>NW_027269269.1:22345000-28070000 GCF_023055355.1 Agelaius tricolor
CTCTTGTCCCCAAAATACTTGTGGTTGGGGTCTTGATGTTTGTTTTATACTGCAGGTCTTTGAAGGGAGACTCGAAAAACAAAAGTTTCTTGGAAAGATTAAAATGTTGTCTTTATAACAACTTTTCATTGAAGGGCTTGATCGTAATAAAAATGACTGCAGATCATCATAATAGGAAAGGTTGGATGTGTGCTGTATAAAGATTGAAAGCAAGTAATTTGCTTATAGCTGTAGCTGCTGAGCTGTGAGGCCTGAAGATGGTCTCTTGCTCCTGCCTGCCTGTGCTCTGCTTTAATACCCATGTTTTTCATCTCTGTGTTGTTGTCCAGGTATTTGTATCTGCTTTTCTCCAATGATGATCTTCTACCATTAGACAACTGGGTTTTTAACACAGAAGCTCATCCTCTGCCTGTTTTACATTTAGCCAACACCACACTGTCAGGAAATCCTGCATATCGATAAAAACAGCTCTATGAAGAGGAAGAGAGACTGTTTTCAGCTCTGTTTTGTTTACATGGACCACTTGAGACTTTAGCAGGAGGGGAGACAGACAGACACTTGGTAAACCTAGACCCCCGAGTCAAGCAAGTATTGGCATGGGAAATGAAGCTCTTCAACATATAAATAAGTTAAAAGTTCTGTTTTATACATGACCAAAACACCTGAGTGTGATTTTTGCAGGACGGAGATTTCACGTGCTTTGAACCCTGGCAAGATATGGAATCTACAGATAATATTAATGCAGCAGCACAAGAAAGAAGAGGCTTTCCCATCCAGGGAAAGGAACTTGCTGCTTGCTGTTGCAAGGAACAACACACAGTCACCTCTTCAGATTGGGTGGGTTCCAAATACCTAGGTTTTCTTTTCCTTTCTTTTTTTCTTTTTTTCAAAATGTTTTATGATGGCATGAACAAAGCAACACCACTGCACCAGCAGCATCAGGATTTTAATTTCTTTCTGTACCTGTCTGAATTTTCTAAGGAGCATCTGTCCAGACTGGCAGCCATTCTCAGAGCCTCTTATCTGTTAGACCTAAAGCACAAAAAATATTGCCTCCTCATTTTCCCTTTTCAGAATAATGCTAATATCCAAAAAAGAAAAAACAATTAGTAAGCATTTGGTTTGTAGTTGACTGTCAGCAGAGTGGGCTTAGTTCATTTGGCAAGCTCAGTCAGAGTCTGGAGCGCATCACAGGAGTAGGAAGGAGCCTAAGTTTCCCTTCCTCACTAATTATGTCACATGAAAAAAACCATTCTCCTCTTAGTCCTGGTTCTTTTAGCTAAATAAAAAGAGATGGCAACATGAGCATAATTGTTTCATTATTTACATAGGAGGATACAGTATATGAAACTAAAAGAAGCTCCCTTTGAGCTAAGCAGTGAGAGCTTGCTGCTCTGTATTTTTGTACACAATCTGTTACATTTCATTCTTTGGATACTATTCACAGAACCTTCTTTGCAGGTAAATGGGTGTCTGACAGAAGCCTAAAACTGCCTTTGATTTACTTTACAAAAATTGCTTTTCTTCTGGGTGCTGAAGTACAAATTCAACATGATCTTTGGAAGCAGCCTAAAATCTCTTATATGTGACTGGAAAAAGAAACTGAAGAGTCTCTTCTTTCATTAATTTATTATGCTGCTAAATGCATGGGGTATTTTCAAGTACTTCGTGGCTGGGCTGGATAGTATCCCTTAAATGGAGTCTTTTTCAGTCTTCATTTATTTGCTAAAAAAAGTTTCATCTTTCCAGATTTTTTATCTTTTCAGTTTTGTCTTCCCCAATCTCTTTTACTGTTGTTCAGAATAATTACAGCTCAAACTATTCTTTTTATTCCCCTATATAGTTCTCAGATCTTTTTGCCATGGTGACTGACTCCTTTGCTGACAAACAGCCTGCAGGTTTCCCTCCTAATTAATGCACAGGTTGAGTCTTTAAAAAATCTTGATGATGTGTTTTACTGAAGCAAGTGGGAGAACTCTTCAGTGAGCTACAGCAGTACAGCATCAGATTTAAAGGGAGTGAGTGCTATTTTCCCTCCTCAAAAATGTTTTTATATGAAGTTTTTAAAAAAAAAACTTTGCTCCTTATCGTATTATATTGCATCTGACTGTAGAGTTTCCCCCCAAAATTACTCTTCATTTGTCTGTGTCACTACCTTAGACATAGAAATCATCATATGATCTCAAGTAAAAATGCTGTCAGATGCTTTTTTTCCAGACAGTTACTTTAGTTTAAGAGGAAGAAAACATGGGGCTTGGGAAAAGTTTGAGTCTCAGTGCTTGTACCTTAATACCAGTTACTTTGTTACTGTAATTTGCAGCAGTATTCTAAAAATAATTTGAGAACTTATAAAGTAATCGGTATAGTAAATAATACTGATTTCAGTAATTGTTTATTTAAAATTAGAAGTAGCTTAATAAATGGATTCTTTTTACTGGCCCCACATTAATTTATTTTTCTAATTATTATTCAGTGACTTACTGAAGAACTAGTAATTTTTCATTTTCCTAAGTTCAGATATGCTGTGTTTTCAAATTGTTTTTCTGATCCTATGAGAACCATTATTAGTTTAAAACTGCACTCGATTGCCTTGTTCTCCTACATGTCTCTGGGTATATAGAAGAAAGAGGAAAAGCAGACCTTTCTGTTAAGAAAGAAAGAAAGAATTAAAAATAATAAAAGCACTTTCTGCCCCATAGACCTGTCCCTGCACTCCTCCTGATAAATGCAGGTGTAGAATGGCTGCCAGTCTGTTCAGAGAAATGTCAAGGAGTCCCAGAAACAGCAAACTTGCTTCTCCTCCTCCATCCCCCTCTTGTGAATTAAAGAGGAACCCTTCAAATTTTCAAACTTCTCCATGAATCCCATTGGGTTAACTTATTGCCACAAGAATGCCTGAATTGAAGACTAAGCCATTTCATGTGGCTTATGTGTTCTTCTCAAAGAAGATGTACAGTACTGCTATTTCTTCTTTGTGTAGATTAGCAGCAGGAACCAAATAAAGAACATTTGTTTCTTGTTTCCCAGTTACCCTAATAACAGTCACTTTATTCTCTATCACTCTTTAAAATACCAACTGGCCTTTTCCTCCAGAAGCTAATGATGTGCAGAGTCTATCAAAACCAATGCATTTTAAGGACTAATTGCTGTTTTTTTAATAAATTTCATCCTGAGATTTCCTAGATCAAGCAGAGCTGGGAGGTTATGGGTTCTGGCCAAGGTACATGCTTAATTACCAAGCACCACAGATACTGAAACTTCAGACTGAAGTGATGTGCCCTCCTTCTGAGTCCTTCACAGAAAAGTAGGTTCTGATCTACAAAATGGCATTTTGTGCAACCCAAAGTTCAGACTGTTTTCCCTCTGGGTACATAAGGTACAGTAGAATGTTGCCATTTCATTCTGTTGCTGCTGTCTTACTTTCTTGAAGATAAGAGTGTAAATTTAAGCACAAAAATGACTTTTTAGTCCTAGCTGTTTCTGAGTCTTGCACTGTACTCTCTAACAAAACAATCCTCATTTTCTCTAGGTAGCTGTCCCATTTTACAACTTCTACAATACCCTCTTCCCTTACAGAATAAAATAAAAACCAGAAAATCATGTGCATTTCTGGCACACTGCATTTGGGCAAGAGCCTGGAAATCCCGAAATTGTCTATTTCCTGTTTGCATGCAGTCAAAACAAGGATGTATGGTTCTTTTCCTAATCCAAGCCTCAAACTTGCCTGTTGGTTGGGATCTGCCAGCAGTACTTTTTTTTCTAACAATTAGAGCTTGACTTTTCAAAGAGGCCAGATTTCTGCAGGTTCCATTAACAACCCTGGAGCTGTGCATGTCCTGCAGTCAAGAAGTCAAATTCTTAACATTGTCCTCTAAACAAAAAAAACTCTTGAAGGATATTCTGAGTGTTAATTTTGTTGCACAATATAGTCCTTCAAACTGAATGTTCAAGGAAAGTAAAGAAAGTAGAAAGTGCCCTGGAGTAGAAGGAAGAGCAAGTAGTTCTATGTGCCAGTCACACCTTTGCTGTTCCTTCAGCTCTCTGCTTCACATTTGTGTATCACTGTGTTCTAGCTCCCAAGCACTGACACATTCCCTCACAGTATTTTACAAGATCTGAATATTGCCTGGGTTCTGAAAGGTGACAATAATTACACACTCCCTGTAATGCCATCCTTTAAGGTTAGAGGTGCACCCCCTAAGCAAAGCCCTGTTGGTATTTACACTACTGAGCCTAGCCCGTGTTTATAAGGGGACAAATAAGAAACAGGCTTCTTGATACCAGAGAAAAATGAAAGCAAGCTCTTGATCCATGCTGTAGTTGGGAGATCCCTTCACCCTGAGTAAGACATCCCTCTTTTACTCCTTGAATTTTGAGAAAAGTCTTCTGACTCAAGAGTTTGAGTTGCCATACAAAGAGGAAGCCCAGGCTCTTTTGCAAGTTGTGTGCAAGCTGTAGCAGAGATGATAAGCACGAGCTGCTTCAGCTGTCAGCGCCTTCTAACAAACTGCTCTGTTATTGCCCAGGAAAGTTGGGAACCACCAAAGTCAGAGGAGACAGCCTGACCTGTTACAGTGAATTGTTGCCTTTAATCCTAATTGCTTGGTGGAAGTTGGATTTGCATTCTGCCTTTATTCTTGCTTTGTCTAAAACTGACAGATTTTTTTTTCCTCCAAAATAATAAAAGGGCAAAAATCTATCTTCTGATGTGGAAACCTTCTGCCTCTGACCTGGAATCCTGCATATGTACTTTTTACAGATTAAAAAATAATATTGTATATAAAAAAGATTGAATAAAGAATGTCTTTAAGTGAAAAGAGTGTGGTTTTTGTCCTTTGCCTCCAAAAGCAGCATGCTGTAGCACTGAAGTGTGAAGCTGACCCTATTCCAAAGGCGTGGTGGTGCTGCAACTTTTCTTTCTGCTGCAGCTCTACTAGGGACTTTGTCAACTTAAACATGGATCAAAACCCCTTGTTGCTTGTTGCAAAATTAAACCCCTGTACCTTGTACTTGCTTCTGACAGGTCCCTGTAGTGCTCAGGTGGCTCTCAAGATGCAGCTTCCTGCACAACACTTTGAGGCTGTTCCTGGGTGTCATTGTGAAAGCCACCAAACCTCATAAAAGTTTGAGATTTCTCCCCATTTCTCAAATTGTGTGAAAGTGGCTAAGAGGTTCAAAGATCCTTTTAGATGAGGGTAAAGGGTCAGGCAGACAAGCAGTGGTACTAAATTATTAAGCCACCAGGTTAAACCCCCAGCTTTTCTTGAGACTGCAGTAGCCAGTGAGTTGGGCAATAACGTCTGTCCGTCCATTCCTCTGCTGTCTAGGAAATGGAAAAGTTTCCAATTAAGTGTTATTCACAGGGAAACTGGTATGGGGAAATGGCTTCAACTGAGCTTGTTTTCCCCCTGCACCTTGAAATTCTCTGGAACTGCTGCTATAGCTCTGTTTTTTCCAGTACAGCCTATGAATAACCAGATTTGCTTTCTGTTTCACATTAACTGGCATCACCCATGTTGCTCATACATGGTACCTTGTTTTCAGGATGCAATGATCATAAGAGGAAATTGCCTCCAAAGTGCCATAACTGAGTGCAACACCTGGCCCCTGGTGTACTGCCATGCCATCCACCTTGAGATCCAGTTTTTCATCCATGTGCTGCTCCATAGCTTCTTGCACTGGCACTTTCATGCTGCTCCCAGCTCCCAAAACTGCAGCGTTGCTTCTGAAGCAGCAGCTTTTGCATCCCTTGATCTCCCTGTGGTGTCCTCAGGCCCTGAGCCACCTCACTGGGATTCACTTGCTGTAGCAAGGTGTGTCCTGTCCTTTGTGGTTGCACTGCATTGTCTGTCCCTCTTCAACAGTGAAGTGCTTCCCGCCTCTGCTTCCACCTCCTCTGAAACAGAAGTTCTTTTGCATGTTCTCTGCCCAAGGGATATATATAGGGAATATCCTCTTTTATCTCTCCACTGGCACTCTGCCTGCATGTCACCCACTCCCCTCCCTTCCTTTGCAGACTCTGTGATTGTGTGTGCTCCTTCCTGGAGACCATGTGCCTTTCCTATGCATATTAATTAGCTGTATTTAAAAATCCTGAAATTAATCCTTTAATGGGTTATTTTTAGCCTTTGTCTTGTAGCTCTGGGAGCTGGCTTCTCTCAGTGCAAAGTCATAGGCTTTCTGTGGGCTTTAGAAAGGAAGCATTACTCTATCTGTGCTGGCTCACATGTGGGATGTGTGAAGGCTGGTGATGGTGGTTTTGTTTTTTTTTAATATGAAGAGCAAGAGTCTTTTTGACAATATTTCAGGCTGAGCCACCTCCCATGAGAAAGGATTTGAGAAAGAGCAGTCACTCATATAGCCAAACTTACTTGCAGGTAAAAATTCAGGGAAGAATATGGGGAGGAAGGGAAAAGCACTGTGTGTTCATGTGTACCAACAGTGTCACTGTTTGCTTTCTTAGGTGGTTTCCAAGTAATCACAGGTGACAGGTGTGATGTCTGTCTGTAATGGTAAGAAGAACTTGTTTGTAGAAAAAATCTAGAAAGAATTGTCAATACAGAGAATGAAGGATCAGATAATGCTGAGGCCTGGAACGGAAGACAAAAGAAATTTAAAAAGTTAAAATGGGAAATTGTTCCTCCTGGGATGAGGAGCAAAGCCTTTCATTATAATCTGGGATGTTCTCAATCTGAAATTGGTAACAGAAAAAATGGAACATACAGTCAGCCATAATACACACATCACCAATGCAGGGTGAAAAAAGCAAGTCAAAATTAAAATGGTTGTGCTGAGTCAAAACTAAGGTCTGTCTGACCTCATATCTTGACTCTACTTTGATCAAGAGCAAATTCCAACAGAAGAGCAGGAAAGTGAATTTTGATACTTCACAAACGTACCCTGAAGTGATCTGCAGCTTTCTGAGCCATAGGTGGTTATCTTGGTATTTAATAGGCCTTGACATCCATGGGGGGGGGCTGTTCTCTGGAATTAGTCCAGTCACTTCTTGAATCAATAGCGGCTGTCAGGGACAGAGCAAGCTCTGCCAAGGAGCCTCATGGTGCTGGCAAGGCATCCGTGCACTGAGAGGCCGTTTCTGATGACACAAAAAGCATGTCAGTGCTGTGCAGAGATGGGTGAACGCCTCTGAGATGTGGTCTGTGGTTCTGGTCACCTGTGTTCAGGAGGGCTTGTCTCAGGTGAGACAGGTGTATTGAGGCTTACCAGGGAATGGAGAGTTGGTGTCAGGGGAGATGAGAGGAATTCAGCCTGGCAAAGTGGAAGGTTGACAGAGGGGGTATCTGCTGTCCACAACACATCACTTGGTTGGTCAGCCTGGGAGAGAAAAAAGCTGTTTTTCCTGGAGGACAAACCTTGCACAAAGGCCCCACACAAACTGATACCTGCCATGCCTGAATTATTTCTGAAAATGAGGTCCTAGGAGTAGAAAACATGTTTATCTGCTGAATAAAAGGGTGATGTTGTGTGCTTGCCTGCAGTTTCATGTACCTGAATCAAGGATGTAGGATGTCCTTTGCTGTCCTGCATTCCAGAGCTCCTGTGAGATCTCTAAGTCTAGGGTTGAATTTACAAAAGCTTTTTCCTTTGCTCTGTTATCTGTTTCTAAGGCAGGGTGAGTGTAAAGGGCCATGGAATCAGGAAGCAAAAAGCCTTTCTTAACTTCATGGATGGGAGTTACTCACATTTGCCATGCTGTTTGAGTACTGATGAATAGAAATTCACCAAAAGACTGCCTATTAAATATTCTAACACTGTTATCCAATGACCTTTCGCCACTGGATTTTTTGTGGAGAAATCAGAAACAGATTGCAGGGTGTTGGAGCACAGTGTTAACAACAGAGGGACACCAATTTCTTTTGATCTAAAGATTGTTACTGAACAAAACCCAAGTAACTAAGAATATTATATTAAAACACAGGAGTGGTTCAGTCTGCAAGTAGAATCCTTTGTGCAGTAATTCTTACACAGCAAAATAAGGGGAGATCATCAGTACCCTCAAGAGAGAATCTCTGAAGATACTCTCTATTGCATGCATTTAAATTCTTTTTGCACCCAGTTCTAGATGGCTCATCTTGTCCTTTGGGTACACATCCCATTATTACTTGGGGCGCTTTATGCCTGTGGGCTATTTCTGCACTAATTAATGTTCACATCAAGGGATTTCCCTGACAGTTCTCTGGCATTTTTGCAAGTGTTCTCTTAGCTCGGCATTGATACATGGTCACGCATTTTGTACACTTCAGCCAGGCACATAATTTCAAAGAGTGCACACATTCTTGCTGTTAGTGTGCTCAAATCTTAAAACCAGTGTAACTTGAGCAACCATTTATGTCAGACCAGTACTACAGTCTGCTAAACCTTATGCCAAACTCCCACACTGTACTTCTACTTGTATCACAGCAAGGTTAGGTTTTCAGGCTCTCATTAGATATTTTGCAGCTGAAGTGGAAATTTTCCACAGGAAAAAATCCTTCAAATCTTTGAATACACACCAGCCATCAACTTGTGGAATTAATTGCTTCACTGGGAAGCAGGCTTTGATGAGTTCAGTGACAACAGTGAAAAATTCACTGCCACATCTAGGTGACATCGTTACGCTGACTTTTTATTAGCTTAAATAATATACAAATGCTGCTTTTTCAAGTGTGTCCCCTAAGAAAACCTTTCAATATACTGCCTCAAATTTCCTCCAGATCCTGCTCATGCTATTTCTTAATGGAAGTCTATGGGTTAAGCACATCCAGGCTTCACCAAGCACAGTGTGTAGCCCTGGAGATATTCCCTCTGAACAGGTTATGTTTGGTGCCAGATGCTGGTTAGCTGCATCAGGAAGATGCTCTGCCCACATCCTTTTTTTACCCCTGCAGTAGAAACTTTTTGCCAGCTTGAGCTGTTGGGAAAGGGCAAGGATGTGGCTGGGTGTGCTCTGGTGCACGTCAGCTCAGAATCTGGAAGTCATAGTTTGTTTTCAATAATAGTATCAGACTGACTTCCAGAATGGTGGCATTTGAACATTAAGGTTCATATGTGAAACACTCTGTGTCTTCCCAAATGCTGAACAACCTTTGTCCACCCCTGTGTGTGTAACTTGCCCGGATGTACAAAGTTCCTGGTTTGGGGAGTCAGTGAGGCTGAGCAGAGCCAGCCAGGCACAGGGGGCACAGCAATCTGCCCTGAACAGATCAGAAAATCAATACAAAGGATGAAAATGCATTTGTGATGTGGGATAGGAACTGTGACTGTGAGGAGCCTTCTTCCTGAAGGGAAAAAAGATCACCTGATGTGGAGGGTCTGTAACCTCTGTGGGCACCATGAGATTTTAACTGGCTCCTGTTGGGAAAAGGCTGTACTTCAGCTGCTTGACAAGACTGATTTTTCAAAAACTGATTAACTGATGAGCCAGTCTGCAAGAATTATGAGATTGCTTCTAAATAATGAGTTTGAGGATTTTTTTTTTTGAGGATCTTTTTCCATGCCTGCAATTGTGGGGTTTTATTTAATCTTGAGCTTTTGTGCCACTCAGAGTTTAATATTTCCAAGCCCTGACCTTTTTTTTTTTTTTTCAGAATGGTGAGAACCACCCTTAAAAATAAAAGAAAAATAAAACTTGGCTTATCTTTCAATCTGGCAGAAGTTCCAGCATCATGAAACCATCAAGAGTGGGCACTGCTGCATTAAGCTCACCCAGAGCGTTGCTACAGATACTTAAGGGCAACTTGCTGTTCAGAAGACAAAATTTCAAAATTTTTTACGGCTTAAATGTGAAGCAGACATGGGTCTTCATTCCATAGACATACCACACAATTGATCCTGTGGACTGCTCTGGTTCAAACAGTTGGCAGCATCCTGGTTTTAGTGAGATGGCTCACAGTAACCAAGAACAAAACATAACACTCAAAACAGGACATTCAGGTGAAATGTGCCTGTAATATAAATGTGAGCCCCACAATTACTTTTGTATTCTTGCACTGATCTTTATAGGGACAGAATAATTTTTCCACACCAAAGTGAATAATGAGTGGAATTCATACACTTTATCTTGAGTCTATCACCTGTAGTTCTTCCATCACTTGCAGCAGGAGTGCTGGAGGGAGGAAGCAAGGGAGAAACTCGAGGGATTTTTTTAATCCTGTGCTACTTATCTGCTTGTACAGAGAGACCCAGCAGACTTCCAGTGTATTAACCAATTTCTTCTCAGACAGGAACAAAAAGCTAGACAGTGACACTCCAGTTTTGGAAGGTTCTTCCAGACACTATCTCAGCTGTGCTGTAGCTCTTGTGCTGTCACAGCTAAGCATGGCATCACTCCCACTGGAGCAGTGTCAGAGGATGAACCTGCGACCTTTTCTTAAAATACATGTATCAAGTCATTCCCTTAAAGTGACATTGAGAAATTTTGACTTGTAAGAGGAGTTGTCTTGGGTTGCAAAGCACCCAAGAATGCAGAAGAGGAGGTGGGATGAAGACTTCTGTGATGTATCAGGGTTGATCATTTGTCTCTGTTTGTCTCGATCCCCCGTACCCAGCAGCAGGCAGCCCACACCAGCAACCTTGCACGGTGTTTTTTGTGATAAAAGTGCAGACTTTGTGAAGACAGAAACTCTGCAGTCGGAATATTAAGTCGGGCTTTGCAAAGCAAGTGAGGGGAAACCATCGCTGAAGATACCATCTTGTGGCAGTAAGAGGCACAGACCAACAAAGCCAGCAGATCTAAGCTGTGTGAAGCAAAGCATCAGTCCTACCCAGCAGCTGATCGTGCACTCCTCCCTTTCCAAGAAAAGGAGGAAATGCCACCGAGGAGCAAGTCCTGATCCTGGGCTCAGATCCCGCTGTGTCCTCGCCCAGGAGCTGCGGGGAGGGGACACACAGGGAAAGCCCCAGGTTTACACTGCACTCACCCCACCCAGCGGCTGCTCCAGGACATCCCTTGCCCTAAACAACTTTCCCTGTGACAGGATGGCGAGATTTGAATGCAGATCTGTTGTATTGCACTAAATAGTTTATTTAGTTGTTGTTTGGCACTGGGTGATTGGAGATTTGCACTGAGTAGTCTTTACATTGCACTGAATAGTTGATGTTATATCACATGGTTTGTTCTTCCCCTCTCTTACCACATGGTTTTCCCCTCGCCCCTCTCCCCAATACCCCCTGGTGGTCTCTCCCCCGGTCAGTCCCTCCCCTCGCCCCTCCTCACTGGTGTCCCATTGCCTGTGGTCCTCTTCCTCCGCCCCCCATGCCCGGCTATAAAATGCCCTAGAGGCAGCGGGCCGGTCTCTTGGTCCGTGTGGATTTTTGCGTCTGGTAGTTCTCCTGGGAATAAAGAGAGGACATTCATTCCCACGTGGAGAAGAGCGCTTCTTGTCTTTTGCTTTCTTCCATGTAAGATCGTGTGGGCTAAGGGCCACAGCTAGCCGGATTGGACCTGAGCAGCCCGCCCAGACACGGAGTCTTACACAGATCTGGTCCTTACCCCGGGACCTCTCCCAGATGTGTCCGTGGCCACGTCCCACCCTCCTTTCCAGTCCATCAGGGAGCTCTGCCCTCTGCTACCAGCCCCTGATGCCCAGCTTGGCTCGCAGAGCTGCCGGCTGCTCCCATAGCCCAGGAGGAGGCACTGAGGGCAGGAAATTCCAGCTGGGATCCGTGTCCTGCAGCAGGACCCGGTCAGTTCGCAGTTAATCACAGAGCTTGTTGAAAGAGGTGATCCAGCTCCTGCTGTGAAGTTGTCCTGGTTCCTTTCCCTCATTTATTGCAATGCCAGGAACAGAGAGTTCAAATTAAATGAGACCATTGTAAAACTACCTCCTCTCTGTAAAGACATTGCCAGTACATTTAAGGGGGCTGAGGGAAAGTTCCTGGAGAAGCGGGAGAAGTTGAACACTGCAGAACCACACTGCCTCAACCACTTTGTACAGGCAAAACCTACCGTGCCATGATCGGGATCGGACAGTTCTCACCTCTTGATGATTGCTGGTGGCTGGCCAGAGAGACCATTGCTGCAGCAATACCTGTGGGCCAGAGGTTATTTCAAGAGCCCTGTAGACAAGGGACATCAATTCCAAGATGGACCAAAAGAAACTCCACCCTGAAAGTGAACTTTCTTGGACTTAGTGGTGAGTGGGCAGCTTTCCTTATGTCATCAACACAAATAAATGGCAAATAAAGCATGTAGAAAGCCCAAGTGCATGTAAAAAATCCAGTGTGCTTTTGGTCTAGATAAATTAAACCTAAATATATAACTAAAACTGCATGTAGGATTATCAGAAAAAATATATATCTAGCTTCTGATGAAATCACCACATAGAAAATTTTGAGGTGCAAGAATATTTGAAAAAGAAAATAGAGAAGCTGAAGATGCTTCATTCCTGTAATTTATTTTCTTTTTACAAAAAAATAAAAAAAAAAAGAAATGATGAGATGATAACGGAGTGTATCAGTACCTTCAAAGCAATTTTTGTCCACGTGTATTTTGTTCCCTTTCAAGTTTCTAGATTGTCTTTCCACATTTTAGGCAGCAAAAAATCCCTATCTTTCTCTGTCTTGATGGTCTTCCACAATGCATGTTAAGCATTTTGAGTGGCACCTGTTATAGGATCAAGCTGGAGATTTAATAAATCTTTATATTTGATTAATGTTCTTTTCCCTTTTGCAGATTAATCCTTAACTGCTTAATATTCAGTGCTTGCTGCCAGCACTGGAGAGACACATCTTATTTAAGAAATGAGACAAGTTTAGCTTTGTGAATGAGGAACGTCTAGAAATAGCAATCACTGGTCTGAGTAAGAAATCCATTGCACAGCCACACATGAAATCCAGTTATCCAGTGGATTTTGAACTGAGATGGAGATGCAGATGGAGAGCTTTCAGGAGGGAGAAGAGTATCACATGGGACTGCAGGGGTCATGGCAAGGAGTGGTGAAGTTGTTCTTTGGGAATGTACCCAACTGTGCTCCCACTTCCCAAATTAGCTTTACAGCCACTATAATCTATTATATCTACATATCTCAGGTCAAGAAACAATTGGTACTTTTGGTTTCCTACATAACAGGAGCTAGACATAACTTTTCACATTGTTATTCTGCACAAAGCCTGTGAACTGAGCCAAAGCTTTAAAAAAGAAAAAAAGCAAATTTAAAGATCATAATAGAGAAAGTTAATGTTAATTTTGTGATTTTTATAATTTAGTCTGCATGAATCCATTTAACTCCATAATGTAAAACAATTTTATCGTTATTTGAAGTTTGCAATGTACTCAGAATACCAATGTCATGCTTGTCTGATAAAATAGATTTTTCACAAAAACATGCTCATTGGCATCAACTATCCAACTGTCCTCCATTGACTGTATCCTATATTAATGATACAATTCCAGGCATGGATTTCTGGTATTGACATGATAGCCACTTTTGCTTCTGTTCCTCTGGAGCTTCCTCCTTATTCCTAAATCTATTCAAAATGTGTGTTATTATAGTTCCTGGTCCCTTTTAGCAAGCAAAACTCTGCTCCTCTGCGGTGACAAAATATTTAACAGCAAATGGTGGTCTTTATAAATGTAGGGTTTTGAACCTTCTGGAACCAGAAATCATTAATTTGCCTGTAGCATGTAAGTATCACTGATACATATTTGCTATTTCTTCCTTTTCTGCATATCTGAAGGGTAAATGAACACCTTTCCAGCAAAGCAGCCTTAATGTTTTGGGTTTTTTTGCTTTTCCATTGTTTATACAGAAGTACAGTTCTTAATGACTGCGGTCCTGTTGACAGTGGAGCTTCATTGATAACCAATAGTTTGCTTTCTTGATTGCCAGACAAACTAATTAAATCAGAAGAATGGTCCTGGTCAGCTGATGTAAAAACAACAAGGCTTGTCCTGATCAAGTGCATTTTGTGGCCATTTTGCTAACCTGCCAAGGGTAAGAGCATGGAAACAAGCTACTGCAAAGTAGACTGGAGTGCAGACTTGCAGAAAATCAACCCTCTGCAGTAAGTTTGCCTGTTCTCCCTCTTGGTATCCTTGGAATATCTCTATTGGCTTGTGTTTGTTACTGGGTAACAGCAAACAACAGCTCCAGTGCCTCTGGGCAGCAGGATAAATGTCTCAGGTAGCCACTCCCTTGGGCTTCCAGGATGTTTTATTGCAGGCACTCCACTATTTTGGGCAGCCACCTGAAACAAAAGACAACACAGATGCCAACCCAGGGGTGCTCAGGCAGGGACAGAAGTGGGTAATTAGCTTCCTGTAAGCAGGAATGGCTTGTTGTGGGGATTGAAGGAAGGGATGTGGTAGCAAGACACGGGGAGAGAGTTCAACAAAGGAGGAATTTGGCACTTAGAAATCTGACTGTTGGGAGCAAGGCTCTTGGAGAGATGAAAAAGACCCCACTGTCTTCCTGTGAAGGCAAAAATGTCAAAGAAAGGTCTGGCAATAGGAGCTTGCACTTGGGAAACAAGTCACTGAACTGTGGAAGAAAAATTGTCCTTTCTTCTCTCTGGCAGCATCTGTGAATATTTTAGGGCCTCTGTTAAACATGTGGAAAGTTGTCCCAGTTTTCTGGTGTTTTAATACCCCATCCCTTTGATGTGTGAAGTGTCTCCCCCTGTTAAACAGCGGCTTTGCTGCTGTTGTCCCTCTTCCCTTCCTGATCGAATTCCCTGTGCCTGGATTGCCCTTCCTGCTCCTACCTCAGTGACAGAGCAGCCATGGCTGCACCCATTGCTTGGCACTCACTGAGCATTAGGATGAAATATCATTAGCCCAGAAAAACTGTGGGTGTTACTGTGTTAAACATGTTTTTGCTTTTCTAAGGGTGTGCAGAGAGCAGAATAAATAAAATAAGAGTGCGCCTGCGGGGGAAGGAAGAGGAACAGTGTCCATGGAAGGGGTGGAGAATAAGAAAGCACAGAGATCTAAGTGTAGTGTCCCAGCTGCAGGGAGAGGTGAGGCCTGACAGGACCAGCTGATGCTCAGGGGCCTAAAGCAGCTCTCCTGGAAGAGAGGTCCTGTGTTCCTTCAGGATGTTTGATAATCATTGTCACCATGACAGAAAAGGTGAATCATCACACATCTGAAGGGAGGGAGGGATTAAGTAATCTCCTCTCAGGCAGATGGAAACCAAAGCCTTGTGGAGGGTCTGTGTCCCCAGAACATGACTGACAATTCTGGTGTCTGCTATTCTACTGCTTCAGATCTTACATAGTTAACCAAAGATGTTACTAAAGCACATAGTTATGTTTGCACTGGGACTATCTAATGTCTAGGGCACTGAATAATTAAATTCAGCACAGACTTCAAGCACTCAGCATCCCTGGAAATGTGATTTATTTACATTAGTATTGGGTCAGGTAAAATGTTTCTGTTCACACCTCCAAAACCACAGAGGAATTCCCATCTTTTAGAGTTGTTTTCAGAAGGTGAGATGCATGTTTGAAAAACAAACACTGGATCAGATTTGTTTGTTCAGACAAGATCTGTATTTTTGCCCACAAGCCAAGTTACACATTCTCTGCAGAAGCTCATGTGGCCATCAGAGAAGCACAGGGGCAGCACACGTGTACCTATCAGCTAAGGTTAGCCTTTGTTCCCAGCTGAAATGTGGTAAGAGCAGGATTTTTTTCAGCACTCTTTATTTTTCCTCAGCGCTCACAAATACATTGACTCTGCAGTGGGAACCCCTCTGTGATTAAGGCCTTCCTGCAATATTTTTCTCCTTTCCATTTTCTTGAAGTTGTTCTGTTGAATACCCACTGAATTTATTGCAAAATGAAAGTGTATAAAGAAGTATTCACCTGACCAGATCTGTCCCTTCTCTCCCTCCCCATGCTGTCCTAAGTAAAACTGTATTGCACTTACATTGTACTTTTGATCTCATGATGTTTACAGTGCTCAGAGTTTGACTGTCAGGTGAACATGAAATGCACAACACCCTTGAAAAAGTGAACAAGATTTGTTACAGCTTTTGCCATCAGGTGGCTTCTGCCTGCTGCCTGTTTGGTGAGGTTGGCAACTCTGAGTGAACAGGGTGTAGCTGAGTGGTGCACATTTGTAAAGTGTGATCAGACTTCTAGGACAAGTTGTGTTTTGCAAAAGCCTTGGAGGTGGCGTGGAGTGAAAGAAGGGCTGAAGTGTTCACACCATGGATTGTGTAGAGTCTTGCTACACAAAATAAGTCCTTGTGCTGCAGAGATGTACAAGTGGGTGTGGACTATGCAGTACAGTTACCCTCATCAGCCTGTACTCAACAAACAAATGAACATTTCACTTTTATTTATTCTGAGGTTGGGGGTGAGGAGTTTAGTGGGCTCTTACACAAAGAATTCATTTAAATGCTTTGTAGTTTGCTGCTGCTGCTGCTGCTCTCTCAGCTCTCTGTGGTGGTGTTTGCAGGGGTCCTAGGACCAGGGAAGAGACGAGGATCTGACTCCATGTTTCAGAAGGCTTGATTTATTATTTTATGATATATATATATATATATATATTATATTAAAACTATACTAAAAGAATAGAAGAAAGGATTTCATCAGAAGGCTAACAAGCAAGAAGAAGAATGGAATGAATAACAAAATCTTGAGTCTGACCAGAGAGAGACACATTTGGACTGTGATTGGCCATTAATTAAAAATAACTGCATGAGACCAATCACAGATGCACCTGTTGCGTTCCACCACCGCAGATAACCATTGTTTACATTTTGTTCTTGAGACCTCTCAGGTTCTCAGGAGGAAAAATCCTAAGGAAAGGATTTTTCATAAAACATGTCTGTGACAGGCTCTCCTCTGGCTCAAGGCGCTACTTGCTTAGCTGGGTTTCAGCTCCTCTTCAGGCTCAGGCAGTGCTGCTCTGCAAGAACACCCTTCTCTGGGGGATCACAGAGGCAATCCACTCACCAGTGCCCTTCTTGGCCTCTTCCCACGTGTAGCGGGGCACGTAGCCAAAATCCTGCTGTGCCTTTCTGTAGGAGAAGGTGAAGGGGGTGTTGAGCAGCGTGACCAGGTGGCGATTGGTGGAGGGCACGTATCTGATGAAGGGCCTCAGCAGGAAGCTGAGCATCTCCAGCAGCAGAGAGAAGTAATAGAGCATTGTCAGGGGCATGGGGAGCTGGGGCTCAATCCCAAACCCCAGCTCCTTGGTCAGCTCGTAATTCAGGTCGGCGTAGCTCATGTGAGGAGTGTCATCTGAGATGTAGTAGAACTTGCCCCTGACGTGCTTGGCTCTCTGTGGGGCTCGCAGGGCTTTGGCTGCCTGCACGTGCGCCCAGGCGATGTTGCCCACGTACACGGGGTTCACCAGAGCCTCCTTCCTGGAGAAGCGCAGGTAGATGTTCTTGTTCAGCAGGCACTTGTCCAGATGGCCTTGGAGAAAGGGGCAGCCTTCCCCAAAAATGTACATGGATCTCAGGGCACAGGTCATCAGCGTGCTGCCATCCTTCAGCACCTGGCCATCTGCTTTCAGCACAGCATCCTCTGCCAGTCTCTTGCTTTGGGCATAAGGAAATTTGGATGTGCTCTCATAAGCTGTATCTTCATCCCCATTGAAAATGGGGTCCCCTTTGCAGTTTGGGCCCGTCACTTCTATGGTACTGGTGTAAATGAAGTGCTGGACGTTACAGCGGACGCACGCCTCCAGCAGCAGCTGAGTACCTTCAGAAAACAAACACGAAAAACAGTCTAGGTTAGGGCCCCCTAACCAGGAAAAAGTGGGGGTTTCAGATCAGAAACAGCAACTCTGGCCTGAGCGTAGCCAGATGTCCCTCCCTGCAGCTGGAAGAATCCTGTCCTGAACAGGGCAGTATGTTCAATGACACTGAACCTGCTCTGAATGTCTATTTAAGTGGTATCAGTGCACCTTCCAGAGTTAAACAAGGGTGAATATTTGGTCTTAGTTGCATGTTGTGGGAGATTTTTTTATGCCAAGAATCAAAATTTTGCTCTTCCTTAACCTAGCATGGAGACTGACCACAGATTCAGGGATTTGTGCCAACTTGAGTAGGCTTTAGGCAGAGAACTTTAAGAAGCTGCCCCTCTCCTTAGGTATCATCCATGCTCTATGGTGAAGCCCATGTTTTTCAGGTTTGAGGATGCTCTTAGTTTGCTAAGAAGGGACAAAATTATTATGGGACCTGAAGGTCTGCTCCAAAATCAGTGCACTCACAGCCAGTGCAAATCTGTCCAGTATTTGACTGACTAAAGAGAAGGGCTTGGAGAGAAACATGGTGAAGCAAGGCACTATAACATGTAGTCAAAGATCATGAAGTGCAATGAGAAAAGAGAAGCTTGTGTATGTATGCCTCCTTTTCTGGCATAATCTGGCCTTTCCTTGCAGTAGTACAGGATTTCTTACATTTAAAATCCTTTAATGCTTTCATCGGGGGCAGCAGAGGTCGGCTGTTCAAAGTCTTTTAAATAGCCAAGAAGGTTAAACAAGGAAAGCACACTGAAGGGAGGAATAAATACTTTAATAAGTTGTCTTGTTATAGTTGCAATTAGAATCTTTTTTCCACCCACTTTCAGGCAGAAGTTGCCTTTCTTGTTGTGCATGGTGTAATGAAAGAAATTAAATGTAAAAAGGCCAGTGACTTTGGAAGAGAAGACACAGCTCAAAGACATTTGAAAACATCTTTGGAAAAGGAGCATTAAATCAAAATGACTGATGTGTTATCAGAAGGGTGTAGCCTAAAATCTAGGGGATAAAATCAAGCACCAGCAGTGAGGCACATTAAAGATCTTCCAAGTCTGCTCAGTCTGTTACAGCATAACTGAAGGCAGCACAAGGCAGACCAGGTTAGTGTGACTGAAACAAATATAAAGAATTAAAGAGGTTCAGAAGAGCCAGGAATATTGACAGCAAAATATGGACTTGTTAATGAGTGAAAAATAGGAAGAATTATTGAACTGAATATTGTTAAGGCACCAAAATTTGTCTTTTTAAGCTTGAAAAAGAAAAAGAAAGAAATTGAAACAAATGGAAAACAAATCTGGATGAGGCTTTCAGAAACATTAAGGAAGTGCACTGAAAAAAAGTTACACAGACAGGAATAAATTAATGTGAAAAATGAGTTCATGCAAGTCACCCTGATTAGATGACATAAAAGCCAGGGTCATCTGGAAAAAAATGTATTTATTTTATTATTTTAAAAATAATACTTTATTTCTGCTCTCAATACTGTTTGGAAAATGAGGGAATGTAATCAAATACAGAAGGTCTTGATGAAATCAAATGAGATAGCAAGTTTTAGAAAAAGGCAATCATAAAATTATCTTGATGGTTTATATCTGTTGAAGATGAATTTCACCCAAATAAAATGTGGCTTACTTGCAAATCAGAATTGTATGTACAAGTTTATAGATTCCTACAGTAATGGGAATCTGAGTATCTTTCATATAGCATGTAATAAAGTAAATTATTACTGTATTACATGCTTTATTCAGTGAGAGGGTCCCCTTGGTTTGCTTGCCTTTCTGGCTGAGGGTCTGGTTCACAGAAGGTACTTTGTTTAGATTGTAATTAATTATTTTCTCTATTCCCTTCCTTTTAAAAATTTGCTTCCCTTTCTTCCTAAAAAAGATATTTTTGCTCTGAGATATTGTGTGGCAATGGAGGAAAGCCCTGCATCAAGGCAAGTTTAACTTTCTCACTTCTGTCCTGGTTCATGAACATCCACATCTGATTCTTGAAACATTTATATTATAGAAACATTTATTTTTATATTACAAGAGTTCTATTTTCTAGGAGAAACAAAACTTTCATCCTGCAAGCGCATGAAATACATAGCAGTGCCCTGGCTGGTCAGAAAACCAGAAGATGGATGGAAATGGAAATAGAAGAAAACAGGGATGAGAGGACAGCAGTATTCACTCACTGACCTTGTGGCCAGTTGGCTCTGGGAGCAGGACTGTGGGTGGTATTTCATTCTAGCAAATGTTATCAGCTAATCCTCCCTGGCCCAGTGGGCTTTTTTCACCTATAGGTAGATGCTGTTGGCAAGGGAGTGAGTACTGGGGAGTCAGAGCTAAAGATCTTTCTGGGACATTTTAACAGTAGTTTGATTTTTTTCTTTTTTTTTCTTTTTTTTTTCTTTTTTTTTGGGGTTTTTTTTTTTGTTTGTTTGTTTGTTTGGGGTTTTTTTTATTTGTTTGTCCCCATGGTAAAATGTGTTTAAGCAGCACATTCTGCGGTGAAAAACCAGATTGTAGCAGGAGTACAGGCATCAAGACAGAGCTTTAGAAATCCTCTCTCTGAACTACCAACCAGGTATATTTTCATATTACCCAATGCATAGGTTTCCAGGAACTTGCCTTTCTACTCTTCCCTCCTGACAGGGGCCTAAGAGGCTGCCCAGTGGGCTCTATGCTTTGATCACTGACAATTTGTGGCTTTGATTGAACCAAAATGAAAGGGTCTGGAAGCTAATGATACAGGGAATGAGGCACATAAAACAACTAAAATGCCATCCCACTGTTTTTCAGGTACATGTAAGAAACAGCTTGACTGCCAAGAATTCTCTCTTCCTCTGAGCACTGGTGAGCAGCCAGTATTTGTGAAAGTGATGCCTGTACAGGTATGTTCCTTATTTTTCTGTGAAGAAGCCCTGTGGCTGTGGCAGAGAGGAACAAAGAACTGGGAAACCTGTTCATGTAAATAAGAACATCTTCCCCAAATCTACCTCAAGCTGTTGAAGCAGCACAGCCAGGGAGGCCAGTGTGCATGCAGATTAGGCAGTGCCAGTTCTCTGAATGGCACTGAGGGTTTTGGCATCACAGACAGGGGGTGAAGTTGTTCCTTTAGGAAATACATTTAAACTTCCTGGTAGGTGATGCTACATGGGCCATTCCTAAGTCAAAACCTTCTCCCTTCACCTATCTTTCCTGAAGAATGGGGGTTCCTTAGTGGAAGGGAAAATCCCATCACTGAGTCACTGAAACCCCTCCCAAAGCTCTGAGTTTGTTGAGGACTTTTAAATTATAAGCTCAATAGGGGAGAGCACTGGTTCCTTTCAACTGCCTTCTTGCACACACAGACTTAAAGGCTAAAGAAGGAAAAGGAGAAAAAGAAGAAGAAAAAGAATAGCAAGGAGAGAGCCACAGGCTCTGGGATGTTATCAGTGCAACATTTCTGTAACTGCAGCCAAAGTCTGCAGTAGTTGTAAACGTTGAAAAATGTACACAGGCAGGGATGCCAAGTGGAGTGGGAGAATAAGAACCAATTTCTGAGGTGAGCATTGGGATTTCAGAGGGGAATTTTGTCCAGAAAGTTCCACTGAGCATGGGTTTATGACTATCACCACTGAAGACAGAGCCTGTGCAGACCTCAGCATGGGCATACTTAAGTGTTGACAGAGTGAGTGATCCTGGACTGCCCTGAAGTGGAAGACTGGGTGTGGAGAGGCCCAGAACTTCCTGGGGCGGCAGAGACACGGGATTTGCACCCCTGGGTATGTCTGTGCAAGATGCAGGACAACCCAAGTAACCTGGCTCCAAACAACCACAGCTCAGGTGCTCCCTTCCCTGGGCAGTGATCAGGACACAGATGTGGCTTTGAGGGAGGTGCTTCCCCTGCTCACCTGTCACATTGACTTCCCAGAGCAGCTTCTTCTCGATGAGGCCCAGGGTGTCAATGAGGGAAGCCGTGTGGATGACCAGGGAGACCCCCTGGCAGGCACGGTGCAGGAATGTCACATCTCGGATGTCCCCTTCCAGGATCTTCAGCTCAGTCTTCCCCTTGAACTCTGCAGGGGCAGCAGAAAACAGAGCACAAGACCTTACAGGCACCCTAAGAAGAGCACTGGAAGGGTGGTGAAGAGCTGACCCTGCCTGGCAGGTGCTGACTGTCCAGGAACTGCAGGGATATTTTAAGGCTGTGAAACAGAAGGCGTCTCCCCAGTACCCCACTGTCAAATGCCAACTACAGTGCTACAGAGGTTTATTTTGCATTACCTGCCATAGATCTGGAGCCAATATTCAATGTGTTTCTTTCTATTTTATTTTTTAGAGAGAGATCTTTTCCACTGCTAGCAAGCTTCCCTGAGTTGTGGCTGTGTTGAAGTTCACAGAGGAGTAGCTTTAGCTGTGCATGTTCTGCTGGCTGGCTGGCTATAGATGTGTTAACCCAAGAGCACTGAACAGGCACTGCATGTTCCTGTCTTCAGGCTGATGAATGATCTTTCTCCACCCAGAGCATGTGAGCACAGGGATGTGTTCATACTTACTTTCTGCACCTTTACCTTGCCTGTATTGCAGCTCTTCTAATAAATCACATACAGTTCTGACATCTTTTTCTTGTACCTTGGCCAGGACCTACAGTGCCTCTTGCAGCTCCAGCTCTGGCTCCATTTCAGTGTCTGTGCTGTGGGGTCATTTTTAGCCTGCACATCTTTCTGGTTCATACCTGAACTCTCAAGAGTGTTCTCCTGAGCTACCTCAGCCTGGCTTGATTAAATCCTGCTTTTTAAGCCCTGTCCCTCCACAGCAGCTGCAGTGTGGGACCCCAGAGGAACTCTAGGTCTCAGAGCCATCCTGTGCTGGGCAGAAGATTCTTTCTGCAGCCCAGAGCTACACAAAATGATCCAGCACCAGACAATCAGTTGGAAAAATGCCCAGTCCAAGGCAGTGCTGCTGTGCAGGGACCTCAGCTGGCCTGGCTGCAGCAGTGCCTCGGGACAGGAGGGGACTTCCTCAGCATGACCACAGCCTGTGAGAAAGTGGTGCCATCACCAAGTCCTCTGGGAGCCTCTGCTGTGGCTGCACTAGATGGCTCCCCAGGCACAGCTACTGGACAGGGACTCTGCAGCACAGGCAGAGCCTCTGTCTTCCTTCCAGCATCATCAAACGCTCCTTTTAGATAAGAGAAGAACCTGATCAATTTGTACAGCTTTTAGCTTCTGCCATGACTGAAATCCTGTGTATCCTAGTGCTTTGTCACCAGCTCCAAAGCAGGCAGTATTTCATTCCATGTCTTTAACAGGAAACACTGAGAGAGACAGCTGCTGGATTTGGAACTGAGTGGGAATATATTTTAAAATGGTTTTATCTCATTTTCTCTATAGCATGCTAAGAATGTAATCCTGTGTCAATTTAACAATTATTCTGATGCAACAGGCTTAAGGGGCTTTTTTCTCCCACCACAGACAGTTGGTCTGAGATTTAAGGTTTGTGGAACATTTGCTGAACTGTTACTAAATCTAGAGTTGCTGCCCTCCCAGCACAGTCATTGCCACATACTCTCTTCTGCTCCTTTATTTTACAGACTGCATTCATTTCCTAGGATTCCATCTCCAGAAGCTTCACTCTGATCTTTACTTGCATGGATGCAAAAGTGTCAGACTAGGGCTGGGCTTTTTTTTAAGCTCCTGGTCATTAGATGTGCTCTAATAAATATTAGTGTCTGTACTGCCCTTAGGTTGATGTTCTCCATGAACAAGGTTTTTTGGGGTTGTAATTATCCCAAGAACAGACAGAAATAGTTTTTACAACATAAATTCTGACATGTGACCTCTTTAAACTTATCACAGTGCCCAGGAAGGGGTTAGGAAAATGGAAGTTTTACACATGCAAATCAAAGCTTTCAGGAAAAGTACAGAAGAAGCCTGTCCCTTTTAAAGCTGATCACAAGAAATCTGCTGTCTAGGTGCTTTGTGCCTTGTTTGGGCTTGCAGTTTGTATGTGTATGATATGAGTCAGGAAATCTGCTCCTCTATTCTGTTTTAGCCAGCAGAAGTTGCCATGGTAAGTACAATATGGGCCTTGCTCCCTTTAGCAGCATCAGCTGCATGTCAGGAATCAGCAGATTGATCTTGTTTTGCTCTGGGTGAAGAGAAAACTACAGGTGAGCTTGGAAGAAAAGAGAGTTAAGAAATGACTGGCAGTGGTTTCAGTCTGAGATGGCCAACAGAGAGAAATGCTCTTGATTTCCATCTAGACAAACCATTGCCCAGGCAGCAAAAGAACACTTGTGGGTAGGTCAGAGGGGGAGGAACAGAATAAATTCAAGTCAGCTCTCCATTTTTGCATAAAGTGATTATGACAAAGTGCCTACTCACTGGGAAAACTTGTTCTTCTTCACCAGTGGTTTCTGTGTCCTCTGAGTTGTAAGTAATCTCCCTGCTTGCTGTGGGTAGTTTTTGCTTTAAAATGCAATGATTTCTTAATAAAATTCAGTGTCCTGTTGTGAGCAGTTTTTGACTCAGCAGTACAGTCAGACTATTTGCCCTAAACATGAGAACAACATAGGAGTTTTGATTTCTCCAGAAGTGCCAATGCAATAGTGAACAACAACAAAAAAAGATTGTGTAAGTGGGAGCACAGGAAAGGCAGAAAGATAAATCTGACATGGGAGATGGGAAGTAAGAAACCCAGGCACCAAAGAACCATGTTTAATGTGACATCCATTCTCAACCACACAATGGAACCGGGTGGACTCCAACTCACAGCCCTGGACACTGACTGGATCATCCCAGACTCCCTGGGGCTGTGGAAGACCACAAATGCCACTGTCCTGCACAGACTGATGGGATGGTCAAGCTCTCAGCAGGAAAGTTGTTTGGACAAAAGAGGAGTGGCCCTGAGTGTCTTCTGGCACAAAGACCTGTGACTTGCACACACTGTTCTGTCTCACTACCCACAGCCTTGACTCTGCACAGATATTGCAAGTGCAAGGTGCTCAAGAGATTAGTGAGGAAAAAACCCACTCAGCTCTGCTCCTGGCTGCTCCAGAAATCCAGATAACATCTGCTAGCAAGTAAAAGTCCCTGTAGTAAAAATAATGCAGGTCAGAAGACTCCAGCCCCACCCACAGGTTTTGTAGCAGCCCAGCACTTGGAATGAGTCACTGAGACAGAGAAGGGCTTGAAAAGGAACAGCAGGGAAATACTTCAGGTTGTTCTGAGCACAGGGACTGGCAGGACACTAGAAGAGATGTAGTCACAAGGGCTGATGCAGACAGAGGAGCTGCCAGTCAAAATGCAGGGGTTCAAATCTGTTTAAACACATCTGGAATGTCAGCCTATGGTCCCTACTAGCTGTTTATGGGGAAGAAAAGGCTTTGGTAACTGATTTTTCCCTACCTCCTGTGCTGCTCAGATAGGCAAAAGGAATGTTAAAAGAATAGGAGAGGGGGTGTGTGGGCAGTGCTCCTGGAGGAAGAAGGGAGGAATAGGAAAGAGGGCATAGATCTCGCCTATTAACAAGAAAACAAAACATCAAAACGTTTGCTGCAGCACAGCCAAGACTGTGCCCACACAAACAATGGTTTGCACTCCCCAGGATGCTCCATTATCCCCACAAAACTCTTCTGGCCCAAAGCAGTGTAGATGCCTCTGGCCTGCTGCATCACTGCTAAACCACACACACTTCAGCCTCTACTGTAGCTGCAGGTTTTGGGTTTGTTTCTGTGGAAACTCTCTGGAAACCAGAGAAGGAAGGGCTGCTGCAAGGCTCAGGGGCATTTAGAAATCCTCAGTGAAATGCTGAGTCAGATTTAATGGAGAAGAAGTTTGTAAAATGGAGCAGAGTTGCGTAAAACCATCATAAAGGCTTGTGAAATTTGCACCAGGTATATTGTGCACTGTTGCTGTCCCTTGGTGACACTTTAATGCTCTATAGAGTGATTGAGGCTCTTCAGCAAATCATGCAGAGATATTCCTTAAGGGTTCCCATATAGTTTCCTGCATTGAGGAAGAGGGGTCTCGCAGTGAAGATGTGATGGGGGAAGTTATTGTAAGTAAGTATAATGTAAGGACTTACAAACCTGACTGAATTTAGGCCCCTTAGATGCCTTTTTATAGATGTGCTCAGTGTATCTCAATAAATAGGACATTCAAAATAAAACACCCTGAGCTTCTTGTCCTGCCACAGCCTGTTTCTGACACTGGGCACATCACCCCTTGTGCTGTCTCCAATCCATTCAAAAATCCTGCCTTGCACTTTGCAAATGGGTTCTGTCTCTTCTTTTTAGCATTTGCTTAAACAGGAAACTGCAATAATGTTATTAACAGAAGCAGTTTTAAAAATACCTCACCACAGCTCTCAGCCAGAAGATTACTATTAATCAAATTAATCTCAGGTTGAAGAAAACCATTGGAATTTGCACCCACAACTTTTTCACTGCCTTTGCTGTCTGGCACACCTGAGCCCAGCACAGCATGCTCTGGATATCTCTGCCCTCCCACCTAGTATAGTAATGCTTGAATTTTCCCTTTCCCCAAGAAGAAATGTGAGATTTTTGCACTAATTTTGCTCTGTGGGTTTTGTTGTAAGAGGAGTCAGGTTGAAGACAGCCTGTTTACTGCATGAACAGTATACAGAAGCCTCAGGGCCTGACAAAAAACCCTCTTGTTTTCACTTTTTACATCTGATTTCTGTGCTGGAGGGAGAGGGAGGGATAGAGCAAGGATTCCTTGAGCTAAAACCTCTATCTGCAAAGCTGTTTCAGATGAGAGGTAAAGGTTTCCCAGCTGCCCACGCGGGACTGCAGCACCCCAGCTGCAGCACCGTCCCAGGAGATGGCACTTACTGTCAAACCTCCCGAGTGCCTCAGCACTGAAGGCTTTGTCCAGCAGCCGGATCTCAGCCAGAGCCTCCTCTTCCTCCAGCAGCAAGCACACAATCCTCTGGCCAAGAAAGCCTCCTGCCCCTGTCACCAGGCAGCTCACCCCAGCCAGGGACATTGCTCTGGGTTGCTCCTCTGTGGTGAATTTGCTGTCTCTTGAGCTTGGTTCTCCTCCTGCCTGAGGGAAGGAACATATGACATCAACCTCTGGAAACACTGCGAATCAAAGGGTGTTACCAGAAGGAGAGACTACTGAAAAACAAACTTTAATCCCTACATCAATTGTTTAAGCATGCCTTACTCTTGCTACCTATTCCTATTCAGAAGTAGTCTACGTATTTTTTCCATGCAAAGAAAACATTCTAACAAATCATTACAAACCAATTCAATTAACAAATCTGAAAATGCTCAAATCAACTTCAATGCCAAACAAACCCCACAAAAGTCTGCCTTGAGTCTCGGTTCCGCCTCCCTAGCACTCAGAAGACCGTGGGGGAGATTTGCCTGTATTTATACCCTGCTGGGCACCACCTCGGTCGTTCTGCTCCCCTCCCTCTTGAGGGCCTCCTTTGCTGCAAAAGAATGTGATGCTTCCACACCACTCCCACCAAGAGGAAGGCTCTGAATACAGTGAGGTCTGAGCCTAGATGTAGTCCTTCATCCCTAAATCCCCAGAGAATAAGCCCTCATGTTCATAATTCTCTTCAGCTGCACTTGCTTGTGTAATACGGTGCCAATATTGTGCCAGTATTGAAGCTAGGGAGCATTTAAATTAAATGTAAATAGAGGAGAAGCTATTTAAAGTGGTTTGAGGAGTGAATTCTGCTGCTGTATATTTTCTGGATACTGGGCTCCCCCATTACAGTATGGGTTTCTCACTCTCTCTGTGTAAGATCAGAAACTAACCCTGGGGATTTTGTATTTGTTCAGTACACTACAGGCATTTGAAGTGATGAAATTGTTTAATGTACCATCCAAGTTAAATTCGAGCTGCAGGAGGGAAAGATTCACCTCTGGAAATGTCTTGTGCAAGAGTAGCTATTTAAAGCAAGGCTGTTTGTGCCTCTGCAGTGATCTGTGTCTTTACTGCTTTACATCTCCAACATTCAGGGAAAATGCCCAGGTGTTTCTCCCTGGGGTTTCACTCCAGTTCCAGCAAAACTGTTTTGCAGTGTGAGACCAGGGTAGGGCAATAACCTGAGCCTCCTGATGCCATCACTGCCCTCCTGGGTCTGTCAGGACACGCTGGCTGCAGCTGTATTTTCTCTCTCTCTCACACAGGGATAGGCTGCCATCCCTGCTGATGCAGGATGATAAATAGGGAGCTGCCTTGAGCGACAAGGAAGTTACAAAGAAGCCCAGCAACACAATTAATTAGGCTGAAATCACTGGAGAAAGGATCCTTGATTTGGGGCATAGCTGGAATGGATCTCTAAAAATGCTTTGTTTCCATTCTTGCCACTAACTACTAAGCTCCTTTTTTATTCTATCATAGGTTTTGTTCACTCATTAAAGGGAGTTCTGGAGAAAAGCTGTAGAAGAAGCATCCCCACACTGTTACTTTTTTAGAGCAAAACTGGGCTTGCCAGTCTCAGGAGGAAAGCAAAACCACTTCTGTTGGAGGAGAAAGGTTTCTAGCTGACACAGATGACAAAGTTTTGGCAACTGTTTCAATCCCAGAGTCCTTGAAAATCTGTTACTTACCCCAACAGAGCTTTAAAAAATTTGTTATCAGTGCTTCTTTCCTTGGCTTTTCACATTCAGGACCTTGACATTGCATATTCTTATCAGAAGCTGCTGCAAATTAATTTTGTGCACTTTGCAAGGAAAAATAACTGGCCAAATACTGCTGCTCTAAGTGGCATTCTCTGTAACAAAGCTTCCTTTTTGCTTTCAAAAAGGAAATAAAATGCTTTGAAGAGGCATTATAAGACCACACAGCACCACATAGCCTCTTAGAATACAAAACCCTTTTGTGCACCAAGCTTGCCTATCAGAATGACCAAGCTTGGGAGGGGTAGTGCTTATATGAGAATATGAGTGCTTCATAAGGGACTGCAGGGAGATTTACTGCTGCTGTGCTTTGTCCTGTTAGGTACTACTCAGACAAATGCTTGGCTTAGTTTGAGGGAATTTTATACATCACTGCATAGCAGCTTTCATCTGAACTGCTGTGTGTGAATGTCAGTGGTCAGACAGCAGCAATTTGCTCAACTCCAGCTCAGACCTACTGGTCCTTCCTGCAATCGCACCTAGAGACAACATTTTCACCTCTTGTTTTGTGTTGGCATTGCTGCTGGGGCTGCTGAGTGCCATGCCAGCTCCTCCTGTGCAGACAGGACTGGCTCTGGTGTTCCCCAAAGGTCAGGGAGGAAGATGCTGGAATGGGCTGCACACCCCAGAACGGTGCCAGTGAGCAGCAAGGCCAAAGTCCGCCAGACCCCCAACCACCAGGAACAGCTTGATGAAATTCAGAGTTATTGCACCCACAGATTAAAAACATAATGGAGCAGCATTTGAAAAGTTTACCAAGCTGTGTCAAGGCATAGACATTTTTTAACTATGTTGATGTCTTTCTTCTCTTTGATTTCACTGTAAAATGAAGCCACCACAATCTGGTATTTTGCTGTAGAATGGACTGCATTAATGAGAGCATCATTTTAGAAAATCAGAGCTTGTACACTTTGATGAATGTTGGAGAAATGCTGTTCCTGGACTAAGTGGATAGCTTAATATATGTGCAAGGCCCCATGTCCCATTCCAGCCTGGCCCAGGAACAGCTGCTCCTCTGATTTTACTGGTGCCTGCTGTGACAGATACTTTGGGGCAATGACTGGCAGGCGTTAGAGAATGTATTTTCTTAGCCTTTTCACAAGGGGAAAAATGGATTGGGAGGGAGTGTAGTGGAGATGAGAAGACACAAAGAGAAATAGTGAAGGGAAAATTCCCAGCAGCATTAGAAAAAACTGTATCATGGTATTGGAATGAGTGTGGAAGTTTTGTAGGATAAAAGGTACTTTTACAGAGGGCAATGCTGTTTATTTATGGAATGAGGTAAACAGATTTTGCTATCAATCAGGGTATCCAGAATTAAGAAAGGAAAAACAGATCTATTTGTCCAGAAAGAATTTTAAT
The DNA here is from genome assembly GCF_023055355.1 of Agelaius tricolor. NCBI lineage: Eukaryota > Metazoa > Chordata > Aves > Passeriformes > Icteridae > Agelaius > Agelaius tricolor. Next base: position 22,374,696 of record NW_027269269.1, read on the forward strand.
TCAGGAAAGGGGTTTCTGAAGTCTGGTCTGTTGCCCAGACCTATGAGAATTGAAGCAGGGAAAAGCAAAAGCAGCAAAAGAGTACTCATTATTTAGCTGGACCTTTTGATTTCTAAATATAGACTAATTGTGACCAAATACACACACACACACACACACACACACACACACACACACACACTCAATTCTATGTTTCTTCTCACATCATGCTGGCAGCTCTGGAAGAGAGGCTGGACTTTGAAATGTAGTTTTACTCAAGGAAAACTTCTGCCCTTCAGTGTGGGAGGCACTGTTCCCTCCTGGAAACATTTCCCTCTCTTCTAGTTATATATTGACAAGAGGGGAAAAATATTTAAACAATTAACTTGTGGACATCTGTCCTGTATTGGACTCCGAATAAACACAACTTTTCATAGTGGAGAAGAGTTGCAAGACACTTTTATCCTGGTATGAAGAAAACCACCTTAAGAGGCCTCAATGTTTCTGTGTCTTCAAACCTGACAAAGGAAATCTCCTATTTCAGTAATACCAAAATTCTTCCAGTAGAATGGAGAAGGTGATTATAAACATTTCTGACATTATCTCCAAGATCAAAAAGGCTTCTTGCAGTAGTCTTTGCCATATTAGACAGCACATGATTTGGGCAATTATCTAGAAACAAACATTTAGTCTCCTTTTCCCTTTAGTTTTAGGAAGAACTCTATTTCCTCAGGTGAAATTGATGAGTGACTCATATATTTAAAGGCAGGAGAAATTTGCATTGTATGCCAAAGAAAAATTTTTATGTTTGGATCCATTTTGTAGATAAACTACCCTTGTAAGTAGGCTGATTCTCTGTCCCATCCTCCAGGGATGCTGGGAAGCAGCAAGGTTTGATTAGTCCTTAAACTGCATGTTTACAATCTTTGAGGACAGCTTTTTGTAAGATTTAACCTTGCTTGAATGTGTATCAGACATCAACTACACAAAGCAGAACAGGGTGCAGACAATTGGGCGTGAAACTTTGGTATGCATTGGCTTAGGCCTAACTCAGATCACAGAAAACTTTCAATGTCTTGGAAAAACTGGGCTTGTTCAATAGCCTCTTATCCTGATTGAACCCTGTGACCTCTCACTTTAGGTTCACTCACTAAATATCATTGTTTTTCACTCAGAAAATGCTTTCTTGCAGCCTTTCACGGAGATACGTGTGCTGTCTCTGCAGCTCCAGGTAGTTGGTCATGGCAGCACAGTGGCATGGCAGGGTACAGATCTCATGTGCAGCTCTTATTTTATGATTCTGTGACATCTTCCTACAAGTCAGATTAAAGGCAATCTCAGGAGATCTCTGTGCCAGCCTCTTCTCACAGCAGTGTCAGAGACATTGCTCTGGACCTTGCTGAGGCAGGCTCTGAATATCTCTAACAATGGAGGTTTCACAAACCCTGTGTTGCAGTGTCTGACTGCCCTCATGGTGGTTCTCCCCCCCACTGATTTCTGCCTGGAATTTTCCTCATTGCAACTTGTGCCCATTGCCTTTCACCCTGCACACATCCAAGAATTTGGCCTGGATCTTCTCCAAATGAGTAGTGAAAGGCAGTGATGTGATCCCCCCTCCCCCTGCCTTTAGCCTTCGTGGGACTGAGCACTCCCAGTTGTCTCATTCTCTTCTTGTACATCCTTGAAATCCATCAATGTGTGTGATGTGCTGTAATTCCCAAGTCTTATCTGCCGGGCTGTCAGTCTGCTGACAAGGTTTATTGTTACTGGAACAGAGAGGAAGGCCTCCATGTGAAGGCCTCTGGAAGATCACTGCAGACACTGTTATCTCTGAGAGAAACCAAAGTCTAAACAGAGCAAGCCAACAGGGTTAGCTTCTTCCTTCTGCCCTCTTTGAGCAGATTTAAAGTGGGAATTATGCAAAAGGTCACCTTTTTGTAGCATGGCTCCCCCTGCACATGCCAGGGAAATGGGTATCAGGGTATCTGCTGGCTCCAAAGCAGGGGGAGGCAGGGGGCTGCACCACTGGAAAAAAGAGCTGGCTCTTTCCCCACAAGTGGCACTCTGCTCCACCCCTTCCCTGCTTTGCATTAAGAAGCAGTGGGCAAGGACTGCCCCACTTGCAAAGGGCAGCTGGGGTGCCTGGCAGCTGATTCACCTTACTTCTATATCTTTTATGAATACATCCAGGAAAAGCCAAGTCTGTGGAAGATAGCAGTAACAACACTTACTGTCCCAGAGCAGGAGAGGTATGTTGATCAGGTTACAGTGAGACTTGGCATGATAAGTGGAAAAAGCAAGGCACAGGGTTTTCCATGTCTGGCTGTCCAGTGTAGCAGAACTTCGGAGGAAGACCCAACACAGGTAATGCTGTGGAACAGCCAGTTTAAAGAAAATGCATTTAGACAAGTAACAATTACCCAAACTGTTATGGAATTCATTCAGTAAGAGCAGAGAACAGCCTTTGCTAACAGAGCCTTTCCTAATCTCTTCAGAAGTGTCCAGAAGGCCTTATCAGATACTTATTGCACCTCCTTTTTCATCTTCAGTCTGGCTGGGACCTTAGCTTCAGCTGCCTCTGTTTGGTGGGCATAGCAGGAGGCTGATCACAGCTTTGAGAACTGAACCAGGTGCTGGCCAATCTCTGAGACGCTGGCACAGCCTGCAATAAATGAAACACTGGTGAGAGAGAAAGGTCTGTGGCTGAAGCTTGGAAGCCCCCCTGCTCTGAACCCCAGTCTTGTACGAGCCAGGCTGAAATAGGTTGGTACTTCAATATCTCCACTCCTCAGCGGCATCTTCAGCTTTGAGGTTCAGCACTGGAGTCCCCTCACAAAAAGAGTCAGAAACATGAAAAAAAAAATTTTATAACAAGCTGAGCAGGGTGCAACCTGATCCAGTAAAGTCAGAAGAAAAACACAGAGAAAAGACAGGGGTTGCTGTGTGCCAAATGGCCAGAGGTGAAGATTTGCATTGCCATTTAATTTGGACAAATATGGGTGGAATAGGGATGCTGACTGAGAGCTGGCTGAACATGAGCCAGCTGTGTACCCAGGTCTGGTACAGGCATCCTGGCCTGTGTCAGCAGTGGTGTGGACAGCAGGACCAGGCCAGTGGTTGTCCCCCTGTGCAGGGCACTGGTGAGGCTGCACCTTGAATCCTCTGTTCTGGCGAGGTTTAAATTGGATATTAGGAAGAATTTCTTCACAGAAATTGTTATCAAGCACTGGAATAGGCTGCCAAGGAAGTGGTTGAGTCACCAGCTCTGAATGTATTTAAAAGACACATAGATATGGCACTAAGGGACATGTTTTCATGGTGGAATTGGCTATGTTGGGTCAACAGTTGGACTTGATGGTCTAAAAATATCTTTTCCAACCTAAAAGATTGTATCATTCAATGAATTTCACAGCCTCAGCAAAAGGATCCCAACCTGCTGCTCTTGCTGAATCCTGTGCCCTTGTTCATGAAAAGAACTGTAAAAGTCTGCTAGGGAAAAAACCCAGGAATCTTTACTAGTTGAGAAAGTAACCCATAAAACCACACTATGGCCAGAGGGATTTCAGCTCCAGTCTCCCAGTCAGTGTTGCTATCCGCTTGAGTTCTATGTGTCATAATATATAGAATATCCTGCATTGGAAGGAACCCACAAGGATCATCCTGTCCAACACCTGGCTCTGCAAAGGACACCCCAAGAATCACACCATGTGCCTGAGAGCACTGTCCAAATGCTACTGGAACTCTGTCAGGCTTGGTGCTTTGACCACTGCCCTGGGGAGCCTGTTCCAGTGCTTTAACCCTCTTGTCCAAGAGTAAAACTGGAGCTTGCACTGGGCTCTGCAAATTTGCTGTTTGGTGAGAGGCTCAAAGAGGGCAGCTACAGCTGGGAGCAGGAGTGAGAAAAACAGAGTGAGAGTAAAGGGAGGAGACACAAAAGCTTTTAAAACATGTGTAACCACCTACACAGACTGTATTCTCTAACACACAGAGAAAAATTCTGCATCCATTTTTAATGAGCTCTTCATGCAGAAAAAGATCAGTGCATTTCACCTTGATAAACACTAAATACTGAAAAACTGATGCTGTCATTCCCAGGAGAACAGAAATTCCAAGTTTTGCTTGGCTGTACTTCGGAGTTTTGCATCTGTTTACTTGGGTCACAAAGCTGCTCTAGCCTACTCCCTCTGTGCAAACTTCATTGCTGTGACAGCTGGAATGCCAAGTGGTTTCACAGGAAGCAGAGAATCTCAAGTATAGCAGCTAGAACCATCACAGCTCCTGTGGATTCCCTTTTTGTCACCTATCCATCACACTCCTGATTTTATAGGGCTTGCATGAAGAAACATCTATAACACCCATTACTAACAAAATACTTACCAGCTAAGGCCATAGACAAACGAAACTCATCCTGAAGGATTCTCAAGACATCCTGAAGACCTTCTTCACCCTGCACCAACAGATAAAGCAGTCAGGGTAAAAGGAGCGCTGGCACAGAGCAGTGCTGCAGGATGCCTGCACCCTGAGAGCTGGGATAGTCCCTTAAATCCATGCCAATTCCAGTCTTTCATGCAGATGAATGATTAAAATGATATGATGGATGTGCTCAGTTCATCACAGATTAATTTAGATGCTTTTCCTTTTGGGATACATCTGACCAGGGAAAGAAAACAAAGCTGTTTTTCACTTCTGACATTTTGTAGCTGGTTCTTTTTTTTTTAGCTTTCAGTTTTCCCCCACCAATGGGCTTGCTATTTAAAATGTCAAGCCTTACAATGCTGACAGGTTTTAACAAAGTAATGAGTTTTATGTATGTTACCACTCCAGAAACTGTAGTTTACTCAAATACTAGACTGAATCTTTAAAAATAATAGACTATGTGTTTTCCTCTGTGTAAGTGACACCAAGAAGCTCAAAAGCCAATAAAATGCATAGAAGATTTTGATCTTCCTATGAAATACTGGAGGATTAATTTTTTTCTCTTGAATTTTCTTTTTATGTCTTGCAATAATGAATGCTTTGGGTGCACTCAATGTTAGCACTTGTTTATGCCCTTCCTCTGTTGTATGCTTTGGTAATGTCACTGAGATACATCTTTAGGAATACTCTGTGGAATACAACACCAAAGCACAATTGAACCCCCCAAAATCCCATCTCCTTTCTGTTTCCATTGTGGAGAAAGTGCAGGCAACTCACAGGAACACCTTTTTCATCTTAGGCCCTTTGTTGATATTTACTAGCCAAAAAACCAGTACTGCCAACTCTTACAGGTTTTTTCAGGAGATTCAGGTGATTTCTTGATCAAAGCCTTGCTACAGGAACCCACAGCAATCACACCACTGGACAAGAGTGCCATTTAAGAGAAAGGAAATGTGTCTAGACCACACAAAAAAAGTGTCTTTTCTTCTAAAGAAAAGTTTTGGAAGACTCCATCAGAGTGTAAAAAGCAAAAAATTAGCAAAAAAACCCCAACTGGTATAATGATATTATTTTAATTTTGATTATATTATGTTTATCTCCTGCATCAGAGGCCTAATTCATGACTCTGGATCATAGAAATATGCCTGGAGTTGAGAAGCAGCAAAGCTGGAACTGAAATAGCAGTGGAAAACCCAGGCCACAGTGGAAAATCTCCAGGACACAATTTTGTTCAGCCTGGTCCAAAATGTTTCAGCCATCCGTGGGATGGAGCTCTATATGTATTTCTGAAGAATTCACAGCACTGCTGTGAAACTGTTCTACCAAAACCATGTATTGTTCCCAGCTATTTGCTGAAAGCAAATAAAATTGTCAGACTAATCTTTCTGGCAAATAAGCCAGCTCCAGTTTGCAAAAACACCGAGTCCTAAAGTATTTTACCACCAAACTGCAACATCAAGAAATCAGGTCCCACAAAACAACGCTATCACCTTCAAAATCCCATTGTCCAAAATCCCAGGAAATTGCCAAATCAGTGATAGTTTTAAATCAGAGGAAATGTCGGAGTTTCATTCAATTTGGGGTGATTCCACTTCAAATTCAGCAAAATAAAATTAAATAATATATTCTCCACCCATGACAACTGTGTGACTTCAGTTGCAGGACTGCTGGAGAGTGTGAGAAGCAGGCATGTGGACTCAGAGCTCCTTACTCACCTTGTAAGCCAGGCCCCACAAAGCTGGTCTTCCAATAAAGACACATTTTGCTCCCAGTGCCAGTGCTTTTAGCACGTCACTGCCTTTTCGTATCCCTCCATCAACATAAACTTCCACTCTGCCTCGTACTGCCTCCACAACCTCAACCAGAGCATCAATCTGCAAAGAAGAAGCCAGTCTCACCTTGAGGGCAGCTTTTGATTCCCAGAGAAGGAGAATATATTCCAAAGACACAGGTGAGGATACAGTGCTTTAGTAGGATACCCTCTCAAAATGGAACGTGACAATGCATCACAAATAGCTCAGCACCAGAAGCTGCAGAATAACAAACATGCAGATCCCTGCTCTGCTTTCCAGACAATGCCATTTTCCAGTGCTTTGCATATACTGATATTCTTTGCTATCACTTTTGATTAGTGAAAAAGCAACATTTTCAATAGATTTATGAGAGATTTTAAAATATAAATTTCAATGGGAATAACTGTCATCAGTATTTTACTTTTATTTGAGACCATGATGAATAATACAGCTGTTTCCAAGAAAGGCTGATGTCAGACTTCTACTCAAACTACCTAAGCTTACATTTCAGCTTAATCCTGGTGACCACTTGTTGAGTGCCTCCCTCTAAAGCATCTGTGAAGGGTTTCATTTGCTATGTAGTACAGTCAATAATTTCCTCCAGGTTAGGTCTCCTGATTCCCTAAGGTCTTTTCCGTAGAGTTCAGCGTGGAATAAGCCTCAGATGTTATTGCAGGGCAGCACCACGCACAGATGCTGGCTCTGGCCCCAAAGGCAGTACAGCCAGGGGCAGGACAAGGCACTGGACATAATTAACTCTCCTTCAGAGCAATCCCAAAAGGCTCTTTTCTGCAATGTCTTATACCTTTTTGCCTTCCTTTAATTTTTTTTTTTTCTGAATTTCAAACTGAAAACCTTCAGGCTGAAATTTTCTAGGACTAACTCAGCAAGAGCCAGGCTTGGCACTAGAAAAATAGCAGAGCCCAACTAGGTATCTACTGCCTTGTCTGTGTATGTAAAACAACTTTTAAGGTAGAACAACAGTTTAATGTGGATGCCATTTCTGTTATTATGCCTTTAGCATTGAGTTTATTAATTTTTTTTTATTCATTATTGTCAGCCTTGACGCAGAATAGAACAGAATTCCCTGGTACCTATTTTTATTTAACAAAAGAAAACCGAGAAAAGAAAGTTCGTAAGATACTGTGCAATGCAGAACTGTAAAATAAGAGCAATTGGAAAAACTGACAGAAGCCAAATTAATCCAGTGAAATACACACATGTCTAAACAATGCATGATTTCTTTGTACAAATTTAAAAGCAGGGGAATTTTTCTCCAGATAAGTTATCCTTTTTCTGGCTCGTGCAAGTCAATAAATTCCCATTTAGACTTGAGCCTGTAAATACGCAAGCAGACCTCTCACTAAATCTAGTTGCATTGTTTTGCATGTTTTGACAGATGTGAACAATGAGAATACATTATGCTCTCATTTGTACAATTTTGGTTCCAGAGCTTTGTTTTCTTTTTGCTGCAGTGCGCAAAGAGTTTGAGTGTGCTGCACCAGCTCATGGAGACACAGGCAGGAACTCTCCCTGGCTTAGGCCAGGAGTTTACCTGCACTTAAGTGAAGAAGTTTGGCATGGGGGCTATCCACTGAAATATTTCCTCCCAAGAAGCTGAAGAAATACTTCAGTGGACAGCCCCCATGCCAAGGTGTGGATCTCGCCAGTTTAAAGCTAAAGTATATCTGCACACATCCATGGCCACTGGACAAACTCAAGTCCACCAGAAGTGTACGCACAAACCTGGGCATAGAGACACCCAGGTTAATGCAAACATGCAGACTGTAAACAGGGAAAATGTGGGACATCCATTTTCATCTGTTCTCACTTACAGTGGCAGGTCCTTCATCCAGTTGCCTTCCACCATGGTTGGACACAATAATTCCCTGAACTCCATGTTTCACTGCCAGCTCTGCATCTTCTCTTGTCAAGATGCCTTTGATGATGATGGGCAGGCATGTCAGGCTTCGCAGCCAGTAGATGTCATTCCAGGTGACCGAAGGATCCAAGCTGTTGGGTGGCAGTCCGTACTCAGAGCAGTCATCTTCCTACAGCCACAATGAAACAGCAAAAGGAAAACTCATCCAGGCTGCAACAATACACAGGTCTCTTGGTGTCTTTCCTTGCCCTAGAACAGATTAATCAAACTTGCCAACAGACATGTTCATCAGCTCCAGAAATGTCACGTGTCTCTGGAGGAGAATAATTACAATGGGGGTGGAGATCGTGTCTCTGAGGCAGCTGGGTGGGGATTTTGAAGACAGAACCCAGTCCAGGAAGAGGTCAAGCCAGGATGCTGCAGAACCAGCAGGGGAGAAGATAGACCCCGGTACAGCAAATGCCAGGGCAGCAGTTACCCAGTGGTTTTTCTCTCATGTGGTACATGCCAGCGCAGTGAATGAAAGGACAGGCTCATTTTACAAACCTCAAAGGCTCCTTCCAAGTTCTTCACTTTCATGTGGGGAGGAAGGCGGAAACCATTGCGGACATCGTCGCGTCTCTTGCCCGTGTAGGGCAGATCCGCAGTGAGGACGAGGCCCTGGAAGCCCAAGGCCTCTGCCCGCCGGACCAGGTGCTGGGAAGCTGCCCTGTTGCGGTGGATGTAGAGCTGGAACCAGCGGAGGCCGCCGGGCGCAGCCGCGGAGATCTCCTCCAGCGTGCAGGTGGAGTAGGTGCTGGCGATGTAGCAGGTGTCCATTGCTCTGGCCGCTTGGGGGGCATTGGGAAGGAGTCAGAAACAAAGGCATCTGAAGGGTCTTGCCAGACATCAGACACAAAACCATGCACTGTTTGCAGAGACCACCCCAACTCCTGATTTCACGTGTATCTTACAAAGCGCAGGGCAGCTATGTCCTGGGATTAGCAATGACTGTATTTACTATGCACTCTTGTTAGTCCATGGTTAAGAAAGCAGAAAAGGGAGAGGTAATTAACCAAGCTGTGCTTTCATTTTGCATCTGCATTTTTTAAAAAGCATGAATTTTATCTTTATGACTGAGTCCTCTCAGGGATGTACTGTTGGATCTACTCAGTGTATACAGAAGAAAAAAAACATTTTTAGGGGTCAGGTCTCCAAACTCTCCACAGGATTTGTTGGATATCTTTTTGTCCAAGGGAGACATTTCTTAACCAGTAACAAGGAATTCACAGTCTGAGTCCCATCCACCACTTTTACAACCCATCTAGAGCTCCCAGGAGTGAAAACCTTATGTGGTTTTTGGTATGAGTCAGAAATGTGTCCACTGCCCTTGTCTTCAGTTTGCAGCAGGCTCCATGGGGCTGATTTTTTATGTTGGTAGCTGGAGAAGAAGGGCACCATCTATACAGCTTCCTATGCAGGGTGTCAGAAAGTGGGAATGGAGTTTGCCCCCTCATGCCTGAAAATTTTTCTCAGTCACACTTCAAGTCATCCTAACAGCTTCTTGATGCTTTTCTATAACCCCCTTTGGTGCTACATGGCACCAGAACAGAAGAGTACCTCTGGCTGTGCTTTTCTCTCCATCAGGCCATGCTAGCTGGTGGAAGCCTGTAGGGGCAATTCCTACAGGAAAGCTGATTTCAGAACCCAGGATTTTAGTCCTAATGTCCATCACAGATACGTCCCGCAGCATACGTGGCCGGAAACGAATTCTGTAAGGCAAAAAACCCCTTCAGGATAGCAGATGTTCAGTGAGTTTTCTGAAATTTCATGGAAACCACGTCTTGGTTTACCACATAATTTCTGCATCTCCTGCCTCAGGTCACCGTGTCTTGTTTCCCACTGTCCTCCCCCAGATTCCTTTTACTTGCAGGCAGGCTGGGTCCTTCCAGCTCACCATTCATGTGTCTGTCCTCACTGTGCAGTGTACCTGCCCTCAGGTTCTGCAGCATGTTCCCCAAATCCCACCCTACTTGCACATAGGCTTCCTGCTGTTCACCAAGAACTCCCTTTTGCAACTCATTATATTAGAGCTGCTCATCCCCTTTCCTGTAATGCCACACGCTCCACAGCACACTGTACCTTACCCTACCCTACCCCAGCACCTGCCTGTACCCTCAGCATCCCTAAAGCTTCATACAACCTGTGTCATACTCAGTGTGGCATCAGAGCATATAGTGCTCAGATTTTGCATTTAGCTTGGGGACCTCCTGGAAAGGACAAGGTTTTAAGTTCCTTTGCTTGTCAAGTCCAAATACTTGCACAAAAACGGTTTAAGAGGTCCCAGTACGACTCCCTTCATTCCCTTCTCACATTACCTTTTATATGCCAGGATGTTTTCATCTCGTGTGGTACAGTCATCTGCTCCAGCTGCAAAATAATCCCAAACAATCTTGGGCAAATACTTCTTAGCATAATCTTCGAAGTCAGAAAGACACACCATAGACATTGCTGAGAGAGGTGTAAGGAACCTTGAAGAAAAGAATAACATGGAGCAGAAATTAGATCCCTGAACTGTCATTCTCTCTTCCAGGGGCTCTAATGTCACTGAATGCAAAACTTGGAGCCATCTGTTTTATAGAAGAGCTGCTGAGTTGTCTCAGTCTGTCTTGCACATTGGTCTACAAATCCTCTACCCTAGTATGAGGAAAAATTGCAGATGCAGCCATGAGAGCAGGAGGAAGCTTGCATCTCTGTGCTTCTCTTCATTCTGTTTTAAACAGCAGCCTGAAGAGGACATTTTAGGTCCTCTGCTATTTCAATTGTGTAATTCTGTCATAAGTTCCATCTTAAAACAAGCTGCATTATTTGTTCCACTAATTCTGCTCAAAGGTTGTCCCAGAACATAATTTGTCAGATTACCCCTAAGGACAGCACCGTGACTGAACAATTAGTTATGGAGCACAGGGATGGAATTCAAGATCACGGAATCTGGAAACAAGTAAATACAGAGTCTACATGTAACCTGCTCCAGGATGAACACACTGTAAAACTATGTCCAGACCCTGAGAGTAAGTCACTGTAGAGGCCAGTGCTGTGGAAAAAAACCCCATTTTCTACAGATCTTCCTTTCTCTTCTGTAACAAATACCTTCTGGGTGTTTGCATTACATGCTGGAGCACTGATATATACTATAAAAGGAACATACAGAATTTGGACAAACCATGAGAAAACACTGGCAAAAAACAAATTCCACAGTATGAAACATGTTTCTGAGAACTAACCTCAGCCTTTCAGGGAATGGAAGTAAAGTTGTGTGACCCAGATGTCTAATCAAACCAACATAAATGCTGCCCAGAAAATGCCTGCACTTACATACTTTTGAAGAAGCAAGAACTGAAAGCTATGCAAATGAATGTTTTAGCAAACCATGCCCGTGTGTGCAGAAACATGTACAAAACACAGACAAAGTCAATTTTCTAAATTGTTTGTTGCAATTACTTCTGCGGTCCTGATTAAAATAAGTATTTAGCAAGATATGTGGAAACATGAAATTTTAAAACAGCTGTGGCTCGGTCTGACTTCTCTAAAAAATATACAGGAAGAAGTAAATATCCTAATGTTCAGGATTCACCTCCCACCCCAGATTAGCAAGGGTTGAAAGCTTCACCCAAATCAGCCCCACGTGTCCCATGTTGGTCACTTTTGGCACAGATAAACACACAGGTTCTGTACACAGACACAACCTGTCAAACTGCAGGCACCCTGCTTCTCACTGACTGAAGTACCCATGTTTGCATCTGAGAATTAGCACTCACAATTCTCTGCTAGTAAAGAGCCCAGGATGAGGAACTCATTGGAAGAAGAAGAAGAAATGCAACTGATTTCTTCAGTATTGTTCTGTCTGCTCTGACAGGCATCAGGTAGGAGGGGGTGCAAGTATCCCAAGCATGCTTTCTCTGACTTTGAGAATTATGCTGATAGCACAAGTCTTCATAAATGTACTGTGACATTCTTTAAACATCTATCACAACTTCTGCTTTTCTAACTTTTAGGAAGGTCAACATCATCAAGCACGATAAGATAAACCAAGTCCTCTCATGGCAGAATAAACAGGAATTTTAAGCAACCCAGGCCCAGTCCTGTCTTCCAAGTCAGACCTCAGTTCAGACTTACTTTGGGTTTCAGGGAAAGCTGCAGGGGGTGAGAGCCTCTCCTTCAAGTTTGCCTGCAAACAGGATTTTGAGGTCTTTTCACTGAGTAGCTTCTGTTTCTTCTGCAGTCAATAAGCAACCAACAGAGATTAAAGCTCAATCCTGTGGTAAACTTTGTACTGTTTGTATAACACTAACTTTGTTTTGCTATCAGGAGATTAAAAATCCCTCCTAAAAAATGGATCACCTTGTCAGCATTGTGATTGCTTGGGACAGAGCCCTGTAGCTGAGCTCCTTGGCAGTGGCTGATGGCTCTGCATTCACTTAATCAAGCAACAGTATTTCAGGGGGTTTAATGAATCTCTAAACTGTTGGTAACTTGTTGCTTCATCCTCCCAAAATGATGATTCACAGACAGTGTGAGTAGTTACAACTCCCAGCTACAAAGCCTGGATAATTTACTAGCATGTGGGAGATGCTTTTTGCTTCCTGCAGTGTATAAACAACTAAAATACTCTTTCTCTTTTGCCATTTTTAATGGCCTTCAAGTGCTCTCATCAGGACAGAGGTAACAAAATTATATTGATTTAAATTTCTATTAATTTATTAAATTTCTATCAATTTATGATATTGATTTAAATTTCTAAGATGTGAAAAATAAACACTGGACAGTTTTATTTGGCTTTTAGATTCTTTTAGCCTTTAGGGTTCATGCTTTCAATATTTCTGTGCAAGTATGAGAGCCTGAAGTTTTGATTTTTTGCTGACTGAGAAATATTACAGTGGCAGGTGCAGAGGACAACTCAGAAACTTGTTAAAACTTTCCCAAAATATTGTTGGCCTCCCAGCTCAAGGAGCCCAGATGGGGGAGTGAATGAATTACTGTGGTGGGAAAAGCTGGAAGCTAAACAGAGCTGCAGCCTCATGAGCTAGCACTGAACTGGCTGGTCTGGTCCAGGAGAGCAGACCTGGCATTTGTGACAGCAGAAATTGTAGGTCACTGACTCCATCTGTGCAGCTGTAGTGAACACCTCTTCTTCCTGTTAGATGCACTCATGAGACCCTGCCCAAATTCAGCCAAATATGGTTGTCTCTACTACTGCCTTTTGAAACTTTAAATTCAGCCTTCAGAGCTCATTATCTGCTGATAGCACTGTGGAACCGGTTTCTGGCATGGATAGCTGTGGATACAGGTGTCATGAGCTAGATGAGTTGTGCACATTTAGCTGAAATGCCCACAAATGCCTTGGTTTGCTTCCCTGCCCAGCACAAGCCGTGGGGCAGACAGCCTTCAGGTCTCTTCTGAAAAGAGCAATGTGTGTGCTCACAGCCCAGTGCATCCCTGGGAAGGCAAAGAAAATCCTGCCCTCGTTCTTCCTCCACTAGATGTCAGGTTTGGGTCATATATTTCAATCCAGGTTGGTAAAAGCAATAAAAAGAATGCAGTACTTGCTGGCCTGCACTGCAAGGCACTATGGCCTTAAGACTGCTACAATCACACCACCAGAGTACTGCTAATATGTTTGGAAATCTTCAGTCCCTGTGCCTTATTTTTAACATTTTCTGGTGCACAGCACAGCAATAAATGTAGCTACATCTGGTCTGGCATGATCTTTGGTTCAGCCTACAAGTCATCTGCAGGGTCCTCTGTCATATTTCTCATTCTGCTGATCTCAGTACTTCCCTACTTTAGGGATGCACATTGCAGCCAATTCAGCAAACCATAGAGTTTATGCTTTCATGATTATCATAATTTTACATGAATTAAAAATAGTCTGTGACTACTGTATTTTGGATCAGAAAAGGGAAAAAATCTCTGTGTTTATGCTGTGGCTTTTAAGAGGCTGTACTTTGCATCTAGATATATTTTCTTCTTTCAGCAATGGATTCAATTCAAAGTAGCAGTGACTTGTTGTTCCAAAAGTGGTAGTTTCTCTGATAGCAGTATACTCCTGATTTAGCTGTGAAGCTGTAATCTGAGGAAACCAGAATTTGCCACAGAGATAATATATTTTATTATAACCCCTGTATATACTTGAAAAAAGGGGACAAGTTTTAAAATCCCAGAGCCTTTTCATTGGATTATAGTAAAAACCTTACAAAGACTCTCTAAAAACTTTGCTGGAAACCTAGCTATCATCTTTTTAAAACTAGAGAAAATAGTATAGGAAGTAATTACACACATCTGGTCCACCCTTGCAGGTAGAATGTCAAGCAGTCAACAGGCAAAGCTTGATTTTTTCACAGATCTGTGTAGCTGGGCTTTTGCAGCTGCTTACTTTTCAGTGCTAACATAGTCAAAGGCTCATGAGTCCAAACACAAAGATCCTCTGTAAATCTGTGCTCCAGTTCCTATTACAGTCACAATGTTCCTTCCTCCAGCTGGTTGTTTGTTTGCTTTTCACAGATGGCAAATCACGGTGGGTCAAGCTGACACCTCTCTCCCTGATGCATCCACTAGTGCTCAGCGACTTTAAAACACTTTGGTGAAGAATCTGGTGAACTCCAAGTAATGTGAATAATTCAGATCACATAACAGTTTGCACACAGTTTCTCCTTATCAGATGTCTTTCTTGGGCATATGCCTCATGTGCAGAAGGTCAGTTATGCAAGAAAGTTTTTCCCAAATTGAATACTTCAATAGCCATCCCTCTGTTGCAGGTAGAGAGGGCAACAAATCTTATATTTAACATTGCCTAGCAGTTTTGATTATAAGATCTGGTTTTCAGTTGCTTTTAATTTTTTCATATTTTAATCATTCTAGGCTGAAATTTTCCATCCTTGTTCTCTGTGTTAGGCTGAACTTTTATTTTGGGAACATTTCACTGAAAGTTGGTCAACAACTTCCAAGAATGAAGTTAGTGAAAAATATGGCTGGCCCATGCTGAAAATATCTTACAGTGGTTTCACTGCAGTTCAGTGCTTCATGCAGGGGCTTGAAATTAGCGGGGGTTGGTCCCTGGAGACACCAGCCGGTACTTGGTGGCCATATGAAAATCCTGTCAGATCTGACCTAGCTGTAAATCACTGCTTTCCTCTTGCATGTGGCCTGCAGAGCCTGTCTGAAATCCAGATGTTGTCTTTGCTGAAGACTTGCCTGGTGCAGAGCATGCTGGTGCCACAGGAGCTCAGCCCCAAGTATGAGCAGAGGGCAGAGAACTGACTGTGCCCTGCTCTCCCTCACACTGTGCCACCCAGAGTTGGATGCAGCCTTAAACAGCACTGAAGGGAAGGAGGAGGAGGAGGAGGAGAAAAATAATGGCTCAAAACAGGACCTACAGGACAGCATCCAGGGACAGGCAGGGAGGGATATGCAGAGGCAACAAGGCCAGAGACAGAGCAGGTGGGAACAAAACAGACAGGGATATCTTGGGGTTGCAGGGGGGTAAAAGGATCAAGAGAAGGGGATAAATTTGGGAAGGAAGCCGAAGGGGATGGCCCGTGACACACTTCTCTAGTGTTCTAGAAGACTACCAAGCATTTGGCTGCTCTTTCTGCAAAAACCTCTGCCTCCAAAAACCAGAAGAGAACTTGATTTATGCTCAGCATTCATCTGAATTTTTGTGGTATCCTTTCTTTCATCTCATCCTTATGATTTCCTTTTTCATTCCTCCTTTCCCTCCCCCCCAAAAAACCCAGAAGAATTCAGGAGCCTGTTTCTGTGTCCTACTGTGGAAATCTGTTCCACTG
Organism: Agelaius tricolor; assembly: GCF_023055355.1. Classification (NCBI taxonomy): domain Eukaryota; kingdom Metazoa; phylum Chordata; class Aves; order Passeriformes; family Icteridae; genus Agelaius; species Agelaius tricolor. Next base: position 22,390,589 of record NW_027269269.1, read on the forward strand.
TATTTCTTCAGATGAAGAAGATCTGGAGTGCTTTGTGGCACTGAAGAAAGATAATGCAATCTTTTCCCCTGGTTACCTTTCTCCATAAAAGACCTGGAGCTGTAAACTGTGACACCAGCAATGCTTGGATAAGTCCAACAGGCTGGGAGGAAGGACCACATCAGTGTTTGATGTAGGAGACCCAGGTGGGTCATGTTAGGAGGGATGACCTGCAGGTAGCAGGGAGGGTGTGTGCAAGCAGAGTCACATGCTAAGCATAACAAAACATTTTTTAAAATGGATTTCAGAGAGCAGATGCAGAGTCATTGAACTATTGCTGGGAAATGCTGGAGGAGGGAGGACACTGACTGTATATTCTCAGTTAGAAAACATACAGCACCCCTCAGGTACATATCTAAGACTACTGTCTGGCAAAGAACTCCACAAATAAGTGCAACTTATAGCCTTTATGAAAAGTTGGTGTAAAGTGTGAGGTGAGCAAGAACAGACTTGGGGAGGAAGGTCTATGGAAGCTGCTTCCCAGAGCACCCTTTGGTTCTCACCAGCTGCTGCCAAAGCTGTCTCCAAAGACACTGAGCTCACACAGGGTGGAGCAGCAGAGGAGCTCAGACAAGACTCAGCTTGGGGTTTTCCCCTTGATTTCCATGGACAGTTGTCCCTCTTGAAGCCAGGGAGTCAGAGGCAGCTGGAAATTACATTAATCCTGATATACCCTGACATATATAATGATAAATGTAGCTTTAGCTGTGGATTATTTTGTCCCTAGCATAACCTGGCCTGCTGGGCCAGCTTCTGTAGCTGTGGCCTTCCTTCTTTGCCTTGCTTTTAAAGTTCCATGGTGCTGGCAGTGAAAGCAGTAGCTTACTCAAATTCACAGAGCACACTAAAAACAGAAACAAGAGGTTCCTGGGACCTGCCCCTGTCTGAGCAAAAGAGTGCTCTGCTCTTGATGTTCCCCTTCCATTTTATCAGCTGAAAAAAGTCCTGGTAGCTTCTACTTGCAGTGGGAGTAATCCTGCTAACAGCAGCAACATTTGGGAATCAGTGAGGATTAAGTTATTGTCAGCCACTGGATAATATTCACAGAAGAACAGAAAAGTAGGCTGGGGAGGAGAAGCCATCCAGTCCACTCCTGTTCCTGAAGTCAGAATTAGCTACACCCATGCCTGTTTCCACTCATGGAGATGCCACTTCCTCCAAAGAAAACCAGTTTCATCAATTGACTATACAATGAAAATTTACAGATGTTTCATCTGGATCTCCCTTCCTGTAATTTCACTTATTTTCCACCCATAATGGGCACAAAAAAGATTCAGTCCCTTTTTCTTTATGTCTATTTTTAAAATATTTAAAGTTCATCAATGGGCCACCCCCTCTATTGTCTCTTTTCTAAACCAAGTTATGCAAATTCCTTTGGCTTTTCATCATGAACCATATTTTCTAGACTTCTGGTCATCCCAAGTTCTGTCCTCTGACTCTCCAGCTGTTCAACATCCTCCCTTAATTAAAGCACTAGGAACTGGACATGATCTTCCAGCTGAGTCCTCTTCTAGCCCTCATATAGAACAAAGAAGACAGATTTTGCCAATACTACTGTTTATTCAGCTGTGATGATAGACAGTATTTTTGTGTTCATTACTCAGCAGTATGTTCTTTACTTATTTCTTCAGATGTGCCATTCCATCCTGAGATGAAGAAAGGAGACAAACACTTTTGTTCATCTCTTCCAAACAAAGAAGTAGTCTTATCTCCTCTTCAGCTCAGATAAGAGTCAAGCTAAGGGTAATAGAAGTCTAAAATCTCAGAGATCAACCACGTAGCAAAGAACTCTCATTTTTTGCTGAAGATGTTGAGAGGTGGCAGATGACTTTAAAAGACTCCGTCCAAATACATGACAGAGACACCCTAATACATTCTGGAAGTCACCTCAGAGAAAAGGAGGCAGAGAAAACTGCTATGGTATAAAGGAGGCCCTTGAGCAACAGTGTCATGAACAATCTCTATCATGACAGATCCACCTCAGCCTTGAGATTTCGTGGTGGTGGAAGTGCAGAAAAGAAGGAGATTTTAATGAGTCTCAGAGTTAATGAGACTGTGGACTCAGAAGTATAAATGAGAAGCTGCTTTTACCCTTGAGACTGAATTAGTGCTTAAGCTGAACCTAGGGCTCTGGAACCCCTGAACTGCTGTCTTCAGGAAGCAAACCTCCACTGGTGTATTGGAAGTTGGTTTGTCTACTAGTGCTAATGTCTAGACACCCAGCAGAGCTTCAGTCTCTCTTGAGAGTAGAGAATTTGCTCTCAAGAGGCCCCAGTATGGGTTCAGAGGCTGCCCCCACCCGCACCAGCCCACTCAGAGGCACTCTTCTGGCTGACACTGACTCTGAGAGTGGGGAAGCAGCTGAGCTGAGGCAGTGTGACCCTGTTTGCCCACTGATCTGTGGCAATGTTCTTCTGAGGGCTTTCTCTGTTTTGCAGCAGCTTTGCACGAAGCTTTCATCTTGGGACACTCGGCAGCCTCCAGATTCCTCCCTGCAATGCTGCTGTCCAATCACAAACAGCTGGTGATTGACAGCTAAAGGCAGAAGATGTTGTTTTCCTCACAAAACTGCATACTAGGTTTTCTAGATTATTTCTCCAGGTCATCAAGATCATTTAAACTAATTTCAAACTCTTCAAATATATTCTGTGGGGTTTTTTTTCTGTGTTATTTGATTAAATAAAAAGTTAGCAATAAAGATCTCAATAATCAAATTAAGTCTGAATATCAAGGACTATGGTCTGTTTATATTTTTCAGTCTGTATTGCTGTCAACTGCTGAAAATTGTACACAGACAATATTTCCTTAGCTTGCTTCTTAGAAGCTATGAGACATGAGATAATGTTCCAAGCCTCATTAAAGTTAAAATAATCTGTCTGCTTTTCTTCCCTTGCCACAAGTCCCATCACAGGAACATATTAGATTGGTTTAGTATGATTTGTTCTTAATAAATCCACCCTGGTTGCCACTCACCTTGTAGTTGACTTCTGGAGGCTCAACTATTGCTTCCCCTGCTCCCTCATTCTTGAAAAAAAATGTAAGAGGCAACACATTTATCTCTGTACCTCACAGTTCCTCAAAGATAGCAGCTAATAGTGCTGGCATCACTTCAGACAATCTTCCCAGTATCCTAGCAGGAATTTCATCAAGTCCAGCTGATTTGAAAACATCCAACATATCTAAGTCTCTTTCATGATATTGCTTGGTCTTGCAGCAAATTGAAAACACTCTCAAACATCCTTAGCAAAATGAAGGCCCCAGACAGTAATTTTGGAATTAAAATATTCGCCAACAGGCTGGAAAACCCAGGTAGCTGGGGCAAGCTAATAGGTGTGGAAAAGGCCAGGTTCAACATGAGTATCCTTATGGGATTAAAAAATGGGGAAGTTCTGAATCCTCAAGAAAATCACAAGAAGATGCAAGTAACCCAGCAGGCAAAGGAGAACAAACATAATGAACTTTATACAAGATGCCAATAACAGAACCAAAGTAGTGCTACACTCACTTCCACCTAGCATGTGAAATCTCAGAAAGGAAATAGGGAAGCAGAATGTTTGATCCAAAATGCAGATGCCGATCAATCATACATATTGGAAACCTGAAGCAAAGAAGACTATTAAAGGGACACTAAACCCAGGATATAAAATACAGAGATAAACTGTGCAGGAGGCAGAGCATCACTCTGCCTCATCAAAGGCTCATCAGAAAAAAAAAAAATTTACAAGTTCACTATCTCAAGTTACATGAAGTCTGTGCTTGTTGAAATTCCAGGCCTAAACAGAAGATTATTGTTATGATAGATAATGTTACTGACCCAGGATAGCCAAATGCCCTGAATTCAATACACTGTAAGAAATCAGAGAAGCAGGAAAAACAGTAGCAATGGGAGACATCAACAGCCCTCCTGTAGATTGACAAATGTCATGCCAGCAGATGAAAGAGAGATGACATTTTTGGGCTCTGTCAGCAATTATTTCATGGAGCATCTGGTCTGAGCCCACAGGAGCAAAGGCAGTCCTCAGCTTTGTGGCTCTAGCCCTTCTAATGGCAGCTCCACTCTGTGACAGTGACCACAGAGGGCTCAGCTTCACCAGCTCTAGAGGAGCACTGCAGGCCAAATACGCCAGTGCCATTGTCCTTCACTTCAAGAAAAGCTATGCAGGAATGAGGGAGCTTGTTAAAAAGAATCTAGAAAGGTCAACAAAGAGAAATCCTAGCAAACAGCATGGAAACTTCTGAAGAACACCAGACTGGAAGCATAACACCACTGCGTATGACCTATTGAGAAAGGCCGGAGAATGGATTAAAGGAGGCCAGCACATATGAACAGCCAAGTAAGAAAGTTTATTAGCAGCAAAAAGCCAATTTCCAAAAAGATGTCTATTGTATCCAAACCAATAAAATGAAAAGAATAGTGTTGTCAGGCAGATTAAAAGCAAAAATCCTACAAGAGTTTGAGGAGAACTAGCTAAAGAAATCAAAACTAGTACTTCATCAAAAATGTCTGGAGAAAAATCTTGCTAGGGGCTCTGCATGGCCAGCTAGTGATTAGACAAAAATCAGAGACAATTAAGCCATTCTGCAGTGTTTTTCACTGGGAAGAAAAGGGGAAAAGTTTTCATATGGGGGAAAATGCAGAATATACATCTGAAGTCAAAGTAATTGTGGATGAGATTTTGTTTCAAATAGACAAAATTGTTTCAAAGGGAAATATTTCAAATTGTTTCAAAGTGATATATTTATTACAAGCTGCTGGAGTCAGATGATACCAAGCAGAAATCAAGGATGTAAACCCTGAATTACTGTTCACAGTGTGCAGCCTTTCATTTGGAACTTCTTTGGGACCTGAAGACTGAAAGGTGACATTTATGAAGCCAATCTTTAAAACAGATCCTGGGGGACATCTGGGGAAACACAATTCTTATGTTTCATAGTACTTTCTAAGCCTAGAAACGTGAACAGCACAGCTCCAGAAGACCAGGGTTTGCTTGTGTCAGAGGACAAATTCTGCTGTTGACAAATTGTTAGCATTCAGTAGAGAATTCATTCTTCATATGTGAAGAAATAGAATATACCTCAAGTGAGTAAAAATCTTTATGTAAAGAGAAGTCTTCCCTGAGAGCTTTCCTTGCATATCTCTGAAAGGATCATCAGCAGATTGTCAAAGACAGCCCTGTAGACAGAATCTGCCTCACCAAAGCCTGATAAGTACACTAAATAGCCAGTGTATAAGAAGGAAGTTTATGAAAAAGAAGTAATTGAAACAAAGGAAACAGAGAGTAGCAATACATATTTTTCAGAGCAGATGTCTCCAGAGAAGCTGCACAAGGATTTGTGCCAGAGCTAAAAGTATCCTGGCTCAAAGCAGGATAACAGTTTTCATAGACCTCTTTCTTACATAGAATCCTAGAAGTTTGGGTTGGAAAAGATCTGTAACAGTTCCCCCAGTGGAATTCTGTGGGAAATGGGTCAGAGACTGTCTATACAGTGTAATTACCCCTTTGAGTGACCAGTCTAAGGCAGCATCGTGGCTACATTCAGGCCAGGAGAAACAAGTCATGCAAGAGTCATCCTCTACCTTACCTACCCATTATCAAAGGCCCCCTTGCCATCAGACTCTTCAGAGTTCCTTCTTGGTCTAAGTGTGCAGTAGAAGGTACTGAGATGTCTTCTCTCTACCTAGACTTTCCAACTCCTCTATTTTGCATTTTTAAGCAAATGGAAAGATGAACATTCTTTATAAACAAGATGCAAATAAAGGTTTTAGTTCACATCTCCTTAAATATTGACAAATATTCCTTAAATATTGACAAATATTTTAACAGTTTGCAGCTCTCTAGGCACAACCACACTTCTTTGTTAAGCTTGCATTAGGATCAGTTCTGCTGTTCAGCCTGTGTTTCCTATTCAATTTCGTCTGACCATGCCAAGGTGTCATCAATATAGTTCTAGTCCTAGGCTCCTTTCTGCTTTGCCATCCATCTCCTTCTTCATCCAGATCTTGCTGTTTTCTTCATATTTACACATAGCCTTTATGGGGGAAAAAAAAAGGCTGTCTACTTGCAAACTATCCAAAATTATGAGTCCTGAAATAAGAGAAAGAATTCCTTGGGTTTTGTTTGTTTTCTTGAATGGATTTGTTCAATTTGAGCTCCTCTCCTGCTAGATTATTAAAGAGCTCTTTAGAACGTAATATCTACTACAATGAGAAATTTGAATGACTGCAGCATTTCCAGTGAGGTTTTTATATATTTTTTTATGTGCACCATTTATTTCTCATCATTTTATTTTAGGGCAAATGAAAGCTTGGGGAAAAAAAAAAAAAAGCAATCAGTCTTCTTTAATTAAGGGTTATCATTCCCTCTGGTGAATTTGTGGAGAGCGGGAACAGAATAAATTTCTCTTCATTTCCTCACTGGGAATATTAAATGCAATGCAGCTAATTTGTCTGTGAATTAAATTTCCAGTTCTTTTTCTAGCTCCTTAGGGCTGGTCTTATCTTTTATTTTACTGTAGCAGGGGAAGATACAGTACTATGCTAACTGAGGTATAGTGGAGAAAATAGACTTTGTATTCTGCTTGCTTTTTCTGGTATTGAACTTCTGTAACAAAGAGAAGTATATACAGAAAATAATATATGTGATTGCTCCAGGAATCAATTTCTTATCAGTCTTCTCAGCCTACTGAAAAAAATCCTTTAGACAGAACACTTACAACAAAGTTGAATCATTATTATGCAAATGTAGCATTCTTTCACCATTTACACAGATTTCATGCATGTCATTTCTGCTGGCTCCTATTAGTAAGAAGGGTCTATGGCAGAAGCTTTAAAAGCAGCCCTTTCCCAAACCTTTTCATGGAGGCCAGAGCCTTGGCAAGGTTTGTGTGAGGGGCAGGTGTAAGAGCCTGTGAAAGGTTCCTCAGGCTGGCCTGAAGGACACCAGAACTTCTTGCTGTGCCTTGATTCCCTGTTGCACTTCCTGCTCTGTTCCTTCCAGAAGCAAAGGCAGTCCTGTCTTCCAATCAAGCATCTGTCCCAATGAAAAGGATTATTTCTTGAAAGTAAAAACAACCTTAGAGTAAAAAGGTTCTAATCTAGCAGAACAACATATCTACTTGGAAAAAGAACCCACTCACAGTCCTGTACATTCATCTTCTCTTCCTTTTTCTGTACTGAGATCTTTGTAAATGTTCAATGGATTTTCCATCTGTGTTGTTTTTGAAGCCTGAAGTTTGGCCATTGCCCTGTTAGTTTGGGTGTTGGTGAGAAATGTTTCTAACTTGTTGGCTACTGCATTGCTCTCCTGCTTACTTTTTCTCCAGCAAGGCCAATTCTTTCCCCTGTGAAAGCATTATAATCTCAAGTATAGTAAATCATCTCACTAATAATGTCACCATAAAGTTTTTATATCTCATTATTCTTAATCAATTTGCAGTGGTTTCCCATTTTTCATCCAGCTCTGTGCAGGAGAGAGAGGAGATACAGCCTTTCTCAGAGCAGAATTAAGGTTGGATTCCAAGAATGACCCTAAGGTAAATTTTAGATAAAACCAAATCTATTTTTTATCCCTAATGTCCCATGTTTGGACTGTGGTTTACATGTGACAGAGTGAGCAGTTACAAGTTTAACAATTTATTGCCCATTACTGAACAAAACAAAAAAACCCCATGACTGAATATGTTTGTTACATTTACATGGAAATTGTTCATTATGAAAAAATATTTCTTGCCCTATTTACTGTAAGAGTTTACTAAAAGCTATCTTGATATGGAACTTGGTGCTCCTAGAAGAACCCTTTCTATGATCTGCTGTTCTACTTTTCCTTTACACCTACATCTGTTTGCTAACCCACTAGCCAAATGGACTACTCCATAAATATTTATTTATTTATTACAATTTTTATATGTTTGTAATTGTACTTTAATTACAGTTTTTCCCTACAAAATTTCTTAGGTGGCTGAGGAAAGCAAGGACTTTGTGATTAGGAAGTGGCTGCAAAGCATAGCTTGTAATTTCCATACTCTCCTCTATCTCACCTTTAGCAATTCACTTCTCTGGATGTTCTTTCACTTGGAGCTTCTATTTTTATCAAGGGACAATGTCCTGCAGCATATGCTATTTATGGCATCCAAACAATGGTGTAGGACACTTGACAGAATGCTATTGGCAAGCAGTCACCTTCTTGTCAACACTTCAATTTTTTTCTCCTTATCTCTAGAAACTTTGGCATGGCTGTGTGACCTGGCCTAGGCTTATCACACCCTAGATTCTAATCAGACTGAAAGATGGAAACTAATGCAGTACTGGTGGGTGATCTACTGGTAAAGCAGAGAGAGCACAGATCTATCCTCGTCCTTCTGGGTTCTTGAGCATTGTTCTGGTACCTTGGAGGGACACCAGTTGTGGGTGATGTGAGGTAAAGGATGATGCTCTCTCCTGACAAGATATATTCAACAAGCAGTGTTGAATCTCCACCATCAGCCTCTTTATTTGTGGAATCCATCAGGTGTTTTCTTTGCTCTCTACCTGCCCTTCTCAAAATTTTTCCATTCAAGACCTGTGCCCTGTGCAGCCCAAGTCCACCTCCCCTGAAATAATCCTGGGAAGTACAGGGCAGAATCACATCTAGAAGACACCATCCTCAACAGAAAACAGATCCTAAAGTCTTGTGAAAAATGAGGAAGAAAATGCCTTTTTGCATTTTAGAGGAAATGAAGCGAGAATAAAGGGTAAGGTTAGTCAATAGTGACATGCTTTAGAGGAAGTTCTTGAAATGGAAGTTTGAATGCCTCTTGTGTGGTTCAATATCTGTTAGGGTGAAAAACCTGGGTGATAGAATTGGATCCAGGTCTGAATAACATTTGCATGTGGGTCAAACCTACTGCATACATTTGATCTGGTTAGGCTCCGTGGCTTAGACCAGAGGAAGAAGCAAACAAAAGAAAAAAAAAATTAAATCTGTTTCTATTCTCTGGTATGTTCAGCACACTTAAAGTAGCTGTCTTATCTTTTTATGAAAAACATACATGTATTTGAAGTCTTTTTCTCCACCTATCCTTTCCTCAAAGAGGCAGGGTCTGGGTTTATAATTTCCTGCTACAAGCAGGCCTATGACACAGGAACAGGGGCTCAAAAATTATGTTCAGAAAATAAAATAAAAATGCTTTAAGCAATCTACCCTCCGCTCATTACAAGGAATCCATATGCCTGGAGATACAAAGCCAACCTCTTCCCTTTCTGATTCACACGGGGGACATTCACAGCAGCGCAGCGTTTCAATGTGGTAAGTACAGATGTATGAGTCGTTCTGGAAACAGTGAATAGTGAGAGCCCCAAATCTCTCTTGTGAAAAGGCATATGAACAGCATCAAGGTTAAAGCAGAGCAGTTAATACTGCTTTAATACAGCAGAAACCTTCTCCCAGAGCCTGTTACTCCCTTAGGCTTAGATCCCTTCCATTTGCACAGCTTGACAGTGGAAGGACAACTGATGCTGGAAGAATATGGGCTCAGTATGTCAGCCCAGCAAAAGGAGATGAATAAGTATCATACAGATGGTGTGTGCTTAGAGGAGAGGACAGGATGGAGACACTCTCCTTACAGCTGGACCAAAGTTTAATCATCTGTGCACCTGGCTTCAGACAAAGTCAGAAGAGAGATGTGGTTTTAGTTAGGGATGTAAGCTGCATCACAAAGGCAGAACGTCTATTAGTTAATGGCTAGTATCAGTTTTCATGCCTTTTAAGACAATAAATATTTTAAATATCAAGGCTTTTTTCTTTCATCTGTGTATCTATTTCTCTTAAGTGCATTCCACTCTTGTCTGTTCTCTTCTCCTCTGCTCTGGTCTGCAAAAGATTATGAATGATTTTGTCTGATGTCCACCTCTAAGCCCTCAGTTATGGAAGATGTTCCTGTGTCACCATAGGTCATAGTCCATAATTATTTCATAATTCCTATTACCTTCGAGAGAGGATTTCAGATTGGAGGACTGGGCACTCAGTTTCACAAAGAGTCAAAATTATGGCACAGCAGGGATCAAGCACTTCTCTAGGAGATGTGGATTAATTCAAAAAAGAGAGTGTGAAGCTGTGACAGAGTAAATACTCCATCTGCCTACACGTGTCTGAGACTGATATTGAAACACAAAAGCAGGCCTGTCTGGCATGGTCAGAGAAGCTTCTGAGAATGTCCAAATTTCAGGCTGGAGTCTGAAATCTGTGTCCAGGAGTTATTGTTGGATTGGCCAGAGGTGCTCTCACCCATCCCAACTGCCCAACCTCTCATTTTCTCCCCATCAGTGCTTGTGGTATTTGGAGAATGTTTCTACATATGAAGGCTTTCTTATTTGTTTCTTTGCAGGTTTTATTAGTAAGCCATCCTGCTATTTTGCCCCTATGACGGGGAACACACTGACCTCTCATCTGCTTTGTTAAACCTTGTTCTTTTTTTAATCACCAGTCAGCCAGCATGACAAGGGCAAATAGTCTTGCCTCCTCTTGTATGTATTCTTCAACTTCAGCTCTTTGCATTCATTAGACATCAATATTAGTTAGTTATGTCTTTTTGCACTGTCACATGCAATAGAAATGTCCAAGTGAGGAGGCTGACAGCACAGGTGGATTGTACACTGTTAGAGAGAAACAGTGTCTGTGAATTTAGGAGAACTACCTACAGGTTAGACCAGCTTCAGGGGTGGGACTGAATCCCCTGAAAAAAACCTGACATAATTTATTTGTGATAGATAATTCCATTCCTTCAAGTTTTTGTTATAAGGATACCAAGTGTTAATGAAACTAGCAGACTTTGTGTTTCCAGAGCTAACAATAGGATCTAAATAGCAGCTAAATACTATCTGGAGGGCGTTGGCATCAGACAGGTGGTGGAAAGACTGAACAGTTTCAGGGACACCAGAGAGGTAGCTTCAGAATTTTTATTTCCCATCTCACATACAAAGATGAATAACCCTATATTGACCTCTGGCATCATCTAGGGGCAAAAAAACATGACAGAAACTCAATGAGTTCACACCATAGGAAGTTTATCTATCTTTAGCATGGGTTTTTTTTGGTTTTTTTGGGTTTTTTTGTTTTTTTGGGGGTTTTTTGTTTGTTTGGTTTTGGTTTTGGTTTTGGTTTTGGTTTTGTTTTGTTTTTTTTTGAGTGCAAACTTTATAAGTTTGTCATTTTCTGTGAGTAAAAGCCTTGCTGCAGACTTGGTCATGTATTCACATTCATATGTGTATGTTATGTGGGTCATCTGGGTCTCTGACAGTTAAGAGGTTAAATTCTCTGTAGGCACTTCAGCATTATGACTCTTCTGTATTATAAACACTAGAAACAAGAAAAATATCTACCTTTATCAAGCTCAATGAATAGGTAAGTTTGTAATCACTTGTCTGCTGCTGAGGCTTCTGTGCCTGAAACTAGATTAACTCTCCAAGTTTCATAGTTATCTGTTTAGAGGTGCTCAGCTAAACTGAGTAGATACATCAAATGTTGCTTTCACATTGTCCTTTGAGAACAATTTGTTAGACCTCAAGCAGCTGGGGTCCAGATTGGAAAGAAGATGCCTACAGCAACCAAGTGTGTCATTAAATATCACCAGCTTCACAGAATGTGTTAAAGGGAGCTGGCATGCAAGATATGCAAGGGACATAGGGATTCAATCATACACTGTGCAGTTTCAGACAACCCAACTGGAAAGAAAGAAAGAAGTGACATTTGTGCTGTTATCTAGGAATGACTGAAAATGCTTTGAAGTCAATGGAAAGATTTTCACTGAATTCCGGTGCTCTGAATCAGGTCCTGGATAGTCTTATACAGAATGACAGGGAACTTTCATCTTCAGGACTTTTTTTCAAGGGATGTGGCATTAAATGGCCTTGACTAGCTGTAAAGGCCAGTGTACCTTTAAAAATAAAATGGCAAATGTTTGGAGCTTCATGGCCACTTCACTGTCGTACACTAAGCAACAAAAATCTAGACACTTATACTGAGATGTATATGTCTAAACTTCTATATAACTAAGATATGGACAGAAAACAAGCTTAAAGGATTAGGCTTGAGAAATGCAAACACCCTAGAGGTCTGGGGACACTGCAACTATGAAAGATAGGCCAAGGGGAGAACAGCACTGCCCCAGTATTGCTCTTTCCACACCTTTCAGCTCAGCATCACCCATGTGCTTGGCACCTCAACAAAATGTGTCATTTAATGATGCACATAGGCTTAGGCTTACACTTAGGGTTAGGCTTGAGAAAATGACAAAGCCTAGAGCTCCAGGGACATTGCAATTACAAAAGGCATCCAAACTGGAGCACTCCATGTCATGTCCTTACATTTGATTACAATCACTTCTTTTCAGAATTTTTTTGTATTTCTCTCAATCAAATTTCTTTTCATTGTAAGTCCATCCCAGTCAGTTTGTTTCATTTTTTTCTCTTTTAGATTTCATGTCCTTTCACAAAATGAAATTCTTTTTTTCATGAAAGGAAATGAAATCTTGTGATTTCAATGAGGATCAATTCAGCATGGTTCAGCCCATTTCCCTGCACTTCATGTCATCCCATTCCTTTTTATTGTTTTCACTTTGGATTTTTTCTTGTTGTTGTTGTTTCTTTTTGGTATTTTTAGTGGTTCATTTAATCAATTTCTTCTCCAGTTCTCTTTATTTCACTTAATTCCCTGATTATGTGATTTCATTATCATTTTGGCAAGGTTTGGTCCATTTCACTGCAAAAAAAAGAACATCCCACTGCCCAAATCTTGCTCCCACCACACCTTTCTTCTTGGCACAACCCATGTGCTGGGCACCTCAGCAAAAGGCTGCTTTTACTGCTCTGCTTAGGGTTAGGTTTGAAAAAAACAGAAAGCCCAGGGCTCCAGGGATGCTGCAACTACAAAAGGCATGCCAAGGGAGCACAGCACTGCCCCAATATTGCTCCCATACCCATGTTTGTTCACAGACCTTTGTTCTTATGCAAATCTATGCAAACCCAACCATTCCACAAACATACATAGTATCATATATATATATACACATTTACAGGTGTGGGCCTTGCCATCTGAGTCATAACTTTTGTTCCTGTTGTGTGGAATTGCCCAGTTTGTCAATAATGATTTCTAATGACACCCTTATAACCAAACCCAACAGGCAGACACTCAGCTGGTGTTCATTGGCACAATTCCATTTGCCTTCAAAGTCCTTAAAATTTTCAGGTGCAGGCACAGCAGGCATGTAGAGAGGGGGTTTACTGTCACGTTCTCTCATGTGGTATCATTTGTGTATGCACCCCAAACTCTGTTGCTGACACATTGGAAACTCATGTGTAATTTACCGGCTTCTCTCAAACTTAGGTCCTTTCCTTAGCCTACATATTCCCATGGCTCCCTTGGTGAATAATGTGCTTTAGATAATTTTCCCCATATGTACTGGTTTTTATCTTTTCCCAACTAGGATTTCATTTTGTCACCCAGTTACCTACTCTCTGATTCTTGGGCTTTCTCTATTCCCACCAACCTGGGTAGTACCCTCATGCCTGCAGACATGAGAAACTTGAGCCTCACTCTCTTGCCCAAAAGATCTAGAAAATATCAACATTATTGTTCAGTGTGCAATGTGTTCTGCAAAATTCTGGAGAGCTGTGGACTGTAAGCCGGTTTTTGGGCAGTTTTCAGATTGCCTGTTAGTGACAAAGCATTTTAAATTGTCCTACTAAAGCCAAAGGTCTGAGTCCAGAGTTACAACATGATTGACACAATCGTAAAAAAGAGACAGGACAAAGCAGCTTAGCACTGTGAAACCTTAGCAGCAAAGCACTCTTAGCACTTCCCAGTGTGGCTGCCTGCAAGTGCCTCCTAAAAGCTAAAACTGCTTGAAGGCTGCTCTGATTAATCTCACTGACCTCAGGCATGTGGAATCCAGATGAGGTGAGGACAGGAAGAATGTGAAGGTGACATTCTTGCATTGGTGACCTGGAGAAGGGACAAAGTAGGAGGCAGTGTGACTGGCTTCCTGCAGTGCAGGACAGGAGCAGGGGATACTCAGGGGGCCATGTAAGGCACATTTGAAGCTGGCTCTGTGTTAAAGTTCTCATGTCATATTTGCTCCACCTACTGCCCTCACTCTTCCCATTCATCTCACACACTATTGAAATCTATTTTAAAAGCTTCTGTCTGACAAAGTCTACTTTCTCTTCATGTTTCCATACTGTAGATCTTACTGCTACTTATCCTTTGACAAGTGAGCTCAGATGCACAGCATCAAGGCTCAAAGACAGCACTGGATTTAGGCAGTCAAATGATGTATATGCTGTAGGCAAGCAGCTGCAGCAGAAGATCAGAAGCACAGAAAGTTTGCCAGGAGCCCATCCTAAACTGGCACAGGTCATAAGGTGGCACACTCCCAACTGCAAAACATGGCTAGAGCTTTTCTCCCAGTCTGAATTAGTTTGTCTGGACTATAAAATTGCAGATGGTGTGATGCTGCACCACAAATGACTGGCACATGGCACTTATGAACAAATATTTTTAAATAGAATAGAAATTAGACACAATACTTTCTTTGTTTTTAATAGCTTTATAATTGATTTTCTCAGGTTTTCCAGATTAGTTTCTGCTGTTATCAATCATGCATACTCAATAAAAACAGCATTTTCAAATGGAATGGGAACTTGCCTGCAAAAAAATCATAGCCTGCATCTATCCTAAATATTAATCAACAGCCAGGTCCAGCCACTAGAACTGGTGATCTGACATCTCCCAGTTAAAGCACTGCAACTGCTTCTTGGTTCAAACTTAATGTAGAAACCCATAAAGGACAAAAAGATGAAGGGACAGTGAAGTATACAGGAAGGTTGTAAACTTTCTGTGGGTGGGGAGGAGCATTGCAGAGAGCTGTGTGGAAGGCAGAGGCAAGACAGAAGTTCCCAAATGCAGCAGAAAGGGCAGAAGAGTCATCACAGCATGGGGGAGAAAACTGGGAAGGTCAAGCACATGAGATCAAGACAGGGCAAACCCTTGTGGCATCTTTATATTGTGTAAGGGACCACATAGCAAATTGAGGCCAAACTACACTTGGAATTTCAAAGTTCCTTGGCTCTTGCTTTTACAGCCATTGCAGAGCTAAGCCCTGAGTCAATCTGTCTTGCAATCAACTCTCCTTGTACCACTGCACAGTACATTGCCTTTTATTGGATTGTGTTTCCTGGTGAGCACATCTAAAATATCCATGAACAAAAACTGAAGTCACTAACTCCCAGTAACAGGATCCACATTTCCCTATAATCTCATTCAGTTCTTGATACTGTCTAGATATGTGGTTTCTTCTACAATGAGAGTGACTGCCTTCACAAATTTAACTAATTGATGGTCAAGAGCCTCTTGTTGAATGTTCAGCTGAGCAGCCTTTGGAAAGTGTCACACACATAGCCACCTTCTCTCCCACCTCCCATTTCAGAAGTGCAGTGTCCTCCCAAAGGCTTTTTGTGCCCAGATATCCAATCCAAGGTTTTTCATGCTGTTTTTTCCTATCCTGTGGTTTTAAAGGAACAGGGCAGGACAGGACATTCCCCCCCACCCCCCTCTCAAATTTTAATTCAAGATAACTGAAATACTTTCTTTAGGCAATTTCTCTAGGCAATTATTCACTTTCAAGCTGAAATATTTGATTTCATTAATGCAAACTTGCTGCTGTGTGTTTTATTAAAAGGTATAAAAGGGTAAAGTGAATTATTATGCATTTTTAAAAATACTGTATTAAATAGAACAGTCTAATACTAGAAATTTCCCAATGAACTTATTAAAAACATTATGGCAAATTATACCAATAAAACTAATGAGGCCATTCACACTTTTATGTAGTGGAATGGGAATTAAGAAGTCAGCCTAGGAAATAGTTTGAGCTAGCTCCAATCATACATAAGTATGCATCTAATCATACATAAATATTTTAATACTAAAATAACACAAAAAATTCTAAATAGTGTTTAGAAAAACAGGAAATAATATATTATGTAAATACATTTCTGATCATGAAGGTAGGGAAGATAGCCATTCATATTAAAAAAAAGAAGAAAAAAAATCTAATAAATACAGGGTGTATGAAACATAAGCAAAAGCTGTTGATGAGTAACCTCAGCTGTGGGATTGCGTGTTCTGTTCCTGGATCCCTGACAGGAAGTTTCTGCCGCGATCTCTGCTCTCCCTCTCTTTCTGCCTTTTATGGGCACCCCATGTTCACTCACACTCTTTATCTTCTTTCCTTACCTGTCCTACCTCTTTTTCCTACACAGCACTCTGTGGATCTCCACCACAATGTTCTATTACCTCCTTCTCTTCCTGACCACTGCTTTTTATTTCTCTCTCCCTGTCCATGATTCCCATTCAGGCTATTCATACCCTGCACCATCTGACTCTCCCACCTTACTGCAGGTCCCTTTCTTCTCCCCCACTTTTTATTTCCTCAGGGATTCCTACCCCCTTTCTAGGACACTCCTGTTTTGCAGCTGCCTGAGCACTGCAATTTCTCACAACACTCTGCCTTTGCACTCACAGTTTGCTCTGTGAGCCCACCAACAAAGACTGGGGTCTTCCATGTCTGGCTCCTACCTGAGCTATGTCCATCCATCACTTCTCCCCACTTTTCCTCACTCTTATCTTTTGTTTCCTGCAGTCATCTTTGGTGACAGATACTCTGCAAGGAGCCACTTTCTTTTGTTTTTCTTCTTTATTCAGTCCTCATGGCCTTTCATCATGGAGTCAGTTTGGTGCTGGTATTGACCTGCTGAACGCTTGATCTCTTTCCCACACCTATTAATCAAGCTGCAAGAGGAACCAAGGCAAGTATGAAGTCCAGTCTCCCCAGATCTAGGAGATATTTTGGGATATTTTGCTATGTGGGTTCACAACATGGCTTTGTTGTGGATGGATGGATGGATGGATGGATGGATGGATGGATGGATGGATGGAGGGATGGATGGATGGATGGATGGATGGATGGATGGATGGATGGATGGATGGATGGATGACCTGTGGTGGTGGAAATCTACAGTTTAAATAAATAAATACAATTCTCTTGTACAGAATGCCATTTCTGTATCTCAACTGCAACACTGGTTGCATCATCCTATGACTCTTCAATGCTGTTCTGCACAAGGTCACAAACAGATCCTGTGAAAGTGAATACAAAACATCACTGGAAAAACAACTCATAGTTCAATGAAACTTACATTTCTGCATTCCCAAATCTCAGTGTGCCAGATATCCTCTAAGTGCAATACAGGCAAAAGACAATTGATTAATTGATTCTTATTGGCAGAATCCCCATCCACAGATTGAAATTCCTGAATAAATGGTAAAACAGATCTCTTGGCAAAAGACAGAGAGATTGATTTAGCAATTGGGAACTGAGAAAGAGGGGAAGAAACTTCCTCTTGAGGGAAGAAAACTGGGAAACACATCTAAAACGGCATTAGAAAACTGTTCTCCACAGGTACCAAAGTGAAAATCAGTCAGATGTCCCACCTGCTTCCTTCCTCTGACCTCTCCCCCATCAAGGACGACAAGGCAGGCATCCTTACAGCAATTAGACTTAAGCAAACAAAACAAATTGGAGGGGTTATGAGTGTGTTACCCAAATGTAAGAACAGGCTTCTTGCATCAGCATTTAGTGAGCCAGCATGTGAGAATGATAGATGGAGAGTCTGGGGGAAGGGAGATAAGGAAGTGTCCTCACTGTTGAAGCCCCCATTGAATTTGATTGGAATATGTGAGTGAGAGACTTGCAAGGAATATGGAGTTGATTATCAAAACATGGCAGGGAAACAGATGTTGCCTGCTTTGGAGACTCTCCTTGCACATTCAACACAATGGAAAGGGCTCAGATAATAAAACAGAGAGGATCCCAGCAAGAAATATAGCGTGCTGACACTTTTATGACCTGAGATGCTTACAAAATACAGAAATGGCGTTTTGTTTGCTTTCCATGCGCAGCTTGATATCACATGCTCAGCTCTCTCTGCTGCCACTTGGAGTCAGGAAGGACGATATATTTTCTTTTTCAGATAAACCTAGTGATTCTAGTCAGGTGCAGAAAGCAAATAAATTACATAAGAAGACTTTCTGTATCTATTAATCAAATGGCTTGTCATTTTCCAGGCCTTGATCCACATGAAAGAAAGTGAGGAGGGGGAGAAGGAGGTAGGAATAAAGGAGGATGTGGAAGGGAGCAGAAAGAAGATTCTTGCTGAAGCTGCTTGAGAGGTGTCTCATAGCACGAAGGACCACAGCTTAGACAAATGTACTGAAAAAGAACTCCCTGCCCTCTCCTTTTGAAGTTTTTCCTCTTCAAGCCAATGGGGCGTGGTCCAAGAGGAGAAATGTATGAACCAGGAATATTCCATTATGCTTTTGGGGAAGTTATTTCCACATTTCCTTCTTCTTTTGAATGCTGAGAGGAGAAAAAAACCCTCCTGTTGAAAAAAGGAGCCACACTCAACACATACTTGGAGGTTGCTTTCCAGCATATAGCCAAGTATTTGTGTACTATAGCAATAGGGTTGGCTACTTACACAGACAAAGAAGGAGAGGAATTTTCAGTGCAGAGCACAACAATTCTAATATCAAGTAGAGAGATATGATGGACTCAGTAGTTTGCATGAGAAACTGGCTCTATTTCCCTCTCGGAAACTGACCTCACATGTAATATTAAAACAAGGCTCAGAAGAATCTTATTAAGGCAGATACATTTACTTTCTTCCTTAGATCATCCTGAATGTAAATCAATGAGTATTTATAGTATGTTTGAGATCTTCCAAGAACACAAGCTAGAAAAGCATAAAATTACTGTATGGAGGGACTGAATTATTGCTGCAGACCAAACATGAATCAGAATAACATCCCACATGGAAAACTGTCAGGAAAGTTCTTGAACCAGGAACCTGGTTCATGGCCAAAGAGTAAATCTGGTTCTGTCTGAATCAGCTGCCTGAGAAAATCTGTCTAGATTTTCATGTAGTGCTAGATAATCATGTAGTGACTATATGGGCAAAGCAATTTTTAGCTCCAAGGTTTCTTACTAAGGTTAACCTCAGCTTAGGGAAGCTGGTCTCTCTAGGTTCCCTCTATCATCTTTGACAAGAGGATGGCTTTTCCCAGAGACATCTTGGAGGACTGGAGATTAGGCACTTTTGCATTTCTTCCTGGAGTTACCTCCACAACTGTGTGTCTCTCATCTTTCTAATTTCTACAGAGAAATGGGCAGCTGAACAGTTTATACCCACAGCTAAAGTATTGTGATTGAAGCAATGATTCTAGTTCTGGTGTCCACACCCACGAAAGAATGGTCAAAATTGGAATGGATTCAAAAAAATTCCAGAAAATAATTTAGTGACTAATATTACATCAGGAATATCTGCTGTATAGTGGAAAAGGAAGAAATGCAAACCTACCTTATCAAATAGATGTTTTGAGATGAGATTGGAACCTTAACAACAAATACATTTGTGGGGAAGAGGTATCTGATAAGAAAGAGCTCTTTAGTTTAGCAAGAAAAGACTATGAGACTTACAAATTTGGGTTGAGAAGGATTTCTAATTAAACAATGAAATCACCTATGGGGAGACATGAGGTATTTTTCATTACAAAAACACCTTACATCAAAACTGAAAAGATTTGCAAAGGATATGCTATAACTCAACCACAGGCTACTAAAGTCACTGAAAAAAAATTTCTAAACCCTTTAGGTTTACAACTTTGATCTTAAATCCTGTAGAGGCCTACAGTTTTTTGTAACTCTGCCAATAGCCTCTTAAGTTGTTGGCAGCCTCTGTGCTAGGTAATATTCAAGGTCAACCAAAGATGATTCTGTAATTTTTACTCCTACTTTAACATATGTTGTCAGGCAGACAATGGGAGCACCAAAAATACTGGCTAACAAACACTTGTCCTGCATATCCCTGTTGAAAGTGAGTCCAGAAAACAGCCATCAAGTCTTTAATAATTAATGGCAACACAGTAAAGTTTCTTAACTGGATATCCGCGCTCCTCAGACGAGGAATTTGTCTCTAGATTTACATTGTGACTTGCAACATCTATGCCTTCTGTGGGTCCTGATAGGTGTAACAGAATAGCAACCACAAAACTTTTTGCTCATATGAGTTTCTTGTACATGTATTTGTTTGTTTAGTTTTAATTAAGAAGTGCTGTACTCGTTTCCATTATATTTCCTGTTCTGGAGACATCCAATTGTTTCATTATTAAGCCCCTCATGTAACATTTTTTCCTGCCTTAGGAATGTTTGCCTGAAGTACTCACTTTAGTATAATAACTGTCTTTCCCCCAGCACTCTGGCCATGTTCTTGAGTTTCCTGCATGGAGCATTGCCTTTCTTTGTTCAGACGATTACTGGTAGGTCTTGAAGTGCCAAATGTCATTCAAAATGACAAGTAATATATTCACTGTGGGTCTCAGGAAGGTTTTCAATCCATATATATTAATTTTTCCAGTAATCTCAGCTTCTTACTCAATTTTGCTACCATTTTCTGTCTAGCTCCATGGTATTCTAATTGTTTTTCAATTAACTAACAAGTTCTGGGGTAGAAAGATGCATAATTTTCAGCATAAAAAAATCACTTTGGAAAAACATGTGTAGAATTTAGAGACAAGATATTTCAGGGCAGCATCACAATGTGAATATGCTATGAGAGTGGGAATCAGATTTCAGGGCTAACCATATACACCCTGTATATTCCTGCTGGTTTAGTCTGTGATTATCTGTGTTTTGCTTTTTTGGTTATCAGTGGTTTGCAACAGCAAATAGCATTGAGGGTGCTACAGATGATTATGTTCTGTTGTGTTCCCATTTTGTCTTCTGGTTGTCCATAATGGAACCATCACACATCTGCAGTGTATGAGTGATGGGCTGGGACACACCCATTCAGAGGTGTATTTACAATGGCTGGAATTCCTGCCACAAAATAATGCCCAGGTGGGACATCTGTGAGAACCTATAGGGAATTGCCAGCATCAGGTCTGTGGCTGCAGTGTCTACACACCTCCTCAAGCTTCAAAACCAGCGCAACCACCTGGAAGAAGCAAGTCATATCACCAAATATAAATTTCATTTCTCCATGTGGCAGGGATATCCACCACACTGGACACAGCTGTTTATACCATGCTTTCTTTCATTTTATTTGTTTTATAAAGTAGGCACCCGATGCTGCCTAGGCATACCCCACCAAAATAATAAAACAAAAATATTTTGCTCCACATTTTATCCTAATTTTCTCTCCTTCTTCCACTTCAGAACCACAGGATGTTTATTCATTCTGTATGAATTGTGTTTTCCCAACAAATGAGGCAAGCTTGATTTCCTGTCATCTTTTTCACTTGTAGGTTTTACTAGAATGTAAAGACAAAACGAATTATCTAAAACATTTCTCCCTACACCAGTCCCAATACCCAACCTTTCCATGTGCTCAAAGGCTTGATTTAAAGTCTCCAACTACTGGAAATTCCACCATATGCCTGAGTAAGTTACTTCAGTAGTTAACTGACTCCACAGCCATGCACATGTTTCATACCCAATCTCAGTTGGATCAGATTTGGCTTTCAAACACCAGGCCTCTTGTGCCAGAGTTGCAAAATGTCATACAACATACATTCCTTAAAATACATTCCCTATTGACTTTTAAAATCTAAATGCTATTATTGTGGCTCAACTTAAGCTAATCCCTTGGAAGGGTTAGCACCTCTGCTGTATATATCGAGGTTGATGCCTTATTACAAAATGCTTAGGAATTTTTATGGAACACTCATATTTCTAGAGGAAAGCTTCATAAATTTGGAATGTGATTGGACCAGTGCACCTCTGGCTGTCAGAGGTGTGTGTATTCCACAGACGGCTGGCAATATTGTTGCTGATTCTGAAATTATCTTGGCTGGATCCAGCATTAAAGAATCTTTAACTTTTTTTGGAGTTTTCTTTTCTGGTAGCTAATATATATGACACTTTTCCCAGCAGGATTGCAGAGGCCTGAAACCTGCCCGTTGTTGCAGTAAATGGACTCACCAGTTCACATCATCCATAAACCAATGAAATCCACAAAAGCACTAGATTCCCACACAAAGGATGCAACTTATGCATCCAACATCCAGAATCGATACACCTCCAAACTCCTCATATAATGTGCATTCTCAGATCAGCATTTTTCTCCTCTCAAGGCAACTAGTGATATCTGTACCCAAGCCCTCTGCTGGACAACTACATAGAATGGGATTAACTCTTTTTGAGGTATCATTCTGATCATGGAGCATGATCTAACACATTTCAAAAGTGCTTAATTCCTGTTTGCTTGTAGGTTTAAAAACAGGTTCTATATGGCATTCAAGATACCTCTGACAAAGACATTTCAATGTTTTAGAATGAGACTGCATCTTGATAGAAAGATTTCATTTGAAGTCCTGTTCACCACAGAATTGTAGGAAGTTAGGTTTGGAAAGGAAACTCAACGATTTCAAACACTTCATACAAACTTCAGTGACACGGTCTTCTTTGAAGCAAAAAACCATCATCCTGGTTAATTTATACAAGTGGAAGTTAACTGTCATGCAATTATTGGAAGCATGTTGATAGGCAAAAGATACCTAGTGAAAGACAGATAAAAGCAAAAGGAAATCAATGACTGGAAACTGAAGAAGATCATCTCAGAGAATAAATTAGATTATATTCTTGTCCATGAAGCCACTTACCCAAGAAACACTTCATCAGCTGACATTTTCAAATAAAAAATGGAATGTATTTCTAACAGCTAATTTAGAGATAAAGCAGAAGATACCATTCTATTGACAGAACCACCAATCCTTGGCCTATCTTATGGAAAAGCCTACACTACAAATATTGTAGAGGTTACTCTGGGCTTTAAAATCTCTGGGAACATCATTAGTGTCCTGTGTTTAAGGGGTTTAGTTTTTATTTTACCTCTTCTGTTTTTAATAGGCTGGTCTTCAGCTTTTAACCTCATGCAGCTTCTTTATGTGTAGAAGTGTCTCTCTTTTTGTGTTGAGCAGCCTCCTTCCTTCTGTGTACAGTGCATCATCATCAGGTCCCCTTTTAAAAATACTGAACCAGGCAGAGAGCAAAATATCGTTCTTTTTAGCTCACTGAGATGATAATGTTTTCCTCTCACACAGCTCTCCATTAAGTGATCCTCCTTTGACTGAAAAGGGAAAATAAACTTTCAGAGAGCCTGCTTTTCACCAGCTGGCAGATCCCCACTGAAAGCTGGCCTGGAAAGCTCACTGTGACTTCCTTGAGCTGCAGAAGGATGGGTGGATGTGGGAGTGCTGAGTGAATGAGGGTGTGCATCGTATGCTCAAAGAACGTGGAGCACGATCATGCCTATGGGATGATGTCTCTATTAATGCCTGAGTGGGTGAGACATTAAACAAACTAAAGGTCACTGCCTGGGACATTGCAGCATCAGTGAAATCAACGTGTGGGTGCTGTAACTGGCAATCAAGAACCATGTCTTCACAGGAAGACCTGTAATTTTTAGAATGTGTAAATTTTAGAATGTGGACACATTGATATACTTTACATCCCTGATCAAGGTAGCAATGGATGACTCTTCACTGACTAAGGAGCTCTTAAAAAAATAAAATATCCTTTCTTCCCATCCACCTTTTCCCTCATAATTTCTCCACATAAGTTTCAAATAGAAAGCATGTGAGAGAAAGAGCTTTTCTGACCGGGTGAGAAATGTGACATCCAAGTTTCATTCTGTTTCTCTCAAATCTTAGCTAAACAGTCTGCAATTGCCCCAACTAACACCTCTGGGAAGCCAGAGCTAAGGTTGCATATGTTGCCTGTAATTTAGAAACTTGATAAAAATATGGATAATGTTGCTTAAATAAAACAAATCTGGATTGTAAGAAATGGGAGGTAAGATTAGAGATAAGAATATGCTGCAAAGGACAGAAATGCAGAACCAACAGGGAATGTAGAGTTCTCTGGAGTACACCTTTGAATATTGTGTATCTACGCAGGAGATCATAGCACCTGTTAAATTTAATATATATTAAATATTGTCATATCTTATATATCTGAGCATACCTTCATATTTTGCTGGCAGCCTACAATTCCCAGATTTCAGTTTATGTTACAGAAAGTATGTATTCAATTCCCAATGAAAAGCTGATTTTAAGGGCACTACTGGGAATTGTAAGGAGATTAAATTGTTTTAATATTTTCAGTACATGGAAGGGGGAATTTAAATGGGAATCTGGGAATCTGTTCCTTTTGTAAAGGTCAGGATTTTGCCATAAATACAAGAGCTGGAAGAGAGTTTTTGGTTATGTAGATGTCCACATGTCCTGAGTGGGAGCTTAAGATGTTCTTAAATCACATACAGTGCACATTGATGGCTCCTCTTGTCAATGTACATAGGGATTGCAGATCTGTGTGGGTTGTTTTCATTACTGAAAATGGAAGACATGCAACAAGAGGAAAACAGGCTACAGATTGTTGAGACCATGAACTCACTGAGGTTTTATATTTGTACATTACCTCACTGAATTTCCATTAAGCCTACTTACTTTAAACTCTAGTCTTTTACCATTATTTTTCATTCTTCAGATGTGAATGGTATTTTCTTAATTTTAATTTAATTTAGACTGTTGGAGTGTTCATTTTTCTGTGGAAGAAATGTCACTCCTTTCTAGAATAAAATTAATCTTATGCAAAAGGCCAGTGCAAGACCTGATTTATATACCAGGGTAGGACATGAAATCTGTGTTGGCAGCTCTGATCATGTTCTGCCCTGACAGTCACACTGTTCTCCTGGCAGCACTGCACCACATTGCCCATCACTGTCAACTTGTGCGTAATAAAAAATTCATGCAAGCCTTGCTTCCAGCTTTACTCCTCCCAAAGCTCTGCCCTCGTGGCAAACCATACCCATGCCACTCGTGAGTTATCCCAGGGCTCGTACAAGAGAGGAGGAGGAAAAATGGAGAAAGAAAAAATGAAGAGTCTCCTTTCCACTGTTCTCACTCCAAAGATAAAAGAATGCACATTTTATAGTATTTTATGTTTTATTTTTTAGTATTCTATGCACATTTCCTCTACTTCTGATAGGAACTGATTTTAGCAAGAATAAAAACCATACTAATAGCTTGCTGCTTGCACAGGGAGGGCACCTGTGATCCTCAACTACAGCAGACAAAGCCCTCTCAATCTTTGAAATGATGGCACTATCATGGAAGAAATACAGAGCACCTAGTCACCTTCTCTGTGTTTAAAACTGCTTGGGTAAATTCCCCTATATGCACTGAGAATTCAACCTATGCTGTATCCAAAAAGGGAAGCTACAAAATACTTAAATATGTCATAGCTGGCTGGGGTGGGCTTCTTCAGGCTGATAAAAATCAGCAAGCAAAGTTCCTAAAGGCATCCATAGGTTTATTTCAGCTTCAAACTTTTACCAAACTAGTCACAGGTGACAGTCAGTGATGAGATCATCACTGAGAGAAAGACTGTAAAATGGAGCTACAAAGTATATTGGTGCAAATAAGTAACCTATTTGCTCAGAAAAATATCATTTGGGGTTAATCAAGACATAAATCTGCACTGAATTTAGTAAATCTACAGAAATTTTGCAGGGGAGAGTGAGGTAGGGGAGGACAGAAAAGAAATAATTTTGACATTTTCTTGATAAACATTTTCATTTTTCCACAAAATATTTTGTTTTGAAATTTGCCTGCAGGTAATAGTCTTAAGACTAAAAAACAATTCACTAAATTTAAATTATTTCTCTGCTTTAGTATTGAAGGAAAAAAAAAAGTCATCTTGAAAAAAATGTTTTATTTTACTGGGAGAAAAAAAATTCGTATTAGTGAAAAAAAAAAATTATTTCAGAACTATTGAATCAGAATTCAAGCTGAAAACCCATCTATTGATAAACTATTCAAAAACCAACATTCAGTAACCATAAAAAAGGCTGACATTGAAAACCATGGGCTTGGCTCAGTTTGGCCCAGGTCATTCTCTAACCCTAGGTTTCTGGAATTGAGAGGTGATGGGTAATTACATGGAAGGCTGTCCCTTGGTACACACCACAGCTCAGTCAGGGAAGGGAGAAAGACAACCAACCAAAAAGGGCTGTTCCTTTCATTGACTTTACTCTCTGGGCCCCAAGAAGAACCTGAAAACCTAGACTGTGGGGAGAAAACCCAAGATTTTGGCAGATCTGGAATTTTCCAGCCCATGTGCTTTTGAGTCATGACATGCCAAAAAAAAAAAAAAAGTGTAAAAAAAATCTTTTAAAGAATGCTTCAGTTTCTCTACAAGTCCAAAAATGCCTCATCCAATTTGTCTCAAATTTTCCAGAAAACTTCTGCTCTGACATGAGATCATATATATGAAATGTAAGACAGACTGGTTTGTAGTTTTGGCAAAGCTGGGGAGGAAGACAAATTGGATTGTATTTTTAAAAAGAGAATTAGGATCTCATCTTTGAATTATCACTTATTTAGGCAAGTCCTGCCTCTCATGACATTTAAATCATTAGGAATTATTAAAAGAGTAGTAAATATGTTACTGGGGACTACTTTGCACTAGCACAGAGATCATAAAACATAGAGGAGGAGGATGAGACAGAAGGAAAATAGGGATGCGTGGGGAAGCCGCAGAGAATAAAGAGGAAGTAGTTACAAAAACTTGTGTGCATGCTGTGTGCAAGGAAGGGCTGACAAGGATCTCAGGGGACTCTGTGGTGTAGTAAGATTTTAAGAGCCATAGAGGACTGTAAAGGTCAGAAGCAAAAGAACAAAGAGATGTTGAGAGGCTGGGGAGGTGAAGACCCTCCTGAGGAAAAAGAAAGAAATAAAAAGTAATTTTCTCAGAGAGGATTTAATGGCTAGAGACATCACAAAACAGAGTGAAGGGAAAGAGATTTTATGCCATTGTAAGAATCATACATCCATAAATATTTAAAATTGGATGGGCTAATCACTTTTGAGGGCTTGGGACACCCATCTTCCCACTATTTGTGCTGCAGGAAAGCTCTGGTACACCACCACCCACCTTGCTGCCAGCTCCTTCTGCACTGCAGGGAAACTACCATTGCCCCCCTGAATGCAAGCACTGCTAAAGGGAAAAGTCATCATTTAATTAGTCAAAAAATTTAATTAGTAAACTCTAGTCTCAAAGTACCTTAGGAGCAGCTTATAGTGTTCGAAACATGCATAAGGATGACTGGACCATACAAAACAGGGTAAGATCATCCACTTATGCTGTCAGCATGCTGAAGGTCGCAACCTTAAAGAAATGAAACACTTCAAAATAAAATACAAAATGATAAAATACATTAACCAGCAATAATCTGCAAAGAAATAATTCTGTGCTAGAAACCTACCAACTCTTGTCTTATACTCCTCCGAGTGCCTCGGGATGATGGCTTTTATTACTTTTTGTCATGATTTCATTTTTCCTTTGCAAAGAAGAAAATCTCTGTTACTCTTGGAAAGACATGGGAGGGAACCAGAGGTGTCATGCAGCTCCCTGCCAGAAACACATATGAAGGCAGCCTACTTTGGCAGGAGGAGGACAACTGGCCCTGCCTGTCTAGCCACATATGTTTCCCGGTCTTTATTCTCCCCAGCATTACCACATGTCACAAAGTTTTTTACAGAGCCTTAAGAGGAATTGCAGGCTTCCCACCCAAACAAAAACACAGAAAACCAACCCTGCAATTAAGTATCCGTAACAAATTATGAGGCCTGAGGATGGGTTGCTGCTCTTCAGTTGACAAAATTCATTAAGACTTTTGACTTCTGCATTTTTTCTAGGGATGAGGGGGATTAGGGAGGAGGTTTGGTTTATTTTTTCCCTAATCACACTGCCTTTTGAGGGGAGAGCCAGGACTGTGGGCATTGAGGTGATGTCATCTGCTAGACAGCAGCTATATGGAGAACATGAAGTGGAAGTTTTCTACCCAGCTCCTGGCAAACCTAGGGCAGATGCTGCATGACTGGCCAAAGCAGTCCACTGAGACACAATGGGATGATTGCCATCCTTTCAGATGTGCAAAGGGACCTCTGGCACAGCCTATGTGATTGATGTGTGGGCAGACATCTCATCTCATGAGGTCTCTCTCAGCCTTTGTTTCCAAGGGCTGGTGTCCAGGAAAGGGCTACACTGGCTGAAAGGAAGCAGAAAGCAGAACCATAATGAACCTCCTCAGTCACCAAAGCAGGCAATCACATCATGTAATCCTTTTAGAATATCTACCAGCTCCATCTTAGAGTTTGTTCAGCTTCCAGTTTCCATTATTCCTACTGATGCTTTTCCTAACTCTTTCAATTCACAGCACATGTTTGCTCAGAGCCATTTGTTCTTGTGCCAGGATGGTCACTCTGCTTATACAGCTCTTCTGTACCCTGGCTGCTCAGCCCTGGATTACGCACAGAAAATACGAGTATTTTCTTCCTGGTCTTCTGAAAACTTAGTTAAAAAAGACAAATTATCTTGGTGTCCACACATAAGACAGGGCTTTCTACCTACAACCGTGCTAGCAAGGCATCCCCTGAAATTTTACTACTAAATTTCAAAGTTTAGGCTTTGCCAGGCATGAACTGTGTTCTCACTAAACTCTTGTATCATTATATTAAAAGCCAACATCTGGTAGAAATGCTACAGGACACTGTAGGATGACATATGTTTTCTCTCCATTCATATCCCACTGGCAAGTCACAGCCAACGTGCAATCAAGTAAACCCTCAGGTTTCATCCTGCTCTGAAACAACCTTGCCCTCCCCTTTCCGTGCACCAGTATTTATATCCTTTTTTTTTTTCCTGTGTAAAATATGACCTTTTTAGTGCTCATGATGTCCCCAGGTCTGTGCCATCAACAAAGCCATCATTACTTTCTTATGCTTTGTACCGAAACCATCAGGTGAGATCCATCCCATCTCCATATGCACTTCCCATTCTCCTCCTTTCCTGAGAAAGTTTGTCCTGGGAATCACTAGATTTTGAGCACATCATGGAAGGATGTTGTCCAGCCAGGGAACTCAACCTCTAAGAGAGAGCAGGAACTTGAACTACATAGCTTGTAATGCAGTACACAAACTTATTTTAATAATGAAATAGGGTTCAAAAAAAAAAATCCCCAAGAAAACATAATTCAGAGATATTGAAATGTGTTTTAGAAATGAAGACATCAAAAAATTTATCTTCCTGGATAAAGCTTTTCAGAACTTCTATTCTGCAGGAAAGTGGATGGTCTGAGTATTTGATATGCTAATGGTAAGGCTATTTTTAGAAAAAAATAATTGTTATTTAAATACATATTTCCCTTCTTTACTAAAGTTCAAAATTACGGTGAATCATCCACAGTAGACTTAAAAAGATTCAACTGGGAGACAAATGACAGTATATTCATACCGTGAATGATAAAAGTGACAGTTTGCATAGCTATGATTTCACAAACAAATGGCAAAATGTAGGCTGGATTGCAAGGTTGCCAATGAGCAGAATTTGCAATAAGCAGTAAGATATCTTTGCATTATGACCCTATTCTCTGCCATAGGAGTTTAACTTATACCTTGCTGGAGCAAATTGTGAAAAGAGCAAATGTCTGTACCTGCAGCACTCCTCTTTCTTGCTCTACTATGTAAATCTCGAGGAGTGAAGTTGGCTGTTCTCACACATCTGCCCTGTTGGTTGTTCTCACACATCTGCCCACTATCTTTAATCTGGTTACCTCACTGTGGTGGAAATCAGACATGATTTCATCTTGAATTTAAAATAATACAACAAAAATAATTACATGACATTATGGACATGGAGGGGAAATTCCATTAAAAATCTTTTTCTGACTCCAACAAAATTATCAAACCTTTCTAATCTGACTTTGAAGAATTACAATGCTACACAAAATATATCAAATTGGCTTCTGGGGGAAAAAAAAGCACCAAATGTCTTTCAAATGGGTATATTGGCCCCTTTTATTTTGAATTCCCATGTTTAACTTGTTCTTTAGGAGACTATGTCTATGTGAAACTGCTGTATAAATTATAGACATGATCTATGATGCAGAGCAATATTTATAACATGCCTTTAAAGTTATGTAATACCGAGAACAGAAATGCAATTAAAGTGGAGAGAAGAGGAAGCTCTGCCCTTTGCAGAATATGCTGTCTCATCTTTAAACAATGCAACATGATGGAAACTAATAAATGCTTCTGCAGAGGTGACTGGTTACTCCTCTGATGAGTTGATATGGGAGGGGTTGATCTCAAAGATGCATTTCTTCAAAACCAATATTTCAAATTCATTTGGGGAAAACAA
The DNA here is from genome assembly GCF_023055355.1 of Agelaius tricolor. Lineage (NCBI taxonomy): Eukaryota > Metazoa > Chordata > Aves > Passeriformes > Icteridae > Agelaius > Agelaius tricolor. The sequence continues at coordinate 22,420,979 of NW_027269269.1, forward strand.
TGACATTTTCATTTTCTTTGTAAGAAAACTATGTACTATCTTCCCCACGTGTTCTCAGAAGACTGCAGGCAAAAAAGGGCATTTGGAAGTTATTTTCTAGTTTATACTAAATTATTTCATGTGATTCAAAAATAAAAAGCCATGTTTATATGCATGGATATATTTGAGAACGAGACAGATAGTTTCTCAGAAATTGGAGCCCAGATGACAGTGACATCAAAGACTTTCTAAGGATATCAGCTGCACTAGAGAAGTCTCTTTGTTTTCCCCTAACAGAGTAGTAGTAATTAATCTTTTGATTTCACTTTCTTGAGAGATATTGTTTTTATTTATTTGCTTTTCATATACCAGCATAAATATTTTTCTCTCGCTAGTTCCTATCTACCACATTGTACACCATGCAACTGTTCTTTTGTGACTGATTAAGCACCAGAAATATAATGTAAATGTAAATAAATGTAATGTATCTGTGTAAAACACCCATGGGATATTAGATACCAGAATCATCACTAATGACAGTTCTATTGACCAATGTTGGCTTTCACCTTTGTTGGGTCACTCAGGCCCCCGTGCCTCTCTAGTGTGTAGCCCTTGATAACTTCTTAAAGCTCTGGCACAATCCTGCACCAGGAAAGGGCTGGTGGTAAGACAGATGCTGTAAGAGACAAAAATATGAAGACTGGGGAGAAGAGAGGCATCAATCAAACTCCATAAACCAGATATTTTGCATTGTAAGACTTACTTTCTGTGCACATGTTGATTTTTTTTACTGAAAGAATCCAAGTTCCTTGGGAAAGTGCCCAAATCAAATAAAATTCAACACTCAACCAGCTCTAGTATACAACCAAAATGAGAGGGTGAGAAAAAAGATAATACATCCAACTACGGAAATTTGAAAGTGGTTTGCGGTCATTATTATCACATTTTCTTGATTTTGGGGGGAGGGGCTTGATAAGTTTGGGGAATATGAATTTTGTCCTTCCCTGTTCCCTAGTCCTGATCTAGACCATTCTTACACAGAGATTTTAATGGCAAACTGTAGCAGAAATTTTATTCTGGTGAGTCTCTGTAAACATATTCACAAATGCATTTTCCAGAGAAAGGGCTTCAGAGATCATCATCTTCTGTATTAGATCAGAAGAATCTTGAAGGAACCTAGACTAATTTGCAAGACTGCACAGAAAGATAATTAAGATCTTGTACAGTCAGGCCTATTTAACTGGAGAAAGACTATCATTGATCACAAATTCAGAGGTGAGAGATCAGCTTCTCACATGTTTTAAAATTTGATTGCTGTGTTAAGACATTAAAATCTGGCAATTTCATCTCCTCAAACCCAACCATATGCACTCAGCTGAAGCTGTTCACCATACTCAGGCATCATCACCAATGGCTACACTTGTATTTCTCCTCCACAGAGTTATCAAAAGTGGACAGACTGCAACTTTTACAGTAATACCCCTAGAAATGTGAAGATTTCTGAGGGAGAAACTTGACAGGAGAACATCAAACATTTACTTTTTAAAAGCCTATCACTGAGAAAAAGGACAAACTAAAGAGGGAAAGCAAGGTGAGACAAGGCAAAGCAAGGCAAGGCAAGCATTTTTTAACCACTGACAAAAGGTTATAAATCCTAGCCACAAAGAACTCAGAAATGTCCTCTGAATTTTTTTGTTTAGGTTTTAAGAAGACTAGGTGAACAACTTAAAGAGATAAGGATTATTTTGAGTAATTGTCCATTTTCAGTAGAAAATTCTTTTTGAGTTTTAGAAAAGTGTGGATAGAAATTATTTAGCTTGTTATACTTGTAATCAGGTAAATGTCATACCTCTAGGACCAGCCACATGGGCTCATTTTCCTAGGACTCTAGTAAAATATAGGCACTTCTTTGATATCACAAATATGAAAGGAAGAAAATTTCTCATATTGAACATCTGTTTTTCTCATTTGGCTCTACAGAAAAAATGAAGAATTCTGAAAAATGAGCCAAACTATAGGAATCCAATCTCAGAAAAGAGACACAAAACAGGTGTGCTGTGTTTCAGGATTGTAGGACATTATACTAGCAATACTTCTCAGAAAACTGCAAAACAGAAATCAGAAATAATCTTGATCAAGTGCTCCATTTCTCCACTGCTCTGCTCCTGGCCACTCGGGACAAAAGGCGCCTGAACATTGATGCCAGCCCTTTTCCCTGGGAAACAAAACTCACCAACCCAGGGTCCTGATGCTAGGCACTTTTAAACAAGCCCGAATTGGTAGTGGTGCCAGCTTTGGTCTGGGAGGCATCCTGCGCAATGCGGAATTTCAGCAAGCAGCCAGCCACTCCGGGCCACAGGCCCCTGAACACAAACACTACGACTTTTCCCTGTCAAACAAAACTCACCAGCCAAGGTCCCTCATGGCAGATTGCAGGAGGAGATTTGCACTGTCAAATCAGCCTGAGTTGGCAGTGGTGCCAGCGGTGGGTCTGGGAGGCATCCTGTGCAACACGGAATTTCAGAAGGCAGATGGCCACTCCAAGCCACAGGCCACCGAAAAAAAACACCTGCCCTTTTCCCTGGGAAACAAAACTCACCATCCCAGGTTCCTGATAGCAGATTGCAAGAGCCAACTGGCACTGTCAAAGCAGCCCGAGTTGGCAGTGGTGCCAGCTTGGCTCTGGAAGGCATACGGCACAATGAGGAATTTCAGCAGGCAGCCAGCCACTGCAGGCCACAGGCCCCTGAACACCAAGACTGGCCCTTTTCCCAGGAAAGGAAAATCCACCATCCCAGCCCAGGCTCCTGATGGCTGATTGCAGGAGGCGCTAGGCACTGCCAAAGCAGCCTGAGTTGGCACAGGTGGCGAATCGGGTCTGGGAGACATGCTGGCAATGCAGAATTTCAGCAGGCAGCGAGCCATGGCAGGCCACAGGCGATGGAACTCCATCACCAGCCCATTTTCCGGAAAACAAAACTCACCAGGCCAGGTTTCTGGTGTTAGTTTGCAGGAGGCAATTAGCACTATCAAAGCAGCTCGAATTGGCAGTGGTAGTGGCTGGGGCCTGGGAGGCATCCTATGCAATGCAGAATCCCAGTAGGCAGCCAGACATTTTGGGCCTTAAGCCTCTGAACAAGAGTTCAGGCCATCTCCCTGGGAAATAAAACTCACCACCCAGGTTCCTGGTGTCAGTTTGCAGGAGGCACTTGGCACTGTCAAAGCAGCTTGAGGTGGTATAGGCAGCAGCTGGGGTCTGGGAGGCATCCTGCACAATGCAGAATTCCATCAAGAAGTCGGCTATTTTTGGCCTGAGGCCCCTGAATAAGTGTTCAGGCTATTTCCCCTTGAAACAAAACTCAGCCACCCAGGTTCCTGGTGTCAGTTTGCAGGAGGCACTTGGCACAATCAAACCAGCCCGAGTTTCCAGTGGAGGCAGCTGGGGTCTGGGAAACAACCTGCACAATGCAGAATTCCAGCAGGCAGCCAGCCATATCACGCCCCAGGGCGCTGAACAACTGTTCAGGCCATTTCCCCAAGAAACAAAACTCACCAGGCCAGGTTCCGGGTGTCAGTTTGAAGGAGGCAATGGCGCTGTCAAAACAGCCAAGATCGGCACAGGGGGCATCTGTGTTCTGGGAGGCATTCTGCGCAATGCGGAATTCCAGCAGGCAGCCGGCCATTTTGGGACTCAGGTTCCTGAACAAGTGTTCAGGCCTTTTCCCCAGGAAACAAAATTCACCAAGCCCGGTGTCAGTTTGCAGGAGGCTCTTGGCACTATCAAAGCAGCTTGAGTCGGCACAGGTGGCAGCTGTGGTCTGGGAGGCATCCTGCACAATGCAGAACTCATGCAGTCAGCCGGCCATTTTTGGCCTTGGGCACCTCTACAAATGTTCAGGCCATTTCCCCAGGAAATGAAACTCAGCAGTCCAGGTTCGTGGTGTCAGTTTGAAGGAGGCACTTGGCACTATCAAAGCAGATCAAATTGGCACTGGTGGCAGCTGTGCTCTGGGAGGCATCCTGCACAATGCAGAACTCCTGCTGTCAGCCAGCCATTTTGGGACTCAGGCAGTGGAACAACTGTTCAGGCCATTTCCCCAGGAAACAAAACTCAGCAGGCGAGGTTCCTGGTGTCCGTTTGCAGGAGGCACTCAGCACTCTCAAAGCAGCTTCAGTTGGCACTGGTGGTGGCTCGTGGCGCGGATGCATCCTACACAATGCAGAATGCCTGCAGGCAGCCAGCCATTTTGGGCCTCAAGCTGTGGAACAACTCCTCAGGCCATTTCCCCAGGAAACACAACTAAGCAGACCAGGTTCCTGGTGTCAGTTTGCAGGAGGCACTTGGCACTGTCAAAGCAGCTCAAGGTGGTATAAGCAGCAGCTGTGGTCTGGGAGGCATCCTGCGCAGTGCGGAATTCCTGCAGGCAGCTGGCCGTTTTCTGCCTCAAGCCGTGGAACAACTGTTCAGGCCATTTCCCCAGGAAACACAATTCACCAGGCCAGGTTCCGGGTGTCAGTTTGCAGGAGGCACTTGGCACTATCAAAGCAGCTCAGGTGGCAGCTCGGTTCTGGGAGGCATACTGGACAATGTGGAATTCCAGCAGGCAGGCGGGAATCTTGGGCCTCAGGGCCCTGAACAAATGTTCAGGCCATTTCCCCAGGAAACAAAACTGTGCAGGCCAGGTCCCTGGTGTCAGTTTGCAGGAGGCACTCTGCACTATCAAAGCAGCTCACATCGGCTCAGGTGGCAGCTGGGGTTTGGTAGGCATCCTGCGCAATGCAGAATTCCAGCACGCAGCCTGCCATTTTCGGTCACAGGCCCCTGTGGGAAAGATATTCTGTGCTGTCCTTGTGAGCTAGCAGGGCCTCCTGAAGATAAGGAGAAGCCCCATATCTCTCCTGAAGGAAGTCCAAGGTTGTTACCATGGAGACGGGAGGAAGGAGAGAAAGTTGAGAGATATGGACTCTGGCTGGCTTGCAGAGTGACCTGGCTCCCTGGTCACCTACTGGGAACTTTGTTTCTCTCTTATGGACAATGGGCACTGCATGTGCGTTGGATGGGAGTAAATATCAGGAAGAAGTATAAAAGCAACGTTGCTCTAATAAATCTCTCTCTTGCACCCTTTTGATGGAGTCGTGTATTATTGTACTGTGTCGTGCTCTATAACGACATCTGGTGGCAGTCCTTTGTGATTGCAATGGGACTGTAAAAAGAGAGAAAAAAATGTTGAAGGGTACTCTATAAAAAATGAGTGAAGGAGCAGGGACTCTGTGGAGTCCGGACCTAATTCAGACATCTAATTTGAGGTGAGTGATTGGGAAAAATAATGGGAAATAATTTATCAAAGGAGGAAATGACTGTTTTGTCCACATGGAAAACTTTACTGAAAAGGAAAAATGTTAAAACTTCTGATTATGCTCTTTGTAGTTTCCTGATAAGGTGCACATCAGAGGACTTTGAAGTTGATGCCGACACTGCCTTCAGTGTTTGGACATTGAAAAAGGTTGGGAAGAGACTATGGGAAGTGACTATGGGAAGTGATATCTAAGGGGGATGAGACAGTTGTTGATTTGGCTGCTACCTAGAGACGGTTGTATGAGGCTGTCCTAGGGTGAGGTTATGATGTTTGTATCCCCATTCATGTGTTCTGTTTATGCTGGATATTATGTTCTGTGCCTTTAAGACTGGCTCTGAAGAGTGAAAGTTTTGTTTGGGTTTTCTTATCAGCCTGGCGGAACACAGAGACAGGGTAGTACATAGTGCTGCTTTTGCTTTTTTGGCTTTTGCTTTTCGCTTTGCTCTCTCGCTCTTACTTCTGCTTTGCTTATGTTTATTCTTGCTTCTGCTCATTAGCTAGTTTAGCTAAACTGTCCAAATTTCTTCCTGGACTGTTTCTCCTTTCCTTTTCTTAACCAACTTGAACCTGCTCCAGACTGGGACCTGGGAACACCGAGAGTTTGCACCCTGTGGCCTGCAGCAGCTGCCTCAGCGTTGGAGGGACCGAAAACAGAGCGACCACCCCCGAGAGAGAGACTTTCTGAATTTGTCGTCTTTTTCAGAGTGGTGTCATCTGGTATTGTTCATTCTGTGTGCTGGGGGGTGTTGTGCCTGTTAAATAAACAGGTTCTTTCCACTTCTCTCCGAGGAATTCTTCCTGAGCAGGTTGGGGGGAGGGGCCGTGTGGGTTTGCTTACTGGAGGGGCCCCCTTTGGAGATTCTCTACCAAATTTGCCCTAAACCAGGACAGAGGCATTGAAGGAATGGAAAGTAGGACAAGATAGAGGGGAGGAATTGGAGGAACAGGAATTAGAGCAAGAAACTGGAGTAGAGGAACAGGAGGAAGATGAGGCTGAGCCTGTCGATGTATCTCCCCCCGAGGAAGCTGCTGCAGCTGCTGTAGAGCTTCTCCCAGGGTTTGCTATCGTGAGAATCAAATGGCAGGCTAAGACTGTTCCTCGGTATTTATCTCCTAAAGACTATGTTAAACCTGTGTATACTTCGCCTGCTCAACAGTTAGCTGAACTGAGTGCTAAACCAAAGTATCTCACGTCTGCACAGCAACTAGCAAAAATGGAGTAACAGAAGAAGCGAAGTGAAAAACAGGTTGGGTCATTGTCCCTTCTGCCTCTTCCTGGGCCGTTTGCTCCCTCCTCCCCCTCCGCTTGGTCGGCTGCTCCCCCCTCACCCTGCCGCGGGTCAGCTGCCCCCCCTGTAACCATCCCCCAGTCGGCTGTTCCTCCCCCACTCTCCCGTGGATTGGCTGCTCCCCCCCCGCTTTCCCTTGAGCCATCTGCCCCACCACTGCCCTCCTTCGAGTCGTCTGCCTCCTCTCCATATTCCCTTGAGCCATCCACCCTTCCTCTGCCCCCCTTCGTGCCGTCTGCCTCCGCTCCACCCTCCGCTGAGCCGTCTGCCCCCCGCCCCCGCCTCCTGAACTAATCGAACAAATGCACTCTTTAACATTGTGTCCTTCCCTGTCTAGTGATAGCTCTCACGATAAACTGCCGGTTATAAGTACATCTAAAAAGACACAGGAATCTGTTTCTGTTAAACCTTGTAGCAGATCCAGGCGTGCTGTTTCTTGGACTCTGCCTCCCTGCCAGGTGACTGTGACTCCTTGACACCCTTTGCAAATTTGGGAGCACGTAATAATTTAAGCAGCTGAAGTAGGAGTTTGGAATTTGTTAGAGAAAATAGGTCCACCTAGAAGGATGGAGATGACTGATGACTGCTTCACAGGTAGGGCTCTGGATTTTCCTGTTTTCAAAGCTGCTCCTAATTCAGGACAAGAAGGCAGCCATCAGGTTTTTTCATGGAGGGTTGTACAGGACCTTCAGTCAAAAGTAGACCAGTATGGTGTTAACTCTTCACAGGTGATGCAAGTGATTTGTGTTCTAAATGCGGATGTACTTGCACATTATGATATTGTTCACCTTGCTACAATTCTGTTTCAACCAGTGCAGTATGGTGTATTTCAAGATACCTGGAAACAAATGGTTGAAAGGGTAGCTTTGGACAATATGCAGTTACCTCAGTAGGATCTATGTCATGCTGTGGGAGCTGATGCCTTGCTGGGCAATGGACCATTCTCTAACCTGGATTTGTAGGCAAGACGGGACCCTCTGGTTCTTGCACAGGCCCAGCAGCTGGGTATGAGTGCCTTGCTTAAAACAATGGAGATGGCAGCTCCGAAACCAAGGTATATTACCATTCAGCAAGGGGTGAAGGAACCTTTTCTGCAGTTTGTGAAGAGGGTTGCTGCAGCCCTTGAGAAGCAAGTAGAAGATGATAAGTTGAGGCAAATTTTATGCAGACAGCTAGCACAAGAGAATGCTAATGACGATTGTAGGAGAATTATTGATTCTTTACCAGGAGATCCCTTGCTGTCTGATCTTGTAGTTGCTTGCTCAAAGGTCAGTTTGGTTGAACATAAAAATGGCTGCTTTAGCAAGAGTCATGAAGTCCTCACCCAGATGTTCTGCTTGTGAAGAATCAGGGCATATGAAGACCCAATGCCCTCAAACTGCTAGATGATGTGCACACTCTAGGGTAGTTTGGACTAGTAAAGTGCCTTGTTATCGTTGTGGTAACTTTGGCCATATTGCTAAATTTTGTAAGTTAAGATCTTTTTCAGGTGGTTGACAAGTACAGGGAAACTGGAAGAGGAACGCAAAGGGGTGCGTGGAGACACAAATACCCTGACGACAATCACGAGGCCTGCCAGCTCTACAAAGATCTTCATTTGTGACTGATACACAGGGACCACAAGGGCTCGGCAGGGATTGATATACTGGTAGCTGACACAGTGACTATTTTGACAAGAGGTATGTGTAAAGTGCCTCTTGATGCTTATGGTCCTATAGGCCAAGATTTGAGTGCTTTTTTGATGGGAAGATCTAGTAGCACTATTCAAGGTATTAATGTCCATTTGGGTCTTATTAATTCTGATTATGTGGGACAAATTCAGGCTATGGTGCCTGTTAGTGAACCTCCTGTTGTTATTCAAAAAGGTACTTGTATTGCTCAACTTGTTCCTTTTATGAGTTGTGTTCCAACTGTAGTGGACCAGAGTCACAGCACGGGAGGTTTTGGATCTACAGGACCACCTCAGGTTCTCTGGACTCAAAAGGTGACAGATGAGTGTCCAGTAATACAATGTTTGGTCACTGCTAAGTGATGTCACCCAGAAACTACAACAATATCAGGTTTACTTGACACAGGAGCAGATGTAACTATAATTTCACAGCTTGTTTGGCCTCCAACATGGCCCCTTACTCAATCAACCTTTGGAGTTGTTGGGTTAGGTGGGTCAGCTGCTGTTGTTTTATCTGCAATCGCAATCACTGTAACACATCCAGAAGGCCAACAAGCTAACATTAGACCATATGTTACTAATGCTCAACCTAATTTATGAGGACGTGATTGCTTAACCCACTGGGGTGTTAAAATTACCACGGATTCTTAGTGGAGGCCACAGTGGAGGCCACTGGGATGCAGGGCTTTAAATGTCCAGTTGTGTCCCTAACATGGCTGACAGATAAGCCTGTATGGATTGAGCAGTGGCCTCTGCCTACTGAAAAGCTTCTTGCCCTGCGAAGCTTAGTGAAAGAACAATTACTAGCTGGACATATTGAAAACTCATTTAGCCCATGGAATACACCTGTGTTTGTAATAAAAAAGAAGTCCGGTAAATGGAGACTTTTGTACGATCTGTGGCGGATAAACGCTGTGATGGCCACAATGGGTGCTTTACAATCAGGTCTCCCATCACCTACAATGATTCCACAAGGATGGGAAATAATTATCATTGATTTGAAAGATTGCTTTTTTACAATTCCATTGGCTGATCAGGATAAGGAAAAATTCGCCTTTACTGTGCCTTCTTTAAATCATGAGGAACCAGCACAAAGATATCAGTGGACGGTTTTGCCTCAAGGAATGAGAAATTCTCCAAGTATTTGTCAGTGGTTTGTGGCACAGGCTTTATCTAAGGTCCGAGAGCAATTTAGCAATTGTTATTGCTGTCATTATATGGATGATATCTTGTTGGCATCTGAAAATAAACAACAATTGTTGGCTCTTGAACAATATGCTGTGAAAAATTTAGAAGCCTTTGGTTTGGTTGTCGCCCCAGAGAAAGTTCAAAGACAGATGCCTTGGAAATATTTGGGGTTGATAATCACCAATATACAAATTGTGCCTCAATCTGTAAAATTGGACATTGATATTAAAACTGCTGTTGACATGCAGAAATCGGTTGGTGCAATAGGTTGGCTTAGGCCATATTTGGGGATAACCAATCATCAGCTGCAACCTTTGTATGACTTACTGTCGGGGATAACTTCCTCTACTCATGAGAGACATTTGACTGCTGCAGAAAAAAAAGGCTGTAGAAGAAGTTGAATAGGCTTTAACATCTAAATTTGTTACCAGGATAGATGTTTCTGTTGGTGTGCAATTATTAATTTTGAGAGATGATGAAATACCATGCGGATTGTTGTGTCAATGGAATGACAAATGGGAAGATAAATTGCATATTTTGAAGTGGATATTTTTGTCTCTTAGGTCCCGAAAAACCACTCCAGGTCTGTATGAGCTTTTTGCAGACAGCATTATCAAAGGTTGCAGACACGGCTATGAAATCTTAGGCCGTGATCCTGTAACTATTGTCATACCAGTACAACAATGGTATTTTGAGTGGTGTTTTCGAAATAATCACGAGCTGCAATCTGCTTTATCTTCTTTTATAGGTGAAATAGCATATCATTTACCTTCTCATTCTATTTTGAATTTTAGTAAGAGGATTCCTTTTCAGGGGAAACTTTGCTCTTCAGTACCTGTGGAAGGAGCAACAGTTTTTACAGATGGATCTGGAAGAACCAGAAAAGCTGCTGTAGCCTGGAAGAAAGATGACCGCTGGGAATATGAAGTAATGGTTCAACAAGGGTCTCCTCAGTTAATTGAACTTTGTGCCATACTTTTGGCATTTACCTTATTTCCTAGTTCCGTAAATATAGTTACTGACTCTGTTTATGTTGCTAATTTAGTGAAGCAGTTGGATCAAGATGTGTTGTATAATGTAAAGGAGAAATCATTATTTATGTTGTTGAAATTGTGGACTGTTATTTGTAATCAAAAGCATTATTATTTTATTATGCATATTTGTAGCTATACATCGCTACCTGGATTCTTTGTTGAAGGTAACGCCTATGGGGATTCCCTTGTGGCTGCCTCAGCAGTAAAAACGGTGCCTAATGTGTTACAGCAAGCTGTTCTATCTCACCAATTTTTTCATCGGGGTATTCAGGCACTACAGCAGCAATTTAAATTATCACATAGTGAAGCAAAGTCAATTATTTTTCTTGCCCTGATTGTCATATGTCTCATGTTTCATAATATTACGGCACTAATCCTAGAGGCTTACTCCCTTTGCAAGAATGGCAAACAGATGTTACAAAAATGCCTGAATTTGGCTGTTTAAAGTATGTTCATGTCACAGTTGATACCTTTTCTCATGCCATGGTTGCTTCAGCATTGGCAGGTCAAACAGCTCGGGATGTTATTCGTCATTTTTGCCACGCCTTTTCCATCTTAGGCATTCCATCACATGTAAAGATGGATAATGGCCCGGTGTATGTTTCAAAGAAATTGCAAGTGTTTTTTTGTGCCTGGGGTGTTGGTCATTCTACTGGTATCCCTCATACTTCGACAGGCCAAGCAATTATTGAACGTGCTCATGGTGTGTTGAAGCGCCAGGTACAAAAACAAAAAGGGGGAATGCAGAAGGAGTCGTCTCAAGTGAGATGAGACAAAGCCATTTATGTCTTAAACTTTTTGGGTCCTTTACCTGACTTACAAGTCTCTTGTATATTCTATCATTTTTCGTCTTTGAATTCAAACCAACCAAACTTTAAGAAAGGTATTAAGGTTTGAGTAAAAGATTTAATTACGGGAAAGTGGACTGGCCCAGTGGAATTACTAACATGGGGAAGAGGATATGCATGTGTTTTAACAGAAAATGGCCCTTGATGGGTCTCTGCCCGTTGTGTTAAACCTTATTTGGAGCACACAGAAAAGGACAAGATGAGTGGTTCTACAGTGGGAAAAAAATGAATAGGTAATTGCATTGGTTATTAGGTAGATGGAAGCATGGACCCTCAAGGAATGTGTGGTAAAGATGGTAATTCAAGACAGAGTAAAGGTAGTTATAGGCTTACACTGAAATTCCAAAAGTTAAGTTAGTGGATGTTACTTTTGTTTAGTTTCCTTGAATTCTCTTATAGAGAGCTTGGTAGTACTGAGAAGTGTGTCTTGTACCATTTCCTTTTGCAGGGCACCAACAGTCCCAAAATAGGGGAATTTGATGTACCTAAGGGAGAAGTGTTGCCTTTGCATAGGAGTCGAACTAGTAGCTGAAGTCCACACTTTGAGCAACTAGGTTGGTTGCCCGTTATGATAGCGGCAACCAGTTCCAAGGTTAAGTGGATGCTACTTAGTTCTGAGTGGTGACTAGACAGATGACTAGGTCTCTGATTCTGTGTGGGTGAAAGTTATTTGATTAGAAGTGAAGGTGTCATTCTGCTACAAATGTGTCATCTGGAAATTGTGAGGTCTGTAACGGTATTTGAAGATCTGTCTTTATGTGTTCTGTTTGTATATGAACCTTAAGATTGTGAGGGTGTGTGTGTGTTGTGGAGTTGGTAGAAGTTGGTTATCTGTAAGCGAATGAAGAATAGATCTCCCATCTGCTTGGATTTTTGCAAGGGCACTGCAGAAGTCCTTAGCAGTTGTATTTCTGGGTCAAATACAAAAAGGGGGAATTGTGGGAAAGACATTCTGTGCTGTCCTTGTGAGCTAGCAGGGCCTCCTGAAGATAAGGAGAAGCCCCATATCTCTCCTGAAGGAAGTCCAAGGTTGTTACCATGGAGACGGGAGGAAGGAGAGAAAGTTGAGAGATATGGACTCTGGCTGGCTCCCTGGTCACCTAGTGGGAACTTTGTTTCTCTCTTATGGCCAATGGGCACTGCATGTGCGTTGGATGGGAGTAAATATCAGGAAGAAGTATAAAAGCAACGTTGCTCTAATAAATCTCTCTCTTGCACCCTTTTGATGGAGTCGTGTATTATTGTACTGTGTCGTGCTCTTTAATGACAGGTCCCTGAACACGAATGCCAGCCCTTTCACCAGGGAAACAAAACAAGGCAGTAAACCCAGGCCTGGGCTATGGCTCATTCCAAGGAAAAGCTGTGGAGGAAGCCATGTTATGGCAGTTTTTTGTTCCCCTTGGGATGCATATTGCAGCTGCAGTGTGCCTGGAGCTCTGGGCTTTGTGGTTTTAAAAACCCTAGTGCTAGGTGTAACCCTAACACTAGGCACTAAACGCAGGCTTAGGCTAAGGCTGGTTCCCCGGAAAAGCTGTGGAGGAAGCCATGTTGTGGCAGTTTTGTGTTCCCCTTGGGATGCCTTTTGCAGCGGCAGTGTGCCTGGAGCTCTGGGCTTTGTGGTTTTCAGTACCCTCGCAGACGATCAGCCACTCAGGGCCACAGACCCCTGAACAACAACACCCTTTTCCATGGGAAACAAAACTCAGCAGCCCAGGTTCCTGGTTTCACTTTACATGTGGCAAACTGGTGGAGTGGTGAGTTTTACTGTCCTGGATTTCTCTGTTATAAAGCTGCCAGCATCTGACCCTAGCCACAATGACTCCTCTGCTCCTAGAACTCACAGCCTTCAGACCAGCAATGTCTTACTCAATCCACTCTGTTACCACTGGCCCTTTTCAAATGCATTCCACTGCAGTCCTAAAACTCCACATTTTCATCAAGCATCCCCTCTGATCCTGACTCTGGCCATAACAATGCTCCAAAATATCCTGAAATAGCCTTTAAAAACCCCTTACAATACACTGAAAAGCCAAAAATATCCTAAGAAACCTTCAAGAATCCCCTATATATCCTTAGAAGTTGTGGAAAAATCCTGAAAAACTCTGCTCAGCCTCCAAGCCCCACCTGTTGCTCTCTAACCCTCAGATGTCTTCCTTACCTTTTTGCAGTGGATCTTGTCCTCTGAGAGTTCTGTTGCTGTCCTGGTGTGAGGGTTGCTGTCTTGTTCCACCAGGAGGGTTCCTGGTCTCACTGTTAGGGTTGCTGTGTTGTGCTGCTGTTGGGGGAAAGGGCTGTTGTTAGTGGGGCTGGGTAGGTGAGGTTAGGGCAGGGCTAAGGGGTGGTGCAGCTGTACCATAACTTGCCTCCTAAGCTGTACCCTGTAGCCCTGATCTCCACTGGACTGTCCAGCCCTCAAGCCCTCTCCCTTTACCCCTCAAGCCCTCAGGCTCTGTCTGTAACCCTCAAGCCCCCTCTCAGCTGCCCCTCAGCTTCTGTGTGTCACCCTTAATCCCTCTCCTTTGCCCCTCAGCCCCCAGCTTCTCTGTGTCGCCCTCCAGCTGCCCCTGCCACCCTCAGCATCTCTTTGTGTCACCTACTGTTCTCTCTCCCTGTTCCTCCCTCAGTTCCCAGCCTCTGTCATGCCCTGAAAGGACCCTAAAAAAAACCCTATCAATTCCCCAAGAAAGCCCTAGTTTACAAAGTGTCCTAAACACCCCACAAACACCTAAAAATAGCCTCAGAATACACTAAAAATACCCTACTTTTAAGAAGCCCCTAAAACACCCCCTAAAAAACCCCAAAGAACCTTTAAAAAGCTCTATATAGTCCTAAAAGAGCTCTGAGAATACCCCTAAAATCTTGAAAATGCCCTGATAAGACCCTAAAAAAGACTAAAAATTTCCCACAAAAACCCTAGAAATACCCCAGTCCTAAAAAGTTCTCCATATACCCTCAATAGTCCTCAAAAAGCCCTAAAAAGTTTTAAGTAGTCCTAAAAGAGCCCCAAGAACACCCCTAACAATTCCCGTTAGTAGTAAGACAGCCCTTAAAACACCCTAAAAAAGTCTTTTAACAGCCCTGAAAAAGCCCTAAAGGCATCTTAAACATTCTCAGAGAATTTCTAAAAAACTCCTGCCAAAAAAACCCCTAAAATATCCTTAAAAAATACTGAAAAAAAAAACCCCAAACCTAAAACAACCCCTAAAAAACTGTTCAACCCCTACCTGTAACTCTGTGGCCTCCAAACATCATCTCTACCTATTAATTGGGGTAACTGCCTGCACCTGTTGGGAGAGTTCTGGGGCTGCCCCACCATTAGGGTTGCACCTGTACCCTAACCCTACCTGGTAGCCTGTGTCCTTTGCAGCCCCAATCCTCAGTGTCAGCTCTCCACCTGTCAAGCCACCCCGTCTTTGCCCCTCAGCCCACAATGTCTGTGTGTCACACAAAGCTTGTGTTCAGGTTCCCACGTGCTACTGCAGGGAGTCACCGGTGGGCAGTGGGGGGAGTGACGGGGAAGGGCAGGATGGGGAGGGGTGAAGGGCAGAGTGATGAATGGGGCAGAGGCAGCCTGGTTTTCAGAACCCTAGCAGACAGACAGCCACTTAGCACCACAAGCCCCTGAACACCAACACCCGCCCTTTCCTCTGGCAAACAAAACTCACCAGCCCAGGTTCCTGGTGGCAGATTGCAGGAGGTGCTTGGCACTGTGAAACCAGCCTGAGTTGGCACTGGTGCCAGCTTAGGTCTGGGAGGCATCCTGCGCAATGCGGAATTTCAGCAAAAGAAATATGGATGTTTGCATAAATGGTCTTTCTTTTGTTCTTTTAAGACACACGTGGTCCTGCTGATTAGCTCTCACTGGGGTTTAGAGATTCCTCCAGAGCAACCAAAAGTGATGTGATAATCTTGGCCAAGAGTCCTGACACTCAGACAGAGATCAAAAAACTAAGAGGCTATTTTCTTGCAAGAACTGTTGAAACTTGGATCCAGAGGAAGAGCCTACAGGTCCAGCTAGTGAGCTGCTAGTTCTACAACCCTGCCAAATTTATATTTGTAATGTCGTAATAGGGACTGGCCAAACACACTGGGAGTCACTTGTGCCAGGTCTAGATGCAGAGGAAAAAACAGACTGCCCAACAGAACTTATGCTACACTGATATCTCTGACATCATATGAGCAGGATTGTCTGTACCCAAAGAAGACAGTTTGTTTTTTCCCTAAAATTTATCTAGGTTGCCTGAGCTCAATGAGCTATTTGAACTTAGCATTACAGCTGTCACCAGAGTAGTCCCTTTCATTTGAATGGACTAGTCACATGTTATACACAACACATTTAAGAAGGCTTTGAACTGGACTCTAGAACATCATATTTTCGTGCTCCTGCTTGGTCTCCACTCCAGAATAGTGCGCCTGTGCAGTGAAGTCACTTCTCTAGTTGTCTCTAACACTTACAAAATGTATGAAATGTTAAATACAACAGCATAACGGGCATTTTGCAGGCTGTGAAAAGAGGCTGGCAGCTGGCATGGCTCCCCACACATTGTTCAACGTCGGATGCCTCCACCTGCTCTACAGGAAGAACATTCATGGAAATGAAAGGCAAGATGGTAAATGTGTTTAAAATGTAACTTAGCTACAAAGCTCTTCTCAAGTCTTGCATCAGGGAAGAATGAAATAAGAATATTAAGAATATAAATAGGATATTCTTCCTTTCCTACAGCAGTGGTTCCTAGCACTGTACTTAATATTTTTCTTCAGGTTCTTTTCAAACTCTGAGTTGATTTAGAGCTGGTTCCCCCTCTCTCAGCCATGCCTGCTGGAGTTCTCTGTCTACAGAGCAGGTGCAGTGCCAGCAGATGAGTTTCTCCAGACATTCGCAAAGCCCATCAATGGAAAGAGGATGGTCACACAACACACAATTACACTGTGGAGCTCATTGCTTCAGGAAACAGGCACAGCTCAAAACGTAACACCAATTGAAAAAGACCAAGAACATCCACAGCTGCCACAGACAGCAACAGCAAATATTTCATACTTGAGGGCTTCTGCCACTTCCCAACTCCTGGAGATCTTAATGGCACTGGGACACAAGGTCAAACCATCCTCTTATCTTTCCTTAGCTATTGTACCACAGAATCCTCAAATCTTCTTCTGAAGACTTTTGGGTTCTGGACACTGGACTGGATGGGCAACAGTCCAACAGGAGATTCCACTCCTCTATACCACAGAAGGAGGAAGTGAGTGGGCTTCAGTTGCCCGATGCCTCTCCTTCTCCAACTCTTTCCATGGCGATTTGATAATAGGCATCATATTTCAGTGCCTTTTATCCACAAAGCTGCAAGTACTGTCTTTGGGTACCAGGTTATGTCCTGGTATAACCAGCTTAGAAAGGCATGTCAAAAGTGCTGAAGTGACTTTTGCTCAATGTCCCACAGCAGCTAAGCATAAGAATCGGGAAGAGAACCCCAATATGCTCCCAGCCCATGATAACTTTGCAGCTGTGCTGGTAATTTCTAGTTGAGTTGCACATGTCACAACTCTGCCCGCTGTAGGCTGGCATCCAGCCTGCTGCGTTCCTCTAATCAGACTCTGGCTTCTCGCATTGGGATTGTGGTGGGCTCTGCTTTGAAATGAGATGCCTGAAAATGGTTGACACCTGTACTCCTCTGGCTCTCGGGAAAATTTGTTAACCTTCAAGAGAAGCTCTTGGAGAGGAGGGACTTTCAAGTTTTACAAGATGGTGAAGCTCTCTTTAGTTCCTTTAAAAAGCATTAGCAAAGGTCAGATTAACAAGTCAACACCGAAACTAGATACGACCAAGACTTCCAAAACTGATGCAGAAAAGAAAAGAGGTGGGTGGGGACTGGGTGTGGGGGAGAAAGGCCCACAACACAACATTGGCTCTGATCCTTTCCCCTTGTTGGGCCTGGGGCATACTTGATAAGGTGAAGGGAAATTGTAAAATTAGACCTGGCAACCTACACAGAGAGGCCCAGTGCAAGGCCCTTGGCCTGAGGCAAGCTGAGAAAGTTGAGGAATTGTGGGGGAAAGGGGACTTGGCAGCCTAACTTCCTGTGGCTGCATCCAGGGCTAATTAGTTTTCAGTGTTCTGTGTGTGTTTGAATGGAAACAAGCCAGCACTGAGAGGCACGGGGTGAGGAAATCAAAAACACATGCACCAAGAAGGAAGACGGGGGGAAGAAGAAAAAAAACCCAAAATACCAGAAAACCTGTCCTTTTTAGCTACATTTTCTTTTTCGGGGGGGATCTCATCATTTTGTTCCATGAGCACTAAATCACCCCAGCTCCCCTGTCTATCACATCTCACATCTGCTTCAGAACTCATTAAACATCAAAAGGCCTGCCCTATCAGTTCTGCTTAGTTAGAAGCCTGAGTTACTAGAGTCCTAACCAGGGAAGATTTTGTATGTTTTTAATAATAGCTTAAAGAACTTCTTAGCACCCCATAAATTACTTAATGCAACAAACTCTTCCTGTGGACCAGCAAATGTTTTACAGAGGAGCTGAATGCTGCCTTAACATGCTTGTGGTCAGTACAAAGCTACACAGCAACCTGTTTAAATGAACCTTTAAGCCATGTTTCACTTTAGGAACTGTTTTCTCATGTATCCTCTCCTGGCTCTGGCCCACTCTCATTTTTACTGCGGCTCTAATTTTATATAACTACATTATAACTTGTATTTCCTTAGCATTTTGATCCTTCAGAATGCCAAGGCAACTATTAAAGCAGAGATCATAACGCTGCAGCACCAATGAAACCTGCCTACTTCTGCCATACCATTTTCTCTACTTCAAATACACATGCTCAGTGCCCTCCACTACTGCATGTGCCAGACAAACAGTTCACAAAAATAATTCATATACAGGAGACACAATGGACACAGTAAAGGCTCCAGTGGGCATTTGTTGTTAAGAGTACCACAAGAGCACTTTAAAACTAACTGAGCCTAGGCAGAGTCTGATCCCTGAGGCAAAAGCAAATCAGTTTTCACCAGGACATCCAGAAGTTTTTGTCTTCAGTGAAGACACTTTTTTTTGCTGATTTTGGAGTTTTTGTCTGCAGCTATAGTATCATAAGAACATTTCCATCCCTTTTTAATCAGAAAGCATGGAGTTTGCACTTTTCCCCTTACTTAGGAATTACTAAATCACTTTTTCTCGCACTTTAAAAAAAAAAAGTGACCAGTGGTCAGACTTGAAAATGTGAGTCTCAGAGGTGAAAATTACAGATGGTCATGAACAAATTAAAGAGAGCCTTTGAACTAAAAAAAAAAAATTCTGCATGTTCAGCTTCAGCAATCATTCCCACTTGATTTATAAGCTTTGTCATTTATTTGCAACTTATCCTTCTTTAGAAATAAACAACATGCTTTTTTTTCTTTCAAATATTAGCATAAATAAAAGGAAATAAAAAATAAATAACATGACCCTCAAGCCAAGTTGAATTAATTCATCATGGAGCATGAGCACAGATGTGTAGTAGCACATCTATTATAAGGCCCTATGCCTCCCCTGGCTATCTAACACTCACCTTGGTGCAGAAGAAACAACCTGCAATGTCAAAAGTGCTACTAATCTAGGAATCAAAAAAAAAAATTAAGACAATGGCAAGTTGCTATGTATTTTCTAGGATTTTTTGCTTGCTCACAAGCTCTGAATACTGCTCACCAAGGAAGACTTCCCTTCCCAGGGAAGTTCCTTGCATTTCAGTGGGACACAGTCCTGCAGAACAGTGAGGACCTTCTACAGTGGGCACAGGATGGCCCCCAAGGGACCACTCCCTCCCTATGTTCATTTCTTCACACAGAGGTTTCTCAGTGCTCTCTGACCAGATCAGATTTAAAGGGAAAATGTTAAGTTTATTCCAAAGTGAAGCACCACAAGGAAATTAGTAGGCAATTCCTAGTCATTTAGCTCTGTTTGGAGATCTGTGTGGCACTCCCTTCAATGACACTGCTGATAGGACAATTTCACAGCTGTCAGAGCTGCCAGATGAATCCCTAGGTGATCCATGGCCTCTGCTTATTGCTCCTCCAAAGAGGGACCTTTATCTGGGATAAGCTTCCCATAAGAAAAGTCCAAGTCACAGAGGTCCTGTTAAAAATATCTGCCTCTGGGGACTGTCTGTAACCCTTCGCCTTGACCAGAAATGTAATTAAGACATCAGCTTATAGAAGTGCATCAGTGAAATGAAGCCAGTCACAGCATCAGTCTGTCTTGTGCCATGTGCCTAAGGAATGAAGCCCCAGGTTAATCAATAAATGAGTTCCCTTGCACCACACAAGGCTGACACTCCCTGCAAAGCAAGAGGTCAGGGATTAAATTTAGTCCTTGAGAGTTCACATATGTTTAAGTAAGAGATGTTCAATGACATATCACTCCAAAACTATTTACTACTTAAATACTTAAGTGATGGAGATTAATCCAGCTTATTACTAGCTCTGAACAGAGACTAAGCACATTAGGAAATGATGACAACTTGAAGGTAATTATGTTTAGAGTGAAAAATGCCTCAGCCGTGGCTCACTCTGTGAACCCACATCAGACCATAAATATTCCAGAATCACTGGAAGGCTATGAATAACACCAAGATGAAAAGTGACCAGAAAGTATCATTGCATGGGTAAATCTTTCAAACAGGTAGACCATGGACTCTGACTCTAAGGACAACAGTATCAGCCCTTAGCTGATATTCTCTGATGAGGCATACAACTGCAGTCTTCCTCCCGCAACTGCTATTTTCCTCTGTATTCAACATTTATATCCTGCACCAGTTTCAATTAAGCACCCCTACAGAGGAAATGACAGGTTCTGAGTGAAAGAAGCTCTAGGGAGTGTGTGCACTTTCCCACTCTTTGATTTCCCCCTTCATGTGGAGCTCACACTGCCTTGGGATGATATTTACTCTTAACTTAAAGTCAAAGAACATATTTGCTTTCTGTTTTTCATTAAATACAGAAGGTTTCACAAAAGAGGCCATTTTTCATCAAAAAATTGTTTTCAAGTGAAAAATATCTACCAGCTCTACTCCTGACTCTAAACAATTCCTGGCCTACAAGCACATTACTGTGACTTTAGAGTTCATAGAGTGTGACTCCAGAAATGAGAAAAATGTTTTCAAAAAGTTGCCATGAATATTTTAAAAAAACCTCAACAAAGTATTTATATCACAGCTAACAGTCCAGCTGGTAGCCTGCATGCCATGTGAGACAGCCACAGCATTCACTAGCATCAATCTTGCTCCTTTTTTTGATGACGGGCTCTATATTTGCTTTCACTAAGTCTTCTGCTTCGTCCTTCATTTTCTATCACTTTAAAATAATTGTCAGTAGCCTGATATAAGCTGCTGTGTTTTTTGTCCTCCTTCTGCCTTCGTAGCCTTCCTGCATTTAAAGACTTGCTGGAATAAAGACAAGTGCCTAGGTTGAAGGAGAGGATTGAACAGAAGGTACTTGAGAGATGCCAGAGTGATAAATTGAAGGTGCTTGATGCACTGTGGCTTTTGTATTAAATGGGACATTGCTCTTTGGAAATGCTTTAAGAAGTGAAGTATGTCTTATTTGGGTTCTAAAAACTTTCATAAGGCATTCTTCATATGTGCTCACATTCTTTGCGGCTTTATCAAAACAAAATCTAGCCTCTGACCAAGCAGGCAATTCCTTCCTTCCTTCCTTCCTTCCTTCCTTCCTTCCTTCCTTCCTTCCTTCCTTCCTTCCTTCCTTCCTTCCTTCCTTCCTTCCTTCCTTCCTTCCTTCCTTCCTTCCTTCCTTCCTTCCTTCCTTCCTTCCTTCCTTCCTTCCTTCCTTCCTTCCTTCCTTCCTTCTTTTTCACCTGAGACTTCCTGTGTGTCTTTTCTATAATGATATAAATCTCTCCTTCATCAGCCCAGCGCACACTGCATATTTGGAGGCAGCTTATACAAACAAAATAAAATTGAGTTTATTAGCAGTAACACATGGTGGTATAGTTTTGCACCTATGAAGGTCAACAGAAAAAATTCCTCTTGAGCTTCAGGCTACTGCATTGCCCATCAGAGAGCTCAGAAGCCACTATTCAAATGCAAGAAGATTGTTAGGTTTACTTAAAAGTCATTAAATATATTTAAAATAATAAATTGGTTTTATGTCTTTCTATATTTTTAGTCTTCACATTTTGCCCTCTTAATATACAAATATGCTATTTTTATGGACAAAGGATGAGATACACAATCCCTTTAGCAAAAGAAACAAACCAAAATATTACCTGTCACAGGACAAACAGGTAAATAGTGTGAATTAGCACCATGAAATGAGGTGGAAAGGCACAGTAGAAGTTCATTCCCATTTTAGGAAAACACCAATGCTCCCTTTTTTCCAAGTTCTGTTACAGAATATAAGGTATCAAAAATAAAAAGACATCTGCTCTCAGAATACTTGATCATGCTTTCCATGTTGGCAGGACATTGTGAGCTCGCTACCACGTGCCAGCAGGGCAGCCAAGAAGGCATCACTGCACAGGAAGAGAGGCGAGCTGAGCTCATCAGGCACACGCTCACACTGCAACCATCCCCACACAACTGCGCCTCAGGATTTCTCTAGGGAGCGAGGCAGAAAATAAACCCCTGCCTCCTCCAAGGGAGCAGATGCAAGGAGCAGAGAAGCAATGCTGTTTGACACCTCCAGAGTGAGTCCTAAGCAAGATGCTGGACATAGAAAGCAGGTGTGATTATTGTGGCATCTCTGCAACATCTGTCCATCTAAATATCTAAGCATTGGTAGACTTACATCACCATGATGAAGTCCCAGAGTTACTGTTCCAACAACATAAAGCCACAGTCCAGAAGCTGAGAGAATTTTTGATTTTATTTCTCCTCCTCATTTTCCACTCCTATCTGTTGTTGGCCGTGGTGGTGGTGGTGGTGCTGCTGATGTAAACTTCACTGAACACAGGAGTTTGTACATTTTATTTACAGAATGCCAAAGTCTCATCTTCACTGGAAAGCAAGCCAGTTACTGAGAAATTTTCCTCTTCTGCTCTCAGGCCATTGCTTTCAAGTCTGACAGACTTCCTGTAAAATAGTACAGAAACAGCACACCATATTGCTTGATACCTAATTTCACCTTTGCTCAGTGCTTATTTCTTCATCTATGTATTACTGCTCTTGCAAACTATCTGGCAAAACATATTTCACTCAACTGGGAAGAACAGCACTTAAAGTGAACAGCTGAAAGGTAAAGAAATTGTTGTCTACACATGCTCTGAGGTTTGGTTTCTCTGGACCAAAACAATTCTGGATAAATTTTCTGCAAATCAGCAGTACTTGGTTTTGCCCAGACCAAAATCTTCTGCACCATAATCTCTCCCTTTATAGTAGCTCTTACTCTCAGATACGTCTGCTTCAGCTTTGCAGAACAGATTGTTGTCCTACTGCATTCTGTTCTTGACTATTAACCTTGATTATTAGACTTTTATTGACTAGAAGATCTTTCTCTGAATGTGTTAATTAAATGCCTGCCTGTTTCCCCACAGAATAAGCCCACTGCAATTCCCTCTTCTTTTGTCCTCCCTATTTTTAATTAATTTTTCCTTTTCTTTCTTCCACTTCTTCAGTGTATTTGTGAATTCAGTAATTCAGTCCATGTCCTCTGTTGGCACAACCCCAAGTCTTGGTGCCAGACTATCCTGTGTCTTTCACATGCTCTCCAGCCCTCTCAGACGGCTAAGCAGATACCTCATAGTGCCTTCTCTGACTACACTCCCTCTCTTCTGTAATATTATTTTTTCTATTCAGTTTAGAAAATTATTTTGCCCTTCTTTGACTAAAGAGAATTTATGGCAGGTGTCAGCATGCATAAAGTTTATGCTTCTCCCTAAACTTGACATTTTGTGGTATTTTGCTTGTCCAAACTGACCTTCCTTTAGGACCAGGTGACCCTAATAGTGGGTGAGGGAAAGATTGTTCTTGTTTTCTACCTGGACTTCAGTAAGCCTTTGACACCACTTCCCACAGCATTCTCCTGGAGAAGCTGGCAGCCCACAGCCTGAGCAGGTGCATTCTTTGCACGGCTAAAAACTGGCCATGTGGCCGGGCCCAGAGAGTGGCACTGGGTGGATTTACATCCAGCTGGTCACCAGTGGGGTTCCCCAGGGCTCCATACTGGGGCCAGTCCTGTGTAAAACCTTTATCAGTGGTCTGGATGAGGGGATTGAGGCTAAGTTCCTGGATGACACCAGGGTGAGATTGTTGCTGTGCTGGAGGGCAGGAAGGCTTTGCAGAGGATCTGTATAGGCTGGATTGATGGGCTGAGGCCAATAGTGTGAGGTTCAATAAGGCCAAGTTCCAGGTTCTGTTTGTCAGTCAGAACAGCCCCAGGCAGCAGCACAAGCTGGGGCAGAGTGGCTGGGAAGCTGCCCAGAGGAAAAGGACCTGGGGGTGCTGGTGACAGCAGCTGAACATGAGCCAGCTGTGCTCAGGTGGCCAAAAAGGCCAATGGCACCTGGCCTGGATCAGCCATAGTGTGGCCAGGAGGACCAGGGCAGTGACTGTCTTCCTGTACTCAGCACCATCCCTGGAAGTATTCCAGAAAAGCCTGGGCATGGCACTCACTGCTATGATTTAGTTGACAGAGTGGTAATTGGTCAAAGGTTGGACTCCATGATCTTGGAGGTCTTTTTTGACCTTAAAGACTTTATGATCCTATGATTCTATGATATTCTGTTTTGAGAAAATTTTGTTCATATTCTCCTTCTGGCTTGTGGTTAGGGGGAAAAAAAAAAGAGCACATTTATATTTGTTTATTTCCTTTTCTTGTGTTCTCACTTAGAGAAATGAGTCAGTACAACTTCCTCCTTGCCCTTTTCTGTTTTGAATAACTTGGACACCTCATGCTGTTCTTCCAGTATTATGGCTCTAGTACATTTCAAGGTTTGTTTTACTGTATTGCAATATACATTCCTTAGTACAGCCGTATCCTCTGAACTGCTTACCTGCCCCACAAGCTCCTTGTACACTAGGTAAATTCAGATGGTTCTATTTTTAATGCTAAAATAACTCCATCTTTCAGCTGTGTTAGGAGAACCCACCAGACTATTTGTGTTAAGCAAAACCTTGTTCTTCTTATGAGGTTTAGACATCCACTGGAGGAGCAAACTCATCCATCATGAATAATTTACACCTGTACTTGTCACCAGCTCATGGTCATTCACCATGCTTTGGTAACACATGTACACAATATCGAAACAAGATCATCTCTTACATGTTGTTTCCATACATGTGAAGTCCATACTTGTGAAAAAAACAAGAAACATAACTATTAGTTACAGTTGTAATTTTGCAAAACTGAACAGAAGAATTAGCACTAGCCTGACAATCAGACCCAAATCTTCTCTTCGAGTCATCGCTGAAAAAAATATTTTGTTGAAATCCCCGAAGTCAAAGCTCAGCTACACAAATAAATACTGTAGCAGATCCTGACAGGAAGACGTTCAGCCCAATCTTTTCCAGATGGCAGTGATGGATGGCTGTGTGCTTCTATTTATTTGGTTTCCCAGGCAATGGTGTCCTGCTTTCACTGGTCATCACTTGAAGTGTTTTGGCTTACAGGCCGGCACAACAGGCGTGTGCACTGCCAGACAGGTACTCTGGTGGGCTTACTCATTGCTTGGATGTCATGGCTGCAAAAAGAAGCTAAATATTACTGCCTTGCTGGGATTACCTTTTCTAGAAACTGTATGTTTAAATTCGGGACAAACTCACAGCGCAGGACTCAAGAAGGCCCCAGGTAAAGCAGAGTCCAGTCATAGTAACTTGCTGATTGCTGAGATACGCCAGTTCTGAAAATAATACAGTGTCCCAAAGCAGGGAGAGAGGCAGAGGAAAGACATCCAAATTCCAAACCACATTGACTGAAAATGTGGCAGTCACTATCATTCTGTTCTGTAAAACACATGGTACTTTACATAGGGGCTATAAAACAAATGTCCATAGATCAGGGACTTGTAGAATAATGTGTGGGGAAAAGTGGAGGTGGAATACAAAGGCTTCTGAATCCAGGCCATTCATTTTGCTTGGACATGCCTGAATAGTGAACCAAAGTTATTAGCAACAAACACATGTTTGGTGGCCTAGGTAAAATGATCCATTGCTTCCAGATGATGTTCATTTTGCAGGCATCCATACCAGGGAATAACATGAGAAGTGCCTGTTGCAGGGGTACATGTTGCATGGTGCTAGCACATTGTCAGCAACTGGGGGAAGAGGCTGTATTTTCATGTGCTTATATAACACCAAACATGGCAGGGCCATATTAGTGACTGGGGCTTTTGACACCAGTCCTAACAGAGCAATGGATAAATGCAAATTTTTTATACAAGAACTTCCTAGGGAAACCAGGTGACAGTGGAAATGTGGAGCCACCCAGCACTGAATGTCTCATAGGAACAAAAACAAAGAAATGCCTGCTCTTCCCATGGTCTCAACTTACAAACCTTCTTAGGCAGGCATTGTTACGAAAGCAATACAACCATTATGATAAAACATCCTTCTAAATGAAAGCATGCCCACTAACATCAGTCAATGGACAGATTAGGGGCAGGTTTCTTTAAAAAAAAAGCTTTATCTGGAATCCAAAGACAGCAGGAAGTGAATGAAATTGGTTGAGGCTGTGGGGATGTGGTCACGCTTCACTGTGTAGATGAACAGATGGGCAGCAGAATTTGGTATGTACTGGTTTGGACAGCTGGGACTCAGGGAAGCCATAGAAATGGAATGATAAGAGTATGAGAAATAACAGCAAACCAGGGATTTCAGCAGAGGCTGGCTTATGCACAAGCACGAGTCTTGCAAAAAGCAGTCAGCGGGTCAATCCCTACTAGATTAGGGAGTTTCCTACCGGGTTGAACCATATGATTCAACAAACAGAAAAATGAAATTATGAAAACACTGCTAGCCAGATAAGCGCAAATCAGAAATAATCTAATGTGCTTGGGTTTTTATGCTGCCTCCATTAATTAGGCTCTCCTGTGGATGCACACTATGGTTCAACCCTTAAGTATACAATCATATGACACATTTTCTGTAAAGGCTTCCTGAAAAATCAGAAACACAAAAATGTGGCACAGTAGTGGCAATGTATGGCAGATAATAGGACACAGATCCTGTTATTTTCCAAATAATACAGATCTATGTTGTTTTATCAAATAGAGAGAAATATTTGATTGTCAATGTCTTTAATCCTACATATAAAGATTAAGCCCCCTTACAGTTTTGTTCATAGGTAAGTGAATAAAAAAAAAATTAATGATTCTCAGTTTTCCATCCAGAGGCTGGAAAAGAATGATGGCCTTTCTTTTTCCTCCCAATGTGGTTCTTTAACCTATCCTACTATGTGTCTCTCTCCTGCTTCTTTCTCACATTGGTCCTCCTCTCCTCCTCCAGCTGCCTGTCTCAGAAAAATTACCTTGGTCCCACAGCACAAAGGAGCAAAATTTAGCCTCAGCCTTTCCACCAGCTCCTTCTGATTTCCTCTCCCACCCTCTCACAGCCACGTGCCAAATCACAACCTCTTGTCCAGGTACACACAGTCCCTGCCAGAGCTCCAGCCCAGCAGCACTGTCCAAGGAGATGCCATAGAGCTAAGGAAAGTGAGGATTTCTAAAAGGATTGTGGCAGTAATTTATTTTATACATACTCTTGGCAATAAATTCATTGCTTGCACACAATATGCTGCTGAGTTCCAGATCATTATTTTCCTAGCCACTCAGCACCAACACAACAGCTGCAGTTGGCCCGAAGAAGATGAGGAGTGAGGTGAAGACACAAGCAGCAGCAGCAGCAAGATCCCAGTTATTTGCTAAACGTGACATTTTCATACAATAACACAACCGAAATAAGCATAGGCAAGCTTCTTTGTTTATGATGAGAATTTGAAAAATGATCCCAGTGAATTTAATCCACCCTTCCTGTAGATTAGGAATATGAACTATCTCAGTTTTCAGAATTGTGCTCAAAGCCCACCACAAAGGAGAAGAAGCAATCCCACAGGCCAAAGGAGCAGAAGAGAAGGTAGACATAGATTTTATGGCTAAAGGAGAAAAATAGGAGGTTATTTTCACTTCCAGTGAAATACAAGGCACAGAAATGCCATATAAACTTCTCTGAGCTGGAGGACATTTCACAGGCAAATCGCCAGCCATAATGTAAATTTACTTAGTTATTTCCAGCAAAGAGGAACATATTGCATTTGCTGATGAGTTTTTTTCCAGCAACTCTTTGGCCTCACCCTGTGTCCAAACTTGATTTTCTGTTTGATTTTGTCTACCTCACCATGTGTAAACTTGCAGACTACTGGTGACTTCTGCCTTTGCCCAAGCTGTTCATCAAAATCTTCTGTCTGTATAGTTACCTACAGGCCATCGTGGAGTTGCTTTCTCATTGTAGAGACTCCCTTTGTGGGTCCTATCTGCAGTAGTTTCTAAGCTCTCATTATTTTTTCATTGCCTTTTTGAAGAATGGACAGCAGAACCAGGCATAGATCTTGTACCTGATACATATGACCAGTGCTGTTTGCAGAGGACATCTGATCCCTTTATTCAGTGTTGTCTGTTTATATACCTAGTGATTACCCAGCCATCACTCACTGGCCTCACTCAGCCATAGCCCTGCACCAAAAGGTCATATTTATAGTCATTTGCCACAAGCTGGACTTCCACAGTTACTGCCTCCCAGTTAGGCTTCAGCAGCAGCAATACCTACTGCCTTTGTCCTGCTAGTGAACAGCATTCCATTCACTTCAAAGAGGTAGGAAAAAAGTTACTTTCTTCCATCAGGGTGAGGCACTCCGTGTCAGCCTCACACAGAATTTCACTGTAAGATGACTCACCCCTACAGCACAACACTATTCAGGGGATGTAACAGAACCAACCAGTTCCTTTTCAAACCATATATCTGAGCTGCATTTCCTGCTAAGGAATATCCTTTGTGTGACAGCTTAATAAGAATTCTTCAGGATGCACCATTTACCTCCTGAGAGGGAGGGAAATAGAACATGAAACTAAAAGGAAGAAACCTAACTATGAGGAGTCTTGCAGAGATCCCAGTATGAATTATTTCTAGATATACAATCCCACTTAAGAGCTCAGCTACACACAGAGACAAACAAATTGACCACATACCACTCAGCCATGCTATTAATTTATTATGGGTTATGTTTGCTATGGAAATTGTATTTATTCACCTGACTTTTGGCCAGCTAAAGATACAACACTTTTCACCACCCAACGATTTCCACTTGTATTTACATTCCAGCTGAGGACTATGGAATTTCACTCAAAGAGCTCACCACAAAGGGCATGCTCTATCAAAACAAGTGCAAAAGCATAAAGAGACTGCCCTCAAATACCCTATTTAACCTTAGGGTAAGGTGATGCAATTCATCCGAACACAATGTGCTACTAGCTAATTAAGCTGGTTAAGGCCAGCATTGGGTTTGACTGTCCATTCTCAGCATATCTGAACAGGCATTAGACACTGGCTGAAAATATATTGGAATTCTATGACTGATGTTCTATTACTTCTGCCAATAAACTGTAGAAAAAACAACTTTATTTCATTCAACTAGAGACATATTAAGGGGAAAATACACAGAAAAGCCAAATCCCTAGAGACCGATATCACAAGTTCCAGGAATGGAGAATGAAGATCTATTTCAGAATTTATTGGACCAGAGAGGAGGAGCTCGAATTTGTACAAATTTTGTGCAAAGGAATATAAACTTGGGGAGCTCTCTGCTGCTGACACTCTCAGCAGGAGCTGAAGATTCTTTCTGGCTGAAGTCCACACTGATTTACAGTGCTCAGCACCCTATCAAGACAGAAACATGCTATTCTTATTATCTTGCATTCTTTCCTTCCACTCAGTTGTGGAGTATCGATTCCAACACCATATAGTCCGGTGCTAGGAAAGATGGCAATCACTAAAAGCTGCAATTGTATCAATTTTATAGTAGGACTCTTTGCTGAAGACACATTTTCCTGAACAGAGCTGTGGATTTCAGTTTTACCTATGTAAAGACCAATACATGAGATTAGCCTTCTCCATTTTGATTTCTCCTACTGACAGGATTCCTCTTCAGATAAACAATCAGACATTTGGTGGGCCAAAATGCAAGTCAGCATTACTCCTACTGACTCCAAGTGACTGGTTCTGCACATTTAGCAGATATGGCACTTGTCCAGTGCAGGTGAAAACAAGATTTAAGTCCCTACTCCAATTAATAATCATAAAAAGTGACATTTGTCACAGGAACTGCTGGATTTCCAGAAAAGACTTAACAGATCTTTGGACTAAGTTCTTACTAGGAATACATGAGATAAGAACTGCAAGTGTGGATTAAGTACTGTGGGGACTTCAGACAATTTCCCACAAAGCAGCTAAATCACTTGGCCTACAGGTCTTTTGGAGAAGTTGAAGATAAAATTCTCTCCTTTGCAGAAGAAGTTCTTTTGGAGACCTGTTCTCAGCTGAGTATTTCTGTTAATATAATACTGCCCCAAACTGAAAGCACAGCATCTGTTTTCCATTAAGAGATCATGCCCTTGACTCCCTTTCACACAAAATGAGACTAATAGACTAAGAAAAAACTCGATGAATACACACTTGCCATGATCCCTGGAAATGCATTGAATGTTGCAGTTAAAGCTCGTCTGTGAGCTCCTGTAAGCTCTAGAGCTCACATTAGCTCCAGACCATGATCATTTTAGATAGAAAATGTTTTTTCATATTGGATAGTTCAAACAGAATTCAGGCACATAGAAAGGATACTTACAGAGTATTTTGTACTGAGAAAAATTTCATCTAAATAATGGGTCATATTTCTAACTATTTGTACAGTATTTTCAGTGTAAAGCTGTCAGTGCCCTGACTGCACTAACTGGTTTTAGTTTCTCTGACTAGCCTTACACCTGGAACTCTCCCATACACCCTCACCATGGGCCCAGAAGGTTCCCACTTCAGTCCTGAGCTAACTCAGCCCTTGCTTGACCTTTGTTGTAGGGCTACTACAAAGGCCTTCTAGAGAAGCCACAGCCTTGCCTGTGCCTGATCTTGAGCCCCGTGTTTTGGCTGTCGTTCATGGACCTGTCTTGTCACTGCAGACCTTCCCCACAATCCTGGACTCTGTCCCATGGATTGACTTCCTATCTTGACCTTGCACTTGCTTCATCATCACAAGATTGCCTCATGATCTGGACTCTTGGTTTCAGCTGACCCTGGTCTACTCTGCTTATATCATTTAGGTATGATGGAAGTAAACCTAGCCTGGTAAACCTGCTGCCCTGCCAGGCATGTTACTGTTGTTGGCTTCCAGGTTCCCAGCCCTAAGGGAGCAGCTGCCCTTTGGGATGGTTTAACTCCAACCAGGCGCCAAGCCCCACACAGCTGCTTGCTCACTCCCCCACCATCAGGACTGGGGAGAGAATCAGAAGGGTAAAAGTGAGAAAACGCATGGGTTGAGATAAAGACAGTTAAATAGGGAAAGCAAAAGCTGCACACGCAAACAGAACAAAACAAGGAATTGATTCACTGTTTCCCATGGGCAGGCAGGTGTTTAGCCATTTCCTGGAGAGCAGGGCCCATCACAGGTAATGGTGACTCGGGAAGACAAATGTCACCACTCCAAACATCCCCCATTTCTCCCTCCTCCCCCTCCTTTACATGCTGAGCATGATGTGATATTGTCTGGAATGTCCCTTTGGTCAGTTTGGATCACCTGTCCTGGCTGTGTTTCCTCACAATTTGCCATGCACCCCCAGCTTCCTTGCCAGCATGGCAGTATGGAAGGCAGAGGGGGTCTTGGCACTGTGAAAGCCCTGCTTAGCAATAACAAAAATGTTTCTATATTATCAACCCTTTGTTCAGCACAAAACCAAAACACAGCCCCATACCAGTCACTGTGAAGGAAATTAACTCTACCCCAGCCAAAACCAGCATGCCCTTACTGTCCCCCCACTTAGCTACTAAGAAGAGAACCCTTCAAGAATGTGTTATTGACTTTTAGGTCAATTAATCCAACTGTGACTACAGAGACTGTTGAAAGACCCTTCCTTGTAAAGGCATACCTTACTATGTGTTCCACTGCGACCTTCATCTCTCAGTGAGGGTCTTGCAGTCTAAGCAATGGGAAATGCCAGTGTAGCTCTTTGTCAGGACATTCTTTCTTTGTGTTGATAAACACAGTAACACTTAAATATTACACACATGGGACCTTGGAGCAGGTCCACAGGAGGGCTACAAAGACAGTCAAAAAGTTGGAACACTTCTACTAAGGAGAAAGGCTGAGAGAGTTGGGGTTGTTCAGCTTCTAGAAGAGAAGGCTGTGGGTGACTTTGCAGCACCTTCCAGAACCTAAAAGGAGTTTATAAGAAAGATGTGGCTGAATTTTTTAGTAGGGCCTGTGGATTAGGACAAGGGGTAATGGTTTTAAGCTGAAAGAGAGTCAATTTATACTAGCTATAATAAAGAAAATATTTACAATGAAGGTGGGGAAACAATACAACTGGTGGGTGCCCCATCCCTAGAAACATTCAAGATCAAGTCAGACAGGACTCTGAGCAACCTGATCTGGGAGGTGCCCTGCTCTTTCCAGGGAGTTGGGACAAGATGACTTTAGAGGCCCCTTCCAACCCAAACTATTGTATGATTCTAACACCAGCATCAGACAGATACACAGAGCAGTGGAGCAGGCGCAAGAGGGTATGTGTATGAATATATCCATTTACATATGAATGTTCATTGGCCCAGCCAAAATCATGCAGTCCTGCTGTGGAAATGTTGACATCCAAGGCCAAATACAGTTCTGGCACACTGTGAAGAGCACTGCTGCCATATAGCTGCAAACAACAACAATGAGATACACAGCAATAAATCACAGTTTATGTGGCAAGGCAATACCAAAAGATTTTTACAGCTCAGTCACATCTATGCTGCTACTAGCTGGAGCACCGTGTCTGAGACATCCAAGGATCTGGGATTTCAGGAAATACAAAATTACATTGACAAATTATTCTGCCCACTAACACTTAGGCCACATGAAAATAATGCTACATAACAAACAAATCCCAATTAGGCATTGTAATACAAAATGGAAAGTCCTATGCTTCCCTAAAAAATTAGAGCACAAATTAGGCTATGCTTTATTCTGCTCACATCAGTGGAAATACAGAGTAATCCCAGTGACTTCAACAGAGCTCCAAAGGTTAGACACACCAGCACAGGTGATGTCAGAAACTCATTAATTGTCCTTTCCATCATTTTGACTGTTAAGTCTCTGTTCAGGACACAAAACTATCAAACTGTGGCAGAAAAGTCTGTTAGGTGTTTTTGCTGCTCAGAGAGTAAATTAAAATGCTTCCTGAGGAAGCAAGGCTTATGAAGACATGTGGGCTGTCAAAGGGGAAAATGGAAGACTGGGATGTTCATTTTCCTAGAATTTCCTTTCTACTCTCTCTCCCCTCACAATGTTGCTTGAACAGGTTAGCCAGTTTCAACTGTATCTGACACAAGTGACAATATTTCACAGATATTGACTCCAGATAGTCAACATGACAGTGTCTACCTGTACAGGAAAGCCCTTGCAAGTTCTTACCTGCTGATGGGGAGATGACAAGGTAAGATTAGCTCTTCATTGACTCCAGAGAATCCATTCAGGAAGCTGCTCTTGAAGGTAATTAGAGAAAGAGGTTCAGTTCTTTGATGTCATTATTAGGCATCAAAATTTTAGTGGATGCCACACAAATACCACAAGTTGCCATCCATGTTCCCTCAGTTTTATAATTAATGGAGTTATTTGTCTTCTATTTTGTTTAGTGATAGTCAGAATATATTCTTCTGTAATCACTGACCCATGATAGATTTTAGCAAGGGATTAGCAAATTCAGATAACAGGTCTGCAAACTAGAACTGCACAAATAATAGTCTTTATGTAGGGAATGCATTTCCAGAATTAGCATTGGACTGTAAACTCTTAGATCTCCTGAAATGCAGCACACTGGTCTCCAGGGGTCCCATGGAGAAGACTTCTTCAGGGAGGGACAATATCCTGGCTTTCCTGATAGCTGAAGGGATTGTAGTAATATTTTTGTGTTAACAAAAATTTAAAAAAAATTTTAAAAAAAGGGGGAATACAATTAGCAGATTGTTGGAGAAGGGTTTGAACAGCCCATTCATCTCAGGCTTCATCTCCTGAGTTGCAGCTTCAGGTGTTCCTCATGCCTTAATTTAGGCACAGATATCCTTTGCCTAAGTTGTCTACAGATTCTACCTGCCCCAGAGGTTCTTCTAGGAAAGTTCCTGAATTTAACATACTGCGTTTTCAATGTTGTTGAAGAGCCCAAAGAACACATGGAATCAACTCATCAGACAGAACATACTAAGTACATCCATACTCTGGGCAAGCACATATTTGAATTTATTTCAAAGTGCAATAAACGCGTAAGATTTTCCTTGGCTTTAACTGAGCGAACCCACAGCCAGGTATTTCTGAGGTCACTTCCATAAAGAGGGTGGACAAATACTGGAATTAAGCTTCGAGTCTCAAAAATCTTCTTAAAATGTTGAGTACCTAGAAGCTCACTCACAAAGTTAAGAGACATAGGAACTTGCATCAACAATAAGCAGCTTGTGAAGGTGAAAACACTGTGGGGCTTGGATTAGGTGTGATACTGGACCCTCTCATGAATCTGGGAACTCTGAACCATATATTGAGACTGAATATTTTTTTCTGCCAACCAGTGGTAGGTTTTATTTATTTATGGCTTTTTATGGGTTAGAGACCTTGGACTCCACTTGAGAATACTGTGTCCTGAGCATCAGCTGTGGTTACCTCACTCTTGGAAGGACTGTTGTCTAGTGGCAAGAAAGCTGAGTGCTGTTAGCTGATGATATAAAGGTGAGGGAGTGAGCCACTCATTCTGCAAACTTCACCTTTCAAATCCAGCCATAAACACAGACAGATGGAGACACTTACCTGACAGATGACTTCGGATTTATACTAATCCCAAAAATTAATTTGAATTCTGAATCACTTGGCTTTGTGACTTATGCTAATAAAATGTTCATATTATGCCAGAAACTAATTGATTTATCCCTTCTTTAGACAAAATACAAGTAATGTTAAGATCTTATGGAATGAGTTTGCTGGTTTGATGGCAGGCAGAACAGTCATACAATGGAAGCTGAGAGAAGCTTGAAGAAATCCCATATCTGAAAAAATTTACCAGTATAAGATTCATTAATAGAAGCTGGACTCAAGGGGGGAGGGGGGGGAGGGAAAATATAGTTAAATCTGCACAACTTTATGTCTAGGTCAAATCGATAAAGTAAATGACAAAAGATAAGCAGCCACTCGAACTCAACATGGGCTTGACTAGAGCAGCTAAATTTTATGCCCTTTAGTCTTACAGAAAATTCTTAAGTGTTCCTCTTTAGCATAAAAGGACAACAGGAAGATTTCACATTTCTTGTCCAGGAACATTCAGAATCCATTTCACTTCTGTGTTCAAAGCTTGACCCTTCTGCTCCACTGCCAGCATGTGGGGATAATATGGCAAGTGCTTTCTTGAATGAAATGTGATCAGAAAGATTGGTCTTGGATGGGCTACGTGAGCTGATGCCTGGGTCAAAGCTCTCTAGAAATTGATCCGAACAATCCTCAGCCTTGTTTCTGACTATGAAATCATGCAAAAAACCACCTTAGAAGTGATGATTGCTCCAGTGAAATCAGAATTTGATTAAACAAGGTCCACATTTTTAGATACCTGCAGCTGAAAAAAAATGAGTTTTTAGAATCTATACTTTGGGGGCTGATCAGGAAGAGAAAGGAAGAAGAACTGTGTATGACTACTTACATGATAATTTGAAGTCAGATACTGTTCTGGAGAAGATAAGCTTTCCAAGGCAGAAATTCCTCCACAGATTTCCTTTGTCCTGACAGGCTCTGGACGACTGTTCTTTGTCCAGATGCTGATCTTTTCCAGGTACTGAAAACAGGCAGATGATGCTATTTGCATATGAGGTAAAAAGAAGTGGAGCTAAGACTTGCTCCATCCTGTTTCTGGCTCCATCCATACTGTTTCAGACTTGTTCAGGCACATCAAGCATGGTGTTGGCAGAGAGAGAGCAAAAACTAGGGGGATGCAGCAAGAGTCACAGACCTTTTCAGCTTAAGGGCACCGAGGCAAAGGACTCTTGACCTCTCAAGGGTCACTTTATAAACCTCACCTTGTTTTTGTCAAGGGTACAGCATCTGCTTTATAGGCACTTCATGAACATACGGTCACCTTCATTGTCATCCCATGTAAAGTTCATGACTATGAAAGCAAGGGCCATGTGTGGGGCCTCTTGGCTCCAAACCCATGCCTTGCTTGTGTGGACTTCATTTCAGGTCAGGAGTATTCTGGGGCCTGGGACTGATTTTGTTTCATGTCTTTGGAGACACAGAGAACACTGAGACTGCTTAACACATAATAAAATAAATAATAACCTTAAATGAATGGGAAGCCCTGAACTATGAAATGAATAAAAGCATTTCCAAAGGTGTCCTGACAATGTTTTACAGGTTTCAAGCAGCAGCTTGATCGCCCATGATCAAGATCTGCTCTTTATGTCTTGGCATCTCTCACCCTAACACTTTGAAGTGCATCTGTGCTGAAGAAAACTTGCTGTGTTTGTTTGCTGCTGGTGCGTGTGGTCACAACAGAAGCATCTCCTTCCCGAGGACAAAAGCCCTTTGTCTTGCACACATTCTGCCACAGCAAGCACAGCGGTGAGACTGCACTTCACCTTTTATCCCAATTTCACACGTTGGCTTCACAGCATTAATAAATTGGTTTCATTTGCCACACATTTGGCAGGAGAATTTTCTAATAACATTTTTATCCCCTTTGAGAACATGAATCACTTGCATGCTGAGTATAAAATTACTTCCCTCCCTCTCCTTATTAAAGGCACCGCACGTTAGCAGGGGTCAGGCACTCAGCCTTGCCGGTGGCAAAGTCACAACCAAGGGCAGGGCTGGGAGGCACGGCTGCAAAGCTCACTGCTTTTCTTTCTTATGTATGGTGGATAACCTATTTAGCACCCAGAATATATGGTTTTCTCCAGCTGTCAATCCTACCTGGTTGGGTACAGATTGAGAAAATGTGTGAGATGCACCGTGCTGCCCACACGGCTGCTGCAAACAAGAGCTACATAAAACATGTGCAGCAGATGTCTGCTGCTCCTGCCCTTGTGGAGGCCACCAGAAGCTCCCCACACCTCGGAAAATGGTTCCTTCATAGCCATAGACACCTTGGGAGCCACAGGGGTTTTGCTTTAAAGCATGGGAGGGATCAGCAACAAACCAAAAATGGCAGCATTCACACATGCTATATCCATCTGTCTTTGACTTCTGGTTCAAAAAGGGAAAAGCATTCAATTTTTCTGATTTCAAAATAATGTTTTTATAAGGAAGTTTCTGTTTGACAATTGACTTTTGACAGTAAGCAGGTCATGCTACTACAGCTAATTAAATATTTGATTTGAGGAGCACTGCATTCTGAGTCATTTTGTTCCAAGTGCACAGCCCAGTCAAAATGTGCCCCTTGAAAATACAGACCCGTCCTCAAATTACCTTTTCTCTCGAGTTCTTTGCTAAGACTCCCTGTAACAAATTCAGGTGGAGAAAAGACAAGTAAGAGAGATTCCAAGAACTAGCATGGACAGGCAGCTACGAACTAGTCCATGCTGCCAGGTGGGATCACCAGCACATCACAAGCATGCACATAACCTGCCTGAATCCCAGGCATGCATTTCTGCAGTCTCTGTCACAGAGACCTAAGGGGTGTGCAGGGAAATCCTGCTCATACCTCTCTGGTTTTCTTCTCAAGATCTTGCAGGTTATCTGCTGCACCACCCAACGCAGTCAGATTTTACCTGCTCAGCAGCACTTTCAAGATCACAAGGAGTTTTGCTGGCAACGTAATAGCCCAGCAAGGAATTTAGACATCTTCAGGTTTGGCAGTAGCTTTGCTGGTGTTTTGGCATGTCCCTGAGCAATCTTGATGTTGGTTCTTGGTGCTAGTGAGTTGGTTTTTTTTTTCATTTTAATGAGGCCTTTGTATTTTATTTCTGAGCTGTTCACAGGGATATACACACAGGAGTGATACAAGGTATAGCTTGAAGCTGTTACTTCAGTGATGATCTCGTGTTCCCCATGCTACATGAGAACAACACTGTGACACAAAATGTCAGTGTATTTTGTCCAAATATGCTACATGGTGCATAGAATTTGTCCACAGTTCCTTTAATGATTTTGGATCAGTTATGGGGGGGCTAGATTTCATGTCCAGCACAGCATGCAAACTACTCCCTATCAACATATCCCTATTCAAATACAGAAATGAAAGATCAAACGTGGTGAAGACCATGGGTAGGCAGTTGCTTGGTGAGCACCAGGTTTCCTGGGCTTTTCCCATTTAACCCTTTGAGGCAGGTTGTCCTTTTTCTAGCTTCTGAGTCATCAGCAAGAAGAGCAGAGTGCCAAGATCACAACAAAACACAATCATGTGAGGCATCTACCCTCTTCTTCTGCCGGCATGAAAATAGCAGCCAGCAGGAGAGCCTGTGCCGCAGCTGTCTGGGCTAGGTTTGATTGGTCAGATAAATCACATTGTATTGTTTCCATTCCTTTGGCTCAGGGAATGTGTAAGCACTTCAAAACTGAATGCTTATGCATGAGAACTTTAAACTAGTTTACTTAAATGCACACATATGTATCTTTGACATCGACTTTTTACAGATTTTCTCGTCAATAAAAGTAAATTGCTTGACTGTTCACAGAAAGTTAACATAAACAGAGTCAGAGTGAATTCCTATTTTAAAACTGTGTTTTAGCAAGCAACTGCCTTCTTTTGGCAAAGTGGCAAAGTCTTCACTGCTGTGACTCCATGCCACCACGGCTCTGAAGTCATTTCTCTGACCAAGAGCCCTGAACTTAAGGAACAGCAGAGTACACA
This sequence comes from Agelaius tricolor, assembly GCF_023055355.1. Classification (NCBI taxonomy): domain Eukaryota; kingdom Metazoa; phylum Chordata; class Aves; order Passeriformes; family Icteridae; genus Agelaius; species Agelaius tricolor. Next base: position 22,459,394 of record NW_027269269.1, read on the forward strand.
CCGAATACCTGTTTCAGAGAGGAGAACTCACTGATTTATGGCAAATTGTGGGTAATGGAATTGTCTCAGCTCATCAGAGGACACAGACACTGTCCAGTTACTTCCCAACTGTGCAAACGCTTTTGTTTCAGGGCTGACAACTCTATACCTTTTCACAACTCCTCAGGTTCTCTTCTTCAGAGTGATGGAGAAAGCCTTTCAGCGTACAGTAAAAAATCATACCTCAAAATCTTTCCCAACTCTCACACATCCTCGGGAAGCAATCCCAGCTGCTCCACAGAAGGGGTCCCAGCAACTCCTGCCTACCCACCCCCTCCACACCATGAAAACATTAAAGGAACAGGGAAAGAGAATCAAAATCCTGAATGTTTAGCAGAGTGTCTAGGACAAAAGGAGTGAAAGGTAGGGGAGTATAGCTGGTGGTGGATTTTTTTAGGACAATTATTTTTAAGGGGTATAAGAGTTCGGATTGATTAACTCAGGACAGAACACTCAGTGTGGCTCTAGTTTCTCTCTCTTTGCTATGAGTCCCAGTTACATGAAGTCCACATGGGAACTCCTCCTCCCCTGACTGAGCCTGAAGGCACCATCAACTCCCTGTCTGCCCAGTCCTCCCACTCCAGCTCAGTGTCGCTCTTTGTACTGCTAGCATCAAACACTGCTTGATCCATCCCACATGGATTAGCAGTGACAAGCGGCTTTGCTGCCTGCATCAGTACTGCCAGGGCACTGGCTGCTAAAGGGACACAGGTAGGTGGGGGATAATTCATTTTGAGACATTTAAGACCAATTATTTTTACCTGGACTCTCTTAGAGACCTGACTGAGGGATGCAGTCAGATTTGTGGAGCCATTGTAAGGTTACCTCAGTCTTGATCTATCCTTGATCAACATGGTTGCTTCAGTCTCTGCTTCCCTTCATGTGTGAAGCAGCTGCCCTTGTTTTCTGAGGATGTGGGGTGGAACTGACACAATTAAAGGTCACCCTCCATCTGGGAAGAGAAAGTTCTGGTCTACAGTGAAGCACAGGGGCTGGTTTCCATTTTGTCAGAGTTATGTAATCTCTAAATAAAAAATATTTCTGCTGCTCACTACAAGATCTTATTGCTTAATGCTCCCTAGAAATGGCTGCCAGATTCCTGTGCAAACATAGCATGTACACAGTGTTTTAAAACCTACATAGATTGTAAGTTCTTTAAATTGTAAATTCAAAGCATTTTATAGATGAGAATCAGTTCTTCCAACTGAAAAACAGGAGTGTCTGATTTTCAGAGGTGCTGGATTCCAGCTGAGACCAAAGGCAACTGCTTTTGGTTTTGTGCTGCGCTTCTGAAAATTAAGTTTGCAGTATTAACAGTACACGTTAATAACAGACATCCAGGTGCAGTTGAGAGACATGGAAATAAAGTAGAGGGACATAGGATAAACACAGAACATAAACTTGACAAAAGTGGAAGCAGACAAGCCTTTAAAGAAAAGCACTATTTCCCACTTCATATTTCATAGCTCCCAGTTCATAATACAGCTGATCCATGTTACAAAAACAGAACCCAAAAGCTAAGGTCTTCCAATTTAAATATGTATGTTCAAGAGCCAGTGAAAAAAAATTCATTTCTACCCAGGATTAGGTAAGTGCACCCTTGCTTATTTTAGACAATATAATACTTGATAAAGCATTTTTCCTCATATATGTCAAAATGCCCTAATGTTCAACAAAATTTCATTAGCTTCCACCAAATGAAACTTTAGTTTCATTTTGTGCATTCACAACATCTAGCACCTGTGGACATCAGCATCTGTTAAGGTATCTAAATTTATAAACCTACAGAATTTTTGTGAGTATATATTTCTGTGGAGAATCAAATATGTGCATTGCATTATATAGAAATTATGCATAGATTAGGTATACGTAGTATCTCACATCATTCTGTTTGTCTGCAGGAAAACACAAGATGCTTTGGGAAAGAAACAAAACCAAAAGAAGATCTGTGAAAGAACCCAGAGATCTGTTATTTTTAAAAAATGCTTTAATCTGCCTCTAGCCAAACTGCCAAAATTAATTTTTCCTAGGCCTAAGCCATGGATCAATGACAGTAAGACTGCAGATCTGCACTATGTGGGTAGGTTTTCTATATTGTAAGTACCATCCTTTGCTGGGGTAGAAGACAAAACAGCAAAGTCTGTTTCCCCTTCTGACAAAGACAGCAAAGCTAAGTGGAGTTGACTGAGGTTTGCAAGGAAAAGCTAAGAGCTAGCTACAAGTAACAATGGATGCGAGCTTTTGCTGCATCCATTGTGCCTGTCGCTTGCTTTGGAGAGAAAACAAAAACAGCAAAAAAAAAATCTGTTTCTAGAACACAGTTGACACAAACAGATGGAACCACAGGCTCTGAAGAAAAGGAGCTCCGAGGTGCTGAGCAAAACCAGAATCAAAAGTTAACAGGTGGCTAAATGGGCCATGGTAGCACTTCAAGCAAGGGTAGAAGAAATGGAATAGAACACAAGGGAGTGTCCTTGAAAGGGACTAAATAGGATCTGAATTAGAGGCCAAACATAACTGATTTATGTTTGATGTATCATTTGCACAGGATAAAAAAATTTTCACCTCCAAGTCCAGGACAGGTTTGCATCTGTGCCTGCCTTTATTAAAGAGATTACTTTCACTCTTTGATGTCAGCATCTTTCCTGTGCATGGATATCATGTCCAAGATTTCCTCACACAGAATTTTGAGCCAGATACAGTATACCTCTGTAGCATGGAACCTCTTCCAATCACATGTGAACACCCTCTGCACTGTGTATGCTTTCTTTCTGCAGGTACAAGACACTCCTGGGAGGTGCCATCAAGCTACAAAGTACCAGCAAAGTACCAAGTACAAAGTGCCATGCCTCTCTTGAAACAAAGCAGAATCTAAAAATCACAAAACTGCCATAAACTTGGGATTCAAATACCCTGCTTCTTCCCATGAGAAAAACCTATCACCTTACTTTCCTGACCATCCCAATGGGCACAGGAACATCTACTGTAGATATTTCACTACATAAATTACATCACAGCCCATGTACTTTGCTCTTATTTCTCACAACCTTTAGAAGCAGTCCCCCGACTTCCAGGATTCTGTGGTCACAGATTGAAAGCCACTGCCATAAAGACAGTGCACCCCATGGGGAAAGTTAAGAAAAGCGGTGGAGTAGAGATGGAAAAAATTTAAAAGTTGCAGTGTGATAGTCATGTAATAGACTGGTAATCACTTAGTTTGCTTTTAAATCAAGCTTTGTTTCTATGTATGTGCTCTTATTCAAACAGGAATTAGCTTGGGGCATCCCAGTTATGTAAGTCAGTCCCCAGGTGAAACACTATGGTCAAGCTACTCCCTCTTCAGGCACGGAAGGCCATTAGAGTGCTGACAGCTCTGGCAAGTACTTGTAATGCATTTTGCTCTGCTAGACATAAAGCTCAGCAAGACTAGATGATAAAATGCTTAGGGGCTGGTTTGGTCTTCCTATCCTTAGCCCTGCAGGTTGGTGTGCACGTACAAGCACCCTGAAGGTGCTCCATATGCACCCTCACAGAGAGATGCACTTTTTCAGCCCCTTGACATGAGACATTCTCAGCAGCCTAGACACAGCTGGGAAAGTCTTTTCCTTGCAATACCATCCCATCACTGGCATCCACCACAGACATACTGAGCTCCTCACCCTCTTTATTCCTGTTTACTAGGAGGGCCACATTAGGGAAGGCCACACTAGGGAAAACAGGTTCTACTTAAAGGAGCTTTACTGGGGGAACAAAAGCATGTAGCTCTCCAAAACAGATTACAAAGACAGTAAATACAGCAGTGTAGAGAGAGATCCCCACAGTCTTTAGACAGCTGTACAGCTGTCATTAATGAAAAGGAAAGGAAATCTTTTCAAAGTGAAAATATGCCTAGTTCTGCCCCTGTACATTAGAGACACAGGAGATCTAAGCAACAGGTTTTAATGAGGTAGAGCCTGAAAAGAATTCCATATATGTTAGGTGATGTAAGAAGCATTCTGTCACAGAACAGAAAGTGTTGCAGCCATGCCTGACTGCATGATTCAAATTACAGGAAAAACAGCCAGAATCTAAACACGGAAGATATCTCACCATTAAAAACTGTTAAAACAAAATGTGTACTGTTGTACATAATCTTCATTGGCAATCAAAAAGTGGACTGAATTATCTGATGCTTGGGTTCTCATTCATATCCATCTGTGTTTGCAGAGAGAGCATGTTCATTGTGATTGTATCTGAAAAGGCACCCTCATTGTCACTTTGTAGCATCCCTAGTGTAAGTTTCACTAACCAAGAGATCAGTGTGATTCATTGTGTGCCCATGCTGCTGATACTATGTTTGTGAAGCCAATAAAAAAAACTTCTGACCAGATCTATCTGGCACTGCTTTGCTGCAAACGCTCCTGATGGAGTTCATGTTGTTCAGCCTGAAGAAAAGAAGGCTCCAGGGAGGTCTTATAGCACCTTCCAGTACTTGAAAAGGCTACAGGAGAGCTGAAGAAGAACTTTTTAGAAAGGCATGGAATGACAGGACAAGAGGAAACAGCTTCAAACTTCAAGAGAGTTTAAATTAGATACTGCAAAAAAATTCTGTACTGTGAAGTTGATGAAACACTGGAATGGATTGCCCAGAGAAGCTGTGGATGTCCCATCCCTGGAAGCATTCAAGGCCAGGTTGGATGGGGTTCTGAGCAACCTGGTCTAGTGGGAAGTGTCCCTGCCCATGGCAGGGGGTTTGAAAATTATATGATCTTAAAGGTACCTTCCAACCCAAACCACTCCTGTCTCAGCTTGCTGCTCCCTTTGATTTAATGGACTCAAAATGAGATAACTCATCCTAAAAAAACCCATGAAGAGTGTGGGGACAAGAGAAACAATTCATGCTATTTAAACATGCACATTTTGCCTCTCAATTCTGACAAAGGATGAAGAATACAGTATTTTACACTTCCAGTGAGGACTCACCAAAAAAAGTTGCTCTTGATGGCTGAAAGCATAGGAAACTGTCCTGCTTGCAATAGATACAAGTCTCCAGCATGGTCTTAAATCCAAAGGGACACACTAGAGGACCCATACTAGGAATCAAAAGTATTAAAGCCATGACCCTTGGCCTGAACAGAGGCTGCTCAGCATCGCAGCATCCCTGCATGTAGCTATCTAGATCTGCCACTAGATCTGCCTTACTGTCACTTACAGAAAGGACTCAAATCTCTCCTTAAGCACAATATTAGTCATGGACAATCAGAGGCCTAATTGGCAGAGGCAGCATCGGGGAATGGAAGGAGGCAATAGGGCTGAAGAGAGCTCGGGGATATATTTCTCTTCCAGACACACACTGTGCACTGACCCCCTGCAGCCACCCAGGATCACCTTCAACATCTGACCCAGACCTCCAGCCTTCTCCCAGGTCTCAGGGGGAAGGCTGGACACCAGTCTCTGTGCTGTTGCCCCATCTCTGACAGATGTGCTGCTGGGTGTCGCTGAGAGCCCGGCAGTCGTATTCCCTGGGGGCGGCAAAGCTTCCAGCACCAGCGAGGTGAAAGGCAGCTGCCATTCGTCCCAGCACCAGCTGGAGAAGCCACAGCAATGTGCAAAGAGTGCCAGCAGTGGGAGCCTCCAGGGAGAAGAGGGAAAGAAACGACGTCACTGTAATGGAACCCTTCCCTGACTGACTGTCTGTCTGTCTGTCAGCAAGGACTTCTGAGTCAATAAATACCAGTCAAAATGCACAATTCTGGTTGACCTGCTGTCCTCCCTTCATCTCTGGAGAAAATAAACACGGGCTCTGGGTGCTGAGCTCCTCTGTTTTCTTCAGAGCCTCCATTGTACTTGTGTTTGCAACATTTCAGCCAGCAATGCTGGGCAAGGTTCACTCGGTACTCCCAGGAACTTGGAGGAACTCCCTGGTTATTATGAGATTACCCTTCACTGCAAAATAAACAGTTTCTTGAAGATACCCTCTCAGGGGTGTTCCCTTACAGATGTCTAGGAGTCAGGAAGGGTCAAGACAGGAGGGATTTGACATGGTGTATAAATCCTCTCGGTGCAAGCTGCAGCCCCCAGAACAATGCTATTCACTGTCCAAAACATCCACAGGAACAGGAGCTGCTTCTGGAAAGCCTAAAGGAGGTACCCTGTCTCACACCTCAGCCCACAGCAGCACCTTACATGTCTGCAGGAAGCTCAAAATCAGATGCAGAAGGGAGCTCCTGATCACTCATGTCTCAACAGAAACACCAGGTGCCATATCCAAGTTTTCCCTCTTCCCAAGGGATATCCTGGGTTTGGGATTCTCTTGTTCTCTTATTCCACATCTTAATTATCCTTGCTATTAGTCAAGGTTCACAGTGTAGTTGTCCAACTACTGATTCAAAAATAGAAGGCCCAGCATCCCTCATGTTTGCTTTTGGTTTGAGGATGAAGGATGGGACAGAAATGTCTTTGCTTCTCAAATTGCAAGCAGAAGCAGCAGCCTGCCATTTCATATCTGGCCTGGCTGTTAAAGGAAGTGAGGTGTACTTCACTTGTGAACTTCACAGTCCTGATGACTGTGTCCTGATGACAGGACATCACACCTGATGACAAATGAGTGATTCAAATCCTCTCTGCATTATGTTCCCCATACTCCAAACTGAACCCTGGTGCTGATAGGTCCCTCCAGACCTATTCTCCAAGACCATGATGGTACTTGCTACTAGCTTCATCCCACTCCCAATTTCCAGTTCCAGAATTTCTGTACCCTTTGTTTGACATTGTAAGAACACTAAGGAAATTACTATTTTACATACAGCTGCAATATTTAGTACTGTACATATACCTGGAAAACACCTGACACATCAAGACACTCCACCAGCAATTCAAACAGTTGGAAAAGAAAAAGATTTAAAGATATTTAAATCTGGCAAGGAAGGTGTAGGATTATTTGTTACTTTGAAATAAAAAGAAGAGATGGTATCACTCAGTTTTTGACTGCAGAGAACAGAGGGGATATTCTTCAGCAAAACCAGACTGTATAAATATTCTAACAGGTTTCAGGTCACTTATCTCCTGAGCTAATGGGTCATTCTGAAAGCCAAGGCTGGTTGACAGTTTGCAGAAGCTGCTTTCTGGTTTTCACCTAGAGCACTGTGGTTAACAATGCAGTCCTATAAGCCTGAGAACCCCTCCAAACACCACACCACAGCCCTGAGGCTGAGCAGGCAGGAAAGTGAGCCATGCTTCACCTAACATTAGACAAAAGAACTGGGCCAACAGGACACAAGGGTGGAGAATTCATCTCACAGGGGGCGTGCACAACAATGTGTGGCATAAGGAGTTCAACAGAAATGTCTCAGAGGAAAAGGCAGAACAGCAATAATCCTGTGTGGTGTGAGCTGCTCCGGGGGCACAGCCTGCTCTGCTGCCCACTCAGAGACTCTGCTTCCCAAGCTCTGCAGCCATGGACAACCCAGCTACCATAAACCATGCTCTAGAAATTATAGCTTTGATTTTAAGAAAAAACTTCTGACTATTGCAGTTACAGAAATAACTGTGAGAACCGGAACCGGGGCAAACCATTGCAGCAACACAGAGCTGCCTTGGAGCTGGAAACAACAGTTCTCTCCTCACCTTCTGGAAGCACTGACACATTTGCTCCACAGCAATGGAATCTGGCACATTCCTCTAAGTCATAAACACAGTATTTTACCAATATCTGTAGTCAAGTACCCAATGTGAGTTTCTGGCCAGTTTGCAAACCAAATGCATGCAAAGCCAGGGCAAAACAGGTCATAGGTGTTTGTGGCAAGGGAAGCAGTTGGCACATGGCAGCAGCAAGGCTGAGGACTGTGATCTGATACACTGCTTAAGCCATCTACAAATTAACTCCTTCCCAGGCACATACCAGGAAAAAAAAAGTCCTGGGCTATGCTTCTTGAAACAATACTTCACAAAACAAGTCCCTGACAATGGAGATAGATTGCCTGGAGACATTGTGAGGCCAAGAAAAGATAAAAGCTTTCTTAAAAGAATGGTTGAAAATATTCATTGCCATATTGTGGTGATGACTATTTTCAGCAGATATGGGCCACAGCTGCACATGTTTGTGTGAAGAAAGGAAGACAAGAATGAAAGGATTTTTTTATATCATTACCATTTGGTCCGATCTCATTGCAGAAAACACAGAATATGGCTGTGCAAAGGATGTGTTCTTTTGAATCCTTACAGCTTGAAACCAGAGCTAAGGTTGTTAATTAATTTAATTTAATCTGTTAATGAGATAAAGAACCTAACTCACTTTGCAGCAGTGAGTTCCTGGCCTACAGGCTATATCAGATCAATGTACTTTATGAATAATAATATGCTGATAAACTATTAATGTTGCAAAGTCAAACACTCAGATGTCAAGGATCAAGCCTGACCTTATGTCAGCTCTATCCGTGAGCTACCTTACCATGTTTGATTCCATAACCACACAATTTTCCATTGGACCATAGCTGAAGATTCTGGGTGTTCAAGGTCTTCTTTTATACTCATTGTTCAATACGTGCCTCATGTCTTACTCTGCATATTATCCAAAAACTGCTCTGATGCCTGAACCATTAATTTTCTAGTTCTAGTTTTGGGTGGTTTTTTCCCCTCTTATATTGATGAAATTCCAATGTGTGGAAATTTCTGTTCTGTTTCTGGAGCCAAGTATCTGAGGTCCATGCCTCTCCCTCATCACACTGTAAGCCTCCCACCCCTTTCTCAGAACATCAAGACATTGAGCTCAGCAGATTTTTGTCTCAATGCCTTAATTCACAGCACCTCAGTCCTAGGTCCCTACCTTTTGCAGTCTTGTCAGGAAGGTTCTTCTCCTCTCCCAGGGTCTGTCAGACAAACATTGCAACCACAGTGGAGGGAGCAGCACTGTTCATCTCCCCTGACTTGAGACAGCATGGGCACAGCATGTACCCTGCTGCGCCACTGGGAGAGAAGATTGCCATCCACCTCTGGGGTTGAGAACAGGCAGAAATCCTTCCAAGAATCCTTCCTTCCATGCATTTCTAATGTCTTTGTGTGAAGTGGGACTTCCTGAGGCTCACAACTTGACTAAATGTGGGAATTTTTTTGTGGAAATGGGCAAGAATACATTCCTGACATCAGAGGGATCTTCCACACCATCTACTGATCAAAAGACAACTCTTTCATCCAAATTAGGTAGGGATTATTAATTGTTACCAGCATCCCTTTCAGGTTTTTTCAGCATATGTGAGAATAGACTCCTAAAATATTTTCGGAAAACTCAGTTATTTATTTTTCCTCCATTTTTCACAGAAGGGGGAAAAGAAGGATGCAAGATACAGAGATTAATCCCCGATATGGGAAATGTCATTGTAGTTATTTCAAATGCAGCAAAGACGATACAAAACAGAAAACAAGGTGTTACAGTGTTGTGGCATAAATTTTCAACATGCATTATTAGAAACATTTCCTTTTATGTTGGTTATACCAATCAGTTTTCAGGACTATTACTGTTAAATTCAATACAAAACTCTGGTTGGATTAAAACGTGTCTCATATGGATTAAAAGGTGTCTTAAAATCTTGCAAATATCAATTCAAAAACTCATTAGTAGCCCTTCCTACATTGTATTGAAAAATTTTGGTTCGGTCTGAGCAATCTCTTAAACTCCATTCCCACAGCCAACCCACAGACATCATAATCCAGAATTTTACTTTCCTGTGTACAGGACATGGATGAAAACAGAGCATTGCAGCAGGGTGTCCAACATAGATCAACCAGGGAATCATTAACAACTCCAATCTACCAGCCTGGGGAGTCACCTTCCTCTTTTTCTGCCAGTAGTCCACCTGCCTTCCCAAATCCCACAGCCATTTTCCTTTAACTCTTTGTCCGCCCACTAACACACCTTGACTCTACCTGGGGTGGACATGTGTTCACAGCCCATGCTATGCAGGTCATATGGAAAATAGTCTGGAGAACAACAGGAAACCATTTCTTGTGCTAAAGAATTCAAAAACCAGAAGCAGGCCAGCAAAATGCTTGTGTCCCTCATTCCTGTGACGCTGTGATCAGAGTGAGCTCCAGCTCAGTTTTTTATCACTGTTAGCATCAGGGTTGAGTACTGATTAAAAAATTGAATTGCCTTCTTTCCACAAAGGCCAGGGGAGAAGGCAATTTTTCTGGCTTTGCTGAGGTGCTTTGAAAGGGGATCCCCATGAACACTGGTAGGGAAGCCAGCAATTCTGCTGCTTCAGTGGTACCCATTTTGTGGACAAACAAATTACTTCAGTTTCCAATGCTGTCAATCTGGAACACCTCATCATCAGCAAATTAATAAAAATGTCTTTAAATGTGAATAAAAACCATGTAAAAAGCGCTAAGTAGCCAGTTGTCTGGCGCTTGAAGGCCAAGATTGGATGCTAGTGAGGGAGCAGGGGGTCTCTTTCTCACCTAGGTAATGATTATACGAGCCCCATAAGGACATAGTTAAATCAAGTATTAAGAAGACTGCACTTAAGAGGGGGAAAATATGTCAATCACACTTCGCCTTTGACAAAAGGAAATTCCTTGAAACTGAGAATGGGGAGAGAGCGGGAGGGAGAGTGTCTCGTCATGTGGGTGGCCAGGAAACTGGAGGCCAGAAAAGTACGAGTGAGAGAAGGAGTAAGAGACGGGGGCGGGGGGGAAACCCACCAGACTGAATTCTAATCCAAATGCTGTGAGGCGTTCACACCAGGCCTTGTGAGAATATTAACAAGGTTACAGGAGAGGGGCCTTTAGCCTCGGGAATTATTAGTGAATATGGAATTATATTTGCGCAAACACAACCAGATGCAAGCAGCTAAATGCTCTGCAGATGTGAAAGGAGACAGAGTGTGTTCCAAATGGGCAGCAGCTTCGTGTGTTATAGCCCTCCATCATGATGCCTGGCTGCCTGTCAGGCAGAAAGGGCTGCTCTTCTGAAATGGCAAAGGGGTTGGAGGGACAGGCTCTTTTTTTATCAGAAATTTGAACATGGGTACACTTTAGTGTTTACTCTTTCCCCCAGACATTAGCATCTCTTGGTTGACTGACTATCATACCAGAGATTACATCCTGACTACATTCTTTTATATCTCTGTGCCTTAGGTTAATTTCCTGCAAGTTTTCATTTCTCCCACTTTGCCATGTCTTTTTCTAAAATCTCCCTCTGTCTCTTTCCCTGTTTTTCTTCACTGTTTGCCCTCTCTGGTTTTAGTGTCTAACTCCACCATGGCCTGAGCAGTTCGCCTGTATGCATGATATAGCAGGCTGTTTCCATTAGAATGAGAAATTGGTTACAAGAGCCAGGTATTTCTTTGAAGTAATCTTGTTTTACTACAAAAAAAGTCCCACTTCTTGAAATAACAGTAAGATTGAACAAGAATGTGTTGCTTTGCTCATGATCCCAGATCTGCTTGCCATCAGGGCTCTGCTCAAAAAACTCCTTTCCTTGGCTTTCTTTCAAGACCATTGTGTATTCACTTCATTTCTTGTATCACAATTTTTGGGTTTGCTCCCTTCTTGCTTCCTCCAGCTTTCCATTGTTTCAATCACTCTCATCGATCTTCTGACCCTGCATTCAATGCTTATGTTGGGGTAACAGACTCAATTTTTTAAGCTTTTCCTAAACACTCTCTTAGTCAGTGTGGAAGGTGACCAGCACACCTAGCACCCTGAGTGGGATTTATGGTGATTTAAAACCAAAACTCTGCCTTTCAGCTCCCAAAGTCACATTAATAAGTGTACAGTACCAGTAAATACTTACTGTCTCTGTTGAGAATGCGGCTTCTTCATTCTATATCAATTGCTACTTTCAAAGTAAAATTACTGTCCCTACTCTGCAGAGCAGAGAGCATATGCTAAACCTTTACAGATCAACTTTATCAACTGAATTACAAGGACACTGAGATGGCCACAGGCCATAATCACAAAGTGTCACTCTGTGGCAGGGTTAAGACTTCTGCTCAAGAAGAAATTTTCTGCTAAAAAGAATAATGGCAGCAAGTGACTGTTCATTCTACAGAAATGTAAATGTACAAGAATGGAGATCTGGAGGCTTATGTACAAGACATTTTAACAGATTACAGTTTGACTTGGTTGAGTATGCTAACTGTGATTTTAATTACCTGAACAGTTTGAATTCCTGTTAAGAGAGGTCTTCCAATTTTTTTCTGTCACTCACAATGCTTATTTTCAAAAATAATCGCAACATTCCTACAGTATGGTTTGTGCAAAATTGTTGAGGATGTTTGCTCTCAAATTTTTCATATTTTAAAATATTTTCTCTCACTAAATTCATGTTTCAGAGAAAACAAAATATTCTAGAGTTAGACAGAATTTTCAGACTCAGGCATGCTTTCTGGATTCCTTACTCTCCATTAAAAAAATCCAGTGTACTCTCCTTAGCAGAACAATGCATACAGTTTGGTTACATATTTTACAGTGACTTGAAAGACATATTTGAATATATTGATTTACTTAGAGATTGAAAATGAACCACCCATTATTAGACCTTTCTTTATCTCCAATCTTGTTAAAAAAATAATACGAAGTCCATAGAGCCAAAAGTTTATGAGGAAGAAGGCTGTCCAGTAAAAAGGGAGTGAGGGTGGAAAAATATAATATTTTCATAGACAAAATGCTTATTATTCTGCGACAAAAATTGTTGCCTATTAAAACTGTCAAATGAGAATTTTGTTCACTTAGTTTTTAAGTGGGAGTTAAGGCAACCAAAAGAGAAAGCGGCAAAAAGAATTTCAACCCCCCTTACAAAACTGGCTAAGAGCTCTGCTAGCTCACACAGAAGTAGAACTCTTTGTAACCTTGCACAAAGACTTTATTTCACTTGCTTCTTGTAATTAAGCTGGTTTGGTTTGGATGTTTTTCCTGTTGCATGTAATCTCGCTTTCCCTCAGGCAGGGCCAAGAGGCTCCTTGGTGGACAGCTGCCTCCCCTCAGCGTGGCTGCTGCTCCCCAGGGCTCAGCGTGGGCCTCAGCTGGTGGCCACGTTGAGAAGGCTTTTCCCCATTGTTCCCAACGGGGTCTGTGTTTTATGACGCCTCACAGTATAGGCAGCCGCCATCTCCCCCGAGGGCAACGGCAGTTTCTGTTTCATGGAGAACAATGGATGATGGTGGCCAGTACAAAAGGGAACATCTCTGCATGGGGGGAAAAACAACAACAACAACAACCAAACAACTTCTTTTAGTTACAAAAACCAACAGCAAGTATGGCCATTCATATGAAGCCTCTGGGAGGAAAGTACCTATTGTGCCAGGCCCTCTTTACAGGCAAGCTGAGAGGAAGGTGGGAGGCACTACGCTTGTCTTCTGCACCAAAGGGGAAACCAGGAGCCCTCTCCCTGGAGGAGTGGTGAGAGGAAAGTGGACATGTGCATTCTCTGCACAAGATAAGAAGGTGGCAGAGCAGGGAGGTTTTGCTGTCACCCCCAACAAATCTGGTGCCCTCGGCAGCTGGTCACTCCACCAGAATTAAGTACCAGTTCGGCATACAAGGGGAGAAGAATCATGTGAGCCAGGGGAAGTCCTAATATTTGCAGATAAAGCCAAGATAAAGGAATGCAAAAAAGGGGGTATGAAGAATAATTGATGATGGGGGGTTACAAATCTGGAAGGATTTGGAGTTCAGAAAGGAAAGGGTGCTAGAATCTCTTTCAGCAGCCTTTCATTGCTCTGATGAAACAAAGCAGCTGCATACCCAGTCAAAGTGTCCCATAAACCATAGGTGGTTTGTGTTCCCCAGAAGGGAACACAATAGTCACAGCATAGCCACAAAAGTGCATATAAAAGGTAAAATAAAAACCAGAACAACTTTGAAAACTTTGTCTAGGAATGTTATTAAATATTCACATGACAGTGATCTTTTTAGAGATAATTATAACAATTCTGCATTTTACGTACTTCATTCTTTCTAGAAATACACTTGGCTGTGCCATAGCTACATTTTTTGAAAAGAGTTTATTTTGGTACTTCATTATAGTCTTATTTTTTAGATTAATATGAAATAATCAGTAAAGTGTATATTGAACTGTACATTACCTGGATGTTAAATCATTACCGGATCAACAGGTGTTAAGCTTCTAATCTCATTTTAGCAATTAGCATTTTTATTAACCACAAGGAAAAAAACAGGAAAGTGCTGCTAATAAAGTTTGGAGATGATACACAGCTTGGTGGAATGATAAACTGCATTGTGCTAGTTGTACACAGCTGGGTTATTTGGTAGGAAGGGGAACTCATTCAAGCAATGAGTCTGAACACACATAAATGGGGAAGGTCACACACCTAGAAACTAAAATACCTGTCACCCTTACAAATTTTGGGACTGTGGTAAACAATGACACTGAAATTGATTGATATTAGATTTAAAAAATTGAGCTCAGTTTGGTGCATCAGGTAACCCTATTCTCAAACACATAAATGCTATTTATTGTTCTATCAATCTGTGCATCATCTGCAAACTTTCTCAGTAAAGCTTCTATTTTTTTCTTAGCATATTGTTGAGAAGAAGCAGATGAATGATAATGAGAATAGCAATAGCATTGCAGCACATTTTGGTGCTTACCCTGAACAGAAGAGCTTAAAAAGCTGAAAAGATTAAGGAGTCACAATTGTAATTTAAAATGTGTAAAGCCTATTTTACAACAGTTGCAGGGGGGAGAAAAAAAGTCTGTGCTGTTTCTTTAAGAAACAAAAATAAAAGCAGTCTTTGATTATAAGGGGAGATTTCTTAAACTAAAATGTGTTTTAGCTTAAAAGGCAATGAGGTTACACAATCTAAAACTGGAAAGTAGACTAATTTATATTGGAAATAGGGTATATTTAATGGAAACTGGAACTATTTATAAAAATAAATAATAAGGTTTACATCAACGTCTTTACGTAAGTGTCTGGTGTCTAACGACCCCCAATTTAAATGCAAATTAGAAAAGCAGATCTCCCTGTACCTCACATCTCAAAGGATCCTTATTCCAACAAGCAGGACAAAGGATTCACTTCTTTATTCTTTCTAGATTGTCTTCTTAGTATCTTGGACAACCATGTAAGTCACGGGCAGATGTTCACACTGTAATATATCCTCTAGAGAAGGTGAGAGAGATGTCATATTAATTACCACTGTAAACAGCCAACTGCCAGTTCTCTTACTAAACTGAAAAACCAGAGTTACAAAGCACAGGTTCAGACTGTGAATTCCTACCTATTCCTGAATTTTCCAAATCTGTTTGCTTACAAGAATTTTCTAATTTTACGTTTTCTTTGGTTGTTTTATCTATTAATTCTAGTATTAATATTTGAAGCCTTGAGTTTTTAATATGTTCACAGATATGGAAATATCAGAATCAGTTGTGTATACATGAAGGAGATTTGGCAGATGAGGGAAATATTTAGGAGACAGAAGACTAAACTGATCCTCACTAAAAATGTTGCCCTAAGTGAAACTATTACTTGAAGATGTGCTTCCCTTTGGAAAGGAAAAATCACTGCTGTATACCAGCAAAAGTCTCCTCACTGCCCGAGACAATTACAAATTAAGAACCAACCCAGATGATGATTCTATCAAATTGTGTCCCAAATTTGTTCCAGTTTTGTGAACAACAGATCTCTGGGTTCAAAGGGGTGAGGGAGTACATTAATCTAGTGCAATATATTTTGGATGATATTTGCACTGATCGATATTAGTATATTGAAATTTTAAAAGGAAGGCATTTATGTAGGAGATAGGAAGTTCTCAGGGTAGCTTCTAAACTAATAAATTTCCTCCTTTCCAGGGCTAAATTCCTGTAAGAATACCAAAAACTATGAGAAAGTACTGTATATCTGGCCCTAAGTGTTTCTTACATCTTTTCTCTCCTTTTCCAGCCTTGTGTTATTTAAAAGGAGACAGATATGGACAATATATCAGCATCATTTTTTTTTTTCTTTTTGAAGTCTGTTGACGCTGTAGTTTTGGGGGTTTTTTTCTGTGGATTTCATTTGACTTTCATGGAGTAAGTATGTCCATTCACCATTTCTAATGACACTCCCTAAGAACACTTATCTGGACAACAATATTTGCATATAAAACACAGTTTCAGATACAAAAGACAGAAGTTATTAAAAGCATTGCTCATGTTACCCCCAAAAAATTGTTAACCATTTTGAAGATATACAAAAAGATAGCTCTCTTCTGGGAATAATTGAAGGTCTCCTCAGACATCCAGGCTGTATTACTCACCGGAAATACAGAAATGGGTTTTCTATTTACTGTAGTAAAGCAACCTTGTCTATAAACTCCTTATTGCTGCAAACCAAAGGTGTGTGTCTGGGGAGGGCAAGGTTTTCCCCTTGATGTTCCAGGACATGGAAATACAATCCTTTTTCAGAAACAGATGTTTGCAATAGAAAACTTTCACTCCACTCTCTTATGTTTTTAATCTGCTCATGACAGGAAACACAGATTCAAAATGAGTGTAAAGAACACAGTCACCATAACTGATGATAATACAAAAGAACACGTAGGAAAGATTTCTTTTCCCCAACATATTATAGGGAGAAAAGGTTTACAGATTTCAGAGAATTTTAGGTATTTTTATTTCTCAGTGACTACTAACACTGTTGTTCCATTAACTTCAGAGGATACAGATCTCAACAATGCTTTGATACTACCAACAGTTTCAGCATACAAGAGACAGTACAGCTCTTCTTCCTGCTCTCTGCCACATCTTCAGCACTTCCAAGTGACTCCCCTGCTAAAGCTTCACTGAACAGACAGATGTATAAAAATGGCCAAAAGATTCTTCCATAGCATGTGTAAAATGCAAAATGAAGCAGGTAAGAGTAATTGATTCACCCTCTTCAGCCAGTCTTGCTGCTAACCTCTAGGCTCTCAAGAATTATGAAGATGTGCTTTTTAAACTACAGCAAACTACACATCTCAAGTGAAGTTCTTCATGTATGACAGTGTGAAGGGTTTGACTGGGCTCTTTCCCATGCTGTTTGGCTGCCTGTTCAAACTTCTCCTCTCACTCTTCTTCACATCACAACCTCCCTGGTCTCCCTTCTCCAGCTTGCCTAAATCCCTTTTCCTTGCTCTTTCATTCAAGTATTACCTTGCTAATGACAATCTTCACTTGTCAAAAACAACAATATTTGCATCCTGATTTCTGCAAATTCATTTACCACTCTGTGTGTGATGCAATCTTTGATCTGTGTTCAGTTTTTTTTAACTGAGAGATATTTGGGGCAGGGGCTGTCATCTGGTGTGTGCTTGAATAATGCACAGCACAAAGGCATCCTATTTTAGACAGTATTTGAGAAATGCTGTAGCAAACAATAAAAACAATTATAATTACCCCTCCCACAAGCTACATTAAAATATATGATCACCCAGATATTGAGAAATGACAGCGTCAATCCTGTGATGTAATTTAATTAATTTCCCTCTCTTCTTTTGTGTAAGTATGATGATACTATCTCTAGCAATATCATAGTAGACATTTTCTGCAAATGTCTTGGTTCATTGAGTATTGTTAATTTTTTTAAATAATTTTTTTATCCAAAATGGTGTCCAAATCTTTCTTACCATAGGATTTCCTGTCATAATCCCTTCATTGAGTAGAAAGTTACTAATTTCCTTATAAATTTTTTTTTGTTATTTTTATCAGAGGATGTGAATGATTCAAGAATATTAGTGAAATTATTTTGGCAATGCTGACTTACAGACCTGTCACTCTATCTTAAAGATGGGAGATAAAGTGCAGATAGAGTAAGCATAAAACATAAATCTTACATGTTAAATTAAGAGATATCTTTCCAATATTTTATATTGTTTCATGTTTCTAGCATATGGTACATTGGAAGCATAGTGACAAAAAAAAATAGCTTTTAGCTTGGAGTGCACAGAATTTCTGATATTTTTTCAGGTGAGGTACAAAAAATACTTCAGCACATGATTTTTCACACTGGAAAGAAACAAAGCCAAGTTTTCAAAATTTATTCAACTTCTTGAACAATTCTTCCATTTTACACTCTGCTGCTAAAATCCAAACTTCTAATTTCTGTGTTCGGTAAGACAAGAAGGCTGTGCATAAAATCTCTCTACACATCCCTAACTGATCCCCAGAAGCCTGTTCACATCATAGAATGTTACATGCTCCTATGTAAAGCACTGTCTCCTGAAGGCTTCATAAAAATAAAAGTTCTGTGGGCTGTATCCCAGCCACAGAGGTCTTCGTACCTGGAAAAAAAGAATCAGACTTTCTGTTCTGCTTCTAGGTCTTCCCGCATTGTCACTAATTACTTAACTGTGCATGTGCCTAGTCTTTTCTTAAATAATTTTACAGCTCTCATATGTAGTTATTTCCCTGATTTTGATTGCTTTCTAAGCATGGAAATCCAAGGTGGACTTAGCAATTTCTGACTAGTATCCCAGTACTAAAAACTTGACTATATGAGCTACAGGACAGCATTAGAAATCAATTTATTTGTCCAACACAATCTCTAGATCTCTTGCAAAATCACCCTGTCCCATGGGACACACTGATCTGAAAGACTTGGTATAAAACTCTTGTTTTTAAATCCACTGTCAGTTTGGTAGTATTAAAACCAGCAAATTGCACTGGTGATATTTTGACTGAGGTCTGGTTTACCAAATTTTCCTAATTTGGGCTCTGTAGCAAATTCCTCACATCTCAACAGTCATGAATGTATTCATAATGTGCATTGGGATAATAAGGGTAGGGGGAAAGTGTCTAGGAATAATGCACAAGAGAGGCCAGAGGTGTTTTGGCAGCAGTGGGAGATTTCAGAGGACAAATACTAGCAGTGAATCCTTCTCCTTTCCTAACTTGCCTATCTTTCAGGATGCAAGCTGTCATCTCCTCGGGGATTCTCAAACCAGCCTCTTCCTCATCTTACCTGCCTTACACATTCACACCGCTCTCCCTCTCTGCCTGCACTGAGAAGATCCCATGCTTATTCTTCTACCCCTGCCTAGATTTCTGCCATAGCAGTGGGCTCTTCTTGTGTTAAACAGCTGTTGTAAATATTGTATTGATTTTTTTTTTTTTTGTTCAGGTTAAATAAAGATCTAAAAGTAATAACACAGGCTCAGTTCTTGTTAAAGAAAAAAATCCAACTTTAATTCAACCTATTACTTCAGTTTCGATTTGATTTCAGAACACGCTTTGCTTTAATAGAGTCCTATTATCTGTATGATCACGATGTTTTTAGTGTTATTTACAAGTTTGACAATATTTGTGTCAACAGCATATTTAAACATAAATTATTCAGAATCTATTTCCTGATTCCCAGCAGCAGTATTGAGCAGGAAAAAGCACAGCTCACCATACAACTCTACTATAATGGGTACTTTTGAAGACCTGTCATCTGATCAGCCCTTAGCCATTTCATGTATGTTTATCAGAAATCTCTGTGATACTAAGTCAAAGGTATTACAAAAGTCTCAAAAATTTCACCTTTTATTGTTCCATTTATTAACTCAAATTCCAATAACCTTGAAAATTAGCACTAATGCTTTCTCAGTAGTATTAACTTCATCTTCATTTTTTAGTTTTTTATTGCTGAATTCTACATAGTTTTTTTCTTCATAATTTTGACTCAAACCAATATTTAACTTATTGATTTATAACCACATTATAATATTGATATTTATTGGATTCTGAAAGCTTTCTCCCTGGTAAACATACTGGAAAAAGATTTTTGGTTTGAATTATCTGCAACTGAAAAATTTTCTTAACATTTTCTTATCACATTACATCAATATTCTTCACAACTTTTTGAAGGTAAGTTTATATTCCATTTGTCTCCAGCATCATGCTCTTCATGGCATCAGTTTAAGACAGCTCTACCTGCTCCATTTAGTCTCCAAAAGAGATTAGCTCTAGTTGGGAGATGGGGTAGGGCAGCTGTCCATCCCTCCCACCATCAGGGATACTGCCTAATGCTCCACTCAGATCATATCTTCAGTCTCACATTAGTGAAGCAGCCACAGGCTTTTGTCTAACCATTTTTAGGTCTTAGAACTAGAAAATCTCAAAACATTCAATTTTTCAGCTTCTTCCCTGATGTTTCCCACATCGAGTTTCACGTCATTTTTGTCTAGTTATGTTCTCAAAAAAGGCTGATACATTTTTCCTGAAACACTGAAAAAAAACATCAAAGATGAACATCATACATAGAAGTTTTCAGCTCAAAAATTATGCAAAATATTTATAGTGATGATGCAAATGATGAAAAAAATTATATATATTATTTCTGAGTACAAGTAGAAGTTCTTAAATAATCAAATCAATTTTTTACAATTTGTATCAGAGCAGTGCCTGGGAACGTAAATTAAGATTATGCTCTTATGTACTAAGCACTCTTCATATATGGTTTTAAAATAAAAAAAATGTCACTAATCAATGCATCAAAGTGAAAATAAATAAGCAGTTATGTAAATCTACAGAGCGTTTAACTTTTAAACCCAGATTTTAGAGTTGGGAACATTCCATAACAATATCCTCAGTGACAGGGTTGGAATGGGCTACTGGAAATAATCACCAGTCCAATGCACGGTGCCACTGGTAACAGAGCTACAAGTGCTCCTTCTTTCCTGATGGCTGGTTTGTTTTCCCAGAGGCTGCAATAGCAGATTCCCACAGACACTGTCTCACATGTTTGCAGACCTGCAGAAGAGCTTGGGTTCGCATCACCGGGACACTGGCAACAAGCCTTTTGTGGCTTCCCAGCCTGGGCACTGAACTAGGGAGAAATGAACTGGGGAGAAACCAGGCACCTTTTGCACAGGAGCTGTGAAGACGAGTTCATGTACAACTTCCTCAGGAACTTGCCATACCTCATTAATAACTTCGGTGCTTCTCGCTTTGGTTCTATTACGTGGCGCAATGGAAGAGACATGGCACAAAGACTGGATTTGGGGACACGCTGCGTCTGAGGTGCTGGTCAGCGAGAGCTGCTACTGCCTCGGCTTTCGGGCAGAGCAGAGCAGACTGAGGGCAGAAAGCAGCTTGGGGGGTTTCTGCGGGGGCTGGCTTTAGTTAGTTTGACAGGACATGGAGAGGCGGGCACTTTCCAGCAGCGGCCTCGCTGCCTATCTCTCCGTGGAAAAGCTGCCGTGGGCAAGCCCAGGCAGCCGGAAGGATGCAGGGGTGGAGGAGGCCTCGGATGGGACGCGCTGCTGAGAGGAGCCGTTCCAAGGGCACCCCGCAGGTGAAGCAGGAGCCATGGAATCCGGGAAGCGATGACCTTCACTCCCACAAGGGCCTGTGCCCATGCCGCTGCCAGCGCCGCCCCTTCCCGGTAACCGCGCCCCGCCAGCGGCCGCTTCCGCACCGCGCCTGCGGGACATGCGCGGAACCTGCGGGGCTCCTGCCCCGTGTCCCTCCCCCCCGCCTCTTCCTTCCCGCCTTTGCCATGGCGACACCGAGTGGCCTGATCCGGGCCCTACACCGCGGGACCCTCGGCCAGGTAACCGGCCTGGGGCATCTCCCCCGCCGCTTCCCGGTGTGCCCGGCCTGGGACGAGCCCCGCGCTCCAGCCGCGGCCGCCATCCCGCCCCGTGCCGCGGGCCGGCTCCGCGCATGCGCAGAGCGGGGGGCGCGGGGCGGGGCTGGGCCGGCTCTGCCTCCCCTCAGGGAGCCGCGCTCCCCGCCGGCATTCCCGGTTCTCTGTCTGTCTCTCCCGCTTCTCGACTCGTCCTTCCCGCTTCCCGGCTGGTTCTCGCTGGTTCCGCTCAGCCGTAGAGCCTGTGACTCCGCGGGGCACTCGGGGAGCGGGAGAAAGGGAGGCCTGAGTCGGCAAGTGCCGGCGTCGTGGGGGTCGCTCAAGCGCTGCGGTACCGCTGGGGTTGTGCGAGGTTTCAGCGTTGGTCTTTGCTTCTTGCCTTTCGATTTGAAATGCACCTACTGGCTACAAACTCCTGTCTTCTACAGCAGGAAGGAAGAAACCAAACCTCATAAGTGTCTGAATGGATGTATGTCAGCCCCTCCCCTTGGTACTTGCACGACCTCAGCCGGGTGTAGTGTTTGAATTTCTTTAATATATTTGGGATTTTCACTGTAACCCATCAGGAGCCTTCCCCGCTCTCATTTTCCCCCATTCTATTAGAAAATTGAAATAAAGGGTCAACTGATTGCTTTGGTTGTATTTTGTAAGATAACCTCAAGCAATCAGCCAGGTCAGGTAAGTATATATTCAGTGTCATCTTCGTAGGCAGCCTCCTTCATAGTTTTACACCTATGAATGGTTTGCCTTAGAAATCTAAATTTTTCTGTAGCTCGTAGCCTTGTTTTTAAAATAAGTGGAAGAATTTTATGACAGTAGTACTAACATTGCATCATTTTAGAGAATGTTTCCCCTAGTTGGACAATTGGCTTTTTCATTAAAATCTTGCTTTTGGCATGTCATCCAAATCCTGGATAGTATGGTATGTTTCAATAATGGAACACATTATTCAGAATGGTTGCCAGAGTAGATATGTCTCATGTTACTTGTGAGAAGAAATAGGGTAAGCAGAAGATCAAAGATTCCTTTCCATTTCATGGTGTAATCTGTATAGTCTGTGATTTTGCAGCAAGTGGGTTCTGTTACTCTCAGCCATGGAGTTGATATTTTGAGCGCATCAAGCTGTAACACACACTAATGCACAAAAAGTTGGTGTATATGGTAGTGAACCGGGTAAACTACACATTGCAGGACTATTTCAGAACCAGGATTCTTAAAATTAAAAAGTCAAGGCATATTTCATTTTGTTCTAAAACAGCTGATGACCTTGATTCTGCCCTTTCTATTGAGGAGGTAGAGTGAAAGCAAAAGAGGAAGATTATGCCATATGAAGCTCTGATAACTGATATTTCACTTAGCAGCTGTGTTCTTCCTATTAGTTGTTAGTGTGAGGCAGAAGTAAGGTTTCTGCTTAAATGAATTCTGAAACAAAAAATATATATTTAAGACTATGTTGAATTGTAGCAATATAGAAGAGCTAAAGAATCTCAATGTGGCATCCTCAATAAGCTTGTTGGGTGTTTCCATGTCTTGAGGTGCTTTGATTTAATTTCATTTACATGTGCCTAAGTCTTCTTAGATTTCTCACACTTAAAATGTGAACAGTTACACTGCCCCTGTAATATGCAGCAAAGCAGGTCTGCCAAAGATACCTCAAACCACTCATTATTTTTAGAACTCAAATGTTCCTTGAAAAATGTTGAAAGGATTTGAATATGCTTATCTTTCCTGATGCAAATGGTGACTCTTTTGGCTCTGTTCAGTATCACAACAGATGCCCTCCCCTGCTTTCATTCCTCCAGCAAAGAAATCTCATTTTTCTTGCATAATAAAGAAATCTGCTCTGAGTGAACATGGCTCATGTTGTATTTTAATATTTACTCTGATGTGCATTTCTTTGCGACCTCTGAGTCACCTATCAGGTCAAGATTACTTACCAGGTGCTTTATAGCCTGGTTGCTGTTGCCATGATGTCTTAAAGGTGTGATAGGTCTGAAAATGTAATTCCTTCCTGTTATTCTTTAATGTTTTCATTAAAAAAATAAATAAATAAAACCCCCACAAAGTTAGTGTTGCTTCACAAATTCACAGAGTATTCTGGGTTGGAAGGGACCCACAAGGATCATCCAGTTCAACTCTTAAGTAAAACCTCATATGGGAATTGAAGCCACAACCCTGGTGTTATTAGCACCGTGCTCTGACCAGTTTTGTGTAGCTTCAGGTCACCCACACTCAAGTAACAGCAGTAATTTAAGTTGTTCCTCTGGTGCTAAATTTGCGAGTCCAGTGTGTTGTGGGATTTTGTCCCTTTTCTCTCTCACTTTTAAGTCCCCTCTTATGTCTTTCTGGAAAGAATTGCACTGGAATTGCAGTGGTACTTTAACTGCATCTTCAAAAGAATTGAGGAGGAAAAGTGGCTTCCTTGTTCGCGCTCTTCCTGTTGCCAGGCTGGACTCGGGAGTGGTCCAGCTACTACAATAGACAAATTGGAACAGATCATGTATTTGCTGCCTGCTAATGAGGAATATTCAAATTTCAAGCTGGAAAAAAAAAGTTTGCCTTCAAGCTTGAGCAGTGTGTCTACTGGCACCCTTATAGTTTTGATGTTTAAGTGTTCAATAATGCAGTCATAGTCACCAGAAGACATAATTTATGTGGCTTCAGCTTTGTTTCACTGTAGTGCACAGTTCATCCCTCTGCTTGATTTACCATGCTGTGGAAAAGTTGCTCTGTACATTTTGTTTACATATTTCTAGCACACAACTTAAATATGTAGGCATAATAAATGTGATTAAGAAGAAAGTAATGTTTTGTTGGAGAGATTCATTACATTTGGGGTATCTTAACTTTTAAGAGCTTATTTTCAAATTCCCTGATTTATTGTTCTTCAGTGCTCTCTAAGCCAGGGTTATAGAAAGTCATTTCATCAAGTCTGTTTCTTTGATGAGACACTCTTAAAAATGGCAACTACAGGAACTCCAGGGAATTACTGATAAAATCATGAGAAATCCAACTATGACATAACCTGTCGGTAGGAAAATTTAATCTAAAATGAGTCGGTTGTTGGTGTATGTCCTGATGAAACATGGATTGGGTTTAGTCCTGGCTGCGAAGGGGAAGTAGAAGAATGGCAAGATCTTGCTTTTGATGGTCTCATGCATCACTAGATGGCTTTCAAGACACTCAGCTGGAAGGACACATTTAGATGTTATTTGCCTTCAAGAAATCAGGAGTCTGGTGCATAATTTTTCTTTTCTAGTATCAGAGTAGCCATCACTATTACAATTACTGTAAGGATACTCTAATGCCTGTATTACTTTTCTTCCTGAGAATATCCTTTCAAGAAAACAAGAACTTTTCATTTTGCTACCTGTTCTCCTACCCTTGTCTTCCTCTTTGGTAGGAAAGCCTTGCCTTGCCTCCACACATGATCTGTTACAGTGTCTGTATTATTGTTGCTAAGCTGTACATTTTGATGTCCTACAACCTTCATCTCTTGTCAACTTTCACAGGAGCAATGCATCAGAAAGTGGATTATCTGTTAGCATTATGTGGTACAGAACTGCATCTTCTAGCCATAAGTGTTGATGTTTTTTAACACAAAATCCTTTCCTCTTTGGTGCTAGAATTTAGTTTGGTTTTTTTTTTTGGTTTTTTTTTGGTTTTTGTTTGTTTGGTTGGTTGGTTGGTTGGTTTTTTTTGGGGTTTTTTTTTTTCCTCTGGCACTCCAAGTTGGATTTGGTGTAATGGAGCTCAGGACACTGACTCTAGTGCATGCTGTTCAGGTTATACAAAGAGAAAATGGTGAGTGTTGCACAGAAAATATCTCTGGTGAATGTTTAGTCAGGACCACTGACTAAGTACAGGATCTTCAAATCCAAGGAATCCAATATAGTGGTAATCTTAGCAGTTCATTTAGGAATGTATCTGTTTCTTTACCTGAGTCAATATCTATTAAAAAATACCACAGTATAAATCCCTGAATGTAGTTTCTCTGGTTTGCTTTACAGTGGCCAAAGGTGGTGCTAAAATCAAGAAGCCTTTACTGCATTTTCCCATGCTGTGGCAGCCTAATGAGTCTCAAGGCCAGTCAGACTAGTCTGGCATGCCTTGCTCTTAGCAAATCCACATTTGCTGTTGTTTTCCTCTAGTTATCTTCTAGGGAATTGCAAAAGATGGATTGTGTTCACTGAGTATTAATGGTAAGCAGACTACTTCACAGACTGTTCCTCTTTTCCTGTATTTTTGAAGATGGGAATGCCATTTTTCCGTTTTTGGTTTTCTGATACTTTGCTGGGCTTCTGTGAACCTCAGTGATTCTGGCCAGTACTGTCGGTACTTTAAGAGGAGATCTTCAGATTGTTTGGATCTGGTGAAATTTGATTTACTTTTTTTGAGGAAGTATTGTTCCTTCTGTATTCAGGCCACCTGATCACTATTTTTACTGTGCTAGTCATGTTGATGACTGGTCATGTTTCATATTTTTTAACAAAGATGGTTGTGAAAAAAGGCATTTAGGTAAAAATTGAAGGCTTGTTTTGGAGAAGACCATTAAAATGCTTTTTACCAGATTGCAAATAAAATCTTCAAAATTTTTAGCTATGGTTACCATATGGGGCTGCAGAGAAAGGAAGTAACTGAAATTACCATACCCTAATCCTTAAGGATTTCAAAGATTGTAGTTAAAACTACAGTGGGAGAGAGAGCTTAGTTTTCAGAATCATTCAGATGTGTTATGAATGAAATGCAAACAATTTAAATGCGTCCATGTTCCCATCTTGAATTTGTTGCTGTCACATAGGGGTCACTTTGTTAACAATTAATGAAATGAGTCCCCAGGTGCATGTAACAAGCTGCACACATACACAGGTTACTGCAGCAGGTCAACTTCAGAATGCCTGTCCAGACACTTGTGGGCTGAAATTGATGGATGAGCAGGCAGATTTTTAAGTGCTTGCTCTGAATTTATGATTGTGACAGTCCCCTGTGTTGCATCTCTTTGTTCTAGAGAACATTAAGGTTGGAAGTAGCAAAATGCTTTTGACTGAGGAAAAAGGGCTGGAAATGCAAATACCCCTATGTTTCCTGGTGTCCAATATGGGCTGGTTAAATATATTGTAATATACAGGAGCTTTAGGAAAGATCGAAGTTATTTGAGAAATTCTTTCCAAGTAAGGTAGCCTCTGTGTGGATTCATTTGTAGAAATCGGTGCCCTTTATTTTTTATTTCCTATTTCCCTGAATTTTAATATTTTTTACTATTGTTATTGGGCACAGATACTGAAAGTTATTTAGTTACTCAGATCCTTATGAAATCAACTAGATTTAGCAACATATTCCAGCCTTTGGATTAAAACTGGTGTTTTCTATTCGGGTTGGAATGGAAGTTTTTCCTAATCAGTCATTTGTTTTTATTCTAATCACTAACTAGCTAAATAAATAAATAGGTAAACAATAGCTATATAATATAAATATATTTAATCCTCTAGGGAGACTGGCTTTTTTTTCAGATAAAGCAGTGGAATAGTTCTTTATGCAAGAATGAAATCATTAGCTTTTGTATAATTTTCAGAATGGAAGGCAAATTAGTACAGTTAGTACACAGTGAGAATGTACATTTCTTGGATTTTCACTGGATTTGAGAGATCTCAGGTTTCCACACAGATTTATTAGACTTCCAGTTGTAGAGAGACTTCTTGTGATCTGCCTTGCTTAGTGCCTTGTCTTTACTGGTTTTTGACCACTATTGTAGCTGCACAGAGAGAGCCCCACTGTAAACAGACATGAAGGATCTTTGAGGCGTAAACGCGTCCTATTCATTTCATAACGGAGTTCTAACAATAAAATCTGGCAAATATAGATTGTTTGAGCAGGAAACAGCCCTTTATTCTGGCATTTTGACAAGACTTGGGTAGAGTCCCTCCATTCTTTCCCCCTCTGGCCCTTGCTTTTAGTGTCTTGACTAAGCCTGTTTTTTCTCTTGAGGGACTTCTGATTTTATTAACGTGTTTTTGTACAGTGAGTTTAATGAAGGATGCTACTCTGGCCGTCGTGGATGTTGAAGTTTGGTGTGAATTTCTCCAGTGCGTATGCTGAACAAGCGTTGTGAGTCAGTCTGCAGCAGATCACCTCTGTTTCTAGACAGCAGACTGGGGTCCCATTTTAATGCTGGCTCATTGGCAGATAGACTTTCCATTTGCTAGTACAGCAAGTGCTATTCTAGACACTTAACAATTACTTTTTCCATGACACAAGTTGTGGTTTATGCTGCGACTCTAATGTTAGATGAACAAACATTTTGTGGAGTTGACTCAAATTGCAGCAGGATCAGAAGCTGAAGTGAAGAAAAACCCCAAGTCAGTTAAGTCACCTTAGATCATAAATTTTTTTTAGTTTTGCTGTGTTTGTAATCAGTGAATTGAAATTGTTTTCCATTTGATTATTAGAGCCCTTGACTAACAGTATCATTCTTGGAAACCCCAACTCAGACAAATCACATAGCAGATTTTATAATTTTCTCCTGTATCAGGCAAATCTATATATCCACTGGACAGGATTAAATGTATTTTTGCCCATGAGATAGATATCCACCTTGAGAGTGCGCTGAAGTTCTTGTTGCATGGGAGAGGAAATAGATACCTATTTGTATATAAGTATACCCACAAAAATAGACTATAAAATATATATACTTAGTTTTTCATTTCCCTCATTCTTGTGCTGAAATGTGATGATTGCTACCAGAAATGAAGTATCTGCTTTTACTTTTAGCTTCAAGTTCTTTGAAATATGCTAGGGCATGCATCTGCTCCTTGGAGCTGGACAAAGCAATAGAGTGGTGAAGTTGACCCAGTTGCTTCAGTGATGTCTGCACAATAACTGAATGAAGAATAAGTCTTGTGTGAAGTTTAAAAATAGGGGTTTCCTCAGTTTTCGTGGTGTTGCACGTAGTTCATGTTATAAACCCTTCTATGCTTCATTTGTATTTAGATTACACTTTCATAACTGTTCACACTAGGAATTTATTTTTGTTTAGGCTACCTGTATTGTTTATGGATAAGTGGTTTGGAGCTTTACAGTACAGATTAGAAGGTGAATTAAATGCTTCTTATTGGTATTTCAAAGTGTGGTAAACCCATCTCATTCACTTACGCAGGTGGGTGACAATATTTACATTTCTGTGCAGAAAGATCCTAGGGTTGGATAGGGCTATATTTCCATTTTTGAAGCGCAGAGTTTCTGTAAGATTCTTCCAATTCCCAGAAGTATTCAGAAGCTGAAAGGAGATGAAATTGCATGCATTCTCCATTCTGACAGATGGAACATGCATTGTTCTGAATCCCATCATTGTTGTTTCTGATTGCATACACTCTGTAACAATTGATTATTGTATATTGGTCTGTATAGTGTTGTCCTCAGTCTGGCTGACCTGTTAATCTCATTTGAAGGTTGTTGGACAGTGTTAAAAAAGAAAGTAAACTGCAAAAGTCTTCACAACTTCCTAGTCTCACCATCATCTTTTCCTTTTGCCAGGTGCATAGTTCTGACTTTGAAATCTGTATGTGATAGCTGTACCTTTGGAAAGATATAGTAGTGTTTCCATGTTAATAAAAGATTCCAGGCTTCCTGATGATCTCACCTAAGATTCACATAGCAACTATTGCTGTCGTTTGCTTTCACACTTGTGGATGTTCCAATATCCCTGTCCTTTGGCAGTGAGATTGCTAAATGACTTGTTTTGTCTTTATCCAACAGTTGGGAGCAGTTCTTTTCAGGGATTCTGCCTTAATCCTATGTCTCATGGACATTCACTTCTCTGCTTACCAGCATTGCTTTTTACATGAAAAACAGCAAAGAACTACAAGGAGGTACAAACTTTTAACAACAGAACCACGTTATGCTATCCTTCCTAAATATAATCTTTTTATAGCCACATCAAAGTTTCTTTCAAAGGTGGTCTTTGACTTCTTCTTGAATTGGGTTATCCATTTGCAAATATTTTTCTTGAAATCACATACTTGCCAAGATGTGGAAAGACTTTACTTAATAGGCATCCATAGGGTGCTTTCCGTTTGCATGGAAGAACAAAACAGTTTCAAACATTTCAAAGCCTCTTTGTTGCTTATATAAAGGGAATGAGGGGTCCAGCCCTCTGAATTCCTGACTGAATTTCATTTTGCATCTCTGCTGGCAACAAATTAGCCCATGTAATTTCTGCAGTCAAGTTCACATTCTGCTCTTCGTGCACTTCCACTGGAGTGTTTTGTTGGGTACTTTTTTTACGATATCTACATTTTAGATCTTTGCAGAGTTAAAGCAATGTCAGCACTCTGACTCTTGCTCATCAAGCATTAAGCCAGATCACAACAGCCAGAGGTGCTGTCACTCCCTCCAGAGAGACGACCATGAAACATTGTAAGTCTCCAGTATTCAGAATACTTGCCAGTACCCAGAGAAAATGGAGCATTGTACATCTCTGGGATACTAACAGTAAAAACAATTGGCTTTTTTTACACTGATATACTCCATGTGGTACATCCAAACTGGGAGTTGGTGATTTGCCTGGCTTTCTGTGGGCCAGTTTGAATAATACAGGTAAGTTAGCAAGGAACATCTCATCTCCTCTTTAGGACGAGAAAAACAGTGAGTGTCACACACAAACTAGGGAACTTTTCATTTGATGTTTCTGGCCTCAAGCTGTCTAATAAGCAAGTCACAGCTTGCTGTCACCATTCTCATGCCACTTGGCTACATTCTCTTGACCTGAGCACAAATGAACACTTGTGTGTTCATTGTACCCCTCATCCATTGCTCATGTGTTGTTTGTCCTTTCTGTGGAAACAGCCCAGCCTGGGGATTTCAGGACCAACCTGTGACGATAACAACAGTCTGTGAGAATTGTCTAGCTCCAGAAAAAGTTTTTTAAATTCTCTAGAATTCCCTTATGCAAGTGTGATTATTATGTCTAAAAAACTTAAATTCATAGAATTCTCTCCAGTATAGACAAGGAGGATCAGCTGTAGCATTTTCTTTGTGCATGTGTGCATCATTAGGGAATTTACTGGGATTTCCACATTCTAAGGCCTCTCAACATCCATCAGGTGGTTTTAAAACTTTTCTATTCACCTGAGATGAATTTCATGCTGTGACCACAAGGTGAAAGTTTTTGAACAGCTGTGTTAATTTTGGCCCCATGTGGAACAAAGCCAACTTTTCCGTGCTACAGGAAATTGCCAAATAAAATAATGGAGAGGAAATGAACTACTCTTTGAGTTTCTAGGACAATATTCTGAAGAAATGTAGTAATTCCAAACAAAAAGTAGTTTTTAAAAAATATCCTTCTAGATGTAAGTTGATATTCTTTGTTTATATCCCATAGGGCAATCTTAGTAGCAAGCTGACTCCTCACTTGAAGAAAATATATAAAAAAATACAATAAAATCTCTTTCAGCTAAAGGTCAGAGAAAGAGCAAAAGTAATCAGATGGTTTTAAGAGATTTGGATACTACTGTGATCAAAAACATAAAACTTCTCTAATTTCTCTGTGAGGGAAGTATTTAGTTGTGGGGGCATTCTTTAGCCTTCTGTTTTGTTTTGCTTCAAGATGATTAAGGTTTTGGTACTTAGAAGAGTGTAATATATTAAAATCACAGCAATCTTTCATATATCAAATAGTCTATAATTTATAAATATATTACACTTTTCACTGCATTTTGATAGTTCCACATGTATCTTGTAGCAAAATAAATGCTAATTGTTCACTTGTTGCTATTACATTTATTTTGTTGAGCAATGTATATTTCTAAATGCGGGCGTGTGCCACTTTATAGGTGTTAAATGTTAACTTGTATTTCCCATCTTTCAACAACATAGAATGGTTTTTCAAAGCTTGTCAGTGTTCAGCTGCTATCACTGAAAAGGCCTCAATTCTTCCATTTTTGTTTAATGCAGTTAGAAGGACTTGAATCTTGAACTGCCATGAGATCTAATCTATCTAAATAAAATTCTGATTCCTTTTCTGGCCTCTTTGGTCATCTCACTTTGGCTTTAATCACGCCTATGTAACATTATGGGCTCAGAGGACTAGAACAGACCCTGTTTGGGGTGATCCGTTGTTTCCCCTGGCCCAAAATAAAAATGAAGTGCCCATACATCTTTATCAACATACAACATCTTTATTTGTTTATTTATTTATTAATAAAAAACCTCTCTAAGCACTCATCTGAAATGTTTTGTTTTTCTTACTCTTGGAAACTTTTCTTTACATTTGGTCTGAATCTTTCTCTACTTCATCTTAAGCTCATTGTTTAACACCTTTTACTTTCACAGTCTTCCTTCCACTGGACTAAAAAGACCTTGGACTTTTCCTCTTTTTTATTTGGGTCATTCACTGGACTTGGTTGAAATTCTATGGCGTCTCTCTACCACTCTTTTGAAGTACAGGACCTAAAACTATCCAACTTCTGCAACTTGAGGCCATCCTCATCCTGAGTAAAATGAGCAAATTGTTTTCTGTCTCCTGGATTTTCATCCTATTCATATATTCCTGTGCAATTTTTGGTGTAGTTAGTAATGTGGTGGTTTTGGAGCTGCATGATATTGATTCATGCTCACCTTTTAAAATATTACAAACCTCAGACCCTGTTCTGTACTTGTTGCCTGGACAGCTGTTCTCCTTCCTGTATTTATGTGGTTGAGTAGACTTTTCTGTATATATCTGTGTACTTTTGCCTGGTAAATAGCATACTGTTTTTTCAGACCATTTCTTTGCTTTGTAAAGAATATTTTGAGCTCTTACCATCCTTCCAACTTTGTTTTGTCTGCAGATTTAATGAATATTCCTTTTCATCATCTAGATTTCGTATTTTGAGATACAAAGATATCAAATTTACCAGCACAAAACCCTGAAAAACTGTATTTGATATATCTTTCCCCAACCACTGTAAGCCATCAATAAGTGCTGTTTTCAGGATATTTTTTTCTCTCGAGTTTCACCCCCAGTGAATAATATTGTATTCAAGGTGCTATTTCTCTATCTTGTTGGAAACTGAGATAGTATTAGAATTTAATGAAAAGTAGGATATAACCTTTAGTATTTAATTTCTATTCTAGCATCTCTTGTGCTGTTGCAGGCTATCAGTGTTTTTGAGAGGTACCAGTTCTTGATAAATACTGCTGTCTTCTGTTATTTCTGTAATTTCTTCGCAGTTCATTATTTGTTCCTGTATCTTTCCAGGAACTGAAGTTGAGCTGACTAATACAGAATAACTCCATGAGGTTGCAGAGTGGAACACAAGGTTCTCTGTGATCTCCCTGGCCTGGTGCTTCCATGCCAGTGTGCTTTGTGGGGCTGCATATGGATCAGAAAGAAGCCAAACCTGATGGATGCTTTGGGCAGCTGCTTCCAGGAAGCACCTGTGCCTGAAAACTTTTTTAATTGTTGCTGGTTCAACTACGTTGTTCAATGAACAGTCAACTACTTTTTATATGGATTTGTATCTTAGGGGTGTTCTTCACAGTGTAACAAAGGTAGTCCTGCCTATCCCTGTCCTTTTCCCTGGTGCCATCTCTTCCAAGCAATGCCTGCAGTACTGGAACTGTCAAATTCTCAGCTTTTGAGCGTTAAGTGTATCATCTGATGGTTTTGGAAGCAGCGTGTATCAATCTGACCTTGCCTTGCCTGTCTGGCCAGAATGTTCCTGCTGATGGTTCAGGCTTAGCTCCTGCTGCAGCTTCCTGTCAGTGAGGCAATCAGGGTTAAGGTTGCATCAGGCATTATCTGAGGCCATTAATTGCAGCTCTGTGCACGCCTTTGAAACCCAGGAGGTACAGAAGTAGTGCATGTTTCAGTGTGCATTACACCTCTGTAGCTGGCTTATGGCTCACCTCTGAACAGGAGCTTTAGCATGCTGTCCTTCAAGTTGATGTGGAGAACTGTAAGGAGCACAGCGGGAAAAATAAAAACCACCAGGCTGTGTCCTTGCTAAGGAAGGCATTGTGGTTTAGGGTAAGGTTGGTGGCCACTGTTGGCTGCATGCAGACCCAGTGCTTCATTCCTTCACCAGCTCTGCAGAAATGTTAGCACAGGTTCTTGTCCCAGGCCTCTGCAGAGAACTGGAGCCAGCTCTTCTGAGCCACGAGGCTGCTGGCTTCCTCCAGGTCCCTCACCAGAGGTTGTATCCCCTGTTCCACTCCCCACGGGAGGGGAGGGTCCGTGGCTGCCTCAGGTCCGGAGGAACCTTGTGGTGTGTGGTGGCAGAGCTGTGGCAGCCTGGCTGTAGATAATGCTCGGGTCTGTCAGTGCAGCTGTCATTAGCACCGGGAGTGGCACGTGGGGCTCATAAAGCAAATGAGAGAATCCACTTGCGGGATGCAGCGAGCCACATGAAAGGAGCCATTTGCTGAGTCATCTGTACCAAGGCAGCGTGAGAGGGCAGCCTAACCCAGCCGCAGCTTCATTGAGTTCTTTTGCTACCCCTAGAGGCAGAGTTAAATTTACAGGGTGGGGTTAGTATGTGCTGTAAATGTTCCTCCTTCCAATGTGTTTTTCATTTGAAATATAAATATTAAAGTCCTACTGAAGTTTGAGTGCATTTGACATTCAAGAAAGGGATACTAGGCAGTTCTGTTTAAATCTTAATTTAGTTCAGTTTCTGGGCAATGTTAATCTTTACTCAGAAGCTATTTATCTGAAAACTTGCTCTGGTATAAATATGTTTCTTTCTAATTTAATGTTAGATCTTTAGTCTCTCATTTTAAGAATTAAGCATGTTGAAATAGCATTTGTACCAGATGAATTTGACATATTAAATGATCAGATCAAAATAAGCACGTTTAAAAGTTTCTACAGCAAGTTTGCAGAGAAGTAATTGCATTAAAAACAATAAAGGAAACAATGTATGTAATACATATGTTGCTCCTAAGTTTTCCTTTTCCTTCATTTTTTTTCTTTCTGTAACAACATTAATACTTGAATTGTCGCAATTAGGCTTTAAAATTTATGCTTTAGCTCGTAAAATGTGACTCGTCTGGCTTCCCTTCATTTTGCTGCTTAATAACTGTCTCAAGACAGGTTTTGCTAAGCCAGTGTTAACAGATGAGCATATTATTTTAGCAACCAGAGCTTTGAAGTTGCAAAGTATTAATAAGGGAAATAAAAAAATTGTAGACAGATGCAAAAGATGCAGTAGTTGGTGACTTTTGTCAGCCAAAGAATTTCTTTTGTCTCTAAGGCTGGAGCAAGGTTTTGGTTGTGTTGTTTTGGTTTTATTTTTCTTCCTTTTTTGATCCCTGTTGAGAGGATCTTCATGTTAGAAATTTCAAATTTTCCAGTTTTTGTGTTTTATGCATGTCTGTGTTTGCTTATGCTGCTCTTTCTTCCCTTTGACTTCCACATTTTCTTTTCGTCTGGCAAATTTGAACTCGCTTCAGCTTGGGACAGCTGGGGCAAAATGAATCCCCACAAATAAAATTATAACAAGAAGAGCGAAGTCTGTGAGTGATCCTTTGCTGTTTCCTGAGTCGTTCCAGTGTCATTAATCAGCGCTGGTGCTGTGGAGCCTTGTGGTGTGTTATGTCGCCAGCACAGCAGCTTCTCCGTCCCTTTCCCCCACCCCCTGCGTGCCTACACAGTGGGGAAAACTAGAGAGGGAAGCCATCAATCTTCCCTGTCCTACATGTCAGCAGTGATTCTCCTGTCGACTTCCTGCTCTCTCTGTTGTGCCCACCACCTGTGTTTAGAATTAGCTCTGATGCTGTGGATCTCACTTGGCTCTTCACCTGTTCTGCCCCGAGTAAATGGCTGTTCAAATAAAGCAGAGCAGCTAAATGCTGTGGCATGTGAATGGTAACCATCGGTGTGGCTTGGGGGGTGATTTCTGTTGCAGCTGCTCTTGTAATACTGTCATAATTTTTTGTAACATTGTGGGGTATGGGTCTAAAATCTCTTGCCTTTGTTTCAGCCCAGGATGAGTTTGTGAGTCAGTATTATTTAGAAATTAAAATATTTATAAGTTATAAAATAGATGGAGGCATAGGCCTACCTCTCATCTGTTAGGCTGCTGGTATAAAGTCATTAACAAAGTCCAAAGAAACTAGTTAGTCCAAAGCTTTGTCCTTACCTTCAGTCACTCCAAGGATATAATTAGCAAAAGCCTCCTTTGAATTTGATTTTGAAGACGTGTCTGTCTCCCCCATGACTGGGTAGATTGAGAAGCTGACAGTCACAGCCTCTGTATTTCTAGGGCAAGATTAATGTGATCATTTAATGGTTTGTTGTGTTAAACAATAGGTCTTAACTGGACTCCAACCAGCCACATTTTTATGTATGCTTTTATGTGATTTTATAACATGCCTGTGCCAAAATAAAAGGAGAAAACAATCCTGAGAATTGTTTGTTTACTGGCAGCTTTCTCCTACCTCCTTGAATGGGCGCTACATTTCTCTGTTTTTAAAATCCAAAAGAGACTAAAGTATAGGCATAAGGTTACCCTATAATTGTAGCTTGTCTGCTGTCATTTCAAGTGTGTGATGGCAATATTTATGTGGAGTTGTAAAGAAGACAGATTCTGAAAACCTATGTTTTGTGAAAGCTTTCACTTGATTTTATTTCTGTAACTTTTTGTGAAGGGGGAACTATTTTACAACTCATTTTACTACATATTTGAGATGCAGTTTTTTCTTGGCTGTACCAGGCAAATATGTGTATCCAACAGGTAAATAAATTCTTGTGTTCAGCAGTGACAGAATTCATAAAGCTAAGCATGAAATGTATAGCCAGGATACCAAGAATTGTCTGTAACATGGGATGCTTGGATCTGCATGGATCTTTTCCTTTATCAGCTTTGGTGTATCTTCCAGTTCTGGCACATCTATCTCATGAGAGGGAATGATTGTGGTTTTGACTGCTGAATTGAGTCCTTGACAGTTGTAGCTCGCCTTCCATACAGAGAAAAGCTCTGCTTTGGTCCAAGAGAGCAGAATTGGATTTTTGGAAGCTGTCATCCTTCCTGTTTTGCATTGAAATTGAATATGGCCATGCTATAGGATGGCAGGACCAGATTTTAGCCATCCTACTCTGGGATAAGGATGTAATGCTTATTCCTGATTATTTGAGAGCATTTGGATGTTGATATTTTTTCCGTATAAGGAGTGGCAGTTGTTGATCTCATGACAAAAGGGAGGTTAGGTGAGAGAACACCTGAATCTTAGTGGGTTTGGGGCCAAGCTTCATTCGGTAATGCAGCTGAGAAATGCTCTGTGGTGTTTAGAATTGCCCTGCAGAGGTCTTTCCGAGAGAAAACAAATAGGTGCTAAGTCATCTGTTAGATGCAGCACTCTTAACAGGCATGAGGATTAACGTGCAGCACTACTGGTGTAGGTGCACCCACCACACAGAGTTAAACATACGAACAGCAGGCTCACACTGTGCTTACTACAGATGTCTGAATGAGTGAGTGCCTGTGGGCTGGAGCTGCATGTCTTGTGGCTTTCACTCTGCTCCATTGGGAAGTCTTCACTCCTTTTGTTTTTATCCTTTTCCAGCTCCAGTACTTTGGAGCACACAGCTCCCATCCCCTGACCTAACAGCTCCATTGAAATGCATTCCAGCCCCATGATTTCATGGTACCAGGCAGAAGTCCCCTGCCACGCTGCTATGCTGCCCGCTGCTTCTCACAGAGTGAACAAACAGGGAACATAAACTCTCTCCAAAGGAGCAATGTTCTTTGTATATTTTTAGTGCAAGAAATCCAAGATTCATTTGAGGGTGTTTTGTGTGGGCTTTTTTTAATATAGACTTCTGCTAACACAATGGAATATTTCATGCCACCCTGTTTGCTCTGACTTCTCGTGCTTTATGTTGTTAAATGGAATCAAAGGAGTTAAAGATGAAAGACTCCTAGTCAACTGGT
This sequence comes from Agelaius tricolor, assembly GCF_023055355.1. NCBI lineage: Eukaryota > Metazoa > Chordata > Aves > Passeriformes > Icteridae > Agelaius > Agelaius tricolor. The sequence goes on from NW_027269269.1 coordinate 22,496,871, forward strand.
CCCTCAGCTGGGAGCCAGTATGAGTTTGTTCTTTGTAATGGATTTGCCAATGCTTTACTCAGGTTCAGCCTAGCTCAGTTTTCATTATTGGAGTTACTTATTTCTGTGAATTCTCTACTTCAGGTTAAGTAATTGCTGAGCTTAAACTGAATATAATACTGCTACTGTTTGCTTCTAATGTTTCACTTGCTATTTATTGCCCTTGTACTGAACAAACCTTTTGTATTTGTTTACCATTTGAACATACAAAGCACCATTAAAGATATCATGCTTGCCTTCACAGGTATTCTCTTTAGTGGATAGAAAACTTGGTTCTTTCTTTATATGAAACTGTGTCCATTTGACATTGTACATTGTGTATTTTCTTTTCAACATGTAGTGTGTCACCAGATGCTAACTTATGTAGTATTGCAACAAACCTACCTTTCATTAGCTCATTGTTAGCCTTTGAATATTTGGAGTAAGTACAGTATTTGAACATACAGTTTATGCTGAGACACTGATGTCTTGTATTTTCTTGGTGAAAGACATTCTCAGACTGCCTGTTTAAATGCCACTATTGCATTTTTATGTATTGAGTGTATTATACTCACATTAAGGAACACAATTTTGCCAATACATCCAATATGTTCATAATAACATTATCTACAGACTGGACAGTGATCTGAGGAGTTGAAAAGGCAGATAATGAACCTGCCATGGGAAACATCCAAGGCAAGGACTGCAGCTGCAAAGGAACTGAGTCTGCCTGACTTGGGGACCAACAAAATTTCTAGACAGAACTGTTCTCCACAGGCTCAGGGTGTTGGCACTTCTTGGGTCAAGGTATTGGCACAGGAGCTGATCTGTGCTGAGTGCACAGAAATTCCTGTGCCCTGGTAGAACACACAGTTACCCCAGGGGGTGGAGCTTCTCCTGCACTGAAGTAGCACCAGCTTCAAGTCCCAGGGAAAAGAAGCAGTAACATCAGGAGACATGTCAGGTGATGCTGTCTTTTACTAGACTGAAGTTGGAAGATGTGCAAGTTTCTGCACTATGCTTTAACTTGGTCATCCTAAGATACTTTAGTTGATGTTGGTCCATAGTGGATTTCTGGCACATGATAACATTTCTTAGCTTTTATAACCGTGCAGGTAAAAAACATATTTTATATGAAGTGACTGGAGTCAAGGCCTTAACAGCTTAATTAGTAATAATAGTAATAATCTTAACATGGCATTCTCTCTGCCTTCTTAGAGTAAGAGCTGTATATCAAGAGCTGTATATAAGAGCTCTTTGGGGAAGCAAGGGGTGTAAAGCACAAGTGGAGGAAGAAAAGAATACAGGAGGGATGAAATTGTCTGATAAGAAAATGGAGAGTAGGGCTGTAAGAATTATCGTCTGTTAAACAGGCATATAAATGAGCATCAGAAAGCAACCAGTACTGTGGGGAGAAGTAATTGTGGGAAGGAGCATCAGGATTTGAGCTTAGTGAGTGGAGATACGGACATGAAGAAAGGTTATGTGGTCTGACAACCAACCAACTGTTCTGGGACCCCAGTAGGGGTAGAACACCACATTACTGGTCAACTATTTCCTCCCTGACTTCTTATTGTCTTAGTTAAGAAACATAGTAAGCAAAAAACAAATTTTATGCCTGTGAAGTACCTGTTGCATTGCCTAGCAGCTGCTCTGGGCCCGTAGTAATAGAAGTACAGCTCTGAAGTCTAGTGAATCCCAAGTTTTGATTAGACTTAATCTCATTTATATGCGTTGGAATGTTGAATGCCTCCTACTTCAGGAGAGCACCTGACCCTTCTCAGTGTTAACAGGAAGCTGTCTGCGGTCCTGGGCCAGGTAGTAGCTTAGTAGGAGGTGAGTGGATTCTGTGAGGGGTGAGAAGTGCTCTGATATAGGTTCCTAGGAAAAGAAGGAATCAAATGCCAAGTGAGAGATTGAGTATCATAACTCCATTTTTGTGTAATGAAGAAAAGAGGCACATGGGTGGTCGAGGACTGGAACACAAGGACTGGAAGCTGGAATTGCTGTTGGAAGAAGTGGTGTGCTTTTCATTGCTTCAAGTGACTACCTTGAAGCTCCTGTGCTGGAGGTTCTCCAAGAACACTTAGAAACTGACTCAAGAATATACTGGAAGTCAAGAAGATATCTGGGATGGGGTGAAGGGTTGCTCTCAAGACTTAAATGTGTAGGCATTTATGTGAGCAGGAGAAATTAGCATGGCAGCTAGCCCAAAGCTGCTCTTGGTATGTCAGCACAATCACTTAAATGATGGGTAAGAAAATTGTTTTGATCTGAAAAACAGAATTATTTTAGAAGAAAAGAGAATTTTTCAGCAAGTTTAGAAAGAAATAGTCTAGGCTTTTCAGAGCTATAGATCATGCTTAAAAGTAATGAAGTCCCATTCCACTTGGAAACACTTTCTCATTAATTTTTCTCAAATCTGAGTCAAAATGAATTAAGTCAATTTGAAGTCCTTTTTTTAATAGTTAAAAGTAATTGTACTTGGCCTTGACTTTTACTGCCATTTTGTGTGGTTTAATAATTGTATGACTTTCTTTTCTCCCACACATTTGTAAGAGATTCATAGAAAAGAAAACAGACTACATCAGTAAATAAATTCTTCCTGCTAAGTTATAGATCTTTCTCATAAAATTTAGCAGGAAAAAAATTGTGCAGCCACAGGCACAATGAAGTTGATGATCCTGCCACACAACTGAGTCTGAGGATTTGTATTGTATTTGCTGTGATGGGGGGGACCCTCATTTATAAGTTGAGCGGTCTTGCATGCTCTTGAAACTTGGCATGTAACAAGCATTTTCACATAAAACATTGCTGAGCTACTTCTGAATATGGTGGAATTCTTTGGGAAGGTCAGGGAGGTAATTGATCATATGCTGACAGCTTGGGGCTCTGAGAAAATGGTCAGATGGAGGGCTGGGATGCAGGAAAACAAACTTTCTAAGATGGTAACTGTCACTTAGCCAAGCCATACATGTTTCAAGCCTTTTAATCTTTGCTCACAACCTTAGCTTCTTAGTCTTTTTTGTTTTTGCTGTTTCTCTGTGAACTCTTTTCCAATGTTAGTCCTGGTGCATGGACAGTATTCCAGGTGTGATGTTGAGCTATAGCCGTATTTCTTTGTAGAGCTCTTCTAGAAATTCTATTGCTGCCAAAATGGGGAGTTTCAGAACTTTGATGATCTCTTTCATTATTTTTTGACCCTTGGGTCAAGAACTAGGTTTCTTTCAGGAACTGCTCAAAATGTTCTTTGCAGCTAGAAAAATAAGACTTCAATGTTCATGGGAGTTACGATGGCAATCTACTGGGACATTGCATGAGTTTACAACACAAATGTTTGAATTTCTCTGCTCTGTGACCCTAAGTTTCTATATCAGAGTGGATATAGAAACTAAAGAGAAACATACAGCTTTGGTGCAAAAGAAATGAAAGAATCTACCACGTGGTTTCTGAGACCAGCTTTTCACCAGTCTTGTTTACAGCTGTATTTTTTTTGCATATGAAGTCTCACAGATTAAAATTATGGTAGTTGTTAATCTCTTTGCTGTAAGATAGAGTATTTAACTGACTTACTGCAATTATTGGTTCTGACATCATTTATACATTTATACATTAATATATACATTAATAAATAATTAATATCATTTATACATTAATCCCCACTGACAGGTGGGGAGAAGAGACAGGCATAAATGAGGCTTTTTAAATTACTTTAAACTATAAAAGAATCTGTCAAAAAAATGTGTGTGTTAATCTTGCCAATGCTTTGTCACAGAACATGGTCATGGATCGGATTTTCTCTGGTATCCAGCCAACTGGGACCCCTCATCTGGGGAACTACCTTGGAGCCATTCAGAACTGGGTGGATCTGCAGGAAGAGTGCAGCTCAGTGCTCTATAGCATTATGGATATGCACTCTTTCACCATGCCCAAGGAGCCAGCTGTCCTGCGCCAGAACATCCTGGACACCACTGCTGCCATCCTTGCCTGTGGGATTGACCCCAAGAAGTGTCTCCTGTTCCGGCAGTCACTGGTGAGTGCTCCTGTTGTGTTGGATTTTTTTCTGATTAAGTGGCTTTCCACAGATCTTAATGAATGAGTGTAGCATTGCTGAACTCCTTTATCGTGTTTGTGTTGGTGGACCTAGAAAATGTTAGCAGTGTTGGATTTTAAACTTATCCCTTGCTGCAGTTTTGAAATTTTGCATGCTGCAACCATGACTGAGAAGCCCTTTTAGGGATAAGTACACTGTAAATTTCTGAAGCAGAGCTAGGAGTTTGTACAGATTATGAGTAATATACTTCAAAGACCTCTTAGAAGACCACTAATTTGCCTCTGTGTCACTTTAGTCACAAAAGGTTAACTCATAAATGCTTAAACACGGCCTGTGTTTATGTGGAACCATAAAGGTAAGGAAAACATGTTTCTATGCTTTTGTATCAGCTATTGCCACTTATTCTGCCAGCTGCACAGTAATCACAAAGTAACAGGTGATTAACATGGTAAGTTTTGTATCAGTTCCACCATGATCATCAGGAGGTTACATCTTCTCTGGGGCTTACTTTCCCTTCTTTGCTATAACCTCCTTTTCATGCAGATGCTTTTCCATCTGATCTGGTAGCTCATGTATGTAAACCATGTGCTTCTCTTGACTACCCCAAGGGGTACTGGGCTTACCTTCCCACTTGGTATATAGCTATCACATATTACATTTTCCTGGAACTCAACTTAGTTTCTTTCTTAATGAACTTTCTGTTACTGACTCTAAACTGGCAAACTTCTGTAATTTCCACAGACACATATGTGTCATAGCTTCTGCTCTTGTGAGGACACCCACAAGTATCTTTGCAACACACAGGATCTGAATTTTATCAATGCAAGCTGAAATGGTATTGTATTCTCCCTTTCAACATGATTCTTTACAGGCAGAGTTTCCCGGGGTTGTTAAACTGTAAATGGCAATCATAGCTCTATATCCCTGGTGAATAATGAATTGATGAAGACAGATACACTTCCTGCTTCACTTTTCCTCTGTATTAAAAAACCAGTCTAAATAGATGAGCTCAGAATTCTAGTGGAAATATGTTTAAATAAATTCACCCCATTTTTTCAAATTTGTTTATAATTTTAAATATGTTACCACCTTGGGTTTTAATTTTCCTGTACTCTGACTTGTCAGCTCAAAATGATGAAGTCATTAGCTGGAATAATCGCAAGGTGAGTTCCAAGCCAATGATGCAGTAAAAACCAGTCTAGAGACGTTTTTTTCTTGTTTTCAAGCAAGTGAACAATTCAATTAGTTACAACACAGGATCAGTGACTAGATACACAGAGAGTACTCTTCAGCATGAAGGATAAATGCTTTGCAGGTTATGGTTAAAGAGGAGTAAAGTGAAGGTTTATAAAACTGCAGGTGATACGGAGAAATTGTTTTGTCCACTGAAGAATGTGAACTGACAAATATTAAAACAAGTTAAAACCTGGAAGATTCAACACAAGCATAACAATGCTGTATTTCACAAAATCCACAACTGGGCTACAAAACCCCATGACACAGGATACAGTGCATGCTGAAATTTTTATGAATTCAGAAAGGGACTCGACAAATTAATCTGAAAAATTGCTTTGGGACTGTTGCATATCTGAGCAGTCACCTCTACAGGAAGTGGTGAAACCACAGATGGGAGAGTATCCATGCTTTTCTATACTTACATTCTTTTTTTTTGTTGGTTGCTGTCAGAGGTGGATATTTGATCTGGTCCAGTGTTGCTTTTCTTATATTCCTACTGGTCTAAAAGCTAAACTTGTGCTGTTCGAGGTCTTGCTAAAACCAACACTCAGGCTTCCCTTGAAGCCAGCAGAATATCAGTGAGGATCTTATATTGCACTCAGCCACAGAAACTATGTTGTATCTTTCAAAATATAATAATGCAGAGATTGAATCTTTGAACCCCCAAAGAGAATGTGTCAGACTCAGGAAATGATGGCTCTTTGTGCAGTGCTTCTACCAATACAGTCAAAAAACAATGAAAACCTAAGATAGCTAAACTTGAACATGTTCAGCTTTATAAAACAACAGTTTCCACCAAATATGATTCTGATTTTCCTTATGGTGGTTAGGCTGGCCTCAGTTAAATAGACTTTAATTTGCCTTTTTACCTTAATTTGTCTGTGTCCTTATCTGTCCAGATCTAATAGTCATTGTTCTTATTAAATCTAAACCATTAGATTAAACATTTGAGCCATGTCTGATGTCTTGAATATTATTCTTACCAATACTTACCACACAAGTATCCATACAACTTTCAGAATGGCTGATTCTAGCATATTTTTGAAAGCTCATTGTCACGCTGCAATCAAAAGAACTATTACAGTTGTTTGTGAACATAGACTGTTTCAGGACTGGTTCAGGCTGAAGTGGTTTGTCAGCTTCCCCAAACCAAGTCTGTGCAAGCTGTATGAAGTGGTCAGGTATACCCAGAGATGCACTGTGATCTGTTACATTTACATAGGCAGCACCAGATGTTTCTCTGGAAGCAATTAAAAGGAGTATCTGCATGTAGCTCTTGATGTGAGGAAAGGAGACAGGAACCTTGCTAATGTGATTATTGTTTTAGTATGATAATGAAATAGTACGTTATGGAATGTCATAATATCGAGATGATTGTTCCTAAAAATGAAGGTGTAAGATGGATTACAGCTATTGCTAATCAAGAAAGTTTATTGCTGGATTTTGATTGGAAATTTCTCAGATTTCAAAAAAAAAAAAAAGGAGCTGACCTCCTTTTCAGCCACTGTAGCAGTCTCCAGGGGTGGTCTAAAAGAGTCTCAGTTTTGTTTACAAACATTTGTCTGAGGTGTAAAGCAAAGTGACCAAAACTGATTGTATACTGAAATAGGGTTGTGTACTTCCAGAGATAGCAGGAAAGCAGTGAAAATCCAGCCACAAATAGAAAACTGGATTAGGTATTTAATTATGGTCAGAGCAGGTTTTTTCAATAGCAGATCAAACTGCTGAATGAGAATTCTCAGTAGCTTAGCATGCTGTAATTATTGTTGTATTTTGAGTTCTATCTAGAAAATTACCAAATCTGTAGATCACAGAAATATTTCTTTAATTACTCCTGAATGACATTTCTGTTCTTTTTTTAAAACAAACATCATGCAAAAAAATGTATTGTTTATGAACTTCTAGTTTTAATCACCAAAACCCACCACAACTAATGACTTTTTCTGTACCCTGATTCTGTAGCATTAAAGGAGAATTAAATTCTTGCACTACAGAAGTATGCTAGTAGTGGTAAGCCCCACTAAGGGAATTGCTCATGCATTCATTCATGTGAATGCTGTTGTGTCCTCTCACTTTCTCTGGATTACACTGGGTATGAGTGGTCTAGAATTGCTGAAAAGGGCTTGGGTTTTATTGTTCTTTACTTGTTTGTTTGGCTTACTCTTTCTGTATTTTGCTGTTTGTGTTGCTTCTCTGGAATATGTTGGCCATATGTGAAAAAATATGATGCTACTTGGTTTCTCAAAAGGCCTGTGCCTTTTGGTAAGGGTTTCATTTATTTTACTTACTTAGGCTTTTTTTTTCAAATCTCTAATCCAGTGATATCTGAAATACCTGTCCAGAGTTTTCACACACTTTATCATCCTTTTCAATACAAGCAAGTGGCAAAAGGCTGAACAATACGAATCACAGACTGACTGCTGGGAGAAAGTGTGGTGAGAACAGATACCTCTCATGCTTATACTAGGTCCAAAAGGTGCTGTTATGATAAGGATATGGGTGAAGTTCACTTGGAATCCCAGAACAGATTTCAGTGATGTCCTTGCCTTTCAATTAGAACTATATAAAAGTGACAGAAATTTTGCATAGGCAAGTTTTTTATTGTATTGTTTAGAGACCATATGGTCTGTGTTCTTTTGTATTGGATTTACAGCTAAATTACCTATAAATGGAAAGTGCTAGTTGGATGAAAATTAGTTTTGTATGCTTCAGAATTTGCCATTTATAGATTATATTGTTTTGAAACATGTACGAACAGTAAGGTAATGGCTGGCTGTATATTTGGTCTTAATACATTGCAGTTCAACAAATATCTCCCACACTTCCATTACCATATAAAAACTTGAATTCCAGCCTGGGGAAGTAGTGGCTACAAAGAACAAGTGATGATAACTTGAAAATATTTAGAAGCAAGAAGGATGGCGATGAATAATTAGGGTAGTGTTTGGAACAATATTGTCTGTGAAGAGTTATAAACAAGCACATTTAATTAGAATATCTAGAAAAACAATTATGGTGTATGTTTGACATTAAAATGGCCTCCCAGTGAGAGAAGCTCTTTCATTACAACTTGTTTAATTATATTTTCTCAAGTAGGAAGTTATAGAAAAGTGATAATTTTAGTAAGAATAAAAAATAAAAATAAATGCATATTTCAAAATAGTGCATTTTTATTTGGAGTACAGCTGCAAGATGTATGAAACCCTCTTAGAGAAAATAATGTCAAGATATGCTTTAAGTGGCTGCCTTTGCCTAGGGGGCATAAAAAAGAAGTTATGGAATAATGACTTATACAACATATCGTGACAGTATTAGAAGAAACAGAAAATATATTCCTTAAATTGTACCATAACTGATAAAAGCTGTAAGAGTCATCTTTCATAAAACTTAGATCTTTTATTAAAACCAAAAAGGACTATGGGGGGGTAAATAAGGAAGACAGTATGCAATCTGCACACATGGTAAACTTATATGATATAACCCATTTTCTCTGATTCGTGGTGGATATACTACACATTTCAGTTCTTACCCATAACCATCTTGTATCTCATCTGCTTCACAGTCAAAACAATATTGGAAACTTATTTTGCTTTTATGTGGTCTCAGGCTGTTCTTCCTGTCCACCTATCTATTGTAGCAGACACATGCTAAATGTCCCAAGGGAAACTAAAATTCCATCAGAGTTGATTCAGCAGGCAGTGCTTGATACGCTGCATGAACACTTCTCTGAGGAGTCCTGTGAGTTTCTGGACAACATAATGTTCCGTTTCTGGGCGGAAAATTGCAGTTTTCATCCTTCTGGATAGGCTGATTTATTTTCTGAGTATAATCAGCTGCAGTATTCTTGCAGTGTGCAAGCAAATTGAGGCAGTAACTCTGGGAGGTGGGAATTTGCAAATTTGTCTTAGCCTTAACTCCAAATGCCAAAATACAACAATATAAATGTGCGCACTGTTTCACTGCTGTTATTTTCCAGAAGTATCCATCTGCTTTGTTTTGTGGGCAGAGTTTGAATGGATTCACACTACCCCTTGTCCAATTTTCAGAGGGGCTGAAAAGTTTCTATTGCATCATAGCTTATAAATTCATTAAAGTACATTAATTTAGCATGGTCCATTGAAAACTTCCTGTCATAAGAGGAAGTATGTGACTGTTTAATTTAGAAAATTATTCTGCTTCTCTCATTCCTCTGTTTTCTCTCTCATGGACTGGACTAGATATAACTAGAGCTCAGTGGGAAGGAAAGTCATGGTTCACTGGGATTTCTCTTTTTTTTTTCTTTTCTGCCGTAATTTACCTTCTTCATCTTATACTATTATGTAGCTGTTATATTTTCCTCTCTTCACCAGTCTTCTGGACACACCAGAATAATTTTTCAAACAGTCTTGTGGGTTATACTAGGAGAATGTTTCTGAAAATAAGTTAATTTCATAATAAATAAAGGAGAGGAAAGGGTGCTTTGGCCAAATTGCTGTGGTCTGTCAGGGTTTATAACCAGTAAAGCTTAATTCCAGTAGGAATATTCTTGGTCAGGTTCTTCCGAAGGGAGAGGCAGATCTTATTTCTGTATGTTTTAACCTAATATAAATAAGGATATGTGACTAAATTGTTCCAAGGTAAAGGTGAGAGGGGTAGATACTTGCACATTTACTGACAATAACTAGATAACCACCCCCCAATTCAATACATTGCTTAACGTGTTCTTTAAATTCCATATTGCCTTTGTAACCATAAACTTATTCTACCCAATCAATTATTTCTTTGAACACAAATTTGGGATACTCTGGCAAATTTTCTGTCATAAGAGTGCCTGCACTGTGTGCATTTGATTCCAGGGTAGTCTATTTATTTTGTCTTGTTTATGGTCTTTTTTTTTCTTTAGCTGTGTAATATAGAGACACATTGCTAAGTATCTTGAATATATTGCCTGCAACCTCACACATTAATAAAACCTTACCTCTTATTCAAGAAAAATGTGAGCATCATTTGCTTTTGAAAAGGGCCTCTTGAATTTTGCAGAAGCTCTTACTGGTACTTCTAGAAGACACAAAAGTCCTAAAAAATGGTTAATTTCTTTTTAAATGTAGGACTCTTTCCCTTCTCTGTTTCAATTTCTTTTAGGACACAGCTATCCAAATTACCTCCTGAGACTTTGTTTGTACTCTACTCTATCAAAATTAAGTATTTTAAATTTACTGCCCCTTTAAAATGTAGCCCTTAATGAGGTTACTCTGCTGAGGAAAGCTGTTTCCACATGATAGATATGCAACAAATTGGCAGTGCCTTACAGAGAAGGGCTATGGGTTGCAGCTTGAGGAAGTCCATCCTGAAAATAAAACCCTGCATCTCTTTTTGCAGAAAGCCACTTCAGCTGCCAAAGTTATAATACAACTTTGTATTATAACCTCAGAAAGCTGAGGCCCAGTGTTGCTGATTTGCCTGCTTTCAAATCTGCTTCCACTATTCATGCCTCTCCCACTGTTCTTGAATCTCACAGCTGGCTGTCTTCCTCAGCTGTATGTTTCATCATAAAAAGTCATGTAGAATTATTTGGATTAAAAGTAGCTACTGCTTTTCCATATATATATATATATCATTGGCTATGGCAAGGGAATATCAACAAGAATTTGGTAAGGAATAGCTAGGATCAAGGACAAAAAAATAGATTTACAGAAAGAAGCCCTGAGATTGTACTCCCACATATAAAGCTCCAGAGATCTAAGTATGAATTTTGACCTGAGTTTAATAACTTCAAATGGCTGCACAAGTAAATAATGAAGAAGCTATTTGTCTTTAAAAAGGGAGGAGCAGGGTGCTCAGGTGAAGAAACAGAAGTGTTTGTGCCTTTTAGATAACTGCTCATTATCATTTGGGAATGGTCACCTCTGTTAAATATTTGCACTTTAAAAAAATTAAAGAAATCTGGGTAGGCAGCCTTGGCCTTGTCAGGTCACAGGGAAGGAATATAAGTAGTTTGCTCTGGAAATAACTCTTTGATTACTGATTAGTAAGCCAGGTTGTGGGGGATGCTTAATGCAATGGAGATTGAAGGAGGAAATGTGTCCCTGGTAGTAGCATAGAGGTGGCCATCTCAACCCTTTGAGAAATGTTGATAGTTTTTACAGACTTGTTTGAGATTAGAAAACAAAAATTGTTAAAATAAGCAAGAGCACAGAGCAGGAAAAGAGAGAGAAACTTGCTATATTTACTGAGAAGAGCAAAGGATAGGATTTGGGCTGCCTGAAAAGGGGAGATTGCTATATGGATATGGGTAAGAAGTTTTGGAAAATTTAAATTTTAAATGGGAAATAGTTGACTTTATTAAGGGAAACAATAAATAGAGCACTTAAAAACTGTTATTCCTGGAAATATTTTCAGCAAGGCTGCAAGAAATATTTCCCAAGAAAATAATGTTTATACTGAAAACAGACTATTATATTTTTTTCAGGACATAAAAGTAGCTGAACTTGACCTGAAGGATTTAATTGATAGCTGATTTTCAGAATTACCAGTGATTGTGACATTCTTGGAGTTTGGTTTGACATACAGTTCAGCAACTGTCACTGGTTGTGAGTTTTGTTAATTGGAGATGTAATTCTGGTTTTCTACCATTTGTATTACTTTTTACTGATGTACTTGGAGGAGAGGGCACACTGAGAAAATTATGTCTTCATTGGAAAAGAGTTAAGTTTATTCTTATCTGTTGTCTTTTGAAAAACTGGGTGGTCCTGAAGTACATTGTAGCTCTAGACAGTAGTTTGTTGTCAGATTTTAAAATACAAAAGAAATTGAGTTTTTCATTGGTTAAAGAGTAAACAGAATAGCCTGAATTAATTGGAGCTCTTTATACTTTTATTTCTTGAAATCCTAGTTGGATTATTGGGTAACCTCCTTTAAAAAAATAAATTAAAAAAGCAGGCAGAACGCCTCTCTAACAGTCATACTCTTTTTAATGAAAGTTGTGTGAAAAGTGATGCTTCTCTGACAAAGGTTTTCCTTGTGATGCCACAATAAACACTACCTAACACAATAGGAATCAACTGAAAAGCATTTTGTAGATGTATGAAAATATGAGATCTCTCTTCTCTGTTTCCTTTCATATCACTGTTGAAAGCCACAGAGGCTGTAATGCTCACTCTTTTTTTTTGAATGGCACACTCAGCAGTCATGTTCTTCAGGGATTCTTGCTGGGAGCAGTTCTAGTCAACATTTTCCTTCAAGACCTGAAGAAAGTAGTGAACAGAAGTTCACTGGCAGTGCTAAGTCCTTATGTGTAGCCAAATGCTGTGCCAAGGAAAGGAATTTCAAAAGAACTCATAAAACAGAGTGGACAGGCAAATAAGGGGTAGAATATCTTTAAATACTTCAAAATATCTGGGTAAAAGTATTCTAAACCTTCTTCACAAAATGCAGGAAAGAAAGTCCTGGAGTCATCATTGGCAGTTCTCTGAAATCATTGGCTCAGCACAAGCAATTTTCAAAAAAGCTAATGATATGTCATGATCACCACATCACCAGAAAGGGTATTGTGAATAAGACAGAGATGATGTTTTGTCACCATGCAAAACCTTAATGTGCCCATTTTTTGAATACTGGGTGAAGTTTTAGAGTCTCCAGAATGAACTAATGATTTAGATATGATACAAAGGAGAGGAATTTATGCAGCAGGGGATAGAGTAGATACCTTAAGAAGGAAAAATTCAGAAGTCAGGGTTGCTTCAGTTTGAAGAGGAGAAGGCTGAGGCGTATATGCAATCACAGTTTACAAAATCAGAAAAACACTGAATAAGCTGGATGTGGAATTGTTCACCAAATTGTGCAATGTAAGAAACAGGTGGTATTCAAAACCAGTAAATAAACATGGATACATTAGTGGCTAAATTATTTCTCTACACATCAGGTTTAAGCCTCTGGAGCTTGCTGCTCCATGGGGTTGTGAAGTGGGCACTCTCAGCTGGTTCAGAAAACGATCAGACATATTCCTGGGGAATCTGGGTACATTACCAGGACTGGGCCAGGGATAATTCTAATATTCCTTCTGATATTCCCTAGTGCAACAATTATGGATGCTGGAGAAGTATGAGGGGAAGATACTGTAGGAAGCAGTAGTCTCCTGTGTTTGCCCCAAATGCTACTCCTGGAAATAGGGCACAAGGCTGCATTGCCTTTGTTGTGATCCAGTACAGTTATTTCTTACATTCTTGTGTTTTGGTTGTTTAATGAAGACATTTGCCTGCAGTTTTAAATGGACCTGCAGCAAGAAGCAGACGGAGTTTGTCTGGGAGAATGGCTTCTCCTGATTGTGATCCATGGATATTACTCAGTGAAAGGAAGAGTAGACTGAGCCATTATTCTTCTGGTGTCATATGCATCATCATATACGTCTTCCAGTTTCTTTGTATCAGGTTTGTGCAATCAGTGTGATGAAATACTAAAATAGCTAAATGAGTAACATTTGAGCAGATGCACCATGACCAACCAAATTACCTGCCCCTCTTGCCAAGTAAAACACGGTAGCTTAAACTGTGATTTAGTCTGACAAATTATTTGTGGTTTAAGCCTAGAACCTCCTGATTCACACACCAATACACAGTCAGTTACTTCAATTTGGATGATGAATGCTGACTCATTAGCCTCCAGTACTGAATTTTATTCCAGCTGAAATCTCTACCCTTTGGTATACTTCTACATATTTTGTCCCCATTTTATCAGGCTTTTTCTTCAGCATATTCAGCACTTCAGTAATATTTAGGAAAGGACTGTGTTTGAAGATGGGAAGTGAGTATGACTTGGTAGGACCAAGAACTGTGTATTCAACCCAACAAATGCTGTTTAGATCACTGGGTGTTTTGGTAACTGATGTAATGTCAAATCCACTGATCCAGTGAAACGCACGTGCAGTCTTGGCTGTGAAAGCAACATCTGACAGAGCTGAATCAATGACTGCATAGCTTTTAAAAAGGGTTCTTGTCAACACAAGTGCAACAGAGCACCATCTCCTCTCTGTCCGTGACTAGAAGAAAGAAATGAGAAACCACTTTCAACCAGATGGTGATTCCTTCTAGATGAAATAGGAGTCTTGTGCTCAGTATTTTCCGTGAAGTTCATTTTACTCCAGTATTTTGTTGCACTTTGTCTTGTGCACAGAAGATTACAGGTCAAATAAGCATGAGGGAATTAATAAAAACCCTGAATCTGTGGGAAAGGCAGAAAGAAGGGAAGAATCAACCTGAAATATTTCTAACCACTGAGCTGTAGTCTGGAGGTTGGATACTTTTACACATTGGTCACAAAAGTAGTTGAATGACTGCTAGCTAAGAAATTACTGTATTTAAAATGTGACAACAAAAGAATTGCAATTAATAATCCTAGAAGTTCTTACTTGTTAAGAAACACTTTTTATTGCCTTCTGTATGGGTTGTTATATTATATTGCAGGCATGAAGCTTTGAACATCTTTGAGACAGTTAGCATCCTCTTAAAGATTCAAATCTGCCAATATTGCAGAGAGTGAATCAAGTATTCAAGCAAAGGAGTTTACATGTGTGCTCAACTCTGCTATTGCTAAAGCATTTTCTTTCTTGTTTAGAATATGAGTGGATAGGATCAAGAACCTTCCTATACTATTTTAATATAGAGCATTCAATCCTGGCAGTGTCCAACACTTTCCATTAGCTTGTCACTTGACTTTACTGAAAAAGTAATATACAGAAATAAATGGTTTTCTCATCTTTGATGTAATTTATTCTTACTGACTTTGAGAAAATATGCATATAAAGGAGAAAGATTTAAATAGATTCTAATGTCATACTTTCAGGTTCCTGAGCATGCAGAACTTGCCTGGATTCTTGGGTGCTTAACTAATGTGCCACGTCTGCTACGTTTGCCCCAGTGGAAGGTATGGACAGTTTGGTAAATTTAAAAGAAATTAATGGGAATTGAGTAGAAAATGTTATCCTGGAAATACTTGTCATCTATGAAGTAGCAACTTTACCTTGGTTGTTCTTGCTTTAGGTTTAAGTAATTCTGTAGTCCTGTGGTGGAAGGGGTAAAACATACCTCTCCAGGTCTGTTCCTCTTAGTGAACATTTTCCTCTGGAAGCTATAGAATTGTGGTTTTGGCAGAGATTTGCAGAAAAACTGTGCTAAAAAGGAGGCTTGTTTGCTGTTATTAAACTGATTTTGCTAGAACATTCAGTGTTATTTCAGTGTTTTTTTAATAATGCAGAAGTAATGGAAGATATTGCAGTGGAAACCTTGGGCCTTGCCGATTAAGGAGTTCCATAAACAGCTTTTTATTTTCCACTATAAAGAGTGGCTGCTCTGTAGATTTTATGGAAGAGTGTTCAAAAGAGGCATATGTTTGAAGAGGAGTATAGAAATTATAAATATTAAAAATGTGCTGAGTGATATTGTATCTTAAACGTTTGCCTTTACGAGTGTCAAGTGTTCATCTTCTTAATCTTGGTGTTACATTAGCCTGACTGCATCAATTGAGTTCTTACGTTTAATTTCCTTGTATTTTATTTTGACATTTAGTAAGCAGAAAAAGACAGGAGAGAGAAGTATCTGAAAAAGGGGAAAAAAAAACCCCAACAGCTTAAGAGCAGTTTGGGCTTGCAGAGTTCAGAGCAATCTTAAATACCTCCAGATGTTTTCTTTTTTCCTGTTTTCCTTCTTAATTAAATAAAACCAGTAAAACTTAAATACAGCAACCAGTGTTAATGCATGGCATAGATTAAAGCAAACCTTTTCAAACCTGAGGTTCTAAAGTTAAGCTCCTAAATCCTACTTTGACTGGATTGACTTTCCAGACCTACAGATAGGTGTTACAGGTGCTAGGCTTTGCAAATTAGGTTCCCTGAACCCTAGGCACTTAGGATGGAGACAGAATTCAGGATCTGTTGGAGAGTGTGAGACAAGTCGAAATATATTTGATCAGTCCTAATGAAATAATTCAGATTTCAAGGGGGTTAGTATATTTAAGTATTGCTAAAAGTAAAACACAGGTATGTCGTTGCTAGAACAGAATTAGTGTTTGTAGCCTGACTGTCTTGATCTAGGTGATCCATATCAGGGAGCAGTAGAGGACTTGAATGCATTGGGTAGATTGTGGGGAGCAGTGAGAACTGATGGAGACAGCACTGGACTCTGCCTCTGTAGTTCTGGCTTCTCCCAGCTGTCACTGGCTGTCCTGGTGACTGTGTGTGATCACTGTGTCTTGATCTCTAACACAGGTATTAATACCTTTTTGTATCTCCATTATGAAGTGTTTCAAAAATTTATTGCTGAAGACACTATTTAAAAAGTAGGATTTATGTGTAATATTCAAGTTTAATAACTTAGCCTTATGGTTTTGCATTTGAAATCATTTCCATTAATATGGTTACAAACAGAAAACAAAAGAAGCCCTATGTTCCCTTCTCACTAGAATATCAGAACAGTGTAGAGAAATTCATAAATACGAGACATAAACCAGAATATATTCATAAGGAGTGGATTTTACATTACACTGTCTTCTGTAGAGCTACGTAATAAATTACTCAATTATTCAGAATTCTAATTAATTAAAATCACAGACCTTGATACCGTTAGTCAAAGTGTGATTGTTCTGTTTTTCTTTTCCAAACAGATGAAGCGTGCCAGCCAGAATAGCGAAGGAACTGTTGGTTTGTTGACTTATCCTGTGCTTCAAGCAGCAGATATTTTGCTGTACAAGTAAGAGGCAGAATGTGAGCCCATGGGCAATGTCTGTTCAGCTACATTGGAATGAATGCCTGTCAGGTCAACATGCTAACTTTTTGAGCAGGGGAGCTGGGTGTGATTAGATCAGAAGATTGGAAATGGATGACAGACTCTCAAGAGGCTGGTTGAAATCTAGCCTGGTTAAAAAGCTACTGACAGGACTGTAAAGAGCAAAATCTGGTCATGTGAGAATAATTCTTAGGCAATTATAACAGACTGATTTTTAATTATACATATTGCACATTCACACTGATACACTTTTTTTTAAAGTAGTTATGCTTTATTTTATGCAGTGTACTGTAGAGGTACTTAAACTATCTGTATGTAGCATACCAATATTAGTGGGGGATTCTGTGTAGGCCAGTTCATACTGATGAGAAAGAGTAACTTAGTGACTGCAGCTTGTAGTACCTGGCTAGTGCTGCAGTGGAAACAGCCCCTAGTGAGGGACTGGGGACTCAGCATGCCTAAGCCTGTAACCTGGCTAATAGAATTTGTAGTGCATTGTCATTACTGGTTGTATTTCATAATATGATTTAAACTGTCTCAGTAAGTAAATGTTGAAGACAGTGCACCATATATTAATTTTTTATATGTTCAGAGCATATGTACTTTGTAGCATTGTTCTGAAGGAACTTGTGAGTATTGACTGGGACAGAGAATTAACACAGAACTGAGGACAAGGATGTCAGGTCAGACTTACCAAGATTAACCAGTTGTGAATTCAGAAAAATGTATCTAGAGAAATTTCATGTTAATTGATCATAGTAGGGAACATGGGACTGTTAAAAGACCAAGAGATGGTATTTCTAATTTACCTAATTTTAACTAAAAATAACAGGAAGCAGCAAAAGGCAGAATTATTTTGAATATCATAATGATTTTATTTGAAGTGAGTCCCATTTGATTGTCAAATATTTGAGTGATTTGAGCATCAAGTATTTAAGGGTGAAATTTAGACAACATTATCAGAAATCACATTGTTTTGATTGAGCTCAACCATGTCTGTCACTTCCATCTCTAATAAGATCAGGTGTTTCATCTTTCCTTAGCAAAGCCAGTGGTTTGTTGGCTACTATCTGTATTAACAGCAGGCTGTCCACCCAGAGCACAAAACAAGGAATTGAAAGAGAAACAATATCTCTTTGAAGAAACTTGACTTAATACCTTTAATAAGAAATGTCTTAATGTAAACAAAATAATATGAGAAACAAGAATTGGTGAGAAACAGAAACACAGGAAGGGAACAGCAGTCATGAAGTAGAATTTAGAGCTGGAGGAGGGGGAGAAACAGTACTAGCTCAGATGAACCAAGGATCAAAGAGACAGGAAAATGGACAGAAGGTAAATGCACGACAGAAAGAAGTAAAAATAGCACCAGAATAGAAAAAAATTTTTAAAAGCCAGCAAGGAAAAAGGCAAGGTATCGTGCAGAGACTTTTATGGAGATAATATGTTTTCTGTTTAGTGCCAAACTTTGTGAATATGGAACCATTTTGGCATATGGAAACATTTCTTTTGACCTGCTTAAAGTATATTGATTATGGTAACTGATTTTCTCTCAGTTATAGGGCACTGTGATTTCCTATTGATTCCTACTGTAACTGTTTTTAGGTTGCCTTACTGGCTGGTTGAGAATAAAGGTGGACAAATTGATTCCTGGATGTAAGCCCAGTAATTCAGAATCGGAAGGAAAGCGTACCATGTTGATCTGAAATTTTCTGGGAACTTAAAAGATGCATGGTGAACTTCCTTATTTTGGAACATGTCCAGTATTCATAGCTGAATACCCTGTAAGCCTTAGGAAAAAAATCTGCTGGGGGATGGGAGAGTAATCAAAAGCTGGCAAGATTTCAAGTCTGCCTCATCTAAAAGAATCATACATTTTTAGCAAGTATGATTAACTGTGGGAAAGAATCACCAGGGGAAGTAATGGATTCTTCACCTCCTCATGTCCTCTGATGCAGATTGTGTTTCCCTCCAGAAGTGTATTCAAGCCATTGAGTTCAATACAGAAGATCAAATTATCCTTTGAATCCAGCAGTTTTAATCCTCTAATAACACTTGTGACAATAGAGGCACTGGACCACATGATTTATACAATTGTGATGAAGAAGAAACACTCTCTTCTTTCCTTCCCTTGATACATCCTCAGTACTAACTCCTCAACAACAGTTATGTTTTCCTGAGACTTGACATGACAAGCTGCTTGCACTTTATGCCTTGCAGATCTTTCTTACCTTTTTTTTTTACTCTATAGCATGCGCTCTTTGATCTCTGAAGAGGCAGCAGGAGATACTAAAGAAAACTTTCTTTGGGCTGAGTTTAATAAGTTGCTCTTACAGGTATCTTTGCCATATATGTCTTCACAAAGGGCTATTTTTGCCCTTGGTTATGTGCTTCAGTTCAGCACAAAAAGCAGAGTCATCCTTGAATATGTTCAGTTTGGGATCTTGCTCCCACAGCACCTTTATCTAGCTGGGACTGAGTGTTTGGCTCAGTCTGGCCCTCAGTCATGGCAGAAGCTGTTACAGTCTTGAGTAACATTTCAGCAGAACCAGAGAGCTTTGCTGAGTTTCCTGTATCTGTCTTTTATTAAAAGGTCAACACGTGTTCCTGTTGGAGAAGATCAAGTCCTGCACCTGGAACTAGCCCAAGATATAGCACAACATTTCAACAAGAAATATGGAGAATTCTTTCCTGTGCCCAAAGCCATTTTAAGTGAGTTGGTTATTTTTTTCCCTTAACTGCGCTTCAAAGTTGAAGATGGATTTAAACATTGTGGAAATAGTTTCAGGGACCAAGAAAAGGGGGCAAACTGATATTAAGGGAGTGGAAAATTAAAACCTGGCAAAAAGTGCCTAGAGGCTGTGAAAATGAACTCCCAAGATAGATATAAGGCTTTAGAAATCCATGGTTGAGGAATGTACGTGACATCTGGTATTCTAGTCCAGCGGGCCAGATGCACTCTGCTGCCAGTCAGCCTTGCTCTTCAAGCACAGGACTTTTTAAGAGTAGGGCCTCTATTCCATGTTTCTCATTCAGGAGACATGGCAAGGCAAGAGACCTCTAGCAAGCAGAATTCTTCAGTGTCCAAGTCAGAGATGTTTACTTTAGGGATGCTGAACAGCCTGTTGGTTTATATGTACAGTGCTCCAATTTTTTTTAAGGGTGTTTAATATATGCTTGAGTATTTCAATATGTGTCTGTCACAGAGCTTAAGACTTAACGTTTTTGATCTTAGTCTCAGGAAGACTTACAAGGAAAATCTTCTCAGCCATTTTTGAGCTGTAAGGTCATAGGCCGGGGGGTGAGGAGGAGTCAGATGGCGCAAATGGCATGTTTGCTAAGAAACGTGAAGAATTGGGCAAGGATGAAGCGTTGCATCTTTGTTGTAAGTAATGTAGAGGAATGCACAGCAGAGACCTTCGCCCCCAAAAGGGCAAGGAGCTCTCACCTTAGAAAAGACAGGCAGCAATAAACCTTTCTCAATTTTCAAGTCTCAGTGACAAAAATGGTGTTAGACCTGGAGTGGTGTTTTGAGAATATTAGGGATTGCAAACGCTACAGTTTCTAATGGAGTACTAAGCACTATAAAGAGGAGCTGAGTGTAGCCTCTGATGCAGGTGAGGCTGTTTACCATTTAATAATAAGCTCAATTTGGAAAAAAAAAAAAAGGAAAAAACTTTTCATTTTGCTCCCAAAAAGCATTCCTTCTTAAGTTCACAAGTATATGCAAACCAACAAAACATCCTAGATGAATGGAGAAGGTAGGGGACCTATTCAGACTGACTAGCTGTAGACAACTGAATTACCTGGACTCTTTCAAATTTGCAGAAGAGACCTTCCAAAAGGTGATTTCAGAACAAAGCACTTTCTGGGGCAATCTGAATTGTATGCTGGAAGAACCCTTATTCTTTCACTGAGTACATAGGCCATCTATGAGCAGTATGCAGGTAATTTTGTTGGCTGTATTAGGTGTCTAAAAACAGCTGGTATGAGTACTCCGTAGATAAGTGATACTTTAGGTACTCCATGAATGATATTTCTTGGTGAAAAACTGAAGCAGTGTGGATTGATGCTGTTAAAGTACTTTGTAATATTCTCCTAATGCCACTTATCTGTTTCATGTACATGCATGTATCTTAGCAGTTTGTACAACACCCACACCTTTCTTATCTAAACAGTGCTTTACATCTAAGAGAGCTGGTCAGTGTTGAATTAGAGAATTTTAAAAACTGTTTTTACTGAGATTTAGGAGAATTTCCAAGAGATTTTGAGTGGAAGAGTTTCCTGAAATAAGGAGTTTAATTGTTATGGGATTCTTTTTTTTTTTTATCAGTGGAGTGAACCTGTTTCTCCACTGCTCAGAACCATTCAGTAAGGTGCAGTAATGGAAGGGGGGAGAAATATGGGGGGAAATCAGCATGTAAGCCACATAAAATATTAGAAGTAGCCCCAGCAGAAGTTCCTCCTTAGGGAGGATGGGAGAGATGGAATGGGCTTCATTCAGTTTATGAGAGGAGAAAGGTGGCTTCTTAGAAGGACAGGAAGGATGCAAGGACTAAACAGAGCATACGTGATTGTGCTCGCAGCTCATTTTTGAGCAAGGATAAACAGCTTCATCATATAGCTGCACACTGTTCCTAGCAATTGTCATAAGAAACCGTTGTCTGTGCTCATAACTTTTTTTTTTAAAGGTACAACAAAGAAAATAAAATCCCTCAGAGATCCATCGGCAAAGATGTCCAAGTCAGACCCACAGAAGTTAGCCACTGTTACCATAGCAGACAGCCCAGATGAAATAGTGCTGAAGTTTCGCAAAGCTGTGACTGACTTTACCTCGGAGGTGACCTACGAGCCCGCCGCCCGCCCCGGTGTCTCCAACCTGGTGTCCATCCACGCTGCAGTGGCGGGGCTGAGCATCAAAGAGGTGCTGCACCAAGCCGCTGGTCTCGACACTGCTCACTACAAAATGGTGGTAGCAGAGGCTGTTATCCAAAAATTTGCACCTATCAGGAATGAAATCAAGAAACTCCAGGAAGACAAGTCTCATCTGATAAAGGTTTTAGAGGATGGAGCAGAGAAAGCCAAAGAACTGGCTGCTCCTATCTATCAAGAAATAAGGAGACTGGTGGGATTTCAATAGAAGCTGCTGAGTAGTTGCAAGGACTTTTGTATCATGGGACAGAGATTTTGTTATTTGTAACAAAATCATTTATTAATTATTAATCATTTTGGTTTGAAACAAAAACTTTTTTTTCCTGGAAGATCCAAGGTGAAGGCGATTGCATTAAAAAATGTGCATGAAGCCAGGTATTTCCTGTGGGACCAGCATTAAGCTTGCCTGGCTAGTCAAAGAGGGAGGACAGAAGCAATCACAATTCACAAAGAAATTGTGCAAAAGCAGATTATAAGGTTGCCTGTGTGGGTTTTTGGATTTTTCCATTGACCACTGCAGGAAGATGAAGTGTAGGTAAGGTGATCAGAATCTAGCAGAAGGCTTTGTAATCCCCTCAAGAACATACTTAGCTGTGTATATGCTGTTGTTACAGATGGACAGTTAATCCTACTGGGGGTTATTCAGCTTTGTTATGGTGATTGAACATGTTCTTGGATAACCAGAATAAAAGCAGAGACTTAAAAATAAATGCTCAGGATGATGACAAGGGAACTTACTGCTTCTCCCTATAGTTTCTTCAAATTCAGCGTGAATTTTTTTTATGTCGTTTGTTTGAAATGAATTTCACTTCTGCCATTTGTGCCATCCTGCTGGTCAGGTCTAATGTGCTTCAGTGAGAAATGACATGTGCTTCAGCTGCTCCTGTTTCACCTGCTGCTCTGTTTAACAGGCAGCTCCAGGATTTTCAGTTCAGCATCAAGTGTAGAACTGCTTAAAAAAAGGTGTAGAAGAGAAGATGTAATCCTGAATCAAAGAAATCTTGAGTTGAGAATCAGAGAACTCTCTGTAAAAGTTTACAAAATTGCTTCTTTAGAAAACTATGCTAAGGTCAGAGCCAGAATAGAGTTAAATAGATATTTACGGACTCTTCGCTACTGAGCCTTGAGAAACTGTAGTGATGGGAGAGCAATATTAGCCTGCCCTGATCTTGGGCTTCCCAAGATCCACAGACTTGGACCCACGGATTGTGGCACCTGTTGGGGAATGTGTGGCAAAGGGGAATTGCCAAAAGGAGACACCATGTTCTGAAGAGGGGTAGTAGTACATGTTAAAAGGTAATGAAAGCCCTACTGATCCTGTGCCAGAGTATTTAGCTGTGTCGTTACACTTCATGGTGCTGTGTATGAAATTGCTGTACTGTAAACTGAGTTAATCCTGTGCTCTGGCAGCTCATAACCACGCTATGCCTGTGGCATTGGTCATGAAGGATCGCAATCTTACATGACTGAGTTAGTAAAACATGGGGAGGGGGTTCTACATAGTGCAGTTGGTTGGTTGGTTGTTTTGGGGTTTTCTAAAAAGCAGTATTTAGTTAATTATAGGGAGTTAATTCAGAAAAAAATATTTAATTTTCCAAAACATAAAGCTGAGGACTGAGCGTCGCCAGATCTGTGCTGAGACCTGTATTTATTTGTTAGGGATCTGAAGAAGAGAACTGCCATGCAAGAGCTTGATGATGACAGATTTTCTAAAATTAGTCAAGACTAGAGAAGCAGAGTGGATGGAGACAGACTGATTGGAACCAAACTCAGTGTAGACAAGCCTAAGGTAATGTCCTCTGGAAAGAATAAGTATACTCAAAAATTGTCCCTGGTTTTAAATAAGCTGTAGTGGATAAGGAAAGAACATGTTATAACTGTACATATTTACGTAGTTTTACAAAGCTTTTGTCAGTGTTGTCAGCTGCATTTGAGCACTAAGATGAAAAATTAAGGCACACAATTACTGCTGCTTCCTGACTTAGCATATAATGTTTGCTGTGGCACTTTTTAATATAGATTGATTTCTGCAAAGGTCCCACAGTATGTACCTTGAGAAAAGCTAACACTGTCCTCATGAAGACTCTGAAAATCTTTAATGCTTGCTTATCTAGTTTCTACCTCTACCTCTTTTTCACTAGCAAAGATAGAAGCATATATTCAAAAGACAACTCAGAGTTTCAAGGTCTCTTTACACTTCTGATACTCAAATCACCTAATATATAGAGTTGCCATTCAACACACCTTCTCTGCAGTGGAAGGAAAATAGGAGCACTCATGGGAGGGGTTGACACCAACAGGTAATTTTGGTTTGTTACTTAAACTGTTCTGAGCAATCTTTCCAAAACTGTTAGATTCTTTTTCAGAAAATCATGTAAGTAAAGCAAGAAAAAAAACTTCAATAGAGCCTTTTCTTGGAGGTGAGGATTTAAAGCATTACATATTTAGCCGTGTTTCAAGCAAATTCACTAATTTGCCTCTTTTTAATTCAATAATACATTGGGGGTTTTCCCTTCTCTTTCCCCTATCAGTCAAACAAGTCTTATTTGCCCGACCTATTTCCTACCAGTAAGGAAATCTACATATTTTTTCATCTTCAGAAAAGTTAAACTTGTGTAAAATGAGTATATTAACCTTCTGATGGTTGACTAAGCTTTTCATTTAGTTGCTCCTGTGGAGGAATTCTCAACATATGTTTGCCCAGTGAAATAATCTCGATTCCATTAACAACCATGATCTTTAGAATCCCTTGAGAGAAGACAACAAATGTAGATGTTTGCAGGTATCTGTTGCCTATTTAAGTTTTCTTAGAGCATGTTTTTTCTTCAAAATTAACCATCTTGGCATTCAGGTGGTTTAGCTGAGCTTGAAGCAAAGAGTTGATTCCAAGCGACTCTCTCCTACCTCCCTATCTCCCTTTGGGAATGTCTTAGTAAACACCCATTCTGTATAGGATTCTGTGGCAATGTTTACTAAGGAGTGCAGTTGAGTTGGAATAGCTGTTTAGGGAAAAATTTTTGGAGAAGACTTGATGCTTTATGTTTCATATTATTTGTTTCACAAAAATTTGTTTCACACAGTTTTTTGTTTCACACAAACTCTAGTGCTGGGGATTTAATGTTTGTTTGCAACAAAATAGGTGCACTCCTGAAACACATTTTCATCTTTGTTTTTATCCGAATCACATTCTCTAAGACTTCTCTGTGATGTCAGCTGAAGTGCAGTTGGTGGGGACTTTCTGCAGAAGCACACTTCTCATCCCAGCTGCAGAGTGGTAGAGACATGCCCTGTGTCATTGTGGAAGTCACTGTAAGGTGGTCTTCAGGACAGAGTGAGAAAAAGGTCCAAATATATCTTTCCTAATTGAAGTAAAAAGAGTCAAAAGGTGGAGAGGTATCCTTACCCTGTGCTGTGTTGCTCATTGAAGAAAAGGAAGCAGAAACAATGATCCTTTATTTAGAAGGCATCAGTAATTTGTGCCTTAGACTCAAAATCTCCTCTTTTGCATTCCTGTATGTTTGTGCTCCTGGCCCACTGCAGATCCCAACCACTACATATGTGTCAGACATAGCATCTCCTGGTAAGATTCACTCACCTTTAGAGGTAAAACATCAACTCCACAGTGAATTACTTGCAAAAATCTAACAAAAACATTTATACACTTGAGACTTCATTTTTCCAGCTGGTTGTTCCTAGGAAGTCATGATATCACATAGTGAGTCTCAGCTCTGTGCTTTCAGTTTAGAGCACAGGGTTTACTGAGAATTTTAGATTCAGGAACAATGTTTTCTGCAGCAGAGATTCCAAATGATGGTTGGCCCCATAAATTAACTCTGGGACTGCTCCAGCATACGTCCCTGCCTCAAATAGCTGGAGTGCCTGGATATTGTACATTATACTGGAATTTAATTGTAATTCTTAAAGATGATACTTAGTTTTCAAACACCATGACCTGGCTTCTCAGATTCCCCAGAAGGCTTTCTGCATAGTTCTGATTCGGTGTGTGTTTATCTACAACCAGTTCAAGCAGAGCTCCTTTGCAGGATTATGGCTGCATCCATTAAAGGCTAGAGAATTCATCAAAATGAGCTGAAAGTCTAAGGAAGGACAGTGAAATGGGATCCTTGGGGACTGACCTGCATCTAAATGTTTTGGGAACCGTAGGTTTAGCAAAGCAAATGTTTTCTTATCCTTGGTTAGGGCCATTATGATCCTGCCAACAGTGTAGCAGTAAATACTGATGATGAAAGTGTGTTCTTTCAGCAGTCCAGCTTGGTTAGATTTACGTTCAGTACAAGGGATGGATCTTTCACCATTTTGATCTATGCATTTAAGCTTCTGGATGCTGCCTACCTTTTTTTTTTTTTTATGACTGGTGGACTGCTGTACAGAGAAATAGTCTAGCAAGTTGGTGGAGGAAAGCTAGTGGAAAAGGGGTTTTGTTCAGGAAATATATTGTCTGTTCTTGACAGGAAAACAAAACCCCTCTTTCTGCTGTGTTGGACTGTCTAATTTCCTTTTAATTATTTGATGTTGTTTATCTTTGAATGAACATTCTTTCTAGGTAAATTTGACAGTAGCTGCAAGAAGAATGTCAATGTATTGTGTAGTCAAAAGCCTTGGAAGGACCCATACATCTCTCATCTTTTCTAAAGTCTCTTAAATAGTGGGGCTTTACTGTTAGCATCAGCCAGTTTTGGGAAAAATGCTGCAGCAAAACTGTAGTCATATGTGACATTAATTTATGTGCTTAAAGCTTTGGTGTTTTGGTTTGGATTTTTTTTTTTTTGCTCTCTCAGCTGTGACAGAAGACTTACTAAATATTGAATTCCCAATGAAGCTTTTTATCACACAGTCCTGTCCAGATGACAGCTGAAGTAATGGAAAATTCTCTTTATTATCACAAAATATCCTGCTCTGATTCTCACTGTCTTTACTGTTATTCTGTTGGCTGTACTAATGGTCATATTGTGGAAAGATTGACATATAAGTATTTATTGTGTGTCAATAAGAAATCATTTTACCTGCAACAATCCCATATTGTTATGGAAATGGAAGATTCACTGATCATTTCACCTGTAGGCAGCTGCCTTGGTGTCACAATTATTTTATATAAAACCAAATGCCAACCTCCTGCACAGGTAAAGTAAACAGTTTAACACCTGGGAAGATGTTCTACCACTGTTGTAAATTGCTGTCACAGAACACCATGACTGAAGATGAGATTATCCACTGCAGGAGTGGGCTCGTGCTGCCTGTGGACATAAAATTAAGCGCTGAGCTTAACGTCTGTTGTGCTGTTGTGCTCTCAGCATTCCAGCATGGCTGTGAGACAGGAGCAGAGCAAATCTGTGCCACACCAGAAGGCTCAATCAGTTCCAGATGTGCTGCATTTGCTGTATGTGCAAGATGAAATGTCAAGACAAGAGTTGCAGAACAAAAATCCTTAAAAGTTATTAAATGTTTGGAAGTAACAGCATGCTTGTAAAGCTTGGCTTATAAAGCCTGTGATAGCATGGTCTTAGCCTCACTCACAGAGCTGACAGGAGCAGTCACACAGCTGAGTTTGATGGTGGCATAAGGTAAGCCATCTGCTTCCTCAGTACAATAATGTAAAGACAGTATGAGTCTAATTTGAGGGGTTACTGGATTAACCCTCACAGGTGGGAAATAATAGCTTATGGCAGAGCAAGGTAGTACCACATCTCTCTTGTGTCCTGAACCATTCTGAAACCAGATGCTCACAGCTCAGGTGGGGACACAAAGCATGGAGAAGATGCTGCATGGACAGTGTCACTTGTCCCACGTGCTGTTGTATCTATGACTCTGCAATTCCTCCACTTTCAGTTTGGCGTGACTTTATTGTCATCCATCAATGTGAAATGATGTTCACATGCTGATAAAATCAGTGGAACTTTGGTTTAAACACTGGATGTATGTTCTCTACTATCTTTGGTGAAAAGTTCTTTCCTGATGCCCCAGGATTTATAGAAAGAAATCATTAAGGCAGGTAGAAGAAACTTACCAAAACAAGGCTACTTTCTGGCATTATCCAGAGTTTCTGGTGTCGGTGGTTTCTGGCTTCATTCACCTTGTTTACCTTCATGCTTCATCCCCTAAGCCACATCTTTCTCTGAGTAAAGTAAAACCTGTATGTTGAATGTTGTGAGACTGACTTTTTATTGTGACTGGAAACAGTTTGTCAAATATATTTGAAGAGTCTCTTTGTTTGCTGAATGAATAACAAAGATTTCAATAAGTGCCTCTTGAGTATTTAAGCCAAGAAATAAATATGAGTCGGTTGGGATTTGCTCTGCCCACACTTACTCCTTCATGGCCTGCCTGGCAGATGTTCCTACAGCAAGAATGGGAAAAAGAAGTTTTCTCCTTAGGGTTGAAGGCCAAACGTAAACTGCACGTGGCAGTGTGGCATCCATTATTTTTAGACAGTCCTCCTTAACTTTCTCTTAAATCTGGTATATCTGTTTGCACACCCCCAAAGCTAAAATTATGTGAATATTCAGGGGGAAGAAGCACTGGATGTGAATGACTAAACCCATTTCTGTCTCAGAGCTACTGTCTTTGCTATGCATGAACATTGGCACACAAGGAGGAAGGGCCTTGCTGCTTGGGAGAGGATTCCTGCTGTCACCATTGAGACAACTGATCCAAACTGTGACACTCCTACCGTAAGTTTACCAACATGAACCCCCCTAGAAGGAAGCTGTGAAGTGGATGAATTTACTGTGTACACTGCATGAGTGCTGCAGGTTCCATAGTATTGGTGTGACCTGTTAGGGAAGTATCATTTTGGTGTTTAATAACCATTGCCAGAATGGCCCAAGGATGTGCTGGGATTCTGAAGATCTCAAATATCTTATGGGGAAAAGCTGAAAGAGTTGAGCTTGTTCAGCCTTGAGAAGAGATGTCTGAGAGGGGGCCTCATCCATGTCTGTAACTATCTGCAGGGAGGCTGTCAAGAGGATGGAGCCAGGCATCCAGTCACACCATTCTTGGTGGTGCCCAGCACTGGGATGAGAGGCAATGGACAGAAACTGATGTGCAGGAAGTTCCACCTGAACACAAGAAAAAACTTCTTTACTGTTCAGGTGCACTGGAACAGATTGCCCAGAGGTATTGTAGAGTCCCTCTCACGGAGGTATTCCAGAACTGTCTGGACACATTCCCTTGCCATGTGCTCTGGGATGAACCTGCTTCAGCAGGGAAACTGGAGGAGCTGACCTGCTCTGATCCCTGCCAACCTGACCCATTCTGTGATTTTGTAAATTAGGATGTGTTGCTGATTTGTATGTGAGTTGTTCTGGCTCCCCTGAAGATTAAATGTGCTTTTTTTGGGTGACTTATATCTAATAGGCCTAATTTCTACAGAGATATTGTTAAAATAAACTTTAGAGTTCCAAAATATCTGTGTAGCATAACAACAAAATTGAAGTGATGAGCTTTGCTGCTGTTTTAATCCACTTTGCTTACCAGCATCACACACTGACAGGAGTAGAAACTCCACTTTTTTTCTTCTTCAAGCCAACAAGTTCTGACCCAAAGGGCTTCACTTTACTTTCTGCTTGCCTTTGAGGAGGTGGATTAGCTTGAGTGTAAATGTTGTCTTTATGGTTTATGAGGGTATTTCAGTAGCTGAGGAGTGGTTTATCAAGGGAGATCTCTGGGTGGCCTGAGAAGATTTAATGGATGCTGCCAGGTTTTGGGGAGAATGCTTTGCCTCTCTCCAGTTAAAAAAAAATAAAAAAAAATTTAAAAAAAGTAGTTGCAGATGAGAATTTAGTAAATAGAAAAGATTGAATATTCCCTATTTGTTTTATTGAATGTATTGCTACAGCTTCATAGAAAACAGCAAAATGTGCATCATAAAGGCTATTTTGGTGTATCGTTTTTAATCTGATTTGAGCCTTTGTTGTCTGCCTTGCAGTTTTCTGTCCTTTTATTTCTTTCTCTGGAAAAAGAGTTTTGCTCTTTGGTTAAGCAAAGAAAATCTAAAAGCATGTTTTACTTTTTATTTCTCTTTTGCTTTTGAGCAGGATGCTTAACTTGGAGCAGGATGCTTTGCCTCAGTTTCCCCACTATAAGTGAGGCATAGGAGATTTCGTTACACATATATTGGGAGGCTAAACTAATATTTACTAAGCATTTTCAGCCCTCTAATTCAAGATGCCCTTGCTTGGCACTGAGTTATAGTATTTCTTCCTGTAATGCTCTTTTAGTGATGCTTATGGTGCAAGTAAACAGTGAAAAGTGCCAAAGGGCAGACAGTTCAGTATAGGCTAGTAAATAACGCATTTAGTGAAAGTATCCGAGTTGTGTGCTTCGCAGAAATCTGTATGCTGTTGATTTCTACCTTGATACTCTTTGTTGTGCTGCAAAATACTTGAAAATGTCTTAATCTTTGTCTCCTCCTTGCTGTGTGAACGTAAGGGCCTCTCCAAGTATCTAATATCTAAAGAAAGGTAATTCTACTACAGGGAGGGGAAACAATAATTACTAAATTTCCTGAATAGTAAACAGTTTGGGTTTGCATTTGGGGTTTTTTTTAGGGAGCTGGTCCCTCCATTCTTGGCCCTCTCACTACTGGTGAGTATCTCGAGGATGGCACATCCCTGCCTGCTCGCCGCTCCCGACCTCGAACCTTAGCGGCCATTGGAGAGAACTGGGAAGGTGCCGCAAGAGTGAAGCGGCGCTGGGGGAGCGTTTCGGGCTCCGTGTGCGGGAAGGAGATGGAGCTTCCCCAGCGTTTCGGGCTCCGTGTGCGGGAAGGAGATGGAGCTTCCCCAGCGTTTCGGGCTCCGTGTGCGGGAAGGAGATGGAGCTTCCCCAGCGTTTCGGGCTCCGTGTGCGGGAAGGAGCTTCCCCAGCGCAGGGGGAACCGCGGGGTCCGTGCGGGCGGGGCCGCAGTGCCTGGCCGCGGGCGCCAGGGGGCAGCGGCGGGCCGGGGGGCGCTGCGGGTGGGGCATCCAATCCCGCTCCCCGGCCGGCCCGGCCCGCTGTCCTGCGCTTCCCCATCCAGCCCGCTGTCCTGCGCTTCCCCATCCAGCCCGCTGTCCTGGGCTTCCCCATACCAGCCCGCTGTCCTGTGCTTCCCCATCCAGCCCGCTGTCCTGTGCTTCCCCATACCAGCCCGCTGTCCTATGCTTCCCCATCCCCGCCCGCTGTCCTGTGCTTCCCCACCCCGGCCCGGTGTCCTACGCTCCTCATCCCAGCCCGCTGTCTTGCGCTCTCCGGCCTCGCACAGCGCCCTGGGGTTCCCCGGCCCCGCATAGCGCCCTGCTTCTTCATGGCACGGCGCCGGGAACTGCTTTTGCCTGTGTCCCGCTGCCCTGACTGGGACGAGGGAGAGAGCTCCGAGCTCCGCGGGTTCAAGGAGACTTTCAAACTAGTCCTCCCGGGAAGGGAACCCGGCTCAGCCCGATTGCGGGGTGGGTGCGGGAGCATCGCCGCGACACTGCGCGGCTCTTTGTCTCCTCGAAAGACTCTGGGCACTCACCGCATCCTCCCAAAGGTTAAAAGTGAGCAGGAGGCTCGTCAAAGGGCCTTTCTGAGCCCCTTAGCCTCTTCCCCCTCCCTCTGGAGCGGTGCTTGCTCACTGCACGAAATGCAGCCTCAGCGCTGAAGGCTATCCTGACATTGTATCCCGGAGGGCTCTTTCCTCAAACAAATTTTAGAGCAGAAGCAGGGGCAGTCCCTGCTCCGCTTTCGGGATGGTGAAGCCCTTCAGGGAAAAGGAGGCTGACTCTGTCCGTGCGTTTGCCGGCGATAATTCCCCAACGCTTTCCCTCAGGCAAGCCGTAAACTGGGGATTATTTCAGTGGCCGAGTGGTTTAAAAGGATACGTGAGGGGACTGTGCAGGGACGATCAGATCTGCTCATCGGGGGTTATTTACTAAGTGCTCCCCGCTTCCCTTAACATGGAAAATACGAGGGCTGGCCCGAGCCATCACCTCCGTATCGTGGGGAAAGAGGGAGAAGCGTGCTATCGATGCCCGGGAAAACTTTCATAATTTTGTTTTCGAGAGTCGGCAATAGGAACGACAGGGCAAAATACACCTGATGCTGCTAACTGGAGAGAGGATAGAACGAACGCACCGGCAGATAAAAACGTCTGCCTGCCGTCTTTTGTTGCAGTACGAATTCTCCATACACGACCGTTTCCTCTTTCTTTCCTTTATTCGTTGCCCGCTACCTCTGCTGGGGCTACTTCCGAAATAAAAGCGGAGGCGTGGGGTTTGGAAAGCCATGTCTTATCCAAGCCCAACCTTGAGCCTCTCTCAGACTTGCAGTACGGTGTTAAAGCTCGCGTTGGCCCTGCATCGCCTCGCCTCCGCACGGCTCCAAACCCCGGCGAGGCAGGAGAGGTGATGGACGAGAGGGGCCAGTCCGGAGCCCCTCGCATCTGCTGTGCCCCGTGGGCTCCAAGCCCGTGGGTGGGCAGAATTACACGGCTCTGTTCCCATCCACGGGCTTTCGGGGAGGGCTTAAAGCAAGGCAATGATTGTTACGGGCAAGGCGAGCGTGTTCTGCTGAGGCGGGGAATATAGTCTGGGAGTTCCCGAGCGCCCCGTCATGTATTATTGCCCACACCTTGGGATTAGCTAGAGGCAAAACTCCAGGTTCACGTGGAAATGCCCCGGAGACAACTTGCGTGGGGCAAGCGGGGGAAGCAGCAGTGGCGGGCTGCGGCGCTCGCTCTTTTCGAGCATCTCCGCGGGGAAAATTGCAGCAATTTCCACATAACGAAAACCAAGTTAGGAGGGGAAAGATAGTTGAAACAATTAGTGAGTGAGTTGGCGCGTTTCGAGAAATGAAGCCTTGCGCGTCCGGCACCGTTCCGTGAAGGGTGCAGCGTTGGCTGCCGTAGATAAATCCCGCTTCTCATTTTCATTCTTGTTTCGGCAAAGCCTGACGAATCCCGCCGATCCCCTCGCGTTCTCGTCGTGTGCTGAAGCCCGTGGCAGTGCCGGGGGCGGGTAGCGCATCGCTCCTGTGTCTTGAAGCCCCCATGG
Organism: Agelaius tricolor; assembly: GCF_023055355.1. NCBI lineage: Eukaryota > Metazoa > Chordata > Aves > Passeriformes > Icteridae > Agelaius > Agelaius tricolor. The sequence goes on from NW_027269269.1 coordinate 22,529,894, forward strand.
TGCTCACACCGAGCAGGGATCTCCCCTCCCATCTTCTCCCGAGGTCCAAGGGATCAGCCCCGCCGAGTATCTTCTCAACCTCTTTTATTCCAGGCGACTGAGGCTCATACATCACTGATTTTCCTAGTGCCTCGCAAACTCTCACCTGGCGTTATTGTATCCCAAATAAATTTTCTAAACAAGCATTTGCCTCCCAAATACGGATATAATCTTCACTGGCTTTCTTGTTAATGACTTCCATTGAATCGATGCGGCAAAGCTCTTTATCTTATAGTGCAATGCAGAATGAGGCATTGTACACATATGGTTTAGTTTTTTTCCCCCCTGATTCTTGCGAGCTGGGCAGCTTTCAGCCGGGAAAGGCGCACTTACACATATTTGACTCCTTGCATATTCTGATACACTGAAACGGTACGGGATGGTTTGGGGGATGTGTTTGGGCAGAGAGATTAAACTAAGTCTAGACAAACGCACTGTTAAAGCCGATTCCGAATAAGTCTATCCTTAAGACAGAGCTAAAAATGCCCTGGACATTTTTATTGCTGTTGCTGAAAATAAGTTAAACATGGAGTGATCAGTTGCCATGGCAAACGGATCAGGAGTAAGAGTTAAGATCACGTGTGGGGAAAAAAAATATATATATAAAGGGGAAAAAATCTAGACTGAAGGTACGTGTAGAGCCTCTTATACGGGAGGATGAGTGCAGAGCCGGGGGTGCTGTGAGCGTGGGTCTGGTGTGCAGCGCGTACCCTGCAGGGGTGAAGGCAGAGGGCAGGCGAGGGGGGAAATTGTCTGGCAGCCTGCCCGGAGCCACCCCCAGGTACGGCCTCCTCGGAGCCCTGGTGGAGCCGGCGACTTCCCGCCTGGGGAGGCGTTTTTGGGAACCCCGCGGCCGACGCAAATTGGCGCCGCCGGGTCCCTGCAACCTTCCCCTCTTTCCCGGCCCCTGGAAAGCAGCGGGGCTGCCTGGGTTCCCCGCGCCCTCCGAAACTTATCCCAGCCTGGAGCCTGCACCCAGGGGTTCGGCTGCCTCTCATGCCGCGTGTGTCGCTGTGTGTGTCTGTGTCAGTCTCTGTGTGTATGTGCGTGTGTGGAAGCGTCCTCTGTGTGTGTGTGGAAGCGCTGGGCTGCCGTGTCCGTGCCTGCTTTCTGTTTGAAGGCATCTAGAAGTGTTGTCTCTGGTGTCCACAGGACCCGCTGGCAAGGCAGAGGGGGTGAGTATGAGCCCCTGGTTGTGACCCCTCATTCTGCTGTGTCTGAGATGCCAGGCCGTCCAGTCTGGAGTGTGTGATCTTTATCTTCATCTGAGGAAGAACAGTTTAGTCCACGTTCTCCTTCTTCCTCTGAATTTGACAGGGAAGTGTAGGTGCAGTTTTGTTTCGATCAAAGCAACGCCTGCAAAAGCGATGTGTACTTCCATCCAAACTCTCAGAACTGTGCCACCCCTTCCCAGGCTGAACTCAAACTTCTTTTCTAACTAGCAAAATCTGTTCGTGTCCCTGCTTGACAGTCTGTCCAGCTATCTGTCTGTCTATCTTCCTTTAGGGTTGACCTTTCTGGGAGAGGCAGCCCAGATCGGATTGTCAAGTATGTGTCCAGTCCTGTCCAGTTTGATTGGCATGAGTTTGCCCTCAACTCTCCCTCTCCCCCGAATTCGTTCTTTTTTGAGTAATTAGACAGGGCAAGTCTCATCACCCTTCTGAGCACCTAGGGTCCCCAAACAAAACCCCAATCACAGTACTCAAAATTTTCAGAGGGTTTCTCTGAAGAAAATATACTTGTACTTATATACACGAACACACCCGTAAAAATCTTTCGAGCTGCGCCAGCGTGTAAATGAGGTGTCAACTTCGATTATGTGAAAAGAGATAACACTGATCTCCTAGGCATATTTGAAATAGGTTACCAGTTTATTGTTGGTTGGTTTATTGTTTGGGATCTTTTTCTCCTGAAATAAACATGAACTGATTTCTGAAATCGTTTTCCCCCGTGGGGTTTCCCCCTATTCTGTGATGTATCTGCCATTGTAAACGGGAGATGAGCAATTTCTAAATCTGGGATCAGGGTTAGAGGACCAGAAGAGTTAATGCCGCCAGCCTAGTTCTGTTTCTAGACACACATGTTTTGGAATATGGCGATACGCTGACGAAAAGGTGCTCTCCGAAAGGACGAGCCTCTCGGCGTTTAGCCGGGAAACCGTGTAGGACGGAAACTGCAGCTGCGGAGATCGGGATCCCGACCCCGAAAAGTTTGTTCTGTAGCTCTTTACAATGATTATTTCTAGGAAGACTGAAGAGGTCAAGCTCTTATTTCAGCTCCGCACGGGTTTTCGGCCGCAAACCGTAAGGGACGGTGCTGTAAAGCTCCCAGGAGCTGGTGACACACCGGATTTTCCCGTTTTGTGTGGTACCGCCGAGGTGTCTTCTCTCCAGCGAGGTTTTGGGATTTGTGCGCCGTGACGGTCTCTCGGGGAGAGGGAAATGTTTGCTAAATTTGTTTTCCAATACCGACGTTAAAACGAAAAAGCGGCCTTTGAAGCGTCTCTTTTAAGCCGCGGCGTGCAGACCTGGAAACCAATTCGCCGGGGATCAGTCGTGAAACCTAAAGAGGGAATGGGGAGCCTGCAAATCTTTGCAGCCGCAAAGAGAATTAATCGCATAACACCGGCTAGACGGCGTCCGCCCGAGCCGTGATTTTAAAATCAAAAGAGGGAGTAAAAACCCGATGCGAAAACCAGAGAAGATGCAGCTACAATAAAAGAGGGTCAGTAAAGCCTACCCTGCACAGGCCGACCCGCATGCCCGGTGTCAGGGCGGAGGGGGAAGGTGTGACCCCAAGGTGTCACATCTGTCGGCGGGGCCTTGGCCGGGGTCCCCCGGGCAGGGGAGGCGGCGGGCGAGGCCGCGGCCGCGAAGCGGAGCTGGGACTCGCTCAGCTCCACCGCGGGTGCAGCAGGCACTGCGAGGGGAAGGATCGCCTGCAGACCTGCAGCTAAAGGCCCAGAGCCCCTGCCCCCGCCGTGCTCCGCTTTTTGGCTTCTGCCGACCCAGCTTGGCCTTTTTTTGCTGGTGGACAGGGGACGCCTGGCTTCTCTTGCTTTTCCGAGCAGACGATAAAGAGCTGAGATTTCTCTTCTGCGGCTCTCTGGGTGATTCCTTCTCCCGCTTTGCTGTCTTATGCTTGTCCATTTACTTTAAAAACTTGGCGAAGGTTTCTGTTCCCGGAGCTCCAGATACATCTCCTGACAAGCAAGACTCGCAGTCGGCTTTTTCCCTTTCGCAGGAAACCGCCCTGCCAAAGGGGGTTTCTTCTCTGCTCCAAGTTCAAAGGCACAGTCCTGAAGTAGTTAAGGGGGCAAAAGGGACAAACGTGGGGGAGGCACTGGGTCAGGAGCGCAGGGTCGAAGACATTAGAGCCTCCGCCTCTGCGGCCTTGCCCTTTATGGCCTCAGCATTTCGCTGCGGGCACCGTCCCCACGCCTAGGACTGAGGGGCCTGAGGGACACAGAGTGGGGAAGGAAAATACCCTGGTGCTTTTCTTTGCAAACACTAAAGAGCTGACACTGAGGGCCACCGAGCCCAAAAGAGTGACCCCGGCAGAGAGCAGGGCTTGAGGAGAGCGTGGTTTTCCCACCCGCTCTCCTGCCTGCTTGGGATCCGCGATCACTGGGGTACCAGGGCAGGCATATCCTACTAATACATGGAATAATAATTTCTCTGCCCCTCCCGGTACCTGCTTTTCTCCGTCCACTACATCCCCTGTCAGCCCGAGGGTGTCTGCTGGGGAAATCTTCCCTCGCCGCTGCCCTCTGCTCCTTCCCTGCGAGTTATTGGGTTACATTCGGCTGCTGCGTTATACGGGGCATGTGCTGCGTTGTTTGAAACCTCTATAAAAGAATAAAGACTTAGTGGCAGCCTGCGCCTGAAACTTGTTTACCTACACGTTACAACACAGTCCGCAGAGGCCGTTTAGAAGCGACGGGATTTGGGCTTGTAGAAAGACAAGTCTCCCACTATTTCTATTTGATCGAAAGAATAAAGCCGTGTAAGGTGTTTCCTGTCTACTTGAGATTTTGTGCGGCACTTTAGGCAGGTTATTTCTTTGGAAAACAGCCATGGAGCCCATTGTCTTTATCTCATGCTTGAAAGATTGGGGAGGAGAGGAAGAAGAAAAATCATTGTTAAAAAACACTTTGAAGTTGTGCAACTGTTGCTGCTCCAATTTTTTTCTCCAGTTTCCAGATGCACCAGAAATCGTTACTTTGATCTCACAAAGCAGCAATTTATATTTTTTAATTTTTAAAAAAAAAATGGTTGGGTAACTCAAAGCGTAATGGCAAACATGCCGGGGATGAGGTCATCGGGCCGCGCGGGGAGGCCCGGGAGGCGGGAGCGAGCGGGCGAGCGCCGGGAGCGCAGGAATGAGGCTGCGGGGAAGGACGGGGCTTTCTCTGCGGACGAGCCCGGTTGCCGGAACATCTGCTCAGAGCTAATCTTACATCCCCGCTCGTTCCCAAGGGAGAAGTGTGCCAGTGCACAAGGGGCTGACTGAGCGTGCGGTGGGAGCCTCCCTTTCATGCGCTTGCCAGGGGCTGGCAGAGGGGCGCGATGCCACGGAGAGAGGCGCGCACACATCGAGTTGCAAGGAGCCCAGGAGCTATTAAAAACTGCGGCTGGAGCCGTGGCGAGGGCCAGGACACGGCTTGGCAAATGGTCCCGACCCAATTTCGTCAGAGCAGGAGGGAGATCACAGAACCATTTAATATACTGAGTTGCAAGGATCATCGAAGTCCAATTCCTGGCCCTGCACACGGCAGCCGCATGAATCACACCACGTGCCTGAGAACGCTGTCCAAACGCATCCTGAACTCTGTCAGGCTTGGTGTTGTGACCATTTCTCTGGGTAGACCGTTCCAGTCAGTGCCCAACCACCCTCTGGGTGAAGAGCTTTTTCCTGATATCCAATCTAAACATACTCTGACACAGCTTCAGGCCGTTCCCTCGGGTCTTGACACTGGTCACCACAGAGAAGAGATTAGTGTCCGCCTCTCGGGCGTATGAGTGCCCTCTGCTTTCACTGGTGCATGGCCAACCCTCTTTGAGCGTTCCTCCAAAATTAGTTGCCCCATATAAAACCAGGAGCCTCGCGTCTCTTGCGACGCTCCCAGCTCAGGGATACGATGCATAGGCTGGAGTTACCAAAGCCAACCCCACCCGTTGCCTGAGTCCACCGGGGCGGCTCTCTCCCATCTGCTCCCTCCTCGCCCGGAGAAGCCTGGACTGGTATCCCTGTCCCCAGGGTCACGGCCGCGGCCGGGCCCGCGGTGATGGCAGGGACAGTGCTAAGATCGGCCGGACGGAAGCAGCAGGCTGACAGCTGCCTCCCTCGGGCCTCCCCCTCCCCGACCGAGCCACAGCCACCTGCCTAATGGCTGGGCTCCCGGGAGACACCCACCCGTGCGGAGGTCAGGAGTTTATTTTGCTAAGGAAAATCAAATGGGAGGAAGGATAAGGGGAGTGTGTTTGTGCGGTGGACCCGAGAAACACCGACCCCATCACTCTTCCACTGAAAACGCAGGCCCGTGTTGGATCAGCGGCGTTGACTGCCGGTGATTGCCTTGCTGGGCAATCCCTGGGCAATCCCGCCGCTGCCTGGCTTTTCCATTCCAAAGATACCGACCCGAATCAGGCTGCTGACCCTACAGACCACGCAAAGTGTGAATTGGCTCTCTCGGGAGCCCGTCGTACCCAGTGGGGATGTTCGCAAAGTTCCTCGGGTGCCCGCGCTGGAGAGAGCTCGACCGGGGCTCTGCTTCTGCCATGCCCGGCGGGTCCCCGCTGGGATTGCGCGGGAGCTGCGCCCTCCTCCCCCAGCGCGGTGGGAACGGCTCCGCAGCAGCCGCATCCCAGCGGGATTTCGCTGTAAGGCCGCCTGGACCCACGCGAGCCCCTGGCAGCAGAAGGCTGGCTCTGATCCCGCTGCTGCCAAGGGGCGGGACGGCTCCAGCCGCCGGTGGCTGGCGAGCGGGCCCAGGCAGCGGGTGAGACACATCCCGCAGGGTGGCTCCCCGCACGGGCTGGCGTGTCACCGCCCCGCTGCCCCGGGAGCGGAGGCTCCGGTGCTGCCGCCGTCCCCGCTCCGCTGCGTGGTGAGCGCTGCTCGGTGCCTCCCCCGCTGCGGGGAGGGGTGCGGGGAGAGCTGCACACGCCAGCGGGAGGCGAGGTGCCCGTGGGGGACAGGAGACCTGCCAGCTGGCGGCCAGGCACACGGCCGCCCCCTCTGCTGCCTGCGGGCGGGGAAATAAATCTATGGTCTCCAGGGTAGGGGGCAGCCCCGTACTGCTAGAAATGTCCCTCCCGTGGGAAATGGGGCCGGAGTGACTCGAGGGTGAGGTGGTGGGATCTGTCGCGACTGTTCAAACCCCTTATTTTTAAAAGGGAAGAAATGCGAGGGGAGGAGGAAGAAGAGACAGAAATGAGATGCTGACACTGAGGAGTCGCAGGGAGACATCAACAATCGGTGCCTATAGACCACATCAAAGCACTGCAGAGCAACAATAAAATGCCTTGAAATACTTCTTAATGCAATGTTTGCATTGGGCAAGTCCACAGATGACGCCGAATTTGCCATCACAAGAGAAAAAGAGCAGCAGATGAGGTTTAACCAACATTTCTCTGAAACCCGACTGTAGAGGGAAAAGAGAGGAAGGGAGGGGGAGAGATTTTTATAATCCTGAAAGGCAAGAGGATAAACCACATCAACGCAAAGTGAGTAAAATGCGGCAGGGCAGGATTACTAAGGCACAGGGGGATCTTAACAAATAGACCAATATACCACAAAACATCTGTAAAGAAGAAAACTTTCAGTCAGGATTGCTAGGGAGGCACTTTTGACTCAGAGGCTATTACTCGGCCCTGCTATTTTAGAAGAGGCCATACTCGTTCCCCCTGGCGCTCGCGTTCCCCAGGCGATATGCGGGCACACACAACCTTAGTTATGTCCCGATAGCTGGAGAGCTTTTCTGGGCGGGACGCCTCTCGCACGGATGGTGAAGAAGGAAAACGGGGGCGAATGTGTGTGCTGGCAAGGGGAAAGCCTCCGGGTTCCGGTCAGTCTCTGCCAAGCAAGCAGTCATACTCAGATGAGCGCTTAATTGCTATTGTGTTTTTGTTTTCCAAAGGCAGAACTCCGATTCCCCGAGCGCGGCTGCAGTGTGGCACAGGCTGGCTTTGTCTGGTTGCTGTGCGGCCGCTCTCGTCATGCTGGCCCCGCCTGACTGCAGCCCAAAGCCAGGAGTGCCTATTTAACCTCCTGCCACCCACGCACGAGAGAATGGCTGGACGCAGGCGGCTGAACACCCCTCTGCCCTGCAGCGAGGCTCTCCCTCGCTGACCGCTCATTCCAGAGGAGAGGAAGCCCCAACCTGTGCTGAACTGTCAGATCCCGCTCTCAATTTGCCTCGTTGCCTTGCCCCGTGGGCGAGCTGCTGTCCCCTCTGAATTTGGCTCTCCCAGCTTACCCCCTGGCCGGCCGTGCCAGGCGAGACCCGGCACTGTCTTTCCCTAAACCGGAGCCCGTCGCGGCTGAGCTTTCCGTGCTGTTTTCACCCAGAACCTCCCATTGCTGCGCCCACGCCGGGCAGCCTCGGGAAGTGCTGCCGGGGCTGCCCGCCCTAGCTCCGGCTGGCCGGGGCGCTCCGCTCTTCCCTGCTGCGGAGATGCCCCCGCGGTCCGGCCCCCTCAAAATATTGTTCTGCGGGAGCCTGAGAGGCGGCATTGCGGCCCTCGGGCTCCTCCTCCGAGTATGCCACACGCCGCTCCCTGACCCGGGGCGACTCCGTGCCCGCAGCGGCAGGGGCCGAGCCCAGCGCAGGGAAAGAGGCCTTGCGGCGGGGGAAACTCGGCACACGCTGCCGGGCTCGCTGCTGCCTGGTCCTGCCTCCCCAGGGGATGGAGAGAGAAGATAATTTCACTTATAGAATCATGATAGAACGTGACCCCGACAGGAATGCGGCCGGCACCGAGACGGGAGCGGGGGGATATCTACAGGTTTCTGCGGCTTTGCGGGGAATTAGCGGGATGAGCTGTGGGGAGCCGAGAAAGCTGCGCTGAGAGAGGGATAAAGGTTCAGCTGGATCAGGGGGTATCCCACGGTGTACTCGCTCGTCGCCCTCCGTTCGATTCCAAGGTTTCTGTCTTCCAGGCAGGAGAAATCCCTGCGAGGTATGCAACTCACACGGCAAAAAAAGGGACCACAGATACCAAGAGAAGTTCCTCCCGCCAGCCCAAAATTTCGTCCTGAGAGAGACCAGTCCCCGCCAGCTTTCTGGTTACTAGAAACTAATAAAAACAGTATTAGAAGCTAATAAAATATTGTTTAATAATAAATCTGGGTGAATTCCGGGCGCGGGGCAAGAGCGGGAGAGGTTTGAGATGCAAAATGAGAGCACGGGTCTGGGTCCGGGGGTTCATGGCCACTTTCGAGGGACTTGTAGCCTCGTGTCCGGCGTGCCTGCCTCACACAGCACTTGTGTTTCACGTGGGTCAAAATGAGCCTTGTTTGAAGTTCCTGGGTTGTGCCTCGAGCGTATCTCGTGAGGAGGCCGGGGACCACTCTCCTGCTTCTGCAGTGGTGCAGAGCGCTGATAGCACTGTTTTCCATAGTGGGAGGATTACATCCGGCGGCCACGGATCTTTTGAATGATCCCATTAAAGTCTGCTTCGTTTTAGGTTCGGCCCCAAACGGGATTGTTTACAGTATAACACATCATGTATGAGGTAGGGGAGCGCAGAGACGTCTCTTGGTTCAAAGACCCGTGCCTTGAAGAGGGGAAGAAAAAAATCTCCCTATATTTATTTTTTTGACCGAACACACATTGAAATGCTGTGCGCATTCCTGCTTTCCTCCCTGGAAAAGCGAGCTTAGGATCCTGTCTCGGTAACAAGGGGCCGGTTGTCCGCCTGCAGCGCCCCGTATGAGAACTATTGTACAAGCGCAAGACCCACAGCGTTTTCTGGGAAACGCCATTTCTTCGGCGTGTGTGAGGCTTGGGGACAAAAGCAGGACAAGGGGCAGCGTGGCTGGGTCCTGCCCGGACCGGGGCAGGTTAAAGCTCGCTTGGCTTCTCCCTCTCCTCCTCCCCGGGGACAGCTCAGGCTGGGGCGGCTGCAAGGTACCATAGGCCCCGTGTCTCCAGATCTCCCCACTGATTGCACTCAGTCCTGTGGGTTTGGGAGCCGAGAGTTGCGTTTGGGCTGGAAAAATAATCCAACAAAAAAGGAAACAAATCCCCAAACGTCAACTCCCTTGAACGATCCCAAATTATAACAGCAGCAATTATCTGCAAAGAAGCAGCTCTTCAATGCTCCTCTGTGTAAAGCTGTTTGCTACCAGCTTTAAACTGATTTCTTTAACTTTTCCAATGGAAAAGTAGTCAGGCTTCCTGCAGAGAACAATCACCTTTCAGACTAAAATCTTCCTGCCGAGGCTCGCGCGTGGGCTGCCCCACGCCTGATCCCGGCCCGGCTTTCCTGGTGCTCCTAGTGGGGTGATAAGGGAGGGACACACATCCCTATCTGGGGTCAGAGGAGTGCCGAGCCACGGCAGAGCTGAGCCCCTCGGCCTCCGGGAGATGCTTGGCCGGATGCTTGGCGACCTTCTCGGGACCAGCTCTTGTGCCCTGACTCTGACAGTGGATCTGGTTAAAGTTCTTGTCCTGGAATTTGTGTAGATACAGCCTCGCTGCCGGCTTTTCCCCGCTCCTCCCGAGGTCTCCTAACCCTCTAGAACTCCGAAATTCCTTCAGGGTAGTTTATGTATTGGGGAAAAAAACAAACAAACCCAAAACCCAAATCAGCCAACAAGCAAACAACCCAACCCAGACCTATGAACCGCTTTGAAATCATTCTCGGTCCCGTCTCCCCGGCTAACACTACTCCAGAGTCCACCTGCAAACAGGGCAGGGGCAGGAAGAAGGAGGCCCCGAGGAAACCTCAGCGACCCGGTGCGGATGAGGCCGGGGGGCGCAGGGGGGCAGCGGAGCCCAGGAGTCCAGCTGCACCTTCTCCTCGGCACCAGCACCCTGTGTGAGCGGCTTCGGCTGGCTTTGCCGCCTCTCCTCGAGGCTGTGAGTGTGTGCGTGTGTGCAAATAAGGCTGTCAGGAAGGTAATGTGGCGGGTGGCATGGCTGATTCGACACCTCTGTTCCGCATGGAGCCAAGCGGTGCACAGGGGTTTTTTTGGGGGGGCGAGGGGAGTGGTGGTCAGCCCTGCTTTCCGGTGGTCTTGCCATCCTCTGCCCTCCTTGGAGCTGCCCCCTGCCTCTCGCCATCCGAGAGCTGCAACCACGAGGATTCACCTGTCAGCGGAGACCTCAGCACAGGGCAGGGAGAAAATTTGCTGAAGAGGGAGGAAAAATAAATGTCTTATAAAAAAGCGGGGCGGCAGGAGCGGCCGGGATTGGGTCCGGGGCGCCCGTGGGTGTGAAGCCGAGTGCGCCGGGCGGGCGCGCCCCCAGGCTGTGCCCGGCGGCTGCAGCGCGCAGGGAGCGTGGAGCGGAGCAGCCCGCCCGTGTGTATCTGCGGGTTCCACGCCAGCAGCGAGACTGAAAGCGGCAGAAACTCCTGCTGACAAGCAGGCAAAGCGGGTCTGTAGTCTGCAAATGAAGAGAGAGATCATCTAGTGCCCCGCTTATCGTCCCGGGTTGTTCTGAAGTTTGGCGTGGTAAATACGAAATGCATGGCTTTTAATCCTGCCTGTGTTGTCCCAAGTCAGCAGCTGAGAAGGCAGAAGGGTCTCTAGCCGGGACTTTGGTCTTTGTTTGCGAGGGGAACCTGCTTTGTGTGAATTATTCATCATAATTGCCTATTTCCAAGCAGCTCCGCGGGGAGGCTCCGAAATGCAGTCAGGTCTCACTGGTGCCTGGAGAAAAGTGACGCCCGGAACCAGTGGAAGTTCAGGGACAACTTTAAGTTCCCGATTCTCCTCCCCACCGGGAACACTGGGGCCGGCATGGGGCTGAATAGGGGGAGAGGCCCGGGGACAAGGGGCATTTTGTTGCCTTAAGCCCAGCAAACGCGCCGATGCGTCTCTGCTCTGCCTGGTCTCCTTCTGCCGCCCCGAAAACAGGAGAGACAAAAATAATGTACGCGCCGAAACAAACAGGGGAGAAGTCCTGGTAAAATGGAGGGAAAGTAGTGGCTGTTTTTTATAGTCCAAGTGTATAATCGGATTTTTTTTTCTGTCCTGATAGAAAGCAGATAAATTTAGGAAGGGAGAGCTAAGAGAATAATTACAGGGTGAAGGTAGTTAAATTTTATTTCGAGTCCCAAAGGCAAAACCTGACATTTTATTGCAAACATCTGGAAGGCTTAAGAGACTGGCATGGTGTTTGTTTAAACACTAATAGAGATTTTTATTCTGTAAAACACAAACAAAGCCCATTTAAAAACACTTGAGACTGTAAATATTTTGCGGTGGTTCAATTCTCAAAGCCTGAGAAAACCGGGGGAATGGGAGGGGGAACGAATAGACAGCATAATAGGGGTATAATTATGAATTAGTTAATATACGCAACAATACCGTTTGTGCAGACCATAAAAATAAATTGCAGGCGTATTTTTTTTCCCCAGTCACAGTAACTGACCCCGCGCAGCACGGGAACATCACCTCGCTCGTGTTTCCAAGCGGCGACTTGTGCTTGCTTTAAACTTGCCTCTTTCTAGAGAGCCAGCCTCGAAATCCTCGATCCGTTCAAAGATAATCGGCGCTGTGTTAAAGCCCGGCAAATCGCTCGCTCACGTTATCAGACAGCCTGGTTTTAACGTTGTTTTCCATTACTAACTTTTTAAAAAAAGAGAAATAACAATAAATCCACGGGCTAGATCTGGGGAAACCTCCGGAAAGGTTTTTCTTGCTGTGGAGAAGGGTTTGAAAGTGGCCCAGCCCCTGCAAACAGCACATCTGGACAGCACTCCCGCCCAGCAGCCGTCTCCCCTTATTTCTCTTTTTTCCCCCCAAATATTTCCATATATAAACAAATATTTTTCAGGCTCGCTCTGCGACAACTGGAAAGCAGAAGTGAATGATTTCTTTATAAACCCCGAGGCCTGGCCCTGCGACCCTTGCTCCTGCCACTTTATTCCAGGGAGCAGTTTCCTGGATTTAATGGGAGCTACCCCTGCGAGTAAGAGTCTGGAATAAAGACCAGGCAAAGGGACGCATTCATCTCTGGCGGCCGGGGGTCGGAGTCGGATCTGAATCCAGATTAAGGCCAGGCCTCGGGTAGACTCGAGGTTTGCGCCGCTCGCCGCGGGGAGAGGGGACCCCGGCCCCGGTGCCGCTGCGGCCGAGGGGAGCCCCGGGGCCCGGGTGCGGGCGGCGCGGCCGCGTTTTGCTCTGCCAGATCTATCTCGGTGCAAAGGCTCAGCCGAGTTCCCATCCCCCGGCTCGGGGTTTTCTCTGAGTGAGCTTTCTCAGCCCAGGGGGCAGCGAAGCCTGCGAGGGGGCAGCTCTCTGTGCCCCCCGCCCCCCTCATCCCTCCCCTTTCCCCCGGCACATCCAGTGGGGCCGCAAGGTCGCTGCAGGGGCTGCCCTCTCTCCCCGCTCGCACGGCGGAGCAGCGGTGCCTTTGTGCTTGCCGCTTTCGCAGCGCCCGGCGCGGACGGGCACAGGAAGGGCGAGCAGTCCTAACCCTCCCGGGCACCGGGACAGGGCCAGGGAGGAGGGAGAGGAGCAGCCGTCGGGGCCGTGAATCCATCCATCCATCCCCGCGGTGCCGGGAGCGGTGTCCGGGACCGCGGGGAGCTGCTCTCCCGCCCCTGGCGAAAGGGTCTGCTCCCTGGGGTTTCACAATTAGGGGCCGTATTGGCTTGGAAAGCGCGCCGTGTCTCTTGTCGGTGCTGCAGAGGCTGTGCTCGGCTGCCAGAGCCGGGCGCGGAGTGCTCGGACACCTCAGCTCGCACAGGAGAGAGCCCCAAGGTAAGAGACCCAAAAGGGGTCGGGGCTGCTTTAAACCGTCCACCCGTAAAACCACACTTGCTGCTCTGGAAAACGTATTTCTGAGTTCTTACATCAGTTCCCAAAATTCGCTTAAATCTCCCTGCCTTTCCAGTACCATTTCTTTTCACTAAACCGCTATAAATAATCCACTGTTTTCTTGGGCTCTTTTGCTAAAATCTCCCTCCAGCTTCTTTGAAAGCCTTCCTCGGTGCCTGCATCCCAGACAAGTGTTTCCGAGGCTTTCGGAAAGAGGGAAAAGAATTGTTTTGATGGGGTTTTGGGGGGGGATTTTTTTTTTTTTTGAGACATTCCTTCGCCTGGGAAAAGACACACAGCTGGGGGACCCGCTGGAAACACGTGTGCCCTCCTCCGAGTCCCCGCTCCCGCTGTCGCCTTCCTCCAAGCCCCTGCCTGGGTCGCTCCTTTCTTGTTGCTACTCCTGCCCGGCACGGCTCCCCGCGGGGCCGGGGAGCGGGCAGTGCAGGGTGGGGAATGCACGACACCCATCCCGTGTGGCAGCGCCGCTGTGCCCGCGGAGGGTGACCTGTCAAGGAGGTGCACTGGAGGGGAGGGGAAAGGAGCCACGGGGAGGGGGATGAGGGCTGCAGGGCGGGTGATGGAGACGTACAAATCCTGCTCCTCGGCCTAGATAACAGAGTTTAGCCGGGATTTCCGAAGAAATGGCTTCTTTCCCTTTTTTAATCTGAAATCCGTTTCCGTGCGTGGGAACGCCGGCGGGCAGTTGTCAGTCGGCGCTTTAGGCCGGGGAGAGCGGGCTGAAGGGCTCCGCCGTACCGCCGACGTGGGCACCATGGATTCTCTCGGAGCAAAAGGAAGTGCCTTTTCCCTCTAGGCTCCAACACGTGTCCCTTTCACTTGTTTCCAGCCCCATAGGAAAAAAATCGTCTGTGAAAAACTTGCCCTAAACAGCTCTGCACCTTCGGGGAGCAGCTGAGAAGCAACGGACAAAAATAATCCCTTCCTGAAAATTTGTGTGTCTCCTTGCCTGCTTTTCCACCACGGCTCGGTCCAGGCTAATCCCCTCTCGTACTTTATAATTATTTATATTTTATTTTGAACTTGTGTCGAATTAACCCCCCGCGGCTATTTTCCGTGTACAGTGTTTCGCTTGACTTCACCTATTTTTCCGGGGTCCCACCAGCTAATGAAAACACACGCTTCTGTCACCTTCTCAAAAGCCGCCCTTGCTGCTTTTCACTGCGAGCCCCCCCGCGCCACGCGTGACCGAGGGGCGTGGGAGCAGCTGCGGGCCCGCCTCAGCCGGGCGGATGTCAGGGCAGAGTGAACAAGAGAACAGAAATAAAATGCTGAATATTATCCAGGCAAGCAGCCGGGATTTGTACCTAGCGGCTTTGTTTTCGCTGTAGCTAGAGTGACAAAAAGGAGCGGGAAAGGGAAAAAAATATTTTTATCTAGATAAAAATCCCTTCCCAAAGAGAAGGCGCTCCCCACGCCCGGGCGTGTCTGGGTCTCCCTGCCAGCCCACGCCGCCCGCTCAGCCTCGCCACTCCACGGACACGCATCGTTTTGAAGTGAAATTTCAACCCCCTCGAGACGTTGCTTCTGCTTCTGCCAAACACCGATTCCGCCGGCAAGGGCAAGTAATACATGGTATAAATGAAGTTTTAAAAACACCCCGTCACCCGGCGCCGCTGGGCGGTAAAGCACCTCTCGGGTGCTTTGCGTGGGGATTAGCCAGCAGCAGCGTTTGGGACGCCTGGGTGCGGCGCAGAGAAGTGCGGGAGTTGTTACCTCTCTGTGTTTAGAGTTATGGGTTTCCTACTGGCTCCCCGTTCTTCAAACAGTTAATTCTCCCGGCCGGTGTTCCAGGACTCAGATGGCCAAAATTCCTCTCCCTCAAGCCCGAGTCTCCCTCCTCTCCCCATTGGGTCGCAGCTTTTGGGTCTCTCCCGAGCTCTCCCTCCTATTGGCCGGGGACATTTTTTTTCCCCTTTTTTTTTTTTTTTTTTTTTTTTTTTTTTTCCCTGACAGGCGCACGCAGCCTGCCTAACTCTTGGAGAAAAAAAAATCCCAGAAGTTTGGATCAATCAGAGAGAGACAGAAGGAAAGGGGAGAAGAAAAAAAAAAAAAAAAAAAAAAAAAAAAAGAAATCCAGCCTGCTGCAGCCCCTCTGAGCAAGTGCTGGGACCTGGGCTGAGCACACCCTCCTGGCTCTGCCTGCGGAGTATCTGCAGCCTCATGTAGTGCCTTCAGGAGACTGAGGGCTGGTTCTTCTGGGGGTGCAGCTGGGGAGGGGTGGGGGGGGGAGAAAGAGGCGAGAGGCTCTGCCTCTGGTCCCCGAGCTGTGCGCTCCCAGCCACTGGTCGCTCCTGTGCCCAAGGGTCTGGGCTGGGGGATAAGATGAGTGAGAGGCGAAGATCGGCGGTGGCCCTCAGCTCCCGAGCGCACGCTTTCTCGGTAGAAGCCTTGATCGGGACAAATAAAAAGAGGAAACTGCGAGACTGGGAGGACAAGGGGCTGGATTTGTCCATGGAAAGCCTCAGCCCCAATGGCCAGCTGGGGGACAATGAAGACCCGACTCAGTGCCTGGACCTCAACCCTGGTTAGTGCGACTCCTTTCTCTTCGCAACCCCCCCTCCTGCCCCGCTCCCTCCCAGCTTCTCTCCCTGAGTCCTGTCGGGAGCTGCCCGCCGGGCAGCGCGTCCCGGAAAACATCCGAGACTGGGAGTACAGAAAAAAAGCGGGAATTTTGGGGAGATTTTTTTTTCTTTTTTTTTTTTTTTTCCTGTTGTTGTTTTTTGTGGGTTTTTTAATTGTTTGGTTGGTTTTTTCCTTTCAGTTTACGGGAACTTTCTCTCACTCGCTGTGTCTCTTTCCCCCCCACATAGCTCCATGATCTCCCGCGAGGGCCGGCGTGTCCCCTCTGCTTCCTTTTTAACCCTCTCTCCTTCCACTCCCTCCGTGCCTGCCGATCGCGATAGTCCTTCCCGGGTGTCTCGGGACGGGCGTTTCGTTTTGCTCCAGTTTCCCGAGCCTCGAGTTGGAGTAGCCGGGTGGCTCGGGGGCAAAGGAGTGGGGTGCGAGATGCACCCTTCTCCTCTTTTCCGAGTCACCCCCGCGTACTCCCCTCGGAAACAGTGACGCCCTAAGCAGAGGTGTCAGTGTAGGAGGAGGATGTCGGTATCCAGGATCAGCGCTGCTCTGGGGAGGGGGTCGCCAGCTCTTCGGAGCGATGGAGACCCGCTGTGTGCTCCCGCAGCTCGGGATCCTTCCCCCGGGACCGGACCCGCTGGGTTCCGGCCGACGCGGCCTCGCTCCGCTCCCTGCACGGAGCGCACAAGCCGCGGCGGAAGCGCGGGGGACACGGAGGGCTCCCTTCCCTCTCCGAAGGGAAAACGCTCCCGGCAGGGAAAAGGAGCTCAGCGGGTAAGGGGCACTGCGAGGAGTCCAGCCCCGCTCCCGAGCCTGGCTCCTCCCGGGAGCCGCGTATGGAGCAGCGCCGGGCCCGCAGCCCCAAGGCCGGCGAGACGGGGTTAGGGGACAGGGAGCACAACACTTCCCTCCTGGTGTCCTGGTGTACTTCGGGCTTTAAATTCTCGTTTGTTTGTTTTTATTTAAAAGGAATCCGGTAGCTCGCAGCTCTCATTTGGCTCAAGCCAAACCCTCGGTCTCCCGAGTTCTCCCTCTCTCTCCGGCCGCTCCTCTCCGGCCTAAAGCGAGGGCTCCGCAAACGCAGCCGCGGACCCGCGGCGATCCCGGGGGTGAAATCGCGCCGGGCCTCGCTCCCCGAGCTGTCCCCGCGCCCTTCTCGCCCGCGCCCCGTTCCCCAGGGCCTTAACAAGGCACGGAGGGAGCGGCCCCGCTCTCACAGTCGTCGTGTGGGGAGAAAGAGAATTTTAGGTGATTTCTCTTTGCTTTTAGTGCTCAGATGGGGCAAAAAGGTCAAACGATTTCTTCGCGCAGCTCTAAGAAAAAGGGTAGAAATATCCTCCTCTCCTGCCAAGTCCATTCCGCTGCATTTGGAGCACCTTTTAAATTTCGTTTTTATTTATTTTGCGTGACGTTCCCTGAGCTATCAATTAGCATAAGCTGCCCAAAACTAAGAGTAAAAACCCCAAACCAACAAAACAAAAACAAAAGGAGGCGAAAAAAAAGAGAAAGAATTTTAGATCGAGGTATCAAAAATATTTGCTGTAAAAAATAATATTTAAAGTGTTTTTGAAGGGAGCTAAAGACCATGAAGACCTCGCCCCCCTACGTCCTCAAGGAACCGCATTTCTATTTGCTTTTAACAGCAGCAGCCTTTCTCGGTGCGGGTCCTAAGAAGAAGTAGGTAATATCTGCTGCCAGGGTCGTCTCTCTCAACGGAAGGACGGGCATAAAGGAGAGGGGACAGCAGCGATCAACCAGTCAAAAAATAGGCTATGGCTTCAGAGGCTTCCCCGTTCAAAAGAATAATTACGTGATCATAGACAACCGCTTTCTAATAACAGAGAGTATCTGTGCATCAGTCTTCTTTTTTTTCTTCCCCCCCCCCTTTTTTAACTGTTTTTCTTTTTTTTTTTAGAACAGTTTTTCATATTTTTTTTAGCCGCAGTGGGTTATGTTTTTATACAGTCTCAAAGTTTAATTTGCTTATTTCTCAGTTAATTCGAATTGGAAAATTGGAAAACTCTCCATGCGCCAGATTGGAGAGCGGGAGAGAATGGCTGCTAGTGCCTGAAACCTCAGAAAGTAAACGTGATGTTTTTCATAAAGCAAAGGAAATCAAGAACAGTTTGAGAAATCATTTTTAGGAGGTTGATAGACTTTAAATAAAGTCCGCGACTGTAATTTGCACAGTCACTTCATTAAACCTAATTCCTCGGCGGTGTACTTTTGCTGCTGGGTGAAAATTGATTAGCGGCTCTATAATGACCACCAAATTCCATCTTTACAAGACCTAATTAAGAACAAACTTTACACCTAACGTATTTTAAACTTGCCAAATCTCCAGCGATATAGAAAAAAGAATTGGAAAAGGGAATTTTTATAGCGTCCCAAAGGTTCAACACTCAAAGCCGCTGCCCCCGAGCAGCGACGGGCTGTTCCCTCTGCTGCGGTACTGCTGGGACGGGGGTGCTTGCGGGGAGGCCGCAAGTCGTACAGTACGCGCTGGGAAATTATGTCCTGATTTTCGTGGGATAACCTACATCGGTCTAACCCCATTTATCGATCTTTTCGCCTAAATTGCCTCCATTTCAGCGCGGGAGGGTCTGAAAACTATTTAGTGTGGGGAGTTAAACGCGGCCACAAATAGAGTAAGGATTTGCTCTCCTTTTCCCAGGTATTTTGCGTGCAAAAGGCGAGTATGAGGATTTCTCTCCCAAGCGCGGGACACGTCCTGCGGCAGGGGTGAGGGGGGAGGCGGCGGAGCGGCCCCGCTTCAGCCCCCGCGTCGGTGCGGATCTGTGCTGGATGTGCACAAGCCGCAGTGCCTGGGAGGCAGCGCTGCTTGTTTCCCCGTTTGGCGGAATCCCTGACCCCTGACGTGCCATCTTACAGCCGTGCCCAAACTCTTCGGTGACGATATTGGCCGAGACCGAGTCTCCCGAGAGACCTGCCCTCCCTCCGGGGCCGCATCCTCCCGGGAGAAGCGAGGTGGCAAGCTGGGAGGTGCCGGGTCGGGCTGTGGCGTGGGCAAAGGGGAGGAAAGCAAGCGGATAAATCCCCCAGGTTTGTAAGGAACATCTCCCGAGCATCCGAGTTATTTATGTCTCAGCCACGAATTTTGTCGCCAGAGTTAATGTGCTTTTTTTACGAGACTCATTTAAAAGGAGGATAAACCTGGATTTTAATCATGTGCGGGTTCAACCACAAGTTGTGAAAAGGAATCCGGGATTACAGCGGCTCTCACCTTCTCTTTCCCACCCCGTGCACTCGGGAGCGCCGGGCCGGGGCAGGCAGAGCTCGCCCGGGGGCTGCAGGAAGCCTCTCCCGCTGCTCCGCCGCCGCCCAGGGCCGCGCTCCCGCATCCTCCTCCGGCACTCGGCTCTGGCCACCGACAGGCCAAAGGAGGAGGAGGAGGAGGAGGAGGGTGGCGGGACGCCCCTCCGTCCCCTTGGCAGGTTCGGTTTCAGAGGGCAGCAAAACAATGGGCTCGGATGTCTTCTGGGTATTTATAGATTTAACCTGAGCAGCGGAAAGGTCACGGGGGCCCCAGGCGTTGCCTCCCTTGATGAATATATTGTTTACTGTCCTTTACGGCCGTGGCATTCGTCGGCCACCCCAAGGGCGCAGGGACAGACCGAGGCAGAGCCGAGCGCGCTTCTTTCCTTGCCGAAAGTTTAAGAATTTTAAAAATTTTTGGAGTGTGGGTGGGAACGTGTTTCCGTGGACGCGTTTGCCTTCACAAGAATACGGCTTGCTCCTTCAGGCGGTCAGGGTCTCTTCACGGCGAGACGAGCACAAGCGCTTCAGAGGCAGAACAAAAGGCGGCTAGATAGACTTTTTCGGCTTTGGGACCGTCCTTTTCCTCGCGTGGAAATACACAAGCCATTTTGTAAACGAATTTTTGCTGCTAGTGCAGTCTTTGTAGCACACGTCCATCCCACCGGTATTTTTGGTTGCATATATTAAAAGTGCACCTACCGGTTAAAAAACCCCAAAACCACCCGAAAACAAACAAACAACCCCCAAACAACAAATTAAACAAAAGAAAGCAAGGCATTTCTGAGAGTTTAGTTATTCGTTCCTTGTGTTTATCTGAATCTACACTGGCGAACTACTGCGAGCCTCTGCAAAGAGAGAAAACACAAGGCGCACATTTCAAGACCCACAATGTGTTTATTACATGTGCTTATCCGTAAGATTAAGATCCGAGAGTTTGACAAAGCCTTCAGTGGCTGACAAGAGTAAAACCTTCAGCTCTTTTAGCGCGCGTGTTGCTCTCCTGTGTCTCCCGGGAGGTTGCATCGATGTCCATCCCAACCCCGCTCCACCGCGGGGTTCCGGCTCCTCCTTACCCACGGGCAAACCCTCTCCGCCGGCGAGGGTGCGGGAGCCACACAGCCCGCCCACCCTCCGGAGAGGTAAAGAGATTTTAAGAGCAGGACAAAATGCCATTGACCCTTCTACTTCCTTTATTTTATTTTATTTTTTAATACCCTTGCTTCTGAATGCTTATATTGATGAAGTCCGTTCCTCGATCAGTGGCTGTTAAACCCGTGAAGAGGGAGTGACTTTGTTCGGTTTCTCACTTCAGCTTTTGTTTGAGTGCTCGGTGGATGGGGCTAGGATTTCAAGGGCTAGCAGAGCAATTTTTCTCGTCTCTTTCCGTAGGTAGAGCATATTGGCATACATAGTCCTTTGCATGTTCCTTGAAGCTCGTGGACGAGCAATGCTCTGTGGCAACGAGATGTAAGACAAGAGAGTGTCAGCTTTGCCTTGCCGTGGGACTGGGTGTTATTGATGAGAAGTCTTTCTAACGAATTTGTGTGTGACTGGGATTGGATGAATTCATTCCACCTGTTGGATCATCAGTTTGCCTCTTTAAGA
This sequence comes from Agelaius tricolor, assembly GCF_023055355.1. Lineage (NCBI taxonomy): Eukaryota > Metazoa > Chordata > Aves > Passeriformes > Icteridae > Agelaius > Agelaius tricolor. The sequence continues at coordinate 22,550,411 of NW_027269269.1, forward strand.
CGGATACGGAGCTCAGTTCCGTTGCTCCCTTGTGTACACGATGGAAGGAAATGCAAAAATCTGCCCCTCCTAATACCTCTGTTCCCCCATACCCCAGCAGCAGAGCTAATTCATCTTTCCCAGAGGAGACAATTGCAGGAGGCAGATGGAGTTGTCCAGATGAGAGCCAGGAGAGCCGAGTCCTGTAGGGGTTTGGGAAAGGGTTTAGTCAAGTTCATACACATCTGACCTTGGAGCCTGAGGAAACAGAGAGTGAGAAGGATTTGTTCCTGTGGTAATATGTGCCTTACTGAACTGGGGAACTCCTGCTGCTGGGTTTGTGAACCTCCTCCTGCAGAGAGGCGAATTACTCACACTGTATTAAGAGCGCAGGTAATAATAGAGGCAAACCTTAAAGAACAGCAGAGCGTTGGGAAAAGGGTAGTGTGTCAAGCAATTTCTTCCTTTCTTTTATATGTATTTTAAAGCTTCAGCATTTTTTACACAGGTTTATCCCATCTGCTGGTAAGGGGAAAGCTGCTGTTTCAAAAGATGTTTCTTGTCTTCGACAAGAACTTTGGGAGAATCCAAAAAGCTTCTGTTACAAGCAAAAGTCAAATAGTTCCTTACGAACCATCAATCACTTCTCCCTCCTCCCATTTGAGACCCAGCACTTATATCAAATATCAGCCCAGTTAGCCTCTCCTCAGGCAGAAGTGTCCTGCTTTATCTGTGTCTGTCTTTAAGGAAAACTGATGCTTTTCTCAGATGGAAAAGCTGAAAGATGCCTTCCAAGAGCACTGCATTCAGGAAAGAGCATTTACATTGTTTTACAGCACAGTCGGTGCCATTTGAGTCACTTCTATTCACGCAGATAGCTGTTCCTTTTGTAATCCGTTGGATTCCTGAATGAATCTTTTTGCTTGCAGTCTTAGGTCTTCAAAGACCAACATTTCTTTTTTTTTCAGAGTTCCTTTTTTCTGCCTTCTGATCTAGATTAATAAGGTTGAAATAGTTTAAATAATGCACTAAAACCAGTCTGAGAGAACTGAAAAAATTCCTGAATATATTGAGATGCAATCAGATGGCATTTACATTGTCATTTTTTGTAAAATTAGTAAAATCCCTTCAGGTGTGATTTAAATCACCCCAAGTGTCCCTATTGAGATCTGTAGTTTACTCTGGTGATGCAAAATCGAATTCAGTGAAAGAAACTTTAATTTTTTAAACTTGACAATGTTTCAGAGATCGAAAGAGTTTCCCAGAGAGGCTGAGTGTGCTAATGCCCATTGATGGAGTTTCAGGATTTTGTGCTAATTCTTAGCTCTCTGATATAATCTTAAACAGTGCAATTAGTTGGCAGTAATGGGATGGGACCTTCTGTTTGAATCCTGGCAGAAAAGGCATTGTGGGTATACAGACATGTGGGCAGTGCCTGTCAGCCCGGGAGCTGAGTGGCTCCTTTGGGAAGAGCAGCCATGGGCACCTGGGTGCAGGGAAAATGCAGGCAAGTGGGATCTTCCCAGTTCTCCAGTTCCTAATCCTGTCCAGAGCAGCTCTGCATTGCAGGACATTGAAAGATTTTGCTTCTGTAGCTTTTTACGTGAACTACAGTTTCCTCAGATAGACAGTACTGTGCAGCAATGCTGAGCCTTTTTTTTTTTTCAGTGGGAAAAAACCCCAAAGGTGTAGCTTTCTGCTGCTTATTTCCAGTATTGTTGAAAATAAGATATGATTGCAACTTTTACACCTGCGAAACATCTGCTGTCTCAAAATACAACCCCCTTGCATTTCCTGTGTTAAAAGCTGTAGTATGCTCTGGTGAGAAGTGCTAGGGAGAGATAACATCGTGGTATGGCAAAATTAAATTGAAATATCTTTGAAAGCACATTGAGAATTTTTGAAACTGAGAAGAAATATGTGCCAATTGAAATTCTTGTAGCAATTTGCATCCTGGAGGCATCTTTTAATTGCATATTCTTCAGGGTCAGAAAACAATGAATCAGTAAATCAATCCCAGAAGTGATAAAAGCACTTGTTACAGTAATATTTACAATAATATTTCCATATACCATTTGCTTAATTGAGCTATTGATCTTAGAGTGTTGTGCAGATGGTGAGAGGATAGTGTGAGTCAGACCCCTGTGGCAGTGGGCTCTCCACTGTTGGCTGTGTGTTTGCAAGTGCAGCTGTCAGAGGCGAGGGTTCACCTGGTGAGTGGCTCGGGCCGGCACACGCTCATTCACAGCAACGGAGGAAGCCTGAGGAGGATTTTCATTTTGGGACTCAGCACAAAAAAAAAGTGAAGATGGCGAGGATTCACTTACATTTAGTTTAGTAAAAGCTTTTAAAAATTTATTTAATGGAGAATCAGGAAAACTTAGGGTTTGGCCAGTCTTTAAGTATTTATTTTTGTATCATCAGACTACCTAATGTTTTTAAGTTGTGCAACCATTTTAGAAATAGATCCCAAGCCTCCTTGTTTTGATTAATTAAAAAGTAGTTTTAAAATAGATCACAGAATGAATTAGAAAATAAAGAATAAGGCATTTTTATTTATATAATACTCAAACCAAGCATTTGGACGCTCAAAACTGCTTCCCATTTTTTCTTTTTCTAGAAGCCAAAGGTCTTTGGCAAATTATGCAGGATTTAATGAAATTTTCATTTCTTCTAATCCGGATTTTCTTGGTTAATTATATATATACAATTAAAAAAGGAGTTCAGTTGCATGATAGAACTCAGTGCCTCTCATAGTGGATGGCTTCACTTCACTGCCACTGCACCTGTTCATTCTTCTCAAGGCTTTTGCTTTTTGGGAAAGAAATCTTCCAGTATTGTTAAATGGACATTTCCAACTATGTCCACATGTGTAGCTCTTGGAATGGAGCTTGGGAAGAAATTATTGCAAACCACCTTTGAAAGAATCAATTTAGAGTTTCTAAAGAGTACTTAACCAACTGGTTAAAAGCTGACCCAAATCATATTAATAATCAGCACATTTATATGAAGGCAGCCAGAGCAAAAATTGTTTTAAAATCAGTGAGCCAGGGCACACAGAAGAGTTATGAATGACTTACAGTTCTTTGACTTCACTCAGGGGCTGGATGCACTCTTGGCTAACACTGACATTTTTCCATGACCAATGAATTAACAAACCCGAGCTTCAGCTTTTAGGAGCGTCAGGAAATAGAGAACTCCCTGATCAGAAATCTCCCCCAAAACCAAGGAGAAAATTTAAGACATTGAAGTGTCTTTACTTTTAATAAGAGTGAAGAACTGTGCATCATAGACTTCTTAAGAAGCTTCTCTAGTAATAGCAATATCCCTAAGTAAGATATCAGAAGTGCTTCTTTCTCATGATACCAGCATCAGTGTGGATGGCTGTGCAGAGAAAATATGAGAGCGTGTTGTAACATTTAGAAATGTATGTTGCATATGATGTGTAGATTAGGGAGGCTTTAAAAATAGGTTCTTCTTGGTTTACCCCTCAAATGCCTATAGATCAGTTCTGTAAGGCTGAGTTTAGTAAGGAAGAAGGAAGCTTGGGACTAGATGGAGATTCACAGATAGATTTTTTATTTTTCACCTAATCGCCACACTGGATTTTCCTCAATCCTGCTCTAAGGATTCTATTGAAAGGTCAATTATTAAATGTTCACAGGTGCTATTGTAAACACATTTAATGACTTTTACAAGAATTACTTTCTTTGTTGAAGAAATTATCCTGGTTCTGCCCTCTCAGCACCCTCTTTCAGCTTTGCACTTTGCACAGAAAAAATGCAAATGAATTTTAATTGTGCTTTAGGCAGCCTGTCTCACCAAGGTGAAAAAACAGTGGAAGCAGACCTTATACCCTCTCAGACTTAATGGAAACATTCCCACTGGCTTTTTAAAAAGCAAACTTCAGCCTTCAGCTTGTGCTGGACTCTGCTGCTGCCTTAACTTGTAATTAAATGGCACTCAGGAATTGGGACTGGCAATACTAAATCTTTAGTTGATGCATCCTAGTGTGAAGGCTGTGTGGAAGCTCTGCTAAAGGAGGACCTGATTCTTTGACATGCCAAGTATCTGCACTTCAAAGGATTATATGGTGCTGATTTTCAAGGGTGCGACTTCTGTGACCTTATTTTCAGTGGTGTTAGGAAGGTGTAATTGCCATGGAGATCTTAACCTCTCCCTTGATTTCTGCTCTGAGACACCCTGAACAGGCTGTGATAGCAGAAAGTAGGCTACTCCTCAGTGCAACAGCTGGGATTCAAATAATTTGGGGGGGATTCCTTTTTCTTCTTCTTCAATACCATGTCAGTCTGTAGGAGTTTAATAGTCATGACAGTGAGGTTAATACCTCGGTGATCATTTTATGTTATAGCTGGATCATGTTCGCTCTTCAGATTTAGTGCAAATGCTTGATAGCATGAAAACAATCAGGTTGGGTCTGCTGCAGGTTTCTGGATTGTGCCTATCTTTGTAATTTCTAAGTGCTCCTGGCATTTAGTTGTGTAATACAAGAATACAGTGCTCCATACAAGGCAACAAGGCTGTTATTTTTACATTGAAGAGTTATTTTTTTGCTTCATAAAGCTTAATCTTTTTATGCCAGAAGATTGTAGCAAGCTATGAAAATACAGAATTCAGTCCATGGCTGTGGGTGCTTAATGGTTTTTATTTTGCTCTGGAATTTAAAAGATAAATAGAAGATTTATTATCGTAGGATTTAGGGGTTTCCTGTGCCAAGCTCTTTGGAGCAAATAAAAAAAAAAGTTTTCATTTACCATCAAACAAGCCTAGCAAAGTCTCTATGTGCCTAGTGGCAAGGCAGTCACATTATTCACTCCAGGGCTTGGAGTGTTACCACATAAACTGCAACATCACAGTGCTGTTACGCAGGTCCTGCGACGCTGATGGAGCGGCAGAAAGCCCACACTGCCTCATTAGAGACTCCCTGGATTATTCTGTACAGTGCAATTCTGTTTGCTCCATCACTCAGGAAATTGTGCCTGAGCTGGGGAAAGGGAGGGCAGCTGTGGAAGTGCCTAGCAGTGTGCTGTTACAGAAATGCACAATAATTAATAGCTTTTGTGAAAATATAGCCGTAAAATGCAACTTCAGGACAAAAATTAAAAAAAAAACACCTTAGTCTGCTTCTCAGAATGAAAGATTCAATAGTGAATTGGCTGGTTATTAAGAGCATTTGCTCAAGTTACATTAAGGTGCTGAGCATCATTTGTCCAGGGTAATGCTGGAATAATTGAATTAGAAAAAAATGAAAAGAGGTTGGATTGAGTACATACAGGGCACATAAGAAAGTAATCCAGTATGGTCACAGACTTCCATAGAAAAGTGGTTCAGCCCCAAAGGGGGATGGAAAATGTCTGGGACATTTTTTGTCTCTGTTCTGTTGCAGTGCAGATGCCCTGCTCCTGGTTGTGCTCTCAGACACCTGGAGCACTGGAATGTCCACAGGCTTCTGTAGGTGCTGACTTGTCCTTGGGATGAGAAATGACAGAAAAACAGCAAATCAAGAATAATAGTGCTGGAGCTTGGCTGGATGAGGGCTGCGTGTCCTGAGTCCTTCTGAGGGGCTCACTTGGCTGGGACAAGGGGATGAAGAGAGTCACCGTTGTGTCCATGTTGAGTCATGGGTGTACATTATCCTCCTGGGAATGAAACAATGCTGAAATCAGGAAGAGATGAGTTACCAGTGGCAAAGGAGTAGAAAACCAGAAAACTGATCGAAAACAGAGAGGGATCACTGTTGGGAAGGAAGAGGAGCATGAGGTGGGAAAGGGAGAGGTTCAGGGCTTCATTTCCTACCCACCAGCTGCTCTCAGCATGAGGAGAAATTAGAAACTATTTTCAGGCTTTCTCCCTGCATCTGGGTACCTTCCTGTGTTGTTTTTATTTTTTTTTTTTCCCAGAATAATGAATAGCATGGTTCCTATAGATGAAATATACTATTCATAATGGTTTCTGAAGACAACTTAGGACATTATGTGAGTAAATGTAATAATTTGGTGTACTTCAGATAGGTAAGAGAGAGGAAAGGGAAGATGTCTCAGTTAAGTAGAAGCTGTCATGAAAAAGAGCAGGGTTTCTTCCCATGGTCTTTGTTCCTCCATGGTTTAATGCAAAACATTAGGAATTTCAGGAAAAATTAAAAAGACTCTCCTAGAGGAAATAATTTCTCTTATAGTCAGCTTCACAGGAGTTTTAAAAATAATATTTAAAATCCTGTTTGCAACTTCTGCTACTTTATTGAGGTCTTTGTCCTTTTTATAATCAGTAGACGTTATACATGGGGTTCAGTCTATTTTATTGTGCAGTTGCATTGGCTGAACATGATGGATTTCCATTGAATATAAACATAATATATTTCAGTGCTTGATAGTATTAATATTTAAATTATCAACATACAGAAGTTTTTTATGTGCCAGAGAGAATATGTTAAACATTATCACAGTGAGTGTAGTTATTTATTCCATAGGTATACCTAGAGGCAATTTCTAATTGCTAATTAAATTACACATAGCACATTTCTGATTGTTAGGGTCATAATTAAACTAAATTTATAATAATCAAGTACTTCAGATAATTTAGTCTTCCCCCTCTACACCAAATTTGTACTTGTTATATTGTTTATTTTGTGTGTTTTTCCTGGGGGCATGGCTGGAAGGAGGAGGGACCAGCTTTTCTGCACAGCAACAGAAGTTTTTTGAAACGCCATTCTGGCTAGGACCCCCAAACTTAAATGAAGAATTATGTATAGTAGCAAAGATTTCTTGTTGCAATTATTTGCAGTTGAATGAGAATATGTGTTTGTGAACTGACCCTCAATCATTTGATTTGTGAATATTCGAAGAATTACTGAGTGAGTATTCATGAGGATGCTTGACAGTCATGAATTAAAATATAAATAATTACATCTCAGACAGTTGCTATTTCCTGTACCATTTACAATGATGTTTGCTGTGCAGACAAATGGGAAGAAAAAACTTATTATTATGGTCATCTAATGAAGTGTTTAATATTTGTTCTGCATTTTTTCCCTGAAAAATAAGCATTTCCTTTTCAGTCTTCTCCCCACCCATTTCTGCTTCCTTTTTTTCTTTATTCCACATTCATAGTTGTATTATTTTTGACCTGCCTGAGTCGTGACTTTTCTCCCGTGAGTGAAGGTGTGTGCCCAGCTCTGTTCCCAAAGCAGGAGGTGATTCATGGGTGGCACTTGGCTCACTGCACGTACCTTGACTGGTGACTCCTGGGGACAGCCCAGTGCTGCCCTTTGCTCACATTTAACAGCACAGCACAGCATCAATTCACATCCAGGGGCTCAGGACACTGCAGCTGTACAAAGAGCAATATTTTGAAGCTGTTGCTGGTCAGTCACCCTGCATGAATGGTACATCATTCACACCAACTCTTCACGCTGTGGTTGGCTGAGGTTTTTTCCCCTGTACACACTAAGATGTGATCTTCAATGCATGTGCCAGAATTGCCCCTTTAGCAAAGCAGGCCAAATGCTCCTAACTCTTCCCTGATATCTCTGTCATAAGGGGACTTCAACCAGGATTTGTCATTATTTTACTTGTGGTCTGAGTTTGATATAATTTAATTATAAATTCAAAAGGACAGTCATTGATATTTGAGAAGGAAATCAAATCTCAGTACAGGGTAAACCCTAAATGAAGAATGAAGAAATAATAAAAATAGAATTCTGTGAAATAGAACAGAGGTCATGAGGTTTTTTTGGTTTTTTTTCAATGCACAATGAATTACAGTCGAGATATCCATTTATAAAGGGACATTTTGTGGGAAGAAACCCCAGAAATTCCTGAACTATGTTTCTTCTTTGTCTAAGATACTGTGAAAAAGCCCCTTTACTCTTATATATCTTAACAACAAACAGGGGAATAGAAGCAGTAATTTCTCCTTCGTGAGGGTGGAGGAATCTGAAGCTTGAGGCTTAGCTTGCAGAGTTTGTAGAGCAATTAAACATATCAGGATGCCCAGTTCAAATTGTTGGCTCAAAATGCATCTTGATTTAATAAGGAAAGAATAGGAATAAGACAGTGATTGAGTTCCTTGAAAAAGGGATTTGCCAAACTGGAGATCTAACATTTTCCTTTTCTTCAATTACATTTTGACTACCCTGAGACAGATAAAAAAGGTTGTTTTTTTTTCTTTTTTTTTTTAAATGAGGACATGACTTTCAAAAGTTATTATAAAATATTTGTTTGTTTTTCTTCAGAAGAGTCTTCAGATGCTTATTTGGGGCCAAATTCAACAAGCAACTGAGAACTCTAGCCCATCCATTTTCTGCATTTAAACAAAAGCATAACAGTCACAATGACTTATACTTAAATATTTCCCATTTTTGGTGAATGTAGCTCTCCCTCTTTTTTTTGTTTTTGTTTTAGGATTTTTTAAGAACTGAGGATTTTTTTTTCAGTGAAGACATCCCTGCTACTCTTACCAACACAGAAAAAGTGACTGTTTAATATTGGACGGAGTTTGAATCCCATTTTACTTGCTATATACTTTCTCCACATCATGTGCATGTATAAGTCTCTCCCTGTCTAGATAGATCTATAATATGTACATATGTATATTATATTATATATAATTTAAAGAATTGGTTTATATATATATATATATATATTTCATATCTTACTAGTATTTTTGGTATGGTTGTTGTATAAGAATGTAGAGTAATCTTTTTTCTAGGGACATTAAAACACTGTATTTAAACATTTAACATATCTTAGGTATTTTAGAAATACGATTCTTTTCCATTCCCATTTTGCACTTACTTTTTTTTTATGGCAACAAGTGCTAGATACTAGTGTTACATTTGATGGCTAAAAAGAAGAGAATTTGCAAGAGAGGTTTAATGTATTTGGTAATGAAAACAACTTTCATTTTACAATGGAATTTTCAAACATGTTTTTGTATAGAGCAGGCAGCAAAAAAAGGCCTTGCTTTTTAATGGGAGAAGGATTGTTTTGTGTATAGATTTGTCCAATTAAGTTTGCAGCAAGTAGGGGATGTTCAGGATGTGAAGGTAGAACTGCCTACTGTCTTGGGTGAGAATCACTCAACAAGAGCACTCCCCTTTTTCCAGCCGATATATTTGTGGCAGCATGGGTTTCCCTCCAGGCAAAAGTGGATGTGAAATCTTCTTTTAAGGGGCAATTCAAAAAATTCGCAGTGTTAAACAGAAGTGCAGAAATCTCTCTTAATGAAAGACAGATTGCAAGTGTTTGCCTAAGATTATCACTCTGCTAAATTGAAGCAGTGAAGCCGAAGTTCCTGCATCATTTACATCCCATGAGCAAGGCAAGAGCAAAAGCTGGAGGGAAAATATTTCATAATGTGCGAGCAAACAGCTGTGAGGAAGAAAAAGCTGCACTTTCAGTCACTGAATCTCTTGCCAAATGAAAACATTAGCTTAGTCAATGCCAAACGAAGCAAGTCCTGGGCTGTGCCAGGCCATAAGTCCTTAAAGGGACACTCTCTCCTTGGATTTAAAAAAAAGAGATCAGGTCTGATGTCTTCCAGTTTCTCCTCCTTTTAAATACTCTGTCTATGCACTTAAAAGTGTATGAGAGTTTAATTTCTGTTCATTCCCTTTCTTGTGTTTGCAAAGGTGGTTTCTGTTAGCCTGTTTCCTCCTTGCTATCTGAGGCCCTGATCCTGCCAAAATGTATTCATGTCCTTCATTGCAGTGGGTCTCCCATCCAAATCCCTCCCAGCAGGAAAGGTGAGCTCACACTTATGTGTTTGTAGGAGCAGTGCCTAATTGTAGGGGAAATGGAAACTGCACAGAGTTTTGTCTGTGGAACAAAATAAGCAGTAGAGACTATGGAGTGAAGCATATTTCTTTAATATTTCAATTATAGATGTGCTAGATGTGATGTGTAACTTTAGTAAGGGACAGTCCCTTCAGAGAGGAATGTAATATTTCACCTTATAAGTACATAGTTTTAAGCAGAAATATCTATTAAAATAGTACATATTGAAATTATTTCAGTTGTGAGGTGAGGAATCAGGTTCTTTATTTTCATCCTATATTTTCATTTCAATGTGAAACTGTCAAGTCCTTTTGTTGCCTGCCATGGAACTCCAGTGGGAGTTTCCCTCATGCGTGATCTTGTTTTGCACATTTAGCAGTTCTGATGCTGGAATTTTAGGCAAGTCCATTCAGAAATTGCAGCACTTATTAAACCACCTTGTATGGTGTCAACAGAAGACAGAATGTTGAACAAAATGGCCTTATTCAGAAAAATAGTCTCACTGAAGTCCCTGGGAGCTGCAAAATACATCAGATGCAATTCAGGCATTTACTTGAACCTAAGAGCCTAAACTGCATTTGAAAATGCATGGAGCGGGGGGAAGTGTGCTTAAATTATTTACATGCCTTCAGAAGTATATCAAGTTTTAAACTATGGTAATGACATGCATGAGCATAATTGAAAAATGTAGCCTAGCCATAACAGGCTGCCTTCACCTGGTGCTAGAGGTGGCTGAGATGGACTGCAAAGCTGCTGTCATCTTACAGAGCTTGGTAAAGTCACTGCACAAATAGCTGTTAGAGCCAACATGAAGAGTGGGAATGATAGAGCACTGAGCTGTTAGGTGAGAAATTATCTGACTTTCTTTCCTTTTTTTCTGGCTAACAGCCTCTGGAAAAATTTGGGTAAAGGTGTTTTGCTGTTACTCAGTTTTCGGACTTCAATTGCAGGAAAGTTATGTAGAAGAGAGGTGATTTTTATTTCTTGTTCTGACCTCTTGCATGGTGGTGCAGCTATTTTACTGAAAGCTGTTTACAGAGCAAGATGGCATTATTTAGATTTTGTAAAATGAAATGTGAACAAGCATATATCAGCACTTCAGGAAGGTTTCATAAACATTTTCCACCCCAAAAGCCTGGTTTTGCTCTTCCCCTGGGCCCCAAACTCTTGAAGACTTCTAAAGGGTGTTTCTGTAAAAGAAACAAGCCTCTTGCAAGCAGCTGGACAAATGATTTGCATCATATTCTGATGTCACCAAAAATGTTAGTTCTTTCTGCCCCTTCCTCAATGACTCTATCTGTTGTTCACCAACATTTTCAACTCCCATACATTTCCCTTAGCATCTCACAGCATCCCAGGTGCAGGTGAATATTTTCTCCATCTGGATCCTGTCTGAGGATGTTCTCCCGGGCTCAGCACATAGAGCAAGTGGTCAAGAGAGCCTCTTCAGTGAAGGTGCTAATTTGTTTTTGATTTTCACAAAATGTGTAGTATTGTAATTCATTTCACACTGCTATCCTTCTGTCAAAGTTGTTAGAAACTGACCAGTGAGTCAGTTTGGACCAGTGGGTGAGAATATTAAGGGGCAAAGGAAAATTTACCAATTGATGGCCTCCTGTGGGCTAAATTCCTAAGAAATACAGCTAAAATGTTTGCTATGTAGACAGGCAATCTGTCTGCTTATTTTACAGCCCAGTGTTCAAAAGAGATGTTTTAGGCTAGAGTTATTTTATGTGCTTATGAAAAGATGATGAAAAAATAGTTTTCCACACTTTCAGACATTTTTTTCATTTGTATAGCTTCATTCTTCAACTTTCAGATCTGAGTGCCACTTCAGGAAACAAACCCAACTGCATAGAATTTAGGCACATGCTGTAAAGAGGTGCTGATTCTCCGTGTCCCTTTGTTCCCAACATAAGTTTTTTAAACAACATTTCCTCTCCTTTCCCAAAATACATATAAGGAAGTAGCTAACAAAAATCAGTATATCACCACTAGCAAACAAATTACTACCTGAAGGTGTAAACAGAACATTAAACTTCAAAACTGCTGGTTTAGAGACTGCAGATTCACACAGATGGCCATAGGGTGACTTGCAGTGTTTGGCACCTCGATTTAAAGGAGGTTGCACTTCATTTTTCCAGAAGGAGATTTGAATTGCCACACATTCAACTCAGGTACTGAAACATTATTTAATTCTGACTATGACAAACTATCCAGAAGCTTTTCATTGCTGTACCTCAGCTATTGCCCCTTTTCTTGGGCTCTTTTAGAAGCCCTGACAACTCAGAATGAAATGTTACCCCTTATTTGGTAAACGGTAACATTTAAAAATGATAGTTAATAACACAATTAATCTTTCATAATTTTTTTCAGTGGTTTGACATAAATAGTTACACTCTCTGAGTAAAGATTTGCCTGTTAGGGAACCCAGATCAAGAACCCCTTTACCACATAAGACTAATTAAAACCCCATATTAAGAGTTCAGTATAGTTGGTTGGCTCTTGTGTGGAACACTGGATATGAATTTCATCAGAATATTTATAGATACAGCATTCCTCCTTTGTATCACCATCTGCTCACCACCTCTGACTCTCTAGCTGAGCTTCAGGGTCTGTACCAATGTCAGCGGAAGCTTTAAAATCTGCCATTAAAATAGAAACAACAGCAGAGATCTGCTATTAAAATAATAGCAACAACATCCCTCTGTGGGATGCTGGGGAACACACAACTATGGACAGGCCTGATCCTGCATTCCTTTTCTGCCCTGGGAGCTCTTTTGGGGGGTAAAAATAAGAAAAGAAAGAATGTACAGGCTGAGCCCGTTTGTGTACAGATAGATGGAAATATGGAACTACTTTCTCCCATTGTCCTTCGAGCTGAACACTGGGGAGAGGTTGGAACAATGCATGGAAATGCCATGGAGGGAATGTAAAGAGATGCTCAGCAGATGAATTCAATATAAACAAAGCTAAAACCACTGATAAAGTTAATTTATACTTTTTCCAAATGACTCTCCATGTAATTGTGACTTAGCCAGCTTCTATGCATATTACAGCTAATGGCAGCAGGATTACAATTAATAGGAGCAGTGTTTATACTGGATTATAGTGGGACTGTACTTAGGGGTCATGTATGAAACACTCTAAAAACACACACAAGTAGAGCTGTGAGCAGGAAAATAATATGTGAAAATGAAAATAGTGAATAAACGTTAGCCTTGCTGTCTGGCAAATTTTTAGTTGATTGTAAGGGAAAACCACTGAGCAGTGTCATCTGGTTTGGTCCATTAGTTGTTCTTTTATTTCAAAGAGCCTAAGTGGCCATGGTATGGTTGAGACATATTCCTGGAGAGCATCTCAGAAGCCACACACGTCTAATGAATTCACATCATGTTCATCAGCACAATTTCTTGGCACATCTTCATGTGTTATACTAGCAGAACTTCAGATACAATGTAATTCCTCACAAGAAAATAACATTGTGGTGGCTAGAATGAAAGAAAATCGTGATCACAGTGAGCAGTAGTATCTCTTGAGAGGCTTAACTGTTCATATTTTGATGGTGCTTTGATGAAAAAAAGTAGTCCGAGATGTAAAAAAAATGAGCTTTTTTTAACAGAGAGAAATGAAGGGTTTTAAAAATTACCTTTTCCAACAGAAGAATAATTTAGGACTAATGAAGTGCCTTTGGATGATTTCTTATCCAGAAAAAAGTATGTGAGTACCATTTGCAATGGATGTTAACAGTGTAAAATCAGTGGGGTGTTTTAGGTGCTTGGAGTGGGATAGGACAAAGTGCATCTTTAGTGCAACAAAACCTGTGAATTTCCCATCCTTCACTAAACAAAATTACTGTCATTAGTTTAAATATAGAGGGAGGTTTGCTGATTTTGATGCAGTTACCTGCTGAAGAGCTAGGCAGAAAAATAATTCTGTGTTTCGAGGTGCAATCACAGGGAAGTGTATCATTCACTGGAGGAAGCATGAGGAATGCAGTCTGCAGGACCGAGACTGTTATAAAGTATCAGCAGGACGGCAACGAAGTGACTGAGCTGAATATATTTGTGAGAATAGATAACTCATCAGCAACAGTGTTAAAAGTAAAGTGTTTGATCTATAAAATACTCAAGTTCTGGTCAGCCAGTTCAGGGTACAGATAGACACTTGCAGTTTCATGGCACAGAATCAATTAGCATAGGCTAACACAAAATGGCAGCATGATAAACAATCAATTAATGTTTCAACAATGCTGAAGTGTAGTGAGAATACAATCTTTGTACACAAATTGATTTCCTCTTTTACTGTGTAGGATTTTTTATCTTGCTTCCCTTGTGCACTCAGAGAGTGCTGTTGGTTAAGTGGAACAGCAGATGAAGGTGTGAGCTGCCTGTGTCTGCTGTCAGGGGAAAAGGCTCCTGCATTTTGTTTTAATCTAAACTGTGTGAGTCTGTCGGCAAGATTGTGTGGAAATGAGCAGGAGACCAAAACAGGAGGGCAAAATAAGAGATCTCCATGAGATAAGGGAACCCAATTTATTATTTTTAATGACAGGCATATGGAAGAGACAAGTATACCACAGTAGTAACAAGAAACAGCCTACCATTTAATAAAGGGAGAAGATAGCATTTATTTTTATGGCAGGTCAAGAGCCCAATCCACAAAACAGATGAAACTTTGCTTTCATGAGCTCAGCAGGCCAAACCCATTCCATGCAAGCCATGACTGCAGTTCGACCAGCCTTTGAAGTTAGTTGTATCTGCCTTTGCAGTATCAGGCACATGAAGCCCTGGAACGTTACAGGAAAAAACCTTTAAAAATTACTGTAAAGGGGAAGTAGCATAAAGGGGAAAAAAAGTCAAAATCCACATTCTTGTGGGTATAAATCAGTTCCAGTGGCCTGAGTGAATATTCCCTTGTTGATACTATGTGAGGCTGACCTAGCAAGACAGAAGTATGAGTACAGTAGCCAACTGGGCAGAACTCCAGTGAGATAAGCATTGTCTGTGTAATCTGAGATAAATTCCTTTTACTTTTCTTTAATAAAGGTAAGAATTGCAGCGTGCAAACCATACAGAGGTCAGACTGGTCTGCACCTTTGCTGTGTGCCAGTGACTGCCTGTCAGTAATCTACAAGAGCTTGAGGCAAGGGCTCAAGGCTTGAATTTGATCTCACACATCTATAGCCTTTTGCTTCCTTGGTCTGTTAAGACACTGTAGGATTTCTCCTGGTCACTCTGGATTTTGCAGAGAAGCAAACTGAGATGAAAAGCATAGAGAAAAGTCTCTGTCTAGAGATACCTTTTCTGTCAGGGATGTATCTGCCTGAGTAGGAAGAAATAACAGTTTATTTGGGCACATCAACCCTGCTCCTTCTTGCTTATTCCTGGCTGCTTTCAGCTACTTTCTGTTCAGTTGATTTTTCACTTTCTCTTCTCCAAGTATCCAGCTTCTCCCTTTTGTTTCAGAATCCTGTTTCTTTTCTTTTCCCTAGAAAACTCACCATGCTCATTCTCTTAGACTATCTTGTCTACAGGAACATTACTCTGATAATTCTCCCCAGATGTTGTTTGGCACATGATCATGAGGCCAGGCCCTTCCTAAGCTATTTACCTTTCATTAAATAAATAAAAGAACCCCAAACCAAAATGAAAAACGATTTTCTGTTTAGACAACTAAAAAACTCCAGTCCAAACAAAGCCGGAACACACAGAAACAACAAAACAAGATATTCAAGATTCACAAGAGCATTAACATGATACATTTCACTTAATGGAAGTATTCTGCTGAGTAACAAATTTAAAGAAAAGTAGTATGTGAATAGTGTATGTGCAATATGTAAATAATCAATATTACTGATAAAAAATATCATTAATAGGAAATTGGGCTTGGTCCCTGCTGAATCCTCTCTCTTGTTTCCTATGCTGAGGTATCTATTTCTCTTTAAACTTACATGTGTTTTAGAAACTATACCATTTTTCCTTGAATTCATCCACATCAGTTGCTCCAAAGTGCAAAAAGGTGAGATGAGAGCTTGTATATGATTACTGCTGATTGCTATTGCGGATAGAAGAGAGGACTTCTTGATTTATTATTACAAATTTACAAAAGGGTTAATCTAAATGGATGACAGCTGTCATAATGCAAGGAGAAATATTAATTGGATTGAGTGAAGAATTCTTTATTTTTAACTCAAATGGTAAAGAGAGAAACATGAAGGGAAAAGAGTATTTTCCTATATACTCAAGGAAGGACAAGTAAAGAAGTGGCTTTAATTTTAATTTTTTTTCCTTTCTTAATCCCTTTCGTATGTGGTACTCATCTCAGAAATTTTCTCACACCATTCTCATTCTGTATTAGTCTACAAATATGGCTTTGTCCTCAAGTATAAAGCATCCTTCAGCTGAGTTTCTTATTTCAGCTGAGCTCTGTAACAATGTGCTACCCTTTCAGCCCTGTAAGATTTCCCATTGTGGGAGGCCTTAATAGTATGGAACTGTTTGTTTTTGACTCTGTCTATTGCCAGATGAAATTAATGACAACAGCTTTTCAAGTCTTTAAAGTGCTGTCTGGTACACACACAAGTATGTGGTGAAATGAGAAAAGAATGTGAGAGAGTATGTTCTTTTTCACAATTTTTTTAGCCCATCTGAGAAATTTCTGTTCTTACTTCATTTCTTAAAGTTTCTGAGGACTTGAGATATGCAGGTATTTCGTTGAATCTTTAATCCACAGTAGTTTCTGGGCTTTTTTTTTTTTTTTTTTAATTTGAAAACACAGAACTCTAACACCTTCCTTTCCTCTTATCTGACAATTTTCAGTGTTGAAGCTGAGCAGTATGAGGCATCCTGTGCTCAATTGCTCAGTGCTTCCCAGAGAGTTATTGCATGTCCTGCCTCTGATCTGCCCCTCACTTGCTCAATTTTGAGAATTCTCCTTAATTTCTCATGGCCAAAATGAACAGCTGTCAGCTGTCAGCAGGGCCTCATCAACTGTCTTCCCCTTGAAGACATTCAATCCAACAATCCACAAACAGATGAGCTGTAGGACCTTTATAGGCATAAGTGCCAGTCCTTGACATTTCTTCAAAATCATATTGTTTCTGCCATGACTATAAAGTTCTGTTGCTTAATTATCTCTGCATCCAGAGATAAGAAGTCCAACCCACACAATTTTCAAGCTTTGAAATTTCCTGGGTTTTAATATTTTACTTATTTTATCTCTCAAACAGAAAATACTGTTTTATTGAGCATGATCTTGATAAATAAGTCTAAGGACACTGTATTTGGTCATAAACCCATCTGTTCCTGCTGCCTTATTTACATTCAGACTTTCTATGATAGTACTCACTTCCTCCTTTGAAGTGTGTTATCCAAGAATTCTCAGTGTACACATAAATATGTAGATATGCATGTATATGTATTTATTTTTGTTTTTATTTTGTGGTTCTGTGGGAAAGAAGCCCCTAAAGGAGTTTAAAAGTTGTTGGCTTTTGGAGAGTTGAGCAATATATAAAACCTTTTGGTCTCAAATCACCCAACATCTCTTCTCAGCATGTTACCATATGTCCTTTGCTGTCTCTTTTGAAGAAACTGCCATATTATCTGCTTTCAAAAGCCTGCCCACCATCTTTCCCTTACATAATACTTTGTTTTTTACATTTTTGAGTTGGTTCTGTTTAACAGACTTGCAGGAAATCCAGTTCTCCAATTCCTGTGGGTTTATGCATATTTTAACAAAACCTTCAAGTAACTTTCTGTTTATCTCAGTCTGAAAGTCCTCACCAGGACTTCTCTTCACTGATTCTTGATTTTTTAACATGGAAAGCTTTACCAGTACCTTTGCCATTTACCCTCACCTTTCAAGCACCCTGTAGAGGTTTCTTATCTCAGTGAGTTTACTGGGCTTTTTTTTAGATAACTCTGGTAGGAGATACATCAGTGCCTGAATTTGCATCACATGGTTGACAACAGTAAAAGCATCCCCCAAGTTAAGACCTTACCACCTCTTGAACATTACCAGCATCTAACAAGGTGATATTAAAATTTAAAATACCTACGGACCTGCAAATCCTGATCACTTTCCTCTACCTAGGGCTGGATTCATGAACTGACTACAATTTTCTCTTCTGTCCTGAACTTTATGGAAAATTCTTTAAAAAAAGGGAAGTGATATGAAAGAAGCTTGTTCCTGTGTGGAACAGTATGGAGTATGTACTATTTCAAGTTACCATTTTAGAAGTCTTTGATCAGAATATATCTGCCATCTTCAAACACCAAGCTTTTAGGATGAAAAGAAGGTATTTGACTAATAAAACTGCCACCCCTTCTCCTGGTAGCCTGACAAGCAGTATGGTGTATATTCTCAAATTGCAGCTCAAGAAGCTTTTGTTGTTGGTCTGCAAAAGAGCTTCTTGTAATTGCAAGCTGTGTTATTAATTAAAAAAATAATTAATTGCTTATAAAACTCATTGACCTAAGCTGGTCAATAATTTAACAGTTAAAGACATAATTTGAATTGGTACTTCTGTTCTGTTGACTTTCCAGCTGCTGCTTTTCCAACAGTAAAACTTACAAGATTTTATTTTAGTCCTTTTAGCTGATACTTTCATAAACAGTTCAGTGCTGCCTGCTGCAATAGCCAGCATCCCCTTTTATTAATAAACAAGATGACAAAATTTCAGATAACTTTTCAGGCTTCATGATACCCTCACTTTACTATCTTTCTATGTGCTCTATACTATACCACTGCCCTAACATTCATTAACTTTAGCCATTCTGAATTTCTCCTGTCTTAAATAACTTAGTGCCAGCCTTCTGGGTCTCCAAGGACTGTTGTGTCCTGTGTCCTTTGGAGCACAAATGCAACTTCAAGTGACCAGAAATTGCCTTAATAGAAGGTACTGATCATTAAAGTGGGAGCATTTGCATCAGAGAGATGCTGGGACAGCAAGGAAGGGAGGACATCATTATCTTAAAAACTCTGCTGGCCTGGCCAGGGGGGTTAATTACTGTCATCCCTGAGAGCCTACAGAAAAAGCAGCTGTTTGCCTGCCAATCTGTGAGAGTCACTCAAATCAAAAGAAGGATAAGGTTTAAAGCACTGCCTGGACCTGAGCGGTAATGTTCAAGATGGTTCTGTTCAAGACGGTGCCGTGCATGTCGTGCACCCACTGCCAAGAAAATGGTGTCCACCAGGAGTTTTATTTCTTACATATGGAGGGGGCCTCACCAGCCAGGGTAACTTGGCAGCACAGAAGTCTTTGGGTGTCCCCAAAGCTTTTGCTCTCTTTGAAAGTCAAGGCAAGGAAGGCACCCTGCCTCGCTGGAGAGATTTCTGCTGCCCAGACGGGGGAAGTGCTGCTTGTTATTAAGTCTCTTGAAACTGGGAGCAGTTGTGAAAGCATGTTTGAAAGCAGGATATGCTCTACAATGATATCCAGGGCTCATAAGAGATTTTAAAGGGCTTTAAAGAGGAAATCAGACCTGATCAAGAGGGATTGACGATGATAATTTAACAGGGGAACTCTGTATAGTCTGAGGGTGTTGCTTTCCTGTGTATTGATTTTTCTGTGATTCTGAACAGAAAAAATGCATTAGGATATTAGAACCAGAACTTCTGGAGTAAGTTTGGTTGAAATCATGAAGTGGGAGAATGTGGCAAACTTGCCCCCACAAAGCCCAGTATAAGCTTTTCCTTAAAAAGTCACATCAAAGCCATAAACATTGCAAGATGTAAAGCATGCCAAATGTGCAAACAGAAATACCTCTCCCTGTTCTTTCCTTTTGAGCCTACAGAGGAGTGTGCAGAACACTTAACAATGCAGGATGCAAAAGGAACTAGCAAAGAAACCAAATTCAGAACCTAATGCAAACATGAGATTACTCTCACAGGCTTTGCTGCAGATTTACTGTCACATCCATCTATTCAAGAGCTGTTTAGTGTCGAAGTGGGTGCAGATGGTACTGCTGATAATACCTCTCCTGTCAACAGAGCTCCTCTGGATTCCTGCCACTGGCAGGGAAAGTGAAAAGGAATGATGGAATTCGGCATTATGGAATTTGGCCCATCTGCCCCATCTGCACTGGAGAAAAAGGAAGTTGCTTTACCTTTTTTTTGTTTTTTTCCCAGCTTTACTTCTGATTCAAATTTTCAAATTGCTTCTTCTTTTGAAGCTCAGAAGAGCTGAGTAGGGCAACTAACTGATCCCTCCTGTGATGTCTGCATCCTCTTTGCAGTGAAGCTTAGTGAGTTCTTTTGGCTTTCTAACTTTGATAACATTTTTTCCCAATAGTGCCTTTTTTTTCTATGAATACAAATATTTGTACTTTAACACTGCAGATCACCTTTTCCATTAGCAGTAGGGATATGCTGTAAACCACAAGAAGCATAGACTGAATATCCTTCTGCTGGATAGCCATCCTAGGCCATCCTAGTGGCCTTTATATGATTTTCTTCATGTTACACTGATTAGCTATAGTGTTTTACAGTTTTCTACCTATGAATAACATTAGCAGCTTGTATTTTGTTTTACAGTGTAAAGTGGTATTCAGTGGTTTTGTATTTGCTATCATATGACAGGGAAAAGACACATATTGAGCTTCTATTTATTTAAGTATTATGAGGGTCACACAGAAAAGGGGTGGTGAAACTCCCTTGAAGTCATCATCAGCATCATCATTATCCAAAGACAAAACTTTTTCCTTTTGAATGCTTTAATACAAAAGCCTTGAAGTTCAATCAACACAAGGACTAAAAGAGTTACTTAGTGAGATCACCTGAGATGCCTGTAGATTTATATATCCTGGTGGGGTAAGGAATAGTCTTTGGCATAACAACGTTTTTGCGTATTTCAATGAAAATCCACAGAGACCTGCTAACCTTCTAATTGTGTAAGGAACAGCAGTTCAGATATATGGAGTTTAAGGACCAGAGACTCTTAGATTGCCTCATTACCTTTCCATCTACCAGAGATTGCAGTATCTTATTCAGTCAACTTATCACTTGGCTAAAGAATATCTTCTAGAAAAGCACATAGGCTTCCTCTGAAAGATTCAGAAGCAGAACTCAGCACCACCTGCAGCAGGAGATATCCTGCTGCTAGGAACATGTGTCTTCTTTCCCTCAGAAAGGAGCTTCAGCTTCCTGTATTGGTTCTTGTCAAGTCTTCCTCCAGGAAATGAAAGAATTGTCTTATATTTCATGTTTTATACTGTAAGCATATTCCTGCATTGTAATAAACTCACCCTATCTTCCTTTGGTATATGAAGCAGGCACAGCTCCTTGCATCTTCCTCTGAAACACATTTTTCTCAAAATCAGAGGTAATTTTGCTGTTTCTTTTCCCTAATCCATTGAACTTTTAACCATCCTTTAAAAATATATGCACAGGACTATACACAGCAGTCCAGTAGTAGCACCTCTTCCTTAAAAGCTTTGAAAACCTAGATTTAAACTACCTCAAGTCCCACTCAGTACTCCCCAGTTTAAACACAGTTACATGTTTTTTCCAGAGCATTACACTGGAAATTCCCATGGTGTTCTTGTCACTGTGACACCATATCCCTTTTTAGGCACACTGCTGTTCAAAACACAAGCCTCAGTTTGTTGGTTTGGCTCCCAGTCTTTGTTCCTAAATACACAACTTTGCATTTGCCTGCTTTAGCACACCCTGTTTAACAAAATTTATGTTCCATTGAAATATACGGTATGGATTTATTTATATCTTTATTCTTTGGCTTTTTTATGAATGGGATCCCTTCCCGACTTCTGCATTTTTCTTGCCCAGAAGAAATATCAAGACTTGTCAGCAGAGCTCCTCTGTTCATCCCATCCACTTAGCACTGACACTGTTCTAGCTCTTCAGTGTTCCCCTGCATTTCCAGCAAACATTCAAGACCATCACAGCAGGTCAGAGATCTCTTCAGCCAAGTCTCTCAGAATTGTTATGCACAAGTGGCCTTGGCCTGCCAAGTTGAATGAGCTTACTCCTAGGGGGCTGATCTGAATTTATGTAGCTTCCTCCTCTGTTACTAATAAATATAAAAGTTCTTCAGCTTTCTTACATGTTGCTGTCTTACTTCTGAGACCTAGACATGACTAATTGTTAATTTTGTATTTATATTAATGTATCTGAACGCATTGATCTTAATAATTCAGCATTCTTAGTTTTATAGGCTACAAGCAAATATTTATTGCTGGTTTCTGATGAAATCCTGTAAATCCCTGATACTTTTAGCACTTACTAATGTAGACTTTCTTGCTGGTTTTGGCTTGCCTTATTCAGATAATTTAAAACTCGGTCAAAATTGTCTCCTTTGCCTGTTGCTTCCTGCTTATTTTGTGTTCCTGTGGACCCTTACTCCAAAATTGTGTTGGGACACTGAAATGGATTGTTTTGAAATACAAATACCCACAGACTTTTAATCAGCTTTTGGGTCAGGCTTGAGAACACAATTTGACCCTTAAACTGTTAACCACAAAAAGTGCTAATCTTCTGCCCCCACCAAGCAAACTATTTTTATGAAAGTGATTATCTGGATTGAAGCACTCCCACCTGCTCTCAGGAAGCCTTGGTGCATGCTGATAGTTTGCTGTAACATTAGAATTGCAGCTGCTTCGGGCCGGGCCGTTCTCGGCCCTGCTGTCATTCATGCAGACACAGGGCTTGCACTCTGTGCTCCTGTGACCTGGCTTGGTGGCTACCAGGCCACTGCTGTTATGTTTCAGGGTGCTGCCTCCATCTTCAGTCTCTGGAGGAGATCCTGATGTTTGCTCAGTTCACAGAACATCATTTCCATATGTTTGAATTCTTCCTCGGCCTGCTCTTCCCACCCACAACTGGGAATCAGGGTACTGCTACAATTGCATACACTTAAAATTTTGTGGGAGGGGAAAACTTTTCTTCAGGTAAGTGTAAGAAGAAAATAAAGGAAAGGGGAAAGGAAGAAATAGGGGGAACATTCACAACCAACAACCACCTGAGGGATGCATGTTAATTTCTGCTCCATACCCCTCCAAAAAGAAAAAAAATGGTCATCCTAAATTATTTTTGGCAAACAAGGCTCCAGAGGCTAGAAGACTGAAAAATTACAACTACTCAGTGTAGAGAGAAAAGATAAATACCACCAAATGAATAGGAGACTGAAGGTGAATTTTTGGTTCTAGCAATGAAAAACCAGGGAGACAAATTCACATGCAAAATGCCTGGTGCATGTAGCAGAGATCATGAGTGAAGTGAGGATTTCCAGGTATGTCTGCTGTAAAAAGATCAAAACTTGCATAAAACACAGAATAGAGTTATGGTTCAAAATGTTGGCATGTGACTGTGCAAAATATCATATAAAGATCGTACAAATCGTATCATATCAAATATTGTATATCATATATCATATCATATTGTATAAATAAATAGGTAGCACCATTATTTCTAATCCTAAAACAGAAATCTCCTTCTTTTCCTGCAGGCCTGTAGGTTAGAATAAGAACTGGACATTTTGCAGAGAGATATTTCCATTCCACCAGATTTGGTACAAATGAATACCAACTCATATTCATTTAAGTTTTCTCTAGGCTTGTCCCATGAACTCACTGCTTTGGTGGGCAGATTCCAGCCCTACAATTCCTTTAGTGTGGCATGGGAAGGTACTTGGGAAGATGCAGCAGCATTTCCCTTTTTCTAGGAGAAAGCAAGAACTGGAGAAGGAGAAAATGGGTGGTACCAGAGCTGCTCTTGCATTCTTTGGTTTGAACTGGATATGTGTCAGGGCATATGGATATACATACATTTGCATTTGCACAGAACAGTGAAATGTAGGGAAACAAGTGGATTTTCTGAGATTTTCTCCTGAAAAAGTGTTATCTAATTTACATGAAAATCCTGGGTATCTATTTTTTAGAAATTAAGTAAATGAAATCAGGTCAGCATCATCTTAATTCTCAGTAGGGATTTCCTCTTAAGTACCTTTTAGCATTTTAGAAATTCCACTTTAAATTACCAGCTTTCTTGGTTTAGTATAGTTTTCCTGAATATCTCTGTGTAGATAGTGCCTTGAAGGATTCCTGTAAAAGTAGCAATTTTAAAGCAGCATGGATATTTTTTCATCTTTCTTAAGGTTGTCTTAAAAAGTAAGATTACTCAGGATGAAGTGAAATAATTTACCCTTTACCTAGCTTGAAGAGGTCATAGTAATGTTTAGTGGTGGCTTGCTTAGTATCATTGCTTAAATAATTCTTTCTAATAGAATCTTTCTCAAACACAGACAACACCCAGTCAAGCTTCTGGTGATAAAGAAGGGGTAATACAAGGAAGATGGGAATCTACTCAGTCTGCATGAGATGGAGGGAGAAGGTTAAATGAGACATTCTGCAGAGTGCACTTGGCAATTAACTGTCCTGATAAAGGAGGCATGAAAACCACTGTACAGAAGTTTTCACAATGAAAAAAATGGTCATCAGGGAAAGAAAAATTATGTAATCATAAAAATAGTGGAAACTTGGGGGGTGGAGAGATTGAAGAGCAAAACTGCTTCTGCAAAAGGGAAACATCAGGAAGGCATAGTTCAGGTCACAGTGACTTTGTAGAAGTGAATTACTGAGCAAACCCAAACCTGACTGGAAACATTTTCTGCTCTAACTATAGCAGTGGATTCTGATGGCTCTAAATTGGAAGTCAGTTCTAGCTAATATGTTGCTAATTTTTTCCTCATCTGTTAAAATGTTTTTCATTTTCTGGTGTGCTGAAAATATCTCTGAATAGGACCTTACAAATATATGAACTTCTACCACAAACTGTGCAGGCGGTGGTACAAAGAATGTTGGAGAAAATTGCTTTTGGCCTGCGGGACACAGAAGACAATGAGAAGATTCTTTAAAAAAACCCAAACCAATCTAGTTTGCATTTTGTTGTGGAGCAGACCATAGGACCTGGTTATGGGAATCATCCCACACAGAAACCCAGCCAGCATCTCATGTTAACAGATTTGCATTGTGCAGCGAAAGATGAGCCCATATTTTCTGAGGCTTTGGTGGAGGACAAGAAGTGTTAAGTGAATGGACTATCAAATACTGCTCTACAAAGGGAGGACAGCTTCACTCCTTCAGCCTTCCGAGACAAAGTAAAACACTGGAATCCTTCTGTCCTCTAGAAGAGGCAAAAAATCAAAGGAGAGCCTGCCTACTGCATTAGAGCTAGGGAAAACACTGTGATGCTGGAAAAAATAGGAAACTAGGAATTAGTAGCCAGGCTATGCAGTATGTTGCCCACAAAGATTTTCAGAACACAACATGTTTTGCAGTGTTCACAGAAGAGCTATAACCGGCATTTAATGGGAGCGAAAGCTATCTCGAATAACTACTGTATAGTAACTAAATATGCAGCTAAACCCAGACTTCAGTTCCTGGTCTGAGCAGCCAGGTCAAGCAGTAGGCAGGGAAGTGGGCTGGGAGGAGTGGAGGGAAAAAAACCCTGGGAGCCGCTTTGAACCTTCTCCACACAGGCTCCACAGTCTCTTTTGTACTGCACAGCATCTGAGCAGGCCCTGTGAGCAGCAATTTCTCTGTTTACCCTCCTTGCCACCTCCATCTGCATTTCCACAGGGCCCCACGCAGTTCTGGGTTGTCTCCCTTTGGCTCCTTTGCACTGAGCAAGGCCAGTGACGGTACTGGGTGGGGATCTTTGGCCACCAGTAATGAAACGTGACATTTACAATTCACCAAGTCCCTTTGCAATCAAATTTCTCTTCCTGAAAATCTCTCATAGCATTGTTTCTTTTCTCTCATTTTCCACTCTGATTTGCTCTTTCTATTTGGTAAATACCTCAAGCAGTGTTTTGTCAGCCTGGCTAACAGTTGCTTTCTCTGTCTTCTGTATGTCCAAGGACTTAATCCAACACTTTGTCTTTTGCTGGTTTTCATCCAGGTGTTCTCCAGTGTTTTATGAAATGTGAGCTCCCCACCTTGTATGCTCTAGCCCCCATAGTCCTGAAACTTCCATTTAGAGGTTGAAAATCTAAAAATGAGCAGAGAAAACCCTCTTCAAAACCAACTTCCTCAATGAATAAATCAAGGGATATATTTTTCAAATCTGCCTGTGGTATTTTTGGAGGAAAACCTGAAATGCTCTGCATGTGTATTTGCTTTGCATGGTATTTTTTAGAATTCTGAGTGTTTGCCCTAAAAAATGCAATCTCAAATCCTGTACAGGCAGAACATTGGTTAGATATTAAATCCCATTTTATGTCTGACTGCCTTTGGATGCAGTCAGATGAACTGCAATTACAAATAATTGTATGGCCTGCACACTCTGCAATGCACAGAATCCAGACCACAGTGTTTGCCTCTGAAATTCTCTCACTTCAGAAAAAAAAAAGAAAAAGAAAAAAGAAAAGAAAAAAGAAAAATAAAATATGAAGATATTGTATGAAGATATTGTTATGAATTGAACTGCTTGCTGTAAACTGTTCCATATTTCTGTTCTGTCCTGGAGTCCATAAGTGCAGCTTCTAATGACACTGCTCCAGCTGCAGGAATCTGCTCAGTGAAAGAGGAGGAGGAGAAGGAGAATGGCTGCTGGCCATTTTTGTTTTCTAACGTGCATGGGTTGAAGAAAGAAGAATCCCTCATGGGATTTGATTTAGATGGTTTTGGCAGCTGTAAATTACTCACAGCATGCTGCAGAGTTTGTGCTACGAGATATTTTCAGTTCCGTTGAAATCTCATGCTAAAAAAAACCAGCCTCACAAAACTCGAACAAAAATAAGGCAGCAGGACAGAAGATTGCTGCAGATGACTTTCAGCTGGCTCATGCCTGCCTGCTCCATAGGAGGAGTTTTAAGGAGCTGGATTCAACACTTAGGGAATCTTGAAAAAACAACCATGAATGACACTGAAATGTTGTTTTTCACCCTTAATGGCAAAGAAAGGGCTTTTTTTAGATTTCAGATGACATTAGGTTATACTTACTCTGTCTTACAATAATGCTGCACAGGTTTTTAGAGGAATTGAGTTAGTGCTTTCTAAAACATTGTTTTCTTCTGTGGTTGTGTCCTGACATTTAAGAGTCAATATTAGTCAGAGAGCAAAACTGCTACTTATAAAATCCACCTCCACAAATAAACAAACAAATAAACAAAAACCTGTGCTAAAATTAAAAATCTCTTGTAATCTTTGAAGCACTGTATGCAAATACCTCTATTTTATGGAGGGCTGCTCTTAGAGGCACATGAGATTACTTTCCGTTAAGAAAGGTGTTGCTGGAATAGAAAGAACAATGTCTTTTTCAGTGGAAGGGAATGTTTTGGAAGTACTCAGCTTAGGTTTCACATCCCAGGCCAGTTTGCAAGGTTAGACTTCTCCCAAAAACATTTGAGAAATTGAATGTATTTGACTTAGAGATGATGGAAGAGTGGGCACCACAAGATGTCCTTGCTGACCCCTTAGTTTTTCAGAGCAATTGTGCTTTGTCTGGACATTTCACACTGTAACAAGTGTGGGGTTGTACCCCAACATGTGTGGGGTTGTATTGTACAGCCTTCCCACACCACACAGGGCCTGCAGCAGTGCAGGGCACCTGCAGAACTGAGCTGTGGGAAGGGAACAAGAGCTGCTCACCTTTCCTTGCATTGGCTGGATCATTCCACCATCTGTTCTTACAGACACCTGATATCTACGTTATTTTTCTGTTCCCTGCACCACCGCACATAGTAGAGGGGAAAATATTTTAGTAAGTGGGAATATGCAAGACATTTCAGAAAATGATATATGGACATTTTAATATTGACATTTTTGCAAATGTCAGTTTTTGGAAATGTGTAAAAAGGATTCTAATCAAAATGAAACAGAGAATTAGACATAGTTTCAGATATGAAACAATATTAATACCTGTTGGATACACTTCTATTTTCACAAAATAGCATATTCTGAAGAAAAACTGTTTCATTAGCAGGTTTTGACGAGTTTCATGGTTTCATTTTTCCATCATTTTCTCAGGTAGAGTAGAACAACAAAGAGTCAAAAAAATAGTGGTATCTTGTGTTACTTAATTAGTGTTTATGAATGTCTAGGCCCCTTGCTATCCTCCTCCTCTTGGTGGGTCTTTAGGTGCAGATACAAATGCAGACACACCCACACACCGAACCCTGAAGCTAAAGCCAGTCTGCTTTAGGTCTTGCTTGGTGACCAGAGCTTGGTCCATGTGCTCTCACATCCACCTTCCTCTCTGTGCCCTCCCAGGCAGGCGGAGGAGCACTGGGGAGGAATGCTGCTGGCCCCTGCAGAGCTCTTCCCCAGGCTGAGCCAAAAGCCAAAGAAGAATTTGCATGTCAGGTATTCATCCCACGATTTCCCCCTGGGGCCAGAGCAGGACTTCCAAGGTTACTTTGGTACTGTGGGTTATGGTGGCTGTGCAGGGTGAGCAGGGTCATTGTGGTCCTCAGGTCCATGGTTCAGCATTGTGCTGAAGGTGCATGAGTATATGAAGATTGCTTTAGGCATCCTAGGTGTTTCGGTCCCAATCTGTGTTTTACAAAAGCTTCTAAATATTTCTGCCGCTGAGAGCCGCCATATGGTGCAAGAAGAAGGCATTTTTGAAGGGGTCATGGTTGCCCTGTATCCTGGTAAGACACCATGATTATACACTTCTCAAGAAACTGATGTTACAGGACCATGGGACCCAGCCAAGCCTTCTGCTGGCAGCCACTCAACCTCCTTTGATCAAGAGGCATTGGTGGATGAGGAAGTGAGAAAAACAATATGGATATAAACGCAGTAAATTTTGTTGTTAATACTCATTTTATGCAAGGCATCTGGACCTGCCCTCTCTCTGCTATCAGGGGAATTTTGAAGGTTGTGCAAAATGTTTTCTCCTGTTCCTCTGCTGGATTAACAGCTGCAAAAACTGGACCAGCTCAGCAGTTTTAATCCCTGGGTTCCTGTGTGTACTTTCTGATTTCAGAGGCCTCTGTTGGTAGAGAAGAGAGAATTCATACCTCAGTCTGGGGCCAAATGATATAATAGTGGTTATGGGATGTCATCTGTTGTCTTGCACATGATCTTTGCATGTTTTCCCAATCTATCCATAATTGCTTCTATCTGAGCTCCCACAGGATGCTGTGGAAAGCCCTGACTTTGGCTGTCTGTAAGCCCATTCCAAGGTCCTTGGCAAAAGCACTCTAATTTGAGATGGAGATGCAGGAGTGTTTTCTCTAGTATACTACACTGCAGTTTGTTCTCCTTCATTTTGCTGTCTGAGCTATATCTGTCCAGAAAAAGAGCACAATAGAGAACAATTAGAAATCTCTAGTATCGCTGGAAATGTGGAAAAATGCCATTAAAATAGATAATGTAACTGTTGTGATTGAGGTGAGAGCTGGGATTCGTTTGTACTGAATTAAAAGCACACAGAGAAATACAGTAGTGGGTTAAGATTCAGTATTAGAGGAGTTTCATAGATTTCCTCTGTAATCCAGTTTAAGTGGCTTTGTGCCCACCTGCACATGGTTGTCTTTTTCATGCAATGTGGGCAACTCACAGAGGAGTAAAAGTTATATCTGGGGAGCACTGGTGAGGTGTTCAAACTCTTTAGTATGTCAAAATAATTTCTGAATTTCAGCTCGACTTGCATTTTCCATAATCTCTTTCCTCCTTATGTTTTTCTTTCAAGTTTTTATGCCTTTCTAATGTCCTTTTAATGTCTTTATGTTTATTTTGCTTTATTACTTGCACTATGTTTTTTTAAAGCTGTGCTCCATATTTACTGTGTTTTCATCTCCTAATCTTTTCTCCCACTGATTTCTTTAGCTTTTTCCCATTCTCCTTCTCCTGTGCTTTCTCCCCTTCTCACTACTGCAATCTACAGAGTTTCTACCTGTTTCCTCTGAAGACATTTGAACTCAGGATGGTCTGAACAGTTTCATGGGTGGATATGAGTCAACAGAACTTTTAGGGAAACTTACAGTCAAAGCCTTAATTTTAGTAAATAAAAAGTATTCCCTGTGACTGGAGAGGTGGCTCCTGAATGTTTGCATTAGCTACCAAGCCACATAGGAAATTCTTGAGAATGTTTTCAGTGATTTAATTTCTTGGTTACTAAGTCTGCAGACACTGAATTATTTTGAGTATGCGTGGGCAGATTTTATTTTTGGACTATTTTTCCACTATTCCTTTATTTCATTAAGTCTTTGGCCTATTGTTTTTATTTTCTTTTCCTCTTTTATAAATTGTTTCTCTCCCCATAACCTCACCACATCATCTCTTTCCATCTCTGTGTCCTTCCAGGTCCTTTTCATCTTCCTTCTTGTATTCTTTTTCTCCTTGCATTGTTCTTGCTCTTATTGTCTCTAAAAGATTTTATGTGCTTCTGCCAAGAGCAGAGAGCAGTATTCCTCTAAAGCAACAGGTTTTTGTGATATTAAAAATTAAAACTTGGAGTGTTTGGCTTAGGAGGTCAGAAGATTACCTTTCCCGGGCCAGTAACTGGATTGAAGCCAAAATTCACCTGTGTTTCTCCTGTAATGTCCTCTGCTGGAAGCCCTGACTTTGGGACCAGAGAAAGGAAACTTCCTGAGGTGCCTTTTCTTTGCTAAGCACTGAGGTAGAGTGCAGCCTTAAGAGAGCACCAGTGACTGCCACTTGCCATTGTCTATGGCAAGGAAAAATGGAGGGCTGTGGAGGGACACAGGTTGGGAGAAAGGATTTGCTGACCTGCTCCTCTTGTCTATAGCTGCCAGTCCCCAGACACTGTTGGTGAGCCCAGCTTCTGGGTGAGGGTTTTGTGTTTGAGCAGGAGGGCAGCCTGCCCAGTGGTGCCTGCTAATCCATTGCTGCTGCTTTGAGATAGCAACCATGAATTAATCATGGCCTCTAGGAGGGAAGGGCTCAGGTTTGAGCAATTGTCATAAGTGTGATTCAGCTTGGTCCTCCCCAGGATGCTTTTAGCACAGCTGAGTACAGGCACAGGGAAATATTCCTGGCAGGAGGTTGAGGACATTGTATGTAAGTAGATCTGTCTGTCTTTGCTCTCGCACATGTGTAACCCTTATGTCAATCCCCATCAAAAACAACCTCGGTCTAAAATAAGTAAGAAATTGCTTGAGCTCATTGAAGAAGCTGGAATATAATAGTTTTCTGTCAGAAAATGCTGCATAAAATTGCTTTAAATTGTATGTGTAAAACAAAGCATTTATTGGGACGTTGGAATCTGTACTAAAACAGCCTGTGCTACCACAGAGGTTTTTGCTTTCTGATTTGTACTGTCAAGGCAATCATGCTGCCTTATAAAGTTTAAAAGCTCTGCATTCTTAGACAGACTGTGCTGGCCTGTGTGAATGATTTGTATGAACTGTAATACACTTTTTACTCAAAAGCTGTACATTTTTGGCAGATTCTTTTGAGTGCTTTTCAAACCTTTGAAATAAAAAGCTGAGGAGCAAATAAATGGGAGGAAATCACATGCAGTAAATCACCAGGAACACATAGACAGTTTCAGGACTGTGAAAGAAACAAGTGTGAAATATCAATGATTCTGTAAGAGACACAATAAAATCAGAAAAAACAGTCAGGTCAGGTGCTAAGCAGCACAAAGGCTGATTTGCTCTGCTCCAGCAGCTCAGTATAGCAGTTAAGCAAAGATTTTATAGCTGGAAGTACAGACACTTTAGTTCCTCAAGCTGGGTGCTGTGCCCCTCTCACTCTGAGGGTGGAAGAGCAGCACACAGTCCTTACTTACACCGACAGTCAGAACTCATTTAGTGGGTCAGTGTGTGGGGGTGGGACAGAAGCAGTTCTCACTGCATGTAGAGTTTTGCAGTCAGAGCTTCTGTTTAGTTCTCTGCCAGCTCCCAAGCTGCTCTGCCCAGTCCTGCTTACAGCAAGAGTGGGGGAACCCCAAGTTTATCCTTGCAAACATTCACAAATGGAACTGTGGCAAGGTTGTGCTACGTTCCAGAAAAAAACAATTTTGCAGTGAACAACATAGCAATACTGACAAATCTTATAATTACTGGTGGTGATGGATCTTACAGCTCTGTCATAAAAAAATCCCAAGATTTGTTCACGTTGTATGAAATTGTTTAATTATCTTCTTGTCTAATAGCCATTAGTACTGTGTGTGACATACTTAAAGGGGAAAAAATTATTGTGCAGAAGTAATTGTGGCCAGAGAAGAGAGGAGGGAGAATATGTGAGAGAAATCATTATGCAGACACCAGGGCTGGTGAAGAAGATTGGGAAGAGGTGCTACAGGTGCCAGAGCTGAGATTCTGAGGTACACAGGGAAGCAGAGACCCGCTTATAGTACATGGAGAACCCCATGTCAGAGCAAGTGGAAACCTGGAAGAAGGCTGTGACCCTGTAGGAAGTCCTGGCAGGACCATGGACCCATGGAGAGTGAAACCTATGGTGGAGCAGGTTTACTGGCAGGACTTGTGACCCTGCAGGGGACGCATGCAGGAGCAGTCTGTTCCTGAAAGCCTCTGGAAAGGGACCCACGCTGCAGCAGCTCCTGAAGAACTGCAGCCTGTGGGAAGGACTCATGTTGGGGAAGTTTGTGGGGAACTGTCTTCCATGTGAGGGAGCCCATGTTAGAGCAGGAAAAGGGCTCCATCCCCAAGGAGGAATTAGAAACAACACGTGACCATAACCCCCATTCCCATCTCCCTGTGCCTCTGTATAGCAGAGAACTCCTGCTGTTGAATGAGGGGTTATGTGGAGGGTAGCAGGACAGCAGCAATGATGCAGCAAAACCAGCTGGTTGCAGGAGGCATGCACTGGTGCATGTACCCTGTGCTACATGCAGGGAAGATCTGTGGCCTTTCCTGGGATGAGGGAAGCTCTTTGTCATAGCCTTTGCAAGAGGAGGGGGCTGCTGTGGCTCAGGTTTCAGTGCGGGGGACAGCACGTGCCTCCTGCTTGTGCTGTGGAATGGGGCACCCTCTGCCACCTGTCCCTCCAGAGAGGAGGGACAAGCATGGCCTCTTGCTGCTTGAAACACAAGGGACCTGAGAAGAACAAGGTCTGGGGGAGTGTGGTGAAGGCAGTGGGATACTTAGGTTATCCCAGCAATATCCAGCCCAGGACACTTGCCCTGTGCTCTGAGGGCTTCTCTGCACAAGAAGTTCTTACTGAATATTTTTTTTTTTTGATTGGTAATCAGTGTAAGGAATTCTTTATTCAAGAAAAATCACAAAGTAACCCTATAAACTGACACGGAGATGCCTTCCTGGATTTAGAAATGCCACAGTTATTACACAAAGCATGTCCCATGGATGTGACCTTCTCAGTTCTTCCCACTCAGTACACAGAAGAATTGGTTGTTCTCTAGCTGTGTCTCCCTTTCAAGAAAGGCACACTTTTTAGAGTAAAATTCACAAGTTAGCTGTTTTTCTGTGAAATATTCAATATAATGAGCTTGTGAGGGTCTTGCCCTGGTTTCAGAGAAAGATATGGAAAGGCAGGAGATGTAATCGATGCAATGTCAGATTTGCTTTGCTGCCTTCTGGGGAAAACCCATTGCTCCTATTTTCAAGTGAGGCCAACAAATTTCATTAGTTTACCTTTCTCTAAATATCTTGACTTCTTTTAGCAGCAGAAAGGTAACTGTGGCTGCAAAACAGGCATTTTGCAAAGACATCTTGAAATTCAGCCAGGGAAATAGCCATTCAATTTCAGCCAGCCACTTCTGTTTTCTTTTACTTTATTTGGTTTTCTTTTCCTTTTTTTAAAGTCTCTATTCCTCAGTGGAACTTACCTGCAACTGCTCTGTGCAAATGTGTGAAAGCATTTTAGTACTAGCCTCTTTACCCCTAAAGGCCATAAAATTTATGTAAAAACCAGATTCTCAGGAGTCAAAAACAGAATGCCAGTCAGGATTCTGGGTGCTTTATGCAACAAAGAGTGTTTTGTTGAAGCAACCCCACATTTCCCTATTGCATTAGTGTTTTCCTCCATCACTAAATGCATGTGGGCAAGAAAGCTGCTGAGATGGGTTAAGAGGTCCCTCCCTAGCTGATGCCCATAGGAGGAAATGAGGTGACCTGCTCGAGCAGATCAGCCCTGCAGCCAGCAGTACAAAGCCAGACTGACATGAGCTGTGGAAAGGAGGGAAAGGATGGTGTGGCATCCAGGACATTAGCCTGGCTCACTGCCATTCCTTCTGCTGGGCTTTTTGTGAGAAGGTGTAATGCCCCCTGGACTGTCCTTTCTTTACAGTTTTGCTGCCAGGAAGACAGTTCCACCCAATAAACTGTCCTAATCCCCAGCCTCTTCCTTCTCCTTTCTTACCCTGTACATTTGTTGTACTTCTTTTCTTCTGTTTTAGCCTTGTCCTTTCCCTCCCTCTCTGCCTTCCATGGTGCATCTCTCTGAAGAGCAGCCCAGCTGCATCTCAGACCCTGCTGGGCTCCAGGCTGCTAGGGGTGGGTCACAGTTTCACTTTGAAGCATCTCTGTGGGGCTTCCAAACTGTACTGGGAGAGGAAATTGCTGCCTCCTCCCGTAGCCACATGGTCAAACTCAGCAGCATCAGAGACAAGCCCAGGCTGCTTTTCACATCAAATTTTACCACACAAGAAGAAGGTGACAGAAGTATGATTGAAGGGAAGGTGGAGAGAGGGGGAGGAAAGTATGTTCTTCTGAGACTATCTTTTTCTTCTCCTCTTTTCCCTCAGAAAGAACTGGTGGATCCCTTACTAGCTCAGTGCTTCTCTCCAACCACTTCATGCTGCAGTATGGGAAGGGCTGAAAGGAGGTTTTGAGCCACAGATGGCAGCATTTCAGCAATAAGGAGGGCATGGGAGGATGCACAAGAGCACGAGAGATAATAAATTAAGTGATGAAATAATATGTTTAGAAACCAAATAAGGAATGTGCTGTCTGCTTGTGCAATTACGCCCCGCTCCCAATGAAACCCCAATGACAAACTCTGCTTTTCCTCTGTGTTCTTCTTGAAGTGAGCAGTAAGATAAATCTGCAGCAGCATCTGGGAAGGGTGTGAAGAATCATCTTTATGTCAGAAAAGCCACACACTTTTTCATTATGATCTTTTGTGGGGAATATGCTAAATGGCAACAAGTACTGGTAGGACTGACAAGCACTGAATTCGTGGTCTGTTGGTGTCCATGGAGGTCTTTCAATCTCTGGCCTTTAGTTTGAGTGATTTTGACTTTCCATTCTGTGCATTTTCTGCAGTAGCACACCTTTAGTTTTCTCTGTGCCACAGTTTGTGATAGAAACTCCTAAGTGAGAGAGGAGTGTCTCAGTGTGCAACCTCTAAAGCTGGATGGCAGAGTGAGGTTGAACAGAGCTTTTTGGGAGACATCTGGAGACTGCAAATTTGATGTGCTATCTGTTGACATTATTTTAAACTCATATCATGAAGGCTAAAGTAGAAGTTAATGGTGATGTAAATTCTCATTTTCTACTTAAAAAATATGTGGAATATTTGCATTTTTAGTTGTAGTGGAGATTGAAAATTTTGAGAATTTTGTAGATTTCCTTTCCACATGAAAATGTTAATCCTTGTTTTCTAAATGTAGTAATTCATTAGTATCCTTTGTATTTCTTCTTCTCATTTGCAGTAAGATACAGTGAGCCATTTTTTCCGTTGCCAAAAGACCAACTTTTTAGAGAAAAGATGGTTGGAAAGAGCCCTCAGCAAGCTCAAAATATGCATATAATTTCCCAAGTGTAGTACATGCATTTAAAGGTTTTAAAAGAATGGGTTATGAAATAGTTTGGTTCTGCATGGTTGAAAATGTGTGGGTATTCATACGCAGAAAATTACTGGCCCTGTTTTTGACATCCCTAAAGGGTGCTATCTGAGGTCACAGAAACCAACTGCTTTCTGAGGACACCACTGCTGCTTTGACATCACTGGTGGGGGAATCAGGCAAACCTGAGACTTTTGTGACTTCAGTGCTTCCAGACCATGCACTTCCCAAAGGACATCACAGTGGGGCATCCTATTGTTTCTAGAGTGCTGAATTGAGAGTCAGGCAGGCATGAGCATTCTGAATTAAAGTATATAATATATTAAAATACAAAACTATCAGAAGGTTTTGCCAACATTCTCCTTGACTGTATCTTTTATATTAGATGTGGATGAGAGAAACAAAGGCAAACAGACTGGAAATTTCCAACATTCAGAAATGCTGAATTATGCAATCATCAGTTTCAGTCTTAAGCAGTGGGATGTTTTTAATTTAATAGCTATCTGGAGATGATTCTCCACTTCCTTTTATCAGTTTTATTCTGGCACAGCTTCTAACCAGAAAGTGGAAAAGTGAGCCTCACAGTAGGTAAGGCACGTAGACACAGGTATGACTAAGAAATAGAAAAGTGTATATGTAAAGTTATTGTGTGCAACACCTGTGAAGTGTTTATGTCAGAGCCATTCGTGCCCTGTTTTCAGAAGGGCTAAATAAGTGCTTTTAGAGTAAGTACAAGTGATTGGTTGTGTTTCCCTGTGTGTGCCTGTAAATGTCACATTAAAAGCCCATACTTCTTCCAGCGAAGTGAAAAAGTTACACACCTCTTCAGTTGTACAGATGAAGTGTTTGTGAGTTCTGTAAAGATGAATGAAGCCCATGGAGTTTTTGCAGTGAGCTTGTGATCACCAGATGTTGGAGTATGTGTGTGAATGCACACTGGTGCATCTGTTGTTTGGATAATAGGATATACACGTGTGGGACAACTGTGCAGTGGAGGTGTTATGACACTTGGGACCAGGGCTTCAGCAGGCGTAAATCAGGGTGGCTCAGTGGAAGGAACAAAGTCCAGCAGCAAGCGCTTCCTGGAACCAGCGTGTGCGATGGCATGTGGGGACTTGGACATGTGGGATTGCGGTCGGCAGAGTGTGTCAGGATGTGACCAGGGGAGCTTCAGCTGAAGACATTTGCTAAAAGGAAAGAAGAAAAGCCAAGCCAAAAATGCACATCTAAGGAGCACGAATGTTAAGGGAAAAGGAGAGAATGCATTCACTGAGGCTGAAGCCTCAGGCTAAGTCACCAGTTTTGTGCTGCTTTTCCTCTGTGGAAGTACGTGGGAGCTGTGGGATTTTAGAACTATTCTGAGGGGAAATTCAATTTAAGCCTTGGCATGTGTATGTGATATTTCAGATTTCAAATTAAATTGCATTTATATGACACAGTTGCTTTTCATAGCACAGGCTTGATTGAAGTTCCTAATGCATCTTTTCCAGGTCCATGCACCATACTGTTGTAATACAGCCCCATAACCTATTCAGTCACTCATGGTTCTGTCTCCCATGAACTCATACCAACTCCATCCCCCATGTTGTCACTTTTAAAAATATTTTTTTTTTATTCCTAGCTTGGTCTTGAAATGCTAGAAGCTAATAAAACCAGAACTGTGCTCAGGTTCTTCTGGAGAATCTTTTCTCTCAATCCTACCTGCACGGCTACATCATCAGAAAATTGGCTGATTTGGATGAAGTCAGTTGTATGTGAAGGAAATAAAAGGAAGAATATGTTTATCATTTGTGAAAATTCCCCAGAATCATTGCTTAGGAAAACATCTGGTCACTTTGCAGAGATGATCAAAACAGCAAGCAGAAGATTAGATTGCAAGAAACTTCCCAATGGAAAGTACCATTGAAAATACTGTAATTTCTGCTGTGTGAGCCATGGGCAGATCACTGATTTAAACCCCAAATACATTTTTAGGAACTCAATCCCATACATACATTTATGTGTCTTTGTGTGTGTGTGTGCACTCATGTATGTAATAAAAATAGGACAGATTGAGCAAGCAAGCAATTGCAGTGTTTAGAGTCAAGGAGAAGCTTTGTTATGAATGAAATCTGAAAGGATTTGGATTACAGTCAAGAAGTTTAGATAGAGGGCAATCTAAATTGTGCAAGGGCAGATAGTCTTTCAAAGTCTGGCTCAGAAAAGGGATGTGGGAGGTCTGACAGACAGCTTGGCTAATGTAGCATGTAGATGAAAAAAATGCACTTTAATGATTTGTTGAACTATTACAAACCCAAACAACAGTTCAACAGGACTAGCCTGATAATTACTGTTTTCCCAAAAGAAAATTGTAGATTGTGAATGAAACGAACAACTCAAACTTGAAACTTCAGCCTAATGGAGCTGCATTTTTCTTGTGAAACCATTCCCATAGAAATTTCCTAATGATTTCCTTTTGAAATCGTCTCATTTAGAAAGGAAATACATAGAGTGGCATATATCTTGTTACAGCACTGAAGAAAATGGACAGTCACACAACAAAGGCAAATAAAAAGTACTCTTTCTCTTCTTGTGTGCACAGTTACATGGTGAGGCTCACTGCTATGTGACAGCAGTGTCAAGAGTTCAAAAGGACTAATGGAAATACAGGATCTTTCTGGTTATTAAGATACCATCTAGCTCCCTGATACTACTGTAATGATAACCACCACAGTATAGGGAAACATATACAATATCTCTTTCCCCGTGGCTCGTAGGCCACTAAATATCAGCTTGCAAATATTTAAAATGTTAAACTTCTTCTTTTTGAGCTGTGTTTATGCCTACAAAAAACTTTAGTATCGTCTGGGCTTCAGAGTAATTTTAAATTTCCCAGCGATTTCACATAGGTCTCAGGGAGAATGGATACCTCTGCAGCCTTAATCTTCTGTCATGTTTTCCTTTTTTTATGAAGGATTTTTCTTTTCCTGTCTGGCAGAGAGTAGTCCTAGCTGCAGAATCCAGAAACAGACTGTCCCAGAGTTGGTGCCCCTTTCCGCCAGGGAAGGGCCTGCCACAAAGCTGGGATCTAGTTTCAAACTCCTGCACAATTTGTGGTTATTTAGAGCCAACATTTTGGTTAGAGTTGCTCTCTAAATATTTGTTGTATGGTTTTATTTATAAGAAAAATGACTCTGTGTTTACAGGCTACAGCATATAATGTATCTAATGCCTGGTCTCTTATTTTTTTTAACTTGCTCTAACTTTCAAGTGCATTTCCACTCTTTAATTTTACACAAACTCTTGGACATTGGCCAGACAAATTCTTTGTAGTCTGTACAGTTCAGGATCTTGGCCAGATTAAAGTTGTCATCAATTTCACCTCCCTCTTCTTTTAATAACATCCCACTTTTCTCTCCTGTACCTCTTATGTTTTTAAAGGTAGCCATTCTCTGCATTCTTCTGTACTTTCTTCAATATTATACTCTTTTATATTTTCTTCTGATTTAACTAAATCTTACTTTTCTGGAAGCTCATTTTAAATCCCTGTATTATTTTAAATATGGTCTTTATTCACTACTTTGCAGTCTTTTTGTGAGGCTTTACTGGTGATTCCTCGTTCTAAGCCCAATCTGAATGACAGCTGCAGAGAGTCTCCTCAGGGAATTTTAGGAATCTCTTGGTTTCTTCTATACTGAAATTTCAAATTGCTTTTTCCTCAAAGCTAGTCTGACATACTGAAGGCCCAAGCCATTCTTGCTTTCCAGAAGACAATAATACAATATCAAACCCTGAGTCCAGCTTTTGCTACTTCAGAGGATTTTGTTCTCCTGAAATATGATTGCCAGAAGCCTCTGCTGGGAAAAATTATGCTTATAAAATTCTTTTAAACAAACAAGATACCACCATCCACAGATGGGAGAGTTTATAGAACAGGTTTCTGGTTGACATCTATTTGATGAGATATTTTTAGTTGTGATAGATAGTCTAAAGCATGGATTGATGACTTGCAGGCAGTTTTACTCAAAGAATACAATGGGATTTGGTATGAAGTCTACAAAGAAAGCCTACACTGTGGTACTACTCAGAACAATCTTGGTCACCTAGCTTATGCCTCTGTAATGAGAATTTGTACTTGCCAAGGGTGAGTTCAGAGCCCAGCAGTCAGCATCTCCACCTTCAGCTGATGCATTTCAAAACTGGAGCTGGTGTCTTGGATGTCTGGTCCTAAACTAAATGTTGGCATAGCGTACAAGTTTTTCTCAGCATTCTTTGAAAAATTCAATAGATTGTGAGATAAAAATCCACTTTAAAGTTTAACAGTGGCTTATATTCTTTCTTCTCTCTGGAGCAAAAGTTAACTATTAAGGGCAAACCCCCAGGGCTGAGTATACTAGTAAACTCCAGCTGCTTTGTACTTCTTTGCCAATACTGAGAAGTCATAAACCCAATTTAACTTTCTGGTTAAACCAGGCTTACAGCTGTTTTGCATTGCTGGAGTGGAGCAGAGCAGCTGGAGTATACCCCTGAATCAGGACGATTTTTTCTTTGCTGAGTTTTGTTTCTCTTTTTTCAGTCTTACATAGAATAAGACAAGGCAGAGGCAGTCAGTTCTTGGCACTGCACAGTCAAATTGATGCAAGACTTGCATTTTGATCCAAAGCCACCATAGGTTTTGCGGTGTCTTTCTGTTTGCTTTTATATTCTCCTACTAGTTGTGTTTGCCATGGGGATATAGATGTGTGATAGCTGTACTAGCCTTAAACCCAGTTTGGGTAAGTGCAGCATTTTTTGAGTGGGTTTTGAATGTTTTGTCAGCTCAAGTCATCTTAATAAAACACCTTATAGCCCTACATATCAGGAAGATGAAGAAGGTTTTGAGGTTCAAGTGCCAGAGGAATTCTATACTTCAGAACCAGCCTGTCTCTATTGATACCACTTGTGACAGTCAGGTCATTCCACTTGTCTATGCCACATTTCTCCATCTCTACATCTTCCAGTTTTGTCTTTTTGGGTCTTGCTGATATGAATGCCATTTTGTCCTGCTGTGGTTTCATGGTCTTAGGCTAGAAATGAATTACTTGAATGTTTCTTTTTGCTGCCTGAGATTGCAATGCAGCATGAGTATAGATGAAGTTCTTGGTTTGGACAGGCTTGCACTGTCTCCAGATCAGCAAATCCTGATGTTGGTTGCAACTTGCAGTCACAAATGCAATAATAATAAGTATTACTAAGGGATACATAAGATAAATTTTAAAAGGTATCTTTGAGCAAAAAAAAAAAAAATTCTATGACTCTATTATCAGTAATAAACAGGTTATAAATTCTAGCTGTATGTAGTCAACAATGGGCTAATGTTGGAAGAAGGGATGATTAATGTCGTATGGCCTGTGAGTGAATGGAAAAGTTCAGGGGGATAAGATAATCTATAAGAACACCTGCAGAACTATCTTTGTGTTATTTGTTGTGTGCAGTATGTCCATATGGTTACAATCACCAAGTGTTTAGAAACCTTTGCCTACAGCAAGAGCAATTGCGGGATCAGCTGTGCAAAATACACCGTGCTAATTTGAACAGCTCTTTTCAACTCCAGACTGCTTCACCTCTGCTGCTCCTGCTGCCTTTGCCACAGCCAGACTTCTTGTGTGTTTTTGACGTTACTGAGGTCTTTGGTTTAGCTTCTCCCCAGGTGTTTATTATCAGGGAAAACAGTCGTGTACCTGAAGTTGTTGCACCAGGGGCCGCCACCCCATGGCCAGATAAGTTTCCACTCTTACAAACTGTTGGGACTTGCTGAGTTTCTGCTCTTTCACTTTTATGGGGCTGTGACATTTTGTTTCTAAATTCCAGTAATGTCACACTGCTTTATGCATGGTTCTTAGGCTGCTGATCTTGTGGGATGGCAGTAGCCAGTTTGAAAATCATAAATCTAAAAAGAACCATGAGATCTGTCTGCAACCAGCAGCAAAGGCAAGGTGTCCACTCTGCTAAATTCAGCTGAGTTCATAGGAAAAAAAAAAAAAAAAAAACCAAAGAAAAAGTTCCCCAAATTTTCTTTGTCAATACATATTCCAGATTTTGTACCTTCTTTATAGTCTGCAGGTCCTAATGACCAGCAAATCAACTGCAGGGGAGAGGGAAAGACCACCTGTTGCACTAAATATTCACAAACCCTGCAAACAAAAATAAACAGTAAAAGACCAAACCCTTAACAGCTTGTAACAGCTGCCACATTCCACTCAAGAGAAGTCTTTATGCTAATGGAATCTGACAGGATCTACATTAAATATCTACACATACGGAGGAAAAAAACCTAAAAAAAAAAAAGAAGAAAAATCATGAGAGAAAGAGAATAAATCTGTTGGGCTCCTCTGAGTAGGTGATGTTTTATGTATGTAATTGTTCCCACTCCTGTAGTTTACATTTTTGATAGTTTGAAGTAAAACATTTGTTGAGTGCATGAGCTGCATGATGTGGCCAAGGACTAAACTGAGCTCTATTTCTTTTATTGGTTAAGTAAGGGGAGCAGCATCCCTGCTGTGCTCCAGCTGC
This sequence comes from Agelaius tricolor, assembly GCF_023055355.1. Taxonomy (NCBI): domain Eukaryota; kingdom Metazoa; phylum Chordata; class Aves; order Passeriformes; family Icteridae; genus Agelaius; species Agelaius tricolor. The sequence goes on from NW_027269269.1 coordinate 22,592,416, forward strand.
AGCAAAAAATTCTGCTGAAGATTCATCTATGAAGATGCGTAGAAAATAGTCTTTTACTATCTCACATACCAGTTTGTGTCTTGAACCCAATTGATGAAAACCCAGAAAATTTACATGAGGAATACTGGCCAGCTGAATCACAGAAACAGATCAGGCAGGAACACCTTGCTGATTTGTGTGGGACAGCTCTGATCCCAGGACACTGGTACTGGAAACTGGCTGGGGTTATTGTCTATCATCTTGAGGCACTCAATGCAGATGCTGACCTCAGATTCACCATGCTTGTCAGAATGGTGTTTTCCTTCTTCTCTGCCAACATGAAGCCTGGGGATTTGTGGATCAGAAAAAATTTAAAGTTGAGTATTTCCAGGGTGATACAGAGATAGTAGAAATGTGAAAGGGATTAAGAAAGAAAAAACCTGTACTACTTAAATTTTCTTCTATAAGCTCAGAAGGGGCCTGGAAGCTTTGAAAGTGACTCTCTGGTCTGGTTAGACTCAAAGGTTGCTAAAAGTGCTGAGAAATTTCCTGTCCTCCAATTCAGCTAAACTGCAGTAAGCAGCTGGATGGAGGGTCAGCATGGCAAGAAGGGATGGTTGGAAGCCATCCAACGGGGCAGTAGAAAAGGGAACTCTTTTTGCACAGTGACAGTGAAAGAGAGTTATGGCCTTCAGGCCTTAGAGACTTTTTTTGCACATTGAACCCAGGGGTGTCTTCCATGAAATTTACGGTATTTTCCCATTAGATAGTTTAGACCTCCTTGAAATGCAGTTCTTACAATAGCCTGTCTGGCTTTGACAGATCAGTGCAGGTCCCATGGTCAAAAACACTTGGTCAGTCTGTTTGTCCAGCAAGTTGCCTGTAACAAGGGATAGTGTTTTAGTATTTCCTCTGTAAGGAAAAACCTATTAGTCTGGAAGAGTTAAGCATTGGCATTTCCCTGTGGTCACCATGTCTGTCTCCACAAAGACCAAAATGTTTGTGTTTTCTTCTGGCTACACATCACTCCATAGAACAGCACAAATAATTGGTGGAAACATCAGAAAAAAAAGCATGAAGAATGAGCAAGAGTGGAAATGGAGAGTTTTTGAAGAGATTTGAAAGAATGGGGAAATGAAGGAGGCAGATTGGTACTAACTGTGCAGTCAGCAGTAGCTTTGGAGATGTTCACCTCCATAGCTATGGTGCAGCAGAAAGGGCCTTGCTTCAATCAGACAGGTGAGAGGAATGACCTTGTGAAGAAAAACAGTTAAGACCAGAAAGTGCAATTTCATGAGTTCCTGTAAAAGCAATAAGGAACATTTTGATCTGAGACAGTCCCAGCTGAAAGTCCAATGAAATACTGTAGGTTTAGAAACCTCAGTTGCATCTACTCCCACTTTTGTTAGTGGCCAGTGATGGATGAGCTGGTTGTGAAGAATTATTTCTCAAGGACTGTAACCTAACAAGAGAAAATCATAAAACTACTTTAATTGTGGCTTGACTTATGACTAAAGTGGCACAAATTAAAGATTCATGAGGGTTGAAAGAGACCTTCAAAATCCTCTACACCAGTCAAACTAGCACCACCATAATCCCCTCTGAACCATATCCCTGAGTGCCACATCCAGACACAGTAGGATTGCAGCCTAACATAGTGCAGGAGAGTCAGCATTCCTGGGGCCCTCTGATGGCACCTTGAGTTCAGAATGTGGGCTTTTGTATAAGGCACCTCTTAAAGGAGAGAGAAATACTCTTATCTTGTCGCTTTGGAGTTAGAAGAAACTACAGGTATCTTATCTTCCTCAGCAATCCTTCTGTTTGTCCTTCAGTCATACACAATATGTAGTACCAGCCCCAGGACACATCTCTGGGTGCTCACAGTTTTGTAAATCATATTGGGGCTTCAGGAACTATTGCCTGCTTTCCCTCTCCTCACAACAATGTAAAGTAAAAGTAATTTCTCTGAATTTAGCAAAGTTGCACCCCACTGAAGCTGATGTGTGAAGAAATCAAGTGTCAGTAGGGTTGAATTTCATATGTCAGATGCACTTAACCTCATCTGAATCCCTGGGTTTGGACTAAGTGTCTCAAATTGGATGACAACATTCAGGAGAGCTTAGTTCAGGAAAGGCTGAAGAAAACACAAAACAGGTCTCAGTTCCTATTGAGTCTGAACTAAGAGCAACAACTGTAGTGACTCTCCATTTCCAAAATTAGAAGAAGGAGAAGTAGTTGCTGTTCTGTGCACTAACTTGGGGGTAATAATGGTTCACAGCTCAGGGCACAAAGTAGTATCCCTGGGGAAAAAAAGAGTTCTATTCTCTTTTGTGTGGTACCACATATTTGGGTAGATACTGGCTTATCAGTAATTAGTGAAGTCCTTTTGCAATTTTTGATTTTTGCAGCTTGGAAAATTATGGCTCTCCTTCGACTTCCATGATTAAAGGCCCCTCCAGAAGTCTGTAAAGTCACTATCAGTATAAATCAGTGAGAGAGTGCCTTAGCCTCTGATACTTAATTTTTTGCATCATGCTATTCCAGTTAATTCCCAGGGATTCCCAAAGCTCCAGCCACATGCCCAGTTTGAAAGGCTGTCCAGGAAATGCTGGAATGACGTGGGGACAGCACCTAGCCAAGTGCCATCTGTTGGCCATTTACCATACTGCCTCAGAGGACAGTTCTGAGTGCCTGAACCAAGCACAGATGACGTGGTCTAAACCCTTCTCTTCAGATTCAGACCTAGTACCTCATTTCAGAAGGAGGGCTCTGCTTTTCTCTAGATCCAGTCCCTTCAGACTCCCAGTGTAGTTTATCTTTAAGTTGGACATGAGGAAGAATTTCTTCACAGAAAAGGTGATTAGACATTGGAATGGGCTGCCCAGGGAGGTGATGGAATCACTGTCCCTGTTAAAGGAAAGACTGGATGTGGCACTTAGTGCCATGGTCTGGTTGACATGGTGGTGTTCAGTCATAGATTGGACTTGATGATCTCAGAGGTCTTTTCCAGTGTAATTGATTCTGTAGTCTGTGATCTCAGAGAAAGTGTAAGATTTCTGGTTAATGGTTTAGGACATGAGCAGGTATACAAACAGATCTTACTGTGATTTGTGAAGTATCCTCTCTCATTTTGTTGAAGGACAAATTGATTAATCATTCCTAGAGAGACCTAAGCATAGTGACCCCTCCTCATGCTTACTTCTCCAACAATTTGAGGTTGAATAATTTGAGCTAGAGGAAGAAGATAAGATTTGCTCCTGCGTCACTGGGGTAGTGAAGCAGGGAGCAAATGTCTCAGCCCCTCTGCACTGTCAGGTTGATCATCTGTCCTGTGGCCACAGAACCCCAGGAGATTATCCCATATTGTCTGGAATCACCTTGTGTGTAGGATATTAGTTTTGGATGTAGGACTGATCTCCATGTAACAATCCTCTATGCATAAGTTTGTGCTACTCCTTTAGAGGGATAGACTTATTATTGCTTCAGCCTAACTTGGAAGTCCATGGGAGACATAAAGAACTCCCTTTTCAAAATAGATTGCGAGAAGTAAGTACTGAACCTTTCTCTCCTGCAGATTTCTACATTTTACTGGCAGATTGCCTAAATAACTGACAAAGCTTACTGAAACACCCCTCAAACAAAATTTCCACTGTCCAGTGACATCACCTAGGGCTCTCATAAAAGAGAAATGCTTCCTGATGATCCTTGGGGCTCGAAGTTTCTCATAAACTATCAGTCAAACAGTTTATGTCCATACCACAGCAAAATAGATTTTCCAGAAATGTCTCCATGTGGCAGGAGGTGAGGTGGGTGGTATCTTCACTGCCTCCTTCTTCTTAATCATAGCCTCTTCTTGACCTGCACTGATGTGCAGGCTGCTCCAGGAGACGTCTCTCAGAAACACTGTAAACTTCAGACTCAGCCTCCACGACCTCAAGATTATTAAAGAGCTTCCGGCATTTTCTTGGTGTGGAAGGAATTTTACATGCCAGGATTTAATCACATTTTTAGCACATATTGTTACTTTTGTCTCCTTAGGTTTCCTTTGCAGACAGAGATAACTCTTTCTTTCTTCATGTGCAGAGAACACATGTAAATAGCTGTCTTGTTCACTCACTGGGATGCCTTTACTGGTGTGAGCAATGAGGACACTAAAATATTGTTTCTGTATGTTCTGTGAAACTCACAGTACTCTTCCTGAGCCATTTGATGGAGTGTTTAATGTAACTTTATTATTTTCCTAAATATCATCTATATAATACTAGCACAAATCTATTAAAAATAAGGTTGGAAACATAAGCACATTGCTTTGCAGAATGTATTGTGAATTATTTTGATGCAATTTGGGTGTACCACACTGCTATTTGCAAAATTTCATCTTAGCCCTCTGAGGCTAAAAGAGGACTGAACATATATAGCATATCTACCCAATAAACACATTAAATATTTCTGCAAAGAAATGGCCACCTGACTCAACATGCCAGCCTGGACTTTTAAGCTAGTTGAACCTCACTTTTTTGTCTGTTTGTTTATTTTTTGAGCAAATCTTCTTCTTCTCCCCCATACAGGTGGTTGTGTCATGGGATCTTCTTTGCAGTTTGCTTCAGTTGTTTCCTTGGTAGCATAATCCATATGTTTACTATAATCTTTTTTTTTTTTTCCTTTAGTAGCCTGGAGCATTTTTCTCACCAAAAGCTTCAAGGGTATCTTCAGAGGAAATATCATTGTTCAAAAAAAGTTTTATAGGAGCAAATAAAACACTTTTCCAAAATAGTGCTGCCAAATAGAAAAATAGAAAAATATTCATTGTTTTTGATGACAAAGATATTAACGGGAATAAAAGCTGTGTTGTTTAAAAATAACCAACTCTTTAATAGTACTGTAGGAGAATATTCAATTAAATGAAGTGTAGTTTTCCAGTGAGCCCACCTTATCTTAGCATCAAATGACAGGTTGAATTAATTTTTTTTTCATTTCTGTTTCTCATCTCTGTTTTGCACTCCTGTCATTGCTTGCTACTATTTATATTTTATGTTAAGGATCTTCTTTTTCAGCTGTTTATAAAATTTTACAAAAGCAGCCAGATATCATGTTGGAAACTCAAAGCCCCAAATCAGGCTATAAATCATAAAACCCCATACATATACATGTCATATAAAATGCCACTGTACTGTTCTTTAGCACTTCCTGTGTTGACTTTCCTTCTCTTCCCTCCTCTTACCCCTCACAGCAGGTAGAACTGAAGGGTCTTACCTGGCTTCTTTACTTTGCAGACTCAGAACAGAGCACTGGGTCAGACACAGAGGTGCTGGCAGAAAGGACATCCTGCTCATTTGGCTCCCACTCTGACCTTACATCTGGTGGCTCAGGCCCTCAGCCTCCTCCACCTTCATCCATGGAAGAGATCCAGGTAGAGTTGCAGTGTGCAGACCTCTGGAAAAGATTTCATGACATTGGGACAGAGATGATCATCACAAAAGCAGGCAGGTAAGACATCTCTGGATTTCTGTCTAGTTAAAAAAGAAATCATAACCAAACAAACCAATTTTTATTTACTTGATTTTCAAGAAAGAAACCTTTTTATTCCTTCTTATAATCCAAAGGGATAAACATGCATAAAAAATTAAATGTCTGTCTGAGTTTCTCAGCTGTGTTTCCTATTAGCTTTCTTAAGACAAGTGAAGTTGTTTCATATGACTGTTTGAATAAGTGGCTCCAAAGGAGAAGTGGCAGCTGCAGGAAACCATTGAGGATAGTTGTTCCTTTGAGCAAATAAATCAGGAAACAATCATTGTACTGTTGGCTGTACTGAATTTAAGATGAGCTATAAATTTGGGGGGGAGCCATTTGAGTCTCTTTTCAAGTTTCCATAGCACTTCATGAGCTTATTGATTTAATCTCAAATATAGTGAAATTCAAACTCACCTTTGCACCAAATGAATGTCTTCCTGCAGCTCTAAATAGATGCAGTGTTAAAGACTTCCTGTATGAAAAATGTGCAACCCTAATGCTTTCCTTTGCTATTGCAGTGATACCATGACAGCTGAGGTTAGAAAGAGCCACTTAATTAGCCAGATTTTTTAAAAAGGAAAACCTCACCATGTCAGGTTAGCCAAGGGGAAGATCTTCACTGCTATTTAAAAATGGCTAGGAGTCTGTTTGCCAAAACACAATCCAGCGGTAGTTGTACATTTCTAGATGTCCCAAACCAGGATTTTTAGGCACGTTTGCATGAGCAGGCCGTTTCCTACCTTCACCTAATGAGGTTTAAATTCCGATTGATGCGGACAAGGAGAACATCAGCACCACGGACAGAGCCCGGCGAGGCGAGCAAACACCGGGAGCGACCCGGGAGCTGTCCCGCCTGTGCCGCAGAGACGCAGCAGGGAAATTTTTCCCAAGTTTTGGGGGAAACCCACGGTGCTCTATTTTTTACAGCGTTGTTTCATATCTGTGCTCTCAATTTTTTCCAGAACAGCTCGACTTGTTGTTTTACATGCTTGTGAAGTGAGTCCTATTGCTCTCTAGCCCCAGAAAGTCCCGATAATCCAAGGAAAATTACACTGGACAAATAACCCAGATCATCCCTGAAGAAGATTATCAGACCCAGATTAGCTCCCAGTTTTAGATTTCAGTGGCAAAGGAAGCATTTTTCACCAGTACAGAATGGGCTGCTGGTTTTGACCTGCCTCAAACAGAAGAGGCAAAGTAACAGGAATGGTATCACCTGCTATTGCACAACACCTCCTCTCTGGAGATGTTAAAGCAGGCACAGAGACAATCATTATTATCCTCTTTTCAAAGGTGATGACATTGAGACCTAAACAGATTAAATGATCTGTCCAGCATCATTAAATACGGCACTGGGAGAACCATCTTCCTTCTTTCTGGATTTATTGTCCTGGTGCCTGGATCATGCTGCTTCAGAAACTTAAAATAACACATTATTACCTGTTAGATTAACTATAATTAATTCTCTGATGATACATGGAGTAGATACTAAAAGCAGCATAAATATGTCCTTGCCCATCAGTTCAAATGAAAATGGCTGAAACTTAGTGGTATGAAGAGGATCTTGTCAGTTCACACATTTCTGAACAAAGTAGCTGACCTTTCTGACATCTTACAAGCTCCACCGTGGATAATTTTTTCACTTACAGAAAATTATGTATCACAATAGAGTCATAACTTCCCACGCAAATCATATATTCATTTTAATCCTAAATAATATCCTTTCTCCTTGGAAGGAGATGCTTGTAATTGCTTGAGTCCTGATGGCCAACTGTCACACTACTGTCCACAGTAAATCTATGTAAATACTAAATAGATGTGTTTTTTCTACTTGATGATGTTCTTCTTCAGAAGTGATGTTAACAATATTGGAGTGCTGCTGTTTTTTTCTTTTTCTGTTGACTACATTTGTAGGTTAATCATTTCAAACCACAATGAAGAGCTGGTCAGTTTCTTTAGGTAATACATCTGTTTTTTGAGGATGGTCCTTACAGGTGTGATAGAATTTGCAAATGAAATGGTTAACCAGTTCAGTAGGTTAAAGAGTTTTCTCTCAGAGAAGATGTGTCTGTGATGGGTGAGCTGGATCTAGCAGTCCTGTTTCTCCATATGGGATGCATGATACATGATGCATTCCAGAGATTAGATTTTATTATTTCTGGCATAAATAGCAGAATTGGTGTTATTTCCTGAAGATTTCCTACTACTTATTCAAATTGTTAGAGACACACAGAGTAATTTGCATCTGCTTCCTCCCCCACAGAAGATTTTACTCCTGTTGCTTTCTCTTTGGAAACCCTGAGTCCCATAAGGCCTTCTTGTTTTGAAAGCCATTATAATTACAGACTCAGTTGCCTATAACTACAGCTGCTCCTTAATTTTCTATGACTTGTAAAGCACTGCCTGGTTCCTGTCTGTCCCCACAATGTCTCTCTGCTCTTGCTGGGTAATGCTAATTTCTAACCTACGTTCTCATTTCAAACATAGTTATGGGGCTATATCCTGCCCTGCATTTTTTGACTTTCAGACTCCTACTCTCACTCATTTCTAATTCTGCTTTGTTGTTTTTCTTTTCTTGATGCTGTATTTATAGATGTCTTTTTTTTTGTCTGTTTCCATAAACCTACTCCAGTCCTCTTATAACTCTTCCTTTTTCCTTTCCATCAAAGCATTTTTATTTAGATTTTAATCAGATGCTTATAAAAAGACACCTTTTTTCTTTGTGTAAAAGATGCAAATGGCTGTCAGCTGCAGACAGTCAAATCTGCAGTTACCTTTATCTCCTTTTTGTTTGAAAGGCAACCTTGAACTCTGTACAAAATAAAATAAGTTCATCTTAAGCCCCAGGTCATACTGATTTGAACTAATCCTAAAATAATTTTTAACTCTTTTTCACTGCTCTCCTTTACTAACAGTGATCATAGTGGTAGCATCAGTGGAGGAATTTGAAACCTTTCCACAACTCTGCAGTCCCTATTTAATGTCTGTGGTCACCTGAGCTGCAGGGGTAACTGTTTGTTAAACGATGCATAGGAGTGCTGCCCAAAGTGGGGAGAAATGTGCACTTATTCCTGGGGGAATACACTACAGGGAGTGCTTGGAGTCCTCCTCTGGAAGGGAACAGCTGCCTGCTGTTTATGGAGGTGGTTTCATGAGTGCTACCATGCATCCCAGCACATCCAAGAGGTATTGTTCTGGGAACACAGGTTCTACCTGTAACAGAGCTGGGATCTCACCTCAGCAATGGGGGAATGATCTCATCTGTCATATCACAGTTACCATATCTGTGCTCAGGATGGCTCAAACCAAAATGCTGATGGCCAGGATTGGTAGTAAGACTGAAAAAAGCCAGCAGTGAGTGAAAGAGGTGACCTTGTCCTCTCCTGACTTCTCGGTGCCTCCTGACAGGTTAAGTGGTACTTTGCCTGCAGTGTCTTTGCTTTCCTGAAATAATGAGTCTGAGCTCTTAATAGAATGTACTCAGGGCTGTTTGCATTACCAGGTGTTATTTTTTCTTTCCAGTGGAGAGAAAGGTGGGTCCCAAAGTGCTCCTAAGTTAGAGAGAGCAACAGAGATTTTGTAATCAAGCTTGGTTGTTGCTGAAGGGGCCCATGAAGAGAACTTCTCATAGCAAGCTACCAAACTGATTTTTAGAGTTCCTAGCCCTGTGGGCCAGATAACCTTGCTCCAGCTTCCAGAAGAATGTCCCCTTTGGGAGCTACTGAGAAGATCTGTTGATCTCCTTCTCCTTCATAAACAATAAATCCATTTGCTACCACGCCCTGCCCTTAGCTTTTTCTCTCAAAACACACATGTCTCCATGATCCCATGCTGCAGAGGGAAACAGAAGGGCATTCCTACACTGCCTTGCCTTGCCTTGCCTTGCCTTGCCTTCATTCCTTACATATTTGTTTCTCTAAAGAAATATACATTTGGCATCAGTCTTAAATGCAAGGAAATGAGATATGAAATAACAAGGATAACCTCAGGTTGTCCTGTAAACTCACACACATTGTAAACACTGTGCATACTTAATCTGCAGACCTAAATCAGATTATATTTTGCAGAGTTTCTATACTGGATTATTTTTATGCCTGGGAAATGACTATTCTGTCTATTTCTTTTGTTGCAGTCGAAGAGCACATTGCTTCATTTAAGGGTTTGCATTTAATAGATGTCACCCTTATACAAATCTACTCTTATCTAAGTTCCTAACTTAAGGGTAAGAAACTGAAAGTTTATTCTACTGGGGAAAAAAATCCAGTTCAGGGATATATCTGTGATCCTCCTCCTATGACCAGTTTTCACAAAGTAAAATTAAACTGTATTTTAAAGGAAAGTTTCAAATACCACCACCAAAAGATATACTGCTAGCTGACACAACCTAAGTAATTTTTTTTTTGTTGAAAGTGCCCAAACATGGTTGTTAATAGGAGTACACTCCTGTGCTGGCAAATACTTTTTAACTAAGTTCTAGAGGTATTTATCTACCATCAGTTTTCTTCGCCTTTGATGTTCATAAACTCCAATCTCATTAGGAGAAAACCAGAAATTGAGTACACTGAGGCACATTGTTGTTGCTAAAAGGTTTTTTAAAACACTTCTAAGTGGTCCTAAAGCAGTTGTAATAAATTATTTCATATCATGTCATATTTCCCCTACAAGGGTACTGTGTGTAAGTTCACAATCTTAAGATTTGGAGGACTGTTTTCCTGCTGAGTGGTAAAGCTAACATATAAATAACTTGATCATCCCAAACTGCTGCTGATAAAAAACCTCCTCCTAAAATATATCATATGTCATCACATGTTCCCTATGAAAACAGACAGCCCTCGTGTCTGTAGCTGTTGACTGAAGCTGATACCTTTCTAGATGAAATAGTCTTGACTGTTTATTAATCCAGCCATATCCAAATGTCCTGAATTCTTTCCAAACCTTTGAGCCTCTTGTTTTTTATAAGGCTGGTGCCTCTGGGCAACCAAGAGCCAGCCAAGAGGAAATGCAGAGAACTGGGACTTTACCATGATTATACACGAGCACATCCCTAAGCCTCCCCTGTTAGCCTCTGCCTTTTCCATTTCCCTCTTTCCACACAGCACTGCTGCTGTAGACCTGCTGTGACAGTTCCAGGCCACATCTTTATAGTAAAGAAACCTAAGTTACTTTTATACCCACAGAAAAAGAAAAACAGCAATAATTTACAAAACTTGAAAAATACACTTAAACCTTAGAGAAAGTAGTGGGATCAGCCCAGCTCTCTCCGATCATTTTAGAGATTAGCCTCTAAGCCTGCTGAATGGTCTGTGGTAATCTTTTACAAGGCATTTCATAAGCAAACAACCCCACAGGCTATACTGCAACTTTACACGAGGCTGCAGATTTGGAGAGAACTTTTTGGGACACACAGCTCATTCAAAACACAGTGTGCAGACTTAGACCCAAAGAGACTCTGATTTAATCCTGGGTTTCTCATCAACCCTCTGAAACATGACCTACCTTTTAGCTGCTCCCAAGCCACCTCTCTCTAATTAAAGAGAGCTGGACTGTAAAATGCCACATCCTGTACCCATTTGGCTTGGCAGATTTAATGAGCCATTGTGGCAGAAACAAGGTAATGCCCTCAAGCCACTCAAGACTAATCCATTATTCCTTCCCCACTTCCCCCCCAGTCATTCTACTAGCAAACTCACACCATCAGTTGCACAAATTGCTCTCTCCTTGAAGGGTTTCTGCAGACGATTTTTCTGACAGTTTTACGTCTCTCATAACTCGGGTTAGCTGTGCTGTGGCAGCTGTGGGACGGTGCTCTCCCACCCCCCACGATAACTGCCCTTTTCCTAAGCAGATGCAGTTACTAATAGGTCAGCTCTTATCTTCTCAGTGTGGCCTGAAATGAAAGAGCTGTGGGTAAGGCAAAGGCTGAGCATCCTCCTCCTTCCCACACTCTTCTGCATGGAGCTATATGAGGCTTGGCTGGGAAAGAATGATATAGATCCTCATGATCACATCTCTGTCATGCAAAGTTTGAGAGACATGTCCGGAGACGTTGTCACAAGCTTTCCTGTTTTCTTCCTCCTCCAGGCTGTGTTCACTAGCAATACTTTGAGAAACAGAAATGTTGGAAGGAGAACTAAATCTTCTTCTCTGACATTTCATTTTTTCTCATTAAATAGAAGAGAAAGTGTCATGATGGTTTGTAGGGATGACTTTTAGAAACATTTCTTGCACACTTTCCTACTATTTTGGCATTGTGATCTTAAATTGCCCTTTAATATCCTCCCTCCATCCACATACTTCCATCTCTCAAGGATATGTCTACTTACCAGAGAAGCAGAATATGATTTTGTATAATCATGCAGTACTTTTGGGGTTTCTCCTGCCAAAGCTCTGTATTTTCTAGCCAGAAGTCATTTAATTGAGTAACACCATCCTATAGGACTTCAGCTTAAGTTTTTCTCAGATAAAGGCTGAAAAGCCACTCAGGTAGAGCTCAGGTCTGGGTTAACATACAGTGAAACAATGCAGGATTTCTTTCACTCCTCTGCTCTGATTTCAATGTTGCTCAATTCCTGCTGCACCTCATTCAGTTCAGCTCCTCAGATTTTATGAAGGTGTAAAAATACCACATGAGTTGGAAATATAATATGGCATAAGTAATTCCCTCAGCATGCTCTTTGAGGGAGGTGTAGAATAGAAATTGGTCTACTGGCCACCATAAAATTTTTAAGAAGGAGAAATTATGTCATAGCCACACTAACACTAACATGCTTTAAGGTTAGAATTGTTCTGATCTGTTCTCTTCTGAAATAATTGCCTAGCTACAAACACTTCCACAACAGTGACTGTGTTTAGCAGAGCTTAACTGGTGCTCAGACAAGAAGAAAAAGGCTGGAAATTGTTTCTTGTTGGTGTAGAGTTCCATACCTTGTCTATCAGGAGAAAATGCTTAAGATAGATCTGGATCATATGGCACAGAAAAGACAACACCTATTAAATATATTGCACAAAACACTACCAGGAGTTCAAGGAAGCCATGACATAATGCCAGTGTTTCTGTTGAATGTGAAGTACATTCCTAATGAACAGATTAATTTGAGGGATGTTTTTCTTAAATATCTGCAAACATGAGAGCCACAGGATCTTTCAGGATGATGCATTTGCTTCAAATGTTACCTCAGTACTGTCAAACTCTTTACTGAAACGTGACATTCTCAAAAAAAGAGAACTAAAGTGATCCTGCATTTAATGGAATATGAGAGAGGAATTACAGGTGGATGGCCAGTGGGAAAAACACAAGGTAAAAGCACACTGTCCATCCTAGAAATGCCTTAGAGAGGATGATTTGTGTGAAGCATAGCAGAACTGTCTTCTAGGAACTGGGAACAGAGTGCTTGACTGTGAGTATTTTATCATTACTTACAGGCTGTTACCCTGTTACCCCTTTTTCTAAGTGGGAAAAAACTGAAGATTCAAAGCACTGCCAGCACAGTCTTTTCTACCCACACCAAGCCCAGAGGAGTCATGCCAAGGACTGGGCTGTGTAAAGGAGCATGTTCTGGTGCCAGAGAGTACAAGGAGCCTGTTCAGCTTCCTTATTCACCATTTTCTTCCTTATTTCTACTCTTATTTTCCTAGGAGAATGTTTCCAGCCATGAGGGTGAAAATTACAGGCTTGGATCCCCACCAGCAGTATTATATTGCCATGGACATTGTCCCTGTGGATAACAAGAGATACAGGTAAGATTTTCAGGGGCAGAGGTAGGAATCTTGTACCAGCTTTACCTGTCAATGGCAGCCTAGGACAGACACCTGCATTAAACACCATTGCAAACGTGGGCTGGAGGAGACCCTACTGATTAGACCAACATAGCTGATTTGACCAGCATCTTTAGACACAAACTCAGAGTTTTAATACATTCTCTTGCACTTTTGGAGTGAAATCTTTCTCTTTTCAAGTAGCAGTTTTTAATTGAGGAGATCTCTGTCATGCATTTCCTGATTGACACAATTAGCAATGACTGTCTGAGGGAACTGGAGTTATCAATGGGGGTTATCTCCAGGGGCTGAGTTACCTTACTTCCTCAAGAAAAGAATGGGCAAGGAGCAGCTTGGAAATAAGCCAGGCCCTTCAGGTCTGGCCTGAACTGGACTGAGTGACTTCTGTTTCAAAAGTGCTCACTGTCCAGCACAGCAGCCTCAGTGAATATTGGTCCCTGACCTACAGTTTGGAGTCACTGAGAAACTTCCCACTGCTGAGCTGAAGACAGGAAGAGGAGATTTCTCTGATATTAATGGGCTTGTGATCTTAAAAAATACTCTGGAAAACTCATGATCCTCTGCATCCCAGAAAACTCTCTGGACTGACGTGATTTATGTGTTCTTATTAAAAGACCCCTGAGAGCAAGTCTTTCCTCCAAACAGTCTTGACTGAACCACATTTCAAGGATTCAGAATTGAACCTCTGCTTCAAATGCTAAATAGTACATTTTTGTTCCCAAATTGTACAGGGTGTTTTCTCAGGAAAAATTCTTTTTCCCTGGGAAAGCAGAAAAATAGTGTTTGATACTCAGCTGGATGTTTTCCTCTTTCTAAGAGTGTGGTTCTAGCAACACTGACATTGAAAATATGTTTATTTTCTTACCCTGCTTGGCTTGTGCAGCCACACAGAGCAAATTAACAGGAAAGGAAAAGACTCCTCATTTCTTTTTTCTTCCCCCCCCCCCCAATTTCTTGTGACAATACAGGAAATTAGTCACTGTTTGTAGGTAAAAACTGGAACATCTTAGCAGAGCTGAGTAGAGACCCAGTGAAAGGCAGCACAGGGCAAAACTCAGAGGTGTCAGTAGAACTGTTGGTGAAATGCCTTTGAGGGAAGGAGCTGCAGATCAGGAGAAAAAAGGTGCCTAGGCAAAGCTGTGGTAGAGAAATTTATGGTATATATAGGATGGCTAGAACAGGAACACAAAAATAACTTTTTCTTCTAATCCCAATGTATGTAATACTATATGGAATTTCCTTTTTTGCAACATTTCAAACCAGAAATTCTGTTTTATCAATTGTTTTACTGGTATCTATTAGATATTGCCCATTCTGGGTGAAGCCACATGTGTTTTCCAAAGTCTGGTATGAGATACAATGCAGATTTCCAGAAATTGCAGGGTATTTATTAATATTTTCAGAGAGGACTTTGTTTACCATATTTTCCAGCCTCTTACTCTGGCTCAGAGAGGGTTAAGGAGCTGAGAGGACACATGTGGCAGAGTTTTACAGGGAAAATAACTGCAAGGTGGTTTTAATAAGGAATCAAGTCTGAACAAGTGGCTCAGGGGTAATCTGGCTTTCATTTAGAAGGTAGGAGGTTGCAATAAAGCACATTCTCCCCTGACTGCAAATGAGAGCTTGGGGTGCATGAGGGTGGCAGGGGAGGGGGAGCCCTGGATGTGTTCCTGCAGTGAGTGAGTGAAAACCTCCCTTCCTCTTTCAGGTATGTGTACCACAGCTCCAAGTGGATGGTGGCTGGCAATGCTGACTCCCCAGTGCCCCCCAGGGTTTACATCCACCCTGACTCCCTGGCTTCTGGAGACACCTGGATGAGGCAGGTGGTCAGTTTTGACAAGCTCAAGCTGACCAACAACGAGCTTGATGATCAAGGCCATGTAAGTTAGAAGTTAATCCTGGTGCCTGGTGCTGTCCTAGCCTTGCTCCTCTCAGACTTGAAAGGGTGCTGCTGCTGCTTTGATGCTCCTGTGTCCTGTTGGGCACACGTGTCTGTGGTTGCTTCCAGATTTATGGGGTTTTTTTTGCTATTTCAGTGCTTTTCTTCAAAATGTTGCCTGATCCTATAAAGCACCTTTCTCTTTGCTCACAGCACAAACTTTGTTTCATACATGCTTGTAAGAAAAGGATAATTTTCTCCATATTAACTCTTACTCCATTCCTACTTTCTTGTACATCTGGATGTTGTGTAAAATATTTTTTGGGGAAAAAAAGGTCCTTTTCCTTTTGTTTTCTTTTCAGATAATCTTACACTCAATGCATAAGTATCAGCCTCGTGTTCATGTCATCCGCAAGGATTTCAGCAGTGATCTTTCTCCTACAAAGCCTGTTCCTTCAGGAGATGGGGTGAAAACCTTCAACTTCCCTGAGACTGTTTTCACCACAGTGACAGCTTACCAAAATCAACAGGTAAATCCTTCATGCTCCTTTTATGTTGTGCCTTCACAAAAATAATCAGTGTGCTCTTTGTGACTGAGACGCTAACTTCTCTGAGAAGCATAGAAAAGTTACACTTTACAAAAAAAAAAAAAGAAAATAAAATGCTTGCTTGCTCTGGGGTAATGTGTAGACATGAAGTATCTAGCTAGGAAACCACCTTGAAGATAAGATGGCTGTAGCTTTTACTGTAAAATAAGTAACTAAGAGCAACTGTAAAGAGATGTGTTGTGTTCAAATTTCCTTGCTACTTCATGGTACCAAACTAAAATATCCTGTCCTCACTATAATTTTAAGGCAGTACAGCTATAACTCCAGATCAGTTCTCTCAGAGACAAAGCAATTGGGTTTTTTATAGCAGTGAAGGAAAAAGTTTTGAAAAGGCCCAATCTCATCAGTTTGTTGACAAAAAAAGCCTTTGAATGCATGTCTTGCATATAAACTGAAATTCTCATGCATGCATGTCTTGTGGGATAGGGGTCAGGTAAGGGGTCAAGTTATACACCTGAAATTTAGGAAAGTAAACTTCCACTTTTGCAAGGAGATGGTCATTAGGATCTCCTGGGAGCCTGCCCTTAGGAGCAGGACATGGAGCAGAGTAGAGGTGGCAGATCTCTAAGGAAGTCTTCCATACAGGCCAACAGCCAGCAACCCCCAGGAGCCAGAAATCAGACAAGAAAGTCAAGAGAGCAGCATGGCTGAGTAGGGACCTGCTGGGAAAACCAGATGGAAAGAAACAAATGCACAGGCAGTAGAAACAAAGACATGTACCCTGTATAGGGACTGGGTGAGGAAAGCCATGGCAAAGCTGGAACTAGATCTGGTAAGGGATGCAAAGCCTAACAAGAAGGGATTCTACAGGTAAGTTAACCAGGAAAGGAAGGTTAAAGAAGGTGTAGCTCCCCCTGATAACCAATGCTGGAAAACTGGTAACAACTGATGGGAAGTCTGAGGTACTTAACACCTTTTTACCTTAGTCTTCAAATGAGTGAGTCTTCCCTTCTCATACATCTTGAGAGGATGGAGACCTGGATGAAGACTGGGTAAACAAAATGCTTCCCACTGTAAGTAAGGATCAGAAAAGAAGGCATTGGGGTGACATAATTGCAGTCTTCCAGTACCAGAAGGGAGCCTACAAGGAAGATGGGGAGACTTTTTACAAGGGCATGTAGTGACAGGATAAGAGGAATGGTTTCAAAGTGGAAGAAAGTAAGTTTGGACTAGATATTGTGAAGGAATTCTTTACTGTGACAATGGTGAGACACTGGTACAGGTTGCCCAGAGAAGCTGTGGGTACCTCATCCCTGGAAGTGTTCAAGGCCAGGTTGGATGGGACTTTGAGCAACCTGGTCTAGTGGAAGGTGTCCCTGCCCATGGCAGGGGGGCTGGAAATGGATGATCTTTATGGTCCTTTCCAACCCAAACCATTCTGTGATTTTATGATAATTTGTGTTTGATTTGGGTCTTGCACAGTTCTCAGTAATGAGACTTAGTATTGACTTTAGATACTGTAAGGAAAAGATGTCACCACAGCAGGACTCTTTCTCTAGGGACCTTGACTTTGTTAGTGATCTACACTTTCTTAAACTAAACTTCAGTCTTCTGGGACTGAAGGACAGACCCCTATTAAATCAGCTTAAGGCAGATTGCAATATTTAACCAATTTTTAACAGTTGTGAATTCTAACAATTTAGTGAAATGTTAGAGTTTTTTATTTGGCAATGTATAAGAGAGCGCAGATGCAGATAGTGCTCCTGTGACTGCTTCTTTTTCTTCCCATGACTCCCAGGTTTTATTCCCAGTCTGGTCCCCTTGAGCTGACTTAAGTCAGGATCCAAAATGCATCAAAAACATTGCAAAACACACAATGATAGGTGGGTTTGCTATCATTGCAGTATGGGAAACTTCCTGCCCCCCCCTTGTCCAAATGCAGATACTCTACAAATCTTGACTGTAGATCAGACAAAGAAGGAGGATAGGGAAAGGAGAAGAAATTACTGGAATTAAGCCTGCCATTCTTCCTTAATGACCAGAATTATAAGACATAATTAGACAGGGAGGGAGATGCTAAGGGAGGGATCCCTGTCAGGGATCGGCACCATAAGCTGCCTCACCATAAAGAAATGCTGACATTTCTGTCTCTCTGAATTCCAGGTGTTTGGGGATTGTGTTCAAAAAGATCTGGGGGACACAATCACATTTTCATAATACCAGTAAGGAGATTCTGGTGGGCTGGAGAAACATTTTCATTAAAACCAAATCTAAATCCCCTGAATCTGCCTGCATGCCCTCCAGTGGCTGCAGAGTGTTGCCTTACTGGGGGAAGTGTCTCTGGAAACAATTGTAAAATGTTAGCAAATCCACCACAGGGATTCCCTCTGCTGTAATTCCATCCTCCACAGAACATATCTGTCTCTGTACACACAAGTCCCAGGACAGCTGCAAAGTCAGGCTAGCGGAAATTAAGTTCACAAATTAAGCTTCTGCAAAAATAGGAGCTGCATTCCAGATCTGAGGTTAATATCCAGAGTAGGGGCTTGGTTCTGACAGAAGCAAAACACCTGCAAATCCCCATCAGATCAGACTGTATTAAACTAGTCCCTTTTGAGCAGTTTCAGCAAAACCACCTCAAATTTGGTAGGTTCTGGAGACCTCACTCTTCTTTCATTCCAAACATAGAATCTCTAGGACAAGCTGAGGCTGGCAGAGGGAAGCTCTTTTGCTACACCGGGTTGTGGAATAGCCAACAGGGAGTATAACACCACAGGCTGCAAGGTCAAGATCCCAGTGTTATAGTCTGTACTTACCAACATGGAATTCATGCTTAAAAATAAAGCAGGAAAGCAGATTCCCCCAAAGCACTCAGTCTGGCTGCTACCTCCTTTGTTTAGAGGAGGGGGAAAAAAAATTGAAAAATTTACGGACCAGAAAACTCTTGAGGGCTGCCTTGATGCTGACCAGAACAACAGCAACTTGTATGTGTGACTGGGTGGCCACCCGACATTTTTGGGGGCTGTAGCCTGTGCTTTTCTCTTCAGCATTGTTTGAAAGTCCATGAGTTGCCTTCAGCTGCTGGATATCTGGAGTGTTGAGGCTGAGATAACTCAGATAGCAGCCAAACTTGAGCAGAGTGCCTGCTTCCCAAACCATGTAGCCATTGATAAATAACAGCTCCTGGGGCTTTGCACCTGGTGTACTTCTACTCCAGGAACAATTTCTCAGCCCCAGCACTGTGCCAGGTTTCCTAATGCTACCATGATTTCTGTCTCTGGTGACATGTTTTGATAAGCAGATTATCTGTTGGTGGATAATGGAAGGGCACATTTGACAGAGGTCTGGGGAAATAAGTGTGAAAGGTCATTGTAGGGGTGGCTTGGGCGAGAATGGAAATCATCCACAATTTTCATCAGTTGAAAGAAAAAAAATTGAAAATATCAATTAATTTTTTTTCTTCTTTTTAGATCACCAGATTAAAAATTGACAGAAACCCCTTTGCCAAAGGTTTCAGAGATTCTGGGAGAAACAGGTAACAGAAACTTGTTTGTGTTTCCTCACTGATCTCTTCCCTCCTTTCCCTGATGAGTGCACAGGGCAAATGTCTATGGTTGAGAAAGGCATTTTTTTTTATTTTAAAATGAGAAACAGACATAGAAAAACAGGGGATTGCAGATAGTAACACAGACAAATAGGTCACAGCTTAACACTGTGCAAAAGAATTATTCATTATTACATGCAGAGTTGGCTGGAGGACATTTTTAAATTTTAATTTTCACAGGTAATGCCAAAGCTTGGAGAGCAAATGCTTGCTTTATGTTAGGAGAAAAAATAAGTTTCTCATGGGTGTGAAGGATAAAAGTGCAAAAAATGTTTTAGTTCCAAATAATTTCAATTTTTATCCAGTGGTGTCCAATGGTTTCACTTTGACTGTGTTGCTTAATTTTGTCATGATTTTTATGGAAAAATTAAGTAGAACGCCTTAAATATTATTTAGAAGAAATTATATTTTAACAGCACAGTAGTTAAAATGGAGCTTTAATCAATCCCCCCATTGTATTAGTAAAAGACATTACAGAGTTATCAAAAAAAGGTAAGAAAATCCAAAAAAGTTTCATCTTTTTCTGTTCATGTATCCTACAGCTGAATGTGCAGCAGATGTAAATATTTCAGATCTAAATGATGTAGGTATCCTTTAAATCAGTGTAACAAAGGCTTTAAACCTTAATTATACAATTAGACATATATGACTACATTACAAGAAGCCTAGGGTTGTAAAGCAAAGCTCTGAGTGTGCAGACCAGAGTAAAAGTTGTGTGCATAGCCCTCATTTGCTGTCCCCATGGGTGCTGTAACTCAGTTTTACTTGCATGCTCCTGTTGTGTGTGTTTACCAGGACTGCTGTCTCCTTCATAAGGAGGTTTGGTGAGGTCAGTGCTCATGAATGGGCAGCTGCCCTGTGTTTTCCACCACCCACTTCAGTGCTACACTCTCCATCATCCCAAAGAAGACATTCAAAGGACCTGAGCTCAGCTCCTCTGCTGTTATCTTACTGAATTTATGCATGAAGATATTGCCACTCATTTAAATCCCCACTGTGATCACCAGTTCTCCTTGAGGCACATGTGACTTTTATTCTGCTCTCCTCTCCTGTGTGGGGAGAGCAAAGTGTGTCCTGGGTACGAGATCTTCCCTGTGTGCACAGATACAGCTGCACTGGGGGCTGGGTTTGGGAGAGGGATTGATGCAGTTCCAGGTACATGGTGGGCTGCATTAATGTGGAAGGCATTAATAAGGTCCTAGCTCAGTGAATTTGGACAGTTTCCTGAAAAGGTTGGGAATTACTGATCTCTGTAGCTCATTGATTTAAGAAAGGGCAGGAAATTGCTACACGGCTGCAGCTGTGGGGAGGGCTCAGTAAGGCTCTCTGCTGATGTAAAGAGGAATTAAAATCTTTAAGGTATTACACATCAAAGGGAGCAGCCTGAGGCTTTAGGAAGAAAAAAACAGGCAAAGGTATTTGCAAGCATATATAGCAGTCAGGCGCCTGCCTCACAAGCAGGGGTCTGGCTGCAGTTGCACTGCTGTTGTCAGCTACGGGCGGACACAAATGCTCAGCTGCCTCCTTCCCAGAGGACACTTACACAGATATTCCCATCGGAGGGAGGAAAGCATTGAAGTCCAAGCTGTGTGTGGAAAGGACTTTTCGAATGGGACTTTCCTTAACTGTGCTGGATGGCTTTTCTCTCCCTTGTGAATCTGTAATCTCGTTAGGATCACTGGTCAAAAAACAATTGTGATACTCTGCAACTTCCCACGTCCTTCCCACAGCTTCAGTCAACTGCAGTGCCTCAGACTGTGGCTGGAGAAGGTCCTGCTGAAAATGAAAATTTCTCCTTTGCAAAAGAAATAGGGTAATTTGAAGAAGGGCCATTTGTGAATCAGCCAAGTGAGTAGTACATGTTCAAAAGGTTTTATGTATAAGGACTTAAAAGAAAAAATAAAGGTGTGGCAGCAGCAAGAGGCAGAGACACAGAATTCTGAGGCAACTCCAGGACATCCTATTCCAGAGACATTGGATACTGAGTCAGAGCCATGGTTATTGGCCAGGAAATAATGGAGGAAAGAAATGGAAATGATGGAGGAAAGAACTCCCAGGGACATGGTGGACGATAAGGAACTCTTAAGCCACTTCTTTCCTAGGATATTTCCTTTCTGCTTTATGTTGAGGCTCTTCCATTAAATGGAGATGGATATTTTTCCTCCACTTATTTATTGTTATTGTTTCATTGCTGTCTCCTGCTGCAGAAATTGTGGAGGCGACTGTTGTTTTTAAAACTAGCTTCCATTTTGAATCTTCCACTTCCGTCAGCATGCAGCCTGCCCCTTTATTTCCTGTGATCTCCCTTCATCAGTGCAAGAGGCTGCTAAAACCCTGCTGCTCTGGGGATACCCCATCATAGTGTGGCTGACTGTGCCCATATGGGGGAGCAATCTTTTCCCAGCTCCTTTCTTGGATCTCCGTCACTTATTTTCATGAGTGTCTCTCCAGTCCTTACTGCCTCAGTCCTTGAGCTGGGAGAAGGAACACTGAGGTGTTTCAGAGGGAAGGATGAAAACAGCTCAGCAGCTTGCTAATGTTAAGCAGCCTTTGAGCACTCAAACCATGTTAAGTAATGGAGTTTGGGAATCTAACCATGAGCCTTGTTGGATGGCAGAGGTAGCCTGTGATTGAAGGTCAATCCTAGCTCATGTTTATTAGAGATTCTCTCTATCTAGAGTTTTGGGCTTTCCACACTTTTTGCAAAAGCACATAAAGTCTCTGTAGAAATGCAACAAGAGAAGTTCCTGCTGTTGAAAGAGAAGTTTTCTGGTGGTGAAAGGATACCCACATAATGTATGAATAAGGCAGGTTATTACTTGGTTGCTTTCCTAAACTTCAAGAGATTGAGAAACCTGTTTTTGACATATGGAACTCAGCTAGCCAAATGTTTGGGTAGTGAGGGTGCAGGTTTAATGCCACAGAGGTTATTTTTAGAGACTGGGTAAAGTTCATCTGACAGTGGGATGCTTGCAGCAGCTCCTTATCCAGGAGGAAGCCAGAAGGGAAAAACAGTCAGGAAATTCAACAGGGTGATGGAAGAAAAAATCCCTAGGCTGAAGGAAAAGCCAGCACTTTCCTTTCAGATGTGGGCAGCTGAGGTGAATAAAAGTTGTTTGTTTGGAAGTACTCTTTGAGCTTTGTCTAGGATAAGAGAGCCAGGAGGACACTTGGAGCCAATAGTTTGGCTTCCCCAGCAAACAATGAAATGATGGCCTGAATCCTGTGTGCAGTGGAAATGGCAGGATCAGCCATATGGGATGGATTATGGAGGTGCACAGATAGCTCGTTTCATTTTTCAGACAATGGAACTGTTTCATTTATTGCCTATTATTAAAACTTTATAGCACTAAAAATAAAAGAATGAATGAAAAAGAGAGAGCAAATTTTGGATACCTTTTAAAGCACTGACCTTATTAAAAAAATGCTGGCAGTGAGACCTTCTGATAATTTTTTTTTTACTTCCTTCATAAAGATGGTGTGAGAGGGAAGGGTTTATGGCCTGATAGATATTTTGAAGTTAATTTTTCAGTGCAGTTCCTTGGAAGAGAAAGTAGATGCCACATGGATAATGTTCAGCACACTTGGTATCAGCAACCCTCAGCAAAGGCCCTCCAAATTTCCTGACATTTCAGAAACACTGAAAACAATTATTTTTTTGTCAACATTTATTATTGTCCCAAAATGTCTCTTCATTGGCCAGGTGGGGATCCTTTTCCTTGTTAGGGGGTGGAACGCACATACAGAATGGCACTCCAGTACTTCTGCTGACTGTGGGAGCACACCAATGTCATGAACTGCTACAGGAGAGACAGTTATTAGAGTTGACAGGGATTAAACTTCTTGATTCCCACCTCATCCCCTCAACATTTTCCTTCAAAAATAGAAATTCATTGCAGACAGAACAAAGGCTGGGACTAGGGCTGTAAAATCAGTAGACAGTTGTGGTGTGCCTTCTAACAAAGAGTTGTTTTTAGCACGAATGAATGTTTTTTCCTCTCCAAGACTCCATTCATAGTGTGGTAGCTGTCTAGCAGGTTAGCACATGAAGGTGCTATCTCATGGGTCTTGTCTGATACCTGGAAGGATGTGAAAATTCAGTAAGGATGTGTTCTGCTTAGAAGCTGTTTCAAAAACACCCACAACATTCAACATTTTTTCTGCATGAAGAAAAAGAGTTCCAAAACCCAGACACCAAAGATAAAAAAAAAGAAACCCACAAACTAATGGGGAAAAAAGGTTGATCTAGTATATAGAGGCTTAAATTTGTGCGTAGGAGAAGTGGACATAAGTTTGAGCTCTGTCACCCACATGCTCAGAGAGGATATTTTATACACGTGTTCAACATATGCAAACTTGTGGGAGTAAATGATTCACATTTGGGGAAGGAAGAGCCAACTGTGGAGTTTGACATTCATTCTTCAGGTACCTGTGACACCACGCTGCCCTCAGCTTTGCAGGGCAAGGCCACAGTGTTGCTGCCAGCAGTCACAGTGTGGAAGGGGACGGGTGGCAGGAGCTGTGTTCACAGCAAGGGGCATGTTGTAGAGCTGCTCCCCTGGAGCAGGAGGAGGTCGGTCCCTGTTGGTGTTGGCATCCTTCCTTCCTCTGACATGCAGGGCAGGAATAGAGCAGCTTTACAAGCTGCTCTGACACTCTCAGTGCTGCCATTTACCCCCTATCAGCCCACAGACACAGTCAAGTCCAACCCTTGAAAGCAATATATTATTCCCAATTTACTGTTTTATTTCTTCTTTTTATTATGTCTTGGCTATTCTTTTTTTTCCTTTAATTTTAGAAGTAGAAATTATATGATGCCTTTGAGAATTGTATTGATATAGGGGAAAGTGTTAAATGGAAAGCTAGAAACCTTGAATCGTGAGTCAATTGAAGAGCTGATCATGATGTAGGGAGAGGCAAGGGTAATAGATTTAATCTACTTTTACTGCCTCCATGAGCCACCTCCTATTAGGGACTGGATTTCACTGGAGGTGAGTTGTGAGAGCTAGAGCGCTGTGCTGGTGCAAAGTGAGGTTGTGTACCTGGGGATCTAAGGACTGAGCCAGACTGTGTGTCACTGCTCTCAGTAAGCTGGCCTCCCTGCTTCCCCACACCATCCTGTGGCAGACACAGAGCAGCTGGAATAGCACAGCTGGAAATTTCAGTCTGCATTTCTGATACATTACGTGGTTCTAATCATCAAGGCAGGTCCTTTAAACAACAGGTCTGGCTGCATTGCAACTTGCTCAGGGCATTTTATGCCCCCTGGATATACAGTACCCAGATATACAGAAAGTCTTCCCTCAGTGTTTGGGCTGGGGATCATTTCTTGAGGCTGCAAAAATGTACTGTTCTCTTCCTGGCTCTGTGTGTTGAGAAGCAGATGGAGTCTGAACATGTGTGACTTTCATACACAGGGAGCAGAGGAAATCCTGGGGGTGGTACCGGTAGTCAAAGGGCAGCTTCTGCACACAGAACACAGCTTGGCCGATGGGTTCAAATTCTGCCCTGCCTTGCTGCATCTGAGCTCCATGAGCTGGCAGAGGCCACTGTATTAACCAAATAGTTTTGTTGTAATGTGCTCAGCACTAGTGTGAGACTGCTATGCAAAGATGTCTTCTGTTTCTACTTCTAACAGCTTAGCAGCTAATAAACACCATGCAATAACCTCTCTTCTAAACCTCCTCTTAAAATACAGAGTTTGGTTTGCCAACTCCAATGTATTTAAAGCATCCAAGCTTCCGGGGAGACTTTGGAAAGTTAACTGAGTGAGTGGAGGCATGTGCAGAAAGACATTTTCAGAAGGAAAAGGCAGCTCCAGTGTCAGTTCAACATCTGATGAGCAGCTCTGGGGATGTTGTGCCTTTTGCATTGAAAGGGGATATGTTCTCGCATTTGATGAAGAATCTCTCCTGGTATTCAGTCAGTGCAAGGGCTGTAACCTACTGTGGGAAAACAGGCTGGGGAAGGTGAGGAATGGGGAACAGAGTACAACTTCCACTGAGGAGAGCTTTTCCTGGGAAGAAACTCCAGTGGGTTTGGTAACACACCTGTGTCCTCACTGAGTCTGTGGCACAAAGAGACTTCCAGCAGAGCTAGGAGTTTGTGGTGACAACAAGAAAAAATCTGAGACCCCAGCCTTTCAAGAAGAAAAATTCTTGCTTGGTTTTTGGCTTTTTCTCTTTGATAAGTGTTTTGGTGAGTTAGGGACCCAAAGCAGTTGTATCACTGATCTTTTAGAAAGATCATCTTACACATTTCTAGTCGAAGTTCAAAACCAAGAAGATTCCCTTTTTGATGGCTTCTCGTAGCACTTTGGAACAGTGTCCAGAGCTATGAAGTGGCAGGGAAAGGCAATTCACAAAATCTCTCTGATTACATAGTCTGAGTCCCAGGCCTTCTTTATTTGCATCACAGCTTATCCAAAATTGTGGAGGGCCACTCAATGATAAATTGAGTATGCCTTAAGGAGCTGACAGTCGTGCATCCCCTGGAAAGCAGACAGAAGGCTTGAGATTCTTGCTAGAAAGGAAAAAGGCATTTATAGACCGCTAGGAACTTTTGAAATCCTGGGCTGGGGAAATTTCATTTTACTCTCGTGGTCAGCACCTGTGAGGGAAGACTCACTTGAGGAATTCACAGATGCCAGGTGACCTTTCAGTGGCTGCTGGCAGCTTGCCAAGCAAGGTCAGAGCCTTCTTTCCTCAGTGCCTGTATCCCCAGCTGGTGACATTCTTATTCACTCCTTATTTTCTTTCCTTTGCACAGGACAGGGCTGGAGGCCATCATGGAGACCTATGCCTTTTGGAGGCCCCCCGTGCGCACTCTCACCTTTGAAGATTTCACTACCATGCAGAAGCAGCAAGGTGAGTGAACAAAGAGATGGCAAGAAAGAGATTGCTCTTTCTCCTGAAGAAAGAGCAGGGGAAGAGGACATAACAGCAGCAATGCACACACTTTGCTGTGCATCCAGCGAGTGGAATGGGAATGTCACACACATTGTCGAGGTCTTGGCTGAAGTGAGAGGATACAGAGCAGAGAGGGGGATGGAAACAGTGGGCAGTGTCTTATGAGGTGCAATGGAATCACTTGGGTTCCCTGGTCTCCCAAAAGCTGGAGTCCTAAGAGCTAGAAGGAGGAGCAGGAAGCATTGTAGGGTTGGGCAAATCAGCCCAAGTACACAGCATGAGTTAAATGTGAAGAGAACACAGAAAGATTGAGGAAATTCTCAGCCACGTTGTTCTCCATTTACAGTTTACATTTGCCATTTGTATGCAAACACAAGGGGAAGTAGTGGGGTGGGGGTGGGATTTGCCCTCTGGAAGTTTTAGGAGACCAAGAATATGTCTCCCTTTGGGGTCATGCTACCCTGATTTCAAAACACAGTGGCCTTGCTGGAGACACTTTCTGCTAGTAAGAATCTGGGAGGAATTATTGGATAGGCCAAGTGTTCATGCTGTGTCTTTTCATAGCTTCTGCCCTTTACATATCTCATTAGTTAAGTAGGGCTTTCATCTCTAGTTTCAGGCCATGTTGCTATTTTGCTTTTTGCAGAGGTAGGTCTTTCCCATTCACTTTAGTGCAGCTATTTCTAGTTAAAAACAGTGATCACTGAGAAAGAGTTATCAAGGCAGCAGCCTGATACTTTTTTTTATTACAATGTACATGCAAGAAAAGAAGCAATTCAAAATGGTGTTCAAATGTGACACCAGCAAAGGTAAGCAATCAACACCAAATGCCTGCCCTGTGTAGCAGATCTCCAGCCTCTCATATTCAGTCTTGACATCACCCCCAAAACTTCCCTCCAGATCTTGAATCCACCTAGGGATGGATGGTGTGTTCTCCTCAAGACGCAGGGAAGCAGTGGTGGCTGTTGGGGTTGCCCATCACCGAGGCAGAATCAGAAGAGTGTTCAGCTGAGGAATCTCTTCTTGCTTGTTGACTGTCCCCATGCCAGTTCCACATGCAACACCCCAGGGCCCAGGTCATCTGCTAAATATTTTTTCTGATGGCACAGCACAGAAGTAGGACAGAGCACGCTCCAGTCAGCTCTGTTAGACTCCCCATGCATGGTCTTCACCTGACCACCCAACTCCTCTTGAATAGCGCAGCATGGGGCAGGAGGGACTTTGCACAAACTCAGGGGCTTGTGTCGAGGAGCACTTGTGGTGGGGCACGTGGTCAGAGATGGGTTAAAGCAAGGATTTAGAAATGTTTTCATCACCCACCTAAATAGAAACATAACAGCCTCTCCTCCTGGTCACAGTCACTGAAGCAGCCTCTCTCCGATGTCTCACCCCCTATCCGGGCTCGCCTGCCTCCCTCCCCTCAGTTATCAGATAACATCCTAGTGCCTGGTCCAACTACTGCTTACGTGGTAAGGTAATATTAGGAAAGGAAAATATTTAATGTATTTTTAGCTTGTTATAATATAGTTTGGCAGCTGAAAAGCCAGAAAGCAGGCCAGTACTCTGTAACCAGCAGGCCCTGTGTGGACCACCACCACTGCACCAGAGACAATAAAGCCTAGGGCAGCCCTTAACTGAAGCTGTGTTTACAGGTTGATCTCAAAACCTAACAACTTGTTACAAAAGGGTTTTTGAGCTCTGCATTTAGCCATGTGAAATAATAAATCAGAAATATTCCAACCCTCATAGTGCTCATCTCTCCGGTAACTGCTGCAACAAGCTGACCCCAGTCTCAAAAACAGGTGGAAAGCTAAGGTACAAACATGCTCTAGTTTAATTTCTGGCTGCTGGGACAGCCCCCTAAGGCAAGGACAAACATGCTGGTATGGAGTACTTGGAATTGCTTACAGAAAGAGAAAAAAATGCTGAGGTGGCTTTAAGCCACATGTGATTCCTCCCTCCAAATGTAAGACAACCAGGATATATCGTGCTCACACCTCTTCGTCTCCTTGCTTTCAAGCACATGAGCTGGGTGACAGGTGAGCAAATCACTGTCGTTTAAGAGCTGACATCAGCATAAGCCATTGAACCTCAGATCCTCTGAGATTTTACATAGATGTGACTTGCCCCAGCGTTTCTTCCTCACTCATCTGGAGCTTCAGTGCTCTGAGCTGCATGGTGTCATCTCATACCTTTATATATTTGTGAATTAGAAACTTTAAGGGTTTTTTTGTTTCATAAACTGATATTTTAATACCAGATCCCGCTGGTTTCATCAAAGCTGGGTGGATATGTGACATTTCTGAATATACATTTGAGGACATGCAAGCTTTCCTTTTATCCCCTGAAATGTTGGGAAATTGCCTGGGGGCTACGGGAGACTTTTGGGAGTAGAGGTGTGCACTGCAGCTAAAGAGGAGTGAGTTCTCACTGCAGAGAGACAAGATGAGGGCAGCAAGAGTGGCCACATGCCTAGGACTGCTGAGGAGCAAGCCATGGTTATCCAGCCTATGAGGAGAGAGAAAATAGATAAAAGTACTAAAATAAGATACTGTCTGTGGTGATAGGAAAAAGTACAGTAGGTTCTAGTTACATTAAGTTTAAGGATGTGCTGTAACAGTTTCCCTGTGGGAACTGTGGAATTCAGTTTCAATTTTCTAGAGATGGATTCATCCTACTGTAACAGGAAAAATTACACTTTCAGGGGCAAAAGTTTGGGGCATCAGCAGCATAAATATGGTGTCTTCCTTGCTTTCAAGCTAAATTTTTCTGTGCTACCTGAATTTTCCAAGATAGTATTGCCTAACAAATCCAACTGAATTATTTGGCCAGGTTAGAGATTTGACTGATAAAAATAACTGTATAAATGTGATGATTTTTTGGAGAGCATTTAATTTACTGCCACATGTGCCAGTTTCGAAAAGCTAGTGTGTATTCTGAAATGAGGAGCTGACTGATCTCCAAGCTGACAACTACAAATATGCCCTCCTGTAAGGACAATCCCAGTATTACTCGGCAGTGTGGTTCCAGCACTAACTTATCCAGACCTAAATGAATTAGTGCAGTTCCTAAGAGGTACAAACCCCAAAAATACTGCAAAATGGTCAGTAGTGATGGGGACAGAGGTAGCAAGGGCAATAGAGATTTCTTGGTAAACTGCAAGCATGCAAGCATGCTTCATTCAAGAGACTTCAAGTTTTCTGCTCTAACTAAATGCTTATACCTTTTTGTGGGGTTTAAAGAGCTAAGGACAAATTTCCCCTCATCCACCTTCTTCATACATTTAATTGTTTACAGGTTTTTATCTCCCCCTTCTGTGTCACTCAAAGTGAATAGAACCAATCACTTAATTTATCTTTTAGTGGGAACTTTTCCAGATTCTTAATAGTTTCTTTAAATACAAGTCTGCACAGAGTATTCCAGACACATCTATGTGATACAATTATCTAAAGATACTACAATTTTTTCCACATTATCCTGTCTGCCATTTGACCTACATCCTAGTGCTTTGCTCATTTGTTTGGCCTAAGCTTTATATGGAGCAAGGGACACACCAAAATCGATAC
The DNA here is from genome assembly GCF_023055355.1 of Agelaius tricolor. Taxonomy (NCBI): domain Eukaryota; kingdom Metazoa; phylum Chordata; class Aves; order Passeriformes; family Icteridae; genus Agelaius; species Agelaius tricolor. Next base: position 22,622,187 of record NW_027269269.1, read on the forward strand.
TTGGTGTGCTGGATGCAGCTGTTTCATGCAGGGATTGAATAACTTTCTAATCTGCACAATGATGGGTTTCAGCTGCCAGGCAAACTGGAGGGTTTGATGTCGCACCCAGTGGCAGATACCTGCTGCAGCTGAATCCTGTGGTCCATGAGCTTTAGTTGCACGTGTTGCATTGAAGGGCAGCACATCAGCAAGTCCTGGCAGGTCTGTGACCTGAGTGGTCACCATGTTGTCCTACCAAGGGAAAGAACATGCTGCTCTCTTAGCGAAATCCCCTGGCTTGAGAACAAAACCTCTCTTTTGGAGTGCGTAACCAAAAGTATCCGCAGCTTCGCAAGAGTGAGCACCAGGCTGGACACAATCACAGCAGATCTGCAGCCAGCTTTGAAAGCAAGAAGTCCCCCTTGAGAAAAACCTTTGCACGAAATGCTCCAAAAATGGCAATCCAGGAGCAGCTGATCTTCTGGGGAACGGTATCACCCACACTGCAGTCTACTTACTGCTGGTGAGAAAGGGGGCTTGGGGTTATTGAATGCATATGGCAGTGAGACGTGCAGAAAGCCAAGAATCTATTAAAGCCTTTAATTGGAATATGTTTTCAAAATTTAGATTGAACCTCATCCAGATTCTCATTATTAAAAATTTGTGGCTCAGTTTCTTGATTTTAAAAGGGAACATAAAAAAGAAAAAAAAAGAGGGAGAGAAAAAAAGAAAATCAGAGTTCCAGTAACTCTGCATTATGTCACTAAGAGTAAAAAGAGCTGTTGCTGGCTCATTTGTGATATCCATTTTCCCACAGGATATGGTGATGAGCAGATCACTATCAGTGACTCTAAGTTTTGTGAGGACATAGAGACTAAAAAGGCAGTATTAGAAGAGTGATGAGTATCTAATCCTTCCTACAAAAGCCGATGAATTATCAAGAAATGAAATCAAAGCTACCCTAGCAGTTGGTAGGAAGAAGTACCTCCTAAGTAAAACTTCAGGACTAATGTGACAGTCACATGATGTGGTCTATCACTAGGCTTGCAGCACATAAAAATTCACTTTGTCATTAAATTATTGTTTTGATGCATGAATAACAAATCCACAAGAGTCAAACATCTTAAACATGACTGGTCAGCTCTCAGGGCAGCTTTCCTTCCAAATGGGCTCTTTTCTTGAATAAGTGCTTTTGCCAGGGATCCAACAAAGGGTAGATGCAGTAGATTCAACCTCTTCTCCATCAGCTTGAGCATCTGCATTGATCTTGGACAGGAGGTAGAGAGTAGAGAGCACACCTCCTAGAGGGTCTGCAAAATTGGCATTAATGGCTCTTGAGATCAGCGTTGGAAATCATCTAGAAGGGTGCTGTAGGGAAAAAGGGCTGTGTTCCTTGCTGGTGAGACAGCTGGTGCTAGCTCTAAAGCAGCATGCATGTACAAACTGATTGAGTACAGGTCCCACTGTCCACTTCTGAGAGGGGAATATCTTAACCCTGCAGACTTGTGTCAACAAGAATATGCACAAAAGGCTCCCTCTCCTCGGTGTGGAAGAGATTCAAAGGTCTCATTTAGTGCTGGAAAGAAACAATGTTTTCTTGTAGTAACGATGTTTCCAGACAGACCCTAAGTCTGCACGGGCTATCAGCAGATGTGAGACAGATACCCTGAGCTGAGTTGTTGCTGCTTTTCCAGCTTCTCTGTCTGTAAACATTACCCTTTCTGGGCAGGCATCACCTCTCTCTTGCCAAAGTTTGTCTGTACTGCCTGTAACTTATTCAGTATAATACTCTTCCCCCATAGGGGTGGTGCTCAGAGAGCTGCCCTGATTGCACCCATATGAAAACAAAATCCTGAATACACAAGTGTGTACTAGTGTCAAGTGGAAGGAAGAATGAGCCCTCCAGAACTTCATCTGAAGGCATCACAGGTGCCTGGAGGTAGAAAGAAGTATATAACTGTTAAGATCCTTTTGGCTTTATCTGAGATCCTAGACCCCAAAAATAATGTCTCCCAAAAGAGTGGAGCTGTTTATGCCAAGGGAGGTTGAACCACCTACAAATTCATCTGATTGGTCCCTCGTCTCCCAAAGGCAGTCATCAGTTCTGTCAGCAACGCCACCAGGATAATCTGGATTCTGCTTCCCTTTCAAAAGCAATTGTGAACAGTCGAGGCTATTGGCAGAGGTCAGATAGCTGGGTGTGGACCCAATTATCTGCTTGATTCTTTTGACCTTGAAGAGGAGATTGGAAACAGAGCATTTGTTGCCAGAGTTATTGGGATCAAGCGCTGGTTTCTGCTACATACTTGCAATGGCTCGTAGATTGCCTCATTTAAACAAAGCACCAGGGAAAACACTGTTCCAGCTTCTTCTAGGTTGAGCTGCAGATCGTTTTTCTTAAGAGAAGGAACATTTTTGGTGCATCACTGGAAATTAAAATGCTCTCCCAGATGGGACACAGGAAGCTGGAAGTCAAAGCCTGTGCCACTTCCCAATGATCTGAAAGGGGCCTGAAGCGCTCTGTTACTCCAGAGAGGTGTTTACCCTGAGTTCCAGTGACTGAAGCCTATCTCTTTGTTATCTGCTGAGTGGTGTTCAGATTTCACATGAATGACTAGAGGTGGGCAATGATACTTTGAAGATTTGAATGGTTTCCTAAGAGTAGCACATAATTTTCTTATTAATAAAAAATTACATGTTCCTTGAACTCGCCGCAGTACTTCAATGTTTTTCCTCAGCTGTCTTGGTGCTCTGGATATGGATGGGAATGAAAATCACATCTCCTGAATCATACTCTTTGTCCACATTAGACAAGAAGGTCGGTTTTTACCATTAGATCTTGAAAATATTTTTTTTCTTGGAGGATGACTGAGGCAAGTTAGAGATAAAGCTTTCTGACTGCTCACTCTGCCTAGAAGAAATTTGTAAGATGTAAGGGGAAGTAAAGTATTATTCTGAATTGTTCTAGATCTACCATTAATTCCAATGATTCTTGTAATTTGAGGCAAACTTATTTAAAAAGTCCTTCTCTATAATTTGCTAACCTTAACCAAAATTTCCTTTCATTCCTCACTTTTGTGCCATACAGTACATACTTTCCCCCTTAAATCTATTGCTGTAATTATCTTCTTTTTTTTATGTGCTCTGTGAGCTGTATCCCAAAGAACTACAAAGCACTCTTTATGTTTCCTCTACAACCCAGCAACTTGGCATGCAATAGGAGTCGAGTCTCATTTGGGCCTTTTAAAGATTTTACCAGCGGATTCATAATTTGATAATTGGCCAAGGGCTCTAGAGAGAAAAAAGGCAGCTACACTCTCTGAAGACAGAAATGGCTCTCATTCCCATGAAAGTGGGAAGTTTTCATTCCTAAAAATAGGGAAGGAGTGAAGAGAGAGTCCAGCATGTCACAGACCAGGTGGCCCTGCCCTTTCTTGGTGAGAAGACAAGGAACAGGCATCAAAGCCATTTAGTTTTCCAAGGTGGTGAGGGAACTCAGAGGGGTAGTTATGGTGATGAAGAATGTCTCAGTCCTTCTGGAGGTTTTAGGTTTGAATTTTGGAAAGCTAGGATTGGGAGCAGAGACCTTGGGCTGCCAGTTATACTTGCAAAGAAAAAGTTGCCATGATAGGTGAGAGCAGGAGTGACACCTGATATTGTGGCATTTAGATGTCTGAAGGCATCAAGCAGGACTGAGGCATGTGCTGCTTGAAGCAGAAATGGATCCAGGTTTGTGCTACGCCTGGTTCCAAAAGGACATGAGATCAGATGGTTACAGTGGCACACTCTGGCCTCATAATCTATCTGTCAGACCGCCTGGCAATCTGCACAAACCCTCCCTCCTGACCTCATAACTCCCTCAGATTCCCATCCTTGGGCAATTAAAAATTTCAATTTTTCTTCTGCGACCAAAGGTGAAGTGACTTGGAAGGCAGAGAGTGAATTTCATATGCCATACTTAGTGTGCATGTGTGTGGAAGTGCACACAATGGTAGTAGGATTTACCTTTCTGTTCAAATTTGTTTTCCTGCATACATGCCATTACATTTATTTACTGTTGTGTCTGAGGATAGGACACTGCAAAACACTGGTAAGAGTTGCTCTTTCCTGTGTTTTAGAAAGACCCTGTATATATGTATTCAAGACTGTAGAGTCCTCACAAAAACCAGACCTTTCAGAAATGACTTGGAGTACATCTGCATGGGCAGGCTCCTCTGTGCTCCTTGCTGGCCAGACACATGCCAGCTCCTGGCCAGCTCCATTTGGAAAGATGGAGAGTTGCATTAGCATGGCTCTGTGCCCAAGTGAATATAAACTACCTCTCAGGAGGACTTATTTGCCCAAGTTAAGTGCCAGGAGGAGAGTTGTGAGCCAGGTGAATGACTGGCGGCCACAGTCCCTTTTTTCTGCACCCCCAGGTGCTTGGATACATGCCTATCATATGATGAAGATGCCAACATCTTGGGCAGTGTCAGAAGAGGGTCTGTGGCTCCTCCAGGTGAGGTTATGCACCTATCAATCCAAGCATCAGGTCCTGTTCACATATGGAGGTGGAAGGAGATGGCCTGGCTGAGGCTGTGGGCTGGACAGTGTCCTGTGGGCTCAGCACAGCCTGCAGGCCATGGGCTGACCATGCTGACCCTGTGGTTCATGTCTGGCCACAAGCTAAACCATCTTGTAGGTGGGAGTGGGCAAAGCTCTTGCATTCAAAGAATAGCTTTGTGCTGCCTGACCCATCAAAACATAAAATCTCAAGACAAACCACCTTGCTGTTCCCATCCTTGTCAGAAAGTAAAGCACAAACTCTGAGGACGTGCAGCCACATCTGTTTGCAATGTGACAGTGAATAACAGGTCACCCCTGTGTGAGACCAGCCATGCTGAGAGCTGCAGGCTGTGACCAAGTTGTCCAAACTTCTTTAAAGCTCTGGTGAGACTCTACCATTGCACAGGCACTCCTGTTCAGGTATGTTGTGCTGAAGGCAGCTCTGCACTGAGCAAGGGCTTCAGGGACCAAGAGGTTTGTATGGAGGCACTGTAGGTGATGATAGCATCCAACGCCTGGAAACATTACCAAGGAAAATATGCTGCAGCAGAGTCCAAAGTTTGATTTATATGCACCTTTCAGATAAAGGAGGTTGGGATAAATTGAGGGTCAAGTGAATAGTATGGTGTCATTTGTAAGAGAGATCCCAGAAAATTTTCCATGCACAGTTGCTTCAGACTCCCTTGGCACTGATGCTCTCCCCACTATCTTGCTGTTGCCAGAAAGCTCCTTTGGCAAATGCTGGCTGCTGGCAGATGCATTTTCCATCTACACTGCAGTATTAGAAGTTCTCTACGTGATCTGCCTTCTGTGGAAGAGGTCCCTGTAGGATTTCAGATGCCCTGGCACGCTGAATGTTTCCAGAATATTCCAACCCCTCATTTTAAGGCACATCATACCTTATGGACTATGTATATTTGGGCCGCAGTTTGCCCTTAAATTGTCCTCAACACAAGCTCAGTCTAGATAAAAGCAAAAGCAAGGGTTTATTTGGGACATACAGGAAGACAGCACCATTACTGTTTCACAGATGGACATGTGACAGGAAGGAAATGCCAGTCATAAGCTATTTGAGGTGGTATTTTAATGGCACCTCTTGTTGATACCCAAAGGAAAAGCTGAAATTTCTTCCCTAAGACTTGTGGGCATGTACCTGACACTGGTGCACAGACAGCATTTCTATTCAGTGTCACAAGAGTGTCAAGAAGAGGAAGGTTTGCCTTTACATCCCACCCTTTCCACATGGTCTCCCTGTCTTCCACCATGATTTCATTCTTCTTTTTCCCTACTTCTCAGTCTCAGTTTGCAAATTTTGACTTCTCTTGCACTTGATCATTCTCCAATTCCCCTCATTGAAAATGCTTCTGTCCTTTTGATAAGGTCAATTTAGTTATCACTTGTATGCCCAGAGATGACAGCATTGCTTGGCTAAACCCTGGACAGAATAGCAGGACACTGTGAGGACAGACACTTTCCCCTGCCATGTGGGGCAGGGTTCAGATACAAAGGAGGGGCCTTTGAAATTCTGAGCCTTCTGTGTTATACAAATGTGGCTCAATAAAGGCACATATGTGGAACCAATGCCTGCAGAGCCAAAAAATTATCTTCTAGGGGCTGCTCAAAATAGTAATTAATCACTCTGGAGTCATGGTAAGTGTGGAGGTGAGAGATACTGTGACATAGCTGGTAAATACTTTTGGTGTTGGCAATTATTTCCAGGGGAAATGGTGGGTAGAGAGAAGGAACAGAGGGCAACTATCGAGGGATTCATTTTATTCTTGCTTAAATGTGGTTTCAGTTGACTTAAACCAGACCTAACATAGTTTTGTGTATCAGTTTAACTAGATTGGTTTCTATCCATGCCTTCCATTGAAATGACACACACATCTGTTTTTCCAAGACTATGGTATGGTGTGGATATATTTACTGGGCTTGCTGCCATCTCTAGGGGTATTTGGCTGACTTTGTAACAACTATAGACCAAGTTATAACTTCACAAAAGTCCAGGTTGTGTATGGCCCACACTTGGGGCTGCCAGCAAAGGTGGCTAAGAAATGTCCTTCAGAGAGGAGTGGAGCTGGTCTGAAAAGAATGACCTGAGACAGGCCTTGCTTTGTATTATTTCCTGTTCCACTTAAAGGTGTAAAGATTACTCTGCAAATGATCAGGAACTTCTTGCTTCTGCATTATGCTCTGTTGCAGCAGAAGTGTGGCATGTCCTGTGCTTGTGGTTGGCATTGGTAGCAAAGCATTCTTGAAAGAGACTTGTCAGGTTTGGTACTTGCTCACGTTGATGGATCTCTTACCTCCTCATCATTTTGAAGTTACAGAGAAAAAGAAAAATCTTTTTTACTCTGTTTCCTAACTGCTGTGTTGTTACTTCAGGGTTTTCCTGTTTGCCTGTAAATAGGGATTATTCAAAGCAGAATCACTCAATCCTTCTTTGGAGGTGACCTCCAAATGCGCAATGTAGAGGTGACCGAAATGTGCAATTCTCAGTTTTGGAACCATTAAGAAACCCTTGAAACTGCTAACAAGCAAAACTTACTCTGTGTAGCCAAAGCCTCAGTTATGGGTACAACTCGATTGTAGTTTCTCAGCAGATGAATAAAGTCCAATGACCCCCGATTTAAATGCAAATTATACAAGCAGATCTCTCTGTACCCTCCTCTCACATTTTAAGGATCCTTATTCCACCAAGCAGGATGAAGGATTCACTTCTATATTCTTTCTAGATTGTCTTCTGAGTATCTTTGACAGCCATGTAAGTCACAGGCTGTGATATATCCTCTAGAGAAAGTGAGAGAGTGATATATCCATATCTGTGAACATGCTAAAAACTCAAGGCTTCAAATATTAATCCTAGAATTAATAGGAAAAAAATGAAGAAAACATAAAGCTTTAAAGTTTCAAAACAAGCTTGGCAAAGTTAAGAACTTGCTTGTTAGAAAATTCTTGTAAGCAAACAGATTTGGAAAATTCAGGAATAGGTAGGAATTCACAGTCTGAACCTGTGCGTTGTAACTCTGGTTGTTCAGTTTAGCAAGGGAACTCAGGGTTGGCTCTTTACAGTGGTACCTAATATGACATCTCTCCCTGGTAACTGGTGTGTGCACTTTTCTCCTACTGAGTTGATAAAGTTTAGCTCTGGGGCAAAGGAAGACTGAAATCAAGACATTGTATTTAATAATTTATCTATATATTTTATTTCAAACAGATCATTAAATACTCATACATGCACACATATGCATTTTCACTTATTCTCCAGACATTGTAAGCAAGGGAGTCACTTTCTGCAGTCTGTTAATGAAATAAATGGTGTAAAGAGTCAAAAGCAGGATTACTGTGGGTTAAATACACCTCACTTTGTGCTGTATTTGCTTTGTGATTGTTTGATCTCTGTATTTTGGTCTTGGATAACTAGAAGACGATACATGGATTCAGCTGTCTGCCTGTTCTCCCTATTAGAGGTGCTCTTTACAGCAGGGCTAACAAAAAATAGTGTCTGTAGTTGTGTTCAATCTCACATTTTTCAGCAATTTCAACTAAAAGAGGCTGGACTAGAACTACTTGTGTAAAAGCCAACCTTCCCTTCTGCTGACCCTATTGCATATTGACAACCTGTAAAAGAGAGATAGGGACAAAGGCTGAAGGAGGTGCCATCTTTACTTACCACAGCCAAAATAGCCCAAGGTTGTCTGACAGAGACATTAAATGAACCAGGAAGGTGTTGCCTTTAAAATAAACGCTAAATTAGAAACTTACACAACAAACCTTTGAACTCTGGAGCTAAAATATGTGAGCAAGTTTGAGCATATCAGTATTGTTAAGAAGTGAAAGCAGAGTCCATTTGAAAATTGTGGCATTTGAAAATTCAGTTTCTCTCATTTACTTTAATGGAGACTTGATGCAATGCTTCTCTTTTATGCTTTGGAATGAATGACAAAAGGAGTCAGTGGCTCAGCAATAACTGGTAAACATTCCTCCCCATGGCTAGTAATGGGAATGACTACTCTGACTTGGCAACACAGAAATTCGCCTTTTGTTAATGTTGCCTGGGTCAACAGCAATCACTTCAGGCTGTGCTTACCCAGTGCTGTTTTTCTTCATTTTTTCTGAATCTGGGTTAAAAAAAATTAAAATTAAAAAAATCACAAATATTATTACTGTCTCAAGGTTTTCACTCCTCATTCTATTTCACCCTAGATGTGTCAGAAAGAGTCAGATATAATCTCACTTCATTCTCACCATCATATACTGTGACAGAGAACACATCTTTCTTAACACCTAGCATCACCTATTCTCTTTTCATCAAGCAACACTGCATTAAATTCTTCCTTTTTTTTTTTTTTTTTTTTTCAGCAGCAGACCTAGATTGGTCTCAAAATCCTGCTGGATTTTTTTCCATGTAAGATGATACAAGAAAAAGTTTTCCCTTATTTTTGATCCTCAGTGTGCAATCTCTGCCTTGGTGAAATTTCACCTGCCCATTCAAACACTGTCTTTTCAATTCCCTTTGCCTCTCATCTGTAATTTTCTACCTTGTTGGAAATGCTGCTTCCCAGTTCCTCTGGGTCTGTTTATTCCCTGGTCAAATTTTTTCACCACTACTTCTTTGGTCCTTTTTCAAGAGTCTTCACTTTACTAATGCAGAAAGGGAATCTCTTACAAAGAGAATAACCAAATGAAAATAAAAGTTTTCACATCAGAAAACTGAATTCTTTGAAGCACAGAACTAATTTTCCTGGTTGTTCAAGGAAGCTTCCTCCAATTCAGAATGTTGCCTATAAATAATCACTTCTTAAGCTCAAAATTGTGCCATCTCTTTTTCATAACACTTACTTTCAGTTTGCTACCATTCTTGGTAGTATTACACAGTATTATTTTCCCAGGTCAGAACATGTGAGCATCCCTGCTGTGCAGAATGGTCAATTCCAACATTCGTAGCATAAATATTGTATAACGTGCTGATATTACTGACACGCATGTATATCAGTATTTTGTTAACATCAGTGGTACAACATATGGAATCCCTTTTAAATTTTGTGCACATGATTTAAAATCCTGACACATCCCCTTTCTGCACTCTGTGGAGCAGGATATAGCTTGAAATGGTGTCCCTTCATTTTAGTGTTACTTCTGGCTTGAATCAGTGCTGCTGCACCATGAGCCAGCTGAAAAATGCTGAATAGTGCAAAGTCCAACATGCTTTCAGCCACTTCCCACCACGATCCCCCAAGCAGATGATAAAGCGTGTTTGCAGTGGGACCAAACAGTTCACTGACTGGGGATCTTCCTGCAGACCAGGAGAGAGCAGAAATTACCAAATTACCTTTTTTTTTTTTTCCCCTAAAGATAACTAGATAAATATGCCTGGAAATGGCAGATCTCTTGACTGATGGAGCCATCGTTCCTCGCAGCTTTTCCCAATGCCTTGGGTTACTCTGTGGCAGGCTTGCTTCCCTCTTCCATTTTAAAAGGGAATAAAATGTCTGTTGAAATACAAAGTTGTACCAAAAAAGCAGAAGGAAAGACTGAGGGATGCTATTAATAAAGCGAGGGCCCTTGCCAAGAAATGCTGAGTTTTTCAGTGGCCATTTTACCACCCTTGCTTCTTTATTGAACTAAGCTGTTTTTCAATGAGGCTGTCTCATTTTGCAGATGTGGTTCTGGGTACTGAACATCCTCCCATGTGTTTTGTTTTGCAGGAGGCAGCACAGGAACATCCCCGACCACCTCCAGCACGGGGACCCCATCACCATCCGCTTCTTCTCACCTTCTCTCTCCATCCTGCTCTCCTCCAGCCTTCCATCTGGCCCCCAACACTTTCAATGTTGGCTGCCGGGAGAGTCAGCTTTGCAACCTCAACCTGTCTGATTATCCTCCTTGCGCCAGAAGCAACATGGCAGCGCTGCAGAGCTACCCAGGGCTGAGCGACGGGGGCTACAACCGGCTGCAGAGCAGCAGCGCTTCTGCCTCGCAGCCCTCCGAAACCTTCATGCCTCAGAGGACTCCCTCCTTGATCTCAGGAATGCCGGCTCCTTCCTCCCTGCCCAGCAACAGCAAGATGGAGGCGTACAGTGGCCAGCTGGGATCTTTCCCCAGCTCCCAGTTTCAGTATGTCATGCAAGCAGGCAACCCTGCCTCCACCTCCTCCTCTTCACACATGTTTGGTGGCGGCCACATGCAGCAGAGCTCCTACAATGCCTTCTCCCTGCACAACCCCTACAACCTCTATGGATACAATTTCCCTGCTTCCCCCAGGCTGGCGGCAAGCCCAGAGAAACTCACCACCTCCCAAAGCACTTTACTCTGCTCTTCCCCCTCCAGTGGGGCCTTTGGAGAGAGGCAATACCTTTCCACAGGGATGGATCATGGGATGCACATGATCAGCCCTCCCTCCAGCAACCAGCAGACAGCGGCCGCCTGTGACAACAGGCAGTACGGAGCGGTCCAGGGCTCCTCCTCACAGATGTCTGTGCCCATGGTCTAACAAGCCTTGCCTCTCCTTGGCATCGAAGGCAGCCGGACCTTCATCCTTCCCAGGGGTGAACCCATCCCAGTACTCTTTTGCCTTCAAACTTATAGTGGAACTAGTATTGTAACGACAAACAAGAACATAAGCCATCTAGGCGTGTGCCCCAGAACCTGCTGGAGAGCCTCGACTGACAGCCATCGCAGCTTGTTGTAGCCCAGGGCCTCCAGACTGGCACACAGCATCTGCTTTTTCTGGACATTGCAGAAAAGAGGGCATGACTTTAGCGAGGAGCTGGAGAGAAGCAGCTGAATTTACTGTTTTTTGCATTAACTTTAGGCAGTGTGAGCTTTCAGCGTGGAGGGATCCATTCCCTGTGCTGTCTCCTCCAGGTGCTGAAGAAGGGCAGTCTCCCAGGGCTTCATCCTCTGAGGCTGCGCTGCCAAGGCTCTAAAGACCTCCTCCTTCCCAGACAGTTCCTCACTGCCAGAGTGGCTCAGGCCATTTCTGAAACCAGCGAGGCCTGTGGGTCTTCCTTCCACTGTAGGACAGGAATGGCGCTGTGGGGCTGGAGCTTCTTCTGAAGAGGTTTCTCATTCTCACCATGGCTCTGCCCAGCCGGCTGTTTCTTTATGGAGGTCGAGCTCACCAGCACCCAGCCTGCAGATGAAGGTGGGAGAGAGAGGAGAGAAAAGTTTTAGCTCACAAATGAGCCTCAGACAGAAGTGGGGATGGAACTTTGGAAAGGTGAATGGGGGGAGGGGGCTCAGCTGCTGTTGGCTTGACTGGAAGTAATGCAGCGAAACGGAATGGATGACAGCCTTTGTGGGGAATGTGTGTCTCCCATAGCACTCATCCCACTGGGAAGAAATTGTCCAGACTGAGCTCATGGGGAAGAGTGATGAGAAAAGAGAGTTCTACAGGAGTGCAGCTGACCTTGCATGCGAGAGTTGCCGTAGAAAACCATTAGCATTTCAGAAACAGTGTGGTTGAGTATTTGCCAACCTTCCACCTGCCACATGGTCTCTGTTTAACCAAATAGATCATTGCCTTTTAACATCTTCTTTTCTGTTTTTTTCCCTTGTTCTTTTTTTTTTTCCCTTTTTTTCTCTTCAAATCCTTTAAAAATAAGAAAACAATTGTAGCTTGGTGCAAGCTATGCATTTAAGTTGTGTGAAAATGCAAATACCAAGTAACAGAATACAGATATTATTGAGAGTTGTTGTGAGGTGTTGTAGATAAATGTATTTATATGCCTAGTGGGGTATTCAATATTATGAATATAAAAGAGGGCAATAAAAATGGTATGTAAAATATGTATGAAGAAAAAGCTGTATAAAGATTTGCCCTATGCACGGAACTCTGTTTCTAAGTGCCAAGCACAGAAAGCGCTAAATAAATCTTTGCAATTGTTCCTTCTGTGTTCTTCTCTGTCTGTGAGGCTTCCTCAGTGGTTTTCTAGAGACAGACATTTTAAAAATACTGCCACATATGTTTGCACAACAGAAGGGGTGAAGATATGGTGCCAAATTGTGAAGTCCAGGCAATATTGCAATAAAAATAAAAAATTCTGTCTTCTCAAGTATTTTAAAAATTTAGTCCTTGGAGTTTGTAAGTTGTCTTCTTCACAGCAAGTGTCTCAAAATATTATTTTGATTATTGAAGAAGCTCTTCAGAACAATTTTTCACAGTCAGTACAGTCAATGATACTTAAAAATAGCAATATAGTTTATTTATAATATAAAAATAATTTTAAATTGCAATTTGGGGGAATGTGTCAGTTTTTTATTTGCACTATAATTCTAATATGAGATTGAGACATTAATACTGAAAGCTGTGGGAGGCTGAAGCCCCTTTAAACCTGGCTGTAAGTTATGGCCGCAGAGTTTACAGCTTTCCTTGTGTCAATAAACTTCTTTTCCTCTGAACTGAAAAAGTACCAGAAAGGTAGAAAGACCTTTAAAGATCAATTCTGCAAGCATTTCTTTATTTTTGTTTTTACAAGGGAAGATAAATATACCAATGCCATTCCCAGCTCTGTGCTAGTCTGTCTGACTGTATTCTGCCTCTTACTGTGTCTGGCCTTGGATGCTGCTGAAAAGGGTAGGGGGGATTATGGATGGGGACAATCTGTCCTTCACCTTGTTGTCTTTTGTTTACCCTAATAATGAATTATTGGTTTAATCTTGACCAGGGAGTTTTAGAGCCTTTCTAAAATCCTTTCAGAATCTTTCAGAAATGCCCTTCAAACTGTGCTTTGATTTTTGTTTTTGGGTTTAATTCCATTTTTATGCAACAATTTCTACAGGTTAATAGTATGTTGTGTGAACCAGCATTTCTTTCTTCTGGCTCTTTGCATTAGATTGCTCTTTCTTATTTAATCAGTTTAATTCTTTGTGAGTCAGTCTGTATTTCAGCTAGAAGAAGAGACTCAACAAAATCAAAATCATTGTCTGTATCGAAATACATGTGTCTAATCTGGATTAAACAAAACAAAACAAAAAGAATAAAAAATGATCACTGGAAACAATAGCTCAAAAAAGCAAAACACATATGCAGGGCACAACTCCAATATTAGTGTGAAGAACTGGTATCTAAGTTTCCACACATTTTTGTAGGAATCCATGGGTAAGAGCTTTGGAATGGTCACCCAGACTCTTTAGCAGTGTGATCCTTCATGTTATTGAGTACTTTTTCCCCTGATCCTAGCATATTCTTCAGAAAATCTTACTGCATTAGTACAAATTGAAATTCCTTTTAGTATGAAGCATATTGACCCCAGGGTGAGCATTCATGGACCCTACTTATAGACATATTTATTTAACTCTTATGGGGCACATAAATAAAATGAGAGAGCTTAGATATCTAGATAGTAGTTATTCCTTAGTGTTTTGTTGCTGCAGGGTCAGAATAGTCAGCATCAAAACTGAAAAAAATAGGAAAAAAATATGAGAGGCTTCCCTGTTCCAAGATGTAAAGTTGTAAGTACACAAATAATTGTTGGTGTGAAAGTTGCACTGACAGTTTATGAGGATTAAAAACAAGGTAACAGTGAAATGGGCAAAAAATATTTCACTTTTTCCTTGGCAGTCACTGGGCAAAGTGAAACCAGAACAGTGTTTGGGAGACAGTATCAGAAATAATGGGACAAATTTGTTGAAATTATTTATTTAGTGCTTGTTTAGGTGCACAATAGTAACACTCCCCTGAGCAGATAACCTGCTTAAGGCCTTGACACCACCCCAGAAAAACGACATGAGCATTATATTTGAGGTGGACCCAGGTGTGACAGGAGTCTCCTGTACAGCAGTGGCTCTTCTCCCCCTGCCACCCACGTATGGCCACAGGGCCCTGAGCCATTTGCCACTTCTTACTGGGGCTTCCCAGAGACAGGTGATAGCAGGGGAGAATGGGAGAGATGCACTGGGATCGGTGTGAGATCAACCATGTCCAGCTGGCCTGGTGGGCAGCCCGGGTTGCAGAACACCCAGCAGCCACCCCCGGCAGGCTCCCTTTCCTTGGGTGACTGCCCTGACCACAGGGCCTGGGAGCCCTCCTGGCATGGTCCCCTCTGATCCAGGAGCCCTTTGATGGCTCATTTGTACAGCATGTGTGTGTGGGTGGCAGAGGCAGCAGTGCTGTGGTTCCTGTCTCCTTCCTTCCTTCCCTACTTTACCACGAACATTTGAGTGCTTTGGGCAGTTAAGCAGCTTTGGGATGGAAGTTCTCACATGTTTCTTTAGAACAGACAGTGCAGGAGGGCAGGGACCTTATTAATTTTCCCAGTGCAGGGAAGGCCACCATGTAACATCTCATTCAGAGAAGCCACACAAGGAACAGGTGTCCTGCATGCAAGCCCCCAGCCACAAGTTTCCTCTGGCATATGGATGTCATTTAACACCAGAGGATCCACCCAGAGCTGCAGAAGCCAGAGGGTCTCAACTCTACCTCTCCCGGGCTGGCCCATTTGGCCTTAGCCCATGCAGGCTTCTGGTTTCCAGTCCAGGAGAAAAGAAAGCTCTGTATCTCCCAGTTTGCTGCTGCAAATCTAAAAGGTCAAATATCATGTACCTCTCTGAAGAAGTATCCCTTTGTAAAAGCTGAATCCAAATCACAGAAGGAGTAATGGAAATCTCAATGATGGGAGATCCCTCATCTTACAACACAGGCTGTTCCAAGTGCAAACCTGACAACTTGTTACAGAAATAAAAAGAATGGCACAAAAACAATCAGGGTGGGTTTGCAAGCTCTGCAGAATTTATTTAGCTTCATTCCTTAGCACACTGACAGGCACAGGACATAAATATTACCACAGTCAGTGCAGCTCAGCAATGCCAGGACACTGCAAACCAGGGCAACATAGTGTTCCCAGAGGAAATGTAAGCACTATGTCCTAAAGCAAAATGTTTAGGGCACAAACATAAGTGTAAATTAAGTTGTACAGGCTGTGACACTCTCTGAAGAATGTGAGAGGCTGGAAGCATTGCTGGTTTGAAACATTCTGTGTGTGTGTGTGTGAGAGGGGTAAGGGCAGGTCAGGTCTTGCCCTGGAGAGGGGATGCCCTGCCCTGCCCACCCTATTCCTAGAGTCTGTATCCCAGCCTGGCAGTGGCTGCCTATCCCTGGCACATCAGAGGCAATGCATTCATCTCTGGAGCCCCTAATCCAGCTCCAAAAATGACCAGAAGTCCCACATGGAGGAAAGGCCCAGGGAAGCCAAAGGGTATTTAACCCAGGACATGCAGCAAGGACATGTCTTGACCCTACATCCTCTTGTAATTTCTATCAGCTGAATACTGCAGGAACCAGGAGTGGTGGCTATATTTGTCCTTTTCTATATCTTTTCTGTCTTTCTTTCTTTCTTCTTCTAATTCCCTCTTATGGGAATTTTGAGTAACTTAAAATCGAATGGGCTTAGAGTTTGCTGAGTTGAATGGGCCAAGTTAATGCTTTGGGAAGTGTTTTATATTTTTGGGGCCTTACAATGCACTACAGCAAAAATTGCAGAAGATGATCTGCCCAAGTGCCTCATTTATTGCATACTGATTGAAGCTTTACTGAGGAAGGTGAGGGCTGACAGACAGCATCTGCCATTAAAAAGTCTTCAGATTATTTTTCCCCTCAACTGGAATAGCTGCATTGACCTAGAGCACCCATCCCATGTGAGATCAGCCCTAGCAGATCAGTTTTGCTGGATGCTGCTTGTTGGGCATCATTCTAGATGAAACAACAACATGAAAATGCAGCCAAGGGCTGGGCAGAGGAATGCCTGAGCATGCCCATTGCATGCCACAGATGTAGTAGAAATGCAGCTATAAAAGCAATGACAGGACTTCATGAGGAGGGTGCTGGTGTGGCCAAGGGACAGTTTGCTATAAATAAGCCAGTTCCTGTCCAGGGAACATCTGACTCCTTCAGTATTTTTTCTTCTACAGAGAGGCAAACTGCAGGAGCAAACTTTTTGGCCAAGTCTGTAGCCCAGCATTTTGAATCCACAGATGGGATCATTTCTGAGAGCTTCTCTGTGGGTTAGCTGGGAGGGGCTTCTGTAGCCTCATGCTGACCCACAAAGCTTCTGCTGGAAAAGTGGCTCACTCAGTTTTCTCACTGCTTCTTATAGTTTGTGTGTAATTGTATCTAGGAAACTGCATGGAATATAACTAAAATCCATATAACTCCTTCCAAGGGTTACTTCTCCATATCAGTCACTGTTGCTTATCACCCCAGAGGTGTGATATGGCCACAAATTACAGGAGCAGTGTACAGCTCTTCAGATATCAGCTTCTTTCTGCTATAAAGCCCTCCAACAGTTCTAGCCTGTCTGAACAGAGGAAGAGGCTGGAAAAGAGCAGTTCCCATGGACACTGCACAGTGTTGTGTTCCAACAGCAGTTGGTGAGTGTGGCTTTTGTGCTGGACAGTGGTAAGCACCAGCTGATTTTGGGAGGAGTGATGAACCTCCACAGTGGGGACAGTTGTGCAATAGCCCATCTCTGGAGCACTGGGCTCGCTTCTTTTCTGACTCACTGTGGAACTCATTGCATGCTGTGGGGGAGAAGGATTAGGAGCATGTAATTTTACACTGGTTGGTGTTCCTACAGATGCTGTTCTTATTCCAGTAATGTTCTGAATTTGTTGACCATTTTGGAAGCTCTGACATTGGATAGAGTGACTTCTGTGGACTAACCTCAGATGCTTTCAGGAGCAGTGCTAGGCTCTGTTTAGCTGAGTCTGCCCTTAAACTTCCAGCATTGTGCACAGCTCAGGGCACTGCCAGCAGAGACCATTGCCCTTCTTAGGATGGTGGAGAGGGTGGTGCTGCTTCAGCCAAGAAGCTGGTTCAGCTGTTAATGAACCTGGAGCTTTACTCACATAGTTATTGTCAGTGAAGGAGGCTGTGGCTGGGACTTCTCCCTCCAGACTACACTGATGGCAGCCCTGGGGACATTCTGCAGCACCCACAGTCTTCCCAGTGTTTCCACTGTAAGAATCAGGGGTGCTCAGTGACTTGCAGGGAGATTGACATGGTCTAGGGCTCTTTTCCTACTTGAGCTGGTTTATAACATTTCCCTTAATGTGCAGTCAGGTAATTGCAGGTGAATACAGTTGCATTAGGTTGGTGTAACCAACCCAGGAACGGGCACAAAGGAAAACTGCAGTTGCTGAGCTATATTAAAGAGGTGATGTGGTTTAGTGATTGCAGACATGATGTAATCACCTGCATCTGTCTCTCTCAGTAAAGCTGGAACAAGTTGCAGTACAATTAACCCTGCATAAAATAGATTTATCCTGCCAGCCATCCAAGCCAGGGCCAGCACTGCACTCTCTGGTTTATATTATGTTGCCATGCAAAAATCTGTATACAGAAACACGAAGATTAGTTTGAAGGCAGCATGAATGCAGAGGGGTGTGGAAAAGCACTAGAGGAACAAGAGAACAAGGGTGCAAAGAGTGGCCTGTACTGATAGCCAGGGACATGATCAATGGCAGTGAAACTGGTAAGCTCTGAGGAATGTGTTGCTTTCACCCAAATCACAGCATGGGTGGCTCACCCTGCAAGCAGCAATGGGAGAGTGGCAGTGAGACTGCAGTGCACTGCTGTGGCATTTCTCTTACTGTAACCCCAACAAGAAGTCTAGATTTGCTAGCAAGACACCCAGACTGGGGAAGGAGAAGAGAAGTGCAGCAATGCCACCCAAGATTTACAGTGGATAATTAACCAAAATTCAAAGGTTAAAGTTCAATACCTGTGACTCCTGAATTATATACAGGATCTGTCCAAATGCCAATACATTATCATCAGTGAAAAGAAAGCCAGAAGATGAAGAAGTTTTAATGGCAATCACTCCAGAATACTTGGAAACATAAATTTTGGAGCTTGTGGGTTCCATGTGTGAGTTGGCAGTGTCATATTTTTTTTAAAAAAACTAAATAAAAATCTCTTCCACTTTCATACAGTATTGTATTTTTTTACATGAGTTCCTACAGCTGTAGTATTATCCATAAAATACTCCGCCTCCTAACTCTGTAAACATTACAAAGTCAAGTTTTATAGGAGAGCAAAGGAAACCAACACAAAAATTTGGTGAACTGGGAAAAGAAAAAACCCCCAAAGATTATGTAAAAGAAGATTGGTCTTACATGAAGAAACCTGTATAAAAAAAAGAGAAATATAAAGTGCATGCATCCAAAACAAGAGATAATTGGCTATGGTCACATAGCAAAAGGAACAGCATAGTCTGAAAAGATATTCTGTGAATAGCTCAGTTACTTTTAGATAATGAATAATAAGCTGCTTTCCTTCTTGGATGGATCCAAGGAGCTTGAGATGCTCTAGCTTCTGACCACACAGACAGAAGTCATATCAACAGAAAAATGAACCTTTGAAAGGAAACACATTCACTTCTTCAATGTGAAATGTACTGTATTATATTTGTTTTTTACACTGTATACACAATTTCAGGCACTGTTCATCACAACAAATCATTAGACACAATTGAAAGCACACCAAACTGGTTACATTTCCTATACACCAACATAAATGGTTTTAGGCAAAGCCTAATTTTTCTTTCTTTATTTAGGGTGACAAAACCACCATGAAATGTTAGGAGTCATCTACTGAGATGTTGTCTGCCCCTGTGACTTGGAAAGATTTTTCCATCACTGCCATGATCTGGGAAGGAAACTATCTGTTTCAAAGAACTTGTGGAGATAAAAATCTGTTTTGTAGTCATTCTTGATTTATCATGCTTCCTTTCTGTCAAAAAAATGAAGACCCTGACTCCTGTCGCAGGTCTACTCATGCAAAAATCCAAACTGGGGAATTAATAATTCTGGAACCTCTGTTTTCTACCCCAAAGGACATGGTGGGGAGGTCCTGTAATGCCATAAGACAAATGCAAGGCTGGAAATATCTGCCTAACACGACCATAGATCAAGCTGTCAAGTCAGGCTTATAAATAGCACAAAGTGAAAGAGGCAGAGTGGTGGAGCAAGGCTTAGCTGTCATATGGCCTTAGTTCTCTGGCTTCTCCTTTCTAATATCAGGGCCATATTCACCCTGTGAGTGTCTGAGTGTGCCATGATACCTGATGGGAAGTGATCCTCTGATGTCCATCTCTTTCAGGTCTGAGCTGGTAGACTATTCCACATTCATTGTATTGGCACCAATGAGCTATTGATAGGAAATGCAGTCACAGCCTCATCCAAATCCATGTGACCCACGTTCAGGGCAGCCCCTGACACTCCATTTCAGCAGTGATTTACTTTTCATCCTATACAAGTTGTGAAGAGAAGATAGAACAATAAAAGGGAAATGCAAAGAGAATAATAAATTAAGTGGCTTTTCAAGCTGAATTTAGCTGTGGAACAGAGTTGCAGCTGTAAACCTTGGGGAAGTCTATGGAGTCAGTCAGTGCTGAGTGGGCTGTGGACCTGGGTGGACTGGATGCCCAGTGCTAATGCCCAACACTTCTACAGCAGAAGGAGTGACAGCATCCATGGGTTGCCCTTACAAGGCAAGCAGGCATGGTCAATTACAACTGAGCTTGAATCCAAGCCTAAAAAATCCTCTGTGTTCATCCATCCATAATATCTATGTTTTTTTCTCCCTTCATCTGTTGCCACAATTGTGCCACCGGGGGGTTCCTTAAACTCAGTTCTGCTCTGCTTTTACCCATGTTTCCCAGAATGCTGGCAGCTGCAATATAATGAGATTATTTATGATTTTTAAATATCATCTTCTGATGTATCTCCCAGACCAGCAAAGCAACAACCCAGCAAATCCCACTGAACCAGAGCTGCCTATAGCAATCCCAAAGTATCCAGTCATCCATTTCCATTTCCTGGTTTCACTGGTTTCTCACTGCACTTTTTCAGATTTCCTTTTGGACCTTTTATAAAAATTATTTTCACAGCAATAATGGAAAGAAAAGCGTTATTGGCTGCCAGTGTTCAATCCCATAGAGTCATTGCCGACAGAGCCTTTTTTCCCAGGAATATTTTGATAGTGTACAGAGTAAAATGGAATATCTGTCCTTGACATTATCCTGAGACATGGACAAGGTGTCCTTGACCCAGCCACTCCTGAGAGAGTGTCTGCAGTAACATGAATGGTTGTGCTCCCAAAGGTGTCAGGTCTCAGCAGCTGGAATGTCTTCTAGTCCTGCATTTCCTTCACTCACTTGGGGCTTTGCCTTTTCACACATAGACATACTTTGGAGTGAACACATTTCTAACACAGCAAGTAGAAACTCATCTCCTTCAGTGTAAGAATAAGTTGTTTGCTTTTCAGCAAATTTGTTGGGCATTTATGCCTAAATACAGACTTGCATATAACAACAAAAGAAAATCTTAAAATTTGTATCAAATTCCATTTTATGTTAATAAGTGTTTAAACACCTTTTTTTTGCTCTGTATAGTCAGGGGGAATACCCTGCAACCCCCCTTTTGTGACAGTGCTTCAAAATTTATCTTCAGCTTTCCATGGCCAAAGCAGTTAGAGAATAACTGTGAAATCCCTGTAGCTCCCTTGCTGGTCAAAGCATTGTATCCCCATTTTACAGCAAGTAAACCAAAAAAAGGACTTGCCCTTGGCCATGTGTGCCAATCTCTGCTGCATTATTGCAAAACTGTTATCACTGGCAGAAGTATTGACAAAGTCCCCATCTTTGCCAACTTGGCACTGAATAAATGTAATGTAGCTCAATTTATACTCTAATACTAAAGTCAGATGGAGGGAAGAGCATGCTGTGTGATGGCTGACACCACCAAGCACAGGTGTCAAGTCTGAGCTGTATTTTTCCCATCACTGTTGCAACACAACCCAGACACGCAGGCTTGGTGGGACCGAGCTTAGTATTTTATCACCGACCCATGGCAAGGTGGTTGTGGAAGAATTTCCAGCTGAGGCTACAATGCACAGGCAGGAAAACTTCATCATTGTGTGCTGCTCCAGAGCAGTCCTGCTGCTGGCCAGCAGAAATCTCCTGGATGCAACTCCTGGCTCCTTATGAGACTGTGGAGCTGAGAAGTGCACCCTGGAAACCCAACGATTGTGCCGATAGTGCTCTGCAGTGGTTTGAATCTCCCTCTGTGTGTGGGTAAATGCAGCCCTGTGCCAGCAGCCACGTGTAGGTGCAGAGGAAAAAAGAGGCAGTTGCTCAAACAATATGGAATGGAGGGCTGAGGAAAGGCACGTTGAAAATGTAAAGGACATTTATGTTAAAGAAAGGTGTGAGAACTGCAGGAAGAGCCAAATTACAAAAAAAAAAAAGTGAGTACTTCAAGCAGCCAAATTAAACAAGACACAATGGGGGCCAACTTTGCCTCCCAGGCAAGCCCACACCCCAGAGTTCAGGGGGTGCTGGGGGGAGAACCATGTGTCCCTCTAGGTCTTATTTAACTTGGCCACGTGTAAGGAATTTTAACTCTTTTGTGACTTGCTGATTTCTACAGCACTTGATTATTACTCTTTTTTTCTTCTTTATTTCTGGGTACTTTTTATTGGATAAGTTTTAGATCCTTCAGAAAACAAATAATTTCTTTTGGTTTAAAAAAATAATCATTGGAGGCAAAGCATAAAGTCATTTCAGTCATAGTATCTTGGAAGAAAATAGATACAGTATTTTGGAAAGAATTTGAAATGAAAACACAAAGCCTGATGGGATTTAAATGTAGAAAACCAAAAATTGAGTCTTGCCTCCTCTTTTCCCTTCCCCTATCCATGAGGTCACTATTTCTCATCTAACAGACTGTGGCATCTTGCCGGGATCCTGAGGCAGCCACCAGAAAAAATATTCTTGCTCCTGTAAGTACAATGCAGGATCAAACTAACCAAGTGAAAATAATCCGAATGCCTTATTTAAGCTCCAAAGAGAGAAACCTCATAGAACTAACAAGGAAAAGACATCCAGAAAAGGCAGGAAAAAAACTCTTTTGTCCCTCAAAAATTTGTTGCCTAAGAGCTTGAGATTAGGTGAAAATGTGTGAAATAGTGGATGTGCACTGAAATTCAGCATTGCAAGCAGCTCGATTGTAAAGGAATTGGAAGTGTCCATGTGTGCAGGGGGCATACAAAAAATGAGCGTGCATATCCCTGAGACGTGGCAGACCTCAGTCCAACAAGTTTAATCCTGCTTGGAAGCACTTCCCTGTGGCAGGCTGGCTCTCTGAAGAGCAGGGGTTGATGCTGCTGTCATGTCAGCTCTGCTGCTTCTGGGGCAAGTGACTTTTCTCATGGCATCACTCATTCTGTCAGTGCTCAGACCTGAGGAGTTGCTTCTCCACTCAGCCCTGGCATGGTATGAGCAGGAGCTGAGCTTTGCATCCCTGTAACTCTCAGCCCACATGAAGAAGAAGTGATCACTCTCTGACACTCTACTGGCCTCATTCATGTACAGGTATTTACCTTTTTTAATAAACTGTGATGCCTTTGGGGGTAAACCAAGAGCACGAGAGAAGCAGGGATTGTGAATGTTCCCCTCCCCTTGCAGATTTCTCTACAGCAAGACCCTGCAAACTCAAAGGACCTTCTGGCAGTTTTGATGGCTCCTACTTGCTCTGCCACAGCTCAGAACTGTAGAATATCTCAGCTTGGAAGGGACCCATAAAGATCATAATTTCCAGCATCCAGCTCCTCTCAGGAATACATGAAACTAAACAATATTACTGAGACCATCATCCAGATGCTCTTTCTAGAGGCTTGGCACTGTGATCACTTCCCTGGGGAGCCTCTTTTAGTGACTGACCATCTTCTCAGTGAAGAACATTTTGCTGACATCCAACCTGAATTTCACCCGATGCAGCTTTATTCCTTTCCAATAAGAGTAGTGAACAAATATGTCAACAGTCATGGCTCACATTAAAACTTCTCCATGAAAGCAGCAATCTGCTGGTCCCTGGTGTTTATTTCAGATTCCAAAAACTGTCCAACTACACCTATCATAGAATCATAGAGTGGTTTGAGTTGGAAGGGACCTTTAAAAGTCATCTAGTGTTACCCTCTGTAATAAACAGGGACATCTTCAACTAGACCAGGGTGCTCAGAAACCTGTCAGATCTGACCCTGAATATTTCCAGGTATAGGGCATCCACCACCTCTCTGGGCAACCTCTTCTAGTGTTTCACCACCTTCACTATAAAAAACCCAAACAACAGGTCTGCCATATATCTAGTCCATATCTTCCCTCTTTTAGTTTAAAAACATCATCCCTTTTCATATTGCAACAGACCCTACTAAAATGTCTGTCCCTACCTTTCCTGTGGGCCCCCCTTTAGGTGCTGGAAGGCTGCTATATGGTCTCCACAGAGCCTTCTCTTCTCTAGGATCAACAGCTCCACCTCTCTCAATCTTTCCTCCCAGGAGAGTTGTTCATGCCTCTGAAAACACAACTCAGCTTCTGGGACAAGAGTGGCAAAGTGAATGCTTTAACTCTTACTAATGTCAGGCACAGTTATTTTCAGTGTTATTTTCAGTATTTTCTGAGTTATTTTGCTGTTACTTAAATCCAATGTGGAGTTGAGTTGAAGATTCAGTTCAAAAATGTGTCCTCATGACAATTCTCCAATGTAAGAAAGAAGGAGAACTTACTACAAAGAAAATATTTTGCCCATTAGAGGGACAGATTTGTTGAATTTTGGATCTGAATTGTCCCCAAGGAAAACTGACAGCATGAAGGGCATGAAGTCAGTTTGGCTAGATGGGATAGTCCTCTGGAATAGGGGAAATGTGCTCATCAAGAACATTCCTAGTATTCTACCCATACTATTAGGGATGTCCAATGCCAAGGGCAGCAGCCAACCTCAAAGCACATGAGGTGCCCAAGGGCACGAGGCAGCAGGGAGGAGCACAGCCCCTGCCTGGACACCTGCAGAACTCTGTCTGAGCACCATGCTCACTTTGCTGCTCAGGACAGGACAAGCTCCAGCTGCGCCTGACAAGACTTCCAGCCTAGCCCAGAGTTCATCACATCATTCAGAATAATCTTGGGGGAAACTCCTACGAATTTTTCCTGTCCAGTCTGAAAGCCTCCACCAACCATGCTCTTCTCAGCTCCTTGGGAGCAGACAATGTTCACTCCTGTGCAATGCCGTGCAGCACCTTGGCTTGAAGCTGTCCCAGTACACCCCCTGGACTTTCACTCAGGTCTGCAATTCTCCAGTGTCCCTGAAAGCCAAATTATTTGGATTTCATTATTTTCTCATCCTCTGTTGCTCCTTGTGTCCTGGATCAGATGGAGCTCCTCAGGCTTGCAGTGATAGTTATTCTCCTTACACCACTTGCGGGAATGCAGGGATGAGCACTGAGTGCCTGGCTCTGACACTGACAGATCTCATACTGCTCCCAGGGAGTTGCTCAAATGCTACAAAGATGAACCATATGGGCAGCCCCAGCACTTGAGGCCATTAATAGGAATTTTTAAGCAACTGTGATTGATGAGGCAGCTCTTACAAGTCTGAGATCAATGAAAATGCAACTTGATCTTTTGAACCCAGCTCCTTAATTTTTTTGTTCCTTTTTCTGCAGAGAATCCCATAAAACCATTTCTGTGCAGACAAAAGCTGTCTGGGACACTTCATGTGGATTTGTCATGCATTTTCCTTTTTCTTTCCCCTCCACCCTCTTTGCAGCTTCATATGCAGTTTGTTTTTGAGTCTTTCTCCAAGATTTGTACAGCTCAAGATCAGCTTTTTCTATAATTGTAAATGGACATTGTCGTGAGGGTGGTTTGTGAGACTCATTATTTTTTCTTTTCTTTTCAGTTTAGATAATTTACTCATTATTATCTGAACACCAGGAAGAAAATACTGGTAAGGATAAAGAAAAGCAAAAATCATTTAGGAGAGAGGAAAGGCTGAGCAGCCTTCAGGAGAAAGCAGGGAGCCCAAGTAAAGAACAAGAGAAAGGACCATGCCTAATGAGTCTCGAATTATCCTGTATTGATGTTTTTCCCTCAGGATCTGCTGGCACAAATTAACAATAACTAAAACAGCTCCATCTTCCAACATTTGCTATCAGACTCTTGACCAACAGAGAGTTGTCCCCAGTAACTTTGGATTGAGACAGTGCCAAGATGTCAATAATCTTCCACCAGCTGAATGCTCAAGGAAATGAAAGTCTCTAAGAGGCAGAAGGTCACTCAGAACTAGAGGAGAATGAGCCTTGAAAGGCAGAGGAAAGGGGCAGCTTCTTAAAAATCCAGACAGGGAGTTAGGGGGAGGCTGAGGAGTAGGGGCAGGGAGAGAGGGCCACATGCAGAGCTCTGTTTAGCTAAGGTCACAGCTTGAAGGCACACAGGAGGGTCCAGAGTGCAGGAGGGAGTGCAGTGACATGGGTGAGTTTGATGGAGCTTAGAAAAGCATGATGCAAGAAAAGAGTGGCTCAGAACAAGGACGTGAATGGCAAAGAGCTGCAGAGGACATGAGGGGTGGACATCATTGAGGAAAATTATGAGAAGGGTTGAGGGAAGAGCCTTGGAGAGGTTGGGGCTGCTTCCCTGCTCTTGGTCACCGCTGTCAAGGAGCAAGGAACTCAGAGCCCACAACCAACTTGGAAAAAGAGTCACTGAGGGCATTGATGGGATTGGGAGCATCCAGTTCTTCATCAGCTTTCAAAAGCACGAGAAAAATTGAAGATGTTCCCAGAACCCAGCAACATAGCTTGGCTTTGGTGACAGCTGGTCACCAAAATAACCTGTGAACTTACACTGTGTGACAAAAATTCCAATACACTCTGTCTCTCTTTTGCTAGGGAAAGAGTCAAACCTTTCCTCTGAACAACATCTGGGATTCTTCCTTACATTATCAGGTTTCCAAAACTAATCCCTGTAGGATATGATCCTTGGCAGGCAGAGGGATGGGTGGTTGCAGCTGGAGGTGAGGAATGGAATGATGGGTCCAGCCCACTCCTCTGGAGCTGGCACCCACTTCCTGGGAGAAGGACAAACAACTGCTAAGCAATGGGAAGTGCTCATGCCCTCCCCAGATCTCAAACAGCCCAAAGTGCTCAAGCACTTTGATACATTCTAGCAGTGGGCACAGATCCATCTGCAGCTGTATTCCACCCAGAGGTTTATACCTTTGACAGTGTCACAAGGTGGGTGACTCCCAGGGCCTCTCCATGGTATTCCAGAGCACCTTTAGGTCTGGCTACCACTCCATGTTTGACAATGTGGTATCCCCAGAGATGCACTCACACTAGATGAGTTCCTCCATTAAAACCTTAAAATTGGAAAATTCAGTGCTTCCTCAAC
This sequence comes from Agelaius tricolor, assembly GCF_023055355.1. NCBI lineage: Eukaryota > Metazoa > Chordata > Aves > Passeriformes > Icteridae > Agelaius > Agelaius tricolor. Next base: position 22,648,937 of record NW_027269269.1, read on the forward strand.
AGAAACATTACACTCATTTATCTGATGGTAGTGACTCAGACGTGCTTCAAGCTCAGGAGTGTGCCAGTAGCAATGCTACAAACCTGAGTGGTTTGGGCTTCACAGTCTTTTCTTTGTAACTAATCCCCGTGATTAACATTTTCCTTAGAAGCAGTCAGTGGAGCAGTGAGGAACACCAGCCTGGCAGCATTAGAAACTGGAGCTGGGTCCCCAGAGAGCAGATGTAGGCTGACACAGACAGGGCCAGCTTCTCACACCCACACAGGGCTCTGGCCACACAGCTTGGTGTCACATCCAGCTCAGAGTGACAGCTTCAAGAAGTGAACGGCCAGCTCAGTTGCCGCTTCTTTCTCAGATGCTGCCTGTGATTACTGGGGCTGCCAAAAGCCACAAGAAGGCAGCCAGATGCCCTCCCTGCAGGCAGGGTTGTCTCTTAGGAGCACCTAGAGGAGCCCCTACTTCTTTAGGTCAGCTGCAGCACAGGGCTGAACTTTACAAGGAGACCCAAAACAACCACCCACTGACCTGTCTCACCTCCCCTTGCAGACAGTTCCTCAGCTGGGCACTGCTTGAACCCAGATGAGTGTTTCCTTCATTAGAACACCAACAGGGTCTTACACAGTCTCTGTGACTGCTCATATTTACCTTTTCTCTATCACCAACATCAGGGAATGCCTAAAAGTTTGCAGGGAATTTCCTTTCAGTCTTACTCTCCCTGAACCCCGATTCATTTCTTTCATTTCTATCTTTTATTCCACTTTTAAAACTTCCTTGAAAATGACACTGACTCTTCTACTTATAGCCACTGCTCTGGAGCTCAATCAGCCTTGTTGATCCCCAGCTGCAAGTGACAACACTTCTCACTCTTTTATATATCAGCTTAACAGCCTGATAACAACTGGGCAGGAGAGGATATTCCTGGCACTCTGAGCATACTGTGCAAGGCTTGTAGTGTGGCACCAGCTCTACTTTTCTGTCTCTTGCTCCCGAGCTGTTGCCTTCCGACTGCTTGAAAATTACTTACAAGGTTCATATGGTCCAAATTAGGTGAATGGCTGAACACTCGTGATGCTGTAGGTTACTTAAAGGATTTTAGGCAGAATTTTAATATTTCATTGTATGCCTGCAAACTCCTGAGATTTCTTAGGAAATAAAATGCAAGTTTTGCAAACTAAAGAAATGTTTCATCAGTTGAGGATCTGAACCTTACTTCCAAGCTCATTTAATACCTTTTGCAGCACACTGCAGTTCATACAGATATAAAGCAAATGTTTTTTACAAAAACATTGTTCAGTTCTCAAGGGCATTTCTCCATTTTCATATGCTAATTTAAGACTAGAATTGTTCTTCAGCCAGTGTACATTTTCATTAGGTGTTCCTTTAAAACACATGCTAAGCATCTATAGGACATTGCCATTATCTTGGGTTGCAGAAGACATCATGTGTATGAAATTATTCATTTTGAGCTCTGCCTGGCAGAGTCATCTCTATCCCCAGTAGTTCTTTTCCAGTCCATCTGAAGAGCTTCTCTCCAGCCACTGTCCCTACTCCCAGCCTACCCACATCTGCAGTACTGGCCCTGCCCTCCTGCTCCACCAGCTCTGCTCCTCATCACCAAAGCAACTCTCGAGCACGTTCCAGACCATGTTTGGTGATGTGAGTTGCTGGAGGACAGGCAAATGCTGCTCCTGGTGAGCAAACTGTTACTGCACTCTACAACACTTTCTCTTAGAGCTGGTGCTTAGTATGTGGGTGAGACTCAAAAAGCTTAGGGCAAAAGTCTTGGCTTCTCTATTCTGCATTACCCTAAGACCCCTGACCTGTGTACCATTCTGAGGAGCTGTATTTTTTGTCTTGGAAGTCATCCATGCAACTCAGAGCTTCCTATGTAAAAAAATTTATTCTTCTTTAGGTCTTCATTCTTTGAGTCCCCAGGACTCCCAAAGGGAATGTCTTTTCAAAATGCCTTTAACACTTGGACTGTCCTTTTTAAATTTTAGTGAAGGCTGGAGGGTTTGCCAGTGGTTTTGCTTTCCCAGCATGAGCCAAACGTGCCTGCCAGATTTCTCAAGAGGGGATGTAAGATTTTCCAATTTCTAAATAGGCCAATGAAGCATTAAAATATCAAAATGTAAAATAAATGTGTTTTATGAAAGGATTCTCTGTTGTCAAGGAAGGAGGGCTGGCTAACACCTGAGGGTGCCGGGAACTTCTCTGCTCTGTGACCTGAGGCCTGCGGGAAATGACCTTTACCAGCCTGGAGGCACAGGAATGAGGTGGTGCCAAACTTCCCCTCCACGTGTTGTGGGCAGCTTAATGGAAAAATCTGTAAATATTGCAGAATGTCACTAATTGTCGTTGGTATCACTGTGCCTTTAGGTAGAGGCATGTGCTGTGCATTTTATCCTCTGTAACTTGCTTTTCATAACAGTCAACCACTGTCTAACAAGGAAAGAAAAGTCAGAGGTTTCATGCTTACAGGAAGTATATGGTGTTGATGGATTTGCATAGTATTTAGAGGAGCTACAGTTACATGGCAGTGACGCAGTTCTACAGCACTTGCTAATTCCCTCTTCTCCCTAAATACTTCCTCCTGCCTCCCACCTTTGGTTCTTTGTACCTACCCACCCTTTTATTTCTCTCTCTCTGGGCTGCATCTGGAGTTATAGAACAGCTGCACCAGGTGTGGTCATCCAGACTCTCAGGATGGGAACTCCAGAAATTTGCCTCTTGGTGTGTCTTGCCATCTTCCTTTCCATATCAACCCTTTGCTCTCCATTCTTGTGTCTATTCCAGCAAACCAGGTCTTAAAATCCCACTTGATTGCCTAGCAAAGGAGAGCACAGTGTTCCCAGGAGAGTTTGTGCAACGGTGATCTCTACATCAGACAGGATTTATGTTTGTCATATTTCTATCCAGAGTTCAGGTTTCACACAGATATTGCCCCATCCTTACACACACAGATTCTTACTCTGCAAAGTGCCTGACAGAAGCAGTGCAGCTGTTGTACCATCTTCACCTCTGATTCTGGTGAAATGGCAAAAGCCTCCCATGAACCATCCAAGAGTTTTGCAAGGGCAACCCTGGAAAACTCCCTGGAAATGCCCTTTCCTCTTTCCACCTTGAGAGCTGGTTTTAATTGCTCTCCTTTTGTGGCAAATGGGGGTAGAGGTGGTGACATCAAGCCCTTCTTGGCAGCTCCCTTTTCACGAGGAAGCATGCATTCAATTAGAGGATTTTAATTAAAATACTTTTCTGTAGCATCCTGTTTCCAGGCCCTGCAGTAAATTTAACTTGACGTTCTCTCATTTAACAGGTGGGTGAGATTATTGTGAGAGCTGCCAGATGGAAGAAAGCAGAAACAGGGCTGGCTGTTGAGATAGAAGAATGAAGAGAGGAAGAGAAAGAGAGAGAGCAAAAGAAAGGAGTGGGACAGATATCTGCTGCATATCTGTCAATATTTACTATGCAACATGTGATCCTTTTCTGTGATGGTTCTTCGCTGCCATATGCGCGTGACTTCTTAAATGCCTTTTGAAGGATAAAAGCAGCAAACGCGGGATCAACACAGTTGCATTTGATTTCCTTTCCTTTTGGATCATAGCAGTTCAGGGATAACCAATGAATGGCAGTTGATGCAATATTCAAAATACCCCCACAGCTATCCACCAAATAGGAAAAAAAATTCCCCAAACCAAACAACCCCACCCTTTGACCTGGCGGCTGAGGAGCAGAGAGAGAGCTTGTGAGGCTGCAGTGGCAGCCCTGGGAGTGGGCAGTTTGCTAGAGGTCCCTTCTGCCACTGCAGCTGTGTCACCACCAGCTTCCAGATGCAACAGGTTAAAGGATATGGGAGACTAAGAGATTGTTTTCAGGAGGTTAAAGCTCTGCAGCTAGCAGGAGCAAGGATGAGGAATGTGGAAACCTGCCACAGTTGGGAATCTCAGAGGTAGAAAGGGTGGGGACAATGGGTGGCCAGGAAGAAAAATGAAAGGGATCAAAGGAAGAGAAAAAAGGTGTAAAGACAGTTTGGGAAGGGGAAAGCTTAGGGAATGGGAAGGGAAGAACCACTCAGGGTTTCTGAGGAGAGGGAGAAGACTGAAAACCACAGAAATAATGAGGAGACAATGGGCGTGAAAAGGAACGGGCATGAAGAGGAACAAGGACCCTTATGCTCTCATTTTCCCCCTTGAAAGCAACAAAACTTACAGAACCTAAAGACCCAACTTCAAGCTAAGGTGGATGGGTAACAGTACTGATGTCCTTCCACTGTGCTGTGTTGGGCTGTAGTTCTCTAACCCACCCAGCACACAGCACGTGCTGCCAGGGGTGAGACCTCTGTGACAAGGCAGGGTGGAGGTTGCCTGTGCAGCCCCGAGCTGTGGTGCCAGCAAGGAGGGTGTTATTAACCCTCAGGAGCATTGCACACTGCTGTCAGAAGTCAGAGCACTACTGCAGCTACTCTCATGCTTGTGTTAGTTGTCTGAAACAGCTGTTTTCAAAGGAGGCTTTTTCAGTAGAAGGCTTAGCAGATAAAGTACTGCTGGGGAAAGTTCCTGGTAAGCTCTGTCTTTCCCCTTTCCATTTGATATAGATTGGTTTGAGCTCCAGCTTCAGAGGCCTGGAGCTTTCAAAGCTGTTGATTTTTTCTTTAGATTTGCTGTTCTAACTCCAGAGGCCTGCTGAGTAAATCCACAATCTGAATGATTTGCTTGCAGGTTGATAAACTCAAAATAGTTCAAGTAAGCACTGAGAGTCCTTATGATTTCCTCACAAAGAACGGGATTTCAGACACAGCTATGGTCAGACTTTGCCTCCATTGAGCAAACTGAAATATTTCAATACACACCAAAACTGAAACATATGGTTTTGATTCTCCAAATGGGAAAAATCCTGTGCAAAACAAGCTCCCATTAAAAAAAGAGAGAGACAGAGACAGAGACAGAGACAGAGACAGAGACAGAGACAGAGAGAGAAACACACAGTTTGAGAGGAAGATTCTTTACCAACAATTGTAGACATTTGTACAAGATGAAGCTTACATCAGAAAGTTATCACACAAAATTACCTGCTTTGGCCAGCAAACATACTTTTATCAGTCACTTCATAATCATTCTCTACTAAGAGATGTTAATTTTTTCCAACAGGATTTTCTCTCCATATTATGATACCAGTGATATTTAATTGCATCAGTATCCTTTAATTCTTTACCAGCCATGTCTCCTATGTCTCTTTGTATAATTTTCCCTGGGACTGATGCCAGGTTAATGGGCCTGCTTTGCTTGAGCAATACCATTTGTCCCCTTGAACACAGGAGCAACAATGAGCTTTTCCCCCCAGTTATCTGGAGCTGTCTCACTCTTCCAGGATCCATGAAATAGCAAGAGGAATAGCTCAGAGCCCTCTTCAGCAAGTATTTTTAAAGCTCTTTGGTAAAATGTATCTAGTCTGTGGACCTTGAAATGTTTACTTTTAGTAATTGTTCAGAACCTTCTCAAGTTATTTTCACAGATTGACAGGGAAGAAGGGCCCTCAAGCTGTCTGCTGAGACCTCCCATGTATCACTGACTGTGGTACACATGTTGTCTACATCACTTCACATTCAGTTCCAAGGCCAAAGCCTGAACAAAGCCAAGAACAGGGCATAGCAGAATCTTCTGTCTGCATCCCAACAGGAGCAGGGAAGCCTCCCTGAACACAAGGAACAGCCTGGCAAACAAAGTGTGCCCTGTACTGCAGAAGGGGAAGCCACCTCCAAGACTGTGCCAGCCTGAGCTTGGGGAAGCCCCATTTGCACCCTGAGCAAGCCAGGGACTGTAACCCTGAACACAGGGGCACAAGGTACTACCCCCAGGCACCTGCAGCAGAAGTGCTTTGGAGCACAGACCAGCTCCCACTCAGAGAGCTGCCTTTTATTTTCTCTGGTTTCTCAGCCCTCAGGAAAAAGCAAAGCAAGAAAACAAACATTACTTCTCACTGCAAAAGCCTGAAAGCACACTAGAACATGTCTGGCCAGCAGAACACCAAGGAGAAGCACCCTCCTGATACCTTCAGGGAACAAGGCAAAATCCAGATGTACTGAATTTGCTTTCAGCTCTTGCTCATTCAGAGAGTTATACAGAACTGAGGGCATTTGCAGCATACTGAGGGCAAAGGGAGGTAAGTATTTTACTGAGAGGTTTAATACAAGTGACTTTCTCTGAGCCCTTGATTTACAAACTGTGGGCTCTTATCCTGGAAACTAAATGGGCATTTGCAAGTTTCAAAATTTTCCCATAGCTCTATCATTTCCTACCCCCCTAGCAAATGAATCCTCCAAAACTTTCAAATTTTCCCAGATTCACAGGATTTTTGAAAAGAGTATGATTCAAGAAGTTCAAAAACCTTTGTTGTTAAGGTAGCTTCTGTCTCATGCCTTCATTTGCTACAGACTGCAAACTTTTTACTCCATCCATAATATCATACTTTATTTTGTCTTTATAGCAGGAATACAATGTGCACTGAACACTTTGGACTTCACAGTTTTGCTGTTAAAGAGACCCATATTCAAGCAAGGCTTTGTGGGGGGAGTATTAGGTATTGTTTTTTAATTACTTTTTATCATTCAGTTGTTATTGTTGTCCTTGGTGTTATTGTTATTATTGTTGTTACTCTTATTAGTGCTATTATTATGACTGTATTTATTAAACATTGACCTTTAGGTTATTTATTAACTCTTAGTAAATTATATCTAAATATAAAAATATATTTATTTAAATATAACAAATTTATTAACTCTTAATGAATATTCAGAGTTGGTACTGAACTATCTCATCCAGGATGCAGGACACTGCATGTAAAGAAATTAGCACATATTATTTTTAGAAACTCTTAGAAGTTTTGTCACTAGTAACATGAGAAGTCCAGCAAATACTCTCCATGTTCTCCTAGGCCAGATGGCTGTCATTCCCCATCCTTAGTGAAACCAGCTGACCTTTATCCCACACGCATTCAAATTTTGTGATTCTGGAACAGTCACTCTTGAGCACATTACAGCCCCTCTGCTGCCTGGAGACACAGCCTCTCTGCTGCCATCCCTGCTGGACAAGGTGGCTGTGAATTTCACTGACTGCTTGGTTATCATGAACAGGTGGGTTAGAGAAACTTTGATTCAGGCACACAGAGATATCTCAGAGCTTGGACCCCATCCATGGACCCCATCCATCTCAAATGGTTTGAGAAAGGTGCCTCAATGTCTCTGCTCTTGCTCTTTGCCACTGCAGAGTGTACAGCCATCTCAGGTCAACCCCAGTCACCATGGTCTGACTTGATGCTCACCCATCTCCTTTGGAGACAGAGCTCTGTCTGTGGACAAAGCTCAAAGGGACACAACTGGGAAGATCTCTTGTAGCTTTGTATCTACAAAACTGAGCTGAAGTTGTTTTTTGAAGTTTACGTGAATACAGGTTATATTTCTGATGTTGTTGCTGTAGTAGCGTTGCCTGTAGGATTAGTTACTCCAGATGCTGCCAAATTTTAAACATTTGGACTCTGTTTTGCGCCACAGACCACTGCTCAGACCTCTTCATCTCCCATAGTCTTGTTTTTTTCTGAGAGAGAAAAAAAAGGGATAAAGTGATTTAAGAAGAGTTAATACCCCCGAACAGATGCACCAGCAAGAGATGTGACAAAATGTCAAGTGGAATGTGCCTGAGGGCTTGGAATTTGGCCATGGAAGCAGCAGATGAGTCCCCAGGATGGCATGTCCCCCAGAGGCCTGGCATGCTTTGGTGACAGCTGTGATTTTTATGACCCAGCTTCGATGACAGTTTGGGAGGGGTCAGCTCTGCTCTTTTCTGACAAGAATTTGGTTTGTCATCAGATTCTAAAATCCCTCTGATTTATGGTATCAGCCATTGCTAGCATTTTACTGAGATGCAGGTCCTCTCCCCACTCCCTGCAGACTGAGAGGTTAAGGTGCAAACCCTGAAGTTCAAATTAAATTAATCCTGAAGAAAAAGGAAGTGGTAAGTCATGAAGTGACAGGGGACACTGAAGAGCGAGTTCCAAAAATCTCACATTAAGAGCACTTCATCTGATAGCAGGCTGCTCTTCCACCTCCATCTGAGCACCAGCTCTTCCATTCACCTCTACAGTCCACAGCCTGCCAGAAACCTTGGTACCATATTGCCTTGTGTTTGCCAGTGACAAAGCAACTTCCCAGAAAGGTGATCTGCTTGGATCAAAAACGATTAGGTGCCAAATGCCTCCAGGGGAAGGGCCATGTCAGCACAGCACTCCTCAGCTTCTCAGCTCCCACTCAGTGTGACCATGGTGTGCATTTCCATGGTCACTTAGCACCCAGCAGGGGACCCAGGTGGCAATTGCAGCCAGTCATTAAGGACACAGGTAGTTTCTGTTTTCCTCATGGGTTTTTTTAGCACTATTTTTTTTTTCTTTTTCCCCCTGCCTGATAAGACATAGTAGCACAAACAGCTCTCCTGCAGGCCAAGAACCCAACTCCTACCTCCACCACCATGTAATTCACGTCTTAAAGGAAGATGTCATAGAAAGAGGAGGACAAGGCAGGTCCATTCTGATGACTCTCTCAGCTCCCTCCCAAAGGGAGGTTGCTTCCCTCAAACATTCCCACTCTTTGCTTACCTTACCGGTACGGCTTTGTTGCCAGCCAGAGGCATTGAATTTTTTCCTGCTAGAAAACCCAGTTCCATTGAGGCCTCCTAGCAGCTGGAAGATCCAAAGGGGTGGGATTACCTTCTTCAGAGGAAGCTGAAGAAGACCATTCAAATATCTGAAACAAGAGGAAAGGACTGGCTGTGAAGCAGCCTCCCTGCAAGGGTGAGAAACACTGGCCTCAGGCTAATACAGGTGTGATCACAGAATTATTATAAAGTCCTACATTGGGCACAAGGAGCCACGGGTGCATCCCCACATAAAGGAATGAGGGTCAGCAATGCTCCAGCAATTCTCATGAACTTTGCTATAAATGTCTTGGCACAGTCCTGGGACAGAAGATGGAAACTTCAGGGATCACTTTTTGTGGAGATGACAGTAAAACATTCTAAAGGACCAGGTACCCTGTGGCCAAAACACGTGTGCTCCATGGGATCAAGAGACAGGATTTCTCAGCACGGAATTTGACGCTCTTCTTGCAAAATATATGTATTTTCTGTTTGGATGCACCACCATTCTTGCTTGGAATCGTCCTGCTCTTGAGTCCTGCATATTTTCCTCCCTCTTTCCTCTTTATATTCTGCCACGTGGCATTATTAGCAGGCCAATTAGACATTCCTTCCATTCCCAGTTCTCTGCATTTTTTTGAAGGCAGAGTCCTACTAACTCTCCAGTGGTCCATTAGATTATTACAAAAGATGTCATTTTCTACTGTAAATTTTTAATAAAGTGAGTAAAAGCTAAAGAAATTAAAACTATGTATTTAACTCCATCAAGCACAACTCAAAGGAATGTCAGGCTCAAATCTCTCGCAGAAAGTTATCTGACCACAGGGTTTTACAGGGTAGATCCTTTCATTTCTACACAACTGATTGAAAGGATTTTACATTAGCATTCCCACAAAATTTGCTGGAGATGTTTGGCAAGTTTCTCTTTGCCCAGGCAGGGGAGAAAATAGAAATATTCCCAAAAGTAAGAGAAGCAATTCAAATCAATCAAGTATTTTTTCACCAAAATAAAAGTGCCTGGGAGAATCATAGCAGAGCAATGGCAAGAGGAAATTCAACTCAGATCCTTGCCCACAAAGGATGCAGAGGTGACGCAGAGGGTCCCAAGAGATCTGCCACAGCTCCTGAGGCCTTGCAAAAAAAGATGAACTGGCCCTTGCTGTGTAAACATTCCTGTTCAGTTTTTTTTGGTTTTTTGTTTTTTTTTTTTTTTAATAAAACAACTACAGTTTTGATCTGTGGAAAAACATTCATCTCAGTAAGAAATGTTGGGCAAAAGTCATTCAGGATATCTCAATACTTCTGGTGCAGTGGCAAACTGTATTTTGTCACCCATTCAATAGCATGAAAAATATTTTGAAATATCAGACTTTTCTGGTGAATGGGTGCTACAGATCCCAACTGTGTTTATTGAGAGACAGTTTTTTCTCTGTTTGCCATCACGGGGCTCTAGCAGTCCTGTTACAGCACTTTGCACAACCAGCTCTGTGTGAGAGATGGATATGAATGGCAGAGCAAATCTATTCCAGAGGGACGGTTCTGTTTCCTTTATGGCTATTTTGGTTTATGTTCCAGTTGTCATCCTAATATGCAACTGCCTAATCAGATAGCAAATGCTCCCTGGAGACCTCAGGATGTTGCATGCATTTTGGGGACAGCACTGAGACAGGATAGGCCAGTGCCACATGATATAGAAGAGTATATTTTTTATTAATGGTATTTTTAATTTATTAAAATAATTTATTTGTAGTATTTTCCCCCTGGTTTTCAAGCAGCTGTGTTCAGTAGGGACAATTCTCCTGTTTCCTCAGTTAAAAGGACAGCAATGCTGAAGTGCAGGCTTTGGGACAGGAGTGGTCCAAAAATTGGAGGGAAAATAAATGACCAAGACCAAGTGATTGTAATTTCTAACACAATCAGAAATATTGTTCTGAGGCCCCAAAAGACTCCCAAGCTCTACAGCCATTTGAATAAGGAACCAGAGTTTCAGTGCCATCTTGGACTTCACAGCACTTCACAGATTTTTTTTTCTATGCCTGAGAAATGTTTTCCAGATTTCCTCTGTTTCTGGTTCTTGCCAGTGATACAAATACCACAAGAACAGTCTATCTCAAAAGTGTTCTGGCAAACAATTCAGGTGCTGGCAAAGACTCCAATGTGCACTGGCTACATTAGGTTTTTATAATGTGTCAGCTAGTCCCTGATAGCTACCATGTGGTGATAACGATTATTCAGTCCAAGCCCTAAACGAGATGGAGAAAGAGCATGTGTAAAGTGGGAATCCATCTCTGCAACCATGCTCTCATTTCTACACTTGATATATTTCCTGGGAAACGAGTCAATCCAGAGTCCTGGGCTATTACCACTGAGAAAGGACCTGCTCTTCCCAGCCTTATATTTATGGGTTCATCAGCACTATTTGTCGCCACTATGTCTTCACCTTTTTATTTTCCCCGGCTTAGTGATGCAGAGGTTGTGGACAGCCTAATGCAACTCACATCTCTCTGTAAAGCAGGTAATGGTCCCAGTGACTGCTGGAGAAAATTGATTGTGTAGGAGTAAATGAGCCACTGCTGGGATGATGAACATCCCTGAAGTCAAGGTTTGCACGCAAGTGCAGATATTTTGACGTTGCACATCAGGCATAATTTAATTCTGGGAACCCAGAAGTGTCTGACTGGGCTTCAGAGAGAGCCCAACCACCCTGTTCAGCATGTCAAATTAACTACCCAGTAGTGAGCTACCCTGGCTAAATGATCACCCCTTGGCCAGGTGCCATACCACAAAGCTCCCCATACAACCGTCTCAAAAAATGGAAACTTGTTATTCTGGAGCTGCCCTGTGAATACCCGTTCTGTCAAGGCTGGAGGGAAATATTTGGGGCAGGCAGGCTGAGAAAACAGAGAGGTGTTAGGTGTCAGAATTGATTTAAATGGGTTGCAGCTTTGCATGGGAGCAGTGGAGCTCAGCAGCCAGAGGATGGGAGGTAGTCAGGGTGGGGGGCTCAGGGGCAGAAGAAAATGGCTAGATATAAGATTCAGATGCTTGAGAGGGTCCTTTGGAGCCAAAGACAGACTGTTCCCGCTTTGCTTCGCTTCCTAGTCTTCACAAGCACCCAGAGGTAGCAATTCACTACAATTGGCTGCTGGTGAGCCAATAGAAGTTTCTTCTTGAGGCCTTTGCAGGTAGAACTGCCAGCAGACTTGGTGAGTGTGAGAGTGACAAATTCAGCCTCAGCAAATGTTACTGACCCTTGTTTGAGTCAGTGTGGAAGTTAACAGTGTTTGGGAGGCCTTTCTGAACAGCTCTTGAGGTGCTGAGCACTTCTGTGTGCTTCTCCTGAGCCCTAAAGCCTCTGCATTATGCAGACCAGTGCCACAGGAGAACTCCTGAGGCACATCACATCTCCCTTGTTCTTAAGAAATCAGGCTTGGATAGGGGTGGTGAATACCAGCTGTCATCTAGACGTGCAGTCAGGTCATAATCAGAGTGTGCCCAGGAGCTGGAACCTGGAAAGTTGTAAATCAGTGCCCCTTGATAAATATGTGACCAGGACCTAGAATCCTGACAACTTGAAAATCTCAGCCCAAGCCTCTGCTTAAACAGAGTTGTCTGTGAGAACAAATCAGATTGCTCAGGGTTTGCTGTAGCTGTGCTGTGTAACCCCTTTTTTGGTCTTGGGAGAAATCTCTTTCCTGCTCTAAGTTAATTGCCACTCTTCCCCTCTCTTCCAGAAGTCATGTGTTTAACTAAACCACCAAGTACAAGTGGTCAAACACTACAAGTGACACCAAGATGCCATACTAGGAACAGCAGCAACAGCAAAAGCTACCCAGGTCCACAAAGACACCTAGAGAGATTGGTATGCACATAAGCCCAAGTGGCAACACACCTACAGTCATGAGCAAAAGTTTGCAGGAGTGAAAGGGAACAGGAGGAGCTCCTCTGTCCCTCATGGTGGGTGATGTGACAAACTGTGCAGTCAGAGAGTACAGATCGTCTCAGAAACAGGTGCACGTGCCTGTTTTTTGGTTCAGGTGGACATACTCTACATGGCTGTTTTCTCGGTCATCAGAAGGTACCAGTTCTACCCATTTATTTTCTACTCCAATTTTTTAACATCCACAGAATGTAACCTCCAATCTATGACACCAATCTATGATTTGAGACAAACAACAGGTACTCTAGATAAATGTTTGTCATAAATGCCTTTCACTCTTCTTCTGAAACTCTTTCAAAATTGTTTCCACATTTGGCTGTTACCTGCAATAAATTGTTTCCTTTCTACCTTGCAGTAAGCCATTTTCTTCCTGGTTTTACACTAGTTTTCCTCTCTGTTCCACAGCCTGTTACTTTAAGTTCTAAGCATTTTCAGGCAGCTTTCTGACTTACCCCATCTCACAGTAAAACACTCTTTATCATATTTTCTTCTTCTTTTTGATATCCAATAGCATTGCATACAAGAAATTTTCTAAACCCCATTTTATATCAAGGTAGTGTAAATCTAGTTATACACTGTGCTACATAAAATACATTGTGCTATGAATCACTGCTACATGTTTGCATTTACATTATTTATTTGTTTATAATAATAAAGATAAGTTTATCATAATTTATTTTAGCTTTCCAAATATGAAGATGCTCAACTCTGTGACAATAACTTTTCTGGCCACAGCCTATTGTATAACAATCTGATCTGTCACCCCATGAATGCCTGCGCTGTTTTTGTATTTTTTGTTACACCACTCTGTCAGCAGCCCTGGTGAGCTTGGTTCCTCCCTTTTCAAACACGTCACTCTGCAGGGGCTGCAGTAAAAGTGCCATAACTTATCAGATCTTCTGCTTTAGAGACACCCATCATTGTGGGCTTGATGTGAGATCTCTGATAGTTTGCTCAAAGATCTTTTCTGAACTTCCATATAGCACACATGTGTATCAGAACTGGCAACATTTTAATCTGGCAGGCTTCTCAGAAAAGATGCCCACATATGTTTTGCTATCATCCCAGGCTTCCAGAGAATGTGAATGGGCAACAGACTTGATAAGGCCACAGTATTAAGCAAACATTGCCCTGGTATGTATCATGCAATGAATTTAAATCACACCAGAAGTTTAGAGGTCTCAGAATTTCTATGCATTGCTCTTTCAGCAACTAGAAGTCTACTTTAATAGACAATTTCAAAGTGTTTGGACAGTTACATATGTTTTTAGCTACTGTTTATATGGCAAGATTACTTTCCAGTAAAAGCTTTGTTGTTTGCTATAAAATTGAAGGCATAGCTGACTATTTGATGAGGTGTTGTGTGCACTGTGTCTGTTTTGGAAAAACAAGAACTCCATCCTAAGGGAAGGCCTGAAGAATTTAGGCAACTGTATTAACATCTGCAGCTATCCCACAAAAATGCTCTTAAAGGGAAGAAGGTTGTAGGGTTTAATATGGAAAGACAAAAAAATTGTTACTTTGATCACATTTGAGTTTTGAAAGTTTTGGATAACATTAACATATGACAATATAACTAAAGAACTAAGGCAGAAGCAGCAAGAATTCTGCTTGTTTGCAAATGGGTATTCAGACCATAAAATAATGCTTGGCTATTGAATGTTAAAATTCTTGCTTTTCTAGGTGCTTCTGGAGGCACATGACAATTTTCATGACCAAATGGGAATGACACGTGCCCTGGTGTCCTCTCTGTAGACAAGCCTGTGAAATGCAATAATGGGAAAAGCTCCTTCCTAGTTTCTACCAGTAGAAAAGGAGTTCATACTATTGCTTTTTAAAACATCATTTTCCACAATAACTTCACAGAATCACAGAATATGCTTATTTGGAAGGGACCCAAAAGGATCCTCTAGTCCAGCTCCTGGCCCTGCATCAAATCATCCCCAAGAATCACACCATGTGCTTGGGAGTATTCCTTCAGCACACCTGCTTTTGAATTTCATTTAACTATTCACACAGTCTCAGATGTTTTTGTGACCATTACAGATTCATTAAGAGCTACATGACAAAAAAATCTCCTTAGGCTAATCTTCAAATCTGAAGCTGATATTCAAATTCAGGGATGCCCTTTGCTCTCGTTATCATTTCACCTACTCCATCTCTCCTTTCTAAACTGAACAGATTTGGTTTCTTCACTCATTAGGAAGTCTGTCTTTCTTACAACCATTTTTTGTCATCTGACACAAACCCTTTGCCAGAAGTTAACCAGAGTTGTTTTTTACCTGGATAGTTCTGCCCATGTGGTCACAGAGCAGTCTAGCAGAACACAAATCAAAGCATCCCACCCAATTTGGATTTACCAGCAAATTCTTATATGGTTCATTTGACAGAATGAAATGCAAACATTAGAAGACATTTCAAAAATAGCTTGTGAATTTTCACATGCTCATGTGAGCCATGTGCAGGTATGGGGTATAAATTACTTTGAAACCAAAAGCCAAAGTGCCATAAAATTTAAACACAATAAGCTCATGTGCAAACAAGCAGCATAGTCTGTGAGTTTGTGAACTTTTTACTACATTAAGCGCCTGGCTGTATCTCTGCCTGCAAAATCAAATTATAGAAATGGAAGAGAGTAAATCTCTGCCCAGCAACTCTGTGCTTGCAGAACAGCAGGTGCAAGTTTCAAGGGCAGGTCAAGGTCACTTTCAAAATGCAGCCCTTCATGTAAGACTATCAGCCAAAGATAATATTTTTCTTCCTAAGAGTTCGTAACAACACAGACTCCCATCAGAAATGGAATCACCTTGTCTTTGCCAACACAGAAACCTTCTGTTTCATGAATATGGCGCCTACTGGGACACAAATCTAACTCCAGGTCCAAGGGTCCTCAACAACTTTGCTTTACATGAGGAGACAGCTTCACACACACAAGAAAACAATTGCTCAGATGTCTTACTCATAGTCCACCTGCCTGTTTCTTTCTGACCTTTTGGTGGCTATCACCAGGATGAGCAATGTAGCTTATGGCTGACACAACCAATTTTCACCTCCCTACTCCACAGCTTTCCAGAGGACATAACATATATCTGTCTCTATCTCTATCTATCTATCTATCTATCTATCTATCTATCTATCTATCTATCTATCTATCTACATATTTCATACAGGTCCAACAAAGATCTTTCCCATGCTGATGCTCTATGAGGCACAAATTAAGTCTTCCCAGTCTTTCAACTTGACCATTATGCCTGCTCAATTCATGCTGGCCTTTCCTTCCTTCTGAATTTCCAGGCTTTCCTGCTAAAAACATGAGTTGCATCTACAGGCCACTTTTCTCCTAAAGAAGGTAGAATTTGTCTGGCAATGTTATTACACTGCCTGTTCTCTCTTGAAGAAGGCTTTCTTACAGCTTCCTCTCCAGTTCACCTGAGCAGAGCATTTGCCTGCCTGCCAGGAGGCTCTCAGCAGGCAAATTGAACAGCTGATTTCGGGGACATGAGATTTCTGTGTGACCTTGTACAACACAGGAACTTTCCCAGCTTAGCAGTTTCCCCAGAGGTGTAATTCCAAAACACTCCCTGAAATAGTCCCACTACAGCTGCTCTGAGAGCACTTCCCAGCCCCCACCATGGATATTCTTCTTGGGATTCACACTGGCACTACCCCAAACTGTGTCATCATGTACACATTTCTTTGGTTGCTGTATATATATTGGGATATACTCATGTATGTTCAACTGTTTTCAGCCTAAAAAGTTACCCAGTTTTCTTTGCATCCATCAGGAGCTTTCATCCTTATTTACTATGCCATAAATCTTGTGCAATTAGCTACCTGAACTAAAAAGGCTTTTTATGCTTACTTTAAGACTATCAGCAAAAATACTCAGCAGTGATAGACTAAACCCAGACCTCTGTGGGACCACATTAGAAGCACACACCCCTTTACTGAAGATTCCCCACTGTTAAATACAGTTTTCAGTCACTTCATTCATTTCTGATTTCTTTAATATGTGAAATAGTGTTTTGGCAGGTTACCGGTTTTTAATCAGGATTCAAAATATTTCAAAGTCACATTTGGAAGGAATTGAAACCTACCCTAATAGAATTAGCTTTGTCAGCCAGGAATACAATCTTTTCAATGAAGAAACTGAATTTATTTTAGTAGAATCCCTTTTCCATGTAACCTCACTAACATGAATTCTTGTACTTTAACTGTTTTTTGATTGTGTCCCACTGCTATTTTTTCCCAGCATCAATATCATCCTAACTGACCTATAACTTCCCCTGTTATGCCATTTATCTCTTTAAAATGTCAGCAGACTAGCTTCTTAATATTTCATTGGAACCCTTCCAATACTTCAAAACTTGAGAAATTAAATCCAGTATTCAGAAAGCTCCCTGATTTGCTTCAAAAAAATCTTGACTGCAAAGTCGTCAGATAATTTAATTTTAAAATATTTAAACTTTCATAGTTACTGTTTGACTAAGCTACCATGGGACTGTGCCCAATATACCAGTACACTACACCAATGCAATAGATTTTTTTGGGCTACTTTCCAAGCTTTGTTCTCTAGGAACTGCACAGGCTCTTGGCTTCCTTTCAGAGGAAGATATTGTTTTTAGTTTTTGGATGTCTTTCCATTATGGTGCCTGGTATGGTTTTTATGACCACTCTGACCAAGATTCTTCTTAGGATGGTTGGTTTTGTGCACAAATCACAGCTACCAGCCCAAACATTGTCCAAGAAAATTCCACATCCTGAGAGGCACAACTTTTTAGCAACACATCAGGGTGTGACCTATGTCCCATCTTTCACTAACCAAAGGTAATTTTGTTTTAATTTCTGTGCTTTATTTTTATTTATGTTTTGCTTACAGTTGGGAGACATCATGTGGGCTTTTGGCATTAGCAAGCACAAATACTGAGTAAGCCAATCTACACTGGATGTCTTAGATCCACCAGAACAATTTGGCTAACTGAAATTCTTGTTATTTTGCATAAAATCCAGGATGTGTACGTGTATCTTCTCTATGTGCTACTGCATGTGAGTGTGCATCTACATTTTCTATAGATGACATCAATATATAACTCCTATTATCATCACAACCAACTCAACCAACTCAATTTTCTCATTTTCCTTCACCTTTTCCTTTCTTTTTTCCAGTACTAGGACACTCTTCATAAGCCTAGGAACCCAACACTGCCCACAAATCAATCTAAAATTAATGATAATTGCCTTCCTTTAATTCAAACCACCTATTTTAACCAGCAAGGTGGTGTTAACCAGGCATGGTGCTACCTCGTGTGCTCCAGCCCTGCCTGTGCTCTCCAGGCCTTTTCCTTTTCTTCCTGCCGTGGTCAGCACTATGTAACAGGACTCTGCTGAAGCCATGCAGCACTCCCTGTGCTCACCAGCTGCATTAACTACATGCCCTGCTGGCTCAGTTAATCCCTGTCTTTCTCAAGAACGGAGGTCACCTCCTGGGAGAGGACTGGAGGGGGATTCCTCCTCCTCCTCCGGGGAGGTGCCAAACAGAGCAACACATGGAGCCAGTTGGTGCGAGTTCACGAACAAGCTGCAGCAGATAAAAAAGGATTTCTCTAGAAGATGTCCTTCTTTTGACATATCCAAGTCTATACAACACAAAATGACTATTAAAATGCAAAATCCAGACCTATTTCATTCCGTGACCGCTACAGGCTGGTAACAAGCTGAGAAGGACAAGGGAGTTTTCCCTGTAGTCATTTCTGATTCCAGAACTGGTGATCTTCCCTATTTGTTTTGGAATTGTGTGGTACAAAGTGGAAAGAAGTGGTGTCCTCTAAGTCCAGGAATACGCACCTGACTTACTGGGTCTCTGTTCTAGCAAGCTCTGTGATCCACTTCTTCAGTGACAGTGTTTTGGGGATATCTACAGGGCAGTTTTCCAATATTCTTCATTGACATACTTTGGTCATCAATGCCAATACCAGAACAGTCTTTTAAGTAAAACCAGACACAGGCCAGGAAAAGCTTTGAGATGGAAGGCAAAGGATTGGGTGGGAGAGTCAGTGTGGCATGCACATCTGGGGTGCTCTGGATACATCAACAGAGAAAGTGGGAATGGCACCAAATAGGCTTCAACTGACTTGAATCTCCTGTTCTCATGACCTTGAAAAGTCAAAGAGTAGGGGAAGACAGCTGGTGTTTTATGTGGAGGTCACAAGCAGCAAGTATATAGGACTCTGTCTCTGGGCCAGCAGAAGGCAGCACCCAGAGCTCACACTAATTTTGATACAGCAAACCTCATCACTTTTGCTGGCAAAATAAGTCTCCTACAAGGTCTTCTAAACATAGGCCTGCTGCCTCACAGCAGTACTCAGGGAGACCTTAAAGGGGCATTAGACCTGACACAATTCTCAGTTACATGTAGCTAACTTCCCCAACTAGGATAGTTTCTTCAAGGACAGAGAGAACCAGACACTAGACCAAGGTATTCTCAGACTGGGATGTCAACACTTTGCTCTGGAAAGGGCAGTCAGGTGTTGTGCATAATCCTACACCTGGTGTCATCTGAAGCCTGGATCTCCATGTTTCAGTGACACAATCATGACATGTTTCACGACAGGCTAATGAGAAACGAAAGCCACGTAAGTGGAAAGTCCCTTAATCCTAAACCCAGACAAAATCACTGTTCTGATTTTTCTCTGTGATTCAATACAGCCTCTGCAAACCCTGTCCATACCTCTCATATCCCAAGTGATGACCACTCTTGCCTTTTCTTTCGTGGAGTGCAAGCCTTGGCAGAAGCCATCCTGAAAATCTTACCTGAAATCTGACTTATCATTTCTAATAAAAGAAAAGGTCTTAGCTATGGTGTCCTGTCTGAAGGCCAACACATGTAATTCCATACTGGATTCCTGTAATTTCATGCAAAGTTGACTAGAGTCAAAATCCTTTGTGCTGTGTCCAGGCTTTATGCCACACACTCCCGACACTCAGCTCATAACAAACTGTATGGTCCATCATCACCTGAGCACCCGTCCCACAACAATCTCTGCCTTCTTTCAGCATCACTCCAAGATATGTCACATTTCTATGCCTGAATATATTCAGTCCAGAGCTGTAATGTAAATATTTTCCAAGCTTTATGTCCTGTGTTGTGTGCTGATGTAATTAAAGACCTTACCAGAATGCAACTAGCAGGCATACACTCAGCAAGGCAATTGTGACTCTGAAAATCCCAATATTTTGAAATTAAAGTCTTAACTGTCATGGTTTATAATTATTTTTTAGTGTTAGAAACATCCTTTACTATTTATCTGTTTCTGTGCTCTGATTCCTCTGATCTACCATTTCTCATGCCCATGGGGAGATGTGGAAGTTTTGAGTTTTTTTTTAAATTCAACAGATTCCCCTCATACTCCTGACCCAAATAATTTAATTCTACCTAGATGGCAGGTCACTGATGTTTGCTACATCAAAAACTACAGTGCATGCTCCTGTGTTACAAGAGAGCAAAAAGTGCTTTAAGCCTTGAAGGTAGAACTTATTTATTAGGCAGAGAAGTTGTCAAAATTTATATGTTTTGTTCTACAGAAAGCTCTGGTATCAACATTTATTTTGGATGCACATCTGGAAGAAATGTTGAAAGAGTAATGTTTTTACTAAAAGCAAATGTGTCCTTTCTCAGAAAAAGTTTAGCATCAGCCTGGTTTGATATAACTGTGGGTCCCTTGGAACTGCTGTGGTGCCTCATGAGGGTGATACATCATGTTGCTCAGTCGATGAAGTTCCCAGCCAGAGTCCTGTGATGTTTTGTGGCCATCTGACTCTCAGAGTACATTGCAAAAACTTAATGAGAGAGACAATTATGATGCATTATGGGAGTATGATGGCTATAAATTAAAATGTCCACAAGGCACATAGTAACTCTTGTGGACATAAATTAAAGCTGAACTGCCCCTTCATGAAATGTTTTAATTCAGTTTGACAAACCAAAGTATTTCAATTTAGGTTGGGCTAATTCAAAACAAAGCATTTTATTTTTCCCAATGGGGACTAAAAATCTCCAGCAAAAGTGCCATAGGGAAATTCAGAGCTCTTGAAGACTAAATTTCCATTCAGAAAAAGATATTCATGGGAAATATTTGACCCTCTATAATACATACTCCATATCCATGTTTATAAAAAAATATAGACAAATATATTAGCACAAGCAAAGATATATAAGGCAGGATGGTTAAATATAGTTTAATATGCTTAATATACAGTTGGTGATATTTAAATTACAGTAAGTTGTATAATATGCAATACAAGCTGGACAGAGAAAGTCATAGAGCATTTATTTCTAATGCCTATATGGATAAATCTGTAAGTTGCAAGCTCAGCTCCCTGGAAGCTCTTTTTTTTGGTTTCTTGGGGGAGAGAGAGCTGAGAGGAAAAGGTGACATTTCATCTCAGCCTTGATGAATTCACAGAACTGGGAGGCTTTCTATTGCCTCATGACAATCCTGTAGTACTCCAGCAACTGGGAAACATCTCATTACATCCACACAGCCTTCTGGTTTCCCATTTTAAAAGAGGGAATCTGCTTCCCTGAGACAGAACGCTGCTATTGCATTTTGGCAGAAATCTAATGTTTATGTATTGCTGACAGAGGCCTATTACACCTTCTGTATTACCACTGCTCAGGGGGAAAGATTTCACTTATTTTGAGCCCTCAGAAAAAATATTTCACACTTTTTGTCAAAAGGATTTTTGTTTCCCAGAAACCAAAGTTATGTTTAGTCCCCAAAGAAGAGTCTTGTCCCCAGGAACCTGTGCCATCAGAGGTGGAAAGGTGCAAACAGCATCAAATCCAAACACCTCATCATTTTTAATGACGTTTCACCATGGCAAAAAGTATGAAATTACTCTCTTGTTATTCTTATTTCAGAAACATGAGTCATTCTAGACCATTTCAGACAGAAAATAATGGCAAAGCAACTTTAGAAATTGCTGGTAAGTATTCTCACAGTGACACAGTTTGTCACTCACAGCTGCAAAGGGGTTTCTGTAAGAAACACAGTGCTAGCCTGGCCTGTGACTCCAGAGAGCTCACAGCCATGCCAGCTCTGCCAGCTGCATCCTACTGCCAGCAGCAAGCAGGAATCCTGTAGGAGGGGATATTTCTGGGATGCAGCTGAGCCGCAGGGATTGCAGCAGCAAAGGTGTTTCAAGGCTGTGCAGACTCACATGGGGACAGCCTTGTATGTCCAATGCTCCCTTTGCTCTCTGCTCCCACCTGTCTGGAAGGCCATATGACTGTGTTGTAACAGCTTGTGACTGTGACCTGCTTCTTGTTAAAATTTGGACCACTCATTTTCCATTCCTTATTCTCCTCATTGAGCTGTAGGGTCTGACTTGCTTTCCTGCCTCAGCCATCTGCCTGGAGTTATCCAGCCTCGTGACCCTTCCTGAGTCTCTGCTTTCCAGGATGTGTGCCTGCCTCTCCACACTGGACAGAGCTTTCCATTCTGTCCCACTAGATGCATGTCCTGGCATTTTTATTTATTCAAGCTGAGTTTTGCTCAAAGGGTTCTGTTCAGGTGATCAGGCCTGAATCAGCAGTCTGAATCAGTGTCCCCTCGTCCCCATTCTTCACCACACCTCCAGCTTTGTCTCCCCTACAAACTTCACCAGCTGTGATTTTGTACCTCTCAGAGCCCACTGAAGGGACACACTTGTCCCCATTTGCTAAAGCTGTGTGTCTGGCATTTCCACTCAAAATTATCACTGTACAATGTGAGCTGAATGTAAACAGAATAACAGCTGACAGAAGAAGCTGGAAAATATTGCCTGTGGAAGAGGGATAGCAGAATATGTTGTATAGTAAAGCACTGAGCAAAACCACTCCAGGAGATCCAGATAAAGCTTCAGTCAAGCATTATGCATTGCCCTACTATTGGGGCAAGGAGGACTTGTGTACATCTCAGAGACACAGCAGCTTTCAGGGAGAGACAAGTCTGGGCAATGCAGGTTGCCTTTTCTCCATGTCCCAAGCCCTTGCTGCATGACAGCCTCACCATCTGTAGCTGTAATTTTGATCTATAAATAGCATGAAACATTTTTTCCTGCCTCTGTGCCCGCTATGCCATTCACGCCACCGATGTCCTGCAACAGACCCATCCAGTCCCTATCCCATTTACCCTTCTCCTTCCCTACATATGTGCCAGACCTATTTTGAGCCTATTTATCTGAGCCATTAATCATAGCATGGTTAGTCATATTAAAAAAAAAAAAAAGAATTTCTGGTCTGTGGACGTGACAAGTCATTCCCCGCTACTGAACAACTTGGCAAGAGATTTTTTTTCTTTGGTTGAAAATATTCAAGACACAACAGGGAGGATTTTTTATCTGTGTGTTTTTATAAAAAGAACATGTAAATGTGTCAGAGGGGAAGAGATGGGAAACAGCCAACTCTTGAGCAGTTGCTAAAAGATGACACATTGTAAACTATGTTGATAACCCTCTGTGGGAGGAATAGCAAAAACTTAATTAGTCCTGCTATATATTATGAGAAGTCTTATTTTTAGAGTTCTGAAAGGAGCATGCAGGAACTTCTTGTCCATAACCTCTTGTGCAGAAGTACAATGCCATGACTCCATGGGTAAGTGAGAGGCTTGACAGGGAACAAGGCAACCCACAGTTTCCTGTGGCTTAGCTTTGTTCTGTCCATACAAAATGCTTGCTGACTTCTAGGAAGGACGAAACTCAGGCTTGTAATTTCTGGGATCTAAACTAAAATGAAGAAATAAATAGTTCTGACATCTGGAAAAGAACCCCAACAATGAGGTGTCCCAGATCAGTTTGCTGCTGACCCCTTGAGTAATATAGAGAAAGTCATTGAACCTTTTTGTACTTCACCTCTGTCCTGGAAAATGGCAATAATAGGAGCATTTGGGATGCAGATGGCTTTTCCACCTTGTTAATATTTTTTGCTTTTAACAAATTTTGTGGGTTTTGCACAAAGTTATGCCTAAAACCTGTTAAAATTGCCCACAAAAAGACAGAGATTGTAGATGAAATTTCTGGGAACAACATGCTAGAATTGTTCACCCCAGTATGTGAAGGGCTCAAAACTAAATCAAAATTCTAACTCAGACACATGAGCCCAACTCTTCTCCTGTGAACATTGATACCGTCACTGCCTAGCTCTTGGCTATTTTAGGTCAGTCCAGCCTCATTCTAGTGTGGAAAAGACCCTTCTTCTTTCAGATAAAGATTTTTTCATTGAAAGTAACTCTAGCCCTGCAAAAAATAATAGTTTCCTGATAAGAAGCTATTCTATTCAAATAGTCTTCCCTATTCCAGACAATATTTTGCAGCTTTCACTTTGCAGCAGTCTCATCTGGTCGCTGGGCTTTTCAGTGATGCTTCAATTGAAGTGCATGGGAAACATACTGTAAATTCTTTGTTGTCAGTGTCATTTGAGTACTGCTCTTATCTCAGGCAACCTAAGTCTTGTGGGATGCCCCTTGTTTCTAATGCAGAACACAAGAATAAAGCAGAAATAACAAAACTGAACGCTGAAAGACACTTGCTGAGAGCCACATGGGATCACTGTTATGGATGCCTCTTCCACTGGGTGAAAAGTCAGAGACAACACAGCTGAACAGAGAAACATGGTGAGAAAATCTTTGTATAACATCAAAGAAAGACACCTAAAAATAGCCCAAATCTTCTTTCTCTACTTGTTTAAATAAATCATCTTTCTAAGGAGAACTGACACTTTGCAACCTCACAGCCATATTTATAGGAGGTGGTAATAATTTTCAAGAATGGTCTAAGCTGGGAGGAAGTAATTGATCTGGAGGGCCACAAACGATTGGTGATGATTGATTTAAACTGCAATGCAGTCATCTGAGATTAAATAGCAGGGAACTTTATAAAAATGTCAGTTGAGAAAGAGAAAAGGCTTTGAGGAGGTGTGAAGGATTCAGAGAGCTTTAGATGCATCAAGTCAAGCCTTGTGATCGCTTCTGACATAAGGCTTCTCCAGCATTGTTTGCAGCCCTGACAGATGCCAAGGATGTGTCCAGGCTTCTCTCAGTGGTGCTTTAGCTCTGCCTCCCTGCACAAGGGGATGCAGTGTTATAACACCATGGAAAAGAAGCCTGAGGCATCCAAGCATTTGAGGATCTCTCCTTTTCCTACCCAGGGTAAGACTTCAGAGCCGCTGGTGTTGGTGTGATCCAGCTGATTGTCATCCATAGGAAGAGTTGAGCAAATGTCCCGGGTGCAGCCAGCCAGTGTTCCTCTGGATGGACAAGACAAGCAAGAGATCTGTTGTTATCTTCAGGAGGCTCCATCTCATGTCTACCCTGTACAGATCCACACAGGTCTGGGCTGGCATCCTGACTCTACAGCAAAACCACTGCAGTAAATCCAATGAAAAGCTGTCCTGCATGACACATCTCCCTTGGGGGTCCTGTTCCTGGAGGTTCAGTAGCTCCAAACACTTTCCATCATAACAGTTCCCATGTTTCCACTACAGCTTGAAAGATAAATTAAGGAAAACCCAGCTGTGCCCAGGGAAAGGGAGCCCACAAGAAGTTTTAAATGTAAGTGAAATATAAATGTCAGAGTCCTGTACTGTGACAGCAAGCACGGCTCCAAGCCACGTACATCTGTCCCCTCTCTGTATTTTAAGGTCCCCCCTAGGCCAGCAGACCGTGTTGTGTTTCAAGAGCTGCCATTCATTGTCAGGCACTCACTGTCCAAGGAAGGGTACAGAAGAACCCAGCAATTCCAATGAGCAAGACAGTTTTCTTGTGTGATGGAAATAATTTATTCAAGCCTATTTCTAAGAAGGGGAAGATTCTAGAGACAAATTTTACTTTAGCTGTTAAAACTATTCAGTTTTATTAGAAATTTTTATCAGAGTAATATTTTAGAGCCTGTAAATTCATTCCTCCTGGAGATTTTCAACAGTGGGAATTTCATTCCATGTGTTTTCATGCTCTACACACTGAAGGGAGAAGGAAGACATCAGAGATCAGAGCATATTGAAACAGGCATAAGAAAGTATATGCACCTCTCCTCTTCCTCTCCTTATAGTACTGTACAAATGCTGCCTCCTAGAGACTCTCAGCCTCTCCCAAGTTTCATGGCTATCTCTGTTTGTGAAATTGAACTGCTGCTGCAGCTGCTACCTCCTCCTTCATTTTCACTTCCAGTTTGGGCTCAGCAGTGGGATGAACAGGAGGGAATAGCAGTGATCATCACAGCCATAAAAACTTTTAAGGAGATACAAGAATGCCATACCTCAGACACTCCATTTCTCCTCCTGCTAACGAGCCTGCCAAACAGAAGGGCTGGGCTGTCTTGTGAAGAAGAATGGAGGGATGCAGCAGGTCATTTGATATCAGTGGCTAAGGTGGCATTTCTGATTGCATAGCTGGTCTCTCAGATGACCATTGCCAGGCACACTGCATTTAGGGGTTTCCTGCAACATGGTGCTGGGAAGACGACAGGCTGGAAGAGGTAAATCCATCTGCTTAATTGGACCCTACAGAAGAACAGTGGGGAGGTTAACTTACAGAAAACAGAGGCAAAGTGCTGCAGACTTCTGCTATCAGACAACTATTAATTGTGTTTGGAGACACAGCCCCAGCTTGTGCACAGCAGATGGGTGTCCAGGAGCCACTTGGACTTGTAAGCACCCACTGTGTTGTGGCAAGCACAGGCCATGATTAGTGCTAACCGTGCCATGAAGTGGTTGCAAATGGAATTAAAACATGTCATATGCATAGCCACTGCTGTCATTGCTATGGCTTTTGGGGAAGAGAGTGAAGAAAAGGCCAAATACAGCACAAGGGAATCCCTGAGAGACACAAAAGTTCAGGCATTTGTAACTCCCAGCTGGAAAGTTGAGTTGTTGAAAGGAGACTGTGGTTTTAAGGAAGCTCACTAGATAAATCTGACAGGGTGATAAAAACAGTTTGTGTTTTTGCTCCATCTCCAGCAGCACCCATGTTATTCCCAGCATGATCATGACTTAGGTCTCAGCCTCCATATGCCTGCTTAGGGGAGATAATTTCATTGTGTCAGCTGTCACAGATGTGCACAGCACTGCTAACCTGCTGCAGCAGTGTTTCATGGTGTCAGGCAAACTCAGCAATATTCATTTACCTGCACTTATCTGACTGACAGCCTCTGCCCTGCCTTCCACATCAAATCCCTTTAAAGACCTATAAAACACCCAGTGACATTGCCTAAGGCTAACCTCAAAGGCAGTTGGATCAAATTGTTACAGTATTATTCAACGTCTAATTTCAGGTGTCTGCAAGGAAGCATTTTATGACTCAGTGGGTTGCTCTGGGTCCTCTTGAAAGTCACAAAGGGAAATAAATCCTTTTAGGACCTGATCCGTTTCATTGTTTTAGACATTTACATAACCGTGAGGTAACTAGCACTGCGTAAAGGGAGGCTGCACATGCAGACATCCAACTCAGAGGAAGATGTCCACATCTGGTCAGCTGCATCCCACCCACTGTGACTAAAGGGAGAGAGTGCATCATACTTGCTCACATTCAAAATTTATACCATCTAAAGCCTTCTGCCAAAACCAGCAAACCTCTTCTTTCACACGAAGAGACAGTTCTCAGTGTTTTGTGGTTCTCATTTACTCCTTGAAACCTGAAGAAATCAGAAACTGTAAGCACAAGGAAGTCTTGCATGAGTGCACTAAGGAGTGCAATGTCAAACTTGTCACATAAGACCATTTTTGGTACATGAAGGCCCAACTTCCACTCACAGATTTTGGCTGATGCTTCCAGGCCGTTAACTCGCTCACTAGCCAAAAACTTCATAAAAGGTCCATATGACAATAATGGATAGAATAGGGGAAAAGAAACAAAAGCAGGCTTTGCTCAGAAACATGGCTTGAATTGTTCTTACTAAAGCACAGTCAAATGCTTTGCCAAAGCAAGGCAGAACAAACTTACAGCTAGTATTTAAAATACCCCAAGTGACTAAACAGTACTTGACCCAGCAGGACTGCAGCTTGAGGCTGCTGTCAGCCCATAGCCTAGAAATTATTTAGGTGTAAATATGAAGATAAATAATTCATTTTCATTTCATTGCAAAGAGCAAAAGTGATTTTTGTGAGTTAGTTGAATTTACCAAAATTCTTTCATTTCATACAGTATGAAGTGATATATGTAACAACACATAATATTTGTAACACATTTCTGCTGTAAATTTGCCTAGAAGGTTTCCTAGAAGGAAAAGCAAAGAAAATATATCCATATTGAATTTGACAGGCAAGGATTTTTCCATGCTCCATGACTCAAATTATTTCACTTACATTTGAGCAGAATGAAAAAGTTGCAGAAGACTTTAAATTGACTAAAACCTCATGTCTTACAACAGTCTTGTGGAGTTCTCTAGGCACTAATACATCTGAGCTTCACTTCAGTGTTTCACTGGAGGATTTTGATGGTAACATGTAATTGTTGGTTCATTCTGGCCTGTGGCACCAGGCCATTGTGGTCCACCCTGATTTAACTAACAGTGCCTTCTCCACATCCTGATTCTTTTACTGTTGTAGTTCTTACACTACAGGTTGCTAAATATGTGGTATCTGCCATATTTTAAGTCCTGCAGAGAATTTTAGAATATCTTGAGTTGGAAGAAACCCATAAGGACCAACTCCATAAGTGCAACACCGTACAGACCATTAATTTATATAATGGACTTGACTCTGTGCCATCTCTCATCTGGAAGTGATGCAGCCCCTTTGCAGTGGAACAGCCATGTAAATGACAGGAGTGCCTGGGCTGGCTTCCTAGACATCTCACACCACCCTCTCATGTGCACACACACATGGTTTGCACCGTGGAATGAGGAGATAAGCAATGCATATATGCTGCACACTGGCTGCTGATATGATCTTATGGGAAAGAGCATTGCATGGGACACCAAATTAGAGCTGAGTTTAAGTCTTTGGGGGAGGGGGGTGGTGATGTGACACTGTGCTGGATGGAGCCATGTAATCAGGAGAGCAGCACCAGAGTGCACAAGACACCCCAGACTCAGCCCTGAGATCACTGTGCTCTGCTCCTGCTCTGCTCCCCCTTGGTCATGCAGCGCTGGCACGGACCTTGCTGACTGTGCTGTGTTTGCTGCTGAGGTGCTGAGCACAGAGTTTCAGGGCTACCACACCTCCTTCAGCCCCAGACAGGGGGAGCTTCATGCACCACTGAGTCAGCCACCCGCTCTGGCCTTTAGCTTAGGGCCCACAAAATTAAAAGTCTCTCCACTGTGTTGACAGCTGGAATCGTTTTGGTTGTGACTACCCTCTGGCATCACACTGCTTTTCTGACTATTCTGACTAGAGGACGCTAAACAAAACTCAGCTGAGTGCTTCAGACTACAAACAGCTTTGTGGAACCAGAGTGCCCCTGACACACAGCCCTGGGTAAGTGCCATCATTTGTTCTCAAAAGCCAGCTTCAAACAGCACCAGCTATGTTTGATACGCCCTTTCCAAACATCAGGCTTTATTTTTGGGAGCAGACAATACCCTGCGTCTGCATTAAAGAGCTCATTGTTTGAGTTCACAGGACTTAATAAATATGTCCCAATCTTCAGCTTGCCATTTTAAAGGAAATACTGTCAATTATATAGATAAAACTAGGAAAAAATTGCCTCACACTTCATCTGCCTATGATTAACAAACTACACCCTGCACTGAACTGGAGAAAGGGCACTATCCAGCCCGGCTGTTTTGGGAGCTCCTGGAAAGGACATGTGTCTTGGAACTTCTGCATAACACTTGGCAGTGCACACCATTGCTCCAAGTGCTCCTCTGTGTGGGGACAAGTGGCACAGCCACCCCTTCCCCACCTGCATGGATCCATGTGGAGCTTCTTGCTGAAGCTCTTTTGCTATCCTGCGCCTCCATGGGAAGCCAGCGTGGGAGGTGCTGGTGTGCTGCAGTCCAACACGCCTGCTGCCTGCAGCGAGCCCTACCCTGCATTTATTTCCTGAATAATTTATTTCCTGAATATTCTCTACCTCTGGCACTATTCAGCTAGATCCCTGCCTGGTGGAGACAAGTGTGTGGACATGAGAGAAAGGGCTGAAAATCAATTGCAGCAAAGTTTTCTGGTGAGAGGAGTGCCACAGGCAAAAAAGGAAAAACACACCAGAGACATGGGGTGCTGAGAGAACAGCGTGCTCTGCTGAAAGAAAACTAAGCCAGTTTCAGGGCCTCAGCTCTAATTTTTTAGAAATTCTGTAAAACCATTGAAAAGGGCATACTGTGAGAACTGCAGTCTGCTACTGCATCTCTGCAGCACTGTCTGCCTCCAAGATCAAGTGGCAAAAGCTGCTTACACTCCAGGCAGCAAGGTACAGGTTCTGTAGAAGATGAGAATGAGCCCACATTCACATAGTAATTGTCAAAACAAAACTTTTCTTTTGCCTGCGTGGTAGGAAGGAAGGAAGGAAGGAATGGGATGAGGAAAAAGACATGAATACTGGAGACTAACGATGTAGGAAAACTGAACAGAAAAAAGGTGAAAGACTAATAAATTAAAATATAAGGAGGAAAGCCTGCAAGCATGGTTACAGAAGTATAGGCAACCTTGTTCTTTGTGCAGAGTTCTGGATAAATGGGTAAATCTGATTAAAAGCCTAGGAAGAGAGATAACCCTGTCCAGAAGGAAAAAAAAATTGAAGAAGTTTTCCTTGCTCATTGGCAATGTTATGTTGATTTTGCTTTTCCTCAACTATTCCAAACATTTGCTTTATGGTGATTGTTTCTATTAGTTTGTGTTCCTTGCATTGAAAACCAAGAGAATGACTTCACCATAGAGACAAGGGGACAACTCTGGGCCACCTGGAAATTTTGCTGTCTCTAGTGGAGAAGGTTTAAATAGTGAGAGAAGCTTTACAGCACAACACAAGCAGAGAAACAAGACACTCCATCTTGGGGAGATGACATTTGCCAAGTTCTAGGCTTGTTATTGATGTCCTATCAGATACAACCACACCAGATTATCCTGGCAGGAATGGTAACATGCAGCACAGAAGGTGCAAACAGTTATTTTAACTCACTGCAGGAACACATGCACTCACACACTACACATTTTGAGGATGTTATCCTGCGGAAGGGACACCTATCAGATAAAGATAGGCATCAAGCATTTGGAGCCTTCTCAACACATGCCTGCCCCAGTCATTTTTATACACAAACAAGCTCTTCATCAAAACAAAGGTCTGAAGCTCAGATGAGTATTTATTGACCACAAACCTAATTAAAATGCTGGTTTTGCTGCTGAACTGACTCATGAAAAGAGAAGAAGGAATAAAAATCAAGAACTTTTGAACTGAAGAGTTAGAAAAGCAAAGACTCATGAAATCACAGTAGCTCTGAGTAAATGTCTTGTCTGAATGCTTATTCTTGCCACTGAAAAAATACATATAACATAAACTATAACAACAAGTTAAAACATGCCTGCTTTAAATTTACAAACCCAACAAAACCCCTCCAAAACCACCCTGAAACCTATACAGTGCTGGAATACTTGGGTATATCTTCTCAAGGAATAACTGTCTCTTTTTATCAGGCAGTAGCTGCATTACGTTTTCTCAAATAAAGAAATAAGCCACATGTCTCTCTCCTGCTTCATGAAAACAAAGTTACGTAAAAGCCGGTTATTTGCAGCATAACCTTTCTGAAGAAGCCTCAGCTGATGTCAGGTAGTTATTTGTCACCCGAATCTAATACTTTCCGCCCTGTGCCAAGTCATTTTCATGGGATCTGCAGGGTGTGATGTGGATCAGGAATACCTTTGCCATCCGTCACCACTGAAAATCACCGGAGCTGGATCCATCTGCCTGTGTTTACCAGGCAACCAGAGTCGCGTTGCTAATGCGAAGGTCGCCCCATGTGAACCCATCAATCAGCAGGCTGGCACTTTCAGCCCTCCACCAATATCAGAAATAAATTCAAGGGAACAGTTTTTAACTCCTCACTGCTCCTAAAGGGCCTCTTCATTTCTCCTTCATGGGAGCAATTTTTGAAGTCACATCCAAAGTGACATTCTGTGTGGAACTTCAGTACCACATGTATGAGATACACGTATGATCTGCCCTCTCAAAAACCTGCTGTATACAGCTCAAGATAGATAGTATAATATAGTAAAATTCAGGGCCCCTGACAAAGGAAATTATTGGTGTCTGACTCCATTGATTCAGAAGGTTGAACAATTGCTTTATTAAAACTATATTATATTACATTATACTATACTATATTAAAGAGATACTATACTATACTATACTAAATCACATACTAAAGAATACTAAAGAAAACTCATGACTCTCCTGACAGTCAGGACACAGCTTTTTCCAAATGGCCAAGGAAACAAAACAATCCTCAGCAGAATCCAACTGACAAATCACTTCAGGTAAACAATCTTCCTAACACATTCCACATGTGCAAAACAACAGGCACAGCAAGTAGAGATAAGAATAGTTTTTCTCTTCTCTCTGTGCTTCTGCAGGAAAAGACCCTGTCTCTCTTTTCAGAGAATGTGAATGCCACAGTGTTGCTAAATGAGCTGTAACTGCTGGATTTAAATGCCAAGAAAACTCCCACAGTATATGCTCTAATCTGATCACCAGCTATACTAAGAATATGGTTTAAATAATTCAACTCAAAACATGATGCTACATTTAATGAAAAGTAGCTTTCAATTTTATATAAGGAGTGTTTCTTATGTTTGTTTATTCCTAATTTGATTTTTCAGGGATCTCTATGTCAAGATTACAAATTTAGTCAGCTGCTCAGTCATGCTTTAAGTTAATGTGCTATGTGCCTTCATGCTCTTTTTGTGATTGAAGCTAGTCAAACTAACTAATTCAAAAATAATTTCTATTTCTAAATTATCTGCAGGCAGACTGGGATTTCCACTTGTTTTGTTCTCATCTGAAATTGTTCAATGGATTCTTTGTCCAAGCATACCTCATAAACTCCTTGTCACTGACCTGCAGTGGCTGATCCAACCATCTCATGTTCCCACTACTGGACCTGGGAGAGTTGTGTGTCTGTCTGTGGGTTGGAGCCCTTGACAGAGAAGGAGGCGGTTTGAAAAAGGTATGTTCTATTAAGATACACAACTGCAAAACATGAAGAAGCTTATCTTAGAGCTTGTGGAAAATAAACATAGCTAAAAAAAGACAAGATCTTCATGTACCACTGAAGTATATCCACGTCTGGGCAATAGCTCATAATAACAGCTTAAATTTCCCAGCTAGCTGATGTGAAAAATTTAAACTGAAACTGCAGGAGTTAATTTAGACTGGGGGCAGTCTACCTCTACTAGGTGGGCCCTGGCCTGAATGCTGACTTTATAAAATTTTAACCCTATTAAAATGTCCTGTATGATTCAGTTAAACAGTTGAGAAGACCTATATCATAACTTGAGCTAACAAAAGCTGGTCTTTTAAGAAGTTTGAACCTGTTGTGTTCCCAGTCAATTTGTGGGGAGACAGTTAACTCTGAAATAATGCATAGCCTTTCCCTATATGTCCTAGATTATTTCAGTACTTGTTTTTATTTATTTTGGTTTTGGTAAAACTGTTTTAAAGAATTTGCTCTTAAGACTTATAATAAAAAAATGAAGCAATCAATTTAAAGTCACCTTGTTTTGAGAAAAACAGCACTGTCTTTAGGTGGTGGCAATTTTGTGAAAGTTTCTGAGAAATATGTGCTTTCCAGCATGGTTTTTGTAGTGTCTGTCACTCATGCTTGAGACCAATAGGTTACATCAATTCTTGCCTCTATCGTTCCTCTAAAGCATTGCAATGGGAAGTGATTTTGGCTTCTTAGCTGTTTTGTTGTTCCCACAAAATCCAGTGACAAGTCATCAGAATGCCTGTGATGAGATGGTGGAACAGCAGCTTTCTGCAGTGGCAGGGATGACAGAGTGAGGTGCTAATACAAGTCAGTGATTAATGGGATATAAGAACCCAGATAGATTAGAATGGATTAGGCATGCATATGCTTAATTTAAATTTAAACCTTCACAAAAAAAAAAAAAAATCCTGTGTTTTTTTGCCTTGCCAGACACACCAATCTATTCTAACTCTTGGGCTTTCCAGTGTCAGGGAGCTTTATCTGTAGCCCGACAAAGCAGAGTGTCTGGAACTGAATTCTTTCTTTCTACTGCCTGTTTTATACCTGTCATGGCAGCAGCAAAGACAGAGAAAGGAACCAGCAGCAGGTTCCAGGGCAGACCTACTACATGTTACGCTGGCGTAGGCAAAGGTGGGATTTACATCACCCAACCCATGTAAGCAGCCACTCCTGGTCCAGTATTAACCAGCTAAGAATCATCCATGCAGCAGCAGCAGCAGCAGCAGCAGCTCAGTGCCCTACTATGAAAATCAGTGAAAATTCAAGCTGTATCACAAATGTACTCACTGTGCCTCATTTCTCCACAATTTAAATGGGGCTGCAATGCTTAGCAGTTTGCAGTTTGTAGGAACCTGTGGTTAGAACTGTAGGAATCCATGGCTCTGTGTTATCATGCGCTGGGACAACAAGTGATCTCTTCCTTGTAGATTCTTCCAGAGTTTTTCTTTTCCTGTAGAACCTCTAAGACAGTCCTTTTATGAGCTAGAATTTTCTGTTCTCCTACTAGTTCATACACCCACCTCAACAAAGCTGGTTCCGTGGAAGCACAGTTTAAGCTGCCTCTTCCTTCCTGAAACAAAATGCTGAGCATCTTTGTATTATTTTTGTGGACATTTTAATTTGAAATACCCTGGGGTTTTATTTTTAAAAAAGTCCCATGCATTTTCTTTTTTGGTGCCAAATCATGCTCTCCCTTTCCCTCTCAGTTCTTGAATACAGAGTGGCTTTAATGGAATTGCTGAGATAAGGAATGTGGATTAGTGTGTTGCCTCAAACACAGCTCCTCACATGAGTGAGAGAAGTGTGCTTTGGTCTTCAGACATTTTTCCCTTCCCTGCTTCAAGGTCTTGGCAAACCACTGCTGAGTCAGAACCCCTCATCTCCAATATCTCTGATATTGTTTAATTCTGTGAAAACACTGAGGAACCTACTCTGAGAAACCTGGCTCAGTCAGAGATAGAAGCACATCCATAAGCACCTTGGCTGGGTATCCTACCATGGCTAATACAGAGGAGTTCATGGATGTGTACGGGGATGACTGCTGGTGGTTCTGTATGGAGACATGGTTCCAGTATCATGATGCCCTTTGCAGCCTGGAGGGAAGAGGAAAACAAAAGGAAGAGAGAGCTATAGGAGCATTTAGAAGTGAATTAGTTAAAAAGTTCCTCTCCATGTGAACCTGTCAATCTTCAGTAGAGGATTATGCCCACTGGGGTGAGTAAGCCCAGGCGTGCACACACACACACACACACAAACACACACACACAGACTTTCACATAGTATCACTAAGACCTTGTGGTTAATTATAGCTCTGAATCTGACAGAGAAAAATTAGAGGGGAGAGGGACAGCTGCGGGATCCTGGGGTGTAGGGTCTGATTTCCAAAGTAATCTGCAGCCCACCAAGGATCTTCACTTTGGAAAAATAAAGTTCAGCCATTTCTAGTCCCTGCCTGCTGCTTTTCCATTGCCTCATGCGTGCCGTGAGCCTCTGAGCTCCTAGCAGGTTCCCCATAGCAGCAGCCTGGCCCGTGCTAAGCAAGGGTGGCTTGTGCCAATGAAAAATGTACATAAGCTGGGGCTTCTCAGATCTCCTTTTCTTTTTACCCTGCTTTTTTTTTTTTTTTCCCCTTGCTTGTTGCAGGAGATGAGTCTGTGAGACTAGTGCCAATTTCTTTCTTCCTCGGTCTGCAAATCTCTCCTAAACCTGGAACTAAAATAAGGTGGCAAGTTTTAACCTTTTCTGATCACGTCATTTGATGCTTCTAGTGTCCAGAGCCAGAAACAATCCTGTTGATACCACATTTTAAGGATAATTCAAGGTCTGTGTATCACAGCTGTTTTCCTTTGGAAAATAGGAGACTTCAGGGAGTCTTGCTGCTTGTCTTGAACCTGCTTGCATGTAATGAACTCATATTACAAAAAAAAACAAAACCAAAACTAAAACCAAACAAAAAAACTCCCAAAACAAAAACAAAAACAAAAAAAAAAGGAAGACCCCATAAAGTGGTTGCATCATGAGCTGAAAGGGTGAGTTCAAAGATTACACAAAATGGGGATCACTGTTTAAGGTTTGTACCTCTGGTCTGGGTTGCAGTGCTTTGAGAGACATTTTAATACACACAGGTAAATAATAGCCCCTCAGAGTTACTAAAGTACAGTCAGGAGCTGGGATCAGGTCTCCACTACAGGGTCAACAGCACTGTTGGACACAATCATAGCTTTTAATGCATCTTGGAAGGACAAAGAAACTCCAATGGACTGGAAATATTAGCGATGTGCCAATGCTTGAAGAGTATATGTGGCAGGGAATTACAGCCTGCTTAGCTTGACAACAACCTGAGGCAAAATCATGTACTGGCTGATCAGAAGATGGAAAATCCTACACCACTTAAAGAACTTCTTTAAGTTAGGAATTTCTCATAGCAGATTCTTATTTAGTATTAACATTGTTTACCAGTATTTTCCAAGGAAGATTAATTTAAAACATCCGTACCAACTTAATGTTGTTGTATTTCCAGATGCATCTTAAATGGGAGTCATCTTCAACATAAGAATAAAGTGCAAACCTCACCCAAATGCAGACCCCAGACTCTGCCAGAGCTTGTTAGAAGCTAAGCACAATGCAAAATACTGTGTATCTTTTGAAGTCTATAGAATTTTTTTTTTTTAATTTTTAATTGTGTTTACCCAAATTGTGATTTCCCCATTCACAGCCACTCATTCAGAATACAATCCAACTTCCTTGACTTCCTTTAGGTAACAGATTCAGTCAGGCATAGAATCACAATATTGTTCAGGATGAAAAAGACCTTTGAAAAAGCCAACCCTAAACCTGACACTGCCAAGTATACCCAAAATGATGATCATGAGTGCCGTATCTACACACCTTTTAAGTTTTTACCGGGATGCTTGCTCAGCCACTGGTTGGCTGAGCTGACAGATATCTCCAGGACACAGCTGAAGCAGCTGAACACATCATTATCAATTCTGTTTCCTTCAACTAAAATTTCAACAGAGCTCAGCTGGCTTAACCCTAACTGGATCTAGCTCAATACAATGTTAATCAGGCAGGTTAATTAAAATTACCTTTACCAGTCACTGGAGCCATAACAGTCTGAATTTTTCTTCACAAAAAGACCCAAAGAGTTGGTTAGCCAGCTCTCTGGAGTAGACAATAAACAGCAGCATGGGAACAAAGGTAGATCTGATTGCTCAAAACCTCATCCAGCTGTGTTTTGAAAATCTCCAAGGGTAGAGATCTTAGAAAAGCCTAAAATGACATTTTTTCTTTCACAAATACCCATTCCCCTTTGGAGAGAACATTTCCCCTTGTGCCGGGCTCCTAAGAATAAAATCCTCTGTATTCATGTACTGATTTATAGCCTCTTCTGTATTCTGCTGGCTTTGCAAAACAATCCCTTTCCTGTTAACCCATGCATGGGGGCATGGCCCAGGGGGCACAGATACAATAACCTAACATCACCACCCACATGGGCTTTGCAGGTCCCACTTGGAGCATACACTCACTCCAGGTCAAAAGTTTTTCTTGCAGCTGGTAATAGCAGGATGAGAAGCCTTGCTCCAGTTTGGAGTGCACAGCTAGGTGTTGGTGGACGTCACCGATCCCTATAGCTACAACTGCAGCGCAGTCACTGTGACAGCCAGCCAGTGAGGTGCTTTCACCTCTCAGGAATGCTCTGGGAGTGCCAGATGGAGGCTCTAGTGAAAGGCTCCAGTGAGCCTGAATCTCCACTAACTTACCCCTTTGTGCTTTGGACAGAAAAACTGCTGAAGGTGTAAGGGCAGCCTGAGCAGAGCAGGGAATCTGGTGCCGTTGGGCTGCTTTGAGCACTGCTGAGCTTCCCACAGGGACAGAGGGTTACCAGAAAGGCAGGTCTGTGCTGTGTCCCAGGGCAAGTCAGGGCTGTGCACCTCGTCATTGCTACACTGCACTGAGCCATTGCTTTGGAGGCCTGAGCTAGCAGTCAGTGCTGAGACTAGGTCCAGGGCGCTGACAGACTCTGTAGCCAAAAACTCCTTAAGCACTTGCTGTTTTCTCCATCAGGGCAGAAATTGCTCCCTGTTTAACTGTTTACACCAAAGCCTAGAAAGAATGTGGTCTCAGAAATGACTGAGTGTTACAACACTGTAATTTTCCCACAGCTCACCTGCTCTCATTTCTGCTTGCCTTTGTTTCCTTGCCTTCCCCTCAGCTCCTTCATTCTCCTGGTTTACCCACCATCCATTCATTTTCTCTACTTGGTGGGGGTTTTCTCCTATCCCTCCTTTTAACTCTCTTTCTCTGAACCACTTCTCCTCCCCTCCCCCTGCCCTACATTTTCTGGCAGAGGTTTGGTCTCTGAGTTCAGTGTTATTCTTCCCTGGAGAAATGACTTAATGCCTTGGCTCTAATGAGCAGTTTGCTAACTGTGAGCCCTTGCTGCTTGGTCTATATGGAGATGTGCATGCCAGTAATTGGGAGCCCCATTTTTCTTCTGCTTTGCTTTTCTTCTCTCCCACTCCCTTCTTTTCCCCAGTCTCATTTAGCCATATGATGGTTGGAGAGAGCAGAGTCAGACAACTGGGTAAGACCTTTTGTGTTAGATCACTGCTGTTCATGTGCTCAGGAGAACAAGCTCAACACCTCAGGGAGCACAGACTGCCACACAAATGAGGCTTGCGAGTGTACGTAAGAATTTTACCCCATGGGGGTGTTTTCCCACTTATTTTGTGAGCAGATTAAGCTGGCCATGGATTGTATATGCTCTGCAGTGTGGACACTGCTCTGGGTTGCCATCTGCAGAGGCATGTGTCAGCAAAGCCCTGCTTTCCCAGAGCTGTGGTTGGCTGAAGGCAGTCTGTTCACCAACAACTTTCCAACATTCCCAGCTCTGACCAATTCCCTTCTACCTCATAAACACAGGATTTCTCCAAGTTTTAAAGGCCCTCGGGTACCCTAACTTGATCTGTTCCATTCAACCACTTCCTGTAAACAGACATTTATGGTAATTTTAGAGTCCACCAGGGCCTCTTTTATATTCAAAGTGAACCTTTGCTCCCAAATGTCTAGACTTCGACCTCCTCTCTCCCCAGCTTTCATGGTCAAACTCTGCTGGGCTTCCCACTCCACTCTTTGCCTCTGAAGTGCCTGGCCCAGCCTCTCTGGTTCTTTCTTGTGGTCTTTGCAGCTGCTGAACACCCTGCTTGCAAGGCATGAGAAGAGACCAGCAGTGGCAGTCAGCAGCACTTCCTTGAGCAAAGCACTCCACCAGCAAGAGGCCAACCCTCAGTGCACTGCAGCTCCCCGTAAAACAGAGGCTGAGAACACAGGAGGGACCCTGGTTGCAGCTGGCAGAAAGTGTCAGACTTTAAAAGTCATCTTAGGGCCTGAAAAAGCTCAAGAACACAATGTTTCCTGATGAAAGGGACACTGGATGCTTCTAAAGTATACCAAACCACAGAATTAGCCACATCCTAGGGGTGTCACATTTCTCTTGGATGGCCCTTTAAAGTCACCTCGTGGCTGCTATCCTGCAAGGAAGGGCTTCCTTCTGACTACTTTCTTGGGATCCACCAGGACCTAATCCTTGGTGAAACTGCATGTGCACCACCCACGTGGTTGGCCACTGTGGCAGTGCCAGTGCCAGCAGCTATCCACAAGATCTAGCTGGCCTTTGTGCATGGCTATGTGACATGCCATGGTTGCACCCAAGTCCCTGTTTCGTTGCCTAGCCTGGGAACCACACACAAGAACTTTATTCTGAGTGCATTCCCAAGAACTTACATGACTGTGCTCATTATTTTTGTAGTGCACAGCCTGGGCTCTCTGTCTTGAAAGCACAGTTTTTCCTTGTGTCATTCAATCCCACATCCTGCCTTCCAAGTCATAAGCTGATAACAAGACCTAAAGCCCACTGTTAACAGAATGTATAATTAAAAACTTTGTGATTTGACCTGTTGGCTAAGGTAACAGTGGTCAGTTAGGGCTACAAAGTCTCTTGCACTCCAACTTGATTCTATAAATTGAGCCAGGAGATTGGTGAGGTTGATCTCAGGAGACAGTCAACACTGTTCTTCCAGTGATTTCACATCTGAGGACTACTGGTGCTCAATATCTCAGGCTCTTTGGGAACTGGATCAGGTGGCTTCTGTCCTCCCACAGACATGGCTCATCACAGGTAATGCCCTCATATCATCATGGATTAATGCATCATTTTCAAGAAGTGGAGGCAGTTTCCATGAACCT
Source organism: Agelaius tricolor (assembly GCF_023055355.1). Lineage (NCBI taxonomy): Eukaryota > Metazoa > Chordata > Aves > Passeriformes > Icteridae > Agelaius > Agelaius tricolor. The sequence continues at coordinate 22,688,978 of NW_027269269.1, forward strand.
TATCTTTCTTTCCCCCTGCCCTTTGATATTTTTTTTCCACTTTGGCAGGTTGTTAATATCTCTGACATCAGCTTCTAATTGTTTGGACCATTCTTGGCTTTCGTTTTCTACTCAGCAAAGCCTCAGAGAGTGACAAGCCATGCTGACAATCTGCAATTTAACAGAGCTAAACAGGGATCAGAGTCTGACTAAGCATTCTTCTTTGGATCTTTTTCCACCATTTCCCACCCATCTGTTATATTTGGAATAATAGCAATTAGTAGTTCATGTCCAAACCCCCGAATTCCCCCTGCAAATGCTTGAACTTGTGACCATGGTTTGGCATCAATTTATCAGACCTCACTGCATTAGTAATACCATGTAAAAGAAAATTAGATACAACAGCTGCATAAATTGCAATAGCATAAACTGAGGGTATCTTGTATTGTTTAGAATGGGAGTGCAGAACAAGTACACAGTGGTTTTGCAGATAGCACAAATAAACATGTGCTCACTTTTCCCCATGGAACAGTTATTCTTTTGCTGGGAGAAATGTTTCCTTGCTCTTTTACACATATTAACAGCATGGACTTTTTTTCCCTGTAGTACATTAGGACTCAACACCCTCACACCTTTAAACAAAATTTCACCTTGTAAAGAAATCTTACCCTCAAACTGAGGTGGGGGCTGTTCTAACCATTCTCAACTAGTAGTTTGAAGAGTATCTCTAGCTGTAGCTCAGAGTCCATATTTCATCTGAGACCTACCATGATTTAGATTTTACTTTATTTTGTTTAACTTTATTTTATCTCAAATTTCATCCATGATATCTAGTCCTGAGCTCTGTTCCATTGTTCTTTTATTTAATGTTCTGAAGCAACTCTGAAACCACCAAATCTTTCCCACATTTGTCTTCAAATTGTACTTAAAAGAGAAAAACATATGTATTGAACAGCATGAGAGTTACCAGGTCCCGCTCGGCGGTGTTAGGAAGGTTTTATGGTCAGTTCAGCTAACGCTGGCCTCCCATAAATAAAGAAGTGAAATTTTACACCTGTGGACTGGGGCCAAAGCTGCCTTCTCTATTTGAACATGCTGACGCTCTGTTTTTGTTGGTGTGCGTGACATGCAAGCCACTGGTTTGCAACTCTGACCACACTGGCATAGGAAAGGCACACTGACAGCCTCCTCAGAGGCATCTGTGGACAACTTGCTTTTGCATTTACTGTTCCAGTCTCCCAGGGCTTTAGGCTCTTCCATGAACTCTTTCAGCCTCCAATGCTGTTGAAAGTTTGCACTCTGTGTCTTCCAGACCTCCCTCAGTGGTCACTTCCTGCATCCCTTTCTGAGCTTCATGAGCACATCAGCCTTTACTTTCTCTGAGTCTTCTTCCATTGTAGGCATTCTTGATCTGTCACAGTCTGCCTGAGAGCAACTGGTGCTACTTCAAGCAAATGAGTGAGTTGCAAACTTTCCTATGCACTACAGCGGTCCAATGAAACTCTCTGTGGCTTCCTCATCTCTTGGGGCAGGAAAACTGATGGTTTTCTGACCACCCTGACACCTGTCATCACTTTACCACTTTAAGACCTCTCCCCTCTTCTTTTTTACACAGCAAAAATTTTTATTTGCTTGCAACTTTTTTTTTCAGTTTTACTCCAGCACCATGCCTCTTAAGATGTCTGAGGACTTCATATTGCTCTTCTGCTGCTTATCCCCAGGTCAAAGTGATGTGCAGGACCAATAACCTCCATACTATCCCAAATTCAGCTCACTCTCCTCGTGAAAGATCTGGAATACTAAACTCAGCCCACATCACAGACCGCAGAAATTGTATCTCCTGAAGAGTGTGTTCAATGAACACAAATATGTGCTTTGTATTTTGAGGTGCTCTTGCCAGAATCCTGCTGTGGCATCTAGCATGGAAAATACTTGGCATCACCTATATCCCTCAATATTTTTCTCCTTTCAGATATCGGAAAACTTGCCTTTTTACATTTTCAGTACTTTCGAGGAACCACAGTTCCTCAGAAGTGCTAACAATTTCACTTGTCACCCCTAATACAATTCTCAGCATGACTAGCACATCCAAGAACTGTTCTAAGTCTCTGTTTTCAGGCAGAATGAGTTTTCCCATTACAGTGAATCCTGTAACATTGGATACTTGCAGTTCTATTGTTCACTGTGCTGACAGCTTCCCCACCATCTTGAGGATGTTCTCAAACTCTTTCTCAGGGTTTTGCTCTCTTCCTCCCCCAGTGGAGGCAGTTTTCTGAGAAGACCGAAGGTTCGATCCAGCTTTAATTCAATAAGAGCTGCTCTTACCCATTGCACTTTTCAAGACTTCAGATTTGTAACATAAAACTATAGTTCATATACATATATACTTTTCAGTGAAGGAAAAGTAACTACATTTCAAGCATCGCCTGTGCAGAGGGAATCTTTAACAATCAGTGTCCAGTACAAAACATGTCTTATTTATTGGTTGGAAAGTCCATTCATTTTGAGTTACTACAAGAGCAGCCACTGATCCCATGAAACAGCAATCTCTGTAGCACTACTCCTAACCTCTCCTTGGTGCTGTGGATGCTCTGTTGGAATATGCAGCATTTAACATGCGGTAGGGGATGTTCCCTTTGTAGTTTTGCATCAAAAGATACTGCAGTGTGCCCTTTGGTAGTTGGTTTTACTTGACTCTGGCTGAACAATGCTCACCTTTCTGCTTCCACTCGTTTTCCCCCCAGTGTAGTTGAAGTCTCTGCCATGTCTGAAAACTATTTGCTTTGCCATCTCACTTTCAGTAGCTTTTGCTTGCTCACTTAACAAGGGTATTTCCAATCTCTGAATGGTTGTCTGAATTTTTACAACTAGGAAGGATAGCAAAGCAATTTCAAGGCAGAGACACAAATGCTTCTAGAAAACACTTTGGAACTAATTTCATGATATGTTGATCTTCCCTGGACTTGGTAATTTATCTCTGGGGAGCTCCAGACTGAACTGTTTAGTCCTTTGTGCAGTGTTCATTGTATTTCCTTATTTCCTGTCATTTTCTGTGACTGAAATCCATTGCAGTCTTAATTATATTAGCCACTGTTAAGCATATCAAATCATGGAACTTGTTTTTTTTTTCCTTAATAATTCGGAAAATTTAATTTAGCTTTTAACATGACAACATCAGCTACAGGATTAGTAACTGCGATTCAGTAATTTAGATAAAAGCTGCTACAGAGCTATTGCTCATTTAAGCTATCCTTGAAGAATAATAAGAAACTTATTTTGTTCACATAGTAGATTATTTGCAATCTGCTTGAACTTTATTAGCGGTTAATCGCTGACCTCAACCATATCATGCTGGATCTGCTTCATAACTACATTGAGACGTGAAAGTTTTAAAGAGGGTATAAAACAACAAGAAAAAATGCCCCCAAAACCAGGAATAATAGATTTTTTTAAAGCTGCATTTCATAATTTTTTAAAAGTGAGCATTTATGTGAGTGGCTAGAAATTATTCTTGTGTACAAATCCATGTTAATTAGCAGAATCCATAATCATAACTTAAACTGAACTGAGCTTCTGTCTTTAGATTTTCTAAAGGATTTGTCAGTGCTCTGCTTATTTCTAATTATTTTTCAATCATTACCAGGTAGCAAAGGTATTGCTAAAGGTCTACAATATCATTTGTTCTCAGCCATTTTTTGCATTGCAATGTCACAGACATTTGTGCTCTTTCACAGGGGAGTACTCATGTCTGAGCAGATCTAAGTAAAACTTTATGGTGCCTGAACCAGCTCAAAGAAGCATTTGGGACTCCTCTAATTCCTCTGAACTCAGGCATGAAATTCCAACTTTTGAGGACCAATGGAGAAATTGAATTACCTTTGATTGTCCCTCCCAGACTGCCCAGCCTAATGTAGGATGGGTGGAGCATTCCTGCCTTGTGTCCTGGTGCCTCGGAGCATTCTCCAGTGAGCTGTATATCATGTCTGCAGTCTGGTCACAGCCTCCTCTCCAATCTAACAGCAGATTTCATCATCAGCCACATTTCACTTTGAGACAATGGGAAACCTTTTCCAGACTTTTTTATAAAGCATGGCTCTCAAATTCCCCAGTACTCTTGGAGCACCTGAGCAGGATTATAGTCTTAAAATTGGTACAGGCTTGTAGTGACTGCAAGTAGCAATGTGACAGAAAGAACTGTAAAATAATTTTTACTATAATGCTCTTCTAACATACATATAAATCTCTGAGATTTTCATTCAGTGGGCCAAAGCACGTCTGTATTCAGTGGGATTCACACTGAAAGTTTTTAATTCTTGTCGTATTTTTGGAGGAAAGGGAAGCATGTCTTCTCTATGGTGCTGGAGAAATTAACATGGAAATCATCCTTAATCTTGGAAATGGCATAACAACAAGTCTGTTAATGAGGATTGTGAGTTTTCCTAACTTTTAGGGAAATGACAAGATTATTTCTGTTTGAAAATGTACTTGTGCTTGAATGCATAGGAATCAAGTGGAACTATGAACTTCTAGGTCTGTGCACCTTTGTTCAGCTACATTTAAACACCGGGTACATTTGGAAATAGTGCTACAGCTGAGGTTTAAAATTGCATCCACAAAACCACAACTCTACTTCATAATATTATTAAAATCATACTTTTAGATCCATATTAAAAATATCCAAGTACTGAAAGTCCAAAACACAAAACTGGGAGCTGCTTATGCAATATTAATGCATGATTGTAAATTCACTTTGCCGTGGGGTGCCTACATCCAGCAGCTTCCAGAAAGCCCCAAGTCCCCACATCAGGAGGTATCCAGGGTAAGCCATGAGGAGAACCTTCTTATACAGAATGTTCACGACATCTGCACAGGAGCTGAGAAGCATGAAGCAAAAGAAGGAGCGAAATATAACAATAAATCCTTTATACATCGTGGATTTTCATGGGTTACAAGAAATAATGTAGGAATTTAAAAAAAGGAGAACAATTTTGGGTTTGAACGGTGGGCTTATATCCCCAGTTCCTCTGCTTCCTCCATTCCCACTCCACAGCCCGTGTCCTGCTCTATTCTTTCTGCACAGCAGGGCTGAACCCGTGTGCACATTGAGGGCCACCTCTAGCCTAACTGTGATGCTGAACAGCTGCCTAGTCCCTTTTGTTCCCTGTGACTGGGGACACAAGAAAAGAAGCTGGAAGCAGGTGAGAGGGGAGAAAGTGGTGGGGAGAGGGAAACAAAATGGGGAAGGCTCTGTCCCAGTCGATCTGCAACACTGGACCTATGAGGCCAGGGCAATGCCCAGAAAACACTGGGCATTCAGGAGACAAAGCTGCAATGTCTGCAAAAATTCCTGTTCAGGAAGCACAGACTTACTAATTTAGAGGCTAGCATGTTGGTCAAAGTTAGAAAAATTTGCACAGGGACACAGAAAAAAGCTCATACCATATATAAAGGCATGCAGCCCTATGCCAAATTTCACGTCCTTACTTCAAAGTTCAGACTTTCTTAATGAAATATCTCTCCCTCTAATCTCATGTTTGGAAACTGATGTTTCAGTTTAGCTGAAAGAGTTGAACCATGCTCCCAAAGCCGTCACTAGGTAGATATTTGGCATGAAAATCTTCCATCTGTACTGTTTGTATTCAGCAGAGCATTTCATGGGGAAGTAAAAGAGTATAGCTTTGGAAAGAGTAAGATGTGCCATACCATGAGCTGTGAAAATTATCCAAGGAGCTTCACGGGACTTCATGGAATTATTTACAAAGCAGGGGGGAATGATCCTGAAAGCATAAACTTACTTGCTCAGGACTATTAAGAGAACTATCAAAAGAGCTTGGAATGGAATTGCTGAGAATGGTTTCCCAAGCTATTTCCCCCCAACTCTTAATACTAAAGCCCTTCTCGTCTTGCCTCCTTTCTCAGCCTTTAATGCACATTGACATTGGTACATCTTTAGTATGGCTGCTATGACTCCTGTATCTTGTATTTGCACATCTAGAGGAGAAGGATTTCTGCCCAATGTAGGAATTTAATACTGTAGTGGGGTGTCCCCAACTCCACCTATACCCATCAGATCTCCAGTTCTCCTTTTAGGACTCCATACAAATTCCTCCCTTCTATAATTCTTCCCTTCCTTGCCCTGCTATGCCTGCAGCTACTGGGCAGACATAGCCCAATCCTTTTATTTGAGTCAGTGATGATGGGACTCCCAGAGTAACAGGTCCCTCCTTAAACCATGTGCTGGTTCAGGGATGGCAGCAGACTAAAGCATTTTGCAAAGAGAGCAAAGAAGGGGCAAGCTGTCCTTCCCCAGCCAGTGAAGAAAAGCAGAAAACCAGAGAGTAGTTTCCTCCAGCACAGCAAAAATTCCAATGGACATAGCACCAGAAGAGTAGATCAGGCAGGAGCTAAAAAGAGGAATTGTAAGAGTTTGCTAATGCTGCCTTGGTGAGCAGAGGAAGGGAACCACAAGGGATGAGCAATTGTGTGGTCCTGAGAGTATGTCTTAATTTACCTCACCGCAGTGAGAGTCTTCTCTTTTTAAGAGAAAAGAAAGGCCATGAAAAAGTCCTTGATTATAGGATCTGCACCTTCTGCTTTGCAAGCTGAAAGTGTCCTGGGGAGTTTTCTCATCCAGCTTGGAGCTGGGACAGGTGAGGGTTGCCTCATGGAGGAATAATGGAAAGTACACTGCCAGCCTTTTCTTCCACAACTTCTGGCTATTCCTAGGCTATGAAATAACATTATTTAAAGAAAGAAAAGGCATGAAGCACAAAAAATTTATCCAAACTCACTTTCCAGTCACAAACAGGTCAACACAAGCCAACTGGCATGGCCACTGTGCAGCTCACCATTGCTCTAATTATACACTACTCTTTAGCAATTTACCAAGGGACCTAATTGTCCCCTTTGCAAAAGGCAATTCAGGGAATGTCTTTCTCTGTGTAGTTATTTATAAAATGTCAACCCAAGCTCAACAGTTAATGAACCTCAGCCTGCACTGAGTTAAGGAAGGGTGATTTCATCTTGCCCCAACCTTCTTTCCCTATCCATGCCCACTGGACACTGGGAGTTTGTTTATACTACTCATGCCCTTTCTCTGTGAAGCTGAAACTCTTCTTAATGTGTCAGGAGCATGGGAAAACACAAAAGGAATTTATCTGGCCTGCAAAAAGTGCTAAGCTTAACACAATGGTATCTAATAACAGCCATGCCAGTGTGACTGGCAGCTGGCCAGCATCCATACTGACTCCAATGCTAAGCACAGCAACACATGCTGGGGCCTCTCTCCTTGGCTAAGCCTGAAGGCTTTTGCCTCACACCCAGCCCACATTGTGCTTGGCATGAATGAGTGGGGAGACACTGTGAGGTCTGGACATAATGGGATCTCCGTATGCAGCCCTCTCTTTCTCCAGAGTGAGCCCTCCCCCTCTACCATTCTTCTTCTCTGCAGATTTAATTTTCTGTAAAGTTCACACTTTCCATCTCAACAGCCAGGATATACAAACATGAGCTCAGCTTCCACCCTTGACCAAAGTAGAAAGGAGATCTTCTGTTATTGTTGTCATTGCAGAGGAAAGCTTCTCAGCTAGGGAGGTGTCAGACCAGGGGGCACAGGCATTAATTAGTCCTGTGTACCACCATCTCCAAGCTGAACAGACTGCCTGAACATGGGAAATGGGAGGAAGTTAGGGGAGCAGCCGGAAGATGAGGACAATCTGGTCCAGTTTGGGAAAAGCTGGGAATTGTTATTCAGCAGCTCCCCAGCTTCAGGCAGACCAACACCACCCACCTGTCCAAAGGTCAGACCCGCCACCATGCAAAGCTCTTGGCATTTTCTCGTTTCCTGCTCCTGGAGGATGGGAGAGGAGAACTTTTCCTCCTATCCTCTGGATTCTTTCCAGTCAATGAACCACTGCACGCTACATGCAGTGCGGCAATGGTGGAAAAATACCACCGGTGTTTGGAAAGGAGCTAAACGCTCCCTCACTTTTGCCAGGCCCAATGCAGAAAAGACCAATGGAGCTGCAAAACTTGTGACCCAATCCTCTCAAATGCACCAGCAAACAAGAGACAGCCCTCCCCACAGTAAGGGACGCTGCTGTTGTTTGCTCAGTCGGGAGCGCTCCATCAGCAGACAAACGGAGGTCTCACCTGGACTGCTGGGGGTGGTTTAGCAACTTAAGGAACCAGCTTGAGGCAGGGAGACTTCAAGGAACCAGTTTCAAATCCCAGCAGAACCCATTAAGCAGTTTATCCCTGAACAGATAAAATGCCTATCAGGTGGTTACTGCACTCAGATTTTTTCAATGAGACCTCAGAGACTGAGCTCATTGCTGGGCTTAGCGGAAAGTAAAGCCCTCATGATGCCAGTGGTAAGACCAGAAATTTTCCTTGGTTACTCTGGTTAAGTTTTTTTCCAGGCTCCCTTCTGTGCAGATCTGTGCTACCCTGCAAAGGCCTTTTTTTTTTTTATGGCAGCCTAGTCTACAGAATATTTCCATACATATGCTGCGCTTGCTGTCATGGTCCTCTGAGAGAAACCCACTCCAGAAATGTACAACATATTTATAATCAGATCAAACAGAGCAGGTGTTGTTTCAGGATTCAGAAAACTCAATAGAGAAAATGTTTTCTGAAAAAAACCCCAAATTCCTTTCTTTCCAGATCAAAGGAGCAGAAATGTATACATGTATACTTTTTTTTCCTGCTGAAAAATATACTTCTGTCAAAAAAGTTTCTGCCTGAGAACAATCTTTATTTTCAGATATTTCTTTAACATACAACTTCCTGGATTTACTCAGTCTGGCAATTTTTGCTGCCTAATTTTTTTTGGTTTTGTTTTCTGTTATGGTTTTTTTCAGGTATTAGGTAGTTAGCCTGAGACTTTGTCCTTACTTTTTCTTTCCAAATTTTCTCCTTCCCTCCCCACCCAGAAAGAATTTTTCATAGTTCAGAAACCTGAGAAAGTGGTGTATTTTGATATATTTATTTCTTTTTCTGGAAGACAGATGCAAGGAAAAAAAAGTTTCTTTTTGCTTGTGCTTCTGACAAAACCAAAATCATAAAAATTGCTCTGGTACTTTCTTGCATTTTTCATGTATTTGTGTTTCTCATTTTCCCTATTTTTCCTCTTTTTTTTCTACATAGGAAAAAGGAAGAGAAAATGAGCAAGGATCAAAACTAAAATGTGTTTCTCTATAGAAATAAAATTTAAATGAAAATTTCAACATGAAGTGAAATAAAGTAATTAATTTTGGTTCGATTAGAATCTTTCTTTGAAAGAAGTTGTATGGGAACATTGAATAATTTTTAAACAGATTTTCACTATATAAAGTGGCTTTTTGAGCTAATGTTCCAGAGAAGTACAGCTGGCAACAGGCAGTCTCCAGGACACATTTCACCCACACATCTACAGTAGGAACATACTTTATGAGAGCAATTACCAGACATATAACTTAAACATGAAATCACTGCAAATCACAGCACAGCCATTCATTTATGCCAATCAATAATAAGTAACTCTTTAAAGCACAGCAGGAATTTACCTCAAATAGGAGAGTCAATGTGAGGAAGGAGTCCTTTTATTCAAGGAGAGATGACAGATTTACTCATCATATTTTCTGAGTGCAAACAGGATGGCAAGATTACAGCTCTTCACATTTAAGGGACTGTAATAAAGACTGAAACATTGTCTATAGGAAGGAGATGAAATATTATCAGTAGGTCTTAATAAGGTTGCTCTGAAAAAGAACAGATGGTTTTACACAACTGGACTTGCAGCAAAGCTCAGCAAATCTGAAAAAAATAATTTTGGCTAGAATTCGTGTAACTTTCCAAATTAATTCACTGTGGCCATGCTTATACTGCTTCTTCATTCATTTCCCATGAACATCAGAGTGATCAAATTTTACCCACATAAATTCCTGCAGAAAGCACATTTTCGACTTGCTTCCTCACATACTCAGCAGTGATGTATTTTAAAGTTGTCTCCAGAGTTTACAGTCTGATACGAAGCTGGCCTTAACTTAAGAAAAGCAGACAAAGGCTTCCAAAGCCCATTACCAGAGCTGTGGTGTTGCAGCTTTTCAGCTTATAGGATCTTATGTTACCTCTTGAAATAAGGATCCACAACAAATTTTACACTGTGTGACTGTGATCACAGAGAAGTAAGAGAAACCCTGCACTTGTCTGCTGAATTTCACATGAAGCAATGTTTGTTAGAGAATCATGCTTTAGGTATTGTCTGGCTCACTGAGAAAGGCTTTTTGTTTTGTTTAGCTTTGTTTGAAGATATTGTTCAGCAGGCTAATCTGAATTCTCTGCTGTCTTTTGCCAAGCTGCAGTAGCTTGTTCAAGCCCTTCTGTTGATGAAGGCATGCTAATTAACACAACATACAGCAAAGTGTAGCATAATCTATGAAACCAAGCATAGCTAACTAACAATATTTCAGCTGCAAAGTAATCCATAAGAATACAATTCCTTAGAGAGACAGAGAGACTGAAAAAAGAACAGAGTAATTTTCAATGAGGTGTGCCTTGCAAGGAGACTGCAGTTGTTGAAGAAATGACCAAGAGATGGAGCAAGAAGCAGGGAAAAATCACAAACTAAGGTCTCATTTGTAACTTTATGAGCAAAATCTCATTTGCATGACCTAACCTGGCCAGTCTTCAGGGTGAATCACCTTTCTTCATATATATATATATATAACAGGGGCCAGGAGGTTTTCCTGGCATTTGAGACAGAGACAGCAGCCACCATTTTTCATTCCAGCGGAACTGCAGAACAAAGCTGTTCCAGAAGTTTTGCTGATTTGGCAGAGAGAGGGAGGGAGGGAAGAAGAAGAGCAGATGTTAACATTACTATTGTGAGACTTTCATCTGTACAATCAACCACATATTGAGGATGAGGCATCAGTGAGTAAGAGAGCAGAGCAGAGATGCTACCAACTCTTCCAGACCATGAGGGACAAGACTGACAAAAAGAATACCCTCTGGTATATCCTCATCCTATGTGGAGTGAGAAATGGAGAATGACACCTTCATCCCTCTGAGAAGACACTGACACTTCTCATCAAAATGAGCCACTGCTGTCACTCCAAGGGTGATGCAGGCTTTCCAATGTGATGAAAGCAGAGTCACCAAACTAACTTGTCTGGAATGCCCTGACCCTGAGGGCTCTTTCAGGCACCTGCCAGTGACAGCTTTGAACACTGGAGTGCTGCCCTGATCCTGTTTAGTTGAGGTGTTAGGGAATGGGTTGGACTCAATAATCTTTAAGGTCACTTCCAACCTAGTCATTCTGTGAATTCAGTGAATCTTCTCTTGCTCTTGTCCTCTCTCTCTCTCTCCCCCTTTCCCTTTAGAGGAAAGGTAGTGGTCGGGTAAATGTCCCCCACCACCACCTCAAGAAAACAAGACAGACAGATTTTTCTTCCATCCACCCTCTGGAGAAATATAGTCAACATTTTCAATGTTGTAATGTGCCAGAAGCATGTCAAATGTAGCATTTGAGCATGGTGCAGTCTCACATGCTGTGACTGAGCTAGACTTTACAAGTGTCACACTGGTTTGGTGCTGGGGGATGTTCCTTATCCCTTCCTCAGCTGCACTGAGCTCCTGTGCTCCCTCAGCATAGGCAATCCCTTGGGGACGATCACTGACCCTGATACATTCAAACCCCATCCAAACTGGCCTAAAATTAGGCTGGAGCTAGTGCTTCTGAAACCCTGGGCCGCTCAGAGCGCACAGAGCCCAGCAGTGCCCTTCTTTCTGGCTGTCCCAGGAGGTGCAGCGTGGGGCTCTGATGCAGATCAGCACTGCTGCCATGACTAAACAGCTCCAGGTCTCCACCCTGTCACAGGGCAGAAGCCATTTGTCTCTATCACTACCCACAATTTTCTTCATCCACCTTCAGAGCGCCAGGTGTCCTGTAAAGGTGATCATCAGCCCAATAAATCCATGCTCTCATTTCAGCCATCCTCCCTCTCCACCTCTGATTTCTGTTGCAACCAAAAGTGCTAAACACTTCAGTAGTGAGGAAGTCATTCAGTTATGTATCTTGGATCTCAAAAGAAAACCCCACTTTCAGATATCCTTTCAAAGGGGAAAAAGACTCCAGTTCTGCCAAAATCACGATGCCTTACATTTTTACTTTGCGTGAGAGGTACCAGAGGGTAAAGAAGGGTGGTAGTCATAGAGTTATAGAATGGTTTGGGTTGTAAGGGACCTTAAAGGTCATCTAGTTCCAACCTCCCACACCATTGGCAGGGACACCTTCCACTAGACCAGGTTGCTCAAAGCCCTTTGGTACACCCAATGCAGCAAGAGCAAAAGAACCCCCCCGCCAAACTCCCACCCCCATCTGTGCCCAGACACTTTTTACTTCTGCCCGCTTTGTCTACAAGTCTCAAAAGGATTTTATACCTCCCCTCCCAGCAGCACGTGGCTTAGCAATGTACAATGATGGAGCGGCTTTGTGCCCTTACTTTTGAGGTGTACCTTCAGGACAGAACTACACACCTCCTGCTTCACACAGACCTGTGGGACCATACGCAGCTTCCATCACCGTGACCCTGGGGAAGATTTCAAACCCTAATCTGGGGGTGAAAAGATATACATTCCAGCAAGCATTCCAGATCTCACAGAGCTGAGTTCACTGGGAAAAAATCTTGGACCAAGCCAGCATTAAGGGGATCACTTCAGAAAAGAAGGAAAATACAGGCTTAGTATCAGGAAATATTTGCTAGCAGGGAGCTTTGTTCAAATGCACAGTTTTCTCCCAAAGGAAAAGATGGAGGTTCCATCACTGCAACCAGTTAAGACTAAACCTGACAAAGCTCTGAAGAATAATTCACTTGTACTAGCTGGAGGGATGTATGGGATAGGATAAGAAGTCTTTTTTCCACTTCTAAATTTCAATTATTCCTCTTTAACTTTCTTTTCCTGTATGCTCTCTCTCCTCAGCTGCTTATTGCAGGAATGGATTTCAGTTAAATGAACACAGAGGAGTGGAAGAAGCACAGAGCTGAGTCTGAATTTCTGTGTGGGCCTGAGTCCAGGAAGAAAACAGCTTCCTAAGGCTGGATAATTAAATTCTAATTTAATTATCAGCTTAGTATCAAACACTTAAATACAACAGCTATTTGCCCATATTGCATTGCAGCCTTCTATTTTCAGGCACTATCTGCTTTAAAACTGCAGCTCTAATGCTGTTTGCAGATGGATGTGTGTTATTGCAGTATAGGGAACTGGAAATTCTCCATATACCAAGCTATAAATATTTCTTTGACATTTATTATCCTCTCTTGAGTTCAGGTGCTAAAATACTTGGACCAAAGTCATGTTTGTAGCAGAAAAAGTCAGTCTTGGATCTTACCTTGTTGCTGGCTAAATTATTAAGAACAGACAAAGGCAGCAAGGAAAGGGAGTCCCTCTCTTAGCAGAGGTCATGCAACCTTTGAATCAAATTAGCTGGAGCTTCGACTCATTTAATGATACCACTTCCCGAACACTCCTGCTCAGACAATAAAACAGATCACTTCAGGGGGGCTTTTCTTCTTCTCTGTCTTTCCGTCTCTCTCTCTCTGTCTCTCTCTCTCTCACTTTTTTGTCTTCCTTAGTGTGTGTGCACTGTGATTGCCTTTGCGGTCATGAGTCTGAATCCCAGTTTTGCCAGCTGCATTGGATTGTAAACTCCAAGTCATATGAATCTCAGTTTTGATTGCCCTAAGGGAAGTGTTGGATTATGTAAACCAGGAGATAATAGCCCTTATAAAATCCCTCCAATAAAATAAAATCAAGGTGTATGTGTCATGGTGGATTAACAGACTTGGCTTTTCCATTTTTTTTCCTATTTCAGGCTCCTGGTTGCAGTTGACTAGAAACACATACTACTGCAGGGGGAAGGAGAGCATACTGTCATCTGTGAATCACACAGAAACGTGTGGTAGCACACTTAGGATGCTAAGTTAGTTCCCTGTGGTGAAGATAAAACTGGAAAGAAATGGGGACTTGTCTGTGTCACAGCACTGAGAAACTGCTGAGGTAGCAAAGAGTGGCTATTTGAAACAGGATGTGAATGTAATGCAACCAAACTGAGTGGCCTGGCTTGGCATTTATCTGGGACAAAATAATGGCTGTCTGGCCATTCCCAACATGCTGCCCCCCACCACCTGTGATGCATCTACGGATGGCTGGGACCTTTCTGCTGAGGTGATTCTTTTTTATGGTAGAATGGAGAATCATCTGACAACCAAACATTTTTCACCAGAAAATTCCAGCTTGTAGAAAATCCTTGATTTTTGTTTCATAAATGCAGGATCTGGTGGTTAAGCTCTTCTGGGAACCCCAGACAAGTAGAGATTGTGCGACCTAGATCACCCAATATTCACCAAATTACCCCCGTGGCCTGTAGGATCTGTATTGCCTGTGGTACCCCAATATGACAAGAAGAAGCTGAATTTCATAAAGTGAGTCACAGGTGGGCTTTTCAGCTCTTTTAATGGGGACTAAACAGATCAAAGAGCAGCACTGTGGAAATTGTATCAAGCAGCCTAAAGAGCTGGTGTCATGGTCCCCAAAACCAGGATGACTCTGCAGCCTTAGGTCTAGGCTGAAGTGCTGACACCCCAGTATGAGGAAAGTCCAAGTCTGCCAGTCCTGGGCCATGGGTTGCAGAAGACAGCAGTGAGGAGGTGCAGCTCCATGACAGCCAGCAAGAGCAGGTCAGTGCTAAGCCAAAAGTAAATGACACATTTTTATTCATGATAAAGGAAAAAAAAAAAAAAAAAAAAAAAAAAGTGGCAGAATGTTGTCTTTTCCCACCCAATATCTCAGCTTCTCAAATGCTGTGGGTATTTTTTCTCCTTCTTTTGGGGGTGAAAGATAGATATCAACATCCACAGCAACAGTTCTGTCTGTCCATTGTATGGGTTGCTTTCAAGACACTTCTGCCAACACTGGGTCATCCAGACAGTAATTTGCTAACAGCAGAGTTCAGTCAGTGGTCAGGCTGCATCTGCCCCATCTCAGACAAGACAAACACTGGGGCCACTGGCATCACAAATAAAATCTGAAGAACTAAATAACTCTGCCTCCTGCCACTGTCCAACACTGGAAGCTCAGATGTTGCTGATGGAGGTACCAAATTTGGGCCTCCACAGTGACATGGTTGTGCTACAGGAATGGGATGGGAACATGTAGGCGTAGGAGGAGCACAGACAGGGTTAAGTGTCCCTAAAAGACAGATTCAGATATCAGTGCTTTAAAGTGAGATTATGTTTATAAATCTGGTAGAAAGCAAAAGAATCATTCAGAGGGGAGTTGATAGTCCTTCTCACGTCAGGAGGTTCTTAAATTTAGTTAAAGGAAAAGTAAGATTCATACCAAAAAATCAAGTAAGAAATGCCATGCTTCTTTAAAGCTATGCAAATAATTAACCTTGGCAAGATAATACCATAAGATATGGTAAATCCTGCATGACCTGAGTCTTAAAAATCAAGAATAACCTGCTTTTTTTTTTTTTTTTTTAAGTAAGATGCCTTAAGTTCAGCTACAAGTAGTTGAAGCTAAGGCAGGATTTACTTGGTGACATTATTTGGCACGTGTTATGTGGGAGGCCAGGCCAGACCAGATGATCATTAAAGTCCTTTCTGGCTTTGCAATCTATGAAATTACTAACCTGAGAACAGAGCTCTTGAGCTTGACCACATTCCTCATGGGTGAAATGACTTCTCAAGGTGCAGACAGACCCCCAAAAAGCAGTGAGCACCCTGTTCTATGGGTCCAGGTTAAGTGGGGTATTCACCCATAAAGAATGTATGCTGCATTTGGCAGTCAGAGCACCTTTACTGGTTTTGAGGGATGAGGCACTTCTGT
Source organism: Agelaius tricolor (assembly GCF_023055355.1). Lineage (NCBI taxonomy): Eukaryota > Metazoa > Chordata > Aves > Passeriformes > Icteridae > Agelaius > Agelaius tricolor. Next base: position 22,704,833 of record NW_027269269.1, read on the forward strand.
AGGTTAAAAACTCATGTTTGCACACTCACGTGTTATTTATGGCTACTCACATGTCAGCAGTAATTCTGAGCTGTGCTTTCTCAACTCTAGGAATGGTTTGATAATTTCTATTGCCAGATTCCTGTTGGCCATCTAAGCTTCATAAATAAAGGCTGAAAGCTGACTTGTGGGACAAATTGCTTGGGAAAACAGGACACCCTTGGAAAGGATTGGAAAGAGTCTTGACTTTTGGATCACTGGCAAAGGTGGGCTCTTCCTACTGAAACTTCATGAAACTTCAGAGAAATATCCATCATTAGCTGCTCATTCTTCCCTTTAGAGTCCCCAGTTCCGGGTTTGAATTCATGCCAATCTTCCTGAGAGACCACTCCTCCTGTAAGAATCTCTGATTCTCTCAAACTGAGTCTTTCCAGTGTGTGCTCCCATCCCCCCTGGTCTTGACTATTCATCTCCAACCCCACCCTGGGTGGCATCCAAAGCAGCCAGCAGGGTGAGGGAGGTGATTCTGCCCCTCTGCTCTGCTCCCTGAGACCCAGCCTGGAGTCCTGCATCCAGCTCTGGGGCCCCAGCAAAGAAAGCACCTGGACCTTTTGGAGTGAGTCCAGAGGAGGGCACCAAGATGATCAGAGGGATGGAGCACCTCTCCTATGAGGAAAGGCTGAAAAAAATGGGTTTTTTCAGCCTGGAAAATAAAAGGCTTTGAGGTGATCTAATTGTGGCCTCCCAGTACCTGAGGGGAGCCTGCAAGTAATACAGAGATTTTTTATGAGAGCATGTAGTGACAGGACCAAGGGGAATGGATTCAAGATAAAAGAGATTAAGTTTAGACTAGATATTAGGAGAAAATCCTATACTGCGAGGATGGTGAAATCCTATACTGCGAGGTTGCCCAGAGAAGATGTGGATGCTCAATCCCTGGAGGTGTTCAGGGCCAGGCCAGATGGAGCTCTGAACACCCTGGTCTAGTGGAAGGCCTCCCTGCCTACAGCAGGGCAGTTGGAACTAGATGATCTTAAAGGTCCTTTCCAACCCAAAAATTTCTATGATTCTATGATCTAAAATTCCATGATTTCATAAGATGCTAGCTCCCAACCTTATACCCACATCACTGCAGCACAGGGGGGGAGCAGGAGGGAGAGCACATCTTCTACAGGACCATCAGGAAAAACAGAAGAATTTGTTCCAAACATGGGTCCCAAACTTATCTTTGTGGTCAGGAAGTTGCCTTTAACTTCCAAGTACTTGGAGCTGAGTTCTCAACACAGACCACATTTGGAGATACATCAATCTTGGTACAATACTGGTGCTAGAACTTTAACAGTATCTGATACTATCCTGGGAGAGAAGTGTTTTATTTCTCTTGACATTCATCCAAATTAAAAAAGGCTAGAAGGTTAAATAATCCTAAAGCTGAAGGAGTTTAGGTCTGGAGTTAAATGAATAGCTGGAGAATGATGCAAAATGATTTTACTGGTCCAACATGTTTCTTTTAACTCTCTCAATGTCTTTATTACTCCCAGAGTTGTCTCCAGCACCGTGTGGCCACCTTCTAACTACATCTACTGTCTGAGCAGGAACTCCTGGCAGTCCACAGAAGGGTCAGCTGAAGGAAGGAAGTGGGCCGTGATTTTGTCAACTAAGGCTCCAGTTTATTAACAGCTACAGATGACCAAAAGAATAGCAGAGAGTGAAGCAGAGTCTTTATCATGCAACCAAACAAGACATTTTCTCTTGATTTACATATAGATTGCACTGTCAGGACAGGAGCACAGCCGAAGTCTACTGTGATCCTATGGCATGTACAAGGACTGGTAATAAAGAAAAGGCAGCAAGGTGCAGAGAAATAAAATGAAGGGGACAAAGAATTGTCTGCTCTTCTATTTCTGACCTGTGGAAATATGAGGTTTTAAAAAAATATGACATTTTTTGCTTTGAGCTAACCATATCAAAAATGTGGAAACTCTCACTGAGAGCATCCTTTTGAAACCTGTGAAATCTGCTTTCTGGCCATAATGCTGTCCAACTATATCAGGGCTCTTTCTTTCTGAACTTATTCAGCTGACTCAGTAAAGTGCAGGGCTTTAAAAATCCCTGCTACAGGGAGATCTGCAGCTACACAGCCTCTCTTTGGCTACAGGGAACTACTGGGGGAAAGTATCCGAGAAACCATGTGCACAATCCAAACGATTCAGCACTGACCTTCTAGTGTAGTGTTTATTAGCTCTTAACTATTAGCATTTGCTCAGTGTGCTTCATTGGGTGAGACTGACATAATCCAAGAGTGTGGTGTGGCATCTGGATGATGTTATCACACATACTCTTGCGTGCGCAATCACATTCATCCACAGCTGCGTGTGCGCACACGCACAGAGATCTACCAGCATGGCTCAAAGGGCTTTTCTTTTTCCAACATTGTGGGTGACAAACTGGACAGGAGGAGAGGAATCAACGCCTGTCTATCCTCCCTTGTTGGAAAGGGCTACTTACTTGCAGCGCCATCAAGGGGTTTTGAAAATCCACAGAAAGATACAGTAGTACACAAGAAATATAGAGGGAAACGGTTTTGTGGAGCTGGAGGGTAGCAGCTATACTGTGTGTTTCTGACCAGACTTTAAAGGCAGCAACCTCTGACTTTCCACACTGAGATGGAAGCAGCACTTTTATGCTCATATTCTTTTGACAGTGAACTGACCAGTGATTACTCCTGGGCAGGACCACACCTCTCCAGATACAGCCCTTTGTCCCTTAGGATAGGACACCACAAACTGAGATGATAATCTACTACGTTGCCTTTTTTATCATTTCACTTGCCTTGGGAAACTAATGTTACATGGGAGTATTGCAGCCAGAGCCAGAAAGAACACCTACATTAAATGTTGCTCTGATCTTCCTGTGACACCTTTCTCCTCTCCCTTTTAATGAACTGTGCTGAACCTGGGTCACTGTTGGAGTTGTTGGAACAGATTTTTGCCCCCCTGAGGCTGCTGTTCAGGTTTATTTGTCCCAGGAAACTGACTAGGCAGAAAAATACTGTTTCATCCCTGGTGTGAATTTATGACAGGATTTTCACCAAGAATTTGGTGCTTCAAAACTCAGAAATCAGCAGCAGTGGGAGCTCAGATGGAGGGGTAGAAACAGGGCTGGGGGAGAGGGAGAGGCTGAGAGAGGATACTAGAGATAGAACGGGAGGATGGGACTCAGTGAAGCAGCTGGTGACTGTAAACTGAGATGAGGAGATAGAGATAAAGAGTTGAAAGTAGGGGAGGATGGGAACAGGACAAAGCTAGGCTGGAGTGTCACAGAAAACCTGGAAGGGGAAAAGAAATTAGGTGCTTGCAATCATTTGATCCAGTGCTTCCATACCAGGAAAATGGTCTTCCCTGTAGAGACACAGGCACAGCTGCACTCAGAGTCCTGGGCCCTGCCAGACTCCCAGCTGCTTCTGCATGGGGCTGGATGGGCACCTCTGCACCACTGTCCTCGAGCTGGGAGTAGGTGACCGTGGCACCTCAGAGCAAGGCAGGGGGACCCTGAGCACTTGGGGACCCAAATTTCTTAGGTGAGGTCCAGCCAGGATTCCTGGGTCCTCTGCTGTTAGCAAATTGGTGCAGCCCTCCTGGGCCTGTTTGACCCCTTGTCCCTTAGTCTATATATAAAAATGACCACTTTTTGGGCTGATTTTGTTTTGCTTCCTCAAAAGGAGGAGGAGGGAGGGAAGGCTATAGAGACATGTGCCTTTCTGAGGAAAAAACACCACCACTGACTTCAGCATGTGTTGATATTACTCAACCATTTTCATTGCTATGAAAATCCTGAAAAATCTAAACGTTTCATTCAAACCCTTTGAAAAGGAAGAATTTTGATTTTTACATGTGGATTTACATCTTGTTTTAGTTTGAATCAGAATTATGTCACATCAAAAACAAAAACCAGAATGAAACCACTTTGCATGACCCCTATGATTCTTTTACATTTCTGAGAGCCATGGGCAAAGGAACCAGTCATCCTGATAGCCCATGTGAGAGTAGTTATTGTCTCCCATAAAGAAATTCCCAAGCTGTTTTTTTACAGTTTGGTCTCTAAAAAACTGAGGAAATTTCCTCAAAAATTACATTTAAAGATCATCAGGGTTGTAAAACCAAACACTTAAAATTTAGGAGGGACAGAAATTAAGATACCCATAAAATTTGAGTCCTCTTGCACATGCACACTATAAAAATGAATTATGAACGCAACCATTTATCTTCAGGATCCTCATCTCATGCAATATGCAGATGGATGGTGCCTCGGCCATGAAAGGGGGTTGAACTATGAAAAAAGCTGTTTTCTACCAGACTTTGCACAACTGCTGAAGAAGACAGAACCTTCAAAGTAAGTATGAAAAAAAAGAGGATGAGAGAGGAAGAGAGGATCATGCTATGGCTTAGACAACTGAAAGCCATTCTGAGTGAGCTGGAGCCCAGCCTTGCTTTTGCCTCAGAGCTCCAGACCAGTGCCTGTCAAGTCACTCCACCTGGGGTTTTTGGGTGGTGGCCAGTAGGTGTCCATTGCTGTCTTGGTTTGAAAAGACAGGTGTCTGCTAAGGAAGACAGGAGCCTCCCCTGAAATGGAAAATGTAAACCCCCTCCCTCTGAATTATTATAATTTTGAAATTAAGGGGCTCGGAGGCAAAGATATGGGAGTAGGAATAACAGTTCTTTATTAAGGGAGAAAATAAAAAAAAAATAAAAAATGCAGTAATAGAAAACAACACTGACTGAGTCAGAATACAATCTGACACCCTGTCGACCAATTGAAATGGTGGCTGCAGTTCTCCTGGAGTGTCAGGTGTGGTTCTGTTGAAGCAGGGATCCTGTAGAAGGGTGTAGTTTTCCTCTGAAGATCCAGTGGTGGTGTAGATGGCTCTGGTCTTCCTTGGAATCCAGTGGAAAAAAATGCTGCTCCTCTGGGAATCCAGTAGAAAAGGTTGCTGTGGTCTTCCAAATCTCAGATTATATCCAGTTAGGAATGCTTGGCTCCGCCCTCTGGGCAGAGCTTCTCCCAATGGGATGATGTAATTTTATCAGTCATGCTGTGGCACTCAGTGGCTCTGTAACAGAAGGTATCACCCCAGAGGGAGGAGTGGTGTGGAAGAGATAAAGTCAACTGCCCAATTAAGAGAAGATAACTGCCCCACCTCTAATAGAAGAAAAATAGAATACACACCCCCAGCTACACCTTTCCACATAAGACAACTGCTCCCTCCTCTGTGTCAAGGGTGAGAGGCCAAGCCCCCAGTGTGGAGCTGAGCGCTGAGTGGGGGCTCTCCTCTGAAGATGAGGGTGTGCCATGAAAGCAATCACTTCTTTTTCATTAGGCTTTCAGAGGTGTCCCTTGCACGTTCAGGAAGCGTGTTGCACAAAAAGCCTGCTCATGGTCTGGTAGCTTTGCCTTCAGACCCAGGGCTGAGGAGCGATCGGTAACGCAGGGCCAGGGACTGCACACTGAACAGTGAGGAGGATTAAAACAAAACTCTGAACAACTTGTCAGTAACTGAACACCATGCTCTGAGTGAGGGGCATCTGTGGAAAGAAGATGATGTGATCTCACAATAAAAGACCGCAGCACCTTAATTGAGGAATTTCTTAACTTTTGGTGCCAGCCTCTCCAATTTTAATATTTTTATAATCAATTTAACTTATGGTGATAAATCAGTGTAGCTCATTTCTAAAGCATATTAAGAATGTCCACATGTTCAGCTGAATCAGTGACAAATCATATGCCTTTATTTATGGAGACACTCTTGGATTAAATTCCTTATGGCCATCAGTTTTGTTGAGCTGCAAAACAGGCACACAAGGGTTTATATTAGTTTAGATTCATTATTGTTTTAAACCAGTTTATTCTAAGCTGGTGGAAACTTCTCATAAGCATGTCTCTGGGGAGATTATGTGGGAGACTTCCAAAGGCACAGGTAGCAGTTCAAGCATTTAACTCTCTGTGAACCAGCAACACACAAGGTTCATAAACAGGCTGACCATTTCTCACTTCTTCTGGTCACAGCAGATCCATCTGTAATTGCTCAGCTGTTCTCAAACTATGTTAAATCTACTTGTTTCATCACATTATCTTCAGGAGGAAAGCATTTGGGGAGCTGTTTATTAACAGAAAATTGCCTCTACAGTAGAAGTGTTTCACCTTAGACACATTTCTCAAACATGAAGGAATCCCTGCCATCATGAACCTATTTTAGCTGTCTCTTCTCTAATTGCTGCTCTGTATATCTTCCTTTTCCTCTCTTTCCTTTCCCTACAGTTCTCTTTGTTTTTAATTGGTGACGCCAGCCCAGCCATCTGGAAAGAGGAACAGGAGGGAGAGTTTTCAGAGGAACAAACTTTGGGTGCTTCTTCCCATGAGGTTCCCACTGTAGTACTCAACTTGCAGATGGCCATCTGAGACACAGAGGAGGCCAGCACAGACCCAAGTAGTGACACATCACCTGGCCTGCAGATGCCCCCCTCCCAGCTACATAGCAGGCAGTAGTGGGTGCCTCAGTTCATGTCTTTGGAAATTAATTTCCTGTTATTTTCAGAATTATTTATTTCCCTGTTTGGGCGTATGCACAGTGCATGCCCAAACCTGCATGGGTACATGCACACACACATACACACACATACACACACACACACTCACTCACTCACTCACTTTCCTTTGTCAGTTTAATGACACCCAAAGAGTTTCCTTACTATCTGTTGTCATTCCCTAGTGCTGGCATTACCAGATCTTGCCTCTGACATGGGGTTTTCCATATAATGGTTTCAATCCCTGTGTCCAGGACACTGCTAGTCCTGTGTTTTCCACCTCTCCTCAGATGGATATTCATTGTCTACTGAGAACACCCATGCAGCCTCTTCTGCTCCTCTCTTGTCACTGCTCAAGGCTGAAGCTGCCCAGCCAGGGCACTGCAGGTACCCTGACACCTGCCAGTCCCACTGAGGGGCTGGCAGCTGGAGGCACTCCGGGGTTCTGTGGAGAAGGCTGCCCTGTGCTCATTTCCATTTACCCTTGGGCATAAGTGGAAGTGAACCTGCATTCCTCAATTCACAATGAACCCCAGGCTGAGCATGGGGGGTGCACAGGGCACAGCACTCCAGCTGAGAAAAATGAGCTGTATCCACACTTCTTAATGCACAATCTTCCAAATCCAGGTAGGACCGAGGGACTGGCCTTACAACGGGATGACTTTTAGTGGGTTGAGCTCAAGGGTTTGGTCTGGCAGTATAAAGTCCCACGTGTCATCTTTCCAGGTACTTTTATGGTGCAGTGGATTACAAGGAGGGAGGCTATATCCGTGAAAACATTCACAGACAATACTCTCCAAGGAGAAAAAGCAATTTGTAATTGCTAAATTATGTGCTCTTCAAAGGCAACAATATTCTCTGCAGCTAGGAAAAAGATTCAGCTGTGCTGTGGACAGTTAACTCGGCATCCAGACATAAGGATGAAATTTGCTAATGACAGGAAAATGGCTCTCCTGAGTCCACAGTCCCATTTTTGTATTACACTGTGGGGGATGATTTAGTTTCAATGCATGACAGGTCCCACAAAGGGAATGATGCTATTAACTTCTGAACTAAAATTAATATAATCATATAAATAAAACACACAGTTTCCTGTCTGCACAGTGCATAAAGCTGAAAATTAAAAAAGTTGCACTCATTTTCTATTTACATTTAAAAGACCCTGCAACCTATATGCTTTCTTCTTCCACCTTCTCTCTTCATACCCACCTCTACACACAGACTCACACAGAGTCAACAGATCAGTTTAGAAACTTAGAGCTATGTTTTTTATAGCTAAATATAAGGAGCTCTTGCACAGAGTTAGTGTAATCAGTGATGAATTCAGGCCAATTAAACAAATAGAAGTTACTTTTCAGCCTTTCCAATTGCTTCCTGAGTGGATTATACTGATGTGAATTTTGAGTGTTGAGGTGGTCCATGTACCAGCATTTCACTTGCTCTTCCAGGCCAGAAGAGCAGAGCAGCCTCTCAGTCTTCAGCAGATTTGCCTGCAGATAAAGAGGGATAGAGATTTTTCAGGGTCCTTATTCCTATTACAGAGTAATTTAAAAAGTAAAATCAAGCAACCACTTCAGAGAAAATCTGATATTTTAATGTCACCAAAGTTGCCTCTGGAGATGCGTGTTCAAAATGTTTATTTCTCACAATGATTGCAACTATTTACCAGTTATTCTTCTCTCTCAGTCTGTTTCTTTAAAAAAGTATATGAAAATTGCATACATCCTGGCTAAACAATTTACTTTAAATATATGAGTGTTCTGTTTAAATCTTTACTGATATATCCTGGAAAAAAGCATGAATTCATTTACTAGTGGCATTCTTCAAGTTGCTTACCCTATTCACCTTTCAGATGGGCATCTAAGTTTGTTATCTGAAGGCAAAGAACATTTATTTTCTGATAGAAGGTCACTGGCACCTTGCCCTTCCTCATGCTCTAGGGAAAAACACAAAGAGGAACTAATTCCCATTTGTATGGTATTCTATGTCTAAGTACCACACCTGGGGCCTTAACATGTTACACTTGGGTGATTCCCTTTCAATCTATTCTCCTACAGTCAGATGAAAACATTTGGACAATTTAAAGGTTCCCAGGAAGTCCTCTTCAAAACAATCGGATAATGCAGAAAATTGAATTTGAGGTCCTCTGCAAATTGCCAAATTAAAATCTGTTAACCTTTTAAAAGGTATGTGGAAAATTATGAAGACCTAACAGTACCAGACTGCACTGAAAAGCTTTCCTTCAAGCATAGACTCAGGGAGATCTCAGGGACCTATTTCCACTGTTTAGATGCCACAGCCTAAAACAAATTAGGAAAGCAGAACATCCAGACAAGTGGTTTCAATCTCTTTGAGGTTATTGATATTAACCTTTTGAAGAGTTTTCTTTCAATATGCTGTAATCAGTGCACAGAGATGCTGCTCTGCATTGTAAGTGACATCATGAGTGCACAGTACCACTGGTTGGTGTGAGGTAGTTCTGTGAATAACTTAGAGGTGGACTTAGAATCCAACTTTCAAGTGTATTTTTTGGTAGGATTAACAAAAACTATGAAAAAACTTTTAAATTCTTTCAGTGGAAATTTTTGGGTTTTCTTTTTTTCTAATAGTGGAGTTCTGATTTACAGTGGAATGAGCAGAGAATCCTTGCACTGTGCCTAATTAAAGCCAAAATTACGGATCTTGCACAAAGCTTGCTCTACTTTCCTCTGTCAGATGTGCCAGTCTGAATGCCTTGGGTGCAGCCCTCAGTGTTACTAGCAGCAAATACAATTGGAATAGCAGAGGGGAGAATTTTCCTTCCTGGATTAGGAAATAGTCATGGGTCACTGCTGTGAGTGTGTAATGAGCGATTTTGGTGTCATTGACTGGTTTCTGCTTATCACCATCTCAAAAATCTATCATAAAGTGTACCAGTCCAGGAGCACAACCCTTTTAACCCACCCTACAGAGTGAGAACATCACCATCACCACATACCGCTTTAGCAGTCTTTAGGGAGAAGTATTTATTTCAGCAAATCTTCATTATCTCTGTCCATACCCATGTGAGGAATGGGCCAATGAGACTAAAACACTCAGCAGTGGACTTGTGCACTTGTAGTTAAACTGTAACCTCCTTTGGTCCTATATTTTTTTTCCCTTTCTTTTCCACCTCCCCATGCATCTTCCATGCAATTTCCACTGTCAAGTATTTAAGTCTAAAATGCAAGCCACAGGAACAGAGGCTCACTACTCATTTTTCTCAGCTCTACCTGTAGAAATCACCACCAAAATCCACTGTAAGTGAAAAAAACCAAATCAGTTTTTCCTCACCTAGGCTGACTGTGTGGGTCAGCAGTTACTGAGACTAGCCAGGCTGTTTTAAGGTAAGCTACTCTAAATTAGGTGCTGTTTTAAGAATCTAGCTTGGCTTATTTTCTGTTATATTAACACTTCAACATACTCCATATGCTTACAAGATGGGTGTGAGAGAAGAAGAGAAACACAGCTGGCCCAGAGTGGGAAGAATGTAAGTTTAAACAACCTCACCCCTTCCCAAATGTCTTTCTGGCGGCACTTTGTGACTTTCTGGATATTTTCAGTTCTCGCTTTCCTTTACAAAAGCTCATCATACCCAATTTAATTTTTTATAATAAAAAAATGAACTGAGAATTGTTGCCAGCCCCCTTTACTGCTGCTGAAAGTGCACTGGTATTCAAGATTAAAAAAAGAAAAAAAAGGCCTGTAAGAAACCCTAAGAAGGGACACATTATCCATTATATTTAAATGTGAAGATGCTAAAAGTTGTAAAGGAAAGATGTTCTCCTTTATCTCCTGTTTTAAGAGTTCCTTTTGAACCTTTTTCTTGCAGCTATTTATTTGAAGACGAATGTTTTATTACTTAAAGCCTTGGACCTTTTCTTATGTAGAGGATATAAAGAGCCAAATTTAGGCATATATTCCAGAAGTCATTGCAATAGTTTGCACAATTTCTTGCCATGTGATCTTAAATTACATGCCCCAGAAAGCATATCCTTCCATGGCTCATTGCTAATTTCTTCCTTGGCCTGAGACTGGCCAGCTTGCAGTTTCTAATGATGCTTTAGTCCATCCAGCCCACGAAACTGGAGGCACAATGGGTGCCACGCTCGGGCAGGTTCAGCCTTGCTAACTTGGATCCAGATTACAACCAACATTTTTTGCCATGCAACTTAGGTTGTTCCCAGTGGTGTCCCAGGAACCAGAGGAGAAGGGTTCCCTCCAAGCTCCACCTATTGAAATAAATCCTAAGCATGCACCTAAACAAGAGCAGCTCAGAGCAGATTTTATAGAGATTTAGGGTATGACGTGTGCTTTCTGGGATCCCATCAGATCAGCTTTCACTGGATATGCCGAGGGGCTCTTGACCTTGGCTCCTTTTTGACTAGGGGTAGAAACATAAGATGCAGGACCTCCCCAAAGCCACCAATTAATGGCTCAGTAAACTGTGCAGTTCTGCAAGTCTCCATCTTCTTTTCACATGAATAGTAATATCACTGACAATCATGATGTTTAAACACCCATATTCAATGTATTATTTTACTGGACTGAAGGAGGTCATTTACCTTTCCAAGCTGGCTGCTGACTCCTATGGGTATCTCCCACTCAGATATGGTCAAGTCCTGCTTCTGTGTTTTCTTGACATTTGTGCAAATGGAAGAGTCTTGCTCTCCTTTCACAGGCTGAGATGGTGTGGAACAGAACAAGACAGACACTGCACTGAAATCTATTTCTTGAAAAACATTAAAGAACCCTTCCCTCACCTTGCTTTTGTCTCTGCTGACTGACACTTTCCATGCTGCAATGCAGCAAAAGCAGTGCAGGATTCAATCACAGGTTGTAGCCTGTCCTCCCATGCCTTGGTAAATAGTCAGACTTCTGGTCTCCAGTTCTGCTGCCCCTCTTCTACATGTGCAGGTTAGAAGGTGTTAATTCAGGATTCCTTCAAGCAGTGTTCAACCAAGGAGACTGTAAAACAAGTGTGAAACTTTTTTATATATCCAGAATGGACCAAACCTTCATCAGAGATGAATTTCACCAGGCTCATTTACAGTTTAAAACAAAGATCAGCTCTTTATCTGGGCTTGGTTCCAGCGCAGAGGCATCCCCTTTTTGAAGGCAAAATGAATACAAAGGGTCTGGCATGCACCTGAAACCTGGTACTTTCTATCAAGATGGGGTTTCAGGAAATAACTCTGGAGACACTTCTTGCCCTCAGTAACTCCCTATGCTTGTTACAGGGTTTCATCTTTGGGTGAAGGCTACGAAGGATTATGGACAACTTGAAACACTGAAGTCAGAAGTGCCTCAGGCACCAGTTTTCCCCTCCAACTAATCCATCATTCCTGCTGTGATTTCAGGAAAGTGATATAGTAACCTGTCTCCTTAGAAGAAAGGATGGCCCACTGCTGTCTTTTATATTCTGTCGAATTACAACACTTTCCTTTTTCATCTGGCCCTTCATCACAGACCTAAGCATTTTTCTTTCTGTGTGTACAACTGTGCCGGTTTCTCATTCATTATCCACACAGGGATGGACACACTGATCCCATATGCAATCCTTCCTCTCTGCTCCCATAGGACTTTCTGGGGAGTGAAGTTTTTCTAATTCGGAACAGATTCCCAATTCCTTACCAGAACCTTATCATCAAATGCATCTGATCTTACCACAGACAGGAATTTCATGCAAAAAAATTCTGCCTTCCCCCTCATTTCTACAGCAGCAGACATCACACTATCTTCCAGCACTGTGCTCAAGAGTCAGAGACAGCTCAGTGAAGCATGGGAGGTCAGTTCTTCTGACCTCTCCTTCTTCATGTTGCATGTGCTAAAAAAAATTCCCATCAAAATCTAGGTATGGGGGCAATTTCAGTAGCTTTAATGTGTGGTTTTACTGTGCACAGGTAAGTTTCTACCCTGATTAAGAGGTACCAAATATCTCACATTCTGAGACCATGTTTAAAGATATTATCAGATATGGTAAGATATCAGATATGGTAAGATTGTCTGGGTAATTCATTAAAGATTTGATTTAAATGTGTCCTACTCCTTGGTCAAGCAATTACTGAATCTTTTCTCATGTGTGATCTTATTGTGTAGTCTCAAGAGGAAAGCAAAGGCATGGGGGAATGAAGCATTTTTTCATTCAGAATGTACAAAACAGATTTACTTGTGAGGCAACAGGATTACAGTGAACTTGCAGGTATGTCAGATGGATTTTCTGAGTTCTGGAAGTTGTTGGCAAGGTGCCCTGCAGTCAGCTGGCTCCCTGTCTCTCATTAAATCTACAGTTTTGCTGTTGATCCTTTGAGGCTCCTTTAAATTCAGAGGAGTGCCTGTCCCAGCCCCTGTGTGAAAGTGCTCAGTGAGGATTCCTCAGCAGGGTGAGACCTACTGAAGTCACAGAGTCACAATGAAAACAGAGCCATAATCATGAAAAACCACACAGCAGAAAGCATCACGAAGAACTTCTCTCTCAGTTTGTGCCCCTCTGCACTCCATTTCCCTCTCAGAGGATGCTGCCTCCAGTCTGTTGTGTAAAGCATGCACAGAAATGGGTCAGGGGGATAAAATACAGAAGTATTTTAAGTACTTTAAAATATACTTCAAAACACAAGTATATGTGTGATGCTTCAGTAGTTTTTCTGAGGCATGCATCTATTCCCCAACTTATTTAATCAACCCTGCCAATAAATAGGCCTAATGAGGTCACCATTCCTATATTTTATTTATTTGAGGAACAGGCATCAGTAAAGAATGTGGTTTTAGTTTGGAAGTGTCTCTCTGTTCTTCTCAGTTTCAGTTGTTTAACAGTAGAAACCTGGCATGGATTGCATTTCACCTAACTCATATAACACAGCTACCTCCACATGGGCTGGTTGCCATCAACTCTGGTGCTGTTCGTGACTTATTTTGGATAATTTTTTTCTTGCTTAGACTACAAAGGGAGCCCAAACTATCAGGGCTGAAGAAATCTGAGTTCTTCACTCCTCGGCCTAGTGTGTGACAGACTCCACACCTTCAGCCTGGAGCTCAAGTCGTGATTTTTGCTGCCCAGGGCAAAAGAATTTGGCAGGAACAGAAACAGGCCATGGTTTTTTGAGTCAGCATCTTCACATACTGGACAAACCCTTCTTCTAATACTGGCACTCAATTCTTTTGTTTGGGCACAAAGACATTTTCTTCTCCTGGGTAGTCTCTCCCTTTGCAACTGCTGATACATAACACTGCAATAATCTCTTCTGTTTCCTTTTCACTGTCTCATTCCCAGATGCTTATATCATGCATTAAACCTCTGTTTTTAAAGACCATTTCATGTGCTACCATTTATTTACACTCCTTAAGTTCTCTTGTAGAATAGGTTTGTGTGTTTTGCACTGTTTTTGGTACTTTTCTTACTCCTCTTTTCAGTAAAAACCTCTTGAAAGTTTTGCTTGTCCAACAGCTTTGCTGATAACTCTGGGATTTTATAAATCGAACTCCCATACCCTCAGTAAAGACTCACATATCATGTCTAGAGCTGCGTGTCTGTGGCATATTCTTTAATGCTTTCCTGCACCTGTTAGATTCTCATGAGAAAAATGAATTTTTCATATGATGCATTCTTCTGGTGGATACAATAGGTTTCAGTTTGTGCAATGATCCTATCAATTTCTGTGCAGCTGTGAGCAAGATCAAGATGTAACTGAAGATATACAGGACATTTGCAACAACGACAATAAAAATAAGAATGATTTTTCAATTAAGATTTTTCAATTAAGAATATTTGCAAGCAAAAAATTCTTGGCACTGTTCAGCACCTCTGTTGTTCTTCCAAATATACAATGGAAAAAAATCCTATTGAAAATGGTACAAGGATCCCACAAAACAAAAAGCTCAATTCAGGATTCAATTTCATGCTGTCTGGCCTCATTAGCTGTGCTCCGTATGTTGTCCTCATCAGATACTGGGCAGGTACATTTCATGGGAAAACAAAAGTCCCTTGTATCTGCACTTTAAATGATTTTTATTTTTAGACGGCTTTAAGGAACAGAAATGAGACTCTACTGTTAAAATGTGCAATCCAGATCTCTGTCCGAGACCTTCTGGCATTTCTGTGCTCTAGCAGGTAAAGGTGCAGCCACCAAGCTGATGGAAGCTGCAGAGGTTCTTCTCCAAGACTCCTGACTGCCTGAGAAGATGCAGAGGGAGAGGAGAAGGGGGCAGAGTTTTTATTTATTGCATCCCAGTATACTTTCTGCATCACTGCTTGCTCCCAAAGCAGTGAGTTCAGCTGCATGTGGCAAGTCTGGATTTGGAGTCCCACAGAATGGAGATTTCTGTTCATCCAGAGTGCAGGAATATCTGCCAAGGTTTCTCCAATGCTCTGCAAACCAGACTTGCTTCTGGCTGACAGAAACCCCCCTCCTCCTCTCTCATGAGGACATCTCACAGAAAGCCCCTCCAGTCAGACAGTGCAGCAGCAGCACAGGAGCATTTTGCCATCTGTTGTGCTTTGCCAGCTGAGCTGCTCAGACTGTTTCTGGGAACAGGTGCCTTTTGCCAGCCCTATCTGCTGCTTCCATCCTCAGCTTGCCTTGGCAGGATGATGAGCAGAGAGGTACAGACCTGCTGAGACCTCTTCTTCTCCCCTCGAGGACCACAAGTGCGTGCACTCCTGACACCCTCCAGGTGTGGACCACATGGTCCCAGCCCACGCGTTTCATCTTCGGTGGCCCCAGTCTCATCTTCCTGAAGAAATACAGCTATTTTCAAAAGAGAGGGGACTCCTCCTATGGAACTGGCCCAATATTCATCAGTCAGAAGATGGGGATTTTCAAAATAGGTATATAGACAAGCTAACCTCACCATTTTGCCCCATTCAGGGATGTGAATCCTCTTTGCTCCTTTCTGTCACCTTCTGTTTACTTCTGTTCCATCTCCTTGGTCCCTTAAATTTATGCAAGGATGATTTAAAATCATGCCAGAGGGCCATGAAATGAATTTTCTCATGCAGCAGATTTCAGGATTTTTAGCAATGACATCAGAGGCCATCTGGAAAGGCCAGCAGCAGCCACATATCATCCCAGAACACACACATACCCAACACCTCCTTCCCATGTGGAAAAACGCAATCAAGTCCTCCTGGCTCAATGGAGCTGTAAATGTCCTTTAAATCTGTCACTTTAATGTCCTCCTTGGAAGATGCAGAATGAGGACGTAGGGTTTTTTTTCCTTATGGCTCTTTATATTATAAACCAGAGGAATTCAAAGTACTCCATGGGTTTTTACAGGAGTTCTTTGAAATTATTGTGTTCTGGCAGGAGTAGCAATAAAGTTTTGAACTGTGTTTCCTTCTGACATTCAGGAGAGTCAGAAGTCAACCTGGCTGTGAGCAGCTGAGACAAGATAAATCTTTCGTGGCAGTAGACTAGCAAAGCCAGGCATGCTCTGTAGGGAAGGCTTTATTCTCTCAAAGCACGTGTAGGAAAGGTGTAAAAATCAGATTTTCCATCCCAGGGCAGAACTTCATGCTGGGAGGACAGGACTACAGTGCCCGCTGCCTGTGGAATATTGTCAAATCTGTAAAAAAACTAACTGCACAATTGTAGAGTGGTTAGCCATCCTCACAATCACATAATACCTCCAAAAGTGTGTCAGCAAAACCAGGGGTAGTCAAACACAGCATTGCTGTACCCCAGGGCACCAGCATTTTAAGCACCTTTCCTGACCACTGGAACTACAATGGTTTACTATACTGAGTTGAACAGAAAACTGCATGGAATGAGGAGAACAGCACAATGGAACAAATAGCAAACATAACACATGGAACAACCATGGAAAGCAAGCACAACATGGAAATCATCAAATCAGAAAGGTGCTGTAATGGGAAAACCAGGTATTTTGATGTTGACAACTTCAGACAAGCATTCTTTTCAGTTCAATTATTGCCTCCATACATAAGGAAGTTACACAACATTCATTTTTGTATTTTTTGCACTTTAATACTTTTTCCTCCATTGGATATTTATTTTTCAGTCCAGATTTTTCTTTCTTTTTCCTTTAATTTCTTTTTCCTCTACAGTTCATTTTAGCATAATGGCATGCTTGACTGGTGTACCTGGCAGACATGAAACATTCCAGGTCTGTATTTATGAAAGCAATAGATGAACTGGTTTTCCTGCTCAATAGTTTCCTTGCATTTTATTTAATTCCTGAGAATGCAGTAAAAGACATAACCAGCTTTTGCATTTTGATTTTCATAGATTTTTCTTTTGTAAACCTTTTTGCCTAATAATTTCTCACTCCTTCTTTTCTTGGTTTGATCTGCAGTCAGTTCCATCGTCTTCTCTTCCAAGTCTGCAGTAACCATCATATGACTTTTCTTGTTCTTGTTTCTTGCTCTGATTTTGTTTTCTTATTCATCCTGAATTTGAGTTTCATCCTCTTACTTGATAGCCCAACAAAAGACTTGGACCTAAAGGACCCTGAACACAATGTCCCAACTTGAAAAACATGTCACAGAAGGTGCTCAGAAGATCTGATCCCAAACATTCATGTGGTGTTTTCTGTAAATGAGTAACTCTTTGATTTGCTTCTGATTACTGTACTCATTTTCCTTTAAATAGTTTTGCATCTCAGCCACTGCAGCCTCCCTTCTGCATCCATTAGAATTCTATTACTGTGGTTTTTACTCAGCTATTGCAATTTTCCTTTCTTTTTTTTTTTTTTTTTTTTTTTTTTTTTTTTTTTTTTTTTTTTTTTTTTTTTTTTGTGGTCAGTCGCTGTTTCACTTTTGTCTGAGCAGAAAAAGAGGTTTTGTGCTGACAATGTTGATTAATCAGTATGGCCACATGTTGAGCTAATTTTAGAGGGAAAAAACCCCTAAGTTTTGAAACAGTTTATACATGGAAAATGTATATACGAAAGCATTGTAACTCTAATAAATATTAAGGTGACTATTCCTAAAAGCAAATAATTATTCAGTGCAAAGGACTGATGAAATTAAAATAATTTTGAAATTTTCCTCAGCCCTTATAAAACTTTGGTTCTGGTTGTTTTTAAATTGTTCTGGTAAAGCAGACTGGAAAATGAAGGAATGTATACAGACCATGTAATTATCTGTGAAAAGGGAGAACAGTGAGACTGCTATTTCCACAGACTGATTTCTTAAGAAACCTTCCTTAGAAGAAATTGGAAATGAGTTTTCAGGACTCAGTCAACTTAAAAATTACTAGCAAACACAATGAAGATTCCAGAATGCAAAACATATTTAGGCAAGTAGCCCCATAAACGCTAGACAGAAAGGGCAAGCAATACTTTTAGACTTTTTTAAAACATAGTTAATCTCCAATTCAAGTGAGATTTTAATGTTTACAGGGGAATTACATCTAGGTTTGGCTATTGCAGGTCCACCAAAACTGTGGAACACTTTGATTTGCATGTGCTGCCGTGACCTCTGTCATTGTTAAATTGGACTGGTACATCAAGGGGAATGGTTTGGAAGCAGCCAGACAATTACAACTTCTCCACACAGACTTTTTCCTCAAGGATGTTGTATGGTCCTTTTCTTGTAATACCTCTCATTCTGTTAATCCAAAAGTTCAGCTATGGGTTGTGTGTCAGCATCAAGTGCAGAACACCTGGAGGACAGCAGCATACTTTCAGTCTTTCTTACATACAACATCCAAGAAGGGATTAGGAGATCCCCAACAGAGCAGAAGTGCTGGTAATCTTCTTCTACCTCTTCTATTTCGTTGCATGATTCCCTAGGTGCTAGTGAGAGTATAAGCCCTCAGGAGGAGAATAAGTGAGCAGGGGAAGGCATAAACTATAATGTGCAAAATTTTTGTTTTTATCATGGAAAACAATGGGAAAATTCTTATTGTGAAAGTCCTCCTATGGGAAATGAATGTAATAACAAGAAGTGTGATCTGTAGGGCAGAAGTTTCAGTGCAATCTGAAAAACTCCAATTATTTAAATCACTGCAAGCTGATGGGTCTGTCAAAGGGTTTAGAAGGAAAGAAAATATAAAATTTCACAGATATTTCCAAGAATGCAGAGATTATTCAGAAGTATAGCAATTGTTTGTGGAGCCGAGAAATCCTCTTCTATGTTAATTTGTTCAGCTTTTGAAAGGGGATGAGAAAGAGCTGGGGAATTGGAGATTACTCCCCTATCTCTGTACTAAAGAGAGATAAAGACTTTCTCCTTAGAAGCAGATAAGAGCACTCCTCCTTTATTTATTTTCCTTAGGGAAAGGTGAGTTCCAGTAAGCAGGACATCTTTTGCAGCATTCCCATAATATTTGAGCATGTCAGCATCACCTTTTCAGCACCTTGATTCCTACTGCAGTGCTTCAGTGAAAATGATCCCTAGGTATGCCAGGATAAATGACAACTTTTTGCATCATAGGCAAGAACAAACCACAATCAGATTTTGACAGCAAAAAGCTCTGTTCTCTGTTACACATATCTTCACAACATCATATACCTTCAAAACACAGATTGCAGAAGACAATTCCTGGCTGCCTTTTCATCTATTTCACTTCTCCAGACAGGACTTCCACAGATGCTTATAAAGGGTCTACAGACTGTCCATATTTCTTTAGTGGTGTTGCAGGAACCAATTCATATCCAGAGACATGGTGAGCTATCAAACCTTGTGCAGTGTCAAATAAGGGAGCAAAGATGCAACCTCCACACTAGCATTACCTAACTTGCTCTTTAATGCTTAATTAATGATGTTTAGTCACATAACCTAAACTGCCATTTCAGAGAGTGTTGAGGGGTTTTAAAACCTTGATGCTGTTATCAATGATCCATTGAGAATGCAATTTTTGATATTAATTTTTTTTGTTATTCCAAGTACTAAAGTTGTTCATGGAAGTATATAAAGGAAATAAATGTAACTATGCACCACAGCCTTTTCAAATAAAAATTCTTTCAGTAAAAAGTAAATATATAAATAAAAATCACTTATTAATACCAATGGCCTTTAAAGCAACTGTGCTGAATTATGCAGGAAATCCAAAAGGGTGCCTGGGCACTGTGTGCCAGAATGTTTTCACAGGGTGTATTACATGACAGAAGGACAACCAACTGAAATTCATCAAATATTTCTTGTTGAAGACTGGAATTTACAAAAAACAAATATTTTGGTATGACTCACAGGATGTTATTTCACAACTACACACACACATCTTCATACCAAAACTTACTTTTGTACAGTTATTGAGAATAATTGCTAAGGGAGAGACAAAAGTGGTCTTTACACTCTGTAACTACTGGTTTCTGCCATTGTCCTGCTCTTATTTTTGTCATCAGTTTTGGCATCCTAGATCAATTTGTGTCCCTAAGCCCGATTAAACACTAACACTTCTCTGCAAGACTTGTATTTCTCATCTATACCCTTCTGCAAACCTTTCTTCCCATTTGCGCTATGACAAGTGGTACCCATAGGTAGAGAAGAGAAATACCAGGTACAGCCACCTGCCCACTCCAGTCATGTACCAGTCACCAGATTGATGCTGCTGCCTCATACCTTTCTCTTCTGAGCTCAGAGAAGGTCCCTACAAGAGCTGTTTCTTGGTCCTGGAGATTTGTGACTTTACATGGTTTTTTTGCCCCAACACAGAGTGGAAGCAGAGAAAAGGCCTTAAACTCAAAATCTGTGGTAACGTTAAGATGCTCAAGTGAATAAACGAAAGAATTTCCGCAAAAAGGAGTGCAAGTGGTTTTATTCCAGCTTTGGGGGTATCTCTGAACACCCTGAACAGTAGAGCTGACGTTTATTTCCTAGTGTCTGCACACAAAAACAAATTGATAGCGGAAAAAAGACATTCTTCAAAAAATCAACTCCTTTGCAACTTAATAGGACTCTGATCACCCATGTAAAATGAGTCACGTTTTATTGCAATCTTCTCTAACCCTGACCTCCTCCACTCAGACACACCTCACGGAAAGAGAGGTGGAAGCACAATTTCAAGGGCAAGAGGCAGGTAATAATATTAAATGGCCACGGTGGGACTGCAGCAATGGATTGAGCAGATTGGATTTGCCCAGTGCACCAAAATGCCCATTCAGTCCTCACTTCTTTACAGGCTGCCTTTCCAGTCCCTCTGTGCTATATTTCATGGTCAAATTCAGGTGATGACATGGACAATTTAGTGTCTGAGTTCTTTCTAACCCAGGACATGGTGTTGTAATTACACGCTCCAGCGCAGGCCTGCATTCCGAGATAACAAACAACCTTGTAAAAGAGGGGGAAAAAAATCCTTTAATAGAGTGCAGTTCCCTTCTCCACGGGCTGAGCGACCTGAACAGCAAAGGAAATTCCTCTGCATCACTGTGTACCTGGAAGCACCGAACGGAATGAGCCCAAGTCACGCCAGAAATTATTCACCAGGAGCTAATGGCTACTAAAAGCATGGTTTCCCTCCTTTGTCCAAAGTGCTTTGCTGCAGGCTTGATGCAAATGCAGTTTTCATAAGCAGCCCTTTCCCAGATACATTCCCTCTGACAACACTACTTCAGTCTCTGGTCTTGCTCGAAACACTCCTCATTGAGCATCAGAGGCTCCTTCCATAAAGCAGTTTTCACGCAGGCAAATTAGCTCCCAGCACGCACTCAATAAATCTACACCCAAATCATCTCAATTTCCATGCTTTGGCCTCAAGACAGTCATAAAGGCCTGCAGGTTAAGACTGCAAAATACTGTGGGATGCAAATTACAGGAAAAAGTACCTGTGTATCAGAAGGCAGAAGAAACAGGAATGTGGAAGATCACACACAGTTTTTTAAAAAGATATAATTAATGGAGGCTTGATAGGGGCAAGATGAGTCTTGTAGGTAGCAATATAATTACATGACTACTTGGAAAATTTGCCAAAATTTTAAAGCCAGGATCAGCTTTAACATTCACTAAAAATGTGAGAGTTGTTGCCAGGTGTATTTGTTAAAAAACCTTAAAGTTAGCACTGCCTCAGCCACAGGTTAGGTCTCTTTTTGGGTCCTTCACCTCTTAGTCTTTTGTCCAAGCAAGAAACAACAAAACATTTCCACTTCTGGACTGGGTTGTTGAAGTTTGTCTTTCTGCCATTTGCCTTTTGTATTTTTTAATTTGAGGCTCTTCTTACTTCCCTTTTTTATTTTTTTTCTTATTGTCTACTTATAAGTATGAATCCATTCACAGCAAACATCCCAAAAATCAAGAGACAGTGTTCATGTATGGAGAAGACATTTCCTTTTCCCTTATACTTTTCCAAGCTCTGTCATGAACAGATGTTATTTTTCTTCAGGCCAACTGGAACAACCGTTCAAAGAAGTATGAACCTTATTTTTCATCTCAGCATGGTGTTAATTCAGGATTGATCTATACATAGGCTGGAACTAAAAAAAGACCAGTCCTATAAATCATACCTGCAGTTCAAGTGTGTAGACGAATATTTTGGTGGCTCATCCACATATTAACCTGATTTTGTTAGTAAATCATGACCAGAATAGGTAACAGACAAATCCCTACTTTAGCCCTAGTGTTTCTGGTGCAAATCTGATGGAGATTTGTTTAACAGAGAAAAGCCACTCTGAATGAAAAAAACACAACATTGTCACACCAACATTCACTGGTAAGCTCAGATTTAACCCAAGTTGCCATTTTGCTTCCAGTTTGGATGCACTGATGCCCCTCTAATACCTGAAGATAACAGTTTTGATGTCACTAAAATTAACCTTTTCATTCCTGCTCCCAGGCCCCCATTATTGATTTACTGTGCATCTCTCCATTGCCACGTATAAACAAGCACAGGAACACACAATGCCTTACATATCTCCTTGTGTTTCTCCACAAAGAGTTAAACTCACCAGAACTCTGGGGTCTTCTGGGGTAGGTCCTCAGGTATCACCCCAAGCTGGAAAGGTTGTTCTGGTGCTTGAAAAGTTTCACCTTCCTGGAGCCACGTCTTCTCCCCAGGCAGCTCCCAGAGAGAAACAAAGACCTCGGATGTTTCTCACACTCTGCCCATAAACCTGTCTCCCTTTCTGCTGTACAGAAAGTGATGGGAGAGGAAGAATGTATTTGGCGTGCAGGGAAGATAAAGGTAGTTGTGGGCAGAGACTGAAGAAGGAAAAAAAAGGGAGTGATTGTTCACCAGAAGATCTGAAATAAGGCAACAGAGCAGCTGGACTGCTCAGTTGAGGGAGAGGATGAGAGAAGCAGAGACCAGACAAGAAGGAAAGTAGTTTGGGAATGCACGGCCCACAGGAAGATGAGGGTGAGGATGAAAAGAAAATTAATTTCCAGGTGAAGAAAGAGTAGAGAGGGAATGAAGATGAAGTAGGGGAAGAATTAAACTTGTGATGGCAAAATGCTGGCTCTAGCAGAGAACTGGCACTGCACCAGTGGTGATTAATTACAGTGCCTTTTTTTCATCACAGGCTTGTTCCTTTTGGAATACAACAATAGATGGTTTCATTATATGCAGACTCTGAGAACAAATTTTTAAAAAATGTTCTTGCACATTACTGCAAATATGGCTTCAGCACTCTGTGCAAGACTTGCTGTGTTTTATGGGTGCTGAGCCTCAAAATCTGACTTTATACATGGCAGGATATTTTTTAAAGGCCAGCAGAGTGAAACCACTAGTGATGTAAACAACAATGTTTACAATATTTATTATGTGATTGAGCACGTTGCATAAACACACCCAAGCTCTGTGCACAAGCAATCACTGACATATTTACACCATGGCTCTGGAGCCCAAATGCAAATGTGTACAATAAAGCAGCAGACTGAGACTTTCAGGCGCGAGGGAACAATCAAGTGCCGCGTGATGAAACATAATTGGAAGCCATTACATCTTCTGGATTCTGAAAGCAGATTTTTTAAAGACTATTTTAGAGCTAAATGCTGCTTTAAAAAACATCATAAAAATTTGTTTTCAAATGAAAGAGGGGGGAAAAAAGGATCCCTCCCTTTTGAAATGACAGATGTTCCTAGGAGCTGCACTTCACTATAGAAGTTTCCAGTGACAGCAAATAATATTGTATTGGCAATGTCTTAGTGGCAGGCTGCATTGCACCTACAGAACTGCTATCTGATGGTGATTTCACAGGGGGAATGAGCATCTCTTATGCCAAGCCATTATCTTAAGCCTATGATAACAAAACTGAAATGACTGAATACAAAATGCATGCAGTAGGGATAAAGTTAAAGAATTCAGCTGGATGATGACCTTGCAATTCAGCTAGCAGAGGATTTAGATAAATGTGACTGTTTTTTCATTTGTTTCAATGAGATCATTGATATAAGATTTGTAACACAGCTACACACATGCACAGAGTGCCACAGCAATATACATATAGCTACCAGATGCTGAAATAAAAAATGTACCAGTGATGTTGCCTAGCTTCAAGAGCCAGCTGAAGGTTAAGATGTGTCTACAGACCAGGAGTGAAGCAGGTATTTATGTATCAAAGGTTTTCAGCATTGTTATCGATGCTCATGAGATATGATTAATACAAAAAATTGATTTGATACCAGCTTGTGGCATTACCTGTTACATTGTACAAAGAAGCATTGGGGATGAACAAGAATTAAAAAAAGGGAGTCATGATAGTAAGACTTTAACCAAAGTTCCAAAGTTGTGTTAATTCATGTCGTAGTTGAGAAAGTCACAAAATAAAGCAACACTCCATTTTCAGAAGGCTTCAAACCCATTTTTATTATAGCATGCATGCTTTTTATACATTCTTACAAAACTCCTAAGTTTAAACTTTACTCATTGGTCACAAGAGACAAACTAAGTGCTTATTAGAATGGGCAGTTGCAGGTTTCTCTTAATTTATCCTTCTTTCTTTCTTGGCTTCTATGTCAATGACCTTGGTAGAAAATTCTTTCAGGGGTAAACATGGATCCTCTTATCAAACTTCTCTCTGGCTCACAGAAGTCACTGTAAAACCTCTTCCACAGATTCACATAGGATGACTCCTCACTTAGGGTGAAGAGGATGGGTACCATCTTCACCTAGGACCATTTATGTGAAGATGCTCCTGCAAAAAAAAGGCACTTTACAAGTAAGGTCATTGATTTGCAACAGCAAGCAACACCTTTGCTAGGGGTTTGAAGAAAACAAGCCCGTTTCTGCATGAGGAAGTAAATAAGGGACACAGATCCAAGAAAAACAAAAAACAATTATTGTCAAGATCTATCCTTATCTTCCTTCTTCCATAGACTCTTTTTGCTCATTTTCAGACTTTGTGTCCTTTGATTATCCAGCTAAATAATCTGAAGCAAAAGAAAGAGAAAGAAGTTCCTGGCCTTCTTCTTTCTCTGTACTGAAAACTTCCTCATCTTGATGCAACCACAGGAGTCTATTTTTCACTGGCCTGGCCTCCCCAAACTTCTCCCCACTGAAAAACAACATCACTAAAGATAAGTTTCAGGTCCATAGTTTTGGCCACTAACCAGTGACATGCAGCTCGAGTCTTGTGAAGGGCTCTCCCACTCCTGCCAAATGTTCTCCATTTCAGCTGTGGGTCTGTGACATGCAGGCTAATCCCAAATCATGAGCCTCCCTCCATCAAGTAACTCATTTTTAATCCCTCATGACTCTCACAGACACTGTGAATCTCCCACACCCAGCATCAATTTCTTGGCTGTAAGAAAAGCCAGCATCAGCCTCCCCCTAACATGCCCATGCTGAGGGAGTAATGCAGCCTGTGCAACAATTTAAGGGTCTGTTTGCCCAGCTTAAAGGACAGAAAAAAGTCAAGTACAGGAAGCCTATTACAAGAAGTAATTGCTATAAAGCTGTGGCCACCAAGAGACCCCACTCTTTTTCCTTGATACATTCCCAAATTTCCCCAATGCCTGCTAGTTCCTAAAATGCAAGATGACCTCTTAGATGCACTCAAACTCTCCTTCTCTGACTTTGCAACTTTTTCAGCTAATTTTAAAATAAATGCCCTTAGCATATTTTTCTAGATTCATCAGTATTTATTACCCCATAGGAAGTTCTGTCAGATAGAGATTCATTACTCCCTTGTCCCAGGGGCAAAAAATTCCCTGAAATACAAAACGAAAACACCCCCAGTAAAAATTCTCTCTCAAGAAACCTTTCTTCAGTGAATGTGGTCAGGGGAAGCAGATAGAGAGTAGCCCAACAGCAATATCAACAGGCCCTTCTGCAATTTTAGAAGGCCACTTTCTTGAATAGAAAGTGGGAAGTGTTGGTGGGTGGAGTGACCTCGCTCTGCTCAGGACTGACAGGGCATGAGTCTTATGAGGAGCAGCTGAGGGAAATGGGGGTGTTCAGCCTGGAGAGAAGGAGGCTCAAGGGAGACCTTAGTGCTCTCTACAGCTCCCTGAAAGAAGGTTGCTGCAGCAAAGTGGGTGCTGGTCTCTTCTCCCAAGTAACCAGGGATAGGACAAGAGGAAATATCCTCAAGTTGTACCAGGGGAGGTTTAGGCTGGATATTAGGAAAAATTTCTTCATATAAAGGGTTGTCAGGCACTGGAACAGGCTTCCCAGGGAAGTGGTTCAGTTGCCATCCCTGAAAGATGTAGATGTGGCCACTGGGGACATGGTTTACTGGTGGACTTGGCACTGCTAGGTTGGACTTGATGGTCTCAAAGGTCTCTTCCAGCCTGAATTCTGTGATTCTCTAATTAGTGCATTAAGGATTCTGACCAAATATATCTTGATAAATTAAGGTGAATAACTTTTTAAATGAAGTCTCTGGAGGAACTCCTCAATAATGAGCTGTAGTCCCCAGGCTGCAGTTTTTGTACTTCCCACACAAAGCATCCATGAATTATTGCAGAACCAGCACACAACTCCAGTAATAATAATAACAATGATGTATGGTCTCTTGTGTGTTGGTCTGAAAGAGGCTTGGGACTCTTTAACAGTGGCTTGTGGAAGCCAGATACTGCCAGTTGAGGGGAAAGATGATCCCTGCCATGCCAAGACACCACCAAGATGAACAGAGAATATTTCTGTACAATTTTTGTTGGGTTTTTTTTCCTTTTTAAAAAAAATATTATCTGAGCTGAACTCTTCCTTTGCCTGCAAGAAGATCTGTCAGCTTCCTTCAGTTTTCTGAGGCTTTAATGAACCTGATGTTTTGTGGGTACCTTAACTGGATCTCTGGCCTGGTGTACTACACAGCTCTTAATGTTGATGTGTAACCACCATGAAACATCTGGGCTGCAAAGCAACAGTCTCTGCTCTCACCAGATAAGGAATTGCCCTGCATTAAGATGAATGTTATTCCTTTCATTTTCTCTCACTGACTTCTCTAAGAAATTTCCCTGCCCCTTCTCCTGCATCTCTTCTTCTCTGCAGTGTTTAAAGGCAAGAGACTAACCCTGACTTACCTCCACTCCTGTCATGGACCAACCTTTCTGTGGATCCACACCTCCCTTCATCTGCAGTCCCACTCATGTGGGATCCCTACTCACCCTTTGTCTGAAAAAGGACACACATCCTTCATCTGAACTTCTCACCAAAAGGGCTGCAGGCCAAGGCACCACCCCACACAGGGATAGGCAGGTAACACTGCACGTTGTCATTGCTTTTTTGACACAGAAATCCTAAGCAATATTTATTTTTTGCTTGGATTCTCTCTCGGCACATTTTGCTCTGCATAACTTTACTATATGTATTTTTAATTCATTTTCATACAACAAAATAGATCAATTTTTTTTCTCTTTTGCACAACATGATGAAACTTTCCCTAGGAAAGGAAAGACTGTGTTCTGAAGAGACATTTATTCTACACTTTGGCTTCCCCTTGAGGAACTTTTTAACATGGATCACTTTTTTCCTTTCTTTTTTTTCCTTTCCTTTCCTTTCTTTATTTTCTCATTACAATTTGCATATTTGTTTTGTAATTCTGCTTTGTGGGCTGCTTTGCTTATTTAAGGGTGATTCCATAATTTAACTTAGATTCTCCTTACTTCCCCTTAGCTGCCTTGTTTATAGCACATGTGTTTCTCATAAAAAACCATACTGGCAGTGCTTTGTTAGGGTTGGTTCTAGCTGGTTCCTGTGTGTTGGGAAATGAAAAAAATAAAGGTGAAGAACCAGGCTTGTGGTGGAAGAAGGTATGGTGTTTGGAGAAGCATTTTCCCACCATCCTCACTGCTATGCAGTTACCCTGGCATTCTGCCAGCAGTTTTTGTGTCCAAATTTGTCAAATAGTCAAATTTTGCATCCAAGTTTGAAAACCTGGCCAGCCTGCTAGGGGCGGTCAGGAAGATGGAGGTGTGGTGGGGAGGGCCAGCCTCTTCCATTAGTTTCTGCCACCAGCCATGCCAGATGAAAGACCCCGGTGTTCAGGACACAGTTTGATGTATCTGCAGGGAGAACTGAAATTCAAGCAGAGGAAGACACTTCCAGAGGCAGCCAGGCACAGGTCTGCAGACTGGAAACAGAAAACAGGTGTCAGATGATATTGATTCCTTGATGTCCCTCTCTCGCCTGTGCATTCTCCCCATCTGAGCTCCATTCACATTAGGACGGGGCTGTGTAATCTGTCTTCCATATGTTCTGAGGGGAAACTGTCTCTTCAATGGCAAAACCATATCAATTGTTCCCTGCCAGACCCCTCCCCGTGGCCTGTGATGAATGGCCCCAGCATGCAGCCTGCTCTGGGAGAGATGCACTTTGCTCACTGGAGATTGCAGCCTTTCCCCAAACCTTTCAGCAAGGTTTAACAAGTTCATATTTCTTAACCAGACCTTGCTTGCAGAACTCTGTCAGAAGTGGATAAATCAGGCTGGAGAGTTACAATGAGGCATTATCTTGTCACGTGGGCTAAGTTCCTGGTAGATACTTGGGATCCTGACTATCACTCCCACTGCAATCCATAGCGGAGGGCTAGTAACTGCTTTTGGACCCTGGACCTTAGGGGCCAAAGTAGATTTTTATGCATATTAGGATATTGCTGTTGCATTTTTATGCTATCTATTATCTTCAACGTTGCAGTGTGATGCCATTCCCTGTTTCACCTATCCCAACCCCCCAGGTGTGCCAACCTCTCCTTTCCCCTCCCCCTTTGCCCTCCTGCTGAGATCTGTCCATCAATCTTAACATTCCAGCAGGGTCGTGGTGTGGTTGGCAGAAGTTCAAAAGATGCCCCTCAGGTCCGGGCTCATTGGCCTGTCCAAGTGTCTTTATCCCTTGAGCCTTCCCCTCCTCACACCTGGTTGGCCCTCACCTGTCCCTTCCCTCTCCCTGTCCCCAGGCTTAAAAGGAGACGGGACCATGCGGTCTGGATTCTGTTGGGAGCTGTTACCACATTCAGAGGTCTGTCATCCTGGAATAAAACTCTGGATTAAAACTCTTCGATAGAATCCTCTTCTTTTCTCTTCACCGTCGCCTGAACCTTTTCCACCAGAGGTAAACTGAGTTCCTACTTTGCCTGGATTTGTTCTGAGTGCCCAGCTGCAGCATCCAGCCAGCCAAAGGTATCTCTGAGGTGAAAACACCACAGCTGCAGCCTTTGGTCCAGCAGCAAGGGCCAGATGAGGCCAGGCACGTCCCACCCAGAAATGTTGGGATTAATATTCCATACTTCAATATCAATTCAGTGGTTGGGGAGTGGTCCCATGCTTTAGGGGGCAGGAAACTACTTTTACTCATCAATATTTCTAGTGAAATAACTATGTGCTTTTATCACTCTATTTTTGATTGATAATGTTACTCAGTTTTCTACTTAAAAATATGGCTTTAAAGATGAATGATGTGAGGTTCCACAGTTTAGATCCTACAAAAAGTTCAGCAAAATCAGAAATCTTGTACTTTGTGGAACTCTAGACACCAGTTGCCACAAGAACAGGAAAATGGTATGTCAGGTCCCAGCTGCTGAGCAGCATCCCCAGCAGAGAGGAGCCAGACCACATTGTGCTCATTGTCTGAATGTCTACAGCATTACCTGACCCAAAGATGGTGTGACTGACCCTAATCCACAGTGAAGACAAGGTTTGTGAAAGTCAGAGTGAACATGGGGTGCACAGTGTGGCACAGTGAGGGACAGAAGGATCAAGTGCTCCTTTCCACAAGAGAATCATGACCTTGCATCTTCTAACAAGCAGTCCTTCTTCTCTACCTGTGTTACTTTCCCTTGTTGTTCTCCTCACCTCACCAAAACCATTTTTTCTTCTATTACTCCTTGTTTTAATGTTTTGCCATGTTCACTCACTGCATCTGAGAGTTTTTCACCTGCTGCTGACTGCCCATGTCCCATCATAGGACTGTCTGCCCCCTCTCATCAGAACCCTTGTGGGATCAGAACTTTAAATAAACCAGGTGAAGGAGTTGCATCAGGAAAGGCTCACAGAAATGCAGATCCAGAATCCAGGGAAACTATTTAGCAGCCCAGCTGCCTCATTACTCTCTTAAAGCAGTGCAGGCAGGCTTAAGGCAGAAAAAGCTGAGGTGGGTGCTCTGTGCTCAGCTCCATCACTGTGACATGAAGCTGCAGCTGCCAACAGGAGCATCTGAAGGTCTCTGCTCTCAGCATTTATGTGGCCAGGTGCAAATATTCTAAAGGAAGGCAGTGGGGGGCAAAAGGAGTAGGTCCATTGTTGCTGCAGGTCATTAACACCTCCTGGAGCTGTGCACATACTCCAGGTCATCTAACTTGGGTCTGGCTGGGCTGCACAACCCTCCCATTCCTCCCAGCTCCAGATCATCCCATGGTCCATGTGCAGAGTGTGTAACATACAAGAAATTTGGCATGCCCATCTACCCACTCCTTAGGGAACAAGGGGCGCTGACTATACACATAAAATTATTAGTTTTAAACTAGGGAAGTAGGGAGAAAAGATAGGGGGTTGGTTGATTTTCTTCTTTTTAAGTAGGAATGCTGAACCTGTCGGATTCACTGTACCTCTGAGGCCAACAGTTTGTTGCTGTTCAGAAAGGGATTAGGGATTTATATGGATAATGAGAGCATATACAGTTTTATTGGACAGACTCGGCAAAAATGCTTTGAGACAAGATCTAAGTCCTTCTCATGTTTCAGGGCATAAGCTAAACATTAAGTGATAGAGGCTGGAAAGAAAAATTCTGCATTCAGTAATCACCTACTTCATCACTCCTTTCTGCCTCCTCTGATACAGCAGGCACCAAAAAGAGACGCGTGAACCTCAGATCGCTGGTCCCTCCCAGTCCATATCAGGGCTGTTTCTAAGGTAGCACAGAATCAAGGAACTTGAGTTTTCACACAGAAGCACATATGCCCCTATCCACCCAAACAGGGGGAAGCAAGTATTCATCCCTACCCAGGCACAAATGCAGGTCTCTTGAGAAATAGGCACAGCATTTCCCCATTTTTTTACAGCAGGATGTTGCTCAGTTTGTGGCACGTTAATTACTATTTATGGGGCTGCTATAAAAATTAGTTACCTTTTTATAACAAAAGGCCCACAGCCAATATTTTATAGACAACACACGAAGAAGTTTGGAATTGATGATTTACAGATCAGGAAATAACACTTAATCAGCTTCCCTACCTTCCCAAGCACGACTGTGCAGTTTTACACCACCTTGCTGTTTTCAACTCATTATTTATTGATGTTGATTGCTTGACATTTCACGACAGGATATGCTTGTTCTGAGAGGTGCACTCTGGGATTTATCCCGACGTGGCAGAGAGGTGTGGGTTATATTATTTTGCCCGCAAGTCAGCTGTATCATGTGTCCCAGCACACAGAGTGGTCCCTAGCGTTTATGTCACACAACATAAAACCTACTTTCACGGAGGGTGACCGCCTTCCCTGCACCACACACGAAGGGAGCCCAAGAATGCGAAGCAAATACCTCATTTACACCATCCCCACGGCATGGAACACACTGCCAAAACACCACTCCTGCTCACCACCACAGACTTCTGTAACATCTTTCATCGGGTGGTCTGAAAGCTCTTTACCCCCATGAATCAATTAACTGCACACCGTCACCGTGATGTGGAAAGACAGGGGATAGCTGTAGGTAATTTATAGATAAGTAAATGGAGGCACTTCTTATGATCATATTCCATCCTAAGTGCTACAAATCACAGCCAGTTGATTAATGTCTGCAAACCCCTCGGAGTGCCTTGTGCTGTGTGCATCACTGATGAAACACTGCTAGAGCAGCCTGTGCCAGTGTGGAGCGAGGGAGAGTCTGACCTGCTGCCAGCAGCAGCAGCAGCAGGACAAGGTGAGAAACCTGCTCAGTGTCACACCTGATGGCTCTGTGGAGCTGTCAATTACAGCGTGCAGCAGGGAGGATGCATTGCCAGGGTTCTGCCCTCACCACTTTGCAACCTTCCCTTGCTGCAGGAGACGTGGAAGAAGAAGGATCAAATAAAAGTCTACAGTCACCAACACTGCAGCCTGCCACCTGCATGGAACACGGGGCTACGGTGTGACCATCCACACCCAGAGCACAGTGCTCCTAGCAGGGGCAATTTTACCTTGGGAGCTTCCAAACCACAGCTATCGCCATCTCTTGGGGAACAGAAATTGTAAAAGCAGGCATGTAGCCCAAGTTAAATCAAAATAAAAACAAAAAGGTGCTCCTACTGGTTCTAGACTCTAGTGCAGACTTGCATTAGGTTTTGAAACCACATGCTGTCCACTGAAAAGAGTGTGATTACTCTTGAAATAGGCACAGCTTTAAATTCATACACACTGACATACAAAAGATGGGACCACCATCCTCCACAAGAGGATGCTTTCACTCATTCCTTTTCCTGGAATTAATTTTTGAGGTAACAAAATTTCATGGCAAGCCAAAAGGTAAAGATCCCAAGCATAGCTTATTGATGTACTTTGCTAGCTATGTTTTTGAAAAGGAAGTTGTTCAAATTTGTAAAATTTTGCTTCAGTGACTTTTTACTGATTGGGTTAGGAGATTTTTTTTTCTATTCCCTTCTTTTCTTTATATTTTATTTGAAATTATACACAAAACTATGTAGTATTTGTTGACAAGCATTGCTTTAAGATAAATGAGTCAGCACACATTTTTATCAGACGTATATGAAACATATTCCAGCAGTATTTATGCTACAGCTGGCTAAACTGGAAAAAAAGCATCTGCAAACATGTCAGCAAGCCCCCCTCCTTTGATGCAGTCCCACAGTCTGCTGAACCTTTCCAGTCGTTTTCCATCATCCAGTAGTACAGCAACTTTTCGTTTCTTTAAGTGCTTAACCCAGGGCACACACATGCACAGGCATTTGTTACAGATTCAGTTTGAAAGTACTTAGCACCTATTTAAACTCCACATGCTTGCATGAAGTAATTGCTCAGAGTTCATCTTGAAACGGAGACAATATGGACAAAGCAAACAAAATATATCATATTCCACAAATCCATGAATGTGCCTAAGCTCAAACAGAACACAAAAGAGAAAACCTTTAGGAGTTTTAAGTCATGAAGACAAAATGTGTGGCCCACCGAGTTTGGATTTTTTGAGAGCTTTGCAGTGAATGACATCCTGACTTTTAACAAATGTCATTTGTTGTTAATGTAATTTCTTAATGTAATTTCTTTAGGAAAGATTTTCAGTGACACTGAGGTGAGAGCACAAGCCCAAAAACCTAGCAAGGCTTTATGAGTGTACAGAAAAATAAAGCTAATGAGAAATTTAAATTAGCAATTAATATATCTGTAACATTGAGCAGACAAGAGGAGTTGGGTTACAAGCCTTCATGAGGAATGATAAACCAGTGTGTTACACAGAGGCATGGAAAGTTTCTGGTATCCCCACTGCAAAAGACCCCTGGAAAACCTAAGAGCATCCACATGGTATTTTTACTGATACAATGAATCTGTCTGAACTCACCAACATTACAGAAATTGAGAGCAGCAATTCAAAGGTATTCCAATAAATAAGGTCTTCCAATATCTTGGAATCTGTCTATCAATATGCCTTACTGGAGAAAGCTATAGCAAATGTAGTTTTTTATCAAAATAAAGAGGTAATTCAACCCACAGAAAACTGAAGAGCATTTCAACATCAAATCCGTTCTCGTGCTTACCACAAGACAGAGTAACAGACTCACAGAATCATCAAGATTGGAAGAGACCATGAAAGTTATCTAGTCCAACCCAGCACCACCATAATCACCTCTAAACCATATCCCCAAATGCCACATCCAGACACCTCTTAAACACTCCCAGAGGTGGTGACTCCACTACCTCCCTGGGCAACACACTCCAATTCCTACCCACTCTTTCAGTGAATTTTTTTTCCTAGTATTTAATCTGAACCTCCCTTGGCACCACTTAAGCTATTTTCTCTCACCCTTTCACTTGAGACATGGTGGGAGACCTCAAGATTTGTGGTTTTATTAGTACATATATCTAAAGATAGGAAGAGATAGAGACTCCCAGCATTGTTCCTGGTAATTTCCAGTGACTATCTTTATTATCAAAACATGTCTCTATTTTCAGTTTGGATTTGTCTGGCATTATCTTTCTGTCATCAGTACTAATTAAGCCTTCCTATGATGAAGGAAAACCCCTACGGCATTTATTGTTTGTTTTCTTTCCACGGAAATATTTCCACAGTGTATCACACTCACCTCTGACTTGTCTATTCAACAGAGGAGAGCAATGGGCTCTCAAAATTTTTCCACTTTTTCTATAGCTGAAGTATCCATTGCACCCAGACAATTATTACAACTCTCCTCTGCTTTCTTGGCAATTTTGAAAATATTTAAAATTAGGGAAGCTGGAATTGAATGAATTATCCTCAACCCATTTTCACCAGTGCTGCTTATGGGGCAGAAGTCTCTGTTCTTCCACACCCTTCCACATCCACCTAATGGTTGTGCCAGCTTTGTCTGCCATCTGAACCAGGTGAAGAGATGGAGAGGTCATGTCTTGAAGATGGAACTTCACATTTGAGCTATGTCTGGATGGGATGGAGTTAACTTCCTTCACAGCAGCAGGGAGCCAGTGAGTGGCTGTGGGATCACTTGTGCGGGATCCATCCATGGCAATATCTGATAATACATTTTGTGATGAAAATAAATAATAAACACTTGTTCTGGAATGCTATTGAAATGAAATTGCTGGCTGTGTGAAACCTTCAATGCTTATCCCAAGTCTCCATAACAGTGTGCTGATAAACTCTATTGTGTCACTCATGTTAATTGCATTGATTGGACCACTGAAGAGTTTCTTGCATAACTGATCTATACACTTTGAATATTCCCTGCTAAATTTGAGCTTTGTCCCTGACAGGGAGTAATTAATCATTCCAGGGCTTCAAACAGTGTATATCTGGGAGAAGATGTCTGATATTAATTAACCCAGCAAATGAAAAAATCCAGTGAATGTAACTTGAATTTAAGCTAGGGAGAGCATACAATGTTTAACCTTTGGAATGAGCAGAAGACTCTCGGATCCCAAAGTCTTGAGGTTACTGCTGTGTTTCTTTTAAAAATGTATGACATGGATTAGAGGTGATCCATGGAGCACCTGAACGATACAACCTGCTCAGAGACTGCCTTGGATGGTCCTGTCTCCTGAGTATGGGGTAAACTGCTGGTAGCTGCTTCCTCTAGATGAGTATGCCAGAACGATCCCTCCATCATGTAGAGGGCACCCTGAACCTCATGACACAGACTTCTGTCTCACTGAGAGGCTGATGTGGGAGAATCCAGTGGGATTCATGGAAGTTACCTCGGAAAAAACCTGAATCATTTCCTCTTGAGGTAGAAATCTCTTTCCAGCCTGCATCTTTATTAGGAGACATTTAAACTCAAGAAACAGGGAATGAGAATGAAAGGGATGTATGAGATGGACAGCTGAACTATAGGAAATGTTACACCTAAAAGGCCTGCCCAGCCCAGCTCTGTATGATTCCCTACTCCTGGAATAATGTTTGTGATTTCTTTGTTCAGAAAATGATAGGCATCTTTGGCCTAGTTGAGGCACAAGTTATACAGCTCAGTGCAGAAGTTAGGGCTGACATTCTCTGGCTAGTGCTGTGTAGGGTTATGTTTAGGACTGGTTTGAAAACTGATGAATTAACGGAAGGAAGACTAAAAGAAGATACACATCCAGCTTCATTCTGCTGCAGTGACAAGATGGCACTAGTAATCCCAATAAGGCTTCAAACACTGTAGGGAGAAAGTGTCATGGCTACAGGTGACTTACATGGGCACAAGTAAAAGCAAGGGGTACATTATGGCAAATGAAAGATATTTCCCATCCTGCCATGAAGGTGTGTCAGGTAGTGATCTATACCTCTATTGGTAGGTACCATAGGGGGGTACCACTGCTGTGATCTTACTAACTGGCAAAAGACTGGAAATCCCCTGAGAACCTTCTCCTTAGACTGCTGCCATCAGGACTCTTGCCCTATGTAAGTCTCTCCTCCCTGCTGCCTGCCATGGTGGCAGGAATACCCTTTCCCTGAGACCATGCTCAGTTTGCTCCCAGCCGGTGAGTGGGGTCCCTCTTCAGTCACCCTTGCACATGTGCACTTCATTGTACTAAAGCTATGTAACAGTGCTGGCTTGATTTATGAGGGCTGCATTTCTTCCAGTGATCCCTGCTGGTACAGGACTCACTACTTCCCTTTTATGTGTCTGTGTCAGAGGGCAACTGGCAACCAGCTGTTGGAAACTGATGTAAAAAAAACCCCAACACAACAAAACCTTTTATTATCATCGTGATATTATTTCAAGTCCCAGTACCTGCCTGTAGTCTCTGTAAGAAGGGCAATGGAGACTCTGGCTGCAGGCTGATTTTATCACTGCTGTGAAGAAATTAAAATTATATCATTGAATTTCCAATTAGGACAAGTGACTGGGGTTGGAGAACCAAAACACATCCCCACTACAAAGTAACACTGATTCAGACTGAGTGTGTTTTCTTAGTAGTCTTTATACTCAGAGATCATATGATATACATATTTCCTCCTCCTAGGTGTCTGTTAATAAGAGGATATCAAAAGCTCAGTAACAATAATTATAATAATAGCATCTTTTTGTTAAGGCAATCTCCTCTCATATATCAAATCCAGTCGATATATTGTGCTGTTGTACATTGTACAGATACAGCAAGGCTGGAGAGAGAAGGGTGCTGCTCCACAAACATTCTGCCTTCTTCCCTTGCCAGGCAAACACAAGGGTCCTGACACTCCTTAGCTGGCTCTGCTCTCTTTGTGTGCACCCACCCCGGGGGTGACTTCCCAATTCAAAGAGTCTCAAATTCTAGCTGTGTCAGGATTACTGGGGTGACTGGCCCAGGATGCACAATGAGACATCAGCAAATGGCCCAGGCATTACAGGAATGTATTGGAGAGAAGTGGCAAAAATGATCAGTTTGAATGTTGTGGCCTTGTATGAATTGTGCAGAAATGTGTATTTACAAAGTCACACATGGTATTTGCAGAACACTCTTCAGTCTACTTTGCAAAGTGAAAAGCATTTGTAATTGCAGCATCCATGCTCTTGAACATGTCAGTCCTTCCCCCAAGACCTGCTGAACTTCAAGGACAGAATCAAGAAAATCTGAGGGAAGTTAAATGGCTCTGAGATAAGTTCCTTAAAATTTTATGTAAATGGACAGCTGAATAATGGAGAAAGGGACATATGAGTGTTTTCAGTGATTGAATGGCATAGGAAGGAGCTGGGAATATTGTGGTCAGTTGGAGAGAATAGGGGAAGGTTGAGAAGAAGCCAGGAGCACTGGAGGTACTGCCAAGGGAGTTGGCTTTGGGCAACAGCAGGATAAGAGAAGAACTGTAGGAATGTAGGATACAAATCCATAGAAAACCAGACTTGTGGAGTTGGATGGCTTGTGGATCTAACTAGAATTCTGAAAAATTACTTTCCTAAAAAATTTTTTTAAATCTACTTTATCTGATGCTCTGATACTCTTTGCCTCTCAGTGATGTGCACCAACTCTCAGTACATGCACAATTGCTCTCATGAGGTGCTGTGTCACTGTAGCACAAGTGAGATAAAACAAACAGGACAACAGAAGTGACAGGATCAAATTGAGATGTGCTGGTAGGAGTCACCTGGGTTCCTGGCAGATACAGGGAGAGCAGGCAGATCTCACAAGTTCCTTTAGACCCAGCGAGGTAAATCATGCTGGAGCTGGACAAACACGCTGTTGTCTTTCTCCTGCTGTTATCATCCCCACACAGGGAAGGTGTTCCAAGCCAAAGAGAAAGCCAAGCTCCTTCATGCAGCCCAGCACCCTGTGCCTCCCAAGCTGTTCCTGTCCCTCTCCCGTCACCTCCTCCTGCCTCTGCACATGCCAGGTGACAGCCTGTCTCAGGAAGGTATTTATTTTTGCGTTATTGGTTAGCTTTGTTTTACCTCCTAAGTAAACCTTCCAGTATTTATAGCCTCGCCTCCGCACTTGTAGTATATATTAGCCTTTTATGCCTTCTCTGTCACCTGTTGAAATGAGAACTCAGGGTCTTCGGGCCTCTGCGGCCCTTCCCTTACATTAACTTAAATCACACCAGATGTGGGCCCTTACTGCAGAGGAAGACTAATTGATTTCGCCAGTCACAATATGCCTATTGTTTTTTAACACAAATAAACACTGTGGTGTGGGGGGCTTGGGGTTGATTTTTTTTTTGTTGTTTTTCCTTTTTTTTTTTCCCTTTGCCACAAGTGCCAAAGGTTATTCAATTAAAGGACTCCAGAAAGTGTGACTAATAATCCATGGGCAGGGTATTTCTACAGTAAAAAAAAAAAAAAGAAAAAAGAAAAAAAAAAAATCTCCACGCTACCCTGAGAACAGCAGCCTCACCAGGGCTGGCCATAACTGTGATGGATGGCTGGTGTGTGTAAGACGTTATTATTTGTTATGTGAGTGGGGGGACATGGCAGGCACATTGGGCAGTACACCTGCTGGGCTCCAAGAAGCAAGAACAGCTGTGTGCATTGATTTAGACGCTTGCTACTTGGGGCTCCAGGAACGAATCAAGCGACAGCTCATAAAAAGAGAGGGTTTTATGATTTTTTCCCCCTTCTTTCTGCAAACAAACGGCCACATCATATGTTTTCCTAACGCTGCTATAACTCAAAATTAAATCCCAGCCCAAGGTGTCAGGCTGGTACCATGTCAGAATTGTAACGGCTTATTTTAAAGGTCATTATGGATGTACCAGCGAAACACTGGGGGTTTCTGCACAAAGGTGCCATTTCGTTTTGCTGGAGCTCAGGCACTTAAGGGCAATTAGCTCCACTGTTAAAAAATGAGCTGAGAGTGTTTTAACTGGTGATTTTATGCTAATAACAACTACTAATTCATATTGTTAAAAAAGAAAGTGCAGGCTGCCAAAGCAGTGTACTGTATGGCCCCAAAGCTTCCCCTTGTCCCGGGTCCTGCCCCCAGCAGAAGGTGTGAGACACGCTGAGGTGCGTGTCACAGGGCCAGCAAACCTCTGCCAGAGCACGGGAGACCAAAGCCTGAGCACACACCCAGCAGCAGGGACACCCAGGACCCTTTTCTCCATCCTGCACCCCTGCACACCTCTGTGGCACTACAGAGCTGTAGTTACTCCTGGATTCTATCACTCAGCACCAGGAAAATGCCACTGTTCTTCCAGAGCATCCTGCAAGGCTGCAGCCTAGGCTTTGCTAGTCCCTGCTCACAGGCTCTTGCCCACCAGAGTGCCTGAGAGAGCACAACAGCTGTGCCCACAGGGACATATCTGCAGTCCCATGAGCAGCCATGGGCAGGTGGGGTGCCACCAAAAAGATCTCACCTGCTGCCTTTGGAGGAGCCAGCTCCAAGAGCTTCTCTCTTGGCTGAGTTGGCACTGCTTGGAAGCAAAGATGAGACCTCACCATAAAAGGTGCACCTGAACTGAGCACACACAGCTCTGACACACAGAGAAAAAAGATGTCTCCTATGAGCACTCTGTACACAGGTGCTGCTCAGGACAAAAGCCTACTTTAAATGCTGCCCTAACATCCATTCCTCCAAGTGGGTACAGAGGAAGTCATCAGAGAAGAGCAGCTCCTGCTCCTTGCCCTTTAGATCTTCCTTTTCCCTCCTTAAATCTCTTGCTGTTACAAAAGATCCCAGCCCTAAAATCACAGATTTTACTCACTGCATTATGCTTGTGATAAAGAATTAACATTTGGCCACTTGTGCAAAAGCACGTACAACAAATAGGCATAAACACTTAAACAAGAGTCTTGTCTTGTTTGAGTCTTATAGGAAGACAAGACCACTTGGCTGGGTTATCCAAGAAAATGCAATTGGTTTTGCTTTTCTTAAAGAGGAAAGGAGATGATCAGCTTTCAGAATTGGTAGAAAGTTGATCTATTTCTACTAACTGACAAACAATATGGTGCAAAGCCATAAAAATTATAAAAATGAAATTCATCTGAACATTGTAATATTATCTGGTCTCTTAGACTTTCAGACTTGCTTTTCACTTATAAGAATAACAACAGTGAAAAAGAAAAAAAGGTCTTTGCAAACATGAATTTGCACTAGGGGAGCTATTCTTTTCTGGCCTGCTTCTCAGCATAACAGCCAGTATACAGAAAATTTCAAAAAGAATAAGAATAAAATAGAAAGCACTCTAACAAATGGAAAATCTTATCACTTTCAGAATGAGATTCTGAAAACAAAACCATTATATCCCTTCCTTCCATGGACAAGGATGTGTAAGCTACAGCTGACATAGAGCAGCAAAAAGCTTCAGAGACCTTTGCAAGCAGCAGAGAAACCTTTTCTTCTCCTCCTTATTTCAGCTTGACACAGTCTTAGCTCTTTTAGCTGTATTTCTTCCACAGTCAACAGACATCCTTGGGAGCCCTGGCTCTTCTCTGTGTCTTCTCTATATCTTCTCCATCCTGACAGCAGACAGATCTCCCCTTACCTTTTGCTGAAAGCATAACATATTGAGCTGTTCACAGATACACCAAAAAAAAAAAAAAATCTGGGAGAAAACTTCAGTTTGACATATTAAAGGTTGAATTAAATAAATTCTGAGTCCACAGAGTGGATGGAGAAAATTCTTGCCTGTGAGGCCTGAGCTGAGGTCCATCTAGCTCTCAGGCTAGCTGATTTTGTAGCTAGTTGCTGGCAGGAGCAACAGGATATGCAGTTTTGAGGTAAGACACAAACCCAGCCACTACCTGAGGTCCTCAGGACACACCATCATTGAATTAAGGATGCTAATGAGTACATCCCTTACAGCCCTGTTAGTCCATTTTATGGACTCACTATCCACAAATTTGCCTAAGTCCTGAATTCTGTCTGTCCCTACAACCTCCTGCGGCAACACATGCCAGAAGTTTGCATTCATTGTGTTAAAAAATTGTGTATTTCCATTTGTTTTAAAACTCTGTGCTACCACTTTCATCATATGCAGCTTTCAGAGTAACAGTTCTCAACTCCCTTTATCTGCCACTGGTATGATTTAGTGGAGTGCTGGATAAGGGAAAATACCACAACAACTTTCATGGAAATACAAAAAATATGTCAGGTTACCTTTTAAGACCCGAATTCAAACAAAGGTCAAGAGTCAGGGGATGGCAGGGGATGGCATGGCATGGCACGGCATGGCAATGGTGTCATTTGGTAAGGAGTGGAACTCAACATAACAAACCCATGCATTTGACTGAAGGTAAAACCTTGGAGGGACATTGAGCCACAAGAGAAGATGATACGTATCTTAATCTTTGGGACTCAGAAATCTCTTTTTCCTTCAAACAGAACAATAGTCACTGTACCATGGCACAACGCATCGCTTGCTGTGTTGTAAATAACCAAAACCACTGTGGAGCAAAACCTCAACTGGCTAAAAATGCCATTATTTCACTGTCCTCAATAATATAAAACACTTTCCAACATTTTTTTTTAAATAAAATAAAGAAAGAAACAAAAAAAATTTAATGTTCAAAGACTGCTGTGACCTTGTGAATCTGAGTGTCTTCTCACAGACTCAACAGCTGTAATTCCAATTCCCCTAACAATAGAAATTAGAATAAATTATGAAATCGTTGCCTCAGCCTCTTTTATAATTTATAGACTTCTTTTTGTCTAACTTTTTATGTATAAAAATGCTAAGATGATAATTTTTTCCTGTTTTTTTCCTGAAAAGTTCCTCCAGATAGAGAGTACTTGTGAAATGTAATCAGCTCACAGAGTCCTTATTTCTTCTGATGTTCTATGGAAACAAAGAGCTGGGGGGGAGATACTTAGAAGCATTATAGAAAATATTTTTAATGTTTGTTAAATGAATATTCTTATGCAGCTGAGGTTATCTGCTGGAACAGAATCCCACTTCTCAAATTTATACATTGAAATTCTGAATATGCATTGCCTTTTAGATATCTCCGATTTTTAAGGTTGTGATAAATCCTGGTGAAGAAATGGAATTAAAGCAGCAAAGGAAAACAAGGCTACTCAAGCAACTAAAAAAAATGTAAACACATGTGAAGCATCTTTTCTTCCTTTACCAAGATGAAGCAAGGCACAAAAGGTAAAAAGCTGCTATCTTAGACATAAGCCAAGTCCCGAACTTACCCATTACTGAAACAATGAAACTGTCATTTCCTATATGATTTTGTACAAGAGATAAACCTACAGGCTTCTGTTAAGTGGAAGAGGACTTACAGAAGATACATACAACAGCCACAATGTAAATTTTATACTGTGCATAAATAAAAAATACAGTATACATGTTAAACAAAACAGGTACTACCTGCATCTCCTGAAGGACATGCTTCTCTATTGTTAGAAGCTCTAGGTGGTATATAGTGAAACAACATAGCCCTTTTAAACAGCATGAGGAAGACAATGAAAATCCTCAGTCCTACAGGAGTAAAGTTAGAACATGAGATGGCATCAGTGGTAAAATTTGTCTGAGAATTGGGCTTAATATTTTAATTTTAGCAAATAGCTCTGTAAAATCTTCAATAGCCTCACTTTTTTCTAGGGCTAAACATTTTCAAGCAATAGGAACAAAATTCTTCATAATTTCTTTAATTGTCTGCTATGAAGCAATTACTTCATTCATGAGCAATTTTTGCCCAGACCTAGGCAGGAGAAGTGTTTTATTTCTAATTTGAGAGTGGATGTTTCCAGTAACCCTAATGTGTTTATTCTTTGCTTCATGAAGACCATGTTATCCTCTCAGCTTCTGATATCTTCTTCTGACACTCTTCAAACAGTTCAAGGTTTCTTGGGAGTTCCCCAATTATGTGCTGAACACAGCCTGTCTCTTTATAGAATGCAAATTCTGATAGGATTGTATACCACAGGAGAATTTTTTTGTTTTAAAAATAATAAATGAATAAAAAATGAATAAAAACAAAACAGTTACCTCCTTCCCTTTTCAGGGTTTTGCATAGGGGCAGGCTGCCAAGGCTTGACATGTTCCAGATGGATACACGGAACGGCAGTGGTGCCTTGTTCTGTGGTCAGACCTCAACACAGAAGGGTAGGAAACAATGGGGAAAGAGTAGAATATTTCAGGCAAAGTGTCCTAGTTTTGGAAAGGGCCACAGGCTTTTTGTTCATTTGCAAGCACTTTCTCACATTACGAGCTGACGGGTTTCTACTGAAGCCCTTGTCAGTCAATCTCTCTGTGTATTTCTCCCTGGTGCTCCGTTAAAGCCAAATAAAACCTATTTGCCTCTGCTTTCCCTCCTTGTTGATGTATGTAGAGTTATCAGCTTCTTGCAGGTGTCTGCTTCTTGCATTTGTAATGACAGTTTAACAAAAAAATCAACCAAACTCGAGGCAACAGAAAAGCTTTCACAAGAGGGGTCAAAAGGGTTTCCTCTTCTGCTAAAGGTCTGCTACATTATTAGCAGTGCCGTGATAGAGATATTTACCTGTTGGTTGCTTTTCAATTGATTCAACATGTGGCTACAGGGAGGTTGGAGTCCTTAGATTAAACCCACTTGAAGTTA
Organism: Agelaius tricolor; assembly: GCF_023055355.1. Taxonomy (NCBI): domain Eukaryota; kingdom Metazoa; phylum Chordata; class Aves; order Passeriformes; family Icteridae; genus Agelaius; species Agelaius tricolor. The sequence goes on from NW_027269269.1 coordinate 22,748,302, forward strand.
AAATCCTGGGATAACTCCAGGGGGGGAAAAAGAAAAGAGAGTGCTCATCCTGCTTTGGCTCCATTGTGACTTTTTGCTCTGTTTGGCTCCATTGTGAATTTTCACTCTGTTTTTAAGTTTTGCCTCAATTAGAAGAAAACAAGCAAACAACAAATAGAGAACAACAATCTCGAACAATTAGGGTTTTGACATCTAAGGAAGGCAATGTTGGATGAGGTCATCTCATCACAGCCCATAAAGCTATCTCTTCCTCCCTTTGTAATACCCATGTTCCAGTCCAAGTTCCTCCTTAGTTTTTTTGTGGCTAAAGTGAACTAAACATCCCAAGCAAAATGTGTGTCTGATTTATTGGTTGTCTGGGAGAATTAATGCTACAAATGCAATAATGTCTAATTTCAATTCAATAGGAAAAGCAAAGTCCAAAAGAACAGACCTCCCCATGAAAGAATTAAGGAACAGATTCAAGGTTTGTAAAGCCAGATGGGAGCAGCCTGCACGTTGATCCTGACCTCTAGGAGAGCACAGGCCAGACCACTACTTCCCTGAATTACTTCCTTTTGGAAGTAAGGCACATATCTTCAAGAGAAACAGTCAATCTTTATTTTTCAAATTGCCAGTGATAGAGAACCTTGTATAGCCACCACATCTATTCCTTTGGTGATTAGGTGCTCCTCTCTGGTAAAAACATGTGTGTTTTATTTTTGATCCGAAGTTACCATATTTGTATTCCAGACACTGGATGCTCTGATGTCTTTATCAAATAGATAAAAAGCCCCAAACCCAAACAAAACAAAAAAAGTTCTCAATGTGGAGAGATATGGACAGTCATCTTCATAAAATTCTTCAAGAAATTGAGCTCTTTTATGGTCTTCTGCTCTGGTGCAAGTTTTCCAACCTTTTAACCATCCTCTAGATTATCCTATAAGACTTTTTCTGCTATTCAATGCCCCCAGCTTGGATTGTGGACACCAGGGAATATAGATGTTATAGCTGCATTGTGACTAAATACCATACCTATATTCTATTTTCTTATTTTTAGTTCACCTCTGGAATCTGTGGACTGCGTACCCACTGTGGTTCCAACTACCATCCAGAGTACACATTAAGTATATTCTGTCTGTATGGCTTTGTTCTTTTTTTTTTCCTTTTCAGAAGATTGCCTTTACTTCCTAATATGTTGCTAGCATCTGTTTCACCAGGCAATCTGGTCTGCATCACTATTTTATCTTCCTGCCTTTTTTTTTTCTCCTGACTTTTTTTTCCCTCCCACTCCATAATATTTGTGTCATATCCAGTCTTTGTCAGTGGTTAGTGCATTTTTTTTCTTGGACATTGATACTAATTCTAAATAGTTTAATTCTGAAAACTGAACCATGCAGGGCTCCAGATAAAACTCAGTTATTTAACAAAGAGTCCAGATTTATAGTATTTCCAATTTACCATTTGATTTTTAAAATACTTAACATAAGTTGCATTCATTTTTTATTATGCTAGTTTCTGAACAAAAACATATAGTGACACCAAATGAAATTCCATATCGAAGGTTATTTTATTGACATACTGAGCTCTATGCATTATATTTAGAACCTCATCTCCCTTATATCCAAGGCTGCTTGGCAAAGATCTATTTTATATAAACCCACTTTGAACATACTAATTTTTGATTCCAGAAGCTTTGTCTCAGCCTCCACTATTTAACCTATCAGTTTTAGCAGGCATCTGCTTATTTCAGTCATACTACTTTCCCTTTTATAAGCAAATGTTGTCAGAAAGCTTTTCCACAGATATGTACATATTTTACATTTTTAAAGATTGCCAGAATTTACAGCCCTGTTTTCAAAGTCCAAAATTTTCCCTTTCATCTTTAAGGCTTTTTACTGTGGTCCTTTGGCCAAGGAGGGGTTTTTGCATAATTTTCATCTTTCATGCAGAGCACAAACTTCAACAGTCTGGAACATCTGCATTGGCGCGTAAGGAGCAGCATATCTGGTGAGTGCAGTGACCAGAGACACAACCACCCCCCTCCTCTTTTCTGCACAGTGCATTTCACAAATATGCATGAAAAGCAGAGCCTAGGAAAAAAAAAAGAACAAGTAGAAATATGGGAAGACAGCAACCAGCAAAGTGTCCAACCACATCTTTAGCCATCCTCCCCCTCAGAAGTGCAACAAGCAAGGGAGGCAATACTGACAGCTTTGTGAATGGAGCAAAGTTACAAATTTTGATGAAGCTGTGTGACCTGTGTGTATTCCACCATGGATACATGATAGACAGACTTTATTGGAGCTGCACACACTGCTTTTGTGCCAAGTGTCTTACCTCCAACATCCCTGCTTTGTCCTCAGGGTACCAAAGAACAAATGTCCACTGTGGTCAGGAATTTTAAAAGAATTGGCTAAGGAGTTTTCTGATCCACTGACATAGCTTCTAAATAAATCTCAGGCTCCTGAGGATGTTGCACAGGAAAAAAAAGGCTATCTCATGCCAGTAATTATAAATGATCAACAGGAAGGCTCAGGAAACTATAATCCCCATGAAACTTGGCTTAGTAGCCCAGGGTCTGGGCAGGTGGAAAAGAAAGATTGGAAGAGATACTCATAGAGAGAGATAAGAAGATGTACATTTCCCAGTGGAACATCTAACATCTCCCTGCAGTATTTTGTTTTCTCTTTGACTGAAAAGTGGAAAATATCCTTAGCTAATCATTTCTGGAAGAAATGGGAGACTCAGAGCTCAACATGTGGAGAAACCCTTTGGTTCCAACAGTCTACTTTTCATGTGCATGTCTGAGGCTGCCAGACGCATGCTTCCTTCACAATAAAGTATTTCATCTGACCGCTGTCTTCCTTTTCTTTTTCTTCCCTTGAGACTGGGCGGTGGACGGAACGCTTCATTACAGAGAGGGGAGGTTTTGTTTGTCTTGCACTTTTTATTTACTCCAATCTGTTGTGTATAATAAGGGCTCTTATTCAGCTTGCTCTGGAGAGTATTTACCAGATATCAAATATCACAGTTAATTTGATATGGGACTTTAATCTTAAAACACCTGCTTTGACCCTGTTTTGCTAAACTGTAACAGGCATTAGTCTCGCTGCAGAAGTGTATATTTTTGGAAGCCACAAGAAAAACGTCAGTTTTCATGTTACGAAACATATGGATTTCCCGAATTGTATATATGCTTGTTCTAAAAAGATACTATTTTTGTGCCTTCATAACTGAAGAACATCTGAACTTTTCCAGTTGAAACTTCCCAGGTGTTTACTTCATGCTGTTCTCATGTTGCAAATAAACAAGTTAAAATAATGGAAGCATAATCCATTTAACACACTTCTGCGCACATCCATATTCCAAAACCTCTTTAAGAAGAAGAGACTCCAGACTTCTGGGGCTATTAACCTCCATGTCATCAAAGACAATTCATTCCAACATTCAGACCTTGCATAGCAGGGATGAAAATATGGGGAGATACATTACGAAATCAGCATAGTTTGGGAGTTTTTGCTGCTGCCTTTTGGTTGAGGCTGGGCCCACTGCTGTTCTAAGCAGACTGTGACACTTCTTGGCATAGAGTTTCAGACTGATTGATGGAAAGCTGATAGCTAGTAAGTCTCACAGATTTAATCATGAATCATGGGATTGGTTTTGTTCAGCAATTTCTCTCTAGCATGAATGGTGGGAAAATTTAAGCACTAATAGTTCAAAATGAAAAAGTTTTTAATACCCCTTGTGTTTGCCTATAAGTTTTCAATAAATATTTAAACTGCACCAGGATAATCAGTGCATTAAGCTTCACTCCAGTGATCCATCTGTTTCATCTTTCCGTCTATGGCAGCAGTCAATATACAGGCTTATTAGGCAAAACTTGCCAAATAGATAAAAAACAACTTTTTTTTTAACCATTTTTTTTCCTATATATGTTGATCAGGAAATGAGCTGACCTGTTCAAAGTACAAAGTACATGCCTATTATCAGCTTTGATTTAATTATACTTAATGTAATTATATTTTACATTTGGCACACAGTTTTACCTATGTTGCCTGGCATCATAGTTGTTAAGCACTAAGCAATGCCTGTGATGGAACTAACTGCACTGATAAATTCATTTTTTTGTTATGTGGATTAAAAGGACTGACAGCTACTAATAAGGATGTCAGATGATTTCTTCTGTCATGCACAGCTTTTTCCCAGCATTGACTACTTCTCATTCACTGAGAATTCAATGGAGAGAAAAGTCTCCATTGTACCAGGTTTGTTGGTAGGACCTGGACCCCAAGGGGGACCCATGCTGGAACATTCTGTGCCTGAAGAGACTGCACCCTGTGGAAAGCACCCATGCTGGAGCACTTCTTGAGGAAGGACTAACACTGGAGAAGTTTGTGGAAGACTGTCTCCCATGACTGGAGCAGGGGGACGTGAGGTGTGAGGAGTCGTCCCCCTGAGGAGGAAGGACCAGCAGAGAATGTGTGATGGACTGACCTGCCCACAGAGGCTGAGAACTCCCCAAGTTGTGGCTGCTCCAACCCTCAAAGTGTTCAGGATGTGGCTCTGAGCAGTCTGGTGTAATGGAAGGTGTTCCAGCCCATGACAGTTGGGTTGGAACTAAATGATCTTTAAGGTCCCTTTCAACTCCCACCACTCTATGATTCTTTAACCTCAATCCCTTCTCCCCATTTTCCTGAGCTGCTTTTAGGGAGGAGATGGACAAAACCAGAAGTAAAATGAAATCTGGGAAGAAGGAAGATGCAGGGAGAAGGTGTTTTTAAGATTTTGTTTTATTTCTTGATGTTCTACTCTTGATTTGATTAGTAGTAAACTAAACTAACTTCCCTAAATGAAGTATGTTTTCCCTGTGATGGTAACTGCTGGGTGGTGTCTCCCTGTCCTTATCTCAGTCCATGAACCTTCCATTGTATTTTCTCTCTCCCATCTGGCTGAAGAGGGAGTGACATAGTGGCTTTGGGGGGAATCCAATGTCCAGCTGGGGTCAACCTATCCCCCCACCCCATGGAATCACCTAATGCCTGGGGTCAGAGGGGACTTCAAGGTCATCTAGTTCCAACCCCCTTGTCATGGCAGGGACACCAGTCCTCTACCCATCTTTGTGGCTCCCCTCTGGACTCGCTCCAGCTGGTCCCTGTCTTTCCTGAGCTGAGGCCCACAGAGCTGGATACTGATTATCCAGCTGGGTTATCACAAGTGCCAGGCAGAGAGGCAGAATCACCCACCTCAATCTGCTGGCCACTCTGTGTTTGATGCAGCCCAGGACACCTGGGTTTTCATCCATGGTGTTCTCAGGGTGGCTGTTGGAGGGTAGCACCTGGATGTGATGCAGCAGATGTGTGGAACTTTCCCATGGGGTGGGAAGTGCATTTTGCCATGATGTTGTAAGGAGGCTGAGGCTGCAGCTTCCACCAGGGAGGGGCTCCTTCTGAGGCAGCTGGAACAACCACCCCTTCACAGGCAAAGCCTTTTGTCCCAGTGGAAGCTAAATGTGATGAAAATCTGCCAGAAATTACCCACATGAAGACTATAAATAATTGGGGAAAAAAAAGTGGAAATGGCAGGAATGTAAAAATCTGGCATCTCCCTTCGTGATTTGCAAAGCAACACCCGGAGTCCAGCTGATAACACAAAGAAGATCCTTAGATTTAGCTTGCCAGAAACAGAGGCAGGAACCAGCAACCTGAATTATGTGAAGTCCATCAGGTGCTGGCACTGGTAAAAAGAAGGGAAATTTCAAATTAATAGGGTGAAATGGGAAGGCTTCCTCAGAGCACATGTACAAAATTTCATTATTGTTAAACTAGGGAGCCAAGCACAGCTTTTCATTTTCATCTCCCTGCAAGATTGATTTGACTCGTATATAGTGAGGGACTTCAGTCTTTTGTAGCCACCTGGAGCAGGGGACCAGCAAAGGCCAAGGTATTTCCCTATCCAGGTGGCCCTCATAAATATCTTGGTGGAATTTATTTTCTTTCATTTTCTTTGGCATTTCTTGGGCACTGCTTGATTAAGGGGTGGTGTGTAGGAACTGATATGCCCAGAGATAGACAGCCACATCTGCTAACCATTTGGATTAATTATTACACCTGTACCATAAAACACATGTTAATAAAGGGTTGGTGAACAGGTTCAGGTTGCAGTTTTAAAAAGGCCCAAAGAAAGCACAATGCTAGTCACATACAAGAGTGAGCCAAACCTTTTGCTGATAAGATGCTGCAGGTTCCAACCACATCCAAGGAAGAGGCAACATCAGATACACATGAAAAATAAATCACACTCAGGAGGAAAGTGAATATCCTGGCAAGCTATGCCTTTGTAGTCTATTGGCTAGAAGGTGAGCGACAGTACACATTCTTTCTTCCCTTCTTTCTTTGCTGTTAAATGTAGAAGGAAAAAAATCATTAATCACTCTGCAGGATACAGCACTTAAATGGGTAAAGTTGCTGAAGGGGTCTGGTTAGCATCAGCCGATTTTTCATTTCCTTTCAGTGGGGACAGTGTGGTGCTCTGGAATCCCTGGAGCTCAGGAGCATGAATGCAGGTATTGAATTTTCAGGAGGAGACAATTAAGACCAAGCACGTGAGATACAATCATATTTAGATTAATTCAGATACCTCAGCTGAAGACCTAAACCCTCTGCCTTCTTCCTTCTTTGGGAGGCATATTTGGGAGGGCTTTACTGGGCTGGCATTAATCATTAATCATATGAGCCTTGTGTCAGTTATGATGGAACACAATGGAGCTCTGTGTTTATTATTTCTTCCCCTGAAAAGGTTTACCATATTATTTCTGCCTGTGGAAAATCACTTTCCTGAACGATCACTGCAAATATCTTTTGCCTGTTTTTTACAGCTCTTTATTCTGAGATGGACTGAAGTCAGAATGGAGTGAATGTGGGCCCTGAGCCTGGTGCCAATTCTTTGTTATTTTCCAGATATCTCCTTATCCAAACTAGCTTCCATTGTGATCTGCAGATGAGCTGAAGAAAGAGCATAGGACTGTTGTGAGGACACCTCAGTGTGATCTGACTTGCAATCCTTCTCACTCTGGGCTTCATCTGTGACTGATGCTGGTGTCTTTGATGGGTAGTGATAACCAACACTGCAAAAGATGGGTAGTGATAACCAACACTGCAAATACCACTAACAAAGGGGGATGCTCTGATGTCCAGGACCACTGGGCAACAGTGCGTGGTTAAGGAAATCTTTCCAAAAAGAGGAGGCCAGAATATGCACCTGTCCCATAAACCTGTTCAAATGAGATTTCACTGACAAACCCAAGAGTTCATACATTCTGTCCTGACCTGTGGCAAATGCTCCAGCTGAACATTTCCCAAGCTGAGTTTGACACTGTGACATTGGCAAAAGATGCATAACTCAACCAAAAAAATCTTTCCATTGGGGAAAGACAGCTTCAAAAGGAGGATGGGTCTTTCATGTTATCACAACTCCATCTCCAGACTCTACTAGAATGCCTGCAGCAAGGACAGTTTGTAAGAAGCAATAAGCCTACCTTTGGGAAGATCCTGGAAAGACAGTCTGGCCATCCAAAGTGAAGGATGCTCTTTCAAAGAGATTTTTCATGAATCAGGACAAGAAGAATAAGTTAAATGTCTACCTCATCTGTCCGAAGAAATATTTGTATAGAAATATGGCAATCTACAGGGCAAAGGAGTATAGAAATGTGAAATATACCAGGATATTATTTCAAGAGATAAAAGATAGCCCATGATAAGTCTGATAAGGCTATTTATCTTTAGATATATGTTTCAATGTCTGAGGTTTACTTTCTCCTGCAGCCTCAATTTAAAATTTTGTGGTCTTTACCTGTATATGCATATACTTCAACACTTTGGAAGATTGAAGTTAAAATCAGCATTTCATTTTCTTTATTTTCAAATCATACTTCTGCAGTCTTTTTTCATATTACCAGTAATATATAAAAATGTGCACTTTTGTGCCTACTGAGATCATTTGAGCTGTGTCCAGGTAATAGGTGCCAGTTGTAGTATATGAATTGTAGTGGATAGAAACTACTGGTATATCAACAACATTCATTTTTCTGTACTGGAATAATCCTTGGAATGCATTCATTTCAAGCTATTGTTGTTTAGATTTACTATCCAGCTCCACCTTCTGGTAAACTTGAATTAAATCTAACTTTAAGTTTCTCTCTACTTGCAAATACTGAAAGAAAATTATTTCCTTTGTAACTGTGCTAGTGATCAACACTTAGCATAGATAAAATTATACTGACCTGTATTAACCTTGCCAGTCACTGAATTTGTACCCCATTGCCTTTTTCAGGGATGTAATGAAATGAATAACATGAAATAAAAGCACTTTCAGAGTAAGCTTTAAAGCTTAAGGGAGATAATCTGCATTCTCAAGTCTTCAAATTTCTGATTTGAGACATTTCTTCATGAATAGGTCCCAGGCTCCAAAATTACAGAATTGCTTCCTCAGACTGGAACTGCCACAGTTCTTTTAATCTTAGCTGCTTTTGAAAAAGAATGTACAAATATGTCTAATGAGATATCCATCCATTCTCAAAGAGTTTCTCAAAAAAGATAAGCACGAATGTTTATACTCAAAACTGAACATGAATTTTAAATTGCTCATTTATCCCTTTTGTTCTTATCCCTTTTGTAAAATAAATAATCAGACAGTTAGATGCACATAAAAGGGACATCCCATACTACTGATTTATGAAGCACATAGGAGAGATGCATTCCTGTCTTGGACAGGGCATGGGGATGCTATGAATTTCAAAACCAGTTATTTAATTAATCCATTTATCCAGGCTCCTATCTATGGTGTTCAGGTTTTCATGCACACATCTTGCCTGTGCATTTGCAGTTTCTTCTGAATCCTCACCTTTTTTACTTGTATACTTATAGTATATACACTGTATCTCTACTAATAAACTAACTAGGGCTCAAGGGTTACTCAACAATCACCTGTAATGTTAAATTTTGGTACACACACTGAAACAGCTTCCCCAAACTGGCTAGACTCTCATGGAGAAAGCCAAGGCACAGCCTAATGAGAATTTCCCTCAGGCATTTTGGGCAGTGGTAGGCATACCACTCCCCTTCACTGCTCATTTTATTTTTAAGGATTGACATTGTCTATGGCTCTCATTTTCTGTTCCTGAGAACACAGAAGACTGACAGCCTGGTTCGTCTTGTGACTGGGCAGAAGGTGCATCAAGACATACAGCCCTGGTATACACCTTGTACAAACCAAACTGAAACTATGCAGTTTATTTCCACTTACTTCCCATGACCAGATCAGCTCTGTGTCTGACTGTGCCCTGCAATGTGCTAAGAAAGGTCTCTTCATTATACTAGTGTAGAGATTGTAAGCTTTTCGACATGCAGAAGGCTGAGGACAGGGTGCATTTTAATTTTTCTCTTGAGCCAAATCCCTATCTTCTTCCTGTGTTTCTACTCAAAGAGTGTTCAGCTGCACTACAGCTAATGGAGATTTGCCTGAGTAAGAACTTAACATTTGTCCTCTTACTGAAAAAAACCATCCCATTGTTTCTTGCTTGTGTTACCATAGGGCATAAGATGTCTGTTTTTCAACCAAAGTCCCATAGGTCTGAGGACAAAAGGAAAACACAGTTCCGCCCTTCAAAGTGATCATAAGGCAAAACACAATGGGAACTACAGACAGATGAATGAGCACACAGACACAGAGAGACAGCGCTGGTCAGTGTGATGTGCTGCAACCTAACCATTGTCACCATGGGCATCGCTGGAAGGAAAACAATTGGAAAGAGAACTGAGCCAAGAGAGACATTTTATTGGCAGAGGAATTTGCGTCTCAGCACTTGGTGACAGTCCAGCCAGAACAAAATCCGGAACTGTCGCAACGTTGAGTGAGAAGGGGCATGGAGCCCCTGCTGGGGACATTCTCCTGGCGGGCTGGCCCTCACGGGACTTGCACAACCTTCCAGTTGCAGCGAGCTGGCACATGCCAGCAACCACAAAAACACTTCCGTCACAGTTTTTCCAGCCAGTGAAGCCTGAAAGAGAGTGGTGGAACAGATTTTGTCTCCTATTACAGGGAACGCCTCCAGGAATGAGAGGCAAAAAAGGAGAAAATGTGGTCATTAGATGTGAAAATGTAACATACAGGCTCTATGGTGTGGCACCATAGTCTGGCCAAAGAGCCAATAGCTTCCAAGTGAATGAGAGATGATGGGTAGTGGAGGAATTGACTGCAGACAGCTAGAAAGGATAGACCAGTTCCAACCCCAGGCAGCTCCACAGCCTGGGGCAAAGTGGCTGGGAAGCTGCCCAGAGGAAAAGGACCTGGGGGTGCTGGTGACAGCAGCTGAACGTGAGCCAGCTGTGCCCAGGCAGCTGAGAAGGCCAATGGCACTTGGCCTGGATTAGCCATAGTGTGGCCAGGAGGACCAGGGCAGGGATTTTCCCCCTGTACTCTGCACTGGTGAGGTCACACCTGGAGTGCTGGGTCCAGTTCTGGAGCCTCATTGCAAAAGCATTGAGAGACTGGAGCAAATCTAGAGAAGGACAATGAAAATGGTGAAAGATCTGGAGCACAAGACCTGTGAAGAGAGGCTGAGGGATCTGGGGTTTAGCCTGGAGAAAAGAAGGCTTGGGGGGACCTTAATGCACACCACAACTCCCTTAAAGGAGGTTGTAGCCAGGTGGGAGTTGGGCTCTGATTCCAGCAACCAGTGACAAGAGAAGGAAATGGCTTGAAGCCGCACTAGGAAAGATTCACGTTGGACATCACAAGGAATTTCTACAGAAATGATTGTAAAGCAGTGGAACAGGCTACCCAGGGAGGTAGTGAAATCATCATCCCTGAAACTGTTCAAGAAATGACTGGATGAAGCACTTAGTGCTGTGGCTTAGTTGATATGGTGGTGATTGGTCAGAAGTTGGACTCAATTATCTTGGAAGTCCTTTCCAACCTTAATGATACTATGATTTAATGCAGGAGGTGCAGAAGAAGGAGGGGAAGGTTACAAACAAAAAGTGATATGATCACGGGGCAGTCTGTGAACACAGAAAAGCAAACTGACAGAACTGGAATGAGTTTATGTGTGTACATGGAAGCTCAAATCCCCATTGCACTGTGCAAAGTGTGTGCGTGGTCTGAACCGGATTCATGAGCGACAGGCTCTGCCCAGGTGGACTCTGAGCGACCAGCAGAATGGTGATGCTCTCCCAAAGAATTGGAAAGTGAGTTTTAGTGAGAACTTGAATTCAAGGTATTAATTAACTGTACATAAAGTGTAGCTGACACACACGAGATTTAAAATTGGAAGGGAGAGTGATTTTTCTCTAGCAGTGCCATGAATTGCTGACATGGAGTGATTTGTGTGGAGACACTCAATGGATTTGTGCCTTTGCCTGACTAGAAATTTGAGGGATTTTTACATTGAAAGAGGTGTCAAAAAGGATCACACTCATAAGGAAACTTGAGTCTGACCGGGCTCCGGCCAGCGGAAAGAAAAGTTACCTCTGAATTCAATTATCTGCAGGATATCTCTGTCCTAGGGTGTCAAAAAGACTGCAGAATGGTCAGCCAACACCACCACCAGACTGAAATGGCTGGGACATTTCCTCTGCTTTGACAGCTCCTCTTTCCCTTAAGTGGAAGGAGACCGACCCAAAAATACCATGAAAGATGATGAAAAGGAAACTGCTTGGCTACAGTTTCTCCTTGCCTTTCCCTGCTTTTTGCAGTCTCTTCCTCTGACTTTTCTTTTTTAAGAATTTCAGTCCTGGCAAGCAATACTAAGAGGTTCCAGACAGACAGGGATGTGTCAGACATACAGGTGAATCAGAAAATCAGGGTTGCACCTCCTATGGTTGCTGGCACATGTTTGCTTTAGAAATCTAGGTGGAGACCAGAGTTTTCTTTTTTAGTTATCAATGTTCTTCTTTTCTCACAAAAAAAAAAAAAAATTAGATGTCCTCTTCAAAGGATTCCCTGTTTACCTCGTTTTAATCTACCTCCCTTTGGAGGTCAGTAGGAGAGCTGTTTTGCTGATGCACAAATTTATTCTCATTGGTAATTCAGGGCCTTGATTTTTGGCCTATAATGACAACAGGTACCAGTCTAGAAAGTACTTCATCTTGCTTTTTATTGCCAGTAGAGTTCAAATGTCTTACATGCTATGTGGAGACCCATTACACTTAACAATTTTTAACTCTTTTCTGAAGCCTAAATGGAAGTTTCCACGCATCTAATGAGTAACAGGATACAAAAATTATAACTGTAATTAAAAAACACAACTTGTAGTCTTTCACAGTATTCTAAGTTTCTTTGTGTTTAGATACTCAGTTCAAAATTGTACATGCTAGACCTCTTAGTGGTTAGAGAAAACAGTGGGGAGTTACTAGTCTGGAGCCAGAGGGTGTCCGATTTTCATTGGAAGCTGGAATATCCAAGGCAGGAGTTGGAGAAGCCAAAAGTCCTTCAGAACAATTTTTCTGTTTTGCAAAATAAACAAAGGAGGATTCAAATGAAAGCAAAGCTGGGACAGATTCCCATAGGAACACACAGCATATTCTGGCAGAATCCTGGGGCTCTTTTCTGCTCTGATTTATATCAGCAGGATAAACACACTTTATTATTTACCAGCTGCCAAGGACCAGCAGAACCTACAGGAAAAATATGATTCAGTAATCTACAATACATCTATTTCTTGGTTACCTTGTCATTTCCCCAGCTCTGTGCACTCATGATCTCTGCGCATATGATCTGACTGACTTCTCCAGTAGGAAAAATGAGATCCTGTACAAAGTCCTGCCTCCTGGCACTCTTCGGTCCTTCTGCAACAAACAGATTTTACAGCAGCTGAGATATGGTCCCTATAGAGCAGATAGCTACACCAATGCCTTACACCACTGATCATGTGTTGTATAAGGACAAACTGTACAACTGTGATATAAATCATCACATATGATAGAGTTACACCAGAGTAACTGCATCTACAGCCATAGAATGCTCCACCAATTTAACTGTACTGAAATAATCAAATCAATGCCAACCTCACATTCAGGCATGTTCTTAGAAATCCAAACCTTAAGCAGGAAGTTGCCTATTTCCTTAAACTCTGATCCAGATTCAGGGGAAGATCTCCCCTCCAGTTACATGTCTGCCTTGTCACCCATCACAAATGGCCAGCTACGATCCCCAGGGCAGCTGGGGGGAACTGTTGTTCTTCAGGATATTTTTCAGATTACAAATGCATCTGGATCAGCACAAAGTCCCATTCCTTCTCCCCTTATTCACTTTCCTCCAGTGTCTTCAGCTGCATGGCAAGCTATTAGGAGCTGAGAGTTGATCAGACTCTGCTCATCTTGCATGACAGCAAGACTGTACTGCACTGAAGCCTCTGGGCAATCTCTTAACAACATCTGATTTCACTCTCTTCTCCACCTACGCCAGTGCTCTTTGCATACAGGGAAGGTACACTGTACAACACAATTATGTGTATCCTGTAAAGAAAAAACTCATAATGGACTCCTTTTTTAAAAAGAGAACTGGTTTTACTATTTACATGTTACTTCATCCACTTGTAATTTTTTCTGGAGATTAGAATACACCATTCTTGGCTGTTTAAAGCAATTCTTGAAGTAGCATATTTGTTAAAGTTCTTTCTGCCAGACACTTTAAGCTATACAATGCGCTGCTGCCAATAGGTAACTTCCTACAAATAAAAGCTAATTGCAATGTCATAGACATCAAACACCAGAATAGACTCAAGGTCTTCTATTCTCAGCTCATCATTTTACTCCTCACACCCAGGAAATTCCAAAATATTGTCCCGAAAGGAATCTCTAGAGGTCATCTTCTCCATTCCCTTGCCTCACAAAGTATCAACTCCACCTACACCATCCCCAGTAGCTATTTTTCTCCCTGTGCAGACACAGCAGCGAAAAGGAATGCCACCTTAATTTCCTCTGGGGCCAAGAGAGTTGGAGATGGTCAACACTGGAAGGTGTTCAGCATATCAGTGAATGGAGAAAGACCTTACTCAAAAGCAGAATTTTCCATGCAAAACACAGGAGATCAGAGATTTAGGCAGCTTCATGCTATGACCAGGTCAGTCTGTCTAGCTGCTACTGAAAGACATTCATCTCCTGGCTCCTAGTTCCCTTTCCTGACGCTCCAGTCCAACACCTTGTCACCTACTCCTGTCTTGGTCCTTACCTGATCCCACTGAAGGCTGATTCACACAACTAGCCCAGCTGTAACATCAGTATTCTGGTGTTTAAACACTGTGGAATCAAACTAGCTCAAGAGAGGTGTAAAAGCAACAGAGGAGCACAGAAATGGGAAAATGTTTATGGTGTGGAGGAGGAAGCAGGCCCCCACAAACACCTTTCCTGACTACTGTATCTTAGGTTTAGTTGTAGCCTAGAATGGCACCATCAGCCTGCTCTGGGCTCTTTTAAGTAAAAAGCCTATGCTGTCACTGCTGCAAAAACAGCTGCCCCATTGCCAGCTGCAAAGTCCACTCCCCATCCCACCCCTCCTTGCGCTACTCTGTGTGTCTGTGTGCCCTCACAAGCAGCCAGGCAAAGGAACCAGGGCTAATAGTTGATGGGATATGAGGAAAAAGACAAGGCATCTCCTGTTCTGTAGGGATGAAGCAGGGCTGGCTCAATGCCTGCCTGTAAAGCGAGTGTAGAAACCGTGCCCCAGGCCTGCTTGAAGGACATCTGCAGCAGAGCTGTGCTCTGTCTCACCTCCCAGGACAGCCATCAACCTTTGTGGGCACTGCCACAATTAGCTAGCTTCCTTTCCAATGAACACTACTTGTGCCTTTTTTGCCCCATCATTAATATGCATCTTTTAGCATTTTTAATATGAGATTTTAATGAGAAGCGTCAGGAAAATGTTTTGTTAGCCAGCACCTGGGGGAAAAATCCATCTATTTTATCTTCAGTATGGCACTGATTGCTCTCATCACCTATGGCTGATGTTCTAGTTAACTACTCAAATGTGCTGGCCAAGCAGCACTTCATGATTTATTTAAAAATTCACCTAAAAAGAGGCAAAGAATGGAGGGAAAAAAAGCTAGAAGTTGATATATTAAAGTCATAATTGCCTGCCATGGTTGGGGATTTCATGGGAGGTATTTTTGGAGGCAAACTGATCAGAAATCAGGAGTTCACTGGTACTTTGTTATTTCCATGTTAAGGGAATGGCATTGGGAGGGTTGACATAGAATAATGCCAGTCCCCTGCTGCTCACCTGTCTTACACAGCAAATACACCAACTGTACATTCATTATGTTTTTTTAGCACTCCCATTGCCTCTGCCTTCAGTAAGGTGCTGTGGCATCCTACAGCCACAGTACAACAGCATTTGTCCAAGATGTGATCTCTCTCAACACCAATTGCTGCTGTTGGTGTTGCTGTTTTTATCATCTGCAGGCTAATTTTGCAACAAGACCAGAGCTATCTCCCATGATGGCTCCAACCTACATTATGTACTCTAGCACCATCACCTGCTTATGCTCCAGGAAAGTTTTACATCTTATGCCTCTTCAATAACATCTTGGTACCTGCAGTGACTTTTCATCCACTGGTATCTCATCTGTAAACCACAGAGCCCCACAGGAGCTTCAGGCAGTGGGACGTGGGGGAAGGGTGAGCAGCTGCAAACCTTTACCGTAGCAGAAACTGAACTCCCTGGCCATTTCTGTTCACAGCCTGTGATATGAAAAAGCTTGGTGCAAACAAAAACATGGCAGAGGAATGCTATGCTCACAGAAAAACACATTTTTCTCGGCTTCTGTGAAGGCGCCGTGGCCTGGAAGACAAAACGCTACTGCTGAGTGAAGACTGCCTGCCTGAGCCACAGTCTAACCAAGCACTCTGCTTGGACTTGGATTTTCCTCGAACCACAACCCTGCATGAATTCTAAATTACCCAGAGAAAGGAAAGGCAGAAATGAGGTGTTTGTGGTGAAACAGTCTCCACTTAAATAGAACCGAAGCGACAAGGAGTTTTCTGCAGGCCTGGTGAAGAGACGCCTCACGGGGCAAGGATGGGGAGGTTGGGGTGACCTGGGAAGCAGGCTGGGCAGGATGCTCAGAGGAGCAGGAGGGACATCTGCTAACAGTCAGTGCTGCTGTCAGTGCCTGGGAGATGGGGAGATGAGCCATGGCCCCCAGCTAGAGCAGATTTGGCTGTGACACCTCCCAGGCCCTGGTCAGGCCTGCGGGAGGGTGTCCTTGGTACTGTCCCATGGGACAATTCATTGTCAACCCCCTCGACCTGCAGGCAGGAGTTCTGCCAGCCCAACAAACAAAACCTTCACTGACTAAGTACACAGAAACAGTAGTCTCTGCTGGAAATTACTTTCTGCAGTCCTGGGGCCTCTCTCAAAAGCCAAGTCAGCATTTTTCCCCGTCCGGGTACCAGAACTACAGTTCAAATTGCACTGTCACTCGTTGAAGGTGTCTAACAGAACTCTTCGCTATTGGGAAATTAATTTTGTTGCAGTGGAATTGTTTTACAAGTCTGTGACAATTTCATGGAAGTTTTGCTTCAGAGATAAAGCTGGAGAAGATAAATATCCTACACTATTAAAAGACCAGATTCCCCTGAACAAAGCCTTGGGGTGTGACCTTGAATCTACTTCTTGTAAAGTTTTTCTTTGCAGTGTCTATGTCAATATTTTTTAAAGATTGTGTCAAAATGAAATGCTTTTATCTATCAGAAATCAGCATTTCCTAGCATATTATTTCACAGGAATATCTATATTTCATAGGCAGAGCAGTGAGTCTTAATTTCTACATTAAAAAGTGAAACAGATACTGCATTTTCCACATGTCCCAAAACTATTATCTGTGTGAGCCAAAACTCTATTTTCTCATACTTTTTACTAGGGCAAGTGTGTAATTCTCTGCAGGAATACACTTAGTGGAAGCAGTAATTCAGGAGTACAGCAATCTTCCTAGGGAAGGTGTCTGAATCTCCCCTAATGTTTGACCTTCCTGTAGCCTGCAAAAACGCTAATGACTCTAATGCCTCTCACACTCTGTGCCTAATGACAGCCACTTCTCTTGCCAATTAGATGAGATTAGGGGAGAGCTGTCTTGTGCATACTGTACATGACAGCCTATTCCTAGAGCCGTATATTGCCTCTAAATTGGCTAATGCTGAATTCAGGATGGAAATGGAAAGCTATTTGTGGGAGGCTTGTCCTGAGTCCCCAGCAGGGTGTGAGAATTTGTACTTAGTGCTGATGGTATGGTTATGCTGCATTGCTGATGGATGTAAAAGAGAGCTGCCAAATAGAGACTCCAGAACCATTTCCTAAATAGCAGCGATAAAAATTACTGTTAGAGACCAAATCTGCACTGTTTTCTTATTTTCTAGGCAACTTTGAGCTGCCTAGGGAAGCAAGGACATTATTTGCCCTCAGAGTACCATTATGTGAGTTTTTGTACACTAAGCTTTTTCATACCCACCTCACAAGAAGGAAGACTGAAAGGGAAAACCTGGCAGGAGATTGAGAAAGAAGAAAGTGGAGAAAGAAGAAAAACAGTGGAGCAGGCTCCCCAGGAGCGGATAATGCGAGAGCGCCGTCGCGTCAGACCACATCGGATCGCTGAGCGCTCAGAGGTGTCTTATGAGCCAATGAAAAAAACCTGTCCTAGAGTAACCAAACCCAATTCTCATGCATTCCATTCCCTTTCTGGAGTCTAGGTGGGTACTGCTTTTAAAACACAAATTTTGGAATAATATATCATCTTCTGGTTTGCCTTATCTATTTTAAAAATGACGTTAAATTCTTGTCAGTCAGAAATTTCTATTAAAACTTTGTGTTGCACAAAAAATAATTCTTTTTTAGCAGCAGAATTTTCTTTAAAAGCATTTTTTTCCTGCTGTCTGACCAAATGTTTCAAACCAAAAAATTTCAAACCCTTGGAATATGAGTTACAACAGAGTGGATTGTATTTAAAATGTTGTTGGTATTTATGCTGTTCAAGTTTTCTTCTTTTCTTGATGTGTATTTTTTCTTCAAAATTTCTTTTTTTTAAATTCTTCACAGCACTGGAAAATTTACAAGAAAGAAATCTACAATTTAACTGCTCTTTTTCAAATCTGATGAAGTTGCATGTTAGCAGTTTCAATTTCAATAATTTTCCTCCTCAAACCAGTTTTTCTAATTTTACATAATCCTAAAAAGTCATATGAATCAAAATTAGAAACTAAAAAGTGAAATAAAAGCATTGACATTCTAAATGTTGTTTGCTTTCAGTGACCTAAATTAAAAACAGCAAAAAAATTGTTTTTGGGAGAAATAGAAGGAGGTGTACAAACATTAAAAACTGTAAAACATCCTGCTTTTATTCACTTGAAGGTGAAGCAATTTTGTATTTGCGGCTTTTATGTGAAATACTTTTGCTGTTTGTGTAGGGGCTTTAAGCCATGCATGTGTTTTAGCAGTAAAAGAACCAAACCAAAACAAAAAAAGGTATATTCAAAGCTACTCTCATTTTCTCGAGCATGAGTGGAAATTATCCTTCCTGGTGCCTGGAGTAGATACACTTTTTTATTGTACAAACAGAAAATACATCTACCCTCCACAAGCACTCGCTTTAGTAAGAGAGTTTTTTTAAAAGAGGAATGTACATAAAAATGTTCAAAGTGTATAAGAATTAAATCTCCTTCAGTTTATTTTCACATATGCTGAGTGCCAAAGTCACATCACAGACAAATCACATTTTAAAACAAAAAGAATGTATATCTGTTAGCACATTCTTATTTGTAATTTTTTTATTTACACACTTTATAACAGATTTCTGTGCTTGGCAATCCAATCTAGGTTTAACTTGCACCCTCCAGAAACTATATTTGTTTACAGTTTGTCCCCCTTGTTGGTCACAAGGAAGAATTTGTTTGCAAGCAATTTTTATCTATCCCCTATCAATCCCCTCTGCCCTCCTGTTGCAATTCAGTTATATCCTATCAGAAGGTTCTGACTGATATTCCCAACGTTGGACTCCTCTACTGGGGAAAATCTCGGGCTCTATATTCTTTCTTCTTTATCTTCAGCTAAATAAAAATTAAAATTATTTCTAAGAAAGATTGCAAGATATATTTGTCTCCTTTAACTTCTTAATTCTGGTTTATACTATTATGTTAAGATCAAGAACATGTTGATTACAATCTCAAGATTATAGAGAGTGTGATACAATAAATAAACTAAAGAATACTAATCCCTTCATCCTTCACATTTTTGCCATCTTTACTAAATTTCATGCTTATCATCCTGCAACATGAAGCCATTATTGAGAACTTTTTTTTCCTCATACTCTTTTTCTTGTATCCATACTCAAGTCTTTGCCTATTTCCTGTTTTTTCTCTTTCCAGCTATTAGGCTGAAAATGTTGTACAGGATCTTCACGTAGAGACAGCTTTTGCCATCTATAGCTGGGACTCTCTAGACACTTCCTTGTTAAGTTTTATTGGTGTGTTGGTTTAGAGGAATAACTTCAGTTGATATTTCTAGCTGTGTAGAACTGGAAATTCATGTCACAACCACAGTAACAATCTTCATATTAATAATTAATTAAGCAACCTGCTTCTATTTTATCCCCAAAGCTCCCAGGAGTATTTTTCACAGTGTAATGCTCAGATTTGTTTCCTGTGGTATACTGAACCAGAAATAAACATGACCTGCCATCACAATATCTCTTGTTTATCTCTTGTGCCGTGATTTATGGAGCAATGGGAAATGAAGGTTGAAGAAATCAATATTTCTTTTGGAGGACTGCTTTGCCTCCCCACCCCACAGCTGTGAGATCCTGGGGAAAGTCACACAGCAGATCAGATGCTGGTTCATCTGCAGCCAGTAACAGAATATTTTGGGCAAGTGTATATCCCACCAGGTCAGCTGCTAATATTTCACTCTTGCTTTTCAGCGAGCAGGCAGGCATGAGATACTCTGACTAAGACCCAACTTGCACATTCCCACTAAAGCTTAATTTGGCCACATTGCAACATCTGTGTTGTGCTGAGTCCAGTATCTCTCTGTGCTACAAGGGTCAAACTCATCTATCATCACAGGCAGCAGTTTGGAAGATGGTAACTGCTGCTGCCTCCATTCCAAACTTACTGACAAAAAGAAAAGAAGAAAAGGACTAATTCATACTTTAAAAGGTGTTCAGTAGATGAGGCTACCCTTCTAGGCAGAATCAGGCCAAGTTTCTCCCCAGATATTTCTCCCACACAAGAGGTGCATGCCCTTGAAATTTAATAAAGAGAGCAAATGACACTCCATAATTTTCGTCCCAAGCACTGACTGAAAGGTGACATTACACAATAAGAGTAAATCTCCTGCTCCGCTTATACCAGCCAAGAACCCAGAGACATTTCTGCCATAACTCCCAAACCAAAATAGCAATTGGTGAAATACAACCTGCATGCTGTTGTTAAAAACAAGTGTGAGTATTGTAGTTAATGCTTGGCAGCAAGCCGAGGAGCCAAAGTTCACCAGAGGGGCCCCGCTGGGGATTCCTGGAGGCACTGCATAAATCTTTGCTCCACTCCCTGTCACTAACACGCTGGGAGTGTATGGGAGCACCCTGAAAAATATGCCCCAGGCTCCCAGCAGCAAACACCAAGCACACGTCACGGCCCAGAATACATGGATAGATACATGTCCCCTGTGTGCGTGCATGCACAGAGGGGCAAGGGGCAGCTCTTCACTTGATGCAACAGATAATCAGTTCTTCCTTCAATGCAATAGGAAATCTTGAGCAGATGATTGTTCACCAGTTGTGAGGACTCCTTTGGCTCTTACAGGGGTTTTATGTCTGATAATCGTGACCTGATCCTTTCAGTCCTCACTGGCTCAGCAACCACCACCAGTCTTCCTCAGTAATTTGGTTTCTGACTCAATAGCTCAGAGTCACATCTTCTAGGGAATCATTCAGTCTTATTTTAAAGATTCCAAGGAATGTAGAATTTACCTTCTCTATCCCAAAGCCTAATGCATCCACTTAAAGCAACCTTATTGAAAAGCTGTACTTTATATTAGATTTGAATGGTTTGGCAGTCAAATCTTGTTATACCTTTGTCTGCTGGACCAAAGAGCCCTGTAATATCAGGTATCTCCTCTTCACATAAGCAATTATAGAACATGATTAAATTGTTTCTTAAGCTCTTTTACAAGTGAAACAAACAGATCCCCTCTAATCTCTCATAGTAAGCATGTTTTCCAGGCCACAATCCATCCTGGCAGGAATCAAGAGGCAGCTGAAGTCAGAGGACCTACACCCGTCCTCGTCTCCTTAGAATCTGATCCCTAAAATGCTAATGTGAATATTTACAAACTAGAAAGTGCTTAGGTGTGTAACTAAACACATTCTCCTTTCATACCTTTTATTCAGTTCACAGAAAGCATTCACTGTGTTGACCGCAAGCACTCCCATTATATATAGAATATTCATACACCTATTCAAACACACAGACTACCTGTAAATGCAAAACTAAGCAAAATTCAGAATATTTATCCAACAGAAAATTCTAACATCTCACCTTCTTATTTCATCCCAGCTTAAAACCTGAAATGTTAACACTTGTCAGAGAGAAAATGGCATTTCTACACAACATTAGAGAACACCGTGTTTTCATATTCTTCAGTGCAGACATATCAGATCGCAGTTTCCCAAAGGAAAGCACTTCCATGTGGATCAATGCTGTTATGATTCTGCATTCCATCATCATGGTAAATTGCCTAGCAGGTTGGTAGCCTAATGAACATGCTCAATGCTCTTTGAAGCCCTGCTCCCTCTCCTCAGCTGGCTCATGCCTTTGGGGCCAGGGAGGAACAGGGCAGCAAGAAACCTGTAGGGCACTGTGTGAAATGGGGACTTTCTGGGAGCTTAGCTCTGGGAAAAGGTTATCAGGCTAAGTTATCACACGGGCATTTAGCCTCATGCTGTACCAAGCTGCTCTGAAATATTTTGGGTAAGCAGAACATGGCAGAATTGTCTGATCCAGGCTGAAGGATGAGTGAAGTATTTCATACTTACAGTGTGCCCTGCAGAAACTCCTGCTGGCTGCTTTTCACACAGAAAAATATGGGCACAGACATTGCAGAAATGTCTGCATGCATTTTGCACGTAGAAACAGAACTGCCATGTAAACTCCAACATAAACACAAATCACAAGCAAACACACATTCTGAGCACATACAGTCAGCATTGCCAAAAAACAGATGGCCAGCCCAAATACATGCCCAAAATGCCCCCACCATTAGAGGAGATGAATCTTAGGAGAGGATGACTTCCTTGCTTAGAAACGCTCTCTCTACTTACTACGAAGTACTTAAATGTCTGATTTAGACTAGAAGCTAAACCTAATATGGCTAAAATTACACATTATACCCACCAACATGAGGCAAAAACACATAAACATTTAGCTAACCTATGGATGCATGCAAACACAAAGCATGAGTATATGGTACTGTTATTACAAGCACATACCCAGTTTTTAACTCTGCGAACAGAAACAGAAACTCTTTTTGTCAGCTCCCAAAATTTAATGCAGGTCCTGCTTATCTTCTTCATGCCTCTTCTTAAACTGATCACTGCAGAATCAGAAATCTACTTTTACAATGAAAACGTTGCTTTTCTGTCATCAAAGCTGTAAAGATCACATTGAAAACATGAATCCGACAGGCTAAGAAAAAAAAGAGGAAAGTGGTCAAAAGAAACCAAAATCTATCAGTTTCTCAAAACTTATGAGTTACTTACTCAGTCTTGCTCTGTTATTTTTAACACTGTTGGCAGCACTGCAACAAGCCCATGAACATTAAAAGCACATTCACAAGGAAAACCTAAAAACATAAATACAAGTAGATATTACTGGCACGGACTCAACATATGTGTGCATATCTTACCACCGCTGTGCAAATGTAGATGTACAAACTCTACGGATGAGGGCCCATTCTGCAGAAGTATGGATGTGTAACACCTGCAAATACTCAACAGGCATCCTGCACAACAGTCACACCACCACAATTATGCACACACAAACCCTGCAAACCCACGCGCCTACAATTTTGGAAGCACAAAACAGTCTGACTTTCTGAGTAGAAGCAACGAAAATATTTTCATTTGTAATTGATACTTTGAAAGTAAATGAAAAATTTGTTTGGGTTCAAATTAAAATGTCAATTTTTTGGCTAGAAAAATAAATGAAACGCTTTTACGTCAAAATAACAATTTAAAATGACAGATATGCTTCAGTTTCAATTTAAATTGTTGTTTTGTTTTGAAAAAAAAATATTTAAAGCAGAATGAAAACAAAAATGAGCATTGTATTTTAACAGGCCAACCCAAGACAAAAATACAGTTTGGAGAAAATGAAAACCGACTGGAGAATCTGTAATGAAAATTTTTTCATTCAGGTTTTCTCTTGGGAACCTTTATTTTTTAGACAGTGGTAACACACACGTACAACTCACTTCTTATTCTTCATACACATGTGATCCATAAGAATACTTCATAAGGGCACACTCCGAGCCCTTTACACACACAGAGAGGCACTCATGGGCACTTTGCGTTTGTGCTTCTGACATGTGTGTGAGCATCAAACACACCTTAGCCTGCACTGGACACACACATGTGGTCTCTGTTAAGAAACCCAAGAAATAAAGCCAATTTTAGATCAAGTGAGCTGTGGTCCCCTGGCTCAGGTTCTACTGCAGGTGATTCTATAAACAAAGTTTAGTGCCAACGTGAAAGAACAAATATGCTATAAATAGTTCATGACTTCCAAAAGGCCTTGTCTCTTTCCAGTCCTTCTAAACCAAACCAGCAGATGGGCTGAGAGCACTTCAAACCCTCTCCTTGAAATAAAATGCTGGAAATAAAGAATAACAGCATGAAGGCAGTAAAACAAAATAGGAAAAGGAGGGGGGGGGGGCAGCAGGGGCAGGGGGAGAAAGGCTTTAATTTATTGGGGAGAGCGCTGGGAATGTAAAAAGAGTGGGAGGGGAAGGAAGAAAGGGGACATCTCCCTGCCTGATTGCAATTGTCATTAAGTTGCAGCAGGGGTGTTAAGTTGCAGCGTGGGTGCAAGCGCACGCGGCCCACCTCCAACCCAAACCTCCTCGGCATCTGATTCTTCCCCACCCTGAGTGATTTAATGCCCCGGCCCATGCGGTTTATTTACTGCCTTTTGCTCCATTTAATGGAACCCAGGGGCCTTCACACCAGCACGGGTCAGTGCCGAAGCATTTGTTACCTGTGCCAGGCAGCACACCAGAGGCAGGGGAGAGGGGGGGAATCGGCCACTCAAGCACAAAAAGCAACAGTTGGAGCCTGTGCAGGGGGAATGTGCTTCAGTGTGCATTCTGATTAGTTTTATGAAGCAGGCGGTTGCTCTAACATCTGGAGGGAGTTTGCAAGGAACTGAGACAACACGGGCCTGATGCAGCCGACTCCGCACATAATGGGTTTTTACACCCAGCCAGAGGTGTTAGGAGAACTTGAGAAAATCCCCGAATTCTCTGGAGCAGATTAAGTGCCCTAAACACAGTTAAGGAGGCAATTGGTTTAACTATAACCTTTAGAGCTGCCGAATGTCAAATAACAACAATTACCATGCATTTAAGAGAAAGGACTAGAGAATACTGAGATATTTACCTACACAACAAACTGGGGATTGCAGCAATAAACAAGGTGACACAAATTACTTATAGGTTCTTAAAAATAAGATCTAGTGAGATTAAACAAAACTGGAATCACATGTAATACAATGTTTCCATGTGCTGGCTGAAAAATCAGTCTTCAGTGACAGTGGAAAAGTCTCCACAGAAATGAAGCGGCAATGATAGTGTGATAGTGGATCTCCAGGAGAGGTCACTGTGTTATGACAACATCTAAAAAATTAAGTACACACACAGCAGACAGTGCTTGAAGGAAAAAGAACAGTCGGGCTGGGAGCACATAACTCAGGAACAGAAACAAGTTGGTATCATTTGCCATGCAGTGAGCAAATAAAACTGTAAGTACCAAAGATATGTTGAAGAGCTGTGGTCAGTGTACAAACATGGAATTCATGCAAAAAGAAAAAAGGAAAAAGAAAAGGAAACACGCTGTATCATTCTGAGTACTGCAGTAAAGAAGAAATGTGCTATGTGCTGCTGTTTTTATTTTTTTCCCCAAAGGAATCCATGCAAACTACTTTGCTATTTGTTAATGGCTATATAGACTTCTGGCAGCTAAATGGACTGTCAGACATTACAACAGTAGCAATCAGAGACTAAGAAAAGAGGTATTTCAGCAGGCATGGCATACCCAAAAAACAAAATAGTTTGGTTTTCTTTCACAAGTTGTCCATGAAAATTATTATCTCCATCAAATCAAATGGGGACACTGTTAAAATTATTAAATTCTTTCAAAGTTGCAGAAATTACTCACTAATCTATTCAAGAGAAAATAAGTGTCCCAGAGGTGCAATATCTGAACAAAAAGTGTCCCAGATTAAACTGCTCTCTGGGGAGAAATTTCATCCTGGGAAAAAAAAATCCCAGGTGTCAAACAGACAAAATTTTATTCAGAAATATAAGAGTGGATGGTCTTTTTCCCTGGAAGCACAGATAAAACTCAAACACACAATCAAAACAAGAGCAGAAGAAAAAAGCCCATTGCATTTGTCAGTGCAACATGAGAGAAATTTTGCCACTTTTTTTCTGTATGTCAGCCAAAATAGGTTTTATGGGACTATTACCCAATGTTATATATGTGAACAGATTATCCTCTTTGTGTTTTATTTTATTCCAAGTAATTTTGCCAAAAAAAAAAAAAACCAAACAAAAAAAAAACCCAAAAAACCAAAAAAAACCAAAAAAACAAAAAAAAAAAAAAAAAAAAAACAAAAAACAAACAAAAAAAAACCCACCAAAAAAACCCCACCCAAACATGATCTGTAGCAGGACTATTTCTATAAAAATTGCACTCTAAATCTAGATGACAATAATGAGTGTTTGAGTCTTATGTGGGCATGACTGAATAAAATCTAAATATTGCAGTATTTTATCATGATATCATGCTGAATCAAAGCACATAGCAGAAGTGTAGATAATGCCAGTCAAATACTTTGAGAAGATCAAGAATGACATTGGAGTTGCTGGATAAAGGCAGATATTGGAGATTTAAGAAGGCTTAAAATATACATGGCTTCTTCAAGAATAGACATCTGAGAATGGGATTCTAAATCAGCATTTCATGTCCAGCAGAAAAAGCATAAAGTCCTATTTTGATAATTGGACAAACACTTGTTCCCCGATATAATTCAGTGGTAAAAACTGAAGGGTTTAAATGATAAAAATCAAGTGCGTCTGTGAGCTGCTGCTAGACAGTGGATGAGACTATGAAGAGGAATGATCTTTGGGGGTTGGTCTTTAGGTTCCTTTTAACTAGATGATCTTTAAGGTTCCTTTTAACTCAAACCATTCTGTGATTCTATAATGTTAAAACTATCACTTTTACTGTCTCAAACTTGCCTGGGATTATAGGACACACAATGCTTCTCAGGCAAGTGTCACGCATAAAATCAGTTTATTCTTTGCTATCAGGCTGAAAGCAAGATGAGGAAGAAAACAGCAAAACTCTAAGCCATGTCCCATAAACTATAAAGCTCTAAACCATAGCATGTGTATGGTTCTATCACCAAGCATTTGGAAAGTTTCAAAAGGAATAAAATCTGCAAAATCAGATTGGTAGCTAGGAAGAGTTGACAGCTTACTAGGATAAAATTTTCCAGTTCATCAAGGCCTCAGCTTTAGACTGCAACAGTACAAAGCCGCCATAGTTGAAGAAAGTGAACAATAGGGAATAAAGATTGCTAGTAGGTAATCTGGCCCTGTAGTCATCTGAAAAATAAAAGAAATGTAATTATAGTGCCTTTCCTGTAAGAAATTTTCATAAAGAAAAGAATATGCACTGAAAAATGCAACTGTAAAAAATTTGAAATTGGACAAGGACAAGATGTTTAATAGTGAATGAAGTAGGGAGTTCATTTATATCACAGGCTTGATTGTAGGGTTAGATGTCTTTTGTAGGGTGCCACACCAGAGCTGGTTTTACCAAGTGAAATGATTTCCACTAAAGGCCATTTTGAACTTTATCAAATGGAAGGGGAGCTGATTGTAAAACAGAAGGCTTCAATTGCTTCAGAGAGAAAATCTGAAAGAGGGATCAGAGATTACAGAGAATTGCCAGGAAATATTTGATAAGCAGCAGACCTAAGGAACTGCTATGTGTCCATTTTCGAAATCCCTTTCTTTCCTGCTGTGCAAAAACAAGAGCATTACTTGGCTATGTGTGAACCACAGAATCTGAAACATCTGGTGGGCGGTTAGACAAAAGGAAGGACAAAGAAGGAAGCATTTATGTATTCTTGTTCCCTCAACAAAATGGATATTTTTCTGCAATGTGTGCTCCATAAGCTCTGGGTATGCTGCAGTATGGGGAAAAGGGGCTAGATTCTGTCTAAATGTCTCTGCTGAGGACAGCTTCAGCAGAGTAAGGGGCCTTGCATATTTCTGGCAACAGAATGAATAAAATAAAGGTGTCATAGAGAAATATGATTGGCTTGGATTCATGGGTTTGTAGCAAAGACAAGAGAGATGAAAACCTGGGAGAAAGCAGGTACCAGGAAATGTCCATTAAAGCTGTTTCCAATTTGCTTGAAATGGGAAATACCCGTGCAAGGAAAGTCCACACCAGTCAGAGCTCCTTGGATCATGGGTCTCCACAGGCATTCAGCCTGCCCTGCAGCTGGGGATCCCAGAGGGACACTTGGGCTTCTGTGGGATGCATGAGGGTTTTGAATGTGTTCCCATGGTAAAATAGAACAGTTAAGGCTGCCATAAGAGTATGAGGGAGCACCAGGTAAATGATTTTTAAGTGCTTCCCTGGGTTTCCTTTTCCCAGGCCCCATTACCCCGTTTTGGTAAAAATTAGGTGATTTGTTTCCTCCTCCTTCACCCCAGAGATCATCCTCCTGTGAGAAATTATGAGACTTGATACCCCATTTTTGACCTTTTGGAACCATTCATTGGTCCTGCTAATCAAAGGGGTGGCAGTAGGTAGTAGTGAGGAGC
This sequence comes from Agelaius tricolor, assembly GCF_023055355.1. Taxonomy (NCBI): domain Eukaryota; kingdom Metazoa; phylum Chordata; class Aves; order Passeriformes; family Icteridae; genus Agelaius; species Agelaius tricolor. The sequence goes on from NW_027269269.1 coordinate 22,776,442, forward strand.
AGAGGAAAGGAAATGGGCTTTAAGTGGTGCGGTTTGACCCTTGAGGACTCTTGCAGAGAGAAAACTCACAGGAGAGAGCCTCCTCTCTTAATTTCTCTTGCACCACCTTTCCTGTGGCTCTGTTGCATCAGGACTCTGCTTGTCACTCATTCACCTCTAAGAAAAATCCTGAAGCACAGCAGGAGAGATTTGGAGGTGGTCACCAGCACAGCAGGAGCAGCTGACAGATCAGTCAGCACAGAGCAGTAGGAAGGATTAACACTTTTTGAGAGCAATAGGGAAGGATGTTCACCTTGTGCTGAGTTGAGAATGGCACACAAGCCTCTTCAACAGAAACTTTCCTGCAGGGGTGGGAACAAAGATTCAAACAAAAACAAATTATTTCTGCAACTGTGATTACAAGCTATGAACAAAGTACAAAGAGAAAGGGACAGCAGCTTCTGTCTGGACAGAAATGTTTAGCTTCCATGTTTCTGGGTGTGGGCTCAAAGTGGGCTTTTTTCACATCCCCTAAAAACTGGACCAGTAGCTCATTTTTGCCACTAATACATATTTGCCTTGGGTCTTTTTCTGATGACAATGTGGCACTAGGCAAACCAGGGAGAGAAATTATTCCCTGAACACTAGGTTGGACCACTGCTTGCAAACATCTGTCCTGCTTCACGGCTGAGGTGGAGACCTGGGATAGCTGTGTCACCAGCTGCTCCTGCCAGTTTATGTACCATGTCATTGAACCCTGCTTGGAACAAGTCTAATTGACATGCTGCTTAAAACAGTGGTAGCAGCAGATTTCCCCCCATTTGCGCAGGGCTTTAGGGACAGCAGGAGTGCTCGTCCAACACAGGTGTCTTGAAACTCTCCCAGTGTCACAGCTTGGTGCTAGAATGGGGAGCTGTAAGCCCATTGTTCAGGGGCCTTTCCAGCTAGGGGTAACGGGTCAATTATTTGTCCTACAGCCAGTGGGGCACAGCGGAAGAGATGACAGTAGACCCTCATGTCCCATGAAGTGGCTGTGGGCTTGACATAAGACATCTGTTTAGCAAAGGCAGCACTTAAAATACTTGGGCATAAAGAGTGAAAGGACAAGTAGTTTCTACCTAGGCTATAGAACATTAGTTTTTATTTGATTTTGTCCACAGCCACCTTGTTGAAGTGCTCTTTTTAGCAGCTCAAAGAAAACAATTCAACATATCTTCACTATTAAGAATTTTGAATCAGCGCCTCTGGGTATTCCCAGGAAGGAATTTTAGCAAGTATGATAAACAAGAACTTGTATGTATGATATGCCTAAGGTTTAAAATAAAGCAATAAAACCCCCAAATCTCTCTGACAAGACATTTTCAGTTGAACACACTACTACTTTATAAACATTGTAGACTGAGCTATACATAAACTAGAATTTGGGGGGCATAAGATTTTACTTTTTCTTTTTACAGACTTCATTTAAGCTGTGTTACCATAATGTTTCCCATATTTTAGGAAGCCCATGAAGAGACTCAGATGCTGTCTACACAATAGTATAAGAACATGAGAGCAGGATGAGGAATTACAGAATACATTCTTTCTCAGCTTTTGTGAATCAAAAGCATCTTGAACACGTGGCATGGCCATTGAAGGAACCAAAACCATACAGGGGACAGCTCTTGTAGTTGATTATACAATAAATTAATGGATGAACCAGAATTTGAGTCTAACATTCTTGCTTCCTCATGCCTTTCCCTATGTCATTAGCCAAGGCAATTCAGCAGGAAGGAAGTCTATAGGATTAAGTGTTCATCAGTAAATATAGAAATCAATTTGCACTGGGTTTGGGGGGGGGGGGGGGGGGGGTTGGAGATTAAACACTGATAGACCAGACCCACACACAGCACGTGGAATCTGGATGTGACGCACTGCCATGATGACAAATTTCTATCAAAGATGGTTTAGTGGATCAGCCCAAACAGAATTTCACTGTAGCATTGAAAACCACATTAGTTATTTTCCTCACACCATATCTCAGAATCAGGTGAGTGCTCTAGATGTGATGAAAATTTGCAAGAATAGCTCAAAAGTGGGAACATTCTTTATTCCCTGCTCCACTAAATGGTTGGTGCTTTCTTCCAAAATATGGCCTATGCAAAGGGTTACATCTGAACAGTTACGTCAATGGAACTGGAAAAACTTAAACTTGGGCAAAAATAAATATGTATCTGTCAATTTGTTTATTGTGATACTTCATAGATGTTAACACCAGAGGACTGTTACCACTGAATCTGATGTAATGCAAATCACATCCTCACTCAAAGATTTGTTTCCTTACTTATGTAATATCCTTTATTGAAATGGGCAAAAAATTCTCATTTCCATGACCTGGAGAAGGCTTTCATGATGAATTGCTCAGCAGCCTGGGACTGGTCTGGAAAGCAACTTTAAAATAGACATTCATTCTGAATTTGAAGTTTCCAATCCATTACAAATTCAGCTTTTTGAAAGCTTGATTAATAAGCTGATTAATTATACTGACGGTTGAGAAGCTGTACGTTTTATTCAAATTTGCATCTTTCTAGCTTCAGTTTCCAGATGCCACATTTTACTGTACCACCATCAGCTAGATTAAAGGGTCTCAAAATTACATAAATCCCTGCCTCTTGTAGGCTTCTACTGACAATTATTTATTTACCCATTAATGGTTTCAATCATGGGCTAAAAAAAGTAAGCTCTTTTAATCTCTCATTTTAAGGCATGTTTTCCAGAATTCTTTTTTTCTGATTTTCATACCTTCTTCAATATTCCAACATTATTTTGTGAACCAACACCAAAATTAAGCATAGCACCGAGTACGAAGTAACCTTTGGAGTAACCTACACAGAGGTTTCATCACCACCTCAGAACAAAATCATTTGAAATGCTTCTGTTTTTTCTTCTTGGCTCCTTGTCTGTAGTCCCCTTGAATAATCAGAGCATCTATACTAATTTTCAAAACACAGACTTAGTCATTCAGAGGATTCAGGCTGTGATGTTTCTTTAAATGTTTACTAGAAGAAAACACCTTATTCTAAACTTGATTTAACATTAAGTATTGGTCAGTAATCTTACAAAAAAGAGACAAAGGATGTTACAATTAATGCTAAAAGTGAATGGAGCTAATAACAACATGAAGATTACACAAACATATATTGAACTTAGACATTCTTACATTGCAATACATAGATTTTTGAGGAATTGCTCCCATTTAAAAATGACTGATTCTACTTTAGAGATATGTGGATATACAGCTTAGAAAAAATACAGGAGATTGTTTTGTCAAAAGTGTGAATAAGCCTTTTTGAAAATAAGAAACATGTAGAGAAATGGTTGAATAGTCACATGTGTGCAGTACAAATTCAAGAAACAGGCAGACACAAATGTGAGGTTTTATGTGATTACACATTGCATAGTCTCTGCTACTGTCAAATGATATTTGCGCTGCCTTAAAGAGACTCAAAAACATATAATACCGAGAAACAGTAAATTTTTCAGAATAAAGAGGAGAAAATAAAACAGTAACCAAGAAAAAACTTTTCACTTCAGAATGCCTCATCTCTTTTGCCTCAAGAATAAAAAAATCCTTTTACAGACTCACAGCAGCTCTCTCCAAGCAAGCTACAGGGCGCTTATTTATAACATTCATATTTGTATAAGGCAGTCTGTCCAGTGAAATATTTAAAAAAATAAAAAAAGAAGCAGCATATATAAATCTTCTTTGCACATATTTAAATCTGCAATCATTCCCTTTAGTGATGTTTTTCTGTAATTAGGAAGTTTGAGAAACTTTTATAGGCAAATCTAACTGATTTCTTTTTCATTAATTAGGTTACTTCAGGAAAGAAGTGTTTTAGGAACCATCCTGATTGTTAGAGAACGATCATTTGGAAGAGGTATGTACTGAGACACACTGTGTCTGACTTACAGTCTCAGTTCAAAAAGCACCACTGAGATCAGCCAGGAAAGTACATGTGCACAGATAGGCAAAGCAGAATAATTCTGTTTAAAATAATAAATTCTAGTAAACCTGGGGAGAAAATACAGATGTCATGTGAGTCTGCAAGTGAACTTTCAGTGAATCATTAGATGGTACTAATTTGTTGAAGTCAGGAGTCAATGAAGACAGTGAAGTCATGGGAGCATTGTGCTCCAATGGTTACATCATTGATTACTTCATTTTAATGTCCATGAACCAAAACTATCAGGCTGTCTCAGCATTCATGCAGGACTCTTTATGGAGTAATCAATAGCCAGTGCCAAGGATGCCACTGGCCTTTAGATCTGTTCTTTACTAACTTTTACCTGTCACTCATAATTTCCTACATATTTTTTCCAAACAGTGACAGGAACATAAAGATGAGAGGAATTTAAATCCCCTAAAAGTAGGCTGTTGAACAAGCCAGGAAAAAGAGGATTCAGCTTCTAATAGATAACAGTTCCTTAGATATGCTTCCATCTCAAAACACCCTTTGTACAAAGAACAAACGTGCTGATGATGTGGTAAGTCATTTGGCCCAAAAGAGGAAATTACATTCAAGTCCAAAATATTGAATCACTTGGATATGGTTTTCATACTGAAAAGAAGAAAGTTGTTTTTTTTTTTTTCTGCAATTGGCACAAAAAAAGTTTTAGAAAGGCCTGTCCGTGCCAGTTTTTGTAAACAGCTGTGCCAGGTCACCCTCTGAGGGTGAGGAGGGCACTTTGGGGTAGGAAAGAGGAGAAGGCACACACCAGTATGAGGTTACCAGTGCAAGCATGGCCTTTATCCAACTCCATTATGTCAGCCCAGGAGTCCTGATGTTAAGGATTAGTTCTGCTTTTTATGACCTTCTGAGTTTCTAATATCACATCTGACAAAAATCACAAGATGTTACCAGGTCTCTCAGCTCTAGCTGGTATTGATCTACATGAAGGTTCCTGGTACATGTCAGTGAAGACAAAGTCCCACACAGAAACCAGTTGTGAACATGAGATGCTTCCACTTACAGTAAAATGTTAACATTTATAGTGAAACACCTACACTTTTCAGGACCTGCATGGGCCAGGATTTCTTACAGTTGAGGGAAGAACACTTACTAGAGTGTATCTCAAACTACAGCTACAGGAATAGCTGTGACATGTCACCCTCTGTGACAATTCCCTACCCATTGCAACACCTCTAAAGAAGGGGAGAATGCAGGAGGTTGTTTTATTTCTTTTCTGTGGCCCACTGTATTTCCTGTAGCAAGTTCACTTCTCTCTCTTGAAATAGCATTCACAAACTTTTTATGAAATAAGCTGTATGAAGTATGCTCTTTCATTGTGGGGAAAAATTCTTTCCAGCTTGTCACATTGTCATATGATAGAACAGATGTCCTACAGCCATTACTTCATACAAATCATCAGAGCAATGCTAAGCTTCTTTGAGGCTTTTCTATATGTGGATGCTACCTATATGTAAAAAAACCAAAAACCCACTAAGTCTAGGATGGCTGATAAGTCATTTGTTTGATTTATAGACTAAAAGAGGAATGTCCAGAACTGCACATTGGCCACTGTTGTGTTATTAAATATTTTTTCTGGTCATTCTGAGCTAATCTGCTGACACACTGCCAGGAAAACAACATGCTATGCTCCCGGATTGCTTGGGGTTAGGATAACTGATGACATCAGATGGATTTGTAGCAAACTTGAGTTTGAAACTTTGTGATGCATGAGTGATTCTTAGAGAAATTATCAGTCCTCACAGATCAATGCAAAAGACACAAATTAAACAAATGCTTAGGTCGTGGGGGTGACAAGAAGGCAGCCTAAAAAATGGCAGGGAGATTTGACAGAGTAGCAGGAGGATGTGCTGTTGGCAGCCAGTACTGCCACTCACATATTTGACTGCATGACACTTCTTGTGTGGTGGATTCCAGTGGATGTGATTATCATCACCACCACAGGAGAATGATATTGTTAACTGGCTGTTACCAAAGGCAGTGTGTGTCCATGAACTTTTGCCTTCCCAGGAAGCCCTCTTTTCCACAATGTGCTCAGAGAACCAGCAGCAGTCAATCTTCTTGTCATGTGGAAAGAGTTGGCAGAGAGTGCCCTGATGAATTACAAACTCCAAATTGCACATGATTTGAAACAGCTCATGATTTAAAATTGTAAGAGGTTTCTCAGATTTAGGGACAATATGGCTATTGATTGAAAAATATTATTTTGTGCTGATTGTGATGCACATCATAAGTAGGAGAGAAACTTCTATGAGCACAATGTAGGAAGCCCAAACCACTTATCAGAAACTCAGATAATAACAAAATTGTCAATACTTGCCCAAACCTTGAGGTAAACTCCTGGTTTTACTAGTGCAGTGCTTCCTCACCTACCCACACCTGCTTTCCCCTTTTCAACAACATTCTACCGCCTGACCTGGAAGATTATGTCCACCTTCCACCATCTATAAGAAGTGAGGCCCAAGCAGCTGTACCTTCTTAATAATCACATTCTGATCAGTCCCTGAGCACCCTTTTTTTTGTGCACTGAAAGAAGCAAAAAAAGCAAATTCACAATTAAGTCAGCAAAGTCAACATTGCAACACACTTCCAAAAAAGGTTGAGATAAGCTTGGGCAGGCAACTTTAATCCCATGATTTCTTAACTTTTGTATACATAACTCCTTATAATTTTTAATCTTTTAATCTTTTTAAGCAATTGGGCATACAGAGGCGTATCAAGTATGAACTCCAAAAGAGGCAGCCATATGGCCACTTCTCCTGCCAGGATTAACCAGCAGCAGAAGGGGAGAGATGTGGTCCCTGCCTGCAGCTCCAGCTGTGGCCAGTACACTCAGTGAATAACCCACTCAAATGACACAGCTCCTGAACCTCTGCCTCTCAGCCCAGCCTAAACCAAGCTTGCATGTGGCTACATGCTGAAAACTCACTCAGTAATAAAATTGTGTCTATTGTGACTCCTGCACACACCTGCAGGATTACTTTTCAGATTGTCCCATTCAAGTCTCAGTATTTCTCTGTATCTCATAAGAAAGGCAAGCATAAGCTTGGCCTGCCTATCATACATGTGTTAATACTGGCTGCACTCAGAGCACAAGGGTGCAGCCTGCGTGCATCCATCACATCCTGAGTCATACCCAGGGCTATAAAATGCTGCTTGAGAAAATGGTAGTTCTCTGCTTTTTGAAGGATGGGCTTTAGTTTAGAGAGACAGACAGAGCCCTAGGCGTGCATTCTGGGCATTTCCTGCTGGACTATGCAGCTGGAAAGATCAGTCACATTATAAGCCTAACCAACTTGACAGAGCCCCTTTAACTAAATCTGCAAATGAAGGAAGCCCCTGGTGGGAAGGAAGGGCCACTGTGGCTTAATTAAGTGTTAATGAAAACCTGGACCTTTCCAATACTAGCACAGAACAACTTAAAGTAATGCAACCAGTTGAGGGTCATTCTTGGGAAAAAAGTAGGCTTGAAGCCACCTTTGCAGAAATTATACTTCTCTTCCTTTTAGTGATTCTGGTGTGCCCATAAAGCCTCCAAAATATGAGATGTAAGGTACAATTTTAGCCAACCATTGCAAATTACCCTCTTATCCTACCCTGCTGTTCCCCTCTCTCCACATCAATGTCCTAGCCATGCTTACAGAGTTTTCAAACCTAGAAATTATCTTCTCCTGTAAAATATATTGTAAAGTGCAGAAGTCACTTGAAGTCTACCATCTGAATCCCTTTTAACGTTGCCTTGAGGGATGGCCTCAATTCAGCCAGCAAATTTCTAGATACCAAGCAATGGTTAGATGTGGTGAGGCCCTCAGTTACAAAGGTTATGCCTGCCAGTCAGGTACTGACCTCTGAGAGACTGAGAGATCAGTTTCTCTGTCTTTCCACAGTAATCAAGTGACCAGCAGCATTCACTGATCTACTGTGGCAAAAGAAATGAGGAAGGAAAATAAACCAGTGGTGATACTAACTTCTATGCTGCTGACAAAGGTTTGCTACAGGCATAAGATGAACATGTCCATGGATGTTCAGCCACCAGCAGTAATTTTCTCATGAGCTAGCTCTTCATTAATATTCTCCAAATTTTCCACACTGTGGATCAATCAGGGGAGTAGAATTGGAAAAGTCCATTGTTTTAATAGTCTGTTAGACTATTAAAGAAGGCATATTCCTTTTGCTATATTCAGCAATTCTGTACTACTTTCAAATGCATCACTGTTTCAAATGACTCAAGAACTGGCTTTCACCATCTCTTGTAGATGGAGTTCCACAGCTAATAAATGTCACTGTTGTTTTTTTTTTCCTGTTAGTAGACCACCTATGTTTAGGTTTCTTCATTCTTATCTCATTAGTCAAACCGCAATACTTTACCCTCTTTGGTGTTTGATGCTGGAATTACCTGTGGATCGCTCACACAGATTTATAGAGTCTAGAAGGAAACTCTGTGATGATTTAGTTTGACTTCTATATAACATAGAAAAAAAAATGTCAAGCAATTGCTCCATCCCAGCCATTAATTTTTGGCAGAATCAAAGCATAACTTTTAAAAAGACAATGAGTCCCCATTAAGAAACTTCAAATGGCAAAGAATTTATGATGTCCCTGGGTAAAGCGCTACAACAGATCATTATTCTTACAGTTGCAATTTTAATTCTGAATTTTAGTGACCTGAACGCTGAGTCACCAACACTTGCTAAAACTTTTGCCATTAAAGAATTCTCTATTTTCAACTCTGCTTGAGTAACACACTAGTTTTCATTTAGTTTATGCCAATTGTGAGTTTTATGCTGTCTGACTATGGTGTTGCAGTTGTCAGAGAAACAGAGAAACAGGTCTCCAGATTACTCAGAACTACCCAGCAAATGTCACTCATGACTGACAGGAATGTTCTCCCCACACCTTACAAGATCAGTTTTTGTGCCCACTGTCTTTCCAGCCTCCCGTCTTTCCATCAAAATGACCAAAAGAAAGAAAATTTATTTTGAATGAGTAATCATTACCAATTTTTCTATTCTACCTTTGTGACACTTTTCATTCAGAAGATCCAAATTATCTGTCCCAAGGAACACAATTAGATGCAGAGTTCATTTTCATGAAGAGAGGGAGCTGGAAGGGAAGGGTCTGATGAATTTATGTCCAGGTTCAGAAAGGAGGAGAGGGCAACCCTTTTCCCCAGAATACTGCTGTTACTGAGTTAAATTGTTTTTTATAGAAACTTTCATGTGCCTTTTTCAGACTAACACCAACTCTGAGTAAATAAGATCCTGACTTTTAAGGATTCTTCCCAAAAGCCTTTCAACATGCAGAACAGAAGGGAAATTTTCCTAAGCACCCAAAACACTTTGACAATAGAAATAATAATAATCTTTCACTGTGGTTTACATATTTGGCCTTGTTGGACTTACATTTCTGTACCAGCATAAACTGAGGCTTGACTTTATTTTTACCTATGAGTTATTGCCTCAGCTGTTGATACAGTCACACTTCATGCTTATCTTGGTATAGATTATCTTCCTCTAGTAAGGAACTAGGCTACACCAATGGAAAGAGGTGTGGATTGTCTCACCACAGATGCCTCCCCAGAACATCACCTGCAGTCTGTTTGGGCCTGGATCAAACATGCATTAATGGCAGAATCACCTCCTCTACCCATCCTGTCCAACTATTAGCACTCTACCTTCCACAGGAGAAGATGGATACAAGTGAGAGACTGGGTGCAATGTTTAACTAAAGCAACAGGACAATCATCTCTAAGTAAGGGGATTGCATAATAAATCTACTCTTCACAAAGACAATTGGTCAAAGTATAGAGATTGCTTGTAGCACACCTCCTAGGCTGATTCAACCTCTGTTTTAAGATAAAGTCAGGAGAATATCAATGCAAAATCACAGAATTCACACCAGAAAGCCACGAGGCCATTCTGAGCTCCCCCATCTCCTACAGAGAATTTTGTTAGATTTCATTGAGTGACCTTGCTGCCCTTTGGCACTGTACGCAGTGACTGGTTTGACTAAGACATACCAGCCAAGAAAGGTCTAGTACAAAAGATTACTTGCAAAGGGAGCAGAAGGTTTTCTGATACCACAGTAGTATGATATCTGACTAAAACTGAGACAAGAGAGGGAAAATGCTCCAGTATGGGTCAACAGGACCCTTTTCTGTAGTGCAACACTTCCAGCATCAGGTTGTATCAGGAGCTGTGTACAGCTACTGACTGCAGCAGCTGCCATCTCCCTTGGACACGAGGCAAAATCCAAACAAGGAGCCACCTCAGTTCTACAGAGATAAGAATTAATGAGTTAGCATTCCATGATGGTACATATCAGACAACAGAAACAGCATGTAAGACCTACAGAAAATCTCATCTGGTAGCTGGACTGACTGAAACAAGGCCTAGATTCTTTGCTGCAAGGTGATGTCTACTCTGCACTGTTTCAGGATTTCTGCAGGTCTTAAAGAGCTATTTAAGTGAAATAAAAATAAATTTTCATAAATAAATAGTTTATTGACCAAACTTGCCAAGGCTGCATCTCCCCAAACCTCAGGGGAAGAATTGGCTGTACTGAATCAGCTGCACTAAGAAAAGTCCCTCTCTTCATGCCTTCAACACCTACAAATCTTCCAGGGCCTCCTGGGCTGCCCACAAGCTGACAGCATTTCTGCAACTAAAATATACTGGCCTACAGTCAATTTCACAAAAGGAAAGTGGAGGATTTCTTTACAGCTTACAGGAAAGAAGACTGGATTAGAGGTTTGGGGAAAGATAGAGTAGTAGATACAGAGTAGAAGCAGTGTAGCAGAAGAGAGATTGGGTGGATTTGCAAAAAGATGTCCTGTGTTGCCCTGTGCTAATAAAGCCTCTGATTTGGCCTTATTATCACGCAGAGCAATATAGCCCGGGGGCCCGATCCCCAGAGAGACGGGGTACCCAAGGACTAAGCTAGCTCAGGCCGGTAGCCACGGGCCCAACTCCATAGCAAGCTTGGTAGCTGTCAGCTCTTATAGTGATTGCAAACTCCTAGGATTTCAGCTCTTGCTTGCTAGGTAAGTTTGCCCTTGGCTCGAGGCTGCAGCAGACGGCAGAGAGAGGAGAAGGAGAGGCACTGGCTGGTTCCACAGAGATGGCTTTACTGGGGAAGTCTGCGAAGGGTCCCAGCAACAGCTCTTCTTCTCTCGAATGGGGTACAGTATGCCCTTTTTATAGAGTTGGATAGAATCCAAACTTAACCAATGGTAAGGGTTTAGGGGTATCCATAATTGACCAATAGTAAGGATTAAAGTAACATGGCCTTATAAGGTTACAGAGATAGGTTATGGGGTGGAGGTCAGGGAAACAGGAATTTTCTTTTGCTGTTTCAGCATTCCTATTGTTCATATTCTCCATGGTGCTTTTCCCAAATTTATGGGGTTTACTACACTGTGCCTAGAATTAGTTGAGCTTTGGCAGGTGACAAAAATACAAGTCTTTCCACCAAACAAGAAAAGGATTTTTTTAGCGTTTTTTTTTTTTTTTGGTGTTAAACACCTTGTTAATTTTTCAGCGATTAACAGCCGTTTAGCACATGGAGAGTGTGGTGGGCAATTTATGTAGAGGAATGAATTAAGGCTAAGAATGCACACTAAGATGAAAATCAAAGCTGTCTGTTTTATTGGAAAGGCATCTGCAAATGAGAAGGGAGGAAATTGGTATCTCATTAAAAGTGGGAAAGAGAGCAACAGCAAGGGGGGGAACTGAAATCTCATTAAAGTAACAGGAGAGTCTGTCCTAATTATACCTTTCCAATTGCTAACAAGAGGATATTTGTTAGAGGCTCAGAGTGTTTTTCCTCCAACCAAAACAAACTATATTAATGGCATTATCCTGCCTCCTTGGTGCAGTAGCGGCGATGGAATCTTTTGCAAAATAAACACTTCAGGACTGAGGATCAGCAAAGCTAATGCAAGCAAGAGAAGGTCAATTACTTTTTCTCTTAATGACTAGTTGGAGTTTTGTGGCCTGACCTCTACCCCACTGCATGTGAAGTGGCAGGTGGGGCTTAAAAATTGGCAGCTCATCTTAGTAATGAACAAGTCCACAGGGCAGCAGAGGCACCCCTGCCCTGAACCACAAAGCTAAGAGCTCCTTTCAGCCTCACCAGGTGCCTGTCTCTGTGCTGGAAAACAGTGACACTCATCACTCACCTCTGAACTCAAAGATAAGGCATCCTGTCTGTGACATTTCATCCTGGTTCTTCCACTGGCTGATTCAATTGCTTTGCAAATATAGCCTTGCCTCCACTTGCTTCTGTGTAGACTGAAAGTAAAAACACTTTAATCCATTGTTTCAAGACCGCAGTGGATATGAGATGAAAATACAAAGTTCTACCACACTGTAGGAGGAAACCTAGAACCTGCTACCACCTCTGGACAAACTGCAATTGAGCTTGGTTAAATGCTCTAGAATTTGGCCCTCAAACAGGTCTGGTTTGCAAAACCCATTACAGGTAACAGGGCTGAGCTGCATCACTATGTTCAGAAAAATTCCATGCATCTGCTGTGGATACCATGGAATGCGCTGGTCAAAGTCGACAAGTCTGTCTTGCCCACACAAATGCAGTGTGGACTTTTGTCAGACAACCTTCTTTCCAAGTTCCTTTCTTCTCTTCTCCACTTCTTTTCTTTTTCACAAGTGATTCCTCTGATAATCCTGCATGCTGGTATTACCAGAAACACACAAGTGTGTCTAAAACCTTGACGACAGTAATTAATGTATTCCATCAGCACCCATGTCTCACAGCCAGCTGTTTTGTTGTGAAACCTGCCAAGCCCTAGAGGCTGAAGACTGTGCCCCTGCTTTCACTCCATACAAAGTCTGGTGTGACTTTCACTTAAAGATTAGAGGCTTTATTCAATCCATCAGCACAGGGCAGGGGTTACAATGCTCTCAGCAAAACCTGATCTGATAGAAAGCACTCTGCTCAAGGAGAAGCACCTATCAGTAGAGTAGCTGCAGGTGGAGAAATGAGACAGAAGGAGGGGAGGCCTTTTAGGGAGAGAAATACCACTTCTGTTCTGCTTAGTTATCACAGCATACAATAGGATGCCTGAGGAAGAAAAATCTTGGCTGTCAGAGTAGGTAGATAAGATAGGAGCCATTCTTGCAGGGACCACCAGACTGTGCATCTGGGATTCTGTTCCAAGCTTTGTCTAAGAAACCTTCTAAGAAACCTGTTTTGTACTGTCAAAAACAGGTATGGAAAACTCCATTCTTTGCAGCACACAAAATAGGAAAAGAGTGTTTTTATACAACACATATATTGCCAAGCTGCAAGTAGAAAAGGAGCTTCTGATCATCTAGAAAGCAAGCCACTTGTTTGTCCAAAACATAGAGGAAGCAGAAATGGAAAATCTCCTTTGCACTTCTTGATTAATAAGCTTATGAATCACTAAGATTACTCCTGTCCTTCTCTGATTCACAGCAGAAATATGCATGCAAATTAGTTTTCCACTACTATTGTCTCAGTAAAGGCAAAAAACCTCAGGTTAAATTTCAGGACTTGAATTTTGCCTTTAAAACAGGTAGGTTTATTCCCTTTCTCAAATCAGTAGTATCAAGGCAGCAGAATCAAAGCATTCTCCACCAGGAACTTTAAACTTCAAATGTGGCAGACAGGAATGTTCCATAAAGTCCTTGTTTGCTTTGTACCCGTTACCCAGCCAAGCCTACCTGCAGGTTCTCAGTCTGTGTTGGGTGCCTTAGGAGTCCTTCAAAGCTACCACTTATTCCCTCCCCAAGCTGCACTGCAGGCTGCAGCTGTCATTCCTGGTTCCTGCACTCCAAGTCCTTTGTTTGCAGTACACTTTTCGTATCTTTTTCCTCCCCTTTTCCACAGTAAGTCTATGTGCTTTATTTCCAACTTCATAACTCCACTCTTAATTCTGTCTCGTTCATGAATCAGAAAGATTCTGTTTGATACACTCTGACCTATGGGGTGGATGAAGAAGCCTGTCTGTCACTGTATGTAGACCCTCAACACCTGAAGTGGTTGGCACAACTCAGCCTCCCAGTTCAGGGCAGCACCATGCTGTGAAATGCTGCAAACAGCAAATGCATTATATCCTCATGTGTTTATGTGCTTTGCTATCCTGTTGTCTTCTTCAAAATATCCTGGACTATCTATATTTAGGAGCTTTGCTTTTTATCTCCCTGGTGGTTTTTGTTTTTGCTTAAATTTCCAGGACTCTTTTACCAGACCTCAGGTCTTCTTATTCTCTTTTGCATAACACATGGCAAAGTTAAATTACTTTCATAAAGTCATGGCAGGAGAAAGGGAAAGCAATCACTTTACAATTTCTAGAAGAAAACCGAGCTTGATGCTTCGCTGGAAAACAATATTTTTCATGGACTTTACAAAGTTTTCCAGATTCCAATCCCAAGGCATGGCCATGTTGACCAAAGAGGGTGCACCCCGTTTGATCCACGACACTTTGGCAGAAAAAGCACAAATCAGCCTTTACCAATCATCACTGTAGGTGGCAAATACCTTCAGTAACTAGGTGTGGTATTTAAGTATAGGTAAAGACTCCCTCCTGTGGAGCTTATGAACTCTGCAAAACCCTATCAGAATTTGAGGCTGCTCTGCAGTGGAAGTGGAAACTATTAAACAACATTTGGGACAGCCATTAGCTTTGGAGGCAAATCCCTAAAAAGATGCAGGCAGACAGTTTGAGTCAGTAGGTGAGAAAAAAAAGATTCAGCTGTTGCCAAATCAGTGGGCAGCTACAGCAAGGTGGCTGTGCATCACTAAACCACTTTCAAAACAAATAATGATGGCTGTGATGTTGTCTCCACATGCCTGATCTCACACTCTTTGCACTTTTGATGTCATGAGAGGTGTAGGGCCAGGGGCAGCTGGGGGCATTGGTGGCTGGAAGGGGAACTTCTGCCATGTGTTCATGCTTACAACAACTGCTTAGACATTCACAAACACTGTCTCATTCAACAGATATGAAGAGCAAAGAGGGCACTGATGAAAGACTCTGTGGATGAAAACTGGGGGTCTGGATGAAGTCTGAGCTCAAGTTTTCACACTTAAAAGATTCTCAGGTATCTCAATGAGTGTGCTGATCCTGCTCCAGCACAGCCCACATGGCTCAGTGCTCACCATGCACCAAGTCCCTCCCTCTGGCATTGCCAAGAGACTCGAGTTGTCCCATGGTAAGAAGGGTTTGAGGGACTTGATCAGTTTTTGAGAAGAAACATGGAATGGCCACAAAGGACTAGATAGTGGTTGAGGGGAGAAGCTTTTGAAATAGCCATGGCTGGAAGTAAGGCAGGACAAGACTGTGGGAAGCCTCAAGGGGTGCTCAGTTGAGGATAGTTCATGACCTATAGCATGTGCATTTCAGCAGCCCAAAGGAACCAGCTTCTCTAAATCCTGACCCACAGCTGACCACTGAGGCTCTCCAGAGGCAAAGGAGACCTCTGTGCATTACTTTTCTCCCAGAGGACTTGCACTCAGCTCTACCATACGCTTCCCACAATGCCAAAAATAATGTAATCAAGGTCCCTCTGTTCAGTCCATAGCCAAAGAAATCCCTGTTTGTTTTGAACAACTCTGCCCCTGATGATAAGGATTGTTTGAACACCTTTATTTTTCTTTCACTTGTGCTGTATTTAACGGCTGGTAGATGGTGTGTTCCCCTGTATCTGTGCACAGCCTCACTTCTACAGGTCAAACTCCTGAGCACAGCTTGAAGGACTGCAATCCTGCATTTAGAGGAGTCTGAGCTTGAAAGCAAAATGTGTTGGGTACACCAACAGCCCTGCAGCAGAGTAGGTGCCTCTTGTACAATGTGTGCAGCTCTGTGAAAGGAGAAGGATGCTTTTACTGCTTTCTTCAGCTACCTTCTTCATATAGACAATTATGAGCAGCCAGAGGACAGAAGGGCATCCAGTTGGTAGAAGGCTAAGTTTTAAAACATAATAATTGCTTTTGCTGCAGAGAATTGTTTTAGTGTGATTTAAGATTAACTTATATTTCAAAGTGCCTTCATTTTATTGTATTTTTTTTTTTTTTAGTATTCCTTGATTAAAAAGCATCTAAACACATCATGTGATGGGAAACCTTTTTCACTAGCATAACTAAGAAACATACAATGAAATTGCGGTCAAACTTTCCAAAACATTTTACCTCCAGAGCTAAGACCACGCACTGAAATGGGAGATTATAATAAAAGTCCAGACATAACCTTGATGATAGCTTCTGTTGTTTTGAAAGCTATAATATAGGGTAACTACTTGTACCAGCCCAGCAAATGGAGTATTTCTTTTGTCCCTGACATATACAAAAGATTCCTTTGGGCTAGGAAAACATCTTTGGGTTCTGAATCACCAAAAGAAATGAAAAAAAAGGGGAATAAAATTACAAGAGAAAAAGACTTATTGACTCCATCTAGTTCAATGAGCTACCAAAATAGCAAGAAAATTCTGCCAAACCTCTAACACCACAAGGTTCATTCATTCCCTGATCTGATCTGGTGTTTTTCATTCCACACTGGATAGAAAATTTCACTAACCCCTCCTGGAGCTGCACAAATTGTTGTGCATTGTCTGCTCTTTCTCTGCTGGGAACACCTCTAGTTATAGAAAAATAAGAGCAACAAGGAATACTTGGGGGAGGGAAAGAAAGAGAAAAGAATGGTTATGTGGAAAAGCCCAAAGACAGGAGAAGCTGAAGGGATGTACAAAATGAGAAGGAAAACACAGGGGAAGGAGAAGAGGGGAAGGTGATGAGAGGAACAGAGGTGGCCCTCAGAATGAAAAGGAGATTATGAAGAGGTATTTTATTTTCCCATCCATCTGTTAGAAGCAGAGAAAGCCATATAACAGCACTTCTCATTTCATTGTGCATTTGGTGGAATTCTCCCATCTGGTTTGACATGCCAGCTGAATCTACAATCCACCCTGAAGCCTCTACAAATATGTCAATCAAAATGACCTGCTGGGAAAGCTGTGAGAAGGCACTCTTTTGTGTTATCCTCACATGCATGTTAGACCCACACAGAAACCCTGCTGTATCTTAGTTTCAATCACAGGACATTGGAAAGCTCCTGCAGATGTTATTTTTGCCATGCAAGTAAAGGAATATTGTGATGTGACTAAACCATGAAAGATGAGGAAAAGCCATGAAATGGAGTCTGGTGTGTGAGCTAGCAGAGGGGGATCAGTCACACATGGGAGGCTCTGACACAGGAAAAGCTCAGCACTCTTACATGACTCATCCTGGAACCACGGAGACAACCAGCTTTGCAAATACTGCTAGAGACCCGATGATGAAATTGCTGCAGCCAACCCAGATGTTCCTATAAAGAAGCCCTTCAAGAAACTCCTGGAGCATCAGTGATGGCCAAAGAAAACTTCCCCATTATACCACAGAGCAATTTAAACAAGTTTTACTATCCAGCTGCAGGAACTATCTCAGTGTTATGATCTTTCTTTCGTGTGTTTCAGATGTTCTTGGACCCACAAAGTCAGTTCCCTGATTCAATAACAGGTCTAAATCCTTCACCTCACAGGAAGTTTGAGGAATAGCTTCATTGTATTGCAATTTAAGTTTAGATTTAGTTCAATTCTGAGGAAGCTTCCAGACATATGAGACCTGCTTGGTCTGTCATTGCCAAGCTGGCATTTATCCAGATGCTCAGTTGTATTTGCCTGTCCTAGAGCTGTCTCTTACCAGTGCTCACAGTATGTGCAAAAGGTAAATGATAGTTGTTCATGTTTGCATATCACTATTCAAAGGACAAATACCTAGTCTGCCAGCTGGTACTGCACATACCATGAAACTTTAAGCTATAGAAAAGTAATTTGAGGAGTCTGCCCAGTAAAATATCAGATTTTTTTTCTCACCTCATGACCAAACTTTCAAAGGAGAGCCTGAATAAAAACCCTCTGTTTTCTCAAGATCATTTCATGCTGCTAGCTTTTCATCTTCATATGTTTCCTCCACATTTCTATTCTCATCAGACATAGTGGGAGAGACTCTTATTTTATTTTTTCCAAGCAAATAATGCAATTAATTGTAATCCCACGTTGTAAGTTGACTTCAAGAGAAATTCTGAGAATTTCTGAGAAATTCTGTCATTTCAGTGAAAAAGACAAAGTCGGTACTTTCACATTTCTTGTGTACACAGTTATACAAGTGAAACCAGAATTATCTTGTGAGCATGCTGAGAAGGAAGGACTGCAGTGGGATACCCATCATGTTAGGAAGCAGTGATGTAGATAGTGGTAGGGTGGGGACTAACAAACATACAACTAATACATAATAAAGAGGCACTATTTGTTACTTCCATGGACAGGTAGACTCTGGAACATGGTTTTCTTTACATCCTTCATACCAACTTAGAGAAAAGCATAAATGCCCTGTAGCCTTGCTCCCACCTCCTGATTCTGAATATCGGATGTTGATGACTTCTCATTAGTATTGTACTCCTGGCACCCAGCCTTCTGCAAAAACAAACTGGCACACAGCTCCATTTAGGGTTCTTCTGTGATAAGAGGCACATTATTTCAGAATAGCCAAAACCTTATCAGAGGATGTCTTAGGAAATATTGCCACTATTTCCTCCTGACAGGTAGTCACAACTTAAATAAATGTGTCTGGGTGGAAAATTGATACAGCAATGATCACTCATACATGACCCCTGATAGAATCCTTGGATGCTTCACTGATTAATTCATTTCAGCTTTAACCACTGGCACTGCTGAAGTTAGTGAAGTTTTCAATTGGCCTGCAATTGGATCTTAATCATCCATCTCAAAGGTATGGGGAGACAGTTTGAGCCAACCTGATGACTCACTGTCATGCTAAGCAGGTCACACTTGTCCAGAAGGGTTGCGTAAGGCTGGGGGAAGGGAGGGAGTTCTCCAGAATGATGCTAAACTGATCTGTGCTGATCTCAATCAAGCCTCTGTCCAGCAGTAAATCAGATCCTGTGACACAAGTAATTGAAATAGAAATCTGGTGTCTTTGTGAGCTGAAGACTGTTTCTTTCTTTAGATGGTAGACTGGTAAGATGATGCTTCATGTAAACTGTAGTATAAACAGTTTTAGTAAGGCCTACTGTATCAAACAGATTTTCTGTTCATAGTGAGAACACTGAAAGTACCACTGGAATTGATTTTGTTGTCAGGTTCTGATAATAGGACTGCCATCTCTCTCATGCATCTTCTGAGAAAACCAAGAACCTCTGATTTAGAAGAAATTGGAAAAAGTTCACTAGGGTCCAGTTTGTGCTTTCTGTATTTATATTGGAGGTTTGAGCATTGGTAAATAGGTTTTTAAAATCTGAATAAATTAAACAGCCTCTTGACTTTTTCTCCTAGAGAATGTTTCATCCCTTCAGGAGACTTCTTGCTACCTTGCTTCACAAAATTCCACTCTCCAGTCCCTATCACATAACCAAGGCAAAGTTTTAAATAGGGGAAGCATGGGGCCAGCTACACAGCCTCATATGGGAGAGCTGCTCTCTGTTTTCTCCTTTCCTGACATAAGATCAGATGCACAGAGTCCATGTGCCAAAAATGCCACCACCCCACATCATGTGAGGGGCACGTATGCAGTGGCATAATGGGGAATAACATTCAGTCATGTGCTCATCTCCCTCTCTGTCACTTGATGGAAGGAAGGGTTGTGGGGACTTGGAAAAGTTGACAGCAACAAAAAACTAACTGAAAAATTATTCCAGTCTGCAGAACACTCCCTCTTCAGCCACCTCCAAAAACAGTTTCAAGTGACACTTCTTTCGACTAATGGGCAGCTGGGAGGCTGTCCTAGCAGAGAATGCCTTGGCTGTGTCTTCTGTTTTCATCATCACATGGCTGAACGACACCAAGGTCACAGACTTTGTGAAGAAGCTTTTAACCCACAGGAAATTCTGGTTACATACAGAGGGGAACAGGCGATCATTTCATCCATACAGGCTGGTGAGCCATGATGTCTGATTTCCCCTGTGCTCAGGGTGTGTACTCCAAAGATGTGCAGAATGTGAATAAGGCTATAGGAAATTAGAATAAACATCTTCTTTACTATCTGCTCCTCCACATGTCCACCATGCTTTTTTGATACACTCTTCTCTAATAGAAACATAGCAGAATATTCTTTTTATATTTTAAAATATTTAAAAAATACAATCAAAGCGTTTCTCCCCATGAAGCAACCATTTGTCTTCCAGCAGCAGCTTCTTCCACTTTTGTCTCCACTGTTCAGGATCACTTCCTTCACCCCTGTGTAATATATAGTAGGGATAATTCATGCTATTAATGTATGGTATAAAATACTGTGAAATCCAAACCATGTCTTTTGACTACCCTGGCCAGGAGCAGCTGTCTTATTTAGATTCAAATAGTTCCCAACGCTTTAACGTAAGAATAGAAGCTTCCAGCGATGATCGATGATTGCTGGTTTCCCAAAAGTGATTATCACCCTGCCGATTGCATCTATCAAGATAGTCAGCGGTCATCACCCTGATACATCTGAATACACGGCTTCTCCTCCGGAGCCCATTGACAATGAAGGCACACCTGGACAAGGCTTTTGTCCACCTCTGCACGTGGAAAGAAACAGCGATGCGATGCGTGCGAAGAGACACAAAGAAAATTCGGTCATTTTTGCCTCGGGCAGAATAAACTGTATAAAACCTCACTGTGTGAAGCCACGAGCATGAACGGGGGAGACTCTGATACTCGGAGGTCAGATCCGTGTTCACCCGGCACCGATCCCGGGCTCGACGCTGTCTCTTTGGCTGTGGTGGTTTCGAAGACCAAACTTCGGTGTTGCAGAAAAATTAATAAATCTTTGCTAATTTTTTTATAATTTTGGCTCACGATTTGATCATTTATAACACCTGCATCCTCTGAGACATCTCCAGTACTCTCTATGGTATGCTTCCTTGGATCCACATCCCTTCTGTGTAAGAAAAGATGGTATCTTCATTTTGGTTTTTTTGGGGACAATTACAGGTCCTATCTGAACAAGGTGCAAGGAGCTGCCTATGCAGTGAGTATGCCTCATGCTATAATAATGGGGAGAGTACGTGCAACTTGTTTCAGTTACTATCCTTCCTCTGCCTCCTCTCTTTGTCTCCATCATAATTTTATTTGGAAGAGGATTATTTTGTGTTCTTTGTATCACATTTAGCATGAAGAGATCTTCATCCCATCACAAAGGCCTCTGAGGTTATAAGCACAATTATGACAGTGATACATATAGAATGAAATCTACCATGCCATTCCTGCTACTTCACAGGTTCCCAGACAAGCAATGGGAGAAGTTTGGGAGCCTCTGTTTTAGTAAAAGATGATGTAAGGATGATTGTTCCTTCAAGGCTTTTTTATCTACAACTTTAGGCACCTCAGTTCAGTACATTCTTGAATTGTTTAAACTCTTTGGATTTTCTGTTCTGTTTGCTTCTTTGAGGTGTCTGCTCTGTCAGTCAAGTTCCCTGTGAATTACCTTCCTCTTCATGTCACAGTGCTTCCCTTCTAACAAAAACTGACCATAGGTGCAGGCTGCAATGCAGCTACTACGCTCTATTCAGAGCTGGGACCAAGGGGCATCAGGCAAGGAACTCCCTAGAGAGCTTTGGCTTTAGTGGGGAGAATTCAGTGTATCATGGGTTGATGTTTCACAGGATGAACCATATGAGTTCAAAACAACGCCATCAGTTTCAGGGGATTAGCTTGGGCAAGATATTAAATAAATATATAAACATTCACTATTTCTGAATCACTTTTTTTTAAGGAGAAATTTTGGTTTGTTTTTTTTTTTTTTTTTAAGAGAATATCCAAAGTAGGGCCACAAAAATGGAGAAGAGCTTTGAGAGGAAGCCTTGTGAGGAGCAGCTGAGGTCACTGGGTCTGTTCAGCCTGAAGGAGACTGAGGGGAGAGCTCACTGCAGTCTGCAACTTCCTTGAGAGGGGAAAAGGAGAGGCAGGGACTGATCTCTTTGTGGTGACCAATGACTGGATCCAAGGGAATGGCCTGAGTTGTGTCAGTTTAGATTGGATATTAGGAAAAGGTTCTTTCACCCAGAGGGTGGTTGGGCACTGGAACAGGTTCCCCAGGGAAGTGGTCACAGCACCCAGCCTGACAGAGCTCAAGAACCATCTGTACAATGATCTCAGGCACCATGGTGTGACTCTTGGGGTCTCCTGTGCAAGGCAAGGAGTTGGACTCAATTATCCTTGTGGGTCTCTTCCAATTCAGGATATTCTGTGATCCTATGATTTGTGTTTTGATTTGGGAACAGAAATGAATGTTGAAATATTAGAATTTCTAGAATGTCATGTCATGTAAATAAATTGTGTCCTGTTTCAGTTCCTTCTGATGGGAACTGTTCACTAGTAACCAATGAGAAGCTCTGCTGAATTTTGCTGAAATGGGAGGACAGACATTATGTCTGTTCCTACCACCCATCACAAAGTGACTTTGTAACTTTTGGGCCAAGTTGAAATGCCAGTGTGTGAGCTGCAGCATCTAAGCACAGAGGTACTTCCTATCCTTGCACTTCTGCTAAAACAGGTGATGCCTCCAGAAAAGGACCAAAGCAGAAATGCCAGGGGAAAGTAGTTCCTTTGGCCATCTCAGCACATGAAGTTCCTGCGCTTGCTGTACTGCTGAACTTGCATTCCAGGAGACACATATGATCCCCTCACATGAAAGCTATTGCCAAAATATTTCCGTGGTTGGCCTTTGGTTTTGCAACACAGATTTCTTCGCCCTCTCCTCACCTGGTAGTGTGTGAGTTTTTGTTCCCTGACATCTGGCAGAACTCTGTGATATGTAAGTGTGATTGAGCACTAATAAAAGAGGAATTTAGGCTTGAGTTTGTGTGGGCATTCCAGTATTTAGCTTTTAATTTCTGCACCAATGTTTGGAATGAGCTAAAAATGCTTCCAATATGAAAACAAAATATACTTGACAATTTTTTATTAATTCACTGAGAATAAGAGTATCCTTTCTATATTTATAAGCTATCATGACTTGCTGAAGTGGCACTGTTAATGATAATGATAATTATCTGCATATAAGATTAACTGAGCAGTCAGAGTTTATTTCAGTGCTGAATCACTTTTCTATAGGCCACCTTGTGAACCATGTTTCTTTTCCTTAGCTGATTATTCTTCTCAATATATTTTACTGTGGTTTTTTACAAATAAAGTAAAAAAACTCCTTGATTTGAACACTCACATATCAGCTGATCAGTCAAAATGACTAAAACCAAAAATGAGATCATATGTTCCAAGAAGTTTTATATTTTATAATTTATTTCCATTATATTTTTTAAAAATGTAATTTTTGAAAGTATTTATAAGGATAACTTTTGGGGGATAAAAACTAAAATGGGCTACTTCAATCTCATAAGCCATTTGCTATTAATATTTTTGAAGCAGCAATCAGTCCTGTGAGAACTGTAGAGTGTATTGAGAGACCTTAAAGGACAGTTTGACAGAAAAGCAAAATAATGTTTCTTTCCTACTGGGACCTTTAGCCACAAGCTGAGCCCAAAGTAGTGTCAATAAGCTGATCTTCGAGCTGGATTGAAACTTCAGACTTCTGTAAGTCCACCATTTGAATATTAATGAAATAACAAAAACAAATAATGAAACTAAAACTGGTGTTGTTCCTGCACCAGGCAATACTTGCAATTAGTGAAAAAAGGGAGCATTTTAATTATATGAAGATCTTCTGCATTATGAATTTCAGCCTTTGATATAATCTGTGTCTAAGGACAGCACTGGAAAAATTCCCTCTCTGTTTCAATGTCTGATTGAAGTGAATTCTCAAAACACTGTCTTTTGTGAGTTCCATTAGAGGCTGAGATTCCCAAAGAAACAATTGTGTCCAGCACTCAAAGGCCTGTGCTCCAGAGAACATGTCTTTGAACAAAGCAAGGTACATGCAGATACTGAGATACGGAGATCCCTCTCGTGAGTGTTTCCCACCAAGGTGGGAAGATAATCTAGATGCTGTTTCACCTGGAAATGCCACCAGCACTTGAACAGCACAAGTTTCTCAAGAAAGGGCATCAGTATTCTGAGGAACCCCATGAATGAAAGAGAACAGCACATTACTATAAACTTTACTTAATAGCATGAGTATTTAAACCTCTATTTTTTCTGCAGTAAAACTGTTATTATCTGAACTCTCCATCTTGATTCCAAATATCTGGATTTTATCAAACTCACTCATTTTTGAGAAATTACAAAATAACGAAATCCATTTAGAAGGAGACAAGGAATATAATCCTTCAGGAAAGTTATAGTTCCCTTTAAAAACCTGGAATGAGGCACCGATCTCCAGTGCCAGATTGCAACAATGGCAAAGGAAAAAGTCATCAAGGAAAATGCTGACTTCATATCACACCTGATGGTAACAAACCCAGCTGCAGTTTCAAGCAGGGGAACAGTACTTCTCCCTCATCACTTTAAAGTCTGATCTGTTTTAAAGGTCCTGCTAAATTTGACAGTTTAAAGGGACATTAAATGGAATTGCTCCTTGTACCTTGTGTTATGCTTTAGCTCTGGAAGGAAAAACTCGGCAGTTTTGCTGAAGTGGTGCCAGGAGTGCGGCAATGTGCGCTATGCGTGATCATCCATTTGGGACAGGAGCAGGATGGTCACTTGCACAGACCTTTTATAGCCATCTGAAGATCAAATGACCTGCTGTGGTTCTAATCAGGGCTCAGCTCGGCAGGAACTGCCAAAAGGAAAAGGCCAAAGGAGAGAGAGAATTCAAAGCTCACATCATAACAGCAATCAAGTGGGGCCATAGTTACAGGCAAACCACAGAAATGAACAGGGTAAAAGAATTATCCAGCTATCACAGGCACATTAATGCTGGTCGCATTCCAAAGCACTCATTACAGCACTCCAGTGTGGCTCTCTGTACAGCTGGTCAAATAATGCTCATCAAATAAATGATTTGACAAATTTTGCAGAGTTTCAAAAATAAATTATCCAAAAAATGTGCTTTTTAAATTATTCCCACAGCTGTAGTCTTGCAAGTCTAGAAATATGTTCAAACTCTCCTCTTTCCCTGAGCTTTCTCGCTCTCTTCATTTTCTTAATTCATGCTCCCCAGTTGTACCTTCTGAGCAGCCCTGTTAAAATCTCTGGGTGCACATTGCAGCCTTTCTAAGAAACATGGCCCAGTTCTCCTGTGCACCCCTAAATTTTAATAATAAATCAGCATGTCAGTGCACATGACAAAGCCCAGAACCACACCAGTTTCTCCCAGACAATTTAGGCATCCAGTGGCACTTCACCAGCACTCCACTGCAGTTAAGGGCACCATGTTGGTTTACACTGTGTGAGGATCTGCTCCATCATCACCATGACTCAGGGCAAGGCACATTTTAGAAAGGGTCCTGCTTACTTGCCTGCCTGAGTGTGGTTCTCTGTTGTCTGCTACACTGGGATTTGTTAGTAAGTACAATTCTGCAAATTTGTATTTTCCCATGAAAATCTCATTTAAATAAACAACTGAAAACCAGAGCATATATTTATTGACTGTAATGGATTAAAAAAAATAAAATTACTGGAGCCAGGAAAATGGATTTTTATACATAACAATGCATTCTGAGTGCTTGTCCCAAAGAAGTATGAAAGACCAGTTCAGCAATTTTTTTCTAGTTTTTCTGCGTGGCTTCAAATGATAACTGTGTTAATACAGCCAAGGTGGTACAGTCATCCCTGAATGCTAGACCCAGCTGTTGATTCAGTTCTCCACAGCTCTTGTTTGAAGGCCTTTCAGGCAAGAAACATGTAGGCCAAAGTTTTTCTTTTTTTCACTAGCATAAGGAACAAAGACAAAACAACAGAAAGAGAATTTATTCAACAGAATTAATTTTCCTAGTCCTGCTGGACCAACTCGTTCAACAGTATAAGCATACATTTAATCAACAAAAATAAGTCAGTGTAGAAACTATTCAAAACTGTGCAGATAAAATTATTACTTTTTTTATTTTGTTGGCAGATTTGAAGACCATTTGCAAGAGGTCCCAGATACCTGGCAGATCAGGTCCTGTTCCTGCTTCTGGCCAAAGCTCCCTCCTCCTGAACAGTGAGATTATTGGTCGATAGAGGGAGGCTTCTGACCACGGGAAGCAGGAGCCTGGCCAGGACCCAGGTCAGGCTGCAGAATTTTTCTGTCTGATGAAAAGTGAATGTTCAGTCTTGCCACTTTTAGAAACAAATGCAGTACATATATATTTGGAAAGGCATGGGGTTTTTTTGTTTATTTGAGGGGGTGGTTGTTTTGTTGCTGTTTTTAAGTAATAATACTTTTTGTGGTGCATTCATTTAGAAAATCAAGCCAAACTTAACATTTCCTCACAGGAAAGGGAGAGCATAATGTTTTTTATCACTTACTCACTACAGTCATGATAACAAGGGATGTACAAACATCATGGTTATTAGCAGAATTATATAATATCACATTTAGAAGGAAATTATCACTTCACTGCTGTCCACTAAAAATATATATCCAATACATGTGAAACACAGGAATACAAGCCTCTCAAAATTTCTCATATATTTTTGACTATTTATTTTTCTAAGCTTGACAAAGTTCTTGTGGCTAAAAGATGACAATGGAGAGACGTGCACTATTTCTTTAAATCCGGAGCAGGAAAAAGTCACCTGCAATAGTCAGCCTAGAGAGTAACTTTGGAGATAGATCAATTTTCCTTAATCTAATAAAGTTGAGAGGCAGCAGGAGGGTGCTTGTACTGATTCATATCATTCTGGTAGTTCAAACCCTTCACAAATACTCTTATCAAAATGAGTGTTAAGCAATGTTGCAGTTTCACTGGGAAATTAAGTTGTAGATTGCTCTTACGATTAGGACAGGAAGAGTAGTGTGTGCCAAAGGAAGCTGTGTTGGTGATTTTAAGTACATGACCAGTTTCTATTTGCTAGGATCTGGACAAAGATGTGCCACCAGTTTGCTCCATAAAAGCAATTAAAATGTGTATCTAAAATGGTACCATGATGTCAAAAGCAGAAGCAAAAAAAAAAAAAAACAAAAAAAAAAAAAAAAAAAAAAACCAAAACATTTTGACCTTTCTAATTCTGTATGTATTGATGTACTGCAAAAGTTCTTAAAAATCTCACACATTTTACATTTCTTTCTCTTTCCTCAGTTGTGTATTTTTTCACCTTTATAGAAATGGATTTAAAAGCCACTTTTATTACCCCAGAAGGAGCTTTCAATTGTATCAGAATATTTAGTCTTTAAAACATGAGAGAGGGAGGGAAAAGGAAAAAAAGATCTAGGAGTGAGAGAGGCCAGAAAGCACCAGACTGTTATTTTACAGATGCAGGATAACCATCTATTTCTATTTTTATAGGCCAGTCCTGAAACACAAAGGACATGCTTCCATCTTATGAGTTTGCAGATTGGGACTGTCAGACTTGAAGATTCAAAGGCTGCAGCCCTTTTGGATGGCTCTCTCATCTTACTGTCCACATACACAAACCAGTTGTACAAGGGATAATTAAGCCTGGGCTTGAGTGTAGCTGTCATGAAACCTCAGGAGTAGGTTCCGAGAAGCTGAGGGATGATGGAGCTGGGCCTGTTCTGTGGCCTCCATGCAGCATCCTGCAATGTTTGTGGTGCTTCTCAGCTAAGTCACTGCAGGTATAACAGCTGCTGCTGCAGCTTCATGGGTGAGGAAAGCTGGGAATAGCTTCCCTTTCCTAAGTCACCTACACAAGTCCTAAGGGAAACTCAGAGAACAGGGCTGAAAACACACTTATTTGGGGCAATAAAGGAGTCAACAGGAAAACAAGGCAAAAAAAATGTTGAAGACAAATGTTGAAGACAAACAAAGCAGACTAGGTATAAGCAAGATGCTAGAGATGTTGTTAGGGAAGCAGACCCCACCAAGATTCTAAAAGGGCTGAGAGAGAAGTGAGGAAGAAACTAAATAAAGAGGAAGCAACTTAAAGACCTATCAGAAGGCAGGGTGTCACAGAAAATGTGCTGTAAGAATGTCTGAGTGGGTGCATAAGAATATTGGACCAACATTGAAGAGGATGAAAGTGAAAAGAAATATAAGTTCAAAACATCACTAGAGGAACCAGGGATGTCATTCAACATAAGGACTGGGCATCAATGAAGGAGAAAGAGGTAGACAGATAAAAAATTCAGAGAAAGAAATTAGAGAGATTAGAGACAGAGCAAGAAGGAGATTCATCAACAACACTCATCCAGGATCCTTAGTGCAGCAGCTGAGTCAGGCTTTTCATAAGGGGAAATCCTTGGTCTCAGTGGCAGGGAGTAGAACCATAAAAAGATCACAAGGTCTAAACAAGCATTTTAACAATCAAGCAGGGATTTGAGAGGAAGCAAACAGAGAAGAGGGAAGAGGCATAAAGCAGGACAGACTAAGCCAAGGAGAAGGAGAGGCTGTAGGGAGAGCTTGGTATTTAGAATCTGCATATTTCTTCCTTAAAGTGATGAGGCAATTTATTTTGGAGAGGTTTATGCTGCGTGGAGGGCAAAGGGGCTGTAGACAATCTGTCTCATGCAAGTTACAATTGAGCCATTGGTGTCAGGTGGCACAGGAAGAGTTAACTTGAAGTCCCACCAAGTGGCAGTACAGCTGCTGAAATGCATCTGTCAACAGAACTATTACTGTCATCAGATCAGCACAATGTCCTTGACCCTGGAGGTCAACTGCAAGGCATTAGCTGCTACACAGACAGAGCTGTCATGCTCCTGTGGGAACCCAAAGGTTACAAGACCAATTGGACCAGCCCCAAAAGCAAAACCATCCTTCCTCATCCAATAGAGGTGCAGGTGGAGCGGTGTGACAGAGTTCCTCCAGTGCCCTTTCCCTTTGGAAACCTAGATTTAAACATTCCCTTTCAAACAGGCAAGGAGAGGGACTCTGCTTATTGCCTTTCATAGTCCCCATTTTTGCACTTCACTAAACCATTGTGTGGTTTGTTGGGTGCAAAGCCTGCACTAGACATTGAATGGCTGAAGGCTGGAACGGGGTGGAAAGTAGATTTCTCAGGGGAAATGGCAGGAGTGAGGAGTGGAGAGGTTTGGGGAAAATAAATAGCATGGGATGGAGGTTTTAGGACTGCAAGAGTGAAGAGTTGCAGGACAGGACTAAGATGTCTGTGTTTTCAACCATAAGGAGTTGAACACAGGGGTTAAAAACTCCTTTTTTAAGTAACTGGTGGCAATCACATTGACTTCAGCAATGTTTTATATTATTTGTTTACAGTAAAATCTACTGTAGACTACTGTAAATCTACTGTAAAGTTTTACTGAGTGAAATCTCAGTTCAAGTTCTTGGCTGTCATAGAGGCAGAGGGCTCTTAATGTCACATTTCTCTGAAGGGATGTGAAGTCTTAAAGCTAAGATTTCATTAGTGAACAATTTCATTAAATCTCCTCCGCTGATATATATAGACACATAATCCAGTGCTGTTCAATTTTCAAGCCTGGCAATTTCAATGCAGCTTAACTGAAATATTATCTAAATTGCATTTTTAAACAGGTGATTGGCAGTGAAATGGCAGCAATTCCCTCAATAGTAGAATATGGCAGCATGTAAGGGAGATGAGAAAAGGCAGAGGAAGGAGAGAATGAGGACAGAAAAGGTCAAAGGGAAAAGGAAAATAATCAGCTTTTTTTTTTTTAAATTTGGTAAAGTGATTGTAAACTGTTAGTCTCAGAGCACATTTTTCAGTTTGTGCAGGTGCCTCTCCTCATGCTCTTCCAGCTTACCTCCCCCCAAGTGTGTTTTTTTCTTTTGAGACAGCCCCCACTAGCAAGACATATATGTGTTACTTAAACCAGGCACAGCCTCCCACTATGTGCCAAGCAGGGAGAGGGCTCTGCCCTTTTGTTCATCTTCAGGTTCTGCAAATCCTGAAGCACTCGCGAAGTCAGCTCAGCCCTCACAGCAGGTGGAAGCTCCCAGCCCGCAGCAGCTGTGAACAGACTTGATCTTCAGGTTTTCACACACAGTCCTCAACCTCCCCTGCCCAAGCTTTCTTTCCCTGCTTTTTTTTTTTTTTTTTTTTAATGCAGAAAGCAGTAACCCTTTGGCCCAGCTAGCCCCCCGCTATCAGATTCCAACAGAGGAATTCTGGGCATGAAGCTTCACAGAGCAAACAGGTCTCCCGCCTTCTCTAAATGTCTCCCTCTCCCTCTCTCCCTCCCTCTCTGTTGCTGGGAATCCACCCTTACCCAGTGCACCAGGGATGATATTTTTGAATTGTGTTTATTTGTTGGCACCCTGGTGTGAAAGCGTTTCCCATCAACTCCATATTAATCTTGTCAGCAGTTTGTGAACATTTTCCTCTCTGCCCTAAGCAGTCCATGACTTTTGGGTTTCTTGCTCTCTTCCATTCCCACTTCTCATTGTATTTAAAGAGAAAATAATCTTCCTGGTTTTTGTTAAAGTGACTTCAATCATGTCAAAATAGTAAGACAGGGATTGTTTTAGCCTTAGGAAAAGTGAAGTTAGAAAAGTTCTAAATTGGCTTTTAGAAAAACATAGATGGGGATGCAGGTACCTGGTCTTTGCATGTTCAGATGATCATTAAAAATCCTCAGTCATTTGTGCTTGTACTCATTGCAACCTATGCTAGGTTTTCCTTATCTTGAAAACTCCAGGGTCACTGCAAACACAAAAAAGTGTATAACTTGAAAATTTTGAGTCCATTACCTATATTCATTGATACAGCCTTTTGTTCATTATACCCATCAATACATTCATACTTCTTTTACTTGATTACCCAAACAAGCCTGGGCATTTTTTGCAATCCCAGATTCATGATCCCTATTTCTTGGGTGCATTGTGATTTTTATTTCAGTGTTATTTTGAAGAACTGAATTGAGAATATTTGCACTGAACAGTATTCCTCAGGAAAAGGCACTACTAAAATTTCTCTTACTGATGATACAATATTGGGAAAGGATGGGAACATTGCATATTGGGAATTATAAAAAAGGTAACTGAGAGCACCCATCACACAGGGACATATCCATCTCCCCTACCCCCATCAGAGAGGAAGGTGGTCTCCCCACCTCACTGGAAGACTGGAACTAGCAGAAACCCTGTACCTGTTATGCTCGAGAAGATTCAGATGTCCAGATGGGTCCTGGAGCCATTACCAGAACACCCAGCTATATCTAGGATGGGTAGTGCCAGCTTGAAATAAGCTCTGGCTGATTAAAAGTGGAACTGCTTGCTTATACATCACCCCAGGCTGTATTTACCATCTTATTTTCCTTGCTAAATAGCCCAGCCAAATGCAGAGCTTCAGACCTTCTGGTTCCTCTATGGTAAGAGACCCATGTATTTGGAAAACTCAGCACATGCAGTCTCATCCTTCCAGATCTAAAACACAGATGGGCATAATTCAGAGAGGCCTCTGAACTATGCCCATCTGTGAGCTAACTAAAAGTCTTCTGTAGCTGTTTGGCATTCATATGATGGTAGTAACTCTCAGCCTTTCCACCTGCATTAGAGTGTGACCTTTGTGGGGACTCAGCCACTGTGCCATTACAATTCATGCTTTCATTACTTCACAAGCAGATCACTGTTATGTACCAGGGAGGGGCTGATACTTGAAGTAAATTCCATACAGATGGGAGTGGGAAGTATTATTTGCCTTCTAAAGGAGCATCTCCCTGAGATAATGTGTCCCTACAGCCCTAGGATTTGTACCACATGCCTATTAGGCTCCAACTTTCTCTTTTTGACCCAAAATAGGTAGAACCAATATGCATAAAACATCCCCTCTTCCCAGGATCCTGTCCTCACTGAAGCTAGGGATGGCTGACAAATCCAGACCCAGAATCTCCATATCAATCATATCATATCATATCATATCATATCATAATCATAATCATATCATAATCATATCAGAATCATATCAATCATACAATATCTTTTCTTCTTTGTGGTGTCCAAAATTCCCCAGATCTGTCAGCCTTTTTGATACACCATATAAATTGTTTATATGACCAGTGTTTCAGGAAAAGGATCGGCTATAGAATAGAAGGCAAAGAATAAGCTTTTATCTATGTGAAGGAAAGTGGATAGTGGTTTGAATTTATTGTGTTGGGTTATCTGAGCAAGAATACTTTGTGATGCTGGCTGACAGATGTTTTGTAAGAATTTGATAAGTACCTTATCAATGCTGTATTCAGAATTCTATTGTTAAAAAGCATTTCACAGTAGGCAAACAGATTATGATCCCAAACAGAGAGGCCAATGACTTGACTGCAAAATTAGCAACCTGCTTCCTGTGGACTGAAAGTCACTCTGATTTTCTCTTTGACAGCCAGGTTTTTCTACCACACTGTGGAGCTGTCTGCTTCAAGGTAGTTTCTGCCTCCCTTCAAATACCAAGAGAAAGATTGTGCTAAGCACTGAAAAGTGCAGCAAGGTGAGTAATCTTGTACTGGTTAAAGATTAGAAATGCAACAGGCAGAGGGCATGTGACCCTTTAGATGCTTTAAATTCAACTAATTCCATAACTCAGCCTCCTCCTGCAAGATTTCATTAGCAAGGAAGATTTAATTTGCTTCCTGTCTGAATACTCATCTCCTTGTTCTGCTAACAGAGCTACATATTTCCATTCTGAGTTCTGATAGCACCTCTGCTACCAAATTTACATCAGATGCAAGTGTGCCACTTTGTTTTTTATGTCAGCATCACCCTGGCTGGGACTAATGTGGCTTTGTGTGCCACAGGGCTGCAGCTTTTTCTTTTATTTCTGCCAATGAGTCCTGCATAAAAGGTTTTGCCAAAGTCTAAAAACGTGCAAAACTGATGACATAATTGTGGGAGAGTCTACAGAATATGAAGCAGGATTAGGATACTATCAACAAATCAGAATTTAAGTATTGTTCCACTGGGCAAGGAGTGTTTTCAATTAATTTGTAATTAAATAAGGGAAGCAATTTAGTGAACTCAGAGAGATATTCCAGCAAACGGTTTATCTCATCAGTCTGAACCACACATTCCTCCAGAACAGGATCATTGTTTAGATCTTGGGCATGTTATATGATCTGACCTATAGGAGTAATTCAATAAAACATCAATATTTTCCTTCTATTAACCCTCAGTGTCATGCTGAATGGAGAGAGCTGCCTCTGCCTCCCTTCACAGTCCCCATTAGATCTGTACCCACTCTAACTGGTTGGACAGGTGTTATCACTAAGCAGCCTGGGGCTTTCAAACCAGACACATTCTCCAGCCAATTTGCAGCAGCACTGATGTGTGGAGGAATGGAGATGAAGCAACGGAGGGACAAACAGAGGACAGAGAAGGATGAAGGGGAAACACACACTGCTTTCACAGTGGAAAACATAGTGTCAGTGAAGAGATTTCCAACTGACAAGATTTGCTATTTTTCTCTCAAAATATTCTTTATAAAATCCTTTTTCAATTAGACCCAGAAGTATAAGGTAGTTTAAGAGGACCTGAGAAAAGATGAGCAATTCCAGATGGAGTTCTATGCATTAATATATTCAGGCAGGCAGAGCAGGGATTTGTTGATTGTTTAAAGGGCTTAGTGCAACAGCTGGGCACATTTTGTGTATGACCAAAAGTAAGAGACACAAGTGAATGCTGATGTCCAGACATCTGGCCTTATAGCTATTGTTCTTGGCTTTTTCTCTTTTTTTTCATAGCCAGAATTATTCCATTAAGTAGACTGAGGGGGGAATGAAAATTATTACATGAGAGAGGAGCCAATATAAGAGATTTAGGAGATAATTAAAAGGCAGAGTAAGAAAGAAAAACAAAATGAGGTGCAAAGTGAGCATAAGGAGATACAGCAGGAGACGAAACAGGTACAGAACTGAAGAATAAAAATGTTGGGGACAGGGAATTAGAGAAAGGATTGAATGAAGTAGTAGGAGACAACACGGGCAGAGGAGTAAAAAGAGGACCATAATAACCATATGCTGTTAAAGACTTATTGAAAACTGCTGCTAAAGAAATGAAGACATAGACACATTTGGGATAGATTTTTTTCCCTTTTCAGGTCTCCACTCACTTTTCCTTCTCCTCTCCCTCTCTGTTCCTAGCCTTCCCTGCCTGGTCATGGTCATATTCATGGTAAGACACTTGTTCAGAAAATTAACTTAAAAAAAAAAAAAAAGAAAGAAAAGAAAAAATAATTTATAGGCATTTTTTTCTCATATTGATCATATTCTGAGATATATATTTTTTTAAGTTGTAATAGTATTAATGTTCAAAGGAAAATATAGTCCTATCAGAAAGAATGGCTTTTGAGTCAGGACTGTTCCTCATTTTCTCATTGTGAAAACTATCAAAGCTTGGCCAAGTTCAAAGGTCACATTTTTATATGGGCAGGTCAGAGCTGTGCATGTGAAGTCACTGAGGATTTTGTGCATTCCCTGCATGCATAACAAGTCAAGTAAGTTGCTTCTTATAGTTAATAGTTGCTCCTGTAGTTAATTGTGGTAGGACAGACTCCCCTCAGGACTGTGATGATCTGCTACTGGCAATCAGAGAAAATGGTGGAGAAGACCTACTGAGTGGAAACAGATGTGGAGGGGAGAGGGAAGAGGGAAGGAATAAAACCTAGCTGATACTGAGCAGGAAATTGATGGAATACTCAGGACAGGAATCTGAGTAAAAGGGAAGGCCACATTCAGAAGAGTAGAGGAGGAGGCATCTGAAAAGAAAAGACTTGGGGAGAAGGATGGAGTCACAAGCTATTTGGAAACCTGTCAGATGAAGAGGTGTGGCAGGAGAGAGATTAATTCTAGAAAGAGTTGTGTGCAAGGTAAAAGAGTTGGTCTACATAGAGCCCGAGGCTGGAGAGGGAGCAGAGCATACAGAAGACAGAAAAAAGAGTGAACACCAAGGGAGATTGAAGATTCTGAGAAGCTGGAGTGGGACAGAGCAACAGAGAGTGAGAAACACAGGTAGGGAGAAATTACTGTAAACTCAGCATGGAAGAGAAACACTGATCAGTGAACTACTCAATGCTAGTGACACAAATCAGAGAAAGGGGTCAGAGACAAGCTGAGCCAAGAACCTGGGGCAGGCATGGGGGAGAAGGGATTGAACTTCAATATATACCTATGAACAGGAAAAAGGAAGAACTGCAGCAAGGTTCAGGGAACCAAGATGGAACACAAGGATCACAGCATGTTTGGAGATGGCAGAGGGGATCCACTGTGATCACAGTCCCCATGGGAGCAAAGTCTGCATCTCACCATTCCTCTGCTGCCACACATTCTCTCCAAAATCCAATAGTTTGGGGTAGTACAAATTGTATGACCTCATCTCTTTTTCATGCTCCTTCACCACCACATAGCAAACCTCTGCTGTTACCAGTTGTTTCATTAGCTCAAGTGGGGCTTCAGAAAGTGACCTTAAGTTATCAGTTGTTAAGGATGTCAGTGTGATCCTACATAACTGGTTTATTTTTCCTTGAGCTCACCTTTCCTCTTTGAGGCCTAGGAACATAATTCAGAAAAATATTTTAAGACAATACTATTGAACTGTTAAGGTCAAAGACTCTTAAGTTGTTAAAAATAAGCACAGCATTGTGAGGTATGTATCAGGTCAAAAGTATGAGGTTATGCTACTGTATGAATTTAACCCTGTTTTTCATACAGTTTATCCTGTCATGTTGTATTAATTTCTATTTTGTATCTAACAGTGAACTCAATCTCCAGCTTGATTTTTAGTACGCTGAGACACAGTGTTCAAAATACCTAGAAATGGTTCCAAACAAAAAATATTTGTCTGCATCCTTCTTCAGCTACACACCTTGCAAAGAAAATTACTATGACAGGAAACATAACTTCCAGAGGTCCTCTCTTTCTTTAGAAAGTTCTCCTTTCCTACTCCAGCAGCTGTAGTTCATCCTGCCCCTCTAAAGCTCCTTGAGGTAGGTCCCTTTAAGCTATGGAGTGGCCTTGGTAATTTAAAGTTAAATACTGCTTGAAAAATCAGATCATATTTTCCCATTTCCATTTAGCGATGGGTCCTCATCTAAGTGTGACTCAAGTTTCTCTGCCCACTCCTGAAACAATTGTGTGCTGTTATGTCTTATTTAACTCAGAAATCTGAAAAGAGATTGCTTTCCTCCTGGAGAGACCAGGCAGGACTGGGTTACAAAACAACACAAACCTATGGGCACATAAGAATTGACTTGGTTGTGGTGCTGTGGTTTTGTATTTACAGTCTGCCCAACTACAAGCATGGAACACAGCCACAGACTTGGCTTGTTCATCTTTGTTTTGGTTGCACCAACACCTATAAATGAAACAAAAAACCCAGAAAAGGATTTCTGATCTTAACCACTGCTGAGCCTTTGCCCAGCTGTACAACTTCTGGCTTTCCCTCATATAATTATGGAAGGACCAGAAGCTCAATCCTCATATTTGAACCTTCCCCTCTGCAGAAGGGAAAACAGTAGTTCTTATGAGAAGCCAAACAATACAGATGATAGGGCCACAAGAAGCCATTGTGATCATCTGCTCCAGTCTCCTGCATAAGGCATAGGGCTTCCTTCAATTATCTTATCTTTGAGTTATAGTGTCTATTACAGGATAATAAAACATTCAGTTTTGCCTGTTCCACATTAAATACATGCTGCCTTGTTTCCAGTCTGAACCAGTCTTGAGTTTTACCCACTGCAGAATATCAGGAGTTTGTTAGCTGCACTGAAGAGGTCTACAGTGAAGAGACCTGGTCCTCAGTTTGCCTTACCTGTCACACTTGAATGACAGGATAACTCCACTGAATGGTGTCATCTCAGTAGTGCGGCTCCAAAAAAACCATGGACTTGAACACCAGTCATCAATGACCCCCTGGCTCCTTACAGAGCATTACAGAGCATTGCTGAGAGAGACCATTCCTTTCAAAGCCCATGGGGATTCATAGCAGGAAAGACGCTATGACTTTCAAAACACTGAAAATTGTTTATAATTGATGTGGTCACTTATAAATAGCTCCCACTTGATGTCATGTGGCCAGCTTAATTAAGTAGTGCAGAGCATGTGCGGTCACTCACCTCAGATAGAAAAATCTGTATTGGGCCTTCACCCTAATGTGAATTTCCTGACCTGACAGATGGGGATTGAGTGTCTGTTTATGCCAAGAGGAGTTTGCTAACATTATTCCTCTAATTACTAATTATACCAGTGAAAGGGGCTTTACGGCCAGAGTCCTGGATACGTGAAACTTGATCATCAGAGATTTGCAGGAAAGATGGAAGATTGATGGGTGACATCAAACAGCTGACAAGGAGGCCAAGGCAGCCAGACGGACAGCAGCTGCTCCAAGGGGCTTTGGGGGGTGGGAGGGGGCAGCTGCTCAGGGGGGACAGGGGTCTGTGGGGGAGCAGCACTAAGGAGAACAAGCCATTTTAAAATTTTGCACCCCCCTGTCATTTCAGATATGAATGGGTCTAATCTCCTTGGGCTTGAAGCTGCCTGGGAGAGTGCGTCCCCCAACAGGTGCTAAGGCAAGGGCAGAGCAGCGGGGCTGAAGGCAGTCGCTGCTGCAGAGGGGCACCAGCTTCAGCTGCAGCACAGGGCTCCATAGGACACTGTGAAAAGTGGATCGAAGAGGAGGTGGAGGATGTAAAACAGCTCCTCTGGGCCTCAGGTTTTTCAGATCCAAGCCTGAATCTCAGTGTGTCTATTCCCTGAGGCCCCAGGAAACCTGTCCCAGTCAGCTACAGAGTGAGGCCAAGGACACTGTGAAAAGCTCCCTTGCACGGCAGTTTCCTTCTCTGAAAGAGAC
The DNA here is from genome assembly GCF_023055355.1 of Agelaius tricolor. Lineage (NCBI taxonomy): Eukaryota > Metazoa > Chordata > Aves > Passeriformes > Icteridae > Agelaius > Agelaius tricolor. The sequence continues at coordinate 22,814,248 of NW_027269269.1, forward strand.
AGAGCTTGCATAATATCATCAAGCTGCATCAACACCTCTTTAAGGGACCAGACCTAAATCATCCTGGTGGTCTGTGTCTCAAAGGTGGCATCAGCATGTCGCCTGATTTTATGAAAGATATTTGGGCAGGGCTGGTCTGTGCTTCCTCTGCCCTGCCAGCATCTGGTGGGCTGGTGACTGGTACTGCACCACAGGGCTTGTACAAGTTCAGCCTCCAGGGATCCTGCCATAGTGTACTTTATGTGGTCTGCAAACTACTGGTTTTCTTAGCATTCTTGGGAATCACAGGGATCGGCTGCCAGAGCTTCCCCTACATGCTGTGTTGCCTAAACTTCAGCTTTCCCCAGCTGCAGCCACCCTGCCTGTGGAGACTCTGTGAAGACATGGAGACTCCCACCCCAACAGGATCCTTCTGCTGGAGGAGTTAAACCACCATCTTGAATGATATTCCCTGAGTGGACACATAAGTCCTCGTGCTCGCACAGCTACTCCTGTCCCCACCATGAAGAGGATTAATTATCATAGCCCACATCACTACATTAGCAAGCCAAAGCCCATATCCTGCCCAAACCCTCTACTGTACAAACCAAGCAGAGGGACCACTGGAAACACATAAACTGGGAGTCTACTGAGAAGCTGAGAGAAAACAGCTTTCACTGCCCTGGAGAAGTGGGCATCTGGCTGATTTGTATAATGTTAATTAAAAATCTATCCTTGAAAAGGGACAAGTGCTTGGTTTTGCATTCCACAAATATGAAGGAAGTATGGAAAAAAACAGTGAACTCTCCTTATGAAAATTGGGTTTTGTACAATGTAACAGAACACAGTAGCATTAGCATAGGGATGAGTAGATCTGTGATATTAGAAACTTTTCCACTAGTACAGTAAGCTGAATTTCAAAGTGGTATCATACACAGTGTACATCAAAACATAAATAAACTCTACTGCCATCTAGCCAATAATCGAGGTCTCTACCATAAGATCTGTCTCAGGTAACAAGTCAACCTTTCACAAGATTTGTTAGAATATTTTCATAATTTGGAGCATTTTCCAAAGGTCTAGGTCATGAGTGTGAGTCTGAAACAAGCAAATGGTAAGATAGGAAATACTGTAGTTTCATGATTCAGCATGTACACAGATCCCACTGTTTCTGCTCCAGGTGAAATGCAGAGGTTAACTCTGTAACATGTATACCTGTTCCTGAAGGATGGTATCCCTACTGATGTTTGCTTTCCTATGTTTGTACTTTTCATAGATACAAAGTACTGAGCATATGTTAGCTTAGAGAACAGTCTTGCTCTTCCACTGCTATCAACAATCTCTCCTGAGTTTTGCAGCTCCAGCTTTACAAATGCATACTGAACCACACTGAAAATATGGGTATTTAACATTACAACTAGCTTTGCTTTGTCTTGTTCTTTCTTTCTTAAATGTATGTTTTAGACATACTATGGTACAAAAGTGTCTTATGCACTTAGAAAAAAACACTCAAAAAACACCACCTCAGATTCTCATACATAACTCAGAAAGCAGCTGGGCAAAATATGTCAAATTTGATCTTTATCAGGCTGATAAGCTAGTCTTTTAAAAAGTCTGATGCAAGTGAGTTCCAGGGCTTCCCATCTAGGTTAGGAGCCTTTTAAAATGCGATTAAAATATTCTATTTCCCCACTGACTTGAGGAAAATAATGGATTAAAGTGTGTGCATAATGTTTCTTCCTTTCAACAATTCTTTAAATTCTAAATAGATAAGTGAAGGTTTAGATACCAGCATGGGAGGATGGGCAAATGAATGGGTTAAGGCAGGTGAAGACATCTCAGTTTAAAAAGACATTGAACACATAGCATTGTCTCAAATGGTAATATTGCCATGCCTCCTCACTTGTTGCGTATTTGCATTAAGAGAATTTGAATTATTTTCTTCCAGCTTCAAATGCCTGCCTTTAGTGTATTCTCACACTTCACCATACTTCAAGCTGTACAGACTGCTTTGTTTGTGTGTTGGAGCAGTGATGCAGTGGCTCCCAGGGTTCTGAGCCCTGTCACTCCTTTGTTTTCTCCATTTGCCTTCGCATCACTTCTATAGATAAAATCAGGATCAGGAATATACCCATTCTTTCAGAAGATCACTCTGTTCCTGGCTAGTTGATGAAATATCAATGATGATCAAACGAAACCTCGACGAATGCCTCCCAAAGGCTAAGCTGCATCATCAATAGTCCTTTATCTTGAACACTTGGGGGAAAAAATTGGTTTATGGCACTGTGAAGCCTTCAACCATTTTTACATGTTCTGAAAAGCAAAAAAGGACAGTGCTTTCTACAGGGCACTCCACTGTTCTTGGCAGGAAAGATCTCCAAGTCTCTGATTTGAACAGGATCCCAGTACATGTAGTGAATCAACTGACTAACATTTCCTTAAAATCTATTAGAACCACTGGATGAGAAGTGCTGAAAATCATACCTACTGCATGTTCATAATCCACTCATTCTGGGCAGAAAAGAAGAGTAATCCTCCTCCGTCTGCCCTGTTTTTTCCCTATCAGACAGCACTCTGATCAGAGGCAAGGATACCTCCGGTGATCCAGGGCATGTGGGCAAAGATGAGCAAGGCAGGTACAAGAGCTCAGGTCGCTCAAGGTGTCTGGGGAGCTCAGTGCCTACAGATCTGGGCTTCAGCCTCTTGTTCAAAGCATCTAGAATTACCTGAACTCTGATGGCAAGGTCTGAATGAGGTAAGTGCTGAGCTTTAGTAGTCAATAATTTCCTTACTTCAGAACTGATAGCTTTTCCCACAGCGAACTTAGTGCCCCCAAACAACCAACAGAGATATATTTGCTCCAGCTTGGAATCTCAAGTACTGAGCTCCAGAAAGTAACACAAAGTGCTGATTGTGCCTTTTGTGCAAAAGCTGTTATGATCTCCAAAGTATGATTCCATCACCTCTGAAACGAAAACCACTCTAGGAGTGATTCATTTTCAGAGTAGTCTTTTATTCCACCCAAACTCTCACACTTTTTGGTGGCAAAGTTCTGTCTTTGTAGTGTTGTCTAAACAACATTACACTAGAAGACTTTCAATTTCAGTTAATTAACCTTCTGTTCTGAAAGTCAATATTTGCTGTTACAAAATAAAAAAAAAATTAAAAGATCAATTAAATCTTGCAAATGTTAGCTGTTTGTCTAAATGAAAACCAGACAAGCTGCAGCTCATTGATCCACACTGGTAGTAATGGTACTCAAGGTTTACTAGTGAGGGTTTGCAGTAAAAATAACTAATTTGTCAGTGTTTTCTTTAAATTATTATTGTTTAGTCATCAGAGGATTTTGTGGGATGACAAAGAAAAGCAAAGATAATTCAAGGCAAGTGAAAAAATATGTTTTCACCAAAAAAAGCTTTCTATTGGCATGTAACTTATATTTTAGAGAAAACTAAGAAGTCTGCTTTCTTTCATTTTGCTCACAGTCCTCATTTGACATACCCAATGACTAACACAATGACATTACAACATTTACATAATCCAAGCCTAAGTGTGCAGTTGAGAATTAGACTTTAGACGCTGTAGCTAGTACATTGGGCCAAACTGCTGAGCTCAACTGTTTATCTCAAATCTAGCCACATTATTTTCAAATGCTGACTACTACCTCTCTTAAAAATCACTGGATACAAAAGTAAATACTAAGGATGCATGATCTGAAAGCACTGGCACAAGCAAGTCAATGCATCTGGAGCATGGCCAGATGTTAGTTATGCACTACCTTTTCCATTAATGTCCCTCCATATCTTGCATCCCTGCCACAGTAAATGTTTTGCTTTGTCTGAAGTAATGAGATGGAGAGAGATGGAAAAAAGCCTGCTTTTTCATTTTGACTAATCTTAATGTGAGTTAAGGAATTTGACTGATGGGAATTAGTGCTAACACAGTTTGTTAACTAAGAAAAGTGTTAATTAGAAATGCTTTTGAACTCAATCTCTGCAATGATATAATATAAAAATTTGCCACATTTCATTTGTTTAAAGCTTACTGAATCCATATGAATGGCTGGTCATGGCAGAAGCTATCCAAAGTTGATGATAAAGCATTACCAAATCTTTCTAACTTTTATTTATTATACAGCATCTGTCAGTAATAAGTGGAGATTTTACATTAAAGCAAGTGTTACCATCTCATAGAGATGAAAATACTGTTTCTCTTTCCTAAAATTATTTAATTTGATTTTTAAATAAATAGTTCTCTGAGAATTAAATCACTCTGACAGAGCCTTGGTTTTGCAGTGATTTGCAGAAAAAGAGACACCATAAATTATTTCAACTTCCCATATTGTTAAGACTTGCTAAAATCTTGCACAAAGGATACATATGTGGACTTTGGTGGGGCAGAAAACTGTTCTTTTTCGTGGTTATTTCACATAACTGCATAGTGTCCTTCCAAAGAACCTGAAGAATGCTACTCCCTTACAGATAATTCCACAAAGGTAAGCCACATTTCATAGTACTTCCAACTCTCATTGTCTTGGTAGGATGGTGCAAGATGAGGCCCTGGCAGGCAGAGACTGCCAATAGCCTGCTCATCTCCATCACCTGGTTCTCACCATACTTTTCCTAGTAACAGGGGCTACAACAGTTGCAGATGGCACTGTACAGGCTCAGGGCTACATCCTGATGCCCTTAGGAGTAAGCAAAATCTGGAATTACACAGACTTTCTACAGGAGGGCTCACAAATTTTAGGCTTTGAACTACCCTGCAACAGCCCTACCAGCTATTGCAGAAGCCAGCCTTTCCATGTTCTTTTATTTCATTTAATTGCCTGGGAAATGGAGGTAGTGGGGTGCCCAGTAAAGAACAAGAGAGGAGGCATTCCAGCACAGCTGATGAGGAAGAAGACCACACCTGCACAAATATGTTAATTGGAGCACTGTGCTTGGAGTTCACAGGATGGGGTTCTTGGCGGGTGTAGCTCAGATCACATGGACCAGCTGTGTCTAGAAGCAAGGACTGGCAGAAGAGAAGTGCTGGTGAAAGATGAGCTCCTGCTGGGCAATACTGGATTTGATTCTTTATGGTCCCACAGTGTGCAGTCCAGCTTGAAATCTGGAGATGCAGGATAAGAAAAGCTGGTGAAATAGGATTGAGGCAGGTGGGGAAGAGAGAAGCACAGGATGGCTTCTAGTCTGCAGTTTGGAGACAGTAGCTGTCCTTCAGGGTTATGAAAGAGTAAAGGATTTAGTGGGTGACACTGTGAGGCACGATAGTGTTTTGTGATATAGCCCTTGGACCGGGAAGTTTAGTCATGGCTGTTCTATAAAGCACATTTCAGGCACTGAAATGACTGAGAGCCAAAATGGAGCAGGAAATAGTCATTACTCCATGTGCTTCTTTCCAAAATGTACTCACTGAACCAGATCTACTGGGGGGTGTATATGCTTAGGAAAATGGTTTAGAAAGAAAAATAAAGTCAAAGCAACAGTTTCAGCATAGTCTATAATGTGGCAATTTAGTTATTCTGCCATTAGACATCACCTTAAGAAAATCCAGCTAAAAACTAAAAGTTCACTGAATGAGACTACCAAGGCCAAAGAAGTTTAGCCCTAGCCATTAAGTTACTCCAATTCTAGTACAGCTTACACTTATTTTTAAAAGTAATATCTTGTTTTAAAAAAAAATAAACACACATCTTTCCACCTCTTTTCATCAATATTTTTATTGCAAACTCTGGCATACAGCTCAAGTCTGTTTACCCTCTATGGTGCTAATGTTTGTTTTTAATGGATTAGAAACCTTTTTTTTTTGCACCAGTAATGGCATAATATTTCAAATCCTACTTATTTAGACTTTGCTTTGTTTGGCTGTTGAGAAATGTTAGCAGTTAGTGCTCAGCACTACTGTGCAAGTCACCCTTTCTGGATGGTGGTAGAAGTAAGGACTATCTACTGAAGCAGATCTCCATGAAAGACTTTCTAACCTTAGGGAAACTACTCCTTTTGTGCCAAAAGAAAGCATGCAATGATGCAGGATTTGAAAATGCTGGAGAATTGAGTGGAGAAGGGGAGTGTGGCTTTCTGGAAGACTGGGAGAATGTTTTCTTTGGATTTCTTCCTTTAGGGAGAAATATAACTTCTGATCTGTTTTGGAAAGGATCAGGAATAAAACCTGAGATACCTGAATCTGGATTTTTTTTTGCTGGCTGATAGCACTGATCTACTTCCAAAATCCAGTTACCTAGAGACAGTAGAACTACAATACCAAATGCAGGAATCTTTCTTTAAAGAGACTGTTGCACAGCATCCAGCTGGAATTTGGAAGTCATTTTACCGACAGATGATAATGGATTTCATTCTGAGCTTTGCCAGGAATCCTTATGCCATTTGCTACAGAGAGGAAAAAACATTCTCCTTGCATATGCATGCATGTGGGAGAGCAGACTAAGAAAGCATCTTTTCCAAAATTAAATACAGGGCCTTGCAAGTTTTGAGATTTTTTCCTGGTAAAACAAAGCTGGTACAGACTTTTAAATGTAAACATATTTATATACAGAAAGCTTGATATGTTCTGTATGTTATAGTGGTGATAAACAACAGAGGCTACAAACACTTATAACTCAGCGTGGCTGGAAACATTTGAGTGAAGAGAAAAAAACACTGACTGGCCAGGCACCCACTAAATGCAAGAGCTGGAGGGAGAAATGAATATCTACAACTTGCTTTGCTTTTGGCATGTTATTGGATGGACCAGTTAAATAGGTAAGGCCCAGAGTGTGCAGAGAGTGGCCCAGCACTGGAGGGCAGGCCCTGCCATGTGGTGGATGGAGTTGTCTGAATTGCATTGTCTTTACAATCCAGCTGTTCCCTTTCTCTCTAACCATCCTTGCAAGTTCTCACAGCTCAGCAAACATCTAGCAACCCTTATTTTATCAGGAAGGCCCATTACAGTCTGGGAAGGAGAGGTTGTTTTATTATCTCATGATTAGAACTCAGCCTAATGAAGAAGTTACTGATCTTTGGCACTAGAAAAGTAAGAGCACCATGTCATATTCAGAAGGGGAATGTGTTAATATATTTACACTTGGCTTAACCTTTACCCCTTTCAGGGCACATGCACTTACAATTTACTCATGTAGAAATAACCTTTCTAGATCCTAAAGCCAAAACAGATACTTGGTCCACATCCACAGGGCCAATTCAGCCCATGTGGGAAGCTTTATGCAAATTACATAAACAAATTTAGAGACTAAGAAATAAATTATAAAGAATCATTTGGTGGCCAGAGCAGCAACTGTAGGCAAAGACCTCCTGCATCCAGCTTGGTATGTGAGAGTTCAGGGAGGCTTTGGTAACACATGCTATAGCTGTCAAATCTGTGTAACTTGTGAGACACTTGTGTCCTGGGGGGTTGCAAACTTCAAGCAAAAGCTGTTCCCAGCCCAGATGCTGCAGCGCTATGAAACTGGAAAGGAAAGCAAAATGAGTTTTATGTTCCTCCCTTTCTTCCTTTCTGAGGGGAAAAAGGACTGAACAGTGTTCTCTTGGGGGGGTGGGGGGGTTAAGGGGGAGGAAGTGTGCTTTTTTCTTTTTTCTTAATACCTTTCTTCTTCTTTTAGAAATATAAGGAGGATGAAAGGCTGTTTCCTTAGCAGTGCTGAGGGCCATGTTAGCTCTTCTAGACAACTTTCCTAGCCAGTTTTCTAAAACAGAAACAGCTTTCTGAAGCCATAATTCAGGAAGCCTCCCTGTTTCAGCAACATTTAAATCTTATGAAAGCAGTATAAAGCAATTAAGTGTTTTCTTAAGGACTTAAGCAAAGAGATTCTGCTTACTTCCCAACTAAAGCTGAGAAGGTGATGGTTCTTACTGAAAAGATCATTTTTTCCAAATAATTTTCAAGAATTTAAAATAAGCACATTTTTAAAACAAAACAAGCAGGATTAAAATTAATTCCCCTCTCAGATAATCAGGCTTTAATTAATAAGAATCAAAACCTTTACTGGTTCTTTAGTCAGCCATAGTCTTTCAGAAAATATCAAGTAGAGAAAAACTGACATGTACAACTAGTAATGCCTTTCCACTCCCCACACTTTACTGAAGAACGAGAAAGTGCAAATGTTCTTTAATTTGCCCTAAAAGAAAAGACAACCAATATTCCTTCTCTTCCTGAAGGAGATAAAGAGTATACCTCATTTTTAAACACTGCTTCTATACTACTATGAAAAGTAGTAGTATAGAGTGTGGGCATGCAGACATGTTTTTGTGCCTAGTTACTCCACAGTACACTACAGTACTGGTACTCCAGTATTAACCATGCATGCTTTCTTACCCTGCTGTATAAACTCACAACACACAGGCTTGTTAACCTGTCTCCCAGGGAGAAGTGAGCTACACTTTATTTACACAGAGCATTATTCAGAGTTGCAAGTGTACTGTAAATTCATGTCTTAAGTTACTCCACACATGTATTCACAAGTGGTGTTTTTTAATAAGCCAAAAAATTAAATGATGATCTTGGCATTTTTGGGTTGCCACTCTCCCTGAAAATCTCACCATAAATATTCCTGTCACACACAAAGTCATCACAGATAGTCCCATTAACTCTTGCCCTAGACTAAATTTCACTTCTTGGAAATGTCCAGCGTACATCTAGACATTCCTGTTTTCTCTGAAGGTACCCCAAACTGCATACTGTCTCTCTGAATCTGAAATTTGCCTATTCCTCTAAGACGCTCATCAGTATAGCTGAATTACATTCAGGTTTGCTAATACAAGTTTTGAGATTGCAGCAGCTTCATATTTTAGTTACCAGAAGGAAGCTGCAGTTTTTCAGATGGCTCAGCTGCAAAACATGCAGCTGGATGTTGTGCAGTCCAGACCATTTGGAGGAAACAAAGGCTGTAGTTTCCTAGTATTTCTGATTTTTCTGTCTGTTTCACAATTTAACCAAGAGGGTTTCAGTGATCTGGTTCACAGCTTGGCCTACAGGCATCTTTGGCAGCAAACAGAATGGACAGGGACAAGCAGCCAAACAGGACATGTCTTCAGCTGACTTCACTGATGGATAACCCATTTTATACACTACAACCCTTTTTAATAGAGCATAAATACAATTACTTCCTCTCCTTTGTTTGTGAGAGTGGTGGAGGTAATTTTAAATGAACCAGTATAAAGTCCTAGTGATCAGCAGTCCTACTTCAGTTGGACTTGGTATCTGCCAGAGCAGCCAACAACAAACAAGTTATCAAGATGCATTTACTAATGTGGTAAGCAGAACAAAACCATTTCCTTCAAATAGTCCTCATGCATCAACCCACAGTAGATATAAACAGGCCAGCTAATGGTTCTCACAGCTACTCTGTGTTCTCAGAGCTGTTGGCTGGCTAACATCAGTCTCTCTGGTTTTTAACTTTTCAATGATCTGAGCACACAGATACAGGTATGGGCATACTTAAACACTTATCATTTCCCACCAAATTCACAGTAATGCACATTACAGCCATACCATCGAGATCTGGGTGCACAACCCTCTCCTGTTGCTCCTCCCGAAATTTATATTTATTCCTGAAAACTGAGCCATGAAAAATCTGAAGGGTGGTTCATATTTAGGATATTTAGCAACATTATCTGTGCATTCAACCCCAAACCTCTCTATTGTTCTGCTGCATCAGCTGCTACATCAGATCCTGCCCCATTTCTCTTTTCCATACTCTTGTCAGTGCACCTCTGCAGGCACAGGCTGTGTATCCAAGACTTTAGTGAAGAATAAGGATATGGTGGGAATGTCATGCAGTCTGTTTCTTTGAACAGACTGAAGTTAAGCCTGATTTTTTTTTTTTTTTTTTTTTTTTTTTTTTTTTTTTTTTTTTTTTTTTGTGGACAATAAAAGAAAACCTCAAAAAGAGAAAAAATGGATACCAGCCAAGAGATGGGTTGGGGGAAATGTTAATGGATGTTGGCAAATCTACTGTGCAGCTTTCCCATGTTAACAACTGTATCACTATTTAGAAATGCTGGGAAGATACCTTTCTGCAAATTAAAAAGATGAGAGATTTGCCTGTTTCATCCCCTATGAAGCTAAATTCCTATTCCTTAACTAAAGCTGCATAATGAAAGGTGTTTTATACAGCACACACACCAGGTCAGTATCATCCCAGAATGAAATCCTGACTAAGGCACTAACACACCGCACAGCAGGGTTTTAAGCTCTGACGAAAATAAAATAAAGATTTGGAGGCTCTGAGCAACCCCAGTCGGTATAAGGGGGTGGGGGAAGGGCAGCATGTGGTTTGGGGTATTTTCACCAAATGTTAAATCACACTGAATATTTCACTCGTCTCCAGTGTGAGATCACAACATGACTCCTCTGTAATGAATTCTTTATCTTGGCAGCTCTCCTGTTTTCTCCCAACAGTGCCTCCCTCTCCCCTCCTGGTCCCAGTGCCGTAACATATGGTAGTATTTGGAGAGCCACTTGGGCCTGGGAGCTGGCCTGGCTGCCCACACCTGCGCGCCCCCCGCCTCGCCGGCCATGCTCCAGCGCCAGGCCTGAGCTCGCTCCTTCATCCTCCTCAGGGGCACGCCGAGAGCTGCCAGGGTGCTGCCATGTGGCTCTGGGGATTTGATGTGTCACTTGGTGCCCTGGGGACGAGATGTGTCACTTGGTGTCCCTGTGAGCGTGTGTCACACCAGAACTCCCCACGCAGCCTCCGTGAGGCTTCTCCTTCGGGTGGCCGTGATGAAGGCTGCTCATTGTTTCAAAAATTATGATGAAAGTACCCAAATAGCCCAAAGAGAATGCACAGAATCCATCAGGTTGGAAGGAACCACAGTGGATCATCTGGTCCAACCTCTCTGCTTAAGCAGAGAACCACAAGGCACAGAGTTGAATCCAGATGGTTCCTTGCCTGCCTCCAGCGAGTGAGACTCCACAACCTCCCGGGGCAACCTGTTTCAGTGTGCGGCCACCCGCACGGCAAAGTTCGCACTCGTATTCAGGTGCGACTTCCCGGGCATCAGTTTCTGCCCGCTGCGTCTTGTCCTTGCCTTGGTATCACCGAGCAGAGGCCGGCTCCATGTTCTGACACCCCCTTTAGATATTTACAGGCACTGGTGACGTCCCTTCCCGAGCCTGAGCAGCCCCAGCTCCCCGCGCCTTCCCGCGGCCGGGCCCAGCGCCCCCCTTGAGGGCAGGCTCCGCCCGCGGCCGCCGTCTCCTGGGCGACGCGTAGGGCCGCCGCCGCTGCTGCTGCTGCCGCCGCTGCCGTTGCACCGCCATGGGCCCCAAGCAGCCTAAGTCCGGCCGGGACACGCCGGTGTCCGTGCTGCCGACCTGGGAGCCCGCGCTGGTGTCCGCCCGCCTCGAGGAGGTGAAGGCAGCCGAGGGGCAGAGCCGGCGGCGCGGGGGAAGCGGGGAGCGGGCTGGAGGCGGCTCGGGCCCCTCCCCGGCCCGGGGGTTGCGGCTGCCGGACGTCCAGGGGGGCCCCGGGAGGGCCGTGAATGGTCCCGATGTGCGGCGGAGCCCCCCTGCCCCTTTGCCCCCCGCCACCAGCGTGGCCCAGCGAGTTTCTTTGCTCCTCCTCTCCTCGGCACTTTCCTTTCTGGGCTCTGGGTGCCAAGTTTCGGCTCGGAGTGAACTTTTTATAAACTGCTGAACAACGAGGTTTGATGGAGGTGCTGACACAGCATTAACTGTAGCGTTGAAAATGTGAGGCTGTAATTTTCCTGCCCGAGTGTGTGCAGCTAAAAGACACTTTTTTTTCCTTTTTATTATTTTTTCTTTTACAGAGTGTGAGGATCTAAAGGCATATTTAGGTTTCCAGGTTCTGTGTAAGCAATGTAATTCTCATAAATCTTGACTTGCAAAAGAGAATTTGGTTTCAAAATAGGCCGGCAGTTTAGCAAACAATAATATTTATCTCACATGTGTTTATCTAGCAGGGCTTCTGCAAGTGAGACAAATTGCTTCCGTGGTTTCCTTGTTTTCTGGGTTCCTGTTGTGCCCTATTAAAAAAAAATAGAAAAAAAGGAAGGTTTGTGTTTTAGCTGATGCAGGTTTGTGTTTTGTTGGTTTTTTTTTTTTTTTCTTTTAATATGCCAGCAGCACTGGTTAAATATGAGGAACTTTTAATTCAGGAGGAGGCTTTTGAACTCGCTAATTGCTTTTCCTGAAAAGGCCACAGATGTCCAAAAATCTCTTAAATATTTACTCACTTTTACTTTTATTTGATAATAACCATATAATTCAAGTTTAGCCAAACAAGACCGCTTTTTGAATAGCTTAGTCTGTTTTTTCCCATTTTTCCCTAGGACACAGATTTTTCAGTAGAGTTCTAAGATGCTTGAGCCCTTTCTTACTTGTGAATCTTGTCTCTTCCCTTGGGAATCGTCCCTGAAGTGTAAGAATGAGGTGAAGGTTCAATCTCCATCACCTACTCTGTTCCTGGTCTTCCTCCAGTGCTTACTAGCAAGGTGCCAATTAGTGATTATGTTTTTTTATAGTGGTGTTTATTGTGGCTGTGGATATTGTGCAGTGAATTCACTGAACAAGGTGCTTTGTATGCTCTGCTGCCGCTACATGTAGTTTATTACATTTCTTAAATGCAAACCATTATATTGAAGTATTTTTAAAGGCAGGAAATAAAATGCTCAAAAGTTAGGAAATGTCAAAGTTGGTATTATTCTGGACCACTCATTGAGGCAGATGGAAAAAAAATGTTGAATGTTCACTGAATGGGACAAGAATTCTGTAGGGAAAGGTACGTGATCAACTAATTAAAGATTATCGTAACTCCTGTACCCATGGGGGCTGACTTGAGATACCTTGTTTCCGTAATTCTGGTATTGTCTGACTGCTTTCTGTTCCAGTTAAGCTAATTTCACTTTCTCTGCCATGCTGTTCACAGATAGAGTCTTGGGAAGTTGGGAAAAACTGTCCTCTTGCTGCAGTCAGCTTGAACTCAGGCTTCTGAGATGCTGGGCAGCCACTGAAATTTCTTACTGCAGGAGTGTTCTTATTCAGCTCTTACAGTCGTGGGCAAGAGCACACTCGGTGCAAAACTGTCAAATGCCAGCAAATTTCTTCTGAGCATGTGTGAATCAAGATTCATCAAGTGTGGCCAAATGTGGGTGTACATAATGTAAATAAACATGTTCTGTAAAAGCAAATCTTTGACACAAGTACGGCTCTGGTGCCAAATTTAATTCCTTCCTCTTGAACACAGAAAGCATTGAATATCTTAACTACTTAATCACATAGGGGTTTTTATTAAAGGATAAACATGGTTTTTAAAAATCAAATCTCATTCTGCAAATAGTCTAACCACATTTTTCCTCGCCCCACTCGCCCTACCCCAGTAATCATGCAACATACAAAGTTTAAACTCGAATATATAAAACTCAGGAACTGAAAGCAGTCTGTAAAAGAGAGTGTTGAACAGCTTGAATTTTAGATCTCACCAGATATAGTGCACAAAACTTATTTCTTACTCGTCCTCAGTACTGTATATGAAATACCATATGAATCGGAAATTATTTGGGAGATGACAGGAACCTCCTGTCAAGTAAATAAATGTCTCTCCTCATAATTCACATGTAAAGAATTTGTAGATCTGCTTGTATCAATTTGAAAAATATTCTTTCCCTTTATTGAAGGCAAAAGGAATTTGCTACAACTGGTTTTAAATTGTACCAGATAGACTGAGTGGTGAAATTTCACATTTTAATGTGTTTATGACTTACACTATTTTATTAGTTCAATCTAGGAAAAACATTTTACCAGTGCTGTTAAGATTTTTATGAACGGGTACACTAACTAAAATATTATTTAAATGATATTTACTAATCAAATAATTGCTTTTACTAAATGCACTGTGAAAACTGGCAAACACACAACTTATAAATACATACAGAGGAAATATGGATTTACCAGAGGCTCACATTATAATTTATGTCTCTCTTTCTTGTTTGCAATATGCTATGCAGAAGAACATGGAGTTGCAAACTGTATTTGCCTTCAGATATTTATAATCTATTTTGGTTGGGCTCACTACAGAATTAAATTGCAAAATATAAATTAAGATTCTTAAGTAGTTTTAAACTTTGCATGTGTTAAGTAGCTAAAGGGTGATATTTGCTAAGTGAATGGTGAATTCTGGGCAAATACAGCCCTTAATTGAGATAACTGTCATTTATTATTTGTTCTTATTAACTAGTATAACTAAGCATAGCAGCAGTAAGCCATGTTCTGTGCTGACTTTCCATCTTTATGATTCCTCTCATTTGATGGCATTTTAGGGCCTGAAAATTGAACTTAAAATCTTGTGAAACCTCTAAAAATGTTCTGAATAGGATGGCTTCTCTTTTGATTGCTATTTATACTACTTCATCTTCAGAGAAAAATCAACGTTTTGTTGAGTTTTGATATTCTCTCACTTGCCCATGTTGTACAGCAAAATCTCAGGCTCTTAAGAACACAAGCCATTAGTAAATGTGGGTGTGTCATCAGCAATGAAAGTGGGTCTGCAGATTTCCAAGCAGAGATGTCACCTTAAGGCTACAAAACTCCTGATATACAACCTTTCTGAGTAATGCCAGTTGTATTTACTGGTTTACAAGCTCCCTCATTGTTGAAAGTAAAGAGTGCTAGCTAGAGTTGTTACTACTCTAATTGTTCATAAATCACTAATTGATGCTCACATGTTTTGAGTTTGAGTTTTCAAATGTTTCTTCTCAGCCTTTATAGGTAAATTTGAAATTCTGCTGTAATGAAATGAAATTACTGGTTGTTGTCCTAAGAGAAAAAACCCAAACAAAACAAAACAAACAGACGGCAAAAACCCCCCAAACAAACAACCAAAAAAGCAATCAAACAAAAAAAACAGTAAAACCCACAACAGTAAGTACCACAAAAATAAAATGTCATATACCCAGATTGTCTGGAAATAGGAGGAGGGTAAGGTGGCTGCTTGATACTTTTCTTGGCCAAAGACCTCTGGAAACTGGTACTAAAAAAATAAATATACCTGACTTGTTCAACTGTCTTCCCTAGAATAGCTGGCGTTTTGTGTCTAGGAAATGAAGCAGAGAAAACAAGATACGTATAAAAAGGAAGAAAAAAATTTGTGTGCTACATCTGCTTTTTTCTTCAATGTGAATTAAAGTTAGATATTTTCTTAACAGACCTATGCTATTCCAATACTCCTTTGATGAAGATATACAGGCTATGTGTACTGGTTTTTAAGAGCTGGGAAAAATCACATTACAGAGGAACACAATGGAGCCTTGAGAGCAAAATCGTGAGAAGATGAGGCACCTTCTGTGTTTTGTGAAAGCAAGGATTTTTGACAGCCATTTGCTGCTTACATGGAGCTTCCATAATTAGGTTGATCTTGTGGATTTGGAGCCTCTCCAGCTGAGGAACATAGAAGTTTCCCACACAGATGGTTATTTCTAACATTGAGAGACTTTGGTGCATTTCAACTCTTGACATGGCCAGGAGTTTTAAAACCAGGACAGTGTCATTTGTAGCAATGGTTGTCACTGGATGTTTTCCAGTGAAAGTGATCTGGCCTGCCCTTAACTGGAGTTTGTTTCAGATTGCTTAAGCAATATTCAGTTGCCAATGCCACATTTCCAGCTTCAATTTTCTTTTAAATTCACATTTGAACCAGCATTGTTGATTCTGTGGGATATCTGCTCCCTGCATTTTGGTCTTCTTTGTGCAGTTTGTAGTGCTCATGTTAAATTCTCGGTGGCAACCTCCCTAGACTGTTTCCATGATTTTCCAGTAGTTATTTTTATGGTTTTTTCTATCCTGTTCATTAAGCTGGGAATGTCATTTGAGGTAGCCTTAGGGTCACTAATCTATCCTCTTTCAGATCCTTTCTCAAGCCTTCATACTACAATAACATTTGAAAGAATAAAACTAAGTAGAGGAGCAGTTGTATATTGAGGGAGAAAATATTTTTAGAGTAACCATATACATTTTACTACTTTTCCTTCACATTTTTATGTTGTGATTTTAGGTGGTGAGCTGTAGAAGCAGGGTCTGTTTCTCCTCTGTCCTTTCAGTGCCTTGAACATTAAGGATACTGTTACAGGATCGATAATATAAAGGCAGTATTGCAAAAATATTAGATTTTTAACCTCAGAAAATAGTCTAATCAATTAAACACCTTAAGCTGTGTATTTATGCTGCACATTGACTATTGACTTCAATTCATGTTCTCAGTGTGCAGCTTTTCTGAAAAATGATCTTTAAGGACTTCAAAACTGGTGAGTCTAGAAATAGATGGCATGCTATTAATGACTCCGGGAAGTCTAGATCATTATTGACTGTGAAGATGTGTGTTGCTGCTTTGGATATATACTAGCTACTTCCAGATCCCATTCCCAGGTGTTGCACTTTTTAAAGAAAAGCTGTTTCTTTTCTTCATTTAGCACCAGGGAGGTATAGGCTGTCTCTAATAATAATTAAATTTGTGTGCAAAAAACCTTGTATCGAGCTACATATACTTCTGTAGAATTAAGTAAGTTTATAATTTTCACTACCAGTTCAGTTATCTTGTAGAGACTCATTCTATGTATTTTATTTTAATGTATTAGCCAATGTCTTGCCTATAGTATAAATATTCTCATAGCTGTTCTGTGGAGCAGATTTATCACCTTGTTTCTTTGAAGCAGAGCATTTCCACTGGGAAGAAGATGTGGCTCACTGATGATAATTTTTTCTTGGATAAAAAAAAAGCTGGGGTTGGATAATTTTGTTTGTATAAGTCCTGTTGTGTTTTTTTAAATATTAATTTTGCACAATCAGGACCTACCCTGATGTTTTGCTTTGGTGCTTTATCACAGGCTGCTGAGAAGGAGGGCACCGCAGTGAAACAAGGAAAATTCTCTTTTCTTAGAAAGGCTTATAGTACTTTTGTGAAGGAAGGTCTCATTGCTCAACCATAACTCTGAAAATGCCTGGGAATTATATGGGCTAGAGAATAAGAATTTGGAGAAGGAATCTGAGGATGGAGAAAGCTTGAAGTGGGATTGGATAATGAAACTGAAGACTAGATGAACCAAGAGACAGAGGACAAGAACTCGGGAGCAAGTCACAGGTGGGGGAAACATTAAGACAAGTGGTGTAGCTCAGGAAAAGAGAGTGGAAAAGGAAGGAGAAATTAACTAGGAACAGTTGTGACCAAGGGGTGGAAAAATAAGAAGAGAGAAGACAATAAGACAGGTTCCACAGACATTGTTGTTGCAGTGTTATTAATCGGTGCTAAGCAGGATTGATTTGTGGGCAGCAAGCTATCAGTATGTTAAGGAGGAACTAAAGAAGGCATGAGGCAGAGGTTTAGAATTCTCTGATGGATTTATATATATATATATATATATATATATATATATATATATATATATATATATATATATATATATATATATATATGTGAAGAACTGCAGGAAGTTGTGGGAGTATTGCTCTGCTGGACCATGCTTACCATAGGATCCTAAGTAGAACCTGACATTCCTGATTCTTGCTGCTCTTAAGCTGTCAGCATCTCTCTGTGAGACTTTATGGACCTTGTTTCCCTGTCTTGGTGGTCCCCCCTGAAGTGGGCAGTGTAGTGATAACAATTGCTCCATTAGTTCATGCCACAGGTAGATGGTTTTTCAAAAGATTCTGTGTGTGCTGGTCACTGGGAACACCAGGATACTGACACATGAGAGCATTTCAAAATCAGTTCTGAGAGTCTAGAAAATTATGCATTTCCACACAAGCATGGGCATCTAAATACTTCCTGTTCAAAGAATGCTGAAGTTTTACAGTCCAACTCTTGTATACTTGTAAGGTATACAGTGATAGCTTTAATCCAGATTAGCTGCAACTCCTGTGCATGTTGACAATATTGGAATACCTAGAGCTCTTTCACAGTGCTGTGCACCAGTAGCTGTCTTGCAGCTTTAGGCAGAAAGACTTCAAAGAGCAAAATGAAATTCAGTGTACTTGATGCAGTAGTCCCCACTACTGCTGCCACTTCTCCAATGAGCAGTGTCTGCTGCCCCAGTGCAGCTGGACACTCATAAATTCCACCATGTTTGCACACTCCTAGAGCATCAGAGATATGCTTGATCTCTCTAGCACTTCATAATTTTAAAAAATTGAGGTTTATTTTGTGTTGCAATAAACCATCAAGGAAGTTCATGATATGTGGAGCTGTAGGCACCCTTTTGGATTAGTTATCTGATCTGTAGCTACTTGCAGTTTCACTTAATGACCCAGGTGATCTTTACACCATTTTTGTTTTTCTGAATATTCTGTGGTTAGAAAAATGGGGCATACTCATGTGATGTTATCCTTTGTTACCTTGAGTGTTTGACAAACCATTTCCCACCATACAAACATGCACTGTTTTGAAACTTAAGTCAGCTGTGGCTTTCTCCCATCCCACGCCATCAGTTACTCAAATTGCAGATCTTTGAGTAGGCTTTTTACCATCTAAGAAAAGGAACAAATTAAGAATGGTACTATAAAAATGGAAGAAGATGCTTCTCTTACCATCTGAGTCTTTTTCTTAGAATGGTCCTTTTCCTCACTTTACCATAATTCAGCTCAGGTTTTGTTCCTATTCTACAAGGACTTTGTATGTAATATAAATATATTAAAATATTCAATATCCTAAAGTCACCACCCTATCTTAAATCTCTTAAAATCTTTCTTTGCTATGATGCACACTGAACTGTGACTCTGCTCTGATTAATGTGACTGTCCTGGGACTGCCTTGATCTGACGGAATCCCTTTCCATATTTACCTTTATGCAGCTGCATTGGTAACCTTGCAGTTTACACACGCAGACGTGCATTGAAAAAAAAAAAGAAAGGTGATTCCTGTATATCACAGCCATTACAAAATGCTCCTAATTCAGCCACCACTAGTGCTGATAAAGAATACTCGAGAGTGAGATGTAGAATTGCTGGAGATAGCAACTCTGTGAAAGGGATTCCAATAGGAATGTGAAAGACAGTAACCAGTAAAAGTTGGTTAAGTTACATAATTTTTAAGCTTTTGTAGATGTACATCACTAAATAAAGCGTTCCAGTCTTCTCTTGTTCTGAATTTTTAATAGTATTGAAAACACTTTTTACATTACAATAATGTATATGCTACTGCAAATGTCTGAAAACTGCAAATGTTCTTAACTTATCAATATTGTAGTGTACAACTTGCCATTGGGAAGTATTTTCTCTTTATTCAGAATATTTAGTGAAGCCATGCAAGAGCCATACTATGCATAAATATACCTTTATAAAACATCATAAAAATAATGCTACAATGTACAGAAAATAGTATCTGGGCATTATCTAATTCACAGGATGAGGGAGCTGAAAATTGCTAATTTTTTCTACATCGAATAATCACAATAGTACATATATTCAAAACTCACTTCTCGTTTGCTACCTGAACTGTCAAATCTGCAAATGCCTTTTAAAAGTTAGTACATCTTTGTGAGACGCTAATGCATCGTTTGCATGGAAAAAGGTTTAAGGCTGTTAGTAGGCATTTGTGTTTTGCGTAGCATAATGCTGCCACCTGATGGCAGAAAGAATTAGGACAAAGTAATAGGGGCTTTTTCGCGTTGCATGCAATTTCAGTGATTATACAGTGATGTTTAATATATCTTAAAGTGACATAAAGCCGTCTCTACAAGATTACTCTTTGAAACTGAAGAGGACTTTTGTTGGCATGAGTTTTAATACCTTAAATATTTTATTTTGTAATGTAGGATGACTGGAAGCCTAGCATCAGTTTCGTTGTCGGGACCAAGATTGAGGATGAAATCCACACCCAGGCCCTGGCTCTTGCTGTGCAGGTGCCACTGCGAAAACTCTTCAGTGTGGTAACATCTGAAGACCTTTACAAACAGGTATTTCAAGAAAGTAACTTTTAATAATGAACCAAACTGTAGATGTCACTTCTAGATCCTGCCTCCTTTGGTCTATGGTAATAATGATAAACTACTCTGTGGAGGTTTTAAAAATTACACTAATTCATAGAATCATTAAGGCTAGAAAAGATCTTTAAGATCATCAAGTGCAACCTTTGAACATCAGCTTACCAACTAAAGCACAGCACTAAGTGCCACATCTAGTCATTTCTTGAACACTTCCAGGGATGGTGACTCTACCACCTCCCTGGGCAGCCCACTCTAATGCTTGACAACCCTTTTTGTGAAAAAATTCTTCCTGATGTCCAGCGTGAACCTGTCCTGGCACAGTTTGAAGCCATTTCCTCTTGTCCTGCCATTTGTTGCCTGGGAGATGACGCTGATCCCCACCTTGCTGCGCGCTCCTTTCAGGCAGTTGTAGCAAGTGATAAGTTCTCCCCTGAGAAATGGATTTCTCCAGGCTAATGAGCTCCAGCTCCCTCCTCCACTCCTCACAGGACTTACTCTCTTCTTACCAGCTTCATTGCTCTAATTCATAGGAGTTAAAAATGGGAAAAGAAAAGCTTATGATGTAAGCTGCTCTGCTCCCCGTAAATGAAGTTTTGTTACAGACTTTTCTTAAAGGTGCTGATCAAAAAAACTCCCTCCCTAAGGTACAGGGTTGCCATAAGATGATTCCTCTCTGTCTTGGAATGTGAGTGTAGTATTTGCAAAGGGGAATAATGAGTAAAGTACTTTGGGTAATGAATGCTTTATTTACTTGCAGATCGCAGAATCTGGGCGTCCGAAGGGAAAAAGGGCTAAGGATGTGCCTATGTACTATGAGGTAGGTTAAAACAGATATTGCATAGTCAGTACTCTCTTACCCCAAAGTGTGTAGAGCTATGTGGTTTTGTTATACATTCTTGAGTAAATGCAAATTTGTTGACTCTAGCTGGTAAAAACATTCAACTCTCTAGATACTTAAACTGCTTTGTTTTTGTGATACCAGCAATATTCTGTCAGACTGCTGATTATGTGATGATCAAAGGGATAAGAGTTTCATTATTGAAGAATGTGTTACATGGTCATATTTTGATGGTGATATCTCAAATTACAGAAAATCTGTCAGACTCTTCTGTCTCAGACCCTCCCAATAATTTAGAAACTTATACATTCATTTATGGGTGTGCAGTCCCCTATATGAAACACTATTCTGTGTGCTAGTACCCATGATAATCTGTTTGATGTAACCTGATTCATCTAGTGGGCTATGTCAGCAGGGTTTGGAGTCATGCTTAGCACAAAGAGTACTTCCTCCTACCCTGTTAATGTTTTACTTACAGCTTGAGAGAGGTGATAAAATCCTGTGATTAATTAGAAGATTGTTTAAAATTTTCTCAGGTAGGGTTTTATGGTCCTTACAGACCTGGAGCATAAAGAATTTTGTATCCCTTTAAAAAGACTTTGTTTGTGTTTTATTTCTGCAATGACTAATAAACTTTTTATGTGTCTCAGGTTTTGGTGGACTTTATAACAGTACTTTTTAGCTGCGGTCTGCTTTTCAGTAATGCCAGGCTCCTATCTGAACAAGTCCCTTTGGAATTATTTACCACTGAAAGGACTGTGAAATTTATGCAATTAACCCTCTTCATTTAGGACTAGCCTCCCAGGCAAACTCACCCTTATATTACCTGGTATGTAAAACTTCTTCAGTCCTACTTGACAGAAGGATTTTGAAGTCTAGCTCTAAGCAGAAGCTTTGTATGATACCTGTATTTAATTACTAAGAGCAATTTTACTTGTGAAGTGGACACTTATTAAATTCCAGCTGTCAGTGCTGTGTCTCATTAGCTACTTACTTTACTCCTCAAAGACATTTTTTTCCTCCCCTCCTTTAACACAGAATATAAAATGCCTGTTCTGACCTTTTGCATGGACTCAGTTTCCGTTCAGGCTGTAGCAAATTAAAAGATCGATCATGTTGCCACAGCATTAAAATCCCACCTCCCTGGGCAGAGTTTGTTCCTGAATATTCACATACATTCCATGTGCAGTTTGAGCAGTCAAAGCTTTCACTGCTTCCACTAGCAAAGATAAACAAATACAAGGTTGGCAGAAAACACAGGGTTGTGAAAAGTTCTTCTGAGAGGAGCATTTCTATCATTGCCACATACAGTTCTCTGTGGCAGGATTCAATGTGCTGCCATTTCTACAAGTTTCCATATTCATTTTTAGAGGCATTGTGAGTTTCATGACATTCAGTGGTCTTTGGACATCTGACATGTAATATGTGTGTGAATTTGGGACTAATGACATGCATAGTATTGTGTTTATTATTGGTATTAGTAGTAATATAGTTCCCCATGCCACTGATCTTACACTTTGCATCCACTGAAATGCAGGGGTTGCATTGCAAGCTAATTATATAATTCTAAAATAATTCCTTCTGTCTGCTCTAAGTTATTCCTCTTAGGCTTTCTATCATTTCATTGTTTTGTATCTCATATCACTCTTATTGTACAAAGTGAAAAGGCTCAGGGCAGGGTTTATAAATATGTAGCTAAAAGATTTCCAAATCCAGGAGAAGTAGGTGTCCAACACCTTTTCTGATTCTTACATGACTTGATGGGGATAGGAGTCCTGCTTGGTAATTTTGTACTTAAGCATTTAATTGAATGATGATAGGCTGATTCTCTCATAAAAGTGCTGAGGAGTTAATTTTTTCCCTTCTATATGAAAGGGAAAATGTTATGCTTCCTGTAATATATCAACAGATTTCATAATTTATCATGTACAATTTTTCTAACAACAGCTACAACTAAAAATATAGTATTTTATCATTAAGGTGTGTATTTTTATTGTTTATGCACCTGTTTGTTGGGTCAGTTTTCTACTAAGGTTAATAACATCGTGTAATTAAGATATTTTGCCACTACTAAATATGATAGTATTGTTAAGATCTGATTGTTGAAAGATGCCTCTGCCCAAAACAAGACCAAATGCCAAAGTAAATGGTACAGATTTTGTTTACAATTAATTAAGAAATAGAAGAGAGAGGGGGGAGAGGGGGGAGAGGGAGAGTTCAAGTAGAAAATAACACCACAGTGGATCCAGCAGCATCCTGTTAGTCCTTTGCTCTGGGCTTTTTGGTGGTCGGAGGTCCGAGGTCATTCAAAGCTTTTCATTATCTCTGCATTTTAGCAAACAAAGGAATTAATGCTTGTTGGCTACACAGTCTTCTTATGCTATTGGTTAAATTATACCTCATCTCTAATGCTGGTTAGTCTGCATGCTCAGTCTTCCTTTTTGTCTGGTACAGTTAAAAAATAAACTCATCCTATATCTGCTGGTATCTGTTGTCTCTTATTTTTTTCCTTTCTTCATTGAATCTGAAATAGTGAGGACTTTTAAATTACATTATCCA
This sequence comes from Agelaius tricolor, assembly GCF_023055355.1. Lineage (NCBI taxonomy): Eukaryota > Metazoa > Chordata > Aves > Passeriformes > Icteridae > Agelaius > Agelaius tricolor. The sequence continues at coordinate 22,837,573 of NW_027269269.1, forward strand.
GGATCTTGTAATCCCACCTGGTTTATGTGAATTATCTCTGATATTCACATGGGATGAGCAACCAAACATAAGATTTCAAATCACATGCTGGAACTTTAAATATTTAAACAGAAGATAATACAAAATTTTGACTACAAGTCATTCTTTCTGTCGTCATTGGGTGAACACAAGACCTGTTTGATTCTTCTGTTCTAGATTTGCATGACAGATTGTTTTCATACAAAACCTCACTTTATTTTACCTCCTTGCTGACAGGGAAGCAGCATCAGCTCAGAAACTTCAAACCTTTGGATAGATAAAAGCAGGAGAAGCTCCAGGCTTACTGTCAAGATACATAACAGCCAACCCTTATCACTAGGCATACTGAGATATCAACTAGTTGTGCAGTTTCAATAAACAAACCAAAGAGATTCCAAACTAGATCCTTCTTTTGCCAAGCATAATATGCATAGTTTTGCTATTAAAATCCAGTTCAGTTGAGTGCTTGCATTTAAATCTTAATTAGCTCATGTTTTGTACAGCTCATTTAAAGGACTAAAAGGTAATTGGTTAGAAATAGAATCTTATTGTTTTAAAATTATTTATGTTGTACATGTTTGGGGTTTTTTCTTTGGGCTTGTTGTTATTGTTATTGTTATTGTTGTTTTTCCCCCTAAGATTGTGATGCCATTATCCTTGAGAAATTGCATAATGTTCACAGTACTTCTTGCCTTAATAGGCAATAGACTGTAGCAGACACAGAAGAGTCCTTGAGTTTTCTGGGCGCACAAGAAACAGATTCCTCTTCTGTCACTTCCAAAACAAAATATATAACCAAGACATTAAGAACTTCTGTAGGATTGTAAAACATAACAATTAACAAGCCCAAGTTGAAAAAAGTTAAATAAGTTTAGCCAGGAAGCAGTGGATGTAAAGCATCTTTCAAGCATTCATGTGAATTTATGCTTTGTTAGGAATGTGTAGAGTGTAGACCTATGAAGTAAAGGTTGCTGCTGGTAGGGTTATTTGAAGTGCTGATCACATTATGATGTAGAGAGAAAGTCCACTTTAGATTGGAACCGAGTGTGTGTTTCCTGGGATAGGTGCTCCTACTATATAATGAAGTGTTATATACATTTGTATAATGTAATATGTAGAATTGTATTATTTTTATATGTAATTATAGTTAGGTAATAGACATATTTAAAATATGTTTTAAATGTGTATGCATGTGTATAATTATTCAAAATTACCTTATATTACTCACCCCAGTGGCCTGAATTTCATTTTTAAAAAAGTTAAGAAGAGATGTTCTCTTTCTAAATATCTTTCATATCCTCTCTTCAGTAGGTCTTATTTACCTTATGCCTTTGTATTACCTTATATTGTTCTTTTGTCTATGCCCCTTTTTTAGACTCTCATCGTTGTCTCTAACAATATCTTCAGAAAAAGGAATAAGGAGGGTAGCACTAGGGATATGGAGTATGCATTTATTTGTGTTCATTATAATAAACTCTTAGGGTACAAAAATCAAAAATGTTGGGTTTAGCTTGATGAAAGGGGACTTTTAATGTCAGAGACATAACGCTTATGGGAAGGAATATTTTCACCCAAGGACAAGCTCAAAAGAGTTGTCTGCCACTGGCAGAAAAGCAAACCCAGTAGTAGCCAGGATATGGGGCACTTAAGAAAACAGTTTCAACCATAACATTAGTCAGGAGTGTTTTTAAGAAAGCCTTTCTATTTCTTGTGGAAACATATAATCAAAGCTTTCCTATTTTTGTGTAAGTGTATAGATAGTGTATAGATTTTGACACAACACCATAACAAAGGTTGTGGTCAAGATTAGGCTTTCTCAAAAGTAAAGATAGCCCTATCAAAAACCAAAACTCACTCTGTATATGCATGTCAGTAGAATTCTGTTCTTAATACAAGTTAGAAAGATTTTGTTTTCATTCCAATTGAGCAAAAACAATTTTAGAAGTTGGTGTAAAATGGAACAGCTCAGGAGCCAAAACTTATCTGGTGTCATTGTTTTCATGAAAGGGTTTGACACTAGAAACAACCTTGGCAGCCATGCTGAATGATTAGAAGGCTAGAAATACTTAATTTTATTTTTCATTCCAGTTCAAAATAAATTTCATACTGCACTCTTAAATGTCATAATAAAATGGAGCAGTTTTCCAGTCAGCCTTTGTCAAGTGGTATTGTGTGGATGCAAGTGAAGAGAATTTTATTGCAGAAGGACTTGGCTCTTACACTGTGTGGATACACAGAGGTTTAATGTGTACACTTGGGAATTGTTGTTAAATGAATATGCCTTTTAGGGAGGTACTGGCTTCAGGGAAGGTTAAGGGACTTTAAATCCTGCTTTGGGCATTATCTACTCATCTGTTTTCAGTTCTTTTCTATCTGTTAACAAGCTCCTATCAGTTTATACTACAGAATATAGGATACTTTATAAATGATCCACTAAATGAGGTGGTGTATTTACCTGAGTTATTTGGTGTCTTATCTTCTGAGGAGGGTTTATCTACTCTGTCTGCTGGTTCCTGGTATTTAGGTCAATCTACTTAAAAGGGTGTTAGGGAAAGAATCTGTTAATTTTGGTTTAGCATGTCTTTGCATCAGCCTTTGCCATTGTCAGATCATCTGATGCCACTGCATGAAAAAGTGGCCCATGTAGTCCTTTAAGTAATCAAACTGTATGGCTTCCATTTGGTTTTAATTTTTCCATGAGAAGAAACCATTGTTGCTATGAACCAGGCAGTTCTATAAATTGTAGCTGTTCACTGTCAGTTTGGGTGTCTCCAGTTCAGTATCCCTTTCCAGGAGTAATGTGTCATGTTAAAAAGTACCAGCATTTCTAAATGTTAAAACTGGGGGGAAAAGTCTCAAGCTTGAGCAGAAAAATGACCTGTGTTTTCTAATTTTGCTTCCTAAAATTTGGGTGGCCAGGTTCTATTATTTACATGAGGAAATTGACATGCACATCTCCTAGTTTCATTTCAGAATAGTGACTCTTCATAGTCCTAAAGCTAGGATTTTAGAAACATGCATTATTATTTCATTACTGTTAGTTGTAAGTATTTGACCTGAGGCCATTTGTAATACTCAAAATGTTAGCAATTTATTTTCTTGGGAAGACAATTGAAAACCTTTTGAAATTCATCTACCTATTTAAAATCTGCTTTAGAACACTGGAGACACTTTGGGTTTCCTTCACAGATTACAAGAGTTATTGCTTACATGCAAATTGGTATCAAATTTCTGCTTTTTCTGTGCAGGTTTTGTTGAGATGTCTGTGTAACTAGAGGAAACAGCAATTATGTCTATGAGAATGTCATCCTTAAAGTGTTAGAGGGACTCTCTGAAGTAGCCAAAGGCAATGCTGTCTTCTGGTTTTTTGTCTTCAAAGTTTTTGGGGGGCTGTATTAGGTTCATTAAGGACAATAAAGTGTATGACATTCTTCTCAAGTACAGCAACTAATCCTAGAATCCTTTGTCTCCAAATTAAAAAAAAAAAAAGCTCAAAGCCCTGTTGCAAAGCTGGACCAACCAAGGTGGAAAGATCCTGCCAGTTTTCTGGTGCCCAGTCTACAAGGCTGTTGGAACTACCTGGCCCAAATATTCTGATATGGCTTAGAAAATTCTGTCAAGATGTAGCTGGATGGATTCTGCCAGCACAAGGTTTGATGAGGCAATTTTATTTCTTAATCTTTTGTTCCACCTCTGATTGGATTCTCTTCCTAGCCAGATGCAATGTTAGAGAAGCGTGACGAAATCTTTTAGCTGTGTGGTGTTCATTGTGTGGATTCAGTTGGCTGAAATTGCTGGAGACAATTTAGTTCTCAGAAGCTTAAAATATTCTGTACCATAATGGAAAGATTTACTGGGCAGATTAATCTCACTGAAATGTAAATATTTCAGTATTTGATCATAGCAATATATCCCTTCATCTGAGCACAACTCACAACAGACTGGCCTGTCCTCTTTCTCTAAAAGGGTCTGGGTTCTGTAGGCATTCTTCTGAAATCACTTAAATGCTGTTTCAACTATTGCCTCCCAATCAGTGTTAAAAGAAAACAGATATATGAAAGGTCATGTGAGAAAAAACCTTCCCTGTGCATAGAACTCCTTCCTGAAATAGCAGCTCTAATGCCTGATCTTTCCAATCACTGGATATTTGTATCCCTTAAAGCAGTTGGGTTTTCATAACAGTTAATGGTCAGGGAGCCATGGGAGGTGTACATGCCAGATGATGAGAGCTCCTGTATGAGCTCTCTAATAAAACCCTACTTATTTTTTTGTAATGTATTTTCTCTTTTTTACTGAAATTGGGTTATTCACCATTTCTGTTTTTCTTAAAACACAATATAAGTACTTGATATAACGCTGCACATGTGTGTTAGAAAATTCTCATAGAACATCTCTGAGATTAAATCAGTTAAAATATCCCCTCAGGTTGCGGATTTTCTGTAGAGAGAGGTTTAGAGAACAGATTTTCTTACAATGGATAATTCTAATAGGTTTCTGCTAACCAGATCAAGCTGTGTTGTGTTTTGGCAAAAAACAGACTCACTCATATGAGTGACAGGTTATTTTTCTAGAGTACAAGCAACCATTTGCTTCTGCTTTGAGAAATTCTCTCACAAGAGAAAGGAAGATATTTAGCACATGAACAGCATTCATATTTGCTCAGTATTGCTTCATTTTAGTAGGTTGAGTTGAAAGAACTCCATGGGGCACAAGAAATCATAAAATCCTCTTTAATTATTTTCATTCTCTGGAACACATCTTCACTGAGTAACAAAGATGACTCATTTGGCTGATCTTAGGTTTTACAGTCTACCTCGTGGATACATAAGGGTTACATGGAGCTCTGCTCAGATATGCAATTGATTTATTGATTTGTGTGAGTCCTTAAACTCTCTTTGAACTGTGAGTCATTAATTCAGTAGTGAAAAATAATGATTAAGCAAGTGTTCTTTTGACATCATAGGTGGGAAGAGGTTCTGAGAGTTAAAATCAAGTTAGGTGAATGGTCTAATTATGAGAAATTGAATTCTTTCAACACACTGGAGGTGTCATCTGAAAAAAAAGTTATTTCAGTTAGCTCAGATCCTTCCTGGTATTCTTTCAAAATGATTGCTTTATTCAATTAAATTACAATGGCAGAGTCGGAAGTATTTAATAGTATATTTAAAGAAGTCTTCTTTAGAAAAACAAAATATAAGTATGATACATGCAGCTTTTGTCCCCTAGCCTGTCTTAAAAGTTGCTTGTGAAGGACTCGTAAGACTGACAGCAGATTTTAATAAGTCAAGATCACTTTTTTCCTGTACTTTTATTATTTTGCTCAGGAAAATACATCTGTATAGTAATTACCAGCTTGATTGTGTAATCCATAGACCCTCTTGACTGATGACTATCCTGCTTCAATTTAACTTGAACTGTGTCAGCAACTATGGGATTTTACTTATTTGGTTCTTCTAGGAACTATTATGTTTCTTTGAGGAAGTGTTAGATGAGTCTGAGTCATATGTGATGGTCTGGATTTCTTACAATTTCAAGAATAAGAGGGAAGACAGCGCTTTAGAAAGCTCACTCTGGGTATGGGATAACTACACTGTGAAGTGGGCTGACCACTGTTCATAGCAAGCAATGTTACTGCTGCCAGGTAGTAATAAAGCTGTGAAAGTTTATAATCTAATTTATCTTTTTGGAAGGTTTTCTGATTATAATTTGGCAGCCACAATTGTTCTGTATCTTGAAAAAGGAGGCATTTCAAAGAAAGATAGCACAAAGACTCTGGCTTTAAATGATCCCTTAACTTTTAAGACCTATCTCCTATCTCAATGGTGCTGACATCTGTCAGTGGTGTAGGGTCACTTACAAGCACTCGTGCAGTGTTTGGGTGGCTCCAAATACATGCCCTTTGCACCAGACAGCTAAATCTCTGTGTGCTTCATACTGCCACCATATGAGATCAAATACTGCATCACCAAAGCCTTTCTGCACTTCACCAGTGTGACCCCTGCTGTGTGAGGAATGCTAAGTTTCCTCTTGCTTTAGAGGAAAAGAGGCCCTACCTAACTAAGTTTGTCCATCCAAGTTTCCATGGTTTCTCACATAAGAAAAAGATCATCATTGGTGGGATGAAGTATAGCCAATCAGTAACAAATCCACATCATAGTAGCTGAGAAACTTCCTTCTGTATTCCTACCCAGTTTTTGTCTTGAGGTTTTTGTTCGGTTTTTTTTTTTCACTTGAGGCTCTGTAGATTTTTAACTGTTTATGCCAGGTGCCTGCATAACTCACAGGACCACAGATGAAGTAAATATGGATGTGTAATAAATTTAATTTCTTTTTATCTACTGTGCATGGATTGATCTATGTTCTGTCTTTAGGATTGGTTTTAATTTCCTCCTGTATAAAGCATATTTTACATTTCTGTTTGAAAAGATATTTGCTTTCTTTGTATTGCCAAATGTAGTGCACTCATTCTGTCTTTGTTTTATTTGTGTGACCTCTTTCCACAGTCATGGAATGTATTCCTGTTAAATAGTTTTGGTTATGCTTCTCATGGCTCACATAAGACAATTTGTCCTTCCTACCCACTCTACTTCATTCCTGTATTTTCCATCTACAAAATAGGAATAATTATTATGCATTGCTTTTGACTGGTAAAATGCTTTAAAATTCTCAGCAAGAGTGGGGTTTAAGAATCTGAGCACTTTTTTCTTCTTCCATGAACAATAAATCAGCAACTGCCATTGAGCTGAGTTACTATATATACATTTTTCAGGAATCCTTCCAGAATCCCTCCATTTCCCCTCTACTGTGTTTCAAGAAATGTGCAACTCACCTACATTAAACCAGTGAGAAGCATCACTTTCCATAGGTTGTTAACATCAATTCTGAAAAAAAAAAACTTTATGAGAATTTTTCTCTCTGGGGGAAGTTACTGATATGATATTTCTACCAATGTCTTTTTCTTTCAGAGCACCAATTTGTGTGCCGAGCTCTGGGTGACTATTTTTTGTTGGAATAACTAGTAGCTCCTAGTGTGCCCACAGTGTGTGGTAATTTTTAAGTCTTGTTCTTAACATGTCCTTGATTTTCTGCTGTGGCTCTGATGTCAGTGGGTCTTTCCAGAAGCCTTCTATGATTGGCTTGTTGAGCTAGTGACCAGTCTTACTTTGAGTACAAAACATACAAACCAAAACTCATCTTAATCATGATGTATCTTCCTTTGTGTATGTTAAGATCATTAGATTTATTTGTGTTGCAAGAGAAGGATTGTTTTGGAAGGGTTTTGAAATGCATATGTTTTGGTTTGTCTCCCTGTTATGCAACTTGGAAAAGATCTGAATTTTAAGACATTTATTTTTCTGCTCCTTGCTTTTGTTTGCATGAAACAATGATTTGGCATATAATGGTCTGGATTCTGATTTGGCTTTGCTTTATTCAGAGAAGCATTTTACTGGCTACATTTATGTGAGAAGTGAAAATTTCTAAACTAGGTAAGAATCTATGAAAGCTCAAAACTAATGGTGGTGCTTGCATTAGACAAGACACAGTTCAGTGAGATGCAGTGTGCACCTTCATTGTCTCAGTATTAACAAGCAAAATTGACACCATATGTGCCCAACTGTAATTGCTCCATGAGGAGAAAAGAGAAACATGTCAGAGCATTTGAGTAACACCTAATTCAGCCCATGGTTATAAATAAAGCTGATGGTTGCTTAAAAACAAAAGTAAGAAAATATTATGGTTATATTATTCCTCAACAGCGCTTCCTACGTAGGTGAACTTTATTACAGAGACAACACAAGTGAAAAGAAACATATAACAACTTTTTAACAGTATTTTTATGTTATTTTATTTTTTTCGCAGTAAATAAAGTGGTTATGAGGCTCCAAGGAAAACGGCCCAGATGTTAGTGAGTTGTATGAAATTTAGTGGAAACAAGCTGTAAAAAACATAGTCATAAAACAGCCTGTCAATGCCACACATCTGGACAATGCAGCTGTATGTTCCTGCTGCTGTCATCACCCTAAGAAAACTCAATAGCCTTATTTCACCCCAATTAGGCTGCATACCAACAGAATCAGAATTACACAGGGAGGGGGTGTGTTTTCACCAAGACAGACCCTCTCAAATTCCCTTCAAGAAGTTTTTATCTTTCATTTAGGGCTAGTCCCTCAGACACTGGTCACTTTGTAAACAGTACTGCAAACTATTCCCCTTGATTTGCTATCTGTTAGGTGCTTTTTAATTTATTGTTTTATAATATGTAGTTGCTTAATGTTGTTCCTTTGTTTAAAACCTAAAGAGAATTACATTTTCCTGTGAGAACTCTGTGTCTGTTGACTTTCTCATAAATCATAGAAGGTTTTTTCCATTCTAGTTTTATCGCATAGTATAGCTGAAATAACTTTGAGGTCTTTGGAACCAAAGAATAGTGCTGTATGTTACTGATATATTGTTTTGTCTGGAAATGTGGCCATTTCAACCCACACGTGGTACAGTGTGAGATAGCACTTGCTCATTTCAGCATGCAAATAAATATGAGTCAAGTGCAGTATGAAAACTATGCAAGTAGTAGTTTTGTTGAGATTTTTTTTTTTTTCCTTTCCAGGTGATGGAATTAGCCAAAGCCTTTCTGGACCAGGGTGAAAAAATTCCCGTAACACTAACTGGAAAGCTGTTGAAATTTCAATTGCTTTGTCTCAAACAGAAGGCTCTTCAGAGAAGAGAAGAGGAAAAGAAGGTACTATAGTATGCCCTAGGAACATTACATTTTTGAAGACACTTCTTTGATGTTGCTTCCATAAATCCAGCTTTCTTCTCATCTTTGTCTTTCTAAAACTGTAATTAAAGAGAAATGTGATTAGAAATATTTTTTAACGTTGATTAGATTTTGTGCATGAAGTTCTCAATTCTCAAAAGCCAATGAGAACATGGGGGAAAAAAGAAAATAAAAACACTATGGAAGAAGTCTTTGTTAGAGGTGACAGCTAGTAATGGCTTAGCTGAGTGTTAGGCCGAATAGAAAATAGAGCTAGGAACAGGCTTCTGCTGAATGTGTATCCCTGCTGAAGTAAAGGCAGGAGAGATTGTTACTTGGAAGGTATCAAGGATAGACACAGAGCAGACTATGACAGAGTTCTTGTTATGAATCTCCTCTCTGGAGGGAATTTGGAGAAGTTATCTCTTCCATCCTCCAGCACTAAGGCAGGATGACATTTACATAAACTATTCCTGGCAGATGTTTGTTGAACCTTTTCTTAAAACTTCCCTGTGCTGTGTCTTTGCTTTTCCATGGAAACCAGTATTATTTCTGAACCATCTCTGCAACGTGAGCATTTGAAAAAGGTTTCTGATCCTACCAACCCTACTCTCATTTAAATCTGTTTGAGTTCTCCCTGTATGGAACAACACTACGCTCCATTCTACAGAAATCTATTACATATTTAACTAACAAACCCAAATAAGTACCATGGTTGTTCATTTTTGATTATGGATGTTCCTCTCCTCTGAACTCTCTCAAAACAGTACATATTTTGAAGTCCACTTCTCAGAACAAGGTACCACATTTTCCAGTGTTCCCAAAACTTGCTTCCATTTGTCTCCAAGGTCATCACTACTAGCTCCAAGATTGTCTGGGACAGATTGCTTATTTGTTCTAGGAGGAATTTCACCGAGCTTGCACTGAATCACAGATCAGACCTCTAATTTATTTCTAACATCTTTTGGAGTTGTCAATGGTACATTTCAACAACTTACTGAACAGGTTGTGCTATAGTCCTTTTCCAACAAACATTCATGAAACTGAAGAAAGTCAATTAATTATCAGAAAGTCATACAATTGCTGCAGTAAGTTTACCCTGTTAATTGATCAAAACCTATAGTGTGGAGTGTGATGATATGGAGACCTAAGGAGTCTGTGCATGTAAAAGATGCAAGCAGAAAATAGTTTAATGGATTTTGTACAGCTGAAAAATCTGTAAATTTCTTTATCAATAGTTTTACTTGTGGGAGAATTTGGTGGATGAAGTGTAGCACACAATCACAAGAACATTAAATGCTTGGTGATTCCATTAAAATTGTGTCCTGTTCCCACAGAATTCAATTTATTAGGAAACGATAATTTAAACTATAGAAATATATGAAGAATATGAGAAAAATAATGCGTTTTCAATCTGAAAAGAAATTGAGAGGCTGAAGCTGTAGAATAGATTGTTAATAGTGAATTGGAAAAAAAAATTGCTTTTTTCTTAGCTAGCAGTCAATTCTTGTAAGTAAACTGTCAAACCAAACTTTGAAGTTTAATGGCAATTCAATATTAAAATGGAGTCTTTAGAGCTTTGATTTAGCAAAATTAGTCTTGTAACTGTAATTTTATTTCCCTGGTTAATTGGTGGATAGTCAATGTTGAGGATTGAGGAGTCTCTGGCACTTACAGTTACTCTTCTGTTTTAGCCAAACTGTCTGCAAAAGTTGTCACCTCCTTTGAATTGTATCTATATCAATGTGTGACAGGCAAACACAAGCAGAGCCGTTGAAGGACAGAGTCAAGAATTGGAAGGCTCTTGGATATGAGGATGCTCTGCAGTACAGAGTGGGCAGAAACTGACTTCTAATTTAGAATTCTATCTCTAAATTGGCTGCCATAGAATTTTTAATCCTTTCCAACTAGCTTGTACAATACAAGGTCTGTTGCCAGCAATCTGGGTGTTGAAAACAGGATTTTACTCGCAAATCAGTTCTCAGAAAGCAAACATATCTGTCCATGGGTCTTTTTCTTAAGTAGATACCCAGAATGGATATAATATATAAATAACCAAAAATAAGGCATCCTGTATTTCATTAGGAGCAGGAGCTTGTCATAAATTGACAGGCATAAATATTATGCAGAAGAGAAGTGTCTCTGAATTAGAAAACTGTTTGAGGTAGTAACATTTTGAAATGTGAAGCTTAAAATAAGAAAATTGCAGAATTAATGGATTATTAGAAACTCCACCAAAAGCTGCACCTTGTAGGGAAGGAGAAATATGACATTAAAAGGAAAAGGAAAGAGTCCAAGAAAGGAGAGGCTCTTACTTTCTAAAGTATTTAGGTCAAGTAATGTTCTTTGTTAGAATCTTGGCAAGTCCATAAATGTCTCTGTTTATTTAAGAATTACTTAAAATTATGCAGATGCAATAGATCAAGTTGATTGTGATCTTTGTGGCATGATGATTATATCATCTGTTTGATGTGTTCATCAGCTTAGAATTCAAAGAAGTACTATCAAAATTTCTAATTTGAAATGTCAAAGGTGGAACAAATTTGAAAGAAAGTAATGAAAGACTCCAAATCCTTCATTACACTGTGGAAATAGTTTCAAGATTCTGTCAAAGACATTTCTAAATTTTACAGAAAGGAAATTCAAGAAGGAAGGGAAAAGCAGGAAGATATTTTCTGTTTTGATTTTAAATTTGAACAAAATACAACTTTCACAGCTGGAAAGTCTGCTTTTCAGCTGGATCTAGGGAAAGCAACTATATAGTGTTAGCTGACCTCTCTCATTTGCATGAAGGGCTTTCCTAATTGCTTTAATAGCCTTTAAAGTGGCATCAGGAGGATTGTAACTATAAGTTAAGTTAATATTTTTTTAAATTAAATTTAGCTTTATAATCCTGAAATGCAATTTTTGCATAGTTTGAATGTAGTAATTCTGCTGGGCAAAAATAAGGTGGACAGTTTCTTCTCTACAGAACCTACTTTACCTTAATATTTTTTTATTGTTTTCATTTCAGACCGACTCTCAATTTTTTTTGGATTTATAGAGTGAGTCTTTGAGACACTCAAAAAATCTTTTTTTGTCCTGTACTCTTAAATTACTAGGAACAGCTTTATGTAGGTGTTTTTATTTGAAGATAATGAGAATGGCTGAGTAATATCCTGTGTGAAATGAATGCACAACTCTTGGTTCTAGTTTACATTAGACAGATATTTACATCAAAGAAAAATAGTGCTAGTACCATTTTACACCATAGTCAAGAGTGTTAACAGAGATGTTAAAGTTATTAACAGATATTGAATTTTTGCCATATTTCCCTTCAGTCCAAGGAAGGTTTCTGGCTGCAGCAACTACTGTAGTGGAAGTAACTAAAGCAAAGGGGTTTTTACTCATCTTTCTACCCATATGCATTTTGTTAGTTTGGTAGGTATAATGTCTACCTACCTCTTGCAGTTCCTTTTTAATGTGAAGTCTTAGCATTATGACTGAGTAAGAGCATCTAAATAATTGAATGTGTGTTTGAGTAGGAAAAAGCAGGGTGTTCAAGACAGCTGCACCACATGAATATTATAGCAGCTGAGAGGGAAAAGTGTGAAAATAAAAGAATTGAACACCTAAAGTTTTGCAACAGTCTGACCTTTGTTCTTCACAAAGGCTTTAATGAGACTTCATATATTCATCTTGTCAGGCAGAACAGCAGCAGAAAGAAAAAGAGAAAGCGAGAGAAAAAGAAAAAGATAAGATATCTCCTGATAAGACAAGTGGAAAAGATAGTAAAGGAAAAAAGTCAGTATCATCATCCCCTGTTAAAAAGGACACCAAATTCAAACAACGGGGAGAAGTGGAAGTGAAAGACAAATACATTGGTATGTAAAATATGATGATATACTCCTGGTAAACCTTTGGAATACTTAGTTTTGTTCCATGTTGAAAAGTCAAGATCTATTCGGCAATATCAAAATTTTGCCACTTTGCATTTGAAGAGGGCACTGTATTCTGCTCAGTGTTTGGATGGATTGTGCAGTCCAAGAAGTAAAATAGAGGTAAGTTACATGTGGCATGTCAACATCAAAATGTTTGGGCATATGTAAGACTACAATTAAGTAGCCAAATAAATCCCACAGAAAGCCTATCCTAGAGAAAGATTTCAGAATAATTAAATATCAGTATCCAAAGGTGGCTTTCTCCTTGTATTATAGTTTAAAACATGGCTGACAGAGTTGTGAACCCTCTCAGTGAAGAAATTTTTCATTACTTCCAATCTAGGCTTCCCCTCTTTATATTTGTTCTAATATAGCTGTATAAAGAAAGAGGGAAAAAAAAAAGCATGCCTTAAATTCAAAGACAATCCATATCTGTTTCTGGTAGCTAGCAGTCATTTTATCATTCATCCCTAATACATTATCACCTTTCTGAAATTAAATATTTCTGCTTTTGAATAATATTGAGATTACTTGCATTAATGTCTTTCCTCTTTTGCATATGGACTAGTCACTGATAATTAGAACTGACTGACTGTTATGCACTTGTCATGATTATTAGCCTAATCATAATTATAATTTTAAAATGGCAGGCAGTCTTCAGCATGTACACATTGGAATTTTTGGATCTCTGTAGGTGACTGTGCAGACACCTGCCTTTTTTGTTAAAAATAATTAATGTTCAGTAATTCTATGTGCTCATATTTTTTATTCCTGCAGTAACTGACATAAATTTATGTACTTCATTTTCAGTACTAGGAGTGAAATAATAAGCTAGTTTTCTTCTGGTTTTGATTTTTACTTTATGTAATATATGTGCTGGACTGTGGTGGCTGCTTCCTCAGTCAGTCTCTCTCTAAATTTCTGTGTTATTTTATGTTTAGCTAATATTACAAGCACCTGGAGAGCCTGCTACTCCAGGTGGTAGCAGCATTTGCATAGCCCTGGGCATATGGCTGAGCACAGGCAGATGTCAGTGCCAGGCTACCTTTTTTCCTTCTTTGGATAAATGAGTCCCACAAGTTGAGGAGTCAGTAAAGCACTTTTACATGTGATGTGTTAGTAAGCATAAGAAAGGATCTTAATGCTAAATAGAGTATAAAGCTGTGATTTACTTTTAGTGTAGGTTTGTCTGCACTAACTCTATGTGTTTCAGCCTTCATGGAGAGATACAGGACCTCCAGTAGGCAGTTTCTGTTAACTTAAGATAAATAACTGTACTGGATGAATTAAATCACTTGATACCTGTCTTACTACCTGTATTTCTCCATAAGGCATAAAAGGAAACTACACAACTCTAGAGCTTCTAGAGAGTTCATGTCTACTTATATCATGCTTAACCTTTTGCTTTGGAACTGAAATGCTGCTATGCAAATTTCTACATAACTGATAAGCCCAAATAGAACAGGTACTCAATGAAACTCCTCATCTACGTTTTAATATGAATTTGGATATGCCCCTGCCACCTAAAAGGACTAGTGTGAATTGCTATTACCAGGTGATGAGGATTTTGCCAAGAATTACATCTAGTGAACATGAACCTGCTGGGTAGGGAGGAGTCAGCAGTGAGTCAGCTGATACCTGCAGCGAATCCTTTGAAATTATTATGACTTGGGTAATTTTTCATGTAAGATACAGTGACTTACTTTTTGTCCAGCTCTATGTCCAGCTTTATGCAGGATGAAATAGGATAGTTTAAACTACCATTAAGGCATGTGCATATGTCCTAACACTAAACTCCTTTGAGAGGAGCAATTACAGAAATGCTGCTACAACATTCTGATTATAATCAGCTTCTGCAGTTTTTCTCCTGGTCTTTCTCCAAACAATTATTACTTCTGACTTGTATTCTTCCTATTGTGTTCTAGGTGGTTTGGTACAGAAGAACTGAGTCTTATGCACATAATTTTTGAATTTATATGTAATTTTCCCAGTGAGAGTATAAAAGAACTGTTTCTGTAACCTTTATTTGCATAACCCCATATAGTCAAGTAAAAAATTTATTTTGTTTAGATGATGAATGTTCTTATTCAAATTTGGTTTTGTTGTGTTTTGAACAGATGATGAACCAGATGATGGTGCTCATTATTACTTTATCATTCTGGGTTTCCCCAATCTTCAGTTGTTGCCTGTCTTGATTGACCTTGGGATTAACATTTCAAGTGTAATACAAATTTCTTCTGAAAATTACAAGCCATTGCAGATATACTTAGAAGCAACTAAACTTCAAAAACAATCTTCACTTTCACTTGAAGGTAATCTGGTCATTAAAAAAAAAATGTAAAAAGGAGATCGTTTTATATACAGGAAATGACTGTTCTGGCTGTGTTTTTCTCCCTCTCTATGCCTTGTGTTTGTGCTTGCTACCTGTGAGCAGCTGTGTTTGCCAGTGCCAAAGTAGTATTGCCATTGGTTGACCACCCACCCAAATGGTTTGCCAGTGCAAAAACTGGACAGTAGAAAGAGGGACTGACTAAGCAGGCAGAGTTTGCAGCCACAGTAGCCACCAAAGAATGTTTTATCAAATGCATGCTTCTGTGAATTGTTAGGAAGCATACTGGTAAGAAAACTTGGCTCATTTGGTAATTTTAATGAAAGTGAACAGTTGGCTGCTTTGGGACTGTGGCCCCAGCCACAGAGGAATATGCCTCAGAATAATGTTCTGCAATTATACTCAGCTGTTAACACTTTTCTTGAACTGGGATGCTGGTAAGCAGCGAGCTAAATATGCATCATCAGTGATGGCTGGCTATCCTGAGCTGTAGTGACATAGCCAGCAGATTAAGGGACACAGTTATTCCCTGCTACTTGGCTGTCATGAAAATAGAATTATGGACTCTACAGTACAAAAAAAAATACCAATAAACTCTATTCAATCCAGCAAACAGCCTCCCTATAAGGACTGGCTAAAGGACCTTGAAAGAAGAAAAAGTGGTTGTGATCATGAATGGCCTTTGGAAATTTTAGGCCCCAGAGACAGGGTGAAAGTCTGGAGAAAGTCTCTTGGTAGAAAAGGATTGAGTTAGGGATTACTTAAACAAACTGGACACACATAAGTCCGTGGGACCTGATGGGATTCACTCAGGCATACTGAGGGGCTGACTGTGATGTCACTGCAAGGCCACTGTTAATTACTTTTGAAAAAACATGGCAATTGGAAAACATGCCTGAAAACTGGAGGAAAGCATCACTCCTATCTTCAGAAATGGCAGGAGTAACTCAGGAATGTAAAGGCCACTCAGACTCTTCTCAGTCTCTGGGAAGATGATAGAACAGCTAATCCTGGAAACATTTCCAGGCACATGAAGGACAAGGAGTTGATCATTTAGCATGGATTTGCCAATGGAAGTCATTCTTAACCAACCTGATAACCTTCTATGACAAAATTACTGTCTTGGTAGAGGAGGAGGAAGCAGTAAATATTGTCTGCCCTGACCCAGTAAGACCTTTGGCACTGTCTTCTCATAAAAGTGTTTGCTTGCTGGGTAAGCAAACACTGAGATAGATTGAAAACTGGCTGAATGACCTGGCCTAGAGGGTATCAGAGGGGATTTGTGGTATGAGTCCAGCTGAACATCTTTGTTAGTGATCAGGAGAGTTCCCTCAGCAAGTACTCTTATGATACAAAACAGGATGGAATGGCTGAAACACCACAGAATTGTGCTGGTTTTCAGAGGGACCACAACAGGATGGAGAAATGGTCTGGTTTAATGGACCCCATAAAATTTGGCAAGGGCTAAATCCTGCACCAGTTCATGGTGGGGGCTGACTGGCTGGAAAGCAGCTCTGCACAGAAGGACTCGGGTGGTGGCAATGAGCTGAACATGAGCCAGCCCTGCGTCTTTGTAGCAAACAAGGCTAGTGGTATCCAAGGCTGCATCAGTTCAAGGGATTTGAACTTTCTTTTGTGTTCAGCACTGGTGAGGCCATACTTAGAGTTCTGTGACCAGTTCTGGACTCCTCAGTAAAGGAGAGATAAGGAGCTATCGGAGAGAGTCCATCAAATGACCACAAGTATTTTCAAAGGACTGGAGATCTCTCATGTGAGGAGAGGCTGAGAGAGCTGAGAATGTTTACCCTGGAGAAGAAAGAGCCTGGAGAGAACTCATCAATGTGTATAAATGCCTGAAAGGAATGTGGAAAGAAAAGGAATCCAGGCTCTTTTTCAGTGGTGTTCAGTGACAGGACAAGAGGCAATGGCAAAACTGAGCAGGGGGTGTTAGCTGAAGACAAAGAAACACTTGTTTACTGTGAGGGTGACTGAGCGCTGTCACAGATTGCCCAGAGAGGTCATGGAGTCTTCATTCTTGAAGGTACTCAGAAGCCATCTGGACAGGGTCCTGGGCAGTCTGCTCTTGGTGACCCTGCTTGAGCAGAGGAGTTTTACCAGATGAGCCCCCCAGGTTCCTTTCAGGATCAATCATTGTACTTGGAATAGAAGATGATGGCAAGATATAAGGGGGGGTATTTTTTAATCCCCAAGTTAGGTGTCAGATATTTGCTGAGACTCTAAGGATGGAAATACTTTAACAATACATAAAGTAGACTGATACATGATTTGTGCTTTATGTTAAAGGGAGACACTGTACCATGATTTGTCAAATACTCATATATTTTAGATATAGAAGCAGAGAAAAGAAAGGAAGATGAAGCTAAGAAAGACCTGGAAACATTTTGGAAATTCCTGGAGCCTGTTCTGAACAGTGGAAAGCATGGATCAAGTCTCTTTGATGTTGCCAGGCTTCATTACCTAGTTAAGGAAAGTGACTTTCCCCCTGATTGGTCAGACAGCGAAATGCTGGTCAGTACATTCTGTTTTTTACAGTGCATGCCATGCTTTAGGGTTTGTAACTTTTAACAACACTTTAGGAATTTAATCTCAAGTCTTCTCTGAAACACAACCACAGTAGTTAGTATATTTGTAATCATAAACAAAAATTATTTCCTATGTATCCAACAACTTCATTCAGCATCTGTTTACAAGGAGTCCTTTGAATAAAAATGCCTGATTTGGAGTTTCTTTATATTGTAGGCCACAGCAGAAGGGTTGTAAAATAGTTTGAGGTTATTTTAAAGTTATTGAACATGTTTGCATCTCGTTCTAGAGTCATATGTGTGTATGAAATAACACAGAAGTTATATTTTTGTCCTCATAACATCAGGCCTACTTACTGCACCTCAGAATAGTCACATGAGAAAAAAATAGCTGAATGCAAGAATACCTTTTGATATATGATATTGCTTTATCATACTCAGTGCTGCTTCTTTTTGTCCAAAACATGGATCTAGCTTATTATAGCCTGCTGAGTCAGGACTATTACCAGGCACTGAAGGAGAAAGTGAATCATTAGAAATGTTTTCCATCCTAGATTCTCACATACAGTGAAGTAAAAGAGTCCAGTATTTCTCAATCTACAGTGTCAGCAGTAAAAATACAAACTGCTAAAACAAAATAAGGCAACATGCTATAATTTAACCTAGTGTATTTGTAGTCTGTATTATTAGGATTAAAGGACATTCTAGGGTTAAACTGCATTCTTTTAACCCTTACTTGTAGTACGGTAGATTCTGTATACAAACAACTGACAGTGATTTCCAAAGCATTCACTGAAAATGCCTTAATTGTGGAATGTAGGCTTGCTACTTATAATATTACTTATCATTATACTCTTTATACAATCTTACAGTGCCAAGCCCCTTTTGGGAAAACAGTTTTTCTCTTCCCTATAATCACATCGTACAGGGTTTCTACTTTTGATTATCTTGCAAGCTCCTATATTATAGTTGAAATAAAGGAAAAAACATCTGTCACTGAAACAGATTTAAACAAATTGGAGTTACAATTTCATGAGCCCTATAGAAGTAAGAAAGTTTTTAAGTTTTTTAAGAAACAGGTGCAGAGCATATAGGTTCTTAAATCATAGGTTGATAAAGTAAGTCCATTCTTGTGGACTTTCTGGAGAATCTCTGAGTCCAAGCTTGCTGCATCTCTGAAGTGCAAGACACACAGGAGGAAAATTCTTGGGGCAGAATGTTAGACATTAATATAAAAATGACAGAGTATTGCATACTGCAAGTAGTCTCTGCTCTCAGATTTGAGATCTTTAAAACAGAAAATACTTTCAAAAATATTTACTTTGTTGAAGAGTCTCTAATGGTTAGACTTAAAAACTTGTGATAAAAATCTATGTCCTGAGGAGACACCAGGCAAATTGAATTACAAAATTGTAATTATGCTAAACTTTGCTTGGATCCCATTGAGCAGCAGGGTTTTGTTACTTATGACTTTGTAAAAAATCTTGTTTTGTTTAAAAGACTGCATTGAAAACACTCCAACATTTTATATAAAACTTTTACGTGCTCTAGTGATACCTTAGATGTACAAATATATGGATGAAAAGGTGTTATACTAACCCATTCTTCAGAAGAATATTGAACTGGGAAAACAAAAGTGCAAGAATATTAATGAACATTCTGGTTTTGCAAATAGAATTTCTTTCCCAAGTGTCTCTTCTAGTCTTTAAATGTTATGAAAATGGAGTCAAGTATTCCCTAACTTAGTGATTTGGAATTGCCAGTTTCCCAGTGTCATAAAGAGCCACTGAGTTGAGGAAAGCAGATGTTTTGGTTTGTTAGTTTGGGTTTGTTATTTTTCTTAGTGCCTAATGTCAGTTGTGCTTCTTCACTGTGTTCTATTTTAGGAAATTTTATATTGAGACATTCAATGTTGTTAGCCACCTCCTAGAGGCAAACTTCTTAGTAAAAGAGACTTGCCCTAAATCCACAAAAGTGAAAAAAATCACTCAGAAAAGGGCTTTTTACAGAAATCATCCAAAAGTTATAATAATTCCATTCTTTCCACAAAGTGCAGGATGTACAGGAGAAGATTACATCCATTAAAGCTGCTGAAACTTGAGTGTTTCATTTGGTCTCCTACATGGTACTGGTATTTGTAAAAGAACATTTAATATTTAAAATAGCAGTTGCTATTATTCTTTTTATTCCTCCCAAGCTTTGGTGAAAACCACAGTGCATGACCTCAAGAACCATGACTCTTACCTTGTCAGATTTTTGCAGATACAGCGCTGTCCTTCTGGACATTTGGGCACTGTGCTGACATTCCTTCACCCACAACTGTGGAGTTCAGAATGCCATTCTTGAGGTTTTCTTTGTTTTCAAAGGGCAACAGAAAGAAAGAAAATAATATGAGATTATATTAATTACCTGGCTAGGGTTTTATTTTTTATCCTTCTAGAGCAGGGAAATGATTGAACTTGCAAATATGCTGCAGGTTGATCACTAGTAAAAATGTACATACATTACAAAATACTTCAATTTTTCTCTTCCATTCCTTTCCATCCAAAAAAGATCCATCTGCAAGATAGCAGACCTTGAACAGTTACTGTTAAGACAAGTAAGACTTTATAACAACTAAAGCACTTTGGCAATATACAGTCTATACTCTGCTGTGGCAGTGTCAAGGCAAATAAAATGAAGGAGGTTTTAGAATAACTATAAAGCATACTGAATTGGTGGAGGAAAAGGTCTTTTGTAAAATTCATAAACAGATGTAGATCTGCTGGTTAAAGAGATAATGACTGCTGTCACTAAGTTACATGACATTTTATACACACTCTTCATCCTTTGTCTCTGGTTTTCTCTCACAGCTTGAATTTGGTACTGTGGTGTTTGAACACATTGCTTGTTTGATGTATGACTGCCTGGACTGGAGAAGACAGCATTGCAACTACTTGGAAAACACCAAGTTTGTTAATATACCTGTGTTACCAGAGAGCAAATCGACACAACAATCTTCATTTGAGGCAAGGACCCTTCCCTTCTTGTTGATAATATCTAATTTTAGGGTAGAATTGCCTGTCTTTAATTTTGACTCAAATATTTACCTTGGACCATCACTCTGTGAATAATTTTCAGTGAAAGAAAGTTTTATTTTTGTTTTTAGCATTTAAAACCCCCAAAAATGGGAAAAAATAGCTGAGCATTGGGGAAACAGAAAAGGGAAATTGGAAGGATCCTAGAGCCATAATGTATCATATGTGTAGAAATTTTTTAAATAGTATCTGATGATACATTCTTGTGTCTGAAAAATCAATATGCCTGCACAGAGCTACTATGCAATGTTGCAGATTTATAAACTGTCAAAAAAAAAAGATTATTAGTTCTATGCAAGATCGATTTCCTTATTTTACTTATAGTAGGCAAAATGTTAAGTAGGCAGAAGAAAGTAGCTTATTAGAACATGCGCTACATTTTTATCATCTTGTTCCAATTAAAAGTTTAGCATGTAGTCTGGGGTGAGTAACCAAAGCTAAATGAAATTAAGTTCTCCCACCTATTTGTGCAATACCCATTTGTTTTATGGTTTCTGATTTTTTTATGTTAACTTTCATTGTCTTAGGAGCAACCAGCACCACGGATGTCACCTACAAGGAAAAAAGGGAAACAAGAAGAAATTCTGCCAACAATAGTTTTGTCAGAGAGTATGTTTAAAGGGTTAAAGCACCCATCTGTAGCTGATCCCTCTGTCAAACCATTTATTCATCTGACAGCACAAATCCTCAAAATTATTTGTGTAGTTAGCTGAAGATGTTGTGTATCCTGGTGAATGCATTATGGAACTGAGTGGTGATAACCAAGTTCTTTAGAAAATCACATTTTCTATCTGTTCCTAGTCAAATTCAGATTTAAAAGATCTCAGTAATTTTGTCCAATCTCTAACTTTGTTAGACTCTTTTTAATAAATATTGTCTGAAGGTTCACAGAATCACAGAATATTCTGAGTTGAAAGGGACCCACAAGGATCACTGAGTCCAATTTAGCCCCGCATAAGACATCACAGCATGTGCCTGAAACCATTTTCCAAATGCTTCTTGAACTGTCAGGCTTGGTGCTTTCACCATTTTCCTGTGGAGCCTGTTCCAGTGCCCAACCACCCTCTGGGTGAAAATGTCTCTAATACGCAACCTAAAACTCCCCTGACTCAAGGTGAGGCTGTCCCAGTGCAGAGCAGAGTGCAACAATTCCCTCCCTTGCCCGGCTGGCCATGCTGTGCCTGATACATCCCAGGGCACAGCTGGCCCTCCTGGCTGCCAGGGCATGGCTGGCTCATACTCAGTTTTCCATCAAACAGGACCCCTGGGTTGCTTTCTGTGGTGCTGCTCTCCAGCATCTTAATCTCCAGTCTGTCTGTACATCCAGGGTTGCCTCATTCCAGGCACAGAATCCAATACTCCTGGTTTTTAAGCTTCAAAATGTTGATAATTGCCCAGCCCTCTAATTTGTCAAGGTCTCTCTTCAGGGCCTCCCTGCCTCTGGGAGAGTCAACAGCTCCTCCCAGTTTTGCATTACCTTCAAACTTGCAGAACTGACTTGGACTATAAGTTGGCATTTCTAAACTAAAGTATCTTAATGTTTTATCTCTTAATATAGCAGAAGAGACTTCTGTTCTGTTTCCTTCTGTGGACATGAGATATTACAATGACTTGCTGAATCAAATTCCTGAGGAGTACATCTCTGTACCCTTAATACTGAGCTGCATGTTGGAACAGGTGGGAATGTTCTCTTTTTAGTTTCTGTGGCTATTTTGGCCTAGGCCTAATATAATGAATTAACAAAGATCAATAAATCCATCTGTTTAAACCTAAAATATCAGACAGTGCATTGAGGCACTGAGCAAGGAGGTTCAATACAAAGGAGTCAAAACTCCAAACTTTTATTGTCTTTTTATTGTCTTTCATGTTGTCCACTTACCCTGTGTATATATATATGTATATATATATATATATATATATATATATATATATATATATATAGTACTACTCCATAATTAATTTTTGAAGACTACAAATATAATCAAATTAGGAGAAAGGAGGTGCAATTTCTTATCCAAGTCAATAACATGTTTTTGTGTCCTTCAGTGGTCTTATTGATACTGAACTTTTGTTGGTTTACTCAGTTCAAAGGTCTTAGGTCAAGCCTAACATAAGAGCCTCAATGCTAGTGCTAGACAGATCTGACTTCTGTTGAATTCGGGCACAATCTATTATTTAGAAGAGACACCCAATATGATTTGGAAATCCTTCTTTTAGGAGTAACATTTCATAATTTTGGGGTTTTTCTTTTTGTAACTTAGCCTGAAAATAGACTGGGTAAGAATAAAGTCCAGCACCTAATAGACAAACAGTTTTTAATTACCTGTGTTCCTTAACAATCCTTAACATTTCAAGTTGGAAATATTTTTCTTCTTTTCCTTTCAAAAGCAACTAATAGGGAAAACATTTAATTCTGCTTTCCACAGTCCTTGCTTTGTGCAGCAACTAACCTGGAAAATTTTATTTATGCTACTTGTAGAAAAAAATTAGGCTTTTCTTCTCTCACAGAATTTATGGTTGTATGCTTAGCTTATAGCAGGATTTGCTTGGTATTTCTGTTAAAGCTAAGCAGCAGTCATACTGTGATGAAAGCTAACATATACTGTATTTTCCAGGTTATTGCAAGTGAAGAAGACCTTCCACCACCAAGTCTGGTGTCACTGGAGCCTCAGGCAGATGAGCTGCATCGTGCCATTGCAGATCATATAATCTCTGTCCTTCCTTCTCTTTACCTTCCTATGAGTGAAAAAAAGGTTTGTGTTGTCTTTCATTAATTTCCTAAAATGACAGATCTCATTATTGGGATTTAATACCTCTTCTTTTTAAACAGAATCTGTATGACTACTTTTCTCCTAAACACAATGTACAAGAGATGGTCACCCCTGAGTACCCTCTCTTGTTTAACTACCACGATGCCCTGGCTCAGCGGTTGCACCTCCTGAAGGTACAGTACAACCTGTTTATATATAAATATTTCCAAAGTTCACAGGGCTGAATGCTCAATGCACTAGAAGGGGAGGAGGGCTGGTTTTGCACAGCAGGACAGCATATCCTAGATCTTTTTTCCACTGAGGTGGACACACCAACACATGTTTAGTTTACTTAAGAAGCAATGAGTTACTGGTGGAGGGCACCTCACAAACATGGAGCACAAACATACTGATTTAAGTGATCTATTTGCATTATTAATGAGAATGTTTAGCCTTTGGCATAGATGAGAGATATTACAGAACTGTTGATTTGCTGTTAAACACTGATGATACAATGGAACATGAGTTGCTAACTTGCTAACGGTGATTTAGCATGGAGATTAGACTGAATACTAAAATGCTGAGAAGTAGAAGAAAATACATAGCAGTTACTAATGAACACAACAAATGTATTCAGGTTGGCTAAATAGTTGCAGCATAGCATGTAACCAAGATACTGCCAAATTCTAACAAAGGCAGAAAGGCTCAGAGACTGCATAGTTTGGGATTATTGCAAAGTAACAGTTCCCAGACTTTCTGAATCAAAAAGCTACTGTGAATGTCTTGAATTTTTCCAAAGGCAAGGTGTAGTTTTACCATTAAACTTCAAAAATTCACTGAGAATAATAAAAGTGATAATACAGTTCTAGATTTCACAGCTAAGGTGTGTCTGCCTGGCTTCCTGGATTAGAAATTATCTGGGGAGTACTTTGACAACCGTTGGTTAAAACTATTCAGAAACAACTCAAGTTTGACACATTGGATATATTTAAGAAGAAGAAAGGGCTGAGTAATCAACATAAGAGATGCTCTTAGGAGATATGTGCTTGATATATTTTATATACTTGCTGAAGAGGAAATTCAGGATATAGCACAATGTTTGAGGAAAGAGTAGAGGACAAACATTTGGAATATACAGTTGAAGAAAAAGGTACCATAAGTGTGTAATACTAAAAAGAGTGAAACTGAAATATACCACTACATCTGAAAAAAAATCCTTGGATATAGAGGGATGCCTCTCATCACAGACTGACCAATAAGTTTATTGATTTCATTACTCTAAGAAGTAGCACAGACCAGCTGAAAGATACATGGAAGGTACCTGCTGCCAGTCTGAAGAGATCAGTACATCTTTCTGTATTTTTAAGTCTAGCTAGCACAGACAAATAACTTCTAACAAATGTCTGTTATTATGCTGTCAGTCATTCTCTTATGTGTCTAATATTTTTCTGCCTACAGTATCTGACACCATGACTCAAAACCACACTGTGGGCACATGTTCAAGTATAAGTTTATGTCCAACTGGCTTAAGCACATGCTAATGTCTTCTGCTGAAAAAGACTTCTTTATTCAAACATAAGTTTTGGAAAGTCAATAGTGTGAAAGTTTACTTTAACTCTGGTAGTTTGATTTTTATTCCAGGTCCAAGAGAACGTCAATCCAGAAAAGATTGAGCATGAAATGATGGATAAACTGCCTCTTACAGAACTTATCCATTTCACCCCTCCTTCAACTGAAAACAACACTAAACGCTTGGCTAGAGTTCATGAGCTCATGCATTATTTTACTACTGGTAAAATGATTTTCATTGATATAATTTCCATTCTTTTTATTTCTGGTTGATAATTTTCTCAAATAGCAGGAATTTTGGGGCAAAATTTTAAAGCTGCCAAATAAACCTTTGCAGAATTTCCCATTTTCACATTCTTGCTTATATATAATTATAGCCTACTATACAAGTTAACCCTAACTTCAGACCTTATCAGACCTGAAGTTTCATGGTTAATGGGAACAACTGAATGAGTGTTAAATATTGCATAACTAAGAGCTGGAACTTATCTTGGAAGTACTTTATTTATTTATATTTGCAAACATACAAACACTTACTAATTCTGGAAAAAAAAACAGCGGTAAAAATTGCAATTTTGGTCCTAGAATGTAGAATGCATTTTGAGAGACACTGATGTAAACTGTGTTGATTTATCAACTCCCTTTTGGAGGTAAAGCACATGTATATTAGGTAGACAATTTTTATGGAACAATACACAGCTTTCAGAATGTATTCTGAAATACATTGTGTATTGTGTTATTCATGTGTAAGCTGTTGGTGTTAATAATGAAGCTACTTTATCACAGTCCCTCTATCAAACCAAAAATATATTCACTTCTCCAACCATAATCACTTCTGCAGTTACCTTTTCCTAAAGTGTGCTTGCCACCATGACATAGATTGGGAAACAATCCCAAAGACTACATAAATACCCTTAGGCAGTATCAAAAGTCTGCTCTAGGTTATTAAGAAATATAAACATCCAAATCCCTTTGGTTACATTCATGTCATCATATAAGGCACAGGATTTGAAGGTACTTTCCCAGCTCTTTCATCCTGAATTCCCTGTGTTGGATTAATTTACACTTTGCTGTGCTGTTTCTAGTTGCTAGTATGTACATTTTGGACAGTAAGCTATTAAAGTATT
Source organism: Agelaius tricolor (assembly GCF_023055355.1). Classification (NCBI taxonomy): domain Eukaryota; kingdom Metazoa; phylum Chordata; class Aves; order Passeriformes; family Icteridae; genus Agelaius; species Agelaius tricolor. Next base: position 22,863,661 of record NW_027269269.1, read on the forward strand.
CACTATTGCTACAGTCTCCAGCTGATGGGTAACTGAATTTGATGATCCTCACTGAGACATACTGTACTGCCAGACTGTCTTAACTGGTAACTTAGCTAGCAAAGCCTTTGCTTTTATCAAAGGAGATAATTAATTTGAACAGAAGATGAGATCCAATATTCTCAAGATATATGACGTGCTTAGGTGCTTAACCACCCTAAAAAGAAAACATTTCAAACTGAAGATATTCTTTGTGTGATTTGGGCATTGTACTACCTTCTTAAACTTCAGTCCTTTGCATGATTATCATTGTTATATGGACACAGATGCATACAAGCATAAATAGGATTTATTATTGCCTTTGCACCTTGCATAATTCTGTTTAAAATATGTGTAAAAGTCTTTCTGAAGAGGAAAAAATTTTGATACTTTTTTGAGAAGTTACAGATAATGGAAACATTTCATGAACTGAAAATAACTAGTTGCTAACTGGCCTGATAAAGTCTACTCAGTATTTTAAAATCAACATCATTTATATAAAGTTAATGAGCCAGAAGGTATTCAGACGTAGGAACCACTTCATTTAAGACGGATTAATAGGTAGGCATATCATTTTGCAATTTGGAAGCATTCAACTTTGAATGCAGTGTAAAATGTAGCCCACATAAGTTGATCCAGTACCATTAAGGAAATTGCTGCTGGCTTTTGCAGAGTTGCCAAGAACAATACACTTAAATAGTCTTGTATTTATTTTCTGCTGAGCTGTAAGGACGTTTTCAGTTAATGATTGTAATTCTTTTTTAGAACTTCTGAGTTGGGCTGAAGTAGAAAGAGCCTTCAGAGTGTTTACTTTTGAAAGCCTGAAGCTGACTGAGCTAAGTGACTCTGGTTTCCTGGAGAGCTCTGGATCTAGGGTTGGAGGTGATTCTGAAGAGTCTTATATCCCTTGGGATAATCCAGCCATGTTTGCAAGACAGCTGAGACAACTCTACCTTATGGAAAAGAAATTTAGTGGGAAATCTCCAAGAAGCTCTGGTAAAAAGCTTTCTGTTTACGTTACTCCTGAATTTGAATCTACTATTTGTCTTACCATATCATTTGCTATCGCAGGGATGTGATTTTTCTTCTTTGCACAAGTCACCAAATTTTCAAATATTGTATAGCCTGTACATTGAGTAATTCTGTAGGAATACTAGAATAACAACAAGAGTTATTTTGATTACAGCATTAACAACTGTAGATGATGTAAAATGAATTTTCTCAAGTTCTGCATTTTCTCCTCCAGATTCTAGCATAATGAAAAGTTGTTGGCCTGGTTAAAGGAGATGTGTTGGCCAAAAAGAAACATTAAAATCAAGTGATTATTTTTTCAGGACACAAGAACAGTAGAAATTAGATAATTTTAAGTAATTATGCCTTTAGGTTCATGATCACAGAGTCATAGAATCATGGTTGGTTTTTAGGTTGGCAGGGACCTCTAAAGGTCATCTGTTCTCATATCCCTGCAAGAAGCAGAGACATTTTCAACTAGATCAGGTCTCTTGGAGTCCAATCTGACCTCCAGTGCTTGCAGGGATGGCACATCCACCACCTTTCTGGGATACCTGTTCCAGTGTTTCACCACCCTTATGATAAAAATTCTTCCTTATACCTAGTCTGAATCTATCCTCCTTTCCTTTAAAATCTTTACTCCTTATCCTATGACTACAGTTCCTACTAGAAAGTCTCTTCCAAGGCCACAATAAGAAGAGCTCCCCAGAGCCTTCTCTTCTCCAGGCTGAACTCCCTGACCCTATCTTCACAGGAAAGGTTCTCCATCTTTGCACTCACCTTCATTGGGTCTACTCTGGACTAACTTCAACAGGTCCATGTGTTCCCTGTGCTGAGGACCCCAGAGCTGGATGCAGTACTTTGTGATACAGTCCATGCTTTCCTAATAGAGATGTCTAAGCAAGCAGCTTAGATGGGATCCTTTCCTTAGAAGGCTGGAGCAGACAAAAATGAGTCCTGCTTATCTGCTTTTCTTCTGCATCTAGGGAACATTTCTGGGTGTTGGTCTATTTTGCTTTTGTACTTAGTCATGATATTAAATTTTGCAGTTACAAGCATAACAACATTTCAGCACTTCTGCAGCACAAAAGCAAACAACAGAACGATAAAACATTTGCTTTCAGGTTTCTTCAATCTTCTAAAGGCAGCCAGTAAATAGGAGTAATTTCCAAGAGAAGCAGAGCCTAAAGATGTATGTCTGGGACCTGAGCTGGTTATAAGACACTTACAAACAAATACTTTGTGGTGTATTTTCCACCAGAAAAAGTAATTTTCCTGTACAGGTGAATTTTGATCAAATATTAGTGACCTCTGCCCTCGCTTAGGGAATAAAGAATTCTATTAAAAGGATTTTTTTTTAATTAAGAGAATATAGAAGTTAAAATCTTCATTTGGTGCTGTTCATATCAGATGCTCATTGCAACAATGGAATGACTGGTCAGATCCTCAGGAGAGCTAATATTCTGTCAGTAGCTTATGGATCTGTAAACCAAATTAATTTAAACTTTTAAATTTGCATTTGTCAAAAAATGTGTGAAAATACCAGAACAATTGGTCTTACCTTTTATTTTAATGCCATCTGGGCAAAAGAATGCTTTTTAAAGTATGAAGAAAAATGGTTCTTTGTTTATGAATCTGGAGGCTACTTCTTCTGGAGGGTACTTCTTTTTAGTGGGCCAGCATGGGTCAGATAGAAAGGATTATTTGAGTGGGTTTTATAAATTCTTCTTTTTTTCTTTTAATTTTATTTAATTAGCTTGCACTTCTTGACTGGGTTTTAAGGTGCTCTCTTAGTAAAGAAGCATAGCAGAGCTGATAATGTAATTATAGGACAAGTGTGAATAAAGGAAGCATCAACTTGATGTCAATCTCATCAGGGAGACTAAGGAAATTGCACTATTCCAACCTTAGTAGGGCTGAAATTTCTGGAACAATTCTTTAAGTTCTGCTTTCAATTTGCAGGGTATACAGAAACAAGTGACGAAGATGAAGAAGACGATCCGGTTTATCCTCTTTTGAACGTAGATTTGGATCATCTTTATTCTGATATGGCAAGTGTGAGAAATGGAGTCAACTAGGCTTTATATGAGGCAACAGAAGATACTGCTCAATGCCAGGCCATGTTACTGGGGATTCCTTTGCAATGCTGCATGCAAATGTTAATTCTGTGATGTTTGGAAAATACTGACATAACTTTTAGGAACTGTGAAATCACTTTCTTTGAAATCCAAGGTGACAGCTTTTGATGAAGCTGTTAATGATAATTCTGTGCTGGTTTTGCTGAATACCAGGGGACAAATACAAACGGGAAAGTTTAAAAGAAATTGTCAAACTGTGTCACACTAGAAGACTGTGTAGTTTGGCATCTTCAGAATCACCTGTCTTCTATACATCCCATAATAAACATAGCAATTTTAAAATTACATCATAGGACATGTTTGAATACTCATGATTGCTTACAGAACTCAAAAACATATAAGCTAATAATAAAAGTATTTAGATTATTTTGTCATAAATGTCCAAAACCAGACCTGCTTGGGTGTAATTGTATTTTTTATTAAACAGTACCATATGGGTCTGCACATATTCATCATTATGCAGTTAACTGTGGTGCAACATGGGGTGCTGTCTATTAATCCAACAAGATTACAGTCAATTTAATACTGACACTGAAATGTTGATATTCATTATTTTGATTTCTTGTATTTTGAGGTGAGTCTTGAAAATTATGGCCTGGGGCCAAATTTAGAAGAAATAAAAAAGACACAGAGGCGTTGCTTGACAGACTGGAGTTTGGAAGAGCATTTTCAACCACATGTTCTTCATCAGGTATCTTTGAACTGACAATTTCATCTATACAGTTCTCCCTCAGAACCCTATATAAAGTAGTAGTTGTGGAGTTCAGGATATTTTTCTGCTCAATAATTGATTCAGTTTTATCTTTCATTTTTACTAAAAATCATTGTGCTTTAGCTATTTTTCAGTTCTTTGTGTGAAATTTAGTTTGTAACGGGTTTTTATTTCCCGATTTGGCCAAACTGGAGCTGTCCTATTTGGCAGCAAGTCTCTTAGCTGAAAGTGTGGTGGAGATAAAACCACCTTGCCCTTAGAGGTCGCAGTTTTGGGACTCAGTGCAGTGGATGTGAAAACATTCTTTGCAAATACCTATGCAGTGTATGTTTTATGGGCAAATAGAAAATTTGGTTGTTACAGTACTTTACCCTTTAAGGGCTAAAAACATCATTTATAGAAATCTTGCAAGGTAAACACTAAAATCTTGCAGAAAGACAGAAGGACAAATCTAAAAGATATGCTCAAGTGTATTTGGCCTGAACTGGGAGGCATCCTCTTGGGAAGAGTGGATTTTTAGTTCCTGTGCTGCCTTGAGCTTCATAGGTTGTAATTCTTATTTGAACCTGACACATGCTATACATGGGTGAAGGAAATGCTGCCTGGACTTTTGCAGCACCACTTTAGTGTGACAATTTTAAAGTCTAGTCATGCATTTCAATGCATGGGCATCCCTTCTTATGCAGCATAAATAGCTAACATTACCTCAACTACCAATAATTAGTGAGTCTAGTAAAAATATACTGAAGGCAAATAAAAAATAGCATTTTATTGAAACTGAAAATAACCTTTTGAAAGAAAATTCATGGCAGTCAGATGAAGTCCCAGATGACTAGATAAAGAGAAACATTTTGCACATCTTTAAAAAGGGTAGAAAGGAGGACCCTGGGATCTACCAACTTAATCAGCCTCACCTCTGTTCTGGGAAAGATCATAGAACAGATCCTTCTAGAACCTTCAGTTGCATGGTTCTGAAAAATAATAATTTATAAGAAGGCTTTCTTCTACCTATGACTATAAAATAAGTTTCAACCTGCAGGCAATATAAATATTGAAATTGTTGGGGCAGTACAGAGCAGAGTGGAATAATGTAGATCACAGCAAATCTCAGAGATGTGCAGGTCATGATAAAGCAAATTGAATACCAAGTTAACTCAACTGAGATGAAAAAAAAAGTAAATTAGTTTTCTTTTTATCTGGTATATGATAATTCTGTGTTTATTTGCTATTTACTTAAGTATTTTATTATTTAAACTTTTTAAAGTATTTGTTTAATATTTTAATTTATTTGGGTTTTGTGTAGCTGAACTTTTTCATTCATGGTCAGTGAGAAGGTGGAGCACAGCTGGTATCTCTTCTCAACATGAATAGCAATGCAGTTTCAATTTCCACCTACCTGAACAATTCAGGTTGCTGGGATCCAAATGCTTTGGGTACATCTTGTAGGAGAGTGTTCTGGAGCACCTGTTGCTCAAAGCTCTGTTATGTAGCCTCTGAACATATGCTACCATCTGGAGGAAGGATGTACCTTTATTCCTTTCCTTTTCAGGTTCTTCATACAGCATCCCAAGAATACAGATGTATTGATTCCTTTTATCATACCCAAGATAACTCTTTACTAATGGTTTTTCACAATCCCATGAATCAACATCGTCTGAGCCAAGAGACTTGGAATATTGCTCTGCACTCTAATGTGGGATTCAGGTAATGGAGTTTATCTTCCCTGTCTCTTTCACAGTCATTTTTAATTAAAGCCTCCATGGCTGTGCTTAGGGCAAAGCTTAGAAATTAAGATATGACTATGTGACGCATTTATGAGAAAGAAAGTCTTGTGAATCAAAAACAGTACTGTATCAACAGAATTATGTTGAAATTTTCTGAGTAAGAATAGAGCAGACTGTAGCTCCTTATCATCAAGTATAAAAATGTAAATAACGTACACATACATACAAAATCATTAGAAATGCCACATCAAGAAAATTGTAGGACATTCCAGGTGAAGAACATTAGAAAAAAGAATTCTGTCTAAGCATATACTTATCAGGTTTTTCTATTATATATACATAAATTGAGTGATTTAGTGGGAATTTTTTTTTGAGAAAAGTTCAAATCCCTATGATAATATTAGAATTTTTTTCCCACAGAATAACACATTCTTCTTAATTCCTTATCAGTACCTGCTCACCAGTTAGAGGTGTGCAAGTGGTTGATATGTCCACTTTAGCTCTTTTGTTAGTGGACCTATTTAGTTTGGAACACATTTTTGCACCGAAGCAGTGATATAAATGATGATGTAGATGCAACTACTATTCCAAATAATTGAAAATAGAATAACTGTCCATGTACTGGTATGTAAAAATGTTAAAATGCCATGGAGAGACAGCTGAAGTATCTTTAACAATGCCACTCTGATGCTCTATGAATTAATTAGATTTATCAAATAAAATTTCAAACAAATTATCCAGTATAAAAATATCTTCCCCTGCTTGTCTGCAGATACCCTTTTCTGAGTGTAGTGCCTCATTTATCATATTATGGGAATATTTATAATAAACTTTTGTTGGCACCTGTATATATTTGAACAGGTTTGAATACTAAATAGGGAAAATGTGCCTTCCTGAAGCTGTATTTTGTATTGTATTTTGTATCTTTGCTCTCAGTCAAGGAACTCTCTGTAGGTCCATCTCAGCTTTCCAGGCATTTGGACTTAAAATATTTGCCATGAAAACAGGCTGTTGTGATTAGCAGTGAATAGGACCAGAGCCATAAGATATTTACCAGCAGAAATGCAAAGTTCCTTGGAGAAAATGCTGGCTGTTTTGTTGGGCAGATCCACTAAATGTGGTGTCAGTGGTTTTGCATTTATATAGCAACTAAAATCTTCCCCAAAAGTGAAAGATGTAGTAAAGCTGGGTCTTGCATTCAGACAGACCCAAGCACAGGGTCAGTGGGCTCAAGGGCTGTTACACAGCAGTCTGTTGGCACCCAGAGCTCTTTGCTCTGCCAGCAGTTCTTACACTTCTTTGTGACACTGGACTGCTGAATTCAAGTTTCCTAAACATAAACAGTTGGTGCCACAAAACAGCTGCCTGGTGCATTTGGGTTTTCTGGGCAGAGTTGACACATGTGACATGAGACCCGTAGGAGACCCATACACTTTTGGAACAAACACCAGAGAGCAGGTCACACACCCCAGAACATCTAATGTGCCACCTGGTGTTTGCATACACTGAGTAACACCTCATGCCAACAGCATAAGGGTGCTGTAGGAGCAGAGGGAGGTACCAGACTTCTGCCTCAGGAAGCATTTGTCCCTGACACAGCCACTCTGGAGTTGTAAAACCTCTGATTGGCTGGTCACCTTGAAAGGGCATTCACTGAAATAAATCAAGAGCAACTGAGAGACAGGAAAGGCTCTTGATACCTGCAAAAGAAAAGCTGCTAATTTTGCATCTAAAGGAGACAGTATGCATTTTATCTTCATTATAATTCATTTGAGTATGAAATAACTGTGTGCTTTCTACTTCTTACTCTTCCACATCCCCTGGAAACAAGGCTTAGACATTAAAGATAACTTTTGCTTAGGGCATGCCTGCTTTGTCCAGTGACATTTCACCAGGTTCTGTTTCTGGTTGCAAGAAGTTCTGTAAGAAAATGGCATGAACACTGGCAAGATGGTTTGGCTTTGCTCTTGTTTCCTAGAGATATTCTGCTATAACATCACTGCTATATATGCTACTTAGAATTTTTGAAGAGCTGTAGGTTCTCTTTTGCTTCTGTTATGTGTCACCGATACCTGCCTATACTCTGCAAAATAATCGGCACATTTTCAGACTTTATTCAGCCTTACTTCTAAAGATCATTTCAGATTTCCAAAGTATCATAAATATTTGCTAGTGTATGTTTCCAAGCAACATAACACTTCTGTGGAAGACACTCATTAAATACCTTGAGTGCTTCAAGCTATTGCCTGCAGTTAGCTTCCAGATCCTGCTAAGTTGCCAGAGATGGGCACAAACTCTACTTATTAATTGAGTAGTATTACTTGTTTTTACCTTTGTATGAAATAAGTTACTCCTGATGAGTTTAGTAACAATTTATTGATTTTTATTTTATTAAAATTGCTATCATTCTAATTTTCGATATAGCTTTAAGAATCACACTTTCATCACAGAAGTGTTACAAATGCACAATAGATGCAGCTCTTGAAAATTTCTCTGATAAGAGTTCTCCATCTGTGTTCACTTGTTACTTCTTTAGTGGGACAGCTTATAGACTACAGACCATTTTTGTAGAGTGACAGCTCATAGTTGCTGTCTGGAATATAAATCTGTTATCTGCTAATCAGTTGGTTACAGAATCGCAGAATAATTTCATTTTGAATAAGCGAGTCCTGCTACAGCAAATTCTCATGCAAAGAGGAAATAAAATTTCTGTTGTTGCAGCAGCTTTTGCTCCTGGAGATCCCTGTTACCTTCCTTCTTCTTTATGGATATCAGATCCTGTAGTTCATGTAGAACATGCAAAAATTCAGAAATTATGCTGTTTAAAGGGTAGGCAGCAGGAGTCTGCATGGAAAATCTAATGGATTCCACTGAGTAAGGGAATCCAAAGGCATGGACACATGTACCTCCAATAATAAGTTTGTATATAAAACATTTTAATTCTGGTTAGAATAAGTGGCCGCTCTATCAGGAAGCCAAATGAATTCAGGCATTATCAAAACCATTATTTTGCTCAAAGTTAATCTTAATGACATTTGTTTATAGTTTCATAGTAAACACATTACACAAGTTACTGGAAAAGAATAATCCTTTCTGAGAAATGCTTCTGAGTCAGACATTGGCAGTAGTGACATCAGAATACATATTAATAGAATGTGTATTTTAGACTTTGAATGACTGTTTCATTGGCCTAAAATATTTTCCACACGAATAGTCTCTTTTTTATTTATAACATATATTCATCTTCAAGTTATTCCAGTACTGGCAACTCTATGTTCCAGACTAGTTCTGCCTTTTGTTTTCAACACCATAGGTTTTTATAGCTTGTGCACTTTTCTTCAGATACAAACAGAATAACCTTCTCCCTACTGAGTATATGTATGATCAACAGTTTCTCCATGCAAGTTTCCCAAAGCAGACTCCACCTACATTGCAGAAGCAGGGAGAGTCTTGTATATCTTGAAGCTGTACCTGAACTGTGTATTACAGCCTGTGTGCATGACCTACTCTTGAACAGACTGCTGCAATAAGAACTTTAAAATTGATATGAGGTCAAGAATTGATTGTATTGTCTGCATGTTCATACCCAAAAGCCTCTACTACACAAAGAGTTTTTGAATACAATTGAATCATCTTGAACTTGTAAATACAAAATGTCATCAAGTTATTATATATACTCAGCAACTGAATCTGATGCATTCTTCAAAAGCTCCTTTCAATTTTGTACACATGAAGAATTTTACTTTCAAGTATTTTGATAAAACTCCAAATGAGGGGTTGAGTGGCAGTTGCATATAAGTTTCCCAGGCTTCCTCCTTTCTTGAAAGCAATTGTTTACAGTGAGCTACTTTAGCAGTCATTTCAGACACCTTTGGAAGATGAGACAATGCAACTTCAGATGCCAGCAGCAAACTCTGGATCAGTTTGTCTTCCAGTTCTCACTTCAAATTAATTGTGACTTGTGAATATTCTTAATTCATGGCAGGCTATGGTACACTGATTCTCTCATCTGGATTTGGATGACAATTTCCAAACACTTTTCTTGTCACACAGATAAAGAAGAGCTTGCATTATATACAATAGTACTTCAGTTTCTGAATAAACAAGTAAAGCATATTTTAAAAATCAACATCAGTCAAAAGCAGCTAAGAAAATAAGTTGTTCAGTGGTAAAACAGTGAGGATGACAATGAGTCTGTACCTTTTGGAACTGAATGTCCTTAAGTTTTCTGATTTCCTGGATTTTTCTTTAGCAGGTGTTCTTTGGCAGAGAAGTTTCTTACATTTCTTTGCAGAAAGGATAACCAGAATTCCAAGTGTAACATGTACTAAGCAAATACCAAACAAGCAAAAGTACTAGTTCCTAAAAACCTGAGAGAAATCCTTTCAAATACAAGTCTTGTCTCAAAGATTATAGAATAATACTTCTATAAGAAACTGAGAAGCCAGGTGGTCTCGTTTGATTTGAAATCACATTAGTGAATACTGTATTATATTATATTATATTATATTATATTATATTATATTATATTATATTATATTATATTATATTATATTATATTATATTATATTGAGGAATATTCTGCTTTTCAGGAACTATCTTGAGCTGGTGGCCAACTTAATTGAAGACTGGGTGAAAGAGGAAGAAGCTAAATACCAAAAAGAGAAGATGGGTAAGGAAATAGAGTCTTTTAAATTAGAAAAAGCCATGGCAGAAGCCCTCTAAGACTGTCTGCCAGTACTGTCAAAAAAACCTGGCTTTATTAAGAAAGCCAAAAGTGGGTATCTTTTTATTGTATTCTAGGAAGTGAATTTTTCACTCTAAGTGCTGAGACACAGATTTTTTCAGAGCAGAATTGCATATGTTTTTTCATAGAATGACACTGTTTTGACATCTATATAGGCATAAACATGTTTTGGAATGAATTAAATATATATATTTATATATTCGCATCTTTCTCTGTTCTGAAAACTGACAGCTTTAGTATCAATTTACATTTTCAATATCTGTGCTTATCTAATGAGATTAAGGATTACATACAAATTTGCATCTGTTCAGATGACTGAACATATGAAGAGGTGAGCAGTAGTTAAAGCTGGCAACATGGTTCAGGAAAATTCCTTTTTAAAGGGCAGGATAAAAGCTGAAAGTCAGAAGCTAGAAGCTAAAACTGGAAACTTGAATTGACAAGACTGCAGAGCAAACTTGAATTACAAGCAACATTTTGGGTAGTGAAAATTGTAAGCAGTTCATACAATAACTGCTCAGCAGGCAGCAGAATCTGAAAACCCCTATTGACAAAAAAGAACTTCTGTCAAAATTTTCTACTTGTGTATTTAAATGGTATTAACAATGATTTGTTTATGCTTAACCTTTGCTTTTTTACCTTTCTTGAGAATGCACTTTGAAACCTCCCAGGACTAGCAGTTAGCATTTACAAAAATAGAAACATTACTACTCAACTCAGTTAACACCTCTGATTATAGTTTGGAAACTAAAAGTACAGTTATGACTACTAAGTCATAATTTGTACATATCTAGCTGTCACAGGAGCTAGACTGAATCTTGCCCATGTGGTGCTTCATGACAGTTTTGATTCATAGACTACTTGCTGAAAGGACATAATCACCTCTAGCTGGAACACACAGATGGGCAACAGTGTTCTTGGGTGTTTTCGATTTCACTGACACTGCAATTTCTACTTTATCATATAAAGTAATATAACTAGAAGTTTCTGATAGTGTTAATTTAATTGAGTTTAAATTACCTTTTCGAGAAGGTAAATATGGGGTATCCAAGCATAGTATAAAATACACTTATAGAAGATACTCTTTTCATTAAGTCATAGATGCTATAAAGCTGTAATGGTAAATGAAGGATATGGTGAGTGTTTCTTTAGTGAAGGTTTGAATATTCAAACAGCATTTATTTGGGATTTTTTGTTCTGAAAGGTTGTAACATCTATAACTCTGGTGTTGAGCTTGTTCTGGCTCACCTAAAAACAAACAAACGCTGCCAGAGCAAAGCCTTCAATAGCAAGAAGCAGAGAGCCAGTCTTTACACTAATTGTTGATATATTATTTACTGTATTTGGTCCCCAGTCATGAGATTCAAGTTTCTTCTAACCTAAACAGACTTTCTATTTTATTTCTAAATATATTTAAGGTTTGCTTTATTGTACTATTATGCTTTTCCTATTTTTAAATATACGTCCTTATTTACTTGCGCATCTTTTTTTCCCCATTTTTAAAAATTATTTTATTTTCCTGTATTTATAACCTTGCTTATTCTCCCTTTCACTTTTAAAAGGCAGCACGACTGAACATGAGAATGTAATAGAGTCTCAATCCAAGAATGAAGAAAGTCCCATTATCAGAGAAGATTCTCTAAAGGTGAGGCAAAAATATTTATGTTTCTGAAATGGACTAGATAGCACTGCTTTCTTAGAAAGGTAAGCCTTTGTTCTGTACATGGGCTTGACTGAATCGTCTTAGTCTTTCTGCTCTTTTTTATTTTTTGTATATGTTATTTTCTTTAATTTATTCCTTAATGATTGTGAGTCATGTTATGTTGTTTTCTTAAGAGAAGACTATTTGAAGTTAGACTAGGCATTCCAAAGTAATTTAAAATTGCAATACTACAAAGTGAAAGTTAAGAATATCCTACTAGTCACTGAAGTTTTCTGATTTTAAAGGTATGAAAAGATAAAATCCAGATTCATGGAAATACTTGTGTACCCAACTGTACCTTCACTGTCTACAGCTCTTTGAAATTAGGGAATGTCAATATGGTACCTCAGAGTTCCCTTATGTCAGAGAATCCCATTTTATCGATGGATCTATGAAAATTCACTGCAGATTAATTGACTTGCCCAGCTTTACACAATAAATTTCTGGCTGAGGCAGGGATTAAGCATTCAGTTGTTTTGGTCATAGCGTTGGTACTATCCATTAATCTGCACAAATCTATTTTTATTGATATTGTATTCTCCTTCTTTTTTTTGACTCCTCACAGACATATTATGTCTCATCTTCCTCACAGTGTATAATGCTGTGCAATTCAAGTCCTGATATGGAATATAGAGAGGAAATGAGGTTAACTGTCACAGCTCAATCGAGGCTAATGCCTGACTTGTAACTCTCCATGCTTGCCCTTTCTTCCCAAGAAACACTTCTCCTTCAATATGTTTAGACCACAAAGTGCTACAAAACCCTAAATACTCCAGAAAATCTCAAATGTCTTTCTAATGCAAGCTGATAATTTTGGCATTGACAAGTCATTCCTCTTTCTGTAAAAAAATAAAATAATTTTATCTCACAGTTGCATTTGGAGAATAAACTAATACCAATGATGCATTGTGGTTTGGTGGTAAATGTTGTGGAAAAGTATTCAACAAAATCATTCTCCTGTGACTGATTGTGTAAGATATGAATAATCACCTGATTCATTTCCTATGGTCAACAATGGCTGCTGTTGTAGATTGAGTGAATCACTAATTTTATCCAAAATTTGGTGTGTGATATTGTGAGACTTTTGACACGTTTGGTAATGTGTTTTAGCTTAGAACTTTGATTCCTTTGGTTTTGTTTGCTTCTACTATTTTCAGCATGCATATATGAAATATCTTGTAGTACAAAGATAAACACAGTCTGTTTAATTCCTAATATTGAATGCAGGCTTGGAAGATTGAGCAGGACCGATTACGAGAGGAAGAAGAAAAAGAAAAGGAAGAAGAACAAGAAAAGGAGGAAAAATTGCAAACCGAAAGGAAAAGCCAGGATTTAAAAGGAAGTAAAGAAGGAAGTAAAAAAGGAAGTAAAGGATCAAACAGAAGGCCTTCGGAAGACAAGTATCAAAATGAGTCAGCAAAAGCTGCAGAACTTGAGGAGGATCATAGCATTCCAGAAACATGTTCTGAGAAAGTTTATAAGGTAAGGAGTTTTATTATTATACCACATTAGAAAAGTGTTAACTATATACAGAGTCAAGATTACAGCAGAGCTATTATCTATTGTGAAATTTGAGTTCAGGGCAAATTAAGCCTAACTGGGTCTTGTTACCTCTGTTGTTTAAGCAGCAGATCCTTTTCTAAAAGTTTTAAAAAGCAGTTCTTGATGTTCAACATTATCTTACACCAGATTATTTAATTTTTTTTTTGTGTAATATGACATGAGCAAAAACGTAAGTTGATCATGTGAGATTTTTCTGGGAGAGGATAGGAAAGGGGAACATAAGAAGTTGTCCCATCTTCCATAGTAAGGAACTACTAGACCTAGTTGAAATTTTGACTGCCTACACTGGAAATCACCATTTCTTACATTTCCTCTTTCAAAATTCATATTTGTGAAGTGCCCTAATCTAAAATACATATTTTTCCCATATTTCATAAAGCAACTCCATTGGCATGTGTGCAACAGGAAATGTAGAGCTCAGCTCACTCTTGGAGATTAAGGTACATGAAATCTAAACTGTAATTGTGCTTCATGTCCCTAGCAATCCCAGGAACTCGTGTCTAGACAGTTCAATGGACACAGCAGCTCTCCTTTTTCTGCCTGTTGCACTAACAGAGGGAGCTCTTCACTAGTTTTGTTCAGTTTTTCAGCAGCTTGCACCACCTTATATTTGTAGAGTCTATCTTGCATCCAAAACTTGCACACATCAATGTAATTCCCTCTAAATTTGCTTAAATACAGACTTTAAACTTAGAAATAGATGGCATTTCAGTCTGGACTTATTTGAATACAGTCACGTAATTTTTTCCATCTTGTAGCACTCTGGAAGGCATAGCAATCTAATTAGATTTACAGTGTCTAAATTCCAAAACCTAGAGGGTAGAAAGCTGAATCTTTACCTGACCTTTATGTGATCCCATGGCATTGTACTTGATCAGAACTTCTCTTTCTCTCACACTGTATGTTAACTCACCGGTCTCCTTGCTACTCTTCAGTTTCCATTATGGTTTTCACATGTAACAAGTTACATCAGTTAGTAACTGGGAAATTATTTGGATATGACTATAGCATGCTAGATATTTGCTAAAGGTTTTTTTATATTGGTTTAATAGCTAAGCAAAAGATGTTGAGCAGTACAGTGTGATCCTTGTGGTCTGTCCTTCATTTACCTCTTTCATGTGTACTGCCTTTCTCATTTACAGATAATTTGAAACTTGTCTTTTCCAGTTTCATGGCTACAACACAGGGGAGGATATCATTCAAGTATCAGGAACCAATCAATATCTTTTCCCATCCGATGGAGGACAGATTCAAGTAGAGAAGATAGAGTTTGTAAAAAGTGATTCTTTTTTTCTTTATGCTTTGCTTTGACTCAGTGCTAAATAATGGAATAATTTCTTAATCCATAAATGCTTTATCATGTCTCAGCAGTAAAAATTCAGTTAAAGAAATTCCATATTAGGCTCTATCATCATTAATCTTTACAGTTACCTGTAATATGTTAACAGTTGATAGATAAATGAAGTACCAGAAAACTAGAAATGCAGAAAAATCAGTTCATATTTATTTTTTTCAATGGCAACTGATGCATCATATTTCCAGGATGTTCCAATTATTTTTCCAGTCAAATGCAATATAGCTAAGCCACAGAGTCTTCTGCAGACTCTCAGATTTAATTATCAGAAAGTTTGTAATATATTTAGTCTAAACTCAGATAACCTTAATTTTGTCACCTTGGTTTTCTACTACATGATTCAGTCCAGTTATTAATTTTCTTTTTTTGAGTGCTTTGCTCAAAGTAGCAGGTGCACCATTTATTTGGGTGCAAGTAAGTTCTGAAGCCTGGTGGAAGCAATAATAGTATTCTATTGCTTTACAGAAACTTTGATAAAGGTGAAAGTAATGAAAGACAAGCACAATTTCTTCGTTCATGTCACAGACCCCAAGGAGAACTTCAAAGCTGAAGAGCAAGAAATTAATGAAGAACAGCAAGTTACATCAGGTCGGTGGATTGATGTGACTGATATAAAGAATTAATAGTTTGATGTATTTAACAATGGGATGCAAAACTTACCAACTAACAGAAAATATATTGTTACTATTGGCAGAGAGTAAGAAAAGTCAGTGTTCCATAAAATAAACTAAAAATCCAGTTGGCTGACTGAAGCACTGCATAAAGAGGTCTTAGCAAGAAGTGCAGGTCAACACGTGCAAACCAGTCTCTCTTCTAAATCAAAGAAATCACCATTCCTTAAGAAAATAGTTTTCTTCCTTAGTGGAGGACTCATTTGGATCTTAAAACCATTGTGACTTGGTGACCAAAGTCACAATGAAAGGGAAGATTTCCCCTTTTGATGTGAACCTCCTTTTGTGGGTCAGATGAGCATAGCATTATTGCCTCAAGACCTTTGCTTTGAAAACAGATATTTCTGCAATCCAGCAACTTCTGCTGTTGGTTGATATATTGTTCATACTCAGAAAGCATTGAATCCAAATCCTTTCTGAACACAGGCGAGTGTATTTCCAAGAAGCAAGACAGTTTGTAATAATTTGTGTATATGTTTGCCAAAACCATTATGGAATTCCTGTCACCAAACTGAAGAGTATTGGAAAAGGATAACTTATACATTTTAGCTCTTTTCCTCTTCATCAGTGTGTTATAGATGTATAATGAGATGATTGGCTCTCTCAATTAAGGGACGACTATTGTGTAAATATTAAGAAAAGCTTTAGTGGTGTATAGTTATGTTATTATAGTTTAGATGCCCTCTGTTCTCCCCATAGTTCCCTTTCCCCCCCACCCCTGTATTGTGACCATCAGACAGCCGGGGCTGTCTAGGACAGGTACAAAGGAGGCGTGCACAGGTGCCCCTTACCTGGGGCAGTTAGGAATGGAAAAGCTTAGGGGGTTGCTTAGGGGGTGCAGCATGGCAATACCTGACCTCCAATCAAGTTACAAGAAAGCAGTCTCCACCAATAAATGGCAAAGAAGAGCTGACTGAGACTTTGGGAGGGGCCAGGGCTGCCTGATGCAACCCCCAGGGGTATAAAACACTGAGCATCCATCTTGAAGATGAACCAGCCATGTGGTATGCATGAGGGGCAGTTTCCATCACTGCAGCTTTTTCCTTATGTAGTCCTTTTGTTGTATTTTTGTTAAGGTTTATTAAACCTTTTAAAATTTTCAAAGTGAGCAGTTGTTTCTCACAAGTGTTAGAAAGCATCCTGCTCTTGCTTCTCCCCTTGGCTTACCAGCAATGTAATTGTAGGTTGTCTTAATACAAAATTTGCCTCCCTTCTACAGAAAAGATTTTTTTTGTCTGCACTTCTGACAGCTGATCTGTATCATTGTGGGGTCTGCCAGACAATACTGGCATCACCAGTGTGTGAGTGTCTGAGACAAGTTGTACTCACTGGACACAAGTGCAAGGCTTTCCTCCCTTGTAAATAGGAGCACTTTATAGAAAGGCAGTAGGGAAGACAAGAATCAATCCACTCTGATACTTGACAGTGGCTGGATGGTACAATGGTAAATGTGTAAAGCAGTCAAAATTCCAAAACATCTTCCTACAGGTGGTGTTCAGCAATAAGCATTGCAATGACAGCAGACAAGAAATAGGAGCAGAAAAGGTCTCAGGATGTGTCGCATGTTGACGAGTTTGGGAGATAGCTTGGCCTGCCTTAACCTGCTTTTGTAGTCTTCTCTGCTATTCCTCACCATTTTAACATACTTCCCATATGTTCCCCATATGGGAAATCCCAAGTTTTTCCCTTACCAATAGAACATTTCTTTAAGGCAGCAGCAGCTGAAGTAGAGGCAAGGTAGGGCCCAGTGTCTGGGAGGTGTATCTTGCCTAGCTCATGTGGTTTTCACCATGACATATTCATCACATGACACCTTGATCTACCCCTTTATGTGAGTTTGACTCCTGATCCACTTTTACAAATCCCAGACCTGTCTTTTGATCTAATTTCACTAATTTTTTTGTCCTTTCTTTTACTTTCTCCTCAAAGTACACACATAGAATCATAGAATATCCTGAGGGAAGGGAAGGGACCCTCAGGGATAATTGAAGTTCAGGTCCTGTCCCTGAGGAGGGACAGTGTGGGTGACATGTGAGGGACAGTGATTTTTATTAGTGCATAGGCACATGTAATAGAAATGGCACATGTAATAGAAATGGCACATGTAATAGAAATGGGCAGTTTAACATTCTTATCAGCCAAGAAACAAGGATCCATAACTCCAGAACTGGGTCCTTCTGCTGCTTAAATTCCATAAGACTTTACATTAGTTGTTGCTATTAAACCTGTTTTTACACACCTAACTAATTAGAATGCTATTTCTGGATAAAAAACCACAGGTGTATTGCACAAAACCAACTATTATATTGTACCCTAAGAATGGAATGTTGGTTTTCCCTGCTCTATTTAGTCTATTTAGTTTAGTCATCCTCACTAAGGTTCCACTTCTCACACCAGCCATTGGTTTACAGGTCAGGTGGTTCTGATATGTGTTGCTGTCCTTAAAATTAATTTTTTTTTTTTTTTAGAAGAATTGAAAAATAAAAAGAAAGCTGTGAGCAAGTTTGGATCTTTTTCAGCCACCTTGGAAAATGGAATCCAGCTGTCCCTGAGCTATTATGGACCTACCGGGGAGGCAGCAGGTAAAGTAAGCAAATAGAAGAGGATATTTGAGAACCATAGGGGGAATTTTTTTCCTTTTTCTTCCCCTTCATAGACTCCTTAACCAATAATTTGTTGCATGCAATTCTTCCTTTCTCAGCAGCTGTTACTACATGGTAGAGAATTTTCAGCAAGGCTCAAAATGAGATTACATTGTCAAGAATATTCTATGATTCAATTTTCAAAATGGAGGGAGGTCTCCAAGTTTTTCTGCTTACTGTGAAAACAGAGCAGTGCAAGTATTGTTATTAAGTAGCCCAGCAAAATCAGCCAATTAATTTGAGCCAAAGAAAATGTGATTTTCTGAGGAGTCTTCTTGGTTTTCCAAGAAATAATATTTTTGTAAACTTATATAGGTGATTATGGAACTTTCATTTTACTTTAGGAGTTGGACTTTAGGTTACAGTTGTGCAGACATAATGAGGGATTTCTCTCAGTCTTTCAATAAACACATTCACCAACTGGAAGCAATTGCTTCAGAAAACCACAGTGAAAACAGCGTCTGCTTTTACCAAGAGCTTTTTGTTTCCATTACGTTTGAAGGCCACCGAAACCATCTTATGGATAAAAGTGAAACCCTTCTCTGATCAGAAAATAATTCCAGCATTTTTCAGCTCTTAAAATATGAAAACATTTAATTGAATGCATCTTTGTGTGGACTGTGGTAAACCATTCAACTCTACACTCAGTTTTAATTGTTCAAATATATGTTACAAATTAATTACTAAAAAAATAGACTGTTTAGACTTGGGTCAAAAGAGCATTTACAATAGTGGCCTGCAAAAACTTGGATTTTGGCATAAAAGAGAGAAATGTCTGATTAAACACCTACATGTCAGCTGTGATGTTTAGATTTTTTCACATTCACCATAATCATCCTATTCTGCATTAGAATAATCCTTGCCACGTTGAGCTTTAGAGTGCTGCTGACTGGCATTCTTTCATTGCTTGCAGTTTTTCTATGATCATTGCTTATGCCAAACCCCCATGGGTCTTTGTATTCCAAGTGCTCAGAATAATTCTGACCAGAAATAATCCCTTAGATGATTCTCATATGCCATCCATCCCTAATGCAGAATGGTATACCATGAAATCTGCAGTTTCTCTCCACTGATCAGTTAAATTGTGTGCAAATTACACTTTTTCCATGCAGTACTGAAATAGGTTTCTGGAAACTCTCTAATTCACATTTTTCTTGCTGTTTTTCATACTTTATCTATTTCATCTTCCTTTTAGGGAAGCTAAGGTGACAAAAGGTCTCAGGTTGTTTTTTAGCTTTATGCAACTTTTTTTTCTTTTGGGGGGCAGATGTTAATATTTCTTCAAGTTTTGAATTATTCTTTGTTTTCTCCAGCATTATCAAAGGTTAATTTCCAATCACCTTAGATTTTTGTTAGAAATAATCTCCTTGTCTCTTTATGAATCTGGGACTGCTTGTGTACCTGCAGGGCTTTTGATTCTGGATACTATAGAACCTCTGCACTTGCTCTTTATATTTTAACAAAATCATGAGAGTACAACTTCAAGTCCTAGACATGTGAATGTGTTTATCTGGAATTTTACACCTCTCTCAAGATTTCTAAAGGCACTTTATCTCAGTCTTGACAATCCACTCTTTTCCGTTGTTACCCTCAGACACCATGTTCTTATTTTGGGAGGCAACCAAAATAAAAGCATGGGTGAAATTTCTATGAAAGTGAAGTGTCAGTTTGTTGAAATAATTACAGAAAATGTAAATTTGTGTTATTTTCAAGAAATTGTTTTGAAAGATAACATGACTCCTTCCTGTTGACATGCCTAGAAGGCTGTCCTAATGCTTGGCTTGAAGAATTGCAAGAGTCTTATCAAGTCTAGATCATTAGAATCTTTCTGAAGAATTATAGCAAAATAGACATATGTAGTACAAAATTTGTCAAGTCTGTCTGTGCTGGATCAGTCCATGATAAAGCAGAACACAGATACTAGATTCAGAATGTCTCCACTTTTAAGTATTCTGGAAGTAAAAAATAATTTTAAAATTATATTTTTTTTATTTTTGACGTGACAACCAAGGGACAACTTGTGGGAAGCAATAGTTTCAAGATGTCTTTTAGGCTAATAAGTTGTCAGTGTGTGAAAAGATTTTCTAAATACTCTTATATATATAATCCCTCTATCTGAAATAACAAACTCCCCTACTGAGGTTATTATTTCTATGGTAAAATTCAGTGTACAAAATCTTTTTAAAAAATAAAATGTGGTCATCTACATTTATGAAGCTTAATTACATTGAAAATCTTGCTTTTCCTTCCTCAGATGATGAAACAGGTCTTGTCTTAGCAAGAATTCTGAACATCCCTTCTGTTCATCTTCCGACGGTAATTCCAACAGTTTCTGCTATTACACCAGCTCCAGGAAAAAAAGACAAGTTTGACAGAGGAAAATCAGGAAAAGCTTCTACCAAAGTAAACCGTCGCAAATTAGCCCCTTCACCACCTGATAACATGGTACAGAAAGAAGAACAAAAGGTGAGAGAAGAGACAATATCCAATCCAAAGAAACAAAACAAAAATTCAAAGGCACGAATTTCTGTAAAAGGAACGTATATTCTTCTCAGAGGGCTTTGAGCTGTGCCTTTACAAATTCCTAACAATTTGTGGTGCTGTTAAGGATGTGTTTTACTCTTTCAGTTGTTCTCATATGTACATATTGGCAGCTGCTAATTAACTTAGTCTTTATGGTGATGTAAAGCAGTGAGTCTGCCATGGCCCACATTCTTTTGTCAATTTTGGCTTTACAGTTACAGCTGTTACAGTGCAGGTGATCAGGGGGCTGGAGCACCTTCCCTGCAAAGACAAACTGAAACCATTGGGGTTGTCCAGCCCGGAGAAGAGAGCGCTGCAGGAAGACCTTAGAGCATGCCTTCCAGTACCTAAGTGAGGCTACAAGAGAGCGGGAGGGGGACTTTTTACCAGAGCTTGTAGTGACAGGACAAGGGGAAATGGCTTTAAACTGAAAGATTAAGATTTAATGTTAGGGAGAAATTCTTTACTGTGAAGGTGATTGAGGCACTGGAACAGATGCCCAGAGAAGCTGTGGATGCCCCATCCTTGGAAGTGTTGAAGGCCAGGTTGGATGGGGCTTTGAGCACCCTGGTCTAGTGGATACTGTCCGTGTCCATGGAAGGGGGTTGAATCTCAACAATCTTTAAGGTTCCTTCCAACCTGAACCATTCTATGATTATTAATACCTCAGTTAAAAGAACTGCTAAATTTTTAGTTGAACCAAGTAGAATTTCTTTGGGCTTTCCAAAACCCATATTCAAGGGTCTAACCAACCAGCAATTTAGTGAAGACAGTTTTGCAATACCTTGCTCTGTAATTTGGTCTTTTAAGCTCATAACAAGCCAGGGACTAGCAATTTGAGGAAGTTACTTTAGCCTTTGACTGAAGCACTTCTATCATAGTACAAGTCTTTGGAAAGTATGAATGAATCTTTGGAAATCTTTTGGAAATCTTTTGAATTCTGAATTTCTCTTCTGAACTAGTTTTTAGTACCTTGTGGTTGAAGTGACACTGTGGCTGTTGTTGCAAAACAGATTCTGTGCATATCCACAAAAAGGGCTCCTTACCTAATTTCATCATGGGAAGTGGTGTAGGGAGTTGCCAAACAGCACTCAGCATAACATACAGCAATTGTCTGGCACAAATGAACCCTACTGAAAAATAGCCCTATAATTAAAAATCTGTCAGGATGACTTCTAAACCAAAAGGTTTTTAACTACTTGGTTTGGAATTACTTTGCATGGAGAGTATCCATATTAGTGCATACAGCACCTGTCTGAGTCTGCAAGTATTTTGGAGAATGGGATTAGAATCCAAATCGTACTTGACAAATTCACGTGGATATGGTCTGTAAAATAGGATGCAATTCAGTAGGAGTAAGAGGTAGGTTCTACAATTACATATAAATAATCTGTATGTATCTACAGAATGGATAACAATTGTGTCAGTAACAGTTCTATAGAGAAAGGTCTGAGAGTTGTCATGGATCAGAAGCTATCCGTAAGTCAACAATGCCATCTTCCTGTGAGAAGGGCAAAGACCACTGAGATGTAAATACAGAGGAGTATAGCCTGCTAAATAAGTGAAGTTAGTGTTCTTTTAGGGCAGGTAGAGTCTCAGTCGGAGTATTGTGTCCAGTTGTGGATACTGCACTTCAAGAAAAACATGAGCCCACTCTGAAAGTTTTAAGGAAAGCATGAAGAAAGATGACAGGTCTTGAAAACTTAACCAGTGGGAAAGATTTAAAATAATTAGTTTGGGTTTCTTTGATCTTGAGTTGAGAGACAGAATAGCCTTCTGTAAAGATCTAAAAATAACCATCATCTATTATGTGAGCTTGTATCATCAGAGGTATTTAGAAGTAAACTGATTTTCTGCAGCAGTGATTCAAGTCAGTCTCTGGGAAAATGTCAGTAAGGCTAAGCAAGGTAAAGCCCTGGAACAGTTTACGAGGAAACCTCCAGCCCTGAAAATTTTTAGAATACCTTACATTAGAATTTTTTGCTAACGGTATAGTTATACTTGATTATTGTTTTTTCACCATTAGACAGGGAGCAGTAGATGACAACTGAGGGTTACTTCTGCCCTATTCTGTGACTTCTACCTCATGATGCTGTGACTACAATCTTAGAGTATTGAGAGTAGCCTTAATTATCAGTAATATTATGTAAATTAACTGTAAAATATACAGCATCTTTTATGTTGAAAAACAGATGGCAAAACATCTGCCATTTCCCCCCTGTATTTCTCTTCCTAAAAAGCAAGAATATGGAATAATACCAGGACAAGTTCTCTCTGTTACCTATGTCTGCTACCCAAAACTTTTTTCGTCTTATGACTACTGGCATAGTGTAGTCCATTGTTACATAGGTTTTTGAGGGGATGATTCTTCAAGGTGAATGAAAGATAGCATAATCAAAGAAAATAACTAATATTTCCACTTCTGAATCCATAAACTCTGAAAATGGTAAATATGAACCACTATATGAACCACATCATATGAACCACACTATATGAACCACACTATATGAACCACAGCACTAAAAAAAAAAACAAACCACTGTTAAAATGGAATCTATATAGACTAAATCTGTACTCTCATTTTTTCTTTATTATTTTAAAATGTGGACTAGAACCTAATTAATTTTTCATTCTGTAGATGGAAATGCAAGAACCAGTTCCCCAAGCACAAGAGGTGTCAGATGCTCCTGCTTTTCCGAGTTTGAATGTCTCCTGTCCCAACGGACTTGTATTAACTTTCCTCGGTGAAAGGTTTCAAGGTTAGTTTTCTGAGACACTGCAAAGTAAGGAATTTCAGAGAAGCTAAGACTACAGAAGAAAATTATTTCTTCATTGATGGGTTTAGATGTAACTCTAATGTTTTCAATATGTCAGAATGCTAAGTCTGTCATGTCTATTTCATAGTATTTGCAACGTGAATAATATGATTTTATTCAAACAAATATGAAATCTAGAATCACAAGTTGTTGAACATAAAAGATTGAGGGGAAGGAAGTAGCAACCCTAAAAAGCCCTTGGGAGTCATGTTGGATAATTATTTGAATATGTACATAGATTGGAATACTAAAGAAAAACAAGCAAATTCAATAAGTAAATACATATATATAGAGGAATCTTGAGTGATAGCAGGAAGATGGTTACATTACCCATGTCTGCACTTCCTTTGAAAGCATATGTACTTAAGTCCCCAAGACAAAATGTTAATAATTTGAAAGATTCAGGGAAGAATGGCTAGAATGATTAAAGCATCAGAAGATGTATCTTATAATGAGCTCATTTCACCAGAGAACTCCATTAAAGCACAAAAGAAAAGGTCAAAGGAGTGACTAGTGCCAGCCTGGAAGTAGAAGAAAACAGAATTTTGGTGATAGCTGGTAAACACAGTATACAAAGTTATTACAATTTTCAGGGGCTTGAAACTGAAAACTAGGACTTTGTACTAGGTTTAAGTTATACTCATTTGGTAAAAATGTTACATTCATAAATGGTAAGAATGATTGACAAAACTAACCAAGGCTATGATGGAGTCCCTGCTGCTGGTTGTTTTACAATCAGGGGGGTTTTTGTTGCTTTTCTAAAAGATGCAATCAGTTTCAAACAGGAATTATTTCACAGAAGTCCTTTGGTTTATGCCATCCAGTACATACAGAGAAAACACCCAGAATAAGCCTTTCTGCCCTTATCATTGGATTTCCTTTAGAAGACTGATAGGGTATATGGATACTTTAAAGCTTCTGTGCCTGACAAATATTCTGCAATAATTATTTTCTGCAGTGTTTTTGAAAATCACTGCTAGATTCATCTTTGCATGTTCTAAACTGTAGTAAATCTTGGGGTTTTTTAGTCATGCTGTTAGGTTTTGAATCAGAGAAATGTGAATTTTGTTGTCGTCTAGTTAATTCTAAGAACAGCCATGTACAGATGTCATTTAATACCTATGTACAACAAATCTGTACAGCTCAGTAAATGTGCTCTGATTAATCTGGTATGAAGTAATGAACATGGAGAGTGTTCTCAAAGATACATAATTTGGCAAGAAGCATAACTTGAAATGCTGAGTAGTTGAGGTGAACAGAGCAATTACAGACACTTCATTGGAGTCTCTCAATAAAATTATCATAATTATACCCCTTAGCATACTCAAAACACTGCCATCATTTAATCTAAGAAATTTACTTGCTCAAGCAGACAGAATATATTACTTGGGTTTCTCTACAAATTCAAACTTGGTGAAACCCAGGGGTTTTTTTCACCTTTATGGGCAGTTAGGGAATTCCTCTCACATGTTAGTCTTCCAAAAGTTTAGCATCCATAAGAAATCCATCTTTACATTCCCCTTGTTTTCATTTGGAAAGACAGCCACCTTCACAAGAGGATGCAGAGTGTCTGAGTAGGTGACTGTTTTGAACTTTGCTCTGAAATCAGGGTCTGTCTTTTACTCTGTGGATTACAAATTCAGCCAAGGAGGGTTAGTCTCACCTAAGTTGCACATCTTCTGTCGACATCGTGGTGCTGGGTGTGTAGCACTGTTTGAATGTGTGCTATGCAGTACTAATTCAAAGTTTGCTTTCAGATTTGAAAGGTGAAGCCACTGCCACTGAAGCAAAGAAAGAGACACTAGAGGAAAGTAAAGCCAAAGCAGATGAAGAAGAGAAGGAAAAGGTTATGCCAGGTGGAGAGAAGGAAGAGGTTATGCCAAGTGGAGAGGACGAACATCAGGTTACAGAAGGTGAAATAAAGCAGGAAGACACCAAAAGTGAACAGGCTAAGTGGCCTCCTCTGGAAATTATGGTTAGACAGAGTTATCCCCAAAAGGTAAAGGACTCTCATCTTTATTCACCTCCAGCAAGGCAAAAAGAGCAAGAGGTGTCAAGAGTCATCACTAGTCAAGGAACTGTCATAAAGCACCTGATGGCTGGATCTACCCAGGTATGTTTGGTAGAATTCATTGCAAGCACTGCACTTTAATACAGTTCAATGAAAGGGAAGGTGATTACCCTTAAACTTGTTTTTGTCTACCGAGATTGAGAAGTGTCCAGTTTGTAGATGATGGAGTTAAGTAATACTGAATTATGCAACCATGTCAAAACTAAAGTACTCTTGGCTTTGTTCAGAGTCAGAACTTAGGGAGATTTAAGTATGAAAATTACAGGCACTAAAAGGTTTTAGGCAACTTTGTGATTAGGTAATAGCTGAATCTGGTTCAGAGAACTGCATTCCTAAACTTAAGCTTCTGAAGTGTGGATTAGTTCAGCTTTGAGTATTTTTGGCAATATGAAAGCATTCATATATTTTTTTCAGTTCAAACACTCATATGGGATCCAGAAAAGACATGAGTTCCTGTAGACACATTTCCCCTAAATTTTCAGGGGGAAAGTCTGTATATTCCTAAGTACCTGCTTTGTTTACACATATTTTTGTTGTGTAGAATTTTGTTACAGTTTAGGTGCTATAAGCTATCTTTGCAAATATTATAATCAATCCACAAGCAACTTTTTTTTTTAACTCTGACTCTACATGTAGTTAGCAAACAGATGAAAGAGGAGTCATCTAATTTGACTCAGAATCTGTCAAATAATTCCTTATTTCCTGAATTTCTTTTTCCTGTCTAAGTAGACCACAATGCCTAGTGTAAGTTCTTTACATTTATTCATCACACTGGATGTTAAAACATTTTGCCGGGATTCCTGAGAAATATATCCATTTCAGAAATAGCTGCTGTATGTCTATATATCCACAATATACTATTTCCTGAGAGAAAAAATGTAGATCTTATGTGCCTAAAATGATTTTGCAGTAGTCTTTGCTTAAACAGATTATGACTGCGTCCTTTGAATTAACTTAATGTCTATGAGTCATCAGAAATTTATTGCATATGATGAGCATTCAAAAAAGAAGAAATAAATTATTCCTTACAGTAACAATTTCAAGAGTTGTTTCTATATGTTGTCCATTTCTTTTCTACATTTTACTGTATTTATAAATTAATTTAGGGATGGTTGGAGTAATTCTAGAGTTTATCTAGACACATAGAGAACATGCATATCAAGACATGAGCGTAATGGATCCCAGAAACCAGATATAATTTGATGAGTAACCAAAACTTGTTTTGTTGACTATCATAATGTCTAAAAAATTCACAGCACTCATAGACATGTATAATATTTCAGCACAGATCAATATGTCAATACAGATGCATTATCAATGCTACCAAAAAAGTCATTAACCTATGACCATTTAGTCAAAGAATAATCTTTACTGTTTATTTTTATAACGCCTTTTTGTAATTAGAAGAGTCCCCATTAATTAGATCCACAGACTGCAGCAAATAGCACTCCTTCTGGCAGTGACAAATGGGATGAAATTTAACAAAACCAACTCCTGGATTCGACAGAGTGGGACAGAGTAATGCCAGGCACATGTACAAACTGGGAGAGGAGTCTGCAGAGCGCCCTGCAGGGAGGGCCCTGGGGGTGCTGGGGGCAGCAGCAGCTCAGTGAGAGCCAGCAGGGCACAGCCCAGAGGGCAGGAACCGTGTCCTGGGGGCATCAAACACAGAGCACAGCCGGGCAGAGGGGGGATCATCCATCACCCGCTGTGCTCAGCGCTGCTGCGGCCTCACCCGGAGTGCTGGGAGCAGCTCTGGGCACCGCCACTCCAGAGGGGTGGGAAGGTCCTGCAGTGAGTCCAGAGAACAGCAAAGCTTGTGGAAGGGCTGGCAGGTGCCTGAGAGGAGTGGCTGAGGGCACTGGGCTTGTCTGCTTTGGAGAGCCAGGTGCTGAGGGTCAGCCTCCTTGCTTTCTGCAGCTCCCTGACAGGGGAAGTGCAGAGGGAGGTGCTGATCCCTTCTCGCTGGAATCCACTGACAGGACACATGGAAATGGCTCAAAGGAGCACTATGGGAGGTTCAGGCTGGAGGCTGGACATCGGGAAGCAGAAGAGTGGTCAGACACTGGAACAGGCTTGCTGGAAAGGT
Organism: Agelaius tricolor; assembly: GCF_023055355.1. Classification (NCBI taxonomy): domain Eukaryota; kingdom Metazoa; phylum Chordata; class Aves; order Passeriformes; family Icteridae; genus Agelaius; species Agelaius tricolor. The sequence continues at coordinate 22,891,442 of NW_027269269.1, forward strand.
GGTTGATGCCCCAAGGTAGTCAGTGTTTAAGAGACATTTGATCAATGCCATTGACAAGATGCTTTAACTTGGTCAGCCCTGAAGTGGTCAGGCAGTTGGACCAGGTGATCATTGTAGGTCCCTTCCAACTGAAATAGTCTGTTCTATTAATTCTCTTCAAGATAGCTTCTTTATTTCTTGTATTCATTCTGAGAGATTTTACTTTTTTCCTCTTCATCGCCTACAGTATTCTAGTGACTATCACATTTGTGACACATTCTTTTAGGACTTTCTAGTGGTGTTTGAGTTTATTTTAACCTCTAGTATGTCCTTGATTTCTGTAGATTCTGTTTGCTGATGGCACAGTGAGTAATAGCCCTGATTCTGGTCCTGTCCTACCCCCACCTACGGATGAAATATGGAGGAAAACTCCCTTAACAGAATCAGACCATTTATCTGAGACTAGCACAAAGAAAGGTAATATTTCGTGTGTTTTGGACAGATATAAAGTTAGTAGGGCTGATGATACTTAGTAAAGAGCATATTTCTTTAGTCTGAAAATTCTGTCAATGTGAAAATGCAATTTTATCTGTACTCAGCTGCTGCACACTGCTATGTTACCTACATAGCAAATAATCTCTCTCCTACTCCAAATGTATTTTTCTTCTAACATGGTAGGACTCTAATAAGTAAAAGGTTGTGTAAGAACTTCATTAGTAGCAGAGTAAACACAAAGTCTTTTAAAAGAAATCCTTGTAGTATTAAATCCTTACTTTTGTCTTACAGTTTTTAGTCTTTGTATTAAGAAATGCTTCTCTCACAGAGGATACATTTTTCTTTCTCACTCCGTGTATTCCAAGGCACCTACTATTGGTCATTATCAATTGGTTGTATGGACATGTGCTTGGTGGTAATATAGCCATTCTTATTGTATTTTGACTGAGAAAGAACCAAATAATATTTACTTCATACCTCAGAGTGTAGTCCAAGATCACTGTCAGTATTACTTAGTACACAGAATAATTCTGACCTGTCGTATTAACATAAAATTTATTGGAAATAGGTGAATAAAAATTGCTGCCAAAGAGAAAGGTGTCTCAAAAAGAGACTTTTGAGTCGAGTCCAGTCCTTTTTCTTAGGATATTCCTTTAGATACCTGCAAAGATGAGAACAACTCTGAAAAACTGTTTTCTAATATGAATTCTCAGTATCTCTGACTAGTGTATGTCCTTTATTCCTTGTCCTTTATTTATGATCAGTTTTTCACCTTCTCCCCTGCTTATTCTTGACAAATTTCTAGTAAAAGGTTTCATCTCTTTTTTGTCTCAGGGTGCTTTTTGCTAGATAATTGCTCTAAGTCTTTCAGCCTGCTCTCTGGACTACACTCTTGTCTTTTGCATACACTTTGTCTTTTTTTCCTGAATATGGGAGACAAGAGTTCTCTATAATATTCCTAATAAGATCTCTCCAATTGCCTTTCATAATGAGATCTTCATCCTTTTCTTCTGATGCACCATAGGACTGATGGCATTAGCATGCCATATACTTTTTCTGTAAGAAGCACATTAGATAAGGCTAGTTCAAGATCATGTCTTTGAGTAGCAGGAGTTGTCATTTTCTTCTAGCCTGTCAAATAGTTCATTTTGCAATTCTGTCAAAAGCAATGTTCACAAACTGAACTTTACTGGTTTTGTCTTTTGCCTTAGAGAATATCAAGTCTGATACAGAAATTTTTGTTTTTGCAGGAAAAGGCAGTGACAAGACATCAGTACCGTCACAGAAGTCTGATGAGTTTGAAAAGGCCAGTTCTACACAACCTAAGGCAGGAACCTGGATAACAACAACTCCATTAGGCATTCTAGTGGGCACAGAGGGTGCCACAAGAATGGATCTGAAGCCACTCTTAATGTATCAGGCCACGAACCCAGCTGATGGAATGGTATTAACTGCTTTGGTGTTACTGTAGCACTGTCTATAAGCTAAGAGACAGGGCTAGCAATCATAAGTTGCAGGATTTGTTCTTTTAAAACATCCTACAGGTTGTGTGATTACACTGTTAGAAATGCAGTAGCTTTAGATTTTGAAGAAAATGTAGTTCCTCTGTCTCTCAAGTAGATGACAATGTGTTAGGCAAACTTCTTTAGTGCTTCCTGACCCCTTATATTGTTGTCGCTGCTGTCACAAGTATCACAGTGCCAATATAAATGAGTAGTCCTTCATTCTTTCAGATTATGACTGTACGAGAAGATGAAGTGATAATTGTTGAAAAGCCAGATGGTAACAAAGTAGTAGAACATGCTGATGGTACCAGGATAACAACTTTTTATGAAAAATGTGAAGACCTTTCTGTACCAGAGGGTAGTGTGGAAACAGGTAATATCTAAAGGGGAGCTCTTACTTTTCTTGCACTTAATATTTTGTGAAGCAGAAAGTTATCAAAATATATACTAAAAGTGGTTTATACCAGTAGCCTAGATAATAGATCCACTAGTGCAGTCTAGGCTTAGTTTGTTTACTTTCTTTCAGCAGTATATTCAGTGCAAAAATTATACTGTTGCAAGTAATTTAATTTCCTTCTTTCATACCTAGATGGTCCTCCATCACCATGAGACCACAGTGCCAGGGTTTTAGTGATTTCATTGCCCTCTCTCCCCTGCCCTAATAATAACAAGGAAGCTTTGAGTTTTAACTGAAGAGGTATGAAAGGACCAAGGCATCCTTCTATTCCCCAGTGAAGCCATGGACTCACCAGCCTTGGAGATACTAAATATCTGAATATGGCTGTGGAAAATGGCCTGCCAAGAAAAGTGAAACTTGTATTTGCCTGAAATAAGTGGGGCTAAAGGTCATCTGTGACTCTTCTGGCTGGTGGTGTATTCTGTATGACTGCTTCATTTGCAAGACAAGTCCTGTCCTCCTTAATTAAAATGAAGGGGACATTTACTGTGTGGGTGTCTGGACTGTTCAAACACAGTGTAGGGAAAGACCATTATTGATTTTGCAGAAAATGTTCAGGGACATCTCCCTGTGGGATTTCAAAAGTCAAAATCCCTTGAACTGACCTATCTCTTCAATGGAAAGGCAATAACCAGATTAACATGCCTGTTATCATTTGTTTTCCAAGATTTGTGTTGTTGAATAGGAATTTCTTCACATTTTAGAGTTTGTATTACAGGCACAAAGAATTTCAGGGATCCAACTTGTATATTACAAATACGCAGATCATTATGGTTAGTACCATACTTGATACATTAGAGTGTACTTTCCTGGCCAGCTACAGATGGTTACAGATATTTTTTACTGTTGAGTTTTCCTATATTGAATTCACAGTCCAGAATTTAAAAGATTGCATATTGTTTACATAATGTAAAAATATGTGATAAAGGATGCTATGAAGTTTATGAAGGTCTTGCACTGAAAAGATAAAGATCCAGAACTATGAGAGAAAAAGCAAATTGATTCCTAAGACATGTCCATGATTCTTGTGCTCCTGTCTCATTGTTCTGCATTAATTCTTAGATGAACCCTCAGAAGCCATCGCAAAGAAACGCAAAGGTACACGAGTAGAGAATCCTGAGTTTGCTACTGTTATAACAAATTGTGAGGATGGTACCTGTTGTACTGTCTTTGGAGATGGGACATCTATTGTAGCAAAGCCACAGGGAACATATCAGGTGGGAATTATTTTTTGTTTGTGACAGTGGAGTTTAATCTCTGTGTTCCAAGTTCCCTGCCATTAGCAGCTCTCATCTTCATTACCTCCCTTCTCTGTAGTCTTCACTAGTCCCTATTTCTCTATCTCTTTCATACTCTGGCAATGCTTAGATACTTACTCACAAATGTACAGTGTATTTAAATCACAGTCTTAAATCTCCTGAAGTTAAATATCACAGACTGAGATAAGCCTACCTCTTGAACCTCATATTCCTTCTTTCTCCCCTTTGATTCCTCTAAAGTGGATGATTCAGCACTGAATGTCTGAAAGCTGTCCTCTTGATTTTTATCTGTTCTTCATTTTCACAGTATCTTTAAATTAAAATTTTCACCTTTGAGGATTGAACCTCTTCCCTTTTTGCTGTCATAGGTTTTACCCAGAAAGGGAGGCTTTCTTTTCTTTGATGAAGATTGCTCAGCAGTTTATAGCCATGAAGTTTATGATTTCAGCAGCAAGGAAGAAGAGAAACAAGCAGGGAGATACATTATGAAACACACTTCCAGCACTATTTGTGAGATGATGGATCCTGAAGGAAATATTTTCAAGGTAAAATACATGGAAGAAAACAAGTTTCTGCATTCTATTATAAACTTCTCTCAAAGTCAAATTGTAACCTTGTAATATTTGAAGTAGCCAGAATCAGGTCTCTGATATCTTCTTGACTGTGTGATGGATATTCTTTTTTTATATTTATCCCTCTTTAGAGAGACTGAAACAGAACACATGGTGTACAATTTAGCTCACCTTTAATTAGCATGATTTGTACTATAGCAAATAATCAGCTCTGCAAGTGAGGATTAAAAATTAGGTGGTGTCAGATTCAGTTAGTGGACTGTGCTTTGAATCACCCTTATTTAAATTGGATCTTGAAAAAGCCATTATTATTCCTTTTTAGGTCATTCTTGGTTATCTTGCTTATTCAAACAAGAATGTTAATGTTACCTTAGTTAATAAGCACATAGTATTTTCAAGAAGGAAAATACTGTAGAAGTTCACTCAGTAGGTATACAGCAATGTCTGTCTTGACTATTACAGTTACCTGGCTTGACCAGTGAGTGAGTATTTTTGTGTAAGAGTCCTTGGGAATTTATTAAATACCAGCATGTGATATTAGTATTTATGATACAGCATGTCTTTCAAGAAATGTTATGGGGGTTTTACTGTCCTGTCAGTTTTCCTCTTTATTTCTTTTTCCTGTGAGTTTCCAGTCACTCATTGTGAAATGTGTTTTTCTGTCTCTTTCACTGGACTAGGCTAAGTTAAAGTTCTCCAGCAAGTCACTGTTTTAAAAGTATCTTTTAACTCAAGTAATTTCACATAATTTCTGCTATAGGTCCTGGCTGATGGCAGCACAGATGTGTGTGTTCCCAGCAGTGGCTCTGATGACAAGGAGGACAGGAGTTCAGCAGCAGATGATGTTAACAAACCTATCTCTGATAATGAGCATGTCCCCAGGTAAACTGCATTGCATTCATAGGTTAACACTTTTCTTCATAGTATTTTACAGAGTTCAGGGATTTGTGCTCCCTTTGCTCATTACTCTGTATTTGCACATTTGATGCCATCATGCTGGAGTTCTGCTCTCTTGATAGAGCCCCATTCATATGTTTGGCTGTGCAGGTTTTTCATCATCTCTGCGGATGGTTCTGGAACGGAGCTCCTGCGAACAAAGGATGTACACGAGTATATGGCTGAGGCCTGCAGTGATCCTGCCACTGCAGTCCTGCAGGATCTTGTACAAGAACAGCCAGGTAGAAAAGGTTTCTTCTCTGACAGACTACTAATAGAAAGAATTGAAAAGTTCCAAAACTCTTATACAGGCAGGAAATGTTTTTACCCTTGTAAATAAGTGTCCACACTTCTAGGAGTGAAAGAAAGGAGTTTAGGGGAAAACTCTGGGAAGCAGAGAATTAACTGAAGGACACTGTTAAGGGATAAGTGAACTAACAAATGGCATATCTTTATCCACTCTCAGTCACAGAAATAAAAGTGATTACCAACTAAATATATTCTTTGTGTTTATAATTTAAAAAGCTGAATGTATCACAGTCTCCATTAGTGATGTAGCAGTGAGGAGAATGATGCCCTGATGTTGACCTTTAGGCTGTCTATTGGAAAGGATACACATTAAAAAGCTGAAAAAACATGACTGGAATAGCCAATACTACATGGAACCAACCACCATGTAGTAGCAATGCAAGAAATTATGTCCTGGAATTGTTGGTTGTCATTGTAGAGGTAATTAGATCTGCTGTGTTTCTATAAAAGACACTCTGGTGTAACAGGTAGTTGCTAACAAAAAAATGTCTTTAAAAGAGAAGAAAGTATGGTTCCCCTGGATATGAGAGGATGATAAGTTAAGTTTGCTTCAAGCCATAAAGTCCTAAGACATATTTCTCATAGATTTATGTCATAAGCATATGACATAAAACAGCTTTCCCACTTACTACTCTTATAAAGTGTGACACATTTTTAAATGTACTTTTATTCACACAAATGAGTGGTTCCCCATTGCAGAAACCAAATGAAGTCATTATGCTGTGGGAAAAAAGAAAAAAGAAGGGACATGGAGGGAGCCAGAAAAATGCAGAAGATGAAAAGATCAGAAAGATGGAGAGGATACATACCCAGTCAAAATCCCAGTCAAAAAAATTTACTTACAACCAGCAATCGTTTGTAATAGTAGCACATCTGATTTTCCAGACTTCCTGCTCCACCTTTCACAATACTGGCTCTATTTGCCTTTACAGCAAAGTTTCACAACTTTGTATCATTGTGACAAAGTACCTCAGTGGTGATATCCATTTTGAAGGTCACCCGTAGGATGGATCATAGTAGATTAAGTAATTTTTGGGTTGGGCTGGAAAAAATATTTTGAAGAACATTAAAATTTATTCTAACAATACAAATAAATCATCTCTAAGGGAATCCGTCCAGTGATCAGGGCATGAAGTATAAAATACAGTGAAGAATTACGCATGTTCTGAATATGTTGTACTACTTCTGAGATTAGTATTCAGTACTCATGGGTCAATGCTGTGCTCTTCCTTGTTTGGGCTAATCCCCACACTATACAAGCGAGCTGTTAACCAAGAATCAAAGCAAGTAGCATAAGCAATTTATTGTTAAAAATGGGCTCAGTAAGCTGAACTTGTACCACTATTCTATAATCAACACAGGGATCTGATATTATCTGTAGCCATGGATACAAGGACTTTTATCTGTTAGTAATAAGATTTTTTTTTAGATAGGTGTTTTTTTCTGTAGGTCTGAGACACTTTTTTTTTTAATTTGAACTGGTTCTTAGCAAAATGTGTCTCTAAACCAGGTGTTTTAAGTATTACTGTCCTCCGGCCTATGGCTGAAGCATCCCCTTGGGTAATGAAGAAAGAACCAGAGAGTATTGTTCCTCCATATCTACAGCCAAAGACTCAGGAAGAATCTTCTCCTCGTGAGGTATAATTGTTTCAAAACTGTCTTTTCATGTTAAAGCAATAGATGTTTGTCTCTGTGGGGATATGAAGCTCTAAACAGTGTGAATGTTAAATTCAATTTATTAAGCAGACAGAGCAAATGGTAGGCTGTGTCAGGGAATGTATGGTCCCAGTCTTTTACACTTAGTGAAGGGATTAACAATTTTAAGGAGAGTTTATCTTAGCAGATGAAGATGGTTTAGGATGGATAAATTGTTCCCAGGAATCTACTGGCTTTATTGTCTAGGTCTGTGACATGCCTTTCAACTGAGACATATTGCCAATAAGTGCATTTTTGGGTTTTGATCTTTTTGTTTGCTCCTCTCTGTTCAGGGGGAGATCAAAGGTCCCCTAGTGAGAAGGTGTGCCTGGAAGGGTCTCAGCATTGGAGAAGCACGTGTGTCCTTGCCAGACCCTGTGCGAAAATGTCCCAAAAAACTGCAGATCCGCCAACTATTCCAGTATAAGCCACTCTGTGATGAACTAAGAGAAAAACTGCATCTTTCCCTCAAGGTAGTTCAACCACATTTATTCATTCTTCCAGTAAGCAATAGAGAACAAACAAGTAGACAAATTGGGTGTGATAAATGTGAAGTATATACCTGAGAAAAATCTACTATGCTTGAAGAACAATTATTTCATACATAGACAGGTGCTGTAAGTGTTTTTCTGAAAAAGTTCAATTGTTTCATTTACCTCTTATGAAACCTAGTTTTCTGAGCAAATACATGAGATCCAATCCAGCATACATGACAGACAGTACTCTAACATATAATTTCCTTGCTGTCAATATTGATATCTGTTACTTCACTTTTATTTTGCTTAGGGTTTGTTTTCCTCCAAAAAGCCTTAAGAATTTAAATCTATAAAGCTGAACAAGAATTTCTAGCTCACCATAATTCTGCAAGTAACTTGGTCACTGAGACACTGAGACACACTCTGGTCTTGGTTATGTATTTTTTTCATAAATCAATGTAGAACATTTCCAGGTTTCAGTCTGAGTTTGTTACTCTATCCATGTCTAGGAAATAGCTGTGTAGCCTTCTGACAAGGTTTGTGGTCATCCCTCCTTAGTGACTCGCTCACAGCAGGGTCCAAGCTGGACCTCCTGTGCCAGTGTTCTGAGATGGTGTCCAAAAGGGACCAGCTTTGCCCTTCTCACTGTTGGTGTAAAACATTCCTTTATTTAATTCACATTGTGAAGATGCTCTTAGAAGAGATTTTAGAGTCAAAACCCCATTATTACTTTGGAATTAGAGAATAACAAAATATATGTGTCCTGTAATTTATTCATTTAAACTATTTTGATAATGGCATTGCAGACTGAATTTGTAAGTTAACAGCATGTGACATGTGTGAAGGTAGTAGTATATTGTAGCCATTTATATAATTTTTTCCCCACATTACATTTCAAAGAAAACATGCTTGCAATAGAAAAACATTGACAGCTGGCCAGCCCAAACATGTTTGGGATATTCAAGTCTATCAGAATGAAATGTTACCAGTTTTTCAGTCTATAAATATATTAAAATTATTCTTTAATTTGCATACTGATCTTTCAAAGGCAAACAGTGTAAGAAAAGTTCCACACCAAAATGGCAAGGGAAGTCTATTAATCACCCAGATTGTTGATTTTTAGAGAAAGATGAATGCTGTTTATTACACTGGGAAAGAAGAACTGCAATTACTAGCACTGAAAAAACAGTTGCAAAAATTGCATAAATGTGCAATGAAAATACCCTCATTGCTCATAAATCAATATTTAATTAATTCTTTTTTCTTCCAGAATGAAGTGTCTTAAATCTTTAGCCTCACCTTCACTTTGTCAGAGCAAAATCAAGATTTGAGGAAAATATTCTTCCTTTCTCCATCTCCTATAAGATTAAAGAGATATAAACAAGTGAAAAAGAACTGGTGTGGGAAACATTTGTTTCTACAAACCTGTCTGTTAGTAAAGTTCTGTACTGCATGTAGCTTTCTGGCAGAGTGGTGTGTTTAAAACCCTTTTTTCTATCCAACTGATTTAAAGAGATGTGGGAAAAGAAATGTGCTTCTTTTCTGTAGCAGTTGGAATGATTATGTCAATGTAAATATCTATTTTAAGCCTACATCTGCATCTTTATTCGGCTTTTTCATTGTTCCACCAGGAATATATAGAGAACATCTTAAAGCAGGAAAATGAGCTGGAAGAGATTAATGTGAAAGAACCAAGAACAGAAGAGGAAAAGGAGAATGCTGCAACTCTCCTTGAACAGGTTACAGTGAGAAATTTTTAAGTATTTCTTTCAACAAAATCCTTGTATTGCATTGGAAGTGTGAACCTTGAAGCACATTATCCATTAATAAACCAGCAAATGTCAGAGCAGCACAGAGCCAGTTCTGGTGGAGATTAATGGTAAAGCAGAGCCACACTCAGCCTTCAGCTGGTCTGAATTCAGCTGGGCACTGCTGCCATTTGGGGAAGCAATGCTCAAAACAGTTCAAGAGTTCTACTGAATGATATGTTCCCAAACACACAGACCAAAATTACTTTCCAGTAATTTACTTTTTTTAATATCCCCTAACATCAGGGTGAAAATGTTTCCAGTCTGTTGTCATTGCACATGGGAGACTTTTATTTCAACCACAGCCACTTCCATAGTAAGAATTTAAACCCTGCTTTTGGGATAATACAAAAACAGTCTGGAGGAATATTGTTATTACTGCTGAGAAGCATTTTGTTTTTTTAAATATAATCTGTGAATTTTCATGGATAATTAGAACACAAAAAGAAAAAGGAGAGAATAGGTAATGGGAAAGGTGGGTAAATAAAAGAGGATCACAGCTTTTCTGGGAAAAGGGACAAAGAAATGATCTGTCAGTAATTCCATCTGCATCTATCCTCTAGGCAGACATTTATTTACTTCAATGAGGCCCAGGTGCTGAACCTCACATGCTGCTCAGATCCAGTGAACTTGTCTAGTGACTAATTCTTGTTGATTGTCCTGGCTACCTTCAGTACCTTCATTTCCAGTTACAGATTTCACATTGGACAACTCTTTTGTGAGCAGCAGTCTCAGTGTGCACCTGCTGTGACCCAGGAATCAGTGTCACATTGCTCCCAAGTCTCCAATAGCTCTATTACAACCCAGACTGCCTGGTCAGGAGCTCTGATTTCCAGTTAACTGCTTCAGAGACAGCAGGAGAATAAAGGAAACACTTGAGAGCCTCTTAACCCTCATTCACTTTACTGTAAGCCAGCCACATGAGATCTCCTCAGTAACAAAGCCTGCAAATTCCTGAACACATTTCCCATTTGACTTGTTGGGATTCTAAGTTTAATACAAGATAAGTATATCTTGTTCAGATTTTTTTGCCAAAGGATTTCAGTTTGATTAGGAATTAGCTTAGTTGACCTAATAAAAAGTAAGCATATAAAATACAAAGCTATCTATGCAGTGGGTCATCAAGGAGACAAATGCCTGTTTAGAACAGGGAAATTGTACTTCATATCCTTTTTTCCCAGCGTATGTTTTCTGACACACTGAAATACCTGACAATGTGACCACAAGAATGGGGATAACAAGATAGCACTTGTTAATAATATAAATCCTCTGAATAAGATGTTGTTGTGAATTTTATTTCTCATGTAGTCACAGTTATTCCTTCTTCATTGCAGTCCCTCCCTCACTGGAAGAAATCAACTGAAAAGCTCAGTGATAGAGGTAATAAAAATTTGAATACCTGTACTTTTAAAATTAAAAATATCATAATAAGTTTAAAAGTATTGTACTATTATTTTTAAAGAGGCAATATAAAGGTGAATTCATCTATGTACTATGTACGTGCTTCTGTGTGACTCTTACAGGTGATTAGGACTTCTTAGCATCAGTGATCCAGTATGTCTGAAAAATAATTCCTGGTTTTAGGCATGTGTATTTGACATTTTCATGTAGTGAGTTTTCTTAGGTGTAAGAACTATGACAATACTTGGCTATTTTTATGCAAGTAACAACTTTTCAGACAAGTTTTTCAAAGCAACTAAGTAAATCCTAGTTATTTATTACACTTCAAAATCTAATCTCAACCCATCACATCACATTTGTACATCAAGATGTACAAATAAAAGTTATCTCTTATAAAAGCCCATAACCCTTTTCTGTAGAAAAATTCATTACATTCTATCCCCTTGTGATGCTCATCTTTAAAGTGTTATTTTCCTTGTCAAGAATATTTCTACTTGTCAAAAACGTCATACTGTGCAAAATAAACAGAAACTGCTGCAACAAATGCTTGCTGAACAGTTTCCTCTTAAATGGAGCTGCAATTTTAATGTAGTATTGCTAATGAAGAAGATAGTGGGAAAGAAAAGCTCTTTGAAACATGTAAAAATGGAAAAAGATGAAAAATAAAATCATGTTTTATGGTGAAGAAGCTGACCAAAAAAACCCCCACATTTTGAAGTTTGAACTCATGTAATTCCCAGAACACTAAGAGATATTGTCATAGTCTAATAGGATCATATCTCTCAAATACTCACATCTCCTAAACTTCACCACAGAAAATTGTTTTTAGACAAGGAAATTTCTTTGGACCCATGATTTAGCTTCAAAGTATAAAGTAAACAACACACTTTATAAAATATGTTAGAGGATAGGGCAACTCTTTAATAAAGCCCCAGAGCTGGTCACAATATTAAATGTGGAAAGGCTGGCATTTCTCCATTATATATATTGAACTAGCAGTTCCTTCCATGAGAATGTTGATTATGGCTGCTTCACAGCCTCAATTAAGCACAAGCAAGCTTAAGCAAGCTAAATGTAATAAGGGTCCCTGAAAGCCCACATTATTTTCTTCATCTGTAGATAAAGACCTCAGAGCACCCCAGTTAGAGAGTGGCTGAATGTCAGCAACTTTTCCTATTCACAGGTATTTGTATCTTGAAAGAATGTAAAAATATGTCAGGAAATACAGGGTGGGAGTGTGAACCTAATCTGCTTCTTCTCCTTTCAATATTGAATTCAATTTCTTATCTGTTAATGCTCTGATCTTGATTTTGGAATGAAGTTCTTTCTGCCTTTTCCCTCACAGTAACAAAGATTCTGTTAGGTTTCCATAAAGTGGCAGAAAGATGCATTTAAAAAAATATCCTTTGATGGTTTTTTTCATAACCCTGTGCAGCAGGGCAAGCCCATTCAGCAATGCCCTTCCCCTTGCAGCCCGTGTGAGCCAGCTGTATGAGCAGGCAGTGGCTCCTCCTGCCCAGGATCACACAGGGAAGGCAAGCACTGCACACAGACAGGACCAGCAGCACAGGTAGGACAGAGCAGCAAGGACTGGTGCAAATGGAAATAACACAAAGGGTGAAGCCAAGCACGCTGTGCTTTACTGACTGTCATTAAGGGCTGGAATCTACGTCCCTAGATACATATGGCAACGTTTTACTGTCTTGTCCTGTGATTATTTTGTCCCTCTATGGCTCTCTTTCCATATCTGAAAGATAATTCAAAGTTTGTTGGGAAAAGATTTTGCATATTTCTTGGATTGAATGATCTAATAAAAATGCAGATATGAGCAAACACTTTTGTGCAAACCATACAAGTCTGAGTCAGAAGCCACCTGAAGTGTTTACATAACATACTCTCATGAAAAGCATTTTCTTTCCAGGGTTATCTTGTAAATATTTTTATATTTATAGAAGACTACTGGTTTTCTCATTCCCACTACTCTCTCTTTTTTTCTTCTGGGTGATTCAGTCCAGAAGGAGTAAAATCCAAGTGGAAAAGCAAACTGGAAGAGACCAGGTAATAATATTAGTAGGATCAAGTTCTTTTATGAGCCAGCTTAATCTGCTTTTGTAAAGAATGTTACTGATTTCACCAGGTCTCGGGTGATGGTGCAATGCCTTGACTGCAAATAATGTGGTATTTTCTGCTCAACAGAAATGTTGAAAAAGTGGTTTGAGTCTCTTTCTTTTGTCTTTTTTTCTCCCCAAACCCAGCAGCATTACTATTAACTTACACTATGCAAACCAAGGCTGAAGCAGAAGCCCTTTGTTTTCTTTTCTGCTTCTGCCACTAGTGTAGAAAATACCGTATATTAATATTTTCAAATGCTGATGCTTTAGGTTAAGATTCAGGTATTCCACAAATAAAAGCTGATTTTTTCAAATAGAACCCCAGACATATCTCACATGGTGGTGCTTCAAAGCTTCTCTAGGCCAAACTGTCCCAGCTCTCTCAGCCTCTACTCACATGAAAGGTCTTCCAAACCCTTAATCATCTTTGTGGCCCTTTTGTGCACCAGACAGGTCAAAAGTGGACACAGCACGTGAGGCTTTCCATATTGCTTCTTAATTATTTCTGATTTGCATGAGATAAAAAAGCCTTTTAGAATTTCAGAGTTACATTTTCATATAGCATTTCACACTGTTTTGGATCCTATAAAAAAATTAATTTTAATATATAAATCTGAGCAGTCAGTACCCAAGAACATCATGTGCAATTCTGGCTCTAAAACCAGTGTTTAAACTCTCAGTATAATTAAGACTGATCATTTTATAGCTGATATTAGACCCTGCTGCAAGTCAGTGAAATTCTAATAGTGTAAAACTGGGCTATATCAAGCTGAAAATATGACTGATCTTTACTCTGGTCAACCTTACCTTCAGAGGTTTGAACGGCTTCTTCTGTATCCACAGAGCCATCAAGTCTTTCTGTGATAAAATAATGACATTAGATGAGTTTTGTCTTCAAAATTTTAGCAATGCATCTGGAATACCAATTCTTAGCTTGAAGTGTTTGTTGGAAGGTTGGAAAGACACCAGTGGCAGTCCCAGACATGTTCCATGAGGTTCAGAGAAATGGAGTATGTTCTGAGGAGGAGCTCCTCATAGCAGGCAGCACGCTGTCTGTGTGCTTTCTGACCAGTCAATTCTTAATTCACCTCCAAGAAAATAGCCAATTACAAGACTATTACTTCATGTGATGAACCAGGGAAGAAAATGCCACTTGCCTTTACCAAATCCATTTCTTGATGCACAATACTGAAAAACAAGATGAACTCAGTTATAATGCTTTTTTTCTTTCTTTTCCTTACCAACAATGTGAAAAATATCCCTAGGAAAGAACTGGATAAACAGAAAACTTTATTCGCAGCACTGATAAATGGAATTTTTGCTCCGTATTTTGAATCTGAATTTGGCAAAAACTTCTACCACCAAAAGGTAACACAGCTGAAAACTGGATAAAGTCTGTTAGGCCAACTAGTATCTCCCGTGCTCCCAAAGACAATTTTGGGTTTATATCTCAACAAACCATTAGAAAAGACAACCGTGGCAGATGAAGATGGTATATGTTCACTGATAACAAACTCTATAAAATTCCTTACATAAACTCTGGAGAGAGCCTAATTCAGAGCAAAGCTCAACCTCAGGATTTTTTTACTTACCCCTCAAGCTCCTCTCCTTGCTTATTAGAAAGGGAATAAGTAAAACTAACACTCCTAATTTAGAGGTGATCTTGGGGGCTTTTCTACTGGTAAATGCTGTAAGTGCATAAAGCCTACTCAGAAATGTAGGTGGTAATCTGATGTAACTATTTCTATCTCTTTTATAAGTCACCACTTTGTTTCTGCTTATTTGTTTCCTTTGCATTCCTTTCTTAAATTTTTTTTCCTTTCTTTTTTCTGCAAGGGGAGGAAGGTGTCTGCTGTCTGGTTTTCCTAGGTGTTTAGTTGCGAAACCTAAGCCCTCTTTCTTCCTTTCCTCCAGTTTCCTGATTTGGAAGCAATGTCTAAGGAACTTCCTCCACTTCAAAAAGAAACATGTGAGACTTGGCCTCTGAGGCTGATAAGAGAACCCAGTGGAGGTAATTGACTGTCTGGCATCAGTTTTGTATCTTCTTCAGGAGGAAGAAGCCCTTGCAGACATCATTGAATGTGGAAGAACCATCAGCTTTGGATGCTAAGCTGAAGAATTGTGCTATGAATGAGAATTGGACAGATGAAAAATGCTCAAGAATCTTGAATGGAATAAATAATAGTTAGGGGTGGGTGAGCAAGAGTCAAGGAGGCCAAGTTTAGAAAATAACTAGTATGACTGTAGGAAAAATATGGGAGATTTATTTCTGAAACTCAGTGGTAAGAGGGAACTGGTGCAAAAGCAATGTGGACTAGGAAACATTCAGGCTAAAGATAGATTGGAGGACATAGGAGGAAAGCAGTGACTCCATGACAGGAAGCAGGGAAAGAGGGATCATTATCTAAGCTTCAGCTTTTCAGATCTGAGAGGAATATTTCAGTTCTGTTTAAAAAGCAGCCTGACAAGTTACTGAAATTATACAGTGAGATTAAAAGTCATACACAGCAAAGATTCATATCAGGAAAATAGTCCTCTGTGGGGCTTTATCAGACCCCCACTAATTCCCATATTTCCTCATTTTCAATCACCATAAGAGCTGTGCAGGATTTTCTTTTAGTCCTTTAGGGCTTATAGTTCAGTTAGCCAGAGAACAAGAAATGACTAATCACACAATAGGCATTTTTGAGATCCCTGTGGCCCAGTAGACAAAACGTTGCATGCAGAATTTCCCAGCCTCTCATGGTTTTGTAGCAGCTTTCCAAGACTGTGTAAATTAAAGTGCTAAAGACTGATGTTGTTTTTCACATGTTTATGAAAAGGATTTTGATCATAAAAAACACTTGACTCAGTGTTCCATTATTTTCCCTTTAGCAGTTGAATTTCTTGATACCACAAGTGAATCATCACTTTCATGTGGCCTTCCCCTGCAGGATCCTTCCAAACAAGATGATGGTTCCAGCAGCACAACAGGTACACCTGCCTTCCAGAACATAGCTGGAGCAGCTCGGTATCTTTTTATAACTTCTGACACAATATTTGCAATATGAATTTCATTCCATCTGTCACTTTTTCATGCTTTTGGAAATCTTTCCCTTCCAGACAAGGCTGAGGGAGCAGAAGAGACAGCCTTTCAACAGAAAGTTCCAAGTCTGATGGTGGATGTTACAGGACAGACAAGAAAAGAGAGAGTAATATTACCATCATGCCTTCAGGGGAAAAAACCAAACACCATACCAAATAAAAAGGTAAAAAATAACATTTTTCTTGTCAATATTCATGTCCTCTGAGTGACCTCTTTTCCATAAAATCTTCACCCTGGAGCAATGCTGGCAGATATTTTGAATGTATTTACTGTAACATGGCTGTTGCAATTTATTTATGTTTACTGGCAATTCTAGAAGTACCTTTCCTCTCAACTGCTAGGAAAAACTCATTCTGCATCAGGCACCTACATGAAAGCTCTGTTTCCAAAAGAGCAGAGCTTTCCCCATTTTCCCTGAGACACCTCAATGGCTTCATGCATCTGAGAACTCAAACCAGTATAAATTTCCAGACAGTATTTAAAGTGCTGCTTAAGTTTTTACTCACTTAGGATGTCTTTTTTTAATTCTTCAGGGTGAGTGGACAGAGGTTAAATATAGGTTAAGTAATTCTCTACCTGACTTAATGGCCACCAACTTTGTCTCATATTTTGTTTGCAAAGATAGAAGATCCTGCCTCAGGAAAGGTCAGCACATCTTCTCTTGCAACAAGACAGGATCTTACCAAATTCCATCTCATCCCACCCAGAGTGGTATTTGGAGTGCTAAAGGAAGGCTGCACCTATGCAACCAGTGTAACCATGAAGAATGTTGGTGTGAACTTCTCAAGGTTAGTTTGAATTCTTAGTACCCTGGTTTTTATCTCTCCAAATAGATCCTGACAAAAATTAAGTACAGTTTCTCTGGACCCACCACTCAGAGAAAGCTCAGGAATTCTCACAGCCATTTCATAGGTCTGCCAGAGCTTTCCATAAGATGGAGCCATATCCTAGGAATGCCTCTTCTACTGCCTTTGCTTTAACAGCTTCTGGTGCAAGGGCATGCTGGTAAGGGGGAATGAAATCTGCAGGATCAGTTCCAGAGCAATGCAAAAGTAAAGGTCATACCTGATCTAATGATCTTTAAACAAAAAAATCTGAACAGTAGGAAGTTGCATTCACAAAAGGACTGAATCAGATGTGAAACAATCAGTAAGAAATGAGGAAGCAAAACTTCTGCTTTAGTTGGTACCATTTAATTAAAGATTATTTGCTCAAAATTCATACCAGTATCATGCTTCCTGCAATAGAATCACATCAAAGGACATTAAATAAAGATTGTTATGAACTTTTGGGTCTGCAACACACAGGTGTTTGCCAAGAAGCTGTTTGTACTTCAGCTGCCTTTGAATGTGCAGATTTAAAATGGTGCTGTTTCACATTCTCTTATAAGGACCAGGCAGTGTTAACAAGCTCTTTGAAGGCTTACTTTGGCCCATTCATCTGCTCCTTTGGGGCTTTTTTGTTAGAAACCTGAGCCTTGGCAAGAAGCCCAGGAATTGCTGTAGTCCAACATGTACATTATGATGGAAAGGATGAGCTAAGAAATTCTGCTGTCATTTAAAAAAGCAGAGGAAAAGCAGACAGCCTCGATGAGATTTCTCCTGCCTGAAACAGTTTCTGGGAAACTGATTCTCTTCTCTTTCTGACAGGTTTCGGGTGAAGCAGCCGCCTCCATACACAGGACTGAGAGTGATGTACACACCAGGACCTGTAGGTTACACAGGACAGCTTTTGGGGTTTTTTCTAGACTCAGCTGGCCCTCAGGCTAGCTAGGGCACCTTTCTGGGACAGCAGCTGTCTGGGAATAGAGCTGCCAGGGTACACAGTTTTGTTTAAGGTTACTTGAAGTGATGCTGTCTTCCACCGTCCCTCTGCCACCTTCAGCTAAGTGCTCCATGCACTTGAGTCTCAGCCTGTGCCAGAATGCAGAGTGATAAAAATGTTAAGTTCAGTGGAAAGCAGCAGGTCAAACAGTGAAGTAATAGAGAGCTTTTTCAAAGCAAACAGGACTACTCTACCACTGCCTGTGAGTTTTGCCTTCTGCTTAGGGTGTTTGTTATATCTGCTCTGTCTTATGTCTAGACTTAACTTCCTGTCCTTATACCCTCAGGATTTGAACCTAGTAAACTATTGCCTCAATCCTTTCTTCTCCTGCTTCCAACTGTTCTCCACCTTAAGTTTTTTATCTAGCAAAGCACCATAGCACATTATCTCACTAAGTAGGAAGCTTTCATTCTTTCTGCTTTTGTTCAGTCTCTCTTTTTACCTGCATGCTATCCCTCAATAAATAGTGCTGGCCACTGTCCCCATGGCATCCACGTAATACCAGGCAATATCTTGTCAATGCATGGAATCAAGAAGCAATGACTTGTGCAGAGGCAGTACCAGAATGCAAATCAAACCTCCTAGTCCAGAGCCTTAGCCACAACTCAGTACTTGAAATCATAGGATGGTGTTGGTTGCAAGGGATCTTTAAAGGCTCCAGTTGAGAGAGAAGGATGGTGTGGAGGACTGTGTCAAAGGCCTTACAGAAATCCATCTAGATGGCTGGAATAATTTTCATTCTTTTCTTTTCTCCTCACATCTGCCCCTTTTGTATCTCCCTACCTTTATGTTCTTTTTAGAACAGAAGAGAATATTTTATTCTATTTCATATGGAAGGGACCTACAGTGGCCCTCTAGTCCAACTGCCTGACCACTTCAGGGCTAGCCAAAAATTAAAGCATACTATTAAAGACACTGTCCAAATGCCTCTAACACTGACAGGCTTGGGGCATCAACCACCAGCTCCAAGGACTGCTGGAGGGGACCATGTATGAAACTTGCACCTTACCTGTGAGTCATTCTCTGTCTCTCCCAGGTGGCAGCAGGCTTGCAGGCTGAACTGGAGATAGAGATTTTTGCCATGCTGATTGGAGGGAAAGACACTGGTGGCCTTGAAGAAGTTTCCCATAATATTGAAATAATAACAGAAACTGAAACTCTACTCCTGCCTGTGAAAGCAAATATCCTTTGTTGTCTTATTTCTCATACACACCTCATAGCATTGACCCTGGGGATCATCTTACTATTGGGAGCCTCAAGCATTGTTTCCAGTGTAGGCTGTTGCAGTAGCAAACTTTACTCTCCTTTTCAGAAATATACAAATGGGTGCTTTCAAAAGCACAACAAATGAATAATTTAAGATTCTGATGCCAAACACATTTTACATCAGAATAACGTGGTTTTAAAAGTGGGGAAAGGAAGAAGAGCAACTCAGAAAAATGTTGCTTTTAAAACTAAATGAAAATAATAGGAACTCTTTCCCACCACCCCTCATGAAAATACTTTATTATGCTTTTTGAATCTATGGTAGCATCTGGTTATGAGCAACTGTCATGAGCAACAAAATGACGTATCATCCAGACACTGAACCGGCAAATGGGACAATCCCTGCAGCAGCAAAGATGCAAGCACAGAAGCACATGAATGCTGCCAGAAATGAGCCTGGGTGGATTCAGTGGGCTTTTCAATTGTTTAATTCATGACAGCAGTACAGTAAAAAAGCCAAGTCAGTAGCTATTATTTCTATTTCCCTTGTGCTCCAGGTGAAGTTCTGTTTGACATTTAATCAAATTTACACTTAGAAGTCTGGGAGAAAGGGTCCTCTGGAAACCTATAAAAGAAATAGCAAGGCAAGCTACATCCAAACATGCCAGAAATGTCATTCAGAGTAAGGACCACCCTTACCAAAGAAAGGAGAATTTCAGGATACTCTGAGCCTGACCAGAGTAACAGCAACCCTTCTGAGGCTTTATATGCTCTAGATATGACGTTGAAACTCCCCAGATTTACTTGCATTGACCCAAAGAAACCTTTCATGCTTATAACTGCAGAACTGATCTAGACAGGACCAGTGGCATAGCAGCAAAACCAGCTGCTGTTCTGTTCCCACTCACCCAGTCCTCAGACACAGTTGCAGACCAGCCTCCAAAACACGTGCCCTTCCCCCATATTTTAGCTGTTCCTTTAATCTTTGAGCTGAGGACACTAGTCCAGATTCAAGATGTTTCACATCCTTACTTCCAGAATTCATTCCTACCTCCACAGGTTATTTTGCTTAAATAAACATTGGTGTGTTTATTTAAATAAAATGGTTAGATCCTTAACGTGGTATTCCACCCGTGCTAGCCAGTGACATTTATAAGCGCCGCCCCGAAGGATTCCCCCAGGGAGGGATGGCAGCAGCCGTCCAGGAAGTTCCTCCAAGCCCCAGGCCACGGTTTCGGATTACACTTCCACGAAAGCTTTGTAGTTAGTGTAAGTACTGGATGCAGTGACACCAGCTGTAAATTAAAGTACACTTGTTTTACCTACTCTGCACTTCATCAGCAGCATTCTGAACAAAGCTCATGCAAATGATGCACCTGGCACACTGACTTGGTTACTGTGACACGAGAAGGGAAACACTGGATGACATTAACCAAAGCACTCACTACAAGGGGACTGCAGGTTATTACAACTGCTCAGCTCAGCAGAGGCACTCACAGCAAAGCCTCCTCAGTCCTGTCCCAAATCCTTCACTCACTGTCTCCACATTAAATAAATCCTTGAACTTCCTGGCAGATGGATTTATTACAGTTAAACCCTAATAAATCAGCTTCTCTTTACCATATTTCACTTTCTGTAACCAAGTCTTACTGGTTAGACCCATTGACACTGACAGCAAGTCTAATAAGGGGCAGGAGTCTTACAGATAGGGCAGCCTCAATGTGACAAGTGCAAATACACACAACTCTGCACACACAGTTTCATACAGCACATTTCTGTAGCCTTACAGATTCAGTCTACATGAAGAGTCACAGAATATCCTGAGTTGGAAGGGACTCACAAAGATCAGGCCCAACTCTGCACAGGACATCCTGAGAATCACACCATGTGCCTGAGAGCATTGTCCAAACACTTCTTGGACTCTGTCAGGCTCAGTGCTGTGACTACTCCCCTGGAGAGCCTGTTCCAGTGCCCAGCCACCCTCTGGGTGAAGAACCTTCTCCTGATATCCTAACTCACTCTTCCCTGACACAACTTCAGGCCATTGCCTCGGGTCCTGTCACTGGTCAGCAGAGAGATCAGTGCCTGCCCCTCCTCTTCCCCTTGTGAGGATGTTGCAGACTGCAACGAGCTCTCCCCTTGGTCTCCTCCAGGCTGAACAGACCAAGTGACCTCAGCCACTTCTCACATTCCCCCTCAAGGCCCTTCACCATCTTTGTAGCTCTCCTTTGGATGCTTTCTAAGAGTGTCTTAGAAGGGTTAAGTCTTCCCAGAGGACAAGAAAACCTTACTGGGAATTTCTCACAAACCAGCAGTCAACGTGTTTAACATTAGGCTGGTGTTCACCTCACCCCCGTGAGCTCAGGCACTCCACAACACAATTGATGGTGACAGCTCATAAACAGGAAACCCTCTGGATGTCTCTCCTCAGCTGAACAGTCCCTGTTTTCTTCATATGTGTAAGATTGACATCATCTTTTGCTTTCATCCTCAACATCTGTAAGCCTGCCAAGTTATCCAACCAATCAGCAAAGAAATTCCATCTGTATCTCATTCCTCTCCTCTGGAGAAAAAGAAAAGTGACCACATCAGTCAGTTCTCAAAAAGTTCACAGACATGTACCTCTGACTGCTGCTCTAGGACTGCCCAGTATACATCAAGTATAGCTTTTTTTTCCTGTTTAAATATCTTCTTACCTTTTCCAGTGTGGAATTCTACCCCCAAAGTAACACACAATTATAGTCTAGAAAAACAACTGGTTTAATCCTTCCACCTTAGGGATTTACAACCTGGAGCTCATCATGAAGGAAGTTTAGACAAACTTCTCTCCCTCCATGTTGAAACCTAAGAGGAATACTCACCCAGTCAGTTCACATTTTAGTGAGACACCCCCAGTCCCAAGAGAAGTTCGGATCAGGACCATCTTCCATGACAAGTACAAAGGGAGAGAAATTAATTACACAGTATTCTCCTCTCACATGTCTAATCCAGCTAATCATAGCTGCTGTCACCACAGCCAAACCTCCCTTCTCCTCTGACAGTGTCCTTTTGTGAATTGATTAACAATTCCTACTGAAGCTGGCTGCAGCCATCCCATGCTACCCAAACAACTGTACCCAATGCCTCTTTGAACATTCCTCCCCTCCAAGGCTCCTGGACTCAAAACCATATCCATCTCAGACATAGGAAGGAGCTCTGGATTGGTTGGTTTAGTCTCACAAAACATGGAACACTGACACTCCTGGGTTAAATCCTGTTATTGGTTAAATAGTCTTGTTCAGCCATCCCGAACAGAAACAGTCAAGTCACTGCAGAGGCACCCTGAGAACTTTCTAAGTTTCTATCACCTCCCCAGGTGGTTATCACCAGAACCAGTGATTGTCTCTACTGAGACCTAGAAACCTCCCTGCAATATTAAACTTGATCACAAATTTGCCACTCCTCCTAGCAGAGACCAACAAGCAAAAATCACTGATCAAGCATCACCTGACCAAACTTAGTCCTATCTCATTAATTTCCTTAGTTATTTCACATCAATATTTGAAACATTTCAAAAAGATTCTCTTAACATACTCAGAATTAAATACCACACAGGAAGCTGCCCATGAAAGTCTTCAGCATTCCTAAGAAGACTGTCCATCCTGAATGTGTGGTTGTGATTTTTGTACTAATCACTTTGTGCAATACAAGCAAGCCCCTAATCTACTTGAAGCCTATGTAAGATCTCCACCTCATTATGTTGTTCCCTTCCAACAGCAAAAGGCCAAACCAGAAGAGTCTGTAGCAATCACAGTGCTCACACAACACTTGCAAAGAATCTGGACATAATTATTAGGTTTGGTTCAACAACTGTACAAAGGTGGAGCTGGGATTTCTTCCTTTTTTTCTTCCTTCCATTCATGTTAATTTTCTGTCTTCTTCCACTACAGGTCAGAGCCCAAGAAGATCAACATGAAGATCAGCAACACTTAAATACTTAGATTTTAGTTCAACCTTATGGAAACATCCAGTGTAATTTTTCCATTCATTTAAACAGATTAAATGAGATAAACATTTTGCCTTTTTCCTGTTAATGGGAAAGGTGGTCCAAAAGTTGCAGAATCTCCTGACATGGCTGTCTGAAATGTAAACAGTGGAAAGATTGCTGTAGTTCAACCCTACTACAGAGCAGTGCTGGACGGTTCCCACAAAGTTTTTTTTTAAAAGGGATTAGGTTTCTAATAACATGCACTGAGGCACCTGAAATCTTTTTCAAGTACTGAAAATGCACCAGGTTTCAACACAGTCAACTGTGAGTCTTCAGGAGCTGCTGACCTGCTCTGGTCTTTTAATTCCTAAGTTTCTGTTTGCTTTCACAGTCATAGGCCGAACGTTGTGTGTGCTCACCTACCTTTAATAAGCTGCACATACCAGATGGGGTAACACAAAGTTACACTTGACAAGAGAGGGATCCTTACACCCTCTTGTTCAGTCACACATGAGCACCTTCAAATGTTCACCTGCTCATCTCTCTTCATAGTGAGAGACTGAGCCACAGATGGTCTTTTGCCCCTCCTTGTTCCCACCTACACAGTAATGGCTAAAAGAAAGGTCACAGGCTCTTTTTGAGCCACCACATTTGTGTGTGCAAGTGCAGCTCTGCTTCTAGTTTATGAATTCATTTCTCACAAGGTCCTTTCTTGTGCTTCATCCTTTTTCCAACATGTGACATGCTGAGAGAGATGAGGAATTTTTCTTGATACATGCAGATGATTTGTTGTCACAACACAGTGACTGAGGATCCCATGATTGGCCATTAACAGCAGCTTTCACCAGTGTGAAATATGAATGCCAGTTCTGAACCCTCACATCCACACTGTTAGGTGAGACATGTATTCTAATAATACAGATTTAAGCTTGCCCTGTACTTGAAAGTGCTTTCCCGCTCAGGTTTGTAAATCTAGGGAATTTCACCCAAGAAAGGGCAAACTGATGGCCCAAGGATATTAAAATTCCTATCAGAGGACTGTTGGCACAGGACAGACCTCTTCCATTTAAAGCACATGCTGGGCTCTGTCAGTAGCCACCCAAGTACTGCATTAGTACAGACCCGTCACAAGTGATAAAAATCAGAGAACCAGAGGGAAACTTCAAGAAGGCAGCCTGTGTCAGCAGCTAGGGAGAGAACTTTTCAACACCTGAAAGACCTTTTCTCCAAGGATTCTTCCCTAAAACCAGTGACAGCAAATAGATACAAAAGTGTAGGAATTCCACCTCTTCCAACTTAGATCAGAGGATACCTGCATTATAAGATGACTGCATCCCAAGCTACTCTTCTGTATCACCATTTACATACTTCCCATCAGTCCCTGAATTCATGTGCCCATGGCCATGATTTTTTCTTCCAGGCCTCCCAGGGGATCATCAAACAGCAGTTCATTATACAGCATCCATAACATCTATTTCCCTGTCACTAAGGGTAACAGAAGCACAGCTAGCCTTCCCCTTTTGGTACCTGGTTTTGGCATCTCTCTCCTCAGTCACCTCAGCTGAGGGTGCATTGTGGTGTCACAAGCCAGCTCTCCATCTGTAACACTTGTTTTTCCAGCGGGCTGGCCCATTTCAGCAGCAGATAATGTGGATAACAGATGTCAACTGACTTTACCAACAAAATATATCATCCTACATTGCATCCTCTTCCTCCTAGTAATCCCTCTGATGAGGGTCTATTACTACTTACAGAGGGTAGACTTATGAGGGTCTATTTACTCTCCCTCTTATGAGGGAGTAGTAAAGCAAAAGAACAGAATAAAATGAAATAGAACAGCATAAGTCAGGATAGAGACATGTTTGAATGCAGCTGTTTCCAGGTGGCCCTATGATTTCATATCTGTCCAGATATGGATGAAACTTGTGATTCAAGTGAAACAACTGGCAGAGCTGTATGAAGGTTGCCATTTCTATAGAGTCGGAGAACCACCTGGAAATGGAGCACAATGTGCTCCTGTGAATCACCCAGACTCTGAAGAGGCAAGTGAACAATCATCCCCTGACAGTCACTTACAAACAACCGAGGTATGGTTGTTACACCTGAGGTGCTGCCTGGAGAATGACCAACTGAACTGCTGGCCTTTTGCATAATTGCTAGTAATAGACAGCCTGAATCAAAAACAGCAGTCAGCCACAACTGGGATGCAACTAAAAATCCATGTGAACCTCAAGTTAGAAATTCAGCTTTGAGTACCTAAGTCAGACATGTGAGCCCAACACTCAGCAAAGTATCTGGAAGCAGCTCCCACCACATCCCCCAAACCAGTGACTTGACTATTGGTGAAAAAGACACAGCATGTGCTATAAATTAATAACAACAGCAGCAGAGACTTGTTCACTCCATTCTGCCCCACTGCCCCTGCTGTGAAAATAAATCATTTTATCTGACACAGGACAAGTACAACATTGCAACCAATCAGTGCAATTTCTAAAGCCTGGAGCAAGTAAAAGGCAAACAATCCAGGCTTCTCACACTTGGTCTGCCAGCTCTCCAGAAAAACACAATCTGCGATGGCCTTTCATTTGCTCCCAGTGATTTTATTCTCTGTAAAACATTCTTTGAAAACAGATACACAGGCCAAGGCAACTGAGGATTTACAAAAGGAAATACCAGTACAAAACACTATGAACAAACTTGTCTCACAAAGCAAATATAAATATGCCTTTAATAGAGTGCAGCCATGTTCCTCCCTGTCCCACTAAAGAGTGAGTGGCTGTAGATCAAGTCCTCACACTTCAGCAGAAATCACAGAGCTTTTTCCACAGGCCACAAGCCACCAGCAGGTGTCAGTGAAAAATCCTGCCAGGATTTTAATCCTGGATAAAGGCATGGTCTCACTAGCAGTACCTGTGCTGGATTCCATCAAATGAATGCTGCCGGGATGAGCTGATCCCAGAATAAATTAACTCCATTTCTAACAGGCATTCCACTAGAGGAAGAGCACATGCCTTTTCCAGCCACCTCAGAAAGAGTCCAAAGGCATCCATCTGCAGCAGACTGGAGAGTCCATCTCACAGACAACCATTCTGAGTTGGGTTTACATGCTGGGTTACACCACATGTGGAGGGGACAGACTGTCCCAGCCACGGGACATCATCACAGATGTTCAGCCACAAGAACACTTCCATGGTCAGCAGTGAGGCTACGTGAGTCCATCCAGGTGCTCTGGGTCTTGGGCAGCAAATGCTAGAGCACTGCAAGAACCATCTTTTCTTTCTTCTTCCTTTTTCTCTTCTTCTCCTCAAAACGTTCAGTAGCATCAGCAAAAAATGTCACCTCCTCCTTGGCCTCAATCTCCCTCTTCAGGAACTGGAGCCCTGCCATGTTGAATCCCAGCACATCCTGCAGAGAGACCAGCACCACACTGTGAGGCACATCCCAAGCTAGCTAGGGTGCAGAGAGTCCTGCACTTGCCACCCTCTACTAAGAGATGATGAAAAGAAGACAATCCACAGATTTAAAGAAAGCAATGTTAGTTTAAATGTAAACTTCATCTGACCAGGAGAACAGCCAGTCCTGCACTCAGTTCCCCACAGCCCTCTCTTAAGAGCAGCTATAATCCACCACATTTTCTGAAAGAGAAGTTGCTGGCAGGCACCTGAAGCTTCCTCTGGGAAAATGCAGAGTCTGCATTGAGGTAGCAGCCCACAGAAAACCCAAGAGAAGCAGGGAGTTACTTTACCTCCCACATATTTAGAAACTAGCGAGCCAAGATCCAAGCACATGTATCAGGAAACCAAGTGCAAATGAGGCAGGGAGCACAAGTATAAGCTCACCACTGGGGTATTCTCACATGAGGAGGAACATAGGGAAAAGGCAGCCTATTTGCAAAAGAGGATGGTTTAAATGAGCTCAGATCACCAACCAACTTCCCCACTGGACACCACAGACAACTCATGCTCACGAACATTGGCTCATCCCATTATTCTACATCCTGGAAAAGGGGAGGATGCAACACTCACCCGGGCCTCACTGACTCTGGAGATGGTGGTTTTCTTCAGATTTTCTATCACTGTCACCAACATCTGGTTGCTTGTGATCTGCCCAAAATGTATCCTGGGAACAAAACGGACAGTGTATTGCAGAATTGTTATTAGAAACATCACAAAGACCCTCTCCTGAGCCTCTGTATGTTCTGGACATACAGGGTTTTTTTTAATCAGTCTTCTCCAGACACTGAACATGGATAAAATTATCTGGAAAAGCTGTTTTCTTAAGTTTAACAGTGGTTCAGGGGGAAGGTCTTTCTGAGAACACAGGCTCCACAGTGACTCTGTGCCACCAACAGTGCCTCATCAGACTTGATGTGGGATCTTCTCATCCCAGTGAGACTAGAGCCACCAGGACCAGCACTCCCATCCAGGCATGTCAGCACTCTGCATCCAAGCAGTTCATTCTCACACACCATTCACTGCGGGCTGCAGAGATTCCTTATCTCCTGCACAGACCACGTGTTTATTCCCAAGGATGCTTCCCAAGAGTTTCAGAGACTCAGAAGAAAGCCCAGATCCTGTCTGGGCAGATAAAGGACTCACTTGAGCAGGAAGAGGAGAGCTCGGCACAGAAGTTCAACATCTGAGCCCTGCTGAATATATTCATTGAAAAGTCTGAGCAGGTCAGGGACATAGGAGAAAGGCAGCACCAGGAGAGACTCTTCCAGCTCACTGAGGGAAAAAGCAAAGGGACACAAGCATTGGTCTCAGCCACTCCACTGCTACAGACGAGCAGGAAACACATCCACATCGGTGGGTTCTGGTACTCAGCTGTGCTAAGCATTTCTCACAGCTGCTCCATGACTGCCCTGCATCTGCACAGCCCAGGCATCTTGTGGCACAGGGAGCAGGCACACAGCCTTCCCTCCTCAGCATCCCCAACCTGCTCTCCAGATACTTGTACATCTCCAAGCAGCCAACCCACATCCAGAAGCTTCAGCCCACACTTCCCCTTCACCAGTTCCATGCATGTTCCAAAAGAGGCTGCTGGAAACAGTTGACTCCAGACTCTCTAGCACTGCCCATACCTTGCATGAGACTACTCAATGACCCCAGCCAGTCCTAGGCCTAGAAACCCAACACTCAGTCACAAATCTGTTCAGCAATGAAGCTCTCGGGACTCACCTCGACTTGACCTTCTTGAAAACTTCCAGCACGTAGGCAGAAGGCTGCAACAGAGCAAAGACACCAGCCCTGATTAATAAGAAACATTCCAGGACCAACATGCCCTAAGGTCCATTTCACACAGTTAAAAACACAACATCTCATCTTGTGAGACAGACACATCAAACTGAATATAACAAAGAGGAAACCCTTTCGGCTTCAATCAGCTGCCACTCTGAGAAGTTCTCCCTCAGCGTTCTCAGGATACTCTACACTGGTGAAGAATATTGTGAAAAATCAAATTTATATTTAATCAGCTAAGTCATCTCAACTTATGTCAATCAATCTTGTACAAATTGGACAAAAAGTTTGGTAAAACAAATTATATATAAAAAACTTTATACAAACTAATCTCCCAGACTTAATTCCTACTACTCCTGTTTATCTGCTGGAAGCGTTTGGCAGACGGGAAAGGATTTCCAGAGCAGAGCTGGGAATTGGGAAAGAAAAGTGCCTCTAACTACTAAATTGTAAGATTTCATTGCCTTCTGTTAAGTCTATCCAACTTATAATTAAATAGACCTATAATCATGGAGGAAGGGACAGAAGGGCTCTTGCAAGGTGATTACAGGTAATTAGAAGGAAGACAAAGGCTGTTTCATCTGGCACTGACATTCAGCTCTGAGCAATCTGGTCTAGTGGGAGATGTCCCTGCCCAGAGCAGGGGGGTTAGAACCAGATGATCGTGAAGGTCCCATCCAACCCAAGCCATTGTATGATTGCATGAAAAGGGGAGAGTGAAAAAACAGGGAAATTCCTAAGGGTACTTAAAAAACACAGTCTGGGAGTGCACACTGGAATAAACCAGAAAAACAAAAACTAATCTACTCAGAGTAGTAGATAAAAGTAGGACTTTTATTTATCAATGAAATCCACACATCCATGCCTGTCTATTTTGTAATATGTCAAAAACCCACAGAATTTAGTGACAACTGTTGTGTATGACATGAATGAATAAGGGCACCAGCTCTAGCCTGCAATACCCGAGCACTGAACTTCCATTCAGGATTTTCTCAATGTAAACACTGCAGGAATAGGAACAACAACAGTAATTGTAGCAACACCACATAAATAAACCTGGGAAAGGTTTGAACTAGCTTTCCTGTATCTTGGAGGAGACTGTAAACCCCTGGCTCATGACAAGGAACATCATAAAGTCATGGCTACCATCAGGGTTGTTTAACCCTGTTTGACAGGGTTAAACCTTTGTAATACACATGCATGATACTAAAAAATAAAAATAAAAAAATAGCAAAATAAATGAAAAAAAAAAAAGAAAACCTAAATTATATTTACTTTGCACAAGCAAAAAAAGTTGAACTAAGCAGCCCTGCCCCACAGCAACCCAGCATGCTGGCTCAGCCAGCAAATCAACCAGCCCCACTCCAGCTGAGAATAGACTACAGCCTGTGGCCTGGGCATTCCACTTACTGTAATATTTCCATAGGCACGGAGAATGGGATTGACAGGGAAGGGAACCTGGAGACACACAATGGGTTAGAATGAGGCAGGTGTGTGAGTATAAACACATATTCAGAGCAAACTTAGGCCCACAGTAGAAGAGAGCTTTTACTGAGTGTCTTCCTGCAATTCCCACACCTCCACCCTCCCCAGAATGTTGCTGAAGGCCTCATGTGAAGCCATCAGACAATCTCATTCTCAGACATATATGACTAACTCAAACACGGATGAATTTCCTTCCACTTCTTGTCACTTTTCCCACTTCTAAGACAGCCCCTTACTCAGCAAGGAGTGTTGAGATGAAGGCAAAGTTGAGGCTTGAGGATGAACCTGCAGCAGCACACTCTTCCAGGGACAAAACCTATATACTGGTAAGACTTTAGGCATAAAGATCATTGGAGAGAACCCCTAATTATGCCCCAGAGCATGATGCCATTTAGTTCTCCAAAAGATTTGAGCAAATGTCGGCTGTTTTCAGCTGTTCAGTCTTTATCTGCATGCTCAGTCTTTCCACCTGAGCTGGAAGGATATGCCCAATACACCTTGGGATTTTTACATTCCTCAGTCTTTTACCTCTTTTCCTGCAGCTTTGCACATGGCATTGTGCTCCTTTAGTTTTGCAGTCTCTTCTCTGTACAGCTCAATAGCTTCCATGATCCTCTCAGCCTGTGCAGCACAAGAACAGCACATCAGTGACACCAGACAAGCCAGGACAAAGCTCAGCTGGACAAATGGAGGTGGAAGCAGAGGTGCTGACACAGAGCACCACATGGCATCTCCCCTGCTAACCTCTACTCCAGATTGCACCATTACCCTGAACACACAAGTCATGTCCTGAAGATGTCACACACCATCCACATTCCCCCACTGCCCTGCGTGCTCTCTGCTGCAGCTTCAGGTGTTGCTTTGACCACCACCCCCAAGCAGTGTCTCTTTGAGGCAGGAGCCAGGGTCAGGCCATTTAGGCTATTCAGATTTAGGATTTCCTCTGAAAATCACCAAACCATTGAAATCTGCAGCCATGGAATTACCCACCCCACACCTTCCTAGTACATCTCCACGTCAAGCACCACAATAGATTTCCACCTTCCACAGAACCCCACTGGACGGCACAGCCCTTCAGGGAGAGCCCTAATGCCTTGAGAACATCCCAGCTGCCTTTTGCTCCTTTGGGATGCAAACCCCAGAGGGCAAGAGCAGCTCTGTCTGTCCCACATGTGACAGGCAGCTGCAGGAACCCCACACCTCATTCCTCTCAGGAGGAAAGAATTCCTGGTGTGTGACTCTCCAGAGTCAAAACCCTCCCTTGTTAGATTCTGAGCAGGACAGACTGCCTGTGCATGCAAGGTTACAGCACAGGTTACTCTCCAAACTGATGCTATGACCCCATGAGAGCCCCTCTGAGAGGCTGCTGAGGCCCAAAGCCACGCTGGCAGAGCCACAGTACCTTACCGCTTTGATGGTTTCAATGGTCTTCTTTCCTGCCAGCCCTGTCTCTCCTTGCCTCTCTCCAGCCACCTACAAAATACAAAATACAAAATACAGAGCTGCAGTTCCATCCTTCCACAGCACCACAGAGCAGCCACAGCTCCAGCACCCCCTTCCCCCCTGCACTGCCTCAAAGCAAGAAAATGTTCCTTTCTCCCTGATACCTCTTCCATGCCTCTTACAGAAATAGCTTTTCCAGAGTTTGTACAGTCAGACTGACACACATTCAGATGGTGCAACTCACCACAGGCTGCTCTTCCTTTGCCACACTCTCTTCATATTCAGCTTCTCGTTGCTACAGAGGATGAGAACACAACATATTAACAGCAGTAAGGCAAGGGTGCAAGTCCCTTCCAGACTATTTGAGCAAGACAACCTGGAGGGCTTCATGCAGCCCATTGCAAAACCAGGACCAATCAGCAGAGTCCAACAATGCCAGTGGCAAAATGCCCATTTGTTCCTGGTCCCAACCCCACAGTGAACTTCAGAATCTCCCACAGAGAAAGAAATCCAGGTCTCTGCTCTGGGTGCAGGAACAGCCCTTCAGGATCCCACCAAGCTGAGACAGACACCACAGTTCAGCATCACACCTTTCACCAGCCACACAACACAGAGAGAACAAATCTAGAAAAGTCCCAGGGTTGTCCTGGGCTGCAAAAGGAAAGAGTCTCTGGTCTGCCATCTCTCACATGAAAGGGCATCAATTATGTTATGCATACTTCACTACTCACGTATTCATGCCCACCTTGCTATTCAAATTTGAACAAAACAAATTTTTCTGGAATCTGGAAAAGAGCTGTCTCTGTCTCTCCTTTTACCAAACACAGGGCATCAACGTACAGTGTGTGGGTCAGCTCTTGCAAACAGGCTGGGATAAAAACCCCCAAACATCTATTGCAGGTTTCTCATCCACTCCTGCTTCTGCATTTCTGCCTCCTCCCCCGTCACCATGGTTTAAGAACTGACTTAGGAAGGAGTGACAGGAACAGGCTTCTCTGAGGGATCTAGCAAAAAGGCAGAGTTACAAACTGTTCCAAGGGAATCTGTGATTGGACATGTGAAACAAACACATTGGCCAACCCCAATGGTGGCTCAATACTGGAACAGGTACTCAGTCTGGAAAATCTATTTCTTTGGAGATGTGAGTGTATGAAGGAAAGTCTTTAAGCAGTCTGATACAGCATTAAGATCATCCTGCAGTGAACAAAGGGTTGGACTAGAGACCTCCAGATTTTCCTTCCTATTGAAGTCCTTCTGAATTTATGATTCCTGCCAATACATGCTCAAATGATATAGAAGGGGCTTCTTCCAGCATCCCTGAGCTCTGGGGCCTGGTACTGAGACAGGATGGACCTCTCACAGCTGGAAAAGGGACAAACTGCATTTAACAGGAGCAGTGCTCTCCATCCCTCTCCATCAGCCACCTGCTGAACTGCCGCCCAAACACATTTGTGCTGAAAGGCACACAATAGAATGTCAAAGACTGTAAGCAAGAGACATGCAGAAAGCCACTGAAGACCAAGGGAAAAAAGGTTTGGAAGGTAGTTTTGGTAGGAAAGATGCAACTCTCACCATCTCCCTCTCCTCTTCCAGAATCAGTGGTTCCCTTGTCCTTTCCCAGAGGCGCAGGGACTTGTCATGAGATGCTGACACCACATAGTCTCCATTGGGACTGAGTGCCAAACACCAAACCTCCTGGTGATGCCCCTGCATAGATGACAGAAGAGCTATGACATCAATATCACCCAACTTTCACCCATGAGGAAAATCCTGCTCATGCAGGGAAAATGCTTCCTTTCAACAGACTCCAAAACTTCCTACCTCCAGTGTTTGGATATGCTCAAATTTATCTGCATCCCACTGCTTAATCTTGTTGTCCTTTCCCGCTGTGAAGAAGAGATGGGATTTGGGCACAAACTGCAGATACATCACACTGGAAGAGAAAAAGGCTCAAATTTACCCACTTGGGGAACACTGCAGAACTCCCCCTGTCTATGCTGGATAAAAGGATTCTTGCTAGATCACAACTCCTTCGAGACAAGTCCACAGTCCAAAGATGCTGTAGGATTTGACTAACCTGTCATCATGGGCAAAGAGAGAACGGTGACAGTCCCCAAAATCCAAGCCCCAAATCTTCACATTCCTGTCAGCAGAGCCAGTTGCAATTAGAGTCCCATCCTAGAGAGCAACAAAGAGAGAGGGGGTGTGGGGAGTTAGCTGGCAGCCCCACAAGGAACTGCTGCTGCCCCAGTGACGCTGCACTGCTGAGTAGGCAGACATCTGGCTCCTGAAATGTGGCCCCCTGATCCCTCCACCTCCTTCCCAGTGGCCCATGCTCTGGCACTGGCACAGCCCACTGACAGCACTCTGGCCCTCCTCTGACCCTCTGCAGGTATTTGGCTATATCCTGACATTCTTCTTGGCTTTCAATGAGCCTCATTCCAAAGACACCTCAGAGCGAGATGCAGCCCAAGAATGAACAGGCACAAAGAGGCTGCTTCCTCTCAGCACCTGCCCTCTGCTCCCACTAACAATTGAGGCTCCCCTCACACAGCAACTTTAGCAGAAAGCAGGCTGTACCTGTTACAATGAGTGCAAGGGACCATCACAGCATTTGGATTTCCACTCACAAAATGCCCCAGGGTCAGTTCTGTCATGTCCCCAACTCTGACACCCCTTCCAGTGAGCACAGGACTGCAGAATAAGACAGGGCTTGCTGTGTCCCACCCAGAAACTGCTAAGTCAGGAGCAAGGAGGTGACAAGAAAGCTTGATCCTAGAGGCCTTGATGCCAGCAGAGGCTCCCACACTCATCCATACCACCACAGTCCCAAGTTACACAGCCCTAATGATACTTACATAGCAGATGTCCATACACAGCACTGGCAGCTTGTGTCCATACAGAGAAAGGAAAAACTGAAGCAGAAGAAAAATGACTCAGTTAGACATGCTGGGTAGAGAGGTGTGCAAATCTCAAGCTCCAGGCTACTTCTGCTCTGCCTCAGGAGCTGTTTTTCTAGCACTGTCTCACTTTCATTCTTGCCCTGAACACTGTTAGCAGCAGGGTCATGAGGCTCGAACTGAGAAGGTGGAAGTAGCCAAGCAAGCTGAACTAGCTCTGTTTGCTCTCTAAGTAACTCTGGTGCCAATCATCAGTGTCAATGAAGTTCATTTCTGTTTCCCTCCACATAACTGCCAGCACCAATCTGTCTTGTGTCACTCCATAACATTCATATGCTAATACACAGCTCACAAATCCACCACACACTGCTCACAAAGAAGGTTCTCCTCCCACAGGCTTTGCCTCTGCCTTGCCCTATTTACCACCACATGAGGCACATTCATCCCCCACCTTCACAGCGCCTGACAGATCTGGAGTACCACCACATCTGCAGGGTTTAGAATGAACCTTGCCACCTGCAGGCTCAGAACACTTTTTAAATGAAAAATGGATCTCCCAGTTCCCAGTGTGGAACAACCATGGTTCTGTCAGGTTTGCCAGCAAACAGGCCCCCGAAGGAGAATGCATGTTCCACATAAAATAGACACTTTTCCTTTGTATTCCTGCAGGTTACTGTTACATCCCTTCCTGCACAGCCTCACACCCTGTTTGGTCATGCACCTTGAGTGTGTCAACGTAGAAAACCTTGACGGTGCAGTCGAGCAGGGAGACAGCCAGCAGCTTCTGGTTGGGGCTGTAGCGCACACAGAGCACGTCCTCATCCAGCTGCAAAACGCGCACGTGCTTCATGGAAAGCCTGGCAGCAAGAGGGAAAAAACAACTGGTAACCCAAGCAAACAAACTAGGAAGAGAAATGGATACAATTCCCACACTGCACCCTGGGAAAGGAAGTGAATTCCAACATGCAGCACCTCATTCCTCACTATGACAGGACTAGAAATAAGCAGGCTCTGGTGACAGATGAACTTCACTGCTACATTTACAGTAATGATCTGCAGGCCCAGCCTGATTAGACACTAAACTCACACACACAAAAAGGGATCAGAATGAGGCGAGTGCCCTCCTCCACCTAAGCTCAGGTCTCCGCAAAACTGCAGTGAGCCCACACTCTCCTCCATGTGTCCCACACAGATATTATGGGCAGTTCTTGCAGTGCACAGCAGAGGCCAAAGCACCCATCAACGACAATGGCACAATGTTTATCTTCTCACCTTTTCTGAACACTGCTCTCATCCTTCACAAGCTCAAACTCCCAGAACTTGACACACTTATCAGCGCCTCCTGTCACGAAGCCATGCTGTAGGGGAGAACAAGAAACCTGCTGTGAAACTAGTTCCTATCATCCAGAGAAAGTCTACAGCAAGGAACTGAAAACACAGGGGAGGTTTTTGAGATGTCCCACGTTCCTACACCATTAATGATTAAGTGGACACCACCAAGAGCATTTGCTCTGATTAGAGCACACATTGCCTGAGCAGCAAAAACAATTTCAAAAGCTCTAGCTTATTTTGGAGGGCTAAGACGAAGATCTCAAATGTAAAACAAAACCTGGATTGAAACTTTGGGATGGAAAGCAGTCATCTCAGCTGCAGCTAACAATATGCTTCTGATTTGTGACCAGCTTGAGACTCTCAGTGTTACTGGATAACACACACCTGACCACCACCCTACAACAGAGCCTTCTAAAGGAACAGCAGTTCAACATTTTACATTAAGAAGGAGGGTAAAATCTATCCCATATGTTTTCATCTGTAGGGTGGATGAATTTCAGGCAGATTATTTCTTGCTATGGTTTTGATTCCACTAGAAAGTTATTAGACACTATCAGCTGCATCCTCCACCTCTGAGGATGAGAAGTTCCATGCTTCCATGGAACAAAGCATGCAGTGCAAAGAAATTCCATGGTGCAAACACAGTACTATAGGAAAGAGTTACATGAAAAGATGTGCAGATGATGCTTTTAAGGGTGGCTGAGTTACCTGGTCTGGTGAAAGAGCAATAGACCACACTGCCCCATCGTGAGCATCAAGTGTCTCTATCAGACTGCCAGAAGCCAGGTCATACAGCTGCAGCTTCCCTGTCTGGGGAGAAAGACATCACAGAGGCAGAATCAGCCTCTGCTCACAACTACGACAGCTCCTGGCAGAAGAGCAACCTGCCACCCATGCCCCCAGCAGCCAGCTTCACTAGGTGGCTGTTACACACAGCCAAACTCCTGACCTCCATCAGGGTCCTCCCAAAGCTCTACTCTGCTTCCCACCTCAAGCCACAAGAGTCCTGTAATGACTCTGGGAACAGAGCAGTGCTCCAGATCAGGAGAGGCAATGCATTTTCTGTGAGGCTGCCTTAGTGACATTTTCCTAACACATTCCCAGACCTGGGCAGTCTGGAGTCAGAGGGGCACTCCTTACCTTGGTCCCAAGGATGACCTGCCGATCCCCAGGGACAAACAGCGAGCAGAGCGCGTACTCACACTCCATCGTCCGGATGCACTGCAACGTCAACCTGTGGACAAAGACAGAGCCCAAAACCTCCTATCACCCACAGAATCTGGCCTGCTCAGTGACAGATGCTCCAGTGTGGCCTCTACCCACAGCTGTCTTTCAGCTGGGGTCAGAAGATAAGCCACCACCATCCTATTAACCCAAACACTACCCAGCACTACTGCTAACAATGTTTTCCATAAAAACATGCCACTGTGCTGTCCACCATCATCACCTATTGCTGCTGTGAACAAGAACAGAACTCCTAATTTTAAACAGTGTTTCAGGAAGGGATGGAGTGTAAGATAGTGTACTCAGAGGAAACTGAGCTTGAAATCAACACCACCCAAGAAACACTAGGACAGCACTCTACATCAACACACAACTCTAGATCAACACAACAGCCTACCCAGTCTAATACTAGACTCTTCAGATAGGATGCCAAGAAACCCACATGTTCCCTAAAGAACAGATTATTTAGGGTAACAGTTAATACCTCTTATTAAAAATTTAAAAACAGAAAAAACCCATAGCAAAGTAGTCTATACCTGACTGCTACGCAGGACCTTTGTGTTTATACATTCTGTTGAAATTTTAGGTCTATAGTTTCTCAGTTTCCCTAATAAGAAAAGAAAAATAATTTTCTATTTGCTTCCTTCACTCAGTTTTATCTCTTTCCATTGTCTCCTCTTTCTTATCACTTCCTTTCTTAACAGAGCATCCCTCAATTCTGGGAGACTGACACAACCAGACTGCGTACCTGTTCCAAATCTTCACGGACTCTGCAGCTGCTGAGAGAATGGCAATGTTGTCAGAGCTAAAAGCCAACGTCCTGACATCACTGCGGTGGCCTCCAATGGTTATCCTCGACACACGGACAGCCTGGGCCACTTGTGCTGACAGGTCCAGGTTGTACAATTCAATGACATTATTCTGGAGCAGCAGTACCATCTTCAGCTCTCCTTTTGGAGAGAGAATCAAGTCAAATGACCTGTTTGATTAGATAAAATCAGAGCTGTACACAGGGGCAATATGACCTGTTTGATTAGATAAAATCAGAGCTGTACAGAGGGTTAATAAGACAAAGTATTGGAGGGATAAATTATCAAGTGCAATTGAGACAGAGGAATATGGACAGAGCACATCCAACAAGCAAGTGCACACTGAGCCAGAGGTGTGAATGGACTGGAAATCACAGCAGGCCTCTCCCCAGCTCCAAGCTAAACATATATTGAGGGGGAAACTTCTTCCTCCTCTGCCTGCACTGAGCTATGCAGAGCTCTCCCCAGGTAGCTGCATAACCACTCATCAGACTCTACAAAGCCTTTCCACTCACTTGATTTTAGAAGAAGCTTTGACGCTAGTGACCCGCTGAATCTCTTCCTGCAGGCTCAGCTCCACACTCCTTTCAGGCTCCTCTGCAGAGCTCTGTCTGGAAATGTCAGATAAGGGAGGAGAGTCAAATGACCTGGCACAACCAACACAAACTAACATAACAACACAGAAAACATAAGGAAACCACTTAGCCTGCTGAAAAAAACTTCCCTCTTATCCAGCAGTGCTAACCCCATTGAAGAATAGGGACAGTGAAGGGTGGACAGTGAAGTTCATGCAGTATGCAGACCACTAAAGACACAAACTGCCCTAAAACCCCTCCTCCTCTGGAGCCAAAACACAAGGCACATTACAAAGATGGATACAGAACAGAGAATAGAAGCTGTATTTGAGAGCAAGACCAGCTTCTGCTCATCTCCTATCACACACCAAAAGCTCTCAGCCATTGCCAAAATGCATTTTCAGATTTGCAGATTTGGACAGATGGCCTGTGCTTTAGTTTCTACCCTGGAGCCAGACTTCTCCCTAAGGGCTGTTCTGAGGCACCTGTTAAGTGCCAGGATACACAGAAACACTTAACACAGAGTAACCATTAAGAAAACTCTCACCTGTATCTCTGCCTGCTGTAAAACAGGAAATGGAAGTATCAGATTCTCTGTAACTTCTCAGATGAAGCTCTCATTCCTGCATTGCCTACCAAGACCTTACTTTGATGCACCAAGCAGTATAAACACCAGTGTCAGGTAGAGCTGAGCAGCTCTGAAAAACCCTTTTTATATCCATTTCTTTGCACACTTTAGCTTTCTTTTTTCAGAGGGAAGATTCAGAAAGAAAGGTATTTCCTTAGTCTCTGGGAACAGGGCTGCTCAGACAAGCACAAGGAAGCACAGAAAGATCAACCCCAAAATACAACAGCTAGCACAAAGAGAATGGCCAGAATGGCCAGAAGCTTGGAGTTTTTGACCACTGTGTAATGCTACACAATGAAGAGTTTTTCTAGAGCCTTCTGGACACAGACAGCATCCAAAACATTACTCACTTGGCTTTTTTCCTTGCTTTCTTCTTTTTTTTTTCCAATTTCTTTTGGATTTCCTCTTCAGAAAGAACAGAGAACACTTCCAGAATGGCATCTGTTCCCTAGAGTCAGAGGAGACAAATTCAAAGGTATGCAAAGCCCCTGGCTGGCCCTTACAGAAAGTACCCATGCTCTCTACCAGCCTCCTCTACAGCTCAGTAGCAGAGTCCCCCACTACTCACATGGCAGGCCAAAAACTTGCCCATCCGGTCTGTGCCAAGAGTCACCACTCGGTCCCTCCCTTCCCGCATGATGGATCCAGCCTTGCTGCACTTCACGATGCGCTACAGGGAAAGAGGAACAAAACTGGGTCTGAAAGGTCAAATGATCTTCTCAGGAAAACTCAAGAAACCTGCTGACAAGAAAAGTCAAGGGCAGGGGGAAATGAACCTAAAGGGTCCTGGCAGAACAGCTGGTAAGGATAATAAAGGGACAAAACAAGCATCTGTGTGAGCTACAAGCTTATCTCCTGTGTTTTGTTGCATTTCAGCTGAAAATAATCATTGGCAGTCTCAGTAGAAGAATAAGTTAATTTTATCGGCAAACCACATCCATTTAAGAGACAGAGCAGCAGAGTTCAGTCAAAAGAGGAAGAGAAGGTGAGAAGAGAAACTCCTAAACAGGGCATTGTAGGGAGAGAAATCCTCTGGAGAGGAAGCTGTAAAATTAATTAACCAAGTTAGGTATCTATCACAACTACAAACAGCCTGAGATCTGAGCAGTAGTCCAGAAAGTTCTACCAGAAAGACAGATTCAGTAAAGTCTCCTCCAGCAGCAGAAAAGTGGGAATGGCTTTCTGCAATCCAATCTCACACCATATTTCATTGCAGTGCAACTCTGACCTCTCAGTTTCTGCGAAGCTGAGCATCAGTACTGAACTTGGCAGCTGCAAACCAGCAGGGAACTATTTTATATCTGTGATGTTTGATGAAAGAGATCTATTAGCACTGTTTAAATTTATACATTTGCTAGTTCTTCTCAAAAAGAAAGGAAAGAAAAACTGTCAGTGGAGAATAAATCTGTGGGTATTTTGGCACACATACTTCTGCTGATGTTTGGCAGGTAGATGAGGCAGCAACTGCTGCTGAGGAAGTTGTTATGGAACAAGACAAGAATTATCACATTTTCTCAAACAGGCTAAATATGACACTCGGGATATAAACCATGCAAATGGGGTTAGATACACCAGTTCAGAGACAGCACAGAAAACTGATCTTACTTCCTCAGGATGCTCATCCAGCTCTAAGGTCTCATCCTCTTCAGTTTTTTCTTCCGCTCCAGGTGAAGATGACCCTTTGCTCTTTTTGGATTCTGGTTCATCAGGATCTTTTACCTGCTCACAGGAAAAAAAACAACAAAAGGAGTACCTTAAACCTCAAGAGCTATAGTATTGTGCTTTCTGGCTCACAGTTCATTTCCCTGGAGATACAACTGTTTAGCATACACTGGAGTGTCCTATAGAATTCCTGTAGGCACCAAGCACTCCATGTGCTCCCATGACTATCATCCACCCACAAGCCTGTCTTCCTCAGCTGTAGGTGTCCTAGACTGCCAAGCAAATTGTATTCTATTTGCCACCTGTATGACAGGTGTCTTCTGCTCTGTGGGCAGTTTTCCTTATCTCTTCCACACCCAATCCATCTCAGGGGAGACATCTGCTGATAACAGGCTACTGAATGTCACTGCATGACTGATAAGAACTATAGCATCCCATTGTGAGATGCTCTGCACGGAGGGAGGAGCCCAGCATTCCTACCCAGATATAATCTGGAGATTCTGGAACACCTGCATGGCTTCTCCACTGGATTTCTGAGAAGAACAGCTGCCTCTTCCCCTGGATCTTCAGAGGAAGACTACACCCTTTCTACAGGATCCCTGCTCCAACAGAACCACACCTGACACTCCAGGAGGACTGCAGCCACAATTCCAATTGGACTGCTACCAGCACCCTGACCCACAGGGTGTTGAGTCGTATTCTGACTCTGTCAGTGTTGTTTTAGTTTACTGCATTGTTTATTTTATCTTTTTTTATTTTCTTCTCTAATAAAGAACTGTTATTCCTCCTTCCATATTTTTGCCTAAAAGCCCCTTAATTAAAAAATTTATAGCTATTTGGAGGGACGAGGTTTACATTTTCCATTTCAGGAGAGGCTCCTGCCTTCCTTAGCAGACACCTGTCTTTCAAAACCCAGACAGTAAGTTAGAAGGCAGGAAGATCTGACACACTGTGGAAATCTCATTCTGGAAGTGTTCACAGCTTCACTTAAAAGCACAAAAGACAGGAAACAGCAAAGCCCATTCCATGAGCAGCTTGTGGACCCCTCAGATAGCAAAGACATTGCTTTGGCTGTTTCCCAGAACATCCATCAGATTTGAACATGTTCCAGTTCTTTCTCAGTTCAAAGACAAGCAGCTGGGCAGGGGGGCTGTGGGGTTACAGGGGAATGTCTTACCTCCTGGATGTAGGTGAGATCCCACACCCTCAGCTCACTGTCAGCGCTCCCAGTGATCAGACGCTTCTCTTGGGACAGCAAAGCCATGCCCCAGACCTGTCCAGAGACACAATGTGAGGAACTGACTCCCTTAACTATCATTAAAAAAGCACAGCATCTTTAAATGACCTATTTAAACAGCAACCAAATAGAGAATGGATCAAGCTGGGACCTCCTCTGGGGACATGTGCATGGGAATTATCACCCACTGCATCTGATGACAGCTCTTGAAATGTTTGGAAGTTTCTCATTTGCTCACTCGTAAAGCCTAATGAAAGTAAAATGTATGATGGTGCCAGCTTGCAACTCCTGAAAGCAAGGAAAGCCCAGAGTGAGCTCTGACATCCCAGGTCCCTCCAGCCCAACGTTTCCACACAACCTCTTTTTACCTCAGCTCGGTGTCCAACCAGAGTTTTGAAGCAGTGCTGGGTGTCCAGATCCCACCATTTCACCAGTGTGTCTTTGGCACTGGAACAAAGAAGAAAAACTCAGACATAAGGAAAGACTGCAGAGCTCACAATTTTTCTAAGTGGTAGAAAATCAAAAAAATCTAAAACAAAAAAATCTAAAAATTATCAGAATGTATCACAGAGCAGCTGCTCAAACATTGACATTTTACAAGCCAAACAAAAAAGGCACAACAATGCTGCAAAAAGATATCTGTCAAGTCACTGAAGCTGACCTGCAAATATCTGAAATTGCATTAAGAAATAGGTATGATCTACCAACAAAATACTACTTTTTCCATCTGAAATAAAAAGCAAAAGAAAGTTGCTTTAATTTTAAACTGGACTGACTGCATGCACTCTTGTATTAAGCTAGTAAATGGCATATTAAAAAGTAAAACATTAGTGACTGTTGTTGTCAAGCAGTTATCAATTGGTATCAATTATCAAAGGGATTATAAATCAAAGGGATTCAATCAACTTGCAGCTCTTTTGGTTGAATAACTTAAAATCAGCTACAAAAAAACCTATTATCTTTTAATTAATTTGTGTATTTACAGCTTACAAGAAAGCAATTTTTCTGTCACACTGCTGTGTGAATTACAAATACAGAAGGTAAGTCTACTAAATTCTTCAAGATAAACCAAAAAAACCCCAAAAACTGTTACATACATAACGAACATGTTATCACTATTCTTTGTTATAATAATTTTAAGTTGATGGATTCACCAACAGTTTAAATCCTTTTCCAAACACCTTTTTAGTATGGCCATATCAGTTGGTCAAAGACTTGGATTCAGGCACCAGACTTAAAAAAATCCATGGATGTGACAAAATCATATTCAAAGATGCTGGTGGGTCTGAGATATCACAAGACAAGAAGGAAAATACAAACTGCTGTAGCACACAGGACATCTAAATTGGAACTACAACCATGCCTGCTTTCCTGATCAACAATTTCTCTTAGTCTGGCTCACCAAGTGACCAACAAGTTCTTCTCCTTCAAGAAAAGGACTTGAGTGATGACATCCTTGTGTCCCCTCAGGCGGTACAGGCCACTCTCATTGATGACATCCCACACGATGACTTCTGTATCCTGGAACACAGAGAGTGTCTCCATGGGACTGGCCCTTGTCTCTGCAAAACTCCTGCCATGAGACTGAAAAGATTACCTGAGAGCACACTTTCTCACTCTCAGTCACAAGGATGATTAATGCAAGGGACACTGCTTCCCCAGAGGTGCAGTCAGACTGATCAATGTACCATCATCCCAGCTTGAGACACTTTTACTATTCCTGATCTCACAAGATTCTTCACTTTAACAGCTCTACCAATGCCCTACTCCTGCCTGCATCCCCTGCTGCTCCCCCAGCTCCTCTCACTGCCATCCTCTGGCTATGGGCAGAGGCCACACTTAAAATACTGAACAGTTCAGTGCAGGTCAGCCTTCCCCAGGGGCATCTCAGGGTTGTGACAGGGTCATGCTCAGATGTCAAAGCCTCACCTTTGAGCCAGACACCAGC
This sequence comes from Agelaius tricolor, assembly GCF_023055355.1. Lineage (NCBI taxonomy): Eukaryota > Metazoa > Chordata > Aves > Passeriformes > Icteridae > Agelaius > Agelaius tricolor. The sequence goes on from NW_027269269.1 coordinate 22,935,010, forward strand.
CTGCCACCCAGGTGGTCGTACTGCAGGGCTGTAACTGCAGCCCTGTGCCCATTGAAAGTGATAGATGATTCTCCACTTAGGAGGTTGAAGACACGGATTGCTCCATCTTCATACCCAACAGCCAGGTGCAACCCATCTGGAGAGGGGCAGAGGCAACTGACTTGCTGCTTGAGACCCTTAAGGATAAGAACCTGCAATTTTTAGGAGACAAAACATGCATAATGTTGATAAATGACATGTCAGAGTCAGATACTTAGCAGAGAAAATATAGTCTATTCTTCTCCTGAACTTCCAACTGAGCACTTCTGCCACTTTTTAAGTTCATTTTTCAACTTCCTGCACAAATACAGTATCGTTAACCCCATTTTCCAAGGTAAACAGCAGCTAGAAGTGAAACAATTTCTCAAGAAACCAGTGCAGAACAAGCCCTGGAAATCAGAACCTGAAATTTCTGCGTCCATATATTATGAACCAGAGAGCAAGAAATACTGTTTGAGAGTAAAAGTTGGAAAGTTTCTTCCTGACTCCATCCTCTCTTGCCTGGCCTTTCTCGGGTATAGGACAGAGTGGCTCTTCCACAGACTGAACAAGAACTTGAGAATGATGAAAACATTTCCAGAACAACATACCAGCAGTCAGCACTCCAGAGACTGTGTAACAAAATCAGATTTCAGTGTGTAGCAGACAGTAGTACTTGCAGTGACTTCTGAATCTCACAGGAGACAGTGTGTGGCAAAGTCCTTAAAGTTACAGCTCACAACCCCCCTATGGGACACAGCTTTTACATGGGATGCCCAGTTCCACAGCCACAACACAAACTCTGTGACATTTGTCCAAGAACATTCACACAGCCAGCTAAACCAGGAGCAGCTTTCCAGTTACTGCGACAGCAATTACTCTTCCACAACTGAGGTCCTGAGGCAAATCTCACAGGGATCCACAGTGAGATTCATTTTAAGACCAAGTTGTGCTAAAATAAATTACTCTCAGTGTAAGAGCAGAGCAGCAGGACCACCACTCCCTGTAACAACTGATGGCTACAAGTTACTACCAAAGGAAAATAAAAGGTGAGAGTTGCTACATTCCAGATACCCATGATCCAAATCATCCACAGCCTCCTCTGTTCGGTGTGTGCTGGTGCTACCTGTTGGATTTCAACAAACGCAACCCTTATAGATTCCTTAAACAGAAATAACCAATTACTTTCTTGTAACTAGCAAGACTTTCTTGTAAACATCCAACACTGCAGTATATTTTGGGTTACTCAAAAGGAAAACAATGCAGGATCCTTTTAGTCCAGTGACCAGCTTGGAGAACTAGAAGAGACCGGCACCTTGGGCCAGGAGGCAGCCAGAGCTGCAGACCCATTCCATAGCCTAACCTCACGCTGTGCTCAGCCTTCCCAAGAGGAGGGATGCTGTGGATGTGTCGCTTCCTTCCAAACTCCGCACAGTAACACAAATCGCTTCGCTTCAGGCGGCCTAAAAGCCCCTCACGCTGCACCCCAGCCCTGCCCCGGCACCGCACCCCGGGTCCCACCTTCTCTCCTTTCCTTGTGTCCCACACGAACACGTGCTCGCAAGCCGGCACGGCCACGTAGCGGCCCCGCTCTCCGCGCAGCGCCACGAAGGCCACGCCGGCCCTGGCGCTGGCCACCAGCCCGAAGAGCGCGGCGGGCTCGTAGCGCAGGTACTGCCGCGTCAGGCCCATGGCGGCGGCGGCGGCGGCGGCGGCGGCGCGGGCAATGCGGGGAACGAGGGCACGGAAGAGCCGCAGCCGCCACACGTGCGGCGCTCCGGGCCCGCCGCGCTGGAAGTGCGTCAGAGCGGGCGCGGCTGCGAGCGCGGCCCCGAGCCCCGCCCGGGAAGGGAAGCGGAAGCGCGGCGGACGCGGAGCTGCCCTGGGTGATGTCGCTAGACCGGCGCCGACCGGGACCGTCTGTCCGGGCGGGGCTGGCGGCGGCTCTGCGGCTGTGCCCGTGAGTGCGGTGCGGTGCTGGGGCACAGCCCGGCCTGCGCTGGGCGGGAGCCGGGCGGGGGGCGATGGATGCCGGGCGGAGCGCGGTGCCGGAATCCCGGCTGCCAGCCGTGGGGCGGGAGAGGCGGGAGAGGCAGGCTCTCCTCTCGGTACGGGCACGGCACTGCCTCCTGGGCACTGGGGCCGCGGCCCCCGCTCGCAGCGCTCTGTGCCCCGCTCCGAGCCCGACAATCCCTCGGGGCCGCCTCCGCCCTGGGAGGGCCCGGCAGCGATCGCGGGGGAGACACCCCGGAGAGCTGCACGCCCCGCTTCTCCTTCCTCTCGCTGCCATAGCCAGACCCCTGGGGTTGGCTGTTCAGCAGTGGGAAGATGCTGTTGTACATGAGCTCCCGGCTGGGGCCAGTGTAGCCGCGCTTACCTTCCCTTTCGCTCTCCTTGCTTTTTCTCCCAGCGAAAATTATACTTAGATGCTCTTACGGCTATCTCTGTCCTCGTGTCAGCCTTTATTAGCCCTCAATGTGAGCTTGGATACTTGCTTGTTTTGTTTTGTTCTGTTGTGTTGTTTTCCCCGGGCTAATGAATGTACTTAGTAAGTCGCGTTTCACAATTTCTCCTTGTGGGCGCGATCGTTTTTAAATTATTGTCAATTACGAACCTGTAAAAGGAGTTAAATAGTGGGTGTGTATGTGGCAGGCTAAGTTACTTACGTGGGTATGTTTGCGCTAGTTTGATTCACTAGTGCAGCTCAGTAGTCACTATGGGAATGTAGGAGCCCAAGCGTTACCTGCTGGCAGCTGAAAAGTGAGTACTGGCACGTTTGAGCCTTCATCTCGAGTGTCATCTCAACATCAGTCAGGTGGCAGAGTTCCGTCTTAAAATGTGCTGGGCCAGCGTTCACATTTACAGCTTTCCTCTTTCGTGCAAAACTGATTTGGGCAAAGGGGTTTTGTGCCTGAGTGCGTGGCTGTAAGAGCTGTGTGACAGTAAATCTTGCGTGCAGCAATTCAGAACTCACTGCACTGCAAGGGCTGTATTATTCGGGGAGAGGGAGGAATTTTGTTTGTTTGTTTGTAAGGGTTGGGGTTTTGGAGGGTTAGGGGCATTGTGGTTTGGGAAGCTCTGTCTTTTTTCTTTTTCACATAAGTATTTACCAGTATCTCTGAAAGGATAGATTATACATTCCCTGCTACAAATTTGCTTTGAGTGTAGATAAAGAAATAACTCTTTTCAGAAAGACTGAGTTCCTCTCTGCACTTGGAAATTTGTCCTTGCAATTTCCAAAATGCAAGATCACAAGTCAGTTGGATCAATATAGTAGAGAACGTGTTTTCATCTTGAATTGTTGGAAGAGGTTTGTCTCACTGTGAGTATCTGCATGGCCTTATTGCATGCAGGTAACAAAAGAGGGAGTGTTTGAGTGAGAAATCTATTTTTCTTTTGTCTGCTGCTGTTATTGCATTGCAGTCTTGTGAAAGGTCTCTGTGGGACAATTACTTTTAGTGAACAGCTGGTGACCTGGTTTGATTTTTTTTTTCTTTAAAGCACCTGGAAGACTCCGGTGAAAATTGGAGTGTGACAAGTTAGCAGAGGAAGGGAGTTGCTGTTTCCATTCCATGGATCCCTTGGGTGCTCCTTCCCAGTTTGTGGATGTTGATAGTCTGCCAGGCTGGAGTGATGCCTATGAGGCCAAGCAGCTGGATTGTCACCAAAGTCCTGTTGAAAAAGCTCAAGTTGATGTTAGATCACCTTTTCCATACAGGAAAGACATCAATGAGAAAATAATCTTGTGGTAAGTTCGCTGTGGCTCTCGTGTGTCAGTCATCACTTCTTCATTTACTGCAGGATCCATATCTTTGTGTAATCATTACTGCTCTAGAATAAAACTTCTAAATCCTCTTTTCTTGAATCAAACATTACAGATCTGAGAATAACATAATATTTTTGTTCACGGTAACTTTCAAAGTGTGGGATTTTGCTCCACCATAGGTTGTGCTCATAGACAGTCCTTGATGCAGCAGACTGGAGCTGTACTTCCTACTGTGATACTGTATGCTTAGTATCAAAATCTAGTTGGGCACTTGAATATGAGGTTTTTATTTTAAAAAAATACATTTGCTGTTTAGTACCTTTTTTTCTGTATTTGCTAGTGTTATTCTGATTTCACATTTCTGTTTTAACTCAGTATTCTCGTGGCTTGTTTTTGGCTCTTCCTACCCCTCCTTGCTCCATTCTGTGTTTTATCTCCACGACTTTCTTCCAAAATCTATTGATAAAGTACAGTATGCTGTACTTATTCCATCAATGTTTCTTTCCTGTAACTCAGATACTTGAGGCTTCTCTTTAGATTAATAACTCTTAACTTAATCAGTGTGAAGGGAGAAGGATTTCTCAGGGATGCAGATTCAGGGATCAGCCTGAACCTCTTTCTGGTTAATATATGCAGGAAATGGGACTGTTCATGGATTTCCTGAACTCAATTAAATAAAGAAAGAGAGGAGTAAAACAGAGAGTAAGGAAAGAGAGGAGTAAAAGGTTAAACATCTCTTGTGGCTTGGGCAAATGTGTGCAATTTCAACTGTTAGTTTAGTTGCTCGCTGTGCGTGGGAATCTTTCTTTCCCTTCCTATGCTCTTTGATCCCAAAATCCCTGATGGCTGCTGCTGTGACAAAAAGCAGGTCAAAGTTCTGCTACTCTGTTGTCTCTTATTCATCTGTGACTTGTTTATCTTCTGCTTGTGTGATCTTTGGACAGCAGAATGAACATGATCAACTTGAGGGTTCACAATTTGGGAGCAAAAAGAAGAAAAAAGCTTATCCAGCTGTAGCGTCACTGTAGACCCACAGTGGTCTGAGGAAAAGCAGCTGTAAGGTGCCCTGGATAGTCTGTCTGAAAAAAAAAAAAAAAAGAAGTACATGGAAAAAGTTGTTTAAGTTTTGAAAATAATATAACACAAGGACTGTCTTCTTATCCCCAAGAGAAAATATGTGGGTTTTGGAAGTGTTAGACTCCATCAATTTAACAAGCTGCTTTGCATGTTTGCTGCCTGAGCTGCCCTACATACAGCTACAACACTGCCTTTTCTACAAACATCCCTCAGTTTCTGCTGGGGCTGGGGCTCTTTAGGGGGCTGAGTTTTGCATGCAGTCTGTCTCCATCAGGGAGAGGCCAGAGATGATTCGGCTTGGTGAGCATGTCAGGGTATACTACACTGTGGGGCACTGGAGTCCTGTTAATGCCTTTCCTGGAACTTGGCATTTCCTTGCTTGTCAGCACTGATTTGAGAATATCCTGCTCAGTTGTACATTCAGGCTGCAATAAACTGTTTCCTCAGGAAAGGAGATGTGGCGTTACTGAACTGCACGGCCATCGTAAACACCAGCAATGAGACTCTCACGGATAAGAACCCAGTGTCTGAAAGTATATTCATGCATGCTGGGCCTGACCTGAAGGATGAGCTCCAGAAGCTCAAAGGTAAGTGGCCAGAGACATTTTTACCTTATTGAAATCTCCTGTCCTTGCATAGTACAAAACATCAGGATGGGGGCGCAAATGAAAAAGGCAGAGCTTTGCCCAGCCCCCAACAGCTGATATTAACATGAAAAAAATGGGGGAAACACCTGCCAGTCCAGTGTCTTTTTGCTGCTCACATTACAGATAATTGAAAGCCTGTGGCAGATATTTTGATTTTTATGAGCCCTTACTTTGTGATACAGTAATTCCCATTGCTATCTGAAGCCACTTTGAGCAGTTAGCTTATCAGAGCTTTTGCTCAAGGGAGCAGTCTCGTACATCTTGAGATTTTATCCTGTTCAGTGTGCATACATAATGAAAGACAGAAACTGAAGTTCACCATTGAAGAAATTAAGTGGATTATGTCATGCACTTTGTGTATCCTGTTTCTTTCAGGATATTAATATACACACAGTCTTTCAGAAAGATATGATAATAATAGATGGATTGAAAAACACTGCATGTCTAAATAAAGTCTTTGTGACTTCTTAAGTTGGTTGGTTCATTTGTCTCTTGTGTACAACAAATGACTTTATTGGAAAGCTACAAGAGCAGCCTTAATGCAAGGCTGTTCTAGAAATTGATGAGGTTTTCCTAGAGTCTTTATTAACAGAGTTTATTGCTGATAATGGGAGATGAATACTCAGCCTTTTTTTTCATCTAACAGGCACTGGGAATAAGTTTCCTTATTTTGTGTGTGACAAAAAAAAGTTTATAGTTATCCAAGGTCACACAGAAGTCTAATATGGTTTACAGATAAAAATTCACATCTCTAGGAACTATGGTACTGAACGGAATTTTGAGGTCTCTGTGTGGTACTGCTCACTCTGGATAACAGCTTGGTCTCCTTATGTAGTAACAAAATGGGTATAGAAGAGCCATATTTCTAATATAAACTCTCAGTAGCTTAAATTGCAATTGAATAGAATTCTGTTTCTATAAAATCATCCTTTGCTTGCTTTTTTTGAGTAACCTAGAAATTAAACAGGAGGAAGAGTAGCCATTTTATAACAGAGCAAAAGTTCAGTGTGTGCTGTGGGTGGAAATTAAAATACCATAGGTGCTCTAGAATAGTTAGGACCCCACAATTATACGCCAAAATTCTTCTAAAATACACTTGGGTTTCTTGTGTGGACTGAGAGGTGGGAAGAGAGGGACTGCATTTCAAGGAGTCCTAAAGCCTAAGATCTGTCAGCTCTGTAGGGAGCTGTTGTGCTCAGCTTCTTAAATTCCCTTTTACCCTGCTGAGTTATGCGTAGTTTTGCATCTTCTACCACAGTGAAAACACTATGTCTTCTCCCTGTAATGCATTCTGCAGGTTCACAACTCCCTGTGAAGACACTTCTCTTTTAATCTTGTGCCAAGAGCTTTATGGAAATCAGTTCTACTGTGACACCCTACTGACATGTTGTGTGGGGGAGGAAAGAGAGGCTGGGTTACAGATTTGGCATTTAAGCACCCGTAGTGTATTTGTCACAGTAGCAGAAGTGGATGGAGAGCTTAGTTAAAAAATCAGTTTAGGATTCATTTGTCATCTCTGCTTCCTTTTTTCCCCTCTTTCCACTCAGCCTTGACATTTTTTCATTGGAGAATGTGCTGAAAAAGGGAAAATGCATGGTCTATGTTCTGAAGCTGTAAAATACATTTTCATTTAGGTCTCTCCTGCTTTATTCCTGCTGCTTGGTATAAATTCACATTTCATAGATTCCAAGAAAAATCATGACCTGAAAGCATGTGACATGCTGACTCTTCAAAGGCCTGTGCCTTCTTTAAGGCTCAGCTAACTTGTATGTTCCTGGGAGCAGCATGAGTTTTGGTTAATGAAGAAATACTACAGCCAGGGGCAGGCTTGCAGATGAAGTGCTATTGATAGAAGCTTGCTTATCAACAAATACATGTTGCAGTCTAATAAAGACTTTTTGTGGCACTTATAGCTCTGGTGATGCTTTTTCTTTGCCAGACACATGATGTAGACAATTCAGACTTTCCATTTTAAACTTGAGAAAGCTATTCTAAAACCTGAAATCTCATCAGATAAAAAATAGGATCTTGACTTTGTTCCCAGTTTTGCCACAGACCTTGACTTGTGCAGCTCCCCTCACCTTGTATCTTAAGAGTAATACCTACTGCTCATTTTAGTTTTATAGGTTGTATTGACATCTCCAGGCAGAATGCCTTGGGAAGTATGAAGTGTGATCTGAGTATAGCTAAAGATTACCAATGCTACATCTGCTTTCCTGAATTTATTGATTTCCCTACTGTATTCACGAGTATGCCTCAACCAAACTTGCTTCATTCCTTTTTTTCACAAGTTTTTCGTACAGGCCTTAGCTTGCTCCTCATTGGTTGTGAGGGGACTGCAGAGGAAGAAAAGTAACTTGATATCTGATAGATTGTTTTGGGTTTGGCTTTCCTTTTTCCATATTGTGCTTATTTAATTGGTCTCTTGAGCTCTCTTAGAGGCTGTGCAGGAATTCAGAAGAGTATGCTTAGTTTTAGTATGGTGTTTTCTTCCTTCTGATTAACCCAAAGAAGCACAGTGGAGGTCTATAGAAGCTAATGATGTGATTTGTTGGATCAAAAATGTAACAGGATGCTGGCTTCAAGGCGGTGCATGGTTGCCATTAAAAAGATATGCTTGAAGTTTTGGGTGAGGAAGATTCTCAACCTGGAGTGTCTCTTCCCATAAAACATGCTTTCATGCATGTTGCTAGCTTGCCTGAGCAGTATGAGGAAGGAGTGGAGTGGGAGAGATGAGCATTAACCTGTTCAGTGGGCAGCTTAAGCCAAGCTGCTGCAGCACTGCTGCCTGAAGGCTGCCTGCAGCTGCTTCTTCTGGCTCATTCCCTGTTGTGGCCACCAGCAACCTATAAGACAATAAGGTTGGAAGCTAATCCAATGAAAATACTGGTTTTCAGTCAGATCAGAAAGCTGGAGTGCAGCAGTACAAGCAGAAGGTTGGAAAACACTTGTCTTTGAGGGTAGGGAAAGAGAGAGGCTAGAAGTACTTCTTCAGCTGTCCAGATCTGGAGTGGACTAGATTTAGGTGAAGAAGGGGAAGTTTAGCAGACTTTTCTTCTGTGTGCTAAAGGAAAACCAGACTTCAAACACAGAATCTGTTCCTGGAGTATGTAACTGGAGAGAGCTGTGAATGGAACAATTACATGGATTGCTCAAACTTCCTTTCCTTGAAACTAGACAACTGGTCTGTCCACAGAGTTTGAGCTGCATGAGGATCATATGTCTGCCTTGTGGACGTGAAGAAACATGCTAAACAAAGCAAGCTACCTCATTCTGAGAGCATAAATTAAACAAATGTATTCTCTATTTAGTTTTAATAGCTTTGCCTGGTTTAAATAAATAAACAATTGGTTTATTTGATTAGGGAGACTTGTAGTCATTTTATCCACAAATCAGTCTCCCCAAACCAAGTTGTTAAATTCAGAAGGACTTTTTATTGCTAGCTGTATGGTATACTTGTGCATCTGTTCTCTGTACATTACTAAATCATTTCTTCCTTTGCTCTGTAAGTAGTGTAGTAAGCACTGCAATTAAGACAGAATTTCTAGCAATATCTGGTTAATCCTTATACACATAGTTTTAAAATTTAAAATTGAGAGGAATTTAAAATTAAAATTTTAAATTTAAATTTTAAAATTGAGAGGAACAAGCACAGTTCTCACTTCCTCAGCCTGACTAGGTGCTAAGCAGCTGGTATGAGTTCAGATGTTATCCTTAATATTTGATCTCTAGAGCACTGACTTCTATGTATGGAGTTGTTTGACTGGAGGAAGACAAGGGCTGGAACACTTGTGCCTTTCTTGCCATGACATGTACGCTCACCCTGCTGTTCTGTTGGTGGCAGGCTGCAGGACAGGCGAGGCCAAGCTGACGAAGGGATTTAACCTGGCAGCGCGTTTCATCATTCACACGGTGGGCCCCAAGTACAAGAGCCGGTACCGCACGGCGGCCGAGAGCTCCCTGTACAGCTGCTACCGCAACGTCCTGCAGCTCGCCAAGTAAGCACTGCACTGCACAGCCCACACTGGGCTCCAGCTGGGACACAGAGCCTGGAAACTCAGCTCTGCACAAAGGTCTCACTTCTGAGAACCTCTTCTCGTGTTTGCTGGGTCTGATTAAGGACATGAAAACAGGAGTGGCTTCACGGTTCGCTTTGTGCCTTTGGTTATCTCTGCTGTGGTGTAGGGAAAATGCACAGAGAGATCTGAGCTGGTTCAAGTCCTGAAATGGAGTAGCTAGAGCTGTGCAGCATTCGGTTCTTCAAAGGAGAAACATTAATAATTGCTTTGGGTTCTGTGCTGGAGCTTGCTCCAGCAGCAGCTCCATGTGTGTCTGCAGCCATGGGGACACACCCACAGGCAGATCTGACTGCTGTGTCTGTGTGTTTGGCTTCTCTGCCCTTGTACAACAGACAGCTAAAATTCTCAGTCAGGCTATAAGGTTACTTCTAAATCTACAGTTGCAGCAGCTAGGTTTGTAGGTTTTTTTCCCCTCCCATCTGTGGTATTTTCTACTTCCTCTTAACTAACAGGGGTTTTCTTCCTATTTTTCTGTTTTCTGTTCTTCTCCCATGATAGCTGCTGTAGTGGTAGCAGTCACAAAATACACCTGAGCAAGAGCAGTGTCAGAAAGCAGACCTAACAATTTTTTAGGGTTGGGAAGATCAATTCTTCCAAGGTTGCACTTTGTGTTGCAGTGCAATAGTTGTGGTGGTGTTCATAGGGGTCCCAGGAGGAGGGAAGAGATGAGAATCTTGACTCCATGTTTCAGAAGGCTGGTTTATTATTTTATGATATATATTATATTAAGAGAAAATGATATATTAAAACTATACTAAAAGAATAGAAGAAATTATTTCATCAGAAGGCTTGCAAGGAAAGGAAAGGAATGGAATGATAATAAAATCTTGTGACTGTTAGACAGTCTGAGACAGCTGGACTGTGATTGGCCATTAATTAGAAACAACTGCATGAGACCAATCACAGATGCACCTGTTGCATTCCACAGCAGCAGATAACCATTGTTTACTTTTTGTTCCTGAGGCTTCTCAGCTTCTCAGGAGAAAAGATCCTAAGGAAAGGATTTTTCATAAAATATGTCCATGACACAATAGTAACTGTTTCAAACTCAAGACTACAGCTATGATTTTTAGCATGTGCCAGTTTTGTTCTGCCTCAGAAGTTACTAGCAAATTCAGGCCTGGACTGAAACATGTTAAAAACTATTTTAAAATTCTTCTGCATGCTGAATGACTTTCAGTCAATCTGTGTTCTAGAGTAACTTTTGATGTTTGTGAAATTGTCTACCATCTCTGAGCTTGCTCAAACTCCTTTCATTACTGTTGGCAACAGCTCTGCTTTACTCTTCTGAAAATATGGCTCAGTGCTGGAAGCATCCTACTGATCTTAAAGTGTGTGTCACTCCATTCTGATGGTTGTCTAATCATACTTAACATAGAGTAAGCCACCTTGGCCTGTGTCCAGACCTCTAACAAAACAAAATCATTGGTCAGGTGAAGAAACAGGAGTGTGTATGTATTGAAGAGCACCTTCTTTTTCCCTCCTTCTCCTTACTGTCAGTCCTAAACAGGAACAAAAGTATTTTGAGCAAGGATTGTAGGAAGTTTGAGGGAAGAGCTTAATTCAGGATATGAGGAACTGTAGGAACAACATACCTGAGGTAGAAGGAGAAATCTGAAAACAAGCACCAGAGGAACCAGTGGGGAATAATTAATGGTTCTCTCCTTCTCTATTTAATGAGGGTGTGTGCATCTTGCCAGAGAAGAATCCTCCTGCAAAAACCTGAAAGAGGATTACTGCTGCTTAGAGCCAGAGAAGAAATTAATGGTGCTCCCTACTGCCCTGGCAGACTTCTGTTTGCAGCTGGCTGTCTATTCATTTGTCTCTCTTTTTCTGGATTCCAGGGAACAGGCAATGTGCTCCATAGGATTTTGTGTCATTAATACTCTGAAAAGATGCTACCCCTTGGAGGATGCGACCCACATAGCACTGCGTAAGTGTGTTGGAAAACAGCATAAACTGGATGGCAGCAGGTCACTTACCTCTGACAGATTGCTCTTGAAATGGGGAAACCTTTGTTTAGGGGTCTGTGGTTCATTAGAGCCTGTAAAAAGGCAAGGCATACCATGGTAGATCAGAAAGTGGAAGATAAAAACAAATTATCCTTTCTCTCAGTAAAGATTCTTGGGATCTCATCAGTAAAGATCCATGGGAATCTGTTCTGGAACTTGCATTTTTCAGTGTATTAATTTATAACCCGGAAAATATGTTAAACATGATGTGAGAGAGTTTGCTGGTAATTAAAGTTTGTTCAGAAGAGCCAAGATGAGGCCTTACTGTTGAATACTTGTAGGCAGACTAGAGCAACAGTGAATTTTATCTGCTGTTTTAGTGTCATCAGCACATCCAAGTGTAAAGTGATATCCTTCCCCCACTGACCCACTCCTACAGGCTTCTGCCTTCACATGCAAAATGATGGGCTGATTATAGGAGCAAAACATTCAAATGATAATTCTTCCATGAAAACAGCAGCTTGGGAGGAGCTCAGAACAGCAAGCTGAGTAAGACACAACAAAATTAAGAATGTTTTGCAATCAATCAGTGCTTTGTTCACTCTTTAAAGCTGCAGAGTCAAAAATAGTATAGTAGACAGAAAAGTTTAGGAGGTCAACAAGAATAGAAAAAAGCAAGAAATAGTGAAATGAGCTCAAGACTTTTTCAGACTGGAATATACCTGACTTGAGGGGAGTGTGATAGATGTCTGTAAACTCATGAGTGGCATGGAAATGGTGAAAAGAAATCAGTTGTTCACTGTCTCCCAGAATAAGAACCATCAAACCATGCCAGTTCAGAACAAACAAGGGGAAATGGTTCTTTTCTTGTTATTTGTTTTATGGCAATTCTTACTAAGAAGCATTGCTAAAACTTTTCAAATTGCCTTGCACTCCAGAGGAAACTATATTAAAGAAAAAATGAAGATCACTGAAAACAAATCAGAAAACATCCTAGGCTGAAAATAAAGTATAGAAAAATACTCAAACAAGAATATTATATACTCTTGTATATACTGGTTCCTACTTTCCCCCATCTCTTCTGGCTTTTTCACATGTTCACATGCATTCAGAACTGTTTGCTGTGAAACCGCACAACTGCATTTGTTGTGTAAAGTAATGTCTCAGGTCGACACGATTACACAGGAATTTGTGTACAGTAGTACACAGGAAGTATTTGAAAATAGCTCCTTTTTTCCCCTCTGCTGTTTCTTGAACTCCCAAGAAACATTCTATGTAGATAACTTCTTTTATTGCTGTCTTCTGTTATCTCTGTAGGTCTGTGTGATACTTGATAAAATACTCCCATACCAACGAATTTGTTTGGACACTTTCTCTCATGATTTACAAATAGAGATTTTATATCTTTTTGGCAGAGATTTTGTGTTGCTGACCCTGCCTTGAACCAGCTTCTACTGTAACTTGGTTATATTGCTTTGCTGATAACTTCAGGCACAGTGGCTTGTTTTAAGAATGCCTGGTTTTAGCAGTTTGCACAGGACTCTTTAAAGTAAGGATTTGGCTTGATTTTTCAAGGCCATTGAATCACATTTCACAGTCTAAGGAATCCTAGTAAGCTAAAATGAGAGAGATTTATTCTCTATTTGTGTCTCTCTCTAAAGTCAGCATCAGGAGAGAGTGGAGATGGAACTTCCAATATGCCCAGCAACCCATTTGGTGTGTTAAACCACCACTTAATCCACACTTGCCTACAGCCTGTGGACCTATTTAGTATGAGGAGAGATGTATCTCTCTCCTGCACTCTGAATTCTTCACTTGTAGCTCTGTGTGTAGATTTCTCCTTCTGTCTTGCTAACTACATTTAATCTGCTTCCTTGCAGGCACAGTTAGGAGGTTTCTGGAGGTTCATGGAGAGACTCTGGAGAAGGTGGTGTTTGCTGTCTCTGAGCTTGAAGAGGTATCTTGGCATTCATTCTACCAAAATTCCTGGGCATGATTCATCTTCTCTGCACCAGTGAAGCTGGATTTGGATTTTCCCTCCAGATCACATAGACTTTTGGTCTTGCAGCATCCTTCTGCCTCCTTCTTAGCATAGCGTTTTTTCCAGAACTGTTCATGCTCTTAGCAGTCACTATGGACACTTTGAGAATCTTTCTGCTTCTGGTTTCTGAGCTTGCTGAGCTGTGGACAGGGAGAAGTAGGGGAGGTGATAGCATGCAGTTGTGCTGGATGTTATCTGTTAGCCAGAAAGGAAATTCCTCACACAAAATTTCCTCCTTACACAAAGATGTGCTTGAAGAGGGCCATTTCAGCATCCCTACAGATCACCTACAAAGATCTGAAGCACTGCTTGCTGCTTTGTTGGAATAGCAAACTTGACATTTAATGATCTGTGTTCTGAGAGATGCAGGCAGTCTGAATATTGACTTTCCTTGTACATCAAACTTGTTCCTGTGCAGAACACCCACGCTGTGCTCAGGTTCTATGGCATATGGATAAGGAAAATAACTGATTTGTTTGGGGTCATAAAACTGCTAATCAGTTGGAGAGAGCCCACGAAGTAATACATTCTGTAGAGATTTTCACTATTTTCCTTCCTGTGGGGAGGGATTTTCTTGTTTGGCTGGTGCTTTTTCTTTTCTCCCAGGCAGATCACTAAAGGTGATCTATGTAGTGGTACATTTTAACATAAGCAACATTTGCTCAAATCTGTTGTCCGTGCATATTTTAACTTTATTACAAAGATAAAGTATCTGCAATCTACCTGAATCTATGCAGGTTTTAGCAAAGTCCTCTCAAAGTCATTTGCCAGTGTGGCAAAAAAACCCAAAAAGTTAACCTTTATCAATATTACTTGGTGAAGTAGTCCCAGCTCGCGGCCCAAATTAACCATTGAGGGAGGCAGTACTTTGCCTCCAAGCTGCTGACAAGTTCCCTGCTACAAGGCAGATCCTTCATGCATTTCTCTTATTTGTAGGCCACTTACCAGAAGTTGCTGCCTCTGTACTTTCCAAGATCATTGGAAGAAGAGGTCCAGTCCTTGCCTTACCTCCCTGCAGACATTGGCAATGCAGAAGGGGAGCCGGTAGTACCAGAGAGGCAGATCAGGATCACTGAAAAGCCAGGTGTTCCAGATGGTGAGTGTGGAACTGGACTTGGGAATAAGTGTCTCTCTGGGAAAGTCAGTGGGAAAAACAGAAAAGGAAGGAGAGAAATGTTTTCCTACCTCACCTCACCTAAGTCAGGTTACAATGATTCCAGTACTCAAGCTGCCTCACTGGCTTCTTGTGTTCCCCAGCAGTAACTGCAGTAGAGCTGTTCTGTCTTTTCCTTTCTTGGTGGAAGAGGTGGGTGGTTCATTCCCTTTGTAAATTTTTTTCCCAAAGTTATTAAGAACTTTGAAGGTGTTCCTTCAGAATCTTGTGCAGCCCCTAACTGAAAAAGGTATTATGGTCAATGTCCTGTCTTGAATTGTATTGATACTGCCGGAATATAGTGCATCCAACTAGTAAATGGGCAATGAAAACTAGCAGAAACTCCCTAAAACATATAAAATGACTAGAGGAGCCCAGAGAACAGTATTTGGAGGTGGCTATCAAAGTTCAGTGAAAGTCTGTTTGTGAGGAGGTTGCCTAGATGTCAGGGTGGAGGTGAGATATGTGTAGCAAAACAATTTAATATATTAACTGACAGAGCAGACACATTCTGCCTTACTTGTTGAGCAGCAATGTGCAAGTTTTACAGCTTTAAACCATCCAAAGCAGATAACTGGGAATTCATTTCAATTTTCTGCTTTTGCATAGCCAGTTGGGATAAGGCTGAATATTTGATATTTGATGCTGTGGCTGATCAGTGTGAGGTATTCAACCACTAGCTAATAATTTGTGAAATTACTGGATTTGCGTAGATAAGAGTGAATTTGTGTAGTGGAGTCCTGCTCTCTTGTTCCATTGCTACTATAGCATATAGTGCTGAAAGGGGAAACTGAGTTCCTGTCCAGATTGCCAGAGAGACCGTGCTAGAAGTCTTAGCAACATGCCTGGGTGACATCAATTCGGTGGAGTATTCTGGTATTGTCACCAGGAATTGAGCCTGTGGTCTTCTATTTCATCACCCAGTCATGTTGTAGACAATACTGTAAAAATAGCTACACTCAGATCACTACAGCATTTGTTCAGGAAGTGTCAGTGATTAAAGAAATGGGCCCTTTCTACAGTATTCTTCTAAATTGAATAAAGCTGCAACATCTGTGCCTCTGCATGCTAATTTTCCCCTTTTGACAAGTAGGATGACTGTAAAGCTGAAGCACTCTCTCCAGACCTTTTTTTGGGGAGAGTAAACCCTTTGTTATGCATGATGACTAGGACTTCCCAGTTAGTTTCCAGGCAAGCCAACACTTTAAAGGAGTGGTTCTCAGTCACTGCTGTGATCTGCCAGTGGTACTGGTGAGGTACCTCGGGGGCTTTGTCTGTAGCACAATGACTGTGTTGTTTCACTGGGACATGTATCATGTCATCAGCAGCATTGCTGTCCTGTACACAGCCCAAACATTTGATACCATCTTTGTTTCTACTGCAGATGCTTCAGATGAAGAGGGTCTGGAGGCAGATTTGTCTTTCATTGGGTCCCATGCTTTTGCCCGCATGGAGGGGGACGTTGATAAACAGAGGCGCCTCATCCTTCAGGGACAGTTGTCAGAGGCAGCACTGCAGAAACAGCACCAGAGGAAGTGAGAATTTGCTTGTTCATGTGAATATTTGTGTTAGTTAGGACCAACCCTTATGAATGATGGTTTTGTTATCTGCAAAGCCTCATCATCCAGCACACAAATACAGGTAAAGCCTGGTGTCACCCTGGATTGATGTAGTAGCCTCTTTGACCTGAAGGGAGAAGGGATGGGGCAGTAGGAGAAAGAGGGAAGCTTGTGATGAGCCCTTTATTACACCCAATGCATCCAGCCAGCTGCCTTACCTGTTTGCCACAAGATGTCACTGTTTTGTCACCACTTTTAGTAGTGGGATCATCTGCTTTTGATACTGCCCACTTGTTCCTGAGGCTCTGTGCAGATAGCAAAAC
This sequence comes from Agelaius tricolor, assembly GCF_023055355.1. Taxonomy (NCBI): domain Eukaryota; kingdom Metazoa; phylum Chordata; class Aves; order Passeriformes; family Icteridae; genus Agelaius; species Agelaius tricolor. The sequence continues at coordinate 22,951,625 of NW_027269269.1, forward strand.
ATTTTTCTTCCATTTGATAAATAAAAGAAGGCTCAGGCTTTCTCCCCCTCCCTGCCCTGGTAACCCTAATGTGCATGATCACTTCTCTAGAAGGTAATTCCACGCTGGACACCTCTCAAGGCTTGGTGTTGGCTTGTTTTGTCAGATGAGGCACTAAGTTGTTCATGAAACTGGTTGCTGCACAGTTGTGTTCAACATCTAGGCTTCTAAAGGAAATTTTCTTTTTTTTCGTGTCTTTTAAATACTGACATATTTAAATGGAAAAACCTCTGAGATATTTTCAGCCCAAATGCAATGCCTCCACAGTTACTGGTTGATATATATTAATATGTATTAATTGCCCAAGTGAAAATCATTAGGTGTGTAAGACACTAAAACACTAAATTTTATTTTTTAACACATCTTTCTTTAAAAACTTGATAGTTGCTCCATAGGTCAGAAAACAGCAACATCAGAGAGGGCTCAGTCAGAAAAAGCTTGTTTTGTCCTTCCCTTCCCATATACCTCTTCAGGCTTATACTGCTAATCCAAAGGGGGATTAGATCTGACCAGATGTTTTTGACTTTCTAGTTATAATCGCTGGCTGTGTCAGGCAAGAGCTGAAGACCTCTCTGACATTGCTTCTCTTAAAGCTTTGTACCAGACAGGTAAGTTTGGGGTACTGATGACTGACCTATGTTGTCTTAAGGTAAAACCATTTTCTTTGGACTTGCCTATAAAATAGGTCATGCTGAAAGCATAGCTGTGTTTCTGGAGAGAATCTGTTCAGCACTTTGGCTATCTCTTAGGCCTCATGAAAATCCAGAGCTTACCTCTATCTTTGTGTAAATACCAAGGTTGTGTGACACCTTCTGCTCAGTAGCTGCAAATTTCAATTCTTTTATTTGCCTTAGACAAGGTTCTGTGAGCTGCAGGAGGTCCATGAGGCATGCTCTGGAAATCTGTGCATTGGAGTTCAGAGCCTGGTTTCTAGGAAAGATTTTGCTTTGGTGGTAGAATTGCAAGTGAAGGTTTTTTTAAAATAAAACCCATGTTATTATTTGATATTTAGGTAAATATAGAGTACACAGGCAACATAAAATTGCAGTCCTTAAGTTTCTCAGATACATGGGTTTTTTGACCAGAATAGGTACTGGTGTAGTGAGAGCAGTAACAAAGCATATTTCCTCTGCTGGAAACCAGATGCATTGCAAAAGTTCTGAGCTGAGGCTCTTTCTCCCTGGTTTGAAAGGGCCCAGCTACAAAACCTGGCATGGCTGAGAGAAGTTTGGACATATTTATTTCTTTTGTAGGTGTAGATAACTGTGGCCGCACTGTGATGGTGGTGGTTGGAAGGAATATCCCTGTGACATTGATAGACATGGAAAAGGTAAGGCTCTGTAAAACTAGAGTTGTGTAGGTTACATATGAATGTTTTGGATGGAAAAGTCTGATTATAAGGGTGATTCAGTTTTAATACTAGAAACATCATTTGTAAGACTTAAGATGTTAACTAGAAAGTTTTTTTATAGGCAGATGAAAATGTATACCCTTAGAGAGCTATGTGTGCACTGGGATGACACTTTCCAATTAGGCTATTTTTAGAAAAAACAGGTCTAGTATGGACTTCTTTTTCTTCTCAAGAAGAAGGAGAGTTACCATGTTTCTATAACTGCCAAGATGTGAAGAGTGAAATGTAATGACTTAAATGTAGTTTTTTCAGGGAAACAGCAAGAATGTATCTCCATCTGTGAGGTCAGATAGACAAAAGACTTCCAAGTTATTACAGTCAGGTTGAAGACTTTGAATGTTGGCCCTGCTTTTGTAGCTGAAATGCCATCCAGCCTCATGATTCCTGATTTTTAGATGAAATAAGGGAAGTATATTAAGATGTAGTGCAACTGTGAAAGAGTTCTTTGCAAATATAAATTTTGTTTCTTTCTTCCTCAGGCTCTTCTGTATTTCATCCATGTCATGGATCATATTGCAGTGAAGGAATATGTCTTGGTGTACTTCCATACACTCACAAATGATTACAATCAACTAGACTCAAACTTCCTGAAGAAACTCTATGATGTTGTTGATGCCAAGTGAGTGTCAATAGGAAAAGAACATGTTCCAGTCTTCCTCTGTGCTATGCAAATATTTGTTATTCCCTGTATCTGATTTCCCATTTATTTCTGAGAGAGTTTGGCTGGGACAAAGACCTAAATAACTAACAAAGGCAAGAAGAAGGAAGAGGTGTTTTCTTTCCTTCTCAAGTCCATCTTTTTAACCAGAAGTTCTGTCCTCTGCAGTCTCCCTCTACAGCTCTTAGGGAGGCACTCTGGTTGTTTTGTCTGTCACAATCCAGAGCTGGAGCTTTTGGAGCCTGGCCTTGCTAAAGTGTGTCGCTGGTTGTGAAAGGAGAGGTTTGGATAACAGTGGCAGTCATAATTTGTCCTTAACTTTCTTTCACTTCCTACTTGAAAGACTGAAGGCTGTGACGTCTTTAACTGAAAAATAACCATTCTGCTTTTTTTTTAAATTTTCTTTTCCCTTTACATTTACTTTTTGGTGTCTGCCCTTACATTAGATCTAACTTTATAAAATTACATCACAGGCACTTAATAAAAAATGGTCTCTTTTGACAGTTAGTTTGTGTAAATTACTTTAGTCAGCATTCACTTTTAAATATTTTTTTCCTTCTCTAAACCAGGTACAAGAGGAACTTGAAGGCATTGTATTTTGTCCACCCAACATTTCGTTCAAAGGTAAGGTAAATCTTCCAAAAGAAAAATGTATCTTGCATGTTGGTGGAGTAGCACCTGTAAGCCTGTAGCATGAGGAAGGTGGAGATGTACAGAAGATTCCCAAAATTAGGCACTATCTTCTGGATCCACTGTCAGGACTGGAAATTCATCCCATCTTTGATCTAGCTGCAATCTTCCAGCCTCTGTGATGAGCTGAACCCCAGTGCCATGCACGCTGTCTGCGCCCTGGTTCTTGTGTGCTCTTACCAGAGAGAGGTGGAAGCTTTGAATCATGTCTCTTTCAAAGGGAAACATCTTGTCATTTTTCCTGCTGGCAGGGTCACAAACCATGACCAAACACTCAGGGAATTCTTTTTTGTGTAGTTCATCTCCTGGCTGTTTCACCTTTTCTTTCACCACAAGAGGCACCACATGTGTCCTGTGTGTCACTTCAGAGCTGCCCTGGGAAGGGCAGAGAGCAGTCTCAGGCAGCAGTGAGATTAGTCAGGGTTAGAGTGGAGAGCAGCAAAGAAAGTTGGGAAGAATGCCTTTGATGGAGTGCAGAAAAAATCCTGTTAATCCATCAGGAGACAAAAAAACTGAACTTGTCATGCACTAAGTTATTACCCTTGGCTGGGATCTGTGTGGGGCAACAGAAGATGGAGCTGGTTCCCTTCTGGACCTCACATCCACTACTCCTACTGCAGCAGTATGAGTACTTCAGATTAACTAAGTGGCAGCAGCAGCCCTTTCTAGAATTTTTGTTTGTCCAATTAAAACAGAAATCTGATCCTCCATGTTCACATCAGATTAACCTCTGTGTTTATTCTGCTTTTTGCTGACATTAATCAAATTTGAGAAAATTATATGCCTGGAAAAACACATCTGTTTGCACATGTTCAGCAAAAATTTCTTTGACTGCTAAATTTCCAAAGCATCCTTTCTTTGCCTGTGCACAGCTGGGACACCATGAGACTTGGAGCTTCCTTGTTTTTATGGAGATAAGACTGAGGCTTCCCAGCAGTGTAGGTTCCAGTTTCTGTTAGAGGTCTGTGTCCTAGAATGAGAGTTTCCAGCTCTGATGCTCATAAAAATGTAGGAGCTGGCACAGAACATTACTAAGGTCACAGAGTTGAGTGGAAAAGCTGAAGCTAGGAAGTACTAGTGTTTTAGATTCTCAGCAGCACTTCACCCCCCTTCTCTCTTCCCATACATTTCTGTTTAGTTGAGAAATATTTTTCTTCTTGTTGGAGGATGACAGCTCATCCTTACTGGTGTCTATTGCCATCTTGTCTGTCCCTTTGGAAACTGCAGTGGGACTCAACAGATCTGTAGGCAAAGCAGATGGTTGGTGGGAAGCAGGCAGGGTGAGAGACACAGAGTTCTCTAACTTACTGGAAATAGTATTGGTTTGTATCCTATTCTGGCAGCACAGCTGGAGGCAAAAGAGAATGTGTATCCATGTCTTTCTGCCAATCTTTTCTATAACTGGAAGGCGAGCAGGATTGCTTCTGACTGTTGCATGGACCATCAGCTTATGAAACATGATAGGGAATATGCAGCAGAAAGCATGGTGAAGAAGATGGCTGCTAAGAGGGAATGATTTTTCTCTCCCCTCCTTTTTTTGACTCTTTCAGAGCTCTTCTTCCCATGGAAGATTGCTAGCTCAAAAGCTTCAAATTTCTTCAAAAATGTTTGGCACATTCATCTTCCTATTTGGATCACTTACTTACTTCCTTTCCTAGAAGTAGTAGGAAATACCCCATGCCTCAAATCCAGGAGGAGGGTCTGTACATTCATGTGACTTCCCAAACACATCACCCTCATACACAGATCTTAAATGTCTGGTATAAATTGTCCCTTTCACAGCAGGGTTGAATCCTGGCACAGTGGATGGCTGCCATCTCTTAGAGTCACTTCTGCTGATTTATGGGCTAAAAGGGATCAAAAGGCTTTTCATCATGTCTTCTGGAAAATCATATGTCCCTAGAAAACCAGCACAGTTCTCCATGTACTTTATGGTGCCAACAATGATTCTTTGTTTGGTTTCTAGGTGTGAAACTGTTGTAAACTGTGTGGTTCTGAGGGTAATGGCCTGTCTAGAATACATGGAGGGAAGGTTCAGCCATTATCCTAAAGCACAGAGTAAATGAAGCAGGGTGAGCCACTGTGCGCACATTTTGGTACAGTGCTCCTGCCTTTCCTCATGCTTTGAGTGTTCTTGTGATCTGTGGAGCTGTGCTTGTCATGAAATCACAGTATAAATGTCAGCAGTTCTGTAGGTTGGAGTGGCTCTTCACTGCCAGGCCTGAGATCAAGGCACCCATGAAGTGCCATCACAAGTTCCTTTGTACTCATGCATGCAAAGTTCCTCCTGCTTGGTCTTTGATGAAGCTGCTGACAGATAAATAAAGGGCTTTTGGAGGCATTTTCATGTGAATCCTCTCAGCTCCCCTCTTCTGAGAGCTCTCCAAAGAAACTTTCTCAGAGCTTGCATTCTGAACTGAACTATAAATGGCTGGATCTGAAACAGTCTCACCCAGAGTAATTCTGTTTTCATTAATTGGCTGTGAATCAAGAATCTTTCACAGCTGAAACACACCCAAAGACTCAAACTAGATACTCATAATCATCACACTCTTTGTATTTATCATGAACAATTTTTGGTTTGTTTTTCTGTAATGGCCCTAAAAGCAGTTTCTTGAGATCAGATGCCAGTGGAAAGGTTGCTGCAAATCACTTAGGTTTTCTCTACACAAGATCCTTCCAATTGGAATAAAATTTCCCAGATTTTAGTAAATTTCTCTTTGAGGTATGCCCAAATTATGAGATTAGAGACATAGCTAATCTGTGTTGCTGGTTTTTTTGTGGGAGACATGCCATACATTTAACTGTGGGTTTATTGCCTGGCAGAGTGATTTTGACAGCCTTCTATTTAGATTCAGAATATCAGGACAAGAAAAATGAAGGGAAACTTCAGCAGATGTCTTGATTTTTAACTTTCTTTGGCTGCTCTGGTAAAACTTCCTCTACTTTCAGTGCATTAACAGTTTAATTTAATTTAAAGTTCCATGTCCTGTTACCAGTAAGAAAATAGAGCTGCTCTTGTATTACTGTTTCTGTAACCTGTGATTATCAAGAATAGAGGTAATAGAAAAATTCACCAGAAACATTTCTGCCACTCTCCCTTTCTCTGTGTTCCTGGGTAATGCCAAGCTGCAGTGGCTTGTATAGTGAGAAGAAGGAGAGGAAAAAGAAAAAACACTTTTCCCAACAGCAGTTTTTGTGATGGCTGCAAAAATATCCCCTATTAGGATTTTATACATTAAACATCCATAGCAATTATGTTTAATGAATGTCATTTATAACACACCTTGAAATCCATGCTACTTTGGTGCAAGACTGAGAAGGTATTTTTCACTCATTAAACTGTCACTTAGTGTCACTCATAAGAGGTCTTGTTAGAACAATATAATGAATAATGGATGCCAGTAAAATCTGTCTCCCTGCTTTCTGCTAACATAAATCTCTAATTTTGCCCTCAAAGTAATGAATTTATTTCAAATGTTCTGTTGTGGTTTTTACCTCCTTTTCTCTTTTTCATTGTTCTTTTCTCATTAAAATAAGCTGTTTTGAGGAGACATTCCAGTTATTCCTGGACAGTTTTTAGGAACTGACTTTCTCTTTAATGTTGTATTCAGACAGATCATTTTTATTGATTTAATCTTAGAGTTTATTTTAAATTCTTGCTTTCCTCAAGGCTTTTCTTGCAGTGTTGCTTCTTTTTTGTTAACTTCTTGCAGTCAAAGCAAAATTATCAAAGAGAATGACAGAATGGTCGAGGTTGTAAAGGACTCTGGAGGTCATCTGCTCTGACCTCTGGCTGAAGAAAACTCAGCAAGAGCTGTTGCACAGGACCATGTGATTGATCCCTACTATGAGCATTTGTGACCTGTAGAACAGGTTTTTTCTTTTCCTTCAGTCTGCCAGGAAAAGAATAGAGAAGGAATAAACAATAAGTAATGCAGTACTTAATTTTGGAGAAGGTGGATTGAAAAGGTAAAGCTTGCGCAGGCAATAAGCAGGATTAGATTGCTGTCTTACTGGTCTTCAAAACCAAAAATTCCCTTTCCTGTTTGTACCCAAAACAGAGAGAGCTGTGACTATTTAAAGTAAAATCTTGTAGAATAAGTTGATAGGCTTGTTCTTGTAGAGTTAAATTAACAAGGCTTTGATAAAAAATGTGCTAAAACAAAAGCTCACTCAGACAACCCAAAGCAGGAGGGAGATTTCAGTACAATCTTGGAAAAGCCGAAAGGCTTTCCCTTTCTCCCTTTCTCCCTTTCTGTCACTCTAATTGGCCTTTCTTTCAAGCGAAGGCTTGAATGTAAAGGGCTGAAAATGCTTCTGACAGAGTCACATAGGTAATTTTCTGAACTGGCTAAATTTGGAGTGAAAACATGCCACTATCCTGATGGGGTTTTGAGGAAAAATAGCAGAATAGCTGTCACTCTAGGACTGGAGAAAGGTGCCTTAGGCTGGCATTTGGGGAGGAGTGAGTGTAGAGTCAGAAAACACCAGCTTGAAGTTCTCAAGACACTGCTTGCTAGCAGTTGGTGGTGCGTATTTCCTGGCCTTGTTGTGTTATGGCAATGATTTTGGTGTTTCAAGTTCAACTCAAGCCTGTTTCACTGTGGAGTATTACATTGAACTTGAAGGTTTTGAAGGAGCACCTTGTTAATTGGTTTTTGTGGGGTTTTATTTTCAGGTCTCAGCATGGTTTTTCACAACCTTTACAGTCTCAGGGCTAAAGGACAAAATCCACTATGTGGAAAGCCTTCAGCAGTTGTTCACAGCCATACCCCCAGAACAGATTGATCTTCCCCCTTTCGTGCTCGAGTACGATGCCAGGGTAAGTGACTGCCTGTGGCCACCATGAAACTCTGCCCTAAGAGCAGCTCTCTGCTCCCATTCTGCTCTGCAAGTCTTTAAGGGCACTGACTTCCACACCTTAAGAATGGGGAGAAGAAAGAGGGAAGGTTTCTGGAGAGTCTGTGTTGTTCTGTGAGTAATGATTTCCTGATTTTTTTGTCTAGATCAGCCCAAGCAGAGGCCTTGGCTAAGAAGGAGGGCTACTTTCCCATTAGAGCAGTAGCAGTCTCCTATGTGCATAACAGGCAGCCTACCTTTCTTCAGCCAAGAACTGTAACATAACACACTAACAGCCTGTGGACAAGATAAAATTTGTGTTAGCTGCTGTACACCTTATACTGACTGGAAAAAGAAATGGTAGCTGTGTTTCATCTTCGCTGCCCCACGTACTAACAAGCAAGCAGGAAAAGCGAAAGCAAAAAAAAAAAAACAGCAGGGAAAAATGGAACAGTAGAAAAGTGTCCTGCCTTTGTGTAAGACCCTCTTCCTCTTCCCTTCTGCACCTCAGGTCTCTAACCAAATGGTGGCATAAATATGGCTTGCATTGGCAATATCCTTCCAAAGACTACGTGGTGCAACTCCAAAGGAGTAGCCAGAGCTGTGTGTCTGCATTAGTAGCTGTGTCTGAGTCACTGGCTGTGCCAACAAAGCAGTGTCACTGCTTTGGCTTAATGGCAAAAGTTCAACTTGCACTTCCTGCTTATGCTTAAAACATAGGCAAAAGCAAGGCCTGTGTTTGCTTGTTTAGCAGCACAGTCCTCTCCTGGGTGAGTTGTGGCACTCACTCACCCATGGAAAACAAAGCCTAATACCTAATTATTTCTGCCTCTGTGGCACTGTCACTGCACCAAGGTGTATTGGAGAAGACTTCTGTTCAACTGCTTGTTCTATTCTCATTGCAGGAAAATGGGCCTTACTATTCCTCTTATCCTCCATCCCCTGACTTGTGATCTGCAGTCCTGTGATGCTGCCAGTTCCCCATGGATCCAATGACCTGATGCCTGCCAAAACCTGTGCATTTACCCATGTACAGAATTCAGAGAGAGGGTTTTCCTCCCCCAGCTCTGGTATTTTTTTACTGATGAGATATTTTCAAGCACTCAAGCAATCAGAGAACTTTATGCCACTGTGAACTGTACAACTATTTCAAATATATTTATCCAATGGAAAAGCTGATTTAAAGATCACTAGATGCATTTGTTTGTTTGTTTTGTTGTTATTGCTGCTGTTATTGTTGTTTTTTTGAAGCTGTTACATTATTTTTCTGAAGAGACTTTCTCTTTTCTGGGAAATCCATCAAAAGCACTTGATCATATTTTTAACTATTACTATTTTCCAGCTCTGTTTGTAATAACCATTTCTGACTGGTCTGTACAAGTATTGTGTTGTACCAGCCTGACACATCGCTCATCATATGGTCTGTGTTTCACATCTGATTACTTTCCCTTTCTGTTAGTACTGATTACTTTAGTCTTGACCCAACAAAACTATCTGGAATTGGGAATGCCATGTCTGCAGGCTGACAGAGCACTACAGCCAAGCCAACATTACTCCAGGATTTAGTCCCATAAACTGCTAGGAGCCTTGAAAAAGTCCCTGCCAGTTTTCATTGGATGATGTGAAGGACCATGTCAGGATGCCACTACCCTCCCAGTAAGAATAAAACTGAAAAGCATTTGTGGTTTCTTTTCTCTAACTGTATTCATTTATGTTCTCCTTTGCCGTGGCCAGCTATGTTGGTATAAGTGGATGCCATCTGCCTAAACTGGTTTTGGAGGGGAGGGGGAAACGGTGGCTCCAACCCCAGCCTCTGGTGGCAGAGATTGTTTTTTGGAGGTATCAGTGTCCCTCTGATTTCCTGTTGCACTGACACTCACTGATTTTTGACAGACACGATAAATGCCAGAGAGCTTAGCCACAGGTTACTTGAGGAACTGGAGGTGAGAAGTGTTTCAGGGCTGCCCGTGGAAAGCTAAAAGGGGAGGGAGAAGGCTCCCTTGTAAAACATAATCAGGGATGGCAGACCCAAGAGCATAAGAACTAAATCCTTGGTAGGAAGAATGTCACAACACTACTGAATATGAAAATGATAGTATGATTTTCATTATTTGATTCTAGCTGCTTTCCTGCTCCAACTTGTATCTGCTACTCTCTGTTTACCAAAATTCATTTCCACTTCTGCAATAACTACCTTATTTAAGCATTAGCAGAAGTCATTGTGAGATATCCTAGAAGGTGGCTATTCATGCCTGTTGAGCTGGTTGTAAATTATACTCCTGTCTTATTTAAAGATACTGTAAACTGATGGGATAAGCAAGGACAAATTCTGTCTTGGTCATGTAATTGCATGTCATGATTTCTGTTTGCAGTCAGAGAGTTTGGAGTGTGGTCTAAGACAGGCCATACTGAGTTCCCTTTCTTTCCCACCTTTGCCTCCTGGCTCAGTGTCGTGTTTATCCTGCACGTATCCTCACATATTGGGATATCTGTTGCTATGTCAGTCACAGATTACAGTAATCACTTTCCTGGGCTGTGACTGTCATTTATATAAAACATATAAAAAGCAAGTGGGTTTGTTTTCCAAGTGTCCCTTAAGTGATTCCATAATCACATTCAAGGTGCTGCTATAACCTGGAAACTCCAGTGTAATGGAAAACTCCCTTAGTGCTAATACTGGGGAGCACTGCACCTTATGGTCTGTTCACACGGGATTGATTCAGCACTTTCCTGGTGGCTTTGGAGAAGGAAACAGCAGCAGTTTGTTCAGAGCAGCCACCACGTGTCCCTCCCGCCCCTTTTCACCTGGCTGTTCACAGCTGCCCTTGTCCAGTGACTTTTATAGCCAGCACTGAATTTTCCATGCTTCTCTAACGATTTGTGCAGCTTTCCACCCCCGTGAACCATCTGCTGTTTTTCACACCCCTGGCTTTTCCAGTGAGGCTGCTGCAGAATTGCCTGCGAGCCCTTAATGGGCAGATTAAAGGTGATTCAGAGCTTATTGTGGAAACCAAACTCTCAGCTTGACAGTTTTTAGATGGTTTTGTCCCTTTAGCTCACAGATGGCTCAGAGTCATAAAACCTAAACAGTTCTTGTTAGGACTCAGTCTGCACGTTTTCCAAACGTGCAGTCATTTTCAGAAATTATTTGGCTCAGTGAAGTGTGAATGTGCCTCCAGAGCACTTGCAGAGCAGAAAGGAGAATTTGGCACTGTGCATCTTATTGTGTATATTTTTCCCTTGAAAGACTTTGCTTTAAATCTTATTTTTTTTTTACCCAAGTCTTGCAAATCTCAGTGGCAAGACAGACCTGCATTGTGCTGCAAAGATCCTGCATTTTCCAATGAGTCTGGAACTGTGACAATTTACCAGTTTTATGTTTTTAATGGAGATATTTGAAAAAGTAATGTGACAGTGAAGAAACCCAAATCATTGAAATGCTCGGGATATTCACTGCTATTAAAATGTTTCATTGCTTAATTCTAAGATGCAAAAAACTGCATTAAATCAGCTGAGCTGCATTTGTTCTAGGCAGTGATAAACACTGGCCTGCCCTAGTTAAGGGTGGACACGATGCTTTGCTCTGGAAGGTGGCCAGGGAGGCAGTCTGTGCATTTTATCATCCCTACCCACTGCAGCATTTAAAGTTCTGATGAAGGGTTTGTTGTCTTGCTTAAAACCATCTTACACCATCTGCAGGCTCAGAAAGGAGAGTCTCCTCAGAAAATGTATTGGTGTAATTATGAGGGTCATTATTCACCTCAGTATGGCCCAGGGTGTTACAGTGGTAGAGTGTCAGTAAAACTGAGCTGTGGTGCTCAGGCTCTCCTTGGCCACCTTGTTCTGACAGATCCTGTGTTCTCTCAGTGGCACTGCCATTAGATGTCCTAAGTCTGGCAGTGCACAGTGTCCGGGCTTACCTGTTCTCATTTGCCCAGGCTGAGTTTGTAGCACTTGCCAGGGCAGTGACAGATAAATTACCTGGTGGCTGCTGCTCTTGTTGAGTGTTGTGCTGGTTTCTCAGCTGGATGCTGTTGGGGAGTGGCAAGAAGTTGTGGGTGAAGTCAATGTCTACAGTTCTTTGAGCCAGGGTGAATTTATAGAGTCACAGAACAGTTTGGGTCTAAAAGGTCATCCAGTTCCATCTCCCCTGCCATGAGCAAGGACACCTTTCACTAGACCAGGTTGCTCAAAGCCCCATCCAACCTGGCCTTGAACAGTTGCAGGGATGGGGCATCCACAGATTGTCTGTACAACCTGTTCTTGTGCCTCGTTTGCTATGTACATTTCAACCTGAACTGTTCTTTTTTCCTGTGCTCTCCTGCTCACAAAAACCTGAGGATGAAAACAGAGCTGCTGAGTTTCTTGGACATCTCTTCCCCAGTGGTTGCCTGAACCCATTTTTCCTACTGCAGCTGCCTCTGTTGCCTCAGCTTTGCAGTGAAGGAGGCCTTCTCCCCAGTCTGTCCCTGAGCACTCCCGTGGCTGCAGGGCTGCACAGGATTAGCATCCTGCTGCTGAGAGCAGACACGCCATGTGAAATCAATTTAGATGGTTCTGCTATTCAGCAAGCTGATACCAGCCCTTCTCCCCTGTCAAACTGCAAAACAAGAGCAAAAGGAGTTATCCCCTTTCCTTGGCCTCTCTGGGATGAATCTCCTGTTACATTTGTGACCAAGCAACCAGCTAGTCCTGGTCTGAAACTTGTTTGCACCTCTAAGTGTAATACAGGAATTCCTGACTGTGTTGATTCTGGCTAAATAGAAACTGATCCCAATGACTTCTGTTAGCAAGTGCAATCTTGGGAGAGTATGGGAATTGTTTCAGCTGTATTTGGGGAAGAGGGAAAGAAGAAAACTACCTGGAACAATTCAATTTGTGATCCTCTAGTGCCAGGGAGGACTAACACCAATATATAGCCAGTACTCCTACAGCAACTGGCCTAGTGGATTATCTTCAGTCTCCCCAGGAAAGTAATAATCCCCAAATTAGAGGGATGAACAACTGAGTACAGAGACTGGCAATGTGCAGTGTCCAGCCTCTGTGCTAGGCCAGGGTGAGGATGGGGGTGAGCTAAAGAGCCCTGAGCCATACTGGATATCCTGGAGCAGGTAGAGGCAAGCAAACCTGCTGCAAGGTGCTGTTTCCTTCCAAAGTGAAATGAGATGTTTCATGCCTCAGTATTGCAATACAGAGCCTTCTTTGCTCATGTGCTTAAAATTAAAGCAGTGTGTGAGGTGGTGGGGAGGGTGTTCCTCTCTGGTTCCAGAGCTGATACAGCTCCCTCCTCCAGGAGAAGGGGGAGAGTGCTGTGTAAAGGTTAAGGACTGCAGGGATTAAAATGAGCCCTCTGCAGCATGGCCTCTGCCTCTTGGAGTACCAGGTGGATTTCTGATAAGCAGTCTACTGCTTGATTCTACAGTCCCTCTGAAATATTTTAAATGGCAAAACCATTCTCAATATGTATAACTGAAAAAATGCCAAGATTCCTAATGCAATTTAGACATAGCTGTGGAGGAGGTGGCTTTGCTTGGAAGGACATTATGTACAGAAACGAGGGGAAGGGGATTGTATCAGATGATCCACAGCAGTCTGTCTGCCAGGACAGCATCTGTTTTTAATCGGTCCATCAGATCCTGTTTGAAGCCTTTCTCAGCTGTGCTTCCCTTGAAAACCAGATTCCTCATCCAGATGTGGCAGGACTGCTTTCCATTACAGTGTGGTTAGCACAAGAGCAACAAAACTCCGAATGTTACTGTGTGCTCAACACTTTCACCAAGCTGTTGTGAGAAGTCCTTTCTCCAGGGAAGATGTAGGTACCAGAGCCTCTTCTCCTTCATTCCTCCCATCTACCACAGTTTATTCCTCTCCTATTTTTGATGGGGGTAGCAAGGAAGGTTGTTAAATTCCTACCCTTGTGCTGTGGAAGGTGTCAAAAGCAGGTCAGTGTCCTCTAATACCAATGCTTCCAAGAGGAACTGGTTTTGGGAGCAGGATGTGGCTTTGTATCCAGGTAACCAGTAGTGGCAGGAGTACCCTGAGCCAGGTCCTGCAGAAATGCTCAGGATAGACTGTTCCTGGACTAGAACCAGTTCTGCACTGTGTCAGTCAGTGTGGTCCTGACACATCTCTGCCTGGTACCTGCAGCTCATTTGCTGCCTGCACATGTGAGTTTCAGATCCATCCACTAAAGAAGCTGTGGGCAAATGTGGTGGGCTTAATCTCAGTCCATTGGGAAGGTCCTGTAACTCACTGAGAACTGACATGAATGGTAAACAGAGGAAAGGCTCGGCCTGATGATTTGTTCTTGTTGCATGTTGTTATTTTTCAGAAAGCAAAAGCAATTTTTAAGTAGTTGATAAGAAAAATTATTTAATCGTTAATGTTTTAATGAAGCTCTGGAGTGGTGTACTCAACACCTCTGCTGGGGTAACTGTGTGGCCTGTCACAGAGCAATAGGGGTCCTGTGTTGTCCATCTTTTGCCAAAAATCTCCCTCGTACTTGGTTCCTTCAGGAAAGAGGATTCTAGCTATGACTGAGGAATGCTATGGGTGAGAGGGTCTTCATGATTGCCACAAACCTGAGCTGCTGTCCAAGCTGCAGTCCTGGCCTGGCACATGGACACTGTGTGCTCAGTGCAACTGGGCTGTAACCTGGCCTTCTGCTTGAAGAGAGGGCTACAGATCAAGTTTCAAACGTGGCTGTAGAGCTGCTTTATCAACAGGAGCATTCACAATTGAGTCTTGTTTGTAGGTTTGGTGTCTAGCATGACATTCTTAACAAACTGACATCTACCATAAAGCAATGCTGCACAGGAGCAGACAGAAATATTGTAGTGAGTGTCCTGCCCTGGGGGTAGGTGTTTGTCCCACAGAACAGGCCCAGTGTCTTCAATCAGTTCATCATGCTTGCTTCAGTGAAAGAGAAGTTTGCAAACCCTGATTCTCATTCTCACCAGAACATTTGTGCAGCAAGGAGCTCGCTGTGGTTTAAAGGTTTAGAGGTTTAATAGCAGCATCTGGCTGCCATCACAGCTTGGACACACTTAGCCATTGCTAATGGTTTGGCTGGAAAAGCCATTTTTACATCATCTGAATAGATTTACTTATTTGCAACAAGATGTTACCCTGTCTGCCCAGAAAGGACATTTCATTGTGTATTGAAGACTAGCACTAATGAACACCTCCACAAGAACAGGGAAGGTGGAAAATGGCCCCTTGACTAAATTAATAGGGGCAGTAAGGGAAGGCCTGGCTGGGGTTCATTATCTCTGCTGGTTCTCTGGCCCATTGATCCATTGGCACCCTCTTCATGGGATGCAAAGTGTGCAGTTTGGGGCAGGTGAACCCACAGCACTTGGAACCTGTTCTCTGCAGTAGCGGCCAGCAGCAATAATGAGTGAAGCATAATGCAACTGCCCTCAGAGGAATATCTCCTACATGGATTCAGGAGCTCCTAAAAGCTTTTGGGCCACCTCCTCAGCAAGCTGCAAGGCCCCAGAGGTGAGCTAGTAATGGGAGATCCCAAAGAGAGTGGATGACCCAGCCTGGCCAGTGCTCACTGAGCACAGAAGAGTGGAGAAAGAAAGAGCAGATCCTGAGGTCACTGAACCTGCCACTGTCAGCAGGTAAAGCCTCATCAATCCAGCCCATCCAACCCTTGGATCCATCCCTTGCCAGCGAGGGGAAAACAGAGAAAACTGCTGGGCATAGCTGAAACTCTCCCTGACAGTGCTCTGCATTGCAGGCCAGGAGCAATCCCCCTCTTCTGGTCCCAGTGGACTTCAGAGAGTTCTTCCAAAGGTGCTGAACAGCACATTTCAGTAACGTGAGCCTCTCTGATTTGTTATGAGAACACATGCAGGAGCTTGCACACACTGTCAGTAGGAAATCTGAACTTGGTAAGAGGGTACTGAGCAGAGAGCAGCTAATGGTCAACATCATGGTCTGAATGATAACATTGAACAAGAATTTTTCCAAGGCCAGAGCCATCAAAGAGAGAGCACTAAGCAGAAGAGCTGCTCTTTATGAGACCAGACAAGAGCATCTAAAAAATGCAAACATATTTTATGGTAATGCTAGGATAGCTTCTTTTGGCTTGGCAGATCCCAGTGAAGTAGTTACATTGAAGGGAAACGCTCCATCTCCTGTTGTGGTGCCTTTGTTTGCACTTGAGCATCTCTTTGAACTGGACTCAGTTACAGCCATACACCAAAACATTTTTGAGGGGCTGATCCAAGAATTTAGAAAATAATAATAATAAAATGTTAAACCCCAAGCACTGACAACCATGAAGAAGGAGATGCAGAAATGTTCTGCAGTGGCTGGTGCAGTAGCAGCCATCAGTGGCTGCTGCTGATGTGCCAGCTCAGGACAGCAGGGCCCAGGGCTGTGGGATGGGTGCTTTGTCCATCAGAGCATACTGAGACCCAAAGAAAGTCATTACAGAAGCTAGAGCACAGAAATAATTCACAATCAGCAATGAACTTTCAAAGTGAGTTACTAAAAATAGACATTGGGGCTGCCCCCCTGCAAAACCCATTGCTCCCTCCTGCCCCATCTTCTAGTGGCCCTTTTCCAAGGGGCTCAAAATGCAACACCTTTTCAGCACCTGGTTTGGAAAGGCCTGATGGATGTAAGTCATTTATTTGCTGATGGATGTAAGTTATTTTATTGATTCAGAGTAGCAGCAAGTCGTACAACCAGAAATAGTCCTTATGTCTGTGGAAAACACATTGCAGCCAGCAGCACGGTTCTCTGATGCAGGGGGTGCTTCCTTAGGCTGGCCTTGCAATGCTCCTCAGCCAGCCTGAGGGAATTCACCATAACCCTGGAGCAAGCAGCAAGGATGACAGGGGCAGCGAGCAGTTCCTGTGTGCCCCCAGCCCACAGCACAGCTCACTGCAGTTTTAAACCTTCAATGTTGAATCAAACACGCTGACTCCAGACACTTCTTGAGGGACTTTCAGCTAAGGTTTTTGGGATGAGGAAAAGCAAAGCTGTTTAGGAACCCCCTGGATGCTCCAATTGCTCTTTGATGCATCGCAGCACCTGTGACTGGAGCGTGTGCCTGCACCTTGGCACTGCTGGGGAGGTCAGTGCATGGCCCTGCTGCTCTGCGCAGCTGGGAGCTCACACTGCTCCCAGCCCTCCATCTCCAGCTGCCAGCATCCCCTGCAGCCTAAACAGCACAGGGTTTGCTGTGTCTGAAAAATCCCAAGAGCAGAGCAGCTGCAGCCACTCCAGGACAGCAGTAAAGGGATGTGCACATGAATCCAGAGAGAATTCTTCTTTTCTCCTGGCACCAGAGCAAGCCCTAACAAGAAGCAGCCGTCACGAGCTTTTGAAGAATGAACTCACCGGGAGACTCCTCTGCTCTGATCAGCCTCCAACCCTCTCATCTGCTCAGGAGGAATAATAAACTGGGACATCCAAGTTATTTTCATATGCACAGTTGAGTAGCCTCACATGGGGAGGACCGGCAGGGAGGATGGGGCAGTGTTGGAGCTGCTCTCCCAAGGATCAGGCAATGCAACAGGGAGCCTGCACAGCCCACAGAAGTTCTCAGTCCCTTTGGCAAGATGCAGGAGGGGGTCAGGGAATGAGGTGCTTTGCTTCTCAAGGCCAAAAAAGCTGTTGTTTTTTAACCTGGGCTCAGTTCTGGTTCATGCAGGCTGATTGCTCCAGGACAGACACACAGCGTGGCCAGGCACATCACAGGTCCTGGCCATCTTATGATGGTCCAGAAAAAGAGACAGAAAGAACAGGGCTGTCTTCAACCAAAGAATAAACTTTGAGGATATTGTTTGATGGCCCGAACTGTGTTACTAATGGGGATTTCCTTTTACTTTTTTTTTTTAATTTAAGTATTTCACTTTTTAAAACCTATTTTTCTTTCAGCATTTGCTTTCCTGCTGGCAGACAATTTTTTTGAAAGGTCACGCCAATTTAACTTCCATGCATCCTACTCTTACTACTTTCCAAGCCACATAAGGAGTAATTAACTTTTTATTCTGGAAAACAAATTTATAAATACAATTATAGGGGCAGCCCTGAGCCCAGCTGCACACAATTGCAATTGCCTCTTTTTTCCAAGACCAAGAGCAGCAATGCAGCTGTCTCCCTTTTTCCCACAAAGTTTTAACAACTAAAGCTCCATTCATGTTTTGCAAAAGCTCCTCAGCTGGGCAAAGCCAGTGATCCAACGGGCACAAGGTTTTCCAAAGAAAATTTCAATCCTTCCCAAGAGACAATCCATGCCAGCTAAGCTGAAGTGTCCTCCCCAGGTAGAAAAAGGGCTCTTCCTGTGGAGAGAGTCAGCCCTTTGCAATATTGCTAGCACAGACAGAGTCAAGGGGTGGCAATCTCTTGTGATTTCCAAAAGGGTCCAGGCAATTTGTGGCTCTGCTGAGTTTCAGGTGTTGTAGATCTTTTGCTTTCTTGTAATATAAAACCTCCACAGGAGATGAAAAGGAACTTGGCTTTGGGATATTTTTTTTTTTTTAATAGAGATTTTTAAATATATATTTGTTGTTTAACCCTGAATTGAGTTCTCCTTGCACAATCTGCTTACCCCAAGGTCTCCCGTCTCACTCCTGTTTCCCTCGGGAAGATGATCAGGTAAAGGTAAACAGAGGTGGAAACCTTGTGTCCATTGCTGGCTGAGGCAGTGACCACTCTCTGAATTTTCACATAAAGTGCTTCTTGTCACCACTTGCCAGACATCTGGAGGCAAACAGCTGCTAAAATGAACCAACATAAAACATAGATGTTCTGAATTGTTTGTTTGACTAAAATATTTTTGAGCCTCTTGGTTGTTCTTGTTTTTTCCCCTTGCTTGAATTGTGTCAAAAGTCTTCCAGGAAAAAGAGAACAATCAAGATCTAATATCCTAAATAGAATAAAATTTTAAAAAAAAGAACCTCAAGTCTGCCAAAGTTGTAGGTATTTGTATCTGCTTTTAAAGAAACAAACAGCCAAAACCATCTCTCACACAGCAACTGTCCATCCTCCTTCCTCTCACGTGATGGGCTAGAACTTCAACCCTCTTTTCTGGTTTAATGCCACTTTTCCAAGAGAAAAAATTTTTTCAAGTTGGAGACAGAATGAAATGGGCCAATTTATGCCAGCAATTTGGGCTGAGACTTCCAGAAGCTTGCCCACCAACTTACAGAACTGTAGAACCATAGGGCTTAAACCCCTACCTGGCAAATCTCCAAAAGCAAAAAATAAAGGATAAGCAACGACACATTCAGAAAATTCATAAACCCACTGACTGCAGCCTGGAACACCTGCTGCAGAGCAAATGCCATCATCTCACAAACTCAACAGAATGGTCAGCTGAGTCAGCCAAAAAGTGACAAAAAAACCCCCAAAAATTGATTTGGACTTTTGGAGGTTTTTAACCAAGTATTTTCTAAGGTAATCTGCAGACATAGTGTATGGCTATAGGCTTGTAGGTTGTTTTTTGTTTTTTTTTCTTTCTATCCATTCTGCCTTGTGGTATTTAGCTTAAAGATTATTGAAAGAGATATTAGAACCTTCCTTGCCAGTGCCAGGCCATATGGACTTGTTGGTTCCTGTGCTGTAAGGAGGAGTGAAGACTGGAGAGTCCTGCCTGCTGGGGTAAAAGGGGAGAAGTTCTGCCATGGAAACCAGGCAAAGGGGTAGAAATGGACAGGAATATTTGATCAGGTTTCCAAGGCAGTGACTGAGATTAGTGAGCCTAAAGATGAGGTTGATTTGGGTTGAGGCTGGCAGTGAGTGTTGCTGGAGGGACACTTCTGGGAAGGCACCACACGCAGTTTCTCTTGGACACCACAGAGTGTCCTGTGCTTTCACAACTGGATTAATCCCTTCCGGCCTGGGAACAGCAAACAGCAGCTCAGTAAACCCCATTCTTCATTATTTTTGGCCCACTTTTACTGATGGCCCTAAATGTCAGGGTCAGCAGCACCTGCCCAGCAGGCCCTGCCACAGGAGCGATGCCCCACAGCTCCAGCAGAGCCAGGTGCCCATCCCGAGAAGGGCAGGCAGAGCCTGGGATGCCAGCCCAGGAGAGGGGTTAGAGCCATCACTGCCTCCTTGAGACACAGCCTCTGCAGCACCCCGAAACACGATGGGACTCTGGAGCTGCAGCGGAACCTTAGGGATTCTTTCCCCTTTCTGGGATAAATGCCCAAGTCCCACAAGCCTGGGGATGCACGTTGGGACAGCGAGCACTGCAAGCAGCTGGAAGCTCCCACCCAGGGCCTCTCCAGAAGGGCTGGGGCAAGGATCCCATCCTGGCATGGAGCCTCACCTCACTGCTTCCTCAAGGCCTTTTCAGGATCTTTTCCTCCAGGACAAGATGTCAACAACCTGGCACAGAGCTGATGTTTAGTCTGACCTCGCTGTCATGTCTCCAGCGTGCTGCTGCCTCGCAGGGATCGCTGGCTCTCAGGAATTTTGCACTGCAGAGCTCTCAGAGAGCAACTGAGCAGCTCCTCAGCACCAGTGCTGGCTCCCCTGAAAAGCTGAGAGGCAGCTCCTGGGGTTCCAAGTGCTGGTCCAGCCAGGAACACCGGGGTACTGGCACCCAAGATGGAACAAAGCAGTCAAGAGGCTCAGCCAGCACCGTGAACTCCATCAGATGCACCATGTCTGCCATCCACAGCTGCCAAACTCCGTGAAAAGCTCTGACTTCCTTTTAAAGAGTCCTTTCCTGTTGCAAAACACAGGTGCTGGCCAAGGAACAAGTTATTCATTCCATCCTTTGTGCTCTGATACTCAGACATGGGAGTACAAACCCTCCTGGCATCACAGGGACCTTTTGGTAGGATCACACATTGGGCTATTCCACATTCCCAAAGGAGCAAGCATCCCTGGGGACCACACACTGACTTTTCAGATTGGTTAGAGATGCTCTATGAACAGCTCAGAACCTTCCTAAGCAGGTTCACCTACAAATTGCTCCTCCAAGATGGATGGGCACATCCCCACCCTGACACCCAGCAGCCCCAGGCTCCCCAGGATGGGAGGGGGATGAGCACAAGCAGCTCATGCTGTGGGTGGCACTGGGCACTCACAGGACTGGACTCTGGGCTGGGAAACAGCACTGAAGGGCTGTGCATGCAGCAGGTGAGCCTCAGACCTCACTGCAGGACAGCACTCCAGAGGCAGGTGCTCAGCTGGTGCTGGGATCCTGGTCCATCACTGGGCTGGGCCAGGGAAACAGCAGCACACACAGGATTTTGTTGGTGTGTGGTATTTGGCTTGCAAGTCAGCCCCCAGCTTCCCCAAGAGCTGAGGGGTTTGAAGGCACCATACAACAGCTCTGCTCAGAGACCCTCACCCAGCTCAGCCAGGCTGCCTGGTGTGCATCAATTGTCTGCGTCAAACCCTGCAGGTTACCACACTTAGAGGGATGGATGGAGCTGGAGCAGAGTCCTCTGCCGTGGGCTCCATGCTGGCCATGGCCTCCACCTACCTACCCCTACCTGCTGGTGCTCAGGCCAGAGCACAAAATCAGGGCAGGAGAGTTTCTGTGGTGTGTAGGAGTGCAGGACAGCAGAGGGACAAATTCCTTTTCTCAGGCACAGAGAGGAAGCTTCAGTTGCCATACTGTCTACTGGCATGAGGGGAAAAGAGGAGGAAGATGGGGACCAAAGCATCTTGCAGAAATGGGGTATCTCAGAGCCCACTCACTCACACACCCAGGAGAAACCTGCTTTAGGTGCTTGGCTGGAAGTCCAAGTGTGTGGGCAGGAGGATGCAGCAGGCTTCTCTCTCCTTTTGTTATCACTATCAGCACCTGGGACACTGTGAAATCTTTCATGCTGCACCTGGCCCTCCAACCTCATCCCATTTTAGCTGCCATGTCCTCTCACAAAGCTGCTGGTTTGAGTCAGAAAAGGCTATTGAGAGAGCAGCTGTTTCTAGCCACAAGCCCTGCTGCACCTCCCCCGGGGTCAAAGCAGCCAGCCCAGCTGATGGATGCCAGCAGAGGCATGTGCTGCACAGGATGCTGACAGCCCCCAAGTGTCCTGGCTGTACTGTGACCAGGAGGCTCCTGTTTCCAAACGTTTTCCCTTGTGGCTCCAACTCCCCAGGAAACCTGCCCTCTCCTCCAGGGCAACAGGATGGCCACAATGGCCACAGAACCTGCCGCCCATGCTGCTGTTGTGACAGCAGGAAACAAAACAAGGGCAATGCCTTCAACAGAAAGGGTCTTCTCCTGGGACTGCTGATGTTCTGGTGGTCCCTACTTGAGCACAAGCCAGCTTCTGCCGAGATCCAGCCCTAGGAGAGCTCTAAGCCTGGCCCTGGCTTTTCCCTTTCCGTTTTCTCAGGCCGTGTCTGACACACAGGTAACTCATCCCAAGCCATGCCCAAGCCTAGAGAGAGCTACAGGTGGCTCAGAGCCATGCCTGGGACAGCCCAGGAGCATGAGCCCATTTCTTCCAGCAGGTGCCTGGGGCTCAGAGAAGCAGCAACTTATCAGTGGGAAACACAAGCATAACCCCCGGTTAGCCCCATGTTAGTTCAGAAAGCCAAACCTCACCCAGGAGGGGATGAATTTCTCCATTTTTCCATAGTGTAGGTTTTCTCTCCAGGGAGAGGAGAAGAAGCACACACTGCTGGGCAGTGGCAACCTTCCCCATAACACTTTCCAGGGACTGAGAGAGACTGGAGCCACCCTGGCCCATGTCATGCCTCACCAGCCCAATCTTTCCCCCACATGGAAGCTGTGCCCAGAGCTGTCAGAGAGGCCAAGAGAGCTGCAGCCCCCCGCTCTTGGTTCCTGAGCCAGCTACAAGGCTGCTCCAATCTGCCAGCTGGGATCATGCTTGGCTGCTTTTGAGGCAGCAGCAGAGGCAGCAACGGACATGGGGAGGAGGTGGGGAACCTGCCAGAGGTGAGGGACCTGCATGGCTCTGGACATGTCACCACATAGGGCACAGTAAGGCTCCTGCCCTGCATAGCAACAAGGCTGCCTGTGACAGGCTGCTTTGCTGTCTGAAGTCTAAATTTGGCCCTGGGGCCAGCACCAGCTTCACTGCTGAGAAGCCAAGGTAAGGGGAAGTGAAAGCCACAGGGGCTGTGACACCTGCTCTGCTTCACTGTTTCACTTGTGTCACTCCCAGGAGACCTTGAGTTGCTATATTTGAGCACTGATTATGTCCTAGCTCTGTTCTTATCCTTGTTTGTGAAGTTTGACTGAGTTCACACACTCTTGTGTACACAATGTGCCACCCTCCGGCTGCCAAGGAGCACTCACAGCTGCCTGGGGCTCCCCCTGCACCACAGGGACACGGGCTCCTGGGCAGCTGGGAAATGCTGTCCCCAGGCATTCTGCACCACCAGCATCCCAGAGAACACAGGAAAGCAGAGAGGAGCTGCTGAAAGCCCAGTCTGGGTGGAGGCCTAGGACTTGAGCCCCCATGGCAAGAGGTGCCCAGAGATGGAGGGTACTGGCCCTTGTCCTCTGGAAAAGCCAGGAGAGCTGCCATGGACATGGGGTCTGCCTTTAAAGAGGGAGAGCATGGGGATGAAAGCAGCACAGCTGCAGAGCAGCCCTGGCAGAGGGATGGCAAAGGAAGGCTAGCAGGGGGCAAGTAGGGGCTGTGAGGGTTGGGGTCTGTGAGAAAGGAGGGAGAATAAAGGATGGTTCCTAAGCTCCAGGCCATCCTGGGTGGGTGGGGCCTGGTCTCCCAGTTGTCCACCATCAGCAGCACCTTTTTATTCCTGAGGGTGAGGATAATGATTCTTCCACTCTAGGAGAGCTGCCAGCCTGGGTCACATTGTTCCACAGCACAACCCCTCTTCCCTTCAATCCCATCCCAGCTTTTCCTCTCCATCTCTTTCTATTGTTGAAGGAACCTTTCATTCTCCTGGGAGTCAAAAACCACTCAAAACAACTCAGGCTTTCAAGCCAACCCTCAAAATTCTTCACCCTTCTTCTCCCCAGCCAGAGGGGCAGCATTGGAAGGAGGCAGCTGAGTCCTCTGTGACTGGGGGCACAGCAGGGCACATACCCCAGTCAGAGCTCTCACAGGCACACCAAGAAAAGTCATCTGTGTATTCCAGCTCCTTTCTTCCACTGGCATTTCCCTGGTCAGGCTGATCCAGTCGTGACCTCCCTGTTCTTAGTTACACACTCTCCTCCTGATATTTTCTTTCACACACTGGTATCATGCTCTTCCATGCAAATATCTACAGAGGAACCCATACAGCATGGCCTACCCATTTATTTTCTACCACATGTCAAAGGGCTTAGAAGTTCCAAGCTAAAATACTGCCCCAACTGTGCTGCAAGATTCATTATGTGGTCTCAGGCCCCAGAGCAAACAGTCTGCAACAAGCTCACGCTGTAACACAGAAGAAGAAGAAGAAGGAGGAATCTGCAGTTCAAAACCAACATCCAGGTAAGCTCTGCCTTTTGAGGGGTCTCAGCTGGCTGGAAACAAGTCCCTCATGGGTTTTGATTGGCATCCACTGAGTGTAAGGTAGGAGCTGAGGTGGGAAAGCTCTTCTCACATTTGTTCTATTATAGTCCTAGACCTGAGTTATCTCTTCTGTGCAGCTGCCTACTAAAGAGGATTTGCCTGGAGACTGCTTGTCAGTGTTTTTTGAGGAAGAAGCAAAGAAACCCTTGTGAGTCCAGGCTGCAAGAAAAACTGCTTCATGGGAAGTGTAGAGGTGACCCTGAATGGACACAGAATAGCAAGATCCAAAAAAAGGGCACTTTCCTGTGTGATGATTTCCATTTTCTTCTCTTTCCTTCTCTTTTCAGGTCTCTGTGAAATAAAACTAGTGTTAAAATACTTTCTCCTCTTGTTCTGAAAGGCAAATGAATTGGTCCTTCTGAGACTCTCAGAGTGAAAGGATTAAATAAAATGGTATTAACCATTTGTGGCTATGGGACTGCTACACATATGCCATGGCTGTGAGCATCACAGAATATCCCAAGTTGTTCGGAAGCCACAAGGATCATTGAGTAGTTGGATGCACAATGTTTGGACAGGAGACAGGTACAAGAAGAGCCCTAAGAAGGCTGGGCATGAAGCTTCATCTGGAGCTGAAGAGAGAGGCTGGTGGGAATAGCTCCTGGAAAACAGGCTCTTCCTCTAGAGCCTTCCATTCAGACCGGGATCACATGGAACATCCCTCCCCATCTCCCTGCTGCTTAAACACGCCCGCAGTGCCTCTGCCTCATTTTTTGGAAATTCCTCCACCAAATGAGAGAGGTCTTAAAAGAGTTAATTAGCCCTCTTAATTAAAGGATGTGCGCAACATCCGAACGTCCTACACACACACACACACACACACGAGTGCGCCTCCCAGCCGGGCGGCTCCGGGCGCTGTCCGCGGTGCTGAGCGCTCCGCCGGGCACCCCCAGGCCGCAGGGACTGTCTGCTGCTCGGGGAAAGCTGGCTGACAGGGAGAAAACCCACCCGGCCAACCAGAAGGAAAAAAACCACAAAAAAACCCAAAAAACAAAACAAAATACAAAAAACACCCCAAACCCCCAAATAAACCCCAAACAAACAAAAACCACAAACAACAACAAAAAACCCCACTAAAAATAAACCACCTAAAAATCTGAACTGGACTTTAACATTGGAAAATGAGTTTGAAGCATGTCTTTTTCCACCCCCTACCAGCTCAGGGGTGTCAACATCTTCCAATCTTATTGGGCTCATTGCAGTGGGTTTTAGCTGAAGCTGCCATCTCTCTTGCATACACAGCTCTTTGTCTAACTAATATAGTCCTCCTAAGGAACTTTTCCTGTTTGAAAATGTATTTTTTCTCCACAGATTGTTTTTCTTATCCATCTTCCTCAGAATTTCCTCCTGTTGAGACATTAGGCTTTTAGAGACACATCACAATATACCAAACCACTGGCAGGAATGCTCTGTTTCATATCCTAAAGTTTCTCATTTGGATACTCCAAAACCAGCTTCCAGACCCCTGCATGGCCCCTGGCTGAACCAGTCTCAGGTGTGTGGTCACCAGCACAGACTCTGTACTAACTAGCTTTCTAATTCTGGCTCCTAAATGGTTTGGAGTAATTTCCATTTGGAAATGAGGGAGAGTCCTTGAAGTTCATGGGGTTGACAGTGACTTTACCCAACCAAAGATAACTGAAGAAAAATGTTTAAGAGCATGGACTGGATGTGCTTTAGAGATGTGAATTGTTCTGTGATAAAGCTCTGGTCTTTGAGTCAGACTCTTCCCTGAGCCTCTGCTCCTGCGTGGCAGCAGCACTTCCTGCCACATTCAGGCACGGAAAAAAAACAAAAGCCAGGACAAGTGGGTCACTCAGCTTCACGTGAGAGGGCAAGACAGGAGACTCAAAGACCCCTTATCCCTACAGGAGACGCCTCCACCCTGACCCCTGCAGACTCTGGCTGAAAAAGTCACTGACAGCCAGCTTGACACGGTGCAGAGAGGGCTCCAGCAGCCTGCAAGAAACACAGCAGCCTGCAAGAACAGACCCATGCTGTTATCACAGAGCCACCGGAAAGGGTGACATATCTCCCCTGGGCTTGAAAGAAAATTCCTGGTATTTTTGTCATTTTCTAGCAGTTTGGGATAAGAAGCAATGCTGTAAAGGTTAACCAGAGGCTGAGCTCAGGTCCCAGATAACCCAAAGCCAAAGTGCCAAGGAGCAGAAAAGCCCCAGACAGGTTTTGCAGCCAGGCACTGACATCAGGGGCTGCCTCAACTTCCCGTAACCCTGGGCACAGGACACAGCACTCTGTGAAATGCCATGAGCAGCTTATTTTGGGTGGCTGTATGTCAGGAACCCTCAGCCAAAATAAACCCCTTGGCCTGCTTCAATGCATCTTTTTAAAGAAAAGAATTTATGTAAATACTCTTTTGTGAAAGAAAAATATTGTTGTGAGTCTGTGCAATATTTCACGAGATTTTTCTTTTTATTTTAAATTACCTTCCCTTTGGAGCACAGGAAGTAAAACATTAGCCTGAACAACAGCCATACCTACATTTTGCTGTTCTTATCACCTGTGACAGGAATCTCCAGGTGATATCTGGGAGCCAGGCTACAACCAGCACCTACCTGAAGAAAAATGAAAATGGCAACTATTTAATGAAAGCAAGATTTTAGCTCTTTAAAGATATAATAAGGGTATAGCAAAAAATAAAATAAGTACTAAGGGTCCTCTATACATTAAAACTCACTCTTTAAATATTTGTTTACAACATTTATAGAGCAGTTACACCTTGTTTACTCAGTGCTTGTGTTCTCTGCTCGCTCAATACTGCGAGAATAAAGATTTGGTTTAAGTCTAGGTAAACTGCCAGCACTCTGGCATGTCTGGATTCTCAAGAATCCATTGCTACGGAAATAAAAAGGAAATTAAACCACTGGAAAAATTAAAAAAGTATGTTAGGTTTCTATGGAGCCTAATTAAATTTGGGGGCAAGGTTTAACTTGCCACTTAACTCACACCATTTGGAGGTAAGGTTTAATGGACACTTACCTCACATCATTATGCAGTGACTGTGGCAGAGCACTGAAGGGCTCTGTGCTGCTGCCCAAGATGTGCTCAGCAAGTGCTCAGCAGCACCCCAGGCCCTCTCTAAAATGACCCATGCACAGAAATCCTCTCCTCCAGAGGCACAGTGGGCACCACTGCCTTTCAGACAGCTCTGGCCACATAAACCTAAACACCTTTCTGCAGTTTCTCAGTCCTCTGATACAATTCTTAAAAGTAGTGTCATTTCAATGGATGTACAATTCAGCCACTTAGGCTGTCAGACTGGTTCAAGTAGTGCCAGGAGCCAGTGCTATGACACTGCAGCCTGTTTGTCACGTATTCCACTGCAATATGTATAGAAATGAACTTCTCCTCTGAGATGGTCCCTCTCACAAATGAAACATGGCTTGGAATCTATCAAGCATGCCTGCAACAGCCTGAAGAACAGTCATCATCAAAAAAACATCAACAAAACCAAAAACAAGCAAACAAAAAACCTCCAAAACCAAAACAGGTTTAAATTGGTTTTTTCTGCAGTTTTTCTCTCATTCAAGTCTAGACCACTGTAGTGCACTGGAACAGTACTTTTCCATGAGGTCTGGGATCTAGACCTTTTGGCTGCAGTGGACATAAACTGTCTGATGATGATCTGGTATTGTAACACTGCAAATCAGTCAAATGATCCCTGAGGTGAGCTAGAGACCCTTTGAGTATTCATCTACTCCTTATTAGCAGTAAGTAAACCCAGCAATTAGGCAGCAAGCACCTTCAAAGTAAAAGCTGCTGTTTTGGAATTAAAAGTCATAACTTCACAAGCAGTTTTATAGCAAGACACTTTTGTCAAGTATCATATTGCTAGTAAATGAACTCTTATTCATGAAAGAAATTTCCTTTTTTTATATTTTAAACTAGATGTTCTCACCAAGTACTTCAATTAAAACAAAAATTCAAGTCCTGGTCAACTGAAACTCGTAATTGTAGTTGCAATTATACCCATATAGGAATCTTTTATTTATTTTAACCAGTCAACAAAAATCTGGCTGAGCATTCTGAAGGCCACAGTTCACACCATAAGTGCTGAGGAGAGCCACGTGTAGCACTTGATAACAGTAGAGCACATTAGCCATAATTTATATTGCAATTGACTGTTGCAAAAGTTACCAATTATACTTGTAGAGCATCCTAAGCACGGGCATAACACAGCCCCATGGCAATTTCTGCTGATATGCTGCTGCACTTCAAGGTCAGACCTGCTTGTAAGAAGATGGAACACCTCTCTGCCAGTTTCCTGGGTCATCTGTGTGGGCTTTTTTAAAAACCTGAAGCCTTCTACTTGGTTTCTGAAATGCCCCTATGCCACCCAGCCTCCCTTTCCCTTCCCACTCCATCAACAGGCGGGGCATCCAAAATATCCACTCCTGGCCCTGCTTTTTCCTCTCTTCAGGGCCCATGGTCTGGGAAATGGTAACAAACAGGAATCCTCCTTCTACCAGAGAAGTGCTGCAAGGAGGGAGGCTAACCACCAATTTGAGGCATGCACATCTTTAGCTGGAATATTACTCCCCATTCAAATCTTCCTCTGTTCCAAAACAGATGCTGGGGGTATTTTTCCCATGAGCAGCATTTCTCTGGAGTAACTCCATGAATTTGATGCCGGAGGCTGAGCTCCATCTGCACATTTTGCTCCCACTGATCAAACAGGGCTGAGGAAACACAGTCCAGGAGAGCTGGGCAGCAGGACATCTGTAACACAGGAGCCCATGGCACTCAGGTCTGCCAGACTGTCAGCAAATCCCTCACAGCACTGCACACACTCCCACTGCTCTCCCAGGGAATTTGGACTGTGCCTATGGCAGGCTCTCATCCCCAAAATAACTTCCTTTGTCCCAGCCTTAAGAAAAGCTGCCCAGGAGGACAAAGTGGAAGGGAACTCACAGGGGTCTAGAGATTTAAATCAGTCCTGGCTGATTTAAATTTAAATTAGTCAGGGCTGTGCAGCATTTGGGGAGCCCCACAGGAGCAGCAAGACTGTGATGAGTTACAGGTGTGATGGCAAGAGCAGAAACATGGAGCTCTTCACTTCAGTTGTGCCAAACCAAAGACCCTTTGACCACTCATCTGTTCCCTATTAACAGTAAGTAAAATCAGTAATTAGACAGTAAGCCCCAAGGACATTTTTAACTGCAGTGTTTTAAATGTGGGGGTGCAGAGGAAAGGACTGAGGAGTTGCTGTTAAGCACTGACAGAATATATAGTTTCTTTGCTTTTTCTGCTCTGTATTTGCAGAGTAAATAAAAACTCCCAAAATAACCTGCGTCCAGTACCTCTGTGGACTTTGTGCTGACACTGGTTTTAAGCCATCTGCAGGTTTCAGAGTGCCCACAGGCACGTCACATACCCTTCAGTATGCAAGAACAATGCAAAACTGTGAGAACTATGCAACACTGAAAACAGCACAGTCGAAAAACAATGAAGATGAGTTACTCTGTCCATCCACCTTGTGAGTATTCACCCACAGATGAATATTCACCCACAGATTTCAGACAAAATGTTTTTTCTAATACCTTCAAGTGCAAAATACCACATCTGGAAACCAAGAGAACAGATGTTGTTGAGAGCAGATGGTAGAGGCTGCCTCAGAAAGCAGCAGATGGAATTTGAAATCACTGTGGATAACTGACTCTGCACAAGCACTTGGCATGCCATGGTAACAGTGGCAGACAGAGTTTGTGGACACAAACATCAAGAACTTGCTGCTCGAAATCTGAGCACCATTTTTTGGGAGTATGTAGAGCACTGGGCTAACAGCTGGTGCTGGGTCACAAGAAACAGGAACAAGGAAGTTAGAGATTAAAATGTTTCCAGCTTCTGAATCAAATGTATACAACACAAAATGCCCACTTTCTGCCGTTCATCCAAGAACTGAAGAGGTTAGTGGATAGCAGGAGACTGTTTGGGACTTGTCAGCCTTTTTGCTAAGGATGCAGCAATCCACAGGCTGAAGATGAAGTCCAAAGCCCAGTGTGAAAATGCAATTGAAATTCTCAGTAATGACCACAGTCAAATATTAGAACAGGTTCTCCCAGTACAGAATGCATTGCCACTATCTTTAGGGTAGCTCAGGGCACTAATTTCCAGGGAGGAACATTCAGATATAGCTTTCAGAGTAAGTTTCTCAGATAAGCAACAGAGAGGGGGTGGGGAAGGGAACTGTTGCAGGTGGACAGTCAGTTCTGAAGCAAGAAGGGCACCCACAAAGGGAGCAGTCTGTGGGTGTAATTCACATTCCACATATCTGGCACACTCAGATTTGCCTTGCAGTGACTAAATAAGAATTCTCACACTTCAAACCTACTCTTGCAAGAGAGGACAATTCTCCCTTGGCTTGAGGTGCAATCAAGCCTTGGGAGTCTCCTGAAGTATGCAGGAGTTTCTACAGAGGTTTTTCAGTGACAAAAGGTTATTGACACAGACTAGACCAGCCAGTCCTCTGCGTTGGCCAGGCTTCTCCCAGAATTTGCACTACTCCATTCCCTAAGCAGTGGGGTGATATGGATTGTCCTCTAATCTATTTACCAGTGACAGAAACAGCCCAGCATTTTGCTGCACAGCCTAGGGAACTCATTCCTGCTGGTTAATTAAACCACTTATCCAAGGGTCAAAGGGATAACACTAACAAATGTATAGGATTCCTTGATCCTATACACAAACTACCAGCTTAGGCTCTAGCAGCTGCTCTGCACACAGTTTTTGTCAAGACTCACTTTTTTGCCAGCATGATGACTCAACCCTTTCCTAGGAGGAAAATCACTAATTTTTGGCAGGCTGAATAGTCCCTTGGCTGGGCAGCCTTGCCTATAGGATGTGGAACTCTTTGAGATAAAGCAGAACAGAGCACAGTACTGCTACTGCAGCAAAACACAACTGCCATGTTTTATACCCATATTCAAGTGCTGAATAAATAAAAATTTGTTATTCCTGAAAATACCAACTGTAAGTATTTAATGTATGATGAACTAAATATATTAATGTGCAATAAGTAATATTGAAGAAGCAGGAATGCACATATTTTTTTTTTCTCTCTTTCATAGGATCAACTACTCTGTCTCTGTAAGGGGACTTTGAATACTCTGATTTCAAAAAATATTAAGTATCCCATCACAGAAGGAAGAAGAGAATAAGTACATCTGACAGAATAATGACAATAATATAAATTACCATGTGTCTAATGCCTCACAGCCCATGACAAAACTGAGCTCATCTGGCACAGCACAGAGAAGGCAGAGTTCTAGCAGATACACCAGAACAGGATACTTATTTTCACTAACAATACAACTGCAATAGAGCAAAACCATCTTTCTTAAGTACCTCTGAATGTTTACCCTTGTATAAGCTCTATATGGAACATACAGAGTACTCTGGCAGCACTTGCCTAAGCACAGCTATTTTGTTGTTTTGCTATCTGACCCTGCAAAGCTGAGCTTGGTTTTCTAGAAACATAAGGGTGGTGCCCAAAATAACTCCAAAGCTTTTGTGGTGTGACAAGCAGGAGTTAAGGTAAAAGAGTTTTAGGTGAGAGCAGATGGTTTGTGTTGCCCAGCTGCATTATTAGTTCTCTATTTAAGGTCATAGGGAAGCAATTAGATCTGGAAAAGGGACTACAAAAGGTTCATGATTGCTTCCATGGGATCACACTGCCTCTAAATTCCACAGACCTTTCCCCTGCACATGTTAGAAGGTCCTGGAGACTGGAATTTCTCCAGCAATACTTAACTGAGGCTGGAGATTGTCTGAGCTCTGGAGGGGATTAGAAGCAAGCACACTTTTTAAGAGCATTTATTCTTTATTCTGGAGCAGGAGCAGCAGGACTGCCAAACAACCCTAGCTTACTTTGCTTAGCTTTGACCTGCTCAACTCCCACTGACCATTGGTTAATAGTAGCATCAGTGTCTAGGAGAGCATGAAAGAAAAGGCTTTCAACATGTAAACAACCTGAAAAACAATTGCTGACTTTGTTTCTCACCCTCCTGGGTCATGAGTTGAAGTTTGCAGTTGCAGAGTGCTGCTCCATAAAGTGGAGTGTGTCACAGAACAGACTGGCAGGCTCCAGCTCAGACCAGACCCTACCTAACAGGTCTGGGGCTGTGTTTCACCATGTCTTAAAGTTGAGACCTGATGATGGTCAGACAGGGAAAAATGGTTCTCTAGAAGCTGTCTCTGTAATGATAGTGAAAGATTAATCACATCTCACTTCACTGACTCATCTTCAATAAGTTGAGGCAGATCTAAAACATGTACCTCAAATAGCATCTAAAGCAAGCATTACTGTGTACCCCACATTATTACTCACCTCACAAGTGCACCTGCACACCCATTCTTCAATAAGCTCTACACATACTTTGTCAGCATTATTTAGATGCAGAAATAGCTTGAGGCAAGAGTGGTTTAGCATAAGTTTATTTGCACAAGAATTTCAGCATCATTAAGGTCCAAACCCCAATTTCCAAGGATGACAAGTGAACACCACAGTGCAGAACAGTAGACAAAGTTACTGTGACCAATCTCACATTTGGGCTCATCACAAATCCAAATATTTCTAGTACTCTGTTTTTCCAGCTAAAAGAGGGAGGGGGAGAAAGAAAAAAACAAACAAACAAAAAAACCCCAAAAACAAAACCAAAAACCAACCCAAAAAACCAAACAAACAAACAAAAAAAAACCCCAAAGAAACCAAACAAACAAAAAAACCCCTTCACTTCTTCCAAAGAGATGACAGGTTTTCCAAGAGCTTACTTCTTTTAATAGTAAAAAATAATAAGAAACATAGGAAAAAAGGCCTTCTAAATTTCAATGGGAAGTGCAGTTTTATTCAGAGAGACAAGCCCAATCCAGACATGTAAGTGAGAAAATCCAGAGTGCTCCAACCATTCCCCCCCAAAGTTTCTACTACAGACCAACATCCCACTCTATATCTGGCTTCACTGTAAATAAAGAACATTTATGAAATACACTTAACTGTACGCAAGAAACAATTGAGCAAGACTTAGATGTGAGGACTAGAAGTTTTATTATTCATTTGGCTACCCCAATGCCCAAATTAGACCAAGCTGCTGGTGGCTGTGGTCAGTTACTGCTCATTCCTGTGCCTAACAACTACAGAATCCTGACTGAGTTGAGTGAGAGGAATGGGAAACACGTACCATCAGTACACTGACAGTTTAGGATTAAGGCAATTTGTCCAGGTTCTCTTCTAAGAGGCCTTTTCCCAACTACTCATCTAGTGACATGCAGAGATCACTACTAACATCAGTGGTTATTCTAGGAATTGGGAACCCACAAAGCCTAGGCATATACTGAATGCTTAACCCCAGAACTCAAGTCCAAAATATGGATCTTTAAGTTTCAATAAAAAGTTTTAGATTACCATGTGTCTAATGCCTCACAGCCCATGACAAGATTTGGACTAGATTTAAATACTACCTACTGCTTTGTAGAGGAGATGATTAAGTGAAAGCATGAATATCTTTTGAAAAATGGTTGTTCAGAAGCAAGCAGTAGTCTTAAACCCCCAACTCAGTGATTGACTGAGCTGAGGACAAACACAGCAATAATTCAATCTTTAGCAGAGTAAGCACAAACTATGCTTAAGCTTACAACTTGTCACAGTGACCATGGATCAGCACAGGGATTTTACCAAACTGACTAAAACACAGTCTTCTACCAGGTCTCTTTGGTAGCATCTCCATCAATTAAAAAAGTCTATCTTACAGTGAGGAAGTCACAACAATAAACTGCAAGTCAAGGGGAACGTGGCAATAAATGTTGTCAACAGGTGCTTAACCCCAGACTGGCTTTGCCTAGCAGTGCTTACAAGCTACACAAAGAAACCAGCTATTTTACACCACAGCCTAGTTGGTAGAAGCTTGATCCTGAGGAATGATGCACTGAGTGCTATTGCAGCTTTGTTTTAATGCCACTGCCCAGAGGGAATGTATCAGGTAACAGTCTGAAGCACAGTAGTCTCTCTCTAAGCTCCACATGACACACAGAGGTTAGAAGAGATTTATTAGAGCAGAGGCATCATTAGTGCAGAGGGGTGACTGAACCAAGCAGGCATCCTAGACTTGGCCCAGGGTCATCACTTTTACCTAGTGCTCATTCTCAAATTACCCCTTGCAAGAGGGGTCACCATAAACCTGAACTCAAACCAGCTAACCCACAGCAAATTGAGCCACTGCCACTTGCACCATCAAGCTGCCAGCACCACCCAGAACAGAAAGGGGTAGCACTTGCAGCACAGTGATGAAAAGTTACCAAGTACACCACTTCTACCTGCCAAGCCTGGATTATTTGGAAGGCAATGGGATGAGCAGTGCCCCAGCAATCCCTGGTACTCCAGGGTCAATGCAGCAGGTAGTGTGCAGCTTCAGGATACAATTTAACCATTTGAGGGTTTCCTATCTAAGAGCCAGGTTATAAAGCATCTGTATTTCCCACATGCCAGAGCATCCTAACAACCAGACAGGGAACACAAGAGTCCTGCAAAGCTCAAACCCAGGCACTCAGCTGTTCAGAGAGCAGCAATTCAATGTGGAGCTTCCTCAGAGGCCTCAGCATCAAGTTACATCAGCAAAAGCACAATAGTTAGGGCATGAAACTTAACTTCTCCATAGCTCTATCTCACTAGGAATCCAATTCAGCCTTTTTTCATTCTCTAGCATTTCCTTTTCCAGGAGATGCACCTGGCCTGATGTCCAGCAGCCAAGGCATTAAAGACTAATAAAACAAGTCTGTGTTTCCAGCTTGTGAGGACTCCTTCCAAGCATCTCACCACTTCCATGCGAGCCAATGCACAAAACCAGTTCCTAAAGATCATCCATGACACCACAGAGAAGGCAGATACCAGAGTCTGAGCCCCTCTAGGCACCTGTTCACTTCTGCAATGGCTATAGCATAGGCTGGCTTCAAAAACATCTATGCAAGAGAGGACAGCAATTACAAACTCTTAAGTCTTCTTTATAGTGACACTCTATACTAGGCCAAGTATTGCTTTCCATGCAGGAGTTATTCTTGCCTAGCATTGCATTCCAGCAGTAAGCTTGCACTAAGTTTAACACACATGACAACACTGGCATCATGTTAGTTTTTAAAAAGTCAAAGTCTTGGATGACAGATGTCTTGTCTGTAAACCACACTAAGTCCAAGCCACAGTTAATGAAAAAGGCTGGGTTTGCTTTCAAGTTTAGCTACTTTGGCTGACTAATCAGGAAGCCTTTAATGAAAAAAACATACAATATAATCCACCAAATTATTTGCCTTTTTGCTACCAAAGTTGCTATCAAAACTGTTCAGGAAATCAAGCTAAAGCCTGCTTAGCTACATACAGTCCACTTGGTAGACTGCATCCCACCCTGCCTTCCTAAGCTAAATGGAGTCTGAACAGAGAAGTAGCCTCACTGCTCTGTTGAGACAGTCTTTATTAAGTAGTTATGAAAAGTAGAAAGAACTTCTTGGTCTGATGAGGAGCAGGCCATTTTTACCATCATTTAAGTACAGCACTGCTGCTGTTTTTCACCTTGAATGGCAACCGAACATTGGTGTTCCATCTGCTTTACCTTCTAAGCCTTAACCATTTGTTGGATCAGGCACTTTGGTCTTACAAGCTTGCAGAAACAGTAATAAATAGTTAAAGAAGTAATAAAAAAGATTCAGTGAACAAGCATTTTTGAACATTGCACCAGCACATAATAAATAGCTCTAAGATTTGCCTTTCTAGTCTACATCTCTGGTTAAACAAAAGAAACTCAAGATCATTGCTATATGTATTTTACTATTGTAATTCAGTGAAAATCATCTCATTAATAACACCACTACATAAATAACAGAGGAATTTTTAACCTTCCTTATAAAGCCCAGGAGTCTGAAAGCAGCAAGTTCAGCACACACCCTTGAGGAAGATCAGCCCTCTGTACCTACCCCCAAGGGAGTGCATACTCTTCCAGAGACTATTCTGAACTCAGGCCCAGACTTTCAACACATAGAACTTCTGTGGAGAGCTCTGCTCAGGGTTTGTACACCTCTTCAAGCAAGGGTTAAGAGCAGTAAAAAGGAAGAATTTTATCCTAACCACTCGAAATGCTGTCTCATGCAGTGACTAGGTGATAGTGATAACCCAGTAAGCTCAGTGGTGACAGAAAGGCAAACCTCCAGGACCAGCCTGAGGTTGTACAATAAGAAATTCATTTTAGGAGGCACGTTCAGAATTTGTACTGTGGCAGGAGTGCACATAATCCTGCAACTTATAGTGACCTGGGATTTTTCTTTAGGGTTTGGGGTGGTTTTGCTGCAGACCTGTGAGGAAGAAAATCTGCTCAAACCCCAAAGTAAGAGCTGTGCTACTTTCCAACTGTGCCAAAATTGTTTTGAAAGATAGTCAGAAAAGCTTTAGCTTTATGCTGGACTCCAAAATATTTTTCCAAGTTAACTGTTCAAACTGTGGCTCCAATTCTATTTAAAGCTTCAATTCCTCATTTCAAGGACTTTTTACATTACCAAGTTTTAGATTATGTTTTGGTATGTTTTTAGAAAGGCCACCTTCCAAGTTTTTGTAGTCAAGAAAAATTTAACCAGCTTATGCTTTGTGAATAGACTTACTAAACTATCTATCTTCAACTTCCAAAAAATTAATCTTGAACTCAAGGCAGGACCACATAGCCATAGGCACTACAGGAAACAACATTTATGTCCTCTACAAGACAGACAGTATCCATACTGCTACCAGCTCACACAGACACAAAGTGAAAGTGACCCAAGCATAACATGAGCCCAGTCTTGGCACAATTAGTTCAAGAGAAATTTGGCCAGAACTTGGACTGAGGAAGAGTAATGAGGTTAGGAAAT
This sequence comes from Agelaius tricolor, assembly GCF_023055355.1. Taxonomy (NCBI): domain Eukaryota; kingdom Metazoa; phylum Chordata; class Aves; order Passeriformes; family Icteridae; genus Agelaius; species Agelaius tricolor. The sequence continues at coordinate 22,988,649 of NW_027269269.1, forward strand.
AGAAAGCAGAGTTTTGCTGCTACTCCAGGAGCAGCTTCTGCTTAAGGCATTTTACAGTCAATTAACCAACCCAGTTTACTGCATACTCCACTTAGATCCCATGTTAACAACCCCCTTCCAGAGCTAGTACAAAGTTTCTTAACTGCTCCTCTTAACGTCTGGCTGCTGGTTCTCTTCTCCCCATGAAGAGGTAATAAGGCTTTTTGGCATTTGTAGAGATACTCTTAAAGATTCATAGCAGGTCACCTGGCTGCATAATCCCATTGCACACCAGGAAATGGACAGTCTGATACAGTCATGCTTCCATTAGAGAACATCCAACTGACACTTATTAATTGTCTATATTTACACTCTTGGCTTTCAGCAGTCTCCAGCCAGGAGCACTCGAGGGGAGCGATCAATTGCAAGGCAACCAGGTGGGGTAGGACTGGCTGTACAGCACAGGGGCACTTGCCAGGTAGTAGTTACTGAAGTTTGCATCGCTGACATAAGGTGCTGGCTGGTAGTAACAGGTCACATTAGTGGCATTAGGGATGACATTCTGTTCTGCCAGCACCTTGAGTGCCAGCAGAGAAATCAAATTGAGAGTCTGCCTCCGCTCGTGCCCCATGAGGCAGACGGTGCTCTCATTCACCACCCGGCGCAGAATCATGAGGTAGTCGTACTTGCTCCTCTCTTCTTTGGAGAAGTGGTTCTGGAGGTAGGTCTCCAGCTTGCGCTGCTGATCCAGGATGTCTGGGAAGTCTATGAAGAACCGGGAGCACATGTAGCGCTCCAGCGTTTTGATCTCGTCCTTATCCATGGGCCTGAAGTCTCGTACCAAGAGGTTGCTGTACTTCAGCAGCCCACCACCTCGGATCTCCTCAGGATTTTTGGTAGCTATCAGCTTGTTCTGGAGGTGATCAAAAGCTGCTTCAAAGTCTCCATACATGCTCTCCCCAATCACAGTTGGGTGGAAGTGCTCTGACATGGGGGTTTCTGAGTAGTTATAGTAAAAGAGCAGGGAGTCCAGAATGATCTGGAACGAGTCCACGCTGAACTCAAACTGCCGCCGAATGCAGTCCACAAACTTAAGCTCCACGTTTTTGCCATGCTTGTTGGAAAGCGATATCAAGCTCCAGCGGTCAGTCTCCGTGCACACTTTGACCAGCTTCTGGATGTAGGCTTCCTTCAGTGTCACGGGACTGATTTTCAGCTTGCTCACTCCTTCCGGCAGGAAATTCAAGAGGGATCGCAAGACCACATCTCGGACTAACTGAAACTCTGCCTCACTTGGAAGAGAAACTTGAAAAATGAGATCGAGGTCTTTGCATCCCAGCCCATTATCCTTGACCAGGACGTGACCAGCTGCAGAGCCGTTCAGACGGACATCGTGGACCACGATGCCCGCCTCGCTCAGCCGGCTCCGAACCGTCTGGACAATGTCCTTCAGCGTTATCTGCAGCGTCGGGAAGTTCCCCCGGCCGTGGATGGGAACCACCTCTGTGAGAACCTCATGCAGACGGCTGACCTGCTCCCAGTTCAGGACACTGCAGGACATGGAGTCTGCTCCACTGCTTCCTTTGCCTGCCATCTTAGGGCTTTTCTTCTCCAAAGAAACTGGAGGTAGGATATGAAAAAAACGACAAATCAGAGCTTCTGTTTGTGCTTCCTAGATCTATTCCTAGACTCTGTTTTTCTGTCCATTCACACAGACACAAACTAGACAGAAATAACAATGTATTAATGATTATCAGCAATCCTTTCACCTGAAATGAGACACAGCTTTTCTATTGGTGCAGGCAAAAAAGATATTAGTTGCCATTGTTCTTTTTTTTAGTGAGGTAGAGTTACTTCAGGAAAGTAGTTTGAAAGTAGTTTGTGTCAAATGGAAATTACCAAAGATGACACAAGCTAAGGCTAAAGTCGTCAGCAGCACCAGCAGAAGTGAGATGAGCTGCAAAGAACTCCTGAGAGTCAGGCTTTGAAGTTGTTTCATGATGCATAGAAAGCTCAAACTGCTGTCTCCAACTAACTCAACTGTAGAACAGCCTCAGGTGTTAGTTCCAGGGCTTAGACATCCAGTCCACTGACAACTCTTAAATTTTGTCAGAGATACAAGATTTCTTCCTTTACATAGAATGCTTTCCTTTCTAAATGATCCAGCATCTATCACTCACAGGATAAAGGCCAAGTACATCTTGCTCCTGCAAAAAGCTGCATCTCTTCAACATCCTGGACAGAATTTCAGCTGCAAACTCAGGTAACAGCATTCAATGGGCACTCCAATCTTTGTAAGCAACTCTTTGCCCTTCTTCAGAGACACTGCCTAACCAAACCACCTTTCTGGAAATGTTCTTACTTGCCCCAAGTTCTGCTCATTTGTGAATGCCAAACAAGCTTGTAAGATCTGGGACAAATTCAGATGATGCATATCAAGTTCATGTTACTCTTTTAACACCCAGAATCTCACTAACCAGACTTGGTCACAGCCTTGTCTGAACATTTCAAGCACAAGAGAATGATCTGATTAGCTGTGACAAGATTCCTTAAGTCACTTGCCTTTTGTAGCATGGAGATACTTACAGATGTTCTACAGTCATGCAACTCAAACTGGTGTTAATAACCTTTTCTTTTTTTAAGTGTTCCAGGTTTCTGTGTAACCAGGTGCTTCCTGACAGCTACAGACTAATTCAGGCCTCACCTTCTTCTGCCCCAAGTACCCCTGAAGACTGCAGCTGCCAAGGTCAGACTAGTCAAATTTAACCTAATTAACTCTTGCCTACCAAGAAGGAAAAACCAAACCCTATAGTTTCCTAGCATGCAATAGCACAGTGCATGGAACATTTTTAAGCAAGTTTGAAAGAACAGCTATTGTCATCTCAGACCTCCCCTTTTTCAGCTTTTCATTTTTGAGCAACTCATTTGACCAGCCACCTGCTTGGATGAAGAGAGTCAAACCTAGAGCAAGCACACAGTGAGGTTAAAATGCTTCTGGGGATGTAGCTTCTGTCCTTGAGCATGACCTGCTGCATTACAAACCGTGCTGCCATGGAACACATCAGCACCAGCAGGCACAAAACAAACCTTTGATTTGCAAGATGATTAATCTAGGACAAATCAAGAGGTTCTTCAAGCTTGATCTTTAATGTTCCAACACAGCATAAACACAAAAGCATCAAGCCTGCCAGCAGTTGCTCTCATGCAGTTCAAGTACATTAAAGTACATTTCCTCAGTAAACTCACTGTATTTCCATTAAATCCTTCAGATCACTAAAGAACACAGGAGTCTTCCCACGACTTCTAACTGAAGCTGCAAGTGCTTTCAGCTACGGCCTCTGAAACTATTCCCTCTCTTTCTTCCCATTTGTAGCCCTCTCTGCAGCCAGGACAGCACTCGCAGTTCATTCGCCCAGAGACCAGAAAGGATTTGGACCAGTGCTTCCAACCCCACCACACACACTTGGTTCTGCTTGGTGACCCTCACCTAGGAGAATAATGCACATTGCTGCCCCTGGGGGGAGGAAGACGAAGTATTTCATTTCTAGTTCAGCGGAGGGCTTAATTCTCAGGCTAATTCTCCAAAGCCTCCCACCCGCAAACCACTAGTGTCTACCTACTCGGCAAGCTTTATGTTAGTGACAACAGATTCCTAGCGACTCCAGTGTATTTGGGATGCTAACATCTCCCAAGCCCCTTGCTTCACTGCCAGCCTATTCCCTTCACAAGATCTGACACCTGAAGATACTCACTCCTTAGGAAGAAAACCACGACGGAGTCAGGAGACACTAGCGATCTTTAATACATAACTATCTTTACACATAACTATCTTTAATACCGAGTGTAAAGAGTATTGAATACAACACTCAAACCAGAAGCAAAAAAGAGCGAGAACTACACACCTTCACCTTGGTCACGACGAGGTGCGTTACCCTGCAGCAGCAATTTCTCCTATAAGACATATAATTTGACACAACACCCAAAGAAGTCCGCGGGCCTGTCCCGCGGAGCCCAGCGGCGCTGGGACAGCAGGTCCGGCTCCCTGCGCCTGACACTGCCTCCAATACCCACAGCCACGGCAGAAGCGCTGCCGAGCTCCCGCTCCCGGGAGAGCCAGCCCGCCCGTCCCGCCCGGAGAGGGGAGAGGAGAGGAGCCCCGGCCCCGCCGCTCACCTCGGCCCCGCCGCTCACCCCGAGCAAGCACGCCAGTCCCGCCGCTGCCCGCACCGCCCTTTATGGCCCCGCATCGCCGCCCCGCCCCGCCCCGCCCCGCCCGGCCCGGCCCGGCCCGGCCCTCCCGCCGCAGCGGGGGCGGCTCTGGCCCCGCTCCGGCCGCCGGTCCGGGCGCTCCGCCCGGGCAGCCCCGCGGCGCTCGGGGCGGGGGCGGCCCCCGAGCCCCGGAGCCCTCGGCCGCCACCTCAGGGGCTCGTCCCGCGAACTCCACTCACAGCGCCCAGGTCCCCACTCCCATATAGATACAAACTTGTGTATGAAGTTTGTATATAAATACAAACTTGTCAAAGGGCTCCTCGGTTCAGGAAGGACATTGCGGGACTGGAGCACCTCCAAAGAAGAGCAACGAAGTTGGTAAAGGATCTGGAGCACAAGTCCCATGATGAAAGGCTGAAGGAGTTGAGGTTGCTTAGTCTGGAGAAAAGGAGGCTCAGGAGAGACCTTATTGCTCTCTACCACTGCCTGAAAGGAGGATGTAGCCTCGTGGTGATCAGTCTCTTCTTCCAGGCAACAAGTGACAGGGGATGACACAGTCTTAAGCTGTGGCATGTTCAGGTTGGACGTTAGGAAGAAATTCTTCACTGAAAGGGAGATTGGACATTGGAATGGACTGCCCAGGGAGATGATGGAATCACCATCTCTGGAGTTGTTTAAAGGAAGACTGGATGTGGCATTCAGTGCCATTATCTAGTTGACATGGTAGTGTTTAGTCGTAGGTTGAACTCGATGACCTCAGAGGTCTTTTCCAACCTAATTGGTTCTGTGATTCTGTGAATCTGTGGGCTTGCTGAAATAAAACAAGGCTTCCCCGATGGCACCTTGTCCCAGACAGAGCAGCTGTCAGCAGAGATCCCAGACATCCAGCTCTGCCAAGGAGTTCTCTGTGGTGCTCGATTTGGAACAGCCAAAGCAGGCGCTCATCCAGAACCTACAAGGATGGGCTCACAAGCAGTGCTGCAACAGCAGCTACTGGAAACTGTGGCTGATGGGCTGTGGGAGGCTCTGCGCACATGGACAGGGATGATGGAATCACTGGACAGGAATCAACTTGGAGATGCAGTGTCATAAAAATCAGCCGGTGGTTAATAGTGCAGGGTGCGAGATTGTGCGTTCTGGGGGCAAAAGTCACAATTTCTGCTGAGAACACAATGTTTCATCAAATACAGGGGTATCTGTATTTTGTTAGGATAATCAGGACTCAATAGAAGCAGGGGAAAAAAATCAACACAACCTAGGGCAGGCCAGCTGACATAATCCTAGCAGAAGTAAAAAAAGTACTTACAAAGCATTGGAAAAGAAAAATCACCACTACATCTGTTATACTGTTTGGCCATACACAGTCAAGAAAGATGAATTAAAACCTGCACACATATGGAGAAGAGCTGGCCTTGAATGAGGAAACTGGAAAGCTCCTTTTTGCCTAGCAAACAAAACAGACCTGCCTTGTTTCACCAACAAAGCCAGAGCTGAGCAGGAATAGGTTAGATAATAATTTATTTTACTCCAGTATTGCCCCACTGGGATAAATAACAGGAAACAAAATTACCTATTTAAATTAAAGGATAACATTGGCACAAGAATCAGATTTGAGGCAAGCTGCCCTCTTGTTGTCCAATGAGATAAATCATGAGATTTCAGAGCCTTGCAGGAGGGAAGGGAATAAAACTAGGTTTAAGGTGAAGCTAGAAAAGAAAATAAGTAATATGATGGCCCGTGGTAGTATGGAGCTGGACATGAGGGTCTAGATGTCTCTCAACACTTTTTCCTTATGTTTCTAAAATTAGAAAGAGGAATAGGTAACTCAAAGAGAAGTAGAAGCACACATGAGAGAAGCATAACCACTTCTAAGGAAATGTCTCACTTGGAGATTAAAACAGTGAATGATCTCACCTCTTAAGCATATTTCTTCAGCGAGATTTCTGCCTCAAATAATACTGCCTTTTGACAATAACTGATGATTTTGGGCAGCATATTTTCTGTTGCCACAAGGGGAGCAATTAAAATACTTATTAAGAAATATTTGCTATTGGGAATATTTATCAGATACTAATATAGACAAAGATAAATGCAGCAGATACTGCTATTATGGATGTTAAAGTATTAATCAAAGGAAAAAATGTGAACTCCATTCCTTAAAGTTCATACTTTACATTATTTGTTTAAAAGTTCTTGTTTCACAAAAACATTTTTAAACACAAAGAGGTTTCTCAACTCTGTTTCAGGGTGTTTTCTTTATCTTCTGACTAGCAGAGCTTGAGTGTTTGTCAGGGGAACAGTATACTGCACAGTACTGTCTGCAGTGAACTTAGACCTCCTGACAATAAACTTGTTCTTTTTAATTGCTTTTCACAGGTGCCACACAAAGGCTCCTTGGGATAGGAATTGGAAATGCCATGAAAGCTGGCTGGACTGGGCTCCTAAGCAAATTGCAGGGATAACGAGGAATGCATCTTTGAGGAAAGAACAAGCCCATTTACCCTTGAGGAGAAGCTGCCTTCTGCTACCCATCCACCTGTGTCTGTGCAGTGGATTATGGTGCCATGAGGATAGAAAACATGGAAATATACAGCCCACTGCTGAGACAAGAGATTCAAAATCATGGGATACTGCTCAGGTGCTGTGGCTGCTGAGGGGGCTGACAGAGGCCCAGACACAGCTCCTGGGTACCACCTTAATGTTTAGCAGTTATTTAGGACTTTGCTGCTGCCAGCTCTAATTCTAAGTCTAGGGTGAAGTAATGGGTGATCCCAGTCTTTGCAAGACACTTTCTCCAAGAGTGACTGGGATACAGATAAAATCCTGCCACAAGACAGTGAGTGCTGGCAGCCACCACACTCCTCTGCTCTTGGACAATTGTCATCTCCCCCTTCTCCCATAGCTGCTCCATCCCTCATCTCTGCCTGTTGCTCCAGTATTTCCTCCCGGCTTCCTCCCTCCTCCCCTCTCCTGGGGTGTACCCTTCTTCAGGATACACAGCACTGGACGTGTTTCAAAGGGTTTTCAGACAGAGGATGGGGAATGAAGAAGGATCAGCTGGCTCCTGGGAAGGCACTGTCACAAAGGGAAAAGAGTCTGTGAGCTGCCAAAACAGAGGCAAGTACGGAGTTATATTAAAACAGTGCAAGTTGTTCATTTTTATCCAGTAAATAGGGCAGCAAATCTGGCAGAAGAAACTCACTTAAAAGCCTGTAAGTGAGCTCAGTGACCTGGCACTGTCAGATTAGTTTCCTTATGTGATGCATTGCTGAACGTAATGTGTCATCATAAATCTTGGTTGCTACAGCTGTTAAAGCCATAAAGTGAAGCAGAGCTATTAATACCCAGTAGTAGTAGCTGTCAGGCTCCATTCTGTAATTGAGCATCAGATCTGCAGTTGGAAAACTCTTCTTTTTTGTCTGACATGTGGAGTAACTGCATATCTGCAGATGCTGAGAGAGTGGAGACAGGTAGGAACATCCCACCCACACAGGGCTGTGATGAAATCCTCCTGCAGAGCATCAAGAATGAGCCTCTTTCTCTGGTGTTTCTCTAGCTGCCTCTGCAAGTCTGAGGTTTCCTGCTAGGAGATGAAGCAAATCTTCCTCCTGATATATGGATAAAGGTAAACACATGAATATAGACACACAGAGTGTAGTTACGCAGGGAACAGCAGCCTTTCAAAAATCAGAAGATAAATTTGCTGCTAGAAGCACCATGAGTGCTGGAAAGTCCCTGCTCTAAGGGATGTGATGCTGCCATGGAGGATTTCCCAGCTCCCACAGAGTTCTGAGCTCAGTAAAACACCCTTTCTCCACAAGGCAAGAAATGGTACCAGGCCCCTTCACCAGCAGGACCTGTGCAAAGTTCCTGCTGCATTTAGATGTGAAGAAGACACAGAAATCCAGAGCTGCTGTCTCTCACATATGGCTTTTTGAAGATGCCCCCACTACTTTGCTGTGTGCCACCCCTGGCAACCTGGGCTGTGGGCTGCAGATTCTTCTCACAAATCCTCTAATGTACAGACCCCAAGCAATCCAAAAGCCAGAAGGAACAGAGTGCAATGAAAGATGCAGACAAATTCTTCTAGGAGGGAAAAGGGTGTTATGCCTCTGCCCAGGCTGCGGCACTTTTGTTCCCACAGCAGGAAAATCGGTTTTGCTGGATGCTGGTAGTGCTGTGAGGATCCAGAGTGGGCAGCCCAGAGAAGCCTGGCATTTTCCTTTCCCTTAGGAAGCAGCAGGGCAGACACACGCAGAGATGGAATGCACTTGCTGGAGCGAGTGGGCAGCAGCCCATCATCTGACTGGCTTTTTCTTTGCACCTGAGCTCCCCCCAACTGCTTAATTAGTCACACGGTTTCCTGGAACCTGGGGGAGAACATCACAATTTTCGGTGGTAGAGGAGAAGATGATGGAGGGAGGCGGAGGTGGGGGGAGAACAAGCGTTTGCAAATCAGACTGAAAAGAAATATTTACTCTAATTTGGGAGTCATGAGCAAATTCAGGACACATGGCCTCAGGCTGCAGGTGGCAAACACAGCAAAGGGGGTGTGCAGAGACACAGTGAGTTTTAGGGAGTGCAGTTTTGGTCGTGTGAAGCCATTGGGTACTGAGCTGTCTGTGGGCTCTGCCCTAAGGACTTTGTACTTATCCCCACTACAGCTTTTCTGTTGGAAATCACATCTTTTTCACATTCCCTCATTAACCATGGCTTTAGAAAGCAGCGTGGAGGACTGCAGTGCTAACACTACCACTGGGCCAGTCTCTTGGGATCCTGCATCCAGCCCTGCCTGGTTTTAGTTGCAGACAGTACCGTTTGCCCCTGCACACTCACAGATTTGAAGGTTAACAGAGATTATTAACCACCCCTTAGTATTCACATAATACCTGGATAATATTACTCTGCTGTAAAACTCATAGCCCCTTCAGTAACTTGCAGTTGTCTGCAGACTTTTTCAGATCACTCAAGAAATGAATAATCTGTTTTTTCCCCATGGTAGTTTGCTACAACTGTTATCTGCTTTCACAAGTAAAGGTCCATACACAGTTTTATCTGGTTTTAATTTCCACCTGCCTTTCTTTTCAGTATGTATACTTTTTTCCCCTGCTGTTACTGGAAAAAGCATTTAAAAAGGCATTTTTAAATGCTTTTTTCAGTAAACCTTTCATTTCTCGCTGGTGGCAATGGCAACTGGAAGAGGACATTTTGCACATTTATGTAGCTTAAAACAATGTAAATGAGAGCTGTCAGAATCTCCCCTTACTCAGATACACAGGCACACCCCCTAGGTCACGTTTTTGTGATTTAGAACTGATCCACCCAAAGAGGGGATCTGCCTTTCCCTTGAGCAGCTTCCCAGCTGGACTGCTGCACAATCCCACAATCCCACAATCCCACAGGCACTAGGGCAGGCATGGGAGGTGAGGCAGGATGGCAGCAAACTTCAAGCAGTGCCCTTGCACCCTTGGAAACCTTGGGGCCAATCTCAACTACAAAGAGTCGTCGCAGTCTGCTCAGAGGGCCATCAGCAGCACACGGAAACTCCACAGCTCTGGAAGCCGCTGTCCCACTGCCCATCTCCCAGCGAGACTGGCAACTGGTGCATGCTGTCTGCTGGCACTGGTGAGGAAGTGTCTCATGGGCAGCATCCTCAGCAGGATCTCTGTGGCGGCCCATCCCTCCTGCAGCACGGCAGCTGCTCCATGGTGCCCCAGCTCCACCCGCCCCTCCTGCGGGAATGGGATAACAATCTCCCTTCTCTGGTTTCAGCCTCACCTTATCAGGTCTGAGGTGACTGCCAGTGTCACCTCCTCCGTGGCTAGTCAGCATCCTGCAAGGATCCCAGAGGCCCTGGCAGATGTTTTTGCAAGTTTTGCCTCCAGCTGTCTCGCGCGGAGCCCCACTAGAACAATTCCCCAGTGACGGGAGTTAGGGACTTTAGGCTCTTCTATCCCATATAGTGGAGACAGGGTAAGGTTCTGTGTCCCAGCCATGGAGAGAGCGTATGGTCTCAGCGTATGGTCTCTGGTCCCAGCCATGGTCTTTATAACAAAATTTGGCATTTTGCCATTGTAAAAAGTGGATGGAGCGAGGCTTTTCTCACTGGTGCCAGCCACTAGGACACAGGCAGAAACTGATGCACAGGAAGTTCCTCCTGACTATGAGGAAGAACTTTACTCTGTGTGTGATCATGCACTGGAACAATTTGTCCAGAGACGTGTGGAGTGAGACAGAAAACAGCTGGCAATTAAACTTTCTAACACAATTTAAAGTATTAGAAAGCAGGGATTCTTTATTATGAGTGTGCTGGATTCCCAGAAGGTATCTTCCCTAATATAGCTGTATCCAGAGTAAAATTCCATCATGACCATACATATTCATTGCAGTATACTTCCTAGCTAATAGAGAAACATCACTTTTCCTAGAACTAATTTGCATGGGTCCACCTCGGAAGTCCTTTATGGTCCTAGAGGGTCATCTAAAGGGGTCTCTGGTGGTTATACTCACTGAGTGCCCCTGAGAGGAAAGCTAATGTCTTCACAAACAATTTGATGGGTGAAGGTATGGGTGTTAAAGTCTTTGACATGGGTCTTAATGTCTCTGCCAACTTTGGGCAGCAAGTTTGTTGCAGAGCCCAAAGAGCTTGGTTCCTGAAACAGACAAGGGTCTGCACAAGCCTGAACTTCTGAATTTTGGGGTAAAACAGTAGGTTCAAGGGGGGAATGTGTGGCAGGCAGTTCAGGAAGGCTGTACCTGCCGAGTACCTCAGCAATGGGAAAAGGAAGAGGGCAACACACGGCCAGGAGTTTAGGATAAAAGGCAGCTGTGCCCTCCAAAACCTCAAGAAAGAAAACCTTGCGGGTGTGTGCCCCAGGGAACTCTCCCTTTATTCGAATAAAGTTGCAGGACACCTCTGTCTCCTTTATAGACATAAACCTCTGGTGTTTGTGGATTTTCCTGACACCCCTAATGCCCTTGACTTGATGTAGATGACCTTGGTTTGAACTTCTTTTAGGGCATGCCCTGTTGCTTCTTTTACATGGTGTGAAAAGTGCGTATTTTATGATTGGCTTTTCACAAATATTAAAATGAATATTATATGTGTTGTGTTAGAAAGTAATGCTGTATTAATTCTCTTAAGTAGTGTGTTAAATATAGTTTTAGGTTATAACAAAATGTTAAAATAGAAACTGTGCTATGTAGGATACTTTTTTTTTGTAAAGAAAGGACTCACACTGAGATGGCAGCCACAGGACACCTAAATCTTTCAGAGAAAGAGAATTTATTGCTCCATTGTCAGGAGAAATGAACATCTTCCTGCCTCCCTTGGGCAGGATGACGCCGTTAGGATTATGAGAAAGAAGTTGACGATGACCAGACAGAATCCTGTGTTTGAATGGAATTTATGCATCATGTATGAGGTGTATGAATATGCAACAGGCTATTGTTTTTAAAGGTTAATCCTCTGTTAACGGGTGCCCTTTTTCAGGATTGTACTGCCAAGAAAAAGGTACCCGGACGTCCGTAACTCTTTGTTGCTATTGTCTCATATTGTCCTAATTTAAATTGTCCAATAATTTAAATTGTCCAAATTATTATTATCCTAATTATATTGCTAGTTTTATAACCATTTCTTACTATTAAACTTTTAAAATTTTAAAAACAAGTGATTGGCGTTTTTCACACATGGCTCTGCTACAAAAGCCACTATATTCCTAATTATCTGTTCATCCGTTGGTTCCAGTTATATTCAGCATCCTGTGTCTACTTTTATACTCCTTTATCTATTTTGCTAGTTAGTATTTAAGTTCTATTTAGCAGCTTCAAGGGGAACTGAAAACTTCTATTCTCTGTGTTGTCTGTCAGGAGTCTATCTCACTGGAGATACTACAGACACAATCCTGTACCGTGTGCTCTTGCACGATCCTGCTTGAGCGGGGAGGTTGGACCACTGTGGTCCCTTGCAACCCGACCGCTCCTGTGACTCATATTTGTTTTCTGAGCACTTGTAAGGAGACAGAAGAAGGGTGGGGGGAAAAAAGACAAGTTAAGACGGACGAGGTGAGGAGAGAACCTGCCCGGTCAGCACAGCTGCGTGACGATTGCTACGGAAATTACTCTTTCCACACTGGCAAGGGAAGCGGAAAGCGCTGCCGTGCCGGGGGCGGCGCTTCCCTCCCGGCTCCCGCAGCCATGGCGGCTCCCGGCAGGATGGTGCCGGTGCTGGAGGGGCTCTACGTGGGCGGCGCGGACTCCTGCTCGTCCCCGGCGGCGCTGTCGGCGGCGGGGGTGGTGGCGGTGCTGACGGTGGACGCGGAGGAGCCGCCGGCCGTGCCGGGGCTGCGGGCCATGCACGTCCGGGCGCGGGACGAGCCCGGCGCGGACCTGCTGAGCCGCTTGGACGAGTGCGCCGCGTTCCTGGGCGCGGCCCGGGCGGGCGGCGGCGCCGCGCTCGTCCGCTGGTGAGCCCGGGGCCGCGGCGGGGCCCGGCGCTGCCCGCGGCCGCGGCGCTGCCGCTGACGGGCCGCCCTTGCCTTGCAGCCACGCCGGGGTGAGCCGCAGCGTGGCCGTGGTCGCCGCCTACCTGATGAAGACGCAGGGGCTGGGCTGGCAGGAGGCGCTCGCCGCCGTGAGGGCCGCCAAGCCGGACGCGCAGTGAGTACCCGCCCGCGCCCCTCGGCCCGCCCGGCCCGGCCGGCGCCCCCCTCACCCCGCTCTGCTCTCGGCCCCGCCGCAGGGTGAACTCGGGCTTCCAGGCGCAGCTGAAGCTCTACGAGGCGATGGGGTGCGCCGTGGACACCAGCAGCGCGCTCTACAAGCGGTACCGGCTGGAGATGCTCAGCCAGAGGTTCTCCGGTGAGTGGGAGCAGCGCAGGTGCGCGGAGCAGAGTCGCAGCAGGGGAACGGGCTGGAACAGGCTGTCCCGGAATGAGCCCCGTCAGAGGGGCTGGACTTCGAGTGTGGCCCTCAAAGGAGCCGAGCCTGCACTTGGCCAGGGCAAGCATTCACCTTACACCAGCCCTAGAGAATCACAGCTCATCAGTGGGAGGGGGGGGGGGAAAATGTGCCTTTGGGAGATGCGTGGGAAATGAGATCTGTAAGGAGCTGCACTCTTTAGCAAAGTGTGAAAAATGGTAAAGGTCAGTTTGATATTTTTCGTGATTTTTACATCCCTGGCAAGGCAAACAGAATCCTCAGAAAATATGTCAATGTGATGAAAAAAATAACATGCAAAACTTGAGAAAAGTTGAAATGCAGGTAATGAAGTAAATTTTCCTCTTTTAATTTGGAAGAGATACATGTGCATCGGTGTAATTTTATAATAAAATAGTAATCCGTAGCTTTTCTTGCAAGATCTGAGTGCTGCATCACAGTACTGTTGCCCTCTATGTATCATTATCCTTAGCAGTTTGCAAGCTGACTTTGTCAAATTGTGCCATTTGCAAGCTGACTTTCTGTATTTTGGGCACTCAAACATTGGCACAACTGCTCAGAAACCTCCTCTACCATTACTTTCTGCTGAAGTAAGAACATAAAGCAAAATATCATTATTTCCATGGTTGAGGCCGTAGTCTAGATCCCAGTTCCTTGCATTAAGCAAATCCCAGTCTTAGGCATGGTGGGATGAGGCTCTTTTGTTTTTAGCTTAATCTATTGGAATTGGTGAGAGAGCAAATGAAAGGGAAGAAGGTGGCTCCTGCAGGCTGTGACTGGGGCAGAGACACACTCCTGTCTCATTCCCAGGAATGCAGCGTGGCTGAGCTGACCTGATTCACAACATGGTCCTGACCCCTCTGCAGAACCTCAAGACTTGCCCCGAGAAGTCTTTGCAGTTGATCCTACCACTATATGTCAAACTTTGAACACAGAGGTTCTCTACAGATGCAGGAAATGCAGGTACTTTATATATTGAAAAAATACGTACTTTTATGTATTTATAAAATGCTTTATAGTTCTCCTTAAAATGTCATTGTGAAATCTACTCAAGAGTAGCATAACCAGTGTGAATCAATGGGCATGTCATTGTTGTCAGGTCAGGGATGAGCTGTTGCCTAAGTTTCCATACTGTGTTTGCAAAAAAAAAAAAAAAGTCAAAACTACAAAATACAAAAGCTTTTGTTGCCTAATTTTCCATACTGTGTTTGCAAAAAAAAAAAAAGTCAAAACTACAAAATACAAAAGCTTTTGTTCCCTGGAGTGGTGCTTGTGAACCTTCTAGACTAATCAAAAACATGTATAATTTGTACTCCTGTTTAATTATTCAGAGTCAGGAGGCCCATATCCTTATTTTCTATTGTCTGTAGATTTGCCCAGTTAAAAAACCCATTTGTTTCACTTCTTTTTTCCCGTGTCCTGGAGGGCAGACGTGCTCTGTTCCGTAGCTCCAGCATTTTGTCCCACACGGAAGGAATGGGACCGACAGCCTTTGCCCACAAGAGGATAACAGAGTCTGCACGGCTTTCTGGGAATGGCCAGGAAAAGTGCACCTCATACTTCATCGAGCCTGTGCAGTGGATGGAACCGGCATTGCTCGGAGTAATGGAAGGACAGGTGAGATGGAGCATGTGCTTTTTAGTCTTTGGATTTTTGGTTTGCGTTTTTTTTTTTTTTTTTTTTTTTGCAAAGGCAGAATTGTGTTTCTTCCCCAAAGGAAAACCCCCACACAAGGTCCTAGGCCTCCCCAGCCTTTTTGATGTAAATTTCACAGCTTATGGGCAGATGCTTAAATGTAAAATACTCTTTCATAAGGAAACGAGCTGATGCACTGCTTGTGCTGACAACACCAGCCAGGATCTTGGAGAGGGTTTATCTGTTTCTATTATGAGAAAGATTTGTGGCACTTCAGAAGCCTGTCTCAGGCTGACCGAGTCCTTTGGACCCTGGTAAAACTGTCTTGGAATCCCACCAGGTCCCAGTGGCTGCATCTCCACACCCTTCCATCTGCCAGCACAGCTGCCTGCTACACCCCAGGGCTAAAGAGCCCTTCCAGTTTGGCTTTTTGGCCTGTCTCTAACTAAGTCCACATCAACACATGTCTTAGACTGAGTCCTGGGTCTTTCTTGCAGCTTCTGTGTCCCAAATGCTCGTCAAAGCTGGGCTCCTTCAGCTGGAGGGGGGACCAGTGTTCCTGTGGCCGCTGGGTGACACCGGCCTTCCAGATCCACAAAAGTCGAGTGGATGAAGTGAGGACATTGCCTGTTGGTAACTTCCAGACTGCCAAAACCTGAATTCATCGCTTCACTTCGTGGATTTCTTAACATCCACTGAGAAGTACTAGTCCATGGTTGCCCAGAAATGAGCTTATGACTTCCAACCCTTTGTGAGGTGGTGGAATTACTTGAACACCTTCAGCTTGATGTATCTTTTAATATATTCTATGAAATACCAGAACACTTTCTTCAAAGAGGTGTTAGAGAGTGATCAAATCTACAAAATTGGCCAAGTGTGATGTTTTTAGTGTATTCTTCATGTATGTGTTGCTGTTTACAGAAGGTCTCAACTCCTTATTCAAAAGGAGTTGCTGTGGCCAGTAGTGCTGCTCAGATTCTGATCCAAAGTGCCGTGCCCTCAAATGGTACAACTACAGTTGTTTTGCTTGCATGGCAGCAAGAGGCAAACTTACAGTTATACTTTTATTGTATTAAAGTAATGCTAAAAATACCTGCCCCAAGAGTATTTACTACTTGTAACTCATTCATGTAACGTGTGAGGAGATTGTGGAAGCTGTAATGGAATGGGAGAACTGACGTAGAGTCCATGCCAAATAACTGCTTGCAGTTTTGAAGAAATCCCTCAAGTGATGATGTAATTTTTTCTAAGCAAGCTGTCACCTTTTGTGATGGGCTGCTGTGTACACCACTGTTTAGCATAGGTTTAGTTTGACATAAAAAAAAAATAGGACAGATAAAACCTAATTTAAATCAATTTTATTTTCATTGACTTGAACAATTTTTTTTAATTTATTTTTTTTACACAATTTCCAGCAACGTACATTATGAAATATACAAGATAAAGTAGGTGGTGGGGTTCTGCCCATGTTGTAATTCCTCCCACAGCTGTGGAAGGAAGACTTGCAGGACACAGTGAACATCAGAATCTCAACACTGAAAACAGACACAAAACAAAAAGGACAAAAATATATATGAAACTTTGAACTGGTCACACTTCAGGGCCAGGTACAGCACAATAAATATTAGAACTGCATTATCTTAGACATCTTCTGTAAAGTTTATAACATCCTCTATTTAAAGAGATAAGAACATCTGGTTTCTAGCATGAAATGCTACATTGTACAGTGGTGAAGGGTACAAACGATGAGCCCAGCAGGGGCTTGGATGGTGGCTACTCATTCACACATGCTCGTTGATAAAATAAGCAGCATACACCAAAAGTTTAGTGAGCTGTAAACTTAAGCGTTCACTACCAGAATATCAGCTGGAGGAGCAGTTTCTTTTCGGGAGAACCAAAAATAGTCAATCCCTTTAAGTTACAGCTGGGCTCTCCCCTGACAAACAGTGGGTTGATACCATAATGGAAGTGGCAGCATTTGGTCCGTAGCACAAGATCCCTTTGCATCACTACTGTTCAAAGCTGGCGCCGGTGGAAATACTTCAGTGCAGAGTTAACGCTCACGCAGGCACAGTGTCACCAACAACAGGTGCTGTCTCAGGACTAACAAAGCTGTAGGTGGCAGCTGGAACCCAGCTGGGCATGGAATGCCACCTGACAAAATCGAGAGGGAGAGACTGGAGAGGATGCCAGCATCTCTCTCTCACACTCTGGAGCAATGGGATGAGTGCTGGGCTTGGGGAGTTTGACAGAAAGGCTGCGCTCTGCTCATTTCTCATCTCAGTCTAGTTTTACCAATAAAAAAAGCCCAAGAGGCAGCAGTTTCAGCTGCTTGACAGAGTGCTTCCAGAGCACAGAGCAGAAGACCAGAGCCACTGGTTTCTCTTGCATTGTAATCAACAAGGCAGGAGTAAATACATTTGTACTCGTCAACCTTCCCCCGTTCATCCCCTGCCCCCAGCTGAGCATCATACATTCCTCTTACACAACAACTGGGGACTTTCTGTGCCACCACCCAACAGGCCAGGTGAGCACAGGTGGAGGAAGAAGGCTAAGCATGTGCTTTCCTTTCCTTGGCATAACCTGGGCATTGCACTGGGGGCAACTGCACTGGCAGAGCACCACCAAGGAAGGACCACGCTGTGGTCAGCACGTGTGGCATCACTGTACCTTGCCAACCATGACCTGCAGTACATGGCAGCATCACAAGCTTCACAAAGTAAAGTAGCTGAGTGTCAGGAAAATTTATGGGATGAACGGGAGCCAAGAAGGTAAAATTCTGCTGGAAGCTGAGCACCTGTAGCTGTGATTTCAGCTGATGCTGAGTCCAACAGTCCTATCTGTATTAAGCAGGAAGATAAAATTGTATTTCTCCAGTGTACAAAATTATACCAGTCACTTGCATATGCTTATCTTCTAGTTAGTCCCTTCTTGAAGAGGACCAGAGCTACCACATTTCAGTACCAAAAGACTCAGCTGAGAGACTCAGAAATGATAGAGTAGTGAAGAATTTTTGGTTGTGTCAACATGTCATCAGAATATGGTCAAAAATTCTGTTTGAGAACAGGGAGTTCTATGTCTGATAGTCACTTAGCAAAGTGGCAGGTGTAAATGCCCTTCCCACTGCCAGCTCGCAATGTACTGCATGACTGCATGAAGACCTACACCTCCTCTGCCAGTGCAGCTCAACTGGTTACACCCCGAGGTGAAAGACTGGTTACCAGGAGAGCTGGGAGAGGAAAGCTGACATTTTTCCCACCCTAGAAGTGTACAACAGCATTTCCTCACTCAGCCAGGCCCATTCACACATCACTCACCAGACACACAAAGCAATGCCAAATACAAACTAAGAGGAATGTTTCTTGTAAAGACGCTCTCTGAGTATGAACAGGGGAAACACAGGGTTATTTATCAACTCAAGTACTGTTGCATCATTCTTGTAAGGTAGGGAAGCAGAGGAGCTGAGATGAGGAACTGAGAGGACAAACTGGAGTGGTCACAGAGGTCGAGTCTACTCTTCCAGATTTCGAAACGCATTCTGCATGTCCTCAAACAGCTGAGCATAGTCCGCCTTGATTTTTGTTTCACCATCTTTGACAGGGTCCTGAAAGAACACAGCAAGTAAACAGATCCATCAGGAAAAGCCCATGGTAATTAAGTCAGCCCTGGTTTGCCACTGCTGTAACCTCTTGACTCGGGATCAACACTTGCCAACTGCAGAGCAGGCACTGTAGCTCTGTCTTTGCATCCTGTCTGTCTCACCAACAGCCACAGGGTTTAAATCTCATTGTCTTCCCACATTAGTGAGCAGGCAGAATGGTTACTGGAAAGAGATTTTTTTTTTCATGAGCAGTGGTTACTGCACTGTAAAGCAACTGATTTGGAAAGCTATCAAAAACACTGAGGGTCTTGGTTAATACTGTGTGATTTAAGAGCTGCAGTGATTAATACCAGCTCCTATCCCCACACCAAATGCAGTGCATCCCCAGTAAGTGGAAGAATTACTCTGCAATTACTTAGAGGTTGTTTCATTCAAATTAAAATGTATTGTGTAATCATGAAAATCCCAAAAATTTCTTTGTACAGCTTCATTTTCTCAGAATATTTTTCATGAAAGACAAAGGCAAAAAATTTATCAGCTTTGCTCTGAGGCTGCAAGGCTTTCTCTGCAAGAAGCATTAACTGTCAGGCTGTGAAATCTGTTCAATGTCTTCACCATGCTCCTCTGAGTGCTAAGATCCTCTGGATCAGTGCAACTCTTGGTAAACACAGAGGCCTTACACGTGTGGATGCACTACTTCTTACATTGTCTCTCCAAAGTACCCAAACCCCAGGATGCAGGACATCTGAATCCTCACACCTGCCAGACTGTGCCCTGGGGAATACAATTTTCCTTTCATAACTATTAGAGGTCCAGCTCCACTTAACATATATTCACTCTCTGGGTTCCCATTTTCAGCCATGCTGTCCACTGCTCTGCTGTACTACGGGTGCCTGTTGGTGGGCCAGGGTTTGTAGGGAGTGTTTTAATTATTCTATCTACATCAGCAGCTCTCAAAGAAGCTCATGTCCCCAAGGGCATCTTGTTATGTTCTTGATGCTTTGAGAATATATACCAGGAACCCACGTACTGCAGAAACAAGCCAGTACCCTGCAGGAACAGAATACATTGGCATGGCAGAATATTTAATTCTACATGTATTTAATCTACTGCGACTTGTTCTCCAAAGATCTGCAGTATTGACTTATATGAGTTTTAACAGAATAAGCATTTCATTTCATAGAGGAGATCAGTCAGTATCACAGGTTACCATTGTCCTACCAGTAACTGCTACACCAGCACGCTCTGGATGAGTTTTATTAAAGCTGTACCCTAAAATGACAGCTACTGAAGTTACCCAGAGCAGGTGCTCCAATCCACTTGTTTTGTCTTAAGCCCGTGCTAAAGTTTCTCCTCCCTTCCTCTCCCCATTTTGAGCAGTCTCTTTTATATTAGAGACAGATATAAGCAGCCTGAAGTTTAAATCCAGGAGAAACTGAATGAAAGAAATGTTAACTGAGCTACTGTAAATAGAAGTTAAGGAAAGAAACACTCCTGCAATGATTTATGACATGTCCGATGTTTGGCTTCAGGCTGCTTCTCTCTGATAATAGTCTCCTTAGAACATGTTAAAATATTATTATAGAATTTTATCACAAAACCCCCAAAGCAAATTGGAAAAGATGCTTGTACTGTTACCATGACTATATGTAACATAAAAGAGAATGCTGAAGGTGGGGTTGCCAAGGCTGTGTGCAGTCAGCATCAGCTGACTGGATTTCTGCACTGACCTCTGCTCACAAAACAATTCTTTACTATCTTCAAAATGATGGCAAAGAGTCTCTGTTCACAGACCTTTATCAAAGCTCTTGGGTGTGTTTACTACTTAGTCAGTCTTCCAGAGGCCCTGGAAGCTCACAGGAAGCAGGATAACCCAATTCCTTACAACATACCTTGAACTTCATGGAGGTAAGTCTGTAGAGGATTTCACTCATGTTCTCTCGGATGATGGACCACGTGATCTTATTGTCACTCTGAGCTGTGGTTTCTACAGCACGGCGTGCCATGTCATAAAATGCAATCATGTTGGAAAGCATTCCCACTGTTTTATAGAAAGGGCAGAACCTGATGGAACAGAAGAGGACCTGTCAGGCATCTTGGAACAGTATCAGCATCCTTCCCTGACAAAAAGAGTGCTGCTTTACTCCAGGGATTTTTAATGTATACTGCCAAAGGAGAGGGGCTGCCTCAAACACATCCCACATTTTTAAATGGTCAAATTGCAGGGCAAGACAATTATCCTGAGGCTGAAGGAAGTTGAGGTTTCTGAAGCAGTACCCAAACATTCAGGCAAAACAGGAGTGAACAGGAACTGCTGCTCTACAAATCTCACATTTCAATCTGTGCCAATGCTAACAAGTAAAGGAAAACAATGAGCAGCCAACAGAATTCCTCCTTCCTGTTTTGTCCATCAAGGGAGCAGGCTTCCTCCTAACAGGCTGGGATGACAGCTCTGCGAGTTTCTTTGCCCACAGGAAAAGGAGTTTCTCTATGACAGGAGCACTTCATGCAGTTCCATTTTTAATGGGTAGGTGAGTCCCATAAAAGGCACCTCATTATTATTTATGTGCTACTTCCTGTGCTTCCTATAGCATACACACATACCTGTCCTAGTAACCTGATCAAAGGCACACTGTTACAAAATGATGGATGTTGACATTTCTAGTGATGAAGTACTTGAGACTTCCTGATCTACCTGGGCTGGGGAGTGAGATGAAGTACAAAAAGGCCCCTTGTCAGGCTGTTAAAACACAAGGATAGCATGGAAAGAAGAAAAGAAGAGTTCACTAGGGAGAAAGAGAGAGTAAGGGTTTTTTTTGATGGATCAAACTTACTCAAGAATTATGCAACAGTAACTGAAAGCAGATTCTTGCAGTTCCCTGTGTATTGATGGAATAAACAGGAAGACTTTGGATGTTGTCTATGAAAATAAAGCAGTCCTGTCCTCCTCCTCAGATATTCTACTGCAGAAACACTGGCTAACAGAACAATAGAGGAGGGTTCTGCAGGGTGCTGCTTTCAGAAGGGGTCTGCATGCCTTGCGTAAGACAATGTGAATGCACTGCTGAATGAGCTACCTAAGCACAGTTCTTCCACTTCTTTAGAGACAGTAACATGAATTTCTGCACTGGTCAGCTTCCATGTGAAATAACTGTATCAATCCAGACTGCACAGGACTAAGAGGGCAGAGTGGCCAGTCAGATCTCACCTGTCATAAGGCGTGTAACCATTCTGCTGCAAGAAGTCATCTTTGATCAGCTTGGCAACCTCCAAGGTAATTTTATCTGTTTCTGCCAAGGAAGCCTAGAAAAGTAAGGTAAACAGTTAGTTTAGTACTCAAGGTCATGAAGACACAGAATGTCCTGGCCAAGAACAGCTGTCTTTCAGTACCTGTCTTCCCACCCTCCTAAGACAGGATTAAGCAGAACTCTGTCTTTTGAGTATTTCTCACTCCCTGCTCTAGAATAGCTAATTTAACTGACTGCCAGATTAAGATGAGCCAAATACTCAGTAAGTCTGCTTTAGGTCTATCTGATGATAAAGGGAACTTCCTTCCCACTGTTTAAGACCATGGAAAAGCCACCAGACACTGAAAATGCACACGGCTTTGTTATGAGATACATTGAAACATCACCCTCCTACATAGAGAGAAATTCATTTTTACCTTCCTCAACCCTTATGGAAGAAAGACTAGATCTCAGCATGCTAGATCAAGAAGCAAGCTAAAGGATTTGGTACTAGTCTGCACCATTACCAATGTCCTTTTCCCACCTGGCATTCAAGAAAAGAAAATGATTTTATGAAAATTCCTCTCATACTCCACAGGAAAGGCACAACTGCTGCACACTACTGCTCTTGGCACCACTTGGCTCTTGGTTGCTCTTCTCCACCTTCATCATCCTTTTGCTAAAGGGGCCTGATTAAGCTTTAAGTAGCCCAACTTCCCTTCTAGACAGGAAATTTGGACCTTCTTTCATGAGGAGACTAACAGAATTCAGAATTCATTTCTAAAAAGAAAAAACTACACTGACTGTACTTCCATAATTACCCCTTTCTAAAGGTTTGTTGCAGTTGTTAGCCAAGCCCTGACAGAAAGGAACTGTCAAAGATAACATCTCTGAGAAAAAAATCACCGGTTCCAGTAATTCTATCGTGAGAACAATGCCTAGTCACAAGTACTGGCTTATGAATATCCCTTCCACCCCAAGGACCTCATCCTACCGTGCTTTGCAAACCACCCTTTTAGAAGATGGTTTTGTAAATAGAGAACTGCAGAAAGTCCTAAGACCCCACTTCCTTTTCTTCAAGGACACATCAAGAGAAGAGAGCTCTACTAGACAAGATGTGATGAAAGGTCTCGTCTTGGTGGGACTAGAACGTCAGTGAAGAGACAGAGCACCATGAGCAAACTTCCTCCGTGTAACTGTATTTAATACATGTTACTACACACTACTACAGCTCTGTAAATCATAATAGTTCATCTGAACATCACAGAATTAAAGTACTGTCAAGTATGTGCCAGGAACCTGCCAATTATCATATTTACAGTGCTAAGCTGAAACACAGTTTTCACTAGGTCCTTTCTGAGAGCTTTCAATTGAAATTTTCCTGTCCAAGTTTAGCTTTCTCTTCAAAACATTGAAGTGAAAAAAGGAAATTAAAGAATGCCTGCAAAATGGAGCCATATGTCACAGGTTTCCAAAAGAAAAAACAGATAATCACAAGTTCTTTAAAAAGCAGACTTCACATTGCTTCTACAGGCCAACTTGTAAATGCCAACACCTCTGTCCTGCAGCTGGCAACATGGTTTCTAATAAACTGTAACCCTTCAGACAACTTCAACAGTAAAGATGGGTTTGCATAATTCCTCTACGAAGACTGCTTCCAATGGAATAGTACTTCTAGTTGCAGCAAAGGGCATATCAGCAATAGAACTGAATAGAACACTGAAGCAAGTGAACTTTAAAGCAAGCAGTAGATGTCCCAATATCATTTACATGAGAAAAGCAGCACCAAGCCAAGGTTTAGCAAATCTGAAAAACTATTTCTCATTAGAAGTCAAACAACATGTAGGAAAGTTGGAATAAAGCACAGTTTGAGGTGAGAGAGTCTGACACCTCCCAATGATCTTCTGTGTGCAATGCAGTATCCATCAGGTCTACTCAAAGATATGGTCAAAAGCCTGCACTACCCGTAAGGAAATGGAGGATGGCTCAATGACACCACATCTGGTCACTCACCTTCCCAACAAGCTGCACAATCTCTGCAAGGTCCTCTTCCTCCTGCAGGATCTCTTTGGCCTTTGTCCTGAGAGGGACAAATTCTGTGAAATGTTTGTCGTAGTACTCGTCCAGGGCTCGCGTGTATTTGCTGTAGCTGATCAGCCAGTTCACAGATGGGAAGTGCTTGCGCTGGGCCAGCTTCTTATCCAGGCCCCAGAAAACCTGCCAGGAGCCAAAAAGGTCAATCAGCCTCTTCAAATCAAAAGTGAACTAAAATAATTGAAGGCAATTTAAAAAAATAGAGAGAGGAAGTCGAGCAAGTTGGAGTTAATGCAGCATAGCAAAGGTTTCACAAATGGAAGCCCGGGAGCCTGGTAACTATAGCAGTGACATTCAAATAACACTTCTCAAAAAATGATGCAACTTTTAAGCTGAGTTCAGATTTATTCAGCTTGAGACTGCTCATGAGGAGCACTTAGCCACAGCAATGTCAATATTGGAGTCTATGTAAAGCAGAGACAGAATAGATGTAACTGCTTTTCCCAAAACTGCAAACAGTTGCAAGACACTCCCAGTCAGCTTCACTGAGGATTTTTTGTGGTTTCAAAGCACCTATATTAAGAGTGGTCTGCTTTCCATCTCAGCTGGAACAGATACATTTGCAGTGCAGCTCAACGGGCAGCACTTAGAAAGGACACAGACATCCCTGAGCAGGCAGTGTTGGAAGGAATTGCTGTCTTCACTCCCTCTTCCAAAGGGATCTCAAACACATCAGTTTGAGAACATCTCACAAGGTCGCCTTTCACAGTGTTAGAACATTTTCCAAAACACCCTACAATGCTGCCTGTGTCAAATCAAAGCTCACCCCAGCCACTGGCACAAATGTGCTGAAGTACAACTATTTGGAGTCTAACAAAGTGGACAGAAGAGCTGCAACATTGTGAGACGTACCTGAACAATGCCCAGGGTAGCAGATGTGACAGGATCAGAGAAGTCACCACCTGGGGGAGAGACACTGAGCAGGAAAAGATAGGGAAAGGTTATCAGAGTGGCTTTCACAGTTCAAACTGAAGTACTGAACATATGACTGACTGCACAGCTCAGTGCAGAGAAACTAGAAAAGTCCACATGATTTCAACTAAATAACAGATTGCAATACGTTTACAGAAAGTGCTTGATGCATATCCACACAGGGGTAATATCAAGCATACCATGAAATAGTTACATCAGTGACTGATTGACAGTATTAAGGTGTAATTTCAGTCATGTTAGCTGCAGGTAGTAACTCCAGCTTGGATCATCAAACCTGTCTCAACTATAACAGATTCAGCAAGAGTGCTGATAGAACATCATGAATACACAGTGCAGTGATTTTACAGAAAACAATATGGCAATTTGGAATTATTTTTGATATTCACCTATACAGTAACTACTTCATTTGTGCTTGACACTCCAATACGTGCCTTCACAGAGATTAAAAAAAAAAAGTAGTCTTCCAATCTCAAAAGCAGAAAGCCCTTATGTATGTATGTTGTGAACAGAACTAAGCAGAGCAAAAAGTCAGTTCTGGGTGTTCTTGCATATGCCAGGGGCCCTCCTGAAAACAAAGGGAATCCACTTTATCCAGGATATGATACACAAACCTAGGAGAATCCCTGCAGACAACATGCTCCTCATCATCACAGCCTGAGATACACTGCTCCATGGAATTCAACTATATTTGAGCATAAGAGTCATGATTCATTATGCCTCCAAGTGCACACACTGCTGCTCTAACTGCCCCTTCTTTCCTGCTCTGAGCATGGTTTGAGATATTTTTCAGAGTGCCCTAATGACATTCTTCCCTGAGCCACTTGATCCAATTGGTGTGCCTGTGATCCCACAGAGCTACCTGTCTGCATTCATTCCTTCTGCCCCCACGCACAATTCAGCAGCAGTTCTGGGTGAACAGAGACTAAGCATCTACCTACTCACTCCCATATTTTTAAGTTCTGCAGCTGCACAGAGCAACGAGACCTTTTTGTCGGAAAAAAAAGGTACCGTGTCATGTTGCAGTGTGATGTCATGGTTTGCCTCAGTTTCCCAGTCCTTCCCCAGGTGCCAATCACCACTCCTTTCCCCCTCCCTTGCCCCCTGCTGAGTGCTGTCCGTCAATCTTGGCATTCCAGAAGGGCATCAAGTGATTGGCAGAGTTCAAAGGATGCCTCTCAGCCCTGGGGTCATTGGGCCATCCAGGTGTCATTTGACCCCTGAGACTTCCCCCCCCTTACCTGGTTGGTGGGATCCCTACCCCTTCCCTCTCCCTAGGGTTAAAAGACACAGCAACCACGCGGTTCGGGAGAGTTCTGTTAGAGCTATTGCTGGATTCAGAGGCCTGTGGGCCAGGAATAAAGCTCTGGATCAGACCCTCAAGCAGAACCCAACTCCTTTCCTTAAAGCTTCTCTGCCAGTGGTAAACCTGAGCTCCTGCATGCCTGGACTTGTCCCAAGTGCCCAGCTGCAGCACACTGCTAGCCAAAGGTATTTCTCAGGTGAAACCACCACAGCTGCTGCCTTTGGTCAAGCAGCAAGGGCCAGGACAGGCCCAGGCACGTTCCATCCGGCTATATTGGTATTTAATTCCAATAGTGTCATACAAAACAGGTGCAGAGGCAAAGCAAAGCAACACTCACGCTCCAACAATGCTGACGCTGCCTTCCCTCTCAGGATTCCCCAGACACTTCACTCTCCCGGCTCGCTCGTAGAAAGAGGCCAGCCGGGCACCGAGGTAGGCTGGATAACCACTGTCTGCAAACACCAACACACAGAGATTCAGTCAGAGGCTCCCAGTTTGAAGGGCTGCATGTACAAGCCTAGGCTGAGGAAAGACTACTCACCAGCTGGCATTTCAGCCAGTCGCCCTGAGATCTCCCTGAGGGCCTCAGCCCATCGGGAAGTGGAGTCTGCCATCATACTGACATGGTAGCCCATATCCCGGAAATACTCGGACAGGGTGATTCCTGTGACAAAGACAACAGCCTGCTGCAGGATACAGTGCAAAAAGGAATTCTATGCTTATATGTCATCATAAATATGTAAATAAACCAAATTATTTGATTTACATTTTGATGGAAACAGACAATGGAAGTTTCTCTTTCTTCCTGCTTATGTCCCTGCTGTCTTTTTTTTTTTTTTCTGTTTATTTCTTCTCACTCACCTCATTTTTGTTTATGGACCACTCAGATTCATCTTACATTCATGTGTATTTCTTTGAAGAGACACTGCAATGTCACTGATGATACTCTTTCCTCTCAGGATCTCTCGCTGGTCAGAGTGACCCCGAGATGGGTTAGAAAGTCTCTTTTCCCAACCCAGCAGTCAAAGGAGTCAGAACTCTTCATTTCTCGGTCTCAAGGTTGTTTATTTTATCTTATCTATAAAATTCTTCTTCCTGTCCTGCCGAGGTCCGCTCAAGAGGACAGTCAGAGGCACTTTGCCCGCCTCAGAGATGGTGTTATCTTTTTATACTAAAAACTATGTGTACAATATTTACAATTACTTTCCAATAACTATCACCCATGTTAGACAGTGAACTTCTACTCTAAACCAATCTAAAAGTGCCAACATCACAGGAGAAGATGGAGGCCAAGAAGAAAAAGGAGAAAGGCTCGACATGCCCAGATTCCTCCATCTTGCCCCCTGAACCCACATTCTAAAAGCTCCAAAAAATCTATTTTTCACCCTGTGATAAATTCACTATCATTCTACTTAAACTTTCGTGGCTTGTAATTCTTCATATAAGGTTGGTAATTATTTTTTCCAAGGGCTAAATCAAAGGCACAGGGATTTTGGGCGCTGTGCCAAGGTCTCTGAGCCCCCTGGGCAGGGGCTCAAGTCCTCCAGGGCAGCCAGAGGAATTTCCTGGGTTCCGACACTTTTCCTCACTGAAACCATGAACAAAGACTCTTCTAACTGTAAAATGTCTCCTTCCCTTTCAAACCACCAGAATACAAGAGTGAGAAAAAGATTGTGTTTTATCTGAATTATCTGACAACTGTTCATAAAAAAGAACTTTAAAAAAGCCTTTAAGAGGCTGCAAAGGAAATATTAGTCAACCAGCTCAGAGAATACTATCCCTGTCCATTAAGTAGCTGTACTTGTCAGCAAAAAGCTAGTCAAAACCTAAAGCTTACAGAATTAACACATGCAGAAAACCTACACAAGTCCTGGCACAGTAAATTCACCTTATAAACAAAATTTACTCAATATTCAGAAATGGCAATTATATGCAAGCAAGCCAGATTCAATTAAGATACTAAGACTTGGTGCAGGCAAAGTCTGAAAAGGTTTACTTCTGAAACTAAACTGGCTTCTTGATATGGTCATCTCAGGAATTGAATATACTAGAGCATGATGGCTTGTTTTATACACACAACTTTCTCTATCCTCTTGTAAATCTTACCAGTATAGATGGAGGCTTCTCTGGCAGCCACGGGCATGTTGGAAGTATTTGCTACTAGAGCTGTTCTCTTCATGATGCTTTCTACCTTGCCATCAACTTCCATTGTTAGCTAAAATGCAAGAAAAGGAAAAATACCCAAACTGTAACAGTAGCAAGATTTTTTTTTGTTAATTTTTTGCTGCTTGTTTTTTTTTTTTTTTTTTACTGTTTTACTTGCCTTGTATCAGGATACTCCCCTCAGCTACTCTACCAAGA
Organism: Agelaius tricolor; assembly: GCF_023055355.1. Taxonomy (NCBI): domain Eukaryota; kingdom Metazoa; phylum Chordata; class Aves; order Passeriformes; family Icteridae; genus Agelaius; species Agelaius tricolor. The sequence goes on from NW_027269269.1 coordinate 23,016,928, forward strand.
CCAAAGATGAGAGTCAAAATTTTAGGACATGTTGGTTTGTCTTTCAAACTGCACACAGCTTTATTTGTTAAGGTACGTGCTTCAGCCTCACCTCATCTTCTGCAACTGCCAAATCTCTGTAGATCCCATTCAAGTAAGTAATGACAAACCCACTGCACGAGGAAGCACATGGTCCTCTCTCAGATTTCCAGGCTGAAAGAGCTAAAAATTCTTAGCCTGCTGTCATAAGTCCATAAGGAATTAGAGAGCTTTTTTCCCCCATCTACAAGAATCCAAGTTAATATTTGACAACTGGTCATAAAACCACATTTTTAACCTCAGTGAAGCTTTACAAGTGCCTGGACAACAGAATGCACACCCTGATATTTGTGTAGAATTCCATTTATGAATACCTTGAGATTTGCCTTCTTCAGGGCTACCTCAGCTTGACTTTGACACTTTGTCACCAATCAACACACCCAAGCCTTTTAGCCCCTATTTCTGACAGTAAAGTTTCTACCTGACAGTTCATACTAGCCGACCCTGTCACAACACCTTCACTAAAACATAATAACAGGTACAAGGATTGCTAAATCTGTTGCTTGGTTGTTTTTGTGGTTTTTTTATTAACAAGGTATTTTCTACTTGATTCAAAAGGTATTCCAAAGCTTAACATGTCAAACTAATACCTGGGAACTGTATCACCACCCTGCAATTTATAAATTGCATTTTCTATGCATGGTCAAGTTAGAGACATGACCAGCGACAGGTGAGATGCTTACAACTGTGCTAAATTCTTCTCTGACATTCATTCTGGCTTTATTTTAACCAACTTAGAAGGTACACCCAAAAACTAGTCCAGATGTTTATTGAGGGGCCACTGAAATAATTCTTTAACAAGCCAAAAGGGATTTTTGCCAGAGCTTCACAGCAGGCAAGATGACCTTTTCAAGTCACTCTACCAATATGGTATTTTACTCGGTTACAATACCAGTACGATAGCAAGTCTTCCCAGGAAGGTTTACTCTCCATGAAATCTCCATACTAACCTCAGGGAAATCTCTCAGTACTTCAGACATTTCATTTCCTCGTTCTCCACAGCCTACATAAATGATGACATCACTGTTGGAGTACTTTGAAAGAGACTGTGAGATCACAGTCTTTCCACAACCAAATGCCCCAGGAATCGCTGTTGTACCCCCTTGTACACACCTGAGTAAAGAAAAAGGACTCTGATTTGCAAGGAACTAAAAAACAGTTCTTTCCCATCTTAGAATATATTTTTCACTAGAACTCCCTCATCAAAAGCAGAATGGCAGGAGTCACATTCAATGTTCTAGGTGAGAAACACAGAGGTATTTCACGAAACAAAAAAATTGAGGGATTAAACCATCCTTTTCTTCTCCTGTCCTTAAGTATGTGACTTATGCTGATACAACAGCATGACTTTTGGGCTTGAGACAAAGCAGTTTTCACAGCTGGAAGCAGCGATGGAATGGAAATGCTAAGAAAAGAACAACTGTACTTAGCTGTGCCTTATAGAAAATAAGGAGCACAATATTTCAGGACCAAAATAACTGAATTCAGGGTCTTAGAAGTTAGCTGCTTAAATGAGCAGTTTGTGTTACAGTTAAGTGCAACAGTTTTCCTAAGTGGCAACCTCAAAATCATTGGAAACTACACATCCTCAAGACCGTGGAAAGATATCCTACTCATGCATCCAAATGAAGATAGCAAGCTTGAAAGTTCTAGCCTTTCTGTAGATGTGGCATGGTTATGATAAGCTTATGCACATTCAGTTTTTTCAAGATTAATGACCTAGAATGGTTTTGTTAAACTTCCTTTTTCCACCAGTGGATTCACCTGCCAAATAAATATGAGAAGTTCAGCTAAATATTTTTTTAAGATTATGTTGTGACACATGGCGAAAGCTTACCATTAAAAAAACCTAATGCTCTAAGGCCTCTTGCTTCTGCTTCCCCCTGAGGGAGAGATTTCTTACACAGTACAAAATAAAAGGAAGCACTTACGGGAAGAGGGCATCCAGGACTCGTTGGCCAGTTAATAAAGGATGATTGGCTGGTAACTTCTCGGTGACAGGACGGACCTGGCGTACCGGCCACACCTGCACCATGGTGAACTTCTCCTTCACACCTTCAAACTCCAGCTCTAGCACAACATCCTAACACAAAGACATGTGAAGTAAGCAAACAGCTGCACGCTGGACCAGCACATAAATTCTCACTTTAACTACTCTGCACAGGCTTTTGGTAACACCACAGAGCTCTTAGAATCTCTCATGCAATCATCACCTCCCAAGGGAAGGCTCTCTCCCATAGTTACAAGGCCTCTAGGGGAAAACAGAGCAAGATACACCATACATTAAAAACAGGCTTTTGAAGAGCAAGTGAATTTTACATATTCATAAGATATTGTAGATCCCCACAGAGGTTATCAAACATGGCACAGTGGAATGCCATTGGGAAGCCATAAACATAGAAAATACCTGCACAAAATAATAATGCAACCCCTGCAGGCAGGGTAGCAGAAGTGATCATTAACTCAGACACCTTGTTGAAACACTTTAGCTGGCCTCATGCAGAACAGAAAGAGTACATCAACCTTATAAAAGAGACATGGAATATACCAGCAGCTGCAGTTTGGGAGACTTACTGAAGTGTCATAGTTTCCTGGAGGAGCAATGTATGTAACTGTACCCCTGTTCCGTGGGGGCAGCATGATTTTGTGTTTGATCAGGGAGTTTTCATTCACCACACCATAAATATCTCCACCAGTGATGTGGCTGCCAACCTAAAATCAGAACAGGTCTATTAGTCATAACTTTTAAAAAAGAACCTTGACAAACTGTAAAAAATACTACAGCTATTAAGTCTAGCACTGTGATTACCCCTTTTAAAAATTCCTTGTTACAGCACAGTAGCTCATTTACATAATTCATTACTCCAACAGCATTGCTAGCAACACTACCTGTGATGTAGTGTCTTTCAAGGCTCAGACAGGAGCAATTACTAACAGACAAAAGAAATTTTCCTTGTTTCTTTTCCACCTCTCAACCTAATGTGCTAAGAAGAGAAAGGATAGCATATGCTAACCTGCAGGGCTGGAAATAAGATGCTGCAAAGGGCTAAAGCCATGACATTTTTTAGCTCTAAGGGTACCTTCACCATTTGCAAAATGTGTGCTGCAGTCATTCTTTTTGCTCAGGTAGTATTGGCTCCTGCTAATGCTTACTGCAATTGCACAAGTTTCTCTATGGTTTGGTAAATACATCAAAACTCTGTAAGTTATATCAAGTAAGTTTTGGTGATCCCCATCTGGTCTCATACATCACTACCACTTCCTAGCACTCCTTTTTGCAAACTTCAATAAATGCAGCATTAACCACAGGGCCCAGCAGTCACAGCCTTAGCACACTGCTCCAGGCCTAAGCTCTAGGGGTAGAGGAGCAAGAGGGGAACAAAGGATTGTCAGAACCTACCCGCAGATTTTTGGAAGGTGTGAAGTCCCATTTGACATCTCGGCTCAAAGCTGACACATTGACACCTCTAGGGATATAGATACTTTTGGTCAGGGTGCTGATGTCCGAGAGAGGTCTCTGGATACCATCAAAAATAGCTCCCATAATGCCAGGCCCCAGCTCCACTGACAGGGGCTTCCCAGTACGGAGCACAGGATCTCCTACAGAGACACCAGCTACAGATTTGCTGAGGAAAAGTTCATCCAGAACAAGGGAAAGAAACCAGGCAGAAATCATCAGGTTCACATCATACTCTCAACCTTCTTTTCTGACTTTAAGGTAATACTATTCCTATGTTACACATAAGCATTTGAGAAGCAAATGCTGATGTGTAACATAGGAATAGTAGCCTTATACTAAATTCTGAATTTCCCCAAACAGCAAAGTTCACCATCCTCTAGAGAGGCCAAGTAGTGGCAAATATTCTGCTTTATGATCGTTTGTTCAAGTCAACTGTTGTTGGCAACCAACGTCAGCTAACATGGATGAGGTTCACTCAAGTGCCAGGCAGTGAGATGACAAAACATCACACATTTCTTACATCTTCAAACCTAGAAAACAGATTAGGCTGTTTAAGTCAGATAATCTTATGAAATATGGAATTTTTCCACTTCAGAATTTGCTTAGAGAGCACAACTGTTTTGATCTTGAGCCTTGCACAGCTTTTTTCAATAGCACCCTAATTTTAAAAGGACTTTGTCTAAGACCAGCACTATTGCCCTCCTGTCTCATACCAAGTTGTCAGGTCTGTACACTACCTGAGCTCAAAGGATGCACAATGGGCTTTTCTCTGCAAAGGGCCAGCACCTTGGCAGAAGGGTCTGCAGGAATACAAAAGAAACCTCCAAAACTTACACAAACTCAATAAATTTAATACAAGTTTTTAATACAAGTTGACTTCAGAGAGGCCTATGACCAAATTTCCTCTCAACACGAGATTAAAAGTAAACTAGACTCAAACTTGCTCCATGTACTGATGGAAAGCTACTTGATACTGTAACAATGATGCCATCTAAAATGATAAATTATTAGGCAGAGACAGGACCTAGTCAGCAGTTTGCCAGCAAGCTCCTCAGAACCAAGGTTTAGGAGCCAGCACAGCCAAATTTTTCCTAGGCTATACATATACACACAGCCCCCTTGGGAGGGAGAAAGAGGCCTGCCTTCAAATTTTATGACTTCTTTTTTGACACTTTCTCATATATATATATATATATATATATATGTAATAAAAAATACATTTTATGTTGCCTAGCTTTTAGAATATATGCTGCATCATAGCTGGACCAAGATACTGTAAGCCTAGTGCAGCAGAAAAAGTGTAATCTGTTATGCTTGGCAAAATACTCTGTCCAAAAGAAGGCATTCTGCCCACTTCACATTTCTTATTTAAGCATTATACAAGCACAGTTATCAAAAGCAAAGACAAAGACGCAACAAATATTGCTTAGGTTTGCCATTTATGGTTGACACTTGTCAACTGCCTTACAAAGAGGCATTAAAATGCACTTGAATTCTAAGGTACACTTTGATTCCCAGTCAAAAGTCTCCTTGCTACAGAGCCACACAAGGTAAGATTCACCTCAAACCCATTAAAATTTACAAAACACATGCAGAACAGATGTCCTGCCAGAACCCAGAGTATCTGGCAGCAGAGAGGGAGCAGTGAAAAGGATACAAGTTTCCTCATACACCTGGACAGTTGCCAGATCCCCTTCCAGGCGGATGATCTCCCCCACCAGCTCACTGTGTCCCACTCGCACCAGCTCATACATGGCAGCACCTGCCATGTTGCAGGCTGTGACCACTGCAAAAGACAAGCACATAAGTGAGTTATTTTCCCTGCAGCTCAGGAAATTTACCCATCACAAGTCTCAAAGAACTGCACAGCATAAACCTGGTATTCACCCATATCAGACACACATTCTTGACTTCACAAAAGGATGCCACAACTCCTGGTATTTCTAGTTTAAAAAGAATAAGTTAAAAAGAATAAGTCAAAAGAATAAGTTTTCCTACAGTTTTCACTCTGTCCTTTATCCAGAAGAAGAGGACACTATGAGAATGTAGTAATTCACAGGACAATTCAGGCCATAATTTCTCTTATCTGTCTTGACAGATTGCAAACGTTGAGGGTGTGAGATGCTGTAAACTTTGACAAACAAGTTCTATAGGCATTTCTCCCTTGCAGTGAGCTAGGCCACATTCTCATCTGACTAAATTAAAGCACACAAGAAAATGGCAAAACTCACTCAATGCCTGGTAGTTACATAAGCCTGTGGTTGGGGGCCAGCATTTTCAAGTCACTTAAGCTTCTGTTTACCTTGGTAGCATCTGGATGCTGGCATAAACATGGATAGATCAAGCCAAGGCACCTGCTTGCATCTAAAGTGATGCCTAGAAAGCTTTTAAAAAATACTATTTTTTGTAGAAAAGTGTTGTCTATCTTAGGGCACTTAAATTAACTTTCAACAGATGAAGATTGTTGTGCAGCATGTTTTGGGCCTGAAACTTCTTGGTGCTTTGAGTTAGATTTCAGCAGGTCATATACGGAGTCCTGGCTGCTTTAGAATAAAATTTATTATGTCTTGCAGATTATGATCACAGTAACGCACACAAGAGTCACATATTTACACAAAAATACATTTTCCACTTCTTGGAAAAGAAAGCTGTGTCAGTTTAAAATTTTTTTGAAGTACCACCTCTGCAGTTACAGAATTTGCAGTCAGAAAACTTGTGCCTATTTAGGTAGGGAATTTCTTATTCATCAAATATGTTGCATTAACAAAAAAACTTGCTAATCTTCTGTTCTCACATTCCCATCCTTTCCTTCAGCTCCTGAAGAGAATGCAGGAGGGAGCAGAAAAGCCAGTAGAGCCTCCCTGTATACAAAAGCTGTTCCTAGCAGAGCCTAAATTATTTCAGCTGATAAAGATGAAGGAAGAGTCCTCCTTCTCCCAGCTGCTCTATCACCACATTCTATCACCTTCCCTGACTCTTGTGGCTCCTTGCTGAGCTCCCCCAGCCCATGGTGCAGTAAACAGAACAGCTTGACACTGACAGGGACTGAGGATATCAGAAAGCACAGGGACAAACTTTCAGTGAGAACAGACTATTTATTTCATACCCTTTTAGTGAATCTCAGCACACTGGGCCCTGCAGATTTCCAAGCAAGGGTTTTTTTCTCATACAGAAAGCTTACCTTTTGTTATTATTATTATTGTTGTTATTTTTATTCAACTGCCTGCTTCTGCTCATTATATTTTTAAAAAAAGGTTAATTAATAGTAACATCTTGTTAGCAGTTTTTTTAATAGTTTGACTACAAGTCAGTAATTCTTCTTGAAGTCCTCTACCCCAAAAAAAAAAAGATGAAAAGCACCACCCAGAGCTCTTTTATACTTCTCTGCTTTCAAGTGAAGATTAACAAGATCCTAGATAAAACAAAATTTATTACTTCCTTTACAAAATAATACCTACCAGGTCCTGAGACTCCATAAACATAGCCAACAAAAGCCTCTCTGTCCTCATCACGGATTTTGGGGAGCTTGGAGAAGTCCATTTTGCCTGTTCAACTGAACAAAAGAAAAAAATAAGAGTCAGTCCTGAAGAACACACACACACAGTAACTTCCTCCTCTTCCCTCTGCTCTCTTATTTTCAGTTAAAAAGAACTCTAAACTCATAGCCAGAAGTGCCATTAGCCTTAAGCACTTTTAACTCATTTTAAAGCTGTAAAAAGTTAAAAAGTAACTGATTTAAACAAACAAAATAACTGAGATTCCTTACTGCAGAAACACAGGGGTAGAACATCACCCTATAATATGCTCTACAGAATGTTACCGAATGAAAAAGATGCAATGGAACAATGCCCTAACACTGTTGCACTGTCTTTAAGCTTGGTTATAGGATATTTAAATGACAGAAAATCTCTTTAGTATTCCACATGTCATTACTCTCCTTCAAAATATGGAGTTTTCCATGATTCTGAGTGAGCAAGAGAATGTTCTGGGTCCGCTTTACTGCCACCAGTCTCTAAAATGCAATATTACAAATATTAATTGTGAAAATTCAATTTTTGCTATCTTAAGGTGCTGAATCACAGTATGTAGAGGAAGAAACACAGATTTTCAGAAGCACCAGCACACAAAGATGTGAATCTTTTCTATGTGTCTCACAGCTACATACTATGCAGTCTTTGCTCTCAGTGAAACCCACGGAGCCTTACAGAAGAATTGTGCTGAATAATGGGCAAACCCCTTCAACTTGCAACAGTTAAACAACAGGCTGTCATCTCATGCCAGTAACTGTTTAACAAATCTAAACAACTGGCACTGGAAAAGCTGTTTTATCAAGAGGCTTCCTCCATCCATGTTTGTCCTGCGGCTGGCAGCTGGGCTGTCCTGCTTCCAGTGCGGATCAGAGGATTTAAGGGTTTTGCTTTGTGAGCCCTTACCATGCTGTGTGTTACCTTGGAAACTGATGGGTGTTAGAGAACTGCAAGGCCACACTCTTCCCTCTTCTCCTGTACAGACACCCTTAGGACACAGCACTGGTGAAAGGTGCAGCCCCAGCACAGAAGGCTCCTGTGCTAATCAGCAGCAAGGCCCCTGGGTTGGTGACATGAACTGGAAGGCATCTGCTGACACTCACACTCAAGTCTTTGAGAGCAGCCTAATCTAACCCAGCATCTTCCACAAGACAGCAAATACAAAGGCATACTCAGGCTTAAAAACCTGCCCTGTTTATAATAACCAAGACAGCAACTCCATTGCCACCCTTTCCAGTACAATTAAAGGATATGTTTTTGCCTATTCTTTGGGAGCAGTAGCTGACTTCTGCTATTCTTGAAAACCTACAACTGCTTTCCAGCTTTTTAACATAGCAATACAAGTCCTCTGCCCCTCAGCCTCTTTACTGATCTATAAGTTTCAAATTGGTGGCACTGCTCTTTAAGAAGATGTCCAATGATTCCAAACTCCTCTTCATCCTGAAGGAATAGCTTCCCCCAGGCTCCATGTCTCTGTGGAGTGTAATGTCTATCATGGCTGCCACTGATTTATTCCACAGCAGCTGATCATGGTTCAGTCTCCACCAGCTTGGAGCAGACCTGCTAATGGGTCGTGAGCCCAAAGGCTAAGCCAGATATCCATTAGATCCCTCTACCCTCCATAGCCATAGGTTATCTTTCACACTTCCTGGTGTTTAGACCCAGGAGACAATTTTAATTTCACTGATTTTTTCTCAAATGCCTCCTCTGACAAATGGCAGAGGGGAGGTCTTTGCAAGGCAATCTGCAGTTCCTGAGCAGCTGGTATGAGCTGGCTCTGATCTGACTAACACAACAATCTCATCTTTTTTGCTTTTAACAACTAAAACGTGTTTGCTTTTAACAACTAAAACTCAAGCACAATTGCTGTTCATATTGAAAGAAGCAATTGTTCTTATAAATTCAAATTAAACATTTACTCCAATATAACAACACAGAACAATGTCCAGTGTCTTACTATCAACACCTCTAAAAGCACAGTAGAGAGTCAAACCACATTCTCCTAACTGAATCAGTGACACAGCTTGGCAATTAGACAACCTCCCATATGAAAGAGTCAAATTACAAAGGCAAGGAAAAGCAGGAACACTGGGCCAGTTTCAATTTAAATTAACTTTTCTTCATAATCAAAACCTGCTTGAAGCAACTCTTTACCTTTTAGGGAGGCAAGTGAGAACCTCAGAACAGCCATTCTGCAGTTAAATGGCAGCATCCTGACAGCCAGCATCTGCCTCTCCTGTTCCTGTGGCTGCTCTGCTTCCTCTCTCTTCCTACAGCCACCTTTCCAAATTACTGGCCAAGCCAAGTAGAGCAGGGGAGTCCTCCACTAGACCACCTAGCAACACACTAATAAACCCTGTCTTTACCATGATCTCTAGCATCTGCACCAGCTTTGAAACACATACCTATTAACTATTTCAAGTGTTAAAGATGTGAATTCCTTCTCTCCTTTACCTCTGCTATACCTCCAAAGTACAGTCTACACAAAGCCAGTGCCCACCCAGCCAGGCTGACCTCTTTCTTAAGTGGCTACACTTTTTTTAACACTGAATACAAATTAGGGGGGGGAAAAGCTGTTATTTATCTCTGCATCATTTTCTTGTGCTTGTGTACAAGCACTACAGATTTTCAATTTATATGGAAAAGTCCATGAGGACCAAAAAGCTGCCTTACCTTCCTAGCTTGTTAGATGTTTTCATTGCCAGTACTCAGAGAAAATGAAATTCCATAAAGCATATATGTACCCTAGAAGCCATGGTAGCTGGTCGTTCTAGAAATTTACAGAGCCCCTGAGGCCTTTGAAAGGCCTCTTGCCAACACAAGATATTCGGCACTGTATGCAATTCCCTCCTACAAAAGTCCACTAGCACACCTACATAGGATATCAGCTTAATTTTAATTCCCTTATGAGTAAAGATGCATCTTGCATCCTTTACAATTTATATCTTCCTTATCTAAAACAGTTCACTAATTGATTTCAAACATGCTCTTTAGCTCTAGCAGTCATATTCTGATTAATAGTAGCAGAAATCAAAGTATTGCTTGCAGTAGAACCTTGTCTGACTAAAAGGTGATTTATTACACTGATTTTAAAGTCCTAATTAAACAAAGAGCCCCATAACCTGAGCTTTCTATCTCAGTTTCTCCCCAGCACAGTAATCTGGTTACACAGTAGCCTAAAAAATGTAACTGCCCTGCTCTCAACCTTGGAGAAACCCATTTTGCTTCACTATTCCTGGGTTTTGCATCTAACATTTGATTAGACACAGAATTTACATTACGAACTACCTTAACACAAGATTTTTTCAACATTCAGACTCCAGTGAGATTTTTAGGAGCCTTCTTTCAGCAAGGAAGAAAATCTACAACAATTTTATCAAACCCAGCTCCTTACCTTATTTTGCAGAAGCAGGGAGTACCAAAAACCCAGAGGCCCAATGAAAAAGCTAGAATTCAGCAGTGAAGCATCACCGCTTGCGAAATAATCGTCCTTCCAGTGCCCCTACACAGAGGGATGAGAAAGCTGCTGCAGAGGGGAACGAAATTTCTGACACACAGCAGAGGCACAACCACCTGACTTGATGAGTCATCAGTCTCTCTCTGCCTCTCTCTCCCACCAGCACCGAGGAATGCCGCAATAGCAATTCCAGCCACCTCGAGCCCAGCTGAACTCCCATCTGTGCTCTCCCGACTGCACAGGGCCGAGCAGAAAAAATTAAAAGGCTTTAGCATTTGCATTAAGGGCCTCCTACAAAGCTGGGAATTCCAATGTCCCGAATGGTGCATACAACTATACAAATATCCTTGAAAGAGGTGCATGTTTTCTGCTGGGATCTGTGCACCTGCCAGCCCTCCAGGGTAATGCAGCCATGTCAGTGTGTGCTGTGCTCTGGAAGAGCTTAACAGAACAAGTGTTTAACAACAGACTGCACAGGGAGGCGCTGAGCAAACTGCAATACTAATTGCTTGAGCACGTTGAACAGCATTGATTGCCTCCAGGAGTCTGGTGGGGCTTCCTTGTGCTCAGAAGCCCTTCCCCTGGCCAGCAGAAGCACTAAGGCAATTGCTCAACATCCAGCACCCCAACAAAGCAGGGAGCTGTGCCACCCTGAGTGACAGCTGCTGGAATCTGTTTTCAGAGATCGACAGGCACTGCCCCGCACCTGAACAGAACAGGGGCAGCTGTGCGATCCCTCCCTAAGAACCTGCATGAAGCCGAAGAGTTCCCTGCAGTCTTCACAACTTCTCAAGTCTATCTTCGCAAGTTCTAGGATTACCAACACCTCAAATTGCCACAAAAGCCTAGACACTAACCACAACTCATCAGTATCAGTAATTTGGAAGCAGCAGTGTTACATCAGTAAGTCATCAATGGTAGGAATCATTCTGCTGGAATAACTTTGAACTTGAAGGTCAAAGATTTTAGTACATCTGAAACAGACTAATGTGGTTTGATTTCCATGGATAGAAAAATAGAGTCAGAATATAAGCCCTTACATTTGATATCCAGGAAAGCTTAATAGGCCAAAACAGTAAAATACAGCCAAAGAGTTTTCCAAAGAAAATAATACCCTCTCCTCTTCTTAGTAAAAACCTAGATATTACAGGATAGTAAAGATCACCACCCACACTGGACAATCAGCTTAGTGTCACATTGGAGAGATGCTTCAGATTCAAGGCTGCTGCCATTCACTGCGTTCACCTGAGCAGACTCTGGCCCAGTGCATAAATCCCAGTGTCCAGCTGCATGAAGATCTGTTGCAAGGGCCTCATAAATAACCGGATAATCACTGCCACAGATTTCCTGTAACTAGGACAGTTTAAACTTCCCCTTCTAACAGATGATATCTTTAAGAGGAAGTAGTAAAAAAAAAAAATATAGTGCTTGAATCACTAGACAAATGCAGAAGTCTGGCAGCATTTTCATATCTATTTTCATATCTAGAATTTGGGATACTGTCCCACAAGAAACAACACACGCAGAACTCTAACACAGGTCACTGGGAAAGGAAGCCCAATAGTAATCTCAGGAAACCTGCTCCTTCACAGTATGCAGAGTTGTAATTTTATTAGACAGCAGGAAAAATTACTCCAGATTTCTCAGTCACCAAACAATTGAATTACTGAGGTTCAGTGGCACCTATGGCAATCATCTACTTCCAACTCCCAGCTCCAAGCAAGCTGATGTAGGCTGCTCAGGGCCACATCCAAATTTTGATTACCTCCAAGGATGAAGCCACCACAACTCTCTAGGTAACCTGTTCCAGCATTTAGACACCCCTGCAGTAAAGTGTTTTCCTACATTTAAAGGGAATTCCCTGTATTTCAGTTTGTGCCCACTGTGTCATGTTACTTCAACAGGTACCACTGAGAAGAGTCAGGCTTCATCCTCTTTGCTCCCTCCCCTCAGGTGTTTATATATTTTACAATAAGATTCTCAGAACCATCTCTTCCTGAGGCTATATAATCCCAGTTCTCTTTTCTTGCCTCCAAATGCTTAACAGTCTCCGCGGCCCTTTTCTGGATGCACACCCCTAAGCCACATCTTTCTTCTACTGGAGAATCCAGAACCAGACACAGCACTCTAGATGTGGTTTCCATCAAGTTTAACCAAGGTGAAAACCACCTCCCTGAACCTGCTGGCAGGATTCTTCTAAACATGGCCCAGGATAGTGCTGGCTGCCTTTGCCACAAGGGACCATTGCCAGCTGATGTCCAGCTTGGGGACCCCCAGTTCTTTTCAGCACTCAGTCCTCAGCCTGTAGCAGGATATGTGGTTATTTTGCCCCAGGTGCAGGACTTGGTACTTCTCTTTGTCAAACTTCATGGGATTCCTGTCAGCCCATTCTTCCAGTCCAGGTCCCTCTGTATGGCAGCACAAGCCTCTGCTACACCAAACACCTTCCAACCTGTCACCTGCACTCTAATGAAACCAGGCAGGAGTCACCTCCTGTGCTCAACACAACCACGAGGCTCAGTCTTCTCATGACACAGACATTGTGAAGTGAACAGCACCAACCTTCCTGCCACAAGCTCTGAGCTAGAAAGAATATTTCTTATACTCAGCAATATGGACATTTTCCCACTTAGTTATTCATACAATTTCAGTTGTCACAGCGCACTTTGAGGCCACCTCAGCTCTAGATAAATCCAGAACCTGCCTGACTAATGCTCAGCTACATACTGTGGACCCATCTGCAACCCTACAAGACCATTTATCTTTTACATAACTTGTTCCTTGGGTTCTTATAAGCCCCCTCCTCTCACATGAAGCTTGTTTTACTCAGCACATGTACACATAAATCCATGTGAAAGAGAATTATGCTGCCTCTGTCATTGCAGCACATGATTACACACTCACTACAAAGTGAGACCATGCAACACTGAATTCATGAAGTCCACCACAAGCTCCTCCTGTCTTCTTCCTAAAAACAGATGAGGACTTAGCTGTGGGCATGCCAATACATACAAGTTTGATACTTTAAATAAACATCATGCCTTGAAACAAGCTAAAGATATAACAATATATTTATATTTGATACATACATACAACATGAAGTATATATTCCTAAAGCAAGGGTGTGAAGTCTGTCCATGAAAGATGTACCACCACTACAAGCTGTAACTCAAGCACCCAAGCTTTTATTCAGCAGCTTGGGAAATTCCTTCAGTTAGCCCAGAACAATACTAGAACAAAGCTGTTTGAACATGACTAAGAAGTCAGCAGCTAAAATAAAACTAGATAGAAAGGCTGGCAAGGTGTTCTTTGCATAAGTACTCTGACCCACTGAAGATCTGATCAGCTCAGTTGATAAGCTGCCTTCAAACATCAAACACAGCTATCATGCGATATCTAGAATTGATAAAGACCCTAAACTCCTGTTACTAGAGAAAACCACATTGTCCATGTGAAAAAATGTTCATCAACTGACTCACATGCTACAGTTTCCATAATAGGGTTTTCTATACCAATTTTTTCCTCTCAGCTGAGGCTTCTCCAGAGGAGGAAATTGATGAGCCTCTCCTTAGTTCCTACTTGCTACACTGCTTCACAATTTTATTACTGCGAAAATTTGACATTCCTTTCAGCCTACTACACATTCTGCCCTTTGGCTTGATAGACTTTCACACAAAAGAAAGATCTAATGCAACTGAAATCCAAACCATACTACAGAACACTAATACAAAATTCATCTCTGTGTTCTACAGTGACCTTCTTTTCTTATCCTGATCCTGTCATCTAGCTGCCAGGGCTGAAAAGTTCTGCAGCCATCTGCTCAGTGCAATGCTCAGTCATTTCCTCTAGATGAACAGTTTTCATTAACCTCCCTAACATTACTGCTAAACTAAAATCTACCCTAGCTTTTATTAAGTAAAAGTCACTTGATTTCCAGGTCTATTTGGCACTGTTACTTGAAATACTTTTTGTTGCTCTAACCTTTAAGATGACAAACATTAAAATGAAATTATTACGCAGCTGTAAGCAACTATAACAGCAAACTTTACTACAGTTCAGCGGAGTGACTTCTGAAGAGTTGAAGACTTTACATCAACACACAAAAGGTGTGCAATTTGACAAAACAACTATGGCTAGATTTTTAAGTCAGGCTCAGTTTTACACACAGAACCGCACAAGTTGTTTGGGCTCATTAAAATACATTGTCTCCTCTATAAGCCTCACTACTGCCTAACCCCTTCTCCCCAAGTGTAATAGCTAAAATACTGAGCATGAGTTTGGAATAAGCATTTCATCATTACACCTAAGTTTCAGATTACCTTTAAAGTAAGGATATTATGGAATCTTGAGTTTATTACGCAAGGTATTTGATAGCTAGTTTGAAGAGTTGAACCACGAGTGAGTCTGCATGAAAGTCTTTGAGAAAGATCCAACATCCCTAGCAGATAGAAGTACTCTTTTATAGCACCTTTGGTATAATGAAACACCTGGTTGGAATCACAGCACACCTATTGGCACTGGATTCCAGTAAAAGGAAATTAAGTTGAGGTTGACTTTTCCTGTAATGAAAAATTGCATCTTCATGTTTTAAAGCAAGCTAAGCTACGTTTGGAAATCTTGTTCCAATAAAATAATACCTGAAGTACTTACAGCTTCTTTAGAACAGTCAGAGGCCTTCCAACATATTAGATTTTACCATTGTTTAAACTACATACTGAGGTGGTTGTCTGAATGTCTACCAGACTCATGCAAATCTATCCCATGATAAAACCCTCAAAATTTTAAGGATCTATAGACAGTTCACGTAACAGAATTGCTTATTTAGCCATCTTTACCAATATAGTCTGCAGTTAGTCTAAAATACCATCTTAGGGTTTTTCTGAAGAGCTGCTTTTTAAGGCCTTGCTTTCAGACTGGGAAATAAAGTAATGATACAGTGTAACAAGAACAAGGGCCAAACATTTGCCCCACGAACTGGAATTCTGGGAAGATGCAGTTTCTTTGCTTGGCTATTAAAAAACTGTCAAGTCATTTTTCAGGCTCTTACACAAAATTTGCACACCTGAAAGCTTTTGTCCAGCAATAATATGTTATTCCCATAAAGGCACAGCCGTCTCTCTATGAAGTCCATGGCTTTTCCCACATCCTTTCTGTATCTCCTCATGCCCAACCATCCCAACCACAACAGGACTGCTCTTCATGCTTAGGGCACAGAACACAGATCAGCATCACAGACATCCAAACCACCTCTCTTTTACATGAACCACCACAAACCACTTCAGTAAGCAAGCACGGCTTACAGCAGCCTGAAGATGGGACACAGCACCTTCACAGCACACATTCTGGCATTTTTCAGGGAATGCTGTCTGGCAGAAACACAGCTGGGCAGACTGGTCAGCTGAAACTCACCAGAGCACCAACATTTCATCTTGGCTATGAGAACCCTTACAACTTGAGCACTTTTCAATTGTTTGGGAAGGACAAAGATAAGGCTTTTATATTACAGAGACCCTCTGGAACACCACATCTCTCAAGCATTTGTATCTGCAATGGGCCTATTTCCAGCAGGTTTTCTAGCTCATTTACCTGTTCAGCACCATGAGTCTGGGTTAACTGGGGCAGCTTCCCATACTAGCTTTGGTCCTTGCTGATTACTTTTGATTTGAACATAACAGACTTCCCAAAATGTAAACTATGACAAAATTAAAAGAGAGGCCACTGTCAGACAAATTATTTTTGAACAGAGTGAGCAGTGACACTGAATTTTACCATTACACAAGCTCAGAGTCAAGCTGATGAAGCAAGCAAATAAATTCAGCAGCTAAAACTGGTCTCTATCTGCCATTTGGTGAAGTGGTAGTAACAAGGTCTGTAAGACTGTCAGGATTTATCCACATACATCTTACTGGTTTTCACTGTAAATGTATCATCATTTCACTAAAGCCAGGCCTTGGAAGGCAAAGTCTGTCAGAACAGCCATATCATGTATGGACATCCAAAAAGCTGGCAGCAAATGGTCAATGTTTCTGAGACATGGGAGTGTTGAACTTGAGACTTGACAAACGCAGGAGAAGTAAATGCTTGGATGAAATAAAGCAACCAAACAAAAAATATTTACAGGTGCAGAACTTAATGCCATGGCAGATGACCAAACCCAAGAATTTGGTATAAGCTTAGCTGTCCACTCCCAAAGGGAAGAATGGAGTGAGCACATCAAAGACAAGCAAAAAGCTTTTTATACCATAAAAGAAGATAAAACAATGACAAACAGAAGATCCAGTCAAAACCAGTTCTGCATGTTGGACATTTAGGTGATTATTGGCTTATTCTGTACAGGAAAAAAAAGGGCTGAAAAGCTTAAATTCATTTTGGTTCCTCTGCTGGAGTAGGACCCTGTTTCTCTCTGTCCAGCTGGAAGGCTAAAGGAGTCACATGTTTTAAAATGTCGAGTAAGAACGAATGAGCATGATATTCCAGTTGACTACATGGTCTGTTTTCTTTGGCAAAATTCAGGCCTAAAAAAAAAAATCACATGGATACCATTGTTCAACAATGCCTCAGTATTTCCAAGTCTGAAATCCCCCACTTTTTAACCAATGAAACAAGCATGGAGAAAAGACTATATGTCAGGCAATGTAGCATTGGGTTGTTGCATGGTTTGTGTTTTGTAGGGTTTTCTTTAAAAGACAGGAAAAAAAGAGAGATTACTACTTGGTCAGCAGTGGCATTCAACATTTTATGGTCAACATCAAAGTAACCAAAGACCCCAACTAGGTTATCCTGTAATCCTTTTTCTAAAGGAGTAATTAGGAATGCAGCCATAGTCACAAACATGCAATTTAAAAGCACGAGGGAAACCCACCAGTAGGAACTTTCAGGGCTTGAGAACCCCAAGACAAACCATTATGGCATCAAAACACAAGGGGGAATGCACAGTGCCTCTAAAAGGGGTATCATTCAGAGGAATCATCTGGTAACCTGCTGGACTATAGCAGCTTTGGATGACAATGTGTAACACCAGCACCCATGCAAGTCTGAAAGATAAAGGCATGAAGTCATCCTGGGAAAAAAATTAGATAAGAGAAGGACACTTAAGGCCCACAGACCTTGTAAATGAGGGCCAATAAAGCATAAAACTGTTAATATATACTTAGACCAAAACAAAAGCTAAATTTAAGCTAATGCTCTATAAAAATGAAGCAATAATAATCACTCATGGCTCAACCCTATTACCAGTACCTGCAGAAAAGAATTCTTGATTTGGAAAATGACAAGGCAGCATTTACAGGAAACAGAGATCTTGTGTTACTATTGCAACACAAGACTGCAACCCCCCTTTGAACCGTCAGCTGATGCCAGCAACCATTTTCCACTGTTGCCTTAATTTCTCCTTCCCTGTTCTTTCAAGCTGATGTCCATAGTGATTTAGTATTTCTGAATGTCAGACTTCACCACCTGATCACAAAATAAAGACTAATTTTCCCCCCACATAAAGAATAAAGCTTTCCCAGAGGACTTTATAATACAGACTGACAGGCACATCAAAAATATTCTGCAGTATTTTTGGTAATACAAAGACCTGTAGATTGTGATCTCACTTCACATATTCTTACATAGAAAATAATGAAATGTAGATATTATTACATATGTATATTTGCTGGTCATTGAAAAGGCCTTTGGAAGTACCACACAGAGAAGCCAAACATTCAGCTGCTGCAGATCTGCACAGTGCAGAAATACAGCACAAATACACCACAACTCACAGATCTGCCTCAGTTACTCAAACTTCCACTTGCAAATGCCAGTTGGTATTTGGCATGTTCTTGCTAATAAATCACTTCGTGCAGTCTGTCACCAGGTTTTCCTACTTTTCCACCCCCTCTCCACTTCAGCAAGCAGAATTAGCATTTGAAATACCATGCTAGATCAAATAGCCAGTGTACTTTGCTGAAGTATTGCATTACAATGAATAAAACGATCACCAAATTGCTTTTATGCCCAACAGGAGTGCAATTTCTCTGAGGGAAGACAGTAAAATTTCAGGAGGAAAGATTTTACTTTCTTCCTAAGAAAGTAAATCACTATGGGCAGCTGCATGGAATGGACAGATCTTGACACATAAGTGCCACATATTCCAATGTCAAGCTACCTGTGACATTGGAAAATCATCCAGAATCCAGTCATGCAAGATTTCTCTCTTGCCTCCAAGTGAATGCCAAGGGTGATGTTTGGAACACCTCATCTAAGGCAGAGTTTTGCGACTGGCTGCAAGAATAGGAGGCACATTTGATGCGCCACCAGGATATTCAACTGCAAAACAAAAGGGGGCTGTTCTGCCGCGCTCGGGCTGCAGTGAGAGGCCCGCAGCAACATTCCCCTTCCAGAGCCGCGTTCCTCTTCCAGAGCTGCGCTGTTCGCTCTCTGCTGGGCTGCGCTCAGGCACCCAGAGACTCAGATCCACCCACTCAAGATGGTGGGATGACCTGGCACTGGAACCCGGCCGCTATCGCCCCGTTCCTTTTCTGTAAGGAATTCTGGCACAACCCTAAAGCATCTCAGTGGGCGCCTTCTGAGGTTTTTCATTCAGGAGCCGCTCGGCTTTCCAGGTCTCCGCTCCCGGCGAAGCGGGGCGGGGAAGCGCATGGCCTCCCCCGCGGGCTGCCCTGCCGGACACGGCTCCCTGAAGGTCGGCTGCCCAGGGCCAGGGCCCGGCGACACCCGCTCCGCAGAGCTGGGGCCGCGCTCCCTCTGCGAGCGGCTCCGCGGGGACACCGCGTCCTGCCCGGGCAGGGTCCAAGCGCGGCGGAGAGCGGCGAGAGCCGACCTCCCCCGCCTTCAACGCAGAGGAGGGCAAGCCCCGGGCGCACCTCGGGAGCGGCGGAGGCAGCGGCGCGGGACAGGGGGCGCGGGGCCCGAGCGTCTCACCTGGGCCGACCCGGCGCGCCCGAATCCGCCCAAGTCCCTGCAGCAGCGGCGGCGGCGGCGGCGGCAAAGGAGGCGCTGGATCAGCTGACGCCGGGCCCCGCGCGCATGCGCCGCGCCGCACACCGGAAGCGTCGGGCGCGAGCCGTGCCCTACTCTGGGCGGAGCTTCGCCCGCCAAGCCCGGGCCGCTTCCGCGCAGGGGTGCACCGGGCGCAGTGGGGCGCGCTGATTGGTTTCTCAGCGTCACGTGATGGCACCCGCGCCCCGCCCCCGAGACGCGCGGGGCCTCCCCGCCCCGCGGGGCGCAGCGCGTGCGCGGCGGGGGCGCGCGGGAGGGGCGGGGCGGGGCAGGCGGGTCATGGCGGGCGGGGCGGGGGCGCGCGCGCGGCGTGAGGTGAGGGGTCACGGGGCGGGGCGGGGCGGGCGGAGGCCCATGTGGAGCGGGAGCGGGAGCGGGATCAAGATCGGGAGCAGGAGCGGGATCAGGAGGAAGCTGAGCTGCCCGCGCTGAGCACGGGGAGGCCGGAGCCACACCCGTACCGCCGGGCCTCGGACGCAGGCAGTGCGGACGGCGGGCAGGCCGCGGACGCGCCATGAAGGGGTGAGTGCGGGGCTCGGGCCGGGCCCGCCCGGGAGGGTAGCTGGAATCGGGGCGGGCCCGGGCGGCGCGGCTGGCGGGAGGCGGAGAGGGCCGAGCGGCGCCGCCGCCTCTGAGCTCGGGCGGTGTTGCTGGGACGGGGCCCGTGGCGGGGAGTCCCTCTGGGCGAGAAGAGCCGGCGGTGCCGCCGCTGGCGCCCTTTGGGCTGAGTAGGAGCTGCCCGCGGGGTTCCCGCGCCGTCACGATCGTGGCACCGCCGGAGCGCGGATTCTCCGCACGGAGCCCCGCGCTGGAGCGGGCGGGACGCGGCGGCTCCTCGTGCTCGGGGGATCCCGCCCTGCGGGGTCTGGGGAGCTGCACGGCGGGCGGGGATGCTGGCCGGGCTGCCGTCTCTGCCTGGTCCTCGTCTGGCGGTAGCGAAGAAGCGCCACTCACTGTGTGCGAAAAAGCTGCCAGCCTCGGATGTGTGTGGTTTTGCAGTGCTATTGTGTGCAACAGCCTCTGAGCAGTTTTGTTGGTTTTTTAAGTCTTTAATTGCTACGTGCAGGCTGTACAGCGTGGATGGATAACAAATGAGCTGTGTTCTGTGTCATGTTTCTGTAGCACGCTCGCTGATTTGGGCCTGGCATCGCTTCTCTCTGTTTCCTGAAAACTAGAGATTTCAAATCTGGTTGGCTGAAAACACTGATTTCCCTCTCAGTGGGGGCCGGTTTTGTACAGGAGACTGGAGGCCTTTACACACACAATTGTGCTTTGGTGTCAGATGACCCGCCTGACCTTGTCCAGGTCACTTTGGGACAGGTTTTTCAATGTTGGCTAAACCACCTAATGTTTATTAATTTCAGCATCACTTGTGCTCCACAAAACGTGCTTGTTCCAGTTCTGTGCCTCAGTTTCTTCACAGACACAGAGGAAGCTTTCCCCAGCTGATTCTCAGAAGAGCATTAAACCAGTCCCCTTGGAACTGGTGTTATGCAATGATGGGTATTATTATTCCAGTTTGGCAGCTTAAGGCAGGGTGAATGGAAGCTGAATCACTTAAGCTTTTACTAAGAAATGGTAAGGGGTTTAGCTTATTAGCAATAGGGGTGAGGTCATACAAGACTGCTTGATAACATACTCTTAGCTGGTTCTTACAGCATGTAAGCAGCTTCAGGCATCCTGAGGGGCTGGCAGGTGTATGTAGAAAGACGTTCAGAGATGATTGCAAATAAATAAACTCTCAGCTGACATAAGATAGGTGTGTTTGGGACATTGGACAACCCCTTATCTACCTGCACCACCCTACATAAAATGGGACACTGCCACTCTTAGTCCCTGTGTAACGAGGACAGTGGGGCTTGCGGGAGGAGCAGCAGCAGGGATCAGCCAGGATGAGGTGGCAGGATCGTTGTTCCGCAGCGCTCCCGACAGAACTGGGTTTCCTTTTATCCTTTGTTGACCGCTCTGCTGTTTGCTGCAGCTTAGCCTTGCTTTGGTGGTGTGTCCGTCGTGGGACGGGGTTGCTGGGACCTGGCTGTGTGAGTGGGAAAGCGGCCCAGGCGTGCCAGGCTGGTGCTGTGGGGATGTCCTGGCAGGGCACGGCCAGAGCCGTCTGCCGTGCTCAGTGCTCCCTGAGGAGCTGAGCCTGGCTTTGCTTGCACAGATCAGGAGTTCTCATTTCATGAGCTGCTTTACTCCTTGTAACTTTTTTTTAGACTAAAAGGCTATGGAGAAAAAACCTGCATACCATTCTTCTGCTTCCAGAGCACCAAACTTCATTTCTGTCACTTTACTTTTACTTACAGGCAGCTTTATTTCTGGTTCAACTTCAGGGCTTACTGCTTTGAGTTCTGCACTTGGTATTTCTGCTCTTCTGGTACTCTTTCATCTCTTTGAAGAGCAGCATATTCCTGTCTTGCCAAAACACTGTTAGCACCACACAGCAAGTTCTGGTGCAGAATAAATTCATATTCCTGTGCAGATTCTCATATTGAATCCAGGTGTTCTCTAAAAATTCAGATGGAGGCAAATATGCCAGCAGAGCTCAAATTGAAAAATAACCCCATTTAAATACAATGAGACTCAAAGGACTAGAGAATAGTTCAAAAGGAATGTATAAATTACATAGGGGGACTTGGGAACAAATCCAAATTGTTTTTTAAGTTACAAAGATCGGTGAAGATCCCTAAAGTACAAGTACTGTCAAAAGATAGGTCCAAAAATAGATCTAAAGCTTCAGCTCCCAGCATACAGAAACTGAGAGGCTTGAAGGGATCTGGTCTGTCTTCAGTATTGAATCCAAAATTGTGGACAAGTCCTTCTGAACAAACTGACTCCATCTGACTGTTTTTTCTGGGAATGCATGCACTGCATTGTAACCCATACCACAAAATGCAGAGATGATTTTGGAAGCGCTTGGAGCAGCTGATGTTTAATCAGCTGTCATTATGAAGAGTCTGCTTTGGCAGAGAAAGAATTAAAAAAGAAACTATCCGGTTCATTGGCATGAAATTTCAGATCTAAAAGTCTGTGTAGTCAATGTATGTGTTGCAGCCTTCTTTCTTAGCTCTCTGAATTTGAAATAGCACATAGATGTGTGTTAATAATGCATAGCAGGTTGCAGTGTCTCTGTCATCAGGGTGTTTGAGGTTAGGTGACCTACCTGGGCCCTCTGGTTTCAGAAATAGCTGAGGATTTTTGTGCTTTCTCAGCTGCTTACAATTTTGTGGATTTTCTCTTATTTGATGAGTTAAACATCATCTTCTCAACTGGGAACTGCTATTAGCTTTCACCTCGTGTTGTGAGACTTGGCTTTATGTTCATTCTATCCTCACCTTCTGAATAATTTTAATTGAGTCTCATTATGTTTCCCTTTTTTTCTTAAATGTGACTTGAAAAACTGAGTTAATTCACTGTTCTGTTAGTGAACCTTGTGATTCTCTAAAGATTAATAAATGTTTTCATTTTATTATATGTAATTATTGTTAGTTCTTGAATTTGAAAATCTATTTTAGAACTGTGTTTGCATGAGGAAAAATAGCAGGGGACGAGACTTAGGTTCCACTGTCTGTAGTAATCTGGCTGTTTTTATAGAGCAGTTGTAAATAATACTCCCTGCACTTTGCTGTTTTCATGGTGTTGATTCACTTGTTGCTCAGTGGTTTTGTGTTTTCATTGCAGTTGTTATGCTGCTGGTTTTCAGGAGAGAAAACTGAAAGTCTTGCATTGATTCTTGAGCATTTGCTGATTGCTGTTTGTGACATTTGAGGTCTTAAAGTAAGGATGCATTTCTGACTTGTTTCAGTTCAGATGAAACCTGTGAAAGTAAGGCATCCAGCCTTTCCCTGTAGCCTTCCCTAAAAATCACATTACATGTGGCTATTGCAGGACCTGCGTGCTCCATTGCGTGCATGTACCTGCTGTGTGACCAGGATTGTCACATTCAAGGAGCCAGTAGGGCCTGTTACAAGCAGGGCCCAGTGCCTGTGATCCTGTGCGTGCGTTATTTTTCACATTGACCAAATCCCTCTCCAGTTTTGATGGGAAACACCTGGGAGATTTTCATGTAGCAGCACATCTTGAGCCATGTGGTGGAAAACTGATTGAAACAGGGAGTAAGTACAGTGCTGTGTGTTAAACCGGCCTTAGAAAGAAGTGTGCACTAACTACTTCTGGGTAAGACACTCCTAGGAGATTGCCTCTCAACTTTGTTGTGTTTGCAGCTAAGTCTCAGGTTTGGTAGTTCCTAAGGGTCCTCCTGACTTGCTGTGGAAGAGTCCTACAGGCAACATCCTACCCAACAGGTACCTGCTGCCTCAGGGAACTTCCCAACCCTGAGACTGCAGCTTGTGCTGCTCTGGCTGCCTTTGTAGGACATCACAGCTGGGGAGTACTAAACATAACAGAAAAATAACTATCTTGTTCCTGAAGTGTGGGGAGTCATTATGGTAAGTTCTGATACCTCTGCTTGTTTTGCCTGGATTCAAGGAGTAAACCTTTCAAGGTCCTGAAGATGGTCATGTTTCTGAGGAGAACAGGGAGGGATATTTCTCTCCTGAGTTAGTATGACAGAGTTTGTGCAGAGCTGCTGAATTGTTTCCGTTTGCTCGGCGCAGTGCTAAGCTTAACATATATGGGAGGAAGTTCCAAGTTTATGAGAAAACTGCTGAATGGCCATATGCACTGGAGTCAGGACAAAAAAGGTAATTGAGCTTGAAAATCACTTTATTTTTAGGCTTTTTCTCAACCTAGAAATGTCCAAGTGTGAGCTAAAGTCTGCTTTTTTTTTCATGGACAGTAAATTTAAACCTTGCCTATATGCAAGCTTACAAATGGCTTAACAGCTTCTAAATGAGTTTATAAAAAACTCAGTGCAGTTTATTATAGGTACTTTAACCTGATTTATAACTCTGACCACTTTGAGTTTAATTCCTTAACCAGATTAAGACATTCCACAAAGTAGGAAGGATTGGGAGGGTAGGAAGGTAGCAGAGGAGTTGTAGGCATTTTACTGAAGCACTTTAGAACCCCGTCTTGTGTTTTGAGTACTGTTTGACCATTTGGTTCTTTCTGCATGTAGATGTAGCTTGGTGGTTTGGGACATTTCTATGAAAAATGTGGTAACATTAGTTAATCAGCAAATGCCACAGTCTCTGCTGCCATCTCCTGAGGACAAGAAATGATGCATCCTCCTTTGCTACATTAAATCTCTTTTAAAATGGGGAATAATGGTGATGGTTGAGCCAGAAAAATACTTAAATCCAAGTGGAAATCATTCAGAACTTGAAGAGCCTGCCCATTTGGCAAGCATTAGAAGTGTTCAGACCAATAATCTGAGAAGGCGCTAGATATTTTTATCCAGAAGAGGAAAGAACATGAAAAGTTGAAGCTTTATATTTGTTTGGGAATTGATAAGAGAGAAGTGCAGTACTTCCTGGCATCACTCCTGCTCTAAGTGAGGCAGGCAATGCCAGGATTACTTTCTGCTCCAGTCTGGAAAAGGGAAAGGGAAGAAGTGACCCATGTGGGAGTTATTGTAAAGCAGCAGAAGTTTCTCAGGAGGGAGTTTGAGGCAGGGAAGCCAGGGCAAGAGAGTCTGTGCACAGAAGAATACTTGGTTATTTAGGGACTCTTGGCCTTGAAGACCTGAGAGCAGAGAAGCACAGCACTGAAATGGGGTAACTGTGTATTTGTGTCAAAGCATATTGAATGAATTCATTATCACAAGGAAATTATACCTTAGGCTTTGTTGAAAATAGAGCCAAAACCATTTCCACAACACTGTCACCAGGTAACTAAGATTAAGATATTTTAATTTTCGTGGGGGCAGGGTATTTCTGTCTTTAATTAATTGAAAATACTGTGCTTCATAGTAAGATCTTCATGCATTAAGTACTTCTTGAGCTCACTTGGCTTTCCTTCTCCCTGTTCCTTTCCAGGCTCCATGTGATTTTTGGCCCTTAGCAGACTAGAATCTCTAACCCTGAAAAAAATTCTGATTTCCACCATCTCAGCATTGTATTTATGTTCTCTTGAGAGAGTATGGGATGAGACCTGGGCACCAGCTGAAGGCTTGTGAAAGTTTACTCTACCTGGCACTTGGAACTGTTGGCAAAGATCACAAATTAAGTTGAAAATTGCATTTAAAGGAGATTTATTTGGTTTTTGATCTTTGGCACAAATTTTTATTTGAGAACAATTCATTCTTAGTGAAAATTAGGAAGAGAATGGGGGGAAATTATTGTTGCCTTAGAAGTGTTTTTAAGGTTGGCACATGAAACTGATTCAGGTAATTTTTCAGTGTGTTATTAATGTAATGTGTGATTTGAACACCTTGCAAAACCCAGCTCTGGAACTGAAATCCAAAGTATAGATAGGAAAGCCATAATGAACTCACTTTTTTTCCCCCACTATTCTAATGCACAAAGGCATTTGTAAAGAAATGCATTTTTGGTGACCTCTAGAAATAGTTTCTGTGAAGCAGAAAAATTATTTTGTCCTGCTATGTCAATTAGGTAGTTTGTTACCTGTGAACATACAAGAAGTGCCCTCAAGATGTATTTATGTAAATAAGGTACTTTGTAAACATCACTTCTATTTTGAATTTGAAGGTAAGACTGTTCTTACCTGATGATCATCAGGTACTTCATGAACACTAATTAGCAAAGGCTCATGATCTTCTGGGAGGCAAGTAAGGGTTATAATTGTTAGATCTGGGGACACTGAAGGTGTGGAAAGGGGCAGTAATTCATAAGGTGTCTCAGGATATAGTTAGTGGAGGCACAAAACTAATTTTGAGGGAAGGTGTTTCAAAATAGGGAAGTACTTCTGTTTAGCAATCATGGATAAAAATCAATGTTCTTGTGAGCTTGCTTTATAGCAGCAACAAAGAGTTGGGGTTTCTGGCAGCCTTTACCTGCTGTATGATGGCAGACAAGTTGTTCCCTCTTTCACCTGGTATCGATGTACCTGGGATAGACTGAATAATTATTTTAGCCTTAACCTTTTGAGGTGCTCTGGAGCAGCAGAATTTTGTGGACAACTAAGTAATATATGTGTGTCTGCTTTTCTGTTCTAGACCAGCTACATTTATTCTTGCTATTTTAGAGTTTGAAAATTCTGTCAGCTGGGCGTAGTGATTTATGCTCTTTGTATCCCTCTACAGAATAGGATAGCTTATCATTTTCTTGGGAAAGTTTATTTTTCACTTGAAGGTTTGAGACCTAGGTAGGACACGTTTCAGCTGGAAAAACTGTGAGGCTATTATAGCATAACTTTGCTTCTTGCATATGAAGACTGGCCAGTCTTTTGTATGTGGTCAGGTTTTCTAGGTTAAAGCAGAGTACATTATACAGCACCCAGATATAATGAAGAAACTTGGCTGTAATGTGCTATGTATTATTTTTCCTTTTTTAATGCTAAAGGGAGAGGCAGCAAGGGTCTGATGTATGTCTTGGGGAATTGTGATGCATGAAGCCTGTTCACAGTGACATCCAGTAGTCTTGCAAGTCTTGAATGAAGTCTTCTGTTAATTCTGATTCTAAAATTGCTTTGTTTTCTTCTGTACATCATTGTGCTCTTCTGCAGGCCAGAACTGGGGGTAACATCCAGCAAGGTATCAGGTGTCATGAAACACATGTTTTCAATAGTAAGCAGGACTAAAGAAGATCAGGGGTCTCAGAGAAAATTGGTAAGACTTTTTGCATGCTAGGTTTGTACTTATCCTTCTGGTTTTCTGACAAGCGAAGCAGAGTAGATATGCAGCCCACAGATCTTGGAGATAATTGAAAACATAATGGTCTGCCCACAAGAACTACACTAACTTGTGTGTGTGTAGCAAGACAGCTCATCCTTTAAAAAAATCCTAAGCAAAAACAAAGCAAACAAAAAACTCCATAAAAATCCCAATGACCCCAAAACTCTAGAAGAGGCTCTTTTGGCCTTGGAGTAGAATCTAAGCAGAGCCTTCAGGTCTATAGCCTTCATAGTTCTGGTTTGGTTTGATTTTATGAGCGGATTATCCTGTCTAGACTCCTGCTTTGACTTGGATGCCAAAATAGAAGCAATAAAGCTAGCTGGCCTGTTAGCAGGTGACAAACCTTCTCTGAAGTCCTCTTAATTTGTTAGGGCCCATTTCTCAGTGCTGCCTCTCCTGACTTACTCCTCAGTAAGTTTTGCAAGTTTCAGATACAGCTCTGCTAAATTTAGCCTGCCAGATGCCTTCAATAAGCTTGAGCCCAGCTATCAGTTACACGGAGATCTGTTGCAGTCAGGCACAGCCCTCTGGGGAGAGACTTGCGCTATTTAAAGTTGAATGAGACTGAGATTCTTATGGCATTAAGAAACTTGAAATTTGCTTTTTCTCCCTGATGTTGGTTCTAAACTAGTGTTGGGCACTTGTTATTCCCAGGGAGTGAATTTGTGTTTCCTGTTGAACTGTAGCTGGAAATTGGCTGCCTCTTGAGCTGTCATTCTGTATAGCAGTTCTCCTTTGGTATATGTTGAGCAGCAAAAGGCAGTCTTAACATGAGTAACACTAATGTCTCATGTAGCCTGTGTTATTTCCAGTAGTATCACTGTAAGACATTGAAGGAAAAATAAACTGTTCAAATCACAGCACTGTAAGCTCCAGGCAGAGCAATGCAACTGCAGCAGGACTAACTGGATTGCATTTGGTCCTACAAAATGTGTGAGGCTTTTTCTAGCCAGTGCCTGGAGGATCTTAGGACACTGGCATGCAAGAGCAGGAGTGATAATGCCAATGTTCTGGGCATTCATCCAGTTTCAGGAAGTGGTGCCTGTCACCTCACTAAAGTCACACTTCCGTTCAGATTTGGTGGATCACTCTTCACTTCCACTCTTACATCGCTGGGCAGTGTTGCTGTGCACTTTTAACAGACAGCAGCCTATGCACCAGGAGCTGATTCCCTTTACTAGTGAATTCTCCACGTGTTTTTTCCCCCAGGGACCAAGTCGTGGAATGTAGCAGTCGTGAAAAATGCTGAATGTTTCTCATGGAAATGTAGTCCTACGAATTGTCAGGAAAATGCTTCCAGTAGTGAGAGGAAAAGCTTAGTGTCAATGGACAGGACAATAGTGTTTGGGCTGCTGTAATTGGTTTTGGTTAGCCATGTTTAAGGAAAATCAATTTTAATCAGAAGGAAATGTAAGGAAGAGCTGGTAATAGTAGGAATGGCAATAGTAGGAATTAAGAGCCAGCCTTACAGGAGAAGGCCAGGAGCTTGGCTTTAGTTAGAAGAAGGGTATGAAGAGATCATGCTAACTTTCTGAAAAGGCCTAAGCAATGGTGCCTGTAATCTTCAGGCAGCATAGAGCTACATTTGAGTTGCACTGGAATAACTAACTGAGAATAATGGTAGCATGGGAGCAGCCTTACAATGGAAGATATTTAAGTGCTTCAGAAGGCTGGTATTTCATTGAGGAGAATATGGATTTGTAGAACACTGCAGTAGTAAGAGATCTGACATGATAAGCCAGGAGTCCCTCATTCCTCTTAAAAACAATTGCTTGGAATGGGGTGACTGGCTTGTCCCAGGAGCTTTGACATCTGAGATGGAGTACAGTTGACTATTGCATCTTCCATGGGGTGCCATTTGAGCTGTGGGGTGCCAGTAACAAGTGTGGATCTTCTTAGGAATATTAGTGGCATCATAGGGTTGAATAATTTATTATGGGAGGGCGTGTCCCTTCTGGGCACTTCAGGTTCTTTACACATCTTTATGTTCTCTCATATAATAATTTGAGCTCATAATTTAATTTTTTTCTTTGCAACAGCAGAGGACAAGTGCTTCTGGTACACCTTCTACTAAGCTGGAATGCACAGGACTGTCCTAGTCAGACCTTACCTGACACAGTAAACTTGCTTAAATTACTGATTTGTCTGAGACTTCACTTGAAGAACCAGGTCTAGTTGTAAACTGCTGTTAAAAACAAACTAACAACAACAAAAAAGACCCCACAAAGCTGCTTGCTTTACTTTGGTGAAAATAAGAGAGAGATAATTTTGAGTCCTTTATTACAGGTGCTTTGTCTTGGCTCTTTGGAGTAGTTTCTCAAAGTGCACATTGTTCTATGGATGATATTGTAGCACAATATCTGTAGACTGTGTTCACAGATGTACTGGATAATCTACATCCCTGTGCTCCTCTTGCACAGTACTTCCAGCTTAAACTGGGGTCAGCTGGCATTTCTGCTCAAGAACCAATTAGTTCTACCTATGGAAACTTTTTTTCTCTTCTTTATTGTGGCAGAGGACTTGTGTGAAGTCAGGACCAATGTGGGTTAAAACTAAACTTTCCCTTTTTTGTCCAGGTTAGTTTTAATTGGTGTTGGTTCACTACATTGATGCACAAACGTTTGTGCCAGCAAGAGGATGGAAATGAGTGGCTGAGGACTGCTGCTTTCTGCAGCAGTGCTAGCTTTCCCATGATTTTACTCAAGGCCCCAGTGGCACTTTGGCCATGCTGTCCTCAGGCAAAATAATGAATTCACATAATGTGGGTCTTCCTTTCCATGTTCTTACTTAATTTATGTATTACATGGTTTTGTGCATATCAGATGTGCTGCTGATTTAATCAGCTAGTGCTATACATTAAAGTAATTTATGGTTTGAGTACATGCTATTTAAACAGATATGTTTAGGGTATTGATTTATGCTTCCTGCAGCATTTCTCAAACCTCTTTCATGTTATTCTCCAGGGTAAGATACTGTCCCTGGTGCAATTCTTGCAAGGACAAACCAGATAGTGACAGAGCATAGGAGACAAGCAGCTGGAGATGGCAGGAGGCAGCAGGAAATGTGGCAAGTGGTGAGAGATAGAGGGGGGAAGTCCAGGGGCATGAGGAAATGTGTCAGCAAGTGCCTTTTAGCCATCTACTAAGATAGCTCATTTCTCTGACCTGATGCCAGGCTCAGAGGTGATGTCTTGGCTCAGCAACTCCCAGCCTTAGACTCTGTTTCTGCATTTATTTATTTATTTATTTATTTATTTATTCTCTGTCTAAAACCTTCTTGGTGAAGATCCATTTTCTGGCCATGTTCCCTTTCTTGGCCATTTTGTCCTGGCTGCCTGTGGTAATATATTTTTGTTCTGTTGGGCTGTTGTCATAAATATTTCATAGTGGCTGTCTTCTAATGCCTGGTTTGTTTGATTAGTAACTAATTATCTTTAAATAATGTTAGAAAACACTACTTTATGATGGTCTGTGTCAGGGATTTTTGCTCAAAAGGAGACCTGGTGTATAGCAACTTTGTTGTGGGTGTATCATGCTAGCATTGCTGATCTACTGAAGCTTGGATCTCCTGATACTTCTTTGTATCACCAAGGTAAATATTGTGTTATTTGGAGAAGTGGTCTCGGCTTTCAGTAACTGAGCGTGAATTGAGGTTTGCCTCCTCCCTTACTGACCTCCTGCACTGAGGCTCATCTGACCTAGCTGGGCAGATGCTGCTCCCTTTGGTTTCTACCCTCACGCCGACTGCAGCAAAAGGGACTCTTCGGGCTTCTTTTCCCTCCTAGTACGAGATTACTCTTAGTCCAGCAAAACTCTTTCACAGACACAAATGTACCCAGAATCCCACATGCCACAGTTTTACTCCTGCCCTTTGTGAGGAAAAGGCAGCAGCACTGCTGGCTGGGATCAGAACTTGCCTTCTGTGAGCCTGAAGAAGCCCTGCTGTGCTAGGCTGAGCAGGTGTGCCAAGCTGGGCATAAAACAAGTGCTACAGTTTCTCCACCGTCTCATAACTTTGATTGCATGCTTGTTTACCCTGGGAGTACTTGTGTAGTGTGAGAACATCATCCTTATTAGCTCGGGACTTGCACTGTGTTGGAATGTAATTCTCTAAGGGACTTGTGCAAATGGCCATACATGAAGAAAGGAATCTTGAGAATAAACAGTGTCTTTACAGCTATTTGGGCAGAAAACAACTTGCTGCCCATGTCTATTCAGTAAAACAGGGCTGATATGAACCTAGAATTATGTGATTTCTAATTCCATATTCACTGGCTTTCTGCATATTCTGGTGATCATTAGGGAAAAGATTTTGATTATCTTGCTCTTTTTATTTTTCATTCTTGTAATCATTGTTAAAACTGCTTGCACTCACCCAAGCGTAACTAATCTCTATATTTTTTAATTTTTTTTCTTTTTTTTTAAATTTTCTTCTGTATGTATAGTCTTTCTGTCAGGAAGTTAGTCTTAGAAAAGAGAGAAGCTTGGTCTGTTTCTTCTCAGTATAATTCAGTGTATTTTAAGTTGTGGTTCTGCTCTCAGCAGGAAGAAAGATTTCAGTGATGATCAAAGTAGATGCAGATATCACCTTGAGAAGGGCACAGTTGCATATTAACAGGCTTCATATATTTGTTGCACGCAGTACTGTTGGTTTTTAGAGAAAGATGTCTAGTCGTGACTTTGTCAAAGCATAGGCTTTATATTGACAGGTGGTAAAATTGAGGCTGTCTTTGAAGCATGGATAAGGGCTTCATTTCCTTGGTCTCTGTTGTAGCTTCCTGTTCCTCCCATATTTTCACTGGGGTTTTTAATTTTTTTTTTTTTGTGATCTTGATGATCAGAGGGGAAATGAGTGGGATAATGTTAAAGCTAATACTTCTGTAGAGATCCATGTTCTCCTGTCTCCTACCCAGTAAAACCACATATATACTATGGTGCATTGGTGTTTAGTGTGGCCTGAAGAACTTCTGACTGTATAGAACTGACTGAAACTAGATTTGGGACTTAAATCAGCCACCAGCATAAGCTTTGATTATATGGGTTGGATGTGGCAGTTCAAATATGTATTGAGCTGACTGTTAGGTGGAACAATTCTCTAAGGATAAGCAAAGTAATTGATCTTGGGTGTCCTTAAAAATGTTGCAGTATGTCAGATGTTAAGCATGTTTTGATTTGTTCCAGTAGCCGGATCGAGCTGGGAGATGTGACGCCACACAACATTAAGCAGCTGAAGAGGCTAAACCAGGTCATTTTTCCTGTCAGCTACAATGACAAGTTCTACAAGGATGTACTGGAGGTTGGCGAACTTGCCAAACTAGGTACAAATGTTCTTGCCAGTAATTGTGGGCTGTGGTGGCAGAAGTGGTCATCATTGCTATCCATAATGGTTTTAAATAACAGCTCCTTCTATTTAGTTGTTTTACATCATGAAAAATAACTGTTTAAGAACCTCAAAGAAGCCACAGAGGGTCTGTGTTCTGACTAGATTATGTCCACTGGGAATAGGCATGTTTTCTGCTCCAGAAGAAAGCAGTTGTCCATTGCAGCTTACCTCCTGATGCCATTGCTGGTCGGTGTGAACAGTGATGAGCAACCACTGTGTCAAAACAGCACTAGTTACTTCATTCCAAGTGTGAATCCACAATGTATGTTATTTTATCCGGATAGGAGAATTAACGAGAGGGGAGGGAGGAAGATACAGGCTGTAAATGAAAGAGCTGTATGTGTAGTTTGAGACTTGTTACTGATAAACCTTTGTTTCCCTCCCTGGCAGCCTATTTCAATGATATTGCAGTGGGAGCAGTGTGCTGTAGGGTGGATCACTCCCAGAACCAGAAGAGACTGTACATCATGACACTTGGATGCCTGGCACCTTACCGAAGGCTAGGAATAGGTAAAGAGGGATCTTCTTTTATATCTGAGGCATCAAAGAAACCAGGCTGCTGTCCAGCTTTTAAAATGCTCTTTCAGATCTTTAACCAAGTTAGTGCACTTTAGACTGCTGATTTCTTTGGAAGGGACTTGGGGGAAAGAGTATGATTTATCATGTGTTCATTCTACCCTACCTTTCAGAAATGAACCTTTTGTAGAAATTTTTAATTCAGGATTTCAGATTAATTTAATCTTAATCATATTATCATATTGTGATGTAAATACTCTGCTTCTATGCATGTGAAAATTATGGCAGAGAGAGATGAAATAATTTGTCAGAGATATGTAGCCAGTATGCAAGTCATACGTAAGAAGAACACAACATTCCTTCATTGGCTTCTCTCTTCTAAATTCACTCTTCTAAATGTAGGGGCTTTATATTTATTGTCTTTATCAGTACTGATTATTGCTGCTCAGAGGTAGCACCTACTTTTGTCTATATTGCATTTAGTTCTTTGCTCCACATTGCAAACCCATAGGACAGATTAATCAAGACCTATAGTAACCTGTTTGCCCTGACAAACTGGAATGAAAAGATAACTTTATTTTAAATTATTTTACTAGGTCTTTAGGAAAAGCTTACCAGTGCCCTCACTGCTTCATACAATATTTTGACTGTATTTTGAGCTGAGTTTGAGACCTTGAAACTAGTATTAAAATAAGCTGATTTATACAAATGCTTCTGGTCTGTTGTGATTTTTTATTTCTTCTTCAAAGAAACAATGAATTAAGGTTTATGAGCAATCAGAGACAGAATGAAGTACTTACACATCATGTTTTATTTGCCTTTCCTAGTTTTCACACTTTATCATTTTAGTCTACCTACAGTTAACCTGCCTCTCCTCAAGGAAGCACCTAGCTAAGTACAGACTAAATTGTGCCCTTCTAGTTTTCTTACCTATCTCTTTATCTTTTGGCAGGAACTAAAATGTTGAATCATGTCTTAAACATCTGTGAAAAAGATGGCACTTTTGACAACATCTATCTGTAAGTAAATGAGTTACACTCATGCATTTTTTTGAGAGATTATAAAGGTAGATATGGGAGCAAAAGGATGGAGATCCAAGTGTGGGTTTAGTGTATATTTTTGTGGGGTCATGGAACATAGTAGGAAAGCCAGGGGTCATATTCTGGGTTTGTTGTGTAATGCTGGGAAAACCAAAAGCTGCTTGATTTAGAAAAGGTTCTGTAAATTTGCTGAATTTGAAAGAAGTTTAGTTACAAAATTATGTTCTAGAGCAAAATTATACCGTAAGACCAAAAAAAAAAATCTTTTTAAAAAGGATTTTATTTTTATCATACATGGTCATCTTCAGAATGGAAAATACTGCAGGTCTTGAATACAGTTTTGGTGCATTTGCTTTCTGTCTTTTATGACAGCGCTCTGTGATGCAGCACTCTGGAATATTAGAGATGTTTGCAAGCACTGAAAGTTTACTACATTCAGTAATAAGGCCCAGCTGCTATTCCCATTCTTGCACACTGCCAGGTCAGCTCTTTGTGCAGCAACACAATAAACTAGATCAGTGCCCTGACCCAGCCAGGGAAACTGTTTTCAGTTTTGTTTCTGGGTGTTGGGTTTTTTTTGTTCTAGTGTGGTTTTGGATTTTGGAGGTGGTTTTCTTGTGCTTTGTTTTGGTTATTTTTAAAATCAACTGCATGTCTGTGTAAGCACTTGGCATGATGCAGCAAGAGAACAAGCACTGGGGTAGAGGGCAGTATCAGTAGTCCCCCTGGAAAGAGAGTCTGAAATCCATACATGCCAAAACTATGCTTTTCCTTTGCTGCTGGTTTCACACTTCTGCTTTTGTCTGTGTGGTTACCAAGTGAATTTGGTTTGATGGCAGTTTTTGGCCTGATCACTTCTCTGAGCCAACTCCTCCTTGTCCGTCAGTGCCTTGGCCATCACATCAGTGCAAGCATGATGCACTGCTGGGGATAGCCCCACAGCAGGTACAGTCTGGATGGACTTACACTGCCACAGAACTACACCCTGAACACTTGTCAGGCCTGTGGAAGATGCCTTGTGAGGAGTGTTTCATACACTGATATCACTGTAAATGGAGTTATTTTCTCCTCAAACTCAGTCCACTTCTGCCATGGAGGTGCAGACTCTTCCACGTCCTCTGCTGTTGTTGGTTTGTGCCATCTCTGTGTTTCAAAGTTGCCTTTGGCTTTGCCTTCCTGCTCTTCTGCCTCAGGAGAAGTGGTAATGAACTCTCTGAGATGCCTGCATAATGGGACAGAGGCTGTCCTTTTTACTTTTGCATCTTAACTGTGTGCACAGTGAAGGAACTATTTGCTGGTTCTGATACCAAAAAAACCCTAAATCCTTCATAATCCTTCTTTATAGTTCCTAGACTAAGGATTCTGGCATGACAATAAATAGCCCCAAAATTGGGCTAAAGTTCTTTTAGTGGCCCATTGATTTTATTACTATGTCTATTGCTTGTGCATTTTCTATTTGAACATATTATGCAGTTTAGCACCAAATTTGATATCACTGCCTGAATTTGTCATTGCGATAACGTTCCCTTTTAGCTTTTTGGTGCTTATTGGGCTTAACACGAAGATCTTTTGTTTTGTTCTGCTGTTGCTTCCACTTTAGTTCTATGGTTACGCAGTGTGTTGTCATGACAAAGTGATTCGTGAAGTTGTGCAGTTCCACTGAATTTTGGAAGTGTTTAATGAATGCCTTTTATTGATATAAACATTTTTATTTCTTTTATCTCTCTCTCTTTTTTTCAACAAAACTTGTGCAAATAAATGTCCTAGTCACTTAGGATAAAGAGCAGATGGCTGTTAGTTTTGGAGGCCTTGAAACACGCTAGCAAAATACGTAAAACTCTAGGGGAAGTAAATACAAGGGAAAAGGACTTTGTAAATCCATAGGACTTCTTTGTATTACAGCTTTTTGTTAGGAGAGAGGAGTGTTTAGAGTAGAGCAAGGTGTTAAAAGAATATCAAACACCATTGCCAGCTGTATGTTACAGTGTGTTGGTCATCCCTGACACAATTCCTCTGGTCATCTGCAAAGTGTTACTACAGGAGGTTAAAAATGGCTTTTTAGTAAAACTGTTAAATATTTCCACTGAATATCTGCCATATTGCTTTAATGAGATGAAGAAAAATTGAAATTACTGAAGTAATAACGCTTCAGAGTCTCTCTGCTATTTTGTGTTCCTTGAAAGAGTTTTACTGAGGGGAAACATTTACTGCTGTTGACAACCATGGGCCATCCAGGAGCTGAGTGCTAGCCCCAGAATTGAATTGGGAAGATGAACATTTCCAGTCTTGGATTTACACTGCTGTTCCTGTCTCTGTCTATCTATCTGCTTTTCTTGTCTTTGACCATTGTGAGTATAGAGGCAGATTACTGACCCCCATGTCTCTATGCCCTGTTGTGTCCCAGGCATGTCCAGATCAGCAACGAATCTGCAATTGACTTCTACAGAAAGTTTGGCTTTGAGATCATTGAGACGAAGAAGAACTACTACAAGAGGATAGAGCCCGCAGATGCGCACGTGCTGCAGAAAAACCTCAAAGCCCCTTGTCTTGGCCAGAACGCAGATGTGCAAAAGAACGACAACTGAACAAAACCCCTGCGGACACTTTCTTGCACTTGCTTGTCGCCAAATAAGGAAAGAGAGGCCTCTTTTATTTTTTTTTTTTGATTGGTTGGTTGGTTTTTTGTTTTGTTACGGTTTTTTTTTTTTTACTCCACCCCTTCATCTTAATTTTTTTTTCTTGACCTCTCTCCAACAAAATGTAATGCTTCTTCCAAGGATTGTCCAATCATGTTTGGGGTTGGGTTTTGGTTGGTTTTGGATTTTTTTTTTCTTTTTTTTCTTTTGAGCTCTCCTTTCTGGTGTTTTTTGGTTTTTTTGAGGGCAGGGGGGCTGATTTTTTGGTTTTTGTTGGGGTGGGAAAAGGTGTGCAGATCTCTTTTAAGTTTGAGGTGTGGAGGGCTTGAGCAGGTTATCCTGATGACAAGTTTCCTTCAGAATTATTCTTTCAGTAAGCAGAATGTAAACCCAATGGGGGGGAAAAGGCAAAGCAATATCTTGTCCTTTGACTCCTACATTATTGTGTTTTTTTATAACCTACAGGGTACTTTATTCTCTCCCAACCTTTGAATGTTACTTCAGTACTTCCCACTCTTCCTTTTAATTCTCCCACCTCAAAAAAGTATATTTAGTTCTTCCCAATATTTTTGAGTATGGCTTTTTCCTCCATCTTTTGCTGAGAAGGGTGGGCTACTTTACCATACCTTTTCACTCTGCCTGGGCTGATCTTTTTGGATGCTTTTTTTAAATACTCCTCACCCAAGCTGGTGCTACACTTCTTAACTGACTGAGAGGAGGATTTAGAGTGGTCTTTGTTTTTTCTTATTTTCATTTACCCAACTCCCAGCAGACTTTTGCCAGAGCAAGAGCTAGATCTGGTGTTGGCAAGAATAACCTTGTAAAAATATGAATCCTGAGGCAACACCCTTGCTTTTAAAATGGGTGAAATTCTGCAGGGCTCATTGAGAGTTAGTTTATCTGTGTTGTTGGGATGGAAAAAGTGACTGTGACCACCTTACCAGCTTTGATGACATAAGGCAAGCACCTGTCTCCAGATAACTTTGTTACAGCTACTGAATCTGTGGTGACAGATGTAAGGGTTGAGGAAACCAGGCAGCAAGGCTAAGAAGGCAGACATGAATCTGACCCTAATCACATAGCTTTGCAGGGTCTCCTGGATTTGCTTGGGATTGGCTTGACTTGCTGTGTTTATGAGCTCCTTTGGGAGGAGGTGGTGAAGAACTGCGTGGTTTTGCTCCTTTGAAGATTATTTTCCCCTTCCCCGTTCAGTAGTAGTAATGCAGTTCTCCTCTGGTGAGAGGGTGTTGGTGGAGCACCGGAGAAAGCAGCATATATTAGAGCATTTTATGGGTTTGGAAAATAGGCTGGCTGGCTTCTTCCTAGTACTGTAACTTTGAGGCTACAGTAAACTGTACTAAGCTCTGCTTTGCATCCTTTCATGCTTTGTTTGCGTGAATACCAGTGCTCCTTTCTAGGCACTGTTGCCAGCAATTTTATGTATGCCAATATAAATACCAACTTGAGCTTGGACTCTTCTCCAAGCATCTGGGAAAGTGCACTGAGCTGAGACAACACCAACCTGCCCCATGCCCCATGTAGATGCTGAACTGTATTCTTTTCCTGTTTGTTTTTTAAAAGTTTAGATCTGCATCTTGAATTCTTCCGCTCTGAAAGCCTCCAACCTGTAGTGTGCATTGCAGCATACATCTGGTTAGTAGGTGCTGTCCAGTCATTAGAGGGTGACTTGGAAACCAAGGATTCCAAAACGGGAATTGTGAGGCAAGGGATGGCACCCCTCGCTGCACGTGGGGTGGTCTTTGATACCCCAGGGATGACTATGCCAGCTGCTACACAGTTACTCCTTCTTTGACAGAGGTGTGTAGCATTTGTTGGAGTGCATCTTGACAGACCTGTGCTGGAAAACGGCTGCTTAATTTGCTGAGTTTGCACTAATGGAGTCTTGGAGATGGGCAGGTGGCCAACACCAGCCCATCTGCTCGGCCCGAGCACCTGCGTTTGCAGCACGTGGTGGCAGACTCTGGCTAGAAAGATGCAGACGGTTCCCGTGGCCAGAGGCAGCCTGGTTCTGACAAAAGCTTATTTTCTGTACAGCTAGGACCTGCTTGTGGTGGTTATGTTGGCAGCCCGGCATCTTTCTAGAAGGGGATGTATTGAAGCACAGTTGGCTTGTCATATGCCAACATAGTTTCCCTGGCCATCTGTAGACCAAACCAAGAGAAGTATGTGGAGGGAGAGAGAGATAGTATTGTATTTGAGGGTGTTGGTGCAGCACAGCTGTAACTCAGACCATAGCTGCCTCTGGTGCCAAGCAAAGTGCTCTTCATTCTTCTAGAACTAAGTGGTAAGTGTTTGGGTTGGGTAGATGGGTGTGGGGATATGAACTCTTAGGATTTGCTGTTGTCGTAGGCTTCCACAAATCAGTGTGTTTCACAGACAGTTATTCTTCAGGTTTAAAAGTACAAGTCTGATGTCTGAACTTACTTGGATTAACCTTTGTTTCTGTCTCTTTTTGCTTTGGGCTGCCATCATTCTATGAATGTATCCATGAGAACAATTCTTAAAGCTCCTATTCCACAGCAGACCTGCCTCATTGTAACTTCTAACAAAATGTTTTGTAGGAGATGGAAGAGAGAATAAATCTAAGACTCCTTTTTCCCAGGCTATTAATCCTGGAAAACAGTTGTTGAATCTTGAATACAAGGTTTAATCTGAATCTTAGAAAACTGTGTTCCCTGTACATGGGTAAGGGCAAGTGAAGGTCAGTAGTTCTGGATGACAAACAGTTGTATTTTATTAGTCTACCAGTTGTGTTGAGTGAGGGAGGAGAGTGCTGTATCTTAGTGCTGTTACCTAGAGACACTGAAATTGTGTGAAGTATGGGCTTACTGCAGAGAACTTCAGTTACTTTGGTTGTTGCTGCAGGAGGACATCCTTCTAGTTTGAAAATAACAGCTTGTGAACAACTAAATTTTTGCAAAGTTGGGAGTTTCAGTGGGGGAAAAAAAGCCACCAGCACCTCCTGTTCTGGATGAAGATCTAGCAAGAAAAAGTACACGACTAACAGCTTTAGAGTGTAAATTGTGTATATACAAGTTACTCCTGAATCTCTGCAACTGGCTTTGTCACACATCGGTTGAAGTATGAAGATATTACCTACAAAAAGACTCCTTGAGGAAACCATGGTACAGGAGAAAAAGAATCATCCAGAAGAGAGATCCCTCATTTTTGGGAGGGGTAAGGGGGAAGAATGTATTTAGTGTATACAGAAACTGGCTGAGTTTACATGATGCAGCTAATGGTTAAACCTGCCAACTAAATATGACATACTGTTAAAATTGAAACAAACTTACATGCTATTTAGTTAAGTCTTGATGGTGCCCTGTGTCTAGTAAAAATTTGATCCTCCAAATTGTTTTATTCTCCCCCATGTTGTAATCCAGGGTCAGCTGCTATGCACAATGTCTGTGTTTTGTAAAGTGTTTGCTGACTTGGATGTTTCTTTTGAATCTGCAACTGCTTCCTGATTAATTTGGCTAAGACCACCCCTGGTCTCTTGAGTTAAGATTTAGTGAAAGGTATGCTGTATGCAGTTTACAGATGCATTCTCAATGTTACAAGTTAAGTTGCAGGGGGAGCAAATTCTTTACAATAAGATGGTCCATTTTTAATCTATATCATTGCCCTTGTTGTACATCAGGAGCATGTTTTTGTTTTTCTCAAACTCTTTAGAAATACCGTTCAGAATAAACGTGCACTATTTGAGTTATATCATTTACAACTTGTTGTGTGCATTTTTTTGCTGTCCAGCTGTTTCCTTCAGAAATCAGATACAGACTATTCCTCAGATGTTTCATAAACTGTGTAACTCAGAAGATTTCTAACGTGAACTGTGTGTTGAGCTGCTGGGATGAATGCCAAGGGTGTCTGACAACTGTGCAGAGTGAGGTCTGTTTGTTTTCCCTGAAGTTACGAGCCTTTCCTCAGAAGTCCTGTCTTGTGGGGTAGGAGGGAGGAGAGGAAGAACAACTGTTCTGGAATAATTTTGATTGATTACTGAGCAGTTTGGAAACAAACAGACCAGGTGTCAAGAACTCTGGTTTGGGCTTTATGGGTTAAAAAGTTTAAAGTATTCAAACTAGCTGCTAGTCATTGCAAATCTTGACCACAGCCTTTGAAAAACTATGGTCCATATTTGTAAAAGTGACTGGTCTTAACATTCAGCACTGACTTTTCTTAGAAAGGTATTTAAGTAAAGCTCATCTCTCTTCTTAACAATTCCAGTCTCTTCTGTTAAAGCCATTTTTTTGTCTGTATTTTTCATTTTTTTCAGTGTGCTCCTATTCTGCTTTGAAGTGCCATTTATGAAGTGATGAAGTTGCACTCTGGCCCAGGTTCTGGAGGAAAATAAGAGTTTCCCTAAATTTGTACATTGTATTCTATTCATTTATTTAAGTTCCTTTGGAAACTGCTTTATCAACAGATGGAGTTGCTGCATTCATTAGAATAACAGTGCAAAAGCAAAGCTCAGGCTCTGTAACTTGTCTGTAATCTTGAGTGGCTGCTTCCAGCTGTCTTCCCCGACCTCTGCTGGAGGGCCTGGAAGGCACAGCTGGAAGTGAACTGCTACCAGAAGTGCAACCTTCATCACTCCAGCCTCACCAGCAGCTGCAGAGGCTGGAAAACCTTTGCTGTACTTAAACTGCTGCAGCTGTTCTCCAAACCATCCAGCTTTTATTGCTTTGTGTTTCTTCTCCTTCCTCATTCCATTTGCCTCTTAGAACAACCTGTACAACACCAGACAACTGAGTTGTCCTTTACAGGGAAACTAACAGGTGCTCCTGATCATTTGTGCTGTGCGTTCCCAAAGCTGTGCTGGTTCTACAGGCACTCCCATTCCCCTCACTGCATTCAAAACTTGGGTATTTATGGCACCTCAGTAATCACTCAGATGTGCTGTTGTCTCTAATTTGTTACTGATACAACTACTTCAAGAACAGTTACCACACCAGGATCGAGTGAATGAGTGGTCAGTTATTCACTTCATGTGGAACACTGGGATTGTTCTGTCTTTTCATCAGTTCTCTGTCTCTGTGAGGACATTATCTTCTGATCCTGCAGTATCTTGCATTACTTTAAAAAATCCCTGTCCAAAACCTCTTACGTGAAGTCCTTTTGAGAATCAACTGAACCAATCTTGTCAGATGAGCATTGTCATCTGTTTCTGGCAGTGTTACTTTCCTTTCCATAGGGGTTTTCTAAATCTATTCAGCCAATCTAATCCAGATGCTTTGTAAGGGACAAATGTCCTGCCTTGTGTTCTTTTCTCTTGCCCGTAAAGAGGCATCAATTCAAACAGATAATGGAATGGTTACTCTATCCCTCTCTTTTCATTCTGCCTCCTTCCCTCCTCCTCAGTGCTTTAACACTGTAAAAGCATTCAGCTTTGCTGCCATTCTGCCTGAAGGCATTGTGGCACCACCAGCTGAAGCTCTCTAAACTGCTGAGTTGCCAGCTTTCTTTCACTCCCTTGAATGTACATGACCCATAGTCCCAAGAAACTCCTGCACTGGGAAAGATGCACTGACCTGTGTTCTGATTGCCTGTCAGCTGCTGGATCACATCATACAGACTTAGGCCAGTACTGCTTACTGAATTATTGAACCCAAACCTGCACTACAGCCAAGAATTTAAATAATAATAAAAAAAAGTTTAAAAAAATTGCAAAGTTCTTGATTAAGACTATCTCAAATAAAGCTGCAAAAACTTCTTGACTTGTCAAAAGAATATCAAATTATCTATCCAATGTAAAGCTTTCCTTGCAAGTATTTGTACAAAAGCTCTTCATTTTTTTTAAACACTTTGTCATATAACTGTAAATTTATATTCTCCAAGAGAAACAGGTAGGTTCTTGTTGTATGTGATATTCACCTATGGATTTTTGCCTGCTGCTGGATTCTTGCCACAGTATTTCAGATACTTAACCCTGTACTGGTATTGACCACTTATGAACTCAAACACTGTAGATCACAACCTTGTTGTGTCAGAAGGCAAACTTGGTTTTGCTGCTTTGGATAGGGGTGCCTATTTAGTGAAAATCTTCACCAAAAAAAGCACACTACCCTTTAGAAGAGAAATCTCCCCCCCTCCGTTTTTATTGGAATAAATTGATGAAGCAGTGGCATTTCAGATTTCACTTGTCTTTCAGTTTGCTTGTGTCATATCAGAACCAAAGATGATGAAAAGCGAAAAAGTGCATTTACATTCCTGCTTTACACTTTCAAGCTGGTATTTATAGTAATGTTAGAATTCCTCTGCAAAAACAGCTTGGGCCTCAATTTTCTTCACAGCTCGCACATGGGCTTTTCACTTAATGTCAGCTGCGAGGTTATTTTGCAAGTGGCAGCTATTCAAAACAAAATGCTTTGGGTTATTTAACATCCGATTGCTGCTATGACTCATTTCAGCAGCAGCAGAGTTCTTGGACACTGCTTCAGAAACTTGTCCCTGCTCTATTATGTTGTAAGAAGGCATATAGGTACAAGATGCTTTCTCAGGGAAGCAGTTGAGCTGGAACTGGGAAGCTGCCTTACCATGGATGATAACTGAATTAGGCATTAGCAGGAAGCAAAAAGTGAGGTCGTGGGGAGTTGTTAATGATCCACAGTCCCTCATTTCCTAAACTCTGATTCAACTCATGAGGAAGATGGATGGAGCGCCTTCTTCCCAGAGCTAAAAATGACCAGAGCGTGTGACAAAGTTAAGGGAAAATGTCGATTAAAGCATCACTCATGGCACAGCACAGTCACAGGACGTGGTTGGCTCCTCATGGACAGCTCCATGTAGCAAACGTTTAGCCAGCCTTATCTCTGCTCGCCGCTCCGTCCCGGAACGCCGAGGGCGCGGGGCAGCAGCTCGGTGCACAAACGCTGCTCTGCACTGCTCAGGGCTCTCACACCCCGCGGCTCAGCTCGGCGAAGGGCAGCGCTCGGGTCACTCTCACCCTGGCAGGACGGGATTGTTTCATCTGACAGCAACACACACAAAATAACGCGCGGCCCTTTCTCACACACGGTCCTTTTCCTTTCCCCGGTGCCGGTGGTGCCGCTCAGCACCGACCCAGCGCCGCAACCTTTCCCGTCCCGTCCTGGCGCGGCGCGGCCGCGGCCGCTTTAAGTGCGGCCGCCCGACCCTCCGCGCGCCTCTTCCCGCTGCGCTCATTGGCCGCCCGGGACGCCGCTCCCCGCCAGTTCCTGTTTCGGCCACCTTACCTTGTTGACGCCAGTCTCTGCCTCCCTGCCCTCTGATTGGTCCGCGCGGCCAATGTTTGTGGCTCCCATTGGTCCGCGCCCGCTCCGCCCCGCCCAGTTGAGGGCGAGCGACGCCCCCTCCGGCCCGGCGCTTGTTGATTGGCCGCGAGGGTTGGCCTCGCGCGCGGTGATTGGCTGCGGCGCGTGCAGCAGGGTGGGCTGCGCGGGCGGGCAGCGGCGCGGAGGCGGCGGCAGGGCTGGCGCGGAGT
Source organism: Agelaius tricolor (assembly GCF_023055355.1). NCBI lineage: Eukaryota > Metazoa > Chordata > Aves > Passeriformes > Icteridae > Agelaius > Agelaius tricolor. The sequence continues at coordinate 23,061,263 of NW_027269269.1, forward strand.
GTCCGCCCGCCGGAGGATGGTCCCGGCGCTGGGGCCGCCGCGCAGCGCGCCCGGCCCGACCGTGAGTGCCGGCCGCGGGACCGGGGGCGGGAGCGGCAGCGGGAGGAGAGGGACCCGGAGCGGCCGCGGCAGCGGGGCCGGGACGTCGCGCTGGGCCGGGGCCGCGCTCGCCCGGGATGCCGGTGGGGCCGGTGCCCCTTTGTCCGGTCCCGGTGTGCCCGGCCCGGCCCGGGCAGGGGCTGCGGGGCCGGGCCGGGCCAGGGCGCAGCTGCAGTGCGCGGGAAGCCCGTGGCGGTGCGGCCCCGGGCGGGCGCGGCGCGGTGGCGGTGCCCGGACTCTGCTGCCCGGAGTTGTGCGGCTGCGGGGGCCGCCCGGGCCAGGGTTGGGCTGGGGGGAAAGTCGGGGGAACAGTGGTGGGAGCTTGGAGAGCGGCGAGGGCTTGGGGAGCGGCGTGGTTCTATCGCTTTGCGGTCTGGGCGCTGCGAGACAATCGAGCGTGAGCCGCCGATCGGGGACATCGCTCGGGAGGCAGCGAGAGGCGGGCGCTGCGCCGCATCCCGGCACCTTCCCCGCATCCCGGCCCCTTCCCGCAGCCGGGCCCCTTCCCGCATCCCGGCACCTTCCCGCATCCCGGCTCCTTCCCGCAGCTGGGCCCCTTCCCTCAGCCAGGCTCCTTCCCGCAGCCCGGCACCTTCCCGGCGTGGTGCGGGACGCGGGTGCTCGTATCGAGTGCCACCCCCACGGGAGGGGGATCCCCATGGGTTCAGGGCATGGTGTGCTTCCAGGGACAGCTTTCTTGCTTAGAATTCGGTCACTCGTAGCTAACGTTTCTCGTGTAGTAAGCTTGGTCTCCGAAGGAAGGAAGTTTGATGGATGTGTCTGTCCATTCCTTCTCTGCCTGCTAATTTTAGCTCTCTGGCCGATTTCGGTCGAATTTGCCAGCAGCAGGGGTTTTAAAGAGTTGGAAGGCTTCAGTTTCGTGGGAATCAACATTGACAGGCACAGAAGTGTTTGTAACTTACAGGTACTGCTCGCATTAAGGGCAGGCCACCTAAAATGCCGCTCCCTGTGACAGCACAAATGAGCTGAGTCCATTGACATAGCTATAGTTAGGTACAGCTGTGGCACATGATGCCCCTTGTCCAGGGGAGTCTGTAGGGAAAAATTGGAAGTAAGGCAAAGACAAAGGGAGCAATGATGTGTTGAGTTTCTGCCCATAAGTACAAAAATCACAAAACTGTATTTTTGCTTTTCACATAATAGCTTGGACTTCTATTGGACTTCATCTAGACATGCAATTATTAAGCATTTCTAGCAGAGGTAATGATGGCACAGTTAAGCATCCAGAAATCAGGTGATGTAGCAGCTTGTTTTAGAGGCTTGATTTGAGCTTTACTTTTAATATACAAGTCGTTGGGACCATCTTATTTATATGACTGTGTTATGCAGCACTTCAACCAACTGCAGAGCCTTGCTCGTTGCTCACGAATTGTGTGTAGTAATCAGACAAATGGGAAGGAAGGAACTTCCTATGAGTAAATGCTTATTATTAGAAAGATTTAGAAACTTTAATTTTTGATTTTCAATTAGTGCCATAACAATAACTTATAGGTACATTTTGGGATGAAGTACATTTGACAACTGAAAACATGTTTGCCACTAAATGGGAAATAAGCTTAGAGAAATGCTCGTGTTGTGAGCATGATTTTTAAGGTGCTTGTATTCAAAATATCACATCAAGTATGTGAAACAGTGGAAGAACATTGCAAATTTTGAAGTGTTTGGAAATTACTTATTCCCTTAGAGACTTACTTATTCCCTTAGGTTGTGGATACATGGGAAGATTTTAACTGAGTAGATGAAAAATGGTGGTGGATCCTGGAGGAGTCTGGCAGCTGCAAAGAGATAATTAGGATGTACATTTTTGATAGTGGCTTAGCTGCTTTGATTGCTGGTGTTTGAAGCAGTGTTCTGAGGAGCTGGCCAGGGACACACTGAAGGGACTGTCACTGGAGTGGCCCTGTGACACACGCCTGGCCCACGCCTGCTGGGTGCATTGTGGACTCCTGCTAGTAGCTGAAGTTTACCTGTACTCTGAAATGCCAAAGACACCTTGGGAGCAAGAAGGCAAAGATTCTGTGAATGTGTTCTGCTGGCGCTGCTGGCTGAGCTACTCCAGCTGTTCTTCACCTCAGCTCTTCTTCGGTGAATGTGGGGGATGCTTCTGACTCTTTTCAGGCAGAGGAGTTACAGAGGAACTTTTTTGAGCATTGTTGGGTTGTTGATGGTTTCTCCCCATGTGCTGGAGTTGTAAGAACACTTCAGGCTTCCACATATTGAAGTATAATGAATTAGGCTGCAGAGAGATTCGGGATGGTGCATTCCAAGTATTTAAGCACACTTTTAATTTGCAAAGTGCCTTCATACAAAGTGTGTGACACTGTAACCAATCGTGTCCCACTTGGATCTGAGTTAATACAATGTATGAGTTGAAGCTGGATGCTGCAGAAGAAATAGACATGCAAGGAAGTCAAGGGCTGGGACATGCTGGATTTGACAAGAGCCATTCTGTGGTTTAATTTTTGTACAGTAGTGCTTTTTAAGGTCTTAAAAATAACTTTGTAAGTGACACCTGGCTGGGGGGAGGTATAAGAAACATAGCATTTGATGCAAAGGGTTTCCCAATGAATCATGGTTGGTTGTGTCACAAGAACTTGTGAAAAGTACCACAAAGTCTGTGCCACTTTAAAGGACAGTGGCACCTTTCAAAATAGGAAAACATGTTCCTGAGGGAGTTAATTTGATTAAAGGAATCACAAACACAACTGAGATGAAGAATTATAAAATGACTGGCAATACTGTGGATGCACAGTCCATTGGGCTGGAGGCAAGTACACTTCTTCAGAGCCCTGAGATTTATAACTGGAGTTGTTACAAAAAGATTAGGAACACTAAAGCTGTTAGATTGTATGCATGCACACATTTACACATCCATTTTCATTAAAAAACCTGGGTTGTATGCACAGCTTCACTGACATTTTCATCAGGGACATGGCTCAGTAGTGTTATTTAATTGAAAACTGTCTCATCTGGAACTCTGCACCGTGATATATATTCAATTTTAATAACTCAAGCACTGTTTGAGTTATTTCAGATTACAGTAAAACACGTAAAGGTCTCAACTCCTTGATTAGGAAATGTTGTGCAGTTTATGTAATGCTGACCTAACTTGCTGTTTAAAATGTAATTCCAGCTTTTATGGGTGGATATAATGTGTCCAAAGTGTACTTTGGTTTGCTACCTTACCAGTGTAGTGCTGTTGTCATGCTTAGAGTAAGCACAAAAGAGGTTCTGCTGTGTGCACAAGATTGACAAATTGTGTGTAAACTGGGTTTGTTTCCTGTATGAAAAGCCATGCTTTAGTCCTCCAAGGTGAATTAGTTCCTTTTGCAACCATGACTTACGATAGCAATCTCTTACATCAGCCATGCTGGGTGCCATTGTGGCTCAGATAAGAAGAAAGTACTAGGCTGCTAAAAATGTCTCGTGCTTCCTGGTAACCAGTGCCTTTCTCACTCAGTTCCCTGAACTTCTGTCAGGTTAACTGACCAGGGTGAACACCATGAATTGAAATCAGCTCCATCTGAAAGCACATCTCAGTCATGCTGGTATTCTGCTACCTGAATGGGTTCTTTGTGGTCCATCTCTAGTGAGGCTGGAATGATCCAAGTATGGAGCTATTAGCTTTTAGGTCTAAATCCAGGTTCCTCAGAACCTATGATCCATTTTCCAGCTTCTGGTATGGTGGGCAATGCCATGAAGAGATTATAGAAAACATTGTCCATTAGCCTGCTGACACAGTTAATAGAAGTGTAAGGGTTTTTTGGGGAGAGGAGAGCTTAAAGATTTGTTTATTCTCAAGTAACTGAAGTTCAAGGGAAAATAATACTGTCCATTGGGGGTGTCTGTCTGCATCTGTAGTCTGTAATGTGGTTCGCTTCAGGGACACTTAATTCATGCCAGCCTCCCACCTTTGAAGTTGGACTCTGCTTTGCTTTCATGCATCATTGAAGCTGTTAGCTAGAAATTGAACAGAGTTCTTGTACAAAGCTTCATGCTGCAGCTCTTCTTGCTCATCTACTCCAGGAGTAAAATGGAACTCCAAATCAGCAACATAATTTTTCCACTATTGGAGTATCCCTAATATTCAGAGATGTTTTAATTCGGGAATGTTTAAATTCTGTGCATCTATAGCTTAAATCCCTCAATCTTCCACATAAGCCTCTCACCTGCTGGAAATTCTGGGACTTCTTGTGTAATTGGAGAAGCTTAACTAGTTTTGGCATCATCTTGGGTCATAGTTTCACACATAGTTTCACAAAGCCAGCACTGTCACCATGCGAAGCAAATTTGTTGTTTCAGTGTACTTATTTGGGAGTGTGGGGTGTCTCTGTGATCCTTTTGCAAAGTCAGTTTTAAGTTGAAGTAGTGTTCTCATCTGGCCTCCTGGGTGAGGAGTGCCAGTGAACTAGGGGAGAGAGAGGCTGCATCTCTCAGCATTACTTTGAAGGAGTTGGGGTAGTAGGGGAAGATAATCACCACAAGTATTTTCCCATTATTGCTGGGAGAAATGGGCTGATAGGAATTTCATGCAGTTCAACAAGAGCAAAATCCTGCACTTGGGGAAGGACAAATCAGTCCACCAATATATGGTGGGATATATGTAGCTGGAAAGCACCTTGGCAGAAAAGGACCTGGTGGACACCAAGTTGAACCTGCCCCAACAAAGTGTCCTTGTGGCACAGGTAGTGAATGGGCTCCGTTTGATACAGGAGTGTCAGCAAGCTGAGGGAGGTGATCCTTCCACTGCACTTGGCACTGGTGAGGCCACACCTGGCATCTTGTGTTGAGTTTTAGGTTCCCCAGTACAAGAAAGACATGGATGTACCATGGAGAGTCCACTGAGAGGCCACAAGGACAATTAAGGTACAAGAGCATCTCTTGTCTTGGGAGGCCAAGGGAGCTGTGATTGTTCACTCTGGAGAAGAGAAGGCTGAGGGAGAATCCCACCTGTGAATTGTCTCAAGAGGCTTTACAGTCCATCTTACTCTGTGGTTTTTCTGTTTTATTCTGGGCAGGAATGGGAAGACCTTGTGTTTCCCAGCTTGGAAGTATTAAGTGTGTGAGCTATCCCTTGCTAAGGAATGCAATGGAGTTCTCCCACTCCTAGTTTCAATTTAAGGTACTTTTGCCAAGTCAGTCTTAGGTGGCAACAGGGAGGTGATTTCATACAGTTATAGAAGAAGAGGAGAGGTAAGGCATTTTCATTTTATGGAATGATTTTTTAATTAAGTAATACTTGCAGGATCATGGTGTCAGTCTGTCCCCTTTAGCCATTCCTTTCAGACCTGTGCAAAGTAGTAACTTGGAAATCTGGTTTTAGTTTCTTCTCCATTGTCAGTGCTAAATTTCTATTGTAGTCTTATTTGCTTTTCCTAGTGCTTTCAGAACTACTTATTCACCCTGGATAGTTCATGTACAGTAATTCTCCTAAGCTAAATAAGTAGTTCCTAAAGTGGTGGAATTAATGAATTCAGATTTTCTATGGATTTGCACCTAGTAGTTGCATTTTCTTGTGTCTAACATGCAATGATTTTTATTTTAAATTTCCTCTTTGAAAGTGTTATGAAAGTGTGCTTGCTTTCTCTGGTCATCTGGGCTCAGATAACTTTAGTTTGGAACTCTCTGTTAAATATAATTAAAATAATGTGCAGCTTTATCCCTGCCAATATTATTCAAAACTGTCAAACATCCAGATTGCAAGATGAGTCCTTTATTCCTGGAACTGAAGTAATTGCCCAGTACACCCACTTCATGGGTCCAAGAAAAAAACCTCTGAAAAGCAAAGGTGTGATTGCATTGAGGTTGTGAAGGAGAATGAGACTTCTGTCCACTGAAACCTCTTGTGAGTAGTCTGCCTATAAAATGTACATTTCAAAGTTGTGGAGATTTTGTTTGTTTTTTTTGGGTTTGGGGGCAGAGTATGTGTGTGCTTGTTTTTGAAAGCTCATTGAAGTGTAAGTAGTGAGCTTCTTTCAAAAGCTTATGCATTAAAACTAAAATTCTGGGTTTTGGTACCTTCTACCTTAGCCATTTTTGCCTTTGGCCCCATTAAGATTCATGGGGAAATCCCTTAACTCTGGAAGGGCAGTTTTTGTTGCAGAATCTCAGGATTGATCTCTCCTGCATGTTGTAGAGGAACTTTGTAGTGCAGGCCCATAGAATATTGCTTCCTATATCATGAAGCCTTGATGTGTTCTTAGTTTGTGTCAGATTTCTCAAACCCCAAGCCTATAAAATATTTAAGAACTTGACTGTATAATCCTTTGTACTGAATGACTCATATCTGAAAAGATGAATTAAAAAATTTGACACATAAACTCTCTGATGCCCTGAACATTTTGGTTCTAGGATATTTTGCACTGCTTGTTAGTCAGGGTCCTCAGGAGAGAGCAGCAAGGCAGTTTGGCTCATGTCAGAAAATGCCTTGATACCTCCTCGGGACCGTATGTGCTTTTATAAACAGACTCTGTGAGGATCCTTTGTAGTTGCAGAACAAAAAGAGCTCAGCTTAAAACCAAAGCAGTGAAGCAAAGAATACTGCTCTGGCTAAATCATTGTAGCCAAAATGAATGTTTTTGTGTTGTAATTCTAAATTGCCTGTCAGGCTCTGTGACGAGGTACAGCTCTTTGGATAGAGATTTCATTTGGAGACAAGGTCACATGAGAAGGCAGTATTGGACTGGCTCTGACAGGAACAGGTTGCCCAGGGAAGCTGCAGATGCCCTATCCCAGGAAGTGTTCAAGGCCAGCCTGGATGAGGTTCTCAGCAACCTGCTCTGGTGGGAGGTGTCCCTGCCCATAGCCGGGGGGTTGGAATGAGACAATTTTTGAGGTTCCGTGAGAGACAACTGCTCACTTTGAAAATATAAAGAGGTTTATTAAACCTTAACAAAAATACAACAAAAGGACTACATAAGGAAAAAGCTGCAGTGATGGAAACTGCCCCTCATGCATACCACATGGCTGGTTCATCTTCAAGATGGATGCTCAGTCTTTTATACCCCTGGGGGTTGCATCAGGCAGCCCTGGCCCCTCCCAGAGTCTCAGTCAGCTCTTCTTTGCCATTTATTGGTGGAGACTGCTTTCTTGTAACTTGATTGGAGGTCAGGTGTTGCCATGCTGCACCCCCTAAGCAACCCCCTAAGCTTTTCCATTCCTAACTGCCCCAGGTAAGGGGCACCTGTGCACGCCTCCTTTGTACCTGTCCTAGACAGCCCCGGCTGTCTGATGGTCACAATACAGGGGGAAAAGGGAACTGTGGGGAGAACAGAGGACATCTAAACTATAATAACATAACTATACACCACTAAAGCTTTTCTTAATATTCACACAATAGTTATCTTTTAATTGCAAGAGCCAATCATCTCATTATCCATCTATAACAGTTCCTTCCAACCCGAACCATTTTGTGATTCTATGACTTACAGCCTCTACATTTTTCCAGTCAAGTCTGGAAAAGTCTTTGATGTTTCAAGTACAATTTTCATATATGGATGGATTCCTAAGTTATAAATAACCACCTTGGATAACCAGTATTTGGAGACCATGATGACTTGTATGTTTCAGCTTTTTTCAGGAAAAGAATTCTTTGTTCTTTAGGCAGCATGCTGCTGCAAGGTGGGGCTCACCAGCAGCTGCCCTTGCACAGGAGCGAGTGGGAGAGCACTCTCAGCCTCAGCCTGATGCAGGCAATCCTTGCCATCTGATCCAGGTAACCTCACCCTAACCCACACAGAGGTGATGACCTCTGTTAGGAGGAACTTGCCTGCAATTAATTCACTTTGTATCCACCTAGCTGTCACTATCAAAACACACTTGTGGCTCCTTTGTCAAGCACAGCATAATTAGATGTCTGTCTTCTCTTTGAAAGTAGCTCGGTTTTGAGGTGTACCACGGCTCATTGGAAGCCAGGGAGATGAGCGCTGTCTTGCAACATAGAGACATTTCTCACACTTTCTTACTTCCTTAGTGAAATTAGTATGTGGTAACTTGTGAATTTCAGCACAATACATGGGATCAGGAGGATTTCCCTGGTCATTCCTTGATTTCCTAAAGAAAAGAGTGATGTTCCCCTTATTTTGATCTAAAGTAGCTGAAGGCTTTAGGTGAGAGCTCTGGTCTTTGTGATTGTGGCTTGTGCACTGGTTCCATGATTCCAGCTCTTCAGCTCCCAAATTCCTGCTTCCCTATAACAATTGCTCCAGACCACAGGAGATGGTTCCTGTAGGCATCTTCCTTTACTTGCACCGTGGCCACCTCAGTTTGTTTGCAGTACCAAGATCATCTGCACAATGTGAGAGTGGCAGCAGCTCTCATCTGGGTGCAAAATGTGCAGAGATACTTCTCCTTAAATATTTTCCAGACCATAAACAGTGAGTGAGATACTTTGTTCTGGGCACATGAGCTCTATCTCTGCCCCTCCTCTAAGGTTTAAAAAGAATTGATGTTTTACTTATGATGACTTGGGAGGGAACAACAGTAGACGAAGAAGAAGAAATATGAGAGGTGGATCTTCAGGTGATTAGATCAGGAAGTTTCTTTTTTAGTTTTGTTTTCTTCTTATGAAGTTTTCTTAAGCACATCTGGTCAGGATTTCTCAGAATGACCCTACATTTATGTTGTCCTAAAACTGCTTGTTTCTGAATAGCCAGTGCAATTGCCACTGATATTTTGAAAGTTACAAATGAAAGCAAAACCAATGTAGGTATGAGGGAATATCACTTGAGTAATTACCCTTTCCCTTTCTCCAATGCTATTACAAAAAAAAAAAAAAACCCTAAACATTTTCTTTCTAGTTCTCTTGCATGTTCTTATATAAGAGTCTTACTAAAACTTTATTGCTTTAAGTCAGCAGGAGGAAAAATACTAATGTATTTGAGTTTAGATAATACAAACAAAAGAGGCAGAATAAAAATATCTAAAAGCAGTGAAGTTTTCTTTCTATGTATTATTTGCAAGCACCTTAAAAAAAAAAAAGTTGCCCCATGTAACAAGTTTGAGCTTATTTGCTTTAGTTTTCTTTTCTTAGCTTTTGCAGAAGCTCTGGGAACAGTTTGGTTGGCCTGGGAAGCTCTCAGCTGGTTTGCATCAGGAATATCTTCCTCAGCACAAGGTGGCAGTGCCCACTGAGCTGGTCAGCCAGCACACCCATGCTGCAGAGCTGGCCACAGCCCCAGCTGTGCCCAGTGCCTCACCTGACCTCACTCCTCCTCCTCGCTCACTCCCGGGTTTTTGTAAACATCTGGGAACTGCATCTCTTTGAGGGGTTGCAGTTAAATCAGTCAGTGGGCCCAGCTGTTGTGAGGGAGTGCATTAAGGGTCACAGTAATGGGGAAATGCTGATTTCTTCTCAAACCAAACTGGTAGGTATTTTTCCTCCTGTCAGGAGAAATAGCCTTTTTAATTTTCCTGTATGATAATCTTACCAGGTTGCTTTGATAGGCCACAATAGTTAATACACACAGGTAACAATCACAAAGGTCAGCTTTGAGTTATGTTTCCTGCAGTCATTTTATTAGGTAAATACAAAATTAGAATAGATCCATTCCAAGGGGGAATAAAGAAAGGGCAGTAAATTTTGTCTTTTGATCTCAAGGGCACCTTGCTTGTCATTAAAAGTTTGGACTAAGTCCTGATTAAAGCTAGCCTTGTTCTAAAACATGCATGGAAGACTGGAGAAGTGAGCTCCAGCAGTTGCTTGGATGAAGAAGACACTGTGTCAGGAAAAAAGCATTTGAGTAGCTCTTGTCTATGCCTTGGAATTGACCTTAGCTTTACATTAAGAGGTGTACATTACATTACATTACATTGCATTACATTACTAACTACACGAGGTATACAAAACCAGTAAGAACTGTAAGACTGAAGCAGTGCCACAGCATGAGCTTGCTGAAGGAGATTCAGAGGAAGAAAGGTTTGGACTGCTGGTAGGTTTGCAGAATATGTGAAGTTGCATATAAAAATTATTCTTTCTGCCTGATGCAGAAGAAGAATGGCTATACTAATTTGAGGGAGATTGTTTTGTACAGCCAAAGATAACAGATTGGAATAATTATTTTCTTTTTAAAAATTAATATTGAGTTTGGAAACAATTCCTAAATAAGGAATGAAAAAATAATGCAAAAAAAAAATCTAATAACTTTTTCTTGTATTTGCTGAGTGCATGTTTTGAAGAAGAGATTTCATAAAATTTGCTAAATCCTACCTGGAAAGATGGGTGGTATACAAGAAGATGTTTAAATAAATTGGTTTTCAAGTTTTATACTCTATGTTTCAGAACTGTAGAAGAAATTAAATTATGTTAAATTTAAATCTTCAGAACACAAAGCATCCTTTAATTTCTGAGGATGACATTGCATTTAAATTAAAATCAATATTTTAGGTTGATGTTGTGAAAGCTGTTAGCTACATAAAGCTTAAGAGAAGCTTGGTACTAAATAAATAAAAACGATGAGTTACTGCTTCTTCATCTGTTTTAAGAATTTGGATTTTGCTACATTTTCTCTGCAGATGACATTCAGCTGAGTTAAGTGAGCATATTGAGCATATTTCATGAGTGAACTTAAAATACATTTGTCTCTGAGCTTCTGAGGCAAGTACATGTCTTCTGCTTTAGAGAATCCATGAAGGGATCCTGATGAAGAAGCAATACTTGATGTGGAATAAGTAAAGGAAAACCCACTGTCAAAGCTCTGGTCATACAACAGCTGAGGGGAGAAACTGAGACCATGTAAACATTCATCAGCCCTCAGAAATCTCCACCTAGGCACTATTTTTAATTTCTTTTTAATTGACAAAGCCCATATTTTCAGCAGCCCTTAAGAAAACCTCCTCCCTGGTATTGCCAGCTTCAGCTGTTCTGTGGAATATCAAATAAAATGCAAAGGTTTCTGTTCTTACAGAATAAGAATGGGAAAAACCAGCTTCAGTTCACTGTATTTCTCATGGTACAATCTATCAGTAGAAAGCCCAGAGTTTTATACAAGTGTTTTTTAACAAATTTAACCACCTCTTTTCAGTGGAGCTCACAATAAACTAATTGGTTCATTGGATAATGTGTACAGCCTTGCTTTTTGCTGTCACGACCATGAAAGTGGGAGTATTGGTTGAGTGGTGAACTGAAAAACTTCACCTGAAGTAAATCCACAGTAAAGTGAAATTAGGGTAACAGTCATGGCATTCCTGTGCCATGTCTTCTATATGAAATGGGCTGCAGATCCCAGTGGAAATGAAACATATAAAATATAGACTTTAAGTTTACATTTGTGAGGCTTATACACTCAGTGTGGCAGCAAATGGCTTGAAATATGCAGGGAACAGCATCATTTGGAAGAAGTTTACTGATACCATTTAAAAAAAGGGCAGAGGAGAAAGAAAGAAGTGGGGTCTTTGACATATAATAAAGATTTTCTGTTCTTTTTCAGGATCAAAAAATTGTTAGAAACTGTATTAATAAATAACAGCACAAATTTTCACTAAGGCCTTGTCTATCTATCTTCCAGAATGCTACATACAATGAATTGCTGAATCATTTTGGCATCTGCTCAGCATGAAGAAATAAGGCAATTGGAATATTGTGTGTATCATGACTTTAGGAGATAGGGGTGGCTGCTGTTAAGAAAAAGAACTTTGCTGAGTAGACACAGAAGAAGCCAAAATATAGGAGTAAGGAGATCTCATGTCAGGGGGGAGAAAGGGGTGCTGTGACTTAGGGCAGGGGGAGGGTGGGGTTGTGAGCCTGTTCTGGACTGTGCAGCTGGGGTCAGAGCAACCATGTCTGTTCTGGGAAAAGGTGTTTGTGGCTGGGTGCTCCTTTACTCCCTTACCTTCACACAGCTGTGCTTCATCTGTAGCCCTGCGTGGTGGCTGGGCATCTACATCCACATTGATGCTTTCTGTGTTGAATACACTGCAATACAGAAATAGTCCTTTGGTTCTCAAGCTGTATACATTTGCACATTAAAAAAAAATACCGTTGCTTGGTGAATACATTAGTCTTTCAAAAATGCTAAGTCCACCAAAACTAAGGCCTCTTTTATCTGTTTGCTCTGATTTCCAGTATATTTGCAATGGTTTCATAATGCCCAACAACAGACACATCAGCTCTGTCTTTATAGGTGGTGCAGAAATCAAGAAACAGGGTATGTGACTGCCACATGATACAATCCAGCATCAGCCTTTTCCTGAGCATGTTTGAGAGCTTTGCTTTACTAGAGCTGTGTCCATGTGCTCACATCCTCACTAAACAGAAACAGTACTGGACACAGTAAATTAAATTTCCCCTTTGCCCCTTGAGTAATTATTTCACCTGCTGCACAAGGTGCTGCAGTGATGGATACATGAGTGTAGTGTCACCAGGCAGCTGCTCTGCTTCTCCTGTCTCTGCTGGGAGCCTTAATGGATACAGGCTCTGCTGGGCTGCTTTGGCACACTGGAGCTGCTGAAAGGAGGTGGGCTGGCCCCAGTCACTCCCTGTATGCCTGAACATCTCTGGTTGCTAACAGCATCCAAGATGGCTGGGCTCCAACTGGGTTTTGGTTTTTTATTATAATCAAAATCACTCACCTGCTAAGGTCTCCCAGTTAACCCTTTCCTCATCAGTGAATGCAGGTAGAATCAGTAAGTACTACTGACCATCACCAGCTGTACCCAGGAGGGATAAGTTAGAGATGCCTTGGTGGGAAACTGGCTTTCCTGGCTTTCAGAGTTGTGAGTGTTTACTGACTTGGACAACCTGGCATAACATCTGGATTACTCTTACTACATATAAACTCAAATAAATTTGTAAGTAAAGTAAGCTAATTGGATTTAAAGGAGAAGAAATCTTGGTTTTGAGATGAGGTAACACAATTTATAAGAGTGTGCTGAAGTTGCACCACTGCTTTCTCCCACAACAAAAGACTGTTAACTCTGTCAGGTGTTTTCATAATTTATGGAGGGGATGGTCAGGTGAGCACGGAGAAAGCAAAGTCCATGGAGGGATATAAATAGAAAGTGATGTATTCCCATTGCTGGGCTGGAGAGGTCTGTGGTGGCTGTGTTTAGGTCAGCTGTGTGTAACACCCAGTGAGGCAATGAAATGCTGTAACTCATCTCAGAGAGGATTGTGTCCAGTTTTGTGATGGTGTGAACACTGTCGTGTAGGTGGAGTTGAATTATGTTCCTGAAATCTTCAGGCACTTTGAGTTCCCTGAGTTGGATCTATTAATAGGTTGTTTCCTGTTTGCTTTATTTTATGGTTTGCCAACATTTCCCAAGTCTTCCCTGGAACAGAGAAAGAAAGTACTTCAAGATTAGACTGGTAACCAGCATCAGCCCTAATGTTTATCCTCCTCTAATCTTTACTGAATGCACAACTTTCAATTAACTTTTAGAGTGTAAAGGCTGAAAAGCAATATCTGAATTCAGTTCTGGTACAATACAGATGATTTCTGTTAGTTTGACACACACAGGTGTGTGCACAGAACACTTTGTGAAGTGTATGCTTCGATGCTTTGGGAGTTCCATAGGTGTCTGGCTTTCTGGTTTGCAAGGATATTATTTTGGGGGTTTGTTTTTGATGTCAGTGCCAGTAGTGGTAGGCTCAGTTTACATTAAGAATTGCTTGGTGCTTAAAGTTATATTAAAAACCACCTCCACTTCCTTGCAGTTCAAACAGACAAAAAATACCCTAAAGACATGAAGGCTGTTAAAAGAAGCCAGTGAGCTTTTCAGGAGGAGCCAGAGAAAGGGGAAGCCACAAGGAGTTTGAGGGCCCATGGGAAGAGTTGCAATAACAGGTTGGTTGGTGAGAGAGTGAAAGGAGCTGTGAAAGTGAATACAGAGCTCAGACACATCAAAAACAAGATCTATTTTTTCCTGTTGTCATCTACAGTATACTTACGTTACTTGCTCTCTAAAATTCATTTCTCTGGTAGATATGTGTTCAACCATCATGAACTTAATCTCATCTTTTGTGTATTTTTTAAATGTTTTTGTTTGTCTAAATACAGGCTACCAGTAATCTGTTCAAGATGAGGACAAGTTAGATGCAATTCATTAGGCTGTTATACATAACTTTAACTAATAACTTTAATTTTAGCTGAATTTTACATATCTGAGAGCTTAGGGGTGTCATTTTTGGTTGTTTTAAGGTGTACAGTAATTTAATAGCAAGTAAGTTTTGTAATCTGCTACATTAAGAGCACTCTAAATTTGTAGTTAATGAAATGTCCTCATTGTAGTTTGTTTTTTGCTTAGCATTCATACCTTGTTTTGAACTGGGAATTGAATGCATATTCAGTGAGGAAGGGCTGAGAAGAGAGTTCAGCTATTCCTCCTCCCATTTGAAAAGCAGTCATATTCTTTACTATCCTTGTTTCTGAAAGTGATTGGGATTATAATAGTTTTTATATTTAAAATAATTGAGGAAATGGAAATGAGTTCATCACAGACAGCTTTTGCAAAACATCTCGATAGGTAAAGTGCTTAATTTTTAATGTCACAAAATCAGCTGCTCTGAGTCAAGGGCATGGACTTGTGCCTACACTGTAATAGGGCCCCGTCCTTGTGGTCCTTGCAAAGCCATGTAAATGTCATGGGCTAAGGATTCAGAAAAGTGCAGGAGTTGTTAATTCCTTCCATGATGTTTCCTCAGGCTCTCTTCTCCGAAACCATGCCAGAGATGACAGAGAATGAGACACCTACTAAGAAGCAGCATCGGTGAGTTCCTGTGGGAAAGGGACTATTTCCTAGGTCTGTAGGACCATGGCAGTCATGTTGCAGTTACCAAGTTTCTAGCTAAAAGTTTGGTAATAAGGGTATGGACAGGAAGTTCTGTGTGTTCTTCAGGTTGATCCAAAAGTTTCTCTCTTGCCCTGTCTATGCCAAACTATTTGTTAAAGATATATCTACCTGGGTCACTTAGGCAAAAGAGATTCTTTAATTATTTCACTGACTATTCTGATGTGTGTAAAACTGTGTTGCTGCCTCGGTTAGAGCACAGTCTGTATTTTTGTGGAGGCTCCTTGTAGATATGGGGGAATAACTCTACTATTTTGACAGGGTCATTTAGATCTCTTCCTCAACTCCCAGTGGAATCTGGATCTTGCATCTTAAATCTCTGCAGGAGCACAAACTATGCCTTGAGGTTGTACAGCAACACTATGACCAAAATTTGTAACAGTCACTCAGCACTCATTAGAACTTTTCCAGGGTTTTGTTCCTTTGTATTAACATGGCTCATCTAATACCTGATTGGTAAGGGGGTTCTTCACTCCTTAGTTAAATGCAGCATTCATCTTACACTAGTTAACCATGTAGGATATGATTTATGATCAGGAAAAGCTCAGAGAGAACACTGATTTATCCTACAGAAGGTCTTTCAGTCTTAGCAGATTTCGCGACTCTTTCTGACCTGACGGACAGAGTATTTTGTGTTCTGTAATGGTAATGTCAACCAAAGGACAACTGGGTCTGTCCAGTCCTTATGTTCTTGTGCATATTTAGTATTAATGATCATCTTTAAGCTTTATTTCTTAGCAGATGTCTCTGAGTCTGACCTGTATCAGTAACATTACAGTCTCATAGTCCTTGTCTAAGTTACTGTAGGTGCACGCTGTCTTTAGTGAGTTACCAGAAACCAGAATCAACTCAAAACACAAAGCATAGATATACTGTGCCTCATGGTAATCACACATAACTTCCACATGTATCATGCAGTCTTACCTCAGATTCCTTGTCACATCTGGACTGTTCTGTAACAGTCAAAAACCACAGCAGAAGATGCTACTCTGCTTTGAGCCTACCCTAGGAGACACCTAGACTGAAAGTGTGCTGCAGGACAGAAGCTTTTTGAAATTGTTTTTTTCTGGAATTTTCCTTTTTCAAGAAAGCTTTGCTTTACTGTACTTCCTGGAAGTATTTGTCTTAGTGCATGTGTGTAGTACATCTTATTTATATATGTAGACTTTGAAGATTTGAAATATATATATATTTGAATTTTATTGACTGCCAGTAAAGTAATTTGGGGCATTGCTCAATGATTGTTGCCATCAGTCCAGTAATCCCAGGTGAAGGTATGAAACCAAAAACAACCCCCATATGCTGAAATCACACTTATTCAGAATTTTGAGACATTAAAGAACAGCAGCTGCAGAGGAACAGTATTTTTGGTTTCTCTCACAAAGGAAGCCTCTTTGACACCAGAAGTTATGATGTTTGAAGGCAATGTGGCTGGAAAATCAACTTGCATGGTAAAATTTTCTCCTATTTCAGTGATCCAGTAAATGTAAAAGCAGCATTTCAGACAAATACTTAACTGTCTTGTTCCTCAGAAACAAAACTATTTTTTAAAAATCTTTGGCCTTTTTGAACACTGCATAGTGTAACAGGAACATAAAAACCCAGCTCTCCACTATAAATATGTACCAATAATCAAGTGGAAAATTGCACTGTGACTTGTTGTATTGCAATTGATTTAAGACTGAACATGAACAAATTTTTGTTAGAAACCGTCTAATACCAATGTGTAAGAACATTTGATTGTGACTTCTGCTGTTCTAATTCATTGAGTGGACTATAATATTTAGTATTTTTAGCTGTAATAGAAATAATAAAATAAATATTTGTTTGTATGCAGATCTTTAACCTTGAGTTTCACATGAGTCTTTTCCCTTTATGTTTCACAGAAAGAAAAACCGGGAGACACATAATGCAGGTGGGAACATCATGCTTTGCTGTTTGGTCTGGAAATAAGCACAGACACTTTGGATTAGTAAAACATACTTTACATGGAGAAGGTTCCCCCAGAGGAGTTTAGTACACTGAAAAAGCCTCACCCTACCAAACACCTTTCTGTGTTCTTGCATAAAATAACTTTGCAGATTGTTTCTGGTGTGCTGGTTTCCACAGTACAAAGTTAAAGTATGAAGGAGCACCTGCCTTTCCAAGGCTGGTAAATTAAGAAGTAAACAATTTCAGCTGTGTTCAATTCCAAAGGAAAACAACTGCACAGGCATTCACATGCAACCAATATCCACCTCTGTCAAAACAGAGACAGGTGTCCTACCTGAGAGCTTTAGAGGCTCCCTGGATTAGAAGTATTCCTCTAACCTATTCCTAAGGCACCCACTTGGATGTTGACACCCCAGAAATTCTGTGCACATGTTGGCTGTACGTTGCAGGAGTCACATCCCTTGGGCAGCACCCAGTCAGTTCTAGTGCCAATGGCCTCTTCTAAAAGTAGGAGCAGAAAGATGGACTGGGGAGGAGTCTGGCAGGCTTTGGGCTGGGTATCCAAAGAAATTGATTGCAGTTTTTCTTTACCTGAACAGCAGCATCATGTGATCTTCACAAACTCAGCTGGAAAAAGCACTGAGCAGTTTCCATGTGAACCTGTGCAGTGCTGTGCTTGTTGAGTGTGCTCAGGGTGTGGCCAGTTTCTTAAGAATTAAGAAGAATCAGGGAACAGTCTTATCAAGTTTACTTCTAAGATGGTTGGCCTCATTGGAATTCCTAGTTCCTGTTTCACTTTAGCTTTCCAAAATCTTTATCACCTGGGCTGAACTCTGCAGTATGTGAGCTCTGCAGCTCCTTCCAAACCTATACTTTCTTAGTCATTAATATATGGAAAAGCTGAGGAGAGTGTTGCAAATATTACAAAAACAAAAGAGTAGCACCTCACAAACACTTGATATCTGTATGTATTACTAAGATAGATAAAGATTAAATCCCAAGTGTCCTGAGTTTTAATTTTTACAGAGGTGCTCTGATTTATATGGTAAATCTCTTGCATAAGAAACTTTGTCTTGCTGTGTTTCGTGTATTTAGGCCTGTCTCTGTCAATGCCAGCAATCTCTCCTGAAATACAAAAAAAAAATTGTTTGAGAAAGATAAACTGAAGTGACAGGCTACTGAAATAAGACTATTTAAATTAAATTAATTAGTCTTTTGCAACTGAGCAAAATGAAATACACTCACCTGAAGGTCATAGTTTGTTTCTGTGTGCCACCAAAAGCAGAGCAACTGCACAAACCAAAAGGTTCATTCAGCATCATGAACAACACAGTGGTTTGAGTCCTGACAAATCCATGAGAGAACTTTTTCTTTTTTTTTTTAAAAAAGACATCTAATAGTTTTAAGTTTGCATAGAACATGAAAATATTTCAGTAGAAAAAAATAGCTACATGAAAGTTAACTATATTTGAAAGTGGCTGACTGTGATGAATGGAAAACAGAGATACTGTCTGTAAAAACCACTCCTAGACTTAGCGTGTAGACCCTTTCTGCCAATATTCAGACCCATTGAAGAGGTAAATGGTATCACTAGAAGATTATAAATGAAGCATTTTCTGACCAACCTTCTCCAACACAGGTAATTCATTGGAACTACTCTCCATTCAGTATTTTCTTTACTCCCAGCCAATTAGACCTTACAGAACAGTTAAACTTTTGGACATAGAAAAGAGTATCCGATAGTCCATGTACCTGGAACTTCAGCTCTGTTCAGTGTTGGCTGGCTACTCTGTTAATATAAATTTAAAATTTAGCCTGAAGAGTGGTAAAATCTACATTATTTGTCTTTTCGTGCTAAATTTGACATTAGAATTTAAGAGGCATGGGTTTGCTTCCCAAATCTGAAACTGATTCTTTCCATAATCTTTGTTCATTTGCTTTCTGTATGCGTAAATTTAATAAATTTCAGATTTAATCTGCCTTATGAAGAGAGTGTCATAAAAGTGTGTTAGAGCGCAGTTTCAAAACCTGAATTTTGAGTTGTAGGAACTTTACTTTTTCACGAAGGGGTCCAAAATCTCCCCACTTTTTAAAGGCTATTTAAGTTATGGCTCTTTGATTCTAGTGAGTATTAATTTGATAACTTTGAGGTTTAATTTAGAAGAACATTTTTCCTCACTCAAGGAAGAATATTACACAGGTTCCAATGTATAATGAAATGATGTATTTCTGAGCCCTTACATTATCCTAGTTGTGCTGCCTTGCCCAACCAGATGACACAGTACATATTGTTTTTGCTTAGTGGAGAGACATCGAAAGAAGAAGATCAATGCTGGGATAAACAGAATTGGAGAACTCATTCCCTGCTCTCCAGCACTTAAGCAGGTGAGTGTCCATCCAGAGGTGCATACAAGTTTCCTGTCAGATGTCCAAATGTTTCTTTGTCTGTAGAGGTCTAAATACCTATTTTAGTATTTGTATTAGCAAGAAGGCAAACTGTCTGAATTAATATACTCAAAAATATTACTAGTTATTAGTATTTTAAAAACTACTTGTAATAGAAGTCCTACTTGGAAGTGCAGGGTCACATGAATGTAGTTACACAGATTTTGAGCATTTTTTTCTGAAAGTGTTGCATATGACTACTTATTTTTTTCATCCTTCATATAATGGCTTGAAAGCAATTCAGAAACTGAAATTATAATAATAGTCATTTAAGACACTCTCCTTGCAAAAGATGAAGCAAGACAAATGCTTTGAGGTTGGTGCACAGAAGCAGCTTTTTCAAGATAGAGGAATCCCTAGCAGAGACTGTTCCTGCTGAAAAGTAGAAGAAATTAAGAAGTGAACAAAGGTTTTGCAGACAGAATAAGCATAGCTTCATAAAAAGATGATTGTGGATGGGTCATTTTCTCTTCCCATATTCCCTAGTATACTACTTTCAAAATTATGCATATATCTCCCTGGATAGTTGTTCCATGTTTCTTGCCTTTCTAATAAAATATTTACAAGGCAGTATCCTGGAAATCTTATGTGATGTGTGTATTTATTAGTGAACTTGAATTTTAGGCTGATCAGTGAGAAAGGATGCTGGCTGTTCAGGATCTGTGGCCTTAGTATCTACCTCTGGGCATCAGAAGGTGTCAGCTCCAGCATTGAAAATATTGTTCTATAAAATCTCAAGGCATTTTAGGGTCAGCATCACTCACAAAAGCCTGTAGTTTCATCTTACAAAAGCAACCAAACCAAAAAACAACCTCCAAAAAAACCAACCCAAACCAGAAGGAAACAAACTCTACCCAGTGATATTCAGACCTTATTTTTAAAGTAAAAACCTCTTGGAGTAAGTGCAGCCTCATCACAAATGGATTTACAAGTTCTAGACCTTTCTCCTAATTTTATATGTGTGTTTTCTTTTACAGAGCAAGAACATGATCCTGGATCAGGCCTTTAAGTACATAACAGAAATGAAAAGACAGAATGATGAACTTCTGTTAAATGGAGGGAACAATGAGCAGGGTAAGTACAGGTGCTGCTGGGGGCTCTAGAATTCCTGTCCCTCACTTCTGCCGTGTCTGTACTGACTAACAGCAAAGCCTGGAACCACACATGGGAATCCCAAGAAATTATGCACATACAGGAAAAATACAGCTGCTTAGAATATCCTGAAACAAAAAGCTGACAGAATGCCCAAGTGAGTATTCTGGCTCATAGCTATCAGACAATGAAGCAATTGCATTGTGAGTAAAGTAATTACAGCGCTTATAGGTGATGTGCCATCATCTGGTAAATTCTGCCCCAGTTTATTCTACTGGAGTGACCAGAATGATTTCTGACAAACTTCAGTTAGATTTTTTTTTTATTGAAAAGATGAAGTTTTCTTCATTCATGAAGCTTTTTTTTAAATTTGAAAAGCTGTAAAAGTTATAAGAGCTCATTTTATAAAAATATAATGCATCATATAAAATTTACTTGAATAGATGTGTAAAAGTACAGTGATGGAGGTGTGACTGAAATAATCTCAGGGCTGATGTTGTGGTTTGTGATTTTTATTTCTGCTTTATTGTGATTTTCCCAGTTTGGTGAGCTATCTCCCAAGTGCATTGCCAGCTTTTGTGGCTTTACATGAGTGCTCTGTATTTCATTTTGTCTGTAATTTTTAGATGTAACGAAACTTAATTCTTCTGGAAAGCTGTAAGTTTATCAATTAAAGCAGTTTTGGTGTTTGCAAAAGAGCAGGGAAAAGAAAAATATTAATGTGCTTGTCTTTCCTTCAGGAATTAAACAATTTTGATTAGCATTTAGTTTCATCTGGGTTAGTCCTAATGTTTTTTCCTAAGTAATTGGATATATCCTGCTATTGGTAATGGAATAGTCTGTGAAATTCATTCACTTTCCCATTCAGTAGAGAGACTTAGCAGGATAAGAGCACATAGGTTGTGCTAACCATTTGAAAAGAACATACATTATTAACAATTTATTCAATTTATTTCTACAAATTACTTCAATACCACACAGTGTTTACTCTCTAAATCATGTGGTAATATTATTTCATTATTTGCTCTGGTGCTGATGTAATGGAGTGCTCTCACTGTTTTGTAGCTGAAGAGATAAAAAAACTCCGGAAACAGTTGGATGAACTGCAAAAGGAAAACGGGAGATACATCGAGCTACTGAAAGCAAATGATATTTGCTTATACGATGACCCTACAATCCACTGGAAAGGAAACCTCAAAAATGCCAAGGTCTCAGTTGTTATTCCCAGTGATCAGGTTCAAAAGAACATCATTGTTTATTCAAATGGGACTCAGCCCAATGGAAATAACCAGGGAGCATCTGTGCAGGGAATAACGTTTAATGTCGGTCATAATTTACAAAAGCAAACGGCCAACGTTGTGCCAGTTCAGAGAACTTGCAACCTAGTGACTCCTGTGACAATTGCTGGTATTTATCCCACAGAAAATAAACCATGGTCACAACCTACAGTTTCTCCACTGGCGTCTGCTCAGACAGCTCCAGCAGGGAATGTTCTTGAGCTCTCCACGCAGGAGAACGAGCGAGGTGTGCCCAGTGCTGCTCCTGCCAGCTCACAGGGCACACCTCGGCCTGCAGCAGAGCAGGAGCTACAGTGTTCTTCAAATAATGCACCACAGAATGAGCAAAATCCCCCCAGAAGTAAAAGTGATGAGGAGGCCACTAAATCATCAAAGAAAACGCTCCCACAGGGAACCAGCCTTCCTTCCAGTGCCTCCGTGGAAGCCTCCCAAGGTCAGCAGGTGAATGCAACTTGCTCAAATACACAAAATTCCAGGAGTGACCTCCAGGAGAGCTGCACCGCTTCAACCACAGACTCAGCTTGTGTGCCACCTGTGAGACCTGCAGAGAGGTGCTCTTCTGCAAATGTCCCCAAAAGTACGGACGCGGTCAGCAGTGCTGGCACGCCGGCGACGTCTGCAGCAGAAGGAGTTAAGGCTGTGACAGCAATAAGCACTCTGGCTGCCAGTCCCCTGGAGAACTGCTGGTCTTTCTCAGGCTCTTCAGGTGTTGGCACTTCAGACTTGAAAAACATGAGTAGCCTTACCCGGATGCCTTCAGCTGGGAACACACAGACCACGTGGACGACCCTGCAGCTGGCAGGAAACACGGTTCAGCCGCTGAGCCAGACGCCATCCGGGATCATGACTGCGCTCCTCAACGAGCCAGTCAATGCTGCCAGCACTGTGTCTTCTGCCCACAGCAGGCCTTTGACTACAAGCATCAGTTTGCATGCTTCTCTGCCTGGGGATGGCCAGGCAGCTGAACAGATTGTAGTTACCTTGCCCTCATGCCCACCCGTACCTATACAGCCTTTAATCAGCCAGCCACAGGTTAAAGCTCAGGCTGCAGGAAATATCCTTCCATTAAACTCAGCTATGCAGGTGATTCAGATGGCTCAGCCAGTTGCCTCAGCTGTGACAGGAGCACCAGCTAACCAGAATGTCATCATTCTCCAGCCTCCAAACCCTGCTCCGTGCCCGCCCATTGTGAGAGCAGAAGTTCCCAGCCAAAATGTTAGTCAGCAAATTGTAATTATACAAGCTGCAAATCAGAATCCTCTTCCCCTCCTCTCTGCTCAGCCTTCTGCTTCTGTAAGAGTTCCCGTGAATGGGCCGACTGCAGTCGCCAACTCCAGTGGCACCATGCAAAATGCCTCTCTTCCACAGACTTTTGGAGGGAAACACCTTGTCCATATACTACCAAGGCCATCTTCTTTGCCATCTTCTAGCTCTACACAGACATTTTCAGTGACAATGTCCAACCAACAGCACCCTCAGACTATCTCATTAAATGGGCAGCTTTTTGCATTGCAGCCTGTGATGTCTTCATCTGGAGCTTCAAACCAAGCCCCTATGCAAATTATTCAGCCCACCACCAGCGAAGATCCAAATACCAATGTTGCCCTCAACACATTTGGTGCTTTAGCTAACCTCAATCAAAGCATATCGCAAATGGCTGGACAGAGCTGCTTGCACTTGTCTCTCAGCCACCCCACCAATCCTGCAACTGTCAATAACCAGATTGCCACAGTCAACTGTGTGTCATTGCCAACTTCTGTGGCATCTTCAGTGCCTGCAGAGGTTTCAGTATTAACCAGCGTATCTAATTCCATAAATGCTTCCCCGCAAAAAGCGGCTGCTGGCTTGCCATCCAGTGCAAAAACAAAAAGGACAAACAAAAAGCCAAGCACAAAGAAACACCTAACAGTCAATAATAAAGTGTCTTGCCCAGCAGTTCCTTGCAAAGATGCAGGGAAGGTGGACTGTGCTCCTGTGGAAACGGTGGCAAAGCCCTCAAGTGGCAAAGGGCCGGCAGAAAGCGCCCCAGCAGCATCACAGGCTGTAACGACAGCGCAGGCGGGCAGCGCAGCTGCAGCGAGCAGCATCAGCATCTCTGACTCTCCTTCCAAAGAGGCTGCAAGCTCTGAACAGGCAGTGAAAACCCCCTCTGCCCCAGAGCCAAGCTCAGCAGAGGTGCCTGCTTCCTCACCACTGGAGTCTGTAGTGTCAGAGCAGCTGCTGCTCGCTCCCCCGCCGGCCAAAGATGCTGCTCCTCGCCAGCAGGCCCAGGGATCTCAGAGCCACCCACCACCTGCCTCTGTCCCATCAGAGTCCCCCAAACCCTGCGAACCCCCCAACACCTTAACACCGTCTGGTAAAGAAGCACAGGTTACACACTTGCAGGTTGCAAATGGGACTTCAGCAGCACAGAGCAACACAGCAGGTCATACTTCCAAGGCAGGAATGATTTCGGAGTCCTGCAACGTTGCGCAGGATTCCTCAGTGGTAATGCAAGATGCGGACTTGTTAGAAGGACAGGGTCTAACCAAAATGCTGTCTGATCTCACAAAAGAAAGAACAGGTGTGGGAAAAACCTCTTCATTTACTGTTCAGGGGGAGCATTCTGATTTTCCTATGGAAAACTCCAAATCAGCAGAATCAAATGTTGATTTGCCTGAGAAGCAGGAACTCTTGCTGATGAACACGGAAAGTGATGCTCTCTCACAGCCTCACTCCTGCATCTCTGATCAGGAAGTAGTCAGTGCTTCCCTTATTACTAGCAGGCAGGCAGATTCCCCCATGTCAACCAGCTCTGGCAGCAGTCGGGGCTTCTCAGTTGCATCTATGTTGCCAGATACTACCAGAGAAGATGTCACCAGCAGCACCTCTACCAGTACCTGTAACAGCTGCACATTTTCAGAACAGACCGACATTGTAGCTCTTGCAGCGAGAGCTATTTTTGACCAGGAAAGCCTTGAGAAAGGTGGAGGGGGAATACAGGTTAACACGAGGGATGTCATCTCTAAGTCTGAGGTTGCACCTTTGGAGAGAGAGCAACAACCTTTTAAACCTCAGTCAGTGAAAGAAAACAACACAGGCCCACTGGAAGCGGCACCAAACAAATTCAGTGCTCATGAAACAGGACAGACAAATGTTGACAGGCAGGTTGAGAAGCCAAGCTGCTCTGTAGGAGGTGTGGAAACATCAAACACTCCTTTGCAGATTTCCACTTCCCAGACACCCAGCATAACCAGTCTAAGTGTGAATAATCTGATACACCAGAGCCGCATTGTCCATCCCTTGGTGAGTTGCTCGGGTTTATCCCAGTCTTCAGAGCCTGCAAGCGTCCCTGCAACTGTGAGCCTCTCCCTTCCATCTAGCACATACATCAATCCGTCTCCAGGACCAGCTCTGATGAGTGAATATGCTCAGGAACAGCTGAATGCTATCAGGGCAAGCAGCATGCAGGCTCCCCAGCTGCAGGAATCCCACTTAAAGCAGCAAAACCATGAAGGTCGCAAAGACTCTGCCAAGAGGGCTGTTCAGGATGACCTGCTGCTCTCTACAGCCAAGAGGCAAAAGCAGTGCCAGACAGCACCCATAAGGCTGGAGGGGATGGCGCTGATGAACCGGACCCCAGAGGGTATTGCTGATCAAACACAGATGCTGGTTAGTCAGATTCCTCCTAATTCATCCAACTCAGTGGCTCCAGTGAGCAATCAAGGGCACGCTGATGGCCTCAGTAGGTTATTCCCACCCAACAGCAATTTTGTAACGCCGGCTTTGAGACAAACTGAAGTTCAGTGCGGTTCTCAGCCACCGCTCTCAGAGCAGCCAGGCCAGGCAGGGCAGCACTTGCAGCCCATCCAACATGTCCCTGCCCAAGGCATCTCTCACCTTCACAGCAATCACCCCTACTTGAAGCAGCAGCAGGCTGGGCAGTTAAGAGAGAGGCACCACTTGTACCAGCTGCAGCACCACGTCACTCACGGGGAAAACTCAGTCCACTCTCAGCCCCACGGCGTCCACCAGCAGCGGACAATACAGCAGGAGGTGCAGATGCAAAAGAAACGGAATCTCATCCAGGGAACACAAGCCACACAGCTTTCTCTACAGCAGAAACACCACGGAAGCGATCAAACACGGCAGAAGGGTGGTCAGCCCCATCCTCACCACCAACAAATGCAGCAGCAGATGCAGCAGCACTTTGGAGCGTCCCAGCCTGAAAAGAACTGTGAAAATCCTGCAACAAGCAGAAACCACCATAACCACCCTCAGAGCCATATCAATCAGGATATTTTGCATCAACAGCAACAGGATGTTGGCAGCAGACAGCAAGGTTCCGCTTCAGAACACGTATCAGGGCACAATCAGATGCAAAGACTTATGACCTCAAGGGGCTTAGAGCAGCAAATGGTGTCCCAGGCCAGTATCGTTTCCAGACCATCAGATATGACATGCACCCCTCACAGGCAGGAAAGAAACAGAGTTTCCAGCTACTCTGCTGAGGCTCTCATTGGGAAGACGCCTTCTAATTCCGAGCAGAGAATAGGAATATCTCTTCAAGGCCCTAGGGTTTCTGACCAGCTTGAAATGAGAAGCTATCTTGATGTTTCTAGAAGCAAAGGGTTGGCAATTCACAATATGCAGGGCCGCTTGTCAGTTGATCACGCAGTTGGCTCGGATGTGCAGCGTCTTTCTGACTGCCAGACCTTTAAGCCCTCTGCACCCAATCAACAACCAACGGGCAATTTCGACGTACAGGCTTCAAGAAACAGTGAAATTGGCAATTCTGTGTCCTCCCTCCGGGGCATGCAGTCACAAGCGTTCCGAATCGGTCAGAATGCTGCGCCGTCCATAGAGAGGCAGAAGAGACTGCCCTACCAGCCAGTGCAGGGTATTCCAACGGGGAATACCCTGCCATCGAGGGAAAATGAAAACACGTGCCACCAAAGTTTCATGCAGAGTTTGCTCGCCCCTCACCTTGGAGATCAAGTCAGTGGAAGCCAAAGATCAATCCCAGAACATCAAAGGAACACGCAGTGCGGTGCCTCCTCCACAATCGAGTACAACTGTCCCCCAGCACGGGAGAGTGTCCACATCCGAAGGGATGGTGATGGCCAGAGCAGGGAAAGCTGTGACATGTCCATTGGGGCAATTAACACAAGGAACAGTTCATTGACTATTCCCTTTTCAAGTTCTTCTTCCTCAGGGGACATTCAGGGCCGCAATACAAGCCCGAACATCTCTGTGCAGAAGTCCAACCCCATGAGGATGACAGACAGTCATGGAACTAAGAACCACATGAATACACCCGTGTCCAGCAATATGCATGGCGTTGTGAGGCCAGCTCACCCTCACCCTGCAGTTTCTCATGGAAACGGCGAGCAAGGGCAGCCTTCTGTTCGTCAGCCAAATTCTTCGGTCACTCAGCGCTCCAGGCATCCTCTGCAAGACAACGGGGGTTCCAAAATACGTCAGCCCGAAAGGAATCGATCCGGAAATCAGAGACATGGAAATGTCTTTGACCCGAGTCTTCCCCATCTTCCTCTGTCCACCAGTGGCAGCATGATCCTCGGGCGCCAACAGTCCACGATAGAAAAAAGGGGAAGCATTGTCCGATTTATGTCTGACGGCCCTCAAGTGTCCAACGATAACACGGCCCCTGACCAACATACGCTCTCCCAGAATTTTGGATTCCCTTTTATTCCAGAGGGTGGCATGAATCCACCAATAAATGCTAACGCTTCTTTCATCCCACCAGTCACCCAGCCTAGTGCCACTCGGACACCAGCTCTAATCCCAGTTGATCCTCAGAACACACTGCCGTCCTTCTATCCACCCTACTCTCCTGCCCACCCCACCCTCTCCAATGACATTTCCATCCCTTACTTTCCCAATCAAATGTTTCCGAACCCAAGCACGGAGAAGCCGAGCAGTGGAGGTTTAAACAATCGATTTGGATCCATTTTGTCTCCTCCCAGGCCTGTTGGTTTTGCTCAGCCAAGTTTTCCTTTGCTTCCAGATATGCCACCAATGCACATGACCAACACATCGCACTTATCCAATTTTAACTTGACTTCTTTGTTTCCAGAAATAGCCACAGCTCTTCCTCCGGATGGCTCAGCGATGTCACCTTTGCTTTCCATTGCAAACACATCTGTTTCAGATTCTTCCAAGCAGCCCTCAAACCGCCCTGCCCACAATATAAGCCATATTTTAGGTCATGACTGCAGCTCAGCTGTATGAAAACTGGCAGACTGACTTCTGGTCTGATTTGTTGTTTATATATTTAAGAAGAAGGAAGCGGATCTTGGTGTGACCCCTGGAGAGACCATTCATAGCATCACTGTTTATTTGCCTCAATGTATGTGTGTGGTACTTTCCATATTGCATTGTGTTTCCACCCACCTTACTGACTCTAAAGCACCAGTGCCTATAGCAATGCTTACTTACTAGGAAACGGTAAGGATGCAGCATTGAGAGCTGTGCAAATACTGGTTGTTGATTTTCCAACAATCAGGTTTGATGTCTGGTTGTCCCAAGGTAAGGGCCACCCTCAGTAATACATGGAGTGAGAGCATCCATATGGGAGATAGGAAACAAGTGCTACAGGTGTCAGTTTGTTACTGATGTGTTTACCTGAAACTGCAGAGGAGCTTGGAATGGTTTGGGTTTCTCTTTTTCCTTTGTAAAATATCTTCAGGAGCTTCAACACAAGTCAAGTCTGTGTTAACCCAGTGCTAATTGGAAAAGGCATTTGTTGTGCAGCTTTTGTCTGTCTCAAGCTTGTCACGTACACTTAACTTAAGGCTGACTTTACTTGGTGAAAATTACTGTGTGCTCCTATGGTCAGCAATTAAAAATACTGTTTTAGAAAATTTAGATTTCTTTAACCCATGAATTTCTGTTTCTAAGAATCTTGTTTAGATCTGTTTCAGCAGTGGCTTCAGTTGCTGCTGAACTCAGTCAGTGTTTCAGTGTAGCTCACACTCCTGGTGCAGTCAGCAGAGACAGCAGCCGTGTTTGTTGCCAACTTGTTGCTGCAAGTTACCTCAGGGTGGGTTTTGTACCTTGTTTAGCACCTTCTTAATGTCTTTTTCTTTTCCCTCTCTACTTTTCTTTGGCCCATGCTCCAACACCAGCTTTCTGCTTTCTGTGAGTGACAGCCCTTTGTTGTAGCAGGCAGCACATGGGAGGAGGACTGAGCCTGTCACATCCCACAAAATGAGTGGAGATTCCTGGGGGCACAGTTTTTACTTGATATTGCTGATAGGATTGAGCCTGAGTTAATATCAGTACTCTGCACTTGAATGCACCTTTTATCTAACCCTGTGTGATTGTGGCTGAAGGAGGAACATGGGTGTGTTGAGAGTAAAACACACAGGAAGACATTGGGATTTGAGGGAGGGTGATGTGTTTGTAGATGCATGAGAGATGGAGTCAAGGTGTGTGCTGGCTGAGTCTCCAGTACTTTCACAAATTTTGGTCCTAATTCTTTTAAAGGAAAGGGAAGAATTAGGTAAATTTTATTTATTTAATGTCTCTGCAGTGTGCTTTTTCTTCTAACAGGGCAGAAATACTTGTCTTTTATGTGTTTGGAAGTACCATTCTGAGTTTGATTCTTCAAAGAACATAGTAACTTCAGGTTCCCTGGCATGTGGTCATCCTCTGCTTGCGTATTGCTCACCAGTGCATCATCTTGTAGCTCCTGGGACCTGACAAAACTCCTGGTGAGGGCATGGGCAGGAGCAGACTCCCTGGGATTTTTTGTTTTGTTTTGTTTTGTTTCTTTTTCTTTGAAAGGTGGAAAGGAAGATATTCCTCCATGTCAAAGAACAGGACACACAAAGAGGGACCTAGAACAGTTCTCCACAGCTTGACTGCCCAGACTTTGGTTTTGCTAAGCCCTTTTACACTGATCCAGGAAAGTAAGGAGGCTTTAACATGAAAAATAATTGGGCTGTGTCTGTAGCCTGTCCTGACAACATCTCAGCTCTTGTAACCTGCAATCTGCTGTTTTCCTGCAAGGTGAAGTAAAAGAGTTCTGATCCTGGTTAGGAATCACAGAATCACAGAATGAACTAGGTTGGGAAAAAACTTTGAGATCATCAAGCCCAACCTATGACCTAACCTAACACCTCCTCATCAACTAAACCATGGCACCAAGTGCCACCTCCAGTCTTTTTTAAACATGTCCAGGGATGGTGACTCCACCACCTCCAGGGCAGACAATTCCATTGCCCCATCAATTTTTCAGTGAATAATTTTTTTCTGATGTCTAACCTGAACTTCCCCTGGCACAGTTTAAGAGTGTGTCCTCTCATTCTGTCAGTTGCTGCCTGGAGAAAGAGACCAGCCCTCACCTGGCTGCACCCACCTTTCAGGAAGCTGTAGAGAGTGATGAGGTCACCCCTGAGTCTCCTTTTCTCCAGGCTCAACACCCACAGCTCCCTCAGTCATTCCTTACAGGGCGTGTGTTCCAAGCCCCTCACCAGCCTTGTTGCCCTCCTCTGGACACACTCAGGTGTCTCAATGTCCTTCCCAAACCGAGGGGCCAGAACTGGGCACAGCACTCAAGGTGTGGCCTCACCAGTGCCAAGTCCAGGGGAAGGATGACCTCCCTGCTCCTGCTGGCCACATTATCCCTGATACAGGCCAGGAGCCATTGGCCTTCTTGGCCACCTGGGCACACTGCTGGCTCATGTTCAGTCAGTTCTTGACCAGTACCCCCAGGTCCCTTTCTGCCTGGAATCATGATTTGATTCAGTTGGAACTTATTTTAAGACACTAAATCTAAGTGGTGCATCAGTTCTCTGTTTCTTATAAGTAATTGAGTATTTCAGTTCATAGCAAGGCAGTTTCTCTCTGCCACAGTGCAGTCCCCAGGTGGCAGCCACTGGCCTGTGCAGGGGTTAGGAATGAGTCAGTTCTCAGCCTCAAACCAGCCCAGCCAGCTGCAGGTCTGGGTGTGCCCTGGTGAGACTCTTGACCCAAGGGGTGTCTGTGGTGCAGGAAGTCTCAAAGGGTCTGCCTCAGAGGTGAGGTGAGCTCTAACAGTGGCTGTTCCATGGGTTCTGGAGGGTAGGGATGGGGATTGGAGCAGCAGCCACTCTGTGGTCACGCACACTTGTCTGGTCTTTGAGGAGGGAAACAAACGTGCCCATTCTGGCTCTCTTTAAATGGAATTGTGTGTGCAGCAATGGGTTTGGCTTTCAAGACAAACTAGAGAAAAATTAAGCCCTGGCTTCTAGGACTTTATATAAAGATTCTAATCCTGCTCATCATTCCAGACATTCACAGAAAACCATATTTGTTTCCTCTGCTGGGAAAACTACCCTACTTTATCATGTCTATTAAAACTGGAGAGAGCTTATAAACTTAATCCTGTTGTAATGCTTGAATGTCCACAGATCCGCTTGGCCAGACAGGATTCATCCCAGAGTACTAAAGGAGAAAGCAGGACATACAGCAGGACCCCACTTGATCATCTACAGAAAGGGCATGAGGGAAGAACACAGGCAACTACAGACTCTTATGAGTCTGGGCTCCTGGAAAAATTGTGAATATTATCCTGGGTACTGTTGAAAGGAGTTTTAAGGAATAATGCAGCCATCAGGCACAGGCAACCTGAGTTCACAAAGTTAAAGTCCTGTCTAGCTAATTTGACACTTTTCTGTGATAAGGTCACCCACCTAGTGGGTGAAAGGAAGGCAGTGGATGTAATTTTTCTGCATTTAGTAATGCTATGGATACTGTCCCTCACAGCATGCATCTGGACAAGCTGTTCAGCTCTGGGACTGCCAGGTTCATGGTGTGCTGGGTGAAGAGCTGGCTGAAGGGTAGAGCTCCAAGGTCTTAGAGTGAACGGGGCTATGTCTGGCTGGCACCTGGTCACCAGCAGTGCTGCCTGGGGCTCAGTTCCAGGGCCAGTTCTATCCAATGTATTTATCACTGATCTGGATACAGGAGCTGAACACACCATTGGCAAGTTTGCTGATGATACCAAACTTGGATATGGCTGATGGCAGATGCTTTGGATAGGGATCTGGATAGACAGTGAACCTCCTTGCTTTCTGCAGCTCCTTGACAGGGGAAGTGCAGAGGGAGGTGCTGATCTCTTCTCCCTGGGATCCACTGATAAAACACATGGAAATGGCTCAAAGGGGCACTAAGGGAAGTTCAGACTGGACATTGGGAAGCATTTCTTTACCAGGAGGGTGGTCAGACACTGGAACAGGCTTGCTGGAAAGATGGTTGAGGCCTCAAGCATGTTTAAGAGGCATTTGGACAACATGCTCAGTCCTGAAGTGGATGGAGGCCCTCCAGGCAGTTGGAGTGGATGATCACTATAGGTTCCTTTCAACTAAAATATCTATTTTCTTATTCCTCATATTTACTGCTGTTGTCTCAAGGTTAATGCAGTCCTGAGTATTCATGATAGAATATGTCAGCTGTGATTTTATTTGGTTTTTTTTTCATGCTGCACATTATTTTCTGAAGAGGAACTGTCAGTAAACTTTGTAAACTTTCTGTTTACAAAGACAACTTAAAGCAGCTCCTCCTTGCTCACAGGATGCCTGCAGTGCAGGGAATCACAGCACAGTCATTTCAGCCATACAAAGACTGTTGGGGTTTTGCAGGAACTGCACAATTTTGCAGTGAGTGGCTAAGAAGTACTTACTGTGTGACCCTTGGTCTTCTCTGGAGGATTGTATTTTGTGACAGGGCACTTTGTCGTCCTCCTCAGGCCTTTTTCTGAAACCTGACGAGACCAGGATGGAGAAATTCATTTCATTCCCCTCCCTGAACATAGGAATTTCTGTTGAAGTTCTGTGTGAGTCTCTTTTCATTCTGTAAGTGACACTAAAAGGTCCTGTGGCATCAGTGTGGGATCAGGAGACTGTGACAAGAAAGGCAGGCAGACCTGTCTGTGAGGGCCTCATATCAACACATTCATCCCAATTCTGATATTTACACTGCTGACTGGCCTCTAGATAACTTTAATTAAAGAAAAATTTGATCTATTTTGTAGCCTTTTGGTGTAATTGACTGACCAAGATGGGCTTTGAATGTTGAATCTGGCCTGGTCCTCTGGGTTGAGAGCAGCTTGTGGGTTTCAACTTCTCTCATGTTCATGCTCTTTTGTCTTTAGGAGGGACAGTGGGGGGACTGGATTTTTCACATCAAAATAGAGGGAATTAGATATTAAATTTCTGTTAGTTTTTAATTATTAAATTGTTTGGTGTTTTCCTTGTCACTGTAAACAAATCCCACCTGCCACTCCACATCCACCACGCTTCTTGACTCAGTTCTGTAGGTCAGTTTGTGGCACTGACAGGTTGGTGTCTCAGTCCTTGCCCAGGGCCTCAGGCTCTGCTCTCAGGAAGAGGAGCAAATGCAACATCTTCTCTTATCAGTCCTTCTTTTCTTCAGTTTTCCTTTCCACTCCCACTGAACTTGTGCTTAGCTGCCAGGTTGATAAGGCTCACCTTACCCTGATCTGTGCTTGGAGAGGGCAGTTTGAAAAAGGAGCTTCTGCAGATGGAATGATTCTGGTTTACTTGTTATGAAAACCATTTGACAAGCAAACACATTTTCTTCAGCAAGCATCAATGACATCAATTTTCTTTTTCTCCTGAGGACTACCCAGCAATTAATGGTTCCTTTGTTTTTCAAGATATACTTGGAAGAGATTTTGTGAGTTTAACTGCGATTTGTTAGCCTGAGAATAGCATTTTCTCTTCCATAGTACTTTTTTCAAGGTTACTTACACAGGATTTGTTTTGGCTTTGAAGGAAGGAAAAATACCCAGTACTGCTTAATTTAGAAAAATCAGCAGTGGAAGGGAAAGGCTGGGCAGCCACTCTGGGGTGGGAGTGCCTCAGCTGCCAGGCATTGTGTGGCTGTGCATTTCAGCTTGGCCTACATGACTTCAACAAACAATGGTAAATAATACTGGGCTGGATTGCATGTATGTCCATATTAATCCCTTAAACAGCCTAGGAGAGTAAGAGCAGAGATAGACTAATTTGAAAGCAGGCAATAAAATAGTAATGTGTTAATATTTATATACCTTTTTCTTGAGAGAAAGGACCTCATTTAGGAACAGTTAAAGAAAGAGAGAACTGGAGTGATTTGAACTGGGGGCTGGAATGGGTTTTCCAGCTCAGACTTCCAGCTTGTCACTGTGCTGCTGCCCAGGTGGAAGAGCACCTCTCTGAAAAAAAGTAAAAGTAGGTGCTAGTCCTGAGCCTCCAGAACTTTGCACAGATTTCCTACTGCACTTTAAAGCTGTGCTGCTGCTGTGGTTGGTGTCTGTAGTGCTGCTGCAGGAAACAAGTCATGTGGCAAGGCAACTTGCAGAGGCCATGGCTGGAGAAGAGGGGCAATTTCATTATTTCTGGTCTCCTGTTGTCTTTTCACCTTTTCTGAGGTACTTGTGCAGTCCTGGCTCAAGGGCTTAGTCAGACTCCCACTGTTCCTGGATGCTGAGTGTGCCAAGAGCTGTCATCTCTTGCTGTTCCCCAGTAAGTTTCATGCTCATCACTTTATAATGATCCAACTTCCCCAGGCAAGACAGAGTAGCATTGGCTCTGTTTGTGCCACATCAGTCATATTTGTTTTGTTTTCTGATACAGTGCTATAAGGAGATCCATTCTTTGCTGTCACCTGGCCTGTTACCACCTCCTGCTGTTCCCTTCTCCCTCTGCCATCACCCAGCATGGGTAGCAGACACAGGTTTGTGTGAGGGTGTTTGCAATTTCCTACTGCCTCTGCAATCCATCAATTGGAAACCTCAGAGCACAAGGCTTTATTCCCACTGAGAGAAGATTCCTCTTTGAACTGGTGAAAGATCTAGCAGAAGTTTTTGAACCTGACAGTACAAATTCAAGCCTGGCTCAGTTACACCAACAACGTTCATTATTTGCTGATACTAGTTTTTCTGAGATAACTTTTTATTTAAAAAGTGCTTTTGTTTCTGCCTCACCAGAACTATCTTTATGAGAAGGTTTTCAAGTTTGCAATATGTGCTGCTGTTCTGGCAATCACAAGTGTGAAACAATAGAGCTCATGGGGGGTTGGACCCTGTTCCTGCCTGCTCACTGTGAGAAGGGAAGCAAGTATGGATTTTGCCACAGGAGATTAATCAAAGATGCTGTTGCCCTCCACAATGTAAATTATTTATATTCAGTCCAGAGTATTCTGCTGTGCTTCTGTTTTATACAGCTGTAAGTGACTTGGATACAGTCCCAGTGGAAAGTCCTTACTATTTTGTAATGGAAAATAGGAACTCTGCAGTAGAAATCTATAATGAATGAACAGGAACATCATCTTCCAATTGTAAATAAGATCTTGCTCTGTTTATTTTGACATCTTTTTACAAATGTGTTGCATTCAGGTGTAAATATCCCAAACCATGATCTTGTTCAGAGTTCTGAGATTTCTATTGTTAAATGTAATACTTTGTTTAATAGTTGTAATAATTATTTGTATAGATACGAACATGATAGTATTTTATTAAAAAAAGAGAAAATCACTCTGAATATTGTGTTCTTTCTTTCCCCATATAAAGCTATGCCATTCACTCTAAAGAAGAGGTAAAAATAAAAGCTTGGCTTTGAGACTGGGAATTTACAGTCAGAGTTTTCCACTGATGTACATTCTCTGCATACACCAGAGTAATGCACCCTATTAGCTGGAGATATAAAACTACCTAATTCAGAATAAATAAATACTGATTGTGTAGTATCTAAAAAATACATGGCAGGTGCTGTCCCTGCCCCAGTGACATTGATCACTGTTGAGATACAACTTCATTTTATAAAATGCTTCTCATCACAGGCCCCTTGCATTGCTTTGAAAGTGGTCTAAGACAGTTGTTCTGTCACAGTTTAAAGCTAAAGGATGCAGTTTGGATGAGAGCAGTACCTAGACCCTGCAAGGTAAGTAAAGGCTTTTTTGGGAGATTGCACAATCCTGAAGTTGACTGAATTCCTAGGAAACAATTCTTTTCAGGGGCTCCAGAAAACCTGGCTTGTAAACCTCAAAATTCTTGCAGGTGTGGAAGTTGCCTTTAGGGAAGGTCTTAGTTTTAAAAAGGTTGAAGTTTAATAGTAAGAGAGAGGGGCTTTTGTTCCTTCAGTGACAACCAGGTTCAGTCATAGAGGGGAAGGGAAACAGGACAAGAGGGAGCTGCCTTTCCTTTTTCATGCTCAGTGCATTCCCCCTGCCTGGGCTGCTCTTGTGCCACTCCAGAGGCTCGAGGGGGAGCTGTAACAGCTCACACGACCCTGGTGCTTTTCCTAACCTGTGAGGGGATGTCAGTATTGTACAGAAGCTGTTTCCTTCTCCTTTCACTTGCACTGGGCTGAACAACTTTACCTACATTTCCTGAGAAAACAGGGAGTATATGGAATGTAAGGAAGAAGTTTTTTACAAGGAGAGTGGTAAAATATGAGAACAGATTGTCCAGAGAGGTGGTGGATGCACCATCTTTAGAAAGGCCTGGTTGGATGGGTGTTTGAGCAACTTGTTCTAAGTGGGAGGTGTCCCTGCCCATGGCAGCGTTATTTCCCTTTCAGGACTTGTGACTTGCATGGGCACAGCTTGGGATAAGCAGAGGGAAGCAGGGACTCCACTACCAGCCCATGGGCAGCAAAAAGGCCTCCTCACCTCCCAACACCCAATTCCACGGTGCTGCTCTGCTTTTGCCCCTACACGTCTGTCTCCCTCTGTGAGCAGAGCAAGGTGAGGAAAGCACAGCATCACCCCTGCAAATGAGGGAATGAGCCACCAAGCTGCTCCTCCTGCCCAAGGGCAGGGCCCAAGGACAGCAGCAGCCAAGAAAAGCTGCATTTCTGGGGCAGGGGCTGCAGAGCCAAGCGTGCCTAGGACAGCAGGGAGCACAGAGTGCCCAAGTGCCCAGCCAGGCCCCCCAGCAGCCACAGCCATGGAGGGCTCAGGGGCCACCAGGTGGGACAGCTGAAGCACCAACAGAGCCCAGCAGGCAGGGCAAAGCTAAGAGGAAATGTTAAAAATTGACACAGCAAGCTGGAAGCACAGAAGCAGCAGGGAGATGATTCCAACCCTTCCTGCCATCTCTCAGGTTTGAGGTGCCTTTCCTTGTATTTAATTCAATCCTGTCATGGTTTTCTGTTTGTTCTGTGCTGTTCCCCAGCCTCCCTCTCCCTCCCTGCTACCACCTCACCATTCCATGCTGTGCTCATCTCTGCTCAGCACAGCGAGCCCATATGTTGTTCTACCTCCTACATTGAGCCTTCCAACTGCTGCTCAACATTATTTTTTCCTCACATTTCAACTTAGAGAAGATAACCAGCTTCCTGTCTAGAAACAAATACAAGCCTGAAACATGGTCTGAGACCACAGATTATGAAAACACAGGGAGAAAGTATATTTTATGTGTCCCCAGAACTGGACAAATTTGGGAGCACAGAGGTCCTCCTTCAGTCTGGCACAGCTACCCCAACACCCTCAGAGCAGCACAGCTCTGCTTGGGAAGATAAAGGCTGGCAGCCTCTTGTGTCATTCCTCCTCCAGCCCTCTCCTCACCCTGCCCAAGGGACTACAGTGACAAACAAGAGTGTCTGTTCTTTATGTAGCCTTACAAAGGCAATTTGGTTAAGAGAACAAGCAGGTCATCCACACCTATGGCTCCAGAAACATCTGTGACAGTCCCAAGGGTGACACCACTGGGCACCCCTCTGCCCTGACTGCTGTCTCTGCTGCTGCTGAGAGCAGGAGCAAGAAGAATTCAGATCAACCTGCAGAGCAGGGAAGCAGGAACATCCATTTTATTGACCATCTCAACAAACTCCAACGTAGGAAAAAATAAAAACTAGCTGGTGCAAAACTCTTCAAGGAGATACAGACTCTTGGAGTAAAACATCACCAGAGTCACCTGCTTTAGTAAGCAGAAGTGGAATGAAACCTTTGCATCACTGGCTACATGCACATACACCAAAGTAAAAATGCTCAGGGAGACAAGAATAAGGACAGCAGGCCTCAAAGAACACTTTTTAATTGCAAATTAGCAAAACAGGTCCCATTTTAGATGCAAGGCCTGAAATAATTAACACCTTCTTGTTTTTTAAATAACTAAGAAACTGGAAAGAATGCAGAAGCCATTAAAAAACTCATTTCCGATTTGGACAAGTTGGAGAAGAAAATTTGGTCCACATCTTTAGCTAAAGAGCTCAACACCAATTGCCCCAAAATCTCCTTCATCCTCCCAGCCCGTAAGAGAACCGACTTTGCCAAGGCTGTCCAAGGCAAGCTCATGAGAGGAGAGATTCTGAGCTGCTGGCAAGCCTCCCTGTCCCACCCTGTCCTTTGGCCAGGCACCAGCAGGAGCCAAGGGCTGCCACACAAGGCTGTGGCTTTGCCGTGCGCTCTCCGGCAGGCTCGCTCGAGGAGAGCACTCGTGGTGCCCTGACAGGGAGCACAGCACTGCCAAGTGCCAGCAGGAGCTGCCAGAGGAGTGGCTGCTCAACAGGAGTGACAGAGAGGCTGCAAGAGAGCAAGGCAGGAGGCTCTGAGCCTGGCAGAGCCCTCACGGGCAGCTCTAGTTCACCACCTCCGACCGACGCTGCAGCCCCGGTACCGTGGCTCCCCACCAGCTACAGAAGGAGTCTCTCCAACAAAAAGAGGAAAAAAGAAAACACAGTCCCCCCACTGCCACCTCAGTTTGGAGTCCTTTTCTCCCTTGGCTGCTGCAGTACAGGAACCAAATGCTCCCCCTGTGCTGCTGAAGGGACCCCTGAGGGCAGCAGACTGCAGGTGCAGACATGAGCTCCCTGTGCAGGAAGGCTGGCATGGCACTTCTCGAGCCTGCTCACCAGAGAGGAAGTGGAGCACATCAGCAGGGAGGAAGGGAAGCAAAGGTCTCTGACATGCCTCCCTCCTGTTTCCTCCCCCCTCACTGGCCCCAGCACCCACTGCACCCACAGACCAGAGGGCTGTGCACGGGCCTTGGCCTCTGGATCAAGCCTGCCCCACAGGATGTGGCAGGAAAGGAGTAACATCATCTTCCCTCCTGGTCCCACCTCACTGCCACAGCACCCCTCCATGCCTGCTGGGGATCCAGTTCCCTGCTCCCACTGGGCTGTTTGCCATGGAAACAGGCTCATTCTGCACAGACACAGTGGCCCAGAGCCTTTGGCAGAGTGGTTTGGGACACCTCTGTGCCCCTGTCCTGGGGACTCAGAACACTGGGATCTTGTCCCTGCGCACCGTATCCAGGTCATCATCCAGGGTCAGCAGGACCTGAGGAGGAAAGTGAAAGCCAGTCAGGTCTTGCTGCCCAGGGAGGTCTTCCTTTCAGATCTTCATGCCTTGCCTTTATGGGAGGTATTCACAAATCCATGAGTCACTGGCCACAGCAGCAGCCCCTCAGCTTCCCCACAACAGCTGTGTGACCCACAGCCCCAGAGGGAATTTGAGGCCAGAAGGCACTGGGAGAGAAATAAGATAAAGGAGAAAGCCTGATCCCACAGACAAGGAGCATCCCACTGTGAAGGATGTCAGGAGGTAGAGCCAAGCAGAGGAGTTGAGGCACTTCTGTGGAGCTCTGGAGCAGGCACAGCTCCATGTGGAGAAAGGGGAGCAAGGTGAAAGGAGAGGGAGAGGCCATCCAGCAGAGTGGGAGGCTCAGCAGGACTCACCAGAAAGGAGAAGAACAAGGCAGCTGCGGAGAGGAAGTGCCAGACATCGTGGTCATCAAAGAATCCCAGCAGGATGCAGGGCCGGTTCTTTTCCCGGGACTCTGCTGGAGTCTCCTAGGAGGGCAGGCAGGGGGTCAGGACCTGATATCCACCCCTACTGGGCCCTTGCTGGCCACATCAGACCCTGCAGGAATCACCCTGTCTTAACCCTCCAAGCAGGATCCAGGAAAAGTTGCTGTGCTGGCCAGAAATGTGGTACAGGCAGGCCAGAAACAACAGAATGTTATAACTGGACCTCAAAATGGATCTGGGACCACAACCCACATACAAGGGGAACCCTCTGGTCTCCACTTCTGAGGTCCTGCATAGCACAAGTTGCACAGCCTCCACCAGACCACCCTGTAACAAGCCCCTCATTTCCATGGAGATGGATATGACATCCTGTTAGAAGGCACCCAGTCAGGATTTAATGGCTCCCAGGCCACCAAGAGCCCTAACAACCCCAGCAGGTTGACCTGGTTGACTCCAGGTGGCCATCTGCTCCAGGGATGTCTTCCATGTCTTCCTGGAGGATGGAAGGATTAGGATTTTCCCAGTTAGGATTTTCCTAGTTTTCCTTCCAGATCCCCAGCTCCTCCTTTGTCCCCTAGG
Source organism: Agelaius tricolor (assembly GCF_023055355.1). Classification (NCBI taxonomy): domain Eukaryota; kingdom Metazoa; phylum Chordata; class Aves; order Passeriformes; family Icteridae; genus Agelaius; species Agelaius tricolor. Next base: position 23,101,251 of record NW_027269269.1, read on the forward strand.
AAGGACCAGTCACCTCCAGATCACCTGGTTATAAACAGCCTCTACACAGCTACAATCATGTTTGGCTCAGCACAGCCTCCCATGCTCCCTTCACAAGTCTGCTACATGAGTTGAACCCTTTCAGCTCCCCATGAGCAGCCCAAGACTCTTCTCCAGAGTCATTTTTGTGCAAAACAAGCACCAGGAAGGAAAGATGATGAGGAAAAGATGGAGAGAAGAACAGTAAAAGGGAAATTTACCTCCCAGCTGCTGAGGGTCTGGAAGAAGAAGTATAGGGCAGCTGCCCACACTACTGCTGTGGCCACGATGCAGAACATGGGGATGGGCAGGAGCCTCTCAGAGCTGCGGAGCTGCAGACAGGGACACACCCTGAGTTCTGTCCAGGGCACAGAGCCATGCACAGGGCTCACACACCAGCCTGTACTACCTGCATCTGGGCTGGCTGCCCACCCCTCAAAGACACAGCCCAGCCACCCCTGAAATGGCTCCACAGCATCCCTCCCCAACACCCTGTCCCAGCCAGAGCCCCACAAAGGTCCCTCCACATCCCTCTGCAGCACCATAGGAACCCAAATTGCAGCCAGAAAAAAGGCCCATCCCTTCCCCTTTGGAGCCAGGAGCCCCAGGGACAGCTACAGCTGCTTCCCATTACCTTCATGATGATGTAGAAGGCCAGATAGAGCAGCAGGTTACAGATGAAGATTCCCAGTATGTAGGAGGCAAAGTCTCTGGGCCGATACACCAGCCCAAAGATAGCACTGAGGGAGAGGACAGAAGGGACATCAGGCAGCTTCCTTCACTGGGGACAGGGTAGATCCCCAAAGTGACAGCCACACACTGCTCTACCCCCCCACCAGGACTGCAGGACACAGCACCAGTGCCACAGCTTCCAAATTCCCTGGGGGAAATGCACTGTTTGCCTCTGCTCCCAGCCAAGGAAATTTAGCCATGGTCAGCTGCTGAAGCAACTGGAGACCCCAGAGGTGAGGCAAGGGCCCTGGATTGCTTCTAACCCATGGCCAAACACATCTCCCTCAGTAGGATCTGGCCCCAGACCTGTGCATTTGGTAGAAAGCATGTCCCTGAGAAGCAGCTTCAGTGAAAAGCAAGAGCCTGGGGCAACAATTTTAGGTCTCATCTGAGAGATGATCCTTCCCATGCAGTTACTGCTCAGCCAGGCTCTGTGACTGTGTCTGCCAGGTCTCCTGCACCTTGGCTGTGCCAGAGATCTCCCAGCTCTGTGGGAAGCACAACACAGCAGCACAGTCCCTGCACAATCTCCCTGAAACACGAGCCATGAGACACCCCCAGCTGAAATGCTCAGGGGATGCTCCATGTAGCTCTAGTGCTGCACTGCATCCCATGGATCTGCCAACCACCCTCAGAGCAGCCTGCCTGCCCAAACATGTCAGGATTATTGCACAGACACTGCTGCATCTCCCCATCACTCCAGGCCACCATGTCCCAGTACCAAATCCTGCTGCCCACATGCACAAATACAAATCACCAACACACCAGTACTTACAAGGACCAGTTCACCAGGTTCCCAACAATAAGCAGCACCATCCTGTCCTGGAGAAAAGACACTGATGATCATATAAAGTGAAAAGAATATGCAAAAAGGCCTTTGCCTCAGAAATTCAGGAGAGCATTATGTGAGGATTTGGAGTTCAGTTCCTGCAAACACACATGCACCTGACTCTGTGGGAGCTTTCATCAGATGGAAACTTCTCTGACCCTCAAAAATTTTAAGAAAGTGTTGTAAGGAGACTAAACATCTAAAAAAGGACAAGCTCAGCACTTAAGGAATCAGCCTCAGGAGGTTCTGTGAATCCTTTGACTGCTTCTACTGTTTTTCTAGCTAGATTCCTTCCCTCCCACTGTTTTACAAAAGAATTACTGCAGAGAGCAAGGACATGCTTTAAAGAGGTGGCAGGGGAAGCTTTGGACAGCATCCTGCACATATTCAGGGAGCCTTTTTTTCCTTGCCATCTCACTATTAGCTGGGGAAGCACTGTAACAACAGCAGGCAGAAGGGTTATATCTGTGGGGCATGAGCAATTATGCTTGTAGCTGCTTTCATGATGTAGCTGTTTCAGGCTGGCCAGGCTTACTTCATGCCTGAGTGGACCAGGTTTGCTTATTCAGAGATGGGAGAATAAATAAAAAATTAAGAAGGCTTATGGATAACAACTCCATGTGGCTTCAAGCCCTAATTAGCACTCTTTGCTAAGGGAGAAAGCAATCAGTGGGACACAAGGTAACAGCCACCTTTTCTTAACTTTTTGCTATCTGCCCTGAGGTGCTGCAGAAATGACAATTGCTTTTGCTTAAGCCACAGACCCAAAATAGCTGCAGCCTTCCCCAGAGAGGCTGCACTGCACAGAGCCTCTTACCTGTTCCTCTGAATGGATGATTCCTCTGGATGCTCCCAGAGAGCAAGTGCAAAGGCACATCCTGCCACACTTGTATCACCTTTGCTCTGATGTTTTACTCACCAAGGCTGAGATCAGGGGAGGCCTGGAGGCTGGGGGTAAACCACTCCAGCAGAGACCAGAGACCTACACTTAACCAGGCATTTTGGGGGAAGGAGAACAAGGGGAGCAAGGACCATCACTTTTTCAAACAGCTCCCCCTCTTTCCTCTGCACATGGCCTAAAGAAGTGAGGAACTGCAGAGAGGTGCTGGGATGAGAAGTCACCTACCATGTACATTGGTCGGCTGCACTGCTGGATACAGTCCGTGTACAGCACCATCACTGCTCGCCGAAATATGCCCATGTCTGTCAAAGGAAAGGGTAGAAAGCCAGGACAGCAGGCACACTGAGCTCTAAAATGCCTGTGAGGAAGAAGCTGACACCCACCAGCTAACAACAGAGAGCCCAAGGTGTCAGGAGATTCATGTCTTGCCCTTTGGAAGCAGTCTGTGCTGAGCAGGAGGGCATCCACCACAGGATGTAGATGGGCAGTTGGCCAGAACGGCAGGTTACAACAAAAATAAATTTAAAATCCCCCTCTACACTAGCACTGCCCTGAAGTCACACAGGCCCTGCCTGTGCATGTAAAGAGGCTGGCTTTGCAACCCCATCTCTGGAAGAGGTGTGTGTATGTCACACAGGGGGAAAAGGTCCTTCCATGGAATAAGCTGCCAAAGCAGGGAAACAGTAGAAACAAGTCCCACAGGCTTTAGAGGGTACTAGAGGGGCAGAGCACACTTGAGACACTCCTACTCTCAAAATCATTGCAGAAGCTTCACTGCAGAGCCATCAGTGGCAGCGGGGATGGACAAACATGCATGAATACACACGTTCCCCTTTAGCCACAACACAGAGCTTGAAAAGGCTCCTGCACCAAGATCTGAGCTCTCCTGTGCTGGATCCCTGCCCTCCTGCCAAGGAACAGGACTGGCAGTGCTGCTGGCAAACTGCTTTCACTTCCCAGGAGCTGACCCCAGGTGGCACACGATCCTGCCTCCCCACACTCATCCATGCAATCCCTGGCTACTACAGCTCAGCACAATCAAGTCCAACAGGGAAAAAGGAAAGCTGTGGTTACCTGAGTCAGGGTCATCTGAGGCAGATAGGGGCAGAAGAGGAAGAAGAAATAGGTTTAAGCAGAGCACAAGAGCCAGGCTCCCCAGCAGACCCTCTTCCCCCCATCCCAACACAGGGTGTACCACAGCACTAGGGAGAACTGCAGCTTCCTCAAAGCAAACAGCTCCTGCTCACTCCCACTGGGAATCAGGAGCACAAGGACTTCAGAGGCCAGGAAAGCATCAGCTGGATGAGAGGACAGGGTAGCCCAGAAGAGGGGCCACAGGACTGTGCTGCAGAGGCAGGAGAGGTGAAGACAGGAGGCACCCGGGAGGAGACGGTTCAGTCACAGCACTCACCGATCTTGAAGCGACCCATGTAGTAGATCTGGGTGCTGAGAGCCAGGGAGCCCAAAATGTGGATCAGTGAGAAAATAAGCCAGAACCACATGTCATTTTTTCCAAATACCTGAAAGCAAAAACATTTTAAAAGTAAACTGAGCCCTCTCTCAGCAGGACAATCCTTTCCTGTGCTGTATCACCATGGGACATTAAACAACCTCACTGAACACAGAAAAAAAACCCCTGGTTCTTTCAACCAGAAAACAGATCTATAAATTCAAAATGAACTCCAGAGAAGCAAGATTAGCTCAGCATCCTGGAGAGGAGACCATTCTTTCTGAATGCCCTTTTAGACAAGACTGGATGGACAGCACTGGCCCAGGGAACAGAAATACAAGGCCAAGCAAGCTGTCTCTGCTGAGCTGAATAGCAGCTCTCTGGCCAGGAGGTGGATTTTTACAAAAGAAGACAGGGAACCAACTCTTACTTTAACAACTGTACTAAAGTAGACCAAAAAGGACAGAAGTGCTCTGCAGGCAATTGCTCCTACAGTGAATTTTCATTTTATTTAAGGACTGGAAGTAACCTGCAAGCACAGGTTAATGCTACATTAAAATCCTAATTTTTCATTCATACAATAAGGAGACCAGAAACTCTGATCTGCCATCAAGCTGTGACCACTTCCCTACCCTGGGGTAGAGCACTCCTGAAATTTTCACTCTGTGTGGGCAGAGATAAAAACCCACACACCAAAAAGCAAGCAGAAAAGCCACCTGTCCATGAATGGAACAAGGGAGACATGCTGCTTTCAAGCTCCACTGAACAGCTTCAAAGCATCCCACAAAAGATAGAGCAATCCATAATAAAGTCTCAGTGTTTTGAACCTTGTCAAGATCTACCACACCTATCAAGAGATTCTTGGGAAGTCCCAAGGTCACCAGCTCCTCCTGCATGCCTTATCCCACAGAGAGTCATGTAAACAGAGACCTCTGCATTATTTGGTAGTGAGGAGCTAACAGCCCACTGGGATCTAGCTGCTAGTTCAGAGCAACAATTCCATGGATTTTGCCTGGTTACTGATAAATGAAAATGAGTCCGTCAAAAGAAGAGAAGCAGAGACTTCCAAGGAAAAGCACAGCTTGAGGATCCTGGCGAGCCCAGCTCAGTACTTGCAATGCTACAGGCAAAGCAGCAAACAGGAAAAGTCTTGTAGCTTCTGCTCCGGTGCCCTTCCATAGGCAGGTACTCCAGGAATTTGCCTGAGAGCCCCCATATATCATCCTAACCCTGCTCCTCTCCAGAGATAGGAAAATCAACTGCAGGAGCTGTGACAAATAACATGGAGTATTCCAAAGAGAGAAATAGGCACAAGCAATTAGGTATAAGATACCTGTCTTGAAGCCCAGCCAGCCTCACCCCTCTTTCCTCAAATGTGAATCATGCCCCAGGAAGACCATCTATGCACTTGGACATGAATATCTGAATTTCTCCTCTTGAGAAGGATGGCATGTGGTGGGCAAAGTCCAAAACAAGAGCCCACCTAGAGGAAACTGTTCTGCTCTTCTCCTGCCTGAAATCTCAGGGGAAGGAAGGAGGAAAGCCCAGCAGAAGTGAGAATTCAAACGCTGACAGCTCCTTAACACACTCTCATCCTACTCTGCTGCTTTCCCCAGTCATTTTCACACCTCAGCTATGTTCCCAGCCATGCCACCCCCTTCCAGAGAAGCAGTGGAGTAAGAGGGAGCCCTACCACTCCAAGGACAGCCAGGGAGATCACCACAGCAAACGAGGCGTAGGCGGAGTAGGCGCTGGCATTGATGTCTGGGTGCCGGGTCTGGTAGAGCTTGAGCATGCACAGCCCTGCAATCATGTACATGAAGGAGGTGTCTGTGGAGGGACACAACAGAAACAGTGTGAACACCTACTGCCAGTGGCCCCAGAAAGCTGCTCCTCCAAGGATACACAAAGCATCAGGGATCTGTGTCTGCCAGCCTTGGGTTTGGCCCTGCTGCTGCACTACACTGTACAGCACTTTGTGCTCTGCCACCTTGCAGCAGCACATCTTCTGTGCTCTGGGGCAACAAAAACTAAAGGGGATCAGAAAATAAGTGCCCACAGGGCATCACAACCTCCTGACTGAGCTTTGAAACAGGCAGGCTCCAGGGAGACTTGCAAGGGTAGAGAGAGATGGGAAATGTCAGCAACTCAGCAAGAGACAGAACATGGCAAATCTTAGCTCCAGCTCAAAAGGAGAAAGGAAACTCAGCTTACCAAACTGGAAATTGGAGTAATTAGGGCAGACGTGGTAACAGGCACTGAGCACCCCTTCCATCATCAGAGCAATGCCCATAGCATAGAAGAGACCAAAATGCTTTGGGATCCCATAGTCCTGGAAGAGAGCAGAGCTGTATAGTGAGTGCCCTCAGTGTCCTGATCACAGGCAAGCTTCCATTCCCCATCACTTCATCCCTCCTAACCCCTACACAAGTCCTCCAGTCACCAGTGCAGCACAGAGTCCTGGGTGCAACCACAGGCTCTGGATTTAGATACATGGCATAGCCAGGTGAATCCACAGGCAGCAAACCTAAGCTAATCACCCTGGAAGTTCTGATCTGAAGACCTTGGTGTCTTGGTACTGACATAATGAAAATCTCCGTCCTGTACCTCATGCCATGCTACATCCTGTCCAAAACAGAGAGGACTGACCAGAATTGCTCTTGTGGTCAGTAGGGTCTTAGAAGCTCTTGAGCAGTGCCCATCAGCCAATGTGAGAAGGCATTTCCATCACAATTTGGCCACGATTTCACCTGAAAACCACAAGCAGCAGACCCTTACAACTCGTATTGCCTTTCCTTGATACCAAGCCCATGAGAACAGAGCTGTTTGTCTCCAGAAACCACTAGCACCTCTGCCCACAGGGCTGCAGATATCTCCATTCTCTCCCATGAGAGATTACTCTTGTAGCTCTGGCTACAAGAATCTCTGCTTCAGAGATTGAGGCAGCCAAATTCCTCTGAGTTATCACAAGCAGCTCTTATGTAAGACAAATCAAACTTCACTATAAAGATAAGCATCTTGGGACACTCCTGCCGTCCCAGTTCCTCCACAGCAAGTGCTGCAGGAAAATCCAGAGCCATGGGAATTCTTACTCTTCACAGGCCCAGGCTGGGTCATCACCACAACAGTATGGACAAACTGTAAGCAGTAAAGCACTGGGGTGTGCAGGAACACAAGCATCCCACCTAGACACTTCTGCACAGGAGGGAAAAAGGAGGAGGATTCAACACTCCAGTGAGGAAGACAAGTGGAAACCCATTGTGTATCACTCTGGTTTTTGAGTTCACTCCATGTTCCCTGCCTCCACTCAGCCCCAGGCAGTCATGCCTCCTACCAGGGTGTAGATATCCTTCATCTCCATGGCCCGGCGGTGGAGGATGTCTCTGCGCAACACAATGAGGAGGAAGAGAAAGCCCAGCATCATGTGGCCCACGTTGCTGAGGATGTTGTTGAAGGCACTGCAGGAAAGAAGAAGGTTTAAGACAAAGGCAGCACAGCAGCAGGAAGCTGAACCCTGGGTTGTGATAAGCTGAATCCATTTTGCTCCCCGCTCCACCACCTTCCAACTCAGCAGCTGCCAAACTGCAATCTAACACTCTAGATGAGAATTTTAATTTGAATAGTTCACCTGTCCCAGTTCATTTAACACTTCTGAGAGATTCCCAACTCTGGGCTTTCTTTGCACTCACACATTAATTTAGAGAAATGCTACACTGGAAGGACTGATCTGAACTTCTTTGCAGAGCTGCTGCTCCTTGTATAAAAGTGTCCAACAGAGCACAGGAGCACCTCATTGCTGTGCCAAGGATTTGTAAGGGGCACCCAGGTGCCACAAGTTCTAGGGTGAGTATGTCTCACTGCAACAGAGCAGCACTGCTGAGCAAAACACAAAGATCAGAGTCCTAAACTCCCAGTGGTCTTACCAACATTGCTACTGTGAGCCTGGCAAGCATAAAATCCTGACCTGGGCACAGCACAAACACTCAGGAGGCATGAGACAAGTATGCAGTGAGGAAAGGCTCACTCACCTCAGCACCCCAAGGGGATGAGCACACAGGAAGTTGTAATAGCAGATGTCCTGATTGCCAGTCACATTCACCACCTGGACAGAGAGCAGGTGGGAGGCCTGCCATTAGCAAATCCTCCCTGCTCTGGGGGGTTTGCCCCATGCAAACAGGGCACAAACACAAGGTGTACCAGGACACAGCCTAGCTCTAGAGCCAGCACAGGGAGTACTGACATGTGCAAGCAAAGCTTTTAGGGTGGGACAAGATGTTGTCAAGGGCCACAAATCTGTTAACAGTCTTCAGAGGAAACATTGTGTGCTCTCAACCCCCCACTAATAGACCTGCTTGCAGGTATCTGCATAACAGCAGGATAGCAAAGGTTGGGAGAAGGCAGGAGAAATCACAGCAAACACTACTTGCTTTCAGCTGTCCCTTAGAGATAACATCAAATTCCTCCTGTCTCTAAAATGAAACAGGACCCAAATGAGACATCAGTTGATCAGGAAAACAGCAGCACTCCCACTTCCCAAGCAGAAATAGCAGAAATGCAAGCCCAATGAGCCAACCTCACTGTAACAACACAGTGCAGCAGGAGCAGCGAAGGTAAACTGCTCCTCACACAGAGCAGAACTCCTGGGTGATCCCAGTTCCACTGTGACTTGTCCCCCTTGCCCAACACAACCACAGGGCAAGTTTAAAGCAAGAGGGGGCAGCCATGGGGCCAAACGCACCGTCTGGTAGGTGATGACCAGCTGGATGACCGGCAGGGCATAGAACACCGCAATGGTGATGATGTTCCTGCAGAGAGGAGACAGCAGCAGCACTTACACACACACCAAAACCGGGGGGCACACCCAGAAGAAAGCCCCAGAGTGCTCATGGAGGAATGTGCACACCTCACTGCTCTGGGGTTATGATCTCATTGTGAGCCCCTGAAGCAGAGGAGCACGCAGGAGGAAAACCAGAGGCAAATGCTAAGGGCACAGGAAAAACCAGGATGCTGGCCACGAGCTCATGTGTCTGAGTGCCAGTTTCTCCCCATTCCCATTAGGTTTCAGTGCACTGGTTGTTACCATGCTTAAAAGTAAATAATGCAAAACAGAATCCACTTCCAGGATCATGTGTGCACTGGTCCACAAATGTCCTTACTTGAGGTATGTGGGATCTGCAGTTACTGATTGGAACAGGGTCAGAATGGGCAACAGGGTAGTTCAGAAGTGGTTCAGAAGAAAGGCATGCGGACAGATTCCACAACCAGACACTCTGGGTCCAGAGTTTGGGTCTTACCAGTTTGCCTTCTCCTTACCAGAAATAGATTTTGTATTTTTTGCTGACAATTCTTCGGTCTTTCCTGGACAAATCTGAGAGATAGAGGAACACCTAAAACATTATCAGGTGGGGAAAGAGGGAAGAAAACACAAAAGAACCAATGTAGATTACAGATGACAGTAGGAGATCTTGACATATTTGCAGCTTGGTGATATTTGAACTGGTTTTACACAGTGAACTCACTGTGTCCCTTGATTCTGTGGGGATGAGTTCTGCAAAATCCTCTGACCTCCAGGGATGGCTCCAACCACACAGAGCAGTGCAGGATGACAAAGGGAGGAGTTTGAGAGCTGCTGTCTTAAAGCCCCTCCGTACATCCACTGTAGTCACACTACTTGTACTAAATAGCCACCTACTGTTGCAGATTATTTTCTCCCTATCTTCTATCTCCTTGAACTTCTCTGGGTATTTTCCTCCTTTCTCGATAGTCCCCAATACATTTTGATTTTCCATATTAAAGCACTCACTTCACCAGCACTCTTATCACAGTGGGAAAACTTCCAGTGACTGAAAAAAGACTAAGAAGCACACTCAGCTGTATTGGATGAAATCCACTGTGAAAGGGAAGAGGACTTTTGAGATTTCACTGACGTGACCAGTCCTGGTCATGGCCCAGAGGTGCCCACGGGTGAGCACCAGCCGTACCTTAGTGCGGATGATGTTCTTGTCACTCTCAATCTCTGGCATGGTGTCGAAGTCGCTCTCCTCCTCCACGGAGCTGTCAGTGTCCGAGCCGGCCGGGGCCCTGCGCTCCAGGGAGGACAGCTGCCGGGCACCACTGGAGCTGGACTCGTCTGGGCCACAGCAGGGAGAAGGAGACACACAGGGTAAGGGCTAAATCCCTCTGTGCACAGCAAGAATCCAGCAGTCCCAGGTGCTTGGATGCTTTGACAAGTTGATAGGGTCAGTTCAGGGAAAAAATTTTTCCATGATTGTCACAGACATATTTTATGAAAAATCCTTTCCTTAGGATTTTTTCTCCTGAGAAGCTGAGAGGCCTCAGGAACAAAATGTAACCAATGGTTATCTGCTGCTGTGGAATGCAACAGGTGCATCTGTGATTGGTCTCATGCAGTTGTTTCTAATTAATGGCCAATCACAGTCCAGCTGTCTTGGACTGTCTGAGAGTCACAATATTTTATCATCATTCCATTCCTTTCCTTTCCTTGCAAGCCTTCTGATGAAATCCTTTCTTCTATTCTTTTTATATAGTTTTAATATATCATTTTCTTTTAATATAATATGTATCATAAAATACTAAATCAGCCTTCTGAAACATGGAGTCAGATTCTCATCTCTTCCCTCGTCTTGGGACCCCTGTGACCACCACCACATTTGGTGACCCCAAGTGAAGAAAAATTCCACATTGGGTGAACCCCGAGTGAGGAACATTGCCACACATGATCCCAAACCTTCCAGAAGTTTTAGGTGCTCAGCTAAGAGCAGTTTGAAGGACCATTATCTTCCCCTCTCTGCAGCATTTTAGGTTTTACTCTACTTTTATTCTATTACTTTTCATCTCTTAACATTTTCTACTCTCTACTAGCCCAGGCTCTGAAATCTGGAATTCTGAGACAAGACAAATACCTCTAAAAAAGAAGCAGACTGTTAGGGGTCAAAACCACACTCAGTTAACCTTCAGATTTTATGTAAGCTTTATATACATCTAAGCTTTTCTAAAAATATTGTAGAACAAAAGACAAAGAAGAAAGTCGATTTTTCAAAGCAAGCGGAGTACCAGCTTTATTCCCATTGCATCCCTGGTACTGGGTCACATACAGGTTAGCAGGACCTGCCTGCACTTCCCACAGGCTGGGCAACTCCCAGCTCATTGCCCACATGGACATGGGCAGAACACAGGATTTTGCCTCACTTCCCAAATGCTTTTAGAAGATTTCTTTGGAAAAAGGGGAAGGAGGGGTAAAGTGGTAATTACGCCCTCAGGAAGGTTTTTTTCTCCTCTGCCTCCAGGGCATGATTCACCTGTTGGTAGTATGATATTACTTCTTCCCTAGTGAAACCCCTGGGGGCAAGAAACTCTGCTTGTGTCCTGCTTTATGGCACACAAGCCTTCAGCCTCCCAGGACAAGCATGCTTTGGTTTAAACGCAGGCTGTGAGCTAATAACAGGCTCCTAGAAGCTTGCTTGAGAGGGACCTTTTCCAGTCACTAGTAAATGTCCTGTCTGAAGCAGCATTGTCACCCACAGCTTGCAGGTGACTGTAGCTTTGTCTAAGACACATTTCCAATGACAGTCTCTTAGGGCACCTCTTTCAGATTTCCCACTTTTATTATGTAGATGCTTTTCCCTAAAGTGCAACCTGAACCTCACTCACTGCAATTCGGTTGTTTGGGTTTTGTTTTGCTTTGTTTTTTAATAGTTGCAAGACGCTCCTAAAGTAGCTTGCAGCTTTATTCTCCTCTGGTGTTAAATCACCCTAAAAATGCCTTCCTCCACCCCAGGGAGAAGCCTCCCTGTGCCCCAATTCTGGAATATACTGTACCAATAGCACCGTAGCTGCTTCCCTCAGGAGTGCTGGCTGAGATGGGGTGTGAAGAAGTCATCATCCCAGATCCTGCAATGAAACAGACCCAGGAGGGACAGTTAGTTTCATGTCAGTGCTTCTAAACGTCTCTGAGGTGAACACAAACAGCCTGAAGAGCTGGAGGGGCTTGGGGAAAGGAACATTTCTCTAAACAGATGGCAGTCTCCCTCTAGAGCATACTGTGCAAAAGGGAAACCCTCGTTCTGCAGTGTGAAGGAAACCCATTTCCTTCAGCCTCCCCACACAGGGTGCCAGTGAGACTGGCAGCAGGAGCCCTCTCCAGTGCCCTGTACAGATCACACTGTGGGGCTGCAAGACTTGGTAAATTTTAGAGCAAGTCTCATGATGTTCTTAACAGCCTTCTGAATTTCTAATTCTTCTCTTTCCCCATCTCATGCAACTCTTCAAATCTCTTCAAATCCTGCTGCCTTCAGCTATCTCTGAAAGGGTCACAGACTTTGGCAGACAGCTGCTACATAATTTTAACCTATCAAGGAGAAACAAAAAAATGCTTTATGCAAAAAGTGGTAATGATTTTGTGCTGATGACAAGAAGGGAAAGCCTTTGAGGGCTAGGAACATCCTGCCTCCTGCCCACATATATGAAGCAAGGAGGAGTGCTCTCCTGCCTCCACATTCCCTCTTTTTGCTCCCAATGGTGGAGCTCAGCAGCTGACCTACATGGCAGGAAACAAAGCCAGCTGAATCCCTTCACTGAGAGGTCAGTCACAAAAGGGAGGGAAACAAGGGCAGCAGGAACAGGACCATGTTTTCCAGTAGTGACAAACAGTGAGACAGGTTAAGAAGTTGCTTTAAATCTTCATGCCTGCAACAATCTCATGTGGGCAGTCAGTGGCAAAGCAATGCAGAACATGGCACAGTATTTAAAGCCTTACCGCAGCCTGGCAATGGCCTGGCTTCCCAAGCTGCAGCTCTGGCTTCCCAGTACCTGACTGGTCTCAAAGTGACAGGCACAGAGTGCTCTTTCCAACTGGAAATTCTGGGCATTTCTGTAACACCTTGCATAGTTTTTTATACCATTTTCATCAGCCACAAACGTAGAGAGATCTAAAATTTGTCCCTGACTGACCCCAAGTCAGAGAAGCACCCATCCAGCAATGATATTTGATATTTCAATTTACAATTACTGCTTTTGTTTTTGCATGTCTGCTGTGCTTGTTGGGCTGGGGGCTAAGACTTGGTCTCAAATTTTGGCTCCTTTAGGCTCCTGCCCCACCCCTCTATCAGAGAAAACAAACAGCTCAGAGGAGCGTCAGAAGGGAACATGGCATGGATTGAGCACCAGAGGGAGGGCTCTGGCACACTGCAGCCCCAGGTGACAGCCCTTGAGCCCTGAGCTGAGATTGGCAGGATGTTGTTGTAGGTTGAGGCATGAGCAAGATGCAGCTTCTACTCAACACCTCCAATCCAATCTCCCTCTCTCATGGAAGCTTTTCCTGTCGCTTTAAAAGTCATTAGGAAATCCAGATCACTGGGAAGAGGGCAAAAGCATTTCCTTATGTTCACATCAGCAAGGTACAAGCACAATTCCTAGGCCTGTCTGTCCTGTTCCACGAGGATACTCCCTCCTAATTTTAGACCAGGCTTTATTCTCTCAAGTGACCTTTATTCTCCCAAGTTACCAAAGATTTCAATCTGGACGAAGCAGGCAAGCCAAGGAGAAAAAGCACTCTGCCCTGACTCTAACAGCTACTTTGGACCCAGCTCACCCACTAATTTCCATCCCACTTGCCACTGTGAGAGTGAGTCAGCAAAGTAAATCTACCACACCAGGCGTGGCTCCTCCAGCTATTGCCTCCACCAAACAGTGAGGATGCGGAAGGGAAGGTGTGCCATGGGATTAAAAAAAAAAAAAAGTGGACCACAGAGGCCAGATATAAGATGGATAACAAGAGCAAGGAGGCACATGGAGTGGCAGGACATTCCAAGACCAATGGCAAAGACACATTGCTGAGCACTTCCATCCAGCTCCTTGGTGGGGAAAAGGAATAGGGAGTAATGAAGAAGGCAAGATCCAGGAGTACTTGGGAAGGAAAGAAATTCCAAAGGGTGGCAAGGGGAGGAAAAAAACCAAACAAAGAGAGAAAGCCAGTGTGTCCACTGATCTGGAAGACAGGGAAGCTGCTAATTACCATTTTATAAGCATCAGTCAGACACACCCTGAAGAGACAATAGATGAAGAAACAGCGTGTGGGTAGCACATGATTCCTCCCCAGAGGAAAGGACATGGCTGCACATTCAGTGCCAGGTATGTGAAAGTGGCAATGCATTACAAGGGAGAGGACAGGTCACAGAAGCAGCAGGTGCCTCTGGGAGGAAAGCTGTAAACTATAAAGGAACTGTGCTCCTCTCTCCCTCCACAGAGCTGCTGTTCAGCAGTCCTCCCTGCTCAGCAACCCAGTTCTCTACTCTCCAGGTCCATACTAAGTCCAGCATCTGCGCCCTGCAGCTTTTTGGGAACTTTCCAAACACCAGAATTTAACCTCCACCTCTCAGCAGGGCAGTTTAGAAGGCAGCTTCTAAGTTGGCTTCAGCACATTAAACCTCAGCTGCAGCATCAGCAGCACTCCCTGGGACTTCTGGTCTCACCTGGCTGAGACTGTGCCTCCTTGTCTTAGACAGTGATTCCTTGTCAGCACCCTGGAGCTCTCCCACAGCCTTGGACAGGTCTCTTCAGCTTACTCCAGCTTCCCAATACACAGGCCTTTCCCATTGCTCCAGTGCCCTAAGACCTGCTCTTGTTCTACAGCAGGATCCATCCCAAATGATATAAAATGAGATTATATTTACGGACACTTTTACAGCTCCCTGTACATGCTGTGAAAAAAACCCCTTTTACGTGTATTCCAAATACAGGGGTACACGTGGATCTTTTAGTGGCTGACAAAACAAGTCTAAGAATTCTAATGTCCCCAGGCCCTCAGCAGAAATATTAAGCCAATTAATGCCAGTCAGAGTGAAATTCCAGTGCTGATCCTTTAAACACAGCTCAGTTATGCTACCATGCTTATCTGATGGGATGCAGCAGACCAGAGAGACTGAAAATGCTCACATCAAAAAAGGAATAAGATCAAGGACCTCTCAATGCTGCCAAGACTATGTCCTCCCTTCCTCCAGGAGAGAGGTACAAATGACCTCAGCACCAATGCTTTGAACTACTTTGCAGGCACTAAATATTTAATCAAAATGAAAAGACTCCCATGCCTCACCAGAAAGCAAGAACTCCCAGTGCCCCCCATCCACATGACAAAAACCTCCATCTTTCACTGGCAGCCTCTTAGATGCAGCCCTGTTTTTATAAGGCAGAAGGCTGCAGCTTGTGGAAATGTGGGTGCAGCACAAAGTAAACTGAATCCAATGCCAGCACAAATATCATAAACACCACTACCTAACTCTGTTAGTCATTCATTCAGCTGGCTGTCTGCAACGTCCAGTGAAAAACAATTTAACATTTAAATTCAATTAAAAGACCCCATGCTTAAACCAGGCAGAGGAATTCTTAAAGCATAAGAGCCAACATACTCAAAAGTGCCTTGTTTAAAAATCAGCAGACCTGGCATCAGGAACATGAGCCTGTAGCCAGGTCCAGGCAAGGCTTAGCCTTCCTCCACCCCTTTAAAGGCAGTTCCTAGGGGCAGGAGTCAGGACCAGGTTCAGGGCAGCTGGTTTCAAAGGACTCTCTTGTGAGGGCAGAGAGGAAGCTCTAACATCTTTCCTCAGCACCAGAGACTGTGTGAGCTACCAGGGAAGACAGCTCCAGGACAGAAGGTACTGGACTGACAGCCTGTCCTCTGCCTGTGCTGCTCCCTCAAAGCTGTCACACGACAGAGAAGAGACCTTACCATGCTCAGGGCTCAATCTCCCAGCTGAAGCCTTCCTCTGAACCCTGCAAAGCAACAGACAGCACTCATGAGACAGCCAACAAATCTCAGCACCTGCCACCCATGGCAGGATTATCTAGGACACCAACAGGTAAATATGGCACAAGTTCTAAAAAAACAAATAAAACCAACAAAAATAAGCACAAAAGAAACAAACATACTCAACAACAAAAAAGAAAAATACTGCTTGGACTAGACACAACTCAGCCATGACTGCTTGCTGTTTGTCTCTCTAACTTCCAAAGCAACAGAGGGCTTTTAATCCCCTCAGCTATCCACCTGAGGCAGGACAACCATTTCCATTACTTATCCCATCCTACACTGCTCAATATGTTGGGAGAGACCCTCACACCATCCTTCCAAACCCATCTTTCCTGCTCAGGGGAACAAACATGTATGAATCTCCTGAAGTGGCAGCAGGAGTTAGAGGCACTCACTAGCACAATGCTTAAGAAGCCCATATCACCCCTGTCAATGCAGATGTCAAGCAGAAAGAAGATAGTAAAAAAACAACCAAACAAACAAACCAACAAAAAAACCCTACCAGCATATTACCACAACACAGAAAAATATCAGCAGGTAAGAGCACATACTTAAGGAATTTAATTGAATTGTTCCAATGAATTGTATTTTCATTGATGTGTCTTGAAGTTAAGCCATGCCCATGCAGACATTCTTCTCAAACAAACCCAGACACCAAAGTTTGGGGCAGGGGAGGCAGGTAAGGAAGAAAACCAGCATTCTTGGGACTCCAAGGCCCAATTTGTGTCACTGCCACTGATTGCAGTTCTCAGTCCAGCATGCTCTCACACTCCATATCCCAGACTGGTCCCTTCACAATTCCCACCTGCTGCCCAGTGTCCTTACATAAGAAAACACAGGGCTGGGGCACTACAAGATTGGGAGGGCAGACCCTTAGATTTTCCTCCTTCCCATGGTCCCCACAGCAGAGGAAGAAGTATTTTCTGGCTGATGATCAGCAGGAGCCCACTGAGTAGGCATGGACTTCTTTAGCTGCTCTGCTTAGATGCTTGCCACCCCACTCATCCCAAATTTTCCATAGGGTGTGGTGTCCCTGATGAAAAGAAACAGAAAGGCTGTTCTTTTATAACCCCTTGACTCACCTAATGTAGTGCACAAAAGCAACAACCACTGAGCCCAGGTAAAAGGAGAGGAAACTCAGGAAGCTGAAGAACATGGCCTGGACATAAACAGACTCTGAGGAAAAAGAAGGGATCAGTCAGCTCACAGAGCAGGAATAGCACCTCTCAGGGACAGCACTCTTCCCAATACCACCTTGTTAAAATGCCCAGCCCCAAACAGCCCTTCCAAACCCATTTGCTTTCTTCAAAAGGAATTGACAGAACCCCCCTTTCTCCCCCCCTTTCTTCACCCCCAGTGCTAGCTGGTGTGGCACACAGCCCTTCCTGAAGGGAGCAGGCTCCAGGTGGCTCTGACTCCTTTGCTGGGGCTGTCTGCACCATTCCTTCAGAGGCTGCTGGCCCAGTCACACCCCTGTATTCAGAAGTGCCAAGTTGCCCTGCAAAGTTGCATTGCTCTGCCCAAAGACACTGACTTTTAATGGAGGGCAGAATTGTCACTTGAAGGTTCTTTGTCCGTTGCAGGTTCCAGGTACGGTTGACATTCCCTGTGAGATGCACAGTGTACAGAAAATATAAAAACAATCAACATTAATGATTTCTGGCATTGATCTTGGTTCTCTGAACTTGCAAAAACAACAGGGTCTGGCTTTTCACTAAAATGTGTGGGTGGTTTTGCTTTAAAATGTTCTCTGATCTATCAATATACAGCTTCTCCCAAATGTTTCCCCCTTCTTCCCTGTTCACAAACTTTTTTTCAGACTAAAAATCCCTGCTTGAGCCGTCCATATATTGCTTAATTCTGGATCCTGAATCCCAAAGGCATCTCATCTCCTATTCATTTAATCCCCAAAGGAGAGGTTCTCTCATTACAGGTAGTGGGAGTCCATTTTTGCCTTTGGCCAAATCCCTGTGAGTAAAACATTTCTGTGCAGGATGCCACTCCAGAAACTCACTCTGTTTCTGCAGGGCTTAGCACACCGGGCCAGTACAGCCCTGCCAACAGCATTAGGATGTGAGAATGACACTCCAAAGGGCACAGGGTTTTTTTGTGGGAAAATTGGGGCAGAAAGGTGGCAGGGGAGTAGTAAAAAGTTGTTGAGGGAGACCAATATATCTGTTGGTTGCAGTCTTGCTTCTTCTACAGGGAGGAAGCTTTGAGGCTTTGAGAACAGGAATGTTCCCACTCCAGTTACAGCCACTGCATGAGTGGTGGAGACTTTGCTTTTACCACTGCCCAGCAAGTGGACACACTGTCTTCTGGGTGGAAAACACTAGAACAAGTCTTTTGTAAAATTATTCTCCGAGAATTACCGATTTTTCCTGTTCCCCCAAGTTCAGAGCTGTCACAGATCCCAAGACAGCAGTTGGAGAAGATGCTCTCTGCAGGAACTGAGACTCCATGCAGCCAGGAGGATAATACAGCAGCAGGGAGCAGAGGTGAGAACCAAACCAAAGGCTGAAAGCAGCGTTGCCTGGATGACTCCAGTGTCTCCCAAGGCCCCAGTGGTGCTGCTGAAAAGCACCTAACCCCAGCATGCCAGGCACTGTACTAGCCAGCCACCTCCTGCCACATCGAGACTTTCAACCTGCCCAACAACATCAAATTGATACTTCACTCTTCCTCACAACTACCTGGGTAAGACAGACCTACATAATCACCCAGTGGCATCCTACAGGAAGGTCCCAAAAGACACCCACTGCTCCATCACTCAGATGCAGCAATCAAATCCACCTCCCAGAACAACTCACCATGAATTGAAGAAGGCACAGAACCCCCACAGGCATAATCCTCTGGCTTGATGACAAACACAACGAAGAACTGCTCACCTGGGAAATCTTTTCTCTGCACAGAAGGATGGAAGAAGACAGAAAATCCATAAGACACAAAGCCTCTCCACTCCAACAGGCCAGAGATCAGGTTTTAATTGCTACACAGGCAGCAAAAAACACTGGGATACAAATCAACATCTCACCTGCACAGTTATGGCTGCCTGCTTTGTCATAGACTGATAAACTCCATTGAATTCCACATTATGGTCCAGGTCATACACTGGGCACTAAAACAGACAACTAAGGGTTAAACCAGGGACAACATCCAAACTATTTTCAAAGGAAGCCAACTGGAAAACACAGCAGAGAACAGCAAAAAAAGGCCCCAGTTGGGATATCCAAGGGAATAAAACCTCTTGCATCTCTCTCTGCTCCCATACTGCAGCCCCCTGCAATATTCAGGGAGGTGAGAAAAGAGAGTAAGTATGGGGCTATTTCCCAGCTACAAGCAACAGCCAACCTCCATGACAGGGAACACCCCAGGAAAGGGGATGAAATATACAGAAAGGAGCAAAACTCAAGGAAGAAAGATATCGTGTGTCTGAAAATCAGAAGTTCCCCAAGCTGCCTTGAGCCAGGGGAGAGTCAAGGGAACAGCACTGTTCCCTCCCTGAGCCACCAACATTCCACCCAACACCCTCCATGGAGAGACAGACCCATATCTCAGGGAACCTCACAAGGGAGACATAAAGTCCCTCTCTGGAATGTGTTCCCTATGGATAGGCTAGAAAGGAACAGCTTGTTCACCGTTTTACAACAAAAGTCTCTGTATGAGCTACTTGAACTCAGCATCCCTGTCTTGGCCTCCTTCCCACAGAATTTTCATTCCGCTTTCAGGGGCTCCCTTCACCACCACCACCAGGGCAAAGCCCTGCCTTGGGCTTTTCCCTCTGCAGGGCCCAGACCCCTCAGAGCTGGACACAGCTCCAGCAGGCAGCTCCTTACCCTTCTCTGCTCAGACTTACCACAATATCCTGCACAGAGACAACTGAGCATGGGTAGGCTGCCTCAGACACCACATTAATAATGACTGAATCGACATCCGGAGGAAATTTGTACAGAAAGTACTGTAGAGAAAGCAGAGTACAAGAGACATGATCCAGAAATCACCCTTGGCAGTATCTTCAACACCTTCCTAAGCTACCTCAACAGCCCTAGATGGCTTTGGGGTTGGATGTGGATGGCTTTCATAAAAAATCAGATTTCAAATATTAGGACCTTATACTACAGAAGAGCAGATCAAATATATACAGGCAACTGTCCCCCTTGCACAGTATGCTATTAGACACAAACATCTTCAATGTGCAAAATACAGCATTGATCCCTTCACTTCTTCCCACCTGATGAAGCTAAAGTGACTTTGTTTTACACCCCATTCCATTTTACCTTGATATGAGCAATTTCCAGATGTTTCCATACTGCTGGCTGTACTTTTATACATGGAAAACATCATGGAGCTTTCTCAAATGGGTTGCCTCAAAGACAGACCATGAACAGTATTAGGTCAAATGGCTGAAACTGTCAAGAGTTTCATAAATAAAATATTGATATTAGTTGAGGGATTTGGGGTTGCTTGTTTGCTTTGATGGCAAAGCATAATGGGGGTTTCTCTTTGCACTTTAGCTTTGAAAATAATGCAGCTGTAACTCTAAAAAAATTCTTGAGATACTAATATCTGGCAATATTCCTACTTTTCCAGGGAGAGGGGGTGGGAAAGGAATGGCATCTCCTTCATTGAGCAGGCCAACAGGACAGTTTGTGGGATTAGGAAAAAGCTGTTTTTTCAGATCTGGGCAAAAGATGTCCCAGGCAATATGATTATTTGTATATTTGTTCAGTAAAAGGTTTGATGCACTGCAGGAGAAGTGTGGCTCCTGCACCTGCCCCAGCAGGATGTTTCTTGCAAGGGCTCCCATCATCCCACCTGGAGGCCAGACCCTGAGAGATCAGCCTCCAAGCCACAGCCACCCCGAGGGGCTGATGGGCACTCACACCCCCTCAGAGGGACACAGGCTGAGGAGTGCCACCAGCCACCTTCCTCCCTTCCATATGGTCACCAGGCAGCCACTGCTGCCACACTGGGAGCTACCACCACCCCTGCTCCAAAACCATCACCTGAGACTTTCCCAACTGTAGAGCTCCCTTTCTGGCACATAAACTTCAGTGCTGAGCAAGGGCCAGCTGTTTCCTGTTTCTCTTCCCCCATACCAACCCCCAGGAATTACAGCCCCGAAGCCGGAGGGCAGGGACAAGCAGGAAATTACCCAAGCCTTTTCCAAGTTGCCCATTTCTACTAAAGCATTTACTCCCAGCACCCCTCCCCAAGCAGGGTCCCTTCCCTGCTGAAGGAGTGATGGCTTCAACCACAAGTCCCTACAAAGTGCAAACTCACCAAGCCAGTTTCCTTAGCAGAGCAAGGTTTGTCTGCACCAAGCAAGGACACAAGCAGACTGAGCTCCTTGGTTTCCCAGGGGCACTTTTCCCCTTGGAAAGTTCTAGGGGCATGAGGATCACCTTTTAGTCCATGACGACTCTTCTGTAATTTCCTCTAAGCCATGCTTGCACCAAGGTACAGAATTAACACAAGGGCATTGAGGCCAGCAGTTCTCTGCTGCACACACTGCAAGTGTTAAAAACACGTCCAGCCAACACTTCTCACCTATACAAGCATATCCAATTTCTGCTTCTGCCCTCAGGCACAAACTGGGCTCCGGACAACATCTCCTTCAGTTGTTACCTCTTTTTACAATACCCATCGAGGTTTTAAATCATCTTTTTTTTCTTCCCCTTATAGACTGCTTAATACTTTGATTTACAAAAACCTCAGCATTATACCAATTAAGAAGCAGTCTTCTACTCCATACACCCGGTTATTAATTAAAAGTCATAAATCTCATATTATTAATTGTGACAAAAAAATCAGACCACAGTCACAAAGTTAATTTCATATCCTAAATATTCTAAAATCCTAAGTAATGAGTGCTTACAAAGAGTCACCATCATTCCCTATGCTTCTGTAGTATAAAACACTGCATGAATCTGCAAACCAGATTAAGACATTTGTCAGGAAAAAGGATTGGCTAGGATGCCTGGTAATACTAAACCTAGAATTAAATGGTGTTATTAACAGTGAAAGCAACAACAAAAACAGAGTCCCAGAAGCCTGGGTAAATCACACACCCTCCTAGCTCTACAAGTTCCTATAGCTCTACAGTTACTGCCAACAGCATTTTCATCCAAGAGGGGATTTGTATCTGCAGGGCTATAAGCAAAGCTGTTCAGCTGGAGGGGCTGTTCATACATGCCTCCTTCTGAACTAACAGACATACTGATGCCTTAAGTTTTAGCTTTCATACTTTCTAGATTCTGTACTGTTTTAGCATATAACTCTGAACTTCATAAAGAAAGATCAAAGATCACATCAATCACTTGGATGTGGTAAGACATACAAGCAATCTACACAGGATTCCTCCTTACCTGGGGCTGGGAAGGGCTGGCAGTGAAGTTAAAAGCTTTGTTGGTCCTAGAAAACAAATGCCGGAATGTTGAAGTCTAAAACTTTTAGAGCTGGAACACACCCAAAGTACCCTGAGATTAAACAAAATAATTTTTTTTTTCCCCTAGGAAGGAAAAATAAGGGAAGAGTAGGCAGATGGACCAAGTCCCTTAAGTGATGTTCAAGTGGTACATGAAGAAATTGCATTTGTATTCTCACATCCCAGCTTACTCAAGTTGGAAGTTCTCCAGCCTGGTGACTAGCAGCTCATATGCAATATTGAACGGTGCCATGGAAGCCACATCCACAAATATGATCTGCTCAGAGGGTCTTGTTTCAGGTGTTGGCTCAGAGGGACACAGGGTCCGACTCACTTCTTGGTAATTGTAGGTCCTCTGATAGCTACAACAGCCAGGGAAAGGAGGGAAGAGAAGGTTGGATAGGAAAGAGAGAGAGAGAGAGCAGTTAAGAGGTTTTTCAGCACTATTAAGAATGGCAACATTTTCCCTCTGTTTGCATAACTGAAATTCTCATCTAAAAGCCCAGGAGCATTCACTCTTTTATTCAGCATTCAAGCTCCACCTCTGTTGCCTCTGGCAATCTGCCCAAGGGACTGGTCATCCTCAACATTTCACTTCCCTCGGGGATGGCCACCACAGCTGTGGATTTCTAACATCTGCCATTTAGTGGAGGCAAAGAGAGCACTGACAGCCACTGCTGTACCCATCACCTGCATCAGGCAAAACACTGCAGGATATCTGCTGCTGGCACCAGGATCCAGTCACAGGATGAAGCTTCACCTCTGAAATGGACTAAGGTGCCTGAAAATTCTCTATTTGCAGCCCACCAAGCCCTGAGGTTAATGAAGATACAAAGCAGCATTGCTTTCATAAAGAAGCAGCCCCAAAACAACCACTCCTTAGAATAAACTTAACTTAAATGTTCCTTAGGTGAGAAACAGAAGCTCTTTTTCCAGAAATGCACTGTTACACAGAAGCTACAGTGCTCTTTCAAGAGCCTGTTCAAACTCTGTCCCAAACCAGAGCCCAGGAACCACCTGCACACATAGCAGCAACTGTGGAATGACAGCAACAATGTGTGGTAGATTCAGTGACTGGTGCCACAGGCAGATCCCCTGCAGACAAGCCTCCTGGTGCTCTGTGCACATATCTGAGAAGCTAAGAGCCAAGAGCAGGCTGCCAGGTGAGAGGTGACCTATGAAACCCTGCTCTCCCTACACCCAGCTGGCAGCGAGCAAGGACTAACCAAGCCCTGCAGTGTGCACAGGTTACAAGCAGCAGCATTGAGGGAGGCTGCTGATGAATAGAGCTGGTAGAGGAGTGTGCAGAGAGAGGAGTGTGTCACAAAGAAGAGCCCCCAGTACTTACAGGCCTCGGAAGATCAGTGGCACCTGCCAGGAGAGCACTCCCTTCTGCTGACGGACTACAAACAGGACGGGGTACTGGAGGTTCTCGGAGCTGCTGTTCACGTACACCCTCACTGCATCCACCTGTGGGGAAAGAGAGCATAAACTGAAGGGGGAGAACAAGGCAGCTCCAAATCTAGGTGGGAAAAGCCTTTCCCCCTTCCTCAGTCTGACTTAGGTGCTGACAATATGCACAGGGAGATCAGCAGTGTTTATCACCAGACTAACTATTCAGATCCAGAAGTCATTTATAGAAGTGCCTCTCTGCTGATGCTGCAGTCCAGAATCACAGCCCTGTGCCCAGGTCAGAGGTGACTGTCAGACAAGACACAGTGGACAAATGCAGAATACATAAGAGAGTTCAGTACCTTCTGTTGGGAGCAACCTACATAACTTATCTTACAAAAATTAAGCAAACACATGTGGACACACAAGACAAAGACTCAAAGCTACAACTAACAATTTTCTTGCCGGGACTCTTATGTGCCAAACTCAATCAACATTACTGGAAAGTCACAAAGATGAAATCAAGAGGCAAGGATGAAGAAGCAGATTAGCAGTGGGCTCTCATGTAAACAATTCCAATATGACCATAATCCCACCTAACAAAACAGGAATATACTGCTGACTGCCCTCAAGTGGACAAGAAAGGCTGCTTGTGAGAAATGTTGTAATGCAGCCCACTGCACCAGCAATTGAAATTTCTACTTATTATCATTGGCCACCACGTGGTTGCAGAAGTAGGACAGCTGTGGTGTAACACACCCTCAGTTCGCTATTTGAGAAGCAAGAAGTTTGTCTGTACCACATGGAAATATCACCATTTCCATTTGAAAACAGCATCCCTTCAGCTCTCTCTCCAGAACTGTAGACACTGATGAAGAATACAAAATACATGAGTGCATAACTCATCATATGATAAGAAACAGCCCATCTCAACTAAAGGCCTTGAAATAATGAAAACATATTAAGTAGATAATACATACACATTTTAAACCTGCCACATCCTGAAAGATTATAATGGACTCTCACTAGATCAGTAAAATACTTCTCACAGATATTCTGATTTTATTCCCTCCAAGAAGAGTAAAGGGTCAAGGAGGTAGCACATTCTGAAAAGAGCATACAGAATTAGGAAGCTAGAAAAAGGAGAGTTATCTGAGACAGCAACTTATCCTTTACCCTGGGGACACCAGTTTCAGAGAAATTACTTACCTCTGCAATTCCAAGTAAAAGAAAATTTCCTATTTATTCTTGTTTGGTGATTCTTGACTCACATGAGAGTTGAATCTAGTAGAACAAAACACCTTCCTGAAAGCCATAACCATCAGTTTTCCTGACATTATTACCGTAATACAGAGGCAACAGCCACCAATTCCTAAAAATTATATCTTCAAAAAAAAAAAAAAAAACAACAAACAAACAAACAAACAAAAAAACCAAAAAAAAAAAAAAACCAAACACATAATTTAATTAAAACCCCCTTGAAACAGAAGAGTGTCTTTTCTCATTGCCTTCTGGCTTTGAAACCTTTGCAAAGCTCTTTTGGCCTGCTTTCCAGTTTTTCCTTCCAGTCACAAGAACTATATATGCAATTTTGTTTCCAAGGATATTTCACCATAAAGTGCTAAAAGAAAGCTAAGAAAAACAGCAGCACAAAGCAAAACACACAAGGAAAACCTGAAGGGTGTCACCACAGCAGCACTGGAAGATAACTCAGTGGCTTCCTTAGTCCCTGCAGCTGCCCCAAGGGAGCCGAGCCAGCACACATTGGTGTGACTTGGAAACACAGGGACTGGGCTGAACAAGCTCCTGTTTGTTTCTTGATGTTTGCTATGACAGGGAGTGAGGACATGAAAGAAGCAACTGGAACTGAACAAGAAAACAAATCTAAGGAACATGAAGACAAAATGGTCAAGCCAGTCTCCTGCAAGGACATGGAACAATTCTCCACCCCTGGGGAAAACAACTATCACTGCAGAAAAGACACATTTCAGCTAACTGTACAGCAGCTTTTTGCCCATGAAAAAGGTTCAAGCAAGCCCACCTCCACAGGTGAAGTGATTCTTGCTTGCCTCAGGCTGGACATGGCTCTGTGAACTCTCCAGGGCCCAGCACATCAGCTCAATGCAATGGGGAGCTCACATCAAACTCACAGCAAATATCACTACTGGCTCATGCATCCTCAACTATCCATAAATACAAGCCAGAGATTGGGAAATTCTCTTCTCCACTGACTGCACAAATACAGACCATAACCCAGGACATGAGTTATGCATATATTGCAGATAGTCAGGTTTTCTTCATTGTACATGAGTATGTGTATATTAAATGAGTACAGTTCCCTCCGAGCCCTCTCCTGATGGGAGAGGTATTCCAATGCCTTTATCAGCTTTGTGGCTCTGCACTGGACTCACTCCAGCAAGTCCATATCTTCCTTATACCAGAACTGGGACCAGGGCACCAGAACTGGCACAAGCAGGATCACCTAGAGCCAGCTGAACATGGATGGAGACTCCATAACCTCTCTGGGAGACCTGTTATGGTGACTGATCATCCTCAGTAAGAAAAGAAAGTTTCCCATCTATTCTAGAGAAGCACAAGGGAAGGGAAATAAAAGCATTGGTGATTAATGCTCTGACAGAGAAAAGCCTGAGAAGTGGGAGTCCCTTCCCTCTGCTGTGATCCAGCAGCCAGACCCCTCATTTGGTTCCCCTCTCTCCACAAAGCTAAGCTGATTATACACCACCTACAACATTTATTCAGCTTTGCTGCTGATTCCATTATCTTATAAGAAGTGTAGGAAATAGGAATATCAGGAGAGGGAGGTAAGAGTCTCAAGACTCAATACTCTTTTAAATCTAAGCAATTACACACAAGAAAACTGGTATATGCCATATTACTACCATAATGACTTATCTGCATCCTTACTGTGCTCAGCACTCTGTATTTGCTCTCTGTTACAGCTGGTTATAGCTTCTTTGCCCTGCTCCCCTAAAAGTCCATATTCATGTGCCTTGAGCTCTTTTTGGTCTGATATCTGGGGCAACACCAAGCTGCATCAAAGCAAGACCAACTATGGCCTAAGTGTGGACTCACAGATGGGATCCCACTACACTTTTTCCCCCTCTAACCTTTCTCTCTGCACTCTACACAGGCAAAGCTCCTTTCCAGGCCATGTTCAAACAGGGTGCCTCAAACAGAGAGGAACATCAGAAAATCAGAAGCAAAACTTACAGAGCAGCTCGTTAAGAAGATCTCAATGTAATTTAAATTTCACCTCAATACACCAGCAATTCACTTGCAATGAATAACTCTGCTCCTACTACATTTGCACATACCTAGATCAATCTGGAGCATCACACTGAGTGTAACCCCATCAATATCTTTATTATAAAAGTCCAGGAAACAAACAGGGTGATTAAGAAGCTGGACAGATGGCAGTTGAGGTTCCACCCCATCTAGTTATGTACCCTGCTGCCATCCCCACAGCAACACAGGGCCTCTTCTGGGCAGATCTCCATCCCAAGGTGCAGCTCTGCTCTCCCCTCAGAGGATCTCAGGGATACACGAGCAGCTCCCAACAGCTTTGGTTGATGGGCATCTTTCTTATACGACAGCTATTTCCGCCAAACACTGCAACAAAACAGGTGGGATTTGCCTTCTGGCCAAACCTGCACAAGAACTTCCCAATTAATGGTTGATGACTTGGAAATAAGCTTGGGCATAAGTCCAGAAAAAGGTAGGTGCAATTATGAGGAAGCTTGGGAAAGTGCAGAAAGAATTACCATTTAACTGCAACCAGGGCTTCTCTTCATCTGTTGTCACTCACTCTCCAATTTAGTGCTACAGATTAGAAGGAACCCTAATTAGTGTCCTGGAGAAAGAATTTTCCCTGGCAGGATGAACTGTCCAGCAGGAGCATCACAAGGGACAGGGATAAAAACGTAACACTTATGAATGGATGTTTATGATTTTTAGGTCTTCTTCTACTTGACCTATCTTAAACTTGTAATCCATGCTTTGCTCCTAGATTCTCTTGCCTTGATATCAACAACAGATACAATCTCATGCTACAGATTTAATGAATTCACTATTGAGTCAATGCTACTAATACCATCTTTCCCTTTGAAACACATTTGGCATTTGCCTTCAGCAAAATATTTTTACAAGAGTGAAAAAAAGCAGGAGGTGAAGAAAAAAAAGTGATTTATTTATTTCAAATATGCTCCCCCTCCACACCTTCCCAAAGGTTATTTCATTTTTAAAACAAGAAGTTCTAACGCAAGAACCCTTCCCTGCTACAGAACCACTGCTCCCATCACACATACCTCCCCCTTCCAACACAAAACTTGATGTGGAGACAAGAGGAACTCCAGTGAAAAAACAGTGTTTTAAATTAAAAATTATAATCATCACAAAGACTATGAGCCTTCTCTGCATCCATCCCCACTCACTTAGCAATGGTGAGATGAGGAGGAAGTTTTGCCTGGGCAGAAATGAGGTCAACTAGGCTGCTGTCACTCCTGCATTGCCAGCACTGCTGAGGAACTTTATTTTGGAGCAGATCATTGCCAGCCCCACAGAAAACTAGTTGCACCTTCCCCTTCCTTGTACACTCTCAGCAGGAGGCTGGCAGTACAACATAGTGCTAGACTTCATCTGCAGCCTCCAAGCTGAAACCCTCATCTTGGGAAACAAACTTGTGTACCAAATGCTCCCTTGGACAAGGCAGGCCCTGCACAAATATTTGTCAGCAATAACCACACTGCTGCCTTTTGTGCTGTGGGGCTGAGGCAGGGTCAGGAGTGCTTCAGAAACTTCTGTTCCTCACATTCCTTCCCAGTGCCAAGGCTCTGCTGTGTGCAGGGGCGATTCACCAGCAGGCTCATGATAGTTTTGTTTCTCAGATGACTGACCTTGAAGTTTCTCCTGTGTTTCAAGGTAGACAGAGCAATAAGACAGCTGAATAAAGAGAGAGCTCTCAGCTCTGCATAAAAACGTGTTAGACCAGGAAAGACAAATATTTGTACTTCAGTTCCACCACCACCACGGAGATAGGGGGAGGGGAAAAAAAGAAATTAAAAGAAGTACAACTGAATTCCATTCTCTAGATGGGAACAGGCAGAAGGAGCCAGCCCCAAATTTGCACTGCCGAACAGAACCAACATGGCCACAAACATTAAGCAAAATAAACCAGGCTCTTGTTGACATGAAAGAATCTTTGGACTGATAATTAAATCTGCATTTTCCACAGAGATTACACATCATCTTAAGACTGGGGATGTGAATTTAAGGGCAAGGCAGGAGGTTGCAACAACACCTTGTGCTGTAAGCAAAGGTTTTCAAGGGCTTTACCATGGACTCCTTTCCAAAAGCTCTTGCTAAGCAAAGCCTTTGAGTCACACCAGGGCTGCACCCACACGCCAGGCACTCCTTGGCAGCCTGTTGGGATTACCAGCCCGTGTTGCGACAGCACTCAGCCGTGGGCCTGCCAGGCACCGGGCCAGGCCCGTGGGCAGGGAACACATCCGGCAGGCAAACACTCACTGCTGCTCCAAGGAAAGGTCTCAGCACAGGATACATGTGCAAAAGTCACTGAACTGCTAATGCTGGCTGTTGCATGAGAAAGAGGTGCTTCATTTTTATACAGACCCTGAAATTAAGTGAGGTAGGATTGAGCCAGATGGACTGGAGCAATCGAGGCAGTGAGTGAATACCCCATAAGCACCCAGCTCTGCTGATCTTCCCACTGATGAGGCAATGGGGGAAGCTGAGACCTGGAAGGAAAACAGTGACAGGTTTTAGAGAACCGCTTTTCTGCTGTCCCAGGAGATGTGAGCACCGCTCCTGGCTGACAACAGAACAAGTGGAGCTCAGAGGATCATTCCCTTTCAGCCTTTCTCTGTCTCTGCGCTCCAATGTCAATAAGACTTAATTGCCAAAAGCAATCTGTCAAATAACCTTGGCCCAGAGTTTTCTTCCAGCATTTCTGCCAGGAGTATTAAATACCTGAAGCAGCATAAATGAAGAGACAGACTCTGGGTACGTCAAGCACAGCCTTGGACACATTAACATAACTGCTCCAGGATTAGTATTTTTCATTTAAATGTTTCACTCTGTGCAAATGTGCTGTGTGGATTTACAGTCTGCCATGGACTTTCCCATGAGTTCACTTGTTTGCAACAGTATCTGTGAAGCATAAATGGAAGTAAGACAAATATAAAACATGATAATATTTATCTTTTTCCATTATTGAAGTTTTGTCCTCTAACCAATGTCGCCAGGGAGTCTCCAGGACAGCCAGAAGGATAAATTGGGAGTTGCTATGCTGGATGAAGTAGGTACCTGTTTCTGAACACCCTCAGACTTCAGAGAGATGTTAAAAATAAAAAATACTATTTTGAACAGTCAGTTAAGGAACAAACTACTCTGCAATAATTGCATCTTCCTAAACCACAGCAGCTGGAACTCTGGGCCAGGCCAACCCTTGAAACAAAACGGTATATAACCTTTCAAATCATAACCGAGTAACTCCAAGCTCCTGGCACTAACTCCAGGGTTTGCTGTCAGAACTTAGATCCCTGGTTCTTTCTTGGCTCCCAAGTTCTTCACTTCAGTATGTGAAGAAGTTCAGCACTTTGGATGTGGATTGAATTATGTCTTGTAATGCATGATGTCTTTTTTTAAACCATTTTCCATTTATTTTAAACTACTCTGAAGTAGCTATTTCTATGCTCAAAGAAAAACGTCAGTGTAAAAATTAAGGAAGGCTGTTTCTGAAATCCTCTGTGGTTCTCCAAGTGTACACAGCACAAAATTATGTTTGCTTATGCAAATGTACTAAACTATATTTTCAAACTGAGCAGATGGCACACCCTTGCAATATACCTTTTACAGTCTGTACTTCGATTCCTTAAATATCCCCTGAAATAGCAGATGAGGTCCATACAGAAAAAGCTTACCTTCGTACCAACAACTTCTGCACAAGTTATTTGAGGACATGTCAGCCTCTACTTACAATGCAAATGTATAATAAATTGCTGCACTGTTCTTGGAAAGAGTTCAAACTGAGGAGAGGCATTTTGATGAAGTTCCTCAATTCAGAATTTGTTTTCTTTTTTAATCTAAACATCTTGGGGCTGGGAAGGGAACAACAAAACCTGATCAGCTTTGATTTTAAACATGACAGCCCAACAGAAGAGAATGACTAAGATTTAGAACAACATTCAAATTCAAAAGAGATTCTTTAGTTCAAGGACAAGTTATAGAGCTTGACAGCATTAGCTTACACATTAGAAATAAAAATAAAATTCTTGCCAGCACCGCAGTCACCATCTGAAGGTCTGTTGGCTACTCTGTAAGAAACCAGAGCAGCTTTCAGTTTTTTCCCCTAAAGCCTGCAAACTGATAGCCTCTGTCAAGATGTACTACTCTCTTTCTGCCTCCTAGGTAGGAAAACCCACAAAGTGCAAAATCTTAGAAAGATAAAGAATAATTTAAGTTTGAGGAGATCTCAGTTGCTTCTACCCCCAGCCCAAAGCAAAGCCACATCCCACACTGTTCTTTCAGCTAAGATATCCCACTTTTGTCAGAGTTTTCAAGACTGTATTTTCTGATGCAAAAAACAACAGTCAAGTTTGAGTTTTTAGTAGATCCCCATGCAATTTCTCTCAATAGTTTACTTTTGTTTTCCCTTGTAAGCAAAAGCTTTTTGTGTGACCCTAGGCAGGGTGAGGAGTGTTCAAGAGAACCCACTGAGAAGCAGCAAGCACATTCCAAGTGCTGTGTGCTCTACACTGCCTACGCTGTCACCTCCTAAGGTTGTCTGTTCTCTTTAAGAAATATAAATTATATACACAAAAGTTACTCCAAAGGGATTCTGTTGAACCTTGCTTGGCTTCAGATACCATATACTATAATTTGCTTTGATTTTTTTTTTTGGATTTGATTTCGTGCCTACATTCCTGTCACATAAGATATTTACTATTAGGTTCCAGAAATGGTGTGCTGAAGCTCTTCCAGGGTCCTGTGGTGAACAGACTAGAGCCAGCAACTGAAGAGCAATAGTGTTCAGGCCCTAGAGATCCTGTAATAACAGCAGCTCTACCAACATAAGGAAATCCTCTTATGCAACTATTTGTAATCTTCCCAATTTCTTTGATTTTTACGTGCATCTTTGTGGCTAAACTGGTGGGCTTCCACTCAGCATTAAGGAAAGACAGAACTCAGCCTGTTGTCCTCACTATAGCTCAGGCTCAGCCTACTCCAAACAGCAGACTAAAGTTTTATTGCATTCATAGTGTAGCTGTGGACTGAAAGCTGGGCTGGAGCCAAGACTAACATTATGGAGAACGTGTGCAGGACACCATGGGAATACTTCAAGGTAGTTTGGCCTGAAGGTTCCTACATGTGAAACCCAAAGCCAGCTCAGAAGCAAGAGGTGAAAAAATTGCTCTTAGAGTTGTTATAATAGACATGGGTGCTGCTGGAATGAGACCTACACTAGTATGTCAAACAGCAGAGAACAGCAAACACTTGATTTGATCACTGCCACTTATTAAACCAGGTTGCCCTGTGTAGCAGATCAAGGAGTTTTCCCGCAGCTAGGATATATGGCTTTAGTCTGAGCAATTGTGTGAGTCATCACACAATTCCAGAGGAACATACAGGTTCTGGCTTCTTGCCTAAAGGAAAGCAAGTGCAACTACCATCTACACCTCGGAAACAAGACCCATTCACTAGAGGTCAGAGGAACACAATGCATTGTGCTCCTTGGCTGGAAAAGGCACTTGGTCACAAAACTTAAGGCATGTAATTGGAGGACTTCTGATCTTCTTGCTAGTGTTGAAACTGCTCTTCCTTTAGGGATGTCAACTTTTTCCTATCTGCAACTCTGAAAAAACAAAGGGTAATGATAGTAGCAACCCTCCCTGGCAGCACACAGCCTCTCACAGACTGAAGGTAATTTTTTACCCATCACTCCTCAGATAGACTTCACAGACAAGACACTCAACACACTCCAGGGCTACACATCCTCACACTGCACAACTGCTCAGCAGAGAAGCCACAGCTTAATCAACTGTCAATCACAATTTATGGTAAGTTGGGCCATATGGGAACTGGGACTGGGGCTCTGTTCCTAGTCCTGGCAAGGGAGGAGGAGGGAAATAGCACCCACTCTTTCTCTTAAAATAGGCACAGCCCACTGCTCAGCTTCCGAGCTCATTGCAACCAACGTGTACTGCAAGAATGTCCAAGAACTGTGTCTGGATTGCAGCAGCTTTGCCCACAAATGGAAGTTGGAAACCTGTTCTCTTCAGAGATACTTGGTTTTCTAAATATAGTGCAAGTATTTCCCAAATCATACATTCAGCTGACCTGAGCTCCAATGAGGAAAAAGAACTTTGGTTGTCTTCTTTCTCATGATATTCTCCTGGACTGCTTACAATTTGGTACGGGACATACAAACCAAACTAAACAATGTTAGTACAATTTGTGTTTTCAGCAAATTAACCATTAGCAACTGCCATATCCTACAGTGGTGGAAAGTCTCATTCACTTTGAATTCCATCATTACTCACACACACGCTATTCTTCCTGAAAACCCTGGTATTACTGCAAACATAGAACGAAGCAGGTTCTCTTACTTGTCACATAAAGCCTTCTCCAGTCAGTGGTAAATCCAGCAGAAACATTCTACAGCACTTTTTCAGTCTTCTGAGCAGAACACACTGCACATGCAGTTCCAGCAAATCAGCAAAGGTCTCCTTCCTTTCTCCCTCCCAAACAGGAACATGCTGAACATGTGGAATGAGTGTGCTTGTTTTTTACCCCCATCCTGGATGTCTCCAGTGTAAATAATTCTAAAATAAAATAACCCTGTTTGCTCAACTAATTGCTCACCAGACTTCTAACAGTGCACATCTGCCTTTGCTGTTAGAGCATGAGGGCATAGCAACAAGTGACACAGTTGGGTTTATGACTATGTTTTTTTACACTTGGAGTTAAAAACTAAACAAACAGCTGTACAGGGAGGGAAATTTCAAAAAGCAGCTAGAAGGGAAAAAAGGGAATTCAAAAAGCAGTAAGACCACCCCCTTAGTCTTAGCAGTAAGACTAAGCAGAGGTGGCTGTGCTTCTCCTCAGCGCAGCTTTACCTTCACGTTTCCACCTCAGATATTAAGGCCTAAATCCTATTACATAAAAGACTGTCAGCTCTCCTGCCTCAAGA
The DNA here is from genome assembly GCF_023055355.1 of Agelaius tricolor. NCBI lineage: Eukaryota > Metazoa > Chordata > Aves > Passeriformes > Icteridae > Agelaius > Agelaius tricolor. The sequence goes on from NW_027269269.1 coordinate 23,135,052, forward strand.
CAAGTGTTTCTGCACAGCACATAGGAAGGCTTTTCCCCCTCCACAGACAGAGATGTTTTACACACAGAAATTTCAGCTAGGTGGTTTGGTTCACATATATGGATCATCATTTTCATTTTACCCACAAGTTGTAGAGAAAGGAAGCCACAGGTCTCAAAGCAGCTCTGCTGCAGAACCCTGAGCTGTGGTTTCTTCACCTTGTATCTATCTGCTTGCGAATACTCTCATGGCACTCATTTTTTCTCTCCCGTCTTGCATGCATTTCCATATCCCAAGGAGTAAGGATGATGATGTGGATGAAGAACATCCTCTGAGATCAGGCAAGCACAAAACTTTTCAGAAAGCAGGAAGTTCTAATGCACCAAGCTGGAGGAAAGGTCTTGTTCCCTCCTTTCTCTCATCCAACATCCAAGCTGCTCTATCCAGCTGCGTTTTCACACATGCCTGTGCAGCCATAGGACCTCAGTAACCAGAAAATTTACAGAGGGTTGATGGATCACAAGCCAACCCTCACATTTTGTCCTTGTTCCCAAGTTTTCCCTTGCTTTGTAGGCCTGGCCTCATGAGGGAGAGCAGCAGAGGGGAAAACAGCAGAATTTACAGCATCATGAAAACAAATTCCTGTTTTCAGAACCAGATCACTCCAGACCTGACTTTGTTTCAGAGGGGAAAGCAATTAAACTCATGCACTGCAGCCCTTCCATATGGGGAATGCTCTTTTTATTCAATTAACTTTTCTGTAACTAAGGTTAATTGCCCATGCGGTATCTGCCTAGAGTTATCAGAGGCTTCTGGCTAAACTGCCATCAGCACAGAGACAGAAAGAGACCAAAAAGACCAGGAAGAGCAGAGAGCTCACAAGTGGCAGGCAACTGGCAAACTCCTGTCAAATACTGGCTAGTATTCCCTCCCTAAGAGTTCAAGGCTTAAGACTGTAGCAAAAGGCAATGACTAATACACTGAATTTTTGCAGGACTTGCATTGCTTCACAAGACTTAACACCAAGAAGACAGCATGTCCCTAAACATCTTCCCAACTTTTGCATAAGAAAACCCTGCCCACAAGAACTTGGTCATTAAAGTCAAGGTTTCCACTACCAAGCTTCTAAATCTTGAGGAATTCTCAACAACAGGGAGACACAGGAACACCAAGACAGCTCAGCCTTTGACCATGCCAGCAAGAGGAGATCCAGTCATGTTTGCCTCTCATGGGCTCAGGGCTGCAGCTGGGAAAGGGGCTGCACACAGCCACAGCCATCCCCCAACTAGGTCAGCCACCTTCTTCCCAGCTCCCACTGGTTCATCTCAGAAATGGCACCTGTGGAACTCAGTGAGGAATCACAGAATTGGAAGATCATCTTCAGAGATCATCTAGTGCAAACATCCTGCCATGGGCAGGGAGATATCTTCACTAGATCAAGTTGCTCAAAGCCCCATCCAACCTGACTATGAACACTCCCAATTATGTGTATCCACAACTTCTCTGGACAACCTGTTCCAGTTCTCACCATAAAATAAATTCTTCCTTATGTCCTACCCAAATTGACACTCTTTTAGTTCAAAACTGTTGCTCCTTGTCCTGTCATTACGCTGTAGAAAGCTTCTCTTGATCATTTTATAAGCTTTTTTTATACTGAAAGGCCATAAGAAAGTCTCTCTGGAGCCTCCTCTACCATCAGAACCTGTTCTAAGCCTCCCTCATCAGAAAACTTTCTATGAAATTCCATCTTTATTTAAAGAGTTTTTATCTTTCAAACACTTTTCCTAGCAGAAGCTTGTTGCATGGTCCTCTAAGCATATTCATGGCAGTGCTTGGTGAGTTCTGCATTGAAAAAAATATTAAATCTCAAACCTGAATTTCCCCTTCTTAGATATGCTCTTGACCCTATCTCTGCAGAGACTTCATGTTCCAGCACACAGGACCATGGAGATTAGTCCATTAGAGCTCCTGCTTAAATAAGGCAGCAGTCTGTACTGAGCAGTCTGTACTTCACAGCTACAGGAACAGCTTAGCGTCTAGAAGTTGCATATAGGTACCTGCACACACCCCTGAGCAGCCATGTGCTTCCTCCCACTGTAGCTCTCCAGGAGAGAAAGCTTTTTTTCCAGAGGTGTCCAGCAAAAAAACACACAGCTTCAAAGAGCATATTAAATTGAAGGAACCAGATTAATTTTAACTGAAGTCAGTATTCGTGTTGTCTCTGCTAACAAGCCACAGACAACATGTGGACTGCCGACAGGCTCTCATGGTAATACCCAATACTTGTAACACCTGAAGAAACCTAACTTAGACCTCGTCCAGCTTCCAAAAGGAGGCTCAAGCCCAAAGTGTGCTTTTGGGTGAGACCTCCTGAGATCATTGGTGACACCCAACAGTTAAGTAAGGCTGGGCTCAGTTGCATCATAGCCCAGACACCCAACTGCTGGCCCATAAATACCAGGTGCATTTTATTGCACAGTATACAGTGTGGGGAAAAAGCCACAGCTTCCATTTTCTATTGTTCTGTACAATTGAGGACAGGAGGGAAGAGTCATCTACCTAGTTCACCATCTTTTGGTACATCAGATCATCTTACTCATCAATTAACACCCAATCCAAAAAACAGAGTGGGGGGCGGGGGAGGGCAGGCAGAGTTTCCAAGGTACCACTTAGCTACTTGAGATAAACAAGACACAAAAAGTGGGGTGGGGGGAACCCACAATAACTGGGTATATACAGAGAGGACAGGTTTCTTTTCACCATCAAACAGCCATGGATGGCCCTGGCCACCCTGCCCTGCATCCTCCTCACGACACACCTCACATGCACAGCCTTGCCTCACCTCCCGGGCTACCAGGGGAGAGCACCCTGATCCTAAGAAAATGCACAGTGGGGAAAACGGCATTAGGAAGGCTTATTAAGTGCACATGCACATACACTCTTTTTTTTTCTTTTTTTTTTCTTTTTTTTTTTTTGATGGTTTGGTTTTTTTGTGGGTTTTGTGCTGTTTTTCAAAAATTATTTTTAATTAGTACTATTACCCTCACAACTCTCTTCTAGTCTTCAAACGCATTCTGCTGTTAGAACTACTGGATACCAAACCCCCCTTTGGCGGTGGGGGACACCAATCCACCTGCCCACCCCGCAGCCGCTGGGACACCGGCACCCTCCCAGCCGGCAGCCCCAGGAAGGAAGGTGGAAAGGAGCCCGCAGGTGCACTGCGGCTCCCGACCAGCGCGGCGGCGGGAGGATGCGGGCAGGACAGAGGGAGAGCCCGGCCCGCTCCCGCACAGCGGCGGAGCCGGTCGCTCCCCGGCACACACCCCACACCCGAGAGGGAGAGGGGGACGCGGTGCTCGCCCCGCCGGGGGTCGCTCCTACCTGCCCGGGCTCGCTGCGGTAGGCGAAGGCGTAGACCCGCTCCGAGCTGATGTTCACGGCGCCCCGGTAGACGTGGCCGAAGGCGCCGGGAGCGGGGTTGTCCCCGGGGCCGCCCCCCGTCGCTGCCGCTGTCGCGCAGAGCAGGGCGCAGAGCAGAGCCCCGGGGGCCGGGACTGCCCTCCCGGCCATGGGCTCCTTCCTGCCCACCCCGCCGGGCGCCCGGACTGCGTGTCCCCGGCAGGGCGGGCGGCGAGGCGCTTTATCTGTGATTTAAATAAACAGCTCGGCGACACGGGCGAGAGGCGGCGGGGGCAGCGCCGCACACCCCCGCCCCTCGCCTGGGGGACGCCGAGCAACTTTCCCCGGGGAAGGACCCTCCGCCGGCCGGCGGGGCGGGGAGGGGAGGGGAAGGGAGGCCGGCCGGCGGGCTGGCCAGCCCAGGGGAGGAGGGTCTCTCTCCTCTCTGTGACCGGCCCCAAATTCTGAGCCCGGCTTAGCAGCCGGTTGTCAGAGAGCTTTTCCCCTTGGGGCGCCGTGCCGTGAGCGCAGGGACACGCTGGCATCGTCAGGCACGCGGGGATCAGCATCTGCAGGGCTTCAACACTCCCTGCCCACCGCGTTAAGGTGGTCCCCGCTCCATATTCTGCCGGCTTGCAGGAGCTGCAGGTCGCACCTGAAATCCTGTATGGGGCGCTCCCTAACCTTTAGTTTTGGCTTCTCATCCTAAAGCCTAAAGGTGTGGAAAGCAGCAGCAAATGTAATTTCATTAATCTGAAAATGGCTTGGTGAATCTTTTCTTTGCGTATCCATGGACCTAGCTACAAACCACACTGCAATGCTCTTAACCTTTTCAGCAAGATGAGAGCAATACTGTTGGGCTGGGAAAAGGCAAGGGATGTCTCTCTCACGGCTTAACGCTCCTATGGTCTTCTGTTGAAAACACATCTAGGAAATGTGTCAGATCCCATGGTATAGGGATGCACTTTAAAGTCAGAGAAAATGGAGTGTTGCTTATAAAGCAATTGGAAGGGTTTTTCAGGCTGAGCATAAACTTTCAGGAGCCACAGTTTTATCAAGTCAGCCTGTAGTCTCCAACTGCAGCGACTCTAGCCCCAGAAGCTTTACACAAGTTGCAGATTTTGTTTTCAAGGCTGAGAGATTTCCAGGGGGTCACTTGTCTTTGGAGGAAAAGTTGCAAAGCTCAGCAAAATGAGCCAGCAGCATGCCTTGTGCTGCCATTTTGATCTCCAGGCCCTTGTGTGATTTCTGCCAAGAGGAAAAAGGAAACAATTGTGTCAGTTCTGTTAGTCTTGAAGCAGGGTTCAAGTCACCCTGCCTTTTGTCAGAGTCCCAAGAAGTATAATTTAGAGTAAAATAAACCACTTGAGGCCTGGAGGAAGATGGAGAACCCAACACAAAGATTTTGTCTTTCAGCCTGGAACATCATGCTCTGCAGACAACGAGAGTTTATGACTCTATCTTGCCTCTTAACAGGACATGATGTGACCTGTCCTGGGAGACTTTAAACTGCGGTGGCACTGGGAGACTTGTGGCCTCCCCTCCTCACCCTGCAGAGTCCAAGGCTCTTGAGCCCTACAGCTCTTTCCTCCCCACTGCTCTCTGCAGATGCACAGGTCCCTCTGCCAGGGCCAGCAGCCCTCTAGCATGTACATGGAGGGAGGACACCAGGAAACTCATCTTCTCCCAGAGAGGAGACTTCAGGCAACAGGAGGAGGTAAGGCAGGTAAGGGCCATGCCTGGTTCCTCAGAGCAATGTGACTGATGGCACAAAGATGGTGTTCTGCAAGCCAAGATAGCTGTGGCAGCTGCAAATAATTTTTGTGTCATTTGGTGTCATGCATATTCCAGACTGGGATATCAATTAATTGTCCCTCTCTAGTTGTGTTGGTGTCATGGCAAAAAAGTGGCTCTTCATATAGTCCACATTTTCCAATGCAGAGTTATGTTATTCTTGAAGTGCTTTCCCTGATTATGGTATCTTACCAAAGACTACACATTTTCCCTCATTTTTAATTGGAGAATTCAAGTTTTCTAAGTGTCATACATTGTTCTTATCTTAACTTCATCTCACTATTTTGAGGCTCTTTCTGTGATTTAGCAATGGTAAACCCTTGTTCAAATCTTTGCCTCCAAGGTATGATACAGCTTGACTTGGTGTTATTTGCAGAAGTTTGAAGTCAAAGGTCAACTCCATCATTCAAGTTGCTAATGAAAGTAAACAACCAGCAGACAGATCAGATCTCTTCGTATGATATACCTTCCCACTGACAGGAAAATATCCACTGCACCAGTTTGGGAATTGCTTTTTAATCACACACTCTTCTCATGTTAATACCATCTGAGGCAAATTTGCCTTTATGAGAGTGGTGTTCAAGACAATGTCAAAAGCTCTACGGAGTCAAAACATATTTCACTATTCCTTTCAGCACTTAATAATCAGCTATCTTGGCAAAGAAATAAATTAGGTTAGTTTGACATGATTTGTTCTGGACAAATGCAGAGTGCCTACTGCTCATCCCTTTACTGTTATTTAGTTGCATGCACACTGATTGCTGAACAGCTCGTTTCATTACTTTTCCAGATAACAAATGGAGGCTGGCTGACATACAACAACACTTCACTCAGACCCTTTGATAAAGATGAGTAGCCCATTTTCCCTTTTCATTACACCTGGATGTTGCTCTTGAAGGGCAGCATGTACTTTGGAAGAAAGAACCAATCCCTCTAAGAGGCAGTATTCTCATCCAGATACACCATCGGTCTGAGGCAGTGGAAGTGATCTTTTCTTCTGTATGCCAAAGTTCTCAGGCAGCAGGAGCTAGGAAGGGCCAGATGCTCCCTAAGGGACAGGGATCTGAGCGCCACAACACAGAGAGGGGAGAGAGGGGCACAGCAGGGACCTCACCAGCCAGGGCTCCATCCCACAGGATCTGAGCAAGACAAGCAGGACGGGCCTGGATATGGAATCAACAGAGTCCAGATTGGTGGACAAGTCAATAGCAATGGGACAGGTCTGAGGTCAATGCAGTTAGTGACTCAGGTCTGGGGATGGCAGTCAGGGACTGACACAGTCCCATCAGCAGCAGGCACATCCCCAACAGTGAGGCAGACCTGAGGACTGGCCAGGAAGCTGGACAGCAGGGCCAAAGGGATACAGAGAGGGCTGTCACAGGGCTGTAGCTCCAGCTAAAGCAGAGCCAAGGACCAGAGCCTCACCTGAAATGCAGCTGCCTTGTGAGGGAGAAGAGAGCCCTCGCTGGAGCCTCCCCACAGCTCTGATGCCAAAGTCACTGGAGGGAAGAGGGGCAGCCCTCAGCTGGGCTGTTTCTAGGCTGCCTATGAGCCCAGGGGGACAAACCTCCAAAAAAAGGGGATGATGATCTTGGGGCCCTTGTCTCTGGATGTGAGGAGGGCATGTATTTTGTAAAAGGACCCATTTTTCCAGTATAAATAAAGCCTAGGTTGTGAGTGTCTCAAGGGAAGAAGGAACTGTGCTAGATGAGAGGCTACCAACAGTGTGGTTTTGATTTTTTTGTTGTTCTTGGGGTTTTTTTTTTTTTTTCTCTATAGCACAAAAGCAGAAAATCTCATTGCTGTTGGGAACAAAATAACAAAAAAAACCCACCCCCAAACCAGTAAAGAAACATGGTACTGGTAACCATGGCTGCAAAAATATCCAGGATAGAGGATATTACAAAGGAATTCCCTAAATCATACTAACTAAGAAAGGGAAATAGCAAAAATGTATAACAAACCAAATTGTTTGGAAACCTGATCATTTAAAATTACTGTTTGCATATGTAGTCTCTGTCTTATGTAAGCTCCTCTGCAAGTTAATAGATGCTATAGATGCTCAGCTGGCTTCTGCAGAGAGAATGCCACATTTTCAGACTCTGCTGAAAATGCAGCGTGAAGAGTAATGAGAAGTGAAATGTAGACAGCTTTAAAGATATCTGATAAAACATGCTCCAACCTTTCTTATACTTGGGCAAAGTGTCTTGAGAATACGCTGCTTGAATGAGAGCTGTCTCTGGCTTGTATTGTATTTGCTTGTATTAGGTATTTAACATTTGTATTTGTAATTAATAATAGCAGAGAGGTTAAAGAGCTTTCAAAATAGATGATGTGATGATGCAATTACACCTTTATTGCTTTTTTTCTTCAGTAGGCCTTGTTCTTCAAGACAATTTAAAGCCATGTGAAGAGAGAAATCCAGATATGCCCTTGATTTATGCTTTTGGCTTCCATATTTTCAGACCAACACAGATTAATGAATTGCCTCGCATGGATTTCTCTTCCCACAGGCTGAACTCTGATGATCACTTTCAGGTGCATGTGGTACCCATGTTCAGTGTCTAGATGGAAACTGAAGGTTTTGAGGTGCAACCTCCACATTTGCAGCACTTCATTACAGGCAATTTCTGAAAGTATTTCTCAAATGCTTTTTACTCCCCTTGTGATTTCCATCTTCTCCTTGTATCACATGCAATACAATTTCTTCCCTCAATAGACTAACCACTACTATCTGCACCTCACATGAATCTTTTTACAGTGATGCTGGTAAAGCCAGAATTGCATTGATGGGGACCCTAAGCACCAGGAAATCTTGGTGAAATGGAAAAAGTTTTGAATGAAAAGCTGATAAACCTTATGCCTTCACTTTACATCTCCCACAAACAAAATATTATGTTCACAGTGTAATACAAAATGTTAACTGTAGCCTTTTAGTAATTACATCACGTCTTCACCTGTGTGGAGGGAAGTGGAGGATCTGTAGCATATTCTGGGGTAAATCTGTAGGCAATATGTTGCACCCATCTGTGAGCTCAATGACTCATCTCAGAAACACCAGTTGCTTTACAGAAACCACAAATTCCTTGCGCTTACCGAGGTACACCCTTCCTCAGTGGCAAACTAACGAAATCTGTTTGTTAAATTTAAACAAGGGCCACTCTTTAATTTCCTATCACCTTAATTTCATGGCTTGTGTGACATTCTGCTCTGAACCACCTGTTAACAGCATCTGAAATACATTTTCACACGGGGAAAATTCCAAGGCTTCCTCAGAGGGACACACTGAGAAATATCTTTGGAGAGTATTTCCAGCGAGGACGGGATAAGAGCGAAGTGAACGAGTAGAAAAATTAAGGCGAGGGGAGATGGAAGACGAGTGACAACGCCAGGAACAGCTCCCGTGGAGAGGCCTAGAGCGGCCAAGGCTCCACTTAAGGGAGGCGGCGGGGGCGGGGGGTGTCCCCTGCAGCCCTGAGGGAGGGCGGGGGCAGAGGCTGCTCCCTCACAGAAAGCCCGAGGGGCGCAGGAGTCGCGTTGCCAATCCTACGGCGAGACCGGGATCGGGAAGAGAGGGAGAAGGAAGAGGAGGAGGAAGAGGCGGGCGGAGGAGACCGCTCCCCCTCCCCTCAGGGCGGGCCGAGCAAAGCCGGTGCCGTCGGCGGCGTCGCTCCCGCCCCTTCCCGCGGCCGTGATGTCGCTGCTTCGCGGGCCGCGGCCCCGCACCGCTGGCAGGAAGGGCCCCAGAAAGGCGGCAGCAGCCAGGCGGGACTGGGATGTAAGTGCTCCCCGCTGCCGGGCGGCTTCCGCTGGGAAAAAGGCCCCGGAGCCTCCGTGCCCAGGCTGGGGGAGCCGCCGCCCTCAGCAGGCGCTGCGCCGTGGAAACGCCCGGGTTGCGTGTGGGTTGGGGCGGGCAGACACGGCGTGTGCCCGGGGACACGGCCCCTCGGGCTTCCTTGGCCCTGGCGGAGACCAGGCCTCCTGCGTCTCCTGGGGGAACGAACCCGCTCAGGTCTGGTGCAGGTCTCGCTTGTGGCAGCTGCCTCGCCGAGGGTGGAGCGCTCTGCAGCGCCATGAAAGTGCACAGCAGTATAGTGTTCGGCTAATTATACTGTAGTTTAAAAGTTGTGTTATTTTTAAATAAAACTTAAAAAAAAAAAGTTTGCCCTCAGTTACGACTTTTGACGTGTTCCCTGGTTCCTGTTCGTAGAGTACCGTCCGTGATTTGACAGTGCACCGTGCAACTCCTGAGGATATTGTAAGTTTAATAGCACTCACTGCTCTGTCCCTGTGGTAAGGATATTTAGCTGGCTGTCTGACATAAAAAGTGCTTACCATGCTTATGGGGATGCTTTCTGCCAATGTTTAATGTCTTTTTCAAGCTTCTGAGCATGTTGTCTCTTTAGTGCTAGTTTTTTGTTTATGATACTGAGCATCCCCAGGTCCAGCAGTTAGTGTTCTTCAGTTTCCTGTTCCCACTGGGGAGCACTAGCTGCAGTTTTTATTTAAATAAATCGTGTGCCATTATAAAAGCAAAAACATAAATGCATGAAAGGTCAGTGGATTAGCTGAAGGTCTTATCTCTGCTAGGAAGGACTGAAAGATGTGCTTTGTCTGAGGAGCCTTCTAATTCTGAAAATACTCAATTTTAATTTAAACAATTTAACACAATTTCTTTATACTGAGTGACCTGTTGATTGCAAAGTATGTGAATTATTTGCAATAAACAGATCATGTGTATTTACATTTATTTAATTACATTGCATTTACATGTATTTAGATGTGTATTTGCATTTTCTTGATAGCAGTAATTACCAGGATGGAAGAGGCAGTATGAGCTATTGTAAGTTTTTAAAGGTTTGTCAGGATAGATGATCACAGTAGCAGAGAAAGACTTGATTCCACAAATGTTTGCCTTGATAGCTTCTAGAGACTTTAGCAAGCACTCACACATTTAATTCTTTAATTTGTATTTAAACTATATTTTTTTATATAGTTTTTATATTTTTTATTTTTATATATCTAATTGTTAGAAGAAGGGAGACACTGTGTCTGGTGACTGACAATGTTAAATCAGGAAAATGCATTTTGCCTTTTTATGCACTTTACAGGTGCTAGTGTTTGGCTTTTGCCTCTCTTTGCAGCTGAGGAAACTCTTGCCAGTCAGTGGTGTAGGGCAGACAGAAATTGAGACTTTCCCTATTCACCTTTGGAACGGCTTTAAATTTGGATGGAATATGGATGGCAGTACTGATGGTATTTTACACCTGTGGATGTTTATGAGGTTGTCATTGGCACTACTGTGAAGTTAAATAATGTTCAGTGCATGAATGATAAAATCAAGAAGAGCTCAGTAACAAATTTTGCTTAAGATTGATTTTTGACATGATTTCTTTTATGTTTCTGTAGCTCCGTCGCCGTGAAATACACAAATCAAAAAACAAAGCATTGGCACATCTGGAACTCCAAGAGAAAGCACTGAACAGAAAATGGAAGAAGCAAAGGCAACTGGATGTGGATTCCTTGGAGAAAAGGAAATTTGCTCTGATGCGTGAGGTGAGAGCTAAATTTGCACTTGCAGCCTGCTGCAGGTGATCTGCAGCACTCCTGGAAATCTGCTCATGCACATGGAAGCCACAATTGCTCCTCTTGTTGGATAACTTGATTTCATACCTGCACATGCTGTGTGTGCTGCATGCATGCAGTGGTTGGAGTAGACTGTCTGACAATCCAGCTGTTACATGGAATTGCACATTTGACCCAGGTTGCCTGGCTGTGCCCTCTGTAATTCTGCAGGCCTCTTTTTATCTGAACAGGAGCTGTTTGCAGAGTTCAACTGTTGTAAAAAGTATGTGTATTCTTTGGGTTCTTATTGCCAGCTTGCCTTTTCTTCCTCATGTCTGGCATTTTTCTTTGATGCAAACATGAAGATTTCTCTATCAGGGAGGGACATTGTTTATTTAAACAGAGAAAGTGCAGTGCCAAGGGGGCTGAAAAGGTGAGGCAAGAAGTTGTTAAGGGAGGAAAATTGACATGACAAAGATTGATGAGCTATGGCTGACAAGCTTGTCATCTGAGGATTGAAAAGCTTGTTCTCAGCATTCTAAAGCACTGTGACTGTAAATATATTATTGAATTTGCTTTTGGATATTGAACTGTAGCAGTAAACCTAAGCCTCGTTGACAGAGAGTGGCTGTCACTGTGAAGTGGTGGTAGATCTCCTTTTTCACATGGCAAGTCACTCCTTGCCGTGCGTTGCAAAAACTAATCTGAAAATTGGCTTTCAGACCTCTGTAGTCACTGAGAATTGTTCATGCTGGTAAAGAATGATGATGAACAGTGCTCACTTAGCAGTCAAAATAAGCATGATCTGCTAGTTCTGTAAATGTGCAGTGGACTAACCATCACAATCTTCATTGTTTTGTCTTCTGTAATTCTTCAGAAGTCTCTTTCTGATCTCTCAGAACATTCAAGCATAGACAAGCAAATGGAAGTACTTAGAATTGAAGATCACCACCTAGTTTTCTATTTGACCCCTGTTTCTCTGCAATCACAATAGAATTTTTTGTATTATGGATATTTTGCTAATTAAGCCTCAGACTTGGACTTTTGTTACTTTGGTACTTTTCTGCCAAGCATATTTCAGCAGAGTATTCAAAAAACACTGTGAACTTCTGCATGACTTTCCCTAATGCAGCCTAGTTTCAATGATACTTCCATGCAGAAATAAGTTATGTGTCAGAAAAGGTAAATTAGACTATATTTTATAATATTTGGCTGGGCTACCTATTACGTGAGTTCATTCTTTTGCAGACGTGAAACTCATGTTTAGGAAATGGTCTTCTATATTTGTTGCTGTTTCTAATGAAAATGTACTACAAATCTCACATCCTCCTGAGTGGTTTTCCCCTTTATAGTTAAGAGATTACTTTATTCAGTTTACTCTGTGTTTACTTCTGAATCACTGAAAAGGAAGACAAAAGAAAATGATGCCAAGGAAGATGAAACAGATAGAAACACAGAGACAAAAACAAAGCAGAATAACAAAATAGATAGAGTTACCATTTTCACTTCTCCCTAACTTAAATCTTGTTAATTGCCAGGTCCTGTTGTTCAGAGTAACTGTGGAGACTCTGTGTCTTCCAGCAGAGCACAACCACTGAGAATTGCTTCCTTGTCTCTGTTACCTTGGTGATCTTTTTTTCTTTTAGTGCTGTGAGTGTAACTTTCTAAGCCTCTTGAATCCTGCTCAACTGCAAAAGACTCAGAGACAAAAGCTAAGAAGGTGCTGCTATTAGTGTTGTTTCTCATGTAGTTGAGTGTTGAACAGACAGATACTACTAAAGAGTTACAAAATAGATAAGCAAAATTTTAATATTTTGGAGGTTTGTCTGCATGAAAATCTGAATGAAAAGATAATGAGTTTACTCTGAAACTTAGGACTGTGAATTTGCAGGTATCATACAGATTAGTCCTGTAGCAACTTATTTTTGAAAAAATGTTAGTGCATTGTGCCAAGGAGTAGAGGTAAATGGCTTGCTGTAGTGGACAGATTTCAGGATGAGTCCTGTTTATTTGCTTTGATAGCAATCTGAAACAGGAGGGAAGGCGATTTTTAATGAAATTTGTAGGTGATACTAAACTGGGACAAAGCACTCTGCTCAGTGAATTTGTCCAGGGCATGTAAATGGGCCTAAAGGGGTTACAAGATGATACCACTTTTTCTTCTCATCACAAGCAAATGTGAGCTAATCTGCCTTGGGAGCAATGCTCTAAAAATGTTCATAACATTCAGCAGGAGGGTAGAGCTTAGGAACCTGCTGATGCCAAAAAAGATCTAGTGAGGAGGGTAAAAACAAGCTAATCAGGATAACTTTTGTCTGATTATACACATCACTCTAATTTTAATTACCTTCAGGAAATGAATCCTATAAACTTTTTTCCTTTCTATATTCTTTTTCTTCTGCTCGTCTGGTATATTAACTTTATCTAAAAACCTGCATTGTTTTGATGTGAAATGGCTTAATGGAAGTACTAGATTTAGTTTGTATCAGATGTGAAAATTGAATAGTGCTCTGAAAAGGAGATACATTAAGTGCTTGAAAGGTGAATATTCACTGACTTGCTAAATTATTATGAGAAGTCTAATTTACTGCAGTGCAATGCAAGCTCAAAAGACTAGAAAACATGGAAATTCAGATATGTAGGGATGCTTTGTGACATAGCAAAGCACTTATTAAAATAGGGGGTAGAGGAGAAACAAGTGAAATGCCATTGCCTAGAATTTTTTTAATGAGGCTAAATGTAAGCCAGCAAAATTACCAATGGACATTGAAAAGAACTCTGTGGAGATAACAGCATAGAGTACTGGCAAACCATTTCAAAACAGTTTCTTATGATTCCTGGAGCAGCAAAAATTGTCAGTCAGTTTTCAAATTTTGAGTAGGAGGGCATACATGAGCCTTTTCTCTGATGTCTTCTGAAGTACTCACAGTCTCTGGATCAGTTTGATGAACCATGGTGAAGGAGGTTGCTTACATATCTCCTCTCAGGTATTTAAGAGTATCTACCTTCTCTCCAGCTTGTGGGATATAATTCTACTAGTTTTCAATTTCCAGCTTTTTAATGAAGCCAGGCATCAGTGAGGAGCTTTAAATTGTGTTCTGCTCACAAATCCCCATCCCCAGGCAGCTCCATTTGGCTCATGGTAACTGGATGCCTCTTGCTTTGCACTCTCAAGACATCCTTCCTTAGGAGTCACCTGTTGTGATGGACTTCAAATACTAGGGAGAGACTTTGGGAGAGAGAATTTGGATACAGAAGCTGTATCTTCTGGAGATTCCCAAAAAGTCTTCTGATGCCAGATGTATCCAGCTGTGTTTACCTCTGTTGGAACTTTTGGTGGTATGTGGCTTAAGTTTTAGGTAGGATTTTCAGGAGGCAAGACTCAGTGAAACAACTCTGCTTCAATTGGTTTGGATATCATCAAATAATACATGTTTTTTTGGGTGTCAGGTGTAGGTAAGTGTTCTATGACTTAACATTGACATCAAATGATTTCAGGAATACTTTTTTTTTTTAATTGCTATATATGTCTTTTTTTTTTGATAAGCATGTCATAAATACCCAGCTTCTTGTGTCAGGCTGGAAGGAGAAGAGGGAGTGAAAGGATTTGTTCTAAAGAGAGTCAGTGCTGATGGGGGCCTGAGAAGTAATAACTTTAATTTTTCAGAAAAACAGTATGAATTCTAGTTACTCTGAATGGAGTATGGTTTTCTGATCTGTCTTATTTAGGATCTAATTGCACAATGCCAACTTTACAAATGTTCTCTTGTTTGCTGTTGGCTTGGTAACTGTTTAGAGGAACAATACCAGAAAAAAAAAAAACAGAGGAAAGGATCAGTCTGCTCAGTGCTAAGTTTCCTTATGCACTGTCCTTTCAGATTCTGTCTGATCAGTACCATTTGCAAGATGTATTGGAACGATCTGGTCAGGCTATGGCTGTGGCAAAAGACTTGCTTGAGGATGCTCCTCGCACACGAACAGGTAGCACACCTCATCGTTTGTGGTAGCCCATTTAAGATGATCTCCTTGCTTTCTGTGAATAGTCTTGCTTTGCAAAGCATTCCTTTTGACTGGTTTCATCTCATTGTCTAACGCAGTATAATTGATCCTGTTCGTGTTGGATGAAACACAGGTGAGGCTATCACCTCCCATGGCAGGGGAGAGTGACTGATGGCTGGTTATTCCACTGTGTTGGTCCACTGTGGAGTTTCACAACATGTGCTCTGAAACACCTCTGTGCTCACCATTGCACAGCCAAGCTACTGGTCTGTGCAGAGCAGAAGTTTGAGCTGCTGCAGCAGTTCTGATTCTCACTGCTGCATGAGCTGACTCTTTGCTCTTGGATATGGTTGAAGATTTACCAGCAACATCAGCTTTTCCTTTTCTTGATTTGGCTTGTGGATCCTTGTGCTGCTGGAAGGCAGGATTGGCTGTCTGTATATGAAATCTTAAACCTAGGGATTTTTCTCTGTAGGCTGCCAGTCTCTTTTGTTCCTGGTCACTTTGATCCTGCAAGCTGCTTCTGCACAAGTGAATTTATGCAGGTGGGAAGGACAAAAGCTGGGTATGTGGCCCAGTGTATTAAATTAACCCTATTGTCAGTCCTTGGTTGTTGTTTAAAGTGACATCCCTGTGACCCCTTTTTTGTGAAGTACAGGAGCTTGATTTTCAGTACAAAATCCTGCAACCTAAGTAGAGACCAAGCCCTCTGTGTTCTTCCCTGTGTTGTTTAATTCCTCTAGGTTTTCCTAATGTAACAATGGCTCCTAACTGTGACCTAGAATCATCTCAAGGACCCATTGTACAAAAAAGTCATCCTCCCAGTCAGCTTTCCATCCTTAATCAATCTGTCATGGATTCCCAGGTAACGTATATTTTGTTCCATGCATACACATCCTGTGGCTTTTTTGTTTGCACAAAATAAGACTATTCAAAGATAAGAATTTCCAAGCAGAACTAAATTGGTTTTTGTAGATAACGTTCATAGAAGACCAGATTAAACAGAGGTGAGTTTCTTTTGTGAGACTCTGGGAATTGTGATTTTTTTTTTCTTAACTCTCAGATATGAGAAACAAATATCATTATGTCTCATAGAAGGTCTCTCACATAAGCATGCCCTCCCTTTTAAATTCTGGAATTCTCAGAAAGAGTACAATGTGATTACAGTCTAAGAGAAGAACTTCTGTGTCATTTAACTAATTGCCATATTTCAGAGTATGTCTCTGATTTACCAATTATGCCTGCATATATGGGGACACAGCCATTTGCATCCCAGTTCACTCCACAGCCTTGATGACTCCTAGAACTTTAACTTTTAATATTTCGCATTATTTTACATTTATTCAGATTTGTTGTAAACAATTTTTAAATTGTTTCAAATTTAATTTAGTTTGACTTTGTGCTCTGTTTTCTTTTAATAACATATTGTAGTAGGAATGCTCACTGGGGTTTGATAACAGGCATGTGGTGCTCCCAGAAAACTTCCCTCTGATGAAGACCAAACAGGCTGTTGGGAGCAAAAGTGATGGTGTCATATTCCCACGGTTCTCTACTTCCATTTCCTCCTATCTTGCAAAAATATCTGTAATTTGAGTTGTGGTACTTCTATGTTAGGTATTTTGGTGTGGCATTTGTTTTTCCATTTTTTTAATATGAGGAGTGAATTGCAGCACCTTTGTAAGCTGTGTCACTGGATGCATGCTGCAGAATAAGCTGAAATTTTTAAAAGGAACATGTACTGATTGTGTGCCAAGCTTCTGCGAGTTCTTATTTGTCTATGAAAATCACATTTAAAGGGTATCTGGTGAAACCTACCCAGCAGCTCAGAAACCTGGTAGTTTGAGGAACCCTAATTCCAGATTTGGTTATTTGCACTTGGCTATAAATGTAGTACATAGGATTGTATTTTGTTCTGGTTGCATTTTACAACCAGACTATAAATGTAATTTTCCAGGTCTCATTATGAAATTGTTTAGCTTGTAATGTCAAATAATTGAAATGTTACAAATTGTATGGATTCAAGTTGCTTTTCCATATTTTGCCTGCTGTATTTCTGTTTTGGTACAGCCTTAACAGCTTTTATTTTATCCTCTAGTTTGCATGGGTTTTCATTTTTAATATAAATTGTACAAAGAAAATATTGGTTATTGAATTAGTCACTTGCTGTGTTATTTTCAGAGACAATTGTCAGTACCAGTGTTTCTTAGGGACTAAAGTCCCCCAGAACTTCCTACAAAGGGGTGTGGATTTTTTTTTTTTTTTTTTTTTTTTTTTTTTTTTTTTTGGGGTATTTTTATTTTAAGCAAGTTTGGGGCGGGGGAAGACTAAAACAAATGTTGTTGGTTTTTTTCTTGAAACATTTCCATAAAATTGGTCTAACTTCTTCTGAATTCTGTTTTGTTTTCTTTATTGTCTCTTGAGAAGCCTCTTGATGAAGAGGAGGAGGAAGCATTATCAGAAGATGGACACCATGATGTTTTGGGTTTCAAATCCAGGATCAATTCTGACAGGTCAGTACAAATACAGGTTTCCACCTGCTTGATGCTGGAAACAGGTGGAGTCAAAAGAGTGTTGAATGGGCATAGTTAAGTTAGTTCTTCTCTTCCCCTTTGCCTTCCTTTCCTGATCTCAGAATTCCAGGGAGAGGCCTTGTTGTAGCACTGAGACTGGGAATGAAAGTGATCAGGGAACTCACCTGAGCAATTGCAGATAATTTTAGGAGCTCTGTAAAGACAGATAATGTGGAATCGTGCCATTGTCCTGTTACAAGTCACTGTTACTCTTGTTTTGAATGTAGGCTGCTTCGGTTGTTGAGAAAAGAAAATTCCTTGGTGAATTCTCCGTTGTGGGCTGAAAAGGGTGTGAGAAAAACCACCTTATCACAGGAATCAAATGTGCCTCGTACTCCAACAACTGTTTCCCCTTCATTGGACCAGTCAGGTTGGGCTTGCAAATCACAGCAAGGTTGTTGAGCTGTTCATAGGATCCTGTCTGGAGTTCCTTTCCTGGGTGGGGGTCTGAGACAGAAATGTATGCTAATTTGACTCAGGTTATTTTCAGACTAAAAAGCCATCTCTTATCATAAAATTACTCTAGACCATAGTACTATTAAGGACATGCCTGAAATATTTCACATGTACTTTTTTTTCTTTGTTTTGTGTTTAAATCAGCCCTCAATGCTACCAGTGTAATCAAGAGAACCCATTCAAGACTTCGGAATGAAGATGAAGAAGAGTTTGTAGACTCCATTGACACTGTGAGACAAGTGCTGAACCCAAACTCAGGGAAACAAAAGCAAATTGCAGCAAAGAGTTAAGTACTTCTAAAAATAAAATACCCTTTGTCCAAGGTCCTTAATGTTGTAAGAAAATGTGGGTTGGAAGGGATTTTTGGGAGTCATTGCAGGGCTAACACCAAAGTTTGATGAGGGGATCCTTGAGTCTTGAGCATATCTGAGGCTGGGTGTTCCTTGTCTGGTGTACTTCCCTGTGTTCTGCACGTTCATTGGCAAAGCTGAGTCCATGGGAATTTGGGAACCATAAAAACGGCCCTTGGAGGCTGCCCATTACCTTGCTGCCCATGGAGTCCTCTCCTGTGCAGGACTTGTCTAGCTCTGATCCAGATTTGTGTTCTGTGCTGCACAGATTAAGGATGCATTTCAGTCCCCGTATTCTGTGTGTTTGTATGAGGGGACTGGCATCAGTTGCAAGCTGTAACATGAAAGGGGAGTTGTTTACTGAGTATGAGAAAGTAGCTGATGTTTTTCATTAGCAAACTATTTTCCATGCATTTAACTGGAAAGGAGAAAAGTACAAACAGGTGTATCCAAGATAAAAGCATCAGTCAGTTGTCCTTGAGAGGTACTACTGTGGCAGCAAAAAATGTGGTTTTTAGGATCTGAAAATAGCTGGAATAACTGGGGGACATTCTTTGATGATCTGTTTCATCTTATGGCAAGAGAGTGCATTTCCTTTGATTTACTTCAATAAACAATGCAATTTCATTGGTACTGTGAAGATCTCTATACAAGTTGAAATTCCAGTGACCCCTTTTTCTTCCCCTTCAGTGAAAAGAAACCAAGCTGAACAGAACTCTGCAAGACAGAAGAGAGGTGATTCTCCAGCTAATTTAATCCAGACTGACCTTCATAGGGACAACAAATCCGGCCTAGATGTTCTCAGCCACATGATCCAAGAAGTAGAGCATGAACTGGAGGAATATGAGCGATGTACAGGCCGTGAGGTCCCAAAAAAACAGAGAAGTGAAGGCCTGTCTGGGTTTACTCTGTCACTGGTGAACGCTCTCTGTCGCTTGATGCGCTACCTCAAAGAGGTGAGAGACTCAGAACTGCTCCTGGAGACTGAATGAAGAAGGGGGTGAAGTTATTTCACAGATGGGAACTTTGGTCTTTTCTGGCTTCCAAGCATTTTACATTGAGCTCTGATTATCATTGCGTATTACTAGGTTTGCATGCAATTAGCAGTTAAGGCTTTTGGTTTGTTGGGAACTGGTTTGTTAGGAATTGGTGTCCCTAGTGAAAATGGAGGAGTTGACTGCAGTGGAAGTCTCTCAGTGTCTAAGGGCAGAAAATACCAATTGAAGTAATTTAAAATTTGTTATTTACATATACTCAGAGTTGTAGCAGGGTTATAACTACAGCACTGTTTGCAAATTTATTTTCTTCCTTTGCCTCCCCAAGGTGATGCTGTTGTCACCAGAGCAGTGGACCCAAATCCCCTATTTTCTTTGAGGGATTCTGTAGTCCTCTTTTACTATCCAGGACAGAAATTTTACCTTAAGCAAGAATGACCTGAAGTGCTCACTGTAACAATGCAAAGCTGGGAATTAATGGAATTTCATAAAGAAGATCACCTGTGTGCCATGTAGAAGCTTTTTTAAAAAAAAGGCGGGGAAAAAAGTGTGTTCCAATTCATCTGTATCCCAGAGCTATCAAGAGGCAGCAATGCCTCACAGATCATTTGGTCTATGTGACATTTTAAACCAGACTATGACACTTCCTGCACTCTTAATAGGTGCAGCAGAATATATTATCTAAATGCTAATTCTCTATTTCATAGCAAAGGTAATAGATTTCTAATGAGTGTGGAACTCTCTTATTTTGGTTCCTTTTCAGAGAATATAATAATTGAAACAGGGAAACCCATCGTATTTAAATTTTTTTTCTCTTACCAGATGTATAATAACTTAATCCTTGTATTACTCTGTATTTAATCTGTATGGAAGAATTTACTTTGATTAAGTCCTGGAAGTAAATATTAAATAATCAATCCAAGAGAGAAAAGCAGCTGCCATCAGAAGACAGACTTCAGCTGAGAAAGTCTTCTGTTTTAAAAAAAAGTTAATAATGCTTGGTTTTTGTTAAAATTGTAATACCAAAGCATGGAATTAAATTTGGTTCTCTTGCAGTTATAAGGAAGGATCTTAGAATTTCAGTAGAATGTTTTCTGTTTATTAGGAATACGTCAATTTGATAGCATCCAGTTTGTGTTATAAATGTAATTGCAGTTATAATCCTATTTAGATTGTCTTTAATTTTTCTACAGAAATGAGTTATTCCTGAGCCTCAGACATCTTCCAAAGCTACTCTCATCATTTTTCTTGTTACCATTCCATCCTTCCAGAAGTTGATTGTTTGCATAATTGTCTGCCACACACACAAATTTACCACCTAAATTCTTTAGTAAGCAATATTACAAAGTCACTCAAGCTGCATAATGTGGTTAATTGTATTCAGGCTTGCTTGAGATAGATACTGCATTCACATTCTGAAGTAACTTTTCTCCTTTTCAGGGAGGTTTAATTAGTTATAATTTGAGAATTTGCTGGGAAGAAGACCAGCTTGTCTTGAGTGTTTCATAAAACCCGGTCCCTGTGATGCCAGACATAGATCAAGCACTTGAGTGCACCATCTGTCTTGCCTAGCCAACAGAGTTAGCAGAATTCCAATGCCTGAATTGTAACTGGCAGTGCTTTTGAAGAACATGACTTTGCAGGGGACATTTAGAAAGCCCCTGATTTTAGTTAGACAGTCAGTCCTCATGAGATTTCAAAACTTTTAGAGATTCCCTTCCTCTCCTTCCAGTTTTGCTGTAGAAAATCAGAAGGATTGCAAAAAAGGATGTTGCCTAATTTATTCTCAAAATTGTATCTAAAAAGTAGGAAGAGAAACTTGAATTCAGGAATCTTCCATGAAAGTGTTTTTATTACGTGATTAACAAACCAACACCTATAAGAAGGAAATAGTGACTATGGAAGAGGTTAGAGAAAAAGAAACTTCTGAAATCTTTGCAAAACCATATGAAATTCTTAAAGGGAAATGGATAAATCTGACTTGGTATCTAAACTAATTTTTAGATCACCTTCCAAGTGTTAAAATTAATCATTCCCTACTCACCCTCATTCTGCTGAGAAAGCTGTTTCTTTGCCAGACCCACAAAGAGGATGGGCATATTCCCTGAATCTGTGCTGCTGTGTTCTCCCTGTCTGCTGCATGTTCTGGTGCAGTGTTAAAGCTCATGTGATCAGAGCCACACTGGCACTGGGCTGGGATGAAAATACTTCTTCCAGGGTATACCAGACCTAAATCCTACCTGGGGATAGGAATAGATGTTACCCTGATGGTTTCTGTTTGCATAAATATAACACAGAACTGCTTGCAAGCTTTTCCTCCAAGACTAGGTTAGTGCTGTGTAGGATTAGTAGATACAGTAGCTCATCCAGATGATCTAAGGCATCAGAAGCTTCTACCAGGGTAGAAGTGCTTATTTTGTGCTGTCTGATTGCTGAAAAGAGAGAACCAGGTGCAGGATTTTTTATCCATTTTCTGAGCCAGCATGCTTCACTTGGTTCAATACAAAAAACCCTGTTCTCTCTTCTCTTCTGGAAGGGAAACAGAATATTGATGGTTTGCCTTTCATATACTTAAGGGAGGTGTATCTGCATGTCTTTGTCTAGTGGCAGTATCTGTGAGTTATTCTCAAAAATATTCATTTATTCATTCACATCATGTGTATGCAGAGCTGTTTGGTTATCATACTTTTGAAACCCTCTGGAACTTTTTCTCTCTGATGGAAAACATTAGAAAGCAAGTTCTCCTTTACTTAGTCAAATTTGTCTTCATTAATGAATTAGGGAAACTAAAGATTAGGCACAAGTAGCATGGGAAACTGACAAGCATTAGCACACCTGGAATTATTTGATTCCTGCATGAAGATTCAGTGACTTAAGAAGCTGTATCTGTGCAGAGAGAAAATGCTTTTAGTTACATCCTGTAAAAGCTGTAAAGGCAGAAGAGGAAGGATGTCTAGGATTCCCTACAGTGTCCTGGAGGATCAAAGACAAACAGTAAGCTCTCTGGCAGTTCTCAAGGCCAGACAATTTGATTTTGTCCTGAAAGTAATGAAGTTTAGCAATAGTGGGAAGAGCTGTTACATTATGATGTCATCATGACTCATTCCTGTTTTCAAATGAGTCTGTATTGATTTATAGTAAGTTTTCAATTTTTTTCTCCATCTTTAGGCTGAAATGCAGCTGCATGAGAAAGAGATGATTAGGCAGCAGCAGAAGGAGATGTTGAATGAACACAGAGAACTGATTGATGCTCTGACTGCTGAGGTTCTTCAAGTAAGAGAAGAAAACATTACTATGCAGGTACTGAGCCCCCCTTGCTTCTTACCCATCAGGATTGTGTTAGAATTCTGAGCTCTGTTCTGGAAATTTTCACCATAAACAGAAAGAAAGTGATAAAATTGAGTGAGGACCCTGAGAATTACAGTAGCAGGTACAGGTATGAAATATTTGGAAAGTCATTTATTTATGTTTATTTAACTTCAAAGCCTGAGAAAGTGCTGGTTCTGTGAAACTGACCTTTACTTTATCTATCTAAAAGTTTGGTCATCTTCCTTCACGCTTCTATACTGTTAACACTACTGGAGCAATGAGTAGATGTAATACTACATTTTCCTTTTTTGGGGTTCCAGTGGAGGTAGATTTGATCAGTAGCTACATTTGGGAATGATGCAATTAAGAAACCTTAGAGAGGAAGTAATGTCATGAGTAAGAAAGGCAAAACAAATGATTTATAAATGAGAAACATGGAGACAATAATATTTAATTCTCATTGGAATCCTGCGAAATCATGCAGTAGTATTAAGAGGCCAAATTTCTTCTCAGGACTTCTTGTAGTATAGAGTTTTCTAATTTACGTTGGTAGAACACAAATTCCTGTAATCCTGTGTATGTTTTTTTTTTTCCTCCTTCAGAAGAAACTTCAGCAATACATGACAGTAACAGATGAAAAGCTGATGTGTCTCACACAAGCATTTAAGGGCCTCCCTTTGGTAGAACCTGAAAGAGAACAAAGTTCAAAACATTTGGGAATTGCAAGCAGAGGCCCAGCAAACAGCCAAGGTATGTACAATGAAGGATGAAAGAGGAGTGGTTAGTTTATCCCTGTAGTGGAAAATCTGGTATTTGATAGATGCCTGCTTGCACAAGTTCCTCTTGCAGAAGCGTGAATGTCACTTCTGTAAATTCACAGGCCCTAGGTACTGCTCTCAGCACAAGCAAAGCAGGAGAGTAGCATTCCCCCATTAATGTGGCTTCTAAAGTCAGTTTCTTTCTGAGGCTCCTAAAAGAACCCCAGAAACCCAAAGAAGTCAAACCCCACAGAATCAGGATCTCAGCTTTCTGTTGCTGAGCAGCCTGGCAGTCTGAGATTGGTTCTTCCATGAGACACTGGAGGTCGCTGCTGGCCCGAGCAGCAGCAGCTGAGGGCGGGAACCAGCCAGTGAGAGAGGTGTCACTTGGTGTTTGTGGGTGTGTGAGGGCAGTGACCAGCTGAGTGATGTGTGACATGGAGACAGCCTGAGCTGAGCCAGTAGATGGGGGGCCAAACTAGCCAAACAGGATTCACCTTGGACTGTTAACCACCTCTCACACTGAGTTCCCTCCCAGCTGTCTTTCCTGGTCTGTTGTTTAAATGTATTGCTTTTGCTCCCAAGGTCAGTAATTTCTTGTGAATCCCAAGATTTCTCAGAGTTACTTGTATTCCATAGTTAAATGTTGGTTTTGTGAATCTTTCTGTAGCTAAAAGTTTTCTTCCTGGAAAGATTTTCTTCTTCAGAAGAAACCACATACCAGATCCTTCTTTATGTGATTGACCCAGGCCTTGTAAAAGCAAACCAAAGGAAACCACCCCCAAGATATAAAACCCAGTCAGAAAAGCACCCCTCAATAAACCCCCAACCTAACATCCAAGCCTTCACATTCATCAGTTCTGCAGCACTAGGATTTTCAAATCTTTTCCTTATTTTCCTTAGTTAAAGGAAGAATAATTTCTTTTTTTTTTTTTTTTAACTGAAGAGACCTCTCATTTGAACTAAATGATAGTAAGATCAGCAGAGCTCAAAAAAGCTTTGAATTGTTTTCTAACAGCATTGTTGCCATCAAATTTATAATATGGGGGATTAGGACAAGTGCATAAGTCTGATTTTTTTCAAGAGAATGTTGCCAAATGCAGCTCAGATAGTTCAAGTCATGTATCTGTAAGTCTTGTGCATGAGCTACAAACAGATTTCATGCCACTGTCCTGAAATTGAGGCTATGTGTAAGACTTCTTGCTCTTATGGCCAGTAAAAATTTCTAATTTGCTTGAGTGAAAGACTTCTGTACCTGGACATCAGAAGAAAGGTGTAGAACATACTCTACTCGTGTCTGTCTTTTCAGGTGTCTGAACATAGGAGTTGTTACTGATATTTTTCCTATACTGCTATTTCACTATAAATAGTTTTTGTTCCTTTTTTTGTTTGGTTGGTTTGTTTTGTTCATTTGTTTAACTTTTATCCCTGCTTTGTCTTTTTCTTTAGAAAAACCTGATATGACCTACCCTGATCCCAGGACTGAAGTAGGCAATAGGGAAAATATGCTGAAATTTCCACAGGAAGAACTTCCTTTCACATTTCACCCAGGGCTGGGTGCCTCAAGTGATACGAGACCTGCTAGAAGCTTCCCAGCTCACATCTTCCAGCCAGCTGTGCTGTTGTCCCCACCACAGCAGAAAAGCAGCCAGGAATTGTCTTCCCTCCAGAATGGTGAGATCTCTCTGACTGCAGAAGATTTAGGAGTTTGTGGTTGTGTGTTACTGTTTCAGTCTCACACTACCTCTGAAGATGCATTTTACATGGAAAATTTTTTATCTGTATGCCTAGACAAATTGGCTCAATAGCTGGAATATCCTACTGCTGCACCCAGATATGCATTTCCTTTGTTGCTATGCCTGTTGCTAGACAGCCTTTACACTTCCTGTTTTCCATCTGCTGGCAGCAGTCCTGCCAGTGGCAATCCAGACTGACATTTTATTCTGTACTCATTTTGATTATCATATCTGTGATTGCTGAAGCTCTTTGTCAGTGACCTACAGCACATCATTTCAGATTTCCATCTGCTGATGGTGTAATCCAGCCTCCATCACCTTCAATGGTGAGACCACAGAAGCCTGGAACGTCTGTCTGGTTCTGCAATGTTGCAGACACAACAGGATATCTGTAGGCTGTGTGCTCCTGCTTTGAGCCAATCCTCCCAGCAAAGGGGTTTTTGGAACCTGTGGGAGCCAGGTTCCCGTTGGGTTTCATTCCGTACGCAGGAAATGGTTGAGGAAATTTTGGGTGAAATTCTGTTGCCAGGTAACCAGGTAGCTCAGTCTTGTCTCAGTATCCATAGCTCAGTTCTGGTTCATGGGAGGAAGAAAGTTCATCAGGGTGATTAGGGAAGGTGTTTCTCATTTATCCTCACTGAAGTGAGCAGGAAGGAAGCACTCTGTGATTCTAAAACTGAGCTGTTTCCTGCTGCAATTGTCACTGAAAGCACATGCATCCCACTGGGCATGCCAGGGCCCTGGATAACACCCTTGTTGAGAGGCAGTACATCCATGGCCAGATTGATGGTGGCTGGCAAGAAGGAGGGTGCTGGAATGGGTTTTGGTGTTTTTCTCCTTTTTCCTCCCTTTCAACTGTTGTTTTGTAAGCCTTTTCCAAATCATAAAAATAACCAAAAGTTTTGATTTTTAAGGAGTTGGCTGGGCAATTGGAAGTTTATATCTAGTTCTGCCACTTGGTGGGCTGCTGTACTGTGAGGAGATACATAAACAATCTGGAGGAAATCAACTAAAGGTCTTGATCTACAAAAAGCAATGTCTGGTTTCAGTCCTATTGAGAACTGTCAGATGTCTTCTGTCATTTGAAACAGCAATGCAGAACTGTATTCCAAGATTTCTCTAAAATATATTGTTCCTCTCTTAAGACTGATGCTAAGTCGCCCAACAAATGTTAAACTTAATGGATTTTTCTTTATGCTCATAGCTTCATAAAACACACCTGAGTGTAATTTTTTAAGTGTTCATCTCTGCTCAAGAGGCAAAAACTAAAGCTTGTGAAGGAATGGCTATTTGGTGTATGAAGCATAGAAAATCTGGTTTTGGTCACCAAAGTCAAGTTGGGCTTAGCATGTAGCAGCAGACAGTGCTGTAACTGTAGTCATGTTTCTGTGGTGTGTTATCTCTTTGCTGATGATGACCACAAAAAAATACCTTACTACTTTTGTTGGCCACACTGCTTCCTCTTTAGGGGCTAAGTAGTTAGTTTATTATCATGCCAAATTCTTGTATTTTTTGTTTCAGTATCCTAAAAGTTTTGTTAATAACCCAATATCAGAACTGAAACAAAAACTTAGTTTATCAGGTAAGGTAACTGAATTTTGGAAAATGAAGGACTAACTAAGAAATAGTATTAATCTGTCAGCTAAGAAATACAAAACAATGTATCTTCTTAGTGACTACTCTGTCAATCTCAAATAATTTAATTGTGAGACTGTTTGCAATAGGAAATACTCACCTAGTGAGTTCTTACAGCAAGATATTGCATAGAGTGGTTTTGATCACTACCATAACACCATTCAGGCCAGATGCTACAATTCAAATTCTTGCTTGATTATTAGTAACCTGATGCAGTAAAGTCACTGTTGGTCTCCTCAGTGAGGATCTTGTGTCACTGTCCTCACTGTTCCTTTATTTTGTGTTTGTAGCGCTGGCAGCCATTTCCCAGTCTACTGAAAGAGAGCCATGCAAGGAAAGGAGCTCGCCTTCCTCGCTGAGGACACAGAGCACAGCTGAGAACTGCCCCATCTCTCAAAGGCAACCAGTTCCTCCTGCAGATAAAGACTTGGAGAGTTCCCATGAGAAAACCAATCTGTCCTGCCCAGGTGACACTGGAAAAAGCAGCACAGCTGAAGAGTTCCTTCGAAATGGTGATCTGCTGGGACAGATAGCTGAGCTCACACGGCAGAATGCTCTAATTAAAGCTCAGCTGAGCAAATTCAGAGGTGTCCCTGGAGACAAAAGTGATTGTCTGCATCAGCCAGGCCTGACACAAAATGCAGATCCTAGTCCAGGCTCTTCACAAGGACAGGTCAGAATTTAGCAGGAAAGGAAGGCTGGATCTCCTTTCTGCTGATCTGCTTTCCCATAGTTTATTGGTGCTTTTTTGTCTTTCATGTTGTCACTTACTATTTGCTTGCTTAGAGACTTGTTATTTTTATTATTATTCCGTGAGCAAATCAGCAGCAGTTTCTCATATTGGGCCTGTGTTGTACATGGGTTCTGAAGAAAGTTATAAGGTTATGCTGCAAAAAGAGATGGTGTTGCAATGTGATCCAAGCTCTTGCAGTTTGGATACTGTTAGCAGTGAAAGCACTGCACCAGCCCACAGCTTCTTGTCAAGCTTGTAAAATGCATACTTAAAGCCATGTCATACACCTCTGCTACTCTGACCCAAAAGCAGGTGAGATTTGAAGTTAGTGCAAATACATCTTTTGCAAATGTTTGATCATAGTGTATGTGCTTGTTGCGTCTGTCTTGTCAGTCCTCTTCTATGGAAATCCCAAAGATTTTGGGAAAGAGAGACCTTGAAGGCTTCAGTTTAAATGAAAAAAAATTAACCTGCAACTAAGCAGTTACTCCGTAGGATCCCAGCGAGTGGAGTTCACATCACAAAAACATCCCTGCCCTTGCTATTGTCTTTAGTTCTATCACAGGGGCTGGTTGACTGCTAAATTAAGGATCCTGAAGATTTTTAATTTCGTCATTTAAATGTAGGCTGAGAGTGTTGTCACTTTCAGTTTGGGTTATGCTGTGTAGTATTTAGTATTTGGTAGTACATGGTGATGCAAACTCTTAGTAAGTGTTGTTTTTGTGGAAGCAACTAGTGACAGGGACGGGAAGAGGTCAAAAAAATCAAAACCTGGCTTTAAAGATGAGTTCCAGGACACTTCTGTTAGAAACCTGCTTTTGCTTCCCCACACCCTCCTGAATGTGTCTCTGATTAAGTACATTCTTAATTGTAGTTAATTGCTGGGTGTTTATTGGTTTTGGTTTGGTTTGGTGGTTTGTTTGGGTTTGGTGGGGTTTTCTTTGCGGGGGGGGGGGGGGGGGGCAGTTGTTGTTTTTTGGGGGATTTTTTGTGGTTTAGGGGAGGTTTTTTTGGGTGGGGGCTTGGGTTTTTTTTTCTTTCTCAAATTATATGGACAACAGCTATATTTTTCCTACTTGAGGGAAGATCAGTATAAAATATTGTAATGTTTAATCAGTTGAGGACTTAGATACAGGATAGTAAAAGGGCCAAAATCAGATTTTTCACAGAAGTGCTACATAATTATATTCACTTTCAGTTTGAAAACAAAATGCATAGAAGTACTTGAAATATATTGTATGCCCTCCTTTAGGGTAAAAATTGTAAATATTTCATTGGAAGTAATTATCCCATTATCCAAGTAGAGTCATCTCATGGTATCAAGGAGCTTGGAGGAAAGGATAGCGGAGCTGAATCGCCAGAGTACAGAAGCACGGGATAAACTGTTGCAGTTGATAGACCAGCAGAAATCAGCTGCTGCTGACATGGTCCCTCCAATGCTGTCTCCTGTTCAACCCCCATCCCTGAATTACACTGGTAAGTACCCAGCTTCAGGAGAAACAAAACTAGTCAGACAGTGTTTTTCTCCTTTGGCAAGTCCTTATCTTCCTGGATCAGCGGTTGTGGTCAGAATTACACTTGCTGTTAATGCTTTTGTGGTACAAACACCTCTTACTTCAGAGAGCTAAAAACTTATCAGCTAAACCTCTGCTGAAGTTAGCTTAGTAATTAGTCTGCTGCAAGTACTGTGCTTCATGTTAAACCTGATCTTTGCTGTGTTTGAAGAACAGGTGCTACATTTGGACATTAGTAGGAACTTCTTCACAGAAAGGGTTGTCAGGCATTGGAATGGGCTGCACAGGGAGATGGTAGAGTCACCATCCCTGGAAGTGCTTAGGGAAAGACTGGATGTGACACACAGACAGTGCCTTGGTCTGTTTGACAAGGTGGTGTTGAAAGGTTGGAGTTGATGATCTCTGATGTATTTTTCAACTTAATTAATTCTGTGATAATCTCTGGTGGTCAGCACTGGGTTTTTTAATCAGTCTTCTGTTGTGCAGAATCTTGGGTGAAAAAGACTAAAGTATTGACATCAGGCTTCTAAAACTTATGGCAGAGTGGTCATCCTCTTCTCAACCTCATTTTAATTTTTGTCTTTTGGGTAGTCTTTCCATCAAACTGTCTTGCTGAGTTGCTGCCTGTGCTAATAGAAAGGAATAGAAAGGAGCTTCCAGTCATGTAACAAGGTAGTTTAGCTTAGAGAATATACTTGCTGGTTCAAGATTCATAGATTAGCTGCCATATGTAACTGTAAAAAAAGATTACTTTGCAGGAGGTCAGGGCTGCTTTATCTTTTCATGGAATTGTTGTCATTACAAGCAGAACTGCATGTGACCATGTACACATGCTCTGTGTGAGACACCTGTCCTTTCCCCTTAGAAACCAGAGAGGATGTACAAAGGGGGAAGGACTTGGAGAGAGGAAGAAGGGGGAGGAGAGAGCAGCGTGTGGGCATTTGCATGCAGGTGCCTTTGCAGTGACTCCTGGGTCAGTTGTTTGGCTGTTTTAATGTAAATTCAGCACAATAAGTAAAATCTTAAAGCAACAAAGGTGAGAGATAAGAAGTCTCTAAGCCTGTAATTGCCAAAAAAACACAGGAAATTTAACTGTGGAAGAGTCATTCTATATATGTGAGCATTGTCTGTTAGTTGATCTGAGTCTCTGCTGTCATTGTCAGTCATTTTCAGAAAGTGAGTGTGAGGTTGATGTTTGACCTGGTGTTTTGTTTCTGGTATGTGTATCTGTGCAATTGGGAAGAGGTTGTAATGCCTCTGGAAAAAATGGTAAAACAAAATGAATGTTGTGCAATGTTGCTGTGTTCTCATCAGAATCAAACAATTATTTATCACATAGAAAATGCAAGGAGGACAGTTGAAGTGTCTGTTCCCATGGCAGTGGCTATGGACAGCTCCAAGGATGAGAGTGTTCCCCATGCCAGTATGACCAGTATAAGAAGGTAAAAGTTCACCCTTTACTGTTTCATATTTTTAGCATCCTAATAACCCACACGGCAGAAATTGAACACAATGGAGAAATTGCCATATGGTTTTTTGGCTTTGTGGATTTTCCCTTACTTTCTCACATTAAATTCTGCAAGTGGGACAAAGGTCTGATAGCTTTTTCACAACTTCCTATGTTTGTATTTAAAATATGTGCAATCTGGCACAAGACAGATGACGTGTTGTTGAAGACTGCTGATGAGGGGTCCTAACTCAGGATCAGAGATAATATTCTAGTAGTCACTTCCATTTTTCACTTTTTAAATCTTATTTTGAATATTTCCAGGACTGTAGGAGACTCCAGCAAACCTTTAAGTGCAACATCAGAAAGTGCCAAATTAACTTCTGTCAGCCAAAGACCAAAGGTGAGACTGAAAAATCTTAACCTGAAAATTTTATGTTGTCATAAAAGGGAAAAGATAATTGTAAGATGGGTGAAGGGAGGTGAGCTCTGTCCTGTTTTAAATATCCCAAGGCTATTATCAGTCAGTTAGTGGCAGATTGGATTACAGACCATTATTATTGGTAAGAAGAGACCTGAGAACTAGTGACATTCATTATTTTCTGCCACAGAGTTGTTTATAAGTAACCCTTTTCTGCTGTGGCATCTTTGTGTGTTAGAACTGGAAACCTTTCAAAGTCTTTCCCTGGTGACTCCAGAGAATCTCAAGCCATGATTATGATGTAGTGGTAGAGCCACAGTCAAGAGGCAAGCAAGCTCTTCCCTAGCTGTTGCACAAGTCGGTTGCTGAAAGATGAGTAAATCCAAATGTAAAGAGAGCCACAATGTATATTTCTGACTCCTGATGTGCAAAGAAAAGGATAGCCTGTGGTGAAATGCTTTTACAGGGAGATCTGCAGTGGTACAGACTGATAAACCAGTCATAAGAGCTGTTTATAGGCTTGAAAGCAACCATGAGGACAGACCACTAACCTGTTTCCTGGTGTCCAAAATAACCTAAATTAGACCTGATAGAGAGAATAAAGTTAGGGTCCAGGACTTGCTATCCTGACAGCAAACTATACATCCCTAGAAGGGAAATTTGAAATTATTAAGGTAGATGTGGCTTGAAGTAGGTGGTGTGATTCCCTCCATGGTGCCAATGGCAGACAACAGTCCTAACACACAGGTCTATGGGAAGTTTACTGTACATGAATCTCTACTGGTTTCTTCTTTTACAGGTAGAAAAGCAAAAAGAAGAAGGATGGTTTGCATTGTCAATGCACGTTATGTAAAGGAAGCTGAGCTCAAGTCCTGTATTTTTAAAATATTTTTTATTAACTACAAATAAATCACAATCTCTCTACAGATGTGCAGTTTAACTCTGAAGTGTTTTCATGTCAGTGCCATTAGTATGGAAAGGTCTATGTGCTTACTGTATTTGTGCCGTACAGAGCACTCTAGGAAGCCCTGGGAATGAGTTTCTGAGCTGGACACACTGCTGTGACCTTACACCTTTTCACCAAAATATCTTTCATGAGGTTGTAAACTCAGGCTGCTGGAGCTTTACAAGTGAGCACCTTGATACCTCTGTTAGGTACGCTGAAGGCAGGAGGTTTTAGAAATTGCCTGTGAAACTTTCTGGAGCATTTATTTGCACAAGATGTGGGAATAAAATGTCAGGAAGAACTGAGATGAGGGAAGGTACCTGCATTGAAAAGTAACCTTGAGATTAGGAAACCAGTCTCTTTCTGATGGATAAGTATTTGCATCAGAAAGAATTTATTCCTTCTGTGGTTTACAGTTGCTCCCAAAAATGGTGTTTTCTGTGCAGTTAGCATGTTAGAGATTGCATCTGGACTGGAGGATTGCTTTTTAAAAATCTCATTTAATATTTTTATAGTAAATATAAAGTAACTGTTTGAAGTTGAAATCAGAATCTCTATTTGCTGTGTACTAAAGTATGTGGTCTTTGATATAACAGAAAACTGATACATATAATTGAATAAGCTGGTTTGCTGTGTATTTATGTAATATTCTAATGGCCATGGTTCTTATACTGGTTTTATTTGACTTTTTAAAATAGTCATTATTTTATTAGCAATGATTACCTATAAAATTTAAGACTTTGAGGAAATGCTTTGTTAGCTGTTCCTTAATTTGTAGTAAACCTTGCCAAAAACATTTATGATGGAGATCTATAAAATGAAAATAATTTGCAAGTCTGGGAAATAAAATAGCTGCAAGTAGCAAAAACAGACCTTTTTTTTTAACGGTGAAATTTCCTCCGAAAGGTAGTGATAGGGTGGAGCCAGCCTCTGTCCTGTCAGTCAGTTCAGTTATAGGAGAATGAAGAAAACATGCTGCTGCTTTTTTTTTTTTTCTGTTTTGTTTTGTTTTTTGTAGAGGAAGGGTTCTTCTAAACAGATCTAGAAAATTAAAATTTAAAAAACGTGGGATTCAGAAGAGGATCTGTTCAAATATTCATTGATGCTTCCATGATTTATTTTTCCAGTGGGAAGTGAAGAAAGTTTATATTTCTGTATTTTGTGAAATAACAGTTAAAATTGCTTGGAAGAAATCCCTCAACTCAAGAAGAGACGGCAGTGCCACAGTTGGGATGGGACTACATAACCGTAGTGCCACAGGTTAATGCTGTTGCCTCTGCTAACATTTGCTACAATGCTCTGGAATTAATGAGAATTCCTTTTAGAATACAGGATTGGAATTAATCCTTTGAGTCATCTATTTTCTTTAACTTGGAAGCCTCTAGATGGGAGGGACACTTCCTCTCCAGATGTCTCCAGTCACCTCCCACCATCTCCTCCACAGCCTGTGACTTGCTGTGGTTCAGGCTGGGGTCACACAGTGTTCTTTTGGTTAGAAATGAGCTGCCCCTGGGATTTCATGGAAGTGTGTTTGCTGGAATGCCGAAGGCTAGTGAAGCTTGAGGCTGTGTCTGAGAAACTGCTAGTGCAGAGAGTTTTATGGTGGGGGGGGGTGTTTTTTGTCTGTTCTAGACTAAGAAACAAACTGCATCTGTTGCTAGAATTCAACTCACCAACTCAAGCTTTGCTGCTTGATAAGCAGGCTGGCCTGTACCTGTCTGAAACAAAATGCTCACTCTCATGAGACTGACATCTGCTCCTGCAGGGAACTAGTCTTCCTGCACACCTGTTGCAGGCAATCAGATTTTATATTTCTTTGTGTGTACATGTATGCATGAAAGCATGCTTGGTCAGGCCTCATACTGACCTCAAGTCTCATCTAAGTGAATTCCCTGCTCTCGCTGCCCTGCAGCAAGAGCCAGGTTTTTATTCTTAGCTCCATCTCAGTGAAGTACCCTATTGTAATATCCTTCTGTCTCATGGTCCCAGCACTGAAGGAAAAGAAAAAAAACCAACTCCATTTGTCTTCTCAGCATCGGTATTAAGTGGGCACAGCAGCAAGCCTGACAGAGTTCAAAAAGTGATGGGACAATATTCTTGGGTACATGGTGTGGTTCTTGGGGCTGTCCTGTGCAGGGCCAGGAGTTGGAATTCAATGATCCTTGTGGGTCCTTTCCAATTCTGAGTATTCAATGATTCTATGATCTTTTGCATGTAGAAACTTAGAGCCTTTCACATCACTTCCCTCTCTCAAATATGGCTGAAGGGAAGCTAAAAAAGATTATTGGGCTGACATCACAAAGAACTTGCTTCCTTAGAAAAGCCTCCTTGGAAGAAATGCAGTTTCATCTTCTCTTCAGAAAATGTAGGCAGGATTCAGGAGAGATTAAAAAGAATATATATAGCAGCAGAAAGCTGAAAGTGGCAGCAGGTGGTGGAAAGCTGCAGGCAGGAGGGGAAAACAGGAATGTCTGGTCAGAAGCCACAGCAAGGGCGTCTGCACAAATCCTGTGTTGCTGGGTGGTTTGGCTGCAGCTGCTTTGGTCTTCAAAGAGCTGCTGCTGCCAACTGAAAGGGATAATGCTTGACCACTTCAGACTGTGTTTCCTGTCACAAATCTGGAGGACAAGAGAGATCACACATCTTTTGCTGCTTTCTTTGTGTTTCAAGTGTTAGCCCATCTCCATGCCCTATCCACTTCCTGTTTGCTGTTTCAGGGTTAAGCCAAGTCCATGTGTGATGATGGTGAACCTCCCATTATTCACTGAGTGGCAGAGGTTCAGGCTGCCAGGTGTGCTGTTTGGCTGCCTTCCTCCTTCACCTCTCCCAGGTCACACTGCCGTGGCTGAAGTCCTGCTGGAGCACAGGTTTGATGTGTGACAGCAGCAGCTCACAGAAATGTACTTTGGGGTCCAGCATGAAAATGAAGATACATGGGCTTATGTTAAATGAGGTAACTTGAGATTCAGTTTAGTTTTGTCTCCAAAGCTCAACACAAGCCTGAAGACTAAAAGCTACTGGCAAATTTAAGTGTATATGTGTGAAGGGAGACGTTTGGTAGTGAAGGTGTTTCTCTGAAGAGTGAGTTCCCCTAGGAATGCTTTGTAGAAAATCTGTGAGATATCCCAGGACAGAAGTCCTCTCTCTCTGTCTGTCCCAAGTGGTGTTCCCAAGCAGGAGATCAGTGTTGTCCTTCTGCTGCAGCTGTCACATTCCCCCATGTGCCATCAGCTTGCAGAAATTTTGTCACGTGAGACTTGGGCTTGGGGCAATTTACTTGTGTGTGTTTGAGGCCCGGCACAAGTAAAGGTCAAAGGGTGCCTCTTTTTAAAACATCCATGGCTTCAAACTAAAAAAAGGAGAGGTTAGATGTTAGGAAGAAATTT
This sequence comes from Agelaius tricolor, assembly GCF_023055355.1. Lineage (NCBI taxonomy): Eukaryota > Metazoa > Chordata > Aves > Passeriformes > Icteridae > Agelaius > Agelaius tricolor. The sequence continues at coordinate 23,170,044 of NW_027269269.1, forward strand.
TTTACCCATAGTGTGATGAGACCATGGGCATCAGGCTGGATGCAGAAAGTGAGGGCTGGGGATGACACCAGCCTCTGTGCCCCACAGAAATGCTCCTCTCACCATTCAATTGCCACATAATTTCAAATGCATCTTTAGCTGACTGAGGGAGAGGTTCTGCCTAAATTGGGAGATGTTTGTAAATCCTTAAATTGGGAGATGTTGTAAATCCTTTGTTGGATTTTCTGGTTGAGGTTGATATATAGGGGAAGAGCTGTCAGCTGGGTAGTGGTGCATCAAGTACTCCCAGACCCAGCCTGGCAGCTCTGCCACATTCAGAGAAGTCTCTGAAACACAGTACTTCCCAGGGCTGACAAATTCACAGCTAAACTGCTCTTGTTGGTCAGCAGGAAAAAAGCCAACAGTATTTTCTACTTGTCTTTTCTTTGTAAATTCCCCAAATAAGTCATTTTCCACACTCCTCTGGCTGCCATTAAGCTAAGCTCTGCCACTTTGACAAGTTCTCAGGTTTCTGTCAAGTCGTCTGGGACTTTTCTTCAGTCCTGTTCACTAATGACTTCCGTTTCACCACTTTTTCAGTTTGTTTCTTATGGCAGGATATCTGGAAACAACTCCCTAAAATTACCAGAGTAAATAGGTTCAGGGAAGCATGAGGCATCCAATTCAAAATTTGATAAACGGACCATACAGACACCACTTACAGAATCTAGGAGGGAAATTATGCTTTAAAGATTTTTTTGAACATGCTATAAAAAGTTTTACCAATATTCCTTCATAAAAATATTAATGGGAAAGCAGCATAAATCTTTCCCCAGAAGAGGCTAATTAGGAGATAGAATGGAAATATTAGTCAGAAGTCCTTGACAAGAAGGGAGAAGGAAACAAATATTCCATATCTCAGTGTAATGATCTAGAGCTTAATCATAGGAAATGAGAAGCAGATAAACAGGAAAAAGAGGTAGGAGCTGGCAGTGAAAGTAAAGTGGGGGAAGACCAGATCACTCAGAGCAACTACTCTGGGAGGCTTTGATAGGCATTATTAACAATAGGGGCAGGAAAACAAGTTTAAAGAGGACTTAATTTCAAGTAGATCTTGGGTCAAATGAGAATAATTAGCTATCCATCAACTCTTATGGAAAAAGGAAAACACTGGCTTAATTTTAATGACATTTTCATTGCTCTATTTATGTAACTATGCTCCTTTATTGCCCTCCAGTGTATAGAAATTAACACATTGGATTCTTCATCTGTAAATTTTGATCAGTTACAAAGCAAACTGAATAATCCAAGATGGGAGAGGGTCTCTCAGTCAAGTTCTTGCAGTGCTTTGCAGACCAATGTGCTTAATTGGAGATATTCACAGAGCTCCAGTTTTCATGTCCATTGAGTTGCCTTCCACAATTTAGGATGTAGTGGCACAGGGGCTTCCTCCACTGGCTGACAGTACCCAAGAAAGCAATATTATGGGGAAAGTAACCAAAGGGAATCATGAGTTTGTACTAATGCAGCTCCTGTTTTGAGGGTTCAGTTTTTGGTTTGTTTTTTTCTGGATTTCTGCTTTTCCTTTCTTTCCCCAAGTCTCACAGGGCTCCCTTGATTCTCTCCAGCCCATTTCACTACAATTTCTTCTAATCACCCTGAGAGTGCTCCTGCTTTGTGTTGTTACTCATAAATGCATCACTCAGCAGCAATCTGTGCTCCAACCTGATCAGTGGCAGGGCAGGTGATCAGATCAGCTGGGCTGGATCCTCAGATTTCCTCTGCCACTGCCAGTCATGGCTTATTCCACCATCTCTCTGCAGTGATGGAAGATGCTGCTGTTCTCTAGGTAGCTGATCTTTTCTGCACAAAGGTGACATTATGACTCTTCCCCTGTTTTCTTCCCACACCCACGTTTACAGGGCCATTTACTATTCTTTCCTCCAGCATGATTAGAAGAACCAGTCTTTCTTTGTGACAATATTGAATATTGTTATCAAGTAATCTTCTCTCACAATTACTGCAGCTTTTATCCTCTCTAACCTCCACAGCCACTGCACTTGCTAATAGTTAATGTGAAGAAGGCTATTGGAACATCTTTCTTCTTTTGATTGGCTTTGAGGTTGAAAACACTTCATCATGACCTAAAACTTTGATCTTGTATTACAACATAAAAGACACAGAAATGTTTTGAATGTATCACAAGAAGAAGATGATTTCTGTGTTAAGCCATTGGGCATCAGAGTGGCATTAACATCTGTTACAGAGGAAATATTTACTTGTGTTATATACAGATATTAAGTATTTATCTACTGCTCTGTAAAGGGACAGAGAGGTCCATTTGGTTCTAAAAACAAAAACCTGGCTGGGAATCTTCCTGGCTGTTGATTTTTGACTTAAGGAACTGAAACTCCAGAAGTCTCAAATGCTCTTCACATTACATTATATTCAAAACGGCCAGCAGGATGGGACAGGTAAGATACTGAATGTCCTGGGCAAGCTAATGGAGAGGCTGGTAAAAAGTTCAATTATTAAGGGCTGAATGCAGTACTCTAGAGGACACTTTATAGAAAAGAGCGTTTTTCAAAACAAGAAGAATTGGTTTCAGTCTTTGAAGAGCTTACACATCAGACTGATAAAGACAACCGTGTAGCTGCCATCAAAGTCCACGGGGCATCATGCAGGGCTTCACAGACGCTGGGCTTTCCAAGCCTGCCTTTTGCAGTATTCCCAATTCCCGGTGCAGTGACTGAGGACAGCCACCAGCCCAGCCCGTCCCGGTGGGCAGTCGCAGGGAAGCCCGGCCGCCTTGCACCGTCTCAGGTAAAGTTTCACCGCTCTCGCTCAGCTCTCCAGTGATCCGAAGGAAAAACTCCCAAGGTTTGAAGGCATCCAGCAGACCGACAAAGAGGCTGCAGTGGCCAGTCAGGCGGTAAACCTGGAAGTTTGGAACTAGAAGTGGAAACATGATCTGCCGGCGGTGGGTGGGAAGGGGCCGTTTCCCACACAACCGGCGGAGACAGCCCCGCAGGTGCCAGAGGAGGGGAGCAGCGGGTCCGTCCCTCCGCGCCTCGGCGAGGGGGACGAGGACAAAGGGCGCTGCCAGCTCCCTCCGGCCGCCTTCCCCGGAGGAGGAGCGGCGGGGCCAGCAGCAGCAGCAGCAGGGTCCCCGGGCAGCCCCCGCCCCTCACAGCGCGGCCCCCGCACTCCTCACGGGGCGGGCGGCGACGGGGCGGGGAAGGAGCCCGCGGTGTGAGGCGGCGCGAGGCGTTCCCGACGGGAATGCTCCGCGGAGCGGCCGTGAGGGGCCGCGCGGGCTGCCGGCATGTCGGGGCCGCGCTGCCCGCAGTGCGCCCAGCCCTACGTGTCGCCGCGGCTGCTGCCCTGCCTGCACTCGCTGTGCGAGCCCTGCCTGCGGCGGCTCGGGCCGCCGGAGGGGCCGCCGGGCGCCGCCCGCCCCGTCCTGTGCCCGGTGTGCGACGCCGAGCTGTCGCTGCCGGCCGGCGGCGTGGGGCAGCTCCCCCCCGACTGCCTGGCCGGGAGCCGCGGCCGGGCCGCTGCTGGGTGCGACCTCTGCGCCGACGGGGCGGCGGCCGGGCGGTGCCTGACCTGCGGCCTCCGCCTCTGCCGCTTCTGCTGCCGGGCGCACAGGTGAGCGGCGGCGGGACGGGGACACCGGGACACCGCGGCCGGGGGAGGGCGCAGCGGGCAGGGACCCGCTCAGGGCGAGCCGGAGCAAGAATTGGCGTGTCTCCCCGTTTTTACCCACCGCTCACCACCCCTGGCCAGAGGATGTCCGCAGGGATGCTCTGTACTCGGGTGGGGACAAGCAAGCTGCTAGCATAGAATCATAGAATGTCTGGAATTGGAAGGGACCTACAAGGATCATCGAGTCCAAGTCCTGGCCTAAGACAGCCCCAGGAATGTCATGAGCTTGTGAGTGTTGTCCAAACAATTCTTGAACTTCCTGGGAATAGATCCATCAGCCATGTTATTGGCCATTGCGTCCAAAATCAGGCCACCCTTTGCCTGTAGTGGTGTCCACATGCTGGGTAGCACCTCAGTTTAGTGTCACTGGGCAACAGGCAGGGCTATGGGCAGGTATCAGCAGGACAAGAGCCTCACATGCTGTACTGTCCCACTTTGGAAAAGACACATCTCCCAAAGGAAAGACACATCTCCCCCAAAGGGGAGCGTTGAGTTGCTGCTCTGCCTCTCTCCACATGCAGGACCATTTACTGTGCGTAAAGGCACCCTTAGGCAAACTGAAAGTCCTGTGGAAGTCCTGCCTAGTGTAGTTGCTACCTGTTGATGATCAACCCGTGTGCTTGCCTGCTACATGTTGTAGAATTATTGCAGAAACAAGAGGTAACTGCAGCAGAGTTAGGAGCTGAAGAGGAGAGGGGTGCAGTGGCCTGTAAGCCAGGCAAAGGACAGACGGCACTAAAGAAAAGTGATGTAAAGCCTGAATGGCCTTCTGAAGGAAGGAGGTGACAGGCAGGGTCAGAAAAACACCCATCAGCGCAAGCCAGGGAAGCCTCAGCCTGGGTTAAGCAACTCAGCCTATTCCCTCCATGTTTGCTGCTCCTTTCTGCTTGATTAGCAAATTCTTTCCCCAGAAGGAACTGAGACATATTCCTCCCTGCCCTGCCCCCCTGCACATAGTAGTGCCTGTGGGGAAAATAGTTTAGGCTCTTAGTTACCTTTCCACTCCGGGTGTAATTTTCAGCATACCATTCTGATTAGCTAATGCCTCGTACCCCGTGGAGCAGCTGAAGAGTGATAAGAGACCTTGAATAGCAGCCTGCTGCTCTGCCAGGGATAACTGCAGAAGGGAGAAAGCAGCAGAAAATTTGTCCATGTGACCCTCTTCCTATAGTATTTACTGCTATCATTTTTTCACCCCACTGGCATCTACAGACTGTCACTTGATTTAGTTGATGTCAGAGCAGAACAAGGGCTGAGGAAAACCATTTTGAAAGGATTTCCTGATGTGTAGGGAAGGTTTCTATGGTTCTGAGTGCCATGGTTGTGCTCCTTGGAACAAGTGAGAAAGGTCTTAGGCTGAAGTAACGCAACACTGGAAGGCTTTGAAAATGTGATGGATCTAAGGGAGGTTAGTGGGAAGCAAAAGGAGAAGCATAAGAGCCTGTGGTGAGGTTGCTTTGTGTTACCAGAGCAACTCTGCAGAGCTTGGTCCTTGGAGTGTCTTTGGTTATGGCTTGGAGCTCCCATTGCACTGCCACAAGTCATTAGTGCAGGAGACAAATTAGGAGAGGGGGGTTTTACATCCTTCTCAAAAAGTAACTCCCAGTGTCCAAAATAGCAGAGAATGGAAATATTCTAGTGCTGCCCTGTGACATGGTAGATGTCTGGGTTATAACAGGTTCTTTGTGTCCCATCTTTGGTCTCTTCTGAGCAGGACCTAACCTGTCAAGCAGAAGGAATCTGAGTTTGACTTTTGGAATATTAAATGTTTTGCTGTTTGACTGTCTTCTGGCAGTGGTGTGAACTAGATTTTCCCCTAAGGGATATTAGAGCTCACTTGCCTTGTGTCTGAAATCCGGGCTGACCATGCAGTCAGGGGGACTCTGGGAGCTTGGGAGCAGCCCCTAACGAGATCCTCCTTTGTGTGCCGCCTAGTTCTTGGGAGAGCACAAGTCTTTTCAGGAAATTTCACTGGAGACAGGAGGGAGCAGTGCACACTATGACTTGCAGCCCGTTGCAAATAGGCATTTGCAAAGGGTCTCAGTTTTTGTGTTTTGTATCCAACATGCATAAAGTGATTGGTGTTTGCTCCTGCCTAGGAGACAGAAGAAAACGGCCTCCCATGCTGTGACGGAGCTGGAGAACACCAAGGATTGCAGCCAGGCCGGGAAGCCTCTCCTGTGCCCCTCCCATCCCACAGAGGAGCTGCAGCTGTTCTGCGAGCAGTGTGACCAGCCCGTGTGCCGGGACTGCGTCCTGGGCAGACACCGTCAGCACCCCTGTGACTTCGCCGCCAATGTCATCCACAGGCACGGGGACGCCCTGCGGGAGCTGCTGCAGAGCAGCCAGCAGCACTTGGACACCCTGGAGGATGTGCTGAGCCAGGTCGATGAGATGGGCGGCGCTGTCCGCAGTCGCGCAGAGGCTGTGGCCGCGGAGATCTGCCTCTTTGCCAGGGGCTATGTAAAAGCCATTGAAGAGCACCGGGACCGGCTGCTGAAGCAACTGGAGGACTTGAAGGTGCAGAAGGAAAACCTGCTGCACTTGCAGAAGGCCCAGCTGCAGCAGCTGCTGCTGGACATGAGGACAGGCGTGGAGTTCACGGAGCACTTGCTGATGAGCGGCTCAGATGTGGAGATCCTCGTCTCCAAAGGGGTGGTGTCCAGCCGTCTGACACAGCTCAACAGCATTGCTTACAGCACCCACCCCAGTGTGGATGACAGGATCCACTTCTCCCCCCACGAGAGGGCAGGGCAGTGTTGTGGCTATGAAGTTTTTGGGGCCATTCTTAATAAAGTGGTTGATCCAGCCAGATGTACCCTGCATGGGGAAGGTAATGGGGTGCTGTACAGCAGCTGAGTGGGAGTGCACTGCTCCCTGAAGTCACCCCTCTGCTCTCTGTAGCCACATGCTGTGCAGCTTCTGGCACTGTTGGCTCCCTGCTGTCCAGACATTGACCAGGGCAGAGGTGGAGCCCCAGCAGAGGTTGCACTGCCTGCCTATGGGAGCTGTGCTGGGCAGGGAACCAGGCAGCTTTTCTCATTCAGATGTGCAGAGCATATGGCACTGCCCTCCACAACATCAGCAGCCTCAGCATGAGCCTCAGCCAAAGCCTATAACACACTGGGATTCTCTGGCTCACTTTGGGTTGGAGGGCTCTCTCAGGGGATGGGAATGGCACCTGCAATAGTAGGTTGTGATGCTTTGCTGGTGCTCCAGGCTGTTCTGCAGCATGAGCCCAGGCAGATCCCCTTTGTGGCTGATTAAGTTTTTCCCATTACAGCTTCTGCTGAGATTGCTCTAGGAATACCTGGCAGTACCTTGATGGTTTTATGGATATTTGCTCCCTAAGGACTTGGAGCTGGGCCAGCAAACAGATAATGTTCAGACCATCCCACAGAGCACAGCCAGCTCTGGTCAGTAATGGTCTGTGCAGGGCAGATGAGACAGACCCAGAACTTGTTCAGTCCCTTCCATGCCAAACTGTAGGTGTTGAGTTCCCTGGGGCACAGTGGGGCTGTTCTTTCTTCCTCTGGGTTGCATGGAGCATCTTGAGGCCTTCTTGGGAAGGTGCCAGCTGGGCTTAGAGTGACAGACAAAAAGACCTCCATGGTCTGTGCAGATCTCTGGGCTAAACCTGCCAGACATCTCTAAGAACTCATGGCTCCCACTCTGTCCTGATACCCAGAGTTATGTTGACTTTTGGAAGGAGCTGTAAAACCTGGAAGCAAAGTCCTGGCTGTGCTCTGATGGGGCTGCCACTCTGCAAAATAGATGGGAGGTGGCAGTCATGGCTTCACTTGAATCCTTTGTAGTTCTGTTTCTTTCTGGTTTGGTGTTTGTTTTTTCCCCAGATCTCCACAGTGCCCGTCAGAACCAGCTGAGTGGCTTTACCCTGCTGTGCAGGGACACTGCGGGGGAGCGCCTGGGGCGGGGAGGAGAGGCTGTGCGGGTCACCATCACCCACAAGGACAAGAGGGACTGGTGGGTATCTCACCCAAGAAATCCCTGGCTTAGCCTTTCTGCCTCCCTTATCCTGGCTCCCTGCTTGCTTAGGTGGGTGGGGGGATGTTCTTCAGCATGAGGGTCAGAATCTGCAGAGGAAAAGGCACTACTCTTTCCCATACTGCTTCCTACTGGTTGTGTTTGGCTGGACAGTGATTGCTGAGATTTGCTGACAGAGATTTGTATTAAGTCTTTCAGTGATTTGAGGTTCTTAAAGGATTCAACTCCTTGTGTGTGTTGCTAGGCAGAGGGAGCTGTTGTTCCTTCTCACTGCTCCCAGCAGACACCTGGGGCTCCTGCTTTTGTTAATGCCTAAACAGTGTAAGTCATTGCAACCCCTGGATGACAGTCACGAGTCAGACAGTTCACCAGCACCGTGAGCCTCTGACAGCTGATGGGAGTGCCTTCTTCATGGTCTGGAGAAAGAATCTGTGTTGTGCTTTTGTACTTTTTCCTGTGGTTGAAAGCATTGAGTACTGTAAGAGGTTTGAAGGTTTTCTAGCAAAACCAGGAAAGGCTGCACTTGAGCTCCTCAGTGTTTCCACAAGGAAAATGAACAACCAGAAAAAATTAAAACTGTTTCCAAACCACACTTTCCCTAAAGAGTAGCCAGGCACAAAAGCAGACTCAGTTGGGGGTTAGTTCTTAAGAAAAACATCTATTGTTTTATAGTAGCTGGAACCAGATGCCAGCATTAATTTGTTCCAGAAACACTCATGATGGGATGACCTGGTGAAAAAAAGGGATGGGATGCTAAAACCCTTTGCTGTGTTGACAAAGCACACAGAAGCAGTGCTGGCTGCACAGATGCTTATCAATAGAGCATCATTGTCCAAGAGTATTGTTCCAATGCACCTTCTTTCCATAAGTGCACCCATAATGTAGGAAGGTGCATGCCCCATGGATTTCTGGATTTCTCTTGGTGGGGTAGAGGTCGCTGTGGCCACATTAACTCCATTTTTTGCTCTTGGCTGTATGCACTTGCTGCATGGGTTGCTCAAAGCTGTCTGGCTTTGCTTTGAGGCACAACAGCTGCAGAAGAGCATGAAGTATCACCACACAGTTCATGGCAGGAAATTATGTAGGCAGCTGTATTGATGTGAAGTGTTGGGGGTGGGGAATACAGATTATAAACTGTCATGTCATGGGGCCCGGGAGACTAATTAGTAGGGATTAGCAAGAACACCTTCCTCTATGCAGAGCTGCCTGATAATTGTCTGTGAAAAGCTTTCCATCTTCCTGTGGAGCAGGCAATTTATCCCGAGTAACCAGCTGAGGCTTTCTCTCTAGCACTCTGTTCACCAGAATTCCCTGTGAAACACAAGGAGCTTGACTAGGAAAAGGGAGAGTTTGCCAGCAGGGACCTAGAACTCCACAGCATTGAAGGGAAGAGTTGGGGTCAGTGCAGTTGGGAGAGTGGTTAAAGTGATTCAAACCTACCCTATTATATCCTGTCTTCTTAATAGGTTTTTCTGTAGGTAGCTGCTTGCTGAAGCTGTGAATTTACCCCATTTCTGTGGGCTCTTATCTGATGGGACTATCTGAGTTCTAAGTGTGCTATGTGTCATCTTATGCCTTTCGGTGTGCAGGTTGCTACAAATCCTTGCAGTGCAACTGGCTTTCTGTGACTTCCTTTGTAAGGTAACTGCAGCTTCCAGTAGCAGGGGTGTGTGAAAGCCACTCTAGGCCAATCTAGGCCAAACTCTGGTTTACATCTAAAGCAATTTTCTGCCAGTCACTGACCTCTTGGGTTTCTCTCCACTGTTCACAGTGCAGTCAAGCCAACAGTGTGTGATAATGGTGATGGGACCTACTGTATTTCCTACAGCCCTGAGGAGCCAGGCTTGTATGCTGTCTGCGTCTGTGTGAAAGGGCAACATGTGCAGGTAGCATTTCTTGTTTCTCTTGCACTGCTTCTTCTTTACCTACTTTTCTTTTCTTAGGCATTTGTTTCAAATCTGTCTAAGGATTATTTCTACCACGCAGCAGTTCAAGGCTGGGCTTAGTGATCTGTGACTGACAGGGTCACCCAGATGGTGTCTGAGAACGCAGGCACATCTGACAGCGCCCACTGCAGCAGCCTCTCTGTTTGCTTGTCCCCTGCAGGGCTCTCCCTTCACTCTGATGGTGAAGCCCAAGTTCCGTGAGCACCAGGGGGTGTTTCACTGCTGCACGTTCTGCTCCAGCGGAGGCCAGAAAGCCGCTCGCTGTGCCTGTGGTGGGACCATGCCAGGTGGGTGCTCAGCTCTCCCCACGCTGCTGGCATCAGGAGGATTTGCTGCACTAGGTCCTCCCTAGTGGATGGAGGTGTGAGGAGATACTCTCACCCAGCTCCCACCTTGGACATGCAGCAGGAATGTGGTAGACTGTGCGTGCACCTGTTCTGGTGGGGTGACTGCAGCAGGGAGAAATGCAGCAGGACACACAGAGGGGCTTTATGGCACATCCCATAGACAGGGACCTGAGCCAGCTGTGCAGGAGGTGGGGCAGGGCACCTCAGCCTTTCAGCCCTTCTGAGTGAGGCTGAGCAGCATTGCACCTACAGTGTTCCTGTTCCAGTGCTGGCATGTTGGGAGCTTGTGGGCTGTGTGACACAGTGACCAACTCTGGAGAAGCCTCACTCCATGTTTAGGACAAGAGTTCAACTCCCTTACTTGTTTAATCCCAACCATCTTCCCTGTGCTTCACCTGTATGTGTCATCATGTGTTTTGTGTGTTTTAGAATAGAACTGACCTCTTCCTTATTCTGTGCTTGATCTGTATCTTTGACCATAGCCACAAGCAGCTGGCATGAGGTTCTGGATGCCCAGGTGTTGCTTTATTCAACAGGCAGGGGGATGGAAATCATCACCTTTCCCCAACTATTGAGTTGAGTTGTTCTTTTATTTATGGAGTTCTGGCAATTTTGGCTTTGAATATGCTGTGTTCTCATCAGCACACTTTAGAGAAGTCCTGGGGCCAATGCCTATAACACACTGGGATTTTCTGGCTCACTTTGGGTTGAGCTGCTGGTGCCTCTTCTCTTGCAGGTGGGTACCAAGGCTGTGGCCACGGACACAAAGGTCACCCTGGCTGCCACCACTGGTCATGCTGTGGACAAGTGAAGGAGAGCTCAGAGTGTTTGTGTGGGCCACCCAGTGACACCTCACAGAGGAGTTTGCTCAGGACAGTGGCACTCTGAGCAGCCAGGTGAGCTCCTGGGAGTCCAGGGCACTGCTGCTGGCTGCTCCAGGAGCACAAACGATCCATGAGGATCCATATGATTGATCCCTGCACAGCCTTGCTGCCAACCAACAGTGTGATGGGTGTGAGTTGAGAGAGGGGGGATGAGGGAAAATAAAAACCGTGCCTTATGTTCCACCAAGGGGTGTGTATGCAAAGTTCTTTTGTGCCCAAAAAGGAGAAGATTCTGGGAATTGTACTGCTGCCTACATTTCTGAGGACTTGTGGCCTGTGAGGACACGATGTAAGGGGAAGCTCACTCTGAGCAGTAACCTCACAGGAGGGTCAAGATGTGTCCTATTCTGCAGGGTCAACAGCCTCTGCTGTCCTTCTTGATGAGGTTAAAGCTGCTTATTGGGGCCCATTCCAAAGGGTTTGTCATCATGCCTTGGAAGGGCTTGGCAACCTGAATATGGCTTCTGCCTCCCTGTTGGATATGCGTCTGGATTCCAGCCTTGGATGTGTGCACATAGGACAGTCATGCTTCTGGGAGCTGCTCTTTGTTTGCAACTCCTACCCTTCCTCTGGGTATACTGTAGTCTCATTATACCCTGCCTGCAAAGTACAGGCCAGGTGAGTTAGTAATGTATCTGCAGGAGGGCCCAGAAAACCTCCTGGCACTGATAGGAGCAGGAATCAGAGTATCATTCACCTGGTCTGTTTGTTCTCCACGGAGATGATGTGGGACACAGTGCTGCTGCTGGCGGTGGTGGGGGAGCCAGGGGAGTGCCCAGCTCACCAAGGGAAGATCTGGGGGCAGTCTGAGCATCAGTAGGACTCACAGACACAAGTTGCAATTGTCTGTCCAGAACTGGAGCACAGGAGATGGAACACAGCAAAACTCCTGGATTTGGCTTGTGCAACCTTGGCAAGGCATTTACCAACCCACAGTTGGGGAAATGGCATCTGTGCTGAGGAAGAGGCACTTCCCTGGAAGGGCAATTGCCACCCTGCTGCCGTCTGCTTGCCTGGGTGAAGCAGACACCCTGAATACCTTCCTTTAGAAAGCACATTTCTGTCATTGAGGCTGGGATCACCACTGCCCTGAGGGTTACCTTGCCAGTAGGTGTGTGTGGCTAGGGGCTCCTAATTCTGCCTGAGGAGCTGGGCACAAAGGTCCCACTGCTGGTCACTCAGGGAGGGAGAGGAATGCTGCTCCACTGTCAACAGCAAGGACCAAGTCTTGCTTTCTGCAGTATGACAGCTGGCTTGTAAATAGTAGAAACCTGCACTGTCTGTTTGCTTGCTCAGCCTTAGAAGTCTCTCATTTGTTGTTTGTTAATCTTACAAAGCCAGTTTTGGAACTTCTTCCCAGCAAAGGAGATAGATATCCTTGCTATAAATGCAAATGCTATTTATAGCTTTCCATAAATCATCCAGAAAGCTTCCCTGTCAAACAGTCAGGGAAGGCTAGACAGTTTAAATCTTCAAGTTAGGCAATTTAAGGTTGCTGAGTCTGAAATTTCAAAGCAAAAGTTTAGTTTGAGTTAGCTATTAATGGAACAAATAGTAACTCCTTCTCATCCTTGCTATGTACAGAGTCAATGCAGAATGTGATATAAACCCAAATGCCTAATTTTTTTGTGTCTTTCTAATTCTTTCCATCCACCCCTTAGATGTGTTGTTTTTTCTCAGAGCCTCCATGCTGTCTTGCAGAGGGAACACATAAGGACAGCACTACCTTCTAGGCACATAATTTCTGACTAAAAACATCTTAGTCCCCTCAGACAGAGGAATGTGTTTTCTCTTTGTGTTAGGTATCCCTTACACACCCTGTTGCTGATGTTTTCCAAGAAGCTGTTTGTCAGAATTACACCAATGAAATTTAAACCCTTCATGGAACTGCAGCTGACATGGGCAGAGCAGTTTTTGGACAGCTTGGGTCATGCCCTGGTATTGATTTTTTCTTCTTGTTAGACCTGAAGGCCCAGTTGGTCCCAGGGATTAGGAAGTATTGGCCAGCTACCACTGTGAGCTTGGTGTTGGCTGTGCATGAGGATATCTTGAACCATCTGGATAAAAGACATTTAAGGACCTTTGTCACTTTGTGTGGGGGAGCTAGGTCAGAGTGCCCTCCCATTATTTGACAGCAGCCTCAGTCTTTATAGTTCAGAGTACTTTGCAAGTGAATACATCCTTCTGATCTGCTGGAGTCTGACATTGGACCCCAACATTCATTCCCAAGATAGGCTTCCAGTGCTGTGTTGGTAAACACCTGGGTCAGGGGGTGCATTAGGAAGTGTAGTTAGTCTGCTGGGCTATATGATGTTATTTCTGTCCAGCTGGTCCTTGAGATAATAAAGGTATTTTCAAGACAAACATGAATGCAGTGCTGACAGGACTGCACTGGTAGATACTGATATTTTTCTTTTCCCAGGACAAAAGCTCTTGATAAAATTGCCTGTCTCCAAAATTGGGAAAAAAAATGAACACGAGGAGGGGCTTTTGGAGTCAAGAGAAGAGAATTTACTCCTTCAATAGGGAAAACAGTGTAGCTGGAAGAGAAACCATGAAGAACAAGAGACTATGGTAAACCTGGAAGGATGCCTGGAACCTGAAAGCCTCCATGTAGGGTGCTTGCAGAGTCAGGGTCAGGCTAAGGTATCTGTCCTTTGAGAGGCAAAGCGCGCTGGTGACATGACTGCACTTGTGCCACCAGTGTCCATTTTGTCCCAGAAGATGTCAGGAGCAGAGCAGATTCTGGCTCAGATGGGCTTCTTCTTTTTCCCACAGCAGAAGGTGCTTCACTGGGGTGCACCACCTGATGGGAATGCCATGTCAGGACAGATCCACATGCAGTGTGGAGCACTTTGTGTGTTTGCAGCCCAGGGTGGCTCAGCACCCCCTCTTATGAGAAGTGAGGGCTTGTTCTGAGTGCTGCTGCTCCCAGCTTCCCTTCACAGGCAGGTGAGGCTGAGGACTGATATTGCCAATAAGGCAGTGTCAAGTTCTCCTCCTTCCAGATCACTAGTGTTCTCATTTGTGGTACTTCTCAAGCACCTCTTGACATCATTGTTACAGATGTGGGATCATAAGGCTGGAAAGATATCCTACATTTTGGGTCAAACCCCAAGAAAAGCTTTCATCCCTTTCAGCTTACTGGTTGCCTACACACACCTCTGTGGAATGCTCTGTCAAACTTGGCTGCTGGTCAGCTTGCCACAACTCCATCTTCTCCTTCACCAATAGCTCCTGCAGGAGAACTCTTCTGTAGGGTACCAGCAGCTGCTGGGCCCAGCAAAGCTGGTAGCACCTTGTCCCTGCTGTTGCCTTCTCCTCAGTGAAGGCAGCTGATGTGTCCCAGGTGCTCACCAGCTCTCACAGACCATGTGGGACCAGATCCTGCTGTCACGTTTGGTTGCATTTGCTAATAAATTCAAGATTGGTAAGAGCTGGGCAGATCATGTAGTCACAAACCCTTGGTTTCTTTGGGAAGTATCCTGACCACCTCTTGGGCTTTTTTTGCAGTATGAGCATACAGACAGGAGTAGGCTCCAGCATGAGCTGCTCTGAAATGAATGTGGTGTTGCCCTGGGGAATGGGACCGGCCCTGGTCCTGCTGGAGCTGCCTGTGCCCAAGAAGCAGACATGTTTTTCCAATGTGGAAGTAACCTGATTGTTGACTGTGCAATGGGGTGTGCTGTGGCTGACCTGGAGTTAACTGGAGTGGAAAGGAGACACCTTGTCTGCCCACTGCACACGCAGCTGTAAATCAGGTGTCACCACAGCCATTAATCAAGTGTCACAGAGGGCAACAGGATATTTCTCAATGTGCATTTCCCACCGGGCCACTGTGGCCTAGAGCTATTCTTAGCTTCTTGTACTGTACTGCTCAATTAGGAGAGGCTTAATAATCAGCAGGATGCTTACAAATAATGATGATATTTTTTTCTGATTATCACCACTGACCAGTATTAATTGGTCTTGATTATAACCTCTGGTTATTACAGAAAAAGTAGTTTGGCTTTTTAGGTGCTGGACTGTTCCCAGTTCCTCTGGGCATCCTCAGCTCTGCATGGGAGAGCTGTTCACTCCCAATAACCATCCAAATTTGCTGGAGATAGCTACAGACTGTAAAAAAATCCCCTTTTTCCCATCCTCCCCGGAACACATTCCAGACGGAGATGTCAGGATACGCAGGTTCTCTTTCGGGAAACTGAACATGGTGATGCAAGCTGCCTTCCCTTCTCTTTCACAACCTCTCTGCCCTTCTCAACCCAAGAGCTGCTCATCCTGCCCCCAGCCTCATCTGAGACCAAGCCCGGAAGTAAAGACCTGGAGGGCCTTGCAGTGCCAGTTTCTTTCCTTTACATGCCCCAAAGTGCACCACCTCGGCAGACCTAAGAGCAGCAGGAGCTTGCCTTGGGGGAGGATGAGAGGTGGTTTGGCCAGAGGGAGTTCAGTGGGATTAAACAGCAGTCAGAAAAGGGGCTGCTCCCAAACCTGTGTGGTTCTGAGAGCACTGCTGAGCTTGTAGGAGCCTCTTAGCACAGCACAGAGAGGCAGGGGAGACTCACAGTGTGAATGGGGCAGGAGGGACCCCGCAGGTGGGACCTCTCTGCCCAGTGCCAAGAAAGTGGTTGGAGATTTTTGTAGGGAGACCTGAGCTAGTCCAGGTTATGACACAGGCCCAAGCTGCAGATCTCCTGGGACACTTGTGCACTGTAAGCCCAGGATTACCTGGCTACCAACCACAAGCTGTAATATTTTTTGTCCTAAATAAGACATGTTTCTTAAATGGGTGTGTAGGAGGTCTCTCCTGTTGCCCCAGTGTCTAACCAGGCCTCCCTGCTTATGACTGCCCTGGGGGTGGAGGGAGTTGAGATGCTCAGAGTTTCCTCATTCCTGAGAGTCCCGTGCCTGGGCTCACCACTCCTCAGCTGCATGCAGTTATTTAAGCAGGACAGCTTGGGAGGATATATCATGGAACAGGCAGGGGCTGTGCTGAACACTCTGGGACCTTCAGGCTCCTGGTGTTTGACTTGTCTCCGTAGATGCTGTCACCATGGCATCCCAAGGCCAGGCCATTTTCTGGAGGTATGGTACTATCTGCACTTGCTTTGGTAGAGGGAAAGGAGGGAATTGCACTTTTCAGACTCTTGGGATGTATCACTCTGCTGCCAGGAGCTCTCAAGAGAGCAGTTCTTTGCAGCTTGACTGTACTGCACTCACTCAAGCTACTTAAATACCAGTACAGCTTGCTTTATACAATTTGTAAGGCCATGTATGTCCCATTTGCAGTCATCAGCTGTAGTCAAGATGGAGATGCATGTCCTAGAACTCTGCACTTGCTAGAATTTGCTATCCCAGGGTTGAATCCTGTGATAGATTGGGGTGGCAATGCTTGAAGAAGGGTGTATTCCTTCTGTTGTATTTTGGGGGTTCAATGGCTTGAGGAAGGCACCCTTCTTCTGCTGGTCCTCAGACAGCTGGTTGTGTTTCCATCACATCAGCTTGCTGTGGGGAGAAAGAAACTGTCCTCCAGAAGTTTCCTTGCAGGAGTAAGAGCTGGGAAGACATTCTCAAAGTGTTTTGTGCCTCTCATTTCAATTACCCCATTTCCTTTGACTGAGTGCTGGTGAACTAAAGTTGGAAAAAGAAGTCTTGAAAATATCTACCTTGTATCCTTATCTCCTGATTAGTTGAAAATAATCCCCACCAGATGGATAAAAGGGCAATTTTTTCATCCTCTAGTGAACGTGGACTGAGCTTTCATCTGAACCTCACTGCTTGAACAGAGACAGCAACAAGCTGTGTCTTTCCATCCCAGGTGTGAACTTCCCAGGCTGGATGGAGACAGAGGTTCCAGTGTGAGACAGTCCTGCTGGCATTTATTCTGTGAAAAAGCTTTCAGCTGTTACCAGTATCTGTCCCACTGGAGTGGAACAGCAGTGGGGAGAAGGACAGGCCATGTGTTAACAGAAGAGACCTCACACATGAGCCTTGCCACATGGAGCATCAAGGAAGCACTAATTAGCAATATTATCTGCACCCTTTCACTGGCAGAAGTGGGGTTGCCTGTAGACACAGTGTCAGAGTGTAAATATTCCCTGGGCACTGTATTCCTCATGTGTCTGGAATGCATGCAATAACCAGCTCTGTTATTCTCAAGAGGCAGCCCAGCCAGCCTTTGTCAGGGAAATGAAGTAACTGATGGGTGTGAAAAAATGCTCATCTATACCTTGCTGCTGTGAAAACCTTCCTCCTGCTCTGCCAGTGCCTCTGCCTGCCCTGCCAAGCAGCCGCAGTTTACTGGGAGAAGCAGGCTTCCTTCAGGGGCATTTGCTCTTCAGGCTAATCCTGAAATGCAGAATCAGACCAGAGAGGGGGGTGAATTTTCCAGGAAGTTTCAGAAAAGCAGTGGGAGATTTCTGCTGATTTCAGGAAAAAAACAAAACCAACAAAGGAAACAAAACCAAAACAAAAAAAATCCCCAACAAAAGCAACAACAACAAAACTCCCTGAAGGGCTGGAGAAAGTTGGGTTCTGCAATCACCATCTGCATATTGGAATAGAAACCCTTTTGGTTTGGGTTACCACTGCCATTTCTTTTCCACAGTAAACTTTGCTATAAAGAGGAAGCCAAGGGACCCTCAATATCCTAATCTTCCAGTTCTTTTGACCCTCTAAGCCCATTCCTGAGGGAAAGCTTAGTCCAAGTGGAGCTAGAGATCTGGAGAATTAGGACTGTTGCCTATCACAGCCAGGCTGTGAGCCTCTCCCTGTCCCTGGCCTGTGATCAGCAGCATTCAGGCAGGGAATGAATGGATTCATTTAATGCCAAATTTGATTCCAAGTTTGACTGGTGAGGAACAAGACTATGGAAAATAGGGTAGGAGGCACAGAGCAGCATCCCACAGGCTGCCAAATGGGCACTGGGAACTGAGGGTGGTGTCAGGGCTCCGACTGGTGCACCTCAGCCACCCACATCAGTCTGTTTCTATGCCTTTAAAACATTGGAGGTACCAGGGGTGCTGATGCACAGAAAATTGCTTCTTGCTTGGAGTGCTTGAACTGGACTGTTGCAAGACACAGCTACCACCAGCCTGTGGCTAGGATGCCAGGTTCCTCTCATTCACTCTGCATGCCAGATCTACTCATTACACATGGTGGGCACACAGCAAATGTTTGTAAGGATCTTGTGATTCCTGCATCTTTCAGTTTCTGCAGAGGAAACTCCAGAGGGACTAATTTCTCCTTTGTTGGGGATGTTGAAGTAGGGATGTTGAAGTAGGGATGTTGAAGTAGGCAGTGGCCTCTGTATACCCAAAATTACCATTCCCCCTGTGCAGCTTTTCCAATCAGCCCTGCTGGTGCTCTGGAGCAGGGTGGGTAGCCACTCTCTGGGTGCAAAGCCAGCAATGCTTTGTAGCCTTGGGGACAGGTGGCACCTGCACAGGACAAAGGCATTGGTGTGGCCTGTTTGTGCTTGTTTGTGTTTGTCTGTGAGTAAGCTGAGGATGGTTTTGGACAGATGAGTGTGAGGGCAGAGGTGGTGTTCAGATCAGAGTGTCCTTTCAAGGACTAGAGGCAAGTGTGGTGGCACTTGAAGCATTCAGGGACTGCACAGGAGGACATCCTGGCTACTTGTCCCTCTGCCATACCTCCTAGCATTTACTGTAACCCTCTGGCAGCATCCCTCAATTCTGAGCACTTTCTTCTCTGCCTGTCCTTGGGAAGAAGGATTGTAAGATAAGGGGATAAAGATGAATCACAACTGTTGTGAGTCAGCACAGTGTGGCTGCTGCTTGCTTGTGATTCCCAGGTGTGAGAGCTGAGGCTTGTCATGACAACCTTGGCTGAGTTTATAGCAGCTATCTCACTCTGGGATCAACTCCCAGAGTGGAAATTAGTAGAACTCCTCAAGGAGATGGGTGTTATTCAGTGTACATGAAACACTTGGCATCTTCCCCAGAACAGGAAAGCACAGGCTGTCCCACTGTAAGCCTGGCTGGGACCTTGAGTGACTCAGGACTGAGTCCTGTGGGACATGGTGAGGCTTTGCTGAAAGCTGTCACACGTCAGGATCCATAGGAGCCATCAAAGTCCCCATCCTGCAGGCCCCTGGGGGAGGCAGTGCCTGAGTCCCCAGCTGCCTGGTGCCCATGGCTGGATGATATCCATGGCTTTTCTCCCAGCAGGGTCAGCTGTGATCCACCTTGAGGGATTAGGTGGAGAACTGCTGTTCATCCCAGCCATGACTGAAAGCTGCTGACAATGGGGAAGAAGCCAAACGTGACATCTCCCAGCTCTGAGGGCATCTAGGCAGAGCTTGGTATGGATGTGAATGTGTAAATGGATTTGTGTGAGCCCTTATCTGGAGGTACCACATATTTGGTACCCTTCTGAGCATGTACAAACTGGGCTTCTTCAGACAACTTCCCACTGGCTTTAAGGATGAGAATGTAAGGGAGACAGTGGGAGGTCAAACAAGTCTGCAACATCTCCCTTTTTCTCTATTCCCTCTTCCCTTTCTCCCCTCCCTGCTGCTCCCTGTGGGAGAGGCTTGTTCACATGGTATGATTCTCTGGAGTTCATATCAGCCCTGTGATCGTGGCATCTGTGGAAACTGAGCAAGTCACAGATGCAGGCACACACCAGTGGTGGGAGGAGTCCATGGTTGTAGGGACATGTCCTGTCCTAGATGGACTGTCCTGCAGGAGGCTGCCCATCAGCTTTGTGTTGGCAAAATTGTGCTGCAAACCAGTAAATGCTGCTGAAGCAGAGCAGCTGGTTTTGTGTGGGCAGAAGGGCTGTGACCTCTCACAGCCTGCAGCTCTCTGGGCTTCTTCTCTGTGAGGAGTCTCTGTGAGACTGCTGGGCACAAACTCCAGGATGTACCTGTGGGTTTTGTGGGGAGCTGCTTCAGGGCTTGCTCTGGCTGGGAGCTGAGTTTGCTGCCACAGCCCCTCAGTCCACAGGGAAATGTGCCTGTGACCACATGACAGCTCCACTGGCTGTGGTGGGAATCCATAGCCAGCTGTGCTTCTGGGTCTGTCCAAGCTGGGCTGTGCCAGAGAGGAGGTGCTTGGGAAAGCTGGAGCTCTGCTGATCCATGACATGCTGCCTCTCTTCTCTGGCACAGCTGCTTCAACTGTGTGGCTTGGCAAGTGGTCAGTCTCTCATTCAATAGCCCATTACCCATCCCCACATGG
Source organism: Agelaius tricolor (assembly GCF_023055355.1). Lineage (NCBI taxonomy): Eukaryota > Metazoa > Chordata > Aves > Passeriformes > Icteridae > Agelaius > Agelaius tricolor. Next base: position 23,190,113 of record NW_027269269.1, read on the forward strand.
AGCATCCCAAATCCAACCAGCTCCAAAAAATGGCCCTGTTTCCAGATCCTTCCTGCACATTCCCTGCCTTGTACCTGGTGTCTCCTGGGCTCAGGGGCTTTGCTCACCCCCTGGTCGCTCACAAGCACCAGCAGGTCTGTCTGACTTGGTTATGTACCAGGGAATGCAGAGAGAAGCATCCTGCACTGGGGCCAGCTCCTGCTCTCAAAGGCCAAGCCTGGGTCTCCTGCCACATGGTCCCCACTGTTGACAAGGGCTGCTCACCTGGATGTTCAATGTTCATCCCTATTGTGGTGATGTGCTTTACCCATCCGCCTCATTCTGGGTCTGTGGCTCACCTGCCTCCCCCTCCTTCCTGCAGACAGCTCTGCAGATGGACAGTACAGCATGGGCTGTGAAGGAGGTGGGCTCTGTGCTAATGCTGTCCTTTCCTTTTTCCCCAACAGCATGACTACAGTCATTGTCATCCTGGCTGCAGTGATCGCCCTGATCATTGGTTTTGGTGTCTCAGGTGTGTGACTGCTCAGATTTCTTGCAGTGGGACTGGTGGGATGATGAACTTCTGCCCTGCCTCTACCTCTGTGTGTCCATCCCGTGCACAGGCTGAGGTGTGATCATGTGTGGAAGTGCTGCCCACCACCCTTTAACAAAGGCTAGGCAGGGGTAGTGCAGCCTGTGCTGCTGGAGGTGTAGTGGTGTGGCAGCTGAAATTCCCTTGGGCTTGGAGCCCCAAACCTACACATAAAGTCCTGCACATTCTCTGCTCCTTCTCCTGGATAGGACGAGATGATGGGATGGTATTTATTGTGAAATCAGAGAGCATCTGCCAGGATGGGGCGCCTTTCCCAGGACCCTCAGAGACAACAAAAATGTGTTGTTTTGGTGTTGGCCAAAATGCAGCTTCCTTGGAATGTGCTGAGTGAGGATGGGTAGGGAAGGGCTGCATGGGGAAGAGAGCCTGGCTCTGGGAATTCTCAGGCTTGCAGCTTAGGATTTCAGATGCTCCCTTTTCTTAAATGAAAGAAAAATATTTGGATTTCAGTAAGGGGGAAAGAGCTGCTATTTCTCTGCCAGCATTATGCCTTCCAATCACATTAAGGGAGGTCCTGACTAAGAAAAGACATAAAAATCATGCTTTTCTGGCAGCTGCAAAGAGAAAAATCCCTGATATATATAAGTAAACAAGAAAATACCATGTGAATTCTTCTCAAACAAGTAAGAAGAGCTACTTTTTGAAGCACTCTTTTGCTACAGAAATACTCCTGTGCTTTATCATGGCATACAGTCCGTGGGAGCTGGCCTCTACCAGCAGCACAGGTAGCAGCCACTGGAGGCCTTGCTGTGTGCCAGTGACTGTTCAGCCTCGGGCTTGGTCCATGACAGCCACAGGGCAGTCTGGCCTTTCTCCAGGCTTGCTGCCTCACCTTTGTCCAGCCTCCTTGCTCTCTCCTTGCAGGAAAACACTCCATCAGTGTGACGGCGCTGACCTCTCCAGGGAACATTGGCCAGCGCAGCATCCTGGGCTGCTCTTTCGAGCCCGACATCCAGATGGACAGCATTGCAATCCAGTGGGCCAAGGAGGGGGTAGCTGGGCTGGTTCACGAGTTTAAGGGTGGGAAGGACCACCTGCAAGAGCAGGATCCATCATTTCAGGGCCGCACGGCCATGTTTGCGGACCAGGTGATCGGCGGGAATGCTTCCCTGGAGCTGAGGGATGTGCAGCTTTCCGATGCTGGCACCTACCAGTGCTCTGTCACCACAGCCAGAGGGAGTGGAGCAGCGGTGCTGCGGTACAGGACAGGAGGTGAGGGCTACAAGGAGCAAAATCCTGCTGCAAAACACATGCTAGTGTCACTTGGTTGCACCTACCTGTGCTTGTGATGCTGCTACACCCCTGAGTATTCTGGCTTTTACAGGATATTTATGGCCTTAACCCCTCTTTTGACACCCTTGTTCCAGAAAAGGTTATACTCTTGATAACATGGTAGCTTTTTCTCTCTTGAATTAGGATGTATCTCCAGCCAGAAGTGCTGCATAGTAAAAACTGTAGCGTATTTAATATATTTTTCTTAGCTTTTCTGAAGTATTCGGTTTTTTAAAATTACTACCAAAGCAACAAACCTCTGATATCATACTTACCTGAAATGTTACATATTTACAAGAGTCAGTCCTCCAGGAGAGATCTGAAAACCACCAGGTCTTTGGCCTCTTCCAGTGAGATGAATTTAGCTGTAATAACAAGTCACCTCCCAAGCAGTCACCTCATGTTGAGACTGAGGGATGAACCCCTTGCAGGTCTCCTCCAGACTACACCCTTCCCTCTCATCCCTGTGGCCAGAATTCCTGTCCTACAGCTCACATTGGGTGAGGAAAAGCCCTCAGACCTCTCCAAGTGAAAGAGGGTTTTGCAAGCCTGAGGGTTGCAAATGTTCCACTGAGACTTGGTCCCCTATCCCTCCTTCAAACCTTGTGGCTCTGCCTACTTTTGTGTTGCTTGATTAGATGTTTAAAGTAATCTACACAGAAAAGGCATTAGAAAGAACATGTGAAATGTTGTAATGGGTTTTATTTCCAGCACAGCTGTAATACCTGTTCTGTGTGGAAAGAGAGACATGTTCCTTTCAGCTGATTTTCTTTAGCTCATCCTTACACCAGTTCACTTACAGGTCCTACCAGCCAAAAGTGGACAAATACTGAAGGCAGCTGTCCTGTGCTTTGGCTGTGTAAGCCCTCCTTATTACAGGTCTGCAGGGGATTGCTCTGGAGAGGAAATGGCCTCAAGTTGCCCCAAGGGAAGTTTAGATTTAATATTAAGAAAAATTTGCTCATGGAAAGGGTTATCAAGCCCTGGAACAGGCTGCCTAGGGATGTAGTGGAGTCACCTACTATCCCTAGAACCACATAACCACATGCATTTATGGTTATGGTATAGTTGTGGACTTAATTCTGGGCTAACAGTTGAACTTGATCTTAAAGGTCTCTTCCAACCTTAATGATTCTGCAACTCTGTGAAGCCGTAGGTATTGGTCCGGCCCCCTTCTCAGTGAGTGGAGAGGGTGAATCATCTTTCCCCCATTATTAAGAATAACTAAAAGACACTAAAGCTGTGTCATGACCTCAGCAGATCCTGTCAAGATGGACTGCTATGTCCTAGGAGTCCTCGGATCCCTTGTACTCATCCTCCCGCAGCCCAATCTGTACAGAGCTCTGTCTGAGCCTGTTTTTGGCTTGGCTCCAGGCAGTGCTGTGCTGCCAAGCAGCAAGCAGCCTAGAAATACCTGGGACTGGTAGATGCAGTTGGGTATTTCAAGCCCGGTTCCTATCACTTGCCTTGTTTTGAGTGTCTCCCTGTTTTGCCTCCTTCCCAAAGCCTTCAGCATGCCTGTGGTGCAAGTGGAGCACAGCAGGCACGGGGGCACGCTGCAGTGCGGAGCCCCGTGCTGGTTCCCTCGCCCTGCTGTGCGCTGGATGGCCTGCGGTGACACTGGGGAGCACCTGCCCCGCACTGCCAACACCAGCTACCAGCTGAACCCCGAAAACATCACTGTGAAGGTGGTTTCCCTCCTGCACAACATCACTGCTAATGCCACCTACACCTGCGTGATGGAAAACAGCATTGCCAAGGCTGTGGTCAACATCAGAGTGACAGGTAGGGCTTGACAGCACCCTGAGACCACAGGCACGGGGGAGAGTATCAGCAGTGTTCCTGGTGCACCAGGGGGTTCCTGCAGCAGCTGTATCAGGCAAGGAAGGGACTGAAAGCATGGCTAATCCAACCACTTCTCTGTCCCTGGGATGAATGAAAGGGTCTGTGTTTGCTCCTGCTATCTCATATGCTTCTCGTGGTATTGATTGTCACCTTTGCTAGGGGACAGAACTGCCAGGGGATCAGAAAGAGGGACACACTTCAAAGGAGTGTATTGCTTGGAATGTTAACCAAAACCAAAACCAACCAACCAAGCCTCACATCTTTTGACACTTTCTTTAGCCAGTTCATCTTAGATCACATTCGTGTACCAAACCAACAGGCCCCTTTAGCAGTTATTGGTGACAATACCTCTGACTCCAGCCCAATCCCTTTATTTTAAAAGCCATTTTACTCACAAAAAAAACCAAGCTTTACAAAGGTTCTGAGAATCTTCTCCTGTTCTACATGAGAAGGACCAGAATGCTTCTACAGCCAGGACTTCATTGCAATTGGTCTCCAGTATAAGAGGCAGTGTCTATCTTCATCCATATTCAGAAAATTGGGAAGGAATAAATACACACTTTTTTTGCCTTCCCTGCTGTGTTCCTGTTCTGGTAGCCTCTCACAATTCTTCTGCTACAGATTTCAGCACTACAAAGGTGACCAACTTGCAGCTGGTGAACCTGAATGCAGAATCAGTGTCATCCTCCTTTCCAGCCTGTCACTGGATGCTTCTGCTTCCTTTATACCTGCTGTCAATATAAAGCCTCTGTAAAGCAATTGGGAACTCTGCTGGACCTGCAGGTAAGCTTGGGAAGAGAAACTCTTATACATACAATATACAGAGGCCCTCTTAGGGCGTTGGGCTACAGCAGCAGACCTATCTCAAGACTGCCAGAATGGGAGTGCATGTCTTTCCCCTCTGCCTGTCCTTTCTCCATCCCCACCTTTCGGTGGGACACATAGCTTGTCCCTCCCACAGGCTTCTCCCATCACTTTTGGCAACCACAGAGATCCTTCTCTTGCACCAGCAACTGTCAGCTCTTACTTGTCCTCTCATTTTCTTTCCTGGGCACCCTCTGGACCTGGGCTGCAGTTCATGGCTGCAAGGCAGCACTGGCTTGTTCCTCTCCCCCCTGCTCACAAGACCTGCTACAGTACAAGCCTCTCCAGTAAATACTACAGACACCTTGAACATGGCTAGAGGGAGCTGCCAGCCTGAGCAATTCCCCGCAGACCTGAAATAAGGAGGGCTTACACAGGAAATAAGGAGCCAAAGCACAGGACAGCTGCCTTCAGTATTTATTGGCTTTGGCTGGTAGGACTTGGAGGGAAACTGGTGAAAGGGTGAGCTAAAGAAAATCAGCTGAAAGGAACACGTCTGTCTTTCCACACAGGTATTACAGCTACGTTGATGGCAGGACTCACTTCAGGCTTTCCTCCCTATGGGGCTGAGGGCTTTAGGAGTTCCTGCTGCTTCCAGAGTACACTGTAGTACAAACATGAAATTAGCTGATTTTTCCTGTGTTATCATTTCTTACCCACACCAGCAACAGGATACTTTGTTTGGCTTCACAAAGAGAGCAAGGAATGTGATAAGGAGAATTGCATAAAGGAAAAGTTCTGATTGTAGGACAAGATATGTTCCCTTGTCTGATCTAACAGTGACCAGAACTCTCTGATCATGGGCAGAAGTTCAGACACAAACAGGAAAAGGGTTTCCCGCTATAGAGCTGAGAATGGCTCCTTCAGAGTACTAAAAGCAAGCAAATCTTAACTCCCCCCAAACAGATTTGATTCGCCCATCTCTTGTCTTGTGATTCTCTGACTGTACCAATAAAACTGTAAATAAGAGAGGCAGTTAACCTCCTTCATCTTCTTGGAGTGCTAAAATCAAACTCCCCTGCTGAAAAAGATGTGAATGGCAGAACAGCGATGGGTTAGAAAACTGCCAGCAGGTTTGGAATATCCTGGCAAAGACAAACCACATCTAAAGTCCTGTATGAGGAGTGATGATTGCAGTTGTAATGTGAAATGAAAGAGGAACAGATAAGCAGACAGCAGACAGAAAACTAACATACAGAATGAGGAGGAAAAGGAGACTAGTAAGATACTACTGGAAGCGTCAAGTTATTAAAGTTATTAGATCCAGATATAACAATAGAGCTGAATTTTTCTTTTTTGTTTCTTAAATAAGTGTTATCAGGTACTTCCTATCTATTTCTGTCTGCTACTGTGTTATTCATATTACTAGACTACTTTCAGTTGCACTTTTTAACCAGATTTTAATCTTTGTCTTATCACTTACAGTCAACATTTTCCTCAGACTGAGATAGTTTATTTTGGGTTTTTTTTGGTTTTGTTTTGCTTTCTTTCTGGAGGGTGGAGAGAAGCTTTAGTAAAATCTTTTCTGTTCTGCAGAAAGTACCCACAGAAAGTAAAGCTGTCACAGCAACGTTTGCAAAGACTTCAGCTTTAAACTATTCTGGCAACCTTTTAGGATGGAGTCTCACAACGTTACTGAATGGTGGCATCTATCAAGTCTTGTGCCACTCACACTTCGGTCTCAGAAGTGGACAGCAGGCCTTGAGAGGGAAGGCACTTCACTCCTGCTCAGTAAAACCACTGCCCGTATCACAGCTCAGTGCCTGCCTCTTCTTACCAGCCCCACCTCATGTTCAGGCTGCTGCTGATAAACTGCAAAACAATGCCCAAATAATCTTGTCATTTAGCATTGTGATTTAGTCTCCAAACAGCAGCTGACTCACTTCCCTTCTTTTCTTGAAGGAGATGCTTTAAAAGTGTAATTTTAATTATTTCAATTAGGTTAAGAAGACCATACCCTGTGGGAACTGTATAGTTTTGTTAATGGTCACCATACAGCAAGGAAAACTGAATACTAAAAAAGAGACTAAAACAGATACAGTATTCTTTAAGTAATATTTTCATAGCTTTATTTAGTAGATACTACAAAACCAAATGCACACACTGCATGCCCTAGGCCCAAGGCAAGAGCTGTCACATCGGAAGCACTGAACATCTCTCTTCCAAAATGTAGCCCAGAGTGACTGGTTGACAATGGCCCAGAGTGACCATTCAGGAATTCCACAAGTCACAGCAGCTGCTTGACTGCACCCTTCACCCTTTGCTCACCCTTCAGGCTTGTGCTCCCACTGAAAGGAGAATTAAAAAGCTCCTGATTGCAGTAGGTATTTCCATAATTCCTCTCCCACTGGGAGAGATATTAAGCCATGGCTTCCACTCAGCAGGAACTGGATGTCCTGCTCATCCTCTGGCTGTTCAGGTAGCCTAAGGCATCTTGTCCCACTTCCTCCACCTTCAGGCACAGCAGGCTCGGACGAGGCCTCACTCGTGACACAAACTCCACGTCACCACAGCGAAAATTCCGCAGCTGCAGGGGAGCTGCAGGGGAAGGATACAACGGGAGCAACTCAGGACAGGGCTCTGGCTCTGCTCTAGCCCACAGTTGCACAAGCTGCTGGGGGAGGGAAGGCCTTGCAGCAGCTGCTTGGCATCTGCCAAACCTCAAAGGACAGCACGGTGAATGACTCCAGGATGTAGGCAGAGGAATGCATTTTGCCAGCATCCCTCCAACCTCCAGGAAACAGACATTCTACACTGTGAAATGAATGCTGTGAAGTGTGTGCTTACAGAGCTGATGCTCTGAGCTTTGTATCCTCTATCAGTTTCAGCAACCTGCCTTTACAGTGTACATGACAGCCAGAAAGTCTCCACTGCAGAGCATCCTCTGGTGAGCTCAGCAAATCAACCCCTGCAGCACCTGCACTCAAACTTAAGCTCTAGGTATGTGTGCAAACAGTGTGAGGAATTGGTGTGTGAAGAATGTCCCGTTCACACAGCAACTGCACAGTTGTGGCAGCATGAGCTCAGACCTCAGCACTCATGAATTCAAAACACTTCAGTGCTGATTTCCAGGTGAGGATTTCCAGGCCTGCTATTGACCCTACATGCCATCCTATCTACAGTCAAAACCCACTTGATTTGAGAAGCCTGCACAGTAACTCTGGCTGATCAGATTCCTGTCCCAGACAAGGACTGGGAATCTTTCTCAAGAACAGTTTTATGTGTGAAGTAGAAAAAAATATCCTATATTGTTTTAGGAATTTCCATAATATTATTTCTCTACTTTATAGCCATGGATCTACTAAGACACAACTTAGTTCTACACTACAGAATACAAAATTCCAGGAAAATCCTTCAAAGATCTTGCTATGATGGGCAGCGAAGGCACCTCTCCTTCCCCAGCCTGGTGAGATGCCTCCTCCCTTCCTTCCCACCCCAAATATTAGAAAAGCCAGCAGTACTTGCTTACCAGGCTGCAGGATCTTGGAGGGCTTCCTGTCTAGGCTGAAATCCAACAAGATAGGGCGACATATGAGAGGACTTCTGCACAGACTCCTTAGGTAGTGAGCAACAAGATCTTCAGGTTCCTCTAGACACTGAGGAAGGAAAGAGTGTGTTGCCAGGGAGTGTTCAGTGGGAGGCAGGGAGGCTCTGCAACACCCAGAGCAAAGGGAAATCCTGTCCAGCCGAGACTTGAGCCCAGCAGGCTGCAATTGCTGCTGGAATAGCCCACTCACCCCTGTTCCAGGAGCTTCCCTGTGCTGAATGCACACGCTGCCCCTGCTCTGCACACAGTTCTGCACAGCTTCCCACTCCAGAAGGCTCAGGCCCAGCACTGCTGCCACATGTTCATTCCTGCACAGCACCACAGCTTCACCTGTCCCATCCTCCACCAGCACCCTGTGCAGACAGCAGGCAGGCTGGGATCAGGAGGGCAGGACAATACCTGCTCCCTCACAAGGCCACACTCCAGAAAACACATCTCAGTAGAGAGTTTGTTCACATCTCAGAAGATGTGATAACTCCATCTTTGCTGTTGTGTCCACATCCCATCCCTGATATGATTTTCCCCCTCCTGTTTGTGGTGTAATTTGTTCCCTCCTCCCCCCTCTCCCCACAGCCAATCCCTACAGCAGTTACCGTGCACTGGCTTGCCTCACTCCTGTTTGTGATGGACATGGAGGATTGTGTCGGGTGCACCTCCCCTGAAGGAAGAACAAAGCTACAGCTATGTATGGGTGTAAGTGAGAAGGGGAAGGGCCACTGCTTATTTAAATCCTTCTCTAATTAAGTAGGAAAAAGTGTAAAGAATTTCACTGCATTTCCAGTGAGTTCTGGGAAAAGTTTATATGGGGAGAAGAATCACCTTGCTGCAAGGTGCTGATCCCAAATAGCAGTGAACATGGGAAGAGCAGAGCATTAACAGAGTAGGATTGTCCTCTTCAGTGCCCTCACTTCACCCCCAGTCCTAGCTGCCAGCCTGCCTGACATCAGATATATACTTCTAATCACTTAGGTCCTTTCTAATATGCAAGTCCTTCTCAGACACTGGAAAAAGGGTTTGCAATCAAGATAGGAACTCTCATTTCTCCTATGTGGTAGCAAAGGATGTTGTGTGAGAGTAAAAAATCTGCAAGACCTCTCACAAATTATGTTTGTGGAAGCTTGAATACCTCTTTGAAGATGCAGCTGCAAAGTGAGCAAATCCATTGCAGGGACACAGTCAGTACACAGGACAAGTGGCATAAAATCCGGGCCTGGGCCACATTTTGCAGCTGAGGTCTCAAGCTGGATAGAAACACTAGTGAGGGGGATGAGGCTTCTCCTGCAGGACTAGAAGAAATAGCAATTTGAGAAGTTTGGAACACAGAAGCTTTTCTTTGGACACTCTACCATGAGAACAGATCCAACACTTACCTAGAAGGAAAAGACAGGTAAGAAGCTGGCAGAGATAGGATGCTCACACAGCTGGAGGCAATGTAGGTGCAATAAACATTATGGAATCTGCAATATGAAAGAGCAGATGTCAGAAAGAGCTCACAGAAACCAAACACTCAGGTTTTCTTGGGATGGCTGGGCTGATCTTCATTTGTAACACGGTAGGAAAATAATTTATGTTAAGGGATTGGGAGAGATGAAGGTTTGAACAAGAGAGGAGGTAAATCCATGTGGGAGGTCAGATTAAGAGATGGTTTCAAAGACAGTAAGAGAGGTCAGGGCTCTAAAGACAGGAGCACCTTGAGATCTTGCGTTCCAAGTTCTGGAAGAGGATCTTGGCTCCAGGTAGCAAGCCCCTGAGGTGCTGCAGGTAGGTGGCAGTAATGTAAACGTCCATCCCAAGAGGGGAGCCTGGAGCAGCTGAGACACTGAGCTTCACACTGTGATCCCTGGACAGCAGAGTCCCTGAGGAGGCACAGAACCACACAGACCATGAGCTCACTCACACAGGCAGCATGGCCTGTCACTGAGCTGGGCCTGCTAGAGGGGTTCTTCCTCCCATCCTGATGAGGCTGTCACTGTTCCACCTCCCAGGTTTTCTGGATACTGCATTCCCATTCCCATCTCCACATCCACAGTGTGCAGTTTCCAAGCCCTTTGACATGCAACAGGATGCAACATCCTGGCATACTTCCACTATTCCCAGACACAGCAGCACACTTAGCCAAGTGCACTGGCTCTCTGGAACAGAAAGAAGAACCAATCTGTTGCTTCTCAACAGGCTGCCACAATCTTACCTGTCTGCTTTGGATGGCCAGGTGGCTTCTCATTCTTGGGAGAGGCACACAAGGTCCTCTCTATGATCTCACCACAGAAAGAAACAAGGGAACCTGTGAAACTGAGAGCAGACAAGGATTTTTGTCCCGCCTGAAGACAAAGGGAGTGGAAGAAGGCCTGACTTCAAGATTGCAACAAAGTGGAGCAGTGTTGGTTAAGCCCAGTTTCTGGGAAACCTGTCCTTGAGCACCTGAGCTACTGGATCGAGGGCAGCTTGCTGCAGCCTACCCCTCCCAGGGACAAGAGGCCCCCTTACCTTGCTTTCTGCTGCTTCAGGTTCAGCAGTGAAGATGAAGAGTAAGGCACTACAGCCTTCCTCTCTTCTAAACTCCTAATTGTTTTTCTGAATTAGATGAAGAAGCCAAGCAAAAAACCCACAGTTTTTCATAAAGCATTGGTGAAAAATCAAGTGTGCATACATATCACCCCAGATTAAATATGCTTTGAGCAGAAAAGTTATAAGTTTATTATGTGTTTGAGCAATGTGCGCTAAAAAAAATCTAAAACAAAAAAAACCTCCAAAAATATACAGTCAGTCTCATTTTCCCTGCTGTGCTTGTTTCCACTTCTGACAGGAATTTGGCAGACACCTTTGGGACTTAGTCCACACCAGCAGTAGCCAAACCATTTTCTGGACACCATTTTGCAGTTTCGTCACCTACAATCCCTTTACCTTAAATAACCAGGAGGGGAGAAGTCTGAACTACTTGCACACAGATTTTCCAAACCATATTCCTAGGGTGGATATTTCATTGCAGTTTAATATAGCACTTCCCAATAAAAATTACCACAGAGCTATTCCCTAAGACACAGTCACTTGTAATTTGGGGCAGACCAACATACCTGCTGCTAAGCACTTCTGGGATGGAGGCAGTTCTCTGGTCCATGCCTCTCAGCACTGATAGGGCTGTCAGCTACAAGTGAGGGAGACACAGCCTCAGACAGGTTGCAGTTTACAGGCAACCCCAGCCAGAGCAGAAAAGACGAGCTCTGTGTGCTCAGAGCTAGGTCAAGCAACTCATGCTTCCTCTCCAGATGAATTCTGAAGCAGGAAAATGTGAAGCCCAGCAGCAGGCTCTGATGGAACTCAGAGCAGAACAATCTCACCAACAAGATACTGTATATTGATAATTTCTAGCTACTTCTGGAGAGATCTACAAGTAGCCTGTAAAAGCCCTGTGCAATAAGGCACTGCATACCTGGTGCTCAGGCAGACAGGAGATCCAGGTCTCATGCTCTAAGTGCCAGCTATCTTGGACAAGCAGGCATGGGGGGCACGATGGCCTGCTCAGGAATGTGGATGGCACAGGTGGAGAACAGGGCTTGTAAAACACTTCCAGGTCCTGAGATAAGAGTGATAAGGCAAGGCAGAAGTCTATTAGAAAAAGGAGATTAAAGTTCAATAGGGAAAAAGTGAAGAACAATGGTTCACAAAAGAAAAAAAATCCACTGAACTCAGAGCTCTGAGAATTTTAATCAAACACAGAACGAAAGCAGTTTCTTGGAACGACAGAAGGAAATTCCAAACCTTGAAAACAGCTTAGTCACCCTCTGACTCCTCAACTCCCACATGCAGCTCAGCAAAAGTCTCCAAGAGAGACCAGCACAACAACTTGTCTCTTACCGAGCAGCAGGGCACAGTGAAGCAATACAGTCCGTCCACGTGCAGGAATGGAAACCATCGCAGAGACCTCCCCATAAACAGCAGTAGAGCCTGCTGGGGGAAGGGACGAGAGAGAGAGAAGGTGATGAGAACTGTTAGGTATGGAATGAAAAATACAGTCAAAAGAGAGCAAGCCCAGCCCAGAGGATGTCTTGACTGACAAGAGAAGGCAGATGCGTTTACAGGAAGGTGACAGGGAGAAGATGGAACTTGCTTGTGGTGCAAGAAGGAATTTGCTGGCACAAACACACAAAGGCACCCAACACAACAATCACTTTCCCACTGATACTAAATTACCCCACAGGCTCCCTTGAGAGGAACCAGCTCCCAGACTTATCAAACCACACTCCAAAGCTGCCTCACTTCTTGCTGCGTCACACCCTCTTTTCCATCACAGCCAGTGTCCTCCAGCTCTGATGGGTTCCCAATTTCTCTGGGGTGGCTCCAGAGCTGTGGTCTGCCCAGCCACAGCACTGTGGCCTGGAAACAGTGCTGCAGCTCATGCGCTTCTTTATGTCCTTCTGCGGGCAGCTGGTAATTGCGTGACATGAGACCCTCTTTCTGGGTGACCAAAAACAGCTGAGATACACAGCTCGTTGTTCTGGGGCTGCTCGGGCCCCCCTGACAGTTCTCATCTCTGCCAGTATCTGCCTCGGGATCCTCCAATTTCAGCATTTTTGCCTCTGGGGTTTCCAGCTCAGATGTTGTGCTGCCATCTTTCTTATTCCTCAAAGAGGAGCTGTTTCCACTCCTAAGGCCTTTCTGGATTTGTCCTTCAGCAGCATGGAGAACCTGAACATCCTCCAAGTAGAACTGCACATAGACACTGAAATGACAAATGGTCACAGTGAAACTCCCCACTCCTGACATGTGGCTGTTCTAAACAAACACTTATCTGGGAAAAACATATCTGGTGAGTGCCCCACAGGTACTCAGCAGGAGCAGAGGGAAAGAGTGAAGTGGAGGGCTGCTCCCAGGTTGCAAGTACTCTGAACAAAAGGGAGATGGTGGCTTTGATGCTGAGAAAGAGCTCATTTTATGCAAATAGCAAAGAATGGGTGCTTTGGCACTGAAATGCTATGCTGGTAAGAAGGCTTGCCATAGTCCAAAATACTCAAGGAGCTGCAAAGTGATGATTTTACTTGCACACTGAATAAAGGGACTCACCTAGTTTTTTTCTCTCTCACATGCTCCAGATTTTCCAGGTGTTCCCAGGAGGGAAAATCAGTCTTAAGGAATCTCTCCACTACAAGCTGGTAGTTTTCCACCTGCACGAGTGATCCTGCAAACACATCAGAGAAAAGAGCTGAGCTAAATAAAAAGAGAACATAAAACCAGTAAGGTCAATATCCTCATTTTAAAGTCACGAGGTCAGGCAGTGACAGTTCAGCATCTCCACACAACGTCTCTTCTTCCTTGTTTTGGAGCTGGAAGGCAGAAGAGCAAAAGTTCAGCACTCAAATACAGTTTAGTGGGACATACCTATGAGAGCAGTCTGGGCAAAGGGGCTGCCATCCTTACGGGAGATCACGCAGCGAAGTGCGCTGCTCTTGTCCTGCAGCTGGAGGGAACTGCTCCTGGAGGAGACCCTCAGCACACCCAGGAGTATCTACAACAGAAAGGAAGCTGCAAAGAGCATCAAACAATTCCTATCCTTGAAAGCCAGAAATCAAAGTGTGTGTAGCAGCAGCTCAAATTCAGTCTGTTTTCCACATGCCACAGTGAGAAAAGCAGAGTCATTTCCTAACAGGAGGAAGAGGCATGCGCTGGACAGGGTGCTGGAAGGCATGGTGAGAAGCAGGAGCTCTCAAGGCACAGACAGGAAAGAGAAGGAGGCACATACCAGTTGGGGCTGGAAACTCTCTGCTGAGAGTGTGCAGTAGGACCAGGCCAGTCTGCGATTCAGCTCCTGGGTGCCCATATGCTGCGCCTCCAAGGGGGAAAGCAACTGGGATGGACTGAAGCCTTCCCAGCTCTTCTGTTCTGCCACTCGGCAAACTGAAGACAGAGATGGGGCCTGGCAGGGAGGGTTCAGAGTCAAATACTGTGAACAAAAGAGAGAAAAAAAAAATCACCTGAGTTTCTTCCCATCAGACAAGCAGGAAACAGCTCAAAGAACATTTACTCACTTTCTGCAGGGGACACTGGTGTATTTCTGATAGAATTTCATTATAAATATCTCTTGCTTCTTCTCTGTCTGGCACCATAGCTTGCAGAAGGGGGACAAGGAACTTTTCAGCAGCTCCAGGGTTTTGGTGCATAGAGCTAAGCAATCGACGGCGCCCAAAGAAACAAGAAAACCTGAAAAAAAGTTATGACCATTAAAAGCACAGGCAGTCCTTGCATTTTAATGAGTCTTGCATCTAAGTCAGGGACTCCTTCTGCTTGTTTTTAGTGACTATACTGTATAGGACAAGAACTAAAGAGATCACAAAAACCATGAAATGATTAAAAAATAGAGCATTTAAGGCAAATGCAAATTATGTTGGGCAGACAAGAAACAGGAAAATCCACAGAATTAAGAGACTGGCAAAATCTCAAAACTCAAATGGCCAGAGAAACAAATGACATAAAGATAATCTCCCTCTAAGCCACACAAATAAATCTCCATGCCTTTTGGCTGGGCATGATATGATTACTCATGCTAGGTACACCTGGCTTTCTTTCACAGAATGCAAAAACCGCAAGTCAGAAACAACCACAGACTATTCTTATTCCATTTCCCTCATGAAAAATTAATTTCATAACTTTAGCTTACTGCTTTTGAATGGCTGGAAGTGATCACACTGCCAGCCAAAATATGACAGAAAGTGAACTCAAATGAAAAGAAATAGCACTCACTGGAACAATTTTTAAGCAGTACCAGGACTGAGCAATCACATTTAAAGAAAGTAGAAAATATAATAAAAACTGAAACTTATAGTTAGCATAATTCCCAAGGCAAAACTGAAGCTGTTTTATTGGCAGCATATCAAAATTCCACAGTGCCAGTAAAGCACAGGAACACTGAGCATTCTATAAACTGCTACGTGACTGACAGTAAAATGTATATCCTTTAAAGTCCAAGGCAGTAGTCACAGTGATCAACCATAAGCGCTTCAGAACAAACACAAATATTTTCACTAACAGAAGCCAGAAGTAGACCCAGAAACTGGCCTACAGCTGTCCTGCAGTGTCAGGGAGAGCAGGAAGCCATCTGGAAGACTTGGAGGTAAGCATGGGTGGGAAAATCTGCCAAGACAGAGACTCTAAAACAAATTATCACACTCCTGGGAACACTCAGAATATCTCAAAGTGATATGCTGAACAGCTGCTGCTGCTTCTGTGCAGTCAGAACACAAGAGCCTTTATATCAGTTATGATCTAGTTGTAGCACCAATTTCTAGCTTCAGCCTCAGTGCCCACCTTGATCTGCCAAACAAACCACATAGGCAAGCAAACACCCTATGGTGCTTCTGTATTTCAGGACAAAGCATTCCAGGCAGAATTATGTGAGTAAAATGCTCAGAAGCACTGCAGCTTCTCAAGACCTTTAACTCACGTGCACTTGAAAAATGCACCAGCTTTTCTCGTAGGAGCAACTGCAAGGTAACAAGCAACTGGACAGGATGTGAAGTCTGGATAAATGGCTTAGTTAGGCCAAGAAACCAGAAGCAATTGCTGCTTGTATATCCAAGCACAGTAATTTTGTGATCCTTTGGTCTAGAAGACACCCAGATAACCTACAAAGCACATTGAGGCATAGCCTGACTTCAGAAGAATTGTCCTCACCTCTGCTCAAAGGTCTCCAGGAGGCTCACCAGCCACAGGTACAGCGGCATTCCCAGATTGAAGCGGAAGAGCAGCTGTAAGCAGAGATTTCCTGAAGAGGCCAGGGGCTCGTAGCGGGTGCTGAGCCTTGAGAAACTCTTCAGCACAACCATGCTGTTCAGGCAAGCACCGAGTACAGTGAAGGGGAAGGAGGCCAGAGGCTTCTGCAGGAGGTGGACGTCGATGAGCTGGCATACACAGACACAGAGTGTAAGAGAAGAGATAGCCAGTCTGCCACCACTCCCCAAATCTGTAATCCTACCTTAAATCCTTTCTCACTCTACTGAATTGTCTATAATCAGGCCTGAGGCACCGAGCACGGTTTAGGGAGGAATCAGATAATAATTATATCAACTCTCATGACTGAGTCCAGGCAGCAAGATCTCCAGTTTTGTTCCAGATACTTGCTGAAATAATTCCCATGTTCCAGAGCCTTCTTTGACCCACACACTCACAAGCCATCCCCAGGGCCTGAGTCTTTTCCTTGCAAATCTCAGCTTACCTCCACACAGGCTCCTGGTCGGAGGCCCCGTGCAGAATTCAGCAGGGGCTGGTAAGCAAGGCACAAGCAGACTTGGTTATCCAGTAAAAAGAGACCAGCTTGGACATTGAGTACTTTGGTGACAAATCCCTAAACAGAAAGTGAACAGAAAGCAAAAGGACTGTAGAGAGTCACAAAATGTAAGAGACTCACAGGCCTGAGCAGTAAGAAAACTCATTATGAAAATAATAGTCCTTGCAGGCCAGGAGCTGAAAGCCCAGTGCACAAGTGGGTGAAGGCTAAGCCTATGAACCCTTACCACATAGGAGATGATCTTGGACTCTTTGGTTGGTCTTGGCCTCTCCTCTTCAGCCTCCAGCTGCAAGGAGCAACTGAGCTGCTCAGCAGTCTCAAGGGAAGAAGACTGAGTGGATTCTCCTTGTGAAGCACTGTCCAGTGGTTGCTCCCTCACCTGCTCTGCACAGTAGGGCAGAAGGCAGGAAGAAGCACTGGTGATGAATATTGTTTGTCCAGATTTCTTCAGGCTGGACATACTCAGGCCTGTGATTGTGTACCTGTGACCCAGCTGAAAGACACGATGCCACAGCAACTGGCTGGGTTTCTAGGGCAGAGAAACAAAAGCAACATCAGCATCAACTCCAGTGAAAAAAATTCCTCCTGACCTAAATAATCTCACTCAAAAACCTCTTTTCCACCCAGAGGATTGCCTCACACTCTTAGCAAAAGGACTGTATCTGCAAGACATTCACGGACACTGCAACTGCATGAGGGAGAAGGACTGTACTTTGGCAGGGCACAGAACTAGACTTCTTACATACCAAAACTATTGTACACTGGGTGCAATTAAAAAGATATCACTTGTAAAATAAAGAATAAATCAAACTGGGAAATCAATGGCAAGCTTCAAAGAATTAGTCAGCTAGCACATACACAGATCCAGATAGTGAATTTGTGAGCAAAATTCCAAGGACTTACTTGCACCAGCACAGGGACACAAACAGCAGATGCAAAGCACTTCAGAAACAGAAAGAAGAATGTCTTGTGGTGAACACAAAGGAGAGGCCCGAGTCTGGTCAATTCCCCTGCTACAGTAAGCTTTGATCTTTTCTTATGCAGAATCCTAGAGGGCAATTGAAGAGGCAACTGAAATCAGGGATGAAAGAACACTTAAAAGTATCCCAAAAGCAAAATAACCAAATATGCAGCATGTACATTCCGGGAATAACAGATCCAACGAAGCAATATGGTCAATCTCTCAGAGAGGTTTTCAAAACAATATTTGACTACAAAATTTGTACTTTAACTTTTCTATACTAAATCCTTTTGATATTTTAGTATTTGAAGACAGAAGGACAGAAGAACAAATTCACACACTCCATGACAACAGCCAGGTTATAAAAGGCATTACTACAAACAAGCAACTAATTGTTGGTCTAAAGGAGAAGAAAAAAGTCACAAGCAGTTCTTGTGCAGAAAACAGAACTCAGATTCGTATGCCCATGGAACATGACACTGTGGAAGCTGCAAGCCTATGAACAAGAGGCCTGAAAGCAACCATGGAGTCTTTCTAACAAACTTGACACAGAGGGAAAGAGCAGCAAAACTGAAAGCAGATGAGAGGTGAGAGAGATGATATTTATTAAATCAATTCTGTTTGCTGTTTCCAACCTATGTTTCAAAAGATTAAAAAAAAATTAATTTCAAAAAAATTTATGTTTGTAATTTTCATCTCAGCTCCTACTGGACTTGAATATAACCATCCCACTTACTCTGAACAAAACCATTCTTGATTCCAAAACATCTAAACAATTATCTAACCTTATGACTTTAAAAAACCCCTGCCCAGTAGTAGACACACAGCAGTACCAGCACCTCACTGTAACATTTTAGTTGTAACATGGAAAATTGGTCAGATATCAGTCAATAACAAAGGAGCTTTATGTTAAAAGTCTGAGAACATATACTGAAATATGGAAAAAGTCTTCTTGTTCAGAAACGTCCATTGAGCTAAATCAAACACTTAAGCTTAAAATTACTTTCTTTGAAGCAGATAAACCAAATAAAAATGAAAGATAACTAAAGAAATGAAAGCAGCACGATTAGTGACATTTTATTGTAATTAAATTACACCAAGAATTCTCTACTCAAGAAGATAAAACATGATCTAGCACAATTCGAAATTATCAACTCCATAAGATTTGCAGTTCCATTGGCTCATTTTCACATACTGTAAATAAAAGCACAGTTACTTCTACCAGTTGACAATTCACTGGCACTTTTATCTCAGTAATCTGATAAGAATTTGACCAGTGGCACATATTAACATCATAATAAAATACAGGATTTCTTTCAAGTATACTTTTGGTTCACTGGAGGATCAAAAAAAAAAAAAAGTTATGCTAATCAAAAGAGTGAATTTTAGCCTCAAAGACAGGTGAATCAACACTGTTCTAATATTCTTTCTATAATTTGAAATTACATCTAGAAATACTTAAAATTACAGAAAAAAAAACTTCCAAGAAACTCCTGGGAAACAGATGTTTAAAGAAAAGTGGCTTTGTTGTATAACTTTTACTTCCACCACTTGCTGCTATGCCTCCATGTGTGGCAGAAATAGAATTTGTCTCTTTCTAAGCCAAGTGCTCTTCATGTTACCTGCCAAGCCAGAGCAACAGTGCCATGAGGAGCTGGGCAGGGTAGGTGTTTACCTGGAGGTAAGCAGTGGCTCAGCTGGCACTGGGGAGGTGACAGGAATGCTGTGAAGTACTTCCTTGGGGGCATTTACTGGCACTGGATCCACCAGGATTTCCAAGTACCCTGCTGCACTCTGGTCTTTCTGTGGGATATATGACCAGCTTGGGAAGACAAACAGTGAGTCCAGCCAGTCCAGTTCAAAGTGCAAGAGCTAAACCAAAAGATAATGAGATTGAAGCTTGAGATGAGTTTCAGTTTGTTTTCTCAGCACTACTTAAAGTGTTCATTACCAAGACACTCTTGCATGTGCATCACAAACTCTTCTCCTACTGCCAGGCTTCATGACTAAATGAGAGCAGGGTTTTCTGCCCACTCTCTTACCTTGCACAGAGAACTTCTGTCCTTCCAGATGTAAATCTGCCATAGACTTGCTGAACTCTACAGCTAGCACTTCCTGTTTATAGCCACAACCTCACAGAAAGGTGATAATTAATTCAAGGCAAGGCTTAGTTATTTTCAGACTATTTTTCTAAAATTCTTGCCTGCTTTCTTTTGCCCCTGTGTTTTCAGTTAGAAGTTCTTACCAATACAACTTTTTCCTAGACTTTGTCTCATTGGAAAGCACAACTTCACTGCTTTATCACCACCACTGTAGGGGTTATTTGTTACCTCAACTCCACTTGCAATTACCTTCAGGAGGCTTTTAAGTCAACTGTCATGCAAGCTATTATTTCCTGAAAGTATGTTATCAATGCATCACTGAACACATAGTACAGCTCTCCAGAAAGTTATTTCTGCTCCACTAGTTGGAAATCAGCAAAGAGTGGAAAGGTGTCCTGTCACAGTCATATTTTCTGGAAAAATCCCTTTGCCCAGGATTCTTCTCCTGGGAAGCTGAGAAACCTCAGAGAAAAAGGAAAACAATAATTATCTGATTTGCTTCTCCTGTGTTTTGCTGCTTTGGAATGTGTTTGGCCATTGTTTACCAACAGGTGGTTGTTTCATTGGTTTTCTATGAATTGTTGTGACTCAATGGCCAATCAGGGTCAAGCTGTGTCGGGGCTCTGGAAAGAGTCACGAGTTTTCATTATTATCTTTTTAGCCTTCTGTAAGTATCCTTTCTGTATTCTTTAGTATAGTTTAGTTTAGTATTCTTTAATACAATATAGTATCATAAAATAATAAATTAGCCTTCTGAGAACATGGAGTTAGATTCATCATTCCTTCCTGCCACAAATACAAGTCTCCCAGGCCACCTTGTACTGTGGTGAATAGAAAAGAACTGTACTGGTTGTCTCTCTTTTCCATGCCAGTACATTCAGCATTTCTTCTCCTAGCAAAGGCACATTTCACATGTTCTATCCTCTGCCCAGGATGTGAGCTTGCTGTTTTCCTGCCTGTTACAGAGACTAGAGTCTGGCAGAATACCTGAAGCCCCTGATGGTTTGTGACACTGGCCTAGAAGTGGGAATAAACACAGAACCCCTCAGAAAGAGGACATACCTCACATGGAATTATCCCAGTATTGTCCTTCACGTATAGGCAACCATCTACCAGCTTTTCTTTGTTTTCTTGCCTTCCATCTGCTAAATAGCCAACCAGGATCAGGTAAGTCCTTGGCAAAGTGTGCTGCATGGGTAAAGCACCTTGTCCTTGATGAGACCATTCCTTAAATTCCTTAGTGCTCCAGCTCAGGTGGCTGCAACACGGTATGCGCTGCTGACGCTGCAGGTCAGAGATAGAGATGAAACTGGAAAAAAAGAAAGAAATAAAAAAGCAAGGATGTAGCAGGATGTGTGAAGAACTCAGTTTACAAAGTACTCCTAATATCAACACTGAAAGAGGCACCACAAACTGTTCTCCAGCCTGTGATTTTGGTACTGGTTTCCAGTGAGCTTCACTGACAATTTTACATTGTGAAACTGGAGCTCTAGTCACAATACCCACTTGCTCAGTAGCAGGACATAATCAAATTCAAAGGGTGTGAATTTGAAGATTTTCACTGGATTAGTCAGGGATCAGAAGTTCAAAGCAAGAAACGAGTCTGGTTGAGCTATGGGTCTGAATCAGCAATAAACAGTAATTAGATATAGAAAAATTAATAAGAAGACATCAATTTATGCAGGTATTTATGCTGTGCATTTTGCAGGAAAATGAACAGGGGATTAGTTGAAAATTTCATTAGTTGAAACCACTCCATCTTCAGAGACAGAGCACCACCAGGAATAATACTGGTACCTATGATCCACAAAAGCACAGTGCTGCTTGTGTTTTTGTCAAATGTGCTGAGTGCTTTTCGGGAGAAACCAGGACTACAGCAGGACACTGGCTCATGGTTATCACATACAGAAGCAAACAGACTCTCTCCTCGTGCTTTAGAGCTGGGTGGTTGGCTTGGATGTAGCACAGTGCTCAAAAACAGACCACTGGCCTCACAGAAGATAAATACCAAGTACCTTCAACTCTTCTTTATAGATTCTCCTGAATATGAACCAAAGTCTGGTTTAAATGCCATAAAATACACAGGAAAAAATATGGCTTAAATGGTAAGTTTAAATGGTGTGAAAGATTAACTACCTGCATTTATTAACTATTAATTAAAAGGTCACAAATCCCTAATCAATTCCAGTTGACCTTTCCTCCCAAAACTGGTCGTGCCAGAGATTTTAATTCTCCCACAAGTTGGAGCAAGAAACAGATCCAGACAAGCAAACTTTCCAATATGGATATCTCTCAACAAGCTGCATGTTTTTCATGATGGTGAGCACCCAAAAGCCTTTTAGTAACTACAATATGGACCACGTTGTCCTAGATCCCCCTTTTTTAAAAACACTTGAACACTGAGCTCAGCTGGCCAACAGGTTGGGAGACGAGGAGCATCCTCCCGTATGGGCCTGCAGGATCCAGCTGGGAAGCTGCCATGTGTGAAAAATGCATGTATTTTATGATTGGCTTTTTGCAAATATTGAAATGAATATTATATGTGTTGTGTTAGAAAGTAATGCTGTATTAATTCTCTTAAGTAGTGTGTTAAATATAGTTTTAGGTTATAAAAAATGTTAAAATAGAAACTATGCTATGTAGGATACTTTTTTTTAAAGAAAGGACTTGCAGCAAGATAGCCACAGAACACCTAAATCTTTCAGAGAAAAAGAATTTATTGCCCTCTTATCAGAAGAAATGAAATTCTTCCCGCCTCAAAGGCACTGTTAGGATTCAGAGGAAGATGTTGACCATGACCAGACACAATCCTGTGCTTGAATGGAATTTATGCATCATGTATGAAGTGTATGAATATGCAACAGGCTATTGTTTTTAAGGGTTAATCCTCTGTTAACGGGTGTCCTTTTTCGGGCTTGTGCTGCCCAGAAAAAGGTACCCGGACATCCGTAACTCTTTGTCTCTATTGTCTCATATTGTCCTAATTCAATTTGTCCAAATTATTATTACTCTAACTGTATTACTGTTTTTATAACCATTTTATTGCTATTAAACTTTTAAAGTTTTAAAAACAAGTGATTGGCGTTTTTCACACTGTGGAAAGTCTGTACGGTGGGGCAGAGCGGCCCGCTTCGGTCACAGGCCCTACCTACCGCAGACAGGCGGAGATGGCGCTCAATCAATCACACCGCAAGGGCGGCGGGGCCCGCCGAGGCCGAAAGAACGCCTGCGGTTACCGCATTCGGCAGCAACCCTCCCACAGCGGCATCCGGGGCGGGCATGGCGCCGGAACGAGCCGTGCCGAGCTCACCGGAGGGCCGCGTGTGGGCATCGGAGCGCCCTCGCCGCCCCCGCCCCGCTGTCACCTGTAGCCGAGCGGCAGCGCCCCGCCGCCCGCGCTCCGCAGGCACCGCAGCACCGCCTCCAGCGCCGCTGCCTCCTGCCCGTCCGGCCCCGCCAGCGCCCGGCGAGCGAAGTCCCGAGCCGCCCATAGCCAGTGCTGCTCCTGCGGGGGAAAAGGAGGGAAACGGGATCTCAGCGCCGGGCGAGCGGCGGGGAGGGCGCGGAGGCGTCCGGGCCCCTCACTCACCGCCGCGCTGGGCGCCGCCATGACGGCCCGTGCGGGCCGCACCGTTGCCGTGGCGACGCGGCGGCGGGAAGAGCCGCGCGCGCGCCGGGCTCCGCCCCCTCCCCGCCCTCCGTCCAATCACCGCCGCCGCTCCCCGGCTGTTCCCGCCCCTTCCGCGCGGGATGGCGAGGAACGGGAGCGGGAGGGTGTGGGGTGGGACGGGCCTGGGCTCGGCTCGGCCATCGGCGCTGCAAGTGGGCAGGGGAGGGAGAATAAGACGAAAGGTTCACAGGTGGAGACAGGGACCGGGGGAGGTCACAAATTGATTGCCGTCACCCGCAGAGCAGGCTGAACTTGGGTATAATAACTGAATTTACTGCGAAGAAAATCAGAGCAGGATAATGAGAAATAAAATAAATCTTAAAAACACCTTGTCCCTCCCGCCCCTCCCACCTCGCAGCGGCGCAGGGAGAGAGGGAATGGACGTTACGGTCAGTTCGTCACGCCTTGTTCCTGCCGCTGCTCAGGGAGACAGAGGGATCCTTCCCCTGCTCCTCAGCAGGTCCCTCCCACGGACTTCGCCAAAGTGAACCTTTACCATGGGCAACAGAGCTGCTCCGACATGACCCACGCTTCCATGCGGTGCACTCCTTCAGGAGCAGCCTGCTCCAGTGTGAGTCCCCCACAGGATCACAAGTCCCACCAGGGAACCTGCTCCAGTGTGGGCTCCTCTTTCCAGGGGGCTTCAGGTCCCTGGCAGGAGCCTGCTCCAGCACAGGCTTCCCATGGAGTCAAAGCCTTCTTTCAGGCATCTGCTATTCCAGCATGGGGGTCCTCCATGGGTTATGAGTGGATCTCTGCATCCTCATGGACCTCCATGGGCTACAGGAGGATAACCTGCCACACCACAGTCTTCATCATAACTGCAGGGGAATCTCATCTCTGGTGCCTGAAGCACCTTCACCTCCTCCGTCTCCACTGACCTTGGTGTCTGTGAGGTTGTTCCTCTCACATGTTCTCACTCTGCTCTTCTCCAGCCACAATTACATCTGCACAATAACTTTTTCTTCCTTCTTAAATAGGTTATCACAGAGGCATTGCCACCGTTTCTCATGGGCTTGGCCTTGACCGGCGGTGCATCCACCTCGGAGCCAGCTGGCAGTGGCTCTGCCAGACACAGGAGAAGTTCCTGGCAGCTCCTCACAGAAACCACGCCTGTCGTCCCCCCGCTACCGAAACCAGGTTGTGCAAGCCCAACACAGCTCTGCAGGCTGGGCGTGAAGCAGCTGGGCTGTCAGACGAGCTGCAAGCCACTGGTTGTGTGACAGGAGGGTGGGCTCAGTCCCTCTGGGCCTTAGCCCCTAGCCACAGGACCTCAGGAAGCGCTGGAGACCTAGGAGGCTGCAGGGAGGGGGCGGGGATGGAGCGAGGCCTGGACCTGGAGTTCTGGTGAAAGCTGGGAAGTGGATGTGCAGTGATGCATTTGACATTGGTGTAAATGTCAAACGTGCAGTGAGACGTCCCTCCCTGAACTTGGGAGGAGTCAAATGTGAAGGTTCACAGGGATTTTTCTGACATTTATGTAGTTCTAGAGAAGTGAGGCTGGTTTTTTTCTTTTTTATTTTTTGAAGGCTGAAGCTCCAGGAAGATTGAAGGATGTGCCTCATCCACTCACACGCCAGCACGTGCTAAACCTGAAACAGCCCATTAAAAACATTATTTCCTCCTTCACAGAATGCGTGCCAGAATTTTCCCTTTAGGGACTAATTTTGTATTGTCCTCATTTGAGGCTAGGAAAAGAACAGGAAAAAAAATCTATTCCACCTCTATCCCTGGAGGTGGCTGCAATCTGATAACAGGTTATTCTGCTATTTCCTTCCCTCCTGAGACTTGCAGCTGGGAAGTCACAGCTGTTCCAAGCCAAAGTGTGGCAAAGTGCCCTCCTTGTTTTCTCCTGTGCACGTGCTGTCCTTGGCTTCCACACGGCAGATAAGCAACTCCATTGTAGGATCGGTCTGTGGAGGTGTTTGGATTTCTCCGCAGTAATTCAGGCAGTCCATGGAGTGAATTGTACCCATTTGGTACTGAAATGGGCAAATTCTTCCAAAACAATGTTTAGTAACTTGATCTAATGTCTTTTACTGGAGTATAGAGACAATTCCAGAAAGCAAAGGGAAGTCTTAATGGGCAACGAATGAAGGGGAGTTCTTTATCATTTAGCCACTTATTCCTAGCTGTATTTTTGTTTTTCAAACATGCTAAGAGTATATATTAAATGAAGCAGGGCTTACACAGAATGTCATGTTGGTTTTGCTTATATTTGCACTATCTGTACAGCCGGTTCATTGGAGCATGCAAGAGAACGTGTGTTTTAAATCAAAAACTACAGGATGGTCATATAACTCTAAAAATGCTGATCGTGGCTGCACAATGCCTTTTTTTACAATTAAGGCAGTTAAGATGCAAAAAGTCTTTTTTTATAAGTACATGGTTAATTTTCACGTGGAAAGTACAGCTGAAGAGTGAAACACTCCTGCGTCAAGAACTTTAAGATTTCAGCAGACCTCCTCTGACTCCTTTCCCTTGTGTTTTCTAGCAGCTTTAGCCACTCGATGCCCCATCCGTTGCTTTTCTTCAGCTCGTCCATCGGGGTTTTTAAGGAATACTGCCGACGCCGGTCCTGGCCCGGCGGAGGGCGGGCGGGGCTCGCCGGGGCTCCGGGCCGCCTCCCGCTCGCCGCTCTCTTTCCTGCTGCCGCTGCCAGGAAGTTGGAGACGGGGTAGTCACCCTCCGCGCTGCTCCGGCCGCCGCTGGGTACGGCTGGGGCGGCTTTCTCTGCACGCAGGGGACCCTGCCTCGGGGATGTAGCGGCCCGCGGAGCCATGCGCGGCCCGGCGCTGCCGCGCTCCTCGCTGGGGACGGTAAGGCACGGCGGGGACTTCGCCGCTCCCGGCGGAGTGGGGCCGTGCGCCGGCGGGACACCGCCTCGCCCGGCGACACCTCCGGTCCCGGCGATCTGCAGCCCGCCGCGGGTCCGCTGAGCGGTGTCCGCCGTCGAGCTTTCGGGCCCGGGCTCTCTTCCACCCTCCCGGCCGCCGTCGGGCTCCCGATCGCTGCTGCTCTGCGCCCAGCCCGCTTTCTGCTCGCCCTCTCCGGGGCGCTGGGGCTCTCCTCTCGGCAGCCCCATGCCGGGGCGGGCGGCGGCGGGGGAGGGCTCGGCGAGTCTGCGGCAGGGCGAGGCGGGCGGTCGTCGTCGCAGGGGAGGCTGGTGCCGGCGCCGGAGCGGCAGGAGCGGCGGTAGCGGGACGGGCAGCCCAGCCGCGCCATCCGCCGGGTGCCCGCGGGGCTGCCGGGCAGCGGCACCGCCGGGCTCGCCGCTCCCCTCCCTCCGCTCCCCTCCGGGCACCGAGTTCTCTGGCGCCGTTCCCGGGATTTATCCCTGACTCAGGGAGAAGGCGTCTGGGCTTACAGGAACGGCGGCGGATTCCCCGAAGCCCGCGGCGCGGCCGTTAACGCGCGGGGCGGTCCGGACGGCGGGGCTCGCCGGGACACCGAGCGTCCGGCCGGGATCGGAGCCGCTCCGCTCCCTCCGCCGCCGTGCGGGGACCGGCGATGAGCCGCCCCCGCTTTGCTGCGCAGCCGAGCGCACACAAATGCCACTCTGCGGGCGTCTAAACAGAGATTAGAGGGTTGTAGCTACGCCCCAAACCACGGGATTTGTATAAGAGCAAGTTCAGCTCTGCCGGTAGATCTTCTTTAGCCTTCCCGGGCTTCGTGGGGCAAGACTTTTAAGCTGCCTGTTGTGATTTTGCGGGCGAAAAAGTTGTAAAAGATATCGGAGAATTTTATGAATAGCCTGATTGCCAGACGTGAATGGCTATCGAGTATCAGCAGATGTGTGCTAAAGCTGGGACAGTGGAGTGGTGTCACTCAGCATCATGACATGGCTATAAATTCTGCTGTAGAGGTTGCAGCGTCAAACTGTTTATCCTTAAATACCTGAGCATCCTAGTAATGCGCACCTGCACTTGGCTGCACTGGACTTGTAATGTTGGCTTAGTTGTTAATTTGAAAAGTTGCAATGTGGGCAAAGTTACCTTCCAGAAGGGTTTGGATTTGGTCTTGGGGCTTTTTTTAATGCTTGAAAGGTTTGGAAACCTGGTAGTAGACTTAAAGTTAGCAGTTGCAGGCCAACACACCTAAAACTGAGGAGAAGGAATACCTTGACTCTAGCTGTGCATCACTTAACCATCTTGGGACCTAGGTAGGACACATAAACTTATGGACTTATGTTGACTTATGGACAGATTTCAAAGCAGATAGCAAACCTGAAAAGTGTATTTCTGGCTTAAGAATAGAGGTGCACACGTTTTGGTGCAAATCAGTACTATATGTGATATTATTCATTCAGTTGGCAAAAAAAAGAGAAAGATCTATTGGATTCCTCAAATTCATTATATTATCTTCAGTTAAATAAGACATTGGAGGAAGTGTCCTTCAGTGGGATTTCTTTTTTACAGGTCTCATTCTCACTTTATTGCATGCCCATCCACTGTCATTTATGTTGCATATCATCCTGTTTGCCCTCATAGCCCTTCTTGGTCCCCTGATGCCTCCCTTCTACTCTTCTGATTCCTGTATGTTTCCTGTGATTCTTCAAAATTTCCTGTAGCCTGTTTCCATGCATTCACTCTTTCTGCCTGCCCTTAAATTAATTTTCAGGTGCTCTGTGTTTTCCCCATGCACTTCTAGCTTTTATAGTGGACAAACTTGCATCCATCTTCACTGAGGCCAGGATATTTTCTGTCTCATTAAAAGAAAAATAATAATGGTAGTTTTATTTATTAAAGAAAATTCTGTTTTATGAAGAAAAAAGACAAAATAGCCATAAGGGTACTTCTGACACTGATTTATTTTCAAAGTAAAGGGAGAAACTGCCATTTTGAAGTTAGAAGCTACATTATATACAAATTGAAAACCAGGCCACCAAGAGTGCATTGTAAGAAAGAGCTGTTGGGCCACCAGCCTGTTTCCAGTAGTGACCAGTCACAGGTGTCTGCCAAGGGTTCTGGAGCAGGGCAAGTGTACAGCAATGAAAAATAAGAATACTTTCCTGGCTTCCAGGGGCCTGGGACTGTAGGAATTTCCAAGTTGAAATGGCGTCTTCATATTTTGCATCCCTTACTATGGCTTGTTTTTTTTTTCCCTTCTGCTATGGGTGTGGTGATCAATTTTGGAACCAGGACAGGTTTCTGGCAGAGCCAGCACTCTCTCATGGAGTCCCACACCTCAGCTACATGTTGGCTGTAAAAGTACCTCCCTGTATTTTGTTTTGAACCTCTCTGCTGCTTGTCTTATGTAATGCCTCTTAGTTCTTGTATTGGAGGAGACAGAGAACACTCATCCCAGTTCATCTTCTCTTTGGCATTCTGGCTTTGAGCCTGCTACAGTATCCTTGGCTCAGGTTTCTCTTTTATACACTGGTATATTTTATCATTCCCTTTGTGGCAGTCAGTCTGTACCAATGATGGTCCTTTTTACTTTCTTTTATATTATATCTGGGTTAATTTATATTCTTAAGATTGGGGACCAGTACTACAGTCAAGATTCAATCCTTTATATATTGTCATAACAACACTCTTGGTTTTGCTCTCACATCCTTTCCTAATAATTCATAGCATTTGATTGCATTTCTGATTGTTTTCTCCAATAAGATTAACTGAACTTTTACTGCTTATTAATCTAATTTGAATTTCTATTTTTAAGACTAACTACTTATAGCCAAATGAAATGTTTATATTAGGGTCTGTGCTAGGTACACTTACATGACAATTTTTGTTCTCACAGGTAACCAGTACCATCAGTCTGGATACCTTTCCCTTTTCATTAAGTAATCAATTTTCTGCATTAGCAGTATTATTTGTGGTAAACCCAGTGTTGTCACTTTGCTCTTTCTTACCCATTTTCTTTAGTCAAAGAGGCTTTGTTTGTATTTGGGGCAGATGCCTCGTGTTCTCTTCCATAATCCCTGGATAGCTGAGTGCTTCCTTTGCTGACACATATCCTTGTGTTATGTTCTTAGGAACCTGACAGTGGAAAGCACATCTCAAAGCAATGTCACTACATTTTCCTAGTAAACCAAACAGGAATCTGCCTTTTCCAATGAGTAGGACTTGGCATTTGACAATTACCTGACTTGGAAATTCACCTAGTGAGTCACTGACAAGGGGCATGAGCAGGTCTGTGGCACAGCGTGGGCAGGGGCCCAGGGCTCATGCCCAGCTGAAAATCATTTCAGGATGGAAAAGTAAGGATCCCCTGATCAGCCTTCCCCTGGCTCCTGCTCCATCAGTGCTCTGATGTGAGGCTGTGCAGCAGCACAGTGGAACTCAGCCCTGAACACAGGCAGGCCAAGTGCTGAGGTGTTGAATGTGGCACTCTGACACAGTGTCCACCACAGAGTGTCCACCACAGAGTCCTTGGAGGGAAAGCTTCCAAAGAAATTTTCTTATGGTTGTTATCACCTACTGACTTCTCCATTATTTTCCTAATCTTTACTAATATGAAATAAAGCCTTCTAACTTTATATACTTTATGATGTTTTAGGGTATGAAGTCCACAGTCTTTATAGATAATCACAGTTTTCTTTTGATTTTTAAGTTAAGATTTCTAAGGCCTTTCTTCATTGTATCAAAGCTATTACTAGTCTCCTGAATTTAGACAAGGCCTGAAATACAGCATTCTTTCATCTGATCTTCATAAAATGAGGATTATTTATAATAGTAGTTCTTGTAGCCTTCTTTTGTCCTTTTCAGTTTTTAGAGAGCAATGACAAAAGCTTCCTGTAAATGTTGCTTTAATACACATTTCTCAATGTGTAAAGCAGAAGTTCTGGTTTCCCTTTCATCTTTGTATAGCAAACTAAAACAAATGCTAACCTCAAAGAGCTTTTGGAAATGGCTGAACCAGACAAAGAACATAAGAGTAAATCCTGTACTCTGATTTCTTTGGTACCTCATTAGTCTGAGCAAGTACTGTTTTTTGCCCAAGCCTCCAAGCTGACTAATTTTTATGACTCATTAAAAAGGCTGACAGATGATTTATGATGATGATTAAAGATGATTTATGTGTAGAATACTTGTGCATGGGGTATGTATCATGCTGGATTCTTAAGCCAAGGTAACTTGCTGTAACAAAATATTTTGAGACACTCTAATGACTCATAATGCCTCTAATTTGCAGGTAATTGATAATTAATTAGTTTAAAAATGGAATTTGCAAGCTGGAAGCCTTTTTTGGGAGAAGTGGTTGATTAAGTTATTACAATGGAATTTTTGTGCAACTTGGTCCATGAAGATTAAGGATGACAAAATATATGAATAAAATACTGGTTTCATTGATGATGATAATGCTGAGACTAAAAGACTTAATTCACAATTATTTACAACACAGTACAGATAGTTATAACTAGTAGTATGTTGTACTGTTTTCTCAAGGAATATTGAAGCAACAGTATTAAAGATGGCAAAATGACCTGTGTGTCACTGTATACCTGCTCCCTCCAACCTTGTGCAAATTCTAGTGGTGGCAGTAATCTAAGAATATTTGAGTGTGAAAATTGTGGAAAGACTCCTAACTCCTGTCTCAGCTGTCAAAACGTTGCACAGAAGAGCTTTAGGGCTTGTGCTGTGTCTGTTTTCATTGTAGATGAAGTGCTGGGCAGTAAGTGCTGGCGTGAGGGCATGGGAAGGAACTAGGGTTGCCTTATGTGTGAGGAAACGTGCAGCTGTCATCCAGAGGGGTGGAATGTTTTAAGGAAGCAGCGTTCTGCCATATTTTGGTTATTCCTGCAGCAGTTTCATAAGTAAACCCCAGAGTTTCTGCTGACTCTGTTTTCCCTGGGTAGTCCCTGCTGACTGAAATGGCTGAGTAGGTATGAATCAGTGGTGTGCATCACACGTGGCTTGAATTACCACTTGGCTTAGGTAATACACATTATCTCTGGGAAGTTGCTTAGTGGCTACTGTTTTTTTTGATCCTGGCGAGTGGAGTGTGCTGTAGATCTAACAATGGATATTCAGCTTATTTCACTTGCAGAAGACCTCTAAACTTTGCCTAGGCAAACTCTTATCAATGACTTGAGGCTTCAGAGCTAAATCTGGCTGGCAACTGATCGCCAGCAGTGTTTCTCAGGGCTCAATTCTAGTTCTGTTCAATATATTTATTCTAGATAAATTGGAGCATTGAGCAATGATAATTGGAATGAACTTGAGCAAGTCCAAATGCTGGATCCTGAATACGGGGACAGAGTTAGTTCTGGGCACAAGTACAACCTGTGACAGGAGTGTCTGCAGAGCGCCCTGCAGGGAGGGCCCTGGGGGTGCTGGGGGCAGCAGCAGCTCAGTGAGAGCCAGCAGGGCACAGCCCAGAGGGCAGGAACCGTGTCCTGGGGGCATCAAACACAGAGCACAGGCGGGCAGAGGGGGGATCATCCATCACCCGCTGTGCTCAGCACTGCTGCGGCCTCACCCGGAGTGCTGGGAGCAGTTGAGAGCCTCACAATTTAAGGATTTGAAGGTCCTTGAATGTGTCCAGAGGAGGGGAACTGCAAAAGAATTTTTTAAAATTAGGTTCTTTTCTCCATCAGACAGATTTGTTGGTACAAATTAGCTGTGTTACATGGTAGCTTAAACCAGGTGCCTCAAAAGAGGGATCCCCAACAAAGAAATTCCTGGGCAGTATCATCCTTATGATCTAAACTCCCTATCTCTCAAGCAAGAATCTGGATAAAAAAGCAATACTATATCGGGTCTTCTTACTCTTCATTGGGTCACTCTTTCACTACCAAGTGGTTGCTGTGTGGTCATGTTCATATCCTCTTAGGTTGGTTTTGCTGAGGATTTTGATCAGTTCTGTAGTTCATCAGCTCTGTAATATGGTTGTTACAGTTCTTATACCACAGGTTCTGTGCCTTCCAACTGAAACAGAACTGACTGTGCTAATTTCATGTATTACCTGAATTTGATGAAGTTGTTCATTGGTATAAATCAGTGTATTGCTGAATGGCTTGGGGAGCTGCTTATTAAGATGGTGGTGTTTTGGTGGTTTTCCATCATGTGAATGATTTTGCTGGATGGCCGAGTCATTGGGGTGTGAGTCACTCCCGGCCTGTAAATTTCTGTTCCTCAAATTGTGTTCAGTAACATGTTAACTCTGCTTTGATGACACTTACAGACATGTTTTCACTTAATCTGAAAAATGAAAACCACTTCTGTTTTCTTTTGGCTTTGAAGGTGTATCTGACCAATTTTCTCTGTATTTTTGGCTTAATCTTTGATGCTTTTATCTTCTTTCTATTGCTGATTTGTGTGACTTATGGAGTGACTGTTTATGTTCTTGTATCAGGGGATTAATCACTAGCTAGAGAATCAGAATGTTTTTATTGTTACTGTGTGTCAGACCATCTGTGTGAAGGATCTTCTATCCATTTTCCTGCAAGCAATAAATCTTGTAATGTCAGCTGCTGAAACAATTTTTAGTTCCTCTGAGGAGTTGTTGGAGAGCTTACAATTATGCTGTGGTCAACTAATGAAGTCGGAAATGATATCTATTTAAATATGTGGTTCTCTTTTTTCCTGTTCACCATTTTAGCATCTGGTCTATTGAATGTGTCAGAGCTCTCCAAAAAACAATGTTTTAGTTTTGTCAGAGTTGCAAATCCCATCCTTCTTGAGGTTTTAAGTTGCTTTTAAGTATGTACCTTTCTCCCCCAAGGCTTTAATTCTGAAAGAGAAACAGAACAGTGTAGGGCTGTCAAAATGATTTTATTCTATGTATCTTTTGGTGAGCTTGCTACCACAAAATTGGTTTACTT
Source organism: Agelaius tricolor (assembly GCF_023055355.1). Lineage (NCBI taxonomy): Eukaryota > Metazoa > Chordata > Aves > Passeriformes > Icteridae > Agelaius > Agelaius tricolor. The sequence goes on from NW_027269269.1 coordinate 23,223,013, forward strand.
TGCTTTTGCTCTAAGTGTCCTCGCTGAAAAAGCAAAAAAAAAAAAAAAAGCAAAAAAAAAAAAAAAGAACTCTGAAGCTGTGCTTGTAATGCTGGGCATCTTAAAAAAAAACTATTTCAAAAAAACAAGCTGGGAAAACATTACAATTGCAGGGGAGGTAGTATAGTAAAACTTTGTGTGAGATTATATTGGCAGGGCGATGTTCATTTGCAAAAATTATTAGTTGATTTTCATCATTCACTTGATCTGATGCATAGAGTTCATTGGTACGTCTGTACCATACTCAGAAGCATCAACACATGGATGTCCAGTGTGGCCAGGATCACTTGTGTGCAAAGAGGATGACAAGGGATGCAGGTTGTCAAGTTTTCATCAGACTGCTGGGCTTCTTCATGGTACTATAAAGTAGTTTTTGGACAAATCTTTCATACTCTTCAGGAGTCATTGGTTGGTATGGGATGGGTCTTTGCTGTAGAAACTTGCTGACTTCAGGTTTCATGAATCTTGGACCAAGTTTTGACCTGGTTTTGATTTGTTGGGATTTTTTAAACCTTTTTGTTGTTGTATGTTTTTTCTTTATCTGAATGTTTGAAATGCATGCTTGAGGTCTGTTTTTCTATTGGGCCAAGAAGCAGAGGGGTTGTGTTTGTGATACACTGCAATCTCCTTACCATCCTTCTGGTACAGGATCTTTTGCTGATGAGTCATTTATGCTGTCCTCTTACCGTAGGGGAGGCCTTTTGGCCATTACATAAACAGTATATTTCTCAATTTCAGTGCTGGGAACTGTGTCCTGCAAACAGTGTCCAGGGAACAGCATCCTCATTATTGGTGCAGCTGTGCTTTTAACCCCTGGTTCATGTGTGTGTGGGTGTACAAAGTCACCCTCTCTTACAGTCATGTGGCAGTCATGCCAATCCTAATATTTCTGTTAAGATTGGCTTGATAACAGTAACTTTCAAGTGGAAAAATAGAAATCAAATCTTAACAGTGTTAAAAAAGAAGAAACTGCTCATTTTTGTGTCGAACTGTACGGGCTGATTGTTAACAGCTGCATTTTAAGAGAAAGAATGAACATTTGACACGGGGAAGAATCAAAATCCTAACTTTCCCATGTTTCTAGGTTTGGCTTGCTCAGGAGGCGTTTTGGAAGATTTCCTGTACTTAGTAGGCAGTGAGATCCTCTTTTGCCATGTTATTCCAAACTTCCCATCTTGTGTATTTATTCAGTGGAACTGCAAGTACTGGATGCATTCTTCTCTGTGGCACTGTTTCTACATGGACAACTTTACTGCCTTCCTTAATAAAAATATTTCTTTGCTCTTGTGTAACTTTCATGCAAGCTGCAGCATTTTTGAGGCATTCCATGTATAAAATGTACATAATGAAAAATATTGGTTTTATATACAACCAGTTTACCATAGAGGCCATTGAATGGTATATTAATATCACAGATGGCAGGCATTGGTTTGTTGGGGTTTATTTTTGTAAATCATCTCCCCACACATATTTGCCAGTGGAGTGTCCCGTTACCAGAATTAGCCAAGTAAACTGAACTCATGATATGATGTAATTCTAAGTGCTAAAATCAGAGGTGCAGCGTGCAGGAGGATAGAATGTTTTCTCACCTTGTTTCTCTCCTCTCCCTCCCTCCCTCTCTATTTACAGGTTATTCTAATATTTGTCTGTGTGTTGACAAAGGAATCTGTAGAAATTACTCCAGTGCCATATAGAGTGCAAGTCCGTCGGGTAGCTTTGGATGGAAAAGACCCCCCTAACTCTTTGAGGAGAGAAAAGAAACAGACGCGCTGTCAACTGGGACAATACCTACACCCCAAAAGGACCCACTGCTGCATGAGGTGTCATGCAGGTACACTAAATAAATACAGTAGTAGTGACTTTCACCTGGGAGGCATTTCCCGGTCCTGCACTCTCAAACTGTCTCTTTCCTACAGCTAATCAGCTCTCCCTTCGCTTGCTACCTATCCCTACCCAGATAAATTCTTATTTCTTTTATTTATTCTTATTCCTTTTCTCCTTTTATGGGCTCTCAGTGTCATTCACACTGGTGAGGGGAGGCATACTTGGTCCTTATGGCATCAACTCCAGGGTTTCTTTGAGGAACCAGTGACTCCTGTCCTCCCTAAGACAATGCATTTGCCTTCCTGTCAGAGCTCTGCTAAGTGATTTTCTTGCAGGTACCTACAAGGCAAAAGACTGTGAAGGGCCTGACCAGGCAACTGTCTGTCTTCCATGTGCCAATGGCACATTCACAGCTGTTGATAACACCATGTCTAAATGCTTCCAGTGCAAACGCTGTCGTACAGGTGAGGCACTGCCAGATCTGCAGGATCTGAGGAAAATGGGGGTGGATGAGGGCTGGAGGGGATGGCAAGGTGAGCAAGGGAGCTTGGAAAAGTAAGCAGTTGAATGGGTAAGACAGTGTATGGGGATGGATTTGGGACAGCAGGAATAAGGTTTACCAAACTGGAACTGTCTGAGATATAGTTTGCAGGCCTTTCTGGCCTTTTTCTGTGAAAATTAGGGGATAACAATATCTATGATCATGACAGTGCTCTCAGTTGAAGGTGAAGGAAGAGGCTGGAGTAATAATTTCTCCTTTCTTTCCTCAGCACTCCAGCAGATAGTAGAGACCCCCTGCACCCCAAAGCAAGATACTGTATGTGGGTGTCAGAAGAATCAGTATCTGATTGATTCTGAGTCTGAATACTTCCAGTGTAGGAACTGCAGCTCATGTGCCGATGGGATTATTGCCAGCTGTGAGTATGGCATGGTTATGGCTCCAGTGCAGATGTACTGTAGTAGAGTAGACTTTCTGATATGCGGCAGTGCCTTGCACTGAAAGGATTGTGGTTTGGGAACAACTCTGGGGTTTGTCTGCCCTCTTTCCCCAGAAAGACTGCTATTTTTTGCCTGCTCTGGCATCAATCACTGTTTCCTATCATAGCTGCTTTCTTTTGTCCTTGAACTGTTTCTTGGTTTTGGCTGTTGTGAGGAGCTACTTTCTACTTAATTTTGGTGCCTCTGCTTTGCCTGTCCTGAAGCAAGGTCTTTATGTTCTAGAACATAAAGTTCTTTCCCCTTGACTTCCTTGTTTGTTTTTCTCCTGATGCTCACTGCATTTCCCCTACCAACTGCTGGAAGCACTTTGAGTGCAATGGATGAAAATACCTCTGGCCTTGGTGCTCAGCTGAACTGCTTGTCTGAACTGAACTAATTGCTGAGCAACCACAGTCTTCTGTGCAGTGTTCTAAAGTAAAGAGCTGCTAGTAATACTGAACTATACCCAGTGGAATTGGGCATTACCTTGGGATGATGCCAGTGTCTGGGAGAAGTACTTGTGTTAGCTGTCCCAAAGTCAGGAATCAGAGATCTTAACAAACACTGCTGTCTGTAGTCTAATTCTTTCCATGTCACTTAAATGTCTTCTTTTGATGTGAGGACTGAGAAAGCACGAGTCACTATTGGATGCAACATGAACTGACTTTATTTCCTTGATTAGCTCTTTCATAAGGTTGCACAGGCAGATCTGACTGTGCAGCCAAACAAGACATCACACATCTGTGCCCATTCACACCCTGACTGGTCTTCCAAATCTGCACGTAGATATATTCCTTAGGGGCTGTCTTCCAGCCCAAGAACACACATACCCTCTCAACATCTTATTCAGCTGCTCATGATCTGTACCAGATCTGTACCAAAGATACAATTATAATTAATTTAGTCATTGTTCTTTAATTATCCCACAGGCCCATGCTTCCAGTCCAGCTGCTCCCACATCCCAATCCTACCTTGTCTTAAAGCTATCCTGTCTTCTTTGCAAACTGTGCTGCTCATGATCCCTTTCCCATCTCTTACCCTGCCCAGTGTGAGGTTTGCTGTTTCACTGGTGAATGTGTTCCCTCTAGTGTTCAATCATCTTGTCACACTTTCCTTGCTTAAGCTTCTCCTCGAGGGTCGTGATTGCACACTGTCCTTGAGCAGCTTCCTTCCCTCTTGGCTGATGTAGAACTGGTTTATTCCCCTCCCTCACTCATAACAGAATGCATGCTCCTTGTTCTAGTACATTTTCCCCTCCTCTCATGCTTTTTGATGTCCTTCCTTCACTGTTCTTGCCTGCTCCTCCCCACACCTGTTTTATTCAGGCTCTCTCCTGTGCCTTGCTTAGAAGTGATAGTTCTTTCATTTCTTACCCCTTCCACTCATGACATCAGAAGAATGCTTATGTGTCCCATGACTTGTAATGATTTCTCCCTGCCCTGAACTGACTTCCTCACCAGTCCCAGCTGCTCAGGGACCACTTCTCCCTCATCTTGGCCTGACTAATGTGGTTTCCCCTTCCTGTCATGCTTGAACTTGGGTGACTTTTACTGCTTTTTGCACATTATACTAATTCCAGCTGCTCTGTAATTATAGTCCCTTTCCTAGCCTCTACAGAGGTGCCCACCTTCAGGACAGTGGCACTCTTAGTTTTATTACTTTTATTGTCCTCCAACTCTGTTTTTATATGTAGATCAAATCCTTTATCTCTTCTTCAGTAGAAGTTTTCCAGGCTTAAAAAAAGGATAATCCCTCATCCATTTTGGAGTGGATTTTTTTCCCTTTGTTTTCTTCTCTGTCCATATTATGGCAACAGTTTCTCTTTTTTTTTTTCCTCTACAGGTTCAAAGAACAAAGATGCAATTTGCAGGTGTAAGCCTCAATTCTTCCTGTCACGTAGTAATATTTGCAAGCCTTGCAACAGGTGAGCTTTTTTATTCTGTATGCCCCACCACTGAGTAGGAGGGACAGCAGGAGCGCCATGGGGGGAGGACATTCTTCTCATGACACTTTCTATCTAGGCATAACTTTACAGTATTCTAACTGCCTTTCTGAGGCAAGTAGGTCTTCACCCCCAGTCTCCTCCATGTGGGCATTAGCCCGCTAAGAGCCCAAAGTCACACTGCATTGCTCTGCTTTGCAGGCTCATCTTGACTTGTCTGTTAATTAGGGTGGTTGGAAATGGCTAGAGTTTCATGGCACATGTGCTCACCTCTCTGATTTGCCCTTTCAGCTGCACTGGAGAAGACTGCTTGCTGTGTCCTAGCCCAGTCACTACCTCACCGACCTCATCTGGGCTGAGTGAGTGCTCAGGGGACTGAAGGGCAGTGGAATCTTTTCATTGTGGGGTGTTGTTTTCTTAATGCCTTTTGTAAAGGGTTATATTTTCCACTTTGTCAAACCCTTATACTTTTTCTCCCTACCATTTGCAAATCTCCACTTGCTGTTCTTCCTCTAGCACTTACCTCCTCTTTTCTTAGTCACTCATGCATTTGCTCTCTTCCTTTTGTCCAGATGGAAACCTTGTACTTGGCACCCTTGTTGCAATATTTGGAGTTATCTTCGTCCTCTGCATTGCACGTAAAGTAGGGAAACTGGTCCAGAAACGTGAGACAGGGCCTTTCTACTCCTGTGGTGAGTACAGTGGCATGTGCAGTGATATTGACTGGGATAGACACCAATTTCTGTGTGCTTTTGTGTGTGAGGGACAAAGTGGAATCTCCTGACTCTGCTCTGCTGCAAGGCCAGAGTAGCATAAGAGCTAAATAGCCAAGGCTGTTATTGCAGTTCTGCATCCAGGCCTGTAGCTATGACTGGATGTACACTTGAGCTTATTTCTGGGATGTTTATTTTGCTATAAAATATTTTTGAGGGCAGGATTGTGAGTAGCTGCTTTCCTGTTTTCTCTGGGACAAGAGGAAGTGAAAATAATTTCTACTTTCTTTTTTTTTTTCTTTCTTTGAAGTTTTGCCACTGAGAACCAAGGAGCCAGTATCAGAGGTGAGCAAGATGATGGATATATATATTTATATGTAGCTTACCTTCCACTTTAAAATATGTTAGCCTGAGATCTGGAGTAATATTTTTCCCCATGGGCTGTTTTCAGGCCTTGTATTTGCAAGCGAGCTGAGTAATAGGGCTGTTTAACTCAGAAGTCTTTTCCTGTAGAGGGTGGAGCCAGTAACACTTTACTTCCCCTCTTCTAGAGGATACTTTTCAAACTTCTGGCTTTTTTTTTTTTTTTTCCTTTTTTCTTTTTTTTTTTTTTTTTTTTTGGGTGCATTTTGTTCAGATAGTTGATCCTTAATCCCCTTTTCTCTCTGTGTACCCCAAGCTTGGAGGATTTAATTAATTTTATTTCACTTCAGATCTTGACTCCACAAGCCTCTCAGTGCTGCTTCACAGTATTGTCTGAGGTCCAAGGTAACTCTGCAAATAAGAGTGCCCAGGCAGCAGCTGAGGTGGGGTTTCCACAGCCTTACAGAGGAGGCTGATGGGAAAGATGGCATGTGGAGCTTCTAGAATGGTGGTGGTTTTGGGTACCAGCCTTACTTGATTTTGTAAAGAAATACTTTTTCCTGGACTACTGTTTTATGGTGCCAAAAGAAGGTTAAACTCTTTGGGTTCTGCTGGAAAGAAATGTTTGGTGTCCTCTGCTGAAACAAGGCATGTAGGAAGGATTAAAATCTCAACACCCACTTCCCATCTATCTTGGATAAATTTAAGCATATAAAGCTTGTGGCTGCTTGCAGGAGACAGGTGTATTGTGCTGCTGTGGGTAATTCTGGACTATGTAATGTGTCTTTCAGGTTGAGGAAAAAAATGAAATTTCCACCTTTTGTCCTGAGTCCCAGAAGGAAACAGAATTGCCAATAATTGCAACCCAGCCATCTGACCCTCTGCCACAGAGTTCACATGAGTTTCCAGACTGTGTCAGACCTGCCAGGAAGACACAGCTTCCAGACAGTAAGTGAAACTCCTCCATCCTTCTCTTCTTCCCCAGTCAAATGGGAACCTAATTATGCAGATGCAGCTCGGAGTAATGCGGGAGAGGCCTTACCCAGTGTATGTGACCTGGATGTGTACCCATGCGCGGCACAGTAGAAAGGCAGAAGCACGCCCAGAGCCTGTGAGTCTGTATATGCCAAATATCTGTGCAAGGCCTTTCTGTTGTCCCTTTCCCTACCAGCAAAATGGACTGCCATATGTATTGACATGCTGTCAATATGGGCAGTGACCCAGAATAATTTTAATAATTCATTCTTTTTCAAGAATGTATGGCAGAAAGGCCCTAAGAAAAAGTGCTTGACTCTGCTCCATAGCCTTATACAAGAGCATATGGAAACATTCCCATTACATTTTGAGGGACAAGAGCAAGTCTGGAGTCTATGTGATTACTCTGGAGAACTGGAGAAGGCTTGAACAAGAGGAGGCAATGCAAGATACCAAGGCAACCTCCAGCCCTGGGTTATTCCCATTCTCCTTGAGGTGACAGAATCCTGCTTCTCAGGGTTTCCCTCTGTGTCCACAGCCCCTGCTGTTCTGTACACGGTGGTGGACCACGTGCCGCCGTCGCGGTGGAAGGAGTTTGTGCGGCGCCTGGGGCTGAGCGACTGCGACCTGGAGCGGATTGAGCTGGAGCACCGGCGCCTGCGAGACGCCCAGTACGAAATGCTCCGGCTCTGGAGACTGCGCATGGGCCGTGCCGCCACCGTGGAGCACATCAGCTGCGTTCTCAACCAGATGGAGCTCAGTGGCTGCAGCGAAGCTGTTCAAGAAGCTTTGCTCAACCAGAACTCTCCTCAGCCTTGCAGCCTCCACAACCATCTTTAATCTATTTCTGCTTAGGCTGCCTTTGACCTTTAAGAGGGGATCATAGCTCTCTTTCTTTCCCCATATCTCCCCATCTTTGTAACTCTTGTCAGCTGGTTTTGTTGGAGACAGCAGCAGGTTATGCTGGAGGAGGGCTGAGGTTTGCTTCTTAACCACCATGTAGTTCAACCTTTAAGCCATGGCATACGTCTGCAACACCTCCTCTCCCAAGGAGGGGAGCACCTCATCAAGAAAGTGGGAAAGTGGTGTGTGGAGTCTGACCAAGGTGCAAATAGGAGCTCTGAGTGACTTGATCATGGATCAGCTTCTATGGACAAGTTGTTGCTGAAACAGGTGCTCCACACATCGTGTGGTGGGTAGACTTGTAGGGTGCTTTGGTTAAGCTGAGTACTCACTCACTTCTTGCAGATCTATTTTTCTGCGAGATCAACCAGTTGAAGTGGCTCATATTGCAGCCTTTTGATTGCTAAATCTGACTCAAGAGGAAGTGGTAGGAGGATGTGCCTATTTCTGGGAGCAGGAGAGGATTGCCCCCTCTCGGTGTCAACCAGTAGCAACTAGTTGGTATCGCTGTAGCAAAAGTCTCCTGGAGATTCAGAACTGGTTCTCTCTCTGTGAGAAACAGGAGGACATCATCCTTTCCACACCATGTCCCTCAGGTTCCAGAGGAGTAAGAATTCCAAGCCAGTGAGTCAGATGAGAGGGTTGGTGCTTTTTTCCTCAAGTTTTTTTTTTTTTTTCTGTATCTAGAAATCATGTAAGTTAGCATTAACAAAACACCTGCCTGTGTGTTTGTCCAAGTGCAGGGTGGCAAGGAGTGTGTGCACCTGCCTGGGTGAGGTGGTACCTGTGCATGAGCACCTCTGCACGTCTGTGCTTGCACACAGGCTGGTAGGCTTGTGTCTACCTGCTTATCTACATTGGATATGATTCCGTGAATCTAACTGCACATGGGACTGCGTACTTGTCTGTATAGATATTTTAGCAACTGTTGAATAACTGCACACTACTTCCTGGACTGTGATTGCTGCTTGGCTGTGAGGGCCATCCGGACCATCTCCAGGCTCTCCCCATCACTTCTAACCAGAATTACCCTGGGAGAAACAGATGTAGAAAAAAAATCAACTACCCTGCACCAGGTGCAGGTTGTCCACATGTTTGTAACATGGGTTTTTTCAGTCTCTAATCCCTTGATCAGAGAGGAAACTTTCTATTGTAAATACACTAAATGTCTGAATTAAAGTGAATATTTTTACCTCTGTTCTGGTTTTGCTCATATCAGCTTCTTTTCTGTGACTGTGGCTGGGGGGAGACAAAGGGGAATAACTTACAGAAGCATCAAGAGTAGATGGTTTGGTGGTCTTGTATATTTAAAAAAAAACAAACCCAAGTTTTATGTATTTTGGTATGTAAAACTTAGCTGACCTCACATCACAAGAAGCTAGCTGAGGGCAGGAAGTAGGCAGGGTTTAAATGAAATCCAGTTGCAGGTCTTCTCAGATATTCAAGAATTTGAATGCCAGCACATTTAGAGTGACTTTTTAAGCAATTTACAATGAGTCATTTGGATTTGTATCTGGCTTTTTAAACCGGAAAAGATCTTGAAATAAAAGAATAATAATAGGTTATACTTTAATCTTAATCTTACGTGTTTTTGTCTGAGGAACCAGAGCACTATGTTAAATAAGGAAGGACTATTCCTATTCTACTTGAAAGTTTCCTGCTTGAAACATGGAAGCTCCTGACCATCAGTGACAAAGCCAGGAACTGACATCAGTTTTAATTCCCAGTTTGAGGCTCTGTTTTGCTATGCCTACATCTTATTTTAATTGAGGATGATATTGTTGTTGCTTAGTTTTTTTTTTTTTTTAATCAGAGGCAGTACAAAGCTCACTGTAATACACTTTTTCTTTCATAATTTATTTTCACCAAACACAACAGTATCATAATTGTTAGAAGTACATGCGGTATATTCAAAGTGCTTGAAGTGGGGAAATTCTCGGAAATCTTTTCCAGGTGTGATGTCTAAGCCTTGGAGTTTTTTCCCCATCTCAAACTGTTCAATACATCATTTAAAATCCATGTGTTGCAAAGCTTGTGGCACAAGATAAGCCACAAGCAGCAGGCCCCAGGCCACTGCTGGGTTGCCAGTGGCTTTGTTAGTGTTTGGGAGCACACGTAATCACAGACAGATGATATGCAGGTGCTTTATTGAGGCACACGGGAACTAGGGGTATTAGCAACCCAAATCTAGCTCCGTGGTTTTGTTCAAAGTGCACAATCTCAGCTGTAGCACTAATCACTATAACAGCCTTATTGATACTGCTTCATTAGAGCTTAGCCTGAGCTTGTATGAACATGTACGAATCTTACCTATAGGTATCTTAGAAACTTTAAATACTGATCCCCGTTACTGTAAACATTCTAGCTTGCTAAACTATCCCAAATACCAAGCATTCTTTTGGCCTAGTTATACGTGATTTTCAGAAACATTTAATCCTGTACTAACAGCTTCATGCAGGAATTTTACAGAAATCCATGGCTATGAGGTGTTTCAGAGAATGCTGAAGATTCCTTCAAGGTAACAAAGGTGACTTGGGTGGGTAATATATGTGAAAATGGGACTGGAGGCTCCTCATGCTGCTGCATGGACAGAGCAGCCCCCAGAGAAACACAACTGTTTATGTAATTTCATTGATTTGTCGCCATTACTCATTGAACATCTAACGCTGAAGCAATGATACCTGTATATAGAACATTTACATTTTAACTGTATGGGGTCCAGCTCTGGTCCCGCAGCATGAGGAAGACATGGAACAGTTGGAGCAAGTCCAGAGGAGGCCAAGATGTTGATGAGAGAACTGGGGCACCTCCCGTACGAGGACAGGCTGAGAAAATCGGCTCTGTTCATCCTGGAGAAGCTCCTGTGGAGACCTCCCAGCAAGCTTCCAGTATCTGAAGGGGGCTACTGGGAAGCTGGAGAGGGACTCTTCGTCACTGTTGTGATAGGGCAAGAAATAAACTGAAAGAGGGGAAATTTAGGCTGGATATTAGGAAGGAATTCTTTACTGTGAGGGTGGTGAGGCACTGGCGGCTGTGGGGGTAACCATAGCCACGTTCAAGGCCGGGCTGGACGGGGCTTTGAGCAACCCGCTCCAGTGGGAGGTATCCCTGCCCTTGGCAGCGGGGCTGGGACTACATAATCGTTAAAGTCCCCTCTAACCCATGACATTCCGGGATCCTATGGAGCCGCGCTGGTCACTTCTCTGCCTCAGCAGTGGCACCTCGCTCGCCGCGGCGGCGGGCGCTGCTCCGAACGCCCGGCTGTCCCCCCCTCGGCCGCCGCGCCTTGGTACGGCCCGCGGGGCCGCGGTGCGCGCTGGGAGCGGGCCCGGCCGGCGCGCGGGGGTGCGGCCGTGATCCCGCGCCGCGCTCCCGCCACTCCCGGCACATCCCGGCCCGACATGGCCCTCAACAAGTCCATGCACGCCCGCAACCGCTACAAGGACAAGCCCCCCGACTTCGCCTACCTGGCTGGCAAGTACCCCGAGTTCCAGCAGCACGTGCAGACCACCCTGGCGGGCAGGGTGAGGTACGGCCGGGCGGGATGCGGCGGGTGGGTGTCCCGGTGTGTCCCCCTGCTGTGTCCGCCCCCGGTGTGTCCGCCCCCGGGCACCCCTGAGAGCTCCGCGTGTGCCTTTCAGCCTGAACTTCAAGGATCCCGAGGCCGTGAGGGCTCTGACGTGCACCCTGCTGAAGGAGGATTTCGGGCTGACCATCGATATCCCCGTGGAAAGGCTCATTCCCACCGTCCCCTTGAGGCTGAACTACATCCACTGGGTGGAGGATCTCATCGGCCACCGGGATGCTGACAAGCAAACCCTGAGACGAGGCATTGACATAGGTAAAGCTAAATGTTTAAATCCTTATTCACCATCAGCGAAAGTAGCAGGTACAATTTGTTGCACGGGAAAACGTCAGGTTTGAGGAACAAAGAGATCTGAGGTGTGCTGGCTGTGGTGGGAGCAGTCTGAGCTCCACAGGTGTTTCATGTGCCTGCTGGGTGGGCAGCCTTGCTCTGCACAAACAGGAGCATCGTGGCAGGCAGTTACGTGGCTCTTTAGGGCCTCGAACTCACTTGAGTGCAGCTTTGTGTGCTGTGCTTCTAGAAATGCAGGCAAAAATTTCATTCTAAAGGATCTATAAAGTGTTTCTCCTCAGTGTTCTAACTAGCCAATTGTGTCTTGCCGCTAATTTATTAATTTTTTTTTTGGATGTCTGTACCAGAGAGTTTGTGAGTTGCATAGCAATATTTTTTAGTGCTCCACTTAGTGACATGTGACAAGGGAATTTCAGTCAAAAAAAAGTGCACCAACACACATGTACTAATTGGGAAAGACAGCACCTGATCCTGACTCAAGCTTTGGAAGTGGTAAGTGGTAGAGAGATTTGTTTGAGTGTTTGAACATTTCCATTGTTCCAAGGAATGTGCCCTTTAACATCAATATGCCTATGGAACTAATTTAATTTCAGTGTTTATCCAACCAAGTGCATATTAAATGGCTCTACAAAGATATTTACTGTATGTATTTTGATGTACTGATTACTAGTGCTGCATTAACATTTTAATAATATGATAAATGTAATCTTGTAGTTAAAAGGTAACTTTTGTAGTTAAAATAAGAACTGTGTAAGTGGGATTTTTTTTTAAGAAAAGAATGAGGCACTCGCAGCGAGATAGCAGCCATAGGACACCTAAATCTTTCAGAGAAAAAGAATTTATTGCCTTCTTATCAGAAGAAATGAACTTCTTCCTGCCTCGAAGGCGCTGTTAGGATTCAGAGGAAGAAGGTGATGATGACCAGACAGAATCCTGTGTCTGAATGTAATTTATGCATCATGTATGAGATGTATGAATATGCAACAGGCTATTGTTTTTAAGGGTTAATCCTCTGTTAACGGGTGTCCTTTTTCGGGCTTGTGCTGCCCAGAAAAAGGTACCCGGACATCCATAACTCTTTGTCTCTATTGTCTCATATTGTCCTAATTCAAGTTGTCCAAATTATTATTACTCAAATTGTATTACTATTTTATAACCATTTTATTACTATTAAACTTTTAAAATTTTAAAAACAAGTGATTGGTGTTTTTCACATGACATTTTTTCCTGTTGTTATGGGTGTATTTGATAAGTGAATGATATGTCCTTTTAAATTTTTTATTTTAATTTATTTCAATGCAGTTATATATGTGAGCTGAATTGTAAAAGAGGCCAAATTAGAAACTAGGGCAAATGCCAGCTAAGCTGTGTTTTGGTTGTAGATGGTCAAAGATTTCTTGTTTATTGTTGAGAACAAAATGTCTTTTAAGTTGGACCAAGCATCAGTAGATGGATGATACTGTCTACTTTCAGTCTGGATTATTGGGTTATATCAGGATGGTATCTAGATTAGGCAGAAGATAAATGTAAACAGTAGAGGTGTGAATTTATGAGATGTACACTGATGGCCATAATTTGGTTTTCATTGGAAATAAAAGAAAAGTGTGCTCCATAAGAACTTCCACACACAAATAATAAAACTGGCATTTGGATTCCCAATCTTTGGTTATTCTGGATGAATTATTTAAAAGGCACTAGTGATAGTATATTTGAATTTAGTTCACATCTTTTATTTTGTCAATAGAATCTTCCTTTACAGTTCCAGAGGCTTGATTTCAAAGACTGTTTTGTGCTGCAGAAAGCTTAAAATGAAATTGAGAGAAGTTGGAATTTCCTTTGTAACCTGTTTTAATGCTTGACATTAAAACTTTAAAGTTACTGAATTCCTCAAAACTGAGGTTCAGTAATCTCTGTTACTGTATCAGATTTTATGTTTCTTGGCATCAGCTAACATGACTTCTTTTTGTAATGGGATTTTTTGTTCTCCTGAAATTTACTGACTTGTATTTTTAGCTGGAGTTGTGCTGGATACTAGGTTTCCATCATCACACGTGTGTTCACAGCAGCTTTCTTCTAGTAAATTTGGAATATCTTAGACAGTTTCTGTGCATTTGATATTAGTTTTAATTTTTGAAAATGATTTCTATGAACTTCATCACGGTAGGTGGCTGGGTAGAAGAGACAGATCCTCTAAGTCCTCCACATACTGCAAAATCTTCAGTTTGAGTTTGCATGAGCTTTGATGTTTCAGCTTTGGAAAAGCAGGAAGTCATCCAAGAGGGACTTGACGAAGTGCTAGAAATAACCCCTTGCTGTTGTGTACTGACAGATGAAGTTATTGATGTTTCAATAAGTCAGTATAACAGATTCTAAATATATGTCTGAACTCTAGTTTTGTGGTGGTGGGATATCTTTCCCTTTTCTTGTATCCATTCCCTTTAATCCTAAATTTGGTTGTCATTGATAACTTGATCACCTTGGTATGCCATGATTATTTTTTGCTAGTATCTCTGTTTACCAAGTTTTTATCTGTCTGTCTTTCTTTTTGAGTATCTTAATTGATACTTAATTGACACTTTCTTTGATAGTTTTGAACATTAGAGAAAGGCAGTCTGGTGGAACAGATTTTTTTTTTTCGTGGCTATTGTATGCATCAAAGTAAATTGTTTGTGATAGATGATAGAAAAGTGCAGAAGAGAAATTTATTTGGTAGGGTTTTTGTTTTAGTAAAGCCAGAATGTATTTGGCTTTCTTTCTATAAATTAACCATTGTCATATAGAAGAAAAATGGCTTAAACCAAAGCTGATAGTTTACTAGAAATTAATTACAGATTATTAATTTTTTTCTTTTATTAAAAGTGCATATTGGACAATGGTATTTTTCAAGTTACAAAAATTAAGTTCATTAAAGAATTGAGTAGCAGATGATCAATAATCAGATTAATAATCAGCAGATGATTAATAATAAATTTTCTTGAAGTTAGTTCTTTTTGGTGTAATAAGTACATAGTTAACAGCCACACTGTGTATAACACCAGTACTTATTTTGCCTTTTTCATGGATTTTCACTTCTGCAGGGACAGGGGCATCCTGTATATACCCATTGCTTGGAGCAACTTTGAATGGCTGGTATTTCCTTGCAACAGAAGTGGATGACATGTGCTTCAATTATGCCAAGAAGAATGTGGAACAGAATAACTTGTCTGATCTTATAAAAGGTACAATGTTATAAGGTATTTAGTAGCACATGAATGTTCTGGCATATTTTTGCCATGTTCAGTGGCATATCAGAATGTGTATTCCTTCCAAGTACATTTTTTACTCAATTATTTGCTCAATTATTTTTACTGGAGTAGAATATTTACTTAAGTCAATATTTACTTAAGCCAAAAAGCTGCCTTGTCTAGCATGGGATGTGTGGATAGAGAAATACTCTTCCTTATCAAAATCTGTCAGAAAAATTCACCCTGGGGTGTTTTTATCTCTGTATTCCTTGTCTGTTACTGAAGTATTTCTTAGTGTTTGGGCTATTTCTGCTGGTAGGAGACCTGGAATGCTCCCCTTGGATAATTGCATGATGCTGCCACAAAATGTATCTTGTACAGAGAGTTCCTCATCCTCACTTCTTGAATGAAGTCCTGACATTGCCTGTGGTAGCAGAGGCAGCATGCCAGACTTGGTCTGGGAATGAGCTTGGAAAGTTTTCTGAAGGAGCTCAGTGTAATAAAAATCAGGTCCATTTATGAGCTCTGAATAAAAACTTTTGGAAGCATGCATTTGAACAACATGTCTTAATCTGTTGTCCATGTCAGTCTTGAAGATCCAGAACTTGATGTGGAGAACAATGAGAGTTTTCTATCACTGCTGCCACTGATTTTTAGTGGTGTGGTGGTGTTTCAATACACTGGAAAAGCAGCTGGCAAAGGAACAGGCCTCATGTGAAGCTTTAGTGCCTGTAGCTGTAAGGGCTTAAAGCACATTTGTGGTTGTGTTTGAGAACTTGGCATAACTCAGGTAGTCCTTGTTGTTTTAAACAGATTCATGTGGTTCTGCTGCTGTGTATAAACATACAGGCTGTTTGTATGCTAGTCCTTGACCTGAAGTCTTTATTTGCATGGTGATATTTGTTACATCTCTTTTGTAGAAAGCATTGTTTAGAAAGTACTGGTTTTATACAATGTATAATGTATATAGCTTGTTAAATAAAATATGAAGTTCTTTACTGACCAAATTCACTTTTTCTAATAGTGGTTAAGGTACCACAGAAAACTCTTCTAATGGATGCACTGAAAGAGGAATCTGAGATCATTTATGATTTCTGCATGTGCAACCCCCCCTTTTTTGCTAACCAGTTGGAAGCTAAGGTAAGGTAACAACCTGCATATTATAGGTACTTCAGTAGTCAGTGAAAAGGTAGCATCAATTTAACCTCTTGGTTAAATTGATGCAAGGTTGAGTGGAAAACCCCAAATCATCATGAATAGTTTTTAAGTCTTCTCCCTCCTCATCACCTAGCCCCTAAAGGAAACTTAAAGAAAACTTCTGAAAACTTAACTGTTACCCCTCCTAAAGTGGAGAATGAGCTGTAGCATTCTTTCACAAGTTCTCACTGTCTTAGAAAATGAGTTTGGAAAGTAGACAGCTGGTAAATCTGAAATCAGATGCCTGCTGCATAACAGGCACCTCTGTAGTGCAGGGGAATTAGTTCCTGGAATTTTGCTTAACTGTATTTTTCATTTCCTTAGTCATGTAGATGGTGTCATACAGGTCATGCAATACCCACTAAATATAGTCAGAAATCTATAAAGCAGGGCAGTAGCAAGGAAGGTTTAAGATTTAATTAAGCACTACAGATTGTAATTGCATAGATGCACTTAGCATGTCTTACATGTATTGGAACCACATATTTCATATTAGCAGAATCCTGATGTGACAAGTACCTTAACTAAGTTTGAGATTGTGGGGAATTCACTCAGCTATGTTTATTTTGAGTGGATCTTTGTTATCCATGGTTCTGATGGGGGGAGGATGAGTAGAGGTCATGGTGCTTGCTTCCCCTAAAGATTAAGATAGGAAGCAGTGTAAAAAGCAGCATAACATTTAATGAAATGTTCATGTCAAATGTTTTTGTTTTTTAATCCAGGGAGTTAATTCTCGAAATCCACGGCGTCCCCCTCCCAGCTCTGTAAATACAGGAGGGATCACAGAAATCATGGCTGAGGGAGGAGAACTAGAATTTGTCAAAAGAATTATTCATGATAGTCTCCAACTTAAAAAGAGGTTACGGTAAGTGTTTTGTTCCAGTCAAAAAACTCCAAACTAACACCTTTTATCTTCATCTTTGGCAGAAGTCATGCAACCATGTTATTTCTAGTACCTATGATCCAGTGATACCTGCTCAGTTTGCTTGATGATAATTCCACATCCAATTGTTCTTGAGCAGCAATTAGAAGTTATTGCTGGAGGTATTTAAAGGCAGAAGACAAAGCCTGTGCAAGTGACATTTGTAGCTTGCAGCAAAATTAGCACGTGTACCTGATAAGAGACAGATCAGGGTTCATTCTTGAGGATTTTTGGGATGGAAGAGGCTTTATGATACTGCTTAGTTATCTGTTAATTACCTAAAAATTTCTATCTTTTCCTGCCTGAATTTTGGTAACTTGCAGCTTTGCCTGCTATAGGACACTGTTGTACTGAATGCTCTCTGGGGTGAGCATAAGCTGCAATAAAACCCATAGTGAGACCTTGTTTTGACCTTATTTTGAAACAGATGGCATGTCTTCAGTTTTCTGACTATATCATCAGGCTTTCACTCCCCCAGTGTTGGACAAAACTGTCCCTTGGTAACTGGGAAATCTTAAGTTTTGTACTTCAATATGTTATATTTATGAATAAACTTTTTTGGATCCAGTCACCAAAAACTGTGGAAGATGGGGTTGTAAAGCTTGAATAATAATTTAGATGAAGAGCAGAGCTTCATCTAAAGTAATGTTTGGGAGATTCTGAAGATGTGGAGCTGGGTGGAAGGATAAGCTTCACTCGAAGTGGGAAATAACTTTTTTCCTTTCTTTTTCCTGATTTTTTTCCTCATGAAATATGGGTTATGTGATGGAAACCTGGATAAGTGAGCACAAATGATAGTCAGTATGTCTGCTTTTGAGCATGATTACTTGCCAATAGTTGGTTATTCCTTTTTGTTCTGATTCATTCTCCAAAGAAAGTGGAGAAGTTGAAACAAATTCTTGTAAGGTGTAGCATCTTCCCCATAAATGAAGTCACTCTTTGAAACAAGATTGCTTTTAGTTCATATGTTGTTTCTTAAATACTCCTAATGTGTTTCTTAAAAGCTCAAAAAGATTGCCCTGTCCAGTCTGTCTTTGGACCTTCTGTTCTGAATTTTGTTGTACTATGTCCTAGTCACTCTGATTAAGTATGATTTTTTTTGTTGTTGTTGTTTTGGTTTTTCATTTTGTAATGTGTGCTTTGCAGATGGTACAGTTGCATGTTGGGTAAGAAATGCAGTTTAGCACCACTGAAAGAAGAACTTCGAATCCAGGGGGTGAGTTTGCATAGAGTCCCTATATATCCTTCCTATGTTCTATTCAGAATATAGTATGCTTCAATGTATGTGGGTAATTATTGTTGAATTATTTCCTTACAGAAAGGAACTGCAATTCCTTGTTAGGGAAACAACTGAGGTTTAACTGTTGTAGATTCAAAACTGACAGATATTTAGCAAATATTATCTCCAAAGTTTTGTCTTTAGCACATGTTGGAGTATGTCTTCAGTCTAGAAGATTCAGGGTTTCTGCTTTAAAATAGGCTTAATAAGGCTGTAGTGAACAAAAAAAAAAAAAGAGAACAAAAAAAAATTTCTAGCTTTCTAGCAATTTGGTTGATAAAAGAAATAGTAACATGATTTAAGTGGCAATGTTGTTTTGTTTGTATTCAATTCTGGCACCAAGTAAAATTCTCATTAAAGAGGGCTGTGCAAAGGACTTTTGGATGGCTTTCTGGAGGAAGCATACTCTTCACTAATTCCCATACAAAGAGAATAATTGTGAGATCTGTCCTTGTATACAGTTGAAGGGAAGAGAATGCATGGTGAAATAAATTCCCAGAAAGATGAATTACCAAAAGCAGATGCTGAGCTAGATACAAAATATCTGATTTTCCTTCTGTGTCCTTGAACTGTTGCACCTCAGTCTTAGTAAAAGGAGAGAAATGAGAGAGGGCCCTGACACCTCTGAGCCATGTCAGAAAGAATCTCCATTTGTATAATGAGATAATATGCCTTGTTTTGAAATGTGTGCAGTAAAACAGTGTTGTTTATTAATCTGAAATAATGTATTGCTTCTTTGCATAGGTCCCTAAAGTCACTCACACGGAATTCTGCCAGGGACGCACCATGAGATGGGCACTGGCCTGGAGTTTCTATGATGATGTGCAAGTACCTGTAAGTAGCTTAATTCTGGTTTGCCTGTGATTTTCTCTGCCTCTTACTTGAGGAAGGGGCTAATGAGCTATAACTACTGTGATACAAACTGTTCTTCTTCAGACTGGAATATTGGATGTGCTGGGCTGTATGGACTGGACAGTGGAATTTCTTAGATAGCTGCCAGTCTGTTAGCAGTTGTGACATGTGATTCATGAGTGACCCCTGTTGAGGGTGGAAAAAGGAAGCCGTTGTAGGAACTTCCTGTGGCTTTCAGTGAAAATAAGGATCATTTGTAACATACCTCAAATAGTTTAGTAGTAATAAAAATAATATGCTAAGTTTGGGGCTGGATTTGAATTTAAACTTCCTTCCGAGAACTCAGTTTTAATTTAACATGTGGATTCTGTTACCAAATAGGTATGACCACGTCTAACTCAGACTTGCCTACATGAATGTAAGTGGAGCTTGTTCACCTTAAATGTGAGCCAGTTGGTTTTTTGGATCTGGATATTTGTATATTTGAATATAGGTATAGACAATAACAAATCTTAAGGAAGATGCAAGTAAACCTTCAGTGCAGTTGGATCAAAACGTGGATATTGGCAGTTGGCCTCTGTTCCCAAGAGCAGCCACACTTTCTCAGCTCATGGAGAGCTCATAGTTTAAAGGAACCAATGAAGCTTTTTGCCTAATACCTGAAGATAAACTCCCTCTGTCCATCAGGCTAGCATAAAGTGCATGATCCTGTTAGCTGGTTTGAGTCTGAAACTCCTGGGGGTGAAGTGGAGCACGTGCCAAATGAATGACTGCTTAGTGCCTTATGTTACACTCTTAATCCTTGTGTCTAATGGAATCACAGTCTTCTGAGAACAAAAGTCACCCCATTAATACTGCATAGCCTTGTAATTCTTTTCTTTCTTTCTTCTTCTAGTCACCTCCCTCTAAAAGAAGAAAATTAGAAAAACCACGAAAACCAATTACATTCATGGTTTTGGCTTCTACAGTCAAAGAGTTGTCTGTCAAAGCTGCAGCTATGGGCTGGGATGCTGTAGAAGCTATTGCTGTGGTTAGAGCCTGGGTAGAGAAGATTCTCACTGATCTGAAGGTACAGTATGAAGTATTAGATGTTAAAACAACGTCCTAATTGAAATCATAACTGTGAGAGGATCATATGAAATTCTGTTTTCTGCAATAGGTTCAGCATAAACGTGTTCCATGTGGAAAAGATGAAATTAGCCTCTTTGTCACTGCCATTGAAAACTCCTGGATTCATTTGAGGAGAAAGAAACGAGAGAGAGTAAGGCAATTACGAGAACTTCCTCGAGCTTCTGAAGATATTCTGCAAGCAATGGAGGAGGAAAAGAACAGCCAGAAGAGCGTGAGCAACAACTCGGACTGTGAAAACCCCAAGGCTGAAGACTCTGAAATGGCACCTGATGAGGATGTCCAGATGACAGCAGGTGATGAGCAACCAGAGGAATCTGCTGCCAAGGAAGAGCACAGTGATCCTGTGAAGGAAGAGGAGATGGAAGCAAAGCAGGGAGAAACATCACATGGGAGAGGTTCCGGTGATGTGAAGGAGGAACCTTGCCCTTCAGAGGAAGCTGGCAATCTGACAGTGGGAAAAGAGCCTGGCCCTAAAGAAACTAGTGGGGGTTTTCTCTTCAAGTGTTTAATGAACGTGAAGAAAGAAGGAAATGATGTAGTAGTAGAAATGCACTGGGTTGAAGGACAGAACAGAGACTTGATGAACCAGCTGTGCACGTACTTGCGGAACCAAATTCTTCGATTGGTTGCTAGTTAGCTCTTTTTCCTACTTTGGTAAAGTAGGTCTGTCCTCAGATTTTGTAAACTATTTTTAATGAATTAAAAATTTCAGATAGCAAAACCTGTCTTTTCCCCCTTAAAAAAAAAAAGAAGAGTAGAATGAAGATAGATGTCTCCTTTAGTATTTTAAGTAGGATTTTCAAAACTGTAAGGAGGACATGAAGTGATGAGGAAGTAATAGATTTCATACTGCAGTTGTTAAACTACGTGTTGAAGTGAAACATGTTTATGCTGTGAACATTTTAAATATCAGCAATGCTTATTCTGGTCTTTTTCTGGCAGAATAGAAATATATATTGTTACTAAGTGGAAATCTTTACTGAGTTATTTTCTTCAATATTTTTTCAGTACTAATACAGGAAACGGTTAGTCTTTGGTGGGAATTGTTTCCTGCAGTGAGAGCCTTTAGCCGAGGATTTATGTATGCCTCTCCTCCCTTTAATGTATCTAACTTTTGGTCAACAGAGTAGCAGCATAGATACATTCTCCTAGTGTCAATTCATTAAAAGAATTGCTTTAGGGAAAAAGTGTTTGTTGTATTTATTTGATGCTTGGGCTCTGCAACACAGAACTTGAACAATGAAAGAAACTTTTTGAGCTGCTTGATTTAAAGACGATGAAAATACGTTGACCCTTCCATTAGACCATCCTTTACACTTACTCAGATATAATTGTCTGAAATGACAGCAGTATTCTTAAAGAATTTTGCTTCCATTTAATTTTAAGATTTAATGATGGGAATGAGAGCGCATGCTCTTCTTCAAGGGCCAGAAATTTCTGCGAGCATGTGTTTGAGATGATGACCACCGGTCCTGCTTCCTGTGAAGTCAGCCTCCTAAGCTGTGATCCATTTCTCTGAAGAGAGATACAGAACATGAAGAGCTTTTCTGAGTGGAGTGTGGGTGTGTGTGTTACCCAAAACAAAGCAGTGGTGTCCAGAAGGAAATTACTGTGGGTGTTCATACTCACACTCCTGCTTTCAATGTTCACCCTTTGCTGTCCTTATTTTTGGAAAGATCAGTATGTTTTCTTCAGTTGAAGTGAAAAGCAACTTAGAAAAACCTTATTTTTTGATATAAAATGCTTCTTAACACTTCTGTGGGTGATGGACAAAGACATGCATTTTTCGGGTACTGCAGAATTTTCGTAGAACTGCTCCTCATATTCACGTTGCTGAGGAGAGGTAAAACCAGTCCTAGTCTTTTAGAATCTGAAACAGCTATTTTGGCGTCAGAGACATTAGAAACAGCAAACGAGGCTGTTTGTCCTCTGGGCTCTCTCCTGCAAGGTAAGCCTTGTTTTGTTGAAGCAGACCCTTCCTTCATTGAATTATCTCAGCCTTTCACCGGTACAGCGCGCGTTACCGCACGCTCGGAGCGCTGCCTCAGCAAACGCCGGTGTTTTTACACGGACAGCCCTTACTCTGCGGGGGCCGCACGCCTCGGGCCTGCCGGGCTGCTCGGTTCCGTGCTCCCTCCCGTTCCCTGTTCCCGAGGCCGCCCTCCCGTCGGCCGGGGCGGGGCCAGGTTTGAATGGCGCGGCGGGAAGATGGCGGCCGCACCGTTGTCTTTCCCCCGAGCGGTGCCGTCGCAGCCTCGGCCGCGGGGCTCGGCGGCCGCAGCTCCCGCACGCCGGGGCGGGCCGTGCCGCCCGGCCCCGCCGCTCCCCGCCGTGCTGTGCTGAGCCCCCCGCTCGGCCTCGACCTCTCCCTGCGCCGCAGCGGCTCGGCAGGTACCGGCGCGGGGAGCGCTGCCCTTCTCTCCCGTTCTCCTTCTTTCCCTCGCCGCCTCCCCTCGGTCGTGCAGCGCGGCGGGTCGGGCCGTGTTGGGCAAGGGGAGCGGGGCTGCCCGGGGCAGCGGGGCGCTGCTGGAAGCGGCCCGGGACCCTCCGAGCCTCTGCGGGCGCGGGGCCCCGGCCCTGAGGGCGGCGCTGCTCGGGCCGCGCTTCGGCCCTTCCTTTCCCCATGGAGGGTAGCGGCTCAGCCGAGAGACGGGCTTGTGTTAGCGAGGTGGTGATGGAAGCATTTTCTGCACCCCTCGCTATGTAATCGAGGAAGAAAATAAGGAAATGTGTGTCCTGTGCACAGGTGTGAGATGGGGGCATGCTGTGTGCCGTGTAACAGTGGGCCTTATTTTTGGATTGGCCTCTAGGTGCTGCCATAACACAGCAATCGGTATCGTCCGTTCTCTTTGGTATACCAGGCTAGGTTTGTTTACCTACGTTGAGAAATCGATCAAAGAACACATATAGAATACAGAAAAAGTATATTTCTGTATGCAATATACAAGATTTTGTATAAACATCTTGTGGCAAGGTGTCATATCAAGTACTCCTGCTGCCAGACAGAGCCACTTTAAGTGATGCTTCTAGATGCCATACATAAATTTTACCAGCTTATTGTGCTCTTGAATCAAGAGAGAAATCAAGATGTATACAGCATCGAGATTGTATACAACATCTTAAATCAAGATATTTACAAAGCATATTGCAGTTTCATCTTTTGTGATTCTTCTCTTTTGTGATTTTTCTGTAACTTTTTAAAGCATTTACATCTCTCGGTCTCTTCTCCAGTCATGTCACATCTTCTCTGATGTGATTATGCTCTGCAAGATACAATTTCGTCAATTTCTGCAAATGGAATGGGGCAAGGAAATGTACACATTTCCACAGTCAGCTCCCCAAAGACAATTCAGTAAGCAGCACTCTTGTGTTTAACTGGCCCCACACTCTGGAACGGTTTTCCTTCTGAGAACTCTAATACCTAATGCTTTTAACCAGCAATTTGTGTCTTCCTAATTTTG
This sequence comes from Agelaius tricolor, assembly GCF_023055355.1. NCBI lineage: Eukaryota > Metazoa > Chordata > Aves > Passeriformes > Icteridae > Agelaius > Agelaius tricolor. The sequence goes on from NW_027269269.1 coordinate 23,246,693, forward strand.
ACTGTTTCTTAGCATTGTTTTAGTAAATAAAAAAAAGTTAGTTTCACAGGTTTACTTCTGTATATAGATGTCTAAGCCACAAGTTTCCAAACACATCTTCAGTTCTAATCTAAAGATATTCTCCAAACAGCTGAATCACCTGATCCTTTACTCATTCCATCTTTTACATAAAATTTGTTGGCTTGAACACTAGGGAAAAAGCTTGAGGTCCCGTCACATAGGGTTTTTTATGTTTCTGAATCTTAACTCTTGCCATATTAGTCACTGTATTTGATTTGCATAGCAAGTGGGGGGACTATAAAGCTTCTGGTGGCTTCTGTGAGAAGCCACCAGAAGTTTCCCCTATGTTGAACTGAGCCAATGCTGCCACTGGCCAAGGCCATCAGCAATGGCAATAGCCCTCTGGGATAATGCATTTAAGGGGGAAAAAAGCCTGTACAATGGCACCTGCAGCTGGAGGAGTGAGAGTATGGGGTGGAAGCAGCCTGCAGACACCAAGGTCAGTGAAGATGGAGTGGGAGGAGGTCCTTCAGGTGCCAGAGAAGAGATTTGCCTGCAGCCTCTGGTGAAGACCATGGTGAGGCAGGCTGTCATCCACCTGCAGCCCATGGAGGTCCATGGTGGAGCACAGATCCACCTGCAGCCCATGGAGGTCCATGGTGGAGCACAGATCTACCTGCAGCTTGGGGAGAACCCTGTGCTGGAATGAGTGGTTGCCTGGAGGAGGCTGTGGCCCTTTAGGAAGCCCACATTGAAGCAGGCTCCTGGCAGGACCTGTGGAGAGAGGAGTCCGTGCTGGAGCAGGTTTGCTGGCAGGACTTTTCACCCTGTGGGGGACATGAGCTGGAGAAGTTCATGGAGACTGTCTCCTGTAAGAAGGACCCCACACTGGAGCAGGGAAGGAGTGTGAGGAGCTCCTCTTTGAGGAGGAAGGAGCAGCAGAGCCAATGCGTGATGAAATGACTGCTAATCCCATTCCCTGTCCCCTTGTGCTGCTGGGGGGAAGGAAGTAAAGAAAATTGGGAGTACAGTTGATCCTGAAAAGAAGGGAAGAGTAGGGGGTAGGTAGTTTTAAGATTTTGCTTTATTTCTCATTATCCTACTCTGATTTGATTAGTAATAAATTAATTCTCCCCAAGTCAAGTGTTTTGCCTGTGATGGTACTTGGTGGTCTTTCCCTGTTCTTTTCTTCACTCATGAACCTTTCACTGTATTTTGTCTCTCCTGTCCTGTTGAGGAGGGGAATGACTTCGGGTAGCTTTGGGTAGCATCTGGTGTCCAGCCAGGGTCAACCCACCACAGTCACAGTTTAGGATGGACAATTCTGGTCTCCTCTGAATTCCCCTTGGGAAGTCTGTACTGCTTTGTAGCATATTTCTGTTCTCTCACAATGGTGCATAAATTTTTGTTTAGTATTTTATGGTACTTTGATTACACAAAGTGAAGCAAAGCTGCGTAGAGGAGACTGATCATGCAGCAGTGACAGCCTAGATTGGGGTTAACCTCAAGGCAGCAGTTGAAGTTTTTAGTGTGATGAGAGAAGAAATGCTGGCTGCTTATGCAGGCTGATATTATTAATCTAGCCTGCCCTTATGCTGTCAACAATGGTGGGAAGTTTCTTTTAGAATTTTTTGAACCTACCAGTAGAAGAATGGATGCAGTAGAGGCAGTAGACACAATTATTTGGTTTTCGTCTCAATTTGACAAGGTCTTTCACAAAATGCTTTTACTGGAACTATATATATTTATGGGTGATAGGGGAGGCATTCCTGTGCATCAGAAACCTGGATGGGACAAAAAGCTTGAGTTTTCTTAATGGCTTGGAAAAACAGAGAAGGAGAGGGAGGAGGCAGTGTCTGTAGTCAGCACAAAGTTGTTTAGGGTTACTAAGACAAGAAATAATCAGCAAGGAACTTAATTAAGCTAGAGGAACTGGCAGTATTGTGAAGATGCTATCAGTGTTAATAAACTGAAATATGACACACTGTACAGAGTATCTTGGGCTGCTTGTTTGCTTTAGGTTGTGGTTTTCATTCATCTGTAGAACAAAAAAACCCTGGGCAGTTCTGTAATCAGTGAGAATTAATGAAATTTCAGTAGCAGTAACTTCTTAAAAGGGGAAGACAAGATGGCAAATACATTGCAATGCTATTACATCAATGAGTGCTGAAACTCTCTCTGACTATGTATTTGGTAATGGCTGCTCTGTCTCAAAAGCAAATACCAGGGCAAGACTTTGGTGAAGGAATTAATTGAATGTGGAAAATCTTACAGGAGGAAAAATTGAAAAAAAGATGTCAGAAGATAAGAAAAATGGTGAACCATCCACACAAAATATTGAAAAATAGAAAAATAAACAGATAGTTTATTGCCTTTTCTTGTAATACAGGAGTTTGTAGAGAAGTTTGACATTTGGGTGTATAACCTAAATGACCTCAGATGCAAAGATGATACTTGACTTTTTAAATTTTATTTTTATTTTCTCCTTCCAAAGGGCAATATCAGCAGGTAAATGTTCCTGAAGACCAAGCAGACAAGTTGCTCCTTGCAAGCTGGGATCTTCCCAAAGCAGTTCTGGAGAAATACCACAGTCTGGGAGTAGTGCAGATGTTTGAATGGCAAGCAGAATGCCTGATGCTTGGACAAGTTCTGGAGGGAAAGAACCTCGTTTACTCAGGTATGCAAACATCTGACAAAACCAGTCCCCCCCTACCTTTTCCACTGCCATTTACAAGGCCTTACTGGTGCTGAGACATTTGGATCTGACAGGTAGAAAAGTCAAGATGTTCTTCTGGAGACATATTAAGATCTGTCCCATTTCTGTACCTCAAACTTGACTTAATGATCTCCTTTCCAGATGCGGAGAGAGACTCTTTGCCCCATTTTCTCTGTTAAAGTTCCTTTAGAAGTTGATAATTAGGAGTCAGCTAATGGTGACTCTTTTTTATTACAGACTGTCAGCTAGGAACTGAATGATACCAACAATTGAAGATATACATACTTCTGAGAATATTATTTGCTATTAGTTTTTTTTCAGTCCATTTGTCATTTTTCATCACATATTGTGTGTGGGGTGTGTGTGCAGGAGGGGAAGTAATGCAAAAGGAGAAGGAGGACTGGTGGACTAGAAATGTGTAGGAAATGACAGTTGGTTGTCTACCCTTCATGGGAAAAAGGTTCTAGAGCAGCACTGAGAGGATGAAGAACTTGGAAGAGAGGTGGGTGATTTTAGTCTTCTTGACTCTTTATAGGGGTGACTGCAAATGTGGTTGTGGGTGAGAGACATCAACTGAAGAGTCCCACCCCAAGTTCTCCAGTAACTGCTTTCTATGCTAGATTTGTGATGCTTTTGGATTTATTTTTTAAACTTTAAAAATTAATTAATTCCCCCCTCCCCTTTTCTTTTCAAGCTCCTACCAGTGCTGGAAAGACTCTGGTCGCAGAATTGCTTATTTTGAAGCGAGTCCTGGAGACTCGTAAGAAAGCTCTTCTCATCCTTCCCTTTGTCTCTGTGGCCAAGGAGAAGAAATGTTACCTGCAGGTAAGTAGAATTCAAGGAGGGTGAATTTGTGGGTAGTAGTTGTTGGGTCATGTTTTTTAAACAGAAATGCAAAAGCATGGATTTTGGGGGGAAAAAAATTGCTGAGTTTTTTCAAAAAGAAATTGTAGATAATTTAAAATTTGCTCCAAGCTGGACATAAAAAATATGAAACTTTTAGCCAAAAAGGTAAACTTTGAAAAATTTTCCAGGGTCGATTAAAACATTTTATTTCAGCTTTGACTCTTAAAACATTGTTACTTGCATTTATTCACCAATTTGATAACAAACAAAATTTAAATGAAGTCTTTGATGAAAGATCATGTTAGGAAAAATACAAAGGGAAGGTGTAAATGCTGTCTTAAGGATAAAAGTATATTTTAGCTTTCCTTGGGGTATTCCACCACAATTTTGTGCATTTGATTTCACTTTAACTTTGCTATTTTTTTTTCTGCCAGAATATGGTTATGTCTTGGTTTCCTTGCCCCAGCTATTTAAAAAATAAAATTACAGTGGGAACACTCTACAAGACATAAATATTTTTCTTGAAAGACTTCCATATCAAAAATTGTTGCCATTAGCTAATGACAATGACTAAAACCAAATCCAAACCCAGCAGACATTTTTGCATGTTTGTTATAGTTTCTAGCAGTTAAGACAGTTTGGTTGTTCATCAACTGAGATGGTATCTTAACTTTACAAATTGCTAGGAAATTTTACAAACAAAGTGCAAAGCTACTTTGAAGTGCTTGATAATGGAGACACGTTTTTGCTTTAATCTTGTAAAACTGGAGGACTATCAGTGCTCTGTTCTGCTACTCCTGGAAAGAGGTTTGGCCACAGCTTCACATGCTTGAACTCAAAAGGTGACCTACCTGTGAGGTGCAAATATTTGTATCTTTTTTTAATGCCCTGTGGGATATGTCAAAACTTTGGAACTGCAGTGAGGAGACCTGGAAGAGAAGAAGTTACTGTTTCTTGGCTTTCAGTGTGAGATGTGTCATCACTGTGTTTGGAGTTCCATTTTGGCTTTTGCCCAGGATTTCTCAAGAGGAAGGTGTCTTTTTACATAAGCCACTGATATTATAAACTGTTACACTGTGTGTTCCTTAACATTTTTAATATTAGATCTTCTTATACATAGCAGGGGTCCTCATCTTTTACTCAGTTATGTACACTGTCTTTCAATGTGTCCTCTGTGGCTTCTGCTTTGGAAATAAAAAATGACAGTGGGGAGATGTGTCACTAACTGGCTGGGATATGGCTTTAATCTGATTAGTTGGCATTAAAAATACTAGAAACTGTAGATGTAGAGTGCAGGCCTTTATGTGATTCCAGCAGGCAATGGTCAGAAGTTCAGAGTTGTAACCTTGGCATGATGTTCTTTATCCTTGGAAAACAGGCCCTCTTCCAGGAGGTGGATGTGAGAGTTGAAGGCTACATGGGAAGCATGGCTCCTGCTGGACGTTTCTCTGCTCTGGATGTTGCTGTCTGCACCATTGAGAAAGCCAATGGACTAATCAATAGGCTCATAGAAGAAAACAAAATGGACTCACTGGGTAAAATACTACAGCTTGGCCATTGTGGGGTTTACATATTCTGAGTGCATGTGAAATCATAGGATGCTTCAAATTTTCTGAGTTCCGTAGGTGACAGACATACCATATAGGAATATGCAGCAATTTTCTTCTTCCAGAGAACCTCTTATTTGGATTTAGAAGGACAGGCAGCACTGTTCCATGTAGCTCAGCAGCTGGGATGAGTAGGTAGAATCTGCAGGCTTTAGTTTGTCTCAAATGGATGGCAAGCTGCATTTAACAATGATTCCCATTGCTGGGAACTGTTCTCTAATTAATAAAACTGAATCAAAGTTCTGAGACATGTTTGAGTTCAGGAATATGTTATGTTCGTTTGTTTTAGACAGAGATTGTGGAATCTAAGATCTGTCTTCATTTAGCTTGAGGAAGAGAAGGAATTATATTCTGTGCTCATCTGGATCCAGATAAGCAGAATGAATACATAGTGCTCCTCTGGGTAGGCATTTTGACTGGGAGGGCTGTGCCATTCATTTCTGTCTTGTTTGCTCAAAACCCCTCTGTCCTTGTAATGTTGGCTCCTGGGTCACTGTGGCCCTGATGGCCACTAGATAATGAAAGTACTCATTAAGTATTGGGGATAAGATAAAAGCTGAAGAAGCCCAATGTTTCCATGTACTCTCGAGAGAGATGTGCTTTCCTGTTCTAATCAGAAGTTTGTTCTTCTCGTTTTTTCTCTGCTCCAGAAAGCTATACCCAGTTATGTTTTACACAGTAATCCTTCCCATCTTCACTCTGTCCTGTAACATAAGCTGGGTGCTATTTTAAGAATATAAAAATAGATGAGGATCGAACTGCTCTGAGACCTCCACCTTTGAAACTGCTGTTCTGTGTGCATCTGGTATCATCATAATCTGCTGCATTGTGTACCAGAAGAGCTTTTTAGAGAGAAAATGGGAAATAAAACCTTGTAGGTTTTTTCAGAGTGTGAGATCATGGGATAACACATTCACACCTGGTTCTATAGGGGCTGAATCACCATGAATGCTTTAGAGACTGCCAGTGGGCTGGAGGATGAGTGGTGACTGTTATGCAGCATTTTAAACTCATTCAAATGAAGGCTCCTGCAGTCCAGCTTGATTCTTGAATGTATATCCTCATCCCTTCACTTGGAAGAAAACCTGTTATTTATATCAATATATGGCTATTTGGTTTAAGGTTTTTTGCTTGTTTAAGCTAGGGTTAGTGTGATCCTATGTCACCACACTGTGCAAGCTGTACTGCCACCACAAAGAAGACAGTGGGGTCAGGATAAGCAACTTTGTGTTGGCTTGTGTGCCTTGGAAGAATACTCAGAATATTAAAATGTATTGTTTAATGATATCATCTTTCAGAAGCTAGAGATACTCCAAATCCCTCTGGTTGGAACCTCCATTTCATCCCTACATGTTGTTGCACTTTCAAAGATTAATGTACTTGAAAAGAGTAATTTAAATATAAGCAGCCAAGTGACTACAAGATTTGAGTTTGAAGATGTGTTCTCAATACCAATTCCTCCTTAAAGCACCATGGTTTTCTTTCACCATTTGAAAATATCTCTGCTGCAAACCTCCATTTCCCTTATGCCCCATTATGGCCATGTAATAGAAATAAGGGTAAAATGCTTATTTTTTTTCTTTATATGCTTCTCTGACATTAATTTAAAAATTAAATTTGATTTTAAAAAGTTATTGTTATGTAGGAAATGGACAAGTTTTCTGTTTGGAGGTAAATTTTCATAGAAGCTGTAAAGTATGGGTATGAACTGAAAATGCCAGTTTAGCTGTCACCCAAAGGAAGCTTGTCTGAAACTGCAAGATTGTACCTTGTCTTCTAATTAATTCTAAATTTAGACCAGTTTGTAACAAGGGTGTTTTATCTTTTGAGATGAGTTATTGGGAGATGACTGCAATCCTGGCTGGATTCCATCTCAAGCTTGAGCTGTTCCTTTTACTGATGTCAACCCCATGCTGATAGCTCACGTTGCCTTTGGAAATTGTTGAGAGAAACTCAAATCCTCTGCCTGCCAGAGCTCTCTTTGCTTTAAAAGCAATGTTGTGTTGCTAATTATTATATAAGGTGTCAGTTTAGAACATCCAGGTACATGGGAGATGATATTCCTCTTGTTCAGCCTCTTGACACTCATGCTAAAGAAATTTTTAGGAAAATTATTGGAGAATAATCTGCTGCTTTCTCAGCAGTGTGTCAGCTGGGAATGGATTTGTAATGTGCTGTTGTGATATTTGTTTCTTAATTTAAACTTGAAATTAAAATGTTACTAGTTGAATTATATTTTAAAAAAATCAAGTCCTTTCTGCTTTTCATTCAAAACTTTTTAGTTCTATACAGGATGGGGAATTAAAACAACCTAGTTATTCTTCAGTAAACATGTCTGGTAGCTCTCAGGTACTTTTTAGTAGGTTTTTTTCTGCTGTCTTCTAGGGATACACCTAATTTGCAGACCGAAATAGCAGACTGAGTGTAGCCTCATTTTCAGTACCTCTGTGGTATGATGAAGGTTTGAAGTGACTAGCATGGATTTTGCTTTGGTAGGTATCTGATTAAACTGTCCTGTCTCAGCTCTGGGAGAATTCAGGCAGATTGTTGTATGGGGAAGCAGGAAGAAGCCTTTTCTGGTAGCTGAACAAATATGTATTTGGTGACCAATGAATTGCCATTATTTACAAGCAAGCACAGAACAGAGGAAGTAGAGGAAGACAGAGGAGCTGGATGGGTGGGAGTTTGTAAAAGAGGCTGATGAAGCAGTGCAGCACTCTTTTCTAACTTAAGTGGCTTGAAAGAGAAGGAGGGAGAAAACAGACGGAGAGAGAAGGAACATATGTAGGAAGGAGAGAAAAAAAAGAGAAGGAAAAATAGCATTGAGACAGATAATGTAAGGTCACATTTGCCCTTAAGCTCCTGCTATTTTAGCCGCACCAGAAAGATATTACATAGCTGCACCAGGGAGGAAAAAAAAATTCCACAGCAGCAGAGCTAATGAAGTGTGGTGTCCTCTGTGCCCTGCTTTTTTTTTTTGTGTAACCTTCCTTTATCCTACTCCATCTCCCTGGGACCCTGTCAGCTGGCCAGAAAGGGTACATGCTGCTGCTGGGATGTGTGCAGGAGGTGCACTGGGTGCCTGAGTGGTAGTGGCTCTGTGTCTTCTCCTCAGGGAACACTCTAGTCTGGTCTGGTGTCTCCAGCTGCTGACATTCAGAAGCCTTTTTAGACATTAGTCTTTTAGATATTTCTACACACCTTAAAAATTTGATGGAGGTGGTTAATAGATTAAAATGTCATTTGCAGGCAGTAGGAGGGCAACAAAGCTGTCACATAGGATTTTTTTTTCATTAGAAAGCCAAAGCTAAGTAGTAGAACTCGTTCAGGTTTGGTTAATGAAGAGCAATTTAATAGGAAGAAACTCTGCCAGTGTAATTACATCTGCTCTTGTTTTTTTTCTGACACAACTGCATTAGTAAAAAATGATGTTTTTAACTAAGACAGTGATGTCAACAAAATTTTTTGCTAGCTCATTTGAGTGCTGGAATTTTCCTTTACAGATACTCTCAAGCCTGAGGGTTTTTACTTGCAAGGAGGTTACAGTATTGATGCTGTAATACTGTTTTGTGTGCTGTCTAGACTAACAACTCAACCGATTTATTTTTATTTTTTAAAAGCTGATTGTGTCTATGTGTGGTTGTGGTGGGTATAAAACCTCATGACATCAGTCATGATTTGTCTCTCTCAGTGACAGAAGGAAGCCAATCGTGGTGTTGGTAAGCATAGATGGATTTGTGAATTTAAATTTCTGTTCATCATGTGGAATGGGAAAAGATTGAGGCTATTTGCTCTTAGTTTGGAGGTTTGTCAGAAATGACCTGAGTGCTCTTCTTTATCAGGAGTGATTGTTGTGGACGAGTTGCACATGCTGGGAGACTCTCATCGAGGATATCTGCTGGAACTCCTCCTGACCAAAGTGAGATATGTTACAGAGAAGGTAGCAAAAAGGTGAGCAGACTGAGATATTTGTCTTTTACTGCTAAATAATTGATGACTCTAAATATTTATTCTCTGTGTGAATGGAAACTTGGGTTAGCTCCAACGTTTTTATGAGAGCGATGACCTAGACTATTTTGTTTATTAAGATCTCATCACAGCCCTTTTCAGGAACCTGCCATTGTAGTTAAACCCTCTTTTCCACATGGTTTTCAATTTGTGTGCTACCATGGGATTTATCCTCTCAGGAAAAGAAATAAGGCTGAAGCTTTCATTTACTTCTTTAACCTTTTTTTTTTTTAAACTTTGGATTTTTTAAAAACAGTTTTGCTAGCAGATTTGCCCTGCCTAATTTTTCAGTGCTTCATGGAGTGGTGTAATTATCCTACTGGAATGCTCTGGTGTGATGGAAGAGTGGGCAGGCTGTTAACTTGTGCATGGTGAAATGATCAGAAGGCTTAGAGGATATGTCAGCAGTCTGCTTGGTTAGCCCTGCTCAGGGTGAGCTCTGCTTTTGCTTATAACATGTGATAGCCTAGTGGTTGCATGTTTTCTTGCCTTTAGCAGAATTGATTTGACTCTTTAGGGGACTAGATAAGATGTTTGAGAAGACCTCTAGAAACTTTTAAGAATTAAGTATCTAGATCCTCAGCACCAAGCTGTCCAGCTGCTCCATAGTGCCCAAACACAGAAAAAAGGAAATGGAGGAGGTGGTGTAACCTTCTTAATCTTTATTGGTGGTGCTGAGAGAAGAGTCAAAATCAACTGTTTCTTTAGCACAAAAAGTCAAATTTTGTCAGTTTTCTCTGCTGCTTCTTGTCTTGTGTGTTGTACCAGTGCTGGCTAAGCAGAGACCATCTGTTTAGTTCTGGGGAGCTGCCATTTCTACACTGTCTCTCCACTGGACATTTCACCCAGTATTGCCCATCATGATTTCCAGGAGCCAGCAGTGTTCTTGGTCTAATCACATCTGACTTCTCACTTTCTCCCCATAAATCCTGGAAGTTATTACACTTTAGAGCAGTGTGAGTGACTTTGCCACTCCTTTTCTCTTATCAGGTTTATCAGGTAGCTGCAGCACAGGTGCAGGCTCACCCTCTGCTTTACTCCCTTGCATTGAGGAAGCAGGAAGGAGAAAACACTTGCCAGGAGGAAAAAAGTACAGGTGCATCAAGGAATGTTCCTGGGACGACACTGTTTCATCCTTCATGCAGGCATGCTGGGACCCAGGTTCTCTATCTCTCTGTCAGGATCAAGGTGACAGTGGTACCCTGTACCACTTCCTGACATGAAGGAAGTGGCAGCTAATTTTATTTTGGAATCCACTGGATTCCTGGAGCTGAAGACCACATTTTGTCTCAAATGTCCTTCTAAGTCTGTGTTTTGGGTTTTTTTCTCCTCTGTTATTTAATGAACTTATATAAAGTCTTTAAACACTGTCCAGTCTGGCCAGTTATCAGAATGATCAGTGCCTATCCCATTGAAGTACAAGCTGTGTCTTCACAGCAAGAAAATGTTCTCAGAGGGCCACTGCCTGTGTGGGTGTCCATGCTTCTCCACAAGGCTTTTCCAGACTCAGCCAAAATTCTGCAGCAGATTTTTCTCCTCCTTAGTCACATAATATGCTGTAGAGCTAGAACTTTTTTTAATCCTTGGAGGTCAATAATTGCCTTAGGGAGGAAAAGGTCCAGAGTTCCTGTAGGGACAAAAATCTGTAGCCTTGATGGTGAAGCTGTACCAGCAAATGCTTAAAGAGCTTGGATAACAGAGATCCTGCCTCTCTTCAACTTCCTTATTTCTGTCTCATCAGTGACTGGCCTTTTATACTCAGCTTCTGGATAATCTTGTTTTCTCTGTCTTGTCTTTGCCAGGATTACCAGGGTCCTCTAAGAAGATTCAGGTTATTTCTGAGTTCACAGTGATTTGTTAGATCTTTTTATTTTTTAGAGTCTTGATTTGTGGCTCAGTGCAATGCAAATGAGTACTTTTCAAACACAAGCTTAGAAGCATAAAAAACCCTATTGTGTGGATGTAAAAGCCTGAATTAGAATCTAAATTTGGGTATCTAAATTAACAGTTTGTGTTGTCAGGTTTGTTAGGAGTCCATTACTTCTCACTGTCTTTAGTGAAAGCTGCTGTTCAGCATTTTAGGAACAGAAGCTACTTGCTTCTTTGCTGTTCTTGGGGCTTTGGTTCCCATATCTAGGAAGACATTAGTCTAATATTATTTGTCCTGAAATGGAAGCAAATAGAAGTGTTTTAATTAAGGTATTTAAGCTTAGAAAGATTGCAGTGGAGATTGAGCCATTCCTTTATTTCCATATTTTTGTTAGTGGCAAGGAACTAGATCTTTGTATTTGTTTTCAGTCTCCCCAAATATGCAGTCAATTCATAGCTGTTGGCTACCTAAAGAAGGTAGAGGTTTAGGTTCAAATTGATTAAAAGCTGAATTAGCTTATTATCAGTGCATAACCTGACCTGTTTTCTAATATGGCTTCTTTCTTTGTCAAGAGGTTGAAAAATTAGCTTTGGACTTGAGAGGCTGGAAGGAATTAGATTGAACTGTTTTTTCTGAATTCCATTCTCCAGAACAGTAACCTGTGTTGTCACTAACTTTCATTTTCTTTTAACTATTTCCAGACACACAAAGAGCACCAGTCCTGGTTTTGGTGGGATACAGATAGTAGGCATGAGTGCTACCCTCCCTAACCTGGGGCTCCTGGCCTCATGGTTAGATGCAGAGCTCTACTGTACAGATTTCCGCCCTGTGCCCCTCAAGGAGTGGGTGAAAATTGGCAGCAACATATATGACTCCTCCATGAATTTAGTGCGAGAATTCCAGCCCAAGCTGCAACTGAAGGTAACAAAACCTTGGGATAGTGCCTTTGGTAGTGCTAAAGTTAAAAAGACAGCTCCTGGCATGTTTTTTATTTATTTTAAAATAGATGACATTCACAACTTTGTTGTTTACTTCATGCTCAAACTGAGAATAAAATTGGTATTTTTGTCTTCTCCTGCCTTAAACAAAAAAACCCCAAAATACAGACTCATGAAGGTATTGAAGATTTTCGAATCTGACTTGAAGACAAAATTGACTTTGCAGTTATGTTGTTTCTGAGTACTTGACAGGTATAAAGAGTTTGATTCTCCCTTTACCCACCACTCTATCTTGTGTCTGGAAATATACTTCCCTTTCATAAATGTAGGTAAGTATTTCCTGCTTAGGCCAAGGAATTTGCATTCATAATTGGGAGAAAATATTGGTATTAAAATCTGGTATTGAACCTGCTTTTGTTAAACTGCTAAATGATCTAATTCTGACACTGATTAGAAGGCAGATGTCCATTCCAATTCTTCTGAATCTGTTTTCAGTAGTTAGTCCTTTTGCACACTTGAAAAGGATATGGAAAGTTAGGGGTAACATACTATGATGATTTCAAGGAACCAAATGGGTACAAGTGGGAAATTTGAGCTCTCTACTTGTAGGTCCTTCCCTGTGGAGTCTTTGAAGGGTAAATTCTCTCTCCAGTTGATTTAACTGCTCTGTATAATATTAGTGTAGTAGTTGGGCGATATGGGCTGAATGGCAGCAATATTTTGGAAAGTTTTGCACTCCATTCTTGCACAGACATTCTCTTGTCAGTAGTGTGGTGGCACAGCAAAGAAAAAAGTATCCTGGAAACAAAAGGAAGTGTTTTTCACTAGAGCATTTGGTAGTTTTTATGTGATCATATTGAAAAGGTGATGTTGCATTTGGATATTTTTGAGACAGTTGCTTTGGATAGTTACTAAATTAAGCAAGAGAAAGAACTAAACTAGGCTTATGACTCAATGGTTTAAAGGAGTTGCCTTATTTTATAAGATTGGGGGATCTTGGGCTTGAAATCTATCACTGGACCTTCAGACTTCTGTGCTTCAGCCTGGACCAATAAAAGGGAACTTGATAACTTCACCACTTCAGCTGAATTCGGCTGATTCCTTGTGGAAAAGTTCCTGCCATTGCTCCCCTGTTTTCATTTGCATTTTAGTGCTTTTTATTTCTTGCTGTATTCCTACATTTTTCTCTTCCTCCTTTGGCCTGCTTGCTACAAGAGAATCTGGCATAGGCAAGCATAACAGATCAATTGCAGGGACTCTCTTAAGATCTTAAAACCAAAAAAGCAAGCTGTAAACAGCAGGTTTTTGCATGAACATCTATATAAGTATCCCTAAAAGCCTTCCACTATGCTCTGAACACCTGCAGTCTTTGGTCAGCAGTGCTTGCTGAGTGCCTCTTACCGGGGATGCTTAGACTGCTACATGCCAGGCTTTTAGTTCAGACATCCAAGTTAAAAAATGTTCCCTAGTTTAAGTAGAGGGGTTTTCCTTTGGGGCTCTTCCCCACTGCTGTTAGCCATGATGTGGAGGTTGCAGTGATTTGTTTGTGCACTGTGTGGCCTTCGTTCAGAAAAAGATTTCTGAAAGCAAGATGTAAAAGCATTACATGTATTCATGGGTAGGTCTAGAACTGCCCTCAGCAATGTAGTCATACTAATGCTTGTACTTCATAAAGCAAGACAGAAACTGAGCTAACAGTCCTCCGTGTTCTGATTGCTTCTCTTTCTGACTGGAAGTAGAAGGTTCCTACTGGGATACAGAAGAAGGACAGCATTTACAGACATCATTCAATCTGAGAGTGCACTGAAAATATTTTATCTCAATTCAGGGAGATGAAGACCATATTGTGAGCCTGTGTTATGAGACTGTTTGTGGTGGCCATTCAGTCCTGCTCTTCTGTCCCTCCAAGAACTGGTGTGAGAAGCTGGCAGACATCATTGCCAAGGAGTTCTACAGTTTGCAACAAACTGAGAGTAAGAGAAAAGTACTTAATAGAGGACTACAGTGCCTTTAAAGAAAATTAATTTTAGTCGGAACTATAAAAATACTTTCTTTCTCAAGGTTCTGCAAAAAACTCAGCCCTTGCCCCAGTTGTTGTGAACAGAGAAGGGATTGATGAGGTCCTGGATCAGTTAAAGCGTTCGATTTCAGGCCTGGATTCTGTGCTCCAGCGTACTTTGCCATGGGGAGTTGCATTTCATCATGCAGGTATTCCTGAATATCTTGGTCTTGAATTAGTAATGGTTAAGTCATATGGGTTCTTTTCCTTGCAGGTATCAGCAATTTACCAGTTGCTTTTTAAAGCATTCTGTAGATTATGATTAAATAAGCTTTAAGAATCCCACAGTAACAGGCAAATTTGAAATTCGTTTTTGGGGCTGAAGACTTTAATTCACAAATTGTTTTGCTGCATCTTCTCTATGTTGTGTTGGTGTCCTAGGGTGACTTTATGATACTTGTATCCCCAGTCAGCTGTTCTGTTTGTGCTGGATGTTATGTTCTGTGCCTTCAAGACTGGCTCTGAAAAGCGAAGTTTTGTTTTGTTTTCAGCCTGCTCACTCCCCCACAGTTGGCAGGATGCAGACAGGGCAGTCCATAGTGCAGCTTTCACTTTTTGCTCTTGCTTTTGCTTTTGCTCCTGCTATGCTTTTGCTTTTGCTTTTGCTTTTGCTTGTTAGTTAGTTTAGCTAGGCAGTCCAAATTTTTCCCTGGACTGTCTTTCTTTCCCTTTTCTTGGAACTACTTGAGCCTGCTCCGGACTGGGACCTGGGAAACATTGAGAATTTTCACTCTGTGGCCTGCAGCAGCCATTCCCAGCACTGGAGGGACTGATAACAGGAGAGACTTTCTGAATTTGTCATCTTTTTCAGAGCGGTGAAAGAGTGGTGTCATCTGGTATGGTTCATTTTGTGTGCTGGGGGGTGTTTTGCCTGTTAAATAAACAGGTTCTTTCCACTTCTCTCTGAGGAATCCTTCCCAAACCAGTTAGGGGGAGGGGCTGTGTGGGTTTGCTTTCTGGAGGGCCCCCCTTTTGGAGGTTTTCTCCCAAATTTGCCCTAAAGCAGGACAGTTGGATAACAGCAACTTCTAGAATACAACTTGCCTGGTCCTTTCTTTGTGAAATGGCAGAAAACTTAACTGATTTGCAGCTCCAGGATTTTCAAGTTTTTCCTAAAGCTGCCAGAGTATTTCAGAGCAATTTTCCTCAGCTTAATATTGAAATAAATGAGTGAATAGAGGCAGTATAACAATAAAAATAAAAATGAAAGGAGCATGTGTTGTGAACACTTCTGCTTGGATTTTTTATTTCTTACTTAGGTAGGTAATAGAGCATGTCACCCATTGATTCACTGAGAGAAAAGACTGACTGGGAGAGAAAACAGTAGCTATGGCATTGATTATGTAGGAGGAATAACTCCAAATGCTTACAGAATCTGTATTTCTTATAAAATTGGCCTGAAGCCTGAAGGTAATGTAGAAAGATACATACTAGATGTGTAATGGAAATAATGAAGATGGAATCCAGGGTCAGGATGGCAGATGAGTAAATCCTATTTCCCTGTTTTCTCATTTTTTTATTTTATTTCTTTATATATTTACTTGCAGTGCTTGTAAATATAATAAGTAGTAAGTAAGTACTACTAAGGAGTAAGTAGTTCATCTTGTCATCTTAGAAAAGCTAATATATCACTGTCAGTTGAATAATAAAAACTTAATGGTGAAATTTCTCTTCACTTACCGGTCAGAAGTTAACTAAAGTAGTGCTGCAAGTCTGGTTCCTAACGCTGCCTGGTGAATGTTCATTAAGTCTGCTCTTCCCTTGCTGGACAGCAGTATTTTCAGCTCTAACATTCAGTCTCACCATCACAAGGGTCACTAAAAGCCACGTCTCCCCAGGCCTGACATTTGACGAGCGGGACATCATTGAGGGAGCCTTCCGGCAGGGCCTGATCCGCGTGCTGGCCGCCACCTCCACGCTGTCGTCGGGAGTGAACCTGCCCGCGCGCCGCGTCATCATCCGCACACCTACCTTCGGGGGCAGGCTGCTGGACATCCTCACCTACAAGCAGATGGCTGGAAGGGCTGGCAGGAAAGGGGTGGACACAGAGGGTGAGCAGAGCCTTTATTGGCATTCTGTCGGAGCAGTGTTAACCTGATTAAATCCAGGGCGGTACTTCGCAATTAGCGACTAATCATGATGAATTCCTTCGGTGTGCTGTATGATTAGGTTAATCAAGATGAGTTTGTTTGGTATTAATTTGTTTGGTATTAATGGAGTAAAAGTTGTAATTCCCAGGGGATTGTTTTCACTGCCTGAGGCTGACTTTGGTATTCATATGTCAGTTACTTCAGGAACAGGCTATTTTTGCCTTTGAATTCTTGTTAGCTTCTAAGGCTGTGTTGTTCATTTGCCTTAATTCTGTGATCCATGGTCAGTTGACTAAAGTGTTTAGAGTTTTAGTGAGAAAATTTGCAGTAAGCTCTCATTGGATGGGCCTAAAATGTAAGAAATGCATGTCTACAAAGTCAAGTCTACAACCCTAATTTAACAAACTTCTGTTGTCTGAAATTATGATTTGGATTTATTAAACTTAACCATCAATTTTATGGATCTTGAAAGTAGTAATGAGACAGACAAGGAAATATGATCAGTAGTTCACAGGTAATATGGTACCTTCTTGCATACAGTGGCACTGATAGATGTTCAACAAAAAAATCCTGACTGTTATTTTAATTTGCAATGAAAATTTATCTTTGTGGATGATTGCAAAAAGCCACATTATGCAGGTATAAACACAGTAGAAAAGAAGAAGTTCAACAGATGCGGGAAGTGGGATTTGCCCTCCTGATTGTTTGATTGGTGGTTGCTGGAGCCCTATGTAAGCAGACTGTTCTTACATTTAGCTTTCTATTTTTGCCTGAGTAGCATAGCAACAGAGCATTTTGCGACCTATATCTCTGTGAGCTCTCCCTGTGCGTTCAAGGAAAGGGCAGCTGCAGGCTGGATTTTGAAATTTTCCAGACTTTCTCATTTGACTGTAGCAGGCAGGTGTAAAATTACATTATTCCTTGAAGTTTCTTCTTTTTCTCCTTCAAGTTACAATAATTAGTACCCTTTTTGACAGTTCTGATGTGACAGTTCTGATGTGTAAGCAGTTGATTTTATGCTGATGAGCTTCATGAATGTACCATTTTTTTCCACTCCACAGAGTCTTTTGGATGAGAACATAAAGCTATGTTGCCAGCTGCTACTCTGTCACGGAGTAGGGAGACTGGAGGACAGCAACTTCAGCTGGATAAAGTTCCTTATGTGGATATGAAATTTAGCTGACAGACAAAAGATAAATGCTGGTGGTTTGAATTCCTCCTCCTCTCCCAACATTATAGTTTTAGATTGTCTTACATTTTGGTTTTTTAATTTATTTTTCTTGATTTGATAGAAACTTAAAAATATAATTTTGGAGAGTGAAATGTGTTTCTTCTAGTATTCATCAAAACTACAGTTTTCCCAAGAGAAATAGGTAAAGCTGAACAAAATCTAGAATTTAGTAGGGCCTTTGTAGGTTTTAATGGAGTTTTATGCCTAGATATCCAGAGTTTGTCTAGTCTGATGCTAACCTGGACTTCCCCTAGTACCTGAAATGTTCAATAATGGATATTGGAACAGCTCAGTTCCTTTTTTAAAAATTTATTGTTTACTAGATTGCAATTATTAGCTTTGAATTATCAGTGGCATCTTGGGAAAGAATATCCCCCAAGTCTTGTAAAACTGTCAGATAATGTAGAGCTAAGTGGATACCCATCTTCTGTTAGATTTTCTTTTAGGTACATCACTCTGAAAGAGTCAAAGGGAAGTTTTCAGAGGAAATTTCAGGTCACATCAGAACCCAAATACAAAATGAATAGATGTTCTTTATTGCTAAAATAAAAATAAGCTTTTCTTTCACCAAACTGCTTTACAGGCAGTTTATCTTACCTACTCTCCAGTTCTGTCAAAAGTACATGATCAACTGATATCAACATTTTCACCTGGCAGGATTAAAAAAATCAAAGACACATCCTCTGAACATCATTTCATTCTGTAGTTAATTTATGTAATTATGTTTAAGCTGTATTTCGTTACTTGCCTACACTGCATTTATTTATTCTGTTCATTAAATTTAAGTGCAGCTGTGTTTTCATTACCTCTGGATTTGCAAATTACTGTAGCATTTCCACAGCTACAGTTTTATCCTAAGTTAACATTCCTAGGATCATACTCAGATACCCACTACCAAAATTAGCAGTGTCCAGACGACATGCATTTAAATCTTAACAAGTTATCATAAATCTGTCATGATATTTAATGTATAGCTAATCCAAAACTAGTGTTCTTCTCTTAGTCAAAGGCAAACATGTCCTACCCATAATTCATTTGTCCTGTACCAGTTGACAAAGCTTGCAACTAGCTAAGGTCTTCAGTGATCCAGTTTCTCCCTAATAGCTTTGTGGAAAAGATATCCTTTATGTGACCACTGTGTTTTCCATGGTTAAGCTGTACTGATACGTGGAAAAACTCCACAACCTGTAAAAGTTGTGAAGTAGGTGTGTATTTATTCAGCAGGGATAACTCCTCCAAAGATGCATGTGCTTTCTGAAGAACTTCACCCTCTCTTTATTGCCTGAGAGGTTACATGTGCATCAGGTTTTGCAGTTCACCATGCATATTCATTTCCTAGCCCTGCCCAGCCCTGCTTGGCATTATGATTAATAATAAGTGCAGTGCTCTGGTGGTCATCTGGTGGTTGTGTGGGAGGAAGCAGACAAGCTTTCCAACGACTTCCTCAGGGTGGACTTCTCTCCTTGTCTCCTTGTGCGTGCTCCCTGCTCTCTTGGTGGCAGTTCAAATCACAAGGCTGGTCTAAGCTTTTCTGGGGGTCCAAGGAGCCTTGCTTATCTCAACAGCCTTGCAAGTCTGGTACTCTTTCCCTCCTGCTTTGGGACACAGTTCCTTATCAAAATATCCTTGCATTTTCTCATTTTGTCTTCGCAAGCACAGCAAAAGTTAAACAATACACATGATTAAACAGCTGTCCTTAATCAATCACCTTTTAGTTTCTAACCCCCTTGCCTCAGTATTATGATCTCATTAAAGGAATTTACCCATTATTTTCATTTTTCTTTTGTGACTCTGGGATGGTTTTTGTCTCCCACAGAGTTTCAGTAGTTGGAGATTAACTGAACAATTTCTGATAGAGAATTTTAAGGTAGGATATATTGAGATGTACTTTCAGTGGAAACCATGCAGGTGTATGTGTATGTAAATGCGTATATGATAGTTTAGAGGATGCATAGTTACTTAGATTGGTAATTTTGGATTTCTGAATTAGTTATTTCTGGAAATGAAAGCTGGTTGACTTAATACAAACTGTCAAAATACTGTGCAGCTTTTATGTTTTCTTATTCCTTTTGAAAATTTTTTCAGTTTATTAATGTAACGAAAAAAGTCAAATTAATGCCACTGTATATTATAGTTCCAGTCAACTCCAGAACAAGAAGCAAGAGTGATTCAGCAGCAAAGCAGATGAACAGAGAGGCTGTGGATAACTTGGCAAGACCTAGACTAGCCTAATGTAACTTTGAAGCTGGCTCTGCCTTAGTTCTGATGTACTAGCAGTTCTTACATAGCAATTCATATGCTCTGTTTAAGGTTGCACATTTTTTCTCTTCTTTTGTTACTTAACTTTTTTGAAAATACTTACAGTTTTCCATTCCAATAATATGTCCTTGGTGAGCTGTGTGCAGCTGTTTTAGTGCTAAGATGCAGTACTAAAGTAATTGGTTTTGTATTTGTTTTGTTTTTCTTCTCCAATAGGTGAGAGCATTTTAGTCTGCAAGCCCTCGGAGAGATCAAAAGGTGCTGCTCTACTTCAGGGATCTCTCAAGCCTGTTTGCAGCTGTTTGCTTAGAAGAGAAGGGGAAGGTGTTGCTTCTAGCATGAAAAGAGCAATACTTGAGGTATGGGACACTCGGGGATTAGAATTGTGCTTGGACCCTTGCAGGGTGGTTTCTTCTGTGACACCACCAAATGTTTTCTGTGCACTTCTTTTTCATGTGTTTCCTCCTTTGTCAAGCCAGTCATTTATTTGGCTCTGCCAGCTTGCTTCAGTATTCAGCATTCTGTCTAGGATGTTTCTCTGCTTGCTGCAGAGTGGGACACGCAAAGGAGCTTTGCTATTGTGTCTAGATGTACTCGAGCAGCAGGCAGAACTAAGTGTGATTCTTAAACTTCAGGTGTGACCCGACACTGTTAACTGGAGGATGTTTGTAAATTACTGATCCTAGAGGCTTTGTAGACTGAATTGGGCCATAATGACATTTGTGGAACCTTATAGGGTCTCTTATTTACCCCCTTAACTTACCTACCTCTTCTGCACAGGAATGATTGAAATTTTGGGAATACATTTTGGATGAGCAAACAGGGGTGGCACCCAATTTGCTCCCTCCTCTGTAGGGTTCCTATAAGACTAAAAGGATTTCATTTCACGTCGGTGAGCTTATGTCCTTTTCCAAAGCTGCTTTTGGGCTTGAACTTGGATTAGATACAAGATTCTTTAAACAGAATCTGTTTGCTGTACTTTTACTGTCTTTTGAAAGCTTTTGTGATGCTTAGAACTGAGTTGTACTTCCACAGATTTTGAATTTTAGCAGACCAATGGAATTTCTAAATGTTTTTTTCTGCGTAAGAGCTATCTAAAAGAAGGGGGTTCCTTTAAGGCAAAACCAAAACCCAAGGTGAACAAAATCGCTCTCAATCAGGAAAACAATGGTGAGGTATAGCATTCATATTTATTAAGAGAAATCTTCAGTATGCTGAATAGCCTTACAAGAACTTCACTTTCATGGTTGGCTTTTTGTATTCACAAAATTGCAGTTTGTGTTCTAACATACTTTAATATTTCACAGTGTTGGCTAAGAAAAATGCCTCAGGCTAGTCTCAAATCTAAATTGCTGCTATGTGTATGTTCACTTTCAAAATAAGATTTTGTTAATCATTCTTTTCCATAGCTTAGTTCTCTTACTTCTGCCCAAGATGACTGACTTCTTGCCAAGAACATTTTTAAAAGTTACCTGTTGCTTTGCCTCATATTCCCCTCTCTGGGAAAATGGTTCTTTAAAACTGAGATGATGGATCACTCTCTTTGATTCTCTGATCTAGCGTTCTGTCCTGCTGCATCTCTGGCAATATGAGCAGGTATTTTTCTTCAACAGATCATAGTGGGGGGAGTAGCCAACACTCCAGAGGATGTGCAGACCTATGCCTCTTGCACTCTGCTTGCATCCAGCTTGAAGGAAAGAGAGTGGGAAAATGGGAAAGAACAAGACAAAGCACAGGCTGGACCTATCGAGGCTTGTGTGGCGTGGCTGCTGGAAAATGAATTCATTCAGGTTATGGACTCTGGCAATGATGTGAAAGGTAAAGCTGGTGTTCTCCCAGTGATTGCAGTTTTGATTTGCTAACTGAGTAGATGTTCAATGTAAATTAACAGTAAGGACTTCTCTGCATTTTTATTGTATTTTAAAGAATTGTGTTTCAAGAATTTTCTATCTTTCTGGAAGGTATCTTTACACCTCTTTTATCATATTTTGCATGCACATGTTCTTGGAAGGCACATCACATCACCTGCATATCACTTGCACATCACCTCTAAGACTGATGCATCTTAGTCTAAAAATTCCCAAAATATTTAAACAAAGCAAACCTTTCCCACAGGATTGGTGCATATTAACTGCAGACTGTGATTTTTGTCTTTCTAAAGAGAAAAAGGCTAGTTTAGACATAGGCAAGGCTAAACCTGTTATTGTTTCCATTTTTCTGTCTTTAGAATAGAGACATACACTATTTCTTATTGAAAAAGCAGCTGTGAAAAGTTAGAAATCTCTCAAATGCAGCACAACCTGAAAATTATTATAAACTTGCACGTAAATGTTTCTCTATGTAATATATATATTTTTTTTTAACAGCAAAGGTTTATCACCCAACACATCTTGGCTCAGCTACTCTTTCCTCTTCTCTTTCACCAATTGAAGCCATGGAAATCTTTGCTGACCTGCAGCGAGCTATGAAAAGTTTTGTTCTGGAGAATGATCTGCATATTGTCTATTTGGTAGGTTCCTATTCTGTGTCTTGTATTTTCCACTACCAAAACTAAGGGGAGACAGCACAATGCGAAGTTCTTGGCAGCTCCATGAACACAGGTTTGGGTTTTTCTGTGCTTTGCTTAGCTTATCCTTCATGAAGAAAAGTTTCTAAATGGAAGGTTCTTCAGAATGAGTGTGTTACCATAGTGTCTATTGTGCAGACAGGTGCTGTGTGCCATTTAACCCCTTCTTGTCACCCTTGACTTACTAAGATTTCAGAACTTAATAACTTTTGAGCATAAAATAATTGTAGATTTTCTGAGGCACTTGAAATTGATAAAACAAATTGGTTTTTTTTATGTATGTTTGGGATCAGCAGGCTTAATTTCATATTACTTTTGGAGGCACAGAAAGATGTTGGGCTTTTAGTATCTATTTTGCTTCCAAAAAGCCTCAGAGACCCAGACCACTTCCTTTCTATGGATGAGCCTTTCTTTGATTCAGTTACAGTGAAATTCATCCCTGATTTAATTTACTTGCCTGGTGATGCTGCCAGAGCTAAAGGAAGGAGTGTGATAAATCTTATAAGGGAAAAGTGTCCCAGAGTGTGTCAAGATTTATGAGCACATAGACCTGAAAAGCTAAGCACTGCTATTTAAGACCCTGGGAGAGGAAGCCATGAACTTGTGAAGATTATTGAAGAAACCAGATGGATTTGCAGTGAGCTACTTGGGATTCATGGCTGCCAGAGGCCCGTCATGCAAGCATCAGCTGAAATCTGTCAGTCAGCTTTAGCCTTCTTTAGGAGTAAGGTGTATTCTCTTTACCTGGATGATATATCAAAGGCAGAGCTTGGGAGTCTTGTCTGATAAGAAAGTTCACTTCAAGAGGAATGTGCTTGCAGTTACAAAGCTTGTTGAGCTGGAAGGCAGGGGCAGGCAGGAATCTGAGCGTACCTGTCTCTGCTTGGTGAATTCGATAACCCACTTATGGGCTAAAACAGCTGGTTTTTTTTGCATCTACTGCTGTCCCATATGTACTCATATCTCTGTTTTAGAGGACCACATTATATTTTGTTCTATTTCTGCCAGATAAAATGAACTCCTTTGTGTTATGCACCAGTGAATTTTTTCCCTGTTTGCATGTCCAAAGCAGAAAAAAAAGGGTGACATTTGTTCCTGTTCTGGGGTAGAGGCAGCAATGGCATAATGTTTTTATGCTGTACTTTTTAATTGCAGCATCTTGTCTAAGGTTATTTTAAATCATACACTGTTGAACAAAATGTTCTTGAGATTCTCTTCTGTTAAGCTACTCTAAAACACTTTCTTGCAAGTCTGTTCATTTTCAAGGCCAAAGGTTTATTTCATTTTGTTGCTTTTTTAGTTTTTTTAAGTATTGTTCTTCATGTGTTCCCTATGAGCTACAGGGAGTTTATTTACTAAAATACTTTTAAATTCTTTTACCCTTGCATCTTTTACATGTACAAATATGAGACTGAATTCAAAGCCCTTGTATTTTAGGAAAGTTGATTAAAACAAATAAGGATTTGCTAGACAGGAAAATAATTTTCTTTAAAGACAAAAAACAAATCACAACAAAAGCCCAATAAACAAGAAAAGATAAACCCCCATCTTAGTAACTTTTGTTCTTCTCGGCAGATGAAGAAGCATGGATGATTTACAACCACATAGGCATCTAGTATTCTGTGCCACTTAACATTTGTGCCAAGCAACTCTTAGTTCTTTCAAAATAATTAATCTTGCTTTATATCGATAAAGGTATGAAGACATTTTGTCTTCTCATAGAGGAACTGACTCTGTGCTGACTAAACATTAACAGAATTGATTTTATGTCTAAAAAACATTAAAAAAAAGTTCTGGAGGGCTTTTTGTTAGTGTTAATAAAAGTGGAGATTTTTTTGTAGTCCAGGTGAATGAAAGCTTCAGCAAGTTCTGGCAAGTTCTGTGTCCTTCCTGCTTTATCAGAGGCTGTGGGAGTGGTTAGTGTGATTACTCGTGGTTTTAAAAAGTTGATAGATGTCTGTAAATTATGTTAAAAAAGAATAAAATGTTGTTTTCTTAAAGGACATTGAAGAGACAGCTTAAAAATACTTTAGTGGCTTGGATTTAAAGAATAATCTGACAAAGATTTTAAATTGTTTAATCATTGGAGTACCATATGAGTCAGATCTCATCAGTACAAGTATTACAGAAACTGGATTAGAAGAGCTTTTACTTTCTTCATGGTCCACGCCTGTGACTCAGTGCCTTTACGTCGTGCGTAGGATGCTCTAATCACATTCCCTAGGCTGTAGTTTTGTTTATTAAAATCTCTATTTAGTTCTGTTTATTTCGCTAAAACAGTTTTTTGCATTGTGTTATTTTCTTTAGGTCACCCCAGTGTATGAGGAGTGGACCACCATTGATTGGTACCAGTTCTTCTGCCTATGGGAGAAGCTGCCTGCCTCAATGAAACGTGTGGCTGAGCTGGTGGGGGTTGAAGAAGGCTTTCTAGCTCGCTCTGTAAAGGGCAAAATCACTGCTAAAACAGAGAAACAGCACAGACAAATGGCCATCCACAAAAGGTAGCCACAGAATGTGGGTGTGAAAGTGCAGAGATCAGAGGCTATAACATTTGTAATGCACAGGCTCTGTGTCTGTTTTCAGGAACTTGCTCTTTTTCTGAGTGAGCTGATAGGTCAGAGAACCTGGACCTGGTCTGCTGTGGTCTGAGAACACTGGTGGCACAAGATGTTTGTGCTGATGTTTTTGGAAGCCATCCTCTCTGTTTCTTTTGTGTGCTATAGTGTAGAACTGTTCTGTCCTATGTATCACAGCACATTTTGGCATGTACAGTAATGTGCCCCAGATGACAATTTTATTTCTTCTTGTACTTTGTCAACAGGTTTTTCACCAGCCTTGCCCTTCTGGATTTAATCAGCGAGGTTCCTTTACAAGATATGACCAAGAAATATGGCTGTAGTCGTGGCCAGCTTCAGTCCTTGCAGCAATCTGCTGCCACTTATGCAGGCAAGTTGTCTGAGCAAAATACCCCAGGAGTCTTAGGCTAGTCTGTTTTTTTGTTTTTTGGTTTTTTTTTTTTTGTCCTTCCAGATTTGGGGCAAAGATAGCCACAGTGTGGTACTGACAGCAAACAGCCTTGTGTAACCACTTATGGATTTATAGCTTAACCTGTGTTTGCCCCTGCTGTGGAACCACAGAGTGTGCAGTGGGAAGGGGGGCAGCTGAGGGGAATCAAGCAGTGTGCAGCATGCTGAGCTCTGTGGAAGTCAGCTGTGTGTGCAGTGCAGGAATGTAGCTGGTTCAATACTAAGTATGGAATTAGTGCAAGTCCCTTCTAAAGCTTTGCTCTACGAGGAAAGAATACCTTTCAGCATTGAGTAAAGTTTGGAGCCTCTAAGATGGGACATGGCTTTCTTCTGAATGCAAAATTAATTGGCCGGGCGGTATAAGGTTACAGTTGTCAGAACAGAGTGAGTGGCTTCTGGGTCATTTATCAGCAGCTCACAGGAGGTCAAGCAGCTGCTACCTTTAACTTCCCTAAGAAGGCTGTGTGGGAGTAGAAGTAACAGCCCACCAGTGACCAAGATATTTTTTTTCTGTTGCCTAAATCCTTCATTACTCCATAAGTGGGTTTTCAGTTTTTAAGACAGTTTTAGCTCGACTTGCGAAACCCTCTGTGTGGGCTGCAGCATGAGTCAAAGCCCCAAAATGAAAAGGTCACGCCAACTGATGCAGAGTAGTTTAATTTAATTCTGGTAGTATAAATAACTTTTTTAAAAAAACTTTTTAGTATAAATAACTTTGTAGCAGTTTCATAATTCTGTATTTCCAGTGTTAATAGTTTTCACAGGAGTAATCTGGGAAGTAAAATGAACTAGTGATATGACATAGAGTTAAGAGATATGATAAAAATTGTATTCTATAATCACTGTAAAATTAGTGAGGAATGCCATGTCTTTCAGTGGTTTTCATTGTCTGTAGATGCAATCTGTGAATAAGAAACTGTCTTTTCTGTGCTCTTTTCCTTCTCCCATGCACTGGGGACTGCAGTTGTAACCTGTATCATAGGATTTGCTACCTCCTATGATGCCCTCAGAACTGAAATCCTGCAGGCCAAGGTCTACTTTTATGGATGTCAGTGCTGGGTTTCATCAGAGATCTATGGCTTCCCTTAATGACTTTCATCGCTACTTTTTCCTTTGCCTTTTTTTTCCCTGTATGATTCTTTCATAGGACTCCTGTTTCAGGACATGCATGTGCTTCAAATATTAGCATCTTTGAAAAAAAAACAGTGTCATTCAGAATTTCTGCCTCACTGATTAACTACTTAATTGCAGATTGAGTTCTGCAAGACTAGCTCCTACTCATAGTTGTGATAAACACGAGTTAGTTTTTGTAAGTAATGGAAGGTGAGAAATGTAAAGTGAGTGCTGAATCAGATTGGGAGGTGGAGTGTGAATCCAGCTTAGTAGAACTGGAGCTGGAGTTCAGACATTAATGTAACTTTTGTGTTCCAGGAATGATAACAGTTTTCTGTAATCGACTGGGCTGGCACAACATGGAGATGTTGCTGTCTCAGTTCCAGAGCAGGCTCACTTTTGGGGTGCAGAGGGAGCTGTGTGACCTGGTGCGGGTGTCTCTGCTCAATGCCCAGCGTGCCAGGACACTTTACAGCGCTGGCTTTGTCACCGTGGCTGACCTCGCTAAAGCCAGTCCTGATGAGGTGGCAGCTGCTCTGAAGAGCTCAGTACCGTTTAAAAGGTGAGAAATCACTAAGTCTGAAGTCAAGTAAAGGACTTTGTAAGGTGAAGGGTTACAAGATGAAACCTGCAATAAAATGTGGCAACCCTTTGGAACTTTGTGTCAAATATTAAGTTAGAAATAACTTGTAGATGTCTCCGACTAATCAGAATCATTCCATGATTTTTCTGAAATTAATGGAAGAACCTTGTATTTACAGAATAAGTTTTTGACACTGAAATTTTCTACTTATTCTTCTTTTCAATGCACTGTTTAGTCCTGGGTAAATTGTCAGTGCTTTCTGGGGAGTTTTTGCTGCCTCTAAAAGGCAGCTTCACCATATGTTCAACGATTTTTTTACTGATTATCTTTTGGGATTCTCTTGTGATTTATATATTAGTGCAGTAACAAGTTTCCTTGATCAAGTACTTGTTGGACTGTGCCATGATACTTGTCTGGTTCATGCTTTTGAAGTTTTCTTAATTTGGAAACAGTACATAGAGGGTGATTCATTGAGACCTGCCCTGGCAGGGAATTGGGACTTGTCTGGGGTATGTTAGAACACAGAAATCTGGAAATGCTTTTGGGATACGCAGCCAGCAATATCTTTCATCAACATCTTTTCATATTTAGAAATAGTTATTTCCAATTAAGTTATTTCCCATCAAGTGCATTATATTTTAGGTAGAGTGCTTCTGTAAAGGAAGCTGTGAAAAGAGTTGACATGGGAGCAGAAGAGAAGAGTTCCAGCTCCTTGTGTTTGTTGCATGCTGCATGGATGTTTACATGTGCCTGTTACCTTCCCCACAGTGTTCGTAGGGCTGTGGATGAGGATGAAGAGGCAGCAGAGGAGCGCCGGGCCGTGCGCAGCATCTGGATGGCTGGAATGAAGGGCTTCACTGAAAGAGAAGCAGCCTCTGTCATTGTGGAGGAAGCCAGGAGACTTCTGCAGCAGGATTTGGCACTGCTGGGGGTGCAGTGGAACCCAGAGTCTTTTCTCGAGACTGATACATCCTCTGTGATCAGCAGTGAGTCAGAACTGGAAGACAGACTGCATAGATCAGATGGAGAGGAGTCTGCTGAGTCTTCAAGGGTGTTAAACAAAAAAGGCTGCAGAGTTCAACACTGTAATGGCCTTGGCTCTCAGACTGGAAACTTATCAAATATTAAAAAGGGATGTAAAAGGCGACTGAGCAGTAGCACAGAAAGCTCTGTATTTGAGAGTGAAGTCCTGGGCAGGAAACAGGCTCGAGCAGGGGAAGGCAAGGGTGATCTTGTGTACAGTGCTAGAAAACGGCCAAATGTGTGCAGAGGAAATGAAAACATAGAAGATATTTCTCTGGTCAAAACCAAGATGAATTCCAGAACAGAAGTCCCAGAGCACCTTACTGAACACGGAAAAACACCAACATTGAGACCAGATTCTTCAGCTTCTAGATTGATTAAAAGCACAGATACACATTTAAATCGGACTAGGAACAAAAATACCTCTTCAAAACTGCAGAGGTCACTTCTTGAAGATTCAAATAAGCCTAGCATAGATATACAAAAGCTGCCTGTTTCCCACACCACCATCTCTACAGATAATTCTGTTTCAAACCAAAATAATAAGGAATTTATGGAAACAGATTCTGTAACTCATAAAGTCTCAAGTTCTGTACAGATGGGGAGCATTAAGATTGGGAAGAAAGATAAAATGGAAGGATTATTTACAGAGCCTAGCACCACTAATGAAGGTATGCCTAAGGGGAGAGCAGGTTTTCAGGCACCTGTTATGCTGAAGGGTACTCCACACACCAGTGTGGAGACACACAGTATTGTAGGAAGTAGAGGGATACCTGGTAGTGCTAGGACACAAAGAACTGACAAAACTGATGTTAAGCAGAATAAAAGGAATAAAACTCAAACAGATGTGAGCTGTGCTGAGGCAAGGATTGATAAGAATTTTTGTCCTGGTGAAGAGAAAACCTGCAATATTCAGATTCAGAATGCTGGCAAAAATGGGAATGAAAAGCCCAATGGAATATTGTTGCAAGCTGGAACCATGCAGAATGGCAACAGTCATCCTAAAGATTTTCTGAAAGGGTCTTTAGTAAAATACAGAGGTGTTTGCAATGCAGATGGTGTTCAGAATGATCCAGCCTCTCATCTGTTTTCTGACTCTAGAGACTTTGAAGACAGCATCCAGTTGGATACTCAAACTGAGATGATAATAAAACAGGAGGGAGCAGCTGGAATCACAGGACAGCAGGGGATACAAGGTTCAGAGCTGGCAGCAATACCACAGCAGGAAATATCAGAAAAACGAAGCAGTTTATGGACTGAGAATGATACTGATAAAAGGCTGGCTGCAACAGTTAGGAAACTGAGCTTCCCAAGTCTTATCACAACAAATGACATTACAAAAAACACAACTCAGCACTGTAGTAATAAAGTTTTGGAATCTGGAGGCCTTAATTTACACCCTGTAGTGAAGAAAATAGAACCTGCACCTTGCCTTAAAGAGAGCGATTTCTCAATGACTGACTCACAGCTACACAGTTTTCTACAAGATTACCAGACCCAAAATTCAGTGGAAGGGGAGGGTGTATCTAAAGACCTGAATAAAGCAAGCTCTCAATGTAGGGAACACATTGTACAAGTAGAATGCCATCCTGTCCCTGAAACAAGCCTAAATATCAGCGATAACTTGCTGTTTGATGAGAGCTTCAGTAATGTCAGTGACCTTTCAGCTGTTCACATCATGGAAGCTGATGGAAAGGACCCTGTGGCTTTGCTTCCTCCAGATGGTGTTTTGCAGAATCCAGGGCCTGTTGAGAATAAATTTGATGTCAGTGACAATCAGAAAGAACATGAGAATCCTGCACAGTGTAACAATGTGTCTCTAGCTTCCTCAGATGTAATAGCAGAAGTTTTAGACCATGGAAATTCCCCATCTTTTCTGAAAGACATTCCTTCTACATTTCAAGGTCAGTCAGGATTAAGAAGCTCGGCCATTTGTAACAGTGACCCCAGACCAAAGGATTTAGTAGGAGATCAAGGTGAAAAGCTCCAGAGAAGCCACCAAGCTTTTGAGAAGAACCCCCATCCAGTGGTGTGGACTGAATGCTCATTTGAACTAAGCCCAGGGTTGCAGGATGTGTTGGACAAATGGCCTAGCCTCTCAGGCATTGAAACAGCTTCAGCAAGTTCCAGTTTGAAAGGAGAGTTAGTTGTTCCTATTGTTAGTCAAGAGCCAGATCCAGTTTTTGAATCTGACTGTTGTGAGCAAAAGCCTTTGTCCACTTGCCAGGATTTAAAAAGCTCTTTCAAGATTAAAGAAAACAAAATGGAAAACTTGGATCTTCAGGAAACACATGGCATAACACTTCAGCTTGAGGGAA
This sequence comes from Agelaius tricolor, assembly GCF_023055355.1. Taxonomy (NCBI): domain Eukaryota; kingdom Metazoa; phylum Chordata; class Aves; order Passeriformes; family Icteridae; genus Agelaius; species Agelaius tricolor. The sequence goes on from NW_027269269.1 coordinate 23,276,946, forward strand.
GCAACAGAACATCCTGTCCTGCAGCAGATAGTAATAATGGGTTTATTCCTCCAACACCTCCCAAAGAGCTTTTTCCAAAATGTTCTGTTTCTCTCCCATCTGCAAAAAAGGGACAAGTCACCTGCAAGAAGGAAGGGCGGACAGTTCAGCTACAGCAGGATAGTGAGGGCAATGCAGAGCAGCAGGTAAAAACATTCCAGGACAATCTTGAGTGTCTAGATCCAGCGGAGGCAGATGAGATAAAAGATAATTCCATTGTAGACCAAGGCTTTTCACTGCAGCTATCTCAGGATGTTTTTCCATTTGTTCCCTTAAGTGCTGAAAGTTTCACTATTATTGATGTAGCAAGCGACAGAGCACTTTTCCAGACTTTTGTTGCAGAATGGAAGGAGAAAAGCAGATTCTCCATCTCAGTGGCATGTGAAAGAACAAAGTGCCTTTTGTCTCCCAAATCAACGATTGGTGGCAAATTCAAAAAAGGTCAGTTTCCTGTTCCAGTGCATTATTTTGTGAACAGCATGTGGTATCTGCAGCTTAAAGCAGCCTAGAGAAGGAAAGGATAGGCAAAAAAGGAAGAAAATCACTGATATAACAGAATCATGGAGTGTTTGGGGTTGGAAGGGTCCTCTGGAGATTATCCAGTCCAATCCCCCTGCTATAGCTGGATCACGTAGAGCAGGGTGCACAGGATCACATTCAGGCAGCTTTTGAATAGCCCTAGGGAAGGAGATTCCACAACCTCTGGGCAATCTGCTCCAGTGTTCTCTCACCCTCAAAGTAAATAAGGTTTTCCTCCTGTTCAGATTAAACCACCCATAAAGCATTCCTTCCAAATTCTGGCCTTTTCTAGCAACCTCTTCAAGAGTTGAGATAGAAGTGTGTTCCTTCCTTTCAGTCTAAAAAGCATTTCATATTTGCCTGTCAAAAATCTATTTTGATAGTTAAGAAATATTGCTGTTGTTGTTATGGTGATGTGACAGCAAGAATCTAACTGCTTAATCTTGTCATTTTAAAGGAAGAATATGTTTAAAAAGCAGCAGCAAACTGCAGCATATGAGTACTTCTGTGGGGGAAAAAAAGAAGCAATATTGAAACAACCCAGAGACTGATCTGAATTTTGCATGTGCTTATATTGAACCAAGTTTACATTTTGAAAATATTTGAAAATATGTAACCTTGGTTCAGAGGCAGTCACAGAAGAATATTCAGATGCTCTCACATACCAACTAGCTGCTAACACTTCATTACTATCACCAGAGGCTTATCAAGGAAATGCTTGACACTAACTCTCCATCCTCTACTCACATGCAGCTCCTTTGCTTTACAAAACATGATAATATTCAATCTTAGGCTCAACTCTACATGTTTGCATTTTCAGGATCCCAAATCTTCTTTATTTATGGATGCTATTTGATAATAGTAACTTCAAATTATTTCTTTAGTGAGTTCTCCTCAGCGGACACAAGTTAAGGATGAAGGATTTCCTGTCCAAGGATGCGAAGACATCTTGGTAGTTGGACTGGCAGTGTGTTGGGGTGGAAAAGATGCCTACTATATCTCTTTGCAGCAGATCCAAGACCAGAGTGGTAAGTGAGCAGACAGGCTCTGCTGGGTTATTTGACACTGCATCTAAAGAAAGTTCCTTCTGCAGATAAGGTTCTTGGAAGTGCTGATTGTCCCGACCCCAGCTCAGTTGTGTGGTGGAGTAATTGAGCAGCCTTAGGTGTTAAACACCCTTGGACAGGTTGCTGTGGATACATCTATAGCACTGTGTAATAAGGGCAGCTAATTGGCTCAGACCCTGGACTGTGAGCATGCATATGGCTAAAACATTTGCTCACTCCCAAGTTCTCTTTGTCTAACTTGCTTTTTCCTTTCTATCTCTTCCTTTTGTTGCTCTCCAGAACACATCTAGCACTCAAATGCTGATCATAGCCCAATCTGTGCTAAGTGACCTTGTGACTAGGGTTTGATTCCTGGCTATCCTTTGTTTGTTAGTACAGACACAGCATATTGCTTTTGGGAGCCTAGTCTGGTTTGATAAAACATGTAATAGTGTTACAGATGTATTGTTTGTTCAGTTCAACTGAAGCTTTTGTGCTTTAGGTGGTTGTATTGAAAATTTTTCTCTTGCTGTTTTTACTATGTAATGAGTTAAAAGATGATTTTTCCTTGTATTTCCTGCCTTAGAAATCAGTCTGAGTTTGGCACCCCCACCTTTGGACCAAAGCCTACCTGTGACAGAGAGACTGAACCATCTGCAGCTGTACCTGCAGAAGAAGACCAAGAAGGAGCGCTCACTTATCATGTATGACTTCATCCAGCACTACAAAACTCTGCTGATGGCTTGTGGCATCTCCTTGGAAGGAAGTTTTGAGGACCCAAAGGTTTGCAGGATTAAGACATTTCTCTTGGGTGAAGCTACTAGTTTAAACACAAGAGTGGAAAGACAGGAGTGCCTTTTGGTACTTCTGTTATTTCAGTATGAATCTGTCAGGAAGCTTGGTGAAATTTTCTTTCAGTGGGCAATCTAGAAAAGTATTTTGAGGAGACATTTGCTTTGTTCTTGGTGCCTGCAGGAGAAACAAAGAGTTTCAGAGGTTAGCACATTTCCAAGTAAGGTATTTCATACCATGAAGATAAATCTTTCCCCAGTCCCAGTGGACATGACTTAACTTTTGTTTTGTTGCAGTAAGAACCCTGGCACTGTAGTGTCACAAGTGCTTCTGGTCAGGTTATTCCTTCTGAGAGCAGAAGACTCTATAAGCAAAAGATTTACCCACTATGCATACAGACCACTTTGCTACCCCTGTTTTCTCAGAACAAAACAAAGTTTACATAGAATTTCAAAAGGTTTGGGTACCAGTTGTAATTCACATGAAACATTGGCTTGAGGTAAAAGCATCTTGTTGGTCATGTTACAAAAAGCTCTGGGTGCACAGAAAATGCTGTTGATTTTTAAAGCTCGCTTTGCATATGGGCTGAACAGCTTCATTGCAGTACTCAGCTCTGCAGGAAAGTAGCTAAGGTGTTCAACACAAGGACAAACATAGATTTTTTCATACCAAGACATAGTTTTAGGATGAAATTGAAGAGCAGTAAAAACATCTTTCCCTTCATGGTCCTATGTAATAGTCATACTCATGTTGGTTCATTTTAGTGACACAATGAATATATACATCCCTCCCCAACCCCATATCTATACATATGAGTTTTTACTTCTGCTTGCATGGCAGAGGCAATGTAGAAATCTGTGCTTCATCCTGTTTTGACACAAGAAATCGAAATGTACATATAAATTAATTTGCTTTGAAGACAGGAGTTTAAGCTCTATCAGGAGTAAAATATCCCATGCAGAATTCTTGGCATTAGTCCTGTTCTGCAAAAGATAGGAGAGCTCAGCTTGGCTAATATTCTAGATCAATAGCAAGTTCTGATCTCCAGAAAGTAATTTTTCAGATTAAACATGTTTTGATCCTGATTTTCATATTTATTCCCTTTGAGTCAAATTTTAATAAGTGAAAAGACATTTCAAGATGTGTTTATTTGACAGAGGATAAAGTTTTCAAAAGTACAGAAATAACTTTTCTTTTAGAAAGAAATAACTTTTCATTCTCACTCAAGAATTAAGCTCTTCAGTGACCTAGGCCCTCCTGAAGGATTTTACTGAAATGACCCAACAAATTATTGCAGTTTACCTGCCAAATGAAGAAAAATAGTATCCACTATAACCTTGAATTAACCCCTGGCTAAATATTTGCATTTTATTATGACTAAAAGGTAAAAAAAAGTCTCATGGAGGTCTCCCTTTTTAAGGTTGCATGCTGGCTGCTGGATTCTGGCTCCAAGGAACATACCCTTCACAGCATGGTGACCAATTTTCTCCCCAGTGAGCTGCCCCTCCTGGAAGGAGTGGGCACGGGCCAAGGGGTGCAGAGCCTGGGGCTGAGTGCCAGCACTGACCAGTCTGGGCGGTACAGAGCAGCCATAGAGTCTGTGCTTGTCTTCAATGTCATGGATCAGCTCCACAAGGAGCTACAGAAGGAAGATCTGACAGGTAAAGAGACCTCCTCCACTTGGGGGCAAAGATGGAAGGCAAATGCAGCTGTGCTGCCACAGGCTGAATGATCCGTGCAGAAGAGAGGTGGTTTGGAAGTTCTTACCTAAATGTATTCTGTCAAAATGTTCATAAAAGAAAAGATGGAAATTCCCTTGGAAGCATAAATATTCTGAAAGAAAAATTAAAATATAATTCTTATATCCTCAATCTCCACCAGTTCCAGTGGTTAAGGCTGTAGCAGAGTCTATTCTAAGTCTCTAAATCAAGCAGATTTGTACCTCCCAGGTGAGTGCCTTGGCCATTCTGAGGGACTTGTGGGTCTGTCTATGATTTCTCATGAGCATTTTCAGAAGTTTTTGGGTTTTCTTGTCAGAAGTAATTCCTAAAATCCTCAAATGTTTTCTGAAGGAGATTTCTTGCTCTTTGGCCTGCCCAAATAGCATGATTTGTCATGTATGCATTGTCTCCATGAAACTCTTGTGGTTCCATAGTGAATGATCCTCTATGTTTGCTGAGTGCTTGTGCTGTTTTAAAACAAGCCATCAAAAAAAACCCCAAAAATATACTATAGGTGGTCATGATAATAGTCTCCCCTAAATTATATCCAGAGCTGAGGATTGTGGTCCAATCCTGCTGAAGCATTTTATTGCAAGTTTATCACATCATTTATGATTGTTACAGTTGAACCTTAGAACATTTTAAAAAGATGTGGGTGGTGGAATTAATGTGCATCAAGTTAGAAAGCCTTACATTAAGTAAGGCTTAAATGTCTGCAGTTTATAAAATGTTGATATATGGAGACATGTATTTTTTAGAAAAAAAATTGACAGAAGCTGCTTTCTTTAGTACCTTTGTGATAGGATGTTCTGGAACACTTCATATTATGGAATATTTCTTATTCCAGAAACAAAAGTATTTAAATGAAATCTACAGTAGAAGATTTTAGTGTGTCAGAACATTTCAGTATTTTCAAAACTGAGGATTCTTCTTTTTTTATTTTTTAAATGAATGTGTTTATCTGCAGTTGATCTGTTTTATAAAAGATTTTCTTTGGTTTGTACTTACTACAGATGTATTTTCTAAAGTGGAGATGCCCACCCACTATTGCTTGGCTCTGCTGGAGCTGAATGGCATTGGTTTCAGCACAACAGCCTATGAAACCCAGAAACAGGTCATGCAGGCTAAACTGAGCCAGATTGAGACCAAGGCATATCAGCTGGCAGGGCACAGCTTCTCCTTGACCAGCCCTGATGACATTGCAGAGGTACATGAGGGTTGGGGTGGGAGGGGGAGAACTTCCCCAGAAGTTATCATCAAGAGCCTTTGGCTAAAATAAGAAAAAAGAATTCTTCATGGGAAGATGGCGTGAAGAAAATCCAAAATGCAAACCCAGCTCTGCTGAGAGTTCATTTATCCTTACACTCATTGTGAGCTTGCTGCCTGCAAAAGGCTGGGTCTCTCCTGCTTGTTACTGATCATTCTGGTTTCTGTCAACTTTAGCAGAGATAAAGAAGGTAGAAGTGGAAATGTGTATTTTGGAAGTAAAAACCAAGTGAAAATAAGGATGTGGTTTGTATAAGACCGTGGCCTCTCAGGGTGCATGAGAAGATGTGCCAGTTAAATGGCTTTTGGAGTATTTTGGATTAATTGTACAGCACTGGAGAAGCTTTTTTGCAATGCCAGTGTCCCACACATGAGATGTGATTTGGTGTCATGTAGTCTTGAGTCTAAGAAGAATTGTACTGAAAAAGTTGCATTGTTACCCTTGCCCCCCTGTACATGCATGAATGAGGAGGAAAAACTGCTTTAAAAGTTTTGAATCAACTGCTGTCTGCTTTTAAGAACTTTTTAAGAACTGCTACTTTTTAAAGTCTAAGAAACAGATTTCTATATAAAATAGCAAAGCTTTCTTTCCTGAAGAATTTAACTTTTTTTTTTTAATGCACATTACTTGGAATAATTGAAATCTATTAAAACTGCTGTGCATGGTTTTCTCCCCCTTCTCTTTTATTTTTTCTCCATATACTATTTTCTCATGGAGGGGCTGTACTTTATATGAAAGTAGTCAAAATCTGCAAGCAGCTATCAGTAAAAGAAATTCCCCAGAAATATTCCTTCTTTGTTGCAAATGTAGAAGTCTTGCTCAGTAACAGTAGTCTAAGTTAGGACTCCTGAAATAATGCTTGACTTCAGTTTCACTCTGCTTCATGGAAAAGGGGAAGTAAAGTTTTGTCTGAAATGCTGTTTTCTGAACTACAGAAGCTTGTATCTCATGTGGAAATTTATTACCAGTCATGCAAAGTACCTTGTATAAGTTAATGAAACTTTACCCTTCTAGTTTTGTGTTAGTAAAACTTCTGTGCCGTAAATGGGCAGGAGAAAAGCTTTCTGTTCCCTTCTGCCAGCTGTGAAATCAAAGACAATAGCTGCTAAGTAGTGTATCATGCTGCATAGAAACATAAAGTGAAAAATTAGGAGCTGTATTCTGTCTGTCACCAAATGAGCATATATTTAATTTTCTGCTTTTTGGCAATTTGTTTGAAAAACTAATATTCTGGCTATTCTCTAGAAGTATTTGTGACCACCTCTTTCTGTGCCATTCATATTGTTCTGAAGCCTGCTCCCTGCTACCACTTCTTTTTTTTTCACCAATGTTCTTCCCACTTTCAGTCATCTGAACATTACATTTTATTACAGCTGACTGTCAGTAATAACCTCACTTATTGAATGGAGTTAATTACCTTTTCTAAAAACATACCTCTGAACTTAAACTTAGAGTGTTCAGAAAATGAGATTTTAAATTGCATTTCGTAGTTAATTAAAATGAGGAGGAATGACTTTGATAGCTGGGATCTTTAATCAGCTTTTTAATTACCTGAAGCATTTGTACTATCCTTTGGCTGGAACAAGCTGTTTAAGTGCTCAGTTGCTTTTGTTTTCTCCTGGGAGCAGCATGCAGAAACTGATTTGAAATGCTGGCCTCTTTCAGGTGTTATTCCTGGAGCTGAAGTTGCCACAAAATGGAGATGTGAAAGTCCAAGGGAACAAGAAAACCCTGGGTTACACCAGAAGAGCAACTGCTAAAGGAAACAGGGTCAGGCTAAGCAAGCAGTTCAGTACAACCAAGGTACAGTAAAATCTGTTTCTAGTCTGAAAGTAAATTTTAATTGCCTTTTGCTCCTCCAGTTACCACTGCAAATTCAAACTGGGTTCTACCTTCTCTGTTAGCAGAATTAGTGACTCCTACTCTCCTAAAGCTTGAGTGCAGTGAGGACATGCCTGTAAATAGCAGGCTTCAGTAAGAGTAAATCAGGCAGAATCTGATTTCCCAAATCACGTGTAAGACCAAAATAGCACAATAATTTTGTAAAGCCAATAGCAGAAGAATTTTTCCACATCAGCTTGAAAGATACTTAAATACCATGTCGACTAAATACAATATTTTCTCTTCCTGCTACGATCAAATCTGTATTTTTTGCTTCAGAGAATTTGTCTTCAGAATGGCTAATCTGATGGCTTATCAAATTTAGTACCTCAGAAGCTTGTATAATGTGAAGGCTATTGACATTCTTGCCAGTTGATAAATATTGTGGACCTGCATTAATACCAGCTGCTGCAGGCTAATGGGTGCTCTTGCCAGACAAGTGGAATTAGCAGATATATATGTTCCTGTTTTCAGGACTCATTAATCTGTGTTGTTTTCTTAGTTTCCCCTTGTTCAGTGTAGTCTGTACTCAGAAGACAAGTATTGATTTCTGGAACTCAAGTGGCAGTGAAGACATTGGGTGCAGTGGTGATGGCAGAGCAGGGAGCAAGAAGCAAAGGGAGGATTTCCTCCTTTTGTGATGTGGAGGGATGAGGCTGCAGCTGCCTGCAGCACACACCAAAAAAAGTTATTTTGAGAAATGTTTGCATGCCACTGTCTTTTGAAATTCTTGTTAGTCCCTTCACATTTCTGATTAAACTGAAAGGATTTGATTGCTAGTGATCAGCTTTGTCTACCAGGAGCGTGGTCAAGGGCTTCACTTGGTGTTCCTAGTGTACAGATAGGAGAGAGCAGGGAGAAAAATATGCAAGAAGATGGAGGAGAAGCATTAATGCTGGACAAGAGGAGACAACTTAGGGGACCTATGGCAAGTGATGCTTTATTTCATCATTTCAGGTGGTTTATTGGTTGGTGCAGATAAAGAGTGATGATGAGGGTGCAGAAGTCCAGAGGGAAGTGATTGTCTTCTCGTGGGTAATAAAACTGCAGCTGTGTCAGGTGGTGCTTTGATTACCCAGGTGTAGGTGGTGTAAATGGAGAGGATATGGATTTAATTTTAAGGCAGTGACACTGGAAGCTCACTGTGAGTGAAGGAGTCACTTTTTCCTGCAGAGCAGCAAAAACTTTATTTATAAAGTTTTAAAGGCCGTTGATTAGTTGTGCCCTTTTCTTCCCACAAGGATGTTTTGGAGAAATTAAAGACACTTCACCCATTGCCAGGGCTGATATTGGAATGGAGGAGGATCAACAATGCCATTACTAAAGTGGTGTTTCCACTACAGAGGGAGAAGCGATTGAATTCTGCACTGGGAATGGAAAGGATATACCCAATTTCACAGACTCACACAGCTACAGGTGAACAAATGTGTGCAAGTACCTCAGTTTCTTACTGGCTTTTTGTCTTTTTGTATGTGTGTGCAGCTTTTCTAAGAGGAAAAGATAGGAAATGAAGCCTGTGCTCTGCTTCAACCAAGCAAAGATACTGGTACATCTGTTTGACATATGTCTGCCTTAAAAACCCAGATGTATTTAAAATAGCTTTTGTGTTCACTGAGCAGTATTATTCATTTCTTGCACATATTACCATGTAAATCTCTGACTCCAGAGCAGGTTATTAGTGATACAGAAATGGGGAACCATCACAAGCCCATTAAACACTAATTACTTTTCCTTTTAAAAAATTTTTTTCAGTGGTTGTGTCCTCTCACTCTCCTGGCCATTGTATTTTGGAGATGCAGTGTGTGCAGCTGTATTGAGTTAGAGACTCCTGTTGGACCCTTCCTTAGTTGTGCCCTATCTTCCTTTCAGGTCGAGTAAGCTTCGCAGAGCCAAACATACAGAATGTGCCAAGAGATTTTGAGATTGAAATGCCAACTGTGGTTGAAGAAAGCCCCCCCTCCCAAGCCCATGGAAATGTTAATTCTCGTGCTGCACTGGGGGGCAGGTAGGAGGATCTTGACAAATCTTCTGTCTAAATGTAGTCGGGTTGTCAAATTTCTTTTTTCTGCCTTCACCTGTGGCTGCTGTCGTGTCAGTGTGACTTGTTCTTCAGTGTTTCTCTTACAGGAGAATAAATACCTAAAAATCAGTGATACATGAAAGACATAATGATACTAATAGCATGTGGTTTCACGTAGCTATTTGCTTTCTTTTTGATGTTCTTTATGAAACCCTTAAGTGGGATTAGCATTATGTTCCCAGCTGTTGGATGGAAAGCCTGAGTCTGAAAATAACCAAACTGAAGTTAGGATCTGGTTTGACTTGCTAAGAACTACTCTGAAAGAGCATTGAATATTGTGGAAGAAGCAGAAGAAAATTCATTTGTTTTATGCTGTTCCTTTTTAAAGGAACAGGGGTGAACATATTTTTCATTCTTTGTTAATAATTTCATTTGTGATAGTGACCTGCAGTAACTACTAGATAGCAGAGGAAGATTTCTAAATTTGATTTCTCTTAACCAAATACCCTGTTTTCTATGATTCTACAGTTCTACCTTGACAGCATTACATGCCAATGCCTTAACAGTTGTGTGGAGGTCTAGTGAAACACCAATCTTTTAGCATCTACCTTGTGAGCTTTGAGGCTTCCTACTTGGTGATGCTTTTCTGCCCTTTCAGTTTCTCTTTCCATTCAGGTTCTTGTCCCAGTTGTGTCACCTGAGTGACTTTTCTAAGCTTTTTTCCCCACAGCAAGATGTGAGAAATTTGAGAAGGTTTTTGCTTCTTCTATCTGGTGCCTCCTACCACCATGCATTTAACCGCCTTGGGAAAGTAATGACAAAAGAACCCAGGAGTAGAAGGGTCTTGTTCATATCCATCTCAGAAGAACCAGGCATAGCCATGGAGGCAGGAATGTCATTCTGAGATGAAGCTGTGGCAGTGCTCAGGCTTGCAGCAGCTTTTCAGGATGGCTGGGGAGCTGTGCTGGTTTCTTGAGAGTCTTCCCTGTAAAGAAGAGCCCATCAAAGAACTCTGATAGGTCTCTCAGACTGTCTTTTCCTACATTTTCCTACATTCCTTAGTTAAGCAGCCACAGTGTTAGGAAGATGGGCAATCCTACAGGCACAGAAATGACTCCTGGCACAAAAGAAATTGCAATCCAGCCAAGTCTGATCAGCCTTCCAGACTTTGGTCCAAACTGTCTATTATCTTACTAACCACTATTGCTACTTTTTCCTCCTGTTGTAAGAAGCTTCTGATCAAATGAGTGTAGCTAAATTAGGTCATGGTATAAAGCCCTTACACATTTAACTAAACTGAGAACCTATGCTGAACAGTGTGATTGTCTGCAGTAGCCAGACATGCAATTGTTCCTCACCTTTATTTCTTTTGAAAATTTATTTCTGTGATTTTTGTGCATTCATCTCTTTGATCCCTACCATGCCTGAAAAGCCAATATTTAAGAAGAAAAGGAAGTGCACAAGGGAGAGAGAGCATGGTGTTTTTTTCTGTGCTCTGCTGAAACTAGTCTTGATCTCAGAGATAGCTTTTCATTTTGATGAAGTATTTCCTCAGATCCCTGATCCAGACATCAAGGATTTAAAAAGGCTTTTTGCCTTCCAGTGAAGAGCCCATTGGACTGTCTGGTAGACTGGTGCTGATGGGAGACTGTGATGTGAATGGTGTCAGAGCTGTGCATTGTTCAGTGGATGTGCTCATGGATACAATTCCATCTGCAGCTACAAATGGCTTAGTGGACAAGAGACCTAAGCAAGCCCTGAGAGGATGCAGAGCATGTGGATGACACTGTAAACTTTTAGCCTCAGAAAAGAAAATTGAGCAGCTTTGGGGCACTATTTCCCTCACTCTTTATGGAGGAAACGTGCAGTGTGTTATGAGCACCTCTTTTGCAACTTCTGCTCTGATTTTACAGGCTTACTTGTGAATGTGTGTGTGTGTGCAGTAATGAAGGTGATGTTGGGGGGGGATTTTTCTGCCTCTGGGCTGGTGTATGCATTCTGTAGAGGAGAATGATGTTGAGAGACTTGGCACTCAAGGTGAAGTGTTGAATTTTTAGGATTTCTGTGACTCCGTTGCCTTTCTGGAATAAGCTCATCACAGATCTGGGGCCATTCATCTCACCTGTTTTAGAGCAGAATTATCCAATTTCTGAACTGAATCCTGAATGTACTAGGAAGATTTATCCCTAAATCTTTTTTGGGATCAATAAATCCCTTTCAGATGTTTATGTGGTCTCTGTCCAGTTCCTCCATGGTCAAATTTGGGTATGGATTGCCCAGAAAAATTGAATAGAGGCTGGTGTCTCACTTGTTTTTACTGATCTGTTGTGGTAAAAATGATTATGCATCTCTTAGTATCTTAGAAATTGGTGAAGGGCAGTAATTTTTTCTCCACAGATGCAGAAAGCGTTCCATTTTGCCTAATGGGCTAAAGGTTCAAGCTGCAAACAGATCTGAAGAAAGAGGAATACCATTTTCTGTTAGCATGAGGCATGCTTTTGTTCCTTTCCCAGGTAATGCCCAAGTCCTGCTCTGCAATTGTTAAGTATATGGTTAGGAAAAATCCTGGATATAATGAAGGCTTAAGGATATATGTGTGTCTGAGCAGCCTACTTGGAAAACTAGTGCAGTAGTTAGCATGCCTTCAAAATTATTCACATGACTATAAAAGAGAGAGTTTCAGTTGGGCAAAGTATTCAAATTATACCATTCACATGTTCACACTTTCATTTCTTCTTAAAGAATACCTGTTTTTTTAAAGAGGTAGCTAAGGCAGCTCTTAATACACAAAGTGCACTCTACCTAGTGTTCTTTCTATCCAAATGTCAGTTCTCACATTGCCTGCTCTGTCTTAGACACCTGGACAGATACTTGTTTATATAGTTTTGATGGATTCTAAATGTGACTAGATGTAAAGCATGCAGGCCCGAGCATTGGGGAAACAGGCAAGAATTTGTCTTGGTAGAAATTGCTGTGAAAAACTCCCAGAGCAGAAGATAAAGGACAGGTTCAGTCCTTCTTGCTGGCAAGTTGGATGGAATATTGGAGTAATTTATGAAATAATGCTTTCTGATAACTTCTTGACTTCAGGTGGCTTAATCTTGGCTGCTGATTACTCTCAGCTGGAGCTGAGGATCCTGGCTCACTTGTCTTGTGACTGCCGCCTCATTCAAGCCTTGAATGGCGGTACCGACGTCTTCAAGAGCATCGCAGCAGAATGGAAAATGATCGATCCCGAAGCTGTGGGAGACAGGACCAGGCAACAAGCTAAGCAGGTAACTTTAGGAAAAAAATTCAATAGCAGCTTTCTGGGCAGGAAGGTTCAGTGTTCAACACATTGCAGATGTTTTTCTGTTTGAGTTTGGCCATGATTGTTCAGCAGTTGCTTTGTCTGTCCTCCCACTCTCAGTACATTGCAAGTGGAGATGTTGGGGTTTTTTTGGGGGATGAGGGTGGAGAAAAGCAGCATGAATGGCTTGGACTCAGAGGGGGTGTCTCTTCTTGAATACTTGCCATGGTTTCCATACACTTGCCTTCCAGTGGATCACGTTTTGTTTTGGCTCTGCTTTCTCTGCATGACTGACCAAACGGTTGCGATTCTTCACCCTTTCCTCTGGCAGATCTGCTATGGAATCATCTATGGAATAGGAGCAAAATCTTTAGGAGAGCAGATGGGGATTGATGAAAATGAAGCTGCCAATTACATTGAATCCTTCAAATCAAGATACACAGGTTTGGATATGGCTGTTTGGGAGCTGAGTGGTGGTGGTTATTGTTTTTAATCCCTTCTCTCCATGTCTCTTCAAATCCTAAATTTGTCTCAACATACTACTCATATCTCTTGAAAATGCTTTTCATTTTGAAAATGTCCAGTCATGAATGTAGCAGTTTGATACTCTGTAATGTTTTACTCTCTCTGGTTTTATTTACCTTTAGGACTTTGTTCTTTACTTCTTACAATAATTTTTTTGTTATTTTAATTAATTAATAAGCCCTGAGGAGTAATTTTAAAGCTCTTCAGTTTCTGAATGAGAAACATGCTTTTCCTTATTAAAACACACAGCTTCAAGTGTTATGCTGTGACAACTTTAGAACCATGCTTCTTATAATTTTTAAATATAACCATTTATTTCTTCTGCTTTTGTCTTCTGCTTTCATGGAGTTTAAACTGTTTTGCATATTACCTTTTAATTTTTATCCAGCTGCTCAGTGTAGCTCTCCCCTGTTTTGTAAAAAGACATGGTTATGCTTCAAAGAAGCATGTTAATTTTTAGGAAAGATGTAGAGACAATAGAGCTGCAATCAGAAAAAGAATGGAGGGTAAATGGGACAAGAGGCAGCTAGCTCTAATCACAGGACTTGAAAATGAGCTGGAAAATGATGTTCTGAAGATTTAGGGTTTGTTTCTTTAGAGACAGATGCAGAAAAACAGTTTTCTGTAAAGATTCTGTTTAGTCTCCATTAATTCCTGAATTGTCTGTCCTTCATGACCATTAGGAAAGACTTCCTGCTTCCCCTCTCTTGGTGCATGTGTGTGCATACAAACTGCAGCGTACCTTATTTTGTAACTTCACTTCTCGTGGGTTTTCACTTGCTAGGTGTTGCCAGGCTGACTGCTAAATGACATACCTAGTGAATTCACTTAGGCTGTCAGTCCTGATTTTGAATATCTCCTTTATGTTTTATATTATATATATGTATATGTAAACATGGAAAGAAACTGTCTGAAGTTAACTTTTCCCACTTCAGTACAGTTGTTACCTGAACTTGCAGTGCAAGTTCACTCTTCCCTGTCTCACCTTTCTTTGACCTAAGTTTCTTTTTAACACTCTTGGTGGATTTGCTCCTTCCCTTGCAAAGTGCAGGTGGGTGATTTTCTTTCATCCTAGAATCTGAAGGGACACAGCCTGAAGTCAGGCAGCCTGAGGCATCAAGGGCTCTGGCTTCTGCTTTCAATTTACTCCCTCCCTACTACTTGTGTTTCCAGTGCTGGTCCAGGTTCTGACCTCTCCATTATCAATAATAATGTGTGACCCTCTGTGCCTGGGCACTGGGCAGGATGGAATTCCTACCTCCTTGTGCACAGCCAGATATCCTGACACTGTGTGCTCTCTTCCACCTCAAAAGTCTGAACAGGTTTTGCAGCAGAGCTGAATGAGTGATGGTGTGCTTTTGTCCACTGATGGGGTCTGGGAAACTGAAAGGATTTCCTCTGTGCTGCTTGGCTGCCCCCAGACTGCTTTCAGTGAGAGGTCAGTACAGAGCATCAGCTGTATGGCAGAAAACTTCCTCTCTCCTTTCACAGGGGTTCAGAAGTTCCTGAGGGAGACAGTGCGGAACTGCAGCAGAGATGGGTTTGTGCAGACCATCCTGGGGAGACGCCGCTACCTGCCAGCTATCAAAGACCCAAACCCCTACAGCAAAGCTCATGTATGTTGAGTGCTGTGCCTTTTTTAAACTCTCTTTTAGTTTTATTTTTAAAATGCCAGATTTCTTTGTGTAGCCATGTCTGCAGTTTAACAAGGTTTGTGAGCCATCTTAGTCATGACCTTCCACTTCTTGCTTAGTTCATTGTTCCCTCAGTCACTCTGTGAATAACAGAGCTTTTGTCATGGCCTGTTTGACGTCAGCCTTGTGTGGCTGGGTGTGCAGCTGTCATCACTGTGCTCACCTCACTTCAGAACTCCCACACTGGAGCTGCAGTGAGTAATTTATTGAAATCGATGGACATGATTTTAAAAAGCCTCCACACAGGGCTACACTTTAACTCTTCAGGCTGAGTTGCTCCCACTCAGCAGTCTTTGTATGTTACATGCTGTCACCACTTGAACAGAAAGGGCATTTAAGACCTGTATTTTTTGGTATTTGTTCCTTTTTTTATTTCCCCTGAAAGGAAAATTGCTCTAACTTCTTAGATAAATATTTACTTAGTATACACCTTTGCACTAGCATAATTTTTTTTCCAGGTAATTTTGGACACTTCTGCCATAGATTTACTTCAGGAAGAGTAAATTGACTCCCTAGAAAGGTGTTTCTGTGGGGAGAAAGCATTATACTTCTCAGTAGGAAGCTGTGAAATTAAAGACTAGAGTAGAAGAGGGAGGAAGTGGGGGAGAGACAGGGAAACAAGGAGGCTTTCAAAAAACTTTTGAAAATAAGGCACAATTTGATCTGAAAAATACTTCAGCAGGAAGCTTTCTAGATGCATCTTCTGTCCAAATTTGATTTAGTCATTAAAATCATATTAAAGACCAGTTAATGAATTATCTTCACTTTCATTTCAGCATCCTCGTAATTCTTTGCACATGTTTCAGCTCTAAACAAAGAAAGAAGAAACTTTGAATACAGTTTTCTTGTCTGAGGAGGGGATTAGTAGAGAAGTTGCTTGTGTTGAAAAAAAAATGGTGGTCTGCTGTGTTTTTGCACAGCTGTAATGCTCTGGCAGTCAGGATTTAGGGTGGCAGACCAGATTGTTAGGCCATAAAGTCCAGTTTCTTGCCTTCGGTTGTCCATCCCCTATGGCTTTGCAGATAGGCAGAAGTGTCTTGTGGTGCTTGCATTAACTGAGATTTTTCCTCTCCCCTTGAAACTGTTACCATGGGTATAGGCTTCACCTTCTTGTGGGTTGTGACTCTTACAGGTGTGACTCTTGATATTCATTAATTTTAAATTTGTGGAATTTTTTCAGGTGCCTGTAGAAATTTTGTGTCTGAAGCTAGTCTCTAATATTTCTTTCTCTCAGGCAGATAGAACAAACTCTTATTTGGAATTTTTACTCTGTGTATATTTGGCCATGTATTTATTATTTTTAATTAACTAGATGTGACATGTTGGATTTGATTTTTTGGGGGTGAGTTTTGAGAACAACTATCTGTGTTCAGGCAGAGCGCCAGGCTGTGAATACAACTGTCCAGGGATCTGCTGCAGATATTGTCAAAACAGCCACTGTGAATATTCAGAGACGTCTGGAATCCTTCTCCTCTGTGTTCAAGTCCCATGGACATCTGGAGAGCTCCTTCCAGAGGGATAAAACTGGTATGGTTGCCTCTACTTTGCACACTGGAGCAAGATTTTCAGTGTCACTAATGTTAATTAAAAAAAACAAAAACCAAACTAAAAAAAAAGAGTGCTTTTGGGCCTACAGGTGGGAGAAGTTTTATTTCATGACAGTGGTAAGGCTTTGTTCAATGGGCAAAAAAGTCATCAGGAAAGAGGAAGAATGTCTGCTCAACAAACTGAAACAAATGTGACCAGAACAGAGACTCCAGTTACCTCAGAACAGGTCTTGCAAAGGTTGGCAGTGAGAGTTCATGTGTGATGTGGTCTCTGATGCCACCACAGAATTGTTCAGAAGGAGGAAGGAGGAGCTGAGCAGACACTCTGGCTTCAGAGGCAGTGAAAAAAAATGAGTGGGCTCACTTCTGGTTCCAAAAATACATTTTTTGGTTAGAAATAAGTTTGGAATTTGTTGGCTGGAATTTGATGTACAGAGACTTCACAATAGTATTATGTGAAGCACTTATCATCATAAGTTTTTTCAGCATAAGTTTTTTTCTACAGATAGCAAACATGTGCTGGGATGCTCATTCCCATAGGAATGCCACAGAGACTTTTTTTAGCTTATTGTAGATGATGTTTTGTTCATCAGGTGTATTTTATAAAGGCTTCTTAAGAGATGGAAAGCTGTATTTCTTTGATAGTTCTTATGCTTCAGTTGAAACATGAAGCTGTCTTAATATGAAGAGTCTGATTTGGAAACTAAATAATTAATGGCCAAACATCTAAAAATGTGTCAGGGAGTTTATTTTGGAGAGACCAGGTTCAGAGGTTAGCTAGGAGTAGAAGGCACGAGCTTGGCAGAGTTTCCCACCCCTCCTAGGAGCAGCAGAAGCTCCTGACCTTTGGCCAGTGTAATTGTAGGGAGGTGAGTGGATGCATTTGTGACAGTTTTCCCCTGCTCTGATACTGAGTGTTTCAAGAAATGGAAGGAATTATTTTTCAGCAAATTAGAGATGCCTGTGCCATCAGAGGAGCATCCTGCATCATGTGGCTGCTTCGACATTGCTGCTTCAGTGTGAGGCTTGTGTGAGCAGCTGATGATGGCTTGAAATCCTCTTGTGAACTGAAGTCCTCCTAATAGCTAACCTGAGAAATAAATAACTTTTGAGTCTCTGTGTGTGAGGTGGTGTTTGTTTATTTTAAAACACCAACAGCTTTTACCATGGAAGGGTTTGTTTCTTTTTTTTTTTTTGTCAGGGAAGGCCCACCAGGGTCTTGGTTTTGTCAGCTGCTTACTTGTTTATTCAATAACTGCTCTTTTCTTCCTTCCTCAGTTCTACTCAGGAGCTACAGTTTCAGAAACTGCATTTTGCAGGAGGCTGACTGCTTTCTTAAACTAGCCATTAAAATGGTTGTGGAAGAAAAGCAGAATCCCAATTCATTGCCAGAGAGAATGTTGTAAAGCAGCTTCTGATTAAACTTTGCACGATTTTGTTTAAAATTTACTTTCAGAACAGATGGTTCAGGAGACACAACTGTCTCTTGCTTCTGTTCTGATTCATGTCTTTATAATGTAATGCTGAAATGTGTATATCTAAAATACTTTTCATTAACATATTTTCCCTCAATAGCTGTACAAATATTGATAGAGTAGCCATGATTTGTGGTTCTGTCTGTAGGCATGGGCTTTTTCATTTTCAAGGTCCTCACCTTCTTTTTCTCAGCATTAGGAATGTGCAAAGGTTTTGGACACAAGAAACACAGTTTTGTGTGATGGTGCTAACCAACTCTGCTCTTCACCTGTGTAGGAAGGCTGCTGAGGAGGAGGAACACAGGGATGTTACATCCCATCAGAGGAGGCTTCTTTATCCTCCAGCTGCACGATGAGCTCCTCTATGAAGTTGCAGAGGACGATGTCATCCAGGTACAGCCCTGCAGCTCCTCTTTCAGCTCTGCTGTGTTGCTGTATTTCAAACAAGCCTTCCTTCTAGGAGCCCACATTGTCTTCCTTGGATCCCCCCTCCATGGGTGCTGAAAGGGCTGTGAAAACAAAGTTCAGCTGGATGAAAAAAGCATGTTTGCATGCTTGATCCCTTGATTTTTGGATTCAAGCCATCCCCGTGGCTGAAGTTCATTTTCAGTTTGTGCTTTGTTGCTTGTAACAGCAGCTCATGCAACTTCTCTGTGAGGCTTGATGAGTGAAGTGGCTTAATATTGTTGACAGGTATAGGGGGAAGTGTTTCCTCATCTGGAGGTATTTTTGCCTTCCTGTTAGTGCTCTGGTGCCTAACTCAGAACATGCATTATAATAGCTGTGGTTTGTGCAGGGAAAGGAGGATTCTATCCTTTTAGTGCTCATTTCCTCATTCCCTACCTGCTTCTCTTCCTGGTCGGAGCACTGTGGTGCTGCTTGGCAGTGGGGTAGGTACAAGGGATGTGCTCTGTGGTTTTTAAGTGCCCTTAAAATGTCTGTGTATGCTCCTCCCTGAGGGCACTCCAGGGCCTGGGCACAGGGGAGCCTCTCAGGGGCAGGTGTTGGAGCTGGATGTTGGCAGCTCAGTGTTTCCCAAGTCCTGAGCATGAACACAGGAGGCTCCCAGGCTGTGCTTCCATACCTTGGGGTTCCTTTCTTCCCCTTCTGTGCAGGCACTTTGCTGATGACAAAAGGTCATCTCCTGATGCAAAGCAGTAACTCCTTGTCTGACAGAGCTTTCAGCAGTGCTGACTGGCCTGAGCATGCATGTATATATTAATAAATATGTGCTAATAAATATGTGAAGAATTTAAGTGAGTATATTTAATACTAATACCGATACGTCCATGTAAATAAAAACAAAAGGTTTGCTATTTTTGTCTTGAATCTCAGCTTGAGCTTTTTCTCATTTTGCTAGCTTTGTTCAGACATCTGCTGCTCCAGTCTAGGCAGGCTGTTTTTGAGACTGAAAGGCTCCTAATATTCTTCCTGTAGAAGACTGAAATCCCCTGAGTATAGGCTTTAACATCTTTAGATACTGACTCCAGTTTATCATGGTGTTCCCAGGAGAACTGGAGACAAGTGAATGATTTGCTTATTATTTATTGTATTTTATTTATTGCATTAACTACCTCAACCTCAAGAGCAATCATTACCAGCTTTTCTAACTCCCTTCAGATGTATTTCTCCATAGATTTTTCTGGGCAGTTGCTTAAACCAGCAGGTTTTCCTCCCTGCCCTGCAGCACAGCTGCTGTCCCTGGTTCTGGGTGCAGCAGCCCAAATAAGATATTCTTTGCTGGTGCCATGTGCTGGACTTGTGACCATTCTCAGAGAATCTCCTTCTGTATGGTTCATGTTTCTTTTGATCTGCTGGGCCCCAAACTTGATCAAAGCTGGAGTGGTTTGAATAGAGTGAAAAATTGATTTGTGTGTCATGCAAGCAACATTTTCCATGTTCCAGAATTTCATTTCCTTGTTTTCTCACAGCAGTGTGCCTTGCTTAGGCCCTGTTCAGTTTTTAATCTCTGATAACCCCATTTTTTTTCCTGCCCAGGCAGTTATTTTTCATCCTATTTTTGAGCAGTAGATTATTTCTGTCCTAATTCTCTACCCTGCTTCTTTCCACTCTGTACTTGTCTGTGCTGAATTACAGCTTATTTCAAAGCACTTTTCTAGGTTATCAAGATTATTTTGAAATGCAGTATGTAGGGGCATAAGGGTTTGGAAGACAGATCTTCCCCTAGTTCTTCATGCTGTTGTAAAGTCTTGTGCTCTGATATCCTCAAATCCCCTCCTCCATTCCCCAGCAAAAACTGTGGAGGAATTTCTATGGTGGCTACCTGTCAGCAAACTATGAAAACATATGGAAGGGTCAGACAGCTTGAATAGTTCCTCTGCTGCCAAGGGTGGCTTTTAGCTGAGCTGAGGAATCACCATAACTTCAAAGCCTCTTTTCACTCTGCTGTGGAAAGGTTCATGGGATGGCTGTGGATTGAGAGATTCATTCAAATAAGCAATCCAGGACAGGCTGGATTCGCCATAGGGGCAGGAAAGGGGGGTACCTTTGTCCAGGGTAGGTTTTTACAGTCAGGAGAAAAAAAATCCAGTCTCTTGTAATCCAAAGTGCTGCAGAAAGAAATAATTTCTGGTCTCCTAACTGTGTGTTGAAATGAGTGTTTTCTTAGGAATACTTTTGGAGAGCAGAGAACAGTTACCTAATCTGTTTACTAGAGGGCAGGAGTTGCCTAAACTAAATAGTGAGGGGGAACCTGGGCAGTATTTGTAGCACCCACATGGAATGTGACCTGCTTTCCCAGAGGTTTATGATTTGTGTTTCACAGAGTGCTTTTCCAGCTGGCACAACACGGAGGAGCCACCGTTCTTTTGCTTCTGGCAAATTTGTTTTGTGTCTTGCTTTCAGTAGCTTGAAGTTTTCAGAACAGACTCCATGAAACACTTTAGAGTTGTGCAGCTGAGTGAAAGATGAGACTCTTCAGGGCTCTCAGGTGTTTAACAGAAAGTTAATCTTGGCCCCTTTTTTGAGTAATCCCAAACACTGCAGAAGCAGTCACAGCTCTGTGCTGCATAAAATCTCACTGGCTTTATACAGTTTCTCCATTCATAAGCACTAATCAGGATTTGGTTGCGTTCCCACTGGTGGTAAGTCAGTGCAAATAAATGCAGGATAGGATTCCAGGTGCTTGTCTGTCCCAGCAATTGACAGAAACCCAGAGCACTGAGGCTGTGTCTGTGTCTGATGCCTGATGTTTTCTTCTAGGTTGCTCACATCGTGAAACATGAGATGGAAAACGCCATCAAACTCTCAGTGAAACTGAATGTTAAAGTGAAAATTGGCCCCAGCTGGGGAGACCTGCAGGACCTGGAGCTGTGACAGTGCTGTGTGACTTTGCCATGCAGCCAGGGGAGGCTGCAGGCACCTTGGGCTGGGCAGGGTGCAGGCCTGGGATCACCTGCAGGCGGTGTGATCCCCTGGGCTGTGTTCCTGCTGGCAGGGTACTGAGCTGCCTTCTGAAGTGTGGGGTGGAAGCTGGCATGAGCTCACCATGCCAAACCATCCAGAGCTCAGTCAGAGCACTGAAGCATGTTTAAACTGTGAAATTATTAATTGTTAAAAGAAGGATATTTAAATGAATTCTGTCAAGGGTGCTTGATTTTGTATAAACCCCCAAAGCCTAATGAATTTATTACATATTAAATGAGCTGGATTACCTTATTAAAACAAGGTGCAAACATAATTTGGCAGTGCCTGTGTATAATTGTCTAGGGCAAAAAGAGTCATTGTGATTGCACTTGATGTAGAATTTTGCAGGCCTTTGCCAGGATTATCTTGTACTGGATTCTGCTGATGACACTCATGTGCTGAAGTGGCTTTACAGTTGGCTGGATTCCTCACTGAGCAGCTGTGCAGCCTTCATAGTGAGTGGAACCTGTGCTTGGTTGGCCTCTGACTTTTAAGAAAGCATTTTGGTGACTGAGTGCTGTAATTCATCCTACTGCTACCTTGCAAACTGGCCTCAAGAGGAGGAATATTGTTTGGCATCTCTTAGACTTAATACAAAATCACCAGCAGAAACATTTTAAAGAATGAAGCTCAATGAATTGGTTAAAAACTTGAGCTTCATTCTTTAAAATGGCAATGCATATTTTTCTGAAGAAGAAAACTATCTCAGTCTGGCCAGCTGACATGGCAGCCTTGCTGGTGTTTGAGGTCTGGTGTGTTTGAGGGGAGTTGTTACACTGTGGTGGTGACTGTGGCTCTTCCTTCAGAGGCCATTCTCCTAAGGAAGCCTCACACCTGCCTGTTGGAGCCCCACTTAAACCTGCTCAGATTTCCCCCACTCTTTGCCTCAGTGTCTTTGGCCCTGATCCTATGATGAGGCAGAAAGTTTTCCTGGGAGTTTGGGCTTCTCAAGCTGAGCCAGGATCAGATCCTTCAAAAGAAGGGGCAAGGAAGGAGCTTGCAGGGAATTAATCTGCCACTATTTGGCATCACTCTCCCCACTAATACCTTCTGGTCTGGCTAAATCTCACATCACAAGTTTTCATTTCCCTTCCAGACAGCTGTGATGGTTACACAAGTTCAGCTGCTTTTGTTAACTTCACACAATGCCTGACCTTGAATTCTGTAATTTTCATCGTCTAGCCCTTGTATCTCACAAGAAAGGGAGGACAAGTGCCTCCCCTCATCTTCCTTATGCCTCTAATTATTGTATCCTGTCTTTTTCTGCAGTTCCTCCCTAATGTAATCAATCTCCATCTTTCCATTCTTGCCTCCTGTGAGAAGTTTTCAAGCCCCTAATTATCCTTTCATTTCTGAACTTCTGCTGGCTCCTTTTTGAGCAGTGTACTTTTGAAGTTGCTGTTTCAGCCTGATCTGAGAGGATGCACACTTGGCTTTCAGCAGCCTGAGAGGGGCTCGGCATCGTTAACTTCAAACGCGGCGCTTTGGCAGGGCCCTTATCCTGACATCACCGAGGGCTGGAGAGCACGGGGAGTGCTCAGAGATGTTAATGGAGCCTCCTCACAAAAGGCTGCATCCCGGACTCTGATCCACCGTCTGCCTCTTGTGCAGCAAAGCAGACACTGAGCCAGAGCCCCAGGTGAGGCTGCCTTGACTGCCCCTCTCAGCACCGTCTTCGCCTTCTTTCCTGTTCTCTATTCCACCTTACATTGAGGTTTTTTTTGTTTTCTTCCTGCCTGCTCTATGCCATGGCTTTCTACACCTGTCACCTGATGGCTGAGCTCTTTATCCACAGCATTGTCTTTTTTCTTACTTTATTCAAGCTTTTGTTACTAGCAGATCCCAGCCTCTGCCCCCTGGTGCCTGACCATTTGTGTGCTCTGCCTGTGAAGATGCTGCCTTGGGCTCATTATCAATGCACATGGCCTAATGATTTCCTGTCCTGGGTGTCCTGCAGGGACACACCTGTGCTGCATTCCAGGCCTCTCTGGGACTGCTGTCATTTGGGCTGCTTGTTCCTTGGCACATTACAGTATTTCCCTCCCACACGCTGCCTTCAGAGTTTCCCGAGGATGGATCTCACACGGATTTCTCAGCAAGCTCTCTCGAAGGGGGCGATGCTAATCAGTAAGGGGATTAACATGTACCCAAACTTATTTTGACTAACAAACTCAATGGGCTCATTTTAATTAAACAGTAATTTGGAGCAAATGAGAAGATAAGAGGTAGCCACTGTGGCATTTGAGTCGTGTTAGAGGGACTGGCTCTGAGCTGTTTTCTGATTGCTACTATTTACATTTCTCAATTCTGATTAGACTTTAACTGTTAGCAAGACCGAGCAGTGGAACAGAAGAGGGCAAAGTCAGGTAAACAGAGGCACTGTCCAGAACTGCAGAAAAGGGTTTATGTTGTTTCATGACGGTGTTAAGAAGGAGCCTGGCTGCTCACATTACTTACCTGGTTTTGTCTGTGGGCTCCTTTCCTCCCACCTCTGATTGGCTGAGGGCATTTTATTAATTCAGGACCTGATAACCAGGGTGCAGGTGAGTCTCAGTCTGTGTGTAGTCAGGATGGGATGCATCTGGTAGTGTTCGTTCCTCAGCTTGTTTGTTTCTCCCTTCACAGCCCATGCCAGCCTCCTGTCAGCTGGCACAGCCTGGCACAAGGACAGATGAATGCTGCAGAAGGGGTAAGAGTTCTGTTTGTTACAACTTGTTCACAGCCTTGTCTCTTGGTGCACACAGAATTCCTACTGCAGCCCAGCCCTGCACTGCCCTTGCCTGGCTGCTGCACCAGCAGGGATGTACCTGCCTGCCAAAGGAAACCCAGCTGGGATGCAGTCCTGGCAAACAGCTCTTGTTACTGGGAGTGCCTTGTGTTCATGTGATGGGAACCTGCAGGACCCAGCTCCTCAGAGGGACAGCCTGTGCCCTGGGGCTGCTGAGCAGCCTGGTCTGGTTGGTTCCCATCTCCTTTGTGCTCAGAATGACTCAAATGTGCCTTCAGCTGGCTACTGGTCCGGGGCAGGACTTGCCCAGCCTTGGCAGCAGGAACTCACACCTTTGATGTTTGCTGCAGCCTCTTGGTCCTTTTCCTCACATGCAGACCACAAGCTTGTTTTGCTTTGGCTTTCTGCTGCAGCTTTCCTTTTCTAAAACCCTGGCTACTGGAAGGGGTGACAGGCAGGTGACACATAATGGCACTGGTAATCTGATCTGATTGGGTCCTTTTGCCTTTCTCCCGTGCTGCTTGCATTTCATGGAGAGAGCTGTACATGGCTGACAAGAGGGAGAGGGGAGCTCAGCACCTGTGGCTGACACTTGGAGCTTCTCCTGGCACAGGAATTCAGAGGTGCTGCTGGGAGGAGCCCTTACACTGAGCTCACCCTGCCCTTCCCAGAGCTCACCCTGAAGAGGGAGGGACAGGAAGGGCCCTGGTCCAAGGCTGGTGACATTCCCTGCATGGCAGTCAGGAGCTCCATGTGAGCTCTCTGCCATGGAGCATGGGAACATCAGCTGGGCATGGGTTCTGTCCTGGCAGGAGCTGCTGGAGGAAGGGAGGTGGCCATCCCCACCCCAGCAACAACCACGACTGCAATTTTTGTATTCCTGAATGAGAAGTGAAAACTCCAACCCAAGCCTTTTCACAAACCTTACACCTTTGAAATACTATAAAGAATGTAGAAGTTGGAAAAAAAAGAGATTACACCAACTAGTATCAATTCTTTCCTTTATTTTCTTTCCCTCTGTTTTTTTTTTTTTTTAATTTATTTTTTGGTTGTTAATGAGGGCTTGAGACAGCCTCTCTGTAAGATGCCTTAGCTTTGTGGTACTGATTTAGGATACCTGTGGAAACAGGACATGGTTAGCACAGGAGTGTGTGGCTCACCCCAGATCAGCCTTCATTCTGAGACAGGTAATGACTCGTCAACAAACCACACACATACTCAGCCCACATTTCCTTGACACTGAATCTGAATATTTGCTGCTATTTAAAAAAGTACAATGTTTGATTTGTTGATTTAATCACAAAACAAAACACATGAATGGCAACACTCATTTACGTGACTATTGCTTATACACCTAAGAGGAAGAGTTGACTACGAATGTCCACAGCAGTTCCTGCATGAGAGAGAGTGTGTGCTCCTACCAGAGCCTGCCAAGGCAGAGAAACATCCAAGACTGAAATATGCTGTGCTTGGATTCACCTTTGGGCCATGGGAAAAGGTGCATGGGGCTTTTTGAGGGGCATAATTAACCAAAAACTGGGGCTGCAGCACACACAGTTTGTATATGAAGGAGGGCTGAGGCTGGATGCAGCCCTGAAGTGGTTTCTATTGAAAAAAAAAGCAGCTTTCTATGCCCACCTGCATTATGCACACACTGTGGTGTGAAAGGGATTCTGGAAAAGGAGTAGAGACTGTTTTAGAGAAGTATTTATGTGATAATTTTATACAATACATGTAGTAAATAGAGTATTTTTGTTACGCTTTTTGTAACAATCCTGGTGCTGTGGGGAATGACTAATTGATGTAGAGAGTTGAACTGTAGAACTGTAAAAAAAACTTAAACCCCCTCCCCCCAGGTAATTACAGAAAACAAAACCTGATTCTCAAAATTTCAATTGTCATGTCTTTTAATTCAAGGTTTGCAACTGAAGTTAAAGCTCTAGGAATAGATTTAATTTTTTTATTAATAAATAAAGTAGCTTGTACTTCATTGAAGACTTGCCAACTCTGCAGACTTATAAATAATCTAATTTAATGCATTTTTTCTGTCTATCTACAGCACTAGACATAAGATTACAAACATCTGGTCAAACCCAAAGGTGTGTGTGCTGTTGGAAGTTCTGTGTAACTGGTTTTGGATCTGATTGTGACAGAGCTCCTGGAGAGAAGAACATGAGAGAACAAAGTATCTAAATGAACAAACAGCATTTTAAACTGAACTAACACTTCCAGCCAATCTGGCCCGGCGTAGCTGAGGATTGCGAGGCTGAAGAGACATCTAAGCTTGGGATTTTGCTTGAGGTGCTGCTGTCTGAGTGGGAAAGGTGAAAGCACAGAAAGATTTCAACATCCAGTGACAGCCAATGTCCTTGATTTTCCTCCAGCCAGTCCCAGTCCTGCAGTCAGATGCTGTGCTCCTCGCTGGGAATGCTGCAGCTCCTTTGTGCCTGTCACTGACAGCCTTGAGCAGCGTGCAGGGCGAGCCTGGCAGAAATCCCACACTCCCCCTCATTTCACAATAAATCACCCAGGCAAGAGTTTTTCCTCCCTCATTGAACTTTTTAAGTGATGGGTTTTTTCCACATACATGGTAAATCTTGATAGAAAGCATTTAACAGTGTGCACTAACAAACTTATACAACATATACATTACATATATATATTATATATATAGAATGTTCTATATACAAACATATACAACTTTTTAGATCTCTACAGACTACAAGAAAATTGATAATTATAGTCACAAGTGGTGAACTTAACAGAAATTGTAATTGGTAACTGTCTGGAAATATGTAAAATATGTAAGAGTGGAAAGCTGTGACCTGATGGAGAGTACTAAAGAAAAGTTGCTTAAAAGTTTAGCATTAAAAATTCTAAGTTTGAGGGCTGCTAAATTCTTATTTCTCTGTTGCATAAAAATGCAAATGGAAATCTACTGGCAGGTTTTTTTTTCACCCTGGTGTTAAAGACTGTTGGCAGCCAGAGACAGTTGGACCAGTGTAAAGACTTGTTGAGGACACTTTTCCCTCTGGGTGAGCTGCAGTGATCAGCAGTCAGAAGTTGCTCTTAAATTTTCTTCAAGGATCCCATGATTCCAATCAGCCTCTGGAGCTGCTTCTGACTGCCACACAGCAGGGCAGAATGGAAAATAACCTGGCTGCTGGACATTTTGAATGCTGCCCCAAATGATTTTGTTGCCCAGAGACAGTGGGTTTGGATTCCAGGCCAGAGCACGAGCCCAGTGAATGCAGGTTTGGACTGAAGATCAAATTCCTGCAATGTTCTCCTTTATTTCTCATTCTCAATGCCTGCTTGGAGCAGTGCTTCCTCACAGGCACAAGTGGTTACTTCTGTGACCCAGCCCCTGGAAGTAATTCCCCAACCCAGTTCCTACTGGCATCAGATTGGCAAGTTTGGCTCATCCTTACACACAGAGAAATCCTCTTGGGCCATGGACAACTCCAATTCCTGAGCTCTCACCAGAAGCCCAGGCATTGCTCAGGCTTTGTCTTTTTTCCCTACAAGTTTCCACAGTTCTGACAACATGGAGCAGTTTCTCCTGTGCCAGGGAAACTTGTGGAGTCTCATTCCCACTTGAGCTAGACTTGTCAGGGCCATCATTTTGGTTTTGGCTACAGCAAAATGTAAAAATCCTGTAAATCATGAAATTCTGTTCTGCTACAATGGGAATTTAAAACTTAACACCTCAAATCTCTTCCAACCCTTTAACTTGTGCAGTAGGCCAGTTGTGAGGCCAGACTTGTGGATGGTCCAGCTTCCTGGGCTGTATTTTATTGTAGGTAAAGGAAGAAGAAGGAAAAGATGTCTTTGAGAGGGATCATCTGAACACTGTGATGATACAAACACCAGTGAAATTAAGGTCTAGGTGGGAGTGGGATGGTGCCTGTCTCCATCAGTGTCCAACAGGATTCCTTGAAGAGACAGATGTTACATTTCTTCAAAAAAAAAAAAATTTAAAGGCTGTTTTCCCAGCTTTTCCTCACTTTCTTTTTTCTAATTTGAAATTATGTCCAGACACATGAAAACAAGCCTTCACTGCCTTGTTTCCAAGCCAGTCTTGGAAAAATTTCTAACCTAAGAGTTGACCTGTGTGGCAGTGAGTCTTGTAGGATAGGGTGGAGCACTCCAGCAGGATAGGCAATAAATCCAGCTTACTGTTCTCCTCCGTGGCTGCAGGTTGCAGAGTTTCCTGCAGCATTCACTGCAAAAACCAAACAAGCCACTCTGAAGCAGAAGCAAATTACTTTTAGCAGTGTGAGCAGAGTATATATTGCCACTCACCCATGGTGTCACTTTATATCTGTGTTCCATATATATGTTGGCAATGGTTTTCCATGCTCCTCCCTGGCCCACTCTGTAGTGTTCCTGCTCTAATCTCTCTTTCTGTCACAGGTTTTGGGGGGGGTTTCTGTGCAGGCCTCCTTTCATAATTTCAGCTGAGCACTGAAGCTGCTCTGCAAGCTGCTAAGCAGCCTCTGAGCAGTGCTTGATGGGACTGTGGGTTCCCATCTTGCCCTTCCTGACTTGAAGAAATGCTTTCCAAAGCTGGTTTTCTATTCCTGTTTCTACTGGGAAATAAGGCAACCAAGTGATACAGACTCCACGGGGATGAAAAGGGCCACGGCCCCCCTTCAAGGACAACAGATGAATCTAGAGCACATTTTAAAAAGTATAGATTAGGATGATGTTTCATGTGCTCTGAATTGCAAATAAACCATCTATGCACATTTCTTAATGATCTTGTTAGATAGTGCCTGTCCAGCTACCTGCAAAATCGTTAGATTTTGGGGATAGGATTTTAAATTTATTTATTTTTCTGTTAGGAGTTAAAGAGCACTGCCTTGAGCAAGGCTTTTCAAGGGAAATAAATAGCAGATAAGAAAATAATGCAGCTCAACTAATTTTTATGTGGAGAACAGTAGCAAACATGCTTGAAATGTCCTGGCTTTTCATAATGTAACTTTTAAAAAATAAAGATTTTTGTCATTTAAGGTGTTTTTCCTTTTTTTTTCTTTTTTTTTTTTCTCAGAATAGAAATAAATCCCATTTTTCTTCGGTCACAACATGCTTCCTTTTTCTCTTTTTTTTTTTTTTTAAGTTGGCAATTAGTCATGCAAAGTTTTATAAGTGCATTAACATTCGAGTTTGTACAGAATATTTTGAACCAGACACACTCCCCACAGTTCATACCTACAGCTTCTGAAAAACTACATGCCACAGTGATGGTTGAGTTCCTTTTGGGAAAAAAATTGGCCCCCCCATAAGTCAGCTGTTGGAAAGACCCTCATGATTCCAGCTTCCATCCCACGGTCTGTAAAATTTCTCCTTGACGTCCACTGTGATGAATCCAATAACAGTAACAGGAAAACATCTTCTAGGAGAAAAAACTGTCTCTGGCCAGTGACTGGGAATAAAGGCTGCTTCCCTGAACAGTGTTCTTAATAAAGCCACAAGCAGCTTCTTTGAAAGTCTAAAACTGGTACCACTTTTTGTCCTTGTATTTGAGCATCACCTACAGAGATGGGAAAAAAACCAAACAAATGGCAATCAACACCACCCTGCATATGAGAGACCACACATGACCCAGGCCCATCAACTGTCAAACTTCAGAATTAATAAATGCAGAACAATGCAATACTTCACTAACAATGTCAGCAGGTCTTGGGTCCACTGAGATCTCATCATTAATTTCATAGTTATTACATTTAAAAAGTGTTACCTGCTATTGCTGGTTTTAGAAGATTTTCCCTGAGGAACTTTACTACTTTTCTTCTTCAAAAATTAAAGGAACTTGCTTTCTATAGGAATAAAAAGATGGAGCATAGTAGATATGCCCTGACTATATAAACTTGTTGTAATTCAGGGCACATTCTTTCTGCCTCACACTAACAAAAGCCAATAAAAATGTAAAGGTCTTGTCCGGAGATGTGATGCACATGAACTGAAAAATGTGCATTTTGGGAAGTATGCTTTGATGTTGTTTTATCTTCAAGAAAAATCATTTTAGTTTTCCCAGTCTTAACAGCGTGGGATGGAAAAGCTTTCCATTTCCAGCTCCAAGCACAGAAGCTATTCCTATTCCTGGCAAGGCCTATTCTACATAACAGTACCACAGGGCTGTACTAGTAATGTTCTCCTTTTCCCAGTAAGATCTGTAAAGGTTCCTCTGCACTCATCCACCTACCTCTTTTCTGCCCTAGTGCATGGATGTGCTGCATTAAGTGGCTTAAAAAAACAAACCATAACGAATTAGTGAGAAAGGCAAGATGAGAAGTGCCATGTTCTAAATTCAGAGGCTAACAATGGATGCTCATTTCTGGAAACGTGAAAGGAAGGACTGTGTTTATTTTTGGCATTCTGATAATTTGGGAGCAGGAACAATGCCATGCTGACATGAGCACACCTCCAACACCACGACTGGGTGAAGGGAGAGAAGGGCACTTGGCTTTCCCAAAGGGAAGCACACCGGGTTGGCAGTGCCCATTGCAGGGTGGGGGTGCCAGGGCTCCTACCTCGTGTGCATGTTTGGAAAAGGCCTCTGCGCTGGCCATCATGCTGGCAGTCCTTTCATCCAGCTCGCCCAGCTTCTGTCCCCTCTCGTCCAGGGCAATGCGCGCTCGGGTCAGGTCCCCAATGACCCCGCCCGCCGCTCCTCGCACGCCTTCGATCCCGCCCGACCCAGGGATGTGCTGGGCCAGGCTGCGGGAGGCTTTTCCTGCTGTGGCCTCGCCGACTGCACAGGAGAAATGGACACACAGAGAGACAGGGATGAGCTCCTGGCCTGGCTCTGTCAGTGCTGCCCAGTCTCGAGCTGCCTCCTTGCAGCAGTGGCACCATTCCAGGGGCAGGTGGCACATCTGGAAGGTTTTGCTCTGCCACCAGCACTGCAGGGCAGTCGTGTGCCCCCCACTCAGCTGATCAAAAGAAGCTGCCAAGGTGAAGGAGTTATGGAATGGCAGACAAGGACCCTCCCCTTCCTCCACCAGGTCAACTTTCTCTTTTCATCAGTCATCTAAATCTTGTGTACTGCTCCATTCCTAGATGACAAGGGCAGGAGATCTCAAGAATGAATTGCTGCCCAAAAAACCCCAAGCAATAAACTACTCACAAAGCTCCTCTCTGTCAAAAGCTTGTCCGCTTCCTCCAAAAAGTCCTTTGAGGAAGCCTCTGTTTTGGGCTTCTGGTGTTTCCACAGGAGTAAACAAATCCCCAAGCATGTCCTAGTAAAGCCAGAAAAAGTCCATGTAAAAGGTTAGTGAGGTGAAAGTGATTCTAGGTGTTTTCTTGCTTTTCATTAACAAGCCACATGCACTGGACCTAATCAACTAATTTTAAAAGAGTCTGTTGTGTGACCAGGATGGTGCAGGTAATATTTGTGTATTCTGACAAATGCTTGGACTAACTAGACTCACTCATGCTTTCAAAGGGACTTGGTTTGTCAGTGCTCAGCCCCATGTTTGTTACCAGAGAAAAAAACCTGCAGCTAATACAGAATGAAAATACCAGTGGTAAGGTCACATTTTGCTTAGAAACAGCAGAGGTGACACTAATTGAATAAACAATTTGTTGTGTATTACGTATTTTGATTTAGTGACTGGGGTAGTCACTCTGCTTTCCTTTTATTGCACACCTGAGTTCAACGCTTGCCAGCAATTCAGAGTTTGGTGGTTTGTAGTTTAGTTGATTTTTTCCTTTTTAAGCAAAATTCATTACCTTCCTACAACTCTCCCCCACCCCATTAGTGTGCCATCAGCATTGCTAAATAAGCACATCTGCTGAAGGCACTGCTCTGGTGCCACATCTTGGAACAGTCACTCCAAACAATTGTCAGGCTCAGATTGATTTGCAGCAGTATTAGGAAAAGCAGGCTCTCTGGAAAACTGATGGGAAAAGTGTGCAGTGCCATTAGTGTTTGAAACCAGGGGGCTGTGTGTACTGAGAACAGCTCCTGCCCTGTTGCTCAGCTCTGTGTTTGCTCAGCCAAGCCTCAGCAGGCAGATCCAGCTGCTGTGTTGCACACAGCAGGCAGATCCTGGGGGCGAGGACAGCGCTGTGACTCACAGCCACTGCTCCTCTGCACAGTCACCTGCTCTGGGGAGAAAAATTACTGCAGCCCTTGGAGCCTAAGTGGAGCTCTCATGCAGCCCAGCTTTGTTTTCCCAAGTAGCAGGTGACACTGGGTCATCTGCTTTCTGTACACACATAATGACCATGCAAAGCTTTTTTTTTGCCTAAAAGCCAAGATAAAAGCAGCCATAGTCCAGGAGTACAGAGAAGCAAGGGCTGTGGTTCCCTTTGCTTGGTAGTTGCATGGTGCTGTTAAGGCTGGTAAAAAAACCAATTTAGCTTGTAACAGCCTCTTGCTGTAGGTCCACAGTCTAAGATGCATCGGTCAAACCTTTAGATTATTTTAAAATTGGCTCCTTGCAAAATAATCTCCTCTCTGGTGCACAAAAGCTGGTGTGCAATGCTTGCTCCTCAAAGTGCCTTTTCAGACTTGAGACAGACAGTGCTGTGATGTGAGTTGAGCAGCTCAGCACATGTTATTCCCTAGGGCATAATGAGTGCTGGCAGGACCATTTCTTTTCTACTTCCATTCTGGTTCCCTGCTAATTATATAACCCAGAACTTATTCCCTCTCTTTTTTTTTTCTTTTTTTTTTCCTTTTATTACTCATGTTTCTCCCTGTAACATCTCACAATTCCTTCTCCTCAGTAAATGACATTTTTATTTGCATTTTCATTGTAAAATGACCAAACCAAACCAAACCAAACCAGCCCATCTCTAACATTGTAAAGACTTTTTGCACAGGTGCAGGTCAGAGTGCATGAAAAAGCCCAAGGAACAACAGAGCTGCTGACCTCTCTCTGTTGCTTTGGCACCCTTCAGTCAGGGCAAGTGGAGAGGAACAGATCTGTCCTGCCCCTGCAGTCCTTATCAGGGCCAGTTTAGCCCTGAGGAGTGAGGCCACTGTCTCTGCCACACACGGGCACAGGGTGAGGTGTGAGCCCTACCTGCAGGTTGTCACACATCTCCTGGCTGTAGGTCAGGCGCTGGATCTCTGTGGGAGAGCTCAGGTACAAAGCCTGCCCTTCGTTAGTGAAACAAAAGGTCCGTGCTATCCTCATGTCTGTGACAGGCAAATAGTTCATGTCCAGCAGCGGGCGGAGGCTGGGCAAGCTGAGGAGAAGCACATTCCCAGGTTAGCATGGAACACCTGCTCTGTGCCTGCATTTTCAACCAACACTTCACTTTATGCTCTTCACAACTGCAACAGTTAAAGTACAGCTCTAAGCTGAAAAATCCTGCCATAAAAATGCTGCATTCCCATCGGACTTTGTTTGCTTGCATGGAGGGGTTTCAGCTGCCTTGCCTCCGTGGCCCTAAGGCTTCTGCTTCTGTCTGGACATGGGATGTGCATGGCACAGCTTGTGCCACATGGCTGGGTCGTTTGCAGGGCAAGGCCTGCAGGACATCTGTAGGAAAGGGCCTGGCAGGGCCCTGCTTCCACCCTGTGGACAAAGGCTCCAGCATCACCTTTGCTGTCCTCCAGCTTCCCGTGGTTTTTGAGCAGTACTTTTTCCAAATTTAAATGGCCTGGCCAGGGAAACAGGGAGCAGCAAGGTGAAGGTACAACTACAGGGCTACTGCACAATCAGCTCCTGGGGGGAAGGGGCAAGGAAGGGGAACCAAAAGCTCTGAACAGAAAAGTACAGAAGTGCCAAGAGTGGGACCTGATACTTCACAAAGGATAAACAGAACCCATTCTACGGCTGAGTTTTCTACTTCTCTATACCTGACCCACCATAACTGGGCAAAATTATCAGGGCTTTCTTTTATCACAGTTAAAAATCACCAGCCATCAACTGTCACAGGTAGGGGACTACTAGAAAACACCAGGAGCTTGCTTTACTGTGCACCTGCCTGCTTTAACTCCCCACGTGGAGACAGCCCAAGGATCAGGTACGGCTGCATCAAGGCAGGGAATTAAACACACCCACCAGGGAGTTAATGCAGAGCATCAGGCACTCTGGAGCAAACACAAGTGGAATATGACAGCACTGTACCACCTCTTTGCTTAGTTTTGCCCCAAGATTAGTTAGATAAGTACCTCAGTGTCATGATGTGCCCATTAGCACAAAAGCACGCCAGACAGACGCTGTTACAGAGGGTGACCACATCTGCTCGCAATAAAAAGGACGTTTCGGTGATGTTGTGGACATAAAGACATGTTTGGGAAGGCAATGAGAAGACTTTGGCTTGTTTTTCTGAACAAATGACTGCAAATTGATGATCACCCATATCCTGGGAGGAGGAAGGGGAATGCATGACAAGTTTCCTTTTCCTTGCTTTGTCACCGTCATCAGCACTGTGTGGATCCCTCCATACTTCATAGGGCTGATGTGTCAGTGTCCCCATGCAGTCCAAGCACGCGAAGGTCAGCACGGCTCCCTTCAGGGTCAGCACGGTGCCTGCAGAACAGAATTTCCTCTCACTGGCACTGGCACCACAGCCAGGCTGCCTGTCAGCACAGCACAGATGACACCAGCTTTGGTAAACACAGCACACACATTAATCCAGCCAAGGTGACAAGGCGTGCTTGCTCAGTTCTTTCTGAGCACACGAGAAGGTGAACAAACAGCCTGCCAGTACTGGAAAGGTCTCAGGCAGCTGATATCTATAATGATGGATGGAACACATGCTGTTAAAGATGGCCTGTTGTTTATCTCTACATTATACTAGCAGAATATGTATTCCCCAGCAGTAAAATTGCTCCAAGTCTGGTGACCTTCCAGCTTGTTTTTCTAAACAAACTGGGGGTGGGAAACCTCTGCTTCTGCGCATTCTCCATTTTTTGTCCATTTTTTAAGCACATGCTGCCTCTCCTCAGACCTGACCTCTCAGCCCTCTGTTCTCTCTGCTACACCATCTGTCACTCACTCAGCCAAGGATCTCTCCTGGTACAGCAACCTGCCAACATTTTTGTTTCCTTTCCTGAACTCCCTTCTGCTTCTCTGCAGCTTTCTGATACTGAGACAGCCAAACTGCTTGCAGAATCCCAGACAGAATTGTAAACAGGACTGTAATTTCACAATATGAAGGAGCTCTGGTCCTTACAAAAGAACATGTAACTTTGCCTGTAACACAAGGCAATCCTTAGAACTAACACAACCAAAGTGTCTCAGTCCATGAAGCTGTTGGTCCCTCATGAGCATCTTTACCTGTGTGCCCTCCACTCAGTGAGTGACCACTGCTTGATTTTTTGAGACACGTCTGCCCAAAAGGCCATACAAAATCATGCACGTATTGCCCCATAGTACCAAGACAGATAAAAAGCAGGAAAAGAGCTGCACTCTCACCACTTGGAGACACCATGACTGGCTCTGACTGCCGTAAGTCGTCGCTAGCAGGCAGATTGAGGGACAGGATTATGACCATTCCGAGGCCTGTCCCAACCCAGAGGCAGGAGGAAACAGCGGAGTCGTTCTTTCGGGCAAAGGACTCCATGAAGAACAAAGCTGTGATTGCCTCCTTGGAGTCTCTGTCGATGCTGGACACGCTGGAGCTTCGGGAACGGCTGAAGGAGTTTTCCCTATTTTCTGCACAAACAGATACAAGTAAACAGGTATAAATCAGTGCTCCTGGAACAGGCACAAGCCTGCAGCAAATGCAAACTCCCTGCAGAGTACAGAAAATAAAGTTTTCTTAACCTGAGCAAACATTGTGACCCTAGCGTGATACCAGCTTGCTGCCAGCGTATAAATAAGTGTGGAAAATGCTGTCAGACATCATCAGCTAGATCTGCATTAGAAATAGCTGCCTATTATGGAGATTAGCATGGACTAATTAGAAATTACAAGAGCCTTTGCTCAAAGGACTTGTTCTAAATAGCACAAAATAATTTTGGACCCATATGTTACCAATGCATTTAGAATTAATCCATGTATCCCATTGCTGCAGGACATGAAGGGAGATGCCATTACCAGTTTCAGAGCATGTGTCCCCTGCTCTGATCTTGTTGCTATCACCAGGACATTCAAGCACTGCGCTCACAACCATCATTTACTGTGAAGGCATTAATAACTGCTCCCTGGGGAAAAGATACCCATTGCTGAACTGAGCCTAGTCTCCAAAACATCTCAGGGTACACATCCATTCTGGCTTCCCAGGGAGTGAAGTGAGAAACCTGCTCTGTGCCCTTGGCAACAACTGCAGAGTGAGCTGGCACAGCTGAGCTTTAGCAGGCAGCATCGAGAGCCAGCTGGAGACAGAGCCGTGCTCTCCCCACTGCAAGTGCCCAGGTACAGACTCCCTCTGAGCTTTTCAGAGAGAGGTAATCATGAACAGGCTGAGGAGCTCTGCTTTGCTTTGTCTAGTGCCAGGCAGGAAGCACAAAGCTGTGTGAGGTGGCTCCTGGCATTAGCAGGAACATCAGAGGCTATGATGCACAGAGAGCTAAAAAGTTCCTGAAGAGTCAAGGAGCCAGAGGGAAGATGGGAGTAGGGCTGGCTGCTGCACAGTCCAGTGCTGCCAGTGCTGCTGTTTACCAACCTGTAGTTAAACATGGGATCAGATCCCTGGAAATCCCACATGCTCTTTTGCAACAATAATGACTGGAAGTGGAGAAATAGCTGAAGGTACTGGATCTGAGATAAAGGTCTTGCTCCTGAACCTATCATTATGAAGCAGATCTGTATCTGGTACAAAACTGTCCTTTTTATAGTTCAGAAGAGTCACCTCCTCAGAGCCAATAGAAGTGTCTAAAAAGAGGAATAGTTTCTGCCATGGTTGAAGAATAAATTTAGAAAATTACTTTGTCACATACTCCAGCTTAAAACTGAGCTAATCCCCACACTGTATACATGGCTCCTGTGCTCCATCAGAGCAGCAGCTTTGCCAGTGAATCTCTTCCTCAGACAACAAACTGCAGCATTGTGTTCCCCTGCCCAGCTGCCTCAGTGCAAAGTCATCCCTACACTGCAGCTCCCTGGGGAAGACTGTAGAGAACCAGGGTGAAGCACTGCTGGAACCACACCAAGTATTTCTGCATGTGCTTCTGCCTTAAGTGCTGGCACACAGGGCTGGGGCAGATTCTCCCGCACTCTTTCACACTTGGGCCACCTCCTGTCCTTTGAGGGCATTTGTAGCATGTCAAAGAGGAGTTTTACAGGACAGTTGTTCCTGGCACTTCAGTTCCACTCTCATGGAAGAGAATCTTATGCCTACTTGAACTTCCAAGCACTGCCCTCACCCCATTTCCATGTTCATGTAGGCACTGTTGTAGCTCTCTAGCTGTGTCTCAGCACTGCTCCATGTAGCTACATAAACTGGGATTGTTGGCACATCTACAGACACAGCTGCTAATACCTTGAGAATTAGTGTCTCCCATAACCCCAAGAACTTTGTGCTGCTCCTGCAGGGAATGGGTTGGCCCAGCTCCTTCCTGAGCACTGACAGCTGCCAGGTAAAGAAAGGAAGACAGTAATTTCAAGGCAGAAATCATCACAAGGCAGAAATCATCAGGGCTCTCTCTCTCTCTATATATATATGTATATATATATTTTCTCCCATAGGGTACCTAATCTTTAATAAAAATGCTATTATGTAATTAATCTTCTCTTTAACAGGTGTATTAATATCACAGTCACATAAAATTCAAACCTGGTGGTGCTCAAGCTAAGAAAGATGTTGAAAGGACAAATGCAGTTAGTGTAGGCGACATACACATTACTTTAAATATATGATGTGCCATTTGCATGTGTCATCAAGCTTTCTCCCTCCCTAAATTAACAAGAAATGTTCCTCACTCCTGTGCAGTTAACTAATACATCTCTGCAAAACTGACACTAACAGATATAATCTTTAGGACACTTTTGAGAACATACTGTGCCATTTTCTTTTAAATACACTACTCAAACTGAAATTCTAAAGATCAGCAAGACATATGCCAAAATTTGATGTCATTAAACATATCTGAACAGCAAAGTCTGCAACTGCTATGTGACTTTATTGGCTGGCTCTAAAGCAAGGTAGAAATCTCCGCTCTTTCTAAATTTCAGGATTAAATTAAGTCTTGTTCCCTGGGACTCTTTTCTCAAAAAGATTCTATCCCAAATTCATCATCTAGAAAGCATTCAGTTGTATCCTGGAGAAACACAAAAGCACTTTCCTTGGGAAGTTTTAAAAATTTGCCAGATTATTTGCTAGTATGTTTTCTATGTCTTAAAATGACATCCCATCTTCTCAAAGTTGACTTGCCAGTCTGTAGCAATCCTTAACCCAACCACCATATTCCAGGTCTTATGTTCTTCCCTTTTCTTGCTCTGCATGATGGGTGCAGCCAGAATGTTAGCTACATTTTTCTGCAGGAGTCTGAGCTAGGACCACTTCCTTGTGACAGAGGTCAAAGTTGATTTGGATTCTGTGCTGCAGTGAGGGGACAGGACATTCACCTGTGAAAAGCTCCTCAGAAGTTTCTGTTTTCTCCTCTTCTGGAGAACATCCTGCTACATAGCACTGTCTCATAAATGTGCTCCTATCACTAGATTACTTCCTGCTTTGAGGAAGCCCAGTATTCCCTTTTCTCTGAAAGGCACATATCCAGCTCCCAGGATCCATTAGGTCCCACACAGCCCATCAGATCATCACATCCTTGCTCCTCTTCCTCTTGCACACCCAGATTTCTTGGCTTTTCTTTTCTCCTGTATAGGTCTCCAGGCTCCAGAGAGCACCATCAGAGGGACCCAGTGGCCCCTGAGTGCTAAGGCAGTGACTGCAATTTGGGAGATGCTGCTGTTGGATGATGAACAGCTCTGAGCTAAAGCATTACTACCTGCAGTCAGTGCATTCCATGGATCAAGGCCACACAGAATAAACACCACTGCTGTCCTAAGAGTAGCCTTGCTTACTTCAAAATGTTTTCATTCAGCCCCACCCTATGCACAGTTTGGGTTAATGAGCTGCAGATGGAAACTCAGGAACCAACTTCCTTTGTGACACTGGACTGGTTGTTAAATTTGGGTGATGAGCCAGCAGCATACAAACAGAACCTTTATGACTCAAAAACAACCAAAACCTCTTTAAGTTGCTTCCCATCTCGTGGAAAAACACACAGGACACTTCAATGCCCAGGCAGGTTAAAAAGGAAGATGGTGCTTTGGAGTCCTTTGTTCATCCATGTGTGAGCAGTGCAGTGCCACGCACTGTGTGAAGATGTCCTGATTCCATGGAAGTGCTGGAGCACTGGGAATGCCACCCACTGCCACAAAGACACATGCATTGCAAAAGGACAGGAATGACTGAGCCAAACATCATCATGACATTTATACAAAAGCAGCCCTGAGCAGTGATTTTCTTTATGAAGTTAGGAATCAGGAAGATAGAAGCATCACTTGTTAAGAGGAATAAAAAAACCTCAACCTATCAGTAACAAAGACCAACATTTTCATAGCAAATATTTACATTCATTACTGAAGAGTTTTGCAATTGATTCTCAGTGTCTTGGATGCTATTTATAGGCCCTTTCCTGGTCTTAAAGTAATGAGTAATTGATCTGTTTATGAAATATATACAAAAGTTGACCTTTTTGACATGGAAATCAATATATTATGGAAAAAAAGAAAGTGGAATGGTTTATATTCTCCTCACTTGAAGAACTCTAGAAGTTTTAATCCCAAACACCAAACCTAACAGAGGCCAATGGAACTATTTAAAACATTTGCCCATTTAAGACCATCATCTTACATTTTAAGAGAAATCTGTCACTTTCAAAATTAGGTAGTCAGGAAAGCATTCAAAGCTCTGAATGTCAAGGGGGAATATACAGTAAAGGAATTATACTTACAGCATGAATTTGTGCACAGTAACATCACGGAGACACAGAGACCAAACATGGTGCTGATGGCAATGCTTCAGCAACACCGAGGAGAAAGGGGCAGGACAGAATACACATTAAGGAACATTTGCTTGGCTATAATACCAACATTTTCACAGCACCACTCTGTGCTGCATAACACATAACACAACTCACTAGAAAGCTGCAGAAGTTGTCCTAAGCAGAAATAATGTACTGGAATTTTACTGCCAATGAGTTCCTACAAGATCAATTTATATAAATTACTCTAAAACTATGCTGTGGATATACAGCTTGCAAAGCATTCCAACCACTGGAATGGCTGTGGCTGTGCTCTCATGGACCTCACAGCTGTGGGATGCTTGACCCTCCCTGGAGAAACTTCTGAAATGTATTGCCCTGAAGTTGCTACAATTAAGGCAGTGTAACCTGCAAGGTTTCATGGAATTCCCACTGACACAACACTGACAGAATGGATGGCAAATAAAGGCTTGAAACAGAAAATAGATTCAAGACAGTAGACCTGGATCTTTGGTATTTCCAGAATACAGTAAACTTAAGGCTTATGTTTTAGTTCAGCAACTTTTAAAAACGGAAGGGAACTGTCAAGACAGAATTATTTTTCACGTTGAAGAAGTAGAAATAATTTCTACAAAAATGCAAAAGATCTTTGCAGTAAGAATCTATCAAACATCCATATTTAATTGTATGAATCACTTCCCTTGACTTACACAAGCAAACTGTCTTTACATTAACCTCACTAAAAGCTCAATTTGGACTCAGTTTATGAGCTTGGACATATGTTCTTTAATTAAAGACATCACAATTCTCTAGAACTGAAACCCCAACCTGAACTATCTATTCTGCTGAAGCATCTTTCATAACACTGATGGTTCAGGAAAGAATAACTTGTATACCTTTTATACATGGAAGTATCCAAGGTAAGGTGGAGACCAACGGCATCATAGAAGGTGACGAAGCCATGGCACGGCAACATCCCTGCCTCCACACCTTTCTCACCTGGGCCACCCATGGTGCTGGGGACCTCAGTCTCATCCCCAGGCTGTCACTGGGGTGAAAGTCCAGAGATCCAAAAATCCTGAACCTCCAGGGGCACTGGAAGTGGAAGAGGCAGGCCAAGGGAAGTGACCATGGATATAGCAAAACACTTCGTGTTGATCTGAAGTGATGGCTAGCAAGGAAAAAAACCTAAATTTGAGTACTCAGGGCATAACCCATCCTCAAATTCAACATGCCTGGAGTACAGTGTGAAATTAGCTTCACCTGGAATCAAATAATTATTTAAATTAAAACTGACTAAACTGACTAGATATTCAGTGACTGTAAGAGCAACAATATTTTCATTGAGTTGGTTGTTTTAAAAACAAGAAAAATTTGCAGATTCTCCTAAGAAATCAAGTCCATCCTAGCAGAACCTAACAGAAAACATACTCCAAGGAAAGTAAGAAACACACTTTCTAGATATAGAACAGGTCTTCTCTGCAACATTTTCATCTGCTCCTCTGCACAGACAAGAAATATGGTGACAAACAGAAATGTTAGTGGGGACTGTGGTTTACCATAGTGTCTCTAATTTTTTTCCTGTTATACAAGTCTTACTAATTAAACTGATGGCAAAGTAACTTCAAATACTAGCAGAATTCAAATGATTTATAGGAAGAATCAACACCATCAGCCCCCCCCTGAGAATGAATGAATTAATTAATCAAGCTAAGGGCTTTTCCACATACTGTGAAAGTCCAGCTGTGAAAAGCCATGGCACTCAGGGGCCTGGTGAAGCATGGCCCCAGGACTGCTGCGCCAGGGGATCAGGTGAGTGTCAGTCTGGCTTGGCTGCTTGGGCAAGGAAGTTTACCAGCAATGATCCACTCTGTATTGGCAAAGGGAACATGCTGGAGAACATGAGCTGTTCTGAAAACCTGCCAGAGAAGCAATAACCTCCTCAGAGAATTAATTTCTACAGTTAACTATCCTTGTGATCAAAATGAATCCCCAACCGTCTTCCTTAAGTCAGGCCTCTGCCTTGATAATTTATGTCCTGTCCTTTTCTCAAGAGACACAGACAGCTGACTGTTCCCTTCCTCCCTGCAGTACCCAGCCATGCATTTGAATAATTTTGTGCTTTTTTCCCCAATATTTTTCTAGATCAAGCAATCAGGTTCTTTTTCAGTTTCCTTGGAGG
Organism: Agelaius tricolor; assembly: GCF_023055355.1. Taxonomy (NCBI): domain Eukaryota; kingdom Metazoa; phylum Chordata; class Aves; order Passeriformes; family Icteridae; genus Agelaius; species Agelaius tricolor. The sequence goes on from NW_027269269.1 coordinate 23,318,995, forward strand.
CCTAGGAAGCAGTGCCTTAAAAACTACACCAACCATCCCTCATTACCTACCTCACATCCACATGTGGGCTTCAGAGACCCAAGAGACTCAACAAAAAGAAGAGCCAGTGATAAAAATAGAAACCTCCCTCTTCTACCCCCACCTTGCCACATGGGAAGGAAACCTCATGGCCACATTTACCCATACAGTGCAAAAAAGTCCAATGTGTTATGGACTGCTGGAGACAGCTTAACAGCACAGTCATAACTGACAGGAGAAAAACGATATAAATTTTATATAAATTACACAGCAAACACTGCAATGCTCAGCACGACACCAGGTGAATTTGCTTCCTCAGGCAGTGGCCTTTTTCCTAAGATAACTACTCAATATCATGGTTCTAGATCCCAACTACAGCACACTGAACTTACCTGGAAGTTTCCATCAGGCTACCTAAAAGGCTTTTTTTTTAATGGTAATTTTCACAAATACTTTCTATGAATAAAAAAAAGTTTCAATTATATAGTATATACCAAATACTGTGTATTTTCCAAAACAAATCGGGCAGAATCATGTAGATGAGAGAACAACTTATCCCTGAATAACTGTAGTCATCCTATGCATAGTCAGACACAAAAGAAAAACTTCAGGTAGAAAAGTACCCTGCATCAGTTAAAATGGATGCCATAGAATTTTGATAAGGTTATTAAATATTAATTAATTAAGTTAAAAATAATAACTACTTGAATGGTTTGTTTTGCCAGCTCATAGTGGCATTTCAATTCAAGTGCTCTGTATCAAATTTTAACTACATATAATCAAAAGAGTTAATCCAAAAGCTAAGTGCTGAAACTGAATTGTTTTAAAGGAAAGTGAAAGCAAACTCCAAGTCTTTCTTCTTAGCATTCCTATAAAATTACAATGCACAGCAAAACTTTGCTGGGATTCCTTGTTCAGAGGCAATTTTGTAACACCAATATGTAACTGGCCTTTACAGAACAAGGTGATTAGGCTGGACTAATTAAAAACTACATAATGGGGAATACAAATAATAGTAAAAAAAGGAAGACAGTTTTCTATCATTGCTGCTGGAAGTAAATGAATTTCCAAACACAACACTTCAAAGGAAAAACTCCACTCTGTCTTTACTTTCTTCCCATGATGTACAATGGAACCACAGGTGGACATATGTGTGCAGAATGCCCACATTTCTGTATGGATGCAGACAAGGAGGAAAAAAAATTGCAGGCTCAGCCAACACAAGCCAGAGACAAACATTTGGAGAATGCAAAATAGCTTTAAAAAGCAGTGTTTGAAAAAACCCCAAACCAATAACCAAGAAGTATCAAATCTGAAAGGCTTCTCATAACACACAAAAGAGAAATCTGTGCCAGCATGTGGATCTGTGCACACATCCATGTACCCACCAGCTACACAAGTACAACCACAATGAGCTCCCTCCCACAGCAATTTTATTTTTATTCTTTAATGCCACTGTTTTCTTTAATTCAGGATTTTCTTTAATCTAAAATTGCAATTAAAAATTTTTTAAAAACCGTTTTTTTTGTTTTCCTGTGCAGAAAAGAAGCAGATGTTTAGGATCTATTAATCTACACTGCAATTCTTTATCAGGTTGGGATTTCTGCATGGTTAAAAACTATGATGTTAGCTCTTAGGCTGAGATGGACTATTTTGGGTCTGTGCCACAGTACAGAGGGCAAACCAGTCGAGCCACACATTTTCCCCAGGAAGTTAAACAAAAACTTAATCCCTATTTCAGTGTTTCTTTGAAGACCTGCAGAAAAAAAATGGGTGCTAGTCAGAACCCAGAGCTTGGAACAGACTGAAACATGAACAGTGCAAATGGCTACAGCCCTCAAAGAAATCCACTAAGCTTGGAGACAAAACACATTCCCATTCTACAGAATGTTATCATGGGTCAGAATCCCTGTAAGGATTTAATTGGCTAAGAATAATTTGCATTCATGTGTATTTTTTATTACTGTTTAAGAGCACAATGTGAAATTGATAATAAAAAAATGTAGTTTATACTCTGTGCAAGAAAGCCTTATCAAAGAAGTATAACCACTAATTCCTGAAATCTCAAAAACTTCTTTTCAAAAGGGATTTGAAGGTCAGCAATGGAGTTTCCTGTATTTGTGGGTTTGTTTACAATGCCCATAAATTCTTATATTATCTCAAGAAATATACTGTTTAATCAAAAGTATGTGAAAACAAAATTGTTTAGAATCAGTGATCATGGGATCATAGAGAAGTTTGGTCTGGAACAAACCTTTAGAGATCATCTGGTTCCAACCCACCTGCAACAAACAGGGACAGCTTCCACTAGGTCAGGTTGCTCTGAGCCCTGAACAATCTGAACTTGAATGTTTCCAGAGATCACCTCTGTGGGCAACCTGTTCCAATGCTTCACATAAAAAAATCTCTTCCTTATAAATAATAATATACTATTGAGAATTTACAAGGTTCTAATTTTTTGCTAAGATTTGATATAGAATACTGAGGAACTACAGATTTTTTTACTACAGCCATGAGAGTGGTGCATTTCTGAAAGCAGAAGATACTGAGACAACATGCAACATTTCAAAAAGCATAAAAGAGGATGATGAAGAGCCTGGGAAAAACATAGGTTTAGGCAGCAACAGTAATGATGCACCACTCCTCTGCCAGTGCTACTTGGCTTTTGAATTATTCTGCTATTAAAGTGGGAGAAATATCAGCACTGTATGAATCTGAGCAGTCTGAGCAGTTTGCAATATTTCAACCAGCAGACAAAAACACAACTACCCTGCCCTTCACTCCCCCACCCCCCATTTCCTTCCTATGATTCATCATTGCAAAGACATTCTTCAAAGATGTTTGTCTATATTAGGAGTCCTTGTGCAGAAGTAAAGAGGTGAGAGTCAGCAAAATCTCAACAATCAGCTCACTGGAACAAAGTCAGAAGAATTTATTGTGTGAAAGTTTGTTGAAAATAGACTTGATGAAAATGCTGGGAGTACAGTTCCTATTGTACCAGCAGGTCAGATTTAAGTAAGTAGAGTTTGAAATCCAATGCAAGGGGAGAAGATTCATCTATTATTCTAATATATGTCTTATGATTACTTACTAAAATGTATTATCTTTTTAATCAAATCATATAGAAGAGGTTGTAAAGAACAGGAACTGGAAGCATTATTAAAAAAAATCTCCAAGTATTATCAGTTCCTTGGAGACAGGCTTAAAAAAGGTAAGAACCATTTACCCACACACAAAGGCTTTTTTTTTTTAATGTCTAAGAAGTCCTTTTGAGATAGCAAACTAATCAAAATTCTACTCTGGTAGAATAATAAAATCCAACCAAATTCTAACCTGAAATGCTACCTTTCTAGAAAGGATATAAAACATGTATCTTGACTCACCTCATGAGAATATAAAAATAAAAGGAAATAATTTCTTGGGAATACATCTATTTTTTGTTGCACCATATGCTCCTAAGTAGCCAATAAATTCTTAGCAAAGAGGGGATTTTTTTCATTTTATTTTGGAACAGCTCAACCAGAAGGTTTTGATCAAAACCACTTTTACATTAGAGAGAAAATTCTTATTCTCAGCATATTCTGTCTCAAACCTTTTAACTTCTCTTCTTCCTTTTCCCTCACCCAGACTAAGAATCTTTCAAGCATCATACCACCTTCCACCATATTATTTAGTAGAAAAACCTTTAGAAACACATCAAACCACTTGACTAAACTGTGTGTCTAGAAATTCAAGATCCATGAAGAACAGTGGAATGTCAGTCATTCCAGGCAGTTGAGCTACAACTCAAAAAAGTAATACTGCCTACTGAAAAATAATTTAGACAAGCTGGAGAGAAGGCTTTGCTTTACTGAGAGACTACAGATAATCAGAAAACTATTTTAGTCAACAAACCTGCTAAAAGGTGACTTGTACACAAATCCACACAGCCAAGGACAAACTGCAACCATGCCCCATCATGACATGCTGATATAAATGACTCTGGAGATTGCCTGGCTCACTCTTGCAACAGTTGTTTCACTGACTTTACTGAAGGTTTTAATACTATTTAAGTGATACCTTCAAATAGGAATTTTTAATGTCAATTAATGCAATTTACTTCTCAAGCCTGAAAGCAAGTTAGATTACTATCTCTAAAAGAGATACACGCTTATATTAAACTTGATAGGTATTATAAACAGTGATGAATGACATAAAGTGAATCTTTCATGACACAGGTATGCAGAAAGCACCATGATGCCATTGGAAGTATCACTGTACTGCTAAATGCTTTGCACACAAGAGCCAGTGGGACCTTAGGGGGCTGTGGGTTCTGCCTGCCAGTGACCCTATTTACTCTGGGAGCATCTAAGAAAAAAAGAAGCATAAAAGGATTAGATAATACTGTGGCCTTGGCAGGTACAAGTAGTGCTGATATTGCAGCAATATCAGCATACAAGAATTCCAGAAGAGTTTGGTACTACATAGGTTGAACAAAAACACTCAGCAGTAGAAACTACTGTGGCAGTGGTGTATTTTCCATCAGGAGCTGTTATATGACAGTGTAACTTACCATGTTTGTGTGGCAAATAAAGAGAGCTATATGAAAGGCTTATGTTATGTTGATAACCAGTCATTAATGTTGAGGAAAAAATTTGCTACTTTATGTTACCATAAAAATTAAAAAATCAAATCTTCTAGCCATGTGCCACTAATAACAAAGGTATTTGAAACAATTTGCATTTAAAAATACAAAGGTAGACAATCTGAGGGATATAATTCCCCTTGCTCTGTCTTCATTAACAGGTGTGGAAATCAGGGAGCACTGGTTCCAGCTGTAACTGTGATGCAGATACCCCTGCAGGTGGGTGGCTGAGGATACAAATGCTCCTCACAAGAAGAGGATTAGGACCATGGTGTTGCTGATAGCCTATCACAGTTTAAAGTGTTAGTTAGCTCAAGGCAATAACCCAGACAAGAATCCTGCTGAACTTTTCCCCTTCACACCTGGTGAGAAATTCACAAATAGCTGGCAAAAGAGTCATTGCCACCCACCTTCCGTGGTGACTGGGAGGGAAATCTCCATGCAGGCTGCAGACTGGGCTTTCCTGAAGGGGGGCCTGCCGGGCCCTCGGCGGTTTGCTCTCGACACATCTGCACTGGAAAGGCGTTTGCCTGAACTGCAGCTCTGGGAGGTTGGGCTGGTACAGTGACCATTCACGTGATCTGGAAAGTGAATGCAACAAATGCTAGGTAAAGTGGCAGCTCCCAAGATTCAGAATGGAGGAGAGATGTGTGTTCTGATACTTGAGAATGGGTTAAATCAAATCTTCTGTGAATAACTGCTGATTTGTTTTAGCAACTCATCACACGTATGGAGAAAATAACTCACCATATCCTTAAGGTATAATTTGAAAAAACCCAAGGGCCACAGAACTGGTACATGTTCTTAGAGCTGCAGATCCCACAGCATTTTGCTGACCTATGCACACAGGCAGTTACCAAGGTACTGCAGGTAACACTGGCACCCTGCTGTTGTGTCTCCTAAGAGATACCAAGTCAATTTGAGTATTTTCTTTCCTCTTTGCTCTCATAAGAACTGCAAGTATAATTTACTCCAGGGTAGAATTCAGAGCTAGACATCTTCCCTGCCTGACTTAAAGCTTCAGGAAACAGGCCACTAGTTGAGATAATTACAAAAATAGCCATAATATTGGTAAGTATTTTATTCTTTATATATCACATAGATTTATTTTACTTCTAAGGAAACTGACTGCTGAACAATTGATTTGTCTGCAACAGCTCTATAGAAATGAGGCCATGGTCAATCAGCACAGCACATGTTGCTGTCTCACGGGGTGGGAAAGAAAACATGCCTGCTTCAAACTCTTACTGCATTCATCTGTTCTTGGTCAACAGGTATTTAAACCACAACATCCATTGATCAGGGTTTGGATCAGAGTTCAGAATTGGACTGGACTGTAAAATATTCATGTTGTATCTTTCTTCCTCTCATGCCGGGCAAGAAAACATAAGGAGAATTACTGAGCACAATTTCCCCTTCAACATACGAAAGGATACACACTCAGGTATAAGTGAATTATTTTTGGTCAGCAGGTTATTTTAAGTAAACAGCAGGTAATAAGCAAAACAAAAGTTCAGGTTCATGCAAGCACACTGAGGATTTTGTTCAAAACTGTAAAACCTCAACACTGTAGGTAGGGGTTTAGGTAGGAAATCTTGGGGTTTCTGCCTTAATTTTAAATGTTGGGTTATTTATATCTGAGAATTATCTTAGTCTTCAAGAGTGCATTTAAGTATCCTATTCAGTCAACTCTGTTTGATTTGTATTGTATCCAAGGAAAAGATGAATGTTCACATACCAAGATAAATTTATTTCTTGGTTACCATGCCACGATAGCACCAGTGTACATTATGAAAAGCTATCTCTATATTCACTGAATATTCTGGTCGTATACTGAATACAGTGTACAGTGTGGTAGATGTAGCCTTTGAATGTGCAAGTCACGTCCTTTCCATGTGAAAAAAGTTCACTCTTAATGAACAAAAGTGGAAAAAAATGTTCAGAATTATAGATTAGAAAGCAATTTAGTATCTGTACTGTGTAACAAAATAGCTCTGCAGGAGACACAACTTCCATGATTCTTGTCATTTTTCCTTAATACATGGCTATTAACTGAGCTAACAGCAGATATAAAACTGATGTGGATGACTCATTCAATTTTTAGTTAGGAAATTTTCCAAAATTTGCTGGAACTGTTTGTATATTTCAGCAGAAAGTCCTTTGAGACTGGGGGCTTTGTTCAAGGACACAGGCTGAGTGTTCAACCTAAGTGCAACAGACACATCCTCATCCAGCTGCTTCCTTTATTCAAAATTCAGTTTGTGGGAAGGTGTTTCAGCATATCTAATTATCTCCAGGGAGAATCCTAGGAAGTGGTGAGGAACATAACAGAATGAAAAAAAATCATATTCTATAGAAACATGAACAACATTTGTGAGTCCTCTCCCCTGAGCATCGTACAGAATGGCCACAACACATCCAAAGCCCTGCTCACTATGCCTCAGCATAAGAGAAGTGCTGCTATGTTTCTCTAAGTATGCTGGCTTGTCTCAGTTACCTTCAGAGGCCCACATGAAATCATCATTAGGATCTGGGCACCTAAATCCCTTTAGCTGTTTTGACAATGCTTTTTTGAATAAGCAAAGCCAGTTCCTAGGAAGAAAAACAAAAATCAGGCCTCATCCTAGAAGCTGTAGGGGTATACCTTCAAGTACTGAAATTGATGAAATATTAGTGGGTGCTATAACAATGACCAGAAATGGGATTTTAGTGATCAGTTACAAACTTGTCTGTGTTTTAACACTGTTCTGTTCTCCTGATTAGATACAACTTTAAAAAATGTATACAAGAAGAAATGCAGGTCTTCAAGCCTTAATAAAAAAACAGGCATTGTACAACAAGTAAGATAATTATAGGAAACATTACTGCAATTTTTTTTTTGGTGGAGAAACTGAAAAGAATCCAGCAGATGAAGACCACTCAATCTATGAGAAAATTCTATGTGTGTATTTAAAAATTCTCATTTTTTTTAAATGCTCTAAGGCCTGTGATACAAAACAATTCTAAAGAAACGTTATGTACTGTTTAAGAAAAGGTTCCTTGCTGCATTGTCTGAAGAAAGATGAAGTGTACAAGAAAAGTGACAAGAAAAAAAAAAGTACTACTTTCTACAGTGTACTTTCTAAGGGAGAATGAGAACGTTCAAGCTCTCAGCCTTTCAGAATGACTGTAATGATTTACTACCCCTCTGAGGCCTGAGTCACCTGATTCTCCTTTGCCATGACAGATGCATCCCAACCACCCCAAAGAACACGTACAGGAGCCTTGTAAAAACATGGCTTTTTTCCAGCTTTCTTCGATTTGTAAGGAAAAGCAACATTTTCACTTTTGTCCTTGCTGGATTACTGCTTTGGTCACATGGTCACTTGGGCTCTTCTCGGCTCAGAAATATTAATTGATATGGAGCATTGTTGACATCAGGGACATGAGTATTTGCACATGCACAGATTGCTCTGTGCTATTGACACAATAGTCCAGCAGCTCCTCACTCTCTCTTCTTCTGGAGGAGGCAGAGAGTTGTTGCTGAAGAAAACACTGCACAAAATATCCCTTTTCTACCACTGCATTTGCCATCACTTCCTACACCCATGGGTCCTGCTGCCCATGAGGTGAAGGGAATTAGAATTATCCTCTCCAGTGCTCCTGGATCCCTTCAGCCAGTCCCACACTAATGCAATATATTTGGGCACCAGGGTTTAGTGGAGCTTATCCTTGAAGCAGTCTCCAAACTGTGTAAGAACCATCCCACTATGCCAGGGGAGCAGCCTTGTCTACTCCCTGTGGATAGTGAACTAAATGGCCAGGGCTCAGTTTTATAGCTATTCTGAGCATTAATTAAAAAATTTAGGGCTCATGCAAGCCATTGGAAGTAATCATAGGCAATTACCCCTTTAGTCAAGTTATACTAATTTCACTGTATTGGTTTAACAAAGCAGCAAATTATGGTATGTATATATGATGTATTAAAATATATAACAGTTCATGACATAAAATTCTGTAACACTCTCCATGTGCTGCTTCTACAGTGCAGTTCATGGTTGTGTGCCTTTGTCTGGACACATGGAATTAAAACTGCTTACCCATATGAATTAAAAATGCTTTATCTGTCCCTGCTACCAAACACTAGCACCATTCAGTGCCCTGTGCACCCCACAAACTGCTTTAAAAAAGAGAGAACTGTGCTAGATGTAAGGCAAGAGTGTCACACAAAATACCAGCAGGATGATGAGATTAAGAGGAACTGAAGAAGTAACAACAATTTCTGTGAACCTGATGGAAGTACTGAGAGATGTTGATGTGCAACATGACAGCAGCAAACACACAGGGCAGCCTCAAATTAAACTAATTCTTATTGAGGCATGTTGTGCAGGGAGAATATTCTATATACATATGTGGATTTTAGTTTACACACAGTAACATGTATATCCTACACAACCTGCCTGATTACAAACATAGAAGTTCTAAACAACTTGGTGACCTCTGCACAAAAGCAAAAGAGACCAACAATTTATCAGTAAGAAGATGGATACTTGTTAAAGTTAAATGTAATAAAAATGTCACTAAGAAAGAAGCACTCATTTACAGTTAGTGCCTACCAATTTTTTATATTTGACAGAAAAAAATCAGGAAAGAATATGAGCAATCAATTCTTTCAGTTCTAACAAAGGGATAAATTCAAACAGAAAAACTAGCTGAAAACCTTCTTACTAATGATTTGAGAGAGTCTGAGACAAAAACTATAAATATCCATAATTAGAAGCATTATAATACCATTTTAAGTTGTAAGGAAGTAATCAATAAAAGAGAAGATGAGAACCAGAAGAGAACCAGAGAAATGCTTTAATATGGAGCAGAAAGAACCTGGGAAATAAGTCTTAGAGAATCTTCTCAACAACTGTTGAAGAATACAATCTTTACTGTTAAAGTGAAGAAAAATCCATCTGTTTCCACGGGGGGATTTTCTGTGTATTACCAGTAAATTAGATTTTGAGTAATGATTATAAGGGTGACTAACCTTTATTTTTACACAGCAAAGAGATACACATTTGAATTAAGAAAAAAATGTAATCTTAAAACTGTACAAATGGCTCCAAGAGCTGCTTCAGGTTTGTCTGTAAATAATCAAAATTAGTGTAATAGTGTGAATATTCATTAGTGAGAACACAGACCGATACCATAACATATAAGAATTTAAAGGAATTTATTAAAAGAAATTTCCTTAAAAAGTCAGAAACACAAATTTCCCTTGGTGCAGTTCTGTCAGCCAGGCAGGAGAGAATGTGAAAGCCCTGGCAGAAGAGCTTACTGCAGATGCATTGCCAACAAAAATGTACATTTAACATCATGTCTTCATCAGTTTGAAGAGGAAGGAAGAGTTGCCCTAATGACATGCTGGTAGAATATCAAGGTCCACTCTAACACTATAATATGCTGTCATTGTAATGTTCTGCCTGTATGATGTAATGGTATTCTGCCTATGGTAACAAAATCCTATCTAACACTTGGTTCCAAATCCACTATGGTTTTTGAAAGTAGGATGAACAGATGTATTTGTCAGAGAACCAAATTACTGGGAAGAGTAATTACTTCTCCCAGTAATACTGGGAAGGCTGAAAACATTAAATGCATTGTCAGATCACTGACAGATTCTCTTTTAAAACTACTAATTTTTGCTTGAAATTATGAAAAAAATGAAATGAAAATAAAAAATAAACACTCTCCAAATGAAAAACATTGAGAATACATTATCGTATGTCATACATTATCGATAACATCACCTCTATGTTATCATATCTGAAAAATCAAAACTTTGAAGTGCAAACCTGAAAGAAATCTACCTTTCCTCCCATAGAATAGTGGAAAAATTTTGGACTACTTGGATCTAAGTCTGCTCCCTCAGATTCATCTGCTGAATTTCTAGTGATCACACCACACTGCTGGACTGTCTCAAAAAGTACACAGCACTCAAGTGTGCCCCCACAGAATAATCCAACATAAATAGTTGCTATGCTTTGTGCAATAAGCAGGAAAACATAAGACAGAAAACTTGATTGAATTCTGAAACATAAGCATGAAATGTGATAAATCCTGGGCTGCACAGAAGACAACACTGGAACATGCAAGCAGAGTGGATGGACCACAAGATCACCTGGATATCAACAAATTGTCCTGAGCACCCCTTAGTGTAGCACTGCACCTGCATTTTCACCATGGAAAAAACTGGCATTCATTCTCTGGTTTTAAAAGTGAAAAATGTTACAACCTGAGAGGCGAACAGAGACCCCAGAATGGAAGAATACCCTGTATGTGTTTGCAGTGCTTGAAAGGAGTGGAAAATGACTTACCTTTGAAGTCCTCAGTAAGGAACTCTTTATGTAAAACCAAAGAACTTGGGAACAGTGAGTACCTGTGACACTGGAGCCTAGCCAGTTGCATGTCATTTTGTTATTACCAACTCCTAAATGCATGATGATCTTCACTGCTTGTTTTGTTTTTCCAGCTACCAAATTTCACTGCCTTTCCTTTGTGATGAAATTTAACTGTGTCACTTATAATCATTTTAATTAGGGTATTTTTGTATAGTTTAAGGCACTTACCTTTCCTTTTAACTACTTGCTTGTAAAATTCCCAAGTAGATCAGCTTGTTGTATTTTTTTTTTTCTCATCTGGAAACATTAGAAGTTAGAACACAGCCCCTTTCTGCTGTGAAATATAACCACAGAGTATATGTGTACTCTGCTATAGTAACTGAATTATCTTGTTGCTTTTTCAAAGTTCTGGTCATTCGGACTGGTAGAGTGCTAATATATTCATTAGATATATAGGTTCTTTTTTAAAAATGTTTGACTATAAACATTCTCCTACTTAAGGAAGGAAAAAACTGGTGCTGTCATACACCTGACCTTCAGAAGATTAAGAGACTCTTGTCTAGTAAGGTCCTCAATACAGAATATCAAAATCCAAGCCTCGAGATGTGAAATAGCCAAAAGGCTAAAGTTTTAAAACCATTTCTGTAAAAGTGAAAGACTCTAGTCCACTTCACGATGTTTTGCACCTTCATAGTGATCAAACTTGAAGCAGAAAAGGCAAAGCTCATCCTCCACAGACTCAGCAAGAGCATAAGCAGCTGTTTGAGGGCTGAAATCATTCCCCTGTATTTGGCATTTGCCAGACTGCAGAACAAGTGCTGTGAGACTTGACTGGACACTGTCCTGACCTACCTGGTGTAGCCTGACCTGCTGTGAGCAGGATGAGGGTCTAGACAACCTAGACCTGTGGGGTCTAGAGGTCCCCTCCAAACCTGATTATGCTGTGATTCTGCCTAGAAGCAGAGTTGAGATGATTCCTCAATTCAGGTGGTACTTTCAGACTGAAAAGGGGACAGAAGGTTCCTCTACCCTTCTGGAAGGAGACATACACTGGACAGTCTCTAAAATCCTTATCATGCAAATATACAAATAATTTCCAATGTATACTGCCAAGCATTTAAAGAAAATCATTGGTACAGCTGGATATCTGGGGTGCCTTTTCTACAAAGTCATACCAAGGAGGAAAGCAACTCATAAAGTTTCAAAATTTCTGAAATGTTCTCTAGCCTTGTAAACAGAACTACAGATCCAGGTAAATCAATACAGAATGCTCCATCTAAAATCTATCAGTTTGTCCAATGCAGTAGTAAGCAAAAACAGATTAAAAGCTTAAAAATTGTGTGAGTGCCTAGTGTCTGCTGTAAATACTTTGAAAAATGAAAGCAAGAACTGCTATAACCCTGCTGCTCATTCTTAAAATGGAAATGAGGTTTCATTTATTCAGGTACTGTTTCATAGGCTTAGGAGCATCCAGGAAGTGCTACTTCCCTGTCAATGAAATGCAAAGGCATCAAATGGTGGATATTTTCATATTATAACTCTATTACCATATACATAAATCAAAGAGATTCCACAAACCTCACCCAAAATGGACAAAATGAAGTACAAACCCATAAACCCAGGTCCTTAATTGGATCCTTACAATTATGTTTTATGATCTCAATTTTCAGAATTAAAGTTTTTGGGCTCTGATCTTACTGCTTGTAAGTATCTGTAGAAAGCATAGGAAAATATATTACAATTTTGAAGATCACAGCTTAGCAAGAAGAAAAAAAAAAGACATCTATTTATATTTGCATTTCCTTTTGTTCTTTCACTAATAAAGTCTAGGTGATGGCATAATTCCTTACAGTCAAACCATCTGTTCATAGTAATTCTAGAAAACTCAGCAGTTACTGATTCTCCCCCATCTTTAGCTATGGCTTCTGTCGGGCTCCCTGTGATCAGCTGGAACCTTTAAAAGCTTTTAGCAGAATGAGCAGAAATATTTTCTAAAAGGAAAACGCAAGGTGATGCTTGAAGTGGCTGGTGAAGCAATGTTAGAAGGCTCTCATACCAAAGCAGTTCTATGTGTCTGGATATATCTCAGACTCTACACTTGATTCAATAAAATTAGGATTATCCCCATAATTCATCTCTGTGAAACACTGCAAGAAAATGAAGATGATCTGTTCAGAAGACTTTGAGAAACATTATTAGGTTTAAAAATAAAGATACTATAATTCAGAGCTGCCTCTGAAGGGTAATAGAGTCTATGCAGCAGCATTGCCACATCTCCCTTCTGGTCAACTCAAATAAACATTGGGTTGCTGTGACCTGCAGTAGCAAAAACTATCAAGAGGTTTCAATGTATCCCTTCATGTGCCACATCACTCATTTCTGTGTGGAGATACAGCATCCACAGGTGACAAGTGCTTCGGCAAGGAGAGACAATAATCACCACAGCAAAATAAAAAGAAGCTGAGATCAACTTCATCAGTCATATAAAGGTCAAAATGGAGTCCCAAAGTACCTTTAGGTCATGAAAATCCTATTGAAGTTTAACAAGAACACCCTGAGTCATCAGATCACACATTGTTCCCCTAAATGATAGCAAACTACTCCCCAGACAATTTCCAGTACAGGCAACACCTCCACCTGAAATAGATTTAACTTCTACTTAACCTCTACTATTTACAATTCAAAGCAAAGTGAAAGCAAGGACATTCCATGAGGCAGATCACAAGAAGGGAGCAGAACTGTAAGCTGCCAAATGCTAATGTATGTCCCAATTAGCTGCAGCCGCTGCTGAGAGTGGGCGATGCATCAGCACTCTCTAAAGAGCCATGAGCCAGAGCCAATGGGATGAATGGACAATATTTTATCATCTCAAAGTGGTGACCTGAATATCTTTACAAGAAGTGTGGGCCAAAACTATTGTTAGCCCCTGAATATTCAGACTATGGGGACAGTCTCAGGCAGCAGCCAAAAAGTGGATAAATAATCTCCAAGAGCTTTGACAGTGTGGCCAGGACATTTTGGAGCAGAAGTAACTGAAATGCGGTCATCACCTTTTCCAGGAACTCTCATTTAAATGTAGCTCCTTATACTGACAAAGAGAGGCTCTTACCAGCCTGTTGTAAACTAAGAAATCTATAATTCAGCACAGTTTTAATGGCTAGAATAATTAACAGGAATATTTTTCCCTTCTAAGACAGTCATGAATTAGAGCTGAAAGTCTGGGGGGTTTTCAGTCTATTTTCTTTTCCTTTTCTAAACCTCTCTCTGCTTGATTATCCATGAGTATCTGCCAGTTTACACATTGAATGCTTCTTCCACGTGCTTCATCCTTAGCTTCTGGGTAACCTGAGAACAGGATACCTGATGGCTGCAGCCCTAACAACAAACAGGATGCTTTAGTGACAATTTGATCACTCCTTTCAGTGTTTATGAACCTTTTGGAACCAATGGCACTCCACTGTTTTCTGCAAGACATTGAACTAGACCTTCTTAGGCTTATTCTAGTTTATACTTAGCTTGTTCTATACTATTAAAAATAATGAATACAAACAAATAAAGGAATAGTAGAAACACGACCACTCTGAAATCAAAACTACAGGCAAGATTATCCATTCCATTAATCTTCCAAGTTCCCTGCATATGTCATACATTTAAAATGGATCATTATGCTTCCAACCCTTTCAGGTTTTCAGGTTGAATTTGTTTAACTTCTGGAGCTTTTTACCCTGCTCCCCTGTCCTTAGGGTTTTCTGGGGATTTTTTTTGGTGTTTGTTTGGGGTAGTTAAAATATAAATCTGCCTGCAATTTTTCAATATATTCTAGGAAAAGCTTACAATGTCCCGCTCCCAACATGATTACAGGAATATGATAAGGTAGCTTTTTTTCTGATATGCAACATTTTATACTATGCAATAAAGCTCTCACCAATTCTAATTATGATGGTATACTTCCTTTTTCATAATCCTCTAAATACAGTCTTTTGTCCATTAAGTTTATCTTTTGCTTGTCTTATGCTTCAGGGTTTAAAGTTATTTAATGCTATGTGTCCTTCAAGACAATGTACTTTTAATAATACTAACAAAAAGAAGTTAATCTGTAGAATATGGCTTAGTCTTAAATTCTATCCTCTGGCTATTTTGATACTGTAAGTAGTCACCTTCCCTCTTAATAGCTACCCATTATTTTAGTGATAAATATGAATTGTACAGGTTTATAGGTGCCCATTTCTTTCACCTTTTTGGACTATTAGGAACATTAAGATTTTCCACTCCAAATTTCGTTTGGGTGTATTCCTCCATTCCTACTTTCTCAAACTTATTTCAACGGAATCATTTTGTACTCTGGAGTCTGCACAATTTGGATTGAATTTTCCAGTGATTTTTCAACACTTAATCTTTACAAGGAGCAATTGACAGTTTTCCAAGTTTCTCAGTCATTTATAAGGTGAAAGACATATTTATATCCCTGACTTTTGCTTTGTGGAACAAGTGATACCTTGGTTAACAGGTGCACATGATTCCCAGTGACACAAATGGAATTCAGCTGTCTTATCCAAGGCCATGACCCAACTTTAATTTTTATCTCTAAAAGGACACTAAGTAATGAGGCATGGCTACTTGGTTTTGTCAGTCATCTTATAAGGGAAACTTCCCAAGAAAGCAAAACTAGAAAGAAGTCCTTGAGACTGAGAATATTTAAAGAACATTTATAAGAATTTTTTGTGTGAACCACACATTCCAATCCAAATACCAGGAGCAATACCCTTTATGTGGATAGAGTGTTGCACAATCTGCTCCTAGCAGTTTTAGGTTATTCAAGATATAGAAACTTTCATTTTAGCTTTTTAGAGGTGAAATTTGTGCTCTCATGCTCTTCCACTGAAATATTAAAGCAGAATTGAGAAAAAATATTACAGCAAACTATGTATTTAACAGCTGGCTGAGGTAAGTCTCAAGGAGAGGACTGAGACAAATGACTGATTTCTGATCTGACTTCTCAGACATTCAAAGACACCATAAAATACAGATGTTCAATTGTCTTATCACTGTGGTAGCACAACTTGTACACCAAATAAAGAAAATAGACCAGCGCATGCATTGGGTATTATAGGCAGAGTTCACCAACAACCAGCTTGGAAAAACTTCTGGAGTTTTTTCAGAATAAAGTATTACACACACAGTGTGTAATGATTGGCAATATACGTCTACATGAAATAAATGAATATTAAACAAGCAAAATGCTGAGAGCTGCCAACAGAACTGTATGGGTTAATAGGTGGTTTTTAGAAAGCCTTTTCAGACAAAGCCTCTGAGGTTATTGTGTTATCTCATGAATCAGTTGGTAAAATGTTTTGCCAATGAATGTAAGGAAGTTTAAAGCTGTTGGCTTTCGCCTACCGTACCAAGATCAGTCTTAAGATCTGTTGGCAGACTTAACTTTCTTGATCCTTTAACTGAAACAACAGAAAAAGGAGAAAGGCAGTTGTTAATAAGTAAGAAAGAAAAAGGAGTGAGGGAAAACAGCATGCCATCTTCTGGTTAAAACCATGTTGCAAATTTGTAGCACTTTTCTTTTAATCAGCATATAAAGGCAGAATAATGGTTTAAATATTTTCATTTACACCATTCAGCAAAATAAATGCAATTGAACAAAGAAGCACTGGAAAAAAAAATTACTCCAGCTGTCAAGGAGTGAATGATGTTTTACACAGCTTTGGCTGTGGGCTGCAATATCTTACCTTGTGGTGACAGGAATGATAAAAAAAGAAACCACAAATAAGATTAAGGCAAATATTGCAAATGCTGGCTATGCAGCATATCACAAATATTTAAACACCTGCAAACCAATTTAATAAGAGGGTGCAATGAAATTATGAGATCTGATGAAATCATACCTCAAGATAGCATTTGAAAAAGAGAGGGCATATTGTAGAGGTTATGGAGACAGAACATACTGTTGTAATATTATGGAAAGGAAGACAGATTGCACAGAAACGAAATACAGCAGCTTCAGGACATAATGTGGTGTTATCTAGTCATCAAAATTTGCACTCAATTTAGTGAAGGTTTAATTATTCGTTGTGTTCCAATTATGCAAGCAACCGGTAATTTTGCTTCTGTTCAAAAATGTTTTCATTTCCTCACACACAAGCACATTTTCAAACAATGAACATCAGAGAACTGAAATAAAGCATGTCTTGTAGCAGTCAAAATGGCATTAAATTTATCAGAAGAATGCCTTAAGAAATCTTTTATTAATTATTCAGAAGACTTGATTTCCAATTTGTTTATTTCATTTTGTATTCATTATTTTTTTCAAATGGTTTTATGGCTTTTACCCCTTACCCATGCTGTCTGTTATTAGAAGGGAACAATCAAATATTTGTCAACTAATTATTATATTACTATTATTTTACTTCTAAAGAAAGTCCCACGTGATAAGTACTACAGTGACAGGAACATATGAATATAAGAAACAAATTCTTTGCAATTTGGATTTAGTAAGCTTTTAGGTCAGAAGGATGCCCAGAACAGACACTCACTCTTTTAAGTCACAAAATCCCTGAAATAAAAAATTTCTGTTGTATTGTTTTGCAAAGCCTGCAATGTGGCAGAATTAAATATCAGCCAGCACCTATGTTAGATGGTTTTCTTTTTCTCTTCAGGGATGAGTAGGGGAACCCATGAGGCTCTTGAGCAATATTTTGTTATCAGTAGAACCAGCACAGCCCTCCCAGTAACCCATCTGTAGCCATAACTTTAAATCAGGACACAGTGAAGAGGTCTCTCCACATCAGCCTGACATCAAAAATACACACCCCTAACACTACGACATAAAAATTCTCTAATTTGGATACCAAGTGTTAGGCACCAATGTCCATTTTAGGCACTCACACAAAGGGTAGTTTGATTTTCAGAACAGCCTTTAAAAACCGATTCCATTTATCTGAGCAGCTGTCAAATACTCTTTCAGACTGTGAATGGGTGGCTACTGCTCCAGAATATCAGTGCTCTGCTATAAAGAAGCATCACTTGTGATATAATCTCCTCTTAGGGGAAGGACAACATCTGGTTTAACCAGCCCTCTGAAAAAGGATAAGCAATTCATAAGAAAAACGGTAGGACTCTTCACTAAAAGATTAGGACTTAGAGTAGCTAAATTAGTGCTGTCATCATGCAGCTTTGAGCTTTGCAAATTGGTAGTCTAACCTCTTCTATTTCTAGGTTACAGGTGTTTGTGTACAGCAGGAATTATGTGTCTTGTGTTGCATGCCACAGCTGTGTCCCAAATGGTGACACATGCCTGAACCCAATAGCTCCCAGCTGTTTGTGTGCAGGCTCATAGAGTATATGCAAGGTTTGGACTTTCTGATTCCTCTGAAGGAGTCTACACAGGCTTGGTTTGGGAGCTGCCACGTGACAATTGCACACCCTCCACATGGCTATCACACAGCTGGACACTGATGCACTAGGACACAGCACAGATCACTGATGATAGACCCCATATCTGAGGGTAAAAACAACAGAAGAAGCTGGTTGTTTTCATGCTTTACTGTGATTAAAGCTGTTTATATGAATTTTTTAAACTAACTTTTAACTATTAATAATATCCACATTCCAATCAGTTTATGTAACCTGTTTTTAGTACCTAAATCATGCATGTTTTACTATCTTTACATTTATTATAAAGAAGGATCATGCACATGAGCCTATCTTGCCAACAGAGAGCTTTTGAAATCCAGTTTTATTTGAGAATAGAGTATAAAGGCTCGAGAGGCCAGCAGAGTTGTCTGCTATCATCATTTGTTTACATTCGTGCTGGAGGCAGCCAGCAGAAATTGTGATGCTACAGCATAAGGCAAGACAGCCCCTAACCAAAAGAGCTTCAAGTGTTAAGAGTCAAATTATTCAACTGTGGGATGAGGAAGAGTTCCTAGGTACAGTCTAGCAGCCAGCTAAGCTGAGCACGCAGGTCTCCTGACCTGACAACATCCTGCTCTGCAGCCATCTGGTTCCTCTCAGTCTTTCAAGAAAAACACCAAGGCACAACCAACAAACAAATGTGTGCTCACAGCTCTGGCACTCAATGCTGAGTTTCCCTCAGCTATTACAGCAGCACTGTGGTCACAGATTTTCATATTATTCAAAATGAAGGTGACTTCATGCAGGATTTTTTCTACTAAGGAGCTTCTGACTGGCTAACACTCGGAAATATCAGTCCCAGTTACTGCTAAAGCCCCCTTGAACCCTGAGCCAGGCACCAGGGGCTGCACAAAGGCCCAAACCCAGGTCCTCAGCTCACACTGCTCCCTGCTCCTTGCCAATCCCTGCACACAAGTCACTTCTCAAAAACCTAAGCATAAATTCACCTGTTCAGAAACTCCCTTGCTTATGGGAAATAGTGATAAAATGCACCTTGTATCCACACTGCTGAAACTAATCTCTAATTACTGTCCTCTGACTACTTAACATTATTTTTAATTTAACACGGATAAGCAGAAATGGTTTTGCAGTGTTATCAGTAAATAAGTTTCAAAATAAATTACATTCCATGTTTTGCAGACACATTAAATGTTTTGAAACGTTTACTTTCTAGCTTGTTTTCCAGGAGAATACAATTTTCAAATGCAGTCAAATCTCTTCAGGTACTTTGAAGTCACCCACATATTAGGAAAGAGAATGATTGTTAAGAAACTTAACAATATTCTTCTTGAAAGAAAGCTATTTTTAAAAAAAACTTCACATAGGAAAGTGGGAGACTGGCATAGCGAAGGCCTAATCCCAGCAGATTTAATTGGTGAAATGAATAAGGATAGCAATGCTTGGAAATCATAGTATGTATAAAAATGCGCGGTCTTGCCATTAGGGATCTGTCTCAAAGCTCATGGGAATTAGTTGTGGGAATCTTTACACAGCCTTCTCTAAGCTTCAAAATCTTAAAAGCATTTTGGATGCAAGCTCCCAATACAAAGGTATTTCTCAAGAAAAAACACGAATTCTTTTTATTTTAGAACAAACATTTGAGAAGTAACTCTTCTATACAGAGACTGAAGAAATTCTTTCCTTCTGGTCTTTGAAAGAAGTCTAAAGTGTCCAATTGCATCTGACACAACAAATGACCTATCCAAAGTTGCATTTTCCTGTGCTCACAGTGTATTCCCATTAATACACTTCAATATGAAGCTCCATATCAATGTTTAAAACAGTAATGGACATACATAATTATATATTATACATTATATTCCTAAGAGCCTCCGAATAAGTTTACCTAATGAGATGAGAAAGACAAAATTTACTGGAATGGGTACTGTTCTGTAATACATCACACAGTAATTAACTCAAGCATTTGATACAGCACCACTTACATGAGGAAGCACACTGTGCCACTGCAGAATGAAAGGAGTACAGAGCCATTCTGACCCCCAAAATCACAAACAAAAATGAAAATGCAGTTTGAAAGAACAAGGCATGCAGGAATAAGAATAGGATCTTCTGAGGCTTTTGGTTTTAAGCCACCAGATACCATGATATGGCATGCCTTGCTGCATTTTTACATTCATGAAACAAGCTTTAGATAGGTAAGAGTTTGGGTGGTTTAAAGTTCTTTTGTTCCACAATTTTTACCAGTGTTATTCCATACATATTACTACATCCAGAATACATTTACAGTGGAAATTGCCACCTCTCAGATATTCAAAAATAAGCAGAGTCTTTCAAATGGTTTTACTAACTTCTTCTTTTCCTTTACAGTGTTGTAAATGCCTCACTATAGCATTTAAATACCAGTTTAATTAAACAAGATACCAGGAAGATTATTCCTGTCCTCTGCCTACCACTCTTAAAAAGCAAGGTTGCTATTTCTTCACTTGCTGCTAACCTCTGTGTGGCAGTGTGCATTTCAGAAAACTTTTAATCAAATGGTTTAATTTTATGTTCTATTCTGAACGGTGTTCAGAACAGGAATCTGATTTTTCAATTATATCATCTGCAAAGTCATGTTTTAGTAAGTAGCACAGGAGGAACATCTGAGAAGACAGTCTTGTGAACCAAGTTAAATATTACTTAATGAAGAAGTAGGATTTGTACTGAATTATGTACTAGCCCTGCATGTGAAATAAGGAGTACTCCTCAGCCCTGAATCTCTTGCTCAGTGCTCTATCACTCATATCAATGATAGAACTCACAAATGCCTAATTCTGCTTTGAGGCAGGGAGAAGAAAAACAACACAGCCAAATTATTGAGTTGACCTAGGCTGTCTCTGCAGAAATTTAGTCATAGGTTAAAACACTGCCAAGCACTAGAATGTTACAGGCATAATCAATTTTTCATGGAAACATACAGTTCAGGCACTCTAAGCAATGTTCAACATCAGGCCAAGAGATGAGGAGGCAGGAGATTTTCCAAATTCTCCAAGAAGCCTTTACCAACACTGTTCTTATGGCCTGACTGGAATGGAAATCTGACTAAGCTCCTAATGGCTCTCTCAGATCTAGAACTACTCATGTCTACACTGGCAATTAGTGTGCCCTGGGGATTCTTCCTAGGCATTGCCTTGGGAGTCTCAAAGTACACAAGTGAGCACAGCAATGCTGTTCCTCAAATCATTGCCCTTCTGATGGAGCTAAGGATGAAGATGCTCACCACTGTGCCATCCATCATGTGTGCAGTGTTTGCCATCTAGACTCATGTCCTCCAGCAGTTTGCACTTTTTGTATGTATTGAGCACACTCAGGGCCAGCACCTGGGATGACCTTCCCTGCTGGGTGAAGAACTGATGTTGATCTGTTCTGGCAACCAGAATGAACAGCTACAAATCAAACTCTGTTCCATCTGTCTTTGCAACCTCATGTAGTCATACCCGCCCTCCTCCACTGGGCAGCAACTTGAACCACTTCACAGAGCACTTCAAGTGTTCTTTCTGGTTTTGCTGAATTTCTGAAGGAGCACCTCTTGGTCTGTTTTCAGCAGAGGAATGCGGTCAATGGTTTTACAAACACAAAGATCACGGGGCTCTTACGGAACACAGCACATTTCCACTGCAGAGCTCGTGTGCCATGGACTTAAAACAGATAAAGGCAAGGCTGGAAGTGGAAGGATCCTGCCTGACAGATCCATAAGTATGTAGCTGTGCTCTATGAGCAAGAACATTAGTCAGTGAGAAGGCTGGTGTGGGTGTGAGGCTGTGCTGGTTAAGCACAGGATTAGTTCCTCTCCCAAGTTTTGGAGGGCGCAGTTTTGAGGTCACTTATTCCAAGTGACTAGGTTGGATTCTGCCGTGTTTTATAGCAGGTATGCAGAAGCAATATTAATTAAATAAAAATAATTAGTATCAGTCACAGTAAAAGAAACTTGTTTTAAAAAGTAGTTCTAATAATAGTTACTTCCTACAAAACTGCACCTGATTTCACATTTTAAAATATAAATATAGCTTGGAAAACAACATAAAAGTGCTAAAATAGGAAACACCCATAAATATGCCATGTTTTCCCTGCTGAATATCTCCAAAACAGAAAAAAGCAGAATAAATTTTGGAGCAAATTATCTCAGATTTATCTAAGAAAGCTATTTTTGAGCACCACCAGAATGAAAAATTGAAGTTAACTGCAGAAAAAGTAAAGTGTTATAGGAGACACATCATTATAAAACTAAGAATATGCACATATGGTTACCAAGTCAGTCATCTCTTAGATTTCAGTGAAAGAAAAGGTTTTAGCTCATTTCTGAAGAGAAAAGTGAAAAGTTGAATCCCAGTGAGCCACACAATAAATAATCTAAATATAACTAAGCTAGCAAATGTTTTATTTTAAAGCCTATATCATGAGTTTCTGAGGCCCTGCTCAAGAGTTTGAGCTCCTAGTTTTATACCAATATTATTATAGCCCATTTCACTTGGATATCTCCATATCTACAGATTTTGGGTTGCAAATAGTACAAGGAAATACATGTTTCAAAGCAGCTGTTTTGTTTCAGCTCTTACTATGTCAGGGAAACATTTTTATTAGTTTCAGCTTTTTATAATTACTAATTAGTGGCTTTCACGATTAATGTATCCTGTTATTATGACATAAAATATGTGAAACAATAACTGAGAATTTGAATAGCATACTATGGGTATTTGTTACCATAACTAAGGGGGAAAAAATATCTGTCAATACTTACCAAACTACAAGGAAAAGAATTGTGATATGCATACCACAAGCAAAACAAATGTATCACAGCTACACCTCCTTATTTTCCATAACATTTAAAAGCCAGCTACTAGAAAACAGCTCTTAGCAACCATCTTTAAGACAGTGAACTCACATAAAAGAGATCAATGTAGACTAGGCACTTGCTGAAAAGGTCTCTAGGAGTGGATGAATTCCACCTTCTGAACGACTATGGGCAAAATGGGAAACATTTAGGAATTTTTGTGTGGCCAAGATATCCCTGCCCTGGCTCATAAGCAAATATTTTTTTCTGAGGTTCTGCTTTCACTGCAAATTACATAAATCAGGCACTGGGGTTCTAATGGCTAAAATTTACCATCTCCATATTGCTGATTTCAAACAATTTCTTCATGTACACGTACGCATAATATATATGTATAGAATTACAAGGACTCCCTACTGTAAAAAAACTTAAAAAGCCTTTTAAGAAAACAGAGAAACAAGCTTCTTATAGGAGGTTATAGGAATATACCTGCATGATCCTGTTACTTCAAATGTTTTCACACTGTTCACCTCAAGATGCACCACGTACATTTAAGTTTTCCTTAAGGAAGCAGACTTAGGATTTTACTGTGCTACCTAAAAAGCGCTTCTCCAGTAATATCTTCTCTTTGGAACTATGCACTTCACTTCTTAGGGATTAATGAAACACAGTGATGCATGACATGAATGGCTTATACAGACTGCAGGAAGAGAAGCCAATCACCTTTACCTGAAGTGGGAGACTTGCAACGCTCAAGCTCCAGGGAAACTGGACTGTCACTGAGTTCAGTCAGGCCTGAAAAAATGGAGTTAAAGAGTTAAGTTACAATCTAACAGGGCATGCTTCAACTTTCTTGGTTGATGATATTCTGCACTGTAAAGTCAATTTGGAGAAAGGAATGGTGTGAAATGAGAGGGAAATAATCTATTTCAGATAAGTGCAGTTATCAGGCTGCCACTGCAGCAATTTAGGCTTGGTCAAAAAAAAAAAAAAAAAAAATCACACCTCTTGTTAACTCAGATTTGTTTTCCGAATGCCTCGGGATAGAAAAGAGTGACTGTACCTAACAAAAGAAAACAAGTAAGTATAGTTTAAAATTTAAAAGTCTGTGATATGACTCAAACACATTCATCCCTGTCAATCTGATGTGGAATCAACTCTGTGCTTTCAACTGCTGCATAATGCAGGGAGGAAATCTTAAAAGAGGGGAAGAAAAAAAGTAAGATTACTGCTACTGTGCAATATTAGAATTTTCATGAATTCACACAAGACAGGTCATTTTAAAGGACACAGAAACATTGATAATGCTGGCTGTGACACTGAATTTTCTGACAAAATACTTTATATATGGTGTGTGTATATATATATATATATATATGTATATATATACACACATATTTGTCAGAACTCCACCTACATGGAAGACAGCAGCAAGGAAAGCAATCCTAGCCTGTACTGCAAAAACTCGAGCTTGTTTCTGTGAGCAAACTAAGATCCATCTTTGGCATAGGTTGAATGTTCCAAGTTGAAATATGCCTTTGGCATGGTGGGGAGGGAAAGTCTGAGCTCACTCTGTCTTTTACCATGGGCTAACTGGGCATGGCCACACCTATTCAAATGCACCCTTTGTATGTATCTGTAATGCCCTGTGGCTCACCCTTGTTACAGGAGCTCTGGCACTCCATGCCATTGGCTACCTGGGACTGACAGGCAGCCCTGCCCAGACATTCCCATGCCAGCTAGGTGGACTCACAGCACTCAGGTCAGAGCCCACAGTCAGGGGTACATTACTGTCATACTGATACTGGATTTACACACACTCTGCTTGTGCTGCATCCTGAGAATCAAACATCCTACAAGAATATGCTTTAAACAGGCACCATGGCTTCTGTAAGAGAACGTGTTATAATTTTTATTGCTTCTGGACCCTCAGAGGTGAGGCCCAGAGACCCTCACCACTAAAATTCATGTACACTCTTGTTTTGGAAAATTCTGCCACTCAGTCACCAGTCCTGCTTTCTTAGAATTAAATCCAGTGGAATCTTAATGTAGGTAGTCACAACTTTATTACAATGTATTTTTGAACTGGATCGGATCCAGTGCCCCAGCCAGCAAAACAAAAAAAACCTCCTACCATTAATGAAGCTGCAGGAGTGCAAGAATAATGGTGAGAGCCCTTTGGAAAACCAGCAGTATTGATTTACTCTGCTAAGTCAGTATTAACAACATACTTGTTCCTGATTTAAGAAACAAGATCTGCCAAACTAGACACTATTGTTGAAAAACAAATATTTTTTATTTTGAAAAATGTACTTTCAGTCTTTCTTTCATTTCACTTAGAATCTATGAGAAAAAAAATTGTATTTCAATCAATTGCAAGTTCAGTCACTTTTGATGTTCTGAGAATATTCAGAAACTGTAATAATTTAGGAAGCCTCTCAAGTACAGCAGATCTTACTTCCACTTGAACCCAGGATTTCTGTATGTACCTAGAGGTTTGGGACAGAATTGATTTTTTGCTGCAGAACTGTCTGCAAGGTGCAGCGGAAGCAATTTTGCATAGTTCTTGAATAAATAAAACTGATACTGTTTCTTTTGTAAATGTATTCTTTGAGTTAGGTAAGGTTTAACACCCTGCCTAAGATCTTCTAAACATTGTATAATTAGAACTGGTGTTGGATACAATACCAAATCCCAGGTCAGACTTTGGTTCTAAATAATGTGGGTTTTTCTTTTTTTACTATGGAGTTCATAAAAACAATATTCCATCTCAATATAAATTATGGTGCTATAGACTTAAACAAGAAAATCACCAAACTGCACCACCCAAGAGCAACCACAGTAAGAAAACCACGACTTCTCCATGTTTGGCACAATTTGCAACATGAAACATTAAAAATACATTTCATGTTATGGTATTTAAGAATATTGAACATGTGAACTTCTCTACAAACCTTGACTTGCTGTCAAGCCACGGTCACCCCTAGCAAAGACCACCTACAGATGCCTTTAAAGAAGAAGTGCAATATATCCCCGTGTGAAGTGTAAGTGGTACCATGTGCCCTGCACAAGAGCATTGGCTTAATCTCACTTAGATTTGCTTAAGCACTCCCACTTGCAGATTTTCTCCTGCCATAAATCATTATTGCTTTGAAATATTTTAATGAGTTCTGCTCATCACACTCCCATTTATCCAAAGTCTCTTTTAATCTTGCTAAATTCTAAATTCTGAAGATGTTGTAAGGCAATGAATTGCTCAATCATCATTCAGTGAAAAGGATAAACACATATTCGTCAAATTTTTTGTGTTACCTTTAATTCCACTTAGTGTTTCCCTTTGAGATAAGAAAGTGAGCTCTCAAGCTTTTCCTTATACTACTGCTCATTTTTTACTCTCATTTCCTTTTTAAGGAAACTAAACTAAATATTCTCAATAATTAACCATGTATAAATATTTCCATGAACTTCAGCTTCCCTCAGATGTCTGAGAGACTACAACAGCTATTGAAATTCAATTAAAAACTATTTTCACTTTCCATTTTGAATTCTATAGGCAGTTTGTGCCCCAAGATATTTTAGCTATTTTAGCCCCCCCAAACCACCACCCCAGCAAATTTTAAGCCCACCTAGAGCAAGAGGAATACAGCAGTAAAAATAAAGGCAAAAACCCAAGACTGGCAATGTAAACAACCATCTGAGAGAAGATATACCCATGGACATTATTGGCTTTAGTCTGAGCAAATTATAAATGTGTAAATAGTGCAAGAGGTAAATATATCACATAAGACATTAAAATACTTTTAAAGACTTGTCCTATGGATAATTTTCTAAGTTTAGTGTGATTTTCATTTCCTTTTTATTCAAGGATCAAAACTAGTATGAGGCAACAACTTTAATGAACCCATAATTTAAAATTATGTTTGAAATTTGAAATTTCTATCTGTATGTTTGAATGATTCAGACCGATCATTTACTCTAAAGCCCCAAAGCCATCACATCTTTGCTTATAAATAAATGGATTATAAATAAATTGTCATAAATATTCACAAGCCAATAAAATAAGTAAGCTCGGCGTTATCTTAATCCCTCATCTTCACAGCGAATTATCATACCATGTTTTCTTTATGTTTATATACCTATATATATCTATGCATGCATTCTTTGGAAATTAGTTAGCTCAGAATATAGCTATTGACTTAAACTCAACCTATATTAGCTTCTTAGGTGTGAATTAAAGTGCCAATTACTGATATACAATGACTCATACCACACAGTTTTCTGTATCCTCCTGTCAGACCAACCATACTTCTGCTCACCCCCTCTCAAGGGACTGGCCCGAGGGAGAAACAAGAACTTCTCACTGAAAAGTCTTCATTATGAAAATTATTTTGCAATGTATCAACATCCTTCAGATTTGACAACACTTTGGATGCTTCATAAAGACTATTTTCTTGTTCTACCAACAGATGGTATGAATTTCTAGTAGGAGATGCAAATTCCTTTTGCATCATTTTGGTATTTTTATGTTCTGCTGCAGACATTATCCCTCTAGATGCAATAAATGTACTTGTTTTAATAATTGAATGCATGTTACTCAAAACCATGTAATAACACATACAACTTGATTTCAACTGAAGAAGAAAACCAACCAAACAACAACCAAGCAACCTCATAATTCTGCAGTACAGCACAGAGAGTTTATTTTATTTAGCTTGTCATATAGTCTTGCTACAAAGGGAGGTGGCTGTAGATGTTACAGCAAATGGAACCAGTCATCAACACCTGACAGTTATCCCCAGCTCTGCACTTATGCACATCTTAGCTTCTTCTTTTCCTCAGATTATTTCCCTGATTGGACAATTACGTTCCAGTCTCTTCCACTGTGTACTCCTAGAACTGGTGACATTTCTCCCCTCCTTGCTTCCCTTTCCCACTTTCACCTCCCAAACCAGAGAATGTGCTGCCTTAATGCTCTAAGTCCACTCTGGGTGCATTGGAGTCTACTTTACATATGTAACCAGTATCAAGCTATCTATAGATTTATTGGCTAAAATCGAGAACATTTATTCCACCACAGTGCTTTCCATATTGGATGTCCTTGACATTGTCAATTATGTCTTTCCTCTTCTCCAACATATTGCTTCTTTCCTCTTACGTGTTCATTCTTTTTTCCCCTTTCCCTGTTCAGTTGCAGGACATCTCAGACTGAAATATCAACACTTTCTTTCTCTGACTTAGCATTTGAAGAGATTATTTTGTATAAACATAGCAATAATGTTTTATATATATATATATATATATATATATATATATATATATATATATATATATATATATATCCCTAGTGATTCATAAATACACATCTTCAACTTGGATTTCTTCCATCCAAGTTAGAGTAGTAATCCTGTCTTTCTAAAATCTATTCAGGATTTTCCAAATAGGAAATAGTTCCAAATAGGAATTTAACATTGCCAAGATCAACTCAACGTATTTTTGTGCTGAAATCTCCTCTTTACTACATGAACAGAGCTATCATCATCACTGTCTTCTCTTGTACTCTAATACATAATATTATCTTTGAATGTCACACTTTAACCTCATAATTAAGCTGGACACTAGATTACATTGTCTTTTCATGCAAATCACCTCTAAAATGACCAACAAAAATGTAAGTATCTTGCTCATCCATAATCTCTTCTTTGGCTTCAATACCTGTAAGTCTTATTTTCTCATAGACATCCACATGAAATTATCTTCCTGCTTCACTACTTAATTGAATCAACTACTCATATATCTTCCCATTAACTTCCATTTTCATTGATATAACCCTTAACAGTTTAGACCTAATGCTTCTGTTATCACATGACTGCTCCTGCTTTTGTCATAATAATATTGGCTTTGACTGCAAGATTCCCAAAAATAATTTACTTTTCCCATCATCATCCCTTATGAGAAAAGATAAACTTGTAAGTGAAATCCAAAATTCCCTCTTAATACCCGTTTTAAAATACATCGCTCAGATAAGAGATATATCAAAGCACAACTTGAGAATGACTTGGCAAGATATTTCAGTCTGTGACAGATTCTAGTCCTGTTCTTGATCTTACTGCATCTTTCAGATCATACAATATGTACTCCTGTATAAGTATCAAATGACAAAAGCAAGAACCATTTTTGAGGAAAGAAATTAAACAATGCTCTTGCCTAGAACTCAGACCAATACTTCACAGGAAGATTTTTGCGGACTTTTCTGACTATGGGGATGAAGACAGAAACAAGATAATGCATTTTCAGCTATGAAAGATTCTGTGGTCTATGTTTGTAATTCTGAATGAAAACACTAGTAATTTTTGCCCTTAGAATTTATTAATTTTTAGAGGGGGCAAAAAACCCCCAAATATTTGGCTGCTGTCTGTCACTCAGGTTCTCTGTTACAGACTTGAAATTAGCAAGATCAGACTAATAGACTTTAAGATACCATACACCAAACCTTTTAATGGACTGCTGAATTGGTAACTGGACTAGTCTTTTAACTAAACAGACCACCTTTTATGAACTATTATGAAATAAAGTTATAGAAATCAGCCTAGAGGGACGGAACAGAATGTGTCGTGCAAGCGTATGAATGTATTTCAATAGCTACATAACTTTATATTTATGAGAGATGATAAAACAACTGCCACTCTTTTATCCTGTCCATACTGAATATTTAATATAAAATTGCCTATCCTGTTTTTCTGTGAAAAGTACTTTAAAAAGAGGCATCCTAGAGACCTAATTACATATAAGCACTGCAGTTAATTAAGATACGTATGGCTCATCTGTTGAACAGTCATTTTTGCAAAATTAATTATAGCTTTGTTCACTGTATTCTGCAGTGATGAATACTAATATTTAAATTTCATATCAGTATAACTCAAATGTTAAAGATATTAAAACCATGAATTTTCATAGCCCTCTTTGATGTATGTATTTTTATGCCCACTTTACATTCCCCATCAAAGAACAGAGGCATGGGATGGCTCCCCAAAGCCAAATATTTAAGTACCAAACCAAGATTAAAATTTTAAATTTCACAGCATCCAATTCAATGGGTACTCTTTTAAGCCACATTGTTCTTCTGAAAAAAGGGAAGAATTTATTGGTAACTACAGATAGTGCCATTGCAAAACAAGAAATGCTTCATATTAGTAAATGTACATGGAAACAAATATAAAACCAAAGAGAGATACTGTCACCAAGAACATAACATTGTTGAAAAATACTTTCTAAGGCCCAATCTGTCCCATATAACACTGAGGTTTTCTCTTTGACTTTTTTTTTAAAGAAAAGAATTTCTGTATAATAAAGGTAATTGTCAAAAATAAGCATGGTTGACATCACAAAATGTAGTAAGTTTGCATGCATGCTGAATGTGTTTAAAAAAACACATTACAAAGCACAAACACATGGGTTTAAGTCAGGCATAGTCCAATCATGATAAAGCTTTTTGCCTAACCTTTATAGAACTTACTCTGATAGGAAGTACGGATCCGTTTCGTTAAATCTGGATAAAAGTTAGACAGGCCACGCATGCAAAAGTTGTCTTTGGAACATGCCAGTACACCAGCATCAGCAGCAGGCAGAGGAAAGAGAGAAAAAACAGTCTAAAGTGAAAGGAAGTGATATCATAACCAGCATCTAGAACAGCCAAGGTGAAGAAATTTCAGCAGATGCTTACCTTCCAATTGGGAAATATAACAAGAAAAATAATCAAAAAAGTAAAAGATGTGGGATGGATGGTGAGAAAGCAGCTGAGGCTTTTTTTAGATGCATAGTTTCTATGAGCAATCTAGAAGTTGCAATCCTTCTCAGTGGTCATTTATCCACAGTGGGCTCCATTCTGGCAGCACTGGATAGCTGGAATGATGCCTTAAAGGATTGGCCCAGACTGCCACTGACAGAGAAAAACCCTCTGTGATACAGTGCTTATAACAGCTTTTTCTACATGAGCAATCCTCCACCTTTTGTCCAGAGTTCTGCAGCACCTTGTTTGTGGCTAGCTGCTCACATTTCTTATGGAGCTGCTGTGAGGCTGGCTGAAACCAGACAGAGAAGCTGAAGGTAACTTGAAGCTGCTTGTCTCTTCTCTCCTCAGCTGTGCCAAATTTACATATTTAACACTTGGCACAGATGGGAACTAAGCTTGCCATGATTAAATGCATAGAAAGTGAGATGGTCTTTCAGGAGCAGAAGTAGGCCTGAAGACTTGTATTTTATTCTATAATTTTTCCTCTAGATTTTACTTTCTGTTTGGAGTGTAAACACATTCCCAATTAAAAAAAAAAAAAATTCCCATAATTCTGTGGAGAAGTAGGACTTGATTCAGTGCAGGGTCTGCTGATGAAAATGCTGATGGCATAAACCCACTATAATCTGTTGCTTTTATAATTTTAGGGTTAGATTTAAAATTCCACATTTTCAAAGATATTTTAAAATCGAATTCTAAAACTTCACAGCTATGAAAAACACATTTCATAATTGTGTCTAACTCTTGCATGTTACTATGGAATATGTCAAGTGGAAAGACTTGAAACAGATGATCTGACTTTTTCTCATACAAATAAATGTTTATACAAGGAAATGTTTAGATAACCAACAAAGTATGGTAAAATTTAGCTCTATTGAAGAATTAATATTTCTAATACACAACACATAACAACAGTTATGACTTACTCAATCCTCTTAGCATCAAATTTTAAAACGGGTTTTAGGTTTATATTAAGAACTTCACTAACGAAGCACTAATGAAGTGCTTAATTTGAGCTCCTTGTGTTACCTACATAACATGCCTCCCAGGTGTTACACACCTCTAAACACAGCTGACTATTCAAATGAATAGCTCCTGGCAGAAAATACATTTAAGCTTAAATTGAAGTCTTACTTAGTGGTATGAACTTATTGAAATCAGAAATAAAATAGCATACAAACTACACATCAAGTGACTGCCAGAAAAACAATTTATTACTCTGCTCATTTTGATTTTTTACAGACTCAGCTAAGGGAATTACTTGCTGACCTCCATCCCAAAAGGAAAAAAACCAACCTCACAAAACATTTTATTTCTGAGAAAATGCCCGCACCTAGAGCATGTCAAGTTTCTTTTGCCAAGTTATAGAAACTCCATTGGCTGGCAAATAGTCATGCATTCCAAAAGCACTAGAAAAAGCCACAGGCAAAAAAAACCAAAGAAACATATCAGGCTCATAAGCACAATGATTTATTTCCTACCTGCAGCAAACTGCCTGTTCTTGCGGGGTGAGCGGGGCTGCCGCTGGTACGGATCACTGGACCCATAGAGGTCGAGGGTGCCCATGCTCAGCAGGACTGTCTTCTGCATGAAATCCACAACTGCCAAACCATTGCAGTTCCCAAAAGCCACTCTGCAAAGAGAAATGTCCCTCAAAAGTGTTAGCAATATGTAATTTAATCCTGAAAACGATAATAATTATTATTATGAATAGTGCACAAACCTTTTCTTCAGGAACTACTCAAGCTCACGTTTTTTATTTCTTACAGATTTCTAATCCTGAATTTAAAAAACTGTTTTCTGAATTAATTTTCCAGAAAGCAGTTACAACTTCTACCAACTTTCTGTATCAAACACATTGCAGTAATGTCTAAACGTTCCTTCATTGAACAATATCATTCTAATGATAATCATATCAATTAAGACTAAAAATTGGGACATAGATATTAAAAAGTGGGTATGTATTTATATAAAATACAAATTAAAATATAAATACAAATACATGTAAAAAAATTCTTTTAAAGCTAAATGTTAATGAAAAATGAAATATATTAGGCTGTATTGTGGAGATACCCAAATCTGAAAAGCATTCATAAAATTTCTTCCAACTCTGTCAGCTTATCTACAGCAGAGATTTCTGTTAAAACAGTCTCTACCCCACTGAAATACTTCTGCAAATGCATTTTGATGTTGGTTTGATTTATGGGCAAGATCTCTCTCCTTCTGCATCAGACTGCAATTTTAAATTCCAGACAGAAAGGATTGCAGGTACAGCCACAAAGAAACTCAAAAACCCAAACTATGTTCAATCATATTCAGAATCACTTGCTATCAGGTTCTGTAATTTTCTGCACAGAAGCATAAAAGCACTTAATTCACACTAAAAGTGAGGTGTGCACTCACCTCCACCTGACTCTTCTTAATGTATCTCCAAAATATCTGAAAGGAATTTGTGTGTGGAAAAACAACAATGCAAAAGGAAAGTAATGAGGTGGAGGGAAATCAGGGTAGCTAGAAAATTTTCTTCTGTCCTAGCTTTTCTTATACTGCTTCTATTATAAAAAAGAGGGTTCCATATAGCAAATAAAAAAGTAATAGTAAAGAAAAATGAAATTATTTTCCCTCAGTTGTCAAACTAGCAAATTAAGGCACCGTGTGCAACAGTGGCTTGAATTCTACTGGTTGTTACTACACTGTGTTTAGTCCCAATACTGACTGCAGTACAGCATCTATGGAAAAACTATGGATGTACTTCGACTTTTCTCCATTGGTATTTTTTCCCCCATTTGTGTCCCTCAGGGGCCCTGAGGGACAGTACAGCTTAATGTCTTTGCTAGTGACAGAGACAATGGAATGGAGGGCACCCTCAGGAAATTTGCAGACAGCACCGAGCTGAGATGTGCCTGAGGGACAAGAACCATCCAGAAGGACCTGGACAAACATGAGAAAATGCTCGTGTGAATAGGGGCAATGGTTTTAGACTAAGAGAGGATTGATTCTATGTGTTCATAAGTTACTGCATTCTGGGAGGAGAAAAAAAAAAGACAAAAAACAAAGACAAGTGTCAATCTCATCTATTAATAGTTTAGGGAAAAAAATGTCATTTGCACTTTGAAAATTATTAACCTGAGATTAATTAATTTTTGAAAACACGAGTCACAAGAAGAGCTAGTGATCATTCACACCCCTGGTCAGCACATTAACAAAATGTATAATTTCCTGGTCTGTATTTTTCTAAACTCCTCTAATTTCACACACAAGCATTGATCTAATATTTCTTATACCCAAACAAATGAGTTTAAAAAAGAATCTGAAGTTGCTTATTAATAACACTTCTGAGGATGGATAAAAAAAATCTAGACAGCCATTACTCTTTGCAAGGCTTAAGATAAATTGCTAACAACCAAGTCCTTATGAAATCAAAACCAAAATGAATTTCTCAGTTTTGAGCAATGAACAGAATTAGTTGCTAGGTGATGTCCTATTCTGTTGGTATCTTTCACAGAAATGTCATAAAACCCTCATCAGACATTTCTGGACAATTAATATGCAGATTAGCTGAAAACTGTTACCCCATGAGCCAGTAATAAATTTTCAGTCACTGCTTTCAGTCCAACAGAACCTACTTCAAAACAAATTTATTATTTGTATTTAACCTTGTTCCTCAAGGTTAACCTAATCCTTCAGTTGTAATTGAAGCATTTTGCAAGATAACATGAAGAAATTTTTGATGATTCATTTCAACATAAATAAAACAGGTGTTAATACTTTTAATTTGTAGCCTTGGTACTGTTATAAGTAAACCAATTACATTAAATAAAATTTTGCAGTGTCTGAAATCTTTCATCTTTACTGGGAATAAAGGGTTTTTTGCATCATACTTTATTCCTGTTTCATGGCTGCAGTATACCAGTTCCAGAAATCATAGAAATTTAATTAAAAGAATGCTGGAAACAGACTCTCCAGAACACACACCATTTTATGTCTTTGACCTAGTTAAACTGATTGGTGTATGAAGAAAAATAAGGCAAAAGATGATCCAAATAATTCTACGATTAGCATGGCAAAAACTACATGCTCTCAGGCTTCATGCTGAAGTGGAATAGGTTTCTCCACATGGTGAAGATAGATAACAGGTGACAAAGTAGTAAACAAAAATTCTGATGAAAGAAAGGACTGTGCCTTGTCATAGGCCTGAGGAAAAAGTTAAGAGTGACAAGACAAAGAAAGAGAGAAGAGAGCCTGCAGAAAAAAAATGTGAGGAAAAAGATCTTTCTTGGGTAGATTTTGTAGGAAAAGTTAAATTCAGGTTATCAGCCTACTTTATTCATACATGCATTCATTTCTGAAACACTCTTGTACTTAGCTTATGGTGTTTTAAAGGAGGCTATCCCGTAATCTATTATTGCTCCTAGCAAATGAAACAATTTAGAGCTCTTGATTGAATCAATCAGTAGTTTAGGAAACCACAGTGACCATTAGGAGAACCACAACCTATCAGAGTAGTTTACAAGTGATAGAATGATGTGATCATTCAGATGCTGCCTTGAGGTCTGAGACCTGGAAGGGAGCAAAGCCTAACAATTTGCACAAGTGACAAATGTATCAAGGTACAGTAAAGAGAAGAAACTCCTAGAATTCATTAATAGGAAATGGTCTAGAAATTCAGGCTGGAAACTTGAAAAAACAGGCCCCAGAAGACAGTATTTTTGCAGAAATGTAAAAACTCTGCATTAAATGGCCTAAGTTTCTGAAGAGTC
Organism: Agelaius tricolor; assembly: GCF_023055355.1. NCBI lineage: Eukaryota > Metazoa > Chordata > Aves > Passeriformes > Icteridae > Agelaius > Agelaius tricolor. The sequence continues at coordinate 23,354,747 of NW_027269269.1, forward strand.
CAGTGACTTACTGAAAATCAGCAGGAGTCAGCACCTAACACCAATTACAGCCAATAGTTTTACTGGAGTAACACCTACAGGGAAAACCATTTTAATGTATCAGGGTGACTCCCAGTAAGGGAAAACATTAAAAATTTGCAAATAAACTGAACCTGAGGAAACAACTACACACACTCATTTGCATTGCCATCCAGAATATAGCATTTAAATGCTCCTTATTCAATTCTCAATTTCAGGTCACCGATTCTTGTGCAAGCAGACATTAGCACAGACATAAAAATGCTGCTCTCAGAAGACAATTTCCAACTAAAATATGATGTAATGAAAAATGGTATTTAACAGTTAATCACTTCACCATTTTCCATTAAATGCATTTCACCTTGGTGAACCTTTCAAAATAACTTTGAAAATTACAGATTTGAAATGCAATTAGATCTTATTTGAAAGGATGGAAAGAATTATGTGAAAAGATTCAGTCTTTTAAATAGGATTAGTAAAAATATTGGCAAGAATGGCAGTTTAACATCCCATATTGCATTCTCTGTGTTAGTTCAAATAACTTTCCCCCAAGAATCTGATTTACAGCATCTTTTGAATACTTTGCTCTGACCTTAATTGTTGGTGGGAAATTTCAAAGTATAGTTGGAAAGCATGTGATTTAGGGCAATAAACAATAAATCAATGCAACCTTAATTCTGAGTTACTTACAGTCCATAAGCAGAGTTTACAGCAAGACTGGTAATCTGTTGTGGAGGCTCACCATCCACCCACACCAACTGGATAACCAGATCTGCCTGGTAGCCAGGAGGCATCCGCACAGGTCGAGCCTTAACGCTAAGAAGAAGAGGTACAAAATAAGAACAAGCAAACAAACACTGGGCCACGAAAAACAACTGCTTTGCATCATTATTAATTGTAAACTTGAACAGAAAACCTAAAATACGTTATTTTGAGACTTTGAAAAAGGGCATTTCTGTGTATTTGGAACTTTTGCCTTATGAAGCAAAGCATGACAGAAAAATGTAAAGAGGCAAGAGAAGATGAGAAGATACACCTTTCTGCAGTGGTCCCCACCAGAGCATATTAAAAACTTATGGACTTGACAAATCTATCTGTCCATGTAGTGCAAACAAGTCCTGTTTTACTTCTAGGAGCATAATAACCTATTATGTGAATGAATGGTTCCTACACCAAATCTGATATAACTATTAACACCTGTTCCTACTGTGTTATGGTAAGTTCAGTGACTTGCAAAGCAGGTAGTGAAGGTGTACATTTTAAGGGGAAATGTAAGAGCTGAACACCTCTGTATGACTGCTTTATGTGCTTTTTTGGGTGGTACAACAATGTGGGATACGCTGGAAGAAATCATTATGCAATAATAGCAATACTTTGAGGTATTCATGTAAGTCATTAGTACATTCATGCTGTAGTAGTATTTTACAGGTAAAACCCACTAGTCAGTGCATTTTCACTGTACCTGTTACTGGTGATAGTGCTTGTATTGCACCCCTTTGCACATAGGCATAAAATAGGGCAGTATACTTTATGAGAAAGTCATTCCTGATCTATCCTCTAAATGCATTTCTTTAACAGCAGCTTGGCACACTCACTGTTCTATTTCTTTTCCCTGTAGTACTCTTCAGACCTTACATGTGTCTGGAGCAGTAATCAGGCACTTGGTTTGGATATTGTTGTAGGAAAGACGTGACAGTGCAGTTCAGCAAGTGCTCAACCCACTACAGTTGGCAACAGTTTCGTATTGTTGTTTTCTATCAACAGCAAACCTCTGCTCAGAGTTTTGCAATTTCTGACCTGTTCTGCTGGCACTAAAAGCTTTGCCCTTTTCTTTGTTCATATGATACATAGCCATGAGCATTTTTGAAGTGATGCTATTCATAACCTTAAAGAAGCAAGCTCTGGATTACCCAGGAGTATTTGTGCTGAGAACAAAGGTGTGAACATCTGTGAACTCAAGCTGCCAAGGGAGAGGGGCCCTTTGAGACCAGGATAAACTGAAACTACAGGAGTTGTATACAGTAAAAATGTATTATTTTCAAAGAAACTTCACAGCAAGCAGAAGCTGAATATTTTACAAACAGTCTTTCAGAGTATCTTTGTGATGGAGCCCTTCAACTTCTAATATCTGTGGATAAGCCTTTAAGAGGCATAATAGGGGTGGTCTTTCCATCTGGTACCTAATTTTCAGCTTTCAGCTCCTGCCCTTAAAAATGTTAGAAAAATATAGACCAGGTAAATGAAATCCAAGAACCAGGACTTAGTCTAATGCCCTTTTAGGTGAGCTTTCCATCCATATTTTCTAATGGGTAACTAATGATGTGGCAGGACACAAGATGCAAGCATGCTGCTCCAACAAGTATCTGTCAAAGCAAGAATCTGTTTCCTTCTTCTAAAAAAGCTACCATGAGACTGACAATGGCTGAAGAAGTAATTCTGATCTTCTAAAACAAGTTTTTTAATGTGGTACTACTTTTCCAATGTGTTTTTAATGGCATCCTGAAAAATTAGAGAATTGCAAGTACATTCTAAGTTTTCTTTTGGATTGCTGTCACTTGAGGGGAAAAAAGCAAACACATTTCCCTCTAAATATTTTTCACTATAAATTTGAGGATCTGCTTTGATAAAAATGATTATTATTTCACAGGGATTTTCTCTAAGCATATAATAAACTGTAGGTGGTGAAAGACTATAATAATGGAGTAAAGTAATTTCAGATTTAATGATTCAGATTGTTGTTACCATGTTTCTGTGACATCTTACTCCTTAAGAATCTTTGAGCTTTTTCTCTTGTTTCCCTAAGCAACCTGCCTAAACAGTAATGCAGATATTCAGTTCTGCACCTTGTTTTGGATGGCTTTTTATCTGAAGTGTTTATAATAAAAGCCAAAACAGACTGCAGGAGTATGAGCAGAAGGAATGTAGACATTTCAGTGATTTCCTTGACACGTTCTTGTTATGCTACACTGAATTTCATTGTTGCAAAGTTTTGGTTTTTCGTTGTTTTCACAAGATATTCACAGTTCCTTATCACTTTGGAGTTACTTGAAGCTACTGTCAAAACCCCTGATTGACCCAATTTTGGGATGATACTAGAAGTCTGGGAACAAAGACTGACATTCTGGGTTCAGCTTTACGATAACAGCATTTACATCAAAAGTATTTATCTGCATAATCACAAATCCATTGGTTTCTTAGGTTATTACAGCTGCCTATTTCACTGCAAAATCTTCTGAAAGAAGCAAGAACAGTATTTATTCCATACTGCTGCCTGCCTCTCCTGGTAACAGTTACTTTTGATTTGAGAAAAGTCCCAAGTTTTCATTACTTCAGTCCCTTCAATTACTTTCTTCCTAGTAGCTATTCACAGACACAAACACATTCAGTCATTCTGACTTCTGGCTAGAAAAAATTGTGTACTGTGGAGTGCCATTCATTTGCTGTAAAAATGTTGAGAAACAGATATGAAAATAAACATAATGGAGCCAGTTATGTATGTGTGAAAATTTTTATGTGCATTATCAATACAGTTCAAGCTGTGCACTCACCCTCCATGTGCAGCTGGTTGCAGCTTTACATTAATGTTGTTCTATTTTAGATTCTATCCTGCTGCCCACCTGAATGACTTGCATATAAAGTCAACAGCATCACCCTGGTCTTTTCTGGCTTTTTCCAGTGTTTTCAGCACTACTTTCATTTTACCACCATAATTCTGTTTAGATCAGAAGTTCTTACATAGACAAGGTCTGTGGACCCAGCCAAGGTTTGGGGGGAAAGTGCAGATATTTGTATGTCTTTCCTGAGAAGGATAATAGCATTCATAAGTATATTTTTATCTAAATGTAGGAGTGTGCCAGCAGTTCTAGTGGTATAATTACTCTGACTTTGAAAAATCACTTCTCAGTCAAAATAAGACTACAGTTACCTTGTCTAAAATTTGACAAAAATCTATTGGCCAGCTTTATCTGAGATTATTGGAGATAAGAAAACTTCTAAAAAGTAGCAGGCTGAACCTCTGTGGGTTCATTACAATTTTTCTGCCTCCAATGTCAACAATTCCTCTCTTTCACAGACAAAATCAAGTAAGGATCTCTTAAGCAAAACTCTTAGCCAGTGAAATGATTAAATGATTGCATTCTTCCTGATATCAATGTCATAAATAGATTTCACATTTGGATTTTTTAAATAACTAATCTCTGCCTCTTCTGTTGATTTTCATACTTCAAATTAATGATTAAACTGAGGTCTGAAGTTCAACTGCCTGACTGAATGAGATGGACAAATGAACAGAATGCCAAAAAATACTGTTAATTTTTCAGGGACAATATCACAATATTGCTTTTAAATGCTAATGCCATTTTCAGGAGCCAAGCAGCCCAAAGTAGCAAATCAGGAAATGTTCATTTTAACTGCTTTTGAAATAATTGAGGCATTTAAAAGATTTAATAATAATTAGACCAAAATAATAATGAGAGCAATCCTTGTCAGCAATGCACTCTAATTGCTGGAAAATTACAGTTTTTATAGAGTTTTGTACAGAATTACTGTTTTAAGCTATTCAAATCCATAATTATCTGCCTTAATAATAAGAACATATTGATGTACTCCAAAACAGTGACAATGTATTCTAGCAGAAAACAATCTGCTTTTTTCCTAAAGATTAAACAAATATACACTTCTATACTATGCGATTGTTTTATGGTAATACATTTTGAAGAATGTTTCATAAGTATGAACACAGTTTCCATGTCTTACACACCATAAAATGCATACAGTTCTTTAATTTAAAAAAAATCCAGTAGTATATTAATTAATCAAGGAGAGAAAGCTTTGCACATGCCTGCTTTTACAGAAGTTTCTTCATGAACTACCCTCAGAAATTCCTTGCAGATGTACTCCTAGATCACCTTGGAAAATGACAGTCAAACCTTCACTCTAACAGTTTATATTCTTCAAAATTACTTCTATCGTTTTACAATCCCTTGTTGATTATTTTGCCTTAATTATTTTGTTTGTTCCAAATTCTGGTTTCTTTGTGTCAAATATAGACAATTAATCTCTTTTTCTTGGGAGTTGATGGATTGACTAACAGATAAGAATGATTTTTATAAAGATCAATATTTAAACAATGGCATAAACTTACCTAAGACATGGGATACTGTCCTTCATTGTTCCTTCACATGCTACAGTGTTGGTACTGCCTGAAAGGCTCTTTAAAGAAGGAAGCTGGGAGGAGGCATCTGGGAATGGAGGATTTGTTTCTGGTTCAGGAGTAATGATGTCTTCTACTTCGCACTGAAGTCGTACCTCTAATGACTTAAATAAATAAAAAAGCTAAGTTATCATTTTATAAGGAAAGCTGCTGAAAGTTCTGTTACTTTCAAATAAATATCAATATGCCTTTTTTTTTCTTTAAATAACCCTCATTTATCATTATAATTTGCAGGCAAAGAATACTGTCATTTGTTATTTATACAGAGTAACAGCATCAGATAGGAACTAGAAGGATCACCAACTCTGCCTCCTGATTACTTGTACAGCAGAGTCTCTAAGAGACAAGTTTTATCCAGGGTGGATAAGCCTGACAGTGTGAATAGTACATAAACTTCATTTATCCATAGGTGGGGCCAGGAAATCAGAGATTACAGCACAGACAGCTCTGTGTTCCTTAGAATGAACATAAGTTTGGTGGATTTTAGAAAGCAAAATTCAAACCAGTTACTTTTTGCTTTCCTTCTGGCCTCTCTAGAAAGGGAAGAAGACGCCAAACCACCCTACAATTCTCTCTACTAATTCAGGAAATATTAACTGAGGACTGCAGGGAGGCACTGGACAGGAAGTTCAAATCTAGGTAAGTAAATACTGAACAATTCTTTCTACCTCATGAGTTGTCCAAGGAAATCTGCATTTTGAAAGAATAAAAAACAAGGCACAGCTCTCAGAGACAAGGTCTGGGGGTTACTAGCTGAACAGTAATTTCAGTGCTGCTACCTTCAAAAGAATAGAAGTAATTGCAGAGGTAGACACTACAAGCTCAATCTTCGTGATCTTTCACTGAGACGTCATCTGTACCAGAATGAAGATTAACAAAATAGCTAAATTTCATTACCTATTTTGGGAGAATTGGGAGATAAAGGTGAGTAGTACTGAAGGGGTCACCTGTTTCTCAACCATTGTGCTAAAACACACAAGATTTCAGAAAGAAGAGATTCTGTTCAACCAGGAGAGAGACTCCTTTCTCAAAGTTTCCCTTTTTTCTCCTTTCAAAATCCATGGATATTTTGTGCCTGAATCTTTTAAAGAAACGTACAAACAACATTTGCCTTCAAAGACTAATGAGTGAAATATTGAGTTCAGGAAAATCTAATCTGGAAGTAATTGCAGCTGACTGAAACAATTTATAATGCTGTTTAATCTTTATGCAGGACTGGAGTAACTCTTGAAGAGTATGTTCTTCTGCTTACCATGTCAGAAGTGCATCACTCTTCTTTGAATGTTTTTTCTGCATGTATTTCTTTTTCTACTAAAGTTAATTTTGTTAAGTTCTAGCTGTTGTGCATTTGAAAAGAGAAGGAAAAATTCAGGCCAAAAACATGACTGTAAATTTGTCTTCTGTTTTTGTCCCTGCTTTGGCTGGACCTTAGGAGGGTTATAGAAATCTTGAACTGATTTATTTTGACACAGAGTAAAGATATTTTTGGGGGATCTCATCACTGGGCTTATTGATTGATTCCCCTTTCCACATTCAAATGAATGTAAACTTCTTTCCTATGTTTCTTCTCAAGAGATTTGAAGAGGAGCTTCACTGAGGAAAGACTGCTCACTGAGAAAGTGATCATGTTTAATTAATAGATCCTTTTGAGACAGGATGGAGTGGATTCAGATAAGAAAACAAAAATAACAGCAGTAAATGCTTTTTATATAACTGCATGGCAATGACTCCAAGGTTGGATATGAAGCAGAATTTGTCACATGCATACTCCTTGCCTCCAGAATCTGATATGAAATGATGCAAATAATACTTGTGTTGAAGAAATTCCAGGCACAGCCTATGCCCCTGAGGCATATTCAGCTGGAGACTTCCCTACTACACAGAGCAACCTTTGAGTAGCCCCCACACTTCCCATTTGCCACAGCAAAAACATTACAACACTGACATCAGGGCAGTCAAACCAATGTGGGGGCCTTAAAATACTGGGATTTGGAGACTGAACTCAAGGTAAATTCAGCCTGACTGATAAGGAAGGGAGGACACAAAGTGCTTTGTGCCTCAGGCAGCAAAGAAATCCTGAGATTGGCCAGCTCAGTCTCAATACAGACAAAACCACACAGCCTGAAGTCAAGTACAGATTCCAACAAAGAATTCCATACTTTTGATTAAAAATCCCTCCCATCATTTAGAGCGAAGACTTGAATGCAAGCAGCAAAAATGCAGAAAGAAAAGAGAAGGCCATTTCAGAGATGCACAAAACCCAGGGGAATTCTGTGAGTATGCCACCAAGATTGCATAATTTAATATTCAGGGAAAAATGCTTATTAATTACAGAAGAAATCTAAGAAAATGTTAAATTGCACCTATTATAACACTTTGGAAAATACCAGTAATGATGCAATTCAGCCAGAGAAGTGAACAACAGGGAAAAAAGACATTAAATTATAGATAATAAAAGATAAGGTGCATTTTCTGTAGAACAATGTAAAAATACTGAGATGGAGTAATTTTAGCAGCATTATACATGAGCTGGTCAGTAATGTGAAATTACTGTTCATCAGTTTTAAACCTTTCCTGAAATGATACATTCAGGCAGCTTAATAATTGCCTGGGGGGGGGGGGGGGGGGGAGAAAAGAGTGGAAAACAGAAGAACTACAGCTAATGAATATCATAACTACAGTTATGAATATGCCATACAGAATGGCACATGGCTGGAGGCCAAAAATAACACAGTAACAGGTTTTTTGCCACAGTAGAACTTTCTAAAGAGCATTAAAATAGTGTGAAAAGGAAAAGAACTATAATCAGGGAAGATAACAAGTAATCTGGCATTTCATATAGTTTCCATCTTTAGGGAAACAACGTCAGCATAAGGCAGAAAAATATCAACTCTTTGTTTTGTTAAAGCCACTGATAATTTTCAGTCTCCTTATGAACAGAAATTAAAGAGATGAAATACTTGAGTTAAAAAGAGCATTGTGCACATACACAATGTACATTAACTGATAAAAACATACAGCAGACAGTAATTTTAGACCAGATAAATGCAACAGAGATTACTGTATCACCAAGTCTTAAAAGCAAACTATGTCTGAAAGCTGCACTGTATGTGCAGTATGTATTTTACTAAAGCAAAAAGAAAGTGGAGAGTAGGTTCCCAAACCCTCAGCTTTTTGTCAGTAACTGAAGTAGGATCAAGATTTCCCTGGAAAGGTTTAAAATTGAATGTCCCTAAACCTGTATGTATAGTGATTGCTGTTTCTATTTAAGTACTTGAGCACAGATGAAGCAAGGCAAATTGATTTAGAAATCGTTCTCTTATTAGAGAGTGAAATGAGTACTTACTGCAATTTCAGTATTTACTTCATGTTTGCTGAACCTGTAAACAATCACATAGGCAGAAACTCCTGCCACACAGAAAATTCGGCTTTCAGGACACCAGTACATCATCTGAACAGCAAAAGGATCTTCTTCCACAATCTCAGCTGTTGCTTTTCCTTCTCCCACTTTCTGTTTTTCAAAGACCTTTGATGTTTTTAGTTTGTACAACATCTGTAGAGTAACTGGAATATATTAAAACATATAAAAATACTAACATGAAGCAAATCAGTTATAAAATTCCTCAGTTCCCACCTTCTTATCAGTTGTGGCATAACAAGGAATTTTAAGAAAGCCTAAGAGGAGAAGATATGTATTATACAATCGTCCAAACTAGGACAACAATACAGATACTGTTCTGGTACACATTACTGGTAGGATATGCATTTAATACTTCTCAGAAGGGTATTTGTCTGTGCAATATTCTTAGTACTTTCTGGGGAAGGATGTCAAAGGTGTAAATCATTGTGTTCATAATTAGGCTTATAATGAGTGCTATAGAGAGGCTCTGATCATATTGATACTTTCTAAAGAGAGGTGAAACTAAGATTTCATCTGTCTGAGGTTATGGTCTTGATAGAATGTAAAGAGTGTATGGCAATTCAAGAAAAAACATTAGGAAAGCATGCTGGTGGCCTGGTCAAGACAAAATTCTTCTGAATTAATGGGAGTTCAAAAAATTTTTTAATTTCTTGACTAATATATAGCTCTATATTTATACCTGTATATAAAATCCTAGTGTCCAGAAGCTTTTGTCGAGATTAGAACTCCACTGCAGCAAATTCCAGAAGTAAAATGAGGGGTGACAATTCACCCCATTATATTTCACATTCTTCCCTGTTTTTACTACTTTTACATTGGTTTATCAGTGGCATTAATCAGTAACTGCATTATGTCAGAGAAAGCCAGCCAGGCTCAGCATCTATAAAGGTGTGCATATCCACAAAGGCAAAGCTGCTGCCTACGTCAGTGTAATTGTGGTAGCTCAGCCTGGCCAGCTTGTGTAACAAGAGCAACAGGAAGATGAAAGGACAGTGTTTTAGTTATGTAACCAGATGATGAACACAGCAAAATTACATTTTTGTTTGGCAGTGCAGATATAGTCCAGGAGGTTTAGCATATACAGTTTTTAATGTTTTAAAAAGTTTTCGCACATAAAGCACTTCTGATTTCACGAATTACAGTAAGGGCTTCTGTAATAAATACATAATTCTTCCTGCCCTCAGTGGCAAATAAAGAGGATTCAGGTTGCCAGTTAGTGCCAGTAGCAAATCTAGAGCGGCACTTCAAATCAGGCATCATGGGTCCATGCACATTATGACTGAAAGAATTATAGAATCAAAGGGTACAGAGTACAAGACAAGACTCTCTATGCTCTATTACTGAGTACCATCTGCACAAGTAAATAAAAAAACAGCAATATCTTTTGAATAAAGATGCATTTTGGAAACAGCTCCAGTGGCCTAGCAAGTCCTTGTCTCTCACAGATCTGTGCTTTCAGACACAAGACTACACAATTAAAATATGTCTAAAAGCAAAGTATTTTGTGCCTTCAAATACCGGTAGGATATTATGTTTGCTAGGGAATCTCGAATGAACTCTGAACTCCATGAAAAAGTTGAACACCTTGTAAATAAAATAAATAACAAAACTTTGTAATAATCAAAACCTTGTAAATAAAGAGTACCAAGTGCGGTAGGAGTAACACAGTGCATGCCCTGAAAATCAGGACATCAGAGATGCACTGAAAATACCAGCACTGTTGAAGAGATTGTGAATATTCATGATCATCTAAGCTTTTAATGTTAAGAAAAATTCCTACTGCAGCATGTATATATTGATTAGGTTATGCTTATATTCCCTATGAGAGGTTTTTCTTCTTTCCCCATTTCTGCCAGAGTTCTAGAAGGAATAACTAGCACACTGCTTCCTGTGCAGTACACACACTAAATGCCTTGGGGTCTTCCCACAGTCTGCATTGTTTTCACCCTAACTTTAGAGTCTGTATTTGCACATTCTTCTTAAAACTGAAATATTCACAAGACAAAGTCTAATGTCTCACCATACTTCTCTAAATAAAACTAATTATCCTACTTTTGTTCATATCAAAGCCCTCAAAAACTTCTGTTTCATCAGATAAACTGTTGACCTCATTTGATGATTGGTGTTCACCATAACTTGAAGACAGAGGAAGATGTAAATTCTGAGCACAATGTTTCTGTTCTCCCACCATTTCCAAACAGACAAATTACATAATAAAAAAAAACCAACCTATGGCCATGTTCAGTTCCTGTGCCTATTTAATACATGAAATGTATTTTGTGAAATGAGGCTTTGAAAATCCTCATTTTGTCCTTGTCCACCCTGAGTGAAAATATTTGGTATTAAGCAAAAAGGTAAGTACCTGACAAAGTAATCAGGTTTAGCTGACATTAAAAACTTGTCAACATTCCCCATGCTTCGTTGGTAATGGTAGCAATATTAATAATTTCAATTCTGTGGCACCATGTGGAACTAGCAGGTATTTTAAGTACCCCATACTCCATGATCTTGGCACCCATTACAGACTGGTTATTAGGGTCATATTAAATCTCTCTATGCCTAACATTTCATCCAGAATTTTCTCTCATACTCTTTCTTCTTTAAAACACTAATACCTCATAAAAGAGAGATATTACCCAGACATACCTGTACCATCAAAGAGACAAGAATACAAGGCAACTCTACAGGAACTTTGGTGAAGTACTGTCAATTATCTGAAGCAGAATATTTTCAATTTCCATCAAAATGTATGTGTATTTTAATAAACATATTTTACTAATGAATACCATATGTATTTTCTGTAGGGGAAAATACTGGTTGCTGATATGTGCAGTTTTAGTCAGATTATATGGAACAAGTATTTTCTGAAGCTTTTTCCTGCTAGGATGAATGGAAATGCTTCCCAATTATTTCCTGGGATTTGAGACTGGACAAGAAATGGTTTCAGTATTTTCCACCCTCACCAGATTAAATGTTTTGAAATATATGAATGTACTTCAATATTTCATTTTTACTTAGCTATAAAGAAGACTTTGCTGTACTCAATATAGAAGTGACATGACAACTGGAACTGAATGTTAGATCTAACTGAGCCCTCTCCTCTATACACACAAGAATGTGCCCTAGGGATTTTTTACCAACACTTCATCCTTCATAGATTTTGGTATGCTGGACCTTGAGTTATTATTCCTCACTCTTTTCTGCCTAATATATCTCATTAGCAACATTTTTTCTCTTAACTTATTAAACATTTTCTGAATTTCACCCCTTTGACCTAATTATATCAGCCCAGCTATCACTACTCAACCTGTTAAATATCCTGTTTTATATATAAATGTGTGTTTGTGGAATTTATCAGCATTATGTAAAAGTGAACTTTAGAAACTTACTGGCAGAAGCATCCCAAAATTTTACTGATCCATCTGCATGGCTTAAAAAAATATAAAAATTAAATGTGTTAAAACAAGATGCAATTCTAAAACATTATCTACTTTCAGTGACTAATAAAAACAATCAGAAAAAAAAATTCTTTATGTAACTCTCTATAACTTACTGACAATATATTAAAGACATAAGTACAAACTAGAAGAAAATATTTTGTTATTTGGTTTCATTTGGTTAACAACATATTTTTATGCATTTCCTGCAGAGAACTAAGCCCCAAATAAATTTTAAGATTGAAACAAGAAGAAATTAATTCCCATACTAATAAAAAGTTTAAGTCACAGCACTTTTGGCTTTGCAGTGGGCCAGAAAAACCTATGCACTCAAAATTGCCATGTACAGTGAACTTTGAAAGGACAGAAGGTACTTTCATTCTGCTTGATACTTCACAACTGTGCTCCTTTTATTAACATAAAATTGCTGAAGCAAAGCTGGAAAAAGGAGACACTTCTGTTTACAATGAGAATGATCCCTTCATCACCTTCTCATACTACTGCATACATCATAACTTTATGTTTAAAATCAAATCTTTAGTATAATTGATAATAACAATTCATCAAATACATGATTGAGACTAGAGAAAAACTCATTGTGCATCTTAGCTCAATGAATAGTGTCTGTTTTACAGTGTGATCCCTTGGGAATCCACCAGGCACTGCTCATGGGGCTCCTACTACAATCTGAGTCTTTCTAGGCCTTTTTGCTCTGTTTCTCTGCCCACAAGGTGAAATTCATCCCAGTGTACCACACCCTCACTAATGCTGAGTATTAAAATGAATTGCCAAACTGTCCCCAGACAGAGAGTCCTGAGAGCCAGGGGACAACAGCTGCTCTCCTTTTTGAAGCTATTCTCTGTGACCTTCAAGGCCAAAATATTCTCTTGCAAGAGATTTTTTTTTTCCAAAGACCTCACCTTCACAAGCATTGCTATCTAACACTGGGAGCTCAAATGGTCATTCTTAATTGTAGCTCAACCCTGGGTACTAAGCTCTGCTTTCTAGAGCAAATGAGAATTTCTGTGGTGACACTACTCAAGAGAAGAGCCAGGAAATGCAAAAGTGGTGAAGTCTCAACTCTTACATATAGGTAACCCACAATCAAAAGGAGTAGACACAAATAGTTTAAAAGCACCAATCCCCAGTTTCATTCTCACCCTGTAATAATGATTTCAGGATATGTCTGAGCTCCAAGGTTCCATGCTCCACCACTGATAGGCCACTCCTAAACAAACAAAAGTGCAGAGATCACAACTTATTCTGATGAACCTTGCTTGGCTACTTTTTAAATTCAGGAGTAGACAACATCTTCCCCCCAAAAAACCACTATAACTTGTAAAAGAACAAAAATATGTATAATTCAAGGCTTTTACAGTTTATTAACATTTTTGTGTCATCAGTTCAGGCTTTGGAAACTTAATAACCCTTTTATATTATCAACTAATGTTCTATGCTTTAAAAATATTTCCACACAGCTAACATTCAACAACCTAAACCAGGGATGAGAAGGAAGAATAACAAACAATTCTGCTGGTCTTTTGAGAATGGCTTTTCTCTTGGAGATTCCATACAACACTGAATAGACCGAGAATTTATTTTGAATACAAAGACCACTGAAGAAGCTGGGCCAGAAACAAGTATCAGAGCATGATGCCATGAGATAAGAGATTGCAACTTTTACAGAAAATATGAGATCATCATCTCTTCCTTGCCCTTTGTTTACTAATGGTCTAGAATGCTGCCCTGTGCCTAAAGCCCTGACATGTATGGATCCAGGATGCAGAGGGTGACACATGTGCAGAGTGGGTCAGGACATGTGCAGAGTATGAGTGGGTGGAGAAAAACCAGGAGCACAAACTGTTTGTGTGGATACATGGAATGGCTGCTAGTGGCTACAGAAATGGGTACATGGGTCTGGCACATGAGTGACCACCTGCCTTCAGAGTGCATTTGTACATGCACAAATAAAGCAAGGAGGCAAAAGAGGATGCAGAGAATACAGGCAGGCATGCAAAGTGTATGAGGTAAGGGTAGATTCAAACAGAAGAAGTAAAAATATTTTCTGGAGTACTTTTGTGAACCAAGATGCAAAAGAAGTAGAGAGAGCTCACTTTTTGAGTTAATGGAAAACAACCCAGCTCCAAGGAGAATACTTCCGTTGATTTGAATAGAAAATTGATGATGTCTGGCTTGCTTACCCAGTATTTTTTTCTAGTTTATTTATTAAAATGCATTAGTTCTAGCCAAAATACAAACCAGTTAAAAGCTTGAAATTTATAAATTAATTGCATTTCCTCTTTTACTTCCTGAAGTTTGTCCTATTTCTAGAGCATTATGGTAAGACTTTGGTAGCTCAGTAAAATTATTATTATTATTATCCCTATTTAATAACAAATCTCACAGACATTGTCATCTCTCACTGAACATCTGCTTAAGTCTTTCAATTATAATGCTTTCACTTTTTTCTCTGATAAAGAGAACCTATCCATACAAATTTGAATTGTACACTGCTAGCTCGCCTTTAACACAATCTGGCCTGGAATAACTCCAGCATCTTAATGATTAAGTCCTATCTAATGATAATTAATTGTTCTGCTTAAATGGTCATGTTTCTGAGGGACAAATACTGGACTGTAATCAGGCTGCTAAGCTGCTGGCTGGACTAACCTTAAAATAATTATTAAAGGAGTAAAACAAAAATAATATGGTAAGAGGTTATAAATACATAGGTTACACATCTACTTCCTTTGCTTAAAAACAAGAATATTTGTTTTGTTTACCTTATTGCTGTATCCTTGCTTTTTATGTTTTGCTCCTACAGAATAGAGTACAGGGATCAAATCTGGAGGACAGTCCGCAAAATATTCTGTGCAGGTAACAGGTGACTCATGAATGTCAATAGGATATGGATTTTCAAAGATTGGAAAACTAGTTAAGGAAGACAATTTATTAGAAGCACTGTGACACACTGAGCCATAGAATAAAACATATTCTTATATTAAAGTATATAACAGAATCTAAGTTAAATTACTACTAATTAAATATATTTTCCCTTATTTATTCAAACTTATGTATTATTTTTAATATCAGTAATAACGTGTAGTTACTCAAATAAAGACATAAAAATTCAACAAGTCAAGAATCCTACATAAATAGTCCCTAAGGCTAAAAGGGCTACCTTTATGAATGAACAAGAACTAATTTTTTTCTGACATCTCAAAATCTTATTATACAGAAGTGACAAATTTTCCAGAAGTTTCAGGTTCATGGATATGATATATACTATGAACTACAAACTACTTTTACAAGTGTGGATTTTATATTGAACATCTTAGCTTGAGTTGGTAGACTTCTGATTATACAATGAAAAAATGCAATAACAGATGAGTAGATCTCAGTTTATTTCTCACTTTCATCAGTTTGAACAGCCTGATAAGGAGGAAAACCTCACTTTTCACACATTATACAATGCTATTCACAATTGAAAAACATTGGAAATTGGGTTCTGATTTCAGTTATGTCCATTTTATACTGCTGAGATGATCTGAATTATTCTTTAAAGTAAGTGAGATCTGAATATGATTCACTTAACATTTTCCAATACATTGACAGCAAAATCTGTTCCTTGTTACACCAGTGTGAATGTGGATGTCCTTTACTGGTAGTGTTGGAGGCAGAACAAAATAAATAATTGGATTATGCTTTACATGATGTAGAGTTCCTCTTTGATAGGAACATTGATTCTGATATGAAAGAACTATTTGTCATTTACACCAGCAACTGGATCATAAAGTAATTCTGTAGATCCATATAAAACAATGCCATTATTTATTAAGAGACTGAGGCTAGACATGCATAAAAGTAGTTGTTGATCTTATTTCCAAGCCACATATGTGTTCAAATATTATTTAACTTTGGTGTTGAATAAATGTTTGAGGGCTGTGCTGAAAGGACTGCAGATTTAGATGTATTCCAAAGTTTAAGAACAAATATTATCATAAGTTCCTGTTCATTAGATGAACTTAGCTCTTAAAGTGGAAGTAAATATTTAGCAAGAGTTATTTATAAGAGTGAAATATATGATTTTGGATAGTTAAATGATTTTGAATTTTATGGTAATTTACTGGACAGTTAAACACACAAATAACTTCATCTAAACCTTTTATACTTACTTGGTTTGTGTCAGGTCAACGACAATGAGATCTTTTTCCAAAAGCACAACTACAGCATAGGGCTCTTGAAATTCTGTAAGCAAGGAATCAAGTATAAAAGACATGGAGTTCTCCTATCACCCATTTGAAGCAAGCAAGCAAGCAAGCAAGCAATATTTATGTTCTTTACATTTTCACAGTATATTGGAAGCTTTGAGGTATAAACCCTTAACATATGCACAAACCAGCCAGAGCTGGAAACTAGGGCCAGAGAGGAAGTAGGAAATTACTTTTGGATAGTACTGCTGGCAAACATACAAAGCAGCAGAAGAATTGGAGTATTATAGACTGCCAGCATGATGCTATGTTGAAAGTAAAGAAGTAGAATATGAATAAGTTCCGTGTATCATTGCATTATTGAATCCAATTGTTACACAGAAAAAGTATTTTTGCTGTCCAAAAGTAATACTTCTACTGCGTACAACTGCTTTTCAGAAACAGATTGTGCAGGACACTTCCTGATACACAATGCCCCCATTTCTGAGGTGACTCAAGAAGAATATTCCCTAGGAATCCTGTTAGTCTGCTGTTTTCAATTCAGGTAATAACATGCCCCTTCCTCCTGCACACTCTTTAGGGGATTATATGGTTTGGTTTTTTATACAATTCTCTTTTTATTTATCAAAATTAAAGAATTAAGATGACGAATAAATGCTTCCCTTGATGCATAGAGTATATTCATTTACATACTTTTTATAATTTACATTTTTTATAAAAAAATATAAATGTGAAATTATGACTTTTCAACAGCAGCAAATCATTCCAGCACGTGCAAGCTCAGAATAAACTGTTCAGATGGGTGATGCCAAAAGGACGAGTAAATGAGAGCAACTGATTCATCTTCCTTTCAGTCCTGCTATGAATGCACATTATTTTTTGCCTGTTTTTATACTGGGCTATGAATAACACAAGTTAAACCAAAATGTTCAAATATTGGTCTGTGAGCAGGGGAAGATGCTATAAGACCTAAGGACTGGGATATATTTGACACAGTTAAATGAAGGCCCAAAGCAACTCTGATTACGGAAAATTAAATTTTTGCATTATATTGAAGCACATATACACTTTACTAAATGTTTTTAATATGTATTTGGTTTAGCTATGTATATAAGATTTATTTTACTTTTCTGCTTGAGGGCTTAAAATGGTAAAGTTAGTTCCTTTTTGACTTACAGCTTTTCTTAATTTATTTTCTAGAACTTTCTGACAACATATTTCAGAACTTGGCAGCCCCACAGTATGCAGCAAACATAACACTTTTTAACAGTTAATTTCATGCTGAAGTGTAAGAATTTTTTTGCAGGTAAGTGATAGTTAATTTTTTATAATTTAGCGAGCTGTAAATGATGAAAAATTTCACAAATATGAGCACCTATCTTTGATTAATAGCAATATTTTCTCACAGTAGCCCATGGGTTTCAATCCTATACTTGGGAGATTTATGCACGCCTTATTGTCCATTCACTACTCACTTGAGAAATTCAAACAACTTCCTGGTACTTTCAGTTATGTCGTTTTCTTGAGATGAAAACAAATATTACGATGGAAGTCCCTGGGATAGGATTAATGCATGAGGAAAGGTCCCTTTGTTTACATTTTCCATAATTGTATTATTCCAAATAAACTCACCATTTGGATATGGGGTTTCACAAAGAGTTAAAAAATCAACTATAGGATGATCCATTTCAAGAACTGTAATTGCTTTCCCATGCATGATTGTTAAACTTGGTCTTCGACAAGGCTTATCATATGACAATCCACCAGAAAATACCACAAATGGTTCACTGTATTAAAAAAAATATATATAAGTCTACATAGTACATACAAGTTTACATTATAGGTTTAGTATCTGCAAAAATTAATAAATAGGTTTGTTAAAAGAAAGCAGGAAAAGATTCTAAAAGGACTTAAACTCCAGAATGTAATATTGACTTAATTACAGAATTAAAAACAAACCTGTTTTTACAGGTCTTGTACTCTACTTTAAGAATTGGTTTACAAGATTCAGGTTTTTTTCCATCTCTTTGAACTTTTCCTAAGGAAAGAAAGAACATGGAAACTTTTAAAACATGAAATTGAATGATCAAACTAAAACATATATATTGAAACAACTGTATAAGAAACAAAAAAAAGGAACTTTAAAGCTACAAAAGATTAGAAGTATTAGCTCCTATTTCCATAGAATATGCATTTGTCTAAATTAATTACATTTATTATGTCTTTGTGTTTTTACTACCACATCTAAAGAACCACAGAACACACTTCAAAGACATCTATAAACCATGCAGATTTCTGAGTATGAATCTTAAATAATAATGAATGAATCATACTAATTATATGCCTTTTTTTCTGAACACATAATGACCATAAACAGCTTCATTTTTTCCTAAGACATTCTTAGATTGACATAATTCCTGTTGTTGACAAAACATTACACGTTTTGGAGTGTACCTAGTTGAGAGATAAAATTAAATGAAGCATACAACTGAAATTCATTAGTTCTTAGTTAATTATGGCTCAGTACTTTCTTCCAATCAGAGAAAAGTCACTTGTAAACTAAAAAAATATCCATTTTGAGTTTGTGCTTTGGAAAGTCTGTGCTTGCTTTGACAACAGCCTGACTGGAGGATACAGTGTAGATGGATCCATACTTTTCTCAGAGGTGCTCAGTGCTATCATGGGAGGTAAAGGACATAAGCTGTGCCATGGAAAATTCTGGTTAGATATTAACATAAAAATTGCGCCACACGGGTCATTAAATATCAAAAGATATTGCCCAAAGAGGTTGTGCAATTTTTTGCTGGAAGTGTTCAAGTGCCCAATGTCCTGAGTTTACTCATCAAATCAGGCCTGTTTTGATCTGGTCATCTGACTGGCTGAGAGTTCCCTTCTGACATTATAGAATTATATGACTAAAAATGATAAAACAGAGGTAAATTAAGAAAAGGCTAAATCCTTTTGGGCCTACTTAGATCTTGACTTATTCTCCTTTCTCCCTCTTTACCCAGTCAGATTTTTCAGTAAAGTAAATGTAAATGTATACATTTACAATGGTGTCAGTACTTTTAAAAAACCTAATTTGTTTGAAGCAAATTTATATAATGCCCTACACATAAAGATAAACCTATCTCTTACTATGGCTCCTTTAAATTCTTCATTGCAGTTCTTTGGGAAGCCTTGTACCATCCCCATGACAAACACCACAGTACCTTGTACAAAACGCATTAATTTGTTGTGAAAATTGCACATAAAAGTACAAACTGTAAAAGAAAGAAAGCCTGAGGGTCTCACAGACCAGCAGTAGACTCTTAAATGGAATTGGATAAGACATTAGAGTAAAATAAATCAGAAAGAGGTATTTATGACACCAATTACAATAAAAAGTTTGATCTAAGTTACTGATTTTACAATAATTTGCAGATACTTTGTGGATCAAAATATTTATGCAAGAAGCAACATCTGGGCTACAAGGAAAAATTAAATAAACATACATATCAGCAAGCAGCATTGAGAACACTGTTTTGCTTCTTAGTTACACATTTTAACTATCAGAATTACCGTGTGGAATTGTGGTCTGGAATGGTCTGTTAGGGTTTTTCAGATTCCATAGGGTCAAGCTGCCATCAGAGTGACTACACATAAACTGCTTCCCTTCATGATGCCAAGCAACAGAATGAATAGCCTACAGAAATGAAAGAAGAACTTGAGAATGGAATACAGTGTTTACACTATTGATAGTTTCATGTATGACTTTAGATTATATTGTTCTAATGGTATATCAAGAGTTGGACAGCTCCTGTTTGTCTGAAGTCCATTACCATCACTTTTACCAACAGATGGCTGTAATCCACATTTCATCATCAAGGCTAATGTAGCACAGTAATGTAAGAAAGCCTGTACTGAATCAGGCCAAAACTGAAGGAAAAGGGTATTAAGGTAAAAAAAGTAAGAACAAGGGTCATACAATACAGTTATAATATGTCTGATAGGTCTCCTTAGAAGTATTTAATCTGGTAAATTTACAGGTAATTCTATGTAAAAATCTTTACAGGTACCACACACAGAGTCTTCCTCAGAGGAAGTAAAACACTGTTCTTGGATAATTTCCACATGCATTCTCACATACTTCAGCTGCAGAGCAAGTCCACAGAAATCTGGGATGTTTAATGTCAAAACCAAAACACTAAAAAATCCAGGGCTGTTTCACTGGTATAGAAAATTACCAAAACAATGATGCAAGATAGTTTTGGAAGAGATAGTGAGTCAGAGGAGAGGAATATCACACTCCTTTGTGCATGCTACAAGAACTACATGATGAATGTTATGTACACCATTCTTAGTATTTTGTGCATAATTAGTGGAACTGAAAATATCCATAGTTACATCAAACCATTGGAAAGGATAATGGGGTGAGTCCTTCAATTTCCCTGATATGTGCTGGAAACTAACAAAAGCCATATTGTGACAAAACATTCATTCTGTACCACAGTTCCTCACACACTCCTCACAGAAGCACAAACTCACAGAATTCTCCCTTGAATCCATATCCCTTCCAGAAATGTTCACTGCTAAATAGTAAAAAACACAACATAATTTTATGTAAATGTAAATAAAAGAGACCTATTTTTGAATGCAGCTTAATAAATTCCCAGGGTTTTTTCTACCTAGGAAATGCTAAGGCCTTGCATGCACTTAAAATTGCATATAGACATTTACCTGATTTATTCAAATGACTTAACATCATGCCTGGGTATTCATAAGTCAGCACTGCAGCTCTTCATATGAATTTTGCTTAGGTGCTACTGGCCAGTATTTTAAACTCCCTGTTGGTTTTCCTCTTTTAATCATTATATTGATTGTTATGGTTGGGTACAGCTCATGGTCTGGAGAGAGTATCAGAAGAAATCAAGCAAAGGGCCACGACCCTTTACCAAAGCTTTACTCAGCTCCTGGGGCTGGACAGCAAAGCCACAAATGAGATTGCATTAAGATGACCCAGATGTTTTAACAGCAATCCAACATGCCTTGTATATCAATGCTTGATTAACACTAAACTACTAAAATAGTCATGTCAGAAAGGACACAAAAAACAGAGCTGAAAAAAATTGGACTCTAGGTATTTATTTTTTGGTGACATAAGGGGTATCACCCAAACTTCTACCTTCCAGAGAGGGAGTTGGTACGCAATTCCTCTTAAATAACCAGAAGAAACTGAACTATAACTGCAGTAACAAAAGACAACTCAGAAAGATGGTTCATGCAGAGTCCAGTGTTGCTGCCCTCAGGTAGAATAACCTTAGCTCTGTGGGGAGCACTGCTTCACTTACACTGAATACATGTCTATCCTCATGCAAATTAATTCTGACATGACCTCATTCATGCTTGCTATCATGCCAAATTTGAATCTGGTTTTGATGTGTTGTCACACTTAGAAACATTTCACATGGTTACAGTCACTGACTGTGTCTGAGCAGAAGCTACCAACTAGCTAAAACCTGTACTGAGCTGCTTGTTAAACTGCCTCTCTGTGACCAGGTACCACCTGCCAGCATAAAACTCCCATGGAGCAGAGTTGAGATGGGATGATCCTGGCATAGCCAGCCGGCATAGCAGCAACTCAAACGGACCTGTTAGACTTTGCCACAAAATGGGCAAGAAGAACAGAAATGCTTTTGGAGGTCTCAGCTGCCAGTCACGAGTAATTCTGAAAGATGATCCTGAAAAAGTCCTGAATTTTCTCTCTGTTAGATTATGTCTAGCATTCAGATCCACTTCTTTAGCATCCAAACACAAAAGGAGCAGTTATTTGCTTAGAACAGGAGTTCCTCATGGTGGGTGGCTCATGTGAATGTTCACAGAGTGTAAGCACATAAAGCATCTCACTCCAGATTAGGTATGTTTCTCCTTCTGCAATACCCACAGCGGTTGCATACACATTCCATCTTCTCTCATACTCAGCTTGTACTAAAATTAAGCATGCCTAACACCATTTCAGTTCCTTCCCAACCACAAACCCTCACCACTGAGGGTCTGTAGTACCACTTTTAACCATATTTTGGAATGAGCAATGCTTGTCTCATCTTACTATTTGAATGCTAAAAATTATTTGTGTTCATAGTACTGCAGGACCATTAAAGCAAGGGTCACATCCAATTTGATACTTCCATAGTGGCACAGTGCTAGACAAAGATAGGGAGTTGTCATTTGGCATATGCCTCTGAGAACTCTGCATCTTCATTTTGGGATGTGTTCCAGTGCAAGATGACAACTCCTTCAGACAGCTCTGAATGGGGGTTGATGCAAACTTCTAAAGCCTGCACAGGAAGATGGCTGGATTTTGGGTTTGACAACTATCAGTAACAACTTGAGAACCATTTGAAAGATCTGTCTTGTTTATGTGCTGTCTTTTTATACCACTCGATGGAAATAAACTTTTGCAGGAAATTATAAAAGAGCTTGGAAGGAAAGCCTTTTATAGAAGGCAATGTGTAGGAGCATTGATTGGAAGGACCTCAATATCTCATGCATATCACCATTGAGAAGATGAAAATCATAATGATAGTAAGAAAAGTGAGGGTGAATTAATTTAATTCAGAACTCATGCAAAGAGGCACTTTTGTACTCAATGAAGATACAGAACACTTACAGGAATTTATCTGAGACTTAACAGATAGCCTGCAACTGGAACTGTTCTGGCTCAGTGCCAGAGAGATTGGTCAGACATCATAGGGCACAGAGGCCTCCCATCAGTTCAGATAGCATGGTGAAGGGAACAATGACTTCTGCACTGTGATCTTTGGTGGCCAACCCATAACATGAGGCTTAGGCTTGATAA
This sequence comes from Agelaius tricolor, assembly GCF_023055355.1. NCBI lineage: Eukaryota > Metazoa > Chordata > Aves > Passeriformes > Icteridae > Agelaius > Agelaius tricolor. The sequence continues at coordinate 23,377,884 of NW_027269269.1, forward strand.
TTTGGACTGCTGCAAAATACCAAGTGGCACATGTAACCCAGGATTTTAAAAATATCCCTTTTTAGTGGCTCCCTAGGGGTAGTGGCTTCCCTGAGGGAATTCTAGCAGGTCTGGAACATTATGAACATGGAGCCTGAAAGTCTGGAATAAAGTAAAATGGCTAGTCACAAAATCCTTTTAAAAACAAAATAAGAATCTTGCCATTATTTCAGTATGTAAGAAGCTAGAACAAGTTGCACAAAGTGGAGGAATGATATAGCAAATAACCACTGAGGAAGAAAGCATGGGACTGATTAAAAGGCAAAAAAAGTTCCTGAGAACAATATTGAAAAAATGTGGAACAACTAAATTCTAAATTGTATGAGGAATTTTCAACAACCAACCACTCTGTCTCAAAATGAAAAAAAAAAAAAAGGGGAACCAGCATTAAGAAGATCCTGCTTCATGTAGTCGCATTCTGAGTACAAGGGAGGACAGTGAGTGAACAGACATCCCCACCCCCACCCTTCCTGAGGAGACCTGTAAAAGGAAGAAGTTGTTCAGCCTTAAGTAATAGAAGGGGTGCAATTTCACAAGTGTTTGCGCAAGCAGACTGTCACTGAGAGACAATTCAGTGGGCATGTCTTGAGGCTTAAGTGCTGGCCTGTTCAAACTTGTCCTTCGGAACATTTGCTATGTTGATGCTCAGAAACTTAACCTTGAAGCTCAGAGTAGCTTTAATGTGTCTCTGACAGCAGGTCTGAAAGAGTACAGGGTCCACATGTATTCAGATTGCTTTTTAGAGGGGAAATAAATGTGTATACACTCCTTATACATAGCAAGGTGACAAGATGAAGAAGGAAAGAGAACTACAAAAAACCAATTACTGCCAGGATCACTTTAAAGAAAATGTCCTTTTCTACCTTTAGCCTAGCTGCATTCACGTTCATCCATGCTGGATTTTAGAGGACTGGCAGAACAAAGAATATTCTTTCCTAGGGCTAGTGCTAAAATCATAATAACTAGGAATATATCTATTTCTCAAGCAGCTTGATTATTGATAAAGAACCGCATCTGTGGTTAACACAGGCTGCTTACAAATGACAAGAGACAATTTGTGATAACTATGGCAATATCATTTTGAAAACTGTTTAATCAGATCTTAAATACTAGGCAATATCAACTGCTGTACAAGGCAATTCATCTTCCAATATAATGAATGTTCTAGATATACCCAGTAGAGATTATTATGTAATTCCTATTGTAGCTATATCTCAGGTCAGCTCATTGCTAGACTCTGTTCAACTGAGTATCCCCACAGAGAAGTTGATGAACTTGTCAGGATCAAGGGGAGGACATTCTGTGTCATAGTACACTCATGAGAGCTTAAAGCATCAGAACTAGAGATTTCAGACTTTGATTTCTATTGTCAGTAATTTGCCCAAAAAGCATAGCACAAACGGTATTTCCAGAACCAGCAATGCCTTTAGATAAACATCCATCTGCTTGGTAAGACATATGGCAAACTGCTGAATAATGGCTTTGCTGAATTAATGGAAATTGCTTACCTCATCATAATAAGCTCTCAGATCGGCTCTTTTAGATCGCAAGTCCCAGAACACGATGGTCCCATTTTCATAGCCTATCAACAGCTGGAGGAGGGAAAAAAACCACAATTACATTTTCTGATTCAAAAGGTACATATAAATATGGAATAATATAAAAAGAAATAACAAAGTGATGGCCAAGATTGTAATTTGCCCTACACATAATACCTTGCTTTCAAATTATCTTTCAGTAAAATTACTTCACATTGCTGACAATTTAAGATCTGACATGGAAAAGAAAAAGGGCTTTATACACCTTTTTTTCCCTTGGATGATTATGCACCTGGACAGTCTTCTCAATTGCATATCTGCTGAAAACCAAAGATGGTAGCATGTTCCTACCAGGTCTTACTTTCCCTCCCCTTCTTGGAGAAAAAAAATGTTTGACACCTAAGATACCACCTAAATAACTTCAAACCAAGAGAATCACCAGATTAAACTTTCATTCAGCTACTTATATTCCTTTTATTTATGTTTACTATTGCTTTAAAACAATATCTCAAGGACTCCTACAGCAGAGAATAAATTGCTTGCTTTCCAATAATTAAAATAAATTAACTGATACGTCAATTTTTACTTCTTATAGAACTGGGACTTCATATCATCATGCACACCAGAGAAATACCAGCAAAGATTTCTGAAAATATGAAAGAGAAGAAAAACAATAGTCAGGAGAAAAATAAGAATGAACACAATCATATCTCCTTGTCTCCACTCAGAAGAAGTGAAATATTGATCTGGTACTGTTGAGTTACTCTTCATTTGAACACAATTAATTTCAGATCTTATGGACAAGATCACATCTAGCTTATTTAGGTGTCCTGGAAACTGTTTCCCATAGAATCTGTCTTCTTAAGAACCTGTTCTGGACATGAAGACTGGAAATGGCTAAACTGGCAGACTCACATTTCTGTGATAGAATATTTTATAAAACTGGCAAAGATAGTTGCAGTTATTCATCATCTGTAAACAGATATATCACAAAATGCAGGCAAGGATTTATAGTTTCTATATAAAGAATTTGTGAAGAATAATGACAAGACATTCTCTTAGCTGGAGAAACCTTAACAGCACCTTTACTATCACTCACTTTGGCTTGCATGAGTCCTAAAAATGAAATTTGGCTGGGCTGCTAAACAAAACATCACTTTCTTTCCAAGTATAACTGATACATCAATACTGCTACAAAAGAGCCTGGGAATACTCTCAGTTCTACTGGATATGGTTCTTTTCATTGACAGGAGAGTATTCCTTTTGTGGAATCTCCTAGCTAATCTGGAAATTATTTATAGTTAATATATTTAATACCTGAATACGAACAATAACTACTTATGCTCCTGAAAAATATTCTCCTGAAAAAAATTCAAACTGCCCTGGAAAAATTCCAGAATATGTAGCATTTTTGCTCTGGATGGCTCCATATGGGATTTTGTGTCAGAATCAGAAAGCATGCAGCTAACTGGATAGCTCTTATGTCAGGATGCCATATGGTATTCTGGGATAATGGGCTGCCATTGACACAGTGAACAAGGAGGGTCTTACTGCAGATGCTTGCACTGTTGGTATAGCAATCCCAAATGGAAGCTATTTGTATATCCAGGAGTTAGTGATGCTCATAGCAGGTCACTTGACTTGGTGCAGGTCTGTGCAGTGCTGTGCTGCACACAGCACTTGGCTTTCAGGCCTGCACATATTTCTTGGCCACAGGGTAAAAACTTAGCTGCTATTTCTAAAGGACCTTGTAGGCCTCCCCCACTTGATAAAGGTAAGGGCAGTACCTTTGTGCCCTTATCTTAATGTAAGGCAGCATGTCTCATGTGAACATCCTTTTGCTTGACTGTGGAAATGGATATGTCGCTTTTAAAAAAAAGATATTTTGGGATCTCCAAAGACCAAAATGTTGGCAAGCGCCTCTTCATAGAGGATAGTGTCATGCCCTTATTGGAGGTTCATCCCATGCTACACAGCTTGGGCTTCCCACGCTCCTTTTTGTATTCACTCCAATAAATAGTATTTTAGTAAGTTATGGAGTCTGTGTGCCCTCCTTACTGTCATCACAACAAGCACTTGCACCTGGGCATTACACTGGGTACCAAACCAGTCACATTCAGTTTATATCTACCAATATTCTTTTCACCTCAGCTTTTGTACAAATATATTCAGAAAAGGGAAGGAATTGAAAAGCATTTAGTATGTGGCCCTGTTTCTTAATATGCCTTTCTTCCCTGGGGAAGCAGGCTTGCCTTTTGCTTTTTATCCCTCTCTTTTGCAAAGATATCATGCTCCCGGTAATTTCTAAAAGGTTAAATACCTTTTATCAGAGGCTGCATTTCACCTGAACTATTGCTGAAATGCTTAATGCACAACTGCACTAAAGAATTGCAAGTTACAAAGTATGATTTCAGGGAAGAAATTGAAAGGCAAAGAGATTTGCTGCATAGTCAGGAATCTCTCTTTTTATTCAGACAGTAGTCATGCTGCTTTAGTACTAAAACTGTGGTACAGCACTGAAGCCAGCTTGGGTGAATGGGATTAGTCTCATTGCCAGGATATTTGTGATGCTCTGGATTCTCATCTGTCTGAACCATAAGAAACTCAAACATTCCCACTCCTCTTGGTCATAGTGATCACTTGGGAGATCTATAAGACAAGCTCTATTTCTGTAATAGAAGTAAAAAGCAAAACATCCATAACTGAAGTTGGAGAGGAAAACCTAGACAAAGAAAAACAATATCTGTAAAAAGAGTCGAGGATGGAGAAAACTCCAAACATGTATCTTGCCTTTCATGGCACTTCATTTAATTACTCATGCCTAATTAGGTTACAAAAAAGGCAGAACATAGGACAGAATTTGGAGAGAGAAGTCCTGGCAAGATCTTCCTTTAGAGGAGTTGTTTCACATTTTGACTTAAATCGTTCTTCATCAAATGCTTTTGATGATGGGAGGAAATTTCTTTTTCACAGTCGGCTAATTACATTCTGGTACATGACAGCAAGCCCCTTCCTTGTCCTGGTAACACAAAACAGCTGGAGAAAAAATCCCAAACAAGCAAGCCTGCCAAACAGGCTTGCTGTTTTAGGTATTATTAGATCTCAGAACTCAGACTCAAAGATAGGAAGTTTAGCCCACCAGCTAATTGTAAATAACATTAAACCTTTACCTATTAAGCTTTCTCTGTTTGCTGGGAAACTGCAGATCATTGCAGTTAATGTCTTTTCCTTTGTCAGCAAGAAAAATCATGTTTGCTACAGATCTGCCACTTATAAATGTCTGTGCACTCCAGTCTGTCCCTAATGTACACTTATTAATTGATTTGGCAGACACAGTTCTATTTCATGAACCTAATCACTTGGTCCCTGAATTGTTCTTCAGTGACACATTAAATGCCTAAATTCTCTTTGATGTTTGTCTTCCAGCCATAGCTTGTTAGATTCATAAAAGAGACTTGTCTCCAAAGCCTACCTAGATAGCTTGCCTGGAAGCCACTCTGGAGAAGTTTTGAATGGCAGAAGTCATCCTGAATTGCATTCACTCTTTTGGCACAAGGAACCCCATCACCAGTCAATGAAATGAACTGGAACTTTTAGGAATTCAAAGGATCTTAATGAAAAAGGTGAAGAAACCTCCCTGGCTTTCAAATAGAGCTCTTATGATTGTCCTAGAATTTGAAAGGTCTGACTATATTTCAGGACTCTGAACCACTCATCGTTCACAGAAGAAATACTTATTTACTTCAGCAAAACTGTCCCAGGTCTATAACCAACTTTGTAATACCCCAGGGAAGGCTATACTACTGGACTCTTGGCAAAGTACTTGTAGAGCAGTAGTCTTGTAAAGGACAAGAACATCTGCATTTTGAGTAATGATTATGACTGATTTGTACCTACTATTAAAAAATTCCTGAAACATATGCAAAGAACACTTCCTATCTCCTGCCTATCATGATGTGATGTGTGGAGTCTGACTTCTGCCTCCAATACATTTTGGTGGTCTTTGGTTAGCTTGGAGCTGTGGAGATTAGCAAAGTATGTGGAACTATCATCAAACAGCTCTTTTATCTAAGAATAACTCTGCTAAATTAGATAAAAGTCTACCTATGACAGTATCTTGTACTGAAATGGCCAAGAGCAAATACTAAATAATATGGGAAGAAGACAAGTGTTTGCAACATTCACACATATTCTCTCAGTCTAAGTAATTTTCTCATTCAAGTATAGCCATCTCCTCAACTATACATGGTCCTGTTTAACCTCATCTTTAAGAACCTTTTAGGAGAATTCAGCAAATTTCATCAGTTACCTTCACATGGATTTCTTTTCTGTTAACTTTTCTAGTCTTCCTTGTGATCTGTACATTTTCAGCACACACAATAGCATTTGGAAAAAGTTTCATAGGTTCTACCCATTGCACATTTGAAAAAGTAGTGGACATTTCCAAAGTCTTGTTTGGAATCTGACCTGTCAGCCTAATTTGGTATCCTTTTAGTTTTTGTATTGAAAGATATTATGAGCTGTTTCCATCCTCTTAATATCAACTGTGATTTTTTCAAACTTGGAATCACAATCAGGTGTTTTCCATAGTGAATTTTCCTGTTTCACTAAGTTGTCTCTCATATAGAAAACCCAGTCCCTTCTCTGAATTGCTTTTAGCATTATGTTCATTTTAGACATAGAAGGACAAGTATTATACTCAGTAATCAGCAGACAGGTCAACAATGCATTTCTTTAATAGCTTTGCTTTGTTTTCTATTCGTCTCTGCATAATGCCTAATTTTGATTTTCTTTATTGTTTGCTACTGAGCATTGAGCTGACTGACATTTCCATTGAACTATCAACCATCACTCAAAGCTCTTAATACCAAACAGGAATCATCAGTTCACACCCATTGTTTTATATGTAAAGTCAGAAATATTTTGCCCTACATGTACCACTTGCCATCATTTACACTGAAATACTTAAAAAGACAGTATTTAACCTGCCATTTTACTGCTGAGTTTCCCAGCCTCCTAAAGTCCAGCAAACCAGGTGACATCACTACTTAGTCTATTTTCTAGGCTATATATGACCATGTTGAACAGTAAAAGTCCCAGGAGCTGCTTTTTCCCCCATTTTTTCCTCATTCTGAATAACGATTGATTTATTCTGCATTCTTAACTAAAGTTTAATGAGACTAAGTTGAAAAATGTAGTTTAATTTATTTCCCCACTGTTGACTTTTTTAAAACGTAGAATTGTCTATTGATTTAATGCTTGGATTTTCTCTTACACCTGTGTACCTTTTACTGATATCTTCCTGTAAACACAATCAATTCTACATTCTGCAAAACTGCAAGTATTTTGTTAGTACCAATTCATTCTTTACACCACTCTCAACCTATCAATGATATAAAGAGCTGTATTGAGATGGTTTTAGTATACCTTACATTTTCTACTACTGCTCCCCATAAATATTCAATGTTTGTTTTTCATAGGCATTTGTCTGAATTTGCTGTTGTTCTTTGAATGCTAGTACTTCATCAGTGCCCAGATGTCTCCCATGTGCCCTCTGAGCAACAAGCACTTGTATTCCCAAGCCAGTTCTCTTTTAACTCTCTTGCCTGGGTCCTTTTCGTCTTCTCCCTTTCTGCTGAAAAATATTTTTAGGTTTCTGTTTGGACACAGTGCATGGCATTCCTGTAAAAAATCTTCACTGACAAGACCATTTTTTTTAGTACCCTTTTTTCCTACACTATGTGCCTTAGGTAGCTCATCAGCAGCTTCTGTTGTGGTCGGCAAACGAGAATGATGTCTCATCAATAAACCTTTATTCTCATCAGGTATTTTGTCAGAGATAATTAAACTGGATTTCTTGATGGCTTCTTGTTTGAGGCTGCAACACTACACTTCAATATGCTTAATTACTTTATTTGATAGTATTCTAAATTGCTTGACCTATTGTGATTCTTCCAGAAAGGCTCAGAGATGCCAACCAAGTTGTTGGAGGGTTGGTTCACAAGTGCACTGTTTGTGTGTAGTTCCCCTTGCAATATGGGTAAGTCCAAGGACAAGTGATGCAAATGAAAATCAGATGCAGTCATCAGTGCTTTTCTAGATACCCATAATTCCAGCATAATATCCCCCATAGCAGCATCAGAAATTCAAACTGCTGCCAGTTTCTAACAACTGTTAGCTGTTATGTGAGGCACACTGTCAAACAGATACACCATTTGGAAGACGCAGTACTTTATAAATACACACTGAAATGCAATTAATAAAAATTATCAAAACCAGTGAGAGAATTAAATACCCTTTCCACGCAGGCAAAATGCTCAAATATCAGTAGCAACACATTAAAAAAAAAAAAAAAGCTGTAATAGAATCAGAATTCTGTCAATCATATTTCATCTTTGAAAAACTACCATACAAAGAAAGCCAGCTCTGATTGTGCCTCCTGGTGGTATCAGTAACAACCCTAATGCTCTGACTGTATGTTTGGTTTCCACTTGTGCACAGTGAACAGAGTTGAGAATTGCAAACAGCAGCAAGTTCCAAACTTGGGTTATTATCATGATAATTCTCCTATAAGAAAAGATTTCCTATCTTATAAAAACTTATTATAATGCCTTCATAAGTGCATGTTTATTCAAGTACCAAAGTCATGATACAGCTTTTAGTCAACCTTAGTCAAGATTTTTTAAACAAAACCATTTACATGGCTATACATTTCAAGGTACATTGTCTTTGGCATACATTTCAAAGTACAGTATGTTGTCTTCATCACAAATGTTTATTCGGTAAATTTGTACAAAGATAATTTTTTTCTTAAGAACAGTAAAATAGTTAAAATTACTTGCAAACATACAAAGGAAGCAGATGATAAAATCAGTGAGTAAGCAAAAGGAAAGAGTAGCAAGGCAAATAAAGGCTATGAAATGCTGCAAAATTTTATACCATTGGTTGTACTCACTTTTCCCTCGTCTCTTGGGCTGTCACTTAAATGTACAACTGGGCCAGGGTGAGTCTTGGTGGACCTGCAATACAAAAATCAATTAAAATCTCTGAATGTTTTTTGTTGTAAGAAGAGCTAGATACCTCAGCTTCTAGGTGTGCTAACATGTACCTTCAATGGTTTAAAAATAATTGTAAAAAGCCTGACAGGGTAGTTATAGGTATCTTTTAACGTTCTCCTCTATTTCCTTTTTGCCATTAAAGGCAAAGATTCTCTTTTCTTAATGAATCCTTCCTTCATTTTTTTTCAAATCTCAGTATTCTTCCTATTACAGTAATTTTCCTCCTCTCTCATTCTTACAGCTTTTTTGCCTTTTCTGTTCTCTATTCCATCTCTTTCTGACCCTCTCTCCTTACTTGCTCCATTTGAAGGCTAATTTGCCAAAGATTTACAAAGTCTTCACTGGATTAATTTCAGATACTCATAGCATGACTCACCAAGTTCCTATGTCACTAAAGAAAGGGTTTCAGTAACCTCACCTACACTGCCCTGTCAGGAAGTGTTTTAGCATTACTTCAGCAGGGTTTCAGAAATGGAGCAACTTGCCTCTGTCTGATCTGTAAAGCCTTATCTCATCTTCAGACCAACTAACACAGTTACACCCACAATGCATGTTCAGTGGGGCTCCTCAGCCACAACACCCATCCTATGAGTCTTTGTAAACCTATAGAGAAATTAATTACTATCCTTGACATCCCCTCCCTTTTTGCAACATGTATCAACCACATCATATGCAACTTAGTATTGAGTTGTTAATGTCCAGCACCTGACAGAAAATGCAAATCATAGGAAACTGATTGGACAGATGGAGATTTTTCATCTTTTCTGACCTGACCTTCAGGCCCTGGCAGTCATAGAGAGCAAGAAGACAAGCACCAGTCCATACTGAATGCCTGCACAGAGGAGGCCCTTTCTCCCATCTATGTTCTGGGGTCAGAGTACATGTCCTTTGGAGTTCAGCTTAGGATCTGAACTTGCATGACTGGTCTTGGTTCACCAAATGTCATCAGGAAAAAAATATGGCAGAGATTGGCAGAACCCATAAAGTGAAGAGTTTATCTGGAAAGCATCTGTAAAATGACCTAAGCTCCAAGTTTTAAAACAATCTGCAAGAGAATTACAGAAACAAACCAAAACAAGCTTCTCCAGCTGAATTACTCAAAGGATTTTTCTAAAATAATGGCCTCTTCCTTTGGCTGAATACTGCACTGTAGCAAAACTGGCCTCTCTTCTATAGGTCAGACTCCAAATCAAGACTGAGAGTGGTCACAAAAATTCTCAGACAACTCAAGTATTAAGACACTGTGGACTGATCCATAGCCTCATAAGCTTCTCCTTCCCAGAACAGTATGCTCCAATTCTCTTAAAAGCATGCACACTCTTCTCTGGCCTCTATACTTTGCCTACCTTATGTTTTAAATATTTTAACTATTTAGTCAATGCACCAAATCTGAGTCAAAGCAGAGAGGCAAAGATCTGAGCTGAGGACAATGAAAAATTACTCCAGACATCCTGAACATGCAGCATGTTATTCTCCTACATGAGGTCTCCACCAGCAAGGATTCTGCAAGAGCATTTTGCAGCATATCCCATCACAGACATGAGATCAGCAGGAAAGCAGTGGACAGACAGTTTATACAGTGATATTCTATACAGACTGTCTTTGATGGTGCCAGCAACAAGTACCTATTTCTCCTGAGACATGGAACAAAGCCATTTTTACAGAGATACAGATAGCAGGAGATCTGGCTGTCATTCCTATACAAGCCAATTTACCAGAGGGGACCCCTCTGGCTGAGCTTCTTTTTCTGAGTAACCTGTACTGAAATAAAAATATCATTTGCACAACACCAGGCCTTGGAGCAGGCAGGGTAGGTAGGCAGTGACAGGGAACTGGGGAGCGAGATGAGGTTGTTGGCAAGCAGTGCTTAGACCTACACATATCTTGTACATCTGTCCTGAGGGAGTACATGTGACAGTTTGGGACAGTTTCAAGTGCTGTTTCTGACATAGATTCACCTGTCTGAACTGGTCAGAGTATTTTGATGGAAAGAACTAGGTCTGTTTGGAGTATATGCTGCCTATGCAGTGATGGGCAAAGGAGGAAGGGTGAGAACAAGAGGAAAAAACAAGATGAGAAGACACAGTATAAGAATTTTCACTTTTTAGCCAGATCACAGACAGACCACATAAGAGAGAGTAGAGGCAAATAAACATCAGATATGTTTCCCCAGAAGGCTGGGGACAAACAAAATGGTAGCAGAAGCACATGGAGGCTGACAAAGCACAATGGGTTAGGCAGCTATCCCAGGCCATTGAACCAACCAGGATGCACGGTTGGATGCTTTGCCATTCCAGTCGTGGTACATGACCAGGAATATTGGCAAAATCATGACAAATGGAGGGAGAAAGGAAAAAAGCATAGTGTCTTTCTAAGGTAAAGACTGATTCCATCTAGTCAGCTCTTTGTACCTACTAATTTTAAAAGTCAGGAACAGCTTAGATAAATCTGTGCAACCAGTTTCTTTGAAGGATACATACGACATTGCTTACCAAAGAATGCATCAATTTCTCTTTGGGTAGAAGCAAACTCTTACATGAGCTGTCCTCCACTCTTTAGGCTAAACATACTTTCATAGTATAGGAAAGCTCGTTGTTCCTCTGTAAATGGTACAAAACCCCTGTCTTTTACTACCAGTCTTATTTTTATCTTATATTCCTGCAGGGTGTAGCCTCAAATGTCCATGCTAAAAACTCAGCTGAAAGAGGAAACCTTCACTAATACAATACATTTTCCAATCTCCTCCATTTCCCTCTTGAATTCATTGTAGTTGGGGGATCCTGGGATTTACTGCACTGTATTAATATTGAAGGGTTTGGGTATTTTTTTTCTTAGGCACTTTTTGTTTCTTTTAGGAATATTGTAATTTAATTATTATGCACCTAGTTACTTCTTTAGTTTTGTTGAATAACAGCTTTATATATACTATCAGCAAAGTTGATACCAAAACCAGCATTATGTGTACTGAATGTATGAGATTTTATTTTTCCCCATTGTTTTTCCTCTATATTTGATATAAGTATGCTCTTAGTATTCATATTACCTTCTTGTTATTTTAATAATTTAGTTGTTTTGTATAATACCTGGCTTGCTCTGGCTTCTTCCTTTTTCTTTCACTTCTATTACATTTAAGACTGTCAGGTATGCCCCTCCATCACAAGACTCAACAAACCATTCTTTAGTTTTCATACACACATCATTGGTTTAGGAAAAATAAGGATTCAGGGGAAGGGGCTTTAGTTTTTGTCTTTGTTTCTCACCATTCTACTCTATTTTAACTGACAATAAATTAAATTAATTTTTTCCAAGTCAAGTCTGGTTTCTCCATTGACAGTAGCTGGTAAATGATCTTCCTGATTTTCCCATTATTAATGAACTTTTCCATCTTATTTTCTTTCCCTGTCCTGTTGAGGATGGGGAGTGAGAGAGCAGCTGGGTGGAGGTTTCCCAACCAGCCAGGATCCAACCTCCAATTTCCTTGATTGCTTAACAGAGGCCAGCTTTGTTTATACATAGGTAAGAGTGAGTAGAGAGCCTATTAAGTTTGGCAGTCATAACATGGCTTCTGTTAGGAAAGCAGAAAGGATCCTTTTTAAATAGTTGTATGTATTTAATGTGCCATCACAGATAAGATCGATAAGATCACACACAGGTGACAACAGATGTTCCTGAAGCTTTTTGGAGTGTCGAGCCTATTCCCTGGCAGTCCTCCTGCACTGCCTTTCCAGGGCTCCAAGAAACATTGATTTTTTTTATACACAGCAAGTAAAGTATTTGCATCAAAACTGATTCCTCTTTGGACTACATAATGAGGAATATTCACAAGATGCAGCAAGCATAAAGTTTGGTTTTGGATGAACATTCACAGTCCCATCTTGGGGGAGATGTTTGTGGGAGGATAAAGTAATACAAAATAATCCCAGTGCAGGTGGAGCAAGGAAGACAGCATTGCTGTGTGGGAAAGCATTGCAACTTCCTCAGTTCTGCAAAACCTTGTGCTCATTGATCTGAGCCTGCCTGATGGCTCGATACAGAAGGAGAGCCATGGTAAATCTTCTCTGGTTTGCTTCTCCTGAAGTGATGTTATCTCCCTCTGGGTACAGGACTGTGGCAAGGAACCCAAACCTTGTCCTTTGTGCCACACTAAGACCAGGAACTATCTGCCAAAGGCAGATCAGTGCCTCACTTCTTGCATCTCCTTGTCTCCTCAAGGAAGCTATGTATAAATAGAAATAACAACAATATCTTTTGGAGCCCTAGGGAAGTGCTGCTCATAAAAGGAGAGCAAGGCATCAGGCTGTACAGTCAATTTCTCATGAGGATAGACATCATGACTGCACTACATGCAGGATTAAACAAAGCAATTATTTAGTTAACTATATTATATCAAAAACATTATTTTATAGAACCCATGAAACACAATCAGAGCTACAGATAACAGTAATTACTGCCTTCATACAGTAAATTATACTGCATGGGGAAATGTCTACACACAAACTCTATTTTGCCTCAAGTTGTTTTCATATACATAAAATGTTCTGCTTCCCCTCATTGCTATTACAGTAAAGTTGCCAAGAAGGTTGGAGAGTTGGACACCGTCATTGTGGAACTGCTTACAAAGAAAAAACGTGCCATTGAATTATGTTAAATGCAAAAGCAGAGATCTGACAGCTCCTGGAAAGGACAAAGAGGTGCTGGAAAACCAACCAGATTTGAAGCTATTGTGAATAAAACACTCTACTGTTGATGACAGATATTTGTGTATAGGCATTCCTTCAAGCTGGCCTTGGGGAGCTGCATAAAAACTAACTAGATCCTATTCCTTGAGAAAGGGAAAAATAAAGAAGAATCAGCAGGTGAAAATAAGGCATAAGTGAAATAGTTGACCAGGGCATTTTTCATTTCCAAATAGCAGTCAGGGTACAGCTGAGAATGACTGAGAAAATAAAAGACACAAAAAGGATAAAACACAAATCCAAGACAATACTCAGCAGAAAGAAAAAAGAAAAAAAAGAAGGTCAAGTCTAAAAACTATCAGCAATGATTTGCAGTAAAAAATTTCTGAAATGAAAGCTAACTTCAACAGAGCAAGAAAAAAGTATGAGCTAACGATACAAAACTTTCAACATTTCATAGTCTTCGTTGACCTTTAAGCACAAAAAAACAGACTGCAGAATTGAAAAATGGAACCAAAGATTCCCATGACAGCTGTAGAGAACTAAAACTAGGCATTTGGTAAGAAGATACTGATACTTTTGAGTTGTTTTGCACTTCATCAAAAGTTGTTCCTGACAGCAGCAGGTATTAATTTACTTGGTGTATATTCATTTGGGGAAATGAGAGAGTGGTTATGCTGTAAGACATGACTCTTACTCAGAAGAACTGCACTGAAATTAAGACAGCAGTCACTGTAAAACAGTTTTCAAAAGACTTGTAAGGATGGAAGCTTTTATTTGATTATTTTATCCTAAAATTAGCAAACACCAAAAGAAGACTTAAGCAGTGGTAGAATCTGAACCCAGCAAAATGTGGAAAATACACAGATGATGTATTCCTCAATCATCCTGGGAGGTTTTATGCACTCTAAGAAATTAAGTGACTTAAATACTGTCATAAGAACTTCAAATACCAAGACAATCTTTAAAGCAGGTAAAAGTATGCTATGACAAAATAGAATCAAATCAAAACCATTTTCCTTTTGAAAGAAAAAATAGCCTGCACAGTTGGAGAAGTACTGTAATGATTTCTGAGAAGGATAAAAATCTGGTGTTAGAACATGATAGAAGCAGTTAGGAGAGGGGAAAAAGAAAGAAAACATCCTATTAGTCATTGTTATGAAGTTGAAGTTGACTGAATGTGCTGAAAAAACACGTGCATAGACAAATACTTCTTCCGTGTCAGTAGTCAGACATCAACCACAGTTCTGCCTTCCATTAAGGTGCAGTGGTCCAGGGTATTTAAGACCTTCTTTTCATTGGTAGAGCCATAGAGAAACTTAAGAGAATCAATAAGTTAGACACACTATTCATATGATGTGGATCAAAGCTGGGAGCTGGAGTAAGCAAGAATCAGTTCAACCTCAAGATGCAACTCTGAGTCTTAGACATCCTTGCTGAAATGTCCAGAAAAAGGAAGCCTTGAAAATTGTGCTTTCTTTATATTAATAACTTTCTCCATTTGGGTCTGCACACAGAGGGGGTAGCAGATTCTTCTAGACTGCTACTTCTCCTCCTTGTACTACTTTCCCTTACTGCTGTGGATCTACCGACTCTGAATTTCCATTTAAGGAAATGGGGATGGGCAAACAAAGGGCTAAGAAAGGAGATACCAAGTTATGGCTCTGTCATAGTTCCAGTCTACCCAATTCTTTGATCCCTCAAATCCCATAAATTTTGGCAAGTTTCAGTTATTCATTCATTAGACAGTGGGGTGTTAAAACTGGAATCTTACTGGGGGCTTATAATGCATGTTTTTCATTTTTGGAATTCAGAGGACACATATAAAGATCTTCTTCTCCTTTCCAACACTAGATGACTTTCCCAAATGTATGATCATGCTGTGAAAATTGATCTCATTGTAGTTGGAGTAAATGGAGACATGCTGGGCTCATTGACTATTTTTCTCTTCCAAAGCTGTTTCCAAACATTTGGAAGGAAAAGAGATAAACTGTTTGCTTATTAGGGAGTAGAAAACTAAACAGTATCATGAGCCTCAAACCCCTCTGGCAAAGGACTAGCTCTGATACATGACAGAGAAATTACAAGTGAAAAAGTTTTGATTTATTCATTCTTAGCTGAGAAGATTGCTTCTGTGTGGCCTGAAGTATTGATGATGCATGAGATGATAGGGCTGAGACAAGAATTGGTACCCATATGCTTGTGTTTTTTCTCAGCTCTGTTCAAGGACAGATCCACTGAGACACAGACAGTGCAGATAATTTAAGAGGGAAATTTTTCCTGTTACTTCCAGAATTGGTTACAACTCAGTTCTGAAAATAATCTAAAAAAGAAAAGAAAGAAAAAAAAAAAAAAAGAAAAGAAAATCTGTTTCCTTTGCATTATTATCTGTTCAGGCCTTAATTTCTAATTAACACTAGATTCTGTTTAAGCTCACTGAATGTTCTCTCCTAAGAGAAGACAATAGACACTTATGATGAAATATATATTGCAATCATATTTTTGACATGTATCTTCACTAGATGCTTCTGAATATGCCATAAAACCACTATCACTCAAAAAAATTATGCTCTAGAGATCTTTCAAATACAAAAGTAGACAAGAAAATCACAAAAAAAAGCCCTCTGCACCAAATGCCAACTTTGTAAGTAAAAGTAGCTGCGCAGGACAAGATGATCAGATTTCTTGCATCATTTGCAAAGTCTAAAAATGTTGCATCTAAACCTGTTTCCCCTTCAAGTCTTCAAACTACCAAGCCTTTTCACCTCAGTCTTTCACTGCAACAGAATCATTGTTACAAAAAAATTCTTGCAGGCATTTGATAGGCCTCACTGACTCAAACTATTTGGTTGTTTCTGACGATGAAGGTTACATGGAAAATTGATTAGAAGTAGATACAAATCAATGAAAAGTAAGAGGGGACAATTAAAAGAAAGAGAAGTTATGTTGGTAGACCTTCAGTTTCAGAAACTGGATGAAAATTGCATGAAGAGGGATGAACTCCTTCAGGCTTGTTAGAGCAGATGATACACAAGCTTGTCACACTTAAAATTCAATTTATAAACCCTCCATCTAAGCTGAGGACTTGAATACAGCAGCAGAGCAATGGCTTTTACTGGTCTTTTCTTGCCAATAAGCTTGAAAGACATATGATTGCAGCAAAGGTAATCCCCTTCCTTCCAAGCTTTATAGAGAATAGTAACATCTTCAAGCTCACTTCAGACTCTGAAATGTTATCACTGGCTCAGAATTCAACATAATGTTACGAGCACCATTGCCCCTTATATTGTTCATGGTAAGGCTGACGATTTTCCTGAATTTTACATACATATATTTTCCTATTTTGTTTCATCTTTGAAAGCACCTAATATCAACAGACCCTGTGAACTTATACACCCCAGAAAAACCTGATTTTACTATAAGCAAGAAGTTGGTCTTGAAAATTCTAGAGAAGCCTTACAACATGAATTATTTTATGATTCTATAATACTAAAATGTGAAAAATATGCAAAAATTATATGAAAATAATGTGGAGATTAAAAATATAATAAAATCAGAACATACCCATGGCCCAAAATAAAACTGCTCTTTCCACTATTTTTCTCAATATTATTCTAAAGGAAAGTCTACAATCATAAGTTCATCCTCATGAATTACATTTAAAGGTAATAACATTTCCTCTAAAAGCTAATCTACATTCCATTTTGCATGCAGGAAAGCAACAATACTGGAACAGACATCAGAGTTTATTACCAGAGAGCATTCAAATTACTTTACTGAGTCACCCAATTTCAACTTCAGAGGGACTGTAGCATTTATAAAAGTGGCTGCTGTGGCAAACATCACAATTATTCCCACCAGCCTCTTCCTCTAATACAGAGAAACTAATCTGGAGACACGTGATCCCCTGTCCACCTGCAAAAGATTGACAAGGACAACTTCCTCCACTCCATATCAAGGAGTACATGGTAAGATTGGATGGAAAGGATGGAGCTTTAGAGAAGCACACTGCTTACATGGATCAATGTATCCTTGTAAACTGGTAGAACTAGAAGCAATAATGAATGAATACCTCATTCAACACCTCTGTGCTCACCTGTCAACAAAACAGTACATGGCAAACTTGCTGTTTAGAAGAAGAACCCATTTTGGTAACCATGCAGCACCTCCAAGTACTTGAGGTGACAAAGTCTATGTTTATTCTGTTGTTATTACCTTTTACAACTTATGGAAAGAGAAAATTTTGAAATTCTAGATATTTTCCTGCATAGAAAATACAAAGAAGATAGTTAGGAGGGGCTGCTTGCTTCCTTGAAGGTTCTAGAGAGGGAGCATATTGCACAGCATCTAGCCTATGTCAACAAATCAGTTGTGAAGCTTGTTAGAAAGCAACCCTTATTTTCCATATAGAAAGAGGGGCATCATTCTACTCTACTTTCATGAAAAATGTTTGTTGTGACCCCTAAAATAATTTTAAAACATTTATCCAGAAGAATTTTGAAATAATTAGAAAGGGAAACTTGGTGGAAGGCTTCCAGTCCATAAAAAACTTTTGGATCTATTTCCTTATAGAATAGAAACATCATAATTTCTGGAGGAAAGAAAATTACAAGTGCACACAAAATGAAAACATGTTGTTCCCAAAAACTTAAAGACATATCTACTTAATGTAGTAAATGTAGACATTCTAAAATAGAGAAATTAAAAAGCCCTCCAATATGTCAATGTCACCAAAACAAAGTCAGAAACAGAAAAAAAATAGGATACTTTCCACCTGAATAACTCATCAAAATTATCATACTCTGGTGGAAACCATGTTTTCCAGCAGTACTTTTTTGCAGCCAAAACTACTAAACAGAGCCAAGCAGTCCCACAGGGGCAGAACAACCAAACATTCCAAAATTGAGAAATGGATGAAAGATTTACCAGCAGACTGAATCCTGATTACTATTTGAATCCTTGGTTTTATGTCCTTTGAAGGTAAACCTAGATTTTTACAACTGTGCCTATGAAGTTTGGTGAGGGCACAGAGGGAGAAAGAAAATGAGGCATCAGCTTAACCTGGGGGACAGAGTAATTAGTAATTAGTAATAATAATAGAGGGAAAAGAAAGGAAGGGATTTTTGAGAACTGGGGTTACACTGCAGGCCTGTAACCCCGCTCTTAGCTACTGTTCTCTTGGCTCACTGAGATCAGTGTATTTCAGTTTACTATCAGAGGTTACAGGTCCCTCACAACATGAAGCAAATGTCTCAGAAACTTCAAGAAGTACTTTGAGCTTTCCTATAGAAGTTCCTCTTGCTGGAACTTCACAGAGGGACCAGCAGAGAAAGAGTTTTTCATTTCTGTCAAGGCTTTTGGAAGGAAAGCCTTGCAGGAAGCATAAATGTATCCCAGATTTTTGTATGTCTCTTTCCATTTCATACCCACAACACAGGCACCTTGCTTAGCTTGTTAGAAAATTATCATTTAATAGGCACTCATTCTATTTCCTATCACTTAATAAGGTTTTGATCTGTTTGAATTAACCTTCAAATTCTCACTGTGTTGAGCAGGAGGCTTGGTCTAGAGACCTCCTCCTGTCCCTTCTCATCTAAATGAGAAGCCTACAGTTCCACAGTTCAATGAAGAAAAATTCTCTGTAGAATGTTAGGGCGAATACCCTCCATTATTTTCTTCACAGGATGGAGGACATGGTGATCAAGCTTTCCTCATAAAAATAGCAAAATCTGAATTTTAGTGATTAAAGACTTTCTGTATTTCATGGAACTTCATAGTTAAACAGTACCAATTTTTTTTCTTTTACATGAAATATAATTACGGTCTCCAACATAAATCTGATTCCTAATGTCCTGTAAAAAAACACATAATACTGCAAATGCATTCACTGAAATTAAAGGCTTCAAAAGATCTGGTAATATTTGAAAAACCAAATAATTCTTTAAAATTAAATTTAATTTATGCTATGAAAATGGCCACACATACAAATGGAAAAAAAAAATAGATCTGCACTTACAGTTCTATTGCCTTGTTCCACATGATAACATATCCAGAAAGAATGAAGGACTCAATATTTACAATGTGTGTATTTCCTCTCTCTGTTCCAACATAAAGCCATTTACTCTGGAAAGGTAGATGGCAGTAAGTAATCCTGGAAAAGAAAAAAACACAAAACAACAAAATAAAAGTGACTGAATACCACATTAACTATATTTTTTAACACTTCTGCAGCTGAAAGAATTATTCTTTCCATTTTATAACTTGAGAAAAACCTGCCCAGAAGGCATTCTGAAGAATGTGCAGGTTCTGGGGGTCATCTCCAGGAAAATGATAAAAGAGAACATGAAACAAAACAGGGCCATCCTGCCTGCCGATATTAAGGCCAGGACAAAAGAGAAGCATCACCTGAGCACTGAATTAAGTCTATCTATCTCCATGAGTATGTAAATTGCACTTTGATGGTAGTCAAGACTCTTAAGGAAGGCTTTCTTATATCCTTTCTCAGAATAAGCAGATTATCCAGTCAAACAGAGTTTTATAGACATCAGTGGAATTCATGTTTTGCACAACAGAAGAATAATACCATAATTCACACGAGAAAACATTCATTTATTTGCCATCTGGAAGAGCAGGGCCTTAGATAAGAGCATTTATCAAAACTGAACTACCACAGACACATTGCACCCTACACTCATTACAAGGTGATGAAAAAGTGCTACATTAGCTTGGAAAGATGTCATGACAATTTCTCATGATAATACATAAAAGTTTCCACAGATGACAAATGAGTAGGTTCAGGTTACTTTTATATTATATAGATATTACATACACTAAAACAAAACTAAATCTATGAGATGAGAAAACATTTGCTACTAAAATGTAAGTGAATGCATGCTACCTACAGAGACTGAAACTTAATCCAACCTTATGGTACAGTCTTGTAAATGTTGACAAAAAAGCAGGTATTTTGCTTGGTATGTCACACGTTATTATATTTATCACTCAGTTCCACAAACAGGCCATTTCTGGCTTTTATATACAAACTCAATTTTTTCTTCCTTAGCACCTTCAACCACCACAAAAGTACATACAATATTTAAAAGCATGCATATTAAAAAAATTTAATTCTTATAGTATAGCAATTTTTTGAGTTTATTATAAAGGAGTGAGAGGGTGTTGGCAATCTTTCAGTAATTTGGCTCTCTCAGTCAAGTAAAGTCTTCTGCGTAGAGCATTTGCCACTCTTTAAGGAATTGATCAATAATTATACAAATTAAATATACTTTATGTAATGATTCCCTGTAAAGTACTCTCAACAAACAAAAAGGTTCCAAACAGATTATACTCAGTATTTGCATAGCTCTGTAGTTTTCCAAGTATCTAATAAACTGTCAGTACATTTAATGCTAGATTCATTCAAGTGAGGAAAACTACTTTTTTGTACTTATGCATCACACTGGATTGAATACAGCTGAAATATGGAGTCGTCACATTTGTAATTTATGGAGAAACTTATTGTGGAATCATGGAATAAGGCTTATCCTTTACAGAAATCTTGTTTTGTTGATTAAAGCCAGACCTAAGTATGAGATTGCCTTTGATCTGTCCTGCTGTACAGGGCTAAATTTTACCATCAGTTGTCTAAGTTTGGCAACAATTCCAGAGCCTTTAGTGGAAAGAGCACCAGCTTTTTCAAGAGAATTGCTTTGAGAATGGGAGCTATATTTTAGAAGGCATAACTAAAAATGCCTTTAAGCAGCAACATAATACTGAAATTGTGGATACAGTCAGACCAACAAAGATCCAACAGAAACAACTGCAGAAGGTATATGCCACCTACATAATCCTTGATGGAGCTCAAGCTATGAGCTTTATTCTTCTGCTCGTAACAGGTGCCAGGAACCATTTGCCGTTTTGGCTTCATAGTTTCAAAAGGGAAGTTTTGTTCACATCTTTCCTGATCCTTTTCCTTTAAACAACACTTTCTTTTGTTTTCTCTTCTGGTGCACCATTTCCTTCACTTCTGGTTAAATTCTTGTTTAGTCCATTTTTTTGGTTGTTGTTGTTTCATTTCTTGCATTTCTGTGCTACCTCTACTCTCCTTTCCTGCACTGCAAAGCATATGGATGTTTTGCTAGGTCCCACAAAAAACTTCTCTGGCTAATAAACCCTCTTAATCGCTTCATGTTGAAGATCACCCAACACTTGTTTGTGGTAAACTGTTAAATTACAGGAAGAGGAGATAATTTTGACTTGAAAGTGTTGAAAATGTAGCTGTCTAGTCACTAACAAAAAAATCCTAAATTCCAAAGTGAGCCCTACTTGACTTGAATGCTGCTACTCCAAATTCTTGCAGTAGTGTCATCAGACTAAGCAGGTTTAAGTCATCCTAGGATAAAGCTATTTTTCAGTCCTTTGTTAAACCCAAGCACAAGCCACTACAGGGTACTGCAGAAAACTTGATCTCCCATGTGCAAGAATGAATTCAACATTTTGATTATGAATAAAGTTTCAACATCACCTCACACACTGTTTGAGGCAGCTTTGGGCTGCTTTTCATCCTTTTAGAGATTTGCTTCCGTGTCATAATTTCTAAGACACACTGCCACAACAACCAACAGAAAAAGTGGGGGTCTGCATTCCCAGATGTTGCATGTCCTCCATTTGCCTGCCTTAGGTTTAAAATTTCAAGAACATAATGCTTTAAAAACAAGGTCCTATAGCAAGAGAAAAATCAGACTAATGTAGTAACTACCAAAAAGTTGTTAGGTCATAAGTTACTAGACTTAATATCTTGCTGGCCTATCTGAAATCCCAGACACCAGTCACTACTAAGCCTGGATGCACAATATGAAGGACCAAAAGAGAATTATGTATTGCTAAATGATGGAAAAAAAAGCACCACAGACATGCCTGTTTTCTTAAGCCCAACTATTTTCTCTTAAATAATATCATTTTGCTCTGCCAAATGTATAGGACAGCCACGTAAGAAAGTATCCTGCATGTTCTTTCTTTCACAATGAAAACTACCCTATGAATCTTTATTGTTTACCCAAACTGTTATTAAACATTATGAAATGCATAAATGTCATTATGAAACCTTTTACAATATGTGAGCTTATAAGAAAGTAGCACTCCCTTAAAGAAAATCCAGGTATGTAACAAACTTATTAGAGCACAGGGATTACTAGGCATTTTAATACAATATATTGTTAGGCTTCACCAAACAAACCGATATGATTTTCATATTCTCCTAAAACTCTGCACTTCTCTGAAGTAGTTTTATTTTACATTATGTAAATTAAATTCAAACTGCTTTATATATTATAGTCTTTTCACTTCTACAGAAAATATTAACTTGACTTTGAGGCTTGGAAGCTTTGAAGCAAGACTCAGATTTTTAATGAACATCTTCCATCTCAGTAAGTACTGAAATTACATAATGATTTCTTCAAGAGAAAACAATGAAGTCTCATACTGTAGTTTTCATTGGGGATGAAAGGTATTCTATTATATGACTCTGTTAGTCATATATCCCACAAGCAAATTAAGATGTCTTTTGATGCCATTACAAAAACGAGTCAATAAGCCAGAAAGAAAGAAAGGCTATTTTTCTTTTTAAGAAGTTAGGGGTTGTACTGAATTATGTCAGTATGAAGTGCTTCTGACAAAGTTTAATCAGATTGTCAATCTGATTGAGATAACATGCAACAAAATTAAATGAAAACTTGAGGATTTTCTCATTGTTGATCACTTAACAGAAAGTCAGCCAGAAATGTGGATATTGTACATTCTTAGCAGCAAACCACAACATAAATCCTATTGATCATTTTAAGAAATAGCGAAAAATTGATGAATTGATACAAAAAAAGGTGTTTCTACTCTGCCAGAACAGTCTGAAACATCTTATAATTTTTTCCAAATGACAAACCAGGATATAGAATATTCTGTAGGATATAGTAATTTTTAAAAAATCAGAGGTACTAACTAAAATGCTTAAAGTGGAATTTAGTAAGGAAAACTATTTTGCTAAGGTCCTAAAAAAACTCCATATTATTTACATAAATTATGAAAGTAAAAAAGAGATATAATGGAATAACTGAAAGAGGCATTGTCAAAACATTGAACTTTATTTTAGAAAGGAATATATTCTGACTAGCAAATCTTGAAAAGGTATAATTTTCAGAAAATCTCAGCACTCTAAAGTCTAACAACCATGGCCAAAACCTCACTGCATATTAGTAGAATACTACAATGTTAAAATAATTTAGAATGCTATAGCCTCTAAAGTATTAGTAAAAACTCTCAGATTACTTAAAATCATCTTTATTATGTTAATTGTATTCCTCTAGGAAAAAGAAAAGATAATTTTGAGAGCACTTTTTGCCTCTGCTTTGTTATTTTTGTTTTTTCTCTTTTTAGCATGAAAAGTTTCCTGGAACACTATTGCTGGTGGTGAGTGGGAAGACCTGCTGAAGGGTGGAAAGTAAATTGCATTTTTGTCAAAATGAGAAACAGTTATTCCAATTTAATTATTTAGTCGTGCATTTATAGACATCAAAACTGCAATTAAATTTACACTGTGGTTTCTCCCTTTATACAGATAATCTTAAATATGAACAAGCATAGAAACTGTGTATTCCTTATGCTCAGCACTGACTCTCAGAGTTCTGTTTCTATAAGTTTCTACAGAAAAAAACCCATTAGCTTGAGCTCCCTTTCAGAATCCTACCAAAATAATCTACAGCATCCAGGTTTTCAGGAAATATGGAAATCTCACAAATTTACAGGAAAAGAGGGAGATAAAACATGAAGGAGCAGTAACTAGGGAACATGAATAGCTGACAGGAAGCAAGCCCATGCCAGTCACAGTCCTAGCCCTGCCCTATGCTCTCAGGGCTCCTAAGGGACTGCCACTGTCTTACACCCAATTTACAGTGAGTTGCCCCAGCATGGACGAATTCAGCTGCTGAGAAAATTAATCACCTTCTGAAGAAGGTTATGGCTATCAGAAGTCTACCTTTTCGCTGCAGTGATTATGGTTTTTTTCCTGACTCCAAGGAGTTTCTGCAGCATCCTCTGGTGCTTTCAGTACTTTCCACTAATTTATGCTATTTCCTTCAGCTGGTCATTCCCAAGAGCTGTTCTCTTGGCACTGCCACCTGATGGACTGGGCAGCATCCCTGGTACTTGCCAATGACTGACTGATCTTATGTCCTCTTTCAAAGCAGCTCTTTGAAAGGATTCCTCTAGAGAGGAATCTGTGGCCTATGTAGCCCTCAGTGAATATTCACAACAGGGGAAGAACACTGCATAAACCCTTCCCTTCCTTCTTGACTTCTGCAGGATTTCTCCACTCCAACAAAAAAACTACAGCTGCAGAGGGGGCTTCATGACTTTGTATCAGTCCTCTTTTCCCTCCAGCAGCAAGCACAAATTATTCCCACACAATTTATTTTCTTCCCTCCTACTCCCTTAATCTTTTGGTAATTTAAAAAAAAAGTAATACAAAACAAAGCACAACAGACTCATCTAGTGCCCCCTCCTTCTCCAGTGGCTGAAAATGGACTGAGGTAGCTTCTGGCTACCCACTACTCTCAGGAAGTGTAAGGTTACTTTTCCATCAGTTTAGTAGAGGATATTAGAGCTAAGATCATTGCTTTAAGTCACAACATGGACACAGGAAGATTTGGACAGATATTCAGGCAAAGTAATTTGTAGCTGACCTGAAGTGCCTAAACAGAAGCACAGGTTAAAGCTACTGACAATGAAAGAAAGGAGTAGTTTCCAGCAGATCTAGCAAAGAAAGTAAATGATGAGCTATTTGGCCTCTGGAGGTATTTAATCTTCTTCCTGGTCTATATATAATTTTGGAGCTCATCAGCATCATAAGACATGTAACAATAAACAATAGCAGCAATTCATGCAGTCTGCTATCCACATGATGTGATGTGTTTTCAGCAGATGGTGGTGCAGCTCCCCAGATAGATGTGAACTGGGTCTGTGCATAGTAATAACAACATTTCCTCTGCTACAGGAGGTATTGTTATATACCAGGAAGCCCTAGGAAGGCAGAAACCCAAGATGAATTCCATTATTATGAGTTCCAATGTTTAACTTCAACTCTCATTTTAACTTACTTGCAGAGTATGCAAAGTCTGTGAGGCCAATGTAAGAGCAGAGGAAATACTTTAAATTACTAACTGGCTGACTAAGAGCCAAATGAAATAGAGAGCAGTTCAACATATCTGGAGAGTTCCTTCCTTTCAGGGTCTTGGTGATACTAATCACAACATGAGTATTTCTCCTATTCACACTAGATTCCCCAAATACCATATAAGATAATTTCAAAAATTTCTAGCAGCCCTGCACACACAGATCCTAGTGGAAAGTGAATGAACCAAACATGCCTTTGAGATTGATACTTGTAGTTTTTTAATAATGTGGTTTAGTTTTAATTTAAAATAAGAAAAATCTCTTTCACATATATTTTCTGCTAGCAACAGTCAACCTTTATTTTGAATTAAAATCAGTTGATCTGTCTTATTTTATGTTTTAATTACTTACATAGAAGAAAGTGAAGTAGAGATAAAAACACCCTGAACACAAACTGCATTGCATCCTGATGACAGCATAACATGGGATAAACCCCATTGTTATTTAGGAATATCTGGACATAAAAGGAATATTAAGCTAAATTATATTCTCAAAATACTGCATTAACAATTCTGTCTCTGGATTTTTTCCAGAGTGTTATACAGACTGCTCAAATATTTGCTGTTTTAAGGCTATAGTGCATCCACTGCAAATAAAGGTGATGACAGGACTGGGTAGATGAAGAGTATCTATCTAATGAGAAAGGTAAGAACTAAAACTTAATTGCATTTTTCCACCAAATTCAGAGCTGAATGTGACTATTCTGTTTATAAATACACCGTGAGTCATCTCTACCAATAAATTTTAACTTAATAATGAAAGTCACAAACTATTTACATTGAAAACTGTGAAACAAGTCATCATTTAGCTCACATACCACTGTGCCTACTTCCTGACTGAACAACCAATACCTGCAGACAGTAGGATCACCTGAAGACATTACTTGAGCTTACACCTCATATCCGTAAAGATCAATGTAAGACAGTAAAATGAAATGCTTTACATGAGGCAATCTAATACATGTTCCTTATAAAGAAACATGAATGAAAAATGGAGTCAAGGCAGTGGTAACAGTTACTTTCTAGACTTCTGCTTCTCGATGTTCCTTTCAAGTTTGGTATCTCAGACTATTCATCTTACCCAATCAGTCCAGAGAGCAGTTTTATTTTTCTTTGTTTTATACTGGTTTAGATACAAGTATTCATCACAGTCACTGCTGCTTGTACAACAGCAAAAATTTAATTTGTGGATTGGAATGTAAGAAATGAACCTCTAAGATTCCTCTCTTCTGTTTAATACTGATTTAATCTGATTTCTTCAAATTAACTACTGCTTGAGCTAGAACAAATTACTGTAAGACACCTCTTGATTTAAAGAATTTCAGTGATGGGAGATTCTCTACAAATGCTGAGTACAACAAATCAGGATTCCACCTCTAAACTATAATTTCAATACAAATTATCCTAAGCAAAGTATACTTCTAGCTATTTGTGAACATCTTACATATAATTAAGACATCCTCCTCTCCTCTCCCCCACCCCCACTTCAATTTCTGCAAATTCTATGTAGAAGAAATGTTAAGAAAACATTTTCACTTTAGAGTTTCATTTAAGGCAAATAGGCTTAAATAGTGCTGAGATATCTAACACATTTATTTTGACAAAACAAAAAAGGTTATGCCGCTATTTTCCATCAAATTATTTAGATATGTCATCTGGCTGGTGGTCCACTGCTGCTTTCAAAGTGTTTAAGATACAAGTATTTTTCATGGTGTTCCCTACCTGAAATGTTATAGATAAGAAACTTACAAGAATAAGAAACAGGAATACAAGAAGCACAAAAAAACCCCAAAGAAACACCCATAACGTTTTAAGAAATGCAGCTGGAAAACAATTTCTTTCTCAAGATATTTTGGTTTTGTGTCTTTTTTTCATTGGATCTATTGGCACATTCTGAAGCATTCTGTTTTTTAGAAATTGGTACTGATCATTAATCCTTTGAAGTGTTAAAAACGAAAATACAAAATTCAAGATAAAGCACTATTAATAGTACATTGTGTTTCTTTTCCCCCTTCTTTTCTGTTAAAAAGTTGAGAATAAAAGTAGGCTGTTCCTATGTTTCTGCAAAAGCCAGAACTTTCTGTGTAAACATTCTGGACAGGGGAAATAACCTTAAAAGCCTGAATTTAGGCCCATTCTTGACTTGTTCACTTAGTATTTAAAATGACTTTGCAATCACAACTGTAGTTAATAGCTTACAGCACTTAAAAATACTTGTTTTTGGAAATGCTCATGTCAAAGGACATCAGTGTAGCAACTATATGAACATTTGCAATGGGTGTCAACATAAATTATTTACAAGCAGTTAGCTTAAAAGAACCTATAACAAATCAGAAAAAGCATGTTCAGAAATACATTAGATGCATTCTATTTGATTAATTAGTAAACCCAGAGATTTCCTTTGAATGAAGAGTTAATCTATGTATTTAGATAAAATCTTATGAGGTCATTATGAACTATTTACAAGGACAGTCAAAGTCTACAGCATGCCACAGAGACCTTTGGTTTTTCCCAGTTTTATTTCTTTTCTTTCTTTCTTTTATTTACAATTCCACAAAAGGTCACCCTGATCTGTCCAGCATACCATGACGCGTACAGAAACACAGCTGCACTATAACTTCCTATGAGATACAGGCACTGAAATTCCCACCCTCAATAACTCCAAGGCCATCTGCAGTAGCACTGCAGCAAGTTATGGGCATTATTGGAGCTCAAGAACAACTTAGAAGTCACTCTTGACATCCTGGTGTGCAATGGGATGTACAGCTTTGGTAGCCTGTGCTACAGATAATTTGTTTCATTTTCAGAATGACAGAAAATTACTTTCCTTCCTCTTGGGCAAATGCACAGCAAAGAGACATGCTCTTTTGTCAACTCCCTTTTATGGTTTTGACTGCAAATTCATTGGAGGTCTTACCTGTAGGAGCAGGATCACTGACAGTTACAGTTTCTCCCTGCCTAGATCTTTAGTATTACACAACAGTAATGCTGTGGATCGAACAGGTGTAACATGAACACTTGGTCCCAAGAGAAAGAGATAAGGAAATTACATGGAAACACACTTCCTTAAATAGAAAAAGAGGCTGGAAGAAATCAGCATACTTTTCATTGACTTCTAATTTGTTTCTGATGCTGACTCAAGGTCATTACACAAGAAAAGTGAGAATAAAAGTTCCACAAAATCTGTGAGGTGAGCAAATTAATGAAACAGGGTTGAAAAACAGCTCTTGCTCCCATCTTCAGGGGAAAGACAATGTACATGATTTTTCTCTTGTCTACTGGCTTGTGAAATCACTATTTCATATTTGTAATACTTCACTTGTCCTTCATAAATTTCTTTGAAGGTTAAGTAAAAATGAGGCAGTAATACCAAACACAGTGAAAGTGATGGGCAATACAGAGCACAGTAAGAGCCACTAAATTACTTAGCAATGAAAGAAAGCCAAATAACAAAGGCTGGAACAGGAGGATGATGTTCTCAAAAGAGAAAGTTTTTGATGTATTTATTTCATTGATTTTGTAGCATCTGCATTAAAAAACCCCAAACACCTAAGGGTAGAGTTTCTCTCATCCCTTCATCCAACATTGAATACATAAATCAAAAATGCAGTTTTTGGTTTCTAATCTCATAGTTACAAAAAAGTAAACTGGGACCTAGCTTAAAGATGAAAGGTTGAAACTTGTCTTTTGTTTAACAGCTTGACTTCACAGAGCTGTTAGAAAAGTAAACTAAAGATACATAAGTATTTCACCCTCTGCTAGCTGCAGCAAACACAAATCTGTGTTTATCATACATTCTTACTAAAATAAGTTTAAACCCAGTTTTATATCAATATCAATCAAGTTATTTTGAATGACATGCTAAAATCAGGATAAGACTGAAATACTGAAATTGACTTCAAAGAAAAAATAATTTTACATGTGTATGCTTTTTCTTTGTATGCATGCTTTTTTCCTTAACAGCTTCCATCAATTAAAATCATGTAGACTTATTGGAGACCAGCTGTTCTCATTTGTTGCGCTTCAGTAGACAGGGACTCTGTGATTAATGGTCCTTGTTTTTCTGCAATCTGCAGTCTCTCTTCTCTTCCTGCTCATGTACTGTTTAATGATATAATCTCAACACTGACATTACTAGCTCTATTTCTGATTTACTGGAATAATGCCCAGAGTTTATTGTGACAGAAGGAAAAGTATCCTAAATCATTGCATTGGGTTCTTGCTCAAAGCTGACATGTGTCTGGGCAGGAAAGAGGTGGTGTGGTTTCCAAGAACTAAATTACTTACTGCAACTGAATGGGTGACTGTTCTTCATTGCTCTAAGAAATGACTGGAAATCTAATCTAACAAAGGTCAAAGGAAAGATCTGAACAGAACTCTGAAAGATGTCTCGAAACTCTAATTTGAAAACTTCAAAAGAGAAAACCATGTAATTCCCAGATCTACATTATAACTGTAACAAGAAAATTCCAATTGATAGCGTAGACTGTTCACGCTGCTTGAACTTTCATACATTTAAAAGACCTTTTCTGTTGTCTGATACGATGCATTTTTGTATTACAGTATTGGGCCTCTCATTTGTTATGACTGAAACCATGAAACAGCTGTTCAATGCATAGCTCTGAATATATATTTTAAATTTTGCTATCCAAACCTGGCCTCAGAGCAATTTGGCAACATAGCCGCTATGTGAAAACAACAGAACATGTTACCCTGTGTTTTCGCAAAAAAGCATAAATCCACTGACAAAAATGCTTTATTTTTTACAAAGCATTAGAAACAACTAGCACACTGCTCAGCATATGATGTAAGGTTTGACAGCATTTAGAAACATTATGTCTCCTGCTAAGGAATCTTTTCCAGAAGGAAGAAATCCAGGCAAACAATCACATGTGGCCAGGTGGCATAAAATTTAAATAAGCCAGGACACGTTTTTCTTCCCTATTGAAAGAAAAGTAAAACTTCACAAAGATGGTTTTTTTAAATGGAGTTTTGAAGAGATTGTGGTTTTTTTTCTCAGAGAATAGAAGGAACTACAGCCAGAGAGACCCAAAGAAAGATGTAGATTGGAAGAGTGGGGTTTGTCAGGTCAGAGGGTTCTGTGCTGTTGTTAAGTCCTCAGGTAATTGTGCTGGCTACACATTTTTCTCCAGCAGCTCTATGGGCCATTATGGTTTCAAGTGTGCACGGGTTAAGTGATTGGTTGTAAGTCATCTTTCAGGGGTTTTTTCCCTTCTGCTATCAAAGACAGCTGCTAGCTCTAAGAGTAATTCAGATGTATTATATTAGGCATTTTGCCCTCAGAGAAGTTGTTTAACAAACACATATAAAAGCAGATACTGTGGCATTTAAGGGCTTTTTAAATTGAAATGAAACTGATGATAATAATATTGGCAGAATCCTGATGGACTAAAAGTTACTTTGGGGAAAGATTATAAAAGCCACCATTTAGAAAGAAAAGAGATTCTTAAATTCAAGTTTGGATCTAGGTATAAAAACAGAGATCCTTCTAATATTCTAGAATGAAAAATATGACCAGGACTTCCGTGATCTTTAGAGTAACATTTACCCTTGTGTAATTTAAGCACAAAGAAACCAAACTGGTTTTAGGATAACCATCTTAAGCTCTTGCAGCACTTTTTCTGCAGTGGCACCAAGTGACACTCAGATTGAAATAGAAATCCCACCCAAGATGGTAAGCATAAAAAACTAAACCTGATAAAATTAAGCCATGATGTTATCTCTGATGTTCTGACTGTAATGTTATTACTACTTGCTCACTTATACTTAAAAATACACCCTAACCAAAGTTTGATGTCCTTCAAAATGTTTGTCCTTCAAAAGGAAAAATTTTGAAAGTTATAGTAAAATATGGAAGGTAGGTTCACCAAGGTAAACTATTCCAGAATATTCTAATTATAGGAAATACATCATATCTCAATATGCTCAATATTGCACTTGTAAAAAACCCATCACTATAAAATTCTATTTTTAATGTCTAATTTACACTGGGTTTTACTGCAAAAGGAATTTTTTTTATTGAATATTTGAGAGATTCTCAAGAATTAGTTTTACAGCTGTTGTAATTTCACAAGTGGTCTTGGTACTAATACTAATGAAACCTCTGAGGGACACAATATTAGAGAGGAAGGACAATCTGCATGAGTAAATTACAAGAAATTAAATTAAATTTAAAATGCAATGGGCACAGCCTCAAACTTCAAAGAACTTCCACTTTAGGGTTAGAGCTCATGATATGGAATTGATGGAAAAAGATAATTTCAATTTTGCTTGTCTTGCTTTGCTTCCACTATTAAAGCCTTGCACTGAAAAGTAGCACATTCCCTGCCAGCTAGATATACGTCAGGGAAGAGTGTAATGGGTGTATTAGTCAATCACAGCAAGACCACAAACACTGGTAAGATGAAGCCACATGAAAGGAAGATGCCATTTTTGCATGCATCAGTAAACATATTCCTGCAGAGATTACAAATGAAAATGGTATTGTCAATGGCCACAGCACAGATGGGACCCTATCTAGAATGTGCTTCCTTGATGAATCATCAGCTCAGAGATAATTGATATGAGGAAAGAGACCTAAAGAAAATAAAAGGTAATGAAGACAAAAAAATTATAAAGGAAAACACAGAATCTTGATTTTTGTAGTGAAAAAAAAAAACCAAAAAAACCCAAAAACCAACGAACAAACAATTTTCCTGCAGAGCAAACAGTGGATTTCTGCTTGAGTAGTTACATAACAGTGCAAGGTCCTGGCTGGGAGACTGTTGCATGTGGAGGAGCTGGTGATCCACACGAGTGACCCCAGGCAGGCACCAGGGGCCACATGAGCAGCGTGGTCTCCAGGCTGTGTGGCGCTGCACGCACCCCTCCAAGCTGCATAGACACTGAGAAGCCTGCAGGCAGCTCCCGCTTGGTGTTGCACCAACAGTGCAGAAGGAAGTTTTAATGTCCTTTCTGTTTGATAGTAGGAATCACACACACAGCTGTCTCCTTACAAGAAAATCCTGCAATAACTTGGATGACAAAAATGAGGTGACACTTTCTATGGATGGGTTACCTGCTGATTGAAGGCCTGTGTGATGATGCGTAACTCAGGACTCCCAGCATCTACAGGGATGCAAGATTTCCTGTGCTCTTCTGCCATTCTTTGTAGTGCTAGTTCTAATAAACAGCATTTTGAATGCTAACTTCTAAGGCCTTGAGAGCCTTTCTTCCTGGGATCATAAGGGACAGGCAAACCTTAATACAAAGCATCATCAGCTTGCTCATTTAAGACAGGGAGGTATATGAGTTCTCTGGTGTGCAACTGAGGGAACCAGACCAAGGAGGTCCCTTCAGCTCCATTCCTTTAGAAGGCTCACATGTCTATCAAAAAAAAAATTTAAGGATCAATTGAATTTTCATTCTAGTTCAGTAGATTGCACAGTCTTAAAAATCCATAAAATCAAAGCTGTTGATTCTTGGTATCAATGAGCAATTCTAAGTTTTGCATTTTTCCTCTTTGCTGGTTGTTTAGCTAACCTGTGTTGAAGACAAAAAACCCCAAAATGCTTTTGCTTGATTTCTTTTTATAACCAAGACAGTCTTCTTTTCAGCTGGGTTGCATGACACTTTCCAGGTTGAGCTTATGGTTCTCATTGATTCTACAGGTCAAATGCACTACAAAATTTTCTGTAACATGATATAAGATGTGAAAAAAGAATTATTTTTGTTTGATTTGTTGTTTTGTTTTTGTTGTTGGGTTTTTGGGGGGTTTTTGTTTGGTTGGTTGGTTTTTGTTTGTTTGTTTGGTGGTTTGTTTTTTTGGGTCTTTTTAAACAGAGATGCAGAGGCATGTGGTAAATAAATACATTAACAAGATTTGGGTCAGTCTCACTGAAGAATATTGCCAGCCTTTTATCTTTCAGGAATCTTTTCAAGCTCAAGAATTGCATGAAAATGTTGGGTTTTATACCCTTGAGCACTATTCTTTCAAAAGTGACAAATGCTGATGTAAGACCACACTACACATAAAACCAACCAACCAACCAACCGACCAACCACTGCCAAAACCAACCACAACAACAAAAAAAACCCAAACAAAAACCCCCAGAAGAATGTTTTGTAAAATCTTCATCAAGATGTGGAAGCGAATGCCAATCACATCACTTCTTTTGGTTTCCTCATTTTTTTCCATCATCAATCTGAGAAAATTTACATCCTTTCCAGAAACTGGCATGTCTTTATGGTGAAATATTGCTTTATATTTGGTTTCTATGGTTCTTTGCAATAGTTGAATGCTAGACCACACCATGTAATCAGAATCTGTTTTGTTGTATAGCATGACCATGCAATTGTACAGAACCTTGCTTGATGACAGCCTCTGACTAATTTGAAAGTACATAAATAGAGTTTGCAGCTACACAATATTAACCAGGAGGTTCATTTATGAGCAGGCAAGCTATCACAGGAATCCAGTTCCTTGAACAGGCAGTGAGACAGAGAATCTACTTTAACTAGCCCTTATAAGTTCCCTAATACAAATGTACAGACACAGGTACTGCTGTGACTGCACAGCCAGTCACCAGTATTCACTCAATAGCCTCTTGCTGTCATTTTGATGAGGTTTATCTGAAAAGGAGAAAGTATTTAAAATGCTCTTAACACAGGACACAAAACCCTGCAAAGATACAGTAAGGCAAATAAGATTCCTACTGTCAGGAAAGAATATAGACTCAAGAAGTTACCTTATTTAAAAACACACATTTTTTTGTTTGCTTTGGGTTTGGTTTGTTTTAATTTGTTCCAAGCATTTGGAGTAATACTCTCAATCATCTTGTTCAAATACTGCAAGATCTCAACTGTAGGAGTCAAATTTCTAATTAATAGTGAGTTACAGTTAACAGAACTGCTCTAAAAGTCACCCACTTAAGAGGCTCCTCTTGCTCTGTGCCAGCATACCTTAACACTGAAGAAAGTGCTAAGAGTCTCAAAGCCAGTTATAGAGATTGTGTCACCTAGTGACTCCCCTCAGAAGGGCATTGGTATGGAGTGCATGCAGATGGATTTAAAGACCCAACAATCTGTGTCACACTGTGCTCATGTGTGCTGCTCTAAGTCACTGGCTAAGCTGCTGCAGCACTGTTGGCTCCTTTGTCACACACCGGTCAGCAATGGCTGAAAGAAGAAAGAGAGGAGGACTGTCCCCTGTTTCAGCCAACACACCTGAACCAGCTCAGAGGAGATGAACTTATGAACTGATATGTTCGTAAGTGAAACGAGCGCCTGCTGGCTTAGACCTGGATTTCACCCTGCAATCCTTGCTGGTTTTCCTGCCCCAGCTGCACTTATATTAAATGGGAATCTTTAAGCTGTTGTATATTTAAACCTGTGCTTGCTGAATACTGCTCTGATTATATTAAAAATAATGAAGACCTATAATAGTTTCCAGTGGTTTTGCTTAATCCTAATGTTCTTTGCAGCAGATAGAGACAGTGTCTAGTTCCAGTAGCTTGATGCCAAAAACTGATGCCTTGTGAAGGCTGACCTAGAACAGAGACTAGACAGAGCTAAAGAATAAAGTAGGTATTCATTAAGACGCCTCAATAGATCCACCTTGGGCAGCACAACCCAAAATGGCCACAAAATGGAGGACAGGTCGCAGGGTTTCACACTTTTATAAATTTTGGTCCATTAGCCTATTGTAGCTAATTGTCCAATTGCAGCTTTAGTCCATGAAGTCCCATCCTTCTTGTTTTCTCTCTTCGATCCACCGTTGTTTATGCCCTTGGGCCTGAGATCTGGATCACCTGTCCTTGGTCCCCAGCTAGAGAAGGAATTGTTTTGTCTACCTATTCTGTGGAGAGAGATTTCTATCCCCTAAGATGAAGCCTAGACTTACACACTAAAGCAGAATAGAACTTGAAAAATATAAAAGCTAAAACCTGAGGAATCAGCTGAGTTATTTACTTTGCCTAAAATGCCTACTGAAGATCAATCTGGCATCTCCTATGACATCAAGGAAGGAAAAACAGGTACTAACATATGGAAGGTGTCCGCAATTTTGACCTTCAAAAACACTGAGGCAATTCTTATGGAATGTTTACAGAGTTTAAAATGTTTTACCTGTCTACCCTATTTGTAAAAGAAACCATAAATCATGTATTACCAACCATATGCTACTGTCAAATATGTCTTTGAGTAACTGTCTGATCATTACAGCTCTTGGTATGGAGCCAAGCACTGAGACACATTGCTTACAGTTGTATTTTCTTGAAAGTTCTTAATGCATTGTATTACATTCCAATTATAGCAATAGAAATCTAAGATGATAACTTCATATCAAATAAATATATACTTTTTGGCAAAAATGTATAATTTTCTTAAGTCCAAAAAAGTCCAGAGCATTACACCATAAAACAGAAAATATCTCTTTGCCATTAAGTCTCTTTAGTTTTCCTTGTTGCTCCAAAGAGACACTTAGTAAAGGAGCAGTGAATTATGAATTATTATTGGTAGTGCTGCATCATCATTAGTTTAACAGTAGGTCAGAAGAAGAAAAAACTAAATCTGGAGAAGCTGCAAACTCTGATTTAATGGCTATAAAGGTGCACTTTGTTAGTGAATTATTATTCATAAACCATTCAGTGTCTTAATACTATATCTTGCCTTTTAAGTCAAAGACTACTGCTTTTAAGTGTTGTTTGCTCTTTACAACTAGGTTTTTACCAACATCCAAAGAAAAGAACAAACATTTTTACTTTTGTGGGAGGGAGAGAGGGGATATATGTATGTATGCACCTGGGGAAACTTCACTCAAGTAATTACAGAAATCTACACAGAAACACTGCTAAAGAGTAGCTTGTAGTCCATTATCCTGAAATCTTAAATGTCAAGAAGCAGAAGCAAACTGCAAATTAAACAATTCAACTACATGATGACTGGTGCATTGTGAGTAATAGCCAAAGACTTAAGTAACACTCATCTGTCTAACAGAAACTACCAGCTCTACGGTTCATGTACCAAATAACATAAAACATCAGAATAAACTGATTCTACATGAAAGTTAATTAATCAATGTCAAATAAAACAAGTATTTCAAATAATAAAATCACCTTCATCATCACAAGCAGATAAAATAGAATTTTAAGTGCATTATACGACATCACCTCATAGAGTAAATCTGCCATTTGTTAAAAAAAACCAAACAACTAAACCAAACAGGGTAACAAGGAGACAAATATACTGGATGAATAAAACTATTTTTTTTTAAATCCTGAAGAGAGACATGCAAATGGAAAAATTTGAAGGATTTACATGTTCCATTTTCAAAGATGAAACGCACCTGAACAATTAAGTGGTTGGCCCTGTGAAAGCTACCTAAATCTAAAATTAAGTTATATTATAAATAATCTTATAAGAACTAGCCTTTCACTTTCTAAACACTTCCCTATATGGCATCTTTCAATACCTTACTATTTTTTGAAGACATGCATTCATATTTTCAACCTATTTTATGTCAATGAGTATTTTAAGAAACATTTAAAAACCAGCTTGTTCACTGGTTCACAAACTTAAGACAAAGGAATCTCTATTCAGTATGAATCTTGCTTTCTCTTAACCCTCCCTCTCCACAAGAGGAGAGGGGAGGATAAAAAAAAAGTATTTTTAACTGTTCCTACGGTGAGGAAAACATTACTTTTTGAAGGCCAGACCTTTGAATTTCTCTAAGAAAATCAGTTCTGATCTTATGACTTTATCAGCTTCTCAAGTTCCCTTTACATCCATTTAGTCATAGATTTCATATAGCTACAGCAACTATTATTTCATTCACTATTTCTCTGACCATTCCATAATTTACAGCTTCTGTTCTCTAATGCCAAAAATATATTCAGAAAAAAAAAAGAAAGTTCTCTTTTAGACTTAGCTCTATTAGGCATATACATGTTCCAAACTGAGAGGGTTAATTAGAGCTTTAGCCTTAGCTTTTTGTTACTTGCCCAGAGGATTATGTTGAATTTTACATACTAAATGTGTAATTGAGCTTAGAAAATTGAAAGTTTGATGATTTAAAATAAATTTATATGGATGTAAAAAGAAAATGTAATAAAAATGAAGAGATTTCATTCTGAAGCCAAGTGCTTGAATAATAATTTTAAAAAAACCCAAACAACCAGAAGCTTAGAGCAGTGCTAGAGAACCCTGAGAAGGAGTGAACTGCCTACAATGTTATTTTTTCATATTTATGGAAAATTCTTTTTTAATTTAAGACTGGATTTATTTCTTTGACAATATTCTATTGCAGGATATTTGCCTCACAGACTCTGATGTCCTAATAAAAATTATTTAAATGGCAGCAATTGAACCCTGTACAAAAATATACATAAAAGAACTAACAGTATTTTTTTTGTTCACAACTTACTAGATTTTGATAGAAGGCAGTATAGTTAGCTATGTATTTGTTACAAATAACTTACATTCTCATATCCTACTTGCACCTCATTCAAAAATGTCATTAGAGAAAATTTGGTTTTAAGCAAATTTTCCAGTATTCTAAACAACTTGCTTGCAAATATTTTGCTCAATGTTTTAGGGTGTCAGACAAAAAAGAAAATTAGGCAGGTGCGATGACAAATGTTTTGCTCTTAGCAAAGCACAAATGTGCGTGAATTTCTCTTAACAAGAAATACTGATAAAATATTGACCAAGATAACAGGTTAATATCTCTAAAGAGAAGGCAGAGATGAACAGAGGCTGCATTCTTATAAGCAATGATCAGTTAGGTTGTGTGTCAGATTGCTGGCTGGGAGAGCTCAACCAAGATGTACTGGAATAACTTCTCTGATATTTAGATATATCAATGACGAATTGTGAATAATGCACCTACCTGATGAGAATACCAAGATTCAAACATTTTACAATGTGTAAAATGATAACTTACTGTCCAGAAGTAGCTAGAAATGCACACCTAATTTTTCATTTTCATCTTCTCTCACTCAGTCCCAAACCACTTGATACACTTCTGCTGTAGGTTATAAACTCATTGGAATCAGGCTATGTATTTCCTAAATTATTACACAGTACTTCCCACTACAAATCATGCACCTCAGTGACATTTTAGTGCAAATATGATTTGTATCTGGATAATAAACAACAAAGAAAAATGTATTTCCGTAATAATTTTCAGACTTGCTACAGCTAAAGATTTGATGAGTCTGTTGCTCTGGTGAAGTACTGGGATCTTTTCCCACTGCACAAGCAAATATAAATATATAAAAAAAAGTTGCTGCATCTTAATAAACACTGAATGCACACGCTAAGAGAATGAAAATATGAGTTAAATTTCCAGTTAAAAACAACTGCTGCATTTATGTACTGCATCTTGGTCTCCTGACTACTGCCCTAATTCCTTAAGAGAAACTTGGAACTTTTTCTCACTATTAATAGATGTGCAGCACTGAAGTTCCCTAACATCATATCAGGTTTTACTTGGGTGACTAAATACAGATTGAAGTGCTCAGTTCCTGTTTGAGTTTGAAAATTACAATCACTCATTGAATCCATTTTCAGTAGGGTTTCCTACAATTAGGTACTGATAAAGTAAAATTAAGAAAAACACTCTGATTCACTTTACACTTACCAGAGTTTCCCAAATTCACAATCTATTTCTATTAAACTTCCAGGTAAAGAAAATAATTATTACCCTCATACAGCCAGCTGAAGTACTCTATTACTGAACAACAGTTCAGCCAAAAGTGAGTGCTTGTGTCCAGTCTGAAGAAAAAATTAATTACTGTTCACAGCAGTTAATACAAATAGAAGTAAAATGAAGAATATTTTGGCATAAAGAAGACCAAGTTTTTTTAGTTCTGAGAAGCTGCAGAAAGAGAAAGTGAAGTTTTTGTTCCATAGATACAAACCTGAAAGAAAAATATTCAAGGCAAAACTATATCCACCTGTAGAAAGGCAAAATATATTATAAGAAATCAGGAAGTGTTGTTTTTGTAATGAGATCTCTATTTTGTGTCACACAGTCTTACCTTTCCCTGTTAAATTTCAGAGAATGTAGAATAGCTGGTCGTTTCTGCCGGAGGTTCCACAAATGAAGTGCATCATCTGCACACGCACTGACCAAAGCACCCTAGAGCAGACACAAAATACAGCAACACACTGTTTTTCTGCAGGCTTTGTATTATTCTTACATGATCCTCACTGCTAAAAATCTACCTGTCAAACTAACAGTTTATGAAAAATCGTTCCTTTCTTCTAGAACAAAAATACTCTACCACAAATAATACACAATTAAATCGATCTGGTAAATGTAAACATTTTAAATTAGTACAAGATCAGCCAAAGTTAAATTAAAACTCCATCAATTTAAAACTCAAATTAAAGCTTTGTACCAAGGTTACACAAGCCAACTCTCAACTCTTTCCACATAAGCGGGAAGACTAACAAAATAGGAGACAACACTACTTAAAAAGGTGAGTGTGAAAAATATAACTGAAGGATAAAGGGATTAGTACATGCATGGGCACACATGTGACAGTGCCAAGCACAGCTTAGTAGTCATATCAAGGTAAAATGAAAATTCAAAACTGGAACTGTGAAAAGAGGACGCAGGTAAGAAAGTAGGGACAGGTAGCAAGAGGACAGGATGTAGGAAGAACTAAGAGATGTAGACAGAAGGACAGAGTCTTTATCACAGATCAGAAATACTCTGAAGATTGGTTCTGCTTGTGGTGTCCCAAAAATGGCCATCTTTCAAAGCCCAGGCCTCTATCTGACTGAGAAACTTAG
Source organism: Agelaius tricolor (assembly GCF_023055355.1). NCBI lineage: Eukaryota > Metazoa > Chordata > Aves > Passeriformes > Icteridae > Agelaius > Agelaius tricolor. The sequence continues at coordinate 23,418,209 of NW_027269269.1, forward strand.
AGTGAACTTATTCTACCTGCTTTTAACTGCCTTTCTCCTCACCACAGAATATTGATCACATGTGAAACTTACCTGCACAGGAAGTTCCCTACTGCTCCTGCAGTGCTTTGCTACACTTACACCTGACATCAGGCCAGGCACAGATCTACCCTTGTGTATTACCATCACAGAGGGGAACAGACTGCCCAAAACCAAGGCAATGCTTTATACTGAGGAACGGCAAGCATGTAACTGGAAAGATTAGTTCCTACAATCTATGACTGGCTAATAAACTTCTCTTATCCTAGTAAATGTTCTTTTCAACATTGACCTATGCAAATAAAATATATGGAGGTGAGACTTCTCTAATACAGTGTAATCCATGCTTTAATTCTCATCTCCCAAAGAGTCAGAAAGACTATCCACCACTGAAATCAAATTAATTCCATGTATTATAGGGTTTGCTGTTCACCCAATGAAAAGAAAGAATATTAATTCAAACTTTGTCCTTCCTGTTCTCATCCCTGCATTACTCTTAAGAATTTCACCAGACTGTGTCATTGGACTCCCTCCTCAGTGTCCACAGTTCAGCTACTTTCTCCAAATAGGTGTAGGAAAAAATTAAAGATTTTTCAGGTTTAAAAAACCCATCAAACTAAAACTCTTTCCTGAGAAGTTCTAAGATCTCCCCATTTACAAAGAGGACTTGCAACTGTCAAAAGTGTTTCCTTGTGTCATGGGAGAAAATTAATCAAAACTGAACTAAGACTTGGCCAACTTCTAAGGTCCTCAAAAAAACCCCCTCTGATTTGTATTGACCAGAAAGTCTTCTTGGCTATTCCCATCTTCTGAACCTTCTGCAAAGAGCAAGCTATAATCTGGCACTGTTTATTCATGTTGTCTAAATTGGATTTTGACAAACCATTTACAAAGACTAAGCATGATGGTTTAATTGATGATCCCTGCAATTGCTTTTCATTGCCTCACATAATAGCATATCCCCAGCAAATCCCTGGAGTTTTCAGCCAATAACCATCAATATATTTTGATAGAAAGATTTAGCTCATTTATTAATTTCTATTTGAACCAGAACTGTGCAGCATATTCAGTAACTTAATGGATTTTACATCATTTTACACACATTCATGTATTGACTGCCTTTTGTTCAGTACTTTAAACTGATGTATAGGAAGGCAATAGTTTTCCCTGAGTGCAGTCCCATAAATATTCTTCTAAAAGGCTGTATGTTGAATGTTCTCTGGATGTACACCACTTATTTGTTGGCACAATTTGTCAATGGGAGAAGTTATATCACTCAATTACAATAACATGAATTGACTTATTAAACTAAATTTATACAGAAGAATCTGAGTAAATATGTTCTTACCTCATTGATTAGGAACTGGAGCTGCAGAACTGCAGCACCACTTTCATGTTGGCAGTAGCAATCAACACCAGGCCTGCCCAATCTGTTGTCATCAAAGTCAAGGATTCTAACATTCCTGTTATCACCAGAAGTAAAGAGGGAAAGAAAGAACTACCAATTAAACTCTAATTAACCTTTAATTAACCTCAATTCTTCCTGCTTTCTGTAAAACAAAAGAATTCATGCTGACATTCCACTATTCTAATTAAAGTACCAACTTCAGCCTGAAACATGTGCAATTGTGAGTGATCTGTTCTAGCTTATTTTTTTTTTCCTGCGAGACAAAGTACAAGAATTAACAGATAAATTCAGCAGGATGCATCTAAAATTTATTTTTATACATTATTGGTTTATATAACACATGAATGTTCCAGATTTTTGTACTTATCAAGACTAGACATATAATGAATGTAGCTTTTTATCTGTTCTCTTCAGGTCTTTTTCTGTGCATGCTAAATTGTCATCTCCCTAACTTAGAGGATGATGGTCTTTCTCATCTGAGTCAGAGACTTCAGCAAGAAACTGTTGCTCCTGAAAATTACTGAAGATCAAAAGTAAGGCAAAAGGAGAAATATGAAATATATTATTAGCAATCATATTGTGTGAAACATATGAAACACCACATTTTAAAAATATCAGGATTATGATTAGAAACAATATTTTACAACACAGAGCTGGATCCACTTGTAATATACAATCATATTAGCATACTGTAAAACCCTGACCAAAAAAAGCCAACTGTCCACTTATTTTAGCTGCAGGTAAATGTCAGAATCTTTACTTCCCTTTTCATAGGAGAAAGATGTACAGTAAACCATTCTAATATTGGCCTCCAGAAAGTACAATCCATTAATTAGCAAATTTGAGGTTAAAATGTTCCAAGTATGAAGCAATTGCTCTTCCAACTGTTAAACAAGCAGCTTAATGGATACCACTTACCTTGAGACTTGAAATCTACTCTTGATTTTGTCACCTGGTCTAGTGGATAACCTTTGGGGGAAAGAAGTGTTTTTTCTTACCTGAGCCTTCTTTTCTCTATTTGTAAGATGGAGATAGAGTTTTACAAAACTGGTTTTTATAGATGAAAAGTTGTGTATAAAACACCATAACTACGTTACAGATCATCAAGGCAGAGAAAAGAAGTAACTCTGTTTGCTGCTTGCTCCTAAGCTGTAGTCATGGATACAATCATAACTGATAAAATAATAAAAACCTGCATCTTTTAAAAAAACCTATTCAAAATGGACAAAAAAGATGTATTGTAATCTAAGGCACTTTCTAAGTGTTGATGGTAATCTTCTGGTCCATTCTGAATGACTGTTCTGTGGCACTCTTTTTTAACATTTAACAACCACTTCTTGTAACATGAGAGAAAAAAGCACCAAAACCAACCAAGCAAGTCACCAACCCACCTGGGATTTCAAGCTAACTGGAACTTTTAAGAGATAAGTGCTTTCCTTTTAACCTGAGTTTAATACTCAGTGCAAATACATGGCACTACTTAATGAATGTCCTTAATGAAAATTACAGCTGCATTGCCCTGATTAAGCATCTGTCACCCTTCAGCATCAGTTCAGTATCATGCTAAGTCAGTTTTCTAGGAAACATCCTAACAAAGTAGATGATTTCACTCAGCATATCCCAAACAAACAAAGCACTCTCCAAAAATTCACATTTATATGCATCAGTGTTCACCCTGAAAAACAAATTACTAAAGTACTCACAAATTACTAAAATAAGAGAGAAATTGTGCTGTCTGCTTCATTTTGGCCAGTTGCCCTGAAGTGAGAACTGATGCTTAAATAGCAGCATTAGCACTGACTGCTGGTGGTTTTCAAACATTCTGGGAGCTGCAGTGAGGTCCTTCCAGCAGAAGAAGCTGAAGAGATATGATGACTTGGCACATGTTCTTGGCACTTGAGCCCATCTTCTGCAAATTCTGTGTTTTGCTGCCAAGCATGGACAAGTACAACCTTACTTCATCAAATCTTTTCATAGCAGTGTATTACAACAGGACATACAGCAGAAGTACCTATAGTTCAGGCTTTGGACTGACTTTATTCTTTTTACTTTTGCCTTTTCATTCAATGATGACTCTGCTATCAGGGAGAATGGAGTATCTCTGAGGATATTAAAAGGGGGGACCAATACGTCTAAATACTGCAAAGTAGACACCATGGGTTTCAAGAATAAAAGCTAGTCACTATCTTCTCTCATCAGTATGTTGGATCTCCCAGGGGCCTTCAAAGCCATGCCAGATTATCCTAATTTATACATAAAAGGGAAAAGATGAAAACTAAGTCTGGATGTCTTTTGGGATCTAGAGCGAAACAAGTAGAATTAGAATTATGTGCATCAAGCAATGGAAGTGTGACAGCAATAACATTCTAAAAGAAAATTGTTCTTTCTGAAAACTACACTTAATCCTGGCTTTAATATCTGTGAGAGCAAAACAGGATTTTTTGCTCTTCATTCATTTGTATGCAACACTTTTTCACTGAGTATTTTAACATCCCGATATTCCAAAGCTTATAATTACTTGGGAAAAAAATCAGTTGCTAAGATGACTAATTTTAAATACTTGGATTCATCTTCCAAGATGCAGAATTCCATGACAGCATAATACATTAGTAACCAAGAATTTACACTCTCACATACTGGAAATTAAAGTTGTTAGTGAATGATTACATTCATGATGAGAGGTAACAATGACCAAATCTTTTCATAGCATGATCTATGACCACTTTCCACAGTACCCCACAGCTTTTTTATTCCATGACTCATTTTTACTATGTGATGCACACAGATCTGATGTGTCTCATTCTTCTCGGAGATTAGTACTAATGGAATTCAAGGACTTGTAAGTCCTTGGTGTTCACTGAGAACCAAAAGCGCAGATACTTCAGAACTGACTCGTGAAGTTGAGGCCACTGTCACTTGCAGCAGGTATTTAACTTCTTAGGATCAGAAGGGGATAAGGTAGGACATGTTTTCCTTCATTAAGACAGTGACTCTTTAGTAGTGTGAGATTAAATCTTTTAGCAATAACAAGGCCTGCAGTGTGATTCATTCCTCTTTGCAGGGGCAAGGAAGTGAAAATACGGTGTCATAAAGAACCTCCTTCCAAGGCAGATAGCAGATATCTCAAGTAAAAACTCCTAAATCACATATGGCACCTTTTTCAAAACCAAAACTCTTCCATAGAAGAAAATGACACCAAGCTATGTAGATAAGCAGCTCTAACTTTTTTTGGGTACTTAACCAACTTTTTCCATGACTAAGAACAATCTATGTACAGAAATTAACATTAGAGCAGAAACTATGATCTCACATCTACTATTTTATTAAAATGATGCATACAGAAATGGGAAATCTCCATTTAAAGATTCTCCTTTAAAACATTTGGGAATTGTGGGGTGCTGCAAAAGTAGCATTGCTGCTCTGAGTCCTTGTCATCTGATCTGCACTGACTGGTACATGTTTGAGTAGGACTATGCAGCACCCTAAGAGCAGATGCTTGTGGGCTGGTGTTACTCCATTACATAAACCAACTGCAGAACTGACTTGGGGTGTAACTTGAATATAGGACAGCTTTTTCTTGCAGAAGACTTATCCCACTGAATTGAGTGATTTATCAGTTTAAAAAGCACCAATGGATTTATCTAAATAGTCAAGTACAAGAATGATCAAAGAATTCAACCACACCTCTGACCACCGAAACCAACCAGAAGGTTTCTCAGTTGTATTTGTGTCGTGGGGCAGATCTTGTAAAAAGATAATTATGGAAACAGCACCTTTAGCACCTAGATTTGCAGTTCTGAACATAGCTACTTGCAGTTCTTGGAATACATATTTTTACAGTTCTATCATGAAGTTTCTCCATGTCTCACACACAATTATTTTCTACAAAGGACAGTGCATATTCTGATACAAATAAATGCCACATTCCTAAGTCCTAAATAAATGCCTAAGTCCTGAGTACAAAATTGTGGTTCAAACTGATTTTTTCTCTTTTTACATGAAACATTCTATATTTTGACTTCTGAAGTGTATTGCTCCACTGTTTTGTTATCCTCACTATTAAGAATGTCATGCTATATGTGGAATCAATAAATTTAGCTTTAGTTTCAAGCTTTTGCATATCATTACATCTTTTTAATGCTAAATTAAATACCTTCATATTAGCAGGAATTTCCTGCTGTATCTTATCTATCTTCTTCATAAATAAAAGAAAAAACTCTGAGCTCCTTTACTTTCATGTCACCAGCAATTTTCTTAGCTTTGAATAGTTCCTGTCTGTTTTCATACATAGTCTAGAATGTGCACTCAACTTCTTTCAAATCTCAAAACCAAAGCCACACGTCATCTTAGTAATGGTTTCTTTATAACAATGTAAAAACATAGATTGCATTTTGTAATTTCTTATATTCAATATAATTTTTAATGCATGTGTGTACCACCTATTTATTACAATAACAAATTGGGAAATCATATTGGTTTTGGTTTTTGAGACTTCCTCATCGCTCTTCAAAAAATAAGCACTCCCTAAGAAGTTCCATTCTGTCAGCTGCTTGTAGCTGAGTGCACTGAATTCCTTACAAAGGACACACAACCCCTTCCTACCTTTATAGCCTTCTATTTGCTGTAGATTCACTGGGCACTGCTTCATTGAACAATATCTTTCTGGGTTTTGTTTTGAACACAGAGGATTCAGTTTTACAATGAGCTTCATTATGTCTGGAGTTCATTCAGCTGGTTAAATAAATAGCTCTTTTTTTTTCTTCTCCACTATGAAAAAGTGAAATACTGCTGCACTTGGCTGCTATCTTAGGATGCTACATGTGCAATCTTTCATAAATGCAAACTTTTTTGGCACCAATAAACATGAGATTTTGGTCTACAATGACCTTTATCTTGTTTATTTTTCTTGACATAGATTTCTCTGTTCATGCATACAAATTATGTAAGAGTTAATCTCAGGAACAGGTAAATATTCATTATTATCTTTACTGGCTGAAAATTTTGCTTTTGGCAAATCTTTGATTTCTTCCATGTTAAAACTTATAGATAGCTTCTATTTAATGGCAACTCTATACACTAGAAGCCATTTTATTTCCCAAAGTATATGCAGGCACCATGAGAATAAGCAAAACTCATAAGGCTACCTATTTTGATCTCTTCTGGATAAGACTGCCTTTCAAGGTCTTTGTCATTTTGAGAATTATCTGTTCCAGAAACAGAATACAAATAGAGTCAACATGTGACTGAACTCAATCAACCCTAAACCTGAAGCAGTACATTGTGAAAAGCAGTTACTCAGAAGTACTGACTCTAGCAACGTTTCACAAATAACACAAAATCATAGAATGGCTTGGGTTGGAAGGGACCTTCAAGATTATCTAGTTCCCATGTAGGGGAAGAATTTTATATTTCATTTGTGAAATATGAATAATTTTAAATGTCCTCTTGCCTATGCATACACACACACACACAATGATTAACAGAAACTACCTAGCGTTAAATTCACCTCCAAAGTGAAGCAATTTAGTTATTAATCTGTAAAAGCTCCATATTGCCAGGCATCTACACTGAAGGATCTGTATTTTGAGGCTGTAATTCATGCAGTAGCAAAAAAAAAAAAAAAAATTAAAAGGTTGCATTCACAGTGGGCTTCCTCTTTTTTCCCAGGTAGTCATAAACCTCAGCAAGTTAACTGACACATACAGATAACACCAAGAAAGGCAAAACTGAATGAAAACTGGAATCCATGGAAGTAAGTGAAGAGTATAATTAATTATATTCACAGGTGCCAGTGTTTCAGAGCCTGTGCAGACACCAGTTCAGTCAAAAGCATGACAAATATGGGGATAGCAGGAATGTATCTGTTTACAAACCCATCTGGTAAAAAGCTGCAGAGAGAATAAGCTGGGACAGAATAATATTCTTGCCCTAATGCACACTGGAGATTATGGAAAACTAAACAGACATAAATGAGAGGGCTGTGTGTTCCAAAGCCAGAAAGTTACTTGAACACAACCAAGATCCTGAGCAACAACCTGCAGAGATATAGACAAAAAAAAATTGATAAGACCACAGCATTTGATTCAATTTACTGCCTTTTAAGACAACTATGCAAATCATACCATTTGCTGCCCATCTGTTTGCAGTGGGCACAGATGGTAGTCTAACACACTCTGTCCTACCAAAGACACCAAGCAGGTAGCCTTAACTCAGCCATTTTGATTTGCTTTCCATCTCAGCCTTCGGGCATTAATATTTAACACAGTATTTGCTTCATGTGGGTCTCACACCCAGAACATCCGTAACAGATGTAGGTTATCACATGTGCAGTCACTGATGACAAATGCATCCATCTACAATGGTTTCATACTAAACCCAGCTGAATTTAAAATTTAAGCACCAATGCTATGTTAGTATTTGTTTTCTCTGGTTTTGTACACTCTGCCACTGGATTTGCTGATAACAGATTTAAGAAAGTTTAAGGAATTTTTGTATGTGCTTTTCAAGCAAAAATGAAAGACTATACAAACACTACATAAGGTCAAAACTTAGTATTTTTCATATTGTTCTTCAACAGATTTTTTCTAATGCTTGTTGAACTTTCAGTGATTAGTAACAGTGATTACAAGGCACAGATTGTCTTCATAGATGCCAGTTATGAAGAACAACTGGTGACAACAGAGGATAGAATGAAAAGTGATTTCATAACCAGTCTTTTGTAAAAAGGTTAAAAGATCTGTTGAAGTAAATGTAACTGAAAATAAAAATATATTTTCCCAAATATTAATTCCTCTCAGAGTTGCTATGGAAAAGTTAGACAAGTAAAAGAATACATTAAGCCTTCCTCCATATAGTGACAGAGCTTGAGATACACATTATACTTTCTCTGTTAAACAGAGACAGCACTTAGCCATTACTGGAAACCATAAAAGTAAGACTGCTTGTTTTCCCAAATGCTACTTCCAGCCCCAACAACCAGACTAGGAACAAGCTGATGAAGGTCCTATGGCAAATTATGCAGTCTACAGGAGATGGGAGCAAATGATGAGATAATGTTCCCTTTTACATGAAATTGTTCCACTGTTTTGGCTAGTACACACAGGGGAAAGAAGAACTTCATTGTTCAAAGGTGATGGAATAATTAACAGTTGTTGCAATTACTTCTGGCTAATTCTCTGTGCCAGGTACATCACAGCAATGAGTCCTACACAACTCTAGTTCTGTGCTTCATGAGCAATTAAGGAACTTTAAGACTAACACTGCCTTGCACCCTATTGTGTTACTCCAAAGGCAAAGCAGGAGCAATCAGGAGTGCATATATGACTGGTTTTCATGAGAAATTTTGTGCTCTGTCCTGCAATAAGAATGTCCTACAGTTTACTCTTATCAGGTGCCAAGACCCTGCCAAAACTGCTTTTATCAACCAATCAACACTGAACTGAAATAGTGAAAAGTTTCTACTGGAAAGGTGAGAGAATTCTATACTTCACTGAAAAATTACAAGCATCTTTATAAGGTATTCAAAAAAGTCAATACAAAATAAATGCTTTCTATAGGCAACTTACTTTCTTCAAAGTTAAATTTACAATTACCTGCTAAAATAACAACAAAATAATCCCAGAATTACTTTTAAGAAATTTATTCCCTGAAAATCTCCAGACTACCAGCTATCAAGACAGTAAATGGGTTATGAAAGTGACCTGATTGTCCAATAACAGATGATGAACAGAGCTTGTATACTGATTGACATATTTCTTGTCTGAACTCAACTTTTCAAATAAAATTATATAACCATTCTGTTAAATTTTCTGATTATACTGGAATATGCAGTAAGGAATACTGTGCAAATATAACTCTGAGGCTCTAAAGTAAAAGTGCATGGTTTGAGGATACATTTTTTTGTCTTATTTAGTAATACGTCAGAAAATTTCCATGCATAACATCACAGATCACTTTTGTAAACTGAGACATTTAAGTATACTTAGAGAGATACATTATGCAAGGGAATTTCAGTCAAAAAAAAGTGCACCAACACACATGTACTAATTGGGAAAGACAGCACCTGATCCTGACTCAAGCTTTGGAAGTGGTAAGTGGTAGAGAGATTTGTTTGAGTGTTTGAACATTTCCACTGTTCCAAGGAATGTGCCCTTTAACATCAATATGCCTATGGAAATAATTTAATTTCAGTGTTTATCCAACCACAAGATAATACAGATGCTGAGGTCATACACCATGTTCTTTTTAGGCAGAGCAGTGCTGCCTAAAATATTAAATAATTCCATTACTCCACAGGAAACTGCTCACAGCTTGTTAGTCAGCTGATGAGCAATTCCTTAAATTCATCCACTGCTTCAGCTCTATTATCATCTGTTTAGTATTGGATGATTCCAGGAGGTCTCTGGTACAACACAGGAAAGTACTTCATATTCAAAAACTTATTAAAAGGAAGTTCAATATGTTACTAGGCAATAATTTCATTCCTGTCCCAGAAAAACAGACAAATGATATTGCTATAAGTTTCATTTAGGCTATATTAATATTCAGCTCTTTTGCCACTCAATATATTTATTTTGGCTCTTAATAAAGGAAGATGTTAATCTAGAATTTCATTTGTTAAGCAAGAATGGTCATGTAAAGCACACAGGAACACGTGCTATCAATAAAAGCCAAAACCGACAATGAAGCTATTCAAATTTGAATTACTAAAATTAGAAAAATGTAAGAATTTAATTGAAGTAAATTTAGCATTTGACAGAATTTCAATGAATCATCTGGCAAGTTTTATTCTTAGGTTTAGTTCCATATAATTGACACTATAATTATGCCTATGTTGAAAGGCATTTTAAATATCAGTCAACCTTAAATAGTTTTATTTTCTACTATCATAAAACTCATGTCATTTTAAAGAAAATATTTCAGCAATGAGCTACATGGAAGAGGTGCTCTTTTTTCTAGTCCAAGATACAGGTTAAATGATATCTACATTCATCACTTTTATAACCCTCCTGAGCCACATAATTATTCCATCTGATTTTGAAATAAAGTACAATATAGACCATAGTTAATCAGCCCTTCCATTCAATATACATGAAACAAGTAACCAGCAGCTGGCTAAAATGTATTTCAGGAAGTCTTTTTGGTGTAAATGAGTATGAACTATCATTTTTCCACTTTAAACACACACTTGCAGATTGTGTTATACAAACTATGTTCATGTTTGATGAACATAGCTGTACAAAGCATTTATGTTTTATTTGAATTAAAATTTATAATCACATTAGTTGATATGGGTTAAAACATGTGTAAAGGTTTAAAAATGTAGTTAGTGAATACTGAATAAGTTCCAAAGAGCATTTGCATTTTAAGAATAGACTGACTACTGCTGGGAATAAAATAGGACATACCACAAATCTCCCAGGATCCCAGTTTTTTCATGCCAATTACTGAAAATCTGCATGTTTCAGTGAAGCAGGATACTGTTTCAGAACTTACCATACTAATACAGCATTATTTCAGAATAACCCAATTCTTGTTGGACAAGAATCAAGAAGGATCAAAACTACTTCCACATTTCCTCGGCAATTCTAATTTAAAAGACTGAAAGCTCTGCCTCCCTTGGAGGGATTATTCTTTGCAGATTTGAAGAGAACTGAAGCACTGCTGCAGCTGAAGCAGATCTGGCTCCCCCAGGTAACTGACAACATGGTGGTGCTGCTGGGGGTGCTGGCTCCCAAAAAACCCAAATCCCTCTCTATAGAATAAGGAGATCTGGCAGAGACTGTAGAGGCTGGATGGTTCTAAGCTCAGTTTTCCCACTGCCATGATCTTTGGCAAGATCTGCTGAGTTTGTTGTCTCATGTCAGGAAGCAAGTCTGCAGTAACAGCTGCAGATCCAGCCCAGCACGACAGGACACACCACCAGGGCCCTGCTCTCTGCTCAAGACAATGAGAAAAATGCTTTAAGCTCCATCTAATTTGTGTTTCTGCAGTGTGATGTGAGGCAGGAAGCCTGCAGGGAAACAAACTGGGCAGAGGAAGCAAGATACAGTGTACACAATCCATTCTGCCTCCTGGAGAAGTCCCCATTATAATTTTAATTATTAAGATAGGCTTCATCTAGGGAGAGACAGCTCTTGCAGAGCAACCTATCATACATGTAGGATGAGCAAAAGAGAGGAGAAACCTGGAGTAAAACAGGGATAAATCCAGCTTCACAGTATACACACATCAATTGCATGAGCTTCTCCCCACATTGATTTTCAGCAGTTGGAGATATTACTCATATGGCCATAATGAAGTTTAAGTATTTAAACTGTAGGTAGGATAAGAAAGGGAACCACCAATAAGTTAAAGCCTTTGACTCTCACTAATGTGAAGGTCAAAACAGAAATATTTGGGAAGCTAAACATGGAGATGTAGTTAGCTTTGATTTTGTGAAACCCTAACAAACATTACTGACTATTCAGTAACATAAAAGCTGTATCTATTCTTTTCATTCCACAAACAATAGTCACAAAGGTCACATTTCAGTTATCTTATATTGTCTGCAAGACTTGATACATAAAGATCACCTTTGCATGGTCATTGTTGCTGCACTTCTATATTCCTGATTTGCCATTTTACTAAAGGAAATTTACTAATCTAAATGGGGGAAAAAAAGTTTTCTTTTTCCAAGCACTGCTCTTCCAAGTTCAGCATAGAAACTATGACCCAGATTAATATTAAGATAGATAAAGGAATATAAATACAAAAGGTTGAAATGGAGCAACTGGAGAAGAGTGTTATTTATCTCCATTTGACTTCAGTGCACATAAACATCACATTTCTTGGAATGTCTGTCTAGGAAAACATTAGGCTCATTCTGAATTTGGAAACTGGACAGCCTATTTTCTGTTGTTGCATATTTCCTTTTGACTTAATTTACCAAAACCAGCAGGAGTTTTCCAAGCTTGAAAGCTTGAGTCTATCAACTTTCAAAATGAATATGTATTTATTAAGGGATGTTTTTTTGTGTGACCACAATTTATTTGCTAAATAAGCCCAAAAAAATCAGACTGGAAAAGACAAATCCACGCACAAAATAAGACTGGAAAAGACAAATCCACACAAAAATACTGGGATGGAGAGAAATGTCTAAAAGAAGGGGGAAATGTGAAGATAACAAGGCGAGAAGGATGTAATTGATTAGTGCTTGCAGAAGGCAGAAAAATGAGATCATTCCTACCAGAAAGTCATAAGGAATGGCAGAGAAACAGAAAGTTTACTTTCTGACATTCTCCAGACAAAGTGAGGGGGAGGGGGAACACCAAAAAACCCTAAACAACCTCCCAGTTTTCTTCAACAGAGACTTCTGATGTTGTAATTTTAATACTTTGGAAGGATTCAGAATTTTCAAAGAGTAGGTAAACAGATTTAGAATTTAGGTTTGCCCAAGGAAATGCCAGTATCTGTACAGATAAAGCAGGAGCTGTACAAGGTCTTCAGAGAATACTGATTTATTAGAACAAGCATTGACAAGATATACTCACAGCTACTGACAATGCTTGGAGGCTTTCTTGTCCAAATTTGCTGATGGATTTCTCTTAAATATGAGATATACTTGCATCCTAATATGTGATAAAAATGTAAGGCCGTAGCTTGGGTAAAGTTACACAGTTTACCTGTTTTACATCTTAGCACTCATTTGTAACTTGAAAACTGAACTGATTAGTAAGTAAATAGAAAGAGAAGAAATGCCTGTGAAAGGGATGATGTCAAATTAACCATGTTTAGAGGCAAATATTTATTCTTGCTGAGTGTCCCAGCTCCTCTCTGCCAAAGACAGACATCAGAACTTGAAACTGATAGGTACATACAACAGCTGCTTTCGTGCAACCTAAGCTAACATTATGTACAACATGATATTGAATATCTATGCACATTTTTCCACAAGAACTTGAAAATCTCACTAGAAGTCTTCTGCTGTTGCAGCCCACAGTTAAGGCCACTTGCCAGGTTTGGCTTTGCCAAGAAGTTCAGCTCTATATACACAAAAGAGGTTAATTCCTAAACTGACTTTTGCTACCCAATTTGGTGTCCCCTTTTTCTTGTGGCTTACTTTCAGTTTTTGTCTGGTTTCAAGCAATTTTGAGAGGGAGCTCTAGCTCTACCTTATCAACAAACATTTCCCATACTGATCTTGCCATGAATAAGAGAACTGCAAATTCAACACACCAAAGCTTTTTCAGGGACTAAGACCTGCATTTTCCTGACTACTAAGATGGCATTGGTTGCTCAATATGATTTCTCTGATCCCATAACAAAGTTACAATTTTTTTGTTGGCTTTTTTTTGATTAAGCAATTTTAAATTCAAATTACCCAGGCATTTATATTTCCCACAGCCTAGTCTAATATTTAGCATTCATATTCATTGCACACTAATCATTGGTCAGATTTATTATTAATGGTACTATAAAATGATAGTGATAGTGTCAAATTTAAGTGGTCCCCGACATTAAAAAAAGAATAGATTCAATAATATTTATCAAAAAGCAATTAAAGTATCTGAAATTTTTATCTACCTAATAACTCAACTATATACTTCAGATTTCATACATTTTTGTTTTAAAAATCAGTAACACATCTAAGTCAATACATTGAAGACAATAAAAGAGGTTGTGTCCCAGTGTAAGGAAGATTAACTTTTGCACTGATGATCCCACACCATGTTAAAATCAAGGGTTACAGGTGAAAATATTCTTTTCCTTTACTACACCTCATGACAGTAAATACTTGTCATTTTCCTTCATTTCTTCTGAATCACATCTCTTCAATGAGGGTACAGACAATCTATCCGTTGCTCCAGCTACTGCACTGATTTTATTTCATCTGGAAAGTACAAGATCTTCTTCACTGAATATACACATTACACATTATTTCCCTGCTGTATTTGTTAATCCAGAAATAAAATGTGATAAGAAATTAATTTAAAATTCTAAAAATTTCATATTTCCTCCTTTCTGACCCATTTTTACCATAGTCTCTGGTGTCTGAAAGAACAAAATAGCTTTTTTGATACTTAGAGATTCGGGGGAAAGGACCCTGAATTGGTTGGTTTGGGTTTTTTTGCTGTTGGTATATTTTGTGGGTTGGGGAAGAGGATGTTTTCAAGTAATACAAACAATACCCTAAATTTCTTTGAACTTCAAGACATTCATACTTGTGGATAACCAATGCATTATGCATCCTGCTTTACCTAACAGAATCCAGACCAATGACAACAGCTTTAATGCACTCTATTCCACTGTTTTTAAAATCCTGATTCCTGTGACAAACATCTTTTGATACAGAATACTCAGATTCTGGCCATATTTCTTTTGCAGTGATATTCCCAGGAATACTGTTCCTCTAGAACAATGCAAATGCCACAGCTGGACCCCCTGGTTTTAATGCTCTGCTGAAGAATGGAAATTCTTCAAATGAAGGAAATAGTGAAGAGCAAAGTGACTGTAATTGTTTACCTAGCAAAGGCCTGGTAGAAAATCAGGTGGAGAATCATAAATCAGGGCAGCTCCTTTGTTTTAAGCCTTATTTGAGTCAAATACCACAAATTCCAAGCTCTGCACTAAGGCACTTTGCATATCAAAGTGTACTGCATTAATTTAAGTATGTTTTGACATCTTTGCATGACAGATTATGAAACCTGAACCAGATTCATTCTTAATTTTCCAAGACTCTCTCATTTCTTCTGGTGCTGAATCTATTTCAGATCACTATGTAGCATATCATGGTATTCTCAAGGTACAGGAAGTCAACTATTGATGGTCTAACCAAAACTCTTACTAGAACATTCTTTCAGAATTAGCCCTCTTCTATTACCAGGTCCAATTTTACAGATATGCCAGAATTGCTGGATTAGCATTAAAACAAATCATAAGAATAAAAACCCCAGTAGACAAAATACTATAAAAGAAGATTCCTCTGTCTGAAATTAATTTTTTAGAACTAGAATTCTCTGATATTTAATGGAAAAAAGCAAATTTTCTTGGTTGTTGAGCATGAAAATGTCTACTCCAACCCCTTGTATTACCTCAATGAACACAACACTCTTTAATAAAAACCTGTCTTCCAGAAAGACAATAAAGTTTAAAATTTCAAGAAATGAAGACCCTATGACTTTCCTTGGAAATTAATTTCAAAGACTAAAACATATATTGCTAAAAATATTAAGACAATTTGTCAGACTTTAATTTTAAGCCACTAATATATTTCTCTGTTACTTTAGAAAATCTTTTCAATAGCCATTTTATTCCTCTGGAAGGGCACGTAGAAAGCAGTTAAATCATCATTCTCTCTCCTTTTTCATAAACTAAGTCAGACTGAGATCCTCAAGTCTCTCATTATATCACACTTCTTCCAGCCAAGTAATTTTTGTTTCTCTCCTGTAAATCTATCAAGATTTCTACAGTTGTCTTTTACATTCACAAAAACAAAAAGACAAGGCAAGCAAAAAAGAGAGAAAAAAGTGAAAGCTTCTCTAAAAAGCACTGCATTCTGGTTGTTCAGCCCTTATCTAAATTTCACACACTGGTAATTTATATCTCTGCTATAAAATAACTCAACCACCAGTGCAGAACTAAACTAGTAATGTAGCAGTCAATTGTTAAACTTCAGTACCATTAACACACACTCCTGTTTGTAAGGCAATTAACCAATTCTCTTAATAACCCTCACATTAAGGTACAGAATCATAAATAGAGAAGCATAACATGTAATCACCTCTCCAGAAAATGAGACTGTAAAATGCATTCTGATTCTTCATGGGAGATAATTTCATTAATTTTCTCTTTATCTAAATTGCTACCTGCTTCATGAGAAGATACTTTGTCTCTGAAGACAAAGCAGTTTCCCTGTCTCCCAAATATTAACGTCATTAAGTCCTGGGGCAAGGAATGTGCCTCACCTAGGAACAAGTAAACACAAAAGTAAATATTCTTTGCACCTTCTTTCCTGGTAAAGATCAGTCTGAGCCATGGAGTTGTATGGCAGCAATGAAGTCTAGCTGATGCTACTCACAGAAATAATGGAGTTTCTGGGATGATTTGGGCTGCCACCTACCTCCACACTTGTGCACTTCCTAACTAGGAAGGCTGCCAGAACAACAGTGATCTGTAGCCAGTTGGTATGGTCAAAGTCTTTGTTACTGTGCAGCAGGGAGAGAGAGACTGACAGATATTTTAGGAGATTTAGAATTTTTTAGGAGATTTTGGGGACAAAAATCTGTCCAAGCAATAGATTTTTCAATGTTAATTATTTTGCTGTCTCCTCCACCTCTCCCCAGCCCTGGTTTCTAAAACAACATGTTTAACATTGATATAAGGTCAAGCATTAAGAAGTTGAGGAATGTTTTTCTCAACTCTAATAGAACCTTTTATTTGGAGGATTTAACTGAATGGAAATAAGAACATGATCGTAGTTTAGTAATTCCTTTATTTTTCCTGATTACTGAGAAATAAAACGATGAAACACACAACTATTATTTTATCATTACAAAATTGCCTAAATTTTTTTTTCAAATAAAACAGCTAAAAATTTTAAAAATAAATATTTTGACTATACACTAAAAAAAATAAATATATCACCCAAGCACAACAGTGTAATTTTTCAAGAAGTGAAGCATTAGTTACCAGTAACAACTGTAATCAATTTTTCATTAGATATGGAGTTCTCATATAGTGCTGCTAATTCCCTGGCTTTCACTAACAATTTAAGATAACTTATAAAATAATAGAGAAATAATTTCTTGTGCTTTAGATAAAATGCTTTTGATTCTCTAACTACATAAAAATCTAACTATACAAACTATATCTAAACTAGAACTCTAACTATATAAACTGCACTAAAAAAAAAAAAAGGAGAAAGATTTCAGGTGAACAAAAGGACAAAACCCCACACAGACCATGTCAGGTAGGCAACAGCATGCAAGATTTCCTGGTATTTTTTTTTAATCTGAATTATCATCACCTCTCATAGAGCATGAAAGCATACTAGTATTCTGCAGGTTAATGTCATTTGGTTGTTGACCAACACAAATACAGAAGTCAGAAGAGACTGAAAAACATTTTTCAGAGCATACATTCCACCACATTGGCTGTTGTGTTTGGTTTTTTAAGCAGAAAAGACTGTGTAATGAGGAAAAATCACTTTTTCAGACTAAAACACTCTTAACCCAATAACTAGCCTTTTAAATAGCTTATGAAAAAATACATTTGAAATGACACAAACAGGAAAGCTTGTCATCTCATACTTAAATTAGTCTCCCAAGATCTGATGTCTGATACAGAGTCTGATCCAGAATCTGTTCCACAAGTGCATAATAAAAAGGTCACTGAAGGAAAAATTGACACAATCTGTGAAGACTCTGCTTGGTGACAAAGACTGTGAGACTAAGACTAATTTGTTTAAAAGCCTGAAACTGTAGGGAACTCAGGACAAGCCTGCAGAGAATTTTGTAATCACAAAAGATAAGGAAGAGCAGGAGTTCTTCCAATCCTTCAGGCCACATTTGCCTAAAGCAAGAAGATAAGGGAGCAAAAGGAGGTGGCCACTGAGTGGGAAGAGAAGATCTACTGAATTATGCAAAGCTACCCTAAGACAGCAGTAAAGAGAGGCTTACATTTGTGGAAAGCACAAAGCACTGCTTCAGACATTTCCCCAGAGTGGAGGGAGAGAACACAACACAGCCTTGCCCCCAAGCTTCCTGCACATTTCCCATCCTGATCACAGAAGAAACATTGCCCCTTGGCCCTGCCATGATCACACATTTCAGAAGAGCTACCTCCTTCTTTTCCCCCAAGTGGGCAACCTCCAGAGTTCCCCAAGGGCTCGGGATCACTGACATGAGCTCTTATCAGGGCACAAAACATGGGGAAGGATAAAAACTCAGGCACGTTGGGAGTGAGGCTGCTCCAAAAACGAGTTAACAAGAAACCTCCACACTGCACACCTGCAAAGGGGCACATCACCCCGGGATGGCTCCTCTTTGGCACTTACAAAAGGTCTCATGTTTTGTCTTCCCCCAGAGCTGCCTGCACACCAAGCTCCCAGGAATGTTGTTTTCTACTCCTTACTCTTCCCTCCTCCACAACTGGAAACTTCCCATGGCTGAGAGGATTTGACAGCAAACCAGGGCTATCAGCTTTGCCCTAGAGATCCAGCCAGCCAGCAAGGAGTGAAGATGGAGCCACCATAAGGCAAATGGAAGACCTCTCTTTCAACTGACCCAGATAATTCATAATTTTGTCATTTGGCATCTGAAAATAACTTTGGGAAGCATATGGGATATTTTTAATATTTTCACTTATGTCATGCAATAAGTCTTTCCAACAGTTATTTTTGTTGTCACATGATATTTTTATGGCATTAGTCCCATGATTAATAAGCTGTTTTAAAAAATGTACTGATATATAGTGATTTATTATTTTCCTTGGCTTTAACAAAAAGTGATGAAGTAAAGCTCTGCAGACAGCTTGATATAATTATAAAATGACAATATCTGGCATGCATAAATATGATTTAAAGCATGATATACATAATTACTACACTATTTTGATATCTTTATTTCCTAGACTCAGAAAGACTCAGTTTAACTAAATATACTTATCCTCAAAAAGCATCTTAGATACCTATTTAATATTACTAAAAACTTGGAATTTTTTTCCTGACCTCCATGTTTTGAGGTTTTTTTCAACTGGCTGAATTTTTTTTTACAGAAAATTATCTTCTATTCTTCACAGATTATGTATCTGGAGGTAAACCAAGAGATTTCCTCAGATTCTACAGATAACTATTTATTTTGAATCGTCCTTATATACATATAGCTTTCGATCTATCAAGACATCTGTCTTACTCAATATGCAGAACACTCTTGGTCATTACAGCTTATATGTGTATATATCTATATATATCTACACACACAAATATAAATACAATAC
Organism: Agelaius tricolor; assembly: GCF_023055355.1. NCBI lineage: Eukaryota > Metazoa > Chordata > Aves > Passeriformes > Icteridae > Agelaius > Agelaius tricolor. The sequence continues at coordinate 23,437,611 of NW_027269269.1, forward strand.
ATATGCATAAACAAAATACAATTACATACTTATGTGTATGTACCAAATATATATGTTAGAAACTCCATTTTCAGTGACAAATGGTTTGTGGCCAGATTCTGCATATTCCCTTTGAGGTATTTGGGAGGTACCAACATCAGAAGAACAACGTCTGACATATGAAAATTATAGACAATATACATAGCATACACAATATGCTACATCAATAAGGCAGTAAAACCAGTAATATTTTGAAAATTCAAGGCCATTTTAATAAAAGAAATGTAAATCTATAAAAGGAAAATACAGTGATTGTTTATTGCTGCGTAAGAGCTGTAATCTTTTATAGTTCAGTCTACAGTAATAATTTATAAGTTAATTAGTTGCAAATTTTAAATGGTTGTTACTATTGCTATTTGTACTTTAAAATGTGGACTATCTTGTAATTTTTATAATCAGAAAATCTTAATGTGGTTCTGTAACTGAATAAATACTTCTTATTAAAATAGCAAAGGGTGCAATTTATCTTTCACTATCAACATGCAGTTTCTCTTTATTTCAGTTTTGGTAAAATAGCTCACTGTGCTTATTTTTTCGGAATGAAAAAGAAATCATTAAACACAAGCTATTCTGACACTATGTGAAAACTTCCATGGATTCCTAAAAGGGAAGTGGGAATGATGTAGGAGAGAGAAGAGGAAAACAAGAATATTCAGACATTTGCACTCTGCAGGGCAAAGCAAGGTAACATACTGAGAAGCTACAGAAAATATTCCAGTTTCACTTTAGGCCTGGCCTCCCTAAAAACATAAGCCTGACTAACTATGCAAATGTCAAGCTGTAGTATTTTTCTGCAGCTCTAGGCTGAAGTCTGAGGGAATATTGGTGATCATGATCCTTACCTAACCCAGATCTAAAAGTCATGTACTAATGCTTGTGATGTGGATTGTCTTTTCAGTAGTGTTAGAACAGTACTATATATATAAACATAAACTGATTTTTGAATATATTTAAAATCAACGAACTACACATCTCTGAGCTGTTAATGAAAAATGTCTTTCACTTTACACTATTTAAAGCCATTCATGTCCGTTAGGGTCTGTACATCTGCCTCCAATCTGAAGAATGCTGCATTGATAACATAAATATGCAATACTTTTATTCTTTATGAGGCACATTCCAAAATTCTCCATTTAACTGTGAAAGATACCCCATCCTGACAGCCCTTCCTTTCTCCTAGACAATTTATGAGCCTAAGCACCTGCATGCTCCATCCTTCAGCCATAAGCCCATGCACTTGTGCCAGAATTAGAGCCCTTCCTGCACACTCCCCACTTTCTCATCCTGCTTTGTCAGTCATGCACTGTGACTCTCTCTAGGAGTCAAGTGTAAGCAGAGCTGATGAGATCTCACAGAACTGGCTCCTCCAAAACAGGTAGCATCCTTGACCCTCCATCTCCCCATTTCAGTTTCTTATGGGTTGCTGTTAGGAAGATGTTGTTTATAAAGTTCTAGAAAATAAAATTAAATGCCACACAGCTTGGAAGAAAGTCTCCAGGTAAGCAAACTTGTTCACTGCTACATTTGGCACATAGTCAATGTCTGCTCAGCGAGTGAAGACACAGCCTCAGTCACATTTATTCTTTTACAGAGGACAAATGAAGACCATGGAACATTTAAAGCTTCCAGATAGCTTAAGTGAGGCTGTACAATGCATAATGCTTGTATAGGCAATCTCCAGAGACACAGTTTACTCTGAAAAATGTCAATGTCACTCTCAATAATTGCAAAACTCTAGAAATCGCTAAAATGTTCTTTCATTGTGTTTCATCTGACTCACCCTGCAGTAAGTTTTCAGTGCTGCTTCTCTGCAGATGTAGCAGTCATTGGATTTTTCAGAGACCACTTTTACAGCTCTGGAGACTCAGCTTTTACCAGAACTGATACTATTAAACTAGCTCTACAGTGCTGATATGGTCACCTCTCATCCACAATGAACAAAGATCTCATAAACGTGAGGGAAAACCAATAACACAAATTCTGGCAAAAGGTGGACCTCAGAAAATACTGAAAAAATACAAGAAACTTTTTTTCAAAAGAAGGCAAGCCAAAAATCTGAAAGGATGGGGGTAACATGAAAGTAACTAACTATATAGTCAGAGTGTGTGTGTTCTCCTGAACCAGCTAAAAGAAGAGTGACCAGAATGCTGATCAAAAATGAAAAGAAACCCAGTAAGAAATAAACAATATCTGGTCTATGAAATTCTGTTTCTGAACTACTGACTCCCTATGTCAGACGGATATTTACATATATGTTGCTAGCATGAAGAAGAATTTTACAGTGAAAACTCTTCCATTTACATGCTTGAGACCTTAGAAACAACATGGAATTACAAAGACAAGACATCAGAAAATCCTAAAGGAGGACAAAGAAAGTTAAAAGACTTCTAAGAAATCCAAGAATGCATAGCAGTTTATTTATCAAAAGATAGCAAGAATTGCCTAGTGCTTTTTTTCCCCCTTGCAACATGTGAAAATATTGAAAAACTGAACTGTGTAGACAGCCTCAAGAAAACTGACAATGTCAGTTTCATTGTCCTTGTTCTGGTTTTCAGATCCCACCCCATAAACTAACACAAGGTTTGAATGAAGCTTATCTCACTTTATACCTTCTTAATTCCTTTTCAAATGGTGCCAAATCCTTAGAATTAAAAGCCAGCCTTTGGATTACATACATATATATGTGTGTATGTAGATAAATATACCTATATCTCCACACTTGCACTTAGACTTACATATAAACCATAGAGTCAATCCAAAAATGCCTTGGGTTGGAAGAGACCTTAAAGGTTATGTAGTTCCAAGACCCCTGCCATGGGCAGGGACACCTTTCACTAGAAAAGTTGCTCAAAGCCATGCCCAACCTAGCCTTGAACACTTCCAGGGATGGGGTATCCACGACGTCTCTGGGCAACCCGTGCCAGTGCCTCACCACCCCCACAGTAAAGGATTTCTTCCTAGTATCTAATCTAAATCTCCTCTGGTTTAGTTTAATATTATTCTTCCTTATTCTACCACAGCCTGTCTGTGTACAAACTCACCCTCCCTCTATTTTATAAGCCTCTTTACATACTGGAAAGTTCATATAAAAAAGGCTCCAGAGCCTTCTCTCCACTAGGTTGAACAACCCCAGCTATCTCAGCCTCTCCTGATATGAGAGATACTCCAGTCACCTGATCATCTTTGTGACTTCCTCTGGACCCATTTTAACATCCACCAGAACCCCCATGTCCTTCTCAGCAGTGCTGCTCTCAATGAGTTCATGTCCCAGTCTGTGCTCAGGTCTAGGCTTGCCCTCACTGAGGTGCAGCACATTGCACTTGGACCTTTTAGAACTTCACAGGGTTCTCATGGGCCCACTTCTCTAGCTTGCCCAGGTCTGCTGGGATGGCATCCCTTCAATTGACAGAATATCCTTTCTAGACTGGAATTCTGGACTTCTCCTAAACCTTACATTATTCCCATTGTTTGGTTCAGCACTCAGAATTGGTCTTTTGAACTCAGTGAAATAAAATAAAAACAACAATTTCTGCAGAAATGGCAACTCAGCTTGCAGCTAAAAGGACAATATTTACTGAACCACCTTTACTAACAACCTCCCTCTAAGTCAGTGGTCTTTTTTGCTCAGCCACTTTCTCTTTTTAGCAGTCAGCATGACCTTTGGTCACAAGAGGAACCAGATCAATAGCATCAACACAAACTAATCCTTATGGAAGCATTTATGTCTTTTTTGTCCTTTGTAAGACCAGAAAAAGCAAGAATTGCCCCAACTCTCAAATTATAAGCCTAAAATGGTACACTTCAAGTTATGTTGCTAGACAATTTAAAAAGCAATCTGATTTTTTAGAGTTAAGCAAGTTCAGATTTCTTTGTCTACTGATCTAAGAATTTCTGTAGTCAGAAACAGTGTGAAATCAGTGTTTGCAGTAATAATAGTTTATAGACCAAATACCTCTAAATGACATACTGATATAACTCAGTTTGCAAAAAGTATGTATGGTAAGAGGAATCCAAGTTCCCTGAATTTAATCCTAATCCATATTTCTTATTGGTAATTTTACTGATGTAAACAGAAAAAGTGCATAAAATTCTTATTCAGGTAAAATGTCCACAGGTTAGCAAATAGAATGTTGTTGGGTTTTTTTTTTTAAGTTGGAAAGCAAAGATATCATGAACAAAGCTGACTATATTTATGCTAGACGTAAATCTATAATGTCTAATTGCATATGCCATGCATGTAGGAGAGAAGATCTGTTCACATTTAATTTGCTCTCATTTTGAAGCAGTAAAAAAATAAAACCATTCAAAAGTGGCATCTTAATTTTTTAGACTTTCAAGGCTCCTTTTCCATGCTTTTCTCCAACCCTACCAAATACCTGTTCTGTCCCACTACACTGCAGCATCCCACTTGTGTTGGGGAGAGTACCTGCTGTGTACTCACCATGGTGATGTGAACAAAAGGTGAAACATCATTTGTAAACCCTTCTCTGTTGCTAGTGTGCAAAAGGATTCAACATTCCAACACGACTGTGGGCGGACATTTTAAGCCCCAACAATTAATTACCTTTGAGAGAGGGTAATTAAATATGAACAGCAAGCTTAGGACTGACTGTAGAGTGTAAGAAAATGGTAATAACAAATCAAAGGAAGAAGAGAAATGAGAATTTGTGCCTTCTTGATTTCTAGTTTATTTATGAAAGCAGAAAAGGGCAGACCAATCCACAGATTTTTGGATTCTTGGAATGTTGTATTTTGAGAGCTCATTTTAATAATAACAATGAGATAACCTAAAAAGATGAAACAAATTATTACAATCTATGCATTTTTCCCTTAGAAAGAGCAGCAATTAAGGAAAAGGCAAACTCTGCATGAGATTTTTAAGATGCCTGCCAAAATTCTGCTCATTTTCATTCCTCAGCTATTTAATAATTCAGGCAGTTTATTGCAGTCAAAAAATGCCCATTTGCCATTTCTGCATTTATATAAAGCATAAGTCAGTGGGTTTTAATCATCCTGCCTATCTTTGGAACTGTCATTGTCCTTTCTTATTTCTCTTATTTGAGAAGAAAGATCGGGGATAACAATTTCCTGCTTTGAAAAGAAACATGAAATGCTATTATTTGTAAAACTGTAAATATCCATTTTAAACTTCATCCACATACCTTTCCAAAATGATGATTTATCCTCACATTCCAGTGATGTGAAGATATTTCTAAATAGCTTTGCTAGTTCTATTCTGCTACTCTTTCCACTTGAATAATTTTTTTTTCCTTCTCATTCTTTTAGGATAGCACTTTCAATAAATGAGTATCTAAATGTTAATGTCACCCTTACACAATATTATACCAGGTTGCCTTTTGCACATGTAACTGTACACTTTGAAATTCAAATTGCAGAATTTTGAATTTATGGTGTTTCTGCATGGAACAGACTGGAGGATATACAGCACATGATGCCACATACCATATCCTTACAAACACTGATCTTTGAGGATGCTTGAGTCAAGAATATTAATTTATGTACAAATCTTGATAGTGGCTTCCTCTTAGCTCCTGGACAAGGCAGTGATCAAGGAGTTGTGCTACCAGGGCTTCTAAGAATATGCCTCAAACAAATACACAGTGATCAACTTTTTTTTTTTCTGCTTCTATCTTTTTACATTAGAACATTAGTGTAATGTCCTGGCCAGAAACTTATGAATGGGAGCAATGTTCACTACTCACTGGAGGTGTCAGGGTGGTGAAGTGGCAATCAAAGATATTTAAGCAAACAAAATCTATTGAATTAAAAAAGACAAATAGAACGGGATAAGAACTCAGAGATACCTGAGTAATTAAGATTACCACTCTCCCAAAAGTCTGGGTCAGGGTTTCTTTTATAGCTGTGCTTGGCTACCAGTCTAAATTACTGCTGCTCTTGGCTACCAGTCTAAATTACTGCTGCTGTGCTTCCCTGCATAAACCCTCTCCTCATTTTCTCTGCTGGCACCGTGGAGTATAATTGCTTGGGAGATCAAACTGAGTCATGAATGGTATGCAAGTGAAGTTAGAAGCTTCCCTTGCTACTTGGTGGGTAGGAGACTACTGGCCAGAACATGCTGGTTTGAACATAGCTGATTGCTGCACTCTTTATTCCTCAACAGATATCAGCAATGCCCCTCTTATCTCCTCTTTTAATATGTTCAAAGCTCATCCAGAACCTATTGCTAGTTAAGACTTTTCAAACAGAAAACAGCAGTAACTCCTCCAAGATATTTTGGGCTGCAGGACAATATGGATGCCGGACCCATACCTTGGAATCCATTTGGCAGCACTACAGTAACAGCAAGCTTGTTCTGACAGCAACAAACTGTTTAAAAAGAAATGTGAAAAAAAACCCCTACGAGTGTATTCTTCACAACTGAACACAGGACAGTAACTATTATTGAGGCAAGAACACAAATGATGTTTGTAGAACCACTGAACGGATAGCTTATCCCAAACAAATCCATTAGCTAAGTTTAATGGCATTAAGGATCCTGCAGAAAAAATACTGTGCATTCAGGCAATTAAAGACCACCTCTAGAGTATTTTCAAATAAAAGAGTTAAAATTACAGTGGCAAAGACAAGCATGACAATGTTTTATTTTAAATACATTGCTTCCTGAATTATGTTCTGTTCTTCCTATAAGAATAAAAAACTATCCTGCCAGTCTCTCTAACTTAAATCCTTTACTGGATATAATATTGCCATTAGGTAACAGGTATATGAACAATGGTCAATTCATTGTACATAAACTCATTGAGAGAACCTTTAAATGTTCCCTTGAGTCAGGATAATTCTAAGCAATGCCCTGATTTATTGCAGCATGCCTACAAGTTTGCACTCAGCAATTGTGTGATAGTTTTCACTCTTAGAATCTAAGAACCTCAAGGAATGATACTAGTTTTAAACTCTGAGCTACAGAAAAACAAAAGGTCTAAACAGAATTTCAAAAAGCCACTCTGAAACCAGGAGCAAAAATAATTCAGCTTCAGTTTAAAGCATGGTAATTTTTATATATCAGGTTATGGAGCATATTTTTGGTGCTATTAAATTTGATAATATCTTGCTTGGAAACAGCAAAGGAAATAGTTTCACCTAATTAAATTACTTGCTAGTAGGACCTCTGGAGCATCTTCAAAAGCCATATGAACAAATTACTGGAAAATGCAATGGCCTTCCTAATTTTGTGTGTGATGATTTGTTAATGATTACATTAAGAAGAAACTGATCTATATCAAGCTATTAAGGCAAAAGGGGATAATTTTATCTTTCACATAACGCAGGTTACAGGTTTTTGTTATGTGGTTCTTGCATTATTGTGTTTCTGTTCCAACAGGCATTTGTAAGTTAGAAAGGGATGAATGCTGCTTTAAAGATGTCAACACTAAGCCCTGTTCAACAGTGCAGACTATACATCCCCCCTTTGTGCACTGAGCCACAGAACACTTATGATGCTACATTCACACAAGAATCTTGCATGATGATGGATGCCCTTCCTTGGTTCAGAGAAAAACATTCCTATGAGGCTTTCTACTGCCTCGTTCCAGTCCCCAAAATTCCATGGTCACACAAAACACTGACATGGAAGGCATGATTTGCTCATTGTCTATAAAAATTAAAAAAACAAAAACAAAAAAACCAAACAAAAAAAAAACCAAAAAAACCAAAAAAAAACCAAAAAAACAAGCAAACCAAAACTAAAGCCAAACATAAAAGAGCCCAAACAAACAAAAAAAGCCTACCAAAGAGTTCTGTAATCTGAGAAAGCCATAATAATAGGCAATACCTGAAAGTTGAACTCAAAAAAAGAAGGTATTTTTTTTACAGATTTAAGAAATAAGTAAAAAAGGGTAAATTATGCACTTTATGTCTTCACATCAAGATTTATGTCTTACTTACAAGGTAATAAGAAATTAATAAATATCACATATTCATTTGTTACTATGATACTTCACTGACAATGTGGGAAGACAGGAAGAGTAGCAAAGATCATTACATATATGCGTAACAGATATCTTGCATAATATTTCATGTTACTGTATTGGTGTCTTTAGTGATTTAATGCTTGAAAAATAAAACATTCATGCTGGACAACAGCAGCTGGCTGACAAGCCATGAACACAGTTTTTAACTATGGTGCCTGGTTCCAGAAAATGACCTCAGTGGCTTTGCCACAGTTGCCACAGCTCCTGGTTAATTCAGTAGGTACCTTTAAGTAGCCAGACTGCCTGATTTGACAACTGTCATAAAATGCATTTCTGTCTGGTGTTTAAATCCAAGGGAATAAAAATGCAATAGATGAATGTGGAACTAGTCCAGATTGTAAGGAGCAGTTGGAAGGCAGACTACTGCATCTACTTTGCTAAGTAAAACAATCCCCAGGAGCAAAGTGAGGAGCAGATTCCATGATTATCCATGTGATGTAACTGTTACTCAGCTTCCAGGCTGCTTTGAAGAGATGCATTTAGCTCACTCTGAGACCTAACCAGGGAGTTATGCAGAAGGAGGAATATTCCATGCAGCACTCTCCATATACAATGTGAAAATGTTGTGCCTGGTTTGGGTTCTTCTTCCCTATACAGTCTTCCAGCTCTATCTCCAAAGGTTTTTCATCCTCAAATATCACTGCATACATTTCTATCACACACTGGAGCTTGAAAGACACACCCTTTGTCATGTGTTACAAAAATATTGTGCTGTAGGGCTGAGACACAGATCTTACATATTTAAGATGTTTGAAGCAACAAAGGAAAAGGAAACAAAAGGATCAGAGTCCCTTAATGGACCCCACTCAAGTGCTATGCTGGATGAGATCTCAGAAAACAGAGACATGAGTAGTTTTGAAGCAAGATAAGCCATCCCTGGGAGTTCAACAAGCATTTCCTCAGATGGACACCATTTTCATTGGCCCATACATCCTCTGAGTTACTCTACTCACCCTTAAAGGTGAAAAAAATTAGTTAAAGAAAATTTAAAGAGCTGAAGAGACTCTGTAATTAGTAGTGATCAGGGGGAAAAAAAAAGACAAGAAATAATCAGGTGCAAAATATGACCTTGTTCATAAAATCCTGAGCCAGAATTTAATTAGATTTTTAGGTAGTTCAGCTAACTAAAACCTTTGCTTTACTTAAATCCTGTAGAATGATGAAAAGCAAGATGAACTATAATAAAAAATGGCAAGATAAGAATGCTCTGCCTCTAGAGGTTAGGAAAAAAATCTGAAGGATTTGCTTCTATGAATGTTAAAAAGAATTGTTTAAGAACCTGAGGATGTGGAATCCTCTTCTGTCTGCAAAAGGTTAGGGGGGGAACTATGTAGATTGCTCAAGCTTTTGAAGAGAAGTATAGACTGCCAAAATTTGCACTGGCTCCAGGAAAATTCTGAAGTATGACAGATGTCTATCCTGAAAAAGTCCTGATTCACCCCCATATATCTCTTTTATCTTTACAGACCAGAGGGCAACATACAGCAAACAAATGGGCTAAGGTCCTTCCAGCTTGTGCAACACAAAAGTGCTCCCTTAGCTACACACACCCCATGTTCTGAGGATACAAGGGCATGTACTCAGTGAGTTCCCTGGCACTGTCACTTGAAGCATAAAACATATGCATAACTTAGGTAATGTAATCTCTTTTGACTATTTGAGTTCAGGAACCTTTTAGTGCTTATGAAACAAAACTTGAACATTGCTTCAAGATACAGCATTTTTGAATTTAGGCCAATTCTGAAGTTAAAAGACTCATAGTACTCGCTCCATTCCATGTGTATTTTCCCATGTATATTGTTTTGCTTAATGTACCTGTATATTGTACAGCTGTTAGATGCAAATTTATTTCTAACCCTTGTTAAACTAAAATTAGGTCTGATTGATCAAACATATTTTTATATAAATTAAAAAAAGTACTTTGATTGAAATACAGACATATATATATGTAAAATATTTCCATCACCAATAATGACTGCAACATGGAAAAGAAAGGAACACACAATCAAAGGACATATTCTAAAACATTTTTAAACTCAGCCACTCAGCAACTGTTATGAATAACATCATACTCAGAAAAGGAAAGAGTTCACTTAGAGATGGAGTACAGTGAAAGAAAAGGAAAACAGAGCAAAGTCAGAGTCATAACACTGAGCTCTTCCATGACAAGCTATCAGTAATACAGTAAGATCTGACAAAATTAGCTAAACAGAATAAGGAAAAGGTTGACATGTGAAAAAACAGTTTGCTTGAATGCTATATATCATTATATTTCATTCTAAAGAGCATCTGTCTCAGCCACTCATGGTCATTTTTTAGAAGAAATGCCCTTTATATTTCTATAGCATATTTCAAGCATAAAGATCATGCAGCAGCCAAAAACCAACGCACTGTCAAAATTAAACAGCAAATCTCTGCATGGCTTAATTCCCAGGACCGTTTTTTCTATGATTATTATCATCACTGACCACACAGAAGCTGTAAATAATTTGTACACATGCAATATTTGCCCTGTGGGAACCTGCTTTTAATGGATTCAGAAATGATGTCAACAGTACTTCACTTCTGCTAGCAGACTGTAAAATGTTCATGGTTCAACACCAACTCCTCAAAGCACTGGGAAATGAAGGGGTGAAGAGGTAAAGAATGAAAATCAGAAGATCAGGCAAATATTAAAATTATGGATTAAAAGTTATTTGGGAATTTTTGGACTACCTGTATTACCTGACAGTATTAGAAAGCAAAAATGTGATTACAAGTATTTATATAAATAACTTTCAAAGACAGGAAATGCACATTTTCCCAAAACATATGAATGGGGAAGTGAAATCTTACAACTATAGTATCATTTAAAATGAATCAAATCATTAACTTGTGCAGACATCACCCTTTTGAAGATGATGGCAAAAAGCCATTTGGAATTCTGCGCTACTTGTACAGATAGCCTTCTGAAACAAGAAAAAAAAATTGTTGAGACAAAGCCCTATTTGTGGAAATTTTGATTAAAAATAGCCATTCTACAGTTTTCAGTGATGAACAGACATGTTGATAAAATCTAGACTGTTAGTTATGTAATTGCACTATACAATAACTTCTGAAACATGTTATTGTACCTGGAGCTCTGTGACTTCACTCAGTCCAGTTTGTTCGTCTGATCTTTCTGCTCTGCCTCGTTCATCTTTTTGATGTTTGCAAAGATGACTGACAAATTGAAAATCAATCTAGTTAATACCTTCAGATCACCCATAACATCAACTCTTAAACAGCAAAGGGGGAAATGCTGTGGTGTGTTTCCATGATTGGTCTAAACAAATTTAAGCCCAGAGCACTGACCAAAGTGATCTCTGGACTTTCTCACTCCTGCCTTTGGCTGAGCAGTCTGATCTTCCCTGTGCTGACAGCATGGCTCATTCCACTGCCACACAAGCACAACAGGGAGGCATTTGCACTGAAAAGCAGCTACATAGAAAAAGACAAAACAACTCCTTCCCCCTAGACTGAATTTCCCAGCTCCCAGATCTGGCTCACCAGGCAGCAAGAGGGGGAGATGGCAGTGCTGGCTGGTGGTGGATGGTACTGAATGGAAGCAGTCCTCAGAGCAAGAACACACAGAGATTAGTTTAAATCAGCTGAGCACCTGCAGCTGTTGAGACAACATTAAATAAATATTCCAACTTTTTACAATTTTTAGTCCTTAACTCCTCAAATAAAGGAATGGATTTAAGAAAAAAGAGAGAAAGAGAAAATGGCTAATTTTCTCTATGTGTTCATTATTTAAAAAAAAAAAAGTTAAACTACCTTGAGTTTGTTAATGAGAAAAACATATCAAGCCATTCTTATCTACCTAAATAGATCAGAAACCTAACACAAGCTATCCAGCCTCCAAAACATTGCTAGACTCTACAATATTTCGGTGGCTTTCCCCACTACTTTCTTTTGTATATTTAACATCCCTTTGGCAGTTTTGTTTCTAACTTAACTTTGTTTCTGGAGATCTTGAAACTACCATAAGATTAAATTACTTTCTGACAATGGGAAGTGAAACTGTAATGCAAATCTCAGTGTATACTAAAACCAAAATGGCAGCAAGCAAAAGCAACCAGAAAATGATTCTATCTTGATTTTACTCCCTATTTCTAGTGTCATTTTACAAAGGAAAATACTGTAAATTAATACCTTGTCTAAAGGAAGTGTATGCAGACAGAGAAAATAGTCTTTTATTTTTTCTTATTTTTTGCACTGTTTGCATCAGCACAGAAAGAAAGGGTTTTTGGTGTTTCAACAAAGGGACTTCCAGTCATTCAACCCACCAACAGAGTAAAACTTCAAGCAAAGTTTTCATTGCACTCATGGAAGATGGGGAGAAAACTGAAGCTCTAGGAAAATTTATAACCACTTGTATGAGTTTTAATGGGTGAATAACCTTAAAAGCAAAACATATCTTGAAGTGTTTAGTTCAAACCAGATTTTATTTAATGTGAGAGTTGGCTCTGAACACATTAAAGCAGCAAAGAGGAGAACACATTTTTTGCTGCAAGGTTTTGGTTTCTTCCACAAGTTTCAATTTAAGTAAACACAAACAACTGGAATTCCAAATTTGTATCAGGTTTATCAAGTAGATATCTAGAAGAACATTTTAGAATTTTAATAACCATGTAGCATAGTATGTGCTGGATTACATTTCAAAATTGCTCAAGTTATTTTCATCCTGGATTACAAAATAGGCATTGTAAGGGGAATCCAATTACAGGACAAAAGAAGTGGATCTCCCTACTTAGGAACCTACTAAAGTGAAACAATTTCATGAATTTTATACTTTTTTCTGGCCTTCCCTGTAGAGCTGCTAGAAAGACGTCGTTCCTAACCTTCCCCTCAAAGCAAAGGAGTAAAAAAAAGGATAAGAAGAGAAATTTAAAGAGATAAAGTGGCAGTGAAAAGTTCCAGGAGTTGCAGCACTGCTCTTCCTTAACCAGTTCAAGGACATAGCACAGATCCACCATTTCCAGATACCCACATTGTTCCTAGCCTGGGCAGGAGACATCCTGAAGGAAGATGAAATAATCAGCCTCATCTGCAACCCAAGAATTCATAAAGGCACAAACCCTCAAGATTTCTAGGAAGTATATCAAGCCCATATGATCCCATTCTGAGATGGGAATGATTACAGATAAACATGTAGATGTATTTTCCAACTTGATATGAAAAAATGTGACATTTGTCCATGGTCACAAGTCAAAAAATCATTGCCTTAAATGGCTTTCTGATGTGGATTTCTAAAAATAAAACTGCATCAAAATCCTTTTAGTGTTGCTCCTAGTATTTTGTCTTGGGAATGCTTTTCCTCTCCACAAACCACTTCAATCTGATAGGTCACACACAAAGGAAGAATAAGAAACACACAATGGCTACATCTCTGAGGAGGAAAAGCCCCTAAACTGCTTGTAAAAAACCAGATTTTTAGTCCACCAGATTTTTTCACATTTTTATAGCTGTAAAGAGCAATTTGTCTTTAATCATTACAAAACAAATGGCATTCAAGTGTAAAGTCTCTTCATAAATAGGAAGCACTAGTGTGGGGACCCAGTGAGCCACTAACCAAGGTAACCCATGTGTAAAGTACTTTTCATGATGCATTAGATGTGTCAGCATATTTCCAGGCTAAGAATGGAGTAGAATAAGTCATTGGTTATTTTTTTCATGAAAATAGATTGGAATTCATATTGCACATTATTCATGCAACTAGAAAACTGCAATCTTACATGTTTTCAGTTTTGCTGCTTTTCTTTGCCAAACTGACTGAAATAAATTAAGGTGACACATTATGAAAATCATTGCACATAACAAATTCATAACTTCTAGAGCAGAAACAGCACTAATTGCTCAAAAGCTGTCTTAAACATTTATGAGTTACTGTAAAATATGAAAAGAGTACAGCCTCTAGTTACAAAAAGACAACCATAGAGCCAGCAAAGATGTGACTATAGTTCAGGAAGGTAATTCCCAATGAGCTCACAAAGCCCCAGTATTGTAATAATGTGCAGCAGCCAAAAGGTCATTGTGGGCTGACCTCCCAGCATTGATGCACATTCCCAGGCACAATGTGAGCTCACCAGCTGAGTTCTTTCCTACCACAACTGTAATCCAGTCACTCAGCTTAGGCATGCCCACAGCTGGCAAAGCCTGCGGTGGTGCGACATCCCTAGAAGCGTTAAGCTTTAATAAAAACTGGAAAAAAACATTCTTCAAAATGCAAGAGTATTTGAACAATCTCTGAAGACTTGCTGATGAATTCAAAGAATTGTCCAAGTCAGATGATATTTATTCTCCCCCTCCTTTCAACTAACCAAATTGCATTGAAAGAAGTTAAAAACTGTACTGGTCTGGTTTGGTTTTTGTTTCTTTGGTTGTTTTTTGGGGTTTTTTTAAAGTTTTTTTTTTATTTTGGTTTGGTTTTTTTTTTTTTGTATGTTCCATTTTTAGCAATTGTTGTAGCTGTCCCTAGAATAACTTGTAAGTTCTTTCTGTTCAGTTACAAATATTAGTATATATGGTCAATATATTCTGCAGCAAACAATAGCAACAGAAGACCAGAGCTCTGCAAAACCTGGAGGCTCTTACAGATGAACAAAAAGGGTAAGATGTGCTGGGTGTGCTGAGAGGCTGTGAGACACTGTAGAGGGAAAGGCAAATGCCAGACCTGAGAAATGTGCAGAGGAGTGCTAGGCAGGCTGGAATGAAGGACTCCTGGGTTTGCTAAGACAGCTTTCATGTGGGTATCTGCTGATACTGAGAGAATGCAGAAAGGTGGCTGCAGATTTCTGAAACAGCAGAAATACCACAGACCACAGTATATGAAGACTAAGTAGTCTGAAGATGCTGGAACTGAATACTGGAGTCTTCTGCAATAGCAGGACAGTATTCCACAGCAGAAGATTTTGAAAAGACTGTGTCCTCTCCCTGAGATATGATTTCAGTTTCCCTCTCTCCTGTTCACCATCTCTTGTTACAATCTAAGTGAAATAGTCAGATGCCGACACATAAGCTTCCAGTTCAGGATCTATGACAAACATATATGAAGACCAGGTTCCCCAAACTTTTCCAGAACACAGGACTGCAGCAGAACAAAAGTATTTCTGGGTGCAAGATGTGGAGTACCACATAGCTTTACAATTTAGTGGCAAGGGAGGTTGCCCGAGTGATTGAAATTAGTAACAAAACACAGTTGGAGACAAGGAAAAGGAATAGCACTTTCCTATTAATTTTTTTCCTTTAAGATGTGACTCACACCTTGAGTGACTGGCTTGAGGAGCTTGAGGACTGGCTATGGCAGTAGAGGCAATGTGAAATTTTCATGTATGCACTCATTGTTTCAGTTCAACAGTTACTTGAACTCATCCTTCAGAGAGAAAAAACAGGGAAGGGACAAAGGAGGATCTGGAAGCTTCCCAACCCCTCTTTGTGAGAAAGGTGGTAAGAGAAACCAACAATAGAATTCTATATGAATTTATATTCATATATAACATATATATATATATATATATATATATATATGGATGATATAGCTGGTGGTTGTTTGAATTCCTAAGCAAGAGTGATTATCATTTTGCCACTGTAACTGAAATTAAAGCAGTGTTAGTGAGCTGGAAGAGAAATGTAAACAGAGGGTTTTAATATGCAGCCTTACAGAACCTAAAACCTAACATGCACACAGATTTCAAGAGCCAGTTCTGTCTGCCTGAGACTTTGATATTCTGATACACAGTACAAAGAATTTATTTGGCCTTTTATTATCTGGGTAATAAATAGTTTGTAATCCTGTTAAATAGATCAATCCATCAACTGTTTTCACTTATAGGGGTATCACTATTTATCTGTTCTTTTAATTTTATGAAGGACTAAAATCAAGATTGGAGACAGGTGGTAATTTTCCTGACAGGTGGCCGCATTACACAGCATTTTCCCAGCTCCCCCCCATAAAATACAAATGCAATCTGGAAGCATGCAGTTGCCAAAAGTATCTTCTTTTCTCTTCTTTTTTGTGTATACTGTTTCATTTTTCCTCACTTCAGATAGGGACTAAAATAACACATAGAGACACACATTTGGGTGACGAAACTTTTACTTCTTTTTTCATTTGAGGAATGTGCACACTGAATCTATTTATTCCATGATTCTACATGGCATTTCTGTATGTGGCAATACATTAAACAAATGCCTGTGTATTCATCACAGTGCTCAAAACCTGACTGTGAGAACAATTTCCATGTTTGACATATATGCCATTCAATGATTGTAAAAGGCAATCTAAAAGCTATTGATCAAGCCATAGCAACAGTAAAGTAAATGGGGAAAATAAGATAAAGGATGTAGTTAACTTATCCTTAATACATTACATTATTTGGCTGCTATTACAGCACCAAAATGCAAAAGGGTAAGGGAATCAAATTCTAATTCCTTATGACCTAGAAGACAACATGTAAGAGCACCATCAAAAACATGCACACAAACTTTCAGGCTAAATGCCATTGAATTGTGGTTGAAGTGCCAGCCTGAAAATCAAAGGGCCTATGCTCTTCAAGCATCTCATATTAAAGACTGGGTAAATCATTTTAGTGCTTCAGTTTCCTCACATCAGTAAAACTGGGATAGCTCTGTCAATATCCATTTTAATAATTTTGATACTTGGTGATTAAAGTTCTCCCTAAGAAATACTGCTTTTTCCCCATTCTGCAGTGTTGCTTTTTGTAGTTTTAATTCATATGGGTATAGCTTTTAAAATACTGATCTAGAACTGTTCTATTTGCAGATCAGTTCAAACATGCAAATGTAAAATGGAAGTATTAAAACTGAATGAATTCCATCTTCCCTCATATTAAATGTTTCTCAAGAGTGTTTAAACTTCCTTTTTAAAGAAACTGATTGAGATCCATCAGAACTATATCATTCCCTGCAGTTTGCTTGGTGTTACACCCATAGGCATTGGCTAATAAGAGGGATTTTCTTGAAAAACTAAGAAACTAAACCCCAAAGCCTAAATGCACTTCAAGTAAAGACTATGTTACTTATAAAATATGAGGGAACCAAAATGGATATAATTTTTCCTGAGAAAGGCAGAAGAAAGACTTTACAATGGAAATTTTGTAAGAACAGTAGCTGGGCTAACAGTTCAAACTTCTTTATGTAAAACCAGTTTTTAGCACAACTCCTTGCCCATTATCATAATGAGCAAATATATGTTCTTGCTCATATATTTTTTTTTTTTATTTTAATAAGGAGAATAAAACCTGAGGGAAAGTGCTGCCAGGCTGTGTGGAGGTGGAAAGTACAACATCCATCTGGAATAACCACATTCAGCTCCAAAGGGTTGCTCTAGATTTATACTATTGTACAGAGTATTAAGAGAGAAAAAGGTAAAAAAACCTCAAATGTGATATGTTTGGATCACATTGGAAATGGGAAACTTAAAAAACAATAATAACTACAACAAAACCTGATGAATCTCTTGGGTTCCCCAGGCTACAGGAAGCAATCAAACAAGAATATTTAAAAAAATTAATTATTTCTTTGATTCAGCTTTTAACAGAGTATATTGGCAAAGGTTCCTTATGCTGCTGCACACTCCTTATTTGTGTGTGTGTTTGTGTGTCTGTTTAAGTAAGATTATTAAAGATGCAGGTATCAGAAATGTAGGTTCAGAAACCTGCAGCTCAAGTCCCAAGTAAACTACTAGTAAGTCTTAACAATATTTATTTTATACTCTGAAAGGAGCATAGGAATGAGGCAGAATGGATGCTAGCAATGCCCACTCCCAAACTGCATAGCTAAGACTTCTAAAAGAGACTTGAGATTATCCAGAAAATTATAAGACAGTAAATCTTACACTGGAATCTTGCAAACACCTTTAAATTAAAATAGGAATATAAAAATAAAAAAATTTAGTCTAAACATTATTTTTCAAAAACTAACAATAATTCCTCCCAAAATATGCATATGATACTGATCTCTTGATACATCTTGGCCCTCTGAAAAGTAATGAAATTGGAAAAAAACTTTCTCTGTTATCAAAAGGCTGCAGAAAGTCTCCTTAAACAGAAAGCAAACTAACTGAAGACACAAACTAGAGAAAATACCTCCATTAAATAACAGTTATGATAGAAAAAAAGGGTATGACTTACTGCCAATAAAAATCTGAATTCTAATGGGCTTCAAAACTTTCCAGTAGGATCTTCCAGTAACTGAAGAGCATTTAAAAAATGAATGGGAGATAAGGGAGCACAGTCCACTTTCAGTAGTGATTTTGACATTCTGAAGATAGTCACCAAAAGCAATGGCATTTTGGTAAAGTCACAGTATCACATTACACATGTGATAAAGTTTGCTATATTTCTTAATCTGTTAAAGATCTAAAGAGTTAAACATGTGATAAATCCATTTGGTTTAGCAAGTTTAGCAAGAATCTTTAAACAGACCAAAATAACTTGATGAAAGAGCAAAATGA
Source organism: Agelaius tricolor (assembly GCF_023055355.1). Classification (NCBI taxonomy): domain Eukaryota; kingdom Metazoa; phylum Chordata; class Aves; order Passeriformes; family Icteridae; genus Agelaius; species Agelaius tricolor. Next base: position 23,456,157 of record NW_027269269.1, read on the forward strand.
TGGCTATGTGCAAAATTGACAAATTCAGTATAATTTCCACGAGAAGAAAAAATCAGTTGAGTTGCTTATGCACATCAGGAGAATCTAAACTTACAGCAGGAATTCTAGGAGGAGATGTATGATCCTCTACAACCAGCTCTATATGCAGTGTTGATGAATAGAATTGTTGCAATAAAAGAAGACCCATGAAAGATCCTATATGATTACAAGCTTCAAGCTGACATGGAAGATCCACAGCTCAATTTCTCTTTAAAAGATAACTTTACAAGATTCTGATGATAAAAATACCCTGCCTGAATTTCTAGAATCATGTCTAAAGAATGACTGCAATGAGCAGTGACAACAAGGCTCCAGGGCAGACATACTATGATTACATAACCATAAACTGACTAGAACTAAAGAAAAAAAACCCAAACCACTGTTTCCATGGACAGTATAAAATTCTCACTTAAATAACACTTGCTAATTTTGTCATTGGTCTTGTAGTTGGTTGATAAACAAGAAGCTAAGTATGCATTTAAGAAAGTTGATGAGAAATTGGTTTTATTTTTTTTTTTTTTTAATGAAATATGCTTACATGAGTCTGCTCCTCCCAAAAGCTTCTGATGGTTTTTCAGGCAGTTTGAAAATACTTCCTATGAAATTCTCAAACTATCTAGTTTGGGGGAAGCTTCTTTTGCTCTCATCCAAGATGCTTAACCATGTCATAAGCAGCAACACAGGCATGTTTAACTTAATTTCTATGTCTCTGATATCTTCTAGGTCTCTGAAGGCTTAACTTCATTCATAAAAGCCACTTACAGCCTCACAGAATAGTGACATACTTCCCCTTATAATCATTGCTAGAATGATAGACAGTATCTGTTCTTTTCAATCTCTACTAAGGAAGAAGAGAAAGCAAAAATGAGAGATACTGAATGGAAATTGGATTCTAAAGGTAAGTCTAGCGAGCAGGATGATAGTTTTAATTAGGAACATAAAGCTGCTATTAAAAGGCAAATAAACCAATGGTTTTAATATATTTGGCTATTTCTAATTCAGATTTTGAAACAGTTTATACAATCTGGGGTCTTTTTTCTGAAATTCAACTGATTTATGTAGTTATTAACTCAGTATTAGCATTGATGTTTTAAAATACATTTCAATACATTTACAAGAAAATAAGTTGTGATTCTAAAACTAGCGCAAAACTGACCCAAATCTTGAATAATTATTTACTATATGATCATACTGAAGTGATAAAGGAATGCTAAAGAATGTAAATTAAAGCCAAGAATTCAGAAATATGATCACCTGGAAGGGTTAAAGTTGCATGTGAATCCTTGATTTGTATTCCATTCTGTCCTAATTAAAATCCTGATGCCAACATCATATCAGAGTCCAGAAGTGCAACATATTTATCCTGAGACGAAGCCCCAAAACAAAAGGTAACAATCAGCCATTGCCTGGTTTTTTTGCCCATGCACAGATCTTGTAAAACTAGGAGCTGATGATAACACAGGTGATGTTCTAAATATGGGAAATATCAGAAGCAAGGGCAGATAACACAACCCTACTTAACTATTGGTTCCTTATCTTTGCAAACTCAGAGATCTGTTTATACAGGTTGATAGCAGGAGCCTCATCTAGTGGTGCTTAGAGACAAACCAGTAGCCAGACAACCATTAGGCCCCAGTGGAAGTTTTGTTTCGGGATAGCAAAGATAACACTGAGCACACAGATTGTGAAGATTCTTTCTGACCGTCTCCACCATTCACAAGTTTCACCTGTCCTGTGAGAAACTGCACCACATTAGCAGAAATTGCTGGATTTGTTTGGTTGCCCACATTCTGATCCTGTTCTAACCTAGGGAAGCAGAAGAAATCTTTTAACTATTCAGTGGGAGCAGCTTTGGTGGTTTTTGCCCAGGTGAATAAATTTAGCTGTACCTGGTGCCCCTCTTGGGAGAACTGAAGAACTTTCAGTCCCTGTAGCCAGTTTGAAACATGCCAGGGAAACCAGAGTAGACATCTGATTGCTGTACTTTGGGAGCAGTCAACCAACTAGACTGTTTCATGAAACCACCAAAATTTTCTCATTTTTCTCCTCACGACATAACATCAGTCTCACAGGAGATGAGACAGGAAACCAACAACAGAGAAATGCAGTAGTTCAAAAAAGCAGTATTTCATTCTTTCATCCTCATTTCCTCTACGTGTAATGTCTGTGCTTCTTCCTTTCTCTACAACTCACAGTATGGCAAAGCAGACAAGGACCCTGACACAGCCCCAAAGGAAAAGGTTGGTGAAGAATCCTGACATGAGCAAAGCTGAAGAAGTGTGAGGACAGAACTGATGAAGGACTAATGAAAAATGAATTGAACATGCAGACCTAATTGTAGCATATTTCTAAGGACTCTATGTTTGAGTTCCTTTGGTTAGGGTATCAATGTAGAGGTAAAACAATTCACTTTAATATAAGCTTTTCTGTGAAGCCCTAAAAAGGGTTACGGCTAGCTAGAATAGGGAAGCCCTGGCAGTGGTTAGCTGAAATAGACAAGTAAGGTACAACATTCTACCTGCTCGCTCAGAATTACACTAATTAAGGAATTTCAAGTCAGAAAAGAACCATTCCTCTAAAGAAACAAGTAAGGATTCAGTGTTCTTCTGTCCTCTCTTACAACAGAAGATTTAGTCTACTTCTAGGAAAATGTAGCAGGTAGCCTTATATAAATTCTTTTTAAAACAGTTAAACTTTTCTTTTTAACAACTGAAAAATATCTTGTTCTTAAAGTTGCTCAGAAACCATGAAAACAACACTGTTTTCTTATTGCATTTACTGATCTCCCAGTGATTTAATTTACACTTTAAAAATAGAAAGCTTCTTTGCTGTAGCAAAACTACCAACCTAATGAAGTGATTCTTGTAATTTCAAGTCCAAAATAGTGATCTATCAATTAAAACTGAAGGAACCTATACAATGAGCCAGTTTTTCATTAGTCTTTCCTTTCATTTGAGAGTTGCAATGCTAGAGAGATCCTAAGGTACAAAATTCAGGAGCATAGGAGAAGACATTCCTAAGGATGATTTTCACAGGAGAATTTGCTTCTCCTCTTGTTTCAGAAAAGACTGGGGTTCTCGTATTGTTTTCTTATTAGCTGGGACATCCTGCTTGAGGAAGTTGGCAGCTTGAAAAGCTTATGGTTTGGATGATGATAATTTAGGTAAGTTATCTTTAATTTAAGGTCCATTTTCTAGAAAATTTTTATTTTTATTAAGAAATACATACTCAAGAATGGTTATTAATTCATATTATTCAAAGCACACACTGTGGAGGCATAATTAAAGCACACCTGGTAATTCACAGATGCTTTTAACAGAGCTCATCACTCTGATGTCAATGTATTTATGGATTTTCTCTGTCTGTTGTTCTGGAAAATATAAATGTGGTATTTTTCATCTTAAAAGCCTTTTAAAACCATGCATTACATTTATTAAATCTAATGACTTCTTGACACTGGTTGATATTTCACTATTTTACAGCCACAAACAGCAGGAATCAAGTTAAAAGCTCATTTTATTAAAGGCCAAAGGACTTGAAAAGGCAAGTCTTGGCTCTTGCTGAAGATTAGAACTTTTCTCTCAAAAAATCCATGTGACCAGTTCTAAATTTGCAGGTGTCTCTATCCACTAGACACCTTATTGTATGAATGAAAAGGTGTACTGACAAAGGATGAAAAAGCTTTCCCATTAACAGTGCAACATTTTTTGTGTCTCAAAATAATAAGGAAGAAAAAAGGAACAGCTATTGTGCTTAAAATAAAAGTGCTATAAGCATAGTGTCCTGACCACACCTTACTTGGAACTACAGCAACTCCTGACTTACTCAGCTCAGGAGGGCAGGACATGGGAGCTTGAGACAGGAAGGAATACTCAATTAAGAGAGATGGAACAAGAAATCATGGCTAGCAGGTTTTCACCTAGGATGGGGAGGTCTTAGGTTCCACCCCTATTATAACCTGTGTACGCTATCCAATGATCTGTTTATATAAAATAAATTAATTTACCAAAGACAAGAACAACAGGTGCAGACAGGCACCTCTGAATTTAAGTGCTACTTTGAAATCACCAAATCTACTGGGTACCATTTGATCTTCTACTACAAACTAATATTTTATGAACAACTTCTGTGACTCAAACATATGAAGCTATTATGAAATAGATATTCCATCTGTCTTGCTAAGATAACATGATCTACAAAAATGAGAAGGACTTCACAGGTTATAACTATTGCATCTAGTCACTGTTCCAAGGAAAATTTATAATCTGTCCTTGAGCACAGACTGGAATGCAAGATTGCCCCTTTAAATTATGTGACTAAATCATTATCCTATAAACACTGGGTTGCACTTGCTTTTCCTATGAAGTGCAACACTTTAAGGTGAAAAATACCTCACAGGTATATATGGTCTGGTAGGAAAAATGTTGTGTGCAACGGGATGTGTAGGTTTAAACATTCTGCTATGAAAATTGAACTGACAGTCCCACATCTCAATTCTCTACATCCACAGTACAAGGCAGTGGATGAGCACAAACCCTTAGAAGTAGCACCCACTGCTTCATTTTACATTCAGTCTGACCTGCTACACTTTCTCTGAGGCGGTCTGCCAAATCCTAATCCTGTAACAGAGGTTGCTGGAGAAGATTGATCAATCATTTTAGTGTTCTATCATAAGACAAAATTAACTTTTAACTTCATTTTTATATATGAGAGACTGTATTCTTGGGTTTCAAAATGATGCCCCTCTCATGAAGTTTGCCAGTTAGATAAAATATATTAGTATTAAAACTATGCAAATCATCTATTAAATAGAATGTAGGATATTTGCAGAAATTTTAAATCCAGTCCTTCAATGATAAAGTATTGATGCATTATATTAGTCTCTCCTTAGTTCTAAGCATTTAACTTAAAGTGGAATTTCTCAAAATCTACAAATTAGGATTAATAAAACTGCTGTGAAAAAGAAAGCCCTGCTGTTATAATCTAATGGGAACTGGGGCACACATCTATCCATACCTGAAATAGAGAAATTATTTGCAAATGTGAACTCATGTATTGCAAGTAATTAGGGAAAAAATATTAAGATAAATATTTTAAAAGCCTAAGTTGGTATGTTCTGATCATAGGTTTCCAAGAGAATATTGACTAAAGCCACTTGCTTGCTTGCCTACTACATGAATGTACTCAAATGTATTCTTCTACCACACATCTCATATTGATTCATCTCATAATAAAAGCATGGTGCTTTTGAAATCAGTGTGTGTCAGATCAGACCGCATAATTCAGTCAATCCTTATTTATTTACTGAAGCAACTGAAATAGATAAATATGTCACAGAGCTATCAATTCTGCATTGCAGAAAATACAGCTAAATAACATAACAGAAAGTCAAACTCCCCTAAAAGTCACAGCATTTAAAATGCACTTCTTGTAGCTGTTCAAAATGTAGTGTATTCAGTGATTGGGGCTTTGTTGGAGCAACCACACAAAAAACCCAACCAGAAATCAACTATAATACTAAAGAACCATATGCCAATATTTCTTTCTTATGCTATCTGTGAGAATTTTTTTAGGGTTAATGTTGAATATCAACATATAAATATACTATATATGGTATATCTATTTTATACCATATAAATATATGCTACTATTTATTCATAAAATGAAAAAAACCCCAAAAATCTGATTACTGCAAAGCATAGTTATTGCCAGTAATTAGAGAGAAGATCTATCCTTTTTCTGCTCAAATTATCAGTTTTACAATTAAAGCATGTTAAGAGTGCTGAATTTCCACTCACCATTGTCTGAAAACAACAACAGTTCAAACAAACAGTACTGCAGAATCTTTGAGAAGTGTGATGTGTCTGGCTGAAATGGAGCTGATTTTCTTCATGGAGGCCTGCAGGGTGATGTGTTTTGAGTACAAGACTAAAACAGTGTTGATAAAACACCAGAATATCTCCATAACAGCACTAAAGAGGAGCAGACTCAAAATTTCTGTCATTTCTCCTCCCTGTGCTCTCTCTGGACAAAGAGATTGATGCCACACTTACATTCTTTAATGCCCTCTAAGACTTGGCTACTTCAGCTATTCATTTTCTGATAGCTCTTGATCCACAATCTCTTTTGGACAAACTTGGCTTCTTCCATGATGGTCTTTTTTAATTCTTCTTTTTGTACTCAAGTGTGGCTTTGAATGTGCTATCTGAAGCACCTGGGAAACATCTTGGTTCTTGACTTGAACAGCCTCCTTAGAAAAAGATGTAATTCAGAGACTGCTTTGCACAGGTCAGGTCCAAGATGGAGATTGAAAGAATATTGCTTGCTTAATGCCACTAAGAAAAGACAGGTCAGGGGTGAGGAATAGAAATCTAAGAACTGTAAGAACTGGAGTGAAACTAGGTCAGTTAGGGAAAGAGGGCTGACCATGGATAAGGGAAGAGAACTTCTTGAAGAAAATCTTTCCCTCCCCCTCTCCTGAATGAGATCATAGTCTCTGTTTTGCTCATCTCCCCATTTCTTGAACCTCAGGAAAAACTGAGCTTTTATCCTACACCTTTTCTTGAGGTTTAGGCTGAAATAGTGTGTGACTGTGTCTGTCCCATTTCCTACTGAATCACTCATCACATGGTTCATGTTCTTTGCTGTGCAAGGTCCTCATGGGGGAACTCTTTGGTTTCAGAAACTTCTCCTTAGGTATTCCCAATGCAGAGACAATTATTCAGAGTCATTGCAGCCTTTCTACCTCATAATGGGCATTCAATCCTCCACAGCTCCCTTTCATCCCTGGTCTCCCTCCATTAACAACACCAGGTTGTTAATGGAGGGAGAAGTTAGGTGCAAGAAAGGCACCTAACTTCAAGAAGTCATCAAGAATTTAAATTGAATGAGTGCCTGTAGCTAGAAGAAAATAGGTCTCCTTTCACAACACTAAAATGCTCCCACTGTATGTGTCTGTGTACTTTGGGTTTGTCTTTTACTAGATATTAGCTTTCCTAAGTTATTTGGAGAAGTATCAATTCCCTCTACCATCAAGAGTATCTGCCAGATAAAAGCAAAAGAAGAAAAGTGTCAAAATAACTAAGTGTGTAGTATGACTACAAATTTCTGTGGTTTAAGGATGTCTGCCAAATTTAGGTCATGGATATTTGTCTAAAAAAGGTAATTAGCAGACTGGAAAGGAGGGCAAATTGATGTACTTTATTTCCTATGCACATCAACACTTCTGTTGATGACAAAGTTTGGAACAAAGAAGGTAGGGAAAGCTCTAAAGCTGACACAAGGTCTAATTAAGACGCATCACTTATTTGAAATAGTTGACTATCACCAGTAGTCATAATTTCACTATGAGAGTAAGTTGAGGGGTTTTTTTTTTTATTATACTCAAAAACCCCCTTGTAACAGATATCCAGAAAGCATTTTTTTCAGATATTGTTCATAAATGCAGTCATCAGCTCCACTTAAAATGCTGCCAGAGTCATCCACCTGTATGCCAGTTTTACATGCATCTCCAAATATATGAAAATCTACATTTTCTCAGTAGATTTGTTTGCAGATGTCAGATTCCATTTTTATCTCCTAGATAAACAGCAACTGAAAGTGAGGGAAGTCCAGTACATTTAACTGTAACATATTTAGTCTCCTTACTTAAAAAGCATGGAAGAGGCTTGGGAAACTAACAAACCTGGGACCCAAATTTATGCATGTGTGCAGAAACCTAATATATATCTATACCTATATATTTATATATCTGTATATGTTTATATGTATATATATGTGAATGCACACATAACCAAATGCATAGTAGTCTTAGCATAGAAAAAATCTCCAAACTCTGGTTCTGTTAGATTTAGTAATAAAGGTAAATTTGATTATTTTGGTATCTTTTACAATATTTTTTATTCTTATAGATTGACAATAAATTCATTTCTGTAATAACATATTTAGCTATCTATACACACAAAAATAGACATTTGTATGTTGATTTCCAGGGGAATTTTTAAAAGAACTTATATTAGGAGTACTGACTCTCAGTGAAGTTTGCATTCCTGAATAGCTCAAGTTCTCTAGAAAAATCTCAAATACATTGTACAATGAGACAAAAGATGAAATGTATCAATGATTCCTCCAAGTCAAACAACAGAACTTTGGGTTTGTGATCTTGTCTGTGCTACCCCCATTCCATCTGCCCAATAAATCGCACAGAGTAAACAGCAGAGAACACAGTTGGCTTATTTTAAGGATAAAGAACTACTGACACCTTGTTTAGATTAAAAGGCAGCAGTTCCAGGGAGAGTAAATCTGTCACAATTTATATTTAGCTTTTATGCCACCCTTCTCACAGACCAAAACCCCAAGTTACATTCTCCTCTTTTCTTTTAAAGTACATCCAACCTGATGTCAAACATTCTTTACCACATTTCCTTTAGCTACTGTAAAATTCCATGCCTACTCAGAACTCTGCCAGCAATGATTTAATTAGCGCTATTTATCTTCTTTGCCAGATTTTCCTTTTTCCAGAGCGCACAAACAGCCTCAGTTCTACCTCCCAGGAATACAGTCTCTCTGTGTATATCAGCTGCTGAAGATCCATGATGTTCAACAGAGCTATCTTGGGCTTAGATTTCACCTTCCCCTTTACATGGCACAGTAACTCTGGAATTGAAGACATGATTACTGGCTGTTTCACAGAAAGAAGATGATCTTATAAAATCACTTAGCTTGGAAAAGACTTCCAAGACCATCAAGTCTAACCACTAACCCAGCATTAAAAAGTCCACCACTAAATCATGTCCCTCAGTATCACCTCTGCATGACTTTTGAACACTTCCAGGGCTGGTGACTCCACCACTTCCCAGAGCAGCCTGTTCCAGGGTTGGACAACCCTTTCAGCAAAGTAATTTTTCCTAAGATCCAATCTAAACTTCCCCTGCACAATCCAAGGCCATTTTCTTTTGTCCTTTCAAGTACTTGAGAGAGTGATAAGGTGTCCCCCTCCCCTCCGCCCCTCCAGCCTCCTTTTCACAAGGCTAATCACCCCCAGCTCCCTCAGCAATTCCTTGTAGGACTTGTGCTCCAGATCCTTCCCCAGCTCTGTTTCCCTCCTCTGGACACACTCCAGCACCTCAATATCTTCCTTTTAGAAAGGGGCCTAGAACTGGACACAGGATTTGAGGTCTGGCCTCATCAGTGCTGAGTGCCAGGGGACAATCAGTGCCCTGGTCCTGCTGGCCACACTATTGCTGACACGGGCCAGGATGCCATTGGCCTTTTTGAAGGCATGTTTGTTTCTTCACAAAATACACCTGTTGAAATAAGTGTTTATGCACCTTATTTGACATTCAAAAATCACTCTTCCTATTAAAGCATTGGAAGAAGTACATAAAACAGGCCAGAAAAAGTTATTCCAAATACGATTCAAAAGCAAAATCTCCCTTGAGCAAAACCTGTAGAATTCTTGTGATTTGCAAATGGCTTTATGCATAGATTTTTTAAACATAAGTAAAAGAGATGGTATCTTCTATACCACTCAAAATTGAAAGACTGTTTTGTAGCAAATTTCATAGATAGCTGCAATCTGCCATCCCTGAATTTATCAGATGCAATTTCATCCACTAAGACAAGTCAATTTAATGACCTGCTCCTTAGTGCCAAAATTTTCTTACTCCTCCATCTCCTTCTCTATCCAGTCCCAACTGCACTCCTTCCACTTTCTTTATGCATCCTTCTGACTAACATTGGAGGTAAGCACCAGATAAATCAGTTTGTTAATCTGGCAAAAAAAAGTAGAACAGCAGAAGAACTGATATTTTTTCAGGTTAGTGCATTGGATGGTTCACAGAAATAGATCTGACAAGCAGCAGATTTGGAGCAAAGGAAGGGTCAGGACCGGGCAGCAAAGCTAAAGGTGGGGATAGAGCAATGCTGCCACTGGCATGTGTTAGCAAGTCAGAATAATGTTTTGTTCGTCTAGGTATAAAATGGCCACTGTATTTTCTGATAACATGGATAACAAATAGCTATGCCTACTGAAAAAGCCTTGCATGGGTTGCAGATGCCTTACAGCTTTCCTCAAGTAACTAATAGTGAAAGTGAAGATCTGCATGCCCCACAACCTGCATCCAAACAATATGGAGCCTGTAAGTCTAAAGAATATGTACCAATAACAGCACCAGATCACACTATAACACATACAAAACCATATTACTAATTTAAGCCTGTTTGATGGTGACTTTTTCAGTGGTGTGGAGGCCATTCTGGACCCAGTAGGTTGTTTTCTTTGCACTGGATTGAAGACAAACTTCCTCTCATTTCATGATAAATAAAGATGATAATACATAGAGAAGAGTTTCTTCCAGAATTTCTCACTCCAATTGACCACTAAATAGTCAGCAGTTTGATTAAAAAAACCCCAAATCAGTAGATGTTGCATTCTGTATGTTTGAAGTAGAGAGCTGTAATGGCTAAGCACAGCTCTGATGCAATAAAAGAACTCCAAAGGAAAGGACTCAGTGACTCCAGGAAGTACTCAGAATGAATTTTAACAAGAATTTGTCAGCTGGATAAATTACAATATAGAAATATGCATCCTAAAATCTGAGCACAGCATGCCACTTCTTCAGATCTGTTACTGGAATAATCATTGTTAACAACACTGATTTTAATCTATTTATTCAGACTGAGAATGTGAAAAATCCCCAGACTCTCCTTTTCCTCCGAAATCAAGAAGAGACTTCAGTCTGACCAAGTATCTTAATTTCTCACCTCCTTATATGGTGATACAGAGCTTTCTCTGACAGCAACCCAAGACTGCACAGTTGGTTTTATTGAGTCAGAAGGTTCTTCACACTGGGACTAGAGAAGATGGATATGGAGATAATAAGAAAAGGAATTCCATTTCATAGCCCCTCTTCAATAGAATGCATTTTCCTGAAGCAAGGATATTCCACTTAGAATGGTATCAAGTAATGATCTGAACAATGATCACAAGTATGGGAGCTGGGAACAGGCTTCTGACAGCAAGAATAGACCTCAAAGGAAAAATGAAATTTGCTGTCTTTAGGACAAAGGTAAAGAATGACCAGATGCCAGAGCAACTGTTTCAGGAGCAGGGTTTTGGCCCTTTATTTGCAGACTTTGTTAGCTTGTGTTGGGTGTTGGTAGTAGGGATACTCCTCCATTGATAGTTTGCAGTGCTGGAGGTAGCCTACAGTTGTTTGAACTTCCTTGAGAAACCCACAGAGACTGTGAGGATCAGTAGAGCATAGCAACAACAATTCCCAGTGCTACAGAAGCTAGAGAGAGCAGTTGCATCTAAGCACCTTGAAAAGAAATCTAGGGAAAAAAAATTGACTGCCATATCAAAACGAACTTCCATCTCTGCACTCTAATGGCAGCTTATGAATAATACGCTCTATTTCAGGACAATTTAACATAGTCAACTTCAGTACTGCTGCTGGATCATTTGAAATGATCACCTGAAGGCCTGTTGTTAGACATTAATATTGAGACCTGTTAACTTGTGACCAGTAGAAATACCAATACCTTGTGAATCTTTCAGAAAGTCAAGGAAGCAACAATAACATCATGTGACTTGGACTCGTCATGGGAAAACTTGTTCTACATCATGACATGAATATTAAACATAAATTCAGTCTTCCCATCCTTTTCTGTTCCCTAAAGAAGAGATCCAAACCGATCTCTTCCCGATCCAAACCAGGTGCCTTTGGCACCAACAGTAAACGAACAAATAAATAAGGGGGTGAATTTTTTTGGTGGCAGCCAAGTAGTCTGTCCTTTCACTCCATCAACAGTACTGTTTAGAAGCACAATGTATGTATAGAAAGAATTCCCTTTTTCTTACATGACCTACTCATAGCAGAATGAAATTGTGCAGTTCTGTTAAATGGTATTTCACAGGATACTGTGGAAAACTCAGAGCCACTAAAACCTATATTTTCCTTAGTTTGCTAAAAAAACCCCACATTATGAATTGTACTTTCAGATGTAATACTTAATCTGTTACATCATTACTTGAATTTTGTTGCCTGATTTCAACAACTACAAACATCTGCAACAAGACTGGCTTAAATGAGTGGTGTTCTGGGAGTAGTCTTAGGGCCTGTTTCACTGCAAATTTATAAGTCCACAAGTAGGTTTTTTATGTAATATGTTCTGCAAAACTTACAGCCAAGTGAAGAAACCTCAGTTAAAATGAATAAATAAGTAATTCTTTTTATGGCACCCTCTGTCTTCAAAGCACAGTTTCCATTAACTCAGGGCTCAAATAAGCAAACCAGGCTCTCTGTGACTAAGCTGAGAAGCATTTATGTTATGACATATCTTCCAACAAAAAAAAAAAAAAAAATCAAATTCCCTGGTAATCCTACTGCCCTTGCTTGATTAAGATACTAGAACTGGTAGAAATTTTTCCATGAATGAGGTAGCAGTTTGCTAGCAAACAGGAGAAGAAATGTTAAAAGGAAGGACACTTTGAAAAACATTCTTTTCCCCTCTCCTAAATCTTTATAATCTATTTTTATAGAAAACATACAGAGAATTTTATATAAGCTTAGGGGTATAGCTATTTTTCCACTTCATGTTCCATTTCCTGCATCAGGAGACATGCAGGTTTAAATTAAGTCTACATGAACCTGTATTAATTCAGGCTCTGTACCTGAATTTTCCTCAAAGGAGGGATTTGTAGAGATAAAGGATGCCTAGCCAGTGTCAGCATCCTAGAAAAGCAACATTGCTGAGATGGAAAGAAGAGGTGGGCTCAGGAGTCAATCTTCTGCAAGGTCTTCCTACTTCTACCATGAAATTTCCAATACCCTCACTCTGAAGATATCAGTTAAGTTTCCAGGGACAAAGGCCCAGATTTTTAACCTTGCATACCTCTAAAAAGAAGAAGAAACCATGACTACTAGACTTGTACTTCCCAGAGGTACACAAATTCACAGACACTTTTCTTCTTTGCATTTGAACACGACATATTCAATCTACTTCACATAGGTACGAAATAAAGAGTAGAACTATCAAAGCAAAGCTTGTCACATAACTTGAGGTTTAGTTGAGTCTGGTGAGAAATTCTGGATCAGATAGAAATTGAGGCTTATGAAAATGCAACTGTTCAGACCAAGAGTACCCAAAAATGGAAGAACCAAAGTTTTAGTAATGTTACATGAGGCATAGGCTTGCTTTCCACAAGGAGATTTTTCTTACTTTGTAACCTGCCTTGGGTTCACTACATTTACAGTTACCTTGGGAACAGGGATAGCAAAAGAACCAGAAAATATTATATTGCTGTTTCATACAGCACTGTCCCCTATTTTAAACCCATAATTTATTTGGCTACAAAAAGTTTGTAAAAAACATTAGTTTATTAGTTCTGTATTCCGTAACTTTTAAACCTTCTTGTCTTTCTCCTTTTTTCCTTGTTTTATATGTATTTTCACTGAAGTGGAAAACATTGGAACCATGCCAAACTAAGAAAATTATTTAGAGAAACATTTTGAAATACATCACATTTAAATATTCTTAATTTTTTCTTTAATTTAAGCCTTCAAATTTTAATTACCTTGTAATTAAATTTATTCTGTATAGACTTCTAACTTCAAAAATCCTACTGTATTAAAAACAACATATAAATTGCTGGCACTGAAGTACCTTTATAATTGACAAAAAGAAATAGGCACTTTTATAGTGCTTCACCTTCTCCTCTGGGAAGAGATGAATTCTGTCCTAAAATCACCTATTTCCCACCATTCACTTGAAAGTGTCCAAATAATTTCATACACAGCCATCTAACTGCAATCTAACATTGGCTAACTGCATTGCAGCAATGAATTTATTTATTGCTAGCACAACATTCACTGCTTGCTCATTACCACTTTGCTGTCCACTTTTACTTTCATGCTGAAAAAGATCAATTCTGTTTTATCTTAACCAATATATGCCAAAAACATATGCTAAAAATGCAATGAGAAATTGTTCTTTGAACCCCTTAGGGACCTGGTTGATTCCTCAACAGCAGATCTTTTTCCAGTCTGTCTCATGGAGCAAAATGAAGTAGAAGGTAACAACTGTAGCCTTACCTGAGAGCTTGAGGAAGGTAATTCCCATCCCTGTATTACAAATACACAGAAATGGTGCAAATTCTGAACGAGAAAGGATACATTCGTATGGCTCCTGTTCTTGTTCCAATGGCCAGAATTTTCTGAACTGGGTCAAACGCTAAGGCGGTGGGTAGGTAAGGAAAACCATGGCGAACCGTCTGAAACAGAGCAAAGGAGCAAAGTGACTGAACTGCAACCACTGACAACAGCATGAATGCTTCATGCTTGTGTTTTTCTGTATGTTCTAGCATTTTCAATACATTTCAAGAGAGGTATTTAAAAAGATACAGTATTTCAAATACAGAGGTAAATTTTGTTCATATGAATTTCTAGTTATGCTTTTCACTCAGTAATATTTTAAATAGTTTTATTGCAACAAAGTAGATTGCAAAGTGTATGCTATTATACAACTGGTATATATTGCTGAAGTGGTATACTGAAAGATAACCTTGATATGCAGGGCAGCTGAACTGTAAACTGAAAAAAAAGACACATAATATGCTTTCAAAACACTCAGCCTCAACAGAACAGCTCCAGCAGAAAGAAATGGAATATGTCCAGGGGAAAAGATCCAATAAACCAATAAACTGAATCGAGTCTATGAGGTAAAAACCCTTAATATCAATTTAAAAAACAAAGACGCCAGAGAAAATGTTCTCAAAATGAGCAGCTGAACCACTCACCCTTTCTTAATCTTTATTTACAATACTGTGCTTTTAATTCTAATTTCTGCAGAGATACTTTGGGGAATAAATAAACTGAGCAAGATACAACACACCCTTGAAGACTGTCTCAGTATTTTAAGTTACCTTAACCTGGAGGTTATGACCAACATGACTTGCCCAATTCTTATGAGGAAGAACACTAACATAAGAACAAAAGTGAAAATAATAAGACACATAAAAAAACCCAAGACACATAAAAAAATACACATAAAATGAACAGTAATTAAATTTTTGTGGGGGGCTGCTTTCCTAAAAATGGACACAAAATGCTATTTTTCAGTATAAAAATAATGGTTTATATTATTTAACAAAATAAAACCTTGAACTCTAGGACTGACTCTTTTTTTAGTAAGTGGTTGGGTTTGGAGAGGAAGTACTTTGAACTGAATGAATTTTAACTTTTTAAGCTGTCTTCCTCTTCCTTGAAATTATCTAGTTCAAGAACTATGTCTGCTGAAGCATTCAGCAGTCCCTAAGGAACAATGTCAACAAAAGGGACTCCTTAATTGCAGACCTGTTGAGTAAAAGGCAGCTGATGATTCCACAGCTGTATCACTCCAGCTCCTCCATTACAGCTGGAAACACTTGAACTGATATTCACAAGCAGTTTGGGAACAACCAAATGTATGTTTTTCAGCAAATAACCACTTCCTTAAAAGAGATCTTACTTGTCTCATATATTAATTGCTGCTGATAAGGGAAGTTGTTTAAAGAATGTCTAATTATTAGTTTCTAGGCTGAAAAAACCTAGAAGCATATGCTACTTCAGTAAGCTGTAGAAAAGTAACTCACTTTTTATGTTAATGTAGGCATTTATCAAAGATCTCAATTCTGTATCTGGTTTGTTTTGGAGTTTTTTAACTTTCTAATCTTCTTAAGTATCAGGATTACTCAAATATAAAGTTTTTTTATTCTTATATCTAAGCTGGGACCAGACTTACACCCCCAAAAGTGGTTTTACCTCTCATGTCACAAAAATAGAAGCAACCATGGATTGTAGCATTTTCTAGTGTGTTGAACATGTAGCATTACTAATCTGCTATTATATTTGAAATTTCTGTATTCTGGTGAATAAAAATTCTTCCTTATCTGAAAAAAACTTTCTTTTCACCAATTGTCCTTTTCCAATTATTGATTTTAGAAATGCTGTCTATAATAAAGTTTGAAATCCTATCAGTTCCAGTCACAGTATGCTTCTCTGATGTTTAGCCATGACTGGAGTTTTCAGTAATATTTTTAAGATCTAAAAATGCAAAGATAAATATCTTTAAAGAGCTATTTGAATCCTTGTCTACATATTATGGATCTGCATTGTATTTTCAGTATTCTGCAATCTAGAGTCAGACTTCCCATTTGGAAATTTTAATTGGGTCCTGTATTTGAGATAGAACTATGTTTTGAAAGAACAGTGATATACATCTTTTCAGGATCATAGCTCAGTACAATTTTTGAACTCTAGGATTGACTCAAAAGTGTTCTTTCTATTTTGCAGCCATTTTCCAATTTTGAGTATTTAGACTAGTCCAAATTAGCAGTTTTTTGTGACTGCAAAATTCTGCCATTTGTAAAATTTTTTTAAAAAATTTGTTGAAATCCACTGAACATCCAAGTATATTACACCTTTCAATTAAAATATTTATATTTGTTGAGATTCCAAAAGAACAAAACCATTTTGGAAGGAAAGCCAAGTAATACAGTACAGAGTTAGGGCAGAAAAAGATGTCTCTATAACTGAGGGTTTGGCCCAAATTCGTGCAGCCTCAGAAATTATTCTGAAAATTAAACCTATTACAAAAGAACATGGAAAATCTTTAATACTCCAAACTCCCAGGTTCTTGTCCTCAGCTTTGGTGTAACAAAAGCTTTTTGGTCCTTTCTTTTTCAAAGGACTGTGAGAAAGATTGACATGAAAAGCCAGAGCTTGGAGTAGACTTTTCAGCTGTGCTTTGATATAGCTTGAGTGAACCTGAGTGTAAGGATGAGTAACAGTTCCAGAACTGTGGCTGGGCTTCCTTACAGCATTTACTAATACATATGAAAAAGAAGAGAAGGCCACAAAATTAACTTGATCCTAGAATGACAAAAAAAAAAAAAAATTCCTATTTTATCTGAGTTATATCCAGTAGGAACAACAGAGAACAAAACTATCAATGATGCTCAGAAACACAAAACAAAGCAGTTGGGGCCAATAGCAGGCAAAAGTAGAAGTATGGTTAAAAATCAGTCTGTGATCAAAGAAATATAAGGCGGCCTAACTACCCCAAATACCCCCAGAAAGAAGCTGCCAAGAAAATAAAAGGGAGAGAGAAAATCCAGACAGCAGATGGAGCCAGGACTGCTTTTCTCCACATTATCCAGCTTCCTTTAATGTCTCTTTTTTGGGCACGCTGTCTCTAGAGGCAGTCTGTGCTCCCTAGGACATACAGTTTCCGTGCAATATGCAAAACAATTTACTTGAAACAAAACAATTACAAATGCAGATACAATTTCAGCATAAATCTCTGTTCAGCTTAGTTATTTTCTCTTAAATTCTCTTCTAAATCATTTTAAGCAGTGAATTGCATGTATTTATCATTAAAGTAATCTTTACACAAACAATTTACCTAAATTAATATAGGAAATTGATTATTTGGGCTTGCTAGTAATCTACCAATGAACATTTTAATATCCTGTACAGAACATAATGGTCTTTTTCAGTCGAAAATACCATGATAGATTTCATTAGCTGAAAAAAAAAATTGCACTAGTACTAATATGCAATATCCAGTACAATTGTTCACAGGGTGCATAAGGCAATTCTTCAGTATAAGTTTTCTTAACGTTTATTCTGTGGTAGTTTATATCAGATTTCAAAGACACCTTTTTAATAAAAGTAATTATAACATTCTCTCACTCCAGAAAACAGAGAACTAGACAAAATTTTCAACTGTATCAACTAATAGAGTTTATAGACAAAAGTGTTTCTGAAAATTTGCATTAACTTAAAAATTGTAACTTTTCTACTAATATTTTATAGATACTCTGTTTCATTTAACAGAGACAGCAAAATTGATTTACTTAGGTAAATAATTTTTGAGAATATGTACATTTGCTAAAATTTAACTACATAGTCTAAACCTGTGGCTCAATATGTAGAATCTACTTCCAAATTGTCACCAACATGCCACATGCAAAAATGTCATTGAAGAATAATTGATTAATTTACAGAATAGAGGATGAAGTGTTGACTGAAACCTCTCCAGCCTCTATGTCGGAAATTAAAAAATGACAATGATTACAGCATTTTCCCCACTTCAATACTATTTTTAGTAATGTGGTGCTCCAAGATTGTAGTGATAAAAATGAGTGCTTACACAAATGAGCTGCCATGTATTATATCACTACAAGACCATGACATCCCCCATTTATGGATCACTGTGTCTGTAATCTCTGATTGGTAAGACTGATCCCTTCTCATTAAAAATGGAAAGAGGACAAGGTATCAGCAGGCTTCCAACCAAAGTAAACAACACAGGAGAGATAAATTTTTTATTAGTTAAATTTTCATTTTTCAAAGTAATGCTTTTTGTAAAAATCACAGCTTAGCTGCAATTTTCAAACCCAAGTTATTGATTCCATCTAGCTCTCAACCTCTAATAGGAACCAGACCTTCTAAGCATATTCACAGAATATTCTAAAAAATTACTTTTTTTTTTCTTAGATAAATATACCCACAGATAGTTCTTTTCCTTGGTGTAAAGCTAGAAACAGTCATCTGGAAAAAGCCATTTACAAAAAGGACTCTGGACCTGTAGACTGGGAAAGCTGATTGCTGTCCCTGACAAGATGATAAAATAAAGACTAACAGAGCACATAGATAAAGATTGTTGCAGAAGTCAGCAGAGTTTCTTCAATGGGAAATCATGTCTGACTAGTTCTCTCTAATTCTATGAAGCTGTCAGCATGCAAGTAAATAAAGGGAATATGAATATACATAAGTTTTCCAAAAGCCTTCCAATAATATTCCACTGCAATGTTATTACAGAAACAGAAGTGTCACGGGACTGAAGAAATTTCTTTGTGGACTGAAAGCTGGTTAGATCACAGAAGACAAAGGACAGAGTTTTATGGATTCTTACCAAGAAGAAAATTCACAAGTAGAGTTCTCCATGCTTGGACCAATTTTATTGATTGTCTTTAAAGACCTATAAAAGGTAATGAACCCTGAAGTCTCTGAGATCACAGCTAATAGTAAGCTCCTTTGGATAGTGAAATTCAGTACTACCAGTGAGCAACTCCTGAAAGACTTCATTAGAGTGACTTAAGTGGGCAAGAAGTTGATAAATGAGCTTCAGTGTGGATATATATAAGATATCTAGAAGAAAGAAAAATCTTAACTAGATCTGCACAAAGCTGAAATTGGAACTAGCATTTACAACTCCGCAAAGTAATTTTTGGCCATGGTTTTCATTCCTCTGAAATATTTGGTTTAATGTTCAACAGCAACCCCAAAAAGCCAAGTAATATTGGACATCAGAGCTGTTTGTGTTTGAAATAAAACTTTCATAAACAAGTGAGTGGGTAAGCTAAACATATTTGGCAAAGCCATGGAGACATTTAAAAGAAATTAAAGATTAGTTTTAAAATGGGGGGGAAATAGGACAAATTCATTGACATGATTGCTAAATTGATTTTAAAAGGACCAGCTAAAGATACTCCCTCTGACATATCAAATCCAGTGATGGTGAATGATGGGAGATTGGAAAGGGAATGGACTGCACAAAGTGATGTAATTTATTACCCTCCCTAAGTGACAATTCCGCTGCCACTGTCAGAGACTGACTGCTGGGAGATATGGACCATGGGTTTGTCTCAGCAGGCCATTTCTTATGAGCTTATTATCCTCACCAGTAGCAATGAAACAGAGAGGAAGAAAAAGGAGATCAGTATTGGTGGAGAAAAATACAGTAAAGAAAAAAACATGGAAAATGCGGGCACAAAAGAGAAGTGTTACTGAAATAGGAATATTGGGGCAGGAAGAAAAGATATGTTTAAGAAACAAGCAGAATTTCATAATATTCCCCTACAAAAACTTCTGTCATAGAAGAATAATACTTTTAGTAATAGGCAAATTTGGTTTGTTGTTTAATTTTTGAAATATGGAACTTAGTTTGTTATAAAATGTTACCTAATTAGCTATGGTAGAATTTTGAGAAAGTAGCTGTCCTGGACATAAAGCAGACTTCAAATACAGCCTGAATTTTAAAAGTTTCATTTCACAAATATTACACACTGATAATTATATGAAAAATAAGAGAGATTTTAGAGTATTTGAAATTAACTGACTTAAATATTATACATTTTTTGTACAATGAACATACAAAATTTTTTTTCTGTAAAAAAGATCTCTGCAGGTACTTCAGAGATGTGTTTTTCCACTGTCATTTTCAGTTCTGCAAGCTAGATGTTAGACTATTAAATAAGGATGGTTCTATTTAGATGTGATTCATATAGATACAAACAGCCAAGCGAAGCAAACCACAGGGGAAAAATAAGGCCCTCTGAATTTCAAAAAGCATTCTCCTCATGCTTGTCCTTTGAAATACACTGTTGTGTATCAAAAATACAAAATTAAAATTATTTAGATAGGAAAATCCACAAATAAAGAAAATCACATTATCCATAAGATTCATTATCCCCAGCTCAGGTGAGGTTGGAGGGGAACTCTGCAGACTGTCTGGTCCAACCCCTCCTGCCAAAGCTAAAGGGGTTGAATTTTAATATCACTTTCTGGATCTATTTAAATCAGTGCAGCTATGGCCAAGCAACTGCTTGGCAGCTGCACCATCCTGCTACAACCACCACAGCACTGAGTTATAACATAATAAGTTATGGGGTAATACATGAATATAACCATCCCAAGAGAGGCATTATGCCCTTTGGAGAAATCCCAAGTCCAAGGGAGAATGATGTATGCAAAATTCTTTCACCTCTTCCCTTCTTATTCTTTCTAAAAGAACTCTCCAAGTCCAAAAACAAACAAACAAACAAAAAACCACAATAAACCCCAGGCAAATATACAAAAAGGGAAGAAAAAATGAGAGCACAATGAAGGAATTGTACCCACTGTACAGTTAATATGGTATCACGTACTTCCCACTATTGCCATGTAAACTGGAAAGAAGAAACAGTGCATCAGCATATGGAGAAATATCTTGATTGTTCATAAAACTGTATCTACCCTTGTCTTTAATGGAGAATTATAAAAAAACCCCAACCCTAAACTACTGATTGCAAAGTTCATTTTGGCCTACCTACTTAAGCAAGACTTCAGTCCACCAAATGGAAAACCTTTATAATCAAAGTAATTCAAACAGCAGCTCCATTGATTTTGTCATTGCATCATTTAACTGTATCACTCTAGAACCTGACACAGGCTGGTTCAGAATATCATCTGCCTGATGGAGATCTGCTTCAGGGGCATGTACAAGAATTGCAAAATCATTCAACTTATCTGATGGCCCTGAAAGGGAAATATTTTGTCTTCACCGTGACTGTGGATACAGGGAATA
This sequence comes from Agelaius tricolor, assembly GCF_023055355.1. NCBI lineage: Eukaryota > Metazoa > Chordata > Aves > Passeriformes > Icteridae > Agelaius > Agelaius tricolor. The sequence goes on from NW_027269269.1 coordinate 23,477,589, forward strand.
AGATAATTTTGTAACTTTAATAAGAAATTAAACAAAAAGAAATCTGTTTTTATTAAGTTTACATCAGACCAACATAACAATAACACTAATTAATTTTGCATGACTTCCCATTTTTGGATTTTCTGAAACTTCACTACTTTAGACTAATTATGTTCTGTTATGGCTGATTGTGGTTTCTGCTCTGAAAAAAGAAGCTTCAGTTGATGCTTTCAAAATATTTTTGTTTTAAAAAATAAACCAGCCATACTGGGGGATTGAAAAAATGTTACTGCTGTGATAAAGTTCTTGAAGGGTGGGGGCTTTGGTCTGGGGAATGGCAGGGGAGGAAGCTAGAGAAACAGAGTGTTAAAACCACTTTGATACAAAGATAATCTGTATTATTGGTCTATTTCTGTAAAAATCTGTTTTGCGATGTAATTTAGCATTCTTGTATACAAATGCTATTACCAGATTTCATTACTGGCATTTACAATGTTGTTCACTATTTAATACTAATTCATAATTAATCTTATCCCACCTTCTTTCAGTATACATGCTGTATTCAATTTGAATTTTTTTTTCTGATGTTGAATTGAGAACTTAATCTGAAAATAACAGCCAGCATCTCACCTCACACAGGGTGAAGGTATATTCCAAATGAAATGCAGGTATTTTGTGGCAGGTTTTTACACTCTCACAGTAGTGAAATCCAGCAGATCCTGCACATCACTGTCCCCCTCTGCATTGCCTATGGAGCTACCAAGGACACAGCTCAGCCACCAATGAAGGATCCTAAGAACCAGATCTCTGTTTACATAACCACAGGCCACTTCTCCTGCCCTTGCCTCATTCGGGGAGCACTTCAAAATAGACATAGGGACAAACAGGAATAAAGCAGGGATCTGTGGACTCAGTAAAATCAAGTTTCATCCACAGCTACATGGAATGTATCTGTAACACAAGTGATGATGGACAGCTGTAACTGAGAGCACATCTCCACCCTGAAGGGATACAATAGATGGAACAGGATGAACGAAGCAGAGATGAGCATTCATTAATTTATTATTATTTACTATTTTTGTCATGTCCAGTGGATAACAGAGATCTTCTCACAGGAACTGTTGCAAAGAACACAAACAGAATAGCATTCATCCTCCTCACATGTTGTATAATGTCCAAAACAAATGTGAGGGAGGACAGGAACAAAATATAAGCAAACACTTCAAGAAAATAAAAATATGCAGTAAAGACTAGATTGCCTCACATATAGACATAATTGGATACTAGCTGAATAAGGGACCTGACTTCTGACCTCACAGCATTCTTATATAACAGACTTTTAAATGAAACAGAAACAATTATTTTTAATTTGTTGGATTCAAATTCTGCAAAAAAGACATGCTACCGTACACACATGCATCTACTTATACACACCACAGAATTCAGTAAGGCTCCTTCTGAGTCCATGCATTCACCAACTCAAAGACTTGAATATTGAGGTAGGGGTTTTTTCAGTACCATATACAACTTAACTTCAAAGGAGCCATAAAGAGTGCACCTCCTCAGACTTTGACCCTAGCTACAGGTGACAGATTGTGTCTAGTACTTTTTATTATTCATAGTCTTTGCTGGTGATCTGTTAGGAATGGACACAGCACTGCACAAAGATAACATCTTATTACATTTGAGCACACTTGCCAGCCATCTGTACCTAATAATGTTGCTTTCTCTCCTCTCCACAGATGCACATTACTTGTATTTCTAATCCTACAGTCCTCTAATTTTCCCCTGTAATGACTCTAACACACATTGTGACAAATTAATATACTCCATAAGCTACTTTCATAAGCACTTTTCCTTAGAATAGCCAACAGACCGCTATATTCATGTGTTAGTTCACTCTCTACTGCTTCCTTTTCTCAGTTTATAAAGTGAATACACTAACTTTTCATAGTATTTTCACAGAGACTTCAAAAAGTGTTTTGGGCATAAATCATACACCAGGGAGTATCAGATGTCTCAGAATAGGAAGCAGATATGACTGGATATTCATCTAAACAAAGTGAGAATGGGGTCTGTCTTGGATTTAGTCCAGCTCCACTGAGAACATCTGCATGTTTTACACAGAATATGTATTTCTATCTGGGAAAAAAAATCTTTATATTTTTAGCCAAAAACCTCTAAGTAATTTCTTGGTAATTTCTTTAAAAAATTAAGTGTAAGTATTTTTCTTCCAGAAGTAAGTTGGGGGCAAAGTGGCTTATGCAACCAAATTTTTATGTGACAGCTCCTCAATCAGAACACTGTGAGCCAACCAGTCTGAATTTCCTGTATCCCTCCTACAAGAGATTAAAAATTGCTTTTCCCACTGCAATAGTGAGAAAAAATCTCATTAACTACCTGGTGACCCTCTGGTGAGGAATAATACAGCCAGTGTTCCCACTAGAGTTGGAGTTGTTTAGCCTGGAGAAGATTAGGCTCCAGAGACACCTTAGAGCACTTTCCAGTACCTAAAGGGGGCTAAAATAAAGCTAGAGAGGGACTTTTTACCTGGGGAAACAACTTCAATTTGTGTCCCATTGTCCTAAAAGAGAGTAGATTCAGATTAGATATTTGGAAAAAGTTCTTTATTGTGAGGGTGGTGAGGCACTGGCCCAGGCTGCCCAGAGAAGCTGTGGATGCCCCATTCTTAAAAGTGTTCAAGGCCAGGTTGGATGGTGCCTTGAGCAGCCTGGTCTGGTGCAAAGTGTCTGTGCCCATGGCAGTGGGGTTGGGACTGGATGATCTTCCAACATCTATGATCCCATGAATTAAGAAAAAAACCCCAAAAAACTACCAAACCAACAACTAAAAAAAACACCCCACTTGAAATGGGACACAAAATTAGAGCAAATATCTTAACCTTTATGTTTCCCTTTGTGAAATCAAGAGTTGAACTCAGTGATCCTCAAGGATCCCTTGCAACTCAGGTAATTCTTTGATTCTTATATTGTTAAAAATGCAAGGTCAACCATAAAAAGCAAAACAAATAAATACATGAAATAAGTTAATCTATGCAGTATGAATTTGTTCTCCTCTTGTAGGTATTAATTAAATTATCTTCTTCTGCCATTGTACAGTGGAGCCAGAAATCCATCTGCAGTCATTTGAGACAGAAAGGAAATTCAGAGTCATTCTGGCTATCTAAGGTGGGCATATAAAAAGAACAACTAACCTTAAGATCACGCTGCAACTGTGCAGAATATGTGCAACAGAATGTGAACACAATGGGAGGCCCAATGGGAAGATGTGGGATAAGTTAAATATGCTAAAAAGAAAAACAGATGCAAAGCAGGTCAAGCTGGAAACTCAAAACAGAGGACCCTGAACATTTTGGATTTTCTCTGGCATCTATACTGCAGGGATAATATAATTTCCATCTCACAGAAAGATTATGAAGGTCAATTCATTAATGTTTATAAAGCTTTCAGAACTACAGTGGTGAGCACTTCTGTTGGAAAAGTCCATGGGGAACTTAATATTCAGGCATGCTCTGAGTTTTAAGTATGCAAAGAAATATTGAAGTACTTTCCTATGAGCAAACACTATTTGTTCTGCTAAATTAAACCTATAGAAGAAATATGGGATCATGTAATTAAAAGTTGTCTGTGCAAACAAAGGTATTTAAGAAATGTGGAACTTTTTGAGTTCTTTATTCAGCAACCTTAAAGGTCTGGAAATAATTTTGAAGATGTAATTGCATGAGTTGGCCATGAAGGGTGTGCATTACTTCATTTAGGATTAATAATACAAAAATGCAGATATTTGCACAAAAAACCCCAAGCAAGTAAATCCAGTTATACTACTAGGGGCACCTTAAAATCTTCAAAATTCTTTCAAAAGAAGCTTTTTATGTGCTATGCTCTTTCCCATGGGTAAGTCCTATTTCTAATTAATACAAACACTTAAAAAAGAAGAATAGATTATGCTCATCACAAATTTCACAAAATTACTATATTCTAATTTAGAAGTGTCATTTATGACTCTGTAGTTTTAAATAGAATAGGGTTCTGCATGTAACTTTAGATCCAAACTCTGGTATAGAGGAAAAAAAAATTCCCCACACTATTTTATTTACCACTTAAGTATTAAATGAACTCTGAGAACTTGCAAGTAAAAGCTCATGCTAATTTTAAAATGGGTTTTCACTAAAATGTACCATTTTCCAAACATTTTAATTTTTGCTCTCTGTATGACCTTAGCAAGGAAACAAGACAGATTAACCAAACAGCTCAAACTGACTAAAACACTGTCGATAGCTTATAACAAGGTTTTTTTCATTTTTAATACTTCATAATCAAAAATGGGCTCCTGCAGCATTGTGCTTAAATTGCCATTCCAAAATTCATCCTCTCTCTGTCATCACTGAACTACAGTGTCATGTTGCATTTGCAGCTAAAGTACCTACTTGGCTGTTGTCAGAAGGATTGCATGTTTATCTTCATAGGTTGACAAAATAAAGTATTATAATCTATAAACTCTCAGAATTAAAATTTAAGACCACCTGATAGGAAATCCAGATAATTAAGGTATTTAACTTGGCTATTCCTGGACTGTATCTTGAAGGCCTGTTTTTGCCAAACGTAAGCAGGATTAGGAAGGCACAATTGCAATTGGCCATGGGATTCCATATCAATTTTAACAAAAGCCTAAAACTGTTCTGGTCTCCATGGGTTTTGCAAAAAGCCTGGGTAATGAACATACTGAAAGTATGACTATACTATCAATATTAACAATACAGCAAGAGTTAAAGGATGTTTATTGTGTTGCAAGACTACCCAGTAATAACACTGAAGACCAGTTTGGAAAAGAACATAAATCTCATGCTTTGGGGTCTAAAGGTAGTCCATAACCATTTGGGAAGAAATTCTTTGAGAAGATTAAATTGCCAGTTCCTGGACCTTTTCAAGGGTACTCAGTTGCTGCCCACAGCAAAAGAAAATGTGTTAGAGTAGATTAATTGTATACCTGGTAAAGTACAACTGTTACTGTGCTCTTAACTGAGGTCTTGATTTCAAAGTTATTAACCTCACGCTCTACAAATTCAATTCAACTCTATGATTGTTCTCCAAGAAAACCCTGAGTAGTTCTACATGGGAGACCTGTTTTCATGAGGAACAAATACTTCACATACCAAAAAAATGTATATCTTCATTCTTACTCAGTTCTTCCCAACTGTGTCATCCCCTAACAAGCAACCTTCTGAAAAAGTAATAAAATCACTCTTTTCTCATTTTATGTTCCATTTGCTCAAAGTTCTAGTTAAATGATTTAAAACATCCTAACTGTGAGCTTCTCACTTCCTTTATTAATAGCAGATCTTTCTCCAGTGCCATATTTTAGTTTCTGGATGGTCTGGACAAACACAGGTGAGCCTAAAAATGCTTGCGAGAGAAAAAGAAACAGCACATATACAGAGGGAAAATACAAAGAACCAAACCCAAGGAAATTAAGTCTATCCCAATTAAATTAACATAGACTTTAGTAGCATATTCTACTGGATCATGCCTAGTTTTAGGACGATGCTGCTATCTCACATATTCAATTCAAGTAATGTGAACTATAATCAATATTTTCATTATTTGCACCTGGATATCAAATCCCAAGAGCAGCCCCTAGATGCAGTCTAAACTGTACCTCAGCTTCCTGCTGTCACAAAATAGGTAAGACAATATTTCACATTGCTTGATACTTTGAAAATGGTGCCACTGATTTATTATTACATCTACCAACATATAAATTTATCATGCTTAAAACAGGACATAGCTATGTCATACAGAATAGTTTCAAGAATATTTCATTCTTTCAATATGGAAGATCACATTAATGATTTAAATATAAAGGCCAAAAGTAACTCATTGAGAGCATCTCAGTGTAAAATATTCAGTTTACTTCTGTTAAACTCTAATCTGTATCTCAAAAAGACACTGTGGTCATAACCAATCTAAAAATGCCACAAAATGGAGAGCTGGCTTTCAAGTGTGTTACAAATGAAAGCAGGAGTGTTGCCGTTCAAAACAGCATTCTGCTAGAGGATTGGATCTGTGTTTTCAGTCAAGCAGACCTCCCACTAACTTCAGAAAGGCAACTTATTTACATAAAAAACTGCAGGGAAAGGCCCTTTAATTCTTAAGTATGAGTCAGCTTTTATGTTTCCCTTCTAAACGAGGATTTTTATAACCAGCAAAGAACGGAAAACCAGTCAGAGGTGCTACTTAGGCTGCTAGCCCAGATGCCTCGACCCTGCAGATAACAAACCCAAATTGCCATTAGCTTTACCCAGTTCTGCCTGCAGCAGGATCACAGATCCTTGAATATGCAGCCCGTGTAACTTATGTAACTGAACATGCAAATACCCAACTGAAATACCAGAGGTGCTGCACAACAAAAGCTCAGGGAGGACGGAATTTGGGTTATGTGTGTGTGGTGTACTTTTAATCCGATGCAGACTGACCGAGGTACAAATTCTGGCAGGGCTCTGGCCCCTGGAGCAGGCAGGGGGAAGCTGTGCCTGCATCAGGCCCCACTGCCCCGGCTCCCTTGCAGCAGCACAGGGCCCTCCCAGCTCCTGGGGCTTCCTTCAGCCACGCTCCAGGTGCTCCTGAAGTGCGGCAGAGCTGCTGAGATGGAGCCCGTGGAATAAACACTGCGGAGTGTCGGGAGCACATGAGCACCCAGTGGCTTGGAAGTTTGCTTTGGGCATACCTTTGTATCTTGGAAAAAGGAACCTGGTATTTTGTGTACCACAGACTTCTGCAGTGACATACATTCATAAGCAAGCGCTGCTGCAAGCAACCAAAAGGTTTCCTACACAAATATTTACTTTGTTGAGAACATTTTAACCTGAGAGCTAAGACAGGCAAATATTAGCTACTGAAATCTTCTTCAAATGACATATGCCTTTACACATATTCCAAGTAGATCTATCAAGGACATAACAGTAACTGTCTTCAAGTAATATCAAAGCAAACAAGAGAAATAATGAAGACTAGGAAAAAAAAATTCATTTCATCTTATATTGCTTACTTTCACAAATATGCCATATTTGTGAAAAATTTGCCACAAAATAAGAATATATATCTCACTAAATACAGATCTTTGTCCTTATCACATGACTTAAACATGAAAAAACCATGCTGAGTTTTAGCCTTACCTAGAAATCTCTGAATAATGTACCTTGATTGTTTGTGTTATCTTTTTACTGACATGACAAAAACCAGAAATCACTCCAGAATACCTGGAGCTTCACAAAATGCTAAATTACTGTGTACCCAAGCAAAAGTAGTCAAATCCAAGCCTGGCAAGCAGGTATGATTCTAATGCACTCATCACTGACACTCTATTAAACTACAGAATCATTTGAGTCAAAAGGCTGGAACCTGTTGTGGTTCAGGATGACAAAGAACTATAAGAAAAAAAGAATTAGTATTTTGTAGAACCTATCTAAAGGTCTCTGAGTCTTTAAGCCATAGGGGCTCATTCTTTTCCCCTTGAACTCTGGAAGAGTTTTGACACCAGCTGTAGCTGCAAGCCAAACAGAATTAGAAACATGGTATCTGAGATCAGGGAAGCTGTGTGTTTCACAAGGACCAGATCTGCACACAAAATGTCTCATAGGCTTGTCTTGGTTATTTATATTTCTTTCTTCTTTCCAAACACAAAAAGTAATAATGATGTGCTGGAGTTGACTGTCACCTATATTTCAGATCAATTTGTATCTGTTTAATAAAAGTATACTTAATAGGTGAAGTCCATTTACTCCTAGTAATGCAAATTGCACTAATTAAAAATTCTGGTTTTGAAGCTTCTAATCAAAACAAATAAGCAAACAAAATTTCTAGTAAAGCCACCAGAATTCACATAAAACTGACAGGTAATAGTAGAAGACGATAATCTCCTTTCATATTTTGTCTTCACTACAAAAGTATGATTTTCATATTCCAGAGTTCATCAGAAGTACCAAATAGTTTGTTCTGTTTTACAGGTGCAAGTATTTAAAACCACCACTAAAAGCTTTGTTGCAGAAAACAGATACAAACCAAAATACATACAGGGATATCTTATACTTTCTACTCATAGAAAATTCCCACTTAAGGAAGTGATCAACACATTAAAAACCAGAACAGATTTGGCAACTTTTGGTATTTATGCTGTCCCACTAAGTTTGCTATCATGCAATCAGAAACTTCAGTACTAATGGTAAACAGCCACCTTGAATCTACATCCAGCTCCTCACAAATAATTAAGGTCCTGGGTTCAGTAGTCACTGCATTTTTTTTTATTTCTAGCTTGTGCCTTTTTCTTGAAATAGAGAAGGAAAAGCAGGGAGGATGAGAAGAGAGAGGAGGGGAAGTAGATGCATACAATCTTCAATTTCTAATGACTTGTAAATGTTATCGGTACTAGCACCAATTGATGTGCTTTCCTGTCCACAATCCTGTCAGCCGTTTGGGGTCCAAGTGTGAACTTGGAATTCAGCCCTGAGTGCTGAAATCAACATTTCTACGAATTTACTGACCACCCCAACTCTGCAGCAGGAAGAAAAAAGCATCCACTGGATCTCTGTCTTTTCATTCCAAAGTCCTTATACAACCACTGCAGTTCTCAAGTAAAACGCTTATTGGTATCATATTACTACCCCCCCCCTCCCCACACACACACACCCCCCCACCCAGGGTAGATTTTATTATTTCCATAGAAAATAAAAATACAGCTTTTACCTTACAGATCTGAAAATAATCTGAAGTGAGCGTCTCCTGGATCTCCTCTCTGGGTGTCCCTGCAGCTCCCGCAGTCCCTCCTGGGTGCACGGAGCCACCAGCCCCACTTCCACTGCCACCGCCACTGCTTCCAACAGGGGATGCGGCAGTTAAACCATCCAAAACTTTGCGAAAATTAAATTTCTTCATTTTGGAAAAATATTTAGGAAGATTTGAGGGGGGAGAAAGGATGTGTCGTAACACATTCAGCTACATGTAGCGACCGAGAAAGTCTTTAATGGTCCTCTGAGTGAGGCAGCACTTTAAGTCTCTTGTACCAAACAGAATGTCAATATTAGGTATAATTGATCGAAAAATACAAAGGCTTCATTTTGTCAGACGCAAAAGCTACCTGGGATGGTCCTTTCCAAAAATAAATAAATAAATAAATAATCCACAAGCAGCAGGACTAAGATTTACGTTCAAACAAGGAACAATGGAACAACCGCCATCGGGTTCGCTCGCAAAATCCACATTTAGCAGTGGTCAAAACAGAAAAGTAAATAAAAAATTCAAGCCGGCATCCAAAACAGTGGGATCCATCCCTCTACCTTATCTGCCTAAGATCTGCCTTCGGCACTTGATTATTTCAGCAAAACTACCAAAATGCGTCTACATTCAATTGCCCCTTCCCCTCAGAACCCCTTGGAGCCAGGGGTATCTCTGCCCCTGAGGTTTCCGCGGAGCGGATTCCCCGCTCCCAGACGCGGGTGCGACTCCTGTTCCCAGTTCCCTGCCCACCCCAGCAAATGCCGGCAGCCGCTGCCGCACTCGGCGCTCCTGTCTCTCCCCTCGGGCTCCACAGCGGGCTGCGAGGTGCGGGCTGCGAGCCCCCTCGCTCTCCTCGCCGCCCCGGCCGCCGCTCCGTGAGGAGCGACGGCAGCGAGCGACCCCCTTAAGCCAGTCCGGCCGTCCCGGGCTGACCACCCGTCCCGTCCCTGCACTGACGGACCCCCGCCCGTCCCGATCACCGAGCCTGTGCCGCTGCCGTGCTCTCCCCCGGAACCGCTTCGGCGGGACCGGGCTCCCTCGGGCGCCGGGGGGGACGCGGGGCGGGGAGGGGCAGGTGAGGAGCGGGGCAGGTGAGCGGGCAGCGGAGGGTGGTGGTGGCGGCTCCTGCCCGCCCGGCGCGCTCGCAGCCGTTCTCCGAGGTACTGAAAGCTCCGCCGGAGTCAGCCGCAGCTCCTCCTCCTCGCCTTCCTCCTCCTCCTCTCTTTCCCTGCCTCCCGCCCCCGTCCGCCAGGCCCCGCCTGCCGCAGCAGCGCGCAGTCCGCGCCCCGCCTCCGCTGCCGGCTGGGCTGTGGGCGGGGGGGAGGGCGGGGAGACGTTAGTGACTGACAGGCACGCGCGCGTTCCTATCCCTTGCTGCGGGCCGGCCGCGGGAACGTGACTGGCGGGCAGGGCAGAAGGGGCGGCTCCAGACAGGGAACGAGAGATGTTTGACGGCCCCCGAGATCCGCAGCCTCTGATTGGAGCGCTGTGAGGATGGGCGCCCACTCTCACCAATAGAGGCGCAGTTCCGCGACGCCCGGCCCCCCAGCCCGGCGGGATGGGCGGGGCCAGGGGAGCCCCCGCCCCACTGCGGCGAGAGCGGCAGCGGCCGCGGAGCTGCTGAGGGGAGCAGCGCCGGGGCAGCGGGGCTGGAAGGGAACAGGGTTTATGGCGGTGGGGGGAACTGAAAGTTGGTGTCGCAGTTTTAGCTGCGTGCGGGACGTCGAACAGACCCAAAATTCGGCATAAAGTTGTGTCAGGGGAGACTTGGGTTGGATATTAGGAAATGGTTCTTTCACCCCGAGGGTGGTTGGGCACTGGAACAGGCTCCCCAGGGAAGTGATCATAGCACCCAGGCTGACAGAGTTCAAGGAGTGTTTGGACAGTGCCCTCAGGCACAGGGTGTGACTCTTGGGGATGGTCCTGTGCAGGGCAGGAGATGGACTCAGTGATCCTTGCGGGTCGCTGCCATCCCAGGATATTCTGTGGTTCTGTGCAAATGCCACGGGAGGTGACGCTCTCGGCGGTGTCAGGAGCGGTCCTGAGAGGAGCCCCCATTGCTCGCAGCGGCTCGGAGGGGTCTGTGTGGGTCGGTGCTCAGCCCTCACACTGACATTGCCTCCTCGGGGGCAAATCCCTTTTTCCTTCCCGGGAGGACTACAAAGGACCCAGGGCTGCCCTTCCCGAGGCTCGCTCCGAAGCCGTGCAAATCGCTGGGGACAGCTGTGTGGCCTCTGAAGCGCGATCCGGCACAGGAGGTGTTACACTGCACACAAGCCTCTATAAAAAGGTTATTCAGGTCAGGAACAAATGAGGCAGCGATTAAAAGTGACTCATGGCACAGCGCTGTCAACGTGGTTGGAAGCCGAGAACTGAATAAAATGGTGTAAGGAATAAGCACATAGCACCTCTCCTGGATAGGAATTAATCTGTAACACCTCACCAAAGTGTTGTACTTTCTTCACACTTGAGGTGACCAATGAGTGCACACTGGTCACCTAATTTTTCACGTTTTAGGGGTGCTTAGTGTAGTTCTGATACCCACTCTAACCCCAAATTTGGTTTTTAATCAAATAGAATACTACAGTTCCATGAATCCTAGTTTTTATTTCATTATCTTACACTGAGATTTATGCTTTTTTTTTTTACACTTTAGCTTATCCCTTTGTGTTCACAGGTACTCCCCATCTCCATGATAAAAAGATTGCAGTGAAGTTCAAAGAATAAGTGTAGCTTCACTTAATGCCCTCATGAAAAATAAAGGGTACATTGCTGATGAAACTGGAAAGGTTGATAGGTTTCTGTAGCCAGGAAAAATGGACAAAACTTTGTATGGGAAACAAAATATATGAGGACTATGGCAAGGAGACAGAAATGAAAAAGGGAATGGAACTGAGTAAGCAAATCTGTAAAGATAAAAGTACAGAGTTTTGAAGAATGAGGAAAAGTCAAAACCCAGTTGAAGCTATTTGAAGAATGTCATGTCCTACTAATACTATGTTCACCAGAGGGAATGCAAGTTAAAAAAAAAAGAAAAGCTAACAAAGCCCAAAAGAAACATAACTACATGAATTGTAAATAGGAAAGGGAAAGATAAGGTTAAAAAATGAAATAATTAAGATGAAGAAAATATCACAGAGACTTACAAAAAGTCTGTCTGGGAGTCAGAGGGTACTAGAGGAAGAAAATCTGATAACATAATAATTTTACAGTTCTAGGGAGGACAGAGATAAGACAGTTTGTTTTAAGTCAAGAAAAGGATGAAAATTAGAATGAATTATAACTTTGGAGTTGGAATAAGGTGCAGACATTTTTTGAATACCAACAACATTTCTCTTCCAGAGAATCGCTATGGAAAGCGGGTTATTGATGATTAGATACTACCTCAGAGTATCCAAAAGGGTGAGCAAGGATCCTTACACTGCCAGTGTGCTGTTAGGAAAACTGACTTGTAGGGAAAAAAACCAAAACAAAAACAAACTGACCAATAAAATACAATCAGTCCTGTTTATAAACAACTGTGAGAAAAACTTGGTCTCACTACTGGTGCATGTAAGGCATGTATGTTCCTTTTGAAAGTTTTTCTCTAAGCTGGACACAAATCCAGAAGCAGAGAGGGAGTGATGGAAATGAGAGTTGTGGGATGGTGCAGAGGGAGACAGCACAATGCAGGACATAGGCAAACTCAGTTTTGACAGGCGCAGAAAGAAGCCCCATTGAATGACCACATTGCTGAGAAGTTTTGTTGTATAACAAAAACAAAAAGGGGAACGATTTGGTTTTGACACAGTAAAAAAACCTATTGCTTCTTTTTTTTTTTTTCAGTGGAGAAACAAGCAGTAGATATGAGGCAATCTGTTGCTGGCTTGTACTGGTTTAGATGATATTGGTGTTTCATAGGATACTTGTGAGATTGCCACCACAATCTTACAGTTTTAATAAAAGTTGATAAAATTAGGAAAATTTGGAAAGATTTTAGATATTAAATTGATACATAAATGAAGTTAAATCATTCATGCCAGTGCATTGTGGGAAATATATCTGGATCTGTATTTTAGATAGAAATGAGAGGGTATTCTCCTCAGTGTTTTTGGGGTTTTTTAATAGTATCTTTTACATTTAGTAGTCATCTTGTTCTGCAAGGTCAAACAGAAACCAAATGTTAAAAGGATAACAGTTTACTACAAAGATTTTGCTGAGAAAGAGGATCTTTAACAGTCCACACCATCAAAATTCATATGAACTTTCATTCTGATTTTTGCTTAAGGAAGCTTGTGATTATGTGCAGTAATATAAAAAGATTGGTCACAATAAAACCTGGCAAAGGAAAGGGATATTAATTCAGTGTTCTCTCAATCTGATTCAAGAACTTACCAAGAAAATGAAGAATCGGGAAAGATGTGCTTAGATCAGCTGACCAGAAAGTGACAATATTAGAGATTGGATATATTTTGATCATTAATGTTCTGGTCAGTTCTCTGACTTTCTTGTTTAATTTTTTTTTAATAGCAAATCCTACTTTAGACTGTGGACTAGAGTTTCCTGACTTCAAAGCTGCAAACATACTTTAATCTCAGTTTATATTTTTGGTAGTTTAAAAAAAAATACATGCAGAACTGTGCAATAAGTGATGGTTTCACAGTTGACACTTTTTAAGTGATTCATGTGAGTCCCTTTGATAATCCATGTGTCAGCAGTTAAAAGCAATGACCCTTGAGAGAAATCACTGTATGCCCACCAGCAGCGGACTGGACCACTGCCTTGCAACTACACCCTGGCAAAGAACTTCAGTGCTTTTAGAGAAACTAAGGAAAAAGATGTAATCAAATCCCAGAAACACATCTATGCCAGTGCAGGCAAAACTGTGACTTTGCACAGCTACCTATTCCTCATTGCACTGTGGGACATTTGCCAGTGTTATCCATGTTTCTGTGTAATTCCAGAACATCGAATGGCAGCAAGCATAGTGTTCCTGCCTGCAGAGCTCCACTAAAAATATCCCCAGTCAGTGCTGAATATCTGGTTAGAACAGCTTGCTGAACTCTATCAATTAGCTAGATCTTAATCTATTTAATGTGTTTTATTAAGGCCATATAATGCTAATGTTTTAATCAAAATGTCAAGCAGTACTAAATCAGATTCATTAGGAAGGTCCAAGTCTATCACATCCATGTGGTTACCTTGATCAAACAAACCTGTAATCGCATCAAAAATTGAAGTCAGGCCTGCTTGTCAAGTCTTGTTTCCATAAAGCCATGTGGACTTGTTTCATTACATTCCTACCTTTAACTCTTTATTGATTGAATCACGCATAGCATGACTGCTTTAATTCACATAACATCACTGTTTCGTCTAGGATTACCAAGGATGCCAGGTCTGTTATTACCTTGGTCATTCTGCTTGATTCTGGGAATAACATGAGCTTTCCTTTTGCTCTTTGAATATTAGCTGTAAAGAGAGCTGTTAAAAATTAACATAAGAAGGCTGGAAGTCTCCTACTCTTTAAGGATCTTTGGATACTCAGGTGCCATAGAGACTGCTGATTGAAAAACAGCAGTGCCATTCTCATCCTACAGAGGTGTCAATGGATAGAAAGATAATTCATCATCCTCATGTAATATTAATACATTATCATTTTTCTTTCTTTTCATAAGAACAGGATGGAAATATTTACCATAAAAATGAGATCTTTTATGCATGCTCTGAAACCAGATTTCTTAATGAAGAAGCTGTGGAATGTGTCTGTACAAAACGGAGAATGTAATTTTGTAATAAGGACTCCATTTTGTGCAGTAGGCAAAGTACAGGTGTAAATTAGCCCCTGGTAGAGTTCCCCATGGATAAATCACCTCAGCTTGAGGTGATCTGTTCTCATTGCTGTTGAAAAGGAAGATCCTGCATCCATTTGAACTCTTGGGAGGGTTTTGTCCCTTCAGCAATGCATTCATTTGCTAGGGAAGTCAATAGTTTTATTTTGGGTTAATGAGCTGGATTAGCTCTGCACAGAGTCAGACAAGCCCTAGAGCCAGTGCAAAGGAAAGCAGACCTGGACAGAAAGATGAGGGTGGCCCCACTTTTGTTACATGTGGTTCAGCTCTGGTGTACACTAAAAATTCATTGTGAGGGTGGCCTATTGAGCTGCCTTCCAAATACCTGTCCTGCTCAGGAAGGGCTGCATATCTCAGTGAAGAGCTGTCCCAAGCCACCTGAAAAGCAGCTGGGGGCAAAGAGACTGCCCTGTCGTGACAGAGCAATGGGGCTTTCTGCAGAGGGTTCTCCCAAGGCTCTGGGACTCATCCTAGATTTGGTTGCTCTGAAGCAGGGGCCCTTTTCTAACAGGTTGAGGGGTCCAAGGTGATTGCACAGCAGTAACTTGCTTTTTTACTATAGCAAGTCTGCAAATATCTGCGATGTCAAATTAAGATAACTTGGGTTCTAGTCAAGACAATGTCGGGCCATGCCTGGGAGGCACAACTGGTCTGAGAGGCTTGATAAATTCTAGGGTAGTTAATATATACCATGTACCATATTGCCAGAGATTTCTTATCCACCTTTATTGTAGCTCTCAGACTGACTTTTTGGTATTCTCTCTGCATTCGACTTGCCTTGTATTCCATGCACAGTTTTCTAGTGCTTCCTCTTAATCCTTTTGCCTAACACTTCATTTTATAGATCCCTGTCTGTCACATAATTTAGTTCCCTGTTTCCGCTCTTACCCCTTCAATAAGGATTAGATAAAATGGTCTGGCTTTCCCAGGTCCTGCTGTGAGCCAGGCTGTTTGAACTCCTAATGACCCGGGCTTGCAATCCAGCCTGTGCACATCCCATGTATCTGAAGGTGTACTGGCTCATTAAAATATTTTTAGTAACTGGCACAGGTTTTTGGAAAGCAGAGTTGTTATTTTTGTACTCTGAAGTTTTCATTTCCATCAAGCATATGTCTGACTTTTGATCAATATATGCATTTCTAAGTTTTTTGGTGGATGTTTTCCATTCTGTACATTTTCATCTTCTCTAGGAGCTACATTTTCATGAGCAGGAGCTGATGCCTTTTCAAAGTCAGTTGTTAATAGTTCACTGAACAGCTTTCCAAAAAAAGACATCTACAAAAATGGAATAGCCCCTAGCTTTTCAATACCAGGGAATGTTGGGGTCCTTGACCAAATGTGTACCTATCTAGGTAACAGATCCAACAAACTGACCAGTCACCCTCCCAAACATGTTTGCAAGAGATCACAGATTTCCCAGTCATCAAGGATAAGCTTTCAGATAGGGAACTTCAAGCATCAGTTAAGCATGTTAGATAATCTACTGTATTTAAATCCCTAGAGAGGAGAATATCCTTTATTAAAGCAAAATCAGTAAGAGCTTTAGCAAGTCAGGAAGACTGTAATTCACAGTGAATATTCTTTTTGTTGTCAGCTTTGCTACAAATTTGACATTTTATGCCTTTTTCCATTATTGCTCTGAGTGTTTTGCAAATTATCACTGACATTTGAAGTGACAGCCAATGTATTGCAAATTGTTAGCTCACTTTACTAGATTCTGCCCTAACAAAGATCTCAGCTAGGACTGGGCTACTTGTCTTGGTTGCTTTCAAACCCACACAGTCTTGCAAGTTTGAAACATAATCTTTGAATTCATTTAAAAGCATAAGGAGTTTGAAAGGAAAAAAAATATGTTTAATGAGTCTGCACTTGCTCTATAGAAAAGCCATCAGCACAGTTTGCATTTTTGGGCAGGTTTCTTCCAATGTTCACAGAAAAGAGACTTCTTATTAGTTGGGGAAAATTTCAGCTGCCTTTCAATATCCTTCAGTTTAAATTGTAGGGTAAAAATGTCCATCCACTCAAACTAGTTTGATGAATCATAGGAACCAAAAATATAATGCATCAGTTCACAAAACATCAGATATCACATTTCTGGTCTATTTGTGAAAACCTTCATAGAAAAATCTTCTTCCAAGAGGGAGTGCCTGCATTTCGTATGGATGGTCCTTAATAGTGTAGATATTTGCATTAGAAAGTAGTTGGAAAGATCAAAGGAGAGAGAGAAAAGAAAAACAGAGGTAAAATGGAGCCCACATTCCAGTATTTCAATCTTTTGTTATTAAGAGCACTCAGTTTTATGTCTGCACCTTTCATTTTTAACAATTGATATATTCTGCAAATTGCTGTTGACCTGCAAGACCAATACCCTTGTCTCTTTTTGACTAAATAATTCTTCATAATAATTCAGCCTAAGCAGAAGACTCCAGGGAACAAATGCTACCTGCAGTCTGACTGCCAACCTTCTTTTGAAGTTTATGAAAAAATCTGTGCTGCTACTCTATAGAATCACCCCCATGTCCCAAACCATCCCCCAAACCTGGACCACATCCTGACCACAGCCAGGTCCTTCAGCACAGGACTGCAAACCACCTAATCAGCTGTCTAAGAATTAATGTCATGTTGAGCTATTCCATGGGTGAATCTAATCACTGAAATGGCTCTTATGCCTTCCTTTTCCCCCCTTTAATCTTAATTTAAGAGTGAAGTGAAGGCAGATGTGACCATTCTATCTCCTCTGCAAGTATTCTATGAAATACTCCATCCTAGTCCTGATACTTTGTTGAAAGGAAGTCTGGCAGAAATGTTAGCAGTGAAAATCCAATCAGTCCTAAAAGTTTAAAAAATGTTTCTTCATGCCAGAAATGACAGCTGTATTATTCCTCAGCTCTTGTTCTCTCTCACAGTCAGGGATTTTCTTTGTGCCAGTGTGATATATCAAATAGGAATTTATTGTGTAGTGCCTGGATTGGATTGGATTGGATTGGATTGGATTGAGTAGTCTCAGGGGCTTGTCATCCTTGCTGTCCCATCTGCATCCTTTAGGTAGTGGATATTTGCAAAGTGCTTTTCCACCTAAGAAGTTAGTGCTGTGCTGATCTGCAACACAGTGCTGAACACAAACTCTGTCCCTCTGCAATCTGTGTCTGTGCAACCCTGGAGGAAATGAGAATCCACCTCAGGACAGATCTGAGTTTAATTCTTCAATGTATAATCAGTATTTAAAATGGCAGGAATTATTTGTTTTCCAATTCAGAAGCTCAAAATAATGTTTATATATTTAAAATATATTGAAGTAAATATCCAAAGGTAAATTTAAAAAGGAATTATCTGCTTTGAAAATATCAGAATTATTTTTAACAAATATTGCTTGCATTTTATTTCTACTAGAATCATCTTCTAAACCTGACATACTCGTTCAGTCTTGCCATCGACTCAACCTAGTCCAAAATAGCTGTCACTGACTTCCACTTCTATCCTTTGTAGAGATTTGAGGCATTTGTCAGTGGAGAATTAGGCACAGCTGTCCTACATCTCAAGTTCTGTGTGATGACCATTGAATCAAAGCAGTTTCCCAAAAAATGCAGGAGGATTTTTCTGAAATACTTGGTAGAGACCATGGTCCCCATTGCAAATTCAGGTCTCTCTCAGGCAGACCCACCACCTCACAGGTGGAATGCACCAGACTGATGGGCTTGCTTATCCCATCTGTGTCATCAAGCCATGCTTTATTACCCAAATCCAGGCAAAGAATTGAAAAAAACATTCTCTCTATTGTTCTACTAAGTGATTAGCAAATAATTGCATAGCCCACTCATGTACGTCACATCATGCTCATCTCTATCCACAAGGAAAATCACTTTTAATCTTTGACTCCAGCGTTAGGGAAGTGTTCAGAGTGATAAATCATATGGAACATTTTGATAGTTTCTTCCTAATAGAATTCAGTTTTCTGTATTTTTGAGAATTATTTTCTCATCTCTGTAAAATAAATAAGACTATAAATCCTGGTCTAAAGGATAACACCAGGAATCTGGCAGTTATTAAATAACATGCAGCCAAAAGGAAGTATTGTACCTCTAACTCATTTGTCACGTATTTTAGTCATTTGTTTCACCTGTTGGCAGGTTTGAAGGTGAGTAGGTATAACGGATACAAACAGTAATTTATTTGGTATTTAAGTTTGCTTAGTGGTGCCTGGGCTGTAGGAGTTTGGGTGATTCATCAAAGGCTCTTGTCCTCCAGACAGCACAGACCCTGTTTCATTACAAGCCCAGCATTTTTTGAAAAACCAAGAGGAGGAGTGTCTAAGCTTTCCATTCTTGGTTAACATGAACACAACATCCCAGGCCTTGCTTTGCTCACAGACAAGCTGTAAAACCAAAGTTCTCACTCATTTTGAGTATTAAGATCCCCAGACATTTTATGGATTGCGTGCCTTCTGAAATGCTCAGTTTTGATCAGGTGTACGTCCACATCCTGCTCCTCACTCAGCAACATAGCCTGTGGAGGATGATTGGCATTCATACTAGAAATGCCCTGTGCTTTCCTACCACTATGAATTACTGCTTTCATCTCTGAATTTACATACACTGATGCTTGGACAGATTCTAAATGCATTTGGAAGGAAATGTGTTTTGAGTGACTGATGGAACAGAGAATGTTTCTACTTCTCATCAGACTACTCTTTAAAATATATCACTGACTTAGTATTTTGATCACTGCATTTAGTTTAGCCTCACCAAAACTCATTCTGTCAAGGTGGGTTTGTCTTTCCAAAGATTTGTGCTAAAATCTAATCCATTCTGCATCCTCAATGTTTTAAGATTTTTCTATTTTGATTCTACTGATGCCACTGTGTTTATTTAGAAAGAAAAAAAGGCTTTAGTTTTTTACAAAGAAACGAAAAAGGGGTATAGTTCCTCACATCCTCTTTGCTCACATAGCTGAGATTTGACTCCTCCATGTAAGAAATGGTTTTGTTTCAGTGTTGCATTGGGGTTTGTGTGACAAGATTTTGGTAACAGGGTGGGAACTACAGGAGCAGCTTCTTTGAGAAGCTATGAGAAACTTCCCCAATGTCTGACAGAGCCAAAGCCATCTGGCTTCAAGATGGACCTGCCATTGACCAAGGCTGAGCCCACATAACTTATTTAAGAAGGGAAGAGAATTATTGGGCAGAAGTAATTGTGGCCAGAGAAGACACAAGTGAGCATGAGAATATGTGAGAGAAATAATTCTGCAGATGCTAAGGTTGGTGCAGGAGGAAGGGCAGGAGTGCTCCAGGCGCCAGAGCACAGATTCCCCTGCAGACACCAAGGCTGGTGCAGAAGGAAGGGCAGGAGGTGCTCCAGGTGCCAGAACACAGATTCCCCTGCAGCCCCATGGTGCAGACCATGGTGAGGCAGGACACTCCTGCAGCCCATGGAGGTCCATGGTGGAGCAGAGATGCACCTGCAGCCCATGGAGAACCTCAGGCTGAAGCAGGTGGATGCCTGATGGAGACTGACCCCATGGGAAGCCCACACTGGGGCAGAGCCCTGGCAGGACCTGTGGCCCTGTGGAAGAGGAGCCCACACTGCAACTCATTTGCTGGTAGGACTTGTGGCCCTGCAGGGGACTCACACTGGAGCAGTTTGTGAAGAACAGTAACCCATGGGAAGGAGTCCTGCTGGAGAAATTTATGGAGATCTCCTGTGGGAGGGGCCCAGTGCTGGAGAAGGGGAAGGACTCCTCTTCCTGAGGAGAAAGCAGCAGCAAAAATAACCCTTTCCCTGTGCTGCTAGGGGGGAAGGAGGTAAGGATTTGGGAATAAAGCTAAGCCTGGGAAGGATGAGGGGGAGAGGAGAAAGTGTTTTTAAGATTTATTTTACTTCTTATTATCCTGCTCTGGCTTGATTTATAATAAATTCAATTATTTTCTCCAAATTGAGCCTGTTTTGCCCACAACAGTAATCAGTGAGTGATTTCTCCCCATCCTTAACTCATGAGGTTTCATTATATTTACTCTCCCCTGCTCTCTCCCGGTGGGGAGGGGAGTGAAAGAGCAGCTTTCGTGGGCACTGGCATCCAGTCAGGGTCAAAACACCAGAAGTGTTAAATTGCACATTTTTCTGTCTCTGTAGATTGTTCTGGCTCTGTTACACTGGAGGACACTGCAGATGCAGGCAAACACTGTCCTGTACACTAGTGACAGGACTTAGCACATCAGCATTTACCTGCTCACAAGTGTGGAGCTTCTGTTAGCTCTGGGAAGTATTCTCTCTCTTCACCAGCTCATATTCATCTTTTGCCCTGTAGAGTTTCAGAAGGTCTTCCCTCTCCCTTGATTTTGGTTCTGGTGTGAATACATAAAAACTTGAACTCTGGATACATGTTGTATTTGACAGGCTAATTGACCCATTTTAATTAATTGTCTTTGGCTCACACATAAGAGATCACCTTTCCCATAAGTAGCTTAAGGAATCCACTCATTAATCTTCTTAACAGCTATTCTGTTCTCACTTCCTCTAAGGCATTTGCTCACACAGCCTCCACACTCGACTCATCCAGCAAGGAAATCCCCAAAGGCTCTTCCTTGAGCTCTGGGAGAATCCTACCCCACAAAATCATTCCTGGAAGAAAGGGGTCATTATATTTTATTTAGATGCTCTTTTACCTCAGGAAAAGTAGCCAAATTTAGCTGACCTCAACTTAATTTTGAAGTTTTTGCAGTTCCTAGGAATTACACAATTACACCTGGAGATAGGGAAGGCCCTCTAAAACCATCTTTCTAGTACTACATTAAAATCACAAAACACCATATTTTCAACCCCTTGCTATCATGCTGAGATGAAGATTTGCATTAATTTTAAGTAAGCTTTGACAATGTCAAGTATAAAAACATACTGAATCTCAGTTTTTGCCTGGTGTAACCTCACAGATACAGAATTCATTAAGCAAGAAACTCTTGTGCTTTTTTTTCTGACTGCATCACAAATGTTTTTGGAAATGTCTTGTTTGGGCCACGTTTTCTTCTGCCACACAGCCTGCTCTGGCTTGTAAGTAGAAAGGTAATAATGTAGTAAAATCTCTGTTCTCACTGGCATAGTAGAGACAGGAGCTGACAAACTGATTGCATTTGACAGATGTAGTTGAGTCAATGAAAAGGACAGGGTGGATTTTAGAATAAGCAATACAAGGCAGCAAGGCGTAAAAAAAAGACAGGGTGAGAGATTTGGGAAAAAGCTGATTCGGACTAGATACTGCTGTTAGGACAAAGCCATAGGTTTTCAACATTTTGGGGAATGTTGAGACTAATAGAGAAGGAGAGGAAAAAACATAAGGTGGGGGAGAATGGGAAAAATCAAAATCAGCTTTCTGTTCTGGTCATACTGAATTGAAGTTGACAGCTATTTAGCCCTAAAATTATGTCAGATGAAAGCTGAGATGTTAGTTTGGACAGAAGAGTGACACCAGTCACTACTGTGTTTGTCAGGATCGTGATGCTTGTTGAATCTGTGTGGATGAAATTACCCTCAGGGAATGTGCAGAGGGAAAAAGAGTTTTAGGGCCAAGGATATGGAATCACCACAAAACATGTCAGACATAAAAGCCACTTTGAAGGGTTGGAAAGTTTATGGCATCCTAACCAAATGTGGCTGATTCTGCCAAATGAGGCACAGAAACCAGGATACTTGTGCCGTCCTTGGAGACACCACATGATGGAATGTACTTGGAGGTGTACAGTGGATTGTCAGCTGGATAACTCTGTCCTTCCCCATGGTGAGTGCAGAGGAGTCCTTAGCACATCTGTGTCCATCTCTGTGGGGCAGCAAGCTTAGTATAGGGCTGGTTTGACATTATTTATGGGACTGGCACCAGGCCAACTACAAAGCCTTTCAATCAATCTTCCCTTTTCTTTAGAAAGAGGAAAAGAAGCCCAAACAACCAGACTCCTGCTCTGTGTGTCTCAGAGCTGTCATGGGTGACCACTCTGTGTTGGTGGTGACAGGTCAGTCTTGGCCTGACTTCCTCTGCCCTTACACCAGCCATCTCTCCCTTGCCTTGTGCTCCATCCCTTGTACCAAAACTTGTGAGATCATATGTGTAGGTCTGATCAACGTACCGAAACTATTTGCTTTTTGGAAATGTCAGTTTTCTGCCAGATCAGCTTGTTCACTCAGCCCACCCTGCTGTTTCAAAACTTCTACAGCTTAAAACTAAAGCAGGGGAGTCGCTGGAGCACAGGCTAGGGCCGGGAAGGCACCTCTTTTCTGCAGGCACTGGGCAAGGCACACCAAAAAGCATCACTGGAGCTGGTGTCCCTGTCATTAGGGTAGAGAGAAAACGTCCTTGTGAAAATGAAGCAGGCTGTGCTCTAAATCTGAGTCACCAGAATGCAAAGCTCAAGTTTTCTATTGCATTTATATGTACTAACAGTAAAACTACTTGTCTTGCTGGGTTTTGGTTTTTTGCACGTTCCTCTTCATCTTGTACTAAACAAACACTGTTCTGATTCCTTTCCATAGGCAGACTTTACATTGAGGTCTGCATGTAGACACCCTTTTGGATACAAAGTGTGAGCAATCATTTTTAACCTCTGAGATGAACAGATATACTCAGTGGTATTTTGTCACCACCTTTAGCTGAGTTTTTAGAATAAATAAATTTAAAAATCCAAGTGCAGGGTACATTTCTCAAATGTAAGACCAGTCAGTAGGTGGGAGGTGGGTCAGATCTACCCTGTGACCTGGGGGATAAGAGTATTTTGACACTGCATGTTTCTCTCTCACGTACTGTGCTTGCCTCCTCTCACCTTGATTATAAAGTTTAAAAAAAAAAAATCCAATTCTTCACCACCTACACACATGCTATTAAAATCATGATGTGTATTAACAAAAAAACCTTTCCCAGCTGGATGGGAAATTGCTGATAGTGTTGCTATCAACAGAAGCCAGCTCTTCATTGTGCATCCATCCACCATGATGCCATAAAACCAAAGCCTGACAGGTTTTACAGTCTTAGAAATTGTTATCTTCTCATCCACTCCTCCATCTTTCCTTTGGTTTTTTTGTTTCGCCTCCTCTCTCCCTGGATAAATATAAACTGCCAAGATCATGGGTAGCGCTGACAGAGCACGATGGAGAGGTGACCAAATTACTCTGTCTCGTGTTCCATTATTTTTGGGAATGAGGTGGGAAGGAGCAAGTGGATAACACAGGCAGACCTGCATTCTAGCCTATAGCTCCAGAGCGGCTGCAATTACTGATGCTCCCTCCTGACCCTCCCTCCCTGATTCTTAGGGTAAGCTGTTTTCAGGAGAGTGACAAACTCCATTTAACAAGGAGCAGTTCTGAAACAAGTCCCTTGGACCACAGTAGCTTTCAAATTCCAGGAAACTCAGACCTCAGTTCAAACTTCAGTGCTTTCCTGCTCATAAGGCAGCACTTGATAGCTCTGCTTATACATTTTGACTGGGGTTAGGAGGTGACACCACAACTTAAGGCCTCTTGTCAATCTGAAGTTATGCTGTGAGCTATGCTTTATCTGTGGGAAAGACACCACTTTACAACATCTTAGTACTTAGTCTCTCACTAACTCCTATTATTTTCTCTGAGATTTCTTCAAGACTTGCAATAGAAAATACTGGACAAGTGAAATAGAATGACAAAGCTGGTCTCCAGGAGGAGAGGTTTTCTCTGGAATTCAGTCAGTGACAGCTACTGCTTCATTGTGCTTTCTTTTTGGTGTGAAATTTAGTTGTTGAAAATCACAAACCTACTTGGGCTGGTAACTAACAGTGTAGCCCTGAATGACTCCACATATGCTGGCAGGATTGCTCCATTCTCAGTAGTCCTTATTTCTGCTGTTTGTGAAACACCACGAAACATGAATGATTGACATGTGGATTAAGTACAGTCTCTAGATAAATTGTAGGTAATTAATTCCCACACCAAAAGGAAACATGTCAAAAAACATTAATGTCTAAATAGAAAACACATATCTTAGTCAAAACAAAACCCACAGCTGCTAACAAAAGTAATTCTATTGCTGCTGTGTTCTGAGCCCAAAGGGGACTAAAGCAAGTAATTAATGAGACATCTCCTTGTGTCTGGGTATTGTGTGTCCTTTTCAGCAGTTACTGAATATTTCCTCTGCTTTCATATATCTTCTCCCACCACTTCAACATGAAATAACAATTTTCACTTTGTAATTAAGACCTGTCTTGCAAGCATAACAGAGCCTCATCTTCTGCACGGCTGTGGGACCTGTATCACACCTCCTCTCCTCAAAAGGAGCTGATCTGAAACATGTGAGGTGAGTCACTATCTAGGCAAACAGAGCTGGGACTGGAGAATTTAATGCCTCCACCAACCTTCATGGCATGTGGCAACTTAAAAACAGCTGGGCCTGCAGCACAGGGCTTTTGTTTTAACACACACAGAACTGAGAAAGAAGGAAAGAAAAGGAAAGAAGGAAAGGGTTTTGTTCCTAGGCCCTGGGAGCTCCATGGGGAGTTGAGACGATGCCCAGGCTGAGCATGTAGACATTCTCTAGGGGGACCTAGCACCAACCAGGGGACTGCTCCACTCCAAGACTTGGCTTGGAAAAGAGAGTAAGCATCTCTTAAGGTGGATGGCCTTTAGCAGTGTAGGTGTAGCTGTGGTAACTGGGTATTTCTCCACTAAGCACCATCAAGGAAAGAGTTAACAAGTTCCCAAGAGCTGAGGTACCAAAGCCCAGCAGTAATTTGTTTCCACAGTTAAGTTTGCTTTGGGCTGTTGCTGTTATATTTGATTGAGAACAAGAAGCCAGTGGTTTGTGTTCAGTTTTTCTGCAGTGACCAATGTAACAAGCTCATTTTAAAATAAAGATGAAAATTTTTCAGTGATGTTTACAGTGCCTATCCTGACCTGTAAGATATCCTGGTTATGTTTTATCTTTAAATTTATTTAAGTTACTTGTCCCTTGAGATTTTTTTTTTCCCTCTTCCATTCCACTCTGTTGCTTTGCAGGGTGGTAGTCCATGCTCACCTCCATCCTAAAGTGAAACTGTAGTGGACATCTTGACATTGTGTAGCAGCTGCTACTATGTAAGTGGAAGAACAGAAAGTTGTTGCCACTTACAGGTATCAGGGGGACACAGACTTTTCTCTGCTTCTCCAATTCAATTAAATCTGTGCCTTCTGGTGTGGCTCATCATTTTTGGCTTTGTCCTCCTTCTGAGTTTGGCAACGCCTGTTTAAAATCTGGCATCACTGGTGCTGCTTCAGTCAGGTATCACACATCACCTGTGCACCTTTGCAAAGGGTCTGACTTGCTCTTTGCTGTGAGGTCACCTTACAGTCACCAAGCCAGCCCTGGAGAATGGGAGCTTCCTGACAGTGATTTAGAGGCTGGTAAGCAGAGCTCTCTTCCCTTTTTTAATACGTTTGCATCCCTGTCTCCAGTCCAGAAGTTTCTGCGTGGCTGTGCTTCAGCCTCTCTAAAGCCTGTGTGTGTTCCCTGTGCCCTGCAATGGGCACAGCCACAGCAGTAACATGTCATTAGTTAGGAGTTGTTCTGCTTGGGAATAGAGCAGAAAAACACAGCACGTGAACCCCCAGCATGAGTGAACAAAACTGTAATTCCTGAAAATGTGGCTAATTAGAAATGGCCAATTCCATTTTCCCTCATGAAAGGGGGAACCAAGGTCCTGTTCTTTTAAGCTCTATAGTCAGGAGACTTACTCATATCAGCATTAAGAAAGTTTTACACTGAGTCTTGGGTTTTTTAAACAAACAAAATAGCCCCAGAGTTGCCGATTCTTTCATTCTTTCATCTCATTTCTATCCATTTGGCTTATGTTTGTTTTGAATTGTGCTGATCAAAACATGCTTCAATAGTCTCCAGCTACATTACTTGTTTAAAGTCATGACACCTATTAATCCCAATATCCATCTGATAATACATTTTATGCATTTGTGCCAGGCTCATCTAGCAATTCCCCCTTGACTATGTTCTCATTAACCCTAGGACTCTTTTCTGTGATCTCTTCATTTCTCTGTACTCATGTTTATTCATCCTTTCCTTTATTTGTTGAGGTTGAACTTCTATTAATTGATTGCAGCTCATTCTTCTAGCTTGCACTTTGTCTATTCTCACCTTCCAGAGCTATGTACATGCTTCCCTCTTTCTATTCTGCAGGTACGAGCAGGCTCTCAAGCTGAGAGGGGTTGCTTGGGCATGATAGGAGACCTCCTTGATTAACTCTCCACCACGAACACTTCTCCTGGCTGTTTGTCTGTTCTCCATCAGGCTTTGTACAAGGCAGAGGTATCATCAGTTAACACTCTTGCAGCAGAGACTTGTTTGCAATTCTGCAAAGAAATAGCTTCTCTTGTTTCCTTGTCTTTCAACATAAAGATAAGAGAGGACTCATCATAGAATGGTTTTGGTTGGAAGGGACTTTGAAGGTCATCTAGTTCCAGGTCCCCCACCAGAGCACAGGTGCCACCCACCTGGCTGACAGAGCACAGAGTCATGTAGAATGCAACTGACAGCAAAAACCAGGAGGGGATAGGGAAGTCAAATACTTGCTCCAGATCTCAGGAGAAATGGACCAAACTGTGTTCTTGTGTGACCTCTCCCAAAGGAATGGACTTTTGTCCTCCTCCAGTAGCAAGACCACAGTGATGTTCAGGAATTTTCTAATACCTGTGTGTTAGCAGATTTGATCCATGTCACCCCTTCCGCACTTGGATCATGTTTAGGCTCCTAGCATTGATACTAACAAAGTCCTTGTGCTAACTATGCTGTTTTTAACCACTGGAGCCCATGGTGTTTGTAGGTCCAAACCCAGGACACAGGGAACAAACACCTTTCATTGCAGTAATGCCAATACACGGACCATGGATGGTGTTCCAAATGGAGCTCCTCTTCAGAGAGCATCTCTCATAAACTGACACCCTTCTATCCCTCTCCTGGAGCCCTTTCTAGTTGCCTGACAGAGAGCCAAGGATGAGCTCCTCCCATGCT
This sequence comes from Agelaius tricolor, assembly GCF_023055355.1. NCBI lineage: Eukaryota > Metazoa > Chordata > Aves > Passeriformes > Icteridae > Agelaius > Agelaius tricolor. Next base: position 23,505,184 of record NW_027269269.1, read on the forward strand.
GGCTGAAACAAGTCAGGATGCTTGAACAATGCCACCTCCCAGCATGGGAGACCAGGCAGGAGAGTGGGTGACAAGAAGGAGGGAAGAACGCACCTTTGAGCAGCAGCCTTCGTGATGTATTTGGATGAGGGTGTTTGTTCACAGCTCCAACGATTTTTCCACCTCCAGCAAACTGCTGACTACCATCTGATGGCAAAATAAACCAAAATTGTGTGCATCGCCTCTACTGCCTGCTCTGACAGCAAAACATCTGCATAGCTGTGCTCCTGAGCCCCTCTGGTAGCTTGAAGTTGAGGATTTAGATCCTCAGATCCTTCATATAAAAAAGGATGTGATGGAATCCACTTTTCATTCTGTGGCTTTCATAGATGTGGAGGGTGAGAAAACATGCTTAGAACAGCCATGGAGTTTAAAATGGGTGTGTTGGCTTCAAGACACTGTGTGGTGGGACACACTTCCCTGCATTTGGCACATGCTGGAAGAGCTGGGCTTTGAGAAGGACCATTCAGATTTCAGTAATCCACATACAAGCTCATCTCAGGGAACGATAGACATAGCTACTGTGGAGTATTTTTTGTCCACTAGGCTTGTTATCCTGTCAAAGAATATAATTAAACTGGCTTCTCAGATGCACTATAAGCCCCAGATGTCTCCTATTTATCACCTTATTTTGCTGTAGCTGCTCACACAACAACTATGTTATTAATTCCTTACCTATTTTTTAGCAATTGATGTAGTATTCTTTGTGTTCTAGCTCCCTGTCTTCCATTACCTATATAGATTGGAAACTAGCTCATTTCTTGGAAGGAAAAGTTGGCTTATATTCTTTCCCAGCAGATAACATTTAGGGTCACACTTTGCTTTCAGGAGTGCTCATAAGTAATCATCAGCAGTTGTGATTATTCAGCTGGTTACCCAGTCTACATTTAGTGGTGCTACACTGAGTAATAGCCTGTATTTAAGTTTTCTGTGTCTTCATGTTGAACTTCATAGATTTGTTTTGTGATTTGGCTTGTTGCTTCCTTCCTGCTATCAGAAAAGGCTGACTAAGGTATTATGCTTTTTGGTAGAAAATAGGCAAGAGTTTCAGTCCTCATACAACCACAATAAACCAAAATGTTCTGTGTGTCTTTCCTGTAGTAACTGATTGATATCCACCTGCTTTACTAACATGAACTAATATGTTCTCAATGGCTCCGCTGTAGCAGAAGGATTTCACTCTTGCTATCTCTTAGAAAAGGCAAATTGGGGTTCAGAAGAGGTGTGGATTGCTCCAAGTTCATTGAGAGCCACAAGCTGTGATTGAAATCTCTAACCCCTGCCTGGAATAGCTACCCTGCAGCATGTGTAGTACAAAAGCTGCTCAGAACCAGCTTCCTCAGCTCTGTAAGACACTGATAACTCCGTGCAGCCCTCACTGTCGTGCATGCTCTCTCTTCCTGCAATTGCCAGAGGGACACTTTGGGTGAAATGCTCCCCAAATTTCTCCTGGTTGTTTTACCACCCACAGGAAAAAATATGTGGGTCTGGTCCCAAGCTGCTTCTGGATGCAGCTTGTATCCTGATCACCCTAAAATCCTTTCCTAGAGAGACTTCTGCCAGGATATAAGGAGGAGGGGGTTCTAGAGGTAGGGAAGGTCTTGTCAACCAGGACATTAGGCTCTTAGGGGTAGAAAAGTCATACTTTTTCAGCCTACTTTGCCCAAGCTGTGGCAAGACAAGTTACATTGTACTAATGAAAGAGGAAGCCTGAGTTTTTGGAATTGATGGGGATGGCAAGTCTTGGAGGTAAAAGTAACTAATCTCTTTTCTCAGCATCAGTTTCTCTGGGAGTTTCTCCTACTTCTTCCATCCAGGCCTATCTTTTTTTCTTCCTCTTTTTCCCAAAACTCTAAACCCTGGAGTAGTAAAATTAAGTTTTGCCAAAGTCACTGAAGCATTGAGCTTCAGTTCCCAAGCTATAACCTCTCTGTGCATTTCCCATTTTCCATGCTCCAGTATCTGAGGTAAAAGCTTCCATTGTCAAAGAAGGAAGTTCCTATCAAATACAATTCCAGGCCTGGAGGGGGAAGAGTGAATAAACATTCAAAATTTATATTCTTAAATGTAATGAATTTTAAAGACAATCGTGTGTTTTGAGACCTGATGTGTGCTTTTTTATCATTTGGAGCTGGCAAAAGTACAAGTGTCTGGGGAAGTTTTAAGACCTGTTTACATTATAAACAGAGTACATTGCTCCCATTCCCCACTCCAGATCAGCTGTACTGGGTTTTTAAAAAGTGCCTGTCAGAAACATCAGCTCCCCTCCTTCGGGGGTAGCAAGATCTTCTCTAAGATGATCGTGTTTGCCCTCTAGAAAATTCAGCCTCACAGGTGGAATGAGGCCCTGACAGAAGGGCACAGTGACGTGGGGGAACAGCAAGAGGGATAAACAGCTCCGGGCTGCCCTTACTCACGCAGGGATGCAGGTGCTCAAGTGCGAGACACTTGGGCGACGCGCTGGGAGAGGAAGCTGGCTCTCTGCCTGAGCATGGCAGCAGCTGAGATATTAATTCCATGCTGCTGAGAGCCTGAGTTCCCTCAAAATGAAAATAAGGCAGTTGTAAAGAGAAGCGGAGACCCAGGGTTAACTGTGATATCCTGCAGGAGAAGATAATATTGAAGCGTTGTCAAGCGCTTTCACACGCCCCAGCCATTTCATCTTTGTGTCCGACACAATGACCAGGAAGGGAGCACAGCACTTAAGGCTCAGAAAGGAGAGCAGATAGGGCAGAAGTAGCTAAAGGGCTTGGAAGGTCAGAGACAAGAAGGAAAAACATTTCCATGTTTCTCACAGCAACCTGAGCAATAATCCTGGGACATGGATGCAGCTGCAGCTGGCAAAAAAGATGCAAAACCAACAACAAAATCCTCCTGGGATTAGGAAACAGTGAGGAGCTAGACTGAAAACCAGACGCATTTCAGAATAAATTCAGTGTTTCAAAAGCAATGATGTGAAAGGCACATGAGCCACAGTAATAAAATGTGATCTCAGCTGTTACCGTAAACAGGGAGGGATAATTGACAGGGAACTAAAACAGATCCACACAGCACGCATAGCCCAGGGCTCTGCAAGCCCGTGGCTCAATGAGAGGAAGAGGAGTGGCGTGGGGAGAAGTCAGAGAGAGACTGACAAATCACAGCCAAAAAATAAATAAACCACACAGCAGCCCCGTGATCCCTGAGACTGAAGATTCAGCTGGAATGTGTCTTGTGGTGGATCAGCAGAAAGAACAGTAGGCAAAAAACAAACTCAGTCTTAGCCCAAACTAGAAGTATTGGTATTTTTGTATATAAAAATAATATCATGAAAACCAAATGTCTTTGGGGCTGAAGAAGAGAGACAGTGTTTATGAATTGGTTGGCCAGTTCATTTCATCCCTTGGGCATGTTTGCTATCAAAAACCTGCAGCTTAGGAGAAAGTGGCCAGTTTGGATGTGGAGGGGAGAAAATCCATGGCTGGGATCCGAGACACAGCACTATAAACAAAAGCTCTTTGGAAAACAGTCTGGTGTGGGGATGGAGCAGCCAAAGATGCAGGATAAACAGCACAGAGTGCAGAAAGCTGCAGCTGAGCAAAGGCTTTCCAGAATATCTGGCAGGTTATCACATTCTTCTGACACATACCATAGACACATGAAAGTATGTGCACAGACACAAATGTATGCATGCTATGCATGTTTGTGTATGTTTATGGACTTCAAAGCCACCTGAGCCACCACTATGGGTGGTGTTTGTTCCAACAGAGAAGGATGTTGCTATTTCACAGTTCAACAGAGGGGTGCTGCACTGCCTCTTTCATGGAAACCATATCCCAGAAATGCTCAGTGAGTTAAATAATACAGGCAGTGCTTTAAATAATAAATAGTAGTGTACAAATGAAGGATGTTGAGAGACTGCAGGAAAGGAACACCAGTGATGTTTTCAGCTGATATTAGAAAAAGATGGTGGGGCGGATGAGCACTTGGGACTCACCACTGGAGAAGAAGGGATCATTTCTTTGTACCCCCCAGCATGTGGGGAGCAAGCTACAGCAAGGGGCCATAGTCATGCTTCCTGGGGTGCCTACACCACTAGCACTGGGTGGTTAGCAGCAGTCCCTGCTCACAGGCAGCAAAATTCTAGGGGGGTTTTACTATTGTCACCCCTACAGCTATAGACAAATGCACACAGATGGGTGGAGAGGTATCACTCAGTCCCATTCCATTCCTATTTGTGATGTTTTCTCCCTCTTTTGCTCTTACAATGCCCATTCCTACAATTTCTCAAGCAATCTCCACAGGGGGAACTTGCAAGCATTTCTCTGTACCTTGCAAACACAGTTTGCACCTTAATTGGGATGTAGATTATTCAGTTCTGCTTCTGAATAACTAAAATGTTTTTTCCATACATGTGAAGAGAAGTGTGTCAGCCTTTGATCATCAGTAGCTATCCCCTGCCTAAAATGTAAATGGCTATGGCAATGTCATTTCCTTGTATCCTGTGAGTATCAGGAAAGATGGTCAGATAAAGAACAAGAATTGAAATGAAACTCTGATGATGAATACTAACTCTTGCCATTACAGCAAATTCCTGCCACGTCATAATCCAGCTGAAAATGTCTGGGCATGCATTCTTTGGTCATTTGGTCCTCCCTGCCTGCTCAGAAAATGAGAATGGGGGAAGCACAACAAAGCCAGTGATGTCCAGAGGAAAAAAGTAGAAAAAAGGACTTCCTGCCTCACTAAACTTCAGGATTTGACACTTTCTTGGTTCTCCAAAAGCTCAATGAGAGGCAAGAGCATCACCCCAAAGAGTGGTTAAAGCTCTGTAGACTCAATCTTGTGTATTTTCACAGATGTTTTGATTTGTTTTGCTGAGATCTTTAGGACAAGAGGCAGATCTCTCCTACATGCTGTGTGTCTCTCACTCCAAATGCCTTCATTTCGTGGACATTGTAGAGGAGCCTGCAATCAGGTACATCTAAGCCAGTCTGCTTGACATTGTGGGAAACTGCTCTGTGAGTCTGTTCAGAGCCCTGACATAGGTAAAAGAAGGTTCCATAGACTTCCTCAGGCTTTTTTGGATCAGATTCTGCAGAATATGCTCAACACTGATTTTACGTTAAGCTATCACTTCTATATGCTGAGATTCATCATTTTCAGAGAGGGTCAGCTATACAAGAAGATACTCCTGGCATTTAGATTTTCTTCCAATGACATGAAGATGCTGTGTAGTACATATGTGCATTTTGTTCAAGGTACCTGTTTAAAGGAGGGGGAAAAAAGAGAATAAACAAAATTGTCCTTCCCTTGTCATTATCAGCCATGGTGTGATTAGGAACAGAAGTGCCAGTACTTGAACAGCAGACATGAGAGTCTGGCATCCTCACAGAGTTGGATGACCCTCTGTGATGGCTTGAAGGGAAAAAAAAAGCTTTCCCTGTTAAGCAACTTCTTTGTAAGTAAAAGATGTGCCAATATCCATCTCCATTATTCCCTTGCATATTGCAATGTGAGCACCTGGTATCTCAGACTCAGCATTTTAGTTTGGATTACCTGAGTGCTTTTGATGAGATTTTCCTGGTTATGCCCCATCTCCTGCTTTGGCTTTAAAGCTGCTAATGGTGATTCAGTCCACAGGTCCAAACCAGAGCTGGTCTGAACCAGCCCCACACCCCAAATGGTTTCACTGCACAGGTCTGCTTCGATGCACCTTCACCTCTTGCTTATGAAAATACCTGAGATACCATTACCACAACTACTCCAAGTTAGTTAGCCCTTTGTTCATCTTTCTGTTTTAACAGCAGAGATCTGTTTATCCACTGAGCAGCAACCATGAGGCACAGCAAGGTCCCACGTGGCATTGACTCCTCTGCCAGGGCAAAGATGATCTTCCTACCAGGAAAGAATTTGTTCTCATTTGGGAGTCCTATGGGCATTACTGGTCAGCCAAGTCTGTCTTAGTTAATTAATCCCTGACCCATCCTTTTGTGCTTTTCAAGTTGCCCCAGTAGGGGTTTTTTTACTAAGATCTGATGCTTAGGGAGGTGATTATGCAGCATCTTCCCTTCCCAAAGTAACTTCCCAGCCATTGCAGTGCCAGAAGTAATGTGATATGACCTCAGATATCTAGCTGAGTGATTCCTGTGCAACAGGGGATAATGAAATTCAAGTGTCTGTCTGCAGTGTGTGTGAGCAGCTGCCTGAAGCAGCCCAGGAGGCTGTTTGGAAACAATCAGATGGCTGCTCTGGCAAGAGGTGTCACCCATGGCTGCTGCTGTCTCACCTCTGGGTTTGGTGCTGCCCTGCACACCCCCAAGAAGAGAGAGAGACAAAGCTTGATGCAGTGCCAGGCACTCTCAAACACTGCCATCCGACACGGCAAGGGACAGGGAGCTGCCCTGAATTGAGACTTGGTGGCCACCAGCACTCACCAGGGCTGCCTGCACAGTTTGTCTGGGCAAATACAAGGTTTCAGACAGGTATAAATCCACTACTTGCCTAATGATCTGGGCTAATAACTGTTCCCTGTTCAAATCTTTTCATCTTCCTACCTGGAACTTGTGCATGATTGTTCTTAGCTGCACTATTTTACAAATCTAGCTTAGCTAGATGATGACAGATCTATCTACTTACTGCCAGATAGTGCTGCCCTTGTGAGTATTTATAGATCACAACCAAAGTCAGTTCTTTGGCCAGAACAAACTTGAAGCTGTCATGAAAAATACTGACTGAGCTCTTTTTTTTGGCAATTACTTGGACATCTATGAGCCAGTCTTTAATTTCACCAATGCAGTACTGGCTACACAGATTTTTTAATTGTCTTTTTTTTTAATGAGAAGGACACATGCAACTGTCAAATAGATGTCTCTTACTTCCAGCAACCTATAAAGATAACTTCAATCAGATAAATAAAAAAATCTCATTTTTATAAGAGGTTTCATTGATTGCTTTTAAGAAAATAGGTTTCAACATTTGCTGGCATTGTGTATGCTCCCATTCATCAATGCTTTATTCACCTCTCATATGTGCTTAGCAATAATTTTGCCTGGGACTGGTGACAGACTGATTGGACTTGGGAAATCCAGGTATGGACTCACAGTTTAAAGGGGCTGGCATGCTGCTGGCTGGCACATGATCAGCATGACACCAGGCATGCAGTACCACTGCACAGCTGCACGGTCTGCCTGCAGAGGGACCAGACAGGTTTGCAACAAAATCTTCTGCACATGCAGGGGAGCAGTGCCCAGTATGTCCCCCCCCATTTCTGGGGACAACCCCAGGTCATGCTGTTTAACCAACAGTCACTTCTCTGGCCCTTTGTAGCTTCTCCTGTCTTTAAATATATTCTACAAATATTCTCAGTGTTTCAGGAAGCTCCTCAGACACTTCTTCAATATTCTTGTGTTGTCACCTTATTGCAAAAGTTCCACACCTTCTTGGTGATTTCTCATGGGCATCTCCTCACAGCACACCCAACAATCTCCAGCTCTCTTCTCCACCAGCTAACCCACTTTTTTATAGCACTCATCCTCATTGGACACAGCTGTGGCCTGTTAAGGGCAGGCCTGTTCCTAATCTTAGGGGATTAGTACAGCTGCAACTCTGCAGGTGTGAGACTACCTTCTGCACTATCTTTATTTTCCTACATTCTATCCCCCCACATTCTTGGTCACTGTTTTCTGGTAATATTTCTGTGCGTTGCTGTGATGGCTGCAACAATCTGTCCATTGATGCTGAGACAGAAAGTATTTCTTCCTTCCTGTGAAATAAGCACATCCCACTTCTTTCCAAATACACAACATAAATAGTCAATGCATATTTCTTCTTTTTGTATTATCACAATTGGCAATTCTGGCACCTTTAACCTTTAACATTGTAGCTACAGGGGCTAACAAAGGGAAGAGATGTTACTGAACTTGATGAGTGTAATTTTTGTCAGAGAGAATGGGTGTGAAATGCCGACAAAAAAGTTGAAGTATGAAATCACAAGGAGGTTATAACCAATCAAAATACCAGGTTCTAAAATGCTTTCCACACTCTCCTCCATCCCTTGGGATCTGGGGACAAAAAGAACTACTTTAATACTACTATTTCCATGCAGAATATTGTTTGATATGGCAATACAGATAGCATGAAGATTTGATGGTCCAAGAGGTCCCTATGAATCCTATCCTCCTGTATGATTGCAAGGATTTTGTAAGGTCTTAGTATACTTAAATAATGCCTTCTTGCCCTTAATCTTTAAACCCAGGATTTTTTCATTAATGTTTTATCTTCTTCCATCAGCTGTCTCTTTCCGAGCTGGTGACTTGTTTGCACAGCCACCAGACTTTCTGTTACTCTCATTCGTTACCTGTAATAAGGTTCGCAATAATCACCGTTGCTTGTCGCTTTCACTTCTTGTCTTTACTAAGATGGATTTGAGACCAGAAAGCCTCTCACAAAATGACAGGTTGTAGATTTGGGAGGAATCTAATTGTATTTTTCAAACACAATGTTCTTATTTCTATGCTAAAATTTTTCCTGGAAACAATTATTTGACTGCAGCTGACCTCTAGAAATTGTCCTTGGAAAGAACAAAGTAGACTCCTGCAGGCTCAGAAGTGGTCTGTCTGCACCCAGAGGAGTTTGTCAGGTGCTTCCACAGAGGGAACCAGCTCTCTGAGGGACTTGTTTTTATCCATCCTGAAAGAAAATATATTCATTATTCCCTGTAAGTATAAGATTGTTTCCATAGCGCTGGCTCCAAACCTGTAGGATCCAACTCCTTTGCTGGGACTTTGGTGTTCAGCCAAGCCCCAGCCACCAGGGTGGGCTGCCAGGTGTGGCAGTCCTGAGGAGCTGGGGACCCAACAGCCACTTCCAAGTCTGGAATTGCCAGTGGAGGGCTGGGAGGTGAGGCAGGGCATGTAGATGGGTCATTTCTCACCGGGGGACAGCACCCAGGGATGTCAGCAGTTCTGTGCAGAGCAGCACAGGCCTGTTTGGGGGGTTCATATGTGGCTTGCAGGGTGAGGAAACCTGGGCACCCCTGATGAAGAGCAGACAGGCTGTAATTGAATCCTTTTCAGTTTATACCTTGCTGGCAGCTTAGCTTCAGGAGTGCCAGAAAAAACCCCTGTGCACTGAAGAAACACAACAGCTCCGGGCAGGCAGAGGCATTTTCCATACATGACCTACAGTGAATTGCCTCTTTATGTTCCAACTTCAACACTTCATTAGCAGCGGGGTCATTGGCCACTCCTCCCTCCAAAAAACCACAGAGGCAGCACTAAGTGCTGGAGTGGAAGAGGAGTAAGCACTTTTCAATTAGCCACGAAGAACTTTATGAGACGTGAGACTGCGGCAGCAGCGGGGAAGGTGCCGGGTGTCCCTGGGCCGGTCTGACGCTGGCAGTGCAGCCCAAGGGCAGTGGCAGGCACGGGGGACTCAGCCCCTGTACTTGTTTGTTAAACCTGCTGCTCATTTACGGCCATAAATGTCACGTTTGGCTGCAGTGGCATAAATAACAGGTGACATTTTAACAATATTGTCAGCACCATGCGGGGCGTCTTCTCACATTGATGAGTTATGTGAGGCCAATGTGAGTTTTGTGGGGTTTGTTAGTTCTCCTCTTTGGAGGCAATCACCTATTTGCTCCTGAAAACAAATGTTAAATTAAAAACCACTCATATGCATTGCAAATAGCTTCTCAGGAGGATTTCTGATGTTGTAAAATGGCAGAGCTATAACTCTGAGTGAGTGAATACTGGAGGATGAGAGATGGCTATGAAGAGAAGCATCCTCCATGCACATGAGCAATGGGATGGATATTGCTCCTGATAATTTAGTCTTCTGAACATGGCAACATGGTTTTAACAACAGGTTTTGCTGTAAAAACACATTCTCTGTGTTGGCATCTGCCTCTCAGTGTCCTGGGCCTTTCATGTACCAAGAACAGTCCATTAGAATAAAATGGAATATTTATATATACATGCATAATATAGCAAAATCTTCTCTTGCTGCCAACCCTTTGATTATTTCTAAATGACACAATAATTAAACTGAGCGATTTATCACAGAAATACATGGGAAGTCACAGCCTGATTAAAAGAGGGGAAAAAAACCCCCATCAACTCACAAATATAACTAATAAAAGTACTGGAAGTCTGCACTTTGATCCAAATCTCCTTGGGAATTTCAAGCCATTTACCAATATTTTACAAGCTGTTTCAAGCCACACAAAGACTTAACCCTGCTGCCAGCCAGGAGCAGCAGCACAACAGCATGGTGGCAGGGAGGGAGCACTCCACTATCCCTCATTTTCCTTTGGCACTTCTTTCTGCCTCCAAGTCAACGTGCTCAGATGCTCCTTAAAACCCCTGTGTTGGCTCCATTACTGCCTCCCTGTCACGCACACTCAGTGCCAGAGAAGGATCTGCTGAACCCTCATCATTGCTGAGAAAAAGACCAGCCTGGAGAAGAAGGATCCCCAGTGGCTCCCAGCAGCCTGGGTGCATCCATCCCCATGTCTTTCTCTTCTACCTGCAGGAGGTGTGGAACACCAGGGGTTGTGCACCTGCAGCTCTTATGTGATTTGACTTCCACAGCAGCTTTACCTCGACATTCCCTCCTGCTCTGAGTGCAGTGCAGGGTTCCAGACCTGCTGCTCCTCTTGTCCCATGAGCTGCTGCTGCCTTGCTCACCCTGCAGAATGGGAATGGGCTGTGCTCCCTTCAGGATGCACCCAAACTGTGTGTCCAGCTGCCTCCCTTGCTGGGGTGTGCATTTCAAAGGATATTTAGAGCTTGGACCTGTGACAGTTTGGACTCATGGCTGATCTGACACCTACACCTTTTTTATTTTTCATTATCTGCTGAAACCCTATTTTTTTTTTTTTTTCTTAAAGCATTTCTGCCACACTGCAAAATCCCCAGTCTGGCTATGGGCATGTACTGCTAACAGAAGAGATGGAAACTTCTTATCCTGAGGCCAGGGGCTTATTGTTAACATTAAGTTTGGGACTTCCAGCTGCAGAATCAATTTGTTTCACCCAAATTAACAATGTATCTGGAGAATCTTCTCCATCTTGGGGCTCCCCAGTAAGGAAACAGGTTAATATAGAGTTCAGCAGCAGGTCTCCAAGATGGTTAGGGAAGGGCAGTGTGTGATGTGCAGGGAGAAGCTGGGTGAACTGGGTTTGTTCAGATGGAAGAGAAGGTATGGGGAGATCTCATTGTTGTCTGCACTGGGAAGGCACAGAGAAGATGGAGCCAAATTCTTCTTGGAGATGCACTGTAGCAGAGACAACAGGCATGAGGTGGGATGGGAGCAAGTTGGAAAATTGTGGTATGGGAAAAGCTCCTTTATCCTTATAAGGGTTGTCAAAGATTGAAATAGAGTCCAGAAAAATTAGGAAATCTCTCTTCTTGGAGCTATTAATGACTCTGCTGGACAAAGCCATAAATAACCTGCTTTAATTGGGCCTGCTGTAGTGGGGCCTTTGGCTGGATGGCCTCTGGAGCACCTTCCTGACTTCAATTAGTTTGGGATTTGGTGAACATCATTTATTGAGCTATGCTTTTCCTCTAAAATGAAAAAATACCTCTTTGATGAGAAGATAATATACTTGTTATAAACTCTGTCCCCTGGGATCTCTCAGAACTGGACAACTAAAGTACTAAATATATGCACCACCATTCAGAGCTGGTATTACATTGCCAGTACTTCACAGTTAATTATTTTTTGCTTTCAAAGGAGGAAAAGTAATTTAAAAAATAGTTTAATATCAGTCTCACACCAAAGGTGTTTCTTACTGCTTTTCTTCTATAAACCATCAGTAGCATTAATTAAAATTTTCATTTCTTTTCCAGTTCCTTTTCTACTGTGAAGACTGGACCTTTAATAAGTAGCTGCCACCTCAGCAGTGGGTCCTTTCAGAATCAGGGCTGGAATTTGTTGAGGGTATACACATGTGGGATCTTGAGGAGAGGGGCATGGTGGTGTCAGAATTACAAAGGCTCTGCAATCAGCAGAGAAAACCAGACCATGTTGTAAGTCATGATCCATAGTCCCAGGAGCACTCCAGCACTCAAAGCTACCTCTCAAAGGATCTGCCCAGCTCCCAGGAAGGCAAGACTGGAAAGGACAGAGCCTTCATGTATTTAGTCTGTCCTCCTAGAGGGACTGTTCCCTATCTCCCTAATTCCAGGACCTGGCAGTGCTGCTGGGCTCCCAGGTGGAGTCCTCTCAACTGCATCAGTGCCCCTCAGCAAGGGAGAGGGGTGACCTCAGCACATACTACTGCCCCAGACTGCCCTGAGTTTGGAGACTAAAAATGGACAATCAGGGAAACAGGGCACTGAAGTGACAGGACTCTTGTGGAGTTTGACACCCTATAGTGCTAATATATCCCTTCAAGGATGCTGTAACTTGGAGCACAGCAGCACATATTCCAAGATTTGGGCATATCAAGCTATTACAGGGTCCTGCTGTGCACCTTGCTCCTCTCTAAGTAATTGGCAGATTTCTGGACTCCTTTACTGCTCTGAATATTGATCAGTCTTCAGGAGCAGCACCAGGCTCAGCAGTGATTCCTCTGGAGCATTCTCTCTCCAGTGGGAGTGCTGAACTTCCCACCTTTGCTTCCAATCTCATCCTTCGTTCATTTGTGAGCATTTGATGTGGAAGATGGTTGGGAAAAGTGTGAGATAACAGCAGGATTTTCCTTCTTTGTGTATCTGGTGAGGGCATTTCAGGGCACTTAGAGTGGGAAAGTGCAGCTCTCTGCCGAAGAACTTCCACTCACACTGTCTGCAATGGTCCCAAGAGATTCATTAATTCTATTTATTCCAGTTTCCACTATCTGATGAGCATGGAAATCACATCCTGTACAGAAATTGGACACACTTGTTTCCTGCTGCTGCTCTGGTACCTGGGCAGTGAGTCTGTGCTATACTGCCAAGGGCATGATCATAGGCTCACTTCTGCTCCCTACTCCAACTCCACACTTGGCAGGCCAGGAGATGCTCTGACTGCCTTCTGAGGATGCCTATTCATCAAGCAATGAGGACAAGAAATTGAAATGTGCATATTTCTATGCAGAATAAGTGAACCCCTTTGGCCAGCAAATACTAGAAACCCCATGCACTTTATCACCAAATCCCAGTAAAATCACTTAGACTCAAGATGTCACACAGATTCCAGTGCCATCAAGGCACAGGCACAAAGCTGGAACACTGGGCCCAACAGCTTGGTGCAAGGTCTAAAATCAGGTAAGCCTTGAGTTAACTTAATTGTACACAAATACATGAGATAAGGCAACCCCACCTAAGGGCACTGTATTCCACACCTCACCTCTCATGCAGAGGAGAGCATCTTAGAGAGAAGTCACATATTTCTTTCTGGTACCTCAATAGTCTCTCTGAATAAATGTGTGTTCATGCAAACACTGGCACAGGTACAACATCCTCACCTTGAAAGTGTTTTTCCAGGGATTTGTCATTCACACAGCACTACAGAATAGCGCCATGAGCTCAAACAAAATGAGATATGGTATTTTCAATTTGGCCTACTCAAAGATATCCTCTTTGTGTAGGATATACAGAAAGAGTTACTCATTAAGCTTTAAATGTTGTGGTGCCTGCTGTCAATATCTTGGATTTCCAGCAGGGACTTCTGTGTGTTCTCTACATGGTTTACTTACAAGAACAACAGAAGCCATGGCAGACTGGGACATCCTGCAAGCCAAATGGATTTAAAATGGGGCAGACCAATAGATTTAATCTTACAGGCACCAGTAACCAGACTGTATTTTGAGTTTGTCTGATGTTGCAGTTCCATATGACATGGAAACTGAAGGGGTTTGTCAGACTTGTGTCATCCTTTCTAAACCATCCTTCAGGTGAATGGGCTCTGAGGCATCTCACACCTGGGCTTGCTGCTGTTTTTTCTCCGTCTTGTTTCATTGCAAGACTACTTGTTAATCTTCAAATTATGTTTGACATCTCACTGAAAATAGTCTGGGTTATAAACATCTCAGGTGTCAAAATCTGAGTGCATCGGCCTACCATTTGGATTTGCATCTCTTTCTTACTCTTCCTGTTCAGCAGCTGTGTCCTTGGTGATGACTGTGTTTGAACCTGGAATCTGATTTAGACACAGGTTTGGGTTTAACCAGTTTGAGCTGCCTGGCAGGTGGACATTCAACTCCAAATGAGAAAAAGTTATTCTGGAAGGTCTGATGAGGAGCCAGGGAAGTGGTGGCCATGAGCACACAGCTATTGAGACGTCACAGGGAACCTGGGCTCAGTCTCAGAGCAGGTGACGTCACTCGATGGACCTGGTACATCCTTGCTCCTTATCTGATTCTGGATTTCAGAATGGCTGTGTCCAGCAAAGCATTTCCTATCACTTTTGTTCAGAAAAACAGCCAAATCCAGGCAGGTGAGGACCAGTCTTCACATGGGAGATCTTTACCAGTCCATCTCACCCTGATGCTAACAAAATGGTTTGGGTCATTTGGTTCCAACCCTCCCCTGCCATGGACAGGAACACCTTCCACTAGACCAGGCTGCTCCAAGCCCCATCCAACCTAGTCTTGAACACTTCCAGGGATGGGGCATCCACAGCTTCTCTGGGCAACCTGTGCCAGTGCCTCACCACCATGACAGTGAAGAATCTCTTCCTAATATCTGATCAAAACCTGGCCTCTTTCAGCTGCAGAGACAGGCAGCCTGCAGAAGGCTGAACACTGTTCAGCAATAAGTATCTGATCCAGCAGTAACTCTGGGGCCAGCATTCTCAAGAGCACACCAACTTATATAATTTTTTATAGGATTTAAATGAAAACAGTAATTCATCAGAAATATGTGAGGAAGTGACTCTCCATCTGACAGACATCCTCCCCATACTAAGAGACACAGAAGCAATTATCTGCAGGCCTTTTCCTATGCAAGTGGATTCGTGTTATGCCTCTGTCTCGGAAGATATTCAAATGTGACTTGGGATTAATTAAATCTCAAGACACCTGGAGGGCAAGTCAGAAGCATGTACATTTTCTACACCAGACATTTTAAAATGTGGAAAAAGGAATATTTTACCATCAAGTCCTTTTGGTTTTGATGGAGGGGAGGAACTGAAGACCAGCTTGGGAATTTCAGGGCAGAAAGGCAGAAGAACCCAAACCAAGAAAATTTAAGTGCTTGTACCTGCAGCTACCACCTGATGCAGCTGATGGTCTCTGGTGTCCAGCAGCAGTTGAAGGGCTGAGAGGTTCCACTGGTGCTGCACATTGTTCAGGTGACTGTTTCAGGTTACCTATTATTAACAGCAGACCCCTTTTGGTGACACATCTGGTGATGGCAGCAATTAAGAGTCTCAGCTCCTGTGAAGAGGCTCAAGGTTGCCCCACTCTCCTTCCCTGTTTTTTTTCCTGCTATTTGGACAAGAAAAGATGTGCAGGGTCCTCCACCTCCATGCAGGAGGCACCTGCTGCTGACCTTTCCATCATACATGAGCTCACATGTCAGACTATCTGGAAATAAATTCATCTCAGAGTAAAGCTCCAGTGCCCCTTGACTCCAACTCAACACCTTTCTTGAGCTTTCTCACTATATCAGCTCTCAGATCCCCAGTAAACACCACTTTAATGCACTTCCTAATTGCTAGAGACTGTTCCCTAAAAGATTAGAAACTGGTGAAAGTTTTAGTGGAATGCTAAGAAATTAAGAGGAAGAAAAGAGCCAGCACTGTCCCCAAGGAAAAGCTCAAGAAAAGATGAGATGGCCACACGTCACTGTGCCTCAGCCAGAGCAGAGGAGCTGTCCATCGCCCTGCTAGCACCCTGCCTAGGAAAGCAGGCATTCCAGCAAGCCCGGATGGAAAAACTGTACCATAATCTGTATTACCAAATCATGTGTTACCATGTTGCCTGGGGGAAAGAGCTCAGTGACACAGAAACACTGGGGCTCCCTTCATGCCTGTGCCTTCCTCCACAGTGTGGTTTGTTCGAGCCTTTGCTGCTTTTAAATTAAGTTTCAGAGCCATTTCACAACCCACAGCAGCTGCAGGACTCCTGCTGCTGCCCCTGCTCTCTGTGTTAAGGGACCTCTCTTGTTGGAAGCCAAGACATCTCTCTGGCTGTCTTGGATGGCTTGAGCCCCTGCCCGGGCGGCTCAGAGACCTTGCACAGAGCCCAAGACCCCTGTGCCTTTGATTTTTGACCCATGGAGCAAATTACTACCTTTATATGAAGAATTACAAGTCAAGAGAGTTTAAGTAGAATAATAGTTAGTTATGGGGTGAAAAATAGATTTTTGAGGTTTTTAGAATGGGGGCTTTGGGTCCCAAGATGGAGGAATATGGGCATGCCCTGTCCTTCTTCTTTCTTCTTCCTAGCCTCCATGTTCTGGGTGATGTTGGCACTTTTAGATTGGTTTAGAGTAGAAACTCACTGTCTAACATAGGTGATAGGTATTGGAAAGTAATTGTAAATAATGTACAAGTCATTTTTAGTATAAAAAGACAACACCGCCTCTGAGGTGGGCAGTGTGCCTCAACCCGGCCTGCCAGACAGACCTTGGTGGGTGGGAAAAAGAATGTTATCAATAAGAAACAATAAACAACCTTGAGAACGAGAACAGAAAAATCCTGACTCCTTCTTCAATGGCCAGGCTGGGAAAAAGAGGCTTGTACTTATCTCAGGGTCACTCTGATCAGAAGAGATTCTGAGACTGTCTCTCTGCAGAACCATCTCTGACACCGATCTCTCTGCTCCCCATCCCTTTTCCACCCCCAACTCCGACTCGTGGGAGACAGGATGGGATCCAATGGTGCTCTGCCAAGTTATGGGGCTGCCTGACAGCCACAATGAGGGAGCACATTATATTTTAGAGCTCTATCCAACAATTGCCTAATTAATTCCCATCCCCCACTCCTACATCCAGTACAGAGTGGGGACATCTCAATTTTCTCATTCCCCCAATGAGGGGAAGCTGCAGCACAGCGAACTTCCACAATTCATTCCTGGGCATTACAAGAAGGCACATGGTGAGAGGAAGCTAATGCTGAGTGTCCCCCTTCCCCTGCAAAGTAAAATATAGGGATAAAAAAGGCATCTCATGAGTAGGACTTATCCTCAGCAGCATCCCTCTGCAGCGCGCTGTGCTCGGAGGACAATTAAATTACACTGCCGTTTCCCTTTCATCATGATCCGATTTACAGGGGAATTAATAGGGGCAGAGGAAGAGGCCTGCATGAAGCCAAAGCCAGGGCAACTGGCAGCTCTGAGCCTTCTTGAAAAACAGGAAGCTTGCCAGGATGTCTTTATTAGAGAGGAGAAGGGGGAGAGAGGAAAGGGCTGCTGCAGGAATGAAAGGCGATACAGACGTCAGCCTTGTTTACAGCAGGGATTTTGCACTGGTGCAGCTGAACCCTCCGGTTCAAAATCCACCCATAGGCATCTGCCACCAGCACAGCTGGAAAAACATCACAGCTCAGACTTCTTGGCAGCTGCATGAAGAAAAAGTTGGCCATGCAAGAAAGGTATTTGTCGTGCTTGGTCGTGTGGCTCCAGAGGTCACACCTCTGAGTGGTGATTTCCCATATTTCCCTAAGAACTGCTCCTCCCCTGAGCTCACAGGATTGATGTCCCCATGGAGCAGCCTGCAGCAACCCTGTCTGGACCTGACAGTGCCACCCTGATGGTGACCAAGCCTGTCACCCAAGTGGGACAGCAGGTGTCATGGAGACACACTTACTTGAATACATAATAAAATCCCAGCTTCTCACAAGCTGTTTGGCCAGGCTGTGAGGGTGCTGCTCTGCAGATGGAGACATGGGAGCTGGCTCTTGTAGTGCCACTTCACTTCCAGACTGGTTATGGCATGGATGCCCTATGCTGCAAGCTCAGCCATCGCTGCTGTTGCCAGCTGTGCTCCAGAAGCACTTTGCCAGCTTTGGGACAGCACAGAGCCACAGCAATGAAACCACGGGGCCAGTGAGCTCTGTGCAGGGTGCACATGAGGGTGCTTTGGAAACAATTCCCTGTGTAAAGCCAGATGAACTCCAAAGGCATCTGGTTTGATGGCACTCCTGCTACTCCATGTAAGCCATGTACCTCTGTGCCACGCTGCCTCACGCCTGGGAGCAGTGCTGTGTGGTGGCACTGGGACAGGCCTCTGCTAACTGGGAACTGGGCTGTACAGGGGCTGGTGGCAACAAGAGAAAAAGGGAAGATTGTTTCCAGGTCCGTGCTCCCACTCTGCAGAGCCCCTGCAGCATCTCTGCTCTCTGTTATGTTCCATGTTATTGAGATTTTTCTGCTTACCTGAGTAGCTGAGCCCTCGGATGAACTTGCAGTGTCCAGACTGTGGAAAGGAGAGGAGACATGGTGCCCCTGGGAAGCCATATCTCAGGTAGTTATATTGACTGCATCCTTAAATTTACATCTCCAGTGCCTCTGGTGCTGGAAAGGCACAGTGATATTTTCTGCATCTAATCCTTTTTGAAGGTTGACTTACGATAAAAGTTTTGAGATGTGCTGGAATCTCTCAGCTCATGTTAACTCCCCTCTGTGTGAGGGACAGTCTCTCCAGATGGCAGATCACACAACAGATGAGGGACATCATTGTCATTGCTCTTCAGAGCTGGAGAAAAGCAACTCAGGTCATTGGAGAGTTTCTGAAGAAGCTTCCTGTGTATGGACTTCTCCTTGACATGAGGGGAATGGAGGTGTTGGAGCAGCAGAAATGGATCAAAACTACTTCTGGAGTCTGGAGATTCCTGGGTAGAAAGAAAATGGTTCCAGAAGTCATAGCAGGTAGATCACAGCTGTACAAAGGTGCAACTGCCTCTCAGGAGCACAAATAGAGGAAATATCAATTCTTAATTTCAAAAATAAATTGATGAAAGGAGGGAATAAGTAGAGAGCTAAAAGTTACTTGCATTCAAAGGAAGCCGAGGATCTAAAATTGCACAGTGAGTGAGTTCAGTGGTGGGACTGTGTGTGTGTTACATGCTGGTGAGGAGATGGCAGAGTCTGTGTGTACCTGATGAATGAAGCAGCTGTTAATTCTTAATGCCCATCTCCTCCCATCCTGTTTTCACCTGGGGCTGCCTCTCAGGGAGTTGTGGTTCTGATACAGCTTTGTCAGTGGGACCAGTGGGCTGAGTTAGCTCAGGGGTCTGAGGACGGACACTCATTTAAAGGTGGGGTTTATTATGCAAATAATACCCTGCTGCTTTGTTTTAATTACTGTTGCTTGAATTATGACATTAGTTCTGAGTGGCAGGGCCACTGCTGTGTTGTCACTGTCACCCATGGTCCCACAACAGCCACCCAGCCCAGCTCCTTGACCCTGATCTTGGCTACACCTCATCGACCTGCCCTTAAAGTGCCAGCAGCAAGTTTTGTCTAAAATGTAAAGGGCAATCTCTACTGCCAGTAGCAACCCCTAATGACAATTCAGCACCTGAATGGTGTGTGTTGGTGAAACATCACTTCTGCTGAGGTTTCACTCAGGCAGTGGTGGCATGAGGACTGTGGGAGACAGGTGTCCCAGCCAGTGACCCTCCAAAAGCAAGGTGAAGTGTGCTAGGAAAGGGAGGAGGAGCTGGAGAACCCAATGTCACTGATTTCGAAGATGAAGGATTCTCTTTCTACTCTGAAAGTGACTGAATAAAATGACTAGCATCATCACTGAGCTAAACAGGATTTTCTACTTGTGTTGGATTATTTGAGATGACGGTTTGATTAGCCTGATTGGTGTTGATTTTTCCCTAAGAAATGTATTACTTTAATTTAGCCTTATATTAAAAAAATTACTTTGAATTATGATACCATTTATTAAAGTTGATTTGCTTTCTCCCAACAGATGCGTTAGCTTTGCCCAGCACTAGAAGCTTAATCTTTGGAGTGGAGTTCACAGTGCTGGTCCCAGCTGTGGGCAGAGCTGCCCTCCCTGTGAGCACTTGCTCACAAAGCACCTGGTCATGCAGGCACCCCAGTCATCCCATCCACTTAGAAAAGGTTACAGCAGATAACCCCTCATACCCTGCTGAGCTACAGTCACCTGTGGGACAGTTCACACTGCCCTATTTCACACATTCCAGATAAACCCCTGGAGTTATGAAAAGCACTGCTTTTCCTAATATTATTAAGGCAAAGGAGTTCCTAGGAGAGGAAGGAGGAGGAAAGATTACTGAATCCTTGCTGAAAGCAAGGTGAGATCTTATGGCCTGGGAATGCAGCCAGCATTAAACCCCAGTGCACCAAGGTATATAATTAACAATACATTGTTCCACCTCCACTTCCCAGTTGTGAACAGTGCTTGTACTCACTGAAATCTTCCTGGTGAGCTCCCATCTGTAATCAGCCTTCCATGGCACCGGGACAGAAATCCCCCCTCATCTTCAGCCACACATTCTGCAGCCTTCCTTCTGACCTGGAGACCCAAACAAGCATTTGGAGGACACCCATGCAAGGTTTTGTGCAGGTTGTATCAGTGAGTGATCAAGGCATCTCTCAGGATGCTGCTGTAGTCTTTGGCCTGTGGAAGAGCTGTGGCTCTTTGCTTGCATGCCCCATAATCTGGAGGTGGTCAAGCACTGCAGCAAGTGAAATAAACACAGACTGACCTCCTCAGGCAGAAAGCAATTTGAGAAGGAGCACCTCGTTTAGTCCACCTTGGGAATTGCTGAAGGATATATTCAGGAAGATATTTCAAGATTGTCCCCGGCAACAGCAAAAGCCCAGGTTATTCAATCCTGTGGCTGTACAGTGTCAGCCATGGCCCCAGCTCCTTTGGTCACCTCTCAGAGCTCAAATGCACTGGGAGCACTCCCTCATAACTATCAGCTTCTCAGTCCTGCCAGGTGAGGGAAATGTTTCCAAGATTTCATTTAATACCTGTATTTAATCCATTAGTTCTCCCTGCAGACCTCCTGAAGGCTGGGCTGTGATTAAGGAGGAGATAAGTGCCCTGTTTATTGCTCTCCTGATACTTCTTCACTTTCCTCTACACTTTCACAGTTTTCATCCTACAGTCATGCAGTGCCTTGGAAATGTGCATGGGAGCCCCCTGTTCTGTCCCCTTGGGATGGGTTGGAGAGTCCACCCACACTCCAGCAATACAGCTCCTGCTCTCCTCTGAGGCCCTCTGAGATTCTGTGATTTTATGGAGTCACAGTCCTTGGTGTGAGGAAAAGTTAACAGCAAAATGGACCGAGAGTCATCTGCAACCACTTTTTCTCCTTGACTCCTTGCCATTAAGCTGCAGGCTTGAGTAACATTTGTTTTGTTATCTCAGTTTAAAG
Source organism: Agelaius tricolor (assembly GCF_023055355.1). Classification (NCBI taxonomy): domain Eukaryota; kingdom Metazoa; phylum Chordata; class Aves; order Passeriformes; family Icteridae; genus Agelaius; species Agelaius tricolor. The sequence goes on from NW_027269269.1 coordinate 23,526,502, forward strand.
GGAAAATTCATTATTTTTCATATTTTTCCTTTTCAAGATAAAAGAAGAAGGCAGCAGGAAGTGGCCAGGCCAGGAAGGAAGGAAAGTAACCATCTCCAGTAGATCACGTCCTACATAAAGTTCTTTCTGGTAATATGCTCCATGAATCCTGCAGCGTGGCCATGCCTCCTGTAAAAATCAGAGAGGACAAGCATGAGTATTGAATCACAGCAGCTCTCTCTGTGCTTCTGCAGCTGTCACTGCTGCAGCACAGGCTGCACTGGTCTCACTGCACACTTGGCTTCTTCTAGTGCAAAAAAGTGCTGGATTTCCTGTGCAGATCAACCCACTGGCAGCTGTGAGGTCAGGATGGTTCCCATTTCTGCTTCGCCGGTACATCCCCAGGTGCCAAAGGGTCTTGCATATGGTACAGAGAAAGGTTCTGGTTTACTGCACCTTTCTACTCAACAAAGATAAATAATCCCTCAGTAATGCACAGTTTATTTCCCTCCCAACACAGACTTCCAGTCTTGATGCTCTTTTTATTACTGACTTAGGCATAAAGCAGTTTTTATGTTCACTGCAGACTTGGAGTGCCCTACACACTTTCTGCAAACAGGGAGCTGTTCATCTCCTACTCACTGGCTTTGACCACCTTGTGGGCACTATTGTGGGCACTGCTGCCCACAATATTCATCTGCCTTGTCTTGCATGTTTCTAATGGCCTGACTCACACCTTTCCTGGGGCAGATACCATCAGCATGTGAATTAGCAATGCCTCAAGGAGGTCTTTAGTTTGTGTGCATGCACCAAAAAGGTGCTCGAGCCTGCTACATGAGAAGCAAAACCTGCAAAGAATTAAAGAAAAACAAACCCAAAACTGGAAGAGCTGAAAATCTGGCATTTTGACGTATGTTCAGCTGTAAGAACCCATGTCTGCTGTCTGTGGACATCAGCACTTTTAGTGCACACTTCAGACAGCTGCAATGATGTGACTGTCCAGTTAACAAAAACTCCAGTTGTCATTTGCTGCTCTTGGCAGTAGCTTCTACCTAAACCACGCAGAAGTCCTTATCTGTTAACATTCCCAAAGGGGGACGTGTCTGAGGAGGGCTGGGCAGCCCCCTACAGGCCTTTATGTTTGTTTCTCACACACAGACATAAGAGCACAAATTCAGGTGAAATATTTGAGGAAAAATATATTTTCTAATGTCACAACTGAGCTCAGTCTCCCAACTAATTGCTGTGAGGTATTTTTGCACCAAACCTTTCAGCATGGCAAAAGAAGGAGTCAGATCATTCAAACAGACCTGCAAGCTCCTGCTGAAGTTGGTTGCTAACTTGGGATCTTCCTGATGCCTTTATATAACTTCCAAGAGGTTGGCACATTTGGAGAATATTACCCTTCCTAATGGGCTCAGAGGCAAGGGAATACACCAGGGTAAATGCACCATAAGCCAAGTCCTTCTTCATCACATTGTATTTTTCTGTGCTTGGATACAGCACCCATGTGGCCTGGGAGAGTATGCCAGAGTGAAATTTCTCTCATGATGCACCATTTTCTTAAGACCCAATTTCCCACTAACTCCATTTCCCTCTACTCTTCTGTGTTGTACTGGGAATAGTTTTCATCTCCTGACATCACCAGAAGGGCTGAGAGATGCTGAAAGCATACATCTTCTGGGAAGAAAGCACTGTGTGGCAATGGAAGAATAATTGTGGTGACAGGGCAGGGAGAGCAGATATGTCTCTCTACCAAGATTTCACAGCCTCATTTACTATTAAAAAAAAAAGTTTTTTTCTTGTTAGAAGCAGCAGAGAAACATGAGAATTCAGAAACTCAAAATACTCCCAAGGAACAAAAAGAAAAAGGGTTAAAAAAAAATCAAACCCACTCCTACAAAATCACATCTAGTTCAAGCAGCAAAGAATGTGTGACCAGCCTGGGGCTGATGCCTGTTTCCTACTCACTGCAGGAATTTCAGGGGCCTGAGCCCAGCCAGAGCTCACTTCTGGAGAAAACACAAACCTACCATTCATTAACCTCTCTGCTGGGATGTGGCACAGGCTGAGGGAGGCATGGCCAGGACCTGCATGGTGCACCTGGAATGAGAGAGCCACATATCCCAGGAGTGGACATGGCACAAGCTGGAGCTGCTTGGTGGTAGTGGTTGTAAAGGGCCTGAAGCTTAACTTTAAATTGGCACCTGTGTGTGATTGCAGACAGATTGAATTCAGGACAGCCCATCAGCACTGACTGATGGAGAACAACAACCAGCACCTTTGCAAACAGCAGGCATTGATAATCCAACCAAAATGACCCAAGCAATCATTGCCTCACATGGGCCAGGGCTGGTTCAGACACTGCAACCTAAAGCACACCCAGGTCAGCCAGTCACAGACATTAGCGGTGTCTGACAGACTTGTCCCCCCACAATGCATGTCATGAGAAAATAGCAAAAGCATGGACTGTGCTACTAGAGCATGGCAAATTTGGCATTGGCTCAGGCAGACTTCCATTGTCAGAAGTGCAGAAAATAAATGCTAAAGACTAGGAGGATCTCTTCTTTACCAGGAGGAACTGAGCCAGGCTTCTCAGGTCTGTGCACAATTTTAGCTCACTGCAAAATTACCACTGCTCACCCTCCTTCTTCCAGTGAGTAACAGGATGGCAGAGGCTGGCGATACAGATTCCAGGTGAAAAATAAGCACAAGCAGCATGTCAGGGCTTTAATCACATCTCTATGAGATGTGATTTTTCCTCCTTGCCAGATGTACCTTTTTTTGTGCACAGACATTAATGCTTGTGGAACAGCACTTGATCAGCCTTCATTTCCTGGCTGGATCCCTGCCCATTTCTCTGGCTGAGCAGCCCAAGGTTTCCTCCTGCTGCCTGGCCAGCCCTGGGTGGCTGTGACAGCCGGGGCCAAGCGCACGCACTGCAGTGGAGCCGCTGCCCATGCGGCTGCCTCAGCCTCCTCTCTGCCACCCCTGCCTGCTTCATTAGCATCACGCCGTTCAAAGGCATGGAAATTCAATTATATTTAGGTCACAAACATATTTTAAGCAAAAATACCTATTCTATTGAAAGCATCTTCTTCAGAGACTGTCTGCTGCTTCAGGATGGTTGCACTAATACTCACTGTCCTTAATGTTTTTTAATGAGATACCAGGTGCTTCCAAAGTCTGATTTTTGTTTGAATACAAATTAGATTCATTCTCTCTCTCTCTCTCTCTCAATCTTAATGCTGGTAAATAAGAAACTGCTTTCTGGCAGCTCATTTAGGTATCCCAAACAGGAAAAAGCCCAGATTTCCCTAGATATCTATGAAAGAGAGATAAAACAGCTCTGCCACAGGGACAGGACTATAGTCCCGAACAGTCTGGTGCTGCCAGTGCTCTGCTCTCTGCTTGCTAGCAGGCAGGCAGGCAGCTTTCCAAGAGCACCAGCACATTGCTCCCCATGCTTTGGGCTGCCACTCCTTTTAGCAGTGGCCTCTCCATGACTCTCTGTGGATTCACATCTTAACCAGATTCAAGTATCTGGCCATACCTCCTATCAAGGCTGTACGAGTGATGATCTCCTTGGACTTTGTTGTCGCAGACATCTTTTCACCAAAAATCCTTTCTTAGGATTTTTTCCCTTCTGAGGAGCTGAGGCCTCAGAAACAAAATGTAAACAATGGTTATCTGCTGCTGTGGAATGCAACAGGTGGATCCGTGATTGGTCTCCTGGGGATGTTTGGATTTGGTGACCAGTCACGGCAGAGCTGGCTCTCACTCTCTGTCCGAGCCAGCTGCCTTTGTAATCATTCTTTTCTATTCTATTCTTAGCTAGCCTTCTGAGGAAACCTCTTCTTCTATTTCTTTTTAGTATAGTTATAATGTACTATATATATATATCATAAAATAATAAATCAAGCCTTCTGAAAATGGAATCAACATTCTCATCTCTTGCCTCATCCAAGAACCCCTGTGAACACGGTCACATTTTGTAAATATTGATCATTATTCTGGAAGCAGCTCAGCAGAGAGAAGCTGCTCTTCAGCCCCAGCTCCTCTGCTTCAGGAGGAGACTTGTCTCACAGTCAATACACTTCAAACTGGAGCATATTGTGATGCTTAGGGATCCCTGGCTGTCCACACTTAGATCAATATTCCCAAGCCTCCTGTGAACAAGCCTGGGGCATGGTTACCTAGCCCAAGGCTTCCAGTGGGATAAAGCAGTATCAGTCCTGGACAGCCCAGAGCAATAACCTGGAGCACTGTGTGACACGTCCCTGCTCCAAAGGACAAAGCCTCCCTTGTTTCTGCTGACACACACCAGAGGAACAGGGCTGCTGCTGCTGCTTTGCCCCCACAGCCCACCCCTGGACAGCCTGCTGGCTCGCCCTGCTGCTGACATGTCCTTCCACCTCATTATAACCTTTCTGTTTCTGTGAAGGCTTTGTCTTGCATTTGATTCCTGAGACAATTTTCTCTCTCCTCCTAGGGAGGCCCAATGGGAGACAGAGACCCAAGCACAGCAGGCTGCTTCCCCTGCCAGGCCCTCTTAAACTTCACAGCATGTCCTGGCGCTGCAGGCATCACTGAGGCACAGCTCCCCAGATGCCTCAGGAAGGAGGTGATGCTATTTTTCTGCCCTCTAGGATTCCTCCAGGGGATCTTCAAATCCCTTGACTCTCACAGAGCAAGTCTGTTTAATCCATGTCTGAAGGAGGCAGCAGCACAGGAAGAATTAGATGGAGGAAGCCAATTTTTGGAAGCTTAGTAGAAAATATTGTAATGCTTCTGAATGTTATTTAGGGTTGACAGTGCACATTCTCTCCATCAACAACTTAGCTCATCTGCTCTGGCCTGCTCTGCACTGGGCCAGGGAGCACAACTCCACTGCAGTTTTCTTGACCTGCAGTGGTAGCAGGAACAGGGGAGCTCTCATCCAGCTGGGAGAGGCACCTCTGACCATTGGGAAGAGGAGCACGAGCAGCCTGAGAAACGCAGTTCTCTTTCCAGAGAGCTCCAGTGCCCTGCCCTCATGTACATCCATAGAACCACAGAATACTCTGAGTTGGAGGGGACCCACAAGCATCATCCAAGTCCAGCTCCTGGCCCTGCACAGGACACCCCCAAGAATCACACCATATGCCTGAAAGTGTTGTCCAAACACTTCTTGAACTCTCAGGTATCACTCATCAGATAAAATGCACTTTAGGCCAGAAGCAGATGCAGAAACTGGTTTGAATGGAGTTAGAACATCCACCCAGGAAGGCTTGACAGTGTTATTGAGTTAGTGCAGCACATGTGGTCCAGCAGGCAGGGGAAATGGCTGGGCCTCCCTCAGAATTGATGGCTTTATCCCTTGCATTAGCACCAGCCTGCTGGCAGTGCCTGGCTTTGCTTGTAGAGGCTGTTTTTCCCTCCTGCCATGCCTGCAGAGCTCTGTTCCACTACAGGAAGAGAAAGAGGGCACTATCAACTGTGTGTTCTGTTCATTCAAGCCAGGCTTGTCATGACAGGGAAGCAGTAGTGTATGGTTGTCCTTCAGGAGCCTGAACTGGCTGGAACAGAGCAGAGCAGCCATCCTTTCTAATGCCAGGAACTGTTGGAGAGGGCAGGAAACAATGATGGCATCTACTCATGCACCTTTGACCTTTCCAGTCCTCCCAAGGGCTGCATGTGGTGGATGAGAGATGGAAGGCAAACCCCACAACCACCACTCTGATTTCCCCATGTGCAGGACGTGCCTTGCTGAATGACAAAACTTCAGCTGCTGCACAAACCACAATTAAATATGTTTATTAAGAAAACCACTACTTTATAGATTTTTATGCTGGGTATTTCTTCTCTTTGTCTTTACTAAACCTACAGCTTGATTTTGCAAACTGAAAACTCAGCATACAGCCCTGGTGAGTTCAGAGCACGAGCAGTTTTCTGTATTCAGAATTAGTTCTCAGTTTCTGCTTTTGGCTCCTTGTAAATCTACCTGCTTTTCTCCAGTGATAATATTGAATTCAGCCAGATTAAATCTAGACAGAATGGGTACAGCACATTTTTTTTCTGCTAGGTGATCACTGAATCTGACTTATCAGCTCTGTGACTTGATATCTAGAAGCTCGATACAAGATCTTGGAAGCCTGTCTACACAAGAACACCATTTTAACCAGCAGCACCATGTCTGCAAACCCTCCACCATCAGCCTACACTTCCCTTGAGGAAGGAGGAAAGAGATGGAAGGGCTGATCAAAAGCAGCCTCTGTTTTTTACATAGCACTGATGAAATGAAACATCCATCCTGGAAGTGCAGGAGATTCCAGGAGGCATTCAAGGAACCTCTGCTGGGGAGAAACAATATGCAGTGGAATTTCAAATGGTCCTCTCAAGGGAGAGCTCAAATTGTTTTTTTTTCCTTGCATCCAATAAATCAAAATTATAAGCAAACAATATTCCCAACTAGGCACAAGATAAACTGACAAAGGGGAGAAGTTTCTGTTTATTTATTCCTCTTTAAAATGACTTAAAAGAAAATTCAAAACACTATTTAAAAAAGAGGGGGATTCAGAGTATTGAGAAGCTGAAAATCAAACCACAAAGGAGGCATTACAAGGTTAGCAGAACATAGAAAGCATAGTTAGTATAAAACAGATTTACAGTCTCAGTGAGCAGCAAATTTGTACCGCCCATGTAAGTGGAACAGCACATAATGCTGCCCCTACTCTCTGGAACACAGAACTGTTTTATAATTTTGTTTTATTGTAGTACTGTGTAGGAAAACACAACAATTTTAAAAAAGCAACATTTTCAATTGAAAAACATTAAAAACATTATATTGCTCTATAGGCACTGATAAATGTCTTTCTGTGGTAAAAGAGTGTGCCAAGCAGAATTCAAAATTGTACAATTCCTTGTAAAATCATATAGCCCTGGTGAGATTGCAAATCAAACTTAGTTATGCTACTTCTCTGGCACTGCCTGACAGCAGCTCTGCCCACTGTGAACTGTCTGCATGTCTTCACGGACAGGGCTAGGCAGAAGCAACAGGCAGCAGTATTGGAAAATGAAGGTTTCTCCTGGCAAGTCAGAGCACTGGCAGCTGAGATCCATGGAGGGCATTTGTTACGCCGACAAGAAGTGACTGACTGCGTGTGCTTGCCAAGGCTTTCGCTCTGCCTGTTTCAAGTTACACCTGACCTTGAGGTGCTGAGTCCCAGTAGGGAGCGAGAAAAGGTTGCTGTCTACAGGCCTGCTTACAAAGAGCCACTCTGGTGGCCAGTGGCCGCTGGCAGAGGGTCAGCTACAAGTCGTGTCCAAGCTTGCCATCAGCAGACAAATACTTCCCTCTCCTCTCCCCTCACTGAGCACAGGCAGATGTATGTCACATATGCCCTTCTCTGCAGAGTGCTCTGCTCAGACTACAGAGCCCTTATGTCCCCTGAGAGCAGGGATGAGGACTTCACTGGGATCTGCAACAAAAATCAACTTAAAGCCATCGGGAGAAAGAGCTGCTAGGGCCTTGGAGAAGGTTAAAGCAGTGCCTGTGCAAGGCACTCTGAAGCAGATTTTTACTGTGCAAGCATCCTCACTTCTGAGACTCGTCCTCCCCTCTGTGTTTTGGCACATGCAGCTCTGCTGCTCCCCAGTTCTGGCGAGCAGGATGCCTGAGATTAGCAGTGCTGAGCTGCAGTGATCCTGCCTGTGCACAGGGGAGGGAAGATGCGCTCCAGTCTTCTGTTCTGCTAAAGAGTCTCTGCCTTAAAAAGTCACCTTTTAAAAAATGTCCCGGCAGGGGCAGTTAATCAAACATGTCCTCGAACATGCGCTGCCCCATGGCTATGTAAACCTCCTTTTCCTCTGGTGTCATCTGTGCCACCAGCTCGGGGCGCTGGCTCACTTGGCTGTAGGAATGCGGGCGCCCAGCCACTGTGACAGTGGGGTCTTCTGCCACCACCTCAAACTCTTCATCCTCCTCCTCCTCCTCCAGCCCGTACGTTGCGGTGGCCGTGGCGGCGGGGCGGGGAGGGGACTCCTCCTCTGACTCGCTGGTCTCGCTCTCGGAGTCACTGGCGTTGCCGCCCGAGAGAGGAGCGGCACCACTGACGGTGACGGTGGAAGCAGAAGGTGTCTTCTTCTCGTGGATGAGCAGGGCACGCATCACCTCCTCATTGTCATCCAGGGCTGCCCGGCTCTCCTCACGCTCCTGGAACGCATCCAGATCCCGGCCCCCTGCAAAGGGACACGAGGGAATGAGTATTTCCTCACAGAGATCGGTGTGATGGCCCTGAAAGCTTTCTAAACCTTCAGTAATTACTGCCACTGAGCTCAGTTGACAAAGCCACATCCTTTCTCTATGCCAACTCCTCCTCTCCCTTCAAAGACAGAGACAGTTATATCTCATAATGGCAGAGCAAATACTGACATTTCCTAGGAGGCCTAGAGTCAGTGTGGCTCCCAGCTGGAAGCCTTGACCAGGAGCACATTGAAAGTGAAGACAACAAATGCACAATGGGCAGGCACCTGGAAAAGACTTCCCCAGGGAGGTGTCAAACTCAGGCTCTACAGTGGAGTAGAAAGCAAAGCAGTCCTTAAAATACAGACCCCAAGCCCAGGCCCTGTCCTGCTGAGCTCCCTGCCTGTAAGGATTAACACAGAGAAGAAACTGATCCAGGCAGACAAAGAATATGTGGAAATCATGTGTTATGAAACAACATTTAGAGCAGCCATGCCTGGTGGGCTCAGAGGTGCACCTATACCAGGCAAAAAGGGGAAGAAAAGCTCCTTACAGGAAGATGGTGCTGGCATGGAGCAGATGCAGCTGACAGCCTGCAGCTGAGCTGTGCAGCACAGCACTAACCAGTGCCTGCTCTCCAAGTGAAACACAGCCCAGACAGTCCCTATAGCTCCCTACCTGCACCTCTTATTTGGAGGGGACTGCAGTGGCCCAGTTGACACACCTAGCCTGTGCCCCTCTTTCAGAAAACTTGTCTGAACAACAGCTGAGAGGGCTCAATATGGCTCTGGTAGGATGAACGTCTGCAGTTCATGGATTTTGAAGGTAAGATTCTGCTCAAAAAGTAGCATCCCACAGAAAACCTCTCCTAATCCTACCTTTGGTGAGAGGGCTGTGAGTCCACCTAGCACCAAAAGAACTACAGGGAGTATTGGAAAAAAAGAAACAAACCAAATCTAAAAAACACCACAAAACAAAAAACAGAACAAAAAATTAAATATGGAGAAAAAAAAATAAGGCCTAAAAAGTAGGACAGTCTCCCTGTGGCAAAGTTTCTGTCTTACACCAAAAGATGCTGCCTATGAACAACTGCTGGAGCTGAGGTGTTGGCATTCTGCCTTCATACAGGCAGCCACTTGCCCACTCCTCCAAGACACAGACCCTCATGGTTTCAGCACCATATCCAGGCAGGCAGCTCCCAAGTCTTTTCCCTTCCCAGGTAGAAATGTGCTGGTTACCTTTTTTCAACTTGAAATTAAAAAATAATGTGAAGGAAATAAGTTCCAGGGCAGTTTGTGGTCACTCCTTTCCTGTGGTAAAGGCTCAAAGAACCATACCTAATTTGACCAGAATTCTGTTCTTATTGTAAACAAAGCTGTAGTAACGGGTGATGGCTACAACTACTAATACTAGAGCACTGCCAAATTCCTGAAAGAAAGGAAGAATAAAGGCATCGTGTTGGCAGCGGTGTGCTCAGCTCACTGCTTGTGACTGTGGAGCAGAAGAGGCTGTAGGAGAGCATTTCTGTGAAATAATATCATAGCTCATCACACTGAGAGCTGTGAAACGACAACAGCCAGAGTTAGCTCCACAAAGGCTGACTTCGTGGTTCAGAGGGGCTGTCTCTTGCTTGCAAGAACTGTTTCTGCCAGATCCAAGCAGTGAATCTTTTCTGTCAATGGCCCCAAGTTTCTGTCCTTCCTGTTTATGTGTTGCAGAAGCAATTTCAGGCTATTTTCACAAGCTCCCTCTTTGATCTCCAGTAGCTGAGGAGGTTAAGCAGTCATGCCACCATCCTGTAAGGAGATACTCCACCTCCATGTCCCTCAATGACTTCTTGAGAAACATTTATGCTGTGTACACCAAAAGCTGTCTCAAGGAGTTGATTTAAAACTACAGGTGAATCGAATGTCTAGCAGATAAATGGAGTGAGAACTCACCATGGCTGGTGAGTAACAACAACATCTGCTACAGACTGCAGGAGCAGGTTGTTCAATCATCTCACTTTGCTTAATCTATTTGAAAAATGTTTTGGGATCCATAATACACTTGAAAGGCATTACATGTGAACAAGTTCTTTAGCTATCTTGTGACCATTATATCACATCTATTTTCTTCATTTCTGCTACACCTAAATATTCCACTCCTCTCTTGAACATGGCACCAGTTCCAGGGTTACATACTCACACATATGACTCCCTTTTGCCATATCTTCTTCCTAGGGCATCAACAGTTTCAGTCCATAATCCTAAAATTACTCTGTCTATTGACTCACTCTTGTAAACATCATAAAAGGTCTCCATTTCCAATTTTGGCATGGAGTCTTAAACAGCACACATACCAAAGCAGAATGTATCTACTAATGGTTATAAGATTTTGACCATTGGTCTGTGGATAACCTGACCCCAAAATGAATGAAAATAAAAGCAGAGGTAATGAGAAACAAACAGAAGGGAATAAAGACTCACCTGTCAGGGTGACAGACCTTCCTACTGTACTTCCAGAAGCTGTATTTCTTAGTATTCTTCATACATAACAAGTTTTGAGAAACAATTTTCAAGAAGGCTGGGAGCATATAAACAGTGCTGGTGGATTTAGTAGACTTCAGGGTCACTGAACATTAATAAATGTTATTTTTTAGCAGTGACGTATTAGGGAGACAGCTTTCTAGATGAAACTGAAAGACCTTCATCTAGAAGCAATAAGCTCTCAAGGTGGAAGACATAACAGTTAATTAACATTTTAGAAGCCCCCACAAAATTTCATGGACAGCTCAGCTTTACTGACCTAGATTTCAATCCTGGATCTAAGGAATTTTTCCATCTGCCTACACACAGGTGCTTTGCACAGCAGAGGGGAGCAGACACTCCAGTTTTGGGAGCAGCAGCTGTACACACACACACACACACACACACACACACACACACATACATACCCCAGAAGATGGTTTTGCCAGCACTGTAAAGGCCTTGTACAAGCCCAGCAGTACTTCTGCTCTGTGAATTTCTTACCATCTTTGATTTCATCCGGGTCATAAGCCCCCTGCACCGTGCTCTCCCGCAGCCAAATGGGTCTCTCTCTGGCTGGCTTTCCTTCGCTTGCAGACCGGCTCAGATCCTCCTGGTCCTCCATGCTGATGACGACGTTCTGGGTGTACAAGTCCTCGTATGATGGTCCCTTTGTGGTCCATGCTTCCCGATGGTGTCCCCCTGCAAGGCCAGCTGCTGCCCCTGAACCAGCACCGGCCGCACGCTCCTTGCTACATGGAAGTTAAAGAGAGAAAAACAGAGCTCTCAGAACAAGCCCCTCCTTAGACAAAAATACTTCAATGATGATTAGTTATCCCTCATGATCTGCACTGAGAACTTTCATTCTCAGTTCTAACATGTGCTGCCAGGAATTTCTGCACCAGCTTGCTGGTTTGGGAAACTTGTGGATCTCTAGTGGGAAACCCTACATAGGGCCATGGCAACATCCACCACAGACACTGAAAATAAGAGGCAGCACTAGAGATGCAAATGTACTTAGGTTAAAATAGGCATAACATGCCAGAATTCCCTGAAACAAAAGCCACAGCAGCAAAACACAAACAGTAGTCTGGTATTTGGAAAAGCCTCTTTTTGGCCTTCACACAGCAGCCAAATACTGCATTAAAAAAGCACTGAAGTTTAACCAAGGTAGATAGTAGGTCCAGGGACTCAGCACACTCAGAGCTGTGAACTGTTATTAATCACAGGACCCCTGAAGGAGTTAACTCACCATGAAAAACACAATTCAAACCTTTTCTTGATTTGTGAGTGACAATGCACTTGAGAAGACACCTCTCCTCTGTTACACAGGAGATCTGTACTATCCACAGCTGCAGCCCTGGGAGGACTGGGAGCCCAGGCAGAGAAGAAAGAAGAGAGAGCACCTTCAAACCAGAGAACTAGGGCTGGACAAAAGGCTTTGTGTGCTGATGGAGTGCAAGAGGAGACAGAAGAACTGTCTTCACTGTGGAAAAAGTGGAGAAATGAAGGTGCTGACCCATGTGAAGGGTATGGCAGTCAAAGCCCAGCCCTCCTTTGCTCCCTGCACATTTCCCTGCAGGGCCCCTTCTAGCTCAGGAGACTGATGGAGAAAAACATTCCTGCTTGGATCTGATCGAAACAGGGCATCAGGTGAAATATTTTCTGCACACTGACAATGGCAGTGAGCCTAAAATACACCCTGGCCTGTGCTGCTGTGTATACAGAGTGGGGAAAGCCAAATGTGACTGTTCCTCTACTTTAGAATGAGATTTTATCTTTTCAGAGAAACAAATCCACTGCAGATCATATAATTTCCGTCATCTGATTGCCAGGGGTACCTACAGCTCTTCATGAGGAACAGCCCTGCCTTGACTCCTTCTCTTGTCCAGATTAAATCCATCAGGAATACTCCAGGATGCCAGCTGAGCTGACAGTTGTCATCAGTGAGCATGGTTCAGTTGCTGCTGTCTACCCAATGACCTTTTCTCCAACCAGGAAGCTTAAAATAAAGTTGCACTTGGAGAAGACCTGACTAATATGTGGGTTTTTTTTAGTTCAGCAAGGACATTACCACTGTTTGATGAGCTCATTCTGCTGGATTTTTAGGGGTAAACAGTGAGGGGAAATGACACAGGTAGGTGAACATTGCTCTTCCCCAAATAAAAAATATTGGTGTGTTCAGCCACAGTGTTGATTGAGAGCAACTCACAGGCTCTCAGTAGTGGAATGGCTGGGATCTGTTAAGAAAATACTTCACAGCATCTGTGTTAGCATGTCTCGTGTCCTTAGAAATCCTGCAGAGCCAGCTCTGCTAGGAGAGCTTCACAGCAGCCTTGAATTTTGGGGCAGAAGGCTCATGCGCATGGATTGCTTATGTAACCTAAGGAACCACACAGAGACCTTCTCCCCAGCGTGTTATTTCAAGTGTTGGTACCTTTCAGCTCTCCAAGACAGGCGTGTGTTCTGTGAAAAGCACCACTCTGCTTCCCACACAATAGAAATCTCTAACTAGCGTTTCCCTGACGATTTTATGTAATCCACTTTCCTCACAGGATGCACAATGCATCTCTCCCCCAAGCTCTCCCTCGCCATGACTACAGTGTGACACTGAACCTTCAGTAGTGCCAGGAACTACCTAATAATACTTTTGCATAGAAGCCTCTGGGAGTGTGCCTGAAATTGACTTTTTTCCTACACAGAACCATTTAGCAGCAAAACACTTATTCCATGACGTCAGGAACGTTTCAAAAATGAAAGTAACACTTCTAAGAGACACCTACAGTACTAATTACTTCACGTGATCTACTGCAATGTCCTACACTGAGCTGGAGCCATCCAGACACTTTCTGTCTGATTCTGGACCCCAGTGAGCTTTGCAAGTGTGCCTCAATTGATGTCACTGTTGGTAGGTGTGAGCACCACCCCGAGACTACCTGAGCAGGGGAACACTTCATTCTGCAAGAAGAGAACTTACTGTTAAACCACCTGTTCCAAAGTACAGCATTAGACACCATGGACCAGGCACCAACAAAAGGCCAGGTGTGGGAGCTGCCTCACAGGCAGCACAGAGCAGATGAAGGGATCTCTTAAATCTCTCTTTCTCTCTTAGATCCATGAACTACTTTTTCCCCACCTTGCTCCAGACTTCACATGGCCACCCTGCAGGCAGGAACTGTGGCAGCTCAGTGGCCCAGATGTGGCTACATTTAGTCTGTTTCATTCACCTCGATGGAAATCCCTTAATGAGTGGTTTGGCTGCCTTTAAAGGCAACATAAATAGCCCTTGACACAGCTGAGGTATGGCCCACAGAAACCACGCTGTGCAGTGGGCAAACAACTTGAAATTTTCATCTCAATCCTGCCCAGACTATTAAGAGCAGTCTTGGATAATGGGGATAACTCTCTTTATTTGCCACATTTGAGATAAAACAAAACACATTTTCATTGTGCTGCTCTTAAGAGTTTCAACTTCACAGGAGACAACCCATGGTTCTTGACAGCATGACCACAGAAAATTAATTCTGTGAAGATTTTTTGTTAATTGAAATCATGCTATTTTGACACAATGAAATAGAAGGGTTATTAAAATCCATAATTTTTCAAAAACTACGGAGAAGGGCTTAAGTAAAACAGGTTTATTTTGAAACCTGTGGGGCTAATTCATGCTCTCCCACGATCAAGAAAATTAAGAGCCTCTCAGGAAAACATAAATGAAGATCTACCCAGTTTCCCAGGGCAGGTGAATGACAGTTCCGCAGTGCCAGTGGGGCCACTTAGAGCTGTAACTCTCCTGAAAATACGTGGAGTTGCCCAAGTTACTGCAAAGAGAAGATGCAGGCATTTTGTGACCTTTTTGGTGTGTTTCACAATCATCAAATGTCAGTTTTGTCAATGATTTTAGACTCTCAAGACTCCATAAAAACAGAGAGGGTAAATAATCCAGGGTTTGGCACTTTAAAAAAATCTCACAGCAGTGCTTTCATGGAATTAACTCCTTTGAATTAATAAGAGTTAATAAATAATTAAATCACTGTATGTGCTGAAGCAAGTTGTGTTCAAGTAAGCATTTAAAAAGCTGCCTATTTATTTTGTCATTCCTTGCACAGAGTAATTAATCATTTACAATGTTTTTTAAGTATTTAAGAGTTGAGTAAGTGGGTGCTGCGATTTAATCATGGGACTGCACCAGGCCTCTGCTGTGATGATTTCCTGTACACAAAAAGGGAAGACTAAAAAATTACTCTCTTTTTGGTAGGGTTATCCCAGTTCTACTACTTAAACTACTGAAAAGGGACTTTAAAGAAAAGTCTAGTGATTCAGCTTGGGTATAAAGGCTTCAAAGAATTCCCCATATCACCACAGACACGTTGAGTGACCTTGGAAAAATCTTTTCTGCTCTTTATATTGCTTCTGTTTTTCTATCAAAATGATGAGGAAAAATAGCTACCTTCTTGGCTAGAAAAGGACTATGAATAGACAAAGAATTTTTATTATAATAATTAGAAGCTGTCTAGCATGAATATATGAGGAACATTCTTTCTCAAGGTTAGCCTGAGAGGAAAAAAAGAATATCTTGCTTGCTCTCCTATTAACTAAAGCCAAGCACCCCAAGGCACTGTGGGAATGCTTCCCCTCATGGTACAGCTCTTTTCCCCCGTGTGTATAATTATTTTTTTTTAAATACAGAGAAGTGCATCACATTTCACCACAGCTGACAAAACTGACAGCTCCCCACATCTTTTTGCATTATTTAAACATCATCTGTTTTTGTAAAGCTAGCAATGTTCCAAAAAAAAGTGTCGTTTCCCATGGGTAAGAACATTTTAAGGAGTTTTTCATTCCAACATGGTCTTCTCCTGAAAAGGTGTGTAACAAGTTGGACAAAATAAGAAGAAAAAACTGCTTATTACAAGTAATGTCTTCAAACTAGAATGCTGTAATATGAGGATTTGAAATACAAGGTGTGGATTGCAGATAGCTTCATTTCAAAAGCTGGGTAGAAGCAAAAGGAACAGATGACAGATAAGTATTTGAGAGACAGAAGACAGCATAGGCGGCACCTTCAGAGCTTTATCAAGCAGCTGCATTTTTTAACTATTGGGCCAAGGGCTTGGTGTGCATAGCAGCTGCAGCGTGGCAAGCAGCATGCAATTCAAGCATCCCACCTCATAGAAAAATACATGCAGAGGGCTGTTTAGTAAAAAATGGTTACAGCCCTCTGTCTCCTTGTAAACCACACATCCCTGGGGCAATCTGTCAGCTGCTTGCATAGTTGGTGCTGTACAAGTAAGTCCTGCACAAGGTTTGGGAAAGCCTCACAGAGCAGAGCAGAGGAACACTCTACAAGGAAGCAGTGCAGTGAGGAAAGACCAGGCACGCTCCCACCTCTGCTTCAGGGCAGGAATCTCTGTGGGCTCTGGCTCCAGGATTTCATAGGCTAAGTTAACATCTTCTGTCTCACGAAGCAGCGCGTAGATGGGCTCAATCTGCTCATTGAATCTTGCCACCAGTGTCCTTGCATCCTTCTTGGGCATGGCCGACTCATCTTCCTCCACTTCAGTCTCGCAGAACGTACAGCGGAAAGTTCCTAAAACGAGAGAAGGCGCTCAGCGTTGGAAGGAAAGCAGCAGGCCTGCTCCTCATGCAGCCTTCCCAACAGCAGTGCCTTGCTGTTCCCTTAGCTGGATGCTAAGGAGTTTTTCTGCCCCAAAAATCCCTTCCCACACACGGTGTACCTGGTTATTATTCAAGCAGACAACAAAGGAAGTATTTTGATACCAGCCAGGGATACCCAGCTGGGTACAGTTTCTCGCTCTGAAAAGCCCAGATGGGCTGCAATACCTCTACTGAGACATCTCCTAATCTCCCTCCCTCCTTGCTGCACATTTTAAATGTCAGCTATGACTGGGCTGTGATAAAAAGCTACACAGCATCCTCTAAGGAGTTCAAATATCTTCTGTTTCAGGTGCCTGCGCCGCTATCTCCCAGACCACACCAATAGGCTGATTTCACAATAAAACAGAGCAGTTTTACACTGCACCAACCAGCCAGCAGAAACTGCTAATCTAACCCTTGTCACTTTGCAGCTACTGCAAAAAAGAGATGGCTTCTCCTTCTGTTTCAGGACCAAACCAGGCAAAAAAAGTCATTACTGCAGAGCAGCCAGTGCAAGAACCTATCCTACCCAACTCCCATATTAGCTTCTTAAAATTACGAATGGTAAGATAAGAATCATGTGAACAGCAGTTAAAAATAAGTTTGTTTTGCAGACCTCGTCAGGATCTATAAAAACAGGTCAGACTGAAATGGCTACATGGCAAAGCAGCTACAAAAAACCCACTGAACTCCTGCACAGCAGCTTTTGGGTTTCATCACTCCATCTGTGAGCAGGACCCTTGGGGCGGTACGTACACAGTGGGACCTTTCCATCTGCTCTGCTAGGAGGGAGCAGAACACTGTGATGGCTTTGTCTTGCAAGTGCTGGACTGAGAACATATCCCTTCCACCTCAGAACATGACATCCAGAGTGATGCTCACAGGTTTCTTCATTTCTCTTGCCCCTGGGTGATATTTTTTATTTATCCATTCTGTGACATCCACACACATCTAGCCTCACCTCTCAATACCCCGATGAAGAAATTACAAGATCTTTATACCAATAAGAAATCTGAGGATAGGTCCTGCCACAGAAATCATAATCTTATGTATAAAAATCAGAATTGGAATCAGTATTGAAGTCTGCTATGTCACCAATGCTATGGACAAATATAGTCAAAAGAACAGGGCTTGCCCAGGGCACTTGGGCATGATGTAATGACACAGGCTGGCAAGCCAGGGCTTCTGGTATCTTGGTTTGCTGCTTACACAGATTTGCTAGTATTGTCACTTTATTTTTCAGCAGAACTCCTTCCCTGCCTGTAATACAGCGATAAAAACAGACCTAACTTCTTCAGCGCTGGTGGTGAGGGCTACACAATGCTCACACTCGTCTCAGCAAACACAAAAAGCACTGTTTGTGACAGAAGGGAGATCTGTTGCCTCTCACCAGTCTGTAGAGATGCAGTTTTGTACCCTGGCACCATCTGAAGCAGCTTTTGCTCATTGTTACTCAGAAATTATTCCATGCTGTGTATGTGGCCTGCAATATGGACACATTTCCTGCAATAAATCCTCTCTTTAGAAAGTTTGTCTTATTGACATGCAAAAGCCAGAGCAGCCAACAACAGCACTATGCAAAGTAAAATACAAGTGGATAAAGTGCTCTTCTCTCCTATCCAAGCATGAAACACTTTGCTTATTTTTCTCCAGGCTGTAAAAACTGTCCCTACTGATTCAAAACTGTTCATTATATAAGCTGTCAGCCCAGCGAAAACTGAACCCAACATTTGGTCTCCTTATCCCACATCTGAGGCTATCAGTGTGACATAAGTTGAATCAATTAAAAATAATTAGCACATCTCAGTTCCCCTAATGGACCACGGGAACAAGCACAGGTTAATGAAGAACACTCCCCTGTTTTTACACACCCCCCAAGTCCTGTTACATGTTCCTGAGACAGCTCAGACTTTTCACACTTCCATCTGTGAACCCCATGAGTATCTGCAAAAGATTAAGATCATAGGGAGAATGGTTCCAATTCAGAGTACCAAAAAATCAGAAAGTAAATACAACTCTAATGAAACAGAACTCCTAAAGCTATCATGGATTTGCTGCAACTTCCACCCCTCAGGGTTCATAATAAGCAAAAAAAATTAATAGATGAATTATGTAAAGAATTTGGGAATGAGTGAAACGACAAGCTTCCTTCATTAATATGCTGGTTTTTTTCAAGGTGATGCAGCATTTCACAAGAGGCATATGTGATTAGAGAACTGGGAAGCTGCTTTGCCATGGCAGATGGCATTTACATGTTGCAAACCTCTTTCGTTAGTTTTTAAGAGGTCAGAAAATGTCACCAAAGCTTTTATGACATGGCACATCACATCAGCAGTGACACACATTCCTTTCAGATATGAATTGCATGTGACAAACATGAAGTGGAGGCCATCCAAAGGCTGAAAACGGCAATGTTTCCACTCCAACGATGTATTTTTTCCTTCAGCCCTTACACAACAGAATTTTTCAATTCCAAAATGCTGCATAAACCAGGACTAACAGATATCCTGGAGCAAACAGACATGAGGCTTTTCTACATCTTGGAAGGGTTAACAGAGAGCACATACATCCCCTTCTTTGAACACATGCTCAGGCACTCAACAGACCTCTCTGGCTGCATGTTAAAAACCAGCCATCTGAAAGAGATCTCCTCATATGCTCCCAGACTCTGGGGGGCAGATATGCTGGTAATCTGGCTCCCCAAGGCTTACTAAGATTAAAGCAGCTGAAGCTCTGAAGTATGGGGCCAGAATATTTAGAGATAATTCCTAATGACTTGATTTCACTTGAGAGAAGGAAAAGGTCAACCACCCACACGCACTGAAGGCAGGGTGTCCAAGTGTGCAAGCAGCATCTGCTACAGTTAACGCATTTAACTGGCTATAGACTCCTGAGTCTGAGCCCAGGCCCTGCTTACACCCTTGTCAAAGGGCTCAAGCCTCAACTCCAGCCCAACAAGGGGTCTTCCACTCTGTCCTTTGGCATGCTGCCCAAGACTCTCACTACTCTCTCAGAAAACTATTTGATTTTCAACCTCAACTTATTCCCATTCATCTCAGACCTAATGAGTGTTTTGCCAAGAACTGTACCTCATCTCATCGGGTTTCCATCTTGCTGTTAATCCTTCAGGTGTATTTACAAACTGCTGTCTTATTCATCCCTCAGTCTTCATTTTGCAAGGCCAGATATTCTCCTTTACCTTGTAAAACTGGCCACGCATTCTTTTGACTTTGCTAACAGCCTCACTGACCCTTTCTCCAGTTTACTCTCATCTTTCTGCTGTGAAAATGGAAGTATAGACAAGTGTCCAGATGAGTTCTCCCAAAGGCTCAAAGGCATTAGTGCTTCTTTGATAGCCACTGAGACCCTTTAAGATCACATTGTAAGAGACCATGAAAGCGATGCCTCAACTATCACAAGACCCAGCAATGTTCCCAGATCTTTCTTTTCCTTTGTATCTTTCCTTCTCCTTTGTAGTTTCCAGTTGATGAACTCCATGTTTATAGCAGACATTTGCATTACATGGTAGGTGCATGACACTGCTTCACAGTATAATCTTTCAGTTCCTTTATATTCCTCCAGCCTTCACCCTCATCCAATTTTTTTTCTTGACTGCATCACAAAACATTAAGCTAATTTATTTTCAAAATCTCCCATAATCTTCTTCTAGAAGTAGCATTATTACCATTACATGGTGAGTGAGCTGAGGCACAGATGGCATAATTTCAGAAGTATCTGCTGATTTGAGCAGTACTTGATTTGAGATGCTTTTCTGAAACTTCTTTTTCAGAACAGAACGTGCAGTATTCTTATCACTCTTCTTTCAGGCTCTAGGATTGGGCCGCTCAAATGAGTTAGATACAGTGGCTAATGACAGCCTCTGAAAAGCTCAAAATGACTAGTTCAATATCACACAAACTCAGATAGCCTGAAGGATCAGATCATGTTCCTGTAGCTTCTACAGCCACTTTCCTCAAGTAATTCCCTGACTCTTACACTGCATTTTTCCTTTTTCTGCAGCAAGCCAGACAAAAAGTGCATTCTATAAGCATAACTCCTCTCTCTCATTGAGCAAAGCATGTTTTGGCAGAAAATCACAGAAAAAAAGTTACAGGATGCAGAGGCAGCTTTAGTTCAGCACTACTCAACCCCAAGTGCTTCACCTGATGTTAAAATGAGAGTAAGGACAGGAGTAAGGACTCCTGAAGAAAGGACAGGAGTTTCCTAGGTCCCTACCACCAGGAAGGCAGACAAATGCCTCCCACCATGGGACACTGTGCCAGCAGCCATACGGTTCATCTGCAGACCTGGAGCCCTCAGCTCCTCAGGCCTCTGCCACCTGAGTCACCAAAGGCAAGATGACAACCTGCTAGTGCTGCAGGGGAGCAGGATGCTGTGCCAGCCTGCTTCCTCTAACAAAGGCAGGATGAGAAGGAAACACCTTGGGTGCTGCTCCAGCTTCTTGAAAGAGAGGTGCTTTGTGGGAATCTGCTATTCTACCTGCTAGCCCCACGCTTAAACTTTCCTATCCAGCTCTTCCCATCTGCTTCCCATCCCAGTTCTGGGTTTTTCCTTCACTGATGGTCCTATTCTTCTTGCTGTCCTGCTTTTTCAGCATGGGCTTCACTCACTTCTCAAACTTCTCCATTCATCCTTCTTTTCCTGGACTTCTTTTTCCAATTTCAGCCTCTTCTCATTCCTGTGCCTCTCTGCCCCACACTCTTAGACCAGCTAATTCTGCCTCTTGATTTGAGCCCTGGTCATCAAACAAATTTCCTGTTTCAAGCCAGAGAGATGGAAGATCTTTTCACAGCACTGAAAAGAATATTTCCATTTAGAACAATATTACACAGCCAAAAGAATATACATTTTTCTGGTCTCCCCTTCCATTTTCTCATCAGCCCATTCTTCAATACAGCCAAACTGTTTTTAATTAAATTTTCCTAAGCAATTTAAACATAGTCAGATGCACAGAATGGGAAAAACTCAGTGTATAATAAATGTTTGACAAAGTTTTGGACAGAACAAAAATCACAGAACAATTCCTATGCCTGCTCTCCACCAATGAGACAATCTCATGTAATGAAAATACTTAGCAACCTAAGTAATACACAGTGCTGTCAGTACAAATTATAATTAAATTCCTTTCATTTATCATTGATTTTTAAGATTTAGAGGAATGTTTACAGCAGCACCTAAAGGCATATCTCTGCTTAATCATTAAAGACAAAAAGAGTAGGCCAAGCGGCTACAACAGACCTGGATCATCAGTTACCATAACTTAATCTACATTAGGCTATAAGGACACTCAACGTGAGGAGTTAAATGAAAGCAAAGAGAGTTTTAATGACCTTAATGTAAGGTAACAGAGCTAATTGTTAAAACAGTTGATTGTTAAATGGCTTAATCATAATGCAGATTAGACTGTGGCAGCTGTTGTCCTTTAGTGACTCCCAAACTTAAACAGACTTCTCAGCCCTCATCAAACTATTCTCACCTTCCCAACGAGAAAGCAATCCAGTGTGTCTGAGTGGGAAATGTATTCCTGCCACACAGAAAGATGAGTCTGCTGTTAATTTCATCAGGCAGCCTTCTCTGGCCCTGTCCCTCTTTTCTCACTGTACTGGAAACCCATAGTCCCTAGTACATTCCTATCCACATGTGAGTTCCAAAAATGCAGCTGCTTTAGGTAAAAACAAGAGAAATCCACCAACAAAAGCTGTCTTCTGAACACCACAGCAATACACCATTCTCTCTTGCAAGTAATTCAGTGATTCTACACATGCAATAAAAGAGCCAGTTATGAGCACAGTGTGTTACATAAAATGTAATGCCACATCTCATCTTTCTGAGACAGGTTTCATGGTCCACTGGATCTTAAGCTCCTGGGGCCACTCCACAGCCCAGAGCTGATTGCAGTACTCTCTTGAAATGTGACACAGAAAGTTTAACTTCTTATATTAGTCCTGTTTGGGATAGCCCAGAACAGACCCTGATGTCAGAACTCATGGCATGAAAACAAACACTGGGCCATGTGTAGAAAATGTCAGCATTTGGGGAAGATTCGCAGACCCACTTCTGTAATAAAACATCCATTTTTGCCATTGAAATCCAAAACACATCAGACTTCACCCAATGTGCTTTATAATTTCTAAAAGAAGATATGGGATATTGCAATTGAGATGAGTAGCCTAGGTCAGAGACAGTGTTAGGGCAAATCCAGAACACGTGGATGATACCTGAAAGGAGAGAACTGAAAGGTTCATGGGCAGTGCTGCCCAGAGAAGCTCAGTGCAGTGGCTGCAGTTTGGAGCCAAGCACACAGCGCTCCTTGAACAACACTGCACCCGAGCAGATGCAGACTGCTAAATACAGATCCTGCCCCCAAAACTGACAGCTCTCCTAGTAACAGCCTCATGAACTACAGCATCTTTCTCTATGCCCCTATTCTCTTTCTGAAGACCTAATACCAGGTACATACAATTACCATTATGAGCAGGAGGCACAGCAACAGCCAATACTATACACTGCTGGACATATCCTATTGTCAGATCCTAGACAGAAATTTGCTAAAACATCTTTTCTATCACAGTTCTGCCTCAGATGAGTGAGGAAGCATGTGGAGTGCACATTAGAAAATGTCAAGCGTGGTACTTCAGCTAAAAATGGGGCTAGGAACAAATCATGTAACTAATACTATTATCTGAAGAAAGATTTAAATGTCTTTATTAATTTTTCCACAATATCTGAATTATTAAGAAAGTTGTGTAATCTACTGTTTACAAATGAGATCAAGACTCCACAATGAAGTAAAAAACCCCCTTCCTTTTAACTTTATGTGCCCCAAATCTTGATCCAGTTTTTCTCAAGTCTGTACATATTCTAGCATAAATCCTACTGAGTCAACAGCTATGAGACTGATCCTTCTCAGTATCAGACCATAAGGTTGTAAGATAGGTTTCTGTGAATTAGAGAATGAGTAATGACTGTTCACCTTCCAACAGCTTGTCTTCACTGACCTGCTGTTCAATCTGAAATCGGAACTGTACACTGGAGAGAGGAGAGTAAAATCCAGGTTCCTGAAAGAGCATTCAGCTCCCCAGCCTACAGGTTTGGGAAGGAGTCATATATACTCCTACCCTCCAAATCAGCCTTTGAAAATGGGTGATTGAAAAGGGCTTATTCTATGAATTTAGTAAGTGGAAAACCCAGTGTTTCACCATACAATTCAACACCATTTCATAATACATGCATACCAAGACACAGCTCTGACTTTTCAATACCTATTTTGAGCCTTAATAATGCTTCTTAAACATTTTAATATTAAACATGTTTAATATAGATTCAGAGTATTGAATTGCCCACCAGGTATTAAACAGAGAGTAAACATTTCATTTGGGATAAATGTCAATCAGGTCCCTTTCAAAATTCTATTCTTGTAATAGAGATGTAGCAGCCACCTCATTTAAGGGCACTCATGCAGTAGCACTATTTCTGATTTAGATGAGGTAATTCTGCCAGAAACGTGTTCAGAAGATTTAAAAACTGCAACTCACTAACATATGAAAAATGATCAATTTGTTTAAAAAATAAAAACATGAGCGTAACTTAAAACAACAACAACAAAAGAGGCAAAGGCATACTCTTCAACACACAGCAGGAATAGCAAAAGATGAAAGAAACATATTTTATAATTGCCATTAAACAGTGCCTCACTATAATCAGAAGGAAATTTCACTTAGCCAATGCATATGTTCATGTATTATTTATTCTTCCAGAGAGCAGTGTGTAAATGTATAAAAACTGAGGGACTGGCAGTCCTGGAAACAGAAGGTCCCTCTGTTAAGCTGCAGAGCGGATTTTACTCCAGCAGTTACATTATCCCAGGCATAATTTGGAAGAATGGTGGTGCTAGAATGTTATTACAGATGGCTAAGAATAGTGTCCAGCACTCATTCCGGACCCTCTCGGCACAAAATGAACCCTGCTGTTAACAATAGAAGGAGGAATTGCCAAGATAAGACACCCTTGGCAATACCTTCAAATACATAAGGCCAGTGTTTTTCTTCCTTGAAAATCTCAAGTGTTTGGGGACAGAAAAACAGAAGATTTCAGAGGCTTCTTCTACATTGCCCTGTTTCAGGCAATGGCAAATGTTAAATACTTTCCCCATGCCTGAGATCCACTTGTTAAACTACACCAGTACTTCTGATTTTCTGAGAGATCTTTTCTTCCATGTTCACTGCCACTACCAAATCCCTTTAGTACCATACAAGACATTCCCTGAGCAGAGAAATCCAGAACTCTGGCACACCTACTATGCTACTTATAGTCCGAAACGGCTTCAAATTCCACTGCTCAGAAATGGCAACTTAAATCCTTTCCTTTCAAATTCTCCTCAGAGAATTCAGTATCAGAGTTCATGCGTAGCAAGAAAAATCTCCTACATCAGCACCCAGAGCCATCAACAGACAACAATACAGATAATTAGAAAAAAATGTAAAATGTCATTTTTTGCCTTATTATAATAAACTCCAGTTAAAAAGAAGGGCACCCAAGGGAACACACAGTGGATGCTGAGACTTTGCATTTCATACAAATCTGCTCATGTACACACCAGAAATCTATTTAAGAACAAAGAGCAAGAACAAAATCCTTAAACCATGGTCCCAAGGCAGTATTTGAAAGGCTAACGGGGCCAATATCAGAAGTGGGTGTTTCCATTCCAGTGCTTGGGATGGCAGCAGCTGGAAATAGCAAGAGAGAGGTATTAAAGCAGGACTCCAAGCCTGCATGGTGTTCCAGCCTTAGTTTCAACAGCAGCACATAATGGAATGGGCCAACACCAAGAGCACAAGCTGCTCTTAAGTCCACTTTTCACTTTTTGTTTTCCAAGATGTTTTGGAGGCCCTTCACAACAAACTAAGCAGGTTTTCCCCATGTTGGTTACTTAAGAAAAAAGACAGACTTACCAGAACAAACATCACACTACCTTGCTTCCTCAAGGTCTGAAATAATTTATGGGCAATACTGACCAACAATTTACTGGTGGAAGAGACCATGCTTGTAGCTTGCAGCTTTTGAAGGTGCCCCAGCACTGCAAAAATATACATTAGTATGTGATAAGAATGAATGCTGCTTTTCAGCTGACTTACTGCTGGTAAGGTGAAGGATGATGCAAGGCAGTATTTTCTACTCAACTAACTTGGATTCTCAGCCATACATAAGGTAACAGATCTCCTTAAGAAACTTCTGCACACATCCTTTGCCTGAAATACCACCTTTTAACTGCTGCCTTACACGGTATTTTTGTCAATCTATTGATCCATTCTGTATTTCTCACATTTTAGCACATGAAGCCTCACTTCTTACCTGCCATCAAGGAAACAGAAATATCCATGAATTCTTTTTTGTTCCTTGAGACTTTCTTCTGGATAGTCAAGCCACCCACTGTTCTCTTTTCTTCTTAATGCTATGCCTTTTAGAAACTCCTTTGTGCAGAAGTTCTTTATTCTTTACTCTCAAAGGAAATACCTTTCCCCTGCTCCCTGTGAAAACTACATGCCACATGAAACCAGTCCCAGCAGTGCTCCATGAAGGGCCACCTCTCCTGGCTGGAGAAGGATTACAGCCAAGCCAGCTCCCACCTGCAGGACCACCTGCACATAACCTGGGCCTCAGGCCAGAGCTGGCAGAAGAGAGTGAAGAGAAACCCAAAGAAGGGTGATGGAAAAGCTTCCTCCAAAGACAGCACTTAGTGCTTAACCATCCCTCCTCCCTCTGTCCATGCAGAGCCATTAGAGTAATGGGAGCAGCCCTGAAAGCTTGGGCAGTGCTTCCCAGAGGCTGCCAGGGAGGACCCCATTTTCTCATGAAATGTAAGGGAGAATAAATGCAAAGAGATGCTCCTTGGGACTGAGCTGAGCTCCAAACTGCAGGACGGTGCCAGAATTGCCATGGACAGAAATAAGTTGGCAGTTTCTAAGTGAAAGATCTGCACAGATGCCAGGAGGGAACCTGGAGCATAAAGGGAAACTAACACAGACTAGGACTACAAAAATGTTGAAAAAAGAAATTAGGAAGGAATAACAGGGCACCAGGTGAAACATGCAGGAGAAATTACTGAGGCTGCTCAAGTGCTGGCCCATTATACTGGGCAGGATCTCTTGTGAAGCCTGGACCGAGGTCTGGGGACCTCTCTCCCACACTGCCTCAGGGAAAGAAAGAATAAAGGATGTGTATTTTTTACCTTCTCTGTCCTTTTCTTTTGACTCATGCAGTGGGAACCACATGGGCCTACACAGGCAAGAGGGACTAAAACAACAGCGTGGCCTGGTGAAACAGTCACAGGTGCCACAGGCTTGTGTTAATAAACAGAATTTCTGCTAACAACACTTCAAAGAGCAAATTCCCAGCACTCTCACTTCTACTACCTGCTTGGAAAGAAGGTGCTTTTTTTCAATTACAATTCTTCTTAGAGGAGAAATATCTCTCCAGCTAAGGGCGATTTTTGCCTTCTGTGCTGCAGTCTCTCATCACGGGTTTCATGGTAAAACTGAGTAATGCTCACCCATGGAGCCAGGCGCCTCCGCACTGCAGGGTTTGTACAAAACCTCACCTCACCAGCATCCAAGCACTTAAAAAGATTTAAAGAGCAAACCACCCCACGTGCACACAACTTCCTTTAAACCATCCTCTCACTCCAGCAATCTGCATACCAAAAGGAGCAGTTTGGAAGGGCAAGGGCAATGAAATAAACAGGTTCCTGAGATTATTTCACTTAGTACAAAAAATAAATAACAAAGGACATTTCAGGTGCTATAGATGCCAAATAGTAAGAGCCTGACCTTCCTGCAGCAGCACACAGGAGAACTGATCAGAAACAAAGCCAGTGAGACTAGTTTTCCAGTAGTCTGACTTATGTACAAGAAATACTGTAAAAAAAAATATTTTCATTCTCTTTATTTTCTACACCAAGCAAGAGAAAATGACCTGTTAGTATCAGGAATATTTTAAAAGGGATCCTGATCTACAGATTACTGCTGTTGCAGATAACCCACCAGTGATCTGCCATCTCACTGATGGAACTGTTAAAGACAGAGGCTGAGGAAGCTCACAGTAATGCCAGACAAAGCAACAAAAAGTCTGACACCTGCAAATTTTTAGTACAGAGGCACCACCTCTCTTTAGCCATTCTATCTTATTTTTAACATATGAAATTAGACCATCTGAAAAATAAAAGCTGAAGCAGTTGAATTCAGCCTTGCCTTAACATTCCCTGTTACATACAGACAGAGCCCTCAGATTACGGTATTACTTAAAACAGCACTACTTTCTTAATAGAAAGTATAAAAGAAGAACAAATTAAAAATGTGAAGAAATAGCAAATTTCATCCAAATTTTTGTATTTTTTACTGTATATTTGTGGAGAATGTGCTATTTCAGATAGACTGTACAGACCTGACAGTCTTAGATAAAAAATACTTAGCATATCACCTTTTAAAACAAAGCATAAATTTTCCACAAATTACACCCTAGCAAAACATTTTTTTGGACATCAGCTTGGGAGGACTCTGAAAGGAGATGCCATGACATAGCCTGGACAACAGAAGCTGAATACATAAAATAAGAAATTTGGTTTAACACATGTTAGTAGTTTAGCAAAATAGATTGACAGGCTATCTAAGTGGACTAAGTGATTAAAAATTACCATTATTTTTTATTACAAAACAATAATCAAGAATGCACTTTCTGTTTTATTTTTTAATGTGATCCATAACTGCTAATTCTTAAACCATTTCATTAACCTTTTCGGTGAAAAGAAGGGAACAGGGATAAACTACCCTTCAGATTGCTAAAGCATCACAACTGATATTGCCTTTCAGCTCAGTGGGCTGAGTCAGCTTTTGCCTTGTCTGTTTTGTGAGTGTAGAGATTTAACATTTGTGAAATTTTTTGAGCACAGCAAGTGTCAAGTCCTTTCCTCTGACACTGATCACAAATCCAAAACAGATGCATTCATGGATAACATTTCATACTAGCAATAGAGATAGTGCTTGTAAGGGTCCTATAAACCTCTTAAATATTTTTATTTCAGATTATCTACAATTCCAGTGAAATAAATGCAAGAAGAAAGTGACCAAGTTTTCCCAGTTGCTTTTCAGAAGCAAAGCATACCTGCAGATATATAAAGTGTTAGTACGTTTTTTAAAAAAATCAAATCCTAAAAACATTCCTGTTTTGCTTATTAGTCTTTTCTCCATCAGAAACTTCTTGTATTTTCAAAACAAGTGTTTTTCCAACAATTTATTTTACAGAGCTGTTTCTCTGCTTTCTTCCCTTTTTCAGGGGGAGCAGTGGCTTCACTGATCATGTGCCACAACAGCTTCTGATTAATCCTGATAGACAACCAGCAGTTAGCTGGCACATCATCATCATCACCCTACGATGAACAATAATCTGCCTCACCATCTGCTCCCAAATTTATTTTTAACCAGCCCCTGCTCCCTCCAGTGCAGAGAGCATGGCAGGAAGGGCAGCCTTCCCCTGGAAGTGCTGTGCTGGGAGGTGCTGTCAGGGGCCAAGTCCAGTCACACATCCCTGAGCAGGCACAGTGGATGGGAAACAGATGGATAAATGCAGCATCCCAGAGAGCAAAAAGGGCTTCTGCACCAGAGGGGCTGGCAACTGCCTGTTCTCCTCCAGCAGACAGGGAACACCTGCTGGTTTTTCAGTTCCATGGGCAAGCTAGATAAGGTTAAATGAACAGGCCAAGGTGGAAGGAGAACTAGGGGAAAGTGATGGATGTGGACCACTTACTGATGGGAATATGCATGCCTACTTTTTCTGAGGTCTACCCAAAATTTCAACATAAGAGCTTTTTTGATCACTTCAGCTCACCACTGAAAAATTAAAACTATGCAGTGTTCACAGACAGACACTGGCCCAAGTGAGCTGTGCTGCTGTGCCAGTTAGTGTACAACATCCCTGGTGTAGCACAGACTAGATTAAATAATTTCCTTTGAGAAGGAGCACCAGGATGTTACATCTCATGGGGAAGGAAGCTGGGGGGATGGGAGAAAGACAGGCTTGATGAAAGCACAGGGCAGTGAGGAGGTTCATTTTGTAACTGCACAGCCCTGCTTACCACCTGCAGGTACAGAAGCACAGTCCAGAAGGTGGCAGTTACAGGGACACTGTGGCTGTGTCACTGCTCACAAGTGTTGCTGTCACCAGCAAACTGCCTGTAGACAACACTGTATGTGGGAACTGATATGACGTAATAAAGAAAAGAAGGAAATCAGCTGGAACCTAAGGCTTTGTACAGCTGGTAAAACAAGTTACACATCTGTGATACACCATCAGCAAGATCTGATGATGTTTCCCCCAGGGAACACAGGGAATTGTTGAAAGCAGGCTCTGGGATATGAAGAACCATCAAAATCTCAGAAGGACAAACATAAAGAGTAAAAAGATCAGATTTGAGAAAGAACAGAAACATAGATGGACCTTAGCATGTCTCTAGTCCAGCCTCTTGCACAAATGAGGGCAATCAGACCTGACTGCTCACAACTTTATCTACTGATGCTTTGAAACCTCCCCAGGGTGGAGACTGCACAACATCTCTGGGAAGTCTTGCTCAAAGTGAAAAGGTCATATATCAGTTTAGACTCTCTTGTCCTCCAACCTGGCATTACTCTAAATATCCTGGCTTCATCTTCCTGGAGATCTCATAATTACAAATGCTGAAGAACAGGTATTAGGTGTGATGTAAACTGATGCTGGACTGCCCTGAAAAAACATCCTCACCAAGAAGAAAGGCTACAGGTGAAATGACAATAAGAAGGATGCACAACTCAAAAATATTCTCAATATTCTCAGTGAGTAGCCATCAGTAGTTTGGTATCAGGTGGGAATGAAGTGAGGCCCTGATCACAGTATTTTCTAGTGAGTGTCAGGTAACTAAATTTTGTGAATTTAGTTCACAATTTAAAGAAAGAGTAGGGCTTATCAATGCTTTAGGAGACAGGACTGCCATTCCAAATGGAGAAATGCTTGGAATAAATATAAAGAAATCCAGTAGAGATTGGTAGAAAATATAGCATTTGGGTTAGCAAAAAAAAAAAAAAAAAAGAAAAAAAGAAATGAGAAAAAAAAATAAAAGAAAAGAGAGAAAAAAGAAAAAAAAGGAAGGGGGATGACCAGAAGGGGGTAATTGTTTTGGCAGCACACTGCAAAGAACCTCAGGTTTATAACACAGGACAAAGCCAGGAACAAAACTTGTTGTGCTGCAAGGAAAGTAAGAGAAAATCTGGCTGCTGTATTAATAACTAAGTCATGCATGACTATGACTGTTACACTCCACAGTATGTTATCCTGCTTTATTCTTCCCTGTGAATATCCCGTCCTGATAAACCAGGTGCAGTTCCAGATTCCATACTTGTAGTTAGGGACCAAATGTAAAAATTCCAAATGAACAAAATGACACAGCTTAATACATGTTTCATTAGGGAAAAACTGGGAAGACAGACTTGTTTAGTTTTAAGAAGGTGGTGGTAGAGAACAGCAAATTTTGGGTATTACAGTAATGAAAACAGTGACAAACTGTTCTTTCATTTCACACATACATAAAAAGATTACTCACAGCTTTAATTTGGGGTAAAAAACCCCTTTAGGTTAGGGTATTATGAAAAACTGAGGATAAGAAGCCTGCAATATGCCAGCCATGAAGGTTAAATTTACCCTGCTTCAGAGAAGGATGATGACATGGCTATCTCTTCTAGCCCTGCACTGTATCTGAAAATAACCTTCAGCATATTCTGAAATGCAGATAAATTTTACTGTATACTCATTCCCAATTTTGTATCTATTTTTCAAAGCAGAAACACACATGTTTTAAAAGCCACAAACATAAAATTAACAACCAAGTATGAAAAATTGAAACAGAACTTCCCTCCCACTACTGAGGGCTGTTTAATAAATAGAATTGTTAACAACATCTTTCCTTGGAAAATTTGATTCTGCATCAACATTCTGGTTCACAAATGCTCTGTCTCTTGTTTCAGGCTTTCTCCTGTACATTTTAATCAACAGATTGCCAGTTTTAGACTATGTTTATGCTGGAAGCCAGTGAGCCAGGGTCACAGTAATTGAAAGGCACCAGAAAGCACACCCCTCTGGAGGCCTGTATGATTATCCACTCTCCCCTGCCTTCTTGTTAGTTCCAATACCTGATATTTTAATCAATACCCCACAGAGCCTGAATGCCTTTCTTGCTGGGACTGTAGCAAACACTTGCCCCAGTGCCTTACACATGGACTGACAGACCATCTGCTAACCTGTTCAAGTGAAAGTCCCAGCTGTGTGTTTTACTTTAACAGGTTATTTTATGTCTGACTTGGCACTGAACATCTATTGATGCTCTTATCCTGTTTTCCCAGTCTCCAACACATGCAGGCTGAAAGAAGAGTAAAAAACTGCAGGTTGAGTCCTATGACAAATTCTCAATCCTCACATGTCTTTTCTCTTGCTCCTAGCACACTCCCTTGCAAGGTATGCTGTGAGGCACACCCTCTCCCTTTGGGAGACTGGATTTCAAAGCTGGAAGGGAGCTTAATCCAACTTGAATTCATTTAAGCAATGACCACTAAAAAACCCAAACAAATGACATGCTTGAACCTTTACACTTTAAAATGGTTTCAGGGGTCATGACAACAAAGTACACACGAGGAATTTTACCTTCATACTTGAAACACTGTACAGAATCTGAGACATGATATTTGTGATCTGTTTGCTATTTGTGCTTTTAGCAACTCAAAATATAAAGCACAGCCAAACAATAATGACTAGGACAAAAACTATCCTAAGGGATAGAGTTTGATTTCACAAACAAGAAGTTTTATTAATGAATAGCTTTCTTGAAGAAAACTAAACCCTGTTATTTTTGTAGCACAGCTCAATGTCTCTTCTGAATTGGGCTGTTCTACAAAGAAGTTTAATGCTGTGACTATACAGTATTTATATTGTATTTAATACACCAGACTATATGTGAGCTTAGCTTTAGCTTATGCCAGTTTAATAGGTGTTCCAGAGTCCAGAATGAAAGTGCCATTTCCATGGTGCACATGACAGGCAGGAAGAACTTCCACTGAACTTAGGACACTTAAAACAACACAAGAACATAGGGGCTACTGGTCTGCAGGGCTTCCTTCACTGGCAGCAAACAGAAAGATGGATGCTCTGTTTGCAGTTTTCTTCTGCCTCAAGTGTCCATGTCTGCTCTGTAAATACCTAAAATTAGGAAGATTAATACCTTGTCTAGTATCAGTACCCACGCTTGGAAAGACTCTCTTTCCCTCTCTCCCATTTACTGAATTGTATTACTGGAACATTTTCTAATGTTTTGCAAGTAATCTTTTTTTTAAACAAAAGCATTGTTGACACTAATTTTGGCTTCCTTCCAAATTCTTCAAAAGAATACAAGAGTTATCTGCATCAGTTTCCTGAGCTGCATTTTCCTTTTACTTTAGCAGAATTAACTAATGAATAGTGCCACTCTAAATATCATATTTTGAAGCACAGGCAGATGAAAGGTTCTACAGTTTCAGACAGTGGCATCAGAAAGAAAATAACAATATCCCAGCCTTTCAAGTTTTCTCTGAGGATGATAATTTAGAAGCCTGAACTCAGAGTCTCTATCTAGGTTTGTCACCAAGTTATTTCCAATTAGGAGCACATCATACATCTACCCATGTAATTTATTTACATTTATATATACTTTCACAAGACCTCACTGCAACACTGTCAATTATTGCCATCAGAGAAGAACATTACTGACACAATTATTAGTTCTTTTTAATTAATTAATTTAGCAGCTAAGAGTGCCAGCATATTTTAACATTATACATGAAAGAGCAGCTTAGTGCAAGCATATACTATCTGATACAGCATACAAGGTAGAAAACTCATTGCAGAAAAACAATATATTGCATTTCTTCTGAGAAGAAAGGGCATATGCAGATTGTGTCAAATGCTTATGTACAGAAGAAATAAAGTTGAAAATCGACCTTAACAATGCTAATTTCCTGATTTTTTTAATATCAGTTTTTCACGCTTCTTAAACCCAAGCCAGAAAATTCTATTTAGATATTTCATGCTCAGCACTGCAGTAACTTCTAGAGTCTAATGTCAATAGGCTTTTTACTCTGCCTTGCATCCTGAATAAATTTTTGCATGTATACATTTTTGAAAAATCTAAGAAACAATATTCTGAGTACTTCTCTATTCCTATATTAATCATACTTTTTTGCAGAGAAAGTCTCCATCAAATATTATCTACCCACACAGATAAGCATCTTTCCTTACTTACACAATCCAAGATCCTATCACTTTTGCTGGCTTTTCTTTTAACAAAAACCTCCAACTTTCCTAAATGTTTCCAAAATAATTTTGCCTCACTCACAACAACCTGAGGAATGAAGCAATTTGTCCTGATTCCATTTGAACACACAGGGATGTCTTTCCTTAGAGCTATGACAAAGTAAGGTAACAGAGGATGAAAACAAAAGCAAAACCTCAAACCACATAACCTTGCTCAGCTGCAACCTGCAGCTTTAAGAAGAGAAGAGCTTTTAATGGGAAGCAGGCACAAAAGCAAACACTTGTGATCACTGTATTCCCAAACTGGAATAGTGTCAATTCTCCTTGGGCAGAAGATGTAGAACAGCACTACAAAGTTAGTGGCATCCTCTTCTGTGTGCTCCAAGGACTACCTTTCAGCTTGTTCATCATGTAAGAGTCACAGCAATCCTTTTTATCTGATGCACGTCCAAAGGAATGCATAGAAACACGTGAGACAGGTTAAAGATGCCAGAAAACTCTCAATTTCACAGCAGCATATTCAGTGTGTGTAAGGAGTTTATTTCAGGGTCAAGGAAAGCCAGACAAAGATTCCAGTGGAAGGAAGAAGAAACATTCAAAAGCAGTCAGCAGGAGATCAAGGTGCTTTATTAAAATCCATGTGAGTCTTCTCAAGAGCACAAAACACTGCCTTTCAAATTTATAAACAAATCAGAGTCTGACTTAACCCTCAAATAACAAAATCATAATGCTCTGGATTAAAAAAATCAGGATTAAAAAAACTTCCATAATAAGATCCTGACATGGGCAAGGGACTGGAAGTTGTCTTTGGAAGAGAAAAGAGGAAATCTGAAGCTCCAGATCACTTTTTTGATTGCATAACCCATCAGTAAAACAAACTTTTGAGGAAACTATAAGAATATTCACCTATTAATTATACATGTAGTACTTATACATGTAGTAATTATACACGTAATAATATGCTATACATTATAAAGCATACACAAAAATAGAATTAGGAACAAGATTAAGATTAAAAACTGGTTTAGAAGATTTTTATTGATGTTACAAAAAATATTTTTTTAGTATTCCTTCTACCTTGATGGATTGTTTTGCATGCATCCCACTTTGGAGACTCCTGCAGATGGCCTTTTCTCCTCCTTCCTGTTTCCAAAGACATTATGTAATCTCTTGCAGTTCAGTGAGGAATAGCGTTTACCTTGAGTTAATGCAGAGAAAAGTAACAACTATGATGGCAGAGATCCAGTGACGGGAATTCAGGACTGGGGAAGGGTGGAGGACAGCTGACACTCAGCCCATTTTGTTAGGGGCTATACTCCATAAGACATTCAGGAAAACTGGATATTGGTGGAGGCTAAAGCATGGAAGAGAATTTACCCATAAGGAGGGAACTGATCAGGAGTATGAATTATAAGAGGGGGAAAAAAAAAGTGCGCCAAATTTTAAGTTTTAGAGAAGGATAATGAGATAAGATAAAGGATAATGAGAAAAACAGGAAGCAATCTATTTTGGTTGGGAGAAGAGACAATCTTCAACTGTTCTAGATGCTTATCAGCAAACTAAAGAAATATCATCCAGATAAATTAATCACAAAATGATTGCACACCTGGTGGAGAACACCACTTTTAGAAAAAAATCATTGCTTCCTGTTAACCTTAGAGGGCATTTCAAGAGTCTAGCCTGGTTCACTTCAATTTCATACTTTCTCCTAAAGATTTTGAACACAGACTCTTAGGTACATATGCTATGTACTTACAAGACAAAATTGGAAAAGGTGGGAAATCCTCAGTGGAAGACACAACTGGAATGAAAAACTGTCTGTATGAATTACATAAATTGTCATTAGTCAACAAGATGCTGTTTAGTGAAGTCCAAAGCATCCATTTATTTTTCCATACCTGCACTTTATTTTCTATACTGCTTACAGATGATGGCTGTGAGCCTTAAAAAGGCACTTCTGGATTGGCAGAATAGGTATCAAAACAATATCTGCTATCACCATTCAGACTCTGCACCTAGAAAGATTCATGCAGACAATCCAAATCAATGTCTCTGCCTGCAACTATATCACACAGGATATTCTCAAACAAAGTAACTTCTGATTAAGAGATCAATTCCAAGTTTTAACTGCAGCAACCTAAAAGGTGTATCACAAGCTATATTAAAGGATTTTGCATCACAGCTGACAGCAGATCTTAAATGAAGGGTCATCACAAGTTGAGGAATCAATGTTTTGACACCATGAAATTGTACAGCATACCTGTAAGCAAACACTGCCATTGCATTAAATAAAGTGACTTTATATAGCCTTAATAAGAAATCAGTGAACACATATTAAAATTTTTTTATTGCACAAATTCTGATGCAGGCAGCGATCTGCGACGAAAACAAACAACAACCACATAAATTAATTCTCCGATTTCCAAACCTGATTTCCTGTCTTTCAGCATTCAGTAGCTTACAGGGTCTTAATGCTCTTCCAAAACTGATTATAAACAAACATAGGAACATTAATTGCAAATCCTGGAGCCCTCACAGGGAGTTTCAAAGAGCAGGCCTGCTGTGCTGTTTACTTGCATTTGCTTTCCCTCTCCTTAAGCACGCACTCATGCTTGGTGCCACAAATGCTTCCACCAGAGAAGCAGAACTGGCACAACTCCAAGACAAATTGTCATCTTGCTATTAGAAATGTACCAGAGATGATAGAAGTGAGCTAATAAACTAAAATTCAAATAAAAAGGGGTTAAGAGAAGCAAGCTCCTATTCCTTTCTTTCACAGGTGCAAGAGCACCAGTGCTCCAGTGATCTTGAATCCGAGTTAAAACTCATTACCTGTACTCTGAAGAGGGAGAAGCAGGTTATAAATGATTCATTTAACAAGGTAACAAAGTCTCTTTTAATCCAAGAGAGCAGCAGAAGATAGAAGAATCTCAGAAATTTGTAAACATTTGTTTATAATTTTATCATCTAGTTAAATATAAATATAAAATTTCAGAACAGCGCTGAAGACCAGCAGAGACTCATTGGTATTCATGAGGCATTGGTCCTACTCACATGGGATACAGAAGTTCAGAATTGCACAGAACTGGTATTCTGCAAAAAATATTTGGTAGAAAAAGTTTTGCTTCAAAAACTGTCAGTCTAACCAGGCAAATCAAGCAAGTGTGAGGAAAACTGTTATACATTTCCCATTTGGAAGTCAGAGAACCTAAGTAATAATTGATAAAGCCACATAAGGATGTGATAGAGGGGGATGTCTGGAGCTTATGCCCAGTTTAAGCTGTGGTATCTAAACAACACAGTCACCCAAGGAGCATTAAGGAGGAGCTAAAAGCTGCATGCTGATGGGCATAGGTCAAACTCAGGCTCAGTCACATCTTCTCTGGTCCCACAAATGTAGCTGTTTTTCCCTCACTAGACTGTAACCACTGCAGTCCTGAGAACAAGACAGCAGTACCTGAATGAGTACTACAAATTCAGATGAAGACCAGGATCATGTTCTGGAAGCAAATACTAAACTGCTGAGAAGCACAGCAGCCTTTGTTGCCTGAAAGCAGCAAGTTCCTGTCAGCTTTACAAGTTACTGCTTTTGTGGGTCATTAACTTCCAGCTCCAGGCAGATTAAGATGAATCACCAAAGCATTTACCAGTGGCAAGACCCTTGGCTGAGAGGGAGGACCACAGGCAGGACTGAGGAACTCAATCCTCAACAAAAACATTCCAGCCTAGACACGCGATGTTCGGTTATCACATAAAAATATTTGGGTGATACTAAGCAGCTCAACTGTGTCTTGAGAACACACAGATTTCCTTGAGTTAAATTCCATAAAATATAAAAAAGGATCAAGTCAAGCACAGGAGCAGCCCAAAGTTTTAGCTGATAAGCATCACATACAGCAGGCGAGAATTATTGCCCCTTCCTTCATCAGCTTCTCCGACATTTTTAAGATTTTTACACTAATATTTTTACACAGACCAGCCAATTTAATTACAGCTCTTATTGTCTTCTCATATAAAAAGAATATTCAGATGAGTTTTGTTGGGTTTTGTTAGTTTTTAAAATTGATGTGCTCTGTTCCCAACAACAATCATATATTCATGTGATCTTGTTCACAGAGCAGGAAGAACCACTGAGACTGCCACCTCTCCATTTCAGCTTGAGTGAAGATTCACAAATCACCTAATCTTTTGTCTTTTATGGTCAAGTTACATCCTTGTCCTCACTGCTTTTTAGGCTTCAGGGTAGATAAACAAACCCCTTTTTAATCCGTTTCAGCAGCTCAGTGCAATTATTATGGAAATTAAAAAGGTATCTCTTCTTTCAGCTCCACTGAATTACATTCAGAAGTTGCTAATCTCTTTGCAACTTAAAACTACAGTATTCAAGTATTCCCATAATCATGGACACTAGGAGTTTATATACTCCAGTCATGCAGTAAAGCTACTAAAGGCATTTATCTACTTGTCAACAGGATTGTTTTCAGAAGCAGAGTAGTTTAACTCTCTTCCTCAGTTTGAAATCAGCAAACTGGATATACTGTTTCAGACTAACAGCAAAAGGAACCCAGAAAAGACAGCCTACCTTAGCTCCACCTGTAAGCACAACCAAAGAACCTGATTATTAGCCAGTTGTGTTAATTCATGTTAAGTCCCCAAGAAGAAACAAGAAAGTAAGAATAAAACTATTAAACAGCCAAGAAAAAGAACATTTTTGACTATGAAGAGAAAAAATGCTTCCATTATGCAATTTTAGACTGGCATTTTCAGAACAGATTTGTATTATTGAGCTTTCTCCTTTTCTGTCAAAGCGGCTGCCTGTTCCCTTCTGACACCCAGATTTCTTTTAATCAATGAAGACAGGATGCTGTGTTCTGATGAAATGCCCTTCCTGGCCATCCCTGGTAGAGAGAATTAAAAGCCTTGCCAATCCTTTTGAAGTGCAAATCTTCACCAAGTAGGTTTCATGCCTCTGTTATTGTTGCCTCTCTCAGGAGAGCACAGTTGAGGTGGAACACTGAACACTGGACTGTTTACTGATCTTCTAAAGCACATCTTGCCTTGCACTTGAGATCCCATGATCTGTCTGCACTTCCACTCTCCTCTTTCTGCATTCCCAAATCTTACATTGTTCAAGCAAAAAAACCTTGATAACTCTAGATTGCAAAAAAGCTTATTCCTCAAGTGGCAGAATCACTTACCTGGACGTGGGTTGACAGATTTTCTTTCTTCAAGCTCCATGCCTGACCTGCAGAGTGCTCTGGAAAACACCTATCAGTACAGGATGGGCACACCTGAGCCTCTAGCTTGTACCCTGACAGCACTTTGGGAGAAAACACACCCAGCTGTATCACTCTGATCTTAAATTGAAAGCCAAAAAGACACCAGCTTTTTTTCTGGCTAAGAACCAAGTACAGCTATACAAAGAGAGTCCAGGGGCCCAGTCAGCAGTTTAAAATACATTTCTCTAGAGCACTGTAAAGGATACAAGTTAATAAGCTCTGCCAGGAGGCCACAGCAGGTTATCAGTGGAGAATGAGGCATGCAAGGTGCTCTAAGGGCAAAGCAGTGCTGTAACTCAGCTGTGAAATAGCAACTTGATCACAGATTGCAATGTGTATATGGAACTGCCCCTATATGGACTTATTTCTTGACCATAATTTAGGCAGTAAACTCGAGAAAATTTAAGATACCAACCAAATTTCCTTCAGCATTTCATAACGACACAAACCTATACTTCATGCTACAGTTTCCCCTTCCTGATGAGCTGGATTTGCAATTAGAGAAGGGGAACAATTTAACCTTTAATGTTTACCAAAAAAAACCAGCACCTTAGAACAACTTTATATTATGTAGAGGAACACCACATTGCTCATTCATCTCAGTGTGCAGATCATTTTTAGCTCAACTAAATTAAAATTACTGTAACACAATTTTTAAGCAAGGACATTTCTCTTGAAAAGGTAAATTAAACATTCAAAAATTGGACTGCACGAGACACACATCAAATTATTGTTAATTCAGAAGCATCAGATGATTTAATGTGTATTCACTACAAACTGGAAGAGAGGAATCCTTTCCTCCTCTCCAGAAGCTAATTCTGCTGCAGCTCATATGCACAACCTCAGCAGCCCTGAGCTGAGAGAGTTCTTCCTTTGGTCCTACTGTAGATAAATTAAGCCAGACACTAAGCCAAGAAAACACAACTGGACAGAGGGATTACCCAAAGGAAGCCCAGTGGGAACCACAGATAGGTGGGTTTTCTTTCAGTCAAGAAGACTACACCAAAATACCAACTAAGCCAACATACTATATCCTTGAATTGCATCCAGTAACAGAGAGACTGCAATACAAGTTACAGGATTCTCCATGAGCTCTTGGTCTGACTTACAGATGTCCATGCCTAAAAGAGTAACACCCTTCAGAGACAATATTACCACGCATGCAGTTTCAAAAGAACAAGTAACTAGAATAAAAGAAAGGAATGCTGCAGTTCAGCTTTCATCACTATAAATGGCTTAGCAATATTCACAGATTTCACAGAGATCTTGCTGCAATCTATTTCAATTTGCAAAGCTAAGAGAAGTTAAAGTGATAACCTTTACTTGAAGGGCAATTACTACTTGTACTTCAAATAATAAAATGCCCTTCACAGATAAAACAAAAAAAAAAAGGCATCAATATTGTAAGTCAGGGCATGCATTTATCAGACAGGTTTTTTTTAATCTAAGAGCTACAAGCATTCCAGCCAGAGGTCAGTGTGGAATACAGGGAAGTGATCAGCTAGCATTCTACAGGCAGCAGCTTATCCTCTTGGCTGCTGTTTTGCACAGGTTCCAACCCTACCTTCACCTATTTCCCCATCAAGCTGAGAGATCCATGGCTAGACCAGCTGGTTATTTTCCAGACAGGGTGCCCAACCCACAGGGAATGGGTTCAAGTTACAGATGCAACCTTTAAGTCACTCTACAGAGTATTGTTACTTTGAGGAAAACATGCATTAATTCTGATATGTTTTTCTCAGTTTTCCTTTCCCTGTGGCTCCAAGCCTTATCAAGCTGAAGCAGAGTGAAGCTGACAGGAATACTCTTAGAGAATTTGCCAGGAATTGGAATAGAAATAGAAAAACTAAGCAGAGCATGGACACTTTCCTTCTGCTGGTGTTTGCCAAAAGCTCTCAGTGGCAGCACAGACAAACAAAATGTGCTTGTAGAGTCAAGGAAAATCACACTGATGTGTTTTTATGCACTTGGAAAGCTAACAATGATAAAAACACACAACTTCACAGAATTTGAAGTTGTTCAAAGCAGAACTGCTCTGAATCCTTTCTTTTTCAAGGCAAGTTTCAGTATGCCTGTTTACATTAAGACTTGCCAAGTCCCCATTTTGGCTGGTTAAAAGCTGTAAATTGTTGTAGTGGTAGCATCACCTACTAGCACATACATGGCACTACATTGCAGACAAAGCTATCCCGAATGTCTGAAAATCATTCAACTCGAAGGACAAGAAACAACAGCATAAAGCTCAAACAGGACTGGCTGTTTATGAGCTTTAACAGAGGCATGAAACCTACATTGTGTGAATATATAGAATAAACAGCTCCATGTGATTTATTTTTTTCTAATGGCTGGAAGGGACAGAATACAGAAAGAGATGTACTAGAAATGGACACAAGAGCTCCCCAAGAAAGGGTAAGGCAAAAAAAGCAGGGAAAAGGGGAAGCATAATAAAAAATTAACAAAATAGATAGGACAGGCTCAAAAGTAATTTAAATCAGATGAGGAAGTTTTGAAGCTAATGTAGAATTTGCCTGAGGAAGTGGGAATTCAAAAGAAAATGAGAAGACAGATGTGCTCTGAGCAGCTCACTGGGGATGAAGTGAGGAGCTGAACACTCAGGAGAAAAGGCAGTAGCTCCAGAAGTCAGCACACAAGACCAAAGCAAAAAAATGAAAGACTAGTCAAATTTCTAATCTCAGAAACAGGGCCCAAACCATTCAAGTGCTCAGCTGCACACAGGCTGCCTGAATGTGATATTAAGTGCCTTATGACAGGTACAC
Source organism: Agelaius tricolor (assembly GCF_023055355.1). Taxonomy (NCBI): domain Eukaryota; kingdom Metazoa; phylum Chordata; class Aves; order Passeriformes; family Icteridae; genus Agelaius; species Agelaius tricolor. The sequence continues at coordinate 23,568,305 of NW_027269269.1, forward strand.
AAAACCAGTCTCTGAATGTGTTATGTGCAATTCTGTTAGGAAGTAGACAAAGGACCTGTGAGAGGCTGACAGTAAAACAAGTGGGTTAAAATGATATTCAAGATGTTGTCTTTCCTTCTATAAAACTGATATTGTCACCTTCAATTTGTTCTTCCCAAATTAAATTTCTTACCAGTACACAGAATAAGAAAGGCATACAGATACACGGTATGTTACCATTACAGTGCTTTTAGAGGAACAGCTAGACATCCTCACAAAATCATTCACCAAACCAAAGAGCAAACTGTGGGAGGAGGAAGAGCAGACAAGTAATTAACTGCTCTGATTTCAAAAAGCAACAAAATACTTTGGTGATTACAACTGTGATTGAGAACATCCCAACCAGCATCACCTTTCTGATTCACATTACCCACTTGTCTTGCATCCCTTTCTTTCCACTACTTTTCACACCTTATTTAACTGATTATTATGTTGAGGATACAATGTATAGATGGACATGAGAGATCAACTGTCATTACAACATACTGGTGACACCAAGATTTTTCTTCACAGTAACAGAAGTGAAAGAAATACAAGACTGGGTATAAATTATATTGCAAAAGTGGAAGAGAGCAGTAGAAAAACTACTTCATCTAGCCTTACACTTTTCAACATCAAATTCATTTGCTGCACTGGTGAGTATCCTAACACAGTTTGGTATTTATAAAAGCTAAGAAAATCCAGGGCTGAATACCAGTGTGATGCACTGTAGAGTCTTATTTCTGCCACTCCTTCAGTTCCACCTCACTCTCCCTTTTGCAGTTTCTAGTCACATACTTTCTTTCAAACTGACCTTGAATTTGACAGAACTCCAACACTACACTAGATTTACAAATATGATTAAGGTATGAGAATAGGACACATTAGAGACCTTCTCCAGTCAGATCCAATTAATCACGCTACAGAAACACACATCCATGAACATGATTTCCAGTGTTGCGACATTCATAGATTAAGCAAGCCAAGCCCATCTGTAGAGAGCAAAGACAGAGCCCTCTACCGGGTGAGAAACGCAGCTCCTGCCATCCTTCCCCCGCACTCCACTGAATGCACGTGGGCGGATTCCATCCTCCAAACATCCAGCCCACAAAATGGTATCGAGCTGTTTAGGCTGATCTGCGATTCAAGGGATTGGCCTGCAGAACCCAAACTTCTGCAGTTTCTACATTAAAAGCACAGAGAAGAACATTCTTCTCATAGGTTTAAGGGACTAATGTAACATCCTATGTCTAGGTGAAACAGGAAAACCAGTGTTCCCTTATGCCAGTGCCCACTGTCAGCCCAGGTCTGGCAGTAGACCGAGCTCAGCAGAGTTATTCACATCACACATCTCACAGATGGCTTTTCTTACAGCTCCTCAACTAAACTCTTTCCTTGTACATCCCCTGCCTCAAGAGATAGCCCTTATCTTGTTCAGGGGAATAGCTAAAACTTTCCACCTCCCGAAAAGTTAATCACAGCAGCAGCTGCAAACTATTGCCCATGTGCAGAATGAGGAAATGCCAGAGTACAGTCAGCAGATAATGGCACAAGGGAATGGCAAGGATCAAGTGCTCATACTAGGATATTCCAGGAAAACAACAATCTTTTTTGTTTCTCAGTCACCCAATCTGAAAAACAAAGCTAGAAGTAACACTTTTCATTCATCAGCACTGTTTTCCCACCTGCAGATCATAAAACACGCACAGAAGTGGCTGCTTAGGCTGTAACAACCCAGTCTGCACCAATTCCCATAGATAGGCAAACTCTTCAATCAGAAAGCTCCTCTAAGGTTTGCTACAGGTTTCCATTGCAAACTTTTGCACAATAAAATCATGCTGTGCTCACGCTGTTTGCCTCTAAAACCAGGGGTTGCTGATGTAGCTTCTTTGGAGGCAACAGTAAAAAACACCACTGAGGAGAAAGTGTGGCAGCTAGAGGATCTGTTCAAGCTCCTCATGTAGAACAGATGGGGCTAAAACTCCTGACCTGGGCATGCCATGCTCAGAGTTAACAGGCACTCACTCACTGGTTATCCAATTAAGCAAATACTTCACACAGGATGCATTTCTTTTCACTTTTCACAAGCTCTCCTTGTGAGCTGAAGCAGCAGAAAAACTCCAGTTTTTGGCATCATCTTGACTTTCACTGTCTCACATCCTGTCCTTGAACTTCCTTCAAGTACCAGATAAGAGCTGTTCAACCTTTGACAACAGAGAAAGTCTTTGGAGCTTTTTTTGGGTTGAGACATTTAATGGCAGAAGGGATGGAGAAAAAAATCTTATAATGCTTTTAAAAACAGAGGGAACACACTCTGAAAGTAACACTTCTACTGTTTAAAATCTACATTTAAAATTACTGTACTGGCAAACATGCTACTCTGTTAAAAATATTTTTTCCAGGTTAACTGAACAGCAGTCAAAGCACATCTGTACCTACACGTCCTGAAAACACACCCTTCTCATTGTCAATTATTTTTTCTCAGCAGAGTTGTGTCTACCCTCCAAAACCATCAATAATCACATTTTCTGATGAAAAAATAAACACTTCGGTTTATTTCAACATTATTCAGAGATGGAGTAAAGAACAGAGCCAAAAGAGAGCTACCTGACCGGTAAGAAACAAAGGTCTGCTAAACCCAAGAGGCAGACACACATGCTGTGGTAAAAATTAAAGAGCTCTACAAATCCAAATTATGAACAGCTCTTCATAAGCACTTTTGATTAACAAATTCCAGAATAATGACCACAGTAATGGAGCGGTTCTGGAAACCTCTTCACCCACACTAATAAGGAAGTGTAAGAGCAACTCTTCCAATTCTACAACAATTGCTCAGAGTTTGCATTTGAGTTGTAGATAGGAAAGAGGAAAGCAAAGCAGAAGAAAACACAGGACATTTAAATCACACCCCTCTCTGAATGACAAGGACAAAAGGCAGGCAGTGAAAGAGGGTATCTTTTAACAAAAAGATCTCAATTTAAGTGCAGCTTGGTCCAGATTGGTGCAGAGAATGCCTTCCATGTCCTACCTGCTCCATGGATTAACAGATTTTGGTCCTGCAGGCCTTTTAATACACAAAGTTTTATCAACATAGCTGCAGTCTAAGAGCAGTTTGGGTCAACTGTGACTGCAGCTATGTGGCTTTTAGCTACCCTTCAACAGTTGTACTGCCACAACTTCCATGAGTGGGAGAGGTTTATCTTTAGCACTGACAGGAGCTAAAGATATTCTTGGAAAAGCATGGCTCTTCACCATCTAATAAACCTTGTTTCTCTGCATGCCTTGACCTCTCAAGCTTCCTCTGTGAAAGACCTAGGGGTCTCTCAGGTCTTTTCTAATGCAGAATTCAGAGCAGCAGGAAACATGGAGACAACACATTCCACTGCAATATAAAGCAGACATACAACAGTATCATTGTGCACGTCTAGATGAAGCTATCAGTGACTTAAAAATAATATAAAGAGAAACAGAATATATATAAATTCTAGGCAGGTATGTTCTTACAGTAACTGGAGGTAAACTGACAATCTTGTTATTTGCACAAATACTGACAGAACTCCTGGGAATTGCTGAGAAAACAGCACTCAGCCTTTTCCTCCATCAGAACATAAAACACTCCATGTGCCAGTGAATGATTTCACATTGTGGACACAGTCAGTGCCTGTACTGCAGGAAGACCCTTGGTTGACCTTATCAGTTCCTGGAGCACAGGCCTTGGTATCAAAGCCAAATCTCAGCATTATTATTTTCAGCACCTCCTTGATAGGCAGTTCTTTGCTCTCAGAACTCACTGCCCACACAGGCTGGGAGGCAATGGCCACAGGCCTCTGCTAAGTGCTACAGGTCCCCCTGGGATCAGTGTCTCACACTCCCCACTGCGTGTGCTCTCTGCACAGGTTCTCTACTCTCTCCTTACCACTGCAAACTGCAAAAGCATCGTTTCCCTTCAGCCAACACACACAACTGTAGCCACCACAGATGATCATTAAATGTGGAGGGCACACAGAATTTCTACACTCAGTGGTGAGCACAGAAATTCTGTGCTGGCACTGCTGGTTTGGTGCTCCACAAGGAAGCAATTTCTACTCAGCGAGCTGCGCTGGACTTCATCAGCAACTGTTACTTGACTTAGTGGATTCTGCTTCTCTAGTACTAAGTAACATCTTCATAGGTACTCAAGTAAAAGGAGTTTCACAGCTTTTTAACTCTGGAGGCAGGAAAAAGGGAAAATGAGATGCTGAACATTTCTTGGGTGTTTGCACTTGGCAGATTAAACATCAGTAACCCTAGATTAAAAGCTTCAGTGTTGCTAAACATCATACTTCAATGTATCTGAGAGCTCTCCTAACTTTTGTCCTCTTACTTTTCTCAAAAAGTAGAATCAGGACACAGAATTCCAAATAAAAAAATTAAAAAGTAAATTAAGACCTAACCTCCCTGCCTTCCCCCCAAAATAATCCCAGATTAGACTAGCAAAACAGAGTCTCATCGGGTGCAGGTGTTCTTCCTTTTATTCCCTGGCACAGAAGCAGAAAGTAGACAATGACACCCAAGAAAGACTCTCATTTCATATGCATGAGACAGATACACACTTCCACTGAGACTTATACATGAATAAGAATCTTGTTTACTCCCAACCACAGACAAGACCGTAATTAATTTCTTTTAACTTTCGTGAGACTGCCTTGCACCAGGAAACAAGGTTGTGCAGTACAATGCACTAGGTAGAGAATATTAAACAGTAACAACTCACTTCTTGCATGGCCAACTAAAATCAACTCTACATACGCCCTCTCTACAAAATATCTGGAAGTCTTATAGTTTACTGGTGAGACCAGGTTATACTGAAAAGCCATCAGCTTCCTGTCAGGACCCAGGACATCCCTCTGGCTGTCCTGAACAGCCAAGACCCCTACCAGGGGGCTCAGAGACCCTGGCACAGAGCCCAAAAATGCCTGTGGTTTTGATTATGACCCGTGGAGCAAGTTACCAACCTTAGATGAAGATCTTCAAGCCATGACAAATTAAGTAGAATGACAGTGAATTTATCACAAGGTGAAAAAGTAGATTTTGGGGTTTTTAGAATGGGAATTCAGGGGGGCAAGATGGTGGGATCTGTGCGTGTCCAGCCTTTCTTCTTCTTCTTGGCCTCCATCTTCTGCTGTGACGTTGGCACTTTTAGATTGGTTTAGAGTAGAAGCTCACTGTCTAATACAGGTGATAGGTATTGGAAAGTTATTGTAAATATTGTACACATAGTTTTTAGTATAAAAAGATAACACCGCCTCTGAGGCGGCCAAAGTGCCTCTGACTGTCCTCTTGAGCGGACCTCGGCAGGACAGGAGAAAGAATTTTATAGATAAGATAAAATAAACAACCTTGAGACCGAGAAATTAAGAGCCCTGACTGTTTCTTCAAGCACTGGGCTGGGAAAAGAGACTTTTGAACTTTTCTCGGGGTCATTCTGACCAGCTAGAAGCCCCAACAGTTTCCAACAAGGACAGATTGCCTTATTCACCCTTCAGTGTGACTTCAGTAAGACTTCCATTTCTCTACTGCTTGACACTCAAAAGCATTTCACCAAGATTCCTCTTCATCTGTATAAACTTTGCATACACTCCTTTTGTATTTTGCTCAAACACTTACCACCTGCAGAAACAGAGTGCCCTCTAGCTCTGGCCAAACTCAAAGAGAATTTTCCTAAGGCTCTGTCTCCTTAAAGCCCAGCACATAACAACCACAGCTAGAGCACTCTGTTAGCCGTACCCTTACCTGTCCTGGGGTCAAACAGCTGGTTGGCCTCCAGATCTGTGAAAGTGCTGAAGCAGATGGGGCATTTAAAAGAGGCGCGGTTGGTGGAGTCTCTCTCGTCGGTCTCGATCCGGCGGCGCATGTGGTCCAGCTTGTACTTGACCACGTTGACGAGCAGGCGGTAGTTGATGAAGTAATAGTTATGGCGCGTGGTCTTGCCGTCGGGAGCCGTCTCCACCCTCATCCTGCATTTGATGAACTTGTCACCCTTGAGGGTGTTGAGGACAGCCCTGAGCTGCTTCCTGTCGAACTTGAGGAGCTCCAGCATGTCCTCCTCCTTCACACAGGGGTTCCTGATGAGGATGTCCAGAGCCAAGGCATGCTCAATGCCATAAAAGCCACGCACCACATATTTGGCAAGGCGCTTGAGAGCTGCTGGCACCTCAGTGAGGACGTCTGGGTCAGTCATAGCAGGTCCAGATCGTGAGCTTCATGTATACTGCAAGGAAAAAAAGGCAGATGGATTCTTAGCTATCTTCTAACTTCCAAAGTTCTTATTTATCTTACTTAGAGGTAAGAAAAGGATGGGGTGTTTTCCACTGTACTTGTACTGTCTTAGGTGTCAATAATGCTACAGAAATAGGAAATGATACCTCTCATTCAAAGCAAAACAACGTAAAACTTTTTAAAAGTCTTAAAAACAAGAAATTAGTACCAAAACATGTTGGGAAGGATGAAAGTTTGACAATAAAGTCTCACAGACATGTATGCTTAGCAAAAAGATTTTTAATTGTAGAATCTGATGAAGGAATAGAAATGGAAGCAAGTTTTGATATAGAAGAAAAGAATTGCTGAGCCAGTTATCCAACCCAGAAGGCAAAGGGTATGTTAGTTAGAAGGGGTTTTTATGACTTAGAGCAGAGGACAAACCCACCTCAACCAAGATGTTTTTACCAAGCAGAAAGATAGCACAGGCAAACAAGTCAGCAAAGTTGCAAGTAGAAAAAAGGTCTCAGAATTTTCCATTGCAAGAAAACTGAATAACAACTTCTAGCTTAAACTGTAACGTACTAAATTCTAGTGATTGGAGAACAGTAACATGAATATGGTAATTACAGTAGTTATGATAGGCTATAGATAATAGCTAAGGTATAGATTGGTCCTACTGTATTAAGATGCTAAGCAAAGAAAAGTATATAATGCATTGTAACCAAAACCAAAGGGTCTCCAGGCCTGCCTGCAGCTGTAGGCACAGGTTCTGTTGCCCATGACCCTGGACTGCTGTAACCTCATGGATGGAATAAACTGCATCTTGGAGAGCCGCCTGGAGTCCCTCATCTCTCATTTAGGCTCTTACAAAACCATACAGCAGATTTCATTTGTATACAGTCACAGCCAACACAGCTTGAGTAAGAAAGCTGTCCTCCAGAAGACAGCTTTGGGATAGCTGAGACCTGTCAATTGGGAAAAGCAGAAAATGGCTACAGCAAGAAAGGTCCTAAGACAGCCCAAGAGTGGAGTCTGGGGGCCTCAGCCTACATCACTTTGTCCCACTGTAAGCAGCCCTGTCTGGTTTAACACCTCAGGCATCCCTGGGCAGAGATGCACTATGAGCACAGCTTGCTGTACAGGCTGGTATGCATTCAAGCAAAAGCTCCCAGTTGCACCATGAGAACAGATCCTTGCTCATAAACAAAGCTCAGTCAACTATATGCAGCATGTCTGCATGAAACCCATTAGCACCACCAACTCCTCCACCACAAACTGCTCCAGCCTTGTTCTTAGATGAGCAAAGAGATCCTTACAAAGGACTGAACCTTCACTTAAAGTCCCACATTCAGGCCTTAAAAGCCCATGAATAACATAGCATAATAAATGAAGCAAAAGCCAAGACATACCAAATATGAAGTAATGATGTGTTTAAAAAAGAAGAAAGTATTCCATGAAGTATCCTTTGAGTTACTTACCACCACTTACCAGGCTGCCTGTGACAAGACAATAATTTCTAAGTATTCTATTTTCACTTTACTTTTCCTCACCATAACATCAAATGGCACAAATGGTCATGACTGTGACATACATGGCAACATACATAAAATCAGATACAAGGAATTCCTCACATTGTCACCCCTGCCAGATTTAGCTCACAGACAACACCAGTGATTCAAGAGAAGAAGGAAGTATTAGAGGTGCTTTTGAAATAGCCATTCAGAAGGTTGCACTGCCAGCTAACATCAAATAAGACTCTGAATTATCTTTTTCAGTATGAGTTTTCTATGCTAGTTTAGGATATGAGCAACCATTTCTTATGCAAAAGGTTCATTGCACTGAAGAAAACCCCCCTCACCCTAATCTCTGTTTTTTTCATCATTGCTATGCAATTTTTATCTGCGAACTAATATATTAAAATGTAAAACTCTGCCAATCCTAATTTTCACTTCCATTAGATGTTTCACACACTGTATAAGTATCTCCCCAGTATTTCAAGCCTATCAAATAAAGCAAAAAGTGACAGCAGAAAAAAGGATCTGGATGAGTATCCTATTTTTTTCATCACTATCATAAAACCACTGATAGGCCTTTTCACACACGCCATCATACAACTTGTAAGACAAGTTGTATTGTCTTACTAAGACATACAACTAAGACATCCCTCTGAGATGACCAAATCTGTAGGTAACCAAGCAGCAGGACTCACTTCCATCAGCTAAGACTTCTCAAAGATCTGTGATCATTTATCGCAGTAGTCTTCTTGGATTTTTTTTTCTTATGATAAACAGTGTCTTTTCAGAAAAGTGTAGCATTACCCACTGAAGCTTTACTCCTCTTCCACCCCTACCTACCCTCTGCTGCCACTGAGGAGGGATGTTCCTCTCAAGGGTTATGGCCAATACCACTGCAAAGCAATTAGGCTGTGGAATGTGAAGCTTCACAGCAACTAAATAAAGATCATCCTGTCTTTTCTGCCTGTTGGGTAAGAAAAACACTACCTTCATGGTTTTCTTTTAGAACATTTCCCTGCTTGAGCTTTTCTTTCTCTCTAACTTAGAGCCAAATGGTATTTTTTGCAGTGCTCAGATTGAAATTGACTGAATGACATTTGTTGACTGCTGGTGTGCAGGCTGAGAATAGCTCCCAGCAAACAATGCCTGGATGTCCAGCTACAGCTTCCCTTTAAGGAAATTCAATTAAAACACATCTATCACACCACGAACTAACCATGAAACAAGTACTTCCAGAGTCAGCCAGGTTTCTCTTGCATGCCAGAGACACAGTGATTCATCTCACACAAAGGAGAGCTTTAGAGAGCTTTGCATTGAAGGTAAAAGTGTTAGCAATAAACGATGCCCCACCAAGAGTTAGCCATGCAGTATTTTGGAATCTCTAAGTCAGACCAAATCTAAATACTGTCAGAGGAGATTGTCTCTGAAGATCAACATCATTCTGTTGGTATTTTTTCAGTCTTTCAGTCACCTAAAGACAAATCTTGGTTTTGACTGTATCTGTCAGCAACATACTGACACTATAAAACAATGCCAATGTAGAAGCTGGAGGGAAGCCTCAATTTATTCTAATTGATTAAATCTTACTCAGAGTTAAAGCACAGTAAAGAATAAATGTAAAGATCAATTTTAAATAAAAACTGGCACCCCAGAGAGTTAAAAAGTCACATTTTTTAAAGTCAAAAGATTGTTAAGTGCTGATCTGAAGAGCAGACAACTTTCTCTCCTCAACAATCCACTTTCCCTACAACTTCCTTGCAGAAAACTTGGTGATGCAACTTGCAGGGGCACAGTGACCTTCAGATATCAGTTGAAATAAAAAAAAGGAAAAAAGTGCTTTTAAATAAGCACATCTCACTCTGGACACCTCATCTGAGAGCTGATGGAAAGCCCTTTCTCTGCATTGATAAGACAGCTGCAGATTTCCACAGATACTTCCAAAACAGGTTTAAAGCACAATTTCCTGAATAATGCACTCAAACAGCTTAAACAGAGACCTACAGGGGACCAATTAAAAAAATCGACTCTAAGAGTTTTCGGCAACATTCAGAGATTTAAATATATTTCTTAGTGTCAGTCACTAGAAAATATTCTTTTTCATCTAGTGGGAGTAGGAGTTTTAACACAGTTTCTTCTACTCTGTTGGAGATTTTGAGTGATGTCCAAGTGTTCTGTGTCCTCAGGTAACAGAGGACATCTTGACTGTGATACTGTTTTCTTCCAGGTGGGGATATATGGAAAAACAGGCATTCTGAAAACACCAGAAACTATTCTTTCCTGTTATCCTTCACTTCAAAAACTGGATTAACACACTTTAAAATCTAAATCCTGCAGAAAACAGTCTTTGGGTGAAACAAACAACTGACTAGTGCCATATTTGAGGGGAAAAAACCCCAAAAGCAAGTGCATATCACTGCCGGATCCCACCAGGCCAACTGATGTCTGGTCCATGAAGAATCCAAGGCTTTTAATCCCTAAATTGTAAATTCTTACCATCTTTCACCAGGCAAAAAGGACACTGATTCAGCTCACAAAATTCAAACCCAGGGGACTTTACCACTGCATCCTTCAGCAATGATTTCACCTTCCCCTGAAGCAGTAAGTCAAACCTGAATTAATTACATGCGCAAAGAAATATGGTAACACCTTTAACAAGGTTTTAATGGGCGTGCATCTGTTTCATAATAATGTCTGAACTGACCTTAATAATTTATGAACATCAAGGAACATTTTCAGGGGAAAAAAAATACAATGGCCAGGATACTCAGCTATGCCAGTAAGCACCTCTAGCATCAATAATAAGGCACACTGGACAGCATCATATTCAGAAAAAGCCAAAAGAAGAATTTCCAAATTTAAACATGGACTTTATTAAAAGAGACAGCTGGTGGGGAATTGTTCTGGGTAATCACATTAATACAATTCAGTATTATGGGTGCAGGAGGAAAGCAGACCTGTCTGTGTTAACACAGTAGGACAGGAAACCTAAATACACATCTGTTGGGTTTTTAAAATTGCTGTAATTGAAAGAATTAATATTGATGTGTCTATAAAAGGGAACCCTGGAAAAAGAGACTTACAGTTACACAACACAATCAGTTCTGCTGGGTGAAGAAAATAAGGATACCTTCTGCAAGATTGTACCTAAGGTTTAGTAAAATGTATGAGGCCCTCAGCATAACCAGAGATGCCAGAAAGGATTGGCAGGGGGAGAACAAGTGACTGCAAAAAACCCTTCAGTATGATGGGATCAGAGACCACACAGAAGCCAGAAATTAAACTGAGCAAACACCTCCACTTTCAGGTCCTTCCTGATGCAACATCAAAACAACTGAACTCTTCTTTTCCACATACAACAATTTCAAGAGTTTTCAATTCCAATGAACTCTTAACAGGAATTGTGCTAATGAAGTTAGATCTGTGTTTCTTCCTGCTTTTCCTGACTCAAACTGAGAAAAAGAATGCTAGAAGGGTGGTAACCTAGAAGCCACAATGTAGATGAAAATAGTACTAGAAAATATGAAAACCTACAGCAGCCAGTGAATTAATATGAATTCTTATCCAATACTGCAAATGTAGATCATCCTGTTTCAACATGTAACTTCTGAGACTTACATTAATTTTACCCAGAAAATTCAACGGTGTCACTATTCGTATATTTGACAGAGGATCTTTAAAAGCAGGATCTTATAAAAGGAAGCAGACTGCTCTTCAGACTCACAAGGATCTACAAAGCTTTTGTAACATCCCAGATCTCTTTTGGGGGGAAAACTTGGGAGTTGCAGGTTTGGCTGTGAACCTAGGCTATCAGACACACCATGAACACTTGCACAGGTGCTTCCTATTTTCCCCCACATTTATTTAATTAGTGCTTTTTCCCACTAAATCTTTGAAACCAGCTTAGAAAATGCTTCTTCAAGCTTCTGACACAAGATATTTAGGAAAGGGGGGGAAAAAACATTACTTGCTTATACCACTGACATAGTTTCTTCAGATAAAATCAAGATCAGGTTATAGTAAGAGAATCCCCTCTCCTGTGAATGTGGCAGGTACAACAGCCTTCCTGGAGCCAGTGCATGTCATATCCTGCTCCAGCTGTCACTTGCAAACACCCGATCCCAGTTTTGTAGTCCCTCACTCTAAGCAGCTTTAAAATTCTGCTTTTCAGAAGATGATGAGGTTAAGCTACGAGAAGCAATCCTGAATCTTCCTGAGAACAGGAAGGGAAGGCATAAATTTCAGAACTACAGTGGGAAAACATGTCATCAATATTTTCAATGTCTGTACAATGTAACCTCAGATACTATTCATCCTTTCCAGAAAAGGGCACAGAATCTTCCACTTTCAAGTCCTGTTTTCACTTGCTTTTCTCTGTAGTGAGCCCAGAACTGCCTTTATCCCACATCAGTTGCAAAATAAAATCTTCTGACATTTTATCAAGAGCTTACTGAGTTTCATTCCCTGGAGAGTTCATGAACACTGCTGCTCAGCTTTTCTCCTGCACTACATCTTGATGAGAAATAAGTGTATTTTCATTGTGAGACCTGCCTTGAAGTATAAGAGCAGAAAAGAACAATCTGCTTTCACTGAAATCCCATCTTCTTGTTGGCTTTCCATAAACTGAAGCCAGGAGGCCACAGGTATCAAAGGGTTTTCTTCACTCAGGATGGGAAGCTGTGCTGCAGCTGCACACAGAAAGCCTGAGGGGCCTGGCTGAAATGAGGGTGCTTTCCTCTAATTTCACAAGTAAAAACACACAGAACCAGATGTAATAAGGCCATGAGGTTTGACCATACCAGGCAGAAACTGAACAATTCATGCTCAGGATGTAATTCTCAATCACTTTTGTAATCTTAATCCAGCATAAACAATAGCAAGGTGTCAGGAAATTAAAGGACCACCTGTGTGCACGCACACAAATGGATGAAATTTCCTGTTGCAGCTGACGTCAAATTACACCTCCCTCCCCTAAGGAAGTCCTTCTTTTCCTTCCTTGCCTTTAGCCACAAGCCCCACACCCTTCTGTCTTAATTCTGGCAGTTCACTATTCATGTAGCAACAAGAATCACTTGATAAAAAGTGAAAAACTAACTTGCCAAAATAAAAAAGTGGAACATTTCAGAGAGATCAAAGGGGAAAAGTTCAAGGATTGAATCATTTAAGTTACCAGACTAGAGCCAACACAAAACAGAGAAAAGAATGCATGGCTAAGGATGTAAATGAGTGGGGAGCTTTCCCCACATGGTGGCCAATTAACCTAACTGTAATGTGAAAAATTTTAATTATGGATACCAGAACCTCTTACAATTTACACTGATCTGAACCTACCAGGAGAATATGTTATTTTGGAGACGTGTAAGCATCAGCCCTCACACAATGTAAGGTTTTGGGGGCTTCTTTAAAGGGAAGAAAGTAAGATCATTTCTCTCACATATCAAGCCTAGGAAGTCATGATTACACCAAAGCACAGTGAACTTAACCCCAGCATTCCTTTCTATGTTTCTGACAGGAAAAAAGCAATAATTGCTTTTCATGTTATGGATTAAATAAGACCCGGAACACCACACTTTTCATTGTGATAGATGATGTGAGCAATATTGCCTTTTGGAAATTCCAGAAAGACAATGAAAAGTTATGGAAGTGTTGGGTCCAGTACAGTTTTAGTGCATGAGAGTGCAAGTACGTGGATACAAGCAATAAAGAAACAAAGAAACTAAGTAACTAAGACACCAGATAAGCTTTAATTAACACAGTGTCTTGTTCAGAAGAAACCTCTAAAGCATCCTGTGAGAAGGTGAGCTGTATGTCACAGGAAGTGAAAGGCAGGAATGCAATTCCCATCAAGCCTCACTCCGGCCTGAAAGCATGTGCTCCTTCCCAGGCACATGGCTCTGCCCTCACAACACCAGCCCGTGCACCAAACTGATTGCTTAAAGGTAAAAAAATAATTTCTTTTATTTCCCCCCTTTTTGCTATGTTTTTCAACAGTTCAGTGAGCTGGCGGTGAACTCTGACGAGCAACAGAACCAGCACGTAAAAGAGGATGCCACTGCACTGGAAAACTTGAAAGAAAAAAACTCCACCTTTTCTGGATGAAAAATATTTAGCTACGTAGAGTTCAAGAAAATGCACCTTAGCTGAACACCCTTTCCAGAATGCTGATCTTCCTTGCTCGTTGTGAGCCGTTTGGAATGGCACAGGCCTGCAGCTGGACCCCTTTAACAGCAGCTCGGTGCCACTATGAGCTGCGCTGTTTGCGGGCTTCTCGGGGACCAGCACGCTCTTGAGGCCAGAGGAAATGAAATAATAATAATGTAATAATGTAACAAAAGAAAAAAAAAAAGAAAAAAAACCACCACCGAACAAACCACACCTTGCTGACCTGGAACACTGAATGGTTCCACAGCCGGCTGGCTGGCTCAAACCCGGCAAGCAGGAATGAGCTGGCTTTGCCAGTCAGCTCCCCCTCAGAAGCCCACGGCCCTGCATGTCCCTCCAGATCACAAACAGCACAGTGAGCTTTAACGCACTCAGAGGGGAGAACCCCTGTGCGCCTGCACAGCTTCCCATTCCCTACCCATTTCACGTGTTGAGATTTAAACATCGAACTGTGTAGGATTCCGTAGGGCAAGAGGAGGTCAGGAGAACCTCTTTAAAAAAAAAAATCAAATAAAACAAAGAAGCCTCAACAAACACCGCAGGAGAAACGGCAAACGGTGGTAAGGAGCCAAGGCGAGGAAGGGGCCCAGACGGGCACAAGGTGCGGGGAGCAGGGGCCCCGCGGGCCGGGCCAGGGGCTCCGCAGGCACCACCGCGCTCCCCGGGGCCGGCACTGACCTGGCGCCGCTTCCAGCTCTTCCCGGCTCCGGGCGGCGCTTCCAGCGGCTCCGCCACCGCGTCACCGCCGCGCGCGCCTCTGCCGGCACCGCCCGCGCCTGCGCCGCGCCGCCCCCTCCCTGCCGAGCGACACGGAAATGAGCCAATCGCCTGCCCGTACGGAACGGCGCCTTCCCGCCCCCGCCGGGGATAAGCCAATCAAGAGTGAGAACGCTTTGGCCGCTCGAGCAGGCAGCCAATGGGTTGAGAGGAGCAGCAAGAACGCGCGTCGCGATTGGCGGGCGGGCCGGTGGCCGGGCGTTGTTGCTAAGCAGGGTAAAGATGGCGGCTCTGGACAGGGTCAAGGTGCTGGTGCTGGGCGACTCCGGTGAGTCTGTGTCCCCTGGCCGTGTGCCCTGTGGCCACTCCCTGGTGATCTGCTCCTCGCCTCCGTCCCCGTTACCCGCTGAGGGGCCGGCACCGCCCGCGCTCACTCCGTGCTGCTCTCGGCCTCGCCACCTGTAACCCTGGCGCCGCCTCCCAGGAGTTGTTCTCTCTCTGTGCGCTTGCAGGTGTCGGGAAGTCGTCCCTCGTTCACCTCTTGTGCCACAACCAGGTGCTGGGAAACCCGTCATGGACTGTGGGCTGCTCCGTGGATGTGCGAGTAGGTGACATGCACGGCCTCTTGGTGGCCCTGAGCTGTGTAAGGGAAGGGCCTTGACTTTTTATTTCAATGACTTACCGCCCCAGAAAGAGGTGTACTTTGATCATGTGTTTCGCTGAGGGCTTGATCTTCCGATGCAAGCAGCGTCAAACGTGAGCCAAGCACTTGTGTAAGCAAGTTTTGACCTTCCAGGGTTGTCACTGTCAGACAAGACATTTGTCACTCGTAGCGCTGCTCCCTGCTGCAGTGGCCACTGGCGTGTCACAGTACGGCCAGCTCATTGCGAAATAGGCAAGGAACAGCCAAATTGTCAGCCAAACACAGTGGGGAAAACCAGTTCACTCATTTAACTAGTGGGAACACTCTAGAGGAAAGCTCTGGGTGATGCTCATATTTTTCAGCCAAACACAGTGGGGAAAACCAGTTTACTCATTTAACTAGTGGGAACACTCTAGAGGAAAGCTCTGGGTGATGCTCATATTTTTGAAAAACAAATTAAAATTTAGGGCCTGGCATGCTTCAGTGCTCTTAGACCCAACTGAGGAAATTGACAGGAGAAATTTAGTGTTGAGACTTGGACACCAGGAAGGCAGAATTTATAAACCACAAAGACATGTTAGAGAAAGCAGAGTTAAAGAAGAAACTAACAGACAATTAATATGACTCTCCCTACCTGGGAAAAAGATAATAAAAAAGGCTGAAAAAGTGGGCTAGTTAGCATGAGAAGTGAGAAATCAATAACCAATAGAAGATTGAATACTAATTAATGAAGAGAACTGTGTCACTTGTAAGCCAGTGAGCACTAATTCCTTCGTTTGCCAAAATGTATAAACAACTGTAAGTTTTGGTGACTGATGTACACATTTGGTGAAGTGCTACTCATGCACCTCACTGCTGAATAAAGTAGTGATGATTTTCTAACCTAACTGGGTTAGAGAGTTTATATCCTGGTTTTTGGTGACAGTTGTGACCATGGAGTTGCTGCTCCTCCTGACTGCTTGCTGCAGGACCTTCTGTGGGAAGAATGAGGATGCTCCTCCAACAGTTCTTTGGCCCAGCCTGCAGCACTCATGGGACATTGATAAATGCTTTTTCCTTCAACACTCTTTGCTGCATTCTCCTTGAAATGCATTGCCCTAGGTTAGAAATGTATTTTCAAAATCTGAGGAGAGGAACATGGCAGTCCTGTTTGATTGTGGGCAAAACTACTCAGCAGATCTGGGGGCAGAAGTTGTTGACTAATTCAGTTGAGATGTCAGAGTTTGGTAGGAAAAAGATGTGGTTAGTTGGAATCCAGGTCTGTCATCTGTGTTAATATTCTTGCAGTGCTGCCATGCTGGTTTTAACAACTGTAAGAAGTCAAGACCTTAATTTTTCCATTTGCTTTAGCAAAACACTGTGTCTGAGCACATAATGAGATGTTGGGTTTGTTAACACTGAGATGCTCCCTGTTCACTCGCCAGGCTCCCTCTCACATGAGATGGTGATCTCCATCTCTGTGGTGTCCAGTGGCTGCTGCTTGACTCATTCCATCTCTCTTCCACTTGAGAGGTTTGAAACAGTGTCAGCATGAGAATTTCCAAATTTCTATCCAAGTACAATAATCCTTCCAGCTGTGCCATGGGGATTAACTCCTGTGACAGGGTGCTGTGGTTATGTGTGATGTGAATTTTTCATCAGATCCATGACTACAAAGAAGGAACTCCAGAAGAGAAGACCTATTACATTGAGCTGTGGGATGTTGGAGGTTCTGTGGGCAGTGCCACCAGTGTGAAAAGCACACGAGCAGTGTTCTATAATTTGCTGAATGGTAAGTCTGCTTGGTGTAAATATGGTTTTAATACTGTTTCTGTAAGGAGCTGTCCCTTGGTCCTGGGGCAGAGTTCCAGGCAGCCTGCCTGAGGGCTACATTGTTCTCCTTTCTGATTTATACAGGAAAAATTATATTATTTGTAGGCAGAATTTTATGGATTCAGTTGTGAACAGCAGATATTTCAGGCAAACCTGTGCAGATGAGCCCTATCAGCCTTTCCCTTCAGCCTTGTGCAGCTGGCACAGCAGGGAGGCTTTGAAGGTGCAGTGAAGGTGTATCAGACCTTCACCTTTCTGGGTCTGATATACTGCAGAAATATGGTTTCTATTTTTTTGAGAGATTTTTTATTATTTATATTTTCTTGTCTGTTCGGTTGTAAAGCTTACAGCAGAAAAATGATTGTTTCAGTTTTTATGAACTTTGATAGTTACATCCTACCCTGGCAAATTTGAACTGTGTGCCATAAAATTGCCATATGCTGATAACCATCTTGCCCCTGCTCATTTAGCTTACCAACTTATTTTTAAGAGTTGAATCTTGCAACTTGCTGCGTATGTAGGAAGTAGCATTTTGTGCCTTCTGTTGAGATATTGTCTTAAAGGCCTAGTAGTTCATCTGTGTCTCTAACAAGAGTAAATCAGAGATTATAAACATAACAGTACAGTACTTCAGTTGTTACTTTTTGTCATCCCAGGATAGCTCACTAAAAATAGAGGTGTATCAGACTAAGAACTGCTTCTGAAAATCTGGCTGAAGTGTTCTGTTTGATTCTCTTTGCTTATTCCCACTCAGTTGAAGACTTTTCAGTAACATGTTAAGCCACACAATAAACATTTTTGGCCTGTGACTAACTAGTTATTTCTTCCTCTTTTCTCAGGTATGTTAGGTACCTCTTGCTTATAGTGTTAACCAGATTTCTGTGTATGAGAATTGAGTTGAGTTGTGCCCTCAAAGCAAGCCTCTTTGGTATATGAAAAAAAAATTGATTTCTTTTTAATACCAAATCTACAGTGTGCCAAGGAGTGTGGGTCAGACTTGGAAATACCTTAGAACAGCCCATTAGGAAATGAAGTCTTGGACTTGTGCATCTGAGTTATAATTGATGACATTAAAATAGAGTTATTTATCTCCCCTACCCAAAAGATACTAATTAGACAGCTTGCATATGAAGAGCGTTGACTTTGGTAGTTAACCTTGGGTCTTGTTTCTTTCATTAGATTAATTTCTCCATTAGAGCTTGTCTCACAAATTGCCTCTGCTTGACCTGATTTAAGACGAGAAGATGAATGCATTCCTTCTGCCTGACTGCTTGTGCTTTCTGGGCTTGTAGTGGTCTGAAAGCCAGTCAGTGTTTGGTTGTGGCAGCAGCTGAGCAGGCTGCTGGGTTGCTGACCAGTCTGGTACACTTTGGTTTTGGATTATCCACAGATCTTCCTCTTTGCTGACTCTCCACCTGGTGTGGGGACTGTGATAGCTGAGGACAGTGACTGGGCAGTGAGGATTTGGCTTGCGCACCTTGTTGTGGGAGGAGCATTTCTTTGAGTCCTGCCTGCTCTTTTTGGATGTTGACAGCCTTTTCCTGCTGGTGCAGCTAACTGTGCAGGTTTTAGGTGGAGCAGATAAGGAAACTGACCAATCAAAGATATAACTGAGGGAGAGTGTGGAGGTGGAGAGTGTTTCTCACTGGCTGTGCAGCACTGCCTCTGGATCTGTTGCTGTAGGCCAAGTTATGTTGTATCAGGCATTTTCTCTCTACACTGGGGGTGGTCATGCAGCAGAGTTGCCTTTTTATAGTGTTACTGAGATAAATGCTTTGAAATAGGGCTACAGCTGTGATCGCTGGGAACTCTCATGGGAGAGTCTGTGCACAGTCATGTGGGGCAGTGGAAAATGTTTGTGGAAATGTGGTTTGTTCATGGCAGTGGGTGGCACCTCTGGAAGTTATGGTGAAAGACTAAATTAGTGAGTTTTTTCCACCTGTAGGCTGTGAAGTGTTTTGAGAATGAATCCTAATGCAGATAAGGGATATCATTCCATTTTGTCCTTGAATTGATGGTAGTTTGAAGTCTGGAGGAAGTGGGAACATTCCACATATTGCAGAAGGTGTGAATAAATAGAAGAAATTTGCTAGCAGGAGTTGGTAATTGAGTTAGGAACTGTGGTTATCAGAAGTGGGTGTCTGTTAATAGCACAGCTAGGAAGCTTGACTCTGTCTCAGAATTTACATTTTGAAGGCTCATGGTAATGAAAAATGCTAGAAACTTAATCTTAAGTACAATAAGTCTTATTTATTCATGCTTTTACCGGCCATTTAATGGACTATGAAATTTTGTTGGTGTCAGTTTTCCCTTTGGATACCTCTCCAAATATGTAGCCTTAATTCTTGGAAATGGAGGAAAGCTATAGTTCTCTCTGAACTCTTTTGAAACAAAGAAAAACCCTTCAGACTTTATAGATGGTGGGATAAAAGATAATTATGTTTACCAGAGAAAGGCTGAATTTTCTGCTGCAGTAATATAGAATTTCAGTATCATGAGAAGTAGACAGAATCAGTGAATGCCTGCAAGCCTTTTGCAGATTAAAGCCTGAGATGGTTGTTTGTTTCCTGCTTTCATGTGATTTTTCTCTTAGCTCTTAGCCAATTCTTGATAAGCAGCTTTAAAAAACCTGTTGCATCCTGATATTTTTTAGCCTTACTTATTCACTGTAACTGAACTGCTTATACATCCCTTCATTCTCAGATATCTGGGAACCTGTGGGTGTCATTTTGGTAAGATAAGGAGGAGAATATGTATCTTTAAATGGCATCTTGCTGTCTTGTCTTTCACTCCAGGGATAATTTTAGTGCATGACTTGACCAACAAGAAATCATCCCAGAATTTGTATCGCTGGTCTTTGGAAGCACTCAACAGAGATGTTGCTCCAACAGGAGTTCTCGTGACAAATGGGTGAGTGAAAAACAAACATGCAGAGCTCAGACATCGTGATTGCAAGCAGTTGCACAAGTTTTTGTTCCTCTCTAAGGGTGCTTGGTCTCCACAGGAAAGTACATGTGGTTAGACTTTGAAGAAAGAAAGAAAGAAAGAAATGGGGAATATCAAAGAAGGTTGTCTGTTGATTGTTCTTTTTCTTTTATACTGCCAGGCAATATCAGGCAGTTCTGACAGCAGATTCCCAAACTGGGTGGCAGAGACCTTGCTTTAAGGGAAAACATGTTTATGCATCCTTTATTTTTCTGAGGCCTCTGTGAGAGTGGGTCCAGTCCCAGTTACAAGATTTCTCTGTCTGCACTGAGAGATGCCATTGTACAGGAAATGTCATGGGATAATGTGTCTGGGCAAACAGGACCATGCACCAAGACTGAGGAGGTTCATTTTTGGTTTGGGTGATGGGGGAGTAATTTTAGGAGCGTGGTTAAAAGAGCTTAGAAAACTCTGCTTAAACAGCATGTTCATAATTAGCTCTCCAACACCTTGTCAAGGATTTCCTCCTGCACCTTTTTGCTCCTGTCATCCATTTAGTCAAGGAGGTTTTAAAATCATTGCTAAACCTCACATGTGAGCAGGAAGGCAATAGTGAGGAGTGGCTTTTTGTGAGGAAAAATATCAATTGTTTATCTGTCTGTTCTGGTACGCAGAACAGTTCTGTAGAAATGTAGGAAATGGGAAAGAGGATTTGCATTGTATAAACTGCAAAATTCTCCGGTGTCTTCACAGACAGGTTCTTCACAATTGTTTTAATTTTCAGAAGTTTAACTTCTGTCAAGGACAGATGTTCAGCCACCAGCAATTCTTTCTCAAGTTCTTGCTGTTGGTGCTTGCTATAAAGCTTGGTTTAGGTAAAAAATTACAGACAAGTGATTATCCTAGCTAAGGAGAGTGATTGAAGCTTGGATTCCTATGTAGTGATTTAGATGCAGAAGCCCTTCCTTAGTTTAAAGGTATTGCACATTTTAACCATTTTAACTTAGATAAATGTTAATAACTAAATTACTGGTTTTTGAGAGGCACAGGGGAGGTGATGTTGTGCTTGTGCCTACTTACATGGCTATTGCCTCATTCAGGATTGTCTTTGTTTCCCTCATCAGCGACTATGACCGTGAACAGTTTGGTGATAACCAGATCCCACTGCTGGTAATAGGAACTAAACTGGATCAGATCCCAGAAACTAAGAGGAATGAAGTTTTGACCAGAACAGCATTCTTGGCTGAGGATTTCAATGCTGAAGAGATAAATTTGGTTTGTATCCTTGTCATCTTTGTTGTTTTTCTTTTGTATAGGAGTGAGTCCAATTTTTAGTAAGTAAAGATGTAACAAAAATTTGGCTTTTGGAGATTTTTCCAGTAGTGCCAGTCATTCACATTTCTGTTGGCTCTGCCCCTTGCTTGATGAAACAGATATCTTTGTTTCACTATAGGGAGATGTAAGGGGTATTAGGTAAGGTCTCTTAAGCTTTGAATTGTTGGCTGGGAGTTAAATTTTCTTTTTCTTGTTCATAGCTCTGACATAGACTGTCTTTGAATTAAACATGAAGATAACTTTATATAGATCTATGGGTATAAAAATATACACCTGCTGTGTGAATGCTTGTAAACACACTCCCAATCTCAGGTGTAGCCTGTACAAATCCCTGCCTGACTGCACAGCTGGTGGTGGCAGGAAGATGTGGAGCATATGGGGGGTTGCTTGGAATTCTGCAGTTGGTCTTTTCTCTGAAGCGACTGTGGAGCAGAAATCAGCAGATCCATTGTTTTCTCTTGCTGATGGTGTGTGTCAGGGAAAGGGTATGTTCCATTTCCTTGTGTTTGGCTTCTTTGCACTGATTTCCTTGAGCTTGGTTTGTTGTTGTCTTTTGGGTGTTCTAGGACTGCACCAATCCTCGTTATCTGGCTGCAGGTTCATCCAATGCTGTCAAACTAAGCAGGTTTTTTGATAAGGTAAGTCAATGAAATGATGTTTTATTGTCCTGTGCATCAAATGTTGGGATTTGAGCATGAACAACAGTTTAAGCTGCTCCTTTCATGTTCACTCTCTGAGTTGGTTCAAGCCAGGTGTGGGGAAGGCAAAGATTGATCTGCTTTTGGAGATAGCTGATCTGCTTGAAGATTTAGTTCCTGATCTGCACAGAGCATTGAAAAAGACCTCACAAATGTGCAAAGACACTCTACTTATGTTTTTGAAGTTGTCTGGCAGATCAGAGGGGTTGCAGCATTCTGAGGTAGTAGTGTGGGGAGATACAAGACTGGTTAGCTCTGTTGAACCTAATTAAAGCAAGCTTTAGGAATTAAAAAATTAATTAAGAATATTAGTCTCCCTTCCTGAAAAAGAGGCCATTAAGGTCCACTGTGCAAATGAAAGAAGGAATGCTCTGTTTTAAGCATCCTCTGGGCAAAATAGCATGGTGGGGCTACTGTGCAGTGGTAGGAGCCATTATCCCTGCAGAGGGAATGGGAGTAACTGAGTCTGAAGCAGAAGACACACAAACCATCACCTCCATTACCCAGGAGGGCTGTGTTGAAGTTGAGGATGATTAGACAGCTTAGACAGCTTGTCTAAGAATGGCTGTAGGTGGCCACTGCTGTGTGTGCTAGAGCACTGCACTAAAGCAGTAGGCCTGGAGCAGAGATGTGGGGTCAGACCTTGTCCCAGTTAGCCCTGAGTTTCAGTGCTCATGTGTGAAGGTAGGTTGCAATCTGAGGTTATGGATGTGCTGTGCAAGCTGAGATCATTCTCTGTTGTTCCCAGGTCATAGAGAAGAGATACATCTTGAGAGATGGCAATCAGGTTTGTCACTTTTCCTCCTCTTTTGTTTCATTTCTCCCCGTGTAATGTGAACTGCTGACATAGTTCTCTTTAAAACACAACTTCATGCAACCTAAATGGCAATCTGTGCTGGTAATTTCATTCTTGTATCTGTGGGAGCACAGCTGTTAACGCTAGACAGAAGAATGGCTGACTTTTGTCAGCTGAAGTATTTGTCTGTAAAGTGATTGGCAGTGAAATAATTAAGTATGCTAACATAGTAGAAGTTGGAAGAGTGAGGTAAAATGGGCAAATATGATTTCTTTCAGCTCTGTCAGCTTCAGGCTGTTTGGTTGCAGATTAAGGCCAGAGATGCTATCCTGAAGGTCAATAAAAGGGGGTTTTTTGTACAGCTGGAACAAGATTTTATGTTTAATACAGGTAGTTTCCAGAGACTCAGTGGAGCCACAAGGAAAATGGCAGTATGATATCAGCTTGTAATTCATTCCTAAAGGACTGAATTCACTGTTTTCAGCCAGATGGGGAAGTACTAGCAAAATGACTTCTAGTTTGGGCAGGCCGCTTCAGCTTTTGTGCCCCCCACCTCCCCACGTGCAGTCTGCCATGCTGGGAGTAGTGAAGTTGCATTTACCCTTATGTAAAGCTGTTGCAAATTACCATGAAAAGCATCTCTGGAGTACAGTCACACCTGTACATTGTTAGAGGTAGCCGTGCTGAAAGCCCCTGGGATGTAGGGGGGAAATAGTCACAGATTACAAAATGCTTCCTCTCTTTGAGTGCTGCTGTAGTGCCTTTTGAAAATAAATTTGCTTTTGCCTCTTTTAGTTCTGCATGATGCCTTTTTTATTCCCCTCTCCTCCCCACATTCTAGTGAAAGGAAGTTTCTCTTTCATGGGAATAATATCGTAATGCAGAAACCTGCTTTTGTGCTGGTTGTCTCTGATGCATGATGTAAGATTTTTATTTTTATCATTTGATCCTATTTAGTGGCTAGCCAGGGATTAACTATACATTCCTTTTGGCTGTGTGCCAAAGCCTGCAGCCTGCTGATGACTGTCTGCTTCCCTGACAGGAGCTCAAAAGCTCAAAACAAATCTTAAACAGCAAACAATCATATTTAAAGAGGCAAAAGCCAAATTGGAAATGGAGACTTCAATGCAACCTCTTAATGTTACCATTTGAAGTTATCTACTTAATGTGACTCTTACCAATGTGTTTGTGGGTTTTCTACAATAGGTTACTACAATTATTCATGTTTTGAGGTATTTCTGGTTTAAACTTCTTCAGGATGAAAAGAATGATAAGTTTCAAATTGTTCATAGCTATGGCTTCAATCAGATATGTGATAAATAAATAATTGTTCCTCTTAATTAATGACTTTGATGTAAAAAATGCTAAAGCAGATAACTGTTTACCTATAATGTTCAGGTACTTTTTAGTTATAATGATTGCATTTTTCCTCTTTAAATTCCTGAAGCAGTTTTCATGAGGTGAACCTTTGTACAAAATCTGCCTGATTTTATTCTTAGAGATGATTGCTTTTCAGAGAGGAATAAACCAGTACCTTAGTGAATATCTTGCATATTTGA
Source organism: Agelaius tricolor (assembly GCF_023055355.1). Taxonomy (NCBI): domain Eukaryota; kingdom Metazoa; phylum Chordata; class Aves; order Passeriformes; family Icteridae; genus Agelaius; species Agelaius tricolor. Next base: position 23,592,721 of record NW_027269269.1, read on the forward strand.
GTTTTGGGCCTGAAAACCCCAAGTAAATTTAATCTGTGGAGTTTTTAGTGGACTTTTATTTTGGGAAAGCTCTTCAGCTCTCAGCTTACCAGTGAAGTGTGTAACCTGAGCAATCTGCTGTGAATTGTAGATTATGTTTTTGTCCCCACCATCCATACATGCCCATGTTCTTCTGGCATGATTTGTAGGGCTTGGTTGATTCGTTCCATTTTAATAGACTGTATTTCCTATGAATGTGTGGAATTGCTTTGGGAGGGTGTGTCTACAGGGTCTGCTGTTCCTGCTTGTTTGTAGTGAGTAAGGTAAAAGTTACTCTGGCCTGTAATCAAATAGTTTTATGATGCCAATAGGGCAGATAAGCAGCATTAGAAAGCAGCACATCACTTTCTTTCAGGGATTCACAGGTGCATTGGATTGAAAATCTGTCTGAAATGCTGTTAAGGCCAGAGAAGCTTCTGATGGTTTCAAGTAGATTTTCTTTGTAAACGTCCATTGTCACTGTGTAAGCAGTGTCTGCAGATGGGCTGCAAAAGCAGGAGTGCTAATCCCTTGTATTGTTGCAGCCATTTCTGTCCCAATGATTTTCTTTAAGCTTTCAGTCATTGATAGAACTGCCACTGAAATGCTGCTGCCCAGGTTTGAAGGCATAAAGCCTCAACAGCTCTTTGAAAGGGCTTGGTTTATATTGTTTTATAGTTTTAAAAATGAATGGAGGGGAAATTTTTGTATGCACTTGAATCTGCTTTGAAATCTGTCTTTGAAATCTGTCATTAACAGATGACAGATTGACATCTGTCCTGTGTTAGGATTGAGGCTTTCAATTTCCCTTGCCAAAAAGTCTTAAGGAGCCCCACAGAACAGATGAGCCATAGTGGAGCTGTACAGTGTTTAATTAGAGCTGCTCCTCTAGCAGTCAGCTGAAGCACTGTGGCCCTGATTCTGGAGATGGCAGAGGTGGAATTGCTGCAGTTGGCTTGGTAACAGTGTGGGCTAGAGGGAGCTCCTGCTGATTCTGACATGACAACTTGTCTTCCCTGCCTCTAGATTCCTGGCTTCTCTGAAAGGAAGAGGTTTGGAGGAGGAACACTGAAGAGCCTTCATTATGACTGAGCACTGGAGAAGTGGAAGACAACTTCTCTGAGTTCCTAAAGACATTCCCGTTCCCACTGGATGCTCAAAGACAGTAATGCTTCTGTCAAGCAGAGTAAAATGATATTACAGCTGGCTAGCCTGCTGACGCTTCTGTTGTTGGAAAAGACTTGGAAAGGTTTTGGAAAACCTTTTTCAAAAACCTAATTGGGATCCTAGAGTATTGCTTAGGATTGCAAACCATCTGGATCTATGGGAACATCTGGGGAAAGTGTGCAATAAGTTGAATGCCTCTCACTGCTGTGGGAAACTTCATCATACACAGCACATGTATGTGACATCCTTGTCTCAATTTGTAAAACTTATGGACAGTCTTTGCAATGATTTGCATTCATTTTACCTCTAAAGGAAAGATGACATTGAGTGGACCTCTCATGTACAGTAAAGTGACCAAAAGAAGTGAGCAAAACATAATGATGGGTAAAGAGTGGTCTGGAAAATAATGGAATGCCTTCATTAAATGAATGGAGTCTTGTTTCACCTAGAGCACACTGTTCATCCTTATCCAAAAGGGATAAAAGCAATAGGCAAGATATGAAAAAAGATTTGAAGCCTTAAAACAAAATCATTAGTAGAAAACAACTGGTGTTAGTTCTGCTGCTTAAATTAAAATTGTTTACTTTGGAGAGGGCAAAGTAAATCAGGTTCTCCTGTTTATCTTTTCATAATTGATTGTGGTCTTGTTTTTTATATTAAATTAAAAGGCAATTCATTGAAAACTGATGGAAAAAGTGTGTTTTTATATAGTGCTTATTTGGAACATTTGTGACATGGTCCTACTGAGCCTGAGGACTTAGTGGATTCAGAAAACATGGAATGTAAGAACATCCTCTGATTTAGAACGGATAGAAATTTAGAAGGGATATAAAGCTGTGTAAAAAGTAGGAACTGAGCATGATTGGGACGAGAGTTCTGTGAAATGGATGTTTCCTTTACATAGTTAGCACTAAGAATAAAGGAGACTTGTTCTGGTCTGATCTCCTGTACAGGGTCTTGCTTTCCTAAATTGCCCAAGCTTTGCACGTTTCTCACCTTGCTAGAATTCCATGGAGTGGTAAAAGCCTGATTTATGGCTGTTCCTTCTTTCCACACCTTCCTCACAGTCACCTCTAATGGTTAAGCCTCTGGCAAAGGCCAACTAAGAGCTGGAGTTGGATATAAATAGAGATTAATAATAAATGGGGATAGAAGAAAGTAAAATGCTGGTGTGAAATTGACAGGGAGCAGAGTTCTGCAGTCTCTGGATTACCTCTGCCTGCAGCTCTTCTGGCAGCTGCTTGGAAATAAATGGAAACCTGCCTACTGCCACTAATCAGGCACAAAAGTGACAGCTGGGGGCACCAGTCAAACTTATTAAAAAGATGGATGCTTTGCTTTTCCTTAGGCCATTTCCAGAAAGGTCTGGGAGCAGTTGTAAACATGAGTGCAGTAAGTTTTTAGGTGCTTGTGTGAAACAGGTTGTTGCTTTACAGTTAGTTTACAACCAGAAGAAACAAAGTACCAAAATATTCATAATAAAGAGCACATGTGTGAGCTGTGCAGCTCGTGACAGCCCCAGTGTCTGTCTCTGATCCTTTGACAATGAAAGCTGGAATTGTTTTGTCAAGGTCAGGTGCAGTCTTAGGGTAACCAGATCTGGGCTCCCTCAGGTTCCTAAGGAGCTGCAGAGCAGAACAAGCAAGCTGTAGTGCTATTCCCTCCTTCACCTTTAGTGCCAAACTCCTGACTGTAGCTCACCTGTCTGTGTGTTTTAAAGTAGGCCTCTAATCCAGAATAAGTATCTTGTTTATTTAGATCTCAGCAGGTCACCACAATTAGGTATATTTTTTCCTTCTTGGGACTAGGTGATGTGTAATGGAGTTGTACGTGTGGATGATGTTACATTTATTTGAGCAGGAAGTTCCAGCTTCTTGTCAGAACCAGGAGTATGTGAGCAGCTGGAGTTAGTTACGTTGCTTTTCCACCTTACCTGTTTCAGCTGTCCAAAAATGGTTCACTTGCAAGCTTAGGGATGTGACACCAGACAACTTTTCTATGTCAAACCTGTTTTATTGTGTTTTACCTTCCTTTTCTCTGCATACACACACCTCTTCCATGCCCTGTCACCCTTCTGTCTGTCTTGCCTCTGCCTATACCTCATTCCCTGTTCCCACAAATTCTATCCCTCTTTCTCTCCCCGTTTACCACATTTGTCTGACCCCTCTGTATCACAAGAAGTCACAAAGAGGAGTCTTTGTTTCCTGCTTGGCTCTCTGGTTTCCCTTTTTTTTCCCATTTTCCTCTCAGTTTCTCTGTGCCATGCATTGTCTCTCTTGCTGTACCACTGAAATGCTGTTTCTCTGTTTTCCTTCATCTCTGGTCCTGTCTGTCCCTGGTTTGTATTACATGCACACACATTTCACACCAAAACATTGTTACCCAGTCCCTTTAGATTCAAGCTGCTCAATGTCTCTGTGTTATTTCCCAGGCAGAAATGTGTGCCCAGGTGCTGTGTTCCAGAGGTGTCAGTGAAGGTGGCTCATGCAAGTACATGTGAGATGGGTTGGACCTCCCATACAGGTGAAATATAGAGCAAATAAACCATGAGCCTTCCCTGTTCCCAAGGGGCTTGGCAGAGCTTTTTGATTGATCTATGACCACTTTGATGACTGGGGGGATCATCAGAATGAATATGAGTATGTCCTTAATGTGGAAAATTTAGCAAGGATGCCACTGGCTTTTTAAGCATGTGAAACCTAACCAGTAATGGGATTTTGGGTGCAACCTTAATACAAATTTTCATTATTGATTATATTTGCAGAGGCAGCTGCAATATGCTCCGTTTGTCACGAATGAGGGATGAACTGCTGTGTTATAGCCTGCAGTCTGTATCAGTCAGCTGTGGTGAAGTCAGGGTCTGGGTTCTCATTTCTCAGTGGATAACAAGGTGACAGTTTTCACTGATTGAAAACCTGCTTCTGCTTTTCAGCAAAGGGAGCTTAATCCTTCTATTTCTTTTGTTAGTCAGTTCCTCTTGTTAGAAGTCATGTTTCTGTCTCACTATCCTTACAAGGATGCTGGTTACTTTGATTCCTTTGTAGGGTTGAGCAAGTGTGTGGCTTAGTGCACTAGTTTGCCTCGACAGAAAGCCATTATCATTATTGATGAACCTGTCACTGCCTGGCAAGTTACCAGGAAGTGTGCAGAGGTAAAGCTTTCCTTAGGGTGCGCTTTGCTGCAGCACTCTGTGTTAAGGTCCTCAGACACACAGGGATTGTAGGAAAAAAAACATCACTTAGTTTTCAGGTGGAAGAGGGGAAGAAAAATAAAAGCAGTTCCAGTCTTTAATTTCAAGTAGCAATGGCTAAGCTCTCCCATCTAGTGAGGGACTGTGACATGTAGACAAAAGTATCATTCTTACTATTTATTATCCACTTGTGCTACTGTTTTTATTCTGACATCTGATCAGTAAGTGTGGAAAATATATTTCTTTATGGTACATGAGGAACAAAGGAGAAATTAGGAAGCATCTCTGTCACTAACAGTGGCCATGTGAGCAGCATAAGGGATTTCCAGTTGTGCAGGCAAAGCTGCAATGAGCAGCAATACTCAGGTCCTGACTCGAAATGGATCTTGAAATGAGATGCAGCTCCCTAACAGTGAGAGTGATGATGTCTGAAACAGTTACTGGAAAAAAAAAGGCAGATTTGTCAATGTTTAGAGTTTCTCAGAGTAGCATTAGCTGCTTTGGGAAAGGCAAGCTTTAGCACAGCTTTGAGGACAAGTCCCCAGCATGCGTGTAAGGAAGGTGGTTTAGATGTTCAGAGCTCTCTGTGGCAGCAAAGAGACTGTGAAATCTAACTTTGGCAGTTCAGCTGTTTAGCCAACACCTGCTGCAAATACCATTAAATACAGAAATGTGGTTTCTTTTTCCTACTTTGGCATTGTATTGCTGAGGTACAGCTTCTTGTGCCCCTTGGCCTTACCTGTGCACAGAAATGCTGGTTCCATACCTACTGAAATTGCACAGGGAGGTTTATTCTCAGCATACCACCACAGACTTCTCTCAAAAAGATGCTGAACACAAGACAAGGTCATAAATAAAAACACATGCTCTTTCTTGACTAGTTCAAAATGAAATCTGTACTGTATGAGCAAACCAACTTAAAATTCAATCATATTTTTGAATAAGAGGAGCATGAAGGGAAATAGTGGGTGATTAACCCATGCACATCTACGTTCCCTTTGACCTGAAAGTTAATGTTTGCACAGTGGAAATGCACTGCTGGCTTTGGGTTAAAAATTGTTTAAAGGACAAGGATGCCCAGTAGCTGTGAAGGCTACAACTATGGTCAGAGCTTCTATCTTTCTGTCGGATACCATCTGCTTTTCCTGAGGCTTGTTCTGCTGTGGCTTACATGGGTTTGATGGACTGTGCTACCCTTGCTGAATAAAAGGTCAGATTGCAAATTCGAAGTGGCTGTCCAAAATTAGCACCAGAGTGGGGAAGGACAGAACAAAGCAATGTGACTAAATTTCTGCTGACTTCTAAGAGTGGTGGTTCTAGCTTGCAGGTAGAAACATCACAGCAACGTGAGCAGGTGGCTTCTCCAGCTTCTATTCATGCAGCATCTGCTTTTTGGCAACAAGGAGTGTGTGCTTTCTGCTGCAGACAACTTTTATGATCTTTCCTGCACAAATAAATGATAATAATTAACCTGTCTGGCATCTCCTGCTGAACAGTCCCAGAAAAATGACAAGGACATATTTCATAAGAGCCACTCTACAGGAAAGTACATGTTATTAAAAAGAGCCTTTTTTAAAACATTGCTGTAGGCAGTGATTTAAAAAAAAAGTATAAACATTATTGCTTTATTTTGCTATATTGTGATGAAAGGTTCAAAAAAGAGGTTCATTCTCCTGGTACTGAGTAGTACACTATCAGATAAACAAAGACAGCTTGTCTAAAGAGCTCCTGTCCAATTTAGCAGTGTGTAAAGGGTTAACAAGCAAAGAACAGATGCAAGTTGAGGAAGCTGTAATCACAGAGACAGAAGTGAATGAGGATATTTATTAATAGGTACATCACTGATGCATTGTAGCTGATGAAGATAGGAGAAGTTGGTCAATTTAGAAGTAGGGTGCATCACCGTGAAAAGCAACAGGTTGTTGCAACAGGAGGGGCACAAATACATCAGAAAGGATTTGCCTCAGTCACCCCTGATGTCTTTTGCTCACAGGAGGGAAGAGCTTGACTCTTGGGGCTGGACAATGCCTTACTGCAGGACACAGTGGTGAGCTGTGATCCAATAATAGTTCACACCATGGCCCCACTACCTGAATCAGCAGGAAACAAAATGCCTTTTAACGCATATGCTGTGAATTCAAATTTTTTTTAGTCCCCTTTTTCTGTTGGATCAAATACAAGCTGCTTCAACTTCTCATTGAAATGAAATATTTTCCATTCTCCTCCTCATCTTTCATTCATCACCAGGATGTTGAACACTATCTGCTAAATTTTCAAGCAAGTCCCTTGGTATTTTCATGCTGCCTCTCTGAAGTAGAAAGAGCTCTTTGAAGACCTCTTCAGATGCCTCTGAGAACAGTTCACAAGTAATAAGCTGCTGGTATGCAGGTACCATCCAGATGTGCATGCATCATGTAGCAAATACAGTGCTATGGATGTCTTTTGCTTTTTGACATACTTCTTTTGGGTCTTGTTATGTCTTTCAGCTGGAATCTCCTTGGAGTAAAGGCCAGGTAAAGACATGCACTGGATAACACCATGAACCCAGAAAGGTGGCTGAGAAAACATGGAATGCTTTTAATGCTCATTCTTCCAGGCTTAATTCATTGTGTTTATGTCCCATGTTTATTGTCCTGGTTTAGGGCAAGCTTGGGAGGAAGTCACCCTAGGACCTTTATGCAAAAGCAATTAATCATGTTTCCATGTTTCATAGTTACATGACAATAAATACAGTTGCTAAAATATTAATGAAGTACATCTATATTTCATGTTACATAAGATTTATAGTCAAGATTTATACTGCAACTAACTAAAGGAGTTGTTTAGGCTAAATCACAGAATTACTGAGCCTGGATGTGACCTTTGGAGATATCTCATCCAATCCTCTGCTCAAGGAGGGTCAGCTGGAGCAGGTTGCCCAGGACCATATCCAGATGGATTTTGAATGGTGGAAAATGCAAACCTCTCTGTGCAATGTATTCCAGTGTTTGACCACCACTTAATATTCACATTTATGGGCAAGAAGGGAAGTCCACAGAGCTACAGGCCAGCCCGACCTCCATCCCTCAGAAGGGATACTTCAAGGCAACTAATCCTGGAAAACATTTTCACACACATGAAGAGCATGAAGATGATTTGGAGTGATCAACATGGATCTATTATTTCCCGCTTGAATTGTATGGGCTAGAAGAGAGACACAACATGTGTTAAGATTTTTCTTCTGTATTTCATATAATTTGGAGATCAATAACTTAAGTGGCATTTCAACAGAATCTCACTAAATAATGTTTTTTTGTGGAATGGAATGGAATGGAATGGAATGGAATGGCAAGGTTAGGCAGCCTAATCGGCTTTAAAATATTACATGGCCATCAAGTGAGTAAAGTGACATCACCTTGTCTGCTTTTAGGAAACAAAACCAACCAGGAAATAGGCCTACAGATAATTAAACAGCAACACCTCTATTTTTACCTATCCCATGAGAAGAAAACAAGAGAATGGAGCCTGTAAGGAGATGTGAGCAAGGTGAAATGTAGGCTCCCAAAGGGAAATGTAAGGTAAAATGTGATGTTCTCTCTCCTGCTGTGTGTCTCAGTAAAAGAGTATCTTGGAAACCCCTGAAACTCTGCAACTGCAGTTCGCTAAACTGTAGTCAAATGTGTAATTTTTCACTGTCAGAAAATAAGTGAGGTGAACTTTTTACTCTTAAATCTTGTCTGGTAGAAAAGGAGTCTCAAGGGTAGGTGACAGGTGCCAGGTACTTCATTTCTTTGGCAATGATGAATCACTGCTCAAGGTGAGCTAACATATTCACAGTCTCTACCCTGTCCTGGAGAATTCTTCTCTGCTGGAGCAATTTTTTATGGCAAAGCTGGGAGAGACCAGGGTATGGAGAGAGCCTTCCTGGTGTGCAGAACAAAGACCTGAAGAAGACTTATAACTTGGAGATTACTCAGTCTATATTCTTCTAGAGCCAAGGAGAAGTGTCTCTCCCTCTCCCCCATCCAGAACCACTGGCTCTTCATTCAGCCCATCTTCTCCCTCAGGGCAGCCAGCTCATTTTGATCCTAAAAGTGGCAGCTCTCAGTGACTGGAGTGTGTTGCTCAGAGGAGCTACCAGTTTTCAGAGAAGCAAAGGTGATTTAGGACCTGCCCCTCCTACAGCCCAAGCTCAGTGGCTGCTGTAGGGGTCACAGGTGCTGGTAACTGCTTTGGGGAGGGAAGGCTTCCAGGATGCTCTAGGAGAGGAAGGGACATTAATTCAGGATCACATTCAAATTTCAGTGGTTGCCTCCCAGAAATTTCCTCCTGGCAGGGCATATAAGCAGAGCAGGTGATGGAAATGGAAAAAATGCTGCTTTTCCTTTCCTTTCCAGGGGTTGAGAATTCAAAGTGAAAAAAAAAATCAAATAAAATCAATTGTGTTTTTTCCCCTGCAACTTCTGGAGTGCAGAGCTACTTTCATTAGTATTCTGTAGCTAAATGCTTGCTGCCACTTCTTCCCCAGCAACAGCTTTCTTGAAGAATATTAATATTTCAGAATTTTTAAGTTCCCCTTACTAGCTCTAATCACAGGAATACAAAATCCTCCCTTGCTTTTGGCCCCAAAATGCTGTGTAATGTTGCCACACAGTGTTTCCCAAATATCACTGCCTTCACCACGATGAAGACGTGATCTCTTCTATCCCCCAGCTCAGAAGAATTAATGAACAAATATTTGTTACACATTGAAAGGGTTGTGTCTGAAAATTGCTAGAGGTACAATTTACAAAAGAAGTTTATAAAACAGTTACAGAATGGCTTTTCTTGGTTCTAAACACCTTGTTCTTTCCCCCTCCCCATGTGTGGGAGCTCTGACCCTTTTTTAACATCCAAGGGGGAACAGGGGCAGTGAGGAAACCCAGTCCCCCTCACCCCTTGTTTGTTCAGATCGATCCTGGGGTTGGTTCTGCAGAGAAGGGCGTTTGGTTAAACACAGACTGGGCTGAGCAAACAGGTTGAAAATTCCCTTGGACTTTCTCACTCGCAGCACTGTCAGCCTGCCTCCAGCCCAGCTCAGTTGATCAGTGAGCAGGCTTTGCTTGCCAGGCTGCTTTGGCCAGATACCTGCTCGGGGTTTGTGTCTGCTCCAGGAGGAGGATAACCAGGAGGAGGATGACGGGCCTGCAGGTAAGAGGTTGGGTGCCTGGAACCCACCAGTGCTGGCTGTAGAAACCCTTTCTCTGCTCACATTAATTTTTTGGAGCTGTTTCATTTTATTGTGCCCCTCTTTTGTGTGTCAAGGTGTGTTTTTAAAGCTTTCTTGGGATGAAGTATTTTGCTGTGTTTAATCTATAAATAAGCATTTCTCTCCCTCTTCGCCTCCTTTGGAAATCATTCTTGGTCAGGACCTCTTCATGGTGGGAGTTGTCCTTTCCCCCCGCTCGGCATGTGCCCCTCCTCCTGTCCTGTTTGCCAGGGGGTGTTTCCCCCTCAGCCTATGAAATCTGGCTGGCAACATCTGCCCAGATGTTGCAATCCTGGCCGCCATCTTCCCTGGCAGCCCGGGGAGCGGCTCCATTCAGGGCTGTTCCTCAGTACCCCTTGCAGGGCACCCTGGAGCAGCCAGGCTGTGGCCATGCCCACCTCTCCAAGCCCCAGCAGGGCAGCTGGCAGGAGCTTTCCCTGCACCATTTGCCAGAGCACAGGGGAGCTCTGTGAGAAGGGTGTGATAGGGCAGGTTTGTGGCTCAAGCACAGGAACAAGAGTCTTGCAACCCTGAATCTCATCAGCACCTCACCACTGTTGTGGGGGGCCAGCTGCCCCAGGGCCACTGGGGTGCATGAGCTGCTGCAGCATGCAGGAGTGGCAAGGCCTCACCCCAGGACATGGTGAGTCTCAGGAACTTGTGTAGGATCATCAAATTTCTCCCTGGACTTTTGGGATGTTATTGTTACTAAGCCTGTTTCTAGTTCTGGAGATACATGAGTGTGCTCCTTCCCCACCTTCTCTAAAATAATGCTCATTATTTTACACAGTGCTCTTACAGTGCTCATTCCCCTCTGAGGAGTCCTGTCTCCTTAAACAGTACGATTTCACCATGCTTCTTCCCTGCCTGTCCATGACACTTCCCAGCCCTCACCATCCTCTTTCAGCAGCAGGGCAGCCTTGTCCCTGCACCATTCCAGATGAGGATCCAGCTGATTCATGTCATGGCTGTGACTGCATCTTCCATGTCCATCTTTGCCTCACTCCTAGCAGCCCTAACACCTTGTTGGCCATTGTGGCTGTGGCTGCAGGCTGAGTGTGGGTCTGCCTGGAGCTGCTCATGGGAACAGGCTGCTCTGCCAGCAGCTCCTCTTTGGGACATCACATGTACCCCCACCCTGTCATCACCTCACCTGCTTCACCCTCTCTTGGCAACTCTCCTCCAAAACTGTTGGTTTACCCTTCCTCTCCACTCCCTGGCATCCATCCCTCTCTCCTGCTGTCTGCAGAGTGTCATGTCCCAGCCTAGAGCTGAGCAGGTCCTTTCAGGAAAGGTCTGGCCCTGGACCATCTCCAGCACTTTTGGAGCACAGGGATGTTGAAATGTCAGGGGAGGTGGCAGTTTCTTCTGGAGATATTGGCCCTGCAGCACCAGGGCAGAGCTCTGGTTTGTGTGCTTTGGCTTCAGCCTGCCAGGAGGCTGTGGAGCCCCACACAGAGGGTGACAGACCTGCTCTGCTCATTGCCCCAAATGCTCATGCCAATGTTTCTGCATTTGTGTTGAACACTCCAGGGCCAACTGGACTGAGCTGATAAAAAGTGCCATGCTTCTTGTTGAGAGAGGAATGTTGTTTCCCTGTGTCCTGCAGCAGGAGCTGATAGAGAAATATATTATGCAGTGTTTGAAGAAGGGTCTTAATTACTTTGCAGACTATGTGTTCAGACTTCAAATGCATTTTTCCCATGCCTGCTGTCTAATCTGGAGAACAAAAGGTTATGGTTTATAGGTCAGAGCATGACACCCATTGCGAGCACTCTGCTTTACATCCCAGTTATTCCAATCAATGAGCTACGCTGAATTTTTTATGCTGGGCTAGGCTTTTATCTCTCTCATTTTATCGAAAAACTACAAAACAAAAACCAAAGTGGAGTCAGATGAATACCTAAGGTCCTGTTGGCATAAAAATCTACAGGATCTTGAACAAAATAACAACAGTAGTTAAAAGCAGGGCTGAAAACAAAGAACCACAGAGACTATTTTGTGTAACAGAGAAACCAGCTGCTCAATTACAATAGTGCCCATCAACCTACCCAGCCTGGAGATTTCTATAACTTATCTAGGAAATGTAGAGGCCAGGTAGAGATGTAGGGGGAAGTGCTCTGGGACTCAAATCATGGTACCACTTCACAGAGAATGGTTGGATTCTATTTTCACAGATTTTTCAGCCCAGGAAGGATGGTCTGCCGCTGGGCAGGCAGAAAGAGATCATTTCCCTTGGCTTGGGGGCACCTTGTGCAACACAAACTGGGAAATGAGAGGTGGGAGGTAGATAAATAATAAATAATAAATACTAAGAATAATACTTTTGTACTTTTGGCTACATGTCACAGGCTTGGAGGGTTGGAAGGGAGGCATGGTGCCTCAGAGCCCTGGAGAATGATGATTCCAAGGCATGCAGGGAGCACATGTGGCACAGCTTTTTGGGAGCCCAGATAATGTTTGACACCAACTCCCTATGTGCATGTAGAGGAGAGAAGCTTGTCCGAGGTATGCCACAGGGAAAGAGAAAATGAAACCGGGAATAAGAAAAGCCACATCCAATCTCTAGGCAAAAGTCTTGGAGCCACGCTCAGGGTGATAAATCACCAGCAAGGCGTCTCCCCTCCAGTGGCTGCAGTCCTGCCAATGTCTTTTTTTCAGCCTTCAATGCAGTTACCTGAGAATTCTTCTTTTTTTTTTTTTTTTCTTGGCAAGAAAGAATTTATTTGACCAAACAATGATGCAGCAGCTTCTGCTGCCACTCCAGAGGCAGTGGGGCAGTGCCACCCCCTGCAGCCCCTGGTGCAGCTGGGGAAGGCAGCATCTCTGCATCCCAGCATCTCTCCCAGCCCAGTGGGAAGTGCCCCCTGGCATCGCTGTGCGCTGCAGCACCAGCGCGGGCACAGAGCAGCTTCTTGCTGCCGAGTTGGTTTTCTTTCTTCCCTCTGGCCCAGCAAGCAGAGGCAAAGGGACTTTTGGGGATGCGGATAGACCGTTCAGATGTGCAGGTCTCCAGCTTTTTAGCCTGAAGGACAAGGGATGGATTTGTCACAACAAAAATCTCTGTGCCTCCTTTCCCCCTCGCCCCAGCAGTGTGGCAGCGGCTGCCAGGGAGCACACGATGCTTGCCAGGTACACGAACCCTCTTCGGAGGGTGGCTGTCCCCTCCCAGCCCTCCATCAGCATTCAGCAGAGCCTGTCAAATCTTGCTGGCTGTGCTTCCAGAAAATCAGCTTGTTCCCTCTTCGTCCTCTTCCCTCTTTCCTCCCCTTTTCACCAGGGCTGCCCCGAAGGCGAATGCTCGGACAACCTCTGTAAAGGAGGTAAAGGAGGTACAGGAGGATGCAGTGTGGAAGTCTCAGTTAATTCTGGAACTGCTGCAGTCCCATCAGATGTTGCTGCATTTCCGCTCAAAAGAAGGGAGGGGGGAAGAAAAACGGGGCGGGGGGGAATGTTCCAATACAATACATTTGCCAAGGCTGCTTAGGTGACCTACTGCTTTGCATATCAATATGCTTCTTGCAGAACCCAGCGGAGAGCAGCTCCTAACGATGTATATTCATTTACAAGACGAGAGATATATCCTCCCTGAACCGAGGGAAACTAGGATGTTTTCAGGTTCAGGCTGAGGAGGGCTTCCAGCCAGCCTGGGTCCCCTGGGAATGGTCTTCTCTTACAGGTCGCTGAAAGGAGCCTGAGGAAAACACATGATTGCTCAGGAGGTTTCAGGCTTGCTCTCTGAGTGTCTCCTACACTGGGAAAATTATAAGGAGGCTGCAAATTGCCCAAGTTGAGCACCCCTGAGGGGAATAATCCAGGGACTGTAATGCTATATATAAAATAAACCAGGTTGTAGGGGCTTCTATAACCAGGTCTGTCCACTTTAATCTGAGACCTGTGCCTCCCGGGGGGCCATACCTCACTGAGGAAGGTCCCTGTGCCTGCCAGGGCTGCTCAGTGCTGGGGACAGCCAGGATGTGTGACAGCCAAGCCTGAGGGCTCCTGGGCTTTGCCATCCTGGCACTGCTGTCTGAAGGCTGATGAGCAGCCCCGCTACTCCTGCAGTTGTTAGAGGGCAGCATTAATATTTAACTCCCTCCCAGGCCACGGGGCTGAACCGCCAGTCGCTGCCAAGAAACACCTCTGCGTTCACACAGAGTTCAACAGAGCTGCTCTGTGGCTTCCTGTAGCATCTGAAGGGAATGTGTTTACATTTCTGACAGTGCAAAGCCAAGGTCTCTGTTATTCTGCTTCCCTTATGTGTCTCAGGCTTTCTGCAGGGCTTTTCCCCATGCTGCAAAGCCGGGATCTGCACCCACTCTATCCTGTGGCTTTTAGCCATGCTCAGACCATGACAGCTGGCCATGTCTGTTCCATCTGTGGGTCTCTTGGCAATTCACTGCTCTAGAGACCCAGACAATCATCCAGTAATGGATTAATTCTTGCTTACTACCATGGTGGACAGTTCATGCCCAACAGGACAACGTTTTTTTAGGGCAGATCAGTGACACAGTTTAACTTGGCTGTGTTTCCCTTCATCCCTCATCCCTTCTACATCCTGACCTTTTCTTTGAGCATAGGGATTTATCGCAAGGCATGCCAACCAAATGATTCCCAGGTTAATTCTCTAAGAATCTGAGGACCCAGTGAACAAATTTGCAAGGCATTCTGGAGATTTTGGAACAGCCATGATTGAAGCTAAGTCAGATTGAATGTGAATGGTACTAGCATACATCCATAATGTTGATGCGCAGTTCTTCCTATCCATCACCCTGTTGTCCTTGAGTCTGACAGTATATGTGATATTTGGGTAATTTCCCAAGTACCTTTATGGAGCAGAATGCTGTGCAGTCTTAGGAGAGCAATTCCTGTCTGTGCTTCCCAGCCCAGCACACGGTTAGCTAATGAAGCAAATCCAGGAGTCGTGAAAATGGTCTGTGGCAACATGCAAGCAGATCACTTGAGAAAGTCTCAATGCATACAAAGAGCCTGGAAAAATGCATGGGAAAGCAATGGGTGGGTGGTTGGGAGAGGTTTTGATTGTGTTTTCAAAACAGTGATGAGCTGTGTGGTTTATTTTACAGTACATGTCGGGATTTGGGAATGAACATGCTTCTGAGGATCCACGCTGTCCAGGAGCTTTACCAGAGGGACAGGTACTGAGGGTTTTTTTAAGTGCTTTATCAAAATGCAGTCTTGAGTGAATATCTAATCCTTTGGCTTCTTTTCATCTAAACATGTTTCCTTTCTCTCTGCCACCATAAAAATTTCCGGGAGTCTTCTTTATACAAGACTGGAATAATAAGATGCTGGCAGAATTCAGAACGAAAGATTTCCATTAATACTTTCTATTTTTAAGTTATTTGTGAGCTTCCAAGTTTCACCTTGGGTGTTAAGACCTGCCTAAATTACCTCTGCTCAGCAACAGGGGTTTTTTCCTAAAGGAAAAAAAATACAAGTGGCTCAGCCACACTGAGAAGGAAGCCACCAGCTCTGGATTAAACCAGAGCAGAACTTTGAAGATTGGCAGAGAGATATGCTCATGCAGGAGAGGCAGATTTCACACCTTCTGTAGCAATGGGGTTCAATGAAGCTGACATACAAGTCTTTGGCAGGGGAGAAGCTTCTTTGTAGGGAGGGGACATGAATAAATACCTGTAGTAATAAACTGACAGATTAATTTTTAAAAGTAACTTCTTATCATGTTTGATGCAAATAAATGATATGGGGTCATTCTGTTTTATGGGAAGGCATTGCAACCCATGTGGTGCTATCCTCTTGGTGCCCAAAGGTGAGAATGAGCCCCTGAAGAATTAAACCTCTCTCAGCTCCCTTTGTGCTGGTCTCCTTTACACCAGCACACACTCTGAGACTGCCTGTGGCTTCCCTCGGGTCCCATGTAATCTTGGGACGTGGATGGCAGCACATCTGCTATGAAGACAGGCTTAGAGGGTTGGGGCTGTTCAGTCTAGAGAAGGGAAAGCTCCTGGGAGATTTTATAGCACCTTCCAGTACCCAAATGGGGCTACAAGGGATCTGCAGGGGGACTTTTCACAAGGGCATGTAGTGGATAGGACAAGGGAGAATGGCTTTAACCCAAAAGAAGGCAGGCTTAGATTAGATATTAAGAAGAAATTCTTTGCTATGAGAATGGTGCAACACTGGCACAGATTGTCCAGAGAAGCTGTGGATTGCCCATCCCTGAAAATGTTGTAGATCAGGTTGGGGCTTTAAACAGCATGGTCAAGTGGGAAGTGACCCTGTCCATGGCCGTTTGGTTTAGGGTCCCTTCCAATCCAAACCATTCTAGGATTAATTACCAATTAATTCTAACTAATTACCAATTAATTCCTAATTGCCAGTTACATCCCTTGGTGCTCCCCTTCCCCATCTATGCAGAGTGGCCAGTAGAATTAAGGTAAAATGAAGACCTTTTCAACTTTTGCTTTTCGTGAGTTTCCTGGATTTTCCCAGTTCTGATATTTTGCATGTTTGTGCCACTGAGGACACTAACACACAACACAGGGACATGGTAAATGCAAATGTCCCCTAGGTCTGCATGGCAGCCCATGGTGTGCTCACAAGAAAGACAAACTGCTGTGCTGGTTCAGGCTGGTAGTTTGGCTGGTGCAGTGTCTTGTTACTGAGGCTGGCTAGAAAAAAGGTAAGATAGAGGCACTTAAAACTGGCAGATCAATAATAGTGAGTGCTGAAAAGGCAGTGGGATGTAGCTGATGTGCTCTTTGAGGATTTCCACAGCAGCACCACTTTGCAGAGCAGACTCCTCCAGCTCCTGGCTGAGGTGCTCTCATCTGGACAGAGTGTGGACTCTGTATCAAAAGAGTTAATAGAAAAATCTGAAAACAAGTTAGACAAAAAAGATTTTCAGTCCCAGGAGTGGATCCTTTCTCTGATGCAGTATTTATAAGACTGGCATCTGCAGTAGTGCTGGCTAAGTCAAAAATTCCAAGGGTTATTGATCCCCCTGCTTCACTGCATACCCGTACTGACAAGATGGAGCTGGAGGGCTGGAGGCTACACACACTCAGAGAGCTTTAGCTCTCCCCTCTGCCCACCTCTCAGGGCAGGGTTTGATGCTGTATGCATGGCTGCTCTGCTCAGCAGCAGGATACAGGATGCTATAGTAGACCTTGCAGGAGGGAGATGGGATAGCAAATGGTGTACGACTGTCCCACCGGGGTGTTCCCTGCAGTTCTCGGATGTCTTTGCTTCTTGCTCATCTCAAACAAATAGATGGTGGCCTCCTTAGATCAAAATGCTTAGTTTCTGTTCCCTGAAAAGGAGGAATCTGTCCTCCACTTAAGGACTCATAAGCGTTGCTAAAACCTGTGCTAGTTGTACCCACGGCTCTGCAAAGGGGGAAATGCCCCCTTTGTACTCCAAAGGAGGACTCTCACTGTGCAGAAACCCTGCAGGAAAGCAAAGGCTCCTACACAGGTCACTGATGCTTTTGGGCAGCAAGCAGCACTGTCAGGAGGAAGCAGTAAGACACCAAAATGCCTGCTCTGGGCACTGGTTCTGTAGGCAGAGGGCAGGAGAAGGGAGAATTCAGTGCATTCAGCCTCTGTGTCTTGATTAGCCTTTTGGAAAGGCAGCCAGACATGATGCTCTGGGGTGACCCCTCTGAACATTTGGTCTGAGAAAAGTTTCTGCTCAACACCAGTGTGCTTTTCAGTCTGTATTCACTGGGAATTATTTCCTTTTCCCTGATAATTCCCTGTTTCTAACCCTGTGCAGCACTGCCCCTTGCAGCTTACTCTACTGCAGCCTCAGTGGCTGTGCTGACTCCCTAGGGCACTTCTGTGGTGTGTGGGAATGGTGTTTGGGGTCTGGCTGGTGCCTCAGAGGAGCAAGAGCACACAAGTACTGGAGCTGAAGCACAGCCTCAGGAGAGCACAGCACCCTACAGCATCAGGGTGCCCAGCTCAGTGCTCTGCTGGAGGCTTCAGAGCCAAGTTCCATGCCACTGCCTCTCACTCCTTCTTTTTCCTTGTCCCCCCTGCAGAACAACCCCCAGGTGTGTCCCTACGGTCTGTACGCGGAGCAGCTCTCGGGCTCTGCCTTCACCTGCCCCCGGGCCACCAACAGGAGAAGGTACTGTGACCCCGGCACTGGGGGGGATGTGGCACTGGGGTGAGCTCTGGGGAGCAATGGAGAGGCTGCCTCGGTGCCAGCACTGCTTTCTGCAAGCCCAGAAAGGTAAAAAACCTCTGCTGTGCTCTGGGAAAGGGCCAAGGACAGAAGACCACGGGTGAGGAGAGAAAAGGCTTTGGTGGGGAAAGTGGGTTAAAAAAATGCTGAGCAAGGAGTGGTTGGGGTGGGAAATAAAGTGGTTTTCTGAGCAAGATGAGGAGGGAGGGGGATGTTCAGAGGGAGTATGGAGTCCTGAATGGGTTATGTGTGCTGTGTGAAACAACCTCAGTGTTTCAGCCCTGTGGCTTCTATGTAAAGATCACCCCTGGCCCTGGTGAGCAATTGATAATGCACAGTGTCAAAGCCAAGCCTCTGAGAAAGATTCTTTCCTCCTAAGGGATGTTCCTGCACACTGGTTGGGGCCAGTGAGCTGCTAGATCAGTCTGTTCCCATTTTGGGGCTGCCCAGGGCCTCAGAAAAGTGCCAGGACCCAGCATGATCTCTAACACCTCAGCAGTGCTGGGAACAGCTTGTTCCAGCCAGCAGCAAGCTTCCCAGAGCTCTTTCCCGGTTGTCATGCTCCAGCCATAACCAGATTGCAGAAGATGGGTTTCTCTTTATGCTTCTCCCACTGTGGCTCTTCTGTCCCTTTTGCTGCTTGTTCAAATGAAAGGCAAATGCATCATCTGAGATGCCTCTGCTCTCCAGGCTGGTGCCAGCTCTCAGTGTGTGTGGGAAAGGGATGAATCATTGTTTGCTGCACGAAGTTGTCCTTGATGGAATTTTTCAAGCTCTCAAGGGAGAGCTCCCTCCTCCCCTCTCCCACTTGCCCAAACTGCAACCACCACTGTTAGCACATCCAAAGCATGGGCTGCCCTGCCTAGCTCAGGCTTTTCTGATCACCTCTGCTCTCTCACCTGACTGAAAGCCCAGCTTTGGGCTTGGCTGCAGCATGCAGGGTGTGTGGATGCTGGAGTGGCAGTGCTGGCAGGGCCCACAGCCCCTGCAGGCAGCAAGGAAGGAGAGTGACAGTCCCAGGCAGAGACAGAGGCATAGGGGACCTCCTACAGCAGCAGGAAACATCACATAAAACTCTGGCCTTTGCTGCCTGGGCATGGCCAGCCAAGCAAGGGATGCTACTTTTTGTAATGCATCCAAATTCAGATACAGGCTGTCTCCAGAGAGCTCCTCTGTTCTTTCCATTGGACACTGCTCATCCCTGCCTCGTCTGAGCTGCTTTATTGCTCTTTTAAACAAGATTCTTTTTCCAACTGTGAGATTGCTGCATTTCAGCAACAGAAAAAGCTGTATCTTTATTTTTTTATATGCATATGTGGTAATGTAGATGTAAGTAATTACACATAACTACACATAGACATTTACCTATATAAAGCAGGACATGTTTGTATTTAGAGCCCATAATAAAAGTCATCTCTCTGGAAACCTCTGGCTGTGAGCTGTTGTTTGCTATGTAATCCTAATATTAATATTACTAATTTGATATTTAATAAACCTCTTGTTCCAGTTGCCACCCATGTAAATATTATTCTAGGAGGTCAATCAGCCAGCAGCCACCCAGAGGGTTTAACCTCTTCCCCAGGCTAATTCAGGTGTTTTCCTTGTTTGTAGCTGGCTGTATCGAATCCTGCCTTCAGTCTGCCACAAACCCTTCAAACCTCTCGAGGAGGGCCACTTGACACACGACTGGGATGAAATTGAGCCTGACCCCAACCAGGTAACCATGCTGGAAGGAGCCCTGGTCCTGCCAGGAGTTCAGTCAAATGTCAAACTAACAAGAAGTGCAAAGGCACTGAGTTGCAAGAGGTCTGAGGGAGCCATGGGTTCCTGGGCATCTGACCAATTCAAAAGCAGGGTCTTGTTTGCCACCTGTCCATTGTTCCTCCCCACGGTCACCCAAGGAAGGACAGCCCTCCATGCTTGTTGCTTCCCATCTTGACAGATCTTTGTCCTGCTTCCCAGCAGGGCTACGGTGCCACAGGATTAGATCTGTGCTACCTGGCATCTCCCCTGGGGCTCCTGCTGGCCACCTTTTAATCTGCTCTCTCTTCTCCTTCAGTGTCCCCCATGAAATTCTCATGCCCCAGCTCAGCCAGCAGAGCAGCTGCATGTCTCTGCCATCCATCCTGTCCTTCCCTGTGCTTTTGGAGAGGCTGCTGGCTGCCAGCCCATTTCTCTGCTGCCCTCGTGGGAAATCTCGCTTCATTCTGGAGAGTCAAACAGAGAGACAGCATTTGTCTCCCTCTGTTGCAGCCTTGCCATTGTCTTTAATCATGATTTCTTCCCTGCCAGCCCCTGAACATTTGGTTTTGCTAATCTGTTGCCGTTCTTCTCTCAGCATCATCTCATGGTCATTGGTTTTCACTTCTCTCAGGTTTTGCCCTTTGATGCATCATGATTAGCTAATTTCCAGCCTCCCGGCAGCCTCACCATTTGTCTAAATAATTTCCCGGATCTGCTGGAATATGTTTTCCAGCCATTGACCAAGGAGCAGTGGCAGGCTCATATTTACATGCCTTTGGTGCTCCTTCCCAGATAAAGCTCCAATGACTTCTGTTATCACCTCATCCATCCTTGATGTCCTTTAGCACCTTTATGATAATTTATGATTACAGTAATTCCAAGATGCCCAGCTCTCAAGCATGTGAAACCATTTATGTGTAGTACTTTTTTTGTCTAAGGAAACAGCAGCAAAGCTCCTGCCCACTCCCTCTCTTGCCACTTTCAATGGCAACCATCAAACCCAGAAGAGTTATTTCCTGGCAGTAAGTGGGAGCCACCTTCCTGCTTTCCTTCTTATCCTCTCTGAAGCAAAGCCAGAGACAAGGTTCAGTTTGCTGGACAGCATCTACTCTTCCCTGAGATGCTTTGTGTTTCACCCAGGTACTTAAGGAGCTTCAGCAATTCTCATCCATCTAAAAGATGCCATATGGAGGCACCTTATGCAAAGTCCATTGAAGTCAATGGGGAAAATGACCCTTTAAAATTACCCAAGGACGATGGCAGAATTATAAAAGATGACAAAACTGAAAAGGAGTCAAACGTGATGAAAAAATATGGGGTGGCATCTGAGCAAGAAATGCTGAAACAGAAGAAAGCTCTCCAGACTGGAACAGAGATTACAAAGGGAAGCTATGATTGATAGGCAGGGAAAAAACAAATACCAATAACAAATGTCACAGTAGAAAACCAACCAAACAAAAACAAACCAACCAAACAAAAAAGCTCCAGACAAATATAAGCTGTGGAACTTCTTGTGAGAGGATGCAGGTGGATTCAAATCCAACAAATATTTTGGACTCCTCTGGCACTTTCTGCCTCGGGTACTTTCTGCCTGAGCACCTCGATAGGCTTTGCAAGAAGTAATTAGTGCTGCTCATGGCTCCTGCTCATGCAGGCAGAGTTATTTCTGCTTTGGATGTGGGGAAAATGAGGTGGAGCAAAAAAAAATGTCATGTTTGGGTCACAGAAGGACTGAATCATTTAGCATGGAGCACAGGACCATAGCAATTTGACTGTGGAAAGCTGGCTTATCTTAATTTCTTTACTCTCAAAAGTGTTGTTATTAATAGAGACAGATTTTAAATAGGATTTTTTGACCTTGGCACTACACAGGCCTGCCAATTACTTTACAAAATGATGATTAAAAATTTTAAAAGCCCCCCAAATAATATTTTTAGATTATAAAAACCACAGCAACAACAAAACCACTTGGAAACCAGATGATCAAGGCAACAAGGAAAGAGAGGAAAGAGAGGAAAGAGAGAGCTACCTCAGCAAGGAGAAGCAGGGGGAGGGCAGGGGTCTACTTTCTTTTGAATTACCACCATTTGTGTTCTGATCACTGGCACCTCCTTCTTGTTTTTCATTTGCTGCAATCTAGCTGCGATGGAAACCTTTTGAGATTCCCAAAGCCCCTCAGAATAAGATGGACTTTGTGAGCGTAAGTTGGGGAACCAGGGCACCTGGGCATCCTCCATCTCTGTTTCCCCTCAGGGGGTGGCAGGGCACACAAGATGCTCAGAACTGGGGTAATACTGGCAGTTTTGAAACCACTGGGCTTGCAGAGCATCTATGGGAGGGGAGAGGATTGCTGATTTCAAGCAACTGGCAGTGGGCTTGATTTTTTTCATTGACTTTCAAGGAACTCTTAAGAAAGAAAAAAGCTCCAGCCCTCAGTTTTCCCCAGACCCTTGGCTGGAAAACACCAGCTTACATGGATTTTAAGAAACCCTTATTATATTAAAAAGAATCCAACGCATTTGGCAAAAGGCCACACAGAGAAAGGCTGGTGGCAGTGTGGGAAGTGAGAGAGGAGGTGAGACCCAGCAAGAGGGTGGGGTGAGGGGAGGAAAGAGGGCTGCCCCTGCTCCCCTGCCTTCTGCTCACTCCTGGTGCCTCGGGTTTGCCTGCAGGGACTGCACACCCTGTGTGGTGCCGGTGAGCCCAGAGGACGCAATGGCATCGCCGTCCATATTTTTGTCTGCAACACCTCCATGAGTGACAGGTCAGTGCCTGCTGTGCTGGTGGCTCAGGCTGCTCCAGGCTGTCTGCCACCAACTGGAGTCCAGCTCCCAGCATCCCTGTATGTCCTATGTTCCTGTGTGCACAGGCAAATGTGTTCTCCATGTCCACAGCGGGTTGTGCTCTGTGGCCAAACACTGGAGGAGTGGGTGAGGAACCACCAAGAGAAGTAGGCAGCTGGACATGGCGGGGCAGCAAGAGGAAGTGTCTTGGATTTAGGTCCTCTAGCTGCTCCTCAGAATTCAACACACATGCAGCAGGCACTGCTGCTCCCTGCAGTGGCTCAGGGGGAAATCAGCCCCACTCCCCAGCTTACAATAGCTGATGTGCCCATGAGTACAAAGGCAGAGACCTGGCAGAGGTCAGAGAACATCCTGCTTCCAGGCTGGGCCATTGACTTAAGAGTTGGACTTGATGATCCTTGTGGGTCCCTTCCAAATCAGAATATCCTGTGAATTTGTGAAACTCTGCCATGTCAGTGTCCCAGCTCAAAACTCCCCAGCTGTGGCTGTGGTGTGCACAAATGCATGGGGTTTATAGCACCTTAACCTTACTGTTTCCCTTTTTCTTTAGATGCCTTTATAATTCCGATGGTGACTTCCTGATAGGTGAGTTGATGCTTTAGCTTCTTTTTTCCTCCAGGTGGTTTTACCTGGGCTACCACCTGCCTGCCTCTGTTCTTCCAGAGCCCGGGGCCAAGATTTGGAGGAGAGGGTTGGCTTCACCCCCATGTCATGTAGATTTGGTGTTCTGGCACCAGCTCAGCTAAAGCTGGGCAAGTTGCACTGCTCCTGTGCCAGACCTCAGCTTTTTGAGCAGTGACCCAGCTTCCTCGCCATGGTGCTCAGGGATCATTTCCCAGGGCTCCCCAGACTGGTATTAGACACGCCACAGGCAGAGGTTTTCTGGAAATCATAAACCTCAGGATTTCAGAACAGCTTACAGTTGGATGCCTTTGTTGCTTTAGCCCAATATTATTTGGCACAGCAGCTTAGCTCCCATGCTGTGCCAGCCTCAGGCAACCAGACTGCCACAGTGAGTGTGGAGGTTGACACATAAAGTCCACACATGCTGAAAAATATTCTGAGTGGTATCAGAAGGCAGATATTTGCTTGTATCTTTCTTGAGTAAGGAACAGGAATGCCTTCGGGACCCCAACAGGAACATTTGTTCCATCAAATAGCTATTAAATTGTTCTCACTCACCTCCCTCACTACTGTGAAGTAAAAGTGCCAGGGCAGGTTTTGTAAATCTGCTAGTTTTTCAAGTCAAAAAGCGAGCTCTCCTGTGCCAGAACAGTCATGGAAAACAATGCAGATGTTAGCAGAGTATTGCTTCTACCCTCAGGAAGCAGCTATTCCCAGACATCTCACACTGCCACAGTCCTGACAAAGATGGGTACGTGCACTGTTTTGTATGAAGACTGTGAGACAGAGAGGTATGGACCCAAATGTATCAAATCCCATTTATTTGGACTGTGGTGCAAACCTTACACCAAGGGGCCACGAAGTTTTGGCTCATACAAGTAGCTTCTGTGACATGGGCATGATGGAGCTGATCAGGAAACTTCACCTCAGTGCAGGGCTCTCTGCTGCAAGAGTCTGCTTGGGAGCCCAGACTGCCTGTGTAGCTGTGCCAAGAAGGGCCCATTGCTCTTCCTTGGAGCCTGGGTGCTCCAGGGAGAGAGAAGGTGGCAGTCACCACACTACTTCAGCTCCTCTGCCTGCATTTTGCTTCCACAGTGCCCCAGCAAGGAAAACTGCTCATCACAACTGAGTTTGGGAAGATGCTAGTGGAGCCCAATGAAATCTGTGTCATCCAGGTAAGGGCTGAATGCACCTTGCATTCAGAGCTCAGAGCCAGAGGTTGGAGCAAGCCAACTCCTGCACTCAACTGCTGATGGTTTGTCAGCAAAGTCCTGGGAGGATCTTAGTATCTTTCTTTATTTTCCAGCAAGGAATGCGTTTCAGTGTGGAGGTGTTTGGGGAGACCAGAGGCTACATCCTGGAGGTGTATGGGGCACACTTCGAGCTGCCTGACCTGGGACCCATTGGTAATGATCTCCTGTTACACCTACAGTGAATTCCATAGTGACAGGCATGAAGTACAAGCCCAAATCCATCACATCCTCCCATGCACATGCTCCTTCACAGGGATGCTTTTCATTCCAGCATTGTTATTTCCCAGAATAGCCCAAAAAAATGTGACACACTAGTCGTCCAGAGATTCCCCTGGCACTGAAGGGACCATTTATCCCCCACCCTCTTTCCTCTTGTTATCTTTTCAGTTCTGGTCAGCGTGTCCCCATCTGTTGGCTCTGAAGCTGTTCCTACCAAAAGAAACCCAAGAGGCCATCACCACTGTAATGGTGATGCCTCATACTTACAGAAATGGCATAAACTGGAGTGATAGGAGAGAATTTTCTTGGTAAAAGAAAGGGCAGATTTCAGAGGCAACTGAAAATGACATATTCCTGAAGGCCCATTTTAGATTTAATCAAGTGGTTTTTTCCCCCTTGCTTCTGTTAACAGAGGAACCTTGGATCTCTAGAGTGCTTTAGTGTCAGAAACTGCTTCCCCTGGAGAATTAGAAACCAATAAAATGAGCAGCACAGGACTTGGACAAGCAAGACATTCACATCCCCGTGTGGTGGATCTGGGGAGGATCTGCTTTCACTGAGTGCAGGTCTAGCTCTCAGAAATCACAGATCCTCTGTGCCAGATGCCTCCTGCTCTATTGCAAGGGGACACAGCATCTGAAGGCCTGCTGCCCAGCTTTCTGGCAGTGCTCAGCTCAGGTTATGTCACCTTCCTCATCCCTTGGGTACTGGCCTCCAAATTTATCTTGCTGAGAAAAACACCTCCCGGTTGCTTCTACTAAGATTGTCCCAGGGAAGGGAAGTGAAACTCCTCTTTTAACAGCTAAAATTACTACAAAACCAGAGCCAACAGTTCTCCACCTTCAGACTGGTGTTTTGGGGTTGGTTGTTTAGTTTTAGGTTGGATTGGGGTTTTTTTCCCCATTAGATATTTTTAGCTCTCAGTGTGATCTAGATAACAAGCCATGCTTCAAGTAAATTAACTGGTATTATCAATCAGTAACAAGCTTGGTGTGGCACATCTGCATTCAGGGGCATTTATATCTCACAGCCATGGTAAAAGTGAAGCTGGTCCTTCTTTCAGTGGAGAACCAATCTGCAGCTGTTAAGTGGAGCCCCACTTGAGCATCTCTTCTGTGTGACATTCTGGGCACATCATTTTCCACATGGAGCCTACAGTGTTTTTTCAGCAGCTTGCCTTTTAGTCAGCTGCAGCTTTCTGCCATCCCCCACTTATCTGTGCCTGCTCCACTTGATTATTGATATGGTTGCCCAGCCTGTTTGTAATAAGTTTTCCCATTAGCTAGTTTTTCAGACACAGTTAGACTTTCTTTTGGATTTTGGTTTGGGGTTTTTTGGGGGTTTTTTTGTCTTCAGAAGCAGGAACCTATTATAAGGCTTACTTTCTGGAGAAAAGAAAAAGTCTGCACTTGCCTGTAAACCTTTTCAGGAGGTGGTAATTATAAGAGCTCCTCTTCTCACCATCTACCCGCCTTCCCCTCAGAGACCAAGATCCTTTGTATTTCAGTCTTACTTTATTTTAACTTCACTTTTCACTTGAAAAAAGTGACAGCTGGAGAAAAGCAGTGACTGTTAAACCTTAGCAGCAGGTAGTAATGTCTGCATTTTTATCCAAGAAATTCAAAACCACTTTGTAACAATAATACTAACGAGGAGAAGAATGCTCCAGCACCCATAGGGTGCTTTGCACTTTGAAAATGCACTCTTCACATTAAGCAACCCCTCAGTATGCCCTGAGTCTGTAGGTATCACTATTTTATTGCTCTCTTTGTTAGCATTCAGAAATGCATTTGGCCCCCTTGTGACACGCCTCGTAACTTCTGCATGGCTAAGCATCCTGTCAGCAGGATGTCCAGGAACAGAGAGCAATTCATCCTCCATTTTTCACTTAATTCCTGGTTGTTACATGCCTTTAATTGAGGATGACGTACTAATCTTGTTCAGAAGGCAACTGGTGGGACCACTCTTAGTCACAAAGGGAGCATGGACTTGAATGCTAGGATGAATTACAATCACCTACTCATAGGAGCACAAGAAGTACACGACTATTTCAGGTTTCATGGTGGGCCAAGAAGCAGTTGGGTCACTCATAACACAGAAAGGCACCCACAAAGCCAGGAAATGGCACTAGCCTCTCACTTCCCTAGCAGATTGCCCAAAGAGCTTTGTGACCTTTTGTCCTTCTTTCCCAGGAGCCAATGGCCTGGCCAACCCACGCGACTTCTTGGTGCCCGTGGCGTGGTACGAGGACCGCCAGGTGCCAGGGGGCTACACAGTGATCAGCAAGTACCAGGGCAAGCTGTTTGCAGCCCAGCAGGTGAGGAGGCCCTGGGAGAACAGGTAACACTGAAGGGCAGTGACTGCCAGTGCATGGCCTGGGATATGCAGCTCAGTAGCAGGGATGTCATCTCACAAAGTCCTGCTCACTTATGTGGAGCAGAACTGAGCCCCTGTCTTCTTGGATCATTCATTTTCCCAGCTGAAGATCCTCAGTTTGGGAAAAAAGTGTTTGTGAAGACTTGGTTGTCCAAAAACTCAACAGTGGTCTTTGCCTCCATAGGTTTATAGTGACAACACAGAAATAAGGAGCTAGTGCCACTGTCAAAATCCAGAGTTTCCTTACCAGAGCTGGTGCTGCAGCTGGCCTTGCCCAAACACTGCCTGAACACTCAAAAGCTCTAAGAGACCAAACCCCAGAGGGAAGGCTGAGGTTCACCAAGAAGAAATGCTAAGGAAAACCTCATCCTCACAACACTGGGCTGTGCTTAAAGAGCTGCCAGTGTACCTCTAATCAGTACTAAGCCCACTTTTCACTTGGGAAAGAGCAGCATCCTGCATGCGTGCAGCATGTTGGGAGGCTGTATGTGGTAATCCTCTGTCTCTTTGCTTTGCTAGGATTACTCCCCCTACAATGTTGTAGCTTGGCATGGGAACTACACGCCATACAAATACCACCTGGAAAAATTCATGGTCATTAATGCTGTTGCTTTTGACCACGCGGTAAGTTCTGGAACTGGGCAAGGCAAAACAAAATTTTGTGGCTACCATACCACACAAACCCACCCTGAGCTCCAGGGGCTCTGTGCCTCTTAGAAAATATGTTGTGCTTTAAGAAACAGTGTGAAATCTTTTGTGCTGTTTTCCGTGGGTCCAAACCAAGATTTCATAGGAGAAGACATCCTTTTTTGTGGTACAAAGACATAACTGAAGGTTGATCAGCTTCTTAAACAGCTCTGTGCAGCTTAGCATAGAATTTCTGAGCCCTGGAGGAGGAATGAATACTGATGCCAACATACACTGTGCAACTCAGCAAAAACACCGTTGCTTCAAATTCTTGCCTTGATTTATTTCTTGCTATTGGACAGGCGCCTTCCTCTGGTTCCTCTGAGTCCAGCACTGAATTTCATTTTGAAGGGCTGGCAGCTTTTATTGCAATAATTTCTAGATTTTATGGAAAATAACTAAGGCCAAAACTAATGTAAGCAACTCATCTAAAAAAGAAACCAGTCCAGTGGGAGAGATGCCCACAGCAATGCAAGTGGGTGTGCAAGGGAGACTGGAGCATTTCTAGTGAGAAAACCAACAGAAAGTATTGTTTAAAACTTCAGAAAAATCGGCCAGGGGACTGACAGGTTTGGGATCAAAGCCCAGAAAATCATTTTACTGCATTAGAGATTTCAACAAGCCCCAATTTCTCTGCAATTTCTTCTCCATTTGTAAACTAAGAGGGCCATGAGGCTAAATGCCTCTAGCAGGATGTTCCTGTCCTCCATAACTGGCTAAGGAAAAGGTATGGTTTTGTGGTAGGACTGTTGGAGACTGCTCCTGGAATTGCAGTACCTCATCTTGCAGTGTTGTCCACCCTCCTCATCTATGCTGCCAGCTACGAGGGCCAGGATGGGAAGGATTGTCTAAGCTGTTCAAAGGAAGAACCACCCAGACCCATTTCTTGTACTCCCTGTACAGCATGGAATTGAGTGCTGTCCCCCAGGGCCCCACATCTCATCCACACTATCAGGTGCAGGTGACAAAAGTGTTTAGGCAAGGGAGGGGCTGTATCAGTCAGCTTTACCACCCGGGTCACCTGAGCAGACAGCTCTGAGCCCTGCTCCATTTCATTCTTTTTTGCTTTGTTTTTTTCCAGGATCCTTCCATCTTCACTGTCCTGACAGCCAAGACGACCCGTGCTGGCGTGGCACTCGCTGACTTTGTCATATTCCCCCCACGCTGGGGGGTGGCCAACAACACCTTCCGCCCCCCCTACTACCACCGTACGTCCGCGCTGCCCCAGCTGGGCCTGAGCCCAGCGCTGCAGGAAAGAAACAAGTCCCCATTTGTTTGAGAGCATGCTCAGGGAAGCAGCAGTCTGGTTTGTTGTCCTTGGCTCAGTTAGTCAGCTTCTTGGAGTCAGTCAGTCCTCCCTGGAAAATGGACAAATCCAAAGATGTTCCTATTTAAAGCATCTCACAAAAACTCAGAGTGATGGGCCATTGCTTCTGCATAGGTGTATGTATCTGTACTTGAGGGGCTCCCAGAGAGCTTGGGTGCATATTGAACTTGGCATTGTACAAATGAGTCAGATGCTGTCCTGCCAGCCAGCCATGAATCACTTAATATCTCATTAGAGTACATAGATAAAGAACAGGAGAAAGGGAAAAATCATATTACAAGCGTGAGAAGCCCAGAGGGGTGTAGAGCTGGCACTTGTATGGTGAGATCAGAGTTACAGCAAAGGAGGGAATTGGCTCTCCACAGCCCTTCTTCACCTCCTGCACAGTGATGGAGGTATTGCTCACATTTAAGAAGCCAGTGATGAGGAATTGGTTTCTCAGGTAGGGAGTTGGTTGATATTTTTTGGATTTGGTTGCCATCTGCAGACCTGGTTTCTTTTTGGCAATTTTTTGGCTTCGTCTTGGCAGAGCATGGCAACATTTTGCATTGAATAGATGGTAGAAATCCAATTCCTAACATGGGACTGCCCTTCCAGGCAGAGGATGAGACATCCTTCTCTGTGAGATTGAGGGGGAAAGCGTGGGCATAAAGCACCCCTTACATCAACAGCTAACAGGCTCCATCCCAGAAGATATCAGGTGACCATGCTGTGGTCACTTTGAAGTGCTGAGAGGATTTCTGCACGCTTACTAACCACAGTTTAACAGCCAGTTCCTTCTGCCACTTAAATTACTTCCAAGCATTTTGGAGGCCAGCAAAATTAGTGGCACTTGCAAACATAGCAGGCAGCTCTGCAGTCATCTGAGTAAATCCCACAGGCAAAGTCCTGCCCTGTCATTCTGCTTTCATTTGCAATAATGAGGGTGACAGGCAAACACATCTCCTGACTGACTGGGATAGTGCCAAGACACTTTTCCTAGACCCTAGGAGGTGAGACACACTGCTGGTTAACTACAATGAAGTTGTTGCTCATCAGCAGAGCTGTGCTAATTTTACACAGATGCAATGTGAGCCATAACAAATATGAAGTTGTTCAACTTTGCTTCTTCTGTGCTAAAAGGCAGAAAGAGCTCTCCTTCTATTGAGCACCCATGAGGACAGCTGTGACTGCCATAGCTACTCACTTGACTACAGCACCTATGCCATAAGCTGAAGCACTAAATTCATGATGAGTAGGTTGGTTGTCTGCTCTACCCCAGCCATGGAGAGGAAAAGATTGAGTGAGTAAGGCAGACATTGTGATTGTCACTATCAAGACACTGCACATGTTAATTCCTTCTGCAATTAGTTCTGTGACAAGAATGTTGTTGCATTAAGAGAGGAATAGCAGGGCTGAGCAACTCTGGGGTAGAAGTTCCAACAAGTTCAGTTCTGCTGAACTCCCTTCTCTCCAAGTATTTCACCAGAGGCTTATCTTGCTTGCCAGAAATCCTTTGTTGCCTCCTCTCCTCAGGTGCAGTGGAAAGCCTGTGTTCAGAGAATTTTGATGCACTCAGGAGTTATATTTCATTAACTTTGTTCCAAGTATAGCAAAGGTGTTTCAAAAGTATTCCTCTTAGACACCATAACAATTTCACATACTAAGGGGGTTGTACAGCTTGTAAATACTGACTTCTCCTGGCTGCATTTACATCCTTAGAGGCTGTGAATTACTCCTAAGTACTTCTGAACCTTGACTGAAAATCTCTGATACACTTTTTATACCATGAGCATATATAAATTCTGTCTGAGACAGTGTTTATGTGATTCTCATGGTGGTGGGTCCTTAATACCTACTGGCCACTAAGAGATTTTTACTTCACAACATCCTGCTTGTAGACAACACTATTTAAGTAACAGGGCAGGGAGGCACGCCTACGTTGTTTGGGTTCACATATGAAATTTGCAAGCGAAAAAGAGACTGGACTCTGCTCATCTCCTAAGTTCCAGGCTGGTTTCCTACTTGCCTACCCAGTCTTCCTCAGAGATATTAAAATTCTCTGTTGCAGACAAATTGGCCATCCAGCTCTCAGGGTTTGTACTGCAGTTTAAATGCGTCAAGTGCAGTACATGAACAGGTTCAATGAAAATCTTGTAACTATCCAGTCCTACATGAGACACTGACAACTTGGAATGAAAATTAATGAATGTTTGCATACATATATAGGCCAACCCTGCTTTGAGCTAAATTAGTTTTGCTGTTAAACATTTCAGACTCTGGATTGTCCTTAACAAAGATTGAACTAGTGGTTAAAAAGGGCTATATATAAAATAGCTAGGGAAGCATGTCCTGGTTTTGCAAAAACTAACTGCTGAGCAGAAAGTTGCCATATTGTTTAGTCACATCAGGTGTAGGAAAGCTGAGAGCTTGGATGACAGGTGTTAAATAGTTTCCTTACAGGGAGCATAACTCAGTAAGTACTGAACAATTAGATATAACCATCCTTGCCTAAGTTAGTGGTATGTTACTCTAGTGGTTTCAGAGGGTCTACTGGAAGTTATTCTTCCTCAGGGAAGGACAGAATTTGGCTCCTTGTCTTTGGGCATACAGTGGATGGAGAGAAATAGGCAGATAATGCATGCATTAAAAGCATAAGGTAGTGAAGTGCCTGACTGTACTAGAGGTGGTAGAAGAGGATTATCAAAATAATTTCCTGCTTATAACCTGGGACAGCAGAGCAAACTCTCTCATAAGACTGTTGATCAGCTATATTGTGTCTGTAACACAGGGATGATTATACAGAACTTCCTTTCCAATGCCTCACAATCCCTCATCCCGGTCCGCAAAATCAGGTTACGCCATGCAGTCCTTATGCAGGTGTGTTACTAACACAGCTCAAGATGACAGGAAAAGCACAGGTCTACCAACATCATTTAGGGATTGATGATGGAAGCCCCTTCATTAAGGTAATTTCTAATGAACATGCTTCATCAGGGAGCTCTGTTTCTGAATTCAGGAAGTAAAATCCTGTACAACTTTACAAGCATTGCCTGTAGGATCCCTGATGTCCCCAGCATGATACCCTGTCTAGAAACTTCCACCCCACCCTCTGCTTGGCCCAGCTTAGCTCATGGGTTTCAAGGAGCTCACAGCCTGTCTGTGATCCCTCCCAAGCATCATTCTTTGCAGCCTTTCCTCTTTGCCTCCTGCAGGGAACTGTATGAGTGAGTTCATGGGGCTCATCAAAGGCCACTATGAAGCAAAGGAGGAAGGTTTCCAGCCGGGAGGCGGCAGCTTGCACAGCATGATGACTCCTCATGGGCCAGATGCTGACTGCTTTGAGAAGGCGAGCAAAGCCAAGCTGGAGCCAGAGCGGGTCGCAGACGGGACCATGGTAAGGAGCCAAGGGAGCTCATAAGAGTTGGAGCAGAGCATGGCATAGTGCCCACTTTTAAACTAAAGCCTAGTACTGTCACTTCTTGCTGGCAAGCTGGAAAAGTACTTGGACCCAACTGCTGCAGCATTCAGCTCCCTTACCAATGAGCTCTGCTCAGCTCCCAGGACCTCCCCTGGAGACATCCAGTGCCAGGCAGCTTTGATCATCTACCCACGTGTACTGCTGCCTGAGCAGGAAGCTGGGAATTTCATTTTTGCCTTAGCCTATAGGCAAAGAAGCAAACACCCTGACTGTCCTCCTGTCTCTACCCCCTAAGATCTAATGATGATCATCAACAGACCTTGAACTAGAGCTTTTGGAACAACCTGGCTTTCCTAGGCAGGCAGGGAGTCCAAAGTCACTCCTGAGACTAATTCCAGTATTGCATTGACAGATCTGAAGAGTATTCTCCCCGAGTTGGTCAGGCTGAAGAGAGAACCTGGAAATATTGGACCATGTATACAAATCCTGTTTGTGGTAGAGCAGACACCTTGCCTGGATTTAAAATTTTCCTTTTACCCTAACCTACCTTTCCTCTTCCCAACAGGCCTTCATGTTTGAATCATCCCTCAGCCTTGCTGTCACGAAATGGGGCCTCCAGACCTCAAATCGCCTAGATAAAAACTACTACAAGTGCTGGGAACCTCTGAAAAGCCATTTCAACCCTAAATGCAAGTAAAGGGAAGCGCTTGCTGCATGCAACCTGAGTGAAGGCACTCATGGAAAGGCACTCATGGAAATCCAGCATACCTACGTGTGATGGCACAGTCAACTTGGGCAGTGCAGAATGCTCCAGCACAGAACGGCACTTCCACCAGCCACTGAGCCACAAAAACCTACATCCCTAAGTAACATGGGAAATGCAGTAAAATCCATCATTACTCTTAACTTTCAAGTATCCAATTAAAGCTTTCCTGGTGACATGTTGAAACTGAAATAGTTGTGTGGCTCTCACCACATGGAGCTGGTGTGAAAGCTGCACCTTGTGTGGACATGAGATGCCAGCTAGCTCCCATTCACAGGGCCTCCTGAAAATACAACCCAGTGTGAGAAGCTAGGGAGTGATAAAGCATTGTATGCTGTCTCTATGGGAAGAGCTTTATAAACAGAGCTGAAGGCTCTAGCAGGCCTAAGCCCACTATCAGAGCAAGCCACTTCAACCTGCTCATCCATGGAGGGCTGCTAAGGAAAGACTTGGTTGTCAGAAAAGTAGACCACAAATGATAAAGGTTGGAGAACCCAAAGCACTTCACTGCTAAGTGAGGGAAAGTTTCTATTCCACACTGGCCATCCTGCAGTATCGACTCGTTTGTCAGCACTTGACAAATTCTCTCCCTAGTTCTGTGCTAATCTACAGCATAGCAAATGTGAAAGGGCTTCTCTGGCTAGTCCAAGCATTTGTTCCTGGGAAGGTACCTGGAAAAAAGCTAAACTGCAGGCACCATGGGAGACCTCAACATTGATTGGAGTACACAAGCCTCACCCCCAGCTGGTGAATTACACAGGGTGGAGGGAGCAAGCAAAGCCCCAAGTAGAGTGGGAACCAGGAGCACAGCCCAGGCACCCCACACTTCAGGCCTGTACTTTAGCACATACCCAGGTGGAAGTTTCTAAACTTGGTGCCACCAGATTTTTGTTTCTTACTTCCCCAGAGAAGCAATTTTCCCAAAGAGAAGGAAATGTAGACACACAGTTATCAGTCAGTTACATCCATCATCAGTTTTGGATCTGCACCAGGTCCTTGGGGTAAAAAAAAGGCATCAGCTTTGAGCAAAGTATTATAAAATCTACACGGAGACGTTTACTCTAAAATAGCCAATTCAGAAAAGGACATTTGGGAGAATCAATTTGCCAGAGAAGCTGATTTAATCAGACTGATCCAGGGATAAATAAGGTCTAAATGTTTCACAGGCAGACAGGAAGAGCTTGTTTTCTGTTTGGGATCTTAATTATCATCCAGTGACCTACAGGCTTGAATTTCTCTTGTACAGACACATCACCAAAGCATATATAGTGTAGTAACACATCAGTTAAGGGTAAAATTCCACAAGGCACATTCACTTTCCTACCTCCACCCTAGATATCTGAAGGGAAACTTCTCTTTCCTTCCTCACTGCACCCAGCACCACTGCTCCAAACATCAACCCCATCTCCAGCAGCATGGCATGCTCATTCCTAGCAAGAAAACAGCTTGGAGAGTTCTGGAAATAACAAGAGATAAAAGTAGGGCAGCCTTTCCCCAAGCACCATGGTCAAATCTGCAGGGATGTAGCATCAGAGACTCAGGGCTGGAAAGGAAAGGGCTGTAGCAGGTGCCACGAGCATCAATCCAACACTGCCCTAAAAGACCAGAGGCGCTGTGCTCATCCACAACCCATCCTGAAGCATTTGCTCAGCTGGCCTGAAACAAATACAGCTGCAAGGGAGAATTTACATGTGTGGCAACTCAAGTTCCAATTAGCTGAGGAAATGGGTCCTGGGAGATCAAATTAGTTTGTGGCAGCAAGAATAGCTAATTTAGCATGCTCAGACAAGCAATTATTTCTTTCCCTAAATATCACTCTCTCCATGCACTGATGCCTCTCTGCACTGATCCACAGCCTTATCTTGTAATATCATTTGTGACAGTCTTTTAGGAGCTATTCTGCAGAGAATAATACGGGTTTGCTTTAGTTAAACTAGCAGAACAAGCTGCAGAAACTGATGCAAAAGGGTTGCTGGGAGCACACATGGGAATCCAAAACCTAGCACTGACTAGTCCAGTTTCTGTACAAAGCATTAGTGCCAAGCTCCACACAGCCTGAATGTTTCATGGCCCACACAAGAAGAGCTGCAATAGGAAAGACTTTTAAAAAATTAATTAAAAAAAAAAAAGAAAAAAAACCAAAACCAAAAAAGAAAAAAAAAAGAAAAAAAAAAAAAAAACAAAAAATCCCAACCAAACAAAAAACCAAAACACAACAAAACAAACCCCCTCCACAAACAAACAAACAAAAAACCCAAGCAACAAACCCATATCAAAAAGAACCCACACAGTGAGAGTGATTTTATTGTGAGGGTGACTGAGCATGGGCACAGGTTGCTCAGGAAGTCATGGAGTCTTCATCTCTAGAGATAGTCAAAAGCCACCTGTACATACGTGGTCCTGGACAACCCACTTTAGATGGCCCTACTGGAGCAGAGGGTAGGACCCAGATGACCTCCAGAGGTCCCTTCCAACCTCAGCCACTTAGTGATTATATGGAAAAGCTCATCAACTCACTCTGCTGGGGAGTGACTGCAATGGCCCACATTTACATCTTCATTGTGCAGGGAAAGGAAGGATACAGCAGACCTGTTTTTGCTGACTTCACATTAGCTGCTTTCCCAGCAGGCAAAGGGAATTTTTCAACTTTTGTATCAGACTGAGCTTCTAGTATGAACCTCAGTGCCTGGGAAGAAACTAGTCCCTGAACAATGAGGGTTGTTTGGAACATGAAGGCACCTACAGGCCATGTAAAAATTCAAGTATGCATCAAAAATCTTTTCTTTGCACTCTTATCTCAGTACATTGGCAGTAACAATTCCAGAGTCCTCTACACCAGTTGATCTAGGCAGGAAAAGCTTTTGTTCTTATAAGAATAAACAGAAAAGGTATCTTTGCAGGCATAAGATTCAGTTATGCTTGGTGGTGGATTTTTTTTTTTTGGAACATAGCCCTCTTACAGGGGACTAGTACTCTCCTGTTCTAGTACAGGAGAACTGTCTTATAGTACTCTCCTGTACTACAAGATAGCCAGTGTCAAAGTAAAAATCCTTATCTTACACTTCTTGTCTCCCATTCACAGGAATCACAGAATTAGTGGAAATTCTGGTTACATACAGCATGACAACATTGAGCTCACTATTTTCAAATCTGGTACTAATAAAAAAATAGAAGTTTATTGCAATAAACAAACACATGGTTTAGGTTTGTAGTTTATTAGGGAAAAGAAAAATTAACTCAACTTATTGAGAGCAGTCAGGCAAACTCCTAAGTTCTTAAAAATTGCTGTATCACACAACTCGCCCACTATCCAGTAAGGGCAAACCACACAGCCAAAGTGACACCAAGAAGAAACATCTGGAAGGCAAGCAGTAGTTCCTTTAGGAAACTGCTTTGGTCTTGCTTAGCATTTTAGCCTGCTACTAATTTTAAACTTCAACCTTCCTGGACAACAGGAACTTTCATGGTTTAAAAAGATCCTCTGTATGTACATCAAAAGAGTACAGTGGCTGAGTTCCAGACACCCTCTCTGTATCCATCTGGTTTAGAAATAAAGATCTGACATTTTTGCACTTCCCATGATTTTTAAAGATGCAAGACAACCAACAAGCAATTAAGATTTATTCTTGTGACAGAGAAATGTCATCACATAGTGCATCTTATTTTATTTCTATCCCAAGAACATCACTGCAATTCCAGGGACTTAGAAGAACACACTGAGCGGCGATCGCTTGAGTTTACCTTCCTGGATACGCTTCTCTTTACGATCCTGTGGAAGAGAGAGAACATTTATCATCATCCTACCAGAGAAGGACTTCCAATAAGCCTGGGATAACAGAACAGCAGTTCTAGTATTTCAGCACAGACTACATGAAGGCAGCACCATATAGGATTTTAAGGGTGTTTTCCACCCTAAAGGATTCTTTGGGCACAAGCTGTTTAAAAGTACAAGACAACACGGCATTTAGCTCCACCTACTAAAGACCTGCTCAGATTGACCTCACGTCTAGGTACTCTCACAGGCCAGCAGAGACCAATTCCTGTAAGGCATTTTTCACCAAACCAGTTGTGTCTCATCATTTGTACCTTAGTTTCTATCTCCTCCTTCTGGCTGAATAACCCAGCTTAGAGAACTAATTATGGAGAAACTTCTTAATAACTTGCCTAAAAGCGCCTGTGCTCACTTCCTACCCATTTGTACCCCACTCTGCAGTCATGTACCTTTCTGACAGGTACCATTACAGTACACAGGCGCTGTGGATAATGGCCAGATTCCTGTTGCTGGATAAAACCAGAAGATTTACTTAAAACCTGGTGATTTATCTCTTGCTTTTCCAGACTCACAGCAAACATTCCTCAGAGAAAAGACTATGACTACCATGCCTTATGTACTACCAGGAAAACAAGAAGAATCCCCAAACTTCACTAAAGGAACCACAGTAAAGGAAAGTGAATTATCCTGGACTTCAGCATGGCAAAATACTGCAGAAGTACTGAAGTCTCAAGAACATTTATATCAAGACACTCCCTAAAACCTGAATTTCCAATTCACTCAGGAAAACAACATTCCCTACAAATATTCTGTTAATTTATGTTAGCGCTTTGTGGTTTATGATTTGATCTAAAATACTACTTCTGTGCAAAAGAGGGAAATAAAAGTGGTTTACAATAGC
Source organism: Agelaius tricolor (assembly GCF_023055355.1). Taxonomy (NCBI): domain Eukaryota; kingdom Metazoa; phylum Chordata; class Aves; order Passeriformes; family Icteridae; genus Agelaius; species Agelaius tricolor. Next base: position 23,630,364 of record NW_027269269.1, read on the forward strand.
CACAAATTCTCTACTAAAAACAGCCCCTGTCTGCCTGTTAGCATTTTTTATGTATGTATATAGCTGAGTTTTTTCATAATGATCTACCATTCCTTAGATTCTGACACTCATAGTTTAGGAGTTAGAATGGAAGCAAGATAAACCTTCCAAATTATTAGAGTGTCCAACTGAGATCATACACTGCAATTGGCACAACTACTCCTCCCCATTTGCTTCACTAAATTAAAGAAATGGTCAAGCAACTGCACAGAGATATTGCTAGGTCTGCCATCCTAAGCTTCTGCATATTTTGTTCAAAAAGCATGGTTAATGCATGTCAACTGCTGAAAATAAGAGTAACTTAGGATTAATTTTCACTGAGTGCTACAGAGAGCTTTGTGACTGCAAAATAGCCTGATCGGGCAACCTGTGACTGGCCATAGCCCCAAGGGTACAATAAAGGGCTCTCAAAAAAGCAAGACTCTGCAATCAGTAACAGGCTCTGAGACAGCAGGCTCGCTACAGCCTTCCTTCCCTCACTATTTCAATGGTATCAATCATTCTTAGGTGCATCAGGGTCCCACAGACTGAGACTCCAAGCAGATGTACATTTTACAAGCTGGTGTTTGTGGTGTTCGCTGACTTTCAGCGTTCTCGGCCGACTTACCCTGTCAGCTTTTAAGACAAAGATCCAGAAGAGGAGGGGGCCTAAGCCATAAACAGCTCCTAGAAAGGACGTCTTGGGTGTCGGCCGGAAAGTCGGGTAGACGTTCTGCGACTTCGCATAGGCCCAGCGGATCAAGGCGGGATTTTCCTGGGGTGCAAAGACAACAGCGGTGAGGCCGCGGGGCTCCGCACTGGCCCCTCCACGCGGGGACTGAGGCCGAGGCACACCGGGAAGGGCACCAAGGTCACGGGGAGGGCGGGCAGCGTCCCGCCGCCCGGGCCCCGGGCCCAGCACGGCCGCAGGAGCGGGCCCCGCTCCGGGACGCCGCCGGGTGAGGCGGGCGAGCCCCGCGCTTCCCCCGCCGCCCCTCGGCCCCTCCGTCCCCACTCACGATGACGGCGGGCGCGTTGGGGTCGTTGAGCTGCAGCAGGTACTGCCGCTTGAGCCGGGACCGAATCGCCAGGCGCTCGGCCTCGGCGCGGAGCTTCTCCGGCGATGTGTCGTAGGTGGCGGGGTCGAGCTCGGCGGGCAGCGAGACGAAGCTGTTCGGCCTGTACAGTTGGGCCGCCGACGGAGGCGGTGCCCACGCCATCTTGGAGAGCCGGCCCTGCCGGCCGTGGGGGCGGTGCCGGCCCTGCCCCGCCCCGCCCCGCCCGCTGCGGAGCGGCCGCCTCCCCTCACAGAGCCGGAGCACGGAATGGTTTGGGCTGCAGGGACGGTAAAACTCATCCGCTTCCAACACCGCTGCTGTTGGCAGGGACAGCTTCCACTAAAACAGGTTTATCAAAGCCCCATCCAGCCTGACCTTGAATCCTCCAATGGATGGAGCATCCACAGTTTCTCTGGGGAGCCTGTGCCAGTACCTTACCACACTCAGGGTAGAGGATTTTTTTTTGTAATATCTAACTTAAATCTACTCTTTCTATTTGAACCCATTCCACTTCTGTGACGGTGTTCACGGGGGTCTTAGGATGAGGGAAGAGATGAGGATCTGACTTCATGTTTCAGAAGGCTTGATTTATTATTTTATGATATATATTATATTAAAACTATACTAAAATAATAGAAGAAAGGATTTCATCAGAAGGCTAGCTAAGAATAGAAAAATAATGGAATGATAACAAAGGCTTGTGCCTGACTGAGACAGTCCAGACAGCTGGACTGTGATTGGCCATTAATTAGAAACAACCACATGAGCCCAATCACAGATGCACCTGTTGCATTCCACAGCAGCAGATAACCATTGTTTACATTTTGTTCCTGAGGCCTCTCAGCTTCTCAGGAGAAAAAAATGTCACTGCATTCTCTTGTACATAACCTTTCCCCATCTTTACTGTGAGCTCCCTTCCAGGTGCTGGAAGACCACACTTAGGTCACCTCAAAGCCTTCTCTTTCCCAGGCTGAACAAACCCAATTCTCTCAGCCTTTCCTCGTGGGAGAGGTGCTCCATCCCTGTGATATCTTGTTGGCCTCCTCTGGACTCGCTCCAACAGGTCCATGTCCTTCCTGTGCTGGGGGCCCAAAGCTGGTTGTGGTGTCCAGGCGGGGTCTTACAGAGCACAGGGGCAGAATTCCCTCCCTTGTCCCTTGGATGCATCCCAGGACATGTTTGGCTTTCTGGGCTGTGAGTGCCTGTGGCCAGAGCATGTCCAGCCTCTCACCCAACAGCACCCCCAAGTCCTCCTGGTCAGAGCTGCTCTCGATCTGTTTATCCCCCATCCTGTGTTGATACCGGAGTTGTTCTGACCCAGGTGCAGCACCTTGCACTTGGTCTTGTTAAAACTCATGAGATTTCCAGGTACCCACTTCTCCTGCCTCTCTTGGCCTTACCTGGCCTCACCTGGCCTCACCTGCTGTGGCTCAGGGCATGTCAGGGACAGGTTTTGTTATCACAATAACAGCAGTCCCAGCAGGTAAATTTTTCCCGTCCCCTGCAATTAAAATGGCCTTCAGGATGAGTCACAGGTTAGGAGTGTTGACCTCTTTGAGTCTGCTGGGACAAGGGGGTGCCATTGCTGTGGGGGTGTTTACTGCCCTTTCGAACAGTATTTCTATGTTTTAGAAAGTGTAGTTAATATATGTCAAACTGCTGAAAATAGTCTCTTAAAATTACAGGATCATGGAATCACAGAATATTTTGTGTTGGAAGTGACCCACAAGGATCAAGTCCAACTTAGCCCTGCACAGATTCATCCTCAAGAGTCACACCCTGTGCCTGAGGGCACTGTCCAAACACTTCTTGAACTCTGTCAGGCTGGGTGCTGTGACCACTTCCCTGGGGAGCCTGTTCCAGTGCCCACCCACCCTCTGGGAGAAGAACCTTTTCCTGATATTGAACCTAAACCTCCCAATGGTCAACTTTAGGCCATTCCCTGAGGTCCTGTCACTGTTCACCACAGAGAAGAGATCAGTACCATTCCTCCACCTCCCCTCACGAGGAAGGATGGCAATTAATTTACACTGTCGGTGCTACAGAGAGCTTTGCTATAGCTATATTTGAACATTAATTTTTGAACTGAATGAAAAATCCCTACATTTGAACAGTATTCCATGTTACACAAGAGATATGTTGCAGGCAGACTGGTATTTGCAAAATCCCACAGTTACTTGCTTTCAGCTTCAAATTGTCCCTTTGATTCTTTAACCAAGGCTGAGCTGACTGGACAAGCGGCCAGGTAACCTCCAGGATTCTCGAGAGGTGACTCACCACCTTGACAGACACTACTGACAGGTTCAGGATTCACCCTCTGCTTGGTGAACACCGGGCAAAGAAAACAGGGGTTTGACCTTGCACTGCTTTTGGCCAGCTGTGCCCAGGTGGCCGAGAAGGCCAATGGCATCCTGGCCTGGATCAGCAATGGTGGGGCCAGCAGGAGCAGGGCAGGGATTGTCCTCCTGTACTCGGCACTGGTGAGGCCACACCTTGAGTGCTGTGCCCAGTTCTGGGGCCCTCTGTACAAAAAGGACATTGAGGTGCTGCAAAGTGCCCAGAGAAGGGCAACAGGGCTGGGGAAGGGTCTGGAGCACAAGTCCTGTGAGGAGCAGCTGGGGTTGTTTAGCCTGGAGAAAAGGGGGCTCAGGGGAGACCTTATTGCTCTCAATAACTGTGTGAAAGGAGGTTGTGGCCAGATGTGGAGTTGGTCTCTGGTCCCATACAGCAAGTGACTGGACAAGGGAAAATAGCTTCAGGTTGTGCCAGGGGAGGTTTAGACTGGATATTAAGAAAAATTTTTTCACCAAAAGGATTATCCAGCATGGGAACAGGCTGCTCCAGGAAGTAGTGAACTTTCTCCATAGATATTCAAAAGATGTGGCATGTGGGGACACTGTCTAGTGATGGACTTGGCAGCACTGGGATAATCACTGGACCTGATGATCTTAGAGTTATTTTGCAACCTTAGTGATTCTTAGGCTTTGACTTTAGGAGGTTTTTATCTTGTCGGTTTTAAGAACTTTGGTCTCCAGTGATGTAAAGACAAGGCAAGTTGTCTTTCTGGAAACAAAGTAGCCAGTAAACAAGTTTACTGTTGTGTTTTCTTCTTCTAGTCTACAAAACAGTGATAGCTATGCTGATTGGGACCCAGTAAGTTGCTGTGCATATATAGTTATGGCCTGATTCACTCTGTGCTAACTGCAGACTCAGGTAATGTTGGATGAGGGATTACAATTTCCTCCTATACAAAAAATTATACTGCTGACTTTATTTAAGATACTGTGCTTTGGCTCTGCAGTAATAGAGCACAAGCTCTTCTTCACATCCTCCAATTTCACTCTTTTTCCTAAGCACTTGGAAAATAAATGACCTCCTTTTGGTCCGAACAGCTAATTAGGAGTTGTGACTTGCTTTCAGCAGGATGAAATACAAGTTGGATGTTTCTGCAGTTTTGTGTACCTTGAGCACCCCCACCATAACACACAGCATTAGGTGCATTTCCCTCTCTCAAGTATAAGCCTATATTCATCTCAGAAATCTCTCCAGCTTTTGCACTCCCATTTTCTTCACAAACATGTGTCTGAAAATCCAAGTGAAAACCAAGCTGCTTCATTCACAGCCAGCTCCCAGGGAAGTACTTAACATGCCCTGTTGCTTTTTCTCCCAGGGCTTTCAGCTTGGGTCAGTGGCTCCTATAGCATGGAAAAATATACTCCCTTTACTTCCCATTTTGTGACCATTGGATTTAGTGAGCTCAGTGTCTCCAGCTCCATGATTTGTGTCTCTTCATAACCAGCATGTAGAGAGCTGCTTTAGCAGCACAGTACCTATACCAGCAGCACTGCCATGTGGCACTCCTGTGGTACTTTCATCTCTGAGTGTTCCCAAGGACTTGGCAGCCTGTGCCTCCCAGCCCCTGCATGGCTTGATGCTTTTAAAGCTGCTCCTCCCTGCTCTCTCTTATTTCTTAATAAAAGGACACGTGCAGCCTTGAAACAGATTGATTCCTGGCAGAAGCAGGAGTGCAGATTGGATTAGCAAACTGGGAAGGGTTAGCTGCTCTGTGGGAAGTGGTGGGGGCTTTTTCCCTCTTTGCTGCATCACAGAGTGGAACAGAAGACTCCTGTTCCTGCAGCTCTCCCAAAGGACCTCCAAACAGCCAGATGCCTTTGCCCCAATCCACTGACTCCCAAGGCCTGTCTGTAGTGGTGTGTGATGTGTGATGGCTCCTGTGGGCAGGAGCAGAGGTGGTCTCGTGGTGAAGTCACTTGGCAAAGGCAGCGGGTTCAGCTCCAGCCCTGTTGCAGAATCTTTGTGATCTTATCAGTGCAGGTCCAAGCTGTGCCTCTCCCCAGAGCTCGTAGCTGTGAGTGTGCATGCTTGGCATGCAAACAGTGCTGGAATTAATTCTACTGGGAGAAAAACAGAAGGTACAAAGCAACATTTCCATTAACAATGTAATGTACTGTATTAGAAAACCTAGCAGCCAGCTGCTATGCTGAAAACACCTTTACATTTCATCTCTAGCCACTAACTCATCCTCCTTCCCAAAGGATCAAAATCCTCACAGGAAGTCTTTTCTGAGAGATGGCACTTGTTTCATGGGGTAAAAAAATAACTAAATCCCTTCCAGAGAAAAATATTCTCTGACACTGAAGCCTGTGCATTGCAATTTGTTGTTTTCACTCTTCCAGGGGTGAATTTGTGCACTCTCGTTGTTTTGTAACAGCCATGTTTCTAACTTTAAAACACATCCTTCAGCAAAAGCCTGAGTCACCAATAGTCAGTGTCTCACCCTTGCATAAAGCAATGCAGGACAAAGACAGAAACGCTGCAGACAAAACACTTGACTGAAATCAGTGATTGTTTTTTCTCCTGCTGACAGGAACTGCTGCACCCAGGGAGAAATGCTGCGGTGACAAACTGTCCTCCTGTGCAGATCTCCTGCATCATCTGCTCCTCCTGGACCACCCTATGGCAGCTGCTGAACACAGCCTTACTGCTGCTGCAAACCACCTCTGAAACAAAAGATTTTGCAAGAATGAACAAGACCCTTCTTGTCTCTGTTTTGTCAGCCAGATCATGAAGCTCCTTTGACTCTTCTCCTGACTGCTAGTGTTGACCTAAAGCAAGCAGCAGGAATATAAAATAGGCTCCAGTAAGGGTGGGGCCAGTCTCAGTAGGGCAGCACAGGCTTGAGCTAGAATATGCTGGTCATAAAACCACATCCTCGTGGGCTCACACACCAAAGCTTAACAGGTAAGACCCCAAGTGGTTTTTCTTCTTTTTAATTAGGACTGATGTTTATTGACTGTTCAAGGTTGGCAGTATTAAGTGAAATTGACAATTCTCCTATGAAAATGCCTTTGAAGTTTACATCATCTGTTTTCTTTGCCATCAGCAGTAAGCAAAATGGAAAAAATAGTCAAGAAAATTAATCTTTGTCCAGAACCCCATGGAGGGTTGGCCTTGACTGACTGCCAGACATCTACCGAGCTGCTTTTTTCACTCCTCTCTTTGAAAGGGCTGGGGGAGAAAATGACATAGAAAATCTCATGGTTTGATAAAAGTGCAGTTGTTAAGAAAAGCAAACACTGCACATGGAAGCAAAGTAAAAAGAGGAATTAATTCACTACAACCCGTCAGCAGGCAGATGTCCAGCTGGTTTTTGGGAAGCAAGGCCTCAATAGGCATAGCAGTTGTTTGGGAAGACAGATGGCATCACCACAAATGTCCTCCCATCATTCTCCTTTCCTTCAACTTTTATTTCTAAGAAGGCCATCATATGGCGTGGGATATCCCTTTGGTTATGTGAGTCAGCTGTCCTGGTTATTCCCCCTCCAATATCTTGCCCATCTCCAGCCTACAGACCTCCAAAGTTGTTGGTGGGGTGTTGGAGAGAAAGCCCTGACACTGTGCTAGCACTGCCCAGCAATACCCAAACCCATGTGCTACCAGTGCTCTTTTAACCACAGATGAAAAGCACAGACCCTATAGGTTGCTGTGCAGAAAGTTGAGTCTGTCCCAACCAACCCAGTACAAAGGCAGTTTGAAAGCTGTCTGATACCACTGATTTTCAGACTATTCTCCTACAAGGTAGCCTGAAATCAGACGCACTTCTATGACATTCTGATTGAAGCTGCAAATAACTTCCACCTAGAGTTTAAAGTAATCCAAGATACCTTCAGCTTAGAACTGTGATTTTGCTAGTGGCTTTTCAGTCATGCCCTGAAATACACAGACTGGATTTTTTAACTGTGTACTCAAAGTCACTCCTTTCAGTGTGACCAGGCTAAGTGATTCTGTGCTTCAAGTGAATGAGAGAAAAATTAACCTAAATCACACACCTGTCTACTTACCTCCAAGGTGACCATGCATGATGTTTTCAGAAGAGACAGGTTAAATATGCTGTCAACTGAAAAAATACTGGTGCATGTCAGACTTGTTCTGAGTGCTTGCAGTTGCCCCATTTGAATCCGTTGTCAGACTGGGTCAACATGTTGGTGGGCTCTGTTGTGAATTCTCACTGACCTTTTGCAAAGAAAGCAAGCTGGAAAATGAGGGAAGCTGACAAAATCACTCATGTAACAAGAAGGTTCCTGAACAGAGGCCCCATACTTCTAATTCCCATATGTTATGGCCAAGAAGGGTCATTTGGCTCCTATTTCCATTCTACACAAGTGAATAAATACTGTTAAGTGTGCTGCTGCCCTTCTTTTGTAGGGGCATCAATATCAAGCATTCATGTGCATGGATTTATCCATGGTAAAAGCCAAATGGATACAGAAAGGGAGCAGTGTAAGCAGTATTAGGATTCAGCACAGTTTATTTGAGCTCAGAATAAGTACATCTAACTGCAGCATATAGCTATATTAATAAATTTTCCAGATACATGTAATTCATTCTGTGTTAAGAACTGAAGTCCTCAGTATCTTTATTTTATAGTTGTTTAAAGGAAGCCTAGCATGCAAAGGAAGGAGTTAAGATGGTTAGGGGAATTATGAATTGTTAGTACAGCCAACAGGCCACCCATAAATGTGTATCAAATGTTGAGCTCAGCAGGAGTTAGTTACAAAACTAGGACATTTAATGAGTCATGAAGTGCCAGGAATAATGAGACATGGCATTAAACAAACCATTCCTGCCTCTCCTTGGCTTGTCCAGAGTCGATGGCAAGAAGCCCTCTGCTGTTTCAGCTTTTCCTGTCAAAAGAAAACTTTGGACTCACACTGAATTATAGCCGTGGCTGAGCTGCCTCAGCCAGGGAGCTGGTGCCGCCTGGGCGGCCCTGTGAGAGAAGGATAAGCTGGCAGCCAGCATCCCTTCTCCACTCCTTTGCAAGTCATTGATTGTAGCATTTAATAGTGTTGTATTCTTAGCTCTCCCTCTGCTTCCAGCTCCTCGCACAAGAAACTATTAATAGTTATGTATCAATGAAGAGTGGGAGAGGAAGAGGTCTTAGAGTAGGGAGGGAATTTGAAACATCCCCTGCATGTCTGAGGGTAAGTCCTGTTGTTGGTTAAGTGTTAGAAGTGCTTAGCCAGCTGAGGGCTAACATGGTTCCTAGACTTCCCCTCACAATGGCTGTCAGGACCTGGGGTACTCCAGCAAGCTGTCATTGCTCCAACCACCCTCCACTTGGCCCAGGTGCAGGATAAAGCTGAGATCCTTGCCTTAGAGCTGGCCTGAACTGTGTGAAATGTATGCTGTATCTAGGCTTGGCTCGAGTTCCTAGCTTGACCTCAGGCCTTCCTTATTACTTTGGCTTTGCCTGGACAGCACTGGACTGCAGCTGGTTATGGTTATTGCCACTGGACCTGCCCTCATCACCTTGTCTGGCTCCCAGCTCAGCCCAATCTTCCCATTCCTGGACTGCAGTGTCACTCATGGAGGAGTGCTCAACCTCATGGCCCTGGGGATTGTATGTGGTGCCAAGGGTGAACTCAGATGGCTGCCAGAAAAAATTCACAAAGCAGCTGCTAGCAGGAGTCAGTGAGGAGAAACTCAAGTGTTGCAGGAAATGGCTTATGCAGCATAAGGGGAGGCATCTTTTCTGGCCTGCTGCTCCTGACACAGACCATCACCAGAAGCTGATGCTTCTTTTTTTCCCCATTTCTCTGCAGGTGTTTTCCTCTGCCCACAAAAGAAATTGTAGAACTGCCTCATTCAGTTTGGGCATCAGAAAAGTAGCAGTGCCTGCTGTGAATTCTGCCTGCTTCTCTCTGACATGATGGGGAGAGTTTCAGATGGAGAGTCCTCTTAACCCAAAACATGTCTGAGAGGTGAACCATCCCTTAGAGATTCATTTTTAACCATCCCTTAGAGATTAATTTTTTCTTCATGGGTTTTGGGAAGAGTTTTGTGTAGCCCAGATACTTTCCAGCTCCCTGAGTACCCACTGTGTGACAGAGTGCCATGGCTTGTGTAGCTTGGAGAAAAATGTTACACAGCCTTTATTGCACATGGAGGATGCTCCTGTAAGCTCTTCTCAGACCCACGCGTGAAATGCTGGACTTTCTGACAGCAAAGGAGAGCCCAATGAAAAATGGCTCTGGCCCACAAAGCTTTCACATTGCCTGCAATGTCTTATTTGAAGTTACCTGGTGGGTTTAGTTGGACTTTCTTTCACAAACAGAATCAGATTGTAAAGAAAAGCCTGCTGTGTGAAGATCCAACCAGAAAGGGCCAGGGAAACTTTAATCCCCAACAGATATGGCCACTCCTGCTTGTCAAGACAGAAATACAGTGCCTCAACAGTGGGTTTGGAGTTAGGGACTTTGCCTGCCAAGGTGGAGTCCACTCAAGAACATTATCTTGGAGGAAGCCTCACTTTGTGGTATTATCAGGTCCAAAATTTATCCACAACCTGAAATTAATTTTTAACTCAAAAAAGAAGTAAGACTTTATAGACAATGATTCTTTTAGAAGTCACAAATTTCTCCTTTGTACAGGAAGACACTCCAACTCTGTGTGGGGAAAAAACCTCCTGCCTGAAATCTGTGATAGATGAGCCTTGAAGGAGAAGCAGCTCTGTTGAACTGCTATGTAGAAAAAGATGCTCACTTTGTTTTGCTTTATATATTTTGTTAGAAGTATGGAGCTTAAATTTTAAATCAAGTATTTGGGAACACATTGTGAAGCAGACCATCAGTATGAGTAAAATATGTTAGTAGGAACACGTTGAATTTAGTGTGGCTGTTTGGCAGTCTCTGTATTGCAGTGGGGAAGGACTTAGTTGTGGCAATGCAGAGTGGTTTTTTTCTTTGCTGAAGTAAAAGACAGAATACAAATGAGGCTGTTGCTGCAGAATGCCAGCTAGTGGAAACGATACAACATGTCCAGACTGGGTATTTCAGTGTTTAAAAAAAATTATGGCAATACTAGAACTTTAAACTTCTGACCCATAGAGATAGAAAGGCAGAACAGTGATGTCCCTGGATTCTTGTTATCATTGTATAAATCAGGAACATTCCCTAAACAAGAAATATGCCTTTGCATTGCAGAGCCCTGTATCCATCAGGTTTCACCTGCCTTTTTGGGGAGACGGGCTAAGGCAGCCGCCAAGGTTAAAAATTGCTTCCTAAATTAATGTTTCCATACTTCTCTAGATAACCTCTTAGCAGAGAGGTTTGCTCTTTGTGTAAACCACTTCTATTTATAGTGCCATAATTCCTTAATTCAACCAGTGTAATTGTGATTTCAGTCCTTAAAGGGAAGATTTCTACTCATGGTGTGACCCTTGCATGACTCTTTAGACACTGTGCTTTTCCTGCTCTCCTACTGCCCCTCACTCCATCTCCTTACATGCATCTGCTTCCTTCCTACTCACTTGCATGGGTTTTAACCCTACCCAATTCTGTTCTCCCACACTCTCAGCACTGCTGAGGGGCTCTTTACTACCTCAACCTACTTTGACTTCCTCTGCCTCCTTCACTTGCTCCTCAGTCTTTTCCCTGCTCTCTACTGGACATATCTCACTCACTTCCATCCAAACATCTTCAAAAGCAGATCCAGTTGTGGTGGCAGCCACTTGCCAAATGCTTGACAGATGGCAACTGATGACTTTTTGGTACTCTGCTCCCTGATTCTTCTCATCTTTGAATCAAGCAATGTGTACACAGCAATTTGGGAGCAGGAGCATTCAAAGTTCTTCCTCCTTTGCTTTGAATTATTTCAGAATCTTCCTGGGTCTGAAGCTAAGGGAAGTGCAAGCAGCCATCATATTGCTTGCTGGTTCTCCTCACCACAGGGAGGCTGATCAAACTCAGTTTCTACAACCAGCTTTTTAGTTTTACTGAGCAATTTCACAGTGAAGGAATGGAGAAGGGCCTATCCATCTCTGTACTAATGCTTTTCATGGTGAATCCTTCCTTTCTTTGTGTGCAACATATGTCAGGAGAGAGGTTGTTGTGACTCAGGCACAGGCATGGTATCCCCACCTTCTGTTGCTGTGTTAGTCTTGCTGCAAGCTCCAGCGAGGCAGCCCTCTCTTGTTCCCAGCATAGTCCACGAGTCCCTGCAGTGACCAGAGCTGCCCACAGCACAAAGTCACAAACAGAATGACTCCAAGGGATATTGCAAAGCCTGGTGCTGTTATGTCTGTATCAGTCTTTCACAGCTGGCTGAGATGCCTCTTCTTCTGGACCAGTTAATAGGGAGGTTGCATTTCTCCATAATTTCCCTGAGGACTGAACACATTTCAGCAATTGAAAGAAAAAGGGTGGTGACTCACCTCTCGACCTGCTTAATTCTTTCCAGGATAGTCCTTCTCATGAAGAATTGAGACTGTCTGGGATATACTCATGAGACAAACTAATAGGCTAAAATCTGTCTCAAATCCAAATGAAAATTTGAAATATGATAAAACACTTGCAGCAGAACAGTCATCAAAATTAAAGTGGTTTTTTTTTCAGTTATATAACTTCTCCCCAGCACAGAGCAAGACCCCATTTCCCATCCCTTTGCTTTGCCTTGTGGGGCTGAGTCAACTCCTTGACCCTTCCTTGTTTTACTTCATTGTAGAAAGAGCTTGAACAAAGCAGAAAACTGAGCCCCTAATCTTAAAAATCTGCATATTTTTTAAGATCAGTGAAATGATGAAGCTTTGGTTTCCTTGTTCTTAGACATAGTTTTTGCAGAGGCATCACAGGAGTGAGATCTGGTCCTGACAGCAATGCTGCCTTTTTTTCAGGCAATGATAGAAAAGGTCTTTCTGACCTGCAGAGCAGTCTCAGAGCAGAGTTATCTCTGGCTGCATCGTCCCACCTCTGACATTTGTCAGGCAGCTGACAACTTCAGTTGACAGCTTATGGATTTTTATCCTATTTTCTTGCAGCACAACCTCTTCCAAATACCAGCATCTCTCTCTTCTCTGAGTGGACCTATATAGCATCTGGCACCAGCTTTGTCTCGATTTTTGACTCTGTTTGGGACAAATTCTTCTGACTTGCCTATCATGTAGCATACTGCTCACACAGACTTTTTGATGTGCTGTGCATGGTGCACAGGAAGACAACTGCAAGATGTGACACCGTAGTGAGAGGTCTTGGAGGGAGAATCTGCCACTTACTGCATTGTCTTGACCTTGTTTAGAAGCAGAGGTGCAAAAGTATTTCTTGGTCCCAGAGTCTAGACAGTCACATGTTTGATCAGGACTGAATTGAAACAGTTTCCTACAGAGAGTACTGCTGTGCTCATGGCCCTAGGGTGACCTTGGGGCATACAGAGGGATGTCCCTCTGCATGTGCCAGGAGTTTAGGGCTGACCATGTTGTTAGCATTGGCTTGTCCTTGCCTAATACCTTATTCTTGGAAGGAAGGAAGGAAGGAAGGAAGGAAGGAAGGAAGGAAGGAAGGAAGGAAGGAAGGAAGGAAGGAAGGAAGGGTCAGGATTGGGTGTCCCTTGGACAGAACATTAACTGATCAGAGCATAGATATTCCAAAGTGATTTATTCTGGTAAAGATTACTTTCTTGCTTAAGAGTATTGTTTGTGCTCTGTGGCAGTGAAAGGCCAGTATGTGATGAGGAAAAGGTGATCTTTAGTTAAGGACAGGAGAAGTGAATGAACAACCCAACAGCTGGAACTGCATTTTGCGACATTGCTCAGCACCCTCCTGCTCTTTAGGCTTGACCCTGTCTCAGGATTTCAAATCTTTGGATCCAGTCCAGGATTTCTGGAGAAGTCATCAGTCTTTCCCAGCAGTAAGAGGTAGTGCAGAGAACATAGTGGGTTAATGATGATGGTGATAAAAAATACCAATAAAAATAGTCTGACAAAATTTCCCTCAACAACCATTTTCACATATTTGCTGTTTTGATGCAACATTTCTGGGGTTTTTGACAGAAACAGAGGCACTTTGTCATCCTTCCATCAAAAAAAAATTGTTTGTTTATTTTTCACCTCCTTTTCTCCTCTTTATACCAGTTGCTAAGGGAAACAGAGGAGTAAACAAGAGGGGAAAACTGAGAGGGAAAAGAAAACAATTCAAGTTTTGTTATTTTTAATAATTTTTTTCAACCAAACCCAGCTATATCATCATGATAAAAATACAAGAAAATTCCTTTCAGCAAAAGCTGCTGGTTCTCTCAAAAAGCTGCTGGTGCTTTCTCAAATCAATTCCTACTGCATTGTGTCCCCCCAAGTGCAGCAAAGGCTAGCATGAGGTATCCAGAAAATGCTGGCTCCTGACAACATGGCTGGTTTAGTTTTAGAACTGCAGAAATGCAATGATAAACAGCAAATCTTAAGTGTTTTCTTAACAATTATCAATAGCTGCTTCTTCACTTTACAAAGTAACTTTCGGTTGCTCCTTTCTGCACCAGTGAACAAAGCCTCCTTAGACTCTGCACATGCTGGTCTGGTAGGTGTGCTGCAGGTGTGCTGGAGTCCTGCTCTAAGAGGATTATTATTATTATTATTATTATTATTATTATTATTATTATTATTATTATTGATGTGAAACTTCAGCTGCCGTTCTTGAGCTGAGATCAGTGAAGCTCTGCAGAAAGCAGGAGGTGAATAGCAGTGATGCAGCAAAACTGTTTCCTAGAAAAAAATCATTTCTGCAAGGGTTCACACTGCTCTGCAGAGACCAAAAGAGTCAAAACAAGTTCTGTACACTTTTAGGCAGCATCAAGCATATTTTAGCAAAACTGATGTTCTTTATTGAGTTCTAGAATGTTTTTCCACTCGGTAGCCAACAATTATGCTCATCTGAATGGGGAAGGAGGTTTGAGCAATGCAGTCCCAAACTAGTAAAATAGAAAAGGGTTCAGAAAGGAAGGGATCTCTGATCTAATGCAAAACTTGATTTATGTTTTCAAGATATGTCTTGGCTGCAGCAGTAAAGTAGATGGGATCAGAAGTAATGCTGACTAGTATGCTGGGGTTTAGCCCAAAGAAAACTTTCTAAAGGGGAAAAAATAAAGTTTATAAAAGAATACACTGAGAAAAATGGAGCTGTGATAAGTAATGTTTCTTCTACCTTCATTCTTAACCCTGAGCTGCATTCTGTGGGTAAAAATAGCTGCTGCCAAAAATACTAGTTCCTTGAAAGAAGCTGCAGTGCCATCACTTCTAGAGGAACTTCCTATTGTTTCTGGGTACAGTGTTAAAATAAGCATCTGGTTCAGAAAATAATATTGGGGTTGCAATAGAACTCTTCCAGTTGTTTACTTTCCCAAAGAAAACAACATAGGGGGAAAATTAAAACACACAAGCCTTATTTACACAGAGCCCAGTGCAGCAACACTGAATACTTCAGATCTCAAGCCCAGAGAGAGAGAGCTTCAGGGATCTGTCCAGAGGGATCCCTGTCAGAGGGCTCTGAGGTGTCTCTTTGGGAGTCCTTCCCCAGAAAGGACAAGCAGCTGTGTTGGCCCTGCACAAAGGCACAAAGGAAGAGGACAAAAACAATCTTCCCCTGCTTGGTCTGGTAGCCAACTCAGGTTAAAAAGTGTGTGGGAGGGCTGGAAAGAGAAGAAAATACACTGCCAGGCCCAAGTTGTGTTGTATTATTAAAAGTCAAAACACCTTACCATCTGATGATGGGATCAAAACTCATTCTTAGGGCTGCTTCAAGAGGTCCATGCACAATATGTCATGCTACGAAAGAATGAGTAAGAACTGAAGCAAAAACTTATCGTGGGAAGCTCAGTTAAGATTCCCCTCTGGTCACTGCCAAAGGGCCAGGAAGCAGATTCTCACAGGCTAAAATTCTGGGTAAAAAGAGAGTTTGACATCTGAGTTATCTATGTCCTTAGTGCACAAGGTCAGGAGTCAGTCCAGCTTTTTCTAAGTACCTAATTCAGAAGTTTTGCCTAGGGATACTGTAGATTGCTCATGTTCCCTGTTATTTGGAAATACATACAGAAGCATTTCTAGCACATTTTCACCCAAGATCAATGCAGTGGTGCCACAGTGCTGCCAGATCAGAGTCCCTCAGTACCACAATATTGTGCCATTGGTGGAGAAGACTAAGAGCCATTTGGCAATGGAAAGACATAGGTTTAAGAAAGGGCAGAGCAAACTTTTTTAGTTGCTTTATGCTGGGCAAGAAATATGGAAAGAAATTATGGATCACATCACAGGTGTTTTACCATGATGAGGATGTGTTCTCATTGTTCCTGCTTCTTGTAGCAGGACTATCATTGCCAGGCTGCCGATCAGGCCTGGAGGAAGAGCAGTAGCTGTATTGCATCAAGGGCACCTTCCCAAAATTTCCTTGGAGACCTTGCCTTGGGTGAGTGCAGCCCACAGTTTTACTGCCCAAATTTTTTGTGTCCTGCGGGAGGAACTCCACCAGTCTCCTGGGAAGGCACCCCTCATCCATGTTGTGCTCCTCTTCACTGATGATAATTGACTTTCCCTTTCTGAATCTCTTGGGCTGACTGCCTGGCAGCTCCACAGCCTTGGAAGCATCTGGTGCATGTTCAGAGACAAATTGTCAGGGAGAGAGAGTGAGAGCAGATGTCTAAAACACCCATAAAAGACCTGGTGCCTGCTGGTGAGCCTCATGGAATGCTGATTTGTATGTATTTCTGCTTATATAAAGCTGGTCCTTCCAATTGCCTGGTATTTTTAGTAGCCTAATCATTTGCATAAGAATACAATCTTCATTGCTTGGGAAAATTATATGTCCTATATAACTGCTTTCAAACTCCTAACCTTTTCCAGCACAACAGGCTCTGATATTTGGCATTTACACGGAGCAACATCTTAGGCTGTCTTTTTTTTTGCTTTTTCCAGTGAATTGCTAGACTCCAATTCAGAGTACCTTCCAATATCCATTTGTATCTTTAAAAAATAAAAGTTATCTTCAAAAAATAAAAATATAGTTTTGCTATATTTCTTCCTTTAAAATATGAGGCTGCTTTGGCAACATCATGTTTGCCTATTTTGCATGGACTTCAGTTCACATGGATGGAAAATTACAGGTATTTATAACTCCATACATATTTTCATCTGAAAAATTTATGCATCTTGTTCTAGCATTAACTAAGGAGAAACAAAATCTTAGTTCATCAAAATAAACCCAAAACGTTTCACTAATTCAGTTTTTTGTTTCTTCTGACTTTTGATGTCCACACCTGGAGTTTGGTTATTCTAAACATCAAGCCAGAAAAGATACCCCTGTTGGAGACCAGACATATACATCTCATGAGGAAGTGCAAGCAATTTTCCAGCACTTCACAATGTAAAATACATTTGCATGAATTCCTGAATGAGCACTCATCAGTGAGAAATACCTCTAGGAAATTAGTCCTGAATCCTCATACAGCATAAAAAAGGCCATGCTGATTCAGAAGTGCTTTTCTTAGAGAAAAGGTTAACAGCTTTGCTGAAAGGTAAATTTTTTTGGTTCCCAATGGCTGTTGGAAAGCCTCACTGTAAATTGAGTAGGTCCGAACCTCAGCCTAGTGTAAATTACCATTCATTCAGTGTTTCTCCTTTGTTTTACTGTCAGTGTTCCTGAACTCGCTTTACTTTGACTTCCCAAAGGCATGACTGATAGTCTGTATTTTAGCCATATTTTTTTTTTATGGTAAAAAAAAAGAAGAATAAGATGAGAAAAGTTCAAATCTGTGGCTGCTCTGGTTGGATTTCTATTGTCACATCAAAGGAGAGGATATGCTGGTTGTCACACTGTGTTGGCAATGTCTATTGGAGAAGAAATAAAATAGAATCTGTTGTTTACTGAATGGTCATTACAGAAAAAGGTCACTGTCCTATTACTCTCTGCCCTGCATCTTGTAGTTCTGAAATGGCTGTGAAGGAGGAGTGAGCATCTGTTTCTCAACCCTGCTTGCTTCCCACAGGTCAAGAGCTGCAGGAAGCCTCACCCTCGTGTGCCCAGGCTTTGGCTGATGCCGCAGTGGCTCTGAGGCAGGGCTGTAGCTGCTGCACAGACCCGGAGCACAGTGCAAACGAGGCAGAGCTGAAACAGGAAAACGGGGCGTGGTGGCAGCGCTGCTTCTGAATGGGCTCAACGTGTCAGATGCTTTCTCAAGCCATGATAAGTGACAGCCGGCTGCCTTCCCTTCCGCCTCGCCTAAAGTTCTCAGGGGATTTTCTTCTTAGACAGGGCTTTAGGTCCAGACAAGAGTGTGAAATGCAGGTATAGGGAAGGTGGGAGAAAAAGGACATCAAACTTCTCCAGCAGGTAATCCGCTTGTCCTTGCAGGCTGATGCTTCCTTCTCCTGGCAGAGCGGAGAGCCGTGCCCTCTGGTGGCAGAACAGGAGAGGGAGAAGTTTAAAACCTTTTCAAATACCCAGTCCAAGGACACCAAAGCAGTCTGTACGTTCTGACCCCTGCCAAAATATTCGGCCTCTGATTAGGCTTGTACTGCCCTTGAAATTCAAGCAGCTCCCATGTGAACGGGGGGTCCCTCATTGCAGCCAGTCAGAGGCTCGCCTGTGCTGGAAATGCCGTTGTCCAGGTGGGCTGGCAGATTTTGGAGGAGTCCTCCAGCTACTCAATGAGAGCATGTTCCCTGCCAAACACAGCTATTGCAGCTCAAAGCATGCAGGCAGGGCTGTCAGCATCTGAGTGCTTCAATACCCAATCTGTCTCTCACAGCTTTATGGTGAGTCCATCTCACAGCAGAATTAGGAAGATCCAAATAGTTCATACTGAAAGATTAGGTTGATTCAGATTCAGATGTGGGAGAAAAGCAAGCAGAAGAGTTTTTTCCTGCTTGCAGGGAGAGCACAGTCCAAATAGATTTTGACAAAAACACCTGTGATTAGAGTGAGTGATCTGTTTATCAAACTGTGAATGTTTTGTCCTTGAAGAATGAGTTTCTTACAGTTGCTTTTAACCTAGAGGAGTGTGGCAAAAGCACTTTATGTGAGCTACCTCAGCACAGCACCTGTGTGATGCTTGAGCAACTGACCATCCCTTTCCATCATGCTACAGATGAAGCACAGTATAGGCAGATCCACCCCTGCTGAAGGGATCTTGCAACCAAAATTAGGGGATCCTCAGTTTGCAGACTTCTTGAATCCTGAATAAAATTATGTTGCTGCTCCTAGGCACCCACAGCCTCCACAAAAATCCTGCTAACTTCTCATTCCTAATGAGCTTTGCCACTAGAGAAAGTCAGCAACACCTTTTCTCATGCAAAACTTGGGAACTTGGGCTGCTGGACTCTCCTCTCCTGCACCTTCGTGTGCGCATGGTTGGGTGCTGGCAACACAGGATCATGTCAGGAATCAGTGTGTGGAGTTAGGAGGAGATAGAGACAGGAAAGTAATTCCTGAACATCAGGTCCCCAGACCTGTTTCCTTATCAGTACAGTGGCAAGTTACCATGAGCTGTAGTTCAAGATCTTAAAACCTGCCAACTTTAGGAGGACTTTCCAAGTAAAAACTTCACACAGTTTCCCCCTTTCAGGCTCACCTTCAGCCTTTCAGCAGAATGGAGCACTAGAGCAAGGATGCTTTTATCACAAGGCATCTCTCTGCCTTAGACTCCATTTTCTACCAAAACAAGCTCAGAGCTCAGTTGCTGGAGGAACATGGAACACATCCATAGGTAGCTGAAAAAGCTTGCATGTAGTTGCAAAGATATCTCACCAAATGGACCTGTCTACTCTTGGATATTGTACTAGGTGCTGATGAGGATTTTCTGTTGTGGGGAGCTCAGGAGAGCTTAGAAATGTGTATAGCAATCTTTGAAACAATTAAAACATCTTGTGTGAGGAGACTCTGTGGTTAGTCACACCTAAAATGGATTACCAAGGAAGGCTGGTGCAATAGTTTGTTGGCTAAGAAATTATTTATTTAGCTCTATGCATAGCAGGATGCTCAGCTCACGAAACCCAGTGGACATGTAAACATTGGTTTCAAATGAAGAAACAATAATAGATTGAGATTTATTTTATAGGTGTGCCAGAAACAGTAACAGAGTGCACAATCACTGACATTTTATTTCTTCACAAATATGTTAAGAGCCTAAAACTGTTGGCTTGTTGTCTTAATGGGGTTTTTTCTGCTTTATTTTTGCTTTCAAGTGGGAATGCAAAGCCTGAAGTTTCATCAGGTTCATAAAGAATTTGCCAAAGGTCCAGCAGTGCAATAGGAATGTTGTTATATCCAAACTGAAAGACCAGAACACTTATATTCCCCTAATTGTTTGTTTGCCATTCAAACAAAACTTTTTTAACAGCAAGCTAACAAAATTAATTTTAACAAATTAATAGCAATAGAAACTACTTTGCAATTGAAATTTGTGCTCACTGGTGCATTACCTGTATGATAGTACTGCTAATTTTTTTGTTGCTCACAGAAATTTCAAGAAATTAAAAATAAGGAAATTCAGAATCATGTAAGCACTAGCACAACAAAAAAGTTGCTGTTTGGAAGAGGACTTTCAGCTTTTCTTTTTGCACAAGAAGCAAAAGTTATTCTTGCCATTTGGAAGCAACTTGTATGGATTCTGGGTTACTAGAAAAGAGTACTCAGTTTCTATTTTATTCTTCAGTTTTGCATAAATGTTTCTTGTTTGGAGACTGTATTTTTATGACATGCACTCAGTATGTTAATCTCTCGAATTATTTATTTATTTGATATATTTAAAGCCAACCTTTTCCACCCAAATAGACATCTGGCCTACATAGATTCAACTTGCAAAGGGATTTTTTATAACTACATATTAAAATACTGTCTCAGTTCATTGATCCCTGTATGATCATGGCAACAATGCAGTAGCAAAAGATATGGAAAGTCTGTTCCCTTGCAAATGATGGGGAAACATGATTTTGTAGAATATGCTTCTTTTCTATGTATGGAGGACCACAAGCAGCAGCCTGATGCTGGGAGGTTTTTCTGTCTGAGAGGTGACTGAGGGTTTTAATATCTTAGAATTCATTTACTTGTAGGTCCCACTTCAGCCACACTAAAACACTCATTTTGGTGCCAGACTAGTCACTCACGGGAAGTTGTTGTAAATCAGAATGTGGCTTAGTAAACAATATCCACCCTTCAGGAAAGATTCCTGTATTTCCCATAATGTCTGATAGACTATAGGCTCCTATAAACGCCTATATTTTATTATGTCCTCATTAGACAAGAACAAAATGCAGAAGTGCTCATCTCAGGCAGCTTTAAACCCTTGTTATTTAGTGGATGTTGCAAAGTCATGTCCTCATTCTCAAAAAACACCCTCAACTTTTGAAAGAAACTTCACACAACAGTCTAGCTGTTTTCATGTGCTTTAGCTGTGAAAAGGCAAATATTACACTGGAAACATCACCCTCAGTCCCTTGTCCTATGTAAATTCCCTTCATGATCCTTTAGGAACCCTGTTCTAGTGGAAAATGCCCCTCCCATATCAGAGAGATGGGAACTGGATGGTCTTCAAGGTCCCTTCCCACCTGAACCATTCTGTTACTGTGATTCTAAGGATGAAGTAGCTCTTCTTCCAGGACTGTCTTCTGCAGTGTAACAGGATGGGGAGGAGAGGTGTGCAGTGCCTTGAGAGCCCCACCTGTGAGTGCCTCCATCTCCCAGACTGCTTGGCTGGAGGAAAGATAAAGCTGCGACTACTGCACTGGTGTGAGCCCCAGCAGTACCAGTGTGCTCCCACCTTTCATCTGCCTCTGTACGGGAGGAGTGGGCTCAGCAGAGCCGAGGGATGAAATGCATCAGCAGAGGTTGGAGAAGGAGCCTGCAAAAGGTCCATCTCTCCTGTGCCGCTGCATGAGCAGCTCTTCATGTCCCTCCAGAGAAGTGTGAGTACTGCCTGAGTATGGCAGAAGCACTTCTTTTGTTTCCCAAGCCTGCACTGACTGTGAGGCAAAAGATAAAATTTGAAGGAAAAAGACATATTTTTTGAGTTGTTACTTATTTCAAATGTTCCATCCTGCTTCCAGTCTTAAACAATGCCTTTGTTCACAAAGCTAGGACATTTTCCTTGCCCAGGAGGGAGCTTAGACACTTCAATTTGCAGATAGCGCTTGGCATATGGTTTTGCTGCTGCACACAGAAGCATGAATGAAATGAGCTTTGGGCTTCCAGGAGATCTCATGGCACCTCAGCCAGGGATATTTGTTATGCCTTCCCTGTGCTGAGTGATCCTGGTTGGCACACACACAGCCCTACATTAAAAGTTTTAAATTGAGTTCGTTTTCTTTTAAGCATGTCTTCTGTTCATTGTTATGGCTTGTTTCCAGGGGCATGGTTTGCCCTTGGCTGATTGAACTGGGCTGCCAGTCAGTCAGAGCCCCTGCAGAAATGCACCAGGTTTGGCCAGCTGTGTTAGCAGAGACTTTGTCTATACTGGCAAAGCTCAACTTCTGTATGACTGAAAGGTTATGTTCCCTGGCCACCCTTTTGGCCTGTGCCAATCACCTCCAGCCTGGAAAAGGACTGGATACCATTTAAATGAGAACTTGGAGAGGAGCAGTTCCCAATTATTTCCTTATGAACTGATTAACCCTGAGTCTGGTGTCAGTTTCTGTTCACCTCAGAGCCCCCTGGATAGGTCTGGGATCCAGCCCAGGATACACTTTTAAGGCTCTGAAAAACTTATTGCATGAATATAGGTAGCACTTTTCCCGGTGTTTGACAGCATCTCTAGGTCTACAGATGTACCAACAGGCAAGAGGGGTTTGAACACAGCCACCCTGTTCTAGTGGAGAATTTAGGTGGCTTGACATGGCTGATGCCCATGTCCCACAGCCCTTGAATCTTTCATTCTGTTTTATTTAATAAAATAAACAGAGATGCAACCTGACATGGAGGGGGCCATTGTTTGGCTAAAGCATTGCTGAGGACAACAGGCAGTTCTGCTGCTGAGAGAGACACAACCCTCCTGTGCATGGAGGGACAGTGGTGGCCTTTGTTCACCATCACAGAAGCAATGCTGGGGTCAAGGCAGGACACTCATCTGCTTGCCATGCAGCAGCTTCCAGCAACTCTCCTTTACTCTGTAGTGCCACTGGCTGGCATCTTTTGTGGTGGTTTTTGGAAAATACTTCTATTTTGATAACCTTTTGGCCTCCCCAGTACAGATACAAGTCTCCATGAACCAAACTCTTGCATGGTCTGAGCAGAATAAATTTACACAGGTGGCATTTCAACACAAACAGAATCTGCAGCAGATTATAGGATTAGCATTCACCCTGAGGGCACAATGAGCTTTTCAATGAGAAAAATGGGAAAAAAAGGAAAATGGAGATCAGATTATGTAAACCATCTCTGCTTCACCTAACTAGAAAAATCAAACCAGGCAAACCTGCAAGGTCCCATCTCTCTTACAACCTTAACAAGTAGCACAGCCTGGAGAAGAGGCTGGTAACAAGGTGTAGTCAAGTGCCATAGTCAGCAGCCCTAGAGCCAAAGCTGGATGACTCTGACTGTGGTAGGAAAGCAGGCAAGAGGAGAGCCAGGGCTGAACTGCTGCTGTGAGAAGGCTCTCTCTTTCTCCTGCCCGTGTCTTTTTTGGACTTACTGTTATTTGAGCAGAGTTAATGTTTGCTCTGGCCCCATGTGCTCTTCACAGAGCTTTCAGTAGTGAATCCAGCTCTGGCAGTCTGATATTGCTTCACAGAATTAGCCCTCAAAAGTCCCTGGGATAACTGCTGAAGGGAGAGTCACACATCAAAGAATGGTACAAAACTTCCAATAAATGAGGTGGAATTGCTGCCTATCCACAACTTAGGTACACATAGGCCCTAGGCTTCCTTAACACAGAGTGGATTCTCTCAGTTCCCAGCAGAAACCCATAGCAGGGGTACTGTCCTCTGAGAATCATCCAGCCCAACAGGATCCTGGTTCTCAATTGCATTTCTGAGATAGTGGTGGCACATAACCAGAGCTTTCTTAATCTGTCTTCCATGAAATGAGATGTTTGAAAGACTCAGAGTTGGTTTCCTACTGGCTTCTTCTCTCACATCCTGCCCATGGTGTAGTCCACTAGTCTGATCTTAACCTGTGCCACTCAGTTTTTTGAGTTTCAAGGTTGTAGCTACAACCACAATGTTATCTCCCTAGCCTCCAGCTGTTCAGGATCAGGTGTGGAGTCCCCCATAGAAGCATGGCACTCTGCCCATTCATACCTTCAGATTCCTCCTCAATCAAGATAAGCATTATCTTGGGTGCCCCAAGAGAGCTATTATCTGCATGTTATTTCAGCTAGCACCTGAAGAGCTGTTCTGTATTCATTCTACAAGGGTACCTATACTAATCTGCTCCTGGGATGAGCCCTCAGGGATTTCAATGCACAATCTGAATTCCTCTCCTTCTGGATACCTTTAGAGATAAAATGTGTGTTGTTTCTTAGTCATGTTTTACCTTGTTTTTATTTTGTAGTTGGAGGTTGGTTACCTTCCTGTTTGTTGAAATCTTCCTTACAATGAAAATACTTTATTCTGCTTAATGGCCATACTTCTTTCAAAACGCCTCCTAAAGTCTCACAGTATCTTCAAGGGCAGCATCTGTTGCAGATGGTACTTTCAGAGGAGAGACAAATGCTCCTCTTTATTCAACTCAACACAGAATAGATGCATCAAATTCCTCACACACTCCCATTTCTTTCCTGGAGGGGTGGGCAGATGAAGAAGAACATCTCTCTGGGGATGAAGGGATGCTTCCCAGAAGACCAGGAGGGTGTAGCGAGGCTGCACAGTGCCTGTGTGGTACCCAGCCCATATGGCAGAAGCTAATCCTGGAGCTCCTGTTCTGAAAGATGAGAAAGGGATCCCTGCCTGTCTCCTGGTATAGACCTGCTGTCAACCACTGGCCTTATACTCAGCCCTAGGTCAGAGATACTTTCTGCTGTCCCAGCCAGCCTCTGCAGTGCAGTATTTGTGCAGCAACAGCTCCCCTGTCCCCCCAGGACTGCTACAGCTCCAGTGTTTCTTGGCAGGGCTTCTGGGATGGATGCAGTGTGCTGCTGGTCATCCTGTCCCCACCTACCAAATTCTCTCTAAGCATCTTTTATAAGAATTCCTCCAGTTCTTCCAAACTAGGGTTAAGGGCATAACTCAAGCAAGCAGACCAGTTTTCATCTACTGCCAGGAGATTTCTATCCTGCTTTACCTGCATGGAGGATTGCAGACCATGTCATCTCAGAAGAAAGCCTGTGCTCTTGAACTGGCTTGGATGCATTGCAAACTGGCCAACCTTCATTGCCCACACACTTTTCAGATATTTGGCTTCCATAAGCTATCAAATGAGTGTGTTGAAGCAGATGAGATTGACCCAAATTTACACAGGTAAGACAGGAAACATCTTGCTTAGGATTTTCAGATGACTAAACATGACTTTGTGGTTTCAGATCTACCTGCCAGAGAATGACAGGTGCAGTGGAGAGAAAGCAAATTTTATGTTGGGATGTCACTTCACCCATCAATTGGTCTCCAGTCTTAGAGCAAAGCAATAGAAAGGAGTTTAGAAGGAGGAGAAAGGGTAAGTCATCTCTTTGGTCTGTGTACAGACTTTTATTAATGTGATATGCAAGATAAGTTCTAATTCTCCTCCTCCCTTATCAGTGTCCTTTGAACAAAACCTTAAGGTGACAATGCTTTGGTTCTGTTAATGTGAAAATTGCTGCCAGTTTTGTGGTGCTGAGCACTCCAGGTTTTTTTCGCCCCACATCTGTCCATCCCACTGCACATTCTGGCTGTCTAGGTCCTTGATTTGCTGTTGAAACCCAAAGGGAGACCTGCACAGATACCCACAGTGCTACAGAGCTGTAGGCAATGGCAGATGTGCCACCTGCTGTCAGAGCCCTGCTATGGAGAAAGTCGCTCAGTGGAAGAACACAAGTCTACAAGGTTGTGGCACAAGCATGAGGTAGCCCTCATTTGCTGGACTGGGACTTTGAGAGCTGGAAACTTTTCTCCCTGCAGCCTTTGAATGCTGCCTTCACCTAGATTTCCAGCCTTACTCCCTTCTAGGGCATAATTTGTTCAACAGAGGTGCTTTAGCCCATACAGGTTATGCTGTTTCCCCAAAGAGAGCACAGCTTTCTGGCCAAAAGGATTTTGTGGCCAGCATTATCACATTTACATGAAGGCTTTTTCCAGCTTTGCTGTATTGGTTGGGACTAGAGAATGGTCTGAGGGTAAATGGCACTCTTGGAGATAGAGCTTTGCCAGAAAAAGTTCTAGTGCCTTACTCTTAACAGCTGCCCTTCTGGTTCTGTATCTCTGGTTATTTTTAGCTTGCCTTTGCAATAGACAAACCCATACCTTTCTCATGAATAATGTGAAACTTTCCAAGTTCAGAGTGCACATTTTAATTAAGTCAGTGTTTGCTTGAAAGAAAATGATATTGCTGCACTTTCATTTGATAATTCAAGTAATACTCACTGAGTGTTCACTGCTGACCTGCAAGCCTTCATATTTAAAACAAAATGGGAAGTGGTGGGGGGGAGGAAAGGCATTTTTTGGCAAGGAAACTGCTGCCCTCAGGCTATTAATGCATCTTAATTCTGAACAGAAAATGAAATCACTTTGGGCGGGTGCCAAGCAATACAGTGACTTTCCTCTGATTTTAGGGAGTTCTTGAACTGCCTGTCCTGCATGGAGTAGGAGCCATATTCTTCATTTTGCTCTGGCTTTACACCCATTTTATACCCATGCAGTGTCCCATCAGAGTTCCCCCAGATTAGCAAAAGAAAAGCAGCCCTCACTGCTGCTGTTATTTATTACTCTTATTGTGGCTCAGGGCCTGTGTTACTGTTGCTGACACTGGACTTCATGCCTGCAGAGCCAGCAGGCACATTTTTTCTTCTGATTGTGCTTTTGAGCATAATTACCTCTGTATGGCTTTTTCTGGTCCCCTGATAGTATTACTTAGAAAGAAAAATGTCTAAACCTCTTCCTGCAAGGCAAAAGACCTGTGATAGTCATCAGGCTGCTCAAAAAAGCCAAATAGCATCTCCTTGTCACTGCTTTGTCCCAGGGCATGATTCATGGTCCTGTTTAGCTACCCTGATGCTGCAGTACTGACAAAAGGGGCTGGCCCATGGGTTTCTTCTGCTTCCCTGGGGACTTCTGGTTACCTCTTATCAACCTGGACCTGGCATGAGATTCTGTGATCTGAATCAGATGAGCTGAGTTATTTGGCTGGAAATTACCCCAGGAAAATGACTGTGGGATGAGTGTGCTGATCTGAGTGACTGCCCAGCCATGCATTGATGGGGAAGTGCAGGAGCAGGATGGTTTCAGTTGCTGGCAACCCACACTTCAATGTCCTCTGAGCAGTAGCTGGAAAGATGTTAGTTCCCTCCTTGATGTGGGCAGAAATGCAAGCATTCCATAGGAGGAGAGCAGGACATGAGGGAAGGAGCAGATGGGAGCAGAGTAGGGTCACGGGGAGCTTATGGAAAGACAGCAAAGGAGGTGGGCTGGAGCTGGATGCTTTGTGGTGACTGGTGAGAAACTCAGAGCAAATGAACAAAGAGAAAAAGCTCAGCAAAGGAGAAAATTTCTGCACAACAGTAATTATCAAGTAAAATACCCAAACTTGGGCAGGAAGAGCCCAGTAGTGAGTGGAGAATTGAGGCTTTAAGGAAAATTCTGCTTTGACAGAGAGGAATGGTGTACTGAAGAAGAAGGTTTTAACAGGGTCAAACCAGAAAGGGGCACAAGGAAAATTAGTAATGAAGACCCATTTAGCAACTGAACAGAGGGAGCTCAGATGGCACAGACATCAGCAAGAAGAGGAAGTTGGGGTGGAGTTACCTCATAAGATGAAGAGACAAGGACAACAGAGTGTCACAGGCAGTGCTGAGAGGGGAGGGAGGTAGCAGAGGGCCTGAGCCCAGCAGTTAAAGTGGAGCCAGCAGCAGAGGCACATCAGCAGGGTGTTGGTATGATATACTGCACTGTGCAAAGCTACAAGCAGACCTGTCTCTCCACAGTCCAGGTGTGAGCTTGTCATTTGAGCAGATGGAAAGATACCTGGCCACACCCACAGGTGTGACTGCAGAGCACCTCCAAGGACAGCAATTCAGCAGCAGTGACATTGCACTCTTCCCATAGGGCCAGGAGTTGGGCTTGATGATCCTGATGAGTCCCTTCCAACTTAGCACATTCCATGACGGTATGAAATTCCATGATATGTAGGGCCTAGGAGGCACACTGCTGACACTGGATCTTCTCGTGGCTCTACAGGGCAGTTACCACCCTAAGACAGAGTAAAGGAGGAGCACAGCCTGAGCTGTCCCATGAGCACTGTTGTGAGGCTGGCAGGATGCAGAGACCTGCACTTGGCACAGCAGGGAAATGCAGTGTTTCACACACACATACATCAAGGTGTCAAGTATTGCCAGTGCTGTGATATAAAAATGCCAGGAAAACTGGTCCTGGGACAAAAAAAAACGAAAGTCCCTGACATTTGATAAAAAATTTCAAAGTCTGTCTAACAGAAGAGAAAACCAAATGCTTTCCTGGAATTTGAAGACATGGGATGGAGAGTTTGTCAAGGCCCTGAGGGCACTGTCACTCTCCTAGGATTTTGGTTGGCAGCTTCAGACCAGCTGGCTGGTCAGAGCTGGTGAGAAAACAAGAGCTGGGAGAAGTTTTTGTGGAGGATTCCCTGCAAAGATCTGCTGAGATATTTTCATGGGAGACTCCCTCCTCCTTATGCTGGGAACTGCTTGAAGTCACAGCCTTCTCTTGCTTGCCTGCTGCCTGAGCTGCACTATGGCTGTGTTCCTGCCAGGCTGGTACCATGCTGATGGCAGCCCTGACCCTGCCACGGGCTCTCAATTTCTCATCTGAACCTCAGGCTTGCCTCTTCACTTGGGCGTTGCTGCTCCCTGCCGTGGTTTCATTGTGCCTGCCAGGCTGGAACGGGGCACTTGTCCAGGAGTGGAGCTGTGCTGCAGCAGAGAATGATGGATGATTTCTCCACTGCTGCAGGAGAATTGAGTCGGCAGGAATCATCGAGGATGACATCCCAGGCTCCCTTGGGATTCAAACACAACCCCTCCCTGCAAGAGAGTAGCTGCTGCCTAAAATTACGAACACAGACCATGGCATCCACCAGCAGCAAGACCCAGAAAGGGCTGGGGAGCAGAGCCTGTGCTGCAGCTAAAGACAATTGAGCCAATGGAGGAAGCACTGGAATGATATTTCACAATAATCAGAGGGAAAGAGAGAAAAATCATCATAATCTGTAGCTGCAAAGGCTATTGAGACAGAAAGAAAGCAGTAAAACATTGTACTTTATACACCCAAGATGACATCACCTACCTGCTTTCTACGCAAAATATACTACATGAACTGAGTGTTCCATCTAGGCACAGGCAGTTCAGGCTGGACCAAGAAAGCAGAATGTTAATGACTTTAAGAAGACAGCATTTCAATTTTAAGCCTCTTAAAATGCTGCCTGTGCTGGAGATATTTCCCAAAATATTCTTAAAATAACATGAAGCTGATGAAGGGCAGGAGTCACTTTTGATGACATTCTTATGAATGACAGAGCCAGAGAAAACATGACAAAACCCCCCAAAACTAACAGCATTACCTACAAGAAGCAGAGACTGCAGCCTAAAATTGAATCACAGCAAAATGCAAATCCATGCAAAGGAACTGAATTATTTTGTCCATGCTGCAGAAAGAGGAGACATCAGATTTGATTCAAAGTAAAGAAAGCAGCTAATGAACAGCAACTTCCCTCTCAAAGTCAGCAACTGCACAAGGAATATTGACATACCTATCAAGATTTATACTGTGAGCAGCGTAAATGCATGGCTCATGAACTGGGGAAAGATGTAAATGAGGAAGACTAAGAAGGATAGTGGCAAGAAAACCTTGAACAAGACCTCCAAAGCAGTTGCTTTGAAATCAGGCTAAATCAGCAAAAGCAAGGAAAATACCACATCAGTCAGTTAAAGTAGTAGGAAGGACCTCTGGTAGTTTATGGATGAACTGAAGCCAATACTGCAAAATGAAATTCCTGGAAAAGTCCTTGTTTGCCATTGTCTGGATGTCAGAGTTTTCTCTGGCACAATGCTGGACCACAGGCTAACATTGCAAGAAATTTGCAGTCTCTTAGGAGATGTTCTTCACAAGCCTCATGCTCCTGTACAACTAAGTAATTCACATGTAACTCTAAAACTAGAAAGATTCAAATTGAAAGGGAAAATATAATCAGGGAAAGACAAGTTCTTCTGATATATCCTCCTTGAAATTTCATACAGAAAGGGAAAAAAGAAGAATTTGAGGAAGGAATCCATACTGATAGTCAAACACTTAACAGTGCCTACATTTAAGTTATCAGAAATAGCAAGAAAAGCAGAGTTGGGATGTGCTGTGTTTTAAAAGGAAGCAAAGAGAGCAGAGTGACCTGCACAAGAATAACAAGCTCCCTTGGCTATTGCAGACTTTTGGGATGAGCAAAACACTGTCTGCAGAGAAAAGATTAAGGATGAAACATAGGGAGAAACAGTGATTCCTAGAAAAATGGATCTGAAAAAGAAAATAGGTAAAGGGGATTTTTGCTATAATGCTTTACAAAAAAATAGAAAAGGAAGCAAAAGCTTTTGACATGGTGTGAAACCACAGGTAGAATAAAATATGGACATTGGTGCTCAGACCAGAAAGAGTACTGCAAAAAATGAATCAGAGTTTGTGTTATTGGCAGAAACTGACAATGATGTATATTCTCTAGAAGAGATACCACACTCATTGTGAATTATTGTCAAAAGGTAGATGTTGTGTAGCTACACCATTACCTAACAAATTCTATGGCAGTGTGCTGAATCCCACAAAAGCAGCATTCATTCAGCATACAATGATGCCTGCACTTCGTCAGGTAAAGGGTGAGAGGGTCCAGGAGAAGTCCTTGGGATGTTGAGTGCTGTCTGTGTGATTACTGTTTTGGGAGGGTAGGAGCACACTGTGAGGAGCTGGGAGCCAGCTATCATTGAAGAGTGACAGATTTGTACAATTAATTTGTACCATTAATTCCTATCATCTACCCTAGAAATATTGTCACCAGCAGGGAGGCCATTCACACCACAAGGGCTGTGCTCACTGAAAGACACAATAGAATTCAAATGCAGTGTCAAGCTCTTCCTCTTCTGTCCACTCCCTCCTCCAGCTGCCCCTTATTTAAATCAAATGGCAACAACATGTGTCATGCCCTGAGCTTTTCCAATTTGTAGATGGGATGTAAAATGGGGAGGTGAGTTTTAAGAGACATTCAGCAAGAGATTCTGGGATCCCATTTCCTCTTGTTTCCATTCAAGGTGTGTGCAAGACTTTGGGCATTTGATATGGTATCAAGTGTCAGAGATAGACTAGTGACTGCTGCAGTTTAGGGACATGGTTTAGCAGGACTTGGCAGTGGGAGGTTTACAGCTGGACTCCATGATCTTAAACACGTTTTCCAACCTGAATGATTCTATAAATTTTAACATTCACTAATTTAAAGAAGATACTTGCAGTTTCAGATGAAATAATGGAAAATGTGACCCAGCTAGAACTAAACACTAAAGGACAAAAGAAAAACTTGGGCAACTCCTGTTTTTCTGAAAGCCCAGCATGAAGCCCCTGAATTGCCCACACTTCTATGAAGGCACAAACAAGTACTGAAGCAGGAATAGCTCATCATTTACAACAAAAGAGGTAATGTTTCTTCCCTTTGAACACCACACCATATTTTGCATTGGTCCCAGCAGTCACCTAATTTTTGGCCCATCAGAACAAAAATTCCACACTTTTGCAGTGGCAGCAGAATGGATAGGAAGCAGGACTGTGCAATTGCCTTCTTCAACCAGAGCATGCAGGGAGGAGAAAAGAGTTAATTTTGAAGGTGGACTAACCAACATCACATCCAATATGCATTTGCAAAAGAAGACAAGTCAGTCCAGGCTTACCCAAAAGTTCCACACTCACCAGAAATGCCAGCTTCTCATGGGATATGAGACATTTTCAGGAGTCTGTAATTTTAACATTTAGGACATTGAAGAATGTAAATGATTCAGGGAGATCAAATAATTCTTCCCTGAAATTTGTGCTGCTTTCAGTCCTGCTGTGCTGTCCTTGGAGGATTGAGCCAGAAGGTATCAGCAGGCTGATCTCCCAGAGAGTGGGGTTACTTAACTGGGAGGGCTCAGATGTCTCAGATACTGGTTTTAGGGGACAGATTTGGTGGAAAAGAGGATCCTCAGGGTGGATGTCACCAAAATGAGAGAGTCCAGGATGTCATTCCAGAATGGATGTCACACAAGAGTCAGTCTGGGAATATGCACTTGGCACTCCAGATTATAAACTGTGGAATTTCCTTTGATGCAACAGTGTCCACTGCTTCTCATCCTTTCAGATTGGACCCTTGTGAGGAGTCTGACTCCCATAACCCTCCCATTAGTCAAAGACAATGAGTAAGTCCCCAACAACTATCTCTACTCCAGTATGAGCAAACCTAGGTTCCTCAGTCTTTTCTTATGCATTAAGTGCTTCAGATTCCTTATTTTCTTGGTGTACCCCACTAAGTATATGAATATCATTCATACCTTGGAAAGAAAAGAACAAGAAAGAATGTTCCAGATGCAGCCTCTTGAGTGTTGAACAGAGGGAAATGATCCCTTTCCTTGACTTGCCCTCTTGTTTCTGCAGTCCAGCATGCCCTTGGCCTACATAGCTGCTGAGTGCACTCTGATTTCTTTTGGGACCCTAAAGCCTTTCTGCAGAGGTGTTTCCTGGGCAGTCAGCAGCCAGCCTGCACTGGCAAGACTGCAAAACTTTGTGCTTGTCACTGTTGAACTTGGTGAGATGTCTGCCAGCCCTTTTCTCCAGCTTAATTAGGCCCTTCTGAATGGCTGTGCTGCCCTTCAGAAGGAACACCCACCACTAATCCAAGTTTGTATCA
Organism: Agelaius tricolor; assembly: GCF_023055355.1. Classification (NCBI taxonomy): domain Eukaryota; kingdom Metazoa; phylum Chordata; class Aves; order Passeriformes; family Icteridae; genus Agelaius; species Agelaius tricolor. The sequence continues at coordinate 23,662,774 of NW_027269269.1, forward strand.
TCTGTGAACTCTTCAAGGTGTTCTCTGCCTCCTTTTTTGCTTGTGGATGAGCATGTTAAATGGTATTAATCCCTTGAGGAATGTTACTCCCAAGTGGCTTCCCACTTACCCATTAGACTTTGGAATGTTGCCCTCTACACTTGGAGTTCACCTGTCCAGCCTGTTTTTTACTCGCTTTGTAGTCCCCTCATCTAACCCAATCCACCTTGTTCTGGCTACAAGAATACTATGGGCCAGTGTTCTAGTAATCCAACACTTCATTTGAGGGAGAAATATGCATGCACCTAGACATCAGTAATCAAAGAGTTTTCCTGTATCATATTTGGCCACATCTTCACAGCTGGCAATAAATCAGCTGGACCAAAGTTCTCTGGAAAGTGGCAGGACACAGGGCCAGAACTTACATATGGCAATAAAACTGTCATGGAGTTGTGGCAAGTGGCCAGAACCACAAGCTGTGCTATGTCAGTCACAGATGGGAAATGGAAATTTGTGACATTTTGTACTTAAACCCAAAATCTGAACAGATTTTCATGAGACCATATTACAAAAAGTTATCTTTTCCTGACTTATGTACCCTACCACATTTCATAGTCTTGCTACAACACTGCAAGTATAGCAAGAAAGAGGAAAGTCATGAAAGGGTGGGAGGAGGGCTTTTTTATTTCTTTTTTTATATTAAGGAATGTACCAGGCTGCCAAGTTTTAGGAGTGTGAGTTCCTCTGTAAAATCAAAGAAATCAGGATCCACTTTTCAGCCAAGGTCTGCTGGTTATTTCTACCAGTTGACCACAGGAAGCAGTTAGCTGTAGCCCAGAAAGACTGGTATTTGTGCTGATAAATTCAGTTTCCTGAGGGGTCTGATAAGGTCAGCCAAGGATCTGGTCAAAAAAAAAAGAAGGGGTTGGGTCCTCTCTCTCATCTAAAGTTATTGCTTCAGCTCCTTGAATTTCTGCCCCTTTCTGGAATGGTTGAAAAAACAAATCTGCACTGTTAAAACTATTCTTTTCCCAAGCCCCTTTCAGAACACAAGGATGCTATTTCTGTAAGAATTTAAAAGGAAATACATGTCTGAGACGGAAAACAAGAATGGAAAATTTCAGTACAAATAAACGGTGAATGTTTGGCAGCCAGGGCAAAGTTTTGTAATACACTGTAAGAGAGAGGTTGTCTTGTTGGCTCTAGCAGTGGTCAGATTTCTAAGGAAAGAAAAGAATGTGCCTGTTGGAATGTTTTTTCTTTTGCCGAAAATGCTACAAAAGGCTGCTATGGTGGAGAAATAGGAGGTATTTTTTCAGATGGAGTCCAGTATGTTCCCCTAAAAATGCCTCTCCTCTCTTTCTCTTCATTTACCTTGTCCTAGCCTTGGCCAAACATTTTAGCCACAAGTTTTTTTTCCCCTCCTGCTATACTCAGCCTTCCTAGCTCTAGCCTATTTCCTTCTGCCTTTATTTTACTGAGATCAGCCATGCCAGCAGCATAGAAAGGGAAACAAATGGCTTTATCTTGTGTTTTCTTCTCTCTGTGAAATGATGGAAAGATTTGGTGCAATCTTATCTGTCCATCAGGAAGGTCAAGTTGAAGTCAGTTACCATTATTAGGAATGCAGGACTGCAGCCACCAGGTTTCATGATCTTTCTCATCTCCTGTCAGGAAATGACCCAAGGTTGTGCATTTCTCCACAGAGCATCTACTGCTTTTCCCAAGGATACAAATCTGGCTGTCTTAAGAGGGCTTTGCTTTAGTGTGTTTCCACATGCAAACACTAAAATGAAGCATTTCCACTACAAAGCAGTAGTTCTACTTCTGTTTGAAAGACAATCAACCACAAGAAGGTAAAACAGAGCTGTGTCTGAGGAGGGCATGATGTCCTTATCTCCACATCATCACATCAGTTGAAAGCCACTGCCATGGCCCCCACACTTCCCATATGCTGTGTGGGTACCTGCTTTGATCTTCCTAGGTTTGGGTGAGAGCAGCAGCATGAGTTTGTTCTCAGCATGGATGAGTTTGCCCATTGTTTCCCAAGTGGAGGCAGGAAGTCCATTATTTCTGTGCTGTTCTGACGCCTTTGCCAGTTGCCCAAATGACTTGGGAAAAGAAAGACATTTACCTGCAATGCAGAGTGGGGAGGACCAGATGGGAAGAAAATTGATTATACTGGGACAAGCCTCTAGGAGCTAAAACAGGGAGAAGGCAGTGACTGTGGGTAGCAAAGAGTGACCAGGAACATGTAGTACAGGAAGTGTAGGATCTGGAGCACACAGGGAGATGAGACTGAGAGTGGGGAGACACAGCCAGAAGCAGCCAAATTGGAGGGGCTGTGGACAGCCCGAGGAAGGAGACTGGGAAGGGCAGGTGACTGGACAAAAAGCTGGAGGAAGGAGTGTAGGATCAGGAGATGGATGTTTGGGGGAATGGTGATGAGGAGTAGGAGAAGGCTGATCCTCAAAGATGGAGGCAGTTCGATACTTTGTGGGGCAAGTAACGAAAGCAAGCAGGGAGCAGTTGTGAGGAGGGGAGGCAGTGACTGGAGAGCAAACAGGACTGGAAAACAGCTCTCAGTACAGGAAGGACCGGGACAAGGTAGGAGTGAAGGAATCAGACTGGGAAGACACTCATCAGCTGCCCACCAACCTCAGTGGGATGTGCTGTCTGCATACAGGCAGCAACCTCTCCTCCAGCTGATCCATTTACAGAGGCTCCCACTTACAAATGGCTTGAACCCCACTATTGTTTTGGCCAGTGGTCCATCTGATATCATACCATGGGGGTTTGGTGTTGCTGTTGATTTTTGGTATTTTTTTTTAATTTATTGTTTTGGAAGATGGGACAGATGAGAGTCGTGCCAAGTTGAAATGCTTTGAACGTGCAGGACATGGAAAGTCATTTCATATTGTCCCTTGCATTGCAGTGAAACCCCAAGTGACCTCCTTACACTAGTTGCTCTTCAGGAGCTCCATACCTGTCCTTTGCCAGCCTGTGTGCTGTCACCCCATCTGGGGCACCACTGCTTCCTACTTCCCTTTCTCTTCCCTACCCTTTTTCCGGGCTCTGTCTTGTCTGGATGGCACTGTCCTTTTTCCTTGCACAGGTACATCAGAGACATCTGTGTGTGTGTTCACTGTGAGGTGGAGCCACAGGCTGCTCCTGAGCCCCCGTACCTGCAGTGATTGCAGTGTGCCCTCTGCTGTCTTGCTATCTGCAAGTAGTCCCGAGTTTCTGAGAATTACAGAAGCTCAGTCTCTGCCCAGAAGCAAAATCAGCTGTGACCCCCCTGCCCTTGTACAGACAGCCTCAGCTGAGGGAGCTGCAGCATTTCTTGGCAGACAAGGAAAAGTCAGCATTGCTTTGGGGGAAATGTCTGATCTTTGCTCTGACCAAGCAATGTAACCAAGTTGGTTTTAATTTTGTTTACCTTACCATTGCAGTATAATGTATTCAAGAAAAGAATGAACGAGGCATGACCCCCAAAGTGGAAAGAGAGAATCAACTAGGTGTAGCAGTATGCCATTATTTTCAGCTAAATTGGCCAAGTTTTCCTGCTGTTGCTGTATCTGTGCTCAAAAAACCAAAGGCCTTTTACTAATCTTATGACTGATCAGAGTAGGAGAACAGGAGCAGAAGGTGGCTGTGTGCAGTTGACTGCCTATTTACCCTCTACTGACAAAGAAAATGCGAGTGGAAGAGTTTGTAGAAAAGGATAAATGTAGTTATGCATTTTCAGTCAGCATTTTACATTCTTTTTAGGTTTGTAGTGAGTTTACACTATTAATGTGTAATAATAATAGTAATAATAATAAAAATTTAAAAATTAATTACCATAATTCCTAATTTTTAGCCATAGCCTAAATTTTCAAACTAATTCCTGATGCCAAGTAGAGTGTAATGCCAGAGTGACTTCATCAGTGACCTCAGGTTGTCTGTGGCCAAGATGTGTCCAGGTCCAGGAGATTTCTCAGAGCAGTCAACAGCTCCATTTCAGACCACTGATCTCCTACATATAGAGACCCCTACAGATGTTGAGGAACCCCATGTCTGGGGACATGAGAAGGGGTAAGCGTAAGTTTAGGGAGGATAAACATATACAGGTTCCCAGTACAGTGGTGTGTCACTGTAACAAGTGCCCAGGGAGGTGGGGGTGTCTCCATCTGCAGAGATCTTCAGGATTTGGCGAGACAGAGGCACAGCCAACCAAATGAGTGTTGGCCATAGCCCTGCTTCAGGCAGGAGGCTGAACCACACAGCCACCAGGATCCCCTCCAGGCTGGCATTTCCACGATTCTGCAGGACTGCTCAACCCACATATAGTCCCAGCCTGGCAGAGGTGCTCAGCTCATATCCCCTTCCCTTTGATAGTCAGTTCAACTCTGCAAACAGCTGCCAAGGAAACAGTTTCTCTCCATCTTTCACCATCTAACCAGGTGCTCTGAGCTTATATGGTGTTGGTAAAACATGCATCTAGGCTTAGGATGGCAAAAAGGGAGACACCAGGAATTACGCAACACTTTCGTTGAAATCTTGGGGCTTGCAAGTGAGAAAAAGTCAAACTCATCAAGCCAGTTGAAACGAGATGTGGTCCAGAAGGTAGGGGTCATGAGCTCTGATCATGGAAGCCAGGCCTGCCTAATGTGTTTTGCTTCCCAGAACACCCTGATAAAATGTAGAATACAGCCACTGGAAATACAATACTGCTGCTTAGACCTCCCTTGTCCTCGGGCAGTCCCTGCTCGTGAAGCAGCAGAATTCTTTCACATTAGGATGCTCTGAGGAAAATCTTTCTGCAGCAATGTAAGCTATGGTTGTGAGTACCTGTTTGACATTTCTGCTGTAGCTTTATTTCACTGCCTAGAGCTGAGTGAGAGGGAAGGGGACATGTAGGGAACCTAATTTCATTTCTGGATGGCTAATTTCTCATTTCATGTTTGCAAGAAAGTTAAAGTGGCTCTCATCAAGTGCCACTTTAACTTTCTTGCAAACATGAAATAAGGAATTAGAGATTTTCATTCTCAAGGCAGATGAGATCATGATGGTTGGAGGAACTTCAGCAGAAGTCTCCAAAGGTCAGAATGGCAAAGTTATGTGAGGATGCAGAAAGGGGCTTTGTGGATTCTTCAGATGAGTCCTTCCAGCTTGGTGACCTCCTCCACAGCTGAGCTCAATGGAAAAAGGAATCTGCAGAGCAGAGCCTGATGCCATTCCAGTAGCTGGTTTCTGTTTGCAGGAAGGAAGCTGCTTGGCTCTGTGCAGTAAGTAGGTGGCCCAGCTCCATACATGTGGGACCCCCAGCACAGGATGATGTTTTGGGAGGGGTGGGAGGAAGAAGAATCCAAACAGAAAACCTCCCTGAAGTTTCCCCTCCCTTCCTCCAGCCCTGCTTGACAGTTTTCTATAGCAGGGGCAATTTGACTCCCAGACAGAGGCAGCTCACAAAATATGAGTAAGTCTTGGGGAGGGGGGGCAACACAAAGGCCCTTTGTACTGTATGCTGTGGAGTTAATCATCAGTCACTGTTGTCTACCACCAGTCTCTATAGTCAGTTCCACACAATGTGATTATACCTCATCAAAGTTAATTTGCCAAGCTGTTTAAATGCCTGTACAGTACAGTGAGCCTCCTCCCACCATTAGCATCTTTTTCAGCTGCTCCCCTGCTGAGGATGCTTCAGTCTGGGTGGTCCCTGCAACACCCTAAAGCATTTTTCAGTCTTGTCAGCAGCCTGGAATAGGGTCCTTTCTTCTGAGCTTTTGGCTTCGTTTTCCAGCCCCAGTTACAGGAGTCCTGTGGAAAATGATTTGAAGGACAAGAGGCAGCTCTGATAATGGAAAACGTCTGTGAGGGATTGGAACATTGGCTTGTAATCCTTGGACAAAACTGCCTCATTCAGAAAACGGGAAGGGGGGGAGGGAAAGCGTGCAGAACAAAGATCTTATTTCACTTCACGTGATGTTTTCTCTGGAATGCCTCACTGACAGACAGGCCCAAATTTTCCAGGGACCATGGCTTTTATTTAAGCTCAGACAAGGCCATAAATGGCTGTGAGAAGTATGTAAACTCACAGCTTATGTTAATTTGTCATTTCCAGGCTCCATGCTAACTCAGAGCCATGCCATTCCCAGCTTTGCATTTCCTGGGGAGTGGGATGATGAAAAAGGCTTCTAAAAGCCCTCCCCCTGAGCATCTGGACAGATGTTGTGTGCATCACAGATTTGCACATGGGCACAGAGTTACAAAGCATGGCTCCATCCAGACCTGCCTGTGTCACCTGGCCATTAAGTTTCTCCCACCAAACTGGCATAGGTACCCACAAGAGCCAAAACTGCCAAGTTTTTTTTGCCAGAAATGTTGTTTTGTTTGGAGCAGATGACCTCATACCTCGCTAAAGTAAGAAAGAGGCAAGCTTGTAAAAGATACTGGAGATCTGGGTTCAGTGGACAGATTTTATTCAGCATTTTGGTCTCTACCAATGCTATGTTAAACAGCTGTACCTCTTGCTGTAGGAAGTCATGGATATAGACATTTCTAAAAGTCAGAAGTTCAGATCCAGTGAACACACTCCTTTTCTAAAGGTAGGATTGTGCTACTGTTAAAGTCAATGAACCTGGGAGTGTTGGATATGCAGATAGGATTTGGGAAGATGTCACACTTCCACCATGAATTTATCCCCTCCCTCAGCCTTTCAGAGTCAGGTAGGCCCCTCCAAATCTGTGCCATTCAGCTGGAACCTGTTCCTCTTTCCATGCCCTCTGATGGTGCTTTCATCCTCTCCTTTTTGCCTGTGGTTTTCTTTGCTCATCTCCTGTACTCTGTTGTTCTGCCAGAAAGGTGTCTCTCACCTCCTTCACCTTGCTTCCTGACTGAGTTCAGTGCTGACTGCAGTGCTGCACTGGCCAGAGGAGTCTGTCATTTGAGCTTGCCCATCCAGCTCTCCCAGTTTCCATTCTCCTGGGACAACTCATTCAGTTTGTAATCACAACCTCTTATCCACTTTCCCTCCTATCACTAACATTTCCAATTCAAAAGCTTTCTCTCACAGGTTGAAAGCAGTGACCTTTTCCTTTGGATTGGCTTTGTTTACAGCTATTTATCCTCTTCTTACACGATAAAGGTCTGGCATAATCCTGACCCACTGGGTCAGCTTGGCTGCAGCAATTAAAGGCCAACATTAAAATATGGATGTCTAAGGTCAGACACTTTCTCTATACTTACCACCTAAATGCAACAACCATATTTTCAGGTGCTCAGCAACTGCACTTGCCAGCCCCTGTAGTGGGGCTGAGGGTGCTTAGCATCTCCTAGGGAAAGATAGCTCTGGTTAAAGACAGGCATTGCTCCTCTGTATGAAGGAAAACTAAAACCCCTTGGTTTCCACTGTCTAGCCCAGGGCTGGGAGGGGAATATATGATTTCATAGCATTGCTAAGCAATGACAAGAGCTAATCTCTAGGGTGAGCTGTGTTTACTAACACATTGCACATTTTCTTGCTTAGCAGCATAATTTCTCGTTTTATGAGAGTCCCTGAACTCATGTTTATGTTTTAGGTCAGCTGTCCAAACTTACATGGCCAACTCCCAAGCTTTCTCATGTACACCATTGGAACAGACATCCTGGATCTGTGTACAGAACATCGCAGCAATCTGTACTTTAAAAAGGCTGTGTTGACCTTTCCTTCAGGTCTCAGAGACCCCTGGTGACTCACAGAGCTGCTGCTCCACACCCAGTCCCCACTGACCCAACCTCGACTCACATAGCTCAAATGCATTTTAGGCAAATTCCTGAATGCCTTCTAGCAAGTATCCCAGGCTCTGCCATGGGCTGGGACAGATAGCTATGTGTGTGTGATCATGTTCTGTGCTATCTCATCCTTAGAGGATGAGAGTAGCAAAATTATTCAGAGCGGCTGGAAGAACCTGAGAACCCCTGTCCTCTGGACCATGGAAGTGACTCACAGGCAGTCTGTGAGGTTTTTGTATATGTATAATGTAAGGGTAAGGAGAAAGTAGCTACAAGACCTGAGTTTGAGATGTACTCTGACAGTCCTGTAGCATTGCTGAGAGACAGGATCTGCTGCTGTGGCAGTTGTTTGAATGGATTGGTGGCATCTTGGTATGCACTGAGTTTCTACTGTCACACAGCTGTGGACAGATTATGCAGGTTAGGAGACAGCCTTAGACAGAGCTGCTCAGTGGAGGGTCACCTCAGCAGTCTCTGAGGTCCCATGCCTCATGGATGGATTGTGTGGTGTTGAGGCACACAAAAGCCTCTACACAAAATCTTCCCACACCTCAATAGGCTCATTAGCTCTGTGTCCTTGCCCTTCCCCAGAAGGGGCTGGCTGCACACACCCCAGCACCTCCTGTGACTTTCATATTAACCCTTGAAATGCCCACTGGCTCTTCTGGCACTCGGCGCTCTGACTTGGTAGCCAGGATCTGTAGGTCCCACAGCTGAGCTTTGGCTGCTGAAGAGAGGGAGCCTGCTTCTTTTCTGCAGGATGGCAGGTGCTAGCTCACCTCCTGGAAGTTTTTCTGGATATTTCATTCAAATGTTAAGCTTGCCCCTGCATGACAGCAGCAACTGAGAGGTGAGACAAGTGAGCGGCATGTGGAACACTTATGTTTTGTTGGGATAAAATTAATAGATTATAACAGGCCTGTGCCTGAGCTCAAGACATCCTGGGTTGATTTCCTGCTACATTCATGAGCAAAAACCCCCTACTGTTTCAGTTAATGGAGGAAGTGCTCTTAATTGTGTGAATCAGGATTTGCTGGTGCAGATAACTGCTCGCTCCACAGCAGCAGTACGTTGGGAATAGGGTGCCTGGGTTATTGAATGGAATATGGCAGGGCTGAGTACATCTTTATCGCTCAATGATGCAGAAAGACAAAGTCGTTGAAATTTCATTCAGCCACAGAAGAGTCCTGGGTTTGACTCTGCGGTCTGACAGAAATGACCTTAGCAACTCCTCAGTGAAAGTGTCTGCAAAATGAGGGAAATAATGGGGAAGGAAGTGAGTGATATTTATTTCCTCACTTTCAAAGAATAGTATCCTATGTAATAGCTTGTGCTGTGAAGTGCATGTTACATTGACAGGTGTGGAGTCAAGCTGGGACTCTGCCCTGCAGTGTTTCTTCCTGGCAGTGCGTACCTGCATCCTGCTTTGTGAAGTAGCATTGCACATGAGGAAATCCATATTATGAATTGGATGGGCCCATTCAGCTGCCTATACAACGGACAATTCTCCTTACCTTGACACCAGACTTAATTAACTTACCCAAGACTTAATTTGCTAGGCTTCTAGCAACAAATTGCCTGTTGCATTATCAAATTGTCTCTGAGGGACTTTTGGGGACAGACTCAAATCCAACAAACTGAGGCAGTAGCACATAGGCTAGGACCTAATAATAATAACCTAATAATAACTGTGCGTACAGATATCTTGCTAGTGACTGCCTCATTTGGATGAAATAAGGGTTTTGCTCATCTAAGTGATAAGCCACATCTCCTCTGCACCAGGTTAGATGTGGCAGACATTGACTGTGAGCCAATCTCTGTTACCAATCATCATCTACACAATGGTGGAAGCACACATCTGGCAGCTAGGATAGCTCTTACTCCCCATCAGGCTGGGGGGAAGCCTCATAGAGGATATGGAACTGCCTGGGAACACTGTTTCCTTCATGCCAGCTGCTGCTCTGGATGCATGAAACATGTTCTTTGTACGTAAAGAATCACAGGAATTCTCCAGGCCCATATCTCCAGATCACAGCTAGTGGACTTGCCAGCTAGTGGACTGCTGAGTTCTCAAAGAAGGTGGTGAGGTGTCCATGTAATCCATGTGTTACAGCTGTTTGGCCATGGACAAGCACCATCCTAGGGAGCACTTTCAGGGAATTGTATCAAACTGCTTTTGGATAGGTAGGACTTCTTTTGTGAGAGTGCTTTTACTTTAAAGGTTTTGCCAAACTTAAAGGAACAAACAAGTTCAATTCAGGTTGGAAGAGACCTCAGTCTACCCTCCTGCTCCAAACAGGGTCTCTTCTCCAGACTGAACAAGCCTTGTGCCCTCAGCCTCTTTACAGAGGGCATGTGCAGGAGCAGAATCAAAACCAAGAGTATTTAATTTATCTGTGCTGCATCCCTGGCCTGACAGCACTGGAATGAACTGGCACGAGGAACATGCTGAGACAGAAGCATGACACACTACTGAGGACAGATGGACTGTTTCCACACTGAGGCTTTGAGAATGATTTTTCTTTTTTCTTTTCTTTTTCTCACTTGGGTCCAAGTGCAATTCAAGCCCATGAGGTACTGTGAATATCAAGTTAGCCTTGGCCAGGCTGTGGCAAATGCAGAGTGGATATGGTGACACTGTCTGGACATGGGTGAAGCTCTGTGCCCACTCTTAATGGGCATGGCCTACCTGGGTTATCACACCTGGGTGCAGGGGCTGGATGAATTCTGTGAGGAAATGCTGCCTTTGGAAGCTCGTCTGAAATTAGAAAAGCTCACCTTGAATAAGGGATATCAAGGATAAAGTTTAAGGGCCAGGTTGTCAAAGTATTTAGGCATTTTACTGCTCTAGCTAATGGAATATCCAAAAGTCTATCAAATGCATTAACCATTAGAGAAGGCATTTTAAACAAACCACATAGCCTGCTAGTGCCAGACTTGTGTGCCCTTTGGTCAGCAATGTCCCTAGCACTACCTGAAAATAAAGACACTTACTAGGGGAGAAAAAGAGGGGAAGGTATAGCACTTTATTACATCAGGTCTGAAACAGAGATTTAAAGAATAATTATTAGTACAAATACTGCAGCTGGAGCAGGAGCAAGAAACAAGGAAACCACAATGAGAAAGAAAATTACAAGAGCAAGGGAATGAAGAAAAAAAAAACAAAGCCAGAAGAATAGAAAAAAATCTATATTTAACAAAGTGCAGTCTGCACAGTAACCAAACTCCAGAAAAGTAGTTACAGACTCAAGTCAGCACTGCCAGGTCAGGGGGACACCTGGAGAAGGCTGCTGAGTTCTCAAAGAAGGTGGTGAGGTGTCCATGTGATCCATGTGTTACAGCTCTGGGGACCCTCACACCGGCCTTGCAGTCATCCTAGAGTTCATTTGTGTCTGATGCCCTCATCTTTGAGGGTATAACCCTGCTCCAGGCTTTCCCCTCATGTCTGGCAGTCTTGGCCTATGTCTGCTGGGGAAACCCAGGCATCCCTTGGCCCTTCCTCAGGTGCTGGCAGTCTGGTCCATGAGGAGTCACTGCTCACATAGCTCAAGACAACACAGATGTCTCTGGTGCCACACGAGCTGAGCCTTCTCAGCTACAACTTAACAGGTTTGCTACTCAAAAATAATTCCCTGCTCCTTAATTCCACCAAATAATGTTGCTGCATCTTTCCTACTCTTCAATGGGACAGACTGTTGTCCCATCACTCAGGCAACTATTGTCCTGTCACAAAGGCCACTTGCCAAACAGCTTGGTTTCTTGAATTGTAACCTAAAACAGTGCAGGCTGAGCAATCACTGACTTCATCACAGCCATGTGAGCACAACCCCATCCCTTAGGGCAGATGTTTCATACGGCAGGGGAAATGGGGAAACATGAAGGATGTGGGTGGTGGGTAGGAGTGAGGTAATGTGGAGAGGGTGATATAATGGCACAGCCACAAGGGTTGGGTGAGGGCTTAAGAAGTAATTTTTGGCTTGTTTAGCTTCATTTCCCTGGGAAACGAGGCTTACAGTATCATTTTGGGTGTATATGTGTGCACATGCTGTAATAAGGGAGAGGCTGAGCCTTCAGAGCAACCCTCATGAGGCACCAGAGATCCAGGGGAGTGATCTTGACAGTGCCCCAAGAATGGAGAAAGCCTCTGTTGAAGCCTGCATTTTATTAAACACAGGAGAATGTATCCACCCATGAGATGTACACTTGGGCTTGTATGTGTCCAGGCTTCCCTTGATCTGCTTCTCAGGCAACAACTTGTTACTGAATTTCAGTTGTGCAGCCACTTGGGGATAAGTATGTATCTCAAAATTTGCGATCCCATATGTGTAACAAAATGTTTGTTTTAGAAATACCAGTTCTGGAAAGTAAGCATCAGCAGAAATGAAATACTGGTTTATGTAATAGAACAACATCTTCTCTGTAGAGCAATGATTCCCAATTTCTTTGGCCCACCAGAGCATTGCAGCCTTCAAAATTTCAGACAAACATTGTTCACCCTTATAACGAAGCTTTTAGCTGAAAGCATTTTTATGATACTTTGGTTGTGTAGCCAGAAATGATGAATTACCTCATCCATTATGGCCACAGCTTGAAAACACAACTGTAAATGCATTTGCTTCCCCCTTATTCTAGTGCTTCTGATTCAAGCTGCGTGTTTTAGGTCTATCACAAAAGAGCAAAGATTCCCATCAGATTTATTTGTCATGCACTCAGGTTGTACAAACTGTTCCTTTGCAGTTTGTGGTTTTAAATGGTGAAAGTTTGGGGAAAAAAGTGAAAAGTTTGTTGGATATCATGTATTTGGTTATAAAATGTGTGCCTTTGTACACAGCAATAAGGCTCTGGTGTCTGCACTGAGATTGTTTTGTCTTGTGCTCACCCTTTCTGATGGTTGTATGAGAGATGATTTTTGGTTTTTACTTCTACCCATTTCCACATGATAGAAACTAACTTGAAGAAATATATTTTCGTGTACCTGAATGTCAACACAGAATGGGAGATATAATCCTTCACTTTCTGTTCCATATTTAGTCCTTTGACTACACAGAAGAAAAACCCATGCTCATGGTGACCTACATAATCCAGCAGAGTGCCTAATCACACCTACATGAGGAGGCTGCCTGTGGTATCAGGGAAGGAATGTGGGCACTGGGAGACCCCTGCTAGTGCTCTGCTCTGAAGGCTGATATGAGTCACTTTTACTCTCTGGAAATAGAGAGTCTCCTCATGTAACACAGCTTCCACAGAGCTGAGTATCAAGGGAACAGAAATTGATTAATCTTTTAAAATGCGTTTATCATGGGCTATTTGTTTTTTTCTTATTGTTTTTTTTCTTATTGTTTTTTTTCTTATCATGGCACTCACTTCAGGGTGACTCAGGGTGAGCTTCTGCAAACTAGAGGCCAGCTGATTTCAGCCATAACTGTGCCTGTGCTGTATCACGAGGCAATCAATGACTCCAGAACAAAGAGGTACATCATGAAAGGTGAGTTTCAAAAAAACCAAAACCAAGCAATGAAAATCACGTTGCTCAGCATAAGCAGTGAAATAATTAGACATCTCTTCAGGATGGATTTATAGACTAGTACCATTCACAGGCAGAAGCAGAACTTGCTGGGGAGGATGCTTTATAAATGCAAAATTAGTAACAGTAGTCCTAAAAACAAAACTGAGTAAGGAAGCAGAGCCTGAGGAAGCACAGAAAAATGCACAGCTGCCATGAACAGACCAGATGTGGGCTGATATGGGTAGTTCTTCCCAGAGTTTTCTCCTTGCAGCAGGATGGTGGAATCCTCTTTGGTCTTTGTGAATGAGGGCATGCATGCCAACATCTCCCTTGGTGCCTGCCTGCACTGAGGGCACAGAATAAACCAGGAAAAGAAGACAGCTTATGGGCATGCTTGGTCCAAGTGAGATGGTATTTTAAAGCCAGGGGTGTCATTTTTGGTTACAACAAACCTCACAACTCGAGAAAATGCCTTTGACAACTGGTGTCATAGTGTTGCTTGCTGTGAGAGAGGTTTCTGAATGTGCCCAAGGCAATGGGTCTCTTTGCATTGTCACATCCTCTCTTCTGCCTACTGGAGGCTACTGAAATTCAGAGATAAAGAGCTAAAACAAGAGAGCATCACAAGTATTTATTCACAAATGAGCACCACCAGGCATTTCAGGTGGGATTTTGCGCCTGGCATGAAGCCCTAGCTGCCTGTTTTGCTCGGAGAACATTTGGCTTCTAACATGTATGGTCTAAACCCTTATTTTTAAATCTGCCTACATCCCGACACGAGTGACACCCGTAGCTGTGGCCAGCACTTCAGTGGCCTCAGGGCTGGAGCGTGGGGGGACAGTGGGTTGAGTCCGTGAGTGAATCCCGCCTGTGGAAAAGCCACCTCGTGCCTCAGTTTCCCCATTTTTGTGACAATGTGAGGGGCTGCTACGACCTCCCGGCGGGATGCTCTCGTCCCGGCTGGCGGGTATCCGCGCCCCGGCACGGCTGTCGCAGCTCCTCGGGACCCCCACCGGGGCAGGGCTCGGGGAGCCTCCCCCCCGGACGCCCCTCAGCCTCCTGCTGCCTTCAAAGGCCGCCGAGGTCGCCGTGGGGCGCCGAGGGGCCGGCGGCGGGAGGGACGGGGGCACCGCCGAGGGGCGGCGGGGAGCGGGCGGGGGCCGGGGAGGAGTCGGCCCCGGGGCGGGGGTCGGGCCGGGCCGGGGGTGGAGCCGCGGGCTGGCGGGTCGGGGCGAGGGGGAGCCCTCCCCTTCCCTTCAGCAGCGAGCCGGAGCCGGGGAAGGCGCCTCCGCAACTCCTCCTGCCCCGCCGGTGCCGCCCGCCGCCCGCAGCATGGTGAGAGGGGTCCAGGGCGGGAAGTTCGGCGGCGGCGGCAGCCCCGCCGGCCCCGGCCCGGCCCGCGCTCACCGCCTCCCGCTCCTTTCTTGCAGATGTGGAAAACTCTCCCGCTGCTCTGCGCCCTGCTGGCCGCCGCCCGCCTGCGAGCCGAGGTAGGCGCGGGGCCCCGGCGGCGGGACGGGGAACGGGACGGGATGGGTGGGGACAGCGGGGGCGCCGCGGCGCCCGCGGGGGAGCAGCCGGGAGCGGGCGAAGTGGCAGCCGGGGCGGAGAGGGAAGTTGCGGGGCCGACGGGCGCCTCGGTGGGGCGAGGGGCTGTGTCCGCGCCGGGGCCGGATCCCTGCATCCCGCCAGCGGGACGGGCTCCCCGGGCAGCTCCCTCCCTCCTTTTCTCCATCCCTCCCTCCCTCTCGTCCGCGCGCTCTTTCCCTCGCTCTTCTTTTCTTCCTTTCTTTCATTGCAATGACATTGAAAACCTTTGAAAGCCCCCAGCTGCAACCCCCCCAGCTCTGTTGACAGAAAACAAACGTTGTCTGCATTCCCGGTTGCGGCGGCCTCCTAAAAAGTGAAGTCAGAAACAAAATATTTGATAATTACGGCAGGGGAAATGTGGAAGTGATTTGAGGAAAATGAACTCAAGCTGGGCTGGGAAGAGAGGCCGAGCCTGCCTTCCGAGGAAAGCGGTCCCACTCGTGGGGCAGCTCGTCCTCCCTCCCTGCATTTTTTCTCCCTACATGTTTCTCCCAGATGGCGAGACCCACCCTAGAGCATCGCAGTTTGGCTCCACGAAAAAAAAAAAAAAAGGCATAAACACGTCTGATTCCCTCTTTTTCTGCCTCCCACCCGTGGACTATGCTGCCCGGGTTATGGTAAAGAATGGGATTTAGGATGGAGCCCATCGCTGTTGCTCTCTGTCCCTGAGCAAAGCTCTTTGTGAACTCCCTGCACCGGCCAGGTGAGGAGCAGAGATGATACAGGGTGGTTGGTAGCCAACACTGTTGGCTCTGGTTGCTGCTGTTATGAAAAGCAGGGGGAGTGGGAATGAGCTATAGTATGGACCAGCATTTCACATCTGCCTGTACATGATAATATTGTAATACACATTCTTCCCAAAGCGTGACATACTTATGTAGTGAGTGTTTCCATGCATCCTCTCCAACACTGTCCTGAATAAGCTAAATCGTGTTTATTCATTTTCTTAGGAACCCTAAATAAATCTTAATCAGCTCAGGTCATTATGCACCAACACCTCTGTAGGAAAGAGGTGCACAGCATAAGAAAAATTATAATAACAGCTAAATAATGATGACACTGGTCTTAGTAAAGCCTTCTGGGACCAGTAACCCAGAGAAACAGCCAAAATATGTTTGGCCCTGCACTTGTGATTTCATTGGTGTCACTAACATTGTTGAAGTGCTAAATCCTGCTTTTTGCCTGATGTTCTCTAATTTGTAGTACCTGGATAGCTTCCCAGATGTAAGTACTGTCATGTCTCTGTGTCTCACCTGCAAACTGAAAGTAAGAAAAAATGTACAGCGATCATGTTCAAAACTTGGTTTTAAAAGCCAGTTAATACTTGAGTGAATAAATGAATTATTATGACTGGCTTCAGAGATAATGGTTCAAGTTGCAAACCAGTGAATGTTTTGGTTTGATTCCAGTCTTAAGTTCAGGAAAACTTGAGAGTGATGACTGAGGTCTGGGTCTGGTTTCAGGGAAAATGAACACTTGAGGCAACTTTTGTTTTGGGGTTCAGTTTGATTCCTCTGTGCTAGTAGCTGCCAAGCAGTGAATATCAGTTCAGTCACAGGTAGCATCCACTCTCTGAGATATTTAGGCCTTCTCATTTTCTAGGGAGTGGGCTGTGCTTGAAGGTGGCCTGCTTGTAATTCAGAGACAGCTTTGATGGTTACCCACTTCTAAATGTTTCTTTCTTGTTACTACTCTACTGCATCACTGGCATTCAGTAAGATTAGTGTGGCATTTTCCTGTGTGGTTTTCCCTTTCCAGATTTTGGAAGCGATAACCCTCTCTATGCCTTCTGTTTCTGCTGCAGCTTGCACTTTGTCCCTTTCAGTACATTCAGAATATTAACACTGAGCCTTAAGCTTCTAATCCTTTTGTTAGCAAAACTCTGAGTTGTACTGGGGTTCTTGTACAACATTCATTTCTACAACATTGTTAGGTGCATAATTAGAGTCTTTAAGGAAAGAAAGAAATTGCTTCAGTAAATGTTCCTGGCATAACTTCATGCAGACTGGAAAATCTGAGGCGTGCCAGAACTTTGGAGCTTTTCTTGGCCTGGTTCAGTAATAGTCACAAGAGCAATAGACGGTGAACTGTACTCCTCGGATGGAGGCCAGCCA
The DNA here is from genome assembly GCF_023055355.1 of Agelaius tricolor. Lineage (NCBI taxonomy): Eukaryota > Metazoa > Chordata > Aves > Passeriformes > Icteridae > Agelaius > Agelaius tricolor. Next base: position 23,679,718 of record NW_027269269.1, read on the forward strand.
CCAGCTTCAGACAGCCCCTTTTATCTCTCTCTTCCTGGGTCAGACTCAATGAGCTGGCTGTTCACTCATATTAACAGGGATACTGCAGATGTGAAGTTACTCATATTCTCAGCTGGGGCTCCCAAAGCATATGGAGTGATTTTTGGGAAACATCCATCTCAATAGAGGAAAAGGGAGAGGCTTGAAATGTCTGTTGAATGTATTTAAAGTCAATCAGTTGTTCACTTCCTGCTGGAGTAAGTTACCTAGTTAGCACTGGAGAGGAGTCCAGGTGCTATTTGGCTCTGCCCAGTGAGGTCTGAAGGTGGTGCGTGGGACCACTTCCACACCAGCATCATTCTGTGTCCCACCAGGTTACTTGTTTCACAATAAGAGTGAAGGGTTTTCTTGTTTTCATTTTCATTTAAACCTCATTCAGAATCTTTAAGAAAGTTATTTTCACCATGAATTTTAGATGTTAGCAAAGAGGTTTATGCCAGCATGAGTATATTGGTGTGAGCTGGGGATACAAGTCCTTTCTTGAATCCAGCCTTGCCAAGAAGAGAGGTCACTGACCTGGCCTGCCTTCTGCTCCTTGCAAGTTTTCTGGCCATTCAAAATAATCTCTGGGGCCTGGAGCTGTTCTTCTGAACTATCCTTAACCCATTTCTGGCCAAATGAACCAGCCTTTGGAAAGAGTTATGTGGAAATGGTTTGATCTGACTTGTCTCATTTTGGCTAAAAAGGCAAGCAGAGGAAGACAAGCCACTCCCTTCTCATGAGGAGATGTACAAACAGATCTGAGGCACTATAACCCCTGAGCAACACAGTGGTGACAAATATCTGGAGGCAGATTCACAACCTTTTCTAAAAGCATGGTGTTTGCAGTGTCTATATCTGTTGTAACCTTGGGATGATTTTTTTTCACCTGACCTCTGTTTCCCTCAATGTAATTTTTCTGTATGAAAAGCTGGAAAGAGATGTTAAGGGGGAGAGAGAAGGCAGAGGTTTCTGTTTGATTAACTCACCTAAGTGCTTCCTCTTGATCTGACTTGGCTGCTTTTTCATATAAGGAGAGCAACTCTTCACCCTTTCCAAGACTTGTGCCCTTTTCCAGCAGAGTACTTGTGTGCACCAGGGGATTTGGAGCTGGGAATTCAGATGGACTTGGTGTACTTCCTCTCACTGGGTTGTTCACACAGTGTAGCCAGCATCAGGAGCTTGCCTTGGTCAAACTTTTCCCACGTTTTTGCAATGGACAAAACCTAAAAATTGATGTCTTAATAAATGAAATGGATTAATTTTAAATTGAGATCCCTATGTAATTGCATAGCCATATTTGGCTCTGAAACCATTGTTTTAAGAAGTTTGCCTTTTGAAATTAAATGATAGAAACTTTATGAATAGTTCAGTCCTGCTTTCACTGATAATTTAGCCAGGACAGTGGACAGAAAAGGCAGCATAGTGCCAGTGATGTGGGTAACTCGGGCTGTTTTTAATAGGCACTGGCTTTGTGCAATACAACCCCGCAGTAACACATTCATAATATAATTTAATAAAAGTGACTTCCCAGGTCTAGTCTAGCAATCACATCTTCAGTGGAAGGAAAGATTGCATCCATATTTTCTCCTTGAGCTGGTTTGGGAGTGATAGGTGTCTTCCTTCTTGAAATCCTTCCCTTGAGTGCCAGACCAGGCGTTGCTGGAATTGCATCTCAAGACAATAAGCACCTTTTAAATGGGAAGGCAGGGAAGAAGTGATTCTTTCCTGGGAGCACAGCAAAGGCTCATCAGTGCAAAGCCTATTTTTTAAGGTGCATGCTGTGCCACCAGGCAGCTGCTGTGCTGCAGATGTCCCAGGAGTTGGAGTGTGGGAGATGGACCAAGCGGTTCTGTCCCAGGCACCTCATTGTGCTGAAGTCACTGGCCAAATGCCCGTGTAGGAGTGTTTAAACAACCTCCCCGGCTGTTCTCATGGGGCTGTAACCTCTGAGCAGCAGCATGTGTGGCACGAGCTCCGCAGCAGCAATGTCGTGTAGCACTCTCGTGTGCGTGGCACCCAAATGCTGCTTCTCAGACGGAGCTGCTGTCAGAGCCGAGCTGCTTTGTGCGAGTGAATGGCTTTATCTGCCGGAGTGCAAATTCCTTGCCGGTAATTAACAGGGGGCTGCTGCTGGGGGCTGCCGAGGAGGCAGCTCTGCTCCCAGCGCAGGAGGAAGGGACTGGCTGAGTCTCCTGTTGCATTTTCCAGCTGCTGTTATTGGTACAGCTGCTTACCCATCGGGAGGCTTCGGGACACCTTTGATCTTTCTTGTGTGGTGTTACATGAGCTGGGGAGTGTTTCTCTTTGTACAGAAGAGAGTTTGTCACGAATCTCAGCCAGCTGTCTCTTCCCAGACTGATGAGACTCCCATTAACCAGGCTGTGTTTCCGCCACATATCCTGTGAGCTAGATGAGATTGGTTCTCAGAAATGCCTTGTTTACCTGGGTTGCATCTATCTTTGCAGGGAGGTTGGCTTCTGCTCTACTGTGATAGCTATGCTAATCTGTGAATAACCAGCATTTCCTTGGAGAGATTTATCTCTCACAGCGTGGTCTCTGAGTTTAGCAAGCAAAAAGAGCAGCCTGCTGTTGTGCTGTGAGGTGTACTTCCTTCTACAGCTGCATCTGGGTGGTAGACAAGGGGTTATACACATCTGGACTTTACCAAGGGTTGTAGGTTTTGCCACAACTGTGTACTGTTAGGTGTGAGCTGGTTAGAGCAGGGGTGTATTTGCTCTCAGCTGTGGGGTTCTGATTGCAAATCCTCAACAGTAAATAAACAGCTGATAAACAAGTCTGGAGGCTCCAATGCTCCCTTAAAGCACAGATAACTGTGGCACAAGCAGCAAATGTGTGGCATTTTCTTGCTACTTTTTCTCAAATGTGTTTCAGTACAGATCTGGGCTGAAGACACCAGGAAGCAGTAATGAGTGTCTGTCCCTTCTCTGCCTTGCAAACTAGCTACCCCCCAAGTGAAGCTCATATAAGCTGCTGTGAAATTTTGCTACTGTGCTGTAGTTTTGTCACTTATTACAGTGTACCTCTTGGTTTTGGCATGGGCCCTGTGGTTGCTTGGAGCAGTGGTTTAGATGAAGGTTGCCTGTAAGAGTTGAAAAGCAAATTCATGCTCCAGTCTCCAAATGTGGAATTTCTTGCAGACGTCTGCACCTTGTTTGGAGTGCATCAGGAGGCCTATAAGCTAGAAACAAATTGGAGGCTCCTCTTGGACAAATACCTTAAAAAGAGAAAAGGATTTGGGGTGGATGACTGGAGAGGAGTTTAGTATCTTGTTAACTTCAGCTGGAAGTGAATCCCATATTTCCATTGTTTGACAGCTAAACAGTGTTTTCCTTGGCTGTACTCTCTCAACTGCTGGCCCAGAGATGGACCTCTAACCACTTTCTCAAAATACCTTAATGCTGTGTAATGGACCCCATAGAACCCAGCTTTTCTTGTTCCTTCTCCTTAGTCCTTCCCTTTTGCACTGCAAAGACCAGCAAACCAGTTTGAAGGAACAATGGGGAGAAACAATTAAAAACACCAAGACAGAGCCACTGTGTTTCATTTGCAGGAAGAGTGGATTTGCACACCTTATGCTCCAAGTATAGAAGGGCTGTTTGGACAGCTATTTGTTATCCACTGCTGGTTGTCCCTAGCCAGTACATGTTCCTTCTGATCCATCTCTGCTTCTTGCTTAGAGTCCTGAGACAGGATCAAGAGACCTTGGGAATATGAATGCTGGTAGAGCTTCCAGTGCTTAATCAGCTTCTTCCCAACAATGGAAATTTTCAAGAAACAGTGATCTGAAGATAGCTTCATAGCCAGAAACAAATTCTTTAGTTTTGTATCTGTGAGGAGACCTAGAGAGGTCATGGAAAGACTTGCTGTGGAGGTACCCATGGCAGTAGTATGACTCAAACCTGCAAGGGTCTTAAGTCTTACAAATCATGGGAAGAGAGCAGAGGATGTTAAAATCTTTGATAAGAGGGAAGCAAGAGTGGAGTGACAGGAGTAGGTTGGCAAAGGTACCTGCTTCTGATGGAGAGATATACTGGTGAACCTTGTCCTAATGAAGGAGCCCAGAGCCTGGGTGTACTTCCTGCCATCAGAAATGCTATCCTTACCTGCCTTTTCCTTGTCACCCTGCTGCAATGATGAGAGTATGGGGGCTTAAGTGTCAGAGAGGCAGAACAAGGAATTTCTGCCCATCCACCAGCATGGGCTTTGGTAGGCACTGACCAGCTGATAAGTTGGCCTCCAGTGCTGTGTTGTCCAGGGATGGTTTTGACAGCAGAGCCTGCTGTTTTCCTGACAATGGATTGATCTGGAGGACTGTTCCTGCAAAGGTGCCCCTGCATGCTAGAGCAGCCCCTGCCATTTAAGCACTGGTAATTTTAGCCTGAAGCCAAGAGCTTTCCTTCTGCATGATGTAACTCCTTGCATATGTACTTCTTGCTGCTCTGGGACTTTCTTTCCCCTCCCGGTTTTGGCTGCATTTTCATGTTTATGTTCAAGGAAGCGTAAGTATGAGGGATTGGAATTGTTGTCTCATTTCCTATATGTAGGAGGAAGCGATTTCATTGGGGAATTTTTGCAATGTCTGGATCATTTAGTTGTCTGGGTGAGTAAAATTCCTCAGGGATAACTGTAAAGGTTGTGACCGAGCTCTGGTGTGCAGTTTGTGCATTCAAACCCAGAGCTCTGGAAGATTAGGGTGGCAAGGGACCAAGCATTCATGTGGGAGACATTGCCTTCAGCTTGGCAGAAAAGCTGCAGTGTTCCTGTGTGAGGACAGCGTGTTTGCTCCACCATGCAAGCTCTGGGGTATTCCAGTCCTAAGACAATGAATGCCACTTGAGTATTGTCAGCCTAATCTTCTGGCAGTTCTCTCCCTCTCCAATTGCCCTCTGGATGGATCATGGAGAAGTCAGGTTGCAGCAGAGGCTCAGCTTCTCACAAAGCTCTTTTTCTATTATCCCCAGGACTGGGGCTTGGACCCCTTTGTAGAGGATGATGTGTAAGGGTAAGGAGGAGCAGGTTAAGCAGGGAGTACTTCTATATTCTTTCCTAGTTCAGAAAAAGAGAGTGTTTTTTCTACAGGGTATCACTGAATGCCCTGGGATTAGAAGCTGCTTGTACAAACCATAGCCATTAGTGTTTTGTTAAATCCAGTTTTACACATCCCTGATAAGTGATGCCCCCCTTCCTGTTCTCTGAAAAATGATACTATGCTCTGGAGTATCTCAGAGTTAGTAAGTTTATCTTCACAGTCCTCTTCTGTGAGCAAGTAGACCATTAATTATTTTATTCTGTCCCAATGCTCCTAATTACACCCCCATGTTCAATGATAATCAGTGCCTCCCCCATGCCATTATCTCCACCTTGTACACACAGCCAGTTTATGGGACCCCTCAGCTCAGTGCTTAGCACGCCTCTTTTCATCTCCTTGTAGCTCCCCTCCTCCTGTCAATGCAGGAAAGGAAACAGATGTATGTGATCTGATTCTCTGTTTGAGGTCCCCTTTGAACCTTCTCAAGCAACTTTTAAACTGAAAAGCCAGTTTCAGTCATGTTTAGTGAAGCATGTTAATTTCCTACAGGATACAGTGTTGCTCTAAGCTTTGTAAAAGTAGGTGCGGTGCTACAGTGCTTACTGCCTTCCCGGAGGGAAAAGCTTGAGTGGGAGATCAGCTTCTGCTGCAGGCCAGAGAAGCAATTTATGAGCATTCCCCAGTGATTGTAGTTCATACCTTCAGAGCCACTGAATGCCATCAGCCTCAAGAAGGAATCTGTGGGAAGCAGTTCGTAGAACAACTTATTGTTGCTCAACTTTGAACTCGGTGCTTTGTCTTCTCCTCTTTAGCGCTCAGAGCTGTGTGCAGTCCCTCAGGAGGGTGTCATGGAGGAAACTGAGCCTAAGCATAGCTAATCAGGGGGCACAAAATGTGGTTTGTTACACCTCATGTGCACCCACACCCGTGTGCACAGAGCCACTGTGCCCAGTCCTGTTACTTGCTGGTAACTCCTGCAACCCAGACCTGGGATGGGAGAATGGAGGATGTAGCAAAATTTGCAGTTGATGTGGATTATTTGTGGATTTCCTGTCTTGCTCGGTGAGTGTTAAATCTCACTGTGGTATGTGAAAAGCTTGAATTCATACAGTGCCAGCACTGTGCCTGGGCCGCTCCTGGCTTTGTGCACGTGAAAACTGAGAGATGGGAGAACAGCTGGATGTTAACACCTCCTCAGAAATCACTGCCAAGCTCTTCTGCAATGCAGCAGCACACATCCAGATGCTGGGGTGAGTTAGGCCATCCTGGCTGCAGATGCAAGGTCAACAGTAAACCAGCATTAAACAGAGACAACTATTTGAGGTTTGGGTGTTTTGGTTTTGTTTCAGGTTAATATTTATTTGCTGTGGGGTTTTGGCAGTGTGGAGGGACTACAGCAGACTCTGAGCATCTGTGGTTCAAACACTTTCAAAGCCTGTGGGCATCAAGAAAATGCAAACAGACTCTTTGCAGACCAATTTGTCCTCACTCTTAGCATGATGCCATGATTTGTATGTAGGCTTGGGGCAAGGCATCCTATTCCTCTAAGATGTGGTGCTCACATCTGTAAGACAAGAATAATGATGGTGCTGTGCCTCATAGCAGGGTTTATAAAGCTGAGTGCATTCTTGTTAAGAAAAGTTTAAAAGCTCTCATGTAGAAGGTGCAGCAGGCATTGCTGAGCATAATTTTCCTTGCCAGCAATGATAACAACAGTAAGAAATAGGGAGAAAAAATGTAGACCAGAGTTACTGGTTGATACAGCAATTTCTTGCCAGCCAGTAAAGATGTGCAAAAAGGCTTAATATGGGCCACCTTCAAGGTGTGAGCCAACCACAGAGGTGGTTGAATGTTTTGATGAAGCCAGAGAGAATGAAGCAGGTCATAAAGTGGGAGAACTGGGGTCTCTCAGAGGGGCTTGCACTTCTGGGGTGCATTTGCTCTCACAGGAAATTAGTAAGCACCTCTCCATCCCCTAATATCTCAGAGGAAAAAAACTTGAGCTGTGCTGTAAGGGGAGCACTTGATATTATGACAATGTAGATTTTCCAGTGTTCTGGTTCACCAGAGAACCTTACACAGGGCATAGTCCCTTGCTTTCCCTGACAGGTCTGCCAGAGGTTGACAAGGGAGAGAAGATGGGTTAGTGATTTCCACTGGTTGCCATGGAAACTAATGGAAATGACTCCTTTTTTTTTTTTTTTTGTCCGTCTGTCGTATATGAAAATTTTGTTAAAACAACTAGGAAGCATTCTTTCTTTTTCTCTCTCTCTTGTCTTTAACACTTTAATTGCTGACATCTTCTCTTCAAAAGTATTTTGTTGGCAGCATTTTCCTAGGGAAGTTTGTATATAGTTTTTGAATGCGATAAAGTTTGCATTGGGGATGAGCATCTGAAGTAGGGCAGCTGCTGGTCAGTTCTGTGTGCTGAGCTGCTTTCCACTCTGACAGCTTCTGCAAGGTACCTATGTGACTGTTTTCTCACCAAAAGGCTTAAAAGTAAGATGGCAGGTAGCCTGAGTGTTCTGTTTCCCATGTAAATGGTAAGCAGATGATTAGCTACTCTGAAAAAGCACAAGTTGGATGAAAGGGGGATGATAATGCCAATTTATCAGCCAGTGAGTTGTCAGGCTTGCTGACATAGTGATGGTAAAGAGCTTAGAGAATTTCAGATTAGAAGTGTGGGTGTAACACAATGTATTATTATTGCTATTTCATGTAAACATCAGAATGTCTTGTTGCTAAAAATATGACTGTCTACCAACCCCACTGACACTAAAAGGGGCAATTTTCCCCATAGATTAGTAAATGGTGAGACCAAAAGGAGCTATTGTGCTTTAGTTCTGCCCTCTTGCACAATACAGCCCATATATCTAGTTTTTTATTCATTCCATTTGCTCTGGACTCTACAATGTGTCCTAAAAACATCTAGTCTTGATTAAGTAATTACTACAAATGGAAAATACCACTGTGTTTGGTATGTTGCTGCAGTGGTTAATTACCCACATGCTGTTACACCTCATTTCTGGCTTGCATTTGTCTAGTCTTGATCTACAGATCCTGAATTTTCTGTTTAATCCACTAAACAGCAGAAGCCTTTAGTCCAGTGTGTCTCTTCCCTGCTGCTGTAACTGTGGTCTGTACAAGGACTGCTCCCAGTCTTGTCTTTGGCAAACTGAACAGCCTGAGCTCCTCAAGCCATTCCCTGGCAAGGTGAGTTTCCTGATCTCTTGCTCAGTACTGGGTCTCCATGCAGTGCATCCCTTTGCCAGTGTGTGCTCCCTCAGTCTGTGATGACAGGGCACTTCCATGTGCTTGTTACTGGGAATCCATAAATACTGGGCAATGCAAATTGTGAAAAGAAGAAAGGCAAAACCACGACAAGCCCTGATTTATTACTAGGGAGTTTATACACATTAACACACACACACCATCAGGAAGCACAGCTGGTGAAGTTTTCACAATGGGGGTGCTCCTTTAGTAAACAAATGTGCTGTTGTTGTTACCAACTAAAGCCTTGGGTTTGAGTTTCCTAAAATACATGCTTAAGTTAAAGGTCAATATTTGGAGGCTTTCTGACCCTCTTAACTTCACAGGTGAGATTTGACTGGTCTGGGGGGCAGGAGGTGTGCTCAGCACAGCTTGTGTCCTGTAGGAGGCAAGCAGCCAAACTGCAGCACCTCAGCCAGCTGGAGCCTGTCCTCAGGCATCCTCAGCTGAAGCTTGCTGGGGCTCCTGTGCTCCCCAGCCAGTGCCCTGAGCACGGTCTCCCTTTGTCTTTAACTTTTGTCCTTAAGTAGGGATGTTGGACTTTTTTCTCCTCTGAGAGAAAATGGAAAGCTGGCTGTGTTTCTTGGCCTCAGGTCCCTTCCAGTTCACATCTTGGAAAGACTAAATGGGCGAGGCTGAAGGTTTGTGCTTTCATAGCTTTAAGGCATCTTCCTGCATGGCAGCCTTTACTGGGCGGCAGAGGCAGTCAGATAAAGAAAACTCACGCACTTTTTCTGTGGGCAAGCTAGTTGGAAGTCTTTTTTTGTCAGTGATGAGAGGTGAAAGGAGATAGTTCCCTTTCCTGAGGTGATGCTTTCACCGTGTGCTCTGCTGCAAGCTTGAAACTAATTTTTAATAAAAGTCTGGCAAGATGCAACAAAGCCCTGTTTCTCAGGTCTGTGATTTTTAGACTTGTAGCCATGCTTCCTTCAGACATGCATCTAAAGAATTGGTTACAGAGTGTGTGAGTTGCTCTGCCTGTGAGCTGCCCTGAAGAAAGGTGAGCATCTCCTGTGCTGCTTTGTCTTTGCGCTCCCTCTTCTTTTCTCTCTGCCCTTAGGCAGCTGAAAACTGAACTCTGCCCCCAGAATAACTCTAGATGTTTGGGATGAGGGGGAGCACAGTTTTTAATTTTTTATCTTTACAGACATGAGAGAAAACATTAGACAATGGAGCATAGGGAGTGCAAAAGAGGTGCCCTCCCTCTCTGCCCCATCACATTCCCTACAGCCACTGTGACAGAAGACCTTTGCTGGCTGCTTTGTCTTTTGGATGCAGGAGAGCCTTAATGCTTTTTCAGAGAAGCTGTGGTCTGTCCCCATGGTTCCTCTAAATAAAACCTCTCCTTCAGAGCCTCCAGCAGCATACAGGTGAGGGGTTTCCCTCCCCACAGGAGGGAGGGAATTTCCACCTCCCTACAGGAGGGAGGTGACCCATGGTCCCCTGATGGAATGGAGAACTTTTTAAGTGTTCATTAATTGCAGAGGCAAATTCCAGAGGACACTAGGTGATGTACTCAAGGACATGAGGTACCATGACTGAAGGGTGGATGCAGAAGCATTCATCAGCTTAATTCTGTATGAGAAGGGCTTTGTGTCCTTGCTCATGCTCATGCAGTGCATGGCAGGATAGTGTCATGGAACAACTGCAGTTATTAGTGGAAAGTGAGGATGGGTTTACCTGGCAGGACTTGCAAAGCTTCCCACAGACTTCCCATGTGGTATTGGATTAGTGCTCAAGACAGATAATGTATCTAACATTCATGGAGAACAGGAGAGTTAGTCTCCTAAATTATGATAGTGGTCTGAGCCGACTTCAAGGTGGGTGTTTTGGTGGAATTTTCCTCATCCTGTGTCAGCATGTAAGATTCTTAAAGAAGAGCTTTCTACCCCATGACCACAGTTAGGTGATAATGGAGTGCAGTTCATGCCTGCTTTGAGGAAGCAGCTCTCTGATACAGCAGTGGAGACTGTGCATACAGCTCTCTCAGCTTTCATACCTAGGCCTGTTTGTTTAGCCAGCAGGTGTTCACACAGTAAGTACCAGGGGTCCCAAATTAGTTCCTTTCAGCCTCTGTCCTATCCAGCAGCATTATGTGTTCCTAAGAGGTTGTTGAAAGCTTTAGGATGTCTTGGGGAGGAGTGCCCATATTTGCATCATTATTTTTTACAGGATTTAGCTGTTAAAAGCCAGGCACACTGCATACTGCTGGCTGGGGTCCCAGTGTTATTATAGTCTGATCTCTCTGCAGTTGAATGGTTTCCGACAGGGAAGTGGGGAGGGGAGGAAGTAAAATGTCTTGACTCAGATGAAGATACAAAACTCAGGTAAGATGAAGAAACATGGTGAAGTCCATGTGTGGAGTATGCAGAGGCATAAAAGCATGTGTTTCACAAACTATTTCTTGGTGTGTTTGATGACATATGAGAAGGTGGAGGAACAAGATTTAATGGAACATTGATGTGACTGGAAGAACATCATCCCTTATAGCAGGGCTGTGTTGGCATCCCGGCCTTTTGGAGGATATGAGGCTCATGAAAGTCAATTGTGTTTTGCTGTAACAAAGGACTTGGAGGATTAGGCTTGGACAGCTGAAGTGCAGTGTGGCCATGGCTGCCTGCAGCAGCCTTTGGCTGAGATTGCCATCACACAGCAGAGATGCCTGGACAGGTCATGAAGCATGTCCTGCAGTGCTTATGGCACAGTGTGCACTGGTAACTGAACACGGGGCAACCTTCCCATGGGAAATGAAGCAGAGAGCTGCAGCACTTCGGCAGGAACTGCTCCACAACCAGCTGGGATACCTTTGCTGTAGAGTGTGTATTCATTGCTAAAGGTGAGAAGGAGCCACCTGCAAACAGTGCCCCTTTAGAGACTTGATTTTCATCCACACCCTGGACTTTATGTTGCTGACTGAAACATTAAAGGCTTCCTGTATAAAGGTTCTCTGCTGGGACTAGACTGTGTTTGGGTATGTGTTTCACAGTGTCAGGGCTGCCAAGGGCAAGAGCAAGTAAGACATGCATGGGTTAAGTAAGTAAGACATGTAAAGGTTGTGGTTCACCCAGTAAGTGAGAATTGGTGTCAAGGCCTCGTGAGGGACAGGCTTTTAAAGACCAGCACCAATGTGGTGGCGTTCATCATGTTCACAGTGAGATACTTAGCCTCTCTTTGGTGAGTTACTGCATTGAAGTGGCTCAGGAATTAGAAGTGCTGGAGCACTTCAAACACAAGGAGGAACATAGAGCAGCAGCTGGATTTGCCTAGGCTGTGATGAAGTTGTTGGGTGTTGTGATTGCAGTAAATCTTTCATTACAGGCTAAGGTTATTTACCATATCTTGCTTTTGCCATAGGCTAAAGGAGCACACACACACCATCCCTTCAGCTTGGTGAGATGACTTTCTAGGGGTGGTATCTTACCTGTGTCTGACCTGAAGTGCCTACCCCCTCATAGGGTCTGGGTGTTTGGCAGGGAAGGACTGGAGCAAGACTTTGGACTTGGCAAGTTTTATTCTAGGAGCGCTGTTAGACCTTCAGTAAGGAATTTTTGGGGCTTCTTTTGGTAGTGGGGTTTTTTCAGTGGGTATTTTTGGCTTTGTTTGTTTGTTTTTAGGTTATCTCAAACTGAGCTAACCCAAGTTACTGAGGAGCTGAAAAGTAAGATGGGCTTTCTTTGCAAAACAAACCAAGAACTCAAAATGTTCCTTGTTGAGTTCCTGAACCTTTCATTGAACAGTATTAGACTTTCAGTAATTGCAAAACTTCCAGATGGCCTGCAGCACCTTACATTGGTTAATTGTGGTTCAATACATTGCTACAGTATCACATGCTATTTCTAACATAATTTTGGGTGAAACTGATCATGTTATCTTATCAGATTTCCTACAGCCTGCACATTAGTACAGGTAGTGTCTAGTGTAGCTTTTTTTAATAAAGCAAGTGGGACAATCTAATACATGAGATTTACATCTACAATACACAATATGTACTTTTAAGGTTTTTTTCTTAGTATTTAAAGGTTACCAGTGATTTCCTGGCATGCTTAGTCAAAGCTGGCTCTAGGGACATATTTTAATGAATGCTTTGGGTGTGTGAATTTCCTGGGTTTTCTTAAATCTTTGTCAAAAAAGAAAACCTATTGTCCCTTCTAAATTTCCTATCTTAATTTCTTTCAACACATTGCATTTTACATCTGAAATCTGCTCTGCCTAGGAGTAGAGGGCCTGGTTGCATTGGGAATTGTAAAAATAGACTGCTTATACATTCAGGTGATGTCATTCCTGGAGGGGAGCCCTGGAAGGGGAGGGTGGTGTCAGTAGTGCAGGTATTAGGCTCAGGAGGGCTTCCTTATACCCAGTTAGGTGGTGGAGGATGCTCCTACTTTTACAATGGGCTCTGAGCTGGTGGAAGCATGAGCAGTGCTGATAACTCTGGCAGACCTGGCTTTATCTTTTGCACCTACAGCTCCCTGCCCCCATGGGGAGCAGTAGATAGCCCAACCAGCCTTTCCAACAGCAAAGAATGCTGCATCAGCTTCTGTAGAATAAACATCTTTCTTTAGTTCTTTAGCCCCTTTATTTGCCTCTTTTCTTTCAAGTGTCTTCTAAGCCCTTCATGACAAGGAAGACATTTTGTTCTGTTCTTATCTGTTCTTTCCCTCCTTCCGTGTACAGTCTGGGATCTCACCAATCATCAGCAAGGCAGTCTAATACAGTCTAAAATTGCTGGGCTGCAAACTGTAGTGGCTGAGGCACAAGCATGTATTTCTTTCTGCTGACTTTATTAGAGGAGCAGTAAATTCTGGCTAGCCAACAAGGTGGACAGCCAAGGCTGGCAGACAGCTGTGCAAGCTAATGTCTTAAACTGCTGCAGTTGGATTTGCCAGGGGCTGCCTTCTGAAACCTTTAGTCTGCCTCTGGTTTGTGTCTATCAGAGTTAATTTTTTCCCCTCAGAAAGTAATGGCAAAAATTGGCTTGTCTTCACTTGGGTTCTGCAGGAGAACCTACCATCCTACAGGGATATTTCCTCTCACCTCCCAGTGCAGCCCCAGCTGCAAATGAGCCACTTAATGTCATACATGGACTTTGCTAAAGCTGTGGCAGAAGCTGGGGCTGTCCCGTGCTTAATGAAGACTGCAAGAATAGTGTGACCTTCTCTTTAGTTACTCACTGCATTCATTAAATGGGAAATTTTCTGTGGAATACCAAAATTGTTTATACTGCATTAAGCAAGGGAAGTTTGCCAAATATTTAATGCTTGTTTAACTTAAAATATGTCCAAACTAAGTGTGCTCCCCTGGCTTTGATTTGATTTTGACATAAAGTATGAGAACCACCAAGTTTCAGCCTGCCACATATGTCTCTCTGTTGTCTAGATAGTTCTACAAACAAGGAGAAACATTTGTGGAGAAAGATTAACTTGGCCATGTCTGCATTGTTGCAAAGGGAGAGCATGGACACTGCCCTCACTTTGTGGTGCTGAGCTTTTCAGATCAGAGGGGATATTTTCAGGCAGTGTTAGTGTGGGCTGGGTTTCCAGTGAGGCTGAAGGCTTTTGTTTCCTTTCTGTAGCACTAAGCATTTCCAACATCTGTGAATGTCTGGCAGAAGAACTGAAGCAGATCAGATGATTTTTCTCTTTGAGGGAGGAGGTTAAAGGGAGGCATGCAGGGCTGGATACAAAAGGTAAAAAGGGGAATGTCAATCTTCATATGGTTCCCAGGAGGATGGAAAGCCAAGCTCAGATCAGCAGTGTGACCTCTGATTCAAGGAGTAGCAGTTGGGAGCCCCAGTGGTCGAAAGCATGGTTAGGGTTGTGTTTCCAAGTTGCATCACAGACACTCCCTGTGATTAGGGAGGCTACCAGAAATTCATGGTGTCTGACTTCTTGCTGTTGTATGGGAAAACAGAGACACACAAAAAATGTTACCACTAAATGAGCAAGCAAAAAACCCCCATGGAAATAACCTGTTGCAAAGCAAACTGACCTGGCTTTGGTAACTGGAGATCTGCTGTCTGTGCAGAAATTTTGGCTTCTGCTGCCACTATAAACTTCTAGGTTTCTGGGACATTTCCCAAAGTCTGGCACAATCACCTTCATTGCTCAGGGAGGAATTGCTGCTGTGCAGGTACCCTCCACATCTGTGGGGACCGTTGCCTTGTCATGTATCTTTTTCTACCACTTTTGTTTTGCCTTTAATACCCCTCTATCCCATGTTCCTGAGCTCTAAGGTGCAAATCTGCTGAGCTGCAGCTCCAGCTGCTGTGAAAAATTTTTTTTTGGGGGGGCAGGGGGAGATATGTGCTGCTTGTGTGGCTGCTGTTTGTGTGATCAGGGCAAATGGCACTTGAAGTTGGTGCCTTGTGTTGGCAAGACCTGGCTGCCCAGAAGGACCCTGGCCCTTCTAGGAGTGAATTCCTGTAGGTGAGTGCTGTTCTGGTATTGGGGAAGAAGACACCTGGGACCTGTAATGCTGAGTTCTGGCTGCAGTTGGTTTGTTATTCCTCATTCTTTTTTTCTTCTGTGGCACAGAGGATCTATAATTTTATTTTGCTGTCTGCTGCATCATCTATCTCAGCCCATTAGAGCATTTAAAATCATAGAATACCCTGAGTAGGAAAGGACCTACAAGGATCACTAAGTCCCACTCCTGGCTCTGCACAGGACACCCCAAGAGTCACACCATGTACCCTAGAGCATTGTCTAAACACTTCTTGAACTCTGTCAGGCTTGGTGCTGTGTCCACTTCCCTGGGGAGCCTGTTCCAGTGCCCAACCACCCTCTGGGTGAAGAACCTGTTCAAAATATCTAACCTTAACCTCCCTTGACAGATTTTCATTCCATCCACTCAGGTGCTATGACTAGTAACTAGACTTTTTGCTGCTTAATTTGCTGCCTAATTACTTGAGCAGCTGTCAAACCTCTGTAAGGTAGGCTGTTACTCCATCTCTCTTGCTTTAACCAAAGACAAGCAAATAAAGTCATCTCATCCTCTGTCTTAGAGATGTGGTAACAACCACTGACTCTGTATGGTGAAGAGCACAGGGCTATGCTTCTCTTTTGAGAAAATAAAATAAGAAAAGATGAAGGTCAGACATGACCTTTGTGCTTTGCTCCACAGTACTTGCTTACCCAGTAACTGAGAGGGAATTTTCATGAGTGGAGCAGCAGTAGCTCAGCCATCTTCTCAGGCAAAATGTTTGTGGTACGTGTGAATTCAGACTGCTGCTGTACTTACTCAGCCCTGAGCTTCATCCCACTATGTGGTTGCCTGATGAGAGAACATAAAGCACCCACTAGGATCTCCTGCCACACAATCCAGGTCCCAAGGGGACTGTAGCTCCAGGGGATGGTCATGCCCTACCTGCCAGCCTCTTCTCTGTTCTCTCAGTCATGTCCTGAGCCTGCCTTTTCTATGAAAACCATCTGCTGATTCAGTTCTTCACCCTTGTACTAATTGTCCTGTTTCCTTCTGGCCCCAGCCTTGCTGGCTGGAATGATGGATGACCTGGAAGGGAGATGTAGCCCCCCTGCCTTTCATTTCATCGCTCCTTGCTGTACCCCAAGCAGCAGATGCCTGTGAAATCCTGCAATCCCAGGAGAGAGCTCATTTGGCATTCCTGTTTAGCTCATGTTTGAGCAATGTCACTTGGACCCATGAGCTGTAAGGGGAAAGATTGTTCTCAGCACAGACTGAAGTTTTAGAAGTAAAAAGGTGCTAGAACGGTCACTGTGTGTAAACTGGTGATTTCCACAAACACATACTAAATTGCCATGGTCCTTGAGAGATGTAGCTGTCTCCCCACAAGCAAGAGGCACCAGGCTGACTCTTCCACCAAATTCAGGCTCTTGCGGAGGTACTGAGGTCTGCTCTGTGTTCTGAGCACAACTTTAACAATTCCTTAGACATGGACAAAACAACTTAATCTTGTTCTTAGAAGCCATTGACCTTTTTCTGTTGACACTTTAAAAGGAAAAGTCACCCTGAGGCAAACTTCTGACATGGAAACATTTCAACCTGAGCAGTTCAGTGCTGGCAAAGTTCTCAGCAGTGGAAAAGATATTTTCAAAAGAGAAAGTGTCAGGCTGCTTTTAAGCATTGGGTGCTACCTGTTACACCCGTAACAGTGTGGGTTCATTCAACAACACCTTGAATTCTGTGAATCTGCTGGCTCAGCTGCTCTCCATTCCTCAGAGGACCTTTAGAGGAGTCAGGCTGTGAAGTACAAACCCAAGCAAAGTTGGAGGGGGATGAGAGCTGCTGTTTCATATACACAACTTGGCATGTCTTTGTATTTTCCAGTCACGAGGATGTCTAGCAAATTCCAGATGTGTGGAAAAGTGTGCCTTTACCTTGGCATTTACTACATTTCTCATCATGGTCCTTGACTCCTTACAGGCTGTGGCTGAGATTCTGCCATGGCCTTGGCAATGTCTGCATTATTAAATTAAACATGCATGGGTTTGCCAACTGTGGGGCCAAGGGAGACCAAATGGCCAACGTCTATATGCTGCTATTAGATTGCCTTAGCTCTTACTTAGAGGTGCTGCATGTGAATTACTTCTTGGCTACTGGGGATCTGTGCTAACCCCTAAACCATGTCTGAGAACTTGCAGATCACATCATTGGCCCTATTCTCTGAGTTTGGATGCCTGGGGTTTTCCTGCTAGTGCCTGGCTCTCTTGAATTTCCCAAGGTAAGCACAGCCTCTGTGCCCATCCCAAAACCATGCAGATCCTCAATTTTGCCCTTTGTGGTGCTCAGGAGTGGATTGTGCTCTGTCAGCCCTTGGTGGCTTCTCCTGCTGCCTCAGGGTATTCCTGTCCACAGCTGAACTCCAAGTAGCTTTGCTGGGATTAGCCTAGACATGGACAATTACTGAAATGTCTGTGATACCTGTTATGAATTCACTCCATTTAGTGCTCTAAACTCTTCCTCCTTACTCCTGGGTTATCAGCCATAGCTATTGCTAAGGAGTTTGTTAGGAACACCAGCAGGGAGATGAGCTGACACTGATGAGCTGACATAGTTTATTGTGTGCTGTGGAGGAGTCTTCAGGTGGTTCCAATCTCCAGTTCTAGTGACACAGCTGCAAGTAGCATAGAGGCAAAGGCTTGTGTACCACAGTTATCTGGCATATGGGTTGTGTACCTGCTATGAAATCTTGTCTGTATTTCTGAGCCATGGAGAGCTGTGCAGTAACATGAATCTCCCATGAAGGATGGTCATCCTGCTATTTCTTCGTGTAAAATTCCCTTCACCAACAGCTTCAAGGACAATGCTGTATTGCTCAGACACTTAATGCTGTAGAATTTGTCTTGGGAAATAATATAATTGCATTTTTTTCATAACAAAGCCATTACACTGTCAAAAGCCTAATTTTCTGTTGCATTAGCTGACAGCCAGCAGAGATTGCTGGGAAAAGAAAGTGCTTAGCTTAACCTAAATTTCTTGCTAGCAAGAAAAATGGAATGAAAACAAAATGAATTTATAATGAAATGGATTTATTTCTGGGCTTTCCTATTGTGCTGTTGTTTGCTTTCTTTGAGGGCATTTAGAGCTGATTAGCAGCCCTGGAGACAGAAGTCCATTATTTACCCAAAGAGCAGCCAAAAATGGAGAGACAACAATGCAGCTTTCCTCCCTCCCTTTTTCTCTATCCTCTGCATCCCAAAACAAGCCTCAAATTTGCCCAGAAGGGAACATTCTTCATCGAAGAGAGGACAGCTAAGTCTGTGTGGTCTGCTGCTTTCTGTTGGAGATGCCAGCAGAGAATTTGCTGGAGGTCTCCAGTTCCTCAGGGTCAGGTCCCCGTGCTGGGGAGAAGCATGGAATGCCTGCCTGGACTGTGGGAGGCAAAGGGCTGGCAAGGGTGTCTGAATCCATCTGTGCTTAACCAGCCTTCTGGGAAGCAGCATCACAGGGACTGTTCAAGGAACAAGGAGGATGAACATGTGGTCTTGCTGAAGAGATTTTGCAAAAGCCTGCACAAAAAATGTGTTTCTTTCCATGGGAATTAAAGCTAGGGGGAAAAAATTGGGAGAGCCAGATATGAGCTGGTCTGCGGCAGCATCTCTACCCTCTTCCTCCTCCCTGGGTCCCAGGAATTGTTCCTGGAATCTCTGCATGCTCTATCTGTGGTACATGGGCACTTAGATACCTGCAGAGATCCCAAGCACCCATGGCAATTTTTGCCTGTAGCAAGGCATTTTTAATTGCAGGTTTAGAGGCAATTACAAATCATTTGAAACATAGCCCTGGTTTATTGGAGAAGGTTTACAATGTGGGGAAAATGCTGTCTTTTGTCTCTCAGTTGCCCACTGAGGTAATAGCATGGCCAGTAATGGATATCAGCTCCAAAACAGTAGGGGATTTAGTTCTGGAGGTGGCTGTTCCCTCTCTGAAACAAGACTAGAGCTGCCTCATGTTGTTCTGTTTGTTCCCAGACTATTGAAACCATGAGTAAATCCATTCTACTTTTTCTCCATCCCTAATCTTGCATGTTACATCTTATACAGAGGATTTTTTTTTCCCCTAGAAGGAACAGGAATTTGATCTTAATGGCTTACTGTCCTGATTAGAACCTTAGCTAAACTTGCACTATAGTGAAAATATTAAATTCAGGTTTGTAACCATTCTTTGCCCTCTTCTGGCCATAAAATGGTGTTAAACTGCATATTTTCACCTCTGATTTGGCCTGTCCCCCAGATTTCAATGCATTAGGAGATTTTTGGATCTCATGTTTCTTTAAAAGTATTGTTGATAACAATCAAAACAGAAATTACTTTTATAAAAGAGCATTATTTATTAAGTCAGACATCTGTTTTTGCTTTCTCTTTTCCTCCCTTATGCTGAGCAAGACAAGGGAATGAAATGTCAGGGAGGGAAATATGTTGTTTGAGTTAAAGTATAGAAGTCATATGCTTAGAGTAGCAAAAGCATAGAATTTATTCATTCCTATGCCAATGTGAATAAATGTGGATGAATCAGCCATGAACACAGTCAGCCTTGATGTTAGGGGAAGGTTTATAACTGCAAGACAGTTTTAAGACCAGGCTTTCAGTGGGTGTGAGACAGCCAAAAATAGCAGCCTTTTATCAGTGTCATGTAAATGGAGTTGCACAAAGAGGGAGCACAGGTAACATGGAGATGGACTTGGTGACTCACAAGGACTTGGTGACTCCCAGCCCTGTGTACATCCCAGCTGTGTGATCCCATTGAAGACAAGAGTTGGTGCTAGGGACTGGTGCTGAAGGGCAGGAGGAGCAGTGTGCTGGCAAAGTGGGCAAGGAAAGTCATCAGGACAGGAAGGGAGGGGGGGGCTGAAGTTCATCTTACTCCAAAGCATTAGAAAGATGTCAAAGATTGTGACTGCCCAAGCACCTCGAGGAAATGAAGTTTCCACAAGGACAAAGTTACAGGAGTAAAAATCAATCATGAGAGGGAACGACACAGGACAGGAAGCAGACGACAGTTTGACAACACAGAGCAATGAGAGCTGCTGGCAACTGGAGAAAGTTCAGTGCTAATGAACAGCAGGTCTGGCACTTGAGAGAGAAATTAAACAGCCTGTGGACAGCAGAAAGGGTTGTGTAGCAGAGAGACACTCCAGGTGACTGAGTTTATTACCGGGAGCATCCTTGCTGAAAACCTCACACTGCACTGGTGGTGAGAAGAAAACAACACATTTCTGCTCTAGAATGGTACTTTTGCTCTTCCT
This sequence comes from Agelaius tricolor, assembly GCF_023055355.1. Taxonomy (NCBI): domain Eukaryota; kingdom Metazoa; phylum Chordata; class Aves; order Passeriformes; family Icteridae; genus Agelaius; species Agelaius tricolor. The sequence goes on from NW_027269269.1 coordinate 23,699,781, forward strand.
GCCTGGGATTCCCTTGTCCAGGGCAAGGCTGAGGGTGGAAAGGACAGTGCCAGGGGGCCAGAGGTTCAGCAGCACTGGGATGCAGGGACAGAGCTGTGCCAGCTACAGCTCCTACAGCAGCCATGAGTTAGTGATGAGTTGGATGGCACAAAGCCACCTTTTCTTGCCTTGTGATTTCAGTAAGGTGGTGTGGGAAGGGGGCCATTTGACTGCCCATGTGGTATGAAAAAAATAATTTTCTTGGGGAAATATTAGGAGAAAGGACCTGTGTGAAGAGGACACACAAAAACAGCCACTTCTTTACTCTGGCTATAATCTGTCTTGTGTGCATATGACAGTTTATACACTCACAGAAAAAGCACATGCAATTAATTCAGCCCACCTCAGACATGACAGGGGAGGGAAATAGGGGAGCACTTGCCTCAAAAAATATGATAAACTATATAGTACACAGCAACTGCAAGGACATTGCTTTTCAGAGCATTCACAACAGGGACAGGCCAGCTCCTGTGACAGGGACTCCCTTGCACAAAGCAATGTGGCCAGCTAAAGGAATACCATGGATTTTTCTAAGAGATCTCTGCCCCTTGTCCGTTGGTGTGCCTCTGGTTTGCATGCACAAAGCAGGAGAGCATCAAGATCTCCCCAAGACATTGGATCCAGCTGGTTTGGTGGTTACTCTTCCACAGATTCTGGTGGGTTTGTGTTGGTTTGGTTGTTGGTTTTGGTTTTTTTTTTTTTGACAGAGTTGTGTTTATAATTCCCTATCTTAGCTATGTGAGAGAGAGAGGGCTACAGCTTCCACCCAAGCTCTGAGCTTATCTCTGCCAGCAGCTGGTGCCACAGGCTGGTGTGATCCTTGAGAGCTCCTGTCTGATCTCCTGAGCTGTGCCAGCTTCATCCTGTCAGAACAAAGGGCTGGATTTGGAGGGGTACAGAGGAGGCCATCATTCAGGGAGACACCTTTTCTTGCGGGTTGTGGAGGGTCAGGGCTGAGCTCCTGCATCAATGCTGAATTTAAGTGGGAACCACTGAGAGGACAGTATGTTGGGCTGAAATTCTGCCAGGCCACTGGCAGAGTCTCCCTGTAACATTGTGATGGGGCTGAGCTGCATGCTGAGACTATGAAAAAGCTTCCCTTCAGCATATGGGGTTGGGAATTTGGTTTGGCTTGTGCTAGAGCTGGGCAGGGGAGATGGATGCGTGCAGATGTCTGTATTGCAGCCCTCCAAGTGCCTGCCCTACTGACTGCTTTGGTGTTGCACAAACCCTGAATTTGCTGCCCAAGACCTCGAGTGCTCTTTGGGTTCCCTCCCTATAGCACACATTTCCCAGCTGTGGGCAGTGGTGCTTCACATGCTTGATCTGTGACAAGCTCTGGGAGCCATGAGGACAAAACAAATGAGAAACACATGTTTTATTGAGCAAGTTTGCGTGCTGATAGCATCATGGCCTCAACATTTTGCACCACGTCTCCTTAAGGCAGTTGTAACTCTCAGGGAAAGCAAGAAAGCTGCCTTGGTTTCTGCTGGGCTAGTTGGGGGCCTGAGGGGGTCACAGCTGGTCCCAAAGCCAGAGTGGTCTGTGCTGGGATCTTGTAGCATACCTGGCAAGCTGGGGTTTGCAGCTCTCTCTCTGGGCTGGGAGGCAGCTGCTCCTCCCTTGCAGTGCAGCTGCAGCTGCTTCGAGGAAAACTTTTGAGCCAGGAATGCGTAAGGATGCCGGCATCTGTGTGTGCTCACAGCCTTTCATCTCTGAAATGCAGCCCAGCCAGGCCACAGGGCAGAAAGCAAAACGTCCTGGGAAGGGTTCAGGAAGTATTAGAGAATAGTTCATGTTGTTGGAGGTGATTCAAGCAGTGATCCCTCTTCTAGGAACGCAGGCTGCAGGAGGCATGGAGAGCCTTGGGGTCACTAGCAGGGCTTGGAGACCTCTCCTTCTAGCCCAGGGCATGACTGAAGCTCATAGCAAGTCCCTGATGCCTCATCACTGTCTCTGGGGGGGGAGAAAGGTGAGATGGGCAAGTGCTCAGATTGTTGTCATCACATGTGACACTGGCACTTTCTGGCACTGATTGCTTACCCTTAGTGGTTTGGGGCCAGACAGGCTAGTGGAGTTCAAAAGCCCTGTGTTTAAGTGACTGCAGTGATGTACTCAGGTCCTTTATGTCACTGCAAGTTGAGCCACCTCTGGGTGTGCGTAGAGGTCATGGCAGTGTCTCTAGAAACTACCCATCAGGGGAGGAGAGCTGGGAAGACCCAGGCACCTGCTCTGCAGCTGGAGGCAGTGCTGTGTTATCCCTGTATGAGTCCTGGGTGCACTCTGCTTTCCAGGCACATGTAGTGCACATATCAGCCTCCCATTTAAGTTTCTGCATGCAAACCTCCTGATGCCCATCAGCTTGCCCAGCTGGGTTTGGATGGTGCCAGCAGGGCAATGATATCCTCCTCTGCTGACTCACTGTATGTCTCAGGAGGCAGGCACGGGGGGTCTGAAGGATGAGAAGGAATGCAGCAGGAGCGAGTGTTTGAGAGGGGAGCAGAGCAGGGTTTGCAGCCCTGGTACAGTTTGGACTGGGAGCTGCCTCATTAAATCACTGCTTTGCTGGAGTGGCTCAGAGGAAGAGATGCCTTCCCTGAAGCAGGATCTCTCTGGGTTCTCATAGCCACCAAATGGAGATGTGGCTTTATTTTTCTGTTTGCTTGTTTTTCAAAGTTGAGCCATGGGAGTCGGCATCCAAAGTCTTCCCAACTAGACAGGAAAAAATTCCATGGTTGCAGAGAGAGGGGAGAGCGATGTCTGCAACAGTTCTTCGTTATTTCCAGACACAGTCACAAAGAGCCAGATGGAAGGAGATGAAAGAATTAGAAGAATAGGTTGCTTTAGACACCAAATAACAATATTATAGGAATAAAGCCATTGGAATAACTTATTGGTTTTGTTTTTTTAATTTCCTAGCTGAATCACAGAGTCAACTCAAAAACTGCATTTTAGGTCAGTTGAAATTAATGTTTTATTTCCAGCAGAAAAAAAATAGCTGGGCAAACACAGTTGCTAAGCTTACCAAAACATGTTTTTATTTTGCTTTCTTTGACCTTTAAGCTTACATACATAACCTCGTGAAATATATTTAAAAATAAGAGAGGGAAAAGAGTTCATCTTAGAAATCATTTTGGAATCAAAGCTGCTCCCTGAACTAGGCACAAATTTCCAAATAGTTTTGGTCTACCTCAAATTGCATTTCCTAGTGAATTAGGTCTCTGTCTGAAAAATGTTACCCAGCCTTATTTAGGAGTTATAGGAAATCAATGGTCACTTCTCTTGTTTCTTAATCACAGAATTGCCTTTGGGCTGCAAATGCTGCCAAGTCTGTGCTGTCAGCCATGGGGACATAAGGGAAGCTCTGCTCTGGCAGAAGTGGTGATGACTGAGCTGGCTCCCCAAGACTACACATGTAGGTATGGGTGTGCCATTTCTAGTGACCACAGCAGAGGTTGTTTGCTTCATTTTCCCCTTCATTTTATATACTGCTCCTCTGCTGGCAGGGGGATTGTGGCTCTGACAGGTGTATCTTCCAAGCAACACATCATAAGCTACCAGGTCAGGAGGGGTGTTGGGGGAAATAGCATCCAGCTTCCTCACTGATAGTCCACACAACATAATTATCTCGTTTCCCTTCTGTTTAGGCTGTGTTAAATCAGAAATGAGGCAGGAGACCCACAAGGACACACCAGTATAAGCGCAAGCAGCTTGCCTAAGAAAAAGCCTCCATGTTTGACCAATCTTCTTGGGTGACATTGGGTCCAGCAGAAGCTGCAGGGAGCAGTGCAGGGGCAAAGGGGCCACTGTTGGCTGTGGTGCTGATAGCCTGGAGAGACACCCATCCTTGGGGCATCCATGGGAAGGCTGGAAACCCTGGGACTTTGGAAAGTTTTTCTCCTTCCAACTGTGGCAGTTTCCATAGTGACTCTACTTTGTAGCCTATTTCATAGTGATGCTGCCAGTTTTCTCATGGCCTTCTTGCCTTATCAGAGTTTCCTCTTGGCTGTCTCAGTGAAGAGGTCAGTCATTAAGTGTAAGTCACAGACTTACAGAGCTTTTCCTACCTCAGAGGGAAGTCTCTTTAGCAAAGGCATGAAATGGTGTTAGCACTTCACAGGGATGGTTTCAGGTGCTGGTGACTTGACTGGAGGCTTTCTGAAGAATAATAGGGACAGCAGGAGTTGAAAAGAACATGCTGATCATAACTAGGGTCACAGTTCCTCTTGTGCTGGGTCCCACATGGCCCAACATTGCTACTCTTGATCTCAGTGAGGGGCTGTGGGGTGACTGACTGCCCTTGCAGTTTAATGGGACTTGCTTGTTGCTGATGTGATGTTTCTGAGAGTAGTGAACACATGCATGTGTGTCTCTCCCTGTGTACCTCTGCAGCCTTCCCAATGTCCCAGTTTCAGCAAGGATTTTCACTTAGTTTTTACAGCAGAGTTTTTTCTCTCCTCTTTCCAATACTAATCAGTAGATGCACATACCTGCCAGTTGTCAGGTCATCTCCTGAAATCCTAGTTTGCACTTTGCAGGCTGCAGTATGGTAGAGCTTTGGCAGACTTGCCTTCAGCTCCCTCTGGCTACAGGGACACAGTTGAACCTTGGATGGAGCCATGCCTTTTTGGCAGATGCACCACCGATGAGCAGACTCCAGGTTCCTTCCACAGCCTACTCAAACTTTTCCTCTCTTCCATGTTCACCTTACTTCACTTCTATTTTCAGGTGTTCCTGTTAGTCTGATAACCATTCCCAGCTATATGATTTCAGGAAGGGGATGGATGCTCCCTCAATACCACAGGCCAAGAAAAGTTGTCTACACAAAATAATGCCTAATAATGAGATGTTTTCTGAGCCTTCCTCACTGTTCTCACTGGGTAAAGGAGATTTCATGACTGCATGAAGTAGAGAAGCTTCAAAGGAGAGAAATGACTGTGACAGAGCACTGTCCCCTGAGGATTCACTCTTCCATAGCTGCCTCCAGCAGAGCCATTGGGTAGAGCAGACCCAAAGCTGCTCCGCATTAACAAGGAGCTGATCAAATCCTTGAGCCAGGATAGAAAATGGGAAGTACAGAACTGGCTTATGTCCAGCTCTGTTCTCACTCTCCCACACTGAGGCTGACTCAGTGTTTCCCCCCAGTCACACAGCAATTTCCATTGCTTTTTTTGCAATGTGCTGTGGTGGAAGGAGAGTAAAGACGGACTAAGGGACAGAGCTGGGAAGAGGGATCATCAAATCCATTGCAGTTGGATTCCCATCCCAGTGAGGGGAACAAAACCACTGAGGACTCTTGCACAAGAAGCTGGAGGCTGCTGGTAAACCTCAGCATTTCCTGCAATCTACATTCCTCCTGTGTATCCAGTTACTGGAAGGGGTGTGAATATGCCATAGGGTTGTAAATTCTAACTTGCCTCCCACTGCTTAGCTCAGTCTTTCCTCCTCTCTGTTGGAGCCAGGTGATGGCTGAGAAATGTGCCAGATCTGGATTCCATTCAGAAATAAATCATCCCTGGTCAGAAAAAAGAGGCAACAAAACTTAACTGGCAGGACCAGTAAAATTTGCAGGACTTCAGAGTGTGGGAAATTAGGGGAATGAAGGATGAAAAAAGAGGGCTGCATGATACAAAATGAGCTGTGGGTCAACACAGATTTAGGGGCTGAAAAGGGAACATTTGAGGTTGTATATGGCACAAAGTACCTCAGACTGGGTAATGGGTGTGGGAACAGGCAGCTGTGTCAGTGTACCTCAGAATGGGGCAGATGAAGGAAGGAACATACACCTTTGGGGAAATGCCATCTGTCAGAGAAACCTCCCTTTTACAGCTGAGCCTGGGTGTGCTTAGAGAGAGGTGATGACATCTATGTTTGGTTGCTAGCAATAGTTTGTGGTGCACAGCTCTTCTCTGGTGTGGAGGCCCTGAGGGTGAACTCTTCATCTTCCTCCTTCATCCTCCTGTTGTCAAAGGCTTCTTCTGACAACTCGTAAGCGCTGTGACATACAGAACATCACTCTCCTGCTGGAATTCAGAAGTCGATGCTGGTCTTGTTCTTATTTTTGCTTTAAACAAAATAGGATGGAGAATTGTGATTCCTAGGAGCTCAGCCATGGCAAAATAGAGCCTGGCCCAGTGCAATGAGGATATGGGAAGAAGAATCATACCTCAATGAGGAGTACAACTGGTGCATTCTCGTGACTCTAGCTGGTCAGAGTGACCCCGAGATACGTTAGAAAGTCTCTTTTTCCCAGCCCGACAGTCGAAGAAGGAGTCAGGGCTCTTCAGTTCTCGGTCTCAAGGTTGTTTATTGTACCTTATCTATAAAATTTTTTCTCCTGACCTGCCAAGGTCTGTTCAGCAAGACAGTCAGAGGCACTCTGCCTGCCCCTGGGGCAGTGTTATCTTTTTATACTAAAAACTACATATACAATATTTACAATTACTTTCCAATACCTATCACCTATGTTAGACAGTGAGCTTCTACTCTAAACCAATCTAAAAGTGCCAACATCTCAGCAGAAGATGGAGGCCAAGAAGAAGAAGGAGAAAGGCTGGACGCACCCAGATTCCTCCATCTTGCCCCCTGAACCCCGATTCTAAAAACCCAAAAAAATCTATTTTTCCACCCTGTGACAAACTAATTATTATTCTACTTATACTTTCATGGCTTGCAGATCCTCATCTAAGGTTGGTAATTTTTTCCATGGGTCATAATCAAAGTCACAGGTGTCTTGGGCTTTGTGCCAGGGTCTCTGAGCCCCCTGGCAGAGGTCCTGGCAATTCAGGACAGCCAGAGGGATGTCCTGAATTCCGACAGTACATCACTCATTGAAGTGGTCCTGGCTCCAGACCAGAGAGCAGAGGGAGCTGAGCTGCTGTCTTCTGTTCATTCTTGAGCAAGTCTTGCACCTTGGGCCTTTCCTTTCCAGTCTTGTCACATGAGAGGATGACACCAATCTCATCCCTAAGGCCCTGTGGAACTAACTTCATTTAGGACCTTTCACATGCACTGAGATGCTTCCCTGTGTGTGAGGGTGATTTTTCTATCCAAATACAAAGTGACTAACTTGATTCCTCCCTCTGAGAACCATGGTGCAGCAGAGCATCACATCCTCTCCTCCTGTGGGACTGATTCTGCCCTGCTTACAGCTGAAGCCTCTTCAGCTGGTTTAGTATGCACAAATCAGTCACACTCTGAATCCTGCCTCCATGCCTTGCTGGGACCAACACTAGTAAGAAAGATCCCGGTGGTTGTGGAAAAGCCGGCAATTTCACCACATGATGCAGCAGAAGGGAATCAAATTCCTTCTTCTAGAGGTGCTGTAGGGATAGGTGGAGGGAATAGGGCTGAGAGAAGTGCAGCTTTGGGCCATGACACTTTGGAAGCTGTGAGTATAAGGAGTGTTTCTGCCTGAGCAGCAGAGAGGCTGCAGGAGTGAGAGTGCTGCCAGATGCAAGCTCCCTTCCTTCTAGCAGCCATTTTCCAGACTTGTTTGCAGGAGCGATTTCCTCTTCCCCAGACTCTCATGTCATTGTTCCCCTAATGGGGCCTCACCGGTCATTGCCTTGTGGTGGAAAATATGAGGCTGTGGGGGCCAGAGCACAGACATTCCTTCCAGCTTAAAAGGGAAAACAGAGCCCTTGTGCAGTGGAGTCCCCCAGAGGTGTGCCTGGCTCCGGAACTGTTTCAGCAGCATCACGCTGTAAGAGACATCAGCTGTTTGGCAGATGCCTTTTTGCTCTTGATTAGGTTGTGGGGAGAAAACGCTCCTTCTTCCCAGTTCTTGTTTCCCTTTCCGTGCAGGCACCACCTTCTGCCTGCTCTCTGTGGGACATGAGAAAGCCATGGCTGGTGTGTAAGGGCTGCTGCTCCTGCCTGCAGTCCAGGCCATGTCTCCACAGGGCTCAGTGGGGAGGTAGAGCTCTGTATCCATCCTGCCAATGTCTGCAAGGCAATGCTGCCCAGGCAGTCTTTTTTAGCAGCAGTACAAGCATCAGACATCTTCATGTCCCTTTCCCTGACAGAGTCATGGACGAATTCCTACAAGCAGGTTTTCACAAGCCGTGTTGTTTTTCCATGGCCTCATGTAGAGGTCACTGACCTGATGGGCCCCCTTTATCACAGAGGTCACTCAGAGCCTCAGCCACTCTCCTGCTCAATGCACATATGATGGACACATCTGATCTGTGGATCCTGGACTGAGCAGCCAGCAAGTCAGGGAGGGTATTGCACAAATGGGTGAGGTAGGGGTTTGCAGAGAGGGAACCTCCTATGAGCTCTGGGAGTTGCAGTTCCTTCCCTCTATTGCCTTCTTTTCTCTGCATCCAGATTTTCTGGGAACACACCCTGATTCCCAGCATGTGCAGAGATGTATGGTCTGGCTTGTTTCCCATGAGCAAAGTCAGCTGCCATTAAATATTCATCTCGCAAGCATTCAAAAGCCTTTAAGGGGTTGCACTTGATGTTTTAAGAGAGCCAGTCCTAGATGTCAGTTAAGAATAGAAAGAGATAGGAGCAAAGTATTGGAAAGAGGGGTTGGCTGATGTCTAGGTGTGTGTATTGGTGGATTGGGGCACATGGTCTTCCATGGCAGGCATTCCACAGGGAGTGCAATAACTCCTGACACTGTGTCCAGATCTCTGTTCACAGCCCTTGATTGAAGCTGGCTGAAATACTCTAGTGATGGAAGCTCTGAGGGGGCAGAAGGGAGATGGGAGTCTGTCCTCCAACACAAAGAAAATGCGGTAGGGGAAGCACGAGGGTCAGTGGCAGGGAGACAGCAGGGGGCCTGGATTCATGGCAGGGGGCTGGAGTGAGGATCTGTCCTCAGAACTGCAAGCAGCAGTGACATTGAGTCTGTCAAGAGGAGAGGCTGAGCCAGAGAAGTGTTGTGTGGGGCTCTGCAAAGGAATTACTGCCTGGTTCCCTAAGGAAGCAAGGCGATGTCAGCAGGCTGTCTGTGTCTGCCTGCCTGTCTCTGGCCTCCAGTGAGCCTTGACTCTACGGGCCTGTTTCCGGCACAGCTGATAAAGCAGCGGAGGCCTCCGAGATAATGGCATCCAGCTGGTTTTGTGACTCTAGGTGACTGCCTTAATGAGAGGGGCCTGTGAAGACCTCCCCTGAAGAAGGAGTCCATGAGCTGCCCTGGAACTGGCTGACAGACAGGCCGTGCAGAGCGAGCTGTTGGAAACTGGCCTTCATTAGTTCTGCTGCTCACAGGATGGCTTTAGGAATTAGGGGAGGGGGAATCCTGCAGTTTAAATGGCACTGGGCCCCTCTGCATCCAGCACAGACCCCATATTGACACCCTTCAAACAGGATACTGTTAGCATTGGGAATGTCGAGGGAACATTGTCAAATGCAACTGGTCACACTCCCTTGGGGAATCCAGCCCTGGTCCAGACTTTGCCTGACAAACATCTCTTCTTTTTTGACTACCCAGCTCAGGGGTAGCCTGGTTTTGAGCCTTTCCAGCTGCCTAGCAACACCTTCGCTGGTGTGAGCAGCAGGACATGCACCATGTGCCTTCCAGAGACAGGTGGGGAACCCCTGCAGCAGGGGAGGGAGGAGTTCCAGAGGGTGCCACTTTGACCAAAAAAAAGCGTTCAAGAGATGACCCTGCACCAGTGTGCACAGCAACCTCTGGCAAGAGGTTTCATTCCAAAGTAGAGTATGTGTTATTCCACAGCCTATTGTACCATTCCAATAGCGATGATGTCCTGGGATTGTCCTGATAATGTCTGGTTTTTTTGGAGAGCTGAATAGCATGATTCAATCCCCGCTTGCTGGGCTTATCACCGTCTTATTTTTGCTAAATGAAACTCAAGCCTTCCAAGTAAGAATTTAAGATAATTTGTGTGGATTTTCTTCCAACCTGAGGCAGTAGCCCAAAGAAAGGAAAACTGTAATGGTCACCTTACCTATCTATTTATGGCAAGCCCAGTGTCAGGGGTGCCTGCTTGTTTCACGCTAATCTGCTCAGTTTATGCTGCTGCCAAATTTCCGCCCCATCACATCAGAGTGTTAGTGGATCCAGGGAGCTGCCACAGGAATTGGGTCAGGTTTGCAGGGAGGAACAAGTGCTTTGCTTGTTAGTTGCAAACCAAAACAACAGGACAAACGTGCTGCCAGAGCCAGCTGCACAAATGACCAGAGGTGACAAGCTGGCTGCCCCTTCGTGCCCTCAGTGAACATGGGATCTGGTCCCCTTGGACCTCTGCAGGAGGACACCGCTGCCGAAAGAACGGGAGAAACACTTGGGTAATGGGATGAAACGCATAAGCCAAATGCTTTCTCAGTGCCATCACTGTACAGGAGTTGCTAAATTTTCCTGGCTCCCTCCTGAGCTCCTCTGCTGCCCAGCTCTCTCTTTTTGAATGTTGCAGCACAATGCTTCTCCCTCCCAGCTCCACAACAGGAGAGGAGGGAAGTTTGGAAGTCAGGAGACATAGCTTTTCTCAGCTTTCTGCATCATTAACCTACTGCCTTGTGTTTCCAAATCTTTCTGCGTTCAGAAGCAAACATTGCCAAGACAACAGCTAGACAAGGCGCTAGATTTCACGGCTGGATGTTGAGTTGGTTTAGATATTATACAGGCTATGCAGTTTATGGGTAGCACCTTGGCATGTTCAGAGATTCCTTACATCCCTACTCCCCTGTTAGTTGTGGCAGGCAACAGGCAAAAGGGATGTGGATGTGAAGATGTAGGGACGACTGGCAGAAATACGTAGCTGCACAGCTTATTTCTCTCTGCCTCATGGAGGGGAGTCTACTGTGAACTGTACTGATTATATCTGAAAACTTGCAGCCAGCTTTTGCTGCTGCCTTCCCTGAGGCATGAGAATCTGTGCATGTCTTGCAATCCCAGACATCATTTTGGTGCCCTTTAGTTTTGCCTTCTCTGTGTAATACTCAAGTTTGTATAATACATGGGATTGCCTCCCATAGGAGTTTTCAGTGCTCCAGCTTTAGAGCGCTTTGATTTCCGTGCACATCATGCAAGGCAAAACCACAAAACCTTGATTTTACAGCCAAGAGCACAGAGCATTATGTGGGGGTCAAGTAATTTTATGTATTTCCAGAAAGTGATGCCAAAAGAAGAAAGGACCTGCCCTCACTGCTGATACCAGAAAAGGTTGTTACTTGTATGAATAGGAGCAGGACAGTAGGTAGTATTTCTCCAATGCAGTATGGGCTGCTGAGAAAAAGACTTTTGAGATCTCAAAGAGGAGATTTTCTGTGGAAAGATATGCAGAAAACAAGCCAGTATGAGGGGTTGTTGTAAAGCATATTAACTCCCCATCTTGTCTTTCTGCTTGTTTCCCAGAACATGTGTAATGGCAGTAATCCCTGCTGCTCTCTTCGGGCTGTAGGGCACTGTGGACATGGAGCTGTGTGCGCAGCTCTTCTCTGCAGGTGGAAGCTTGTTCTTCCTTACAGAGGTGTTTTGTCATTGAATTGTTTGTGGTTTCAACTTTCACAGGCTGGTTGGGAAAGTCTCAGTTCCCACCAAGGGACACCAGACAGTCATGGCTCAGTAGGGGCCAGGGGAGGAGGCAGCCAAGGGAGAGCTGCAGTGGGCAGTTCCCTTGCAAAGGCAAGGAGCCGTGATACCTCTTTTCTGTCATGCGTACAATCACTCGTATCTCACTGCAGACACTGCACTGTTTCCATGCAGTCCCACCAGTGCAGAGCAGGCACAGCACCTGGCAGGACCTTGGGATCCTGTGCAGACCTGGCACTGCCTTGGTGTGTCAAGTCACACTCAGTCCTGGACAGCCGGGTGCAGGCAGGGACTCGGAAATGCTCCGGATGTCTGTGCTTACTCTGTGTTGGGGGTCCAACTTCTCAGCACCAGATGCTGCCAGAGATGAGAAACAGCCTTTTCCACTGCCTAATTTCCTAATTTTAGCTCTCCACCTTGAGGCCCTGCATTGCTGGTTGCCATGGTGATCCTTCACCACTGGCATTGCCTCTGGCTTTCGCCTGCGGGTGCCTTGGAAATGTCTTTTTCCTCCTTGCTCCTCAGGAGACAACAGCTGAGGCAGAGGCATTGCATGTGACTCTCTGCACTGTCAGCTCAGGTCTTCTGCTTAGTGTTTGCCTGTTAACATGCACGAACCTTCATCCACAGGGTTACATTTCCCAGCCCTCCAAAAGCATTGCGCATTCCCATTCCCATTCAGTAGACAAGCTGGGCTATGCATACATGACGCTGCCCAGCTGCCCTGAACTTCTGGCCCTTGAGCTGTTGAGAAGAGCTTTCTCCATGGTGTTTGCCAGAGAAGATGTCTGAGAAGGTCGTGCCCCTGCAGGGTGAAGGGTCAGAGTGCCCCTGTGTTGTGGCAGACATTCCAAAGGCACAGGCACTCCTGCCCTGGCTTCATCCTTGCTGCTTTTGCACCTTCCCACTTGCTCTCTGGGCGGCAGAGGAGTACCTAAAAGAGAGAGAGAGAGAGCTTGGGCACCTCACTCGAGGCAGAAGAGAGGAACTGCCTTGCCAAGGCTTGCAGTGGAAATGCCACCGTGCAGCAATTAATAACAATTCTCTGCCCTTTCCCTTCCGCCTGCCCGAGCGCGCTGTGGACTGGAACGGGTGACACTTCCCAAGCACAGGATGACAGAAAAGGCAGTGGCAGCTCTCAGAGATAAAGCAGTATAAAAGCTGTGATCCCAGCAAATCCTGATTTTAATTAATTTAATGGCAATGATGTTGAAACACTATGGAGTCTTTTTTTAAAATTTTAAATTTTAAAAATTTGTGGTTTATATTTTCAAGCTTTTACAAGGCAGGTGCAAGGATGGCTATTTAATATTAAAGTGGCAGCTGCCTCACTCACTCACTTCAGTGGGTGAAGCTTTATAAAAAGCAAACATGACAAGATCCAAGGTAAGATCAGAGTATCTCTCACAAGAAACCAGTTTGGCTGGTAGATTCTGGGAGATCACCAGAGAATTGGGAGATTATAAAGCCTCGTTTGCAGACCCTCACTGTACTCATCCAGTCATCCACCTCTGTCTCTGTTACACTGTCAGTTGTGCACATTTGCTGGGAAGGCAGCCAGGAGCTGCTAGAAAGAGCTCCCACCCTGTGGTATGCCACAGCTGGGTTTGAGAAACCCTGTGCCAGAATGAGAGGGCAGGCAGGCAGAGCAGCTTGCTTCATTTCTTCCTCTGGCTGAATCCTGAGGTGGATAAAGCCATGCTGGAATGTGGCAATCAGCCCCAACCCCCTGCCAGCCTAGGGCAACTTAAGGCAATAAGAAGAAGCAACCAGAAAATTGTGTGGCTTTGATTAATAAGAAAAATCAGAGTAATGTGGCCTTCTAGCCTGGCAGGTGGCAGAGTGTCTTCAGAAGCTATTCTGGTAATATCACCCTGCCAGCATCCCCATCCCAGGTTGCAATGGAAGAGCTGTGGGATGGTTCCTGGGCTTTAGCACTAGCAGGGAGGGAGCTGTGGATGGCCCCATTGGAGACTGGGTTTCCAAGTGAGCTCCCTTGGGGAGAGGAGTCCAGCAATCTAAGGTTGGGCACTGCAGATGGTTGTTGAGGCCAGCTGCATTGTAGCAGTGCCCTAAGTCCCAGCCAGGAATGAAAAGCCAGGTTTGGCATTGGCGGGCATGGATGGGAGGTGGCTGCTGGCAGTCCTGCCTGTCCATGGGAGAGGCAGAGTACTGCCATTTATTGTGGGCAACTGGATTACTGACCTCACTGGGTGGCCACTCAAAGCTGTGCCCAGCTGATTTTTTCTCTCTTTGACTGCTTGAAGGGATTGACAAGTTGTTCAAAACTCCTCTAAATGGATCAGCACTTTGGTAGTTACATTGCATTTTAGGTGTGTGAGTGCCCAAAGTCAGACTCCAGCCTTGGACAATTTGGGTTTTTCTTTGTGTATTTTGCAAAATGAGCTATTCTTCCTTCCCTGCCCTGAGCTGCATGAGGTTGCTTTGTGCAGTGAAGTACTCCTGTTGTTCCATGCCACCCCAGAAGCGCCCGGTTCCCATCCCTCCCCTGGAAGGTGGCTGGAGAGAGCTGGATGCAGGAGAAGGGATAGCGTGTCACTTGTAGCTCAGAAACAAAATGTGAAAGGAGATGAAAAGGCAGAAGGAGGGTGATGCTGTCTTCATGGGGAGAACAGGCCTGGGACATGGAATACATTTCTCAGCTAAGACTGGCATGTCCAAACACTGTATTTGACAGAATAAGCATCAAAATAGGAACTCCTGCAGAGAATCCAAAAGATGTTTGTCACTATGTGAACCTGGAGGGATTCCTGCAGTGCTTTGAAAAGACCTTCTCAGGTTTGATGAATTGTGCAGTAGGCCAGCAAACAAACTATTCTGAAGACCAGGGCAAGGTTATTCAGAAAATGATCTGGCTGCCTCTGTGCGCTGTTCAGTAAAGACAGAACCTCTCTGTGAAATTGTGGTTTAAAAGCAAAACAAACAAAAATCTAGAATAAAGAAGAAACAGGAGGGAAAAATGTGTTCAGCATTTGTCAATAATGCTTGCTCTTCCGACAAATTCTGTTCCTTTTTCATTGCCTATTTTCAAAAGTAAGTGATATAGGTACAAAGATGCCACAAATGAGCAGAGCATAAGAATAATACTCTGATGAGAAGTGAAAAAACATTTTTGTATTAGAGGGAAGAAACACAGCAGATGTGATTGACTTATCTCACTGATTATTTTTCATTCCTCAATCTTCTTTCTGATGCAAAACTGTTGCAGAAGCCAGTTGGCTGGCATAAACCAGATACTCAACATACAGGTGGAAAATGTCAGGTGAATTGAGAGTCACAAAGGAAATTAATGACAAAGCAGGGAATTAAGCCAGGCTCTTCAAAGTCTGAACCCTGGAACTATCTTCTCTTTTAAAAGTCTATTAAAAAAGGCATTAAATGGATAAAAATAAATGGTAGTTGTATGATTAAACTATGGAAATATTCCACACTAGGTGTCACCAGTTTAGGAATGCTGTGGGACATAAAAAAAAAAAAAAAAGAAAATATCTGACAGTTATGTGAACAACAATACTTGTGATGACTTTGGCTAGGAGAAAACTGTAAAGCATATAAATTGTGCTGCAGGACATAAGTCAACTGCAGGCTGTCAGGAATCAGGAAGGAATTTTCATTATGGGAGGATTACTGGATAATTATCTCACCCATGACAGTGTTCTTCCTTTAAAGTGTTTGATCTTAACTAGTGAAAGCAAGATAATGGGTCAGTTTTTTGTGACAAGGACATTATCTGGTGCCTGATGACAATTTTTCTGCCTGTTTGTATTGTACCTTTCTCTAGGGATATGTTCACCTTCTTCCTAAGTGTCTCAAGCAAAGACATTTCTGCTCCCTACCCTCTGTGAAAAGAAATTTTAAAGACAGGAGTCCTTGACATGAGCAAATTATTCTTGCCATTCATGCTAGACTTCCTCTTGCTCATGTTTGCTCCACTTCTCCCAGGTGATTTTCCAGGAATGACCTGAAGGAAACCCTGTATTCTTGGGACTGTAGCCCTTGTTCTTGTGTCTGCTGCTTCTTATTGTCTGAGCTGTCCATCTATTGAAGTCATGTCTCTCTTGTTCTGTCACCCCCACCCTAACACCGTGGTACCTTTTGGTCCTGATACCAGTTAAATGTGCTATTTTTTTTAACTGTGTTGTTACTCTTGTGGATAATGATGTATTTTGTGTCTCTGATTTTGTATCTTGCAGGAAGAGCCAAGGAGCAAATCTAAAATCTGTGCCAATGTTTTCTGTGGAGCTGGGCGTGAGTGTGCAGTGACAGAGAAGGGAGAGCCAACCTGCCTCTGCATTGAGGTATGGGAGCAGCACAGGTTCTGTGTCTGGGACAGGTGGCACCACCATCACCCCCCAGATGGGTTTCTGTCACTGGAAGGATCCCGTGGTGGAACAAGGCTATGGCTGTTTTGAAGCAGCTGCAAATTCACAGTGGCTCTTCAAACAGCAGGACTGTTTCCAGTGTTGTGTGGGGGAAGAGCCCTACAGGGTAGATATAGTCTGGGACTCACAGCTGTGCTGCTTGCAGGACTGCCTAGGGTCTTTACACGCACAGGAGACTTTTGTTGGGAAAGCCCAGGGGGGTATGGGTGTGCAGCTGGCTTTGAAGGGCACTCTAGGGAGTGGTCTGTGAGCTCCAAGACAGCCTGACCTCACTGGCGCCTTGTTTGAGGAGGTTACAAGCACCCTACTAAAAATCAGCTTTTGTAAAATGGAAATAATTGTGGTAGAGTGCTGTAAGGATGAATAGCTGTATCCAGCAGGGAGTCAGAGATGATTAGAAGAGTCTTTCCCAGCTGTAGGGACACAATGTCTCCCTACTGTGCTCTGCTCCATGCCTTCAAAACATTTCTGCCTGGCTCCTGGGAATGGCCATGCGGCTCTTTGTTCCCCCTTCCCTCAGAGCTTGCAGCTCTGGCATGACCAGCCTGGGCACTGGAGGGTGAAATGATCTGTTAGTAGGAAGAGAGTCTGTCACTCTGCGTAGGCTTGGCCAGACCAAAAGGAACAGAAGAGAGAAGCTCATAGCCTGAACAGTGGCACTGGTGAACTCTTTTTGCTGTGGGCTATGCTGTTTGTTCATGGCTCATGGCTTATTCTGCCATTTGGTTGCAGAAGGGTGGAGCAGAGTCTGCAGAGAGATGCAATGGAGCCAAGCAAGCGCAGGTGCAGAGACCAGAGGCACAGAAACACCTCTGGGCAGGCATGGCCACGGCACATGGAGCAGCAATTGCAGGATTATGCTCCATATTTATGCTGAGCACTGATTTATCTGCAGGGGTCTACTTTCAGAAAGACTCCTATCATGCTGGTGATGATGGAAACTGGGATGAAGTGAGGCCTTTGAACTCACACCCACAGACCTCCCTGTGTGGGTTTTCCTGGGGTTATGATGGGTGAGTTAGCCTGTTCCAAACACAGGGCCAAGGGGACTATGCCAAGGACTTCTCCTGAGCTGGGCTATGGTTGGACTCACCGAGCTGTCCCAAGGAGGCGGGTGAAAGGCTGTGTTCTCTGGCTCTCCCACAGAAATGCAAACCTCACAAGAGGCCTGTGTGTGGGAGCAATGGCAAGACGTACCTGAACCACTGTGAGCTGCACCGTGACGCCTGCCTCACCGGCTCCAAGATCCAGGTGGATTATGATGGCCACTGCAAAGGTAACCCTGGCAAGGAGGGCTGGATGCACTCTCAGGGACGAAGAGCTGGAAGGGAAGCATGGCATGATAACAAGGCAAGGCAGAGGCCTCACCAGCAAGACCTTGTCTCACAGTTGCTGAGTGGGGTAAACAAGGCAAGCCTCTGAACTGGAGCCAGATTCAAGCAAGAGTCCAGATGACCAGGCAAGCTATCAGTGATGAAGTAGGCCTGAAATCAAGTTGTGAAGTCAGGACTGGTGATTCTGGTAACCAGAATCAGACAAGAGCCAGACGAGCTCATAGTGATGCAGTCTGTGGCGTTAATTCGGCCTCCTGCTGGGTTCAGGGTGTCCCCAGCAGGCTGCACGGGGTCCGGATAGCGCAGTCCTATTCGGGACACACTGTCTGATTCCCAAGCAGCTCTCAGCCGCAGGCAACCTTAGCAAGCTTAAGGGATATCAGCTCTTTAGTGATTATCAGCTCATTGTGATTTCAGCTCTCAGCTTGCTAGGTGCCTAGGCAGGCAGACACAGGGAGAGAGAGGAGAAAGCCATTTAGAGTTCCACAGTGATGTCTTAATTGAATCTTCTGTGAAGGGTTCCAGTGACAGCTCTTCTACCAGAACAGAGCTAAAACAGCCCTTTATATAGGGTATAGGGGGATCAGAAATGGCAAAATGGCAAGGGTTAGAGGAAAGTGACCTATAGAGTTACAGAGAGATAAGCAAGGGTCCAAAGGCAGAATAGGGGCTTCTAGCTATTCACCATGACTTGGCATTTCCTATCTCTAGGCTTCTGCTCGCCATGGGGCCCTTGCAGGCCCTGTGCCTGCTACATAGCAGGGCTGAGATCAAGGTGGGAACACAGTCACCAGGTCAGAGCCTGGATCAACAGTCTATGGAAGAGAGTGGTTGTAACAGAGCTGGAGACAGGCATGGCTACAACATGATAATCACAGGCAAGGACTAGGAGTTGAGGAATCAGATATGAAATGGAGCCTCATGGTTCACGGTTAGAGAGTTTGGATGGAGGCTCTAGGTGAGGCCAGCAAGGTCATTAAGGCCCTCATTAGTGCACTCAAAATCCTGACACCTTGACTGTGGTGAGACCTTGGAGCTATTGTCTCCCCAAGCTTCTGGGAGTGTGGCAAGGAGAGCAGAGCAACCTTTTGCTCCTGCTGCCTCACTCTAAGCTTTTGGATTCAGCCAGGTAAGTGTCCCAGTTTAACTGCTGAGGAAAAGCCATGCTCTGAGGATAAACTCCTAAAACCAATACTATCATCCATGTTCCTAAGGAACCTCAATAACTTTAGGAGCAAGGATTTTGCCTCATCAGTGGGCCTGTTTAACTCACACACACACACACACACACACACACACACACACACACACACACAGCAGCTGCATGGTTTTCTTGTGTTCAGACAGTTTCATGTGTTTAAATGTGTGCCCACTGTCTCTTACCCTGTCACTGAATACCATGGATGAAAGTCTGGTGCAGTCTTCCTCATTTCCTTCCATCAGATTTATAAACATTGATGAGATTGTCCCTGAGCCTTCAATTCTTTGGTCTAAACTGTCTTCAGTATCTCCTCATGGTCCAGGGATTCCAGCCCCTCAATCATGTATGTGGCCCTCATATACCCAAAGACTCCCAGGTTCTTCTGCTTTTACCCATGGTGGGAAGAGATTTGTATTGCTTCACACTGCATCAGAAATGTCCTCTTCTGTCTTTCCATTAACAGAGAAGAAGTCTGAGAATCCAGCTGCAAGTCCAGGTAAGAAGCTGTGTCCTGTTTGGCTGAGGCCTCTGTATGAATTTGTATGCTCTGGGAGATGGGCAGAGGGTGTGCTGGGGGGGTGCAGAACTCTGTGTAAAAAGCATATCCTGCATGGGCTGTAGAAGAGTCTGAGTTGATAAATCAGCTGAAAGGTCATTGCCCAGCTCTTTACTCTTGGGTAACCTTTCAGAGCTCATTCATCTCCCGCGCTTTTCACTGTGCTGGGATGTCTCAGGGACTCAGCATAGACTAGGTGCAATGAAACCCAGTTTGCCCCCAGGGACTCAAACGGTGTTCGTCACCCAGACTGAGGGATGGAGCACTCTTTTAAAAGGAAACTTTGCTTTAGGAGTGATGAACCAATGGGTGCAGAGGCAGAGAGTCAGGAGGTACAGCTGAACTGCCTCTACCATCAGCCAACCAAGATGATCTTGAGTCTCTTCTAATCTAAATGATTCTATGATCACCTAAATTTTAAGTCTCTTCGATTTCTTGTGCTTGGTTTCTCCCCTTATGTATTGCCATGTGTACTTAACAGTGGATTTTAGGGCCATGGCTTGTCATCATGAGATCCTTTTCCTATTCATGACCTCTAAATACTGGAGCTGTATAATCATCAACTTTAACTTCCTATGACAGATGAGAGCAAAGTCTCACACAAACTAAAGAGGAAGGACCATGTCAGAGCACAGCCACCACCCTAAAGCAGTTTTAAAGAAGTACAAAATGAAACATGCAGAATCCCTATAGAGCTGATTTTTTTTTTCATCTCTCCATCTGCTTGTGATAGTAGTCACTGGATTCAGAAGATCCTTAGTGTGTGCAAGTGACATGAATGCACACTGATTCCTTTTCTGGCTTTGCTGACCACTGGGCAGGTGTGACAATTCCCAGCTAGGCTTTCAGTTTTGTTTCTAAATCACAGCTTGTACTAGCACACAAAGTGATAACTGCTCTAGAGAAACCTGTGATACTGGCAAGCACTGTGAATGAATAAACCCAACCTGACTCCCTCTCATTTCCAGTCAGAGTGGACAAACCAGGGCTTTGAAGAAACAGTATTTCCTGAGATAGTAGGCTCTAAAATTCAAGTCTTGGAGATGGAGTGGTAGAAAGGCTTGCTCCGTCTAGATTTCTCCCTTGCAGAGGATAGACGTTTTGGTACTTCAGGGTTGACAGCTGAATGACAATTCTACGCAGTGTCGGGAAGCCTGGGGACATTGTCAGTTACCTTCCTCAGTTTGGGACTCTTCACACCAAGATGAGTCAGCTCCGGGTTGTTCTTCCACAAGCTTCAGGAATGGGAAGGAAGAGCTTTGGCAGGAGTGTTGTTTTCCAGCCGTACCACATGGTGTCACCAACAGCCCATCCACTATTCAGCACATGACATATCTGCTTGGATCTGGCAGTGATGTAACTCCACAGACTGGACTGAGGGGCTGCAAGCCGCCATCAGGGCGAGCTGGCTGGCTTTTATTTCCAGTCCTCTCTTTGTGATCTCCCTGCCAGCGTGATTTCTCTCACTCTTGTTTTTCCTTCTGCTGCACTGTCTCCCATCACAGTTGTCTGCTACCAGTCGGACAGGGACGAGCTTCGTCGCCGGGTCATCCAGTGGCTGGAAGCTGAGATTATCCCAGATGGGTGGTTCTCCAAGGGCAGTAACTACAGTGAAGTCCTGGACAAATATTTCAAGGCAAGTAGAGCAGCACCTGCCTCAAAGCCCAGACAACATTTCTTGCCTTGTCACTGCATAACAGCTGCTGTGCCCCCAGCTGAGAGGTTCCAGTGTGTGATATGCCTGTTGAGCTGGGGACCAGAGGGATCTGATAAATCCTACAGCCTGATGTGTTATGGGCTGCCTGCAGCAGCCACTGACTGAGGCATTGACACAGCTTGTGACAACCAGCTGTGGAGCATCTTTGATTCCTGGTGTCTGACCTGCCCTGGGGAAAAGGAAGAGGGCAAGCCTCATATGCCTGTAGCAGAGTAGAGAACTAATCTTGGGTAAAATGCCAGAGGAAAAGAAGGGAAAGTGCTGGAAATGCAGGAATCTGTGGCAGGGGCTCCTGATTTTTTGGTCTAGATAGTCCCAAGGCCATGCTGAGATGGGTATAAGGGACATTTGGGGGCTTCAAGGAATATGTCCCAGTTGTGGCTGAGAGCTGGCAGTTCCCTAGTACTCTGCAGAGTGAAAGCCACTTGCAATAATCCTGTTCCTCCCTCCTGCCTGTCAGTCTATCCCTCACCCCACCAGCAGATCCCAAGCTTCTCCCATGCTCCTGCCACATGCACTGCTGTGTCCCTCCCCCTCACGCCTGGCTCCTGACAGAGACTTCAAAGCATTCAGGATGAAGCTGGAGGAGCAGGTGGGGAAGAGGGGATAGCATTTAAATCATGAGCTGTTGACAGCCAGAGATTAATGGTGCCTGACAGGAGTTAGCACTGCAAGCAAATCTGCCATGGCAATGGCACCCCCTGGTGAGACAGAGGAGCTGGTCCCCTCGCTCCACAGAACATCCTCACATTTCCAGTGGAAATCCACTGCCCTGGGCGCTCCTGTCAGTGCCTGCCAGCACAAAAAAACAGCAGTGTACTGTGTTAGTCCCTCTGCCTGCAAATATGCTGTCCCCAGCCACTTTTGCAGGGTCTCCCCAGGTCATAGGCTTTGCTGAAATGCATGAGCCAGCCACAGGCTTGTTCGACTGTCACCACACAAGCCGTTCACACCCACTGTCCCCACGCCTGTCAGCGTGCTGCTGATATCCTGAGGCTGAGCTCAGAGGCAGGGAGCCTCACGTTCTCTTTACTGTCCCACTTTTTCTAGAGCACTGATCCCAGCCAATGGGTGAGAGATCTTATGGCAAAGAAATACCTCTGCTTGTACCAAAGGAAGAATTTCCATGGCCAAGGTCAACAGGATGAGGTTCAGTAAGGGCAAATGTCAGGTCCTGCATTTGGATCACAACAATCCCTGGCAGAATTACAGGCTGGGGAAACAGTGGCTGCAAAGGGAGGTGGTGGAGTCACCATCCCTGGAAGGGTTCAAGAAACAACTGGATGTGGCACTTGCTGCTGTGGTTTAATTGATAAGGTGGTGTTCAATCAAAGGCTGATGATCTTGGAGGTCTTTTCCAACCTTAATGATTCTGTGATTCTCTATCAGGTGGTAATCCACCTTTTCAACTACCTTATTCTTTAAGCTTTGAAACATTTTTAAAGCAGAATTCAGAGTTTGGAGTAACTTGGGACAAATCAAGGCAAAGCAAACTAAATGGCTTCATACATAGAGAAATTTGTGTCAGCAATGAGTGTCTGCTGTTACTGGAGGAATTTTTTCATGCCAAGCTGTGGGGCTCTTCATACCCTGCATGATTCCTGTGCTGCATGTAGGAAACACTGGAGGCATAGTTGAAATGAAGCTTTTCCCTTTTCTCCTTGATGGGGAGGTTTGTAGATGTGGCATTAAGCTATTTCTCTTCTGGAAGCCTGACTTGTGGGGCTCACTGGGATGTGCTTTGTTCGTCAGGCAGGTCATGACCTTGAAGGACATTATTTCAAGAGGAGCAAGAGTGGTAGTGGGAAGCTGCTCCATTTTGGAGAATGTCTGTGGGAATGCCTTAATGTAGACCATAACTTTGAAAGGCAAGAAAACTCACTTAACAGTCTGGGTCATTAAGAGAACTGCAGTCATTTGACAATAAAAAGCAGGACAAGAGGCTTCAAAGTCTAGTGGAAGTTGACATGTGGAGCAGTTACACAGGATTGTTTCCCTAGCCCTAGATGTTTCTCCTGAAACACACAGAGGTAACAACAGGCAGTGTCTATTCCAGCATTCCTGAGAGCACTGCACAAGGAGCCACAGCGACCTGCCCCAATCACACAGCAAAAATTAAGTGGCAGCAGTCTGTGTGCAGGATTAATTTTCCACTCACAGCAATGCAGCTGTCTCTGAGGGGGCACAGCAGATCCTGCTGAGTGCCCAGCACTGCGGTGCCACATCTCCAAACAGGAAAGCAAAATGCAATTACTTCTTTGGGAGTACAGCCAGGATTTTGGGGCTAAAAATCCTAAAAATCCTTCAGTGCCAGGAGTCTTGTCAGGACCTTAAGAAGTTGATGGTGAGGTGTTGTGCTATTGCATTAAATTTTTTCCCTGGTATCAGCAGAAAATTGCTTCCTGTGATTTTTCCCTTTTGTCACTGTCAGAGTCTAGGCACAGCTTTGGATTTACACATATTGGAAAGCTGACACCTCCTTGAATGCAGCTGGTGTGCTCTAAGGCAGGAGGTATATAAGAAAGCTAAGAGCTGGCTGAAACAAAGAGAAGAAATAGGGTTAGAGCCATAAATCAAGCAGCAGGAGGTGAATGAGAGGCAGTGTAGCTTATCTGTGAGAACAAGGCTAGGATCATTTCTCTCTTATTCTGAGGCTAATGTGGATATGTTGCTGCTTTTCTCTGAGCCTCTTTCTTTGTGAAAAACAGGGATAATGGAACTTGTCTCACTAAAGCTTCAAAATGCTATGTAGGTATGGAAGTGGAAGAAGGAAGGGGTACTTTGAACTGATAAATGAGAGCTTCTCACATCTTCCTATCTTCCCCTACAGAGCTTTGATGATGGTGATTCTCGCTTGGATTCCACTGAATTCCTGAAGTTTGTGGAGCAGAATGAGACTGCCATCAACATCACCACCTACATGGACCAGGAGACCAACAAGTTGCTCAGGTGGGCAGTGGACAGGATGCCAGAGAGAGGGCCGGGGGGCAGATGTAGTAGAATGAAGATGGAAATTCACTCATGGTAAATATCAGCTAGGGCTTGCACTGGCAGAGTTAACTGTGTATGAAGTGGCTTCCAACTTAAATAGGTGTGAACACACAAGAGGAGCAGTCCTATCTCTACCCTTCATGTTAGGCACATATTCCAATCCTCTTTTGCCCTAAATGTAGCACTTGTGCAGCCAGAAGGGAGTTGGGTAACAGAAGATTTGTCATCTTCTTTCTATTTCCTAATAAATTAGCTTTTCTGGGGACTGCCCTCTCCTTTTGCCTAATAGCTACATCCAGTGCAAGGAAGATGGTGGGAAAACACCATTCATAGGCAGCTATAGTTTGAGAGGTTTCCCTCTTTCTTTGTCTGCCACTGTGTGAAAAAAAGGCTGCTTCTGGTTATGCTGTGCTTGCATCTCTACCTGTGTGACAGCATGTAGATGTCAACAAATGTGGATGTCCCGTTCCTGCTGTTCAGAATATTCCCCCCACTGCCCAGCCCGCTGCCAGACAGAGAGTATTTTGTGACTGTTTTTCTTTTCTCTGTATCCCATGAGGTTTCCTTAGAGAAGCCACTTGTGCCAGACATCTTGGAGTCTCCCTAGTTATTACTGTTTTTAGTCACCGGCACTCTGAAGACAGTAGAGAGGCACTGGCCTAGCACAAGCCCTGTGCAGAACAAGCCTCTGTGTTTCCTTTCAGGGGACTCTGCGTAGATGCCCTCATCGAGCTGTCAGATGAAAATGCTGACTGGAAGCTCAGCTTCAATGAATTTCTCAAGTGCCTCAGCCCATCCTTCAACCCACCAGAGAAAAGTAGGAACTCCTCACTTATCTTGGGGAACAAGAGGGGTCCTGGGAAGGGAGGAAAGAAAAGAGATCAGCTTCAGGCCAGACATCGGGTGCTGTAACTCCACAGCCAGAGATAATTTTAATATATGCCTGCCTCTCATCCAACAGCACCCTTTGTCTCTGCATTGTTAAGAGTACTGCTTTTACTGTCCCAGAGCTCCTGCAGCTCTTGTAATAAGAAAGGTTTGGATTTTAGCAGCAAGGCCATAGGTTGGATGGGTATGGTATGCTTGTAAGATCAAGGCATGTATTTAACAGTGCAGAGGTCAATCATGTGAGGAGTTCATGGCCAGATAACTTAGGAAAGTCAGACCAGACCAAAGTCCTGCTATGCTCTGCCTTTCACACAGAGAGCCTCCCTGATGACCATCTCAAAGTTCACTATCCTTCCAAATCATTTCCCCAACTTATCCTCACTTGGATCAGAATAACCCAAGCTTTCATTTCAGGGGTTCTTTTCTTTGTGTAACAAATAAGGAAATTCAAACAAATCCAACACTGAGATTTCATTTGGAATTGAGAAATTGAAATGTGTTCTTCTGATGAAGAAAAACAAAGGGTTTGACTTTCCCAAATTATATTTTGGCTGATTTCACTCACCAAATTCAGCATGAATATTTTAGTCATGAGGAACCTTCTGATGGTTGGGGGAAGGAAGGCTTCCCCTTCAACCAAGGCATGTCCAAAGTATGTTTCCTTTAGCCTGCTCGCTCTCTCACAAGCACTGCCTTTGTTTTGTGCCTCTTCAGAGTGTGCCCTGGAAGATGAGACCTATGAGGATGGAGCAGAGACCCAGGTGGAGTGCAACCGCTGCGTCTGCGCCTGCGGGAACTGGGTGTGCACCGCAATGACGTGCGAGGGTCCGTATGCTCTGCACAAAGTTACTGTGTGTGGGTTTGGACAAAAGAATTCTCACTCTGTGTCCTTCCAAAGGCACCAGCTATCCAGGGTCCTTCTCTCTCCAGCTTTTCCTCAGCTTCTCCATGGCTGGTTTCTGCATAACCCTCACTTGTTCCGTGTTAGTCAAACCCAAGCTGGTACTGTTCCAGAGGTCAGAAATTATGTAACTGGGCTTGGGGCAATGCTGATGGGGTTTGTAGTTTGGATTTGGTGTCATGAAAATTCAGCACTAAATCATCCAGACTAGAGCTACTCTGCATCCTGCTGGTGCAAACCAAATAGGTCACTGGCTGCTACTGTATGTGTAGGTGTGAGCAAGTCAGGATATGTGTCCATATCCTCACTGTATCTGCATTTATGGAATTTGTAAAACAGGATCTAGGATCCTGTCTTGATCAAGAGGGGATATAGGAACCTTCATCCAATGCCAAGAAAGCACTTTAGCTTCTTGCCACAAAAACTGTAGAATAATGCTGATGAAGGGAGATGGTGCTACAGTAAGGGAGGGTTGTTTGCTCCTCCTTTGGAAGGCCCTTAAACTTGCACAGCTACGGTACAATTGTGAGAGGTCGTGGTGCAGTTGTGAACAACAGCTCTCTGTTTCACCTTCTCACACATAGTTCAGGGCCAGTGGAATGCCACCTTTATTCTGTGTTGGCAAATGTATGGGCTCTTCCCAAGGAGTCACATCCAACCTCCTAGCATGGTGCTGCATTTCTCTGGCCTTCTCCCCTAGAAACCCAGCTCTTTTTATATCATTTTATATCCTTCCCTAGAAACCAGGCCCTTGCAGTGCTGTGTGAGACCTGCCAGGAGTACACTGGTTCAGATCTATAGTCAGTAGCTTGGGCAGAATAGAAGAGAGGGAAACAGCATCAGTATGTACAGAGTTTTTCATGTTTATCTCATCTTCTGCAGCAGAGGCTTCAGGATCACCTCAGCTCAGACTTAGCTGTAGCAGCAGGAACTCACCTGAGAAAAGACAACTGTAGTATTAATAGAGCTGCCAGAGGAGCTGTGTGTAGGTGTCATAGATTAAGCAACAGAATGAGAGACACTTTCTGTTGCCTCCCCAGAAACAATCTTCAAAGTTGCTATGCAACACCTGTTCTTGCAGCCTACTTTGTTCCCTGCATCCATGACAGAAACATGCAATGGGATAACGATTCCTTGACTTTCTGCCCATGTCAGAGCAGCAGAGGAGTTAGAGGCTATTGTTAGAGGAATAATGAAACTGAAGAATCAGATCAAACACATCAGTAAGTTACATCTTCATTGAGTAAAATTACCTCTTCATTAGATATCAGTTATTGCACTTGGGTAGCACTGAGCTTCCATTTTTTCCCTACAAGAGGCCAAGATTTTTGAGCTAATTATAGGTGTTTCTTTTCAATAATATGCAGCCTCTTCTACATGGCTTTATTATCAGTCACATGGGAGGGAGAGACAGGGACAGATTGCACATCCAAGTTGTGAAGTCCCAGGCAGCCACAAGGCCTGTTCTCTTTCTAAGAAGCCAACCCGTACCATCCTCCAGCGAAGGCTTCCCCTAAGCTTGAGGGACGCTGTGCCTGACCTGCCTCTCTTTGTTCTTCATGGTTCAACATCTGAAATTTGCATTCCCCATTTGTGAAACACTAAACTCCATTTCTGCTTCCAGGGAGGAATGAGAAGATGCCTGCTCAGAGACACCGACCTGATCAAGATTTGACTGAGGAGGAGATGGCCAGATACGTTCAGGAACTGCAAAAGCATCAGGTCAGCATGAAGCTGGGAAGGTCTGCTTGCACTGAGCCTCCCCTTTCCAGATGTGTTCCTTCTGTTTCTGTCACTTGGAGACTTCTAGAAGTAGAAGGGAGTAAGAGGTAGAAGGAGGAGCAGAGTAAATCTCTTGCCTGTGGGGACAAGATCAGGTGTGGGGCTTTCAAATACAAGCCAGTGTTGGATCAAAGACTTCAGAGCACTACCAATTCCTGTGTCATTGCAGAGCTTCACTTCTGTGCTCTCTTTTCTCTAGGAGACAGCTGAGAAGACCAAGAGAATGAGCACCAAGGAGATGTAAGGGGCCTCCACAGCGGAGGAGCCCAGGAGGATGGGCCCAACCTGCCATCCTGTCCTCCAGTGCTGATCTCAGTATGCACAAGTGTCTGCTACAGTTGCCCAGTCACAGATATTTACATGTATAGCGATGGGTTATTTGTTTTGTAATACACAAAGAATGGGGCCAGGAAAGGGGAGCAGAGCCCACCTGTTCAGGGAGCTTCATTGCTGGGACCTTGGAAGGCTGGGAGGGATTTACAGCAGCCTCTGGGGCCCTTCCCCAGAACAGACAGCTGCTCCCTCCAAAAGCTAACAGGGATTTCTTGTTCCTCTGGATCTGGGGAAAGGATGGAGGTCAATGCTGGATAGAAAAGGGGGTCTTCAGTCAATACAATTGTCAGCACCACCCTTGGCTGCAGACATACAGGCCTGGCAGTTTTGTGGCTGAACACGTGTGCTGCAGGGCACCACTATCCAAGGACCTTACCCTTTGCTTCGAGCTCCTCAAAGCTGGTCAGCCTGGTGTGACAGCTGGGAGTCGTTGTGCCATGCTGGCATAAGTCCAGCACATTCCTCCTTGCTTTCCACCAGACTGTCCCCAGCAGCTCCTCCAGTACACTGTGGGCTCCAACACAACATGGTTCCTTTTGACCTCATCTCACTCTTACTCTCCCTGCCCCCTCCTTAGAGGTGCTATCATATTTTTTTCTTATCACATTCACATGCTGACTCCCCTTTTTTTTTGTTTCGGGTTTTTTATTATTTTATTTCCTATGGTAGTGATTCAGCTTTTGTATGTTTTGTAGCTCTAGATCTTTCAAGAAAACCCAGCGTGTGGGTTTTTGTTGTTGACAGTGCTGTAATGCCCATGCACAGTTTGTATTGCACTGCGCTCAGCTGCCACAAACACCACAGGCAAATTGTGAGCCTTGCACTACAGGGTATTTCCCAGCTGGGGGATAGCAGTGTCCCTCGTGGGAAGGAGAGACAGGGTTGGATGTAATTAGTTTCACCAGACACAGACTGCCACTGCAGCTCTCTAGCTCTCACTCTTGTAGCTAGCATTGACCATGTGCTCAAAGTCTGTGCTCGTGCCTCTCTAAATTGCTCAAAGCAGTCTAGAGACAGAGGGACCAGGCAATCCCATTAGGACAGTATCTTAAAAAGCTTAACTATGTAGAAAACTGTTTAGTTGTGCTGTTGGCATCATCTTGGGCTTTTCATCTTCCTCTGGGGTGAGGCAGCAGTGTTATTCTTTGATTCCAGGTATGAGTTTGGAGTCAGGGCTGGAAGCCTCATTACTCACACATTTCTCAATGTCATTATCAGACCACCTTTGACCACTCTCACATTCCTTCGTGGGTCAGTTTCATCCCACATGTTTCTCAGAGCATTGGTCCTAATGTAAATGAAATGCTCTTTTGTTGATAGTCACCTCTGTAGCCTGAAGCTCAGCTGATTTTCTTATGCAGTTGTCAAATGTACTTCATGTACACCTGAACATCCATGTTCCCTTCATGCCTGTGCTATGCTTCCCAAGCAGTTGCATGTGCCCTGATCCACTACTTGTGACTTCCATCTTTCTGTTTGTGAGCAACTTCAGCAGTTGTTGCTGTGTATCTTGCAGTCCCTATTGCTTGCTCAAGCAAAATTCCACTTGCATCTGCAAAAGCATGTCCAGTTTGAGTGAAGATCAGCAGGACTTGAGTCCCAACATTCCCCTTCTTGCACAGTGCTTCCTTTAAGAGGAGGAATAAACTGGTACCTAGAAGTATAGGAAAAAAAGAATGCTTGGTCCCTCCTGTGCTCTTTCCCATGAGCCAGATGTGTTAAAGGCTGTCTGGTTGTTGTGGTGTGAAGCATCTTATTCCAATATCTGGTCTTTGAGCTGTTTTCCTGATGTGAAGCCAGAGGACTTCCATTAACTTTGACATTGCGCCATTTTTCCAGTGAGAGCTATAATGTACCCTGGCATTGAGGTTTTGGTATCATAAATACAGGAGACTGTTTTTTGGGGTTTTTTCTCATGAGGGCCTGGATTTGAGTAGCTGTCACCTGTGAAGGTGAGAGGAATGAGTCCATGTGAGCTGAGGGTAATGTGGACAATGCTATACTGGGACAGAATAATTGTGTTCTGGTGGCACTGGAAGAAGTGGTTGGTGAAATAGGAGCACCCATTAGACATAGGCTTGCTCCTTCCCAAGAGTATGAGCGAAAGGGCTTTATGTGCTGGATCTGGAGTCACAGGAACATTGTTAATAATGTTTTGCTTTATTCCAGCCCTCCTCTAAAAGGTAGTTAGTGCCTCCCAGATCACTTCCTTCCAGCTTGGGTTGTTAAAGTGCCTTAGAGAAAACACAACAGCTTGCCTTAAAGGCTTTCCCTGGACAGGGATAACATCTTGTTCAGTCAGGAATATTTCCAACTGTGAAAACCAGAGCATGTGCAGGAAGGGGAGGCGAATGCACAGCTTCAGGGCTTCTGTAGGCTGCACTGTGATGTGTTCTCTGTCCCCTCCTGCCCGCTGTGGCTGTGCAGCCGTGTGGATGGGCGTGGCTGCTGGGGCAGCCAGAGATGTGTGCTGGCAGCTGAGGTTTACAGAGCTTGCTCTTGCACTGAGGGCGGAGGGACGGGCTGTGGTCTCCGGCAAGCAGAGCTCTCCAAGAAGCCATACAACAGATCCCAGGGTAGCCTAGGGCAGCAGCTGGGAGTGCAACAACAGTGCCTCTGGAAAGGGCTGCTGCTGCCTCTGGAGCCTCTTCCTCCTTGTGCCCCCATGAAGGGACGTGGTGGAAAGTGGGGCCCCTTTTAAGGGCAGCAGTTCTCAAAGGGGACCAAAACATCTCAGCAGCTGAGACTGAGCAATGCTCAGGCTTCTGCAGGATGGTCACTCACTAACTCCTGCAGGCTGCTGGGGAAGGAAGTGCTGAATTTCAGCCATTGCTCTCTGGGATGATTGCTGTACAGACTACAAGGGGCAGGGAAGGTGTTTTGTTTTGTTTTTCCCAAAAAACCAAATTTAAGCAACAAACAAAAAAGTCCCACTCCTCCCTCTATATTCCCTCCTGTACGTGTGTGAAATTTATCAGTATTCTGTAGGTTTCCTTAGTGCACTTATTTTACTTGATTTTGTAATTTTTTTGAAGCAGGGGGGTTTGGATATTACTGCCAAATAAATGAAACAAAATTTAAAAAATAACACTTGTTTGGTTTATTTTTCACAAGCCACACAACTTGTTTTCAAAAAAAAAAAAACCTGTCTTTGCACATTCATACACAGATCTCAGTGTGTTGGACAAATGTAAGACATGACTGTTTCTGTTTTATAGCTGGGGAATCAGGTGGAAAGAACCCATAGGCAAGCAAAAACAGTAACTAAAGGCCTTGAAAATGTAACTGAATGGTGAGATAGCCTTCAGTGGTGTTGTATGACAGGAGGACGTGCCCTACTATTCATCTCCCCAGCAATGCCACTGCTGTGAGTGCTTCTGTGCAGATAATGGTCTGACAGAAGAGAAAGCTGCCTTGCTTTGTTCTACTTGGTGTGCTCCTTCCAAAGCTGTTTAAAAATGAAAACCAAACAACTCCCAAACATTGGCTCTTCCATGTTGTTTTTCACGCCAAATGGCCTCTTTAGCATGTACCAGCTGCTGCAAATGCAGTCTTTTCTGTGGCATTCCCTGCCTGTTCACTGCTCAACTGCAAAGTGAGGCTGCTTTATTACTGCAATTTCTACTGTGCGGATTCCCCAGGATTTTAAGAAGAAATGAATGGAAGCAGCAGCCACAAATTTAGCTAGGTGGCACTACAAATATTTTGCCTTGTGCTCCATGCATATTTACTGAAGCAAAGTGGTTTTGAGGTGGGAGAGAGGAAAAGCAAAAATTCTGTTGCCCGCTTCTTGTAGAGGCCTGGGAAAAACTGACCTGTTTATGTTGTGCACATCTGAGTATTAAATTACTGCACTATAGTTACATACCCTTAATCACAATTCTCCAGTGCTGTTAAACTTGAGGTAGAGAAATAGGCTATTTAAGTGGTAGATCAAGAGACTGAACTGCATTTGTAAGGTATTTATTAACTTTAGCTCTGAAGACAGGAGCAGACTGATCTATAATAAGACTCAGTTCCTGAACCATGTTACAGGACACACCTTGAGGAGAACCAGGCTTAAAGCACTACAAAAGACAAGAGCAAAATCCAGATGACCTTACTCTTGTGCTTACGTAAACTGTCCTGGAACAGCACAGTATTTGTAAAGTGGGGAAAATTATGTTGATAAGAAGTTAACAATACTTGTGAGGTGTCTGCTCTGCAGCTATCTCTGGGTTCACGTCAGGACCTATACTTGTGAATCCACAGACTCTTGGAAAACAAATGAAAAGAGTCCAATGGAAATTGACCTGTTCATTCCTACCCACTGTGGCACACTTTCTTGAAGGCTGGGCATAGCCCTGACAACCTCCTCGTCTCAGCAACAGGAGCTGTCATGTCAAAATAGTGTGGTGATAAAATCCAGATTTCATAAGAGCACCAAAGGAAGGACAAGTGGACTATGGGTTTCGTCCATAGTATTCTAGACACCTTTGAAATCAGCATTGTTGCTACTTCACACATTTTAAACTCTTGGCTGGTACCTGCAAACTGTGATTTTGTTTGTGTTTCTTTCAGTCTAAGATGACAGAGACTTGTGTACATGAAGTGTTTTGAGCAGGTGGGAGATTGCTATTCCCCTCTTTTTGGCTGCTCTATGCATCACAAGGAACCAAGTCTGCTTCTTAAGCCTGAACTTAGTCGAGGCAAAAGTTCCCTTGGGTTGTGAATCTTCTCATTGTTATCACACATGGCTGCTGCTTTTTCTTCTGGTTACTGACTACAGCGATGTCACCCTGTGTTCAAAGAGCAATGAACTGAAATCACCGATCCTGACCTGCCTGTTTGCGTATGTCGGTACAACAGGGGTCAGCCCCATGTCGATCAGTGACCAGCGTCAGACAGCTTCGCCTGGCAGACTCGTGTGTGATGGATTAACTCCAGCCAATGCCCCCGCTCAAGGCCAAAGCTGTCTTTTCACATCCAGACAAGGACACACACTGAGGTACTTCTGGGAGTGCCTCCCTTTTGGTGCTCCGCGGCAGCAGCTCACAGAACCACAGGGTGTTTTGGGTTGGAAGGGGCCTCAAAGATCGCTCAGTTCCAACCTCCCTGTTCTGCAGGGACAAAGCAGATCAACCCTTGGACAAAGGGTCGACACCCGCTGACCAGGGATGCTGGGCCGGGCTCCCCCACCAGCTGCCACAAAGGAGAGGCCATGGAGCACACGGGCTGAGGCAGCGCCTCTCCTTCGGGCTCCCAGGATGACCAAAAGGGCCACAGTAAAGGCTATGGTTTAATTTTACACTTAGCAGCTCTGGTGTCCCGAGCTCGGAGTAAAACATTTGGGAGGGAGGAGGTGGCATTTCCAGCCGGCGGTTTGGCATCAGCCCGGTAGGCCAGGCCGCCGGGCGCAGACTGCGGCCGCAGCCGGAGCGAGCAGCGGCACGGGATCAGCCACGACCCCCGCGCCGCCCCCGCCATGGGGCCGCCTCCCGCCCCGCCTGCACGCCGTCCTCCCGTGCTCGTTTCGGGGCCGCCGAACGCTCCCCATCCCTCCGCCGCCCACCCGCAGGTGCCCCGCAACCTGCATAAGAACGCTCGCCTCGCTGTGGCCTCGGCCGGCGGCGTGCCCGGGATCGAGCATGACGCTGGGGGGCGGCGGGGCTATGCAGGTTCCGGGGCGGGCCGGGGCGGCGTGACGCGCGGGGCCGTCGGTCAGTGCGGGCGGGATGGCGGCGGCTGGCGGGGACAGCCCCGAGCTGGAGCCGGGACCGGAGCTGGCGATGGAGCCGGAGTCGGAGCCCGAGCCGGAGCCCGAGTCCGAGCCTGAGCCGGCGCTGGCGGCGGAGCTGTCGGCGCGGCGCAGCGCGGAGGCGCGGCGGCTGGTGCTGTCGCCGCGGCGGCTGTCGGGCCCACTGCCCGCCGGGCTGTCGCAGTGGTTCCCGGCGCTGGAGGTGCTGGACGTGAGCGGGACGGGGCTGACGGAGATGGGCACGGAGCTGCTGTCCCTGCCGTGCCTCCACACCTTGCTGGCCAAGAACAACCGGCTTGGCGGGCCTGGGTCGCTGCCCAAGGGGCTGGAGCAGGCGCCGCTCGCCCGCTCCCTCCGCGTCCTCAACCTCAGCGGGAACCGCTTCTCCGAGGTGCCGCCCGCGCTGCTGCAGCTCCGCGGGCTGCGCAGCCTCAGCCTCGGCGGCAACCGGCTCCACGGCATCCCGCCCGACATCCAGGAGCTCCACAGGTGAGGGACGGGCCCCGCGGGAACAGGGACAGCCTCGGCAAGCCCGGCCGGGTTTCCTGCCACGCTCCCCCTCAGAGGGTCAGTTCTCTCCAGCCTCAGGTAGTCTCCAAGCACTGCTGCCGCTAACGTGGCTCTTCCTCTTCGTCATGTTGAGTTACGAAAACTCCAGGACGTTCTTTACCTCATCCACATACATATATATATAAGTATCTAAAGGGTGGGCATTGAGGATGAAGGCAGGCTCTTCTTGGTGGTGCCAAGCAGTAGGACAAGAGGCAGCAGGCAGAAAATGATGATGCACAGGAAGTTCCTCCTGAACATGAGGGAGAACTTTAATGTGGGGGTGACCAACCACTGGAACAGGTTGCCCAGGGTGGTTGTGGAGTCTCCCTCATTGAAGGTGTTCCAGTGGACAGTTCTGTGCCGTGTGCTCTGGGGTAACCCTGCTTGAGTAGGGAGGCTGGAACAGATGACCTGTGGTCCCTTCCAGCCCAACTAATTCTCTGTATTCTTCAGGTGACGATGGGCCTTCTGAGCTCACAAACTGGGTGCCTCTTGGCACTGCCCTGGTGCAGGGCTGCTCTCCTGGTGATGGTGTGGTTGGTGTGGGTGTTGGCATGAGGAAGGCTCTCCATGGCTTTCCTCTCCAGCACATCTCTGGGTGACAGCGAGATAAACCCCATGTGTCCTGCAGCTCATGGCTGCACGATGGGTTGCTCAGGAGGATAAAGACATGTTTGTGGCTCATCAAACAGCAGGGCCTTTCTGCCCCTACAGCTGCAGTCCCACTGGGGGCTTGCTGTCATGGATGGGGGTTTGTGGTGTTTCTCTCAGCCTGTCGGCTTGTGTAGATCTGACAGACCCAAGGCGTGGAGCCCCAGGCTGTGCTAGGGTGCAGGGGTACTTCTGGATCTGGGCCTGTGTCCGGCCACCGCAGGCTGGTCATACAGAAACTTGTGGCTGAATCACAGCAATTGGAACAGTGCTGGGCTGGGAACAGGCCTTAGACAGCACAGGGTGTTGGCTGCCTGCATAGGCCTGGGCTGACTATCCCTGAAGCCTGGTCTCCTCCTGGGCAAGCGGGATGCTTGTTCTGGCTTAAGTGACACAGGCACCTCAGCGTGTTCTGCCACATTCCCAAGCCCCAGGCTGGCCTCTATGTGGGTCTCTGCTAAGACTTTGGATCTGACCTTTGTTTGCTCCAGCTCTTTGCCAAGGGACTTGCCAGAAGCAACCTCTCTTATGCAAATTCCAGCACCCTTGACCCTAAATACCAGCAATTACTATGGTTCAGCAGAGCTGCATCCGGTGCAAGCACAGAATGTTTTGTGTGGAGTGATGTCTCCCATGGGTGTAGGTGGGATGTACCACAATTGCTTGAGTGCTGTTGGGGAAAGGATTTGTCTGCTGCAGTATAATACAATTGGGTTTGTAGCTTTTGTCCAGGTAGCATAGCATGCACCTGTTACGGATTTGAAGCAATTCTGGGTTAAGCTCTCTGGGCTGAGAGATGCTATGAGACATTTTGAGTGCTGGAGAATGTCCATATCCTTGGCAGAGTTATGATACATCCTGGGCTGGGGCTGTCATGAGGAAGAGGAAACTCAGCTTTTTTCTGTCTGGGAACAGATGCTTGAGGGATGAAAAAGGAAATGAGGCAAGGGATAGGAGGCCAGTAAAGGAGGGCAGCATGAGGAAGATGATCCACATTGTCTCCATATCGTGTCTGATAGCATCCAGGATGTGGCTGAGATCTGATAGTTGCTCCCACCTCTGAGTCAGAGGCTCCCTGCTGCTGTTTCTATGGTCTCTGTGGGTTGTGGGTTTTTCTCTCTCTTTCCTTTTTTTTCCTCCAGAAAGCAAACTTCAGCCCTGCTTTTCTTCTGGGACATCCCCAGGAAGGTACTGGGCTGTGTAGCACCGCACACGATGCCCCGGCAGGCTGTGACCTGTGCTCCACACTGCACCTCTGTCACTCTGCTTTGTTCCTCTGACCTGCCCTGAAGCAGGGTTCCTCGTTGTCCTGTCCTGCACCTTTTCTTGGACCAGTCATGCTGGAACCCCCAGCAGGAGAATTCAGAGGGAGCAAATGCAAACAAAGCTGTTGAACTCTCTGTTCATCATTGCAAAGTGATGTGTGGGGTTGAAAAGTTACACGCAGACGCAGCTTCTGTCTGCTGCCCACGTCACCACTGCTACCTCATTGAACTTCTGCTAACATGTCAACAGAATGTAATTGAACTTTAGCTCAAGAGAGCAAATCTGTGCCCCACCAGGACTGTAAGCTTCTTTAGCACTCTGCCATCAGTGATTTCTGCATCTGGGACTGTTTAAGTCATGAAAGGGAGCTGCCCGCGGCTTTGCCAGTGCTGGGAGAAAGCAACACTTTTTAATGTGTTGTTCCTCCAGAGGGACTCCTGAATCTATTCATTGGGACCCAGATAACCAGTGACCCTTCCCAAAAACATAAGAAAGTACATTCTGGAGAGAAACTGCTGCCAGACTCTGCTCCTACCTGCTGACAAGAGAGGTGTCCTCAGTGTAAGCGTGCTTGTTATGGAAGTGGGTAAAATGAGCCTGAGCAAGGACAGAGCAGAGCCAGCTGTTACAGCACAGCAACACAGAGACCTCTGTTAGTTTCTGAGCTCTAGAAGTTGGAGGTGGGACCTGGTGTTGTGGCTTCTGTTAACCTCACAGCTCGATCTGCAAATGCCAGTCTTGCTGTTGCTGACAAGCCAAGACCTTGACCCTTTTTCCATGTGCAGTATCTCATAAAAAGAAATTTTTCTTTTATCTTAGGGGCTCTGAGATCACAGGGGAATGCAGGCAGCACTCTTACTGATCAAGTTCCTCTTGCTGCTAATAGAGTTCCTGAGACGAGCAGTTCTCCTCTTCCTACGACCCTGGCAGCTTCCCATTTGCTCCAGTCACTGATTATAGAACAGACTGGAGTTGCAGAAATCTAGAAATGATTCTTGGATTTCCAGGGAATGTCTGAGCTGTGATGAATTCTTTTTTTTTTAAATACTCTTGATAACTAAGCTTCATGTCTTTCGTCTGCACCCCATAGTTTCCTGTTTTAGTTTTTGAAGGGACAGCATGTCAGTTTTAGTGAAGGCCAGGAATATAGCAGGTAAGGAGTCTGTGTATGTGGTAAAGTTGAAAGTATAAAAAGCTGATGGGTCTGAGCTGCCACAGGAGAAGGAACATGCTGGTGACTACGAATGCGAACGTCCTGCAACGGGAGGTGTGTGCCACGTGTTGTTACACACCAGGAAGATAATAAATCCACCACTTCACACAAGCTGTATTTGGGTCATTGTGTAGAAACTTCCTGGCATGCTCCTGGTGTCCTGGCAAGGTAATGAACTTGCTGATAAGAACCACAGCCAGTCCTGCTGCTGTTGTGTCCTGCTCCTTCTGACTTCAGCTATCTGCCCCATCCTTGCCCACACAAATGTTCTGTGTGCAGTGCAAGATCCTGCATGGAAAGTGAGTGCTGTGTTCCTGATTACTGGTTGTCTCCTAGGCTGTTGTGGAAGGACCACCAATATGCTTGGAAGCTTCCTTTGCATGGCATCATAAGTGTATGATCATGATTGCTCTGGTGATGGCAGTAGGATGATGCTGATCATAGCAAGCTGGCACCAAGGATGAATAACCTCTGCTTCATGTTTTCCATTAGGAAAATTCAGTGCTCTTTCATCATAGTTTCACTGTAAGCATGGAGTGTGACCAGCATTAGCCTCATGTGTTTCTGAGAAATGTAGGTGTTGACCCTGCTGAGGGCTTTTCCTTGATCATGTTGAGGCCATGCCAGGTCCTTCTGTATGCCCAGCATCCCCAGTTCCTGTCAGCTGATGTGTCAGTACAGTGCAAGACCTGAGTATTGGTTCTTGCTGTGAATTTAGGGTGAGGAATGCACCAGACATGTGAGAGCAGCCGTCTTTGCAATGCGTTCCTGTTTGTTGCCAGATAAAATACAAGCTTAGCATAGGCAGCCACAAGTGTTATCTTCTCTGTAGTTCTCTGTGCTGACCTTGGTGTGTTTCCAGTGGGAGATGTTGTGGTCAGTCACTCTCTCTCAGACTCAGTTCACAGCCCTCAGCAGCTCCTGAGCTGTGATCTGCAGAGAGATCCCATTGCACATTGGTTCTGCATATCCTCCCTCTGCTGATCCAACTGGGGATGCACAGTGGGGCAAAGTATATTACAGCTGGTGAGTTACAAATGTGGCCATCTACTTGTGCCCATCCTGGCACAAAATTTGTCAGGCAAATCTGGTCAGACATAGCTCTGATCTTCATGGTGCAGCTGTGAGTTTTGGCTTAAAGTGTGCAAGATTTACCATGATCAGCATGCAGGACTGGGGAAATGTCCTGCAAGTGTCCTATAAAATGAATAATTCTCAAAGGCTTAGCGAAATGCAGCTGATACTTCGAGTCTCCCATGGGAATTTTGAGTTTAGTCATACTCTTCTGGTGAATACTCTCATGCTCTGTAGAGCACTGGGAGCAGGCAGAGCTTGGAAAAGACCCGTGCACGTTCCTTTCCTTCTTGCTCTAATAAAGCCTGGCTGTGCCAGGGCTGGGATCAAAGCCCTCAGACGCCCAACTGGATTCATGCAAGGTTTGTGTAAAGGCTTAGATGCATTGAAAACCAGAGCGTTTGCTTTCATTCGTGGGTAGCATTAAGCATGTTAGACAAGCGTACGCTTAAAGGACGGCTGTTAGTGTGGGAAAAAGGGCAAGCAGAGCTTTGATAAAGATACAGCATTAGGAAATCTGCTTGCTGTCTCCCTTCTTCTTCCCCTCTTCAAACGTTTTGCAAATAGCGTTCAGACGACCGTTTGATCTTAAATTTGCGTGTCAGCAAAGGCTATGCAGTTCTCTCAGGAATTAGCAAATCGTAGAACAGGGTTAACAGGAGTGTACTGTGGGCTGCTTTGAAATTCCTCCCTTGCATGAGCCTCAAAACTGCCCTGGAAATTTCTTGCTAAAAACTTTATCTTAAAAAGACCTGGAGCTATTTCAGGCACCATTGTTGGTTTGGGTTTTTTTATATTACCTATTTAGATGCATCTGTTTGATGTCAGATGTTAAATTTTATCCGAAGAAGCATCTGTGGGGAAACAGGGTGGATTGAAAATTTGAGTATCTCCTATGCCTGAAGAAATTATCCCCTTGAAATATGACTATGGGAGTGCTGTGTTAATTGATAGGTATAAAAAAAAATACCTATAGTGCTCAGAGTGGCTCTTCTTATTTCCTGAATGTTTGGGGGCTTTTGGATTTGATTTGTGCTCTATGATGACCTGAAAACATCAAGGACACATTCAAGCAAGAAGGTGCAGTCTCTTTGCATGTTAAACTTTGCTGCCACCCCTTGAATTGATCATAGTTGTTTGAGCATTTCTCCACTCATTTCCTAGTAGGTAAAAGTATTTTCATTGCCACCCCTCAGCCCAGTGGTGTGAAATATGCTGCTAGAGAGGAGCACCACATGATGGGCTGAGC
The DNA here is from genome assembly GCF_023055355.1 of Agelaius tricolor. Classification (NCBI taxonomy): domain Eukaryota; kingdom Metazoa; phylum Chordata; class Aves; order Passeriformes; family Icteridae; genus Agelaius; species Agelaius tricolor. The sequence continues at coordinate 23,739,174 of NW_027269269.1, forward strand.
GTGCTGGCTGTTCTTGGCAGCAATTAGGACGGGTTGTGCTGAGCAGGGGGCTGCTGGGTGTGAGGCTGAAAGGAACTCTGGCCTTTTATTAGTGTATTTGTCAACATTGCTAAAAGGCAGGAGAGAAAGTGTCAACCCTCATTAGTAACTCTGTCACATAGTTGTTGGGGGTTTTTTTCAGATTCTGTTGAGATTGATTTTGTTAGTGTTTGTCCCCTCTTGAAACTCATTCAGCCAAGCCTGTGTGGCAGGTTGGAAGTAAATCCCTCATTCTAGCTTCAAAAATTGGAGCTTAGGTTCGTTTGATGATAGTTGATCTCTGGCTTTTTGAAGATTCTGGAATTTTGAAAGTACAGAAAAAAATCCGGTTCTACCTCTGTGTACACAGCAGCTCGTAAGACCTTAGCTGATCGATCAAAATGACTGTACAGATTAATGATTGTCAGAAGGACTAGGTCTAAGTGTGAAAGGTTAGTTAGAAGCATTCGCCTAGCTCAGTGCCATCCCTGCTGTGGTCCTCCTGCAACAACCTGCGCTGAATGTTGTGGATTGCCTTCCTGCAGGCTCTTGTGTGAAGAGGGCAGAGCTGAGCAGTGCTTTTGCTTGTCTTAGCGAGCAGCAAACTGCCCTGCCCTGAGCAGGACAGCTCGAGAGCCAGCATCACCTTTGCCTCCAGATCCAGGCTTAGTATGAGTGTGACACGAGTATCAGGCCAGGAGCAGATGAGCTGGGAACAAACTGCGTCCCAGTGCTGTGGTCAGTGCTCTTGATAAAAGGGTCACGCCTCTTGAAAATCCTTTCCTGTGTCATGGTTAACTTTGCTCAGACAATTCTTGACACTTCAGTTTGATGCAGAAATGGCTGTTGTTGATTCCTTCACCTTCATCAGCCTAGATCCCTCTTCCTAGCAAATGGTACTTAGAGGGATGGGAGTTACAGATTTTGTTTTCCCAATGAGCAGTATTTCAGTGGAAGCTATAACAATATCTTTCCTATGTTTTAAGTAAGTTTCTTTGTCCTTTCAAAACTTCCTCCCTGTGTTTTTTTCATAAATTACTCATCTAATTAATACCATAAGTTGATGTGGAAATTATGAATTTGCTGTACTACACTGGCCCCATGAGTTTTCAGTCTACTGACCCCAAAAAGGTGATTCAGAAGATGAGTGAAAAGAAAACATTTTTAAGAAGCATTTTGTTGCCAGTGAAGGAATTACCTTATTTAGTGGGTTTTTAGTTAGAGACAGTTTGTATTCTGATGTTAGGTCTTTCCTTCCTGGTATCACTCAGTGTTCTCATTACAGACTTTACAAATAACAGATTTGAAGCTGTAAGAAGTTTGTAGGCAGTGTTTTTGTATACTTAGTTTGTACAGTAGGCTGTTCTTGAAACATATGCATTTTATACCTTGAAATGAATTCCCAAAACATTTTTACTGGATAACTTGTGCCCTCTTCTCCTTCCCTGGTAGGAGGTGCCTACCTTTTTTTATGCCATGTCACTTTACTGGCATTAGTGTTCTCAAGCACAAAGGATGAGGAGTTAATTATTCACTTTTCCTAGGAAGTGCAAACTCATACACATCTAAACCTTGTTTAAATATTGAAATCCACATTGCTAGAATTCCCTTGCCCAACAGTTTTTGGTGTGAGCTCCAGCACTGTTATGGAGTTAGGAATTGTATGGAATTGTATACTCAGCAGTTAAGTCCCTAATGAGAGCCAAGCAGCCTAAATCCACCTCAGGAAATAATGGAGGTTTGAAGGAGGAATTTTGGTTAAAACTCAGGGCTTTGTTAGGGGATCAAAAATTAATTAAAAATAATCTCTCATTGACATGGTCTCTGCACAGCAGCCTTCCTCCTACCCCCTCACCATAAAAGTTGTTGGAGTAGAAGAGAGGTTAAGGTTACTTAGAAGCAATGGCAATTGGTGGTGGTTTTTCACTGTGCACTTTCTTTCACCTTCAGAGTAACCTCCAAACATGCTGTCCCGTTTGGTCTGTAGGTGCTGCCTTCCATGTAATCAAATTCAGTTTAAGGCTTAATTTTCTGTCCACTTTGTCCGATTTCTATTATTTAGCCTACCTTTGACATACTTGAAAATTATAAGGGAATCCAGGGAAAGCTGAGCCCTGGAAGCATCTCCTGGTGTGTTGCAAAGGTCTGTCATTCTGTCCTTGCTGCTGGGCAAGTGCATTTGTGCTGCAGTAGTGGCCTCTGTAGCCCAAGCAGATGCTGTCATTGGATCTCTGGGTTTCAAGTTTCTTGCAAGAACTGAGTGAAATAGACTCACCCTGCTGTTCTCCTGCTCCATCCCAAGGGAAGTATCGGGGGGAGCTTCTCTGCGCTCCACATATGCTGTGGCACAGAGTTTCAGAGCTCAGACCTTGTCTGAGTGGCCACCATGTCCTTTGGGTGCTCTGTTCCTGTGTTTCTGTGCCAGTTGTATCCATAGCATTTCTCAGTTGCTGGGGTGAGGTGAAGGTGTCTCCTACTCCAAGGAAGTTATAACCTATACTTAAAGAAGGGCAGATGGAGCCTGGATGAGTTCACTTTCCCTGGCGTGTGGGCAATGCTTGCTGGATCAGAGAAGGCCAAGGTGCTTTGTAGTTAGGCAGCCTGAGCGTGTACTGGAGATACTGAACCAGGACTGTGCGATCCACCTTTTTCAAACATGGGAGAAAATCTTGGCTGGACTGTGGTTAACAAGATGTACCCAAACTGAGCCTGCCTTTGCTCCTCTTTCAGACATCTGAGAACATGTAAAGAAAGCTGCTTGAGTCTGTGGAATGGGGACTTTAAGCTATTATGTCAAAGAGAAATGCTTGCCAATTTTTCTTCCTAGAAGGGCAGAGATGCACAGCACATACTGGCTACTCCTGGCAGAAGGGATTTAGTGCCTCTCTCTGTTCCTGTGTCCCATCCACTGAGTTTTCACAGGACATCCAGTGATTCTTTTAGTTGGGCCCAAACTGCAGTGAAGCCCAGCTATGGTTTCTGGTTTGGGCTTCATGACTTCAGAGTAGTGAAATCAATCTCTCTGAGAAATTGCGTGCGTGTACTTGTGTGACTTAGGTGCACTCGTGTGCTCTTGTGTGCTGTTGCAGCTGTGGTGTTGGTGTGTGAATTGTATCTAAGGGGGACTGGCTGCCTCTGACTAATGGTTCCAGTTAGTCACCGAGGAGTCAGATGATTCCACAAAGAGCAACTAGTGCTGGTGCAGGGCCAGGATTTCCAGGGAGAGACACTGCACTCGTGCTTCACTCTTACTGGAACTGAGAGCTCCCACTGGCTGCCACAGGATATGTGGAGGTGCTGCAGACCCTGTGTTTGCAGGCTGCACATCCTTGGAAATAGGAGCAGGAGCTTTGCATAAGGGATTGGTGTAGGAATACACAGTTGTCTGGTGCCTACCTGCAGGTGTAATGGTGACTGCAGGAGTTTGGAGGTAAAAATCTCAACACTATCTATTGTGAAACAGCAGCTCTCTTGTAATTTTGATGTGCAACTCAGCTTTTTTTCCTGCTCTCAGCAAATTATCTCATAGGTAGTCATCTGTCAGTTTCCTTTAAGAAATGCAGTAGCTGTGAAAACCCGGGTGTTAAAGGAAACTTGAAATTAATGAAATAATGCACTCTTTTCTCTTCTGTTTTTCAGTTTAGAGTTTCTGTACCTTGGAGGGAATTTCATTACGGCAATTCCACCTGAATTAGCAAAACTGCCTTCTCTGAGGTATCTAGTTCTGTGTGACAACAAGATCCAGAGCATTCCACCTCAGCTGGCACAGTGAGTATTTACTGTCATCAGCCACCAGCTGTAATTAACTCCTTGAACTTTTACTTCTGTGTGTGTGGATAAAAGTACCTGGGAGGACCTATTTGTCCTTCAGTTTGTTAATGTGACTGGATTTGAAAAAGAACATCCTTGGCATGGTGCACTGCAGGCAGATCATGAATATGTGATCTAGAAAACTCAATTGAAAGGATTATGTTAAAAAACCATCACTGAGATTGCACCTTACAGTGAATTGATAGATTTCTATAGAGGACCCTGAAAAGTACCTGTGCAACTCAGAAAAGTTAAATTGCTTCCTTAACAAGTAAGAATGGTACTGTTCTATTAGTAATGAATGCTGGGTGGGTTTTGCCTTTCACCCAAAACCTTTTTTGTGTGTATTTTTGTTTTGTATTTTTTGTCTCTATGTTCCCTTGACATTCCTTACCTTAGGATTTCAGAGTGTTTGTGTAATCCTATAGCATACTTCTAGTGGCCAGGCTACTGCTTTATCTGTTCATAATGGGGGGAAGAGGACACTGCGGTTCTGTATGTGTAGCTTGAGATGGGAGATGAAGATGGGAGATATAGCTGTAACCCTAAAAACAATTGAATGGCAGCATGGAGTTCTCCAAGTTGGAATTTGATAGTGTAGTGGGATTATTCTTCAAGTACAATGTCTTGTAACTTTTACAAGTTTTGGAGCAGCCCTGGATCCTGTGCTGGAGCATTGCTTTGTGCTTCTAGAGAGGGGAAAGCCTTGTCCAAAAGTAAAATAATTGCTTGTTCCCTGTGCTGCTGCTGGCCTGGCCTGACCTCGTTCAGAGCTGGTGGTATCAGCGTGAGGTGGTGCAGCCGCAAGCAATGAAAACACGGGGCTTTCCAGGGCTGGCTCCCTCCCAGCAGTCATCTTTAATGCATGAGACAGAGCAGGTGACTTATTCAGAGCACTGCATGGACTGTTCTTGATGCATGTGCTGGGTACAAGGAGACGTTATGTCCCCTGAAAGCACTCAGTTTGTACACTTTTGTTCTACCTTTTTTGAGGTGTGTAGGGAATACTGAGAGGGATAGCAGCATGTTTAAGACTGTGTTTCTTTAGCAGGTATTCTGGTGCTGAGCTGAGTTTTCTAGTGCATTGTGTGTACTGGAGTAAGAACTGTTCTTTTAGCATGAATTTATGTTTTAAAGGGGGGGAAAACAAAGAAAAAGGAATTGGTGGGAGCTGGGAGAGTAATTAGGTCTGCTTAATGCAGCCGTGGGGCGATTTTGCTTGCACATCTTGACAGGGTATCCATCTCCATCCTTAGGCTGCATTCCCTGCGTTCCCTTAGCCTGCACAATAACCTGCTGACTTACCTTCCCCGAGAGATCCTTAACCTGGTTCACCTGGACGAGCTGAGCTTGCGTGGGAACCCGCTGGTGGTGCGCTTTGTGCGCGACCTGACCTACAACCCCCCGAGCCTGCAGGAGCTGGCTGGGCGCACCATTAAAACTCGCAACGTTCCCTACGCTCCCAGCGACCTCCCAGAGAGCCTTGTCCGCTACCTGAGCTTGGCCAGCAACTGCCCCAATCCTAAATGTGGGGGTAAGTTCACTTTACAGCTCTGCTTCCTGCTCTTACCTTATGGTTTCCTTTCCCTCTGACTTGCCCTGACTTTATAAGCTCGCTCAGGTTCAAAGTGTTACTCACTGCAGCCACATTTTCGCCGTATTTCCCTGGCTCCAGGTCTGCTGGAAACTTGTCTTTAAGGAGCTTTGTTCACTTAGGAGCAGTATTCAGAGTTGCAGTGCTGGTTTAGCGTATTTGCATGGGAATGTAAGACAGCACTTCTGTCAGAGTCTTTGTAGCTCATCCCAGCACTCCACTGTGGTTTTACGATTGGAAGTTTCCGATCCACTTGCCCCGAAATAGCTCAGAGCAAGTGATGGACAGCCGAAGTTTTGCACACACTCTTGCTGAATGGTGAGCATCATTTCTGGGTGGAAGAGAGGAGAGTGGCTCTAGTGCTTAGCACTTAGCAACAGCAACTCTAGCTTGGGACCACTAGCCTGCATTTCTTGGAAGGAGAGGACTTCATAAAACAGCCTGGAATACTTGGGCTTAATCTGGCTCTAAAGTCATAATCTTTAACCAGAGAAAATGATCTGCACATTTAACATTTAGAAGATTAAGGGGAAAAAATCATTAATTAATATTTTACCCTGCAGTCATAATGCAAGCTGTTATCTTCTTACAGGACAATATCAAAGCATGCTCCATAAGCAAAGATGGAAGGGCTGGGACTTATATCGAGAGGGAAAGAAAAGTTTCTTTTTTTAAGAGTTTTGCACAGCTTGGATAACAGTGCTTTTGTGCTTTTTCACTGTGCCATATGAACTTGCACAGTACTGCAGCATTGCTCTAGCACTGCAGGAGAAAAGTTTTCTCCTGACCAGCTAGGACTTTAAACACTGCTGGAAACTTCTGAAAATGTCAGCGTCTAAAATCACTTGCTGTGACAGGAAGAGAACATAATTGTGTGTTACAGCAAGACTGTTGCCATGGAAAGTAGCATCCAAGCTCAGCATGGTGGCTTCACTCAAGCAGAAGAAAAGTAGAGCTGTGAAGGTCTATTTGTGAATGCATTTTTACTAGCTGGTAGAAGAGGTTTTACAAGTTTGAAAGTAGAGTGCATTAATTCACTTGACGTTTAAGAAGTTTGCGAGTTCCCAGCCTGAGTTTTCTCCCTAATGGTTAGAAGAAATTGCTGCGTTATTTGGACGTAACTATCCTGTGTCTTTATGTGAAGAGTGTGCTGTTCTGAGTCACTTACCAAACACAGTTTTACAGAAATTTTTTACTAAGAAAAGAAATTTCACATTTTCAGAGGTATCCTGGTTCCTTCCCTTCCACCAGTATCCCTTGTGCTCCGACATATAATGCAGTGCAGTGCCAGTGAAATCCTAACTGAAGGCATATACTCCAGGCAGAAGAGCCCTGTGGAGTTTGGGCACAGGGTCTCATGTCTTTCTGTTCCCTCTCCCTCACAGGTGTGTACTTTGACAGCTGCGTCAGACAGATCAAGTTCGTTGACTTCTGTGGGAAGTATCGGCTCCCGCTGATGCACTACCTGTGCTCCCCAGAGTGCTCCTCTCCCTACAGCTCTGCCTCCCAGAGCTCCACTTCCCAGAGCGAGTCTGACTCTGAGGATGAGGCCAGCGTCGCCGCGCACAGGATGCAGAAAGTCCTTCTGGGATAACGGGCAGCTGCGGGGGAAGACGGGAAGGAAAATGGATTTGCAAAGCAATAATGGAATGGTGAAGCGTGAGCCACCGGCCTGAAGGGCTCATGAGAAATTGTCCTCAAGTCCATGCAGGGACAGAACATCTTAGCAAGCCTGGACTTGCTTGGTGCAGTGCTGCTTAGGAGATCTAACTCAGTAGCATGCTGCCTGTAGGTTGCCTGGGGTTGTTAGAAATGTCTCCTGGCTGGGAGGCACCCCCCTTCCTCAGATGGCCTGGGAGAGGGATTTGTTCTCACTGGCGGATTCAGAAGGATTTTAATATATGAAACTTGACTGGACTTCAGTCATCCTGCAGAGCAAAGGAGACTGTCCAGATCCTTTAACACTGTGGTAAATCAGAAACAGGCTAATGATGCCATGTGAGTATGTATGGACCCCAGTGTTTTATATAGCAATTTGATTCCTTTCTGTCTCCTTTGATCTCAGTTACAGATTTTACACTCATCCACTAAAAATGAAAGTTGAATTTTTTTTATTCAGGACTAGATTTTTCCAAACTCTGGTTATTCTTCCTTTGCCTAGAGGTGTAGGGTTTCTGTACTGTTACAGATGTTATAGCCATCATAGAACTGAGCCACCTTTTTTCTCCCTTGTGATACTGAGCTGCTCTTAGTGTCTCTTCTTTTAACAATATTTGTTATTTTTCTTCCTTCTCCCTCTTCCCATTACAGCTGAAGTGTTGCTGTCTTTATGGTGCCTTCAGAAAACAGACAAGTTGTTCTGTTATAATTGGTATTACTTCAGACTTGAGGCCTGTGCAAGGGACCAGATGTGATGGTCTGTATCATACTTTTGAGTCTCAGCTTATTGGAACAAATCTGCTTTTATAGCTGTGAACTGTAGGAAAGTTCTCAATTGACATTTTTTGTTTATAAACAGCCACATTTCCCCACAGTTTGCTCTGCTGTGCTTGGTAGAGTTACTTTCCATCTTTAAGGTCATGGGCCTAAGGCTCAGTGAATTGAAACACCCAGAGAAGGGCTGTGGAGAATGTCTTTTTTTCCTGATTCCTAACAGGAGAGCAAAAACTGGTAGGGAGGCTAAGGCATGTTATCTGAGCTTCTTGCACAAGGTGCTTTTGAAATGTCTTCCTTATTTGTTTGTATTTGCTCTCGTGGCAATAGTTTTGGCAGTCTTTTGATGGTTCAAATAATATATCAGTTATCTTAAACTATGTTTAAGGGAAAGCTGCAGAAAATAGCTTAGAATTTTTAAGCATCAAGAAATATCTTATAAAATTAATATTACCATTTGACAGCTATCTGTAAATCTACTTTATGAGGCTGTTGTGTGATTCACTCAGTGAGAGCTGCCCCTTCATTAATATTTCATGGTAGACAGTCCTTTTGATGCAGTTTCTGATAGAGCAAATCCAACTGTGCCTTTGAATGCATGAACAGAGCAAAACCATCATGTTTAGAAGCTGAAATGAACAAGAAAAACTTTCTAAACCCACTTTGGCCCTAAAGGATAATTTTAAAACCTGTGCTTCTCTCCTGCATTCAGAAAACACATATACCTTTTGAACATCTTTTGGCAGCTCTGTGTTAATGGTCCTGTTTAATTATGTTTGACACTTTATGTATTAAAGCACTTTGATAATTCTGCTCTTTATAACTAGCTTTAGTGATTTTTTTTTAAATTAGACTACAATCTTTGCTTTCATGTGACCTGAAGAACATGGTCTGTGAAACTTTGTATGTTCCATTTTGTCTTGGTGTGCAAGTTAAATTTCTTGCCTTGCATTTCCTTGACAGAACTCTTTATTTCCCCAGTTTCCCTTGGAAAGAACTGGAATTTGAAATTATCTGATAGTAAAATAGTACCCTGTCCATTGTTAATCATTTCAACTTAGTTCCCACACACACATGTGATTCCCTGTGTGCATTGATCCACAAGGAATTAATTGCATGTTCTCTGTGCCTTTCCAAGTATTTTTTTAAGTATATTTTTAAGACACAATGAGGTGTATGTGCCAAGCAACTGGATGTCACTTTAGCAGATTCTGTGAGGTTTGCTTGGGAAGAAGAACCTATAGATTTTGAGACAAAACCAATTGCATGCTGTTAGTGAAATTGCAACCAGTGAGTGGCCTGTTTTGTTCATCTCCTCTTTCAGATACTTCTTGCTGTCCCACGTGAACACAGGCACAGCAATGCTGATGACAGTAAGATGATTCCAAAGCCACAATTTTAACTTGCCTGCTGGTATAACCATAGCAATCAACTGAGTGATCTAGAGCCTGACACTCCTGCCAGCAAAAGTGAGCCACACAAATTGAGATCTCAAGATCTTTTGAGCTCAGGGCCATGAGGTACCACCTTCATTTCTTGTCTTTAGCAGCAGCTGCCTTGAAGTCATGCATTTTTTCACTTTACAAAGCTAGATTTCATCAGAGTTCCTGCTTGCACAGTAGCACCTCTGTGTGTGATGAGTTCAGACCAGTGGTGGCTGGTTCTAACTTAGCTCGATGCTTAACTGCAGTATCTTTCCTAACTGAACAGCCATCCCACTTCTGCCCAAATATTATATGGTCTGTTAGGGTAGTCTTTGTTTTTTCACAGATTCTTCACTGTAGCCAGGTCAAAACTTGACAGCTTTATGCAGTTGATATCTATGCATTTTTAGACTTGATAAAATGTGTCTTAAAAAAATTTATATATATATTCCTGAATATAGCTACCAAGTTTTCTTTTTGCTGCTGGGCTTTAAAGTGCAATTCAAGTCAGAATTTAAAACAATCAAGAACTTGTATGAAAAACAAATTGTTGGTTGGTTGGGTTTGAGGTTTTTTCCCCTCTGAGGTACTTTTGAGAGGACTACGAATGCAGATATATACTGTAGTGCCTGACACATTGAGCCCCTCTGCATTGTTTTTCAGCAATTGTTCACCCCCAAAGACTTGAAAATGTACTGGGCAATAAAATAGGTGAGACACAACTTGAAAAGACACAGCATGATAGGCACTAGTTTCTACCATCCCCTTCTCAGGGGCCCTGAGAAGTAGGCAGTGTTTTTGCCACTGTTTGTTTTCTGTCAGTTTTTAGCAGATTTCAGCTCCTGAAGATGCATCTTCAAGTAAAGTCTTCAGTCAGTGTTTTGGTATCAGTCCCCTTGTTGCTGCAGCAGCCCAGCATGACCAGCTTTTGAAGCTGTTCTTAAGCTGGGACACGAGTGCGTAAAGCAAAGTTGCTCATTCCTTCTTCCATGCAGGGCCTGGGGCCCTGCCTACATTCATCTGCTGCCCCACCAAGCCTGTGTCAGGGAGAGCTGCTGGTGTGGTTCTGAATGCAGGTACTTGATGGGAACAGTGGGGTCATGTTAAAAAGAAGCAAGATACCAATTTGATGGGAAGCAACTTAGACAGTTGCCAATTCTTTTATATTTTTCTTTAATAAGAGGTGAGACCTGAGGAAGTCAGTAATGAATATTTAAACATACTCTGAAGTGGCCAGATGCACTGTTTCATGGGCTTCTGTCCTGGTCATTTTAAGTCTTTGAAATCTTGAGTTGAATTATAATGGGAGTGGGGGGGAGGGAAGGGAGAACCAGCTCCTTTTTGTTCCTTACTCTTGTTGGCAATAATGAATGGAAGGAATTTAATCCAATGAAAGTAATGAAACTTAATCCTTGCAATGCATCTTTGTTGCCCAGTTCAAAGAACTATTTTAATGCATCTTATTCACACCCTGCCCTCCCTCCCCAACTGAAGACACTTCAAATAGACTGCTCCAGAGTGCACACTAATACAGCAGTAACTCTGTCTTGGAAACCTTTCTATTGATTATTTCACTTGCTTGCCTGACTAGAGAATTGATCATTTACTGACCAGAACACTAAGGGTAGAAAGGGTTCTCATCCAGCCCTCTTGTTGAATTTTTATCTAAGCATTTGTTTTAGGACATCTTAAAGTGCCTTACGATTTTAAAACTGTATTTTGCCTGAAACATATGAATGTAGACTCTCTCTAACAGTATTTCATTATAAGCTGTAAAACAAGTTGCAAACACTAAACCTACAAAAACGTTATTTCTGCTGTTGTCTGACCATTATTTCCCAACATCTCAGTTCTGGTGTTTCTGCAAGCAGAACTCTTATAGGATTGGAAGCATTAAAATGCATGTGGTTGGGGAGTGGGTGGGATTTGACCTGTGCTGTGTAAAACCAAGAGTAGGTGAGACTTCCAAAAGGACTGCTGAAAGTCCTGGCTCTTGGGGCCCACTTGTGACAGAGCAGTGTGTATGTTACAGAACCAGACCCTGTTTTACTTCTGGCAGAGTGTGGCAGAGATTTGCTCCACAATTCAAAGGCAGAAGTAACTCACAGACAGGATAAATACCCAAACAAGAACAGGAGATATCATGGTGGAGTTTTCCAACAATATTAAACAGTTCTAAACTTTTGAATTTTTTCCCTCTTAATATGCTAACCTTGAAACCTGTAAATGATTTTTTGAATGCCAATTTTCTGATCGTGTTAACTGGCTAATGTGTTCCCATTTCTTGAGTAATCCCATGTTTCCTCCTACATCCTGAAGAGCTTTGTGATCTATTGCCAAAATGTTTTGGATCCTTCCATGCGATTACCAGTTGTCAGTGCAGAAATGTGGTGTATTGGAAAATGGGACAGTGGGAAACAAGAATGACTTGATATTAACTTCAGCGGGAACTATTTCAGAGATGGTTCAACTTCATATGTAAGGAAAAACCTCTCTAATTATGCAGCAGCTCCATTTTGAGTAACATAAAGTACAGAAGAGGGCAGTGACCTTGCAGGTCATAGCCAGGCTGAGAGTATCCTTATTTCTTTCTGTTAACTAATTTAAGGATACACTTTTCTTTGCCTTCTTAATGCCTACCTTATATATGGAAACAAAATCCTTGAAGTGATGATTCCTGACACGAGTTGCCCACTTTTTAGTCTTTAGGAGCAAATCTTGGCTCTTAGACCCTCTCCTCTGCCTTCAGCACTAAAACAGCAGGAAGAGTGCAGAGGAGATGTGAGTGACTAGATGGCTGAACCAGATGCTCAGAATGTCACACTGACATTTTAGGCTCATGCAGTTGTACAGATCTAAAGGGAGGTGTTATGTTGATGCATTGGAAGTGTGTCATCATAAAGTAGAGCTGTACTTCTCTTACTCAGACATGCTGCCTTAGGTGATCAAGACAGTTAGAGCTGAATGTATGCACCTTTTTCTCTACACTGAGGTTGTGAGTTGCAGTTGCCTGCCTTTAAAAAAAAAAAATTGGGAGAAAGTCCCAAGTGCTGCATTGAAGGAGGGCGGGGCCATCTCTTTGTCCTGGCCTGGGACTTACTGGTAGCAGCTCCAAGCTACTCTCAGAGTGGTAAAGGATTAATGTATCTTCAGAGTGTTGTCCAAGTGCCCCATCTGTAACCCCTTCTTGACTCCATGGAAAAAGCAGGACCCAAAATCAGTACTGGTAAGTGAGTTGCATATTTATCCTTATATTACCCTTTTACCAGAGTGTCAAAAGGCTGGCTGCCATTTTACACAGCTCTGAAGACCATTGTGTTGGCAAATACATTATTTCATTGAGCTCTGTCACTCTTTGTGTAAGGGAATGAGATGGACTGGAGTGTCACAGGGTCCTTGCCGGAGCTTGACTTGGGCACTGCTGAACAGGTGAGTTGGGAGGGCAAACAAACCCTTCATCTGGGTGATGTGATAACTTAGCAGGGGCAGGGGGTCACAGAGTGAGCCCAGCAGCTCAGCATGTCACCCTTTGCATCTGCAAGGACAAAGACAATTACTGCTGGTGAAAGGCCATGTGCGAAAGGCACAGCATTGTTTTGTCCCTAAAAGAGTAAATTTCAGACTAATGCCTTTGAAAATGGATAGGAAAATGCCATTGTGGAAAAATGTTTTTCAGTAATTCCTGGTGTTCCTGGCATCCCTAGTAAAAGTTGGAACAACAAACATGCACAATATTGAGCAATGTCCTTTTTACCAGCTAATGTTACGTGGTTGCTCGAAAGCCCTGCTTTGCAAATGCTGTTTGTTGACTCAGAAGGGCAGCCTGTGGTTCCTCAGGAACAGCCCTGTGATGGGTGTAGGTGACCTAAGGGATTCTCCTTGTGAGCAGTGGAACACTGAACAAATCCTGATCAAACTGGCATTTCATGGGAATGGGGCAGAATGTGGATGGAGACCTGGATGCTAGAAATCAGAGACCTTGCATTTCCCTTAACAATAACCCTCTGCTTCAAACATGCTGGGTATTTCTTGAAGGCTGGGGTAAATCTGTCCTTTTGGGGACATCCTTTGTATCAGGTTAATGGGTCACTGCAAGTTGTGTACTTTCTTTGCAGCAGATCCCTCTGGGCCACTCAGGACAGGGCTTTGTTTCCCTGTGGATTGTCCTGCTCTCCCTCAGAGGGCCCTGAACTCAACCCCTGCTCATAAAACCTCCCCACAGGCACAGGGGGCCTGGTGAAAGCACTGGCTGAACCCAGAACTTTGTTTCTGTTGTGAGTAGCACTGCTGAAAGGGCCTTGCTGGAAGACTTTAAAACATCCCTTGCATTTATATAACCAAACACCCTTTATAATCTAAATCAGACCCGAGTGGTTTGCAGCAGTGGTTTTTATCTTCAAATAAACACTGCACTGTGTTTTCCAAAGCTGGGTTCCCTACTTACTCTCTTCAGGCATTTGGAGTTAAATTGCATCTTTTTGTTTGTTTTTCTTTCTTTAAAGCAGTCCTGAGTCTTTGACTGAGAGATATAATCATAAAAGGCCTTGCAGAAAACCCCATGCAACTGGGCTCGTCAAAACACGTTTTGAAATGGTCCAGGAATGTCTGAAACTTTATGTTGGTCTTTCACAACTTGCAGCCCCATCTGGCTGCCTTTCATTTTGAAAACCTGTTCAGAGATGACCCTTTCCAAGGTTTGTAGGGAAAGCCCACACTGTGGTGCCTGGCCATGGCTCGTCCCTTGTCCCATGCACAGCCCTCCAAGAATCCTGCAAGAATCATGGTGCTTCTAAGAAAACAGATTTTGTTTGGTGTGTATGTGGGAGATGGGGAGAAGGATGGCCTTGAGAGGCAAAACCTGCCCTTGACTGAATGCTGACAGCTGGCACAGCCAAGCGTGTTGTGGCAGCAGGTATTTTCAACCCTGTGCTCAGAGGTCCCTACAGCTGGGGGCCATGAGGAAGAAAACCATTGTGCAGCATGTCCAGGAGCATCTTGTTTGCTTCCACACTTCTCAATAGAGGGCTGTGGGCATGTTAGATTTAAACTCTGAGTGAATAAGGGATCAGCTTTGGTTTATTGCTATAAATATGGTCTGCATTAATAGTAGCTGGCAAAGCCCTGATGGGGTATATTCCTGCTCCTGTGAGCCCACTTCAAGCAGGGCATTGTGGCTAGTGAATTCCCCACAGGAAAGAGGGCAAAGGCAGAGCATCTCCTAGGGCCAGCGTGTTCCTGCGGCAAGGAGGAGCCTGAGCTTGTGCTTGTTTACTTGCACCAGTTGCACATAAATGCCATTTGCACAGGAGGGGATTAGCAGGGCTTGTCTTCCACCAGCAGCCTGGAAAAGGGCATGTGCAAGGGCAGGGGGTGTTATTGTAATTGCTGCTGGTGCTGCAGGTGGCTGGCCCAAAAATAAGTTCTAAGAGAACTGGCTGCTGGTGAGGATGTCAAAAGGGCCCATCCCTGTATGGTCCAAGGGAGGCTCGTGTCAGGTGTCTCCTTAGGATTGGGAAATGGCAGATGCCTTTGCCATTACACAGGTGAGTTTTTGCATCCAAAAAGTCATTTCTTGTGGAGAAAGAGGTTCACCAGTGGCTACCTGCTTCTGCTGTGGGTGTCACAGGAGCTTTGCTCCCACACTCACAGATCTGCCCCTCCAAGGTGGCTCCCTTTGAGAAGCGTATTGAAAATGGGTGGCTAAAGTGCCACCATTTTTGGGGATTCACATTATGAAATAATATTTACCCCAGGGTAATTCCTCAAAACCAACACCAACTTCTGAACCAAGGGTGTCCTTACAGAGAACACCTTCCAACACCATTTGTGGTCTCCTGGCAAAAGGAGAACACCAGGGGTGATCTGTGCCATCCATCATGGGCTCTGAAGGTGGCTTTTCTACCAGGTGAGTGAGAAGGAAACATCCTCTTTAATGGCATTTTCTGAATGCCACTCCCTCTTCAGACAGCTTTTCAACAAAGATGCCTACTACACCATTCCACACATCACAAGTGTCTAGTGAGGGTGTCTCACATGATGCTTTTTAAGCCATCATGGTGTTGTCCCCGGATTTCTGTGGCCAAAGGTGAAGCCTGATGATAATTTGACATGACAAACTGAGAGCCTGGTCTGACATGACTAAATAGCAACAATGGTGTGACAAAGGGCCTTTGGATAGAGCAGAACATATTTCATCTTGTGTAAAGGTAACAGATGTTGCTTTTTCCATGAAAAGGAATGTAGGAATATGGAAATAAGCCCCACAAATAATTCTTTCACATTCATTAATGCACCAACAGGTGAATCCTCCAGTGAAACCTGGGATGGTTGAGGAGGTTCATGGATATCATGACCCAGCAAATCTTTAAGGTGATGGGTGGTTCTTCACCGGCAGAAAACTTTTCATCCTTCCACAGGCTCTGCAGACAATTTATGTTGGTTATAGTCTCAGTCCAGGCAACCACAGGAGTTGTGCATGGGTCTGCAGTAACTTTGCTCATTCAATGCATTCATTTCTGAAGTCCAGAGTAATAGCCTGGCAACAGAAAGGCTGGAATGACATTTGAAAAGGCAGTTCCAGTCATCTTTTGCTGCTGCTCCAGGTGCCAGCATAATGTATTTTCCCAAGCCTGCTTCCCAGAAGCCTGGTACCTCCTTGGGTTTAACTAACCATTGCAGAAGCTGAGTTGCTGTTTCATGAGAAGACATCAATGGTGGCACTCCTGACTACAGTGATAAAAACATCCTCCCTTGCCTGTGTGTTCTCCTTGTTGTAAGGTGCCTGAACATCCCAGATCTGAGAGCTATTCCATGTGACTGTTGAGTTGTGCATGGCAGCCCAGCCATTTCCTCCCCTCTCCTCTCTTTTTACAGTAACAACCTTTTCATACTTGCAAGTCCTGTTGCTTTTGTCACAAACTTTTCTTCAGAATTCTCCAGGGTGAGTAAAGCTGAGAAATGTCTTGTCTTCACAATCTTTTATTCAGCAACAAGTGTCTTCTTCATGCAAATTTCATTGGCAAGCATCTAGTCAAACTTTTTCAAAGACATCCAGTTTTTCCATTTCTTTTTAAGAAAAGAAAGGTGTGTTTCTTTTATTTTTAAAGCAGCTCATGATGAATGGGCTTTCAGAACCTTCAGAGAGACTGAGGAGTTCACAACTTCAAGGCTGGTGTGTGTTGTCCTATGAAGCTTGTGATTATAATCCCTTTAAAGGACAGTAAGCAGGAACTCTTGTGAGTTGTACAATATTTTCCCATCTCAGATTCTAAATGTTGGGGTAAAGCAATCAGCAGTTGCTGCTTTGAATTTCTTAGTGGCAACAAAGCAGTGAGCTTATTGATCAAAGTGCTTCACTGCATAGTTAAAAATTCTGTACTAAAGGTCTGTGATTTTTCAGGTACATGTCCTTGACTCAAAATAGCTTTAAAGGCCATGGAAAATCTATCATGTGATTTGTAAAATGTGGGCATATTTAGATCAGCATCCACAAGGTGAACGTTTAGTGGTTGTTAAATTGGGTGTTGCACATCCACAGAAAGCTGTATTGGAAACAATAGCTCTGTTTCTAAAATTTGTTTGTGCCAGCTTTTACAGAGAATAAGAAACAACTGTTTCCTTGCATGCCAGGCTTGCATTTGCCTTGTTTCTCATTTGTCACCCCTCCTCTTCCTGCTCTACTTTCCTTGTTCACTTCAGCTCCTGGCTTTTAACTTCCTATTTACTAAGTTATTCTTGGCATTATGGATGCCCAAACATAGATGGTGGGAGCTTCCATTTCCTGGCTCTGTTTCTCATAACCCCTTCTGCCTTTGTCTCTGAAGTCAGCAGTGCTGTCCTTGGGAAAGCCAAGGCTTTGCACTGATTTAGCAGACTGACTCAACTTTTCAGCATTACTGGCTTATCTTTACTCCCATTTGCCTCCACACAGCACCCCCTTCCTGTCTTCTTGTTCTTCCTTCTGCACAAGGATTTTTCCATGACCCCATGGTAACCCTTTCCATTCCTCACACAGCAGTCCCTTCTCTGGCAGCCAGCATAGACATCCACTATGCCAAGGAGCCCACTCTCACGGGTGTGCTTTTCCACAGGGCTTGTTGGTGCAAGTTGTTTGTGGCCTTTCCTTCTGTCCCCACTGCCTCCTCTTCCTCCTCCTAGTGAGCCCAGAAACACCTTCCACACTGGCCCCCAGCACTCCATAGCTGTCCCCACAGGGACAGAAAAGGACACAGCAGGTCTCTGCTCCAGGATGGCCCATTCAGGATGGACATGGGAC
The DNA here is from genome assembly GCF_023055355.1 of Agelaius tricolor. Taxonomy (NCBI): domain Eukaryota; kingdom Metazoa; phylum Chordata; class Aves; order Passeriformes; family Icteridae; genus Agelaius; species Agelaius tricolor. The sequence goes on from NW_027269269.1 coordinate 23,756,728, forward strand.
CCTTCTCATTCAACACATTCCCACCAGCATCAGGAACTAAGTTTGAGTGATGAACATCTCCCACCAATGCCCTCTGTGCCACATGGTTCTCAGTCTCAGCCTGAAGTCTTTGTTTCTAAGGACTGCCCATGAGCAAGAGGGCATTGTCTTGTGAGGATTTGGAAACAGGGATGTGCAGTCCTTACCTGGCAGCAGAGTGCTTAGCATCCAGGGAGACAAGTGCCAGGCCCCTGCTGTGACAAGGGAACACCTTCAAGGAAGGCAGTGGCCTGTCTTTCCTGTTCTTAGATGGAAAAATACTCAGATGTGGCAGCTAGAGCCAGAAACAAGAGATACTTCTGTTGTGCACTGCATGTGCATTAGATCTGCATTAATGGGGATTTGGGTTTGGTTTTACTCTCTACTGTTAGAAAGAAAAACATCTTCACTGTGTCAGGTAAAAGAAAGAACATGGTGACTAACTGAGGTGAGATCATTATATGACTTCATGAGTAGTCATGGACTGCTACAATTGAAGGAAACTATCATTTACCACTTGTTATTTAGCAGATGGGCACAGCTGAAACTCGGCTCCACTGCAAACTTTATTGTTTCCCTGTCAAATCCTAAGAGACTGAGATACCTCCCAGGGGACCACTAATCACTGCTGGCACCGGGTGTTGCTGGCAGCACGAAGGGAACCTTAAAAGCTTTGGTGGTTCAGATTAGCATCCAAAAGGCTGAATGTTTCCTCTGGGTTTCAGGTCATGCTAAATGTTTAATAAAAATCCTACATTAAGACTCAGTATGAAAGGAAAGAGTGGGCAAGCTTACTGACTGCATCTGGCATGACCAGTCCCTTACCTAAAATTAGCTGAACTCCTGCTCTCCTGTGTCAGCATGCACCAGAGCTTGGGCAGAGCCTGGCTGGTTCTTCAGGAGCTCAGACCTCTGAAGCCTTTTCTGCAGGGTGGTACCAGGCATGGCCTTTCACTGAAGCACCATCTGACCTTGGAGGGCATTTGTTATTCCCTCACCAAAACCAGGGACTGATGAAAACCAACTCTCCAATGGAAAACACAAGTGGCAAAAAAACAAGAAGAAAACTGTGTGGTTCTTCTGCTCTCCCCCACCCCACCTGCCCACCCTTCAGCACTATTTTGTATATTTTGGTAAATAAAACGTGTCAAGCTGTGGACAGCTCAGTCAAGGATGCCCTGTCCTCCCACTGGCAGAAACTGTGCTTTGCCATAAAGTATGATTCTGCTTGATCCCATTCCTGTGAGAGGGATTTGCTGATGTTTAATAAAAGCTGTGCATGTGCTCCAACTTCATGTGGGAGAAAGAATGATCCACCAAGTTTCTCTCTCCCCTTTGTGCTGGTTTTGGCTGGGGTAGAGTTAAGTTTCTTCACAGTGACTGGTATGGGTCTGCATTTTGAATTTGTGCTGTCCACAGGGCTGATAATATGGAGATGTTCTTGTTATTGCTGAGAAGATCTCACACAGAGCCAAGGCCTTTTCTGCTTTTCAGGCTGCCACGATGGGGAGTCCTGGGGGGGCTGGTCACAGCCAGGACCTCAACTGACCAAAGGAATATTCAACACCCTGTGACAGCATGCTCAGTAGGTAAAGTGGAGGGAAGAAAGGGGAATAGGGGGACATTTGGAGCCATGGTCCTAACTGTTTGGAAAGGATCTCATCAAAGATGAGGCCATTTGTCTCTGAGTCCCAGGACCAAATCTGTATGAACATCCTTGTTTGTCAGAGCCAGAGAGCTGCTTGGTGCCTCCTCCACCAGAAAGCTTGGTCACAGCCTCACTTGATTCCCACACACTGGCTACACACTGCGGCGTAGGATCATCCTGCTGCTTTCTCAGAAGCTCTACCCTGGCTCCCTTTTCCTTGCCACAGGACCTAATTCGTAACCTCGTGTTTTCCCCTTGATGCTATCCCCCAAAAAGGCAATAATTAGAAAGCATGTGGGAAACCAGCTTACAAAAGGTTGTCAGCCTCTCTCCCACATCCGACAGACTGAGTGAGGGTTTTCTCCATCCAGCTGGTCCCTATCCAGCAATGCCACTGGCAGGATGCAAGAAGTCTTCACACAGAATTTCAAACACCCCACAGACTGGCTTCATGGATGGAGCAGAAGATTAGGGAGAGTTGAAGCAGACCAGCCTTTCTTTCAGTAGTGAGCACCAGCTCCATTTCTACCAAACAGCAGCTTTGAAGGAGGTCGTGTCTCAGGCCCAAGCCCTCTGTGACTTTCTGACCTGGCCCCCTGTCAGGTGATTCTGGGATGAGCCTTACTTTGCATAAGAGCCAGGCAGGATGAGCAGGGTGTTGCTAACAAACCAGTTTTCATGGGTGGGAGTGAGCTGCAGTTCTAAGCATGGTGGAAACCACGCTGGAGCTGATCTTCCTGCCCCAGACAAGTTCAAAGTGCTGTAGCTTCTACTACAAGGGGATGTGGGTCACATGTCACTTTTCTTCACATGGTGTTATTCTTCCACCACATTCTTGATCCCTCTGGTTTTCCCCACTCCTTCCTATTTCTTTTTCCACCTGGGTCACTGCTAAGATTTTGGCTTGTCCATCTAGCAACAGTGGGGTCCACATCAACCATAGAAAGATCATCTTTCTGAGAGACTGATTCAAATCTGGGAAGATGCAAAGCCTTGTACTACAAAGGAAGGTTTTTTAACTTGCCCTGGATGGACAGACACCAACTGAGCTCAAAATTTTCTGTGGCATGAGTGAGTTACAAAGTTACCTTACAGCAGTTCACAGAGCCATGGAAAATGGGCTTCAAAGTGAATGTGACCTGGTTCTTACTCATGTCCTCAGCTGCACCTAACTACTCCTGGCAGAGATTTCACCATCTGAATGGACAGTCTTCCAGGATGTACTGGGAGGAACAGAGTGAGCAGTGGGAACCTCCTGAGGGCACTTCTTCGTGTAACAATAGTCCACACATGTTCCCAGTTGCCTTATCAATGTAAGTGGTTATAATGGGGACCTTCTGTCAGGAGGAACAAAGAGGAGTTGAGGTTGTTTGGAAAGTGTCAAAAAGCCAACAGGATGATGTGGGAACAGCAAAAGATTGGTCAAGCCTTCAGAGATCTCAGAGAAGTAGAAAAAAGTCCAAGGTCCTGCTCCTGAGAGTTGGAGAAGAGAATAGAAACTCCTGAAGGTTGAAGAAGTGGCCGGTGTTTGCTGAGAGGCTTCACTGTGTGGGGCACAAGCCCTGGTTCTTGTGGATAGGTTCTCTGGATGGCTGCCTGTCCAAAGTCCAGTGCCCAACCTCATGGCCTGGGAATGGGCTGGGAAAGTCAGGATGGCTTCAATGAACCTTCAAATGGGTAAAAGTTAAGCAGTTTACACCCAAGGGACCATGGACTAGGTGGGTATGTGAAAAGAAAATGTTCAGTTGTTTAAACTCCCAAATAGGAAACTTTTTAAGAGGAAAATGTGAAAAAAATTCTCTTTAAGAAATGAATGGGACAAAACCAGTATTGCCTTAGCGTGGCCACATGCTTTTTTTAAGGGGGATGTTACAACTTCTGGCTGCCACTTGCTGAGAGAGTCCCTGCAGGAGAGAAGGGTGGGGCTTCATGCTAATGGCAACATTACCCGTTCTACAGCAGGGACTCGAGCAGACTATGCAGATCAGGAAAGCCAAGAGGGAGCACTGTGTGCAAGCCTGTGTGTACCTCAGTGCCTCATCAAACAAGGCCCAGCACGGGTCTCTCTCTACAGGTTCATTTGCAATGTGTGAAAAGAAAACTGTATTTGCATGGATAATTTATTTCTGGGACACATCTGTGGAGATTGCCTGCAGGCCAAAGTCAAGTCTCATGAGAGTTTCTAAGTGTGCTGGATGATAATTTCCAGAGCGATGCGTCCATCCAGCACACCCTGTCTCCCTTTTAGATTCATCGTGATGTGTAGAGACAGTGCAGCTGAGCAGTTGCAAAGTCAGGACAATCATAGGTAGTCATATATGAATTTGGCTTTTCTAAGACATTCATTTTCTCCAAGATGAAGCAAAAACTGAATCCAATTCATCCTAAAGAAAACTTGGGCAAATTTAGTGAAATTTGACTGCAATGTGAGTTGCTTAAGAAGAGTTTAGCAGATGACCAAAAGCTGCAGTTAAGGTAGAGGGTATTTTTGATGGTTCTGTGTGACAGCCTGGTTGGGTGTGAACCCTTGAGGATGGACAAAGCATAAGTGTTAAATGGGCTAAAACCGTGAGCCAGACCCCAGAGGAGAAGTGTTATTGCTAATGACTGGCAACCAGGGAGTGGGTCTCAGTCCACAAAATCAGCTCCAAGCCCCCTTTCTTCAACAGTAAACTGGAAACAGGGATTCAACCATTGTGTATGTCTTGGAGCAAATGATGTGGGCCAGACCTCCAAAATGAGGTGCTGTGTCCCAGGTTATCTCAGCTCCCACAAGGGATCCAGCAGCTGTAATGTGTAAGTAGCTCCATGCAGGATGAACAAGGTGCTAAGGATGAAGAGCCAGAGCAGCAGCAGAGGCATGAGCAGGTGCTTTGTCCTTCTTATCAGGCAGTGTTGTGATGGATCCTGAATCCCTTCAGGGAACTCTGAATTCAACTCTTCAACAGGGTGTTTAAAAAGAGCAAGGGCTGAGAAAAGACATGGAAGACAGATGGAGAAAATTGCATCCTGCCTCCCCGGCAGTTTCAAATGAGTTCAGCTTTTGCTTTCCCTTCCTAGGACCCAGCCCTGGGCTGAGCCATGCTGCTGCTGGGCTCCAGCTATTCTCTGGCACAGGGTGATGTGTTCCCAACACAGGCTTACTGACTGTGCTTTAAGCACAGCAGGACCCTCGTCCCTGCAGAGTTTGTAACACAACTCACCTTAACTATGTGCTGTCTGCCCTCATTTGTGCCTTTCCAGACCTCCATTCCTTCCTGCTCAGCAGCACAAATCCTTCTTTGGTGCACACCTGTAGTGCACCAAAGTGCAGGCACTTTCCTGCCTCCAGACAAAACACCCAGGCATTTTTCCCGGACTCCCCAACATCCTGGCTGCAACTGCATGTTCTCTGACAATGCCAAGTGACACCCAGAAGGATGTCCCAGCTCTTGTAGGGCTGCAAAGCCAGCTGGGATGAGGCTGTGGTCCCACTTCTGCTGGGTGAGGAATAAGAGGTGATGCACATCCATGTGCCTGTAACAGTTGCCAAGAAACTCTCCATACCCCCAGAGTTTTGATTTTTTTTTTCTTTTGAGAGCAAAACTGAAGCCCGCACAAAGCGGCCATTTCTCATTATCACAGTTTAAAAAGTGCTTAGTAATAAGCATGAGTCAGTGGGGCACCAGGAGTGCTCCCTGCTAGCTTTGGGAGGAACCAGAAATAAGTCATTTCACTCCTGCTCCTGTGTGAACAGTCAGGGTTTCACTCCTCTCCCCTCACTTCCTGCTGAGAGATGTTTCTACTTATGGTCCTGGTTTCATGGAGGCAGAGACCAGATTGTTAAATTCAGCCTAAGAGCCCGCATGTTTTAAAAGAGATCAGATTTCCAGAGATACTGAAACATGGGGACCTTCGTTATAGCCACTGTGAGCTGCAGATAATCTGCACCTCTTCAAACTGGAGGGCTGCTTTCAGTGCCAAACTTCAGAATAATTTTGGTCTCCATATTTCAAATTGCTGGACCTTCGTCGCTCAAGGCTTTCCAAGGGGTTTTTTCATTACCTGGCAGTAACAAGGCTCCTGCCTCCTTTACCTGCTCTGGATGTGAACCCTGGCCCCACTGAGCCTTCATCACCCATCACTGCCCAGGCTGGAAAACACTTTCTGGAGGGTGGTGTTAGACTCCCTGGGCAAGGTTCATGCCTCTGTTTAGCCTCAGAGGAGGATGGGAAAAGGGAGTAGAGTGGTCCTACAGCAGCTTCTCCTCTGGGACATCAGTCAAACCTAGTAAAGGGCAGTGGGAGCTGCTGCCAGAGCCAGAGGATGCAGACTGGATGCTTTTACCAGGCTTGGGAAGTAACAGGTCATTGTTTGCTTCTGATGGTGCTGTGGGGCACAGAGTGACCAACAGTGCGGTGCAAACCTCTCTGCTCCCACTGAGACTCCAGCTGCCCTTGGTCCATGGCTCTGCAGGTCTGGGAATGGGCAGGAGTGAAAAATGAGCACTGCTCACACCAAGGCCTAGCGGAGCTGGGTAAATGAGGTAAACAGAACGGTGTAAAGAGAGAAAACCTGCACGGCCTTACACCTGTCTGCAAACAGCCCTTTCCAGCAGCACCTGGCACTTGGCTGTAGGCTGGGAGAGAAACTATGGCGCTGGAGCAGAGCTTTTGGCTTTCAGAGTTGGGGGAAAACTCCAGTAAAATGGAGTGGGTGTCTTGAGAAGAGCGAGCACAAAGTTGATGCGAGCGAGCTGCAGGACCGTGGGAGGCAAGACAGGGAACGGTCAGCGCGGGGGTGCTGTCAGTGGCGGTGGGTCTGTCCGCAGGAGACCGAGCGCCGCTCACATAAACATACCTACCGCAGTAGTCACGCTGGCTACCACTAGCCATGGGGCGGCACAAGCAGGTCACGGAGCACGAGGTTGGCCGCCCTCGCCTTTACTCACCTTCTCGGGCCGGTTTTGCCACAGGCGTGGGGCTTTGTGCTGCCTCAGCTGCCGGGAGCACCCGAGCGAGGCGGCCCGTTCCCAGCCGGGCGCATCCCGGGACAGGGCCCGGAGAGGAGCGCGGGCGAACGGGCTGCGGCAGGAACAGGTCAGCCGGGGCTGTGCCGGGGGCCGCTCTCCCGGCTCCGGGGTGTTCTGGGGAGGGCTCGATGCCGCTCTCGACTGGAGGAGCCGCCGGCGTGAAACGGGGTCCAGCCCTGCCGGGACAGCCCCGGCCCCCGGGCTTTTTCCCCGCTGCCGAGAAGTTTTGTCCCGGGTCAGACGGGAGCGGGGCCGGCGCGGCCGCCACGGCGGGAGGAGCGCGGCCGCCCGGGCCCCTCCCGCCGCCCGCCCCCGCCGGGCCGGGCCGGGCGGAGCCGGGCGCTGAGGGGCGCTGAGGGGCCGAGCTCCGCGTCCCGCCGCGGCTGCGGGGCTGCTCCGGGCCGGGCGCGCCGCTCCTGCCAGGCTCCCGCAGGTATCCACAGGTATCCGCAGGTTGGCACCCCGGGTACGGGTGCTGTCCCCACAGGTGGGTCGGGGCTCCGCCGGGCGCGGTGTGGGGAGACAGGGGCCGGCAGCCGTGGCTGGGGCTGCGAGCGGGATGGATGAGACGGGGCGCCCAGGTTACCTCCCGAGTTGCTCTCCTGCTTTGGTGGGTTTGCTGCCCTTTGTGCCCCTTTGCCCACAGCCGGCCGGAGCCCAGCACGGCGGGGCCGGGGATGGGCCGGCAGCCCCCGAGCGCTCCCGCCCTGCGGCACGGAGCCGTGCTCGGGAGCGATTCTGGGGGATGCAGAGCTCCTCGTTCGCCCTTCGCTGGCTTGGCTGTGCCCGGAGTGCGTCCCTGAGCTCGAAACGGGGTGGGCTGGGGACGGTGTTTTGTAGCTCCCCAGAAAATACCGTCCCAAAGGTTCCAAGCAGCCCCCGGGAGGCGCCTGTAGGAACGGGAACCTGGCAGCACCTGGCGATGGGAAAGGGCTGCCTTGCAGGGTGCAAAGATGTAAAGCTGCAGCGCTAGGTCAATTTGTGCTAACCAAACTGCTATTACTTGGGTGAGCTGTGCGCCTCTTGGAGTTCAAAATAGGGGGAAGAAAAGTTGCAATCAACTCCACAGGGCAGCAACCTGCTGGGTGGAGAGGGAGAGAGAGAGGGACCCTGTGCCCTGGATTCACAGTGCTGCTAAGAGGTGAGACCCCCTCCCAGGAAACACTCAGGACCCAGCTTGTTTGCTTCTCCTTGGCTGCCAGAGTTGAGCATGATACAACTCCCAGGGACTTGGTCACCTCTCAGAGACGGGTGGCTCGTGGACCCGGAGCTGGATTTTCCGCTCCCCCATGGGTGCTCTGCATCCTCAGAGGGACGGGAGGAGGCCAAGGGAACCAGATCCCGGTAACCGGGAGCTGCCAGTGTTGAGTTGCAGCTGGCATTTCCAATGCAGCCTTGGCGGAGCTGCCACATCCCCTCACCCACCTGCTGCCGGGGCAGTACTCTGCTCTCACTGCAGACCCTGTGCTCGCACAGTTTACAAGCAGCGCTTTCCGCATGGGTTTGGTTGTGCCTCCAGTCTCGGAGCTGCCCCTCTCCCCCCTGAGCAAGCCTCACTGCTGTCTGCAGGGAGCCGGGCTGGCAGACCTCGTGGAAACCTTGATGTGGCCCTGGCCCTTGGTGGGGGGCTTGTTTTGCCCAGCAAGGAGACCAGAAGCCTGAGCAGGGCAGCACTGGGTGCAGTTTGGCAGCCTGTGGTGCCCGGGAGGGGAGCCAGAGGAGCCGTGGACATCTCTGGCTTTCAGAGCCTTAAGTCAAGTCTGTCTCCTAGGGGAAAATATTCCCTGCTGCTTGGTCATCAGGGGTAAGGTGAAAGAGCTGTAGTGCTCTGTTTTCCTGCCTCTTTAAGGACTAAATGTGTCACTTGATTTCCAAAATCCTGCCAGATTTCAAAGAAAAAAAAGTAAAATAGAGAAAAAAACCTGTTGACCTTGTTAGCGCTAGAAGCTGTCCCCGTGCTTGGGGCTGTGTGGCTTTGCAGCCTGGCCATCCTAGCCCTGTTTGTGAAAACACAGGTGTGCTGGTGCTGTGAGGGGATGGTGTCTGATTGCATGAAGGAGCAGCTGCAGCTTTCTGCCAGCTTTGGAAAGGGAGAGCTCTTGAAGGCATATGCTTAATGTGAAACATAACTTAATGGAAATATTCCTTCTGAGGTCTCTTCCTCCTCTGCATTTGATAGCTCGGCAGCAAACAGCTTCAGTGGGAGTGAGCTTCTGCTTTTAATTAAGTCATACACACCTCAACCACAAGGTAGATCTCCCTTGTAAATCAAAATTCAAAATCATCAGGCTTTTTTACCTCTTATTCATGGTGGCTCTCTAAAGGCGGTACAGTTAAGACAGAAAAAAATCGCAGGCTACACCTTCCTGTAAGGCTGTTTAGCATGTTCCCGTTTGTTAGGCTGGTGCTAACACCCCGGAGGCAGAGGGAGCTGTGGAGGGAAGGGAGGGATGTTGGAGCCTCCAGCAGCAGTGCTTGGGGCTGAGCTGTGCCTCAGAGCAGCATAGTGGGGCGCATGCCCAAAGGAGAAGGTAGCAGCAATTGATGGGAATGGCCTGGGAAAAGGCAGGTTTCTGAGGCAAGTGGATGGATGAGAGCAGGTATAAAGGCAACAGAAGCATCAGGAATGGGCACAGAACCCTGAGACCTGGCTGCACCAGTCACAGTGCCTTGAATCAGCGTCCTGGTGGAAAAGTGTGAGTGTCACACAGCCACAGTGGAGTCCTGAAGCCTCCTTGTCCTGTGACAAGGTGCCAGCCTCTCTGGGGCAGGGATATGGGTGTGATCCGTGGCAGGGATTCAGGATTGACCAGCCTGGCGGACAGGGGGACTCATGGTTTGCCTGCAGCAACTTCCAGGGCAAATTGTGAAGTGCATGCTTGGGGATATTTGCACTCCTCCAACATTGCTTCTCTTTGGCTGTGCCTGGCAGTGTGGCAGGCAGGCAAGAGCTGTGTTTCTGGGGGCATGGGGCATGGTGGCCATGCAGTTTGGCCCTGTAGCCAGCCCTGACCACTTCTGCCTCTTTGTGGTGAAGGTGCAGTGCAGCATGAAATTGGCTGTGTGTTTCTGGACAGGTAGCCCCTGCCATCCCACTTCCAGGTCATCTGCCACATGCCCAGCACTTGAGATGGAGACCTTCCACTCAGGGCTTGGGAATGAGCAGGGGGGTTGTCCCATGGAGGCAGAACATCACCTACAGGTGTGGTCTCCCACTAATTAATGAAATGGAGTGAAGAAAATGCAGGATTTTTCCCAAAGCGGTGAAAAGCCTCTGTGTGTCCTTCCTGTCCGTGCAGCAGAGCTGCTGTGGGCAGAAGCTTGGGCAAGGGAGCAGCACTTCTCCTTCCTTCTCAGAGGGGTGCTTGGGGTGTGCCCCCTGCCCATTTCCGGGGGAGGCAGCTGTGCCCTCCTTGGCCCCAAGTGGTGAGGCTGCTGCCTGGCAGCAGAGATCCCACTGCCTCCCTCACTGGCTGCAGGAAGGTGAGCTTCCACCTGGGGGTACCGTGGTGTCACTAAGATTCGGCTGGAAGGACTTTTCTGGCTGTTTCTGCTGTCACCTGGCTCTGTATGAGGAGCCTGCCAGGCCACCTGGCCAAGCAGGGATGAGCTCAGCACGAGGGGCAGTGGGGGCCCCATCCCTGGACTCCCACCCACTTTGGGGAGGCAGAAACCTGGAGGTTTCTGCTCATTTCATCCACGTGCTGCTCAGCAGCTGCTGCAGCTGGACACGAGGGAGGGCTCAGATCTTCAAGTTGCTCCTTGGCAGCTCCAAGGATTTGGTTTACCTCCCCTTCAGCTCTGGGCTTACTGGCCTCATCTGTGGCGTGCTCCCTATGCTTCTTGGTATTCCCTCCTAATTTTCCTTCCTTTGAACATCTCCAATCTATTCTGTCTCTGTTTCTCACATGCCTGTCATTGTATAGCAATTATGGTTAGAGAGTTAAAAGCCTTATCAGCTCCTTAGTGGGAGAAGTGTGAGTCAGCTCCTTGCAGGACTGTGTGGTGGTTCAAAAAAAGTAATGTGGTTTTTTGGTTGGGTTTTTTTTTTTTTTTTTTTTTTTTGTGCATGGAGGCTTCTTTAATCCAAAATGTAAACCAAAAAACTGAAAAAAGCCAGGTGGGTATTCAGCCTGCACTTAAAAGGTTAAAAAGTCCAGAGTTAGAGCTAAATGTGCCAACCTCATGCCATCCTCCCAAGTTGAGGGAGCTACAGTGGACAGACAAGCAGTAAAATCAACATTCAGAAGTTATTGCCTTCATTCTTTCCAAAATGATAGGAGGCTTGAAAATCTCACCTAGCTTCAGTCAACACAAAATTTCAGGTTTCAGTCACACAGCGAGCTCCCCATGCACGCAGAGTCAGAAGCACCTTGTCCTGCATCTCCCTTCTTTGTGTGCAGAGGGTCCTGCAGCTCCTGGTGGTTATCCTCACTGAGCTTGCTGTCTATCTTGAGGCATGAAGATATCTGAAGGGCCTGGAAGTGACTCTGGAAATCCCAGGGACAGGAGCAGAATGAAGCACGAGCACAGACCCTGAGAAGAAGGGTGACAGCTTTGTAACTCCCCAGTGTTCCTGGGGATTGAGCCTTTGTAACCCAGGTTTTAGGATGATGTTATGAGTCTCTTGGTTTTCTTTCTTTTTCCTTTTGTGTTTGCAGGGAAAAGCATGAAAGTGTAGGTGCCAAAGTTTTAAATACAAATTAAAAATAATCTTCAGATATGCTGTGTGTTTTAACTCACAGTTTTTAAGTAGCTCGATTGCGGGAGGTGTTGCAGTAAATCTGGCTTGTGACTTTTTTGATCACCTTGGGGATGGCAATATTGCAGGTTTCTCAGGCCAGACTAGAAGGGATCTTGTTGGGCAAGAAGAGCAGAAGGAAAAAGCAGGAGCCTGTCTTGGAAGCACCAGACTTTGAATTGCAAAACCCCATCCTGCGGTGTTCACGTTGCCGGAACAGTTATCCAGCTGATTTCCCACTGTGCAGCCGGTGTCCTGTCAGTCCTGGCTGCTCCACACCAGCAGAGCTCCATGTCCCACCAGGACTGGCAGCAGCAGCACAGACCCATCGTGGCTGAGCCGAGGTCTCTGCTCCCCTCCTGAGGCAGCAGGAGTGGCTCTGCCCTTTGCACATTGCTCCTTCTCCCCTGTTGTTCTTCCCTGCCTCTGGCCACACAGCCGCCTTCCCAAAAGTTCTTCTCAGCAGATGTTTCTCCAGATGTGCTCCCTGCAGAGGTGTGCATGTACCATTTCACTGTCAGGGCTGGTGTGACCGCACAGGATTGAAGAGCCCATGAAGACTGGCACATTTCTGAATGTGATTGTTCTGTTGTCTGTGATTTGACATCTTTGGTTTTGCACCTTTTGATTTTGCCGAGCAGCGATGTCACCCTTGGGAAGAAGCCTCTCTTTCAACACTACATCAAAATGAACCTGTTGGGGTGAAAAGTTCATTCTGCCTGCTCTGGGTCTATACATGCTGCACCAATTTTTCATCTTCTTTAAAGGTTTTTTTCCCTCTGTTTTTTTCCCAAAAGAAATGTTTTGAAAGGGAAGAAACTGAGAGTCAAGATGTGCATTTAGATGACATCAACTGCATCTATTTTGAGGGCTATTTATGTGTTACAGTCTACAGTTACTAAGCATTTTAGATACTGGACTCAGTGTTTTTTGAGGTGTTTTCCAACCTTAGTGATTCTATGATTCTGTGTCTGTCCCTTGAAGTGTTCAACAAATACGTAGATACCGTGCTTAAGGATATAGTTTAGTGGAGGGGTTGGCAGTGCTGGGTTAATTGTTGGACTTGATGATCTAAGAGCTCTTTTCCAACCTAAATGATTTTATGCTAAGTATTCCTGGGTCTTGACAGATCTAAGGAAACAGGTTTTCCAGGCCTGGAGATCCAACCATTGAGGTGACCACAAATTGCTTTTATCCAAATACTGTTTCTAGCAGTCAATGCTTCCCTTTTATCTGAGAAGATGATGGTGCTAATATTTTTCATGTGGTCCAGTCACCTGTTTCCTGTTGACTTTTGTCTTTTTGGATCATGTCTGTGTGCAAGCTGGTGCTCCTCTGTGGCCAAACACTCTGCACCATGTCCCAGACAGCCAGCAGGTGTAGGGCCACAGGGACCAAGGGCAGCAAGGGCAGAGCAAGGCAAGCAGAGCTCTGGGGTCCCTTCTGATCCAAGTCATTCTGTGATTCTGCTCTGGAAGTGATCTATCAGAATTGGTTGGCATTTTAAGTCTTAAAAACACCCCCCAAAAACCCAACCCCACAAGTCTCTGTTCTCAACAGACCCTTTCATTTTAAGGATGTAGGGTTTTACCTGTGTTGTTGTCTGTCCTGACAACCATTGCCCAGCCTCACCCTGAGGTCAGTGACCCCTCCAAAGTGCTGGTCCCCTTGGATCCTCTCCAGGCTACAGAGAAGCATTCCTGCCAGCTCTCACAAGAGGCAGGAGCTGGGCTGGAAATGCCTGTTGCGTTTCAGCGACAACTGCACTGGTGCTTGCTTTGTTGCATACTAATGAACACTAATTAGCCCCGGCTTGTTATCAACTTTGTGTGGGAGCCGTTTGCAGAATGCAGGGATGGGGGCTGGGGAGACCCCAAGGGGCTTCTGCCCTCCTCCAAGGGGTGGCCTCCTGGGTGGATGAGGGCTCAGCTGGTGCTCCTCGTGGTAACACCTCCGTTGGTGAGCCACAGGAAGGCTGTGCCTGCTGGCCTCATGCCAGCCTTGGTAGTGGTCCACCTGCCAGGTGTGTTCCCCCTCTAACATGGCAGAAGGTTACAAGGAGTTATAGGGGATTTTGTCTGTAAACCCACCAGGGCATGGGGAGGAGCTGAGCCCCTTGGAGGCTGGGCAGTGCTCACCTTCAGGTTTTCTCAGCATCAAAGGTTCAGTGCCCCTTTCCTACCCCCATCTCCACCCAGTCCCTCCACACAGTCCATTGGTCTCTGAATTGCTCAGCTGGAACCTCTCTCCTCCTCTCCACTGCACTTCCAGCATTGTAGCAATCCTGGCATTCAGTGCAGCAGCTGGATATCTCCTGCACCCATGGCTCTTGTCCAGTCACTCAGCCTGAGCTATGGAGGGCATGAAAACTCCCAGAGGATGAGCCTGCTGCAGAGGGGAAACACCACCATGATTTGCCACAAGCTAGAGAGAAGGAGGCTTGATGGTGCTGGGTGGCTTCAGCATTCTTGAAAAACACGTCTTTACACACCATGTGTGTAAAATCTTCAGTCTGGCTGATGTGTGATACTGTGGTTGTAGGACACAGCGAGCTGATCTCATGCTAGGGGAAGTTCTGGCAGGGGCAGGACGGTGCCAGGACCTGCAGTACCTGAAGGCTTCTGCCAGCAGGAGAGCTGGGGTTATTGCTTCAGAGGTGGGTCTGCTAATTTTGGACAAGTAGCCCACTTAGCTTGATGTGCTTGGGCTGGGACTTGTAAACAACTGCTCTGAAGCTGAAAAATCAGTCTACACTCGAACTGAGAACAACACCTGTAGCTTTTCTGGCATTTGAATCCTGATTATGCCCCGTGACAAACACCAAGTTTCACACCAGGTCCTGGTGACGATGCTTCTTTTTAATTTACTCTTTTTTTGCTCACATAATGACAGGAGTTTTTCCAAAGAAAGGACTTGGGAGGAGAGGGCATCAAAATGTCAGGAGCAGCAACAGGGAAGGTTGGCCAGGTACAGGGGATGCTCAGCCAGGGAGCAGCACCAAGGAGCTTGATAGAGATAATTTTTTCCTCCCACCTGTTGTTAGGAGCAAGTAGGGAGCGAGCTGTTGTGCCTCCTCCCCAGCTGCTAACGACAGGAGACTCGCTTATGGTCGTGTGCTGGAAGCTAATTAAACCTGGTGACAATGGTAATTGAGTAAGGATGCTTGAGGATAAGTATGACCTCATGTCTAAAATGGTAATGAGGCCTATTAAAATCCACACCAAAAAGAGAAATGAAAGGGGAAACAGAGGCAAAGGTGGTGCAAAGGGAGCAGGAGCAGGCAGGGACAAAACCTGGCAGCCAGAGCACCGGGAGGGAGGGAGAGCACAGAGGTGTCAGGCTTCTCCATCTCCTTAATAAACAGCCAGCTCTGCAGGTAGCCAGGCTGCATCTCGGGCCAAGTCAGCCAAAACACAGCGTTCAAGCACCTTCCCCTCTGCTCACCCAGGCCTGGGTGTAGGTCCTGGTAAGCGATGGCAGCACTTGTCACTGTTTGTTGTTGTCTTCACTGGCTGGTTCTCTGCTGGAAGAAACCAGCATGTCACTGCCAGCACAAGGAGGGTACTTGCAACCAGCAAGTCACTGCCAGCACAAGGAGGGTACTTGCAACCAGCAAGTCACTGCCAGCACAAGGAGGGTACTTGCAAAATGACCCTGAAATTGCTCCTGAAATTGACCCTGAAAGTGCAGGAAAATGCATTGGCAAAGGAAAGATGCAGGTGTTCAGGGTGCTGTGCCATGGCTCCTTCTTGGACTAGCACAGCACCTCATTTCAGCTCCCAGCTGGGATATAGGGGCTGGGGGCCACTGTGACCCTCCACAGGTGTTGTTTTGCAGGTTGGTGTAGCAGTGCTGGGGGTGCCACTGTGCTCTGTGGGAGCCCTGGTCCCGAGCTGACTCTCCTTGCTGCGGAGGACACCCAAGGGACGCTGGCAGGGGGCACTCCCTGTCCTGGCTCTGGACGTGCATCCAACGTCCACTTTGGGTAAGCTCAGCCCCAGGCTGTCCACAGACCTTCCTCTGCTGACAGGGGGGATGTGGTGTGCGCCAAAGGTGTCTTCTCACTGGAGAAAGGCAATGCTCATCCTCCCAGCAGGGCAAAGGTACGGCTGGATGACGGCTGAGGATGTGCTATGGAGCCGGGATTCAACTGCTCTGAGCTCTGCGATGGCAGCTCCAGCTTTGGCAGCCAGGAGCAGCAGCAGCGGGCCCTGCAGGAGCTCTGCACTGTCACAGTGGTATGTATGGATACAGTGGGATGTACGGGTGCAGAGGAGTGCTCTGGGGAATGAGGTTTGCTCTGCAGAAGTAGATTTGGGGGAGGGATGAAGAGGAGGGTGCAGCTGCCAAGCAATCCCAGTCCAGCTGAAGGCAGCACACTGTCACCTGGTTGATAGAAAGACAAGACACACCAGTCTAGGTGACACCCAGCAGTTATCCAAAGGGGAGAAAGCATCCATGACAGCCAAGTCATGTTAAGCAGCCCTCCCATGTGTCAGCCAGCTGCTCAGGATTGGCCTGTGATGGCCCCATCTCCCCTTGACCTTTCCTGTCCCCTCTAACTTCAAAGTGCTTTTCAAATATGAGTAGAGCAGGATTTAATTGAAAGTCATCCTCTGTAATAAGTGGTACCTTCCCCCTCCACCAGTAAGGCAGGGGTAGAAATGACACTGGGATGCACTCAGTTGCAGCTGGCACCACGTGGGGCTGCTGCATGGAGCAGTGAGGCTTGGCCCACTCGGCTCTCCATCACGTCCTGCACGACCATGGGCCTTTAATTAAAAGACTGTAAGCTGCTTGGCTCCTCTGGCTCTGGCAGCCGGCTTACAATTAATATTCCCCCTGCCAGGACCAGGATTTACTGCGCTCAGCAGCCAGCAAAGCGCTCCATCAACTTCAAGTAGCATCAACATCCAGGGAAACAGCAGTCAGGTGGGAGGGTGTGTGGGAGAGAAAAAGCGGAGATCATAGGGGTGTTTCTGATCCCTAGGTGGTTGCTGGGAATAGGGTGCAGCAATACTTTTGACAGCAGCCAGAGGTGAAAAGATTTTGTTAGTGGGTACATCAGGGAGTGAAGTGCAGAAGCCCCAGGATGTTGAGTTTGCCCTGCTCACCTCAGTGGCAAAAGCCAGGTGTTACCCTTGGGCTCGAGCAGGCAGGACACAGAAATAGAATGGCATTACAGCCTTGCACCAGCCCTGTCAGCTCCAGACCTCATCTGGGCCGAATGATGGGGTTTTCACACAGAGAGTCCTGGTGTAAGCAGGGCACTGACATGGCTGAGCATCTTCACCATCTGGTGTGGTCTTCTTTTCCCAGAGAGGCAAAAGACTCCCCAGGGAATAGCAAGAGGGAAGAGGATGGGGGAAGCAGTTTTCAGGAGGGAGATGAGGATCCCCCCAGGGATCCCTCCACACTGCTGCAAAGCAAGGCTGAGATGTGCATGCAGCTGTATCCCAGCAGCAGCTCTCAGCTGGATGTCTCTCCCAGGCAGGGGTTTGCCTTTCCCAGTTGCCCTGTGATCAGTGTGGCACCAGCATGTGAGCTGCCAGGAGCCTGCAGATCAGCTGTGCTCGTGTGGCAGTGACACGTTTTTTTGTCAAGAATTATGTGGTGGCTTTAATTCTGCAAGCTGTGCGTTGTTCTTGCTCGCCCAGAGGAGATGAAGCCTGGCTGGGGAAGAGGGACATGAGGCATTGGCTCTAAACAAATGCCTTTCTTCTGCTTGAAGATTTATTTCTAGCAAGGTTGGAAGCAGAAACACCTCAGACCTTGAAGTAAAAATTGGGAGTTTGGGGCAATGTCAACTGTACAGAAAAGTAGTCTTCTGCAATAGAAATTAGAGGACTCAGCGCCACAGAAGGTAGTGAGGAGGTGTGTGATCCCAACTCAAACCCCATTCTCCTCCCTCCCCCCTGAAAGGGGATGTGCCAGCACTTTTATTGAAGTGATGCTTTTTTTAAGGGAGAAAAAATTGGTAATCCACACGTGCACACACTGTTAAAAATGCTGGAGCATTTTAGATCAGCAGCGGAAGTAGGTTTCTTGTTTCACAGGGGATCGTTTTATCCGTTTTATGTTAATAAGGAGATAGCAGAGATTATTTTAAATGGAGATTTAAACCTATAAGGAGGTTTGTGTGTAAGGAGAGAGGTGCCTCCATCATACCCACTTTGGGAGTGTCCCTCCAAAGCCAGTTCTCAGCTGATGCCTGCCTGGGACCAAGTTAGTTTCCATCTGGCTGGGAGACGGGTGGATTCCAGCTCAGTGTGTCACCACCTCTGAAAAACGCAGTCACACTCCCTGTGCTGTGCTCCTGCACCGACTGGCAGCCCTGCTGCTGGCTCCCAGGCACGTCCTCCAGCTGATCAGTTGTCTGCTGCAGGGAAGGGTAAGCGGGGGAGCCAAGAAGCATCTAAACAAGCATGATACAAACTGGGGCACCATGGGGCCTTCCTCCAAAGATTTGTTTCCAGAGGACAGTGGGGAACCAGTGTCCATGTTCCTGTGTTTCAGAGGCAGGGCTGCCTGAGATTTATGAATCACTTGTACAACTTCATTATGGATTTGGCTAGTTGGCATAAGAAGAGCGCTCCTGGACTGCCGTGTCCTCCTGAACACTCAGCAAGTGACAGAGCACATGTCCTGTCCACACACATCTCAGTAGCCCTACCTGCAGGACTCGGTCTGGGCCAGAGTGTCTCCTTACTGGGAGCTGTGCGTTCTGGCTGAGCAGGATAACTGTGGGAGGGATCATGCTGGAGTAGGGACCCTCTTTGCTAAGAGCCCCAGCAATGTCCTCTTCTTCCTTATCCCTTTTGCTTCCTGCAGACATCGTTTGACCGCAGTATGAAGAGCTCCCCATCCTTCTCTGCTGGTCTCCTGGGAGTTGTGTGGACATTCCTGACTGGAGGAGTCCTGCTAGCACTCTTCTTTTTCATCTTCACTATTCGCTTCAGGAAAAACAGGTAAGGGCATCCCTCTTCTCCTGGGAGGTTTCCCCTGAGCTGGAGTAGCAGAGTCAGGCTCTTTCAGGAGCATGCTCTGAGCTGATGACCAGCCAAGGATCAGGAGGGTGTAAGCCTGAAGGAGCAGCACAGGGCAAGAAAGGGCAGTGCCAGGGATGTTGCACCTTCTTCCATCACACAGAGCTTTGATCACTGGTGATCAAAGGGCAAGAAAGGGCAGCACAGGGCAGCAGCACAGGGCAAGAAAGGGCAGTGCCAGGGATATTGCACCTTCTTCCATCACACAGAGCTTTGATCACTTTCCTTCCCAAGGCAGGGAGCTGTAGACAGGATGAAAGGAAATGGCCCCAGGAAATGCATCAGGGGAGGTTCAGGTTGGGCACCAGCAATAATTTTTTCACCAAAAAGATTGTCAAGCATTGGAACAGTCTACCCAGGGAGGTGGTGGAATAACCATCTCTGGAAGTGTTCAAGACTGGATGTGGAACGTAGTGCTGTGGTTTAGTTCTCACAGTGGTGTTTGGTCAAAGGTTGCACTTGATGGTCTTGGAGGTCTTTTCCAAACTTAATGGCTCTATGACTCTATGGGTGCCTTCTGGCACAGACAGTGCTGTATGGTCTCATCCAGGTGCTACTCAATAAAGCCATCAACAGGAGTTGGTAAAAGGAGAGCTCAACTCTGCTCCACATGCTTGAGAGCATCGCTCTGAGCAGCACAGCCCCACAGCAAGACCAGCATACTCCCCACAGTGAGCCATGTCCTCCCTGCTGTTGGGCCACTCATATTTTGAAGATATTGATAACCCTTTTTGCTCTTGGTGGTTGCTCGTATTGGTGGAGAACATGATCTCCATTACTGAGAGAAGCTGGTGGTGAAGTTTAGACACTTTTTTTGGTGCTGTTCAGTCTGCACAGAGGAGATAAAAAGTCCTTCTCCCCTGAAGGCAGCATAAATCCAGCAGAAGGCTCAACAGTTCCTCATAGCTCAACCTGTCTCAGCCAGTGCTGACCCTTCCTCAGCAATTCTGGATGTCCCTGCTGCCTCTTTGCCACCTTCTCCTCAGCCTCATTGGCCCCTTAGTATTTCAGTTGCTTCCTCCTCCAGGGATACATCCCTCTCCCAGGCTTCACCCAGCGAAGCCTTTGCTCTCCATGTGCCATTGTTTCACACAGAGGTGTACATCTGAGTGCTGCCTGCACTGATGTTGTTGGACTTCTCTGGTGGCTTTAAGGAATTTAAATTCCTTAATGCTCCTGACAACCACAGTGCAGTCAGGAGGGTCCTGCCCATAAGGGTTTGTGTTGAGAGTCCTGTGCCTGCTGCACTGCAGCAGCTGCATGACCTGCATCCCAACTGCACCCCAGTCTGAAGCACTTCATTTACTGAGTGGTGGTGAGTTCAGTGGCCACTTGAATTTATGTTCTCAGAACGTGCTGTAATGAATGTGTGTTATTTATTTGCTCTGCGGTAAATAAATACTGGTCTCCTCCTGAACCTAGGAGGGCAGAGGAGACCTTTCTCAGCTGCAGCTGACAGCATGAGCTGGTGAATATCTTTCTCCAAGGGCTGAGACATGGTGAGGAAGGCAGGGAGGGAGAGAGACAAGTTGAACCCCAGGCTTTGTGACTGCAAGACAGCAAGCCAGGAAGAAGCTCAAGGAGAGAGAAAAGTAATGACTTGGCAGCAGGTCGAAGGGGCAGAGCTATTGAGAAGGGTGGCAGGAGGTGCAGCTTTCACTCAGTAGGCTGGCTGGGGCAGGGTGACAGGTCATAAGAGATTAGTGGGTTGATTCTCCCCTCCCTGAATACAGTTACAGGATTATGAGTGATGAGGTGAAATTACAGAGGGGAGACTGTAACCTGAACATTGCTGGCAGCTTCCTGTGCTGAGTGTGGAGATACCTCCTCAGAGGAAGGAGCAGTGGGAAGGGCCTGTTCCTGGAAGCACATGTAGCTCTTGCACCTAAAGCTTACTGCTGGGGACTGTCACCCTGGGCTGTGTTGGTGTGGTTTTCTACCTCTGTGCCTCTGCAGTAGAAGTGTTGGCATAGGGCTAAATGAATACTTGAAGGATTGTGAAGCACTCCAGCAAGAAAAGGGAGAGGGTGGGACCATGGAGTAATGGCTGAGTTTTTGGGGCAGTGGTGAACAGCACAGGCTGGGGGTGGACAGTGTGTCAGCATTCCTTATGACCGTCATCATCCCTGTAAGGGGACCTCACCCCAGTGCTGCCAGGTCATGACGCTCAGTAACTGTCACCAAATCCCCTGCTTTGTTTCCTCGAGGATTGTGAAGATGTCCAGCCCCAATCTCAACATTGTGACCCTGCTGGGCAGTGGCTTGACTTACACAAGTGCTTACCTCTTTGGGATTCAGGAGCAGAGCCTGCCATCTGGAGACTCAATGGAAAAGCTAATTCAGGTGAGCAGGGGTTTGGCTGGGATGGGCCCCTTGACACATGTACAGACCTGTTTGTACGTGCTCTCTCCCAGCCAGCTGTCACCTGTACATGCTCTGTCCCAGCCACAGCCTGTCACCACCACGTTGCTCAGCTGGGCTGTGGCTTTCACATACACAAAAGGCAGCCAGACACTTTCTGTCTGAATGGGGCCTTTGCTGGTTTGCAAACCACATCTGCACTGAGGTCCCTGGGGGACAGGTCCTGCAGGCAGGCAGGCTGCTGGGCTTGTAGAAGTGCAGCAGGCAGAGGGGACCACAAAGGGAGATGGGATCCTCCACACAGCCATCACTGCCTGACACAGCACAGGTGCTCTAGGTGAGTTTTTTGGCTGCAGAGAAGATCTTCATCAGAGCACTCACCTGTGTGATGAACCCCCATGTCCTGGCCTGAGGCAGCCACCCTGCCAGACTGAGGACTGGGCATGCACCCATGTGGGAGAGTGGGATGGAGCATACCCTGCATCCTGCTCAGCCACTGGGCTGTGGATAATTAAGAGGTGCCAGCAAGTGATTTATGGGTGCTGGGACTTTCTGTGCCCCTGCTGCTCACAAGCTGCCTGTCTCTCCCTGCCTGCCCTTCCAATGAGAGTCTCTAGGTAGGCAGAGAAAGGTAGGCAGCAGGCATGCCTACAGAGGAGTATTTGCCTTTGAATTTATTTCACCTTGTAGACAGCTTTCTAGTATCTGGTATCACCCTCCAGAAGTCAGAAGACTTCTTTCTTCTGCTGTCTTCTTTGGCCATCCTTGCTGCAGCCCAGGCTGGGAGGGTGTGTGGTGTCCCTGTGAGCCCTTTCAGCCCCCTTGCTCTGACCCCTGCAGGTGAGGCTGTGCCTGCTGTGCGTGGGGACCTCGCTGGTGTTCGGGCCTGTCCTGGGGAAGAGCTGGCGGCTCTACAAGGTGTTCACCCAGAGGGTGCCCGACAAGAGGGTGGTGAGTACCCAGCAGCTGAGGCGGGAAGGGGGAGGACATACTTTCCATGGAGGGCAAACACCAGCAAGTCCCAAACCAGTGTGGGATAGCAGATGGAACTGGCACATGACAGGGATGGATGCCACAATCAAAGGTCTGGTTTCACACCTGGCTGGGCATGGGCCCTTTATTTATTCCTGCACAGTGAGGCAGGAGCTTTTCCACTCTACAGGAATGTGGGTGCCCTGCCAGGCTGCCTCTTCCCCAGTGGAGTCCCAACCCCATCACCAAGCAATGTTCTCATTTTACATTGGGCACGTGCTTTTGTTACACTACACACCAATGTTTGTGTTCAGGTCTATTTTCATCCCACAAAAACAATCAGCTGTTTTTGTGGGATGAAAATAAACCAGGTGTCCTCAAAAGCATCTGATCTAGGGCCATCCCCAGATGGATCCATTCTGCTCTTTAAGGCAGGAAGGGAGTACTGGGCTCTCCTCTGCAGCACTTAAGGATGGGGATTCAGAAACTGGGAGGGAAATGGAAAATTGGTGCACATAAAAGTGCACTCACAACTTTCAGTGGTCACTTTCCAGCAGTGAAAAAAGTAGGTCTCAGATGAAAGATGGGACAAGAGGATTTGCTGGGGAACTGGGTATCAGCAAGGACTCCTGTTTCACACTGGGATCTGTGTTAAATTTGCAGAATGGTGCTCCTACCAGGTGCTTTTGTCTGCCCTTTCTGTCTCCGCTGGTGATATGGTCATAAGGGATGATAGTCTTGTTTTGGAAGAACTGTTTTCTGTCATAGCATTTATCTGCTATCCACACCATCAGGCAGGGTTTATACCAGATCTCAAGCCTGATTAGGTCTCCAAGAATTTGGGAGTTGAAGACAGAGATCTTGTGGCCAACTCAAATGTCGGTGCTGGACACCTCTCTGGGCAAAGTAGTAGGATAGACGTGTCACTTGAAAGAAACAACAGAAAGGGACCCAAGGGGGATGGAGGTCATTGGTGTCCATTCCTTCCCCATAGTAACTTTTGCTTCTTGTATGTTTGCAGATTATCAAAGACCTGCAGTTGCTGGCCATGGTGGCAGCGCTGGTGCTGGCAGACACTGTCTTGCTCTTGACCTGGGTGTTCTCTGACCCAGTCCAGTGCTTCCGAAGCCTCAGCGTCTCACTGCGGGTAAAAGAATGGGGAGGGGCGGGGTGGGGTTTTGCTGTGCCCTATCTGAGCTCTGTGAACAGAGTTAGTGGGTGGCCAGGCATTTGGAGGTGGTCTTTGAGAAACAACAGAAAGAAAAACGAAGCAGAAAACCTTCTGGGCACTCTGGATTTGGTTTATGTCTGGTCTATTACAGAGGCGAGAGTCCACTGCAAAATTTCCAAGTCTTTGCAGATCACCTGCATGGCGCAGGAGGGCTCCAAGGCATCTGCTTTAGAGAAATATTTAACCAGCCCTGGAGGCAGCAGAAGGCCAAAATCTTCTCGTTTAAGACTTTGCCCCTGGTAGCACCAGCTTTGGCCTCTCCTTTCAGAAGTTTACAGAGACCAGCTTCTTCCCATTGGTCTGTGCCAGCCTTCACTTGTGCCTTTGCCTTGCCTTGTAGGCCACAGAGAAAGGCATGACGTGCTCCGTGAGCCGGGTGCAGTCCTGTGCATCGCTCTATTCCGATCTTTGGCTCGTTCTCATTTTAGGCTTTAAGGTATGTAACCTCTTGAGTGCTTCTTGCATTGTATCTCACCTCCTCCCTGTCTTTCAGCCTAAACTGTTTCGCAGCATTTGTCATTTTGCTGCCCTCCCAAGCTACATGCCCATTGCAGATCCCAGCTACTCCTGTTCATCTCATAAGCCTTCCTATTTCCAACCCTTCCCATCTTGGGAAGGGTGAAAGCCCTGCTAGCTGCTTTCTCCTTGCTTCACCATCTCCTCTATGTACACTGTGCACATTTAGTCTCTCAAGATCTCTCCTGGCATGCCCCTAGCTTCATCTCACTTCTTGAAACTCAACATCTTCCTGGTCTTTATGTCAACACTCCTTCCCTAAAGACTCCAATGAATGGCCACTGCCAAGGTGGCTCAGTCCCTGTGTCCTGTGACTTCAAACCAAGGAGGTGCTGATGACGAGTGTTTGGTCCCCACCTCTGCAGGATGCTTATCGGGTTAATTATACCTCTGAGGTGCACTTTCACTGGTGAATCTCTGCACATGGCCAGTCTTCTTCCAGCAGGGTTAGTTATACTGATGTAACTATGTTGGTATAATTATCACTGTAATTATCTGTGGTCTCATGTGTCTCTGGTATGGCAGAGGCTGGACACATTTCAGAAAGCTGATGTTGATGAAGCTTGTGAGATCACAGCCTTTTTTTGGGAATGGCTTAATCTCTGCATGCAGCACAGGCACTTTCTTTGTGATTCACTGTAATGTAATACTCACTGACCATCTACCCAGAATCATAGGAAAAAGAGCAGAAAGGGACCTCACGACACAGCCAAGTCCTTCTACACTTAATTTCAAAGTCCTTACAAGTCCTCTGCTGTTAGGTAATGTAGGCATTACCTGGGCTTTCAGTGCTGTGTCTCCACCTCTGATTTTGTCTGCAGTTTGTGTTAGGGTTTAGAGAGGTAATGCCTCTGCCTACAGCCCTTACAAAATCCTTTTGGAAATAAAACATCCCCATAATCAGTTCCAGGTAATCTTTTTAATGTTGTGTTGAATCTGGCCCTGTTCCTTCCTACTTACTGGGGGTCATGGAGTATTTCCTTGGTGATTTCTCTGGAGTTAGTCTGGATTTACACTAATGTGAGTGTAGGGTTTATCTCTGCATACATTGCACTTCTTAGCATCCACAGCATTAATGTGCTCAGCCCTTTGGGAAGACACTCAGTGTATTATCCTGGTTTTACTGGCACAGAGCAATGAACAGAAATGACTTGCCAAGGACATGCCTGGAATTAGAAGCAAAGTCCTCTGCTCAAGTTTAAAACAAACAAACAAACAAGCCACTGAGAGTCCTAGTTTAGGAGATGGCAGCGCTGTTGTCTGTGTCCCAGATAGACTGTATGAATTTAAATGGGACTTTGGTGCTGGTTTTTTCCTGCTCAGGGATTAGGGGTTGCCTTGCCTTTGGGCTGTTTGGAGGTGCCCCATGGTGGACACAGTTATGATCCAGTGCAAATTCCACAGAGCAAGGTCAGGCACTGGCCCAGTTCCCAGCAAGGTAGGTTTCACTCTTACAACCCCACCCTGAGACTTCTGCTGCTTTGAAGTTCGGAGTCTCACCAGAGATCTGGACATGAATGTCCCTTGCTTGTGTCCCTCCAGGCCTTAACCCTGGCAGTGGCCATCACAGTCACCAACCAAGGCACAGCACAGAGGGGTTCAGAAGGGTTTAAAAACCATCTGCATCTCGTGTCACAAAGCACTTCTTGATGCCCAAATAACAATGACTCTTAGTAAAAGGCTGACACTTACTGGGTAGCACAGGAATAATGTAGGTCACATTCCCTGTATTCCAGGTCCTTGCAGGAGCTGGGACTTTGTTAGATGGTATTTCCAAATGATCCTGAAGGCAAACCTGAAGGCTCAGCTTTATGGAGGCAGGCAAAAAATACTTGTTTCCTGCTAGTGTCACCTAGGGAAGGAGATGCTTATCCTGCTGGGCAGTTTTATCCTGAGCACACTGGCAAAATGCATGCATGAGACCCTTGACGGGGAGGATGATGAGACAGCCTTCTCTGAAACAACTGCTCTACTCGGGGGGAGGGAGAGCCTCTGTAGAGGCACTTCTGTAGTGCCCTTCCCTGCTGCTGGAGTCAGGAAACAGCCAAGGGAAGGGAAAAGAATTGCACCTGGTAGTTTCCTGGATTATTGCTATTTAAAGAGGCACCAAGTACATCCTTTTCCCTCCAGTCTAAACCTCCATATCTCTTTGCCTTCTTTTTTGAATTCCTTCTGGATATCTTTCCTGCTCCTTCAGAGGTATGCTATTGCTCCTTGATGGCACCCACTGCTGCATCCGTGCAGGAACCTCTGCTTCCTCTCTGTCTGCCTTTGCTTCTCCTGCTCCAGGCTGCCCAAGGGGTGGTTTTCACAATTTCTCCCAGCCATCCCCTGCTCTGTGGCAGCACCTGCTGACCTGTGACTCTTGGCTCTTCACACCCTTTGGTTGGGACCCCCCGTGCCCACCAGTGCCCTCACTGCTGCCCTGTGTTCCCAGCCCCACTGCTGGCCTGCAGCAGCGTGCTGGGTGTTTGCTGCGGCGTCACCGCCGCACGCTGCAGGTCTGCATTACAGATCAAAGAGCATTAATTAGGATTGCGCTGAGCGCGATCTGAGCTCACCGGGCTTGGTGCGACACGGGGCTTGACACCATCGGGCTGTAATTTTCCACACTCTGGAAACCTCTTTTTTCTGTTTCCAGAGTATCCTCCTGCTGTACGGGACCTACTTGGCCGGTCTGACCGACAATGTCAGCTCCTCTCCAGTGAACCAGTCCCTGACACTCATCGTCGGGGTCAACCTGGTTTTCCTGGCTGCTGGTACCATCTGCTTAGTTCACCGTTTCTTCCGTACTTGGCACAATCTGCTGTTTGGTTTTACCTCTGGAGGCATCTTTGTGTGTACAACCACCATCAACTGCTTCATCTTTGTCCCACAGGTATGCTGCTACCTCTGTCCTGTCACTTGGCTGGAAATAGGCACGTTTTGGGAGTTTAACAACAGCAGCCGTGGGCATCAATGCACTCACTTTCCTGCTTTTTCTCCCCAAATGTTTGGACTCACCTGCACAGCTCGTTCTCCAACCCCCACCCCACCCCACCCTGGTGGTTCTGCTTCCCCAAGCAAGTTCCCTGAGTCTCAAAGAATCACAGAATTGTTTGTATTGGAAGGGACCTAAAGATCATCTGGTTCCAACACCCCAGGAAGCTTCCACCAGACCAGGCTGCTCATAGTGCCATTCAGACTGACCTTAAATGTTTCCAGGGATTGGGCTATCCACAACTTCCCTGGGCAAGCCTGATCCAGGGTCTCACCACTATCATAGTGAAGAATTTCTTCCTTGTGTCTAATCTAAATTACTCTCTTTTCAGTTTAAAGGCATTCTCCTTTGTCCTATGACTGTTCCCTTCTAAAATGTCCATGTCCAGCTTTCTTGTTCCTTGTCCCCTTCATGTCCTGGAAAGTCTCCAAGGAGTGCAGCACTGCTGCTCAGAAACCCTCCTGCAGGAACATGCCCCAGGTGACAGCCACGCAGACAGCACACATGAGGCGAGGCAGCCACTGGCCTCCTCCTCCTGCTCCATGCAGGTGGTGGGACGTGTCCTTTGTGCAGTTGTCCTTCCCTCATGCCTCACGTGTCCGCTTGCACCAGGAGCTCCTGCCACTGGCAGCGATGGAACCGGGCACAGACCATCCAGATGGCCCAGCCACTCTCAGAGACTTCGCTGCTGCTGGTGGTCCCCAGGGGAGGCTGTCCTCCTCTGCACTTTTGGAGAAGGAAGCTGGGCTTTGCCACAAGCAGGGAGGAGGAGGAGGTGTTTAAAGGAAGCCTTTTGTGGTGAGCCGAAGCACTTCTGCTTCCTGTGTCCTCCAGGAGCAGCCTGGTGTGCCTGGCCACCACGTTAGTGGGAATAATGCTCCCATTGTTACAGGGAAGGGAAGCAGTTATTTACTTAGTTGAATGTTTGGAGGGATGTTTGGGCTCAAGGACATGAGGTGAGAAAGGGAGGAAGAGGTGAAGCTGAGGAAAGCACATCTGTGCAAGGGAGGGCTCAGGGGATCTCAGCAATGTATATAAATATCGATGGGGGTGGAATAGGGAAGGGGGAGCGACGCTCTTCTCAGTGGTATCCACTGACAGGACAGGGGACAATGGGCACAAACTGAAACACAGGAAATTCTATTTAAACATGAGGAAAAGGCTGGAGTTTTTTCTGTGAAAGTTGTAAAGCACTGGAGCAGAATGCTCAGAGAGGTTGTGGAGTCTCCATCCTTGGAGATACTCAAGGCCCAGTTGGACAGTCATGAGCAGGCTGCTCCCTCTGACATTGCTTGAGCAGGGCACTTGGGATGATTTCCAGAGGTCCCCTCCTGCCTCTTGAGGCAGTGTAACTGCAGAGCAGCCTTTGGGAGCAAGGATCCAAACCTCCTCTGGTGAGCTCCAGGCCTGCTGGAGCACTAGGTCTCTCGGACTGAGGGTAGAGAAGCTGATGAGCTGTACTTTCACTCTGCCTGTACCATTTTTCTTTGGGAGCCTGGGGCCCTTGAACATTTTATTTAACTTGGATCCTTTAATTCATTACCTTGTTTTTTCTAATGGGCTTGCTTTTCTATAGCTCATCTGAGATCGATAAACAGCTGGAGCTGGGCTGCACAAGGCTTCCAGGCAGACACTAGATGAGAAAATAGATACTAAAAATTGCTGTTTTTCAGCTTGTCACCAGTGATTCAGGGATAAGGGGGCAGGCATGACACTGTCTTTGTCTGTCATGGAGTCAGGGAGTGGGGAGAAGAGGGAGGGGGCTTTTACAGTGTGCTCAGCAGTCTCAGTGCAGCCAGGCACTGACCCTCTCCTGCATTAAAAGCTGGAGCCAGAACAGGGTAGGGCTCAGATGGGTGGGAGGCTCCAAGTGACACTGCAGCCCCTCGCCCAGCCATCTCTGGCTGGCTGTCTCTGCTCCACCCTGCCTTTGTCTCCCCCTCTCCATCCCTTTGTCTCCTTCGCGCTTGAGCTGTGCCTGCCTCCCGCTGTGTCGGCCGGGGGCTCTGTGGATAACACCCTCTTCTACTCCCCAGCTCAAGCAGTGGAAAGCCTTTGAAGAGGAAAGCCAAACCATGAGCCACATGGCAAAATATTTCACCAGCCCGAGCAGGAGCTGCCGCTCAGTGTACAGCGAGGAGCAGCTCTACCAGCTCATAGGGGAGAAAAACTCTATGAAGCGGCTGCTCACCGAGGTATGGGGCTCTGCCAGCCCCCCTCCTCCAGCTTCCCTCCTTCCCTTTTGTGGGCTGAAGGCTTTGCAGGGTGGGAAGCCCTTTCTTACACCCCTGTCCACACTGGTGATCCCTCACCACCCTCTTCCTTCCTGAGGGGAAGAGCTGCTTTGTTTTGTCACACTCCAAAGCACCACAATTTAGGCATAATTTGGAGGGCTTAAAAAATTTCTGTAGGGAGGAGCACAAGAGAGCCTGGTTCCCACAGCCTTGTCAAACATGGTTAATTTAGAGGGGAGATGCTCTGTCTCAGAAAAGCCCCCAGGCTCCTGCTCTGTCCCCTGCACTGGGCAGGAACACCCCAGCCTGAAGAGCTGCCTGCCCAGTGAGCCCCTTCCCACACACACGTCTGGGGGGGCTGCAGGGGAGGCTGAGGTCACACATGCTGCTGGTGTGGCTCTTGCCATGCAGAGAGGGGTGATTTGTTTTCTGGCAGTGCCTGCTTCCAAATTGGCAGCGTTTTCCTCCTCCCTGCCTGCCCCACACTTGACAGGCTTATTTGTTTGACACAGAAAAACGCCGTGATCGAAAGCCTGCAGGAGCAAGTGAGCAGCGCCAAGGAGAAGCTGATGAGGCTGATGTCTGCGGAGAGCGGCTGCGACCCCCGTGTGCTGCCAGCAGCTCCCTGCACCTGGAGCTCAGGGCAGCCTGGGGATGCACCAGGGGACTGCTGCCCCCCGGATCCAGGGAGGGATGGGTGGCAGCCCCCCTGCTTGCTGGGTTCATCACCTCCTGGCAGCAATGCTCAGGCTCTCCAGAAAGATGCAACCCAGGAGCCTGTTTGCCCTCAGGTGCTGCTTTTTAATGGAGGGGACAGCATTGAACGTGGCCTGAAAGATCTCCAGGAGTGTGGGACACCTGCAGTGCAGGAGCAGCCTTCAGAGCAGCTGCTAGGCCAGGACAACTCAGCTGGTGTAGCCTGGGAGTCATCCCCCAAAATCAGCTATGTAAACAGCGAGAAGCTGTGGGAAATCTTGCAAGAGTTAAGCCTGGATGGCAAAAACCACAGCCCAGCCTTATCTGCAGGACCCCCACTTGGCAACTGGGGCACCTCAGGCGAGCAGGGAGAAACACAGGTGGGCCAGGAGTGCTACCCAGGCATCCACACATCCCTCAGCCCCTACCTGGCAAGGCATCAGCGGAGGATCCCATTGCCCCCTGTCTCCACACGCGTCCCTGGACACGTATCCCCTCGTGCCAGCTGCAGGGTGAAGGAGGTGGGCAGCTGGGGCCGTGGGGAGTCAGCACAAAACTCCCTGGGAAAGGGAGGGGACATGGCTGGCAGAGGGCTCCTTCATGGCCCAGCACCATCCCCTGCAGCCATCCCGAGGGAGGCCAGCCTCCAGCCAGAGGGGCGGCTGGGATGGCCCAGGGAGTCCCAGGGCGCCTCACCGTGCATCCCGCAGGAGCGGCGGCGGCGGCAGGGCAGGCCGAGGGGCCCCGCGGAGCCCTCCCTGCGCTCGCTGTACTATTACCCAGACTCTGACTCCAGCAGCAGCAGCAGCTCTGAGGAGATGTTTCATGGCTGCCACCGACCCTGCTGCGAGGTTTGCTTCCAGAGCCCTCGTGGCTCCCTGGACAGCAGCAGCACGGACACGGACACAGAGCCCAGTGACTGTGAGGATCGCCAGACAGAGCACCACGGCGGGCCCCAGCCTGTGGTGAATTTCAAAGAGGATCTGAAACCCACTTTTGTGTGACTGGAGCACCCCTGTCCCAAAGGCAAGTGCCTTCCCACCCCCACAACACTGCGTGTTCTCTGCAATGCTGAAGCCACACATCCCTCTGGGAAATGTGCCTTGTTCTGGAATGTGGGGATTTGCCCCATTCTGATCTGCAGTGTCAGCCCCAGCCTGGTCAGCCTGCAGCCTGAGTTTGGCTGAGAGGGGCTTGGCAGCACTCAAGGAGGTGGCGGCCTTGTCCTGGCTACTCTGGGCAGCAGCCTGTGTCCCACAGGTAGCAGCAGTTCTGTCCATCCTGGTGCCAGCAGTGGAGGAACTGGGGCTGGGGGTCTGTGAGAGCCAAACCTTATCTCCTCAGAGAGCTTTCTCTCTGAGACCTGTGTGATTTGCTCTGGCAGGGAGCAGCATCCTGCCTCAGAAACAACCATGGCTTCTTGCACACCTCTCCATATGGACTGATAGAGGACTCCTTGCCCTGAGGCTGCCCAGGCAGAGCATCCCACTGGCATCAGCCCCAGCTGGGGATGAGTGACAGATGCCAGAAGCAGTTGCAGGCTGCCACGCACCTGGGGTGTGCTGCTTCCCGGCAAAACAAGGACTTTGAAATGGGAAGTGCACAGCAAACTTTTGGGTTTTGGTGGTTGTTTTTTATTTGTAACATCTGAATGAGAAAATGAAGTCCAAAGGTGATATTTTTGGAGGTATCTTTGCATTTTGTGTTCTTCAGGTGCATCATTGTAGGTGAGACTCAGGTCAGAGCTGAAGGGAAAGACAAGCTAGCCATTGTAAAAGAGGATCTGAAAAGGGGGTTCTTTTTTTACCTTGATTTCTGGATCTTGTGCCCTTCTGTCTGTCTTTGTATGGATGATATAGTCTGGAATAAGGTTTGTTTAAATTACGATGCTCTGGTTTTTATTTTAGAAACATCAAGAACAGTAAATCCAGTGTGTGTGCCTTTTTGGGATATTTATCATGGCGTTTGAGCTTATCGTTGCTTCCACAGGAGTTCAGGATGCTGAGACCTGATGCCCAGTGCAATATAAACCTTCTGGAGAAGGGCTTGATTAAAAAAGCAGGTGTCAGAGGAATCCAGAGCTGTTTTTGAACAAAGCATGTTAGCACTGCCCTCTCCATTACCCTTCATGATGGTGAAATCCCTCACTTCTCTCTCCCTTCACTCCTTTGCTGGTGTCACCCTTTTTTCCCCTGTTGCCTCTGCAGTCTTCCAAGCTTGCATGTAGGGTAAATCATCAAACTCAGTAATGTTATGAGGAACAATATTTCCACAGCCCCTGTTTGCTTTTAAAATGGAAACACCCCAGACAGAGGGTAATCTTTTTTTTTTTTTTTTTTTTTTTTTGTCACCTTTTTGCTAACAGAAACCGTTCTCTTTCAGTTTTGTCTGAGCACTTGTGGCTCTGGCCTGGGAGAAGTGCACTGACTGGAGAGTCCCCTGCGTGTGCAGGGCAAACCCGGGGCCCGGCGGCTCCCTGCAGTGGGACTCGGGATCTCTGTCCCCGTGCCCTGCCAGCCGCCTGCAGTTCTGCAGCGCTCGCAGCAGGTGCTGCTGCTGCCACGCCGGGCGTGCCGGCAAACACCAAGGACATCCACGGCATCGCCACGCTGGGACAAGGGGGGGGAGACAAGCACGCTCCAGGGACCCTATTAAATATGGGTCAAAACCTCTCCCCACCCCCAAACGTGTTTAGAATAACACTTTGCTCTGGGGCTGGGAAATACTGCAACACAGTCAAAGGAAAAGATCAACCATGAACCCACCTGGAAGCAGCTGATATAAAAATTAACTTTAAATCCACTGGTGAATGCAGAAAAACCCTCCAGAGGACTTTGAACCTGGGGTTTGTTTGGAAACTCACTGCTGGAATTTGAGGTCGTTGCTTTTCTGTGCAGTGACCAGCAGCCACCACCTGAAAACTGCATAGCCCGTGGATGCACCTACTAAGAAGGCCAAGAGCCCTGTGGTTTGTGTCATAAATGGTGTGCCCAGCAGGACTAGGCAGTGATCACCCCCTGTATTCAGCACTGCTGAGGTCACAGCTCCAATCTTGTGTTCAGTTTTGAGCCCTTTCCTTGCTGATTGCTGTTAGGAGAAGGGTCACGTCAGAGCCAGGATGAGATCTCTCTCCATGCCTGCTTGGTGGGCCTTGGCAAGAGGCAGGAAGGTAAGGAAGCCCTGAGGCTCTTGTGCCACAACCACCTGCCATGGCTCAGTCTGCCTCTGTTACCCCGTCAGCTTGCCACTGCTTAGGAAATAAAAAAATTGATTGTGATTCAGCTGCCTAGTAAAAGAAAAGAGAAAATAAAAGAGGAAAAAAGATGAAAAGAGCTTTGTTAGTATGGCAGAGAGGGATTATGACAGGCTCTCTGGCATGGGAGTGCTCACCATTGGTGTGGAGATTTCCCTACTGCCTCCTGTTGGCATTAGCAGCTGGGATCTCTGGGAACTTCTTGCTCTGATCTTTGATACTGGGTGCAGTTATGAGAAATAATGAGTGTTTGAAAGTACTGCAGGAGAGAGAACCTTCTGGTGTCCTTTGCCTAGAGTAACCAGACTGTGCAATCTCTGGACACAGTGGTGCCACATCTGTGTGGAGACATTCCTGGCACACTGGGGAGCAGAAGTCAGGGGCCCTACAACTCCAAGTAGCCTGTGCTGCAGGTTTTGAGGAGGTGAGGGAGTTTTGAGGAGGAATCCACATCTGTACATGATGTCTACAGGTCTGGAAGAAGCTCCAGAAAAGTTTTCCTCGAGTATGGTGGCCATGAGGACTTTGAAGAAGTGCTCTCCTCCTGAGCAGCATTGCTCTCCTGAGCCAAGAAACCAGGTCTATCTCTTCCCTTGTCTGGTTTTTCAGGGCTGTCCTCTTGGCCTCTGCCTCCAGCTGTGCACTGCTGAATTGCCAGCTGCTGCTGTTTCCCCAAGGTCTACGCTTGGAGCCACTTGTGAGGACACCAAACTTATCAGTATAAGCTGCATCCTGATTGCTGGCCTTGTGCTCAGGCAGAAAGTGCTTGGGGAACTCCATGGAGACAGGGAAAAAAATAGCATTGAAAGAATTGTGGATCCTGGCATGGCAGGAGAACTGTGGATGGCTCAGTGGTTGTTCACCGCAGGGACTTTCTGCTACATGACACGGTCATGCCCTATGGACCTGATCGATCCCTGCACACACCTGGCTGAGCAAGTGCAGGGGACACTGCCACATGCTTCCAAGAGTTTCTTTCTCTCATGAAGACTGTATTGAAGCTGCTGGAGCACATTCACCTTGGAATGTGTACCTCTCAGTGTTTACAGTGGGGTTCCTTGCTTTCACACCCACACCACCACCTTTCCCCTGTGTAGAGGTGCATGAAGCTGAGCTGGTTTTCTTCTAACTCAGGCGTCCGTAGCTGCGTGCTTTGTGCTGCCAGAGCACAACCATTTACGTAAGGTTTGTTGGGGTTTTTTTTGTCCTGGAAGTTCTTGCAGACAGGATGGGTACGAGGGACTTTGTCCTGCCAGGCAGCTAGATAAAGCACTCAGTGATTCAGCATTTATTGCACCCTACACAGATTCCTCTGTTATCATACCAGCAGGAATGTGGGGCTAGAAGGGATCTCCTAGTCATCATCATATTTCCCAGCAATGACAAACAGTGAGTCATAAAGTCCCTCTTGTTAATTTATCACAGTCCATCTTAAGTCATTGGGAATTTTCTTGGCAGGTTATTCAAGAACTTCACTTTGACAGAAGGAAACTTGTTTCTGATCTGCAGCCCACATTTTTTCATAGCCTATTTTTGTCTACTTGTTCTCATGCCAGTGCTATCTTCTGGCTAGTAGCTGTGCTTCCTTCCCTTCTCCAACCTACTCTCTTACATGCTGATGAAGAATGTGGCCTCTTCTTCCCAGGATCCCTGGTCTACTCAGAGAAGAGACTGTCTATTTTTAGTTCCCTCTAGCAGCTCATACCTACCCCTCTTTCAGTCTGCAGGAAGGCTTTGAGGAAGAACCCTGGTTTTATTGCTACCAGGTCATACCCTTCCCTTGGCAGCCATGTGAGCATGGCTTTATACACTGTTCCCTGCCTCCAGCAGCACAGGAGGCCCAGGGTTCTGGGACAGAATCATGCTCACCTTTGAAAAGAGAGAAGAAACACCAATTGGGAGTTAGGATATCAGAAAGCCAGACCAGAAGCAGGCAAAATTCCAGAGGGTCATCAGGAAGCTGACATTTTCTCTGCAAGTCTGCAATGGCCCTGGGGCTCCCAGCACCCATTGGGTCCTAGATTTACCACCAGCATGTTAAAAATCTCACAGAAGGGCTGTTCATCCCTGTTTCCTTTCAACACACCTCCTGCAATTGCTGAGAGATGCACCTCTACCTGGTGAGTGCAGAAACCATGAAGAGCTTTTACTTCTTGGAGTTTCCCATGGCTTAGAAAATCCATAAGGATTTTCTTAGAAAGACCCTGGTACCTCTCGAGGGGTTCACAGAAGGGGAAAATGAAAGCACACCCCTGTGCAGTGTCCTGATGATATGATCCAACATAGGAATAGCATGGATATTTTATTGGAAAAGGTGAATATAATGAGCAAGGCACCCTTCTGGAGTGTTCACAGGCTTCCAGCAATTGCATCTCGTATCTAACCTAAATGAGTCGGGTGATATTTCAAACCAAAGAGAACAGCAGGAATAATATTAGCTGATGCAATCGCACCTTGAATTTACAGCAGTGCTAGGCTGCAAATGCTAGTGCTAGATCCATGAACAGTAGGGTACTCTGCACATGATTACAGCAAATTCAAACCCTGTTTGAAAGCAGCTGGCTTTTGGTTGGGTATTTTTTAACAGTCCCCCAAGTAGAGGTGGTGGATAAAGACTTCTTTTCCTCTGACAGGTGAGTCTTACATTGATGGTGAACTACACTTTGGCAAGTATCAGTTCATTTCCTTGCTATTACAGCCTTTTTCATGCCAGTTACAAAAACACATTTAGAGCTCTCCTGCTTCTGCAGTCCATTCTTCACAACCCTCCAATGGTGAGGCCTTTTTCCTAGCTATGCAAATAAGTGATAGGAGCGTGCTGAAGTCAGTGGGGGAGCCAGGCTCTCCCTTCCCTGGAAGCCCAGCATTACTGGGTACCTGCTGTGCCTCAGTACAACACCTTTGCGCTAAATACTCACTGCCTTCTCCTGGAAAAAAGCTCCCAGCCCCCACTACCTTCAGCCACAGCTGCCTGAGGGTGTCTGAATTAAGCCTTTCAAGCAGACAAACCCAACAACAACAACAAAGTGTATCCAAGGATGACATGGGGTCTAATTTACTCAAGGAGTCAACAGCCTTGTCTCCTACTGACTGTTATGTCCATCTCAGAGAGAAAAACCACGGTCTCTTCTGTCACTCACTGGCATTCAAGTGTCACCTCCCTGAGTTGCATCAAGATTTCTTCACTATATGTTTGTAAAACTGGATCTGAGTGTTTCACCAGCAAGGCCTGAGTAACAAGTAGGACCCATGAAAGAACAGGAAAACAGGAGCTGATGCTCCCAGATGGGTCTTCCTTAAACAGCAGGTTTTGGACGGCAGAGAAAATCCCAAATGTCTTCTTGAAAAAGTGAGTGAGAGGCCAGAGGAGATGGAGAAGTAGTTCAGACAACAGTCTGGAGTATTAACAGGGGAGACCAATGTTTTTGCTGTTGAGTAGTTGCTATATGTGGGTGGTTTTTTCACAACAGCTGGTTCTAGTGAATTGAATAATATTTCTGTGCAGGCTTATGCATATATTTGTGTCTTTACACAGAGGAAAAACATCCCAACTCTCAGGATCATCCACTGTCTGGAAAAATTGGAATTTGACAATCATCAATTAGAAATAGAAAAGAACCCTGCTCCCCATCAGCAAGTATGCAATTTCTACCATGAGGCAAAGATTTTTCTAGATAATGACAGCATTAGAAACAACCCCACAAGCATGTGAGGTATGTCTGGTAAAGCACTTAAATAAAAAAATCGTCTTGCAGCTTTCCACTGGGAAAAATGAGTGTCCTGCAACACAATCAGACCCTGGGCTGCAGGGGGGCCACACTCCTACAAGGAGAGATGACACCTCTATGCTGGACACAGCAGGGGCCTATTTATTTTACAGAATTGGGCTATCCTCCCCCTGATCCAGACAGCATCAATCTTGCAGCAGCAGCAGCAGGAGGTAGGGTAGGTTTTGCACTGGCCACCTCCTTCCGGTACAGCTGGAAATCGAGGAACAATACCATTTCCAACGTTATTCAGCGGATTTCCAGATCAGTGCCAAGCCCTGTGCGGCCAACAGCTGAGCTACAGAGATTCTGTCTCTCCTTTTACAGGATTATTATAAAATAATTTCTCTCTGTGACCAGTTTAGGCCGTTCTAATGCACAGTCATAAATGAGACATTGACTTCTAAAGATCTTCCTTCCCTGAGGGTGGCAGATGAAAGAATGGGTCACAGCTTTGTTCTGCCACAATATGCCTGGAAGCGTTGAGAGACACGCTTTCCTCACACGGAAATTTCCACTGTCTCCTTGAATTTGCAAGTTTGCAACCTACCTGTGGAGTATAAAGGAAATGCTGGGCTGACCAAAACAGATGTAAGAAATCGATTTGCTCATGCCATTCAAGCAGCAAGAGCTGTTCTGCTGATGTCTTTGTCTGTGGGAAAGAGCGCAGTGACTTCCACTTTTGACATAAATCTTGTGGCTTTTTTTTTTCAACAACTTAGCAAGCAAATGCCCAAGACCAGGATAAGAGAAATACCTTTAATAAACCTGAATATCATCTTTGTTTAAAAAACGTGATCAGTGTAAGGGAAGTTCATGACACTGTGCTGAAAAGGATATTGCTCAGATTAATTCAGCTGCTCAAGCAGATTGTTCCTTTAACACTGCCTATGACTTAAGTCCTCAGTATAATACCACTATTTTTATGACTCAGCAGTCACCAATTGAATAAATTAATTCAGAGGATGTTCCAGCTAATGACGAGTTTGTCCTGCAGCAAAAAGGTCTCCAATGAAGAATAAAATATTAGAGGCCCACAGTATGCAGCAATTAGCAGATTTTGATAATTGGTGAGAATGGAAATGAGAAAAACACAGGTGAAAAAAGTGAAATACTTCATGATTGCATTATCTAACAATTAACATTCCTATGCATAGGGGTGCATAATATCCCCTGCATATTAAGGCTGCACAGCATTTCCTATAAAAATATCTTGGATTCACTCGCTTATAATTTTCAGGAGTGATGAAAAGTTAAAATGAAAGTGATTCAGGAAATTACCAAGAAGAATGCTAAAAAAATGCATTGGTCCCATTTCAAGTATGTCTTAGTTTTTTGTCTGAGACACTTACACCATACAAACTGGAAATCTAGCTTTTATGGATCTTGACAAAAGCTATCCAAACTGGACCAGACTTTACTACTTTGAAAAATCATAGACCACATAGGTCTGTGGAGGCTTATTAGCACTTACTGGACAAAAAGCCATCCCCAAATCATCCCTGGGAAGTCCTGGCTGAGTATATTCTGTGTCCTTGCAGCTGCTGGAGCACCTGGGCTGTGCACAGGTGGTGGCTGAGCCCACCCCACCTGACAGGCATTGCCGTGGGAGGCTGCATTGAGCTGAGAGCAAAGTGGGGTTTATCTCATGAAGTGATGACCACCACCACACTGACTGTGGAGCAGCATGGCAGGAGAAGTGGTTGTGGTAGCCAGATGTTGGAGGAAAGAGATAAATCTGTTTGAAGTATCTGCTGTGACTGGGGCTGGAGTAGCTGGGAGAGGAGGTGGTGTAAGAGGGAAAGATGCTGTGACTGGAGCAGAGGCAGGAATGGGAAGAGGCTGATTTTCTGATTTAACAATGAACAGCAATGAGAACAGAGGGAAGGATTAAGCCACCAAGGATTCAGGATTTGGGAGCAGCTGTTGGGCAAAAAAAGAAGGTAAGGAAGTAGGGAAAATAGCATAAGTCAAAAAAAAAAAAAGTGTGATGGCAGGACAAGCCAGGGGACTGGGAGGGGGACAGAGTTAGGGTGTGGGCATGACTTGTGGTGGGATTTAATTAGTGGAGGCAAGGGTGGGAAGAGGAAAGACCCTAACTTGACAGTGGTGGGAGAGGGAGCAGTGTGGGATCTCAGCACATCGTTCCCGATGTCCAGAGATGCCAGGAGAACCCTTGGGGGTCTCGAAAATCCTGGAATGTTGCCAAGAGTGTTTGGTGGCTTGATTTTGATCCATCCACAGAAGTAACAAGAGTTTGAGGACAAGAGAATCACTTTAGAGTAAAAGGTGTAAAAGGGACATATTTATAGGATGAAATATAAACTTTAAGGTTTTTGGTACAGGGGGGTTATGGAGACAAGATGGAGGGATTGGGGCGTGTCTCGTCCTTCTTCTTTCTTCTTCTTGTCCTCCATCTCCTGTGATGATGTTGGCACTTGGGGATTGGTTTATGGTGAAGGTGCACTTGCTAACATGGGTGAAAAGCATTGGGAAATAAAGGTAAATATTATGTACGTAGATTTTAGTATAAAAAGACATGACCGCCCCGTGGGTGGTCAGAGAGTGCCTGTGACTGCTTGCAGATCAGACCTCTGTTGGGCAGACAGAAAATTTTGTAGATAAGAAATAATAAACAACCTGAACACCGAAAAGCTGAAGAGTCCAGACTCGTCCTTTGAATCGCGTGCCACCCAAGAACCACTCTACCCGTGTCGGGGCAGAGACAGACAGCCGAACCCGACAGAGCAGAAGAGGTAGCAATGGAGCTGTTTGCTTTCAAGGGTCTGAAAAAAGAATAGGATTGGAGAGAACATGGATGGCAAGAATCAAAAAGCTCCTGGCACATATAGTTCTCCAGAGTTTGGGATGGAACCAAGGCAACCTTAGATTTTCATCTTATCTGCTTCCCAGCATGTGGTCTGAAAGGCAAGTTTCTGGTGCTTGCCCTCCCACTGCCACCCTAACCTTTGTTAGTTGGAGAGGTCACAGTCACCTTGGTTTTCTCTGCCAGTCCCTGGAAGAGGTCTTTGTCAGGAGGCTCTTTCAAGGGCTGAATGTGCGTATCATGGCATCCTGCTAAGCTGGGTTGGCCTTAAAACAAACTGACCAGGATCCTAAAAAGCAGGACACTGTAGTCTGTGCCAAAATGGCTCCAAAATCAAGCATTCAGAAGTTACAGAAAACTGGAATTAAAACAATGTGCACAAACCTAATTTGGCTTAATTTTGGTATGTATGACTGTGGAAAAGAGGCCTGGAAGGGACCTCAAGAAGCCATCTGGGGACTCCAAGTCCATCTCTTTCTTCCAAGGCAGGAACAATTATTCCTAGATGATTCTTGACAAATGTTTCTCTGATCTTCTTTTGTGAGACAAACATTAATTACAGGGTCACATATTTTTTTCTTAGTGGCATCCTGCCTTAGTGCATAAAATATACTGGGACCATGCTGTGAAGGAGACTGGGAACACAGCTGGAGAAAGGACAGGCTCATGGTTCAGCTTGTGGACTGCTGCCCGGGAGAACTGTCTGTGCTTCAGAGTTCCTGGGTGGTCATGTAAATCTGACTTCTCCCAGGCAGTCATTAATTGTGTTTTCTCCATTTTCTGGGTGCACGATTTGAAAATACTGACTCTGATTTATTTGTCCATGCTTGATGCCCTGTTTCCATACAGTCTTAGGGCTTTAATTCCACCACCACCACCACCACCCAGACTGCCCAGACCTTGAGGCATTGGTTCTCATAGACTGGGAAATAAAACCAAAGTTATTGTGTGCCATACTCAGTGCTGTCATATGTCACTCTTCCACTTCTCATCTGACCCTGCCCTGTGACTTCGTCAGCTTCCATCTCCCTGGACCTTCCTTACTCTGCTGAAATCTCACAGTCATGAAAGTGATTCCCAGATCCTCTATTTTATTTTTTTTAATGGACAATTCTTCTGAGTATTTTTTAAGTTCAGGTTTCTCCACAACCACCTCATTCTCAGACGTACATGCATTCAGGGCAATTAATTACACCAATAATTAATTACTTCTGGGAAAAATCAGCAAAACACACAAGAACCAAGAGCATTCAGGACACCAGGAGCTACTGTAGTGGCTCACAGAAGCATCACAGGAATGTGGATGATGGAAGTGACCTCTGGAGATCATCTTATGCAAGGTGACCC
This sequence comes from Agelaius tricolor, assembly GCF_023055355.1. Lineage (NCBI taxonomy): Eukaryota > Metazoa > Chordata > Aves > Passeriformes > Icteridae > Agelaius > Agelaius tricolor. The sequence continues at coordinate 23,797,376 of NW_027269269.1, forward strand.
TTGCATGACCCTCTTATGCAAGGTGGGTCAGCTACACCTGATTATCCAGGACTGGGTCCAGTCAGGTTTTGTACATTTTCACAGATGGAATCATAGAATCGTTTGAATTGGAAGGAACCTTAAAGATCACCTCGTTCCACCCCCTCTGCTGTGGCAGGGACACCTCCCACTAGATCAACATGCTCAATGCCCACCTAACCTGGCCTTCAACACTTCCTCCACAGCTTCTCTGGGCAGCCTCTTTCAGTGCCTCAACACCCTCCCAGTAAGGAATTGGATACATGGTAAAGATGAGACTCCATGACCTCTCCAGATCTCTGATGACTGGCAAAGTAAGATGTTTTCTGGTGTCCCAGTGGAGTTTCATGCTTTAAATAATGCCTATTGCTTCTTGTCCTGTCAGCGGGCACCTATCTCCCTCTTCGTCATTCTCTCCCACTAGATATTTATACACATTGATGATATTCCTGCTAAGCCTTTTATTCTCTGGGATTAATAGGATGAACATTCCCAGCTCTCTGTCTTCCTTCACATGAGATGTGCTTCAGTCCCTCAATCATCTTTATGTCCTTTGCTGGAGTCATTGCAGTAATCCCCGTCTTTCTTGTACTGAGGAGGTCAGAACTGGGCTCCAGGTGAGACTGACTAGATCCTAATTCCCCAGATGCTTTTTCTTGTCCTGTTGAAGGCAGGAGTGGCCTTTGGCTTTCTTCCAGGCCTCAGGAACCTCCCCTGATCAGTGTGATCTTTTCAAGAGTGGCCTTTTAAATACATTATCCAGTTTCCTCAGCACTTTAGGGGCCCTTGCTCAGGGGCCTGGGATTGCTAAAGGACACTGTCACCAGTAAGGTGACCTTAAGGTGACCTTCCTCCTGGGCTACCTACCCCTGCTTCCACCTTTTGTGCATTTCCTTTTTATGTCAGAGTTTAGGCATGTCTTCTTTGCTCATCCACACATGCCTCCTGCCACCATTGCTTGATTTTCTTCTTGTCAGGATGAACCACTCTAGAGCTTTAAGGAGATGATTAAACAGCTCAACCCTTGCTTTCTAGTTCAAGATCTTAATCCTTATTGTGGCCAGAGTAAGATGTTTCAGAGCATTTTATAAATGTTCCCATACATCTACACTTAGAGAGTGATTTGAATTCAAACAGCACGTTTCCAAACAGCACTCTTTACCAAAAAAGGGACCAGTGTTATCCAGGTTCTTGCCCATCAGTGATCTCGTGCATCACTGGCTGTCAGAGTCCAGTTAGAAATGTAACTGTCTTCCTGTCACCTCCTGGGAGGCTTCTTACTCCAGAGGCCACTTACCAGGCAGGTCTTTCTAGAGTCCTTCCATGGGTGTAGAGAAGAGACAGGCTCCTCTAGGGGCAGTTTAAAAGCAGCCACACTTGAGAATTAGAATCATCTGGAGAAGTGTCTCACCTTCCAGTGACTAGCACAAACTTCTACTTTAAGTGCCTGAAATACACAATAACTGCTTAATTTAAAAATATTCCCTTCTACTGCTTTTGAAAGTGCCGCCTTTCCTGTTAATTGCATTGTGCCCTTGTTCCTGTGCTATGAGGCAAAGAGAATATCCTTTTGAACTCAGAATGGCATCATCAGCTTGATATGGCTTAAATCCAATCCAATTAAAAATACATAAATGTGGCACTTCCCTTAAGTTAGATGTCCTGAAATGACTGCTTTATAAAAAGGCGTTGTTAATTCTGCCAGGCCTTTTCTGCTTGCAGACTCTTTTCTTAGGGGTCATTTGCAGTGTCTCCTGCTCCAATCACGATAACCTGGTTTAAGCTCTCCCATTTCCTTTCTGTGTCCTTACATGCCTGCTCATTGTTGCCTGTTGAGTTCAACCTTGCTCACGCTGTTGGCTTGCAGCCTCTGCAGGGTCTGAGAGGAGTGCTCATCCAAGTCTTGCAGAACAGCATGTGAGCAATAGCGCTGGGCTAGATCAGGAGATAAGCTTTGCTGACCATTAGCAAAACAATGGACTGTACGCTCAGTGCTGCTAAATACACAAAATAAACAGGCAGAGGAAAAAAATAGGTTCCTCCTAACAATCATGGTCACAAAATGTTCAGGAGGAAAGGAGATTCTGGAAAAGATTGGTTTGGCTTATTTTTTTAAGGAATGCAATTGTTTCCATTGATTTCTAGGGCTTTTTGGTGCTTTCATGCTACTGGTTTCTTATTTCCAGCCGGTTGGATCTTGCTGCCTGATCCTGAATCCTGTCTTTTAAAAAGACTTTTGAATTATGTCTAATAGGCTGAAGCAAAAGCAACATGGGTTGTTAGCCTGATCAAATTAGGTGTGCAGAGTGTAAAATATTTTATGATGTCAAGCAGTCTAAAGGGAATTAGGGGAAAGAGTCATGTTTTATGGGAAACACCCAGGACTTGTGTTTTAAAGACACAGCAGAGAGTCTTCTCTGTTCTGACTCCTGTGTCTACTTTTAAGTTTTGTGTTTGCAGACCCTCTAGCGTGTCCACATATTTGCTAACTTTTTATATTTGATAGTTCAGTTTCAGTGCCATCTTTTCCCAGATGTTTTAGAGATTTGAGAGAGAGCTCTCCATTTAAAAACAGCTGTCTCTCCATCTCAGGGCAAGGACAGCTGTCAACACCAGATGTACAATGCAAGATGCAGCAACAATTAGTAACCATTTGCCAGCCAAAGATGAAGGAAGTAGTGTGCGATGGTGATTAGTGAGCAGCCGGGGACAGGGATCATTAAATCAATTAGACTGCTTGGCAAAACCTCAATGAACTTAATGAAAATACTGTTACATTTTTGGCCACTTCATAATTAGCTGTGCATTTTCTCCCAGATTCTGAAGAGAATCACCACTTTTAATTCAGGGCTGCAAACCAGAGACCCCAGTTCACAGGTGAGATGTACAACAGTACAAGGTCACTGCTGTAGCTGATGTATGAGCAAGGTTTAATGGCTCTATTCAACCATTTTGCTATGTGTTGTCTTCTGCAGAGCAATCATTTCTCTCTGCAAACATTCTATAGCACAGTTTGCCTTGTGGATATCAAGAATAGCTCTAACCAACCAAGCACTATTGTCCTCTTTCTCCCTCACAGAGCTGGCTGTCCTGGGGAGACCTGTACCCATGCAGTTATTCTCAGCCAGGGTAAAAACAGCTGCAACAGCAAGAGCTGGATGAGCATTTCACTGCAGTTAAGGACGGTAATTTTGTTCTGCAGAAAGCCCTTCCAGCAAGGACGGCGTCCCAGACAGGATTCACCAGGCCTACTGCTGCTTTCTTTGCTTCTTTGGTGGTGCAAACATCTATTCTCAACAGCCTCTTCTCCTCTTGGCACCTTGCACTTGCATGTGCAATGCTTTCTTTCCAAAAACTATTTCAATAGGAACTAGCGAATCCTCTTCCTGCGTTTGTGAGAAGGCACAATAAACCTCATCACCCCAGTGCAACATCCCCCAGCTGTCTGAAGGAGGAAGTGAAGAAAAATCTCCTTTGTTGGCTGTTGTGCCTGGTTCCTAGTACAACTTCTAGGTCACTGTGATGACTTGGAAAGCCAGCCTGACTCTTTTCCCCTGCACATGCCTCTTCCATACATCTACCAAGATCCAGCTAAAAGAGTAGTCCTAATCCTGGGGCTGTAGTTAAGGCTATCTATCCCTCCAGGGTTTTCCTAAACGAAAAGCCTCAGGATCAGGCTGGCTTTAATTCTCTTTACTTTTAAAGTCTCCTCAACAGCCAGTTTGGAAGTTGATTGGGGAAGCAGGGAAATTACAAGCATGGGGCATTCACAGGGCCTTCCACCAAAACTGTAGTACAGAGAGAGCAAAGGGACATCAGTCTTGGGCTGCTCGACTGAATTTAACGTGAATGAGATGATACAAACAGAAGAGACCAACATTTTTTCTAGATTCGAACCCTTTCAGATTCCTGAGGAAATGGGCATAGATGTTGCTTTCCAGAAAACAAGAATCTGGAAGACTTGTCAAAAGCTCATTAGGCTGGTAGAGCTTCTCTGGCTCTGGACACCATTGTTTTCCAGGTTTATCTATGAAGACAGCGTGGTCAGACAAATTCTGGGGCAAAGGCAACTGTCCAACTGAACAAGATGTTCTTCTGGCATGATGGGAAACCTGATGCTTTTGTCAAGAACTAGTGGATAAAACCAACCTGAAACGTGTGCAGAACATCAGCAGGGAGAACTTAATTCCACAGAAGGATGCATTTGCCTGAGTCACTGACGTTTTCCACATGTTGCAAGATTGCCATGAACCTGTATTTGGTGTCCCTGCTTGTTCATCTCCACTACACATTGGAATACAGAAGTTGTCTGTAACTCCTGTTACACTGAACTGTTTGGACCACTTGGCTTTATTGGTTCTGGCAAAGTTACCTGGAGTCTTGCAAGGACTAGGAGCACCCACGCACATCCAGATCAGCAAAACATCAGCTGTGCTCTGAAGCAACTGTTGGTGATGACATATTTTGTGACAGGAAGTGATTACAACATAGTGGGTTCTCAGGATTAAAAATTTGTGTTCTGCTCAGAAACATACATGCAACTGGTTTGTTCTAAACATAGATTCCTTTGGGTTTTTTTTCTGGGACAAAAATCAAAACCACTTTTCAGGATTTATTGTTTAATCATTAACGCCTGGGCAATCGGTAAATTTGTTACTGCTACAATCGCTGATTTTCCACTGGAAAAAAAAAAGCAAAGTTAAAGTTCAACCATAACTATTGAGTTTGCCCATGCCAATCAAACAAGAGACAAGCCATTATAATGTCTCACTAAATTGTTCTCTGGATAATTGCCTAGGCAATATCAAGGAGTTAGATAGAAGACTGGTAGATCCATTAATATAATTTAGATTCTCTAGCATAGCAAGGTTCAAAACAGCCTTGAATCATTTCATCCTTATCAGACTAGCAAGAGGTAGGCCTGTCACCATGCCTTGTGATGGAATGACCCAGCAAGAGCTGCAAGGTAAGCAAACAGAAAATCTTCCTGCCGATCACTTGAAAAGGAAGCAATGCAGAAAGAAAATAGCAGGAGTTCCTGTGCAGGAACAACTGTTCCTGTTGGAGCAGGCCTATTCAGTGTCTGATTAGAATGATTGAAGTTTATTGCTGATATATGAAATGCAAACAAATGAAAACCCCTAAATAAGCAAACAAAACCCCTCCCCTACTCTTGTCCTGAGCTCCTTAGAGCTTTGTTCTGCCCAGAAGTTGTACCTATTTCCCAATTCACTGCCACCTTATGGCATTTCAGAGAGATAACACCTCAGTAGTTTCTCTCGGACACCTCGTGTATTCAGGCAACCTCCCTGGGCACTTGCACATCGCAGAGACACAGCAGCTGTAAAAACTGCCCTGTGCATCCAGACTTGGAACAATATTGATGCTTGGGATGCTGGGTTATAATAGCTTGTGAAAACTCATCATTAAAACGTCAATTCTATTTATATTTGCAGATTCTAAAGGGAGGTCATTTCATCAGCCAAGGGGCCAAAAATAAATATGGACTTTGCAATGTTGTCAAAAGAGAATCTTTCAGTCTAAAAAAGCAACTAGCTCACTCATGACTCTCACAAATGGTTTTAATTGTCAGTCCATTTTTGAAATTGAGGATGAAAGCTTAATAGATGCCCTTATTGTGTGTTTAGGGTTTTTCTGAGAGGAGTCTTGGTTAAGGAAAGAATCTATGAACAGACTTACAGAAATTGGAGGTGCTTTATGCTTTTTCATCCCCTCAACAACGTCACAATTTTACTTTAAAACATGGTTGTGGTTTCCTGGTGGATGAGGAGATACTACAACTTGAATGGCCAGGCTTTGGAGACTTGGTTGCTTAATTATGAAACAGAAATATGTGCAGGATTGCCAAATATGAAATACTGCAGCTGGGATTTTTGTAATATGCATTCCCCTGTGGATGGGTAGGCTTGGTATTCAGAAAAGTGTCAATTAAGTTGTGGTTTTGATACAGATTACTTTGGTATTGAAGAGGAAACAGGGTGATTTTAGAGAAGGGCTATACCAGGTAAAGGAGGACAAGCACAAACTTATTTTCTTGAAGTAGCTTGTTCTCTGCAAGGAAATGAAGTTGATTTCCCATTTTTATTATCAAGTTGCAGACTCATTACAAAGCTTTAAGGGACATTTTTCAAATGGGCACCATCAGTATAAATTATGCATTGGTCTGATTTTTATTTACCACTATCATGAGTAATAGCAAATGCTGAAAAGCAAAGAGCTCACCCTCCCCCACCTGCTGTTTTTCAGACTGCCAACTTTTTCAAGAAACAAAGCTCGGCTGTCTCTCCTAAGTCAGTTCTCCTGTTTATGTAGTAATTTGAAAGAACTTTGTCAGAAAATAAGAAAAGGTGATTTGTGTTAGCATTTTGATGCCAAAAGCCAGAAAAAATAATGACTGGAATGCCTGGTGGTACATTTCAGGTACAAGAGAGCTGGCCACAGCCTGGTGGCATATGTACTTTGTTGTTTTATGTAAGAATGTTCTTCAGAGAGCTAACCCAATCTGTAACCCTAATTTTTGACAACTGCTCTGCAAACAGTGGAGAAAATGTCATTTTCACTGTTGGCAGCTCATTGAAGCTGTGTCTAAGTAACATTTGACACAGTGGTGCTTCAGAGGGGGGTTGGAACAATGAGTATGGTAGGGTGGCTTGGGGTGGCTGCAGTACCACTCCTGTGTTGTGACTTCAGTGTCTCTTAGCCCTGGCTAGGGCACAGCACTCTCACTTGTCAGGCTCCCAGCTGTACAGAGGTAGATCCTGAAGAATCAAACCTTAAACAGTCCCATGGCCATTGTAGTAGGTAAAACCACTCATCATTTATCAGGCAAGAAAAAAGGCTTCCAGCAAGCCAACCACCCCAGGGCGAGCAAAGTGCTGAACAGGACCATTTTGAGAGACTGGGTTTGTTTTTGGCTTTGGAAAACAGCTCTTGTAAAGGATAAATTTCAGCTGCCTTTGGCCAGGTCTTTGTTTGGTCACATAGCAGTGGTGTTCAGAACAGGGCTGCAAAAAAGGTAAATCTGGCAATATTTTGATGCCTTAAAAGAAAACAGCAGTCTTAGTCTCTAACACTGGCAGAATATGTTCCTGCTAGTCCAAGTTATTTTGTTTGTGGTATAAACTATTCTGGCAGGAGCACTTCTTGTTTTTTTTAATGGCATAAGCAAGTGGTGCTCAGTTTTTGCTGATGTCTGCCGAGTAATTTCACTGAGTTCACAGCAGGCAGCAGTGCTCCAGTGCTGGCTGTGCCAGGGCTGGGAGCTGCTGCCCCCAGGGATGCTCCAGAGCCCTGAAGAAGGACAAGTTCATCCAGAACAGTGCCTGAAACTCTGGCCAGGGCCAAGCTCAATCTATGGTGGCAGTGGGACCTAATGATGAGAGTGTTTAGTGCCTCAATAAAACTGTGTTTCCTGTGAGGAAGCCTTGCTGTTAACAGCTGAACCGGGAGGACTTTCTATGAGCCTTGATCTTCTTTCACCTGCTTGGCCCAGTTGGTGCAGAACGGGTTCACCATCGCTCCATGAACCACATTCATGACTGTTCTGCCCCCGTCTCCTGCTGGGAAGCTGCAGAGGGACTGCTCACAAGAGCTTGTCGTGACCAGGCAAAGGGAATGGCTTCAAACTGGAAGAGGGTAGGGTTAGATTAGGTATTTGGAAGAAATTCTTTATATGAGACACTGGAACAGGCTACATGGAAGAGTTGTGAATGGCCCATCCCTGGAAATGTTCAAGGCCAGGTTGGACGGGCTTGGAGCAACCTGGTCTAGTGGAAGGTGTCCCTGCCCGTGGCGGGGGGATGGGAACTGAAGGGTCTTGAGGAGCCTTTCCAACCCAAACCGTTCTGTGATTCTATGACAGCACTGCGCGCGTCAGCGCCATTTCCTTCACGGCTCAATGAAGCAGAACCTCTGTGCCTGGCGGGTTTTGAGCACAAACCCCACAGTTTCGGGTTTCCTTTCGCGCTGCCCCAAACACGCTCCCGTCGGGACGGGACGCGGGGGCGCGCTTGAGGGGCGGTGCCCGGCCGAACTGCGCATGCGCGCTTCTCTCCCCCGGCCCCCACAGAGGTGAGCGGCCGTGCCCCGTCGGGAGCGGGCGCGCCCGTGGCCCCGCGCCTCGCGATTGGCTCCCTGCAGGCAGCCTCATCGCTGCCAGCCAATCGCAGCCCGCGGCCGCTCTCCGCCTCGGGCTGCGGCTTAAAGACGTCCCAGGGCTGGGTGACGGAGGCAGCGCGCCTCTTGATTGGCTCTCCCTCGTCGGCTCCGATCGGGTTGGCCCGGCGATGGCCGGAAGAGAGCCCTCCTTTCCATTGGCCGCCCGCCCGCGCTGCTAGGGCGGCGGCGGCGTGCTCCGATTGGGTCTCCGCTTTACTTCGGGGAGAATCGGTCGCGCCCGCGGTGGTTCCGTGATTGGTTCCGGCCAGTTACAGGCATTCTTGTAACAGCCTCAGGATTGGCCCCGAAAAGGCTCGGGCGTTTCCGTAAAGGCCTCGGGCCGGGGGCTCGCGGGCGCGCCGGGCTCTTCGGCCGAGTATTCACAGACGGCGCTTACGGCTGCTCCGCAGCGTAGGGCGGCGGCGGGCACGGGCGGCTGCGCGGCTTTGGCGCACGCACAGAGCGCAGCGGCGGGAGCCCGGCACGCAGCGGAGGGAGCAGCGGGGACAAAGGGACTGATCGGCAGGAACAGGGAGGGGGGCCCGGCGGGAGACTTCAGCCGGGCGAACGAGTCCTATGTGCCTTGGGCGCCTGGGGAAACAGCAGCAAAAGCGGCGACCGCCGCCAGCACTCTGAAGCCGGGCTGAGGAGGAGCAGGGAAACTGCCGCCGTCATGGCCCGTGCCGTCGCCGCCGGCCGCCGTCCGCAGTGCAGCGTGCCCTGCCTGAGCCGCCGCCAGCTGCCCGTGCGGGCGCAATGAGCGGCCGCACCGCCGGAGCCGCCGCCGCCTCAGCGCCGCACTGAGCAGCAGCGTCAGCGAGCAGCGAGGCCGCCCGGCCGCCTCACCCCCCTCCGCGCGCCGCGGATCCCGCCGCCACCACCGGATCCTATTGCGACTCGTTGCCGCATCGCCTCCGCTCGGCGGTGCCCTGAATCCCTCCGCCAGGGAAAAAAAATAGTCCCGTTGCCTGCCGCCTCCCTCAGAGGCGAGGGGGAAGGAGAGGAACGGGGAGGGGGGAAGGAAGAGAAGGAAGAAAAAGAAGAAAAGGGAAAAAAAGAGATAAAGCAAATAAAAGGAGAGAAACGCGGCGGCGGCGGGATCGGAGGAGCCGGGCCGCGAGCCTCCGCCCCATGTGACTGGCGCCCGGGGTGGGGGCAGCGAGGCCCAGCGAACCCCCCTCGCTCGGGAGCGGCGCCGGGGGGAGGCGGCTCTCGGACCCACCGGCGCGGCCGGGAAGGATGATCGTGTGAGGAGCGGGCGGCGTGAGGAGGAGCAGCAGGAGGCAGGAGAAGAAGAAGCAGCCGCTGGGCGACAGAGACCGAGAGGGGAGGGGGCTTCCCCGGGGGGGGAAGGGGGGGTCCCGGCGTTTCATGTGGCGCGTCCCACCCGTCTCCTGCAGCTGAGCGAGCGAGGGAGCGGCAGGCGGGCCCGCCGGGGCGAGGCGGAGGGCGAAGGCAGGAAGAGGAGAGAGGTGATCGCCGTTGGGGCAGAGCGGGAGAGAGACCATGTCCGGGCGGCCCAGGACCACCTCCTTCGCGGAGAGCTGCAAGCCGGTGCAGCAGCCCTCGGCCTTCGGCAGCATGAAAGTCAGCCGTGAGTATCCTGCTCCCCTCGGGTGGGGGGGTGAGGGCCGGGGAAGCTGCCCCCGCCCTTCGCCCAGGCGGGGAGCGGCGAAGGGAGCCTGGCCCCAGCCCCGGCCTCGGCAGCTCCTTTCTCTCCCCTTCCCCCCCCATTAACCTTGAATAGGCGCACGCCGCCGCTCCGTTCGGGGCCTGCTGGACGGAAAATCCCGGTGGGTTTGTCCTCGTCCTTAGCTCCTGGTCGCTGCCAGCGGCCTCTGGCTCATTAAAAAGCCATTTTTCCCCCTTTGTGAAACGGATTGGGAGCTCCGTAGTCTGTATTTCCTTTTCATTCCCCCCCTCCTCCCACCGAAAGGAGGAAACGAATTGCGGGCACACAGGTATGACCGTGACATTCACGTTCATTATGTGTTTTTTTGAGGTTTTTTTTTAAAGCACTCCTGGCTGTTAAGGGGAGAGAGCATGGAAGGTTTTTCCATGCACCCGTAGATCGGGTGTGAGCACCTTTTAGTCCAGCCCATTAAAAAAAAAAAAAAAAAGGAGGGGGAGGGGAGCTTACAAAAGGTGTCTCTAATATCCTCCAGGCTCTGGTAAAATGCTCAGAAGAAGGCATAAGAAAATGCTTATTTTGAAATAACTACTCCATGGGCTCACATGTCAAGCTTGGCATTCTTTTCCCAATTTTCTGATCAGAGGAATATTTTTTTAAGAATGAGGCCTGTGCTTTATTCTGCACAGACATGTCAGAAATGCTTAATGTGTGCCCATTCTTCGTATTCTATCCGTTGGGGTTAGCTGGTTTGTGGGAATTAAAAATATGAATTAAACCTGAGCAAATGTACATTGCTGATACAAAAAGGCCCAGTTCTGAGTTGCTGTAGATCAGCTATGTGCTTATCATATGGAATTTCTTTACTCCTGATTTGAATATGTTCACATTAAGACCTGAATTGTTTTTCCAGATTTATATGAACAGTGTAGTTTTTAGAGATATTTTCTTACGGAAATGCAGGATGACATTTTATGGGACCAGGAATATGCTCTATATGCATTCCCATTCGATTGATCTATTTGATATTAGTGTAAAGCCACACCTGACATGGCTCTATGGGTACATGCCTGTATCCATCGCAGGGGCTTGTATGTTTCATGCCAAAGCACTGGGAGAGTGTGAGCTTTTTGACAGATGAGAAATTTTGATAGTTTTTTTTGCACCGAAATGTCTTCCACTGTGGTTGAAGCCTTGAAGAGAGCATTTGGCTCAGGGGCTGTAGTCCACCTTATATCTGCATGGTCAGTGTGCCAGCAGCCCTCCAAAAACCATGGGTGCAGTTAACCCATATTAGCAGCATGACAGCGTAGGTTTGATCAGGTCCAGCATTAGTATTTATTAAGGATTATTGATCTGTATGGAGGAGAACTGTGGGTGACTCCATTTTAATTTACTGGCTCACTTTATGTGCCTGTGGGATGGAAAGCAGGTCTTGTTGATCAGTATTTCTGCAGGTGGCTGTCTAAACCGAGCGAGACCTCAACCTGTCATACTCAGCAACTAAATGTGCCTTATTCAGGCTCTGCAGCTTGATTCTTGAAAGGTCATTGATGCTCCTTTCCCGTTTATTTGAGGTCAAAGACTAGACAGATGCTTGCCTGTGAAGAGGGTGCTAACTGATGCAGACTAACAAGTTTGCAAATATGATTCAATCCCAAGTGTATAACACTGAGGGAGAAACAAAGGCCGTAACATAAAGCGCATGCACTTGTGATAACCCCCCCAGTCGCTCTAGTCATGTGCTCCTGGTCCTTCTGCTGTCTGGAAAAAAATGTCAGAACAAAGCAAGAGAACCACATTCAAGGATTCTGTGGGAAGTGTAGTTTCTATTTTCAGTTAATCCAGCCATGTAAGACAGCCTGGGAAGTTAACTTTTTTTCTTTGCTTTTTAAGTGAGAAAAATTCCAGGGTGTCAAAAAAGGTTTTATTTTTCTGGTTAGCAGAGTCTTGGTAACATCTTATCACATGATGTAGCATGTAGCAAGCTGTGTATTGCCGGTGTGGAGTGCTTGTGTGGTGAACAGAGTTAGGTCGGCTCTTTCATTTTGATATATATTTATAGGCTGATACTTAGTTACATTCTGAGCCAGTTTGAGTTAAAGCTGGGACAAAAGAGTCCTTGTGAGGAAGGTGAAAATTGATGGATTGGTATCTTCTGAGTGTCTTGGACATCTTTATTGCTTCTGTCTTGGTGTGGGTCTTTTGGAAGCAAAACCTGACTTGTTTGCTGTCAGCCTTTTTGCTCTCATTTGTAAGGAGGGGTGAAATCAGATGATGAAGTCACTCTTGCTATGATGTCTGTTGCAGCTATTGCTTCTCCTGGCTGAGTGCTGCAACAGTTACCTAGGAAGGATAGATCTAAGGGATGAGAAAAGGATTCATAAAATACTGGAGGAGGGTTCATTGTTCCTTCCAGTGTTTCCTGGGAGGAGCAGAACTAGAACCCTGCTGTCATTGCATTTCTTCCCAAGGTATATGGGGAGGAAAGACTGAGCAAGGATTTTTCATCTCTTTGCTGTGCAGTTTGTTAGATTGAATTTATGATACTTTGTTCTCAGAAGTTGGTAACTGGATGAAGCCTTGAATGGAAGGATGGGGGATTACCAACAGCTGCTTCTCCTTTGACTGTTGGGAAAAATGACTTCTCATGCATGCTGCTCTCATTGCTCTGTCAGGGCTGTTACAAGGATTTTAACATCTCTGCAACAGTAGGAACCCTGTGGCCTTCATATATCTCTTTCAAGCCGTACCTCTGTCTTCTGAAATCTGACTATTTTTATTTCCCTATTTATATTTTTGTGGTTGTGAAATCACTCAACCATATGGATTTCTACCTTGAAATAGTTCTCAAATAGTGTATTCTTTGTGCAGGTTTGTATTGCTGAGTTTGCAGGCTTTCCCTGAACAAAAAACCCATGTGTACTCCTTGCGTTAAGCCTGTCCCTCAAAAGGAGGGAGCTAAGCTTCCAGTTTTCCACTTGCTGATACTATCAACCTGCTCATTATAGTAGGAGAAGAGATAGGAGCTTGAAGTTTTCTTTTGTTCTTTACCTAGTTGCTCTTACACTGCTTACGGATGTACCTTGTTTCTCAAATGGGACAAAAATAATCCTGAAATACAAAGGGTAGTCATGCAACACATGACTAAAAATATCAGTATAAAAATAGAAGTCTCAAAGTTTACAGTTTGAGAATTTTCATCTAATGACTGTCGAATTGATTTTTTTTTTTTTCCTTCTCTGGGCTTCTGGGAAATATAAGTGTTTCAAGTAACACCAAGTCCTTGCAGACAGCAGTACTTATTGTAACTGTAGCCAGTTGTCTTGATGGTCTGCAGTAAATAATGTCTTGGCTAACACTTGCCATGAAGAGTTTTTTGCTCCATGTGTGAGTGTCATGGATCTGTAATTGGTTAGGCAGGATTTGTCAACTTGGAGGGTGAGGAAGGCAGTTTTATTTGCTTTAGCTAATTCTGATGTTGACCACATACTCTTGGTTGCAAAATCTAAAGGACAGTCTTGTAATAATTCATTTTGGACTCTGTGGAAGAATGTTTCAGTGGTGCCAAACTTGGGGTTTGTTGAAGTTTTTCTTTTCTTCTTAGATTCACTGGGTTTTTTCTGTATTGTAAAATCTCCTGAAAGCACAATAGCTTGGTAAGCCTATATTGCTGTGTATTGTTCACACAGAGTGTGATGGCTCTTTAGAAATGGTTCATGAAGGAATAAAGTCTGTGAGTTTGTTGCTCTTTTAGTGGTTATTCCACGAGCAACTACATGAAAGTGGCTTCTTTTTAGGTAGCAGTGGTGTCTAGGTGGCGGTTTAGTTTAATGCTGTGTGGTGTCCAGGTAGGTGTGTGGGAAGAGCCTTGGATAAAGGGCACCCTGGGCGCCTTCTGCGAGCAGGAATGAGTGGGGCTGTTGAAACTGGCAAAGCCACTGAGATAATACCACCTGGTGTTTCCCAACCCAGTTAGGGTAGGGCCCTCTCTATTGCTTTGATAGCAGTTTCTGCCTAATTGGTTTCTGAAACTGAAAGCTGCCCGTCCTGCTTTCCTTGCTGGAGAGAGGAAAATCACTCCTTTCCAGAAGCCTGCTGAGCGTTGTGTCTGGCTGTCGCTCATCCTAGCCCTGTCCAGCTTTCTGACTGCTGCTGGGTGAGCAGCTTTCCTCATTCCTAGATTGGAAAAAAATGTACTGAGGGGGTCAGCTAATGAACATGTGTGCCTGAGTGGAAAGTGTTTCATGTTACAGTGCCCCAAAGTTGTGCCTTGCAGTCTGAAAAGGAATAGAACTGTCTGCTGTACATAATTCTGATGCTGACAGACTCTTTCCTCTTTATTCATACCATTAGCTAGTTGAGCATTCCATTTCTGTTCTGCACATTTCCTCTTCCCTACACTGCTTCTTGGAGGTGATCCCCTCTTGTATTACCCCTTGATTCACCTTGTGTGTTTCCTAACAATATTGGAACTGTCTTGTTCACCTGTTTCCACAGCTATGGCTTATGGAGTGTGTTCCTTGCCTGCATGCATCCTGGCTCTGGAGGTTGTTGTATCACCTTATCTGTTAACTTGATAGGGCCTTGTAGGTATCACAAGCAGTGCCAGGGAGATGGGAAAAGCTGAAGATCACCCCACAGCCTGAAGAGTTTCTCTCTATTGCCCTAAGAGAGTTCTTTAATTTTCTTGTATTCTATCTTTAAGAGCTTGTTTAGATAAAATATAAAGGAATTTTCCAATATTGGTGTTCAGTTTACTCATCACAGATCTTCACAATGATATGAATCTCTGGGATATTGGTTGTTGCTGTTCCCTCAGCCCATGCTCTGTCTTAAACTGGATGAATGGCTGAAGAAGATTCTGAAAGTGTACAGTGTTATCTGTGTGCAAAAAGCCTGCAGTTCAAGCTTAGTGCTGCAATCACCTGTAGCATTTTCTGAAATGAATTAATGCTAAACCCCTTGGTTATTTGACACAGTAGCTAAACTGTGCCAGGTGCTTGTAGAACACTTGAAGCCTCTTGGTTCAAGCTATTGGAGTATTTTTGTTTTAAATGACTGAGTCCCATTTTAAATTGAAAAGTCTGTTACCTCTGAATTTCAAGACATTTCTGTAGATAACTCAAAACTTGAATATTTCTCTGAAGTTCTCTCTCTTTAGATTTTGTTAAAAAAATTTAAAAATCAACTTTACTCTGAGGACTTTTAGTCACCCATAGCTAGTGTGGGAAGTGCTAAAGTGGCTGTCTCCTGCAGCAACGATATGGCTGGTGGAGTTACTTGGCTGCTTTCTGAATTTAATGAGCATCAGCCTGGAGCAGCCTTGAAAGACAAACAAACTTTTAAAGTCAAGCAACTAGGAAATGGAAAATATTGAAAGTTTGATTGCTTCACAGAATATCTAAGTCCACTCAAAATTCAAAGATTTGTCTCTTCAGAACTTGTTTTAGAAAGCTGCACAGATAGGTGCTCTTTTATTTATGTATGTTGAAAATAAATGCCAATTACAACATTTACAATGTGATGAATAAAGATACTCGTTGAGCCATAAAGGCTCCAAACCCACAGTGTACTGTACAGGTCAGACCTCCTTTCTTCAGATGCAGCACCAGAAACCCTCTTGTCACTTCCCATCCCACAGAGATTGTTTCCAAAGTGCTGCATGCTGCTGTTGGGGGAGGTGGAAGTTTGGAGGCATAATGGTCTGTGCCAGTTCATTTTTTGAATTTATTTAAAATGTAACTGCTTGAGTGCACTGTAGCAGTCTGATCTTGAGGTGAGAAAGGTGTGAGATGTGGTAGCAAGATGCAGATCTGTGAGAAGTGGCTACAACATCATAGTTGTGCTCAGACAATTGTTCTGGTCAGTGCTGCTGGATCTCATTAAACAGAAGCCTGAAATGAATCTCTACCTGAAACTTTTATAAACTTTTGGATAACAACGATTTGCTTTCACCACCTCTTCAGAATCCTTCCAGCACCCATAGGTGATAGCTTACCATGCCACAGAGACAGGGTCATTATTTAGGTGTTTTCCATGAAAACAGTGCCTGTTGGACTCAATCCTGTATCCTATAGGTGTTGCTGTGTGATGTTTTGTCACGGCAGTAGGAGAGGTGAGATGATGGTATTTCAATAGAAATCCATGTTGGAGACCTTTCTGAAAGCAGTCCTGTATCGCAGTCTGAGAAGCTGTAAGAAATGTGGATGCCCAGAAGTCATTCTGCTGTGCCTCTAAAAGAAGTGGACAGTGATTTTTCTTGTATGTTCAGTGCTATCACAGAATCTTTTCATTAGGTGCTCTTGCCACAGATGACTTGTCTGTTGTTCAGAAAAGGAAATAAAGCAAAGCAGTTCACTCTGTACTTTTATCTCTTGCAGACGGGAAGTAGATCTAAGCATTTAAGGCAATTTGTGTTCTCACCTAGTCTGTTTTATAATGGAAGAAAGGAAAGTGGTAAGATAGCTTGTCAATGTCAAGAACTCAGGGCTTTTTTTTTTTTTTTTTTTTTTTTTTTTTTAGAAAAGCCATACAGCAACAGCTCCTTCTGAAGGGTTGGCTCCAGTCCTTGCCAAGAGTTTGCTGTGTCTCTGTAGCAGGGACTGTGTATTTTCTGACTTGGCCTCATCAGCTGAGGGAGGGGCTGTTTACTGTGTATCAGTGCTAGTGCTTCCTGCACAGGTGAAAGGGGGCTGCCAGTTATTTTCTATGTTGATTAATTTCTAGATGATTTCCAGGGTTTCTGTGTGAGTGATATAGAGTCAGGTTTCCTGAAGGATCAATGATATGGGGCTGCAGTGGGCCTTGGTGCCTGCCATAGGAAATTCACTTCAGCTTGTGAATTTCTCTCAGAAGTGAGAGCATACAGCTAAGAAAAATACACCTTTATAGCTTTTTAATATGTCTGAATAGGGCTGAGTTTCTCTTTCTTTGAAGGGTAAAATGACCAATGTAGCATTGGTGAAAGTATACTTCTGTCTGAAAAATGTGTCTTAAATTTGATATGTCGCAAAAATGTGTAGTGATATAGTTACATTGCTTGATGTGTCTCTTCAGGCAGTTGGACTGAGTTGGAGAAACATTTTAGTCGCCCAAGTGCCTGACAGTAGATGATCATAATAAGAGACCTGCTGATCAAAAAGGAAAGGGAGGATATTGCTCATTGTTGCCACTGGATAAGCACTGCTGTGGAGGGTATATAGAACTTAGAAATTCTGGCCCTGCACTGTGCTGTTGTATGTACATTTGAGTGCAGCTGCAAAAATTGCCAGTCTTTTGGGTCAGAGCACTTGGAAGGAGAAAAGTTGGGTGTTGGCTCTGAAGTTATAACCAGAAGGGAAGCAGCAGCTGAATTTTTCCAACCAAGGCAGACTTCTTACAGCCATATCATCTCTTTTTGACTTTTTTAGTAGGAATATAATTCTTGTGAGATACAAGCCCTGTAGCTCATGGTAATGTCTTTTGCCAGGAATGCAGGCAATTGTTTAATTTTAAGACAGGCCAAGAATATGTTTTGCAGAAAGATAAACTGTGACTGTTGCTGCAGAGAAGAATTTGGTTTTTCTTGCTGTGTAGAAGGAGGAAAACTATTTAGTCACAGTTGATAGTGTCAATCTGGTTTTTTGATTCACACCATCCTGTAAATATTTAGATAGAGCATACAATGCTAGTTGCACCCCATCTCATCTGCTTAGTTGTTTTAAGTATCTATTTAAGAAAAGCAGCACAATGAATTGACCTGTGTGAGCAGGTTTCCTAGAGGGAGGAAGGGGGTCACCAATTCATCAGCCTAAATAAACTGAATATTTGGATGTTGACCAAGTAAATGTGAACAATTTGGCACGCATCTGTATCCCCATGAATGAAGCCCATAACCATAAATGTATTTCCTCAATTTATGGGGTTCAGGATCAGCATCAGAAAAAATGTTTTGTGCCTCACTTAGAGAACCAAGCTTTCAGGCAGGGCACCATCTCTGCAGGTGAGTAGATGGAATGTTTTGTTTTCTTTATAAATACAATTGCTCAGTTGAAACCTAAAGAAGCAGAAAATGCTGTTGTCCTTGAGAAGAATGTATCTGTTGACCATTTCACTTCTAATCTTGCCATCTTACTCATGATTGTGTGTGCTGCCTTGGGAGCCACTGGTACATATAGTCATGCACCATAGCAGTTGCAAGTTAATTATGTTTTTTTTCTGTGTTCCTCAGAGAATAGAACCTTCCTAATCAAATTCCAGTTCTAGAGACTTTGGAATAGATTTAGCAATATGTTTTAGTAACCACAATGGATTGCAGAGCTGATCTGAGTCTTGGGGAAATGTTTTAGAGGCCCATGGAAAACTAGGTGATATTTTTTCTTTGTCTGGGTTTTCTAGTGAAACATCTATTAAATGTACTGGAGACAAAAGCATAAGTTTTGTGTGGAGTGGGAGAACTTCACTATTCTGGAAATTGTGGGCCCAAACTTCAGATGATATTGGTCAGTGAGAGGGCAGGGAAAGCTTTAATTGCAACTCCCAGAATAAGGTACTCTCAATTTTAGATTGAGCTCAACTTTAAACTTGCTCTTCCTTGCTCAGTGCAGTGGGCATGGGTTGGTTTGGGATTGTGTAGAAGTTCTTATTCAGATGTTGTGGGGATGGCAGTTGAGTTTGATGGACTCTTGAAGCTCACCAGCAGCAATGTCTGAATGTCATTCAAGCAATCAGAGCATGTTTCAGAAATGTATTTGGCTTAATGGAGGATCTTAGGGGAATCAATGCTGCCAAATCTGCAAGTCTCTTCTATTTTGGGATAGATTCAACTTCAGTGGACTGAAATTTACCTTCAGCTGGAGTAGCTGGCTTTCAGTGTCCATGAAAGCTGACAAGGTTCAAGCATGACAAGTGACATGGGATCTCTGACAGCAAAAGAACGGCAGCTGTTTTCCCAGGTGGCATATTTGAAATGCCTGTGGGATTTTGGAGACAGGTAGAGAGATTCATGAGGCAACGAGCAGCATTCTCTATTTGGTGTCAGTGCCTTGGCTTTAAGCAATAGTTTGTGGATTTATTTTTTTCCCTGATAACCCAGACTATTTTTTCAGTGGTAATGTTTGAGCAGTTAATGATTGACTGTAAATATTTGTTACAGTGGGCCAACCCTAAAAGGAAGTAGTGCAGAAATGTTTATGCTGTGTCTATAACTTTTAATAATTATGATACTTCAGATATATTTACTGAAACAGTGACACTGTCTGCATTTCAAAATATCTGGTGAAAGCTTAATTTTTATTCTTACATTGTGGCATAATTGCAAAACATAATTTTTTTCTAGCGTTAGTTTAAAACATATAGTATCTACATATGCTTTTTAGGTTTAGTTTATTCAGACATTGTAGGGTGGGGTTTTTTTGTTTATTTTGTCCTTTTTTCTTTTAAGTGAAGAGCAAGTGGATTTATGAAGGAGTTCCTGGCAGACTATTTCAAAATCAATAGATTCTAACTGAGAAAAGTCATGTTAAGTTGTCCTCTAGCAGCTCCTTTTGCTCTATTACTTTTGACGTGTATTTGATTATAGAGAGACACACACATATGCATGGTCAGAAATATGATATGAAGGGGAGGAGATGATCTAGAGTTCTGAGATCTGGAATTTAAACCTAGGCCACATGTGAAGGCTTCTGCTTTAAATCAGACTGCTCTACATGTATGATCGCAAAAGTTTATCTTTACATGCAAAGGTGCTCATGGTATTCTTGTCTGAGTATCTGGGAAGACTGCTAAGGTGTATGTTTTAGCTTGCTTGCTCTGGTTACTCACATTTCACGTACAATCTTCTGTGCTGTGGTGCTTTCACCTCTCCCAGTGTCCTTGTGCACTGCTGTGCTTCCAGTGGAGTTCTGAAGTTGTGGTGCCCTGGGCCTTGCTGCAGAAGTGAGCAGCCCTCATCTAGTACTTTACAGGTACACCTTACACCCTTCAGACTTAAGATATGCTAGTGAGGGGGGAAAATGCCAAGGCTGCTAGGGATGGCATCTGTGTCTGGTCTGCAAAATATTTTTCTGGGAAATATGAGGAAGAAGTGTATGGAAAGTGTATCAGTAGCCAATTAAATTGTAGAACTGATGCAGGGAGTTTATGAAGTAAGGAGAACAAAAAGTTGATGGGAAGGACTTTGAGCTATAGCTTCCTCAAAGACTGCTGTACACAGGCTATTCCACTTTTACTTTGAGACTACAGATGCAAGTTTTTATGACTGTATTTGAAAGCGCTGTGATTTCTAAGAATAGTAGAGAATAAAGGCAAGTATTTCCAAAAGTTCAGGTAATGTCCAGGATTTTGTCAGGAAAAGTGGTTAATAAAGGGATAGGGAATTTGTCTGTAGATGAAGAGGAGTAATTAGCTTTCATCTGACACTGAAGAGAGCAGATGTTCATGAACTCCTGGAGATTTGTTCGTTGAAATCCATTGAATTTCTCTGGACATCTCTTGTGCTTTTTAACTTCGATTTCTTGTTTTGTCTGTGTTAATATGAAACCATCTCATACTTAGGAAACCTTCAGTGAGTCAAATAATGGTAAATTGACCATTTTTGTTTTCTACAACTTCTTCAACCCTAACTTGGAGTTTTTCTGTGCGTGGAAACCGCTTTGCCATATATATTACTAGTTTTTGGGCTTAGGTGGAAAGTAAGTCATTAAACATTAAATATACAACTACATCAAAATACCTTTCCCCCATTTTAAAATGAAGATATAAAGAACTAGTGCAATAATTCTAACATTCTACCAGATTTGTAAATTATACCTGGAATGTTCTCCCTTATGAAATGTACCTCTTTGGATGTCTGGGGGTAGACTATGTGGAGTGTAACTCTTCAAATGTGAAAAATTGAGTGAAACTATAGTGACATTATTGGAAGCTGGGCGGTCTGACTTGAGAGTTGGTGTCCCTACTGAAGGTTCAAGAGTGAATTTCTTCTCTAGGACACAGAAGAGTAGGCTGGTGCAGTTATGAATCACTTTTGCTTCAACTTGGCACAGATTTAAGAAAAAAAAAAGATACTTCTTTGTGCTACTAGCATAAATAGCTGCAAACCTCCAGAAGTTGTTAAAAAATGCCCTTTTAAAAAATATGGTGCTGCTCAGATTCTTACAAAGTGACCCATCCCATGGCTGTTCTTTGAAGAAAAGGATATGTAGACCACATAAATGAAACCTCTTAAAAGGAGATCAGCCATGGATTGTGCTGGTAAATGGAGTCAGCTATGTGGCATGAAACTGCTTGTTTAAAAACACATCATCAGCGAAAACCTTCAGATGTCTACTTTTACAGAATACTGTGAATTTTTTTCCTCCAGTAATTTTGTCACTGCATCATTTTAATTTCTTTGGCTTTGTACAGCTGAGAGCTCTTAGTTCCCTTAAACTGATGTTGGATATGGGTAACAACATGCAGTGCTGGAGAACTATTGTTAGGTAAAATTCCTGAATGTGCTTAAAATAGGTGACATTATATATATGTATAATTCAAGGCAAATGTCTGTATTCATACCTCCTGTTAATAGCTTGGATGTTATTCTTTTGGGGGTTTCCTTATGTCAGCTGTCAAAGACAGGAAAGTGGATTAGGCAATGCCTTGATCTGACCCCATATGTCTGTTCTTACAAATGACCTATCTTTATATTGTGTATGCTCACTTTCACAGTGTTAACTACTTTATATATCATGGCAGAAAATGACTTTTGTCTAAGAACAGGTCTGCAGCCATTATAAAATAAATGTTCTTTGAAGTCAGGATTCGTGTCAAAGCAGAAGGATGTGCAGAATCAGGCCTTCTGCACTTTTGTTTAGTGTAGTAATAATGGTTTTTTGTGAGTGATCTAAGTAAAATTTCTAGACTTGTGGATTGCACTATCAGAGGTGCTCCTAAGTGTTTGAAATTATCTTAACCAAGTGGTACCCTAAGTAGGATGAAATGTAGGAGGGGCTGATGTCATCTGTTCTTCAGTAAGGGTTGACTGTGCTGATAACAGGTTTGGGGGTAACTGGGACAGTAGGAGATCTGCAGAGAAGAATCTGGAGTCAGGTATTTGCACAGTGGCCATGAGTCAACCAATGCTGGAGAACCAGCAAATCTTTTACTGGATACATTGCTGGCAATGTCGTGTAAAATATGTGGAGTTAGCCTTCCCACTTCTTGGCATGCTAATGAGCTAAAGTACAGCATCTGGTTTTGGTATTGTACTGGAAGAAGAGTAGTTGCAGGCAAAGTAACATGGTCAGAAGTCTAAAAAAAGTGCTTTAGAGGAACTTACAGTTTCCCCTAAAGAAACTGAAGTGCTTCAGTGCTGTTAGAGGAAAACTGAAAACCCATTGGATGATAGTTTTTTATTTTAGAGGAGGCGGAAGGGAGATTTCTTTTGATAATGTTCTTTCAATACGTAAAAGATAGCTGGAAAGAAAAGACAAAACTTTCCTACTGGAGATGAAACTATTTGTAGGCTTAAATTGTAGCAAACACTTACTAAGCTAGTTAAGTCAACTCTTAAAAACAGGAGCACTGGAATAGATTAGGGAAGGCTGTCAGATTCCCAGTAGTGCCTGTGTGAAAAATGAAGATGCTTGCCAGGTAGTTTATATATAGAAGTTTGGAGAGGTTTTAATTAAGACAGCCTGTAGTCCCTTATGGTATTACTTTATGTCATTCCAGTTATTTCTGCGTGGTCTTGGGAAGAATTTCAGTTACAGCACACTGATCCTCTTGCTTCTCCCCTTGGGATGAGGTAGCCTTGTGTTACTGGCAGCTTGCTGGCAGTTAGTGGATGTGGAGATAAGGATTTGTGAAACTGGTCGCAGCTTTAACACTTAAAAGCAAGGTAGATTCTTAGAGAGATCGTCTAGTCCAGTCCCCCTGCAATGAGCAGGGGCATCTTCAGCCACATCAGATTGCTCGGAGTGCTGTCCAATCTGACTTCAGAAGTTTCTGGAAATGGGGCACCCACCCCGCTTCTGTTCCAGTGTTTCACCACCCTTGTTAAAAAAAAAAAAATCTTTCTAATATCTTTCTAATATCTAGACTCATAGAGCTTCCTTAGTGTTGGAGTTTAGGCAAATGTACTGTATTTGGAAAAGCAGCTGGGGAGTATTTTTAGTTAGAGGTTTAAATCTGCTCTGAATTTCATTTTTTTGTACAAGCATTGTTGAAAGGAAAGCTTGCTCTTTGGTAGTCCTGTACTGCATTTGACAACCACAGCCTTTCTGTGGGAGATTTCTAGATCTTGCTTCATGTGGGTCCTGAGAAAAGCAATGCTTTCCTTCAGTTTTTCATCCTGTGGTTCTTGCTTCAACACAAAAGAATTTAGCACAAGTCAAGAACTGCTCAGAGCTTCAGGCAGAGACCAGGACCAAACTGCACCAGCTGCATAGGTACCAAGCTTATGTTAGGGGTGTCTGTCTGCTCCAGACAACTTGGAGTGTATTGCTATGGTGTGTAATGCCAGTGCAAGAAGAATATTCATCCATTGACTACTGTCTGTTCACAGCAATTGCTTTAGTTTTAATGTAATAAAGGGACAAGTGTTTGAAGATTGCGTGTAGAAACCAGATGCGGCATAGAGCACAAACTAGAAAGAAAACACATTCTTGGTCTTGTACATTTGTAGAGTGTAGATAGTTGTTACATTATTTTCATTTTATTAGTTCAAAATTCAAAGATTCAAAGAGGATCTTCAAGTGTTGCCTTTTGTCACTTTATTATCTAAATTTTTTAGGGATTTTAATTGACTTATGCAGCTTTCTGGCAAGTAAGATGGATGTGTGAAACTGTTAAGTCTAGAGTTGTCACATGACAATCTATAAAGATACTTAAGAGCTGAAATGATCATCTATATTTTGGTGTATGGTTTCCCTTTGATACAGAAGCTTTGACTAGAACTAAAGAAATGCTTTTTCTATGCCTTGCAAAGCTATATTCTTATTTTGTACACATGTGAAGTTACTGTGGAAGGTTGGAATCCTGAACTGTAAATATAACTGAATTGTAAAATTCTGTGGAGTCCTTGCTTCCACATTCCATATGATTTTGAATATGAAGTTGGTAGATGTCAAATTAATGTTTTTTTCCTTTTATTCTGCTCAAAAAAAAAAAAATAGAAGAAATGATGACTCACTAACATTATGCCAAAGTCCTCCTAAGGTACAGTAGTAGTCCTAAATGCCTTTTATTTTTTCCATTTGAAGTCTTTGGCTGATGTAAGGATTAGAAGGTTGACTGTAAGCGAGGCTCTTGCTGGAGACGGTCATACTTCATTTCTAGGCAGTGCTTGGCTTAAGGCTGTGCTTTAGTGTTTGATCTGACTTCAACGTGCACAAAATAGTCCCATCTCTTAGATGGCTTAGACTGCCAGGCCGTACAGTTCTTTTTTTGTCTGCAGCTGTCATTATCTGAATGATGGAAGAGTTTACAACTTGTGTATTGTGGAAAGCTTGTTCCCCTTCCCTGCTGGTAGCTGTGAGAGACTGGGATGCTTCTGCTGACATTCTTCAGCTTCAGTGCTGTGGCAGCAACAAGAAGTCAACAAAGTAACCTGGCATCAGAAAAGGGAGCAAGGAAAGAAGTAAGGTAGAGCCTAACCAAGTGGTCTTTTTGGGTTATGGGAACTATTCAGATTGAGTTTTCTCATAATGAGGCTTCAAAGTAAATAATAACAATAAAATTAAATGCTTAAATCCCCTCTCTTCCCTGAACTTGGCAGTGGGCATTAGATGAGTATGAGGCAGTTGGTGAGCTAACTGAAATTTTAAGTTAATGCAGTTCTTACTATTAAAGTACCTTTCTCATGAAGATGAAATGGAGAAAAGTACTCATTCCTTCCCTTCCATATTTGTAAAATACTAGTAACTTGTCTTCATGTTTAAAGTCTCCTCTGATTTAAATGGTCACACGTCACTTTCTTGGTCCTTTACATTTCTTGCACTCAGTATATGTTGAAACTGCAGGCAATCAGAACTCTTGAATGGAGTTGTCTGGAAAATGTTGATTTTAATGTTTGTAATGCCAGAGTTTAGCTGATGTTACAGTCACAAGAAGGGTATTTTCTTGTGAGTTTCAGTTCTGTGCAAATCTGTTTTACAAATAGAGTGATGTTTTTTTGAGGGAAAAGTAAGTGGAACAGCAAGCTTGAAGATAGGTCTGGTTTAAAGAATGCAGTAATGCACCTTTGGTTTAAATAAAGAAAGCAGTGAGAATTTAGAGTTTCGTATCCTACCAATGTTTTAAATACATTTTTTGAACAGAACTTTTTGGATACTGTCTTGGTACCTTTTTAGAGATGGTGGTAGAAGCATATGTAAGTGGGCTAAGTTTCTAGATTTGGACTCAAATTCATGTGCAGATCAGTGGATCCAGCTGGGAAGTTTTTAATTAAGCATGCTAATTAAGTCATGTGGTGTACCCAAAAGCAGCACTTTATTACAGGGGAGAAGAACAGTTTTCTTGGAGGCGAATGAAGTAGAAACACTTCATTGAGCCACTCTTCTAACTCCTGCCAGTGGGAAGAAAATATGGTTTAAAAGTCACTTAAAAAATCTGAGTACAGAAGCAAAATTTATACTCTTATTTTGCTGCATCTTGCCTTTTTTTGTTTTTCAACAGCCTTTAATATGGGACAAATTCTTTACTTTTGGCAGTCCAGGTGTGTTAGAAATAGCATGCTGTGGAGAGCCCATATGCTGAAAGCCTGGACAGGGTTCTGCACAAGGATGCTGGTATGAGTGGGACAGGTGAGCCGTACAGCTGTCAGGGTGATGGGTGATAAGTGATTGTGGTGGGTGTTCTGCAGTGGAGCCAGGGAAATGAGCAGAGTTGAACTGCAGCTCAGGATACATGTGGAGAATTAAACACCCACCTGATTACTTGGACTTCACAAAAAGAGGAGTTCAGTCTGAAGCACGAGCTGGGATATCGGGGAGAGGCGAATCGGGAAGTGAAACTGATGATCTTTGTCTTAACTTTAGTAAAACAGTCAGATGTAAATGGTGTTTTCTTCTCTGTAAGTACTATGGGGGCAGAGTGAGCAAACATTAATTCCTGCTTTTACTTCTCTCAAGTACACTGCCTGTGTAAAAATAACGGCACTGAAGTTATGAAAGGATGTATTTTTCTCCTGAAATGTCTCTATTTTCTGTTCTCCCCACCCAATGGAAAGGATTTTTAGAATGTTTTTCCTCAAGAAAAACTATGCATCTTAAAGACTTGTCTTGACTGAGTATATACCCAGGGCTATACAATATAGCATCCTTCAGTAAGAAGTTGCTGGACTTGAGAACCTAAAAGATATTTTTTACTTTTCCAGTTATTGTAAGAGATATGAGAAGTTAAAGCTGATAAGTTTTCAGATTTTATAACACTAGCAACATAAACTCAAAAAACCAACCTCAGACGTGCTTGGGGGGACGTTCTGGAGTATATGGAGACACCCTTTGTTGTGGCTTGAAGAGAAAACCTTGGTTGCTCTTGTTAAAGAACAATTGTCTGCCTTCATCCAGACCACTAAAGTGACTGAAATAAAGCTAAAGTGAATAAATAGAAACATTCTAATCTAGTTATTCATGAACATGTATGAAATGTTTCTTTGTGGCTAGTAGTAACTAGAGCAGCCATGTAGCTTTATCAGATGTTGAATTGTCTTGACTTGCATTGAGTTGAGGAATTTTCTGTACCAGCAGACTTATTTTCCAGTTTCCTGTTTAGGATTTGAGACCTTTACAAAAAAGCATTTTGTCTGTGGAATAACATACATTTTTCTCCTGAATTTTTTCCATTAGGAGAAAATAAATTAAGTCTGTCCTCTATTGAATGTCTGATTTGTTCAACTTTTCTGCCATTCTTGAAGAGACAATAATATTTTTTGCCATTGCCTCTAGCATATTGGGAATGCTCACTGATAATTTAGGGGAATCCCCTTCTCATTTTCAAGTCCATAACTACCAATGTTCTGCTTGTAATCCTGGTTAGGGAATGAATGAGTATTATGCAAGGAACATAATCACTTGAAGTTTAAGTTGCTTTTCACTGTCACTGTCCCTGTTTGTACAGCCTGGCTGGAACTTGGATTATTTGACATTTAGAGGCGAGTTGGAAATAGTGTCTGACATGAGAGAATGTATTGACTGGTACTGCATGTTAAAATGTGGTGGAAACCAGTTTGATTTGAAAGTATTACAGACATGCCTTACCTTCTGAATCTTAAGGTATTACAGTTAATTTTCTGTGGAATTCCTGAGATAAATGGGGTTATGCTGTTAGAACAGCCTCTGTAAGCCATCAGTGTGACACCTTGGACTTTTAAATTCAGTGTTTAGAGTATTTATGTATGAATTCATTGTATTGGAGAAAAATGGGGGAGAATACTCAAAAGTCATAATGAAGTATTGATTTTTGGTTGGTTTTTGGAAAGTATATGTCAGGTTTCGTGCAGAATATCTTTATCAAATTTGTAAGCCTTATAAGTGAAGGCAGTTAGATAAATTTACTTGAGTTCTGTTTTAAACAAAATTTTACTTCTTAATCCAATTATTTCTTTAGTTATTTTTTGTGTGGTTTGTTGTTTTTTTTTTCATTCTTGTAAGTAATAAATTAAGTGCCTCTTCTTTCTTTTAGTGAAACAATATAATATATTCTAGGTGTGGATAGAAGAGTTCTTTCTCTGAGCTCCTTGACCTGTTTTCTGAAAAGATTTTGTGAAGGGGAAAAAAATTGAAACCAAAACTGGTTTTGGTCAGAATGCCTCACTTATTTCCACTTACTGTTCTCACATCCCTGACCTACTAACAGCAAAACCTTTTCTAGAAAGCTGTTTTTTTATCAAGGCATTAGGCAAAAATCTTGGACAAGTTAAGATTGTTAGTGTTCAATGTGGTTGATTATGAAAATAATCAACCCATTGAGCCTGTTTTCTAATGCTTCTGCAGGTGAGGAGGTTCAGCATGATAAATGCCCAGACAAGAGCAACAAAAATTAATTGTGGCAGGGTCTTAACTCTAATCAAGTAGTAAAACATCAGTACAGTTTGTGCTGTTTTCAAGCACAGGTAGCCTTGATGAGCTTTTGTTTGGATCATGACTCACTAAACTTTATTTCAAGTTCTGTTGGATTTGGATAAAAGTGCATGCGTCTGCTCATCATGCTTTATTTATTTTTAATGCAGTGTTGAGATGTGCCAGTTTGTGTTTTTATTAAGTATTTTTTCTTCTCTCTGACTCTTCCTGCCATGGTTCTTTTATATTGAACATTTTGGCTTAACTCATGGTTGTTGGTTTTATTGTGGTTTTTCTTTCTCCAAGTGGCATTTCTTAAATGGATAAGCACAGCTTCAGAGGAATCATTCCAAGGAATTCCTGCTGCTGTTCCGTTCCTTTGGTAACGTGGAGCGTGTTGTCCTTGGATGGTTGAGCTCAGTGCCTCAGCCACTCTGGTGACGGTGTTGTTGTTGTGGAACAGACACCTGCCTCTGATCCTACGGGATGCTACCAGATATGTAGCACTGGGAAGCCCTACCATGAGCACACTGAGCTCTTGTTGTAAATCTGCTTGTTCCATGAAAATAACATGCTTTTTTGCTCCTATAAAGTAGTCCAGAGTTGTGTGCACTTTGTTTGTAGCAGATAAAAAGAAACTGCGATACATAAAAATGCAGCACCTCTTTAATATGCTCTTTGAGGATATTTCTGGTCTCTTGGTTATTGTGAAGCTTCAAGACTGCAGGCAGTGAAATTAATTGTATTTACAAGGCAATCACCTGGTCATTTGAAGTAGCCTGATCACTGCAGGGTTGAGAAGAGGTTTGCTCAGCTCTTGGCAGAGCCCTTCGAAAACTTCTATGAAGCCTGGCAGCTCATGTCTTCTGGTTATGAGGTGTCAGCCTCTTCCAGTGCTGTCACATATGGTTTATAACTGGATGTAAACAGTCTTGAACTTCTGAATTCTGGCTTAAAGGCTTCTTGTTTGTTGTGGTTTTTCTTTCTTTTTTTCCTTTTTTTTGTGAAAACCAAAATGCTTAGCCTTTTTGATGTAGAGCCATCTGGTTTAGTTCACCAAAGTACACCTGCAGGTGTAATCTGAGGTGCTGAGGCATTTAAGTTGCTGCATATATCTGAGGGTGATGTTCCACCTTGTAGTAAGGCCATAAAATAACCACAGTTACTATGAAGGTGAGAAATTTTGCATCTGAATTTTGAGTGTGGCCAACTGTGGCTCTCCTTAGTTTCCTCTTGACTGCTAGTACATTTCCTGCTGGTGACTCCAGAAAGAGGAATTGAGATAATTTTGCCTGTGTCAAACTTTAAAATGTGAATTCAACTTAAATGATCATCTACACTCTAGGAATGGAACTGTTTATTTTTGGCCTAATTTTGTAAGTATGCTTTGCTTTTTATTAGCTGACAAACGGGGCTCTCAATCTAATTTTTATGTAAGAAAATTGTAGCCAAAGAAATAAAAACTCTAATCTTATTGGTTAATATTTGAAAATATAATATTTTAAATAAGCATTTTATTCTTTGAATAATTTCCAGTAAGAATTAGCTAGCTGCTTGATCTTGGTCGGAAGCAGACAGAGCATGTGGACTGTATGTCCCTCTGCTCCCAAATCTTGGCCTTCATGTTTCTTTGTGTGTTCAAACTCATTGTTTTGCCTCCATACTTCT
Source organism: Agelaius tricolor (assembly GCF_023055355.1). Lineage (NCBI taxonomy): Eukaryota > Metazoa > Chordata > Aves > Passeriformes > Icteridae > Agelaius > Agelaius tricolor. Next base: position 23,826,893 of record NW_027269269.1, read on the forward strand.
TCAGTATACACCAAAATTAGAGTTGTTGTTTTTGGCTGTGATTCAGGACTCAGAATTTACTGTTTTACAGAAAAAAATAACATGTTTCTACTCAGAATTCCTTGAAATGTAATCTGGCTGCAGTCCATTGTTCTGAATATGAGGCTAAAACTGTACTTAAATAAAAATGCCTGCCTTCAAAATTTCCTATTTTTCTCTCTTCCCAAAGGAAGTATAGTTAGATTGCTATATAGCAAGCATTCAGGTCAATGATTATCTATAGGATAATAGATTTTTGTTTGATACATTGGTGTCTGAAATGATGGCCACAGTTACTATTCCAAGGGTTGAAGGGTTTCATGTCTTTCAGTGTCAACTCAGAAAGAATGCAAATATATTTGAATTTTGTAAACTTTCTTAAATAACCATGCTACTGGGATCTCTGACTGATGTGGAATATTGGGCTTTTTGAGTCATCTCAGAGGAGTCAATTAATTTAATATTTACAGTGTATATCCACTTAAAAATCTCAGAACATGCAGTGTGCTTAGGGAAAGCCACTAATTTGTTGGGACAACACTAGATTATTTACACAGCACAGTGTTTGAATCCTTGTTTTAAACACTTAAATGTCTGAAATAAGAAATGTATTTTTGTTCAAACTTTAAAAATATATTCAGTGTATTTGTCTTGTCTTTAGGAAGCTTTATTCCAGCAAGAAGCATGGTGAGTTGCTGTTACTTTGGACTATTGAAATGGTGGTGCACTGAATTTTCTGCTGTGGAAAGAGTTGTGAAGAATGCATTTATTACTTTTTAGGAGTTGTTTCTTGTGTTGTGCTAATAGCTCTAAAGATGGCACCTTTGGAGTTATCAGAGTGTAAAACCATTTTCTTTGAGCTTCTGTATGGCAACTACTTACCAAATCTAGCTGTTGATAAAATCTTGACTTCCATTCAAGTTCCTGCTTTGTCAGCTCTGTCTCGTGATTTAGTTCCTTGTATGTGGAAGTCTGAGATCCAAAAAAGGTAAAATGCACACTTTTTCTTCAAGAGTTGTCCTATGACGGGATGAGTCTTTAGTGTAAAATTTTATTTTCATCTCTAGGATTGCTGTACTGTAGCTGCAAGCCTTTGCAGGGCACTTGAGTCAAATTGTTGCTCATTGCCATGGAGCTGGTGCAAATGTGCTCTTTTTTGGCAGAAGTTAATGTTGCTTCACTGTGGTAGTACATACTTTGAAGCTGATGGAGTTTATAAAAGTTGGAAGCTGGGTGGACACAAAACACCTTATTCATAAGTTGTTGAAATTCCTTTCTTCTGAGGAGGCTCTGGTCTCATGATTTTATTTTTTTCATGCAACTGTGCTTTACTTTAGCAGTGACAAAGTTATTTCATTGCAGTCAAGCTTTGCTACAGGCAGAGGAAAAGTTGTTGGACTTAGATATATTTTGTCTAAACCAGCTGTTCGTGAATTGGGATCACCAAATGGATTGATCTGTGGTTGGCAGGGTGCTGTGTGCTGGGGAGGCTCCAGCTCCAGTAAATATCTGTATGGTTACAAACTTTTTTACTTTGTGGTAATGATGGGAACTACTATCCTGTGTTTTGCCTGAGTTTGTGGTAAAATCAGTTTGTAGTGTTGTGGTAGTTTCTGTCTTATAGCTTGATTTGATGTTATAGATGGGCAGTGTTGAAGTTTTCAGCTTTCCTGGCTGAGCATGTGCATTTCTGATGAGCAAGACACCAAGGTTTTCTGAGAGGCTGTGTTTTGTATGGCATTTCACCCTTCCATTCCATGCGGTGTACATTTTTATATTGGCTTTATAGAAATGGTATAACAAATATGTAGGATGTATATGGTGTCTTATCCTAAAGTCAAGGTATACCAAAGTTGTTGAAATGATAGTTTTTAGAATTAAAAAGATTAGGTGATATTCTCTTTTTTACTGCTTTAGTTGACTTAAAACTGCAACATGTTAGGTATAATGGCATTTTTATTTTAAAACAGGTGTCGGTTCCTTTTTTGGTTCATAAATTTTTTCCTCCATGTGTTCACATGTGCATCTGTAAAACAGAAGATGCAATTTTGCTATCTTTTGGGATGTTGTGGTTCCACGTCACTTGTTACTACAGTTCATGTTCTGCAGCCAGCAGTCCTGTACATTGTCTTCAGCTGATGGAAGAACCATGTTGGTGGAGAAACCTACATCTGTTCTTTCGCTCAGATCCTTAATGATGTGGTGTGCCATGTATAGCAAGTTCTTTTGGTAGAAGTCTTAGATATGATATAGGTTGATGACTGAATCAACAAAGACTGTGATTTGAAGAAGCAGTGAGGAGCTCTTTAATGAGTAGTTGTTCTGATCTGTTTAGACAATGTTCTACTCAAGTATTAGGTTGTATCTTCTAGCTGTGATTATAAAGCCAACCTTTTCCTTGTTGTGGAGAGAAAGCAGTTGCATTGACCTTGGCTGATCAGGTCAAGGTATATTTAAAGGTGAGTTGTGTATACATAATTTGAAGTGAGAATATGTATGTATAATGTATCTTACTTTAATCTTACTTAATTTTCCTCAGCCCTGTGTAGATAAGACCTTGGGATGTTTTTTGTATTATGATTTACTAGTTCAGTCAGCTGGTTATGTTGTTAATACACACCAGGAAGCAAATACTGCATAGGTACCTCACAAGGTATTGTGAGGCAGAATTCAGGCATTCAGAGTAAATGATGCAATGTATACAGAGGTCTTCAAGTCATCAGGTTGGACAAAATGAGTGGGGTAAATCAAATTATTAGGCCTAATGAGATAAGACATCAGTGTTCAGTGCATGGCTTTTACTAGAAGTTGAAGACCAGCAAAGAATCGAAGGTATTACCAGGTGTTCTCATAACCTAATTTTTCCCCATAAACATTGACATATTTTTTTCTCTTTTTTTCCCTTTTCTTTCTCTTTTTTCTTCTGTCTTCAAATTACCACTGGAGGTGAGGACAGGGCACTTTGACATTAATGAACTGGCATTCAGCTGTAACCAAGTAAAGCTGTAGCTGCCTTGAATTGACCCTAACTGGTGACGTTATCATGTGTGAGTGAGCTCATAGGCACCACCACGCACTTCTAAGAATGTGCCACTGTGGAGTCATTCATAGTTCAGAGTCCTCTCTGTTGAATTTCACATCCTCCTACAAAATGTTTACAGGCAGAAGCAGCAGGGTAAGCAGACAGAAATAGAAAACCAAATTGTCAGTTCTGTCGATCTTGAACACTTTACTTTGAAACATGTTGGCTTAGCTTTTGTATACTTACAGCAGCAGTCTCTTCTAACAATGTAAAGGTTAGGAAATTAATTGTTCTGCTTGCTGTCCTCCTGAGTAGGAGAAATTGACCTTTTTTTTTGAGATTTTTTTTTTTGGCTGAAGATTTCCTTGTCTCACTTAGAGCTATTTCTCATTTAGTGGTGTGTTCAGCTAGAGCATGTGTGAATGCTAATTTCCCAGGCTGTGTGTAGGTTGGTTCCTGCCTGTCTCTGAAGTATTTCTCCCAGAAAGCCTTGAGCACTTGTGGGTTGGTGGCTTTGCTGTTGAAATCTGTTAGGTGGCAGTAGCATTAAGAAAATGAAAGTAGTCAGTCCTTAGCAGTTTGGAATTCTCCATAGGGTGTAGAATTGAGGTAGATTGGTCAAGTATCTCTTTGATGTAGATGGGTCTGCTTTAAGTCTGTTTTGCTTTGTTGCCAAAAAAAAAAAAAATTAAAGCCAAAGATTTCTACACCACTTAAGAGATTATGGTTTGGAAATAAGGTCTCATGCTAGAGTTACATTTATTTATAACCTCAGATGGTTTTGTAATATTTATATCTGTTGCTACTTTCATTATGGCCTGTCATACTTAGATGTAGGTAGCAATTGGTGGCAGAGGTGTCCTCTGGTATAAAAAATCACATCAGGCTTGCAGTTATAATTCAGTTTGTAGTCTGAATGTCTACTTCATACACAAACAGGTGCAAACACGGAGTGGCAGTACTGCCAAAGACATGGCTCTCGTTATTACCAATCTCTTAAGGGTGTGTTGTCAAGATATAAAAACTTGTGACGTGAGACAGGACAGGTAAAGAAATTTAAATCAAGTGTCAGTGGAAACAGCCCTGCAGTCCTTCAAAGCATAGGTTCAGAAGTTAGTGGGTAGAAGTTTTGTATGGAATAGATTTCTGAGCAGTTGTATTGAGTTTGTGTGGATATGTTTTGGTAGCAGGGAGGCTGCAGGGGTGGCTTTGGTGAGAAGCTGCCAGAAGCTTCTCCCATGTCCAACAGAGCCAATGCCAGCTGGCTCTAAAACAGGCCAGCTCCTGGCCAAGGCCATCAGTGACAGTGACAGCAGTTGATGACGTTTTTAAGAAGGGGAAAAATGCCTATGCAATAGAAATGGTAGAGTGGAGTGAGAATATGTGAGAATCAGCCCTGCAGATCAAGATCAGTGCAGAAGGAGGGGCAGGAGGTGCTCCAGATGCCGGAGCAGAGATTGGCCTGAACCTGGTGATGAAGACCATGGTGAGGCAGATTATGCTCATTGAGGTCTGTGGGAGAGCAGAGATCCACCTGCAGCCCATGGAGGAATTCATGCTGGAAAAGTGGATTCCCAAAGGAGGCTGTGGCCCTGTGGGTATCCTGCATTGAAGGAGGTTCCTCGCAGGACCTGTGGAGAGAGGAGCCCATGCTGGAGCAGGTTTGCTGGCACGACTTGTGACCCGAGGGGCACCCACAGTGGAGCAGTTTGTGAAATGCTGCAGCCTGTGGGCAGTAGTGGCATTGAAGAAGTTCATGGAGGACTGTTTCCAGTGAGAGGGACACCATGCTGGCACAGGGGAAGAGTGTGAGGCCTTCTTCCCTGAGGAGGAAGGAGCAGGCAGAGGCAACAGGTGATGAACCAACTGCAGCCACCATTTCCTGTCTCCCTGCACTGCTGTAGGGAAGGAGGTAGAGAACATCAGGACTAAAGTTAAGCCTGTAAAGAAGGGAGGCTAGGGAGAAAGCGCTCGTGAGATGATTTTTTATTTCTCATTATCTTACTCTGGTTTGATTGGTAATAAATTAAACTGATTTTTCACCAAAATGAGTTTATTATATCTGTGACAGTAATGGGGGAATAATCTCTCCCTGTCCTTATCTCAACCTGTCAGCTTTTAGTTATATTTTTTCTCTTCCATGTCCAGCTGAGAAAGGGGAGTGATAGAGCAGCTTTGGTAGGCACCTGGTATCCAGCTGGAGTCAACCCACCACAGCATTGGAAGTAGTGATGCCCCTTTTAAACTGGTCTTAGTTATGTACTGTAGCTTGGTGACCTTGGTTTCATCCTCTCACAGACAGAGAAAGCATGGACCTTGACTTGTCTGGAGCAAAGCACGTTTTTGCTGGTGCCTGGTGTGTGTATGCTGATCACTTGGCTCCCTGCTGCCAACCAGAATGAAAGAGCTGGGGGAGTATTCCTGGTTTGCTGATTGACAGGGGATCCAAAATCTCAGATTCTGAGATCCAGAAATCTCAGATAGAGATTTCTGCTCTATCAGACTAGGCTGATAATGACCAGTGAGGTCCAGGTGTTTTCGTGGTGGGGAGGAAAAACAGATGGGCAAACTAGTGACCAAATGAGCTTAATTATCTCAGGAAACCAGTTTAAGAGCAGTGGGGTAACCAAGATTCTGAATCTACAGAAAAAAAATAGTAGAATACAAAACCCAGAAAAGTAGAGATGAACTTTGCTTATAATTTGTCCCTTAAGGCAAAAGTTTAATTTTTATATCCAACATATCAATTTGCAAGTAGTATTTTAATTTCTGTCATTACACTGAGTGCCTTGCAAGCATTTCCTAATGAATCTAATGAATCTATCATGGAACAATGCCTCCTAAAGAAATTGTCAGCCAGAATGACCTGCTCACTGTGTGAGGCTTTCAGTTCAGTCCTGAGGTCCTTCCCAGTTTTTCCTTTTGCTATCTTTATGCCAGTTTTTTGTCTTGCTTTAAGTCACTGGACGGTTTTTCATTAATGGTAGAGAGACAAAAGTTGATTCATAGTACTTCTGTATGGCAATGCCTGTTGTGAGGTGAACTCTAAACAAGTGCTTGGTTGCAGAGCTTCTGGAAAACTTTGGATCTTGTCATCCTGACAGGGAAGAAAATAATGAGAATAGGGTGAAGAGCATCAGCAATATTTTACAGGTGAAGAAAACATGGAAGCTGGGAGGTCTGGGTTGATTTGCCACCTCCTGCTGCTGCTGTCCTGGGACCCTGAGCAAACTGTGTGTGCCTGGCTGCCATCCTGATAGCTCTGAGTTTTTAGGAAGTGGTGCCTATGCTGTGCAAAGCTCTGATGTGGTCACTGTGCCAGTATAGAGAAACTTTATCTCACAAGCAATTTCTTCTTCCATGTAAAACTGGCTACACCCATGTAAAAATACCTTTATCGCCTTATGATTTTATCCATGGTAGGGTTCTTACTGTTCAGGCAATACTACTGTCTGATGCAGGCAAATAGTGTTTTGTCCAGTGCCTCAACTCAAACAAGTGATTAATGGTCTTTTCCGATATTATCAGATATTCTGAGGCCAGTTACAGTTTATGAAGCCCTTGTGTATTACAGTGATAGGGACCCGAGGGTGTGGACACATGGCCAAGCCTTGCAGGTCAGCTGAGTGAAATGCTAAATTTCAATAGCTGTGTGTGTACATTCAGAGCCACAGGAAAAGAAAGTCAATAAAGAGAGTGAAACTATCTCAGGGCATGGTGGAAAGCTGTAGCACACTATTTCTATAGTAAGTTCAATCACATAATTTCTACATGGTGGGTTGTTTGCATGTCTCTTTTCTGAAGGAGAGAGTCACAGTCCACCTGAGACTGTTCCTTCAGAAGACTGGGAAGGAATTGTAGCATGGATTGTAAGTGTTTTATATTTAGGACCCACTTTCTGTGGTAATGTGTGGGGGGGGGAGTAAGAAGGAGTATGCCGCCAGAGTATAATCCTTTCTGGGTCCACACTCCAGTTCTTCCCCTTGAGCTCAGAGGTACAGATTGCAGTGTGCATAGGACTTCTCTGTACAGCCAAGGGAGTGTTACCAAGGACTGCTTAAGATTTGTAGAAATCTGCTTTTTCCAAAGGTCATAACGTAGCTGGAAAATAGTTCATAAGTAGTATGTGATAAGTTATTTTTTTTTTAATTAAGTACTGAGGTACTGTAGTCCAGTATGCATTGTTCTATGCAAGTTTGAAGTAATTTAGGTAGGAAGAGGTAGGGCAGCTTCATTCAGTAGTTCTCGAAGGTGTGACTAAACATCCTCTTCCTTTTTTTGCTCCTGAATCCCTGCTGAGTACAGTTACTTCATACTCTGTCTGTGGTCTCCTCCCCTCTTCTCTTCCACATTTGTTAGTTTTAATCTGTTTATGGGAGAGAAGAAATCTTTTGAGTGTACTTCTGAGAAGTCTGGGTGATTTCCTTTCAAGCTAGAGGTCTTCCCTACTCAGATTTGCCAGTATAACTCAATCTGAACTGAATCAACAATCTGAGCTTGAAGCCTGACTGCTTTAGCCCCTTTCATCTATTCTGTGTTTTCAGTCTTGCCAAGCATGGTAGTTTTCCCTTTGTCTTCCGTGTCTAAATAACCATTTCTTACCAGTTGATTGAAAGTAATTTCATTACTCTATTTTAAAACTTTAATAAGGGATGTGGCATTTTATTTTTTTCCTTTTTCTTTTGTAAGCATATTCTCGTTTTCCTTTTTGGCATATTTGGTCTTAGTTGTCCTTCATTGTTCTCTGTCTGCCTTCCACAAAACATGTTACTTTTTCTCTCCAGGTATCACTACTTTTGTGGCTATTGAGCTTTCCTTTGTTGACTTGGCATCTTGCACATCAGTTTCTGTTGTTACTAATGAAGTTTCCTTTCTTGTTTCTCTTTGTGAAGTGCGTGGGATGCCATTCTTTCAGTGCAGTCTGTTGTGTGATACATTGGCTGTAACTCTTGTTTTTGTCACTACTTGTTTACCACTTGAAGTAAAGATTGTGAGAAATGGTGTCTATCCTGACTTAAGGATGAGTCATACTCACACATAATAGAAGGCTAGTTTTTCATCATTTGAACAAATGAATTTTGGTCACAGTATCTCTAATAAAACACCTGATGTGAAACTTCTGATAAAGTCAGTTTTGACGAGCCAGCTGCCACTGGAATCAGTAAATTATAATGAAATAAGTTACAACAACAAAATAATTAATGGCTTCTCTATCAGCACCTTGCTCATGAGACAGGAGAGAGCCAGCAGACTGTTCTTCTAAGCCTTTCTATTTTTCTTAGAAGTGGTGACCAAATAAGTAGATGCCCTCAAGAGGGCATTGAAATGACAAGCCTCTATTGTAATGGTTTTTCTACTCACAGTGCACACCTCTGGTGTATTTTAGGCCTAGAAATTACTTTTCTTAGAGAACTACTTAGGTTAGAGCCTATTTGAGTTTACCCCTGAAAGTCTTCTAAATCAATGACATTATGTAACAGATTCTGAGCCAGTTTCCCTGTTTTTCTGTTCAGTGATTTTTCAGGAGCACATAGTAGCAGTAACAGTATGGTAGGTCAAAAATACCCTTATTTATTTTAAAACCCTTTGGAGTAAATGGTACTTATTTATATTTGCAGTTTTTTCTCATGCTATCAAAATGGACTTCCACTAGTGGTCATATTCCTACTCCTTCTTATAGGGTCTCCCTGCAGCTTCAATGACCACACAGCGAGCTGGTTGAATTTGTTTATTCATCAGAAAGTTAATTCTGAGAGTAAACAGTTTTCTGCCGGGGTAGTGAGTTGAACTGGCTTATTTTTGTAGCTATGATGACAAGGGATGGGACAGACTGTATGGCTGGGGGGAGAGGGAGGGCAGAAGGGCGTGTCCCCTCTGATGACAGCAAAGTATTAAGCATTAGGCCACCTTAGCAGCCTTGTGTAACCACACCCGTAACAGCATAGTTAGAGACTAAAGGCACTTGCATGTTTGTCCTGGAGGGCTGGGAGACATCCTTCCTTGAGTAGCACTTTCCTTCCTTAGATGGAAACCTGCAGTCGGATTCTCAGACACAGGTCTGTGTGCAGATCACTTGCCTCATATAATGGTGACAGTAGGTTAAAACTGCTTAGAGCTGGGCTTTATCATGGCAGGGGCTGGAAAACACTACTGTAACAGTTTCTCATGTTGCATTCATACTGATAGTTGATAAAACCAGAGACAGCAAAGAGTGGGGATTTTTTGCAAGTCAATGTCTATAGTTATGACTTGAAAGAGCAAGGCCTCAGCTTCATTCATTGAAATAACACTTTCTTCTTAGTGATTTTCAATGTGTTCTTACAACCCCTCTCTCCTCAACCAACAAACAAATGAGGGTGACGTGCTTGTTTCAGGCACCAGTGAAGATTACACTTGGATTACAAATTGTGTCAACTATAAGGAAAGGAGGGGGATGGAAGATGGGTGCACTTGCCAAAGAAATCCTGGCAGTACCTACAGATCTCTGTTGGCATTACCATTGCTTTTTAAGATAATGGAATAGGTAAACAGGCTTCAGACAAACCCTAGTATGTGGTGAGCTGTACTTGGCAGCTGGTTACTTGTACCTGGAGCTTTTCATGGAAGAGTAGCTGCTCTGGTGTACCAATTGACTTGCTGAGTGTAGAAACTTGTAGTCAGGTTTTATATTTAGGTATTGTCTTAAATACAGACATGATACCTAGTCAGATACTGCTGTCCGTATATGACCTAATTAAACTATGTGGTTTGTGGTTTGTGTGTACTAGTAGTATTTTGTGTCTAGTTTAAAGGTGGAATTAACAGCATTTCAAAGTCTTGACAGATTTTGGTGCAGCAATATTAAGTTAATTTTTTTTATAACTGCAGATAATTCTTAGGAGTGATTTTTATGAAGGAAATTATTTTGGTGTTTAAGGGCATTCAGATTTTTAGCTTTTTGCTTTGCTAGGTGGATATCAAGCCTAACAGAGACCAGCTGAAAGCTGGCATTTAAAATAATTCTATGCACATGAGGCATTCACCTCATGTGCTGAAACTTGTACTTAAGGGGAAGAATTGGAAAGCTCTTGCATAAAGCTTACATTCTTCAGCCTGTGATAGTGGTAGTGTAGCATTTCTTCTAACTACACTCAGCTTGGAAAAATCAGTTGAAAGAAGCTGATTTCTGAAATTAAGCAAGCAGTTCCAGAAATGATGCACAATCAGTTCTGCTGTTTGCTGTCATCGAAGTAATCAGCTTCTCTCTTCCAGATTGGCATTTGGAGATGTGGCAATCCAGTGAGAAGTGCAAAGCTGTCTTAGTTTAGATGCATTCCTGGAAGTTAAGTGTTGTCTGTAAGCAGTAGCACTCGTTCCATGCAAGTAGCTGGAGAGGTAGTGCAGGGTAGTACTCTTTCTTACTTCATGCTTCGTTCTCCTAATATTAAGTGTGAATAATTCATGTTTGTGTGCTTTATATGTTGTTTGTATGGTGTTGAATGCTGTGATAAGTGGAAGGTGTATCTGCAGTTGTCATATGACACTCTTCTTCTGAGAACTTGTCTGTATTATAAAGACATTTTTAACAGCTGTGTGAATTACAGGATGAAATATGTGTGTTAGTGAAGGGGTACTTTAAGAAATAGTTTTAGAATTTGGTATTCCTTTTGGGAGAAGATAATGTGTTTTGCTGTATAAGAAATAGAAATGTTTCAAGTTGCTTTGTTACCTATGTACAGAAATAGTTTACTCAGTGCTTTCTAGTCCATCCTTTAAAAAGCATCTATGCCAAAGGCATTAAAAATGACGCTCAAAAGCTGCTATAATTGCTCCCATAAACTTGGATTAGGAGCTTTCAACTTCCCTATGAGTTCTGGAAACTTTACAAGCACTTGCTCAACTTCTGAAAGAAGAATATGTTGCAAAAAAGAGGTGTTCTCTTGAGGCATATACACATGCAAGTATACCAAAGTGGTGCAGCAGGTGATGTACCTGGAGATACCACCAAATGGAGAGGACACCAATCTTACCAATCTGAATGGGTTGTTGGCTGCCAGGTAGTTTGACTTCAAGGGTTGGAAGCACCTTTTAAAAGGTAGCCAGAGGCTAAAATTGACTTGGATTTTAATGTAATGACAGTCTAATAATTGACTTTGTGGAAGCAGTTTCCAGGTTGCTAGCTGGTGGCCTTCTCTCTGGTCCTGGCATCAGACCGGTTACTGCAGGTATGGTCTGTTACCTCTGGCTCGTGTGTTTCAGGAGTGCCAGAGCTGGTGAGGGGACAACAACTTTGTGTGCCTCTTGGTCTGCAGTTCTTTACAGTTTGGGAACTGATTTTTTGCATCCTGGCCTTTAGGTGGGATGAGTTTAAATTCTGTGAGATTTTAAAGCCTAAGATGAACAATTATTGTCCCCATGCCACAGGATGTTTGTGATTGTTCAGTGAATTTGCAGTAAAGCAGGGTAGATGTTCAGTAACTGCTGGGAAGAAGATCATGCTGTTTGCACAGAAGTTAGGGACTTCGAGTTGTGATGGGTTCTTTCCCAGGTGCAGGATAGACACTCTGTAGACCAGCATTTGATTGTGCTTTTATCTGAGCAGTGGTGATTCGTACACAAATTTGAATTTGCCTTGAGTCACAGGGAGGCTGTATAGCTGCAAAGAAGGCTGGAAGAAGGTCAGTGACTGTCACTCACCTCTTGAGATGGACTGGAGTATGTGGCTGGGTATGAGGAGAGATACACTTTCCCATTTGAGGGAATTGAAAGGAGCAAACTAGAGGTTGGCTGTAATTCTAAGTCACAGATAGGGAAGAAGCAGGACAGGAGAAGAGCTGAAAGGAGCAAAATAGATCTGAAGAGCAACTGGAATAAACGGAGAAAGGATATGGGAATACAAATCAGGCAAGAGACATAATGAAACTGGGTAGAATAAGGTTTAGGTGGACATAACTAGTCTTGAACATTATGCAAGTTGGAAACGTTAATTTTAGTTTAAGTTCAGTAAGCCCACCAGGTTTGTGAAGCAAATATAGTGCAGTTTGATAGGAGTTTGAACTTGTGCTTGCCCTCTGAGTAAACCAAAATGTGCTGAGCTCTAGTTGGGCATGTTTTGCAGTGAAACAATCAGAAGCTGCCTGTTGTGCCTACTGTTGTAATTGTCAACTGTTCACAAACAGAATTGCGACACTCTGCAGGCTTGAGGTGGGACAAGGAAGTTTTTGTCTTTAAGGTTAAGCCTCTTTGTATTCCCCAGGGTTCTTGCTTAATTATGAATGTGGGTTGCTTTTAAGAGAAGCTGAGTTTATGGTATGATCAAGTAACTTCAGACTCTATAAAAAGGAGTGCTGCCTATTCCAGGTGGTAGTAATAAACACAGGGCTTTGTAGCCTTTTTAACTTCAAGGGATTTTATCACTTTTTTTGTTATCTCTGTTAGTTAATTGACAGAATCTCAGTGTTTGTGTTAATTCCTGGGCTTCTTTTCTGTTGTGTTGTCTCTGCCCATTACAATAAGTAATTCTTGGTGTTTTCCTTTCTATTTTTGTTACTCTGATTTGTGTTTGGAAAAGCCTTCAGATTATCACTTACAATATTTCTCCAAACAGTATGGTAAACTTACCTGAATAGAGGATTCTATAGATAGACTGCCATACAACTTAAACAACCATGGAATGCCTTCCCAGTTCCTCCAGTTGAATATGTGATGATAAAAATAGTCCAGAAATTGATCAGCTTGCTGATTTCTGTTCGCTGGAAGAAGGCTGTTGGTCTTGTCATAGAACAAAACTACGGTTTCATTTGGGCTTGTTGTATTTTTTTATATGACAAATATTTTTTATATTTTTTATAATTACGTCACTTTATTTGAAAAAGAACATGATTTAAGTGTTGGAGTTAATCACAAAAGTTACCCTGTTAAACTGTTAAAGGGTATGTGGTCAGGCATAAGTAACACCAGAAAAATAAAATGAGCTGAAGTCATGCAAGCAGAAGATGTAGGTGGCCTCTGGTAACAGGTTCAGTGACTTTCGTACTGCGATATCATAAACACTGTATTCAGGAAATGGCTTGCGTTTGAAGAATAAAAATGTGCAGTGTGTGTAGTAAAGCATTTACAGGTTAGTGTTTAGTGTTAGTATATGGAAAATCCTGAGTTATATACTTAGAATGGCTTGGATATATTGCAAAACCCCATAATCTTAACATTGTTCTCAACACCCATCCATCAGAACACTGAGGTTTTTAATGTCCTGTGAATTGGAAGAACTGTGTGTCTTGTGGAGTAAACAGTTTCTTCAAGGAGCTTTTATTGTGATCAGTGATAAGGATTTAAATTGTGTGCATGTAGTGATTACAAATGGGTTTTTTAACAGTGTATTATCTCCATCATGCCTTTTCAACATGGTAGTTCCATCCATACCTCTATGAAAGAGTTGGGAGGGTTGCTTCCTGCTCCACAAGACTCTTGACATGGCTGAACTTCTTTTTATGCTTGGATTTGAAATACTCTTTCAGAAAGTTGTAAATCTAATTTTTGCAGCAGTGTTGGGGCAAAACAAATGAAATTGATACCTGTTAGTTAGTAATTTGGTGGATTTTAGTGTATTGTCATCTAGGAGTTTTCTTTTAAAGGTCCGGTTGACTTTTTCTTACTTTGGTTTGGTGTTTATTTTCCACCCCAAGGTGAGCAAAGACATTAGAATGGATGCTTATCATAGTTATATGAAATGTAATATTTGAGAGTTGTAGACGTCCAAGGTACCCTAGTTTAAATACATGGACAGAAACTGACTTACTGAAAAAACCCCACTTTTCCTAATTTAATTCTTTAGTAAAACAGAGCTTGTTGCTTTTATACCTGCTTGTTGTTAAATGTGTGGAGGTGTTGTTAAAATGACAGTTGAAGCATTTAAGTGAGGATGAAACCCTTGGTCTTTAGTACCTTTGTAGTGTTTGGGATATTCACAAGTGCTGGTATTCCTAAGCAAGTGGTTGTTCTTTGTGGTTATAGAGCTTCAGGCTGAGTTCTCTGTGTTGCCACTTTAATGGGTCATTTCTTCCACTAGAATCTAAAGACATGGGAAAGCCCCAAATAATTTTTCCTACATTTTCTCTGTTGTTGCCATGGGTGCTTGTTCCTCACAGTCTGCAAATGGAGTGAGAGAGAGCATGTTCTTGTAGAAGATTCTGCTGGTGCATGGTTTGGTCTCCACAGCTTCCCAAGGCCCTGGAAGGTGCCACTGAAACACATTTCCAGCAGGGCTCAGGGTGCTGACCCAAGGCAAGAATTGCACTGGATCACTTGGTCCTACAAGTGCAGCTGTTTTTGCAGGCAGCATGGCTGATCACAGCAGGTACTCATTCAAGGTCTATCTGTGTTGCCAGGTCTCAGCTCAGTCCAGTGACTGACCACTGGGTAAGAGTTTTATTCTATGCAAGCGCTTGTCTCAGGGGAAGGAGAGGTTGTGTGCTCCAGACCTGTCTTCTATGTTATCCATCACAGCCTCGTGTGGTGTTGAAAGCTGTTTTCAGACCATCTTGTAAAGAACAAGGTAAAAGTAATATAAAGGTGTACTGGCCATGTACTGCTGCCTTGAAGCTCAGTCCAGAGGAGGAGACAGCTCTGCCCAGCTGCAAAGGACCCAGTAAATGAGGTTTGGGTCAGAAGAGCAGGCTGTAGATCTGTTCAGAAGGAGAAATGAGGATGAGAGCCTCGCTATCACCCTGCTCTGTGGCACTCATAGAGTGCAGAGGGGAACAGCAGCGAGCCTGCTTTGTTTGTTAGTAGTTGAAACCAACCATGTGCAGGTGCTTGATGTGGCCATGTCTCTTTTGAAGAAACTTCTGTAGCTGAGATACTGGCCAGTGACTCACTGTTTTAAGCTTGTTATTTCTCTTCGTCCTAATTTAAGATTCAACTGGAGAGGATTCATGAAGAATCAGACAGCCTTTTAAAGGTGTGTTTTACTCCAGGTAGAATTCCCTTGAGTTGACATCAAGGAGCAATAACTGTGGTTGGTCACACAGCTGGGAGCAGGCAGCTGACTTCTAACCTGGGCTGCCTTTGCTGATTTTGAAACTCTCAGAGATGGAGCCTGTGGCACAGAGGTGTATAGCTGTTTTGGAACCAAGCTTTTCTTGACTCTTAAGTATCCAGAGTAATGTGTAATTGAACTACCTAAGCTTTGTATCTTCCTTCTCATTCTTCTCTATCCTGAAAACCAGGCTTCTCCCCACACCTACTTTAGAATCTGTGTTTTTCTGAGGTCTGTCTCCTTGTAACAATACAATGAAAATTAGATAATGAAATTGTATTTTAATAAGCTTTCCTGATATACTAAGCCCATTTGAAATATTTCATTTTAACATTTTCTTTTCCAGTTTTGATTTAGAAGGTAAGAAGTACCATACTGAATCAGGTGTTTGGTGTTTGTATGGCCAAATATGCAGTCTTCAACTGTGGCAGTCGTGTTGCTGTTCAGGGAGTACAAGTGAGTGTGGCCATTCTGTGACTCACTATCCTCCCACTTTTCTAGGATCCAGTCATCAGACTGGGAACATCGGAGGCTGCATCCTTGTCTGCTCCCTTTAGTGTCTGCTCACAATCCTGAGAGAACAGACTTCCAATGTTCTTTACTAGTTATGTTGATCTTACCCACTGCCATCAAGTATTTACTGCCATTCAAGGAAGTGTTGAATATGTTACGCCCTCCCACTCCCATCATCTTGCACTCATATTGAAGAGCCCCAGCCTCCTCAGTCTTTTCTTCCAAGGCACCTGCTCTGTCTTTAATCCTTTAATTGACCATTTCTATACCTTTTAAAATTTTGTTTTGCCCTGCTCATATGCTATTCTTGTCTCCACATCTTGGTTCTTAAGACTGCAGTGCACTAAATTTTTACATAGCAGCACAATCACTTTCTGCCTTGTTCTGAGTTCTTCCAGAACTGGTTATGTCCAATATCTAGATGACATTTTAGTGCATGTTGCACAGTGAGCCTGTAATTTCAGGATTGTCAGTCATGACTTCAGGATCACTTCTTTGAATTGTAAACTCCAGCTATAAATTCAGTATGGAAGCCTAATATGTTTTTCCTCCCTCCTATTTATTTTCGTAGATATGTTTGCATTCTGCATTGAAGCTCATCTGCCATACTTTACTTACTCAGTTTAGTGAGGGCCTTTGAGGGCCTTCCAGAGTTCATAGTTACTGCCATTGCAGCTGGCTGACCTGAAAAAGCTTAGCTTTATCTGCAGACTTGGAGGATTTCACTGTGCACTTCTATCTAGGTCAGTGAAGATGTTGAATAGAATGATTGCTGGCAATGCTGCCAGGTCAGTTCCACTATTGACTCTTCTCTGTAGTGGAAAGTTGACTATTAAGTCTCACCATGGCTTCCTAGTCTTTAGCCAGCTTTTTTGCCTATAATTGGATCTTTCCTCTATAGCCTTGACTTTTTGCCATAGGCTGTTAAAGGAGTAGTCTGAACTTTTTGAAAGTCCAAGTATGTGTTTTCCTTGGATTTCTTTTACCTGTTTGCTTGGAGCGCTAGCTGGTTTCCTCTTAGCCAAAGGCATATTCAGCTTGTTTCAGCAGGTTGTTTGCTGTGCTCTTAATATTTGCAGTCTTGCCATGGATGGAGATTGCATTTACCCATCTGTACCCCTAGAGACTGTCACTGGAGAATTTTTTTGGAGAGCCAGTTGTTGAAGAACTTGAGAAAAATGTGCAAGTAATGAGAAGTTTCCTCTCCTGACTCAGTGTGCCCAGAAGCATAGGTTTGGATAATATGAAGTGAAAACTCAGTTATAATTAGAGCAGTCCTGCAGATTTTTAACTACACTGTGTTACAGGGCAGATTAGACCCAAACTGGGCAGATGGCTTCATGTAAATATGTATGTGATTTACAGTTCTAGTACATTAATTCTGGTGAAATTTAAAAAAAAAAAAAATTGACACAATTGCTGAGCCATTCCTAGCACTTGTGTTACAGGTCTTTTCTGATAGTGACAAGAATTTTCTGTGTTAAGACAAACAAACCCCTTACCTCTCGCTGTCTTTTTTTTTTTTTTTTTTTTGTTCAGATTTACATTAGTTTTCATAGTGGGGAAGGCTGTCTGACCCTGACCTGTTCAATCCTCCATGCCAGTTTTTTTTTTCCACAGCTGTGCTGTGAAGCCGGATAGTGAGATGATCCAGACTTGCAAATGTATTTTTTTAATTAAAAAACATAGGTTGCTTTCCTTTTCTTCATTGGTATTTATAGCATAGTCACACAAACATTTTCATCAGCATGGTTTAGTATGTGATGGATTATGATAGAGGGGAAAGCTGTCACAGTGTGTGGGAGACTTTTTAATCTGATTTTTTAGCTACCAGACAAAAGCAACATGCAACTACAATATCAACCAGTAAGTTTGTATGTAAAACCCATCAAGTTGGGAGTGCTAATCCTGTTCTTCATAAAAAGTTGCTTTGCAGTTGTGGCTGCTATGACAACTGTGGTATTATTTTCACGAAGTTCACTGCTACCCTTTTCTTGTACAGTGTCATTGTTTAAGTGCAAATGTGTAATATGCACTAATAAATGTTGACTTGTGGCCACAGGATATGATAATAGAATATTGAACTCCTGTAGCATTGTTTTGATCTAGAAAGACTTGTGTTGGTGACAGTGAGTCATTATTGAATCCTGACAGGAAATATGGAAGACAGAAAATTGCTTTTCTGCCTGAATTAACCTTTATGTTGCATTCAGATTGCTCTCGTTGATGCTGAAATAATAGAATGTGAAAGACCACACATGTGTAAAACTGCAATACATTGTACCAGTGTTTGATTACCTACTTGCAAGGGATGTTCTAGTGCCAAAGCTCAGTCATCATTTTGGATATGGGAATGATGGCTGTGAAACCCTGGAACTCAACCTGTCTGTTGGAAGCTTACAGGTGTCTGTATATTCACTAATTTTTGTCATAACAGAAAAATCCTGTTAAGTATTTCGTTTCTCATAATTGGACCGATTTCAGGTGATTTTTTGGAAGATGGATTGTCTGTGTTTTGTGGATCGTGGCAACAGATTGAATGTGTTTTGTAGACAATGTTGCATTGATCTGTCCTGTGTGGATTCTGTGGGGACTTCTGTATCTGATGGGGTAAGTGGTAGGGGGATGGATTGTGAAATTTAAAGGAGTAACTTAGAACTATTTAAAACCAGTGTTTATCTAATCTGCTATGTTGAAAACCACTGCAGTGGTATTCTCAGGATGTTTTTCTAATTGTGTGGAAATCTGTGAATGCTATCATTGTTTGTTCTGGTGACTGATGTTTTTTTAACCTAGTGATGTTTCTTAGATGAGCATGAAGACCTAAGATACTTTATGATTTTGTTCACAGTTTTCAAAGCCTGTCTTTGGGGAAAGTGTTCCTATCTTAGCTGTAGATCTTTGTTTTAATATATCAAGGAAATAAAGAACTTATTGGTTTAAAGAAATGGCTCTATAGTTAATTTGATAGAGCTTTCTTGCATAAGCCACATTGTGTTTCCAAGCCTTAAAGGCCACAGGTCTTGTAATTACCAAGGGCATTTTCTCCTCTGGATACAATTTCTAATTCTGTAATAGAGTGCCCTAGCTTTCTACTCATAAGGCCTCATTTTGTGTCTAGATTCTTTAGTGGTGAAGAGACCTTCTGAAGTACTTGGAATTGTGGAGGAAGCCAATTTTTATTCATCCTATACAAATGTGATACCTCACATCCATTTGATCATCTGATCCCAGTTTTCTGAGGAGTAATTCTGCTGCCCTGGCAAATGAGCTAATAGTAAAGGTAGATGAAGGTCTGTCAATGGGATAGATGGCAATAAACTAAAAACTCCGTCTTTGAGTAGTGTCAATATTGCCATAATCTTTGGTGTTGGAAACGGCAAGAATTTGGGTTTGAATATTTCCCACCCATCTACTTTTGATGAATGCACACATTAACCACCTCGGATAAGAGCAATACATATAAATATTGAAAGGTTTTTCTTTGTTGCTTTGTTTGTGATGCAGGCAGCAGGTGCTACATCCGGTAGTTTGTATCTGCCATGTTAGCTGTCACTCTTTGGATGTGACAAACTAGAAGGAACAGTATTTGGATTAAAAAGTAGACTGTATTTTCAGGTCCTCTTACAGAGAAAATAATTATTTTGCAAACATTTTCACTAATTACAAAATTATGTACCAACTCAATTACATGCTTCAAGGAAGATACTGGGAAAAGATACTGGCTCTTTTAATTGCACACTGAATTGTAGGGCTGCTTGATTTTTATCAAGGATCCAAAGTGAAGTATTAGATGCTTTCTTAAATGCAAGCGTAAAGAAAAACAGAATCCCGGGTTCATTTCTTGGCAGATAAAGGACAATTACTGATTTGATTGTTACAAAAACATGTTTTTTCAGAAGAATGTTTCTACTAGAAGAAAAAAAGAGTGTACTTTGTCATAACTTTATCTAAGCTGAAACACGAGCAATTTTTTCTGCTTTTTGTTGGGTTTTGACATAGCTTTTTAAGATGATGAGTCTCATCTTGCCTTTGCCAAAATCCTTCTCCCATAAGTTTGATTTATGCATTCATTATCTCTCCTACAGTGCCAGGCTGTAATGTCTTAATGAAATTTCATTGTGGGTTTGTGGTTGAGTGGCTGCTACTGTGGAAAATAATTTCTATTCGAGACTTCCTGTCTCAGCCAAAATGCAAGCATTCAAGCATATTCTATATGCTCCTTTTCAAGAATTACTTTCTTCTCAACTCATGCTCACTGCTACTTGATCGTTATTTTATGTTGTTGTGACCCTCTCCTATTCACAAATTCATGCTAAGTGTCTTTGATCTTAGTTTATTTAGTCTATTTAAAGACACCAGTTTAGATTATATTGTTCTGTCCCAGGATGAATTTATGAGCAAGATGAAGACTAATCCCATGTAATAAAAAATGCCTGGATGTTGAGTAATATGCCTTAGCTGGCACTTTCCTTAGCCATCCTGGTCTTAGAACAGAATTGTCACTACTTGCTACTATAGATGTTGAGATAAAATTTCAGCTTTCTACTGGATAGTCTTGACACTGATATTCTTTAGAGATGTCCCTTCTCCTTATGCCTATGTAGAAATGGTTGGTTGGCTCACTGTGTGTATTATCTTCAGATCCTGGGCTGGGTTTGCAAACTCAGGAAGAAAAATCCAGAGATGCTGCCTCTGGCTTAGGAAGTTCCCAAGACACCTATAGCTGAGCTCTGGGAGAGTGCTGGGGTAGCTATCCCTGCAAGTTTGTCCTGTTTTATACTCTTCCTGAAATACTGTTTGCTGCTGTAAGACAAGGGAAAACGGAGTAGATGAAGCCATGTGTTTCTTTTTCTTGATCAATATCATATTTGAGTATCTTTTTTTCTTTTTTTTCTAATATGAGTCCTTATAATAAAGAAATTGTGTTCTTCAAAGTGCTTTGTTACCGTCTTCTGAGGCAGGTAATGAAACCTTTGTCTGCAAGAACATATACTCTCTCTGTATTTACTCTCCTCTGAGACAGATGTCTGTTATTGTGTTGAAAGTAGCCTCCTTACCTGGACCAAGATAAAGCATTGCCATTATTCTCCAGCTGTAACAGCAGTGGAGAAATATTAGGCTCCATTGTTTCCTTCTAGAAAATGGAAATCTTTTGCATGCACTCAGTCCTGGCTTCATAATACCTGGTTTATCTTGCCTGAGATTCCTAGGATGGTGTATGCAGGAAGAGAAGGAAAAGCTAGCTGTGTTAAGACCTGTTTTGTCTTCCCTCCAAGACAGTCAAGCTTGTAATTAAGAAAACTTGCTGTATTGCTGGCAAAAAAAGCCTAGGTGCCTTCAAAACCTATGTAAGTTTGGAACAGCAGCCCTTGAGAAACTGCCCCTTCTGGATAGGTATATGACTTTTGCAGATACATGTGTGTGTGTATATATATGGATAGATAACAGAAATGTTTGTTGCCTTAAAAACTGTTCATGTTTTTTTAGGCTTTTTACTTAGTAGAACCTATTTTCTGCTTTGTGATGTCTTCAAGAGTGATACTGCCTTTGTCCAGTATGGAAAGCGACAGTATTTGGGAAAGGTCTGATTTTGTTACTTATTTTTCCTCTTACTGGCAAGATTGAAAGGAATCTTTCCTTAAAAAAGTGGTGCTCTCTTCCCCCTGTTTCCAGATACCTGTCTCTATTTTAGGATTTCAAGCCTCAGCAGTCTTCCTTAACAAACAATTACAGGAACAGTTCAAAAATTTCAGCTGTATGTGTATTTTTCCCTGAAAGCCTCTGTCTGCTCATATGATGGCAGAAGGGAATTAAGTCCCCAGATGCCTAGGCTTGTTCTTAAGAGAAGTATTACTTTTGTTCATGTTTTTCTTTCTAGAAAAAACTTACTCCCATTTTAGAGGATTTTATTTTCCTAAAATCTGTATATTACAATAAAATATTTGGAGACATCTTCTGTAGTTTGAATTATATTATTGTCCTTTCACATGGGGAAGAAATTTGTATTGAAATAGGTGTATTGTTTCTGAGAGAAAAAGAATAAACTTCTTGGTAGGTTTAAGAAACCATAGGAGAAAATGATACTTTTTATTGTCTAAAACATGCATTTTAAGGCAACATAGTTACTCTCCAGAATAGAAGTCTGTGCTGGTGTAATGTAACTTGGTTGTTGAGCTTTTTTTAACCATAGTAGAAATGTCAGTTGTTTGGCAGTATCGACTTGCGTTTTGCTTTGAGAAGGCAGGCGATGTGGTGCCCAGGTGCTTCCACTTTGGTTCACCCAAGCCCAGAGCTTGGCTGATGCCCTTGGCACAGGCTGTCATGGCAATGAATTACTGAGGCTGCTTCCATCTCCTTGCTCTGCCAGCCCTAGTGCTCACATGGCTTTGGGCAGGCAGTTGTGTTCCTCTGGAAGAGTTGGGATGCAGCTCACCTTCAGAGAGCAGTCATTTGATACCTGGTACCAGGGCGGTGTCAGGGCACGGGGAGGGGCGGGAGGGCCAGGATTGCCCCTCCTCCACAGACTGCAGCTCTGCCGTGCCTTTGGGTGTGGGTTTGTGTTACACTTAGCGTGGCTTTCCCGGGAGTACAGGCAGTGAGGAACAGGCTTGTTCCCAGTCCTTCCTTTCCTCACATCTAGCAACTGCCTGTCCTCAAGATGAGTCAGTTCAGCTTGCTGATTTGAGGCTTGCTTTATTTTGGAGATGGATTAGTTTGTCAGATCAGTAGGCTAAACTGACTCATCCTCAGGCTACAAGATTGCCAGATTTGCTATGGCAGGAACATAAAAGTGGGAAGTAAGACCATCTTTTTTTGGCAGTGGCCCCCACTTTGATCAGATTACGTACAATGTGAAAATGAGCTGTAGTTTCTCTTGTTACCTTAAATAGCTTTGGAGATGTCCAACACTTAGTTCTCTTGCTCTTTGTGCTCTACTATTTTTATTACTTTAAAAAATAAATAAATTTCAAAAGCAGGACTTGTGAGTGGTGAATAGCTTATGCATCTGGCTTCTACAATGCTGCCTCATCTGTAATAATAGCTCCTTCACCAAGATAGCTACTCCTGCCATGGAAAATATCTGCATTGCACTGATGGCATGCCTACAGTTTCTTAATGTTAATTGAGATAACGTTCTCCTTGAATTGAAAACAATCTTTAACCTAAATGGACTTGTTCCATTCCTGTGCTGTTCTGTGGCACAATCTGAAGCAGTAATTTGAGATGGATGTGGTGGCTGTGGAGTCTCTTAAAGATGATCTGTGCTCTGCAGCATGATTTGAACAGGGTAGCACAACTTGATTTAGCTTTCTGGAGAAGCAGTTGCAATGGCCTCTTTCAGTCTTAGAATGGTGTTTAACCTCAGCTCATGGTCATCCTAGGGATTCAGATTGGCTCCTACTAATTTTTGACTTTATTTACTGTACTTCCTATCCAAGGTGGATGTTGGCTCTCAGCAGCTGGCAGTTCTCTTACTCCTTCTCCAATCTTAAAAGATAGTCACCAAATGCATTTTCATAACTAGCTTCATCTGTCTTTCTCTTTGAGATTTGGTTGCTGTCTCAGATTCCAAACAATCTGTTCCTCACTCTGATTTTGATCTGTCTCATTCGCTGTCTTGGACTCTGGGTCCAAGATGCTGTTTCTTGGTCATAGAGAGAATAGCATGACAAGTATGTGCTGTATTTTTGTGATGTGTTCAGTGAAGCTTAAGAGTAAGAAAACATGTCAGGTCCTAATTGGATGACATAATTATGGAGTACTTAACTGAAAGGAGAAATTGCAAAGGAAAGGAGAGTCCTAATATTTCAGAGAGCAGAAAAATATGTTAGAATTCATGGCTCTTACAGGGGGAGAGCTTCGTCCTTTGCCCTGCCAGGAAAGCTTTGCAGGTTAAGTGAGTGTTGCTGATCATGGGTGTTGCACCTGGATTTCCAAGTCCACCTATGATATCCATTAATACAGATATTACTCTTCATTTTTTAGACAAAAATTTCAAGGTTTGAGGATGCTCCTTTGTGATAAGGATTGGCTTCACAGCGTGGCAGAAGGCACCTGCCCGGGAGACTCCAGCAGATGAGGAACTGCTTGCTTCGTGCCCTGCTTCTTTCTCCACTGTCTGGCAAGGCTTGCAGAGGCCACAGAGAACTACCCAGACGCTCTGCTGGCCTGGGCTGCCTGCAGAAGTGGTGACAGCAAGTGTTTCACACCCCTGGAGAACTCACTTGTGGGTTCTCTGAGCTCAGTGTTAATATGCTACAGTCGTGCTCCAAATTCTATCCTGGATTCTCTGCTCTTGCTTCTGCTTCTGTGCACTTTTCAATGCTAGCATTTTGGGGGGTTGGGACATTTTGGATTTTTTTCACCTGTGTTTTTCCTGTTCCTTAGCTTTTGCTTTATTTTCTTCTTCCTTTAGCCTATTTCCTTTTTGGCCATCCCTCCCAGTGGGGGCAGAAGCTGTCTCTTATTCCTGGTGCTGTGCCTAGCGCAGTGGGGTCCTAGTCACACTTCATACTTAAGCACTGCTGTAATTAACACAGCTGAAAGACATTTTATTTAAACCTCCACTAGGAGAATAGAGACTCCCTCTAAGATGTATTAAGATGTTCTTAATTTGTGCAAGTGTGTGGTAGAGAGGGTCTTGGCAACTTGGCTTTCTGTGGGTTTCGCTTAATGGTGCGTTCTTACGAACTAAAGCCTCTTGGTGTATGCAAAGACAGAATGAAAAGGAAAAAACAGTGGTGATGTCTGTTCTCAGAGGTCAGAGATGTGCTTGTCTCGGTGACATGTACATTTAATTGTTTGATTTAAAAACTCAATTTTAATTTGCAGTTAACAATTGCAGTTAGGGAAGTCTGCAGCAAGTAGACAGCCTCCCTTCTTACGCAGTTTGCAAGAAACTGCTTCAGTGAGAAGTTTGCAGGTCATACCAGATATTTTGATGGGAAGCTTGTAGACCACCTGGGAATTCCCCAGATGAGCTGTTTATTATTTGGTATTCTTTGAGCGGTGGGAGTTAAAGTAGGTGTGTCAGTAGCCTAACAATGGATTCACCCCTCAGCCCTGCTAGAAGACACGGATAGACTCGTTCAGGGTCAGCTGTTGAATGGCACTAACAAGTGGATAAACACGATATGTTTGTAACTCGGGGTTCTGCGTGTCAGGGCTCAGTTACAGGGGTTTATAAGGTACTCCGTGTCAGCTGAGCTGCTATAGCTGTCTTTGGCAAATATTTGCTAAATCATGTTCCTCATGATATAAGAGGAAAGAATAACTAAAGGAAACTTCAAATAAGAAATCCTAGTACTGTATGGGCTGAATTTCTCAGCTAGCAATCAACTCGGAGCTAAAAAGCTAAAAGAGAATACTACTGAGGCTGCAGTCTTATGCTAAAATGATGTCATACTCTTTCTGTTCATTCCCTATCTCTGTTCTTGTCTCTTGTGCTGCATTTAACCTGTAAGCTTTTTGGGGCTGAAATGACCAGATCTAAGATCATAAAAACAAAATCTATTACGATCGCTATGGTACTTGCTTCCTAATCTGTGGAATCACCTCATCTAAGTTTAAATTTGATTTATATAGCTAAACAGCTTTTGTGGGGTGGGTTCTTCTGCATGTGGGTGGAGAGAGAGGAGAACAGAAAGAGTGCCTACTAAAAATAACTTGTTAACAAGCATGAGACTGCTTATGAAACCCCACTGGCAGCCAGTGTTTAGATTACCTTAATTGTATGTTTCTCTGTTTTTTTTCCAAAGCAAAAATATAAGTGTAAGCATTCTTGTGGATATTTTGTTTAGTCACAGAAAAAAAATTTCTTTTTATGGTACTTCCCAAGGTAATTGTGCAGAATTTTTTCCCTATCTGAGTGGTAGCTGCTGCTCTCTTTAGAAATGTATGGTTTTGGTCTATGTTTGCCATAACTGAAAGAGTACTTGAAGCAAGCTCTGTGTTAGAGATGGGTAGCACAGACCTTAAATGTGCCTCAGAAAGATGTGGGCACCACATTACACATTGGTAGGAGGGACAGCTTATAGCAAAATGAAGTTGGTTTGTTTTTTTTTTTTTTCATGTGCTGTGAGTAAACATCCCTTCTGGATTCAGCTGTTTGGTTTATAAATCAGTGGGGTGTTAACTTGCTGGGATTTCATGGTGGCCGATATAAGCAGCTGATTGTTGGAATCCCATCTGCCACAGTTGGATCCAGGGAGGTCATCTGATGGCCAATGTGATAGGCATCTGTGCTAGATCAACAGAGCTCTTCCCATCCTTTTTCCTCTTGGGTTTTTTGTTTTGTTTTTTAAACTGTTCACAGTCAAATTTATGCTGGAGTAGGGAAGCACAACTGCATGGCCAACACCGTGCTGTGCTCACTTTGACTTCCGTGGTCAAGATGTAAAAACCTGTAGAAAGTCAGTGCCTGAGAACTTCATGTAACCTTTCAGTGGACATTTTATTTAACAAGCTTATCATGTGAATGTTCTGAAACCTGATCGCTGCCCTGCTTATTCTTTAAATATTTGTTTGCGATCTTTAGCATTAAGCTTTCAAAGGGAGTGAATTGAATGTGCCCTCCAAAAGTCTGTGATTACCTATAAAGAAAGACTTAAAGCCCCAATGGCATTTTGAATGTCTGAACTGGGATGCAGTAAATGCAGATGCTGTTCCAGCTACTCATCTTGATGTAATTTTATGTGTTTATTACATCAATTATAAGCATATGAGTCATTCCATTACTTGTCACAGTCTGCTGGAAATACATTTAGTTTCTTTTTTTGTTTTTAGTGACACAATGACCTCAAAAATAGGTCAGTTGAGCTACACAGTTTCATTTTTATAATAATGTTATATCACCTTTCTAAACAGTTGACTTTTTTTCTTTGTAGTGATAGGATGGTTTATTTCACTAGAGAGAAATCAGTCACTGGTATTCTGTTTACTTTTTGATCAGTTTTTCAGTTCTTTCCTGCATAAACTTAACCCTTAGTGCTTTGAATTTGCCATTTTAGAAACTGTTGAGCAAAATGTAGAGCTACGGTGTTTTGAAGTTACAGGTTTGGCCTTCTGCAAGGTAAATTTCTTTTGAAAAAAAAAATTACTTTTTCAAATGATTGACATGTAAAAAGCATTGTTACTTGGTACAAGTGGAATGAACAATTTTGCTTTTACTTCCTTCCTCTATGTCCAGCTAGAGGTGATGGCAACTTTGATTTCAGGCTGTTTTAGAAACCTTTTCGCTTGGTGATCTTTGACTTGGCAGTTGTTGCTGATATTTGTCCTGATTATTTGTCTTGGGATTGAGCTGAAGTGGATTGACACATAGTTAACTGTGCCTATAATTTGATCATTAGGAATAAAGCCAAAGAATGACCTGCCAGTCTTCACATTTTTATTATTTATCACTTTATTGTGTTTTTGTTTAAATTGAATGCAGATTTCGGATTTCGACTGTTGTTGAAAGCGGCATATTTAATATTGAGTCATGACACCATTGCATTAGTGCTAAGTTGAAAGAAATTATTTCTGTGGGTATTGAGCTTTTGTGACCTTCTTAAGGCCCTAAGAGACATCATGTTAATTGTATGCATGCTTTCTTATTTCAAGCCTAGCAGTTGCAGTTCAGCAGTATTTTTTGTTTAAAAAAAATTGTAGTCTAAAATAAAAATCTGTGTTGCAAAAATAACCCTGTCTTTCAGAGCTTTTAGTAAGGAAATGATTTTTTTTGAAATTTTGTCCACCTACAGTTCTGTCCCAAATTCTTGCAATTTCTGTTTCTAGTCATTATTTGCACTATGTCCTCCACCTGCCTATCAGAGCTCTCTCTGAAGTGTCTGTTCCTTCTTCCTTTTAGAGATAATCCTCCAGCTTTCTCTTTGACTTAAATTGTTTGCACTCTTAAGTCTCACTCAAAGTAATGTATTTTTGCTGACCTTATGATGTCTGAGGCTTCTTTGTGAATCTCTAGTGTTTTGAATCATCACTGCTGAATTTCAGCTATCAGGATTGAGCATGCTATTCCAGTAGCTGTTCAATGAGTGTGAAATAGCAAAGAGTTTTTGGGGTTTTTTTGTCTGTCTGATGTACTTCTGCTTATACATCTAAGGATTACTTTAGGTCTCAGTAACAGTGTGTGCTTCTGTCTGTGTTAGGATGTCCTGCAAGTCAGAGTTGATGACTCCACTCTTTGGATGACTTGGCTGCATGGCCAAGTGATGATCTTGGGTTCTGGATCCCTCTGCCTAATTTGCTCCTGGGTTATTAAGGAAGGTCGGCTGCTTTTTCACGGATCTCTACCCTGTGCATAACTAAATCTTGTGTCTTAGTACTTCGTGGCTTTTCTTTCAGATTGTCAATAAAAACAGTAAGTGCGAGGGCAAAAATTAATGCTGGTGGCACCTCCTATTATATTTTATTTTGCAATTATGGGCTAGTGTATTATCATTTGATTAATAATAATTTTTCTTTCTGTATATGTGTTTCTTCATTAATTTGTGATGTGATGGCAAGTTAGAAGTCACAGTGCTTGTGCGTCACTGGTTTTATCTTTTTTTTCATTCTAAATGAACCTGTAGTCTCTAACAATATGGAATCCAGCAGTTGGGTCTCTGTGAAGTACCTTACTACTTTATTCATTATTAACGTAACTGATGTGGCACTTAAGCCAAAATTGTTGTCAAAATAACAGGATTGCATGAGTCATCCCATCCATCTTAGAAGTTCTCTGAGTGTTCTGATTCCTTTCAAAAATGACTTCTTAGTTAGCTCTTCCAAAATCCTTGGGTACAAATCATGAGATTCTTCTGATCTTAAGTAATGTCTAATGGCCACTCTTTTATTGCAGTATTCAGTTACAGTCAGGAAGTCAAGTGACATTTTCTGTGCTAAAACAAGTGTGTGGGTATATAAATATTCAGTGAATGCATCTGCCTTACCTGGGTGATGATTGGCACACTTACAGGTTTTTATTCAATGCTTGACCTGAACTATTTTTGGAATTCCAAGGACTCCTTTTGTTCGGTGTAAATTGAAAAACCAAATGGCACTGTGTTTTGTAAGACTCCTTTCTTTGATTTCTTGAGTTTTTCTGATTTGGTCTATGAATGTTCATTTCAAGAAAGCTGGAAAGGGACTTTTTACAAGGGCTTATAGTGATAGGGCAAGGGGTAATGGATTCAAACTGAAAACTTGAGATTATACATAGAAATTCTTTCCTGTGAGTGTGGTGAGACACTAGAACAGGTTGCCCAGAGAAGCTGTGGATGCCCTGTCCCTGAAAGTGTTCAAGGCCAGCCTGGATGGGACTTGGAATAGCTTGCTCAAGTGCAGATTCTCTGCTGATGCTTGCAGGGGTTGGAACTGGATGTGCTTTAATGTCCCTTCAAACCATTCTGTGATTCTGTATGGTTCTAGGTTTATCTTGTCTCCCACTAGGTAACATTCTTGCAGCTCACTGATGAGAAAAGGAAGTTGTCTAGTAAAACAGTTCGTAAATACCATTTTAATACTTTCTCCCCTGTACTGACTCATAATAATTAGCTCTTCATGAAACTAACTTTTTAAAAAATGTAGTAGGAAAAATTAACTAGAAAAAGAAAATTAGTAGTGATTTCTGCTGCTGACACTGTTTCCTCAAGCATACATTGACCACGTTAAAGACTTTGAGAGCAGCTGCTGACCTCCTTCTTCCCTCACATACCATGAACAATTATCTGAGAAGTCAGGTGTTTTATTCCATAGCCTTATGTGATGATGA
The DNA here is from genome assembly GCF_023055355.1 of Agelaius tricolor. NCBI lineage: Eukaryota > Metazoa > Chordata > Aves > Passeriformes > Icteridae > Agelaius > Agelaius tricolor. The sequence goes on from NW_027269269.1 coordinate 23,856,218, forward strand.
GCACCAGATTCTAGCAGATAGCTCAAGAAAAGTTTTCTCTTAAAACATTTTTTTCACAAAGTAGTCAGATCTTTTGACTGTCCAGTTATCCACAACTGAGAAGAGCTACTGCAGTTCTGATAAACTTCCATCCCCCTCTGGTTGCTCATTTCTTTCTAGGTAGTTGTGTCAGCTACTGGTTGTAACCTAATCCCATCAGCAGGAGCTGGATCCAGCCGTGTCAGATTTCTGTGGAAGTGACTCCTGACTCTGTTGAGCATTGAGCAAATTAAGATGAAGCAGTGCAGCTAAGCCTTATGAAGGGGAGAAATAGTCAAGTGACTTAATGTTGAGCCACGTCTTAGTAGGGAGGTGACACTGAGATTTGAAACAAATCAGTGAAGCTATTTAAATGAGCACAGTTATGTGACCTCAGACATTGTACAGAGTGTCTTGTATGTCTGTAAAGTTTTCTTTTAGGATTTTAAAACAACCTAGGTAATATCTAATGGAAAAGCCTGTGAGCATGCTGGTGAGGAGGAATGCAGCAGGAGGAGGAGGGAAGTGAGAGGAAACAAAGTCAAAAGAGAGGAAAAGGTGGAGTTTGTAGATGGTGCAAAGGATCAAGGTTGCATTTGAAGTAGAAGTAAAGCTGCTGTAATCATTGTACTAATACATTGTTTCTTCAACTGTAAAACACATTGAAAAGGAGGAAGGGGGCACCCACATATAGAGTTGAGAGCTAAAAAAGCACTCTTAGATCTCTGCATTAAAGTGTGGTTTCACTGCTCAGTCAGACACTAAACAGCTAAAGGGATGTAGGGCAGACATAATTTTGGACTTTCTCCAGGCCCATTCAGTAGAAGGTGTGTGTGTGGATGATCAATAGCAAAGGATGCCTTTCATGGTCCCTGAGGACTGAAGTGAATTTTATTGAATGACACCTCATTTGGCACAGGCCAAAAGTATACATGCAGTACACTTACAGGTGGTCACCTTTGAGCTTAGCAGAAGGAATCTGCAGCTGGTGGGGTATGTGTGACAAAATGCTTGCCCAGTAGCAGGATCCCCAGTGTCACGGGAGTAAAAACAAAACCATATGCCACCATAGGTTTCCTTTTTTTGTTTTTGAGATGCAAAAATAGGATTGTAGCTTGCACTGATGGTCTGTGGTCTTCTAAGTGGAGTATGCTCATTTCTTCCCACAAGCTGATGAGTATTTGCTGCTTTCAGCAGTGCTTTTACGCAATGGTTCTGATTTGTCCATGTGGTCATCATGTAGTAAAGGTAGAAAGTGGGCTAGATTAATCAGAGCACTTGGAAGCTGAAATGTCTGGATTTTGTTCTCAATTTCACATCAGAATTGTGGAAAAAGCTCTTAATCAAAAAAACTCAAACCCAAATACAACATCATGGATGCTAAACATCAGTACTGTGTGAGGAAATGCTTTAAGGGTTTCCATGAAATACCAAATGCAAGTGTATTATAATGTGATAACTATTTATTTATCCTTTTGCTTCTACCCTGGCTGTTATAAAGGTGGTTAGCATAGATGATGATTTTATAGTCACATGAATTTGCTTTTTGGTTACAGTAAAGCAAAGTCATATTGCTGTTGGCCCTAGAAAACAGCAGCCTCTGGACACGTGCTAGTGATGCATTTCATGTGAGCTGTGCTATAGGAGCTGTTCAGTATTTTGCTATTTAGTCCTTTCTTCCTCCTTTAGTTTTTCCATTTAATGTCCTAGTTCTGTTGTAGACCTTACAGTCAAAGGTGTGGAGAGTATTCAGTGTTTGGTTGGTGCCTGCCTGTCCACTGGGGTCACAGAGTCTGACAGTCCTAAACAAAATAAGAGGTGAAGGGAATGAGATAAGAACTGTCTAGGCTTCTCTTTGAGACTTGCTGTGGTATAATGCTTCTTGGTGTTTGCTGTTAGTATTCTCTTTGGATGTACTGAAGATTGCTGGGCAGGGCTGTTTCCTCTCTACCATTTTCCATCATGCTGAGGCTAAACCCAGCATTTCTGAAAGCTGTTTAGTGAACTCCTTCATGTGCTGTTTGGCTGGCAAGTCAGTGCTTGCTGTCCAGACAATTAAAACTGGGATAGCCATTCTGAACTGTGTATGATCTTGTCAGCAGTACCTACATCTGTCTTGTGGCAAGGAGTGGCAAAACAGGCTTGAAGCCTCTGGATGCTGCTGCCATACAAACACATTATATGTATACTTTGAGCAGCAGTGAGATGTTTTATTCTTGGAGATCAAAGCTGTGAAAGGTGCAAGGTGAATTTTACCCTATATCCTCTCAGGTTCAACAATACTGAAATAGAATATAACTGAAACTCTTACTGGCTTAACTTTTAAAAGATTGGAGTCCTTATGGTGTGTTTTGTGGATGGTTTGCAAAAACTGTTGTTTCCTGAAAGCAGAAAGATGGTAGAAGGCTCTATGAGGCTTAATGCTCTGTAAATTCTGGTAAAGAAACAAAGTAATTCTTGGTGTAGTGTTTAAAGTGCCAGTGAATACACTTCTAAGCACTGATGATTTCAGCAAGTTTAGGTAGGAGCTGTTTCCCTGTGGAGTTAAAGGAAGGTGTCTAAAGCTGACTGGTTTTTCATTTGAACTCTGGAAAAGTTGGCTGAATGGCTGCAGCTTGTGTGCTGCACGTTGGGATAAAACACTTGACGTGGCCTGAAATTCAGGGTTTGCTTTTGTGGACAAGGAGGTCCCTGAGAGAGTTGCAGCTCTGAAGAAAGTCCTTAGAGCAGATCTCTTGATATCAAGTACTTCAAATCTCAACCAGGGGTGCCAGGGGCAATTATTTTTATCTCTAAGAGTTCATTAGTCTTGATTTTTGGAAAAATAGAGAATAAAACTCATTAACAACAATCTCAATCCTCTGGTCTAGTGAACCCTGCCAAAAAGAAAAAAAAAGATGCCCCTCAAAATTGAGCAGGTAGGAGATTACCTTTTATTTGATGAGGATTGCTGTAGTAAAGCAGATATAACTCATTTGTATATTTGGTAAGTTAGAATGATGATAATAATAGAATAATTGGACAAATAAAATGCATTGGTGCTCTGAGAGTTACACTTTCAGTTTGTTTACAAAAATAGAAAAAAGGATTTCTTTGTATTTGTGACTTCCTTCTTGTATTTCTTACAGTTATCAAAGAGGAATTTTCCATGCAGCTAGTATGCTTCTATTTATGCTTCTTTCTCTCCCTGTAAGAAGACATTAATCTGTCTAGTGTTCCTTTCTACCCCCTACCCCATTTTCTCTCCAAATCTATAAATCTGCATCTCAACTTGTTGTGACTATTATGGGGAAGGACTAGATCAACTCTGTATTGCTTGGCAAGTAATTGGCACCTTTAGCACTAATGTACTTAATTTATATTTGATTTGTTAATTTGTTTCATGGAGTAGTTGTACTCATAAAAGGAAGCAAGTTGTAAGAACCTAAGAGGCAACATAGGAGATGAGTAGTAGTTATTGTGGATTTTTCAGGAGGAAATCGTGTCAAGCCACCTGCTTTTCTTCTGAATTTTGTAGGTGCAGAAGAAGTAGTAGTAGATGTGGGTATCTTGACTCTGAAGTTTGCAAACTGATTTTCTCATGAGAAATCTAGGAGAACAATGGACTACGGGAAATCCCATGAAAGACATACAAAATGATTATTTTGTTAGAGCATAACAGGAGGTCCAAGAAAAAAAAGGATGAGATATTTTGTGGGTTTTTGCAGGGCCTTTAGGCAGTCTCATAGGATTCACCAGTTTTTCACCAATTTCTTAGGTAAATTTCATGTAGCATTGGGAAATAAATCTCTGGATAGTGACTGTGATTGTAGGATTTGATAAGCTGGCAAGGGAGCTCAGTAACCTTGGATGCAGTTCAGTCAGGACAAAATGCAGATTATTAGGCTTTGATAAGAGCAATCAGGTGTGTAAGTGGAGAGTGGATGAGGATTGGACAGGCAGCAGCCCCACAGAGGAGAGTTTGGTACACAAGCTGATCATGAGGTCACAGCATTGCACAAGCTGCAAACATTGTGCTGGGCTGTACAAACAAGTGTGTTGTAAGTCGGACACAAGAAGTCACCAGCATGATGGGTAGAGCTGAGATAAGCTTCCTTTGCAGAGCCTGGTTTTAGGTGCTGTACCTGACTAGTTTTTAGCAGTGAGGGGAGAGGTTTACTAAAGAGAAATAACTTCTCCATCATAATAACTGTCTTTGCAACAGCACTCATATTTGAAGCAGGCAGTGGGGGGAAAGAGAGTGAGCTGTGCAATTTTTTTTCCATGCCCTTTTTGGAGCAGAACAAAAAAGCATTTTGCCTGCACTACACCAATGCTATTGATCAAGCTGTCTCTTGGAAAGATTTTTCTAAATGCATGAGAAGTGAAGAGAATTCCTGGAGAAAGTCATGGAGAGAAGGTTTGTTAATAAGCAGGTGTGATGGGCATTTCTTGAGAACAGGTTCTGTAGAATTGTGGTGACTGCTATGCAACAGCAGGTTCTAGTTTTTCTTGCAGCCCTGTTTGGTTCTGTAACCTAAGCCTGAAGGGCTCTTTATTGCAACTGAATGGCAAGAAATGCCCTGACTGTGCTTGTAAAGTGCCTAAAGCTTTGCTCCTATTATGAACAAAATCAGACTTTGAATAGGGCGAAGCACTATTGGTGGTAACAGTGGGGCTAAGAGTAGGTGACAGTGGCTTGGGTCGTTTGATGGAAAGTGGCTGGAGCCCCAAGCTGCTGCATCTGTGCCGCAGCACATTCACCTGTGCAGCTTCCACTGTGCTCTTGCATCCTGAGCACTGTCCCCGGCTGTGCTCTGGTTCCTGTTGAGATACCAGCTGAGTGCCTGCTGTTGGCATCCTTCTCCCCCTTCTTGCCCTGCCCCAGCAAGTGCCTCCCTTCTGTGCAAGGAAGTCCAGACAGAAGAAGGGAGGAACAAGCCTGTGCCATCTGATGCAGCCTAGGTTTGGCTTCAGGTGCACACAGCCAGGTTTGACAAAGGTTATGCTTCCTAGTGCTGCAAGCTGAAACTTTACATGTGGGTAGATTTGTAACAAACCTAAAGTGCTCCTGGTTTTTGTTGTTGCCAGATAAATGCCTGTAAAGATCAGAGTGCTTATCTGAGCTCATACTGGCAGTTTGGTTTCTTCAGTTCTAGGAAAAATATGGGAAAATGCTTCATTTTGGTAATGCAAGCAGTGTGTTTAATATCCCTTACTTGATAATCAGATGTAGGGATAAATACTTGGCTTCTTTGTGCATTACATTTTATTGCTCAATTATTTGCTTCTGGAGAGCAAATTTTTCTTAGCAATAATCTAAATGAAAAATTGTCATCACTTAATATATATATATATATATATATAGGTAAAAAACCATGCCCAGTGTTTTCTTTGCATTTTGTCAGAGGTTTTCTGGTTTTCTCTATAATATTGAAGTACATATGCTGATCTAAATCTTTGTCTTACCCTCCTCTGTTTTATTCTTGTTGGTCATCCTGTTTATGCATGTATTTTGATTATTTGTGTATCTCTTGCTTTGCAGGAGACAAAGATGGCAGCAAGGTGACTACAGTAGTTGCAACTCCTGGACAAGGTCCAGACCGACCACAAGAAGTCAGCTACACAGACACCAAGGTGATTGGAAATGGATCTTTTGGTGTTGTGTATCAAGCCAAACTCTGTGATTCAGGAGAGCTTGTGGCCATTAAGAAAGTCCTGCAGGATAAAAGATTTAAGGTGAGCCTATGCATAAGTTCATAGTATTTTCATGAATATTATCTCATTTTCCATGTCTTTGATGGCAATGTTTTTGATTTTCTTAATTTATTTTCATTGGAGAGCATAAATATGCCTAAAATTTTTTGGGACTGAAAATTAAACAGATGGATTATGATAAAGCAGTAGTTAAACTTGAAAATTGGTGAGTCACTATGATTATTTGTATTAGTGCAAGTCAGGAAGCTAAAAATGCTGATTTGATGTGCTGTTTCCAGGTTGCTGGCCAGATTTCTCACACAGTGAGCTGTGGAAACAAAGGAAAAGCTTGTCTTGAGGTTACTTTTTTCTAGCATAAACTCTTCTCCAATCATTAGAAGTTAAACTGCTGGAAGGAACAGGAGCCTTTAGGCTTTGTTTTTAGTTGCTGCACCTATGAAGTTGAAACCTATATTTGAGTAAATCAGAAATTCTAAAGGCCAAGCAAGAAGATAACAAATACTGAGCCCAGGGCAGTTTGGGCTGAAGATTACTTTTTTTTTTGTTATCTGATTTATAAACGTGTTTTACCCTGGTGGTTTTAGTAGACTAGTGATCCTTTATTCTAAACTGGTAGCCTTCCAAAGAGAAATCTTTTTATTTAGTGATTTTTAAACCAAATAAATTTAAGAACTATAAGCCACCTCAACACTTCTGTTAGTCCACAGCTTGGTACTTAATGTACTTGACCTCTTTCCCTTATAGTCAAGTGGCCTAGAGATCAGCTTGTGCAAGCAGTACATGATAGCAGAGGTCCTGGTTTTAGCATATCTTGTTTTCACAGCAAGACCTCAGACACAGCTAGTTTCACTGGTAATATTTGTAATTTGTGTCCTTTTTTAGTGGCAAAAACATTGTTTTGAAGTGTTTCGAAGGAAAATGGGAAAGATGCATTTAAATTAATGTAATGCACAATTGTTTACTTCCAGTTAAGGAAGACTTATAAAGTTCTTACATAGTTCTTACATCTGGGTTATTTCTGGACTGTATTATGGGTTGAAGGTAATTAGTACTTGGGAAGCATGCAATATGATGTAAGAGTGCCTTATTTTAGGAGAAGAAAGAAGAGGTAAAACAGAAAAGGAAAAACAAATTCTAAACCTAGTACTTAAAAGGAGCTTTTTGGTCTCTTCCCATTGCATAGGTTTAAGGGGGAAGGTCAGGATATTTCCTATACCCCGTCATGCTTGGTTGATGTCAGCTAGTGCATTTGACAAGAACCTTTGATTTCTTTAGTCTCGTAACTCTGGGGTTTTGCAGTGTGTCAAAATGAAAACTTGGCCAAGCGTTTTAGTTCCTGACCATCAGATATTAATAGTTTGTGGCATCTTACTTTTTTTTAAATTAATCTCTCTTGGGCATCTAGAGTAAAATGTTGGTCTTTGATTGCTTTTTATTTTGGTAGTTGGTTTAGTGACATTTTGTTACCTGACTATATATCTTTTTTTTTTTGAGTGTTTCTTTAAGTGATAGAAAAAATTGTTTCTTGAATATTAGCCCTTTGTTAAAGCAAAACAGCTGAACTGAAAAGCTAAGTAGGGTGTTTCCAGTTTGGACTCTGAATTAATTGTCTACATTTGATAATATGAGCTGAGAACATCCAATACCTGGAGGCTTTAATATCCCTAAACTTAATACTTAAGTCCATGTATAGATTTGCAGAGAGACAGCATTAATTTAAAAATAGTTTTTTAAACTTCATAATTTGTATGGGTCACATCTGCAGTAATACCCAAGTTATGCATTTTTTCATATTCTTATCCCAAACTTTTATCCCAACTACACAACATCATCTACCTTTGGTCTAAGCTCCCTAATTTTTCCCATCATTTGTCACTTCAGTCCTCTCATTTTTTCACATTCTGATCTAGAAGTGTATGTTATGTTGGCAGGAGGTGTAAATTCTTGCAGGCTGGATGGCAGCCTCTACCTGGACAGATGTGGAAGCTAGACAGATGTATATTATGAGCAGCATACAATTTCTTTAGGGTGTGCTACTCTTTGGGAATGCCTGATCTAGGTAGTAAATACTGGACCACATAATCTACAGGTTACAGAGGGAACTTGGAAAGTCTGTTGGCTGAATGGTTTGAGTGCACTGTAGGAGCAGACCATCCCACGTGTTCAGAGAGCTGAGCTGAGGGTGCAGCTCAGCTGGGCTCTTGCCATCCCTGCTTGGCTGCCCGAGTCCAGATCCAAGGCCTGGTCAGTTGAGTTCCCTAAAATCTGCCACGCCCCTCTCATTAATGCATACTCTCACTTCAGCAATGATTGAGGGGAAAAAGCCAACCTTACGCAGGCAGCCCAAGATGGTGGCAGCTTGTTTGATTCATTATCACTTTGATAATGAATCAAACAAGAGAGGGAAGAGAGGAGGGGGCACTTCAGAAATACCAGTCTGCACTGATCCCAGTGGTGAACAAGCAACAAGAGGAAAGGGATGTATGGAAGTTGCTTCCTGAAATTTGAATCAGGAACAAAATTTTCAGCTGTATGCTTCTGCCTGGTACCTGCTTATCCCTTATCTGCCTGGTGCTTGTCTATTGTGATATATTTCTCTTGGTATATGCAGTATAATTCCTTAGTCGTGATTTCTTCAAAAAGTGCTTTGAGAAGAGCTAACGGATAGTCTTGAAACTGAAAATTCAGGAACTAAAGAAAGTCCCAAGAGAGTGTAACCTCTAGGCTCTTGCTGCATTTTGTGAATGTAGAGGGCCACCACTGTGTAGGTCTGGAATATGTGCCTCAGTTGCCAATTTTAGATCTCTGTCGGGAAGCTGAGATGCATTTGTCCAGGTTTGAAGCTAGCTTGAAAGCTGGAATTACCAGAGGGGGGTTGCCTATTTTTCTTTTTTCCTTTTCCATTACTATGACAAGTCAGCCTCCCAGTATTGGTCCAGACCAGAAAGAAGTTGAGTGTTAAATCAGTGCTGAAGAGTTAATCTTACAGTTTCTGTGATGGTAAAGATAGTTTGCAATGCTCCTTCTTCTTTCTACTCCCTCGTTGCAGTTCAATGGTTCTTCAGTTTGACATTGCAGTTCCTGCACGACCGTGTTTTAAACAGGGTCTCTGAATTGCTCTGGATTTTAGAGCGTGTGTGTCTAGAGTTCAGTGTAATGTACAGTAATAGTATTGGTAGGAATAAGTGGTAAGTCCCTGAAGAGAATAAATAAAATACCACTTAGAGATTTATGCTTAATTTCAGTTTGTAGTTCTGCCTTCAGTAAGGTAGTTCTCCATACTAAGTGTGAAGAATTAAGGAATGTATTTTTGGGCAATTACCTGATACTTGAATCAGTAGTTCACAAACTATGTCCTGTTTGTCATTAATCTGTGAAACAATTTAATTTGTTTAATTTAATTAACCAACTCTTAAGGAAAGTTATATTTTTGGGGTGGTGGGTTTTGGATTTTTTTTGCAGTTAAAAGTTTAACAGGTGTGAGAGGGATGTTTCTCTTTGAAAAACAGTGTAAGGCAGCTGCTCACAAACTTTGGGGCCAAAGTGCTTTCAAATGGCAAAATTTCCAAAAGACAATGACCTGGCTTTCACAGATCTATACTGTATTTCTGCTTCTATTCCAAAAATGTGTAATAATAGGTTCTTATGCAAAGCATCAATAGATGCAGTTAAAAGGTTCATAGTATTTTCAGTTATTTTCATTTATGTGTCTGTGTAGGCCCTCAAGTGACACAGCCTAATTGTGATGCTTGAAAAGAAAATACTGGTAGCATAAAAATTCTTGCACTGCTTTTGTTAGCATTTTCATTGGAATATTCTTCAGATTAAGAGTCTGTCATGTTGCTGTCTCATTGTCCAAAAACCAGTAATAAGCAAAGAGGCATGTTAGCATAAATAGTTGTTTTTTTGTTATTTCTGCCATTCCATTAAGGTTTCTAAGAAATCCTAATGAAATGAATGTATGAATTGCTAGAAGTATTTCACAGCTGACTGAGAATAAGCAGTTAAATTTCTTGCATCTGAATTGCATACTTGATGTTTCTGCTTTTAGCTCTGGGCTGTTGAAATCTAAGTGATGAAGAGAGTTTGCACTCCTCCTGCACCTTTTCAAACAGTCTAGATTGGGCATCACATTTCTTGTTAATGGCTCACAGAGACATAAAGTGTGCAGCAAGAGAAAGCCAAATTCTGTAATGGGAACCATTCATGCCATCCAGTCTGTCAAATCATTCAGGGACTGCCTTGGTTTAACCATCCAACCGTGTGTGCCCTTGGCTTAGTTGCCTGAATTATTTAAATAGGCAGATCTTCTGAAGTGTGACAGGATGTCAGTCTAGGGCCCTAATGGTCCATAAATGTGAAGCACTGCATTGCTAAAGCTGAGGCCACTCAATAGTAGGCAGTGGTCTTTCCTGTTTTTGGTTAGGGAAGGAATAGGTGTTGTGAGTATTTACATGTTTATTGTTTCTTTGTTTTGGTTTACTGGTTTGGGGTGGGTTTTTTGTTGTTTTTTTTTGTTTGGTTGGTTTATTTTTTTGTTTTTGGTGGGTTTTTTTGTTTTTGTTTTTTGTTTTGTTTTTTTTCTTCTTTTTAATATGTAAAGTCTTAGTGTTAATATGAGCCTTAAAGCCCAATAAAGCAGCAGGATGGAAAAATAAGTTTGTGTTGAGGTTCTGGTTTCTTTCTTTCCCTGCTGGTGTGTGTACTTTTGTGAGCTGTTTGAAATGCTTCTGAAAGCAACAGCTTTCCTTCAGTTCCTGCCTCAGATATATCAAGCTGCTAAGTATAAAAAGATTCTTTTCAAAGTAGCCCATATCCGCTGTTTGTGTTACCTTATTTACAGCAACTTTGATCATAGCAGCTCCTATGAAAAATGTAAAACCACAAGGAAGACTTTCCATTGAAAAATGACTAGGTGTTTAGGATTTTAAGTTCTTCTAACTTTTCAAGAGACTTTTCTGTTTAGAGCATTCAGAAGTCTAGAGCTGACCCAGTTTTTTTCTTAATAGGTTTTGTGTCTCTGCTCATGGTTGAAGGTATAATTCTGTAAATATGCATGTGAAAAAGTGAACCTGTTGATTAATGATTTGCCTCTTTTGCTCTCAGAATCTCAGGGGTTAACAGACCACTGTGAGAATATGACTTCAAATTGGGTTGAATTAGTTCCATTTTTTCTGACTTCCCCCAGCTTGTTTCTTAGCTCTTGGTTATCGATGGCCAGTAAAGATACAACAGATAGTAGCATTATACTGGGAAAAAAGGCTTCATTTCAGGGGGCTTCAATCTATTAAGGCCACTTTTGGTGTATCTGAGCTGTTTTGAGGAGAGAGGTACTCAAGTTACTTGGGTAATGTGACTGAAAGGAGAGGTAAAACAAGTTTTGTTTTGCAGTCTGTAAGCTCGGGCTATGGGTAGTCATGTCTATATACTGACAAGCAGACAGGAGTTTGACACCCATCTTCCTGATATGTGTTGGGCAACCCAGTTGTAAAGCTTTAACGGAAGTGGTATCACTGTCTCTTCTGTCCAGGTTTGTTTTCCCTTTGCTGGGTTCAGACAGGATGTGTGCATCCTCTTGCTTTTTAATGTTTTAGCAGGTCCATCTTCCAGACTCCTCCTATTTTTGTGTACCACAGCTTTGTCATGAGAATGTTAAAGGTACAGTTGAAGAGAAGCCATTGTTACTGCTGGATATCTCATAGAACACTTGACTTCCTTTGTATGTGCCTGAGTTGTGGACCCTTTCTTTCAAGCACACAGGTGGATATTGAAGTCACAGAAAAGACTTCCTAGATTGATTCCAACCTTGTACTGATCACCACCTTGTCAACTAGACCATGGCACTAAGTGCCACATCCAGTTGTTTCGTGAACACCTCCAGGGATGGTGACTCTACCACTGCCCTCGGTAGTCCATTCCAAACTTTAATAACCATTCTTTGAAGAAATTTCTCCTGATGTCCAGCCTAAACCTTCCCTAGTTCAGCTGGAGACTGTGTCCTCTCATCCTGTTTGCTGGTTGCCTGAGAGCAGAGACCAACCCCACTTTAAAACAAACTCCTTTTTGTAGTAGTTATAGAGAGCAATAAGGTCACTCCAGATCTTCCTTTTCCCTCCTACTTGACTCCTTTCTAGAAGGGAATTGAAAGTTATCACAGACGTTCAGAATGAATGCTACCTTCATCTAAGTCAGTGTTTAAAGTTTTGAATACAGTGTAGAGGTTGGATTTACTCTGATGTATTCATGATTATCTTTCACTGTGACCTCTTGTTATCTGCACAGGTAGGTTTCCTCTGAACTAAGGACTGAACTTCCTTTTTTAATTTCATCTGTGTGTGAGTTAGATGCGTTCTCTCATCTGATATCTCCGTCTAAGGATCACTGAATATTCAAACATTAATCTCTAAGGCCTTCTCTTAGAAGAATGCCTTTATTTACTGCATCTCAGTTGAGTTGGAAGCACCCATGGGATAAAAAGTCACAAAGGAAAAACAGGGTGATGAGAATTAGTAACATTTAAGCACCTTTCTTTTAAGTCTTTGAGGGTTTGCACATCATAGCTACTTTGAAGATCTGAGGAGTAGTGAATCACTGTTCATAAGACTATCATGGAGGTTTTACTCTCTTAAGTGTGCCTTAATTTTATTGTTAAATAGCTAGAAAGTGCACTCAAAACAATAGATCTGTCTTCTGACTAATGAGATGTTCTGTGTTTGGATCAGAAGTGGGGATGGAAGGCTGAAAATATTTTTCAGTGACTTCAAATATTGTGAACGTTTGTTAAACCAGCAGTAGAAAGATAATTGAGCCTGATGAAAACTGCCTTTTACTCCTAGCTGTCCTTAACTAAGGGAATACAGTCCCTCTTTAAGACTGAGGCTATCAGATAAGATTTCCAGAATGGGAGATGCCTGGGCGTGTGTTCAGGTTGTTTTTCCATCTTCTAAACAGCTGGAGGGCTATGGTTGCTTTCAGAGAAGTTTTTTCTAATCCATGCTTTAACTCTTGTATAGAGGCCAGATTTGTAGCTCTGGCCCAACTTAATTTATCCAGATTATCAGAGACATTTACCAAGATAATAGCTTTTCTTACAGCAGTACTTGATCTGGCTGTCTCCTGGAAGCTTACTGGAGGAGCCAATTCTATCATTTAACTGTAATTGCAGTTGCAGTGCCTGTCTGCTCACAGCAACCAAAAAGGCTGGGTAGAGATCTGAATTTTCACTCACAACAATTTCATTCCATTTTCCAATTTTCTCAAACTTTCCTAATGGATAAAAAATCTGTTTACTCTTGCTTTTCAGAGTCTTTGAAGAAAGCAGTGCACTGTTCAGTGTATCAGCTGTAACCTTCCTGGGCATACTTCAGTGGCCTTGAACATCTAAGAACTCTAAGAATCATATTTCTAACTTTGTATTATTTTAAAGTCTGTACAATAAAATTATTTGTAGTTATGGCTACTCCTGCAGATGTTTTCAAATCTGACAGCTGAACTGGATGCATAATAGCTGTTAGTGCAAAATAGGTCTTCAGTTTGGGACATGAGATGACATGGAGTTTGTACTATGAGCGTTGATTTCAGTTTTCTGCTTTTTGGCAGGAGAGTCTGGACTGATAATGAATGTCCAGGGAATGCAGTGTCACCCAGCTGTAGTTGGCCTAGGATAGAGGAGGAAAAGCTCTTCATCTGGAGACGTGGCTTTGTGCGTGTTTAGACATGTGCTTCCACATGTAGCCATGTGGAAACCAACATGTTAGTAGGGAAACCAAACCAACACGTTAGTAGGGAAATAGGCCCTAGGAATGTGTTCTTTGAAAAGGGAGGAGTCAAAAGAGGGCTTTTCTGCTCCTACCCCGCGGGTGTTTGCATGAGGCCTTTTATAGATCCATACCACAGTTTAAGTGGCGCATTTATTTTGGATCTTGAGCTTTTCTATTTCCGTGAGTTTTTCTGTGGTACTCCTTAAACTAGGACCAAGATGGGACTTTAAAACAAGATAGCTGTTTTGTCAGTTCTCTCTCCTCTTGCTCACTTCTAGTGTATAACTTGAGACTTAAAATTAAGTAACTTGAAATTAAATCTGTCTGTCCTATGTGAATTGACTGACGAACAAAGAGAACTGGAAGATACATTTATGAAAAGTCTTTTGTCCCACTAGTCCAGATAACTCATACAGCTGCTCCAATAATGCTTTGGTTTTTATTTCCTGCTGTCTCTCTGGTCTTCTAAAGGAAGCGAGTTCCTATGTCTGGTTTACCTAAAATACATATATATAGTGTATGAAATATATATTCTGTGTATATACATTCCCAAATTAGCTAGAGACTGTTTTGAAAGACACAGGTTAAATGGATGCTATTCTGAAATAATGACCTTCAGAGTGGAGAGTACAGTTTACAAGAATTCCAAACCCATCAAGGTATGGAAATGCATAGTTCAAAGCACATGAATAGATGTCACTCAGCCACATGCTGTCAGCACATTATAACTGTAAGAGTGTACTTGGACATTACAGAATTCCTGATTGGGGTCAAATTAAGTTCCATTTTGAAAGATAATTTCCTTTCTTTTGACTTTTTAACATTGCTGCCTCTAAGTGCCTGAGAAGGACTGGGATAGAAAAACAGTAACCCTGCATGCAGTAGAAATAACCTCTCCATTTTATATTTATAAATCAGTTTTACATCTGGGTCACACCTGCTAATTAGAGGCAGCCTTGATTATGGCATGGATTTGTAGGTCTGTGTAACAAAGGTAAAAATCGATTTTAATGTTCTTCATTTTGTAGTGTTTTATGGAGAGATCTTTGGTAGCCTCTCAGGATCACTACTCTAGGAGAGTATATAGGAGACTCTATATCTTTACATATCTGAAACTGGCAGATCACAGGCTGGTGGAGCAAATTTGAGTTTTCTCATCTGAAAAGAAAATATTTAATGGCTGACAGTCTTAGGGTGTGGCAGTGGAGTAGAGCCTTCCAAGTGTGCAGCCAATTCAAATAGAGAATCGAGGGCAGTTGTTATTTTGTGAATGGAGCCTGAACTTCGTCAATTAAAAAGTCACAGTAAAATTTCTGAAGTCCTTCTGAAGCTCACTGATTTAGTGGTTGACTGTGTATGAGGCTGTATATAAATTCTAAGCTAGTTTGATCTTTTTTCTTCTTAGAGTCGATGCTGAGATGGTCAGGCAGAGAGCAGGCTCATCTAATGCTCTTGAGAGCTTGGTACTGCTGCTGCTATAGAGAGCTTGGGCATGAATGCAGGTGTTGGGTGGAAATGGTGTCCCAGGAGGAACCTTCCACACCTGTCTCCTCGTTAGGCAAAAGAGTATTGGGTAGAGATATAGAAGATTAGTTTGATGGGATAAAAATGGGGCTTTTGAGGCTACTTGGATGTTTGATGTGCGCAGATATTTCAAGGCTCATGGTTGTACCATTATGTATTCTCTTTTGGAAATCCCACAGCATGAGATTGCCTGGCTACGGAAGATTTAGCTTAAATAGTCTTTATATCTAGCAACATTACCTACCAGTGGCTCTCACTTGCTTATTAAATTCTTACTTGGTTAAATTATTTTTGGTGCAACGTTCCAGTCTTGGAGCATGATTGGAATATATCATTAAATAATTTATCTTCAGTTTTTGCCAGGGAACACTGGGGTTTTTTTTTGTCTTTAAAATGCATGGCTGATAAATCAGGCAGTGGTAAACTCTGTCCTTTTTGAACTCAGTATTTGTTATTCAAATGTCCTGCTGTGGAAGCTATTAAGCTTGAGGGGAAAGAAGGGATAACCTATAAAATGCTAGTCATAGAAGGGACAGAAGAGATCCACCTGCTGCTCAGGGGAGTTCTTCTGAAGCAAAGAAGAGGGACGGACAGATCTTCTCATTTTTGTGTCACCAAGACAGCTGTGCAATCCCCTCTGGCACTGTGCTGTAGTTAAACCCTTTTGGCTTTGTTTAAAACCTTTTAATTGAGCTGTAATTGAGGGTTTTTTAATTTGTGTCTCTTCCTTGAAGAGGATCAACTCAAAGCAAACAAAATGAGGAAGATTTAAGTGAATGTGAAAATGGGAATAATTTTTGTTTTCCACTTCTTTTCTTGAGTAGACCTGACTCTTTATAACCAAATGGCATGCTCCTTCTGGGAAGTGTTCAGAACTTGGAGAGCCATGGAATGGCTAATTGTTTTCTTTGCTGCTAAAGGCAATATTTGCACTGCCCATTGCTTCTTGGAAAAGTAGTACCAAGACATGGGAAAATAATAAAAGGAAGTTCTTCTAAATGTTTTGTCAAGCATCTAAAGTACAGAGACAGTTCAGACTGTTGGGCATATTCTAAAATTAGCAATGCTGCCATTTTTTTTCATGTGACTTGGATACTTCCTGGTCCCTGATGACTGAGAACGTGAGATGTTTGTGACCAACAGAATTTTTCCAGCCTACACAATAGGCTGGAATACAAATAATTACTTTACTACCAGTTTACTCTGCATGTTGTTGAGGAAAGCTTGTTTAGACTTTTTGTTCCACTTTGTTTTTTCCATCACATTTTTTGTCTGCATTATGCAGTGAAATATGGTCCATTTGGAAGACTGGAACATTAAATTTGAAGGACAATGTAGACTGAGGTTTTGCTGGTCACCTAGACCTGGGTTTTGCTGGTGACCTGTGGTATGATCTACCACAGGAAGTAAAAATCAATCTGATTTTTATTGGGGGGGTTTTGTAAGAGTTGTATCATGTAATAATTCAAAATAAGAAATGTTTCTGGAAAGGCAACAAATAACATATTCTATTAAGGAACATTCTAATTACAGTCCATGATGCTTTGGCATAGTGTTGATACTTCTTTTAAAATACAGTGAGTGATGTCAAGGAAGTAAGTGATCGTTGAGCATTTGTTTTTCTGGCCAGGAGCAAAGAAGGGACTCACTCTTCTTCAAGGTGAAATGTGAGGTGTGATGTTTATCATATTTTTAAATATATGTTACAGACTTTTAACTAAGGAGAAGGCAGTCTGCTTTCTTCAGGGTGGGTTTTTGTTTGTGTAATGCTTAGTACAGTGAACTGAGATGAGTAATGGATGCTCTTATATGTGTCATGATGCAAATAAGAAGACTACAGACATCTATATTCTCTAGTTCTTCTAAGATTTGAAGCCAGGTCTAATTGTTACAGGCCCAACAAAGGTGCTCATTTCTCATCTTCATTTGTGCTGTTCCTTTGAAAGCCCCAGCCATGGTGATTAGACTACTTAGGTCCTGAGCTAACTAGTCAAAATACAAACATCCAGTCTGAATCACAATAACAATGCATGTGGAAAACAACAGCTGGATCTCATTTCAGAGGTTTCTTAATTTCAAAAGTCACCCTGTCAACAAAAAGCTCCTTGTTTTCCCTCCTAAGCTTTATCAGATGATGACAGAATCTATAACTTGATGTCTTTAAAAGATTCATCTTCTTTTTTCCTTCATTCAAAGATATGTCCAAGGATCTGCTTGTCAGACTGAGTTGGCAGGCCCTTTTGCATTCATGTTCCTTTAATCTCAGCAGGCACATTGAGTCATGAAGGTTGTACCAAGTTTTTTGGGCTTGAACACAGGCATCTCATTTATACCAGATGAGTTTAACAGTGTAGGCATGTTGATTGATTGTAAATGAAGTAATTTGTTGCAGGCTGCTTAGTCCCTGAAGGGGACATTGCAACTTATAGGGGTATTGCATGAGACATGAATACCTGCTTGCAGAGCTGTCCACTGGTTGCCCTGCTCTTGCTGCAAGTGGACAGAAGAGGGTTTTTAACTTCCTTTTATTTTTTTCCTTTTTAGAGTAAAACTTCATAGTGGATATTGACATTGCCTGTGGGCACTTTAGTGGAAAATTCAGTTTTGCTGTTAAATAATAGAGGAACCTTTGAAAAGATGTGTTGCTGACCACCATGGGAATTAGTAGTAAGTGTGCAGGTGTGGAAATGAGGACATAGCAGTTTGCTACTCCCAAATGTAGTGCATGGGCTAGAGAACATTAGGAAGATTCAGTTCAGTATCTTATGTGGATGGACTTGCTTTGTTTTTTGATGCTGAGCAACTTCGTAAGCACATTTCAGATGAAGTCTGGCAGGCGTAACAGGGTGTAGAGCAGGAGAACTAAGGTGAGCACAGCTTTCAGAAGAACTCCTAAAAATAAGGATAATACTTCTTTACTTTGTAGTGCCCTGCTGAACATACTTTATAAATAGTGAGCAATTCTGAATTATAAAATTAGAACGTGGTAACAGCTTACAACAACAGATAATAATCTTTAGTTGAGGCAATGGTATTAGAAGCTCTGTAGTTTTTTTAAAAAGTAGTTCTATATTCTTTCTAGGTTAGATTTTTCTGGTAGTGTATCACAGTAACCTGTACCAGAATTGCCTGTGAGACCTGGGGTTCCTTGATTACACTTGACTTATTATCCCTATCTGCTTGTCATTTAGATATCTGCAAAAGCAGGAGTATGAGAACATATGGAATGGAAATGTTCTTTCCCAGTGTGCAGGAAACCACAACAGGTTGATTGGAGTCAGCATTTGAAGAGCCACAGCAAATACTCAAGAACTTGGTGCTATCTTTCTTTTTTTTTTTTTTTTTTCCTTTTTTAATTAAGTCAACATAAGGGCAAGAAAGGACATGGTTTGCAGATAGTATGCTGGATTTCCTGGTAGGCAATGACTCTGTTTCTGTAACTGCATAACAGGCATAAAGGTTATCTGCTTTCATGCAGGGCTAACAGATCTAGTAGGACAAGAAAGTAGTATGAGACATAGGAAAAACTAGGGCATGTTGAGGGTTGCCTGGAGTGTTGGAGGCATAACAGAGTCAGTGTATTCATTGAACAATTTCTGTGGCAGCATGAAGGCCATCAATTAGCAGGAAGGATAAACAGTGCAAGGACTCTTGTTTGGATTTAAACTGATGAATATCTCTTGGAAAGAATCCTCCTTGCTAGTGGGAACAGCCTGTACACAGTCCAAAAGCACAACGCCATGTGCAGGTGATAGTAGAAAGCCCCTTCCTGGTGGAGCACTGAGCTGTGGCATGCTGTCCTACTGGCTTGTCTGCATAGATCTGCTTGTGGGTGATAATGCTGTAGCTGACTTCTTGAGTAGATAATGAACTTTCCAAGAGAAATACAAAGGTCTAAGACCTTTCTGAATTCAGCTGTCCAGTTAAACAGTGTAGAAAGTTTTAACTAATTCACCTTTAAAATTCATTTGAGTTTTCCTGAATGTAAGTAGACAGTGAGCACAAGATGCAGTGACTCTTGTTTTAACCTAACCTTACGTGCAGAATGTGTAGGGAGTGATACTGTCTTGCTTACATAAGCAAGGCAGCCAGTATCACATCCTCAGCAGACAGTAATCTTCATTATTTCATACCGTTGGGATTTTGAATACAAAAGGTTCTCAGCACCCTTTGTAGAAATTTGATTTCAACAAAATGGGAAAAAGATATTTTCACTGGTTAGCTGTGGGGCAAGGAAATTAATTCACAGAATCACAAAATGGACAAGATTGTAAGGGACTACATTGGGTCATCTGTTCCTGTATCCCTGCTCAAGCAGTGTCATTTCAGACTACATGGCATAGGATTGCTTCCAAATGATTCTTGAGTATCTCCAGCTAGGGAGATTCCACAACCTCTCTAGGTAGCCTGTTCCAGTGCATGGTTAACAGCACAGTAAAGAAATTCTTCCCTCATATTCAGGTGGAACTTCCTATGCATCAGTTTCTACTCATTGTCTCTTGTCTCATGGTTTGTACCACCAAGAAAAGCCTGGCTCCATCCTCTTGATACCCTCCCTTCAGGTTCTTACACTGGTGAGGTCCCCTCTTAGCTGTCTCTTCTCAAGGCTGAGCAGGCCCGACCCCTCAGCCATTCCTCATAAGTGAGATGCTTCAGCACCTTCATCATTTTTGTTGCCCTCTGCTAAACCTACTCCAGGAGCAGCTCCTCTCCAGGAGCTCCATGTCTCTTTTGGACTGAGGAGCCCAGAACTGGACACAGCACTCCAGGTGTGGCCTTAGTGAAGCTGAGTAGAGGGGCAGGATCATTACTCTACTCCTGGTCATCTCTGCAGCGTGTCTATTTTTCATGATGTGTGTAGTGGGAGATCTTCTTAAGCCATGAAAATAACATCTTGTAGTGGGAAATATTTGGCAAGGTCAGTGAAGGTTTTGCCACTTGCATTATTATTGACAGTAGATGTTTTAATGAATTAGCTTATGAGAATGCTCTCTAGCACTATGTGTTAAATACAGAAGAATGCATAGTCCATTGAAAAGGTGGTAGGTGGTGTAGGAAACAACTTCTGATGTAATTTGTGATTGACTTGCATTGAGCCTCTTATCTCCTTCTACAATTGCATTTTTGGAAACAACTTACAGGTGCAGTAAAGAGAAGTTAAATGTCCATGTCTTCAGGTTTTAGGGTTCCAGATAACTTCCAAGGAACTTTCTTGGAAACATCTGGTGATGGCTGCTGATAAACCTTTGGATGAAGTCATGCCAAGATGATTGGTCTGACCAAGTCATCTTTGTTCCCTCAGTCTCTTTTTTTCAGCAGTTCTCTTCCATGTCCTCGCTACAGGGTTATGTACAAGTTCTCATTTTATTCTGGAAGCAAGGTGGAAGTCAGGATGCTCACAAAGCTACCAGGAGCAGCTCTCCTATGAAAACAGGCTGAGAGAGTTGGGGCTGTTCAGCCTGGAGAAGGCTCCAGGGAGATCCTAGGGCAGCTTACCAGCACCTGAAGGTGGTTATAATAGATCTGGAGAGGGACTTTTTACAAGGGCATGTATGATAGGACAAGGGGGAATGGATTTAAACTGAAAGAGGTTAGGTTTAGATTAGACGTTAAAAATAAATTCTTCATTGTGCAAGTGGTTAGATACTTGAACAGGCTGCCCAGAGAAAATGGATCCCTCATTCCTGGAAGTGTCCAAGGCTGGGTTAGATGGGGCTCTGAGCAACACTGTAATGGGACATGTCCCTGCCCATGGCAGAGAGGTTGGACTTAGGTGATCTCAAACGTCCCTGCTGACCCAAACCATTCTGTGATTCTATGATTTTTG
Organism: Agelaius tricolor; assembly: GCF_023055355.1. Taxonomy (NCBI): domain Eukaryota; kingdom Metazoa; phylum Chordata; class Aves; order Passeriformes; family Icteridae; genus Agelaius; species Agelaius tricolor. Next base: position 23,877,044 of record NW_027269269.1, read on the forward strand.
CACCTACTGGGGGAAGAAGGACTGGACTTCATGGTAATTAGGTTGACCCTGCGCTGAATTTGTCCAGCTGGATCTGGTGCTTGGGAACTCTGAAACTGGAAGCCCATGAAATTGGTAGCCTTTTGAAATTTGCTAAAAGTGTGCCATTTTAAATTCATGGTGTTCACCTGGCATATGAAATAATTTCTTTCTGCACCTTTCTTTTTTTGGAAATCTCTATTCCTTTTTAGTGTGACTAAGTTGTGAATCTAATCATAGTGCTGTGTCTCTGCTTTTAAATATGTCATTAAAAAATACACCTTGTTATGCAAATAGTTACTAAAACTTGCTTTTCTCTGTACTTTTTCTTTTGGGGCAATTTAGGCTAGAAGCGAATGTGAAGATTTCCTAATCTTTTCATTTTAATGCTCTGACACCCTTTTGCTGAAGGAAATGATTTTTTGAAAAATGGGACAATGTTTGAAAAGCACTAATGCTGACTAAGGAAAAAACCCTCAAGCACAAAGTCTGATAACCTGTTTTATCTAACTTGGAACACTAATTCTGCTACAGCTTATAGTAAATTTGTACTTTGACATAGCTGGCTTTCCCTTTCCAAGTGTATGATAGGTTGTTTGTATCTAGCAAAGGTCAACTGATGAAATTATGCTGCAGCTCTGGGAAGAATGTGCTGTTGCCTTTTAATATGAAGATATATATTTGGGGAAGCTTGAATTGGTTTTATATATAAAATTATGAAGGAGTGTTGAAACATTCTTGTATGTTAGGCTATCATCTGAAATTTGGGTATTATTTTAGTTTTACCTTAGACCTGGTATTCACATGTGATGGTTTCTTAGTTATAGCAATAGCTAATAAATTTTGTTATCTGCTCATGACAAACTTAGCAAACCAGCAGGTGGGGAACCTAGCATGGATATGGGGAGAAAAGCTTATTGTGTGTTCACAAGGTAAGGTGTGTAAGTTCCAATTTTAACTTCACTGCTGGAGTTGGGCCAATTTCCTCTCCCATTCCCCCAGCCCCAGAGGAGGAGCTGCCCAACCATCATCTGCAGGCTAATTCCACGTGCCAGTTCCACTCTGCCTTAACTCCCAGCTCAGTCTCCACCTGTCATTTCCCTTTTTTGTGTCTTCTAATTTGAACCTTGTCTCTCAGGTCTGAGGGAGTAATTTGGATTGAAATAAAAGCCCCACACAACTTCTAACATCAGGCTTTTTCATGTCATATAGCAATAGGCCTGAGACAAAGAAAAAATAAACATTGGAAGCAGTACTTACCTGTTCCCTAAATAAATAAAATTTTTTTGATGGCGAGGAGAAATTATTTTTGTTTTGCAAGTCCTTTGGAATCAGTTTGCGTGAAACATCTGCTACATCATATGTAAGAAGAGAAGGCCAAGAGTAATAAAACATTTCATTAATGTTTAATAACATAGTGATTAGCAACCCAGCAAATGTCTTATGCCTGTGGGAGATTGGAACTTATTTGATTAGTAGATTAATTGCAACCTGTTCTGGTTACAATTGCAGGTGTAAGGTTCTATGGATGTTGCAGACTCCCTGAGGACTAATGTTAAAGGCATTTTTATGGTTACTTTCTTCTTAGTTAAAGAGTTAAAAATCAAAACATGAGGAAAAATCTGACTGCTATTTCTATGAAAGAAAAAGGATTTTTACTGTAAGAGTGTTTTAACAGAGATCCTCTGTGCTTCCACTGAAAAAGAATGGCTATTATTATCTCTGAAAGCATAGGGCTGCCTTTTACAGAATACTTTTCCTTTCAGTTCTTCTTCTACTGCACTTTATTTCAATCTTATAATGGACTTGAGCAATCTCTCTGAGTTTCAGACTTAGTTCTGGTTTTCTAACTTTTATCTTGGGTACGCTGCAATTCCTCCTGCATCTGGACCTGCTGCTGGCAGAGCACAGCAGATGCTATAGAAGTGTAGAACTGAGCTGTTTATCAGGTCACAGTATTTGAAACAACCACTTAAAAATGATTCAGTGAATTTCAGGTTGTGATCTAGAAGTGACGTGATGCTGGAAATCAGTTTGTCTTCCAAGTTTAGTCTCAAGCTTCCCAAGCTGGAAGGAATTTAGAGATGGTATTAAGTCCCTGAGAGGCTCTTAAACTCTACTTCCATTCAAAGAGGCAATAGTGAGCTAATGAATTCATCTTCCACTGTTCAATTAACTGCTGAGATACAGGAAGAAAATGAAAGAAAAGTAAGATTTTTTTTTTCTTCTGTTCTCCCAGGAGAGATCAAGGCTTGTTTTATCTCTTAAGAACACAAATAAGCCATTTCTGTTTCCAGTTATAGGAAACTATGTGTAATAGCTGTATGAAGATCAAGTTGTCTGCTTAAGGACTGTGTTCTGTGTTGGAAAGAGCAGCCTGGTGATGACATAATATGGCACTTGCCATTACTGACTGTCTAGGGGAAGAGTTAGGAACTGGGGAGCACGTGGTCTCTTCCTGAGAAGGGATGTATTGCTTGAGTTAATTGGGAGCAGTAAAGGAGTAGAAGGAATCAATAGGGTGAAAACAAGGTGTGTGTTAGTAGCTCAGATTTTCATCTAGTACACCTGTCAGCTCACTCATTACTGCATGGTTGTGGTTCAAATCTGTCTAGTTCTGAAGGGGCTAATGAAAACTAGCCCACCTCTGTGGTAGCTGTGTGATCTTTTTGTTTCATTCATTATTCTAGATCTTTAGTTGAAAGCATATTTTTGACTCCTGCCGCCCCTGCCCACTCTTTAATTTCAGTCGAGCTGTTAATAACCATGGCTTTGCCGGTTGGGAGTGTGCTGGTGGCCCCACCTATGCTTGCCTGGAGCCTGTGCCTTCAGCTTGCCCTGGCCTGGCTCCAGCTCAGCCTAGCACATTCTGCCCAGTGGCTTCTTCAGGCCGGTCCTGCCTGCTGCTGCTGCATTCAGAGCTGACACTTTTTGCCCTGCTCTGTAGCCCTGCCAAGGCTGAAGGTCGCTGTGCTCAGTAATAAATTCTGGACAGAATACAGCTGACGCAGGCATTTTGTGCCTGTGCCTGGTTCTGGGTGTTCGCAGGCCAGTGTATCAGGAACGCTTTGCGGTGCAGCCATGCTGAGCGCCTCTATCGTTTGCTGCTTCAGGATCTTCATTAGCAGAGTTTAGGGGGTGAAGCAAAAAGTGCAGCAGCATTGTGGATCTTGATAGCAAGATGTAGCTGGGCTTGGAGCCTTTGGTTCCTTCTGGTTATGCAGCAAAACACAGCATGATGCAACCACCATGTGCTGAGTTGCACAGAAGTGCACACACAAGCATTTTGTATCTTGGACCCCCTGGCAGCTTCCTGTGCTCACGCCCCTTGTGTTGCACGGTGCACATGCACTCGTTGTTCTCATGTTGTATAGGTACTTAGCCTCTGGGTTTTTCCTTTGGGATTCCTGTGAATGGCAAGCAGGAAGAGATGTAAGGAAGGGGTGGAGGGTTAGGGTATTTAAAGCAGCAATTCTATATTTGAACTGTAAACTGCTGATGGCTATCACCAGTTTTTTGTTTGTTTTTCTTAGTTTTGTGTCTTTGTTTTTTGTTTTCCTTAGGGAACCTCAGAACGTCAGCAATATATAAATTAGTATTTGATCTGTTTCTGGGACTTCCTGGGTCATAAATTTGAAGTGTTTCTACAATTGCTAACCCTCAAAACTGCTTCTGTGCATGTGTTACACATTGCTAGAGGTTGCAGCAGGACAGGGTATGTGGACTTTCTGACCTGCTGGGCTCCAAGTATTACCAGTCATTGATGAGACAGCAGGAACTGGGTGGTGGGTATTGTGTCATTACAGCTCTTGGTATGTAATAGATGCAGATATTTAATAGATAGTATTTGTTTGTGGGCATTTTCCCCTGTTTTTGGATTAAAGGTCATGATTGCGTGAGTTTGAGACTAATAAGTGTGCTAAAAATGGAGACCACCCCAAATTAGATCTGCTGGTGCTGTAAATATGCCATGACTGACAGGAGGGGCAGACTGAGCTTTGTCCTAATCCACACCTCAAATGTAAATGAGGAAAACTGTGATCCCTGTTGACTTTTATCTCTGCATTAAATTGCTTGCCTAAAAAATGGACTTAACATGGATGGGTAGCTATTGATGACCAGCATGGACAGATTCCCAACCCAGGCTTCTGTAGTTACACTTTTGCACTACTTTTGCCTCCAAGCACTGATGTGTTTGTGATATATTGGGGCAAGATGGATGTAGGAATTGGCCTTTATTCTGTAAAAAGCCTGAATTATCATATATCTGGTAAGGTCAGTTCATTGAGAGTAGTTTCTGTAATACTTGTGCTGACAGCAGGACAGTGTTAAAAGCACTTTAGTGATTGATGGAGTTTGAAATCCATCTTTGGAGGCATGGGTCAGGCAACTTCAGGAGGTTTTAGAGAAGATGCAGTACAGCTTGTATTTTGTGGACTGACTACTAAGCTTAGGACAAACCACATATACTAGGATTGGAGCTTGAGTAACAATATTAGTGAAAATGTGCTAAATATGCTGGGGTTTGTGATCCTTGGTAACCTGCAAGGTGGTATTTCAATGGCATTCTCTGTGGTCTTGAGTCTCTTTGATTCGGTAAGTTTTGCAAAGCTTCGTTTAGGAGGGATGGCTTCATTGTTGTGCAAGCAGCTATTTCTGCAAGGCATCAAGCAAAGTTGGCTAGGATCACATTGAAAATCCTCTCGGCACATGTCTGCTTCCCTGTGCTTGGAGTCCAGCCTTTTTCTTGTGGTGGGAGGGGGTCAAAATAAAGAGTTTTTTTGCTGCTGGATGAAAAATGCTTTGAATCTCTCAACAAGCTCAGCCTGAGCTTGTTGTCAGGGCAGGCTCAGCAGTGCAGCAGGTGAAGGTGAGTGGATGTGATGAGTCATTCTGGCTGTAGAAGTGGGAATAAGCAAGACCTGCTGGCTCATCACTGTCTTCATGCCTCCTGCTGGAAGCTGGTTTCTTCCCCAGTTTGCCCATGGCTTTCTCTTCGTGCTCTTCATTGTGGAAAAACCTTCATGAAGGATAAGAAATGTGGTCAAATGGAGAAGATTATGTTGGAAGCAGAGAAAAGGAGGAAACAGTAATCATGACCTGTACAAGAGCAGGAATAATGTGTATACTGTGAAATTTAGATCTACCTGTGCTACTTCCATCTATCTGTAATGCCACAGTTCTTGCAGTTGTGCTCCATTTTCTCTTTTTTCAATCTGATAGAACACAAGGTATTGAACTTCATCATCTGAAGGTATTACACCAAGAATTAGAACAATTACTTTAAAAAGTGCAAAAATAAGCATTAACCTTAGTTGCTGTTCCTGTTTGGTCTAAGCTGGAAGTCTGGTGCTGAAGGTGCTTGTTGAATTAGACTGGTAGCTTATCCTGCCTTTCCGTCTAAAAGATATCTTCTCTAAAAGTTCAAGACATACATAATTTCATCTGTTTAAAATAACCAGATCATGTCCTTGGCGTGACAGAAAGCAAAAATATAAATTGCTAATTTCTCCCATTTCATCTGCTCTGAACATAGTCCTCAAAGAACCTTGCTGAGACTTTAAAAAGGTGATTCAGAAGGAAAACAAGAATCAAAACTCCTCATGCCCTTCAGCTATGGGAACTGAGGCACTCTGTTCCAAACTGGATTTGGATCCAGGTTATTTTTCTCCACTTCATTGGGTGCAATATTGACAATGCCATGCTGACATGAGCTGTACAAAACCTTTCACCATTATTTCCTCTAGTGCAGTTCAGGAACTTGCAAGTCCAGAAAGCCTCATCTCTGATGAGCCAGTCATTTTATCCCCTGCTGTAAGAAGGAGAGGAAGAAGGGGATGGGGAGGGTGTGAGGCAGGGAGAAGCAAAGAATCAGACTAAGAGTGATGAATGCAAACTGGTTTAGCTCTGGAAATCCCTGGACGGGGAGGAAAGGGAGTGTATGTGGCCGGGAGTGATGGTTATCCTCTTTTGTAATAGCAGATTACAGTAGTAATAGAGGCAGGAATGACCTTGCTTTGGTGGTATCACATGCAGCATTAGTACAGCTCTGAGGGATTGGGAATGTAACCTAGAGGAGAAAGCACAAATCTTCCTGCATGAACATTATTGGCTGTGCTTTGAAGTTATAAATCTGATGTCTTGGCAATCTTTAACCAAATCTTTAACCTTGATGGGCAACCAGTTTTCTTCAATTTAATGAACAGATAAGAGGCAGTCTGGTCTAGGAAAGTTGTCTTCATAAGCAATGAACAGGGTTTTGTCACATGGCATCTGTTTCAGTAGTTAGTGAAGGGCTTAAATGCACTGATCGTAGAGCAGTCTACATCAGCAGCCTTTGCCTTCTGGATAAAGAAATCTGTTTTAGATAAAGAAATTGAACTGCAGAAAATTTGCTGAGTAATCTGTTCATAGTCCCATTGGTTGGCGGCTCCTCAAAGGGAACGTGTGCCGCAGCAGCACGTTTTGGTGGCAGCAGATGTCTGCTGGGTCCTCCCTCTGCTGTGGCCAGGCTGGTGCTGAAGGGTGTTGCTTTCTGCAGTGCTTACCAGGCCTGGTACACTCATTCAGTTAGAAAACTCAACCCTTTCCTTCATGTTGAATGGGTGGGAGAACAGGAAAGTATAACAACTTCCTCCTCTTTGAGTCTTTGACTTTGCATCCATGTTTCTTGGAAGACAAAAATGATGAGCTAAGGATAAGCATGAGCCTTAGGTTTTAATCTACCCTGTATTTTGAATGTGCACTGTCAGCCTTTCTCATCAGCATGTTTTGAAATTATTTTAGTTTGCATTATCTTTAGACATGCATTTTGTCTCCTGCACTTGGTGCATGACATCTGTCACTGTTCATTTCACTAAAGGTTCCCTCGTTATAATCTGATATTTCCTCTTCCTCTCCATGCAATTCTGCACTGGTATTTAATAGCCCACATCTTAATGTGAAAAGGCTGTTACTTATTTAAAATGTATACCTGGAAGTATACGGTAAAGTGAGACTACTTGAAACATTCTATCTGAAAAAAATGTAATTCTCAAACATGAACATCAGTAGCTGTTCCACTGCCATATCAAATTTGAGCTTTGCAATTGTTCAAGTATTTCCAGTTTTAACTTCACCAGGGAGTGGTGATTAGAAATCAGTTTTGTTTTAAGATAGCTGAGGTGACTGTTTGGCTAAGATTGCAGTTTAGATATGTTTCCTTCTGCCTAGTCACAGGATGCAAGATATAGGTTACTGTGTAACTGGTTTATGACTTATCCCTGATATTAACACCTCTTGAAACACTCTTTGTGCAGCTGCAGCAGATGGTCAGGATGAGAGCCGAAGGAGATGGATCAAAGTGGAAGGCATCACAGTAGGCAGAAACTGTGCTTGTGCTAGGATGAGATACCAGAGTATAAATATAACTTCAGCCTAGCATTAGAATAACTTTTGCTGATTTCTTTTTTCCAGTGTATCCAATCAGCACGTACACCCTATCTAAAGAACACGAAGCAATAACCTGACTTGGAGTATGTACGGGTATTTTAAGAAGCTAGTAGAGATATTACCAAAATAATATTTGCACATTAATGCTTAGCATATTTATGTTTCTTCCAGTAAATCCATGAGATAAAAGGTATGATTCCCATCTCACAGTCAGTAGGAGAAAGGGAAAAACAAATGACTTGCCATATATTGGGCTATGAAGTGCTGGTGGAATTTGGTTGAAGTGAACCTGCAGTGTTAGGTTTAGTCCTATAGTAAAATGCTGTAAAAGGCAACATGAGAAATTAATTTTCTGTCATAATAGGTGATTCTGTAATCAATGGGATCTCGACCCATCCTTGCTTTCACTCATTAATTGAAATCTGCCCCATGTTGTAAGGTCCAGGGAGATACTCCATGGCCAGCAGTGGTTTGGACAAGAAAGAGGAGGGGATTCTGTTGATCTGAAGTTCAAATTGTGCTATGCAGCACAGGAATCCCAGCCATGACTGCCAAAATTAACTTTTTTTTAAATTGGATTTAATAAAGAATGAGTAAGTGGAGAATATGTGAGCTCCTGTTCCTACCAGGAGAACGCTTTACTCTGTGAGATGTGAGGCATATTGTCAAGGTGATGTGGTGAAGCCTGTACTCCTTTTTCACAAATTCACACCATAAGATTTCAGGAGCTACATGAAAACCTCTCTCCTTGCTTCTTCTTACTTTCTCTCCTCACCTTGCAGTATAGAACAGGCCTGTCTTGTTATGTACTGAATGATCTTAGGCTTTAATCAGCTCAGAGGCCAAGGAGGCTCAGGGAGGGACTTGCTTTCTCCTTAACCACTGGCTGGGTAATTGCCACCTGATAACTGTGTGAGATGTCACTCGTGTTTGTAAAGAGCTGCCTAATACTGAAGTATTTTTTCAGTCAGCGGGTGGCAGGGTTGATAGGATTAATGGTACTGCATCTTATGTAGCACTTCCTTTTTTAAGGCTGCATGGCTTAGAGGAATTAAAAGCAGAGTTTGTAGGCATGTTCACATTAGAAGCTCTGAGTGGTTCTTGTGGAGTTCCTTAGTAATTAATTGTAGTGACAGACACCGTATGTGACCCTCTGATAACACAGAATCTGAAATCATTGTTTTGACAGCAGCACTGCACAAAGTGGGTGTTGGCTTTGTGCGTTTAAGTGTGAAAATGTGTGGTGGCTAAAGAGTTCTCTTCCCAAATATTCCTGAACTTGGCCAGAGTTAATGATGCTAGTAAAGAGCATGGATTAGTCTAGTGTATTAGCTCTTGCTCTTTTAGGATATATGATTAGCAATCCCACGGTCAAAGTCAAAAATGGAATACCTTCTATTTCTGTAGCTGCAGATTGCGTATTAATTGAGAAGGGAAAAACAGCGATGTGTAAATGTGACTAGAGGAAAGAAGTATTGTAGCAACAGCTGTGGAATGAAGTGTCACAAACATAGCTGTGCTAATTTTACTTGCTTGTTTTTACTCCTACCTGCATTTCAAAACTTTTTTTTTTTTTTTTACCTGCTAGGCTGCAAGATCCTTCATTTGTTCAGGCATTATTTATGCAACGGATATTGTAGTAAATTTCCCAGTTTATCTTGCATGTTATGAACTGATTTTATTTTAACAGCTTTTTCAGGTGGATATAAAATAGGAAAATGATGCTATTATTCTGTTTGTCTAAACTGGTTTAACCTTGGTTGAACAAAAGTGGAAATTGAGTTACCTAATCAATTTCAGGTGCTTTATGTTGGTATTGCAAAAAGAATGGCAGAGGAAAGGATCTTTTATTACAAACCTCTCTTGCACTGTAGAGGCATATAGGTGAAAATGTTGTTTGCTTTGACAATGTTTGCATTATTTTTACAGTATTCAAATGGGATAGGCTTCCTATCCTTCTGGTTGATATATTGTAGTATTATAAGATCAGAGGAAAAAAAGTTAATGTCTTCTTGCCTTTTACCACTGACCCTTTGATAATGCAAATAGGTAATTCTTAGGAAAGCAGATAGGAATTACGTGTTGCATTTTTGGATGTTTATTTTAGAGAGAAAATGTAGTCAAAGGTGGCAATATTCTCAGTAATAAAGCAATTGCAATAAATACTAATACTAACATGTGAAAGCTGTTGCATTTCCAACTTACTTGTTCTTTGGTTTGTCAACTTCTGTATCTGTATGTTAAAGTGTTCACGATGGTACCTTACCTTTTCCACAGAAAGTTTTTCTAATGGTTTGCTTTTCTCCTGTTTCAGAACAGAGAGCTCCAGATTATGAGAAAATTGGATCATTGTAACATTGTCCGATTGCGTTATTTCTTCTACTCTAGTGGAGAGAAGGTAAGAACAAAAATCAAAGGAATGCATCCTGGTAACTGTCTGGGGTATAACTGGACTGTCTGAATGTATGGAGACAGAATTGTGAAGATATCAGACATTTACTACTGAGCAAACTCTAAAATGGTGCCCAGCAGGTCATAGTGGACCAGATGTTTTTCCGTATAGAAGTGTGTGGTCCATAAGGAGTAGTGTTACACTAAAAATACAGCAAGGCTGCCATAGATTTGCATATGCACTGCCTCTTTCTTAATCTAGTGGATCACAGCTGGGCTTTATGTGTTCTAGCACTACCTTTCTATCTGTGCAGATATATGTGTTTTCTAGGATTCACTGTTAAGCATTTTAGATATAAAGCATTTATGTGACTTTTCCCAGAACCAGTCTTTGTATGCTTCTGCCCCCCTTCCTTGTGCATCTCTTCCAGGTGCAGGCTGAGTTTCAGAGCCTGAGGAAAGAGTAATGTATGATCATGTGATTGTATCAATTGTCAGAATGTTTGTGCTTCAGAAGAAAGAGCGAATAGCTGGATTTAATAACTCTCAAGAAGTAGATACTCACATTTGTTTTCGTTCAGTCCAGGTTTAAAAGTTCCTTGGTTTTTTTGAGAAGGGGTTACAGAGTTTAGTTTTAATGTGAAATTATAAATGTATTCCTTATCTAAGTATGTATCAGCATTTTACAAATCATATGAGAATTCAGGATGAAATGGACTCAAAATGACACCTGATCCAACCTTATCCTTAAAGCAGGATCATCCACGGAGTAAAAGCGAAGTCATTGTGGTCTGTGTGGGAGTTAATGAAAGCTGTGAGGTTGGGAAATGTGCTAGATGACCTTCTGAATTTTCTCTGATCTTTCTATATATCAAATATTTATGTAATTTATAGAAATGCTGCCATTTTTTCATTTTTAAGGCAGATTGCATCCTTAGCTGTCTTCAGATGGTGATACACTTGTCCACAGAGCTATAAAGGGCTGTGTATGAGAGCTGATAGCTACTGGCAGGCTGTTAACTGCAGGTTCATGAAGTGGGTCAGCAGACTGGGAGAGGCAGCCCACCCCTTTCATGGTCTTTGGAGCCAGAAAAGGAGCTGACGTCTCCAGGATAAGTTGCTTTTGTCTTGTGCTGTGCACAGGGGAATAATTGGAGGAGATCTGCTGTTACCTGAGAGGTGTTTTGTGGGGGGACCTGGCCCTGTATCTTGCCTGTGTCTATAGAGAGCCTGCAAAACTACAGCATTCAAGAAGAAATATAATTTAGGGTTTAATTTTTTTAATCAACCTTCCCTTTCCTTCCTCACTCTTGGATGATGCTAACAAGCATTTTCAGCTGTATATGTTTTGTTGGTAGTGCAGTGTTGTTTTTTTAAGCTGTAGTTTGTTCGTAAACAGAAATGCTTCAAGCAGCATGAGTACAAAAAAGAAAATGCTGTGAAGGAGGGCTTGGGTTTGGGATTTTTTGTTGGTGGTTTGCTTGTGATTTTTAAAACACCTTGTAACTTGAGTGAAGTAGAATTTCCTGGACAGATGAGACAGCTGCCTTATCTAATGGCTTTCAAAAACCTCCTGCAAACAGTGGAATGTTAAAACTGCTCAGAACACTGTCCCAGGAGCTTTTGTGTAACAGTAACTTGAGAAAAACTCTTTTGGAAATCTTTAAATGAAATTGAGCTTGAGACTGGATTTTCCATTCTGCTGTTTCAACTCCTCGTGGCTGATTTTTAGCAGCACTTTCTGCTCCTTGGTCTTCATGCCTCTGCTCTGTGCCTTTGAGATCCCCACTGCTACCCTGTTGCAAAATAGGACAAATGGGAAGCAGTCCCTGGAGCCAGCACACACCCAGCAGAACATGAGCAGTGTAATGCTGCAGTTCAGGTTGCAGGGTCTCTTGCAGTTCAATACAAAATGACATATAATTGGCTTGCAAGTATTTCCATGTAGGTGACAGCATGTGAAGATAACTCTGTGATGGCGTGCGTGACTCCTGCCCATTCTTGCAGCTCTCAGGAAACACCTGCAGAAGAAGCTGTAGCAAACACAAGCTGAGTGTTAGCATAGCAGCTTGCCACAGCTTTTCCTCCTTGGACTCTGGGGTATAACAGGCTGCTGTTCTTGCCTTGTAGCAGACTGGTTCTCTGCTAGGAGGGAAGGGGCTGGAGTTTGTTTGGGAAAAGCTCTAGACAGAAGCAGGTTGGTGTTCTCAAGTTGATGTGGGAAGGAAGGAGAACGTTTCTTATCATGCTTTTGTCAGTTTTGGGAAGCAATAGCATCTTTTCCTTCATATTTCCCTCATAATCACACTGTCTGTGGGGTGGAAAACGAGAAAAGTGTAATGTCCCATCTGCTAACCAGGAAGGATGTTTAGGAAGCAGTTGCAGATACAGATGGTATGTCCCCCCACAGGTTTATATAAACTGATTATTGAAGGCAAGTCCAATGGGAAGAGTAATATAAAAATCCAGGAATTGTATAGCAGAAAATGTAGTGATGAGTTGGGCTTGCAATTGTTGACACTCTTTGTGAAGAACTTGATGATCCTCTGCCATTAATCTGTGTTTGTGATAATTAACTCACGTCTAGCAGCAATGGGAAAGTCTCAGAGGTAACTCCTATACTGCTGATCTCATTAATTACATTTTGATACTTAAATACATCAAGCATTCTTTTGCATAAATGTTTTTATGCCACTGTATACTCCATCTGTCCATGTTGCTTGGACTTCTCCCTTCTTCCCTGGTGCTTGACACCAGCATCCCTAAGCCCAGAGACTTCTCTTTCTGGATGGGTTTGGGTTTTTTTTGTTAGCTGGTTTGGTTTTTCTGTTTGTTTTGTGGGGGCTTTTTTTGTTTTTGTTGTTGTTGTTTTTGTTTTGTTGGGTTGAGTTTTTTGTTGTTGTTGGGTTTTTTTGGCGGGGGGGATTTTCAAGAAGCTTAAATCTGACTTAATTTAGATATACTTCAAAGGATTTCTCCATATCTAGTCAGACTGGCACTCTTTGAAATACATGAGCCTAACAATCACTTCAGTTCATTTCAATTGCTAGGTATTTTTAGACACTGAGGAACCTTAGAACTGGCTTCATTCTAGCAAAACGGGAAGTTTCATTCTTGATTGGAAAACTGGAAAAGTATCAAATAGAAAAACAAGTCTAAAAAACACTTGCTGGTACAACCATTCTTTAGCTGTGTCCAAGTTGTAGCTCTACTTTGTAAAAGTAGAGATTTGGAGCTCTCCATTAGCTGTTTCTGCAGGCTGTGTGGAACTGGTTGAAGGGTTTGAGCTCCCTATCTTTTCTTTTTTCTTGTGATGAACTCTCCTTTTTATGTCTCCCATTTGCTTAAACTTCTTTCCTTCTTTTGACAAAAGCCATAAAGCCTTAGCAGCATGAAAAATCATGTATCAAACATGGCTTTGACTGATTTCTTCTCCTTTCTTTTCTGTGACTGAGTGACTCCCTCTTGCCTGAGCATCTTTGAATTTATATTGCCTTTATATAGCAAAGTGTATGTGTGTATATATATATACACATGCACACATAGTTATACCGTTATGTATATATATAGATATAAAAAGTTGTTCTGAGTACTAAGCATTAATTATGTTTGACTAATAATTTCTAGTCTAAAAGAGCTCAGAGAAGGTACATAATTTATATTAAGATGACAGTTGACAGGCTTGGCATTCAAGTTGCTTCTATAAGCTCTTTCCTCCTCCATTCATTCTTTTTGAAAGTTTACAGACATTTGTCAGACCTGTTGGATAACCAGTTTTTTCAAAAGCCACTTCCTTAATGAATTTGTCAGAGTAGATTCTGACTTTTTCTTATTTTGAGGCTGTATGAGATATCTGATAGCAGGGCACTGACTTCCATAGCTGTAATGTGCTTTTCAGTAATCTAAAATGTGTAATTATATCTGGTGGAATGAGCCAGACGGAAAGAAAATACAACCAAATAATGGGTTGAATGGTGTATGAAAGCTTCTTCTTCTGAAAGTAGTCACAAGACTTTTCCATGCTGTATTTCTGTGATTTATAGTTTTCTAGGTAATTCTTAGAGAAAATGAGCAGGATTTTAGGTCTACCCAGCTCCACTGTTTGATAGCTTTGGTATTATGCCTTAGGATAAGATCTTGAACAAGATGCCTGGTTTTTCTGTCAGCTTTCCACTGCACATCAGACAGTATTAGGAAGGCATATATTTCAGGGTTGATTTTTGCTACATTTCCTTAATTTCAGGAACTGCTTTACATTTAGCATGATACAAAAATGTAGGTCTTGATTTACTTTTGTGGGGGGGATGGTCTTGCCACCTGTCCTTTCTAGCCTAATTCTGCTGAGAACCTTTCAAGCCATGTTCCAAGGCAGGGCAAGCATAAATATAGGAAATTATTCCTTCGACTCCTTTGCTAGGAGTATTCCCTGATGTTTTATAGAATGACCTAACTTCTTAAATCAGTGGCTGTCAAGTAAAATTACTCAGCTGTGTAAAACCTGAAATAAGTTCCTAATTCTGCCTTTTTTATCCCTCTCTATTTCTGGTTAGAACTTTGTGGCATTTTGTAACTGTCAGTTTTTCTTGTATGGATACTTTAGAGTGTTGAATAGACTGCTTGATCCATACCTTTGTCCAAAAGAGGATGAAAAGTTACTGAAGTGATTTGTTTCTGCATCAAATCAAAGTAAATACAATTTTTGTTGAGTAATTGCACCTGTGGTTGTGTCCTTTAGTTTTTCCTTCTTAAGGTGGCTTAGTATTCAGAGGAGTCAAAGCAAAAATGGAAGCACAGAGAGATCACAAACAGGCAATATGCTGACACTTTTGGAGGCTGAGCTGGCCCTTCTGCATGCTCTAATTGATGTCAAGTCTTATTTAGCCTTAGCTATAAGGGCATGTAGCCAGAAGTCCATGAAGACTCAGGATGGAAATTTACTCCCATAGACTTAGGCTGAAGTTTAAAATAAACATGCAGGAGATACATGTTGAGCTGCATCTATAAGCTTCTGTGCACGATCTCGTGGGCTTTGGCAGCACTGGATTAAACGGCAATGAAGAAGTTTGGAAGAAGAGGGCAATTGTCTCATTTGCAAGTTAAATCCCTGTCATATCCTTCCCCTTCAGAGAGGCATGAACATCACCATTATTTCTTGCAGGAGTGTTCAGATGAGTCCTCATGTAAGAACCATGCATTCTGTTCCTGTTAAAATGAGAACTATTTGGTTTCTTAATTGAACTTAAAAGAAAAAATAAAAAGAAGTTACTGCATAAAAAGGGCAATTACAAGAGCCTTGAGCCCAATTTTGCTCTGATAGTCTATGTGAATGTTTTGCACCAGCCTAGTAATGTGCTGAAGGGCCATCACTAGAGATGAATTTAGTAACTAGCATTCATCCAGTCCCTGGCAGATCTTGTGTGTTGTCAACAAAGAAGCAATTAATGCCAATTATGAGGAGTTTTGTGATGTTGGTATCTCTGTAATCCTTGCCTGAGGACTGCCAAGCTCATTTCAAAAAGGGCAGCAGTCATCATATAATGATTATCAGTTACTGCTGTTAGGATTCGCAACAGGCTGGGAATTTCCTTCGTTGTAGTTCTGAGCAGTTTCTGGTTTTGAGTGGGTTTTGTTATTAGAAATAGCAGTTTTGTCTGCCTGTGGTAGGGCTTCACAAGAGTGGAGTAGGCAGCAGTGGCTAGATCCTTAGTGTGGGAGGTGCATGCAGTGAAAATAGGAAGCTCAGAGATTTCTCTCTAGGCCAGTGAGCCATCCAGTGCATCTGGTTGGTCGCTCTTCTGTTCTTGAGTCATTCCTCTGCCAGCTCTAGCTCCTGCTCTCATCTTCCCAGTGTTGGATGGTCATTAGGAAGGCAGCTTGTGGTGTTTGTCTTGAGGCAGACATGTAGTTTGAACCATGATTGTGTATTGTCTTGTCTAGCTTTTTGTCATGGATGTATCCTGATTCAGAAATTCATACTCACTCTGGAAGGTAGTGAACAGTCAAGAAAACAGGTGGATCTCCAAAGACTCTGCTTTTTGTTTCATCATAAGGTGTGCAGGACAGTCCAGTGATTCAAACATCATCTGTTCATTTTCATCTTCCAGCAGACCTATGGCAACAGTTTATGGCACAGTGAGTCCCTGTTTGGGAGTTGGGGTTCAAATAGCCCCAGATGACTTATGTCAAAAAGGATAGCTCAGTCCCGCCTTCGAGATGTTGGGCAGATGTTTCCAACTTCATAGAAATTCGCCTTGGAAGTACATGTACAAGCTTAAGGAATTCACAGGGCATAAAATAAACAACAATCATCAGGGATTCCCAAATTATTTTAATGTGTGACCTTTTCCTTCACAGTAGCTGCTCTTTAGAGGGGAAGACAGGTCAGAAAATGTCTTTTTTTTTCTTCTAATAAAGAATGTCTTAGTGCATCACCTAAGAACCTCTACTCTTTCAGTGATCAAAGGTAGATAATATAAACCAGCTGGCTTCAGACAACACCCAAGAAAGTTGTTAAATACTAATTTCTTAAATACTTATTTTATTGGGAGGGTTGACCTCTGGCCTTATGTTGCCATCACAGCTTACCCACTTGGTAGTTCATACCTACCTAACATGACTGTGTTTTGCTGAAGAGCAGTTTGCTAATTTTGGCATGTAGGCATAGGAACAGAACTTCTGGTACAGATCTCAGTTCTCAAACTCAGTCATGAAGAGCGAGGGATTAGAAAAGAAGATACTTTGCCCAATATTTGCAGTAGTATTAGAAAGTATTGGTATCTTTCTGAACACTGAAGTTGAGTCTTAACTGTTCTTACACCCCTGCATTTATCTGTGTGAAACTGCAACTGTATCTCTAGGCTTACACTCCCTTTTCTTTGGTGGCAGCCAAAGCTCTGTTTTGAAATAGATGTGGTTGTAAACTGCAAGTAAAAACAGGCACACGTGGCCACTGGATGTCACCATTCCTTCATACAAATAAGGTCAGCTCGCAAATATTTTGCATTTTCAAATATTTCTTGAGTATCATGTCTACTCAGTAGTTAGAGTAGAAAGGCTGCAAATTTTTGCTTTGTCTTTGAAAGTGTATCCAAAGTCTTTGTATCCTTAATGTACAATGTCAGCCTTCAAGATAAGGAAGGTGGGTCTGTCATGGTGCTTGATAAAGGAGTGTGAAGTGTGTGCTGGTTGTGGCTTTAAGAAAAGTAAAATAACATTTTTCTGAATCTAGGGCAAAAACTGTGACTTTGTGTATTGTCTAAATCTAGATGCCTGCATCAGGATGAAGGGCGTATTTTACCTCATGTTGACACTCCAGTGTTCAAATAATGCACTCTCAAAAAAGGCATAGTCTGCATGAAATGCTGAAAGGCATTTTCTTGCTTTCCAACTCAAAGGTAAATCCCTCAGGTGCTTTCTGACAGAACCCTTGCATTGCTGCATCCTGTCACTAACTGCTTCGTGCAGCACCTACCTCTGAAACATCATCAGTGGGGTGCTGTCATATCCTAAATAAAACATCCTCCTGGATAAACTGATTGGTTTATTTACCTCATACAGCCCTAACACTGAAGGCTTGGGGTCATTTTAATAATGAGAAGTACATTTTGGAGGCATATTACTTAATTTTAGGTGCATTGCTTGTCTGTGTGCATTTAGCTTGAGTAGGCATATGAAGTGACTTTCTTCAGAGTGCAATTCCACATTTATTTCTCCTAATGCAAAGTTAGCTTAAGAAACTCCTGTGTTGTTCATGTCCTCTCAGTTATGCTCATACAGCTGATCAGGTGGAGTCCATCAAAAACAAGCAAAAACCCATCCCAAACCACACCAGAACCACTGTCACACTGTTACTGATTTGCCAGGAGATGAAACTGAAATGAGCATGTTCATCACTTTTCCCAAATGCTGAGCAGTAAATAGGGTCACCCTAAAGAAAGAGCACCCAGAATAGTTTCTTAACCTTTTTACCCTACTACTTGATGTTCAGAGAAGTTTTCCTTAGATTCCACATAGGCCTTGACAGTTCAGGAATACTTCCAATGTCTTATTAGATGCTGACAGATTATCAGAGTAAGAATTTTCATTTTGCTGTTAGTTTGGTGTTTGGCCTATATGACCTCCCTGGCTTCTATCATCATGGTGGTAAATAGGGGAAATAGTTGGACTGTGACTGGCTTAATATTGGTTGCTGCTTTATATGTGTATGTTGAAATGCAGTGTGTCTGATAAATGAAAACAAAAGCTTGTAGGAACCACTTTGGATCAATTTGAGGTTTGTCAAGGTAGGGGATGATCACAGAGAAGCAATATTTTAACTATCACTGCAAGGAACAATCTAGAAAAGTGAATCTTTGAATTCAACAGCCGTTGCTTTATTTTAATTCAATAGCTGTTTCTTTATATTGGCCTCAAGCACAACTGGAGGATGCTTTAAACAGATTACTTCTGTGGACTGAAAGAGACAAGCGTTTTAAAATGGAGTTTGACATCTCCAGCCTTTCCTTCGTCAGTAAGGCAATGTTTTCAATTTTATTCAGTCCTCAGCCACATTGTGTGTAATGCCCATGTACTTTCATCCTGTTTTGTCTCCAATTTCTGGCACAAGAAAAAGAATGAAGTTGCTAAAATGTTTTGGCTCTTGTGTTCTAGTCTTTCTCATGCCTCTTATTATGGTACAGGTTGCATGAGTATTTACTTGCATTAAGTATTTCCCACCAAGGTGAAGCAGTGCTTCTTGAGAGGTGCAGAGCAATTTAATGGCAAAGCACTGATTATTTTGCTATGTCTCGTTTTGGAGCAGTGTTTGTCACCTGAGGATTCATGTGCCAAGTGACAAAAAGCTTCTAGCACTCTATGCTAGTACATGAGCTGCATTGCTGAAGTCAAAATGCTAATGAAATACTTCTGATTCTGGGTTTCAGGATCTGGTGTTCTGCCTTCCTCTTTTTTATTTTGAACTGTACATGGTCATAATCTTAGCAGCAAGCACAGGAGAATAAAAATACACTTGACCTGCAACAGAAGGCTAGTAAGCTCAAGGTCTTTAAGGAGAAGTGAGTTATTTAATGACATCTTGTGTTTGCTTTCTGTATTTCATATGCTGCAGCTTCTCTGGTCTTTTCTGTTCTCTGTAGGTAATTTCAGACATGCTTCTGACAGTCAGGTTACCTTGTTTTGTTCCCAGACCAGCAGTTTTGAAACAGCAGCATGGAAACAAGTCACTTGTGGAATATGTGGTGAGGCTCCCTGTAATGGAAAGATAAGCCTTGATCGTCCCAGTTGATCCTCGAGCAGTTGCCCTCATTTGGCAAGCTCTTTGAGCTAACCCTGTTTCCTACTGCAATACATCTGGGTCACTGGAAAAATATGTGTTTAGGAGGAATGCATGAGGTAGGCAAACCAGGTTACATCATGCTCAGAGCTTGTCAGGCCATGACTGCTTCCTAGCTTGTCCTGAATCTTGTTCAGGGGAATCCAGGTAACTTGGATATTTTCATCCAGTTCATGCTCACTGAGAAGGATCAGGGCTCATGTGAACTCTTTTGTGTATGTTTATCAGACCAGTGCCAGATGACATCAGGAGGATGTCACTCAAAACACTTGAATAGTCTTTAATTCATTATAGCAGTCATTAAGGGAACCTCTGGAGTCAGTTGCGTGTGGTAGGGGTGGAGTATGCCGCTACTTACATGGCCAATGGCATAAGCCTTGCATTTATAGCTGCATATTGGAGTTCTGGGTCCCTCAAGTGGTACATCAAAACTTGATAGTTGATGGGGGGGGGGGGGGGGGGGGGGGGAAGGTGTTCTTGTGCCTTTCTGTTCTGTGTGATACACATTTACACAGGAGCAGCACTACACAAAACCCACGCTGTTTGTTCAGGTACTGCGGATGACATCAAAACTCAAAAGTGAAGCCTTCATCTCTAAAAACGCAAATGCCTCAAGGTTTTTTGTGCTTGTGTCATGATATTGAATTGGTCCCATTTTTAATAGCTTGTAAAATTAGAAATAAAAATGGAGGCGCTGAAAGCAAAGCAAAGATTATATGAACTAGAGAGTAGTTCTGTAGTAGTTCTGTTCTAAAAACTCACTGCTGTGAAGTAGTGTAGACAGGATTTACTGATCATATGTTTTACTGTTTTACATGCGTCCTTTTGTTTGTATTATGAGAGGATTATAAAATCACTATAATTTAATTTTTACTCATTTTTTTCCTCTAATGTCTCATGTAAATCTTTTTGATACATGAAACATGAATATTTGGATCAAAGTCACCAACCTCAGTAGCAGTACTCGGTGAAGTGATTTGTCACCAGTAAGACTTTCCCATCCTCTGAGAGGCAGACATTTAGCATATTCATCAGGTTGTACCTACACTGAAGCAAACAGCATTCATATTCATGTGACTGTTTTCTCTCATGGTTTACAGATTGCCTTACCAGCATAAGCTAACTTTGAATTTTTTAGGACATTTATTTTTGGTATTTTATAACTAAACCTTGAAAGCTCTGACCTAAGAAGAGGCGGTGGATGAATTTTATTGGCTTGAAGTGAGAGTCAGGGAAAGAAGAACTTGCCTTGCTGCAGGAAAAGTGCTAAAATACAAGTGGTTTTGGTTGGTTTTTTTTTTTCCTTGCATATATTTGCACGTCTGTGGAGTTCCAGAGCTGTCTGGTATTTCCTCTGCACTGCTGGTAGTTGTGCCTTCTCATCTATTTCAAAAATTTTCTTCTCCCCAGATTGGTGCCCAGAAGCCTTCCCATTATTGTTCCCAGTTCCTGGGATGGCACTGGGAGAAGCACCAGCATAGGCAGGGTCTTGGAGGCTGCTCCTTGTCTATGTTTGGGAAGTATGATAAGACCAGATAGATACAAGTTGGTGGGCCATTGTCATTTGCTTGGTGCTGTGCTATTGCCACTGTCATTTAAGCAATGATATTAAGAAAAGAGCTTTTTTTGTAGGGAAGAACAACATAGGCAGGGCCATGCAAGGTGACTTGGTCTAATAGGAGGTATTGATAAGAGCTATTAAAATGTCCTGAAAATCCTAGCCTTTATTGTCAAATAAGGGTGAGCAGAGTTCTTGAATTCTGAGCCTTTAAAAACACACAAAGCCAGCAGTTCTCTGCATATGTATTCAATGTGTGTATTTCTCTGTGTGTTAGCATGTACCAGACTGCTGCTCTTTGCTGTGGCAGGACAGCAGAGCCCTGTGAGAGAAGCACACCTCACTCTGTGCTTGGAGTGGTGGGTCAAGTCACAGTAGAGTAGTATTAAATTGCTGTAGCTAGATGAGGTTTAGGTTCAGGTGTTAAGATATAGATAGCCAGTGGATCTTCTGACAAGGGCCTCCAGTTGAAGACCTGGGAGCTCTGTGCTGTTTCCGTCTGTATAAATTCTCCATGTATTATCTTTCTCTATAGAAAGTTCTAGGTGATAAAATAACAGGCACAGGAGAGATTACTTCTACTTACTTCACTAGCTCTCAAAATAATTTTTTATGCTGAATTAATTGATTTTACCCACTCCCCAACATTAGATGTATTCACAATTCTGGTAGGTTTTGCACTGAAGGCTGCATTAAAATATCAGAAGTCTCTTTAAGACCTGTTTCACTGCTGAAAATTCTCAGTTTTGCAGTTAGGCACTATATGATTATAGTACTTTGACATTTAAGTCCTCTTTGTTCCTTCTTTCCTTTGCTAATGTATAATAAGGTACTTTATTCTGTAACAAAGGCTACTTTTGTTGTTTCTCTGTGTTATGTTCACATGAACTTCTAACTTAATCCTAGATATTAAAAATTATACTTGAGACTTTGGTTTTGGCTTGTTCTCTTTTGTATGAATATGTTCATATGTTTAAGTTGGAAATAACTGGGACATAGAAATACCTGCAAACAGAATGGTTACAAATTTTAACACTGGCTTACTGTATACAAATGGTTAATATGTATTAATCTCTTAGTAGCTGGGAATTCAGTAAGATCAAAGTAACATTTCTAAAAGATGAAGGTTGTTTGAACTTTTTTGATGTGTTGTTGTTGGGGGCTGAGTTTTGAGCTTTTAAATTTGCACTTCTTGGGTTTTGGCAGGTAAGGGACTAATGAGTTAATAGGCTGTTTTAACTAATTATGCAGATGTTACCTTGAAATACTCTCCTAATGAAAATATTGACTGGGCAGAACAATTATATCCTTGTCTCCATTTATAATCAGAAAATATCTTACATAGGAGACCAGAACAATTAACATGACCTTAAACATAAGTTTGACAAAAGTATGAATGCACAAGTGCAAAGCCTAAATAGTTCCATGGTAAAGATGAGACTTAAAATGTCCACAGCTTTCTCATCTTTTAGGTTTCTCTGAACACTTTGATTATACTTCATGCCTCAAATCTAGTGCTGATTTGTTTTTCTTCTTTATTCTCTTTCAGAAAGATGAGGTGTACCTCAACTTGGTGCTGGACTATGTTCCTGAAACAGTATACAGAGTTGCCAGACATTATAGTCGGGCCAAACAGACACTCCCTATGATTTATGTCAAGGTAGGTAACTTACAGATGTGGTTAGGTGAAGCAAGATAGTACAGAAATACGCTATGGATACTCTTTTCTGACATAATAGTAAATTTTCAGAAATTTCTAGAAGCAAATAGATCTTGAGGCAAGGAAAAAATTTAGAATTACTTGTTGTTATTGTGAAGGAAGAATAGAGGGTTGAGACTTAAACACTCCCAATTTCTGACCTTACAGAAATCTTGGAATGGGTTGGGGATACCGAGTGTGGGGGGAGTGTTTTGTTTTTGATGCAGCTTGGATGGAGACTGAGACCAGCCAGATTAGCAGCTTTCAGTTTCCTGAGATGGTGAAGACATAAGAGGACAAAGGTCAGGAACTGAAAGAGGATGTCAGGAGGATGTTCTCTAATCTGGTATCTTCCCCTTTTCCTGGCATATGAGTAAGAGTTCATGTGCTTTTGTTGTGGTCATGAAAGGCACATTTTTCTTTCTGCTTGAAGCTCATTGGCTTATGTCTTCAAAAGGGGTAAGGTGCTTGTATGCAGTTGTAGTTTCAAAACCTTATTCAAGTTGTATACATCTTTTACACAGGAGTTAAAGTAAATAAAATTTCTCATTTGCTGTCCAACATGGGACCCACCTGGGGCCTCATAGTTCTGTTTCCTATATTGTGGTGAGCACAATCCACACATTAGTGAATGATGATGTTTTCACATGGCATTAACTTGTTAACATGGCACACAGATAATATTTAATGGAAATTACCAACAAAATTTCCTGATGCATATTGACTTCTCCAGACACCTCCTTAAATGTATAATGCTTAATGTAAGGGCTGGCTTAAGAAAAAAATTCAATTTGGTTGAAAGAAGATGAGAGTTTCGAAGGTGAAAGCTACAAACAGTAATTATTTCAATAATGAAGTTTTGTGCCATAACTACATGCATAAATTGCAAATGGCATGTCTCTGCAATAGGCATTACTTTTACCTGATTTTTAAGAAAGCACAGAAATTTATCATCCAGCAGACTTCAAGGTCACTCCCTTTGGTCTGTTGGTGGAACATCATGTCTTCAGGTTATATGCTCCTCAAAATCTGTAGGCTTGGCTTTTGATAACTTGTTTATATATCTTTTGTTAGTGTTCTTGCCCTAATTGTTCTCGTTGTGGGAACTTGAGAAAATTGTTCTTCCTTACACTTTCAGAGAAAAATCTGCTTCAACTCTTTCATCTTGCAGGATGCCTGAGACTTCCTGTTCCAGGTAGTCTGGAAAGCTATTCTTATTTTTCTGGCAAGGCTTTTATATAATCCTGTATATAAAAAGATCATGTTGCCTTAATGTCATTAAAGATTTTGCAATTTTTCAGGCATCTTGGCTACACAAAGGTCAGATCATACCTATTTGTTCACTTCTGATGGATAACTGTGCAGGCAGAGAGCTGCTTTTCCCTGAATAACAAAGAAACTTAAAGCTGCACAGAAGCTGCTCTAGTAATCTTCTGGTTAATCTTTATTTGTAATTTCTAACCTGCTGTAAGGAGTCCTTGGAAATTTTGGGTTTGCTTTGTGGAGATGAAAGGCATACTTTATAAATCCCACATGTGTTAACTTGACCCCTCAAGTTAGATCAGTCTTTTGCATTATTTTGCAATACCCTTGCACAATACATACTTGAGGGACTAGAACAGGCAATTCGGAAAAAATGTTTGTTTGCTTTTCTTTGTGCAGAGTTGTGGTTTTCAGAAACAAGTATGAAAACCAGAGGCCTAGAGCCAAAATTCAAGCAATTCTCTTCCCTCTCCTACTTTCCTGCCAAATAAACAACAAAAAACAAGGGGGAGAGAAAGTGTGACGACAAAGATAATGGTGAAAGAGTGGCAAACATGACCTGATATCAATATCAAGTTAATTGCACCTGGTTATATAGACTATTAAAGGTGAACTGTGGAAAAATGTGCTTGTGAAAGAAAAGTGTGGAGTTGCATCCCTGGTATAGTGTCCTGCCTGTAGCTTGATTTTTGTTTGTGGGGACACAACAAAAATAAAAAATAATCTGGCAGCCTTTTGTCAACCTTAAAACAGGGCTTTCTATGCCTTTATGACTGTATATGCTATACATCCTTAATTGTATCCAGCAGCTTTTCATTATCCATAGCAAAAAGTGTGTATCTCCAGAAGCTGGACATCCTCCCCCTGCCCTGTAAGCTTCCTGTGAAGTTCTTGGCTTCGTAATACCTCCCCTTGCTGTGTTCTTCCTTGCTAAGGGGTTAGCCAGCCCTGGAAAGTGAGCAGAGAAAACTCTCCCTCAGCATACTAGTTTGCTGTGCCTTGCATAAACTTATTTTGAACAGTTGGTTTTATTTGCCTTCTGTTTTTGTCCAGAGATTTGAAATTAAAATGACTCTGTCCCCTCAGCAAGAAACACTGAGAGATTCACTTCAGTGACAGGCTGAGACACTACCCTTGTCTTTGGGCAATATTTAATATAGCTTCACTAACTAAAGGGTTTTCTTTTGGATTTTGTGGGGTGGTTTTTTTGGTTGTTTGTTTGTTTGGGGTTTTTTTTAATAACCTGGAATACTTCACTGCTGTGAAGTGGCCTATTTGTAGAGCATACTGAAACTTTTTTTGGTATGCTTTTTATGATTGCCATTATTTACAAATGTTGGAAAACTGGCACAATTATTTCTTTGGAATTATGCTAATTATGCTATCTCAAAGGACACATAAAAAGATGTGAAACACATGTGTGTGTATGCAGCAAAGGGCGTGTGGGGAATGTATTCAAATACCTTGCCCACCTTCATAACCCTAGTAGGCATTCAGTATGGTCTTTTTCTCAGTGATTTTGTTTTTCTTCTAATAAGGGTTTGTGCTAAACTGACTGTTAACCCTGATTTGACTGGTATTTCTGTGTTCCAGTTGTACATGTATCAGCTGTTCCGGAGTTTAGCCTATATCCATTCCTTTGGGATCTGCCACCGGGATATAAAACCACAGAACCTCTTGCTGGACCCTGATACAGCTGTTCTAAAACTCTGTGACTTTGGAAGGTAAGCACATTTGTGGTCTGAAACCTGGTGAAGAGATCTTCCTTGATGCAACTTTGCCAAGAAATTCTCAGTGTCCCTTAGAAGGTTTTTATTTGTAGCTTAAAAGAGGAATTACTGCTATTCTATTTTCCCCCCAAAGTGAGTTCAAAGGAGTGGCAGGGAAGAGCTGGAAAAGGATATTAAGAGGGAGGGAATTAAACTTCACACCTCTTATTTTTGCAGGTATTAGAAAAATGAAATAAATACACCATGACATGGGGAAAATACTACAGCATGGAAAACCAGAACCAGTTATTGCAGTGAAGTGTGTTTGGGCAAGAGAGGACAGGTGTGGTGGCATTGTAACTTAAAAAGGATGATGTTACACTAGTCAGTCTACTTGCACTTACAACAATTCACTTAATGTTGCAAATACCATAGAGGCTCAAAATCAAAAGCAGCACTTCATTTGAAGCTCTTGGATAGTGGACATCTATGTTCTGGTTTCCTAAGGCACATTGATTTCTAATATCCACTCAGAATCACCTTTAGAGTCCAGCCCCTAAGAACCAATACAGAAATTCTAGCAATCTGCAGTGAGACAAGACGTAGATTTCTCTCTGAGAAAGTTCAGTCTTTAGATTGTGCTGTAACTTTGCAGACTAAAATAGTTGGGGTATATGTGTGAGAGGTCACAGAGGCTGCTGTTGCTAAATTTGCTTGCCCATAGTGAGTGGGAATGTCAGATGGGGGTTATTCAGGCAGGGCATCGTCGTGGCTGGTGCCTTGGGATCTCCTCAGCTCTACATCACCAGCATTGGGACAAAGTAGGAATCATGCTGAAGCTCAACACTGACAGCGCATCAAGGGAGTACTTACTATTTTTTATCAGTGGGAATTTGTTAAATGTAGTTTCTATATAGAAAACTGAAAACTGAGACACTTTAAAATGGGTGGTGGAAGTTCTTCACTGCAGGCTGAGAGGAGTGTCTGGAGAGCTGAACACTGGATTTGACTGGCTTGCAGTCAATTTTTTTCACTTTAGTTACTATTTGGTGCTGTTTCGGTGAATGTCATATTTCCAAAAGGGCAGTAAGGGAAGTTTTGTCTTCCAGCTCCTTTTTGTCTTGCACTTGTTAATTAAGAAAGAAGTGTAATATGCCCATAGACTCATGTTCCTTAAGCAATGTGGTCTTGTGGCCCATTCTTTTCTTGGATTCTTTCAAAAAGAAGTATTGAGGCAATACTGTAGGTTAGCCCCTCTATGGCTGATCGATTACAGTATAAGAGAAACCTTCATGTTAATTGTGGACCATTGACATGTGAATACAATGGCAAAGGCTTTTTGTTTCTTTGTCACTTCATACCAAGCTCCCTTAAGTAGCAAAGGAGCAGAATATTGTGATGGAAATTAAAAACCAACTGAACAAAAAAGCAAACTAACAAACAAAAACCCCAAACAGACAAAAATACCCCACTCAGTCCTTGTGAATATCCAGAGCTTTTAAACCTTAAATGGTGGCTACATTTGAACTGTTTTCTGTCCTCTTTTCCACTGTAAACAAGCCTTTGTATTTGTCAAATGACAACTGGCAGCCTGTTTTTCACCTAGATTGTACTCAGAATTTCCTTTGCTGAGCCCAGTACAAGGAGATGCTTGATGGATTGGACTGATTTCACAGTGAATCAAGGAGTCAGTTTGAATCAGCTTAAAAGAATATTGTACTTCAATATTTGGGAATGGGGAGTGGGTGAAGAGTGCCAAAGCTTCGTGTTGGTGTGCACAGCAATGTTGAAGTGTTCATGACTGAAATACTGTTGTTTTCTTTCCAGTGCAAAGCAGCTGGTTCGTGGAGAACCCAACGTGTCGTACATCTGCTCTCGGTACTACAGGGCACCAGAGTTGATCTTTGGGGCCACCGATTATACCTCCAGTATAGGTATGTGTGTGCATTTCATTGACATCTGTACCAGCTTGCCTCGGTTTTTATCCTCTACTGTAGTGTAACGGTTTCCAGAGATCTCAAATGTAATCCCCAGGGGCTGAATTTGGTTGTAAATTGTTAGGTACCACTTTTTAAAGAAATACAAGTGTTTTGTAGATGGCTGCTGTGCTTTCTACACCTTTTGAGATTTCAGCATTATTTACACTAGGAAAGGGGCTTTTACAATGTAGAGGGGGAAAATCTGATTACAAGTGGAAAAAAATTCCATGTAATGTTGCCATTTAGTTTAAAAGTAAGTATGAGATCTCAAGCTAGAAAAGCATTTTTAGTAACTTGAAATAACTATAAAGAATGTCTGCAGAAAAACAGCTACTGTTTCTGATGTGCTGTAAAGACATAAATCTGTAATTTATTTACTTGGCTTTTTTAGTAAAGAGTTTATAGGGGGAGGTGTGACCTAATGATTGAATTAAATTCTCTTTACAACTTTAATATATTGTGTACAGCAGTCCTTCTAATTCAGCTAATTCTGCTAGCTCTTACTGTCCTTTAGTCATTAATTTTGAACACAAAGAACTCTTTCTATATACCTGTCACATGGCTGTGTCATGGAGATACTAGGGAAGCTGGAGGTTTCATGGAGATCAGGAACAGCCAAGTTTTCTTACAGTAGATAACCAAAAATGAACAGCAAAATGAAAAATGTTGGAAATGAACAACAGTGTGTTGGCTGGTTGTTGGTAACTACTTCAGATTTTCAGTCAAGATACTGCCCTGGGCTCCTTCTGAGTTCTAGTGCAAAAGAGAACAATTGGCTCTCCGCACAATATTGGGGAACCTTTTACTCTGCTTATGGACTTGAGTCATTTAGGCAAGGTTTAATGTTTTCCAAAGGATTTTGAGATCATGATCAACTCTTGGTAGACTGTGTTTATAACCAGTATATTTAAACTCACTATGTTTGAACTAGAGTGAAACTCAGTGGCTGGCTGACTTGTTTTAACTCTGCAGCTCCTAAAGAGGAACAAAAAACCCCACCTCAGCATGTTCCTGAAGACTTCCCTGCTCTCATAAATTTTTTTCCCATTATTTACTATTCAGTATGTATTGTAGCAACTCTTGCATATATTCCTAGTAGGAAAAAGAAGCAGAACCAAGAGTAGTCTGGGGAAAGTATGGCACAATAAAGATAGAAGGGCAGAACTTACTGTTGGCTGCTGCCAGAAGTGGCAGCCCCACCCCTGCACTTGTCCCTGGATACCCTGGCTCTCACAGTTTACTCTTTAATTTGCTGATTCAGCATCAACTGACAAGAAATTTTGGCAGGTTAACTTCCTGCTGTGTGAGTGACTGAGTGCAATCAGCAGTATTGTGCAGTCCAGTAAGCAGCAAAGCCTAGGTAAAAGCAAAGTGTTGTGAGCTCATGAGTGAGGGAAAGGTGGCTGATCCCATTTGACATCTTTTTGCCAGCTGAGAGCTAATAGATTGGCTCAGCTGCATTATCAGAGTGCACTGAGACCTCTTGTTTCAGAGGATAGCTGCATAAAATGTGTATTTTATGTGTCAGCAGGAGAAGCTGCTTTTCAGATAAGCCTGTGAAGTGTCTCTTGCTCCAGCTGCAGACCCTTGTTCAAATTGTGCTTTCCATTTTTGTTGTTTTACCTGCTGGTCTCTAAAATGGTTCTAATAAAAATTCCATTCTGAAGTGCAATTTTTCATTTGCCTTCAAAAATATCTTGAATTTCAGTCATTGTTCTGACTGTCTTGTGCCAAAAACCTCACCTGTCCCTCCAAGTCCTTTCTTTGAAATTTGCACTGAATTGCTTGAAAATTAAGTTAATACTCCTTCACTCCTTCCTGTCCTATCCACCTTCCTCTTCTTTCTTAGCAGTCTTTGGATTTGGGAGATGAGCAGGAATAAAATGCTTTTACAAGCTCTACAGTTTCCCAGTGTTCTGCAGTATGCTAATTTCTAAGGGTTAAGAAATTCTAAAGGTTAATTTTGTGGTGCTGCTGTTTGTACATATCCCTTAGTTCTTGCTGGTAGGCAGCAATGGTGCATAGTGAGAACTCTTCCTTATTTCACATGGGATTGTTCATCCAAGCTCATCCAGCTTGTTGGAAAACCAATCAACAAGCATATAGGGATTTATTAAAAGAAGGAAAAGACTATGTAATTATTAGTGCTTTATCCATAGCTCAGAGTGTAGGGAACTGTGAAATGCTTCAGTATTGTAATGCTGCCTTTTAAACTTATATGTTGGCATGCTTGGTTTTTTTAGTTCTTGTTTTTCTTGTGAGTTGTTAGCATAACAACCTTTTCCTACTATAGTCTTTATCACTCTGTAAGAATGACTTGGGTGTGTGGTAACAAAAAGTGAGCTTTACATGTAAGGCAGGGATCTTTATTCTCCCAGTTAAATATCCTCTAGTAAAACTGTGGTAAAAGTTAAATCAATGAAGAATACAAAGCCAAAAAGTGTTCTAAGTAGAAATTTTCCTACATTATCTGCAAGGCTTCCAACTGTTTTTTGTGAGAGTTTTTGTTGTTTGTTAATGTTACTGCAGGGCTTATGATTATAATGCGCTGCAACAGGATAATGACTGGAAGGATTTCTGAGCAAGAAGTCCTTTTTAAGACTAGGCAGTGGCACTGGTGGCCCAGTACTTGACTGCACAGCCAGCTGCATTATGGCAATGTCAGTTGTTAGTCATCTTGTTTAGCATTGTAACCAGGAGTTGCATTAGGCTGTCTGGCTTCATCCAGGTTGTCTTTAAGCACATGAATTTGTCCTCATGACATTACTTGCTCTTCAGTGTAGCAGTTCATTCCAGGATGTGTCTCTTCATCCTGGATGTCACAACAAACTGTGAACTGGTATTTAACTTCTAGGATCTTGATTGTTTCATTGAAGTGCATGACTTCAATTCTAACCCAAGAGGTCCCTTTAAAAAATAATTGAGCCAGGGATGTGATGTTTGTCACACTTCTGTAAAGTACCACATTAGTGCTGCATTTAAATACATACCGTAGTAAGAGCAGCATCAAATCACATTTACTGCAGTTAGTGTCTTCAGCAGACCTGGGACTCTATTTTTAAAATAACGACCTGGGAAATGACCTATTAGAGTTCTTAAATAGTCACTGTTGCCAAATAGCTGCAAGTCCCTACCCATAATAGCTGTTATGTGACTGCATTAGAACTTTACAGGATTTTTCAGTCGTCAGGCACAAGTATTCATGTCAATTGGGTGCCTTCATAGCTTGTACAGATTGGGCCTTTGTGCACCTTTGGCTATGAATTCTGCAAGTGTGTGTGTGTGTGTTTGTCTCTAAAGCTTGCTGGGAATGGACATAGTTTATTTCCTGCAGCTGATTTGCAGGAGTTTGTTGTTGGTTGTTTGGGGTTTTTTGAGGGGGGGGGGAAGAGAGGGAAGTGGGGGGCTGGTTTGTTGGTTTTTTCCAAACCAAGCCCTTCAGCTGTGCCTTGACAGCGTTTTGGCTGAGGTTTCTTCTTTGCCAATCTGTGTGTGTTATAGCATCCCAGAGTATGTTGATGGCATGGTTCTGGCTGTGCTGGTCATATGGGTGATGCTGCTGCTGAAAAACCCTGGAATGGGTGCCCATGTTCCCCTGCAGTGTCCTGGGACAGGCACTGGAGTAGGGCTGGATGCAGGTGTTTCTGTGGCCTCAAGCTCCTTTTGTATGGAAAGAAGCTGAGCTTTGCCTCCATCTCATGTGGTTTTTCCCTAGGTGAGGTGACAGGGCAGGGGAGGACTCAGCAGATCCTGGTGGTGCTTCTGCACGAGGGACTGCTGCTCTCAGTGCTTTTGTTCCACCACTGCACTGGCAGGAGTTGGGACTGTTCCAGAGGGAACATTTATAGCCACTGTCAGGGAAAGATTGATCTGCATGACCATTGCTGGCTTCTCTTGGGGTGTCTGAAAATAAGTATCATCAAGTTGTTCATTCACGTTCCTAGCAAGCATGTGTTTCACCTCAGCAGTCTGGAGCAGAAGCTCCTTCTGCAGGTATGTGTAGTTGGCCTGTCTCAGAGTTTCTTGAGGAAGAACCACCACAAGGTGTGTCCCTGAACAGTTGCCAAACAGTCAGAAGGATTTGCTTCTTTCTCAGATGGCAGCTTCCAGTGCTGAAAGTAAACAGGTGTGTTAATTTACTGAACTACTCTGCCACCTGTCATTGTAGTTTCATCTCTTCATTGCAAGAGAATAGAGATACCTGTGTTTAGTTTTTGTTCCAAATACTGAAAAAAGCATGTCTTTCAAGCATTT
The DNA here is from genome assembly GCF_023055355.1 of Agelaius tricolor. Taxonomy (NCBI): domain Eukaryota; kingdom Metazoa; phylum Chordata; class Aves; order Passeriformes; family Icteridae; genus Agelaius; species Agelaius tricolor. The sequence goes on from NW_027269269.1 coordinate 23,908,677, forward strand.
TCATGTTTCAGCCTTACTCCTTCTCGTCAGTCCATGGATCTGTGGTGGCTTGATGTACAAAACTTCTACCAACATACCACACCTGCCTGTAATCCTGAATTTTGCTCTTGTTCTGACATCCCAAATATTGTTTCAAACAAGCAGCAGTGAAAAGCACTTCGGGTCTGGCATTTGGCAACTAGAAGCTGTTGATTTTATGACTTCCCAGGGCTGCTTTACTGACTTTTGGTTTGTTTCCACAGTTTCCAGAGCAGCAGCTTTGAGTCACCTCCAAGATGGAGGATGTCTATCAAGATGAAGGAATAGTGAGGCAGAGATGAATAGATGAGGGTAATAAAAAAGTAGGAAGGTAAATACGCCCCATAAAGCGTCAGATAAATGGAAGTTCTTAATTTGTACTAAGTGGATAAGAGAAACTGTCTTTTTTCCCCCCCTTCCTCCTCCATGTCCTCCAAATAACGAGTAAGAGGAGCTAGAGTGTAATTCAATGAATGGTGCTTCTGCTGTGAAGAAGAGGGCCAGCTTTTCAGCTTGGAAAGGCAGAGTTTAAAATCAGAAAAAGTGAAATTTGTGGACAGGGTGTTAATTTCCAACTCAAAATGGCTATTGCACGCTTACAGAATTAAAGCTAAGGAGTGTATTTTGCACTGTTTCTCCTAAATGCCTCTTCCTGATTTAAAGATAAATACTTGTTTTCTTGCCTTCTGTAATGCTAGAATGCATTCAAAAGCAAGGGCATTATGAATATTATATTATTAGACATCGTCCATCTAACAGCTCTGAAGATCAATAAAGTAGTAGAGACTTAATTTAAGAAAATTTTTGTAGTACAAGAGGCTGTATGAATTTTTGTGTGTTTAAATTAATGGAGGTAGGTTAGGTGATAATGGTATTTGTCTAAGTGTTCTTTAGTCTAGGAAAGATATGGCATTAGCTACCATTGTAATGTGTGACTACTATCTAAAATAAGCTTATTTGAAGGTTGCTGTTGCCTGGCAGTTGTATTTATTCTCTGTATAGTTTAGACTACATTTCACTGAAGGTATGAAGAAAGTACCCTTGCCTGCTATCTTAATATGAGTAGTTTTCAGTATTTTCTCCTAAAATTTCACGTTGTCCCAACTAGTTTGGCGTAAGGACCATTTGTTGATGTATTTTTCTTTTAAGATTCTCTCGTGTTTATTAGCTAATTTAAAGTATGTGAATGAGAGTCCTAGATGGCTTTAATTAACTTGGCACATACTGAAAAAAAAATAGTTCAGAAAATGCTTCTTCTCCCATGGGAGCAGGTAGTTACACCACATATTAATCTGTAGCAGTTAGCTCTGACTGTACTAAGACATAAAAGTCTCTGGGAAGGAACTACTCTAAGCTGATCACTTCCTTTAAGTAACATGTCTTTCAATACAGAAATTAGTACTTGTTTACTTCAGGCTTGAGGAAGAATTTTACCATCCTGGTGTGGTAGATATATTTTAAAATGCAAGATATAAAGGGTGTGGGGAAAAAAAAGAGCAAACTATCCTGGAACCAAATTTTAGTCAATGGCATAAATTCCATCAAGTTTCAGCAGAGATGAAATTTCTGAGTTTGTTCCTTATTGTACATTGCTTATCAAGAGTTGTATAAATACCTGTGTATATTGTTTTGTTTCTGTCCCTCCTTGGAGCTCCTCAACTTAGCCTCCACTCTCTGGATTTTGTTGAGGTTGCTTCAAGGATTTGTTCACTTCCTTGTCCAGGGAACATTGCCCAAGTCCTGATTTGGAAGTTGGTGAAATTACATGCCTGGAAAAAAGATGGAGATTTTGAAACGCCTGTGTTTTACTGCACTGTGTATTTAAAGTGTTAGCAGGCAAAGTAAAGGAAAAGTAAATAGACTTTAAACAAGACATTAGATTGCTTAGGTTGGAAGATTTCAGTGCATAAGGAGCAATAGGTTTCTGATGGATTTTGATGTATGTTTGAGGGATTAAAGCCAGCAAGTATTCCTCAGCCATTGCCACCTATTTCCTCATGACCTACATCCTTGCTTTTTTCCCTCTGTTCCCATGTGATGCCCTCAGCTTTCTCGTGTGCCCTCTGCTGTTCGTGCTTGGCTTTCTTGAACAAGGACCTGCACATTGTTTGGCTGGTTTGCAGCTGCAGTTTGGCAGGGCTGGGGAATCCCAGCCCTTCCCCAAAGGACTGAACCCTCCTCACCTTGGCACCAACACTGCTGTTTTTATAAAATTTTTGTATTGCATTTGAGACTTCTGCCCTACAGACTTGTCTGAAATAGACTGGTGGAGTGCAAAAGCATTTAGGGAAACTAGGAAAAGCAAAAAGAGCTCAAAGCCAACTTAATGGAACAGTCAGACCAGAAGGTTATTTAAAACAGTTTGAAAAAGCCACAGTCTAATCTGAAGAAAGTAATGCTAGCATACTTTCAAAATCTTAAAAGGAAGTGAATTGTGATTAAAGACTTACTCTCCTGTCAGCTCTGTGTTTGTATATATTCTGTCAAATATTTGTCCTTGCCATATATAACATTTTCAGTGCAAAATAAGGATTTGAGTTGTAAATAATGATTACAGATTTGGTGTAACTACTTGTTTTGTAAAGGACTTGGCTTACTTAAAACCCTTTAAAGGTATCTTTAAATAGAATTTTAAGTTATAACATTCTGACTGCTTAGTACATTTAATCTATCTCTTTGGTACCTCTGGAGAAATCTATCTGTTGAACAGTTATGTAATTCCTCTAAACCTAATACGTATGGGAGACACCAAAAGTGATGCTTTGCATCATGGTTTTGCTGGATGTATTGGTCCAACAGCAGGAGCTATCAGAGAGAGACATTGATTAGTTAGATGCAATTAAACATTCTTTACATGATTCCTTCTTAGTTTGTTGTCCAGAAGAGATCTTAGCACCTCAGTGGCCATATCAGCTTTTATTAAATGTGACTAAAACATTAAAAAGCATCAACTTGTATGTTTGCTTGCTAAAATTCAAGACTCAAATGTCAAATTATTTCTGGTACTGTTTACATTGTAAGTAGTTACGTTTTAGGATAAACCCTGATGCAATGTTTGCACCAAGACATTAGGTAAAAGTGCATCCATTTGATTTGGAAGTGAATAATTTCAAAAGCTGAAGTAATGACAGTGGTGTTAGTCTACTGTATGTTCCAATTGAACCATATTCCTGAGGAGGGGAAGTATTTTTGCAAAGCCTTCTCACTCTTTCCTTTAGAAATGGGGGAAGGAAAACTGTGTTTTAACTTGCTGATTATTTTGATATAAATCTTAAACTCCTGAAATTTTTATTTGATTTTATTTTGCACCACTCCGTGGTGATTGTGACAAAGTGATAATAGATGGCTTGGAGAGCTGTCAGAGATGTTTTCCTTGCTCAGACCTTTAGCCATAACTGGCAGGGTTGTGCATATCCTGCTTTACAGTACCATGGATCATAGAATGGCTTAGGTTGGAACAGACCTTAAAGACCACCTTGTTCCAACCCCTTGCTATGGGCAGGGACACCTTCCACTAGACCAGGTTGCTCAGAGCTCCATCCAGGCTGGCCTCAAACACTTCCAGAGATGGGACATAGTTTAAATAGATGAGGGAGTAAGGATTTCTGTCATAGCATAGATTATCTCAGTGGAACAGATCTCAGGAGATAAATTCTCCTGGGGAACAAGGCTAGCTCATAAAAGTAGGTGAGAGTTCAAAGACATATGGGTGGAAGGGGAATGGTTTTCCTTTTTGGGGTGTTTCTTTGTATTCCAGACTTTATGGCTCTTCTGTTGCTGATTGCTTGTTTGAGATTGAATTTTAGTGTAAGGTTTCAGGTATTCATTCAACAATTGAAGACTTTCTAGAAAACTTTACAGCGAATCTATTTTTGGGGAGAAGCAGTTTTCTGCAATCAAGTACAATACTTCTACTGTGTTGAGCAGCTTAAAATTCCATTTATTTGCTGTGCAATTACATTAGATTCTCACAAACACTGATAAACAGTGTTTATTGCATTTGCTTTGTTAGATTTTTCTCTTTGGTTAATTAAATTCCAAAAATAAAATACTGTGTTCTGTAGTACACTTAGATACATTCCTAAGTTGCCTCTGTAATATTGAATTGCCTAATTATTTAAGAAGATATACCTGGAATAGATTATGAAAATTTTCTTCATGTAGGAGGAATAGCTCCTAAGGACTTCTTGAGGTTTTTGGTATACATACAAAATTAGTTAAAGGCTTCTTCTACAAGATGCTGTTGACATGTGATCTGTGACTTGCAGTTCTGTTACTCATCCAAGTTGGCAAATGGAATTGGGATAAAGATTAGATCTTGAAGTGACTGGGTAGAGAGGCTGCCTCCCAGATCCCTTAATCATCATGTACTTCAGGATACTAGTAATACTTGCAGTACTGGTTCATCTGTCAGTGCATGTATGCTTACAATATATGTATGAAAAACTGAGTCGATTCAACACTGAGAAACAGTAAAAACATCAGCCACTGTGTTGCATGATACCTATTCGTAGTTCATAATCAATGTGATTTAAACCAACACAGGGAAATTCTCAATTTATAAATGGCAAGCATTTTATGGTCTTTTCCCTCCATGTGTAAGTTTAAATGTCAATATATTATAGCATTTAACGTGATTTTCCAGTTCTCATTGTCTCACAGTTTGACTTCTAAGACTGTCTGCACACTGTTGTTTTATACCAGGTATCTGGTAACATTAGGATAGGAGTGGTTTTTATTTTTAGCTGTGTTGCATACACAATCAAACATGGCAAAGGATAAAGTAAGTAGCTTAAAATGGCTGGGTTTTTTATGAATAGCTTAATATGTATATTTTACTGATACCTTTCCCTGTCCTCCACCTTTCCCTTTTTAGATGTGTGGTCAGCAGGCTGTGTATTGGCTGAACTGTTACTAGGACAACCGATCTTTCCAGGTGACAGTGGTGTGGATCAGTTGGTGGAAATAATCAAGGTATGGAATCTTAAGTGTTGTTTTGACTGCATTATTCCTTGGGAATCAGTATGAAAACATCCACTGTTATAAACTGGTGAGCATACATATCTTCTGACATGATTGTACGGTTTTTGCATGTAAACAGTGTTTGAAAACACTTCTGCTATTTTGAGAACCTGATGATCTATACTTTCTCTTCTTGCAGTAATGCATAATGATATATACTGGGGCTTTTTCCGTCATAAAGGATTGCACTCCAGTGTGCTTGAAAAAAGTGCTTGCATACTGGGACAATATTTATTAATGTATGATTTTCATTCTTTAGGAGTCTTTTTTTCCTTTGTTGCACACAATTTATACTTGACTTTGAAAACAGTGTTGTTAAATTCCTTATGCCAGATTCTTCACATATGTAGTTGCCTTCTCTTCTTCCTTCCTCCTAGCTCTTTTAAAATTAAAGGTGGGAAAAGGCACTTGTTTTTGTAGATACAGAATCAGGACATGTAGGACAAAGGTACCTTTCACCTGAAGAGTCTTGTTTTTAAAGGTAAAATAACTAATGTGTCAAAATATGTAACACTTATATATCACTTATGTCCAAGCACATCTTGATTAATTTCATTTGGAAAGCAGTGAATATTCTGAAGTTCTCAAATTGGAGGCATGGAAGAATAGTTTATAGACAGGTGTCTGACTTCCCAGCACCCTTGTCTACCTTTTTCAACTTCTGCAGTGAAGGAAACAAGATTTCCAGAGAGAACAGTATAATTTTCCTCTGAATATATACTATGCACATAATAAGGTGGCATTATGACAGAGGATAAGATGTGTACGCATACTGTTCAGCTTTTTTGATTTCATCACCGTGAGGGCACTAGTAAGAGAATTTCCTCCTTGATTTTGCTACTTCCTTGATGCATAAATATTTGTGTGGCATGCATGTGAAAAGCCCCTCAAAACCCAAATTTGTAGGTGGAGAGCTTCCTACTTGTCTGTGTCATTGACTAGAACAGCTGCCGGTGTCTTTGTCCCTGTCCTAGCAGAGTGTATGACATGAACCAACATTGACTGGTCATTCTCCTGCCTGAAGGACATGGGCTGAGGCTCAGGGGTGTCCTGTGACATTTCTAGACTGTCACCCCATCTCTTCCAGGTTTTGACCACATAAACCTGGCTTCTGTTACAGTGAGTTTGTCTGTCCTGCTGGACATCCTTCAGTCAGCAGCTTGCCTCTGGAGACTCCATGTCTTGCACATACTCCTCCTGTGACTTTCTTGATGTTGTCTTATTGCATTTCTGCCCAGTGTATTTCAAACTCAGTTTATCCAAGTTGGGTCAGTTTGCTTAGGAAACACAAAAAAAACTAGAGTTGCTTTCAGATGTAGGGCTGATGATGGTACAAGTGACAATATTTTTAACCTTTGAGAAATGTCTTGGAGTGGTGTCCTGCTCTTTTGCTGCACTGCTTTTGTGACATGTGAAGGGGTCCACGTCAGATGAGCAGACCTCCTCAGGATTTTGTGTGATAATGCATGGTATTTGCTTTTGGACATTTCTGAAAAGTCCTTGTTTGTTTTTTAATGAATGTCTAAAATCCTGATAAACTAAAGCTAATCAAAGAATCAGCAAGATTGAAAAAGACCTCTGAGATCAAGTCCAACCAATGACCCAACTCTGCCATGTCAACTATACCATGGTGCTAAATGACACATCCAGTCTCTCCTTAAACCCTTCCAGGGACAGTGACTTCACTACCTCCCTGGGCAGTCCTTTTCAATATCTAATCACCCTTTCTGTGAAGAAATGCCTTCTGATGTCCAGACTAAACTGTCCCTGCTGTCCACAAGAAGAGCCCAACCTCCACCTGAATTTTTGTAAATAGAACTTTATATCATGGTGACTGTCCATGGCTTGATCAGAAATCTGAGTGTAGAGAGACCTTATTGGCAAAACTGTAGTTCTCTGCCCTACCATTGCTTTGATTCCACAATGTGAAAGCAAAATAACGAGGAGATAGATGGTCTCTTATTATTGACATGCTTGGCAAGCAGAAATTTGTTGGTTGGTTGAAAGTTTGCTAAGAAGCTGTTAACATCAGTTCTGCACTCCTGAAGAAAACATCAATGAGCCAGTAATTTCATAGCACATATATTCTCCAATTGTGACACTTTTGTTTGCACTTCAGTTGTATTGAAGCAGAGGAGTACTTCAATAAAATTGCTGAAGTAAAATTTCAGTAAAATTGTACCTCTGTGGTGGTAAATTTCTTGACTAACTCATAGTAGTGACGATATATAGTACTGGCAAACTGATGATATTTCTCAAGGCAACTGAAGGAGTACCCAGTGTAAAAGGTATGTCAGTAAATTACAGATTGAAATGATGATACTCACCCTCACAGAAACAAACTTCTGACAAATTTCTTTAAATATAGAAATGGGGATATTTAGTGACCATTCACGCCTGTGTCATGCTGGGATTTTCTCATCTTCTATTACATATGTAGTCCACTACAGACAGAAGTGAAGTGAAACAAAATGTACTGAGGCAGTATGTTTTAGGAAAATCTGGGGGAAAAATACTGTAAATCTTACAGCAGTAATCACAAAAAAGGATGTTCACTGAAACTTGAAGAAAGTGTAATGTAAAATGTGAGCCTGAATGGGTGGGTACTGTTTTCTTCTGACAGTATTTGTTACCAATGCAGCATATATTCTGAAGGCAAGACTGGAAGAGAAGCTGAGTGCAAACTGGAGAAATGGGTTGCTTTTCAGTGCCCTTGTCCCCCTAATCTTCTGTTGTGAAGCTTTTACAAAACTATTCAGAAAAGCCCTAGCAGAAGGTGAAGGTGGGAATACAGAGAAAAGTTATAATTGAGACTGTTGTGTTCAAGATCAACAGCTGTGAGAAATTGTCTAGGAATGGGATAGCAAGGTGCTTCCCTTGCAACACTGTATCCATTTACAAGTATTTCTCATGGTGGAAGTAGAGGGAAAAAGTGTGTTTACCTAAAATTTTTCCTCACCTTTTGAAAATGGGGAAAAAGTAGAAAGTGAGGTCAATTTTTTTCCATTCTGTCAGCTGTTGGGAGGTATCTGTCCCATCTACTGTGTATCTTTTAAAAATGACCAATAATCGAATTAAGAAGATGGAAACATTCTGCTCTTAGCACTTCCAGAATGGTGCTTAAAATCAACTCAGATTTGAAAGGATGGTATAAAAGAAGCAACCACATGAGTGAGTTTGTTTCATAGCCTCAGTATGGTTGAGGACATGCAATTCTGCAGCATAAAAATTATCAGAAATGCTAAATCTTGGCACAACGTGTAAAACGTGATGTTGTATAAAGTTTCCTTTAGGGTGGGATTCATTAAAAAAATCTGACAGATGGCATCCACCTCTTCCATTTGCTGCCATAGAAAATGGGTATTTCAAGCCTTCATTGTAACACAGACTTATTTTAATGCTAGCTGGCTGTGGGAGGAGCAGAGCTGTGGGATCTAACAGTTGTAGAATAGCAGTGAGCTTGGTAGAAACTTGCATGTTGGAACCTGGGAGCTGCTGTTTGACTATCTGGGGTCCTGCTTTTCAGATAGCTTCATTGGAACTGTGTGTCTGAAAGTTAGGGGCAGGGAAGGTGGTGTATTTTAAACTTCTAAAAATGGGCTATAGTAAGAAGATACTTGCTCACACGTTTGGAAATACGTCAGACTTTCATCCTTTCTATTTGATTGATTCCACTGCAGGAAGAGGTCAGCTTAGAAGCTTTACTGCTGGTTCTTATCAATTCAAGATGACTGAATCACAGTTACACTTGAGGAGGTTTTTTTGAGCCAAGATAAACTTTTCAGTTTTCTCTTCAATTGCTTACTCAGCTACGATTATTCAGAGTTTATTTCACAACACAGCAAGTGAATGCTACACCTGGCTGTGAAGGTTTTTGCATTAGACTGGATAATGACTTCAAAATGCCATCACATTAAATTAGTTCTCCTTTCTCATGCAGTTCTTGATGACATCCTCTCTTTAGCTGTGTTCATGGTGATATATCAGTTGGCAGAGTTTGCCCTTCCTGCAGGCCATATGCTCAACATCCTCAGTCCCTTGCTGCATCACAAGCATTTTTGGCTTTTGACAGATTTTGAGACACTTTCAATAGGCTTAATGTAGTTTCATTTCAAGCAGTCTTTCAAGATCTTCTCCATATAATTGCACCTGGAGTTTTTCCAGACCTACTGTGTATTTGCAAACTGCTCTGAAAAACTGTGCCCCTCTAGAACCACAGCATCACATTCAATTGCATCAAAAGACAGTCCTCTTTTAAATTTTTTCCACTTGTTCCTATTTCTTTAAATATGGTCTTTCCGCATGTTCTCAGTCTGACTGGGAAAGAGAGATCTTTGACCACTTTGGTGACAAAATGATATTTGATATAGGGGAGTACTGTCTTGGAGCTCCATCTGAAGAAGTGGTTTAACCCAAGTACACTCTTCTTGAATACTTATGCTATTACAGGAGAGAAATCATGTGCTTTTTCCAAACTTTGATCTTGAATGGTGACTCTTACTTTTTTTTTTTAGCTCTTGCTTGCTATCCCAAATGTTAGGTTGTCCCATCGCGGGGAATATCTCAAGTGGGTAACCAGATATACTCATCAAAATTCATGCCCCTACTGGCTTTCAAGTGACATCTCCTTCAGAAATGTACTCAGTTTCTGAAACAGTCACAGTGGCGGTAGTGTGGATTTCATCAGTGATCCCATAAAGAAATTATGTACAATTAAACACTATGCCTCAGAGCAGTCTTGCAGCCTTGTACCTGATGGATTCTTCCAGCAGCCCAGGAAGGTGGCAGTGTCCACTTCACTATTTAAAATCCACTGTGCAAGTGGGACCCTGCTGAATACAGTTTGAAAGAAGGAGCACTAAGACCAAAAGAGTGATTTTTCTTTGAGATGCGGTCAGGACAGACTCCTTCATTGATCTCCAGTCTCTTGTGCACAGCTTACAGTGCAGCAGTGGTGGATGGGAGGACTGCTCCCTGTGAAAGCTTGGGAGTTTGTTGGCATTCCTGGCCTCACAAGCTCTACAGCATCCCAGAACTGTCAAGGTAAAACTGGCTGGCATATGCTTTCCAAACTTCAAACCTCTTCAAGTACAGTTCCTGCAGACAGTGGTTACTCTTTATTCCTCTTGCAGGAAGTGAATCTCAGAAGGGTAATTGGGTTTGTTTCTAAGATAATAATCTTCTCAAAGTTTATGTTTAGTACCTTCCCCATACTCCTCTCAAAAGCAGGAAAAAAAAAAAGAATCTGTCAAAAGAACGAAGCAGCAATAATTATCTGAGCAGCCCTGGGACATGGGGAGGACAGCATCAGCCAATCTGTCCGGTGTTTTCTTTACCGGAAATATTTTTTCCGTGTGCTGCTATTTAGAGTATGAGATGAATCAACCAACTTGTGAAAACTGCAGGAAAGAAGTGGGGGTTACAGGGTGGGGGTGGTGTTTGCTTTGAGTTTTTTGGTTGCTACTGCACTGTGATTATTCCTTGCACCAAAACTGACATTTCATGGTAATTTAAGAGGAATAATAAAATCTTCTTCTCATAGTTTCCTGGGTAAGGGGGAGCTAGGGGGAAAAATTTATGAAAAAGCAAGTTCAATAGTATCAGGAATCCTATTCATGTGTAACTTCTTGGGCTCTTGACAGTTTTACTGCGCCTAATGCTAAGTATAGACTGCAATTATAATATATGGCTCATGCTCAAATGTCAAGGTACTATTTTGGGCTCAGTTTTTGAAATAAAATAAATCCAGTCAGAGTAGTTAATGGGCAGAGAGGAGCCTTCTCTTCCGGGAGAGTAAGCCATAGGAGAGTATTTCATTTTATTGGATGTGGTCCTGTGCTGATGACCTGCCTGTGTCTGACATGGATTCTGTCCTCAGCCCTAAGGGAAGGCTCCTGGCATTTTCTTCCCTGATGTACCCCCCACATCACAACTTGGCTGTTCCTGTGCCTCACTTAATTCATCACTTCCAGTGCTTGCAGGCAGTATAAAAAGTTGATGGGCAATTATATTCATGTCAGCGATGACAATGGGTTTCTTCCTATTCCTGATGTATAGCTCCTTTCGTGTTATGAATAGAAAAAATATCTATATTTAGTTGGCTTTCATTGTTTGGCAAGAAAGTGTTTTTGAAAGGAAGTGTATATAAAGTGGGTAAGTTTATTTTACTTTCTACCACAGACCTCTTGAAGTATTGTCTCAAGCTGTGTTAACTGCTTGAGATGCTACAGTGTAAGTTTTTTAAATAGCTATTGGCACACCTCTCAAAACTTTCTGAAGAGGGGCAGTCATGTTAGCAGAAGTATTAATTATGCCATCTGGTAAGTCATAAACATCAGACTTTAAGGAATACATTTCCTCATAAACTTGCACAGTTTTCCCAGGGAAGACCACTATACTACTGCAACCATGGCTTTCTAGAGGTTTCTGATTTAAATTATCATGTTCTCCCCTCTCTAGTTCAGTGACTACCAGCTGGAGCTTCTGAACCCTTGGTTCTAACCAAGGTCCCTCTGCTTTAACTGTGATTACATTTTGGCAAATGTTCAGCAGTAACAATGGTTGTCATAAAGGGCCTTTATTCCACTGGGATTTGTTGAAACTCTTGCAGTTTTCCTTTTCCTCTGCTGTTGCAACAGTGTGGGGTTGCTCATAAATGACTCAGCGCGGTTTCGCATAGTGAAGCAGGTGTGGGCAGCAGCTGTCTTGGTACTGAGGTGTAACTGAAGTGTCTTTTGGAGCTGAATAATCCATCTTTTCCTCCTAAAAAAGTTGATTGTAAGAACATAAACTGAAAATCTTTATTCAAGTTCAGGGCTTGTTCCAGGTTCATAAATCCCCCTTCTTGTTTGGTGAGGATGGCATTCTTGTGAGCCTTTCTTTATTGTAGCTTTTCTTTAACTGCAGGAGATACATACCATTACCCTACCTTCATGAACCCTGTTTGTGGAATAAAAATGTTTTGGGGACTTTCATCCATTACAGACTAATATCAAGGAAAAAACTTGACAGAATATACTGTGAAACCTGTTGTGTTCAATTTTTGTTCTAGGAGAATCAGAGCAGTGTCCACTTCTCAGCAGGTGTATTCTTTAGTTAACCTTAGTAGATAATGCTTCTTTATTTTTATTTAAGAGATGATGGTAATGACAATTGGTAACGAAGAGAAAAACTAGTTGACCTGGCATCTTACATGCAGGAAGATGCTTTGTATTTTCACATCGACCTCCCCTTCATTCATTTGAAAGTTGAGTCTTCATTCCAGTTATAGTTGATTCCATCAGACAACTGCATTTTTATTATTATACTACTTACTTTGGTTCTCTTTTTGTTTTTCAAGTGTTAAATAGAAAAAAAACTTTTCTCGAACTTCAACTTTTTCCTTGATAAAATTACTTTCCATAAGATTCCCCAGGAATTAGAATAGTATGTGCCAATTTGCATTGACCTGAATCATTCAGTATTGGACCCTGTATTTCTGTGACTTTTCAAGATTGGTGGGGATTTTACCAGTGTACAGAGTATGTGAAGGGAGGGTTCAAAGAGGGAGCCAGCCTCTTTTTTTTTGGCATCCTATGACAGGACAAGAAGAATGGGCACAAATTGAAACACATGAAATTCAATCTGAATGCAAACCAGCTGTTTCATGGAGTAATTCTGCCAAAAATGAGCACAGTAATTCATGTTTCTTTCTCAAAAGAAGAATTTTGACCAATTTTTGCAGCAGCTTAAGTGATTGCTGTTACCAAGTTTACTTGAAAGTATTCCTAATATACTGAAAATCCGGTATAAATCAGTGAGGTGAAGTTTCAAATCATGTTGCAAACAGAATTGGTATGTTGGGGGGTGAGGAGAGATCCACTGCAGGACCTCTTCAAGATAACCTGTAAAACTGTACCACTACTTGACTTATCACTTTATTTATCCCACTGTTCTAATTTGTCACTTGAATTTGACACAATCTTCAAAACTTCTGTTCTTCCTTCCAAACTACTTCTCTTTTCAGTTTTTGGTTGGATTTTGGGGCATGTTGTTTTGTGGTTGGGGTTTTTTTTCCCCTTAATCCGCTATCAGTACCAATTGGAAGCGCAGTCTGCTTTTACAGTCTCAAGAGAACAGAGTAAATATAAATACACTGTGTAGCTACTAGTACTCACTTTTCCTTTTGTACAGTTATTTTATGTGTTGAAGGCTGCTTGCTATGTAGCTGAAAGGTCAGAGAATTGCTTCTTTTAGCTACCATGACCCCTCTTCAGTACATTCTTTTCTAACCATCTGTGAAACCTGAAGTGCTCTTGCTTAGATGCCTGTGCTTGAGCTTAGGAGTTGCCCTCTACCATCATCTGGAGTTACAGCTGTGCTTTTAGTGAAATGCTTGAATAGACATTGTCTGTGGGTTCTTCCATGAAATTGGCCTTGCTTATCTAATCTGAGTTATCTGGTGCTATAGGTGATCTTTAAATATACTTGCACTGTGTAGGTTCCTGTTCTGAGCAGCCTTGGCAACCAAGCAAGTTTGATATATTTGGGCTAAATTTAAAATAAATCTACTTGCTGCTACTTAGAAAAGCTATTGAAGGAATTTTTTGAGGAGAAAAGGGGTAAAGAAGGTAAAGATGCTTTTAAAAAAGTATTGTTTGTACTAGGGAGGCATGAAAACTTAGCTTTTAGAAAACATGAGAGCCATAGACAGTGCCCATCATTTTTCAGAAAGTTAATTTAAGAAATCAAAAAAACTTCCAAGGTTCTAAAAATCACTTTTATCCCAAAATCAGATGAAAATAATATTTAGGGGTGGGAAATCTCATCTTTTAGAACAGGAAAGGTTTGAGAGTGATGGTCATCAAAGCTTTTGAGAGCAGCCATCCTGGCAGGGCTGGCAGCTGGGTGGCTGATGCTCTTGTGGATGCCAGACAGAAAACCAGCAGGGAAAGGGCAAATTTTCCTTTCAATTCTTTTTTTCCTTTGAAACTTGACCAAAATATATGGAATCTGTAGACATTCTCCTTTTTTACCCCCTAAGCAAAAGCAGTGTTTTCAGATACGCCCAAAAAAATCTGCTGACACTTCTGAGAGTAGCCCTTGGCTTTTAGAATTAGGTGGGTTTTAAATCCTCATGAGCGATGTGACCTGTAAAACATTATTGTTCATTTTATACAATTTGTCAGTCAGATTTGTTATCCAAGGAGCAACTGTCTGAGCAAGTTGCAGAGTTTATTTCCTCTGCTGCTGCTCTTTATATAAAAGGTTGCTTTGTGGATAGTGTATTTTTGCGTTGTGCAACTCTTATTTTAAATAGCAAAGAGATATCAAGTTTTGTTCATAATACCTGATGATAGTTTCTCTGTTCCACACATTCTCAAACAGCAGTTACCTTTCTCTTTTACCTCCTTACCTGACTTTCTGGAGTGCATTTTTGTGATTTCCATTCTTCTAACAGAATGAAAATGTACACAGATACCAGATATTTCTTCATCAAGCAGCAAGGTAGAGTGCCAGCATTATGTGATCATTTGTTGCCTGATGGTGACAGTGCAGTCTGATGAGATGAGGTGATAACATTACGCTAAGCTGTGTGGAGGGATTTGTCATGGGGCCAAAATAGTGCCACTACAGGTTTCATGTAGATGAGCCTGAGCCCAGCACAGGGGAGCCACTCCTGCCTTCTGCCATCTCCCCTTCTCTCAGCAGAGCAAAGAGATGCCCAGAACTGGGTGGAAGCAGAAAACAATGGGATTTCTTGCAGACACTTTGCAATTTTCATATATAGCTAGAAGACAATGGCTTTCTCACACTTGGTGCTAATTGAAAAGAAAGCATTAATGCCATATTGTCAGGCTTATTCCCTCAAGACATTTCTGAAATCCTTTCAAAATGTACCCACCCCTTCAAAGAGAAGTGCAATTGTTTGTTATTTCTCGTAAAGCTAATTTGCATCCATAAATAACATTGTGCAGATTCTGGGAATGAGAAACACAGCTTGGTGAAGGTAAACCACAGGGGGTATGCCTTTCAGATACTTCCAAGTTAGATTTAAACTAAGTCTGTCCTCCATGTGGAAATATTGAGATGAGGAAGCACCACCTAAAGCCACACGGTTTTGTTTGCAGGGAGAGCAGGACATGCTCAGCAGTAACTGGCTGATCTTTTAAGCTTGTCAGAGGACTGCTGTTTATGACTTGTAAAATGCAGTCTGTGCTACTTGTCTGATCCTGAATGATATGCGGTGAACTGCAATCCCTGAATGTGTTTGGTGGTACTGTTTTATATAAACCTAATGAAAGTTAATTCTCTACCCCACCAAAATACTGCGAAGTTTGAGAGAGATGCTTTAATTTTGTGAAAAACTCTTCTAAGATGCGGACAAATTTCTGACACTGGGCTTGGAGCATGAACTGAATTGCCCACAAGAGACCACTGATGTTGGAGTAAAGGCCACAAAGGTGATTAAGGCACTGGAGCATCTGTCATATGAGGAGAGATTGCAAGAGCTGGAGCCTGAAGCAGAGAAGGCTTGGCTGGGGATGAGGGATCTCGTCAGTGTGTGTAAAAGCCTTGTGGTGTGAGGGAATGAAGAGACAACCAGGCTCTTCTTAGTGTTGCCCACTGGCTGGGCAAGTGGCAGCAGCACACAGTACAACACATTTTTTACTCTGGACAGTGGTCAAAGACTGGAGAAGGACTTCCCTCTCCTGGGTGCAAAAGTTTTGTTGTCTTGCTCTCCACACTATATTAATTTACTAGTTACATAGATTGACTTCAGTTGTCTCAGTGTCTGATAGGTTATACTTCAGTCCTAATTCCATATGAAGCATATCTAAACAGTTTGCCTTTTTTTTTTTCTCCTGTATAGGTTCTGGGAACGCCTACAAGGGAGCAAATTAGAGAAATGAATCCAAACTATACTGAATTCAAATTTCCTCAGATTAAGGCACATCCATGGACTAAGGTGAGTCTATATGATCTGAATAATAAAGACGTGGGCTGAAAGTAAAAATTCAAGTTGTTCAGTTTGTTCGGTGATTTGGTGGCTTTCAGTCTAAACTGGGTGCCTTTAACTAAGCTGGGGACCTGAAAACTTTTTATGTAGCTGAGGAGAAGGAGATACTGAAGCAGTACATTGTACTATCTGTTGGTCTGGGGGTTGCCTATAGGTGGGTTGTTTTTTGTTTTGTTTTTTTGATCATGGTGTGTGTGTTAGTAGCAGATTGCAATATTCTATATACTATCATGGTATCAGCTGATATGTGCAAAAGTCACATAGAAATGAGGAAAGTGTTCCAATATGTATGTGGCACTTTTGTAGTGCTGTTAAATAGTGTGATGAGGGCTGAGAGTCACTTTCTTAAATGCTTCTCTCATAGATAATATTCTGTTTGTACTTCTGTAGGTGTACTGTTGAGTGGAGATGTTTTTTCTTGGAGTTACTTCTTAAGATTTCTTGTTATCTAGCTTTCATAGGGAGACACCAATGCAGTACACACAGGCAATAAATACTATGACCTCCATGACCAAAGAGGAAACTGCTAGCAATGAAATAAATACATTGCTGCACAATTAATTGTTCTTCCACATATCAAGCAATGATGAGTATTTGACTTCAGACAGAGTAGCAATCACTTAGTCAAACTCTTGGGTGTGGAATAAGTTAATACTGAGTCTCAAACAATTGAAGCCTGGGTAGTTAACATTTCCTCTGGCTGCTTGAGAAACGTCTGTTATAGTCACAGGGTATTTCCATCCTGTCTCAGCACTCAGGTTTCCTTCTCCTAAGAAAGTAATATCTGTGTGTGGAAGAGTTGCATGCATAGCTAAGCACATGTCCAGGGAAGATTCTTTTCAAATACTCTATAGCAGTAGAAACATTGAATAAACTAATTAGAGGTAATTGATAGCAGGCCATATATCAGACAGGTACATGGCAGGGCAGTACTATACATCACTGTTCTTGTGATAGATTCTCCAATGGTTTATATACCTTTTCCCCACTAATCCATGGTTTGTGTTTACAGCTCAGAGTTACTTTCTGTGTGTTGGTTAAGTGATGTATAATAGTATGGGAGGTTAGTAAATCCAGCAAGGCTCTTTAATACCTTAGGTGACTGAGGGAAAAAATTAGAGCAGATGAAGTCCCTGGGAGTGATTTCTTCAGTTGTGAATTGTATCCTGGCAAAAGTCACATGAATAAGCCCAAAAACCTTGTAGCACTGAGTATTAGGTTTGCATCTGGATTCTTGCATTGAAGGCATTCAGATTAGGGGAGGTTAAATTAATGTACAGTGGAGTAGAAGTGCAGAGCTGTACTATAGGACATGG
Source organism: Agelaius tricolor (assembly GCF_023055355.1). Classification (NCBI taxonomy): domain Eukaryota; kingdom Metazoa; phylum Chordata; class Aves; order Passeriformes; family Icteridae; genus Agelaius; species Agelaius tricolor. The sequence goes on from NW_027269269.1 coordinate 23,926,032, forward strand.
AGTTGAGTTGCATAGTTAGTTGAAATGCTTATCTTAGCTTGAACAGTCCTATAAATCATCTGTATGCACTTGATGGTCGCTTAGAACACAGCTTTTAGCAAATGGAAGCCTCACGAAAGGACTGAACTTCCTTCTATTTATAAAGAATGGGGTTTTTTTTTGTGGTAGTAGAGGATCACAGATGAAATTAAGAAGTGAGATAAGCTTGCCAGAAGATCAAATTTGCATTCTCCATTAGGTCACAATTAGTTTTGGAGAGTTGTGCTTGCAGTGTAGCTTCTCATTCTCAAATCATTCTGTGTACAGCCCTTCCTGATGTCAGCTGGGTGTAGAATAGCATTTAAACCAGTTTATTGCAATTGGGTTACATGAGACTTCATTTGTGAGATCTGTACTTATTATACAAAGGCTAAATTTAAAAAATGGATTACCCAGCATGATGCTGGGATACTTATCTTCTTTATCTTCTCGGTGTATTACTTCTCAAGATCCTTTCCTTTCAACAATTTGAGCATGTTGAGCCATGATAGATTTAAGTAGTAGTATTACATAGAATTGGTTCTTCTTACCCAGTTGTATTGATATAATGTCTGACAACATGTCAGTGGGCATAGGCAATCCTCTCAGAGCTTCTCTATCTTAGACTTGAATAGTGACAGAAACCTCGTCAGAGCTTTGGCTTTGCAAAAACAGGAGTGTCTGAAGAAGTGAAAGTGATAATGTTGTTGGTTGTTTTTGTTCTTTTGTTACAACTGTTTATGTAACTAGACTGCTGCAGCTAGTTGCCAACAGGACTTGAACTTGTAGCTTCAGAAGCACAAATCTTTGCCATCTAAGCTGAAGAATTATTGAAGATGACAATAGGCAGAAGGTGGCTATTTTTGTTGAGTAGTTATGACCAGAGGACTCGGCAGACAGAAGGATTTTTTTGTATGTGTGAAATTACTTCCAGGCAGCTACTTTCAGCATGTTTGAAAGAGAACTACTGAGAATATGGTCAGTCCCTGCTGTAAGCTCTTAGACACAAGACCATTCTCCTTGTTTTGTACTGTGTAATAGAACATGGGTATTTGTCAAAGTTGGCTTTGTAGGCCCTGCCTGGAGTTAGTTTCATGCATTCAAGGTGCCCAGTGCATGTTTCTATGCAGTCCTGAACTGGTTGTTTTCAGTGTCTATACAAAAATAAGGTCTTGTTTTCAGGGGACCGCCTTGGTCTGCAAAAGTGTGCATAGATGGCAATTAAGAATTTTCTTTGGAAGCTGTAGTATCTGTAGGTTTTACCTCAAATTCTGTGGTGCTGACTTGAATAAGATGTATCTGGTTCTGGTCTGCTCTCAGGCATTTCTGGGAGGCACAGATACATTGCTTTCCTACTCAGTATTGCTGTGAGGTTGTGTAATCTGCTTACACTTGCTGTTATCTACTTGTGAAGAAGAATGGTGGCTGGTGCTATAGTGGAATGTAAAATATTCTGGGTTTTTTAAAGAGATAGAGAAATTGTTTAACTCTGAAGACAGACAAATCTATGAAGGAATATTATTTTTCAGATTCAGTACATTTTGGGCTAAAATTGGAATTTTGAGCACAAGTTTTACAGATGTTTGAATCTGAACTTCATAGATGAATCTCAGGCTTTTTAGTAGAAATGGATTGGTATTATCCTAACACAGTATTGATACCTTCCTTTTTCAATTATGAGAGAAGTCTAACACTCTAAAAAGTACTTTCCTATGCTGCAGCAATAGTATGAGTTTGCACTGCAAACTGTTCTCAGACTGATTTTTCAATTTGTTGATAATTTGAGATTGAAGTAAATTTGTATCTTAAGAGTTGGACTCTCCCCTTATAAAACTTAGAGGCCTCTCTCTTGTCTCCACTATAGTTTTGTGTTGGCCAAGCATGTGTGTGTTTTTATATCAGTTTACATACATGAGGCACCAAATGATGGAAGTTCAACATGTCCTTGGCTAGCCAAAGAAAAGAGAATCTGGACCTTCCAGGAATCTCTCAAACCATTCTTCAGAAACAGGGCTTCCCTCTTCTTTTCCTCTGTCACCTATCCCTACAACCCCAGCCTCAATAGGAGGAATCTAATATATTTCAGATTATATTTAGCAGGGGGGTCCTTTTCAGAATACCAGTGTGTTTAATAACTTAAATGTTCTTTTCATCCAAACCTCCCTTTATTTTCACTTTGTATAGACTATTTTGTATTCATGGAGGTGCACCTACAGCCTTCTGCTTTGGTCTGTGAAGTAAGTGGCATCCTGTTAAAAGAGAAGCAGTGTTTTGTGTTAAAAGAGAAGCAGTGTTTTGCAGGGGTGTGAATATGGCTGACTTAAAACAGTCAGAAAATAATAGGTAGGCTTTTAAGCACACAGTCATGTCTTCAGGTATATCTTGGGTTGGAAAACCAGTCCATTTTTTCCAATGATGTCAGCTCATAAAATAAAAGTTACTGCCCTTTCTGGAGATTTGCTGCTATTGTTTTTACTGGGTCATATTTTTGCTTCTGTGTCTTTGAGCCACCTCGATCCCTTGAGCCTTCTTTCTTCTCAGAAGTGCAGTCTGATCTGTGCTACTATACTAATCTTTATACTTGTTTCTGTTCTTCTGACTAAGCTTCATCTACACCATATAACTCTGTGACTGGAAAACCAAAGAGGAAATCCAGGATCAAGTGCAAGACTGTAAATCACAGGGCTGTTGAAGTTCAGCTCTGGTGATTAGTTTTCTACGGATCTTTTGGCCCTTTTGGAAGGGGGCAGGGACAGTGGGACAGCAAACAAAAGGTCTAAAGGCATTCTTCATAAGCTGGTGGTAGATTGGTGTTACTTACCGTGGCCCCATTACAGCTGCCCTTTATCCTGGCATTACTCAGATGCTACCTTTAGGTCTCAGATCCCTGCAGGAATGAAAAACAAAGGCAGTGATGTGATGACTTCCAGAAATATATAAAATGTCCAACTGTGACAACCTTTCCTCTTGCATCTAGGCAGTAAAGAATCTTATTAAGATTGTAGTAAATGTAATAGAATTATGTAGTTTAGGCCCTTTCTGTGTAGGGAAAATTACTCTCTTGGATTTTTTCTTTTCTCCACCCAAGGATACTGCCACATGTTTGCAAATATAATGTCAGGATAATGAAAGATATGTATGCATATATATGCCCATGTTTCATGATGGCAGAACAATACAAGTTGTAACAGTAAAGGCAGTTTACTTAATCATAACCTCTGCCTTGTCTCCATTGTATAGACATGGAAACAGTTTCTTCTGCAGGCTGCTCTTAAAAATGGAAAGTGAGTTTCTTCAGTCTGCTGTGGTTTGGTTGCCTTTGTTTCTCCTGTTCTGAAAGTAGTTGCATGATTTTTCAAACATGCAGGCATTTTTAAAATATACTTTTGGTAAGATAAATTCAAGTGTACTCAAGAGAATGGCTTTATTCGCCATCCCCAAATCTATACTTAGCTGGTGTGTGAGTAATAATTTCCAAGTAAGTGTTGAGTTGGAAAAACACAGGAGTCATTTGCCTGACAGGGGAAGAGACAGGGAGAAATCTGTCATGTTTAGATTACTTTTGAGCATGTCTGCCCCTCTCTTGTGCAGTCTTGTGGATAAATACATGAGGACTTTTCTTTACATTACTTTGCCTTCACAATAAACTTGTGGGAGATTTGGGTGGGATCCCTCCCAACTTTGTAAGCACTTCCTTTCTGTTTTAGGGGCTTTTTCATTGTTTGTACTGTTCAGGGTGGGTTTGGTTTTTTTTTGTCTGTTCTTTTAAGCCAAATGGTTATAGCATAGGAAAACAGCACCTAAGATGAGACTTCAGACTCCAGCTCATCCCTTCTGGCACTTCTCCAAAACTATTGGCCAGTTCCGGCTGCAGCTGAAGTTGAGCAGAACCACAGTTGGTTGTGTTAAAGAGTAGCTTCGGATAGTGACTTTGGAATTCATATTTCTGCCATATTATGAAGTAATTTCTGCTAATACTGTAAATTACTTGCCTAATATTTTAGTCTTGATATCCTCTTGTGAACATGTGTGTTCTGTATGTATGTTTTTCCAATACTAATCATGGAACCTTGAATGTTGAATAATTCTGTGCTTGTAGCAGACAGTCCTGTTGTCTTCCCCCACACTCTGGGACTGGAATGTAGACCCTGGTCTCTCTCATGAACATGTTTTTCCACCCTTCAGAATTGGTTTCATGTCTTCATCCTGTCCTACTCCTGCTCTCCTTGTTCTTGTCTAGTTTTTAAGCAGATTGTTTTGCTTGTAATGCTTCCAAAGTGACTGCTCATACTGTAGATTCAAGGAAGAATACCAAACAGTCAAATGGATAAACAGACAGCTCATTTTGTCACTTCTAATTATAACTGGTGACAAAAGAAAGAGAAAACTCTTTTGTCAGAAATCTTGTAAGTGGACTTGGATTTGGATTCAAGATGAAAATTCAAACTCTTCTTTCTGAGATGTAGTTTGCTCTTTTGTAGAGGAACAAAGATACAGTGAGGATGAGATGTTTCTTTGGTTGCACTTCCATAACTGGCATTAAGTTCATCATGGAGCGGGTCAGTTCTCCACCTCCCACCTGCATATTCCTGAAACGCATTATGTTTTGCAGGGTGGTAAAAACCTCTTGAACAACACGTGTTCAGGATTTGGATCAATTTCCTTTATCAGACTGACCATTCTGCCTAGACTGCAGATGTTGGGACAAGGGACCAGGGCAGACCTGCATGCCCAAAAGGGCAAAACTCTCATTTCCAGCATGAACTGGACTTGATTTATGCCTGTTGTGAAACTGTGCCCTGACCTTTTTCTAAAGAGTACAGCTCTGTTTTTTGCTTGATGTGTGATGACTTACAAGCAAAGAGTGAAAGCAGCTTTTCTGGAGACTAACTTAAAAGAAAAAAAAAAGTTTTTCTGGCAAGTTCTTATTTGCCAGCTCCTTTTGCACCAGCAATGATTTTTGACAGTGCAAATCTCCTATTTTACATGGCTGAGAAAAGAAGCCAGGTTTGCTGGGTGGTAAATTGCCCTGCCTCTGCTCAATTCGTATGCAGTAAAGAAAGTACTGCTTAACAGTAAATGAGTGAGCACTAATGCTACATTAAGAAAGGATTTCCATCAGTGACTATGGAAATCAAATGCTAAGTTTAACATGTCTTTTGCAATCTACCAGCTGTTTAGCCATGCCACTGCAACACATCTGTCTAGGCTATTCATAGCAGCTGTCCCAGCAAGGTTGAGAGCACTGAGGTACATTTTTGGGGATTCTCTTTCAAGAGAAGGAGAGCTGTTTTGTTCCTCTTAGCTTTGTTGCTTTCCTTTGGAGCTCAATAGAAGCAGAGCACATGCACTGGGTAATAAATACAAGCTCGTTCTGTCTCCACAGGGTCCTCAATGGAAGGAGCCCAGTAAAAAGTGTGTGGTCTCAACAAGAAGTAGCTTTGAAGACAGGTTCCTGGTCCTGTTCCCAGTTCTGTGTTGGCTCATTTGTAAGCCACGTAACCCTTCTGTCTTTACTTCATTTTCCCCTGCCTAAGTGCTATCAGACAGGAATTCTTGACTAATCAGGCATTTACTATTTCTGAGGTGCTTTAAAAAAAATAGAGGGATTTAATTGGAGAAAGAAGTTGGGGGGCTTATATATATTTTTAAAATATCTCCCAACACCAGTTCCTCTTTTGTGGACATCTTTTAACCTCTGTTTTTTATCACATGAGTTTTACACACCTCAAAATAGCCAAATGGCATATATCAGAAATCCCATGCTGAAATTCTCAGGCATTTGGAACAAGACTAATCCCAAGAGCTTCAGGTGCTGCCTTGGGGTTTTTTGGGTTTTTTTGTGCCAGGTAGAGCTCAGTGCATACATTGCTGTCTTGCGTGTGTCTCTTCCCTCTTCTTTTGTTTGTGAATGTGTTGTGTTTCTCATGAGCCTTACTGTGTTAAACTTGGGTGATCAAAATGCTGCTTCATAGTAATTGTATTGTATGATAGCATTTTTTAAAAGTTGATTTGAGGGTTGTGTTCTACATTGATGACTTGGCTTGTAAACAGTACAAGCTTTTGGTTGAAGGGAGGAGCTTTCTCTCTTACCTAATGTTCGTGTGCGATAAAAAATGTGCTTACAAGCTGAAAGGATGTGCACAGACTGTCAGCCTTGAATCGGTGGTGTGGGTGGTTCTTGGCAAAGCGTGTGAGTCTGAAGCTTGTGAGGAAATTTTTAACCATGGTGTCACAAACTTGATGTGTTAGCAACAGATGTCATTTTCCTAAGCCTGTGCTCTCTTAGGTAGCACAGCATGCAGGCAGTGTTCACAATCTGCATGCAAGACACACGGTGGTTGATGGCATGAAATCATGTCTTTTAATACACACTGGCTAGAAGAGCACCTTGGTGTCACATTGTGAAGCTTTGGCTTTGAGGCTTAATTACACCAAGACGATGGAGCTCGTGTTGTGCATGGGAAGTTTGTTTGAGGAATGTCAATGAATTGAAAGTCAGAGCAACCATTCTGTTAAAACAATACTTAGCTCTTGCCCCATGTGGTTTTATTTGAGAGTGGAATGCTGATGTGAGTGAAGTGAAATAGGAGAATTCTGTGCTTTCCATCCTTTTTGTTTCGTCTTTCCATATGTGCTGAAAAATAAAATTCAGAAGGGGTGTAAACTCCACTGCACTGATAGGAACTATTTCCAATTAGTAAGATAAAATGTGACTGCTCTGCTAGTGCGCAAAGCCTTCATCTGAATTGAAGTCTCTTGGGGATGAGGGCTGTGTAATGAACTAGGGACACTTAAGCCTGAAATGTTGAAGAAGGTGGTAGTTCCAGAAAAATTAAGGGGGGAGTAACATAAAAAAAATTTGCATTGATAGCAGTTCAGCTTAAGAAGGAGAGAGGAGTGTGTCAGGCCTTGCTGGCTCACTCTTATGGTCTGTCGGTATTGGAGCATCACCAGCATGCCTGAACAAAGAAACAACTCGCACTGGTCCCTCAGCTTTTTGGTGAGGTATAGATTTATTGGCATCTGAAGCGGGGAGGGAAAAACCAACAAAAGCACCAAAAGCTGTGGCTTTGGATGAGTCAGCATTTCCATTTGACATGATCATCCAGAGATTTTTGTAACTCATCCAAAAAAACCCCAAAGAAAAAACAGCAACCTGGGTCTCAGCCTGAAATTCATTTGCTTTGCAGAAACAAGAAGTTTTGAGTTATTCAAGTGCAAATTTTTCTTGAAGAATATTGTATGTAAAGCCTTTTTTTTGCATTTGTTTATCTCCAAAACAGGTTCATTTTTTAAAATGAAAACTTGAGCCTTCGGTCCCTCCTGTGGACAAATAGCCTTACACAAGGTCTTGTTTCATTTTAGAAAAATGAATTGCTGCGCCGGTGGGGTAGTATTTGATTGCTTTAAAAGTTCCTGTCAGTGTTTTATTTTTGGTTTTGATTTTGTTTGTGGACTTGCTGTGCCTTTTGCCCGGCCGTATTTAGTCTGCATACTAAATGTTAGTCTACCCAAACACTTTGTGCACTTAGCTTTTATTCCTTTTTTTTTTCCTTTCTCTTTTTTCTTTCCTTTTTTTTTTCTTTTCTTTTTTTTTTTTTTTGCTTTCACCCAAATGTATTTTAGACCGAGACAGACTTTGCTCCGATGGGCCGGATTTTAGTCCGTGCACTAAATTTTAGTCCGCAGACTAAAAATAATCCGCGGATTATTTACTAAATTGATTCCCTCACTGAGAACTACAGAGACTTTAAACTCCTGCTGAGACGTACGTGCAAGGGGCTTCACGGCTCACAAGTCCCACTGTCTGTCCATCCTCCCGCCCCTTCCCACCACGGAGCATCAGCCCAGCATTGCCTTGGCGTCGGTGCCCCGTGGCAGGGAAGTGCTGGCGTAGCCATTGCCGTGGGCGGCAGCTGCTCGTGTAGTTCTCGGTGGGTGAATTGGGCAGCTTTCCCAGGGGAACTTTGCTGAATGGGAAGAGCTAAAAGACCATAGAGGGCTTTGCTTTTATTTCTTAGGGTGTTATTCAAAAGGGAGGCGGGAGGGGACAAAATTGAGGAGAAAAAAATTTCTTAAGTAACGGGTGCGACGGGTATGAGGGGGAATAAACCCACAGTAGAGAGAAATTTAGTCCATACCCGCACTCCTGAGGTGGTACGTCCAGTTCCTGAAGAATCCTAAAGAGATAATGCCAGCAAACAAAATCCAGTGGAGGGGGAAGTCAATCCAAAATGGAGAATAATCCGCGGCGGCCTGAGGTACTCGTAGTGCACACAAATTAAAAAGATCCAAATTTAAAGTATAGATCTCAGATTTTTACCTCATCTTCAGCACAAATTACAAATTGCTAGGGATTTGGGGTTTTTTGAGAAAAACCCAAAACCGTCCAAAAGTTTACATTGTGTGTCTGGGACAGATTTACAAGTGGGATGCATCTTTGGAGACATACTAATCTGGCCACTTGGTTCTGTGGACATTTATATCCAGGACCGAGGACTGAAAATTCCTTATTATGGCAATTTCAATTACCCTTTTAGTTCAAGTTAGAGTTTTGATTTCAATTTTTTTTATTTTTTTAGTAAATGCACTGGCATTGGAACATAAATTTCATATAGAAATGTTTCTATACTATGCCTCACCATTGCACAATCGATTTTTTGGCATACACTGTGGTGAATTTGGACTTGCTGCTATGGAGACTGATGTTTAAAGTTTCTAATTGTATAAACATTTACTATGTCCCCCACACTATGGATTTCTTATAATATTGGCTATATTTTTCCTTGCTGGACTATTCTCTTTTGGATTGACTCCCCCTGTTTGGATTATTTCACTGCATTATCATCTTTAGGACTCGTCAGGAACAGGACATTTCACCTCAGGAGTACGGGTATGTACTTAAATATTTTTTCAAATTACTAGGCCTAGCCTTGAAAAAAAAGGAGACAAATGCTAGAAGTGGAATAATTGAGTTTAAGCTACATCATTTAGCCAGGCAAATGTAACGCAAGCTGATAGAGATGAGATGAGATGGGCACACACCCATAACTTGCTTCATGTTAGTCACCACTTGTTGCAGGGGAAGGCTATGTGAGCCCTCCTAATGTATATTTTTCCCCCCCTTCCTGGTTTGAAGCAGTTAGGGCAGACTTTGGGAACTGCCTACCCCAAATGATTAATTCCAGATCCAAAAGCAGGCTGAGTAGTTGGGTTTAGGAAACATGTTAGGGTTTCAAGGACTTGAAAATGAAGAGTTTGGGTGGACAAGCAAGTACTCCTTTTACATATGTCAGATTTGTGACTGTCTGCCTACTAATTTTCTCAATATAAGGGCTTGTCATCTTTGCCTTAAGGAAATAAAATTGTTTTCTTTTTAAAATCTCTATAGTGGCTTATATGTGAGCTGTACTGAGGAGAAAAACACAGTTAAGAGTGAAGTACTAAAGTTTCAAGCTGTGATAAATCAAGCTTGTTAAAATATTACTGTGAAGGTGCATGAGGGAGACCTCAGTAATTTTACCTCTCGTTAAATACAGAACAACTTCACTTCTGTGGGTTTACCTCAAGACATACACATTTGTGCTACTTACCGTGTGGAGGTGGGGGGAAGCCAGAAGGCTTTTTTTTTTTTTTTAAACTGGAGACAGTCTTGGATTTTGTTCTGGTCAGGCTGTGACTTGGGAGTAATAATTGCATCCTCTGTGTGCTGTGGTCACAAGCTCTGCAGGCTGCGGGCACAAAGCAGCTTCTGCTCCCTTTTCAGTAGCACAGTGGTCAGTACAGGCTCTCTGCCAGCAGTGTTAAGCTAAAGCCTTTCTTTTTGTCATCATAGGCCTCGTGTGAAAACTTTTGCAGTTTGTTTTTCAATAACCTGGTACTAGGAATAAAGTCAGGTCTTCCTGTACATGGCTCCCTGACTTTGCTAGTCAGGATTCCTTGCCACTGTTAGCACAGGACACACTGCAGCAAACCCAGTGCTGCTGGCCCAGCTGGCTACCAGGGTCAGGAAATTTCAGCCCCTGCAGAACTTGGCTTTTGTGTTCGATTCTCATTCAAGAGAGCATATATGCCTGGTTTAAAACCTCCTAAAGAAGTGCCTGTGCAAGTTTTTCATCTGTGATTAACTAGCATGTCACGCACTGATTTTTTTTTTCTTTCTTTCTCTCCTTGGTGCTGTGTGGCTTGAGTTCACATTGCACTGGTGCAAAGGCATTTTGCATTATCTCAATTTTTACCAAAAAATGCTAGCATCAGATCTTAACACTTGTGCCCACCCTACTCCCTTTACCTTAGACTGCATTTTACCTGCAACATAGCAAGAGAAGTGCTTGAGGAGGCCATCCAGGTCATGTACATGATTAACTCCTATTTTGCTTATAATGGATTGAGAAAGGAGTATAAGAGAGTGTGGTTAGCAGTGGGTAGAACCATTCTTAGAGGCTGAAAACAAAGCGGCAGTGTAGAACTGCTTATTGTAATCACTCAAAGTGAAAATCTGTTAGACTAAAATAGTTGGTTTTCTTGACACAATTTTCAGATGTCCTTATAAATACCAAATGTGCAGGAATTATCCCTATAAACTTACGGGAGGAGTTTGCCAGAATAAGGTCACAGAAGAAGTAACTTGCAAATTGGAGCTAGACATTTCCTGCACCCCACCCGTGCTTTCCTTGTTGTTCTCCAAAGCTGAACAGCAGCCTCCATAGCAACAGTCTGACCTGCCTGCCTGCAAAAATCCATGTTAGAAAGACTTCCTTCGCTAGCCAGAAAAACCCCAACCCAAAACCGTAGCGGGGCTGTATTATAATTTTACATTCAGTGAATCCTGCTCATTTTGAACCTTCTTCCCCACCTTCACTCCACCCCATATGCATGGCTGGTAGCACCTGTGTGTGTTTGTCATGATTTTTTGAATGAGTTTCCCCTTCATTCTCAAAGTTGTTTTTCTGAGTGCGCTCTCATGAAGTCTCTTGCTGGCATTGCACCTTCACTCTAGTGCAAGGCGTTGCAATTAACCCTTTCTCAACCCCAGGAATGGATTTTTCCCACACTTACTGCAGGACTTTGATTAGCACAAACCGCAAGTTTGTTCCAGCTTGCTGGGCAATGAGAGGTTTAATTGCTCTGACTTGCTTCTGGTCAACAAAGAGACGAGACCCAGCCAGACAACGTGTTTCTCCTTGCTTGTTTTCTCGTTGTCCCTGCAGGTCTTCCGGCCCCGCACTCCCCCCGAAGCGATTGCGCTGTGCAGCCGCCTGCTGGAGTACACCCCCACGGCCCGCCTGACTCCCCTGGAGGCCTGCGCGCACTCGTTCTTCGATGAACTACGGGACCCAAACGTCAAGCTACCCAACGGGCGAGATAAACCTGCACTCTTCAATTTCACCACTCAAGGTAGCCTGAGAGCCTTGAAGGATCCCTTCTGTAGGAGGAAGTGGTGGGATAAATGTTGGTAGTAGTGCAGATGTTACTCCCTTGGAAGTAAAAAATCTCTGACTGGTACTAAGTTTATTAAGTAATCGGATAACCAGCTGTACTTTTCAAAAGAGGAGGAAAGGGTCTTGAAGTTACAGAATTTTCAGAGTCTTGGTTCTTCCAATTCAGTTTCGCTGAGGTCCTGAGGGTGGTCGTTACTGGATTGCATCAGGAAGGATTACATGCTTATAGCATGTGTCTGCAGAGTATGAATATGAATAGCTCAGACTCTGCAGCTGGGCTGATGGCTTTGTGTGAAATATCCAGTCAGTGGAGCATGCAGGTTAGAATATCATTTGGAGATGGACCTGCTTCTTCATACCTGAAACACCATAGCCAAGTAGTAATGCATATTAGGTTTGGCAGGGAGGTTGCTGCCCATTTTAATTCTGGATGCAAGATAAATACAGATGCTTTACTGTCCAGATTTTACATGCTGTACAGTTCATCTGGCATTACACTGACTCAGTCATTTAGAAACTGTAAAAATAAATGTACAACTAACTTTCTTATTTGAAGCCAGGCTGGTATCGGATTTTAAAACCATTCATCTATTTTTTTCTACAGAAGTCAGAAATGTAAAACTGATACCCCCCAGAATAGTTTTGCCTGCCAAGACAGAACATGTGAGAAGTATGGCATACAAATATGCTTGTAATTAATTTTGGAGCACTTTTTCTGTTGTTTTTTAAGTGATTAGCTGCCAACTTTCACCCTTTGAGCAAGAATAGTTCTGTATGCATTTTCTGTTGAAAGTTTAAAAAACACCTTTTGGCCCATTTAGCATCAATGTCATTTTTCAAACTCTTTAGTGCATGCCATGCCCTTCTGCCAAAATGTGAAACAACTCTCTCCTTCCACTTGTGGAGCCTTTTTATTAAAAAAAAAAAAAAGGCATTTATGAAGCATAAACACATTAAAGTGGTCAAGTAAATAGCTTGTGCTTCCAGGTCACTGTCCTCTGTACTGATTTGTACATCTGTTGTTAGAAATTTAGTAGTTATGTTACAAGTGCTACCTTTTAGTCATGGATTACCTTTTGTTTTGCCCTTCTAAGGCCATCTTCAGCAACTAAAATACTTTCAATCTCACTATCTTAAATACAGCTTTACCCCTGTTCTTTTTGAAAGTATTGATTAATTGTTTCATGATGACATTAAGATTGAACTTACCTACTACACAAAAACAAAGTTTTTAAAAAGAGTTGGAAAGCTCTATAGTGAGTCAATTCAAAATGTTTTTTCTTAGGGGAAAAACAGATATCTGTATTGGGAGTGTGTCCCTGGTTCCCCTCAGATAGTGTAGAAGCTGCTGGATAAGCTACCCTAATGCTCAAGCAAGTTTAAAGCTCCTCTTTTGCCATCCTACGGAGCTCATGTGCCCTCCCTCACAAAGCAATTCCTGGGAATGGTAAGAGAAAACAGTTCCTATGGAGCAATTTCCTTAAGATAAAAAAAGCAAATTTCTGTCATCTATGGGTGCTTGTTTTACCATCTGTAAGGGAAAGGCAGGACACAGGCTGATCATTAATACATTTCCAAACAAGCTTTGTTACAGGTGACCAGTCAAACTCAAAAAAAACCCAAATCAGAGTTATTACTGAATACTTCAGTACATTGCTTTGCAGAGTGATTGGAAGAACTTTGTAGTTAATAAATGTACAGCAGTCCTGACTATGAACTCAAGATATACAAGAAGCTTTTGCTCCTTCTGTTACTACTGTTCAGTCCTTGTTCTCTGGTCTTTACTGTGCAAGGTTCCATCAACTTGGCTGCTCTAGAGCAGAAATCCCAACTGGGAAACAGATTGTTACATGGATAATGAGTCGCGTTAAGTCATCTGTGGTAATTTAAAAAGTAATGAAAGACAATTTTGTTTTAAATAGCATTTGTTTTCAACAGGCAATATTAAGTTCTAGAAGTGTTTGATTTGGCTGTATCCAGTTGCCTGAAACCCATGAAGTAGGAGGTGACTGCAGAGGGCTTGAAGGCAAAACTGTTAGAAATGACAAGATAAATCTGACCATTAAGGCATTGGACTGATTTTCAAAAAGAAATTAAACATCATACCAAATCTGCTGACCTGAGCACTGATGCTACTCAGATAGAGTCTAGAAAAAGAGCAGTGAGGAGGTACATGGAAGATCAAGGTCATGGTCTTTGGCAGCCAGCTGTGGTTGTGGGGCTTGTGGGTGTTTATCTTAGAGATTAGATCTGTTGAAGAGACCATTGTCATTTGTAATGTCTTGCCTGTAAGTTTCTCCTAATTTGTTTAAATTAGCATTATATGCTAATTGGGTTTTGAAAAAGTTATTTCGGCTAAGGAAGTATCTCTATCAGCCACAGAGCTGCAATTCAGTTAGGCTTTTAGATCTGCAATATAAAAAGCATTTTTTCTCTTAGAAGCCACATTTTCAAATAGTCTGTGAAATGACTGCCATTTCCTAAACTACTTGTAACATATCAGCAATTGTGCTGCATCACAAAAGTTAATGTCACTCCATGTTGGCCACTGAAGACTGTAAAATTATTTCAGTGATTCAGCACTTAGGAGTGGTTATCATGGTTCTCAAAGATAAATTACTTTTTTATTGTAGGGGGAGTGCTTTGGGATTTTTGTTTGTTTATATTTTTAAGCACCCTACCCTGTGACCCTTATTTATTTTTTTTATTTAGAGAGATATATATGTATGTGTTTATGTGTATATATAATGGAAAGGTTGTTGTTGTGACCAAAAAAAAAACATGGTAGAAGAATAATTTTTCTAGGGAATTCTTGGAGTGTTGATATATCAAGTAAAATAATACTGAAAAAGAACACTGTGCTGTTTCCCAATACCAGGCATTTTCTTCTGTTTGGGGAATGAAGGTGATCTGGTCTTCTAGTAAAACTGGACATTTTCATTCCTGCTCCTTCTTGGAGATCTTAAGTGACTGCAAATGGTATGATTTGATCAGCAGAAAGCCAGAGATGTTCTCCCAGGTGATGTGGATGGGAGTTGGGTCTCATAAATGAATTGCGATAGCTGCTCTGTTCACATCATGATATTGGAAACTTCTGTGTGGGTTGCCTTGGCCACAATAGCTTCTTGCAGCTGTACTGGTTGTAATTAACCCAGCCTTGAGTTGCACATTTGGTTTCCATAACCAGGCTACAGTTGAACACCCTGCCCAAATACTGTGGAGGAAATCACTAAGGACAAACATTCTCAGTATTTTGTGGACTGCAGATAATCACAGGTCAAGCTTTCTCCTCAGTATTGCCATGTTTCATCCTTAGAGATGGAATAGGTGCAAAAATACATTATAGCAAAAATTCAAACAAGTTCTCAAGCAAAGCTGCTATTAATCTTCAACCAAAAGAGTCCACTTTGTTTATATCTCCTCTGAATTGGTCTGCTCCTCTTAAGTTCAAGACATTAAGAGTATGCTGAATTGAAGAAACTTCATATCAAGAAAGATAATGTGAGGTTTGAGAAGGGAACAGGATCAGTCTTCTACTCTTCATGAAAGCTCCTTAAGGTAGCTTCAGAGAAATGGTTGCACTTGCATTAAACACAACAAAAAGCGATTATTATTGCCATAATACAAAAGGAGGTGTTCTGACAACATAAGATGAAGGAGGAATGAGAAGGGGGTCAAAGTGCCCTTGCAAGGGTGGTGTTCTGTCTGATCACCTGGTTCTTGGGCTACAGCAGCACTGACAGTCTGTAGCTGCACCTCGAGGCACTGTGCAGCACCAGAAGGTAGCAAGTGTCATGGGGCTACCTTGTTTTAGTTCTGCTTTTGTTTGGATCACAGCCCCATATTGTTTTGAGTGATGAGCAGAAAATAATGCAGAGGTGATAGAAATTTTCAATGGAGCAGTGTAAAGAGTAGGTTCCCAGTAATAGCAGATTTGGAAAAAAAACACTAAGGGAGCAACATTTTCTAGCACAAAGCAGCTAATACCCATGGTAGTATTGAAGTATAGGTTTATAACTGGTGTTCCACTTTGACATGTAAGGATTCATGTTTCTTCAGTTTATTTTTCCATTTAAAATGGAAATTCACAAATTCTTCATAACATTATGAATATATGAATTCTGAATTACTTCTGCATGAATTGAGGATTTTGTATTTGTACAAGTGCTGTGAGTACTGAGGCTTTCTAAAAGGACTGGCTAGGTCTGCTTAGACCTGAATGCAGAGATAGAGTAGATAGGTTGCAGGTAGTGTAGCAACCTGCTTGCATTCATAAGAGCTGAAATACCATCTTAAAATGTGTAGTAATAAGAAGCTTGTAATCAGGGGAGTCTTCTGCCTCTTGCCCTCCCAGCAGTAATGAAACTTAATGTAACAGCAGAGAAAAAAAAATCATCAAGTGGAATGCTGCTCTCTGTAGGCCCCGAGTTTAAAGCTAGCATTAAAAAATAGCAATAGCCTCTTAAAAATGAGCCCAAATAATTTGAGACTTTCCAAAAGCGCCTTACTGAACCTATGCCACGATTTGGCTGGGCTTCTGTACAGCCTGTGCTATCTGGAGGTCTTGCGTAAAAAGCTGTCTGTTCTCCTGCTCTCAGCTCTCCTCCAGATGACCTCCTGGAGCTCCAAAAGTCATCAGTCTCCTTCCGTGAGGTGACTGTTCACATCCTTTTTACCGGATGTTGCTTTCTCAGGAGACAGCCAGTCACTCCTGTTTCTGAAACAAACAGGACCTGTCTTGTCTCGGCTCAGTCCCACCTTCTGTGCGGCACTAGATTCTCTTGAAAGGGTGCCAGAAAATTGTCATTTGTTGGCAATGTGTTGCCCTTAATCCTCCCACAGTCGTGGCTGTAAGATGCCTATTTCTCATTCTGATACACACTGAAGCTATATTAGATTTGGAGCCTAAAAGACATGACTATTTTTTCCCTGGTTAATGTCTTCAGACAGATTGCATCATTTTGTTGTCCATTTAAATTGCCCAGCTGACCAATTCCCTTTGCCTTTCCCTGTCCTTTTAAAGGATACGTTACCTCTTCTTGGCCTCGCTCAAGGAGACTGCTGTGAGAGATTGGTCTTGGGTTCCTGGGTCCTTGAGAAAAAATGATGCTTGAGTGAGCCAAAGAACTAATCCCTGAAGCTCTTGGAGCAACTGTTGCAGCTGCTTGCTTGCTGAACCAGTGCCCAAAGCAGCACCACTGTTATCAGCCTTCTCCCTGGGACTGATTGCAGGTGGGCTTGTGAAGAAGGGGATCCTTCTCCAGTGCTCAGAAGGAAACAGCATTATCAGGCCATTGACAAGGTACAGGCTTGGCTGGTTCTTTGCTCACTCCCAAGCCACTGTCTTTCTCTAGGAAATTACTCCTTTGCACCACTATCTGTAGTTTTGGCAGTCTTGCTCTGGAGACTGCCTTGCTAAGTATCGCTGTGGTTTCCTCTTGCTGGTTGGCAAAGAAGAAAATGTAACGTGAGCTTGGGCTGTAAGGGCACGTGTTTGACCTGAGGTGCCGTTACAGGGGGAAACCCTAGGAGCTGATCCTGCATGTGGAGCACTTTGTGGATGATGAGCTAACTGTTTGTTCCACCTCCCCTCCAGAACTGTCAAGTAACCCATCTCTGGCTTCGGTCCTCATCCCTGCTCATGCCCGGAACCAAGCAGCTGCTTCAACCCCTACAAATGCTACAGCGGCCTCAGGTGAGAAAGTGCAACTGCCTGCCTCCCTCCCTCCTCATCCTCCCTCCCGCTGCCCAGGCACCTTCCCTCTGCCGAGGCCCACGAGCCACCTCAGCCCACAAAGTGAACCGGGAGGAAGAGATTGGTTTAGTATCACCTGAACCTTGGTCTTGGTAGGTGGTCATTTGCGTGCTAGCTGTGGTCACCAGCCCAAATCTCAACCCAAGCCACTCAAACTTGCATTTGATTGCTTAATTTGTTGGTCCTTCTCACAATCGGTTTGCACCTAATTTCTGTGCTCTGAGCCATCCTGAAATTAACTCTGAGTTGGTGAATGAGTTGTGATGCCTAGAAAGAAAAGAAGCAGCTAGCTCAGAGCATGTGGCCTCCGTGTAGTGTGGGTGAAGAGGATTTTTCCCTGAGGGCATTGGCATCTAAAAGTCTAGTTAGGGAGTTCAGTCAGCGTGCTCACTGCCTCATCTTTGTAGTTGCAGTTGCTTCCTACTGAGTTTGCTTGTGTCATCTTCAGGCACAAGGCAGATATTTTTGGGTTTTGGCCAGCACGGAGTGAATTTTTTGTTTGCCTCCTGCTCTCTCTGGTTTCTGTCAGAAACCTTTTAAAAGCTCACTGTTGGCCTTTAGCCACTCCATATTGTATTCTGTTTCCAGTGAAAGTTTTAACACCTGGTAATACCAGTTGGGAGACTCCCAAAGAAACTCCCAGGTGCTGCAGGATGTGGCAGAGGTGATTCAGTACATGGCATTCTTCCTCTGAGTCAGCCCTGATTCAGCACACCAGAGGCTTTCTCGGGGCTTGGGCAACCAAAGGCAAGTCCTGCCTGCACATCAGCCCCAGCCCACAAGGGCTGTCAGCCCTTTTGCAGTGCAGGACACTTCCTTAGCGGAGGATAGCTGATGAGGAGAAGGCCTGCTTCAAAAGCTGCTCTTGAAATGTGCGGGAAAGCATTTGCTGGTTGGTGTGCTGGACAGTTACCTGATATTAGATGCACTTGGTCCAGCCAGTGCTGTACAGAGAGAATTTTCATACTCTGGGACAGATGCAGCCAGGTTTGAAAGATGAGATTTCTCTCTGAAATTGCAGTAGCAGTGGGTTAAAGGCACAACTTGTAACATTTATGTACTCTGAATTTAGGAGAAAGCAAAACTGCTATTTTCAAATTTACTGTTTGTTTCATACACTTGGCAGTATTTTGCAAATAGTCATGTTCTCTGTTTGCCTCTTATGTGCATCTGTTGCTCAACAAGAAGTGAGAAAACAGATAAAGTAGTAAAAGTGATTTAAAAGTATAAAATACAAACGTGGAAAATTATTTTAAGCCTTTCTGAAAAATATTGTTTCACCTAATATCCCTTTCATGCCTTTTAAGGAGTTCTTTCCACCAAGACCCAACTCTTGAGGAATTAATGGGGTTAAGAAATCTGTTTTCATTCAGCTTCCACTCAGCCCTTTTCAAGGGCTTGTATAGGGAGAAAATGCATTAGTCCAAGTCCTAAATGGGAAGTACTAAAAAAAAGCACAAAGCTAAAAAACCCCAACCCATCCGATATTATTGATGTCAACATTTTTAAAGCTTCTGTTTGCAAGCACTGCACTGAGTTGGGATATGTCCTCCTATTTGTGGTTTAAAACCAAAAATAATACCCTTGCTGATTAGAAAGAAATTGTGAAATTAAGTTTAGTATTGCACAGCTCTGGCTTTCAACAGTTGGTTATTTCTTACTGACATGGGTTTCTCACAGCAGGTGGTGGGAATTTCATCAGAGTTATGATGTTTAGCATTAGGTCCTGTTGAGGTTCTTTTAATCTGTTTTGCTTTGCATGCTGATGCCATGCTTACAAAGAGATTTTCATACAAGGAGTCCCTTCTTTCTCTCTACCCCCTGCACCTCCCAGAGCAGTAAATGTTAGGTTCCTCAGTAACTGCTAAAGCAGTGTGGGAACAAGTCTCCCAGCTAACCCAGGGCATCCCGATAGGCCAGGAGACTTCTCTGCAAAATGTTTGTGTGAGTAAGCAGTACAGGTTCAGAAACGGCTTTTCTGAGTGACGATGATGCAGCAAAATGTAGCTCTCAAAGCAATAAAGGGAAGAGCAAATATATCTGTAATTCGCATTACTAGTGCATAATGTGTGCCTCTCTCTGGCAAGCACTGTTAAACAGCCACATTTGTTGTCAATTTCCTCTTCTCTTGAGGCCAAGCTGTACTTGCTCTAGTAATGGAACCTGGCTTTGCAGTGGGAGTGTGTAGCCTTGCTGCTCTGGCATTAGTAAATTCTCCTAAACATTTATGAGAAGCACTCTGACATAGTGGCATGTCTAAAGCAAAGTGCAGGGAAAAAAAAGATGAGATTTATTGGCCCCAGCTTGAAATGATGCACTAGCTTTCTGTGAATTATGCTGGCCATTGATGAAAAATGCCAGTGCAGTTGTATTCCCAGGGATGGCTAGAGGAGGAAGAGGATGCTCTCATAACTGTGCAGCCACAGCATCTGAGGGGAGCCTGCAGACCAAGCTGAATGCAATGCATATCTGCTTGTGTGACTCTCTTTTTCTTCTGGATCAGCTAGCAGTAGTAGCTACCTCTCTGTTAGTCAGCATTAAGATGGGAAGAGCATAATTGCCATCTGCAGGGAAGTTGTGCCAGCAGGGATTCTGGGGTCATCGTCTTGGGCATCCCGCTGTGTTGATCCCATGTAATCCCAAATGCAATGGTGTGACTGAACTTTCAGCAACAAAACAGATTAGAGCTGGTGTTACCTGCCAGTGTCTCATAGTTGAAAAACACCACAGTGCTCCATGAAATAAGATTTAGTGCATTTGTGGTATTCACATTGAAGGAATTTTGAAAAACTTGAATTCCTTAACCAGGAGAAGATGGGCAAGCAATTCTCTGAGTTCTACAAGCTCAGAACAGGGATGAATCCATGACAAGAGAAGTAAAACTTGCACATTTTACCAGGCTTGCTCAGAGTCTGGACTTCTACATCCATAGGCAGGCACAATATAAAAGCCAGGCTATCCTCCTCCTTCCACTTGTCTCCTCAGTTGTCCTGTGAGGATTCCCAGGCTGGTGGTGGCTTTGTTCTTGTATCTTGGCAGATGAGCAGCACAGCCTGTCAGCATCACAAATGCACCCAGCTAATGCTGTCAGCAGTGCTAATGGGCTTTCTCAGTCTGAGCTGGCGTCTCTGTCGCTCTCTGAACTGTAGCCCTGTCTTTCCCTTTCAGGAGGTTTTTAAGGAGTGTCACGTACCCTCCAAGAAAGCTGAGGCACTCCTTAGAGGGAAAAGCTGAATTGGAAGAAGTTCTCTATTATGATGAGAGAAGTTTTTGCCCTCTATTTGAAAGAACTTTTGGAAGCAGCTAGCACTTAATGACACTTCTTTGCCTGCACAGGCGGAGGGGTCAGGCAGGGGTCCAGGACAAAGAGGCTGCCCTGACCTTGAGCTGGGCACTCGTCTGTCCTGTGCCACAAAGCTGCATGCTAGCTCCTAGCTGTGCTCCCCAGCAGGGCTTTGCTGTCCTCTGTCAGCATTGCTGAGGGCCTAGATTTCCTTCTCTTAGGCCCAAATACAGATTTTTCATGATGAGAAATGAATGTCCAGAGAATCTCATACTCCATTTGTGCTCTTTTTCTGGTGCTTCAGCAAAGCGATGCTGGAATAAGTGCCCCTTTGTTCCTCATGGCCTGTTGAAGCAGAGTCAACAAATGAGCTGAAATGTTAAAATACTGCATTTTCTTGCAGGCTAGGAGCCAGGGCAGCCTTGAGCTCGCTCTGCACTCCGTCTCAGCCTGGGGGGACTTCTGTATATATGTATACATTGTTGTAAGAAGCCCCAAGAAAATGTTCTTGGCCTGCATCACCTGATTTATTTTAACATGTGGCATATATATTTCTCAGGAACTCCCCTGTTATAGTGATGACAGAAAAGGAGCATATGTTACATGAAATAGTTCCATCCTCTCCTCTTTTTTTCTTATCTCTATGTAGTAGCAATGTAATGATAACAATTTCAGCTTCTACTGTCTTCGGGAAATTGAGATCAAAAGACATGTTTCATTTCAGCAAATGAAATACAAGCACTTTTTGTAGACATACAGAGAAATCCTCTGCCAACAGTCCAGACTCCAGCTGGACTGCTTGCATCAGGCACTGCCAGCAGATGTTGCATTACCTTCAGTTTATCCATACTTGAAAATTGATCTAGAACAGGCATAGTGAGAGTTTAAAGTGTAGAAACTATTATCTGGCTAGCTGGGTCACTTCTGTTTTCTGTGGTCATTTTTGGTCTGCATGCATGTGGGATTTGGGAATTGCTCCTTCAGGGAAATTCTCCATGTAGGAGGGCGTCTCTCTCCTGCAAGACCGGCTTCCCACGTAACAGTGGTACTGTCGGGATGCTGCCTTGGTGCTTTAATTGCATGAGGGTTTTTTTTTGTCATGGTGGTCATTCCTTTGTAAAGGAAGGGATGCAATCAATTCGGGGTGAGATGAAAGGGAATCAGAAACTCCCAGGGCAGTCATCTAGCATCCTCTGCCCACAGGACGATTTGTCTTTCTTCCCACACATTCCTTGCAGCATTTCCTTTTCAAATAGGCATCACCCTCTCTTCCCACTTGTCAGTTGTGTTTCTGGATGCTGCTGATTGTTTGATTTCCTATTTTTGTCACTGTTGTCAATGTTACTTAATTTGTGACTCAGCAAGTGCTGCCCATTTCTAGCCGGCATGTTGGCAGACTGGAGGGAAGGGATGCCATGCAGAGGGACCTTGGGAGGCTTGAGGGGGGGGGGGGGCTGTGTGAAACTCCCAGAGTTCAACAGGACCAAGACCTGCCCCTGGGTCAGGGCACCCCAGGCACAAACACAGGCCAGGCAAGGAGTGGATTGAGAGCAGCTGTGAGGAGGAGGATTTGGAGGTGTTGGTTGATGAGAGGTGGGACATGAGTTGACAACATGTGCTTCTAGCCCAGAAAGCCAGATGTATCCTGGGCTGCATCAAAAGCAGCTTGGGCAGCAGGTCAGGAGAGGTGATTCTGCCCCTCAACGCTAGTCTGTGACACCCACCTGAAGGGCTGTGCCTGGCTCTCTGGCCACCAGCATAAGGATGGGAACCTGCTGCAGCAAGTCCAGAGGAAGGTGATGAGATCATCAGGGCCTGGAGCACCTCTCTCTTGAGAGAGTTGTGACTGTTCAGCCCAGAGAAGAGAAGGCTCTGGGAAAACCATATAGCAAGCTTCCAGGACCTAAAGGGGGCCTACAAGAGAGCCAGAAAAGGTATTTTTACAAGGGCATGAAGTGTTAGGACATGGGGAAATGGGTTCACACTGAAACACAGGGTAGGTTTAGATTAGGAAGAAATTTTTTACTGTGAGACTGGTGAGGCACTCGCACAGGTTGCTCAGAAAAGCTATGGCTGCCCCTGGAACTGGCTGCCCCTGCTCTAGTGGGAGGTGTCCCTGGCCTTGGCCGGGAAGTTGGAACTGGATGTTCTTTAAGGTCCCTTCCAACCCAAAGCGGTCCATGCTTCAGTTTCTTGCCTTTGTTCGTGGCTGTGGTCAGGTAAGTGTGGCTGAAGAGGAGTGGGTTTTGCTCACAGGTGACTGCAGAGCATTGCCCAGCTCATCTGTGGTGGAGAAATGTTACTGCACACCCAGCACCCACTGGTGTGTTTTGCCATGTCTGGTATTCCTGCTAGACACGCAGCCCTTCAGGCTGAGGTCACCCAATCTGTTCTTTCTTCTTAGAAACCTTTTCCATGTGTCTTTTCAAATACATGGTTTGCCCAGTCTGCCCTCTTCTGTACCAAGATAATAAGTCTTTCTGATGTTCTTTCCTGTTGCAGTATCAATAGCTTTGCAGTTTATCTTAGTAAATCAAGTGCTGGGTGAAATGCATGACAGTCTTTTGGAGGAAACCTCATTTAATACCTCTTACCCATCCTGTATTTTACACGTTTAGGTGTTTACCCACTTATAGATAAGTATCTTACAGTCTTTCTGACTTGGCTAATATAGAATGGTTCCAAATGAAATGGTGCATTTTTTCCTCCTACCTATTCTTCTAATACTAAGAATATATTTTTTAGAGGAAATACCTGATGCATGCAGCCTATGGAAACACAGTTACAATTAATTTCTTCTTGGTATTTCTTTGCAAACCCTGCATTTTCTTGAAATGCGCTTTGACACAAGCCCTTGATCCTGTGACCTGTCTCTCTGTGAAGCACTGTCCCTCCTTGAGAAGGTGTTGGAGGCATTTACTGCAGAGATGCAATCCTCTAACATATCATGTGCTTGCATAAACCTCATTACTGGCTTCAGGCCTTGATGTTAATCTGCTTCAGCAGTTCAGAGGGTGGCAGATCCAACTTGGGTTGAGCAACAGCAGCAGACTTGAAAGACTTTCTCAGGCAACAAGTGCATGAATTGCACATTGGCACACCAGCTGTTTCTGCCAGGAGAGCAGGCTTGGCACATTCCTTGTCTGTGCTCATTCACACAACTAACAGGCAGACTTATTATAAGAAGAACTAACTAACAGTGTGAAACTTTCACATTCACCAGTGTGAAACCTCATAGTGACCACAGACACTGGTGTTGGCTTTGGCAATGCCAGTGTGCCTTGTCCCGCAGTTATGGGATGTCACACAAGCGACTTTGCACTGCACAACTGGTGTTACAAACTGCAGAACTGGCTGGAGCCCAGCCTGCAGCCCTCAGCACTCCAAGTTGCTTTTGCCCTGCTTAAAGACCATCTTCCATCTTTTCCCAGATTGCATTGTTCCATCTGCATGTTCTGAAGTCAGGGCAGTCATCCTAACCAAACACCACCTTGGTGGGAGCTGTGGGTTTCCCCTTGTGCAGAACGTCATAGCTGTTGTTTCCAATGTGTCTCTGTTTTGGAGGTAATGCTGGTTGTTTTTTCTCTCTCTCCCCTTCTCGTCTGTTGTTTGCAGATGTTAACGCAGGAGAACGAGTTCAGACCAATAGTGTAGCTACAGCATCAGCCTCCAACTCCACCTGAACCAGTACCAAGCAGCCAGCTGCACAGGAGAAATCACCAGTAATTTGAGTCTTGCTCAGCAACACTGGTCACATTTGGAAAGAAAATTAAAAAGAGGAAAAAAAAATCCAACAAAACAACAAACCAACCAACCTGTTCATTTTAGTGTTCAATTTTTTATTATTATTATTGTTGTTCTTATTTAACCTTGTAAAATATCTATAAATACAAACCAGTTTCATTGTATTCTCACTCTGCAGGGTGTCCGGGGCAGGGGACTAGGTGGGGGGAGGAGGGAAAGCGGAGCAATACAACACACCAATGTCTCCCCTCGACAATCTCTTCATGTTGGAAGTTTGCTGTTGTGTACTTCAGAACCAGGACTCTTGCCTCATATCCCCCTCCCACAACAGAAAGAAGGAAAAAAACGAAACAAACAAATCCCAAACCTCATTCTCTGCTGAAGTTTTTTTTTTTTACCCTCTTTTTTTATTTTCTTTTTAAGTGGAGTTTCGGACTTTGATGTAGTGCACAGCTTGAATTTGGTCGGGAGCTTAGCAGGGGTCATTCAACAGAGCTCAGCATTTCTTGTCAGCAAATCCATATCCCAGGTTATCTGAAGAACTGCCCTGGCTCGGCACGGGGGGTGGGCGACGTGGTTGGAAAATAGGTTGCCATGGGGTGGGGGGGGAGGGTTTGCCATGTGTCAAAGGCTTGAACCGCTAGCGGAAGCCTTTCATTTTAAAAATCAGTGCTAGTGATGAGGAAATCTGCAGCTTCATGTGGGAAAGTCTTGCCCGAGTGGGTGATATATAATATAATACACACACATGCACCAAGGGCAGCGGTCGGCTCTGCCGAGGCATCCCCTCTGCCCAGCCGGAGCTCCTGCTTTCCGTGTCTCAGGCCGGCTCCCAGCTTCAGCAGAGAAGAGCGGACGAACAAAATCCTTGGCAGGGGCAGGGGCCCAGCTGGTGGATGGATATTAAGGGACTTTTTGGGAAGTGGCCACTGTGAAAGTGTGTTTGGTTGGGTTTTTTCTCTCCCCACCCCTCTTTGGCTCTTGATTTGAACAGGCTTCCCTTTCCTAAGGTGCATACAGGAAAAGGACACCAGGGTTTATAATGTGAACTGTAACAGGCTACTGGTTTATTTTGTAATACTTTTTTTTTTTTAACTGCAGTTTTAACTTGCAGGATGCCACATTCTCCGATAGTTCTGATTTTAAATCC
Source organism: Agelaius tricolor (assembly GCF_023055355.1). Taxonomy (NCBI): domain Eukaryota; kingdom Metazoa; phylum Chordata; class Aves; order Passeriformes; family Icteridae; genus Agelaius; species Agelaius tricolor. The sequence continues at coordinate 23,951,426 of NW_027269269.1, forward strand.
ACAGGTAGAATCTGTATTTAATTTTCATCTTTTTTAACCTCTTGCTTTTTCTTTCTTTTTTTTGATCTCTATTTATTGATGCGTGTTGCCACGTCGCCATTATGTTTTTACTTTGGTAGAATATTAAAATACACATCCGAATGCTCTTGATGGTAATTTGTACCTGCTGACTTGTAGGAAAGCTGGCTCTATATGAGTGTGTGTGTATATATATTATATAAATATATACATGTATACATAGATACAATACTGCTTTTTTTATTTTGTCGACGATCTCGAATCAGTCTGACTGAAGCGTGAGGTGAATGCTTGTTCTAGTCCATCAGTTCAGGGTCCAGGTTTCCTCCCTGCGACGGCGTGCGGTGCGAGCATCCACGTCTCTCTTCCTGAAGTCAAAGCAATATTCCTTGCGAAAGGGTCAGGTGAGCGGCCGGACGCAGCCCCGGCGCGGAATCGAGACTTTGGGAGACCTGATCTTGTGCTAGGCTTGCGGTGGGTGTCCGCTCCAGCCTTATCCTTCTTCAGAGAAACTGTAGTCGCCTTTGGTGCTTACCGAGCCGTCCCTCGAGCTGCGGATCTCTAAGGCAAGCAGTTGCTTTTCGGGAACACGCGGAACCTCGTGTGGCCCGGGGGGAATCGGCAGTAGCGGCTTTGGAAGCTCGGCCGCCGCAGGGGCGGCAGGGGCTTGGTCACGAGCTCGGTGTGTTTCTTCTTGTACCTTTTATGCTGTTGACGTGGGATTTTTTGGAAACTGTCTCTTAGCAGCCCCAAAACTGTTAAAAGCTCTGCCCTCTCCCTCCTGCCTGGCATGCGGTGGGTTTGGGGATGCAGGAGCTGATTGAAGAGGTGAGTGACCACCTACGGTGAAACCGATAAACCCTCAAGTTATACCCCTCAGCACTTTGCTGTTGGGAACACACACAAAAAAAAGGTTTTAAAGCTTTTTTGCATTCTGGCTGGCTGCGAAGGAAAGCACACCCACGTTGAGAAACAAAGCTTTCCAAATCCCTACCTGCAACTTAATAGAAAGGGCTGAAGAGCGTCTTAACGCTTGCGCTCGGCTAGTCAGTGTCCTGAAAGGTAAGTGAAGGGGCTTGGTTGACCCAGTGATCCAAATTCATGCAGGAGACTCAAAAAGTAGGACAGTGGCAGGGTATGGATCTGCTGTATAGACAAGACTGCTGAAGCATTGGCCACAGGCACTGTTATTTGGAGGCAGTAAATTACAGAGTCTTTAAAAAAAAAAGTAATAAAAATATATCGAAGAAAAATGCTGCTTGTGCCAGGACATGTGGCTTTTCTTTTTCATTTTTTTTGTTAAAGACTGGCGGAGGGGAGTCAGAGCGTTTCTCTCTGGTTTTGTGGCTGTGCCGGCGTCTGTGTGTGTCTCGTGTGTGTGTTAGGCTGGGGGGAGGGTCAGGGGTGCCCCTCTGGTTTTATTTCTGTTTTCAAGGATCATAGCAGGATCACACACTCTTTTATACAAGTTAGATCCAGGTCTTTGAACAACCTTTTTTTGTAAATAAGAAAAAAAAAAAAGAAAAAAAAACACAGAAAAATAACAACAAAAAACAAAGCTCCTCACCAAATTCAAGCTTGTACATTATTATTTTGGTTGTTTTTGAATTTTGAGTTTTATTGTTTTGTATGTAAATATGTGGACCCAGGAACTGTTATTAATGAGCAAAAAGTTACCGTTCAGGGCAGTGATTCTGTTTAATAATCAGACAAAATGTAGACGAGCTTTTTAAAGCCATATAGTTTTAACTCTGTACAGTAGGTACCGGCCTGTATTATTGTAACAATAACTCTAGCGATGTATAGTGTATCTATATAGTTTGGAGTGCCTTCGCTTCCATGATTTTTTGAATTTTATTTCCCTTTTATTTTTTTCTCCTCCTTCTTTATTAACAATGTCTCCCACCCCAAACCCACATCTTTGCTCCCCCCTCCCCACCCCGCTTTCTAACTCTTTGAGTGCTGTAAGGTTTCGGTGATACCCTGATCGGTAGCAGAACGAAAAGAAACAGTCTCCATTGTCATTCACTTCATTGGAGCCGTGGCTTTGTTCTGGGAGTCTCCAAGGTGCCCACCCTGCCCTCCTCCTCCCGCTAGCAGCAGCTGGTTTCATTCGGACCCTTGCCCTAGCAGCCCATTTAGATTTTGCTTGTCTCTCCCTTCAACCCTGCGCCCAGGAGCATCTGGGCAGCAGCAGCTTCCAGGAGGCTTGGCCTTCCCACCCTCCCTGCGGCTGTGCCGGGGGCAGTGGCAAGTGGAAAGGGCCCCCAGGGAGGGAAATCCCCACATCCTGCAGGGCTGCTGCGCTCGGAACCATTTGGCATTTGGGCATCGCTGTAGGAGACTGCTGCGGTGGTTTTTTCTGCCGGGAGGACTTTCTGTTCCCTTTCTTATCCCTGTTTTCCCCCCACATCCTTCCCCCAAGTCACTTTTGTTTTCTTGAGATAAGTTTAACATGACTCTTGATTTCTTGTGCCCAGCACGAAGGCCTTGTTTCTAAAACTAGTTTGCTTGTGTTTTACTACCTTGTTAGTATTCCACATAAGATTGTCTTGAATGGGAAAACACGTAACTCTTTACCAAACCAAAGGTTGCTGTTTTATTTCGAACCATCTCGTGTTCATTCCAGTGAAGCAGAGGCTGCACTTTCTTTCTGGTGACACGAAGGTCAGTGATGCCAAGCTGTTGGCGACAGTCTGCTCAGAGCTGTCCCTCTCTTCTTTTACACTCTTTCGGGCTTCTTTTTTAACCCAGTGTGGTCTTGATGTGTCCTTTACGTCAGCCCTGCCGTAGTGGGTCCCTGAGCCGGGCTGGATCGCAGTCTGTCTCCCCTGATGGACGCTCCATCAAGACACTGGTGTTCTTTACTATTAAACTTACCTACCTTGCTAGGGAAAAAGAAAAAAATTACCTGAAAAAAGAAAATTGACTGGTAGAAGACCCCTGAACACTCTGTCCCCTTATTTCGAAGCCAAGCTTTACCTAAAATAATGGCAGGTGCCTGCGACTTGCAACCTAAAATTCCCCCCCAGTTTTCAGTACTTGGAAAAGCAGAAGTCAAGCAGCCTGTCAGACTCGTACTCCTGTACTAGGAACCTCAGCCACCACGGAGCAAAAGGAAAAGCCGATGAGGAAAAGCACAGTAGGGTATTCGGTCCGGGCTCTGCCTTCCGGAGACTGCCAGCGGGTACCCCTGGGGTGGCAGCTGATTTCCACGGGGCTCTCGGCCGGTTCTGGTCGTAGTTGGCTTCGTTTTGCAACACTGCAATAATGGCAAAACGACAGGAAAGGAAAACAGTACCTAAGGGGTTAGCTCGAGAAAAGTAGCTTCCTTGTGTTGGTCTTTCTCAATTTATTTTTAATATATATATATAAAATATATTTATATATATATAATTTGCTTGCCTGTAAAATTTGCGTTCATTAATGTGTTGCTGATGGATCACTTGGGCCTGTACACACCAATTAGCGTGACCACTTCCATCTTAAAAACAGAAATCTAAATATATATATATTAAGGACTGTGGGTTGTATACAAACTATTGCATACACTTGTGCAAATCTGTCTTGATTTAAAGGAAAAGCAAAACCTGTATAACATTATTACTACTTGAATGCCTCTGTGACTGATTTTTTTTTTCATTTTAAATATAAACTTTTTTTGTGGAAAGTATGCTTAATGTTTTATTATTTCCCCCACCCCATTCCCCTTGTAAATACGTTTTGTTCTGTGTGACTCGGTTCGGAAATAGTTAACTGGTACTGTAATTTGCATTAAATAAAAAGTAGGTTAGCCTGGAAATGAAATTTAAAAAATACCAAGTGTGTGGTCTTTATTTCAAAAAATTGCCCTGTTCTTCTCTCCTCCTCTCTCCCTTCTCTGACCCTTGTTCCTCACCCTCATGCCTCTTTCCACTCTGCGAGAATAGGTGGACGTGAATCTTTGTAATAATAAAGAAAAACCTCAAGAAATGAGCATGTTTTCTTAAATGAGCTGTGTTATTCCATGCTATTTTTAAAGAGATGCCAGCTTGTCTATGATACCGTTTGATTTGATGGAGAGAGGAACCCTGGGACATAAATATTTCAAATTGAAACCAACCAATCTTCCTTTGCCGTCCACCTATAGATACAAACTTAAGAACCTGTGTAAACTGCTGGCTTTGAATCCTGCACTCATGGTTGTTTGGGTTGTTTTTTTTTAAATCATTGGATCCCATTAGTAATGTTATTTGGTGGTGATCTGTAAAGTTTGTCGAGACCACGTCCAGTGGACCGTTCCTCCAGCAAATCAGCACATAGCTATCTCTGAGTTGGGTTTCCGGTACTGGATAATGTATGTATTAAACATGACATGTCTATTAGCGCAAAAAGAAAAAAGAAAAAAAAATAAAAATCCTTTTTTGGGCTGGCTGACCTGGCCGAATCCATTCTGTCGCTATCCTAAAGGCTAGATGCGAGGTCATGTGACTGCTGCTTCAATAAAAACAAATTTATATTGCAAAGAGAGTCCTCTTGCTTTGTTTGTGTGCCATGAGCCGCGGGTGTTCCCATGAAACTTCTGCTGGGCTCCGGGCCGGAGCCTCTACTCCAGAGGCCCTCCAGGACAAGCAGGAGCAGGGTGGGAAGGGGCCCTTGCTGGGTCCATACCACAAGTGCTGAGTCAGGATCCCCTTGGTCTTCTCCTGACTGCGAAATGTGTGGGAGCTGCTCGGGCCCCCCTGGGTGCTGGAGCTGTGCCCCTCAGAGCCGGTGCCGGCAATCCCTGGCTCCCTGAGCGGGATCGGAGTTTGGGTTGTGCAGGCTCTGGGGCACTGGGGTGACAGGGCCAGGCAGCCACCCCCAGCCTGGCTGCTCCAGAAGCAACACAGTGAGTAGAGGGTCCCTTCACTTACTCTGTCCCACAAGGTCACCAGGGTTCTGGATGCATCCACCTTGTGCTGAGACCAGGACTGCTCTCCTCAGCCAGTCTGATGGTGGCCACTTGCACCTGCAAACACACGGCTGCCGAAATTACAGCGCCTCTCTGGGTGAGTTTATCTATTTAAAGCTTGGCTCTGGTGGGAGCTCATCACAATCTCTGGTGATTTGGGGTGGTGGTCAGTCATCCTTGGGCACTTCTCTGGCTGGGCATGCACTGGGACCTCCTGCTTCTTCTGACTTTCCCTCACCTGGAATGCAAGTTGTGGGCTCTCTTTATGCATTGTCTTTGCATGGGGAGTCTCAGCTGCAGTCTCGGGTCTCACTTCTGAATGTCAGAGCCAAATGAACGAACTCAAGCACCTCATAACTTCTTGCTAAGCTGACTGGAAGGGGATCTTCAACTCCTTCATATCTTTGTGATGTTTCCAATTTTACCTCCTCTGCAGTTGTTTTGAACACCCTCCTTAAGCTGTAGTACCAAAAGCAGACTGTGGTTCCCCACAGTCCTCTCCCCAGTGTCAGTGAAGGCACTGGAGAGCATCTGGTAGCTGCTGTCTGTCTCCTTACCTGAGGATTGCATTCACTCTCCTGCACGGAGGCTGCAGCTGTCCAGTTTATCCAGCTTGCCCTCCCATTGTAACCCCTGCAAGCATTGCCAGCGGGACTGTTGCAGTTTCATATTGTGTTTATATTCCAACCACCCTTCTAAAAGATGTAAGGCCTTAGTATCAAGAGCCAGTCCTTGCACAGCCTTCCAGGGAACATCATTCTGTCACTCTGTGGGAAAACACTTTTTGAGACCCATCTGCAAACCAGGGTCAAATCCACTTAGCTGTCGGTCACCAACGCTTTGGGATGATTTAAAATGCTAATCCGAGAGTAAAGCAGCAGTGAGCTGAATGCACTACCAGAGTCCGCTCCATGGATGTGCTTTGTCTTTATCAAGCAAGCTGCCAGCCATCTGCGTTGGAATTAAAAGTCAGTGTCAAGGCTACTGGCACCATTTGTTATCTGGAAGGTGGCAGCTTTTGGGCTGCTGGTGGGAAGGTCCAAGTGGCTTTCTGTGCAAGAAGAAGAAGAGCCACAAAGAAGAAGGAGGAGGAGGGAAGCGAGCCACAGAGGGGAGAGAAGAGCACTGTGGTTTGTCTGAGGCGCCACGTCCAGTTGCTTGGAGACGGCGAGCCCAGCAGATGGTACACAGCAACCTCAGCAGCCAGCCTGGAACCTCCCTTCCCTCCCCAGGCTCGGGAAGGGCTTGGCTGGGCCCTGTCCTGTCGTCCCTTGCTCGTCTTGAAGGGTGATGTTCCTGGCAAAGGACTGGCTTTGCTAAACCAGCTGAGCACAAAGGCTGCAAGACCCAACTGCTGCCAAATCCAAGCTCTGCTAGGAAAGGAAAGTGTGTAGTAGGTGTCAATGCCCCACAGGGCACGGCAGAAAAGCCAGGCTCTGTCTGGGTGTGAGTGTGTACAGTGTGAGGCTTTGGAGCAGAGACCAGACCCCCAAAACAAATTCCTGCTGGAGCTCATCTCAGGTGAGAGTACAGGTGAGTGCTCAGGGCTGTTAGGGAGAACTGGACTTCACAGCAAACACCTGCCTTTGGCCAGTGCAGGAATGCAGCCCTGGATCTTGCTGCACACCCAGCTAATTCCTGATGCCCTGGCACAGATATTTCTTGGTGTATGCTATTGCTCCCTGAGTCTGCATGCAGTTGGGTAGTGTCTCATGCAGTCAGTGGAGTTAAAGCCTTCTCTTCCAGGAACTCTCTGCATCACCCCTCTCTGCTCACATACTCCAGAGGTAAGGCTGGATCCTCCAGAACAGCCTCTTCCCTTGTGGAAGCTTGTGAGTGGCTGCAGCAGGGTGTTTCTGACCAGGGTGCTGTGCCCCGGGAGCTGCAGTGGGGCAGTGCCCCAGCCCAGGGCTGTCTGCAGAGCCCCCTCACTTGCTGCAGAGTGAGAAACTCTGGCTGAGGGCAAACAAGCCCTGTCCCCAGGTAGAGCTGCCTGACAGAGCACAGGCACCTGTCCCAGCAGAGGAGCCACAGGCCCTGTGTATGGTGGCAGGCTCAGGGAACTGGGAATGAAATGGATTGAAGGGTTTGGGCTTTTTGGCTGGTATTTTTTTTTCCCTAAGCAAAGTTTCTAAAAACTGGTGGAAGACAGGAGTTGGAGCAGGACTGTTCATTGTCCTGACCTCCCTGTGCTTTACCTCACCTCCAAGCACCGAGGGGTCACAGGGTCCAGCACCCACTGCTGACAGAGGGACAGGGGTGTGGCGGGTCCTGTCAGAGGGACACGGGGGCTGCAGGAGCGAGGCAGGGTCAGGTGTGTGGTGGGAGCAGCACGGGTGCTTGAGAGGAAGCCAAGGGCATTCCCACCCATCTCAGCAGATCCCATTATCATTCTCCACCACTTCCCAAGGCCAGGCTGCAGCCAGATGGGGGTTGGTCTCTGCTCCCAGGTAACAAGTGAGAGGACAAGAGGAAATGGCCTCAAGTTCCACCAGGAAAGGTTTACATTGGATATTAGGAAAAAAATTTTTCACTGAAAGGGTTGTCAAACCCTGGAGCAGGCTGCCCAGGGAAGTGGTGAAGTCACCCACTGTCCCTGGAGATACTTAAAAGATGTGGCACTTGGGGACATGGTTTAGTGATGGATTGGCAGTACATAGGTTAATGGTTGGACTTGGTGACTTTAGAGATCCTCTGCATCCTAAACACTTCTATGATTGTTTCCTCTGGCATAACAGCAGCTGTGCCTTCCTCCTCCCTTCTGCAGCTCATTCCTGTGACCAAATCCTTTGCCAAGCCAGAGTGCTCAGGAGGAAGATGGTGCTTACTGGAAAAACCCAGTTTGAGAGTGGTTTGAGAGTGTTTTTACTCAAGGAGATCATTGATGTTGTTTGGAATGCTACCATAAGTTAGCAGTCTTGGGAAAAGGGACTGCCCAGCTGGGGACCCTTTGGACCATCTCAGTTACACCTCTTTTAAGATTTTAGTTTCACAGCATCAGGCCTAGGAAGAGGTTGGTCAGTGGAAGCTGTTTCTGCTGGAGACAACAGATTTGGGGCCCACACAGCAATGAAAAAATGGTTTGGATTTGGCTGGAGGCGTAAGAATTATGTTGGCAGGCAGAGAGAGGCTTCAATTCAACAGGTAAGGAAACAACAGGGTGATTGCAAGCGGCTGTTACTGGCTCAGTAACAAACAAAAGGGAGATTCTTAGGATCAGTCCTAAGCAGCAACCCATGGAGGGAGCAGCAAAGGCAGCTTTCAATCTCTGCCACCTTTATCTCACTGCAGTTGGCACCACAGCCAGTCCCCAAGGACAAGGACCAACATCCCCAGCACTGACTGAGGAGCTCCAGGATGGCCAGGAGTGCAGCCTGCCATGCCAACTCCCCACTGGGAGAATTGGATGGGATAAATCCCATCTGGCCAGGCTCTGCAGTGGGTCCAAACCGCTGTAGAGCAGTTGGCAGCTGCAAAAGTGGGTGCTGGCAGGAGCAGCCAGAGCTCTCTGGTCCATTGGGGATGGTGTGCTGAGCTGAGTGCATGTAGATACAGGTAAGCAGCCTTGCAGGAAGAGCAATAGGACATCACTTCCAAGTGCTACGTGAAGGATTGGGATGTGGCACATGGGAGGAGGCCAAGAGAAGTGGCCTTGACTCCAGCCAGAAGTGGAGGGAAAGGTGTGTGGGGGTGCTGCAGTGTGTGGGAGAAAAGGAGGAATGAGAGGAATGAATGATAGGATCAGAGCAGAGCCGGAGCTGCCCTGCTCCACGGGTTTCAGCGTACACCCTTGCCCTCGGCCTGCTGCCGCTTTCTGTCTCGTGCAAGCAGTGGCTGCTGAGGTGCTTTCCTTGCCAGTTCTGCTCCAGGCAGTGCCTGGGAGGAGAGGTGGGAGCCTTGGTCCAGGGTGGTCCCGGGAAAATTGAATTTACTAATCCAGGTGTACACATTCTGTCCCGGGGAGTTGGCAGTTCTGGCAGGTGTTCAAACCAATTCCCGCTCCCTGGTGGGGTGGGAGGCAGGCACAGGAAACCACAGCTCCCCATCCAAGCCCAGGCCCGATTCTGGAGGGCACTGTGGTGAGCAGGCTGGATGCCAGCACAGTACTGAATCACCAATCATTGAAACACAGGAAAAGTTGCATGAGCAGGACTTTGGTGAAAGCAGGGAAACAGGATATGAAGGAGATCGTCAGCAATAATGCAATTAGGCCTTGTTAAAGCATTGAACATGTGAGGACCACACTTGTAGGGTTAATCCCACTCTCCTAAAAAAAAAATGGTGTGAGGGCTGAATTGAGCCCAATGAAGTATCAGGCAAATCCTGCTCACTTGAAAGACCAGGAGCAGAGGGAACAGCTGTGCTCAGAAAGTGGCAGGAACTCTTTTAACAGCACCACACCCACGTCTGTGGCTGCAGCTTTTGTGATGGTCATGTTGCTTTTAAGGGAGGCAGGAGAGAAGGGTGAGTGGGGGTTTGGTGTGGTTTTCTGTTGACAGAAATGCAGACACTGTACATTTCCAGTAAAGAAGGACCCCAAGTCCTTTTTGCTGAACTGGATTTTCTCCTCCCACACCACCAGAGCCGTATCGGCAGGGAAGCCCTGGGACAATTTGCATTCATTCATTTACTGCAGAGACCAACTTTTCACCATTCTCAGGGCACAGTGACCCCAGAGGCCTGTTTGGCTCAGCCTTGTCTCCCCCACCTGCCAGGAGACAGGAGCCAGCAGAGCAGCACAGCCAGGCTCCCTCCCTGTGGGCAGCTGGTGAAAGAAAAGGGACAAGCTGAATTCTCCCCGTGTTTGCACTGTATTGGTGCAGCCCTGGAGGCATCTGCTGTGTTTGTTTCGGGTACGGGCTCCTCCCCAGGGCTGTTCTGTCTCCTGCTAGGAGAGGGAATGGTGCATTCTTATGCTGTTGATTTATGATCCCAATTCCCTCTCACTGTGCTCATTTTCTTTCTCAAAGTACATTCTGCAAAGCTTGAGAAAAAAACCCCACACGACAATTGAAAGCAGTTTCTACAGAAGAGTTTCCTGCAGGAATCCTGCCGTGGCCTTCAGTTTGCATGCTAGGCAATGTCATGTGGAAAAGATGGCTTTACCCTGATGGTGTCCCTTAAATCATGATAGAAGCTGAGACATTTATAGCTCAGCCTCTGGAGCACAGCATCTGGAGTCCCCTGCCCCCTAGTTGTCATGTAGAGCTGTGTCCCTACAGATGACCAAAGTGCTGCAACCTCTGTCCATTCCCACACCTGTTGGAATACTTATCTTTCTAAAACCCCACCAAATTGTACAACGAGCCACATGCAGAAGGTTTATTTTGACAGACCATCCTCAGAAATACAGCAAATGCCTCAATGGATGGGTCTTCCTGTTCCACTGTTCTGCTGCATCAAGTTTTCCATGTCTCTCCTATTACACTGGATCCTGTGATTCATGTTATCCCCCCTCCTTTTACCCAGGCTAAATTTGTCCAAGGTGGCCTGAGGCTACAGAGCCGATGCCTGCACAGCTTCTCCTCCCACACTGTGGAGAGTGTTTTGTTCTGTATTTTTGTATTTCCTACCTTCCCTTTCACTGACTAGCTATGAATGCCATGATAATTGCTCCAAATCCCCAGTCCCTGATGGGATCATCCTCACAGAGTCCCAGTCAACACTGGTCACCCCCCTCTGACTCCTACCAGATGTTGCAGTATTTACAGAGGCTGCCTGACCCCAGCAGTCCCCTGGTGCCCCTGGTTCAGCAGCCTGGAGACCAGCAGTGGTTTGGTGCAGCTCTTTTTCCTCTCTCCAGCTGTTATTCACTCCCCAGTGGAATACAGGGGGTATCCAGACTCCTTTCTCCTCCCTGTCCCCTCCCTGTAAATTCTTTTTCCTGTACCCTGCCCCAGCCTAACCCACGAAACGAAGACCCAATGCAGAATTTTACAGGAATGCATTAATGAGCACCATTTCTGACCAGCTGCTGGTTTGTGTTATGTAGGAGAGACACTATGGCTGGGATGAGCCGAACCACACCTGAGCTTTACCGACCCAGCACAAGGAAAAGATGATCCACAAGACGATGGCAGCAGGGAGGGATCAGCCACTGTGGCACTGAGGGCCAGTTCTGCTATTGGCTGTGTAAGCTGCAGCTATCAATGAATGAGCATTTTGGGTGTGGTGGTGTGGCTGTGCCCGCCCCTCCAAAATGCGGTGCTTGGTGTAAATGCCCCTTAATGCGCTAAGGCCACAGCCCTTGGGAATTCTGACACGTGAGTGCTGGAGAGCTGAGCAAGCCTTGAGCTCTGTGACAGATGCACTGCGCCTGTCCGAGCCCGCTGCTGCTTCCCGACATCTGGAGCCGGAGCACCCCCGTGCCTGCAAACGCGGCAAAGGCAGCACACGGCAAAGGCAGCATCGCTTCTGTGCAGCCCTCGGAGCTGGAGAGCCAGAGGGACTCACACTGTCCCAAGCAAAATCAGATTCTTCCCAGAACTGCTCTTTGCAGTGATAAAAGCAAGAAGCAGTCAGCCCGAAGAGGAACGCTTCTGGAAAATGCATCAGCCCTGCCATGCCCGTGTCATCCTGCTATCAACTAGGTGTGTGCCAGACACTGCCTGCTTGTCAGAAACCGCCCTGATGAGGTCAGGGGCACCTTTTCTTTCTTCAAGGACTAATGATGTGAAAAGATGATACAAAATCTGACTGGTTTTGTTCAGCTCCTGTGCTTTATTAATAGCAGTGCTAATGCAGGAAGCCCCTGGGCCTTAAACCACTAAGGAAATCAGTGGGACACGCTTGTCTGTGGATGGTCTCAACTCAAAATTTCCCACTTATGGTCTATTTTTTCATTTAATGTTATTGAAACAAGGAAATACCACCAAAAGCCCAGGTGCAGATATTTATTGGTCTGTGCCAGGAAAACAAACAAGGAATGCTAACACTGCTTTCTCACTCAAGCTTCTCTTAATAATCAGAACAGAAAAATTAACTAATGAAGTCCAAAGCAAGTTGGGGAGGGAGTGGAGGGAGCTGCCACACCAAAATGTATACAGAATGATTCCAGGACAACACTGCTGGCGGGCAGCAGGAGGGACAGCCCAAGGGAGAGAGAGGGTTTTCCATTCAGGGTGCCCTGAAAAAGCAAATATAATGTGCTTCCCTTTCCCTCACCATGCTCCAAACTCAAATCATAGAGGGGAAGGGAAACCCACCTCACTCATCTTCTCTCCTAGGAGGCTGTGGGATCCTTGTGGAAGTCTTGTCCAAGTTCACGTGCAACTGTGGCAGGGTGAGTGCTGTCAGCTGCACTTGGTCCAGCAGCTGTCCCAGCAGGAGAATCCTCATTTCTCTCGGTGGCAGATGTCTCCTGATGCAGTGCCAGATTAGCCAGAGCCCTCTCTGTGCCCCTGTGGATGATCTGATGAGCAGCGTAGATGTGTTTTCTTTGGGACTGCCTCACTGCATAAAAAGAGGTAAGGCTTTTACTTGGAAATGTACAGCAAAGTGTTCTCTGTAGGGGAGAAGGGAGGAGTAGCTTTTAGCAATCCTGCAGCTGTGGAAAAGTCTGTCTCAGGAAAAAAAATCATGTCCTTCTAACTTTGGCAGAAAGTGTTCTACTGCCACCTAATAGCAGCAACCAACTTTGCATTTCACTTTGAAGACTGGCCCCCACAGACAGTGGGAAGCACAGCCAAAGTGTTCTCTTTTCTAGCTTTGGGAACAACTGGCCAGGATATATTATCAGCCTTTAAAATAACTTCTCCTTCAGTGTCTGTTAATTGCAGCAAGCCTCTGGAAGAGCCCAGCTGAAATCTGCCATCTCCTGTGCCAGGATTTGACCTGCACTGAAAAACCCTTACTGAGTTCAAAGTAAGACTTGGAGCCACAACTGACATGTGAAGTCACCTGCTTATCTTATCACCTCCCCTCAGCTAGTGCATCCAAAGTCATTTGTATGTATTCCCAACCCACCTCCTGGGAAATAATTAGCCAAGCCTAAGTGCTCACCCTACAGCTCTCCTTATTGCTCCTCACTGTTCTTTGTTCACTCTTTCCATCTCTATTTCAGTCACGGGGACTGAAGTACTGTGTGCCTTACAGAGGGTGTGAGGAATGATGCAGAACAAGGGGTGGCTCTCATCCGGTCACTTCCCTACACAAGTCCAAGGCTTACTTTGGCCTGTTCCAAGGCTGAGCTGCACTTAGACTGTGAATCTGAAGCACTGGTGTCCTGCATGCTGGCACACAGTCCTGCTGTCCCTGTCTCAATCACTCAGCGTTACCAACCCACCCTGTTTATGTCTATCCCTCTCCCAGGTCCACTTTGTCAACAATGAATGCAACTGGATCTCACTTGCATTTGAAAAGCTGACCTTCACCAGCCCTCATTCCCAGGAGAGGTTTCTCTACCCAAGGCATTTTGGCTTCAGTCATGTTTGCATCAACTGCATCAACTATACTGGGAATACTCCCCTGGAATTGCTGCAGTCCCTTTCTCCATCCACAGTGAATTCCATCTAAAGGACAGCGTGCTGAAATTGGTGAGTGACTGTGCTTTTCCAAGTGAGGTTTTCCCTATCAGCACAGTGACTTCTACTTCCACTGAGGCAGGGTTCAGAATCGAGGTGCAGAGATTTTTCAGGGTGAGCCAGCATTGGATAATCTCTGCTTTTATGCATCAAAATGCAACAAAATGAGGAGGAAAAAAATCCCAAACTAGGTAATGGCAGAACAGGTGTTTAAGGGGAAGCTAAAGTGTAGGCAAAGACTGAACATGCAGCCCTCAAATCTTTGTTCTACAAATGGATTTGCTCCTTTGACAGGCCAGATAACTGTGCTCTTAGATCAGCTCCTGATAGTTTCAAGGAAGGTGAATGCTCAAGCATGGGCCAGGTTGCTAAAACACAGTTTCATAATGAAAAATTTGGCTCACTGTAAGGAATGTTTTAAAAGCCACCACAGAAATGCAATACACTAATGTGTTTATGAGATCTAATGCCATTCTTTGATACTATTTCCTTTGGATTTCCATGGAATAGTTAATGATTCTGCTTCCCTGTAAGTATCACTCTGCAGGAGGTTTACAGCAGGGTGTGTTTCTGAGTGTACATCAGGTAGAATTCAACTGTCTTAAGTGAATGGAGCCCCCTCCACCCCATGCAGCAATAGCAGAAGAGACTATGAGCCAGGTCTCTTCCCGATATTTGATTTCTGCTGTCACAAGAATATTGTGACAAATTTCTCCTGATCACATTAGAAGGAGCTCTCTTACTTAATTGCCTGCTGCTCTATTCCACCAGCATCCACTTTAATTTTTAATTGGGTCTAGCTCTGCTTTGCAGGCAAACTCACTGTAGCTATCACAGATTCTGAAGATTTTTTTCTTCTGTTGTTTGAGAGTGCATCTGAGCTGCTTTGTTCATTAGCTGCTGTTGCATTTAAGCCCAGTATGTATTTTGAGCCTTGATGTATGTCCTCAGTATGTCCAGAATCCTAAGCCATCTCCAGGTCTTTGTTCTGCTCTCCTTCCTGAGACAGGCTAACCTGTGTGTGTTAGTGCCTGAGCTGCAGGCTTCACTGACTACCATTACATCACCTGCTCTGGAAGGCTGGCAGAGGCAGTGCAGGAGTGAAGGGAGCTGATTTAAGCTTGTGCAGAAATGCCAGCTGCAGAACAGGTCCTGTTCTTGTGGCAATACAGAAGCCAGGAAGAAGAAAGTTTGCACAATTCAGAGACCACAAAATGTGTACTCAAGGCTTGTGTTCTCATCCACAAAGCAATAAAAGAGGCAATGAACTAAGTGCCTTTGTTCTCAAGGCAGAGAAGTGCACTGCAGCAAGGACCCCTTCAAGCTCTATTGTGATGCAGTTGCTTTGCTTGTGCCAGATTCACCACCTGTGTTGGTCAGTGGAAACATCCCAGTCAGGAACAGCCACTTACTCATGACATTATTTATTGTAATACACATTATTCCCCCTCTGTATTTTGACAGATGCCATTTCATTTTTGTTAAACAGAAACATCCTTTACAACTGCAAGGTTATCTCCTAACAACATGATGCCACTACAGCCAACCTTAGAACTTTACCTCTTGCTCTCAGCCCACTGGGGAGGAAAGGGAAGCCTAGGAAAGTGTAAAACCTTCCTCCCATATATGACATATAGTTAAGTAATTTGCTTGTTAAAGTCTTCTGCAGTTTTAGAAATTGCCATATAATAACACAATTCACAGCTGTGCTACTTAAGGATTTTTACCAGTTTGTTTCTGAATGTGCAATGGGCTGCTTCTTTTCAGGCAGTTTTATTGTTGCAGATAGACCGAATTTATCATAGCAAGCCAGGTTGGAAGGTACCTCAGGGATTATTTGATCCAAACTTTCAAAAGCACAGGCCAGATCTTACAGCAGGTCTGAATTTCAGTTGCCATTTAAAAAGACTAAAGCTCATAAGAAAAAAGGGTGAAAGCTCAGGGAGAAAAAAGGGTGAAAGAGCTTAACTTTCTACCTGCAGAGTGCCAAACAGGAATCTCAGGGGACTGAGACAACTCTTGGCTGCATCATTACTTTCAGGGAGCTAGAGTAAGGAAAGTGAACCAGTTCACAAAGAAAATAAAGTTACTGGACTCCTTACCTCTTTCTCTCATAAAGTTTTTCTCAGCTTCTGGGATCAGGAAATTATAAACCAGCTCTGCTACAATCTCTTCTGACTGTAGGCGAGTTCGACTACAGGACAGATGCACAGTGGTATTAGTATTTTAATTTTCTCTCCAGACCACCTCTGCAAAAACAGGTCTCCCTTGTAAATACTCTTTCCAAGGGTATTGTCATGGTAGCAGTTGTCAGTGGGGTCTCTCTTTATCCTACAAATAGGTGACAGTGTGACTGTTCCCCTTTGCACTGCCAGTGTGTTCACAGTGCACTGGAAAGCAGGAGCCCCTAACATTCCTTATCCTCAAAGGTACTTGGAAGCTCAGTTCCCTCTGATGACAAACTGAATTAGGCACACAGATATAGCTGAGGGTTTGTGTCTTTGTCCATTTAGTCTTTGGTCCATTGCTGAGTTTGCTAAATTCTTCCCTTTTGTGACTCTGCACTAGGCTGGCCCCGTGCTCTTTTCCATGCCAGTGTTTGGTGAGTTCCCAGCTGGCTCAGGGGCTGCATGCATTATCTACGCTTCATTCCCCCAAGGATTCCAACATTCTGCTTGTATTCATCTAGATACAAAATACACAGCTGCTCTGCCATAGGAGAGTCACTGTGTCATTGGGATTTTTATGGCTCAATACCAAAAACAGAGCATAGAAACTGAACTGGGGGTTTGGCAGGTCCTAAGAAGTATTCACTGCTGATGCCCCAGCCAAACACAGACTGGGGTGTTCTCAACAACTTACTTTACTCAAAGTGCCTTGTCAGGCAGCCAGCAATATGAGTGACCTCCATGGAAATTGGCAGTTCCTTAAAGAACAGCCACCCCAGAATGAAAGGCTATGTATAGCTGTATCTTTTAGGATCTCTTTCAAATGGATTTTCTGTAGCAGTGTAAATAAATGAAAAGATCGGTATGAATGGGTATTGCTTTAGGCAGTTCCCAGATTCACTTAAAGCTCAGTCACAGCCTCATACTGGTGTGGAGAAATCTAAAAAGGGTGATTCACAGATCACACAAGTGATTTGCAAAGGGAACCTGGCACACACTGTATGGAAATAAGTCTCTGATGGATTTATATGTGTGTAGCAGATAGGAGCAGCGTGGTTGCCATACAGCAGCCACACTAATGAAGTGACCACGAGCAGCACAGCTCTGCCCTTCCCATGGCCTGGGTGATGCACACAGCCACAGATGCACATGGTCAGGCAGGTTCTAAGCTGCTGTGAACAGCCCCTCACGTGCTGTTTAATAACCTACCGACTCTCCAGTTCGTAAGCAATGTCATTGATTTCTACAGCCCTTTTCTGAACCTCTTCCCTGGCTTGCTCTTCAGCTGTCCTCTCCATGCTACTCAGGATAACATCTTCCAAGTAGGTGTCAATAGTTCTGTCCTGAACATCCACCACCTAGAATAAAACACCAAGATATTGTTCCTCTGCCTATTGCTGTGCCAGGAACATAGTGGAAGATTTCCAAAGAAGCGTGAACAACAGATTTTCACAAGACTCTTTGTTTTGGGCAGGCCAACCTGAGATTTGTTTTCAGAGATGCTTTCTGTAAAAATTTATTATCTAGTAATTCTTTCTGAGAACTGATTGAACAAGTGCAGGTGAAAGAAAACCAATTCACAGATCCAATTCTGGTGCAGCAGGTTAGTCCTGTGAATGCAATGGCAGTTGCTCCCTCTGTTCTCATGGTCCCCTGAGCAAAAATTGCCCAGTAATAATCAGGGATATTGACTTCAGTAAATAAATCAGCTTTCATTCAAGCAAACCCTGAGGGAGAAAATTCCATCAAGCTAGTCAAAAACCAAGATAAAATTATTGGTTTCTTTATAATGGTTGTAGAGCTGAGATTCTAGAAATGGGTGTTTTCCATCTGCTAATCTGCAGGGCATAAGCTTATGGCACCTTGGCCTTACCTGCTTACCACTCAGAAATACATAAAAGATGAGAAGCTAAAATTTAAAAAAAAAATAAACATGGTGCCAGACCCTTTTGGTATTAACCACCTCCCACAAGGTTTGAAAATTATTGGTTTAGTCAATTAGACTCCCACTCATGTCTTTCAACGAGGAGAAATATGCTTCATGCAGTCAAAAGCTAGGAAGTAGGAACAGGACTATAGAATAGTTATGGAATATGGTAAATCTGTATTTTTTTTTCTTGATTTCAAGGTTATTTTATTTATTATTGTTACTTCAAAGTAAGTGTTTTATCTCTTGTTATTTGCAGTCCACTTTGGCCGAGGCAGGGAGGAGCAAAATCTTTCCAAACTCTTGCTTAAAGGCATCCTTCCTGGCAAAGCACATACCAGTTCTGCTGGGCAGAACAAGTGCTGACAAAACGTTATCCCTAGAGATGATCTAGGTACATCTGTTCTCCATAGGTGTTTACTGGAGAAATTTAGAAACCTACACCCATTCATGACAGGCCTAACAGGACTGTCTGTAGGGGTATTCAGATCATCCTCAGTTTAATGGGCATGACTCTCTCAGGAAGGGTTCACCCTCTCTTCACTAAGCTTTCTCCCTCAATTTTAGAACTAGCCATCACCAAAGACAGCGCTGAAGCAGCTCCCATCCATCTGGACCTTGCCACAAGGAGGCAGCTCCTACAGACTGCCTCCAGTTCCAGCGGTGTCCCTCTCTTGCCTGTCTGAAAAGCTCATCTTCCTCGTGCCGCCGGCTCTCCTCCAGCTGCCGCCGTCCGCTCTCCTCGGCTTCCCGCATCCTCCTCTGTCTCTCAGCCAGCATGAGCAGAGCATGGATCTTCTGCTCTTCTTGCAGCCTCACCAGCTCTTTGGCCAGAAAATCAAGCATGTTCGCCAGTGCCCTTCCTTCTACTGTGGCCAAGTCTCTTTCCAGTGCTGACAGCTTTCAAAAGAAAAATGCAAAGAATTGTGTTACAAACCCCAGGAATGTTGTACAAAGTCCCAGGACTACCACAGGCATGTGAGACAGCTCTGCAGCATCCACTCAGACCAGCCACGGGACAGTCCCAGGAGTCTGGCACTCTTCATGTGCTACATGCCCTGACTGGTTTCTACACAGTGCAACCATGAGTACCTGCAGCTTCAGGCATTGAACCTAAAACTGTACAAGTTACTAACTGCTGACAAATTCAAATTGACAGTAATTATATGAAGTTTGCAGAAGTGCAAATGAGACCTCAAAATTCCGGGTAATGGAAAATCAGAAAGTCTGTGACAGAGTTGAGACAAGATTCCAGGTGTTCAGCATTACTGTGCCATTCACTCCTTGCTCCAGGCACATCCTGTTCTATGGGCTGGGTATGTGTGATTGCACTACAGAAAGAGACAAGATCTATGGGGAGTTCCTTATCTCCAGAATGGACTCTGAAACCACAGGCCTTGGCAGGAGGGAATGTCTAGAACTGGCTGGGATGCTGTGTTCTGTTGAAATAAACTGGCAATTACAGAATAGACCTAAACATAAAAGTTGAAGTGGAGCTGAAATATCCCAGACAAGTAATAATAAATCAGCTTTGCTATACAGCTGTGCCATTTGCCCAGGCAGTGCTTCAAAGGAAGTGAGATTGTCATTGTTGCACAGATCTAGAAGTGACAGCACTTAGCCCACAGGTGTTTCAGATGGAAGATGGTGATGCAGTAACTGCACCACCCCACAGGGAGGGATAACATGGAACTAAAGTGCTCCCACCTCTTCATTGCTTCAGGTGCTGTATATAAAACTGGTGTTAAATGGAGGAAAACAACTCAGGAACACTCTTGTGTTAGATTTTTGTTATATCCGAGTCCAAAATTTTCAGCTCCTCATCTTTGACTGTTTTATGTGGAGTTTCCATCCTCTTTAGGCAGGAAGCATTTATTTTACACTGAAATGGTCAAAAATGTGAAAAAACTTGTGACCACCAAACCCTATAGAACTGAGAGTCATCGGTGACTTTCTGAAATAGCCACACACATAGAAAACTACTGCACATGCATTCCAGAGAGTTTAGAAGTTCACAATGTTTGAAAACCTGAGCCCTGGACTGTGAACCTATAGAGACAGTTAAAAAAAAAGTGAAAAGTGAGAGGAGGCCGATACCAGCAGAGGGGGATAGTGACACTCCAAAAGGGAAATTCCAAGATCAGAGGTCAGTGTCTTTACCATTAGCTCGCTCTCCTTCTCTAAGAATGTCATTATGCTGTTTGAACTGATTTCTCATTCGCTCTCACCTGGGCTACCAGAAGAAATGGAGCACTGCAAATTTCTAATACCTAAGGCTTTTATTTTTCTCTTAATTCCTCAGTAGAAATAATCTGTATTCCTGCATTCCACACCTGGACTTCCTGTGCATGAAGGAGTATCTGGAAATGCTAAATGGTAAATGATAAAACTCAATCACCTGGTTCAATTTTTACTGGGATCTAAGGGGAAATTTTGTTGCTGCCCAACCAGCAGGAAACAGTGGTCTGGCTTCATCTCCACCAGGTCAACTTGCCAGTGCATGCTGTTATTGTAAAATGGAAGCTGCCAAATTGCCTCACAGCTGGTCATTGAAAAAACAGCAGAGTAGTAAAAATTACAAGAAAACTTGCAGGAATGTGATAGATACTGCATTCTCTGAATTGTAGTAAACTCTGGGCAAAATTTCTTTATGACTCACTCCTGACCAGCATCTGTCATTTCATTCACTTTCCTCTGGAAGGTTGTGGCACTGTAAGGAAACAGGATGGAAATGTGCATCCCTGGCTCTCACTAGATCTTTGGCAGAGAATGGAGCCCAAAATTTCTTTGCTCTGCATACAGTGGCAGGTACCTCAATGTGTCACCATTGCTAAGGTTCTAGAAGTCTTGAGCCCAGCAGGATTTACAGAATAAGTTGGCTTTGGCTTCCTTTGTGAGGTTTTATGTGTGAGGAGGAGCCTGAGAGGGTGCCAAGCCAGAAAAGGGACAGGAAAGTGACAGAGCAGTAACAAACACTCAGGAAAACATCCAACAGATGTGAGTGACAAGCATGCATTGTGATACCAGGTCATAGTACCCGTCAAACCGATTGAAATGTGGGAAAACTGAGGGTCATCTGACACTGCTGTTTGTTCCAAGCCCTGTAAATATAAATAAGTGCTCTGTCTGCAAACAAAGCAAACACAGGCTGCATAGCAGCTGTGGTCAGGGTGCCTCAGTCTGTTTCTGAGATTCCCCAGAGCCTCCAGAGCAGTGAGAGAGCAATTTCAGCCCCTCAGGCATTCAGTGCTTGGCCTGTGCTACGAGAGCTTTATTGCTATTGGGATGCCTTCTGTGCTGTGGATAATAGAAAACATAAAAAATTAAATGTGAGAGTGTTGTGGTACTGCAAGCACAGAGTGTCTGGTCAGGACAGAGCTGTGAATCAACCTTCCCATCTATGCAAGCAAACCTGCTTCATTTGTGAGTCATGCTGTCGCTGTAAGGACAGCGTCATTTGCTTCTGTGCCTTCAAGAGCAGCTGTCCATCCTCCTGGAGTGCGTGAGTGGTGCGCAGCTCTTGGATCAGATCCAGGTGCCTCTCCTTCCCTTCAAATATCTTTAAAATAAAGGTGAACCACTGAGCATATCAAATGGAGAATATAGAGCAACATGTTTTTGCCAGTAACACACATCCTTCTTCTCAAAGTTGCAAGGTCAGCTGTTACCAAGACCTCTCTGTAATAAATTTGTGGTTGCATTTAGGCAAACCCTACAGCTGTCAGGTAAAGCTGCTACTTTTTAATTTTTTTATTTTAGTTTATTATTATTATTATTATTATTATTATTATTATTATTATTATTATTATTATTATTACTATTACTATTATTATTATTATTATTATTATTATTATTCTGTTTGGCTTTACCCAAACTCAAACCACTGGAATGTTCTAATTTCCAGGGAACAACAACCTATGTCAAAAAGGTAATAGTCTTCTGCATACCCTGTTATATCAGCCTCAATGTCAAAGCTTTACAGTGTTTCAACACCTCATGTCCTCTGACCTTCATTTTGAGAGAGCCCAGCAACAGCCCAAAGCCATGAACTGGTGAGGAGGTTACTGAAACTGCTGCTATCCCTGTTATGGGGTTATGTGGCCCAGCCCACCCTGACACTGTTTTACTCTCAATCCCACTCTCTTCCAACTGGACTTCCAAGAGCAACAAAAGATCACTCAACCCTGCTTGGTCATTCTCCAACTCAGTAATGTATTTCTGATCCAGCAGTAGCTGGAAGAAGATTCCTAAAATGGTGGGACATTTCATGGTCTGAAAGTCAATAATCCTTCAGTGGCCTCAACCATCGTTCTCACAGATCATCACACAACTGGAGAACACTTGGGAACTCTATATTCCACCTCTAGCCACTTCCACAATACTGTATTGTTTGCTAAAGCTCAGGGTCCTGCATGACAACACTAAAAAACATTAAATAGTTACTTTAAGAGATAGCATCAACTGTACTTTTTGGGGACACAAAAACAAACCTTCAGGACTGGTCTGATCACAAGTGACAGACTTGCTTAATATAAAGCCCACAAGGCATGGCTACTGAATTAATTTTTAGTTAGACCCCCTTCTGCTCCCCTGAAAGCAGAATGTTGTGTCCTACACATCACAGTGGTAGGCTTCAGTTGCTCCTCATCTGGGGTCCAGCTCACCACCAGTGGAAACCAGAAAGATGGTATGAAATACAAGCTGCCCTGCTGGGAAGTGGGAGGTTTCTTGTGCCTAGAACCTTGGCATAATCATGGCAGAATGTACTCATGGTCCAGATCCAGTCTAGAATTTGCCATTTGAGTAACTCTGCTGTGAAAAGCCTCACTATCCCTGCCTAGTGCTGTGGAAGAAAGATTGCAAACACCCTTTGCAATCAGTCATTCCCACCATCATTCTGAAGACTGACATAAACAAGAAGACACAATACCATGTTCTGAAGAGCCCTGCCTCGGAGCAACTTCTGCAGACAGATCACTGCCAGGTCTATTTCCTCTTCCTCCTGCCAAAACATGACAAATATCCACAAAATAATCAGCTATTTCTTTGGAGACTGGGATTTCTGTAGATTATCTGTCTAACTGTTAAACAGTCTAACTCATATCCTGTCTTTCCTTTGTTGTTTCTGAACACCATTCTTTTAATTTCCAGGGAAAGGAAGGTGAGTCAGAATAACATGTACTTTCATGTTTTTCAAGGGATGGAGAAGAAAGATTGTATAATTAGATTCTATTTGAAATTTTAGAGGGTCTTTAGAGATGAGAACCTAATGATAAGGAGATGTTGATGGAGAAAATTACTGTATGCATTTTAAGTACTATTTGTAGCTTGACTGAATCTAAGTTTGCAAAAAAAGCATCAGCTACATTAATTTAACAAGTCAAGACACTAAGAGGACAGAATATGTCCAAGAGAGCTGTTAACCATAAAAAAGGGTTTTAAATTAAAAGGGAACATTTACAATTTTTCTTTTGATATTTATTCCAGTGGTGATATTTATCAGAGTAACTCAGTAAATTTAAGACTCAGAAAGTGATAATTTGGAAGCAAAATTAACCACAGTCCATTGTGATTTGTCTCTTTAAGAGCTTTCCTGGCCTAGCGTTGTGTGATTGATAGCAACTTGGAAGAATGATGGAGCATGGTGGGAAAGGGAACATGACCACTGAAGGTAAAAAAAAGGGGCTTATTTTTAATAGAGGAAGTAGACAAAGCACAGATGGCAGCACTTTTTCTAGGTGAGGGGTTTTCTAGTGGAGTTGACAGTGGGAAAAGGAAAAAGTTCATTGGGCGCCTGGGAAAAATAAAAAGAAATCTTAGAACTGGAAGCATGTTTTTTTTAATAAAGAACCTATGAGGTCTGCATTGACATGTGGTATTTAAGAAGTGCTGGAAAAACAGGGAAGAGTGTGGGATGAGAGAAGTTGTGTGGGCTTGACTCTTAGTTATCTGTTTTTTCTTAGGTGTTGAAGATTAAGTTTTCCAAATGCAAAAGGAAGCATTCCTGCCTTTCCACACCAGCACTCAGGAGGAGGAAAGCAGAACTAGCGAGAGGACTTGTGATTCGGTATGTTCTTCTTCTCTGGAAAGAAGGAATGAATTTCCAGTCCTAGAGAGCTAAACTCTACCACATCACCTGGCTACAGTGTGAAATCCCTTCAGGACAGTTTTGGAGATGGTGATGGCACACATACTGGTAAGCCAAACTCCTTGGTGTGATACTAACTAAGATTAGGTTTGGATTTTTATGAGGAGCATTTTTCTGTACTTCTGTTTTTGAATGCTGCAAAGGATGCCTTAGCAAGTATAATCATCAGCTTGTCCATCTGCCTGCTACAGACCAGCAGGAAAGAAAGAGGGGAGATGAAAAGCCTATCATGCCCTGCAGAAAAAAAGAAAAAATAAGGATATAGAAGAATCTATGAGATGGCTGCAAACTAGAGGAGGCTGGAAGAAAGTTTTAAAGTAATGAAGGAATTCAGAGGTGCTCTGTGAGCTTGTTGTGGCTAGTAAGTCCATTAGAAATGACCAGGGAGAGAAGCTGTGGATGCTTGCAGCCTCCATTCTCTCCATTTCATCCTGGCACAGTTTCTTTCCAAGATCCTCAGTTCCAGTGGGAAGCATTTAGCAGTTGGTACTTGTATGGGTGTGTGGCAGGAAGAGAAACATTAACAACACAGAAGAGCCTTGTTTGTAGTGCTCCTCACAGCCACCTGGTAGGAGAAACCTTACTTGGATTTGGCAAGGCAGGAGATGTTAGTGCTGCTCTTCAGTGGCTCAAGTGGCCTGATTTTACAGATGGAGCTTCACTGGAGAGCTCCATCTTTTATGTGTTCGCACATAAAAATTCTTGAAAATAAACCAAATGTTGACAAAATTCATGAAGATGGAATTCTACTGTATTTGAATTAAAAAAAAAAAACACCCAACTATAATCTGTGACCACACTCAAGAATGACTAAAAGTGGTAGAAAAATTTTTCTGATTTCTTTACATGTTACCTCAAAGTGCTTAAAAATCTGCCAAACTGGTAAGCCTAAACAGTGTAAACCCACCACTGCAATACAGTATCTAATGCTTAGAAGTTGGTAAAGCTGTGAAAAGCTCTCCCCAAGGAGATAAAAAATTCTTGTTCCAGTCATCTTAAAATAGACTGCATAAAACATAGAATATCATACTGCACAAAGGAACACAGCAGCATGGATGATTTAATAAGACTTTCTCTCTTCACTTTCATGGTTGTGTGATTCTTAAATTCACAAGTTTAAATAGTAATTCTGTCTGATCCTTAGTACATCATGAAAATGGTGTTAGTAAGAAGACAAAACAGTCCACTGGGGCAACCAGCTCTTAAGTATGTTACTTTAACAAAGGAAAGGAAGTTGCAGCTCCCCTAAAAAGTAATTTTTTCCTACAGCATATCACAGCCCCCATGACACATCATTACTGCTGTTTCAATCTCTGCAGGAGAATCATTATCTGTGAACTAGTGCATGTTCATCAAACACTGCATCCTGCATGATGACAAGAGCTTCACTACAGAAAATTAATGAAGTGCATGCTCAGTGCTAAGCAGCCAATATCTCTCTGACTTCAGTAAGTCTAAACTTAATTGCCTCACTGGATTATGATAGTGCTGTCAGATCAGAAGGTTGGAAACTACTGAATAATAATGACAATAATAATGATGATGAAGATGATGATAACTTTTTGTCCCCCAAGAACAAGGAAATAACATGTCTACTAATTTTTGTCTTTTTAAAATAAAGTTTACTTCAGGATTTGGCCAACAGATACTGTAAATTATTTTCAAATCTTTGGCTGCCAGTATCCTTATAGAATAGAGACCAAGAGAGTCTTAAAAAACAATAATGGCTATTTTTAACAGGGATGCACACCAAAAAAGATAAAACTCCCTTCTTTCATTCCCTGGGCATTCCTTTAACAACTGTGTAGGAAACAACCAGGGATCAAAAGGGAAAAAAGTGCTAAAACCAGCTCACTTACAATTGATGGTTTTTCCAGGATTAGAGTGGGTGGTTTAGGAACAGGGCTTTCTACTTTTTCACAGACAGGGGGAGGCTTCTTTGGCTCCTTGGCTTTTTTCTTCTCCAGAAGTGCCTGCAAAAGACATCCAATTTAATATGAATGTGGGTAGATAGAACAACATAACAAGGCCAGTCCTCTAGATGCTGACTACACTGACTACAGGGAGCTGAAAGCTTTGCAGGCTTGTGGCTTCTATTTCTTCCTGTAGATCAACTGTAAAACTGACCATAGTCAGTAGATGAGGTTATTGGTTGGTCAGAAGACATTGAAGGGAATGTCAAAAATCATATGTAAGAAGGAAGCAGGAGTTATTTTACTGTATTTACCAATGAGTCATCAGCACTCGTGTGTCACCTAAAATTAATCTAAAATGGGTATGAACTTCATCTCTAATTCTCAAATAATTAATTTTCTAGGAATGCTATAACTCTTTTCCTCTAATGATAGGTAATGATTTTTACTGTGGTTTAGAAATGTTGTGCATTTGGGAGGTTTTATGAAGGGGTCACTTGAAGAGGGTATTGCCACTGTTCTGTGACAGGAAAATGTCTTTGTATGATAAGATATTACTGCACAAGATTGAACCAAATGACCCCTTCCTAGCAAAATATGTTTTGGATTTCTGCTCTGCTCATTTACAACTGCCCAGCAGCCCCATGGAACCCACAGCAACTGCACAGGTGGCCTGGGGGCAAAAGAGAAACTGTCTTGTCCGAAAACTTCCTTCTACCAAGAAAATGCAAAAGCCCATTAAGTGTGGGTTTATCTTGCTTGCAGCAGATGCCACACTTTGTCAAGCAGACTAGAGTGGAAGTGCTACCACATGCTCAGCTCTTTCAAGACCTTTTCAAACTGTTTAAAAAGCCCAAGTCCTGCCAATTTCCCACACCAGCCCCTTAGAACTGGATATTCAGATAAGCATTTCCAACTGCATGACAATGCTTGCCTGCTGCAGGACATGACACTTTGGCTTGCACAGAAAGGCAAGGGAGTATATCCATTTAAAGCTCCTTCAAAACTATAATCCTACTACTCTATGGTTGGCTCTTTAGCCTTATTATTGAAAGATCATATTTCAGCAAGGGAAAGTGTGCCTTTTCCTTTTTTCACTCTCTCTCTTTCAAATGTTCAAATACAGTATTTCACCAGGGAGGGAAATCAAAAGAAAAACTTAAGAAAAAAGTTCAATGCTGAATTTAGCTCTCCAGTAACAGGAAAATGATGGCATTTGCACAGAATTTAATTGTGAAATTAATGAAATTTTGAAACTCCAGTAGTCATTGTACAAAAACCCTTCTTGCATGTAGGATCTGATCTTTCAGGTCAGGATAATGAATTGCTCCAGAAAAGAGGTTTCTAGGTGGAGGGGATAAAATACTTTACTATTGAAAGCCTCTTAAATAGTCTGTGTTAATAATGGAAGAATCAGAGCCTATAAACTGCTTTTCAGCCATGTGAAATGGTTACAGCTCAAAAATGTTGAGAGATTTTCTGAACTGTGTTTTGTATGTGAAGACCTTAGAGCTCCCTAGCATGAAGATTATAACAGAGATTTATGAGGAGATTTGCATGGCAGGGCAAGGGAAGCAGAAAGAAAAAGCTGCTGAAGTTGTGACTCTCTTGAAAACAATGGCTACTATGTTTATTAGTACAATCTCACATTCATAAGAATTTTCCTAATAAAACTGTGGCCTCCAAAAATGTTTCCTGCTAACCAGAATAACAAAATATAACCAGACTAACAACTTTTAAAGACAGAAACATCTATGATTAATTTGGACAAGAGGGAATCCTTATTAATGCAGATTTGAGATATACTGCAGTTCTTAGAAGTGGCTTTGTTTTCATGTCAACACTATCTAGTGCCTGCTTGATTATCTTTACTAAGTAAAAAAAAAAAAAAAAAAAGCTTACTATTTGCTTTCTCTAATCTGATGCTTTAAATGATTTTAAGATTTTAACATAAGAAAAGAAAAAGAAAATATAGGGGGTTTGCCTAAACTGGTTCTGCCCAGCTTAACAAGTTCTCATTTTTGTAAACAGAGACACCAGGACTCAAGAATCACTACAAAATTACTTGATTTTAAAAGATAAAAGTGCTAAATTTCTGAGCAACATACACCAAATGTTACTGTCTACATATCATACTCCAATTTTCCTGATACAGACTACATTCCTTTATTCAGGTAGCAGGTTCAGAGTCAAGGTAGGATCTGACTGGATTGGACAGTGGAAGAACAAAAGTCATCTCTTTTCCATTCTCCTGGCAAATTCAGTGAACAGCAAATTGTACTCATGCTTTTCACCATACACCTTGGCTTCTCAGCCTGCTTCTGAGAGAAGCAGAACTTGACAGGGTAACAGCTTAAGAAGCAACTCTCCATTCAAAGAAATCATTCAATCCATTCTTTAGATTCCTCCATTATCTGCTCTGTGATCTTCTCCATCCACAAGATCCTAGGTATATTTGATTTTTGTGTACAGCACAAAGTATGCAGTCATGGTTCTCCTTCTTCCTCCTTGCTCACAAATGAAAATTGTGGGATTACAGAATCACAGAATCAATGAGGTTGGAAAGGATCTCTGAGATCATCGAGTTGAACCTATGACTGAACACCACCATGGCAAGTAGACCATGGCACTGAGTCTATCTTTTTTTTTCATGTCCAGTCTTTCTTTCAACACTGCCAGGGACCGTGACTCCACCACTTCCCTGAGCAGCCCATTCCAATGTCTAATCTGTGAAGAAATTCCTCCTAATTCCAATCTAAACCTCCCCTGGTGCAGTTTAAGACTGCGCCCTCTTGTCCTGTCACTGGTTGCCAGGGAGAAGAGGCCAACCTCCCCCTGGCTGCAGCCTCCTTTCAGGTAGGATCACTGAGGACAGGCTGCCAACCTGCTTAGCAATGAAGCCTGGCTGCTGCATCTCGGCTGATCAAGACTGACATAAAAGCTCTCAGAGCCTGTCTGAGCACGAGCCAACCAACCCTGTGTGGAGATCTGTTCTTGAAGAAATAACTGCTTTAACAGCCTTTCCTATGCTTTGAAGTTGGCAGAGATTTTCTCCAGAGACATTCTTGGCCCCTCTACTTCTCTACCTCTTTCCAGCAACCGGATGAAGGAAAAAAGACATGGTGAGAATTGCACGTAATGCTGAGGAGAGAAGTTTCTGGTTCTGACCTCATCTTGATACAACACTTTGAAACCACCTGATGCTGCATCCCTCTTGAGTCACCAGAGCATAGAGGGTCTGCCTAAAGTCATGTATTGTTCTGCACTGGGATGTCTTCTACCACCTCCTCCCCTCCTTGGTGTATGTATTTACCTAGCTGCATTTATTCTCTGCAGTAGTTATCTGTATTGGATGTTATGTCCTTAATGCCTTGGATTTTCATGCTAGGCTGTCTATATAATGGCTCACTTGCACTCCTTAAAGTACTGTTAGTTGTGCTCTGGCTAGGAACTATCTTTCTCTGTCCTTTTACTGATCTGGCTTAAGATAAAGATTTTTGTTGTTACTGTAAATTTTGGGTCACTCCTGTTTCTGCCATGATTACTGAATGTACATAATGCTTCTGCAAAAGGTTTCAGGATGGTCCTAAAATAAGTTTACTTCTAAAATCACTTCTTTTGGCTTAGTTTTATGTCTGAAAGAAGCAGCTCTTATTCTTAGGAGAACACAGATCCTTTTTGTAGTTACTTGGATTATTGCTTATCCCTTCTAAAAAGCATTAAGCTTAGGAATACCCTCAATATGACAAACAAAAAGGAATATAATGAGGAGAATTCATCCATCTTTCCTTGTGTTTGGCCAGAGAAGCAAGCCTTGACAATTTCCTTTATTAAAACTAATTACTTCTGAGGTCAGTATCTAGCATCCCTCCTATATTTGTCACTTGCTTCTAGATAATCCAGGAAAAATTTTAAAAACTCATTGTAGAGCTAGATCTCCGTGTACTCTGAATTTTCTAGGATTCCACTTTATTTCTAGGATTATGGGAGAGAATTTATGGATTAAGTGTGCTAGGAGAGTATTAAAATACAGCTTTAGAATAGAAAACTGATCTGGCTACTCAGCTATAGAGATAAAGCAAAGCAGCACAGTGCCCTTGTAAGATGATCCCCAATTACCTGCTTTAAACTTCTTTTCTACTGTGTGTGATGGGAGGTTTGTTGGCACAATTGGGACTGCTTATTCCAAGTGGTCAGAAAGCTCCTCTCAGGGAGGGTTGTCCTAAATTCTGTTAATGCAAGTACTCTGCATGCCTTACTGCTCTGTTTTTGACAGCTCCAGCAGCATTTGAGCTGGACCTGTCAGCAAGGCTCCGCTAAGCCAGAACATGCTATAGCCATTGAACTTCAGAAACAAAAGCCTCTGATGGGAGAAGTGACCAGGAACAGCAGCATAGAGCTCAAGAGATAATTGGGGCAGTCATTTCTTGATTCTCTGAACAGAAAGTTTGTTTAAATGTAACAGTGGAGGCAGTCTGGGTGTTTCACAGTGTCAGTACTTTCTGCTTGTCTGGACCAACCAGTCTGGTGTCTTTTTCTGTGTATCTAAAAGCAGCAGTTAAATTTTGCATAATGGATTTATTTTATCATTTTTGTCTGCAGAGGAAACAGTTTGTGATTTAAAGAGAATATGCATTTGGCATTTTTGTGGTGGGGAAATGAGTACTACTTATGTTAGCCTCTCAGTTACTATAACTCAATGCAGACCAAGGGATCTACACCGATTTAAGAAAGAAAATGTGCAGCATTGTCTGCATTTGTTCTGCATTCCATCTTCCTTTGTCCACCAGTTTTTCTTTGAAGAGACATAATTGTGTGAGCAGCCAGCATTTGGCTGCTCACACTTCTTCTCTGTGGCTACAGTTTAGACACTTCACCACAGTCTTTCAAACAATGAGTATTTTAAACCATCAGAATACAAGTGCTGTAACTGGAATTCAGCTCCAAAAGCTTGGACTAACATTCTGCTGACAATGAGAACCGTGTTATGATGCAGATTACACAATTACTTCTTGAATTTAATGCATACCCACCCAAACTCAAATCTCTTCAACACTTCTGTGTCTTTAAAACTACGAGTTTTGTCCTTACTCTTGAACAATTCCTGTAGCACTCAAGATTTTTTTTGGAAAGTTTCTTTCTGGATAATAATGAAATGCAATTCTTCATCTTTACAAGATCCAGCAGAATTTAAATTTGAGATAATATGATTGATTTTTCAGACCAAGATTTCAATTTAAAATTTAGCAATAGCAGATTACTGTCTGCTTTGACATTATTATTGCATTACACTAAAACAAAAGAAGTGTGTGTATATATATATATATATATATATATATATATATATATATATATATAAATGTAAGTGAAACTTGCCAAACTTTACAAATGAGAGTCACTATTTTCCAAAGATACAGAAGCCAGCCAAGAATATTCCTGATTTTACATGAAGGTAACCCTCAACAGCATCACAAGAAGTGTACTTAAAAGTACATGTAATTTACAAATATTGTGATTGCAGATGCAAATGAGGCACTTCTTTCTTTGGTGGTTAATTGCATATATGGACACCTCATCTGCATGAACAGTTGTGATAAATTAAGATATGCAAAATGCTATTAGCATGTTTGCAAATCAGATGCTGTTCTTAGGGAGCAACAGTGATATACATCCACCATGGTGACCTGATTTTATGAGTGGGGTCATTTTAATCATGCTTTGCTACAGATGCTTTTACAATGTGTACTTAAAATGTACTTTTAAAATAATGTACAAAATTTTTAGAATATTAATCCAGATTCTCTTTCTTTAATTATTGGAAGCTTGACAGTATAGCCAGTAGTGTATTATAAAATGGAGCAATGAGAATGAGAAAAGGGTGAGAATTTCAAATTGACATAATATGTTCCAATCCAAATACCTGATCTGTAGGAAGACAGATTTGTTTGTGCTTGTTGTCTATAGGATTGGAGCAGAAGCAGGAGTGAGAGTACTGATGGGCTGAGTATCAGAGCAGTACTGGTCAAGCTTGCAACAGTCTGCATGTT
The DNA here is from genome assembly GCF_023055355.1 of Agelaius tricolor. Taxonomy (NCBI): domain Eukaryota; kingdom Metazoa; phylum Chordata; class Aves; order Passeriformes; family Icteridae; genus Agelaius; species Agelaius tricolor. The sequence continues at coordinate 23,983,102 of NW_027269269.1, forward strand.
TGATTCATTCTGTCTTAGAAGCTGTTTTACAGAATAAGAATTCAGTACAAAAATTGGGAAGAAGCTTACACATCTTCCTAATTGCAATTATGAGCAGTTCAAATCTAAGAGGAACTGACATGCTGCTGGACGCAGCTTCATACCTGGTGAACTTGTGCCAGGACTACCTCTAGTCTTCCTGACCTTTTAATATAGCCAGTCTTAGTGATAATGCATTTAGGTTTTGGAGCTTTAATCTTGATCGGGAAGATAGAAGGCGGGGCAGATTTTTCCAGTTCACACAATCCTAAGATTATAATATGAAGAAAGATTATAATATATACAAGGATTTCAATACAAACAATGGTTAAGTAGTGGAGTGATGGGGAGGGAAACTTGAATTTTGGCAATATCTCAAGTAAGTACCTCCCACAACTAAGTGTTTCCAAAATGCCTTACCTGCAAAGGTGTTAAGATAGTAGTTTTTTACCGCATAGTAGTCAGAATTGTTGTCTGGGAAAAAACCAATTCGAGACAAAGGAGCGTATGTTTGTGATGCAAAGTCATTATACTCTCTGATGATATCTCGTCTCTCCAGCTTTCCCATCCAATTCTTCCTCTTAGCTATCAGTTTCCTGAGCACTGAAAAGGAAATACAAATGTGAGACAGTTCACACAAATAGTTCTATAAAAGCTGTGTCTTTGTAAATTCACAAGAGCTTTTGCTAGATAAAATAAAAACATGACAAACCAAATGCTGGCCATGCACATTGATATTGTGGATACAACCTATTTCATTTTGAATAGATGGTAACCTTGTGAAAATGGAAATGGCTTGTCTGAAAACTGTCTCATACCCTTCTCTTCCTGTCTTTCAGACTTACTCAATGCACAGTCATGCTGAATCTTTCTCATTTTCTCTTCTTTAGCCTTCTGATGATTTTCCCAGTGGTCGTTCAAGCGCATGGCATTCAGCTCATTCCGATTCTCCTCTCGCCTCTGCAACAGCTTCTTAAAGACTTCCATTTGAACCTTCTGCAACCTGCAAGGAAAGAAAAGGTCAGGCAGTATCAAGTGTACTCTGCAGTGTTCTGTGCAATGCTGTCATCATCAAATCCTACATACCTTTACAAATAGCTCATATTGCATTTCTCATATTCAGTCTTTCATTTTAAAAAGGGAGTTAAGCAGTGGTAAAATATATTGTGGTAGCAGACCTGGAGACTAAATTTAAGAAAAACATCCCTTCCCAAAATCAGGGTATTTTCACAGAATTAAAAGGCTTGTTGTACCCTTCAGTCAATCTACTAAACCTTCTTGCTCCTCCTCTACTCAGCAAATAATTAAAAGAAATAAAAGAGCATAAGTGGACTCCTACTTATCTATTTCCTCTTCTCTATAGGCCCACTCCTTCCTTTCCATAGCCTCCATCATCTTCAACCTCTTTGCGATGTTTGAGGGACTGTCCATGGGTGGCAGGGCTGCTTCCCAAGCACGTTTTTCCCGGATGCGGTCAATAATCTCCATCTCAGCTTGTCCTGCTGGCAGCCCCCGACCTTACAGGGACAAGAAGCATTAGCTCTTTGAGAGATTGGCAAATCCTACAAATAGACACCACCAAAAAGGGCTGTATGGGTACAGAACCATGTAGTAAACACAAGCAGAACTGTCAAAAGCCAGAAGTAAATACTTCTAAGACCAGCGAGATTCTACAGTATGAGGTGTGGTAGGAGCTGCAGTTGCTACAGTTCAGTGCACACTAACACTGGCACTTCATTCTTCTACTGCAGGCTGCAAAGGGAGAAAAGCTTCTCTAGGAAGATACTTTCTGAGAATGAGGACTTTCTTTGGCATGTGCCATGTCCATCATCATTACAGGTGAGACACTGGGAGATGAGGATCACAGGTATGTTCTGGGGCAGCAGTCTTCATCCTGTATTTTTGTAATGATGTTCAAAACTCAGAGCAGCTGAAGAACAGTGGGTTAATGGAAAAACTGCTCCTAGTTCCCATTTGTGAAACATGATCTTTTTATATTGAATGGTCTTCAAAGCCCTTCATGAAATGCCCCAGAACCATTAAGTAGTGAAATATCATACTTATTTTAGAAACAGACAAAATAATCGCCCCAAATGCACACAAAGAAAAAGGCCACCAAAACTGGCAATAGCCTGACATTGAAAAGAAAAGAACTTCCTGCTAGAGGTGACATGATTATTTTAAATTATCTTAATTTCACAACTCACCCCAAGTGAGTGTAGCAAGTGTCAGAATTTCAGGGACTGAGCCACTGCGGACTATATATTCAGGGGAATAGGGATCTGTCTGTGCTTCACCATCCCTGTAATCTGTCTGTGTCCCCAGGGTTCGGAACATGAGGCTGAGGACCAGGCTGTCCCCTGCATCCTCTGCATCCCTTGCAGCTGACAGGATACGTGACTCTGTCCTAGAAAGAGGTGCAAGATGGAAGATTGGTCACATTCATTAAAAAAACCTCCAAGCAAACAAACCAGAAACATGTCAGTCAAAGGTAGGAGTCTTAAATGTGTTTTGGTTTATCTTAACATTATTCTTGTTGATGTTAACTCTGTTATGTTTGGTAAAAGCAGACTGGGGCTACACTGAGTCTGAAATACCCTTCTTAAGTAAATAATCCAGAAATCTTCTAGTTTCAGCTCTCATGATTATTACATACAAATCTTCCCTACCAATCCATTCTAAAGCATTGCATTTAATGGACACAAAATTCTTGAAATAACATGAAGTAGGACTGCTTCAATTTAGTTTACATGTTTCTCTTCCCAACAATTCCAGAATAAAAATTTAATTCTGATATAAGCGTGTGCAATTTCCATTAACCCTACCAGGAAGTGAATATTATTATGTGACCTCAAAATTTGATACTCTCTGAAAACCACATTAGACTACATTACTGATGCTCTACATCTCTGAGCAGCACTGCATCTATCAGAGATTAATAAAATATAAATAATAAAATATCAGTAATATAAGTATAAAAATATAAGTAATAAAATATCAGAAGACTTTCCAACAACAGTGCTCTACTAGAGAATCTTTGCAATGGTATCTCTTCTAGAATTCAGAGACACCAAGCTTTCTATTTCAAACGTCATAGTCTTAACACACTAGAGGCACATCCTTTATTCACAAAGAACTACTTATATACTGCAAGCAAATTCTGAAACAGTCCCTTATCTATTTCCTCTAGAATTCTCAATGATGAGAGCAGCACCTTACTTCTTAACAAGCTTTTCCTGTTGGTTCATTATGAAAAATAGTGGTCACCAGCTAAATCGTTTCCTGATCTTTTTCTGGTGAGATGTTACCCATTATAACAGTAATTTTCCAAAAGTCTTACTACTTACTCTTTCTTTGTATCAGCAACAGGTTCTGGAACACCTGCTGGAAGCAGCTTAGAAAAGCTGAGAGGTCTGAAGAGAGAGAATGAAAATAAGACAACAAGGAGGAGCCTAAAAGATCATTATGGTTCAGAAAAAACGCAGTCCACTAAATTCAGTGGAGTTAATACTGATTTCCCACAACTGTGGTTCTGTTAGATGCATGTTTAAGAACTGTGCCTAAATATTAAAGAACTCTTTCATAGCCAAGGAGGAACAGAGTTTACAGTTTCACCAATAAACACCAGGACTGAGTGTTATTCTTGTAAGTCAAAGCAGAAAGTGGAGTTGCAAAACAAGACAATTACTAAAGTTAGTTTTGAGTGTGTTCCCAATATTTTGTGTATGTTTCACTAAGTATCTTACTTTTTTTACTTCACTTTCACTTTTTTGAAAGAGTGGTGTTTTTTTTTAATAACTGCTTGAAATCCTGAAATTCATTCCTACAATTAGCTGATAAGCTGGTTTGGACTTATCTAATTTCATTGTTTCATTTTTTGCAATACTTTATGAGGTATCTTGAAAGTGGTTTGGGCTCAACTACATATTAATAATTCCTTCCTAGGCATTCTTATAGTTTGCATATTGCAGTTCTCTGTCAATTTCCCTTAGCCTTTGGGAGACTTTGAAGCTTAATTTCACATTGCAGAAGATAACATCATCTTTGTTCTTTTAAAACTGTTGATAAAGGAGCAATAATAAACTTCAACTTATTAAACTTTGCAATTTTTTATATTTAAAGTGGATATAGTGGCCAATAACTGCTGAGTAAAATAGTGAATGCAATTCAAAGTGTATGTGACTAAGCCAAGAATGCTTGTATGCTAGCTGTTGGTTCAGATCTTGAGTCCATTGCTGACCTGCAATGTCCTTGTGGAAGGAGCAGAGCAGTCCTGCAATAGGGGACATGGATGAAAAGTTAATCAAGGCTTCCCTTTGCTCCCTTTCTGCTCCTGGAAGAAACTGGGAGTTAAAGGGTTCCTTCTAGAGAAAACACCTTTCTAGGGGTCTGGAGAACCACCCTGCCTTTGTAAATATCTTCTTCCTCTGCAGGATGATCTACAGCCCAAACTTTCTTATTAAGTACAGAATGTCTGATATATTTGCTTATATGGTAACTCATAAACAAAAATTCTGTCATAGTGTGAATTTAGAAAGACCTTGTGTTTTAAGACCTGGTTACTGTTAAAATTTTCTATTTTATCAAAGTACTGACAGAAAATACAGAAAAAATAATGCTCTGGCCTTTACTTAAGTGCTCTTGAAAATGCACAGAAAGAAGCTGAACCCTGTTTCAAATCAGTTCATTCCTTACCGTGTAAAATATTTGTAGCGATTCCTTCCATTAACTTCAGGATCTTCATACACAACCCGAGGCAGCTGAAGAGAAGACTGACCTCTGAAAGCCAAAATACAGGACATCATTTAGAAAGTACATTCAGAGCAGTTATCTTTTTTCCTTATGCCTTTTTTTTTCTCTCTCTCCCCTCTGGTTGCACTATCCAACATGCACACTACAAATTTCCCCCAAGCCTCACACTTACACAAGCAATTATATTTTGGTTTCTTCACATTTACCTACGTAGCAAAACAGTTTGACACTTTATTTCCCACTATGTGTGGTCAGGAAATGGTCTTTACTGCCTTTATTAAAACTTATGAGCTTGTTATGAAAAGCATTAACCACTTGTATATGCTTGACTTTGTAAAGGAAACCGCTTTTATTGGAAGTGGGGGGAGCAGGCTTATTGTCTTATGAGTGAAACAGTTTCCAAATATGTGAAAAGACAGAATGAGCAAAGGAGAATGCACTTTCTACCTTTGAAAAGTAGGTAAAGAGATTCTGAGCAAATGTTTAAAAATTTAGAATAAGCGATTTCAATTTGAGTTCTCCAGTAAAGGAGAAAAATTAGGACAATCATGGGAATGTTTCAAAATCTAAGCTGGAACAACCATGTCTTTTGCAAGAACATTTCTTTTTTTTTTTTGTTTTCCATTTTGAATTTAAATTTTGCAGATGGTTTAAATTTTTCACTATAACATCTTGAAGAGTCTTCTTTAAGGCTTTGGAAGATCATATGGAAAACCTCATTAAGGCAGTCAGTGAGATAATGGGTAGAACTGAGAAATTTGAAAGTTATTAATCAGGATTGCTATTTGATTTAACAACTGCTTTATACTCCATTCTTGCTCTTCTTAACCTGCACAGTTGTTAAAGACAAAAAATAGAAGTTCTTCCCTGTTGTGGATGCCCCATCCCTGGAAGTGTTTGAGACCACACTGGACAGAACTCTGAGTGAAAGGTATCCCTGCCCATGGCAAGGGGATTGGAACTACATGATCTTTAAGGTCCCTTCCACCCCAGGCCATTCTATGATGATTTTATTTCTTTGAGTATAAGGCAAGTCTTAAAGGTCAGGTTTTCTATAAGACCATTTTTGGCAACTTGTATGAATTCTGACCTCAAGATGTATGGGCTTGTGGGTACTGGGGTTGGCTGCTGACGCCTGATTTTAATTACAAAGAAGTATTTACAGAGCTACAATTAACAATACCTAACATTGCTTGACAGCTGAGATCAAAACAGAGGATTACATGCTGAGACCTGTTGTCTTCCAAGCCCTCATCTAATTCCTGCAAACTGTGCTGTGGAATCTGGGGAGGCACAGTATGGCTACCTGCCACAGGAAAGCTTCGAGCGAGATGCTTCATTAACCTCCCGTGACACACAATTTACTGCCAAGGTAAGTTTAAAGTCATCTCTTCCCAAGGCTTTCAGTCACATCACATAAAAAAAGAGAAGGGAATATTTTGAGATGCAACGTCGTAACCTGATATACTTGCTCAGCACTCATCAACCTATTATTGTGAAGTTGTGTTTGTAATTCAAATGAGTTAATTGAGCTGATGGCTAGTTCCATTAGCTGACTCTTTACATATCAGACTGTTGCTCCATCCAGATGGATTTGTGTTTCATTCAGCACAGGTGGGCACTTATTCTTATGATCTAACTTTATTAGCATAAACCGTTCATCCTGTTATGGTATAGTTATAGGCACAATGGGAACCCAGGGAAATAGCCCTTTTTATTCCACAGATCCTGCCTCTTGCATGTCCTTGACTTATATTTGCTGACTTTGCTGAAATAAATGAGCATTTATTCCCAGTAACCTTGCAGAGGCAATGGAACTACTGAGAAGACAGCTGGGAAATATTCTGTCTTCTGTATCAGCAGCACTGTCAATCAGTGCAGGTTGAAACAGAGGGGATGTATTTCTCATTTTTTGTTAATTGCAAGACATTTTGCAAATACATATTGTTGAAATGTAAATTAATTTTAAAGCAGTGCAGGTGCCAAGCTGTTACAGAATTGCAGGCAAAATGTAAGAAGTCACTGAGGTGTTCATGCACTGGGGACAGTTTGAAACACTGAAAATAGTATTAAGAAAAAAATACTCCAATTTTTTTATTATTATTATGGAAATGAGAAGAATATGTCTTTAAAACTGAACAAAACGAGGTGTGAAATCCACTGTATCACTCTTGAGCATCTCTGATTATTGTCTGGCATGTGGCAGAACTCAGTTACCAGCAACCCCAGAGCAAGCACCATCTGAAAAGTCCATAGTCTAAAGTCAGTTGTTTAAAGCAGAAAAAACCTTTGAAGACAAATCCTAGGCTGACGCCCACAGTTTTGAATGCAGCTACATGAGGAGTTAAAAAACCTATAGTGTGGCAAAACACATAAACTTTTTTTTTAGTATCTGCTGAATTAGAACCCAAATCAAAATCAAAACCCAGACACCAGGAGACAGCTCAACTAAGAAACCCCTGCAGTGAAAATGTGGTGCCCTGGTTCAGGCCCCAAGGATCCTGGAAGGAGCAGCAAAAGCAACCTAACCAGCTGCAATTGCAACGGGACTAAAATCAAAGAGCTCCCACTGAAGTTACACACATGAGTCACTGAAGTCTTCATAACTCATCTGATCTGTAAGAGATTGAAATAACTCTTCTTTTTTCATGGCAACCGCTGCAAAGCAGATAGCACAGGGATGAAGGAATGTGCAACATCCATCCTGTAAGAAACAGATGGGTAACCATACTCCACAACAGCTGCAATCTCTTAATTTCAAGGGAGATATAAGTAGGAGCAAATTGCAGTCATCTCCACTTCAGTGTGCATGGCTTTTTGTTGGTTTTGTTCATGTGTTTGTTTTAAATTGTCCAACCATAGAACACTTACACAGCAAGGCGCTGAAGAGCCTCCAGGCGCTGCTGAGCCCTCCATCTTCGACCAATGTATGCAGGGACTGGATCTTCACTCTTGAAACACAAACTGCAAGCTGGAAAATGAATCACTCCCGTAGCCATGCTTCAGAATATCGGTGCCTTCACCTAGCATTTGTGTGGACACAAAGAAGAGAGGCTGCAATTTAGCCACTTCAAACAGCACTAAAGAGAGCAGAATTCCAGCCTGCTGTGATTTACAGGACTGCATATTTGGGATGGGGAAAGAAGGCGGCATACGTATGCTAATGATGTCAGCTAGTTAGATGGTTCTTCTCAAGATGTGGAGCATACCAGACTAGCAGCAGATGCACAGATTTGTCTTCTGGCTGTTTTCCAGTGCTAAACTTGTACTGAAAACCAAAAGGTCTAACGGTTTGTTACATAAAGAAGTTAGTGTGCAGTAACTGTGAATGTGCAGCAATGTGAACTTCTAGCACATTACCCCATGTAACTCCTATTTCTAGTGCTCTAGAAATTAAGTAACATATTCCACTTGCAGGGTAAAGTTACATTATTTTATACTGGAACAATTTTAGCATTTGTTAAAAATAACTCAGGGAGCTAGCATACAAAAATGATCACATTAAACATCTACACCCTTCCTTTTAAGGACTAATTTCCCTGGGTAGATATGCCTTAAATTGCTAAATTTATGGTTGCCAATAAATCTTTGCAATCATAAGTGATGTAGCTCTATTGGCTTGAGCTTCTGAACAGACTAAAACCAGAATTGAGTTGTGAATTGTCCCTTTCATTTCAGCAGATGCTAACTCAAATGCATACAGGTGACATTTCAGGAATACTCACCAGAATGTAAGACAGTGTCAGTTGATGAAGATCTAGGCACCCTACCATGAGTAGCTGCTTGCTGTGCACAAAATTGAACTTTTGTGCCATTTGTCTTCAAAAGGAGTTCAACTTTTGAGCGTTGGAATACCCTACGAACTAATACTATCACAACCTCTGTCCATCCCAAATTTTGAAGCTACAGATTAGGAATTCAAGGATGTAGTGTTTTGAATTGTACATTATACACTTGCTGATTGATTCTAAAACATTTTTCATGCAACAGTCTGCCACCACACCCATCTGCCCCACTGACATGGCAACACACCTGTGACATGGCAACTTTAGTGACAGGATGCCTGTTTCCTTCATCTGGCCTGAACTGTTGGCACAGCCATATTGTTGCAAGGGTCTCACTGATGACAGGCAATGTTCCCAGCTCTGTCTCTCTAAGGACAGGCAGACAAATACTTATTTGTTTTCGTGTAGATATAAGAAATATTCTGAGATAATGTAGTAAGAGATATCCAGCAACATTCTTAAAAAAAAAAAAATGCTCCTTGACTCCATTGTTAGAAAGCTGCTCAGGGCTTTTCTCCTTGCTGTACAGCAGTGAAATCTGAGTTCAGAATATCTGTCTTGCAGCCCTAATCACATGCATAGCTTCAGGAGGACTCTGTTTAAAATCCAATTCATTGTGCAGTTGCACCAGGTCTGTTTTCCTCTGGCATTCTACCTGTATGCATCCTGTGCCGCTATCAATCACTGCTGTCTGAGGGTGTGACTGCAACCCCCAGAGACATGCCCTAGCTGCTTTTAAACTAGCTAAGGGCAATACTGACAGCTAAGCATGGGCTAGCTAGGTAAGGATTAGCTAGGAAGTTAAACTCTGCTAATTCTGTATGAAGAATCAGCATGGGTTTGCAGTCTTTATTGGCTGCTTAGATGTTGCTGGATATTTCATTTTAGTCTAAGTAGGCTACATGGATCTGTAGTGTAAGTATCTCCCAAGGTAAGTAAGGAACTGACAGCTCTGCTTGAACAACAGCTCAGCAGATGCCCACTTATTTTATTAGATCTAAGTAACATATACAAGCTATAATTAAAAGTATTTGAAGATAGACAATTAAAAATACTGACACACAGCTTAGGAAATGTCACAGAACATGAAGCTGGGTATTTCTAGACTGGTGCTATAGTCACCATAGGCCAGCAATCATGGCTGCTCCCTGTGTTGTCTTGTTTTAGATAAAATATCTTTCTCTGCTTTGTATTTTGCTGTTCTAAGGGAGCAGCTTAGGACTGAGACAGAGTTTCTACCCATGTGTATGCAGAAATAGACAAGGTGAATATGTGAGCTGTCTTTGGCCAACACCTACCAGTCTATCACCAAGTTGAGCGTGGACATTTGACTTTGGAGGGTCCTTCTCACTTCACAGTGTGTACAGAGGGCCTGAAAGACAATTGAACAAACATAACTAGTTACATATTTGTGGAATCAGCATGAATCATGAGGCTCCACTTCCTTCTTTAAAAGTCTGTCTATAAGAGAGAGTATGAAACAAACTAGGAAGAAAGAACTGATATATATGTCTCTGTATCAAACAGATGTCACCATCATGCAAATGAGCCTCAGAGCTGAAATCCTACTGCTCTGTGGAAGATACAGGTGAAAAATCTAGTAGAAAAATCAGCTTTCTTTGGAGGCACCATCAACTTAAACAGAAACTGTGATGACATAAAACATTAAAAGGAAGGCATGGTGGAATGGTAATCAATGGAAATACCACACTGTACATGATGCTTCCCTCGGGGACACAGAGCTGGCTTTGCTCCAGCTAATGTTTCACGGTCCCAGCCTCGCCGGAGCCGCCAGCCCTATCGCTTGCCCGTAGCTCGGGCGGCACCCACCTCGTGCCGAGCTCGGCGAGGGCCCCGGGGCCCTGGGGCAGGGGGTCCCTGGAGCAGGGGGTCCCTGGGGCGGGGGAAGCCTCACGCCCTGTCCCGCCCAACTCCCGGCCTCCGCCCGCCCAAGGGCTCGGCTTGGCCGTACCGGGGCTGCAGCGGGGCCGGGCCGCGGGCAGGGCGCTGCCGTCTCGGCCGACCCGGTACCGAAGCAGCAGCCGAAGGTCCGGCCGGGAGCCCGTCCCCACCGAGCGGCTCTGGCCCGCTTGCCGTTCCCATGGCCACGGCGGGCGGGGCCGGCAATGTCCCGCCCCTGCGGCCGGGCGTTGCTGCGGGCCGGACCCTGCCCTGCCCTGCCCTGCCCTGCCCGCCCTGGGGGCGGCTGATCGTGACCCTGCCCTGCCCTTCCCTACCCTGCCCGGCCGTGGGGGCCGCTGATCGTGACCCTGCCCTGCCCTACCCTGGGGGCGGCTGATCGTGACCCTGCCCTTCCCTTCCCTGCCCTGCCCGGCCGTGGGGGCGGCTGATCGTGACCCTGCCCTGCCCGGCCGTGGGGGCGGCTGATCGTGACCCTGCCCGGCCCTGGGGACGTCTGATCGTGACCCTGCCCGGCCCGGCGCTGGGGGCGGCTGATCGTGACCCTGCCCTGCCCTGCCCGGGCTGGCCCTGGGGGCGGCTGATCGTGACCCTGCCCGGCCCTGGGGGCGGCTGATCGTGACTCTACCGGGGGCAAACACGCCCCTCGGGCTTCTGTCCTGCCGCTCCCGGCGTGCTGCTGCTTGTGCTCCCGCTCGGTCCAGCATCCCGCGGCCGCTCTCCGCAGAGCCCCAAGGCTTCGCCTTCCCGCCTCCATCTTGTGCCGCCTCCGGAGAGCGGCGCGGGCCTGGGGATATGGCTGGACTCTGAGGAGGACAGGGCACGGGCGAGGCCGGGAAAAGAAGGACACGTGTATTTCTGCTTTTCAGCAGCTGCTGCTCGAGTTGTTTCATGTGATGCTCCCAGGACCCTCGCTTAGTGCTTAGGAAATCTGGTTTAGCAGTTACACTTAGGGACAGGAGTCAAGGCTGGATATTCTTATTCTTGGCTTTGCTTGTTGTCACCTAGGACTTCTTCTGCAGCTGTAAAGTGCTGAAAGTGAGTCCAGAGAAGGGCAAGGGAGCTGATGAAGGGTCTGGAGCACAAGCACAAGTCCTACGAGGAGTGGCTGAGGGACCTGGGCGTGTTTAGCTGGGGAAAAGGAGCCTCGCTGACCTTATCTCTCCCTAGAATTCCTTGAAAGGAAGGTGTAGCCCTTTGTAGCCCAAGAGATTGGCCCCTTCTCCCAGGCAACCAGTGACAAGACAAGAGGACACAGCCTTAAGATGTGCCAGAGGAGGTTTAGATTGGACATTAGGAGGAATTGGACATTGGGATGGACTGAACAGGGAGGTGGTGGCATCACCATCGGTGGAGGTGTCCAAGGAAAGATTGGATGTGGCGCTCAGTGCCATGGTCTGTTTCACAAGGTGGTGTCTGGTCATAGGTTGAACTCAGTGGTCTCAGAGGTCTTTTCCAACCTAATTGCTTCTTTGGTTTTGTGAAAATAGGCTTGGTACTACTTGTGGAAATAGGCTTAATACTACATACTGCTCAGAGAGGCTGCAGGGTTTTTTTCATCTGTAGAGCATATCAAGAGGCCTGTAAAAAGCATTACAAATAAGCATCATGCTTTGCAAAACATTGCTGTTTCCTCAAGGAGGGGGCCATCCTTTTCTATAAGAAACAAAGTTGGAAGCTTCTTCATGCTAAATGTTAAAACCAGAAAAGGCTAATGCTTTTGTGAACATAAGGAGATTTGCAGGCAATGCTGCCTAGGAATAGGACACAAAACCCAGAGAAATTGAAAATGAGCCTTCTCCTCTATCTATAATCTTGCAGCAAGTCCCTTATGTTAGTTATTTTGTGTATAAAGCTGTATATCAAAGGGTTTTTCACAGCTTGTCATGTCTGACATAAAATGCTGGCCGCTCAGTACATCATTACAGGAAAGCAACTTTAGGACAGTAGTTCCAAATTCCTTGGCTCTGTGAATTTACTTGTAGACAATTTAACTTTGAATGCTAGTTTACTTTCTTAAAGACCCATCCCTTGCCTGAAGGAACAACGTTTTTAGGTTAGTAGGTCAACTGAAGGTGTGTCTGAACTAAGAAATGCTGCCACAGCTTTGTTTCTGACGGACATCATCTACATCTGTACATCTGTAGGATGTGACTTCCCACAATGGATTGATCCATGCCCTAAAGATACCCAGCAGGCTGTAAAGACCCTCATTTTACTAAAGAGCCTTACAATGTCATACCTTATTATATTTTTTGATGTGGCAAGAAAAGTCAGTTTTCAGTAGAGTTCCCTGGCATTTCTCATTATCAAGTTCACTTTTCCTTTCTTGTGTCATGATTTCCAAGCTGAAATTTTTCCATGCTGAACATCTGCCTTAAGGTAATGAGGTGTGTAAACTGTACTTTGGCCAGAAATTATTCTTTGTTGGCTCCACCCTCTGATATTTTTCCATTTTAAGGTTTCCAGAGATGACTAAATACAGGTGGCCTGGACTTCTTTTTTTCTTATGGGGAATGGATTAGATGGAAACCAAGTTGAGAAGGAACAGTGGAATAACTAAATGGGTTTTTGAGAATCCTACAAGATACCAGGGCACAGCCAAACAGGTAAGTACTCTCTGGAGTCATGTACAACCAAAAAGGTGCAGTCCCATTATTGAATTTTACTGCATTAAATTGGACTAAATGTGAGATGTTGCCACATTTTTTTGTTCATCACGAGCTGCCTGGCCCTGCTGCCTCTGATCTGTTGAGTGCTGGTATCTGAAAGACTATGTAGGGAACCAACTCTGGAGACTGATGTGGCTGAAAACTAACTTGTCAAAAATAAAAGATAAAAGTTTTTAGGTCACTGCATAGCTGCCTGAAGAGCAGTACTTATTCATGGGAGGTGACAGGTATATGTGGCTGAATGATAAAGCTCAAGGTTAAGGTTCATGGAACTTGCTTTGATTAGAATGTGTGTGTGGGTAAAATATTGGCTAATATTTAACTATATTTCTAAGAAATCTCTGTGAATCTCTGGTATAAACAGTGGACAGCCTTACAAGTGTTAAAAGTTATGTTGATTATTACTATATCGAGTGTTCTTTGCCTGAAATCTCCATATTCTTCTGGACCTGAAACTGTGTGAGACCTGGCCAGGCCCCTAGCACACTGCTGTGTGCTGTGGAATGCACTGCAAGGGCTGAGTGCTGAGGTTTGGTCTGAATGGATCTTGTTTGTTTATGTGCTTGTTTGTTTTTAATATAAACCACACATTTCTGAAGAAAAATATTCCGAAATACACAAGGCTCTGAGGAAATATTTGATCCCAGGCATTAAGCTTGGCAATCTTCTCTATGATCAGTACTTTGGAAAAGTACTCAAAGCTTATCTGGTAGCTTGATCTGGGTATGTCAGGGACATATCCTGTTGCTCTGGTGAAAGGGAGCTGCAGTCAACTGAACTGTAAGCAATCAAAAAAGATTCCTATTTCCTAAAAAAAAAACCAAACTTGACTGATGAGCTTTCTGCTTAGATCTGTGGGCCATAGGGTTGGGGTTTAGTTTTTCGGTGTTTTTTTTTCATTAATAACTTTTCCAGAACAAGACTGTGTTGGTGAGCTGGGGTGTTTTTTTATACCCACTTGGCTGCAGGGCACACCAGGTGCTCAGATGTATGAGTAAACTGTCCACACCCTTGAGAGTTACTGCACAAAGTCTGAGTGGATTAACTTTGCATGTTGCAAAATGGCAAAAAAGTGCACTAGTTTAGCTGCCTGTGACAAAGGCTAAGCCAAATTAATTTTACCTCACATTAACCTTGAGATAAGATGGTGTAATTTGCTGCAAGATGAATTACTGCTGCTCTGTTGATGGACTTGTTATGCTGTGATGACTTGCTGATGTGTTTGAACTGTAAAATCAGACAGGGGGAAGTAGAAAATTTAGCAGGGTAGGACTAGCACTAGTTGGGATCAGAGCAGTAGCTGAACAAAGGCAAGATGGATTGGACATGAATGTGTGATTTCAGAGGAGAAACTTGGCTGGCTGAGCAAAGAACAAATAGTAGGAGGGTCGGGTGGTAGAGAACCAGTATGGCACAAGGAGGAGGGAGAGACAGGGTGAGCAGCCAGTAGAGCAGAACCGAAGAGGTTTGGACAAGAAAATGGGAGACGTAGGTGAGGAGCTGAAAAAGTGAGGAACGGTGTGGAAAGGGCAGGATCAAGGAGGATAAGGCAAAGAAGTTGAGCTAAACAGATGATGAATGAGTCTCTAGTCTGTTTTCCTTCTGTCCTCCAAAGCCTGGGAGGGAACTGGGTTTCTTGAATGTGACTTTTATCCTGCAATCCATGACAATCTGTGAAATCCCTGGCAAGATGTCATCCATCTGGCTTTAAGTTTCATTCCATAGATGGTCATCTTCTGCTGTTAAGCAGGAGTCAAATGACAGCACTGTCATGGTGTTGGATGCCTGTGATGCTTCATGGCGACCTTTTCTAGTTATTAAAAAAAAAAAATCTAAGCTACAGGTAACAAAGTTCTAGCCTTAAAAGCACTGTTGAGGCTTTGATTTCCGGAAGTTCCAAAAGTAATCTATTTAAAATAGGTAACCGTTAGTGTGCCATTTCCCAGTTTTGCCACAGGATGTCACAATTCCTCCATGTATGGTCCTGCCCATCACGGGCTCTAACCTGGGTGCCACCAGTTCAGCTGTTGTATCCAAAAGTGAACTGATGTAAAACAGATTCAGACCCATCCACAGGAATCCCTGGGATTCCTGTTTGTTCCCTGCCCGTTCCACACAATTCACTCTCTGTGTATAATAAACATCTTTTCCGGCTGTGTTTTTCAACAGGAAAGGAGCAGCACAAGGCTGCAGTCCATGTCATTGCTAAATTTTTAATCCAGAATGGAGCCTTCCTTCCAGCCAGCAAAAAGGAGGAGGCAGATGTGGTCACTATTTCCATCAGAAAGCAGAGGTAAATGCCAAAAAGATATGAAGAGACAGATGCTGTGACATCTACTGCTTTGTGGATTGAGGCCTTGTCTCTGAGTTGACCTTTGGCTGTAGTAAGGCATGGTAACCACTGTGGAATACCTCGCTTGTAACTTGTGACATCTTTTGTAAAAATGGCCTTGGAGTACTGATCGTGGTAAATGGAGCTTCACTAAGGTGAAGTCTGTGGTTAATTTGTGCTGTTTTTACTAAGAGCTGTGCTAAGAGAGGCGTCTTCTCATACAACAGCTGAAATGAAACAAAAAATAGATGAAAGTGTTTATAGGAGACCTGTTCTCTCTTGCCATCTTTTTCTCAGTATGACTGTAGGCACATTTCCTGTAATAAAGGCAATACACAGATGAGAATAGCCTAAAAAGTCAAAGTTCAAAGGAAATGAAGTAGTAGTACTTTGTGATCACAGTTAAAGAATTCACTTCAAAGCCTGCTAAAAGACTTTTGTAATGATTTTGATTAGCACTTTAAAAAGTTTTAAAAAAAGAAGGCAGAATTAAGGACATTTTCAGCCTGTGGTTCAAATTCTGACAAAATCCAAATTTTACCAATATATCAGGCATCCTCTGGAGGACACTCATATACTTAATTTCACTTGGATTGGGTCATCTTCTTACATGATTATTCTTAAAGAATAGACCTGACATTTGGATGGTTTGCAGGGCTGTAGTCAGGCATGTTGTCTTGCCTCAGGAGAAAAAGGATCTTGGATTGAACTCCTTAGGGAACTAGAGAATTTCTAATGTTCTCACTCCTCTCATGTAATATTCAGAGGATTAAATGCCAATACCATTGTGTTAGCTTGCAGGTTCAATTCTCAGTGCATTAAGACACTTTTCTGGGGACTGAATTTTTGTGCTTGCCTGATCCGAAGCAAGCATTAGAAACTGCCAATCTTCTGTCACTGTTTTAGCCACTCCTTTTGCAAAAATTAAATATCTGGACAGAAGTGCTGCAGAGATTAATTTCAGTTTATTATGACACAGTATAACTCTTCCATATATTACACTCTTATTTACTCTTAAACAATTAGTGCAACATAATCTTAATACAATCTATTAAAGCTTTCAGCATTTTCTTATCATCTTTCATCTTTAATAAAGCTTTCAGCATTTTCTTATAATCTCTCAGCTTTATTTGCAGTCCACCAGATGAAGGTCAGGTGAGGGCTAGCACACATCCAGGGGCCCAGGGGTTCAGGCCTACCAGAGACAAAAAGGTGAGGAAGCAGTGACAGGACACTGGGGCCATTGACAGAAAAAAGCTAGAATTGGATGGAGTTTCAACAGAGCCATTTCAAGGACTGGGGAAAGATGTAGAAGTATCACTTCACTCATGTAAGAGAACACAGCCTGCACTCTCTTCAGTCCTGAAAGTTCCCCTGTCTTTCCCCTCTGTCTTTGTCTGCAGGCACACAGTCCTTCCCTCATCACTTCCCAGTCTCACATGGTGGAGACTGAACCAAACAGGATCTAGAGCACATCATCGTTGTCTTGACATACCAACTCTGAGAATATGATAAGAGTTCAGCCTCTAGCATGCTAATCTGGAAACATCCTCTCTTTGATAGGAAGTCTCTGTATGCATGGACCCCTAGGAGAGAACCAGACCTTGAAGAATCCATTCTCATTTTAAATAAGGGACTTGAGCAGTTAATGCCAGACCATAGAGGAAGCATAGATTAAAATGTAGAATTATACAGAGTAAGTAACAACTTAAGACAGTTCTTGGATAAAATACTGTGCAGCATATTGAAAGTCAGGGTAAAATAGTCAGGATGTGGGCTTGAGCTGAGTGTTTAGATGAAATTTTCTGCCATGTAGATGACATATGTTCCCATGTCACTTTAAAAAAAATAATTGTACTCCAGATAAGCAATGTATTAAGGGAGATGTCAGTGTAACTAGGCTCTCTTCAGAATCTCTCCACCTGCATATGGAGATGTCCTAGTGCTTGTTAAAATCTGACCATTAAGCACTTGATAGTCAAGTGCCATTGATTTTGGTGGGAACCAGGATTCTAAAGATCCTTGAGAAGAAGATCAGCAAGAAGAAAAGCAGAAGAAAACAAGTGTAAATGAATGAGGTGCTCAAAGTTGAAATCTAGAATGACCACTGATGTGAAAGAAACAGCTCCAGAGTGACAGAACTTTCTACATTATCTAGTAACTTTGTGAAAAACAGCTGTAGGGATTCTGAATGGATTCAGAAGGTATGTGATGTTGCAGGCTCTTTGGAAGCAGCTTGCAGCACTGCACAGCATATGTCTTGATGCAACATTTAAAAGAAGTGAGATGCTGGAATGTGAGTACAGAGAAGCATGCAGCTGCAGTCAGTGACATCTCAAATATGGAATGACTCGTGTATTTGTAAATACTAATGATTCCTTCCAGGCTTCCAGTTAGGTCCTGCAGTTCATTGAGAATGCTAAACCATTTTCTGTAGTGGAGCTTCCCATTTCATAAAATATGATCATGAGAGACTTGAATAGATTCAAACAAGCCAGGTTTGCCACTGGCACAGGCATCAAAATGGCCTGCCATCAAGCAGAATAAAATTGTTAATAGCAGCAACACTTACAGGGAAAAAAAGGACACATGGGATGTGTGCAGTGGAAAAGAAGTGGACCTACAGTTTTGTTGCTTCTCAATTGACTGACAGCTTAACACCATTCACGAGACTTGCAGAAACACTGCCTGGTTTGCAGCAGAACTGATCAAGGTTATAAGTTTGTATTAGGGAGGATTTTATGGAACTACAGTGAGATTTTTTTTCTTTATTAGACAGGCTCCTGGACTTGGGCTCTGAATGAGGTTTGCTGTGACATACAAGAACAGACCTTAGGCAGCATTTGCTTTTTGTGGGGTGACTAATTGGAGATGCATGCATGTTATGCTTATATTAACATGTGGCTCAGCTGTCTGATTCTGGTCAGTTCTGACAATTCATATAGGTCTTTTTGCAGAAGTTTGAAAATCCTGCTCTTTCAAGTAATGAGAACTGAGAATGGAAGAGATTTCCTCTTTGGAAAGATCTTTATAGGCCGCTGTCTTGGGTAACTGCAATATTGGGGGGAAAAAAATCCCCATGGGTGACTAATGTGTATCTGGTTCACGCCTGAGTGCTTTCAAACCTAGGCTATTTTTTTCTGATTTTTAACCAAAAATAGTGAGCCTGACTGCAATATAGGGACAGTCCTTTGCAGATTCAAGTCTTCTGGAGGACTAGTGATGTTATTTCCCAAATGCAGATTAAAATTTTCTAAGTTACTATGTGTAGAGAATATCAGAAAACAGACAGTTGTCTTCTGTCATGCTCTTTTGGTGTGTTGGTAACACATGCAGCCATTTGAGCGCAAACACCTGTCCTTCCCATGAGTCTGTGCAATAAGATTTATTCCAAAATGCTCAGATTTTCCTGGGTGTTCCCTCCACAAAAAGGAACAGCTGGTCAGTCACCCCAGCAAGCACTGAAATAAGCCTGACCGGCCTTTAAATGCACGTTGAACATCAGCTGCTGCATATCTGCATTGTGGAAAAGCTGCCACATGTCTTGTGCCTAAAGGCTCATAGTTCCTGCTTCTAACATATGTGGGGCAGGCAGGTTATTTTGTGGCACAGAACAAAACACGAGCTTCCTTCTTTTGCTTTATTACCAGGGAGACTGCATGCTGAAATTGCTGATCCAGATTTTGCAGTGTTGCATGCATGGCAAATTCCTAATCTTTACTAATATGTTTGGATATGCTTTCAATGGACAGTGACAAGAAGGGGCATAATATGAAAGTGATGATAGTCCTAATCCTAGCACAAACTGGTGAGAGATGGGCAGAAAACAATGTAAGGAAGGCATTAATACCTTTTAAGTTTATACCAAAGCTTGTAGGAGGGTCACTGTCTTCTTTACTGCAGAGGGTGGGGCCAGAGTTCTGGTCCCAGAATGAGATCCCAGAATGTCTGGGATGCTGTGGACTAAGTCTTGCTGTTAGAGACAGCAGTTCTCGGTTTTAAACTGGAAAGTGACTTCATCCTTTCAAACTGCCTTCCACCTCCAGGCTGATGCTCTGAAGATTTGGCTGTGTTTCTGGCAAGAGATGATATGTTGCAGTACTGGCTTTGTAGAGCGTTCAAGAGACACAAAAGCTTTTAAAGTAATCATGATTCTGCTCTTGTGTTTTTAAGGGCTTGCTTGCCAGTGCAAGGAGACTTCCTCCACTAACTTCCAAGGTGGTCTCCCAGGTAGGGGATGGTTCAGTCCTGTAGTACAGAATCCTTGTGTACAGAATTCATGCTGTAGTCCTGAAACATGAGGATTTGCCTCTTCAGTCTGGGAAAGGACTGGTGCACTGCTTCTTGAGGTGATATCAGTTCAGTGTTTGAACCCCTTGCCTTCACCTAAAGGTGGAGTTTGAAGCTTAGAGGGGGGTGTAAATAATGACCTTAGAGTCTCTTCCATGGTACTAGATTGGAGCACAAGCCCTTCTATCACAGCATTCATTTTCTCTCTGGTCTCACTTCTAAATGATAGCATTTGGTAGTTGCAGGTCTGCAGTTCTGATCAGAACGAGAAACTCTGTCCTGTCCTGTTCTGCCTAAGAGGCAGCAGGGTCCTGACAAGACATCTTGCTCAGAGCTTTGAAATCCTTTATTTTCATGTTATCTAAGCATTGACACAAAACACAAACAACTTCTTTGACAGTAAAACACAGCATATGGTTGACTGGGCTGCTGAAGCATTGGCTGTCTTATGTTTATACTCAGTCAAAACCAAAAATACTTCTTTAGACTATATTGAACAGGTTTCTTTTTTCAAGATGATAAAGTGGTTCCCAGAATAGGCACTACATGGAAAATATCAAAATACCTTCAGCTCAGTTTCATCACACAAAATTTCCACCGCTTAATGTACCTTCTATCATGTATATTAGAAGTGAAAAAAATCTGGAAAACCCCAGACTGTTGCTTTCAACTGACATTGATAGGGGCTTACCCAACCTAACAGTAACAATGAATGCAAATACATTTTTGAGATTCCTTGAAAAATCTGTCCATTGGAGACAAGTAGATATTTTTTTGGGTAACCATTCTTTTAGTGGGTGAAACTGAAGACACAGGAAGCCAACGGCAATGAAAACACACAGTGCTGCTGTGATGTTCACACATTATGAGCCACTGCTGTGTGTTCTTCAACTCTGATAAAAGGCTGTACAGGAGAAATAATTTGGAAACCCATGGCAGCTGGGTAGTCTCTCCCTGTTTCACCCATTAGTCCTCTAAGTCAAGAGCTGTAAATGTTCAGTGCTACCTGCAGTCCTTGTACTCTCGCATGTGGCACCAGGCTGCCAAATGATATGGCAGCTTGAGGGAGGGTCTTTTCTCATTATCTTTTCAGAGACTGAGATTTTCACTGGATCTTTTTTCCTGGGTACTTGTTCTGACAATTTTCTCACAGTCTTATCTCAGTAGCCTGCCCTTAGCTATTTCTTCTTGACTGCTAGATAAATCTGTTCGTTCTCACACATAGCTCTCTAACGTAATTCTTCTGCCAGTGTCAGCAGACAGAGGAGAAATAGAAAACAAAAATCACTGAGTTAACAATCAATTCTTATGCACATTGCAATGTCAGAAGAGAAATGGCTGTGGTCTCACCTCTGCATTGTACTCCAAATTGGTGCAATCAGTATCAAAAGGTGTTAACCGTGCTTTAATGGGTATTCTCTTCCTTCTCCTCCCTTCCAGCCTCTTTCCTTTCATCCCACCAAGAAATTATTCCTTCTTATGGGGCAATTCTGTTACAAACTGTTACCCTGTAGAGAGCATAGCCAGAATAGCAGTGCTTCTCCTTAATCTATTTGGAAGGCTGCTTCCAGAGATGTTTAGTCTTCAGAGGCCATACCCTTGTGCAGACCCATCTGAAATCATCTCTCAAGATGACTAAATTTTAACCTCCCTCTGCCCTTGGCATTCTATAACTTGGGCCAAAATATAAAATGTATTTTATATACAGAGTATATGGCCAGAGTATAAAATGTATTTTGTTTTGTGTCTTCCTGGTTTCCACAGGACCAATCAATGTCTTTCAAACTTTCTTTTTAATATTAAAAAAGCTAAATAAAAGATACCATTCAACTGCAAACTTGAGAAATCCTCTTGGAGGTTTTATGATAGTCTTTCCCTCAGAGTTTGTGTTGCTATCAACAGCTCTATCTAGGCCTTTGGAAAGTGGTCAGCAGATAAAGCTTTAGGAAGGAAAGACAAAGCTATTTAATTTTAAAGGAAAACATGCTTAGTATGTTTAACAAACTAGCAACAAGGTACTGCTTTGGAGAATGGATGTGTGGTTTTGATAGATGTTTCAATCTCAGCTTTTATCTTGCAGCATGTTTGTGTGAATTTGGGAAAATCATATTTTGGTCAACAAGTGCAACCTGTGTATGTTCCAGAACATCACACCTGGCTGCACGGCCTCACAATGCATGTGTGCTGAACCAGGAGGCTGCATGGGTGCCAGTCACCTAAACAACCTTGCCAGAGAAATGGCATGGTGGGGAACAGAGATCTATGGATAATTCAGTGGTGGTTAGGTGAGTGAGTGAGTGAGCGAGTGAGTGAGTGAGTGAGTGTTACATTACACTTTCTGTTCCTTGTTCTTGTCAGTGTTCCCACAATTCTGGATCCCCTTAGTACACAACAGAAACTGCCAGTTCTTTTTTGACTCTTGCAACACCCCACTAAAAGAGGGAAAAGTGAAAAGATTAATGTGCCCATTGGGATCCCAGTGGGCACATTAATCTTTTCCCTTTGCAAGGTCTCAGCAGTGTCACATCCAGTGCTGTCCTGCTCTGCTCCCATTACCTGTGTGGGTCATCCCTTTGGATGTGGGCTTGTCTAAGTATCATGCTGGAGTGGTCAGGACTTGGAAAACACAAATATAGCACTGGGAGGTGACAGACTGTGGCCTAAGAGTCAAGCTGTGGCTTGTATGTGGCAGATATCTAAAAGGCAAGAGCGGCTACTGATGCCTTAGTTTGGGACAGACTACGAAGGAAAAGCAGCTCTGTATCTTCTCCATAATTGCCCATGCTGTGGTCCACAAACGTGGGATTCATTAACTGGTGTGCAACAACCCAGTAATTACACAATCAAGAGAGACATTAATTATTTACTTTAGAGTTGTGCAAGCCTGAGTGTTCTGTGGTATTACACACATCAAGCATACCAAAGCTTTTTACTATTTACACGTTTTAGCAAACAAAGGAATTTGTTCATTGGCTAGAAGTTACATAATTCTCTTACAAATTAGTTTTCTGTCTTCTGTTGGTTGATTTTCTCACTTTTCAAGACTGCACGCTCAGTCTTCTACTTGAGTCAGTGGGTTGCTGGGGTCAGTGGTACCTTACTTGGTGGTCACCATCTCCCCCTACCAAAATTAACTTTTACCCTGTTGGAGCTATTTTAACACAGTTGCTGAGCTGGCTTTATTACTTTCTTCCTTATCTTGGCAGTTCTGCCAGATGTCCTTGTGGCCTGTAAATTCTGCATTCTTTGTGTCCAGTATCAGTGCACATTCTTCTTTCCAAGACTTGTTACTACCCCGCCAGGACTGAGATCACTGAGGCATGTCAAGCATGGACAACACTTGGAGCTCATTAGTCGCTCTCTGTTTCACAAACTAAATACTCCTTCTAGTTGCTTAGGCTTGAAAGCATAAAAGATCAAGCATCAAAGCACATCTTTTTGCAGCAATGCCAAGAGCTGGCCCTGCTGGGCCGCTGCCATGAAACCATGACATTAATGATCCCAGTGATGGTGACTGTGCTGTGTCCGTGTAGCCACCGCCACAATGAACTGATCCCCTGTTTTCCCCACTGGCTGCGTAGGAAGAAGGAGGTTTAGGTGCTGGCCAGCACTTTCAGGGTGGAGCCCGGCGCTGGCAGAGCCGAGGCCGTCACTCGCTGCTCCTGCTGACCGCGGCGGGAGCCGGCTGCTCTCGCCTGACGACGCCATTTTCCCTCCCTGCTGCCAGCTCCCTCCTTCCCCTTGGGGCTCGTTCAGTACCGAGTGCCCCTGGAAAATGTCACTTTCGCCCGCCGCTGTGTGGCATTCCCCGCCCGCCTTGGGGTGACGACCAGGAAGAGGCGGGGCAGCCGGCGGGAGGAGGCCCCCGTTCCCCTCCCAGCAGGCCGCGATCCGGGAAGGGCGGGCGAGGATTCCCGGAACCAGCCGCGCTCACGCCGCCGCCGCCGGCCCGTTCTCCCCGTGGCTGAGGGAGCCGGGAACTGCCCGCCATGTCCTCGATGGCCGCCGCCAGCTGCGACGGCAAGGGCGCGGGGGAGGCGCGGGAGGGGAAGAAGCCGCTGAAGGCCTGCTGCGCCTGCCCCGAGACCAAGAAGGCGCGGGACGCCTGGTAGGGACCCGGCCCCGCGTTCCACCTTCCTGCCCCGCCGGCATTCCCTCCCTTCCCGGGGTTTGTGCCCCCGCCACCCTGCGCCGGGCATTCTGGGGGCGCTCCCCATCCCGGAGCTGGAGGGTGCTGGAGCATCCGAGGGAGGAGGGAGAGTGTGGAGGAGAGGAGACTGTCTTAAAAGGATTATTTAGAAATGATGAATTTAAAACCTCGTAGCCCGTGTTTAAAACAGGTTTCAAAGATCAGCTTTTAATGCTGCTTTTGAATCTTCACTATTGATTGAAGCAACACGTACCAGCAGGTGATAACTTCTTTATTGTTCACCTGAGTATAATTACATTTTCTTTCAAATAAAGCAAAATACTCTGGGGTTTTTTGAGTCTCAGAGGATGACATTTCCCAGAGAAGTTCAAAATTCGACAGTGACCTATATAGCTGCATTGGTAATTATAGGCTTAGTCACGATCATAGGGCCTATAAAATGGTATGAAGTGTACCCTCCAAATGGAACTCCTTTGTCTTTGATAGTGAATCTTTAAAGTTTAAAAAACTTTTATCTGATGACCAAGTTGTCTTTTTTTTCTTTTCTTTTTTTTTTTTTTTTTTTTACTTTGCTGGTGGTATAGATGGTGTTTGGTAGGTGCCATAATACTGAACAGTGTTTTTGGTAAGTTTAGGGGAGCATGTCTAATTACACAGTAGAGTGAGGGTGACTCCAGGGCCCCCTAAGAAAAGGGTGGTAGGATGGATGTTACTGGTCAGATGGAGTTGCCCTGGGCAGCCAGGGGACATGTCCATGCTTTTTGTAATAAAACCCAAGAAGAAAACTAAACAGCTCTGTCATTCAGTCAAAAGCAAGCCTGAACTGCTTTTGTGGTATACATGATATACCGACAATGAGAAGCTCTTAGTTGAATAGATGAGTTACTTCAAAAGTTCCCATATATGGTGAATAATTTTTTCAACAATAGCTGGACAGGTGTGTTTTGTTTTGCTTTTTGCTTCAGGGTCCTTAATTGCAACTGAAGTTGGATTAAAATATCATTTACTGGTTAACCTGTTCTGTATTGTTCTCTTACTGGAGAAATTTTGTTGCTTCCCTACTGAATAATTTGAAACTGGCCAGCTCAGCATACTTGATGGTGTGACAGCCTTGTGTTGTATAACAGATCGCCATCCGGACATGCCCAGAATAGACCCTGGCCTGTTAACAGGAAGTTCTGTTCTGCCTGCTGTCAGAGTTTTAGGTGCACAGCTCCAGTCTTGGGTAACTTTTTGGGATAGTTTTATATTGTCCAAAACAGCACTACCCTGGAGAGGATAGGAAAAAAAAAATCTCTGGATCCTAATAGGGATTTTTAATTGTCCCCAACAGTTTGTCAGTTCTGTTTCTTTACTAAAAGTAAGTGAACGTTTTATTGCTGAACCCTGGAAATCTTTTTGTTTTGCAGCATTATTGAGAAGGGAGAAGAAAATTGTGGGGACCTAATTGAAGCTCACAAAGAGTGTATGAGAGCTCTGGGCTTCAAGATATGAGTGAGATGAGCAGGACTGAGTGGGGTGAGTACAGCCTTCAGGACCTCTGCCTCTGAAGTGTCCTGGCACCTCAGCTGGTGCCACTGGAAGGCCCAGAGTAGTGTTTGTGATGGTGTTGCCCTTATGAGAGAGAAGGCAGAGCAATCCTCATTGACACTACAGCCAACATACAGTCCTGTGAGGGTGGTGAAGCCCTTGGCAGCACACAGCCTGTGAGTCACCCTTCAGCAGTAGAGAATGGTGCTGCCTATGTTGTCTGCTAAGAGATCCAAACCTCAGTTTAGATTTCTGGTGCTAGGACATGTGGGAGTTGGTTTTTGTGGGTTTGTGCTGGGGTTTTTTCGTTGATTGTTGAACTGTTGCTCAATATCCAGTGGAAATTCATGTTTTGTGAAGCTGTGTTTCCTTTCTCTTCTAGATGATGTCTTTGGTGTGACTGTGTTCTGGAAAACTGCAAAATAAATTATTTCTGCAAGTTACTTCAAAGAACAAATATAAACAGAGAATCTATTTATGAAGAGTCTTTAATGATAGAGTATGCATCACATCTGTAGCTTTTCCACTGCTTGCTCTTGACCACTGCTATAGAAAATATATTTTTTCCTCTTAATAAAAGCCTGAAAATGACCTGTGTTCCTGACTTCTGTTTCTTATTAAGTAAAGAAATGACAGTGCCCTCCTTACTGAAAACAGCATGCTGCAGGAATGAGAGAATGAGAAAAGCCTGCTTAGTCATTAACATAGGAACTCTTTCTTCCTACTGATTACTGTGGTGGTGTGGTTGGACAGAGGGCGCTTTGGTGGGTTTTCCCACTGATCCAGATTGTGAAATCGTGCATTGCACTCCTGCAGCTTTCAGCAGTCGTGCTGAAGCTTGCAGTGCTGTTTGTGACAGTAGCTGTAACTATGTTTGTACAAAGGCAACCACAGTTGTATGAAATGAACTTCCTTAGAGTCAAAACTGTATTTGATTTCCCCATGTTTGAACTCTTCTGATAGTTTTTGAATACCATTACCGAGCTTCATTCTTTGTAATGAAAAATTAGGTACTTCCCATCTCAAACTCGCTTGAGCTGGTAGTTCTTCAACAGAAAGGGAGCAGAGGACTGCTCCCTGTCACTGCAAGTGACTTGTATGTACAGGTTACTTACCTGAAAGTAAGGCTTTTTCTTATGCACAGTTTTTGTTGTGTTGGTCTTGTGCTATGCATGTATGAGCTTTTGTTTTCTAGCTTCTTTCACTTGAATGAGTTGATAGTGTTTAATGAGATGGTAGTTGTTCCTTTTGATTCCTTCTTACAATCTAGAGAAACATTAAGTGCAATTTCTGGGTTGTTATAGGTGGGGCTTTTCTGACTTCATAATATATAATTGTGCAACCCTAATGTTACTCCTCCTGTGGTGAGTTGACTTTCCTGAATATGGTATCGCTAATTACTTTTTCTTCTGATGAGTTTTCTCTTCAGAAACTGAAGAGACAAAATCTGTGCTTTGTCTTGATTTTTCTCCTGGCTTTGATCTGCTGCAGGGATGAGTCCAGTCATGATTGTTTCTCTGCCTGCTGGGCCCCATGTATCCTGAGGTAGCAGTGGTTTTTGGCTGTGAACCTTTAGTATGTTACACTTGGTGCTGCCCCTGCTGAGACTCACAAGTTGCATGAGGAGAGTTTAGACTCTTCCTCTGGGAATGTTTTCTGAAGGTCCTGTCTTGAGGCAAGAGTTGTTGTGTCCACACTGGCTTTCAGCTCCAGAGTAGGGATGCAGGTGTGGCTCTGGCAGAAAGCATTCAAAGCTGCCTGTGGCACTGTAGCTGTCTGAGGAGCAGGACCTGGTGCTCTTTTTGTAGGGACCTGAATAAGGTCATTCCTTGTTGAATCATTGTGTATCAGAGCATGAACTGAGGAGAATGCTAAAAGGTGGATGGGCACCAGCTTTGTGGTAGCATGGTCTGGGTAAACTGTGAAAATGGTGCCACAGAATAGAGCAGGGCAGGAAGTGGCCAAGTGAGAGTGGAGTGCTGCTTATATCAGGTCAAGAAAGAAAAAAGCATATTCCTGCACAATTTTACACAAATTCTATTTACTTAAGAATTGGGATGTTTAGACCTCCATGAGGGTAAAAGCTAGGCAAGTACTTCAGAAAGTTTTTGGAAATGAGTGGGATGCTGATGTACCTGTGTGCTACAAGTACAGAAAGGACACTGGACAACTCTACACTTAAAGCAACAATGGGAAAACCTTGTAGTCAAATCAAATTCCTTGCTGAGTGGCTTCATTTCTTACTATGGTATTCCTGTGGAGTGGATTCAGGGCTTCATTCAGGGAGGGGAGTTCCTGTGTTAAGTTACTGACAGTGTTGGTGACAGACACTGCCCTGCACAGGGTGGTGGGTACCTTGAGGGTCTGAAACACAGCAGTAGCAGGAAACTTGACTAAACTATAGAGCAGCACAACTAGATACAGGAAATGCCATCTTTGAACCTTTGTAATTCAGTGTGAGCTAGTCTGGAGTAGGCTTGAGAGCTTTCCCAGCAGTTGTAAATCAAATGTGTATATTTTGGAGCTACAGTGTTTATTCATGTGTAAGTAACAGTTCTGCAGACTAATTCCAGCAATGCACTATATAATAAATCAAAAAAGAGGTGTTTGATTATGCCCTCTCTGACTTCAAGCCACCAAGGTCTTAGTGTCCTCAACACAGGTGATTGAACTGGTTTTCAGCTTATGGGATCAGTAGTGAACCTGTTGACTTCCTAAAGGATGGGCAAAATAACCAGTCATGCAGCTGCTGTGAGATTTGGGACTGATAATCTCTATGTTGTGTGGCTCTCAAGGACAGAGGATTTATTTGCCAAACATAGTGCAGGCTGTATTGCATCATCACATGCAGCTAAATATTGAGTCCATTTTAAGTGGGGAAATAGTGAAGTACCTGTATCCACACTGCCTGTTTCAGTGCTGAAAAGCTTGACATGTCTATTTTTCACAAACACATTTTGTAGTAACGCTTACGTGTGTACTTCCAGGGAAGGGTGTTCATGTTGCTCAGGTGTTTTCTATGAACTTACCATCTTCATTCCAAATGGTTTTCAACTTTGGTATTTGATTCAATCCCTTTCCTATTGAATCAGTATTGGCTTTTGAACACTTGTCTTGGATGAACCAGTGTCCCTGGATGAAGGGCATTTAGTCCAGAGCAAGGCATGAAAATAAAATGTCTCTGTGGTAATAAGAGGGTTTTTTACTTTTGCTGAGTAGAAAACTGAAAGTGCTGTGAAGATGATCTGTATGGCCGTGGTACTGTCGAGGGAGAAAGGAGAATTTAGTCTTGGTGGTTCAATCACTTTACAAATCTTCCTTTTAGAAATTTGAGTCTGAAAACACTAAGTTAATCTCTAGTGTGTGCTCCGAGATCTACCTTTTCAAGTGCTGTATCATTCTCTCTACAATGTCACATTGAGACCCAGCAGAAAAGTTGTGTAGTTTCTAATGAGAGCTTTGTGCTGCTATTGCCGTGGGTTGAAAGCTTCCTGTCTGCCTTTCACAGAGAAATCACAACGGGTTATCCTCACCCACAGTGCTGGATTCAGCATCACTGCAACACCACTATTTATGTCCTAGAAGATGTCAGATGAAGGCCTTTCTTGTCCTAATGAGTCATTAACACTGTGTTCCAGTTTATTTTTTACTCAGGAATTTACCTAACAGAAGAATGAAATTACTAACTTCCTTTTTTTCCACTTTCTTTGATGCGCCTGCAAAAGGGTTTTGGTAGTATGAAAAGGTAGGAGAAAATGCAATGGTGCTTCTCAGGATGCTTCCTCTAATGTAGTTCTACATTTCTTCTCATAGCAGTTCAGTTTTGTCTCACAGATCTTATGTAAAGCATCTTTCTCCTAAGTGTTCACAATCTTGATATCCCAACTCCCCATTTTATCAGATGTCAGCCTATCTTGGAGAGAAGGCTCCTTACAGATTTTTTGCAGAGGCCTAAAGGTAAACAAGTTGTTGTCAGGATCATATAGCGAGTATATGGCAATGGTATGAAAAACAGAGCCTGGATCCCAAGATTTTTTTATTGTGGTGCTTTAGCTATCCTGCTTTGGAGAGAAGGTTGAGAGAAAGTTCTTCATTTCCTCATAACGCTTGCAGATGGGTGTTGTTCTGCTTCAGTAGCTAGGATTTATTTCTTCACTTAGTTAAGGGGCCCCTGAAGACCAGGTTCCCTGTTTCACTTTGTCCTTAACAGAAAGCACCTTTCTGAATGGACTGTGCTCACCCTGTGCAAAGCTTAATTTGTCTTCTTTCCTCCCCAGGTGTCAGCCTGCCAGGATGGCTCTTAGGAGCCATGCAGCTCTGTATTGCATGTGGCCTCATCATTGCAGAAATAAGATTGTGCTGGCCAAAACTACGATGAATTCTTGAAGGTTGCCATAAAGCATTACTGCAGCCTTGCCTGGGAGACAGTGTTATTCCAGAGCACTGTTAGTTAGGAGAGGCAATCAATGTGTCTTTAACTGAATGGTGCCAATGGGAATGGCATGTTAGGCAGGGCAGCTGCAAGCTCGGCCTGAAACACGACCACCCTTGAAACCCTATCTCTACCCCACTGACCCGTGCAGGCTGACTTCATACTGTGATGGGAGACCACGTGGGTTGCGTCAGTGCCTGAAATGTAATTGCATCCTGGCAGTGGGGCAGATCCTGCCTGTGTGACTGATAATGTGTTACTTGAAGCAGGGGAGGAATTGCATTTATGCATGTTTTGTGTAGCTGACCATGGAGGACTGACCTCAAAAGCTCCCTCTTGTGCCTATGTCCTGGGTTACCTGAGTGGGAAGTGTTGGCTGTCCTCATTGGGCTAAATGAAGTTTTGGGGCAGGTTCTAAGTAGCTATTAGAAAAATGAGAATGTGAGATGATGTTTCTCAAGGGTGCTTCCCAACAGAGCCTGTAATCCCTCAACTAGGATTTCCCCACAAAATGTGCTTCCAAGTGTTACACGCTCACAAAACTTTTGGCAGGCTGGATAGTGTCATCTTCATGATAGATGAAACTGGGTGCCAGAGGTTTGTTTGCTCTAGTTTTATCCCTTGCATTCACAGTTCTCTGGCTGTGCAAAGCTTTTCCTTATGCCCCTTGATCTAAAACATCCCACGAGAGGAAGCTCGCTGGAGTAAGGGGAGGCTGTAATGGATCTGGAAAGTATTAATTGAGAGCCAGCCTCTCTTCTTTTGCCAAGTCCCTGCCACAGTTACGAACCACAGTGGGAAAAGGGGGTGACCTTTTTCCTTTTTTGTGCTGGGTGAAAGTCACTCTCTTGCAGAAGTGCAGAGCAGTGGAGAGCCTGATGTGTGACTGGAGCTCGCCACGATAAGCTGGTTGTTTTCCCTTCTTCTTTCCCCTCCTCGCGCTGTGCTGGGCTTATCTGGCCGCCTGAGTTATGTTAAGTAGCGGGTGCATGCTTGCTCTCTGTTCTCCTCGCTGCTTTTGCTCCTTGGATTTCAATTCCAAACATGGTTATCCATTTGGGGTCTCTCTCCTTTCCACTGCCAAGAGATACACATTCCACACTCATCACCAGCTCCCTCTGCTGCTCTCTCACGTTCGCTATTCCATTTGCTGCAGCGCAGGCGAGACAGGCAGTGCAAGGAGATCTCTGTCCTGTCTGTGAGTTTTCCAGCTAATGGCCTCGACTCTTTTTCTGACTGAGCTGTTTTGGCCTCACATTTGCCAGCTCCTTTTCTCACTGTTGTGGCTAAGAAGGGGGCCGGCCGACGCTTTGTAAGCCACAAAGAGGAGAAGCGAACACTTTTGGAATTTTTCGGGTGCAAAAACATTCGGCAGCACTTTTTTAGCATGTTACTTTGAAACACTGCTGTGGGACCAGACGGTGCACAAAAGGAAGAGGAGGAGGAACAGCTACCCCGCAGCTCTGCTTTCCAACCTCTGCAGCACCCTTTGTGTATGACAATTCATTTTGAGCGCAGGACGGCTGGGGAGGGTGGGGAGTGGGGCAGGATGAGTGCAAACAGCCCCTCCTGGGACCAGGCTGTTCTCCAGCCTCCGGTGTGTGATGCTTGGAAGGAGATTACGGAGGAAGCAGCCTACCAGCTGGCCAGCTGCATTGTCCTCCTGGGTTACATGGGGGGAAGTGGCATCTTTGGGTCCCTCTATATCTTTGGCCTCCTGGCCCCAGGCTACTTCTGCTATGCTCTGTGGGGCTGGCTGAGTGCTTGTGGGCTGGACATCTTCATCTGGAACATGCTGCTGGTCCTCGCCTGCTTGCTTCAGCTGGCTCACCTGGCGTACCGGCTCCGCAGAAACACCATCCCAGAAGAGTTTGACCTCCTCTACAAGACCATGTACCTGCCCTTGCAGGTGCCCCTGGAAGTCTACAAAGAAATTGTGAAGTGCTGTGAGGAGCAGGTGCAATCGCTAGTCAGAGACCAGAATTATGCGGTGGAGGGCAAGACGCCCATTGACCGCCTCTCGCTGCTGCTGTCTGGCAGGTAAAGGCTCCCCCATTTCTGAACAAAGTCTGACAGCAAACTGCTGTGGCTTTTTGTTGTATTATCACCCTCTGTAGAAACTGGGGTGAGGATTGTTTCCTTCCTCTGATAAGGATCTGAGATATGCATGTTTGTTGGGGAAGGGGGAAATTTGCTTTTTGGGGTGTTAGTTTTGTTTTGTTTTTCTAACTTGAGTGTATTTAAGGGAATGGTTTACAGACTCAAGCTGTGGGCAATGAAGTGGAGCTCAGCCTTACCTGTGATACTTTTGATGAATCCTTACCCCTTTGTCTGTAATTTTGAAGTGATCTTAATTCTGATGGGAGCAGACTGGCTGTGAGAATGTATTTCTCAAGGCAGGAGAGCAGTGTGTCTGGACCTGGGGATACCAGGCACACCTCTGTGATGTGAAGAGCTGTGTGCTGAGTGTGCTGAGGCCTCAGTTCACCTGCTCTCCCTGGCCAGCCGTGTTCAGGGAGAAGTTCCTGTTCCCAACACCTCAACCCTCAGGGCTTTGACATTTTTCACTTTGAACACCATTTCCTCAAAAGAGAGAGTATTTTCCTGTGGTGGGTCCTGCCTAATCAGGTGCTTTTCTTTCCCTGTGCTGTCAAGTATTTGTGATATTCCTTCTTCTGGACCACCAAGGAGAACCTCAGGGACCTCTAGAGAGTGACACTGGAGATTTGACTGAATGATCAAATACTGGCATTCGTTCACCTGAGATCTGCTGCCTTTAGCAGCATATCCACTTAACAATTTGCAAAATCCAGATGCATACAAATAGCAATAGTGTTGGCTTCCAGTCTGCTGCCAAAAACTTGGCACTAATGTTACATAAGAATGGGAAAGAAAGAAGATCTCTAAATAGTAGCAGTGCTGAACTGCAGGAGGTGTGTCTCACAAGGATTTTCCTTTGGGAATACAAAGCATCACCTGGGGCTCCTGTTTTACTGCAGTGACCAATCCTCTCTGATGAGGGAGTTTGCAAAGAAGAATGGCTGACCTTCCTTTTTTTGGTGTTGATCCCTTTTCTAAGATGTGTCAAGAGCACCCTGGGTCCACCAGGATATTGAATGGCAAAGCACTGGAGGTAAATTTGGTATGTGTGTTTCCAGTAGTGCTTCACATTACCAAACATGTCTGGTGAGCAGCTGGCTCTGAAATAATAATAAATATAATTAATAAATAATAAATAAATTCCCCAGTAAATAATATTGCTGGGGAAGAGTCTGTGCTGTCTTGACCTGCACTGGATAATGTGATGCTACTCTGTGGGCATGACAGTGCTGCAACAGACAGTAAGATGGCGATGGTGGGTAGTTGT
This sequence comes from Agelaius tricolor, assembly GCF_023055355.1. Lineage (NCBI taxonomy): Eukaryota > Metazoa > Chordata > Aves > Passeriformes > Icteridae > Agelaius > Agelaius tricolor. Next base: position 24,016,350 of record NW_027269269.1, read on the forward strand.
TGGGCTCTCTTTTGCAGTGGTAAGGATGCATCTTGGCTGGTAAAGTATGCTCCATGGAGGTGGAAATAGATTTACATTTCCTAGTACCCTCTCTATTGTCTTGTGAGGTCCTTGCTGACCCAGCAGAGAATTGCTGTTATGGTGCTCTTAAACTGAGCAAGTGGGGTCTTGGAAATGCAGAATATGCCTGGATTAGGAAATGTGCTTTACAATCCAGGACCCTTGCAGGCAGCACTGCCAGCAGATTAGAAGCCAAAGGTGAACAGAGTCTTTTAACTCCTGAAGGCAAGAATTGCTTTTGTGCATCATACAGCAGGGGTACATGGTGACAGGAAAGCAAGAGGCCCCAAGTCTGGTGATGCAGAGCTATGAATAGAGCTCCAGAGTGCCCTGGCATTGTCCCTGCTTCAGGCCTGTGCAGGTCCTTCTCTGTTCCCACAGCAGAGCTCAGTGCACGTTTGACCTTGACCCTGGCAGGCAATTGTAGCAAAAGTAGGCAAAAGGGATACTTAGAAGGCCAAGAGAAAATGAGCGTTAATGTGCAGCAAACTATGAGCTCTCAGGGTGAACTGTGAGGAACCATGGGCAGTGGGATTTTGGGGGATCCTGAGCGCAGTGACTTCCCAGTACCAAGACTGGGAATGCCCTCGTGAAATCTTGGAGACAGGAAGGAGATACAAGTACAAAGAGCCACAGGCTGGTTTAGAAGTACCTAGAAAGCAGCAGCCTGTGGGCTGAGAAGTCCTGGGTTAGGACCAAGCATTGCACCTGTGAGGGCTGTCTTTGTAGCAAGGAACAGAACAGAGATGGAGTATGGGGAAGCAGCAGCAAATCCCACAGAGAAAGGAGGGATAGCCTCATCACTAAAGCACCTGCAGCTGTCCCAAGAAGGTATGAGACATCTGTGAGACAAGTATTTCTTTCCTCCCAGTTTGGGACACACTGTTTGAGCTATCAGATTTATGTGACATCTGTTTTGTGGCCTAAGCCTGTCTGCCTCACCTGTCCTCTGCAGGATCCGAGTGTGCCAGGATGGACAATTCCTTCACTACGTCTTTCCATACCAGTTCCTGGACTCTCCAGAATGGGAGTCGCTGCGACCTTCTGAGGAAGGAACTTTCCAGGTAACCACAGCTCACCTTCGCTCCTTGGTGCCTTGCTGCACATCTGAGAAGGAGGTAGAGAGGCCTCATTGTGCCATTCAAAGCTCACCAGGAATACTTTCCTCCCCTTCCTGGTGGTTTAGCCAGCACAGGATTGTGTGATCAGCTGTTTAACCTTTTTTCCTACCTTGTTCTGAAGACCTCAGGGCATGCTCCTACTATCTGCTGATAGCAAGGAGGGTGGAGCACGGTGCTCCTTCCTGTTTATCAGGGAATGGAGGTGTCAGACTGCCGGCTCTCTCCCCTTACAGTGTTCTCTAGTGCCTGTACTGATGCATTTGCCCTGCACGCTGCTAGCAGGGGGCATTGTCCTAGCATCAGGATGGCAGCCGTGGCAATGTGCAGCAGTGATGTAAATCTATAAACATCCTGCTCCTCACAGAAGTTTCTGATGGTCATTTATTTTGGGTGGAGAAGCAGAAAGGATGATTCACACCCAAATATGGTTCTTTCTGAGCAGAAAGATCCCCTGCTGAGAGGCCAGACCAATTCTTATTTGCAGTAACTGAAAGGATTTTGGCCTTGCTGTCAACACCCCACAGTGTTTCTTTGGCTTTCCTTCTGGAAAAGATTACTTAAGCCTACATCTCTCTGTCTTTAACACACATCTCAGGATGGCCTGATACCTGTCAGGATGTCAATCCTCATTATGTCAATTAGGGCATATGAGGAGGGATTTTGCTAATCCCTTGGGAGCATGGGAGGGTCATGAGGGAATGATGCTTTCTCATGAGGGTAGCCCCAAGCAAAGTTGGTTAAACCAGGGCAGCTCTCCAAATCTGCTTTCCTAGGGTCTGAATTTGGCTCGTGTGTGAAAGGTTCATGGTGATTGCTCCTGAAAACAGTGCCATCACCAGTGGTTATGGTTGTAGGAGATAGCCAACTATGTGACTGTGGCACAGGGCTACAGATAGTGAGCAGAAATAGGGATGTTGGAGCAAGATAATGAAGTAGAAAAGGCAACAATAGCATGGCTGTGCTAGGGCTGGTGATATCTCATGTTTTGCACAGTCTTCAATCTGGCAGCAGACTGCTGCTAGCTCCTGGGCTGTATTAGCTCAAGAATCCAGCAGAGAGAGTCATGGGCTACGGGCAGGGAAATAGCTGACTGCAATGGCTGACTGCAGGCATGCAACCTGCAAAGACATCCACAGCATTTTCTGAGCTGATTCCTGTGGAACTGAATGTTCCCAGACCTCCTGAGGTCTTCATCTGTGGTGCATGAGACAGACTGGGAGCAGGCTAGGGCCAGGCTGCACCAGCCCTGCCAGCACCATGCTCTGGCACATCTCCTGCTCTGCAAGACAGGGCTGGTCAGTGAGGTCAGCTGTGCCTGGTATCAGGATGGGGAGGTAGAGCCCTAGGTAGGGAAGGCCATATGCTGGAAATGCCTCAACCCCACATGTGCTTATGGAGGAGCATGAAGAAGTAGGAGCTGTGTGAGACCAGCAGTCACCAGGTGTCACTTGACCAGTCCATGTACCTGGAAGGACCTTACTCTTGGTGGCCATGCTAACCATGGTGATGTGCTGCTTTTGGTAGCTGTTTAACACACTCGTCCCTCTCACCCAAGCAGTTAATAAAACTCTGTAACTTACCTCAACCTTGTCTTAGCAACACAATAATTTGGTTTAAAAAGTGCATGTTGGACTCTGGGTGTTTGCTGGAGGAAGGCATGGAAGGTTTTTCTTGCCTGAAGTTTTTCTTGCCCCATTGCTCTCTGGATTGAACAAATTCAATTCTGAGCCCACTGAAAAATGGCAGAAGCATGACTTAGTCTACAAGAATAGCTGCCTTCCTTGAAATTCTGCTTTGGCTGATTGCTTCCCACAGGACTGTTGGGTCCGAGTGCCTGAAGGAGTTTGGTTTCAGGGCTGGCACTTTCCCCCAGAAGACTGAATTACAGGCTCTTGCTGATGCCGGAGCACTTGTGTCAGGGGGGATTCAGGAGTGAAATCTGTCTTGCTGTCCTGGTTTGGTGGCAGGTTTGCTTATGGCATCTCAATCCCTCACAAGAAGGGATCACTTTTGATCACTGCACCAGAGGTTGGTTAGGAAAATGAGATTCCGGTCATTTCAATTTCTGTGTGACCCTTCTTTTTGCTTGCCTGGCCTGGGAAAGTTCTCAGGTTTTATCTCTTATATTTCTTTCATCAGACAGCTGTTTGCAGGGCAATGGCATTAAATATCAAACCCAAGGACACACACATGCAGCCAAGCCATGTTCAGCTTCCCAGTGGCCCTCTGCCATGGCGGCTGACCAAGGAGACCCCTGGGCACAGAGTGAAAGGGAGCCCCCGGGATATTTTGGTTCCGGCACTTGTTCGCATGCCAGTGTCTCCATTACACTCGGATGTTCTTCTTTGGCCCAGGGCAGCTTGACCCTTCCTGCATTTCTTGTCTTTATTATTATTATTTATTATAATATACACTTACATACTATATAATGGTTTTCACTGAAATTGTTCTTGTCCTACACTTAGGGGGAAAAAGGTCTCTCTTTACACTGGCAAAACCAGAAGGAAAATGAAATGTTCTCTAAAATCAATCCAATAAACCCTCATGAGTTTTCTACATATACAATAAAACCTTTCCTCTCTCACTGAGCTGTGCTGCAATGTCCTTCAGGGCCATTCAGCCCTACAGAGTCTAGCAGAACTGCTGAGACAGGATGTCCCTCGGGCACAGGATGAGCAGGCAAGCTTTTCAGGTGGCCCTTCCAATACTCAGGGTCTTCTTGGAGCAGGGCCTGTGGGGCTTTGCGATCTGGCAGCAGAATGGGTCAGCAGCCTCCCCCAGGGCTCCTTGCTGGCAAGTCAGGCTGACTGGGCATGCAAAAATATCCCCTTCTGTAGCATTTCTGAGGGATAGGGATGTCTGTGCTGCCCTGTTCATTTCAGCTCCATCCCTCAGATGTCGATAGGGAGCATCATCTGAAAGCAAGAGGGTGAATCGTAGCCATCCATGTGGCTGGGTTAAATGACGACATGCTACTAATTGCATAGGAGAATGGGGGTTTTGCCTCCTTAGGGAGAGGAAACAGCAGCAGGTAAGGATTTATCCAGTCATTCAACCATGACAATCCGGCTCTCCAGCACCACCATCTCCAAGGGGAGTAGGATTCAAAGGGGCTGAGGCCATTCCCTGGAGTGAAGCACATTGCTCCAAGGTGGGTGACCCCGCCCAGGCAGTGGAACTTACTCCACTCACTCCCTGCCCCACAGGTCACGCTGACAGCCGAGACTGACTGCAGCTACATCACCTGGCCGAGGAAGAAGCTGTATCTCCTCCTGAGGAAGGACCGCTACATCGCCCGCCTCTTCTCCTCCCACCTGGGCTATGACATCTCGGAGAAGCTCTACTCCCTCAACGAGAAGCTCTTCGCCAAGTTTGGCCTTCGCTTCGACATCCGCCTGCCCAGCCTCTACCACGTCCTTGGGCCAGCCTCCTCGGAGGGCGAGTCAGAGGACTGTGAGGAGCTGCTGCCGGGCCCTGGCCAGGCCAGCGTCTCTGAGCCGCCGCCGCAGCCGCCGCCGCCACCGCCGGCCCCGCGCCCCCGGGCGTCCCGGCCCGACAGTGATCTGCTGGGTGAGGACTCCACCAGTCTTGTCTTGGAAGATTTTGCTGAGTTGCCGGGGTCTTTTATGGACTATGTGAGCGAAGGGGAGTATATGAAGTGAGGGCACTCCTGGCACGGGCACACCTCACCCTGTGTGGGACCCTCGCGTAAGTACCCACTTGCAGAGCAAGTCTTTCCCGGGATGCATCTGCCTGGACAGAGCACTGGATCCCCTTTGCCATGGGTTTGCACCTCTGCAGTGTATTTTGGCTCGCTGCCCCAAGGAATCCCAGAAGGTGGGCTCAAGCTATGTGGTTTTCCTAAGGAAAAGCAGCAGGGCAGAGGCTTGACTCCAGGCACCAGCTGTACTGTGGGGTAGAAGGGCCAGTAGCCTGAACATAGAAAGCTCTTCCCTGCCCAGTTCTCTCCCCATCCCTGAAGAGAGGCAGAAACACTGAAATGGTGTCCAGGCTGGCAGGTGGTACACCAGTGGTCACAGAGATCATGAGGTAGAGCTATGCCAGGAAATACTCTAGTATTGAGCTGAGCAAGAGCTCTGCAGGTGAGAAAGCCCACATCCCAGGAGATGCCAACAGTACTAGAAACAGCTCCAGGGTTTATAGCAGATTGGTAGCAAGGAATTGCTATAAACCCTGCAAGTGCTCAGTCTCAGCAGGGGGACAAAGCTGAGTCCTTCCTCTCCCTGCCCACTACAGCTCATCCCAGCATTAGATCTGTCCTCCTTGTTTCTGCTGAGATTCACCTCTGCCAGATCAGTAAGATGTTGAAAATTCTGCCCTGTGTGGTATAGGTCTTTCCTCCAGTCACCCTAGGTGGACTGACAGGCTAAGCATTGTTTTAAGATGCCCCAAACTCTGCTTTGCAGTGAGTGGGAATGAGATGCTCTCTTCAAAAATGTCAGCTCCTTACTCCACAAGGGAAAAGCATTCTTGTGCCTGGTGGCTGTTGGGGCAGGAGAACAATGCAGGCAAACAGAAATAGATGGGAGAGTGGCTTTTGCTTGAAATTCAAATCCAAGTGGCCCAGGGAGAAATTCCACCCTGAGCTACTTTTAGCTAGCCACTGCATGCCAGCTGCTACACACCAGCTGCAGACCCTAAAATGTGCATTCCTGCTGCCGCCCACAGTAATCCAGCTGCCAGGCACCAAGCTTGGGACTGGGATTTCTGTCCTAGAAGTGACCCCTGCATGTGTCTCAGTTGGGTCTGCAGAGCAGGAAGGAAGTTGCAGGGCTGGGCTGCAGCTGGGTGGCTGCCTTCCATCAGGCAGCCTTGAACACAGAAACATTGCACCCTGCTCTTCTCTGTGCCTGCTTGGGTCTACTTCTACCTCTGCTGTGGACCCAGTGGCAGGGAGCATTGGCTCCCAGCATGAGCCCTGACAAGTCTGCATTATTCTTCATATTATCTGGGATATAAAGAAAGTGACCAGGGAAAGAATAAGTGTATTTGTTTGTGGCTGGATCAGATAAAGAGTTAGCAAGAGTTTTGATTAGGGTTTTGTTGTTGTGGTTGTTTGGTTTTGTGTAGTTGGTTGTTGTTTTCTTTTTTTAAGGAGGCAGAGAGAGGAAAAAAAATCCACATTTGTTCTAGGAATGTGAAGCCCCTGGTTTTGCTGGTAGGCTGCTGGAGATATGAATTTGCAGCTTTTTCAGTCCTTACTTGGAGAGGCAGGAACACTGAATCACTTGTGAGACATCCATCGTCCTAGCTGTCAGAGTGTCTGCGAAAATGTGCAATCACAAGTGCATGCAAGAAGTGTTGTGAACACAGCAAAGTCACTTTGCCTGTGCTTTGATTCTATTTTGCCTTCTCAGAAGGAGGATATCCATTCTCAGATCACTGGTAGAATTCTCCTGGTTGATCAAGCTCAATAAAACCAGAATTTCAAATGCAATAATAAAGGAAGAAGGCAAGTAACTTGTAGCTTTTTTGGAAAATTTCCACCCATTTTTGGCAGTGAGGCAATACTGTGAACATACACACAAGGGTGTGTGTGTGTGTTGGGCAAAACTTTGCTACACAGAAAAAAGATGTTTTTTCTTTCACACAGTCCTCCTGTGAGCTGGAAGCTCTTGTCTTTCTAGATCTTGTGACAGAGACAAGAGTGCTGCTATTGGCAGCAGAGGCCTGCAATAAAAGCCAGATGTTTAGAGGCTTGTATTTGAGGTGGGAGAGGAAGATGATCTTCCATGTCCGTCAGTCTGGAGACAGTAGACAGTGTGGTATTTTAATTTTTAAGGTAATTAGACAAGGAATCAAAAACTCTGTTTATTGTGCTCATAGTGGTGGAATGAGAACTTCCCTGTTACCTTACTTGGCACTTGTGTGTCCTAACCACATCACATCCCAGCACATCCCATCACATCCCAGTGGCACAGCAGCAGTTGTCACATCTGGACAATATTCCACAGTAACTTGAGTGCCTCACCACAAAAACTAGTGATACAGAGGGCCTGCAGGTTCTCCCTCTGTCCAAACACTTGTCACAGCTCAGCAAATAATCCAAGCAGGTCTGCCATGGCTCAGGTGAAGCACTTTCCTAACTTTTTCATACATCTGTAATAAACAGGGAAATCCCCTGAAGTGTCATTCTTCAAAGTAAGTCCCTGAGGGGAGAGCTCCCCTGGGGCTTTCCCCTGGTCTGTGCTCTCATTTCCTTTCCCAGTAACTCCCTACATGGGTAATCACCTTGCAGCTCTCTAGATTCTCTGTGCTGAAGTGCTTCTGTGGGTGACGTTCCTTTTCCTTTTCTGTCACTACAGCAGCCACCTTGCAACACTGCAGTTCAGGAGGGCAATTCTTGAATGCCCAAAGTGCTACAAAGGTCATACACAAGAAAATATTCATGGAACATATTTTGGCCTACTATTCGTGTCATCTGGTTCCTTGAAAGTGTTTCTAGTCTGCTTATGAGTAAGATGGACTGTGATATCCCAATGATGAGCACATTCATTCTCTAAGGAGGATGCTGCCTGTTCGAAGGAGGCAGGTTCAAAGGTTCTGTTCACTACTTGCTTTAACAGTATAGTATAGCTCAGTGCTCCAGGGGAAGCTAAACTTTATTCCTTGCCAGGAAATTTAAACAATCAAGAGTCACCTGCTTTTTCTCCTGCTCATACTGCATTTGTTCTAGTTTGTTGTTATCAAGTGCTTGCAGGATGTGTAGCTGTTGCTACCTGTTTTTTACAGTTACATCTTGGGGCTGCCTTTCTGTTTGGTGGGTGAGATGGGTGGATGGATGCTTGATGGTCTGCAACTTGGTGTCTAAGTTAGTAGTTAATGTTTTGTACCTGCTTTGAGAGCAAAAGCAAAGTAGTTGTGGGCTTTGTTTAACCAATATCACAGAAGCTTTGTGGAAGGGTTTGTTTTTGCCATCTCAGAATGGGTGCATAACCCTGTTTCCTGATTTATCAGTTGTTGAGGAATTACATAGTTTTGCAGTTTTGCAATGTCATAGGAGAGGAGGGGAGAAAAACAGGTAATGGTGGGCTCCATGAGGGTTGTGTCTTGGAAAAGTTTGTAAGTATGGTAGTAATGGTGTGCTCTCTTTCTCTCTCTCCCTCTCTCTCCCTCCCCCCTCTGTTCCCTTTTCCTCTCTCCTCTACTGCATTCCTTCTGCAGCCTCTGAAAACCATCTCCAGAGCTCTCACCCTCTCTGCAAAGGACGAGCCCCTCTGGCTCCCACCCAGACCCCTGAACTCTAGGGAACAACAGGCTGCTTTCATCCCGAAGCCCCTCCAAGGGAGCAGATGCTCACACAGGTTTTTGACCAGAGACACTCTTTAGCATGCAGAGACGTCTGCCAGCAAATATCTACACTCAGGAGCACATGAAGCACATGCTTAGGACTGCAGTGTGACACTCCAGCACCTCCTACCCCATGGCTGTTCACCAGAGCTGCCTTCCCCAGTGTGCTTCCATGGTCTGTTTTCTAGTCCTGCCTCTCTGAGGTTGTCAGCAGCTCTGTCACCAAAGTGTACCAAAATCCTGCAAGCAATTCCAGCCTGCTTGCAGAATCTGTGTTCCTTTTGATTCAATGATTCCCATTAAAGGCAGAGATGAAACTACTGGTGTTTGAGGATTTGAAGAGGGAGAAAACAGCTGAAGGGAGGGAGGGAGGATTTGAAGAGGGAGATCACTTGAGGTGATCTCAAAGCACAGAGTGGATAGGGCAAGGGGAAATGGGCCTGACAGCTTTGGTAAAGGGCTTGCAGTGGAGAGTTTGATGATATGCATCTCGCTGGGCATCCACTCTAGTAAGACCAGAAATTACTTTTCCAGGAGTTAGGATTTCTCATTTATGACAAGCACAACTTCTCAAAGAAGCTGGTGAAAAAACACTTCTGATTGGTTGTTTGCATTGATTCTTGAAATAAAAAAGAGAAGGAATTGAGATTGGGAACAGGCGTAGGAAAGAACCTTTTTTTTTTGTCTGCTCAAGGTGGGTGTGACCTCAGGGTGCACAAACATCAAATGAAGAAAGTAATGGATACAAAACATCTGTGAAGAGAGCAGCCATTGGTAGGAAGGACAATGCCTTAATGGAAGCAGTCCAGAAATGGAAGGCCTCTTCCAAGTTCAGCTGCAACAGGATTTGTCTCATGAGCCATTCCCCAGCCTTTTCTTCAGTCAGGGAATTGGAAGTACCTGTGGAAGAATCCTGTGTCTCACAGAGCCTGGTGCAATCAAGTTGAGCACTGGGAGTAGGAGCCTCTCCAGGGCAGGTATTCAGGGAAGGAGCAAGGAATGTTGGTCCTTCCCTCAGCACAGGGAAGAGTGTCCTTCAGTGCCTCTTGGCCCAGCCATGCTGGGGCACAGCCATTCTGCCTGTGGGGCTGGCTTTGTGCAAGCCCTGGGCTGGTGGAGGCAGCCCCAACTGCCCTGCCCTGCTCACACAGGGGCTGTGGCCCAGCCTCTGGTTTGGCCTGTCCCACAAGTCTCAGCTGGGCAAAACCTGTGCCCTTGGGATCTGGCACTCTTGCCAAGGGCCTCTGGAATGGTGGGTATGTGGGATCTGTGATGTACACAGCTCCTTGCACTGCTCACCTTTGCTGCCACACCAGGGCAGGAGAATGGGGCTGCCCCAGGCCTGGGAATCATCCTGCTCATGGCTGTTACCATGCTCTGTCAATACATTGGTGATTCAGCCTGACTCCACTGCCTTTCACAGCTCAGAAATGTCTGCAGCAGATTGACATGGGAGCTGCAGGGGTCTCTTCTGCAAAGGAGCTGAAATGTGCAGTGGAACTGGGTGCATCTGTTGAGGTGCTTTATGCAACTGCCTGAAGCAGTGGACCAGGCTGGGCTGAATTACACACTGCCCTTCACAGGTGTCTGCTGAGCTTATATTCCAGTCTTCAACAAGAAGATCCCAGGAAACTCTTCAATCATGGTGCCAACTAACCTGGATCTCCCTCAGGTTGTCAGAGTCCAGCTCTATCCCCCTCCCAAGTGTGTGTTGGAGATGGTGTTTGTTAGCTCTCCTTCCCAACAGTCATAAGGCAGGGCCCAAAATCTTGGATGTAAACTGAATGCAGGAGCTAATCCTGCTGTGACACTGTCTAGTGGAGCAGGAGTGACAGCTCATGGCAAATGACTTGAGATAATTCTTCAATGCTTTTAGCATGTCCCTCACCCCTGATCATGGAATTCCTGGTGTACTTTTCTATCTCTCAGTGAAGCCAGTACAGGGAACCAGAGAAAATGGTCAACAGAAGATGTGATTTGTAGGCAAAAATGATGAAAGACTTGTCATCTCTTTAATTTGTATACGTATCGTGGTGTGGAAAAGGTGTGGCTGTGTTGTTTCTGTGGTCATGCATCCCTCTGTAATCTTTCACCAATTATTTCCAGACTTCAACTACTTTTTCAGGTCTGAACGGCTGTGCTGAGCTCCTGGGATTCATTTGTGGTAGGTGGCCCTGTTGCTACAGTGCTCCATTCTCCTACTACCTTCTATTCTGGGCAGATGGTGAAAGGAGTGCAAAATTGGATGTGAGAGCTCTGTGCTGCTCCTGGTGCCTGCTTCACTTCATGTGAGCTTCAGAGAGATTTATGTGCTGTGAAATCAATAGGGTCTCCTTCTGAAAGCATCTTGTAGGTGAGACTAGTGAGTTTCCCTTTGGAGCTCTGGCTAAGAATGACTCCTTCATGTGCCAAACTTGGACCACACAGTTTCCTCTTGGTGAGGAAAAATAACAGCTCTCACCTTTAATATGAAGATTACAGAACAGTTTATATATAAACCACTAATGAATTATACTAATAGTCCCACTATAAAAAGAATTATATTATCCACTCCTTCTTTCATACAGATTCAAGCCTCAAGATTAAATTACTTTCCTGTCTTACTTTGAGAGCTGGGTACAGGACCTGTGAGACAAAAGTGTCAATCCAGTCTTTTAACTGGAAGATTTTGCTTCAACCAGTTCACCTTGTATTTGTCAATCTGCCATGTACTTCTTTTCCTTGACATCTTGTCCCTAATGCAGGGAGTAAAAAACCCATCCAGTTTTATGGTGAAAGGATCATCTGGGAGAAGAGAGCAGCAATAGGTTTAGGACTCCTTTCTGGTTCTGTGTGTCCTGAAGGCAGAGCTAGGCACAAGCAGTAGGCAGGTCATAGGAGATGTCTGTTTTGCTGGGGAGGGTGAGGCCCCAGGGCAGACATGACATTGTCCTGCTGTGGGAAGAGCACAGAGAGGTCAGGCTGGCCATTGGCAGGTGCAGGTTCCTATCCTAACACAGAAGCAAGCAAAGTGCTGGACTCTGAACTGCTTTTCAAAGGATAGGGAATGGGGTGCTATGCTCTGGCTGGGATGAAGTGGCAGGAAGGATGTGCATGGACTTGTGTCCTTCACCTTTCCCTTGAACTGAGCAGCACCACTGCTGCTCTGAGTGTTCCCAGCGTAGTGACAGAAGCACAGTTGTGAGCCTGTGCAACTCTACAGATTTCTATCTGTACCAAAGCCAAGTCCAGTGCTTCCAGGAGTGCAGGTTAGCACCTCTTTCAGGTAATGTCCCTTGCTGTCCCATTCATAAGGGATAAAAACACATCCATCCCAACTCTGGAGTGCAAAACATGCTAGTAAGGAATAGTCCTTATACTCAAGGGAGTACCTGGTATTTATATAGGATTGCCTTTTTTCTTCCCCTGTCTGAGACTACTGGATATAGATAGATAGATAGATAGATAGATAGATAGATAGTAGAACTTCAGCCTCCTTATTGTCCATCAAAACAGAATTTGAACCTACTTTGAAGTATCCACTAGCTTGCTTCAGCCTTGAGCCAGCATTTCAGAAACAATGTGGATGGACAATTGAATGTGTCAGTATAAACCCAGCTGTTTTGTCCTGCCTGCAAGAACTTTGGATCTGCAAAACTCCTGTCAAGAATGTTGCATTATGGAGAAGACAATTATCTCTCTCAGGATGAGAAAGACTTGGCTGCTTTTACTCTGGGAGAGGTAACTATGGCTGAAGGTATATACTCTACCATGTCTGACCTAGAAAATGCCAAAATGGTTGTCTATAGCCTTAGAGCTTTATAAACCTTGCTGTATAAGACACAGAAATATATTATTGGTCTTCTGTTGTCTCATCCTGAAAAATGTTTGCCTGTCATGTTTTAGATGGGGGCCCATTGTTGACAGGGGAAGATGGAGAGGGCAAACAAGGACAAAAGAATAAATTCTAGTTAGTACAAGCTCTTGCCATGGTTTGTGACTTAAGTATCTTCAAGGTGATGTGAGTTGCAGCCCTATTCCTTCCATGGCACAACACTTTTATCCTGGGGAAAGAATTTTGAAAAACTCCCAGACAACTACCTTTGTAGCTTTTCTCTTTCACAAGTACAAAATGAGTTACATGGGGACACAGAGGTGATGCAAAAGACCTCTTTAAGAGTTTCCCTAAACAGGAGGAAAAATGCAAAACAAACCACAGGCTGCATCCATAGGCATCCCTGTATGACATTCCTGAGGCTTACCTGCTATTGAGAGGCAGTGGTGCTACACAGAACTTGCCAACAATGAATGGCTCATCCTTGCTCCAAAAATGATTCCTGGGGATATACTTGAGGGTCACAGTGTTTATCTGGCAGAGGGGAACTCGGTGGGCCAGCAGCCGTTTGCCTGTCTCCTGGTCCTTGGGTCTGCAAGGCAGGATGAGAGATGTGAGGGATGTGTTCAGCCAGCCTGCAGATACAGTCCATGTGCACATCCATGGAAACACTGGAGGAATCTGTGGTGTTGTTGTGAAGCCCTCATATAACAAAATGGAGTGAGAAGACTCGTCTGTCAAAATAAGGCATTGCATGAGCGTTTTACAGGCTGTCTCTCCATGTTTTATCTCTGTATTCAGGAATATTGCTGTATAAATAGCTTTCCTTCCATCACCAACTCTTCTTACTGTTGCATACTGATTGAAACACTGCTCAGCTTGCCACAGAGAGGTAAGTAGCAGATAAGTCAACATCTGTGGAATGGTGAATGGCATGGATAGGGATCAGTGGGGATCAGTACACAAACTGGGGTCCTCAAAGAAAGCTAAGAGGTGTGAGGCTCAATAAGAATGCCCACTGGACAGAGTACCACTCCTTTCCAGCTGTTATAATCCTTGCTTTGGGATGTTGTGAATGCCAGGAAGTTCATATGGCTGTGCAAGTCAAGGGAGGGGGACTGGACAGGTTTGTGGAATACAAAAGCTAGTAAGGATAATGATCTCTGGCTCTGAAAGTCCCTGAGATGTAACTAGACACAGAGAAACTCTTTGGGGAAGTATTGCTACATGCTTTCAAAGAGATATTTTTTATACTCTTCTGTAGCTACTTGCTTTTGGTCATGTTGAAGGTGGGATGCTTGGATAGAGGGACCTTTGTCCATTCCTATGCTCTTACCCAGGCAATGTGAACTGAGAAATGACAGAGGTTTGTTAATGAGCCAATGACCAGAGCCCAGTGAGTTGTGTGCCACAGATCTGTGCTGCCCAGGTATTCTAAGTCCTTTCTATGGAGTCCATCCAGGGGGCCTTGCACTTGATCTATTTGGCACCTCCTAGACCATGGAGATCATTGATTTCCTTGTACTCATGAAGAATGACGTGTGCAGCTGGCTTGGCACAGTCCCAGAACCACCTGGGTGACTGTCTGATCAGAAACATGATGGCAGGGAAAGGGGAGAGGTGACAAAAGGGTCAGGAAGAGCCTACAATTCTGCTAACAAAGGCTAAACTCTCAGGCATGGGCTGACAGCTGCACTCACAGCAGCCAACCCACAGCAGCACACCCAGTCCCTCCCTTAGACTGCAGAAGTAGTTGCTGGGTTCTGTGTGTCTGTGTCTGGCTTGAAGCTGCTAAAAATAAGAAACATGGCAAAATTGTGGTTATAAAAGTGAATAATGGATAACAAATGGGGGCCATCTCTCTATGGCATGTTGTCCATGGACAGAGGAATGCAGTACAGTTAACCATGCTGGAAGAGCCACTCCTGGGACTGACACTTGGTCCAATCCTGCACAACGTTTGGATGGATTTATGAGACTTGGCTGGCTTCAGAGATATGTTTTCTTGGATATGGGGGATGATGTCATGTGATGTGTAAGCACACAGCAGTGGAGCTGGGATGTGTCCTGTGTAACAAACTCCTCACTCATCAGGCCCATCCATGTCAGCTATTGAAGCTTGGGGACATGTCTCTTGGGCCATTCTGAGTAACATGTGGGGAGAAGTAAGATTGGAATGGATATTTGGGAGAGGAGATGAGAAGGGCAGTTTGAGGCAAGACACAACCATTTGAGTCCTTTAGCTGAACACTCCCAAGTCCCTCTGCACTTCTGGGAAACTGCAGCATGATATACATGACAGATCATCTGAGATAAGTCACTGATCGATCAGTGTCTCAACTGTGATGTGAGGATCTATGTTTAGATGCCCATTTGATACTCTGAGCTTGACTGCACTGGAAGGCTGAGCTTTGCCTACAGCAGGGAAATTTGCCCTTTGCTACTAGTGGTAAATAAAATGGGTATCTTCAATTTTATACTCTCAAATCTGTAGGTTTATAGCTGTAAGCAAATTTTTCAGTTTAGCCTTGTGCTTCTAAGAAAGGCATTTAAGAGAAACACAGCTGCTGCTCCCCCCCGCAGGGCATCTCTGGCTCGGTTACCCTGCTCTAACTCCACTGTCTCATTAAACCGGAGGGTACAGCAAAGCCTCGGGATTGCCTGCCTGGCTCACTTCCTTTCCCTCCAGCGCTCACATGCCTCCTGCTGGACTCCCACCAAACCTAGTGTCCGACAGCTGCCAGTGGGAGCGCCGCACGGGTCCTGCTCTGACCTGGGCACTACTATTTCTTCCTTCCTGCATCTGTGGAAAAGGCAGATTTGGCTTCCAAACCAGGAGGAGTTGAGCAGACTGAGCTCCACCAGGCTGGAGTACAAACCCAAATTCTAGTGCTTGGCTGGAAATCTGTGACCAAGCATCTGCGTCACTCTGGAAAGTACCCTGGAGTGTGGCTTCCCCTTCCCCATTTCTCCCCCTGCCTCCTGGTGCCCACGACTGAATCAGCAACACAGTTAGCTCCAGGTCACAATATTTTGGCTTAGCAGTAAGGACTGTGTGGGAGCCAGCACTGGAACCCCTGTGATGCCAGGAGAGCTGGCTGGGACTCTTTATCAGGCTGCTGTCCTGCTTCCTGAGGCAGCCAGCAGCATGTCCTAGCTGCATTGTGGTTCCCAGAGCAATGGGCAAGGAGTAGGAAGAAGTGAGGAAGACTCTGGGGAACTTGTTGTGGTGGGGAGATCCCCTGGTGGCAAGAGCTGTGGAAGCTGTGGAGTCTGATCTTTTAATTCAGACACAATCTGGTGGAGGGTGGTGTTTTCAAGAGGCATCTTTCTGTCTACAGAGTGGATCTTGGTCCCCTGCCCCTTGCTTTTGTCTGCAATGGGAGTGAGAGCATTCCTCCCTTACTGCAGAGGCAACAAGTCCTGACACATTTCTGACTATGCTGAGGTGCACTTGTCTCCTCTTTGCAACTGCTACCCTCTTGGGCATCAAGAGAAATGACTAAGCCACACAGTCCATCCCTCTGGAGCCTCTGGTGGATTTGGGTTCTGCTGTAAGCCACCCCTGTCTGCCAGAGCAGGGCTAATAACTATCTGACAGTGATTCAGTTTGAAGTGGAGCCAGGTCAGGGTATGGTGTGGAAAAGGAACCAGCGTAGCCACACAAAAGGATGCAAATCTGGGGCTCCCAGGCTGTTCCTACTGCTTTGTGCACTTCGGAAAGACATGGACCCAGTCAGGGTTACTGAGCAATGGTAGCACATGCCTGATTCTTCAAGGAATTTAAGGAAAATGGGGTGGGACTCAAGAAACAAGGTTGTGGTTCATCACTTAGGGAAATACACTGTTGTTGTGCTTTTCCTGGGCTAGGATAAAACATCCTTACTCATGGAGCTGGGAAAAAACAGGCCAGAAGGAAGCACTGTCACTCACATGATGATCTTTGCTGTGTCCTTGGTGCTGTTGCTGCTGAAACTGATCTCAATGATGGTGATTCTGTTTCTTTTCTTCTGCAGCTGGAACTCAACCAGGCTGTGGTGGACTGAGCAAGAAGAAAAGAATGTGGGTGTGAGGACATGTACTATCTGTAGGACCCGCCCATGACAGAAGAGGGGCTCTAGCACTCATTCCCTGGCCCCACCAGCAGAAAAGATTGAACAGACATAAGAAAGAATCAAGTCTCTGTGCTGTGTGAGGCCCAGGGGACATGTCTGTATAGCCCAGTGTGAACAGACAAGCATTTTCAATGCCTTGTACTTCAGCCCTGAAACACACATGGCTGTGTTTGCTCAGGGCTGTGCCCACACTGACAAATCTGTTGGAAAGGGCTTTATGGAGGAGATGTGCAGGGTTATTGCTCTTCAGTGGTGTGTCTCAGACCCCATGGCCCACAGCAGCTGACCCTGATGGGGCAGTGTGCTGTAACTGCCTGGGCTCCTCAGAGGATCTGCCTCATTGGCCAAAACCCTCTGGCTCCTTTTTCTCTCATAATACTTACCACAGAATGGGGCTGAAGGACTGGTCATTAAAAAAACTTTCACTTCCTGGGGCAGCCTGCTCATGTTGACACCTGCCTGCTCCAGCAGGCCTGCAGGAGGAAATAAAGTCAGTGCAGGGAAAGCCATGAATGACAGAACAGAAATATAAGTAAGAAATATAACAGAAATATAATATATATCAGTCACCTCCTTTTCACCTTGCCTGACTCCCCTGTCTTGGAGAACAGGTCCCTTTCTTAGACCAGTGCAAATCAGAGAAAGTACAAGTTTGTGATGTCTGACACGTTAACATTCCCTCAGAAAACCTCCTCTGGCTACCCCAGGTAATCATCCCCAGAGAACCTCTTGGTGGCTTTCTTTTCATTCCTCTGCCAACAAACTGTGCTGTCAGCTGCATCTGTGCAAAATGAGCAAGACTAAGCACTACCAAGTCAGGAAACTTGGTGCAGATGTAAATGACAGTGCAAACACAAGGGAAATTGAATTCCTTGGTCAAATGAGGAAACCACCATAACTTGTGGCTTGCATCATTGAATAGCTGGCAAAATGGTTTGGTGACAGAACCATTTTGGTGATCTGAGAGAACTTAAACCAAAAAAGGCCTCTCTTTATGTTCCTCTGGTACCATACTGCAAATAGCAGCAGAGCATACTTTCATGCCACAGCCCAGTTTCAGAAGCCTAAAAGAGGTACCTACTACCTTCTACCAGTCCAAAGAGTTCATCTTTGGGGTGACCATGGCAGAAATTTATGAAAAGGAGGTGACTCAGCAACACTGAGTGGTGTAGAAGACTGGGACTTCAGGCTTGAACTAAAATTTCCAGCTGCTTCGCTAAACAAGACATTTTTTTTGAGCTGATTGCCTACTGATTCTGGATGGCAATTCTGGAAACTCTCTTTCAACACATATCTAGGAAATGTTTAAAGATCAGAAATGTTCAAGATTTTGCTGTTCTACCCTGGTTAATATAAGAGTTTTCATATTGTATCTACAGAAGCCTGAAAACAAAACAGCTTGTCACTCTTCCCAAACAGATCCAAAGCAAATCCTGCTCAGAGAAATCTGGACTACATCCTGTGCTCTGCACTGACACCATCAGGAAAGTATTGCCATCTGCTCTGGGCAGGTCTTATGCTGATACTGTACCTATTCTGGGACAGGAGGACAGGAAGGGTTTTGCACAGTCCAGGCAATGACCATTTAGAAAATCTTGATGACTTGTACAGGGGAAGCCCACGATAGGACAGGGGTGGCTCAGGGCACTGATGTAGAGATGCACGGCCCGCATGTGATCGCAGATCAGGAAATTATAGCCTGCAAGGAAAACACCAACCAGAGAAAAGCAGCCATGAGTCTTCCTGTCAGCTTCAGGCTTTTTGCTCATTCCCAAGGAGCTGGGAGTGAAGGAGCACTGTTACTGCAGTAATGACCTTCCCATTAATAACATTTTGCAGGGCATTTCTGTGACTACAAGCCCAGATCCCACTGCAAGAAAAGTTCTGCAGGAAGTTAGAAGTGTTTTTGTCTCTCAGACTGAGTCCCTTGAAGAGAGGGACCACAGGGCTGTCATGTTTCTGTCAGTGTCCATCAATCAGGCCATCAATCAAGCTCTCTGCAAGGGGGTGCAGCAGCTTTGACTCCCACCTGTGTGGAAACCCCAGCTATGGGAAATGAGGTAACAGAGGTGTCTCGGGAAAGCTGACTCTCAATGCAGCTGACTCATACAGAACATATTTGAATGTTAATGAGTTCACACTGTTTACTGTGGAGAGTCCTCTTCTCTAGAAGAAAAGGACAGTAATTGTACAAACTGTCTCTCTAAGTAGACACAACTTCCAGCATGAAAACAAAAAGCAGCTTTTGTTAGTGCTACCTAAGAGCCTTTCTAGCAAAGTGTCATCTCTACTGAAGCTAGAGTTTTGTGTCACAGAGAAGCATCGCCAAAATCACATCTCCTGACAGTGGTGCTGCCAAGACACTTGATCTGTATGTGATTTTAATGTCACTGCTTCTTGTACTGCTGAGAAGAGGTGTGGGCTGTGAATATGTTTGTCTCGCATTGCTCACTGCCCTGGCTGTAGCAAGAGCTGCTTGCCAAGCAGCATTTTCAGAGTCTGCTAAATGGCCATGAAAGCTCTCTGCTTGGCCAGAGGGTGTTCTTACCTGCAGAGATGAATCGGGGGCATCCTGGCTGATCTTTGCCTCCATTGACAAAGTAATCGATGTGGCCTACAGGAATCCGGATCCCAAAATCTGAAAGGAGGTGAAATGCCACTTCATTCTCAGCCTTGGCTCTTCCGTAGGCTTTACCATACATGTTGATGACAGGTCCCAATAACTGCTTGAGCATTAGTAGTACTGGAGCCAGCCCTAATGCTGGAGACATCAAGGCCAGATTTCCTGCTTCTACATGTGCAGGTTTGATGCATGGGGCAGAAAATGCTCTGGGCCCTGCCATCAAAATGACTGGAAACTGTGTCTTAACCACCAGCTCAGCAACTCTAGTTCTTGATTCTATGTAAAGGAGAATTAACTGACCCCAGCCTTAGTGTGTCATTGTGAAGGATAATTGAGAGTTGTGTTGGTAGAGGTTTTCATGGTCTTCAGGCAAAAGGTGTGACTCAAAGGCACCACAATATTCTTTAGCACATGTTCTGCCTATGTAGATCCTCAGTGCTTTAGAGAAGTTACTCTGTTGTTGCACCAGCTTTTGGTTTGACTCTGTTACTTTCCAACAGCACCCTGGGGGGCACCTTTCTTACATCAGGCAGGAAAAAAAAAGGGAGGCTAGACCTATAAATTCTCTTCAGGCAGTAAAAATCATGCTGAGGTGGTTCTGCATAAACTCACTTTGCTGTAGCAAACTCTGCCTGTCTGTTGTTTGAAGTGGTCTGGGGTACAAATTCATCATCAAATCTTTCTTAACAAGAATCTCCCTCAAGAGTGAACTTGAACTCATAGTAGTTTGGCAAAAAGAGGGACAATGGCCTACAGACTCCTTAGCAACAATGATGTCAGGAGGAACAGGAGGCCAGGCTGAGGAAGAGGGAAGCCAGCTTACTGTCAGCATCAGTGTGAATGGCTTCCACGAAGAGGGCATCCCCAGGATCCAGGCGTTCCTCGGGGCTGGCTCTGGTGTACTTAGGGCCTGCAGGATCCAGGGCTGTAACAAAATCAAACACCTCAACAAGTACTCTTCAGCCCCTCTCTTTCTTATTTCTGGACCAGTTATTTTATCTAAAACTCTAAAAATAGTGCTAGGCAGATATAATAAATTATTCCCAGGTCTCAGTGATTAAGCTCCAGAATAGTTTCTGCTAGGAGCAACTTGCACTACAGCTTCCTTGCATTGTTCCCACTGTTCCACACCCTTTGGCAGTGTTTTAACTAAAGGTTTTATCCTGTAAAGCCATGGCTGAGCCTTAAATAGCTCTAACAGAGTGGGTGCATAGTATCTCTTGGAGTTTGGGTGAAACTTTTTAATGCCTTCCCAAATTGTGCTGTCATGTGTATTAGCACTACATGTCTGAGAAATGTCACTGCAGATCAGCAGTGAATTCAGCACCCCAGGCATTAACCAACTCAGGAATTACAGAAGTTTCATACTACCTAACAATTTTAAACCAAAGAAGCTTCTGAGCCCTTTCCCCACAAATAAAACTGAGTCTTTAGCAATCATCTACATTTTTGCCTAAAACTTGCTCCTAGAGCAATTTCTGTGGACTCAAAGGAAAACAGAAAAGTGTCCTTGGCAATACCAAGAAGCAGATTTTGTTGGTTTTTTTTTTTTTTTTTTTTTTTTTTTTTTTTTCCTGAGGTTTATCCTGTTCTCATTTTATAGAAAGTAACCTCACAAGACTTTTTGTCACTCCCCAGGCAACAGTAGTTTAGGAAGCAGGTCTGCTCCTTGTGCCATTAACCTTGGAGCTGGCTGGTTTCACAACTCTGGACTCAGTCTCATTAATTCTCCATGGAGAAGGCAGTATCAACAATATACAAATGGGCATGTCTGCATTTGTGAGGAGAGAGGGAAGGAGAAAAAGAAGGAAAAAGCCTTCTTTTCTGTTCTTTCTGTAAATAAAAGCTAAAAATAAGACTTTAATGCTCTTTAATCTTGATATGCACAAAAAGCTGAGAGGTTCCCCACCCACTTCTACAGACCAAGTTGTAATTAAAAGCTTTAAAAGGTACTGAAAATTGTTATTTAGTGTGGCATAAAATTCTTAGTGAGGAGGCAGAAACCTAATATGAACATACACTCCAGCAAATTGTGGCTCTGGGGTCAAATTCCTTTGTGAGGAATTTGTGAGGAGGCAGGAGATGAGATCAGGCATATCTTGGGTCTAAGCCAACCTGTCTTCAGGATCCTAAATCTGAACTGGAATCTGCAATGCCCAGTGTGCCTATAAAATCACAGGATAAACAGGAATGTGGAAAAGGGGTTGTATTCGAGCAGAGTTAAAAATGGAATAAATAAATCTACAGAGCTTGTATTACATGTGGACAACATATAGGGGAAGGGTGCTTAAATATGAAGTTTATTACTATGGTTTCATGGAAATGTGTCTGCTTCTGCTCATCTGAAGATCATAAAACTCTGGTGCAGGACAGAGACTACTCTAAATTTCTCCTAATGTAAATTTTGATTCACAGCTTTAACAAGGGCTCAACATCAAATTCACTTCCTGTTAAGAAATGCCTGTATTTCATGCAGCATGGGTGGCTGTGAAAACTGAACCAACATTTCTCTGGACTGCCCAGCCAAGAGTGGAGTGAGAACCTTCCTGAGGATACCTCTGTGAGACAGACCAGCATGGGCTGAGGCAGCAGGAGTTTAGGCCACGCTGCTGGAGACTTTGTCTGTTCCTTCGTAGTGGCATTCCCCTCCTATCAAAATGAATCTCTGTTGGGGATTCCCTGAATTTAGTACAATTTTGACAATCTGATATGACATACAAAGCAGCCCCACTTTGAGAAGGGGTGATGGTGGTGGTGGTAGTGTGTGGACTAGAGAGACCTTCCAAAGTTTCTTCTTACCTAAATGATTCTGTGACTGTATTCATGATTCACTCCTGAAGGCTGAACAGGTCCTGAGTGCACCAAAACCTCTAAGTGGCAGGATCAGCTTATAACCATTTTGCTCTGCAATTCCCCCAGTGGAGTCTCTTCCTCACACCTCTGGCTGTGTTTAAGGTCAGCTCTGTTTGGCACACACTCTGTTTGGGTGGCATTAGCCCAGCTTACTGTGGAAACAGCCAGCTCGTGGGGGAGAACAGCAAGGAGCCTCATCTGGGTCCTCCCAATGTTGGCTCAGGCTCTTCTTGTATTTGTTCCTTGCCTGAGCTGTGTGGTTGGGATGCCATGCCTTGGCCTTTTCCTTGTTGGTCAGCCTTGGTCCTGACTTGACTTCCCAGCTTGGTCTTGGGCTTGCCTTATCACTACAAACTAGACTGGGCATGACCCTGGTTCCTGTCTCCGGACCTGCTCTGCTCTCCTGCCCAGACACAGTAGGAGTCATCCCTTGCCTGAGGCCACTGCCCATCTTACTGTCCTCTTGGCTCTCAGCTCATGTTTTCTTGCAGAGCAGCTCACTCCTGCTGCTCCCTCCACAATTGAATGGTGGGCTTTGATTTTAAGAACCACATGTGCATGCTATAATTTGGAAGCAAAGCTTCTGGGTGTTGTGGGCTTTCACTAGTAATGATGGCTCATACCAATGCTAAGCTGGCACCAATTTGAAGAGTGTAGCAGAGGTGGAAGCACCTTTTTGCAAATTCATGTGTTCTTTTGGCAGCATGGAGGGGACTGATGTTGGAAAGGCACTGTCAGAACCTAGGGAGAAGCCCATAAGCCTTATGAAATTAAAAGACCACTCTGAATGACTCCCCTTTCTTGCTCTTTCATTCTCTCTCCTGAAGGACAGGGGAGGCTCCCAGACTCAGAATGGATACCTGTTATCCGTCCCAGGCGGCCGCCATGGAAGTGCCCCACCAGGCCCCCAACATGTGCTCCCAGGCTCACCCCAATGATGTGGATAGATGTCCCTGGGACTCCCAGAGCCTGCAGGGTGACAATAATACAAATTACTCTTTCTGTAGCAGAAAGGTGAAATACCCTGTCCCAGCCCACACAGCAGCTCTATTTAATGTAGGATTTCTTTTGATGTGTACAGTGGGAAACCAAATACTCAGGGAAATGATGGGTTGCACTTTCTGTTTTTCAGGGCCTTTCTTTGGTTCCACAGATGCAAACCCAGCCCTAAACAGGTTGGTCAGAACTGCAAACATTTCATGGAGTTTACATGTAGCTGGTTAACACAAGGATTCATCACCCTGATTGCAGAAGTCTTGTTCAGCTGTGCTGGCACGAACAGAATGGGACACATCTGGGTATTCCACATACTGGGAAGTCTATCTGAAGCCCAGAGCAAATATATTATAGCCTCAAATCTCACTCCCTCTAGCTTCCTGGACAAAATTTCTCAGCAGAAGACTGTGCAGTGAATATGGATCTGAGAAGACCCAAGGCAGACTATAGGTTTGTTCTGAACTGGAGAGGCAGCTGACAACTGGGATTTTTTTCCAGAAAATGTCAAAACTCCAAAGGAAGAAGAAAAATGGTGGCATGGTCAAGCCTGGATTGAAAGAGGGTAATAGGAAAAATCTGGAGTAAAAAGTCCACTTGTCCAGCTCTTGGATAGAGCAGGTTGGGAGCAGCTCCCTGGCCATTCTCCCTGCACTGGAAATGCACAGTGGCTTACCAGGAGCTTGCTGATGAACTGCGAGATGGTGAGGGCCAGCTGTGTGACATTGTCCACTGCAGAGGGATAGGCTCCTGTAGACCCATACACCCAGTCCACTGCGATCACATTCACCTGGCTGGTCTGCAGTATGGCTTGGACAAGCCCTTCAATCCAGGAAGGTTTGGTACCCAAAGCCCTGAGGAGTCACCAGAAACAAGGATATTAGCTGTTCCCCAAGCAGGGCCTGTGCCCCTGTGTTGTTCTCTGTGCTGGAGCTTCACATGTCTCAGAGGAGGCTGCCAGACAGTGGCTGGAAGTTTTTTTTGTGTCAGACACCCACACCTGGAATTTTTTTTTTTTTTTTTTTGCAGTGGTGTAATAACATTTTCCAGAATGCTCTGATCTGGGAGGGAACCAGATGTTTTAATGAATGAGATAACATTTGCAGGGCACAGGCTGAGATCTCACTGTCTCTGTGGTGATTCATTTAGCCACCAGAGAGCCCACCCGGAGTAAGTGAAGTGGCTGGGAACACCTGGATCCTTCTCTGCTGCCACTGGCAGGAAGTCCTTGTCCAGATCACCTGGTTTTCATTGCTACATTTTCTCATCTCTAGACAATCAAAAATAAGAATCTATACCAAAGAATTCCAGGAAAACCAAGGAGGCTCTGTTCTGCCCAGTTCCCCTAATGTTGTCTGGTGAAGAATGTGCTGTCTCTCTTGAAGGCAACAGCTGCTTTTCTGAGAAGACCCTGCAGTATCTGCTGTGGTTTCATCCTGGTTTTCTATGCACTTTCTATTCAGGCTTCTGCACTTCAAAACAAATAATATTATATGGTCACACCTGACTGAAAAATGGCACAGAAGCTTGCAGAATTATGGCAGTTAAAAAGAAAAACCCAGCTCCAATCCCAACACTTTCAAGAACAGAAGGATAATCCGTCTGCTTGGGATTCTAAATGGCTCACTAACCCAGGCTATTGGGCATGAAATCCAAGAAGACAATTTAAAGGGACAAGAATCTTAAAGAAAAGACCTCTTAACTAAAAATGTTGAAAAGAGGAAAGAAAGAGAAAGATGTGGGAAGAGAAAGAAACAGAGAGACAGAAGAAAGGAAAGGAAAGGAAAGGAAAGGAAAGGAAAGGAAAGGAAAGGAAAGGAAAGGAAAGGAAAGGAAAGGAAAGGAAAGGAAAGGAAAGGAAAGGAAAGGAAAGGAAAGGAAAGGGGAAAGGAAAAAGGAAGGAAGGAAGGAAGGAAGGAAGGAAGGAAGGAAGGAAGAAAGAAAGAAAGAAAGAAAGAAAGAAAGAAAGAAAGAAAGAAAGAAAGAAAGAAAGAAAGAAAGAAAGAAGAAATTTATACCAATTTCTAACTTTTTTTAGGCTCCAAAGGGTGTGAGGCACACACAAGAAAAGGCAACTAGTCACAAACTAAAGGACTTCAAGTTGTGCTGTAATGTGGGGTGTCAGCAGCATTTTCCACCAACAGCCTCCTATAAAATTCCTGGGTCCAGTTTGGGGGTGAGAATCCCAGTCTCTGCTCTTAGGACTTGTTTTTCATTCAGCCACTCTGCCGGGAAGACAAGGAGGTCACACAAGCAGGACAGTTGCATGCCAGCCCACCCAGTGTTTGGGAATGCTTGGGCAGTGTTTAATTCACCAGTGAAAACCTAGTCACAGTGCTCTTCTTTCTCTCACCTGAAGCCATGGATAATAATTTTGGTGTCCAGGCTGCTGTTGAAGCTGCAGTTCTTGATGCCATCATCAGCTGAAATCAGCTCTCCACAGCTGGGGCTCGAGGAAGTGAACAGGAGAAACTGGACCTTGAGTTTGCTGCCCCGTAGGAGGTTGGCTCTCTGGAAGTCCACACAGTGATGCTCTGAGAGCCTGTCTGTATTCCCTGCACAGGAGGGAGGGAGTGGCACATTTAGTCTGGGTCTGTGCAATGGGAAAAAACCACCCCTCGTTCTAATTCATCAGCAAAATTAAGGAAGCAATTTCACGTCTATTGATAAAGATTAAAAGTATCTAGCATAAATTAAAATGAGACAAACTGGAAACTTTACCCAACTGATAAAGTTGTTTCTGTCCTTTGATGGAATTCCAGCTCTGTCTGGGAAAATAACCATGGATATCATATCAGCTTTGACTTCTGAGAATTGTTTTACCATGAGGTGAGTGATATTTTGCTGGTTTTTAAAGCAAATTGGCCACCTACACCAGCTACTAAGTACATTTATGAGGTGGCTTTTTAAAAAAATGGTTGCTGACTGGTAATCACCACTGAATGGGGATATTTCTATTCAGATTCTGGTAGGCTTAGTAGAAGGTACAAGTCTAACTGACAATTGCATCAAAAATCCAGAAATAAATATGAGAATGCTGATGATAAAGCATGAGAATGCTGATGAAAAAATATGTCACTGATAATGTCACAATTGATTCATTTACTTCATGAAAATGCTTTATGAGAAGGAAAAGGTTGCTGCTGGAAGGCACTTTGACCTAGGCAGAAAAAAATAAATATCTGATCTGCAGCTATGAGCTACACCTGAGCAAATTTAGGCTAGAAAGCAAGCACAAAAGTTCAGCAGTGTGTGTCACTAGCAGTGCTACTTTAAGAGCTGGTGTAGTGGTATCCTGCTGCAATGACAATACATGCATCTTCCCTTTCTGGACTGGAGGAGGTGAAGCAGCCTTGAATCTGACATATGATAAAATAATGATTCATTTATGTATTTTTAAATCAAACAACCAGCTTCCCAATTTCCCTCAGAAGATACTTTACACCAGTTAGACAAAACACAGCCTACGGGTCAGCACAAAGGGGCGAGATTCAATATTCAGATTCCCCTAGAAGGATGTGACTATCCCTCATTGTTTTTTATTTCCGTCTTCCTGAGCACTGACAAGGAAGAAAGAGATATTTTTAGAGATAAGCTTGGAAAAAATGTAGGTCATGAGCCAGTCTAAGTAGCAAAAGTGGGCCCAATGCCCGCACGGTGAGTGTCAGATATGGCGTAAGATGAGGGGGATCATCAGTAAAGGTAAGGCAGGAGGTGCACTGCAGTGAAACTGCAGGTGATGTGGCACTGTAGATGTGATCACTAAGGCAGTCTCATTGACTGTACAATTAAAGAAAGAAATGGAATTGTGGCATTTGTTTATTTTTCTCTCAGCTAATGCAGATCACACTTTTGAAGCAATGTGGCAAAGATGCCATTGCCAGAGGCCAAATGGTCCCTTTTCCTCACACTTCAGGACAAACCTGGATCATTCTTGTAAATCAGGTTAATGGAATTAAATCACTGAGAGTAATTGAATCAAAGCATAAGAGAAGAAAGGACCATTCTTGCACTACTTTTTGTCCCCGGCACCTAACAAGGTTATTGCCAGGACCTCTTGACATACAGCTTGTTTAGGGAGAATTGAATTCAGATCCTTCTCTGTAAAACCTTCAATCCCTTGCCAGGCACTCATGTTTTTCTTACCTGTTTGTGCTGAACTGGGCAGCAAGAGGAGAGCAAGAACCATGAGCAGTTTTCTCTTCGGATCTTCAACCATCTTCCTGTTCATCCAGTACAAGTATAAGGATTGTACAGGGGAAAAACAGCTCTGGTTAATGATCAGCTTGACTCTGTAATGATCAATCAGCCTGTGCACTTTTGGGAAAATGACCAAATTTGGATTTTGAGAAATTACCTCTGCTCTTACTTAACCATTAGTCAAAATTTGAAGCAGAGGCTTCACTGACTTTTTGGTTAAAGGAGATGTTGACCTTCCTTTCCTCCCTAACTCCCTTTCCTCAAGGGAAATTCTCACTTCAGAAATCAGCCAGTGAAACCAGTCCCAGCAAGCGATAGAGTTACAGTGCTTTATCCTTGCTACCGCGACCTTTCTGCCAAATTCTGACTAGGGATGCTGGTTTATCACAAGGCTTCACAGTGAGTCCATGCCAGGACTTCATATCAGCCTTGCATCATATTCTCCTACTGCATTGCTGTCTTTCCTGTATTTCTGCTTTTGGTCAGATACCTGTAACAGTCTAATAAAGGCAAAACAGTGGATTACACATGAAAAGTGAGGGAAAGGCAGGCTAAAATGTAACTGCTGGTCACATCACCATAACAAGCCCAGACCACATCTTTTAGGGTGGGGGCACCCTTCAGTAATGCACCAGCATCATAAGCATACAAATACTTCAAAAAGACCTTTGAATAAAAAACTTTTCCACTTTGATGTATACAGATGGAGGAGCATAAGTGCACACCCAGATGTGTAACATGGCATTGGTGATGTAGAGGTACCATATCCCTGGTTGAGATGGGCTTTCAGGTAAGGACACACCTATATTCTCTGTGTTGGTCTGTCGTGTTGGACAAAGCAGCTTTGCCCCTGGCTGTGCCAAATGGCAGCAATGGTAATGAGCAAAGTAAAGTTCCCTGTCCAGGTACTAATCTACAGTCGCTTAGTTGAACAACATAATTAAGAAATTTCTTCAGTCTGACCAGGAAGATGACGAAAGACATTTCAAAAAGCATCAGACACTACTTTTCGTTAGAGCTACTGGTGATAGCAATGATTTCCTTACCCCAGTTTGCTCCAGCTGAAGGCTTTGGGGCTCTTTTAGGCAGAAGTTCATTGTATCTCCAAATCTTCTGAGATAAATTTCTCCAGTTTTCACTGAAAGTTAGGCAGCCTCAGCTGCCTGGCCTGGAGGGCTATTGAATCCCACCCCAACTGCATCCTCCCAGAGATACATGCAGAGATACCTTCTGACCCTGAAGTGCTTGCCTCCAGGATCAAGCTGGCTTCTTATTGTCAAAGAAGCAGGTCCTCAGTGTCTCACAAATATGTGACTGAGTTTGTCAACCCAATCAATTTTCCAAGACTGAAAACTGCAATGCCAATAACCATCTCCTGGCTTCCAGCCCACGCTTCATCTTTCCATTCCCAGCATCAGATTCATCTTATTTTATCTTACAATTCTCAGATTGTAAGATAAAGCCTGTGCACTCCAATGGGCCCATTTCTTCTTTGCCAAGTCCTATGGAAATTTTGAAATTACTTGTAATATAAAGCAGGCACCACTATGACAGCCTTAGAGTTAAACATAATTTTGGCCAAGATTTGCAGATCTGGTTTTATTTTGTGTATTTTCAGAGCTGTTAAACAACACCCTGGTGCTTAATAATTCTGCAAATGCACAAAACTGGATTTTTTTAAAAAAGAAATGTCTTAATGAAATTGAAAATTCTGTTTCCTGAGCAGTATTTTTTCTGAATTCTCAGATTTCATAATTCCTGGATTTGTTTTTATTATAGCATCACACCATGGCAATTTCTTATACAAACAGCAAAAGCCACTCAAGTTACTCTGTGCTTAAAATGCTCTTACTAGTAAAGCTATTTTAGTATAAATGGTTTTCTGTTTATTGCTTGTGAACTTAATTACAGTGTAATTACAGTTATATTAATTCAGAAGGTTAATGCCACTTATTTTGCTTCCCAATGGGAGTGATTATAATGGCAATGGGAGCACTATTGCAAAGACTTTCAAATCACTTTATATTTCTTTTAACAGTCCCTTACAGCACACAGTCATGAAGCACAGTGTGATTTGCTTGCGAATGTCAGGGATAGTGAAAGCAAACAAACTTGATTTTATGCACAGATTCTTTTAATTAAAAAGCAAATTTTAAAAATGTGCTGTCTGCACATTCAAACTGCTGAAAGTGCCCAGCTCAGCTGAAAGTGTCGAATCCTCACCCACAAAGCAACAGCTGGCAGAGGCATGTAAGCACTGCCAATACCCAGTGGTCAAGTGGAAATCTGGTCACAGGAAAATTCATTCAGCCTGGAGAACTGATTTTTGATACTTGAAACAATGCAGCTGGGGAGCAGCACCAGACCTTGGGGGAAGCCAAATGTGAGCTAAGCAAATGATGACTATTGAAGCCTCTCCCTGTGGCCTTTGCATTTGAAGAAGGGCATGAAATACACCCCAAGCTTAGCTCAGTGTTCATTAAGTTCTGGATCCCCCCTACTGCTGGAATACTTGGTCTTAGAGCTCCTGTATTTTCTGTCATTTGTCTGTGAAGTAGAAACTATGGCCCTGTGTTAAGCATGCAGTCTCCTGTGTATTGTTCCCAGGATTGACAGAAGAAGCAGGATTTGTTCTCATCTCAAAGCAAGTTGACCTCCCTGCTTTCAGAAGTGTGTCCCAGCAATGACAGAGCAGGAGGTAAGCATCAAAGATGTTTTGGCAACTGAGGAAGGGAAAACATGGGCAAGCCTGTTTGGGTACTCTGTCAGGAAAGGAGGAAAAACAGCCATCTGAGCCTTTTTTTGAGTACTTTATGGATCTTCCACCTGGTATGCCTGTATAAGTATGCATAAGGGAGAATGCATCCTTACCATGTATCACCAAGTAGAAGAGTCTAGGTGAGGGCACCAGCCTCCAGGTTCAAGTTTTTCTCTCAGTTTCTCTGCCCTGTGAGGCCCTAATCATCTTCTACAATTTGGAGCAGCTTAGTAGGAAGAACACAGGCCTGCCTTAAGTGCATGTGCATGACCTCCTGTGGTTCCTTCCACCCTGAAATAACCTGTTTCAAAGTGAAACTGTGTGCTTCAAATTTCTCTCTCCTAACCTCAAAGATTTCATGGCCTACAGGAAAGCTGTATCCTGGAAGCATTCTCCCAGCAACAAGGTTCAATCCACAGCCTCTGACATCTTGGGAGGACATTTCCCCTGACAAGAGGATGAGTCAGCAGCAGAGAACATGTGCTCCTGCCATGAGAGTGCTGCAGGAAGATGGCCATGTTACATTTCTGGCATAAACACTCTGACTTGGAGCCTTTACAGGGCAGGGGGCTCCCTTTGACACTTGTCAGAGATCAAGAACAGAAGGGAAAAGGTAACCAAGGGACAGATGTGTCCATGTCACTGAGCAGAAGGAATTTATGGGATGGGCCTGTCTCCATTTGTAAGTGAGCTACAAGTCATGGCATTCCAATGCAGCTATGGAGAAAGGATCAGTATTATTAGGTTTTTATAAGAACTGAATGCATTGCTCAGAATGCATTGCTCAGAAGAACTGAGCATTGCTCAGCTCAAGATGCAGTGTCATTCCAGCTCATGCTGCAGCCTTCAGCGGTGAGTCAAAGGATCTTACAGTAACTCCTAGATGGAGGGGGAAAAATCCCTCAGAGCTGGGATTACTTCAATGTTTACTCTGGTAGGACCTCTGCTTAGAGATATCCATGGCTGCCAATTTATTTTTCTCTGTGTGATGTGTGAAGTGCAAGGCTGAGGTCTCTCAAAGGGATGGTGAATAGTCGAACACAGCTGCTCGTCAGTGAGTGTGGGGGCCAAGTGTGCTGAGAGAAATCTGAGAGACAAACCTGTGGTGAGAGCCTCCCTCCCAGCACTGTGCTGTGCTGGTGTTCCCCAGGACTGACAGACACAAGCTGCTGGGAGCTGAGCATGCTTTGGGGCTGTAAGGTCTGCACCTCAGGGTAATGCACTGGGAGTGGAATGCAGGCGAAGGAGGTTGAAGCATCCACTCACAGCAACTCACTGCCGGGAGAGGGAAGCTGTCTCAAAGCTGCCTCTGGAACACTGTCAGAGCAGCAATTTTTCAGTAGCTGCTGAGTACTCACGTTTTCCAAACTGTTGTGGTTTCGCCTTTCTTTCTCAAAAACACTCAGTAGTGTCAAGAGGCCAGTCATCCACTCATGAAAGGGAATCTAAGTGTGTTTGAGTTTTGTGAATGGGCTGCCGAGCAGCTGGTGTCAAAGAAAACCCCTAGAAGTCAGAGTTGGTTTCTGTTCTATTTATTTCCTTCACTCACCTCCCCCAGAGATCAACCTCACCTTGTGTGGAACAGGAGAGCGCGGCCCACCCTCAAAGGCAGATATTACCAGGTGTCCCTCGAAGAGAACAGGGGACATTTTTGGGAGCACGAGGGTGGTCAAACACCAGGCTCCAGGGAGTGTTAGGAGCCGGAGCTTCCCCTGCTCATGGCAGCGGGGCTGGGACTGACCCATCTATTCTGTGATCATTTTCGGAGGCGGCGGAGCTACCTGCCGCCTGCTGAAATTCGTTCTTCACCTAATCTGCGTGGCTCCCATCCACACTAAATGGATTTACTTTCACGTTTTCAATTATCACAGCTGAACCTCCCTGAGGTAAGACCAACCCAACAGCTTCTGTCGCCAGCACTTCCTGGAGGCGCACCCCACAAGCCACAAACGCCCTTCGCTGGCACTGCAAGGCCGTGTGTGGCATCCGACCCCGCACAGGGCGCACGGGAGGCCGAACCCTCCGTTCCCCACGCCCCGGAGCTCCCGGCTGAAGCCTCCTCGGGGCCCTCCCCGCGGAAGCGGCTGTCGGCGGGCTGGGGCGGGACGGGCGCGGCAGCTGCCGGCTTTGGGCTCTGCCGGGGCAGTGACCATGCAGGCGCCCATGTGGCTGCTGACCTCGCTCCTGTGCCTCTCGCTCCTCCTGGGTAAGCTGTGAGAGCGCGGTGGGGACCTTTCCCGACTCCTTCGCGTTCCTTCCTCCGTCCCTCTGTCCCTGTCCCCATGCCGCCCGGGGCAGCGGGAGCGGGGCACCCTCGGCCGCCGCTCCCCGGGCATTCGGGCGGGCGTGTTCCGGAGCCGGGCGCGGCAGGGATTTGGGAGAGCCGGGAGCCCCGAGGTGCCCGGGGAGCTGCCTCCGGCGCCGCCAGCCCCTCACGATCCCTGTGACAGTGGCTCCCTGCGGGACGGGCGTCCCCGGCCGCTCCTGCCCTGCCCAGGCGGCGGGCACCACCGAGCGGCTGCTTCGGTCCCGCGACTAAAACCAGAACATCGGCTTGTGTATCGGCCGTCCGCACGTCCAGGAGCTCCCCTCCCTGTTGTCGGCAAGTTCCTGTGCCCCGTTTGCTTCAAACTTGCGTTGACGGGAAGCTTGGGGTGGGGATGTGTATGATTTTTGTGGTACAAGTAAATGATTACCGTTGACTGCTGCTGAAATAATCAAAGGGCTTCTTAATCTTAATCCAAATGCCACCGCTGTGCCTTAGGAGCATAATCCTTACCCGCATAGCCCTTGCACTGGGCTGTGAACATGAGGAGGATAAACAAAATCTGTTCATTTTGGAAATTGAAGATGGATGTACAGACGTTCTTGTTGTCATCAGAGCGAGCTACTATTGTTAGATGGGCCAAAAAGCATGATTTAATCTATGAAGACCTTATCATTCCTTCTGACTTTGGGTTTTGGATTTTTGTTTTGTTCCGTTTTCTTTTTTTTTTTTTTTTTTTTTTTGCTTTGGGAGTTTCATGAATGTGCCTAAAATAGGAGCTATTGTATTCCCCTGTTTAAAAAGGAACTTCTCTATTGCTGAGAGCTCAGAGCACCTCCCTGTGATTTCCTCCTCATACCATTCCTGAGGTCTTCAATTTGCTTTATTTAATTGATATGCAGAGATCCTGTTCTGTAAGAAAGCATTGGGTCTTCAATTCCTGAGGTCTTCAATTTGCTTTATTTAATTGATATGGAGAGATCCTGTTCTGTAAGAGAGCATTGGGGATCCCGGTGTGCAGGGAGGACCAGGGGAGAAGCCGGGACACTGCACCCTGCATGACTGTGCCCATGTTAAGCCTTAGCTGCAATTTCTCATCTCACCTGCAGCGCTTTTGACGAGTTCTAAATGAGTGTGACTAAGGCATGATTAACTGAATATCTTCTTGTAACTTTCTCTGTGAGTCGAGGCACTTATGTAAGTTGGAGTGCTGCTGCTACTCTGAGCACTCAGTCCACGTGCTATAGAATTGCCTAGAGAAAAAAAATTCCAGGTTCCTAAGAACTTACAATTGAAAGGAAAAGGTGATGCTGCTTAGACAGCTAGAGAGTGTAATTGTGGCTGCAAGTATCATAATGTCCTCCTTTAATGAAAAACTTAGCTAGTTCTGTTGTCTTCTCTGTAAAACTTTGATTCTAAAGTGGTTGATTAGGGCGGAAGATTGGGAATGCAAACACTTTACTGTTGTTCACTAAACTAAATAGCCAGGGTTTCACACCATGTTCTTGTTTGTATGCTTGCGTTATTGCTGTTATGTATGTGTTGACTATGTGTAAATATTTCATGTTAATTTTAACAAGGTAAAATAACCCATCATCTCTCCATGTGAAAATCAAGGCCCTGAAACTCATACTGATCTAGTGCATGAAGTAAATCAGTAGCAGTTCAACTTGGCATGCAAGTTTCTAGCCTTGCAAACACCTGTTCTAAACACAGGATGCTGTTGTTAGATCCTCATCCTTTGTCAGCTTTCCCCTCCAGAATCCTTTCTCCATCCAAATTAAAAGCTCTTCACTTATCCCAGTCATGCTGCTGAATGTCTGGAGTAGGCGAGAAGATGTCCTTCTTCATTCCCATGTGGAAGTCAGAAGCTGCAGTGTAGCTTTGGTGCCTTCAGAATTCCTGCTCACCACATAGGGATTCCTGCTTTTCACAATGCCAGGCTAAGTCAGTTTTTTATCTGGTGAAACCTCAGACTTGTCAATTACAGCACAAAACCTCACCTCAAGGCTATGGAAGGACTTTGATTTTAGACCTACCAAGAGCATGCTCATTCAGTTCTTGGAAGTTCAAGACAAAACTGTTCAGATCTGGGATCCTGGATGTTGTCTGTGGATGGAAAGAAAGTCAGTGTGGTATCTGTGGCCTAGTTTGGTGAAGGAACCCACAGAGTCTCGCGACTTCTGCTGATCAGAGTGACCCTGAGATACGTACAAGCTTCTTTTTTCCCAGCCTGGCTGTTAAAGAAAGAGTCAGGATTTTTCTGTTCTCGTTCTCAAGGTTGTTTATTGTTTCTTATCTATTACATTCTTTCTCCCACCCACCGAGGTCTGTCTGGCAGGCCGAGTTGAGGCACACTGCCCACCTCAGAGGCGGTGTTGTCTTTTATACTAAAAATTACTTGTACACTATTTACAACAACTTTCCAACACCTATCACCTATGTTAGACAGTGAGTTTCTACTCTAAACCAATCTAAAGGTGCCAGCATCACCCGGAACATGGAGGCTAAGAAGAAGAAAGAAGGACAGGGCATGCCCAAATTCGTCCATCTTGGGACCCTGAGCCCCCATTCTAAAACCCCAAAAATCTATTTTTCACCCTGTGATAAATTCACTATCATTCTCCTTAAACTTTCTTGACTTGTAATTCTTCATATAAAGATTGGTAATTGTTTTTTTCCAAGGGCTAAATCAAAGGCACAGGGGTTTTGGGCTCTGTGCCAAGGTCTCTGAGTCCCCCAGGCAGGGGCTCGAGTCCTGCAGGGCAGCCAGAGGAATTTCCTGGGTTCCAACAGCAGAGAAATCTTTTTGTCCTCCCTGTGGAGGAAGTGAATAAATAATACCATGCCAAGAGGGGGATCACAGTGCAAGCCACACTTGTGAGGATGTTCTGTTTCACTGCAGATGGCAGCCAAACTTGCTTTAGCTGCATCAAGATCCTGCCCCAAAAGGAGAGGGAGTATGGGAAGTAAGCTGGATATGTGAACTAGAGCATCTAGAAGCATTCTGCATCTGATAAGTAGTAAGGCTCATCTGAAAGCCACACAACTCTTTCAGTGTTCTGAGCATCAACTCTTTTTTTATGCAGTATTAGTTCTTGCCTTCTAGTTCTTGCATATTCAGATCTATTCCCTAATGCCATTTTCATTGTATGATTGCATTAATGGCTGCTTTGTTTCTCAGTTTAACTTCTTTATAAAAATTGAGTTAAACTGAGAAAACCTGGTTCACCTAAAAGCAGAAGTTGCCATCTACAGTACTGAGCACAGACTAACAACCTGAGAGCTGATAAAAATGATTTTTCTTTCAGACTTCTTCTGAGAGTGACCAGCATAGAAAGCAAACTTCCCTCAATGTGGATTTTTGTGTCTGTGTCATTAGGCCGTTCAACAAGTTTGGGCTTGTTTTGTTTATTATTATTTTTAAATTTCCTGGTTTTTTTTTTCTCTGTACACACAAATATATCTTCCTTTCTAAACTTTTAAAAATCAGAAAAACACTGGGGTTGCTCCATGTTTCTTCTGTGTCTCTCCACTCCATGAGAGGTGTCATAGGAACTACACTGTAAGGCATTGCAATGAATGTGGGAAAATCTGGACTCCTAACAAATTCAGGTTGTTTGTGGAATGTGGTTATTTTCTGTGTTGCTAGTAGAAATGTCAAACACAATATTAAATAGTATAAATGGAAAAATCAGTTATCAGCACTATGAAGCTGACACCTACTTGTGTTGTTCTGTCCCCTCACCCTTGAATCTTCCTGAATAAACAGAGGAATTATAATCAGTTATAAATTCCACACACAGAGGGGAAAAAACGTCAAACTAAACCTTTGCCCTCTCCTTAAAAACTCTTGACAAAAGCTGAGGTTGTTATGTCATGTTAAAACCAAAATGGAACAATATTTTTGCCATTCCTATTCAGCACTATAGGATGAACAGAGTGAAATTTTTTTCAGATAGTTTCTTGCCTTAATGTTATTAATGATCTTAGACTTTAGAGAGTGAAGATCATCTCTCGATTGCATACACTGACTCCTTTGATTCTGGGTGTGTTAAAGGTGTTAAAAATGGGTGTAGCTTTTTTTATTTTGGGGGGTTTTTTGTGTGTGGTTTTTTTTTTTTTTTTTGCTTTTGGGGTTTTTTTGTTTGTTTGTTTTTTGGTTTTTTTTGTTGGTTTGTTTAGTTTTTTTTTTTGTTGTTTTTTTTTGTTTGTTTGTTTGTTTGTTTTTTCCTTACTAGTCCTCCTATCTGTTTTCAGCCTCAGGAGAGCCTTTTGGCCCTGTTCAGGGTGGTATGACAGTGGGCTGGCTGGGTGATACAGGGTTTGTAAGGGACAGAGGTTGTAATTTGGAGTGTTTTTAAGCTGGTGTTGCCACAGGTTGGGAACAGTTCCTGTCTGTGGCATCAGTTTGTGTCATCCTTTATAAGTAGAACTGCAAAGATGATCTGGCTGAAAATGAACCCGATTGAAGGAAAGAGTTACCAAGACAGATTATTTTCCCAGTGCCATTGATTACAGAGCCTACATGAAGATGTGCTTGTACAGCACAGGAAGTGCTGCTGTCTGGATGCTAGGAATAAGTGACCAGAGGATTTGGAATCATGGAATGGTTTGGGTTGGAGGAGACCTTGATGGTCATCCAGTTCCAACCCTCTCTATGGGCAGGGACACCTTCCACTAGACCAGATTGCTCAGAGTGCCATCCAGACTGGCCTTAAACACTGCCGGGGATGGGGCATCCATTCTCTAGGCAACCTGGTCTAGTGCCTCTGGACTGCTTTCAAACAGCTGCTTTTTTCATAGTTCAAGGCAGGCTTCAATGCAAGTCAATTCTGTCCCTAAGCAAAGCCTAGAGACTGTAAATAATCAATAATCTGCAGGACTCAATTATCCTTTGTAACAGTTCACCAGTGCAAAAAGTGGCGATTCCCAGTCCTCTCCCTCCCTGGCCTGTTCCAGTGCCCAACCACCCTCTGGGTGAAGAACCTTTTTCTAATATCCCACCTAAACCTCCCCTGACACAACTTCAGGCCATCACTTGGGTCTTGTCACTGGTCACCGCAGAGAAGGGATCAGTGCTCGCCCCTCCTCTAGGCTCTCACTCTTGTTCTGCATTTTGCTCACTTCTACTGCATTCCATGCACGAGCACTGGTGTTCCCACAGTGAGTCACATCCGGGAATTACAATCCTTCTGTGGGTGTTTTTGTTGTTTCTTTAGTTGGAGTGGGGATGTGTGTGAAGTTCAGTCTGTCAGCAGGTTGTGCTCTCTGCATGCCTATTCCAGTGCAGGAACAGGCAGACAAAAAAAGGGAGAAGGAAGAATTGGTAAGTCATCCCCATGCATAGTTTAAAAATGACTGGGTAGCCTCTACATGGGAATGCTGCCTGTTGTTGGGCCCTTGCTGAGGGATATGACTGAAGGTATGGATTTTGTGGTAGGGAGGGACCCAGGCCTGTTGGTAGGTGCCACCCTTGGCTGATGTGTAGAGCTCTGTAGATGCAGGCCCATATTGTCCAGGAGAACAACACACACGTCTCTGAACGTGCTGCAGTGTGCAGGAGAACACCTCTGATTTGGATGTTATATGTAGAATTTGAATTCATTCCTGCACAAATTTTATCTGATTTTATCTTGCAACAACCTGGGCTGCTGCTACAGCTTATGGTTATCTGTGCTCTCTCTCCCCTGGCTGTAGCTTTTGTCTGTGCTTTTACACCATAGCTCTAAGTGCTTTCTTTCTGGAGTTTGGGAAGTGGATTGTTTTTGTGGCCTGTGGGGGAATTCAGAAGGCTATGATTGGTGAATGTTCTCATAGTCCTTCTGAACATTTATTTCAGGGTTTTCTGCACCTGGTGGTTTTCAGGGTTAGGAGGGAGCATAATTGTCTGTGGTTACAGTTGCTGGGGATTTCAAAATTCTAAAAAAGCTGAAGAGAGGGGGGTAGTTGGGAAGTTACAACAATTAAAAGAAAAATTTACTCTTTAGAAAGTCCTACTCCTGAAGCAAATAAACTACTTATAAAGGCTTTTCCACCCATTTTCAGCAGGTGGAATGTTAGTGTCTTAATGGTAATAGGAGAACCTAGCTGCTTCCTGTATAGACCTAATATATACCTATATGGATATCAAATAGGTATTTGAGACCAAAAATATTAATGATAGCATTAAACATAAAAAGGTCTTAGCTTACAGATGTTCTCCAAAATAACTAGGCTTTATGTCAGCTCCAAGAAAAATAGTGAAGCAAGTCAAACCAGGCAGAAAAATTTGGTAAAGAAACATTTATTGCTAGTAAATGGAGAATTAAGTTCTACTTAGTTTGAACTGAACTGAATCTTTCAGCATTTTAGCAGCCTTTAGCGTGCTAAAATGCTGAAAGAGTCAGAAGTAGTCTGGGGAGTATTAAAACTCGAGTACAGCACTGGGATGTGTGGGTCTGGCTGCTGGAGAAGTAAGAGCAGAAGATGATGTAGACAAGGTGAGATGTTGGGTTTGCAGAAGAGGCTTTGCCCACACAATGTTAGCTCCTCTTTGTCTGTGCCACTTTGGGCATGTGATTTGACTGGAAGGAAAGAACATAAAGACTTGGCATAAGAAGGAATTTGAAGAGGGTTTTAGGAGACACAGGAGCCGGTAGTCTGATGGTTTCTGCAGAGGCTACTGGAGGCCATAGCACAGCACTATTTTGTGAACTTTATCTCAGAATAATAGGCTACAGCAAGAAAAGAGGGAGAAGGCAGAGAAATTAAAGAAAAGGCAGTTCTAGCCTTCCAAAAAGAGTGTGTGAGAGAGTGTTTGGTTGTCACTTCTCCCTCTTTGCTCACCACTGTGGAATAGGAAATATGTTTTCATATAAAATGAAGTAGAAAATATGGGGAAGGGTTTCTCAGGAATTTAGAAAACATGATGACACATGCTTTTCCAGAAGCTCAAAGATGTGTGGTTATGAGCTTATGCAATATTTCTGTATGGTTTCTTTGAAAAAAGGAAGCTGACGGCACTGAGTGGGAGACTTCACATTTTCACTAGAACAGTGAAACACGGAAATAAACCCAGAGATTGGAGTTCTAGGGTGGGAGGAGATGACTGTTATCCTTGAAGAATAACTTTTTCCTGGTCCTGCTGCTGGGAGCCCTGAATGCCCTTGGGCGGAGCTCATCAGCTCCTTGCTGCCAAGCCTTTGTTCCACCAGCCAGCAAGAAGAGAGTGTGCTGAAGACAGCACATCCCCCTGTGCCATGCAGAACCTGTGGAGAGAAAATGTAGGTTTTCTTCAGCTCTGCTTTCCTTCAGCCTCACTCCTGGGCTTGAAGAAGCAACAACTTTGCCCTGATAACTCCAGCCTAGCACTTATGACTAACTGAGAGTAAAGACATGGAGCATTTACCTGGTTGTGGGTAAGTGGTTGGCTGAGCAGTGGTGGCTGTCCTTGCTTGTGCTCTCAGGGCCCAGCAAGCAGCTGCTGTCCTTTCTGGAGGCTCTTGTCAACAGCCACTGTGGTTTGGCTTATACTGATGTCAAGCCACCACAACCTGGTTGTGTTCTGTGAGCCAAAGCTACCTAGAGGTAGAATTTCACAGTGGGAAGAGCAGGGGGGGATTTCTCCATACTAGGAATACCGTAGGTCCTTAAGCAGTGAGGAATATGCACTCCTTGAGGAATATGCACTCCTGGAATTTGTCTTTAGGAAACAAAGGTGTCCAACTAGACTCCAGGCTTTGTCAGATCAAAATAGTGTTCCACCTTACCCAGCGTATTGCAATCTTGTGGTCTCCAGACACAAAGTCTGGAGTTCCTGAGTTCTTTTTTCTTCTGGAAATCATGAATTGAGATAGGTGGAAAGAGATGCTCGAGTAAAATGTTTAAATCCACCTGAACAGGGGAGAATACGAAGAAAGCAGATAGGTAGTGTTGACCAGATGTGGGTGTTGATAGCTTATCCTGATTACTTCTACAATCCCTGTGCCTGGAAAAGGCGACCGTGTAGGTGCAGACAACAAGAAGTTGCAAACTCCAGTGGCATGAAAAGAGTGCTTCCATGGGTAAATTGCAAACAAATTGGATATTCCATAGAAAGTAAGGCATGGAGGAGAGGTGTGTGCAGTTCTCTAGCCAAGCACATGGAGATGTGTTTGTATTGCTTGTGTTCATTGTGCTGTCAGAGAAAGTCTGTGTTTCTGTGGTGTGGCAGAAGAGCTGACAGGCACTGTCCTTTGCCAGTGGGAAAGGAAGGCCTAGCTGACATTCTGTCTGCCAGGATATAGGAATTGATGTGTCCTTAAAATGATGCCATTTAGGAATAAATTAAAATTATCTGGGTTAAGATAAAACCCAGAATACTAGTTGTCACTTGGAACCAGTTGGCTTGAGGAGTAGACATCTGAAATATTTGTTTCACGATGCATAGCAACTATTTAAGTTGCTGGGAATTTTACATGGTGCAGATTGGGAATCCTGCCTCAATGTGAGACCTTATTTGTAGCTTAACCATGCCCTTCCTTCAACATAGAAGTAAAAAAGTTACCAGCTACTGTGGACCAAAATCGATTCCTAAATGCAAATGTAACTAGAACTCAATACCAGAGTGTTTTTGTCTATGTTCCTGTCTGCCATGACAGTGATCTTGCAATTGTTCTAGAGCCATTTGGAGCTATTTAGAAGTGGGAGGTTGTTGAAGACAGAAGCAGAGACACGGAGATGCTGTTGGTTTAAAGGTTGTGGTCCTTTCCCCACAGCAGGATTTTGTCTGTTACATCAGTGTGAGAGGTTTTTTTTCCTCACAAATGTAGCTGTTTTCAATGAAAATTAAGGAAAAATCTCTTATCTCTCTTCTGTTGTGGTTTATTTATTTATATTGAATGCCTGGGCATTTTAGCAGAATGTAATTGATTCGAAGCTGAGAGCAGTGGAGGTTCCTGAGCAGCTTCATTCTTGCTGACAGCTCTGCAAGATCTCAGAGGATGGGATGCTGTTTCACACATACTGGCTGTGAAATAAACTTGCTTAAGTGACATTTCAAGGGAAATCCCTAATTCTCCCATGACTTCAGAGCAGATGCTTTGAACTCAGTAACAGTTTTGCATCAGAAGTGTGCTTTTTACTAACTTGAATATTTTCATACTGGAAAAATTACAGTTTATTTGATCAGCAGGAACTTCAGTGTGGGTGTTCTGCAACAAGGTCCTAAAACAGATTTTGGTGGTGACAATTCTTCATTTAATATTTTTCACCAGATCATGGGCAGGAAGCCTAATTCAAGTGAACAGAGGGAAAGTACTGAAGATAGAAGGGCTTAGGATAGGGAAGATCATTGGGGCAATTGTTCTGCCTGGGACCAGAATGTGGAAACTGGATTCCTTTGCCATGCTTGTGATACAATTGTGCTGTCGGCCTGAGTTTGGGTAATTCTTACCTGAGGTGTACCTTAGTTTGCAACTTTGTGATGTGCTTCTAACCTAAATTTGAATGTATCTGATATTGAATAGGGCATTAGTTAAGCAGTGTTTTATAAAACAATTGTTGAAGTAACTTTTTCTCTTTTTTGCCCCCTATAGCACATGGCTACCAAAAAGAAATAGTTGGCATCATGGGAGAAAATGTTACTTTTCCAGTACAAATAGACCAAAAAATAGTGGAAATTACCTGGAAGAAAAACAAGAATAAAGTGGCTGAATGGGAATATCCAAACAAGCCAACATATTTTGGTCATCTTGGCAACAGGAGTGTACTTATGGAGAATGGATCCTTGACTATAGTTAACTTGGAGAAGGATGATGCTGGCATATATGAGTTAGTGTACTGGGATTCTGTGAACGAACACCAGTTAAACTTCAAACTTGTGTTAGGTAAGTACCAGAAGAACTGCATAAAGAATGTGAAGCACTATTCACTTCAAAATGTCTAGAAAGGGCGTTGTTTATTTGTCAAGGAAGCAAACAGAAACAGAGGGAGCTGTTCTTTGTCTCTATTTTTAAATTGCTTAGCCACTTTGAACAAATGGCTAAGATGGCACACTGCACTTTCAGGTAGACAATGAAACTTTTTGAGCAAGCTGGCCAGGTAATCCCAGGCATTATGTACCTATTAAAGATATTCCTGCAGGCATATTACACATTCCTGAACATCTGTGGCATCATCCTGTGCAGATCTACTCAGCCTCACTAGGAGTCTTGGGGAAATATATGTGACCAGTGTGTCTATTAGTCCTGTGGATGGTGAACCACGAGGACTCTTGGACTAGGAATGGGAGAACCACAAACAGGAGGTTTACAGGTCACTTTCAGAAACACATTTCTCTCTCAGGCATGTCTGCACATACCCCCACACTTTTATCTATGCACTCTCCTGCTGCTTTTGTTGCTCCATCCCTTGTCCTGTGCTGAAATTCTATATAGTTTATAAATTAATAACTAAAGTAATTAGAATGTTTTAGAAACTAGTAAAAGGAATTTAGAAACTAAAGTAATATAGAATGCTTTCTCTCCTTCTAGATTCTCTTCCAAAACCTGAAATAAATTGCAGCACCAGTGATGATGAACTTGTATTAAACTGTACAGCAAATTTTCAGGGATCTCTGACTTACACTTGGAAGCTCAGTAACAATCCACACAGATACCAGAACCAGGAGCTTTCCATCCCTTTGAAGAATGTTGATATTACCACCAACGCTACGTGTATCATTAAATATTCACAAACAGAAAGGAGCTCTGAAATCTCTTTGATTCAATGCCTTCCAGAAGAAAAAGGTAATAAATGGTCTGAGGGGTTTGTTTGGGAAGCAGCATGGCCTTTGTAATGCTTCTCCTGACTTCCCAGGAAGTTGAATTCAAAGAGTAAAAAGCACCAGAAGTGATTTGTTGGCTAAAAGTGTGTATAAAGTTTGTGAAAAGTATGAGGATGACAGTTTGATCCCCTTGGAAAGATACTTTTTACAGGGATCTCCACAGAATAAAACCTTTAGCCATTACTTCCTTGATTGAGTAATAATAAAGATTAGGAGGTCTTAGAAGATCTCTTCTGAACCTTCTGGCCTTATGTGATTAATGCTAGGAGCTTGTCCTCTTTGTATGCTCTCCATGAATTGGAGTGAAACTATTCAGCCATTTCAAGCGAGTCATCTAGCAGCCATAAGATAAAATAATGAATAAAATAAGATTAAATAATTTCTCATCTAGCATGTGCATGAGTCAATGAGCATAGTTCCTTCCTCCTTCATGGAGAGGTATAAGATAGAAAAGAGAATTTCCCTCCTGTTGCTTATTGCTTTGGGGACAGCCTTCAGCTTGAGGCTTGAATTTTTAGGGTTTCTTTAAACACAGAGTGAGAATATGTTTGGAACCATCTGGTTTGTAGGGTGTGTAAGGCAGTCCCTAATGACAAAAGTTCTCATTTCTGTGCAAAAGTAGTTGTCATGGTTTACTAGTACAGTATTCTTCCTTTACTGGAGAAACTTGTTAGATGTGAGACATATGGTAGGTTGACCTGGCTGGCTGCCAGGTGCCCTTCAGGCTAATCTGTCACTCCCCCTCCTCTGTGGGGCAGGAAGGAGAAAATATGATAAAAGCCTCATAGGTTGAGGCAAGGACAGAGAGAGGTCATTTGGCCATTACTGTCACAGGCAAAACAGACTCGACTTTGGAAAAAGAGTTTAATTTATTGCCAGTCAAAATGAGAACAGGATAATGAGAAACAAGAGCAAATCTAAAACACTTCCCTGAAACCCCTCCTTTCTTCCCAGCCTCAACTTTGCTCCCAATATTGTTACCTGAGCAGGTCTCCCTGAGCAACACAGGGGGATGAGGAATGGGGCTTGAGTCAGCTCATTATACATTTTCCTTCCTCCTCATGGGCCTCCTCACACTCCTCCTAACCAGTGTGGGCTCCCTCCCACAAGAGACAGTCTCCATGAACTTCTCCATGAACATGAGTCCTTCCCTCAGTTCTTCATGAACTGCTCCAGTGTGGGCTTCCCAAGGGGTCACAGGTCCTGCCAGGAGGCTGCTGCAGTGTGGGCTTCCCATGGGGTCACAGCCTCCTTTGGGCATCACCTCTTCTGATGTGGGGACCTCCATGGGCTGCAGGGGAATCCCTGCTCCAGCACCTGCATCTCCTTCTGCACTGACCTTGGTTGTCTGTCTGTTGGGCAGATTCCCTCACATATTGTCACTCCCCTCTCCCCCTTGCTGTTGTTGCCCAACAGTTTTTCCCTTTTCTTCGAAGTGTTATCCCAGAGACACTGCCACAGTTGCTGATGGGCTCTGCCTTGGCCAGCAGCACATCCAGCTTGGCATTATCTCTACCTGACAT
Organism: Agelaius tricolor; assembly: GCF_023055355.1. Taxonomy (NCBI): domain Eukaryota; kingdom Metazoa; phylum Chordata; class Aves; order Passeriformes; family Icteridae; genus Agelaius; species Agelaius tricolor. The sequence continues at coordinate 24,060,773 of NW_027269269.1, forward strand.
GGGGGCAGCTTCTGGCATCTTCTCACAGAAACCATCAAAACCTTGCAGACAAAATCCGATACAAGATATTTGCTGAAATTTCATTTGTTTGAAACCTGGCTCAGCCTTTCATAGGCCAAGAACTGGAATAGCCATTGCCTTTCAAGTGGTGATGTGCCTTCACTGAAATGAGGTACTTAACATGTAACTGTCCTGGAGATGGCTCAGGGTTTTGCTAAAACTGACTCTGGTGCAGTAATTTATTGAGGTTACTTTTTAAAAAATAGCTATAAAACATATTTGGGGTTGTAGCTGTACTGTACTAGTGTATCATACAGTTGCTTTCTAACTAACCATTATAGTTTTTGGTTTTTTTTAAAGGAGACAGTTATCACAAACGACATAGACGTATTCTTATTTCCTTCCTTATTGTACCTGTTATCCTACTGGTAATCCTAGAATTCCTGCGCAGGAAAGGTATGCATAACATTTCCTAATTGAGCTTTATGTGCTTCCAGATTATACTCATCTAAGGTTCTGTAGAACGTGTGAAAATTTCTGACCAGCAAGTGTTTTGTAAAATCAGTAGAAGAAACAAGTCCAATTTAGGCAAAAATGAATAGATTTGAAGGAAATAATGTACTGGACTTTCTTGCATTCTGACACTGGGCTCTGAGTCCTAGGAAACACTGCAGCTGGTATTTGCATAGTTCTCCTTCAGACTGGGTGTTTGATTTACAGTGTGTTTCTACTTACCAAGTATTTGTAGCCTCTCCTGTTCTTAACTGAGTCTGTTTTCACAGCCTAATTTTTAAGAGCATTATAAAGCTGCCCTCAAGATCCCATTTACTGTTGGAATCGGCTTGTACCAGATCTGAATATCCTATGTTGAGTCCAATCTGACAACTCAGTGTGGTCAATTGATAAATGGGACCTTCTGTGCCTCCTGACAGCTTGTGTTGCCATCATCTTGGAGTTCTGTATTTGTTTTTTGATCCATCCCTACACTGAATTCAAGTATCTTTTTTGTAAATCTGACAGTTTAATCAGAAATAGTAATTATAGGCTATCACTCTGTAGCCTTTTCTGCCACATTTTTGGATTTCTGTGTTAAATTGTCTTCTGACTTGAAAAAGAGGGGCACACCGTATTTTCTCCTTGTGTTGGAGAGAGTCCCAAACAGGAATATATTTCTTCATCCTATGCCTGCTCTGCATGGAAGATTCATGTTGACTTCCAGATGGGGCCACCACTTGGAGGTGGCTGCAGGGTGAAGAGTACTGGAGGCATCTCCCATCTGGGAAGGACTAATTGATGATATTCTGATCAGGACATAAATAGATATATATTGCATGTGGACCTTTTGCTTTCCTGTTCATTGTCCATTTAGTTTCTTTTGGCATGGAATCATAAAATAAACTAGGTGGGAAGATATCTCTGGAAGTTTCAACCAACTTGCTGCTCAAAGGATGACCAACTTCAAAGCTAGATCAGGTTGCTTAAGGCCTTGTCCAGTCAAACTTTGAATAGTTCCAAGGGTGGGAATTTCCCAGTCTCTTTCAGCAAGTGTTGAACTGTTGAATCACTCTTGTAGGGAAGGAAATTGTCTTTATTTCTGTAAGGGATTGCCCTTTGGCAACTGGTAGCCATTGCCTCCTGGTTTTTTCTGAGAGGGGTTTCTTTTGTTTTCTGTAGTTAGTTGTAGACTGCAGTGAGCCACCATCGTCTTATCCTCCTTCTTGAGGCTGAACAAAGCCAGTTCTCTCAGCACCTCCTTGCACAGCTCCTGCCCCTAGACATCTTGGTGGACATTTGCTGGACTAACTTCAGAAACACGGTGTTTTTACATTAATTGGGAGATGTAAAACTAGAGAGAGTACTCCACATGTGGTGTCCCCAATATCGAATAGAGAGGAGGAATTATTTGTGTTGATGGGCTGACTGCTCTTCTGCTAACACAGCCCAGTACTTGGAAGCCTTCTACTGCAAGGGCACATTTTTCTGTGTAATGTTGAGCTTGTTCATGCTTTCAGGTCCTTTCCTGCAGAGCTGTTTCCTAGCCAGGCAAAGCCCAGCCCCTGGTGGTCCATGGGCTGACTTAAGAGATTCAGGACTTTGTTTGCCTTTGAATAGCACACCTTTTCTGCCAGCATGTTTCTCCAGATTGTTGAAGTCAGTTTGAGTGGCAAGCCTGCTTTCCAGCATGTCCCCTACTCTCCCCAGTTTGATGTCATCTGGAGGCTTTCTGAAAGTGCCTTCTGTGTCCTTGTTCATGTTGGTGGTGTTAAACAAACTGCTCTTGGTGTTAACACACAAAGAATGTCACTTAAAACTGACCATCAGTTAGAATCAAAACAATTCCGTTGATTCCCTTGAAACAATAGGGGTTTGAACATGCAAGAAAATAAACCTGTTATACCATGGTAGGAGAAACATTGCACAGGTATAATCAAACAGCAGAAGTTTGCTGTTTTAAGTACAAGATATATAATCAGAAATTGTTAAGCTCCACCTTAGATTTGATTAGATGTGTTCTGACTTGCTGTGATAGGAGACCCAGTTGCAGTATTCAGTTGCATGTTTTTAGTGAAGTGTATTATTTTTTGGTTCGGGGGTTGGAGAGGGGGATGGAATGGATGGAGGCTGTCAACAAGCTTGCAAAGGAACAAAACTTTGTAATTTCTCCAAATATTCTATTTGTGTGCAGGTATAATTAAACTTGGAAGAAAGACTGCTCAGAATAAGACTCCAGTGAATGGCTCAGGTAAGAAAGTGTCACAAATGTGTGGAAATCAGACTGGTGCTTGGTCTGGGCTTGTCAGTTTTTATTGTGTCAGTGTAGTCTTTCATTGGAGAGGTAAAGGAGTAAGTTTTCTTTGAGTGTAGTTATTTTGTTTCCAGATCATTAATACATACTTTCTAAAACAAATAAATTTCTTTATAGGAGAGCACGAGCAACTTTACCCTGGGAACAGCCAACAACAATCTAACTCAGAGAGAGGTCAGAAACCTGTATTGGGGTATTAATGTTTCTAAACACCTGCTCTTGGTTGGAGCAGGGAGTCTGATTTGCTATTTCCTTTTTTGCAGGGTCTGAGCTTTTGAATTGGTTTTCAAAGTGGGCACATGCAGAGTCAAAATCTCACTTGAGGTCCAATACTGGATGATTATAGGAACCTGCATCTAGTGAATGTGTTAGTGGGGCTGGCAAAGTTACTGACAGTGAATGGCCTGAGATTTTCCTGGTCAGCAGCTGTCTTTGGAGGTGAATTACCTTTCTAACAATGGAGAATTGGGGCTGGCCTCAGACTGAGGGCTGGAAAAGTGCACACTGTAGGGCAATCTGTCATTCCCCTCTTCCTGTCCAGATCTCTGCCTGGGCTTCTGCCGTAAATTCTAATCTGCATTGAGTTGGGGTTTTTTTGGTGGGTTTTTTGTTTTGTTTTTTTTGTTTGTTTTTGTTTGTTTGTTTGTTTTTTTGTTTGTTTGGGTTTTTTTGTTGTTGTTTTTTTGGAGGATTTTTGTTTGGTTGGTTGTGAATTTTTGTTTTGTTTTTTTTTTTTTTTCTTAGTGGTTTGTTGAATTGTTTTGGGTTTTTTTTACTTCCTTAATTTGCAGCAAGATTGTGCTGTTTTCTGGCTTCTTGTGTGTTGGGCTGTGGAAATCACTTTATACAGTGAGCAGCTAGGGAGGGGGACAACTCCTTTAGTCTGTGCCCCTTTCTTAGGAGTGAATTTGGCTATCATATTCTAGCTTGTTGCCAGGACTGTGGTCTGTTATAGGAACCAAACAAAATTAATCCCCATGACAGTCAAGCAGATGGGGGAAACCAGGGGAAGATTCTTAAGAAATGTTCTGTTCCCAGCCCAAACAGTGTTTCAGTGGGGAATGGCCAGAGCTCCTGCCATCAGGTGCAGGCTCAGTGCCCTCTTGGACTGTTCTGGTGTTGAGCTCTCAGTGCCTTCATGTGGGTGCTCAGTCTGGTACCTTACATTTGTTAAAGCTGTGGTTCTAGCCCATGGTTCAGAGCCCGCTGAGGTTGATTCTATGGATGAATCTGAAAGTGAGAAAATGAGGAGGATGGGTAGGAAAAAAACCCCAATAAACCCCCCAAAAAACCTCATTTTGGTACTGCACTTAAATTTGCTTTATAATGTTTCTATTAAAGATTCTTTAAGGTCTGGAAAGAGCAAGGGTTTAAAGTTACAGTGTTAGTGCAACACAGATGAAGTAAAAAAAGTAGATGCTGATTCTCAGCTATCTCTGGCTCTTTTTGGCAGATCTGTGCAGCTTTACCAATAGATCTACATGGGCAAGACTTTTGTGAAGTTGTAGGCACAAATATAAACAATGTTGGTCATAGTCTGGGACCTTAAGTGGTTGCTGGAGGGAAGCTAAAGTTGAAATTAATTGTGAGTCCTTAAAGTGGCATAACATAGTGGTTCTCAGGAATATCTTTAGAAAGTGTTATAATGAAGTTGTCACTTTAGGGCTGAGTTGCATATTGTGCCAGAGTTTTCCATTCCCCTGTTGGCCTAGAAGAACCTGTTGCCTTAGGAACAGTAAATGTTGATGGGTAGATCAGTAGAGGAGAAATAAGAAAGACCTGGAGGCTGGGTTTGATAAACAGCACAGAGCAAACACCTTCTTGGGGCTTCACCTTCCCTCTTGATATGATGACAATGATGCTGCTTTTGCCATCTGTGGGGAGAAGAACTAAGCATGGAGGAAAGATAAGAGCTTCAGCACGTCAGTCTAGAGATGGGATGCTTAGCAGCTTGCAAAATTCATATTTGGGAGATACTTCATCCAGAAATGTTGTTCTCTAAGGAACAACGCCTGCTGTATCTTCCTCTTGCTTTGTGCTTTAGGAAAGTCTTTTGACTGCCTTCATCAGGCAGTTAAGCAAAGCTCCAGTTTTGTTTTCTTAGTCCAGTCAGTGTGAATTTCAAGGAAGTTCTGGGACCTGTATTTTTTCTAGAAGTTCTTTTAATGCCAAAGGGCTAGTGAAATCGAACATTATTGTTCAACTTGAGAAAAAATGTCAGTTTTTTCCCCAGTCTTTTGCACTAGTGATTCATTCACTCATTAACTCTTCCACCATTTCCACAAGTGGCCGATAATAAGGGGTTGGAGAAAGCAGAAGTATTTCCTATAAAGGAAAAATAATCACCAATGATGACAATAAGGAAAAAGAAACTCAAAAAAATTCAGAAGCCCCTGAGGTTTGCTGTTTATTCTTCCTGCATGTATTGTAGTGGGTATGGAACAGCTTTCTTTCATCTGAAGAAACAGGGATTGTGTAGTTGATGGTGAAGGTGTGGTGCACTGCAGGATTGTGTCATCACCTGTGTGACTGTTTCCATATACATAGACCTGGGTATAGGAAAAGGAGAATTGTTTTACACCTGATTTAAAGTAGAAAGGAGGGAAACACACAGTTCAGGCAAGAGAGAAATCAGGTCCATAGATAAAGGTTGTCCGTTTGGACACAAGTTACAGAAAATAAAATCCTTTATTTTGTTGCAGAATAAAATGGGAACATCAGGCAGGGGAGTCAGTGCACCTCTATGCAGTGCAGCCAGCAGCACCTGGGGAACAGGCAGTCACTGCTCTAGGGGTGGGAAATAGCAGGCAAGGCTATGATGTCCTCTGAACAAAGCAATTTCAAGCAGGGCTTTTGCTGATAGCACAGCAGCACTGAATGTGCAGAGGGAAGGTGTGGCCTGTGCTGGGGAGGGGCAGAAGCCATGGACTGTGCTCCTCAGGAACTGCCGTTCCCTGATCTCTTTTTGTTCTCTGATCTCTTTTCAGACAGAGCATTGAATGAGAATGACATGAAAGACAAGCAGATAGTTAAGAATGGTGTAAATCAGGAAGGTAAGTGCCTGTTCTATGGAGCAGTGAGTGCTACTGACCCAGCAGGCAAACTGGCCATGATCCCTTCATAGAATCATAGAATCTGGTGAGTTGGAAGGGACACATCAGGATTGACTCCAGCTCCTGCCCTGCCAATGACACCCCAAAAATCACACTATATCCCTGAGAGTGTGTTCAAGTGCTTCTTGGACTCTGTCAGGCTGGGTGCTGTGACCACTTCCCTGGGGAGCCTGTTCCAGTGCCCAACCACCCTCTGGGTGAAAAACCCTTTCTTGATATCTGGCCTAAACCTCCCCTGACTCAGCTGTTTCCTTGAGTCCTGTCACTGGTCATGAGAGTGAGGAGATCGTACCTGTCTCTCCTCTCCCCCACATGAGGAAGTTGTAGACTGTGGTGAGGTCTCTCTTCAGTCTCCTCCAGGCTGAACAGACCAAGAGACCTCAACCACTCCTCATAAGGCTTCCCCTCCAGACCCTTCACCATCCTCATGGCCCTCCTTTGGATGCTCTCAGGAGCCTTTTTATATTGTGTATGCACACAGAAACCATGCAGATGGCCATGATATGAATGAAGGAGGTAGTGCCTGGACTGTGGAGCAGTCTTTGTTCAGTGTGAGTTTTGCCTCATACCACCTAATGGGTGGCACCACAGGCACTGAGTGCTTCCTGTGCTTGTGGAGGGATTGTGAAGACAGTGCAGATCAGGAATGGAGGAGAGAAGGGAGGTGTTGGATGGTGATCCCATGGGAGTGAGGCATGTTGGTCAGGGTTACTATTGTTGCCAAACAAATGGTCCAAATCTCAATCAGATTGTTCTTGATCCATCTGGGGCAGAGAGGCAGAGTGTTGTGAGGTCCAGGATTGTCTGAATATTGCCTTTGTCCTTGCAGAAGCGACCCAGGATGCAGAAGGTGAAAATGGGGTGCACCTGGACAGCTCTTCCAACGGTGCTAAAGAATGTATGTGAGGGTGGAGCTCTCTGTCTTGGGAGAGTGTGCTGACTGACACTGAGGTTGACACTGAATAATTTTCCTTTCTTGGAAAAAAAAAAGAAAAATGTCATTTTGTCTGTTATACAGTCCTTACTTGAGTGGTGTAACTGTGGGCCTCTTACACTAATTTCTGATATTTCTATTGTAGGTGAGTGGTCACCAATCCTTTTGTGATTGTCTACCATATCAGTAAAATACTTTGAACATGCACACCTACTTATGTGTATTTATAAGTTATATACAATTATTACCATTCTCAAGTATGACATACATTATAAAATATGCACAAAATAAAGGTTTAAAAATTATAATGATGAAATAAATAGTACTTATATTTTTAAAATTTTATTACTGGTGCAAAAATACTTTTTTCCTGCACCACAATGGATTGCCTTGTGCACACCCACTTTGGAGTCTGCTGGTGCAGGTAATCCATTTAAACATTCTCAAAATGCACAGCAGTGTGAAAGCAAGTGGCACCTTACTGCTGCAGGGTTTTTTGTTCTGCCAAGTTTGATACTTCTGTTGAATTACCAGCCAAGCAATTGCATCTATAAATTCTGATATTTGCTGAAGACAATGTTGAAAAGAGGGGTGCAAAAATCTCTGAATGTGAAAAAACATGAATGAATGGGAGGCTGGGAGAGAGTTAGGACTGAGTATAAAAAACCTGACTCTGTGATGCAGACAAAACTGCTGATGAATTTGTCATGAAACGAGGAAACGGACTTGGAATAGTCTGCATAGCTGCAGAGGGAGTTGTGGTGTGTTGTAATAGCTGAGTAAGATCCTGTTAGCTCACAATGAGCAATACTGAAAGCCAAATGAAGCAACTCAGTGTATTATTCCTGGTCCATGTGACGTGCTGCTTTGCTGGGCTAAACAGCTGTGCTCCTGAGTCACCCTTAAAGGTTTAGCATCTGGAACTGCTCTGCTCTTATGTCCTGCTGAGGCACCAGATGCAGCTGTGCTTGCTTTGGTTCTGTTTGCAAACCACCTGAGAACAGAGCATTTTGTGTGTTCTGGGGGTAGGGGGTGGGTATGAAACCTGGTGCTTACCCTTGAAGCTGTAAAGTGACAGAACCCTATTTCATATTCAGGCCCTCTCACTGCACAGACACAAGGAAATAGCGTGTGCACACACACACACACACCCACCCACCTGGCTTTTTGGTTGTGTTCTTTAGTATCATCAGTAAGGTAAAGCAGTAATGTTGCTTGGATTTTAAACACATGAATCATAAAAATACTTCAAGCCTGTCCAGGGACCTTGTGAGAACCAGACTAGGGGCAGCTTTCTTTTTGTCATCATCTACAGAGCTGTGTACCATAGTCACCATCCTCTGCTCTCCTACACCGTCTCCTGACATCTTATCTTGGTGTGATGCTGAGCTAGAGATTAGTGGAAGGGACGGGTAGTGCTATCAAAATGGGAGCAAAGACCAAAGGATGTGTCCTGGCACATCCAGGTGGCTTCCCCTTACAGAGTTGCTATGTTTGCAACAAGGTGGAAACAGTGATGTAAGTGGGCTTGTGGGTGCTTTGTTGGAAACCAGCCTGGTTAGAGGCTGATGCATGTTTCATGTGGTGAGTTAGGCTGGGCATGTAGTCTTGAACTTCCTGCACTGTAACTTCCCTTGGCCTTCAGTCTCCTTGTCAAATAAGAGCTGTATTTTCAATCCTCAAAAGAGAAACCTCCAAAAGCACCTGGCATTATTGTGTGGAAGAAATAGCAGCAGCAACACGTGCATGTGTGATGCACCACTTATATTGAGATAATGTATATAAAACATTTGAAGTAGTGTCTTAACTGCCTGATTATGTGATCCAAAGTCATGGAGTCAGAAGAACCTCACAGGTTAACAGCTGCTTAGCAGGTAGCTGGCAGTAAGTAATAAATGTTCTAAATGTGGTCCAGTTGCACAGGAATGTGCTTAATCCTAAACAGATAATTTGGGTAAAATGTTTAGAGGCAATCAGCTACCATTGGTGAAGTACCTCCTCTGACTGGATTGTTAACAAGTCATGGGACAGTGTCTTGGTGCATCTTCACAGCCCTCATTAGTATCTAAAGCCTGCAGTATTCTCGTGTACCCAGTTCAGTTTCTAGAAGAAAAGACATAGTAATTTACCTGGGTGCTTTTCTTATTCTTTTGTTTCAGATCTTAAAGCATAAGCAAATGATTGCTTTGTTGCCCAAACAAACATGGAAGACAAACAGGAGAATTCAGTGATGAAGGAGGTGCTACCTTTTCCCTTCCACAAGCAATGAAGTTGTCAGAGCTTCATCAAGAAGCCCTTTGAAGACAGGCTGAACTGTTTCCAGTGCCTATTTTTCTTTCCTCAGGAAAAACAACATCCTTTTTTAGTTTTACTATGTGAGGACAAATAGGCCAAATCATGGAAAAAATGTTTTGAATTATTTTTTACATGCTTTTAACAAACCATTTGGTTTATTAAAAAGTCCTAAAAGTTTAAAAAATATTTGTTTGTTATATGGTTTGTTTTATGAGGTTTTTCTACTAACACACTAAAGCCTCTTTGTAGTTAATATTTAGAGATTTACAAAGTTATATATATTTGCATGAATGTGAACAATCAAAAACTGATCAGCTTTCACTTTTTTATCAGTACCTTTTTACAGTCAGAAAAAAAAACTTCATCCTTCAACAGGCCCAGATGGTGGAAGTTTGCATATTCTAGTCTTGGTTCTAGACAAAGCTATGTCCTAGATTTGCCAGATGCCTGGCAAATGGATCATCTCCTGACAGTGGTTCATTCTGTGATAAAACTACATTTCAGCTTGTTGTTGCACTGTAGCAAAGCTGTTATTAACAGCAGGTTTGGGCTTTTCCTAAAGCTTTTTATATTTTTTAAACTTTTAGGACTTTTTAAGCCTTTGCTCTTCATATTTTTTGAAGAATGTCATCTGACTCCTACTCATTCCTAGGAAATATTAAGTTGCTTGAGACTAGAACAAAAACTTGAAAACTGAGGCCGTGTATATAATTAAATTTAAAAAGAATCAAAAAGAAAACCACCATGCATTAAGAACACCATGCTTTCAGAACATCAATTTATGGGGTGTTTTTCATTATGTTTACATGTTGGCTGTTTGTGAAACTTGAAAGCCAGTTTAGTTCATTTTGAACCTGGTATGTGTAAAGAATCATGAAGCTCTGACACTGGTAACCAAAGATCAGAAGACACTGGTAACCTGCAGCTTTCCGCTTGTTTTGATTTTTGCCCTTTCCACTCCCACAATTTCTTCTTCTATATGCACCCGTACTGCATGAGTGATCAGCTTGTATACTGTATACTGTATATTTGTATGTAAAAATGTTCAAAAGTCACTTTTGATAGGACCTTTTACATGTACTTCTCTCTGTAAATATTTGTAATTTATTAAAAAAAACATTCAAGATGTAAAAAACATTGTCATGTCTTTTTGTAATATATACATGCATTTTTTAATTTAACCTTAAAAGTTACTAACTGATCCCCAAAATAATAATAATAATAACCAAAGTGATGTATTTTATACGGGCTTTTTTATTTGTTTGTTTGGTTGCTGTGTTTTGTGGGGGTCAGTATTCCTGACCCAAGTGTCCTTCTCCATTCTACCTTCAATAAATTTATCAGGATAATGCTGTCTGCTTCTTAATAACTTTTTAACAAGTCTCTTCACAAAGATATCCTTTGTTGTGGTTATCATGGTAAAAGTAAACCTGTAGCTTGTTTGCCTGCTTGGGCAAAGTCTTATTTTTTGTTATTAATGTGAGAAATAATAGTAAAAAAATTATTGGTGAACCTGGCTGAAACTACTCCCAGCAACTATACCAGTTTGTGTCGTGGTCTCCATTCATCCCGTGCAATTTCATACTAAACAACACAGAAGGGTTCATATTGTGTGGTTTTGAAAATTCTTTGACTCCTGGTATAACTGACATTGTTTCCAAAGCAAGAAGCAACAGCCTTCAAAAATAGTAAGCAGCTGTGGTTAATTAACCTCAGTTGCTGGAAATCTTCAGAATAGTTTGTGGAATTTTGGATCAGAAGTAGAAAAATCCATTTACATGGGAGGCTGACATAAGATCAAGAACTACAAGCTCAACAGTCTCACTGCCAGCTTTCACCCTTTTACCTTGCATAGGTTCTTCTGGGCATGAGAAACTTCGGGTAGAACTGCAAACCACAGTTTTCAAAGCAACAGTGAAGCTTTTTTTTTTAATTGGTATTGTTGTTTCTTTGGGTTTTATGAGGGGTAGATTTTGGGGGTTTTTTTCCTATAAGGATGTGAAGTCAGACATTTGGGAGAATAAATTCACCTCACTTCCTGCTGGTTTTGGTGACAGTATTTGCAGTGCCATTCCCTGTGTCCTTCTCTTCAAATGTCCCCTCAATAACTAAAGAAGAATAAACTTTGTTTTTCTGTGAAAAGCTTGTGTCCAATCTTACTTTGCAGTGAATGGAAAAACAGGCAGTTTTCAATAGCAGAGAGTAGAAGCTCACTTGAAATGCAGTTATTTTTGGCCTGTAAGCAACTTGAACCCAGGAAATGCTGATTGTATTCCAGGAAGTGAGCCTGCCCTCTAACATCCCTGATGCTGGTGGTAAGACCTGTTTTTGTTAATAACCAAACTCACAGTGAGTAGAAGCTGCTGCTAAGTACTTGTGTTCACAAGACACAGCCTGATTGATTCCTTGGTCCTGACTCTCCTTGCTTTATACTAGCTTTAACCTATGAAAGCAGTGCCTACAGGAGATGTTGCTCCTAATTAATCCCAGAATAAATGAGATCAGAGCTCGATATCTGCTGCAGAGCTGAAAGTGTGAATTTTGGTCCCAAAACTCAACCCACAGTTGGGCAGGCCGCTTTGTGTTGTGCTGACATGCCCAGCTTTCAGTTGTTTGCAAACACACTGTGCTGGATCTCTCTGTGCTGTTGAAAACTTGCATCTTCCACACATTAGCATTGACTGCACAACTGTTGGGAACAATCTCTTACAGATTCCAGTGTGAAAGCAGCCCTGTGAGTTGAGACAGCCTTCATCAGTGCCCTAGAGATAGCTTCATATGGAGCTGCACGAGCAGAGGTGAGAGGATTGGCTTGCAGCAGCAGGACTGCAGCTGAAGCTCAGGGCAGCAGGAGCATCAGCAGGCAGCGTGGTTGCCTTGTGAGCTGACTTGTACCTGTGCCTTAAAACCAGGGACTGATTATGCCTGGCAGACTACAAGGAGATGACACACACCATGTGTGGCATCCTGCTGCTGGAACACAGCTTTGCAGTCCTCTTCAAGCAGTAGCAGCGTAATTTAGGGACATGCAAAGCAAAAGGGTGAGGTGAGCGTGTCTGCTTGACCATCTCTGGGTGCAGTTTGAACTGTGGGGCAGGTACAACATTTCTAGGGACCCTAATGAGCATGTAAATGCTCAAAATTCTGAGGAACTTTGCCTTAGCATGACTTCAAGGGAATTTCCCTCCTTAAAAGATGTTGAGTAGAGTTGATTGTGGGGCATCACGTTGGCCAGTGCAGCTTAACAAGTGGGAGAAACCAGTGTACCCTGTGCTCAAGGACACATTTAAATTTCTAAACTATGAAATTTTATATGAAAAATGCAGATGCTTCTTTATCCCTGTTGGATGTCTGAAGAGATGCTTGTGGGTCACAAAGCTTACCAATTTTTTCCATCAGCTGTGCCTCTCTACCTAGAAAAAAAAATTCCTAGCCTTATAAGTTGCAAGTTTCTTTCCAATTTAGAACGTGTTTTACTCTTCTATCATACCCAGTTATATTTGTTTACCATTGCTTTTCACTGGGGAGTATCAGTGCACTTCAAGTATGCAGTTTTGATCCTCTTTTGCTTCCCGGGGAAGAGAGGAGAGAAGAGAGTGGAGTTGGAGCAGGAAGATGGAATGGAAGTGAACAGAACAATCAGTGATTGGTGGGAGTAAGTGCAAAGGAGATCCAGAAAGATTCTGTGCAGAGTACTGCAAAACAGACAATTTTAGGGCTACAAAGATAAATTAATTCCAGAATAACATTTTTAATGCTGACCTTATACTGCAATAAGCTGTCTTGCAGTCCTGACTACAGATATTGGCATTTTCCATTGATATTGGTGTTTTCCTCTAGGTCTGGTTGAGAATTACATTTTCAGATGTTTCACTTCCAGTTGCAAATTCTCCATTTTAAGTAAGTATTAAGCTAAACTAAACTAATTTAACTAAACTAATCACCTTGATGTTGATGGTGGTGTCTCCCATTTAAGCCAGAGGATTGTCTCAGAGGGACAGCACTTGAAAAAGTGGCAAGAAGCTTTAAGTGCCAGAATGGCAGCCTGAAGCTCTGTGTGTCTGGGGGACACTGCTCTGCTGGGGCAGGACTTAGACACAGCAGTGCAGGAAATTATTCCCAGCTTCCCTCTGCTGTGTGAAGTGTGAAGATCCCAAGGAAGGCCATTGATTCAGAGGGAGAGAAAAAGGTTCCTTGAGATAGCTGTTCTGCATTAAAAGCTGTAGGAGGCAGGTTGCTGCCCACTTACTCAATGGGCATTTGGTGAGTGTGAGGGTGATTAGCAATGTGGGATGCTTAGCTGTACATGTTTTCAAGGGCCAATATAGTTGTTTTTTTTTCCTAGAGAAATTAGAAATTGGTGAAGACATTCAATATTTTAACTTATCTTTAGGACATCTGAAAGAGGGGCCTGTACCCTTGGGGAATTGATCTCACCAATATCATCAGGACTCAGGTTAATGCAAAGCCAGCAGGCAGGATGAGCCAAAGCTTGGATTTAATCCCCACAGTGATGGGGGGCTTGTTCCCTGTGAAAAGATGTTGTGACTCAGGAATGCTGCATATCACATCTCCCTTTACATCTACTCTGAAGTGTGCCAGGGTCCTGGGAAAAGCTGCACTGGCTTCCAGAGGTGTGGACCTGGTTGGTTCCTGTGGCCCACCTAGCAGGCAAAAAGGTCATGGGAAACAATACTTAATTTGGGATCACTGTTAGATGATCTCCAAGTAAATAACTGTATGGAATGCAGTCAGACTACAGTTCTCAGGCTCCATCATGGCTCTGAACCATGAGTTTTGCTGAACAGCACTGATTAAGGATGAAAGTCCTCTGGTCAACTCTAGAGTATATTAACCAGAACTCATAATATGCTTTTTCTAATCACTACAGTGTCACAGTGGTAACATGCATATGGTGATTTGGAACACTGTAATCACTAGTAATGTGCTCCACATTAATAATTATTTATCATCTGGTTGTTTTTCAGTTCTGTCTTTCTGAAACCAAATAAATTAGGACAGAAGTTCATTGCAGCGGCAAAGTCAAACACTGAAAGACTAAAGATTGCTAAATTCAGTATTTGCTGCAGTCTTCCCTTACTCCCCCAGTTCTGAAAATTGACTTTTATTTTCAGCAGATTCCTCTTGTTGGTAGAAAAATGATCTGCTTCAACATTTATTTTGATTTTTTGCATTAACTTTGTGTAACCCACAGGCTTTTGGAGATGTACTTTTAAGTAATGCACTTTCTCTCAAATGTTTTTGAGTTATAATGTTCACATCATAACATCTGACCATTTCCCAAACTGGAGTGGATGTGGGGAGAGTCCTTTTATCTTCTGAGATAGGACAGCTCAAATTTGTGCAGTTGACAGTTCAACACAGACATTTGGCCAGTGTTTACCTTAAATACATATTCAGCTGAATGTTTTGGTTTTTGTACAGCATGGGGGAGCTCAAACAGATGTACAGGTAACATCCAGTTCTTCAGAAAGGCATTTAGCAGCCTTCTTGTTGTTTTTGTTTGCCTGCCCACCTCCCACCTATATCTGCCCTGCTCATGTTGAGGATGTAAAATGTCAAACTGACAGTTCGAGTGCAGCAAAACAGCAAACATATGTGAGTAATGGGAAATCTCTACCTGAGGCTGCCCCACGTGCCAGCAGTGGGAAAACATGGTCCAAGAGAGAGTTTGATGTACTGTCTCAGCCCCTGGAAGACCCATGAAGATGGATGCAACCCTCTACCATTACCAATATCAGCCATTTTAAACTCCTGCCTTAGGAGTAGAGCTCTGTGTCTGTGTGTGTTCGTGTATGGAGAGGTGTGACATTATCTGTAAGAAATGTGGGCTTGGGGGAACATAATTCCAATCTTCTGATAGAACTCTACTTCCCCTCATAAGTTCAGGAATCACAAGATACACTGCCTATTTTCTTTTTTTTAATGTCTAAATTGTCTCCAGATCCTCAGGCTGAGGATGAATTCCATTTGAATACCTTGTTATACATGTGTGACAGTGGCATAAGAGTGCTACATTATATCTCTGGACATAATAACTTTCTAATTTAATCTTTTTTGTATTTTTCTATTTGTAAGCATGCAAGACACTACCTCTGTGATCAAAGCTGTTTCACCCACAATATCATTTCTTTGACCAGTATGTCATAAGGACAGTAAAAGAACAGTGGCTTTGGCAGCTGTTTCACCCACCAAGTGGCATTCTTGCTGTTTTGAGCATGTTTCTGTATGGCAAAGGTATGTAAAATGTCAGACTTTTCAAAAGGTCTAAGTGATGTGGAGTATCTTATGTTCTCAGCATCCAACACCAAACAGGTTAATAGTCTTGTTGAGATGACACTGTTGAGAAGCTGAACTTTTACAGGGAATTGCATTATCAAGATAACATCAGTTATACAAAAATAATAAAGTCATCAATTATGTTGTGATTGGCTTGAAAATCATAAAATATTAATGAGTAAAGATAAGAAACAGTGTGGGGCTGGAGATCTGATAGAAATAAATACCAGACTGGTTCACAAAATTAGGACAGCTTGTTTGCAGCAGGTGGGAACTTGGATGGCAGATTCTGGCAGTAGCACAGCAGAGCAGGACAAGCACCTCTTCCCTAGAAATGTTTTCCTGAACTTGACTGCAACTTTGTCCACTGTGGAAATATTTCCAAGTGCTTCTGATATGACTGGCCAGCAGGCACCGCTCTAAGATCAGCAATTGCTTGGCTGCTATGGCATTTGACAAAGAGCTCGTCACAATCCCTTCCAGTTTCCTTTTATGGGGGAATGGTGTCCTTATAGCTCAAGGCACCAGTCTGGAGTGTATTTACCTGCTCCCTGACATAGGGAAGGGGTTGCCACAAGATTTGCACTTGGTTGCTGCAGGCAGTTCTTGGACTTCTCCTGGGTTTCGGGATACATAGAGATAGCCATGAAGCATTGCTGGCAGGTAATGGACAGGAGGGAGGTATTTTTAACAGATGATTATTTAATGCTCTGTGCTTGGAGGTTTCTGGAGGAGCTACCTGCAAAGAACTAGAAAAACAGATTTCCTGGGGAAAGGCTTCTGCTTCCTGAATTGGATTTTAGCCTCTGAAGTACGCAGTGACTTGCAACAAAATGCCCTTGTGCAAACAAACGTAGTCTGTGTACTTCTCAGCCACATCTAGACAGGACCTGTTCAACTGCACTTCTTTCAATACAGCTGCAACACCCCCTGCCCCCCTGCCCTTCCCTCCATCATCTGGTCACACAGGTTTTGATCCCAGGCTATTAAAGCAGTGCAAAGGCTGAATTTTGCAGTCTAGCTCTAATTAAACCTCTCATCTGCAGGGGTAGTTTAAACAGGTACAGCTCAAATGGACTGAATTTTTCCTTTACTGCCTTCTGGGCTTAGACCAGAGCAGGGATGCTGCTGCCTCCTTGGAACAGGTAGGGGAGGGAGCTGTAGGGAGAGGGCAGAGAAGAGACAGCTTTGTCACCATCTGAGTGACCTTTCTGCTTTTTTGGACTGAAGTGGGACCATTTCCTCTGTGTGCTGACATTCGCTCCAGCCCTGTCCTTCTGTCGCTTTCTTCATCTCCGCTTCACTTCGTAATTGCCTTTTGTTTTACTGGTTTACTCCACCCATCCCCATGCTCTTTCCCTTCAACTTCTCCTCTCCAGGGATTCCTCTGCATGAATCTGGCCAACACAGCAGGCAGAGAAAGGACAGCCATTGATCTGCTTTTATTACCCAGTTCTCCTCCTTCCTATATGTTGGGTCTGTCTTTGAGATCCTTAAGGCCACTTAAGGTTTCTGTTTGAGAAGGAGAAAAAAGAGGTATGAGGATCTCTTTCTTTTTTTTCCTCTTCTTCTTGCTCTGCAGATCTCCTGGGGTACTCAGAGTTTGACCTCTGTGGATTCTCACACCCTGTCTGGAGCTGCAGGAAAATCAACTCTTGAATAGCACATAATTTCTTACTGATATTTTGTGCGTCATTTTGTTACTGTGTTTATGCAGTTGTTGCTTGCAAACAGCACGTTGTGAGTTTGGCTCCATCTCCTCTCCCCTCTCCTCTTATCCACCCTGTTCTTGCCCTCTTGTCTTTGTTTGGTCCCAGTTTTGTCATGATCTAGACAGACTGGAGACTTCTAGGCTCCGGAAGACCTGCATTGCTAATGTAAGAAAACAAGTGGAAAAACGCTTAATCTTTTTCCATTGGACTGAAATCCTACAGGCTCCTTAATCTATTACAAAGTCATATAAAGGGCATAGGCAGCATTTTTTTTCTTTGGCGGTCTTCTTTAAGGGGGGCCAGGGGTGGAGCAGAGACAATTCAGTTGATAAATCAAGAAACCAAGAGCTAGGATTCCTGATTTCTGCTCTTGGAAATCTTTTGCCACTTGTTGGCTGTCTCACTCAGAGATTGTAATTTTTTTTTGTCAAAGTTTACCTAGCTGTTAAAGAATAGCTGTTGCACTTGCCTGCAGGAGGTGATTATGGAAAAGGTAACATTTCCCTTAACGGCTGAGCTGCGGTCGATTTAATTTGCAGTTTGTTATGAAATGGTAGGTATTGTTTTACCTCTCTTCATCCCCAGGCTGGGAGAACAGGCACAGAGAGTTCCAGAGATAAATGGTGAGCTAAATAATTACAGGCCTGGCTCCCAGGGATGGTTTGAGGATTAATGGCTGTTTGTACAGCACTTCAAGATCCTTAGCTGAAATCTGCTTTGAACTCTGGGGCATTTCAGGCTGCAGGTGATGGGTACCCCCAGGCTCTGGCAGAGGCCAGTGTTCAGAGTATACCACATCTTTTGAAGCAGACATGCAGCTCCAGGGATGTGACTGGCCAGGCTCATGGGGAGGTTTATTGTAAATCTGAGAAATGCTCCTATGTAGAATGGGAAGGTGACAGGGAGGTCCTGTCCCTTCAGGCTCATTTCTTTTAAGCAGATGAGGCTGCTTGAAAGAGGGACTCGAGGATAAACACATCCAGTGAAGGTTTCTCTAGCCATCTTTCTGGTCTTTCTGTTGATTAGCAGTGTCCCAGCTGGTAAGAAGTCAGTGCTCAGCTGTCATGGATATAAGACGCAAAAAGCTTGAGCTGCCTTCTGATGCCAGCCAGAGCTTCCTTGGTCTTTTCTCCTCAGGACCCCATGGGTTCGCATTAAGCCAGACCACTGCATTTCAAGTGTTTGGGGCTAATATTCCATGAATAACCATAACTTCTCTAGGCTGGGACATTTTCTGTCATTATCACAAATGAGGAAACTTTTCTGTTAGATGTCTGCAAAGTGCTGAAGTGCTAGCTTGGCTTTTACAGCCCTAGAAGGAAGTGCTGAGAGCATTGCTTTCCAATCGCAGCAGAGGTTTTCAAAGGGGAGGCTGTACTGTGGGAAGCAGTAGAAGATTAAAATGGATCCAGCCAGCTTGCACTTGTTTGACTACAGAAGCAGCCATCAAGGGCCAGGCCCCTGGGGAGAGTTCTCCCTGTCCTGAGGGAGGAGCACATGCATTTGGGAAGGTCCTTGAGTGCAGCAGCCACCGAAGGCGCAGGAGGGAAGAATCTTTCCAATCTTTCCCTGCGTCTCAGGAGTCCCTCAGGGCGGTACAGGCAGTTCAGTGCTCCCAGCATGGTCCTAAGCAGCAGCTGGTGGTGCTGTGTGACAGGGCTCTCATGGCACTGAGGTACAGGGACTGTCGGGGGACTGATTGTGTCCCTGCAGTGACCGTGGGGAAATGGAACAGGACATGTCATGGCAGGGGAGTCTGCACTGAACAGATGCAGTGAGTCCATCCCAAATCCTTTGCTACTCATCTCATAATGAGGAAGAAGGGAGAACAGCTCATCTTTTGTAGTCAGGGACCTCATCAGTGTTATTATTGTCCATCTAGTTGTGGACAATATGCTAGGGAACAGATATGTCATCTGATCTTTGTCAACCCTTTTGTTTTTCTTTTCTTATAAAGTGTTGAATCCTGGTTACAAGCAATGCAAATAAAAGTGTCAATTTCCACCAGCCCTGCCTCTGGAGAGCAGCACACTGGAGAGGAATGAAGGGCCATGGGAATACAAGCATTATTTTATTATGGAGACAGAGTGGGGACAGAGGAGGAACACAAAGAAAACACTATGATAAGACCACACAGATGGTGCTTACACTGGGGAGAACAAACCCAAAGAGACTTCAGGAGACAAATAGATAGGAGAAGAGGAAGAAAGATGGAAACAGGAGACTGAGCAAGACAGGCAAGGAATGACAGAGCCACCTTCTTCCAGTTTATCCAGAGAGTGGCAGGAGCAGACCTGGGGCTCTTCATCTGTGAAAAAAACAGTTATCTGCACACCATTCTCCCATTTTCCTGAAATCTCTGCTTTTGCTCCTCCAGGCAACCATTAATCTAATATTAAGCCCCTTAACCTCTCTAATTGTTCCCTTTCAGTGTCAGCTGGCTTCCTATTAACCTTTCAATCTCTCAGTAATGCAGTTACTTCTGACTCCAGCCAGACCCAGCTCTAAAGCTTTACCTCCGGCAGTGAATTTTCCAAGCTTTCACTTTTTTTTTTCCTGTTTCTTTTCGGTAATGATTATTACTGCTGTTAAGAAGCCAGTTTGAACCAGCCTCTAAGTGCACGAGGCTGAACCAGTTGGAGTCTATAAATAGCCCTTCACTAACCTTGTACCTTATTTCATTAGGTTGATTGGCTTCCCTCTCTCCACTTCATTGCACCTCTATCTCTCTCTCCCCTCTCCATTATTGATGCTGCTTCTTTTGTTACTCTCTGAGACACCTGCTTGCTGATAGCAGGGTGGATCAGCCCTAGGTTTTTTGCTCCTCAACAAAATAGTGTTGTTGCTGGAGAAGCATCTCTAGAGTTCTGTGACAGAGGGAAGGCAGAGGGTGAGGCAGGTCTGAGACAGCAAGTCAGAAAGTGTCTGTGCTGTGCAATAGGAAAATTGTGTGGCTGAGCACCAGGGACAGAGTTTGCCACTCACAGGCTCCTGGGTTTCTCCCGTGACACACAACGTGATCGCACTTGAGCGCAGCCTCCCGTGTGAACCCCACTGCACTCTGTTAAAGCCAAGGCTTGTGCCCAAGGACAAATGGTGCTGCAGTTCAAATCAAGCAGATGTACAGATCCCAGAACTGTCTGCTGTTCCTGAGAGCAGTCCTTTGGCCATTTTGACATCATTAGTCAATTTACTACTGCTGCTTGACCCTGCAACCTGGCAGAGCATAGTTTGCTTCTTTGCTTCACGTCTCAGCTCAAAAGCATTTTCATGCTGTGCCTCCATAATTCACCTACTTCTTCTAGTGCTAATAAAGTTCCTGAGCTCTTCTCAGCTGTGGTGCTTCTCCTTAAAAACTGCTCTTTTCTGTTTTGGGTTTGTTTTTTGTTTTTTGTTTTTTTTTTTTGTAAAATACAATGAATATTTGCGCCAAAGACTGAATTAGGCAATTGCATAAGCTGACCTGAAATGTCTGGGGCCAGTGTAAATCACAGCTCAACTTCACAAGTCTGTGTCTGAGTGGCATTTGCAAACTGCTCGCATGCAGCCATGCAGTGGGGCTGAGCATCTGCCAATGCTTCACAAGTACTGGGGGTGCTGTTGCAGTAGCTTAACAGGTTTTGTTTGGTGGATTCAGCTACAGCCATGGTTTCTACAGGTGGGGAAGCACCATCCCAATGCAGAAGAGCTGGGATCGAGGATCCAGTCCATTTTGCTCCCTGAAGAAAGGCAAGTTCTTTCCCTGTGAAGCCTCCTTTTTCCCCAAAGAGAGAGACTAAGAGGAAACTTTTCCAATCTGTGCTTAGGCTGACGTTTGCAACCTTTTGCTTCAGCTCAGAAGAAGGATTTGTGTGTCTAAAAGCTCTTCTGTTTTTTCTAGCTGTATCATTTGTCTAACACCAGCTGTTACCTTTCCCTGAGAGTCCTGCCTCAAAGTCAACAGCAACTTACCAAAATAATAGGAGCCATTCTCTTCTGCTCTCTGTACAGCTCTGTGTGTTCCTACTTGCTCACTTACTGCTATTCCTTGTTGTTAGAAGGGCAGATTCTGGCAGCAACAAGCCTTTGTCTTATTTTCTGGCAAACAACCTCGATCTGTAACAAGGCAGGAAAGGCAAACAGTGAAGAAATGAGAGCTGATAAAACTGGGGTTAGAGGAGAAGGTTAACTTCTGGCAGCTTCATTTTTTAAGTTTGATGGGGGAAAGGTTTTGTAAAAGCACCACATGTATGGAAAACTAATGCTCTCCATCCCCTCCAGAGCAGCTGGCAGCTGGCATTCACACCTGTTTAATAATACAGGTTCTCCAGGGTGGCTGTGTGCTCACTTTCCATTGCCCACAACCTCCTTGTCTTCATGTTTATCCTTCTAAACTCCTGTGCCTTGTTTTTGCTCCTGTGTCTTTTAGGTATCCAGGTCTCAGCAGGAAAAAGGAGCCTCCCTGGGGGCTGCAGCAGAGCCCCAAGGTGGTCACTGGGGCAGGGCCTCCCTCCCTCCTGTCTTGCAGGCCTCCCAGTGATAATTTTGGTTGCTGTGAGTTATGGAGGGAGCTTGAGAAACTCTTCATGTCAGGGCTCTGAGTGCCTCATGGTGAGAGGGTTTATGGCTGAGTCACACCCTGGCTGTGCTTATGGAGGCCTGGGCTCAGGCCAGGATGTTGCCCAGCATTTATGGTAGAAAGAGGGGGCCCAGAGGCCTCTCTGCTCCCCGAGGGCCATCAGCTCCCCCCTAACAGAGGCCCAGCACAACAAGGGGCACAACCAGGGGCTGAGTCGAGCTGGGTTCCACTCTGCCCCGCACACTGCCATGGTCTGGGGGCTGTCAGAGCCCCTTTGAAACGTCCTGGCCCACCTGCCCTTCACGGAGGGTCCCTTGCTGCCCTCAGGAAGGTCAGAGCCCATGGAAAGGCCACTTCCCCTGCTGCTGGTGAGCACACAGTGGGCACTGGGCTGTGCCTGGTTGTGGGGAAAGGGGAGCATGAGTGACCTGAGCCAGCAGAGCCTGGCAGGATGGGGACTGTGTGATGCAGGGACACCTCTCTGTCCCGCCTGCTGAAAAAGCTGCCTGTCTGTCAGTGAAGGTGATGTAGAGTCCTGTGGAGCAGAACACATGTTCAAAGGAGCAGCTGATGGCAGAGGTAATGCCCATAGCAGAGCTACCCCTGCTTTTTTATCTGTATTATGACAGGTGAATGGTATCAGACCCATCGTTAGCTACAATCCAATCGCCCATTTTGCCTGCTTTCTATGGCCAGTCCCATCTATTCCCCTTCCCTTGGGAAGCTTCCTAAATATTTATCCCAGTGATCAATCATATGACCCCACTGCAGCAATGTGATACGGCTTTAGCTGTGCTAATCAGCTTAGCTTGGGCCCCTGACCCCTGTCATCTTATTTTAGGAAAAAACTTTACACAGTGCCTGGTAAGGGCTGTTCAGTCCAGAGGATTTAAATCCAAAGTGAGAAATAGCAACACAGACTTTTGCTTTTTTTTGTTTTGTAGCCAGAATTCAGTTTACCATTATTCTGATTTGTCATTTCTCTAGGAGGAGCTGAGCTTTGAATAATACACAAAGACTACAATTTCATGATAAAATACATGACTCTTGACTGTTAGCAAAAAAGCACCCCAAATAGTAAAGGTTGAGTGCTTTGGCTGAAGCACTTAAGAGATGTTCAGTCATCCAAATGGACTAGGACACTGAATCCCTTTCCTCCTTTCTCCTCCCAACTTTAAATTAGGCCCTTTAAAGCAAAATGGGCTCTAGAGAATAGTGTCTGGAGTAGGGGACTGAAAATATGTGCCTTGAACCTCAGGGGGTTTTGGGAGGAATACATCAGAGGACAGATGGACCCAAAGATAAATATATTCTTGAAGTGTTTTTTTTCTCCACAGAGATGTCTCAACTCCAAAGCAGCAGCAGAAGTCAGAGGTGAATTAGCAGCCAAGAGCAGCCAAGATGTCAGCTCATCAACTGCTCATACTGGTGGGAGAAAGGGTGCTGAAAACCAAGCCTCTTTCCAATGCTCCAGGAGTGCAGCACAAGCCCTACAGACATTATATGAAAATATGAGCTACATCATATCTGTAGAAACTTGTTTTATTAGAGACATGAGTACTAACAACCTTCTCAGCATAATCTCTGGAGGAAACAGGCTGGCTTTGTAAGGGAGAGACAGATGAGAACAAACTATACTTGGATAAAAGAACAACTGGAAATATGTTGTGTAAGAGGAGGGTCTGGCAGAAACTGAGCACTTCCAAAGCCTGAGAACTCCTACCAGTGGCAACTTCTGTCATTTCTGATGGCAAACATCCCATGGGCTGCCAGGGCAGGGAATGTCTCCAGACCCCCCTGAGGGCTTTCCCAGTCCAGCTGCTGCAGCAGCAGCCTCCTCTCCCAGGCTTATGAAACACCATCTGGATGCAACAAGAGGATCTTCAAACTCCTGTGTGCCACATCTTCAGCCCTTCCCCCACCCTATGAAGCATGTCTCTGGGTGAGTTCATCATCCTGCTTTCTCAGCAGGTGAAAATATCCTCCTCTTTAGCATCCCAGGGAAGATATGGCAACTCCTGAGGTGTAATAGCAGACTTTGAACATCCTCAAGGCTTTTGAACCTGTATTGTCCTCTTGACACCCATGACTTGAACATATTCTGGAACTGATTAACTTGACTGCTTCAGTCTCTGGAAGGCAATGTTCTTTCTGCAGTTAAATATTTACTTATCATTGCGCATGGACCGGGCACTACAGGAGCCTGAGCAACATTTGCATTTTCTCCCCATAAACTGAAAAAGTAGCATCCTCCATTATTTCAGTGCTGCCACTCCCATCCATCATGATAGTCCAGTCATGTCCTGTTCAACCTAGCCACCTTCTTAGCTTCAGCAACATTCCTAAACCATGAGATTTGTAGCCCACACCATGGGGAGGCCCCATTGCACGTCCAAAATATTCCTTGGTTCCAAAGTACATCCTCAGACAACAACATGAATCCTATTTCTGAAAATTATGTGTCTCTAGCACTTGCAATCACCTTTTCATGACATTGCCTGGGGAGAAGTTCAGCTCTCCCCTACCCAGTCGTCCACTTGCAGAAGGACTTTTATGTTAGAAATAATTTATATCTTAGGCAGCACCACAGTGAAGTGGTAAAAATGAGAAAACCTGAAGCATTGGTAGGGGCTTTTAGAAATACTGGGGTATTCTCATCTTCTTTCCAGTTCCTACCTGCTGTAAATGCTGGGGTGGGTACTTCTGACATGCCAATATACCCAAGAGGAACATATCACCCCTCTCTGCTGCTGTCCAGCATCAGACTGCTCCATCCTGACCACAGCAGGCCAGGGAGAGCTGTTTGCCAGCCCCAGGACTGGGTCTGGCCCCCAGGATACCAGCAGGGTGGCACTTTGGTGCCAGGTTGGCTGGATCTTTGCAGGGAGTGAGGAGAAGCTGGGAGGTGTTTTGGCTGTGCTCAGGGCTGAGTAAACAGAGCAGCTTTTGCCTGGGAATAGGTGCAGTCCCTGAGCACACTGGTGATGCAATGACGTCCCTGTTGCCCCTCCTGGCAGGGGGAGTCTCCTGTTTCCTCTGGCTCAGGCAGAGACTCCTTTTTTTTTTCCCACCCCCTTGGCACCCTGGTTAGCTTACCATTTCAGTCACCAATGACAGCAACCAAAAAATAATACTACTGTACTCAGTTAATCCATAGGAAAATCCCACATCGGCACACAAAAGGTGGAGACAGTGCTCACGCATTTTCCCCTAAGGGCCTTAGGCAATGGAAATTTTCTCAAGCTCCATTCATTAACGGAATAGATGAACAGTTACGTAAGGTCACATGAGGGAAGTGGTTGGTCTTTGGTCAATGAAAGAGTTAGTCACACATCATTGAGCTGGATGGCCCTGGGAGGAATTGTGGAGCCACCCTTTGTATGTTCAAGGACTGAAGAGGGAGAACTTTAGCTATAATTCTTCACTATGCCCTGAGCTTGGGCACCACCTTTACAGACCTGGCATTGCAGGAGGCATGTGGTGCTGCTGAGCAAAAAAGCAGGGATTTGAGGTCTCTTGAGATCCTCCACACTGTCCTCTTCCCAGATCACTCAACCCTCCTCTGAAGGAATTAAGAAACTACCTGATGATCTTGGGGTGTCAGTGTGCAGTTGTGCATTCCCCCAGCCAGTCTGTTCTTGACTGGATACTCAGAGGGTAAGTAACATGAAGAAATTCAGCAGTCACAGGGCAGATAGAATCTGTATGAGGGCTCTCAGGAACCACTAGAACATTACTAGGACATTCAGCTGGGGGAGGATTTTCAAGGATGTCCTCTGGAACTTGTCCATTACTGAAGTGGTTTGGACTTTCTCTCTCCCCCTTTGAACCAAGGATGATGCCATCATACAGAATTTCCATGGGACTGACTGTAGGAGAGAAGATAAGGCACTGACTGGCATCCAGACCTCAGTACCCAGTTAAACAGGATCTGCAATAATATTCTCCCACTTCTCACCAGCTCTCATCCTTGTCCCAGGCAGCCCAGTCAAGAGTCCTCCAGTCCTCTGAATTTGGGTTACCTTGGCCCTTGGCTCTTCTGCTTTGGGGCTTGCAGCTCTGACTTTTAGACAAGGATGTCTTGCAGACAAATAAAACCAACTTTGTTTGCTCATTTGCTCTAATCCCTGGATGTTGAGTGACCAGCTTCAACCTGCTTGTGTACTTTCACCTTGCAGCCAATCTCTTGAAGGTCACTTCAGACCGTTGGAGAGGCAGAGGGACAAAACTTGGCTGGCAGCCCCCACAGGACATGGAGCAGCAGTCACCCGGCACCAGCCATCAGCAGGACTCAGGGCCTGATGAGTGAGAGGGCGGAGGAAACTCGTGTCGAGCAGGTGGGGAGAATGTGGGTGCAAGCTGTACCTGTACGGTGATCCCATGCCTGAGGGCTGGTAACAAGTTGTAACTGTGTAAACCAAAGTGCCTCCCACATTTGCTGAGTGCTGAGGCTGTAAAGCCCTGCGAGGAGGACAACTTAACCCACCCGGGAGGGCCTGCGGTGTAGATCCGGCCCTCAGGAGAAGCCCAGCTGTCCCCCTGAGCAGGTGGCTTCCAGGAAAAGCCACATTCCTGACTGTGAGGAGCTGAAAGGACCGTGTATGGGATATGCCTTAAAATAGACAGAGACAGAGGAACAGAATTCAGGTCCCAGGCAATGTGGACTCGATGGCATCTCAGGCGCTTGGTCAGGAAGGGAAGTGCCGCTGAAACTACAGCTGCCTCAGCCTTGACTGCAAGTGTGTCTGATAACCTTAGGGCTGCTTTCACTCAAGGAAAGGATTCTGGTTGAGATTTTTGGGGTTTTCCAGCCAAATTCCATCCTACTTTATTGTTTTCTGGTTTTCTAAAAGCCAAGCTGAGCTGAAACAGATTTCCCCTTTCCCAAATGTTTGAGATATTGTGGAAAGAGGTCTACCTTATATTCAGAGAAAAGGTTTAAATCTCTAACATTTAAAATAATTGCTATTTTTCTAGGGGAAAGGAAGCCCTTTTTGAAATATTTAATTTCAGTAACCTTAAAATGGTCTTTTTAGAACCATCTTACTATATCTAGCCTTCTGGCTTTTAACAAATATGTATTGTATTAACAACTAAGTATTGTATAAGCATTGCACATCTGTAGTAATTTTTTTTCTTAAAAAATATCTAAATGTTATAATACCTAGAAAAGGGATTCCCTCAGCAGTATTTCAAGTTGACAGGTTCTTTGAAAACATCTTTTCTCCAAAAATGATCTGGTTCTGAGGAACCAGCAATGCATTGAGAAAAGTTTGGTGAAAAGTTTCCAGCAAATTCTCCTGAAGCATATGTATCTTTTCACTGTAAAGCATTTCCTGGCCATTTGCAAGCCAAGCAGTGATGGGTTGAAAGACAGAGCTTCTTGATGGCAGCTGGAAAATGCAATGAGATGAATTTTGGCTTCCATTCACTCTTGCTGCGTAGTTTGGCTTTGCTCTTTGAAATAGCTGCTGTATGTTCCCCATTGAAAAAACTCACCACAGTATCAGTTGTTTCGGTAAAATTCTGGGAGCCTGCAGAGTTCTGAGAGCTTTTGGGGCAGCACATTTCAGGTAACAGGACCCCAGAACTGCTCAGGGCACAACATCAGTGAGCAGGAGGAGAAATGGGTTTTTCCTTATTGCCCACCTGCTGCTTGGCTCTCTCCCTGGCACAGCCTTGCTGCGTCTGCTGGAACGTGTGGCACCCAGAGACCATGTGAGTTAATTATTAAACAAAATGCAATCATTATGCCCTGTGCCACTGCTGTTCCTCACATAAATCTGTTGCACAGTAGAAAAACGATCCTGTGCAATGAGAACAAAGAAACCTTTTCAGGATGAGCACATTTTCCTCTGCTGGAGAGCTGCTCTCCCTTCACCTCCCTGGAAGAGTGATGCATTTGTTCTCCATAAAGGTGGGGGATTTTGGAAAGACAGATGAAAGTGATACAGAGCCTCAGGGCACTGATTTCCATGAACAATCTCCCCAGCTGTTAGCCTAGGTCTAGAGCTATTTCCTTTCAGAAAATACATTTCTACTAGCAACATTTCAGGAAGGAAAGGAAGGAAATCTTTACGAGTTACCTTTGGCATTTCAAGGCTAGCACAATTTCCACCGAGCTTCCCTTGAACTTCTAGATAAAATATTGACTCCTGGACACAGTGCAGAGGCCCTGGCAGGCTGTCAACCAGGAACACAATTAAGAAGACAGTCTCTGGTGAGATAGCATCCAGTACTTTAAAAAGCATCTGTGAATAGTTTCACTTGACTGACATAGAGAAAAAATGAAGACTTACAGGTGAGATCCCCAGATGCCAGCTACCCAGGGAAGGGTGCCCTTAGCTGAAAGAGCCAATCATGTCAGCTCTGGGAGGGGACAGAAGAGAGCCAGTCTGGTTTCTCTGCTGTGAAGCCTTTCTGAAGCTTTTTCTCTTACACAGAGGGGAAAGGGTCTCTCCTCTGTGCCTGCTCAGACTGGCAGACATGGGAGGCCCAGGAAGGGCATGTGCTGTGGTAAAAAAGGTGGGTGGGCTGAGGCCCCAGCAGATGGGGGTCCACCAGCTGCAGAAGTGCCCTGCCTGGGGGGTAGAAGCTGAGATACTGGCAGAGGGTGGGTCAGGCCATGGGTCTCAGGGTATCCTAAATATGTGGCTTTTGTCCATCATGTCCAGCTACCATGTGGAGATAGATGCCCAAGTCTCTGCCTTTCACCACTCAGCATAGTGGCCCTGTGGAGGCAGAGCTCTGTGGCTGGAAGTAAATAGATGGGCAACAGTGGCTGTTTCCCTGGGGATTTAATTCCTGAGGATCTGTGCTCCAAGCACTTCTGCAGGCAGCCTGAGTACTTGACACTGGCATTTTGCTGTCCCTGTCTTCGCTGGCCAGTGCCAAGCTGTTGGTCCTTTGCTGCTCTCTCAAAGAGGGCAAAGGTTTTGGAAGGAGTCCCTCCGCTTTGCCACATGCTGTAATAGCAGGGAAAGAGAAACATAGAGGTCATGTGGCCTAGGCAAAGCCAAAAAGCAAAGGGACTGGCAAGGCTGGCCATGGCAGCCAGGACTCCTGCCTCCTGGGAGGCAGGGACTGGCTTGTAATGCTACTTCTCTGAATGTTGTTTAAAGGGACAACAGAGAGCACACGCCTGCTCCTGCTGGGCTCAGTCAGTTGTGTTTGTGGTGGCTTTTGCTTTTCTTCAAGAGTTTACCTTGGCTCTTTCCCTACTGCTTCACTGGCACCCTGTGAAAGGACTGCAGTGACCCTTGTCCCCTGGATGCAGAAGGAGTGCCTGGAATGGACTGAGGAGTCAAGAAATGTGCATGCTCCATGCTGGCTAGCTGTGTTTTTCAGGCCTGCTGATGCCCAACCACAGCTGGATGTGAGATGTGTGATGAGTGTGTCTCACTCCCTGTCATGTACCACACACCACAGCAGTGCTGTGCTGTGGTCACTTCCTGTGGTGACCCCAGGGGCTGCACACAGCTGCCCAGCCTGCCCTGTAACCTCTTGGCTGTGATGTTGGGCTTCCCCCCCGTGTGATGCTGGGTATCTCTGCATTCCTGATGTATCCCTTTGATGAGGCACCTGCTCACACCTCCAGAGTCACACAGCCAAACTGCCTTGGCTTCAGGGGTGCAAGTGCTGTGTCGGAGGTCTGTGGTATCCTGCAAGCAACAAAGTCCAGCAGGCTGCTAAGGGAAAGGAAAGCTGGTGAGTAAAGGGCACCTGGCACTCCAGGGCTGTGTGGTCCATTTTATCACCAGCTCTCCTTCACTCTGCTCCCTGTCCCCTCCTCCAGACAGCATCACAGGGAGATGGTATGAAGGGGCCCATATCTGCAAAGACTGGGGAAAGCCCGGACATGAATAAAAGGCACAGCTGAAAGCCTGACCTGCTTCAGGCTCACTGCACTTTTTCATTCCTTCCTGAAACAAGCAAGGGCACATCCTTCCACAGGAAGTGGGGGCAAAGCCCACCTCCTTGCTTGTGCTCTGAGTTAGCTGGATGGGAAATAGGTCCAGTTCAGGAGAGACATAGGTGCAAAAAACCTGAGATGGATTTGAAACCTGTCTCTTGGTATCTGTAGTCCACTTTGGTGGTTAGGTTCTTGGTATCTTTCCACTTCTGTATGTTTACTGCTAGCATGAGACATACAGGAACTTTCTTCTCTGTTTCCTCTCTGCCTCTCGGAGCAGTTCAGAGGCTCTGTGTCATCAACTGGTTCTGGACAAGAGCTAACTGCAAAATGTGTTAAATGAATGTTAGTCCTCTATTTCCACAATTGGCTGACTCAGGGAGCTGCAATCACACAGAGCAAACTCTTCTCTAATGCCTTTCTCCATTGGGATTTCTCGAGAGTTCACATGGTTGAAGATATGAGGGCATTCTGATCATCCTCAGGTCATTCTGAACTAGTCCCCAGTGACCCCCCAAGCTGTGCCTCTCTCCTCCCTTCCTGCTTGATAGAGTCTTGTTCTAATCTTTGCAGAGGAACAGACACCCCTCTGTAACCAGGTATCCAGCTTTGCCTGCCTGGAACCAGGACCTTGCAGCTCAGTGCTTTGTGGACTCTCAGCATCTCCACTGCATCATGGCCAAGAGACATGCAAGTAGCTTCCCAGAACTGCTCTATGTAAAATATTCAGCATCTTAGCAGGAACAGGGTGTCTCTAGTACATGTCACATCACTTAGGTTCAGCTTAGCTCTAAGTCAGTGTTTACAGGTGGATTAGTTTTAAGTAGAAATTCAAGTGAATCTAGTGCATGGATAGGTTCAAGTTATAAAGAAAATACACAATGGTCATGCAGAATTAGGATTACTCTGTGCAGAAAGAAGTTTCTTCAGTGCTCAGTATCTTGGCTAACTTATGAGGCTGACTTGTCTGTGCCCTAAATCAGGACTAAAGTGCTGAGAAAAGTCCTAGAACTTCTTCTTTCCTGTCTCTGGTGATAACGGTGACTGAGGAGATAAGATATGGAATCTGGGCAGTCAGCACCTTCTTTCTCCTAAAAGGGACTGGACCAGCCTTTTTCACTTGCCCTCTGTAAACCTTAGCTTCCTTAGCCATTGTGGTGGGAAAGCACACAGAATTAAGTAATTTTGTCTTCCCTCCTTCCCAAAGAACCCTTATTTATTGTTTCTACTGCACACCTTGATTTCAGGATGTTATCTTGGATTCGGATGTTTAAGTGTTTTCCCATGCCTGCAGCCTCCCTGTAACCATACAAGCCAGAGATTAGGAGATAGATATCACAGCAGGGGATCTGGCACAGCATCCGTCTTTTTTCCTCTACTTGGAAAGAACAGGGACAAATATTACTTTGAGATGAAAGAGAATGTCTTCACTTTGTCAGGAGCAGGGCACTGATAATGGCTCTGCCTCACATGCTTGGCTAGCTTTGTGCCATACCCTGGGAGGCTGCCAAGCTCGAGTTCAGCTGATCCCTTGCTATCTGCAAGGGGAGGCAGAGCCAATGCCCACTCAACGGGACTTTGTCCTCCCGATGGCAGGCAGCTTATGAAACGTCAGCCTTTGCGTGTGCTGGCATGGCAGCAAGGCTCTGGCCCTCACAATAGCAGTGTTCTCTGTGGGCTCAGCTGGAGGAGGCTCACACACAGTTAAACCTGTGCTTAGAGCACTTTTCAGTAAGATCCTATCAGGTATTGGCAGAGCCTGAGGCAATGGCTTTGGGCTGGATGCACTTTCCACGGCAGGACAATGGTGTGTGTGTGTATGCATGCACATATGAGTCTCTATTGCATGTGTGCTCTGTACATGCAGGCTGAAACCCACAGGCTTTCAGAGCTCTTATTAATCACCCAGCACATTTCATACATTCTGTGGATGGGGCACAGGGGAAGGCTGGCCTTGTCTGACCACACCATCCAGACACTGAGCCTTGGGCTCCTGCTATCACAACGCTCTCTGTGCTGCTGCCACAGACCTGTTTGCATGGAGCACCTCTTGGCCAATGCCATTAATTCTTTCCTGTTCAGAGATGTTTTCAAACAGTGAGAAAATACTGTTCTGGCTTCTGTAATCCTTTCAAAGGGTGAGTTAACTGTTCCCTTGATGCCTTCATGTTTGGATCTGCTGCTGGCAGGATTGGGTGCATCTTCCGAGCACAAGTTGGCCCTATGGCTATTTATAAGTTAAGGGTTAATTAGGAGGTGGGGCTCTGAAGAGTTTTGTCTTGTTCCTTACAAGGTCTGAGCTGGGACACCTTCCTCTGAGCGTCATTTGCACTAGCTGCTTGCAGAGGGAGCTCTGCCTTCAACCTGATTTGAGAGAGCCGGGCAGGGTGCTTGAGAGAACTCTCTCTGGCTTGTAGGAAAGTAATTCATTGGCGTGACTGCGGTTTCCCAAGCAATCCACTCTTTTGTTGGAAATCAAACTAGCTGACACAGGCAAGGGGAAATGTTTGTTCAGTTTGAGATCAGAGGCTCTTGTTTTGAAAGCTCAGTTTTATCCTCAGTCCCAACTTCTCTCCATACACCATTAATCACTTGCCTGGGAACAGAGAGTTTGAACTGTCTCCAGAGCTATACAAGCAGATTTGGTGGCTGTCAGTAGTACTCTGTAAATAAGTACCAGCAGGCAACTGTGTAAGTAAACAGCTTCTTTGGGAGCACCAGTGCCTTTCTCCACAGTTTACGTAGTGCAGCGGAAGGGCTCTGTCAGCTTTTGCAGGGACAGCCCAAGCACCACACACCAGGCAGGGACAAGCTGCAGCTCCCAATTGACAGTTTTCCCACCCGCTTTGCTGCAGCTCAGAAAGAGCAGGATTTGGGGAAGCCGGGAAACCAGCTGTGTCACAGCAAACAGCTGTGCCATGACATCATCTTTGTCCCTAGGTGTGTATGTGTGTTTCAACATAGGCTTTAGTTACACAAGTGTGAACTCACCTTACCTACGGGGCCAGCATTCTTACAAAATGGGTTGTGCCTGCCAGAAGAAAGGCATGGTTTTAGGATGGATGAGTGAGGAACAAATTCTCTTTTAATAGAATAGGTAGGCTTCTACAGAAAGGCATTCTGGTGCAACTGAGGGTAATATATTCCTGAGACTTTGACAACTCTTTTAAGTATTCCCCTTAGAAAATATTTTTATGCCCATTTACATGGAATATTTCAGAATTTCTTTTGTACGTAGGTGTGTGGTTAAAATGTAGAGAAAATGAATGTATTTTCCATTAAAAGTGTTCATTTCCATTAAAAGGCTATTTTTCTGCTAAGTAATACCTGTTGTGTTGTGGGTTTTTTTCCAGCTGGACAATATTACCCAGCCCTCAGGGCCCTGATGCTATTGGGCAAGACTCAAATTATTGAACCACCAAGGATATAAATAAATGCTGCTAAATGGCTTAGCTCAATGGCCTTTGCCCTTCCTGGGGGATGGAGCTCATTTTCCATCAATATGATTAGCGGAGGAGATTGTGTATTGATTAATTGTCCAGACTCATTTCTCATTAGCTGGCAGTAGCCTGTGATGCTCGACCTTTTCCACCGAAGTCAAAGCAGCACACTTTACTCCCTAGTGGTTGGGTGCTCAAATCCCTCAGGCTCTCCAAGGTCTCTGCTAACAGATTTGATAGCTCTCATTGAGGGTAAACAACCCCACATCCTCCTCCAGGAGGCCTCTGGGGCAGAGCTGAGCTGCTTGGTGAGCGATGGGGTAGCACACTCTGCTACTCCCTTGCCCCTCTAGGAAAAAGCATCCCTAGCACACAGAACTTAGTGAAAAAGAAGCACAAGAAGCATCCTGGAGTGCAGGTGTGCTCCGAGGTGTGCGCACTGCTCACCCGTGGGACCATGATTGCTGAGCAGCCTTAATCACCCCAGCTGGGCACTGTCCATAAAATCAGCATTTTCCTGCCAGGGCTGGAGTGCAGGCAGCTGGGCGTTGCTGCTTTCCCAGGGAGGAACTCGCAGTCCCACGGGCGAGGGAGTGCTGGTGCAGCTGGATGGGGCCCCAGTGCTTCCAGCACAGTGTGTCCCCAGGTCTCCAGCTTGCAGAGCTGGCACCTCTCACTGCCTATTGTGTGCACAGCGGGGGTTTCAGCACGAGTGTTAACCTGTTCCCGAGCTGCACAACAACACCCGGGCACCGCCGCCGCTGCTGAACTTGGACGGATATTGCTTTTTCCCAGCTGAGCCTGGCTCTGGGTCAAGTGGGATAAGGAGTTAGAATTCACAAGCTCTAGTCCTGTTGCTGCCATGCAGCATGACCTTGAGCAAGGCCGATGGGAGGTGAAGGGAGATGGGTCTGTGACAAGAATGTCCTTTGCTGTGCTGTGACAATTTGCTCCTCAGCCCATCATGTCACTCACCTTAGACAACACAGCCCTATCTATCTGGGATGGAAACTTTGTGGAGGAAACACACATTTTCCACCAAAGGAAAGCTACCCAATGGTGCTGTGCCAAGCAGTGCTGTACCCAAGCTGTGGGCAGGACTGTGGTTCTGATGGGAGGCTCAAAGACTTGGATGACAGTGCTGAAGTTATGTCCATCATTTCTGCCTCCACCTGTGTTGTCTAAGGCAGCACAGTTAGGCTGAGATATCTGCAAAGGAGGCACATTGACTGCACTCCCCATCTTCCTGGCAGCTCTCACCTGGTGCCAAGGGGCAGGCAACAGAGGTGTCTGGAGCTGGGTTCTGTCAACAGCAACAAGCAGGTTATTTAACCTCTGTCACCGTGATGTACGATGCAAGTAGTAGTAGCTGCCCACCTCCTGGAGAAATGAGATTCTCCATTCAAACTTGTAATTGCTGCCTTGAAACAAAGGCTGTTGTATGTTCTGGCCCTGTGCTGCTACAGCCTGCTTTTCTACTTTAAATCAGCAGGCCACTTCAGAGCTAGGATCTGGGTAAATCTAAATTAGGAATACAACTTCTGTGCTGCTGAAATCTGAGACGTCTTTTCAAGATTTCAGGTTTTCAGTGTAGACAGGAATGCACTCAGGTCATCTCTACCGTACCTTCTGAGCAAACAGAGCAGAGTTTATCAGGCACATGCAAGTTCTTCCCTGCAGCTTCTTCATTTGGAGTTCAAGAAAAAGCTTGTGGAGTAGCAACAAGAAGGAGAGAAAAACTGAACCTAGAAGAGAATGAAAAGAAGAGATAGGGATGGCTTGAGGTCAGATGCCAGGAAAACATAAACATGGAAAGAAGAGGCTGTAGGAAGCACTGCAAAGGGGAAGGGGAAGAGACAAAACAAAGCTATAGAGACCAGGAGGAGCACCAGGAAAAACACGTCTATGTGAGTGGGAACACTTTAAGACAAATCCTGTAACAAAGGGGATCTGGAATTGAAAAGGTGCTTGTCAGGAAAAAGAATAATCCAGTGATTCCTTTCATGTTGAGACAAATGAGGGAGCTAGATTCCCACTGAAATGGAAGAAGGATGACTGCAGATACTGTTCAAGGCACTTTACATACCTCAGTAAACCATGTCCTAAGAGAAGAAGGGCAAATCCATGGCCCAGACATTACAGATTCTTTGGGAACTCCTGCCAGCAGTGTGTTTTCTCTTTGAAGTCATCCAGAGAAAGAGGACCCTCCTTGGCAGCTCGAGTGTGCATGTGGAAGAGCACAGCCTGCCGGGAGCGAGACACCCGAGACAGGTATGAACTAATGCATAAGGAGGAGGGCTTGGGATTTTGTCTGGGATTTTTAGGTGGGACTTGTGTGGTTTCCATCCTGGCTTTTCATGTTTAGTTGAAGGAAGAGCATAGATATTAAGATACAATGATGACTAAAGGAACATATGAGAGCAGGAGTGTAATACTAATTTGAGCAGGAAACCAATACTCAATCCAAGATTATATAACCAATGTATATGGGAAACCAGGAGAAACAATGGAAGTACCTGACTGCTAAGACAAGGACCTCATGAGCAATATGCAGACTGTGTATGTCAGGACTTTCAGGGGCTGGATAGACAAATGGCATGGCTGGACCTCTGAGACTGAAAGATTTGTGCTGCTCAGAGGAGCAAAGACCAGTGGAGCGTGTGGTAGAATTGCCTATGCATGATATTGTTGAGTGTGAAAGCAAAAGCAGAAACAGAAGTGATAAAACAGATTTTATTTGGGTTCAAGTCACCTTGAGGAAAGACAGCTGTAGTTCTGCTGGTGTTATCCAAGGTTGTGTCTGGATATTGATGATGGCCCCTTATGTTTTAAGAATGATATGAAGAACCAGGGATTGCCATTACTACAAATTTTAACTTCATACATGGAGAAAAAATTGCTACTAACATTGGCTGGGCCTTGGATTTCTAGGATGCACTGCCTGACATTCCTTCACTAAAGAGGCAGCAAACAAACCACAGCTGCTGTTGTGTTTGACCTGGTCTTGACAGCCAGTGAGACATTGCAGAACAATGTGCAGAAGATAACTTTTAACCTTGACTGTGCACAGGCTGATTTGGTTTCAATTAAATGGAAGAGTAAATATCGTGGGGCCAGAGCTAAGATTTTTCAGCCTTCAAACATTAATGGTCAGAGAAGTTGTAAGACTGAAGTGATTAAGCAATTTGAGTTAAAATTCTTAAGTATTTGTACGTGGAAGGCATTCAGGCTCACTATGGCAATAGTTAACTTACTTTCCCAAACAAAGAGCAGGAGGAGACTGTATAGAAAATGTGGCTGACTGGGGAAAAAAATTCCTCAGTGAAAAATGGGAGTGGTCAGCAAAGAAATCTATGTTGCAGAGGTCACAAAGTTCAGAGAAAGAGACACGTCAGTCAGCAGAAATCCAGGTGAGATATAGCTGGCAGAGTTGCTGAATTAAGTTCTTTGTAGAGGTAAAAAGAGCAGGGAAGGCATCAGACCTCTGTGCAGCACAGATAAGATCAAGGCATGCTTCAGAAGCCAGAAGTTTTGCTTCATTTTGCTGGAAAGATGGTGCAGAAGAAGGGGGTTACAAGTTGATGGTTAAAAGTTTCTGGACACACAAAGAATCTCATCAGAGGTCAAGGCAAAATTTGCAAGGTTTTTTCAGATCAGAAGGTTCCTGGAGACAGATCAAGTGGTAAATCCAATAGCACTGATATACAATCAGCCTGTGCAGATGGAGGTTGGATGGGGACCAGACACTTGCCTAGTATCAACAATTTTACCTGAATTTAATTAAGGAACAAAACAGGGAGGTAGTTACTTACAGACCCAAGAGCTTAGAACAGCTTTTCTTTCTATCCTAGAACAAAATAGGAATAATTAAAGATATGGAAGTGCACGGACAATCAGACAAAAATTAATGTGGCTGTATGAAAGGTAGAGTATTTTTTATTATTTTTATATTTGGATAGGAGAATAAATAATTTTAAAGCACTGGTTATGTGGTATATGAAAGATATCTGGGTTTCACAGAGGGGGGTTGGGAAGTTATGAAAGCAGGGGAATGCAGGGATACACACTTTGATAACTCAAAAGAGGGTAACAAATTGCTTAATGAAGAGATCCTGAAATAAAAAGTTGTGGGCTCATGAAATTCCTTAGGGACTGGTTTTGGCACGAGCTAATTTCATATCTTCACTGATGACCTTGGAGAAGAAATGTAAATATTAGCTGAAGAGACAAAACAAAGAAGTATCACTGATACAGAGAAAGGGAAAAATGCCTTCCAAAAAAGTTGGAAAAGGAGAGAGAAATTTCTGACAAGTGGAAAGAATGGCACTAGAGTGTTCTGGACAAAAAGAGAGGTGATGGTAGAAGTCTAAACAGTCTTTGCTTTTTATAGCCTAGCAAAAGGAATGTTAAGAGGGCATATGATTTCTGCCTATTAATACATCAGATGGGTAAATCCCAATGAAGGGGAGCTGCTATTTCAGCTAAAAGGCTGAAGAGTACTGGCATGAGAACACACACGCATCACCTGCTTAAAATAGAGGCTAGATACTTGGAGGTCATTTGAACCACAATAACACAGAGGCTTCCTTCTAGCCACATGTAAACTGTTTTCATACATATGCCATTAAAAACAGCTCTGGAGACAAGCTCTCTCTCTCCCTCAAACAATCTCAAACAAGCTCAAGCCCTTCCCTCTGCTCTGTTGTGGGAAATGTTAGCTAAGCCAAGCTGTAGGCAACTCGTAATTCCTGCTGCAGGTCATCCCCACCTCCTCTTAAACATCACAGATTCAAGGTCACAGTTTTTTGCCCAGCTTTACATGAGCTATGAATTACAATTCCTGATCTCATTGCTCCTGGGATTTGAATGCATAGGTGGCTCCTGTTAGCATACAGAAGAAGCTTCCCTGCTGGCCTTCCCAAAAATGTGCATATTTGGCACAGCTTTCACCACTGAGCAGTCCCTGACACAAGTGGGGACATTACCACAGCTCCTCCAGACAGTGTTACACGGGGTAAAGGGAAATAAACACATATGGGTTAAGCAGGATGTCTTGCACCCCTAAACAACTTTTATCTTGCCTTTTCATTTTTCTCCTGAACTTACACTACTTATATACAGAGTCACCTGGCTAATCCTGGCTGTCAAAAATCAGCACTCTATGATCCAAATCCCATAGGAGAATCTGAGCTGTGTTTCTGGGCTGCCTGTGGAGGCCTCGTGACAGAGTTGTGTTGCTCGGCATCAGACAAAACCCTAAGGGGAAAAATAAGCTCCCAGGAAGCATAAGGATAGAGGAGAACACTGGTCACAAACCCCTGGAACCTGTGACTGTGTGGTCAACTCCACCTGTTCAGCTGCCACTCAGAAATGTTCTTCTTTTGTTTAAGGAACTGCTCCTTGTGGTTGTGCTAGCTTGTACAAACGTGACTTGGAAACACAACTTCCAAAAAAAGATTTGGAATCACTTGACTGCAGGCATCTCCCAGTGGTGGGACCTGTGTGCAGGCCTGGTGGCCAGCATGTGGTGATCCTGCTGAGGCCTTTTCTTGCACCAGAACTCCAGCTGAAGCAGTGGCTCCTACGTTGACTTCTCCATAGGTTTCTGTTTGATGCTCTCAGAAGTTGAAAATTATTTCCCTGTTTTCTGAAAGGGAGACACTGAAACATCAGCTTCTAAACTAATGTACTATACCGCCTTTTCTGGGTTCCCTAGGGGACAATGACATTTCTGATTTCTTGTAGAGCACTAGAAGATGTCTGCCTGTGTCATTATCTCCATCTACTATTCTGCACATCCATGCAAGATCACAGAATCACTTTGCAAGTGGATGTCAGAGTATCAGCCTCTAAATATGTCTTTTTGCATGTCAGGACCCACGTACATCAGGGCATGGGTCCTATTTTGTATCTCTGTGTGTCTCTGTGCAGGTTCAACCCTCTGTACCAAGGACCTCAGAAAGGTAATGAGGGCAAAATCCTTATGCTGTCAAAGTTAAAGAGCACTGGAAATGTGACTAATAATAATAATAATAATAATAATAGTAGTAGTAGTAGTAATAATCCTGCTGTTCTAATAGCCCAGACTACAGCTGCTCAGAGTGCACAGATGAGGAATGCAGGGATCACATCAAATGGTCTTGCAAGTGCAATATCACATCTCAGGTCTTCAGGTACTGCACCCCTGTGCATGCTCTCCCTTTGCAACAGGGAGATGCTGGGAGGGGAGACCTTCACACCCTGGCAGTGAGGTGGCAGAGAGCCCACCAGTCAGAGGGTGGCTGAATGTGGGAAGTGTGTTTTCCAGCTGAGTTCCTTGTCAGGGGAGCTCTGCCACCCAGCACAATGCCTTGCATCCTTCCTTTCTGCCAGATGTTGGGCGCAGTCACTTGCCAAAAAATCACTGGCTGAGAGGCTACCTATTCTAGAAAAAGGAGGCACCACAGGCAGAGGTTACACTAAGAGCCAGAACTTGTCCCTTTTCAGGCACTGGCAAAACCTTCTTAAGTCTCTTTTTTCCAGGTGGAGGGAGAAGGAGGTCACTCTGATGAACACCAGCTAAGACTCACCAACACCAGCTCCCTTTCCCAGTGCTCATCTGCCAAGAAAGATGGGGGAGCAGAGTGCCCAAGGGACAAGTCTCGGAGTGCTGAGGGTAACCAGAGAGGTCAGCAAGGAAGTGATAGGAGCACTGTGTGTGCTCTTGGTATCCTGTGGACCTGCTGGCTCAGGGCTTGTGGTCATGTTTAGTACCAACAGACTCTTGGGAGCACACAGCTCCACCAGGTGATAAGGAAATGAACCTTTGGCTGCACCCTGCGTGGAGGGCTCCGGTGCACAAGAGGGACACCTCCCACGGGGCAGGGGTGGCTGAGGTCCTGATGGGAGTTGGCCAAGGCATGTCAGCCATAGCTGATATAGTTTTAAACATGCCCTGTTCCAACATGCCCATGAACAACTTGCAGGAGGTGAAGGAAAGAAGGGAGCCCTTTGTCCCTGCACTGAGAACAAAGGCTGTTCTGTGAGCCCCAGGGCAATGCTGACCCAACCAGCATCAGCTGCCGCTGTTTCTTCCGTCACACTGACAATGCACAGTTGCAGGGTTTCTCCCCCTGTGAGGAGAATGGGATTTAGTGATACCATAAGTTAGTCAAACAGCAGCCAAGATACCAATTCAAGTCCCGTTCAATGGATGCAACGTTTGCTTTGTGCTGTTTTTCTTCCACTTCCTGTATTTTGCACTAAGCCTCATTTCCTCTCCCTTTTTCTCTGTAAGCACAAGCACCACAAATGCACACACACACTTTCACTCCTCTCCCTTCTATTTAGCTCCTATTTTGGAGGAAACAGCTGCGTATTTATCTTGCTAGAGAGATCAAATGTTTTTCCAACACAGCTCTCAGAGAAACAAACAATGTTAACCACTGAAACCACCACTGGTGTGCATCAGCTGTGTCGCGTCCACCCAAATGAGTGGGACAGAGCACCTCACTCCTTCAGGCTGCCAGGATCCTGGCTAGACACTGGATCAGGGTCTTACAGTAAGTTTCCTCTGGGGTTGGGAGAGAGGCCACAGCCAGTCCCTGCTGGGGGCTGGCCTTGGCAGGGAGCACAAGTAAGGAAGCCAGCCTGTGGAGTGACGCTTGGTTGCTGGCTGGTGACCTTGTGTTGCCATTAGATAACCCCTGGAGCAAGAGCCAGCCAGGAGTTCCATGTGCAGGAGCTGGCTGAGGTGAGCTGTCCCTGCCCTTGCCACCCATCCACGCTGGGCAAAAGGTTTCCTTCTCCTGCCTGCTGAAAAATGCAGTCCTGATCCTGTGGCTGCCACTCGCAGGGCCCCAGGCAGCTGGTGGAGGGAGGGAGAGGGGACAGGTCACAGGGTCATGGGACTGCCAGTGTCCTTGTGGCACCTGTAGCAGTGCACACATGGTGCACAGAAGCCAGTGCTGAGCTACAGCTTCCCTTTTCTCTTGAACTGCTATCCAGGTGTGAAGATCATTCTCCAAAATTTCCTCTCCATCACAGATGTGCCTGCTGTCTGCATGGTCCAGAGGAAGGCATGCTGTTGGCCTAGATTTTGTCTTTGTCTGTAAGACACTTGATAACTGCTTCCCATTGGTGACTACTCCTGTAAAATCAGGGCAGTTCTGGCTGACTCTCTGGAGTTCTAGGGACTGGCCACAGAGAGAGAGAGAGACAAGCTGAGATGTGTGCACCTTGAGCTGGGAAACCTCTCAAGGATGTCTCTTATTTGTGAGTTCAAGGGTAAACCAGTATCCAGACTGAAGACAGGAAAAAAAAATCTTTGTTCTGGTCGGGAAGGGAAGAATTGTGTGAATGTGACTTGGTTGCCCAGGATTTCATCTGGCAGATATAGTCCTGCTATTGCAAGGAGCTGGGAACTGGCACTCCTGTGCTTACAGGCTTTTGTTTGGAAAAGTTCCCATCAGTTAGAGGTGCTGGGAAGGATTTCTTGAGACAGAGAACGGGCAGAGTTTGCATGTAATAAACACAAAGGTGCCTCCTTATTGACCACAGGCAAGCCTCTGTCCTGCAAATTAATAACTGAATTATTGAGTAATTTCTGATGGTCACACAGTGCCAGACATACCAAGAAAATATCAGAGCAGAAGGGTGGAGGTGTTAAAGCTCCAGAGGAGTTCTGGGGCTATGGGAAGCAGCAGAGGAAGGTCAAGGACTGCTTTAGTCAGTGCCTGCACGAAATGTGAGCACATAAAAAGATCTCCAGAAATAGTCCTATTTCTTACACTAGCTGGTTCTGATGTGCTTGTTAGTTTGGTAGTTTTAGGGGAGGAGAAAGGAAAAGAGGAGCATAGCCAGCTCCCTTAGAAGAGACCAGCCCATGGCTGGAACTGAAAACAAGGACTGCTGGAGAGCCAGAACTAACCCTGGCTGTGCCAAGCAACACAGTGCATCCCCCTTAAAAACATGGCTATGCCTGGGTGAATAGTGTCCTGAAACTGTTTGCAGAGCTGGGAATCCACAGCACTGCAAGAAAGGGAGCTAGGACCTGCAGAGCAGAGTGTGTGGACAAAGGATGACTGCACATCCTGTGGCCCCTGTGGGCCCTGCAGAAGCCACACAAGCCACAAAAATCTGAACATGGCTGGATACAGCTGCTGCTATAATATGATAGTGCATGAGACTGGCTCCAGTTCAGCAGGGCTGTGGTAGAGTACGCAGCATAGAAGAGATTCAGTTTGATGGCTGCTGATGCCTATCATTGCCAGTAAAATGGAGGAATGGACAAAATGGGAAATTATCCTGCTTATTCTGAAAAAGACCCCAGAAAGGACCTAAACTGGCTCAGAAACTTACTACACAGCTCATGTCCCAGAAACCCTGCTATCACAGTGTCAAGAAGCTTTCCAGTGCAGGGCAACTATGATGTGACAGAGTAATGTCATGAGTGTAAATACAGACACAGATTACAGAGATATACGTATGTCTGTACAAATGTGTATGTTTGCATGTATGTATGGCACACAGAAATCTCTTTCAAAGAGCTTTGGGCTCTGAACAGCCCCAGAATCACTGGCAGCCCCAGCGGGGTGTGCTCTGTGCCCTGGCAGTGAGGGCACTGCAAAAGGGGAGCCCCTGGGGCGCATAGCCAAGGGCAGAGCAGCCCAGGGTAAGCTGAAGCCAGCACTTCCTGGCCAAAATTAACATGCTCCTTGTTGCCTAATCTGTAGGACTCATCCCAGGGAGTTCTGAAAGAGACTCGAGCTGTGGTATGCACATGTGGAGGGCAGAGCAGTACCTTGCTTGGGTTAACAGTACCATCACGTGTTAACCTGGGCAGGAGCGTGCTTCCGTCACTGTTATCACCAGGGTGTGAGTGCTTACTGGAAAACTTCCTTACCCTGGAGTGCAGAATCTAAAGGGAAGCAGTTGGACTGCATCCTCAGCTCCCCTGGCTTTGGCACACATAACTGAGCTCCCCAAATATTGCTTTAGCAGAGAGCTGGACACAGAGCAGAGCAAGGAGGGTGTCTCTTGCACGGTGCGGTGACAC
Organism: Agelaius tricolor; assembly: GCF_023055355.1. Classification (NCBI taxonomy): domain Eukaryota; kingdom Metazoa; phylum Chordata; class Aves; order Passeriformes; family Icteridae; genus Agelaius; species Agelaius tricolor. The sequence continues at coordinate 24,103,879 of NW_027269269.1, forward strand.
CGAGCCCAGCTTCACGAGGTTCAGCATAAAGGAATAATAGCAGCAAAAGCATCCTTGAGCCTTGGCCAAAATCCGCCCAAGAGGGAACTTCAGGTGCCACTGCTGCTGGGAGGTCAGGCCAGCGTGCTCAAGGTCAGATTCCTGTCAGAGGCGGCTCTGCTGGCTGCAAGATGATCTCCACGCTGAGTCCGAAATGCTGCTGGTGGCCACCTCCACCAGCACCGCCACGATTGTGGAACTTTTTTCATGGAAACTATCAAGCTGGGAACATCCTTGAGCATGGAGATAGCTTTCCTCACTAGAGAGGGTGAATGGAGACATTCTTTTGCTGTGGAGAGTTGGGGAGTCAGGAGGAAAACATGGCCTCTCCTGTTGCCATGCTGGTCACTGATGGCAGCCTTCTCTGGCTGTGCCCTTCTGCCCCAGCTCCAAGTCTGCATGCTGGCTGTGCTGTCCCTGCAATTTAAGGTTTGTTTGACCAGCAGGGAACCACCAAAGAGTGTGTTTAAGATAAAGACAAGACTGTGTTGTCTGTGGAAGAGGAGATCAAGCTGAATCAAAGGAGTGGAGGAAAGATCTCGTCTGAAGTTCATTACCTTCATGTAACTCAGGGTGTGGGTCAGAGCCTTGAATGTGCAGGGCAGGAAAGAGATTAAGTGAGAGGAGTGGAAAAGGTAAAACCACAAAGGCTTTGAAGGCCAGGAAGGGAACATTCTGCTCAGATGCCTGGACAGAGGTTTATGATTATTTTCTATGCAGCTCAGTTGTATTATCCACTATGAAAAATCATTGGCCGTGGAGATATCTGATAAGAACTGGGCTGGCATCAGCTGGGAGAACAAAATGTCAAGAATGCATCACACTGCACCCCCACTTTTACCAGCAGGCAGGACATTGGTCTGGGAACAGTGTGTTGCTCACCCTTATCTCTAATTGCCCTGCTTGCCTAGCTTCTTTACTGCCTCCTAATGAATGCAAATATGATGTTTTGAGATTTGATCTTCTTCTAAGAACCCCTTCCCCTCCTGCCTCTCACCTCCTGACCTGTGTTCCCTAATGCATGGCCTGGGCTGGTAATGGGAGGTCTGGGGAGCTGGGAATGATGTGAGTACAGAGGAATACTTCTAGTCTGGGTAGCTCTGTACTCCTGTGCCAAGCTTTCCCCACAGAGCAGAAAAAAGTTGCCATTTATGGCAAAATCTATCTGCTCCCAAATGCTTCACAGTGAAGCAAAGCAAAAATCCCCTTCCTCACTTATTTTGGCAAGAAAGAGGATATGGGCTGTGGGTTGCTGAACAGCCTCAGCCTACACCATGACTGTCCAGGGTACACAGCAGATGTCAGGAACAGGCACCAGGGAGAGGAACAATTTCAAGGAGAACCAATGGACTGAGGTGAGACACACTGCACAGGAGCTCAAGGGCTTTTCTTCTCCTGCCCATGCTACATCTCCTTCTATCAAACCTACCCCTCAGCTCTGCAGGACTGGAGAGCTGTGTCACCAGCACACCCAGTGGGTGCAGAAGCTCATCCCACAGATGTGTGAAGAGCTGTTTTTCTAACAGTGGCACACACATGGCATCTGAAGAGACTTTTGTTCCTTGGTAAGGTGGGACAGGCCTTGTTAGGGTGGAATCACTGTTAGCCTGAAATTCAAAGAGGGACTGACCTCCCTTTTCGTGCTTAAGATTTGATAGGCATGAAGCTATGAAAGAAAAGGCTTTTATTCACTCCTTCCTTTCTCAAGCTTGACTGTAGCAGAGTGTCTTTCCTAAGACTGGCTTGGGAGGCTTTGCTTCCCCACCCTTTGTGAACCATCACATACAACAAGGCATGTCCTAAACTGCTGCTCAGATCTGCTGGCAATTCAGTCAATTTCTGTGGAAGCCTGAGTAGAATACATGTCTCTCCCTGTGTTGTTGGATATACAATGCCATCCCTGTCCCCAGGGACTGCTGCACCCTTCCCAGACTGCTGCTGGAGGGTATCCAGAGCCAGCTCCCTGATCTCCCTTAAGGCACAGCTGGCATGCTGAGCTGATGGGGCTCAAGCCCCAGTGACACCCTGGGAGCAATAGCATTGCTGAGCTCCCCCTAGACAGCAGGACAAGCCTATTCAAGCCTGAAAGGTGGTCAGGCAAAAGAATGTTTATGTAGCTGTATTTATACAGCTGTAGCTCTAAGACACCTGTGGGCATGTATTTAAACAGCTAGATCTTGCCTGAGTGTTCAGGTGTTAATATTCCACTGATATGAGTGAATACAGGACAGTCCTTCAGGACAACATGAACAGAAAACTCCTGACATAGTTATTACACACCATGTGTGGGTTCTGGGGAGAGGGGCTCATGGATGTTGGCTGAGAATCCAGCAATCACATGCATGAAGCACTGGGTGGAGAGCTTCATGTGAGGGGTAACTCATGGATAAGGCACCAAGGGCAGGAAGAGGTTCTGGGTGCTTCTTCTAAATTCGGTTGTAATTTGGGGATCTCACCCGTGGCATGACCCTGCTGACACCAGTGCAAGTTCCTTGATTCTAGTAATGATGCATGGATGAGTTCAGGCAGATGGTTACAAAAAACACACTGAAATCCAGAATGAAAAAGAGGAACGCTCGGCAAGCTGTAGCTATGTGACTGCTTCCAGAGGAGGTAGTGAGAACTCTGCCCTGACTGCTCTGTCTGTGACCAAAATAGACCTTCCCCAGCAGATCCTGAGAGTGGTCATCTCAGTATTAAGTTTTCTTTCCTATCATACCTTCATTATTTCCAGGTGATCACACTGTTCCCAGCAGCTTGCTCCGACTGCCAGCAGTGCAGCTGAGCTGTTCCTGACCCCTGGCCTATGGTAATTAGAAGGCTTTGCCGGAAGCCTTCAAGTGGTATCTGTTGCTTTGGGAGTGATTTGTCCAAGATGGTCAATTTTCACTGTGGAGGAGAAGGAAGGTCACTCGGAAATGTTCGCTCCAAGGAAAAACTCCCTTCATTTCTATTTTAATCTCTCTGGGGATTAATTTCCTCCTAAAAAAAACCCTGGAAGAGCAGAGAAGTAAGAGCATGCAGGCAAGCACGTGTAATAAGGATAGGCTGGGGACAGCCATGTTTCAGACTGGCTGTTGTACAGACTTGCTTTTAGAAAGGATTTTGTAAAAGGGAAAAAAACATTTAAAAGGAACAGAAAAATATCCCTGCATGATTAGCTGTAGATAAAACTTTTAAAAACAGCAGAAAATACCCTAACTGGAAAGAAAGAGCCCAGCTGTCTGCTGAGCACTCCCTTTCCCTTCTCCTCTGCCCCTGGGCCCAGCTTTGTCTGCTGAGGCAGCATGGAGCTGTGGGAAGACCATTCTCAGCCATTTCAGGTTGTAGCTTGATGATGTGGTAAACCTCCTGCCATCAGATCAAACACACCCCAGCCATGCCATACACAGGGCAGATAAGTATAAACTTGTTGGTTCAAAATAGTTTCTGAGTTTTTGAGACAATAGTTCTTGCACAGCCAAGCTTCATGCCTGTGCTGCTCTATTTTTTCACTGGGTCAGGTGCTGCTCATTCTGCCACACATGGGATGAAGCTGTGAGAGCACCACACAATGTTTATTCAACAGAAAGGAGCCCTGTCACCATGCCTCAGCCAGACCAGATTTATAGGGATGGGTAATGCAGGGCATTGGCTGGATGAAAACTATCAGATTGCCACCACAGAATACCTGTCACCAAAGATATGTGTGGATAGCCTGGCAGGTGTTATATGAATGAAGGGTTGTGTGAGAGCCAAGTCACCAAGGGGAGTCACAACTGAGCTGGGTCAGTTTGTCTGGGCAAGGGTCACCACCAGAACTCCTTTGGCCAGAGCTGTTGCTGAGCTGTGTGGAGCTGCATCCTCCAAAGAGTGCTCCTGTTGACTTCTTGGCTGTCTCCCCATCAGCCCTGCTCTGTTTAGTTGTGAAACCCGACCCTCGTATCCCATGTCCAGCAGGTATGAAGACCAAAGTAAATAAGCCTCAATAGAAACTACACTTGTTAGGGACAGAATGCGTATTAGATTTCATAATTCACCTTGGGACTCATTTGCTGAAGGCTGCTCCGAGCCCATTAGCACTGATGTCTATTTTTAGCCCTGATTCCTGTCAGCTGTGGGTCCCAGTCCATGAATGTGACACGCTGTCAAGAATTCCTTTTTTTTACCCTTTAACATTTAAAAAATAGCTATGGGGTTTTCCTGGCTGTTCAGTGTCCTCTGCCACAGTAAAGGGAAAAGCTGAGCTGCTGTGCATGTGGAGAGGTTCCCCATTCCTCGTGGGTGACAATTTTCTAACTATCCCTGACTTTCTGGCTTATTCCAGCGCATCAGGGATCCAGTTAAGTGAGCACATAGGACATGGGGGTGCTGGCTAGGCAAACCTCTGGGAGGTGACACCAACCTTCCCAGGCATTCTTAGGAAGCACATCTGTTTTCCAGCTATAGTTGGAAAGTTCTGGTGGCATTTCACTGGAGGGTTTTCAGTATCTCCTTCCTGATCAGATCTCCCCGCTGGGCTGTTTGAACTGGCTCTTTGCCGGACAGCAGCATAAGCCTCCCAGAGGCAGAGGGAAAGTTTTGTGTACCGTGCAGGAAAGTGTGGGGCCTCCTAAAGTGAAAGGAAGCACATAAATGCAAGATTGTACAGCTGCTGTTATCAGAGCTGGGCAAATCAGCCATATTTTCTTTCCAGCCTTCTGAAGAGTCAGAGAGCATAAAGGTTCACGCAAGTGAAGAAGTTACTGTGCTTGGAAAGCCAGATGGAAGAAGCAGGGAGATAGATGATCTCATGGGAGCAAAGATGAGAGTGATGAGAGAGATTTCTATCCTTCCATATAGGGAGTAAAAACTTTCCACAGACACAGACCTTCTGCCATACTTTTCATCAGCAAAGCCCAGGAGTCCGGAGGCCCTTGGGATGGCACATGGAGTGATGGGGAAAGACAAGAAGGGCTGCAGAGACTGGAGGAGAGGAGAGATAGAAGAACATGTGAAGCAAGTGCAGGCAGGATCTGAGCAAGCCTGAAGCACTGAGCTGTGGGAGAGCACAGAAGGGGCTCTAAGCATTGGTACAATTTGGGAGGTGATGGAGTAAGAAGCTGTAAGTGTAAGCTATGGAAGGTCCCTGGGATGCATGTTCAAAGCCAGACTCCTGGGAAGCCTATCCACAGAGCTTTACCGAATATAATTGTTTATACATTTTCACCTAATTGGGGTTAATCTGCTTTCTACTTTGGCTAATCAGCTGATTCAGAGGCCTAATAGGTTGGAGGGGGATGTTTTGCTCTCCTCCTGTTTTCAAGGCCATGGAGTCAGGGGCAAGCGAGCACCGTGGAGGGGCTCAGAGCTGCCTGCTGTCAAGTCTGGTAGAAAAGTGCTTTATCCCTTGAGGAATGGTGCTGGGGAGCAGGTCCCCAGGAGGGACTAGTGCCTTTCTTCTTGCTAATTGGCAGATCTTGTGAAAACGAAGGATTACTAGGAAAAAAACTCCTCTGCAAGAGCCCAGCACTGAGCAAGGTAACCGCTCTGCTGAGTTCTGCTGAGGCTCCCACATCCTGGGGGGTACCATTCCCAGCTGGCCCCATGCCCTGCCCTCACCCTTCTGCCTCAGACCCCCACCTCAGCAAAGGATATGCATTATTCTGGCACAGACATCTGGGGTCCATCCACTCAGGCACTGATGCTATTTCAGGTTCCTTTGCTGGGTGGTGAGTCATGAGCATCTCATGCAAAATCTTCCATGTCACTTCAGGCTAAAGGAGATGGTGTTGCCATCATAGGCACATCCTGCCCTTTGAGGGTGGGAAAAAAGTCAGGGTGAGCTCAGCCATGTGATGGGAGCTCACTGTGCTACAGGGAAGCTGCTGTAAAGGCTGTCTCTAAATGCTGCTCATTACTTAGCTTGTGAATATTGACCAGCACCTAGAGCCAATACAGAACATCCTCCATTGCCTTCTCTACCACACCCTGGTCCTGGCTACCTGCTCCCTTCCCCAAGCATTGGAGCCCCATCCACCCCAGTCACAGCTCCCTCAGCCCCTTACCCAGAAAAGGATGCCAGGGCACAGTGGGGTGAAGCTTTCCTCTAATGTGAGTCACTCCTTGTCCAGACTTGGCTTCAGAGTAGCTTTCTTTTGGAAAATGGCAACTAAACTGGTGAGTGACAGCATGAAGTGCAAGAAATGCTCCTGGACAAGTGTGAGATGTCCAGGTGAGCTGGAACTCCTGAGCAGCAACTGTAGCCAAAAAAGCATTCCTGCAAGATGTGTTTGGATGTGTCTGGAAAAGAGCCTCAACTACAGTGCAGCATAAGGACAGCCCAACAGGGAGCCCGGGGGCCACTGGGGAGGGGGTCAGCTCTGGCCAGGATGTTCTGAGCAGCAGGTGGACCTTCAGGAGTCCCTCCTCACCCACACCTTTGAGTCTTAGTGAGAAGCCCAGTGCTAAGGCTGTTTAAAGCTGAAATGTCAGGAAGAGCAACAGGACTTTTTTTTTTCTTTTTTTTTGCCAGCATCTGACAACCAACACTGATTTTGCAACTTCACTGCAGCGGGCCTCAGGCACTGACCAAAATGTTTAAGGAAGTGTAATGCCCGAGTCAAGGAAGTGTCACGCCTGGGTGGACTGAGTGTCATTTCTGCATCACCTCCCAGTCATCATCAGATCCAGTAACACACATCCCACCTTTTTTGGTTCCTCCCTTAGTGCAACTCATCATCTCCCCTTCCCAACTGGGATCACCGCACGCTCAGTTGCATCAACTCAACTGTTAGCATGGGCAGACTCCAACAATTGGAAGACTTTATTATTTTTAATCATCGCCAACTGGGGGTTCCACAGTAGAGTGTCCAAGACAAAGTGAAACAGTTGCCACCCTCAACTTCTCATTTTTTCCCTCCCTAGTGCTTTCTGAGTTTATATTGTTCAGTACATGAGGTAAGTGACCCAGCTTTAAAACACCATCTTAAAAAACCAAAAATTTATGAGGAAAGAGGGATGACAACATGGAGTTTTAATTGCAGAGCCTTTTGGTGAGGTGGTTTAGTGATCCTTTGCAGAGATAGACACATATCTAAGAAGGGCACAGGCCAGTAGTTCAGGAACAGGGCTTGAAGCATCTCCAGCTTGTTTTAGCATAACAGCACTAGGAGCAATGAATAGTTAGGACTTCATGGTGACTGCCCACATGCAAAAGGCCAGCTCTCTCACAGAGTTCTCACAAAAGAGAGCCATACAGGCATTAACAGTAAATCAAAGCATACAGAAAAAGGTTAGATACTCAGAGGGAAGCAGCATGACTCACTTCAGCTCACAGAGGCAGCTCAGACCCCAGACAACAGCAACACCTTCCTCAGAAGTGGAGGATGCAGAATCCATGATCAGCCCCTGCCCTCATTCCACAGGAGGCACGAGCCAGTATCAGGACAGGGCATGTGCCATGCGCAGAGGTCACCAGGAAACACTATCCCTTGCTTGGCTAAGCAAGCAAGAAAATCAGTGTTGATTTTGAGAACAAGGCTGCTTGGATCCATGACAGTCAGTGGAAGCCTGCTCTCAAGTCAGGACCCAGCAAGGAGCCCCTTAAGGCAGGCCAGCTCTTCACTCAATGCTCCATTTGCTCAAAGAAGCCAAGATGCACAGCCAAGGAAGCTTCCTGAGCTGTGAGATGCAAGTGCTGGCAAACAGTTTGTCACATTAAGCACTGAGCTGGTGTAAGGTGGACTGGAGCTTTTACACATGCTGTTGTCTGTGGGTCAAGCAGCTCTGCTTCCCTATTACAAAAACAGGAAGCCAGGGACTAACCCTTGCACTCACCACCACACCCTAAGCCAGGGTGGGGAGGCTGCCCTGAACCAGTTTTTGCCTTGAGAAAAACATCCACCTAAGACCATGTGGGGGCATCCTCTTATAATCCATCTTTATTTGTAAAAATCCACATATAAAATCTTCGGTTTCCTTTTACAAAAACATAAAGGCACATAAAACTACTCAAACTCTCATCCCCCTGGACTGATGGTCGGACACTCCCCTCCACCCCAACCTCCCCCTTGCTTTCTTTCTCCTCCAGTCCACGTTTCTTCATGTTTCCTTTAGTTTTCAGCTCACTCCTGCTCAGACACAGTTCTGCTCTTGCAAAGATGAAGTATGCACACAGGGGAGATGGTGGAGAGGTGGCATGGGCTGTGCGTGGAATGTTTTACAGGTACTTTTTAGTAGTAGGTCTCTCTTTCCACCCAGCCTGAAGGAAAAGGAGGGAGAAAGCAGAGTTAGTCTCAAGGCAAACCAAGTATGAGGCTCATGAGAGCTCCTTTTGGGTTCTTGAAAACTTGCACTGTAGCACCTGAGCTAATAAGTGACCTGCCACAATGGGAATATCTTGCCAAATTGATGTTCTCCAGCTTTCAGGAACTCTTCCAGCTTTCTAGAGCTATCCAAGCATTAATCAGTCATTTCCATCTACTTCAGTGCATCTGTACTTTTATATAATGGGAGAGAATGTAGGGACAGCAAGAAGGCCTTAATTTGGACCAACTACACAATTAATGTTGAGGAAAGGGAAAACACAGCAGAATACAGCCCCAAATAGTGCGTAGGGGTCCCCAAGCTTTGCTGGGGTTTCTGGAGAACTCCGCAGCATGAAGAGGTGGGGAAGGAAACAGAGATGAGCAGCAGATTCTTACCGCCAGGGTTGCGCCTGATAATGAGCTTTCTGACTTCATCATACACGAATATGAGGAGGGAGTATGGGAAAGCACAGAACCACCAGGTCGGCCTGTTTGGGAGAGGAGACAGTGAGAACACGGGCTGTGGAGATGCTCTTGGCCTGGCACAGCTCTGACTTGATGGCACACTCAAGTGCAAGAAGGCTGGCATGACCCAGCTTGCCAGTTCAGTCAAGAATCCTCCAAGCCAAGCATTACTACCAGGTTTTCTGCTGCAAGAGATTAATTCACTTTTGGATAATAATTCCAACACAAGGTGTGTCATGGCACCTTTGCTCATCTCTGTACCAGCACCTCCCCACCTACCAATCAAGCAATATTTCCTCTAAGTACACAACCTTTGTGCCCAGAGCCTTGCTGGCTGGAACTGTATTGTTTCCCCTTGTGATTTACACATACTAACATCCAGATGCTGCAGGCACTGGGCAGAGGCCAGCTTTCTTGTTAGGAAATGCTCACACTTCAGCACCCAACTCTTGGAATGCAAGATGTACCAGGATTTATTTTTTTTCCATGAAGATTTCCTGACACTTAAACTTTGAACAGTCCTCTGGCTTAAGACTAAACTCTGCCATGAAGTGTTGCAATGCTGTTGAGCAACACTTAAAATGTTGGCACCTTCCCAACCATTAGGAAAGTTAGTGTGCATCAACTGGTCATCTGCATCTATGTAGCAGCTTTTAAAAGACTTTACTACTTGTTCTCTTCCCAAGAGATGTAGGAAAAAAGCACAAGACGTCATCAGCAGTTCTTCAGTACCCAGGAGTCATCTGGCCTATGAATTACACAATCTAACTGGCTTTCTTTGGAGGTGCAGTACCATTCCCATAAAAATACTCCATGAAGTAAGTGCAAGAGGCAGCTGCACTAGAGCACACTGGTATTGAAGTTGTATCACTGATTTTTAGTGAGGCACTGAACAAGAGGCTCCTCATAAACATTCCACACAGTGAAGAAAACCCCAGTGTGCCACAGGACAGCAAAGGATCACTAACACCCTCTAGCCTGAACTCTTAAGACTAGGTTTGATGCTCCACTGGTTCACAACTACTTTCATCCATCTCCCCACCCAAGTGCTATTGTTCTGTGGTACGATCTGTTACACAAAAAGCATGATGCAACTTACTTCAGAGGATACATCCTTAGAGCAACATCCATCCCAGGGCAGTAGGACAGGAAGGCAGCCAGAGCAGTCTCCTCAAAGAGACCAAATATTAAGATCTTGTTCCTAGAAGAGACAGGAAGGAAGTCAAGAACAAAGTACTTTCAGAGATGATCTCCTAAAAAACAACCTAGCTGCCACAGGGGAGTGAATGGAAACACATTCCAGTCCAGCCCAGAAGGTCATCAGGTGGGGACTACCAGGCCATCCATCCAATGCAACTGCAGAGTTGCCATGATGGTATTTTAAGTCTCTTCAGAGACAGCTCATGATCAAATCAACCAGCAATTGATTTCATCACAAATTCAGGAGGCAGCTGGAGTTTATGCCATGAGATCTCTTGATGTACAAGACCAGGAGTTCAAGGCTGTGTGCTGGAGTGTCTATGGGCTAGTGAGGTGTGCTAGCTTCCACAGACAATGACAACAGAAGCCACCATTTCTTTGTCTCAGCCTGACAACTGAAAGTACTACAAGGAAGAGAGCACCCAGTCTTTTACCCACTCCCAAGGTAGTCTGGTCAAGACTTTTGCCAAAACACCCAGACACTGCTGGGATGAAGGACTAGAGTGCTGTGTGCTGGAGAACACACAGAGTTCAATTCTAAATCCTCCATGGACAGGCTGACTTACTTCATCCCCTGCTGGAAGACAGAGTTTCTTCGGGTCTTGCAAATGATCAAGTCTGCCCACTGCACGACCACGATGCTGACAAAGAAGGCTGTGTGGCAAGTGAACTCCACTATCTTCCTCTGCTCATAGGTCTAGGAAGCAGACAAAGCAGAGAGCATTTGTTCAGACACGCTGCCTTTGCTCTCTGGTGCTCACACCAAGTTCAGCAGGTGTTAATATTTTGGCTGGCAGCCTCTAGGGTGAGCCTCAAAACTCACCCATTGCTGCCCATAGCTGTCTTCCACATCGTTAATCCATCTGTCATCCCACTGAACTCTGATCCCTAGCAAGCCAGAAGGCCAGAATCCATTCTCTGCCATGATTACAAAATAGGTGAAGAAACCTCCAAGGGCCTGGATCATACCTAAACAGGTAAGAAAGGATGATAAAACTGATTAGGCTACTGTGCAGAACAATTATAACAGAACAACAGTTTGTAGGCAACCCTTAACCACCTTAAAAATTGCTCCTTGCAGTGCTCCATGTCCCAAGCAGCAGCTGTAGAAATAGTTCACACTAACATCAAACTCAGCTGCAATCCTTTTGCTGAGCAGCTTCTGCCCCCAACTTTGTACAGAGTTACTTCTGTTCTGGCCCTGTGCTCTGATGGCACCATACTCAAGGACAAAAGATAAAACTCCCTTTGTATTCTTATTATGCCTTGCCCACCCCCAACCCTTGCAAAGTACAGTCAAGAAGGTTCCCAAGGTCTGCTGCAATTAAGCGTGAGCTCCCATCCTGTGAACTGGGCACGTCTCTGTAGCTGCCTTTAATCAAAGCTCCTAATGCTGTGTGTTTAGGGATACGCTGGAGAGAATCCTTTACTTCTAATTAAACTAACAATGAGATCTATGTTCTTGCTGAACAAGTCTGAACCAGAGGAGAGCTGGTTGTCAGCCAGTTCCTTTACAGCACTGTGCAATTAAACAAAATTACTGTGAAAGCGATTCAATGGATCAAGCTGCACAAGCCACCGCTATAAGCCATGGGGGAAGAATCATTGCAAGTTCTTTACAGCCTGAGGTTCTGGTTTACACACCCCAAACCTCAACCCTACCAAAATAAGCAGAGCAGTCACTGACTCAAGATTGTGTACAACCCCTGCTACCACCAAGTTCAAACTGGTGCCAGAGAAAACAGAGCAGCTTACCAATCTGCCCATAGGCCATGCTGATCAGCCGTTCATTCACCAGCTTGTCTGTTTTGGGATTTCTGGGCTGCCTCTTCATGATGTCACTCTCTGCTTGCTCATATGCCAGGGAGATAGCAGGGACCTGAGGGTGGCAGGACTGCTCTTAGAAGAGTTTCAACTCTCCACTGTATAGAGTCTTCCCTGTCCCGTGCATTCAGTGCCAGAAACAGCACTCCCCAACAAAAGGGATCTTCCAAAAGGACCTTACCCCCCTCCCTTTCCACAGATTATTCTTACAGGGAGCTGAAAGATCCTCAGACTCAAGAGCCATGAGATGAATGTGAATAAAAGGCGTATCAGATGGCTGCTTACTTTAAATCAGAACACTAGAGGAAATTATTTAAGCATTTTCCTTCCACCTGTCCTTTCTTTAGGGTACCTAAGAACATGCACATTTTTTCTGGAGACAAAAAAACCACATTCACCATGTCAGTGCCCAAGTCAATGCAGAGGATGGTGACTGTTCCCAGAGGAAGGGGTATGTTTGCAATGATGAAGATCAGGAACGGCGTGATTTCAGGAATGTTACTGGTCAAGGTGTAGGCAATAGACTTCTTCAGGTTATCAAAGATCAGACGACCTGGGGAAGGAAGAGAGAACAGGGTAACACTCTCTTGTCAGCAGAAGGCAGCCAAGCAGCTCACAGGCAGCCTCAGTGCTAACACCAAATGGCAAATTGCTAGTGCAGCAAATGAAAGGGTTCTCTCTATGTAAGGGTGAGACTGCTATATGCACAGCAACACCTGTGGAGAGTGACACTTCTGGTCACAGCACTCAGGGCTCACTGCATAGAGCCTTGGTTTCTGGACATCATCAGGAGCCCCTGGAGGGACCCTCTGTTCTGCTCCTGTTTGAGAGCTACTTCTCCATCAGGGAGGAAAACGTCACACTCAGCTGGCAAAGATGACTGTAAGGTCACGTGTTAGGCAACAGCACAAAGTAGCTTTTGTTACTCAGCTGCTTCCTACTCTTACCCATCCCCAAAGGCTCCTGCAGAACACCCATGGAAAGAAATAAAACTTTGAAGGGAGGAGGAAAAGTGCTGCTCTCCTTGAAAACTCTTGTCATGGAAGCAAGCTCAAAGAAGAGCCCCCCAGATGCCTCTATTTCAGAGGGGATGCTGAAGCATGTTACTTTACCACCACTGCACACAAGTTACAGACTCACCTTCTTCAACCCCAGTGACAATGGAGGCAAAGTTGTCATCCAGGAGAATCATGTCAGCTGCCTGCTTGGAGACATCTGAGCCAGCAATACCCATAGCAACACCAATGTCAGCCTTCTTCAGGGCTGGGGAATCATTCACACCATCACCTGTGACTGCTACAATTGCACCCTAGTCACAAAGAGAGCAACAGCAAGACTGAAATAATCATGTAAGACATGTTTTTGGCAGAAAAGCTTTCTACTACCTTACAGATGAAGCACAAAAAACTATTTCACTTTGCTGTAAAGAGACCTCAGTTCCTCCTTGCCCTCCCCTCACCCTTTCCCTGTTCTGATCAGGCTCATCAAGGGAACCACGGTGCTCTCTCGAAAGGACATACTGCATAACACATGAGCATGTTGGATCCTCCTCTCCCAAGCACATCCAGAGAATTTAGGAATTAAGTTTACTAATTAACATCCTAGCATGAGAAGAAAGTCTCAGAACAAACTGAAGATGTTTTCCTGTCAGACCCTTATATTTATGTATTGTCGAGCAGCCTGACATCAGCAGCTGTAGGCTGTTGACAGACAGATTTAATCTGGCTCTTTACATGCGGGCACTGAGGAGACTTAGCCCTAGCACTTCAACAGCAGAACAGCCTGGTAGTTTACATATAAATGTCTGGGCATTTCTCTAATATGACATCCTTACTCTCCCTCTCTTTACCTGTCGCTGGCAGCCTTCCACAATGATAAGCTTCTGCTGAGGAGATGTCCTGGCAAAGACAATTTCTGTGTGGTGAAGCAGGATGTCATCCAATTGCTCGCTAGTCATGTCCTTCAAATCTGAGCCATGAACCACACAAGCTTTGGCATCCCTGAAAACAAGATAAGGTATGTTTTACTTTGCATTAAGTTTCTCATTAGCTGTACTTGCTCCATAAAAATAAGGTTCTTCAGTGCTCTGGGGAAAGAACAACTTCTGCTATGACTAAATACTGATCCAGGCAGCCTCTGCACAGAGGTTTGATGTTCAAAATTTTGAGAAGCAGATAGGGAACACCAAGAAAAAGACAACAAAACAGAACCAAGCAACAGACAAAAACCCTCATGAGCAAATTAATTCTTTCCATAGCTTTCTAAAAGGCATCAAGGCAAAGACTAGTTGTTCCCACAAATCTTAGCCTCTCTGAAAAAAAGGAACTCAGGTAGGTAACTTCCAAGGTTTCAAGAGATGTTGCTGTCTTCTGCAGGCAATCTTTTTTGCAACAGACTGATGACCATGTGACTGGTGACACATGGTTCTTCACAGAGAGTGTTCACACCATGCAAGTTCCAACTAATTTACACCCTTCGGCCACAAAAGCATGCAATGTTATATTTAGACTGCTTTGGTACCCTACAGGCTGCAGTAAAATACCATCTCTCTCCAGCCCAGCATACCATCCCTTATAGGTCTAGGAGACTGTCCACGCAGCTCTTGACATCACCCAGTTTAAACAGGGAAATTCCTTCCCCACCCTTAGAGCCAGCTGCTGACCTGCTCAGTCACAGAGCCCAGCCTGCACTGCTGGGTTTTGAAGTTACCCTCAAAATCTAAAAAAAAAAAAAAAAAAAGAAAAAGAACCAACCAAAAAAAACCCCCAAGCAATTTCATTTCACAGGGTGTCTCTATTCACAGTTCATAAGCTACATGGCTGTCCTCCAGCCCAAACACAGGCTGGGTCAAACTAAGCAATGCAGACAGCCCAGCCATTCTGCAAACAGCCTGCTTATGCCAAAGCACATTTTCTGAGGATGCCTCAGTCCCAGCTAGGCTATGAAGGCAAGCATTAACCCTTAAGAGGAAGGAGTTCCCTTCTGACATTTATTCTGCTTGTAGCTGTGCACTAGTGTCAACTCCTCTACCCGGCATAAATCCTGCTCCCTTCACTCTCCTACAGTCTTACTCTTAAGTACTTCCCACACACAAGACACACACATTTAATGCAATCTTTTGTGCATTCTTCACATAACTCATGATACACATTGCAGAGCCACAATATGCTGAGCTAAGCAAATGCCATCTTTTCGTGTCCAGAGGGGAGATGCTGAGGGATTATCCAAGACAAGGAGAGAGGCAAACGCAGAATTCTTTGAACAGATCTGGCCTTTCCCCGCAGACATTACCTAGGGTTGACCTGGCTGACAGGAATGTTGAGTCGAGCAGCAATATCTTCTACTGTTTCATTGCCCTCGGAGATGATGCCGACACCCTTGGCAATGGCTTTGGCTGTGATTGGGTGGTCTCCAGTAACCATGATAACCTGAAATGCAAACAGACTGCCATGGAAGCCTTGCCTGCACTGCAGAGCAGCACTGCCCAAAAGACAGGGTCCCTTACACTGAAAAGGCCACATGTCTTCTGTTCTACTCGCAAGCACTAGTGCAGAGCAAGTCTGAGGTACAGGCAGTAACCTGCTACCACTATGCGAGGGATTGAGGCGGATGGAAGACGAGAAATTGGTCATGTTGAGCTAATGGAGCCAGTTCTGTCTCCAGCCGATGCTTCCTTCTCATTTTAGTCAGTACTGTGGCACTCTAAGCCAAATCATGTGCTTTGGGACACCATGCTCTCAGCACCTGCCAGGGCCCTAGCAGTTTGGAGTTTCACTCATTTTTCAGTTCATGAACACACAACCATTTGTATTTAACTTAGAAATTAAGCCTGAAGTAGCAGTAGTTAAATCCTGATCAATTACTTCATCCACTCGCATTACAGTAATACAAGAGGTCAAGAAAGCCCTTTATTTCCCCAGGTATGAAGCGAGGTGATTTTCAATCCAGGAATAAATTACCTTGATCCCAGCGCTTCTGCATTTGCCAACAGCATCCGGCACAGCAGCACGAGGTGGGTCAATCATAGACATCAGTCCTACAAAGCAGAGTTTGTCCACAGGGAAGTTCAGGTCATCTGTATCAAACTGGAAGCCTTCAGGGAACTGATCATCAGGCAGAGCCAAGTGGCAGAATCCTGTAACACATCAAACCCACATTTACTCTGTTCCTACACATCAGGAGGCAGAGAGTGAACACTTACTGCTTCTGCAAACAGCTGTGCAAGAATAACAGGGCAGCTTAGTCAGAGGTTTAGCCAGGGCTGTTGAGACAGGAGTCACGCTCCTATCCTGATAACTACCAGCTGTGGCTAGGTGCCCAGACACAGCCTGGTTCCTGTGCAGTGGAATAAACCCAACAACACTGTGTGGTCCCATGAAGGTCCCAAATGCTTTGCTGCATTTTGATCTAGGTGACTTCACTGCCGGGAGACACCAGACCCTGCAGGCTGCCTTTTAGATTAAAGGCAGGACTGTCCCTACATGGATTGCGGAAGTGACCTTAATTCTATGGTTACACTGCAGGAACAGAGTGACCCTTCACTTAATCTGTGAGGACTGCACGGGAACACAAAGGACAAATCTTTTCCAAGGTAATCAGGCTGTTTTTCCTTACCTAACACTCTCTCCCCGAGGCCTCCCAACTCAAGGTAGGCATTCTGAAAAGCATCTTTCATTTCCTCATCCAGTGGTTGCTCTTTGCCATGGATAAGAATAGTGCTGCAGCGATCCAAGATCCTCTCTGGAGCTCCCTTCATCACCAGCAAGTAACGGGATTCTGATGGATTAGCGTTTTTGTGGATAGACAGCTAAGGGTAGAAGAAATGAATCTGCTCTATAAACATGTACTGTGAAGGACACAGTAATCAACATCAGTGTTCTGCAACTATGGCAGCTCAGGGCCATTCATGATATTCTGCTCTAGTTCTCATTTACCCATACTTTAAAGAGGTTTACAAACTAACGAATCTGAGCATTCTTTGGTATTAATGTGTAACTGCAGGTGTTGTAATGACCTGTTCTGTATTCAAGTGCCACCTGTTAAGGTCACTTCCCAGCAGTTCACTCCTATTCCCAGATTTGAGTTACTCCATGCTCTGTGCACTACTGCTACACAGGTTGAGAACATATCTGATTCTTTGTTAGCAGCTAACACCTTAGTGTCAGTGCAGCTCCCACACATGTAACTATAGTCTGTTAACTTAGATTTATAGAACAGTCTTCAAGCAAGTAATGGCTAGACAAGATGTGGGTGCCAGAACAAGTTTTGAGGCAAACAGTGCGCAAATTCGCACAAGTACTTCACACAGCAGCTCCCCTTCCAAGAGCACACCTGCTTACCTGGTACTTGTTGGTAGAGTTAAATGGTATTTCCACCACTTTGGGATACCTTTCTCTCATCTGCTTGACAGAACCACAGCACAATTCAATGCATTTCAGAAGTGCAGACTCAGAGGCATCTCCTGCCACAGCTCGCTGAGGAAAAAAGACAACTATCAAAACATACAACCACAGAAGACTGGGTATTTAAAATAGATTTTAAGAGTGAATTCATCACAGTCCAGTCCCAACTTCTACATAAAACTATATGAAAGCAAAGAATAAATAATTCTATTATCTAGTACCAACAAGTACCGCATTTCAGAAAGCCAGGCTTCCCATCTTAAGAGAGCAGCAGTCTTCTTGTGACAAAGTCAAGAAGCCTTTTAAAAGGGTTAGACAAAGTCACATAACCAGGTACAGTCAGACCAAGTGAGGCTGGAGGGTAAATTTTGAGAAGAACTGCTCTAAGTTGCTTGCCATGAAGAACAGTTACTGTGAGATGAAGACTGACTACATGCACACAGAAACACTTCCATGTGCCCCCCACTCCAAGATAACATCAACTTATCAGGCCACTGGGAGAAATTTGATCTGTCCCTTCCCCATAAAGGTTATCACTGGCAGAGATGGGGGTTCTCAGCCCAGGAGATCTGTATGTGCTCAATGCCCTGGTGGAGCTTTCTTTGCTGCAATTGAAATGAAGTATTTCTTGCCCTTCTGGTCTCTCTCTTTGTGAGCAATTTTTTTTTTCATTTCTGTACTACTTTTTGGCATCTAAAGACTTCCCTCTCCCAAGCCTTCCTTAAACAGGAAGAACTCCAGCTCTTTAACTTCAGGTCACATTTTGTAGATTTAAGATATAGTCAGAGGAGTGCTGGGGAAAAATAGTTTGTTCCATCATCTCTCTTACCATTGCATCAGAACACCCCTGGGAATAAGTTTACTAAGCAACATGACTAATACTTGACAGATTATAAGCACTGTACGGTTAATTTCAGCCTTGGCTGGGTCACAGTTCAGAAGGAGGAATGTGAACTGGTGCTATGCCAGCATTTGCACCAGCACTGAACTAGTGAAAGCTTAAGGAGACTTGCCAGTGAGAGCAGACTGTCTCTAGCCAGTCTCCCACAACCACTGCTCCCCCTGCTCTGATGTTTACTTCTCCCAGCACCAGGTGTTTGTAGCTTTGAAGTATACAAATGCCAGAGATAGCAATTCCTGGAACAGCCAGATACTGGGAAATGCCTAGGAAAGCTTTCTGTTATTTGCTAGCCCTATGTGAAATATCTGCCTCCCAAACTGAGTGTAGATGGTAGTGGATGGCAGGGATTGTGCTATGGGAAAAATGCCTTTTCAATCCCATCTCGCCTGCCCACAGCACACTTCCTCTAAGAGTGCTAGACTGCAGAAAAGGTTAAGAGTGGCAGCTACCTCTACTTGGCAGGTTAATGTGACCCACAGGAAGTAATCTCACCACCATTATGAGAGGATGGTGGTGAGGAACAAGACCAACACTTTGTTTTGGGAACTCACCTTGAGAATTGGTACATTTTCCTGGCCAGCCTGAAACACAGCACGGTTACAGAGACCTGCAATTCTGGACAAAGCAGTCCAAGTGGCTGAGCTCTTGTCAAAGGAAGCACCTGGAAGCAGAGGAAGAGTGTCAAAAAGCCACCCCTCAAGAAGTCATATAAGCTCAAAAATCCCACAGGTTTAAGACCAAGAAACCTTTATCTCAAACAGGAAACACCCAGAGCATCACTGCATCTCTTTCATTCCTCCTCCCTTCCCAGATACTTGATGAGGAACTGATTATTTTAAGACAGCAGCAGTGTAAGAGAACGCCTCTGCTTTCAAGATTCCAGTAATGGCCATATCCAGCAGCAACAGAGGGACACAGTGACAAAGCCAAGAAATTCTGTACAGATAACACTCATTCAGAGGGCTTGAGAAAGGGATGCTGGGTTCTACGTTCTACCTCCAGCTTGTCTCACTTTATCAACCCAGGAACTGGATGAAATAGCTCCCAAAGGAACAATGCTTAAATAAAGATACTCTCTCATTCTGGCTCTTAAGCTGGCTTTAAATGAGATGAATTGAAGAGACAGCTAACCGATAACCTAACATACTTTCCATGAAGTGAAATCTTCTAGGTTTACTTCCACTGCAGCCAAGCCAACCATTGCCAGGCCTAGGGCTTCCAAAAGATCTATTTATAGCTCATTACTTTGCATTAGTGTTAAATAATGTGGCTTTTTTAAGCAGTGGAGACAAGCACAACGTTTTGGACTGGTTCAGGACAGGGTGTAGCAGCACCACTGGAAAATATTTATGCTAATAACGTGTTGCAAACACAGCATTTCACAAGGTAGACAAAAGCTAGGAAACTCCTGAGTTTGGTTGTACTGAACAGTTCTGGAGAGATAAGCATTTCGCTCAGCTGTACAGCACACAGTTTTCAGATTCTTATCAACTAGGAGAAACTTCCTGCTAAAGACTTACATTCATAGCTGGCACTATGTAAACACAACCTGGATGCTCTGGGAAAACCCCTGTCCCAAAGGCAAACCATCTAGTTCCACATGGGAACTTGCCATCTACATCCAGCCTCAAGTCATTTTTATCAGGGCCAACACTTCTGCTGTCCATACTTTCAACAGACTAAGATTAAGCAATTTCATCAAGATACATTTTAGCAAAGATAATCAGGTACTTTGTGAATATTTCTATGTACAGGACAAACACATGGTGCTGGGGCTGAACATTTAAGAGGTTCAAATTCCAGTGGAGTAATTCTGCACAAAAGGCAGGCTAAACAGAGTTTAAGGATTAAACAGAATCATGGTACAGTGCTAAAGCTTTCTAAGTGTCAATTCAATTTTTTTATGCCCATTCTAGACTGTACGTTAGAAATCCCTGCATTGTGAACATCACTTGGACTGAAGAGCTACAAACACAGGTTCTTAGAAGTACCAGTGTCCAGGCAGGCCCAGAAAAAGCCATTTTTTAATGAAATGCCTCAAGCACAGCAAGGCTGTCTTACCACTCTGGTTCTCTGTAGTGTCAGCCTCATGGATCTGATTGTCAAACCACATGTGGGCAACTGTCATACGATTCTGTGTCAGAGTGCCTGTTTTGTCAGAACAGATGGTGGATGTGGACCCCAGGGTCTCCACAGCCTCGAGGTTCTTCACCAAGCAGTTCTTACGAGCCATACGCTTGGCTGTTAGTGTCAGACATACCTGGGGACAAGAAAGATGATGTCAGGTTAGATGCACTTGTGCAGAGTAACACTGCTATCCAACTCAATGTGTACATGGAATGACACCCAGCTTCCATGCCCTGCAGTGATTGCCTAACTCCTTGCTCACCCTGACAGTGCAAAATAAACAGCAACACTTCAGCTCAGGTGCTAGGTTTAAATGACATTTTCCTCATTACAAAACCTCCAGAACAGGCTTCAGCCTCTTACTCCTCAGTGTATTAGGAAGGAAATAACATGCCTCAGACTAACGTTTCAGTCAAAGTTGCCACCTCCTAACGATAAGAGTTCTCAAAATAGGTGAAGGCAAGCCACATATGAGCAGGCCCAAATTAGCTGTGGTGATAAGGCTTGCAAGTTGCTGGGGTAGAAAGTGAGCAGCTCCAGCTCACTTTCTTGCTAGAGGCTGTTATCTGGTTCCAGTTCCCAACCACTCATTTCCTGGCTTGGTTGCTACTCTGCTTCCTAAGGCAGCATGGAAGCATTTTCTTCTGTCTACCACCACTCTCCATACACCTAAGAACACCTAGATACTCTCACGACCTCTCTTAAGGAAACCAAACTTAGAGAAACCTGTGACAGATCCCAGACCAAAAGCTGGGGCTGGAGTGAAGCCTGCTGGATCCTCTGCCGGCCCTTAAGGATCGGAAAGGTTAGTGTGCATGTGGGTTTCTGATGGATGTAGCAGGAAAACCCCATATTGCCACAGAATAAGGACTCCTAGTCTTGTTCACTTCAGCTGTATAGTGCCAAGCCTCTGGGCAGGTCTAACTTAGGGACCCATCCTTATGAGATAATTGCTGCAGAACTTGACGTTGATTCAGGAAATTAGTTAAAATACACTGAACTTATAAAGCCCAACCCTACACACTCACTTCCATTACTCCAGTGTTCACCTCTCTGAATGCACATTGAGATAAAGCACTCCACTTCCTTAAGGACCAAATTCAATCTTTTTTCCAACTTCACCCACCGTAACCGTTGCAAGCAGCCCTTCAGGGACATTGGCAACAATGATCCCAATGAGGAAGATAACAGCCTCCAGCCATGTGTACTCAAGGATGAGGGACAGGATGAAGAAGGAGACACCCAGGAACACAGCCACTCCAGTGATAAGATGGATAAAGTGCTCGATCTCCATGGCAATTGGAGTTTTCCCCCCTTCCAGTCCAGAAGCCAAACTGGCAATTCGGCCCATCACAGTGCGATCCCCAGTGCTAATGACAATGCCACGGGCAGTGCCTGGAAGAGGGATGGGTTTGAGAAAACAAAAACAACACAGCTTAATATCCTGTAGGTGTGGAAGAGATGTCCTAGGTGGGCTTCAGCACAAAGACCCCATATTCAGAGCTGCAGCAGAAGTCCTGCCAGACACGTCTGACATTCCTGCTTCTTGCAGCTGTAGTACTTCATACAGATCTACCTCATGGTTCACGCTACGCTATCTGCACGTCAACATTTTTTACTTGTAATAAAACAGGCTGGAAGACACACCACATAGCTGCTCCTCTGAAAGAAGCAAGAACAAAACACCCAGTAGTGCTGTGGAGTCTTTACCCATTCTAGAGTAGTGCAGTTGGAATGGGCAAGGACTTCGATGGGAACTTCCACCCTGCTTATCTACACAGCTCAATATCATTGCTCATACTTCAGGGAAGCAGGAGACACACATACCTTCCACACAGTTGGTGGAAAAGAAGGCAATGTTCCTGGTCTCCAGTGGGTTCTCATGGGAGAAGTCTGGAGACCTGGTTTGAGGCTCTGATTCACCAGTAAGTGAGGAGTTATCCACCTACATGAAAAAGAGTACTTTGTCATACATGAGCCTACTAAGTACTTTCCCCATCCTTCTCTTCCACTCCAGCCCCCATTCACAGCATAGAAGACTTATTCATCCTCCTTCAGAATGAAGTTTCCTAACAGCCTGTCACTACCGTACCTTGCAACCATGTGCAGATATGATCCGAAGGTCAGCTGGAATTCTGTCTCCTCCTTTTACCTCCACTAGATCTCCAACTACAACACCTTCAGCATTTATGCTCATCTTCTCACCGTTTCTGACTACAAGTGCTTGCTGAAAGACAGTGAAGGAACAATCTGTGTCAAAAACAACTCTTAAGAAAAGGCTCAAAAGATCTGAGAATCTTTTATGCTGTGCTTCTACAAGGTTTCTACTAAGGTGTTTATATCTATGTTATTTAAGAAAAGTAAGTTGGTTTTTTTCCTTGATATTAAAGCTCCTTGTTACCATCGTGACAGTGTGACAGATATGATCCAGATTGTCCACGAAGGAATTCAAATTTTAGTGCTTATCACACCACTTACTGAACTCCCCAGACTATGGAGAAAGTGTCCTATGATTGTTAACAAGCTGGTGGAACCCACAGGTTTTCAGGAGCTACCTTGGCCTATTAGCATAGCTACTTGGAGCAGTCTCACAGATCCCTCAAAATTAAGAGCTAGTAACCCACATTAACAGCCCGGCCCTTGCAATTGGAGATGATGTTTAAAATTCATACTTTTGAACAAGCTATGGCTTGCCAGACAACAAGGAAATTATTTATTCCATACCTGAGGCACCAAGTTCTTGAAGGACTCCATGATCTTGGAACTTTTTGCTTCTTGGTAATAAGAGAAACAGCCAGTAATGATAACCACAGCTGCCAACACAATACCCAGGTACAGCTGCAAAGAGCAGAAAAAGTGAGTCAGAGGACAATCTGCCTGAAAGGCTTCCAGTTTGTCCAAATTAATTACCTGGCATTTAAGTGCCCCATCACAAACATGAAGGTACTTGCAGTCTCTGAACATTTTGAACACAAAGGCTGTCCACAAGCTAGTGTTGTTAACACAACACAAAGGAAGTTGCCTGTTCATTTCATTATGTGGAAGCACTCCAAAACACGTTAAGCTCACACATTGAATTTCCCGTGCTTATGGGAAAAGCTTCTGGACTGAATGCTTAAAGGAAGTTAATCTGCCTTGAGCCCAAAAGGCTGCTCAGCCTGCCTTTGAGGTAAAACAGACATTTTTACTTACATTATCGTTGTTAGGCTCCTCCTCCATCAAGCTCTGTATGCCATAAGCCAGAAAACACAGAATAGCACCAATCCAGAGCAGGAGCGAGAATCCTCCAAAGAGCTGCCGACAGAACTTTACCCATTCAGGAGTGGTGGGTGGGGGGGTGAGGGCATTTGGGCCATCACGAGCCAGGATCTCAGCTGCACGTGCAGAAGTCAAACCCTACAAGAGAGGTTCCTTTTTAGGCATTGTGGCAAGACCCAACTGCACAAGGTAGGTCTGAATTTGCTCAAGTTCTACCACAGCAACAAGGAGCTGCTAACAGAAAACAGAGATGTCCAAAGCTGCCAGGGTTCCACAACACAAGTGCAGGATGTGAGAGCTGAATGCCAGAACAGGAGCTAGAGGATGCTGAATGCTACTTGAGGAGCCTGCAGGCCATGGGCCACGAACACAGAAGAAGGGCAGGACAAGAAGGTTACAGCCACAGACTTTGGAACAGCACAGCGCCATCCACCCTCATCAAATTATGGAACAAGTGAAAGCTGGATGCCATAAAAGTGATGACATGTTGGAAGAACTTTCCAGGAAGTTCAGCGTTCAGAAGCCGAGATTTTGGACACAAAAATGCAAATAGCTGTACTGTTTTAAAGAGCAGACTTGATGCTAAATGCAATCATGCAAGAAATGCATTAAGCAAAGCAAACAACAGCAGAGGTGTAAAACCACTGCAGTGCTTCTGCACTGGACTCTAAGGAAGCCTAAGATATTTTTACACCTCTTACTGCAGAAAGGCAGAATTTTAACTGGTACTAGCCATCATTGAGCGTCTGGGCATGTGCTAGCTCTCTAGACTATATTTGCAATATAACAAACATGTGTCCTCATTACATGCTCCTCCGGAAAAAAATAACACCAAGAATCAACTTGACCTTGAACGACTCAGAGGCAGATAACAGTGACTTTGTTAGAAGCAAAGTTGCTAAAGTATTGCAGTCAAGTTGTTCAGTGGGAGGATAAAGAGAAGTATTTGTGAATTCAACAGTTCTCCCAAAGCCTGAGAAACTTAACTGGAGGAGGGGAGATTAAACACAAAAAGAAAAAAATACCATGCCAAAATCAGACCACCCAGATCTCCCTTTGTGAAGTGCTCTGAGCTGTGGCTGTTTCTTTTCAGATCAGGGCAAAGAAGAAAGGAATACAATGTTTACCTACCCGATTCAAGTCTGTTCCATATTTACGATGAAGTTCATCAAGGCTCAGCTTGTGGTCATCCTGAAAGACAAATAGTTGGAAGAGAAAAGAATCTGAGAAAAGAGCTCAGCAATTCTACTTCCCACCCCAGGTTTCCTATCTGTAATGTGTGATAGCAGGACTCTGGCTCATCCTTTCTGTGAAGAGAAATCTCAAATTCATTCTGGAATTCAGCACAGTCTAATCTTTAGCATTCTTGTGACTATTTGGGTACTTGAAAGCTTATTTGAAAAAGTCTGACTTTAACTCAGTGCAGTCCTTACACCCCCAGCAGATTCTGTTCAACCTCAGTGGGTGGATTTTTTTGGGAGGTTGAGAGAGGAATGGAAAGAAAAGAAGTTGGGAAGGTAGGAATGCATTGAAGATTAAACCTGTAATTTCACACATTTTTAAGTAGTGTTGCCATATTAAGCACTACTTTGGGGGAAGTGTTTCTTTCCCTGAAGAGGCTTCTTTTCATAGCCTGGCTATTTTTCAGTTGGACTGAGTTGGTTCAGAGCAGTACCTCAGTTAAAAACTTGCACTGGAGGAGCAGATGCTTTAAGTACACATCTCTACTGAACACAGAATGTAATCTTAGAGCAATATTTAGAACCCCCTCTTCCTAACAGAGGGGTCAAAAACAGTAAAGCACAGTCTCAAACCCATGGAGCAGAACCAACATCTGCATCACCTTAAAGGACAGCAGATCTAAGCCAGATGATGCTCACAGACAGATACAGCATCATCTAGCTTACACAGATGGAGATGGGAGACACTCCCCACAGCCTCAAACATGATTAGAAGGAATAACACTGAGGTCAGTCTGAGCAGAAGCCAGCAGTAAATGGAGCTGTACAGCCTCAACTCCTCAGCTGGAATGAAAACAGCAGTCCCACTCACATGACAGCACAATAAAGCCTGTAATGCTGCTATGCAGAGCTGAGGAAATACATCCATACTGTGCTATGGGTATGCAGGCAAGCACAGACTTGGGTTCTGTGTCAAGTGCCTTTTGAGAAGTGATGTTGCCAGGGTCTACTGTATGCTTATATTGATGCTGAAACATTTACAGCACATCTGACTTGGGGACAGAGGGGAGGAGAAGAGAGATCAGCACCTTCAGTCACACCATACTGTCAGCACACTAACTCGTTTCTCTTTTAGTCAGGTTAGGGACAGGGCTTTGGGCATAGCAAACATCCTTAAAGCTGCTCTTTCTGTGCCCTGCACTCTTACCATCACAACTTCCTTTTTAAGTTCATCCATGTCCCTCTCCTTTTTCCCCTTCTTCTTTCCGCCATGCTCTGATGTAGCAGTGGGCTCATACTTGTCTCTTCCAGCCTGTAAGGGAAGATTCAGCATTATTAGAAACATCTTACAGTCAAATTCCACAGCAGCAGACATGAACTATACACACACATGGCTGCCAGGCAGACAAAATTATTACAGTTTATTAGAGCTGTCCACCTAAACTTCAGTAAAGCCTTTGACACTGTTTCCTACAGCACTCTCTTGGAGAAACAGGCTGCTTGGATAAGCTTGTGGCTTGGACAGGTGTACTGTGTGCTGGGTAAAAAACAGCTAGAGGGCTGAAACAAGAAAGTGGTGGTGAAGAGAGTTACATCCAGCTGGCATCTGGCCACCAGTGGGGTTCTCCAGGCCTCAGTACTGAGGCCAGTCCTGTTTAATATCTTTACCAGTAATCCAGACAAGCAGATCGAGTGCATCTTTAGTCGGTTTGCAGATAATACTAAGTTGGGCAGGAGGGTTGATCTGCTGGAGGGCAGGAAGGCTCTGCACAGGAATCTGGACAGGCTGGATTGATGAGCTGAGACCAACAATATAAGGTTTAATAAGGCAAAGTGCTGAGTCCTGCCTTGGCATCACAACAACCCCAGGCAGAGCTACAGGTGGGGAGAAGAGTGGCTGGAAAGCTGCCCAGTGGAAAAGGACCTGGGGGTCAACAGTGTCTCCACATGAGCCAGCATGTGCCCAGGAAGGCCAATGGCATCCTGGCCTGTGTCAGCAACAGCATGGCCAGCAGGACCAGGGCAGTGATTGTACCCCTGTGCTTGGCACTGGGGATGCTGCACCTTGAGTGCTGTGCCCAGTTTCTGGCCCCTGACTGCAAGGAGGACATTGAGGTGCTGGAGAGTGCCCAGAGAAGGGCAACAGAGCCGGGGAAGGGTCTGGAGCACAGGTCTGATGAGGAGCTAAGGGAGCAGGGATTGTTGAGCCTGAAGAAAAGGAGGCTCAGGGGAGACCTTACTGCTCTCTGCAACTCCCTGAAAGGAGGCTGTAGCCAGGTGGGTGCTGGTTAATTCTTCCAAGAAGCGACAAGCCTAGGGCAAATTACCTCCAGTTGTGCCAGGAGAGGTTTAGATTGGCTGTTAGGAAAAATTTCTTCATAGAAAAGGCTGTCAAGCCCTGGAATAGGATACCCAGTAAACTGGTTGAGTCACCAGCAGTATTTAAAAGATGTGTAGATGTGGCACTTGGAGAGATGGTGTAGTGGTGGACTTGGCAATGCTGGGTTAGCAGTTGGACTCAATTATTCTAATGGTCTTTTCCAACCTACATGATTCTATGACAGTTATGCCACTACATTAAATAAAAACAAGCTAGTGAAGAGAGAAGTCTGCTTGGTATCATACCCAATACACAGACTAGACTCAGACATTGTGCAAGCCTAGCAAGGAGGTAAGCAAGCTATACACTATTCAGGCAGTCTTGACGTGTGAGCCCTGGCTCAAGCTGAAAAAGTGATGAAGAGCAGAAGAAACCAATTCCTGAGAGCAAACGTATGTTTCCTTCAGGACATTAACTCCTTCTCCTCCCTCCCAGCCTTCCACATCCTCTGGTGAGGAGCAGCCTATCAACTGTAGATATATTAAATAAGAGGTGGTACCTCTGCTGGTCTATTCTGGGGGCTAAGTTCCAACACTTTCATTCTCAGTTTGGCAAACTAGCTGGCCAGTTTACACAACAGGAATCTGATTTCAATTTATGGCAGTTTGAGCAGCAAGAATGGTATACAAAGTAGCAGTACACTTCTGCAGATTCAATCTGCGCTTAGTCCTGCTTACACCTCACAGAGCAGATGATTTGCTTAAAGCCTCTTTATTCAGTAGGATTTTTATTCACTTTTATTATGGTTAATTCTACATGAAATCACGCAAAGATTTAGATCTAGTCATAATGGGGTAAACAAGCATCTAAGGACAAACAAATGATGACTTAGTGCACATAAACATCACTTAATCTTCTGTTCCCTTCTGTGTGGGACCAATTACATCCCCACACTCTGCCAAGTTTTATGTGATGAGATTTTCACCTAATAAGATCCCTGAGAAGAACTTTAAGATGAAACAGCACTTAGTGGCACCAGAGTCAAATCTTTAACGAGATTAAGAAAAAGTTTCAAAGGCATTGCCTTGCTTGTTCTTTGCATGAACACCTCAAACCACGAACTGGACTCCTGAGAGCTGGATTCCTGAAAGTGACCTGGACACAGGAACTACTGTTTGCATCCAAGACCTGTCCTGATGAGCAGCTAGCACAGGAAATTATTATCTGTTTTGAGAGAAGTACAAACCAAAACCAAAAGTGAAACTGCACCCAAAAAAAAAAAAAAAAAGATGACCATTACTTTTCTGAAAGAACCCATCAGTCACATCTAGACAAGGGTTTTTTTTTACTGTGCAGAGAAAGCTCTGTGTGCAACACTCTGCAGCCACAGTCACACACATAGCCATAGTCACATGCACAGAAGTCTCCCCTTGCCCTGCTCAGTAAAGGCAAGCTTTGCATGCCACCGCGAAGCTGTGCAATGGAAACAGTTTTTAATAAGTGCAGCAGAGCAAAGCTATTTGCTTCCACTGATCCAGGAAAAGGACACAGAACTCCAGACTGTCAGCATTCCTGACATTCTCTTCCCTGCACCTAAACTCCCATTTCCCTTCTTAAAAAAGTGAAAGCCACGGTACTTAAACCAGCGAGGTCCTTGCATTCCTGCATCACAGGAATTTGCCACAGGGCAATTCACAAAAAGCCACCATCAAACATCTCTCTTCTTCAGTCTCTGAAGGAAACAACTTTGACTTCTGCTGGAGCTATGGCAGACAAGTCCAAACACCGCCCTGCACAAAACACATGCCTCTTGATTGCTGCTTGATTTGATTTCTAATGAAGGTGAAGGAGCTAGTGCCTTGTCTGACTACCACTCCATCACCTCCAGCTTCACCCCTTATCCACAAGAAAAGCTTGGCAACTGCTTGCAGGTGGTCTAAAAACCTCCTGTTTTTTTGAAACTACTGTGAGAAATACAGTTTCTCACTGGGGGCAGTGAATAACCCAGGAATATAGGAGTGCTTAGGCTTTTTCAGCTGCAGCCAAATCAATCTACAAGTGGGCAAACATGAAAAGGCTCATTGCCCTTGTTCAAGCATGATTTGCTTTAAAAAAAAACAGCAACCAAAAAAAACAAACCCAAAAACCCCAGCGATCAGCTCCAGTCAGAACAAAGAGTGGATAGAGTTACTTGTTTCTTTAAGCACCCAAGTATTTGGGTCTTAATGGAGTCTATCCTACAGAGGAGCTCAGCAATTCCCCAGCTTGGAAAAAAAAAAAAAGCACAATACTTTCAGTACTTTCCCTCTGTTGCTTTATTACTACATCCCACCCTTACTGAAAAGGTAAGTAGGTAAGTCAGGAGAATCAGCTTCAGCTCTTGTTACAGGATCATTTCATGCAGAATCTGAACTTCCTGCTCAATCATTCAAATCTGAACTTGACACACGCATCAGAGTCCAAGTCCTGCCCCTGTTCTGTGCCTCCGGGGCCATTGCCTCCCTTCCTGCAAGATGAGCCCAATCAGTTCAACAAAGGCTTGTGCTGGCTGGGCTGCCAGGGGAAGAGGTTTTCATCCCACCCCGGCGCTGTAGGATTTCCCTGCTCTCCCCTTCTTTTCCTGTTATACAAAGAGAAGAAGGCCTGTGGTACTCCACATCCACGTCTTATCACGATTTAATCACATGGCCTGAACACAAAGGAAGGTCTGTCTCATCAGAAATGTCACCCCTGTTCCTTGACTTAGCCCAAGAACTGACTCATCAAAACTGCCTCAGAAAAAAAACAATGCTGCTTCTTTTTTTTCCATGCAAGATTTATTTTTTTTCCACTGGCTTAAGCACAACATTTGTACACACCAGTGTAAGAAGTTTTATACATCCCCCAGAAAATCCTATTGTCTTCAGCTACAGCTGATGATTTTCCGCTCTGGACTAATTGAGCCATTCATGGCTGATGTTCTCAATACAAGCCATGATTGACCAGGAAACAGGAGGGGTACAAATTAGCAGACAAGCTCAGAAGTACCCTGTTCTAAGATCACCTAATCCAACAAGAAATGTCAAGTAAGAGCCAAAACAAATTATGCAGTCTCTGGAGGCCTGGTCTGTTTTACTGCTTATGTCATTATAATCAATTGTGCAGAGAAAACAGAAAAGTTACTGTCCTGCTGCCTTATGAGACAGTAAATATATTAACCAGATGAGTCATAAAACTTACTCCGCCTATTGGACTGGAAACTCTGTTCCATGACCCTATGTAATCCTAACAAGAGATGGAACGGCTTCTTTGGATCCTTCTTACTCCCTCCCAAGAGCTGCCTTCAATCTCCTATCTTGAATCAAAAATTTAAACCGCATCAATTGATCACTCTCAGCATCTAGGACAGTACAAGGCAGTTTTTACTCAACAGCTAGTAATTGCTAATTGTGCACTGTCTGCTGCTTCCCAAATTATGAAAGGACAAGCTCTTCTCCCAAGAGAAGAGATGTAAACCTAATCAGGTTTTTAATAATCAGGATAAAACAAGGACCATCCACACACCTTAAGCCCTGTCTAGGTATTAGGACAAACAACTCTACTGCTCTGGAGATGTGTGAAGACCCAAGAGCAGACAGGGCTTTTCAAATGTCATCACTGCACAGCTGAGTAGCCCAGCCTGGGTTTTTCAGTGCTGTGCCAACTACAAAGAGTCACCTTCCTCACTTCTTCGCCCGTAATAAATAGTCATCATAACTCCAGACATCTCTAGTAGTTGACAAACACATCAAGGTGAGTGGACAGGACCCAGTTTTCCCCTAGACAAGCTGGGGAAGGCTACCCCTTGGAAAGGCCTGGGTGAAGGATGAGCTGCAGTTTTCAGCAGGTCAGGATTGGAGTGGGTTGTACAGCTCACCTCACTTGCCAGAGGCCCCTGTCCGTGTTCCCCTGTTTTTCCAGAAACCCGCGCTGATTAAGCCCAGGGTATTCTTTGGAAAAAGGACTATCTCTAGCTACAGTAATAAAAAGTGAACTGTCATAAAATAGCCATAGTAATAAAGGAATGAATAAGATGGGGGAAGGGGAAGGTAAATATATAAGATTTTTCTTTAATTGCACCAGATAAGGATTGCTTTGATTTGCATTTTTTCCCCTCAGTTGGTTCTATTATGCGATAAACCTTCCTAGTTCCTGACACGGGGAAAAAGCCCTTAACTGGGGTTCAAGGAAATCTGAGCTACCTAAGAGGTGTTTCTGCTCCACACAAGAGCACTTGATCGCAGCATCCAGCTTCAAAAAGTCTTCACTACTGTTTCCAACAGTCTTCACACACACTTTTCTTTAGTTAGAAGATACGATCTGAATTAAGGACATCTCCTCCTCATGGCCTTTAAGGCAGAGCTGACCTCCAGAAGTGACCCCAAGCACACCACCAACTCCACGCAATGCCTGCACAGTGAGGGAGATGGAGTGAAACACGCTGCTGTCTACCAACAGCTTCCAGACAGCTCTGAACAGGAATGAAATCCAGAGTGCTTTCCTCCACTAGCTACACACACCCCCCCTCGTTGGATAATGTGCTTTTTGGGCTTCGTAGCAGCAGCTGGCCCTTCCCTTGCCCCATTACCATTTAAAGTAAAACAGACTCAGCTTCACAGCCACAGAGAGAAGAAACTTGTTTTCTCACACTTACGCTCCTTTTTTCTCTTCCATCCCGTGCACCCATGGGAAAGAAGTTTCCCTTTTGGGCACCCTAACTCAAGGCAGGCACATGCTGCTCAGTGTTGCATCCACACTCCGCCTTTTTCACTGCCTCGCTCTCCCACATGCCCGTTTTCCAGGGGGTCCCCAGTTATACGCACACATTCTCAGCGCCGAAGGAGCAAATCTTGTGACTTGCTAACAGAAAGCATGAGGCAGCCCTATTATCCCTGCTGAATTATCCCTTGTGGCGGCGCTTCAGTTTCAGGCTAATTGCTTTATTATCCATGCAACCTCCGAAATCTGAAGTGGAGCAAGACAGCTCTCTACATTGGAAGGTGTTTGTACCTTTCCTTAGTCCCACCAAGGCACGCAAAGCCCCTGAAGCCTTTTGTGCTGCAGTCCTGCATACACACAACTCAAAGGCTGCTCCGATCATTTAAAAGATTCAGAATACTGCGCACACTGCCAGATCTCTCCTCAGTGTTTAATCTCCTAGATGAATTTTACTGTCCATACAGCCTGTTGCCTACTGGACTTAAATACAACAGGCTGGGCTGCCAAGCAACAGAAGAACTTCCTTAGGAAAAGAAACCACATACACAGAACAAGTGCTGAAAGCCCACCCCACGCACCCCATTTTCCAAGCAACTCTCCATTCAGCCATGTTCTTGCAGCTCTCCCTACTACTCATGCAGTTATGTCAACATTGCTGCTGCTGTACTGCACCGATGAGGACAATACAAAGTCAAGCCAATGTTTGAACAGCGCTTGGGAAGCACAGAACACCTGTTGGCAGGGAGCAGGCTACCACCGCTGCCATGGCCCTGCACGGTCAGTCTCTCCTCAGGAAGCAGAGAAATCAGGGAATTTTACAGGAATGCGTCTAAACCAAAAGTAAACAAGAACCTACACACCTCCAACTACACAAGACATACCGGGAAGGATTCGAAGGGAAAAAACAAACATCCAAGCAACAAACCCCAGAACCTAGTCTCTAGTTTTCTGACATAAAATGAAATCAGAGCAGGCCAAGAGGTGTTTCTGCTCCACACACGGGTGCTGGAGCACAACATCCCCCAACAGCCTTCACATGCACTTTTCTTTAGTTAGAAGATACGGTCTGAATTAAAGACTTCTCCTCCCTATATAAGTAGAAACAATGCTGATCCAGGGGCAGAAACCGCTGCAGGAACCGCACAGCCTTCTGCGCCAAGTTATCGCCCCAGGGAACAGGAGACCTCAGCCGTGTCCGCCTCTTTTCTGCCACCATCTCCCATCACACGCTCGCTGCTACCAACAGGCAAATCAGCCGTAATAACGCGGAGGGCTCCCCTTCTCCCGCCCCCCCCACGCCGGGCCCTCGTGTCTCAAGGAAAGTCTAAAGTACTCTCAGGAGCCCCGGGAGCAGCCACGCTCCCTCCCCAGCTCCGCAAGGCCACCAGATAACACCAGCCCCGGGGGCGGTGGGACGAGAGGCCCCTCGTCGGGGAGACACGGCCTCCAGGAGGAGCCGGGGGCTTTGGGACGCCGGCTCCTCGTCCCGGGCTCCGCCACGCCCTCGGCCGGCTCTTCCTTCCCGCGGGCGGCGGCGGCCCTCGCACGTTGCTGGGGCTGGCGGCACCGGCGCCGCTCGCCAACGGCCGCGGCCGCCCTCGTACCCGGCCCGACGTGGCCGCCCCGGCCCGGCACACACAAAGCGCAGCCTCGCCGAAGTGAAAGGGGCACCGGCCACCATCCGATTCCTTGAATTTCCCACTTCCCGCCCCAGCCCGGCCCCGCCGCTCACCCCCTTGCCCATGGTGCCGGGCGACTGCGCGCGGGTCAAGTGACGGGGGGCGAGGAGCGGGGCTCAGCGGCGCCACGTGTCCCGGCCGGCGCAGGTGCGGAACAATAGGAGCACCCCGGCCGGCGCGCTCCTTCCTCTTCTTTCTCCTCCGCCTCGGCTCCTCGCCTTCGCCGCGCCCCCCTCTGCCCCCGCCCGGCTCGTTCCTCTCCGACGCCGCAACCGCGCGCAGCTCCGGCCGCCGGGTTCCCGCCGCATAAAGAGCCTCGCTCCGCCGCCACGCCCAGCCCGTTGTGGCACCACCCCCCGTGCGCTGAAAGGGCGTGAACGGGGCGGTGCTGGGGGAGGGGACAGTGCCCGCGGCCGGGACTGGCGAGGAGCAGCGCCCGAGGGCCCTTCCGCCGTCCCGGGTGCATCTCGGGACGGGGCGCTCACCTTGAGGCTCGTCCGGCATGCCCCGGCCGCGCCTCACCGGGGTGAGCGCCCCTTCCGCGGCGCCGCCGCCAGGCCGGGGCTCTCCAGGCGCCTTTCCCGCCGCCCCTGCGGGGGCTCGGCCCTGTTGCCTCCCGGAGCCCCCAAGTGCTGGTGCCCCGCGGGTTTTGCCGCCGGTCGCTGAGAGGCTCAGGAGCCCCGGTGCTCCCCGTCCACCCACGCTCTTTGTGCTGGGCATGGTCCCTGCCCTGCTGCCAGCCTGCCCGAGCCGCAGCGCGCTCCGTTCCCGTCCCGCGGGAGATGCTCTTGCCGGAAACCACTTCTGTGGTTCAGGAGTCGGTGAAGAGTTTGGGGGCAGCGTTCTGTGCCCTCTGCTGCTCAGGGAGCCCGGCTAGGGGACCAAGTTTGGCTATGGTCATCCTTCCCTTACCTTTCAAATTTGAGACAGATGCACAAATTAGGACTTTGTGTCTGTTCACTTTGTTTGGTTTTGGGGTTTTCTTGCAGAAGTTTGTCGACTTTGCTTTTACTTCTGTCTAGATTTTCTGGCAAAGAAAATGAGCTGATGCTCTTTTTTTATTCTCGATGGCTTAGTTGAAGCCTTGGAACCCTGTATAAACTTGAAAATGAGAAAGTGTTTCAGGAGGCATCACCAGCTGAGGGTCCCAAAAATAGCTGTGAACTTTCTTGGGAAAGAGGAACATAGTTAGAGCACTTCCCTGCTTAGCATGGCTAGAAACCCTTCCACAGGAGTAGAGAACTGAATTCAAGCCTTAAACATCCTGCACAAAGAGCTTGCTCATCAAACTGTCCATGGAACCATGGACTCTTAGGGGAATATCTGCCACTGCAATCATGTTTATTGTGTAGAGGCACCACACTGGTGGTGGGCTTGGCCCTGTCACTGCTCCCTAGACCAGCTTTTAGAGCTTCTGATGGATCTGCTGTTTGCAGATGTGGGACATGCTCCATTGTTTTGACTCCAGCTGGACTTGGAAGCATCTTGATCACTCAGTTCTGAGATGCTTCTGCAACAGAACAAACTGAACATGAAAGCAAAAACCAGCAGTGAGATCAGATGCAATTCTAGACAAGACACTTTTTAGTTGTCTGCATAAGCTCCATCTTGGAGCCTCTCATGGTCATTGTTAGATCTGGCACTGTGTTGACAGCCTCCTCAGATGGGAGGCTGAAGCTTTTGGTTTACCTAGAAAACACCTGGACAGCTGTCTCCCTACCAAGCTGCACCAACCCAACCCTGAGGCGACAGAGAGCTTTCATTACTTACCCTTGATATTTTCTTCTGAAATTTCCCAGGAAAGGCTTGGCTCTTGCCTGAGGGTGGGGAGAAGGGGATAAGCATTAGGAAGTGGGTCAAAATTCCAGTGCCTGAAATCACCTATTAGTTTCGTTTTCACTCCTTAACAGCATTTTACTCCTGAACAGCAATGCACCATACCAAACTTGGCTTTCTTTCTATGTGGCAGTGAAGAAGCATCATCAATAGGACACTAAAAGAAGACCTCCAGACCACTTCTGCACTACATTGCCCCTTGAAGTGCCACCTAACCAGTGTAGTTGATTTGGCACACTATCGATTTGACCCATCTTTTCCTTGGGATAGTTGATGCATTGTCATTTCTGCATCATACAAAACTGTAGCATGCAGCTGTGGTGCTGGAAACCTGGATTAATGTCCCAGTGTCACTGTCAGTGTTTTAAACAGAGAACAAATCCATACAGATCAAAAGAAATTTTATTACATCAAACCAGGCAGGGAGTGTAATGTTCTGTATTGGAAATGCTTGCGTTCTCTTTCCGTAATAGGTATCAGTGAGATTAGCTTAAGAAAAATCAGGACAGCTCTGTTTTCAGTATCTACAAGCAATTACAAACTCTTTGAGATCTTGGCAGGGTGACTGAGAAGCAGAGATAACATATAGGGAACTTCACTCCTGCCAGCAGGTGAAATCCCGGGCAGGCTTTGATACCTGAAAATTCCTGCTCTTTGGCTTTCGTGTTCCACTCCAGGTCATCCCAGGACTAATCTTGAGTCCTTACTTTGCAGATCTGCAGCCATACATTGTTTTCCCCTCAGACAGCAGCTGTGGTGTGGCTGTGGGCTGCTGCACAGCAGTCAAATTCCAAAGGGTAGGTAGCATGGGTTGCATTGAAAGGAGAAGGATGAACCTTAGCTAAGCAGTGCAGGGCATTGCCTGCTGCTGTGGACATCACAAGGCCCTCCTGCCACATTTTCTACTTTGAGAAGCAGGGATTGTTTTACAGCAGGGAGTTTTATTATGGCCATTTTCAGAACAGGAGAACAGTCACAGTGAGGGAAGGCCGGCATGCAGGAAAGCTTTAGCAGGTTCCAGTTAAGAGGCCAAGGGTCTGAAAGCCCTTTGCTCCTGCTGCTAGATATGACAGCTTGCTCTCAAACATATTCCTTCTTCCAGTAATGGACTCTATGGAGCCTGACACAGAGAAGCAAATCTTCTTTACCCCTTCACACCTGCTGCAACCTAGGGCTGCATTTGCTGGGAAAACTAGGATCCCACCAGTGGATAGTCCCCGAATAGGAAAGAGGGCTATCTCTCATCTGTATTTTCTTTGTGTGACATCTCCACCACAAGTTCTCTGTCAGTGTGCTTCAGAGAAGTGGTCAAAAGGGGTTCATGCTTTTTTGAAGACCACCCCCCTTCAGAGGGGAAAGAGAGATGACAAGATGCATGAAGTGGTATTTCTATCGACCTTCCATCTGTAATTACAGGCCTCCTACCCTCTGCTGTCTTGTCCCCTGCTTTAATGAGATCATTTTAAGAGATAAGGCAGTAATTCCATTAAAAGGGGGGGCAGGGGGAACAATATGTAACTATTGGGTGAGCAAAGATCAAGATCCACTATACCCTGTCAGGCTTGGCTAAGCTTCCGGCATGTTTTTTCCCTCCCCCTGGCTGAGGGATTTTGCATTTTTGACAGTATTTCCTATTTTTCTGAAGCCTTCCAAGTCATTCAAAAATTGTTGTGTCACAAAAACATGCCAAAGGCTCCTCAAAGGCCCAGAGAAAATGAGGGCTCCAGCCTCTACCAGTGCATATAAATAGATTCACTTTCCTGGTGTCAGGACTGCAGAGGCAAAGGGCACAAATGCACAGCATTCCCGTCATTGCGAGTGCCTCAGTGCTGTGCCTGCACAGAATTCCTGTGCACTTGGCACTTCCGTAAGTGGGAACTCAGGCTGCTCAGCCTTTCTCTGGACTAAGCTCAAAGTCCCTCAGCCTGAGGACTTAAAGACTGTGGATCTTTTGTGTTTTCCCAGAGAGGAGGTGGATGGAGGCTTACAAGAGTCATGCAGTGAATCAGATCCATGTGTGGGATTTAGGGGAATGTGGTTCCTGTCTGACTGCTAGGAGATGGGGTTTTACCTCTGGTTCACAGATCCCCAAAGACTACTTGGAGGGGCGCGATGCTGTGAGAGCACAGGGAAAAAAGCCATTGCCAGTAGATTGAAATACACAATTCAAGGATTTGTGCTTCTCCAAGAAAAATGTTTAGGAACCCACAAATCAAAAAAAAAAAGAAAATAAAGGATTAATATCTTACTCTGAACAAATCTGTAACATGCATTTAACTGACACTTCTTTTTTAAAGCCCATACTCATAATCTATCATTCCAGTTTTAGTCACCAACACTGTTATTAATTCACCCTTCTTTGCCAGTGAGTTATCTGGGAGATAAAGCACCTTTGAAATCCCTAGACTCCCTGGAACCACAGTGTATATCTGGTTGTGCACTTTGCCATTCCAGAGCAGATAAACTGAGTGCCATGTAACTTATGCCTGCTCTGGAAATCATTTGAGCACTAGTAGCTGTATGGGAATAAATCAAAGAGAGCATAAGGTTTAGCCAAAAATGTCTGCATGTACTCTTTTTTACTTTTTTTTTTCTCATTTTCTTCCCATTTGCATCTCCCTGTATTCCATGAAGGGAGGTGGTTGCATCTAAGTATAGACAAGCTGGTGAAAAATGCCAGATTTTCTTTTCAATCCATACTTTGACTGTTTTCTGCCTAACTGTGAGGACAAGTGGGTGTGTTGATAAGTAAAAGGGAGTTGAAGATTCTTGCTGTAGGGTGGACAAGGAGAAGAAAATAAAGTATGTGTTGCCATACTGGAAACAGCTCTCTTTGGCATTTCACTATCTATGGAAATATTTTCAAATATACAAAAGGCATAGATAATGTTCTACTGAAAATTTTCATTAGAAAAAGATGATGTTTCTAGGGAGAAACACCCTGAAGTCAGGATGTGCCCAAGTCCAAGCTCTGCTCTCTCCACCTGCCTGTGGTGCAGCCTTCAGCTGCAATATGCTGCTGCATCCAGCATTTCAGGTGAAACACTGCACAGCAAAAGCTTTCATAGACTGAGGTTTGTTCACCTGCCATAATGCTTCATTTTCCAAGGCTGGTGTTCTCTGGGTTGTAGAGCTCCTTTCAGCAGGACAGCCCGAGGTGTTGGAGTGAGGAGAGCAGCCTGACAGGGACCCTTGCTGGCTGCAGCCTCAGAGGCCAAGGTCAGCACGGAGC
This sequence comes from Agelaius tricolor, assembly GCF_023055355.1. Classification (NCBI taxonomy): domain Eukaryota; kingdom Metazoa; phylum Chordata; class Aves; order Passeriformes; family Icteridae; genus Agelaius; species Agelaius tricolor. The sequence goes on from NW_027269269.1 coordinate 24,142,347, forward strand.
TCACTGCCTTGTCTGGGCACTGATGGCCAAGTAAGGGTGATGGCACAATAATTAAGAGCCTTCTAATACCTGATCTGGCCTACTGGAGGCTGTGCCTTGCTTGCCCACACCTTATGCAGCCAATAAGGGTACTAAAGCTTGGTGTTCCTGGTAGGAAAAGAGGATACTGGCTGGAACTTGTTGATCTGAAATAGCCTGAATGTGACAAGTTTCTAAGCAAGCTACATAAGCCATCAAATTGACAGGGTGCTGGGGGAGAACTGAGAATATTCTTCCCAGCATGACAGGGATGGATTTTCTGGAGGTGGCTGCTTCTTTTCCCGTACAAATGATTACTTTAAGATAATAAAAAATGAACAATATGAGTTTGGGCACCTAAGGCCTTAAATAGCCATGTCTTTAATTTTCATTTAAGTCTGCATCCATGAATAAAATATTTGATATTGTTCACTAGACAACCGAGTTCTGCACAAGATGTTCAGTTTGGCCCCAGTTCATCAAAACACTTAAGTGCTTTGCTGAATCAGGGACCTGCCTCTCATTAGAGCAGGCACTTTTTATTCAAGGAAGGAGAGAGAGCATGGTGCAACCTTACCTCACTCTGTGGGCTCTCTGGACAAGTGTTGCACACAGTAATTTGTTATGGATTAGGACCCTGTTTTTAAGGCCCAGACTCCCACTCTGAATCTTCCACCAGACACATTTTTCAGCTGGTTATCAAACTGTCATGGCAGTGCTTGAGCTTTGGGAAAGCACTGATTGTTGAACACTGATTTGTTGCAGGTTTTTTTTCCCTGAACAAGGGAAATTCTTCTGTACAGCCTCAGGATAAGAGAGAAAAGTTTGATAGTATTGGGCTCTGAAATGGAGTCACTTGTTATGCAGGTTCACTTTTATAAGATTCCAGCCCCCATTAAGATTTTTGCAGAAGTAACAAAGTCAAGTGTTGTGATAAGGCAAATACTGCAGAGCAGATATTTTAGTAGTGCCTGAAGTGTAATTGTCTACAAAGCACCATGTGGTAAGAAGAAACCAAAGTACTGAAAGGTGTATCCCCCAGGTACATGCCTCAATAAGAAACAGGGAAGGTAATCTCATCATTCAGGAATCTGACACTGCATGGATGTCCCCAAAACATCCATCAGCATTCTCAGGGCAAAAGCTTTGTCTCACTACCACAATCCCCTGGCTTTTCCTTTTGCTGCCCTGGCATTTCCCATGTCTCCCAGCAGCTAAGTGGGTTCAAGTGCTACGGACAAACACTGAAACAGGTTGGAGAACCGGTCCCACTTGAAATAAACATGCAGAAAGCATCCCCCCCAATTTTTTTTTCCATGGAGTCATTTATTTGGAGATCTGCTCTTACACACAAACAGCACAAGGCAGCATTGTCACAGACAGTGTTGCCACCACAGTGTGGGGGAGAGGAGCCCCCAGGTTTGCTGGTAATCAGATGTAGTTCCTATAGCTTATAATGGCCAAGTCTTTCACTGTTAGGAAAAGCATCCTGCCCACCTGGAATTACTAAGGAAATGCTCTTGTCTTCCTGAGGAACAGAGGCAGGGCCTTAAGTAGGATCCCCTTGGGGTCCTGCAGAAGTGACAGAGTTGGGGAAGGGGCTGTGAAACACACAATTCTCACCCCACATTGGGTTTGGGACATTCTGAGTATGGTCCTAATCCCTGACACTCAGAAGTACTGCTTACTCCTGGAATTTATGTGCAGATAAATTGGTTGTCATCTTAGCTGAGATGCACAGGAATCTAGGAAAGAGCAAGAATGTCACCTACACCAGCTAGAGCCAGCCAGGTTGGTGGTTAGAGGTGCAGGCTCACAGTAGTTCTCCTACACTGTGCTTGCAGAGGGAGTTTTGTACCCTGGGAAACTCGAAACCCATTTGCATGATTGATGTTTAAATATAAAGGGCTACTTCAGGACAATGTAACTTGGGGAAAAGGATGATTTTAAAAAGGCTTTGAAATGGACAAGATAGCTCCATAAAATCTTCCACAGCATGAGATGGAAAGCCAGCAAAAATAAACTTCACCAACAAATACATTTAATTCCAGCTCTTGTGGTGGGAAAATAAAACAAGAGAACTGCCAGAACAGTAGGTTGCAGTCCATGGCATGAGTGCATTGGTATCATTATAGTCTTGACATGAGCAGTTACCCTTATTAAGAAGTGCATATTCAGCAGCAAAATTGTTCTGTCAAGATGGGCTGTAGCCCAAGGATGTGTTATATTCCCAGTACTTACTGCTCAGAGCAACTCAAATAGGCATGAGCAAGCAAAACACTGACCAGCTATAGATTTTTTTGCTTCAAGTCTTCTTTAGAATTTTAATTCTGTAACAATTTAATTATGTAATAAGTCCTGTTTGCAGAAAATCTTTCTCCTCAAGGTTTTTTAAATCTCCCTGTTTGCACTCATCACTGTTCAGGGGCAAAATAGAAGAGCTGCTTATCAACACAATGTAATATTACCCCATGGAAAAAAGTAAGAAAATTAATTAGAAGAAGAGAATTGCTGAGTGAGAGAGAGAACTCAGATGACAGGCATAGTTGACAAGGTCACTGGCTTTTACAACGGCGTCATTTTAAAAATTTTGTGCCTACATGTTCAGAATCCAAACAAGAGACCTTAAAAAGTAGCCTCAACTAGAAGTAATTGAGAAAGAACCTGCACAAACCTGCAGTTTCACCTGTGCTGTGGATGAAGTTCACTAGATCTGTAAAAATTAGAGCAAAGTCCTAGCAAGCGTTGTCTCTATTGCTGCTTACTCTGCATAAAGACCAGAGGACACAGAGGCTCCACACTTGAATCAGCTTCAGCATGTGTTGCAAAGAGAGGGTTTGAATGGGCCGTGGGCACTGGTGTATGACACACTCCCAGGAGCAGGGCTGGACACTGCCAACCCAGCACCCCTTTGTGGCCTGGGTGAGCACAGCCATGGCCAGAGTGCAGGGCAGTGCAGAGCAGAGCTCGTTGCCTTTCCAAAAGCTCCTGCAGAGCAGTGATGGCTCAGGCTAGAGCCAGAGAAGGCCCTGCATTATCTCCTCTGGCTGTGCAGGTTACATAGTCCGTGTTGGCAGGGCAGAGCCAGTGCCAAGGGCAAGCTCTGGGGAGGATGCTGCTCCATTGCTTCCTCCACCCCCTCTAGCCTTAGGGGTCTTTGCAGGCCAAGGGGATTTACAGCCTGTGCTGAGATGGCTACAAGGCTACTCCAAGTGACATATCCTGATAGGCTGGTGAGTTATAACTTTCAGGCTGCTCCAGGCACTCCCCTGCACCATCAAGGCACCTCAGCTGTCCTTCTGTGCATCTGAGGGGAACAGGGTGGCAAGTCCCTTCTTGTGGGGCCACCCATTGTGCCCGGCAGACTATCATGCAGCTGTCACACTCTTCTGGCTGCCCTAGATAAGAGTTGCACATAGACCAGAGGCAGTGATAGCTCTGTCTGAGGGATTACACCCAGATTAGGAGAAATTGGTCCTGTGTTTGATCAAATTAGCAGAAGTACAAACTGGCAGCTGATAGAGGCACATACCACGCACATGGGAACAAATTATTGCCAGGGAAGAGCATGTGGGTTATAAAGCATCTGTTCCTGTGGCTGCCCAAGGCTGAGGGCAGGATGCTGCCCATTTGCCATGGGTTAGAAGAAGTGCACATGGTACACCCTTCTGAGAGCTCTCTTGTGCTCTCCTAGCTGCTCTGATGCACTGCATTAGCCACTCGTGGATTTACCCAGCTGGCAAACTGACTCTCCAGGTGGAGTCCCATACTGAAAGCCCCATCATGTCATTGTCTACATAGCACAGGAGGGAGAGAGAAACACAGCACAAAGGGGCCAGAGTTGAATGTGTGCTATTTCCAAACTCACTCGAGAGCACCTCTCCAAGAGCAGCTCATGCTGCTGATATCCACCACTGATCCCAGAGTGAGGTGTCACTCTGGAAGACCCCATGTTTCCCCACTAACTTGGACCCTGTTCAAAGACTTAAACTTTTCAATAAGCTAAAGTTAGGGGCAGTGAATTGCACAAAAACCTGTCTTGGCTCAGCTCTTTGGAAAGTTCACGGGAAGATCTACCCATGTTTTGATTAGGATCTCACGGTTCCAGGCAAACCTGAAAGCCCAGCCTCTGTTTAGCGGGATATCATCAGCTCTTCACCAGAACGCTGATGCTTCTTTTCGCTGTCCTTCTGGCACTGGCTGCTTTTGGGCAAGTGCAGATTTCCTTTCACGATACACATATGTGTACCAGGACCTTAACTGTTATGTTAAGAGCACCTGAAATTGCGGTAAATCTGCTGACTTGGAGCTTGGGTTTTTCCCCTGATGAGGAGCGAGATGTCTATCCCTGTCCTTTGCTCCAGGCGCTCTCTTGCTGTCCGCTTTGTTCTTTCCCACAGGCTGCTGAAAAAGCAGCATTCCCTGGGGCCACAGCGTTAACATCTAGCACTCCAAGAGGCAATTACAGTGGAGACGGCGGAGCGGGGGAGCAGCTCTGAGGCAGAGCATGTCCCAGGAGGACGTGCTTTGCTGCCCCCGACACTGCTCTGCACGGTGCACAGGTATCTGCCAAGTACACGCAGTACAGCAGCCCAGCTCCCCGTCCCCCGGTGTGGTTTCTTTAATGATTATTGTGGTCTTTAGATACATTTAGACCTTGGCTTGCCAGCACATAGCTATTGTCTGCATGGGCATGTCCTCAAGAAACGATGCAAAAAGCCCATTATGGTTAGTGATAGACCTGGGCTGGATAATTGAGATCCACCCTTAAGCCTCAAGATCTTCTGATCTAGTGCTCAAATCCAGCAGATTCCTCTCTTGCAGATAAAAATCCAAACAACCCAAAACCCCAACCAAACCCAACATTTTCAAAGCTGAATTTTCTCACTTCTAAAAAGCCTGAGGAATTTATTTTGGTTTGAGGGCTGTGTCAGAGTTCAGATCTTATTCTCATATATATATGAATGTTCAGATGGACTGCTGGATGCATTATCTTGTTTCAAGCCTGGTCTCCACTTAAATTGGAAATGTTTAGTGGGAGAGGATAATCATGAGTTCAGTGAATATCTGGGAGAATTAATTTTAAGGCACGTCTGTGACAAGCTTTTTTGTGCCAGAATAACAATATTGTTAAGGAACAACTCTTTTTTTACTTCACCTTTTTTTTTTCCCCTTGGCAGAGAAGTTGAAATTTCCATAATGACAGGAACCTTAGTGCAATGCAGTTGGATCCCCTTAAAAGTCTTTTTGCCAATATGTAATCATTTTTGTTTCACTTATCGAAATCAGCTAAACCAAGAGAACTCTTGTGACAGCAAAAGCAATACTCCCACAAGGAAGGTTTGCTTGGATAGCTCTTCCAGAATACCTGCACCTGGAAATTTTAAGACTAAGACATCACTGAAGTAAATACATAGAAAAATATATATGTTGCAAAGAGGTGGTGAAGAAAACAGCCTGAGCAATCTCCAGTAATCTATCCCAATGGACAGATGAGAAAGCTTCCAGTTCCTATACAAACAGAGGGAGCTTCCTGTCTCTTATTTATGCCGCAATGAGTAGGAAGACAACAGTAACAAACACTGCCAGCCTTGCCTTCATTCTTTGAAGCTTATTTCCTTACAATGTGCACACAAGCCTCTCCAAGGGTATTGCCTAACTCACCAGACAACCTCCCCGAGGTATGTTCTTAAGAGCTAATGCATGTCACACCCATGCAAGCCTCTTTTCCTGCATCTCCAGGCAAGGGCCATAAAAATATGCAAATCATTCGCTGAGTGTTGTAACCAAGGCATAAAAGAAAGTATTTCCTTGCCCTGAGGAAGTCAACAGCAATAAAGAGATGGAAAAGACTGGGGAAGATCTAGAGGGGGTCGGCTCTTCTCTAGCTGAAATAACAGGGGTCTGACCTGGAATATTGTGTGTGGTTTTGGTCGCTGCAATAAAGGAACACTGATCTCTTCTCTGTGGTGGGAGTGACAGGGCCCGAGGGAACGGCCTGAAACTGAGTCAGGGAAGGTTTAGGTTGGATATTTGGAAAAGGTTCTTCACCCTGAAGGTGACTGAGCACTGGAATAGGCTCCCCAGGGAAGCAGTCACAGCACCAAACCTGAAGGGAGTTCAAGAAGTGTTTGGACAGTGCTCTTGGGCATTTGGTGTGACTCTTGGGGATGGTCCTGTGCAGGGCCAGGACTCCATGATCCTTGTTGGGTCCCTTCCCACTGAGCATATCGTGTGATTCCATGAAGTAATGGAGTGACTGAGAAGCCAAAACCTCCACACTGGCCAGCAGGACTGGGCAATGGGGCAGAGGGTTCCCCTCCCTCGTGGCTGAGTGCACCCCGAGCTGAGCAGCTGTGGTGGCTCCTCCCTTGGAGGAGCTCTTGATGGCCCTTGGCTGCTGCTGACTGGCAGCACTGGGATGGCTCAGGCACTGCACCTGCCCAGCATCTATCCCCAGCTTGAGCTTGTCTGGCTCTCCTGGCCATCAGGGAGGGAGCTTAGAGAAATCTGTGGCTTCTGGTGGCTGATGTAGTGCCCTGGGCACTGCAGAAAAACATTAGTTCTGCTGACTGACCAAAGGAGCTGCGGTGGGCATGGAGGGGATTGCTTGTAAGTGCTCTGCTGCTGCCTTTATGGCTGGACCTATTGCAGAAAGGGCCTTTCAAATGTTGCAGATACTTTAAAAATCTTGTTTAGCAGCTTGAAGAAATAGCCTTTATCCTCTTCTTTAACTTTTGGGGCAACATTTTCCAGGTATACTTACAAACTCAATATGTAGGCTTCCTGATGTAGGCTGAATGTAACGAGGAAGAAGCTGGCATTAAAAAAATTGGAGCAGTACCACCTCCCAGAGAACCACACTAGAGAAGTCCTTGCAAACCTAATCACCTACTCCTAAAGGAAGTCGCTCAACCAGCTCCTCTCAAGCCAAAGCACTGAATGCTTAAACAACAAATTGAGATGTTGGCTGAAATAGGAAAAGCCTTTTAAATCTATATTGACCAATGCAGTTCAAGAGAGAGGTTTATTGTTGCAAGTGTATACACTATAAATAAGGGGGTTATTTGGTGTTCTGAGAGTTGCGTAACAGATTGTTTTATGTGATCTTTCAAGCAATGATTTTAGCATGAGTGAGGTGGGTGGTTCTCTGAGGTATAGGATTTCACCAGTGTGCTAAGGCTTTTGGGAGAGCTTCCACCCTAAGAAAGACAGATTTGTCATGCTGGGGTTATTACCTCTCCCAGGAGACAGAGAACAGACATGGTGATAAAAAGGCATTAACCCCCTGAGAAGTGAGGGGTGGGGGGGAGAAAAGAAAAAATTGTGAGGGTAAAAGAGGACTGAGATTTTTTTTTTTATTGCTCTTCCAATCAGGGAGTTATCTCTTCACTTCAGTTTTGGAAATAACTTTTTGTTAATATTGCCCACACAGGCAGCAGTGGGAGAGTCAGCTAGATTCTAGCAGCATTTCCAGAGTCCTTGACAGCAAAACACAGGTGTCTTTGTGCTCTGTGGACATCCAGCAATCCTGAAATCACCCTATAATATGGCAAGGAAGAAAAAAAAGATCACAGGACAAGGAAGGGTGTGTGATCAGATATGGGGAGGGTGCCACCAGGCAGGGTGCCATGAGGCAGGCGTGGCAAGGTGAAATACAGTGAAAAGATGGCAGCTCCCTTTTTTCACCTGAAGGTCCTCAGGACTGCAGAGGGACCTGGCCATGACTGGTATTCAATCTTATGCTGTTAACTCTTTAAATTTCCACTTTCCTGTTATGCCATGTGGAGCCTCATTTCTCTGCTCAGAAACACGGCAGTAGATTGCAAAATGTCTCTTGCAGATGCAATGCCATTAGGAAATGCAATGGTCAGGGAAGGCTGGGATGGAAAACAGTCATGGAAGTGGATGAGGGTTACACCTCTGGTTCCTGTTGGCACGCAGTGCTTGTGTCTCTGTTGATGCAGGATTATTTTTTGTTTGTCTGATGTGGTTGGGACAGGAAAGCCAAGCTCCTTGCTGTCAGTCCATTTGAGTTAATGAGTATGGACTGGGTTTGCCTCTATAAAAGAGAATGCCTTGAAGGAACACTGCAGTGTAATAAAAAAAGGTAATCCAAGTACTGCACCTAATTTTGTGCTTAGCACTGTGTAGCTGCAGTACTTGGATTACCTTTTTTTATTACATTCTTACTAGACCTTTACACCAGCTGGATTGCAAGACTAGATTTCTACCCAAAATCTGAAAGAGAAAGAAAAGTTTGATTCAAAGGGTAGGGTTTGGGCCTGAGCTGTGAAGGAGATCAAGCTGTAAACTTCACAGGCATTTCCCTGCTTCTAGCCATACTGAAGTCTCAAACACCATGTACTAATTGATGAGGATTCATCACAGAGCCTAGGACACTCCAGCTATATCCTAAGTGGAAAACTGCAGTTCCCCACTGCACCATGGGCTCACTCCTATGCAAGGTGCCCTCCACATTTTCTCCTGCAGTTTAGCCCTGAGAACTCTGGCTGTTGTCTCCCAGCCCCACCCAGCTGAATGAAGGGGATGCTGATTGAATGCATTCCTAAAAGCCTTCTTCCAAAAAGGCCATGGGCCATGCCCAATTGCCTCACCGATTAGCTCATGGTGATCTAAGCCTCCCTTTGCTCTGAGGCAGGATCCAGGATACCTCACCCTCCCCCGACTGTGGAGACAGGTTTTAAGGAGAGATGGGTGGTAGCCCAGGAGCACTGTCTGTAGGTACTTACTGGAAGACTAGCAATCCTTAAAAACTTGAAAATATTGCCCCTATGCCTACCATAAATCACCTTTATTGTAAATCAAGTCAGGCCTGCCTTGCATCCATGGACATGGAGAATAATGCATCACAACTTTTACAGCTGTGCCTAGAGGAAAAACATGACAGAGTCTACCACACCTTCCTCAGAGGTCATATTTTCTGAGCCCTCTGCCCAGCTTGCTCATTTCTCTTAAAATTTTTGCTCACCTCTCCGAGGCTTTATCCTGATATAGTGCAAACATAAATCAGAATCCTGGCCACTACATAAGACTCGCTGTGGCCCTAAGTGAACAATTTCCATGGTGAGAGAATAGAAACCAAATCAAAGAGGATACTTGTCACTGGGTCATTACTTCATAGAGTCTTTTTCTAAAAAATGACTGAGCCAAAATCCTGCCTTTATCCATGTCTGAACTCTGGATAAACTTACACTTGAAATGCATACATGGGCCCATAAGCAGAGCCTGACCCACATTAATTCCTGAGCAAGACATTAATAATGCACAAGAATTAGAAACTTGGGACACTCAGCTTGCTTTACCAAAAGGTCATGTCCACAGATTGAGTTGCAGGTCTCAGCACCAAGGCCTGTGTGACTTCTCTATGACAGCAGAGGTGGAGGAGCCTTTCCAGGTGGCATTCCTTCTCCCTGTCCCACCAGCAAGGACAGCAGAAGGCATGGTGTGCATTACTGCTCTGGGTTTCAGCACATCTACCTGTGGTAACCGGAGAAGCCGTGGCAGAGCATGGAGAAGGCAAGCTGAAATTGATCCAATAAACGTGCAGTCCAGCAGCCTATCCTGTTGCAAATCCCACTGAGAGGATGTCAGTGCTGCTGTGCCAGAGATTATGGAAGAATGGGCCTTTCACATTTTATAATTATAAATACAAAAATAAATGCAAATGAAATAAGTTTCCATATTATGTGTCCCTGTCATAGTAACTGAGAACCATGTGTAAGAAAGTGACAGCAAGAGCTGAATCTCACAGGTAGCAGCTTGACCTCTGAAGTTTAGCAACCAGGAGGAAGACTCACACATCTGGAGTGCCAGGTAATGCACAGAGGAGGCCACTCCTGTCAGGCAGCCAGTGTGGATCTCAGCTGCCAGGAGGCTTTGCCTGGCTCAATGCATCTGTGCCTTTATCTCTTGGGACAGGGAGGAGGGAGTTAACAGTCCTGTAGCTTCCTACCCCTGCCTGAAGGCACAGGGCAGAGAGGAGGGGTGAATTGATGGGCCCTCGGGCTGCATACAGAAAGGGAGGCTTGCAGGGTGTCTGTAGTGACTGTGGAAGCAAAGGGCTCTCAGGCTGCACACAGCAGCACTGGTGCAGCTGCATTGTGTACCACAGTGATAAAAGCCACCCCAGGTATGCAGGTAAAGCAGACTGGGCTGGTGATATTTGGAGAAAGCAAGGCATCCTGCTTGTCTGAGCTCTGTGTCCTTCCACCCCTGGCTGAGCTGGCAAAGGGCATGGAGCCACCAGGAATATGTGGTACCTTGCAACTGAGCACCTGCTCCAGGCGTGGGGCACTTGGTGCTTCACTCAGTGTGCAGGTGTCTGCATCAGCACCTTCCTCAGAGGGCTTCTGGCCTGCCTGCCACATCCCCAGTGCTCAGGGCTCAACTCCATCCTCCACAGCTGGGTGTGCCTCAAGCCTTGCACAGGGCTTGTGAAATCCACATCTCTGCGCTCCTGTGTCCCTCCAGCTGTGCCACGGGGCTGTCAGAAGTGCTCCCAGTGTTGGAGCTTGTCTCGAATTCCCAGTGCCTCTTAGCTCTGTGCCCCTTAATCAGAAAAAGCCACAGGTGCTCAGAAGGAGTCTGCTGCCAGGGCTGACCTGGGGCCCATCCCACAGTAGATTTGCTGGAGGAGAGGGAAGGGTGGACCCTGAACAGTGACCTGACACAGGGTGATGGAGTGAGGGACTGCCCCTCATGCTTGCTAGCATTGGGGCTTCACTGAGGGGCTGCTCTGTTTGTATAACCCATCATTGGCAGAGCTGCTCTGGGAGCTGTGGTTCTCCAATTGCCCATCACATGGGCTGCATCCTCTCAAAATGTGCCTCCTGTCCCCTTCACAACACACCAAAGCAATGAGGCAAGAAACAGATAAGGCTGAGACTCCTAAAGTCCCTCATCTGGGGTGCCTGGAAAGCAGGGCCTAGATGGCAACTCCTGCTGCTGAGATGGGATTTTTGTCTGATTTCTGTATTTGTTTTTATTCTCCTCTGCTTTACCTGTTCTCTGCCTCTTCAAATGACAAGGGTCATTCTCCTTATTCTCCCTAAGTTGGGCAAATGTCCAGCTGAGCATGGAGAGGGAGAAAGGAAAAGAGATTGTTAGCAGCCTTGGAATAGCATATAAATCATGGGCTGTATCCATTGCACAGCTCCGCCACGGGGATTTGGAATGGATTGACACTGTTTTCCCGCTCGTAAAAGAGAGATAATCAGTCTTCCTAAAAGTGTTGCTGGGAGAAAGTTTGGCTTTGCTCCTTACACTCTTTGAGGTTGTTAAAGAGCAGGCTAGCTGGTCTATCACCCGGCTGGAAGGCACTCTGTGACTTGAAATACAACAGCTCCTTGCAGGGGGGAGGATCATAAATTCCGCAGGGCACCAGATAAACTGGAGGAGGTGAAAACACAAAGGGGCAGTTGAAGTTTCAAATCCCTTCCCCCCCCCACCCCATCCTCTGCCTCCTTCCTCCCACCTTTGCCATGCCAACACAACAATAATGTTGACAGCCCTCTCCATCACTGCTGGGGACTAAAGGAGCTCTGCTGCTCCAGGACCTGCTGCCCACAGCCCTGTCTCTCCTTAATCCCTGGTGCTCCCCCTTGGTCAGCAGGTGGACAGCTTGAGCAGCCTCTCACCTGGGAAAACAGAAGAGAAATGGTGATAGAGGGAAGGACAAGGCTGGAGGGAGGCAGGGGGAATGGAGGGTTACAGCAGGGGGTGGGATGGAAAATTTGGAGCTGAACAGAAGGAAAAAATGGAGGTCCTGAGGTAAAAGCTGGAAGGGGAGAAAGGAGCACACAGACATGCTTGCAAAAGAAAGGCAACAGGTGGAAGCATGGAGGAGGGCCTGTCAATTGGAGCTGGTGTTGCACACATTTCCTGGCCAGTGAGAAAAGATGAGAGGTCACACAGAGGCTCTTTCCCTGCACACACAGCTGCAGGCAGGTGCCTGGTAGCACTGATGCACTCAGTTAGCAACCTGCTTCACCTGGCACTGCTGGAACAGTTCTGAGACCAGACCAGAGATCCACTGAAGTAACATCTCCTTCATTTGATGCAAACAGTGCCCACTTTGCCCAGCTCCAGTCCTGTTTGTCTTCCCCATGTGAGGGTGGTGATCAGTCACACAGGGGTCACCCAACTTGTTCTGCTGCTTTGGTTGGACAACACGGAACAATTACAGGACAGTTCCCATGAGGATGAAGACAAGGAAAACAAGGCTGTATTTAAAAGTGTTACCAGTGTAATCATTTTGGAAGGGGGTTGGGAAGGGGAGGGAAGACAGCACTTAGAGCAGCAAAAACCCAAGTATGGGTACAGTTATACTGCAAAGGAGTACTTTTAATAGGAAAGGTTATTTCACTTTTTCAAGGAAAGCCTCTTTCACTTGGAAATTCCTGTAAACAACATCAACAAGTGTTTTGTGTGAAGTATGAATACAAGAGCCTAGAAATGCACCCAGGTCACTGTGGTATGGCAAACTGCTGCCCATCAGCTGCATGTTGCCTGGGGTGGAACATCTGAGTTCACAGCACATGCGGGATCATTGCAGATGACAAACAAACTGCAATTGTTATTTATTGGTAGTTTGTTACCACACCTAGACAATGTCTCTAAGCCCTAAAATGTTGTAAGGAAAATGAGGGGGAGGCTAAATGCAGCTTTGGGAATAGCATGCCACTGACAGACCTCTTTGGGGAAGACAGAATCTTCACTGGTTGTTTTACATTGCACAGAGGAATAACTGCAGTAGCTATGCAACAAAAGACATGTCCACATGTCTTCCCACTGCTGGGAGACTGCTCTGCTAGAGATTCCCAGGGCAGGTACAGCCACAGAAAGGGGACAAAGCCACAGAGCCTACAACAGCAAGATTGACTGACTTCAGCCTGGCTCCTAATGCTCTTGGACTCACCTCCAAATTCTCCTTCATCCAGAAACATTAACCCCAAGCCCTCGCTGACTGCATCTATTTTTCAGCAGTGATGCATGCTCAGGCTTGGAAAAACACCGGTCATTAATGGATCCTGCACAGAAAGGATCACAGGCTACTTGCAGCCCTTGGGCTGAAAAACACATTCCCCCAAATGAAGGGTGAAAGAATTTGCCTCTTTGTTTTAAGGATTGTTCTCCCCAACCCTAAGCATAAGCTGAATATTCATGAACCTCCTATATGAATTGGTTATCTTCTAAAAGCAAATACAAAGTCCCCATTCTGCATGAGGTGCCCAGGCACCGGACAAAGCCAAGTGTCTGCTCTAGCCGTGGGTTTCCCAGGGACTCTGTGTGCTGCTTTAAACCAGTCACTCTTGCCTATTAAAACAGGATCAAAATGAACAAAGAGGAAAAGTTCCTTCCAGAGCTGTTTGAGGCAGCTGCAGCTAGTTCAGACTTCTACATCTCTTGACCTAACATGACTCCCAGGCTGCCACATTGTCTGCATGGGAAGCCAGAAGGGAAGGTAACGTGATTTTTATTGTAAGAGCTGCTCACCAGTGCAGTCAGCCTAATTTATGTTAAGAGTTCATGTTGCTAAGTAGCTTGACCAGCCTCATGTCGGAGCTGTATTTGTGGTAGGAACAAATGGGTGTGCATGAGCACAGAACTGTGTATGGCCCATTTGCAGGTGTTTGTGGTAACCTGCACAGGGGAAATGGGCATTTGTGGGTGGGAGCACTCCCGAGGCTGTTGAGGATATCTGAGGATGTTTCATTCGTTGTATAGATGATGGAGGTGACATGATGGCATTTAAGAACTGGGTATCACTTGGGAGACAGACCCGGGTCCAAGTGAGATGGCAGGAGTGTGAAAAATAAAAATAAAAAGGTGAGTGCTTGCAAGTGTGTACACAAAATACACAGGACATGTCTACTGTCTGTGCTGGGTCTGTCAGGAATGGAGTTAGGAAGTTAACTTTTTTCACAGCAGTCTGTGTAGTGCATCTGCCTCCCAAAGGGAAGTGGTGAATGAATTTCTTGTTTTGCTTTGCTTCCATGTGCAGCTTTTGCTTTTCTTTTTAAACTGTAATGATCTTGACCACAAAGGGAGTTTTTCTCCCCCTGACCTATTGAGGTGAGGGGAATGACAGCGGCTGAGTGAGCAGCTGGTCATGGTCAGTCCACCACTGCCCTGTCATTCAGGTGGCCTGCCTCCTTCCCAAGGCCCTCTGTGCAGACAGTGGAGGTTTTTAGGGGCTTGTTAGGGATTTTTTAGATTCTTTGGAGGTCGGTAAGCAATTCAGAGAGCCTGTTTGGGGAACTGCCTGGGGCTGGGCAATAGGAAGGAGTATCAGGGTCAGACTGACCTTGTGTCTGAATGCCTGGGAACACAGCTGTCATTGCCCCTGAAAATATCACCCAGTACTGGTGCTTTATCCCGGTACTGCAAGTGCCTCTGGCTGGCCTTGCCAGGCTGAGATTTCTGAATTGCCAGGGACCACTGCCTCTCTGTGCAGTGAGGAGAGGGGGCTGGGAGGTGCTGCTCCCAGCATGTGCTGAACAGCAGACCTGGGGCATGTGGAGACCTCCACAGCAGCCTCCCTTGCCCACATCAGTGCAGCTCAGAGCACCAGCCACATGTGTCCCTTTGCCTATGCTCTGTGCTATCCCAGGACACCAGGGTGTCCAGGACTGTCTCTGCTACTGATTTCTTTCCAGCTCAGAGCAGCCAGGTCTCCTGCAACCACCAAGGGACAGAGGGGAAATGCCCTTGATCAGTCTCCATTGTATATCTTCCACATCTTCTGTGCAAGTGGCAGAGAGATCCAAGTTCTCCAGAGAACAGTCCTGGCAGGTGTCACCAAAATCGGCACTTTTCTGAACTACAAGTGCTTAGTCCCCACTAGTTTCCTTTTTCCAACACCTTCAGAAGATGTTGAAGGACACCAGTGGGACTGATCGTTCCATGGGCCAACTCCACACTCTGCAGAAGCAGCAGACACAGGCACGGTCACAGCATGGTTTGTGGGGTTCCTGGACACAAATCCCTTCTGCAGCATGAGACTGCAGAACCTGGCACACGTGCACCTGGCATGCCCCTGTGCCCCTCCCATCTTCCCCAAGGGCTGTGTGTTTTTCTCACTGCCTTTGTGCTAGCAACTTCTCTGCCTCCAGGCTCACTATGCCACAAGACCTTGGCAGCCTCCTCTTTGCCCTGGTGAGACTGACCACCTGCAGCCCCAGGAGAAGCAAGATGAAGAGAAGAGACCACAGCTTTTTTAGACCACAGGCTATTTTCTCCCTGCACTTTGTATGCTTGTAGGGAGAGGTGGGCAGAAATGGTGGTGCTCTGCTCCATGTCCCCTCCTGGCTCCCTATTCTTGCACTTTTAACCTCTGACCTTCATCCTCTTTCTCCCATGAATTGTTTCCCTATCTGTTGTTTTCCTTTATGCCCTCTCCCCCCTCCATGAGCCATATGTTTTAGTTAGGATCAGCTGACACCCAAACTGAGGGGTAGGGTTTTCCCCAGCAGTCTTTGGCTGGTGGCCACATAATTAAAAGCAGCAGGGGACCAGAGGCAGGAACCCAATCTGGCATTAATGAGAGGAGAGGTTGTTGTGTGACCGGCTGAGCTGCAGGAGCCCGGCCAAACAGCAGCTCAACAAATGGCACCATGTGTGCAGGGCTCTGTGTTAGCATAACACACATCTCCATTACACCTGGGCTGCTCAGCCTCCCAGCTTTGCCCTGTCCTCATCATCCCTCTCGCATCAGCAAATGGTAAAGACTGGATTCTGCTTGTTTGCTGCAGAAATTAAAAAAAGAGATGTGCGACGTTTCCACTTTGGTAGAATTTTAGGGTTTCTGTCTGGTCTGTCTCCAGAGCTATTGGGATCCTGATGGGGCTGGTCAGGCTAAGTCATGTGGCACTGGCCAGGGTGGAAGAGGACTATCTCCATTCCCTTTGCTGGGAGCCTGCTTCCCCCAGCAGGCAGTGAAGCTAGCAAGGTGTCCATAGGCAGAGAGGACCAGACAGGGTACAAAGAGTTGTTAGGCTTTGCCATCCTCACTGCATGGATCTGACCACTGCTTGGATTTGTGGGATGCAATTGCTTTGGGCCTTACTGCCCTTCAGACCCCCAAACCCTTGTTCTTTCTTTATGCAGACTGATTACTGCCTGCCAGCTTCAAAATTCTCTTGGCTGGCCACTCTCTCTCAAAGTCTGTATTAAGAAACTCCTTCTCCATGTAGCTCACTGCTATGTTGTACAGCAAAACATGAGGGGCTTTACAGCAGCTACCAGCTGCAGTTTATTTCAGCTCCTCCATGTACAGCACAGCAGGGGCTTGCTCAGAAAGCCACAGCTCAGAAAGCCAAAGATCTGCTTTTGCACAGCCCTAACTGGTAGCAGATGTGCCAAAGGTCCTGAAGTCCCTCATGTGAATGCGATCAGATGTAATTATATAGTGTAGCTAATACTATACCCCTGCACACAGCAGTGGTCTCAAACTGGAAGTTTGGAGGCAGTCCATAACCTTTGTGCAATCTTGGGAATTGATTGCAGTCTTGAGGAAGCTACAGCTGATGCAGGCCAAAGACATCAAAACAGGGTATTGCCCACAACGAGCAATCTTTGCACAGTATCAGCTAAGGAGTGACATGTCATGGGTGGTCATATCTGACCACCAACTATCATCTGTTTTGCTACACCAAATAATTCACACAGTCACAGAAGTCACATCCCTTAAATTTCCCAACCGGACAATCCTCATCATGGTTTTCTGACATCCACATAATTCAACACTTTCATGCTACTCAAAGCAGCTAAGCAAGCACCAAACTTTCAGTGTAAGAAACCATTTGAACAAAAGCAGCACCTTAAAGGCTAGGTCACCATCCAAGAGTTTCTCAGCCTTTTCTGGAATAAGGGGATGCATGAGCAGTTTCTGCTCTTTTAGAATATCAATTCAGAATAAATTCTGCTAGGAGCTTCAAAATTCATCATTTGGAGCTGGGAACCTAACAAGACAGGCAGTGTTTGGTCAGTGTACATCAGGAGAGTTTGTAACAGCATCTGCATTTCTGCAATAGAGGTGTGACTCATAAGAGTCACAAAAAGACTCATACTTTTTGCACCCCATGTAGAAAGCAAACCCATCACAGGTGTTTCCACGGACCCTTTGCACAGATCACTACTGGACAACTCCCATCTCAGGGCAGGAATTCTGAGTTGTGCCCTCAACAAAAAGGATATATGAGCATTTAGATTTTGAGGATGTTTCCCTTGCATGTAGCCTGAGTGGGGACCTGTGAAGTTGAATTGACCACGTCTCCAAGGTCAGTGACAGAGCTGCTCTGGGGATGGAGGTGAAGCTGTTCAGTGCTGAGCACAGTAATGCTGGGCTGCCAGAGGCACTGCTGTGCTGGTTTGTGGGGACTGAGTGTGGCCCCCACATCAGTGAACAACCAAAAACTCATTGGGAGATGGCACCCAGCCACCAGCATGAAGTGCACCCTGGTCTACAACACACACTTGCTGTGGTTGTGAAAACTGCTTACCTGCTCTCAAAAGCTTCTATGAGCCCATTCACTGGGGTGAATGACAAAGTTCTCCTGTGCAATGACAACTGCATCCCAGCAAAAGCCCCAGTGCAGGGGCCTCATACTGGCTTTCTAGAGCCTTCCACAGGCAGAACCTCCCCACACCTAAAAAATGCCCCAGGCTTCAGCTCTAAGGAGAGCTGTTGAAATATTACCTGTAAACATGATTTTGTCTTGCTGAATGCAGCAAGACAATATTGCACTCCACTGCAATATTGTTGGGGTGACCTGGGTGTAAGAGGGTGAGACAGTAACACTAAAGATAGGAAGTGTGCCTGTGCAATACATTAGATACAGAACAATGTCCTGTCATAAACAGAGTTTGGCCTCATCTACACAGAAAGAATCAGCCTAAGTTTACCATATCACAGCCTTGTAGAAGTCATGAACCAAATCCTGACATATCACTAGCTTCAAGAGTGGTGCTAACTCAGAAAATAGTTAAATGCAGTTCTAGTTCTCTGTGGATGAAAAGGATTGATTTTCCAGTTCCACGAGGGGAATACTGTACCTGGCTGCTTCAGGGCTGTGGTAATTGCAACAGGGATGGGACTTTGGCAGGCCAAGGAGTAGGAGGCAAGAGCAAGTCATGAACTGTATATGTGAGGCCACAACAACAGATGGGGCTGGAGGAAAACCATCCAAATGAAAATTGTCCATGAGTGTAGCAAAGACTGGCTTGCAAAAACCTGTCTCTGAACGTGCCCACACAGAATGGGTGTTTGGGTCTCAGTCCAAGCCTTCCTGGAAGCTCAGTGGTGTAAGAGGTTAAGAGTCAGAGCAGAGATCTCAGGGTTCATATCAGCAGAGGGTTCAAAGCAGGTAGCAGAGTCCAAATCCAGCAGCTCCTTTGTCCAGTGACTCATGATGATGAGGGCAGTTTTGCAGAATCACAGCTTCAGGCCTTTGGATGTTTTGAAGAAGGCACCTCAGTGCTGATGCATGTGAACTGCTCTCAGCTGAGCTCTGTGAGTATGGATGGCATTTGACCAATTCTGGTTTTATCCACTCCCTCTGTATCACCACCATCACAGACAGTGAAAGAATTGCACAAAGGTTTGCTCAGCTGCCTCCCCCACTCTGACTGGTGGGAGGTGAAAGCACGGGCTGTGTTTCCATCCTACCTGGAGGAGACTGTGAGGAGCCACTGCAACAGGCTTCAGTCAGGTGAAAGGCCACTGCAAAAGGCAAAGGGGGAAAAAAGAACCTGTTCTCTTTTCCCACGGGTGAAAAACCAAACTCAGGTGCCTTAAACACTCTAAGAAGACCAACATCAATACCATTAACACATGAATCACTTCCTGAGTAGGCTGGAGGGTTGTAGGGCTGTTAAATACCTGTCAAAAAGCATCTGGCATGAGCTAGGTTTAGTTAATCCTGCCTTGGAGAGGAGGATGAGTTAGCTGATCCCAAAGTCTTATTCTTTGTTCAGTGATTTCCCCATTCCTTATGGTACTGAGGAACCAAATACAGCTATTAAAAGCTTTGTAAGTTCCCTGTTGGTTTGTGTTTCTTCCATTAAAAAACCCAACAACAACAACAAAACAAAAACTCAAAAAAACCCAAACACACTCACCCATGGTTTATTTAGGAAGGAAATAGATATTCAGGGAAGGAAAACATCCTCTATTTATTCCGTAGTCAGTGCTTAAGGGAGGACTGTGAGAGGAACCAGGTCCTGCAGTGCTTTCTAAATGGAGGCAAAACTTGTCCTGTGGGAACAAAAAGATAAACCACAGCCAGCACAGCAATCTCTCCTGTAAGTGCCTCCAGTTTCTTGGACTGGTAGCTTTCAACTTCTCTGATTATAGATCTTCCCATGATTTTCTCCCTTTGAAGACGCAGGCCCCATACAGTGAATTTAAAGTGGCCAGCAAAAGGCTTGCTCTCCTTAATTACCCTTCAGAAAAGAGGGTCTTGCAGGCCACAGGTCAAAGGGCACTTTGCTGAAGAGAATTCAGAGTTAGGCTCTTCAAAGCCAAGTGCAAGGGATCAGGCATTTGAACATGGTATTGCCTGGGGCTCTGCCTTGGATTACGCTCCCACGGAGCATTTTGTATTTCGGAGCCCTTCTTTGGGACAGACCTGAAAACAAGCAGTTCAGTGTAAAGGGGGCTGTGCACAGGCAGAGGGGAAAAACCAGTATTTTTGATTAAGAGTGACAGACTGGTCTATAACCCCCTGGGGCTTGTCAGCAGCCTCATCACAGGCTGCGCTGCCATTCCTCACGCTCTCTCTCGGGGAAGGAGCCGGGCCCTTGCTCAGACACGGACATGGTGTCTTCCTAGGCTGCTTGCAACCCTCACAAAGTGCCCTGACACAACATCTCAGGACAGTGACACTGTGCAGCTTTTGTGGCAGGGTAGGAGCCTTGTGGAAGTTATATGAGTTCCTCACTGCTGCACTTCCTGGGGGCTGCCAGGAGTTTCTCTTTCAGTTCATGCCCCGGAGGGATGGAACACACCATACTGCAGCATGGAGCATTGTCAGCAGAGACTGAAATGGGTTGTGCTTGGCAAGCACAGTGGAAAGGAAAAAGAGGGTGACCTGGGAGGATTGCTGTTCTCACTTCATTTTTCCATTGCATCTGCTGGCTTGTTTTTTTTTTTTTTTTCTTTTTCTTTTTCTTTTTTTTTTTTTTTTTTAATTTTTTTTCTATCAAGCTTGAAGAAAGAAACAGAACAGAAACAAAATATAAATGGGTTCTCTCTCTGTAAGTGCTACAGCAGGGGAGCATTTTTGAAAAGACCAAAGCAAGGTCTGGATTATAGCCTCCATCCTTACACTCACCTCCTTCTCTGTCTTTCCCTCCCTGTCTCATTTTCTCTCCAGCATCCCACCACTGCCTCTCAGGGTGCTGAGCTGATGCTTGTGCTGGTGCTTTGACAGGTTACCAAGGAATTATATCACTCACAGTCTGGCCCTGAAGAGACATTTTTGAAAGCACCTCAGCTCTCCCCACAGCATATTGTCAACAGATGCAATGGCTCAAATAGGACAGCAATTGAAGGTGACAAGAATATCATTGTCATCTGAGCTGCTGGGAGGGGCTGAGTGTCCTGGTGAAGTATTGACCACAAGGCTCAAACTGTATAGAGGGTGCTGACCTCCTGCAGCACCACCTCCAAACCACCTCTGGCAGAAGATGAATCTCATTGGCATCTCCCTCCTCTAGAGAAACCCGGCCCTTGCCACCCAGTGCAACACAGCCCCTCTCCTGGCTGGCTCGGCTGAAGGTCCAAGGAGTGAGTGGTCCAGGCAGGCCCTGTCCTGCCAAGGACCTGGCATGGGGAAGGGTTGTTCTGCCACCCTCTGGCCTGCACCCTACCTCCCCAAGGCAAAGCATGCTGTGTTGGGCTCGGGCACACCATGTGTCCCTCAGGAAATCTGCTTCACCCCTCCCTGCTGGCCTGTCTCCTGCACCACCTGCCTCCATCCATCCCCGGGCAGCAGCGGAGCCAGAGGACAGGGGTTATCCGTGCTCCGCACCAACAGCCTGGCAACTTCAGTCGCCCATTTCCATGACAGCGTCACGGGCTGCAGAGAAAGGTTTACAGAGGGCACAATGCCAGGAAAGTCCCTGGAGAAGATCTACGTAGAGAAGATTCCCTTTTAAACCACAATCTCACCCACAGCACCCATGACAACTGATCTCTCCTAGAACTGAATACAGGGAAAAGGTATTTCTTTTTATGCCTTTGACTGGCAATGAGCACAAGGTAGAGCCCTGGACTTGGGTCTTCATTCACTGGCAGAACTGCAGTGGCTGAGGGAATCGCAGCTCCCAAAGCCTCGGAGCAATCATGTGCTTGCTTGCAAGAAAAGTTTTGAAGCTGGATGATCCTTTACTCAGACCTGGAAACAAAAAAGCCAACATTTCTTCATTCCATAGCATGCCTCTGAGAACCATAGGTACCATGAAATGCCTTGAAACCAGATAGCAGCCAAAAGCAGGTTCCCAAAGTTAGGACATAGGAATGCCAGGGAGGAGGCTGTGTGTACTCCCTGCCTCTGAGTGTAGCCTCAGGCAAGGCACTGCCTTGGTTGCCTACACCTCAAACCTGCTAAAAGTAACCTTTCCTGGTCTTGCTTTAACTCTCCAAGAACATGAATTCCTCTGCAAGCCCAGCACATACCACTCTCCACATTTAGCTGGCCAAGTAGACCTCTGGAGCTGTGGCCTGGGCCCTTTAATTGCTGCTCCTGTATTTTAAATGGCTCTTGCAAACCTCCTGTAACCTGAGCAGACAAAATTGGTGCTGGCACTGGAAAGCAGTTATGCAATATGCAGGAGGTAAAACCCTCCTGGCAGGGGCACGTGAAAGGAGATACAAGTGGGAGGCTCCAGTTGCTGAGGTGAACACCATGTCCCACGAGGAGACTGGGAGAGAGGAGATACACATGTCATAGAATCATAGAATGGTTTGGATTGGAGGGGACCTTAAAGATCTCTGGTTCCAACCCCCACTCCAGTGACTGTCTCCCTCCTTGCTGTTGTTCTCCCAGCCCATCTCTGCCATGAAGGGTGGACAGACCTGGACAAGGTGAAGACACTGCTGGAAAAAGCAGCAGTCTGAATCTGAAAAGCCAATAGACAGGAGGCCTGTGCAGAGGCTGTTCACCCTTGTGAACATGTTGTGAACTCCTCTCCTTTTCTCCCTGCTGAAAGTATCACCTTTTTGTGTTCAAAGCTGTCAAGTCAGCCACATGTTCACTGAGTTCCTGTCTTCCCTCTCCCAGTGCTACCCTGGAGCATGCAAACACAGGAGGCTCCTGAGGCAGAGCTGGGGAGGTGCTGGGCACCCCACAGGGTGCAGCCTGCAACCTGTTGCCCTGGTAAGTGTGCCATGCCATGCCATGCCATGCCATGCCATGCCATGCCATGCCTGGCTCCTCCGCCAGCCGAGCCCCGCTGCTCCCAAGGGCAGGGTTTGGCTGAGGCAGGCTGGCTCTGGCACGTGTGAGCAGCAGGGCATGGATCCTGTTTCCTTGCACTGGCATGTGCTGCGCTCTGTGGTGGGGCTGTACAGGCTTGAGCTGTCCTGTCTCCTCAGGTGAAGTCTGAGGCTGATCCCACCCCTGCTGCCAGGGCAGCTGCTCCAACCTGTAAAGGCAGGATTTTGCCCACAGCATGTTTGTTCTCCAGCCATGCAAATTAATGTGGAATTAACCAAGAAGTGGGATTTCACCAGTGCTCTGCACCACCTGCCTGTGTTGGAGTTACTCCTCTCCTTTTCTCCCTGCTGAAAGCCCCCAAGTTGCCAGCTCCATGGAGCCGCCCTCCTACCCTCAGCCAGAGAGACCTGGCTCCCAACGCTGCCAGTTCAGCTGTGAACAAATGTCCACCAGTTTCTTGCTGCATTCTCCTGCATGAGCCATGCAAGATATTTGGATTTTGGCTGCAGAAGGTCTTGCACCCTGCTCCTTCCTAACCCCTGCAAGAAGCTGCCTTGCTTTCCCCTGCCTGATTAAGCACATTCCTTCCCCTCTCTCTCTTCTTTGCTCTGCCC
Source organism: Agelaius tricolor (assembly GCF_023055355.1). Lineage (NCBI taxonomy): Eukaryota > Metazoa > Chordata > Aves > Passeriformes > Icteridae > Agelaius > Agelaius tricolor. The sequence goes on from NW_027269269.1 coordinate 24,165,442, forward strand.
TGCAGCAATTTCCAAAGCATTTTTGTGGCATCCAAGACCCGGAGACAAATTCATGAGCTGTGGAGATGTGGTTTCTGCCATGTGCTCTCAGCTCTGAGTCCTGCCTAGTGCAGGGGAGGTGGGTCCACAAGCATGAGGGCACTGTGCTCCTTTCCTGAGGGTCAAGGGGTACTGTTCCACAGCTGTGTCCTTCTAAGTGAAATCAAATTGCTCACTGTGAGCTGATTGGGGAAATACTGTCTGTGCGTTCTCTCCCAGATTCCCGACTCTCAAAATAATAATAATTATGTGGCCTGGAAAAAATTATTGTTAACCATAAGCCTGGGAACTGCTTCTATTATTCAGCTTTATGGGAATCCATACAGCTCCCATGGAAGGGGATTATTTACCTAGGCCCTGAGAAAAAGTGGAGGAGCCTGCATGCTCCTTCTGGCTATTGTGCTGCCAAATCCCACGGCAAGGCGTCCGGAGGAGAGCGGTTTCCTCTGGCTGTCATTAATCCTTGTGGGCTTGGCGGCCTCAGCGCACGGCATCCTTTGGGTCACTGGCTGCTGGGGAGCCAGACTATTGTTTGAGGGCTTTTGTCCCAGACAGAGGAGCTGGGGAACCAGGCTTTTCAGGTGTCCCCACCACAAAGTGACTGGTTTGCAGCCTGACACTTGCTCGGGTCTTTCCTGGCTGTGCTGCTGGGAACCCAGCTGGATTTGGACCCATTTTGATGAGGCTGAAGGAAGGAGTGGCCCAGGGATGTCCCAGTATGAGGTGTGCTCACCCTGTATCAGGGAGCTTCCTCACATACCTGTGGATGCAAGGGGAGGGGTCCACTACAGCCCCCATGGATAGGATGGAACACCCAGGACCCCCAGCTCCCTCCTGGTCCCTAACTGCCAGCCTGATCTTCTAATCCCTGCAGGGCACAAGCAGGAATGCCCAGTTTCAATTCAGTGCATGAACTGGAGCAAAGGAAATGTGCTCTTTCTCTAAGAGCTAAAAGAAGTCTTGCAGGGAAGCTTTCTAACAGGGATGTTGCCCATGGCACGTATGTGCACAGATGTGCATGGAAGGAATTGTGGCATGGAGGGAAACCCAAACAGGCCATTCACTCTTGCCATGGGCTTGCAGAGCCCTTTCTGGTTCTTTTAATGGTGACAACCTTAGAGGAAGAAACAGAAATATGTGTTTTCCAAGCCAGGGTTCAAAGGGGGTTTATAGCTCTGATGAGAAAGTCTCTGTTCAAGGTTGCATCTGTCTCAGCACAAACTACACTTCAGAGGCAGCTCAGAAGGAAGTAAGCTGTGAATTCTTCCCCACTGTGCTGGCAGGCAGTGCACTGGTAAGTTGCCTTTTCTTTCTCTAGGTGAGGCATACAGCAATGCCTTCATGTGGGCATTTCTCCCCACTCCTGTCCCTCTCAGGGCTTCAGGAAGGCCCCAGAGCAAAGCAGCCAGCCCCTATAGCCACCACATTGTGACTGGAAGCTTTCCTCTCTGACTTGCAGCTGGAGTTCCCTCTTCCTGCCCTCTTCAGGGGTTTTGTGTGCCACTGCAGCTTTGCCAGTGGCAGCAATATTATTCTGATGCTGCAATCACTCCTTTTTGGTAACTCATTGCTTTGGGAGGCGTTGCTGATGGACTGGAATGAGAAAGTCACTTTTTACAGCAGCCCAGCAGTGACATTAGAAGAGCATCCAGGATCTGAAGAAGGTCTGTCTGATGGCCCCCATAAGCAGAGCTGTGCAACTGTCCCCTCCAGTGCCACCTGGGCAAGGGACACAGGGAGAGTCTGTGGGTTTTCCGAACCCACATGGTGTGGGGCTGCCTCAGAGACCCCTGAGCTGGTGCATCCCCTGACCCTGTGTGCAGTGCTGGTCTGGGACTGGGGGCACACCAGTGTGGCTCCATACCTGGGCTCCCAGCCCACACCTCCAGTGTGGAGGTGCAGGGACCCAGCTGTGCAGCTGGCAAGGCAGCCTCCATGCTTTGCAGGGATCACAAAGCACCAGCATGGCCCAAGGGACCCGCCCAAGGTTCCCCTGGGAGTCTGCAGCAGAGCAAAGGCCCAAGCTCTGTGTGACCCAGCCAGTGCCTGGTGGAAGCAGAGCCACCCTAGTCCTGCATCAGCCTTCACAGTGTGTGGGGGAGTGGCGTGATGCTGCTCTCAGGCATCAATCCCTCCATCTCCTCCCTGACTTTGCCCAGTGAGGGGCATGCAGGGGTGCAGAGGGACACCCTTCCCCTGCCCTGTGCTCAGCGGATGAGGACCGCGGTGGCAGCCAGACAGAGCTGCTTTCTCCAGCACAGTGCTGCCATTGTCCAGCTGGGCTCTGGGCTCTCTCATCCCCACCAGGATGCAGGCACAGCCTGGACCTCTGCAGCACAGACAAGGTGAAGGGGATGGATGGAAGCCTCTGGAGCAGGCAGCCCACCTTTGAGTCTCCACAGTGCAGCCCCGCTGCTTTTTGGACTTCTGTGCAAAAGATGATACAAGGAAGCACAGTAAGGTGGTGGCTAAAAAAAGGAAAATCTGAATGAATAGGAGGGGGAAGGGAGAGCAGATGACGCTGAGATGAGAGGGGCAAGGGAGAGCCAGTGAGAGAGAGCTGGGCTGTGAGCCGGAGAGGAAAAGCCGTGAGCCCCATGGGAGCTGGGCTGTGGGAAGAGACAATGCGATGGAGGGGAAGGAGCCAGCTCCCACTCTGGGACAGGCACAGGCTGCAATTAGAGAGAGGAGACAGCGTGTCTGCCCAGCCTGGGAAGGCTCTGCCATGGACTCAGGGTCGTGCAGGGGCTGGGGCAGAAAGCCCCTGCCTGCTCTGTGCCCCTGCACACAGCTCCCCTTCGACTGGCAGCCCGAGGGGGCAGAGACCCCAAGGGCAGACACTGGCAATACCTGGGGCTCCAAGGTACAGGGGCTTTGCTCCCCAGTGCTGGCACAAGATGTCTGGGTTGCTTTGTGCTTGCACTGCAGTGGCATGGTCATACCAGGCCCCCTTCCCTGGGTCAGCCCTCCTCCCCTGGCTGCCCTGGGCAGCCCACTTCTGCCTCCTAAACCAGCTGATCAAATACCAATGTCCTCCAGGCAAACAGGTTGCTTGACTGTTCACCCCTCACAGCTAGCACCCTTCAGCAGGTTTTTGGAATTTTCCTGGATGAAGGATGCTATGGAAATATGCAACTCCAGAGCACAAGCTCTGGTTTTAGTGTCCTCCTCTGCACTGCGATTATCTAGCTCCCAATGGAAAATTTAAGTTTGTTTGGAAACAGTCTCTGGGTTTGGCTTGAAAAGGCTCAGAAAATGCCATGCAAGGGTCACAAACTTTTAGCACAAGCCATGTTTGGCTGGGGCTGTAAAAGAGGAGGGAGGTGGAGGAGGAATATGCGCACACACCATTTTTGCTACCACAAACTTGGCCGGGAAACTCTTTGCGCTTTGCTCCCTCTGGACATAAAGGTCCAAGAAAGGAGTTTGATGCTTTTGAAAGAAAACAAACTAGTCATGCAGCCAGAGGAACTGATTTCCAAATTTGCTTTTTACAGCTTATTTTCACCACTCAGCCAAGAGGCAGATGAAGCAGAGCTCCTGCAAACTTCTGCTGAAGTCACAGCAAAGGGAGATGCTTGAAAAAAGCCATCAGTTCCTGGCAGGGACAGAAGAAAGAGGAGAGCCCTGGTGAACCAACAGTGGTTTTTTAAAATATAAAATAATATACTTCAGACTTGCAGTGGTTTTTGCTTCCTGATCAACAGTTTTAAGCCAACCCAACTGCTTTCCTCTTTTTCTGGTCATTTTAAGATCTTTTCACCGAGGTGAAATTAAATACGAAGCGCGGGAGGAGACCTGCCGGTTTTCCTGCCATTCTCACCTGCGTGGGAGCAGCAGGAGCTGGGAGTTAAGGCAGCACCGTGTATTCACTGACCAGGCAGGCACAGAGAAGTGTGGAAGATCACCACAGGGTATTTAAAGCTGTGCAGCAATAACAGCTAATTTGTTTTTGCCTAAAGAGCAGTTAGGGTTGGTTTTGTTTCATTTTAAATAAAGACATTTGGACTCCAAAGGTCATTTCCGTGGAATAACAATGCTCCTTTCAGAAAGGGGCACCGGCAGGGTCTCCGTTACTCCCAGTGCTCCCAGTCTGGTTTGAAAGCCCAGCTGCAGCTCAGCCGGGCCAGCATTCCCTGGGCTGCCCTCTACACATTGCAGCAGCTGCTGTCCCAGTGCCCCTGCCACGGAAAGTGCAGGAGCTCAGGAAGAAGTGTTGGTTCCTCTGCTGGGGTGTTCATATAGGCACCATCCTCTCCCAGTGCCTATTTGACAGTAAAATGAGGATGGTGTCCAGTCCATTTCACCCCTCACCCCAATCTCAGCAGCACCCCTGTGCCTTCTGGGAGCGCTGGCAGAGGATGGTGCATCCCCAGCAGGCAACATATGGCCGTAGGTTCTCCTCATCCTTAACAGGTATGGCATGAGGAGCAGATATGATCAAAAATTCTGATTTTAAAGTAGGTCATTTGCAGTGTGGGAAGGTTTTCCATGAGCTGCTGCCTTTAAATGGCAGGTGAACGTGCTTCACCAACTTCAGTGAAATTGGTACCATGATCTGTATCCATGCAAGTACATCGATGCTAGGCAATACAGGAAGCATTCAGCAGAGCTGGGGGAAAAAGCAGGCACCTTGGTGCCCAGATCCAGTTACATACTTATTTTCCTACATGCTTCCTAAACAGCTACTGTCTCAGGCTTTAAGCAGGCAGAGAGCATTGGAGTTGTGAAAAAGTAAACCTGAGGCTCAGGCTATTCTCTGTCTTGCAGGCAGAGAATGTGCCAAAAACTTCCTCTCTGCTTCAGTGAAGCCCCCAGCACCACTTCATATCAGTCAGTCTTCAAGTTATAGGGCACTTTGCTTGAAAAGTACTTTATCTTTTATTCTGTGTGGGGAAAGGATCTTCAGAAAGAAAAAAAGCCTTTGAGTTAAAAAGAGCTCTCCTCCTTAGCGAGCACTGCTGTTTGTCACCATCTCAGAAATTTGTAAACCCTTTTCTCTGTATTTATCTAACTCTGCTATTTTGGGATTTGCCGTAACTGTCTGCACCAATGAGGTGTGTGTGGAAGGGAGAGCGTCTGTGCTGCTTGGCTGATATTTTTGGCCAGTGCAGAGCTCATTTCTGGGAACCTGGGTACCATGGGAAGATGCACTTCTGATCCCCTCATCTCTCTGCCTCCTCTTCCTCTTCTGAGAGCATTGATGCCCACAGAGGCTCAGCAGTCCCCAGCATAGATGCCTCTGGGTGTGCCAAGGGATCGAGGAGAGAGGAGAAGGAGACTGGGATGGATGGCACAACTGGCTGCAGTGGGACCTCTTCTCCCATGCCAGCACTCTTGTAGCTCCAGGAAAATTCATCATGACAGCTGAAGGAGGTTTGTACAATTTTGCCTCCCAGGGGCATGGTGGGACGGTGATGCTCCATAAGAGAAGGCAGTTTACTTCCTCTGCTCTTCCCAAAACTGCCCTGGCAACTCCCAGACAGCCAGCTCCTGTGTGGGAAAGAGCAGCATGGGCCAAATGTGGCCAGCCAGGAACAGAAAGGAAAGGACTTAATCAGCCCACAGTGCTCCCCAGGGAGATGTGAGTGCATGCATATTGTATGCATACACGTGTGTATGTACCTTAATACCCTACAGCTTACAAGACACTCATCATTTTAATTTTCTTGGCTGGCAAGGGTCTTTCAAACCAGCTCTAGACACAGTTAACCCTGTCTGCCCTATTCTGCTCTCTTGTGCTGTCAACAGAGAGACCTGTCCTCGCCTAACCAAAGTTGTGTTCAGAGCCATTGTACATCTACTGATCACACACACAAAGGTCTTCCAGATTTCTTGGAAGCTTGCAGGAAAATTTTTTTTCAGTTCCAGAGTTTTGATTAGGGCTTGTCTTCCAGTAGCCAGGAGGTCACAGTGTCTGCACAGATCACAACCTGAACATCTGCATCCTATTACACAGCGTGGTGATTATTTTTCAACATTCCCCACGTCTTCTGGTAGTGACAGTGGTGATTAAAGCCTGGAGTGGATTCCTGAGTAGCATTTCAGCTTCCTTTACTTTCGCATCCTGACCGTAAACAGAAGAAGAGGGTTTTCCTTGGGCACTAGGTCAGGAAGCCCGTGTGCCTTAGGGTGATGCTGACGCACTGATGAAAGCCCGGAGATGTCAACTGGTACAAAGCAGCTGAACAAACCTGCCAAGGGATGCCAACAATAGCAGGATGTCACTGCAGCTCACAGGGAGGAGATTTCCATTCACTGATTTGGCTCCCGTGCCAAAAGCCGTCCAGTGGTCCAAGGAATAAAGCCATTGTCTCCAGGAAGTGACCTGCAGCAGACTCTGGTGGCTCAGAGTGAGTGACGGGGATTTGGTTTCCCATCTGCAGTGCCAGTGCAGCAAGAGGAGGAGGAGGAGGTGTGTGAGGCAGGCTCTGGGCAGGGCACCTCTGCCAGCCCCCCTTGCTCCTCTCACATGGTTTGGAGCCCCTGCTACGAGGGCTCCATAAACCATCTTGTAGAAGACTGGGACTTTATTGTTCTCCTTGGTGGAGGGAGGGGAGACAGGTCAGGGAGATCAAGGAGCCAAGAGGAAAAGGATTATTCATGGCAAGTCTATAGCAAGAGGCTGGAGCTGCCAAGCAAGTATTCCAGCCAGGAGACAGTCTCAAAATTTCCTGACTGAGAAAGGATTTTACTTTCTCTGCTCATTATGCATGGTGGCATTAATGAGCCCACATTTCTGGGCTGTTGGGTTTGGCCTTGTGCAGTCAGCATTCAACATTCAAGAAACTTCCTTCACTGTATTTTTCCCTACAAGTCTGTGAGGCAGCCAAGGGCAGGAAACTGTCTATAAATGAGGGCAACTGCTCTGGGTGGGGTCCCAGCGCTGAAAGCAGCTGATGTCTACGGTCTGGATCCAGCCAGAGGGGAGAGAGGAGAGAGAGGGCCAGACTCATCCAGCTGCGCACCCCTTCTCCTGGGAGGAGGGGCTGTGGCACACACCAGGGCACACGCCCTGCACAGCAGCTCCTGCTGCTTCCCCTCACCACAGCCCTCTGCAGCTCCTCCTGTCCTGGTCCCTCATTACCTGCCTGGCATTTCTCTGCTTGTCTGCTCATCTGTCTCCTCCTCGGTGTGCCAGTGTCCTGTCCCCATGTGCCTGCCTGCACGTGCAGCCTTGTCTGTGTGTCTTGCTCTCAGCAAAGGCTCAGGTTGCCCGGGGCTGCCTGCACATCCACGTCCATCTGTGTTTCTCTGCTCAGTTACGCTCGTGTGCCTCGCCCTGGGTCCGCCTTCCAGCGCCTGCCTGTGTCTCTGCTTGCATCTCCCTGCACTGGCCCTTTTTATCCCGGTAAACAGGACAGGCACGTGTATCCAAACCCCGTGCGCCCAAGTTGGCTGGAGCTGCACCGGCTCAGAGCCAAGACAAAGGACAGGGAAGAGGAGGAGGGATGGGGGAAGTGAAGGGGAGCGAAAGGGCTATTGGAAAAGGCCTGGGGGACTACCCAGCTTCTTGTTGCCTTTGCATCGCTCTCATGGAAAAGATCCTCAGATAAGCCTGCTCACTATGATAATGACCTAGTGCCTGCAAGCCACCAAGCTGGAGGTGAAGAGAAGCTCTCCTTCATCCTCCAAGACAAGAAAGGACAAGTATGAACCAAGGCAGCTGCCTCTTGGGCTAATGGGGGTCAAGGGTGGGGGGACACAGATGCACATCAGAGATCAGGCAAAAGGGGAGGGCTGCAAGACATTTGGAAAAGGCAGAATCAAGGCAAAAATCCTCCAATTTCAGAAAAATGCAGGTTATGCAATTAAGGCTGTTAAAGAGTAACAATGAACCCCTCCCTCAGAGAAAGGGCAGCTGGCCCTGCATGACATAGCTTGGAAATACCTGCTCAGAGCCTTGCTTAAAAATTTGTTCCCTACACACTGGCAACCACATCACACACCAGATGAACTGCCACCTGCATGAGGAGCTTCTGTGCTGTGCCCACAGGTGTGGTGGTGCACGGGGAGGATGCTGCAGCAAGGGCATGTTGAGACTTTCCAAAAGAGTTTGCAAAAGGCAGGAGAACTGTGGCTGCTGTGGGCTTTGAAGAGTGCAGAGGACCCTGATGGGCCAAATTACAAGAAGCAGAGAGGTCAGGTGAAAAACCCTGGAAGAGGAAGGACTGGTAAGGTTTCTGGAGACATAGCTGGGAGGAGGGATGGAGCAAGTTGGCTCTTGCCTCTTGCATGGCACATGCCACACAAGTGGTCAGAGGCAGCCTGGAGCACCGGCAATGCCGGCAGCGTACACATGTGCAGGGAGGTAGATGCAGGGGTGGGGAGACAGGAAGAGGCACAGAGGCAGGCAAAAGATGAGTCAGCTGTACCAGCTGATGACTAGGGGGGGTCCTGGAAGCTGTCAACATTTCTGTCTCACTTTCTGGAAAATACCCAGCCTCAATGGAAAACTACTGCAGCAGAAGTTACCAGCACAAATCCTGCTTTGAATACTGGGCCAAAACCAACACAGCAGTGCTTGCTTTCCCAAATTTTAATATGACTCCTTTAGTCCTATATGGAACTAAAGAAACCTTCATGAAGCAGTTGACACGATGGAAGAAAGGGATGCCATCCAGACAACTGGGACAATCTTAAGATCTGGGCGCTTCCAAGGTCAAGTTGTTGCGTCTTATTCCATTGCGGTCATAAACACTTAATCCAATTTCAATCTCAGCAATCTCTTCTGGGAGATCAGGACAGAAGACTCTAATGTTTTGAGGAGACGCCTCATGCTTCCTTTTTCGCCTGGCCAGCCAGCAGATGACAGCAAGCAGGACGAGGGCGACTGCAGCAGTCCAAAACAGCCACCCAGAAAAGAACCGGCCTTCCTCTGCAATTGTGCTATTCTCGATCTCCTGCAGCAAATGAATCAACTCCTGGTGCAGATACACCTCACGCTCCAGCATCTGTTTGGCCGTGGCTCTGCTGATGTGCTGATACTTCTTCTGGCCAGGCTGGATGATCTCTCTGGCCATCGAAGCTAGGAGGAGAGAATTTGCTGCAGCCATGGCCTGGAGGAGGAGGGAGGAAAGGGGGCTCATCAGGTCTGCATGGGAGAGACAAGGGAGCTGGGGCCACCCAGAACATTCCCAAAGCCTCTCTAGGCACCTGCCATCTCTGGGAGCCCCGAGCCTCTCTGCCCCCAGACCCAAGGGTGGCAGTGCCCTGTCCTGAGGGGCTCAGCTCTCTCTCTCTGTTTCAGAACCCCCTGGCATCTGCCCTATCCTCCATCCAGCCCAGCTTTCTCCCTGCACAAGCACTCACCACCACCTACGTCCTACATGAGTGCAGCCGTGGTGAAGCTGGAGCTGCCTACTGAAGCTCCTGGTGACTTCTCTCAATGTGAGACATCCTCCATGATGTCACAGCCACCAGAGCCACATCACCTGGCCAGCAAGCCCAGGCTCTGTCCCCACCACCCAGCTCAGCAAGGCCTGGCCACCACACCAAGAGCAAACCCCCCCTGCAGAAGCGAGCTCCCAGGAATGCTCTTGACAAAGAGGCTCCCCTCCAAAACTGCAATTGAAATGAAAATGGGGATCATTTCATTGGTGGATGTCCCTGACATAGGGGTGTGATGTTTTCTGGGCCAGGTGGTCTGACTCCAAGTTACCTTGCAAAGAAGAGCTTTGAGCCCTTGGGCAGAGACAACTCTACTCCCTCTCATCCTCTTGGCTTCCTTCTGCTGGGGCAGGGCATGTGGATAATAGTTAATTTTAGAGAAATTTAAAAAAAAATCAGTGCATCCACAGATAAAGGTCTAGCGAGGAATGCCTGCAGCTGCCAGTGCTCTCAGGTACAGCAGCAGGAGGGGACATCTTCACTGCCCATCGGAGAAAGCTAAAAAAAAACCCAAATAAATCTCATTACTTTTCTTTCCTTCAACTACCCATTTAACTCCCCGTGCCTTCCGCTTGTTCCTTGCTATCTAATTAGATTTCCTCAGATGACCATGTTTCAGGGCAGAAGGCTGGTGGGGGGGTGTCCAAGTCTCCCAGGCCTTGGCCAGCTGCAGGGAAGCAGGGGCGGTGTGTGCCCCCCCATTCTCCCGGTGTCCAGGCTCTGTCCCTGGCTGCTTTGTGATGGAGATGTAACAAAGGGAACACCGCAATCGCCACAGCAGGTTAGGAGATAAGCAGCCCTCCCTTAATGAGGACATGTTATACCTGGCAAGATTGTACCCCTTGTGGGGAACAACAGGCTCTTTCACTGCAGGCCCTGGCACAGCCAGGAGCAGCTGAGGGACAGAGGGAACAACAGCTGATAAATCAGCTCAGCATCACCAGCCTTAGCAAGCCCCACATCAGCTGTTGTTGGGAAGCCCTGGGATGTCCCACATTGGATTCCACCAACAATCACAGCAGGACAGCAATTTTGAAGGGCTACAGCTTTTCTAAAATTGGCTTTTCCAGGAAGGCAGATGGGCATGGCAGCTCTCCAGCACCAAGGGAGAGCTGCATTTCTGCCGCCAGTATCTGCTGAGGGAAGCCAATCCTGGAGGGAAAAGGGCAGCATTACCACACTGAGAGACCTCTGCTTGCTGCTTGGGAGGTAAAATCCCCACTGAAAGGAGCCAAATTGTTGCTGTGTGTATCTAAAGGCACTGAATTATTAAGGAGATCTCTTAAGGCTGCAGGTGAAGCAGAAAGCTTTATGGATGGATGATATTAAATGTAATGGACCTCTAATGGGAAACCACCTGATTGCCACAAAATGTTTCTCAGCTGTGGAGCAAACCCAAGCAGCTGGAGTGAGTGTGGTACAAACCATTATTGCCCAGGGAATGACTGGGTTTAGTAGTCCTTGCAGCATTTTGGAGTGTTACAGTGAGCCTATGATGGAGAGGTACTCCCTCCCACCCCGTCCTCTGAGAATATTCACAATCCAGCCTTTGCTTTTTCTGGATGAGCTCAAAACAGCCTTTCCCTGTCTCACCAGCGCACACTTACACATGATTAAGGTCATATAAGAGCTGGCTGTTGTTTCCAAGCATCTCAAATTTGCCAAAATTAGGCTGGATTTGTGGAAACTGGGTTCCCGAGACCTCGAGCCCTCCTTGCTTTCAATAGCAGGCTGAACACAACACAGCAATGCTTGCTGTCCCAAATTTCAATATGACTCTTTTAAAAAGTCTCACATGGAGTCACAAATTACAAAATTTGTTTATCAGAGTGTCAGAGAGGAACTATGAAACACCAATACTTTAGGAAGCAGCAGGGAAATACCTGTCAGTGATCCCAAAGGACAGGGTTCTTCCCAAAAGGTAAGGAGAGTGATAGCCCAGCTGAAGCGTCTCTACAGCATGGGAAACAAGCAAGAGGAGCTGGAAACCATGGTGCAATTAGAAAACTATTACCTAATTGCTACCCCAGAAACATGGTGGGATGAGTAGCACGACTGGAACACTGCAATTCAGGGTTACAAGTTTTCCAGAAGAAACAGGCTGGGAAGGAGGGAGGGTTCTTGTGCTCTAGGTTAAGGAATGAACAGATTGTGGAGAATTGCCTCTGAGAAACACCCACAGACAGGCTGAAAACTTGTGGATGAAAATCGAGGATGGGACCACCAAAGGACAGCTTGTGGGTGGGGTCTGCTCCAGGTACCTGACTGGTTGATAACACTTCTTGCGTCAGCTGCACCACCATCACATTTTCATCCAGACCGAGGCTTTCAACCATCCAGACATCTGCTGAGAAAGCAGTACAGCTGGCTGAGAGCAATCCAGGAGACTCCTGGATTGCCTAGAGGACAACCTACTGGTCCAGACATTGGACAAACCTGCCAGAGAAGTGCTGCTGGACCTGGTGCTCACATGTGCTGATGAGCTCATCAGAGAAGTTTAGTGGAGGCTGTCCTGACTGTAGCTGCCAGGCCCTGGGTGAGTCCATGATCTTGAAGAAGATGGGTCTCGTGGGGAGCAGAGTGAACTTCTATCTGTTAAAAAAATTAGTGGATGAGATCCCCTGGGAAGATGTCCTTAGGGACAGAAGAACTTACCAGAGCTTTCAGGACACTGTTCTTAGCTCCCCATCCATGTGAGTCAGGAATCAAGCACTGAGTAATTCTTTAGGTGACTTGAGGAGTAGAAAAGGCCATTACAGCTGACTACTCTGCTCTGCTGTGACAAAGAAGCCCTTGCTCCAAGACCTCATAATCAAATATAAGACAAACAAGAAAGGTGGAATAACCAGGGTGGAGAGGAAGTCAAGGGCTAGAGGAAAGTGTGATGTGTGCCAGAGCTGCAGGGACTGAGGCTTTCTATTCCTACTTAACAGACTCACTTGTCTTGTTTTCTGCTCTGACCACCCTATGAGCCTTTTAAATATAGAAGGCTCCTCCCTGGCTATGTACACAGCCAGCCAGGCACCACCATCCATCTCAGCTACATGGCCACAGGTCACATTTTCAGAACCACTTGATGGGTGGATTAATGGCTGCCTTTTTATTGCCAGCTCTCCAGCTTTCAGGGCGGGGTGGAGGTGGGAAGGAGAAAAATAACTAATAAAAAAACCCCCATATGTGAAGTTTTGAAGTGTCATGAAGGTGGATTAAAAAAAAGCTGAGATTTTATTTTAAAATTAATCTGTAGGGGGTTTATTTGCTGCTTAGTATGAAAAATGTGAGGCTTGTAGGCTCATTTTTCACACTTTCCCCCACACACAGCTCAGGCCTGGAAAGTTACTTTATTATTTTTAAATGAAAATATGGAGCTTTACTGGAATAACTAGTAACTGTGGGTGTTCTTCAGTGCTGCCCAGTGCAGCCACCCGCACAGAAAAATCAAGGTTTCTATTACATTTAAGAAGAAGAGCAGGGTCTCTCATCCTCTCTTTCAGGTTTTGAGAGGTAATATTTATTAGGAAAACCCTAGAAATTATTTACAATAATTGATACCGGTTTGATGTACCAAACAGCTGAAATTGAAGAATTTAGGAGTGTTTTGTCTTTTTAAACTATTACCATCAAGAGGGAAACGACTCAGATTTAAACACTGCGCTGTATGCAATGCAAATAAAACCCCAGCAGGATGCAGAAGGAGGTCTGGGTGCAGAGTAAGGGGAAGTCAGCAAGTGGCACGCACAGAGCCTGGGCTCAGAAGGGGGGCTAGGAGATGAATCCCCACGCCTCGCTGTCTCCATCGCCTGTGGAAATGCGGCAAAGCAGCGCTTCGGTCAGAAATCTCCTGCCCAAATCTCCTGCCCAAGCCGGCGTTTCTCACAGTGGAAATCCAATTCCCCCGAAGGCCAGGGCGGGATTGTTTTAACCTCTCGGGCAGAGCCAAGTCTCCAGCCGCGCTGCAACAGGCAGCACGCTGCTCTGATGCCGTTCCTGCTGCGGCACAGCTCCAGCCCCTGCTCCTGCTCCCAGCCAGCCCACAGCCAGAGGGATTTGACTGCAGCAGCGCTCCTGCTGCCAATGGACCCGAGATGCCTGCTGCCCTTTGCATGCAGCTGCTCTGCCCACAGTGATTCAGCCTCACCCTGGCTACCCAGTGCTGCCTGTTTTCTTCAGAAAACCAGGGTGACGTGAGTCATCTGGCCACACCAGGACAAGGCCAAACACTCTGGGCTCCCGGCATCTGGCTCAGCTGCAGAACCATCCTCAGTCCTCTGGCTGCAATGGGCCATGCTTATCCTCTGTAGTCCTCAGGGCTGCAGCCAAAAGCACCTGTCCATGATATGGGGACACATAGAATCATAAAAGGTTCAGGCTGGAAGGCACCCTGGAGGTCATCTTGTCCCTGCCATGGCCAGGGACACCTTCCACACCTTCCACTAGTTTACTCAAAACCCTGTCCAGCTTTGAGCATTTCTGGGGATGGAGCATCCACAATTTTTCTGGGCAACCTGTTCCAGTGCCCCACCACCATCAGAGTAAAGAATTTCTTCTAATATCTAATCTTGACCTACCCTGTTTCAGTTCAAAGCCCTTCCCCCTTGTCCTATCACTAGGTGCCCTTGCAAAGTTCTCGTCCTCTTTCCTGTAGGCTCCCTTTGGGTACTGGAAATCTCCCTCATGGGAGAGAAGACACATGTCTTCTGACCTGGGGCACACTGTCAAGCTCACAAGAGGTCCTCTCCAAAGCAGGGGAGCATGATTTTTAGTGCGACTCTTGTCTGGGAGGCACATGGAGGGTCCAGGCCCCCTTGGCATCCTATTTCCCACCCCCATCCCCTTGCACACTGGGCAGGGCTGGCTGCTGCGCTGCGAGGGTGTGCAGGAGGAGAGCTGTCCCTGCTAGGGCCGGCCCTTCCCAGCCGCACCCAGGGGCTCCTGCAGGTTTGGGGATGGTGGCCGGGAGGGGGAGTGCTGACAGGGCACAGGTGCTGTTCCCGGGGCTGAGCCAAGCTGTGCTGGGTGCCAGCAAGGTGTCACACCTACAGGCCAATGCTCTTTGTGCCCTGGCTGCCTGTCCCAGGAAGCACTGTCTTGAAAAACCACATAACCTGGGATAGGGCTGACTTGCTGACACAGGGCATGCCCTTGCCCAGCAATTAATTGGTATGCAAATAGTATTTGCATGATAACTACTCTGCCTAAATAACACCATGTGTGGTATGGAGTGTGAGTGCTTTTCCTCTACTCTGAAATAACTTAATCTAGAGACAAGCTTTTTGAGATGCATGAAGTTCAGAGCAGATCCAAGGTACTGCCTACAGTTTCCACACAGCATCATCTGACTTTCCTGGGCTGCTGTGTGCGACCAGGGGAGCCATGAAGTGCCCCAAATCAGAGCAGGAGGGTAGAAGCATCATGCTAAGCAATTAAAGGACACCCCCATCGACCCACACCAGCTACCCGCGTGCCTGGACTTTCCCTCAGGCTGGCACGGCACCCACTGCCTTCCTGAGCTGGTATTTCAGCAGGTGGGAAGGAATTTGGACCCAGTGGATCTGATTGCCAGCACAGTAAAGGAGGCACATGCAGTCTTCACAGGCTGAAAGTCTGGCTTTAGGACCAGCCACTGCATCCTAAGTGCCTGGCTACATCTGGACCCCATGCTGCCTGAGGGCACCTCGATGCCAGCAAGGGGCACTGCTGCGCTCAGCAGCCTGGAGTCTGCACCGTGGTCTGGTGCAGCAGGGGGCAGTGAGTGGTCTCAGCTCATCTGTGGCTTTAAAAGCCCTTCCAGAGAGAAGGAACGTGAGGGAGCTGTGTAGCTGTGTAAAGGGCTGATGAGAAATATTTAAATATTTCAGTTCCCAGTGTAACTTGAGTCATTTGGAATGGAAAGTTTCCATTACTCAATAAATGTAGTACATTCATTTAAAAGAAAAAAAAAAAAAAAGAAATGAAAATGGACAACTTTTGGTGTTGGCTTGAGGAACATAACAGTGCAGCAGAGTCACAGACAAGCACCACTCACCAGCAGGTACATAATGTTCTTGGCCCAGGCTAAGGCCAAGGAGGGACACGGGGCAGGCATGGAGCAATGGGCACATTTGCTGCCTAGGGAAGGCCTGCTCAGTCATGCTGGCATAGATAATGCAGAGAAAAATTTAGGCTTGGATCAGAGCAGGTGAAAACAAAACCTCCAAACCTGTGCACCTTCAGATGAAATTAAATTGCATGAGAAACTTTTTAGGAAAATTTATAAGGAGGTGCCCATGTCTGAAGCAATGCTCTGCACTACCTGACTGTGAGAACAAACTCTGCCCAGGGGTCAGACATGATCACCCCTGGCTTCTGCCTAGGAAGGGCAAGTACCTCCTGCCTTGCCAGGGATGGCTCTGGTGCTGGACTGTCCCAAATCCAGGAGCCCCCTGCTTATATCGGCTTGGAGGATGAGCTCTACCTGCCCCAGCTCCTTCTGCCGCTGCCCACCAGTGGCGCTTGCTCCTGGGGCGTGCTTCACAGAGAACCACGCTCCCCACATCAGGATCTGGGGGGAAGGGATGAGGCTTATGTGTGCCCGGACTGCTGTTGTCAAGCAGCCCTCGGCCACCTCGGTGGCTTCAGAGCGGGGACCCGAGGCGGGAGCGATGGGGGCCGGGCGGGTGCCGGCTGGCGGGGCTGCACTGCACTCCAGCGGCCGCCGAGCTCCCTCCCGCCAGCGGAATGCCAGGTGGGGAAAGGCATCCCTCGGACTCCCTCTGCATCCCTCAGACCATCCTCACTGCGACTGTTCGTAGCCCTCCCCAGCGCCGTCACAAAGACGATTTCAGTATTACGGCCACTCTAGTGCCTCCCGTTATCCTGGTTCCCCTCGGTCCCACTCTTCCTGCAGCAGCGCCAGAGGAAAAGCTCGCACAAGGGCTGTGGAACAGGGGGCTGCTTGCAGCAGATTCAGGAACACACGAGTAAAATGAGTAAACAGAGCAGGACCCTCGGCAGCACCTTCTTCCCTAACACACCAAAGAGGCACGGAGCACAAGGCAGAACACAACCAAGGCAACCTGCAGCCTCCCAGCCCTTCTCCCCCGTGCTTGCAGCTCTTCCAGGGGAAGAAGCAGGAGGATGGCACTGTGACACTCTAGAAGGGAGCAGCTGGCATGCACTGGATGTAGGGCATGAGCTGTGCCCTCGCCAGCTCACACACACCAACCCTACAAGCTCAGGAGAAGGGAAGTCTTGGGATCTCTCACTGGTCAGAGTGACCCCGAGAAAAGTTGGAAAGTCTCTTTTCCCAGCCTGGTGCTCGAAGAAGGAGTCAGGGCTCTTCATTTCTCAGTCTCAAGATTGTTTATTGCTCCTTATCTATAAAATTCTTTCTCCTGTCCAGCTGAGGTCTGCTCAAGAGGACAGTCAGAGGCACTCTGCCTGCCCCCGGGGCGGTGTTATGTCTTTATACTAAAAACTACGTATACAATGTTTACAATTACTTTCCAATACCTATCACCTATGTTAGACAGTGAGCTTCTACTCTAAACCAATCTAAAAGTGCCAACGTCACAGCAGAAGATGGAGGCCAAGAAGAAGAAGGAGAAGGGCTGGACATACCCAGATTCCTCCATCTTGCCCCCTGAACCCCCATTCTAAAAACCTCAAAATCTACTTTTCCACCTTGTGATAAATTCACTATCATTCTATTTAATTTGTCATGGCTTGCAGATCTTCATCTAAGGTTGGTAATTTTTTCCATGGGTCATAATCAAAGTCACAGGTGTCTTGGGCTCTGTGCCAGGGTCTCTGAGCCCCCTGGCAGGGGTCTTGGCTGCTCAGGACAGCCAGTGGCATGTCCTGGGTCCTGACAGGAAGGAGAGCAAGAAGGGCTCTCCCTGGAAGGCTGTGAACAAAGCTAGAAGCTGAGCTCCCACCTTCACCCTGATGGGCACTAGAGCACCCAGCTGCCAGCAGCGGGGGCAGAGTGATGCCCTGACCCTGTTGGGGGAAAAATAAATGCCCTCTGCACCTGGAGGTGCAGCTGCAGTGCAGAAACTGTTCCCAAATACAGCTGGAGTTTTTGTGAAGCTGAGGCACAGACAACTCATGGCAGGGCTCCCACCTGAGCTGGCTGGATCAGGCAGCAGAAAGGAGGGTGGAGAAGTGTTGCCTCCCTGCAGCAGGATTGTGCAATAGCATCCACTCACAGCCCACCCCGTGTTTCTGGGCAGACACGGACAGTAGTCCAGATACTCATACAGCTTCCTGCCCAAGTCAGAGGAACAGAATTACTGCAAATACTGCTATTTCTGGGCACTCTGAGGAATACAGCCTTGCCAGTCAGTCCTGCCCTGTTGCAGGGACCATTTTTGAAACAGAGGCCAAGGCAGTGGCATTAAAAATGCTCTCCTCATGACAAATCCTGCATTTACAATTGTAAATAATATTTACATTCGAGGCACAAAAAATGTGCAGATGGAGCACTGCAATTTGGCAAGAAATGGCTCTATAATCACCAAGAGGGATTTAAACAAGCAAACAAACAGAAAAGAAACCATACCATTAATGATATTAAATATCAGCAAAGGAAAAAACAACACACCCTCACTAGCAGCAGCAGCAGCTTTTTCACCTACAGAGCAGCCAAGCAGCCACAGATGACTTTCCCAGCTCAGTATAGGCCAGAAGGCTGGGAGAGCTGGGTCCAGATCTGTGTACCACCCTCTGCTGCATCACCTTAGACAAGTCACAGGCCATCCTTTTGCCCCATGCACCAAAACAAGTAAGGAGAAGACTGGAATATGCAACATCACAATCACACCTCCCTCCCTCTTCCCAAAATGGTGCACAGTTCTACCTGTGCCAAATGTCGTACTTGAAGGGAAAAACCTCAGATCCTTCACCTCAAAAATCCTGCTAAGTCCAGCTCAGGTTTTACCCAGTTCTTCCAGGTTTTCAGGATGGGCTGATATGGGTTCATGTCTTGCCTAGGCCAGGGAGAGGGTCTGAAGATACTTTTGAGGATGTTGTAGGGATAAATTGAAGGAAGAAAAAGAGAGAGTCCTGTTGATTTTAATGGTCATCTTTCAAAGCACTACCATGTGTCTGTCTTACATAAGGTATCATATGAGACCCCAGCACTTGCACTTCATTTGACCAGGCTTTTCCAGCTTGTAAGAGCAGACCACTGGAAAAAAATCAATAAAAGCTAAGCTTGATCTGCAGCCTCTAATAAAATGAGGTTTAGATTGAGCTGTTGTCCAGTGTAGATAGGTAGGAACCATTGTATTGTTCCCACACAGCTCTGCTGTCAGCATTACAAGAAGCTTGCTGGGCTGACATTGGTGCTTCTCCCTGCTAACCTAGACTTGGGCACATATTACAGTTTCCCTTTATTATTGGTCACAGATCAGATCAGTCTCTGTGTGAACTAAGGGATGCCCCTGCTCACACCCACGAGTTTTGTGTGAAATTTCAGCCAAAGTTTAGCACAACAAGTTTGTGGATACCTGACCAGCCTCCCAAGGAGCTATGCTTGAAGTGCCCTGGATAAAACAGAAATGAGTATTAGGGCTCTCCTAGACTGCCTTAGGCTGTGTTTCAACAACTACTGAGTATTGCCAAGACTTCTATTTGTTTTCTAATATGTTCCCTGTTTAGAAAAACACCCCAAGCCCCCAGTGCCCTCCTATTTACTAACCAGGTGCTACACAGAGCTCAGGAAACAAGCACTGGGTTTGGATGCTAGCATGTTTTTAATAAATTATATATATTTTGGATGTAAACAGTGACTATTTGTTGAAATGTCGTTTTCTATTTTCTTGTTTTGACTGTAGGTTGAAGGTTCAAAGAGATTAAATTTTAGAACACCAAAAGTAGCCTTTGCTGTGGTTTCCTAAGCAAAAGGGGAATGCTAAGTACTGGAACACAAATAGGGAAATGGTCCTTCACTTTGAATAAAAGAACTTTCCTCTTGTTAAATCCTAGCAAATGAAAGCAACCGGTTGCTACAGCCTCTCTGTGCTGGGATCATATTAAGGGGCTTTGCCCAGGCTGCATGATGAGGCTGCTGCCACCTCCAAATCCCAGCCATCCCCACATCCTGACCTCTGTCACATCCCAACCTCCATCAGTCCAGTTTGCCATGTGGCTGTTTCACATGCAGCAGGAAGAACAGTGATCATCTTAGGTCTTTGATCATGTTTTGAGGTTTCTTTAACAGCTCTTGAAGTATTTCATTTTGCCAGAGGGCTGGTACACATGTTTTCAGGTGTTCCCTTGCTGTAGGTCCCAAATCCATGTGTACCATGCAGTTTGACTTTGTCAGCTCTGCTGTCTCACCATCCTACTTCAGATTCCCCTCTCTCAGTGCCTGGAGGAACCTAACTGAAAACACTTCCAAATCAGTTCTTATCTTACAGCAGCTCCAAGAGGCACAATAAGGACCAGGGCCTTCCTGCATGGGGCTCGAGCAGGATTGCTGCATTTAGGAGCCTTGAGCACAAGGATAGTGCCTGAGCACAGGCTACCTTGGCTGACAGAGTCACCAGGGTGACAGGAGGACAACATTTGACCAGTCTGCTCCTCTGGGCAGCTTATTTTGCACTGTACTTACAGAGGCAGCTGCCTTCAGTTCCAGCTGGAGGCACAGAGCTTGGGCTCTGCCCCAAACTGATGGTGCCCATGCACCTCTAGAGAGTGATAAAGGAAAATACAGCCCAGGTCTGGCTAGATTGGTGCATACATTATAGAATATCTGTTGTATGCATATTGCATGTGATCATCACCACTTATTAAAATCATCATCAAGACTCGAGGTGCCATTGCTGGAAGCAGCCTCTGTCATCATCAGGGATGCTTTTGGGATTGTGTGGAGCCAGAAGGGGAGCAGCTTCTGGGAGCACACAGCTGCTGCCATCCTGTACAACACTGTCTCAAGCTGCCACTACACCCAAGGTGGGCTTGGCCAGCCAGGGTTGGATTTCTGCCCCTGCCCCACTCCCACCGTGGCTGTAGGCTGAGCAGAAATCCTCCAAGTGCCATCAAAAGGCTCTGCCTCCTGAGCAGCTTCCCTGGCTCCTCATGGGTGCAGGCACTTGTCCAAAGTCACCATGCTGTGCAGAAGTCCTGGGAACAGCCCAGGACTATGGCCTGGAGGAAGCAGAGAGAGTCACTCCACCCTGCTGCAAGGCTGAGGAGTGTCACAGCTGGGTGTGTGCTTTCCCTCTGTGTGAGTGCCCTTCTGCAGCCTCTGTCAGGCACCAGGAGGGGAAGACAGTCTGCTGCAGTCTTTTTTTGGTTGTTAATATCGGGTGTGAGTTGCCCGAAGCCATACACGGAGCATCTGGCACTGCCATCCCCTGAATGCTGCCACTTCATCATCCTAAACCAGGGCATGTTATTAGTGATCTGCATGGCTGTGGCACTGCAAGGAGCACTCATCCATCTGCTCCTCCCCAAGTGCCTCCTTATCACTCCAGGAGTTCTCTTGGGTGGCTGGAAAGGCTCTGTTTTCTTTCCAGCTGTTGAGATCAGCATCTCCTTTGTTACTCTGAGGTTTCGCTAAGGGTTTGCATTGTGTTAACTTTCAGAAAGCTCAAAGAAACCGAAGATCTTTGTATGCCAGGCTCCTGCCCTAAAGCACTTAAGTCTCCAGGGACTAGAGGGCAGACAAAAGAGAAGATAGAGGGTACAATATCAGAGCAAAAGATCAAGCCAGTGAGAGAATATATTATTCATTAAGTATATCTCAGAACAAGTAATAGAGGGAGTGCAGGAACAGAACTTACAATGGTCTTAGGTACAGTTGTAAAAAATTTATACACTCATTTTTATCTCCTCTTTTTAAACATCTGTTTACTTCATTTGGGATAGGACTAGGCCTAGCCACCATTTTTGAAAATGAGTGTATTTATATGTTCCCACTGTTTTCACTGTTCATGATGGGGTGTACATGTGATCATGTGAGTATATAATGTCCAAAGCTGCAAAGGTCTGAGTTTGATTCTAAAGCTGGTGATAGCTGGAATCTTTCCTGAGACTTGTCTATTTAAGGGGCTCACAACAGAGACCGAGCTGCTCTGACCTGTGGTCATTTCTCTCTGGTGGCACAGATGCCAAAAATCCATCTGTATGCTGCCTTTCTCAACATGCCAACTTTTCTCTATGCTACTTCTAATACTAGCCAAACCAGCTCAGAGGTGATCACAAGAAGACCTCCTAGATGTATATTCTCACTGTGGGGCTCCTGCTGAGGGTGCCTCCTGTCCCCAGATTGCTGGAGGACTCATTGGATGCTGTGCTAAATGCACTGGAACAGGAAGGACCCAGGGAACAGCTGTTCAAGTCAAGGACCTGGGCCTCCAGCACGGAGATGATGATAACTAAGTGGCCATTGCCCAGGGCAAGCCCCTCCCAGAAGTACCACACTTCAGTGCATGTGCAGCTTTGGCTTCTGGCATCATTTACACCTGCTGAGCTTTCCTTTCCCATGCAAGCCCCCTCTTCAGGGCCTCATTTGGGAGTAGAGGGAAGCAGTGAGGGGCTGGTGGCTGCAGAGCTACTCCCTATTTCAAAGTGGGTGCTGAAACCCTTCTGCTCAAAACTGAGCAGGGACACAGACAAAACAAATACCCTCAGCTGGAGCCCCCACAATCACTTTTAATCCTCCTTACCACCTCAAGCAGAGGCAACTCTGCACTGTCATACAAAATTAAACTTCCTCTTCATTCTCCAGTCTAATCTCTGTCTCCACAATATGATCCTGAGGTTTAATCTGATTATGAACCTTCATATCACACTCTAACAAATGGCCCCAGCTGCCAGGCTAAGCGGTTTAATGAGATACTGTGTCAGTTATCAAACCAAAGGCAGAAGAGACACCGCAGACAAAGGCATTGCTTGCTCAGTCCCATCCCCAGGATGGACATGAAACTAATGTTGTGTCTCTTCTGTAAGAGGAGAAGACCTGCCCTTCTGCAAGAGTTTTGATGGAGAGCCGTGCTCTATCAGGCAGGGTGGCAGATGCTCCATGACTGACAGCTGTGAGATGTGACCACAGTGTTGTCTGGCCATGAGGGTCTGAATACAAGGCAGAGAAAATACAGTTTGTCTTTAGTCAGATGTTATTACATCTGATCCAAACATAAACCCCCAAGATGTATCACATGGTAAATCAATATAGTTGTTTGTTAATCCAAATGCAATCAGACATTTTTTTTCTTCCTGCCTAGATAAGACCCACCCTTCCCCCTCAGAACTGCAGCCAAAACATAATTCCCTTTCAGTGGCTAATGGCATTCATAAATTACACTCAAGATCCATTGTTCATTTAATCCTTTTTGCTGCTATTAGCTCTGGTCACTGATTTGTTACCTCTCCAGTCTATGGCATTTTAATGACACAGCTAGAAAACAGCCAAACTCTTCAGCTTAGTGATAAAAGCTGGGTATGTGCTACAAAGAGGAATGGTGTTTACCACTAACTCAAGGGGAAGAAGTGTGGGAGAACTACAGGCCAGAGCTGGTTGTTGCCTGGGGAAGGCAGAGAGGACCAGGCTGGAGCAAACTCATTGATTCTGGCCTGAGCTCAGGTCTTATGGAGATGATGAAGCTGTTGGCCCATGGCCTTGGGAACATGGTTCACTTCCAAGACAACCAGACCACAGCAAGCCTTTCAACCAGCCTAACCTGGTTTGCCAAGGAAATCTTTGATTGTAGTCACTCTTCCTTTGAAGTTGCAATTGTTTTTTAAGTTGTTTAACTTGACCTCTGTGTTTTCTTTCCTCCTCAGCACAGGGGTTATACTGCATGGATTAGTACTATCAATTTGACATGCCATTGCAGGAGATACTGATGAAACTCCATCTAGAACGTTGCAAACCAGCCTGGTTATCTGTGCAGAGATGGATTACACTCAGTGTAGAGCAAGACTGGAATAACACTCAGTGTAGAGCAAGACTGGAACAGAGGTATTATCAGAGAGAAAGAGACCACAGAGTCTGGCACATCTACTCATGCTCAGCTGAAGGCAAGGGAGCTTATGATTACCCTTGTGATGGTTGCAGAGACAGCAAACCCCATGGAGGGTGAGTAGCAGCTTGATCTGTACTGGTACAAACCAGACTGCACTGGCTGTGAGCACATCTAGGCTGAAAGTTCAAAGAAAGCTCCTAATGATCTGTGTGGGTCTGAAATAATCTGCCTGCCTCGGGAGCCAGGGGCAAAGTATCTACCAACCTTTGAAAGTATCTACCTACCTTTGCTCTTGGTTAATCTGGGGAAAAGGATCAGGAAGAGCAGCAGATGGATTTGGTGGCTGATGACATTCCTCCTAGTCCTCATCCTTTTAAAATGGGATCCTAGGAATTCAACATTGACGTTCATTTCCTTAGTAATTTTTACCGTGGATTTTTAAAGTCTCCTCTGAACTGCATTTTTGTTTTTGTTCACTACTAGCTTGAAACTGGACTTTCTTTCAGCTCTCCTGAATTAACCAGACTTTTCCCCTGGAATGCATTAGCTAGCCTCCTGGAGCTGCAGTGCATGCAGCCTTGCCCTGCAGGTCCCCCAGCTGTGTTGGTGACAATGCTGTCACCAGAAGGGCTATGGCCTGCCCTCTGCTGCTGGGATGTGCTGCAGAAGCAGATGGGTGTAAGGCTGCCTGCAGCTGTGGCACAAGAGGTTTGGCTTTTCAAGTTGCTGGATAACAAATGGTGCCCATCTCCTCCAAGGCAACAGGAAAAATGTGGTGGGCCAGATGCACCACAGATGGCTTGGGATCAGGCTCTGGACCACCCTGCCCATAAAGTGGTGCCCTCCCAGGCTGAAGCAGGCTCAGTTCATGCTTCTCGGAGCTGCTGGCTTGTGTTGCTGCCTGATTCCAAGAGTGGCTTTTCTAAGAATGGAAACAAAAAGATAGTAAGATTTTTAGTCCAGAAATCTTTAAGTAGCATAAGCCACAGTTGTGCAGCTGGTAATTACCACCACCCAGGGGAGCCTAGGAAGATGCCATTCTTTTTTCTAATTACTACAAAGCCTTTCAATTTGATTAATTCTTTCCTTAATGCATTTCCTTGTAATTTGTATTTGTGAAGATGCTAATGGTAAATTAGACAATCTTTTCTATGAAAAATACATTCTGTACTCTCCATAAGCTTGGTTTCTGGTGGCATCTGTGCATTTTTCATCACCCATCCAGGAGATGCTTTCAAAGCCAGGTGCTGATCCTGTCCTTTCTTTCAGTTCAAAGATGTTGCTTGAAGCAGAACTCACAAGGTACAACTAACACAAGGTACAATTAATAAAAGCGTCGTCCATTTCTCTGTGCTGCAATGGTTTGGGTCAGAATAGACTAAAACACATTTGCTACTTGGAGCTGTTTAATTTCCTTTGAAATTGTGTATATTACTCCAGCCAGAGAAGTCAGATGCCAAGGAGGTCAAGGGCACCACAGCCTTCTACAGTAATGGCACAGGTTGGCCTGAAAGGGTGAGTGGGATCTCTTACCATGATTTGAGCACTGGCTGCTGTGTCACTATCTCACATGACATTGCAAGACCCTCAGATGAGTGTTGGGGGTGGGATATAATAATAAAAAATATGTTTCTCTTCAAAACCAGAAATCCTAGCATTGGTAAGCAGAAAAATATTTAGAGTGAAGGCAAAATTATCCTGCCTATCATTGTCCATGTTCCAGCTTTGCTCAGAGAGGCCAGGCTGCTCCCCCTGGGAACATAGTTTGCAAGGTGATCTAACTTCATTGCTGGGCACCATTTCAAACTGAAGATGGAGTGTAAGTGAGGGTGAGTAGATGGTCTGTAATGGCCTCTGTGTACACCTGGGTCCCACAAACTAAAAGAGCTTTGATGTGCACTGAAAAATAACTATTCCCATCAGAGCCAAAGGGGTGGCATCAGAAAACTTGTTCCGAGAATTTTTTTGTTTTCCTGGAGGAGGGAGAAAAGAGGGAGGCAGAGGAGCCTAAGGGGTAGGCACACATGGGAGTCATGGCCTAGTCCAATGGAGAGAGGGCAGGACCCTAATGGAGCAGGCCAGTGGCTATTCCTGCAAGTTCCCTCCTTCCCAGAACCCTGCCTGGACTTTGCTTGTTGGTGCTTTCCCAATTGAAGGCTGTTGGGAATTACTGCAAGCCTATCAGAAACAATAAATCCATATTCTGGCTCTTAGGGCTTCCAGAATTTAGAGACTTTTTACTCAAGTCTTGCCATTTATTATAAAGCTCCCCCATGGTCTCTTCTCTCCTTTTTGGCAACAGAATTCAGCATTAAATCAATCGAGCTCATTTGTCTCAGCTCGATGATAATAATAAGATGCTGATTTTAAGAGCAAGATCCTGGATCGGTGTTTGTGCTTCAGAGAGACATTGCCCTCTAGTGACTAGAAGGCAGGCTGTGTAAAAAGACAAAACATCACGAGTTTTGTACAGTTTTATATGTCAGAGCAACACATTCAATTGAAATTTCTGACAGATGGAGCAATGCTGACTGTGGTGAGGGCTGAAAATGCAGCAAATACTCATGAAAGCAATGAAAGAGAGAGGGAGCGAAAATGGTCATCACATTCCTTCCAGACATTCTGAACAAAGAACTTTTGATTAAACTTATTTCAAGAAAGTCTGTATTTGTCCAGATGCTCACCTTTTAAAAAGAGAAATTATAAATATGAAAAACATAAAACTTATTCTGCAGCCAAAACACAATGTGGTATCTCTTTTTGGAGGAAAATCTTGGGATAAGGCCATGATTTTGCAGTCAGGCTTGGTGTATAAAGTGAAAAGCTATTTGGAGAAAGTTTACTGTGGTAAGAAATGTGATAAATATATTTGGCAAGTTTGGTTTTTTTAATAAGAGACCTCCTGCACAACTCTCCCACAAGCACAAAAAACTGCCTCACAACAAAACCCCACACACCCAAGCAGACCTGCATGAGATGATGTAAGACAGTATCTCAAGAATGTCTCTGAAAGGAATTAATTCTTGTATTCAACTGCTTCCATGAACACATTTGTGCTTTCCTCAAAGCCTTTTCCCTTTGCCAGTGGCCACCTGTATCACATCTTGCTGTTCTGGAGAAAAAGCTGCAGGACTGTTCCTGTATCTTTGTGGTCAGTAGTAATGTTCCTTCCGTGTTTCAGGATACTTTCTGCCCCAGCATATGCTAGCCTGATGCATTTTCTTGTGTAAACAAGAAAACAGCAAAAACTGATCAGACTTGGCTCAGAGCAGGGGTCCATCGTTCTGTGGTTATTTCCTGGCTTTGCTGAGTCATTGCTGGCTGTAAGAGGCTGCCACTCTGGCAGAGCAGTGGAACATTCCATGCCATGGCTGTGCAGTGCACGGTGCATGCCCGTGGTTTTGCTTCACAGCAGGCTGTGAACCCCAGCAGCTGAGGACTCTGATACACAGCTGCATCCAAGTTAAGGTATCACCACTGAAACATTTCTTTCACACAGCTATAAAGGGAGATAAATTTTTCAACAGCCACAACTAAATCCCACAAGAACCATATATCAGAGCAGTAAAATATTAAATTTGGGATGAACAGCTCTGAATGTTTTGCACTGTCGTCAAACAGTCTGAATTGTTTTTGCCCTCCTCTAACTTCAGAAGCCAGCCCTTCAACTACAAGACAAAATCAAGATGGAACAGGAGACATTACTTCATTGCCACAGCTGTCTGACTCTGCCTGGCAGATTGGCATCTCCTTGCGTGTTACTGGAACAGCTCAGTTCACAGGAAACAGGAAAGCCACACTTGAACAGGAGGTGTCATCATGAAACTGACACTTGTGTCCCATTTAGGGAGCCTGGAGAACAAAGGTTTAGCAAGAGAAGTTAACTGTTGGAAACAGTTCCATACAATGCAGTTTCCCATGTGGAAAGGCGGCTTGGAGGGTATTCGAGGGTCGGAGCAACGCGGGTGCCGGTTTACACGGTGCGATCAGGTCTATACATGGTAAGATCTGATGCAGGAGACACAGGACCACGACCAGACCAGGAATACACAGCTGGGATCCTTCCTGACCCGTATCTGCTCTGCTCAGAAACTGTAGACAGCCTGCTCCAGAGGCAGAGGCTGTGCTGGAGACCCGTGGCTGTACCAGAGTCTGCCACAATGGGGAGATGCCGCGCCGCGGATGCGCCTTATGCAACTCCCTGGAGCGCGGGATGCAAATCCACCTCTGCCAGCCCCCTTGGCAAAGGACTTGTTTACTTTCCTGCACAGACGTGACAAAAAAAACCCCACCAAACCAAGCCCAAAATCCCCTCTATCTTTGTTTAGTTTCAGCAATTTAATAATATTAAACCCAGCATTCTTTATATTAATTCTAAAGCTCTGTTCTTTTGAAATACTAAAATCCATTTTGTTTTGAAACATCCAAAAAATTAAAAGAACTGGGAGTCTTGGAGCTAAGAGCCTTTGAAAAATACTCTCCTTCTGCACGGCACCCAAAAATACATGGGTGTTAAGAAGTAGGGAAAGACCTGCTCCTTGTCCAGCCTGCTGGGTAGAGCCAGGGATGGGAGTGAAATCTGCCCTGCCAAAGCCCCCTGGTTGTATGGCACTAACACAACTGGCAAAGGCAAACATGAAAAAGACATATTTGAAGCAATTGGAAGAAAAATATTAGTGGAGGAGAGAAAAATGAAGAGGCAAAACCCACTGTTCCTCTTCTTGCTTCCATTGAGCTCTTCAACACTAGCAGCATGTTTAAATTCCTACTGGATTCCTACTGGAGCAGGATCTCCCTGAATTGAATTTCCTCTGAGAAAGCTTCCAGCTTCCAGAACACCTCAGAAATGTTCCTCTGCCCCTCTGCAGAGCTGGCCTGTGAGGTAGGCAGGCAATTAAACCCGTTGTCCTTGTGAGAAAGGTGAGAGCAGCAACAATACATGTGCTAGGTTACAGAGGCAGCAGAGCGAGACTCCTTTGCGCTGCCTTTCAGCCTAGGTGCCACAAGACTGGAGACACAGAACAAGGCAGTTGCCTGCTCTGACTGACACACAAAGTTGGGTTTCACTGGCTGTAGCTTCCAGGCAGGCTGTCACTGTTGAAAGCAAATTAGATCAGCTGGGCATCAAGTGATACCTCCCATCAGTTTTCACCGCCCACCGCTGCCAGCTCGACACTTCTCTTTAGCGCTGCATGTGCCAACTATCTCACAGAGCCAGCTGCAACATCGACTGGGGGGACACAGGGAGCAACCACAGGTGGGGAGCGGAGCTGGGGATCCACTCAGGGTTGGGGCATGACCTGTGCCTGCCTTAGTCCAGGCACAAAACAGGGTTCTCCAAGAAGACTGCCAGCTTGCTGGCCACCAGGTCCAGGTCACTGGTGTTGGCATATTTGAGCAGATTGGTGTTCTTGAGAAAGTAATGCTTGAGGAAGTGCTGGCTTACACACTTGTGCAGCTTCTGTACCAGCCTCAGAAAGGCTTCAGGGAAGCAGCGCCAATCCTTGGTGCGTGGGTATTTTTCACACGTCCAGAATAGCACTGTCTGCAAGAAGCAGATGGGAGAGAAGATGTGTTAGAGGTTCTGTCGAGGGCTCACACAGCTTACTAAGGCATTTTTAGTGCTGGTAAGTGGCTGGCAGCCTTGGAAATCACAGAGACTCACGCTGCTACCTCCCTGTGTTAACGTTTCTGCAATGGAGGGATCCCAGCTGACCAGGAGGAGCAGCTTGGAGGTGCCTGGTTAGGATCTCTCTCCAGAGGAGCCACTCTCCACTGACTGAGCCAGGAGCCCAAGGAAAATGATCTCACTAAAATAATCTTGGCCTATTTGCCATCTTCCAGCAGGAGGCTCTGTAGAAATGCCAGGCATTTTAAGCTGTAGAAAATGGCCTATTATGCAAGGGTAGGAGCCAGTAGATGCAAGGAGGGACAGAGCATAATGAGATCAACATAATTATTTGTTAGCTTCAGCTGTATTTGTGCTGAAGATACATGAAAATCTGCATCCTAGACAGACTGAGATTCCAAGAAGCCATTGCAGGTGCAAGGCTTGCTTTCTGGTCAAATGCTGCCTGTTTTTTTCTGACATGTGATATTTCATGTCTTATATTCTATTCCTCTAAAATTATTTTATGCAATTTAACATTTGAGAAATACATAGTTAAAATAACAGAATGCATATGATTATTGCTCTTACAGTATTATTTTTACACTGCCTATGTTGCATTTTCTCAGACTTTCCCATGACTGAGAAGAATTTTCTTGAGGAACTTAGACTTACTGTACCAAAAAAACCATACTGACTGCCTTGGTCAGCCTGAAATAACTTTTTAAAGTACAAAATCACCTATTCTGTGTTCGATAATTCTGCTAAGTCCCTTAACTATCCTCTGAATCCCAATTTTATTTTGCAAATTCAACTACCCAAAAAGGGACTCAGACATTTTGAGAGGTGGCAGAACCACAGCCTTCAACTTGACTGTTTCTACAGAGGTAGAATTTCACCTATAGTTGTACTGCTGACAAATTTCTTCTCAAACAGTTTTTCAAATGTGAAAAATTTTTTGTTCACAGCTGCAATAACCACAAAGCCTTTTCTTGAATGTCACCAGGGAATAAAGACATAGTGAGGAATTCAAGCTATAACTCCCTGAGAGCTGCTCCTTGAAGACTTGCAGAGCAGTTACCTTCTGACACACTACTTCAGCAGGCAGCAGTTCCAATGGAGTTTCTGGAGGTAAGGAAAGCAGTGGTGCTTTTTCAGTCAGGTGCCCAAGCAAGTGATTTATCCCCAGCATTTATGTCCCTAACTGCCAGCTCTCTACCTACTGCACAGAGTTGGCTTCCAGAATGTACCTAGATATTTTTGAAATTCCAGATCTCAGTTTCTATGCAGGTAAGCAAAAGAAGTGCAATTACGTGGTCCTCTCTGGCTTTCAGAGCTTCTGGGATACAGATTTCCTCTGTGCTAGAGGATCTTGTTTATCCTAATTGCTGGATACCCCTGACAAGGGGAACCTGAGGATGTGAAGAAACCTAACACTAAGCCTCTGCTCAACTGCTGGTTTAACCACTGACTGTTTCTCTCATTTTTCTTTTCTTTTTTTCCTGTTTTTCTTTTTAATGTGAGTAATTTTGAAAAATTCTTTCTGTCTGGTAAACAAATCCTCTCTTGCCATAAAAGTCAGAACTATAGTTACACTAAAGAACTGAAGAGCTTCTGAATAGTTTCCTACTTTAATCAAGAGTTCGTGCAACAGCACTTCCTGCACATCTGCTCCTTCAGCCAGGGAAAAACATTGTTCCCAATGGTTAAATGGGTTTCCACTTTGTCTTACATATGACAGTTTTCCCACCAGATTGTTCTTACAGGCACTGAGGAGTTTTGCATTCAGCTGAGCTATCATCAGCCTCATCAATTATTTTTTTACTCCATCTTGACTTAGAACAGGGCCCTGACTATAACAGCATTTGATGGTCACCAGCTTTTTCTTTATGAGAAACCTTAGCATTGCATCTGGTTTTGGACACCAAAAGATCAGTAACTACTGTAGGAACCTAATGGCTTGAGGCTTCAAGATGGAAAAAGTACAGCCTCTCCCTGGCAACTCCAGGAGGAAGAAGGCCCAGAAAACAGGATTTTTAATCTATAATCTAACAAATGGTGCTGCCTGTGGCCCATTGGTGTCTGCAGCTGTCAGATGTGGGCACACACTCATAGCACACACTCACACTCATAGAGTCTTCTCTCTCTTCTTCACAAATCTTGTTTGAAGCCATCTTGAACCCTGAAATAGGTGCAGGGAGGATGCCACCACCCCTTTAACTCTTTTTTCCCTTCCTACCCCAAGTGAAACACCACCAGAACTGTAGTTTGCACCTAATTCATTAATTATGCTTACCTAAGACAGTTTGTTTGGTGCATATCTACAAAGAAAAAAATCACTACCTTCCACCAGAGCGAGAGATGGGTATAGATGGCTGGGATAGTCAAGAAGCAGGAAATAAGTGTGGAATTACAGACAACAGTACAATGTGAAGTCAAAACAGAGCAGGGGCCTCAACTCCATTTATGTTGCTGCAGTCATAATGTTCCTACAGGCCTTAGTTTCTTATTGAAGTTTGGAACACATATTTAGTTGCCTTCTCCACTTCAAGCCAACTAGGACTAATAATAGTTACAATCGGACTAAAGCTCCCTGAACCAGCCTTCCTTCACATCTCAACCCACACATTCTTCAAAGCCATGCTCTTCCTATGCTCAGGTTCCCTCATTCACAGCCTAAATGGTGAACAAGATATCCGAAAAATAGGAGAACTCCTTGCCACCACAAAGCAATGAAAAGGTACAGCAGTTTTGACAGTTACCTTTGAAGTTACACAGGCTGATTTACACCACAACATTCTGGCATCACTGGACAGAAGCCACTGCAACAGATCCCATTACTGTAGGTAGGTATCAGGGTGATGCCTACCTGAAGGTGATAAGCTGTGATGACAGGCTTACTGCCAGCACACCAGACATCTTCCTTCATCTGCCTCATGACCCTGAAGCACTTCCTGCGACAACCTCCATCTTCATCGAGTCCCTCCATGAGGATGTGCTCAGCACGGGAGAAGCACAGCTGCCAGTGATAATTAGAGCGGGCTAGGAGGTCGAAACCCAGAGACTGTGGAAGGACGGGGAAGTGGGACAGCAAATCAGAGGCAAACTTCTCCCAGCAATGCAGACTGAGGTTATAAAAGCATGTGTGACATCTTTCAAAGCCTGTTCTAAACAGGGTTAGCAGAGGCAGCAAACATGAGGAGGGCTCCTATCTTAATTCTTAGTTGAATAAACATGCATTTTGCATTGTTTCCTTGTGTGCTGGTATCAGTTACTGCAGGGAGATCCTGTTCTAGAGCCATCAGGCACAGTACCAGCAGTGCCACAAAAGCAGAGGTGTAGCTCTGCAGGCACTTTGCTGTGGAGCAAAGTGTATGGTTGTGCATAAGAGGGGAGCAGAACTGGAAGGTGAAATGGGACCTGCAGGAACTTGGCAGCTGGGGCTGAACTGAAGTGCCCGAATCCAGCCATGAGTGTTGTAGGGAAAGATGGGATTGAGCTGGAAAGAAAACTGCAAGACACCAGCCCATTTGCTGAAGTCTTACATGAGGCAGAGCAAGAATGATGCATGTCAGAGCTGTGTGATGCAGGCAGAACTGTTTGCTAGAGACTCATGCAATAAAAAGTTAACTCAGATTTTTCTACAGAATTTACCGCTGTAAGGGGGGGAAAACAAAATCGAAATAAATTCTGACAGAATATTTTGAAACATTGCTTCTCTCTTTAGAGAATACATCTTCTAACCCTACTGCCATCACCATGCAGTTCTTCCTTTGGTAAAACACTGTCAGACACCTGAGAGGTAAGTTCCATCCCAGAGTTAGGGGTGTTTTTTACACTGTTTACCTTGATGCATTGCACTTTTTCCTGAGAAGGCCAACGCTTAAGGCAACGAGGCCACCGGGCTTTCTCGGGCCAGCACGTTGGAATCTCCACAGCAGGGACCAGCTCCACCTCAACCTGGGATTCCGATGTCTCCACAGCCACACGGACCACTGAGCTGAAGCTTTCCAGCACTGTCACTTTACCTGTGAAAGGACAACAAGAGAAAAAAATATAGATAAAAAGGTCGTTTTCCACAAGCCAAGCAAGAAGCTGTCTACGACCTTGCAGTTCTATTGGTCTGTCTTAACACTTTCTCTTCAATAACACATGAAGAATATAAGAAAAACCTATATCAATGTAAGTCTATCCTGGGGAATGAGAACAGGAAGATGAAAGACCAGAGTTCTTAACTTTACACTCAATTATAATGCTTTTTTTTTTTTCCCCTTTGTGGGTCCTCTTAAACCCTAGGATCAGGTTCCTAAAAATAAAGCTAGACAAGTGATGCAACCTAACATTTCTAATGGTACACTACAAGGAGATTACTGCAGATTGGAGAGGACCAGATGAACACTTCCTATCTAAAGATGTTCTTCCTTCAGAGAACCTGAGATCAGACCCTTGCCAGATCACACTTAGCACTGCCAGTCATTCAGAATGTTTTGTGGGGTATCTGTAAAGTTTGTTTCTGGAGATGCACTTGCACAGAAGACAATACCAGAATTTATGGTCTGTTGTGCAGAGCAGTCACCCAGAAAAGACTAACTTATACATCACTTGAGTGTTGAGTTTTAAGAAGAGCTAGTTCCAAGGTGATTTGGAGGAAAGAAGTTTCCTCAGTGTGAAAGAAGAGTGGCTCATCTCCAGGAACAAAACAACCTAAGAGTACAGAAAGGAAAGCAAGCTGCAACTAATGGACTTTGTAGGATGTTTCCTGTTGGTCCAGTTGAATTCATGGAAGAAGTTTCTGTCCCAGTCACTGAGGGAGGATCATTGTCCCTTCAGCTCTGCCATCTGAGCCAATTGCGTGTTCATCCTCTAACCCAATGATGAAAGCCTGAGAAGATGAACATAAGCAGTTTAAAGAGCAGAGTGTTTTCCCACCTCATTTTGAGTGGCATGGGCTAAGGAGCAATTCATGGGGTGAATTACCTTGCAAAGAGTAGAGTCCATCCCAAACAGAACTTCATAAACCTCAGAAAATCTATGTGCTATGTCCCTGCTGAGCCAAGCCTGGCATCAAAACAGGAACTGTTCTGTTCCCAAGCTCCCAACAAGGATCTCTAGCAGCTGAAAAGTGTTAGAGCAACCACTGTGTCAGCATGTAAATATGTTCATGGCTTTTCCAAAAGCATTGCAATGCTTATACCTATTTTTCCACTAATGAAAAGTGAGACACCTCAGAAACTGATTTTGCTAATGCTGAAATAATGGAAAAACAGGGAAGTGAAGAAATCAGTGAAGTTTTTCTGTAACTTTAGCCATACTGTGGGATGAGGGAAGTCCATTCTTCACAGAAAAAAAAAAAAAAGGTAATTGATTCTCCTGACTTCATCTTAGCTCATCTCCTCCCAGCGGACCTTACAAAAAAGGCATCAGAATAATCAACCTAAACTCCACTCTCTGGGGTCCTTGCAAGTACCTTTCCTGCAACACTCAACTTTCACTCAAGAACTTGATGTGACTGTAAATGTGACTGCTGCCCAACACAAAAGCTTTCACATAAGTAAAGCCTCAGAAGCAAGCCTGTTCCAGCTGGTATTTACAGCCTCAACGGTGAAATTTCATTCCTATCCACTTTTCCAATCCTATGATAACAAGTATTTCCTGAAAAAAATGCCATTGTCTAGCAGAGCTTGACTTTAACTTTTTTTTTTTTCTGTGACTACAATTCAGAGTATGATCAGATGAGTGGAAATAGCTTCTATTGCTCTGAAATACAGAAGACTCATTGGGCTACTGATGAATAAAGTCATCCTGGAAACATGCTATGGGAAGAGGCACCACAGGAGTAGCTTGGACACTGGGGAGAAGAGCACTTGTCCAACATACTTCAGTAGAAGTCCTTCTACTTAGTTCTCACCATCCCATGCTGGAAACCTGTGGGCAGCTAAGGTTTCCCCAGAGCATTATCTGCCCTATAAATATCTTCAAACACGTTCTTCTCAGATGTACACATCTTTCCAGTATCCAATTTTGCTATACTGCCTTCCCTAATAATTTAAATATATTGCAGGTGATGTAGTAGAGAAAGATTTTTTTTTTCCCAAACTCCTAAATGTTCTAAAAATCTGGGCTGTCTCTTAGCTGAAGAGGGTGATGTGGCTGGAGACTCTACCCAAATTCCTAAGAAAGGAGTAACATCTTGGTACAAAGAGCCCAAGAACTACTGAATTCTATCTTCAATGCAGGCCTGTGTCTGTCAATGCAATCGCTTGAAGTTTTCGTGGTTTGGGAGAGTTTTCTCAGCTTCTGAGCACACAAGCCAAACACTGTGTGTGTATGATGGATTCCCTCACACTTGTCCCCACCAAACTC
Source organism: Agelaius tricolor (assembly GCF_023055355.1). NCBI lineage: Eukaryota > Metazoa > Chordata > Aves > Passeriformes > Icteridae > Agelaius > Agelaius tricolor. The sequence goes on from NW_027269269.1 coordinate 24,200,797, forward strand.
ACTGGAGAGGTTACAGGAGACAATAGACTTCTCCACCAGCTCCCGGAAGACGATAAGGACTTTGGCTGGAACCAGATCACCTTCGATGTTCACATCCTCTTCATGCCACTGCTGAAGGCTTTTTGAGAACTGCTCCACCTCCAGCCACTGATGCAGTTCCTCAGGGTCCCGCACGGAGGAGAGGAGCTTGGCTCCATGCACGGTGTAATAGCGCCAGTGCCGTACCTGGCATTCCCTGTAACCCGTCAGGCCACGCAGAGGAACTGTGATGAGGAACTGGCTGGGTGCTAACACCTGGGAGAGTTCAGAGAGATTGAGAGAGGAGACAAGGGCAGATCCATGAGCTAAAGTAAGGAAAACAGGGTTGAGGAAGTACTGGGTTAAACTGGGAGCTTGGAAAAGAAGGACAAACCATGGTATGATGGGACTAACTGAGCACAGCCAGGACCGCTCTAAGGGTTACCTTGGAGGCATGCAGACTAAAAGGAAATTGTCTTAGAAGGCATTTGATGTGAAGCTCTTAGAAGATAAGAGCTCACTGGCTGATTTGCCACCACACCTGCCATGTTTTCCCCCTTCTCTTGCTATTTCTAGTCTGCAATTGCCTGAGATGTAATAACCAGCAGCTTCCAAGGAGCAGGAAGGCATGAGAGAATATGTTTTGAGATCCAACCAAGGGAAACCCAAATAGTGCTAGTTATTATCTCAGAATTGTTACTTGAGACAAGCCCAGAGTCCAATGCTAGTAATAACTATGGCAAAAAGTGTACCTTTCTGATCTCTTTCAAAATGCACTACAGACATTAGCAAAATAAGGCTATGGCCCATTAATTTTACAAGTGTTTCACTCTGTTTGACTGACACTTAAAGGGACAGAGACATAAGGCAAGTGACATGCCTGAGCCTACAGAGGCTCAGAGAAACTCCCACAAACAAGTCCAGGTCCTGGCCTGCTGTAATAATGGAACTGCATCTCCTGATGAGCATGACAGAAACAGTGTAAGGATGGAGGCAGCAGCCAATGGACAAGGAAGCCTTAAACAGGCTTGTTTGCAAGCCAGTTCATTTGCCTCACTTGGGGAAAAACCATTTTCCAATAAAATCCAGTTCTGAGACGTATTTGCAAGGAAAGAATGAGGTGACTCAAATACAACAAAACATCATCTGTCTGGCCCAGGGCATAGCCAGACATGTCCAGTGCTACTTTGGAAGCATCTAGCAGTTGTGATTCCAGAAGGTGAGTTCAAATTCCTTCCGATTTTTACCATGTTGGCTTAGGAGCTTTTCAGGTCCATTTGCTACCAAGCCTAACTTACACTGGCATAAGTAAAGTGAAGCTGCTGCATGAGCAGGATGTGAAGTGACAGCCACTGCTGTGAGGTGGTTACACCCACGATAAATGAAACACGCTTGTCACTCTCCTGTAACAATCCAAAACACTCTGGTAGCCTTCCTCAGCTCAGCTCAGCTGATTTAAAGTTTACCACAGAGGTGCTAGGGCCCTGAGGGCACTAACAAGTTTTAATATCCCTAAGCAGCCTTTCTGAGACTTCTATCCACACCTTCTGCCCATGGGTCTGGGACCCCTATTTCAGGTTAGTCCTGGGCTCCAGTGAGTGGGGGAGTGGCTTGACCTCAGACCTGACTTACCAGCAGAATTTCCTGATGATCCAGACTCTTGGCTGGCCCAGCTGCCCTCCTTGTGTCTGTCTCACTCAGGGACCATAGGGCAGGGGCTGCCTTGCTATGCTTACCTCCTGCCTCTCTCTCACAGGAAGCAGCTGGTCTTCTCTGCTCCTTGGCAAGAGATTTGGAAAATAAAAGATGGCCAGCCAGAAGCACAGAAACAGCAAGGAAAACACCAGGATGCTGCTCTTTTGTCAAATATAAACCATAAAGGCAGGAGGCTGCTGAAAGGATGACATTGAAGATCAAGCTAATCTGCACACATCAGGTCTGGTGGGGCTGAGAAATCCTGTGGGCAGCTCAGAAACAGAGCAGTAGGCTCCGTAAGGAAAAAATACAATGGTTGTCATGCAGTTACTGCTCCTCTGACTGCCTCAGCCACATTTGCAGGTAAACAACCATTCCCCCCAACCAAAATGCTGTCTTGTATGCACTGGCACCCAACAGGTTGCAAAGGGAAGAGCTGCACATGTTATGTGAGTGCCTACAAATGCAAGTCACAAGGGTCCTCCACCTGGGGCTTACCAGAAAACAACAGAATGCACAAGGCTGGGATTAGTACTGTAAAGCTGGGCAGTTGGTGTCTTCTTGGCCTAAACCAATCCCAGTCCCACACCTATGCTCTGTCACACAGTGGTCTCACATACCATGTGCAGGCCACGGGCCCCAGAAAGTCACAGGCTCGAGCAAGAGTCTCCAATTCTGGGGTGTGTAACTTGTGGCCAGTTCTGCTGTATTAAAATCCTGTCTAGAATATGCTGGGCAAATTAAATACAACCTCATTCTTGTGACCCTGGCCAGGCTGTTCCAGGGAGACAGAAACAGTAGGTTAGAAAGAATATAATTATGCTTTGAGGGGAAAAAAAAAAAGCAAGCTCTTGTGCAGAGGACAAAACAGTCATGGAAGGATCAGTGTGGTGGGTGCAGTTGTCTGGAGAAGAGGGTGTGTGCGGAGGAAGCAAGCACAGGGATTGTCAGGCACCAGGAAGGCTTTGTACCTGGATGGATGGGTGGAATGGGCGCTTCCTCCGAAGCATAGCTGACCACTTGGCCAGTAAAGCTGGCTGATCCTGAGAGAAGCAGAAAGGAAGACAAGTACACAGAACAGAGAGAAAGCATGTGCTAGGTCATTCATTCACAGAGCAAAGCTGCAAGCTTCCCTGGATGCTTGGAGTTTGTTAAAGGAAAATCCCCCCACTGCCCCCACCTTGATTAAACACTTGGCAATGCCACTGGGCAGTGCAGTACCAGTGATCAGTCTGGACCTCTTCATTATAACTTTACTGAAGCCTCCACAGCTTTTCCATCAGCCTCGCACAGTTGACAGCTCCAAAAATAGTGGGCCACAACAAAAACAAACACTTAGAACTTTAAACAATTAAATAATCTATTTTGTTCTTCTGAATTTTAATTCAGGTTTTTCATTAAAGCATGACTTTTTGTTACATGGGTCACAGGAAAACACTGAATACCTGAACACTTTTCTTAACTATTCTCCACTCAGCCCTTCATATTTAGAAGGGAGCTTGAGGCTTCTCAACAAATCTAGATGTCTCACCATGTTAAATTGATTCCTTTTAGCCAGAAGCTGAAAGTTCTGAAAAATCCTTTAGATTTAGCCAACAGAAAAAAAGATGTTGCAAAATTAAACATGGAATAATGAATATATGAATACATTGACTTTCCCTGGACACAAGTCTCCTCTATGTTGAAGTTTGTCAGCAATGGTATTAAAGTTTCCAGTTTTTGGAGGGAGGCAGCCTAAACCAAAATAATTTCTCATCAACTCGTTTTTTGCTGCCCCATACATACAGGACAGTTTGTCAGGTCCTCTGAGTGTTACCTCCACAGATTTGTAACACTGGGTTCAGTTAAGCATGAACAACAGATCTGCCACTTTTAAGGAAACAGATTTTGAGGATTTCTTTCAAGCAGAATTTGTTCAGATCTGCATACTATAATACCAAGTTACTGCTCATAATAGATTGCCTTGGTGGTTTTGTTCTGCTTTGCTTTCCAGGACAATAATTTTACCCTGACCCTGGTCCTGTCAGACCTCATTAGCCAAGCAGGTTTGTTCCAGCACAAGAGGTGGCTGGCAGAGTCTGGCACTCAGGAACTCATGGACCAGGATGTGGCACTGTTTTACGTCACTGTGGCCATATTTACTGACAAGACCACACGCTCTGGGGTACACAAAATCCCAGGAAAGCTATGAATCTCAGTGTCTTTGTCCCAGGGCATTATATTTTGCCTCCACCTCCATACCATTCCAGCAGCTTCATATAAAGACTTCTTCCCTTTCAGTCCCAGAGAGCTGCAAAAGTTGCCTCATGCTTCTATGTATTTGCTGTGTTTTGATCTGTAAATAGCTGTGGTTCAGTATAATGGTTGACATTAGTATTTCAACTAGTTCAGATGAAAAAAATTGTTTTCATCTGAAGTTGCCATTGTTGTAATTGTTTCTTGTGTCTTTTCTAGTTACTTTTGTGTAATGGAGTCACAAGAAATAAGCAGCCTTCTTCTGTTAAAACTGGGACAGAGCATCATTATTTTCATGTCTGAAGGTCTAAAACAGGGAGACATTTCACTTCTCCCACTAATAACCTTTTTTGTCTTCCCAATAAAAAGAAATTCCAATTCATGACAAGGAAAAATATATTTTTCAGAAGAAGCTTTCAAATGTTCATAGCAGAAGAAGGACTTCTAATTTTTCTTTCTTTTGTTTTAGTGAGTTGACAGCTTTTCCACCTGTGAAAAATATAGGTCATAGCTCATGGAGGCATGAACATTTTTTCTTAGGTTACTGCTGCGTAACTTTTTCTTTCTGTCTCCCAAAGAGCTTTGGCTTCTGTTTGTGGATTGACAGCTCTGGCAATAGATGCTGTTTGTAAACACAGCAGCTCTAAGAGGCTCTGCTTGATTTAGCCATCTCTCTTCAATGCTCCTCTGGCTGTGAGACGTCCATGAGTGAGTGCCAATGACCCAGTCACTAGAACTCCACAGTGAAGAGTCAGCACATCGTCTGTGGTGTTTTGGGTGAGGTACCTGCCCATACAAACACTTACATAATGGAGAAATCATTTTCTGGTTGCCTACAGGCTGCCAGAGAGTGCATTAGAGCTCTTGTTCATACCTTAATGTTCTCATTGTGAATGCCAGAGTTGGAGATAGCCTGGAATCGCACGGCCTTGTAGCTGATTTCTGCAGTCAGCTGCTGGATGATTTTCTGCACCTCCTCCACTGCTTTGGAAACCAGGTAATGCCGCCTTTCCACCTGTCAGTTCCAGGAAAGACACTTCATGTTGCAGGTAATTGCAGTCTTTGTCTCCAGTGGGAAGCAGACAAATCAGCTTAAAGCATCCTGAAATTTGTGCTTGTGCTGCACTGAGAATAAAAATTGTTTCCCTGTGTATTGGAACCAATTTACCATGAGACAGAGCTGTGAACACCAAAGGGTCAATATTCAAGACTATTGAGCATTAATTGATATTTCCATGCCAACACCATTGGATGGAAGGAAAGGAGTTCATTACACAGATAAATTTGTTATCAACTACAGCTACAGTCTCAATTCTTTATCCATTTGATGCAGAATACCAGTTACTCCCCTGCATATGGTAACCATTCTCAAAGTCAGGATATGTTCCATTCCAAGAGCTGACAGGACATCAAGAGTTACAGATCTGTCCAATAGTCAGGTGGCAGACGTATGTGGCATCATTTAGATGCCTACCTTATACACTGAAAGTATCCACACTGTCTTTATGGCTGAAGTACAGATGAGACTCTACTCCTAGATAGTGTGAAAGCATCTTTCCAAAGCTGATCCCATTGGGAACTAGGTGTTTGTGTGGCTTAAAGGGCAATTCTTCAAGAAGTAGTAGCATAATGAATTATTGAAAATTATTTCAGTGAAATGTCTGAGTCTTGGGAGAACTGAGGTGAGGGGTGGGCAACTCTGAAAAATATAAGATAAACCTGAACCTTCACTTATGACTAAAAATGAAGGGAGCATAAGGGGACTGTCACCATCTGAACAAGGAGATTCAACAGGAGGAACATGAAAGAACCATGTTAGTAAAGGGCATTTAATATTTCCCAAATACCCTTACACATGTACCAAAGTGTGGAAATTCAGCTACTGTTAATGAAGTTCATGAACATATTTGTCATTACTTATGCAACAAGAATTACTTATGCAGAGTGAAATATCAAGACTGTTTACTGCTCTTTTTTGGATCCTCTGCTTCATCTCATTTGGTTGCAGCTTTTGCTTTCTTCTTGATTCTTCTTTTTCCGCACCATATTCTACCAAACCTTATTGTTTGCAGGCAAGAAAAGAAAAATCAGAAACGGAGTTCATCACCTGACTGAAGTGAATGATAAAGCATAATTGCCAGTCAAACATAATTACTACAGTTATTTGTTATTATCAAAGACCAAAAGGAAGCAAAAGCATAAGTTAAAAATTCTACTGTGAGAGTGGTGAGGCCCTGGCATAGGCTGCCCAGAGAAGCTGTGGATGCCCCATCCCTGGAAGTGTTCAAGGCCAGGCTGGACAGGGCTTTGAGTCCTGGTCCAGTGGAAGGTGTCACAGTCCACAGCAGGGAAATTGCACTGTATGATCTTTAAAGGTGCCCTCCAACCCAAACCAACCTATGGCTTTCCAAAATTCCTGTGTCCTGTTCACTCAGCATTTTCTTCAGCACCTGAACAATTCTCTTTTCTCTTCTAAAAATATCACTGACAAGTACTTCTTTAAAAGTCCTTTTGGACACTTTTATGTCAAATGTTGAACTATCAGCCCAAAACACTCAAGTGTGTTGAAATGTGTCCCCAGGGCCTGGAAGAGGACAAAGAAATTCACTTCTTCACAAAAAGGGACCATTTAATGGACTAAAGCAGACTAGTGCTTGCCTCACATCCATTAACCATGAACAGCAATTGACTAATACTGAACTTGAAGATGAGCAGAGTTTGAATACCTTCCTCCCCCAGACAACAAATTAACAGTATTTTTACTAAGCTGAATAGCTTTTGGAAGTGGGAAATACATCAGACAACAGCACCATATTCCCTTGACTGGGCTCTCATCCACCCTTGACATCCTGCTTCTTTGCTATCTTAACACCATGTTGTCCTTTATGTTTATATAATATCCTTGAATTTCCCTAGTAATTCACCCTCCCCCTCATTCCTCCTCATTCCAATTCATCCTTTTCTCTAAGAGCAGTTTTAGCTACTTACATGTACTTTAAAAAAAAACAAAACTGAAAGATTTTAGCCCATATTCATTTTCACCTCCTCATCTCAGCTTTCATTTATGGCACTTCTCCATCTGTATCTATACTGTATCTATTTTCTCCACCTTATTTTTGTTCATCCAGAACAACTCCTTAGAACAGTCCAATAAGCTTGACAAAATACCTAATGGTTTTTCCAGCAAGTGAATGGTGAGTGCCAGAGAAAGCTGTCTATCTCTAAGAGCTTTTAGACAAAAACCAGACTTTTTTTAAACTGAAGAGTATAAAAAGTATACAGTCGGTCAGCTAAAAAAGAGACCCAGAGTGCCCTCTGTATGCATTGCTCATGCTCTGTTCTCTCTAAGGGGCACCTGCTGGAAACATTTTTTGCCACCTCCAGTATCCAGGGACAATCCATCCATTCAACCCAGCCTGGCCTCATTTAATTCTACCTTCATCACCTACTGGCTAGGCTACAGAAGTTGTCATGAATTCTTTATAAGAGTATACAATCAAAAAAACAGTTGAAGGAGTACCACTAAACTCCACTTTCAATGTGTACTCCCCATCACTGGAGCAGGGATAAAAGAACAATGGGCATGTGACTGACAGAGGCTGCTCACTATAATTAGCTAACCATAATTAGCTCCCTAATCATCCTGTTGGAAAATATAACCTTCCTACAGAAGGGAGGGCAGAAAATCAGAAAACAGAACGTGAGTCTGAAGAGTCAAGGCATTTATCTCAGATACTTCAGGTACCGGCACAGACACATTGGGAGAAAAGACATTGTCAGGGCTTTGCTGGACAGTCACTTCTGTGACTTACTGGTATTCTCCTTACCAGGTCTTAACTCAGGGAATTGTGCTAAAATGCACAAAACCTGAATAACAAGGTCAATTAAGGTTTTATTAAGGGGGAAGGAAGCAGGATTGGGATTTATTAGGAACTGTTAAGAACATTTGGGTTTTCTCTTATTTACCCAGCCACATCCACTCCATACGCATTCAAATTTTTCCTTTGATGAGTGGCTTAAGGATGAAATCTCTGGTATTATAGAGATTCATTGCACCAGGTGGTTGACCTGTTTCCAAAAACAGGCAGCATTTGACAAGCTGAACTGCCTAAAGTTGGACAAGAGACTCAGGAGCAGGCAGAAACTAAGAATCCATCAGAGCTGGAGGGCTGCTAGAAAACAGACTTCCAGTATAACCTAAAATATTGGCAACTATGAGCCTCACTTAACTACAGTCTGCTTCTGTTCCTTGTACTTATGGCTGTCATATGAGCATTTTCCTGTGCATGGCTTCCCTCTGTTCCCTCCTTTGTAGCTCTTCTTTTTAAATCTTCAGAGAAGCATTCACTGTTATAGCTCACTGAACAGATTCTCATGGAATGATTTTCCTGTGCACAACACCCTATGCCTGAAGAAGGTATATTTCTGGGAGAACTTTCATACTTGCCACCAAAACATTTCCATAGAGAAAACAAACCTTTCTTACCAGCCCCTTCATTGTACCAGAATATGTGACCCTTTACAGAAAATAAAGCCTTACACTTTCTAATTTTGAAATTATTTGTCATTTTGGTATCTTGCATTTTGTTGGGGAAAGCAGACTATAAAACAGGATCTAGCTAAGTACTGCCATGAAACATGTCAGCTTTAAAAAATGTTATGGCTCACTTAGAGCTTTTATTAAACAGTATTGTTTCACAGAAGATTTTATTCTGTTTTATTTCATTTCATAATGGGGGAAAAATTGAGTGCTGGAATATCTTATAAAATAGAAAATGAGATTCCAGTCTGCATGTGCTAATGAGACATGTTATTTTAATCATGGTATATAGATAAGTATCCTAAGCTGAGGTGACAGACTGATGACTGAATTCTAACAATATTGGTCTGTCTCTGCAGTTCCTACATGAATCTTTCTTAGAGGCAACGCCTGGTGTTGGTCTTGTTTCAGTCAAGTCAAGACCATCAGACAGGGAGAGAGACAAGGACATGTCCTTAGATTTAAATGCTGGCAATTAACAGCTAGTATCACATCTGGAATTCCAGATCAGGAACAAAAATTCAGGATACCTAGAAGAAGAGGACAAGCACCTTGAAAAATTAGGCTACCGGCAGATAAGATTCTGCAACAGAAACCTAGAAATCTCATTAGAAATACAGTTCTCATGAAACTTCACCCAGTCTTGTCTCAGAAATGAAGACAGCAGGCGAGCAACTAACTGTCAAATTTGGCACCCTTCAGAATCAACACCTAGTGTGGGAGACAGAAAATCTGGTCAGATAAAGTCTTACCTTGCTCTGGATGTAGATTTCTACATCTTCATCTGTGAATGGTTTCATGGCAAGATGGTCTTCGCTGCTCTTTAAAGTGTGAATTCACTCTTCACTTGTTCACCTGCCTCTGGAAGTAGAGGAACACTCAGAGAGAGCTGCTCAGAGCCTTCTTGCCCTGTGAAGCTCAAGTCACCTAATATCTCTGTGCTGTGGTTGAGTAAAAGAGAGAAGCAAGGAAGCATGCCTATTTTTAATAATTTTCTTTTTCTGGTCTGAGCTACAATGGTGACATCCAGCTCATTCAGAAAACTATCTCCAAATATTCTCTAAGTTCAATTGTTATTATTCATCCTATTACTTTTAAATGGTGGATCTTGCATGCAGGCATACACAAAAATACCCCAGCAACTGCTCTGTCTCAGGGCAGATCTGGAAGTGCTTTTCAGATTGCAGTGCAGCTTCAGTACATTCATGCACAGCATTGTTACTCTGCCTGCCACTAGTACATCCCTGCCTCACTAGACCTTCACTACACCTTTTCTTAAATGCTCTCAGTTATTCCTTGTTGACTAATCCACTCTCTTTCCATCTGAAAATGCATGGGTATTTTTACACTCAGATCATTCACTGGGGTTGCAGTCTGCAACCCCTGCTCCCCTCTCCTCCCCTCTCCTTATATCTCCTCTCTCTCTCTGGCTGTATTGACAGTAAATATTGTGCAGCCTGTCCCCTCCTGTAGCTTGCTTCGCTTTCTTTACAGTAAACAGACAGAAAGCTGCCTCTTGTTTTCTGCCAGCAGCTCAGCTAACAACCCCATATGGATGATTCAGAAGCAAAAACAATTGATCAGGCCTCATTGATTCCGTGAAGCTTGCTGGCTTTTAGAAAGAAGGGTACATCAGCCCATGGAAGAGAGTGACAGAGTATAGAGACGAGATCCCATGCTGCTAAGCATTCCTTATTAAGGAAGGCACACTCCATTTTTGGGTAAGATCACTATTTCCCCCTGGAAAATGAACTTTGACATCCCTTGACCAATTTACTGCCTCTGCAGCAGCTGGCAAAAGGCAGCACCTGGGTGGGAACTGGGTGCTACCTCAGGAGAGGCACTGTTGTGGCTAGTTATCCTTCATTATGTCCTTCATTAAGTCAAATATGAAGTACATTAATTTAAGTAATTAATTGGAGCACAAATACCTGCAGGACATCTGTTTCTCCAGCACCTACAAAGGAAACCCTTCTATGCCAGACAGCTGCCACTGTCTTTTTGCTGAGGGACTCGAGGACTCCTTCACAAAGACATGTAGGCATTTACCTCCCAAACCAGCTTCCACTAGAGTTGGGCACTGAAAAAGATTTTCTTGGCTCCCCAATGTTTAGTGACTCATACCACATTCTTGCTCACATCAACACTTATTGGCTATCTTTCCTCTGAGGGGCCAGCAGTTTATGTGAGCTCTGCTAGGGAAACCAGATAAAAGGTAGGGTCTAAAAGAAGGTAAGTGAAAATAACAGGCTGGAACAGAACTTGCAGGGGCAGGTTGGATGGGATTATATCCAAGTAGATTGTACAAGAGAGGAGAATTAGCCTTTTAAATGGTCAGATTCCATTAAGCATGCCCTTAAATCATTAAGTCCCTTGTGCCCCCTCAGATAGTCATCTGCACATAGAGCAGCAGACAACTGCCTGAACACTCTTGACACCACCACACATTAATACTCAGAACCTCAGATGAGTATTGTGAAGGTAGGAGAGATTCAAGGGTCTTTCTTTCTTGCACCTCTAAGGTCTCTCTTCATGACAGCTGTCCAAAGACACGGTGTAGGCAGAGAGATGAAGTGGTTTTGGTCATTTTATATAATAACATACCTTATGTTCATAATCATCATTATTATAAGGCATCCATTATTTCCATCCGATAAGTAGCACATATTATGCTACTATTTGGCTGACAGTGATATAAATATTACAACTGATAAAGACCTTTACACTACCAGCAAAATACAGGTTAGAGTGGTATGGGAGGCAGCAGCCAGTCTTGACCTCACAAGAACTTGTGTTTGTCACATGAGGACCAGATAGCACAGAATACAGCAGAAAAGTAGAGGCAGATAGCCATGTGTGAAGAGGGAATGTTACTGTGGGCAAAGCCTGCATCAGAAGGAAAGAGTAAAGAGTAAGGACAGAGCAGAAATCAGAACATCTTCATAGATAAAAGAGGATGTAGATACAAAGTGGGAAGAATCCAGGCTTCTTCAGTGAGGTCTACTGAGCTGATGTAGTGGTACTGCAGAGAAACCTCCATCAGATGCGTCCTTCTCAGGACCTTCTACCATGACAGTGCTTGTATAAAGTAAGACTAAGGTGGAGAAAATCTGAGATGGATCCAAGCCCCAAAGGATGATAAAGACAGTCTCCTGAGAAAATATTTCCTCTGAGCCTCCAACAACTTAATTCCCCAGGCACACCAGCAAGAGGGAGTGAAGAATGGCTGTTTCTTATTCCTCACTCTTCAAGGAGCACAGAAGGAAAAAAGGAGAGCATCAAGAAGATGAAGCCAGGCTCTTCTCTGTGGTTTCAAGCATCAGGACAAGAGACAATGGGCAGAAACTGATGCACAGGAAGTTCCACCTGAATATGAGAAAGAACTTCTTGAATGTGGGGCTGATTGAGCACTGGAACAGGTTGCCCAGAGAGGTTGTGGAGTCTCCCTCACTAGAAATATTCCAGAACTGTCTGTATGCAACCCTATGCCATGTGCTCTGGGATGACCCTGATTGAGCAAGGAGGCTGGACCAGATGACCCATTCTTTTGTGAAAAGCTCACAACAGCTTCATGGAGATAAAAAGCACTCTGCTGAAGCCAGGCAACCACGTGAAGACAAAACCACAAAAGGTCTCTTCAGTTCTAGTTAGCTCACAATCCATCAGATATCATGGGCATGAACACTGTTGAGAGCTTTTGAACTTGATTAATTTGGCAAATTAAACTCCCAAGTATACTTGTTTCTAAGGAGATTCCCATCCACACTGAGAATGGCTATCTTTTTGACACCTCCAAATCCCTTTCTTTTCTAGTGATTGTTAGAAGTGTCTTAAGCCCCCGCTAGGGTTTGGGCATATTTTTGAGAGACAGTTTCTCTAGACAGATCTTGCTGAAGCAGCGCAACCTTCCTTCCCTCTTTGGTGGTGACTCTGAGGAGGTTTTCAGCATCACATATCTAATTAGCCAACCACAGACACCCAAATTCTGCTTGATGACCATCCATTGATTTATACAGCTTCTCTCAAATATTTTCAAGCTGCACTTCAGTACTTTGGTTTTCTCAAGTCACAGTTCCCTGCCTGCTGATCTGCGTAAGATTATGTGGAATGACTCAGCTATCACCCCATTTGTATTATTTCAGTTCCCATTTCATAGTACCTTGTAATGGAGTTCAGATGGTGGCTAATTTCCTTTCTACCTGCATCTTCATTTACTTAGCTGTACTCTTTTAAGAGGACTTAGAAATTTCCTAGTATCTGCAAAAACACTGAATCTGTGGTATATAATTTTTCATTCATGCTGTTGGCAATGTGCAGGACTGAATATGATTTTGGATCTGTGAAACCCTTGTGAAAGTATTCTGTGAATATATGCCTTGAATGGTATTAGATTGGCTCTTGTACGTTCTGAAGATGCCAATTACTGATGCTTTCCATGCTTGCTTGGCTTTCCTTTCTTCACTCTTCAGTTTCACAGATATGACAAAGACATTTCAAACCTACAATCAAAAGTAATATGAACTGTGAACTGCACAACAATAAAGAAATCACCAACATCTTGTAAATAAGAGCATCAGTATTAACTGCACAGGGTTGTCCAATGTTGTGCCTTTTTCTGTTGGGCAACTATTTAGAAAAACTATTCATACGGAACAGTGAGCATGTATTAAAAAGCCTCTGCTAAATCACACAAATGAGTCAGACCAATGTACCACTTGTGACTCACAGATGATCTGCAGTGGCAACAAGTAAGCCCTGTTGAAGATGCTGCCTTCCAGATGAAATACAGCCCTGAATTTCTAGTTGCTAATGATGACCCATCTCTTCTTGCTCTAATTACCGGAGGCATTAAGTCTGTGGCATTAGCTGAAGCATGTACTTGGGTCAAGACAGACTACTAGACCAAATGATCCCAACAGATTTAATAATCTCTGACAGTTCTCTTGCCTTCTTAAACTGTTGTCCCATTTCTCCCCATTAGTGGATTAAGTGACTGTGCAAAATGAGTAATTGTAGCTTGAATCCCCTATACCATTTATGCTGTGACAGTCGTTAGAACTGTTCAGCCTCCATTCAGAGGATAGCAGCATAACATAATCAGGCTTTTTGGGGGCAAAAGTTCTGGGAATTTATTTGGGTTTTTTTCCACTTTGTCTTTTAATAAGTTGATATGAGCAAAGGGGATACTTCAATGACAAAAGCCTGGGATGGGCTAGAGGGAAAAGAAAGTCCTGCTAATTCACTGTGACAGCACCAGAATCACATATGGGTGCCAAATTGAAATGCTTCTCCTCTCATTCTCTCCCATTACCAATCAATACTTGGCAGGCTCAAAAATGCTCCAAATGCTTATGCTGCTTGTTCTCACTGCCACACATTCTCACATTAGCCTTGGGTCTGCTCTTCATATCATGGCAAGTTAAAGGTTTATATCCTTTCCAAACTAAGTACAGGATTGGATCAGGTCCAGTCATTTATAAAACCTGGTACCTTTTTTCCATTCGTGGTCATACCAGACACATCAGAAAAAGGCAGACAGTTTTTGCTAGAAATGAGTTCTCTTCATCTGGGAAGAGATTTTAAACCCCGAATTGTTTACAACCTGAATGTTTTCAGGCTGCAGTCTAGTATTTCCAAAGAAAGTGATCACTCCAGGATCACCAGCTGAGGGTGTGGGGGATTCTGAAAAATGCTGAGATTATAATGCTGCTACTCACCACCAACCAGCTTCAACGAGGAAATTCATCAGAATCCAGTCCATTTTGCAGCTGCTGTTAAGCATCAAGCCACTGGGCAACAAATATAAATCACACAGCAGTGCTTCTAGTATTGCCAACATCACTGGGACAAAGTGTGGTGATGTGCCCAGGGTCTGGAAATTTCCAAGTTTAAAATGGTCAGCTCAGAAGATGGCAGGAGAGACAGCAAGCTGGGAGTCCTGGGTGCATCAGCTCTGAGGCTTCCAGGAGAGTTTACTGAGATGTGGGACAGGAAAACTGGCATTTTGAGTTCTGAATCCATGTACTGTCCTCTGAATGTTCACTGAAATAGTGTAATTTCAGTGCATCATAATCTAAACATAAAATATTCTACTAGACCATTTCTAAGGATATTTTTCCTCTGTGTTTTGTCCATCACTAAACTACAACTACTGTTCTACTGTTTCAATCAGGATGTTCCACCATCTTGAAAACCTACCTGCAGCCAACATCCACAAAAATGAGAAACTTCCAGCACTTTTATTTATATGCCTACATAAATAGCCTGCATGCCAAAAAGGAAATACTTGATACCACTGATTTAAACACATGGTTAGAAAAACAGCATCTGGAAAAAACATGTTTGGCAGAGCACAGTGCAACTGGGAAAACTTTTAGCACTGGAAGTCTTTTCAGGTGAGAAAAAGCTGCCTCACTTTTGATGTCAGCATAGGGTTGCTGGTTATTTTCAGGTGTCAAAAAAAGGATTTTAAATTTAGGGGCACAGTAACTTGGGACAGAGAGACCAAGTCCAAGATTTAAAAGAGCCAAACCAAGAAGCATGCTTGCAATGGATGCTCTTTCAAGAGGGGCTGAATGAGACTGGATCACTGCATTTCCAGGAGCTGGTGATTTTTTTCATGACTGCTCTCAGAGCACAATGTTCGCTTGCATTATTTTTACACTTTGCTGTTGTGTCCAAATTGACCCGATTCAGAACTTATTGCTTGAGTCCACAGCAGTTTGAAGTAAATTGAGTAAATTACCAGTGCTAAGTGAGAACAGTCACTCCAACACAAACTCACTTGGGAGAGAGAAGACTCAGACTGGCATCCCTGTTTATGTGCTTCATCCAGTCACTGACTAATAAAAAATGTCCAAGAGTTCACTGGAGCCAGAGCTAGAAACTAGGTCTCATATATCACAGACCAACAACAGCTCCACACCCATAAGATCTACTGCCTTCTCTTGATCAAAATACAATTACTGCAGAACAAACAGGTCAGCTTGAGCAAGGAAACTGAGGAGGTCTCCAGGCCCAAAAAAGCCTGGTCCCCGGGAGCTATTTTAGAGTGCTGGAAGAAATACTTGTGTAGGAGGAGAGTGAGATTAAATAAAAAGCTAAACCAAACAAATAAAACAACAAAAAAAAAACCCCAACAACAATGAAGCAACCCCCCCCCCCCGTCCTCTCCCACCCAAAACAAACAAAAACCCACAAAAAGCCCCCAGCAGAGTGAAGACAGCTGACAATTACATTCTATCTGAAGACAGCTGACAACCACATGAAAAGCAGATGTGTTTTTGTATGATCTTGGTCAGCAGTATTGCCAATCTCCTATAAAAGCTGTCTGATCAAACTCCTCAGTTGCCACCCTATACACAAGGTCAAAGATACCAAATTTCCCAGGTGATCCTTAGGATATGTCAACTTGGACATTGCGTTGTGTCCTGGGGCTAATGTGGCACTGTGGAGAGGACAGAAAGGAGAAGCTGAAGAAGCAGTCAGGATTAAAGGACGAGTTTGCCAATATTCCTGTAGAAGTGTCTCAAGAAAAGCACAGGGGAAGGCCCAGACAACTACATGCTTTGTGTGGGAAGAAAGCAGAGGAGGAGTCACGGGGACTCTGCAATGCATGGGCCCAGAGGGTAACAATTGCCGTGTGGGAACAATTACTGTACAATGAGAGCACTGGCAGAAGTGAGAAATAATTTGCCTTTTATTGGAAGCATGATGTATGTACCACAAAGCAGACCAAGATAATCAGCAAACTAGTGAGAACAAGCCTTGTCAGAATCTCTACAGAGGCTTCAGTCAAGTATTTTCAGAGAATTTCTAGACAGATCAGATAATGACCTCCATAGCTACATACTCCAGCTTCAGTCACTGGAAGATGAGCTTACAGCCTCCAGTCCAAGCTATGTCTGGCTAATACATATGCTATTCTTCTAGACTATAACTTTGAAAATTTGTCATCTGAATAGCAGGTAGCAGGAGAAAGCAAGCAAGCAAGCAATTTAATTCTCAAGCAAACACTTCCTCCTTTATCTCAGACCAATAAAACTATACAGCAACAAGCTAATTCCCATCAGCTGCCCAGCCCTTTCCCCTTTATTGGCTGTTTGTGCAGTCAAAGCCAAACTGCCAAAGGGAGAGAGTCAATCGTTTGTGCTGTATCTGCTCCAGGCAGTGACAGGCCACGGGACTGATATTCAGGGCTAGAACTAGTTAAATGCAGATTAAGGGCACTGAAAACGGGAGTGGGGGAGGAGAAACAATAGTGGAATAAAACCAGAGCAAGTTGCTTGGCCAGGCTAGTGCAGAAAGGAGCAAGCCATCTCTGCTCATTGGGTTTTCATGGAGGGAAGGAAACAAGCAGATGTGCTTCAAATGGAAAATGGGGTGAATAATGCTACCAGTCATCTGGTGGGAGAGGGACAGTTTGGGGCAGGAGGGAAGAACAGCATTCACAGGAGCACAGAGCTCTTCAGTTTCTGCTACCAGGGACTCTGTGCTCTTTAACAAAGCAAAGGCTGGCAGAGAAAACAATCAAATGGCAGTTTAGAATAGAGCACTGATCCCTATTCCCCTACAGTCACTTTTTCCACGTTCTGACAATATTTTCTTTGCTACTGGACAGGGGACAGGAAATGCAGTCAAGCTATTTATCACCTCATTGCCAGGTAATGAAGACAAATGTTCAAATTTTGCCATTCCCTGACGAGATGTTTTGGCAGGAGCACTGAGGACAGGGACCATGGCCTTGTGCATCTGCATCCACTTTAAGAAGGGGTGTTTAAGAGACAACTAGAGCTCATGGGAACCCCCCCCAGTACATGTTAGTAACACCACCACAGACATTTGGCTATGCTAAACCCCCCAAAGTATTTCCAGTCTTTCAACATCAATCAGCACAACCGAAGCCAGTAGTAAATTGATTCTCACATTCCACTGGTGCCAGTTTTTGTTAGAAATGATTTGTGATAGATATGGTGGAATATATTGATTAGTACTGACAGTCCCAGTTTCCCAGGCGCTTTGTAGCACTGCCTTTCCAAAATGACCTGCTTTCCACCTTGTCAATTTTCTTCTGCAGAGTCCATTAGAAATATCTATTCTATTCTGAGAGCTTCATGTCCCTCCAGAAAACAAAACAAAAGGGTCAGGCAAGTAAAAAAATCAGTACAATAAAATAGGTTTGTGGTGTTGCAAAAGAACTTGTTTTTATTGAGACATTTTGTGTCAGGGGAAGAAAAGGCACAAAATAAGTTACAAAGACATTGGATGAACTGTATGAGTCAGAGGCAGTATCAGAGCTGTTACAAATCACCTAAAAGTTGGTTTACTAACATAGGTTAGCCTCTACAAAATTCTTAAAAGAAAATACGTATTTTTAATTATTGAAATAATTCAGAAATTAAAAGAGAAACTAAAGACAACCAACATTAACTTTTTGACTAAATTCACCTGGGCTTACCCATCATCACCCTCTCTTAGTAGACAAAGATCACTGGAAAATATTTAGTATTACAGAATTATATTAAAAACTCATTAACACATTGTAAATTAAGAACCTGGTATTGACTTTTCGTACCTCCAGTGAAGTACAATACATACAGGTAAGGCAGTATGCATAGGAAATACATTAAGAAAACAGAATAGATAAGTGCAATTATTCTGAATATTTCAACATTTGTTATGGCCCCTCACTATGGCAAAGAACATCTTAAAAAGATGGATCCAACAGCTGTTCACAGAACATATGAATATATCACCATAAAAGGTCCACTGTGGAAAAGCTTATGCTGTCTTCAGTTGTGACTTCTCAGATGAAGTATTCTACAAACAGACTTTCCAGCAGTACAGCTCTGAGTTAACAACAGCACATTAATACAGTTAGAGAAAAGAAAGTACTTCCGAAATATATCAGTCCTCATTTTAACATGGGAATGCTCGTAACACTCAGTATTCCATTAATCCAAATGAAATATTTAACAGTACACACATCAACTATATACAACTTCATTTTTGAACTGAATCTGCTCCCCCTGCCCCCATTACCAATTTCCTGTTACTCAGCTCTCAACTGGCAAGGACTTTTGATTGTTAGTTCAAATTAAACAGGAATGAGAAAACAATGCAAAAGTCTACAGCATACAGAGAATACACAAAGATTTGTTTTCATGATGATGAAAGGTGGAGCAGCAAAAAAAGTAATTTACCCCTCTGGTCAAGAAGAGGTCTAAGTTCTGTCTTCTGAAATCAGCAAGGATGTAAATGCACACAGACAGAGCTTGGCTATAAATGTCTGTTCATGTCCTTAGGAGTTACTTGACCCAAGACAACAGCAACACAGAAAGGCAAGACAGTGCCAGCCACCTGTCAGCCTAGGCCAAGGACTTGATGTGCAAGAAAACCCTGTGGAGTGGTGTATGAGCACGGCTGTCAGGGCTTGGGCAGGGTGTCCTGTCAGGGAAGATGCCAGGGACTGCCTGTGCTGGTCCCAGACAGCTCAGCAGCAGCCAGCACAGGAATTACAGAATGGCTGAGGATGGAAGGCACCTCTGGAGGTGGCACCTCTGGTGGTGCCCTCCATCCTCAGAGGAAGGCAGGCACCTCCTCTGGAAGTCACCTAGCCCGACCTCCCTGCTCAAGCAGAGCCAAGTACTAAAGCAGACTGCCTAGGACCATGTCCCAGTGACTCCTGAGTATCTGCACACATGGAGACTCCACAACCTCTCCAGGCAACCTGTGCCAGTGCTCCATCTCCCTGACATTAAAAAGGTGCTTCCCTATGTTCAGATGGATCCTCCTGTGTTTCAGGTAGTGGCCACTGCCTCTCAGGCCCAGTGAGCACTGACCCACTGCACTCCTACACTGCCAGAAGAGCTGCTGGCACTTGGATAAAAGCACTTTTAAAACAGGGCTGTAAATGCCAAGAAAAAGAGATTACAGTGCTACAACAGCACAAGACAGAGAGACAGCTGAGCAGGAGAAACACCAAAGGAAAATCAGCCTGAGCAGAGGCTGAGAGTAGACTCAAAAGGAGCTACAACTCTAAATGGACTGTGGCTGGTGTTGGAACCCACAGGAGAGCAGCGGAACAAGAAACACAGAGCGGTGAATAAACAGAAGCACAACAGACTGATCCCAGTCTCCTGCGCTGGCTGTTGCCTTGCTAAAGGGACTGAGCATGACAAGCAGCCAAGGAACTGGAGGATGGCATGGGTAGAAAGAAGGAAGACCAGTGTCTGGAGAAAAGCAGCAGTATTTTCCTTAAGTGTTTTCATTATTTTTAATTCCAATACCAAAGCAGTAGCAAAAAAAACTCTAATTGGCAATAAATCAAATTGATTAAAGCCCCCCAACTCAAAACTTACTGTTCCTGAAAAGTCATGCCTTCAGCTGACATTAGTATAAAATTAAGGGCTTTCTGTCCCTTTAAAGGCAAACAACACATACAGAGAAGCCATATTCTAACTGTGTAATTATGAAGCTCCTCAGAGGTTTTAAGTCTTTTAGCTAAATTTAAAAAGCCTTTGACAAAACCTTTAAAAGTGAAGGATGACTTGAGGACTAAGTCATGGATTCCCACACAAATAAAAAAAAGGAAAAATTTTGTTGTTTCCCCAAAATCAATTAAATACAAAAGTGACAACAAAAAGCTCAACATAAAAGAGGTAGCCTAAAAGATCAAAATACTATTTGATTCAGGAAGCAAAGGTAGTGCAATAAAAGTATCCATATGAAAAACATACTTCCCATTTCCACATTACTCAAATTTTAACAAGAATAAAATAAAATTTGGGTTGGATTTTGAGGAGCAAAAGGGATCAAATACTAGAAACCAGTATTTTAAAGGTATATTTGAAATCAAAACATACACAATTCTCACCACAAATTCCCTAGCAGTTTCTGCTCTGTAACAGTTTTCATCAGTATCTGCAAAACTGATTTTTCCTACAGACTAACATCAGAAATGCACATTTCCCAATCAGGCTTCCATAATTTAAAAGCATTTTGTTTGGAAACAGATGTACCAGATACCTCTCCCAGGAGATTTTTCAGTAAACACAACTTTCAATACTGGCAAAGGTGTTCTTACCACCAGAATTTTGCCTGGCTTCTGACAAAGTAGGTACAAAATGAGCACCTCAGATGTGTTGGTGGGAAGCAGAAGCATGCATGATAAAGACAGATTTCCTCTAGAAACCTTCAGTGAATGAGGGCAGGCAAGTATTTAAACATATTCCATCCTACAATCTTACTGTATACACCCCATGGTCCCCCTTTATTCTGTACACATAGCAGAGAATGGCTTGAAAGAGATAATCTTTCTTCTGGGCCTAATCAGCCCTTGCTGCAGAAAGTTTTATCCACCTGCTTTTTTGCTGTCAAACATGCAGCCATAACAAGGCTGACTTGCAGTGAATATTAGTTGTAGTAGGGATTTAAAATCCATACGTTATTATTTAGCAATGCCTCAGAGTGTGCATTTTATAAAAACCTGCTAGATCCCATGAAGCTCCAAGCAAACTATTTACTAGCAATGCTAATTTGTAAGATAGATGAATGAACTAACAAATTCCAGTGTGCAGTTTTTAACCAGGTTTTATCAGTCTTAGAGAGTAAACTTTGACACTTGCAACTCAGAATCAAAAGAGGTTCTGCAGATTTCTCTGTAATGGCTACATATCAACTCTGAATGTTCTACAAAAAGAACACTTTAATCCTTCATTTAATTTCTTTGGTTTCTCAGAAACAAAAGCTACTTAAGTGAACTAAGCAATGAAAGACAAACAAAGGTAACTCTCTGTCCCTATAGTTTCAGGGATGCTTGTAAATACCAGTTCTGCAGACCAGTTCTGCATGGATGAAGTCTAAATAAAGGCAGCTAGAACTAGTTTTGGACTATTGCACTCTAGCAAAAACTGTCTTTGGCACACATATAATCCAATTCTATGATGCTACTTTACACATAGTCCCATATAAAATTGACGGAGGAAATTAAAGACTACTTTCACAAAACAGGCACTTCAAATTAGAACAAAAAAATCTGTTCCCTATTAGGCAATACAGGAGCATTTTTCAGAATGACAGAAACAGAGAATAGTACCAAAATTGGGATGAGAAAGTTCAGTAAATTCAGACTACCAGGGTAAAAGTTGTACCCAGCTCTACTAGCCTTAAATAACAGTAGCACCTGGAAAATCTGAAGGCTACAACAGACTAGACAAAATTAAAATACATCAAAATACACAGCATGGAAAAATTATGTATAAATTTGTTCACCCTCCAATTCCACATTTAGATCTGTCAGAGAGGTTTTCTTATGTAGATGTCTTTCTCCCATGTATCTTGCAGTAAGATACAACAAATGAGACTCAAAATACAGCTATACCCTAAGTCTCCTGTTTGGTAAACAGCTGAATATAGACATTTCTGATACAAGCATTGTGTCAGGCCAGACTAACTTCCACCATCAAATGACAGCACTGCTCTTGGGCTTTTCTGACATCTTTACTGCAAGGCTCACAGTCTGCAGTCACAGATTCAGCTGTGTCAAAGAGCTGGACCAGAGAAGCGCTCATGGGATGGGAAAAGGGAGAAATAGCACACAACCTTCAGCTAAATCAAAATACTGCTCACCCAGTCTGCATTCAGTGATTATTATCTGCATTCAGAAGACTCAAGAACAAGAGTTTTAGTTCTAATATTCCCTTTAACACACTCCAGGAAAATTTCCTCACTTTCCCTTTTTCCTGAGTACAAGAAAAACATTCTCTTGCAAACTGCTTTTACATGCTTAGGTGAAATATGCTGTAAAATGTATGGCTCAACTGCATTCCCCGTGGCTCTGTAAATCATATCCTACTAACCTCAGAACATCCACACAGTTTGGAAAAGCTGGCATGGATTGCACACTTTGAGCTAATGAACACATGGCTCCCATCCTTAAAGCCTTGACTGTAACTGTGGTGGAAACAAGCTGCAACCTGCGCCATGTTAGTTGGGTGTCTCTGGAGGGGCTCCTTACTCAGCATCCTGACCTGAACAGAGTCACCTCTGGCTCTCCTTGAACACAGAGCTTCCAAGTTTCTGGTATGTCAGGGGTCTCTGAACTTTCCCAATTCCTCATTAGAGAACACTATCTTTGTTTTCAGGAAAAAATTAAAATTGTATTGTATTAAAGGGTATTTCTACCCAACAGCTATTTTGTGTTTTCACTTACCCTTGCCTAAAGTGTTTCAGTTGAATCCTCCATTTTTTTTTTCACTTCTTCCAGCTCATTCTCCTCCATGCTGCCTCACATGACCTGTCACTCTCCTTCACTCTTAGATCTATTCACTCATCACTTGTGAGCTCCCCAGGAAGGTGAGGTGTGTTTGGGATTCTGCTGAGACCTGACTAATCAGCACCATGGGAAAACCTCTCCTCTCTAGCATAATCCCAACTAAATGAGCTACCTGAAAAAAAATAAAAGAAAAGGGAAAAAAAATCACAACCAAAGGAATCCAGAGAAGAAATTCCACCTTGGGAAAAGCGGTATCTCAGTGCCTGCACAACATGAAAATGGCTAACAGTACTGGTTACTCTAGCAAAAAACATGGCAGAAGATTATCATACTGCACTAAACTACAGCAAGAACCTTGGTCTCAGACTCCTAGCACTACAACATGTAGTAAACTGACGTACCCAGTGTTCTACTTTCCAGCAGCTCCTCATAGCAAACTCACTACCCAGACACTAAGATACAACTATCTCAATATTGTAAAGCATTACATATCATGGGTAAGAAGAAAAGTGATCCTATAGGTTTCTGTACCAGAAGGCCAGCTCATACTAAAAATGAACAGCCTCAGAAAAGAAACTTAATGCACCTAATAGATTTGAACTTCAGAACACAAAGCTGGAATACAAAGTTTGATGATACATTACTGAGCTCCTCCTGCAGGGATTCTCTCGTCTAAACTTTCTGAATTAATTGATATGGGAAAGTAACAATGGAAGATTTATAATTCCTTTTTAAATATTCCCTTTAAAATTCCAAAGGTGAAAACATGGGACAGATTTTAAAGTTAAAAAAGAGCAGCAATTCCTATGCAAAAAAAAATTGCTAATTTTGTCTTCACTCTTGTTTTTGCAATTTTACATATGTATACCAATAACATAAAAGTGCATGAGTAGAGAGGTACATTTAATTTTTAGTTGAAGACTCCCAAAATCTAGCTCAGGTCCTGCAAAGAGTAATCTTCTCCACCTGAACCATTACAGCATCTTACTGTTAAAGAAAATTCTATTGAGGGTCTTGTGGCATTACACAGGGTTGCCAGGAGCAGATAATGACACCTCCTGACTTGTTCCACCCAACATCCAGAGAGGGACAGAGGCAACAAACACCTAAAAACAAACTTCTAAAAACACCTTGGCAACGTGTTATTACTGCCAGGCTTACTGCTGTTTGCCACCAGCAATAAAAAGTCATTTTCCCAGCTGTCCAGAAATTAAAGTGCGAGTAAAAAATTTAAAACTATTTGAATAGCTCCAACTTTTCCAACTATTTCTAAGTACCTTATTTGGTAAAATTTCCTTATACACAAAAGGGCCAAATAAGGCAGAAAGACTACCCACCTGGGTTAAAAAGTGCCACATCTACAACAACTATTCAACAGTCTGGTAGGGAAAAAAAAAGTGAAGACCATGAGTGAGAATTCTTCCAGTGAAGAATAATACAGGCAAAAATCACAACAATACTAATAGACTGTTCATAGGGACTGAACTTCCCAATTTTGCTCACAGTCAACACCTGGATGAAGTTCACACCCAATTGGAATGCTGCATGTGTCAAACTGCAGACTCTGGGCTGCTCTCTGCACCAACCAGGGCAGTTGCACTTTGCTCAGCATTACAGTTCCCAATGAGCAAAGTTCAAGCAGCTAGCTGCAAACTTCAGATGCTGGTTACTTTCACTTTCTTGCAGAGTAAAGGAACTTCCCTCTTTAACCAGGAAATATTCAGCAGACAGCTTTCTGATATTTTTAGACCCACCTTTTTTAATTCTAAGATGTGCAAAAATGACTCGTGAGCCTGAAAATATATTTACTGCCATTGTGTGCCACTTTGCTAGGAACTCAAAGTAGGAAGACTAACATTTTATGGAAACCAATTTTAACAAAGAGAAAGCCACAGGTTAGAGGATGAAGATGACAACGTCATAAAGAAAACTGAATCTCTGTAAGGCCCCATTTTTGTAGTTGGAACATTCCACATGTTTCACACTTTGGGATTCCATATCTCTCTAATGAAGCACTTACAGAAAGTTCAGTGAAACAGGAAAGTGAAGCTGTTTTCCTTAACAAGGTCAAGTAACCAAGTGCTTGAGCAAGCATTGGTTAGAAAACATCAAGTAACCAAAAAGGTCCAAAGAGATTTGCTGTCTTTTTACATTAAAACCTTAGCTACACACGAGATTTTAAAATAAACACTAGCAGCTTCCTGATAACAGCACCCAAAATATAAAAGCACTCCACAGTTCCTCTTACCATTTCAGAGTTAAACCTGTTCCAGAAATAAAGACCCAGACAAGTCCACAGAAGTGAGCTATACATTCTACCACACCACACACACGGTATGTGATAAATGCCTCACCTTTGTTGCACCCAGGAAATGATATCCATCACAGAATTATTTCACTCCACAGAGAAGTTGCTGCGCTTCAATAGTTATGGCAAAGTGAGGACAAGGTAAAAGTAGGCAAAGCTATAAACAGCCATGCTGAGATGTGGGGAACATGTGGCAAACATATGCACAAGACCAAGAAAAAGCTTTTTTGTATGAAAAGAAGGAAAAAAGTCAATAACTTTCCTTATGTTCGCAGGCTTTGCGGCTGCTCTTTTGCATAGTCCTTCCTCCCAACCCTCCATTATCACTCAGTTAAAGCCCAGCTCATGACTAACCACCTGCACCTGTAACTCTGCACAGGTGTGCACACAGAAACCTTTTGTTCACAGCTGCCTCTCCTCTATTGAATATGCAAAAGCCATTTTAACATACAATTTCAGCAATTTGTTCCCATTGGAGTAGCACACAGCACATTCTCTGACCCACTTTCACTTCCATCTTATGGAAAATACAGTGGTTGTTTCCAAGTTTACCAATTTGTACTGAAATAAAATCCACCACCTTGAAAATAAAATACTAAACGTGTACTGATGATCTGTCCAAATCTGTCTAAGCCTAGGGTATACCCTGGGCTTCTGAAATACATCATCTCACTCCTGCTGTCTCACCTGGCTTCAAATGCAGTCTGTGCACTGTATTCTGAACCACAAGAATTGGAATGGCTGCCTCGTATGGAGAGCATCAGTGATGTCATCAGTCTGAACAGTACTCAAATCCCTCTCCAAGCAAGGAAAAACACAGGCACTTGCCCAATGACATTGCCTGGCAAGCAATATTTGTCATACAGTACAAGTACTTGTCATACAGCTGGACTGACTGGGCAAGAAGAGGCATAAAATAGGCCAGTGTTTCTTCTTTTCATTACTTGATCATGTGAGTCTCTTCATCAGCATCATAGAATTCCTCATCTTCACTTCCACTCCCTGTGGAGCTGTCTTTGTCTCCAGACTAGAAGCAAAAAGGAAGTTGTTAGTTAGACTAAAGCCACTAGATCAGTCTCAACATAAAGAGCATTCCACTTCTGTGGAATGCTAGTATAGAAATGTAAGAAAACACAGGTCAAACCACTGTATTAAAACTTTATAAAAGACTTTACGTGAATTCAGATTCAAATCCTTGGTTCTTCAAAGTATCTTTAAAAGACATGGGGTTGTAGTGGATGAACTTTCTCTGCTCCACCAGTACACTAGAGAATATATGCAGGAGACTGGCTAGAGTGGTTCTGAAAGGGCAATCTACTAAGCTTTCTTAAATTTAGTCTAAAGGGCCTACTCTGTGGAGAGCTACTGCCAACATAGTAGCTCACCACAGCTCAGAACACACATACTACTTATTTAGGTAAAGCTTCTCCATCCCCAATTCATACTTTTCCTCGGCTAGCATGGACATTTTACTCTGCAAGTTGAATTAAAAAGATTCCCCTGCAATGCTAAATGAAAGTGTTATGGAAAAGGGAAAATCATTACCATGCTGTATGTTCAGAAGGTAAAATTCCTATTATAGGCATCCCTACTCCAGTCAGAGTCCTTTTCACAACATAATTTATACCACATACCCAAAATAAATACAGCTATTATAGCTAATTGATTTTTATTTGGCCAGTATAGCATTTTTCCACGGAACTGACACAAACGATTCCAGTTAAAAAGGTTCTCCCGCTAGTATAAGCTCCATCTCATTTGATTATTTAGGATTTTTTCCCCAATATGCTTGCATCCATCCTAAGACCTCTGCCCGCCTGTCATATGCTAAGAAGGGTGAGAGAGAGGGTGAAAAATAGAGAAATGGAAATAGTGCTCCTGACTGACAGTACCATGCAAGCAAAATCTGTAGCTTTAGATCTCTCTTCAGAGGAGCTTTGCTATAGCAATGTGCGTTAACTGCAAAGGAATTTCAAACAGTTTGAGCACTACGACCTGTCAGAAGATGTAAAGGGAATCGTGTTAGGCTTCTTTTTTCTAGACTTCTAAAACTATTTGAGGAAAGTGAGGCTATTACTGGATGCTGTCCAACTTGAATATCACATTCATGTATGTTAACAAGAACAAAACCTCCATTCTGGGCAATCAGAACACATGTTATCTTGAAAATGGTACAAAAGGACAATGGATTCCACAGGGGGAATTCAGGGTATGCCAAATAAATTCTAAATCTTTCTCACAACAGCTTCATAAGACCTCTCATGGCCTTGTCAAATAGGGTTAATGTTTAACAGCTTCCCATTTTATCAGCACTTTCTTTGTGAGCTTTAAAATAAATCCCTAATGCATTCCAGATATAACTTCACTGAAGTTACAGGATTAGTTAAGGCCCGAACCAATGACATTTTCATTCAGATTCAGTAATTTTAATCCATCCTGGGCAAAATGTTCCTGAAAACCATTCAGAACAACGCCCCCTTTTTGTGGGTCCTGTTCAGGTTGGGATTTTTAAAACGCCTACAGAAGGACAAGCAAAGAAGATTTAAACTTGACAGGACTGACTGACATAAGCTAACCAATTTGTGGGAATACTAACAGACAATACTTGTCACCTCAAAGGGCAACCAACTAAGGACTGCAGTTGGTTAAAGAAGAAATGAAAAATGTGACTTCCCACCTGTAAGCTGGAACACCTGCACTGCTTACAAAAATTGCTTTCGTTGGTAAACCATCTGCACAATTGAGATGTAATAATCGTGTAATTACCAAAATAACAGCTGATGTCAACGTATATGATGGATTTGTGTAGTCAGCAAGAACATGGTGCCATAACACATTATCCAGTATGGTTGAAAATGTTTATAAAATAAGCATGTAAAGTAGCTAAAATATAAAATTAATGGTTACAGGGCTGCCTTTTTCAGCCTTTCTTCAAGGGTGCTTTTGTCACTAAACTGTGCTGTCCTATCAAGAACTATTACAGCTAAACCTGGTGAACAAGGCAACGCATTGAAGCTTCTGATAGGAAGCAAATGTCCCTATTCTAGAAGTATGTGACTTCTGTGGAAATAAAATTAGTAAAATGTGAAAATGAGTACCTATGAATGTCAGAGTGCTTGACCAACAACTATTCAAATGAAAGTAAAGGTGTTAAAATGATCCTGTCTCATCTCAGCCTAATGGGGCAACTAACATTGTTTGTTATGAGTTTCCCTTCAAGTCTTCTGACCACTTATTCTATTTCTGTAAGTCCCTTCATACTTCAAGTTTTAGGACCAGGATTTAAACTTTAAAACTTTACCCAGATTCAAACATCCACTCCCAGCTCTCTAGCCCCTTCTCTCTAATCCCACGTCATTCACAGAGAATTAACCATGTCAAAAAACCTCCACGTGAGTGGAAGATACAGAGAGGTATCCAGGAAGACACCCAGAGAGGTGTCCAGGAGTTTAATGAAATAAAGTGATGTGAAAATCACAATTCAAGGAAACCTCATTGAAAAACATCCTGCTGCCACATTTATTTATGCTTATACCTGGGAGTTTTGTAGTTCCAGTGTTTTCAATGAATCTCATTTCCCAAAGTCAATAGTGGGAGAGATCTCAGAGGTTAGTCTGGCTTTAACCCATTCAGAGCCTGTCTAGTACAGATGTGCTAACTGGCCCTGCAGAATAGCTGGGGCAGGTCAGAAGTAGTCTGCTGCCTTTGAGAGCAGCCCTTCACAAGCAGGCTTCTGGTTTTGTTAACATCTAAGGCTTCTCAAGCTTCAGTGTCCAGCTTTGGCTGAAACACACTGTAGCAATCAGTCTTTGAGATTAGAGATGCACAGACATCACTTTATCCCAAAGGGAAATGTTGTAAGCTTGTGGCCTTGAAGGGATGAATTAATCCAGCTATATTTCAGCCTGCATCTCCAGAAAACATTTCAGATGTGATGGTAGGACTGCTACACTATCTTCTCCTTGGGGCCTAATCTCCACAGGCTAAGAATCACTACCCTAACCTATTTAGAGTGGCAGATTCAAGCTGACAGCTGAAATAAACACAACAGAAAAGTGCTAGGAAAAGAATTAGTATACCTGTGAGCCATCTAGGGCTTGCAGTGACATGGCTTCATCACCCAGCCTCCAATAGGAGCACACCTGCAGGTCTGAAATAGTTTCTAGCAAAGGGCTGTTTAAGGTCTCTGGCAACAACAAGCTTAAGAGCCCAGACAACAGACCAGTTGCTCCAAACACAATGTAAGGCAGAGACCACTGTACAGATTTCTGGAAAAAATAACAGTTAGGTTGAGATTGATTCCTTGTAGTTGCATATTAAAGGACCTAGCCTTTACAACCATTTCCCCTGACAGTGTTTGTGTTTCTATTTAGCACAAAAGTCATCAATCCTTCTGTCGTGGGTTTTTTTGTTTGTTTGTTTGTGTTTTTTACCAGTATTGCCAACTGTATCTTGTCAGTACTATTAGAACCCCACAGATTTTGTAATGAACTTCAATAAAAGAAACACCTGCTGAATTTGAACTCAATTCTTGCCTCTAATGTATGTACTTTGTAACAAATGTAACATTGCTCTATAGAAGGGAATAGATACCCCAGAAACACAGACGAGCTGCTTGGAGATCTCTTGAGGTTATCTAGACAACCACCTACTCAAAGAACAATTACAGCCTCAATTAGATAAGTCAATCACTGCTTCACATAATCAAATAGCAACCCCCCCCCCCCCCCCCAGTAGATTGTTCCAGGCTGCATTATGCCTCTCAAAAACATTATTTTCTAAATTTCTTATATAACCCCCCAAGCCAAAATTTGTGATAAACATATGATAACAATGTGGGATAGCCTTACAAAAGCTTTCCCTGCTCTCCTCCCTTTCCTCATCCATATTGCCTTCCATGATGAAATGGCTGACTATCAAATCAAGCTGGCTGAGAAGGAATTGTTCTTAATAAATCCATGTTCACTGATCCCAATTACCTTCCTTGCCTTCACATGCTTATAAATAGATTCTCGGAGGACCTGTCTCAGTCCTCCCACAGACTGAGTTAGAGGTGCTCAGCCTGTCACACCTGGGTTCCACTTTCTGATATTGAAGACACACACAGGATGAGCCTTTTTCCTCCCACAGCTACCAGTGATCCTTCACTATAATACTGGTTTACCACAGATGATGAAAACACTTGCTCCACTATCACAACCATTCTTATGGAATCTTACCCCATGGAATGGAAAGCTTTCAGCTGTAAGTGTTCTTGAACCTACTACTCCTCCTACTGTTTGCTGGCCTTCTGCTTCCTCAGCTGTGCTGACAGGCAGAGTATTGGAGAGAAGCTTTGTCTCTCAAGACTGAAGCCCAAGTACTTCAGCTTATTCCATGTCACCCACCAACGGGATGCCCCTCCCATTCATCCACAGGCATATTTTTCTTTAGCTGACAGAACCCCTATTTATGCTCCTGGCTCGTTTTAGCTTCAACGGAGCTTTGGCATTCCTGGCATCACCTGTAACAGCCCAAGCAATGTTTATACTTCTCTTCTGATGCCTGTCCCTGTTTTCACAGTAAAGAAGGCTCATTTTAAAACAGGGAAAGAGTTTAGCTGTTTGTTTCAAAAACTCACATCGTAGAGAGCAATTCTAAATTGATGCAAATAACAGGCTGTGATCAAATAAAAGACCAACATTTCATCTCTTATCTCAGCAGTTAACTTCTCCTATTTTTACTATTATGAGATCTCCAGGCAAAAGACACTGAAAATTCTTTAAAATACCGGAAGAAATGGTGAAACACAAAAATTACTGATTATTTTCTCAAATCAGGGTTCATTTGTTATGCAACCAAAGCTACTTTCATTTTCATGGAACCCCTTCACACATTATGATCCAAGATTTGTGTTTCATACAGTATCAAATGTCTGGCAGACACAACATAATGAATGCCCCAACTGCTACATAAAAGCTGCCTATTAAATCCACCTGGTAGACGGGCAGCACTCTTGGCTTTGCCTGTTGCTCCCCAGAGGTGCTCACGCTCTCACCTGCCCAGTGCTTCGTTCTGCAGATTAAAAGACTCTCTGTGCTCACCTGCCCTTTTAACCTTCTGCCTCACATGTAAAATGGCAAATGGCAGAGAGGAATATTACCTGAGATGAAATCTGTCACATTAAAGGAATTGTCACAGGGCCTCAGCAAACAGCTGGGAAAAACTGGCACACTTTTTCCTGCATACACATAACACACTAAGCACAGGAAAGTAACAGTATCATTCCCATGTTTTGTTCTTTAGAATCTTTCTTTGCCTTGCCAGTGCATCAGATCTCCACATCACCTTCATTTACTGAAAGGCAAACTGCTTTGCTGATATTATAACCCATGGATATTTAATGAAGCGTACTGACATTAAAACAAACTTTTTCTCAAAAATATGAGTTATTGAGCCCATATGCTTAATTTGGATGCAGTAGTTCTTTTAACCACATGGGTGTTTTGTTATTGCTTGTGCAGGGTTTAAAATTTGGTATCACCATCTTGGTGATTTGAAATAATTATATTTTAAGATCCACTAGCTGGGTCCCAAAATTCCTACAGAGCTAAAATATCTTCTAAATTAAATAATGCTGAGGTTCTGTCTAATCACACAGAAGATTCTGCAATGCTTTTGGCCTACCATGATATTTTAAGATAGGCAATTTATGTATCTTAATTTATAAATGAAATTTATCCCACACATTCCCATCTCTGGTGCACCAGAACCACAAAACAAGAATATATGTAACAGAAGTTCAGACAAACCAATGAAGGGACAAAAGGCGCAATGATTCCACCAACACGGGAAAACATGGAGCAGGCACCCATTCCAACATTCCTATGAAAAAAACCAAAAATAATTAATCTTTTGAAAAGTGTTACTGAGCAAGGAAAAAGACTCATCAGTCATGACCCTGAGCACATTAACTGGCAAAGAAAAGTCAAATGTAACTGAAAGCATCCCAAGACCGGAATGAAACATGATTTTTGTGATTAAAATGAAGCAAAAATCCCCTTTAGATTCAAAATTTTTACATACACACATAGGCAAAACAAGTGTGATTTCAGTTCATACATCTTGCCCACGTCTGAAACTCTGGCTGAATTAATTTATTCAAATCCTACTTATCATCAGATTTACCCACTCATGAAAAACACCACAGTATGGTTTCACTGGTGGCTGACCACCACATGCACCTCTATGGCAGAAGCTCCTGTCTTCCCTGTCAGCAAAAGCAGGGGGTGCTTCTGCCCCTACTGCTGCTCACACACAGCCTGTGAAGCATCAAGTTACTTCAACAAAGTTTACTGACCAGCCATCTTCAGTGTTTCTGGTTAAGCGTGTATGATGATAGAGTTGTCTGGTTTTATAAAGCACTCATTAAAAGAAATATCTGCAGTGCTATAGTTATCCTCATTAGTAGAAGGAGTTGTAAGCAGGCCAAGCAGCTAAGGGTCTATTTTACCGTTACATAAAAATACAGTCAGTCTGAACAGAACACTGCAAACTTGATGGAAGAGGGAGTGAGAAGATGATAAGGGAAGAAATTTCAGATGTAAAACTACATCTAACCCTTATATGTAACTGAAAAAATCAAATTAAAAAGTATTGTTAATAGAAAAAAAAAGAGAAATAAAAGATGATCATGTAAGAGAACCAGAAAAACAAAGACTTAAAATTAACTTGTGTTACCTTATGACTGTGGGATAAAGTTCTGATGTGTAGATGTAGACAATATTAAAAGCAGCACTGATTGTCAGTTTTCCCAGCAAAGACAGAGAGCGACTGTTCACCACTGCAAACACTCCAGTATCTGAGAGAGAAAATGTGACCCTTGTAAGGTTTTTGAGCACTCCAATACACCTCAAAGCATTTCAATCACACAATAGTATGGTGTGAAAAGGAATCTAGTGAAGAATCTAAAAGCTGAAGCTATAACTCAGTATTTTCAGTCTACCACTAATTAAATACTAAATGAGTTCTATCAGAAAGTTCAAGAGGAGTATAACAGATATCTCTTCCAAAAGTGAGTAAATTTTTTTTAAACAAGAGTCCTATTCATTGTCATTTCTATAGTATGACAATATTCTTCTAACATTATTACTTTGAAAGGAAGATGCTGTGAAGAATCACACTTAAATTTCCTATCCAGCTTAGTTTATCAGAACAACCAGTGCTTATCTGCTTTTAACAGGCAAATCAGAGCTCATGCCCAGTGAAGACAGGTGCTTGCTTCTGGCCAGTGAGCCCTTTCAGTTCCCCAAGCACTTCAACTTTGCCTGACTTGGGCAGTTCAGTACACAGATGATTTCCTGGGGTGGGGGTCTCATGGTTCCAAACCAGAATATTTCCAAGTGTCCATGCTCAAGGACCTGGAATAATTCTGAAAACTTGAGTTGCATCCCTTTAAAAAAGCTTTACCTATTAGACCTACTGCCACCTAGGGCAAATTCTGTACTCTGTCATAGATGTTTAATTTCTTGAATCACTCTTCAAGCATTTGAAACATTCTCTTACTTTATGAAAGGTAATATACATCCACAGATCTTACAAGCAAGGTGAATTTATCTATCTGGTTTTAAAAAGAAAAATTGCTACATAATCTGAAAATTAACATTAGTGCATCTTCACACAAAAGATCTTTAATTTCACATTTTTTAAAGACTCCCCAATTCAGAAGTTTCAGAACGCTCTCCTGAGCTGTAAATTGTGTAGCCACATTACTATTACCACAACCACACTACTTTTGAATAGTACAGAGCAGTGTGGGAAAGATGGGAACTTGCTCCAGCACTCAGTTCTTCACATCTTCTAATACTGATCTTCCACTTGGAGAGTTATATCCAAGTTTTATGGGTACTACTTACACTAACCTGTCATCTAGCTATAGGAGATACCACAAGAATATAATTCATTGGGATTATGTCAGAAACATTGGAAAGGAGCAACCAATGTGAACAGAAGTAAAGGGCAGAATCCAAAGGCAAAAATTCAAATCCAAACCTTACTAACAAGTTTTCTCTAAGGTCTTAGGGAGGTTAATGCTTATTGTTCTTTTTCTAATGAGTTGGCTCATTAGAAAAATGAGCTTCTCCAGCTTCAAAAATTGAGACTCACATATGGAATGAGCCTAATCTTCCAGCAGCCATCAAATTGTTATGCTGTAGGATGCTGCTTTTACCAGATCTTATCACATACTCCAGAAACAAAAAACTACTTACCTCTCTTCTTAGGCAGAAACATGACAATAAGACAGGCCAATCCTCCCAGGAACAGAAATGCACTCAACGTTCGCTTCCGACCAAACCTGATACACAAAGGTAACAAAGGTTTATATTCTGCATTAGGTTTGTGGGTTGCAGAGTAATGAATCCTCTGAATTCACACTGACTCTTTCTTTGCAGTTGGGAATTCTGAATTCCATCTTCCACCAACACCTCCTCTCACACCGTTTTTAAACAAGCTTCTGCTGCACACTTAACAAAATGAGCGCCAACTTTATACAGCGACTGACAATTTCTAGGATTTGGGGTTGCTTCCCGCTGTGTGTGACATTTGTAAACCTCCTCAGGAGACACAGAGCAGAGACTGGGAGGAAATTCTACAAAAACTGAGAGACACTGGACAATGGCTCTCAATGTATCGTGGTTCAGGAAAAGGCAGAATATCTGCTCTGCTCTCACAGTAGCTCAGAGAGGTACTGCTATTGAAGGAGACCACAGGACAGCCCGGGCAGAGTGGAGTAGGGATAGCTCTGTCCCAGTAGCGAGGATGGGATCACGGGGCAGCGGTGGGAAGGACGCTATCTAGTGTTAGCCTGCAGGCAGCGCAGCTTCCTCCGAGCTACATCAAACCCACCCAAGCCAGAGGGATGGCTCACCGTGAGGCGAGCGACTGAAAACAAGTTATAAACTGCTATTTGAAATAGACATAAATGGCGCTTTCACATCGAAGTGGGAAGCCCCACAAAACAGATACAAGCTAGCAGGTGTGATACACAAAAAAACCTATCTTTGAGAAAATTTATAAGGAAATCCTGAATGAGTTAATAAATTCCATACTTACCATTTTCGGTTAATCAAGTAAATACAGATTGGGTACGCTGGGATTTCTATCAAGCCTGACAGGGCTAAATTGGCATAAATATTTCCACCTAAGTCACCCACATTAAGGGTAAGACCGTAGTAAACCAAGCTGCACACAAACCTGCAAAAGACAGGAGAAAAAAAAAAGTGAAATCAGAGCTGACACTTTGCCTGCCAAATCAAAGCACTGGTCTGGCACAATACACTATAAACTATATCTAGTGTTTCAGCAGATAGGTCTAAAATGTTTCTCTGTGAGTGTATGACGCCTACTAGGGAAATAAACCATTTTGTCCCAGCAAAGACCCAATTCCTGACTTACAACTGAGTAAAACTTAAGTCTATACTTACAAACAACATGCATAAACCAGTATAAAGTTAAAATACAACCATGACTCTATTATTTGACTTCAAAAATGTCCTTGTCCCTTTTGTTTTTATCAGGTTACACTTTCATCAACACTTTTTCCAGTTGTGTGTAAACCAAATTTCTCAAGCAGTTCAAACAACACTTCAACCTTCTTTTAATTTCTACACCCTGGTCCCATTTTATTCATTTGTTCTCCAACTCTGTTTAACTTTTCTTTTGTAACCCTATTGTGATGTTAACCCCTATAAAAGGGAGTTGTCTTTACAGAGAGGAAAGAAACCGGTCACTAATTCATTCAGCAGAAAATCAGCAATTCTCATTTAAGGAACAGAATAATCAACTATTTATTCAGCAGTAAGTACTTTGAAAAGCAACATGAAAACACTCAGTGCTGTATGCTGACAAAGCCATTTGATTTATTCTTAATTGATATATCTTTCCCAAATATATGCATTATAAAAGGAACTATATGAGCAGTCATGCCCAAGAACCTGCATACAATGTCGCACATAAGGTTTTTTTAAAGAAGCAGCAAAAGACCTCAGAGCTACCAAGATATCTGAAAAAAAACAGGCACTTTTGGGGTTAAATTTCTACTAGTAACTGGAGGGAGCATCATGGGCTCCTGGTCCTCACTGCAGCAACAGCAAGCATTTTCTCTTAAGAACTGTTGCCTACAATGTCTACTCATTAGACAAGGTAGGCCACCCACCTGCTAATGTGCTCCTTACACACAAAACAAGAAATAATCCATGAGAAGAGATACTGACAGCTGTGGGCCTAAGAGGAGGACACTGTGACTAATCTCAGCAGCCTTGTGGGTCAGAACAGGAGGGGCAGTTCTCAACTATTTTGAGACTCAAAACACAAGATAGAAATGCAGAGATAAAACGCCTCAGAACTGGACTGTAAAAATGGCTTTGTGCTAGCAATGTACTAAGGAAATACTCTAATAGATACTTAAATAATATAAAGGATCCTTTTTAGGTACAGTGTCCCTAACAATCTGTAGGATGAGGCAATTCTCAGCACCACATTCTCAGACTTAAAGAGGTCGCAGCAGCACAGCTGGGCCTACAAAGCATTTCCAGTACCAGGTGAACATCATGATCAAGGTGCGTCCCAGGAGAATCCTGTACCGGAACAGGTCCAGAAAACTGCCAGCCTCTCTGGAGCTCCTCTCTGCTGGGAGTTTTAATGAAAAAGTGCATTTCTGCTTGCGGTTCCTCTTTGCAATGAGGTAGAGGGCATCTTCTGCCTCGTTCAGACGGCCCTGGGAATAGAGCCAGCGGGGGGACTCGGGAATGAATCTGAAACACACACACACACACAGACACCTTTAGGGGTTTTCTTCTCCATGAGGCTGGACTTGTCTAAAGGAATAAGACTGAAATGCACTTCAGTATAATAAAGAGTTTTCGAACAACCCTTCAGGTATAAAATTCATGTACTGAAACAGAAACAAAGCATGTTGAAAGGAAACGTAAGGCGTACATAATTTAGATACCAAAATATTACACTGAGTGCATACATATATACACACATAGAACGACATTACAAGTATGATTTTATACATATATATATATATATATATATATATATATATATATATACACACACACATATACATGCAAGTATGATTAGGATCCTGTCTGTGGAGAATACATAATAAAGGAGGCACACATTACTACAAGTAATACAGGATGCTTTTTTAAGACCCACTAGTTCCATTTCTCATTTTCCACAAGACCAACTTCCACTTCCCAGATTTCAGCTTTTTACCAAATTCTCTCCTATAGATAAGAAGGCAGAAATTGTGCAAAGGTCATGCTCCTTGTGTGCACTCTTCACCTGACAGGTCTGTAACTCCAACAGTATCTACTACACACATCTTTTATTATATTCAGGCTTCCAGACCTAATTTAAACTTCAGCCTTTGGCCGGAAGCTTTTTATGATTTTTGTCTCAGACCAAAAATTTTATTTTTCCTCTAAATTTAAAAGAATGTGATTCTGTGTTTTCACAAAAAAAAGAGCTTAGAAAAGAACATACTTTCTTCCCCAGGATAAAAATCTGATAGTATTTTCTACATTGAGTAATTTTTAAGCAACGTGGCAGGGAGGCAGTGTGAAATTTGGAATTTAAAAAAACCCTTTTCTTACAGGAAAGACAGGTTTCTGAGCAGAGCTCTGAAGTCATGAGCATAACTCACTTCAAAAAGTTGTACATATCAATCTGAAAGTTAATTTTTTTTTCCAAGGGTGCCTATCACCACAAGTTTTTAAATATCCAAAGTGTCATCTCTGCCTTTCACCTCATGAATAGCCTCAAGGACCCTTCCCTGAGTTCTGATGCTTCCTTTGAAAGGGTTTGTGGATTTTTTGAGGAGCAAAAGTTTTATTCAAAGAGTTACTGGAGTGAAATAGACATTGGAAAGGAAAAGACCTCTAGTTTAAACAGCAGCTAAAGTAATTTCCCTCTTTTAGTTACTGAGATTTAGATGTCAGAAAGCAAGTAAGAAAAGAAGACCACACTGCATCACAGAGCTTTCAGTGCTGAAATTCACAAAGCTCCTACTGTCACCAAAAAGATCACATTTGAAAAATTAAAGAGAGATGCCCATTTTTTCTTTTGCATGTCACTTTTAAGACTGGACAGGCAAGCAATTTTGATGCTGTTCCCTCTGTGTAAACACAGGAGAAGCATCATGTTATCACATAAATATGAGACCATTCCTGTATCTCTTATCATGTATTCAAAGTGCCTCGTAGCACACCAGTTTAGGTCATCTACAGCACACCAGCTAAAGAACAGGATGTGCTTCTCTTCCACCCTAGAGACTGTTCCTATCTACAGGAATACTGCACACACAGTACAGTGTGGACTTACAGGCTCAGATATTGCAGCACTACTATTTGAAGAAACCACATACCATGTGGGGAGGAGGGGATGTGTACAAGTTGAGAGAAATACCTTATTTACATCATTTCATGCCATCCTAGAAAGGCAACTTGAACTTAATAGTTTGGGTACTCAGTTTAATTTTTTTTTTGACATCTTTCTTTATGAAACTCAGTTTGGACAACTTACAGAGAGAAGAGAAAGACGACTGCTCCTTCCAGATTAACCACAACAGCCAGAGTCCTCCAGGAACGAATGAAATACCCTAATAAAGCATATTGGGCAATTCCAACAGCAAAGAACAAGCCACCAATAGAACCTAACACACAATTAAAAACAAAAAACATCAGCACTTCTGTAAAAAACACTAGTAAATCTCAACAAATGGGATCAGACAAGAACTAACTCTTTACTAGCAAAATTCATTCAGCAATTCAGGCAGAACAACAACTCTTTGAACAAAGAACACCCTGTCCTTCATTCATGCAGAGCAGAAGTATTACATCTAATTGCAAAGATCAATAAAAGCCCCTTCTACATCCTCCACACCCAACAAAGCCCTGTGAAAAATGAAGTCTTCTAATTCCAAATATAAGTATGTGTATGTATGCAGCATAAGTATGCACCTTTCTATGTGTAAAAGTAAATACTAGAAAACATTGAAAAACTGGTAGTTTTAGGAATATGTAGTATTCATTTATAGCTTCCATGATTTATAAGACATCCTATTTTAAAACAGGCTCAGCATAGCACTTCTTGGGTTTTGCAAGTCAGGCCCTGGAGCTCTAGTGATGCCTTAGGTTTTAGCTTTCATATTTTTCAGATTCTGTACTGCTTTAGTGTGTAGTTCTGAACTTCATATTAAGGGATGGTAAGCTCTCTTCACAGAATAGCTAGACAAAACAATTCTTTTCTAGCTTGGAACCGAGGACCACTGATCCAAATTTCAGGCCCAAGAGCATAAACAACAGTGGACTGAAGAGAGAAAAACAAGAAAGATGGGACTTATAACCTAAAGCTATAGTTGGACAATTAACTCCAATATGCAAATGGATCAGAACTTATAAAAGTGAGAGACCCTGTGACTGGTCACACGTTTTTGTGACCATTTTGGTTCATTTTGGGTGTAGCCCTGGCTGGGTTCTTGTACTGCCCCAAGGTGCATCCATTGAGGCCTTTTAATAAATACCTACTTTATCTTTTAACTCCATCTAGCCTCTCTTCTAGGTCAGCCTTCACAAGGCACCAGTAGCAGTAGAGGTTACACACATTTCTGAAGGACAGGTCCAACACCAGCAATCAAGACAGTTAAGGGGGTCTGTATCTTCTAAATTCTAAGGGCAATTACTACATGGTACTTTTTTTAATAACATATAAACAACAGTTTTCTCATCCTCCTATGATATAAAAACACTTCTGATTTCTTTTTAAGAACTGCCAGGAAGGAAAGAATTTATATTTAGTGTATGAACACTTGGCTGTGTTTAACAGAGTCCAACATTGTGATTAGTAGAGCTCAGTTGTGACAAACTTTGGATGAGTATTTAGCTAGTAACATTCATGGGAGAGGTTTCAGCTGGATCTTTGTCAACTTGAGTGATGCAGAGATCTGAATGGCCCCAAGTCATCTGCCCTGCTTGTCCAAGGTTCATATTAAACAAGCAGAGTTCAAAGGCTGTGATCAGAGATATGCTCAAGCGGAGCTAAATTTCCAACTGCTTTGCATGCCTCAAGTGGTGTGTGAGATTGAAATCTATGAATTCTGACAATAAAGGCAGTTTACCTGCTAATGCCCAGTAGGCTGTACCCACACACTCATTCAGTAGAACAAAGGCTACCAGGGACATCCCACCATTCATCATCCCTACCAAGAATCGGGAAACGGCAAAGAATTCATATGAGGGTGAGAATCCATTTGCGATGGCAAACAAGATGTCAAGCGCAAAACCTGGAAAACAAAGCAAAAAGTTTCGTTTTAGAAGGGTACCTAAAGAAACAGAAGCAGTTACTGGTATCTTGATGCCCAGTGACATCTGTCCTAAGGCATCATAGTAAACACTACCACCACAGGTTTGGAAAGAAATTTAAATACCTAGAGTCAGTATCAAAAAGGAGGGGACACAGAAGGAGTGGTTTTCTGCTACATAGTTTTCAGTTTGAATCTTTAAATTCAGTTCATAGCAGGCATTTTTTTATACAGTCAGAACCATTGTCTGACTCCTGTTACAGATGGCTTTATATT
Organism: Agelaius tricolor; assembly: GCF_023055355.1. Taxonomy (NCBI): domain Eukaryota; kingdom Metazoa; phylum Chordata; class Aves; order Passeriformes; family Icteridae; genus Agelaius; species Agelaius tricolor. The sequence continues at coordinate 24,241,493 of NW_027269269.1, forward strand.
TATCCCTAATACAGAAGCCATAGGTTAAATATATGACCAAATATCCCTCCTCATTTTTAGAGAGCAGTGTCTAGAAACCAGAGAAGAGAAACATTGCCAAGGGACAATACATGGTGGGTTTGCATGCAGAGCAGACCCACCTTTTTGTGCTTTGAACGAGTGCTGTTTCTTCAAAGAAAAACAAAAAGCATAAAACATTTCTTTAAACTCTACATGCTCATGCATTGACACACAAATTTATACATACACAAAACATGCAGTTTCAAATGTTGTTTCATCCAGGGACAGTTAGAAAGTTTATGAGCTTCAAAACAGTATGAGGATCACAAATACATAAAAATTAAATCATGCAGTCAGGGGATAAAACGTGCAACAAATTCCTAACAGGTTATACAGGTAAGAATGCTGTTACAAAACTACTAAACATACTAATTGCAACTTGCAGAGATCCCATGAGCACAATGTTGCACAAGTGAAAGCCTTTTACGGTGTGACTCACAAACCCAGAACACCTCACAGAAATCCAAATGGTGACTGAACAGTGAAATATTGATTTGTCGTCTCAACTTCTATGGCACAAGTATATTGGAATGCCAAAACAAACAAAATCACAGCACATGATTTACAGCTGCATATCAAGCTCTCAGCAGAAACTGGGCTGTTGCCACTGATCTTCAGGGACACGAGACCTTTGTGCCATTCATTCTGTCGAGGGGTTACCTGTGAGATAGACTTTCTTCCTCCCGAAGCGATCGGACAGCTGCCCAAAGGAGATGGCTCCAACAAACACACCACTGAAGTAGAAAGAACTGGCAGCACTGACTTTGTACGATGCATTGCCAATTAAAAACCACTGGATGGAGGGGGAAGAAAAACCAGAAACAACAAACCAGCAAAAAGGCAAATTAATCAGAATCTGAACAGTTCACCAACAGCTAATAGCTGGAGGGGATGTTACAAATTTTAAAGAAGATCAAACTCTTCATAAATCTCCTAAGCATCATATTCAGTAAATCACCAGTCCCCACTGCTGTCTCCCAAACTCCTTGCAGGATACTAACAATTGCAGTTCTCCCAAATCAAATGCAGTCTGTGGTTCTGAAATCAAGAATAGATTCCTCACAATACTCTAACTTTTGCAGCTTTCTCCCACTTTCCTTCTTCTGCCTTCTTTTACATAAAACTGTTTACTTAAACCGATTCAGCTCTACCTATTGACATGTGTCACTGCAGTGTGTAGAACACACATTGTGAAAAAATAGAAGTGGTTTATGTACTCCTGCACATGCTCCTCTTTATGAACTGTCTTGTCCCTGAGCAATACTTTGGTAGCATTAGACAGGCTAGTCAGGTTTTCTGCACACACTCATCTTTTTTACAGTGTACTTCATCACTTCCAATTCTCTTCAATTCCAGAACAAATACATCTTGAAATGTTTGATTCTTACAGACTTAATGTCTCAAGTTGAACCTGACAAAAATTCTTTGGCCCACAGAAGTGCAGAATGAAAATATGTCATGCTCTCAATGTTCAAAAGTTATTTTCTTTTGTATTCTAAACACTCCACATCTTCTGTTCTTTTCTTTTACTATTCCTCTTGCACCTTGAGATAATGTTTCCTTTTAGTGACAACCAACTCTTCTTCCTGTGCTGGTAAGCTGGTGATTATGTCATTATCCCTGCAATAACTCTCTAATCTTCTCCTCATAATCTCCTCTTCCTCTACCAAAATCTCATTAAATATCCTCTCTAGCAAAGCTTATATTATTTCAAAGCTCAGTTATAAACTACCTCATCATGAGAACAGAGCCATGCAATTAAACCTCACAAAGATTAGGATGCTAACAAAACATCATTCATAAGCTCCAAGAAAATAACTTGCTTACTTTCTATATCTGCTTCATTTTGAATTGTTACTTTAACAGGAAGGTAGTTACTGATAATAGTAGGAAATGCATCCATAAAGTGCCAAGACTGACAAAATTCAACTGAAATCAACCATATGACCATAAATCAGCTTTTGAAGCTTCTGCAGACTTCAAAAACAATTGCCAGAAAAATGCATATGTAAAACAATTGCATATGAGATTAATTTTATCCTGGAATAACATGGTCAGTTTGTTTTATAACAGCTACAAGAATCATGCCCTAACTTTTGGTATAAAAATTTAAAAAGCTGCCAACATGAAAATTGTTGACATGAGACGCTTTCTGAATCATTCAGGGATTAAGGGATAATTTGGTTGTAAAGCAAAATTTCCTCTCAAGATTTATCTCAATGTCTAAGCCCTTTAGAGAGCTCAAGGCTTTTCTACATAAAAACATGCTACATATATGCTTATTCAGAAATCAAGCTTTTTACATCAGAATCTTTTTCAGTGTAAATTTGTAATGGTCATGCTATCAACGATACCACAAGGTTAAGCATTGACATGCCCTCTTTCAATGTAGGAAAAAACTTCTTTACAATCAATCATGAAATTAGATTAATAATGAATTAGTGGTGAAATATTCTCCAGCTATGTATGTTCTCTCTCAAAATGCTTGCGCTTAGCACATAACCTCCAAATACACCAAATATTCAGCTAACAAATTCATAAAAATTGTACTTTAATAGGGGAAACAGAAGGGGTATGAAGATTTTATTCAAATGGGCCTCTACTGAAACATATGCTAAAGAATTAGAAAGCAGACTCTACACAAGTTGCCTTGAGGTTGGGGTTTTTTGGGTTTTTTTTTGGTTGGGGAGATTTTTAGGGTTTTTTCTTGCTCAAGCAGGCTTTGTTCTTTACCTGCATTTCTTATTTATGCAACCAAAATGTATAAGATCAGTATAAAATCTATGTCATATGCTAGGCTCTACAAGCATGTCTGACTTGTCAAGTTTAAGAGAGCAAAAGATTCTTTGGCAAGTTAAAAAAAAAAAACAAAAAAGAAAAACCCCAGAGAAAATTTAAAAACCTTACTGAGTTTTAAATAATGCTTAAGAAATCCACCATCCATTAAAATTTTAATTTAAATGGTATCATAAGTACTCATATCCTCTTTACTGAGAGAATAAGAAGCAATGCCTTTTGTACACAAAGACTTGGTACTGTTCCAAAGCTGGCCATTTTTATTAATATGCTCCTAACCAATAAACTGCTTTACAGGAGTAATCTGGATAGCATTAATACCTCAGGATAATAGCCACAAACAATCAAGTGGTACGACACTTGACTCCACAGTTCAGCTCTACATTCAGGCCTTGTAACCAAAGCACTCAGGGCTCTTGTAAAGAGAAATTTGACATTAACAGATACTGACAGACCCAGGAAGGGCAGGTGTTGCACACATCAATGCAGAGTCTGGAATCATTCCTGTAGGGACTGTGGCTAGACCATGAAAGAAATCACCTAAAAAATACAGAGGTTGTACCAACAAAGCCAAAGCTTGTCTTGGAACAGAATGTGATGGAGCTGCTTTGTCCACCTGACTCCCCACTGCCCATGTTCTTGCATGTGGAGCTGCAAAAACTGCAGGAGCCACTTCCTCTCCAGTTCCTCCAGTGCTTGCTAACTGCATGATGGATGCACTACATGCACTGGACTCAGAAAGGGGATAGCCAGAAAGCAGCTCAGAGTCCATAAAGGATTTTGAGCAAATTAGTAAAATGAATGTCATGATTCCAGCTCAAATGTGGAACCAGGCTGCAGGATGCAATATGTAACCTCCAAACAGAAAAGGTGGGAAGTTTTGGAGCAGAACACTGATCAAGATCTGCACAGCAATATAAAGCTAGCTTTTGTTGCCAGTAAAGACATGAGCACATTACCTGGGCTCTAACTGGAGCTAGCATATTTAATTTGCTAATCAAAACATGCATTAGTATGCAAGAAAAAAGCAGTACAAAGAGACCCCCAAAACCATCTCAGTAAGATTTACTATTCACACACAAGGCTGCAAAACACACCTCAGACTCACCTCAGAGACTATGGATGTGAAGCTGCTGTCGAAGTGTACGTGCTTACGCACCTCGCTGCTGTTGGCAGTCAGAAGCCATTCCCCAAAAGCTCCCTGCTCGCTCACTGAGTGGTTGCCATGGCTCTCATTAGCTGAGAGCCCTTGGAGATCCCAATGGTAGGGAGGAGTTGCACCCACCAATGCGGTGAGGATGGCTTCAGTGGCCACATAGAGCTGGCATGAAAGACAAAAAACATCAGAGATGCTCAGCTTGAATCCAAGTAATGTCTCCTCCACAGCTGTGTGAAAAACGCCAATCACTTGGTTTAAAATTTTAAAATTTTAATAGTAATAAAGTGGTTATAAAAATAGTAATACAATTAGAGAATAATAATTTGGGTAATTTGATTTAGGACAATATGAGACAATAGAAACAAAGAGTTACGGACGTCCGGGTACCTTTTTCTGGACAGCACAAGCCCGAAAAAGGACACCTGTTAACAGAGGATTAATCCTTAAAACCAATTGCCTGTTGCATATTCATACACCTCATACATGATGCATAAATTACATTCAAACACAGAATTCTGTCTGGTCATGGTCAACTTCTTCCTCATAATCCTAATGGCGTCATCCTGCCCGAGTGAGGCAGGAAGATGTTAATTTCTCCTGACAATGGAGCAATAAATTCTCTTTCTCTGAAAGATTTAGGTGTCCTGTGACTGCTACCTCAGTGTGAGTCCTTTCTTTAGAAAAAAAGTATCCTACATAGCATAGTTTCTATTTTAACATTTTGTTATAACCTAAAATTATATTTAACACACTACTTAAGAGAATTAATACAGCATTACTTTCTAACACAACACATATAATATTCATTTTAATATTTGCGAAAAGCCAATCATAAAATATGCATTTTTCACAGCCAGATCGAATCAGTATTAAAAACATTCCTACTTTTGTATTTGTCTTCTACCACTATGAGATGCCATGTATAGCCCTTATCTACCAAACAGCACACACTGAAGAACCACAGCTCTAACAAAGTGGTTCTTGCACTTTTTATGTGTGGGATATTTGAGAGAAGTTTCCCTCCTGACACCTTTTTCCTCAGTCAGACAGCCCCAAACTCCCACCCACAGCAGGTTCAGATCATGGATGAAGGAAAAGCTATTTGATGTAGCGTCTCCTCAAGCCAGGTCTTATAAGCTCTTGGAGATTTATATCACACCCAAGATAGCTCAGCCACCTCAGGTGGCATAAAATCAGCAGGATGGCTTCTGTGGCAGTGCTGGAAACAGAAAAGTTTTAATAAAAGGCAAAATAACAAAGCTCGTTACAAAGAAAAACCAAGCCAGGGCAAGAGGTTCTTGTTCCTGGTAAAACACATCACAAAAGCGATTAGTTCCTTTGCTCTCTTCTTTTTCTAGTAAATTGCTTAGGTGGGACTTTCTGGATTCTGTCCAATTGGCTGTCCTTAAGTTTGAGGTGAAGTTCCCAAGGTCCTATGAGGTGTCTTTTTACCTAACTGAGGAGGCAAACTTCCGGGCTTTTTTACTTTTTTAGGAGACAAAGGATAGTTTTGTTACTCTGTCAACAGGGGGCACATTCCTACAGCTATTAGATGTGCCAAGGAGGAGAAAACCCCTATTCTTTAATGCAATATATTACTCTTCTATCCTCTCCTTCCACCTGTGTTGCTCGCTCCTCTAATTTGGTATTTGGGCTAGATCTCCTCCTCATGTTTTAATATCTAATCCTTCCTAGTTCTGACAAAATGAATTCCTTGCTGGCTTTCTAACTTCTGTGGACCTGTTTTACTTTTAAAAGAGACAGGAACAACACACATGCTTTTTTAATATACCTAAATAATAACAGATACACACAATGTCTAAATAGTGATCAAGTCACTTTTGTTTAGGAAAGAATAAAGAGAACTGTTGGAAACCCACACATTTCAAGTCTGATCCAGAGCTGGGCTGCTGCTGCTTGCTGAGAAGAATATTCATAGGTCACATTATAACTACAGCTCAAAACCCCATGGTTTGAGACCTGTTTGAACACAGAAATGGCACAAATTTGCAAGAGAAGATGGATCATAAAGTCTTCAGAGAGACAAAAGGCACTGTTAGTAACAGCCCCACACTCTCCAAATAAAACTGCTTTATCTCAAGCTCACAAGAAAAAACCCTTATTCATGCCTCTCCATCCTTCAAACCCTGCTTAGGTGCCTCCTGAATAGTCCTTGCTCTGCTCCCAGCATCTCCTCCCCATGCTCCTGGGGAGAACATACCCACAGGAAGTGCGTTCTCTCAGAAGGCTGCTTCACAAATAATTCACTAAACCGGGAGAACCATGGGTACAAAAAAAGCAGCCTGAGGACCTCTGAATTCTGATGCAAGCAACATCAGATAATATTGCTCTGAGCAGCTGAGCAGCTGCAGTTACACCCAGATCTAAATGAGAATTATTACTAAACTAAAACAGAGCCCCGAGTTATTTTCTGAAAGCAATTTTTACCATTAGCTCCTCTTTGTATTCTACTTGATAAACTGCTACTTTAGTGGCAGGAGGTAGATAAATATTTTTTTAAATAATTCTCTTTCAATTTTCCATTTTCAGAAGAAATTTGGAAAAAAAACCCAGTTAACTGTTATTATTTAAGAACAACTACTAGATTGACAACAATGAAAAGCAAAAGAACTCATCTGGGAAAGAAGGCAATGACTAAGATCACTTGGGAAAAGAGGTTTTAAAAAGCTGAGTGACCATGTTGCTAGGGATGTGTGGATACAGTACTCTCAAGAACAACTTGAAATTACTGAGAAATGAGAATTACAGGTCATGATGTGTGGTGCATCCCCCTACACTGACTCACTCAGACAATTATGTGCCAGGGCTAAGTGATAACATCCTTGCTTTTGTCCTGAAATAATAAGCATACTTTTGAAGTAGGTCAAGAAGCTAAATCCTCAAGGCATTTGGTTTCAAGAAGGAAAACATAACATTTTTCATTTTTGCATGAGGTGAAACCAGCTACAGAAAACTGAATAGAAAAATAAGTGATTGCAGGCACATGCAGAAACACTACAGGGCTTTTTCAATATAAAACCACCAACAATCAGCCTTTGACATCCTAGTGGGTGCAGCAACTAAGGATATCACAAAGATAGAAACACTTTCAATTGATTTGTGCACTCAGCAAACCACATGAAGATGGAGATGTGTTTTGATATTATCAAATAGTATTGTTCTATACTCAAGTTCACTGAATCACTGCTGACACAAAACTCTCTTTCCTAGTGGGCACCTGCCTTGTATTCTGGATAAGAGGTACAGTAAACCCTATGTCATAGTGGAAACAAAACAAAGCCCACAAAACACCCCCCAAAATTCATTGACAATTCTTAAGGTCAGAAGCATTTTCTAGAAGTGATTTTAAAAAATTGACGAAGGAAACTCTAGACTTAATTACAAAATAAAGCTTTCATTTAAGTAAGAGTTGTGTTAATGAATCTGAAGATTTCTCCCTTAAGAACTCTAAATGCTTGCATTTAGTATTAGTAACATACTTGTGCAGACTGGTGAACAACACAAAACAGTAACAAATCAAATAGAAATGTTATATAACAATTGTGTAAAATATAAATGACTACATTATATGCATTGTGGCAAACAAAGCCCTTGATTTTTCATTTGTTCTATAACCCAAATCAAGTCAAATATATGTCATTTAGTGTATAGTTCCTGTTCATAAAATGTTTTAATTGGCTCTATATGTATATTAACAGTTCCCTACCAAATTCCCTGCACTGATCTGTATTAATCAGGATGAATACCAAGTACAGGGGGAAAGGCACCAGCTCCCAGTCACTAATGATGAGATGCTTAGAGTTCTATTAGTTGAAGTTTCTCCTATTTGTCAATATTCTATTTAGGTTAAAATTTTATTGTCTGCCTAAATTAGAAGACTGTGGTGTAAAGGAATTTATTAAAAGGCAATGCCCTAATAACCTGTAAACTTTCATGTTCCCTGCTAAGTAGAAGGGATTTTAGTTAGCCAGTTAAAGCTATTTCACTAATAGATTTTGAAATTAACTTAATATTAATAGAAGTGACCAGCTTTCCAGATGTTTGCTTTCATAATAAATTACATCCAAGAAAGATGCAGAACCTCGAATAAGACTAGCAAGGAAGAGGGAGAATGAATTTAAAGTTTCATTTGTGTATAGTGAAATGAGCACAAAAATAATTTAAGAAACTCTTTCAGACCTCATAATTTACCCATTATGAAGCACAAATGAAAAAAACAAAAGTGAGACTTTGATTCTAGGAAGAGGAGCTTTCTAGTTTTTAGTCAGTTTTTCAGTCAGCTCATCAGCAATTCTCAACTAGCCTGGTCATTCTAGACAAGTATCAGTGGAAGCATTCATTGCTGAACAAAATAATGAGCAAGACAGTAACTTCTGACCTTTCCAATACAGAAACATTAAAACTGCACCCTGAGGAAAGACAGAAATTAAGGAAGAACAATGAACGACCTTGCTCTGGCAGAAGCTTTTGATAAAGAGATTGTTCTAGTTCAGGATTAGAGTAATTTCTTCTAAACCCATGGCAAGCAGCTGAAAAGCTGGAGGGCAACCTAATTTTTGAAAATCTGATGATCTCATCTGCTCCAAATCATCTCCAAAGGGTGATTTGGCTTTAAATCCACATTATTTTTTCTCCTCAATAACTCCTATGTAGAAAAGCCCTACAACGTCTTCTTGCCGCAAAATTATTCTTTGCTGCTGGCAACACATTGCTCCATGAAAGTATCCTTCCCTTCCTGGTGGCATGGTAAGAGGGAGAACACTGTAAGACAGGAAAAGCTGTGGTTAAAGCGAAGAATCACCATGTGCAGAAGAACATGACATCTCAAGTCCTTACCAAGGCCAGACCCACTTTGACAGGAAGTATTTCCCATTTGCAGACAAATGGAGAAAACCTACACAGTTTCGAGTTTTTAAGCCTGAAACTGCTGGCCTCCAGAATCCACAGCAAGAAGTCCAAAGTCTGTCCAAAACCTTAAATAACTTCACCCTAGAAATTCTTTAACATCCACAATGGAGACAAACACAGCACAGCAGACCATAACTCTTAGAGCCTCACCTCCTACTGATTTGTGGAAAATGTCCCTCTAGCTTCTCCCTCCTGTTCCAAATATCCAAACACACCCCTCAGCTCTGTTTCGTTCTCAGTGTTATTTTGGTGGGCAGTGGCAGCAGCAGGGGTTTGCTCTCCTGCTCAGCCTGGGTGCCCATGAGCCAGGTGACTGCTGCCATACACAGACAAGGGCTGCTTTACTTTCCACAGGCAAACAATGGTGCCTGAAGAGCAAATACCTTCATTGTACAAGCTTTCTGCAACATATCCTGTGTACACACCTTTGTCTGACAGGGCCAGGAGAACACAGCACCCTCACTCACATCACAGGTTGACACATCTCTGAACATGAATAATGAAGTTATTTTTCTGCCTTTAGAAACACAAGGCAAAAAGAAAGCTCACGGACTGGTAAGTTAAAGAACCAAGGCAATACACATGAACCAAAATTACAACAAGAACTATCAATACTACCTCTGCTTCAATAGGAATATTCAAGGAAGGCAAACTACATTAATGTGCAATCAAGTGCCACAACTCCTCAGTCAAGTACCAGCTACATAGTTTCACCAATATCACATCAAAAGTGCCACTCCAGTCTTCTTATGAGGAAAAGGACTTAGAAAAGAATAAAGCAAAGAAATGCTCTAAGTTCCTATTCCAGTTTACGAATACAATGCAAAGCCCAGGAGTGGATCATCCCAATGGTATTATAGGGTAACAGGAAAAAAAGTCAGCAACTGCTGGCAAAAAAAAAGCAGGAACTATGGGCTGACAAGTATCAGGCAGGGTTTAGTGCTGCTTCCACAAGCACGATTATTGTTTTGTCTACATTTCATGTTTGCCCCTCTTTCTCTCCGTACTTTCCAGCCTGTGTTGGCTATAAATTTATCTGAGTCACAGGCAGTATTTTAAGAGATCAAAGTCCTCATCTTTGCATGACATTTTGGGACACTGCCAAGGAATATTGGATGAGCATCCTGGTCTCAGAGAGGCAGTTCTGCTAAGACTATAACAAAAGCATACTCTTGGCTAAAGCATTTAACTTGCTAATTTAGTGATTACTTCCAAAGTTTTTGTTTAAGTATCCAGACTAAAAGACAATGCTGACATTTGTATAAGCTACTTTCGTTTATTTATTCATTTTAAGGACCTGTCTGAGGGCAAGCAATTAGATCTACTTGTGTTTTATGGGCTTTTTTAAACTGAAAAATGTCTTCTGTTTACTACTATTTCAGAGCATGAAATAGTAGTATGATGCTCCAGAACTGAAAAAATATGTTTTTCCAGTTTCATTGTGGAACTTGCTAAACCACTGATTTTCAGCTTACAGCCTACAGGCCTCAGAATTCCCTGAATGACTTCTTAAAAGTGCTCAGAAAAATAATTAAGAATTACAAAACTGTTTCAGCACTCTTAAATTTACTGTAAAAAGGCATAACGTCTTCAGGAAGAAGTCTGTCAAGGGTTTACAAATGGAAAGATATTAAAGGGCCCTGGTATTTATACATTTTTAAGACACCAGTAACTAAACATCACACCACAAAGTTTTGTAAGCTATACACACACTCGCTCCATCTTTCCTTATATGAGGATCTCAAAACCTTCATCGAGCCTTCCAAGGCAAATTCTTAACACCCTTTCACCCTGAGCCCACCATGATTGGGAAAATGACCAGGTAAACACTATGTTTAACCAGGTTAAACTGCAAACTTAGTCAGAGATCATACTGTAAACACACAAGACCTAGAAAACAGATGTTATTGCTCCAGAGGGACTCCAGTCCCACTGGGCTAACACTTGAAAAAAGTAAACAGGTTTTGCTTAATGTAAACAATACACAAGAAGCACTGTCTTAAAGTAGTTATATTAACTACTCCAGTTAAAATAAGAAAGACACTTGAGAACACAAAACTTTATCAAAAATAAAGAGCAACTATCTCATGCAAGTGGCAAACAACTATTCTGAGTTCAATGACACACCTACTAATTCTCTCACCCAAGAGGAAAGGAATTTAGAGCCACTAAAATGGAGACGTGTCAGTGAGGAGTGCCTTGATATTGCTAGTGGAAAAACACAGGTAATTTATTGCCTACAAAACACATCAAGTTAGAGACTGTGTGTACACAGGGGCAGAAAAGAAGGAAGAGGAGATAATGTGTCATAATACAAATATTTTTAACCCATAGTGTTTGCTACCCAGTAGAATTATGCCTGTTAACTCCCAGGCTGCTATTCCAAGGGTGCTTAGAGGACAGACTGGCTAGATGGATTGTAGTTTGCCACACTGAAAGGCAAACAGCAGAAGATGGGATTGCTTCAGCAAGTCCAAATATGATCCCATAGCACCAAATATTCTACATAATAACAACTTCACTATTAATAATTTGAAAACATCTCCCCATATGTACCACAGCCCATACAAAGATGACAATCACTATTGACACTGTGCCTGCAGGCACCTTCAATTCCCCGTTGTTAAAAAGACTTTGCAAAAACCAAGGCATTCAGCCACAGATCCAGCAAAGAGCCCCAGAGCAAGTTCCTTCTGACAACTTCACTCTACACACCATGCAGCCACCTTTCTTCTTTTTTTAAAAAAAGAAAGCTGGATTTTGGTTTGCTTTTAGGGTTGCTTTTTTGTTGTTTTTTTTTTTTTTTTTAAACAGGCAAAATACTCTACTACATTCCCTCTGTAGGTAAGCCTTCAGAATGTCTGCTCTGTGCCTCTCCCAAAACTCATGCTTCTTGCTATGCCCATCAGCAGTAGTTCTGTTAAGTCTTCACAACAGCACACTCAACAGGCATCTTCCTGGACTGAACTGCACAGAAGCTGAAGTCAGCCTTGTATGTTAAACTGCAGAAGCTGAGCAGAGGTGTTTAGACAGATAGACATGCACAGAATGTCTGGTTTAGTGTCACAGTGAATGTTGTAATCATTACAAGAGCAAGAACATCCAGCAACTGGCACTTAAAAACACCCATATATGAGCTCAATTGCATGTGCTTTGCAGTTCAGATACAGCTAAAGAAGGTAAGGTCTTGAAGTTACAGCTCACATTTCTTCTCTCCTCAAGCTTGCTCTGACCATACTCTTGCAGATAAATGTAAAGCAGATAAATGTGTGTGAATGATGCACTAGTTTGATTAAGACACAACATAACTTTAAGGGAAGATGAAGGCGTAGGTAGCTGATGACATATTCCTAACTTCCCTCCACTAGGGATTCTTTTTTAAAAAACAGAAGCAAGTTAGCTTTTTAAAATTAATCAGTAAGGAGGCAACTGTTAGCATCCAGACTTCTGCACTCTATCTGAGAGTTAAGGACCCCACTGCTAATAAGGCATGTCACAGCCCAGAATTCTTATTTCATGTTTTCTGCAGAAAATACTACAATGTCTGCATCAGCTGCATTCATATTTTTAAGGTTATAAATATAATAACATTAAAGGCAGGTGATCGTCTCTCTTAAGGAAGTTAGTTATGGATCTGAAAGAAGGCCAAAGAGACCAAGGATTGTTGGTTAGCGCCACTGAAATCAAATGCCACGTGTGAACCAAGAACTACCTTTTTTTCTTGAAAGATTCGCCCCATCCAATTGAAGTACATGGTAGGATCTGTCTTCACTTAGCAGTTCCATCAACTTTCAGATGGAAATATTCTTAGCTAAATGAGTAGCAGCACATCTTTATGCATCAATAGCTTACATACTCACACCCACCTCATTTACTTGTCCTCCGAAACAGGAGTATGCTATACCAGAACAAGGATTTATATTCAGTGATGCAAGTACTCTACAAGCCTTCATCATATTTACATGGAAAGCAACACCATCCTTCAGCATAAGCATGTTTTGAGTAGGATACAATGCACAAAGAGATGTGAGAATACAAAGCTTTCCTCAAAAAACACTTGGATCCCTACATCTTATGTTTGTATTCATGCCACATTTGAAATCTCTCCTCCACGGAAGTGGCTGCACATGTCTGACACACATTCTGCAACTGCTTAATTGAGAATCAGACAGACTTAAAACTCATACTTCTCCCACATACAGAAAACAAAACAAACATTGAGGAAATCAAACTCAAAAAAGATTACACGGAAATTCTGAAAATCCTTTTTATATCTGCCACCTTGCTCACTTACCTTACAGACACTTGTACTTGAACTGTGTCTAAGTTACAGTGCAAGTAACTTTGGGGAAACACCGTACCTGTCATGATGCCCCTGGAACAACTGCAGCATGCTATACAGAGCTGTAATGCAATTTGTAAAATACCCCTCTCCTTTCTTAATTTTAAATTTTTCATTACATTTCCAATTTGTTTTGCTCTTCCTATTCAGATAAAGTCCAAATAGCATACATCATCAAGGACTGGGAATAAACTGTTCAGTGTACAATCAATTCTGGCTGGTTCAAAGAAAAGTTTAAAAAATTCAAGCAAATGTAAGTATTAAAAGATTCACTGACCAACTATTTCATTACTGTCATTGCAACTACAGAGTGATGTCTCATGCCATTAAAAGAGGCAGAGTATGTACAGGGCATAAATAAGAAATGTCAAGAAACAGTTAAGCAAGGCTACATAGGGGATCACATCTGCATCCTGTCTGAAGACAGACACTATTTCTTCTGAATTATTTCTAGAGATTTGGAATGTACTTAAGCCACATGCTCCAGAATGTGCTTTCCCTCAAAACATTTGTGCAGATGGGATGATTAAAGACCATCTTTCTGCACCGGGATATTGTAATGACATAAGTCCTACATGATATTGCTGTCAACAGTAAAGGGACGTTAGCAACACCACTCATTACAGCTGCACTGCATCACAAACAGTTTAAGGCACAGGTATCATTCATCATAGCAACTTGATGTAACTATCTTAACTGTTTTTACATCCTCCCCTCAGTTAGTAAGGAGTTCCCAAGATGGATGGGAACAACCACCCTTGGTAATTATCCATATTACTGTGCAAAGCACATTACTCAAGGCAAAGGCTTTTTCAGCTGTGCAAACAAGAACTCCCTTCTGAATTTTAACATGTTTTTTAAAGCCTTTTAGTAGAGACACAGTAAGAGCACATCTCCATTCTGTCTGGGCTTGGGCAATCCTGTCGCTCCGATTCACTGGCACAGGCCAGACTCATTCAAGCAGATATGTTGAACCACAAGAGACAAAGAAACCTTTTATTTTTAAGTATGTTTCTGTGCTCTCAAGCATCTGATCATGGTGTGGGATTTTGTCTCACATTGCTACACACACTAAACACCAAAAGACTGTTCTTTAATAATACTTCAGTATAATTTCTTCAAAACGTTGCGACAACCTTTCCAGTAATCAACAGGTATCAAGTATTTACTTTAAGCTCAAAATAAAGTCCTAAGTATTTTAAGAGTTATCAGATCCCTTTGTTTCTTCCTCACTTTCTTAAAGACATACTACCAATGCAAGACTAATCCAGCCTTAATTTCACATCATTAGTCAGTCTTCACATTCTTCAGGTTAAGTCTGGTGTTTCTGTAATTCCATGTCATTTGGAAAAACATTTCTCTGTTGTCAGCTATTGTCAGTCCATTATAAAGTCAGCAACTATTGCTACAGAATACACCAAAAAATCTTCCAAATTCCTATTAACTTGGTAGTGAATAAGCCAGACATACCTTGATATAATAACAGCTCAGCAGGTTAATGAGTAACAGCAGCAGGTAGTAGAGGATAATAGAAATCAGGGAAGATGAAAGAAGGAGCACACAAGACTCACACTTAATCTAGTTTTACACTGATAACATAGAAAAACATTTTTCTAATTAAAAGCAACCTGGAGATTTTTGCCAGAATGTCAGTAAGCTCATTCCACATAACAAGTACCAGTTCATTCAAGCTCACCTGAAATTGACTCATGTGTAAGTCTCACCCCTACAGACAAAAGTGTTTGGCAGAGCCTGACTCAAAGAAGTTCTGTGAACTAAACTATGTCTGTAATTAGAATTCAGAGACCAGATACACTGGTATATCACTAAGGCTACTTGGTGGTAGTAGCTTACTGTAGAAATTTATATTAAAAAACCCACTAAAATGAAGGAAAATACTTATACAGTATGAAACTCAAAGAGATTAATAACATGCAGAGATGAAAAAGCATAAAAGCCTACAAGAAAAGCAAGTGCACCTGCTGGGAATCTCACTGGGAAGGGAAAGCAGTCTAAGCTCTGGATATTGGCTACAAAGATGAAGGGACTTGACACAGCGGACAAATATTTTCACACATTGGGTGTTCTTACCTTTAAGAATGTAGAAATATTTTTTATACCAACAGGCCAACAAAGAAATGTAGGCCAGCTGAGGGAGCACATGGAAAGGGACAGGGAAACTAGCAACAAAATGGAATAATCATGGCACAGCCAGTGATATAGACTACCAGGAATTCTCATTCTGCTGCCATATGCTGCATCTAATCCACTACAGGAGCCCATGATTACCTAGATCAACATTCTACATCACACACACAAGATACATTACTTACCTTTGGGTCCATCCTCCAAAGGCTGATGATAAACCAGACAAAAGATTAACACCAGTCGTGGAACCTGCCTTCAGTCTTGCTCCCGTACTTCCCAGTGACACATTATGTAACTTGGCACCAATAAAGGAACACAAAGAGCAATCAACCACCCAAGCAGGAACCAGATGAATAAGTCCAAATCTACTCATGAACTGAAAGACGCCAAGCTTCACATCTAAACTCCTTACAGACTCCTGTGTCTGCAAGATCTGAAGTAAAGAAAGCCTACGAATCAGGCTATCAGCCTACGAATGAGGATGATACTCATTGGTATAGTTCAAGAATTAAAGATAACATGAGGAGAAAAAAAGCAGACCTGCACACCTGCAAATCTGCTATCCTCCTTTATTTATTCTGAATTAGTTCCAGAATTTGCAAAGATTCTTCTATTTACTTTTCCCGTGAGAAATGCAAGTTAATCCACTAAAAACAAAACAAAATAATACAAACATTACCGAACAAATGACCCATACTAAAAATTCTGGAAACACAAGAGCACTTGTCATGATTTGCAGTTCATTCCAGAACATGACCAGCACTGGAAAAAGAAGTAACTATTGCTTCCTTAATTCTTAATCTTCAGTGAACATATACATTTTCTAGCCTGCTGGCCAGCAGAATAAGCAGTGTCTAATTTTAATGAATTAATCAGCTAAATCAGTATAAATGAAAGAAAGAAAAAAAAAAGAAAACAGTACAATGAAATAGAAACCTACAAAGCTTTTGCTGTTTATCATCAAAACTTTTCAACCAAGTATAGAGCTCCCATCCAACAGGACCGGGCATCTTAATCTTCTTTGGTCATCTCATAAAGCTTCTTAGTATTTTGGTCAGTCTAGGGGAAGTAGGGGGTGCCATGAAAGGACCTCTTCAGTCTCACAGCTCATGACTGAAGTTCTTGATTAGTACAAAACGGGTCAGCAGAGGAGGGAGGACATTTACGATCCCCTCTTCCTTCCTGCAACTATTAAATTGCGACAGCGGAAGTAACCCAGCACCTGCCAGCCTAGCTGAATTCATGACAACGAAGTTTTTGATGCTAACATGGGGTAAACCAGACTTCTGTCAGATTCAAACCATACTTCAGTCCTATGCTTGACTGTGACAGTTCACATGATATTCTTGTCTTCCTTTCCTGTCCTCACAGGAAAATGCACGAGATGAAATGAAATTGAAAGGTGACAAATATGGCAGCAGAGCACATCACTTGTGCATGCAGGCTCTGAAACTCTCTCTCCAGAGAGCCTGTCTCTTCTAGAGCACTAGAAGAGTGTTCTCTTCTAGCACTCTCCTGTTATTTTGGACTCCACTTTTATCACGAAACTTAAGAGAGTTCCAGGTTTGTATCTCACAAACCTGACCATCCAAAATGCAGGGCCTCATCCAGTACCTAATGGAGTGACACTGCCCCTGTACTCTAAGAGTTAAGTCGAGGCAAATCAAAGCACCATAAGCAATCACAACCTGTCAGCTGGTTACACAAGAGCTTCTGCACACAGAGGTATCAGTGGCCACCTGTCACTTTATCAGTGACAATCAAGCCACATGCAACCTAGAAATTCCCAGCCTAGCCCATTAACTCTAGGTTGCGCAGGATTCCCAGCAGAGCCTCTTAGAGAACTCCACGTCTTCCAGTCTAGGTCACGGAAACTTCAGTTTAACCTCAGCCAGCCCTTCCCCTGACCAGCTCCTGAAGTGCTCCAGAGTGGCACAAGGCGTAACCGCCCAGGAAATGCGGCGCAGAGAGCATCAGCTGCCTTCCCCAAATTCACTCCGCACAACTGAGCGCTGCCTTTGGGCAGAGGTCACATGTGTCCCAGGAGCGCAGCACGCTGCTGCAGGACAGACCCAGAGGGGAGGACGTGTTAGTGGCACAGCAGCCCTCAGCAGAAGCCCTCCCACACCAGCCTTCGCACCGGGCAGCACTCCCCGCAGGGACATCCAGCCAACACTCTGGGAACAGCTGTCCACCGCAGCCAGAGCATCCCCCTCCCGGCACTGCTTCCCCCTCGGGACAGGAGCGGGCGGGAAGAGCGGCCTCTCACCTGGAGGAGCACGGCCAGCAGGACGCACAGGTACACCTGGTAAGGGCCCATCTGCCCCACCAGCGGGAACGCCTCCTCCACCTCCATCCCGCTCCCCGCCCGCCGCGCAGCTCCTTCGAGCAGCCGCCGAGCAGCGCATTCCCGGGGCGGGGCGGGGCGCGGAGCGGCGGCCGGGCCCTCGCGGAGCTGGAGCAGAAGGAGAGGGAGGAGGAGGAGGGAAACGAGGGAAGGGCGGGAGGCGCGATGCGGCGCTCATGCGCAGGCTCCGGGGAGAGCAGCCGCGATGCGGCCGCCTCCTGCCTTCCCGGGCGCCCGGCGGGGAAGCGGAAACGCGCGCGGCCTCAGCGCAGGCGCGCAGGACGGGATTCAGCGGTTTGGGATGGGGCGTGAGGGGGCAGCGCCGTGAGGGGCTTCGGGCCGGCCCTCACAGGGAGCTCGGCACTGTGGGGGATGTGCCTCCTGCGGTCACACCTGGGCACAGCTCTTGGCAAGGGGAAAGGGCACAGAGGTGTTGCCTCTGCACCCTTGGTTAGACCAGGGCAGCACGCTGGCCCTGCGAGCTGGGCGAGAAGGCTGCCCTGGGTCCCTGCTGGCGAGGTGTTCCCCGTTCATGGCATTGTCCACGCAGCAGCTGTGCTTCCGCCGCCCAGGTTCATCCAGCAAGGCACAGCGGAGTCACAGTGTGCGCTCAGCGGGTTTGCACCGTGGGAAGCTGTACCCACAGGGTTACGTTCTGTCAGTTCACAGCGGACCCCAAAATATTCTGTAATGATGCTTCATAGCCTACCTGCCGATAGTTGGGGAAAAAAAAAAAAAAAGCCGAATCTGACATTCTGACATAAGGCTATTGTGTAGGTGCCACTAGAGGTCAGTTCGGCACCCACACAAATCTTACTCTTTTTGATTTAATGCCTGGTGAGGACGTGCCTCTCTCCGTTACACCAGTTTCCACAAAACTATAGTTGTAGTGTATTTTATGGAAAAAAATTTTGAGAGCCCACATGGGGTAGAAGTTCTCACTTAGAAGTAATGGGACTGGTTTGGGAAGGAGCATGAACTCTACTGCATAGAAGAGGGAAGGGAGATAAATACAAGTGAAATAGGCATCTTGCAAAATGGTAATGATCTTTTCATGGTCCATTTTCATTACACCTTTACAATAAAGCTCCAGGAACATGAAAAAACTTACATTGTTGAGACTTTTTTAACGTAGCGGTACAGAGAAGCAGCAGCAATATCTTTATGCTTGTAGCTTTTATTGTATGAACAATAGAAAGGAAGAGAGTTGTCATGAGCTGTGACCTTTAGGACCATGCCAGGAGCCTGGGAAATAATACCATTTCTGTGCTGAAAAAATCTTGGCAAATCGACAATCATCAAAGCAATTTACTCTTAAAATGAAATTCACCTTTGCCCTAAGCACTTCTTTTCATATTTGAGGCTTAGTACAGATTGATTAAAGGCAAAACAGCAAAGGATTTCTGAAATGTCAGGACCTTTCTGCTGTTCACCCAACTGCACTTGTCTCATTTTATTGCTCAGCTAAGATGTGGAGGACATGTTCTTGTGTTTGGGAGCCCTGCACTCTTCTCCCTTGCACCCTTCCCACCCTCGCCAGCTCAGCCACACTTTGTGGCAACCACAGCTTTATTCCAGCTTGTCCAGTAACAGGGAGCTTTACCATCAACACCCAGCTCCTCCCTGGCTCGAGCCAAGGTGAACAGACCCTAGGGAAGGAGGTGGTACATGTCTCCCTGTCAGGATTGTACTGCCCCCCGAATTGCTGAGTGTACCCTGCATTCCCCAGGCACTTCTCATCTCTGTCTCCCTTGGGACGTCCAGCACTCCTGCCTGGGGGTTTTCCTCCCTATGCTCCCTGCTTGCTTACAGCCACCCAAGCTCCAGGCTCTGCCTGCTATAGGGGCAGCAATTAAGAACTGCCAGCTTCCTGTATTCCCCTCCATGGGGTGCTGCCTTCCAGCAGATGCCTCTGCTCTGCTCCTGCCACGCCTCTGCTGAGATAACACCTCTGATTCAGCTTCCAGTCCCATAGTGAAGTTACAGCATTGGCCTTACCGGTATCAACACCGTGCAACAATGCCCTGTGCCTGAGGAAAACAGCTGTCAGGGAGCTGTCTCCTCTTGTGCTGCTGCTTCCCAAACTGAGTCCAGCAGAGAGCCATGAAGGGGGATTAAGGGACTGGAGCATCTGTCATGAGAAGAAAGGCCAAGAGCTGGGACTGTCTAGCCTAAACCTAAGAAGGCTCAAGGAAGAACTTCACAATGTGTGTAAATAACCTAATGGAAAGGAATGAAGAGGAGGAGCCCAGGCTCTTCTCAGTGCTGCCTTCCAACAGGACAAGAGCCAATGGGGACAAGTTAAAAAAAACTCACTGGCAATGAAAGGCCAGTGTCCCATGAGGCCAGTGGTTTTGGAGAGGATTGGATGCAATATTTAGAGGTTTCAGTTAACAATAGTACTGCACTCCACTTAGCCAATGATCTGCCCTTGCTGGAGCCCTCAGATCTTCCCAGAGAATTATTGTCTGTGAAGTTCATTAATGTACAATTTGCTCCCTCCTCCTCCTCATTAATAACCATATCAAATAAGAATACTCTTAATAATCCTGTCTGTGGGGAATTTTTCTTTTAATGAGAGCAAATCAGGCTTCTTACTCAGCCATAAATGTGGTGCCCTCTAGGTTTTTCCACATTGCTCCCAACCCTCTCTCTGTTACTACTGCTTCATGGGTTTGTTCCATTAGAGGCTTACACATCAAATTCATCTGGGCAACTCAAAACTGAGACAGCTGCATGGCTTCTTTTTCAGCATTTCTGAAATAATTGTTCCAGATATGTTCTGCCCTTTTCTGTCTGTATGTAATGATGACCCAGAGCATTCAAAGTAGTAGATATATGTAAATGCAAAGGGATAACCCTAAGCTATTCTTCTCTCTGGGAAACAAACAAACAAAAAATTTAAAATAATAGTTAAAAAAAAGTAAAATAAGAGTTTTAGAGCTAAAAACTCATTCTAGTTCACTGATGTTGTGTTTCCAGATTTGCTATATTCATTTGTAGTAGATTCTGATAATGGCCAGTAATTTTTCTTTGGAAACACAAGCAGTAGTAGTTTTAAAAAAGACCTTAAAAGAACTTCTGATGTTCCTACCTTCTGGCTGGGGATTGCTTACCCATTCAAAGGTGTCCACACAAATTGTTCATTCAGCATTTGGCACAGATGAGATCTAAAGAAGTTCTGTTCCTGATGGAGGAAGTTTCAGGTCATCCATGAGTGGATAGTCTGAGTTAGATACAAAACTCTGTAGCCAGACTGCTGTAGATGACAGAAGATAAATGGTTTCAAGTGAAGGATCAACAAGTACTAAACAGTACAGAATTCCTCTGAGGTTTATCTAGAAAAGGAAACATCTCTGACTCTGAAAAGTCCTCAGGAGACAAACTGTTCAAAGCAGATATCTGAAGGAAATATTTACCTTCTCTTGTGAGACTCCTGTGTAAGCATTAGCTTTTGGCCATAGCAAGAGACAGCATTTTGGCCAGAAAGGACATTTGCAGTCCTGTTGCCATTTTTGCAGTCTTGCTCTTCATCAGGTTCCCATCTCCTCATGGCCTCCCCCCCCACCTCACAGGACGTTTCTACCACATCAGCTGTGCTGAATGCTGAACACTGAAAGGCAAAAGACTGAGCTCTGACTGCAGCTGTGGGAAGAGTGGAAATCTCTTCCACAAGAATATTAAAGGGTTGTGGTTCATAAAACCTGTTATTATTAAACAAGTCCAGAGCTAAGAAGGTGTCCCTCCTTTAGGATGAAAATAAAGCAGAGGTTCTCTTGATCTCTTAACTTCATCTGGTCCACAGCACGATGACAGGAGCAGTCAGAGGGTTGACAGTATCTGCCAGAATGCTTGCCTTTGCTGGCCCCTTGTTACAGAAAATGAAGATTTTTTCCAACCAGACTAATCAGCTGCTCGTTGCAGCTGGCTTACCCCATAATACTATGCAAAGCTAGCATATGGCTCATTACAATATACCCTGACTAAGTGTGCAGCCAAACAATCCACCAAGGCATTTTTGCTTCTCTGATGTGTTGTTTGCACTTTTTGCAAACAAAGCAACAAACAATTCCTTTGGAGGCACTTTTCAATTTTAGATGAGGCTTGGGGATACTGAATTTCTGTCTGAACTGCGAATGATGTTAAAAGCTGATTCCCTGTCCCTTCCTAGATGGACAGTTGTCTGTTGCAAAACAGATGCAGTTCAGGTTCCTGAGAAATCTGAGCTTGCTCACATATCATGTATCTCTGGCAGGGAGAGTTGCTCTTAGGATGTCTGCCCTGGTCATGTCCCAAAGTGCACATCTGTGACCAACACCTTCTTGGCCAGAAGCTGCTGTAACTCTCAATCCTGCTCAGTTTCCCATCACTTAGACATTGCCCAGTGTCCGTCCTGGGGTAGGAGCTCTGCTTTCATCACAAAAGGGGGTTTCAGGTTTGAGAGGGGTTTCAGGTTGAGCAAAGGTGTTTATGAAGCCCACCTCTGTGTTTAAACATAGTAAAATCTTAGACATTAAAAAAAAATAAAAATAACAGTGTAGTCTTAAGAAGCAGGATTGGCCTCTGTGGCCTTCCAGCACTGACTGGGACAGAGATGACAATGCTGAACATAAAGGTGAATGCTTGTACCTCTAAATGCCTCTCTTGAACACTTGAGCCACACTGTCTTTGGGAGAACCCATGTGTTCTCTGTAGGTTCTTTTATTTCCAAGCAGTCATCATTTGGCTGCAGTACTGCTTATAATCTTGACATTTACACCATTCATTCTCTGCCATATCACCAGCATGCAAAAGACTTGTTTGGACCATGCCTCGCTCTGGAGATTGATGAAGATCCCAGAGAAGCAAGCAGAAGCACTTACAGGTGGTTTGTCTGGCAGAGGCAACAGCACTCCGGATTTGGAGGCAGAGAGGGCATTCGGCAAGTGATAGCTTTTTCACAATTCCCTCAAAATGCAAAAAGTAAGGATAACCTCATGGATTTCAGCAGCTATTTCTATCCCAGGTGTGCCATGTAGTGCAGTACTGGTATTCTGCTCAGTATGTTTTACCCCCCCATTAAATTTCTTAATTGTCTCTGCTGCAGGTTATCACAGGAGTAATTTACTTTCAACAGCAACTCCAAACTGAAAAAAATTTGTTCTTGTCCTGCTCTTACAAAAGAAGTGTGATAATTTAGGAGCACCCCTCAAAAAGGAAGGTGTAAAGACAGCCAGACACCAGGCAAGTGTTGCTGAGTATAAGGTAGAAGCTCATAGTCAAAATTATCAGAAGTTTGGAGACCTAGGAGCACTGTAACAGCACCATGGAAAGTCTGATGAGGACCTGCTTGTTGGACCTGATGGGCAGGCACAGACTGTGTTATATGGACTGCCAGGCTCTGGCTGGCACTAGCTCTGGGCTATCCAAAGTATGATCTAACGAACCATGTAGATGTACCTTAGGCTTCTGCACAAAACAGGGGAAGCATGCATGGATGATGGGATTCTGTATATTTAGCTCTAGACTTGGGAGGTGGGGGATACTCATTATGTGAATAAGCAGAATTCCACAAAGAGGTTTTTTGTAGGTAGTAGTAGGGCGTTTCTCCAGCAAACAGATTTGCACCTTGGGAGAGTTCCAAAATCACAAAGGTCTTGTGGAATTTGTTTCTCCAAAGAACTGTAGTTCTCAAAGTGATCTTGTAGAGCATCTAAAAAAGATGTCAGCAAGAGAAGACCCTCACTCAATAATACCAGGAAGGGACAGTAACACAATCTGGGTTTTGCAGCAAAGAACTCTTTTGAAATTTATGCATCTAGGCAGTGGAAGAAGATGATCCCAGGTGCTTCCCTTGCTACCCAAGGAAAAAGGAGGTTTCAAGTCATCCTTGTGTTCTGACATCGCAGTTCATTTATGGGTTAAAAAAAGACACACAGGGCACAGTTTCATTGCATCATATAATTGTTAAGGTTGGAAAAGACCTCTGAGATCATTGATTCCAACCATTGGTGCAGCACTGCCATCTTCACCACAAGACCATGTCCCCAAGTGCCACTTCTGGATGGTTTTGAACATTTCCAGGTCCCTGCACAGTCAGTTGCAATGCCTGACCACCCTTCCAGCGAAGAAATTTTTCCTAATATCCAATCTAAACCTACCCTGGTGCCACGTTTCTCATGTTTCTGCTCGGCACCCTCAGCAATTGGCTCTTAGGGTAAAAGAGCAGGGTGGGAAGGAGGCAAAAGCGAGCCCCTCTGTGGTCAGAGACTCCCTCCTGGCCCCCAGCTCTGGCCCGACGCGGGTGGAACAAACGGGAGGGCGGAACCCTTCCACCCAACAGAAGGCAGGAGCCGAGGAAGATGCCTAAATCTCTTTTAAGTTCGGGACAAAACCCATCAATAAATGACCAGCTGGCGGAGGTTCCCTGCGCGCCGCGAACAAAGAGCGGCTGCGGCGCCGGCGGGGGCCCGCAGGGGGCGGCCGAGCGCTGCCGCGCCGGGCGGAGCCGCGGAGGGGCCGCGGAGCGCTGCGCGGGGCTCTGCAGCGCCGCTAATTAGTGCCCTGCAAGCCGCTTATGCAGGGCGGCACTCGAGCATCAGCCCTCTTGGCGTGTCTCCTGAAGCATAGGGCATGACAGCAACTTGCACATCTTGCTGCTTAAATGTGCTATTTAAATAAGGCACGGCTGAAATCTGGGCTTGGATGCTGTACCCTGGATTAATCTTTGACAGAATATGAAAGCGGTCTCGTCGGATGTTTCTGGCAAAAGATATGCAAATTTGCCATTCAGACTTGTAAAGATCTAGTTCTTAATTGCTATGACTATTAGTCACTGTGCCCATCACTACATCACGCTATTCCAGCATAGAGCTGTGATATACAACAAAAGCCAAAGAACATTTTTCTACCAGAGGTGAGAGCAGCAGCTGCTCTGCAAAGGGTTGACTTCCACAACGTGGCAATGATAAGTACCAGTCTTACCAGTATATTGTCTCTTGGCCATGATGGTCATGTTTTCCAGACTGCTGGGGTGTTTTAAATTGTCGTAACAGGTACAGAGTAGCTGCAAAATTTGTTTATGTTGGCAAAACCTAGGAGAAGGGCAGAATGAGGCCCTTCCCAAGTCTAAATCACATAGCTGAATTCATGAAGGTAAATGCATTTGGCAGTTTTATACATTTTTAAGTCTCTGGGCTACTGCACAGAAGCAATTTTATCTTGAGTTAGTGTAGGCTGAATGGGAGAAATCGTTTTAGAAAACTGAAATGGTAGAATCCAAGTCTTATGCAGCAAACTCAAAGACTTTTTAGAAAATCTGGATGATGCTAAAATCTGAGAATCATTCTTGTCCTCCAAATAAAGAAGGATTTCTCCACATTAAAAATACAATATCTTCTGAATCAACATGTTCTAGAGGAATTCAAAATACATTCAGAAAGAGGCAACCACATTTCTGGTCTTTCTGGATTTGTATGATAAAGGAAAGGGAGATCTTATTTCCGCTGGTATTTCTATTGTGTAAAATTGTGGGTGATTTCCTGAACAAACATGGTGACTCTGCTGCATTAATTCCAGGACAGTTTCTGTAGTCTGTAGATCTGCTGGAAATGTGAATGCCTCTCCAAAACATCATGTTGCTGTTGTGGGTGGATTTCAGTAAAAGTTGTTACACAGCTCTATAGGGGTGGGTTTGGATGTCTTCCTCAATCCAGAGTCAAAGGCCACTTCAGTTCCTGTGTCTTATGGCCACAGGGAAAGCCCACTCCACCTATGCTGGCCAGGGCGGGCTGTCTGACTTGGAAATGAGCTCCTTCAAAGATCCACCGAGTCCCATTGACCCTTGCCAGTGTCATTAGTATGCACCTCATACAGAAGTAGCTGTAGAGTGTCTCAACAAAGATCAGTCCTGTCTCTACCATTGACAAGTTGCAGATCCCAAGGTAAGACTATAGGAAAGGTGGAAAGTTTACCACAACATTTCCCAGGCCCCTTTCCCAGTCTTCTTGCAATGTGTGTCTGGTTCAACCACAGCTGATGCCTTCAGGCCTAGTAGGTCTGGATAGGTTCTCTTCCATTGTCCAGTCCCCTTTGGATGTCCTGCCCACTCTTTTGTTCAGTGTGTCTTGTAGCAAGGATTTCCACCATGTCACTGCATATTCTTTGAAAGAGGACTTCCTGTTGCTATCCTGACACCCGCCACCTGCCAACGCCATGTTCTTCATTTGGTGAAATTGGAGGAGATTTTGCATCTTCCATGCCACTTATAGGTCTGTAAACTTTCACAGAATTATAGAATGGTTTGGGTTGAAAAGGACCTTAGAGACTACCTAGTTCCAAACCCCTTCACCATGGTCTTCCACTACACCAGGGTGCTCAGAGCTTCATCCAACATGGCCTTGAAAACTTCCAGGAATGTGGCATCTACGGCTTCTCTGGGCAAGCTGTTCCTGTGCCTCACCATCCTGAGAGTAAAGAATTTCTTCCTAATATCCAATCTAAATCTCCTTTCAGTCTAAAGCTGTTCTCCCTTGGCTTTTCACTACATGCCCTTGTGAAAAGTCCCTCTCCAGCTCTCTTTTAGGCCCCCTTCATCAGGTACTAGAAGTGCTCTAAGGTCTCCCCAAAGTGTTTTCCTCTCCTGGCTGAACAGCCCCAGCTCTCTGAGATTGTCTACTTTGTTACATCTGCTATTGTTTTGGGACAGTGCACAGAGAAAGGATTACCTGGGAAAGCTCCTCAGCTGGAAGTACAGGGGAAAAGTGCATAAAAGGTTCTCAGAGGTGTGATTTTCTGTAACCAGCTCCCAAAGTACTTCTTTCAGTCCAGAGCTGACCATTTGGAGCAATCTGATTTAGGGCTGTTGGTATAAATGAAGTAAAAGCACTTTATATAAGTAAAAGTGAAGGGGAGCACTTTTGCTGTCAAAGGTGGTGCTGAATTCAAGCTATGCAAGCTTTCGTATCTACAGACTTCTAGAAGAGGTTGTAGACAATGTTCCTGCTTGATTTCTTCCTTCTGTGGGAGCTCTGGACTGTGAGAACAATCCATCCAGCTGAGTTTGGTCTCCCAGTCTAATTCTTTCTGGTAGTAACAAGCATGCATTTCTTCTCCCCAAAATCTGGTTATCCACAAGCTGTACTTATCAGTTGGCCTCAGACCCTGCAATTCTTGATGGGATTGCTCTGCTGATCCACCCTCAGACTGATCTCCAGGAGACCTGTGTGGAGCCAAGGAAAGAAGTTTCCTGAGCAGGGGACAGTTCACACAAGGAACTATATTAGATTCTGGTGCCAAACAGCCATCAGTAGGAACTGACATCAACTCCAAGCCCCAGTAGGGAGCAGCAATAGAGAACTTCCCTTCTTCAGTTTCAACTGCTGGCATTCAGGGCCTGAGGCCTCCTCTTGGAGACTGGGTTCATTCTCCATCACTTAGCTCCTCATTGACTCAAACTGCCAAGGAGGACATCTGGTAGCAAAGGGAGGTGGTGCTTTTTCTGAGATGGAAATACAGTGTCTTTATTAGCTGCTGCATTTAGACTTCTAACTAATTTCATCTAGGCCACTGAACAGTTGGAGAATGACAGCAACTCCACTGAGTTTTGAGGGTACAAGTGTAGCTAAAGGCTTCAGCTGTATTAACATGTTTGGCTACTGTGTGACAGATCTGCCGTGGGGTATGAATTCAGGGATGGCATTCTAAGAGGAGCTGGCATTTTTGATCGGTTCGTTGGTCATGACACCTGAGGCAGGAGTTTGCATAAGTCTCAAACCCTATTTCCAACGCCTTTAATGATTGCAGTCACTGAAGTGCTTTGTGTCGAGGGGGCAAAGGCTCCAGTTGGAGGGATAAAGGAAGCACAAGTGTGAACAGCTGCGTTACTCTTCAGTGAGGCTGGGATATCCATCCTAACCCCAGGGTGGGCAAGAGAAAGGGCTCTGAGCTTCGCAGCAGAGATAAACTTCCTCACTGCCTCCCAGTTTATTTTTCAAATCCTCACGTGTGAGTATGGGGAATTGAATTCCTCCCTAAAGTACCAAATGTCCTAGGCGCTAGGGTGGAGCAAGAATTCAAAAGTCAGTTTTAGGAGTCTTAGGGAGATGGAAGCCATAAGCAAAGCTGATTTTTGTAAGCTCTGTGAGATGCACAGAGAGTCAGCAACAGTGCTGGAAGATGTTATGAGATCTTTTTTCAGATCTTTTGCCAGTTGTGAAGTGGACTGCTACCATCCCAGGTCTTTTTGTAAAGACTGGGCTGGCAACCTTCCTGCAAGGAGGGGACCAAAGGTAGAAAACTCACAGGATAGACACATTAGGACAACAGATATCTAGGAGGATAAAATAAAGTCCCTGTTGGGATTTTGATTTTAAATAATTTGTGAGATGCACAGGGAGCCAGATGGGTTTTAAACAAAGATTGTAGGGACAAGCTCACTTCTCAGTCAAAGAGTAACCTGATCCTGTTGATGCTTCAGATGTGTGCCACATTTTTTATACCAAGTGGAAAAAGAAACCCAACTTCTTAGACTTGACTTGCTTTGCCTCCTGTGAAATATGTTTCTAAGGATCAGTTTGTGGAGCTGAAAGAGATGCATGGGACATGAATGGAACATGGTGCAGTGAAGCTAACACACCATAACATTTCCAGTACTCTGAATCGAGTTTCTCTGCATGGCACAGTGTGGACCTGGCAGTTCATTCAAAGCCAGCTTACGACTCTTAGACTTGATATGCACTTGCATACCAGACTCAGCCATTCTGGCCTTGCTAAGCGGGACTTTGACTGTTGTTTCTTCACTGAACATTTTTTTCTCAGTCAAAAACTTCATGTCAGTTCAGCCCTGTTCCATTCAAGTTACAGTGTTGAGAGAGGGAAAGCTACCAATGTTTGCTTTCTGTACTGAGAACAATAATGTTGGAAGCACTAATGAAGAGAAGGAAGGGTGTTTTCATAGAAAACATGTTGCCTACGTTCCATCTGAGAATGCGAAAAAACTGTGGCTGCCAGCTCTAAACTTGACAGGTTGCTGCCAAAACAGAAGCATTGCCAATAAAAGCAAGGAGAGATTTGCTAAGAATACAGGCAGAGCTGATTTTGCTCTTCGTGAGTGGAGAACAGTTGGAAAGTGATTAGTCCACAGTGCCACTTGAAACAACTTTATCATATGTGCCATATGGACTTCAATACAAACTTCTCTATAGTTTAATACTTGCTAATAAAGAAATCAACAGAAAGAAGCTAAGTGAGAAAAGTTACATCTATGTCTATGTAGACTGAAAGAGAAAAAGCGAAAATGGAAATTCAGAAGGCTTTTTTTGGCAGAGATGCACTGCTAAACCTACAAGCAAATAGTCAAGAGGTGAGA
Organism: Agelaius tricolor; assembly: GCF_023055355.1. NCBI lineage: Eukaryota > Metazoa > Chordata > Aves > Passeriformes > Icteridae > Agelaius > Agelaius tricolor. The sequence continues at coordinate 24,270,621 of NW_027269269.1, forward strand.
ACCACAGATCTGCCCATGGGGAGGACGGGAAAACTAACAATCAGCCAGCATGGATGAAACACCTCCCAGGAAAGGGAAGGCAACACTTGAGGTAAAATGCAACACCCCCTTCCTCAAAATGTGCTGTAACTTTAGTCATCTGACCAGAGTTCTGTGTTCTCCTCTGTCATTTTCTGGCCCATCATGCCCACTTAAATTACATTACCAGTTACATTATATATGATCAGTTAAGTTATATTTCTAATACCAAAAGAAGGAACCACACTCCATAACTGAAACAAGGATCTATATTTTCAGTTATTTTAAAGTCAATAAAGACTTGTCAATTGAATCAATTGAGTGCTGTGATCAGAGGCAGGTCAATCTTCTACAAAACACTTGAGCAAGTCTGTTCCTTGATTTTAGGTCTGGGGATTTACTTTTTCTCTATACCAGGAAAATCTGGGGTCAGATCTAGATAATCTAAGATATTTTCACCCCACAAGTCAGAACGTAGCTTTTGCCACCCATTCCATCCGTCCGTCCATCCATCCATCCATCCATCCATCCATCATTAATGCCTCTAAGCAAGATTATTTTAAATACACTCATAAATTACTGATTTCTTTAGAGTTCCAGTTAGGATTATTTATGTTCCATTCCCAGTTATCTGTAAATAAAATGTAACAGCTACAAAGACAGCAAAGGAGGGGAAAGGCAGAAATGGAAGAGAGAATAGTCAAGAGAGCTTTTTAGTTTCAATTAAAATAAGTTTTTCCTTAATTCATGCTATATCAAATCCACATGAGACTTTGGGATTTTTTTAGATTGAAAAGTTTCTTGAAGCAATTTGAATTTTCATTTTGAAGTTTATCCCTTTTCACATCAACTAAACACCCTCATGCCAAGCTCAGTACTTAAAAGATCTATGCATTTATCTAGTGTCAGTCTCAGATTATCCAAGCAGCAGCAGACAAGCCATCTCACCTCTGTCCCTCCATTCCTCCTCTTACCCTTCAAGAGGAACCAGAGTATTCTTCTTGCCTACATGCTAGGATTTTCCAGAACCCGCATATTTCCTTATTTTGTCACTGATCCAAAAGCTACTTAAGGTCAATGCAGAGATTTCAACTGATTTTTGAGCTTTACCTTAGTTTATAAATATACTCACTCTGAAGGCTTTGGACAAACAGCACTGTAAAAATGCACTGTTGGTTGCTGCTGCATCTTACACTGTCTCCCGTCCTTTCTTTAGCTGGCGATAGTCCCACAGAAGACAGACTGAGTGAAAGCCAGGTGTCAAGCTCCAGATTTCACCCATTGTCTTCTAAAACAACTGAGTTGTAATGCAAATTGTTCTGCTTTGTTAGGAATGAAGTGCAGCAACTCAACAGAAGTGTTTATTCTCAGGGATATTTCTTGATAGACAAGCTGCATTGCACCCAGGCAGGGAGATTTAGCTTTTTGTTACATCCTAGACGGTGCAAGCCAAAAGGGAGCTTCCTTAGTGAGCAGAAGTATCCATATTTCCTAAGCAGGGAAGGCAATGACACTTTAAAGCCAAACTCCCGTCAGACAACAGGAAAACTCCCATTAGCCTCAGAAATGCCCAGATTTATCTAATGAATCGGCAGCATAGGCAGGGAACTGACCCAGAGCTCACATGAGCAAGAATAGCTCTGCAGATTGGCCCCATGACTCTGCTCCTTCTTTTAGCATTGTTTAAATGCCTTGCATTCATTTAGCCATGTTGATGAATGGCTGTCAACTTTCGCCATTCATCAGTGCTGAGGCTGGGAAACGGCATGGAGGCGCTTCTGGCCTTTTCGGTCCCATTTGGTTTAACACTCATCTGCTGAGGTCTCTGTTTAATGCTTAAGGCCCTGATAGGAATCTTTCTGTGGTGAAGATCCAGCACTAGTTAATACTGGAAAGGAATCCCGCCAGACAGAGAAACCCTGCAATGCTTCCTCGGTGTCTCCCAGGCTAGAAGGGTTTACCTCTTAACAAGATCGCCGAGATGAACAGATGTGCCCTGACCCGAAAATTCTCAGCGTTTTGATCAGTGTATTAACACACAACACTTGAATTGTCAAAATCATTTACACCTCCAAACACATTCCTTTTGCCAGGCAGTTGGAAGAAGTGTGTTGAATGTTTAAACAAAGGCACTGACCTGTGTGTGAGACTCAGCAAGCTCTTTGGATCGCTCACCCAGTAATATTGCTTGTCAAAGCAAGACAGAGGTAGGAGTTCCCAAGTCTGAATTGCCACTCTGGAGTCACACAATACAAAACAGACATTTCTTTCTGGCATAGAAATGGTGTCATGTGCAGAGAATCCTCTGTAAGCTCGTGCAAGTGCACCGTGTCACGTGGATAAGCCAGGAAGGTCAATCATGCCACTCCTCGAGGTGTTTCCCAGGGCTGGGCAAGAGGGGCAGCATTTATAGTCAGATAAAGGCCAGAAATCAATAGGGTTTAGGGCACATTTCTGTGATCTGTTAATAGGCAAGATCATCTTCAGATCCTTTTACAATAGTGTGTTGCATCATTCTTCATTGAGGGTGGAAGGGCAGAGGTTGAAGATTTTAGTTTCTGTAGCCTGGAATATTTTGTAGAAGCTGCCAATATCTTATTTCTATCTATCAAGTGATCTACCAAAGCCATTGGTTCATCTTGGAGAGTATCCAGGGAATAAGAAAGAAATGGGTAACAATAACTCATTATTAAACCTGGGTTGTTGACTCCTTCCACCAGTGAGTAGTTTAGATATCAGGGATCAAAGGCATTGCTTCCAGCAGGAGGCATTTGCACACACATCTGTTTGGCACTAATAAAATAGCTGCTAGACAAAGTGGAGACTCCAGCCTTTGAAACCTATCCATCTGTTGTTTGGGGCTGAGGGCTCACAGTTCCTTGGGCAGCATTTGGAGTGATTTTGAGGATCCAGCAAAAGACATCTTTTCTGATGTAGCAGTCTGTGTCAAAGTGGGAAGGAAATATTGGAGGAACTGCTAAGTCAGTTTGCGCATGTATTTTAATGTTATTTGTAAAAAGACGTCTTCATCCCTAAGGACTCTTCTTCTCTTTTATAGCTGGAACCTTTCTGGTTCTTACCCAGTGAGCATGTGGCAATATAGAAGAGGATGACTGCCTGCAATCCTGTGAGATCTACAGCAAGAATGAGACTATATGGAAAGAAAGCAGCTTGCAGAAAAGGTGCAGGGGTAGTCTGCTTCAAGTCTCAAAATTATGTGCCCTAGCCTGCAAGGAAGTGTTCCTGCTTTGGTTTTTTTATCATCATTGGTTATGGAGCACATGGACACAGAAGTCAAAGCTATCCCTTTCACATCTCACTGTAGTAAAAGGTTAAGTAGTGAGTGAGATACTCTTGTTGTAAACAAGAGTAACACACTCATACCCCCATGCTATAGGGAAGCCTGCAATATATTTGGTGAGTACAGTAGCCCCAGTGCAATAAGAACTGAGAGAGCTGCTTTTAGGGAAGTTACAATGTATGGGTGCTTATACAAACATACCACCCAGAATAAACATGGGCAGAGGAAGAAACATCAACAACAAAACTCTCAGTGAGCCTCACTAAAGATCCTGCAAGTGATCCTACCTGTGAACTGAGAGAACTCCAGCTTGCCCAAAGACACAAAGTCAGAGACAATTTAGAGAAAGCGTAGCATGGGCTGCTGAACGGAACAAAGAGCAGCATCGAAACCATGGCTGATGTAGAAGAACATGTGTATTTTCCAGAGCTAACAGTTTTCATTAAGCAGGAAAGCCAAATAATGAATCATAATCCAGGACACATCCCACAGAAACAATTCAAGAGATAAGGTGGATAACATACAGGTCATGAGCAGGAGTGGAAGAAGCTAGAGAAACAGCACCATTTCACTTCCCATTGGGATCTCTTCTGCAGAAGGAAAGCACAGCTGTATAATGGATGGTAAGGTACATGACACAGACTTCCAGTGCAAAGGATTTCTGTAGTGTGACAGCAGAGCCAGGGAGATTCACATATGCAAGGCACATCTCTGAAGGCTGCCATTCATCTACCATTGTAGTAACTCTGCTCTGAGATCAATGACCAGCGTGATTTCTGCTGGACTGCTGACCCAGCTGCCGTGCAATACTGAGAAAAATGATAAGCAGGAAAATGAGCTTGGAGAAATACATCCGTGTGCTGATTATGCATTGGCCAGTGGAAGGTAAATGCAATTCATAGTAGAAAATGCATTATTCTGTACAAGAAACAGCAAACTATTATGTGCTGGAAACAGCTAAATATCCTGATCTCAGGAAAGATTCAAAGAAAGCAACATGCTTTAGAAGAGTCAAGCAGACCCGCAACAGCATGCAGAATTTCAGTATTGATGTGTGCAGTGTACTAAAGCAAGGTTACCTGGGTGCCAACATCTCCCTGAAGGTTATAGGCATAATTACTTAATTGTCTCTCTAGATCTACCACAACAATGTTTGGCCATTTCTCCTGATAAGCTGGCTCCTTCCATTCTCCTGGAAAGCTGGCTGCTTTTTATTGCTATGGAGTTGACCAAACAGGATGTGCCTGACAGCACCAACACAATACCTGTCCATGAGCAGCATGATAAGGGCTGCTCTGCTAAGAAGGGCAGGCAGGAAGCTGGAGGTGACCTCAGCATAGGCTGAACAGCACCTTCACCCACATGGTCTCACAGTTCTGGAGCAGGACAGAGCAATGAGAGTCCACTGACTGTCCTAGACAAGATGAAGAGGTCAGAGAGCTCAATCAGAAGCTGCAGGAGATGGGGTCAGAGCTAGGGCAAAGCTGGTTACAACACAGGTCTGGAAAACCAGCCAGTAAGGCAGGATAAGGCAGAAGTACAGCTCAGTGCATCTGTGCCCTGAGCTTACCTTGGGTCTGTGGCAGACAGCCTAACAAAGGCTGTGTGAGATGCTGGTACTCAGTTTATTGTATGGGATCATGGGGGAATGCCAGAACGTCCTTGTCATACGTGAGGATGAAGAGGTTATTGTAGGTCTTACCCAGCTCTGTACCAAAATACTTCAAGAAGGTGCAAACCCTTCAACACTAAGATAAAGTTAGATAGTAACCCCTTTGTGCCATCTGTGAGACTAATTAAGCTGAGAGTTTTGCTGGCCTTGACTATAAAGCCAGAAAACAATGAAGAACATCTACAGATGTTTTCTGACAACATGAAGAGAAAAAGACAGTGGCAAGAAGGTTCCTGGCTCTGTGACAAAAATGAAGTATGCAGTCTGTTACAATTCATGTTCATACACAGCATTAAAATTATAATTTCTGTAAATGGCTGGACTCTTAGAAACTGAGATATGTTAAGGATGTGATGGAAATCAAGGACCTTATGAGAAGATGCAAGAATCAGGCCTCACTCTATGTTTCACGTGCAAATCTGGGTATATAATTAAATCAAACATACTTCATGTCATCAGTACAGACCTAATTCTGCCTTTACTGGGGGCAATGGGAGACACAGTTTCCAGCCTGAGGCTGCCACCATGATTCACATGTACCATCACAGTGACACTGCATGAACTGTGTTGGGCAGAAGAGACCTCTGTTTGATCCTCACAGTGCCACATACCACAAGGGCTCTGGTAATTGTGATCAGAGAAATCATAGGCTGGTGATGGACATGGAGCAGGGTGAAAGAAATGCACCACTTTGCAAAACCAGTTTTTTGCTCAATTCCCAAAACAAGAAACACTATCAAAGGCAATGCAAGAGAACCAGCAGACAGCACACCCAGAGAGACAAGAGCCATGTCCAGAAATGGGTGCACTTGTAAGTAGCCTCTGCCATCAGCTTACTTGATGGGGAGTTAGGAAGAAAAAGCTGTGGGAACAGCAAGAAGAATCAGCTAAATGGATGCAGCAAGAGGAAAGAAAACATCCATCTGAAAACAGGAACAGTGCAAACAATGAGTAGGACAGGGATCCAAAGTCTGGCAGATTTGAAAGGCAGCAATAAATGTTCTTCTAGAGGGATCTGTGTGTTGGTAACTGCAGGTTTGGCAAGGCAGCAAACATTCAAACAAAACAGACCAACAAAAGCAGCTAAAAAGCAAGAAACAGCAAGTTGTGTGGGCCATGGAGCTGTGAGTGCAGGCGTGGAGCAGCCTGGGCTTTGAAGAATGCACTAGGAAGTCTGTCCAGCCACATGCAGACGCAATGACTGCTGTTGCTGCAATGCCTCTAAAACAGCTGGTGTTGGTGAAGCACAGGTTTACTCTTAAAAACATTGCACTTTTCTTTGCTGTGGGTCCTACTAAGCAGTGCATGAAGCCATATCTAAAGCTACAGTCCAAGATGAACATGCTGGCAGTGCCCCCAGAGACATTTAAGGCTCTTTCTTATCTTATACTCCATCAGCTCCAGAACGGTGCATGTGTCTAGAAGAACCCCAGGTCCAAACCATACCAGGATCCCTGGTTTTGATGTTTAGGCTGCTGAGAGTGAGCAAAGTGTGTGATAAGACACACTGGAACATCTGACATGAAGCCCGTCTCCAATCCTTTCAAAACAAATAGCATGCAAAAAAGGAGCAGGTTTTAACCAGCCTTGGTCTGCAGCCAACATGGGCACATGGTTAGCTTTAGCAGGACTGGACAGCATATGGCACAGCGACCTGGCTTGTTGTGAATAATGGAGTATAATAAAACCTGTCAAACTGCTATTGGCAGCTAGGGTGAGGAAAAGTCTCAGTGCACAGACAGTTTGAGAAAACCTACTTGTCACTGCCATGCAAAATATTTTATGGCAGTAAATACACATCATAAAGTGCCTCTCAGCCCCGCGTGTTTTATCCTCAGTCCCTGAAGTTCTACAGGAGTCCAGCACAACTGTGGTGATAGCAAAGAGGGGAATGCTAACAGCTGGGAGGAACAAAAAGCAGGTGCACGAGAAGGTGAAGAAGATGAAGAGCCAAAGTCCAGAAGCAAGAACAGCAGGAAGAGTTAGAAGGGGTAGTAGGAAGACAGAGGAGTGTCATGGCACCAGCAGGTGTGTTGGCTGGGAAACACGAGGGGGCTGCCTGTTGGCCCGGATGGCAGAGGAGGAAATGGTGTGTACTCAAGGCAGGCAAAGGGAGGAGGAGGCAGGATCCTGTTGGAGAGGGCAGCACTGTCTGGCTCTAGGTTGGAGGAGGACTTTGTGGCTGATGGGAGGGCTGCACTTTGTGTGTTAAAGCTTGAAGGCAAGGAATCGACAGGGGAATTTATTTACTGTTCCACCCGCACAGCCAGCAGTGAAATGTGGGATGGGGAAAATGCAGCTCTTTACCTATAAAAGTTCAGCCAGTGCCTGGCCCCTGCAGCATCTCTGCAGAGCATGTGGGGCCATGAACTAGGCTTTCAAGGGCAAATCCAGCTGACATGCAAGGACTCCAAGCCCCAGTTCCATCCCTGGCCTTGGAGGACTGTATAGAATTCTGCCAGAGCAACGCAGGTCAGAATTAACCTCAAATTTCCATGTCTTGAGTCATCAGCCTGAGCTTAATTTTAGGCTGCGTCTCTGGAGAAAAGTGAGTATTGCAAGGCTTAAGGGCAGCTCAGCCTGTACTTCTTTGTGCCCTGCAGTGCTGTTCTCCCTCTGGCCTTGGATTTGTCTGGTTTCTGGAATTGTCCTGCTCTGCAAGAGCATAACAAGGAAGTAGAAGCACTGCTTAGTCATGATATCCTGCCATTTCAAGCATCAGTCTTGGGTTTTGTTTTTTTTTTTTTTGTAAGAAAACACTGAAAGTACTTCCCTTATAGACTTAACTGCCTTAAATATTGCTGCTGCTGCTTGGGGTGCCTTGTTTGTAGTATCAATGGCCTGCCTTAGCTGCACTAAATGCACTTACATGGGAGCAATAGCAACAATCTGGAATTCAGAAAGTCTACAAACAGGCAGGCCTGTTTTAATTAGTTGAGTACAGAGACTAATTAATATGCAAATGAGGAGCTTACCAATATTAATCATCTGTTTTACTAGGCTGCTTTACTAAAGAGTTTCTAACGAATTTGCAGATGAAGTTTCCATGACATTAAAAATCAGCTAAACACCTACCTGAGAAATAGTCTCCCACAATAAAAGGGAAAGAGAGAAGGGGAGAGTGATGCTTTGGTTTTTTGGAAGGAAAACATCAATGACTGAAACTAATTTTGTCTTTGGCAAGTGTCACATAGGCTGACTGAGTCAACTGCTTCCAAACCCTAATTGAAAGCATTTCAGTAAGCGAGACACCAAAAGGCACTTGGACAGTAGCAGCACACACATGTCCATGTGTGCATATTTCCTTCTGAGAATTCACTAAAAAATTGCATTATTTTCTAAAAAAATTGCATGAGTGACTAAAAGATTGCTGCCTACCTTTGACATCTCTCAATAGCTGTCAACCCTGTGGAGCATAACTCCCAGGTAAGACACACTGGGTTGTACTTTCTGTGTATTTTCCTATCTCTGCTCCTGTTACCAATGACTTAGAACACGGTAACAGAAATCCTGCCCCTGAGCTACACCACTCTTTCCTCTGTTAGCTTTACATTTTGCACTTCACTGAGCTTCTGGGTAGGTTTGGTGGAGCTTCTTGTCAAATTCGCTCTCTGATTTTCATACTTTATTTCAATGCAATTGCATATGGGTTCCCCTCACTGCCCCAGGGAATGCAGAAATCAAATAAAGAATGTTTTCATCTCTAACAAATCTGTCAAAGTATTTCTGTACCTCCTGGTTTTCTTTTCATATACCTTTACCCCTGTGTTTCCTCTATTGAAAGCAGAACCTAAATTCTTGGTGTGATGTGCCCCTTTAAGTAGCTGAAAATGTGAGAATGAGATTTGCAAATCTCTTCTTGAGTTACAGGTGAGACCAAAAATCCGCCAGCAAGATACTTCAAAAAAAATTAAAGACAGTCCTAAAAATGAATCCAAATCCACTGGCTGATCTTCAGGGCCAGTGAATGGAGCTTGGCGGGTGGTTTGGATTAAAGAGGTTCCTGAGGTTGCAGAGCTGGAAAATGGAAATAGCTCAGCAGCACCTGCCATCACTCCTGAGATAGCCTTCTCCCTCCCAGCTGAAAATGTGGAAGATACACATTTCATTTATTCAGAAACAAGACTGGGGCTGAAGCTGCCCTTGCACTCCATTCACCTGCACTGAAATCAAAGCCAGGGGTATGTTTCCTTCCTGGGCTGGGGATACTGAGATGAGAATAGCTGAGTCCCATCCTGACTCCCAGCATCTCCTGAAAATTCCTGCTGCTGCTAACTGGTAACCAGTTTTTCTGTAGCTGTCTGAAACATGGAAAATTGCTTTAATTTCAGTTTTTGCATTTAATGTGGGAGCATTGTTTATTCTTCATCCTAGCACCAGCTCTTTTTATCACTCCTTCCATGATGCTTTTAGCACATGACCTCAGGAGCTCTTGATGCAGTGCAGTAGGTGCCAGGAGAGCCCCGCAAATGGAGGTTCCAAAAGGCAGGACCTTGTGGGGGACAGGACAGGGGCAAAGGAGATAGGATGGGCTGTGAATCTATTTCTGAGGGAGTAAAGAAGGGAAGCAAAGAGGGGGAAGTGAGGAGTGGGAGATGTCATGTTAGTGTGGGAGGGTTTAAATCCACCTCAGAATTAGGATTTAATACCAACTACCCCACCATTGTTTCTGCTTGAGCTCCAATAGTTCTCATTGTCCTAACAACCCCAAATCTGGCTTTCATGGAAAGAACTGTGCACACCATGGAAAGAGGAATGCTCATAAAACAAGGACGCTTCCCTGAATGGTTCAGATCCTTTAAAGGGGCTGGGGTATTTGCCAGGTGCATAACCCCATCCTGGACCCCATCCCCATGCTCCCACACACCTCCCACATGCATGCAGGTCTGAGCTTCGTTCCTTCAGGTGTTTGTGGCATATCCCATCTCATCTCCCTTGACGTGCTCCCTAATTCTCCCTGCCTTCAGCCCTCCAGAACTGGAAATACCAATCCTGGCACTCACACGTCCTGAGTCTCAGCTGGGGATGGAACAAACATAGAGACACAGGGCTGGCAACCTCCCTGTGTTGGTTCAGGGTCCTCTTCTCCATGCATGGTGCCTCTTCAGGCACTTCAGCCTCAGTACTGAGGTGATAGAAGTGTTTCCTTCTACAGAACTGCTGAATGGCTTGGAGTCATCTTTCCTAGAGAAATCCACCTTTGAGTGGTCATGAGAAATGGGCAGACTGCAGCCTCCAGAGCAAACATTTTAGAAAGTTATGAGTGACTGAAGATTAGTGAACAGAACAAACTGTTTTGCTGACTTTAGCTGTAGCTGTCACTAGCACAACACCCACATCAGCAGGTGGAAAGGAGGTGAGTGCAGGAGTTGGAGAGGTGTGATACATACAGCTAAGTAGTTGAAAAAGCAAGAGCTATCATTTTGCTGATACAAGCGATTTAAAGTAGCCTCAGAATTTAGGATCTCTGAAATGAGCTCTTTCCATGTTTAAGGCTAATAGTACTATTCTCATGGGGGGAAAAAGACCCCATTGATTGGAGAGAATTCTAACAGGAAATGTTTTTTCTCAGTAGTAGTAATGCAAATAAAAACAGAGTGCTAGAGTTTGGTAATGGAAGGATTAAATCACATAGAAAGTCACTGAGAAAAAAGCAGAAAGCATGACTTTTTTTTCCTTTTTCCATGGAAAAGTAAGCAGAACTGAATGAGATTAAAAACCCAGGTAGAATGTTTCAGGCTGTTTATACAAGAAACTTCTGTTGTGCCATTGGCCAAAATTCTGGGGTCATTTTGTTTTGGGGAGTTTTAAGGAAAATTTACAGTTTTTAGTATGATGTCATTATTTTTACAGCATATTAAAAGTTTCAGAGGAAAATGAGCAGTCTTCCTATTCTTTAAAGGGAGCATAAGGACAAGAGAAAAGACAGGAAGAAAAGAACAAATTTGGATAAACAGAAGCAGTGGAGTGTCTCATTTCTGATACAGAATCCCACAAAAAAGACCCCTGAAATGGTCTTTCCAAGCCCTGATGCCCTGTCTGGGTATAATCCCTTCAAAGTAGTGTAAACCTCAGTGATTATTAATATAATTTTGGTTGTTTATATGAACCTTGAGGGGGAAAGGAAGCTTCTGCCATTTTAATTCCTTTGTTAATGTCTTTATGAATGCAATTAGCACTTCATTCACGCTTCTTTGTTTCTGGATCCCATTACGATATGGCTTATGCCAACTTCGCTCTCCCAGGAGAGGTGAGGCATCATGCAGCACTCCACTCAGCTGCGTGGCTGAGCACTGACAAACTCAATTTGCTGGAGGAGAGCATGAGATGACACGGTGCAGTCGCTGCTGCTGTGATATGGACAAATGGCCTCTTTTGTTCCAAGCAAGACATCACCTGTCCTGAGGAAGTGCATCTGTGAAAGTGAAAGAGAAACAAGGTTGATTTACCTGACAAGAAATTAACCTACTGCAGCTGGTTGTAAAATGGAAGTATCTAATTATTTAGTCCCTTTTTTACAATTGCACCATACCTATTCAAGTACCTGTTCAGTTGTTTTGAATTTCTTAAGATGATGCTAAAGTCATCCCTTTGTAACACCATCAGCCTCCACAGTCCTAAACCAGGGATGGATTTGACCCCTCAGTTTTTTTCCTGATTGCTCCAAAGGGCTTTGATGTGAGGTCGATGCCCCAAGCTGCCGGGCAGCTGAGGTTGCACAGCTGGACTCATAGAATCATATGAAGCAATCATGAGTTGGAAGGATCCCACAAGGATCCCACTGAGTCTAACTTAAGAAAGCTTTACCTTTACATTAGCAGAAGCTTGGGTTCATTTGGGGCTGATCCTGTCCTTGGTGTTCATCAGGGGAGGTTAAGACGAAGCCCAGTGAGATGAGTGGGTGTAAAGTTGAAGCCAGGAGGAGCTGAAGCCTGTCATTCTGTGAGGGCAGCTCTCCAGTGCTACATGGGCATTTACAGATGCAGGGACTGTGAGCATCAGGGGCTTGGGCAGCCCCTCTGGGCAGGGGGGAGCCTGTGTGTTTCTAAATATCCCACCAGGTACCAATTCACACCTAAATACTCTTGGAAATGCTGTTCAGGACTTCTCTGAGGTGAGGAGCCAGCCCTGATTCATGAGTGTGTTAACTGAGCACAGCCAAGGAAATCCAGAGAGATTTGAGCCTGTGGGACCCCAGCAATGCTCCCAGCTGCAGGCTGATGAAATTTTTGCCACCTCCATCAGTGAGAGGATTGAGCTAGGTGCAGTTTACCCACAGGACTGATTCTTTAAAATTACCACAATATCCCATGAAGGGTGAAGAATGTCTCTTCCCAAACAGGGATGAGGGCAGTGAAGACATAAGCTATTCCTCCTACCAAAAATTTCTGGTGAGGCAGATGGGGAAATGCTGATTTACAGACAGTGTTGTAGACTCTTTCTCCCTCTTTTTATGTTGATCCCATGCACTCTTTACCATACCCAGTGCAACCTGGCATACAAAGCACATCAGCAGGCACTGAAGTCCAGACACTCCCTTTGGGCTCCAGGTCCCCTTTTACACCGCCCCCACATCCCCAAGCAACCTACTGCCAGGTAAAGGGGATTGTTGTTTCCATCACAAGACAGAAGGGAGGGAAAAACTGTAGGCTGAAAGCCCAAGGAAAAGAGACAGGAATTCTTTATCGCTTATTAAATGTGCAATTCAAAACCTGGTGAATAGGGAGATGAAAAGCTCCTGCTGAGAAATGGAGAGAGAAATTGCATTTTGGCCTTGGGGAAACCTGTGCCTATAATATTAAAGATGTGCAAATAAATAAATAAAGGCAATAGCTCGATTTACGTGTCTAATATCCTTGCATGCCGTGATCAATGTCGATACTTTACTTTTTTATGAGGTTCTCCAAAAATCTATGGCGCTTTCCTTTATTAATTGTTATCCTCATTGCAAAGGTCTTTCACATGTCTCCAGCAACTAGGTCTTAGCTGTCAACTCCATTAAATTCTATTATAATGTGGCATGATTGAATGCTCCAGTGGGATTGGCCAGCCAGTGTGTATTAATATATTATGGAGCATGCAGAGGCAGGCAGCAGCACCTTGCTGCATTCACAAAGATGCTGTTGTGTTTACATTTTTTTCCCCTCTCTGTGCACGTCTGCTGTTTCAGTGGAAACTGGCTTTACCATAAATTATCCCTTGCAAAAAGAACAATGTAAACTGTGAGGGAGCTTTCCCTGGGATGTGGAAGCCAGCGGTCTTTCCTCAAGTGAGCAGATTCTCATTCTCTGCCTAGGATGTATTTGTACGACTTTAATTAGTTTGTGTTTGTACAGTATGAAAATCTAGGAGGCCCATGTTATTTAACATTAGGGAATATTGAAGAGCAGAGGATTTCCCACCCTGCTGGTTATAAGCAGGGATGTTATGCTGTTGGGAGGGAGCAGAATCAGAATTCAATAGGCGTGATCATGGATTTTTTTTTTTTAAACAAAGGAGTTTGGCAGATCACACATAAGCACAGTTTAAGACCTGTGCCTTTTAGGGGTGGTGCATGCACACTGGATAGCATGTCACCTGCAATGACATCCCTTAGACAACTTAATACCATCCTCAGTGCCTATCTGCAGCCTGAACTGAGTGACCCAACTTGGGCACCTTCTGCTTCTACCAGGAAGGCAAAAAAGCAAAGCAAGACCACAGGCTCCAACTAAAAGTCAGTTTAATTCAGAACTGGGAGAGAGAAAAGTAAAGGCATATCCAGTTCTCAAATCTTTGTTTGTCCAGAGGTGCTCTGGTCGGATGCATTTCATAGTTAGCAGCATTAAGTCAGCACTTCTGGATCTCTGGAGAACTCTGATGGGTCACCAGCCTCTCAGCCCATCACAGCCATGCTCATTGCTGCTATTATCTCCCTTTGGCTGTGTTTACATTTGCCATTTCCAAAGCCCTGTGTGCTACCATGAGCAGGAACATGGCCAGGCAGCAGCTGCCCCAGCACTGCAATGGGTGAGCTTTGATGAGCACTAACGCCTCGGCTGCAGCCAGACAACAGAAGATGTAACGTGATTGCCTTTTGGGGGCCATGCTGAGGTCAAATCAAGCACAATTTGTGTTGGACTAGGCAGAATATCGCTATCAGAGAACCAGACAGGGTGTACCTGGGTGGTGCACTATAGGCAAACTTCGTGAAATTCTTGGATTACTGAGGGGTGTCTGCCACAATGGGATTGTTTGAAAGGCAGCAGTATCCTTCTCCTCCCCTGATTCATGCAGGTTCATATTCTGCACTGTGTAGTTTTTGTTCCCATGCTCCTGACACACTAATTGCCATGGTCCAGGATGTTGCCATGCCCAACTCAATCTGCTTTTAAAGACAAGAAACTCACCTAATTCCATAATTCATCCTTAGGATCACACTCCACTTGCTTCCAAACAAAAAATAATATACAGATTGATTGATCTTTTACAAGTGCTGAAGATGGTCTAGTGTTAGGGGCTGAGGCCAGGGAGAAATAGATACTGCTCATATACTAATAAACTGTAATTCTTTTCCCAGAATACCTGGGAAATTGCCTTTAGTCAATTCAAGAGACTAACTAATTTAGAAGAATAAAAATAATCATTATGGTTACAACAGTGACTGGGGGGGGTTAAAAAAAGGTAAAAAATCAAACCTTTCAGAGAAGCAGAAGGGGAAAGGAAAGCTTCTCCCGAAGATGTGGTTCACTTTTGTGCCTGTGCCATGCAGAAAGAAAAACAAGTCTGCTTTGTTCCTCCTCGAGCCAAGTCAAAGGGTGATGATGTAAAACAGAAGTGCAGGCTACATTTTCCTGGATCTGAGGAAGATGTAAATGCGTAAAATGTGATGGAAGAGCTTTGATTTTTATTCTTTCTTTTTTTCTTTCTTTTTTTTTTTCCCTTTCTTTTTCTTTTTTTTTTTTTTTTTTTTTTTTTATTATTTCTCTCAGGAATGGTCTGACAGCCCCAGGCTGGAGTATGTGTCTCTCCCAACTACTCTGTCACCCAGGTAACCATGGAGACCATGACGATCGATTAGATGCCATCTGATCTCAACCTCATAAAAAAAGCCCCACGTGCACCCGCGCGCGCGCATACGCGCACGCACTCACACAAAAAACAACCCAGGCAGCAGATGGCAACCAGGCCACTAGACCTGTCTCCAGAGAGAGCGAGCTGGGGAGAGGGACTGAGACACAGGCAGAGGGAGATCATGAGGGAACAGGGGAAAAAAAACAAAGACAGAAAAAGTGGGGAGGAGGGAGACAAAGAAGTGAAGAGATCGGGAGAAAGAAAGGAAAGAGGGAGAGGTGAGAGGAGGGTCCGCAGCTGCTCTCATTTCTGGGGGACTGCCTCGGGTGGAGCAGCAATCATTTACACTGCCTGCAAGTCTGTCTCCTTCTGAGGGTGGAGATTGAGGCTGAGAGAGATCAAGGAATAGAAGTATAAAAATATCAGGTCAAATCCAAGAGGAAGCCCACAGAAGTGCAGTAAATGCGCCTTTGTGCACTTCTGCCCCTGCAACAGCTGACCCCTCCTTGCAATCGGTCAGGCCAAACAAGGTCTCTCTGTGAGGATGTGAGAAGGGCTCTAAACAGAAATCAGAGCTTCTCACCCCTCCCCAGGACAGAGTGGGTACACTCTGAGAACTGCAGCACCAGCTCCATGCCACTAAGAGGATTGCAGCTACCCTCTGGACATCCTGTGGGGATGTGAGAGATGGAGCCAGAGGAGCTGCCTCACCTGCAGCTTACCTCTGAGGACCTGTGCATTGTCTGGACATTCTCACTAGCCTGGAGGTGACTGGCAGAAGCAAAACTGATGAAACCCTTCACAGCAGGAGCTCCTATGTCTGTACAACGCTTACAAAAACTGGGTCTCTCCAAGGCCCTGGTGGAAATGCCAAATAACCAAAGAAATCGCAAATGGGTCTTGGAATTGGAGGACAAAGGATTGGAGTAAGATTCCAACAGCGTCTCAAAAAATACTGGTGTTTGTACCATCACTTTGGTAGTGAGATACCAAAATGACACAGGTTAGAGCCTCTCTGAAATCTTGCAGCAAGAGCATCAATTTCTTTTGCTGCAGTCAGTTATAGAAGAAATGGACTTCCAGTTCCAGTATGAACTGATTTGAAAATGAATAGGCCCATCATGGAGGTGCATGGTGCAGAATCTCAGCTGGGGAGAAGGCCAGACCTATGTGTGTGACTTGCATGGGCCTCTTGTGGAAGCTGGGGGTGGGATTTATGCAATCAGCGCTGAGCATCTCCAGTCATCAGTCTGAACTAGCTTACTGGGGAGAAACAGGTCCTTCTAGTGAGTATTTCACATCCCTCTACCACAAACATCTGAAGTAGGCAAGATGTGTCACATCATCATCATGTCTTCTTTTCTCCAGTGAGTGTAAAGGGAGCTGGGAGGAACTATCTCAGATGAAGTGGGGGCATAAGAAGTTAACGGAGACAAACCCCACTCCAGGCATGTCAATGGCACCAAGACTCCTGCAAAATAGCTCATCTTTATCCCTTCCACTGTTCTTCTACCGACACAAATGAATTCACATCTCAGCAAATAGGAGTTGGTCCCTAGGGATCCCTTCCCAAGATACTTGTCAACAATAGTGAGGATGATACCTTCATTGTAAGGACATTGTCAGGTGAGGAAAATGGCTCATGTTCAGAACATGGGGATTCAGGTGACCTTGAAAATTGTTCTCAGGAACAGTGGACAATTTGAAAATTTGGTAACTGCCAGCACCTGAAGTTAACCATATCTAGTTTAAATATCGAAATGACAATCATCCTTTCCTAAATATGGTACCTCTCTGATGTCAGGGGAGGCAGGAGAGGGCAGGGGACTGATGGTTGTCTGAAGTGGGGCTTCTTTGAGACCAGCTCTCAAGAAGGTGTTAATCTGCCCCTACTTTAAGGAGTGGATAGAGAGGACCAGATTTGTATTCCTGCTTCATAAAGATCAGTCATGTGCATGATGTCTCTTTCCTGGAGATTTGTGGAACATTCAAAACAGGATATTGACCCCACTGATATCTAATATGACTTCATAGATTGACCTTTACTCTAGTTCACACAACAATCCAAACTTCAGCAAAGAAAAATAGCTGTGAGCATTATCAAACTCAGAGAATAGTTCTACAAATCCTGAAGATGGCCTGCAGCCCAAATCCTTATTTTCAGAAATGTCAGATTTCCTGGTTTCTTCTCTGAATAAGTCCTTTTAAAAGAAAGGTTTATTTACCTCTCCTCAAGGAAGCATAGAAAGGAAGCAACTCAGAAAGCCAAGAAGATGCTGGAGATGGTAAACTACCACTCTGCAAGTATTTTTTTCTAGATGCCTTCAAGGAAGATGAAGGCACAAAGTCATCTTCTATTCTCAGCCACCCCTGTAAAAAGTCACATGGAATATTTCTGCAACAATAAAGTTGCTCTGATTTGCAATGAAGAAACTGAAAAGGCAACATAACAAGTCATCTCATGGCAGTCTGATCAGGTCTGATGTAATCCCCCTGACCACACTGGTTATTCCTCTGAACCCTTGTCATTCACCAGGAGTGTCCTGCATCTCTCTGAGTGTAAGGCAGGGACACTGGATTAGTGTCACTAGCTGAGGGACAAAGTTGCCCTAAGAAGACTAAGAGTCCAGCTATCATGTGTGGGATTGTTGAAATGAACAGAAACTGGATCGCACATGCAGAAAGAGCTGAGTTCCAGGACTGTCAGAGCAGTGTCATGTCTAAAGGCAAGTATTGTTTCAGATAAAATTTGTTCCATTTACTCGATTAAAAGCAGAATGTTCTCTGACCTTATATGACCAGAATGACAACCCCCCTAAACATCAGTGTCTCTGTCTACTTTTCAGTCTTCCTGCTCTCGTGCAAGAGTTTCAATAGTGTTTGGTGTTTAAACAAGTTTGGTACTCATGTCCAGCTCCCACGACATTTTTTTCTGGGACAACAAGTCCAAAACCTATGACAGAATTGATGGTTTTGGTTCTGTTAAGAATCCACCTGGAGCTCATATCAAACATCCTAGCTCTCAACTACCTTTCCCATATTGTGTCAACTGATGTAGCTTAAGAGAAGAACCAGGGATTTACTGACATTGATTGTACAGTAAGAGATGCTTAAGGGCTCCTCACCAACAGCAAGGATAGATGCAAAATGTAAATGGGAAGCCTAGCATCAGGTTGGGTATAAGCTGGCAGGGCACAGCATGCTCAAACATTTGCTAATTACCAATGCATCTATCTCCCAGCAGAACTGGGTATTTGTTATCCTCAGGGCTGGAGGGCACCATTATTACTGCAGTGTTTTCTCAGTGAGCTATCACACCAAGAGGTGGCAACATGTGATACAGCATTTTTAAGCAAATGATCCCAAATCTCACTTGATTTTTGAACAAATATGAAAACCAGCTCAACTCCACCTCAGAGATTTTGCAAGAGGAACAAGAACTGGGCAGTGGGCTCAATTTGGTCTGTTGGGTTGACAGGGTTTTGCTTGACAGTTTCTCCTACCTGCCAAAATATTACTGAGGTGCCCTGTTTGAAGCAAATCACCAGAGCATTACCCAGGGAATTTTCTGAAATACATGGTAATGGAAATCAATATCCCATAATGACGTGACACAGGAGTACAAGAAAACTGACATGTTTGGTGTCTGAGAGAAATTCTGAGTAGTTGATTTCTCTGTTTTGGCTAAATTGCTGTGGATTACATGATCACATCCATAGGAGCAGAGCACAGAACATCTTGGTTTGGGTGACCATAGTTAAGTTCCCAAAAATGGGAACTGAAACAAATAGGGCCTTATCTTCAGAGCTCCTGTACAGCCATAAATTCTCTAGCCTTTGCTGCTGTGGGAGATAAATGACACTTTTATTTAGATGTTAGGATCTGAGATTAATTTTATTCACTCAGGTATAAAAATATGAGCCACTGTGCTTGGATAGGTAATTAACAGTGCTTGTGAGGATTCTTCTTGAAATGACACCCATTATGGCTCTCATCAAACAGAGCTCTCTGTTCTTGCTCTTTAGATAATATTTTCCCATTTGGTTAAACTGGGAAAGGTAGCAGATTTCTCTTACAAGAAAGTACTTTCCTACAGCTTGTTATCACCTGCCCTCATTTCCAAGAGTCCTATCAGCCAGCCTGTAAGCCATAAGGCCTCTCCTCCCTTCAGTGGAGGTAATATACCTTCCACTTTTATTTCTTTTTTTTTTTTTTTCCCATTTCAGCCAAACTCAGTGTTTTGCCATAAATTTGCATCCTGATCTTGCAGCTCATTTTCTGTCTGCACACTTAGCCCACCTGCCTCAAGAGACTGTGGCCCACTCCAGCCTCTCCTATGCCAAGAACCACTGGCATATTCAAATTTCTCAGAGCTTTTCTAAGTCTTATTTAACCCAAAGGGCAAGAAAAGTATTATTACTTCATCATCTGGCTCTCAAACTCAAAAGCATTGCCTCACTAAGGAGTACAAGCACAGATACAATTTAAATATAACCAAAATGTCCTTTTTGCCTAGTGAACTAAATGTAAATGCCTGATTTGCACAGACACAAGAGCAAACTACAAGGAGAAATTGAGGAACAATAGAAATAACCCTAAATTTGGGAAGAACAGTTTTATTTTGAGGAAAGAGCATGGGAAGAGCAGCTCTTGGCAGCAACCAGTGGAGAGCACAGACAGTGATTATTCACAAGAGCAAGGAAAGTATTGTGGGACTGCATTAAGGAGCAAAACAAGAAGGCATACAGGACATAGCAGAAGGAAAATGTGATCTGGATCTGTAAAGACAGAGGCTGCCAGCAAGCCTGTGGCTCTCCCACAGGCCTGAATCATAATGTGTGAAAGAGTGGTGAGCACAGTCCGATGCCAGTGAAGGACTTGGCTGGCCCATACAGCTTGGTGGCACAGAGTCACTCATGAGAAGTGTAAGAATCCATCAGCTTCCTGGGAAAACCACTCCTGCTAGTGCTTCCTGAAAGAAAATGCTCACACGGAATGGAATGGAATGGAATGGAATGGAATGGAATGGAACGGAATGGAACGGGATGGAATGGAATGGAATGGAATGGAATGGAACGGGATGGAATGGAATGGAATGGAATGGAATGGAATGGAATGGAATGGAATGGAATGGAATAGAATGGAATGCTTCTAAGTGTCTGAGGGATGCCACAGGTTGATGTAGCTCAAATAGTGGCAAATCAGACAAGCTGTAGAACATGCATATCCTCTGTGGGTCTGACACAGGTTGAGGTGCTGGAGAAGGTCTCCTGAAGCACCTTTTGAACATATGAGAGCTACTGGTAGATGGAAAAGCCTTCCATGGGCCAGAAGAAGTGGGACATGGTAAAACCATTATTAGTGAGAGTCTTCAGCCCAGACTGTTGCTCTGAAAGGTGGAGGGCAACAAATGTTCAAGCCTGAGATTTGCTTCTGGGCCTGGGTGGTTTTGTGCCTTTGCTAATGAAGCTATTTAGGCTTCTTTAGGTCTCTGTACTTGCTCAGCCACCCTGTTTTCACTACAGAAGGCCTTAGGCTAAAGAGCAAGAGAGCCACTTGCTCTCAGCTGCTCTGGATGAGGTAAATTCACCAATTTCAAGCAATAGGTTTGTCTGCCTATCGACTGGCCACAACTATTGAGATCAGCCTTGAAATTTGTCTTTAGAACCTAACTTTTCAATACCACAAGTCCTAAGTTTTGTTTCCTTCTCAAGTCAAAAAACATGCAGAATTCCTAAGTGTGAATAATTTACATTAGGGGATGGTGTGGCACCCACTTTGATTAACACACTCAAATAAGTTCACCACCCTCAAGGATGCTCAAAGCTCAACATGACCTGATCTTACTGCTAAGATTTTTTTTTTTATTTTTTCCTCCTTTTTTTAGTAATTTCTCCTTCCTCTTTTCCTACTCCTTTCTTCTTTCCTTCCTTTTCATACCTTTTCTTGCCATTTACATCCTTGCAGTACAGTCTCCTCTCCTTAGTAGAAAGCCTTGTGCAGAGCAGAATTCAGACAAGATGACCTGGAGTAGGCAGTCAGGCACTATTTCGGACAGCTTAGCCCAACAACTTTCTTCCTCATGAAGCTTTTTGTCAAAGCTTGCTCTGGATTTGATTCCCCCAGCCTTCAGGACTGCATCCTGCCAGTTTGATATAGTGCAATGCCAATTATTTCAGCTGTGACATGTGAGGATAAAGTTGTGGGGGAGGAGGCTGAATAAGTCCCTGAGAAATCACAGTGGCCAGATCTTCAGGAGCTCTGAAGAAACTAATTCCCTTCAAAATCAATACTGCAATGCCATTGAGAAATCAAAGCAATGCACTTGAGTGAGGGCAGAGCTGAATATACCCATGAACAAGTGTCCTGATCACACACACCATGGTGCCTGATCCCCTCTCCCTTGCAATATTGCAAGTCACAAAGAAATTAATTGCAGTCCACAGGGCGGTGCAATCATAAAGCATGAGTGAATCAGGGGAGAATCAGGGCCAATAAAAATACACTCCCAGTGATTGAAACATTCTTTGCCACACCATTCTTTTCCTCATCCATTTTTTTGTCTTCTCCTCTTCATGCTTAACTTCACTTTTCAGGCTTCCTAGCACTATGATTGTTATTATCGCTATTATTATTATCATTGTTGCTTTGTGGGCTGAGAGTTGCAGATCTCAAAAATAAAGCAGATGTCAGCAGCTCTGAAGGATCCTATTCTATTACACAGCAGAACAAATGAGTATGTCAAGGAAGGGCTTTCCAATCTAACAAGAAAACAGCACAAACAGACACTAAATAAATAAATAAATAAACCCTGCGGGGACAGGCAGACTAGTTCTGATTAGATATTATGCTAACATGATGCCTACTTTCTACACTAACAGTGTTTTAATACATTTAAATGATACTGGGGAAATAAGTCATGAAATAGGAGAAGAAGTCTTCATGTCAGAAATGATTAAACTTATCCAAGGGGGCCAGACTGCCTCTCTCATGGAAATGTGGCTCATGGTGTGGGATTATGAATGTAGCCCAAACAGTATTTACATAGTGTGCCTGACTCCATCTCATTACCTTTGCCAATGACTGCTTTTCCTGGCTGCTGGAAGAGCAGTCCAGCTGGTGAGGGGGAGCCCAGCACCAATGTCTGCACCATGGCAAAGTCTCAGTCTCTGCTGAGGCTCTGGGATGCCTCTGGCTTTTATAGGGATATGTCACAGGGAAATGCCCAAGCAGTCATAAGAGGGACTGGAGCCACCTGCCACACTGGTGCCCCTGCTTGATGCTTGCAGCGGGTGCAGGCCCACCTCCTGCTTTCCTGCAAATGGACTGTGAGCCAGGCTGAGCTTTTTGGGAAGGCATGATTCCAGAGCCAGGCTACATTCCTTAATGTGGTCTCCCTCCAAACTTTCTGAGCAGGGACAAAACCAAGCCTTGCCTGACTCAATCTGTAGCCTCTAATCTTTCTCTCGTCCCCAGCTACCTGCCCATGCTCCCCATTTCACAAAAAAGGAGATCTCTTTTCTCTTGAGGGATTTACATAAAGAGCCTGAATAAACTTGTCAAGCTCCATGCAGCAATGTTAATTTTGCTTGTGAAACTGCAGCCTTGGAAGACCCTCCATCTCCCGAGTCTTTGCAGCCCTAGTAAATGGCCATTTATTAGCTGCAGTCCATAATTTGCTTCCTTCTGTGACCCATCTTGTAATTTTCCTTGAGATGACAAGCTCTGAATGAACAGCATACTCATTTTCCAGCTATAGCATATAAAATATGGATATGGTCATGAAATCTTGAATCCATCAAAAAAAGCAAAGAGCTTTCCTTTTAGGACCTAAGGCTCTAAGGACCCAGGGCTGGGCTGGAGCCTCCATACCCTGCAAGCTGCAGTCTGCTCAGGCACAGAGCAGTGATACTGATCTCAATTACCAGTAACTTGATTCACTCTAGTGCTCCGACAGATGAGCTTTGATGAGCCCCACAGTAGCAGTTTAAGAACTTCCTGGTGACCCTCCTCCCATTACTCTCTTTGCAGAATTGGCAGATGAGAATGTGCATCCTCCCGTGGCTCTACCATGGTGAAGTTTGGTGCATTAGCTTAAAAGCACTGAGATACCAGATGATGAACTGGAGCTGCTGAGACTTTCTGTCACAGGGGCAATAACTTGTGGCTGGTGGAGAGGGCAGACAGCTGGATATAAAAGTAGCCTAAACTGTCACAAAAAGACTGGCCAGTTCATCTGTCAACCCTAAGTGAGTGGTGAATCAAACTGCATTATCTTCTGCTCAATACTGAAGAGCAGCAGTTGTCAGGAAGCTCATGCTCACTACACAGAGGGGGACAACTCACAACTAAGTCCTCATTCTGAGACTCTGGAGAAAGTGAGCAGTGGAGAGACCTTACCTGAGAAAACCAGAAAAGGACTTTAACACAGTCAAAAGTTTAACTTTATTTCTTTAAACCTGGACCCTGAATACAAGCAAACTATGGTCAATAGCAAGCAAGGTTGTTTACAGACCAAAACCAGCTCAGAGGTTTCATTTTTTTCTGGAACCAAGGACTCAGAGATGCCATGCTTTGTAAATGACCCTATGGAGACTTTAAGTACTACCAGTCTGTGGAATATTTCCCTTGGAATTTCTCCAAGCATTGGGATCAGAGAATGACAGCATCAGCAGACCTGAGAGTGTGAGCTTATTTGGTTTAGCAGAGCACCATTAGTTGCTGCTCTATCCTAAGCCACTTCATGGAGGTAAGCAGGGGACTGTTCTTCTGCATAAAAGATCCTGACATCTGAGTCTTGGTGAAGAAAGGTTTGAATTGGCTCATAGAATCACAGAATGGTTTGGGTTGGAAGGGACCTTAAAGATCTCCTAGTTCCAATGCCCCCACCATGGACAGGAATACCTTCCACTGGACTGGGCTGCTCAAAGCCCCATCCAACCTGACCCTGAACATTTACAGGGATGGGGCATCCACAGCTTCTCTGGGCAACCTGTGCCAGTGCCTCACCACTCTCAGAGTAAAGAATTGCTTCCTAAAATCTAAACCTACCTACCTACCCTCCTTCATTTTGAAGCCATTCCCCCTTGTCCTGTCACTACACCTGTAAAAAGTCCCTTTCCAGTCATTTAGTGAGAGTTTCTTGGGGAAACGGGCACAGCCCTGGCAGGGATAAGAAAGACTGCTGAAGTGGAGCTACACAGAGCTGAACATTTAACTACAATATGCAGAAATGGAAACATCTTCCATCCCACAGCCTTCAACATCAGGCACTCTTCACCTCCTAGAAATTCATACACTTGCTAAGCCATATGGGCTTTCAAGTGCTTTACAGCATCCTACTACAACTCTAGTCTTATTAAAAATCTTATCAGTAACTGTGAATGATGAAATTGTGCCCCATCACAATGATGCAAGCAAGATAGTTCATATCTCATAGAATTTTGACCTCAGTACTCTTCATACACATTCATACTTCTCTACATCTAACACTCTCCAGGCACAGTTTCAAATTCATCTCAACACCATGAGGGCTAGAAGCACTTTTCTAAGGAGATGCTGTAATTTTACATAATCATGACTCCAGAAAAAATCCAGACTCCCTAACCAGATATGTCCCATACTAACCCTGCAGACATGAACACAGAGGCTACAGAAGAAAGAGTAAATTTGAATGTGAATTAAAACATGAAATTTCCTAGACATGCAGTTGCTTTGCTTTATTAATTTTACCTTTAATTGAAGCCCTAAAGTGGACTTTTCTTGAGAAGACAAGCAGAAAATCTGGAACCTGAGAAGAACCTAAAGAAGCTGCCTTACAAATGTGCCTATCTGAATTCGTATGTATACATATATATAACGAGTTACTGCCCTCAGATGTTTTCAGTAGAGCTCCTATAAGCATCAAGCATTGTCACACATACAAATAGAAATGGTCTGAGTTCATGAGGAAACCCTGAAAAGATAAGAGAGGTTATTTTATTCCTTCAGGGAGGCTGTGTTCTTCACTTGGACTGAGTCCTCACCAGCCAGTCTTCTTGTTAAGACTTCTCCCCTTCAAACAAGGGACCACCCAACCAGGTAGTTTGAGAAGAGTTTATGATGAACAATAACAAATAGCAGCATGGAGAAATAAAAGGGAAAATAGGGGCTCCAGGCAGAAAGGATAACAGTGTCCAATAGACAAATTTCATATTGAGAAAGATATGAGGAAACATGTCAAAGAAGAGGATGCAAAACCAAGTCGAGAGCCCACACCAAAAGACAGAGTTCAAAATTATGGGAATAGAAGGAGAGGACCATCCAGCAGTTAGTGACCTAGTTGGTTTAAGTTCAGAGAGAATCTCAAAAATCAGGACACCAGTGCTACATAGCCTCAGTGAAATGGAGAAGGTGGTCAGTGGAAATGATTGAAGACACAGAAGATCCAGCACCACCTTCCACATGCTCAGGACCAGAGAACCAGAGCTCTGGAAGTTAAGGGAGGAGCAGCTGTCGGAGGACATTAAGTCTGCACAGGGATGGAGCCTAGGATATGGTGTATGCCTCTGTGGGAAATGAGTGGCTTTTCAGACACCTGATTTTATTCCCTGGAATAATTTTGATAGGAAAAACAATTTGTTAGGCCTGAATGACTTCTTGGAATAAATCAATTTTCCTCCTTTACCAGGAATGACCATACAACTCACAGAAGCCAGCATAAAGCCAGTTACAGCTGGCCTAAGCTATACAAGTAGAAATAAAATGGTTTTGAACACTCCACATGCTGGTGAAAACATTCCTGCTCGTTCCAGGAGATGCTGATACTGGCCATGGCTGGGGAAAAGACACCGAACTGGGCAGAGTACCTGTGAGGAACCTCCTGTGAGGCCCTTCTTACCCTGCATGTAAGGTAAGAAAAGCATGGCAGCTTTACTTCCCTGGTCTACTGGCCTAAGCAGTCCAGTAATGATCACTGGGTTTTGTTCTATAAGTTCTGCTTCCAAGTGAAGAAAGGAAGCCTGTGGGCTAGGGTGCTTGGCATCAATAGAGGGAGAAACATCTGCTTATGGAATGCAGGTGGCTGCAAAAATCTTATTTTTTTCTTTTTCTATTTTTTTCTTTTTCATAGGAAAGAGCATTCCCCATGGCTACACACACAGACATCAGATTTAAAAATAGCCAAGTTCCACCTCGACTGTGGGTGAGTGAAAGACAGAAGACAGATGCATTGGCTGCCAGCTACACTTGACATCTACTTTTTCTTTCCTCACCCTGGCAGCCAGCAGTTGCACACATGTGCACAGGTAAGGTCCTCAGTGGCAAAGCACACGGTGTCTGCCTCCCCCTCAATTCACTGACTGCTGCCTGCCAGCTGTGTTTGTCTGGGAGCCACATAAACCCACACTCCCCATTTAGTGCATCAAGCATGTATAAAAATCACCAAGTTCCTCCTATTTGTCCTACTTAATTCACAAATTCCTCACTAGTCATTTATGTGTGGGGATTGCTATCGAGTTCATTGTAAAGGTTAACACATCTCTGTTTCTGGCTTGTTTTGTTAACTCCTTTAGTGCTTAATCTACATGGACGCTTTCCATGGCTCCAACCTATATAGGGATTGTGTGTGCTTGTGCATGACTGGTCTCACTTTCAGACCCTGGCCCAGGTCAATTAAAGGTGATCAGTTTCAAGGAACAGGTCTTGGTCTTGCTTCCTTCCTCTTACCCAGACTGCAGGAGATTCCTCCTCTTTTTCTTCACTGGCTTTAATCCACCCACTGTTTATGCTTCCAACCAAATTCATTCACTGAAAACATAAGGCACTACTGCCCACATACTCAATGCTACTCTTCATGTGCTCATCAGCAGTAGAAGCCACAGTAATTCAGCAAATTTGGCTATTTTATTTGCAAACATGTTTACAAGCATCCTTTTATGCATTTACCTAAATCACATGGTTCACAGAGAAGTCCTTTCCATGGAAAATTATGGATGCTGAAAAGTCACTTGCATTCCAACCACAACTTGACAAATTCAGAAAAGGAAAATTCATCTAGTGCATTAAACTTTAATTAACTGGATGTCAGGGCACTATTTGAGGGCAGTATCACTGTAGATTTATGTTATTCTTACAGGTTTCCCTCTTTTGGTAATGCTGTAAACAAGATACCTTTGATCTAAGCTACTGTGGACATTCTTCGGTTTTTACATGTGTTTTCCATAATTTTAGTGTGATATGATTTCCTAATAAATCTGTTCCAGGAGCATCAAGGCTGCATTAGGGTCTTGCAGACACACCGTAGAGTACAGTAAGTAATAATGCAGTAAGTATTAATACAGTAAGTATTAATACAGTAAGTATTAATAAGTAATTAGTAAGTACAGTATAAATACAGTATTAATGCAGTAAGTATTAATACAGTAAGTATTAATACAGTAAGTATTAATAAGTAATTAGTAAGTACAGTATAAATACAGTATTAATGCAGTAAGTATTAATACAGTAAGTATTAATACAGTAAGTATTAATAAGTAATTAGTAAGTACAGTATAAATACAGTATTAATACAGTAAGTATTAATACAGTAAGTATTTCTTGTTCTACATTTCGAGCTTGGCATGCTAAGCATCACATTTCTGGTCTAGGAAGATGGACAGGAAGAATGGAAAAGATCCCATTATCAGAACAACCTTAGAAATAGAACAGACTTGGTCTCTTCTGCATAATGACAAGGCATTGAATCTTGTTCAGTTTAACAAAAAGAAGGCTGCAGAATTGATATGGCCACTACTAATGAATACTGACCTAGGAAGTACCAACAGATGTCTGGGTTTACTCAGGCATGTCTTCTCTTTCTGTCTGAAATGTTTGCCCAGGTGGAATTTTCCCATTTGTCCAAAATTCCCAGACATTTGACCTGAGCAGCAGCAATAACTGTAGCTATGCTCTGCATGACCAGAAAGTCCAAGCTAATAACTGGTGTACGCAGACATATAAGCAGTACAGCACACATGCATATGCCTGTTTACAAAATCCCACCTAAACCTGATAACATAATAAAAGAGAATTCTTAATCCAGGGGCCAAGAAAATCCCACAGCTGGATGCTGCAGCTGTGCATACTCATTTTTCACATCAGTGTTTCCAACAGTGGGGAGAAACAGCTGATGGAGTAACTTTCCAGGCATCATTGGGAATCCTTCACCATCAATGTTTAAACCATGAATGGGTATTATTACTGAAAAATGCTCCTAAAGGAAATGAAGAGGGAAGTCCCATAACCTTCAGCCTGCGGGGAGATGCTCACAGTAGTCCCTTCTCCCTTTAAAAACTCCTCATCATCCTCCATTTCTCAAAATACCCTTCTCTCAGGAGAGCTCTGAATACTCACTGACATCACAAGGACAATCTTTGGAGAGGTCAAGACAACGTGGCAGTGAAGGGGCATGACCACCCTCATGAGCATACCTGGCTCTTTACAGTGGCAGCTGGATCTTAATGCCGTGTCTCCTCTAGTCCAACAAGCAAAGGAAAAGACTGGCAGTGGAGACCAAGAGACAAAAACCAAAGCTGCAATAAGACAAAAAAGAAGAGGATTTTGTCCAAAAGCCATGCATCTCAACTGGAGACTACTGGTTTAAACATAGCAGCCACTCCCAGGGAAGTCACACTCGTATTTGCGACGGAGCAGCTGAGGGTCCTGCCTGTCCCCACAAACACTGGCAGTCCTCAGCCAGGGTGAAGGTCAGCCAGGTCCTCACATCCAGACCTGGTGGCCCTAGTACCTCTGTTCATGAGACACTATTTTTTCCCCTTACCCAGCTGCAGGCTGTTCCTGCCAGCAGCCTCAAAGCTCTCGACCTGCTATTAAAACAGCCTCAGAGAAAGTAAACATGACCAATGGAAAAACAAAAAATATCACCCAAATGTCTAAGGAAACCATGAGCTACATCCAGCACAGATTTTTCAAAAGGACAAGGATTTTCATGGCTCAGCGTTCTAATTTGTTTGACCGTTTATTTCCAAGGAACACATCCAAGAGTGACAAGCTCCATTTATTTCAATGGGCAGCATATGCCAGCAACGAGAATGGCGTACGCTATAAAAGAGAATGGATGTTCTCAAGCATCCTAGAAAGCTGTCCTTCAGCAGACAGAGGACATGGAGGTAATGGAAGTGCAACTCTGCTCTGACAAGCAACACCATAAAAGCAGCATCCTGGCTTCTCATGTTTGATGTCTCCCCATGGCAGACCTGAGAGATTTGCTCAAGCTGAAAGTGAAAAATTATTACCTAATACCTGGCCCAGTGCTGAAGAGAGCAGTTGGATTCTTTCATTGTTCTACTTTTCTGGGCCATAAGGACATCTCCTTGGGACATATGGCCACTTCAGGGTGTTAGTGCTTCACCCTTTTAGACTTTTAGAGGCTACCCACTAACCCAGACTATTCTCACAAATGACATCACCTTCAAATCATTGTCTGATGTGAATATGAGATGTTCACACAAGAAAGTGCCCTCTTTTCATAAAAGATCATCCTGTGGCAGTACTGTTTTCTGTCTTGTGTCTTTGTACTACATCCTGAAGACAATCCTCTTCTGAATCTTGCCATTTCAAAGTCTGATTCCACTGAAGCCTGAAAAACCATGAGTTGTGAGTCTCTGTCACAAATTCAGTATCACCTATGACTTGATATTGTTTAGTGGCCTGTGACACTTTACTGTAAGTCTCACAGGAGTGGGCAACTTTTATTTGCTATCATTAATAAATTAACTAATATTAGTTCTGTGTTAGGACTTACCTAGAGAGCAGTCTAGTTCATAAGGTTTTAGCTTGTCAGCAAGCACTGGAAGTCAAAATAGAATGATTCTCGATTTGCTTTTCAGTGAGATGGCCCCAACAAAGGTTGGATGTGGCTTTGTTCATGCTGAGTCTTTTTCTGGACACCTTTCATTCTCATTAAACTTAAGAGGTTGCTGGAAGGAGCAGTGTGAGCTGCAGTGTTGTCCACAGGAATCCACTTCCCCTTCTCCTGTACCTCCAGCCAGGCAATATCTCAAGCCAGGTAAAGAAGAAGAGATGTTCATGACTCCCTTACAGCCCTCCAGCATGGCAAAATGAAATCCCAAATTCTCCTTCAGGAGACTCATGTCTACCTGTGCTGCAAGGCTAGGTTGCAAGGTAGGTTGCAGTTCCACCTTTTTTTGGAAAAGCCAAATCAATGCTGTTCATGCCATTGAGGGCATCTTTGAAACCATGTAGGAATATTAGCTTGCCTTGATGCCAGTGAGGTGCTTGCTTAATGAAGAGGCCAAGCATAGACTTGTGGCTGGCTCTGTGTGTATTTGGGGATATAAATCATAAGGTGGCTTTGCATCTGTGCAGCTTTCTTTGGGACCATGCTGATTGCCAACATGCAGATCTCCACTTGCTGTGAGCTATTTCCAAGGGAAAAGACAAAAAATGGTTGAGGGAGAGCTATAGTCATCCTTCCTTTGTCAAAGTGGGACTTTTAGTTTCCATCAAATGCACTTTTGTCCCTCAATTTCTGATTGTTTTAGATGACTTCCACGCCTGGGCCAGTTGGCCCCATGTATGTTGAGCTCTCAAAACCAGCCTCTTGCTCCAGGTGTGAGTGGTGAGAGTCAGGAGAGCTCTCTGTTGGGAGATTTTGGCCCTGCTTCTGGGCTTTGGGGCTTTATTAGGTCAAAGAAGAGCCAGGCTGTCAGTTCCAGCATTTCTGACTGGCATTTTAAAGCTAAAGATACAGACCCTGGGTCTTGCAGTTGATGTGAGAAGATTTGCAGTATTCCAGCAGAGAGGTTTGGGAAGACACCCCGGGCCTGGCATGCCCAGGGCAAACTGGGATCCTCTAGATTTAACACATCTGGTAGTGGACCAGTGGGGTAATAGAATCCCAGGGGCAGTAACCAGTGCTTTACGAGGTGTCAAAAATGTCCATCATAACTGAACAGCCTTGTGAAGCAACTGTGTGGTCTTTTCCTGAAAATTAAAACTAAAAAGCAAGCCATATGATGACAGCATCTGTAGCAGAGAGCAGGGTGGCTTGCATGAATTAGCAGCTTCCTGGCTGTTATCTGTGGCAGCCTTAGCCAGCTACTTATTCCATCACCTGCAGCTTCTGTGGGCTGAGGCCTCAGACTTACACCTTGGGGAGCACTGCAAGCCAAAGCCCCCAGCACTGAGCCACAGTCAAAAAAAAGCTGGAGGTCTCCTCCACAGCTTTCTCATTTAAGTCTGGGATCGTGGTCATTTGATGGAATAGGATCTTGGGTCTTGGAATGTGGTGCACAGTGACCTTGAATGGCTCAGATCCTCATCTCCAAAGAGCACCTGTGAAGGTTACCAGTAAGGTGGGCTGACTGGGGATGTGCCACAGTCCCAGTGACTTGTATCTGAATCTTCCTGGCATGTCCCATTGCAGGCAAGAATAGATTAGCCAAGAATTTTCAGAAGCACTGCTGAGATAATGTTGGATATCCATGGAACCTGTGCCAGTATGTGGGGTCAGAGCAAGTGATGGCCTCCTGCTGCCTTGGAGACTTGTTATGGGTAGGGGAACAGAGATAAATCCCCAAATTTCCCTGGGAGAAGTGCTATTAGGATCCACTTTCAGGCATTTCTTTCCCTAGTGGGCCAGGTGTCAGGCAGGGGGGTTATATTCTGTGCAACATTATCCACCATTAAAAAAAAAATAAACAAAACCCAAAATTACTCAGGTATTACTCAATTCATTGTTAAGGTCCTGTAAGTCATATCAAGTGCAGAATCTCTCCCCTTTCAGAGATCTTCCAGCCTGTTGCATATGGATGACCCTCAGGGATCCCTGCAAGTGTCTTCCTGCCACCTCTCCCCCATGCTTCCTGATGATGGGACCCAGAACCACCCACTGAGCTGCTGGTGAGCAGCAGAATCAGTTCTGCTCTGTCTTACCCACCCTTCCTGCTGTCCCTTTCTGGGGGCTCCAAAGGGAGCCCACCAGTACAGGCTCCTGGCACAGAAAAGTCCCCATGGGAGAAGATGATTACACCCAGAAAAGTGGCTGTGGCACCCATTTGAAGGGATCTGCAGGGAGGGTAATGGGGATCAGAGCAGAGAAGGCACTGCCATCTGGCAGGGGCTGGAGCAGGGTGACAGCAAGAGGAGTCACTTTGGTCACAGGCATCCCCTGACTCAGGCACGAAGGGGCCTGGCTCCATCCAGTCTCTTGAGAGCAGAAAAGCCACAGACTCATGGCTGACTCCCTCGCCTCATTGTCTGTGCACTGGAGCAGGGAGGGCAGGAGGCAGAGGGAGTGAGGGAGCCCTTCTGTCCCCCTGGCTCTGACAGGTCCGTGCCTGCCACGCACTGGGATTGGGGGTGGGTGGGAGACAGGGCAGGGGGACCGCCAAAATAAACGAACTAAGAAACCAGTCTGATGATTCTCCACAAGCTTGGTATACATGATGCAAATTGATGTTTAAAGCTTATTTATTAGCTTACATGCGAAATGCCAGCGGTGTTTTTCTAGATCAGTGGGTATCCAATATTTGGGCGGGGGGAGACGACGGCAGTGGGAGCGAGCATGGCTAGAGACTGTATATCCAGAGGCTAGGGTTTATATCATGGGCTGCTCTCGACTGTTATAATTTGTGGCACAGATTCAGCGAGAATCTGATCTGCTGAAAATATTTGGGCTGTGAAAACTCCCACACTGTGACAGATGTCAAGTCCAATTAAGTGACTCGTGTCCAGGTTTCTGTCCAATAGGCTTTCCCATTAAATACCAATTTAAGAGGGAAAAAATGCCGCCCCCTTTTCTCCGAGCCTTTATCTCTTCCGACCATCTCTAGGCGAAACCCTTTGGTACCAGAAGTGGAGCCACACGCATCTCTGCTCCGTCTGTCTGTCTCGCCCCTGCCACCTTCCGCACCCCTCCTTGGCTTCTTTGCCGCTCCGGGAGGGGTGGGAGGAGGAACTGCACTTTCTTTTTATGCATGTGAGCGTACCTTGTCCTGCACCGCCGTTATCTCTCACAGCCGCTCCGAACCCGCGCCGAGATTTTCGTTTATTTCGTTTTATTTTTCTTTTTCAGCGTTCGCATATTTTCCTTTATTTTTCACTCGAAAGATGCAGGAGGAGTTAGGAAGCTCAGGGACGGATGGGGGTTTCGTTTATCCTTTTTTTTCTCCCCTCGCCAGTTCTTGAAGGACCAGAAGAAGAACTAAACCAAACATTCATTTTCCGACGGCGTCTGCCCCTCTCCGCCGGACCGGTGAATTAACAGAACCTCACGTTACAACCCCCACCCCCCCCCCCAAAAAAAAAAAAAAAAAAGAATAGAGAAGAAAGGAGGGAGCGACGCATTGTTACCCCGACCCGCGGCGTGCCTGTGCGCCGGGCCGCGGCGGAACAAAGCCGGCAGCGCCGCGCCGGGCTCCGCGCCCCGGGCTCCGGGCTCCGCGCCCCGGGCCCCGCCACCGGCCCGGCCCGGGAGCGGCGGGGCTGCCGCAGGGAAGGAGAGGCTCAGGGGGCGGGAGAGAGAGAATAATCCCGGACGGTGCCGGTGCTGTCGCCGCATCCCTTTTGTTATTTATCGCGGTCGGGGAAGAGGAGGAAGAAAAGCGGGGGAGAGGGCACTTTCCTCCTCTAAAACCGACCGGCCGAAGCCGCCGGTGCGCTGAAGCCGCTGCCCCGGACAAACGGGCGGAGGAGGACTTTGATGGGGAAACGCTTTTTCTCCCCTGATGCATCGTAAGTAACTTAAGTTGATATTTATACTCCGCAAACAAACACGACAGTATAACATCTCCCGTCTCTGGAGCGCTGGAGGCCGCGGCGAGGGATGAGATCTGCCTTTCCCCATTCGAGCAGGACACTTTTTCGCTCGTAATTAATTTTATTTGATTTTGATTTTTTAATTTTTCCATGCTCCGCTCCCGAAGGGTCATTTGAACTGTAAAGAAATCGCCGAGGGGGCGAGGGGACCTGGAGAGAGAGGCTATCCAAACAACTCCGCCGAGGTAAGCAGCCTTAACAATATCTTTCCCTTTTGCAGGTAGCAGGGAGCATGGGTTTACTGTAATAATAATAATAATAATAACAAAATAATTTTTTAAAAATAGAGAGGGGGGAGGGGGTAAAGACCCTCTTTGCAGATCAGCTCGCCAAGCCTCACCGTACAGATAAATCCAAATCAAAGCGAAAAATTCAACACACACCATTAGAGAAACCTCTAAGCAACTTTCTTCAGGAATCACCGCTTTAATTGCCCGTATTCGTACAATCGCCCTGCAAATCCTGCCTCTCTAACCTGCTTTCTGCATAAGCCCCCTCGCTTGGGTGCCAGTTGAAAGGTGATTTTAAACCTTTCCTCTGTATCTTTTTGCCTCACGAGATCACTGATACCTGACTTGCGCGCTAATGGGTTTTTTCCCTACCCCTGCCTTGTGGGCCTGATTAACGCTCCTTATTAAAAATCGAAGAGGAAGCGTTTCCGACGGGCCTGGCAAGAGACGGCCCTTTCCCAGAGAAGGAAGAGCTCTTCTCTCCCACTCCCCAGTCCTGGCTGCCTGCGCACCCCGGGGAGCGCTGAGCCTCGGCCCCCAGCGGAGCCCCTCTGCCCCGCCACGCGTGCCCCGCGTCTCGCCCCGTTGGGGGCAGCTTGGCTCTATCCCTGCCTGGGGAGAACTCCTCCTGCCCATGTGGTTGTTGTTGTTATTATTATTACCACAATAATAATACAGTTCATTTTTCCGAACCGGGTCTGAGGCCTGACAGGGACTTTCCCTGGAAACTTTATGTGGAAATAGTTTGCAATCTTAATTCGGGGGAAGGGAGGATGCGATGTTCCCTCCTCCATCAGGCTCGCTCCCCACCTCGCTCAACACCCCAGCTGCACACACGCACGCACGCACACACACACACACACATTTGTGTCCAAGGTTATTCACTAGTTGCCTGATGTATTGTTTTATTACATGCCGGCATGTCCACGGACGCGCTCGGATTTGTATTGCTGTCTACATGACAGATGGTGCTCTGTGAGGCCGCAAGAAGATACGATTCAATTTTCTTTTGAAAGGCACGTCCGCATTTATTTATTTATTTATTTAGCCTCCCCCTCTTTTCGCGCAGGGAGGGGAGAGGAGGGAAAATTTAAAGGGATGGAAAAGTTCGGCCTCTGCTTTGAGGTTTTGTTTCTTTTTGAATTCGACGCTTAGGAAACGGAAACTCTCCAAACATTCCCATTTGATCGCTAGCAAATCGCTATCTGCACGATTAGCATCAGGAAAGGAAAGAAAGAAAAAGAAAAAAAGAAGGAGCACAGAAAAAAGAGCAGAGAGAAGAGCCTAGCAGATACATCGGATCCCGTAGGGATTGGGGAAATAAATCTCCCCACTGGCCTTGTTATATTTGTGGAGCCTTGAGCTGTGTATTTAAAAGTATCGTGTCTGTAGCCTGGATCCCATAGAGTGTTTCCGAAAGAGAAACAGTTAAGCAGAAACTGGCAGGCTAGAAAGGACAATATTAAAATTGGGGGCCTGGACGGAGAGGGGGGCGGGGAATCAACATATTATTGGAACACTGGATATTAGCTTGCTTGGAAAAAAAAAATCTTCTATTGCTCTCTGGGCCTGTTTCAAGACCCAAGGAAGCGCAGGGAATAACGGCAGGAAGTATATTCCGCTGAAGCTGCCGTCAAACGCTAGAGAAGGGATGGATAAATGAGGGTATCGTTTATCCCCGATATTGCTCTCATTAGTACTCTCTGAAGGAGCCGCAACTCGTCCACCCGGCTCTCCCCCCGCCCCGGTCGGGCGGTACCGGCGCCGGGGGCAGGGCGCGGGGACCGGCATGTCCCTCGTGTCCGTGCCCGTGTCCCTGCTCCCCGCCTTGCCCCTGTATCCCGGGGCCGGGGCCCTGACCCGCTCTCTTTGCTTCTCTGTCTCGGGAAGGCTCCTCCGCCCCCTCCAAGATGATGCTTAGCCCGGACCAAGCTGCCGACTCCGACCACCCCTCCTCGGCGCCCTCCGACCCGGAGTCCCTGGGCGGCGCGGACGCCCAGGCGCTCAGCTGCTGCGTCTCCGACCCGGAGCCCGCCGAGGGCGGCGGCGGCGAGGGCCGGGGCGGCGGCGGCGGCGGCGGGGAGGGCCGCGGCGGGGTCCGGCCCGGGCTGCACCCGCCGCCGCTGAGCCGGGAAGAGAAGCGCCGGCGGCGCCGCGCCACGGCCAAGTACCGCTCGGCGCACGCCACGCGTGAGCGGATCCGCGTGGAGGCCTTCAACCTGGCCTTCGCCGAGCTGCGCAAGCTGCTGCCCACCCTGCCCCCCGACAAGAAGCTCTCCAAGATCGAGATCCTGCGCCTCGCCATCTGCTACATCTCCTATCTCAACCACGTGCTGGACGTGTAGCGCCCGACGGACGCCCGGAGCCCCGGGACCCCCAGTCCCGTCGCCCCGGGTCCGGCCGCGGCGGGCAGCGCCTTCCCCGGGGCGGGCGGCGGGGCGGGGGGTCCCCGCTGCTTGTGCTCCCCGCCCCGGAGGGCTCCCGCCCGGTCGAGAGCCAGCTTTTCGAAGAGAAATGTAAAACCGGATTGTCTCTTCAGGCTGTCAAGTGCCCCTTTATATATATCCAAAAACATCTACTTGTGACCTTAAACGTGTGACCCATGGGTGCAGTTAAAAATAACTATTTTTTATTTATGGTAGAAGGAGTTGACAATTTATTTTTTTCAAGATTTATTTATTTTTCAGAGTGGTGGCAATTTTACTTTGGATACTTCGTGCCAATTGGTTTCTATAGTCGGGTGTTTACACTTTCTCCTGTGGAATATTATGTTTGACTTTATGAGTGTTTGTTGGGATCAATACAGTGTTCAATTTATTTTCTTTTTAATTTATTTTTTCCCTCCAATTATATTGCACTTGTGTACCACAAACCTCCCCTCCCTCCCTGTTTATAAGTATATTTTATATATATCAAGGCATTTGTTCTTGACCTTTTTTCTTTCGTTCCTTGTGTGGGATCAACAACCACTAGCACTTAACTAGGAGAGGGGTTTTTTTTTAAACTTGTTGTTATTCTGATCTATAGTTGCGTCTGAAAAGTACTTTGCAAATCGTTTATAAGGGAAGTAGTTTCTTTGTGGGTGTATATGTGTGTGTGTGTACACATGCATGTGTGTGGGAGTGAGCGTGGGTGTGTATGTGTGTGGTATATTTTTAGGAAAGGACATTTTTTCCTAAAAAAAAAAGAAAAAAAAAAAGAAAGAAAAGTAAATCCAGGACTGCTTTCCTTTGTGACAACCAAAAAAATTCTATAACCTGAAAATATTTCATGTTCTTTGCTGTGAATCTCTTAAAACAAGAAGCGCATTTTAGGGACAAAAAAGAAAAAAAAAACACATCTGCTATCCAAAGATTTTAGTCTTTTTCAGGGTTTTTTTGTGTGTCTATGTTGCTTTATATAATGCAATATTTTGTAGTGAAAATAGATAAATCTGGTTTCTATCTGATGCGTTTTTCATATCTCTCATGAATGGTGAGCTGTTTTGCATATAAATAAAAGTATCAAATAAAAGCTGTTTTTTCCTAATTATTTTTCCCTGTTGGTCCTTCTGTAAGACAGGCATGAGATGTCCTTATGAATAAGGATTGCAAAGGCTTCTCAAGTCGTGTGTGGGAAGCTTCAACAGGTTACCTGCCTCTTCCTAGGGAGACTCGGACTGCAGTCCCTCCAGCACAGCTTCCCTGCTCCAGCCGCTCTCAGCTGGCTGCCCTGCCCAAATGCAAAGGAGACACAGAACCCTTGCTGTCACTTTCTCCCAGTCTCATCATGACTGGCATCTGGTCACATGTTCCAAAGTTCAAGCTGTACAATCCAATCCGATGCTTGCAAGCACCTGTTTTGTTACCTCACACTTTGAAATGTCTGGCTTTGCCACCCAAATGTACGTGTTGTGTCCTGCCTGAGTGCACTGGGTTTTCTTTCTCTTGTTTAAATTCAGCTTTGATCCCTCTCTGGCCAGGTCTTATTCTACTGAAACCAAGGAAAAATCTTGTGCCCTTTCCCTGCTTTAGAAAACCTCAACCATAATCTTTCATACAATGCTTCAATTGACAAATCTTGTCATTTGAAACATGGAAGAGATACAGACTCAATGGCAGACAGGTTATTACCTGAGTAATGTGAGACTGTCTCATTTACTAAACCCTTTCCTCGTTTCCCACGAGGGGTTAATTTTACCTATAATTTGAATACTGCCATTGACTCTGGTGGCTGCATCATCCATTCTTACTTGCTGGAGAGATAAAACCCTCACCTCTACCCCATTTTTATGGCTGACACTTTGCACAGCGATTTAATTAAGTGTGGTCTTGACCAGCTGAAAAGCTCCATGCAGAAAACCTGTCAGAGAGACTGTTAATTCCATTTCCTACAAATACATGCTTGCCATGTCCCAAGGGAGCACACACTTGTTTGGTAGTTCAATGCACAGGTTTCAAATCCTGCATTTCAGGGCTGAAATAACTCCACCAACTTTGGAGTTGGCTTCCTTTGGGACAGGTTTGTTTCTTAGGTTCAATATCAGGGCGCTGTGTTGAGTTTGATGTAATTGACTGAGTGATATTATAAATCCTGCCATTCAAAAAGCCTTCATGCTACCAGCATTTGGGAGGACCTAGTTAATGAAAAGATAAACATATTATTTCCTTCTTGAGCATTGGGAATGCATGTTTTAGGGGGAGAGAGTGCTCTGCAACAGCTGACTGTAAAGTATGACGGCTGCAGTCACTGGCAGTTGTAGGTGTCAACCCCACATTCCCCCTGGCCTCACTTCCCCTTCTGGGGGTCCCGCACACGTGTCAGAGGCACAGGCTGAGATAATGCCTGAGTCTCAGGTTCCCAGCCACGTGATCCTGTGCCCAAGTGATAAGCCAGAAAGGCTGCTGTGTTGTGAGCAAAGAAGAGCACAGCGTGGAGATGTGTGGGAACAGGCTCAGGAAGTCTGAAAATCTTGTGGGCTCTTCCATTTTTACCATCCCTGAGACAACAGAGAGCCTGACTGCACTCAGATACAGAGCAGCAAGGGCTTTGCTTTCGGTGGTATCCAAAAGGTCAGATTTCAAGTTTAACCTGCAAAAGTGTCAGGACACTTGACCTGAAGAGATGTGCTTTTCTTCCCAAGTGTTATCTGATGTAAGAAATTGCTTTTTCCTACAAGTCCTGTCTCACTTCCATACACTCAACATCTTGTTTAAATCCTGTCCCCACCATAACATCACCCCAACTACTTCTGTTTTTCCTGCTGGCACCAAGAAGGAAGCTCATTCCCATTTAGCAGTGTTGAAAACAGAATGCAGGTTTTGCTCCCACATTCCACACTTTTTTTTTTTTTTTTTTTATTCTTAAGGAGCTGAGTAGTATGCACAAGCTACAAGGTCCATGCAAAAAATCAAGGCTGCATGGCTAAGTGCTCAGAAGTCTGGATTTATGAAGAATGGGTAAACAAATTTAACTCCATCTCATTGCAAGTCTGGGTTAGATAGCAATAAAGTCTAATTATATAATCAAAGTTTGCCTATGTCTACGTTCCCTCAGCAATAAAGGAGCGAATGACCTTGAATGACAATACTATAGGAGGAATGGGGTTGGAACTGCTGAATGGAAGTTTATATCACACTCAGTCATTACAACAACTGGAAGGGAAGAGATACAGTTAATATTTCCTGGTATTTTAGCCACATTCAGATACCTTTCTTGCACAACTGAAGAGGAGTTCATCCTACAAACCATGAAAGAAAGTGCACTTAGACGGAGAAGGCAGAGCACTACCTCCGGACCTTTAGCTGACTCTAAAAGAGGGACTTTAGGCCTGAACTGAATACAATATATAAAACATTTAAGACATTATATAAAACATATAAAACATTGAATGGAAACCTCCAGCATTCACAGAGCGCAAGTAGCTCTAATAGATAAACCTAAAATATCCCAGTACAAGAGATATCCAATGCATGCTACCATTGGGTTATAACACCTATTAAGACACATTTTCAGGCCTATATGGACTCACAGGGACACAGTGCAATACACACTCACATGGTATCATTAGGAAGCAGGGCAGCTAATGCATTCATCAGAACCCTGGGAACAGATCCTGACCCTGATACAGCAAATGAGGACAGACAGGAAGCCAAAAGTAACTCCTCCAAATAAACATAATGGTTTTGACAGGACTGTACAGCTAAGGGAAAACTGTATCTCAGTATCATACAGTTTCCTAAGAGATTAAAAGATCTCCAGCACAAAATATTCCAAAATATAGACTTGAATTTATGGTGCTATTACATATGCACATACAAAAGGAAGAATTTCTAGGCATAGACCATCACTGTCCAGCAAAGTGTGTGGTACTGTGCATTCAGGATCACATTATTCCCCAGCCACAAAGTCATGTCTTATTGTTTGTGTTAAAAAGTGTTTGAGCCAGGTGGGATATGACCATTGATACAGCAGATAAATTCTGAGGGTCTTGGATGTGATTTGATATCTTTGCTGCATTTCTAGCAAAGAGAATTTGTGCATGATTGGGAAGAGATGGGGGTGGGGAGCTGAAGAGGATGTTTTATATGAAACCCAATAAAGAAATGGATCTTTTCCATTATATAGCTGTGAAGAAATAGCAGAGACATTCTATCTATCTCTCCACATATCTATCCATCTAGCCATCCTGTAACCCAATTAACTCAGTTCTTTTAGGGTGAATAAATGTGTTCTAATATCAGCCATTATTTTTCAGTACTCTCAGTTTATTCTCCAGGGTGGGACAGATCAATAACCACAATAGCAACCGACCCAAAAGGA
The DNA here is from genome assembly GCF_023055355.1 of Agelaius tricolor. Classification (NCBI taxonomy): domain Eukaryota; kingdom Metazoa; phylum Chordata; class Aves; order Passeriformes; family Icteridae; genus Agelaius; species Agelaius tricolor. Next base: position 24,311,515 of record NW_027269269.1, read on the forward strand.
AAAGGCAATCTCTTGGCGCTTCTTATTTATTTCTTCAGAGCCGATTTCGTTTTTCCTGCCTCTTCCCCTGGTGACGGATTTTGCCTTTCCTGCCCAGAATGGCCGTGTTGTTTTATCCTGAGCTCTATTTGCATGTGAGCTTCAGATTCATCTTTGGCTCCTTGCACGGTTTGGGATGAGACCCTCCTGTCCCCAGAGAGGGGGGCAGGTGTTGCTCCAGTCGAGCGAATGGAACCAAATTACAGGACCGTCTGTCGCCTCCTCTGGGAGCCGGCAGAGGGAGGGGAGGAAGGGGAGGGGAGCGGGATGCCGTACGACAGAAAAGAAAAGCAGAACATCATACTGATGCCGATAAGAGCTTGAAAACACGAGTCACCCCAGCCCACAGCCCCACCCAAAACCATGCAGCAGCCACCTGAAAGAGAAATGTCAGGAGCAGAGACAGAAATACATTGAGTCACTGGGCTGGAATAACTCAGGCTCAAAATGAAAGAGAACTCAGACCCCATCCACTTTCAGACACAAGTGCAGGCACAAAGTTGCTGTTTTTCTCAGCTTACGGCTGTGCTCTTTGATGTCACCTCCTCTGTCCTTTCAGAGCAGGCTCCTCTGCCCACCACTGCTGTCCACCAAGTCCTCACAGCCCAGGTCTCACAGCAGATCCTGTGCCCCTCCCTCCAGCTGCTCCTTCTGGCCTTCCCACAGCCACACTGCCCTTCAAGGTCCCTGAGAGAGGCATTCTGTGCAGGGGTGGCTCTGCTCCTCTGCCACCCCACCAGCCCATGCCCTACAGTGCAGCCAGTCCTTGCTCTCACAGGGAGCTGCTTGGTGCTCCAGCTCAGGGCTGGCGTCTCACTTCTCATCCATGCAGATTTCTACTCAACTGATCTGAGAGAGGTGATGTGACAGACTTACGCTTCTCAAACCACTCATTTGCTTAAGGCATTCCTAGCAAATTAATATAGGACCCCCATCTACCCCACCCCGCCCCCCACCTTGTGTTTGCTGTTTTTTTGTCCCAAACTTTCCTAGACATGAGTGCACACACACACTGTTGTATGCAATGATTTCTCTCGGAGTGGCTGGGGACAGAGTCACTTGAAAAGCAACAGGTGACAGTTGTTCTGCTGTTCCTCACTAAAACAAGAAGAAAATCAGAGAAGAAATTTGTGGAGAATTCAGAGGAGCTTTGAAAGAAGGCATGAAAAAAGGTGCCATTAGGAGTGCTTAAATTAAAGCAAAAGCTGCATTGAGTGAATGACTGGCAGAAGAAGCCAGGTCACATAGGTGGAGGGACCTCATCAATCAGCAACTGGGCATAACATAAAGGATTTTCCATGAGGGTTATGGGATGTACACTGAACCTGAGGTCTACAGCACGGCATAACGAGGAGCAAACGGCATGTGAAAAGGTAGGCAGCAAACATAGGAAGGGATGGCAGCAGGAAGTGTGAGAAAGGAGAAGGGTATCAGTGGCTGGGTAGAGCTGCTGGTATGGGGGGATGGGGAAAGATGCTCCGGCAAAGTCAGAAGGAGCAGCTTGCTTGGGGGTTAAAAGCAAGTTCAGTCCAGGAACAGACAGGAACCAGGCAGGAAGGGAACTGGAAGGAGTTGTTAACTAGACATTCAAAACTACTCGGGAGAGATCACCACAACTATAGTCATGGCCAGAGGGATGGACTGGCACAGTAACATTTTTTCAAGGACCAAAAGACAAGGGGTTTGTCATATAACATCTATTCTCCAGAGAAATTCTCTGTCTCCTTGCTCAAAACAATTCTGTGCATAGAAGTGGCAGAAAGATTTGCAAACCCTAGGGCTAGAGCTCAGCAATCAAGAAAGAAAAGAAAGAAAAGAAAGAGAGAAAGAAAGAGAGAAAAAGAGAGAAAGAGAGAGAGAAAGAGAGAAGAGAGAAGAAAGAAAGAAAGAAAGAAAGAAAGAAAGAAAGAAAGAAAGAAAGAAAGAAAGAAAGAAAGAAAGAAAGAACAGAGCAGGAGAAAGCAGAATTCCACTGTGTGCAGTCACAGCATTCAAAGACAACTCTATCCCACATATCGGACCCAATATTCCCAATACCAAGGATCTTCTGACCATTTAAGCAATTTCAAGATTTAAGACAGGCTTCAAGACTGTCCCAGAAATGATCCCTACAGGATAGAGCCACAAAGCTGTATTGGACTTTTGTTATTCAAGATAATAAAGACAAGGACTGACCATGAAAAATTGCAGAAGGACTGTGTGAGACTGATAAAATAGCACAAGCAATTCAATCTAAATAAAGTGATAAGGTGATGCATGCAGGGAAGAACATTTCTAACTTCACATATAACTGATCAGTCCTGAGCCAAGCACAGAAGCAAGATCTTGTAGCTATGATATATTGCTTCATGATAACATCAGCTTGGGTCTTCGTGTCATGGAAAAAGAAAATGAAATGTAAGATATTATTATCACCATTGAGAGCATAGAACAGAACAGGTAGAGAGCAAGGTAGAGATCATCATTATGCTGTGCATAAAACCAAAGTCTGTATCCTGAATTCTATGTGCAGCTCTGGTACAGTCTCAGTAAGAGCAAAATAAAAGTCCAGAAGCATCTGAGAATGGCAGCAAGGGTAATACAAAGCATGGAATAGCTTCTATGCAGCAAATGGCTAAGTGAAAAGGACGGAGCCAACAGTGATTTTACAGAAAGCCATCATATCCCAGTTAACAAGGGAATGGTGGAGAGGGATCAGTTGTTCCCTGTCTCATCCAATATAATTTGATAACAGGAGGCGTCAAATGAAACTGTTGGATGCCAGGCTCAAAACAAACAAAAGGAGGTGTCTTGTCACACCATGTGCAGTAAAACTGTGGAACTCCTTCCTCGGGATGTTGTGAAAGCAAAAATATTATACAAGTTCAAGGCCAGAAGCTCACAAAATAGAAATCTGCTGAGGATTTTTAAATGTGTAGAAATTCCTCCCAACTGAGTCTCTCCTCAAACCACAAATGGTTGAAGGGCAGCAGACCTTTAGCAGGAAGTATCACATAGACCTCTGCCATTATGATATTCCCCAGGCATCTGCTTTGGCTCCCATTTGCACTGTGATGTTGGGATAGATGGATTTTCAGACTGGCTCAGTCTCCATCTTCATGATCTGAAGGAAATAGATCTTTGACAGATGCCAACATCTTTCAAGCCTTGGTCTCTTTGGACCTGAACACAAAAGCTGTCTACAGAAGCTGTCTGTGAGTCCTCAGTGGGCCAATGTGACAAGATAAATATAATCTTTTAGAGAGGAAGGGAGGAGGAGTTGTTCCCTGGGGCAATAAGCATAACAAATGTGGTTTTTCTGAAAGTCAAAAGGTTGGAGTTTGATGTCAAACACATAAAGGTAAGCTTCCAGCAGTTCCATGATCTCAAAGGAGTTACTTATGATTGTCACCAGAGTAACAATCCTAGAAGGATCCTGAAGATAATCATGATATGGTAGGATGGTCAAATGTAGGATGGGGCCTGCCTTGAATTCAGCCCCAATCTCCTTGTCCTGACATATTTTTCAGACTGTACTTTGAGAGGACTGCCTTCTGAACATGTAGGTCCTATTAGTCAGGGTCACAGCTTCTTATCTTGCTTGAGTTGCCCCAAGAAGATCAAAGCTCTGGAGACCTTAAATAATATTGATCTAGCAAAGTGTTTGAAAGAAGAAAGGACTGCTGAGAGACTTGAAGAGTTTAGATTCAGCCACTGTGTTCATCAAAACCTTACAAATTTTGACATACTTTAGATTCAAACCTCAAAAATGAGGAAGAAACAAGGAAAATGAAGGGAAAGTTAAAATGATAACAAAGAGAGGAGGAGTGAAAAAAGTGGTTTTCGTGAACTATAGGAGTAATGGACAATCATCTTCTAAGCTCATCCCACTGGGGCTTTTTGGGTGATCAAAGGTGTCTCAGACAAACAACCAGTCTCAGACCCCATATGTAGTCATTCAGAAAATCTCAGTACAGAGCAGCTTAAATCTTGTGGCCAGAGACCACCTCCCATATGAGCCTGGTCTTGCTGACCTGCTAGGAAGGGAGTCTTCAAAAGTGGTTTGGGGGCACTCACCCCGTTTTCTTGATGGGGACAACGAACACAAAAAGGATCCAGAGATTCAGAAATTATCTTTAAACACTAAAGTCACTTTGCTGTACATAATCATATGACTGTCTCAAAGGCTACAGTCTCTAGTTCAGGCTCTATCAGAGAAAGCATTGCTTTCAAAGTGTCTTTAAAAACTGTAGAGCAGGCCCCTTGTCTCTGGCAGTTCAGTGTGCCCCACACAAGGCTCATCACTGCCAAAGGATTTCTAAGGGACACCTCCCAGCTTTCTTGACCCATGAAGTATCTCCCAACAGTGTCCAAAGTAAATTAGCACAAAACTTTCCTACTCCATTTGCCTTGTAACACTATCCAAGATTTGAACCCATTTGAACCTTACTCTGTAAAGGTGAATTTACCTCACTTGACCTTTTCTTGAATCATTCTAAAGCACCTCTCAATGGTGCATTTACAGTGCGTGCTTGAACTACAGACATTCATAATACTTCTCCTGTATCATTTCAAGACATCCAGGACTCTTGCTACCACACAATTTGCTTCTCAGTAGCATCCAAAAGGTGAAAGTACAACATGAAATGGGATTCAGAGTACATATTTAACAAGCTCCCAGAATACAGGATGTTGTATGGAGCCAAGGCCAGGATCAAATCCTGTCAGTCTCATAGGGATTCTAGCACAAGGCTGCATTGTAGAGCCAAAGGGTAGAACCCTTGTATCCTTTTTTAAACATGCAGATATTGTCAGCAGCCTCTTAAATGCCCTCACCAGAAAGAGAGGTTCAGGTGGGAGCTGATACAGGTTGAACTATTGAGGCAGATCCTAGTGGGATAAATATTTTGAAATCTCAGAATCTGAAACCCAAGGAGCATTAATCACCAATGTCATTCCATGAACCAAGGACCGAATGCATGGTGAAGCTTGCACATGGCCTAGCACACAGACTCTCTCGGATAGGGTTAAACCATGCTGGTGGGATGGCACAGAGAAAGCTGCATTGCTTGCTAGCATAAACAGGCTGTAATAGCATTCACTGCCTGTCTAGTCAGACAAACCACATTTAATTACCGTGCATCCAAGTTACAGTAATCTGGATGCAGATAGATCTGAAGTAAATTGAAAGGAAATGGATTTTACGTTACAATGTAGAAAGGAAAAGCACATTAAGATAAAGATGATTAGGTGGATTGGAAGAACCTTGTAAAAGATAATTGCGTTCAAAACAATAGCATTTTCAGCAGGGGAATTTCTGTCATGTGGAAGTTATATTACTGTCACACTTAAGAGAAGTGTCCATACCAGATTGGCTCCTTCTTCCCTTGCATGGTGGCTCCTTGAATTTCTCTAAGAGTTGAAGCTTCTGGCTTGACTGACACCAGCAAAGCCATTTCTCTAAATCTCTGAATCTCACAGCCAGTCTGGTATTTCTCTGTGTCTCACATCCTCCTGGGAGGCAACATATGCTCCCCTTTTCCACCCTTTACGTGTTTAGACTGCAAATGCTCTGTCAGCAGTATAAGGACCTGACCCACACAGCAGGAGAATTTGCAAACTGCCCAGTCCCACCCTGTCTGTGAAGCTGACCAGTCTCATCTAGCTTCATCCCACCATGAGAAGTATCTAAATCCTCGGTTAACACAGGTGCTCTCTCAGTGCCATGAGGTGACAGAGCCACTCTGGTACGTGCCTCTGGAGAAACAAGTCCTGCTCTTACTGATTGAAAGTAGTCACATGAGGATTTAATCACTGTTCCTAGCAGTGACATCTGAAAGAGATAAAAAAGGGAGCTGAGCAGCCTGTGTATGCCCATCTGCAGTCAGCCTGTTTGTTAAGGCATTAAATTCATCCACCAAACTAGGAGCCAGCTTTCAAACAGATCAACATCCCAGGCTGTTTTGATCCAGAGCTGTGGGTTAGGCTTGCTTTATTGCTGGCCACTGCTTTATGAGAGCAGAAACTGTCTCTAATTATGGAGTGTGAATAAAAGGTTGCACCCTTCAGCAAGCACTCAGAAGCAAGGAGGTTACCATCATTCTCTCCTGGAGGGACTGGTACAGGATGACCTCAGTCTCCATATGTGCTGCACCACAGCTGATTGTCAGAAAAGCCAGTTACTGATGTGCTTCACCATATAATGGGATCCCTGCTTGACATCCCTGCAGCACAGAACTTTGAAAAAATTTCTACAAAAAGCAGAACTATCCAGTGAGCCTCTGGATTAGCTGATTCAACAATGCTGAGTCTATTGTGTCTTAATGTCTCCTTTGAGAGAGCAATGGCACGGCTGGCAAGCAGCAGTAAGCCTGCTTGTTGTGGTCACGAAACATCAACTGTCTCCTCGCGATCCTGCTGTCTTTGTCTGAGGCCCTTCCAGAACAGAGAGCGCATCAATCCAGCTTCATTTTCACTCATGTTGTGAGAAGCTGCTCCTTGTTTCTTCACTAGATGTATTCACCTGTCTTCCATAGTAGCAGGGCTAAACTCACCATTTGCAACTTTACCTCTGATCGTAAGGATGCATAATAACAACTCCTGGGTCCATGAATCACATATTACTTTTTTTTTTATCTTGGCTTTTTCTATGTTAGAATCACCAGGGACTCTGATTCTCAGTGTTCTTGTCAGGATTTTTCTTGTTCTTCAGTTTCCTACCAACCATGTAACAACCCACACTGTTGAGGTACTACCCTGAACTGTAGCAGTGCTAATCATCTGTCTGAATTTGGGTCTGTGTCCATCCTCAGTAAGTACTTAAGTACGCAGTCTGATAGATTGTTGAGTACAGATATTTTGGTACCAGGTGTATTGTATCCAGGAAAAATCTTCCATGCTTTTGGAACCCCCTTGCTGGCTGACAATTACCTGGTTTTGGAATGAGTCCTTTGTACTTTTTCGGAGTCAGCAGAATCTATGGGAGCAGATTTTGCTTCACAGTCTTGTTCACTTCAGCCTCCATAAACCCTAGGCACAGCTGGCACACAGCAACTCTGAATTCTCATTTTGAGCATCTCATGATTACTTGCCTGACTTCCTTTTGGGATAATGGGAAGAACAACACTTTCAATGTGCTGCAACCTTGCTGCCATCCTCCTGTTTATCAGAGCCGGTACCTGCTGAGGAATTGTCTGTGCTGGGGCCCTGTCCAGGCCTGACATAAACAGCATCTTCCCCATAGTCTACAGTTTGATTGCTGAAGTCATACCCTTGATGCTCAATACAGACCAGCCTAATAACCTTTGCTCTACTTTTTGCTTCTTGTGGTATCACACAAACTAGTATTTTTGTTCATGTTTCATTTACAGTAATCTTACTATTTCACTCATGGTAGCCCTACTATTTCTGTTACTTATCCCTAGATATTTGACAGGCTTCATTGACTTCCTTCATGCTACTGACCTTCTGATGCCAGCATGAAACTTCTTTGGCTCTTCTCTTTGACTTTTTCAGTTCCTGAACACCTTTGATGTAATTCTTTGAACATATTTATTCTTGCCTAGCTGGCTGTATTAACTTCTCTTCCAGGCACACCATTTCCATCATAAGATACAGACCATTTGCTAATTCATCTGGAACCTCCAGCTTTTTCCAAAGTTACTCCAAGTCACCAGTCATGCTATTCATATGATCTTTCCCATATCCAAATACCACCTCTGCAGACCTAAGTAATATCCTAATATCCTAATATCACCAATCTTGCTGTTATTTTCCTAGGAAGCAGGGTAAGATATGAAACACAACCTGGATGTCAGAAGAAGGAAAGGATGTTTCCTAGAAAGGGTGTTGAACACATTGCCAACAAACACTCCATTTTTCTAAAGCCTTGTGCTGGAAGCCTGCTGATACATCACACCCGGGGAATATATTTGAGGATAACAAAAAATGATGGCCTGCAGTGAAAAACATTTCCCTTAGTTTATTTGTTTCACATCAGAAACTAATGGAAGAATTTTATGTATTTCATCTATGACAGTAAATAGCTACTTCATTGACTTTTCTCAGTGATTCCTGATACTCTAAGTCCATCTGGTTACACTTTTAGCCATTGGTGAAATGCAAAAGAAACTTTTCTGTGTGTTCCTCTCAGCTGTACTGATGGGTACCCATCACCAAGGCAATCCCACATGGTTAAGCGCATTCCAAGGAAAACAAAGCTCAGGGCTGTGCTCCTTGGGAATGGGTCAGGCACTTGGGTCATACATGTCAAGGATGGACAGGCAGTTCAGCTGTTAAACTGTGACAAAACTCTATTGCCAAGTGCCAATCAGATTTAATCTGGTTTTCTTTGGAGACTCACAATCTGGCCAAACTGGGACAGTTTTTCAGGGTATGACAGAACTCATATCCCCTGCAGTGGAACTCCTTTCAAGCCAAATTTCTAATCTCTGCTCCACAGAAACTTTAGATCTTCTCAAAGAAAGGCACTGCTAGTCAATTTTAAACTACAGATACATCTGTTTCTTTTTCTCTAACCTCTTTCCAAGATTAAACTCATCTCCATCAACCCAAACCACCAGAGACATCCACCATGGTGAATCTCAGCCTCCACAGTTATATTCATCTGGGTTGCAAGACTCTGGGAACAGACTCTTAAAACCAGCCTTGTAGAAAGCATTGTCAAAAACTCCTTTTTCTTGTTTTCTACCAATAGCTGTAGCAGAAAGCAAATACAAGAGCTGAAAGCAGCAACCTATTGATCTGTACCTATCTGCAATGCTAAGGACCCTATTTCTGCCACACTCATTTCTCTGTCTTTTCAGTAAGCCAGCTACTACCATGAACCTTTCCTCTTTCAACCTCTGCATGCACCCACCAGCACATTAATCCACAGAAATCACTTCTTGCAGTTGCTTGATGGATGAATTCAGCAGAGGCCTCTCCTGCAATACATCAATGGTGCACAGTTAGGCCAGGCTCAAGGATCTGCTTTCTAATGATAGACATAAGGGCAGCCACAGTGTGCAACCTACGTGTGAGATGGATGCCCTGTGAGAAGAGGTGTAGAGATGAGAGGGAATGTGCTGCTCATGTAAATTTTCTACATTAGATTTGCTGCCAGCATCAATGCTAGAAGCAGGTTCCTCCCAGTTGTTAGGATTCCAAAGAAAAAGGACACAAAGGAGCAGTGCTAGATGGTCCTATGATCCTTTCACCTTGTTTAATCCTTTCCTGGAGAAGAATAACTGATGACTGCTGAAACCAAGCAGCTCCTGTCTGAAAGGAACATATCCCTGCCTCGTTTGGAGTGGGAGATGTCAACCAAGGGAAGATTTCATCCCTAAGGAAACAGCTCCACCTGTGTGATTGAAATAAGATATGAGACACTTAGAAAGATTTCTAAAGCTTGCATGAGCACAACCACTGCTTGTACTCGTTGCTTTTCCAATTTATCTATTTGCATTTCTATTAGTGTGAACAGATCAGACTCAGCTTGTTCACTGGTTTTGATACATTTCATTTTTTCTGGCTCCCTCTCTTTGAGACAGTGCACCCTGGAGTTAGGCACCCACATACACATCAATGAACTTGCTGGATGCATAGGGGATGATGGATGCATTTGGTGAGATTTGTTGTGCGCCACTTCTGAAAACAAGGCAAAGACAGTAACACAGCACTAGAAATCTTACTTGAAATGACTCTTTCTGAAAATCTCAGCCAGGATCAGGTCTTGTATTTTGCAAAACTCTCCTCTGCCTCCAGACTGATTATGTTACTTCGGTGTATTTATTACAACCTAGGTGCAATCAGTTCTCATGATGAATATCCCTTTTGCCATCCAATACCAATTACTCATGTGCTACCTGCTCAGTGAAAAAGAACCAGTGAATCTCATTTCTTCACTCGCCAAAGATTTCCCTGCCTCCTTTTCCATCGTTACATTTCTGGAAGCGCTTTTCCTCTTCTTTTATTTTAGTCCTGGGTGTCCCCTGAGCTCAGTGATTGCATTTAAAACAGACACAACGACATTATGAAGCATTAAACTAATGGCATTTGAGACCATTTTTCTCCCGTAAACCATTATGACGTCCCTGGAATGGCTGGCAGAGGGCTGAACACCAGCGCCGCCATCCAGGGCTGCATCCCTCTCTGCCACTCGGTACCCGCTCTGGGATTCGAGGTGCCATCTCTTGTGCTTCTCTCGCTGTTACAGCCCCCAAGAAAGCTGTTTTGATCTTCAGATGAGTTGTTTGGCACGACCATAATGACAAATACGTGAATGGGGGGTTAACCATGAATTGCAAAGTACCTATCAAATCCCCAAGGTGGAGAGGAATATATCTTCCTTCACACCCTTTTGATGTATAGTTAATTATACGAATCTGGAACTGTTACCATGTGCAAACAGAGTGAAAATTGACTTTCTAAGCCATCCCTGGCCCCTCTGCATATGTCACTCGCTCTAGCCCAATATCATGCTCTGTCTGTACACACACAAATATATATAATCAGTACGGGTTTGGACCTTTTTTTTGGATAATCCAGTATTATAAAATGTTAGAGGGAAAGAACGGAATGTAGCATCCTTCAGGCCTGATGCAGCTTTTCTAAAAAGAAGAAAAAAATCCTTATTTTATATTGGTTGTTCTTTCTCTTGCCTGAATAAAAGCGTTAGCACAGCTTGAAAGGGTTGCATGTGCTGAAATGTAGCCCAAGGATATGTGTTATTATCCATCCCCTCTTGACCAGCAGGGTCTCAGCTCTCTCTCCCTTTCAGCCTTTTGTTTGAACAGATGGGATTGGGGAACGAAGGGAAAGAAAGGCAGTCTGTTCTCATTAACGCTCCCAGTACACAAACACAAACCTGAGCACAGGGGACCTACAGAACAGGACTGCTTCCACTCCACACATATCCACTGAGACCATATGTACCCGCACACAAAGGCAGACAGAAGACCCACGTCGAGCCAGCTACTAGGCATTTACCAAAGATGACTCCTCAGCAACTATTTAAAAATTATTTCTTTTAATAGAAGTTCTTATAGGTCATTCATTTTGTTTCTTCTTTTTCAGCTGCCCAATTTAAAAAAATAACCTTCACCGATGTGGTGTTGAGATTTTTTTTACAAAAAGGTTGTCATTAAATCAGCCTAACACCTGATCTGGGAGCAATGGTTTTGTTTTGGTCTGATATGAGCTGTGTAAAGAGGTTTTAGGCTGAACTTGCCGGACTAAGGACAAGGTTTGTGTGGCTCAGTCTCCTGGCACGGGCCAAGGCTGCCTTGTCTGGAAAAGGTGCTCAAAAACCTGCTGTCCTCCATGATGGACTACCTGTTCATCAAGAATATCTCATAAACACTGTGGCCAGGGTAGACTGTAACACTTCAAAGCTGGGTTCTTCCATTTCCCTCATGGCTCTTGCATATTTTTGCATGTTTTCTGATAGATCACTTGGAAGGCCCAGTTACATAAATATTTGATGCTTTTTTTGCATTGGGCATAGTCATTGGCCTCAGTGATCTCCTGTCACAGTGAATGCCTTCATGGGCAGTATGTGAGGAAATGTCTCCTTCCAGCAAAGCTTGACTCCTCACTTTGGAAAAGGGCAAGCAGCTCCAAACTCTGCAGCCTGGTGGCTCACCACCCCATGACAGCTGAGCAGAGATCAATGCCTGCAGCCTGAGACAAACTCAAAGCCACTTGAAATAGCAAAGATGGGGAGGTGAGGTAGTTTCCTCAGCACCCCACTGCACACCACACATCCATCAGACACAGATGGCTACCACAGTGTGGCTGACATGTGGCAACTCATTAAGCTGCTGTACTGCAGCCACACACTGGGCTCAAGCCACATTTGGAGCTGCAGCAGAATGGGTCTCTGTCTGAGCATGGCAGGTTCCTCCAGATACAGAGTTTCCTCTGCTCCCCTTTCTGGGTGGTGACTATCACTGCAGTGCAGAGAGCATTTCCAGGCAACTCAGGTCTCCCCACCTCTTCCTTCCTCTCCAGGTCAGCTCTGGCTCAGCTCTGTTCATCTGTCCTCCCCAGCATTAAACGAGCCAGGCCTGAAAGGAAGATGTGCTAGACGTCTGCACTGCTTAACAAGGACCTTCCAGACCAGAAGCATAAAAGACACCAAGGTGGCTCTGGAACAAGCACTGGTGAAATGAGTAGTCAGGAGCCAATTCCCCAAACAGGGTCCTTGGTTAAAGCCCCTGACTGATCTTTGTAGTTGATCATATTTCCCAAGGAGCTTTACTACACCCTAAAGAGCACCATATACCAGACACTTTAGGTGTCTGGTAGCCAAGTGAGTGAAGCTAGAGAATGGCTTTCCTCCAGCTACAGTAGACTGCAGTGAGCTGGAGACATGGCAGGCTCTTTCCTCAAGTGTAGAATGAAACACCCGTGTATTATGTCCAGCATCAGGTAGATCTATATTTCATTACAGCCCCAGGCATTTGACATGTAGTCTCAAGAAAAGAGAGCTGTCATTTTTTCCCCAGGTATTGTGAGCACAGGGAATGCAGAGCAGAAAATGAAGTGGTTCTCCCTGCAGGGCTGTTTGCAGAAGATCACAGGGGAGCCAAGGCAGAGGAGCATTAGTACCTCTGTTCGCAGGCTCTCACACGCTCTCTGGGCATGCAGAGGCCGGTTTCCATAGCCGCACACCCCCTTTGAACACCACTGCGCGCACACGTGCTCTGCAGGTTACTGCCCGCAGAGGAGCGGTTGGCAAGGCACCAACCAGCTTTTTCCATGAACAGTTGCCCAGTTTCCATAAATAACAGCAGCCGGGGGCAGAGCCCAAATACAGCCCCCGGCTACCCAACCACGGACTGGCACAGAGCAAGCTAAAGGCTTGCAGGCAGCGGGTCCAGGTTGCACGTGAGCTGCACCATGAAGGTGGAGGCCCTGCACCGAGCCCCATGGCACAGCAGCACCTCAGGCACAGCTGCTCTCAGCAGCCGAAGCACAGCTCGTGTCCTGCAGCAGCACCACTTCAGCACAGTGCAGAGCACAGCTAATGAACCTGGAAGGGCCCATAGCAGCAGAAAACAGGTGTAGCACAGCTCTTCTCAATGATGGCAGCACAAATAGCATGGCAAAAGGAGCCAGGGCCAGGACACATCACTTGGAACAAGGCAATGCTCTGGAGAAAGCCCTAGATCTCTGTAGCACGCCTCCCAGTGCTCCCAGCCCAGAACTGGACTTCACATCACCTTTAATTGCACTTTAGGCAAGCAGTGGTTAGCAGGAGAGACCAAATCACCGACCACCATTTTCAGCAGGCTGTAAGAACAATATTGTTATCTGGAGTCTGACACTTTGCCCATTAGCATGTCTACATGGCATCGTTTATCGAAAATAGATTCTATTCCTAAAGTCCCAGTTAGCCAACCAAGGAACACAGGCCCCCAAGCTCTTCAAAGAAAAGCACTCGAAGTTTGGGCTTGGCAAACATGACACAGCTCAGCAGCTTGCACTCTTCTTAGCAAGAAATAGCAATGCTTTCACTCAGACCATTACAACAACAAACCCACCCCCCCAAACTTAGCAGAAAGATCAAGTGAAGTCTAGGAGTATTGAGGTTCCATAGTTTTCCTCTGTGTCTTTAGCAGCGGCAATTTTAAAAATTCAACTCTTGTGTTCAACCCATACCAGAAAAGCAGCCTGGAACTTGAAATTACACATTTAGAAAAAACTCTTTGCAAGGAAGTGAGTTTCAGATCAATGAAAACATTTTGTTCACCTTAAATAAAGCCGAAGCAAAGAGCTGCTTGAAAACGAACTATTAATACAGAACAATTCAATAACTTGGAGATGTTCCACCTTTAAATTACCTATGGGGGCACAAGTATCTTGTGTACAATGAAAAGGGGCTCAGAGTGCCACTGCAAAATCAGCAAATGTTTTGGGCTGTGAGTTATCCAGCTTCATTTAGTCTGTGTCATGGAAAGATTGATCAAACTCCTCTCTGTGGATATTTCTAAAATGTCTCAAAGCTACAAAGGTAGGCTTGACAGTGATCCTCCTCCTGGTAGCGAGACCTTTTCCCTACACAGCTGCTGCTAGTCATGCTTGGAAACAGGATACTGACAGACAGCTCCTTGGTCCAGTAGAGTTTTCACAACATTGTGTGTGATGTTTTGCTCCACCATGTACTAGAGAGTCTCTTTCAGACCATCCGTGCCTCAGAGCACAGGACAGCACTGTGCTACCTGAGCCTGCAGTGTCACAGGAGAGGTCAGCACCCCTGGTGCCACCAGACAAACCACAGTTTGAGCTCCATTCTCTGACACTTGCTTGCATCAGTTCTCAGCAGCTGGATGCACCCCACTGTTCCCCAAGCTCTCATATTGTCTCAGATTCATGGAACAGGACACAGAAAAATGGCCAGGGTGCCACCACCAATGGGACTCAGGGGGTCAAATCCCAAATGCCACCTATACCCATGACCAATGCTACCAGGAGCACTCCTTGGGCCTGTATGATCTGTCAGTGAAAATATACCTGTTTATACCCTGCTGAAAAGGCCAGGGGATTACAAGTGGAGGCCAAGGAGAGTGTTGTCACTGTAAATAATACCATCCACATTCTAGACTACATCAGGAGGAAAGTGGCCAGCAGATTGAGAGAAATCATCCCAATCTGCTCCTAAATGCTGGTGAGACTGTGCCTAGATATTCTGTTCTGTTTGGACCTCCCACGTTCCAGAGGGATGTTTAAAAACCTGGAAGAATCAATTGAGATGGTGAGGGCCCTGAAGCACATAACCTATGACAAAAGAGTTTAGGAGCTGGGCTTGTACTCTGGTGAAGAGAAGCTAGCAGGCAATATAAGAGCAGCCTACACTTATTTCAAACGGAGCCCCAGAGATGATGGAGCCAAACTCTTGTACAGTCCTAGTAACCCACAAGGTGTGAGACAGTGCAGAGAGGCTGAAGGGAGAGCTCAGTGTGACAGTTCCTAAAAGCAGGAGGAGCCATTCAGGAGCCAGAGCTGCTCCAGGCAGAATGCAACAGCCCTCTCTCTAAAGTTTTCCTGGGATCAATAACCAGAGGTCTTAGTTCAAGTCAAGGGTCAAGTGATTTCATTGAGCTTCAGAAGTTGTGGTAACTCCTCTGTGTAACACACACTGTTCCAACTGTGCAGAGGTGTTTTTAAACTGGTCCTGGCTCTAGGACTTTTTGCATTATGTCCCTCCATCTCCCCACATAATTCCTCTCCAAGTGAATGTGGGAACATGACCATCCTAATTCATCTATGGTGTTTAGACTTGGATCACAGCTAATACAAAGGGGCTGGAGACGGCAAGTAAAAACACCATCTGTTCATTAGCTTTGAAAATTGCATAAGCCCAAAGCCAAAACTTCACTTCCTCTGAACTCTGTAGAACTGCAGATATGGATGGAGATCCGAATCTTGTGTCTGGCTGATCCAAGTGCTCCTAAGTGGCAAGTGGTGGGGGAGAATGGGTTGGCTGCTGGACTGCAACTGCTGGCTGCTGTCAGTTCCCAGTACTTCAATGCTGCCTGGCCTGACACTCGCTCTGTTCCCAGTGAAATAGCTGGAGCTGGGATGCTCAGCTGGAACAGATCTTCAGCTTTGCTGCTTGGACTGGTTTCTACCTGACAGCTCACCCTTTCTCCCAGTTATGCACGTATCCAAGGCACCCAGTGACACATACTGAGGTGCCCAAGAGTGAAAGGAAAGGGCAACTGGGGTGCGTAAGGAGGCTCACTTGAAGATGGGCCCCGCTTTGCTCCTTGCTGCAGGACCCAGCTCCATGCCATCAGTAGTCACAAGAGCTCAGCTCCCCACCATGGTGGTATTCAAGCCCTGCATGTGATTTGGTCCTCAAGAAAAACTAGGTCCTTTGGTCCTTGACAGTGGGTGCACAGGGAGGATAGCAGAGAGAACAAGCCACCCCTCCTGCATTGCAAAATAAAATCAGAGGGATTGGCAGCGGCAAAACAGGCAGGAGGAGCAGTGGCCCCTCTGTGCTGTCTGGACTATTTCCCAGAAGGGACAGCAAGGCCTGTGTAATCAGGCTCAGCTGGTAATCAGACAAAGTCCAAACTAGCATAAAGACTAAATTATCCCTTAGTCCTTCCAGCTCAGGGGAAAGGATATTGATAGGGGAGGCAAGGATGGCTGCTGGACTGCAGCTGCCAGCAGCAGCCCGTGCAGACAGAGAAATATCTCTCTGTCTATATATATACACCTAACCTGCCCCTCGCCCCATTGTCATTTAAATAGCCGGCGCCTGGCGTGCAAAGGGCACATGCAAATCCCAGCGCCCTGCTCAGCCGCGCACCAGCATCGCTGCGGGCACCCCGCGGCCCTCGGGGGCAAATAACACCATCTGTGCCCGCCAGCGCTGCCTGCAGACCCCGCCGCTCCTCCTGCCCCGACCTGCCCCTCTCTCCCGCGTACAAAGAGGGGGACTGATGCCAGGCTGTCTGAATTGGTATGAAAAGGGGCCCCAGCAGACAAGGCAAAACCTGAGCCCAACTGGCCGTGTAGCTTTGTTTCCATCAGTGCTGGAGGAACGTACAAAAAGCGTCCCACCGTGGGGAAGGTGGGGGTGTGCCCTGGTGCTGGATTCAGCCTTGGGGGAAGGGTTTATCACACCCCTAAAAGGCAGCAGACCCATCTTTACCTGTTCAAAAACCACAGCTGCCTAAGTTACATGAGCGTTTTTAAATCATAAGATTTGATTTACATAAATAGACTTTTATGTGTGAATTTGGTTGGGAAGGGGTGAGCTTTTTTGCAGTTTGGTTTCTGACTCTTTAAAACCCTGCCATAGGTCATGGCTTCAAGCTGCCCTCTGCAACTTTGGGGACCAAGGGGAGCCTCAGAATTTGAAAGTGGAAAGCTAAGACCTTAGTTTCACTCTAGCAGTTACCTCCAAGTCCTGTGACTCCCTGCCACTCCTTCGTGCATTGCAGACACTCTGTCAGCTGCACAACACTGTCCATGGGGACCACTCTGGAGCCCAGACCTCTGTATAGGTCCTAGTTAAAACACACAATTTCATCATATGTAAGGCTGGAAGAGATCTCTGTGGATCATCTGGTGCAACCTCCCCACTCAGGCAGGGTGGGGAGCACACTGGACAGAATTGTGTCCAGATGGTTCTTGAATATTTCCATGGAAGGAGATTCCACATCCTCTCTGGGCAATCTGTCCAGTGCTCAGTAACCTATACAGTAAAGAAGTTCTTCCTCATGTTCAGGTGGAGCTTCCTGTGTTTCAGTTTCTGCCTGCTGCCCTTTGTCCTGTTGCTGGGCACTACCGACAGGAGTTTGGCTCCATCCTCTTGGCATCCTCCCTCCTGATATTTGAATACATTGATAAGGTCCTCTCTGTCTTCTCTTCTCGAGGCTGAACAGGTGCAGCTCCCTCAGCCACTCTTTACAAGGCAGGTGCTCCCAGTCCCTTAATCATCTAATCAACTTTCCATTGGACCTGCTCCACGATATCCACGTCTCTCTTGTCGTGAGGACCCCAGAACTGGACACAGCACTGCAGATGCTGCCTCGCCAGGGCTGAGCAGAGGAATAGGATCAACCTCTCGACCTCCTGGCACTGCTCTTCCTAAAGCACCCCAGGATACTCCTGGACCTCCTGGCCACGGGCGCACACTGCGGGCGCCATCAGCGAAACACGGCGAAGGCGCCCCTAGAACCAGACCCGCTCTGTGAGCGGGGCTGCCGAGGGCTCGGGGAGCACCGAGCGGGCGGGGCAGGCCACGGCACGGCACACGCGGCATCAGGCGCGGGCTGCCCTGCTGTCCCATGGCGGGCTGTCCCTGGTCACTCGGGCTGTCCCTGGTCACTCGGGCTGTCCCCGCCGGGCTGTCCCTGGTCACTCGGGTTGTCCCTGGTCACTCGGGCTGTCCCCGCCGGGCTGTCCCCGTGTTCCCCCCGGGCCACCCCTCACGCCGGGACAGGGCGGGCGGGGCGCGCGGCGCCAGGCGCCAGGCGCGGGGCGGCAGCGCCACCTGGCGGTTCCCCGTGAGGCGGCGGCTGCGGGCCCGAGAGGCGCGGCGGGCACGGGGAGGCCGCAACGGAGAAGGGGGAAAACAGGGACCGGCTGGACACAAGCATCTAAAGCTGAGGAACAGCTGAGGTTCTCAAAAACACGACACTGAAACAGGTTGCCCAGAGAAGCTGTGGATGACCCATCTCTGGAAGAGCTCAAAGCCAGCCTGGATGGGGCTCTGAGCAGCCTGGTCTAATGGAAGGTGCCCCTGCTCATGGCAGGGGGTTTGGAACCAGATAGTCTTTAAGGTCCTTTCCAACCCAAACTGCTCTATGACTCTGTGATTCCGTTATAGGCCTCTTCCCACCATCAGCTTCAGCAGCAGTTTGCAGCCATGCCTAAGGAGGGAGGCAAGGTCTCCAAGTTTTTGCTAAACTTTCACTGTTATCATCCTACAGTTTGTGATTTTCAAATCCTTCTGTGTCTCTTCATGACAGGTTTTGTGCTACTACCCAAACATTTCCGTTTCAAATTTCAAACAGAGATGCTTTTAGAGAAGTTTTTCTATCTTCTGTGACTGCAGGTAAAAGCTTGAGCATAGGCACCCTAAATGCATGCTGGAGAAATATCATGAGATGCTTCTCAGATTCCCCAGAACTGGATGATCTTTCAGGTCTCTTCCAACCCAAAATATTCTGTGATTCTGTGCTTCTAGGTCACAGTCACCTCCTTTGCCTGTGTGGGAAGAGATGGAAAGATCAGTCCCTGTCTCCTGCCGTGCCAGGCACAAAACCATACATGTCATACAGGGGGCTCTATCCCACCACCAAGGACACTCAAGAGCCACCAGCTCAATCTGAAGACCTGATCATCCTGCAGTAGCTTCTCTCAGTGTTCTGACAGCTCCTAGCTAAACCAAAGTCACTTTTGAGCTTCAGAGTTTGGCTCTTAATTTAGACCTCAGCATGTGGATTCTGGGTCTGCAAGGAGGGACAGCCTTTATCAGCTACAAAAAGGCTGATCTCCCAGAGACTTTGATAATTAAAACTTATTAATGTGTTTGTAGTTGATAGTTTGTGAGAGACTGTTGATGGCTGGCTGTATACTTCTGCACAGACCAGCCTCCCCATCACAAATCAGCCTCTAGCAGAAAAGAGAGCAGAATCCTAGTCCATTAATTGCATCATATCATTTAAGAAGCTCTATCTAGCTAAATCTTGAAGGACCTTCAGGAGTTGGGCTCTGATCCAGGAAAACAGTGACCCACATACTTAACTTCTAGCACAAGGGCAGACCTAATGGGATGCAAAATTAAGCACAGGCCTAAGTGTTTTTGCTGGGTTCAGGGCCATACAGACTAACACTTCAGAGAAGGTCAACATCTCACAGCCTGTCAGTGTCAGTGGGGAGATAGATGGAGTGCTGCTTCCTAATTTTACTTATGCTAATAAATTCCCCACCTGTGTACAGTAATTTACGGGCCAAAAAAAATGCCAAGCTACTGACACTGGATAGCTATAAGACAGCAGCTGGTCATAGTGTTTGGTTCACCAGAGTTTAATAAGTGAAATCTCTCAGGGCTGGATAACTCTGGGCAGGTTTGGCTGCTCCTGCAACCTCTTCCTAAGTATCAGGCTCCCCAGGTTTCCTTCCAAATGTTTGTAAATGTGTGTATGTGTGTGGCTGTGCATGCATGCCTGATCCTCA
This sequence comes from Agelaius tricolor, assembly GCF_023055355.1. Taxonomy (NCBI): domain Eukaryota; kingdom Metazoa; phylum Chordata; class Aves; order Passeriformes; family Icteridae; genus Agelaius; species Agelaius tricolor. Next base: position 24,331,237 of record NW_027269269.1, read on the forward strand.
AGCAGTGGTCTCCCAGCTCTCATCTGAGACACAGTGTAGGTGTGGAAGGGAATTTTGGATAAAATTTAAAATATTGCAGTTCAAAATGTCAAAAGACATATTTTCAGTCCAAACCATTCTGTCAAATTAAAACACACTTTTAAAATACTTTATGTTGCAGGATCTGTGGTTTCTGCCACTGGAGAGTTTTAGCTGTGTTTTTTCCAATTAGCACTTCAATTAATGTCATGAAAGCCTGCCTGAGAAGATTGCTGAGTAGTCTCCTTTTCAGCATGTGCAGTTATTTGGGTTGACACTGTCAGGATAAATTATCTTGTTCAGCCACATTGTTCTGTATATGATCACAACACGTGGAAGTCAAAAGGACTAACTTCAGTTTTAAATAGGTTCTTCATGAGATTTGAAAAATTTTAAATTCATCAGTGACTCAGGCCTTGTTCTGATCCATTTGGCTGCCTAAATCTCTCTTTGTGGGTCTGATCTGGAAAAATAGCAATCAGAACAAACTCTAGGAGCACGAAAAAAAATCAGGGTTTCACATCTTCACAAAACTAGCTTTAAGTATCTAATTGGCTGTTTAAATCCCAAAAATCTGCTACTTGGAAATGAAATAATAATCCTGAAATGACTGCAGCTTGAAATTGGTCTTTAAAAGCAGCTAAAAAAGTTGGTCATAAATCTGCAGGCTTTAACTCTGGCAAAAGAGTAATATAAGAAGTCCAGAAAACAGCGCTTTATGGTGAGGTGGGTATTTGTGGCTTTGTCAAAACATCCCAGACAGCATAATGAAAGCTCTGTAATCCTCCTGAAAATCTTTCCCTCTGTACTGAAAGAAAAGGGAAGGAAGGAAGGAAGGAAGGAAGGAAGGAAGGAAGGAAGGAAGGAAGGAAGGAAGGAAGGAAGGAAGGAAGGAAGGAAGGAAGGAAGGAAGGAAGGAAGGAAGGAAGGAAGGAAGGAAAAAAACCCAACAAGACAAATACATTGACCAAGGATGAACAGGTATCAGTTATATTTCCTAAAATAAAGCTATCTTGGTTTCCTGCTACAGGCCAGTAAGGACTGAGCACAAACTGCTGTGCTAGATCATTTTAGGTCCTCTTTTTACATGTGACATTTGCCTGACTGCACTAACTACTCCAGCTCAAATTACTGCATCCCTGCCCTGTATATCCACACCTGCTAATCCAGGGAGCTTTGTAGGAGCTTAGTTGCAGCCATGAGCGTGCGGGCGCTACACACAGCTGTGACGTGCGGCTCCTGAGAGGCGGAAGGGCCGAGCTGGCAGGGCTGGTTCCTCACCCCACGCACGTGCTCTGAGACACAAGAGGATGAGGAACACCATCAGCATACAGCCTGACTTCTAAAACCTGTCACATCCTCCAAGCTGGCTTTTGTCTCCTGCCCATCAAAATACCTGTCAGTCAGGGATCTTCAGCATTCACTCGGACCACGGCACCCAGCATGGACCTGTTGAGAGTTATGTTATGGGCTGCTGCCAAGCCATGAGGAATGTCTGAATGTTGGCCACAGGCTGGCATCTGGTGGGCTGATCTTCTCTTTGGTACAACTCCATTTGGAGTGTACCATGTGGTACAGCTTGCAGCTCTAAGAGTCAGTCTGAAGCCATCTTTGATGAACTCAGAGCAGAAGGGACCAAGCTGGAGCCATGCCTTAGTTTTTTGTGATCCTCCTTATCCACAGTACCTACTAAAATGCACCTGAAGAAGAAAACTCTCCACCTGCCTGCAGACAGCCTGTCTCCCACAGGATGTAGTGGTTCCCACTTTCCCTGGAGCACTAGAGAAAGGCACACACCTCCCTTGTAGAGTTTATTCTAGAAACCAGGCACTGTATCTCCTGTGCACCCTGTTTCCTCGTGCCCTTCACCCCTCAGACCATTCTGCCATGCCCCTCAGCCAGCCACCCCCAGGTCCCATCTGCCAAGGGGTGGGAGGCCCCTTGGCAGGCAGGGATGGAAACAGGAGCACAGCCTGTGGAATGACTCCCTGCTCCGGGGGAGAGCTGACCTCTGCAAGCTGACACGCCATGCCGGGGCAAGCGTTATAAATATGAGTGAACCCAGCAGCCCTTTATGGAAACTGTGAGCCAGGCTGCAGCTCAGGAGTGCTGCCAGGTGGTTAACTTGGTAGTTAACCAGGTGGTTTCTGCTTAACTAGAAACCTCAGGTTAGAAAGAAAAGCCAAACCATGCTCTGGTATAACACCTGCTAGCCCCAGCTTGGAGAGACACAGCTACTGCTTTTTCCTCCAGGAAAGAAGTGGCTACATGTTTCTGGGGGTGTTGGGCTTTTTTTCTTTCTTTCTCAGGACAGAGCTGGTGCAGAAGACTGCTGCTGAGGTACCTTCCTTCCAGCAGGGCTCCTCTGAGCATCCAGCCTACCCAGATGGAGCCTCTGCTTCCCAGCCTCCCACAGCAGACACAGCCAATGAGCCAGTGCTCTGTCCCAGGATGAAGAGATTCTTCATCAAGGCAAGCCAATATTTCTTCAAGAGTGAGTGGGCATTTCTAAGGAAGGGGCAAAAAGATTCAGAAGAAACTACAAAATGTTTCCACTGCCCAAATGTTTCTGCTACCACATGAAATGTGGGTAGTGGCTGATTTTCAGTATGGCAGAGGCATTTTTTCAATAAGGCAGAGATTTTTTTTCAAGGGCATGTAGTGATAGGAAAAGGGATAGTGGCTTTAAACTGAAGGAGAGTAGATTTAAATTAGCTATTAGTAAAAAATCCTTTACTTTGAGGGTGGTGAGGCACTGGAACAGGTTGCCCAGAGAAGCTCTAGATGCCCCATCTCTGGAAGAGCTCAAAGCCAGCCTGGATGGGGCTCTGAGCAACCTGATCTAGTGGAAGGTGTCCCTGCTCATGGCAGGGGGTTGGAACCAGATGGTATTTAAGGTCCTTTCCAACCCAAACTACTCTATGACTCTGTGATTCTGTTACAGGCCTCTTCCCATCATCAGATTCAGCAGCAGTTTGTATCCCAAGAAGGGAGGTGAGGTCTCCAACTTTCCGCTAACCTTCCACCATATCATCCTACAGTTTGTGATTTTCAGATCCTTCCACAACAGATTTCAGATCCTTCTGTGCTCTTCATGACAGGTTTCATGCTATTACCCAAATATTTCTACTTTCATTTTTGGACAGAGATGCTTTAATGGAGAAGATTTTCTCTCTTCTGTGACTGCAGGTAAAAGCTTGAGCAAAGGCACACTGAAGTTGCCAGAGAAAGATGTTTCAAGCAAGACACTTTTCAGGTCTCCATATTTCTAGGCTGACTTAAGGATCCAAGAGAAGGGGATACTTGAGTTATTATGTGTGAATTCTTGGGAGCACTGTGTAACTGTACCCAGCTACATACCAATATCCATGGTGGGTTTGCTCCCAGTAGGGCTTACTCACATGGAAGAATTTGAAAAATTTGCCTGGCACCAAAAAAAAAGCATGCCCAAAGGATGCATAATGGACTGCCTGGAAACTTATTCACCCCAGAAATGCAAGTATCTGATGAATTAACTTTTCAGAGAGACTCAGGGCCATCCCAGACAGTATAAAACCCAGTTAGAGGAGAAGAAGAAGAAGATAAAAATGGAGCAGAAATTCAAGAGCAGCAAATCCTGTCTGTCTCCTTACAAAATTAAGGAGCACGCTAAGCTTGTCTGGCTCATCATTCAAAAGGAATGAGGTTCCTGGTGGCACAGTGAGCTCACCCCAGCACTTCCCAGCCTGTCAGCTGTGCCCCAACAGGCGTCACTGTCCAGGCAGGGGAGGAGGAAGGTTCTGAGGGGCAGCACAAGAGGCTGAGAGCAGAAGAGAGCTGAGCAGCCACTCCACAGAAACAGGTGTAAATCTGCTGGGAACAGCTCCATCAGCAGCAGCAGGCGCCACACCACTAAATTAAACACTCCCTCCAATCATCGAGATGTTATTAAATATGCTGGTGCCCTCATGGCTAGGAGAAACCTGAGGTGCAGGTGTCACCCCAGACCTGTCTACCCCAAATGGGTGTGCTCCATGTAGGATCCATCTTTTAGAGTCTGGCCTGGCAGAGCTGGGTGGAAGCAGTGCCAGTGGTTAATGCGTGCGTGCATGGGTGCACGCAGACAGACACATGGACACATGCTCGGACATACTGATCATGGCCAAGGCTGGGCAACAGTCCAGTGATCCCACCTCCTCCAAGAAAAAGGCAGGGGACTGATGGAAATGGCTGGGCTGTACATACCCTAAGATTTTTCAGAGGGGAACATACTGTGTCAGACCATGTGTTTTATTTCTCTAATTTATTAATAATAATTAAATTATTATGATATCACTTGTAATTGCTCAGGTCCCTGGGTCAGAGCTCAGTCTGCACCATTCACACTCCAGTTCTTGGGCCACCATCCTTGGGTCAAACTTTCACACTAGCTCACAGCTTGGCTGTGGATCACTGGGCTTTCACTGAGATCTCAGCACCTCTCACAGGAACACGCCTGGCCTGGTTTCTGAGCCAGCTCTTCTGAAAACATGGTCAGCAGCAGATGCATCTCCTTCTCCAGCTCTCCTCAATGCCAAAATGTTCAGGAGCCCAGACCTGACCCAGGCTCCCTGCCTCCCTAAAGCACTAATCCCTGTGAGTCTGATGTCTAAGCACCTTGCAGCATCATCCTTGGACCCTGCTGCACAGCTCACATGGAAGGGTTTTTCCAAAGCCCTGTGGGAAGTCTGTCACTGTAGAAAACTTGAACATCCATCTCCTATCCAAAGCCCCTTCCTGTCCCTCATGAAGCACCCACCCACACCTTTCCCCTCGAGGGGAGATTATGCCACTGTCTCAGGGGCAACTGCTTTAACTCCTCAGTTGTGATATCTCAGCAGAAGAAAGTGACATTAAACAGGGCAGGGTGGACTGAAATGGTGTGGTGGTTTTTCTGAAGTAGGGTGCATTAGAGATATCTGGGGGGAAAAAAAGGACCTCTCATCAGTCATAGTCCCTTGCTATGCAGGGATCTGCACTGACACCAGCATATTTTAGGAGTTTATACATCAAACAAAGGTTGAAGGTCCCAGCGCCAGATGCAGGCTGACCCCTTCTTGCTCCCAAGTCCTGCAGAAGAGAAGATGGGTAGGAGCCCACTGCAGGCAGCACTGTGGCCAGGGCTCTGTGTGGGCTGTTTTGTGCAGCATGACTGGAATTGTTCTGAGTCACAGCTGGAGGGCCCCAACTCATTGTGATTACCAGCAAAGCAAAGATTTTACTAACCAGCCTACGCCTGTCACATGCACAAAATTCTCTTATCCTGGTGCTACATGCAGGAAGCCCTCCAGGGAGCCCGTCTACCCTTTCCAGGGTGAGTTGCATGTGGACAAATACAACCCTGCTGCCACAGGCTGGCAGAGCTCCCAGCCCAGCTGGGAGGGGTAGGCAGGTCACGGCCTCTGTGTCCCATTGCAAACTATCTGCCACCTTTTCCAGTCCACCTGATGGGTTCCACAACACAACAACAGGTTGCCCTCAGATGTCCCTTGTCAGACCTCTGCCTGAAACAGCAGCCTTGTCTCCTTCCAGAATTTCTCTTAATGCTTTTCATTTTCAATTAGTTTCTTTCTCTTTCCTTCACATTTCCATATATGCCAATGGGCACATTTCCATTTGGCCACAGTGATGCCTTAGTTAAATCCTTTCTTGCTGTATAGAGATTATTAGCTCATTAAGAGGTGACTATCCCAGTCCTTCTGGGACAGTCCCAGTTTTGACCTTCTAAATTACTTTTTGACATGTACAAGTCACAGGAGCCTGACGAGGTCCCAAAGGCAGAGAGGTGCAAATGATCCCCCTAAGGTGGCACAGACCAACTTTGCTCTGGGGGACACAATGCCTAAAAAAACACAAGATTTTTTTGAAATGCCTGTGTGTCTGAGAATGAGTTAGTACTCTTGGATTATCTTCTTGACCTTCCCTTTCCAACTTCTGTATAATTTCATAGAAGTGCTTTTGACTGTCCTGTATTTGTTGTTCCTTATCAAAACCAGTGTCCATGAGTCAGAAAGGGTTTATAGCATCTTCTTATCACACAGCAGGTCTCAAGACACCTCAGTAAAAGTACTGTCAGGTACTACAAAGATCTCTGGCTTTTTGTAACAGGTGAAAAAGGGAGGGAGTGCCAGTGATACAGCTCCTCTGCCTTGCACTTGCCTGCCATCACTGGCATGACTGCATTGGAGTACAAGCAATGTAAAGCACCACGAAGGACTTACCATCTTTCAGGGCTGAAGGGAAGGGAGAGAGAACTATGCTTTTTACACTGCAGAGCTTTTCTCAGTGTTCCCTTTGGTCTCTTTAGGAAAGTTCAGTGTGTCTCTGAGGCTCCCACCCTAGTCATAGCAGTACCCTGCAAGCTATTACCCACTCTGACCTTGCTTGGCTAGCTGGTGGCAAAAGGCATATTTTCTGAATACTCCTATCTTGTAAAACACACAAGGTCTTAAAAGCTTGAAAAGAGATTAGCTAAAGCAGAACCCTAAATCCTGAAGCCCTGGAAAAAGGCTCACTGAAGCATTTGGATCAGCAGTGGCTGGGGACGTCTTTTACTGTGTGAGATAGAAAGGACAGTGAAGGTGAGAACAGCAGCATGGAGTGGAGCTGCAGTGGCCAGGAGGGAGGAACAGCAAGTGTATATCCCTAATTTATAATACAAGCAGGAAAAAAAATTATGAAGAAGGAGATTTTTATTTGCCCTACATCTCCACCCTGCATTTCTGCAAGCCTGAATAGAAGGGATGAGATTGCACTGTTTTGAGCACTATTACTGACTACCTATCCTCACAAAATTGGAAGAAATAAAGTAAAATCCTACTTCAATGAATTTCAGGGTTGGGTTTGCAAGCTAAATCCCTGGAGCCAGGATTTTGCTGGATGGATGGACCCAGAAAGCCAACAGTAGTGAATAAACCAATAGCAACTGTTTCCTCTTAATTATCTCTTTCTTTGCCTCAAGTTTTGGGCCAGTTCTGAAGGTTGTTTAAACAATATAAGCACCTATCAGAGTGGGCAGGCATCATTCCTCAGAAAGATTTCAGGGAAACATCTCTAGGATAGTTAGCTGGGAAAAGCATTGTACTGGTTTCTTGAGGCAGGGCTGAGAAGCAGCAACAGAGTGGATGAAGGAGTCAATGGCTAAGTAATCAGAGCTGGGAGGTTGAACCTTGCAGTCAGCTTATATCAGAGACTAACAGATGCCAGCTTTGCCAGGAAATGAGATATCTGAGCTGAAAGGCAAGTGTCCCAGGATTTAGTTCAGACCATCTTTCCCTCGTGTGACACTGCCCACAGAAACACATGTGCTGAAACCACAGGCAGTTAAGTGGGATCAGAAAGACACTAGGCTATGCAGGAAGAGACCACAAAATATCTCCAGTGAGCAGAGGAGTGCAAAATCTGAAGTTTCACAGAGAAGCCTGTGAAATTTCTTTGCTCCTCTTATCATTCCCTCCTGAGGAGAACTGCTCGTGCTCCTACCCTATGAAAGAAGATCGGACATGCACAGAAAACTTATGCCAGTGTCCTGTAGAAATGGGCCTTCAACAAAATTCAGGTTGCCCAAAGGCATGGGGTCTGCACACTATACTTTTCTTGACAGTGAGCCTGGCCCAAAATTCCATATTTAAAACATTATCTGAGAGTGGATGGACACACTTTGAAATTCCAAGGAGTTTTGCTTTTGTGGTTGAGATGAGCACATCTCAGTGTGCTGCTGGTAGCACCAAGAGAGATGATGAAGAGAAAGGCACAACACTTATGGCCCTTGTCAGGTTGTGGGAGCATCTGCTTCAGTCCCAGCTCTGCTATTCCCCAGGGGAAAAAACCAAAGCAGTTCTGCTCAGATTCAAGTGTTTAACTGCTGTTCTGAACATCCCAAAACACATGAATACAGTATTTTAGACCTGTATTGGCAGGACTGCAAAGAGAACATCTGCTTTGACTAAAGTTTATTGGAATTAAGAATTTCAGGTGATTGAGGCAGTTGTTCTGACTTTGTGGAATTCACCATTACTTCTGCCTTGGTGAACAAGGTGTCTTGAATTTCATATAGATGCAGCTAGAGCTAGAAGACCACAGAAAATGTCCACTAGACTTAGTTCTAGCAGCTCCACTGAAGTTCTGAGTGGAGACACAAAGAGATGGACTCTCTGGTGACCATGACACCCAGGGCTGGTCTGATGGAAGAATTCCCTTTGATGCAGAGGTGAAGCCTAAAAATCACAAATATTTGCTACTCATGCTACAAGCAGATAAATGAGATTCGTATGGGGCTAACGAAACAACAATTTTTGTGAACAAGAAGCATTTTTCCCCATTTTTGATAGGAAAAAGAAAAAAAGAGGAGAAAATGAAAATTGGATTGTATCTATTTTTAGGCAGATTAAAAAGTTATTCAGACTAGAGAAAAAGTGCATCAAAAATAGCTTGAGCAATATCAAAGTGGAGCAATTGCTGAAGATCTACAAGAATAAAGGAGGTCAGGAGCCTCAGAAGCCAATTTTTGAAGTAGCTGCGAACGTTTCATTTTCACACCCTGTCTAATGTGCTCCTGCTTTAAAACACATTGTGACACCAGTGAAGCCTGCTCCTGCACCCCAGATCCATGGGAATCCTTCAAAGGCAAGCAACCAGCCTAATGTATGCCTAATCATCCCACAAACTTGGTTTTGTGTTTTACATCCTAAACACTCAGCATAAACCTAACCAGCCACTGCCACCCACAGTGACACAAGACTTGTGTCTCCCACTAAAAGCAATTCAGACTTACCTCTCCCTCTAAAAATGACTGCCCCTGAAGTCTGCCTCTAAGAAATGTATTTTGGAGGCTTGTCTTGCTTTGTCTTTTACCCATATTCCTCAGGCTTTGTCATTAGGACTTTAATTTGACAGCAAATGTTGAACTTCTGAAAAGGCTTTGGAAATTACAGATCAGAAACAGGCAGATTTGGAAGCTATTACCCAGAGGGTTTTGGTCAATATGTTGTGGGCTGTTCAAGTGGGAAGTGAAAGCTGACATAGAAGTGAAAGGATGTGTGATCCTATGTCACCCAGGAGATGTGTTTAATCTGCCCAGGAAAGTGTTCTAATTGTCCCTGGGGGTATTTAAAAGACATGTAGATGTGATGCTTAGGGACATGGTTTAGTGATGGACTTGGCAGTATTTGATTAATGGCTGGACTCAATGATGTTCAGAGTCTTTTACAACCTAAATGATTCTATGATTCCGTAATTGCTAAATAATGCTCACCTTTTACCCCAAATGTTGAAACAATCCCAGACATACAATAAAATGGAAACAACTGCATTAAGAAGGGATATTGTCTCTTCCCTGGTGTGGATGGAGCAAAGCTGTGATGGAGCAGCATGCAAGGAAAAGACCTGATAAGGCCACTTGTCTGCACATCATTTTGGCAGGGGGAAGGGAGCCGTGCCCCCTGTCAAGCTCTTCTCTGCCAGCCCTTCAGCAGGCCTTTTCCAGTGGATCCATGCCAGCGCCAGGGCTGGCTTGTGGCCAGCTGGCCTGCCTCCACCTGCCTGTTGCTGCCAGTCATGGGTCAGAGGTGACACTGTGGTCAGAGGAGGGAAGAGCTGAGGGACTGTGCCTCTGAACCGCTCTCCCCCAGCAGCGCTGTGCAGGTGATACAGCAAAGCAGCAGCTGGTGCTCAGCTCCCACAGAAGGAGAAACTGGCCACCATCCCTGGGACATGAAGAAGGAGGAATATGCAGGACAGCTTGCTGGGAAATGCAAGAGGGTTGTGTGAAAAACCTGCTCCAGTCCAACCGGCAGGCCCCAGAAAGGGTGGCTGGCGGTGATGGTGCCATCCGACCATCCTCTTGAGGAGAGTCCTGCCTCCTGCCCCAGACACTGGCTCCCACCCGTCAGCCCCCTTAGCACGATAAGGTTTAACCACACGCCAGCAATGCATGTGGCTTGGGAACTGCTGTGAAAACAGGAGGCTGCAACATAAGCTTCCCTCTGCTTTTGGATTGCAGGTCCAAGGGCCAGCAATTCTCCTGCTGCCCCACAGGCAGAAAATGTGCTTCAGAAAGCACCTTGAATGTCAGCTAGCAGCTCCAAATGGTGCTCCAGGCAGGAGAGAGAAGTCCCAGGAGTGTTCACCTCCTTTGCTGCTGAGGAAACAGGACTTTTCCTCTAGTGGTGCAGATGAGGCTCTGAAACTGTTTAACCTGAGATCTGTTATCAAAAGCCTAATCACTGTGATGCCCAAAGGGATATAAAGAGAGATACCCTTATTATAAATTGCAGTAAATACCTTCTATTTTTGTCAATTCCTAGTAGGACAGCCTATGTCTTGATTCCCTGTGCAAGTGAAGTCTGTCCCTTCTCAAACCCTGCCTGCATATTCCCAGGACTGACATCTTCCACTCCCTCCCTCTTGCCCACTCTCTCTCAGATGATGCAGAGTGCCAGCAAGTCCCTCAATGGTGTCATATCTGTCCTTTTTATTCATTGCAGGGTTTATTTTTAGCCTGAAACAACTGCTTCCTAAAAATGGAGTTCCTAATGACACGGGAGCTGGACACAGCTATGTAAGGTATCCAGGGCTTGGCCTGACAGCTTCTCCCGTCTGTCTCTCTCTTTGTTGTGAGTACAGGACAGCAAAGTTTGCTGCTCCCCACCAGCCTTGCAGTGTTTGGGCTCAACTCTAGGAAAGCAGCAGAGAGAAACTTAGAGAAACTAAGAGAAACTTAGTTCAAACTTTACCTGGAGTCTTTGGTCTCCCTCTCTTCTCAAATCAAGAAAGAGGGGGACATTTACCCACCCTTTGCTGCACTCCAAGGGTGCCCCTATGAAGGCAATTTGCTGGATCCTGGCAGGTTTTTACCTGCTTTTCTGCTGCAAGGCAGAAGAGGGACTAAACTTCCCTACTTATGATGGGAAAGACCGAGTGATCGACCTGAACGAGAAGAATTACAAGCAGGCACTGAAGAAGTATGACATGCTCTGCCTGCTCTTCCACGAGCCTGTGAGCTCTGACAAGGTCTCCCAGAAGCAGTTCCAGATGACAGAGATGGTGCTGGAGGTAAGTGCCGCTGCATGTCCCAGTCAGGGTCAGTACACAGCACTGCTCAGAGTCATGGAGAGGAGCCACAGGACAGGAGAGGCAAATGGTCTCGTGCAGGGGAGGTTGGGCATCCAAAAGTTTGTTTAGTTGGATTTCAGTTAGCCCCTGCCTGAATTCTGCAAAGCCCAGGAAAAAGCCTCTTTTGTGCTCTTCTCAGTTTGCTGGGAAATAGCTTTTCTGGATTGTCTGTCAGAAACTCAGGCAATAGCAAGTAACCTTGCGAACCTCAGAAACATGAACTCAGCTCAGCTCAGCTTTCCCAAATCTCAGCACCTGAATCCGTAGCTTGAAATTTTTTGATCCTTTCTCATTCTGTGCAAGCCAGTTTCCCACTTGTATTCTGGATTGAGTCCCATTTTTTATCCCACTAGCAGCAGTCAGCCAAGAAACCTTATCAAGCTGTGCAGCAAATGGGTGTCCTAGCTCCCCATCTCAAAAGCTCCCTGCTGGTGCAGCAGCATTAAATCCCTTTTTGTTTTTTGACACTTGGTTGCCTGCTTGGAATCAGTCTATAGCTGCTTGTTAATGCAACCATTCTCTTCTGTGCTGGAAAAAGAGTGTTGTTAATTCTTTCATGAACGAATGATTCATTAATCCTCAGTAAAATAAATCATGGCAAAAGTGACAATGTAGGTTTGTAGCATTCTTTCTTGTATTATAGCTGTAATCCAGGGAATCACACAGCTGCAAACCTTGATTGTTAGGTGCATATTTCTTACCAGGAGCTTGCAAATATTCCCTCTTAACTAAAAGACATATTTGAAAAGAAAGTGAATTCAGAATTGCAGAAGAAACACTTCAGCTTTATTTGTCAGATCCAGAGAGGAAATGCATTTCACCCCTGAGAGTGTAGGAAATGGGAATAAGAAAATATGCTTGCTGAGGGATAGGACCCAAAAAAGTTCAGTGTCAAGTTCAAGGTCTGCTGACCTCCTCAGCAAGCCTGATGACTGCCAGAAAGAAAGGTCCAAAAACTAACCAGATTTTACTCACCTGTCAGGAAATGGTTACTTTCTGCAGGTGAGCGATCAAAATAACATTTGGCAAAGAAAAGAAAAAAGTAATGCTTGAACTCCAGCTGAAATGAGTATTGTTGGTAATATAATTACATTGTTGTTTAGCAGGATAGCTATTTTGTGCTTGATAGGTGTCAAACAGTTTCTAGATACATATTTATAGAAACCTGACAGAAGCATGTCCCATCCCTGGAAATGTTCAAGGCCATGTTGAATGGAGTACTGGGCAACCTGGCATAGCGGAAGGCATCCCTGTCCATGGCAGTGGCTTTGAACTAGATTATGTTTAAGATCCCTTCCAACCAGGCCATTCCATGTTTCCATGGCTCTATGGTCTGATGTGTACCATCAGTTTGAGTCCCTATGACACCATCACCCATGCTATCAAGGGTGCGACAGCTGCAATATAATCTGGCCTTAAGCTTTTATTTTTCAGGGTTGGATTCGGCCATGAGTACATTAGCTTAGGATTCTGGTGATTTATTTGGTTTCCAATTGCTCACTGCTATGGACTTCTTATGTGACCTTGGGCAAGAGACTGAGGGTTAGACCTGCAGCAGCCTTTACATAATTGTAGTCCTCCAGTCCCCTAGAGCTCAGCTTCCAGCTAACAGTGCCACACATCAACTGGCACTTGTGGCTTTGACCTCAAAATTTCCAAAGCACTTGCAGTGCTGATTCAGTGCATGTATCACAGTTTCAGATCAGTCCCTCCCCTGGACTGGGAACTGCAGCAGCAGCAATCTGACAGCCCAAGCACAAGAGAAATCTGCAGACTGAGCACTTCTTTGCTTCTGTCACCCAGAGGGAATCAGAAGGGGAGAGGATCTCAGAATGCAACAAAGATATGTTCTATTCTACATAGGACACAGGCCAAAACGGTGCTACAGTTCCCAATTTCTGTACTAATTTAACCATGGGAGCACTCTGAGTGGGCAAGCCAGGTTGTAATCTGCTCCTTCTTGTGAAAGCATTCAACTCCCTCAATTCAAGCCATAATGTGTTGGACCATAGGGGGTCACTCTTAATTTTCCCTGTCAGAGCTCATTCAGCTGCTGGACTTCACTGCATGTTCACCAGCATAGGGAGAAGGAAAGAAATGTCTGCAGTGGCTCCTTGGCTGAGATGTGGAGCTGTTTGCCTGTGAGATGAACTGCCTGGGATCATTATTCCTGGAAGCAGTCAGCAGCTGAACCCAGATCTCTTGTAATTTGAGCAAGCCTTAGAGTAGTGAGCTGCTCTGTAGGCACAGGAGCAGTGACAGGGCTCTCCTTGCAGCCAAACCTGAGAAAAGTTCACTCAGGAAGGTTTTACATATCTAATTTCAGTAGAGGGGTCAGGACTTGGAGTGCTGAAGGTCCTTTATACCTGACATGAAGTATCTAAGAGGTAAATACTCCAGCCCTCACTATTCCCTGCCAGCTGTCTTGGGAGGTTCCCAGCACGGGTGCTACCTGTGATAAGATGCTCCTTTCTAGAGCACCTCATGTTTTTCCATCTAACTTTACTGACAATTTTCCTGCTGTTTCACATTGAGACATGCTGCTTTCACAGCCTGGCAATACAGTGTGGTTTTAGCCCCCTTCCATACAAGTCATCAGATTCCATCCTTAGGAAAAAAGTGAGCCTCCATCCAACACACAGGCAGGTGTGGAGCAAACAAAGGTCTGAGCTGGTGGTTAAGGGCTGTTACATCAGATTATCTCATGGACATGCATGGCTGGGAACATGGGCTTAAAGAATTTAAGTCCAGAAAACCCCCAAATAGTCCATCCTCTCTGCTTCTCTCACATGTGCCTTATAAGAAATATACAATTCCAAAGGTCAAAGGCATGAAGAATTGCGTTAGACACCAAAGAAAAGAGCAAGAGAGATCCACCATGGCTTCCTTGAAATATGTAGCTCATCAGTAACAAGCTCTGACTGGGGCCTCTCCCAGGAGTGAAGAACACATGAGGCTCTCTCTTAAATGGGTCCTTTGAAATTCCATGGGGGCTCAGCTCATATGGCAACATTTCCTTCTTTCAGGGCACTTCAGCCTTTTCTCTTCCAAGTCTTTGCTCTTCATAAAACTTGCAATAGCTTCATTATGTTTGAGATCACTCACTCTGGAAAATTTGGTTTAAAAGGCCCAACAGGTAGAAAGCTTATTAGGGAAGGCAGCTGATAGACGGGGGAGAGAGAAGAGAATCACAAGGCTCTCATTTACTTAGGAAATGAAGCTGACAACATGATAGCACATAAGTAAAGTTAAGCACTTATTTAAAGACTTTACTAAACCAGAACTATGTACAGCAGACCAAGAAGTGATATAATAAGAAAAATTTCCTTCCGAGAGAAGCATATAGGACTGACTGACACTGTTGAAAGCTGAGGATGCACACCCACTGTCACCAGAAAAGGGATGATGTCATCAAGCTGATATTGCATTTGGCTCCCTGTATCCAGGTATACTGGATCAACAAATTCCCACTCAGCCCAGGGTCACTTTCCAGTTTAGAAGGGGAATGAAGATGATGATCATTATGAAGTGGTTCTAACAGCTCTTACCACCAACACTGCTGGGTGCCACCTGGTCACAACAGGCTTCAGGGACAGCCAAACCCCTCTGACAGCAAAAGAAGCTCTTTGGACCATCGTTAGTTCATGACAACAGCTCCAGGGGTGACAGTGCCTGCCCCTCAGGTCTAGATTGGGAAGATGGAGGCTGTTGGGTTGGTCTGTCAGGAAAAATAGCCAAAGGACTGATTTGAGATGCCTACTGCTTTCTGACTAGGATGGAAAAGAGTTGGGGAAGGATTGTTCTAAGACAACCCTGGGCAGAGATATCATGAGCACAGGCTGTTTCACAGCTCAGGTTAAAGGGTACCTTTCCTTTGTGCACCTTTCTGCTATGACTCCACTCTCCACCACTGGCTACTGGAAAGCACCTGCCCCTTGAGTAGGGACAAGCCTCCATACAGGGCAATGCAGAGTTTGATCCAAGCAGTCCCAGAGATAACAGTAGCCATTCCTATCCTGTGGTGATGTTTGCAAGAGCTCTGCGCACTCCATGAGGTGAGCACGGTGAAGAAAATGAAACAGCCAAGCAATCACAATAATTGTTTAACAGACAAGTAAAAGAAAAAGCTACTTGTCCTAAATGGTCTCAACTTTCATGAAGAAGGGTTAAGAGGGGAAAAGATCAAAGCAGTGAACCTGAGAAATACTGTTCTGCTTTTTTTCTCCTCTCTATCTCCTCTACCATGTTTCACCCTGTCTCCTACCATCACTTCTAAGACCTTCTCCCTTCTCATCTCTGAATGTCCTAAATAGGGAGTTTGGCCTTCCAGTGGGCCAGCCCCTGTCTCTAGGAATCATGTAGCAAGAATAAATGAGCATTGGTGTTAGGGGCTTTCCTTTTGCACTTGAGAAGCTCTCTCCAGCAGCTGAGGGTTTCTCACTATCATAGCAGGCTGCCTGTGATGCACTCTGGTATCCTCTTTCTGCTGAAACTCCCTCAGTCCCAGCTCCCCTGCCATTCTTCCCTTGCCATCTCTATGCATGTGTAATATCCTTAAAAAAGAGAGGCTCATCAAGCCCAGATATTTTAGTCCCTTCAATGAAACAGTGCCCCTGGACTGAAAGTTCATGGAGAACTGGCCTAGCACAAGCCAGTCTGATAAGAGGAAAGAGAAGAGGGATGTGGTACTCCCCTCTCCAGATGAGGCCTAGGATCAGTCCAGCCCCTAGCAATAAATGGCAGAACACAGTGAAACTCCTGAACATATTTGGCCAATTCTGTAACACATGGAAACACAGCCAGTATCTCCCTTTGGTGTGAAAGGGAAAGAAGGATTTTGAGTCCAGTAAAAGGCAAGGATTAAACTATGTGTAAGCTCTACCTTGTAATTAATTTATTTCCATGTGCTGAAACTACTGCAGCTTCCAGCTTAGGATGGAAAAAGTAGTACAAGATCAGCTGGTTTGG
The DNA here is from genome assembly GCF_023055355.1 of Agelaius tricolor. Lineage (NCBI taxonomy): Eukaryota > Metazoa > Chordata > Aves > Passeriformes > Icteridae > Agelaius > Agelaius tricolor. Next base: position 24,347,353 of record NW_027269269.1, read on the forward strand.
GGTAGTTTCCCTCATATGGTCTTGAACTCTCTTGAGATCAGATATTCCCTCAAGAGTTCAGAGCCATGTAATACATAGCAAAAAGCCTCTCTCTGCTTCTGATGCAACACAGAAAAAAGTTTTATCAGTTTAGGTCTGTATACTTTATCCCAAAAATCCATAGGAACCAGGAGATGAGATTCCACTTTATCCCCATCTCTAGGTATAAAAATATAAAATCTTAAAAATATATAAAATATCAGTAAAAATAGAAAAATAAACCCAAACCTCTTCTGTTTGCTTCACAAACTCAGATTTCAGATATTTTCTTTGAAAATGGCCATGTTTATGGGACAGTGCCTCAACACAATTTAGTGTTGAGGTATGAGTATAAATACAGATATAGAAGACATGTTCAATGAGTGCCACAAAAATTCTCAGTTCTCTAGGTTCCTACAGAACAAGTCTCAAGGTGAGAGATGAGGGACATTTGGCTGGATAGGAAAGTGTGCAAAAGCCTGTAATAAAACAGGTGTTTTGGCTTCTATGTCTACAAAAGAAGTGCTTCCACTACAGATAAGTTAATGTAGAAAATGAGGAAGGGAGGAAGAAAAAGAAAAAGTGTGCATTGATTACTTCCCATTTGAGGCCATGTAAGTAGGTCTCAACTCAGCAACAGACAGCAGAGTACTGATTTTTAGCAGTAGCACCCAGAGGGTTTCACTCACTGACATGCCAGTCACAAAAACAGGTTACAGAAAGTTCCCTGTTTCAGAGGTGGGCACATTGACATCTAGGGACAACTATGTGCCTTGATCTTTCTGTGTAAGTGTGGCCAAACTAATTTCCAAGGCTGAATTACCTATTATTGACATGTTTCTTTCTTTGAAGTCCCTCTGTCAGTTCCAAGCAGTGACTTTGGACAGGCTGCATGAGCAGCATCTCTCCTAAAACTACCCTTTCACAGCCATAAATGTGTTTTGAAAGGCACCTTTCTCATCTGCTAAATTATGACTGGGGAGGGGATCTAAAGAATGCAAATGTCTCCTGGAGACATGGCAGAACCCATGTGAGCTTGGGCTTGCTTTGCTGGCAGAGTACAAGGCCAAGTCTTGGCCCTGAAGTGTGGAGCTCATCACAGTCCAGCTGTTGCAGACAACCTCTGTAGGTGTGATAGAATCGTGGAATAATTTAGATTGGAAAACACCTCTAAGATCATTGAGTCCAACCATTAGCCCAGCACAGCCCACCACTAAACCATATCTCTGAGTGCCACATCTACATGTCTTTTAAATACTTCCAGGCATGGTGACTCCACCACTATCCAGAGCAGCTGTTCCAGGGCTTGACCACCCTTTCAACAAAGGAATTTCCCCTAATATCCAATCTAAACTTCCCCTGGTGCAATTTGAGGCCATTTCTATATAAGACCTTGAGCTGGGTGGAGACTCAGAAATTTCTGAGCCACTCCTCCCTTCAGAAAATTGAGAAAAAATGTGAAAAAGTCCATCCACTTTGGTCTTGCCATCCTGCCATGCTAGTCAGGTTCCCCTAAAAGTGCCAGCAAGGGTTCCCGGTGTCTTTCTGCTGGGCTGGTCCTCAGGAGGCAGGGTCTCACTTTTGTAAAATGAGATCCCTTTCATACAAATGCAAAATGGTTTGGATTTGAAGGGACTTTAGAGATTACCTAGTTCCAATCTTCCTTCCACTAAATGAGGTGGGACACCTTCCACTAAATGAGGTGTGAATTCTTCTTCAGGGTGGGTCATCACACCATGTTGCTCAAAGGCCACCCCAGCCTGGCCTTGAACACTTCCAGGGATGGGGCATCCATGTTTTCTCTGGGCAGCCTGTTCCATTGTCTCACCAGGCTCACAATGGAGATTTTTTCTTGGCCTTATCCTGAGTGAGGGGCCCAAGAAGGGCTGGCTTGAGCTCACACTCACTTACTCAGAGGACATGTGTGGTGTTTGTGGTTACCATTTCGAGCTGCCTGCCCTGGACCCTGACATTTTGCAGGAGCTGACGGCAGGCTGGGGCAGCTGTTGAGACTGGGTAGGGGTGGCCATGCCATGCTCGCCCACCCTGACCTTACTCCAGAGCCTGGTCTGCCAGTGCCCTTCATCTAAAACCAAACGAATCAAAGCCCACGACTGCCCTTCCTTCGTGCCTGAGCTTCATTTGTGGGAAGAATGGAAAGGGGATATGATAATTCCTTTTAAACACCCGGGAGGGAGAAGAGCTATTTAAGCGCAAAGCCTAAGGACAAATGGGCTATGAATAAAACAAGTGTGGAACTACAAAGTCCCTAATCACCAGAGGAGGAAGGGGAGAACAGTCCAGTGAGTCTTAAATGGACACTGACTGCTTTGTGACAGAGATTGAATGACACGATTCTGAGTCTGATGACCAAAGATGTCCTTTTGCAGCCTCTGTCCCTAAATAACAGGCAACCAGGCACGAAATCCATGGCCTAGGAAGGAAATGACTTAGCAAGGTCCAAGTTCTCCTTTCCATTTTTTTTCCCTTTGCACATTGGGATTTACCTACATACATGAGAAAAAAATACTTGCCCAAGGAAATGGAGCGAGCAGCAACCAAGAGCTCAATCCGCAGGCAATGGCTCCTCCCCTCTCGCGCGTCCCGAGGGTCAGCGCTCCCTCCTGAGCAGTGCTGATGGTGCTCATTCCTGCGTGCTCTCTGACACAGCTCCGGTGAAGGCCAGCTGCTGCACATGATATGTTCTTTTTCTGGGAACCCTCTCCGGCCCTGGCAGGAGGCACTGCCATCAGCTAGCAGACCTCTGACACCTCGAACCCAGTGCAAGGAGGGCTGTGTATATTTAAAGCTTTCTTCGGTTCTTATTTCTCTCTGCTCACTCCTTGGGGAAAAGGTCTTTCTTGTCTCAAGGACCACTCTGTTCCCCCAGGGCCGTGCCTCACTGATCCCTCCTGTGTATGCTGGATGGGAGCTCCCAGCTCTTGCCCGCAGCATCCTGGACTCTCTGGGATTCCAGAGGTGCTGGCTTACAGTCACTTGGATCAGAAACTGGAGAAATCTGGCTTGTTCCTGAGAGCCAGAGGCATAGGAATGACATGGGTGCGTGTAGGTGATTGGGCTTAATACCAAGCATGCCTCCCTCCTGCAGCACCCACTAAAAGCACCCAGCTTTCTGCCCTGCACGGGCTTCACAGCAACTTCCACCCTTTAGTTTCAAAGCAGCTTTTCTGAGGCCAGAAGAAGAACCAGGGACCAACAGCCTCACTTTTGTCAAGGACAAGGACAGCCCCCAAACTACCCTGTCAGTCTCTGTTTTGGAAAGGGCAGCTTAGCAGGGTGGCCTCTGCCCAATCCCAGACGCCTGGGGCAGCACACACACACAGACACACACAGAGACACACACACACGTCCCTGTCTGCCCTTGACATGCAAGTGGCACAGCTGAGTTGCCAAAACATCTGCGATGCCGTGCCAGCAGGGACCGGCCGGGAGCGGTGGCAGGTGGCCCCTGCGCCCGTGGGTGCTCGGTGGCACGGGCACCAGCCTCGGGGAGCTCACGGCCGGGGAGGCTGTGCTTTGGCTTGCAGCTGGCTAAAATTAGGGATGCCAGGAGCAGATAAAAATACAGCCCCAGCTATGTGAAACCTTTAGAGAGGCAGGCAGAGAGCACGCTGCCGTATGTCTGACCCCGCTGAGCGGCTGCGCAACAATTAAAGCTCCAGGGCAACGTTTTTGAAGCATTACCTGTGAAAGCCAGCTCTGAGGGAGTGACCTTTGCATGTTCCATATTTGGGGACTTGCCTTTTAGTCCAAGGAGTAGTGATCTCTGGGGGGGGGGGGGGGCGGCGGAGTTCAGCCTCTGCAAGCAGCTCAGGTGGTGGAAAAGTGTAGTAAGGTGGGACCAACATACTCTCCTTCCGTCCCCGCTGCCAGCAAAGTGACTTAGTGACTTTTCTAGTGGCAGCTGCTCAGCAGGCTTCTGGCCCTGCTCTTTGATCACCACAGTGCTTCAGGACAGCCTGAACTATGGAAAAGCCTAAGATATTACTGGTGTGGCATGCAAGGGGGTGCTGGCGGGAACAGCACAGCATTAGGAAAGAGAAATAATGGCCTCTGTTCTCCAAGAAACTGCCCAATGTCTCGAACAGAGTAGCCAACTATAGTGTGTATGTGGGAGTCCTGCATAAGGATTCAAAACTTCTGGGGAAATACACTAAAAACTTGCCATCTCCTCCTGCTCTTTCTGAAAATAAAAACCTAACATTCTGGGATATAAAATCATCATCATTTCATCAGCCAGGTTCTGACCATCAGCATCAACTGCAGCATTAAAGACAGTAGGAGAGAACCAGCAGAGGAGTGTAGATTGCTTGAGGGACTTTTCCTCATCATCTCCTGTTGCTCTTTTCTCTGCGTTGCTGGAGTTTTGTTCTTCCTCCACTGCTAAACAGCAAAACAGAAAGCTCCCCATGGTTAAGAGAAGTGTACTCATGATGCCTTTCAGAGACGCCCAAATGCCCCCAGCCCTTCCTCCCAAGCCTGAGCAGCTGGGGAAGATGAGCCTTATTGTCTGTGGGAGCTCTGGGCAGGTGCTAGAGAAGTGGGAAGAAAATCCAGGCCAGAATGCCATAATGTCACTTCACAATGAAAACTGACCATGCTGAGGCAGCCACTCCTCCCACTCCCATTTTAACCCTCTCTGAGGGATTTTTGTCTGCCATTTAGCAGCAAAACTGACACGTGCAAGGTTTGGCACAATCATTGCTGCCTGCAGCTGGAATAGGAGCATGGTCAGGCAGAAAGTGACATTTCTGCTGCTGTATAACCAAGGATTTCAGAATGACCCTATGGGACTGCTTAAATCTCCCAAAACTTCCCAGCATCACACCTAGGCTCAGATAGGTACAGTGGGTGTGGAGCTGAGATGTTGGGCAGGGAGCTGTGCCTTTCCATATCCATTACTCTGAATGCCTGTAACTGCTGACACCATCCAGCATGAGAGGGTTCTTGCATACTTGGTAGCAGTCAAACTTCACTTTGGGCTGGACCTCCCACACATCCCAGAGGGCCATTCACCCCCTCACACTCACCCAAACTCAAGAATGGTTATTACCTGAGGGATATGGGAGAATGGAGTAGTGCTGCCAAACTCCCACCTCTTTTTCCCAGTGCTGCACAGGCCACAGCTTGGGATCCTATGGGTAGAAAGTATGCACTGCAAAGACTTCATGAACATGAGAATAAGGCTGCAAAATGTGCATGGGACATGAACTTACAACCTACTGGGCTCTTTGCTTCTGCTCTCAGCCAACTCTGCCAGCCCAAAGCTCCTGCTGTACCTCAGGGACTGCATGATCTGTTTTGTCCAGTTCTTCCAGGGCAGTTTCTACCCTCCATGTCTCTGTGCAGCTGTTGAAGCTAAATTATGTTCTATAGAGATAGAGGCTGACACAAAGGCAAGGGCTCTGGCTGGCCAAGACTTCGAGCAATATGAATTTAAAGGCAGGAGGAGGAGGGGCTGTGCTCTTAGATTACAGATGCCTCTGTCCCAAGGCCCTGAGCCAAGAGGATTGTCAAGATTAGAAACATTATCTGCATTCAAATCCCACTAGCATTATGGAATCAGAAAATACTGTAAGGGGATATATAAATGCTTGATACTGTAATGAGTAGGGGGAATTAGCCAAACTGTTGTGCCTCTGGCATGCTCTGTATTTTGCTGCCTTTTGTGGTTCAAATATAGGTGTGGGAATGTATTGTCACCTATGCACGGGTTAGACTCTCCTGCTGCAGTGGAAAGCAGAGAAAGCAAGGCCAGGAGCAATGCCCAGCCCCTGCATAGCTTGAACTTGCAAATGCCACCATAAACACCCTGCAAAGCCTCCTGCCTCCAGGCTCTGCCACAGTAGGAAGGGCTCCTGAAAGTCTCATGTTGCACAAAGACCTCCCTGTTTGAGACCCTGCTCTGGAGAGGAGCTCAGGCTGTACTGTTCTCCTCAGTGTCTCACTGGCATGAAGGTCCCTGCAGAGGAGGCAGGCTGCCCACTGAGCTCCCAGCTCTGCCCCCTAAGGCACACTCACGCACCATGCACAAGCACTCTCCTGTATGCCCAAAGTGCTGCACATCTCTGGGGACGAGCCTCTTCAGAGCAGCACCTCCAAACACTCACACCCACCATACATACACCACCAGCAGACAGTCTTGCTAGACACAGTCACACAAGCCCTGCCACACAAACAGCCACACCTCCAGCATTACTGAGACCCTTTTTGATGACTGAACACTCCCACAGTCTCACACAAAGAGGCTTTCATCACATCACCCACATTTTCTTGACACTTTTTTTCCAGCAAGCTTCCATGCTCACAGCTACAGAACTGCACCCACACCCCTCCGAAGAGCAACCTTGTGTGTGCTGCATGCTGACATACATGAGTTCTGATCGATGCTTCCTTCCTTGCACACATCCCTGCTCACATCCAACCACTTGTCTGTAGCAGGTGTTGCAGCTTTTCTGCATATTTCTGACCATCAAACACTCACAAGAAACCCTAACCATCTCCTGTGTGCAGGAGTCAAGAACTACTGGGTTTAAACTGCCCTGATTGTGTCTGGCCCGTGGCTGACATAACTGTAAGTAACTAAATCAAGTATGGACTGGACTGGACATGACTGAACAAGTCTTCTTCCCTTGGCCATTCTGTGTTTTCCTCTGGTCACAGAGCAGCCAGAGTCTCAAGTGGTGGTTCTCAGAGCCTCTTGCTGGTGTACACAACCACCAACAAGCAGGGACGTGATGACAATGTCTGATAAAGCTGATGATCCTACAGGCTCCATCCTTTTGTCCAGTCAGGGCAGATCCCCATAACAGGAAACAGAAAATCTCTTCTCTTACCACCACTCACTTGCAGATGTCCAGAGAGCTCATGTGTCCATCTGTCATTGCAAATATGGGGCTCCAGCTGCTCTCAGGTGCTCTAAGGTGACCTGAGCCGCCAGATGGGATGCTAAACCAGACCATTGCCTTATCAGCCTAATCAATGGATGTGCAAACACAAACCAGTGCTCTGCCCTTTTCAGGCAGTGTCCACTGTAAGCACAAGCCCTGAATCTGCAGCCTTAGCTTCACTTCAAAGCACTGGCAAAGAGCAGGGAAAAAACAATGCCAGCCCTGTTTCCTGTGTAACACAGGCACTCCTTTTGCCTCCCACGGTGCCATCTGCCCCTAAAGACAACAGGGCAGGTGGCTGCAGAGGATCAAAGTTGCAGCAATGCTGTGGTGGTCAGCGGAGTCTTTTTCCTGATGAGGGCCTTTGGGACAGCCCTGAGGATGTGCAATTGGTGGAAGGGAGAGAACAACTACATTCTCCATCTCTCCCTTTTCCTCAAGCAAGATCCCTGAGCCCTGATCCCCAGGGTGCCTGCCACCATCCCCCAGAATTTCAGGGACAGGCTGACAGCACAGGGAGCTGGCTGGCCCCATGACACCCCCTTGCACAGGAGAGGTGGCTGCCCCGCCACTTTTGCTCCCCAATGTCTCTAATCACTGCTCACTCTCACAGAGGCCTGGCACAGGCAGAAGCTATTTATAGCAGGGAGCCAAGGGGCCACGTGGCCATGGTGGCAGCGCTGCTGGGTGACATTCAAACTGGCTTTGAGTCTGGGGGAGGGAGCCAAAATGAGCTGGGGCAGGGGGGGAGGTTCCTCATAAATCAACCCACCATCTCTCTGGCCATGGATTTCTTCTGCCCCCCTCCAGCCTCCTGCTGCCAAGCACTGACAGCTGTGCCCTAATAGGGACATTCCTGCCCCAGAGGCTCCTGACCCCTCATCTCCATCATCCCCCGCCATCCGGCAGGGCTGGGAGGAGGAGCAGCAAGAAGACATCAGCATCAGAGGCATTTGTGCAACAGGAAGGGAGAGGGAGGAGGAGAAGCCTCTTACAGCTGCTTGGTGGTTCTCAGAGCATCATTACTACCTTCTAGGGTCTCTAGTATGCTTGTGGTGGGGCTGTCAGTCATGCAGTGCATAAGTGGATCCATTTACCAGGGTCAGTGCATCTCTGGGAGCCAATTTGGAATTCACAGGGTCTCACCCGGGGTCGCTCTCACCACCGGGCCCTTGCAGAGCGTCTCTCCTTTCCTCACATATCTATTTTCACAAAACAGGCAGGAACTCGATATCTTCAAGAGGCCCCTTGGTCAAAGATGGTGGGAACAGGGTGCAGTGGTTTTGCAAAGCTGTGAAAAGGTGAACAAGAGCATGGCTGGGCTTAGATGCATTTCTTTAGTAAAAACAGGGGACCAGGATCTGGGCGCTTACTGAAGCCTGGACAGGAGGCATGACTTTAAGCACTTCATAGGGAAAGGAGCCTGCTTTGGCCACCCCACCACATGCATGAAGAAAACATGATGCTGCAGAGTCCTGCACACACTGCTGCCTGCCACCATGCACTTCCAGAGTTAAAATGTCCATGGTGCCCATGGCACACTCCCTTGCAGGAGGCCACCAAGGCACCACAGAGGAAACAGGTTCTGCTTTGTGTTGGTGGCACGGGACTTCCTTCCAGCCATCCCCCCTGCTTTGGTGTCCCCAGTTCACTCAGGAGCCCTCTCCTGAGGCCAGTGTCAAACAGAACATGGTAGAGCCAGCAAACTCCCTGCTGCAACACAATGGGAACAAACCCAACCCTTGTGACCTCTGGGTTATCTCAGCAGAGAGGCAGCATGTGACACATGCCACCCATTGGTGCTGTTTAGCAGCAGAATATGGGTCACTTCTGTCTGTCATATCGTGCTAACAGGGCATGATGCCCTTTAGCTACCCTGTGGTGTTAATCCTACTAATGTTGGGCTCTCTGCTTCCTCCCACAGCTGGCAGCTCAGGTCCTGGAGCCCAGGAGCATTGGCTTTGGGATGGTGGACTCCAAGAAGGATGCCAAGCTTGCCAAAAAGTTAGGTGAGTCCCAGGTCTGACATCTCTAGAATAGCTTGGAGAGACTGTGGGAGTGATGTGCCTATGGGAGGCCCTTAGAGGACAGTCAAATCCTTGTTACCAGCATGGGGAGGATGATGGTGGCACTTGCACACTGACCACCTGCCCACCCCAACAGGGGCAGGATCAGGGGTGGGGGTGAGGATGAGAGGGACAAGCCAAGACCCTTCCAGAAAAAGCAAAGCAAAGCAAACCAAGTGAAAAAGAAATTCAATTCATGCTGTAATGACGATAGGGTCTAAGTTCACAGCTTTCTGTGCAGAAATAATAAATAGATGCCATGGAGTAACTTCCTGCTCTTCCTACACAGAGACAGGACCAACACAGCAATACAGAACTAGAACATACAGGGAAAACACTTAGTCCCCAAAAATGTCATCAGTCCCATGGCCCAGTGACCCCTGTCAACCACTGGGGCAGCCACAGCCTTGCAATGGCTTGGCAGTCAGGTGCCAATCGTTCTGGCTTGTTCCCCTGAGTGAAAGAGAAAATCTGCTGTACAGGTGGAAGGATGCTGCATTGCCCACCCTGGACACAGCTGCCTTCCAGGGCCTGGCAGTCCCTTCATATTTTAGCCCACAAAGCAATATGGAAATGTTGTGTCACATTAATACAACAGCACATAAATATACCACTAAACCTAAGGTTTAAGCATACTGGACTGTAATTTTCTTTCCTAAATTAGAGGCTGTGAGTGCTAATGGGAGCTAAACTAAAGACAAGAGCTTCTGCCTCTCCAAGAAGAAACAAACTACCAGCCTCCTTGGCCAGTGGTACCCTGCCACCCTGCATTGCAGGAGACCAGTGCTGTTGATTTTGGAGCCTCCAATAAGGTTCTGTGGCACTCAGTCCTCAGTCCAGTGATACAGCATTGAAACCTGTCACCCTGCAGTCTGTGGTATCTCTATCATTGGTTTCTAACCCTTTTGCCAAGGCCAGCTAAGCCTCAGACAGTTTGAAGCTCACTTTCAGGTCACTGGTGACGCTCACATAGTTCAGCCTTCTCTGGACAGTGAGTACAACCGGAATCAAAATCCAGTTTCCATATAGTGACAGGTTGTTAAAATCTGAGCTGCCAGTTAGAGCCCAGTATTTACTGCAAGATAGACAGCCAAGCTAAAACAGGTTTCTGGTGCAGAATTTTTCCAGCTGAGACCAAACTGTGACCTGAATGAAAAGTTCAACGTTTGGGAAGAAGTTCGCACCAATTCTGGCTGAAGTCTGTCCCCCGTGTCATGAAATATCAGTCAGGAGATCACCCAGGTTGTTTCTAACTGGACCAACACAGCAAACTGGCAATTGCATTTTCCCAGGAGGAATTGCTGGGATAACAAGAAAGACATTCTGCACTAAACATGCTTTTAACAACATGTTAACCACTTGTTGTTTCCTCTCTTCTTCTTTCAGGCTTGCTTGAAGAGGGGAGTCTCTATGTCTTTAAGGATGAGCGGTTGGTTGAATTTGATGGGGAACTGTCTGCAGATGTCTTGGTGGAATTCCTCTTGGATGTAAGTACAGATAAGCTCAGAGCTAGATAAAACCTCTCAGAGAAGACCTTGCAAATACTTAGTTTGCTAAAAATACAAGTGTACCTTTGTTTGAAATTTCATCCCTGCTTGTTATTCACTGGTAGAGATGGCATTTGACATCTTCCCCAATACCTGTCTGACCATGAGATCCCAGGAAAGATGGTATCCTTATATGCCACTAAACACTTTATATCTTAGAGACAACCTTTCCTCTTGCCTTTATAGAGTATATTTGAGTGGAAGTCAGCTACAATCCTTATACCTGACTGCTGTTCACCCACCTCAGCTAGCAAGCTCATGTGCAAACACTTTGCCATTTGCAAAATCTTTCACGCTTTTTCTTTCTTGTTTTAAAAAAGAGCTATTTTGAAAAAAAGAATAGGGTTCTAGCAGAGCAACTAAAAAGAGCTCAGTGCATTGAAAAAGGCTTATGTTGCAAACTATCTGCCCATTTCTAGACACAAGCAACATAGCATCTCTTCAGTGTACTTGCCAAATTGCACTGCCACAAGTGAGAGGAGTTCAGGGTCCTAGAACTAAATGGTCTTGGGTCATTTTGTGCATGAGCACAATGATGGATTTTGTGGAGTGTACTCACCTTTGTGCCTAAATGCAAAAGTGATGCTGAATCCCACAACTATATGTTGCACTTCTCTTTATTTACATTTCATTCCTTGTAGAGGCAACAAAACCTATGGTTTTTGCTTTATAAATGAAAACATTTTGCAGTGATTTGGCTTTCCTTTGAAGTGAGGCTTTCTTTGTAAGTGGCTGTGCAGATAAGGGAGATAAGGGAGGTAAGGTGAGCAGCAGAGCTGGCAGGGTTTGTTTCCCAGGGTGGCAGATTGCCTACATGGTCACCTGTGCTTCAGGACTGCTGGTGAGGAGGGGCATGGCCAGGGAATTAAAACAGATCCCTTGGACCTCAGCTCTCCCATGACAATGTCTGTGGCTGTGTGCATTGGGTGCTGTGACCAAAACACATGCCAGTGGCTTCAGGGACAGAAATGGGCATCTGCCCCACACATAGGGGCCACAGACAGGGCAGAGCTTTGCCATGACCCTGCAGCAGTGGGATCCCAGATTCCCATGGCTCAGGCCACTCTGGCAGCAGGAAATTGCACATGCTGCTGTGGGCACAGCAAAGGCACAGCCTCACACTGGAGCATCACTCTCAGATGCTGTAAGGCACTTCATGAGGTTTTGCTTGCTATGCCATGCGGTGTGTCACTGAAAAAATCATGTTCTGTGAAAAAAGAAAGAGAGCAAGGATTTCTGGTTTTGTGTTTTCCACTCGGAAAAGAAAATACCTGGCAAAGCAATAAAATAAAACCAGACATATCTGTGGTGCCTTGGCAGCCTCATCTGAAAAGTAAAAGAAACCCAGAGGTTCTTTACACCTCTGTAGGCAGTGGGTTGCCTGCTGTTTTTTTCTTCTAGTGAAAACACACTTGATTTATACCACTATTGCTAGGCAAAATAATCAGACTGAGCCTTTTCACCAGCAGTGACTAAAGTTAAGAAAAGAGAAACAAAGTTTGGATCAATGACAGTCTAAAGTGCCCGACAGCAGACAGGTCTTCCAGCTTCCTCATTAACATGGTGATGTGTGTAGGACCAAAGAATAGGTTTAAACTATTTTGCCCAGGATGAGGATCAGCCATGAAAATTCACATCCAGGCTTTCTACTCCTCCAAATCACTGTTTGGTCACCCTCTAGCGAGCTGGTTTTAATGTTTTTCAAAAGCAAGATCTTTGCAATGACCTCTTCCAGCAAATGACACTTGAAAAAAGAAAGTATATATAGATTTAGATACACATGTATCATTCACAAATGATCACAATGATCATACCAGCTCCTTTCAACTTGGCCTCCTTAAAGCCACCTGCAACTGCTACTCCTTATCCCTCATCAAAGTAGGTCCCCCAGAATTCATTTGGGTTACCCAGTCCTCTATCAGCCTCCCTCTCGATGCTCCCACCTCTGCAGTGAACCTACTAACATCTCCCTTTGAAGGTGACCCACTTCTCTCAGCTCCTCACATTAAGGCAGAGAGCACTAAGCAGGGCTTCCAACAGCAGAGAAATTGGGTGACCTCTTTCTCCCTGCTTAGGCTGCTTGTGGCACAGCCTGCCAGGCATAGGTTGGTGCTGCAAATCACTGCGTTACCACATGCATTTGTCATGGCAGTTGCTGGAAGACCCCGTGGAGATCATCAACAGCAAGCTGGAGCTTCAGGCCTTTGACCAGATCGACGACGAAATCAAGCTCATCGGCTACTTCAAGGGAGAAGACTCAGAACGTAAGATAAACGTGTTCCCCGTGGGCCTTGGAGCCTGCCTGGGAGCTCCAGGGGCTGGGCACTGGTTGTTCTGCATGAACATGAAGGGTGGTGTGGCATATGGCAGCCTGTGACAGAGTGAAAATTGCTGGAGGATGAGTGTGTTTGCAGGCAGGTTTCTGCTGATGTAATGTGTGAGCCCAGTCCTACACCAGCATCAGTGACCCTTCTGCAAGGGATCTGCTGGCAAGAGAAGAGAGCCATAATCCAGGGGCTCCTGCAGTAAAAGTGAATTTACCTCACCCAAAAATCAGCTGAGCTTACAGTTACACTGAGAGAGCAACCAAAAGGAGCAAAGTGCCCCTTCCTGTGAGCAGTGAGCCAAAGGATCAAAGGAGGGAGGAGGGAAGGGAAAGGGGAACACACATTAAATACCACCGTGGCAAACATACAGCAGCAGTGAGCAGGGCCCTTTGGAGCAGCCTGGCAGAGGCACTGACCTCTTCCTCCTTGCTGACTCCCAAGACTGGGAAGAGGCTGGTCCCATGCCCTGAGGGATGTGCAACTCAGGGATGTCGCTATCGAGTAAGAAAGTGGCACAGACTCCAAGCAGGCTGGTTTGTGCAACAGCAGCTTTAATGTGAAAAACTCTTCTCTTTTTATAAACAATTTTGATACATCCTACTTGATTAGCTAATTAACAAAAACATCTTTCTCACAAACAGTCCTTAAGAAGAACAAAAAAAACAGAGTAAGAAAACCCCACCTGCAAGTTGTTTATAAAGACAAGTTATCATAATTTCTCTACAACTCCCTAAAAAGTCTCACAAGTCCACTGTGGGAAAACTAATCTCGTTTTCTCACTCTCTAACCAGGCTATCCCATCTTCGCAGGGACCATTCTGGGCAAACTCAACTTTCACCAGCCTAGAAAAATCCTCACATGAGAATCTCCCTGTCAAGCCCTGCAGTCTCATCTGCCAGCCCCAAGTGCTCTCCTTGCTATCTGGGCAGTGCTGGCAGCGTGCACCCCATGCTGGCATGTCCTGCCTTTAGCAGAAAGACAGGTATTCCTAAGTGAACAAACCACATATCACCAGGTCTGCAATGCAACAGCCCACCCACCCCTCCCTTCATCTTTCTCAAACTGGGCTGCAGGGCAGCTTGGGCAGGGCTGTGATCCTAACACTATTCAGTAATAATGACTGAAAGAAAGGTGGGAAATGCCTGTTGTAAAGTCCCGCGGCAGGCTGAATCTTTCCTGAACCCTGAGGCTCAGGGAGACCTGGTAGCAGTTACAGTAAAAACTTACCTGCAGTGGGAGAAGCCTGCCTGATCACACTTGGTGACTGTTTAGGGAATGGCAGCAATCCTTAATGCTGGAGCAACTCCGTGTATTTCCCAGCTGAGCTACCCCTGGACCTGCTTCACAGAGCTGCTGATTTCAGCCCCAGTTAAGTGTGGCATGCTGGGCTTTGCAGCTTTCCTGAACACTGTGGGACTGCACAGCACATTGCTGCACATGAAATCATCCTTCTTTGTAAACCCTGGAAGGGTGGAAGAAACATTAGGCAATCATCTGATGGAGTTTGCAGTAATTTGTATTTGCTCTTCCCCCAGTACCTTCTGGGCTGATCAGACTGTGGCCAGCTGTCTGTGAAATATCTTCTTCATTTCCCTTTTCTCCTTCCAGATTTCAAGGCATTTGAAGAAGCTGCTGAACATTTCCAGCCCTACGTAAAGTTCTTTGCCACCTTTGACAAGGGGGTAAGCATCCACACATCTTCATGGTAGCTCACATATGCCACCACCTGTTTGCTGAGACCTCAGGATGTTCCCAGATCTATTGTCTAGTTTCAGCTTCAGCATTCCTGGATTTTGTGGAGTGTAGCAATTACATATCCTCTGAACAGAGAGAGACATGTTTTCCCGGGAAAATCCTGGGAAGCTGTGTAGAAGCTGTAAGAAATTTAGATGAAAAAATCCAAACATTTATTATCTCTCTTTCTGTAACCATTGTTTATAGATATAGTTCTCCAAAGTGTGCTATTCATAGTTCACCAATGGTGTGAGATGTTTCTACTTTGACACCAATCAAGTATCACCTTAGCAAGTCACATTATAAAAAGACCCACTACTTTCATTAAATGTTTTTGCCTTCTGATCCACCTGAAGAATGGAGTCTTTCTGTCCCTGACTCAACAGCATCAGTGGTGTTGGTGTCTACATTGATATTTTGGCCCAGTTGCAAGATAGAAGGCAATTTCTGCAGCATGGAGGCAGGTCCTGATGTGGGTTTGGAACCCAGCCCCTCTAGGTCAGCAGGCCCTGGGCTGTGGCTTTGCTCTGCCTCAGCGCTTGACACCAGTAGTGTAGGGTCATCAATGGGTTGTTAAACAAGGAGAGATCCATTCTATTTTGTGGGCCACCCCTAGGAGTGCATGCTCTGGGAGAAGCACCTTGATCTCAGCTCTGCCAGCAGCAAAGACTCTGGGTAGGCAAAGAGGCACATCAGGCTCTCTCACCTGTGACTTCTGCACTGCAACAGGTTGCCAAGAAGCTTGGCCTAAAGATGAATGAGGTGGACTTCTATGAACCCTTCATGGATGAGCCTGTTCACATCCCTGATAAGCCTTACTCAGAAGAGGAGCTGGTTGATTTTGTGAGAGAGCACAGAAGGTATGTAGCATGCAGGATGCTCCTGGACAAAATAAGTGGGTTAAAGTATCTGTCATTGTGACCTTGCCTCTCTAGGGCATCGCTCTCAAAAAAACATTAGGATGATGACTGCTTTTGATGATTTTCTGACCCAGGTTTGAAATTGTGATATTGCTGTTTTTTTCCTACTCCCAGAGGTGCAAGTATCTGTGCAGCAGTCATAGTTCACCACAAGGGGCCTGGGATAATACAGCTTCCCTCCTCCTGCTCTTCCTCCTCCCTGGTTAGTCCTCACTCAAAAAGCAGTGAGGCTGGAAGGCATTGGAGTGTGAAATCCTTGCCCTAATTGCCCATGCTTTTAATTTAGGTCTGTACAGAAGATGACCCTCTCCAAGGCCTTTCAAGTCAAATCCAAAGCCTGTCCAATCCCCTCCTTCCCAAAAGCAGATTTACTAATGGGTGTATCCCTCTCCTGGTGTCAGATATGTCCAGAGGCAGTCTCTGAGCTCAGACCAAGCTCAGACAATGGACTATGAGGCTCCTGCTGATTGTAGGCACAGAGAAGAAGCCACAGCTCTTATCGCTGTGTTGAGCCTCATGTGGGAATGATGCTGAGCACCTACAGTGTTTGATCAACTCAGCAGGAGCTGTGGATGCTTGTGCTTTTTGCAATCAGGTTTGTTGCACAGTTGCTTAGGGACTCAGCTACAAAAACAGTCTGGAAGTCACTGGAGAGGCTGATCCTGTGTAAAAGCACAGGGTTAAGTATAAGGGCCCAACTATCCAGAGATGCTGTATTTTTATACCCTTAGAACCATGCCTCAGGAGAGTGACACAGGCTACCTGCTGCTCCTACAACTGCACTTCTCAGCAGACAATCAAGGGACCAGATGAGTTTGAGGAAAGCAGGGCCATCTATATGGAGAGGGGAATCTCAAATCAGGTTCAGCTGGAGGTCTGTGTTCACACAGACAAGAGATCATCTCCAGAATCTGAGACTCACCAGAAACAATTCTCTGCTTTTTCTGAAATATGAAGGGCTTCTCTATCTTCCATGTACCCACAATTCACTTTGCTGACCTTCTAGGCTTCTTAGCCTTAGTCCTTCCCATTTTCTTTTCACCAAGCTCTTTCTGTCAAGCAGCGGCATCAGAAGACTGATTAAATACAGCCATCTAAATTCTATCCTAATAAGGCAAACTCTTCACCAGCACAAAATTGCAGAGCAATTTCTCCAAGTCTTAGATATGTCAGGATGTTTTGCAGTGCTTGGTAGAAGAAAGGGGGTGGGCATGTATTTTGCAAGTGCCAAAGCTCAGAAAATAAATAAAAGGAGTCCATAAAACAATATGTCTGACATCCCAAACCTGCCAAGGTGCTGCCATGGCAGGGGAAAAAGCCTGGAGTGACAGTGATATGTTCCCAGTAGCTCATGCTGAGCTTCTCAGAGCAGAAGTGCTTCATCCTGCCTTGCCACCAGTAAAGGACCTAAAGCCACAGGCTGGAATTAGTCATGGAGAGGATCTGTAGATTAAAATGAAGCAACCTCAGCAGGAGCCATGTGCTGGTTCCCTACAGACAGCTCAGCTGGGCAGCTGCAGGCTGTGGTGGCAAGGTCCGTGCTCTCCACAGAAGGTCGGGAAGCTGGTGCTCAGCACCATGGGGTGACCCATCCAAGGCTGCACAGGTGGGTCTCCATCTGAGTATGGTGGTCACTGCCACTCCAAGGTCTCAGCCCAGATTTCACTCTCAGTGGCACAAATACAAATTACATGGTGCAGTCCTCTGGGTTGGTGCCTCTTTCACATGCAAAATGCTGGGGTTGGACCCCCACTTGTCTGCAAGTGAGGTGTAGCCACATGGGGGCTGAATTCTGCTCTTTCTTGCTAACCCAAACCCCAGTTGCCTCGCTCCTGCAACACAGGGAAGTATCCAGAGTCAACAATCAGCACACGTGGGTGTGCCCAGATCCTTCCCACTGAGTTTCCTTTGCCCAAGAGCTTCCCCCAGAGAACAGCTAGGGAAAGTGTATTAAAAGCCAAGTACAAGTACACCTAAATACATAATACACATTCACCTAATTTAATCTCTAGTTTTGGACCATCAACAATGAAAGGACCTGCTAGTTCAAAAACTGTATCCCTGATCTTGTGTTTGGTGGCTATTTCTTCAATTTCTATAGCTGTTTTTACCTTATATCCATTTTGATACTGAATGTACCAAATTGTAATGAGTTCAGCAGTTTAAATATGTATTGTATCAAAAGACCATTCTTATTTGTTTCATTTATACCTGCTACCTAATAATTTCTCTGGGCACCTACTAACTCTTTTTTAAGAGGAACAATGATTAATACTTAAGGTAGGGAGAGAATCACAGAATATTCTGAGTTGGAAGGGACCCACAAGTCCATCAAGTCCAACTCTTAAGTGAATGACCTGTGCAGGGATCAAATCTGCAATCTTAAAGTCATTAGAGCTGTGGCCATGTTCTAAGCTATTCATGTTTTCTTTACCATTCCCATTTTTTAGAATACCTGCCAAAACCCTCTTCAGTCACCTCTTTCACAAGATAAAGAATTCTTATCTATTTAATCTTCACCAAATAGAGGTCCTTCCATATCTTTACTCACCACTCCCACACTTCCAAGTGCCTTTTTCAATTGTCCATATCATTTCTGGGATGGCATGACCAGAACTGCACATAACTTCACTGTGGAGGCTCACACTGTAGCTGTCCACTGCCATAATGGTCTGTTTTACTCCTTGGCCTTTTCCCAACTATTTGCAACCTTCTTTTGGCCTTCTTCCTTTGGAGCTGATTCTTTCTCAATTTGTGACACCTGGGCTCCTTTCCTGAGAGGCAAAAATTAATTACAACTAATTTAGAACCAATTGCTGCACCTGTACACTCAGGGTTGGTTTTCTGCAAGTGTGTTACTCGCTATATGTTTGTCTATCATGCAGACACTCAAGTCTCAGGAGATCTTCTGTATCAACTCATAGTCAGGCCTTTGTTGGTTGCCAAAGAATTGGATATGATAAGCAGATGCTGCCATATTCCTATTTCCCATCTTTTTGAGATTATGTGAGGATATGTTATGCATATGATCATGCCAAAGAATATGCTATGGATCTTAATTGGTGGATTCCCTCTGTCATGAAAACTGACCATTTATTTCCACCCTTCAATGTTATTAATCCACAGGAGATTCTCCTCTTATCTAACTGGAGCTCAGTTCTGTGGCTCCTCAGGTCCATTAGGAACCTCTAAAAAATGTTCCCTTGTTTCCATTGCTCTGTTTGTTAGGCAAACTGAAGTGACAGGTTACACATCTCACTTATTCCACCTGGGTCTGCCAACATGCTCCCACTCCTACCAATCTGTTCTAAAACCTCACAGACTGACACCTCTCTTTGCAGCAGGTCCTGGGGCAGGTCAGCCAGGGAGACCTGCTCTGCTGGGGATCCTCCCCAAACAGCTGATACCACAGCAAGCAGATGCACAAAGGATAATTTGTTTTTGTCTTCTATGGCTTTGTGTTCATCTTCTATGGCTTTGTGTTCCTTGGGTGCCCCTCTAACACCAGTCAACTCTCAACCTGCCAGGCTTCCTGCTACAGATGTGTCTGAAAATGAATCTTTTTTCCTTTACAAAGTACTTCTCAAAAATAATTTTTTTGACCAGTCTTAGGGTTTAAATTTTCTTGTCAGTAGTTGTTAGGATCCTAATTTTCTTCCCAGAGTTAATTCTGTCTTCTTTGCTTCCGCAGAGGTGGGAAAGATTTCTGTTCTGAAATTTTGCGGGGGTGAAACCAGGAGAAAGGGGGGACAAAGCCCATTAGGAATGTCCCAGGGACTCCAAAACAAAAGTGATTGTTGTCTCATGCTCTCAGCACAGACAGACCAGTCTGCCATATGTGAGACTAATTCAGCAGCACATCCCAGCACAGAGAGGTGTCTCATCTTCCCAAGCAGAAATAGTGGCTGCAGTGACTCCAGTGGGGCCATGGGCAGGTTTTTATCACCAAAAATAAAGGCATAAATTGACCAACAGTGCCCCCATTCTTGCATTCAAAATGTGGTGGCTGCCTCCAGCCAAACGTGCCCATGGTGACCTTTCCCGTGATGCTGACAGTGTCACATGTGGCAGTGCAGGATATGTCCTCAAAGAGCATTTCTGTCTCCCCTGCAGGGCCACCTTGAGGAAGCTGCGCCCAGAGGACATGTTTGAGACGTGGGTAAGCACGTGTGGTGGGAACCATCGTGTCCCCTGCCAGCTTCCAACAAGAAACTGCTGCTCAAGAGCTGCAGCCTCTGCCTGGGCAAAACATTACCTTTCCTTCCTTGCAAGGCTACTCTCTCTCTTCTGGGAAAAAGGGAAAGCCTTGTCTATGCTGCCTAGTGCCTCACTTCAAACAGGGTGCTCAAAGGCTTTGCACAGCAGCGATGGAGAGCTGGGCTGGCTCCTGCTTGCTTCTCAGAGGGAAGGAGGAGGGAAAGCTAAGCAGTGTGCCAGGCAGCTGTGGGGCCTGTGAGTGATCCTGCCCAAGGATGCTCCATCTCAGCGAAGTGCTGAGGACACCAGAGCTGCTGGTGGGGTGATTTCTGTGGCCTGCTCATGGTGCAGATGTCTCATGGAAACTCACAGAATCATAGACTGGTTTGGGTTCAACAGGACCTTAAACCTTAACCCTTCAACGGGTTCATCTGGTTCCAATCCCCTGCTGTGGCAGGGACACCATCCACTAGACCAGGTTGCTCAAAGCCCCATGCAACCTGACCCTGCATACTTCCAGGGACTGGAGCATCCAACACTTCTCTGGACAACCTGTTCTAGTGCCTCACTACCCTCACAGTAAGGAATTGCTCCCTAACATCCAGTCTAAATCTACCCTCTTTCAGTTTAAATCCACTCTCCCCCATCCTGTCACTACGTGTCCTTGTCAAAGTATAAGAGCACTTGAACAATTCAAAATGGAAGTGAAGGCAGGCAGTATAGTTAATTATACAGATTTCAAAGCAGATCGTGTATTGACTGCATTTCTCACAGTGCAAGCAAGATGGAAATCAGCAATTGTGAAGAACTAACCTGCATTTTGGCCCCTATCGTACACGGAGAACTCTTGGGGTCTGCAGGGGTGGGGAAGAGAAGGGTGAAAATGAAAGAAAAATTGTGTATAACAAAATTCTCCCTTCACTGTGAGTGAATATGGTGTTAAAAGCTAGTCAGGGGCTCTCAAGTGCCAGATGAATGCTGAAAAACAAGGCTAAACAGGTGCTTTACAGACACTAAGGAAGATGCAGTCATTCTTCCAAAAGACTTGACACATTTATAACAGCATTTAGATGTCCCCTTCTTGGCTGTGTAACATGAAACACCACAGGACTCCAAAGTGGCAAAAACCTTGGGAGTATTTAATACAGCAAGGCAAGAGGTAATAAAACTGAACCAGGAGTTATGAGTCACTTAGGAACAATAGCTTTTCATTTTGTTTTGAAATACAGATTCTGTATAGAACACAGCTTCCAAGATCCACCAAAGCCCCTCCAAGGTTTCTAATGGCGCTTCAGTGAGACCCAAATTACACATGCAGTGGTTTCACTTTCATACTGGCCATATTCTAAAACAGCCTCATGAAAAGTGTGAATTCCCAATGGTGGGATGCTTGCTCAACCAGCAGCTTGGGAATACAGAGCTTGCCTCTGTTATGAGCAGTGGGCTCATAGCTACAGAAGGCAGGGGGCTGGATTCTGATCTCACTGCCAGGTCACAACATCCTCACTGCCTTCACTGGAGTTAGTCCAGTTTCATTTGCTGCCTTGCAGGCCAGAATAGAGCTGCATTATATTGGTACATACATGTAATTATATATGGCATATAGAGATATATTTTTTATTTTGCTGTCTGACAATGCTGCTGCTGAATATGAAGAAAAAGCAACAGTGTGAATTTTGCCAGCTGTAAGTGGTCTGAATCCCAAGTAAATCTGCCTGGAATGTCCCGGTGAAAACGTATTCCCTGAAGACGTCCACAAAGGCTGAGCATCCGCTATTGTTTTTAGAGATAATGTTTTCCACTTAATCTTTCAGGGGTTTTTTTCCCTTTCAGTATTTGATGGTGGCTTTTTCACCTCTGGGCTCAGAAGGGAAAAGAAATTAGCATTTAGATGGGAATTTTTGCTTGCATTAAAACCAATTGAAATGGAAACTGGGACCGACAGCGGGTGAGGAAGGCGAAACCGATCCATGGGATAATTCAGAGATGACATTCATAGCAGGCAGATGATGAACTGGCCAGCAGATCCATTGGCCTTTGCCAATATCATTACTCATGTGTTTCATGGAGAAAAGTAATCCACCAGGCTGTAATTTCTGTCCTCCACTCACTGGAGCCCTGAAATGAGCCCCCCACTCAATTTCCCTCACTGCTCTCAGAGACCCTCACCTAAAGCAGAGACCCTTCACCTCCAAACAGGGGCCCAAATGAGCCACCTTGCCTCTCATATTGTGAGAAAACCTCCTTTGCTGGCCACAAAGGAGCTGAGCATGGTGGCAGATATTTGTTTCCTTGCAAACCATCCCCTGGGAGCTGAAAATTAATGAGGATTGGTGGTCTCAGGCATGAAGGGGGACCCTCTATTCTCATCCTAAAGAGCCCTTGACCTTTTCTTCAGAGAAGCTTTTGCCTCACATTATCAGAAGCTCCCTTGCCATTGCCATCATGGTGCCCACCTAATTTTTATCTGAAGAGTTTCAGCAACACTGCCCAAACTACCCCCTTCAGCACTAAATACCTCCATGAGGCAGCCTCACCTCAGCTCCCATTTCTGGTTTCTCAGTGGGGCTCTAGTCAAGCCTCCCTTTGTAATTGCCCTTTTTGAAGGCATCCCACTGCTTCCATCTCCAGCAATCACCCAGACTCTGTCCTCCCTCCCTGGCCCATCAGTAATAGTTGTGTTGTTTCCAGGAGGATGACATGGAGGGTATTCACATCGTAGCCTTTGCTGAAGAAGATGACCCAGGTAGGAGCCTATTTTCTTCCTTGTGTGACTCTCCATCCTTCAAGAAAGTGTATTTTCATATACTTTGTTTGCATTGTAGACACCTACTGGGTGTTTATGCTAGCAGGTGTGCTAGCCAGGATCAAATTTTGGATAGAAATGGATGATTGCCTGGGGAAAAAAATCATTCCTTCCACCCCAGTACCAGGATTTGCTCCCTAACTCTGCATCCATCTTGCTGTGCAGCTCTGGGAGAGTGCTGAGGGCTGGCTGTGGGATAGGCATGTGGGAAACACAAAGCCACCGACTCCTGAAAAGCCGTGGCATCGGTGCTTCTCAGAGCCATCAGCAAATCGGAAAGCTTTGGCCTCTTGGGGGCTCAGTTCCTCCTCACCACAAGAAAATAGTGACATTGTTTCACTCCACGGAAGGATTATGGGGCTTAATTCATGTGTAACTAATTTCAATACCCGAGGAGGATGCTTGAAATTAAAAGCCTTATTATCAAAAGAAAGCGCTGGGAGACAGCATTTTAATGAGAACTATAAACAACTCCTGTGTGCATAGGGGAGCCAGGGAAGCTGGAAACCCCACAAGCAAAAAGTGCCTGTGCATTTGCAGGAGAGTTGCAGTGGTTCATATATCATTTCAGATGGTTTTGAGTTCCTGGAAATCCTGAAGCAGGTTGCCAGGGACAACACGGATAATCCCGACCTGAGCATTGTCTGGATTGACCCTGACGACTTTCCTTTGGTGAGTGGCAGAGGCTCTTTGCCTTTCTTGGTTCAATTCATGGATGGGATGGGCATGAGGGGGTGTGTGGGGGTGTGCATGTGCACACAGGAGTGCAGGAATTGCCCCAGGGAATGTGGGACAGGGAAGGATGGGAAAGTGGCCCTTGAAAGCTGCTTGTTTGGGTCTGCCTCCCAAGAGGGCATCTCAGGAACACCCCCTGAGCAGTCAGCGCTTTCCTTTGCCACGTGTGGCAGCCCAAACCCAAACTTGCATTCAGCCTCTCCTCTCTCCCCCCCACCCCGTGCACGCATGGATGCACATTCCTCATCCCCAGCCCAGCTGACTGAATGATGCAACAGGGCCTTGCAAAGACCCCTGTCTGAGCCTTGTGTCTCACTCCTGCAGCTCATCACTTACTGGGAGAAGACCTTCAAGATCGACCTGTTCAGACCACAGATCGGGGTGGTGAACGTCACAGATGTGAGTAGCACGTGCCCAGAAAATCCAGTGATCCCAAAATTAGGGTGCTGGAAAGGTTGGGTCCAGAGGGACACTGCAGGTAGAACAGGGAAAAAATATGAAGGCCTCACCCTTCCCACATGTCACAGGGTTTGTAACACGTCTGATGTCAGGTTTGAGGGCTTTAGTCTGAGTGTGTTTCTGCTGCCAAATCACACACAAACCACATCTGCTGGGGACAGCACCAGCCTCTGTGGCCTGGGATTCAGGGCTTTGCCCAGTTTGGTTTCAAGGTCTTGCATTTCCACCCCGACTGACAGCACTTGCCTTTGTCCATTCCCTGCTCCGACAGCTTGGGTGGCTTTGTGGAGGAAAAGTGTGTGTAGGGGGAAAAGAAAGCCATGCTTAGGGGAGGAGGAGTAAAAGGAGGTTGTTATTTTCTACAGAAGCAAAAGGGCACAGCTTGAGTGTAGGAGGGAAAGATTGTCCCCAGCAGATGTCAGAGAGAAACTGCACAGCTTGAAAAAAGCTAAATAAATACACAGCTTTAACAGAAGTACAGCATAAACTGGTAATCAAGGAATCCTGCTGCTGTAAGGAGGGTGCACTGGGGTTCATCCAGGCCTCCCTCCCCTTCAGCCACTGCTGTGCAGGAAGTGTTGGTGGGATTTGGGTGGGAAGAGACCTGGCTGCCCCCCACCTGGTGACAGTGAAGGTTTCCACACCATCCCACAGGAGCAGCTGCAGAGGGAGACCTGCAGAGGCAGAGGTGCTTCTTTGGCACAGCTGAGGGAGCAACAGTACCCACAGCACCCACAGCTGTGCTATTGGGACAGGTTTCTAGCAGCCTGTGCTTTCACTGTGGTAGCCTTCAAACCAGAAATCATGGGACTGATCTCAGGTTGCCCATACACTGTGAGCTTTTAAGGCAGGTGGGAGAGGGACCCGTCAGACCCTCAGCAGCAGAGATCTCAGAGGGCTGCTGAGTGCAATGGAGCAGCCTTGACACAGAGAGAAACCATTCTTTCCTCTTTCTGACAATAACAGTCCAGATGATCAGAGATGCAGCATGCTCCTGCCTAAACTGTTACCTTAGTTTATTTTTAACATTTAAGTGCTGGGTGTTTGTTTTAAGCTCTTTAAAATGAACCTGTGTGGGTATATAAGTGTCTCTGGAAGCAGAAATCTCTCCATTGCAGAAGTGTTTGTAAATTGGTGCTTGACTTCATGTTAGAAATTTGAGTCATAAGTGAACTCGATATTTCATCAGAAGAGAGCAGAGAGGGACTTAAAATTGGGACAAATGTGTGGGGCTGGGTGCTGGTTTGGCTCGACACTGACCTTGCTTCCAGCCTCCACATCATCTCTCCTGTACTGGCCCAGAAAAAGAGGGACAGTAAGGGTGTACAGGATGGTTGTGCCTCCTGTTACAGATGCTGCAAGGCTGTAACACAGGAGACCTGGTGGGGAAGGCAAAGCAATGGTGTCATGAAGAAAGCAAAGTCCTTGGATCTTGCTCATCCCACTGAGGTGGTTGAGAGGCTGAATTGGGAGTCAGGAAGTAGTTTCAGCCCTGGCTGCACGGGAGCTTTTTGCCTGTACTAGAGCAGTACTCCACCAGACCATGGGACAGACCCCTAGAGAGTGGAGACCCAGTGAGTTAATTCTTCTTAGCAGAATTGTTAAGGGAGAGACAAAAGGAAAAAGGGCCAAAATAGCACCTGTCATCTAAGACCATGAGAGAAATAAATGGACAAGCCAGAAAGAGAGCCCAAGTCTTCCAGTCTTATGCCCTTAACACAGTATCTCCCTTCTTTATATTTACTGTGACTGGTCATGTTTAAGTCACGTCAAAGCTACATTAAACAGCACTCAATGGAAGTTCATGGAAGTGGGATTATCAGTGGCCTGAGAATCATATAGAAAGCAGAATTAGGTAAGAACATATGCCTTATTATTCAGCAGTCACTCAGAGACCTGTAAAAACTCCTGCATTATCTGGCTTTGATATAGTAAATGTTTCAGGCTGTTGATTACAGTATTTGCAGGTTTTATTTCATTCCTCTTAAGTCCTTTCTTTATTTCTCGAGAGAGATTTAAGAAAGTTCTAGGTTGGCAGGTGATATCTAAAACAAACATTGAGCTCATTTTATTATTTCAGTGTTACATCACTGCATCCAGCCAAGTTACACAGGTACAGAGTGGGACTTGCACAACAGAGTGAAAATAAACACTGCTGTTGGCTTCAGTGGACATAACCCTCGTGACCCCATCACTTCTGTAAAAACCTGCCAATGCAAACACCAGAGCTCCCAGCAGCCCCAACTGGCTCATCACATTGTGGTGACTGTGGCTCAGGACTAGGGCCAGGATGCCCTGAAAAATATCACTGCTTTATTTGCACAGCACCTTCTTGAGGTGAAATGGAGCCACTCCTCTTCCCATTATTTAAAGGTGTCACTTTTTTCTGCACGAACAATCCTGAGGTTGGGAACATTAACATCTGAGTGAAGCAAGGACTACATGCCTCTCCAGGGTTCTTTTTATTGCAGTTTTGGTGATTTAGGAGGAAAATATTGTATGGGAGACACAGCTTTCCTTGAGCAGAAATTGGTCTGGCTTTTTAGCAAGCCGTAAACAAAGAGAATTAAATACCACAGACAGGGAAAGAAGTTAGATGCATTTGCAAAAGCTGGTAGTTGTCTTCTGATATGTGAACTTGCTTCTGCAACATCAAATGCTGAATGAGATAAGCTCACAGTGCCTCTGCAAAACAGGAGGCTGATCCTGTTTTATGGACGGGAGACAGTGAACAGAAAGGGGCTTATCCAGGCATTTACCCAAGGAACCTATAGCACAACAGAGAGGAAAACTTTCATTTCCATACCTCAAAGACCAAATAATCTTGCTGTCCCTGGGTAACAGTCACAAATTTGTTGTTGTCTTCATACTGAATTCTCCCATCCCTTTTGGTTTATGGAAGTAATGCAGACAGCTGGGGGGAAAGAGCAGGGGCACCTGCAGTCCAGGGCATTGGTGTTTCTCACCAGTCTTCAGCTGAGATCTGTGGGTGTGCATGGGAGCATGGCTGAGATGATCTAAGGGAAGGGTCTTCCAAGAGCAGGAGCCATTATCACACATGGAGAGTCCAGAGCAAGGTCCTGAGGCAAAGGTGATTGTAAAAGAGGCTGGGGAGAAAGGGTGCTGACAGGGGGTTGTGAAGGCTCCAAGGAAGAGGTCCCAGAAGGGTTCTGGATGGAAGGAGGGAACCACTGTGATGTTCTGCAAACTGGGGTGATGCAGCAGGTGCTGGCAGAGGTCTCTTGGATATCTCTTTACATAGACTTGGAGTCTACAGAACTGTCCAGATGGAGTGAGGAATGCATCAGGTGGGCAGTGCTCCTGCTCACAGCCATAGGCAGCAGGCACACAGCACCAGACACTCCCATAAACCTGCTGACCAGTCCCACTGCCCTGGTCAGACGCAGCAGCACTCCAGGGGGAGGTGGGGATCCCAGGGCATGGGCAGAGGGACGCTCTGGCTGAGCCTGCCCACAGGCTGTACAAAGAGGGAGCCAATGCCCTGCATCCCAGCCGTGCTCCTGCCCTCACCCCCCAACAGCTGTGTCCCGCCCTGTGTCCCTGAGCACAGCTGACCCTCATCACCTGTCCCCACAGGCCGACAGTGTCTGGATGGACATCAGAGATGATGACGACCTGCCCACAGCCGAGGAGCTGGAGGACTGGATAGAGGACGTGCTTTCTGGGAAGATAAACACCGAGGATGATGATGACGATGAAGATGACGACGATGATGATGATGACGATGATGACGACGATGACGACGATGATGACGACGATGACGATGATGATGATGACGACGACTAACTGTGACTCTGTGCAGTTTGACTTGTGGGGCCCGAGAGCCCCGGCCCTGCGGCAGGTCCCTCCATTGGAAGACCTTTGTTTGAGCATCAGCAAGCACCGCTGCTCCTCTTTTCCCCCCGGCCCCGCTCCCCCTGCCCTCGCCCTTGCCGGGAGCCCCTCGCCTGATTCCCAGCGGTGCTGAGCCACCGGGACTGCCCCTGCGGAGGGCAGCACCTGCAGGCGCCCAGCACCGCTGCAAATCACGCCTCCTTAGCAAGGACTGTAGGAATCTGCAGGGAATCTGCCCCAGTGTCCCAGGGCAGGAGAAAAGTGCCTGCCTGCTTGCTGCCAGAGGGACGCAGGGAGCCAGTTTGTATTTTCTGTGTTCATCAGCCCAGCACTTAACATCCAAAGACCAAATCTCAGTTCAAGACATAGGGAAAACCCTAACTGTAAAGTCTAGCCCTTTTATTAAACACAATGCCCTTTGCAGCTACTCTGCCAAGACCACTCAATCCTGCAAGTTCTGCTGTGGGAGTCTGTAGCTACTCCCTAACATGCTAAGAGCCAGAAAAATGCTTTGGGAGGGGAGGGAGGTTTTAGGGATGCTATTAAAGTTTTCAGTGATTCCACATAACAACAGGATATTCTTGTCTGGCAGCACAATGCAAAACCAAACACTGGGTCCCCTGTCTGAACCTCTTTCTTCTTGAAAGCTCAGGCCACAGCTGGAGTCAGTGCAGGGACCCTGATATGAGACACAAAGCTCATGAGTTCCTGAACTGCTGGATAGGCTGGTCCAGCTCTGAGCCCAGTGTGAGTCCAAACCACTGAGTCTGAAGATCATGGCACTGAGCCAAACCAATGGAAACATCCACAGGGGCCCATCCTGAAGCACTCCTATTCCCCATGACCTTCCATCTTTTGCTGACTCTTCATCCAAAGCCCATGTAGCATCTTTTCCCATGATCAAGATGTCAGGAGGGAACACATCCATCCAAATATATTAGATAGTGGATGAGGTGCATTGGGGTCTGAGCAGTGTAGGGATTCAAGCTGTTTGGCTTTTGAGTATTCAGTTGCACAGTTACTCCCTGCCTAGAGACTCAGATATCCTATGTGAGAAGCCTCTTTTGGCTGCAGGGTGAGAAGGAGTTCAGGATGCCAGTTTGCAGTCAAGGGGGTCACTCACAAAGCCCAGGGTCTGTACCATGGCCCTGGTGAGTGCAGCACCATCCATGTGCAGGTCACTGTGGCAGCATTAGGTCTCCCTGCTTTCCCATGCTGGCAGATTTCAATTGTCTCAGCTTCTTATGTTTGGCAATAGTGCAATGAATGGAGAGTTCAGAGATGGTGTTATCTTTATAAATACATTTATAAAGATGTTCTGCAGTTGTTCAGAGTTGCTAGCATAGGTAGTGTACACATCTCCTCTCTTGCTACAAACAAAAAACATTGTTCTGACCATCCTTTTACTGGCTTAGGACAAAGGGATGTGATGTGAGGGGAAATAACAGTGTGAGGGACAGAAAAATCAGAGTTACACAAATGTGAATCTTGGTGAGAAACAAGGTTTACACACTATATATTTCCTTTATCAGATGAACTGCAAAGCAAGATTTTATAGATTTTTTTTCCTGCCTGTTGATCAGTTTCTTTGACTCCCTCTCTCTACATTAGCTGAAATAGAAATTTGAAACTACTGGTATGAAAAAGCTGAAGCATTGATAGGTTCCCATATGTGCCATATCCCCTTGCTGGAAAATACCAGTATGAACAACACGTAGCTGGATTTCTCTCTGTCTCTATGCGCTAGAATGAATACTGTGCTAACATGGTAGATGGCTGTAGGCCAAGTTGGGTCCTTGCTGAGCATCAAACCCTCAACATGTGCTTTTCAGACACAGCTTTTTAAAAGAATAGACAGGGCAGCAAAGCCCTCAGGTCAACCATTTGCTCTTCCATGCTTTCTTATGATTGCTTAGAAGATGAACCAAGTTTGTTCAGGGAGAACAATCAACTGGTTGCTCTGAGGTGATGAATTACTTTCAAAAGTCTTGAAATTCAGTGTGCTGTCAGCGTGGAGGTCTCCTCCTCTCTTCCATTCACACCCTACTCTCTGTTGGTTGACAGGGTGCCCAGAACTCTCCTTTTTCCTCAAGCTTTGCTGGAGGACCCCAGCTCAGAGAGGAGTGAGCAGGACTCAAGGTCTCATTCACCCACACTGGTAAGGAGCAAGAGGAGGCAGAAGTAGCCCTCTGGTAGCCTCCTGGCCTGTGATTAAGGGACAACTACTGACCTGAGCAAAGAACTAGCTTATCTTTACCTTTGGGCTATTCCCAGGAACCCAAACATGCACAGTTTCACCCTGCATAAGGTAACAGCCTGCAATGACCATGTGCCTCCTCATGGTCACTCCAAACACAAAGAATAATGAAAAGTTTCTCTACTGCCTTTCCTTACTGGCACAATCTCCAGACATGCCGAGTGCCTGAGTGCTTTCTGTGTGCTCCTCTCCCCCTCTGGATGCCCCTCTGCTCTGAAGTGCCCCACTCTAGATGCTCTGAGAGGCACAGAGTGCCCAGGCAGACCCTGCAGACAGCACTAGGGACATGTTCACGTGCACAGGTGTTCCACAGGCACTTGAACATGTCAGAGCAAGAGACCTCTAGGGGGAAAAGAAATAAATAATGTAGAAGTGTAGAGGCTGAACTCATACTGGGGAGTGGTGCCAGTTGTTTATGGAAAGTTTCCCTTGAGTTATGCAGGAAAGAGCTAATCCTCCAGCTGCCACTCCTTCATGGTGCCAGGGATGGGGCTGCCTTTTCTCTCTTCCCTCAGTCTGCCATTACAGTTCTCAGCATTGACTTTGCCCACAAACAGGAGCTGTTTATCATCAGCTTTCGGGACAATCACATAAAAAGTTAGGAAAGCATTGCCACAGAGGAAGGATTTGCAGCACTGAGGATGGGTGGGCAGGAAGGCTTTTCCCATTAACACCTTGTCTGCCCCAAGATCCTAATGACCGAACAGCTGAAGGACACCATGCCCCTTGTGAAGGAGAGGGCAGCTTGAATTTGAGTGTTTTGCTTGCAGGGACAGGTAAGACAGTGGTGGGGGGATGACACACAAGATCACAGGCCCAGGTGCTCCTGGGCTCCTCTGTCACAAGTAGGAACACCTGGCATTTAAAAAGCACTGGTGGCCCCGAGGAGCAAAGCCAGCCTAACCCTGCCCACTATACACTGAGAAGAAAGAGTCAGCACATTTGGATGAGGAACCTGCAAAAAACCCTTTATTAAAAAAATACAAATTTGTGTATGTGGGCAGCACTGAGTGCTTAACAAGCACGTCTCTCTTCACAAATAGTTCTTTTGCTCCAGCATGTTAACTAGACATATTAAACAGGTCTTTATACAGATAAAGACAGGAATTGTATTTCGCCCTCATCCAACCACAAGTGCTTCAAGCTGATCAGTTTCTTCACAGAATCATTCAATCATTTTGGTTGGAAAAGCCCCCTAAGGTGACCATTAACCCACCACCGTCAAGGTATTACCTAAAGTATTCCAACATGTGGTCTTATCTGTCCCCAGTGACAGTGAGGACTCTCCTAACACATTATATGTGGCAAGAACACCAAGTTGTGCAGCACCTTCTCCCAGTCCCCAGACACAGGGCTGGAGGGCACAGCTGAAGGGCTTGTTTGGGGTGCTGTACCACAGCACACCCTGTGCTGCTCATGGGCAACAATCAAGGGAGAGGGAAACCCATCAGGAGCTGCACACTGCAGGTCTCATACACAGCATGAAGGAGAAAGTTTCTGTCTTTGCAGCCGTCGCTGATGTAGAGGCTCTGTGAACCCAAAAATGCTCCAAGTTTATGTCAACCATTTGGGAAGCAGCTGCAGGAGGAAAGGACAAGGGAGGCACTCTGGAAATCGCAGATTCCTCCATGTTTTCAGGGTCAGCAGTTTTTGTGATGTTTCTGAGGAGTGATGAGTCTCCTGTCTCCCCTGGGAAAGGAACAGCCCCATAGTGAAACCAGAGATCTCAGCTGCTTCCCGGCCCAGAATGAAGCTGCTCAGCCAGACACCAATGTGAACACAGAGCCCAGGACTCCGGCTGCTTCTCTGTGTCTGTCTGCACATCTGCCTAAAGGAATGATCAATCCATCACAGACACCAAACTGAAAACATTGCTTTTTATTCCCTGGAAAAGAATTAATTAGACAGGAACATATCACTTCCCAGCTGCCACTGACTTATATCTTGTGAAAAGAGGCCAAGATTGCATCTGGATTCTTCTCCACTGCAGCCAAGCTTTCACTTTGAGGAAGTCCCACATGCAGCCAGTTGCACACCGATGCCTGGACTTGGGGGGCTGAAGAGGAGGATGGAAAACAGGCAAGAAGCACCCCAGGGCTCTGAGGCAAAGCTCACTGCCTCCTGGCTGCTTTCACACCCCAGGTACACCCATGCCATGCAGTGCAAGAGCAGCTGCTAGGAGGTGGAAAGAGCAGAGCACAGCAGGACGGATACCTGACCTCGGTAACGAGGCTGTGCCAGCAGGACTGTGTCCTACCTGGGACCCAAGGCTCTGGGTCAGCCCACTGCACTGCAGCATCCCCAGCCTTCTCCCCACTCCCTTGTACCACTGACCTCAGCAAAGCAGCCCTTGGCTGGTCAGTACTCTTGGGGAACAGCCATGGGATGACTCCCACACCTCTTTGGCAGAAAATGACATCTAATGACAATGGGGACCATGGGGCAGGGCCCAGGGCAGAGTCTTGGCCCAGCTCCCAGAACACTCTGCCAGGTTTAAAAGGTGCTAAGC
The DNA here is from genome assembly GCF_023055355.1 of Agelaius tricolor. NCBI lineage: Eukaryota > Metazoa > Chordata > Aves > Passeriformes > Icteridae > Agelaius > Agelaius tricolor. The sequence goes on from NW_027269269.1 coordinate 24,379,694, forward strand.
TGTTTAAAGGGGAAAAAAAAAAAAAGCTACAGAGCTTCCTTGCAGCTTGAAGACCCATTTCAGGAATCAGATTACAAACTGCCTTTGGGATGGAAGCAAAGATCCTTCCGGTGCCTCGCTACCTGCTTTCTCTTGCCAAGTCCCTGTGATAAAGGGGATCAGCAAAGCACTCAAAGGGCATTGTCCCTAATGCTATGGAAAACAAGAAAAGAGCTTTTCCACCTTCTTTTCATGCCTCTTGACATACTACTCTTCTGACCCTCTCTGGCTCCCCGAATTTATTTTCTCTCTCCATTTCTATGTAGACCATCTTCCTTCCTTCCTTCTTCTCACCCCACCCCCACAGCATATGGTACTGAGGGTCACTGAAGGACAGAGCCCTTCCCTGCCCTGCTGCCCCTTCCCCAGCTCAGGGAGCAGCAGCCTCCCTCACACCACTGCCACATACCTGTGCTGGATTCCCAGCTGTGAACACGAGGAGGGACAACATCTCCTTTCTGAGGAGAAAGATGTCTGGACAAGGCTTTTATTCTGAGGGGGACAGGTGGGATATGCTCAGGGAAAAGCCATTTCACCAGCCTGGGCAGAAGTAGCAGAATCTTTTGGTGGACCTCTTTTCCCACTATCCCAAATCTAGAAGAGGAACCTCAACCCTTGCAACAGAGCTCTGATTGCTGTCACTGTGGGAAGAGACCAGTAACACCCAGTGCCACCAGCAATCACACCACCACACCATCTGGGCAGAAGGCAAGTGTCATGGCTTCACATACAAGAAATAAGCCTCCAGGGTTAAACGAGCTGAGTTTGCTGGAGGGGGTATCCCACAGCAGCCAGAGAGCCACCTCCCTGCCAGAGACTCCCAGAGGCTGTCCTGACTGAGCCCTCCCTTGGTCGTGGGTGGGAAATCACTTAAACAGCCATGGGCAGCCTCATGTGCTTTTGGATTTGGAGAAAGCCCAGTTTGAATCAGGTCCCTCCCTCAGTAGCACGGCTGGAAAATAAAGTGATGTTTGACCAGAGAGCAGCCCTGAAATCTGCCTGGTGTTGGATTTTGATTTTTGCTTTAAAATTCAATTCAACATTCAAAGAATGTTCAAATTCAACATTCGAAGAATGTCCAAATTCACTGCTCTTGCCAGTGACAAAGAGAGAAATTATTGAACAACAAAAGTAGCTAAATGTTTGAGGAACATTTTAGTCCCCACAAGATGAAGTTGCTGAAGGAATTTGCCCAGCTTCCCACAGTCTAGTTACTGAATTACTAAACCAGTTTCTCACAACCACTTACAAAGCAAAATTATAATCAACTGTAGGATCTTTATTATGAGTACTCAAGAATGAGCTTTTACAAAATAGAAGCTAAAACGTTTGCAGATCTGTTTCACATCTGTGGCCCAGATATAATCAGCTCCTTCTTGTTCCCTCTTCTAAAGCATGTCCACAGCATCTGACTTGTGCTGAAGAGAGGTCCAAAGGGCCATACCATTCTGAATGTCTCTTAAAACTTTCAAAGAGGCTCAATCAAATGCATTTTGTCAAACACATCTCCCTTCTCTCCATGCATCCACTTTTCATTTGTGCTACCTTTTTAAATAATAAGGAAAAAAAAAGAAAGGAAAAAAAGACAAGCAAGACTAGATGTTTAAGCATTTGTAAACCTGATTCTTGCCTTTGGAAGAGACTTTAAATGTTTCAATTTACAGAGTAGCTTCATGCCTAGAGCAATTTGTGGTGTCTCAGTTTTTTTTAAATCTTTGTGCCTTCATGTTCCTAAGGATGCTGGAGGGAAAACCCACACCCTAATCTCTAAAGTCTCTTCCACTGACTTGACACTGCCTTGTGTTACTGTCTCTCTGGAGGCTTTGCTTCTTGCTCTGTGTTTTGATATATAAGCAAGGTGGATGCATTGACCTACCTCAAATGCACATCCACAAGGTAAACATTTTCTTCCTCTTTCCTGCTTAAGCTGTATTTAGTGCTGCCCACACAGAGCCCAAAGAATGATTGTTCCCTCTGCCCTGGCTGAGGTCTCTGCAGCAAGCACTGGTTCTCCTTCTCCTAGAGGCAGCACCCTTGGACTTTGGGAGGCCACCAAGCAGCAGTGGCACCATGGAGGGCTCCTGGGGGCCCCAGGCTGCTCTCATTAACTGAGCTGGAAAGAGAGCAAGCTCCAGGTCCTGTCCAGTGTCTTCATTCCGGTCCCCAGGTTCTGGAGGAAGGGAGGATCAGCTCAGGGCTTTGGAGCAGGCTGGCAGCTTTGCAGCACGCCCCAACCTGAACACAGACTAGGATGTGAGCAGTGGGTGCGGGGGAAAAAACCCAAACACCCCACAACGTTTTACAAGTTCATTATGGAGAGGGACAGGGAGATGGGGACAAACAGGAAAACAGCTTTCTTCCCGTTTAAGGTACTCCCCACTTTCCTAGCACCAAGTCAGCATAAACTAGCACCCCAGCTCAAGCAGGGCTGCAAAACTTGTTACAGCTTTTCAAAGCAACTCGGGTAACCCACTTCACAGCTAATGATTTATGCATATGCCATCTCCCCACTACAGCATCCCCGCTTCTGCAGACATGTTGTGCTCAGTGCTCTCTTTTCTCTCAGCACCTCCTGACCCAGCAGTCCATGAATGCACACATGGAAAGGGAATGGATGTCCTTGCCCCAGTGGATTATCTGTCAGTACTGGAAAGGACTGTAACCTAAACCCATCCCCTTCCCAGTCCAACATAAACTCAGGAGTGCTGTTGAAAGCCATATCAAAGCACTCTGTTTAGCCAACTCCCAGTATGCCTTCCCTTCCTGGACGCTGTTGTGAGACACCATGTCCTGCTGAGAGATCCCCTTCCCTTGCACCTACCCCACCTGTTCCAAGCTCCAGGACCCCTTGGAAACCCTTGAGTTCAACCCCTCCTGTACTTCCCAGGAGCTGAGACCTGGGGCTGAGACAGCAGAGCCAGTTCATTGCACCAGGAGGTGTTTAGGGGTCTGAAGCTCTTCCAACCTCCACAGCCAGGTGTCTCACTGAACTATTAATTCAGCTATCACATGGTGATAGGTGCTGCTAGTGCTTCAAGCAAGGCTCTGGAGCCAATTGCTGCAGGTGACAAATCCTTTTCTTACCCCATTTGTTATGTCCTGACTGGATGTGGCCCCTTTGCCCCACAGATTCCTACTTAATTCCCCACAGCTGATGTTTTCTTGGTGTCCACAGCTGTGAGGCCTGGTCCCATCAGCTACCAGAGCCAATCAATCTTCATCTGAATTAAGCCACAGCTCAACCACCAAATGCCCACAGCAGTGGTTGGTGCTGTGCTGTCCCAGGACAGCCAGTGTCCTATGCCCATATGGCCAAGAAGGGCACTGCAGGAGAGGCATCTCCTCAAGTCCAGTATGTTCCTCAGCAAAAGGTGCCTACCTCTGGTTCAGGATGCCAGGTCCCTCCAAGTGGTTGGTTTTTTCCCAGTAAAAACCTCCATCCCCCTTCTGTCAGAGGTTTGGGTCTGTAATACATAACCCAACATTGCACCTGGGGCTCCACCACACCTCAAAGGTCTGAGCAACTTCAGTGAAAAGACTTGACCAAACCAGATCAGCTCCCTCAGCTCTAATTTCTGCTGAGCTACATACCACAGCCCTTTATGATTCAGGTATGTGAGCTCTGGGAGAAGGCCAAGGGAACTGGTCCCTCTGGCAAAGCCTGTTCCTTCCATCAGCTTCCACAGCAGGACACAAAGCGCCACAGCTGGCAGCAGTCAGGTGTTGATTTGGTATCAGCACTACCCCAGAAATGAAACAGAGCATGCTGAACTCACATGTAAAGACACAGCTCTCAAGGCTTAGAGCCTGGAACGAAGCTGACAAGCCCAGTGTCTTGTTTATGCCAAATTCCTGCTGCTTTCACCTTCCCATGACACACCTGCAGCTGACTCCCAAAGAGCCTTTCCTCCATGGCTCAGGTCCAACAAGTCAGCTCTTCCTCTGGTGAGCAGGAGGGCACCAGCAAGGGCTGCAGCTCCATCTCAGCCTCTGCAGGGCAGCAGCAGTGCTCTTCCCTTTCCTGGCCATCTCTGGGAGCTGACCTGCAAACACTGCAGGGCTGGGCACTGCCCAAGCACCAGTGGGATGAGAGGGACAGATCAAAAGCAAAGATCAAGGGAGGGCAGGAGGCAGAGCAGAGCACACCCCCATCCCACCCTTCCTGCTTCCTCCCAGGCCTTAGTTCAGCTCTCTCTAGCCCAAACACCAGCACAGATTTACCCATGTGGCTGTTTCTCTCCACAGGCATTTATGCTTATCTACACAACTGCTGCACTCTTTTTCACTGAAGAGCAGCATCCTGCGGATTTCTCCAGCAGCTGAAGCCACCAAGGAGATCTGCTGGTCTGGCCTGAAGAGGGGGCACCAAAGAACATTTAGACAAAAAAGCTGCTCCCACATTTCCTCGGGCACAGCTGCTTGATCTTTCTGAGGTCTTGGTGTGCTAGAGATGGAAACTGATGGTGGGGAAAGCCACACGCAGAGATGCTGTTGAGGTGAGATTCCCTGCACTTTTAGCAGAGCACAGGCTTGCATCCACACAAACAAGGAGCACTGGCTTTTCTGCCTCTCACCACTCCTCCTCCCCACCAGAGCCAAATAAGGAATTCGGCAGTGAATCCTGTACTTCATAATTTGTGTGCAAACTATGAGAACACAGGAGGCAGAAAAACCTGTTCCCACTCCAGTCATGCCCCCCCCCCCACTTCCCCAGCTGCATTTGCTCCCCATCATTTGAGATTTCAGGTGTTCAAAGCAGTCACTTAGCAGTCTTCCTTCAGGAGTGATAAATGAGTTTGCATTTTACTGTGGCAGGGCAGACCAGAAATGCCTAGAAATGAGGGTGACAAAAAGACAGCTTCAAAAAAGCTAAGCCACATGTTTGGAGGGCCCCTCCTGCCCACAGCTAGGGAATGCTTGAAGACCAGAAGAGCTTTTTCATCTGAAAGGGTAAGAGAAAGGAGTGGGACAATCAAATCTGGTTTCAGTTTATTTCCAGAATTTTACTGTACAAAATATGCAAAGTGTAAAACGGTTTTATGTTTCAGTTTAAAAAACAACAAAACCCCATCCAGCTATAACTTAAGAGAACCCAGCTTGGAACAGAACAATTTACAAGGCTAAACCCACAGTGCATTAATGTCACAGACACCAGGAATTTGCTTACTTAAGTTCACGATTAGAAAAGAACAGAAAGACCATGTACCACTGCAGTTAAAGTCACATGTGCAAAGAAGAGAAAAGAGAAAGAAATGCTGGTTAGTGTCTATTAATTAGAAAACCTTGGCAAAACCCTTCTTACTATACACAGTGTGTGTAGAAAAAGTATTACACAGTGATAAAGGAGGGTGAGGGAAGGGCATTTTGCTCCCACCCCCTTCCCCAAGACACAAAAATGCTGAATTGAAGAAACAGGCACAGGAGAGTGTAAGATTCCTTCACAGTTATGCCTGTTCAGGTATAGTGGCCACAGCATCTCCCCACTGTGCCCACAGGAGATACCCCCAAGCATTGTCAGTGCTGGTGAGAGAGGTGCCCAGGAAGCAGCCAGAGGGAAGGAAGGAAGGAAGGATCCCCTCCCTCTCTCCCTCCCTGGGCAGAGCACACCCAGGGCAGGGCCAGCTGCCTGCTGCCCACAGGGCTCTGTGTGCAGCAGGGATAAAACAATGCTGGAGGGAGGCAGAGGGGCAGGTAGTGCCAGCAGAGGGGTGGGCAATGCCAGCTGCACCACTGGCACGGTGGGGACCCCGCTGGGGATGGGCCCAGAGCGATCCGCACCGCTCACAGCTGTTGGAAACGGCAACTTTTGGTCATCATTGATGGGAGGCAGCAGCCTGAAGGCAGGAGGATGCACACTCCTGCAGGAGACATCATGGCCCAAAGCCATCTCTTTCAGAACAGAAATTTGGGGAGTTTCCTTTTTCTTTTTTTTGTTTGTTTTCTAAAACCAGCTCAATTCCAAGAGCACTTCCTTCTTAAGGACAGCTAAAACACTGAGCCACCAAGTCTGGCTTGAGGCTTTAAACACATATAATGTGCACACCAGAGGGGAAAAGCACACAGAGACACACAAGCTGAATGAGAAAACACCTGCACACACACCTCATGAGCAGCTGGGCAGCACTGAGCCCATGTGAGGAGCCAGCTTGGGACCAGACTACAGCACTGTTGCAGAAGATCGCAAGACTTTTGTTTACCCTTTGAAAAGGGTAGAATTACAAGTTTGGGTGAGCAAGATGAAATTGGCTTGAACAGGTTTCCATGTTTAGCAAGTTATGGATCTTTTCAGTTTCTTCAGCAGCAAGTGTTGGAAGTGAGCACATCTCAAACAAGACCTTTCAAAGTTTCTTATGTGGGGCAGGACCGGCTCCAGATACTCTTTCCCTACAGCTTTTGGCTGAACTCAGCAACAGCAGATTCCCAAGGCATTGATTGCACAGAGAGCCCCATCCCAAAGGAAAAGATCTGGAGGCTTCATAAGGGTTGGGATTTGTTCAGATCTCCAAACTTGAGCCTTCCTGTGCACTGCCTCCAAGCTTCCAATGCAGACTCATCACCTCCCAACCCTGCAGATATGCTGTGGAGGGGAGTGCTACAATGCTTACACTTCCAAGAGTGCTGCCTGCTCAGCTTCCAGGTATGGGAAAGGACACTGAGAACCAGGGCAGCCTCACAGAGTCTGCACCCATCCACAGCTAAGTCACATGGCAGTGAGAGGCCAACAGATGTGACAACACCACATGCCCATGCCCAGTTACAGGACTGGCAAAGTACTAAGAGTAGTATCTGCCCCTACGCTCCTGGAAGCTGCAAGAAATTCAAATATTTCAATTTATAGCCAGAAAAGAGAAAGCCAGCCTTCATGGAAACCCACAGCCATTTCCATCTGCTCTAGAACACTTGCAAGTCTCAGCTGCATCTGGTTTTGCAAGATCTCAGCATGGCTTTGTTAGGCTGTAATAAATCTGAGAGGAAAAAAACCCAAAGCCTTTAAAGTAGCACTTAAGTTACAGCATACTTGAGTTACAGGAAACGTGCCAACATGGAAGAGAGGAGTGGGGCACCACCACTCCTGGCTGGGCAGCACAGCACCCTATCAAATGGTTCAGCTTCCAGTGAAGGACATCCAGTGCAAGGATCATCTCCAAGGGGAACACTGACCACTCCATCACCAACAGGACGATGTTAAAAAAGTTAAAAAACCATTTGAATTCTAATAAACCCCCCCACAATTCCCAACCAGGCACAAACATCCAGACTGGGAGAGAGGAAGGAAAATATGTGCAAGGAGACAGTGCAGGATAGGAGAGGCATTCGGAGGAACAGCCTGCACTTGGCTGGCAAACCCTCCAAGTTGTATTTACGCTCAGCTCTTGGCAAGCTCGGCAGAAGTAAGGGCTGCAGGAATTGGATCAGAGCTTCATTCCCTATGACTCCATTCTTACTCATTAGCTGGCTATAAACAGAATTAAACAAACCAGTCCACACTCACCGCTCAGTATTTCTTATAGTTTGAATTCCTACAGATGCCACAGATCCAACCGTGCATCTCAAAGCACTTGAAAGCAAGTTGAGTTTAGCCTCACAACACTCCAGTGAGGTAGGTATGACAGTGGTCCCCTGATTTTGCATGGAGAAGGGAAGCAAGAGAGACCCCAAAAAATGTCACTAAAAATACCAGAACAGGGACTATGCAGGAATCATGATTCCCCTTTCAGTCTGTCCTCACCTCTAAGCAGGCTGCACCTATAAACAGACCATCGGAGAGAGTCCTCTCCTTCAGATTTCATCAGGCAAAGCATTCATGCTGCTGATATAAGGAAGAGCATTTAATGTAGGAGTTGGCCCCTGTCGACAGTGTCCTTTTTGGCAGCAGGCAGAAAAGGCAGTGTTGAACCACAGCACAAAGATGAAGAAGCAGGCCCAGACTGAGCACACTCTGCTTCTGTCTGGCTCTCCATGTGTTAAAGGATTTAACAAAATTAAGACATGCGTTTCCTGAGCAGATACTGTCAGACAACCCCTCCTCACAGGGCAGGGAAAAGGAAAGGGGAAGGAAATCCTGGGAAAGTAAAAAAGTTTTGCAGATGTGCCTGTGACAAGGTGCTCTCACATACAGGGCACACCCAAGCCCTTGGCAAGGTGGTTCTTGTTCTGGCTTCACAGAAATGAGCCAACTCAGCCACAGGCAGTAGCCTCCACACAGGTATTAAGCGTTCCACAGTCTCCCAAGCTACTCCCAGTCTCTCCCACCCTGCTGGTTATGTACATCATAAAAGCCAGGTGTAGGCATCTTCAGGAGAGCCAAGTGTAAGATACTGTATGCTCACCTTCCTTTTTTTTCTTTCAAAGTAATAAACCAACCTATTTTTTCAAAGTAAAACACTGTGAAGGCCACAGTCAATAAAAAGGAGTCCTCATACAGACTACCAGAAAGTCTGATCTGCTAAAAAATCCAAACACTGAGCTTAAAGAGGGGAAAACACTACCTACTTCCCATCCTTTAAGGGCAAAGGGCATAATCCCATCATGGACCGTGCCATCCAGCTTCTTTACAACCACATCTGGCACAATACACGGACTAAAAAGGACCCAGGAGACTACCACGTGCTTATAAGAAAGGTGCAGGAAACTGCAGGTGTCACTTGGATGAGGAATCATCACTTTGGACCCTCACTCACCCAGGTGCTCCCTTGATCCCAAGAGAACTGTTGCACATGCCTCTCCACTGCTGCTGAAGCTGGAAGAGGATGGACCCTCCTGCCCTGTTCCCAGCATCCCTGTTTAAGGTGGCTGCTCCCCATGGACACCAGCCAGCCCATGCCTGCCATGGGAAGGGCTGGGAAAGGCCAAAAGGGACAGGAGGGGCTGTCACAGCCCTCCTCAGAAGACTGGGCAGGCTGGCAATGAAAGGCACTGACACACTGCTGGAATTAGGGCCTTCTTGTTTAAGACATCCATATGGAGGGCAGGCTAGATCCTGCCCGATAAGGAATATTTGCATGGCAAAAGACTGAGCAGAGTAAATTGATCATTTACATTCACATGGATCTCAAGAGACCTTCAGGTCACTGCCAGCCTTGCAGCTGGCTCCAGTCACTCCATGCTCTGTGCTGGCAATCACACTTCAGACACTGATTTGGGCTTGCCATTAAAAACAAACCTTCCAAACTCAGGTGTGACTAGAGTCACACATGAAAGCTGCACTGGTGGGCAAAGGCAGCCTCACAGACAAAACTGCATCTCTCAGAAGCAGATCCCAGCACTGAGCAGAAACTCCCACAGTACAGCAAGGCCAAGAAAGGCAGGCAGATTTTCAACATTCAGGCATTGTTTGGTATTTCTTAGCTACAGCTGAAGGCGTACGGTGGGGAAGGACTCACTTCAGTGTTTTCAGAGCACAACAGTTCTCCAAAGCAAGTGAATGGGGCAGATGTCAGCCTTTCCCTGGCTTTTCTCCTGAAGGAAGTGTTTTTGCCCCTCTTTTCTCCAGACATACTTGAAGCTGGCTTGAGAGGGAGGGGCACATTCCTGCCTGCACCCCCTTCCCCTCAGAGAGGCTGTCAGACGTAGGGAGGGTCTGTGATTTATCTAAGGAGGAGCCAGATACTTACTGACCCTGTCCCAGTGCAAATACACAGCCTTTGCAGGTGCAAAAGGAAGCAGCAGTGCCTGGAGAAACATTCAGAAAGCCAGACAGAGGAGACAGAAAAAGGAAGCCTTGGGCCTGCCTGAGAAAGATGCTGACAAGTAGGACAGAGAGAAACAGGGGAGAGGTAGCAGGGAGCCATGACATGAAGAACAACTTCACTAGCAAGCACTGATTAAGTAAAAAAAAAATAAATTGAAGAGCTGCAAATGGGCTGATCCAGTTCAAGACAAGCAATTTCACAGAGGGTGAAACCATCCCATTATGCCCATACAGGTCTGACACTGACAGAAGAGGCACATGGCAAGGAGGAGAAGCAGAATAAAGAATAAAAGTCCCCTCACACCCCCACCCTTTGATATCCCCTCCTCCCCAGGTGAACAGGGACTGTGGCACCCTGTGCCAGGAGATTTCTGTGAGGGACAGGCGAGCAATGAGCCCTCAGGAGCAGCCACAGGTGGCAAAAGCAGACACACAAGGGTGCAGGCGTGCACGGTGTAAGGCAGCGCTCCAGCAACAACTCTGACACTGCAGCCGTGCAGAGAAAGAGAGGGTGAGATTTGCAGGATGCCTGGAAAGAGGGGCAAAGAAAAAAAATCTGTTCTGTCTCCAAGGCTGAGCTAACTGAGCCAAGTTGCCCTGTTGCCTCTTAAGATACTTCTTCCTAGATAAGATATCCCAACTCCCCCCTCCCCTTTCCAAATAAAGTGCAGATGGTCAAATATTACTGGTCCATCATCTGCCAGTTTCAGTCAGCATTGGGGAAATTAAACCCAAAAGCATGATATTGAAAAAAACAAAAATAAAAATCTCCCAACAACCCACCCTCAAAATCCCTTAGACTGAAGTCTCAGACTGTAAGCGGAGGACAAATTTATGAGATTTAGGGTCTATGAACTCTTCTGAGAGTTTGATGAAGGGGATTTTTTTCACATTAACAACAAGGCTGAAGTCCAAGCACTTGAGGACAAACACGATGCCGTCTTGCAAGCCGCTTGTGACCGCTTCCTCACTGACCAGCGTCCACTGCTTGGAGAACCAGCGATCCCTGTCATACTGGAGGGTTGGGCCTGGGTTGAGGTAACGCTCCAGGAATGCCTGCCAAGAGTGGGACACACGTTAGCACCAGCCCCACAACTCACCCTGCTCTCTTCCCAGCCCCAAATACAGCACCGCGAGCACAGGCTTGCCATGCTGCAAATTGTTTCAGCTTTGACACTTCAGAAGACATCTTCTCCCCAGCCCCTCTCAGCTTTTCAGGCCCAGGAGGAGACACAAACATCAGGAGACCCTCTTTCCGTTCATCCCAGCAAGTTTGCAAAGTTATAGTCCTGACTTCTGCCACCAGCACAGCCATCTGGCAGCAGTTCAGTAGAGCAGAGGTCAATTCTCCCCTACCAGCCCCATAGCCGATCCCAAAACTGCAGTCCCAGACAGGATAGTGGGTCTCTCCTTCAGGCCAAGCTAAGGTGGCAAACAGATGTCTCCATGTTTTCAGGCTGAGGGTGCAAAACTGAAAACAGAATGCAAAACACCAATTGACCTTGCTTGTATTTTGAAGTCCCTCTGCAATCCTAATGGCAGCAGAAATCCCCTTGCATACTTGGGCAAGGTCCCAGGTGGCTCACAGTGAGAGGGTGCTAAGCCCCATCTCTTGACAGCATTTCTGCTCTTACTGCAGTAAGTCCTGGGTGAATGTCCAGGAATAAACCCTTCCCTAGGACTGTGGGGTGTTCTTAGAAAGGAAGGTAGAGCGTGGGAAGGGAACTGTGTAACCCTTTTCCCTTATCATTCAGTCCTTCCCTGTCAAGTCAACAGTCACAGCCTAGGCATGAAGCAGCAAACTATGTTTGATCAAGCAGCTCATGAATTAGAAACACTGTCAGAGAGACAGAGATTTAGGCAATCATTAGCAATCCAAAATGCTAAGCAAGGCAGAGGGGGCAGAAAACCAACAAGATCCTTTGCAGGTTGCCACCCGCATCATCCTGCTACCAGAAGCCAGCTTTTGTGACTCAAAGCCACCCTTTCAAACATTTATTAAGCATTCCTTTTGCTGAATTGGATTCAAGAACAAATATCTCATAGGCACTTTCAGAAAAAAGGAGACAGAAGACGCTGCAGAGGAAATATTATTTCCCCTCAAGACCTGGTGCAACCTACACCACACTGGTCAATTCACAGGGAGCAACTATGAAAGCCTTCACTCACCTCCCTTGACAACTTTCTGTTCTGCCTGCACACACAGATGTGCCACCCCCTTCTCCCTCCCTCCTGCAGCAGTGTTAGAGAAAACATTCACTACCTTTGGTGTCATGTTGTTGGTGATGCAGAAGGACAAGTGTTGCAGGATGCTCTCCATGCTGTGGTACTGCTGCTGGCGGGTGGTGCGAAGGTACTTCTGCAGAGCCCTCGCCATGGAGGGGAAGATGGCCTGGGCTGCTTCTCGGGGGTCCATCATCTCTCCTGGAGCTTTCTGCTGTTCCTCCGCCTGGAGGCGTTTGATGTGAGTGAAAGCCTCTTCTACTGCAACCACGAGCCTGCAGCAAAAAAATCAGGGCAGCAAGAGTCATAACAAGAAGTAGGATGGGTCTGTGGTTAAGGCAGAGCCTGGGAGTCAGGATTTACAAGGCTCCTATTCCCACCTACCATCAAGTCACTGCCTGCCACCAATTTACACAAAATCTTCTCTACTGACAGTCTGAGGGGTGGACAGCAGCTTTTCCTTCCTTGCCCAAACCATCCAGCAACTGAGGGCATAAACCAGGATTAAGGTTGTAAAGCCCTGAGCACTGCACTTGGTTCTGCTAGCACAGCATGAACATCAGCGACGTGACTCAAACAAGATACAGCTGCCCTGGCCTTTAACAGGGGTCTGAGTACAGTGGTCCCAGCACACAGGACAGGCAGGCACCCAGGGGGAGGCTGCCCACACCCCAGTGTCACCCAGGACACAGCCTGCTCCGAGACACTCTGTGCTCACAAGTGCAGTCTGCTCCCATTTCCACCCGCTGGGCACAGCTGGACTGCCCTGCACCCCTCCACTGAAGGGTGGAGAAGGGTGAAAACACTTCTCCATCTTCACTCCTAACACTGTAGCTTAAGGCACCCTCTGTAAACCACTCCTGTGTTGGCACAGGTGAGCAAACACGAAGCCCACACCATAAAAGGGGAACAGGTGTCTTATGACACTCATTCCTTTGGGCTAACTTGCAAGTGAGAGGCTACACTGCAGCTAGTGAGGAAAAAACCAATAATGGAAGAGCCACCCAACAGAACTCTTCAGCCTCTTCAGACAGGACTTGTTTTATACTTAATTTCCTCTCAAATCACCAATGACTGTCCACAATGATCTCAATATCCAGTGCATCAGAAAGCCAGGGGCAGCTGCCTCACCACAAGCAGAGGTATAGCATACCTCATTCAGGCTGTACATGAGGAACAGCACAAGAAGTCCTGACCTTTGCCTGTTTTGTTTAATTTGACATGGGGGAGGTGGGGGTGGAAATCAGTTTTAAACTCCTGGCCTGAAACATCTGCCTTATTTAGTGACTGATGGTTTCCCCTCTAAATAAGCAGTTGCTTTAACCAAACTCAGCAGGCACAGGAGATGTGCCCAAGTTAGGATGCTACACTTCACAGAAGGGCAGGTTTAAAACGTCCTATTGCTCTGAGGCTGGAAGAAGGCCTAAGAGACAGAGGCTATAGAGCACAGGTCAGACTGAAGCAGGCAAGGAGGGGACGTAGTGCCAGCACTTTCCCAGTGAAACAAACTGCCAAAAGAAAACTCAAGTCAGCTCCTTCCAGTTATGACACATTCCTTCCAAACACAGCTCAGTTGCAAGCCTGCCCGTAAGCAACTTGCCTCAAACTGTCAGGCATGCTAACTACAGACTGCAATTAGGCTTCTGAGCAAACAGGGGCACTGTCTCAGGTCACCTCAACAAAGCATCAACTCTGCGGCCTAAGCATGACTGGCAGAAGATATAGCTATGTTTCAAAATAAAATGTAACTGCTTGTGGTCAAGTCTTTCTGCCTCAAAACACAAATATTCTCCTCACCTATGAATAAGCAACACCAAGCATTCTACTGATCCTGTCCCTGCATTACTTCAGCTGACAAACTTGGGCATAAGTAAAAATAATGGGATTTCCTACAGGAAGTAACTACAGACTTGTCAAGCACTGGGCTGCTCCCTAACCCACGACACTGCATTAGCTTATCTGCCTCGTATACCTGAGCTCAGCCGCATGCATGTCCTTCCGATTATTCCAGTGGCAAGGTGCCACCGCCCCTCTGTGTTTCACAAGCTCCCTCCCTGTGACAGATTTACAGCCAGCGCTCCATGCTGGGCTGGGGGCACCCACGTGGCCCAGCCCCATAGCAGCAGGCGGGGCAGGGTGCCTTACCTGGCCCGGCGTTTCCTGACGCGGCGCTCGTGGTCGGCCTCCTCGTAGTAGAGCTCGTTGTGGCTGGAGTCCCTGCGCCGCGCGGCCGCCGCGATCATGGCCCGCGACTGCCCCGACGCGTTGTTACCCGGGCCTGTGGGGACAAGGACGGGCACAGAGGAGACAAAGGCAGTATCAGTGCCACAGGGCTGGGACGCACCAGCACCCCAGGGCAGCTGCCACTGTGCTCTGGGGCTGCAGCCTTTGCAGCCAAGGCTATAAACCCTTCCCCGGTCCTCAGGAGCTCCGGCAGAATCCCTGCAAGGCAGCACAGGCTTAGCGAGGGCGTTCTGGCACGTGGACAAGGGAAGTTAGTTGGGATGGAGGGTTTCACACAATATACACAAAGGCAGAGTGAGGTGAACATGCCAAGGATGCAACTTACTCCCCATTATATATGCTTTCAGTTTGAAGGCAAGGGCAGCTGGAGCATATCACATTTCAGCATCAAGACAGTGTGAGAGCACAAAAAGTGAGAAGTTGGAAAGAGGAGAGAGACAAACACAAGAACATAATGAGACATGGAGATGAATAAATGAAAGCCAAACTCCAGACAGTTATTCACAGGAAGGGGAAACAGGATGCAAGGGACAGCAGGGTCACCTTCAGACAAAGCATAGAGTTTCCCAGAAGGGCAGATGCTGGCAGAGCAGCAGTCCCAGAATAGGGTGAGATGTGGGGTCTCTATGTGTAGTAGCTTCTCATGGCATTCTGAGCAGCACCTGCTCTTAGAGCTTCTGCTGCTGTTAGCAGATCCTCCACAGCCACAAGAAGCTGCAATCTGCTCTGTAACACCCAGTGTCCACAGAGCTGTCTATTCCAAGACCTTAACTAGTGACCTTAAAATACAGTACCACGTCTTTCAACTCTCCCATGAAGCCCTCAGCTCTGGCTTTTCAGGTAGGGAGAGGAAAAAGGTTGCCCCAGAAGAGTTTACAAACTCTTCTTTCCAGATAGAGGGCAGAGGTGGGTCTACCCAGAGAGAAGTGGTAGTCTAGGACTAACTCCAAGCCACCAAGAGCTGATTTGTGCCAACCTGCTCTGGCCCACACCCTCAGCTGGCAGTGGTTAAGGCAAATCAATTGCACAGACACGCTCAAAATTATTCTGCTCAAGCAAGGGCAACTCTTTTTAATTTTTTTCCTAAAAAGCCCAAACCAGATTCCAAGACAGAAGCCTGAAACTCAGCAGTGGGAAGAACAAGCACAAATAGCTTCTTAAGAGTCTAAACATTTCAGACTTTGTTTGACAGCCCTGAAATGGAGGATATGACTCAAGGGAGACACTAGCTCCCAAATTTGGGTTACATCTGTAATTTGCCTCATTGACTACACCTGGCAATGAAAATCCTGGTTTTGAAGGTGAACCTTCCCACTCTGCCTAAGAGATTACAGCAATATGTTTTTCTTTCCTGGCTGCTGCAGTATCAAATACAAAAGCTGTCAACAAATTAGGCTGCCTTAATAGCATTACTGTCTCTTCACAAGAAGAGTATAAGAGACTGTCAGCTGCAGCCAGGACTACACTCTGCTTTGTAAGATGGACGGAATCTTCTTAAGGACATGCTTCTAAGCCTGAGATTTTCATGTCCACAAAGGCAGCAGCATTGCAAACAGAACAGCCCAGGCAACCAGTACTGCCCCAGAAGGGAAGGCAGGAGTTTCCAGCCCTGGCAGGCTCACAAGCTTGACACTTGGAAAGGCTGCCAGTCACATCAGCTTGCTTCTGGTTCCTTCTCTTCTAACAAAGCCTCATCAGCTAGCAGCTTCTGAGCCACTCACTCTACCAGACTGACAGTCTTTCTCTGGGCCTGGAAGTCCCACTGTCCCAGCAGGTGCTGCAGGAAAAGAGAGCACACCAACTCCTGAAGAGATGCTGCAGTGCAGGAGATGAGCAGCCAGCAATCAGAATGGCACACCCTGCAGCCAGCCTGGCTGTGGGGTCTCAATAGTGTGCAGACACCTGGGGCATCAGGAGGCCCTCACCTTCCCTACACCTGGCCTCACTGAGAGCAAGCAGCTGGAATGAATGATTGCACCCCTAGAAAAACACAGAGCATTTCTGTTTGCACGTCTGATTCCTTCCCCTCTCCAACACAACTCAACCAAGGGTAGCACTCCAGGCAGCAAAGGACACATGATGGGCAACCTGTCCTTCCCCCTTCCTCTGCCAGGATGGGAAAATCTCACTGCAAGGATCTAAACCTCCAATTACTATTATGGACCCAGGAGTGCTACATGAGGTTGGAGAAGCCTTTAGGATAAGGTCTTTGAAACTCACTAAAAATAAAAAAAAATCCAAACAAACCAAAAAGGAAAATGAAAACAAAATTTTCCACACCCATAAGGCACTGAAACTTTGTTGAAAGCAAAATAATAATGTCTCATGTTTTTCAATTTGACAGATATTCTTTGTATTTCAATCTCCACACCACGCACACAGAGCCACCTTGCCCAGCTAAGTCCCTTCAGTCTCCTCTTCCCAGCTCTCAAAGCCTTTCAATGCTAACAAATTCAAGGGCAGGACATGCCTTTGCCACATTTTGTCACACGACTTCAGCCATCCTTCACCATAAAAGCTTTGCTACTCAACTCTGACTCCTCCAAGGAATGCGCACCTCTATAAAGGCTGCTGGGCACACCCTGCTTAAAAAGCATGGCTTTCAGCGATAGGGTTTAAGAGTGTCAAATGATTAAGTCCAGTTTTCACTGCTTTGAGCATCCACATATCCACCCATCCATCCCCTTTTCTAAAGCCCCAAAGCTTGAAAACGGTTTGTAGGACAGGCAAAGCTCAATGGGGATCGTTATCTGTGTTTGAATTTCCATGGCCACGGGTGAGCCAGGCTCATTTAGTGCTGAGGCTGCCGGCTGATGAGCATCACTTTCATCACCAACTGCTGCTTATACCGCGGCTCCTTCACCTTCCTGAAGGCTGCATGTGAAAGCAGCACAATAAACGACGGGGGAACTCATTTAAGTTAAAAGTTGTGTTTATTGTACTCTCACAACTAAAGAGATGACCCAAGGGTGACAAAAAGCAGAGGCTGCTTGAAACAAGCAGCGGTGCTGAAAAGTGTCAAGCCACATGACAATTAAACCCGACCCAAAACCTGGCCATTTCACCTGGCAAAGACAAAAGCCTTATTGTGGGCTAAACACATCTGTAAAGTCATCTGGAACTGGCAAACACAGCACTGCTAGGAAGATTTCCAGCAAGAGACTAGGACTTGGCAAAGCAAAAAGGTGAGAATGCGTGCATAACAAAGCATAAAGCAAATCCAGCCCTTCCCCATCCCACTCAGTCTCAGAGATCACATTTTACCTCACCTACCATCAACATTGTAGACTTTCAGGCCAGCCATGTGCTTGGCTGCTCGGGATTTGGAGGCTGTTAACAAGGCTGGGTTGTAGACTGTGAAATCTCGGTAGTAATTTTCCAGAACCACCAGTGCAGCTCGTTGGATGCTGGGGAAAAGAGTAAAAACAAAATAAGATAAAATCCCTCAGATCGAAATAAGCTCTCTTGTTTCCTTAAAATATATTAAAAAAAAAAAAAAAAAAGGAAGGGAAGGAAGAATAGTGATATTACGCGGAACAGAGCTGTCACACCTACAGGACCGTGCAATACACAGAATATTAATTACTCTCTCTAGGACCTGAAATTTCATTTGAGATGCAAGATAAGTATCTCTGCCCTCAGCTCAATAGGAGGATGTCAGGAAATCCCTAAACAAGGGCAGCACATAAAGTGAAGCACTAGGCTGCCTGCAGCACGGGAAATGACAGAACAAGAGCTCAGTACAGCCCCTGGGCTGCAGAGACCTTGCTGAGGCTGAAGACACAACACCACACGGGTTTTGCTGCAGCTGGCCAGCCTGGATGGAGGCACCAGCTCCGGATGGATGCTTTTCCCTCTGAGTCACTTCCAGCCGCACCTCGCAGCTCCCCGGACCTCCTCCATCCCAGCACCGACAAGAGTGTGATCTCTCGAGCTTTCACAGCAAGATAAGATCGCTGCCCGAGGAGCACGGCTGCCAGAGACGGGATTACTCAGTATTGCTTGTTAAATCCCTGGCTAGGGACAGAATGAGGAGCAGTGACACTCCTTCCATCCCTTTGAAGGGATGCCTCTACATAAAATGACGACACATGGGAGCAAAACAAACACACGCGCCAGCAGCAGGAAAGGCTCAACCCAGAGGTATCTTCCTTTGCGATCATTTTGACATCGGATAGAGATGTCTGTAGGCGCTGTTACCAACAAACAGGGCAGCACTTCAAAACAAGCCCGGGCTCTGGTGTTTAAGGATGCGGGAACAGGACAAGCTCTCTCCATGCTGCTCTGTCTCTGTGCCTCAGCGTGGCACCGGCACTCACAGCAAATCACCAAGATCACCCATTCAGCCAAAGGGAGTTTGCCAAGGACCACACTAAAAGTAATTTTTGTGCGTTTAAAACTGAAGTGTAACTGCCAACACATTTGTTGCCAGTTAATTGGAAAGGTCACACTCACCAACAAAGCCTCTCTGAAGGAAAGCAAAGAAAGTATTCTCACACATGCTACAACACAGGAAGAAATAATTACAAGGACAGTAACGTGGGAAAACAAGACATTAACAAATTAAGCCCTAAATTCAGTGCTCAGCGCTGCCACATATTCCACGCGCGTTCCCGGAGAAGCAATTTACATTTTCCTGTGCTTTGTGCTAATATTAAACTTCTGCATCACACCCAAGTAATTTAAACACACACACTCATCCCACCATCCTCACCACAGCTGCCACACTCCCACAGATCAGTGAATTAAGCACATATGCCAGCCCATTCAAGAGATTGTGAGAAAGAAGAACAAACCCAGACTTGTTCACTGAGAAACTACATCAGTCAGTATTATGGTACATCACCATTCACTTGCTGCGTACCTTAGAGATGATGACTTTAGCTTTTGAAGCAAATTCCATCCTTAGGATTATTTGGAGGAATCCAGCTAGAATGTATTAAAGAAACTTTACCTTTCAGGTGCCACTCCTTCATATTTCCTCAGCTTACATTTGGTAAAAGCAACTCCACTAATGCAATCAGCTACTGATTTGTGATAAAGAGCCACTAGTTAACTAAGAAAACAATCTTCCTTTGATAGAGAAGTACAGGCTGACCCACTGCCAGACGCACGTAGATGCTGACACAGAACAGGTGAAAGCCACTTTATTTCTCCCTGTAACATTTCTGATTTCTACTGTGAATTTGCTGCAGCCTATAAACAAAATTTCATAAAAGTAATAATGTGGCAGAAGCACATATTCCCCCTTCTGACTGCATTCAAACATGATCAAGTTTTTCCATCTCTGCTTCCCAGGAAGATAAAACTCCACAGAGTTTCATCACAAAACACCAAATCAAAACAGGAAGACAAAAATGAACAGAGTTGTTCTCTGTTAATACACTGTATTCATTTCAAACAGCACTGGAACTTCCATCCCACCAGTGGGAAATGTTTGGGAGCTCCACTGACCAACTTGCTCTATTAGGACAAAACACAGTGCATCACAGCAGAGAATAATTCATTTTTATACATACACATTCTCCCTAGACCCCACTGACAGCATTATCATCAGGATGCCAGCTTTCCCCACCCAACATACCTTCCATTCCCTCATTAAATAATCTTCCCCACCAATTCATTGGCACATGCACTCAAAATCCAAACATAACAAAGCTTTTACATTGCAGCATGCAACGATTATTCTGAACATTAAAGCCCAGGTATTTGTTGCTGATGCAAATCCAGTAGAGGCTCAATCCTACACATGAGATACCCCAGTCACACAGAGGAGACTGTTTTCTGGAAGAGAAATGTAATAAACATCAGTTTCCTGAATTTCTACCAGCCCATTTCTGTCTACCACGTAGTCCATCCTAAGCGTGGCAGGTTAGGAAGACAGCTACAACTACAACTCTTCCAATTCTCTGTTACAGGAAAAAAAAATAAAATTAGAAGCTGCAGACAAGTAAATTAAAAGGCCCACAATGATTTGCAAGAGCAAGGAAAAGGCTGAATCAGAGCCTCCTGGGCTGTGTTGCTCAACCTCTTCACCCACATCAAGGGGAAGCCTCACCCTGACTGGCGCAGGACAGCCAGCCCTGCCCCACACGGTGCTGCAAAGCCACAAGAACCTGTGTCTCGGGGTCTCTAGCTGGTCAGAGTGACCCTGAGATATGTTAGAAAGTCTCTTTCCTAGCCCGGCAGTCGAAGGAGTCAGAGCTCTTCAGTTCTCAGTCTCAAAAGTTGTTTGCTTTCTCCTGACCTGCCAAGGTCTGCTCAGCAAGACAGTCAGAGGCACTCTGCCTGCCCCTGGGGCAGCGTTATCTCTTTATACTAAAAACTACATATACAATGTTTACAATTACTTTCCAATACCTATCACCTATGTTAGACAGTGAGCTTCTACTCTAAACCAATCTAAAATTGCTAATATCACAGCAGAAGATGGAGGCCAAGAAGAAGAAGAAGGAGAAAGGCAGGACACTCCCAGATTCCTCCATCTTGCCCCCTGAACCCCTATTCTAAAAACCCCGAAAATCTATTTTTCACCCCATGATAAATTCACTATCAATTCTACTTAAACCGTCATGGCTTGCAGATCTTCATCTAAGGTTGGTAACTTGCTCCACGGGTCATAATCAAAACCACAGGCATCTTGGGCTCTGTGCCAGGGTCTCTGAGCCCCCTGGCAGGGGTCTTGGCAGTCCAGGACAGCCAGAGGGATGCCCTGAATTCTGACACCTGTGCCCACCCTGGCATGGCAGGGCTCTGGAGAAGCACCACACCAGCAGGAGGGCAACCACGGGCATGGCAGCACCCAGAGCAGCCAGCAGCAGCAAAGCAAGCGCCCTGCAAGGAAACCTGCTGCCTCCCAAGAGAGCAATCCAGGCTCTTAGGTCTCCTCAAGCAGGGCAGACCCTCCGCTGCCCTGCGAGCAAGGTGGAGCGGCCGCAGGAAGCCACCTCTCCATCCACTCGGCAGCTCCAGCGGGAATGGGAGCTGGCAGCCACCCTGGAGGCCTCGTCTGGAGAGGCGGCTTCCTTGCAGGCTGCCTCGGGAAGAGTTCAGCACCATGTCGGTCACTGCATTCATTCACCCCACGTTACAGCCAGCCGCGGCGGGGCTTCCCTTTTGTTCAGGGCTTGGAAAGAATGGGGAGGGGCAGGAAGAGAACAAACAGAAAGTTTCGATATTTAATCGCCCGTATGAAAGAGGTCAGAGTGAGGACTGTTCTCACGTCCCATCGAGAGGGTCTGGCAGCCCAGCACATTTCAGGCATTGTAGCAAACTACCAGAACACAGGAAAAGCACATCACAGAAACATAAAAATCATCATAGGAAGGGATCTTCAAGATCATCTCGTTCTAACCCTACCCCCCTCCACCCCCGCCATGGGCAGAGTACAAAAATCAGGACACAAAAAGCATTTCCATGGAACAGTTCAGTTTCAAAACTTATGGCACAAGAGGAAAACCTCTTGCACGACCCAGCAGCCGACTGGAAACAGAGTTTTCCTGGCAGGCAGTGTCAGTGAGGCTCTGGGCTTTGGTGCGCTTTGTGCAGTTGGAGGGCTGCTTGTTTCTCATGATTAGTTTCAGTGCCCTGGAGAAGGCCGTGTCACAGCATGCTGCCAGGAGGGAAAGCAAACAAGCAGGCCCAGCACAGGCACACGGTACCCCAGCGGCGTTTGGCAGCAGAGAAATGCAGAGCCCTTTACTAACAGTAATGAATTAACTTTTACAGGGCATCCAAGGAAGTGGAGGAGGGGACTATGCGACACAAAGGTAGCAACTATTTTTTTCTCTCAAAGCCGTTTTGCCTGAGTACTTGCTGCTACAAAAGATTGAATATTTGCAGTTTTGCCATACAGTGCGCCTCAGAGGCCACTTACTGTTTGCCTTCTGTGACACAACTACACCAACACTGAAATTGGCTTTTCTTAGTGGATTTCTAGGAAAACAGTCCAATATTATACTGAAGCAAAGCACAAGGAAAGAAGCCTGTTTATATCATCAAAATGCTGGCTTTGGACACTGGTGGTTTCTAGGAAAATGGGTTTGAGTTTTATGAAGTGGTGGGAGAGAGTCGGTGACAATAAAAAATAAGGAGAGGAAAAAAGATTAAAAATTGAATCCACACCTCTATGCATCTGTCACTCACATGGTTTTAGCAGTTTTGTGCTTTCCTGCTAAGCTAGAAACGTAGCCTTTCATGGTACTATACCAAACATCAGGAGACAGTGAGAATCATTGAGGGCAGAGGAGTGTCCCACACTTTTGCAATAGATCTGTGTACACATCCAGAAAGAGCTGAGCTGTTCTACCAGAGCATTCTTGCCATGGATGCAGATCTTGCAGCATCAGGGTTTAGAGTGAGCCACACACACCTAAAATACACAGGGATAGTCAGAGGTTTGATGACTGCTGTGCTAACTGAGGGCTGAGGAAGCCTGGGGTTATTTAATCAAATGGTTCCCAGTATAGACTCCTCTCCTCCAAACAACTTTTTTTTTTAACATTCCTCAAAACAGGCACAGTATCAAAATAAGCCAAGGTCTCTGGGCACATTAAACACTTGCCACAGCCAATTGGGAAGTTTAGTACTGCAAAGAAAAGCTGAGAAAAGATTCCACAACATAGCCTTCCAAGGAGAGCCAGCTTTGCCTTACCAGATGTCTCCAGTCTACAACAGCAATGAGCATGTGACTGCAAGAGATACTGAGCTCTCCTGGGGCACTGCCCATCCACAGCACTTTGTACCAAGCTGCCCATGCACAGCACTTTGTACTCTCTAGCAGTGCTGTCAGCTCATACCCAACAGGCTCAGAGCACTCCTCCGCCTTCCCTTGCAGTACAACCACATCTCCCTTCCAGAAAACTCCCTTTTTTTCCTTGCTCATACACTTTTTCCAGAGCACAAAGCTAGGGCTCAAGTTCCTGACCCTTCACTCTCTTGGACTGTTTTCCCAGAGAAAAGTCAACTGAGTGAGAAATAAAACTGGAAATAGACAATTGAAGTCAAAATGCTTCCCACACCAACATCCCTGCTGAAGATGATTACAGAAGGGATTGCCACCATCCTCAATGCAGACTTGCCTCCCTGCTCTGATAGGTGACCCTGGGCAGCACTGCCACACCAGGGGCCAGGAGCTGGCAAGATGCAAGGGATTTGGTACTCTCTGTCCTTCCCAAGCAACACCTTGGAGCAGGGATCCCAAGAAGACTAAGGTCATGCAGAAGCACTTTGCAGTGCTGGCAGAAGCACAAATGCCTTGGCTACAGTTTTGTCCCCTCCAGTAAACAGAGCCCAAGTCAGATCTCAGCAAAGGTGCCAAGACAAGGAACTGTGGCCAAACAATCAGAGCAGAAAAATGCCTTTTGATCGTCATAACTACAAGAGCATTTCAGTTCGGTACAGTCAAGAGAACAGGACTGCAGCTCCCAGGAAAAGGAAAACCACATTTTCTTGTCAGACAACCACAACTGAGATCTCCACTTGGCCAAGGCAGGCAAGCACAATCCTTGCCCTCCCTGGAACAGGCGCCAGGCAACCAGGACACAGCAGGTTTGTTTTAGATACCCAACTTCTGGCATTTGGTGAGGCAGGGAAAAGAATTTGCAAGGTCAAACCTTTATCAGGGAAGGGAAGAAAACCTCATCATAGTGGCAGGTTGTCAGCCTGATGGCAGCACAGCTGCTGCCCCCAAGAAGTGAACATCCATCCCTTAATGGCATCATTTATATGGAACCCAAACACACACAAGGTTTGCCCCAGTTTTGCAGTGACCCATCTCCATCTTTTCCCTCCCCTCACAGCCTTTTTTAACTGCATGGAAGGAAAAGGACAGGAATTTAAAGTGTGTCCCCATCTATATCCAACACATGGCTGATCCAATCCATCTGAACGACACATGGCTGCTGTAAATTTAAGGAAAGCACCAGCTGAGTTTCTAACCACAGATCTCCCCTTTTCTGCCCAGTGCAGTCCAAGACACATTGCTCTCCAACAGATATTTTAAGATTCATCTTTTGCAAGACAAAAATCAGAATCAACACACCAGCTGAGCAATACAATAGTTCACTGCTGATGTAGAAGGTATTTCAACATCAAAATTTTCTGAATGTGAGAGAGAGAGAGAGGAGTAGAATTCATTTTCAGGTTGGGTTTTCAGTTTGTTTTCCCCAAACCTCAAAAGCAGCCTAGTCAAAACCCTCCAGTACAGGTGAAAAAGAAAAGGATCTCTGCAAGTCTACTACTAACTCTGCTGTTACATTTGAATGTTTTTATTTTGAAGGGAAACTGTGAGTATTTTTAAAAACCAGGATTTTACAGGAGGGTAGGATCAAACTTGGGGGCTGGAGGGAAATAACTCCTTTACCTCATACAAACCAAACAAGCTACTTACTTAAGCCTTCCTGAGGAATCCTATAAAGGCACTCCCAGGCCAGCACTAAAAAGATGCTGCTACAGAAGTACAGAGCATGAAGTTTTAGCCAGCAGCTATAAAACCCCAGTAAACCCAATGGCATGCTCCCACTGTAGTTCTCCTTCTGAGAAACTTCCAAGCCTTTTACCTCAGGAAGTTAAATGGTCTTTAGGGTACCAGCACACAGCCTGAATGTTTTCCCCAGTCACCTTTATTGGTAGAACCTCAAAACTTGATGAATGCTTTCCCAACAGCTGCACTGCCCTTCCTTCCAACAGCTGAAGGTGGCAGCTAGTATAATAGCCTAGGAAAAAAACCCAGAACACAACTGGTAATATGTAGTGAGTAGGAGGAAGAGGAGAAAAAGCACAGTTGTCTCGCTTAAGGAGTGGTCCAAAAGGTCCAATAGTATGATTTGCCAGGAAAGAACAATCTGAACAATCCCTGTGTTGAGGTCAGATGCTGTGACAGCACTATACTTCTCTTCCTCAGTAACACTGTGAACATCTCGTTTCACAGTATGCAGTGCCAAAGGACACAAAGATCATAAGGACACTTGTTACCACCATATTCAACAGATAGAAAATTAAACAAGCTGTAAAAGCCTAACCTGAGTTTCAGAAACAATGGAGGTTCTGGAGCACCAGAAGAGCTTCCTAAGCAAGGCAGAGGACTCTCTTTGGAAAAAAACAAGATTTAATCCCTTGCTGAGAAGCTTCTTGCCAGGTTCCCTGTATACAATTCTAGGAGGCTTTATTGCAGCAGGTCAGCCTAGGTAACTGGAAAGTTTGCCTTCCAGTCCCCCACAGAATGGCAAATGGAGTTTAATATGTGGCAAATTCATGTGGCCCCAGTTGCCTCAGCCCATCCATTGGGGATGGGTGAGTGTACAACAAGAGCAGCTTCAGGAGCTGCATCTGAAAGAGCAGCTTGTGAAAGCCTGAACATGTGGTGCAACAAACTTCTCCCTCAGAAAGCTGAGGAACCCAGATGCCAGGAGAGCAGGCTCCAAAGCAAACTGCCCACATTCTCTTATGCCAAGACCACCTCACCAAGGGGGGCAGCGTGTGTGGGGAGGTGTTGTCAAGCACTTAATCACCATGCAGACACCTAGCAGAACCACTAAATCCAAATATATAGCTCATGGATTAGCCAGGGCACAGCAGCAGCTTGCAGGCACTCACAGCTTGGGCCACATATCAGCCAGCTCCTCAGACACCAATAACCACATGCAGATGCCCCAACAGCTCTCAAACTAGACACCCACTTCCCTTTGATGCCATGCAACACCTTCAAATAGGCACCACCTTCTCATCAAACAGAAAGAGAACACTTGCCACCAGCATCTCATTGCTCCAGGGTCTGCTGCAACACAGACAAGAAACATGAGAGGCAAAGGAGCTGCCTGTGCCCTGCCATGTATCTGCTATGTCCCAGACACCTGCAGCGAACCAAAACAACACCTGGCCAGACATCCACACCTCAAGCCCCACCCAGCACCCTCAGGAGCCAGTAGTAGTTTAACTGGACCTGGAGAGCAGCAGCTACTGGATCCAGGAGCTAGAGCTCAGAAAGAGGTTTTCCAAGGGTGCTGCTAGCAAACATTTGTCTCCATGATATGGTTTTGCCAGGTGCTGGGGGTGTCCTCCATGGAGCTAATGACAGTACTATCTTGCTTATTCGTGAGAAAAAATCCACAAGCAAACCACCAGCTATTGTCTGCTCACACTAAAGTAAAGCCAAAACTGTGAAAGGTTTTCTTCGTCTATTGAGCAAATGGGCAGCTTGGGAAGGAAAGCAGTGAGACAAGAACACAAAGGGGACAACTTAAGTGAAAAGGTGATGGGAAGAAACTGCTGCTGAGCTTTCCCCACAAACCTGCACAGCATGGTAGACACAGGCATTACAGAAATACATGGGTGTTGACAAAAAATGGACAAGTTGGCTTCCCCAGGCACTGTGGGTGTTGCATCCAGCTGCCAGGAGTCCAAAGGGATCCACTTGTCCACACCCAATTCGACACAGACCCATGACCAATTTGAGAGAGTCAGGACACTGCTGAAGCCAATCTTACAGCTAACATTTGCACAGCTGAGCAGATTATTGAGGCCAATGAGCCCTGTGGAAGGAGACCTGCATGACCCAAGATAATAATTTACAAAGTCCAGTCTCACAGCTGGAGATATGACTATAAACCAAATCCACAGAAGTAAGCTGCCATCCATTTGTGCACCATGTCCAGCTCTGAATCTTCAGGGACATGACCTGAGGTGCTCCAGACCAATCCCTCGTGCTTGGCCCAAGGCTGGTCTCCTGTAGATCAGATGGACTGGGGAGGAGAAGCAAGGACTTGGAGGCTCTCCCTTCCCCAAAGCTCAGCAGAGGAGCAAACTTTTGCAGACAGAGCCATGCCCCACCAAGGAGGGCTCCCACAGACTGCAGGAATCTATGGGGCCTGATGGGATTCATGCAATACTCTTCAAAGAGCTGGCTGATGTCATTCCAAAACCTCTCTTGAGGATTTTTGAGCAGTCACTGTCCTGATTTTCAAAAAAGGCAGGAAGGAAGATCCCGGATACTACAGGCCTGTCAGTGTCACTTCAGTGCCCGGTAAAGTGATGGAGAAGACTATTTCAGGAGGTATTGAAAAAAACCTGAAAGTGTGATGACAACACAGTCACCACTCACAGCCAGCACAGCTTCATGAGAGGAGAGTCCTGCTTATCAAACTTCATTTCCTTTCATGACAAGGTAGCCCAGCTAGTTGATCAAGGGAAGCCAGTTGGTGTCATCTTTTTGGATTTCAGTAAAGCTTTTGATATTGTCTCTCACAGGATCCTACTGGAATGTCCAGCATTCAGCTGGATAAACACATCATGGGATGGGTAAGCAACTGGGTCAGGCACAAAGGGTTACAGTCAATGGGGTCACACCAGACTGGAGACCTGTCACTAGTGGGGTTCCACAGGGTTCCATCCTGAGCCCCGTGCTCTTCAACATCTTCATAAATGCCTTGGACATTTTTGGAAGGGATACTAAGCAATTCTGCAGATGATACAAAACTGGGAGAAACCGATGCCCTTGAAGGCAGGCAGGCCCTGCAGAGAGACCTGGGCAAATTACAGGGCTGGGCAATTACCAACCATGTGAAGTTCCACAAGGGAAAGTGACAGATTCTGCACATGGGATGGGGCAATTCTGGATGTACAGACAGACTGGGGAATGAGGTGCTGGACAGCAGTGCCACAGAAAGGGACCTGGGGGTCCTGGTCAATGACAAGTTGAATGTCAGTCTGCAGCCATGAGAGAATTCTATCCTGCATCTTTCCCTCAGCTCCACTAAACCTTTCCTCTGCCACCACAAGCCTTTGCAACCATTAAACACCACAAGGGTAGTTAAAAAGACTGCAGAAATTAAGCTGAGAAAATAATCCAAGCAGAAAAATACACACACAAACTGCAAAGCTACATGGATAATAGAGATATCAATTACCAGTTCCCCAATTCCACCAGTGCATTGCTGTGCAACTAGACAATATTTCTTTGGGAGGGGTGAGGAAGGATCAGGCTGTTGAAAGGATTTTTTTGTGCAGCAGCATTAGCTTAAGAAGTGATGCAGAACTATGATCAAACATTTATGTAATTGAGGGATGTACTGAGTATTTCTGAGGGAGGTGTAACCTCTTTCAAAAGTTTCTACACACTTGACATTGTATTTAGGATTAAGGGAGTTTCAAACAAGTCAGGGGGACAGAACAGTACCAAGGTGTGCTTTACCTTCTGAACACAGGAGTTAGGAGCAAGATCATGAGATCACCCTGCATGCAAGGGTGGGCTGAGACAGGCACTTAGTGCAGACACAAGGGATGAAATACCAGACACCCCCAAGCACTGAGCTACAGGGCACCCATCAGCTTCCAGCTCAAGCCTGTGTCCTGCTCAAGCACCCAGGAACCCTGCAGAAGTTGGGAACATATGGGACCTGGGTTACCATTTCCAGTTCCTGGGAGCAGCACAATCTATGACAGTAATGCATTTCCTCTTCCCAGCATACACACATGTATGCCTCTGGTTAGTCTGAGCTTCAAATGAAAAAAAGTACATGCAGAAACTGGCAGGTATGGCAAGAAGTTTGTAAGAGTCTGCATTTAAACAAGATAATTTAAAGCCTGCTCATGCTTCAAATAAGGCCAGTCTTTAGCCAAGGACTTCTGCAAGCTACATGAATAGTGATGAAGTAACTAAGGGTGGGGCTTTTTGTTAGTAGCTTTTTTGAGGGTGGGAGAAGGGGTTAGTTGCTGATCTAGGGTGTTTCTTTTAAGTCAAAGCTAAGAAGTACAGCTTCAATTCCAAGGAAATAACAAAGTGTTCAAAGCTTCTACTGGCAGTGAAACTCCAGTGCTGTAATAGGATTTTACATTTAGATGCTGCAGCCATGAAACATCAGCCTTCAGCTCTCGATCCTACAGCTGCCTGGTCAGATGCTCTCTCAGGAAAGAGGACCATCTCTTCTTTGATTCCCAGGTGGGGATGGGAATAATATGGCAGGACCTTGAATGAGGTTGTCTTTTGAGTCAATAGAGCAGCTTTAACTTGTTCTAGGGCTCCTCTAAAAACACCTGGGAATATTGTTCTCCTGCAAACCACACAGACAGGCCTGAAGAGGCAGCATCCATGTTAGAGGCACTAGCAGACCTTTGCACACAGAGAGCTATCAGCTCTCAGACCACAGCCTAGTCTGCCCTGCACAGCATCCTTCCACCATACAGCATCCATCACAAAGCTCCACCCCAGCAAGTTTTGCACAAGCAAGGGCCACCTGATTTTATAACCAGCACTCAGCAACCATACAAACAACACTGGGGCCACAGGGACATGACCTGCAGCTCCAAGCTGAGAGAAAAAATCCAGCCCCAGCAAGGATGCAGATAACCTTCTACCAGGACTAGAGGAACACAAGCCAGAGTCAGCAGCCTGAAGCTCCAAACCACAGCCAAGGTCCTTACTGCTGTGCCAGGAATCTGTTTTCCTGTCAGCCAGAGAACAGCTCTCCCCACATTGTCAGCTGATGTCCCCACTTGACCTACACTGAACAAAAGAAATTTAAGCACTGAAGTTCATTTAAGCATGTACTGGAGGAGCAATCAAGTTATAAGTGAAAATAGTGCGCTCAAATTTTATAGCCACTAATATATTAAAAAAAAAATTAAATGCTATTACTACCACAGAGCTCCCTGTTAACTTTTCCTTACTTCTTCAGGGTAGAGTCAGGAATTAGCTTCCATATTTATCGGACTTTACTTGTGCTATATGAAAACTGTAAATTCCTTGTCCTCTTAGCAAAACGTGAACCTCCTCTTTTCCCCCAAAGGGCACACAGCTCACTTCTTTGCAGAATATTTGTATTTCATCATTCACCACAAGAAACAGACCATCAAGGGTTGAGGGGGTGGATCTTTTTTTGCAGCATTTGAAGATAAAAGTACCTTCATGGCCACAAAATTTGTTCAACAGCTTAGGGAGGCCATCTGTCTCTGTGGGTGGTACACACAGGCACTTCAGAGGGCACGGACAGCGGTGGGACAGAAATTCCACAACAAACCCCCTAAGTACAGGGTAGGCTGGAGTGCATACCGTTCTTGGACTTCTGGGCAGTGTTGGTTTTGAAAGACAAGCCAACAAGAAAGGAAATCCCTGCAGATGAACCCAATGGCATTTCCTCCACACCATCTCTTTGAGAAAGATGAGCAGCTCCTCACCAGGGAGCAAGTAACACTGTACTGGCCATGTGGGTTAATAATTGACAGCGGGCACTTCACCTGCAAGTGGGCTCGTAAACTTTTAAAGTATTAAGTATTCCAAAAATGCATGAGTGCTCCAGGGTATAACAATCAGCCTGCACCACTTACCCTTGCTGCTGGTAACATCTGCAGAAACACAGATAAGACTGGTACCTGGCCTGATGTCTGGGGCAGCCAGCTCACACTCAATGGTGTGTGCACAGAGGGTGCTGGGGGTGATCAGGGATCAAGATCAAGGAAGGGAGGAGAGAAGGCTGGAAAGATGTGGGCACTTCAGTTCCCCCAGCTCTCTCCCCTTTATCAAAATGAGAAGCAGTTCCATATGAAAAGCCATATGTAAAATCTGGCAACTGTATGCAGAGAGGTAAGAGGCTAGGAAAACATGCTCCTTTCAGAAAAGCACACACTCCACGGCTTCAGAGACAGACTTGACCACATCAGAAACTCCCAGACAAGTTGTGCAGTTGTCAATACTTACAGTCCATCCTAGACTTCCCCTCATCTCTAATGAGGAGTACCTGGAGCTTGCTGTTTACTTCTGTCACAAACAAGCAGCCTCTTAATGAGGTGTTGCTATGACCCATGTCCTAAGTCCTAGCTGAACATTGCTGGCAACACACCACCAAACAGACCCTTGTAAAACAGAACAAGGCACCATTCCCATAACTCATCTGGAACATCAAAGGAGACTGCTCCCTACTCAGCAGGGAACAGCACTTTTTTTTTTTTTTTTCCCAGAGGCTACTGGAAAATTTCCTTCTGCAATTCCAAGGGTACCCTCCCGGCTAGAGCAATCATATCTCTGCAGCACCATCCTCCAGAGGTGAGGCAGCAGACACAGGCAGAGGGGGAAAGTATGGCCTGTGACTAAAAATGGTTAAGAATGCGGCTGAAAATCTCTTCCTACATAGGTCATTAACAGTTCATCCACAAGTCAGAGCTTTCTTCCCTACTCCACGACTACTTCATGGCATGGGGTGTTTGAAAGGTGCTAATGCTCAACTGCCCACTGTGAACAAAGTTCAGCACTTTCAGGACTGGGAGCATGGAAAAGCAGCCCAGATGAGCTGCAAGAAGTTGCAGAGATGATGAGTTGCAAAAAGGTGGTCGTAAAAGCAGTTTTGTGAAGTGCTGCTGGAGAGACACTGGGTTGGGGGGGTCACAAGTCTGACACCTCTCAGTGCTAAAGAAGCTGCTCTGGAAGAGACCCCTCAGTTTCCCCAGGAGCTTCACACTTGCAGATGCAATTAACACCCATTTAGCCGGCTATCCGAGAACTTCTTGGGAGGGGAGACTGATCAATGCTTGTGCTCATGCCGTTTGGTGATGGGCAGGAGAAAATCACACAAATGGATACCAGGACACCTTGTACAGATTTCAGGACAAGGAAAACTAATTCAAGAACAAGGCTAATTTCACACAGGCTGGAGGCTCTGGCAACAGAGCTGGTCTGCAAAGTCTGTGTAACATGCTGTTCCAGCAAGTTCCTGCAATCAAAGCAGCAGAACAGTTAATAATATGTTTTGCTGAAGAACAAGGTAAAAACTCATCAGCTGAATCTGTTTCATCAGCATGCATCACTACAGAAGATGGTGAGGTTGTAGAAACCCCAAGGAGAAAGGAGGGTCAGTGTAATTCCTCAGGTCCCTGGGAACACAGAGCAAACAAACTGCACACAGGGGAGAAGGAAAAGACAGGTGTGTCTCCAGCAGGATTTAGCTCGGCAGGTAGAGCACTGCAGTGTGCTGCACCAATGCTTGTCCTGCAGTCCCTTCTGACTGCCCTGCTGGAAACAGGAATATCCCAGAAGTGTATGTGTGGGCTCAGTCCTTCACCAGAAACCAGGAATATTTCAGCAGCTCTTGCTCAGGGAAGAGATCCAACTGCCTAATCCTATGGTTACAACCATGCTAGAAACAGAAACCCAGGTGTCTATATTCCATAGAAGCTTTCCTTTTGAGGAGTAAAAAGATTTTAAAACAGCATAAGAGTTGACACAACTCCAGACAAGAGGACACTGTACAGTTCTAATGCTGACCCCATGCTCTTCATTAGCACCCTTGATATAGGTATATTTGAGCAACAAGATCAGATGTCAAGGCTTACAAATGCAAGCTGGAATATGGAGAGGCCTATTCCCACTCCTTAGCCTTCCACACACTCCCTCAGTAGTGAACAAAGTACCAGCGGCACCAAGGAATGCCTGACAAGAGAGGACTCATCAGATTAATCAGTAAATACTGACAACCTAGAGATCAGCTTCATAAGCAACAGGTCCAACAAACACCTGCAGCTGCGAGACTGAATGTGATCCCCTTCCACAGAACATGTCTGCAGCTCCTTTCTTTTGTGAGTGTGTGCAAGCCA
The DNA here is from genome assembly GCF_023055355.1 of Agelaius tricolor. Taxonomy (NCBI): domain Eukaryota; kingdom Metazoa; phylum Chordata; class Aves; order Passeriformes; family Icteridae; genus Agelaius; species Agelaius tricolor. The sequence goes on from NW_027269269.1 coordinate 24,412,470, forward strand.
CCAGGTCCCTCAGTAAGGTATTGATAATTCCTGCAGGGAAGGTACTGGGTTTTCAGAGACAGGTACTTGTTTTGAGGAAACAGCTGTTCCCTTTATTTTTAAACCACAGTTTAATTTAATTTTTAAACCACAGTTCAGCAAACACCCATGCAAATGGAGATAGGTAACAAGGGTACAGGGAATGTTCAAGCACACTTTTACCATGCAGAACTGCTACTTCTGAGTACCAAGCTTCTTTTGATTAGACTGACAAGAGAACACTGACCAGCTCACAGCCATCTGCAAAACCTGAACCCTGATGTCACAGGGCTTCCCCATCAGCTTCCTAGCCACCTGGTTCATAAAGGCAAGCCCACACCAGAAAGGACAGTGTCCTGGTTTTCTCCAGGATTGCATTACTTTTCTTCCTAGTAAACTGATGTTTGGGTTGTTGCTAAGCACTGCTTACTCTAAGTCAAGGACTTTTCATTTTCCCATGCTCTGCCATTCAGTGACGAGTTGCACAAGAAGCTGGGAGGGAGCACAGCCAGGACAGCTGGCCCAAACTGGCCAAGGGGATATTCCATACCACAGAACATCATGCTGGGTGTATCAACTGAGGACAGCTGGCCAGGAGCCACCAATCACTGCCTGGGAACAGGCTGGGCAATAGTCAGTGGGTGGAGAGCAACTGTATTGAACATCACTTGCCTTCCTTGGGTTTTATTTCCCTCTCTCCCCCCTCTTCATTACAATAACTATTATCAATGTCATTATAATTAGAATTATATTATATGCTAATTAAAATATTAAACTGTTCTTATCTCAACCCACAGATTTTACCTTTTTGCTGATTCTCACCCCCATCCTACAGAGTGAGGTGTGAGTGAGGGACTGTGTGGTACTGCCAGCTGGGGTAAACCACCAGACAAAAAAAAAGACTGAAACTCCAAGTCCTTTAAACAGCCTGACACAAGATGAACTATCACAGCCATGCTGCTCACATACCTGCTGCAAGGATGAGCAAAAGGGAGGAGAAGGACCCACTCTCAAACATTTCTAACCTCAGAAAACCAAGACTAGCTATATTGCAGCCCAACATTCAGTCTATGTGAAAGATCAGTAATTACCACATGTATTACAAGACATTCATTTTCTTGAGCTGTCTAGACTAGCAAAGCTCTAGGGTGGGAAAGAGCATTCACTGGATAGGAAGGCAATATGGTTAGCACCCTAACTACAGGAAAGGAAGGGTTTCTCCAGCAAGATCCTTCCTACCCAGTTTCTGAGCCATGAAGACAGTACCGAACTCTGGATGACAAGTGTCATCAGCATCCCTATTTATAGGCAAATCCAGGCTTCCACTTGCGAAAGTATGGGCCTTTCAACTGAGAAGTTATCTACTGTTGTGCTCCCCCACCTTTGTTTCCCTTTGTTGTTGCTTTCAGAGTCTCACCACCATTCCCACCCAACCTCCTGCATTTTCCTAGGCTTGACCTTTCCTGCATCTCTGCTACTCCCTGCTCTTTATCCACACATACTACCAGAAAGCATTTGCCCTGTGTGGCAACCCTTCCTACCAGGAGCAGCAGAGCAGTCAGTGAGCTGAGACTTGGCACCACACTCATCAAGACTCCTATTTAATTTTTACCTCCCCCCTCCAAGCTCCTGAATCAACGCCAAAGGGAACGTTCATTTTGGCAGTCAAGTCTCCCAGAAGAAAAGTTAAAGCCAAAGTGCTGGGGGTGGGACCAAGACAGCCTATTAATAGGCTGATTATAATATGAATTTGGGGAACTAGTCCCAAATATGCTTACCCTCCTGGACCTAGGGCTCTCAGGGGTGGAGTGGAATACCTAACTCAGCACTTTCAGCTTCTTTACTGCATCTGCAGCCAAGGAGGGTGGAAAATCCTGTCTGTACCCTGCCTCGCAAAAACATGGTTTGCCAGAAGGGCGGCTGAGCTATTGTTTTCTTCCCTTTTCCCCCAGAAAACAAGTTGCTCTCATACATAGCAGCTCCCTCTGCCTCACCAGAAAAGACCTAGAATTGGAAAACTTCCATCTTGGATTAAAAAGGGTAATATCAACAATTTTGCAGTGAATAAAAAAATCCAGAACGACTCCAAAAAGCAACACTGAGCAATCTAAGATATCTCAAGTCCCTTCTCACCACCAGTTTCTCCAGAGCACACTAGACTGCTGAGGAAGATAAGACTCCATGGATTGTTTGTCATCAAAACTTTTAAAATATCTGAGAGCATAAAGAGACAAAAGGTTTTGATTTCAGGAGACAGTCAGATTGCTATACCTGTAAAAGCAAGTTGCTTCCTTCCAGGTGGCAGCTCAAAACCTCTCCAAGCCCCCTTTAAAAGTGTTAGGATGAGGCAAGCATGCATGGTGGCAAAAGGAGTCCAAAGGCAGCAGCCAGTGGTACATGCCTACTCCAACATAGTTAGAACCACCTCTCCAGCACACCCACAAGGCTGCTTCTCCAGCCTTCCCAAAATCCAGATTGTCCTTGCATGTCTTCACATTCTGCCATCAACTGACCTCCCACTCTAGCCTCACAACTCAGCCAGAGAATCAGGGGCAGAAGGCAGCACCTTGTGAACCTGACCTACATTTCCTCAACAGACATGACAAGACCTTAATAAAAACTCTGCAAAATTATGCCATGAAGATGATCAAGTTCTCTTTTTTTTTTCATTTTTCACAAACATCTCACAATCCTGGGCCCTTAGAAGCTGAAGGAGATATTACTACATTCACTTTTTACAGTTTGTCACATTGGCGCCACACTCTTTATGAAGATCAGAAGCTCTTACACACAAGTAACACACAGAGAGGACAAACTCTTCCTTAGCTGGGAGACACCTGGCCCCTGATCAAACCTACAGCTTTACCTTTGTAGCAGTAAATATGGAAAGACACACGGGTTTCAAAACACATGTCAATACACATTATGCTCATCTGTCAAACAAAGGAAAAAGCAAGACTAGTTTAGCATTATCAGACATGCTTGATGAGTCTCTTCTGTAACACAAGACACTGGAGCGTGCATGTGCTGCATGGCTTGCATTCAATGTACCAAACAAAACTGAAATCAGCTTGCCAACAAACGAGAAGTCACAAGTTTTCATACATCTCAGATTTTATCCTAAGTTTTACAACTCTTTACTGCCTTAGCATCACCCAATACATTTCAAAACTCTGCTGCAAAGAAAGAGTTGGGAGAAAACATTGCTTCTAACACATGCACTATTAAATATTCAGGCCTTGATTCTCAAGCAAATTCTTTGCCTCCAATGGCAAGTTAGACATACAGACTTTGGCAGGTGTAGGATCTCCATTCCTCTGAGCACAAACCCACAATCTACCACCAAGCAAACTCTCTCATACCAAATCTGCTGTGTGTGCACATATGGGTAAATACAGACACATACCAAACTTTCTCTGCTGAATTCACTTATGATTGAACTGCCTCATCACACGTCAAGGCACAGTATTGTAGCACAGGGAAACTCTGGTAGTCATCTTTCCCTCTCATCATATAGGTTATGCTGGATCACTGACCACAGAGCAATTAAGCTCAAACAAAATGATTTCACAAGAAAACCAACAGATTTTTGAAATCCTGAGAGACATTTAATTAAGTCAATTGGTGCACTTCCAAGGGCTCTCCCCTTCGTATTTTACAGAGAAGGAAAACAAAGCAGAGTCCAGATCTACTTCACCCAACAGGCCCTGAGTTCTTCTTTACCCAGGAGAAAACTCACAGACTTCAGCTTCAGCCACTAAATCTGCTTCAAAGCAATTCCACTGCTAAGCTAATGGCTGCAGGAGACTGCTCCTACATCCACTTAAACCAGCAGATGCTAATCTCTTCATCTGCCACAGATACACATGCCACTGGGGTCTGGACAGGATAAGCTGAACAGATGTTTAAGTGCACATTCAGCCTGGGGAATCATCTCCAGAGCTCAGCTGCCAGCTTCACAGGACACAGGAACTAAGGGATTTCTGGAGAGCTTTGAAGGACACAGGAACTAAGGCAATTCAGACACCTGTCCTTTTTTGTACCATTGCTGAGGGAAGCACTAATGCCAGCAGGAGGGTGGAAGCAGCATGCTTGTGTCATACCTATGGCTCCCAAATACCCCCAGATACATCCAACTCAGCAAACTGATCCATACCTAATGGCAAAAAGAGCATCATGCCATAAAACCTTCAGCTCCTGCCTGGCCTGCTGTCAGGAGTCTCTGAGCAGTAATGCTCTGCACAGCATCAAGGGCAGCTCCCAAAGCAGTGCCTGGCCCCTACAATCAAAATGCACAAGGCAGCCCCAACTGCACAAGGAGAGCTCTCCACTTTCCTCCAGTAAGGAGACAAGGAAAGAAGCCCAGACAAGGATCTTAAAGACCTCATCAGGCTATTGACCATCCCAAAATAATGACATCAGCTTTTTTGATTTACTGAAATGCACAGGACTCCTTGAGGCAGATACAGCCTCTCCCACACTCAGAGAGGGGGGCAGAGAGATTCAGTTTGGTAACTTCGGAGGGACTCTGGAATTCTTCTGGGGGAAGATTCACGAACCAGCAACAACACAGACTCAAATGCAGCAGCTGATGCTTCATACCACAGCAGAGCCACACTTACCTACACCAGCAGACCCCCAGGGCTTGCACCTACCTGAGGTGTCCCAAGCTGTAGTATCGCGACTCTCCGTCCGTGGAGCGCACCACCTTGACGGTGAACATGGGCTGCAGCTGCCGCAGCTCCAGCAGCACGATGGCCAGGTAGTGGATGAAGAGCAGGGCATCCACCAGGGACACGGCGTACTGCACTATCCCTTGGTAGTTGGTGTCCTTCGAGTCCAAGATGCGAACGCCATAGAAGAGCCAGTAGGAGAACACAAAGAGGAAGATGAGGACCAGCAGAAGGGCCCGAAACACAAACACCCTGGGTAGGTCTGCCTTGGGTTGGCGGAAGAAAAGAGCCCAGGTCCCGATCAGGAGAATGAGGAGTTTAAACGCCACAGAGATGAACAGTCCCTCACACACAGTACCACATGGCTCCAGATCGTCTCGCCACAGGATCTGGGGTAACAGAATGAAGGCAATGGGGGTAAGGAAGACTAGGAGTCCGAGAACAGCTGCCACTGTTAAGCCCAGGTAACGTTTGCAGTCCAACCCAACGCTGTCTTCCAGATCCTTACTGATCCGGGCAATGTCCTCCTGGGAAATACTGTGCTCAGAGGTGCCTGTGATTGCTGTTGTGGTCTCACCCCAGTTGTCATCCTGAAGGAGGGAGAGATAAATAGAAATAACATTGAAACAATCAGGTTAATTCTTCCAGATGTTCTATTTTTCTTGCCTGGAAAGATTGCTGTGACAGTCTTAAGTTCCAGAAAAAATATACAGCAAAAGCAACACCTTTAACATAGTGAATAATCAACCCTGACAATTAGTAAAGGTTTGGAAACAACAGCAACTTGTCCAAACCAGTGACTATAAACATTAGGTGCTAAAAGCCCATAACTGCAGAGCAGGTAGCTCTGCTTGCTGTGCCACTCACTGTATCCCTAGAGGTTCTTCTTCCAGCACATTTAACGAGTTACATGACATAAGTCTTGGAAACTGTAGTAATCACCAGTTCCCATGTCCAGGGCAAGGACTAGTATTCTTCCAGCCTACAAATTCTGCAGTGCAACTGCACCACCAAAGCACCTGGAAGGGAAATTTTCATTTCAGCATTTCAAGCCAGTTGTTGTTGTTACACAATCAAAAACATGTTCACACATTATTTTTCCATCCATAATAGAAGCAACCACACCTCCAGCAAGTTCCTCCACTTCACTGTCTTTTATTCTCCTCTACAGTAGCACTGCCCTCAGTAGCTGACAATCTAATAGAAGTTTAGTTAAACCAACACATTACAGGTGATCACAGAGGATATTTTCAGGTATGGGGCTTCTAAGTTTAGAGGATCCTGGACTGCCAAGTAGCTCTGGTATTACAATCCAGGCCATTGTCAGAAGCCATTTATTCACAAAGAGGCTTACCTGAAATACAGTCACCATGCCGGCAAGTTTCAGATTACATTACGTGCTCTGAAAGTCTCATTTCTTCCCTAGCTAACATCAGACAATGTCTGCATTGGTTTTCCCATGCTACAATGCCTCCAATTGCTCCTTCTGGCTGCTGGCACAGCCAAAGAGCTACACTGACATGTATGGATTTGACTCACAGCTGCTGCTGGAGTGACTCATGCACATGGAGGCTCCTGATGCTTCCCACAAATGCATGCCAAAGAGTGGCAATGCATGTGGCTCTGCTGCTTGGCACCTGGCACCTTTGTAGCCACAATGCTCATTCAGAACCACATTTTTGCTTTTCTTCCTAAGAAGATCTTCCTGCAGCCCTGTGTCATTAATAGGATTTAAAATTTCCCTCAGACTTCTCCAACTGCACATGCTGACCAAAACAACTTATTTGAAAAAGACAGGCATAATTTTAAACCTTTATTCACTTCTTTTAAAGTGCTAGAGGAAAGAGTCTTTGGTAAAGGACTAGACTGAAGCAGCACAACTACTTGGAACAACTCCCAGCTCCATGGATTTAACTTCTAAAGCACTCCAAGACATGAATACCTCCCATGCCTAGAGCAGTAGGGTTTTGAGACAGACCAACCACAAATAGTCAGCATCTTGAATTAATATGAGGAGTTTTTGAGTCACTTCTCACCAAAGCAGAGGCCCCGGAAGAGATCTGCATTGTAGCATGTCCTGAAAAGCAGCATATTCCTGCCACATTGTACTCTTTAACAGCACCTCTGCAATTCAAGCATTTCAACTATTTTATGTTTATGCATTAAGTAGCTCTGCATAGTTTCCTCCATTTGATGAGCTGCAAAATTGTGCACAAAAGAGAAGGGACAGGAACACCAGGGCAGCTTAAGGCTACATCTCAGAAGACAACAGGCAACCCTAGTCACAGTTTAGCCCTTACAACTCCTGCCACTTGAAAAAGTGAACTACAGCCTAATGCAAAAAAATGCACATTTATATGGAACCAGAGACTCAGAGAATGCTTTGGGTTGAAGGGGATTTTAAAGATCACTAGGTTCCAACCCTCCCGCCATGGGCAGGGTCATCTTCCACTAGACCAGGTTGCTCAAAGCCCCATCTAACCCAGCCTTGGAACATTTCCAGGGATGGGGCAGCCACAACCTCTCTGTGCAATCTGTTCCAGTGCCTCCCCACCCTCACAGCAAATAATTTCTTCCTAATATCCAATCTACACCTACCCCCTTTCAGTTTAAAGCCATTCCCCCTTGTCCTATCACTGCATGCCCTTGTAAAAAGTCCCTCTCTGGCTCTCTTGTGGGCTCCTTTCAGATACTGAAAGGCCACAAAATAAGGTCACCTCTGAGCCTTCTCTTCTCCAGGCTGAACAACCCCACCTGTCTCAGCCTCTCCTCACAGGAGAGGAAATATGAGGTTATATCTCTAGTGGTACACAGTTGTTGGACCTAACTGAGGACACTCTCCCCCCTAGGAGAAAAGTCTGGCTCACACATCAACTTATTTAGCTTTGGCTTTAATTGAGGAGGGCTGCATGAAAACAAGGACTTAGGAATTCACCAGCGCCTTTAGAACTATTTGAAGTAACAGCTGGGACTCATGAAAAGAAGCAACTGATTACAAAACACCAAATTACAGGACACGAAATGATCACACCCCTAGGTACATGAATACTGTTACACAGTTTGGCTGGAAACTGCACACTGATTTCTTTTTTTTTTTTTGGTAAAGACAGAAGTGGAACCCCACAGCCAAGGATTAACAAACCCCAAATCCAGCCCAGGAGGTACTGAAGCATCCTGCATTCTAGGCCTTGCAGCACCAGGCATTCTTTGAAAATGAATATGCACCTTTACATCACCTGCTAGAGCAGAGCACTGGATCCATCCTAGGTACAGTCCAAATGCAGCATTAGTCTAGTTTTTACCAAACCCATTGTTAATGTACTGGCTTTTCTGAGTCCACCCCTCCTTCACAGCTATTTCACACTAGTTTCACATCTCTTGATTCCCTTCCCTATTGGAATCCTGGTTCTAATGCACTTTACAAGATTACCTGGAGCAAATCCTGGATAAAAACTGAAATACATATATAGCTGAAAGGGCTGACCTGAATAATGCACAGTGAGACGATGGAAACAGAAGTTTATATAGAGCTTGACAGATGATACTCTGGAGAGAGAGTCAAAGTAGCGCTCAAGGAGTTGTCACATCAGCACTGGTGCTGTCAGAAACAGCACCCTCAGAACAAGACAGAGTGACTGAGATCTTGGCTGAATGCATGAGCAAAGGGCACCCATAAGCCACGATTCTTTACTAAACAGCATGCAAGCAATTCTTTCTTCTCATGAGCCAGCGAGCCCCTTGCTCTGTCCCACAACACACCCTGCAGGTTTGTTCCCAGCCCTCCTTACCTGGCCCTCCTCTGCCCGGGAGGCGTCATTCCCGAGCAGCGGCTCTGCAGGAGGCGTCTGGATAGTGACTGACTTCTCCGACCGACTGCCGTCTTTGCTTCGGGGAGATTTGTGTCTGTCCCGGCTCCTTTTTCAAACAGAGGAGGAGGAGAACAATGTTACCAGTTACTCCACGGAGTAGGGCCTGAAAGGTGCTGCACCTCTACCTGCAACAGGTGCCCCAAGCACTAGATCGGACAAGTTTGTCCTTCTGTTGATCAACATAGACTCAGGCTGCTACAAAACAAGCTCTGGAGGAGGTAGAAAGGGACCTTGCCCGGAGAAGCTGACAGGCCTGGAGGCTGGGACAGACCACCACCTCAGTGACAGCAGAGGGGAGGATAGGGATCCATGCCCACCACCTCACCTTCTCTTAAAACACCTTCCATCAGTGCTCTGCTTAAAAGGAAAGCCTGCATGCTCCAAACAACTGGCAATTCCATTTGGAATTTACTGGTCTACACAGTTCTCCACCTACAAGAAAGTGTCTTGCAGGGACATGCCCATTTAACACAAGGAATTAATCAATACAGCTTTAGTTCCTGCAAAGCAGAGTCTTGTCATCTCTGACCTTAACACTGTAGGACAATTGGTGAAGTTTATTTCCACTGGTTAATAACCTCAAGTTAACCTCTCACAAAGAAAGCAAGAACATCAAGGGTATAAGGCCAGTCTTTATTTCCAGAGCACCCTTGCAGACCTCACAGCTTCTCATCTGAGGAAGTCTCAAGATGAATTAAGCCCCATCAATCTGCTCACCAATGCTTTCCTCCCCGTTCCCACACAGACAGGAAAGCAGCCTTTACACTGGAAATCCTCACTGTGCTCAGGGACTGGCTTAACCCTCATGAGTATCCCAGCTCTGCCTCTCTCTTGGAATTACCAAAGCCCAAAGGTTTCAGGGGATGACACTTTTTCCAGTTTATGGGCTCTAGGATTTTTATGTTGTTTTTGGAACTCTGAAGGCATCTTTCCACATAGCATTCTAAGTTTAAAAGGGCAATCTGTATTGGGGGTTGGATGCTAAAGAAGGGAAAAAAGGCAAACAAGACATGTTCTACTCGATAACTGGGCTGTGAGCAAAGAGACTTCATGGAAGAATTCTTTTTCCAACCACACAGGGTAATTGCTTTCAAATTGCAAAATTATTTTGGACCAGCTCAGTAATAAGTTGCAAACAGTAAGTGGCACATATTTTAGATGTAAAATTAAGTATCGTGTAGGAAAAAAAAGAAAATAAAACGTTTCCAAAAGTTTCAGAGCAGATGGGTTTTCAGGCTGTTGAACTACCACAACAGAAAGGACTTGCTATTCAAGTTCAGAAAAGCCTGACTTCTAATCCAATCAACGCTGATAAAGGACTTGTTGCCGACTCAAGTACCACTCAAATTCTATTTAAAAAAACCTCAACACACCATTAACAGAGTAGGCTGGAGGAGGGGGGAGAGAGGCAGGAAGCCTTATTATTAGAGAATAAAGAAATGGTATCAGAGGACAAGTAGCAATTATCAATTTAGGAAGTCTAACATGTCTTCTCCCTAGATGCTGTACTCATCCCTCATCCTTTAAGAGGGGAGTTAGGTAATCTTTTCTTTCTGCTGGCACTATCCCTATCTTTTTGGCCACACATAACCCCAGCATGCATCCAACAGGTTGAATATCAATGAATTAGCAGCTTCAAGTCTCCTCACTGTGTTCCCCACGAGGACTTTCCACATCTATCTTCTCCAGACATCTAGGTCCACCGATTTTATCCTGGCTTACAGGTTTTTTTTCCCATAGGACATATCCTAACTTAGAGCAGTAAGTAATTAAAAACAAACATTTCCTTACCCTTGTCTGTGAGCTTTTTTGGAGTGACCTGAGTAGTGGGAGTATCCCGAATATGTTGATTCTGTATCCATTGCAGCAGACATCGGGTGTGCACGGAAGGGGCACAGATTTTATTTAAAAGATGAATTCCTGGTGCTCCTGAGGTGGAGTCCGTGGTAAAAGTGCTTTCCTGGGTACTCTTTGCTTCCCAGTCATCGGTGAGATCTGGTCCTCAGAGACTGAGTGAGCTTCACTTAAAAGGAATCTGATCAGAGGGGAGGGGAGGGAGGGTGCTTGGCTTCTCACGATTGACCTAAGAAACGAGAAACAGGCATGGAAGTGCACTCTAAGCAAAGCAAGACATCATCCCTGCTGCAGGAATTCCCTCAGTCTGGCCACATATCACACTCCTCAAGCCTGTCCTGCTCAGCCTCTCTTTCTGATCTAGTGAAATATATGCATTTGAAGAGCTTTAAATTAATTCAGTGCATCTGTTTTGCAGAGTTTAGCTCATTCATCTAAAAAGCTGGAAGAGACAGTCTAGGTCACCTGGTAGGGACAGTGACTCGGAGAAGGCACAGCAGCCTTAGAAACCAAAATTCACCCACAGAAAAATGGCCAGGCTTGGCTTCGACACCACATCTCTTGTCCTGCGTGACACACAGCCCAAATAACCCCCCCTTTCAGAACAGCAGCATTGCAGCCTATTTACAGGGGGAAGGGGTGGGGGTGAGGGCAACTTCTCTAGGAGAAATTCTGGAGAGAATCAGCCCACCATGTCTGAACCTGCTTCGTTTTCTTAACTGCAAGGTGTACCCATTATACAGGCATTAGTTACTGTACAATCAATGGCACTGTGAACACCTCCCTCTCTGTAACCTTTGTCTCCAGAAGCTAATTCGGGCCTTGAAGAATTCAATTTTATTAAAAATCATCTCTAAATATACACATACTAATAACACTGGGGAGAGTCGATTAGAGATCACATCTAGCTTATATGGGCCAACACTTCCTACAAGGTACTTCCACTTGGAAAAGCAGCTGAAGTCACATCTGTAAAGGGCAGAAGAGGGTCATGCTTTTTGGAGCAGGAGCAGGGCAACATTAGAACAATTTCCAACAGTAACATGTCAAAACCCCCGAGCCCTGTGGGAAGGAAGGGTAGATAGACATCATCCCACTTTCCAAATCCACATCCTTCGGTAGGTGAGAAGAGACATGGAAAGGAGGGGCATTAAGGAGTTGATCACCGGTTTGGGGGAACACATGCAATTAGGGAAGAGGGAAGGGTTGCAGCTATGGACAGAGGTACCTTGGCACAGCCCAGCACTCCTGTGGCACACAGGAGCCCTCTCACATGCCTTCTGCCCAAGCAACTGCTGCCTCCAACCAACAGAGCACTAAAGCCATGCCATGCTTTCAGAGTGGGCAAAAGAGCACTTTAAATTAGACTCCTCTGTAATTTTCTGCTCATAGCAGTTTTTGAAGGTGTTAGCAATAAAAAAAGGCAACCACTGCTTTCATCTCTCTCCTTCCCCAAAGACAGAGGGACAACAACAGAAATCCTGGTTTGGCTAACTATTCTTGCGAGCCATAAGATTCCTCCACTAACACCTCCACAGAGGCTCGCAGCAGAGCAGAGAGCTCTGCCACATGCAAGCACTGCCAAAGAACCAAGCCTCTTCCCCACAGGGTTCCTTGGCTGGAGGTGCAACAAAGTAAAGCAGCACCCCCATTGCATCCAGAGCAGCAGGTATTGGCACAACACTGGCTTTCCAGGGCTCCTGGAAAGCAGAAAGGCATGGGGACTTCTGTGTACAGGATTCCCAAGCTCTAAGAGCACATTGTAACTCAGAGAATACAAAAAGGACAAATAAGGATGGGACCATAAGGCCCAGTTTCAGGAGGAAAGGAATGAGGATGGATTTAAATACAGTTAAACAAAGCCAAGGCACAGCACAGTTTGGAAAATGGCATCATTACTATAACAAGAATAAAAATCCCCCAGCCTAGGATGTGATGTTAACACTCATTAACTCCCTGGATTTGCACACAGCCTGTACCTTACTGCTCCAGCAATAGGCTCATTAAAGCTGATTTTTACCTCTACTGTCCTGCTAGGCAACACAGAAAAATTCTTTCTCTCTCTCTGTCTTCCTCTGATAAATGGAGATGAGGCCACGACCCCCCTGCATTCAAAAAGCATGATGAGGAGATGGCTACACAGGACTTTACAGTCATTAGGCACCACAGACCAGAAACACCCTCAGTTGAACAAAAGGTGACAAGTTATTGTAGTCTTAAACCACTGTTTGTGATGTTACTGGAGTCCCTTTGAGAACAGCCATTACCTTTACAGATACATATCACTGCATTATAGGAAAAGGAAAAGGAAAAGCAGGGGAGCTGCTGGCATATATCAGTAAAGCTTATGTATTTTTCTAGCCCTCTAGGAAAGTAAAAACTCTCACCCTTTTCCTCTAACCACATAAAAGAATTTTCCCCCATATCCCAGGTATAAGAACCAGAGCTGAGGCAGGGACTGGGAATAGAGCTCCTCTTTTGACCCCTCTCACCCCATCAGCACAGGACCATACTTCTCTGGAGGCCTCTAGGAACATTTCTGCAGGCAGAGGCTGCTGTGGAAATGCACAGGCTGCCTGGGCAGGTACCATGAACAAGCAGTGCCCATCTGATGGTGAGTGAAGTAAGGCAGTGCTTGGGCACCAGGCAGAAAAGACCAACACAGGAACATCAGGGCAGGCTGGATCATGCCAACTTTCCCTTTCTGTGTAAGCAAGAGCAACGGTTTTGACACAGCTCTGTGAAAAGTCAACAAGGCAGCCCCCAAAAACCATCAAGTCTCCTGGATCACCGTCAAAAGCAGTAATCTCAGAAGTATTTCCCAACCTAAAGGATTCTAGGATGAACTCAGGGACTCTGCACCTCCTCTTTGCCCCAACTGCAGGGTACACCAGTGGCTAAATAATCTTCCTGTCAAGGCACTCACAGGCCAGCCAAGAACAAAATACATCTGCCCAACCTCAGCTGCAAAAAGCAGAAGACCACTGGCTTTGCCTGGTGCCCAACTGAGAATGATTGTCAAGAAGGCTTCCTAGATTTGTCCAACAGAGGCTAGGCTGGATTGCTAGACAGACACCACTCCCAGTCAAGAAGGGAGGAGCACAGTCTAAACACACACTCCCCATAGCCATGCCAATGCAGTTACCCACCTCCTGCTCTATTTCACAGCAGGAAGGCAGGGCAGCCTTACACCACAAAAGCTTCTGAAACTACTGTGAAGGAGGTAAGGAAGGGACCAAAATACAATTAACAAGCTAAACTACACCTCTGGTTTGGAGTTCTTCCAATGGCATAGACAGAAGTCAACACTGGATTAGCCATCAGCCCAAGAGTGGCCACTACTGGAGCCTGAGGAGACATAGAGAAGACAAGCTGTCCTCATGTCCTTCATAACTCAACCATATCCAAACTGAGCACAGTCTTCACACACCTCCACTACTAAATCACTGCTAATGATGATTACTACCCTACCCCTCTGGGTAAGAACAAGTGTTCTGCTTAAAGCAGCAGCCCCATCATGTGGGGCCTCATCCCTTCACAAAGGAGCCTGAATTCAGAATACAACATAGCCAATTGAAATGGCTTCACGAATGATCATTACATCTTGCAGGACTCTGCTGAAGGCATGGTCTGTTTGCAGAGCTTCTGGCCCTGCATGAAACAAAGCTCTGCTGGCCTGAGGGTACAGTTGCACTGTATTTCAGCGTTGACAAGAAGGCTGGTGTAGTCGCTTCCACCTCCGCACCACGGTTCACCACTCTCGGTTGTGTCAACACAATTCTCAGCAAGCAAACAGCACTGCTGGAAAACAAAACAAAAAATCCCTTTTCGCCCCCCTGCCACGCTTTTGTCTTGGATCCTTTCCGTGACCTAGTTCACAGCACAGCTCCAAACATCAAAACCAGCATCAGGGTGAATAGCAGCACAAGGGAACAGCTAGAGGGGAGATGGGAATGCGTGCTCTGCTCCACCACGACAGTTGTATAAACTGTACACCCAGAACTTTGCTCCCAGTAGGGCCAGCACTCTCACTTTGCCTTTCCCCTATTCACTGATGACAGAAAGAAGCCAAGTACTAGATGGAAAACAATGGTAAGGGCACCCCGAAATAAATTTTGGGACCCTGTGCTGGCAAGGACTGCCGCACCCTGCATGACAGTGAAGAAATGTAGCTACCCCTGAATACTGCAGAGATCACTGTAATTACAGTTTCTACGCAGCTACACAACTCATTGTAACTCCGTCTTTTCATATGCTCATAAATCTCAAAAAGAGTTCTTTTGAATTGCTATTTTCCACACTGGAAGCCCAATCCTATTTCCAATGAAGCTTGCTTTGTGATCGTCTTCAAGGGAGAGCAGTTTGGCTCCCAGCCCAAGAGAAATTTAAAAGAGCAAGTTGCATCTTTAAATCAAAGAGGGCAAACGCAAACAACAGCTCCCTTTACATCCCATGCTTTCCCAATGGATTTTCCCCTGTGAAGTTGAGGCAAATAACTCCAGAGCAGCTCATCTTTGAAATCTTTGCACAGTTTGAATCTTGCTCTGTTTAAAACTTGCAATCAATTAGAGTTGGTTTACCAGTCAGTTCATGAAGTTGTGTGTATTTGGAAGTGCCATCTGGAGCGCAAAGCAGCCACAAGTGTCCGTGAGGATGTGCGCAGAATTCAGCTCCAAACACCGTCAGCCTCACTTGTTAAACAGCACCAGCTGTCTACAGGGTAATGGATGCCCACAAGCTATTGCACTGAGAAATCTTCTTTTCCCTTCATTTAGTGAAATGAAGAGCTTTGCAAATCAAACACACCGAACCTCAAGCGCTGAGGGTTCAAAAGTAAAAACAATTAAGAGGGCTAAGCAGTGAGGAAGCTTTTCCAAATCTGGCATTGGCCTGGCTGCACAGTACTGCTGCAGCACATTCCCATTATTCACTTCAGGAAAACGAGAAGTTGCGTAACTTCAACTGCAGACATAGTAAGACCTATGAGCAATGCCACAGGAACCTCTTGCTTTTGAATTTCCTGAGCAGGCCCCAGTCCAGCAACTTGATCCGGAAGCACATAAGTTCATCCATGCTCATCTACTTGCAGAGCCAAGACTTCCAAGTTTTAACAGGCAATGAGCTTCGGGAAACAAGGTTTTTCTAAAATATTTGTATTTATTTTTACGTGTCATTAAATAAGGTCAATTTTGGCCATATATATATATTATATATATATATATATATATATATATATATATGAAACTAAACCATGGCTTTTACTCTGTGGTGGAGGCTCTTGATTTGCAAGCCCCTCATTCTAAAAAACCCCATTTAGTAGTCAGCAAATTCAAGCCCTTTAGCAATAGGTTCTCTTTTCTTTTGCTTCTCAGAGGCTCCTCAGAAAGATTTCACAGATCCCCTGGAATTTCCACCCCCAAAGCTGAAAATCATTAGTCCATGACATGGGTATTTCACAAGGAAAAGCCACTTGGTTCACTGAAGCAATCCACTGTTTAATCAGAACATGCAGCATGCAGGTCCGAAAACACAGCAACTGACAAGAGAAATACCCAGGCAAAACCACCACTCAAGTGAGTGGAGTTTCCAAGCAGTGACCCCCAGCCTCTTGTCCCCCCATTACACAGCTGGAAGCTCTCTACATAGGGCCCATCTATGAAGCACTTCCCTGGAGGATGTCCTTTGCCCACTCCAAGAGCCACATCTGTGCTGACCAGGTTTCTGAAGCAGAATGAGCATTTGAGACTCAATCATGCAAACTACACCTCAGTGCCATCCTGTGAGACTGGTGAAAGCTTGTGCTTCCTCATTCATGGGTCTGTTCCATGCTGCCAGATCTTCCAGTGCTCCTCTTAACCCCAGAGCCATGCAGCGGGGCACAAGGTAGTGTGGCCTCAACCTCAGGACACCAGAGCACCTGGGACTGTGCACAGGAATACAGTTTTCCACATTGACATTTAAAATAAAACAAACGGGGAAAAGAGTCTCACAAGACAACACTGACTCTGCCTATCCCAACAGGCAGTACCTGTACCTCATTTTCAGTACTTGCTTTTAGCCATAGCACTCAGATACTGAGTTAGCATTAAAAGGTATGAACTGCAAAAGGTTTATCTACTGAAAGAGCACTCCCTCCTTTAAGACACTTCATATCTGCCAGCATTTTCTATTTAAATTTAGAACAAAAAAGAAGTCTACAGACCCTGAGAAAATCCCCAGGACACAGCACATTCTGGGACTCCACAGAATGGAGTCTCTCTACATCTCCCTCATGCTCAATTCTGTAGAAGTCCAATGCCATTCTGCCCTTGCAAGGAGAGAGGGCAAAGGTGTTGACCCCAGAGGAAATAACCATTGTTTTTTAATTTGACCCAAGTCAGAAAATTCTGACATACAGGCTAATGAGGAATTAAAAGAAGTATTAAGATTGTTTTTACACGGGTTCATTTTCTTCTTCCAAGCAACAGTACCAGACATCGAGAAACAGGAGCTCACTATTTCCCACCAGCAGAACTGGACATCGCAGCTCTCCACTCAGGTCTGCCTCTCAGCTCCCCACAAAGCAGCACAAGCCCTGCAGCAGCAAAGTCACATTTCTGACACCATCCTTTGCTTTGGTTGCAAGAGGTGGGGGTGTAAGGAAGGCAGGCTACAACAACACAACACACAGTTCTGCTAGTACAACTGCAATCATTTGGTAGTGTTGTCCTAGTACTGTATCCCAGTCTCACAATGACAGGAAGCCCTCTCCAGGTGCACATATCCATAAGACAACAGCCACCAGGAACAACTGCCACTGCTAACCAAAACCAAAAGGCCAGAAGCAACTACTTGGAGCTACTGGTCAGTGGCTGGGAACAGTTAGATATTTGCCTGGCTGGTTCCAGTACAGCCTGGGATTATTCCAAAATTTCAGCTATAGGGAACATTTTTAAAGGAGGTTTTCTACAAGACTCCATTCACATTTATTTTTCAAAATTAACAACTGTAGTGATCACTGAGCCAACACTGGCCTCGTAGCTGTGGCCAGCTAAATAGCCAAACCCCAGTGGGGGAAAAGAGCCAAGCATGGTCAAAACGAAGCTTTTCAAAGGTGGCAAAGCACTGCTGAAGCTCCCTTCTCCACAACTCTCCTCCTTGAAGTCAGGCTCACAGGCAATGGTATCAGAGAACATACTTCATAACATCCTAATTTGCACTTCCAGCCAGCGTGACTCCATTTCTTAACTCTTTATAGATCTAGTGGGCAGTTCATTACTGACAAACTCAGGGTCAAAAAAATCCCACTGCTCAAACAGCCACAGAATCGCCCAGCTGCCTCCTCAGATCGAAAACCCTGCCATCAAGTCACTTATGCTTTCACCGGCTCTGCAATTCAAAGAGTTCAACCCTCGGCATAAGAGAATCAGTTCACCACCTTGACAACCTTCTGAATAAAAAACCAAACCCCCTATGTTATTTCGCAGCAGCTCTCCTTCCCGTCACTCCTGCTCCCCCTCCCGTGCTGCCCAGCGGGATGAGCCCAAACACAGAGCAGTTTGTTTCACACGCCGTGGGCAGGCAAGGCACCACCGGCAGAGCATTCACACCAGCGCGGAGCCTCTCGTACCAGCAGCGCACGGGCTCCTTGCAGGGCGAGGCTCGGCAGCCAGAGCGCTCCTGCGCCCACGGCCCTCGCCGGCACCGAGCGCCTTCTCCCGGGATGCCGAGACCGCGGACCTGCCGCCCCCGCAGCCTCACGGCGGGCAGGCTGAGCCCCGGCCGGCAGGAGGGAGGCCCCCGGCCGCCTTCCACCATCGCCCAGGCACGGGAACCAGCGCGCAGCGCGGAAAGCGCCGGGCAGGGCAACGGGACGCGGCGGGCTGGCCCCGCAGCGGGCACCGCCGGGGCCCTCAGCAGCACCGCCCGGCCGGGCACGGAGCCTGCGGCCAGGCGCGGGAGCCGGAGGCTGCCACACCGCCGCTCCCGCCGCCCCAGCACCGGGGTCCCGGCGGCGGGAGGGCGTGGTGGGGGGCAGCGGCATCGCCCCCCCCGCACCGCGGCCGGCCCCGCACAGACAGACGGGCGGATGGACGGACTCACCTCCCTGCCGCGGCCGTCCCATGCTGCTGCCGGCACCGACCCAACCCTCCGCCGCCGCGCCGCTCCCCGCCACCTTCCCCGGCGGCGGCCGCCGTCGCTGCTGCCGCTTTCCGCTTCCTGTGCCCGGCACCGCCCCGCAGCCCGTCCCTCCCCCGCCGGAGCCACCGCCCCCGGGCGAGGCTCGCCTGCCCTGGCAGCGGCCGCCCTCACGGTACCTGAGACTCCGGCACCCAAATCGCGCGGAGCCGGGCCCTGTTGCAGCCGCACCGAGTGGGGCTGTGCGGCCGGACCCGCTGCTCAGCCCCCGAGGCCCGATTTGACGCTTGAACCTCTCCCCGTAGTTCAGCCTCCTCCGCACCTCGGGCGTACACACGCTTCTTCACATCTCCTGCCGCTGCTTTCCCCATCGCCGCCCTCCTTGCTCCCCGTGCCCAGCCCATGAGCCCCGCAGCTCTTCCAAGGCTCTGCAGCTCTCCTCCACACAGCCAAGCTCCTCGCCTGTCCTATGCTGTCACCTTCTCCTCCAAGAGGAAGATCGGTCCCTTGGAGCTATCCCATCCCAGACTACGGTGTCCTTGGGTTTCCTCTAAGGCTAAGTGTATTCCCAGGCACTCTAATGCCTCGCTTTGGGGATGGCTTGGTCTGTTCCTCCACCCAAAGCCTGCAGCTGCAGCGCCCTTTGCCCCTGGTCACAAGAGGACTGCCATGAGGAAGGACCTCCTGCCGCCCAGGGAGAAGGGCCTGCTTTGCCTGAAGCCTGCCTAGGGCACCAAATTCCTGGCACCACTTGCTCCGGGCAGGTGGGAAGGAAACCGGAGAGTCCTGTGTTAGCACAAGTAATTTTTTCTACATGTAAATGTTGCTCCTATTTCATTTTACCTTTGGGTTTTTTTACCCTTTAAAAATATTTACATTTTCAGGACATACAATGAGCTAGCAACTGGAAATGTATGAAGAAAATCTAGACCTCCTAGATTCCAGTCCTACACTTTGAACTGCTCAGGTATGACCCAGGCAACAAATGGAACAAATGCAGAAGAAACTGAAGTTATTCTTATTAGAGAATGTATGTTTTGCCTTATTGTGGCTTCTGTAGATGGCATCTTTTATTTTTTCCCTCCACTTTGCCTTCCCTCTGTTTTCCCAAAATAATGTCACAGTTTTATTTGTGGTGCTTGCCCCCTACTCAAACACCCATAGCCCACAGAATGACTTCACAATGAAACAGTCAGCCAGGAATGACAAGAAACCTTTCCATATCCCTCTGATTTGGTAGTTACATTACCTCCTATTTTGCATGGCATACCTGCCTACACAACCCTGTGACTGGAAGAGTCTGATATCAACTGATAGGCTCCATCTTGTATTATGCATCAACATGTGTCTAAACTTGCCCAAGGCCTGAGTACTCTGCTGCATTCCAGGGACTGTCTCTCCCCTGTGAAAAGCATCTGACACCCTGCTGAAAGCCTGCCACAGTCTCACTGCCTGCTGAGGGCTCTCCACGGCTAATGGGCTTGCTCATTTTGTCACATTTCACCCTGCTCAGAGGTGGGTGAAACGTGACAAAAGACAACAGCTCGAGCTTAAGCAGGACACCCATCTGGGGCAGGGGAGAGACTCGAGCCAAGGAGCAAGGTTTTACCTGTGCCATGTGGGGGAGATACTGCCCTGCCTGAAAAGCTATGGAAACTCAGGGGAAAACATCAGCAAGGGAAAGAGACCTTTACCAAAGGTCTTTAACTAGACATCTTTGAAAGCAACAAAGAAACTGTGCTAAATCTATTTCTTTTCCTACCATGTTGCCCCAGCAGCTGCTCAAGAAGATTTAGAGGATTTCTCAATGCTTGTTTCATGGTTTAGAGCAGCAGGACCTGTTGCAGTACCCCACGGAAAGGAGACTTCTAGGGATGTACACAAACCTCAGTGAGAATCAGCACCCATGCCCTGCCCAGACCTGGTGCAGATACCTCTTGGACCCAGCAGTGAAGCCCCTCACTCCTAACTAGGTCAAGGTGTTACACAGAAGACTGGCAAAGGAGGAATACACTGAAGATGGGCTCAGGGGCAGATTCTGAGATATTGTTACATGTTTATCTCTCATCATCTGTTTAAACCTCTGAGACATGAGGAAATGTTTCGTCTGAGTCAAGCTACCTGTGTAGAAGGGTCATAGTTCAGAAATTTGTGAAGTGCTCTGCTCCTGTACACTACTGAATAGGTAAATTTAGAGTTGATTAGGGTTTTCTTTAAGGTACCTGAATGGGTCTTATAGAATCACAGGAGAATTGTTTCAATTGCAGTGGACCTCTGGAGATCCAGTCTTTCCAGTCAGAACAAGGTCAACTAAAGCAGGTTGCTTGGGGCTGTGCTAGGCAGGATTTTGAACATCTCCAAAGACAAAGAGTCCACAAGCTCCCTGGGCAACCTGTTCCAATGTTTAACACATGAATAGTAAAAATTGGGTTTTTCTCACATTTAAATGTATTTCATGCATCTCAGTTGGCACCTGTTCCCTCCTTTCCTTTCACGAGGTCCCACAGTGAATAGTCTGGCTCCACTTTTTTATTCCCTTCCAACTGATATTTATACATAGTAATACACATTTACACACATCACCTCCACTCTGAAACCTCTTCTCAAAGCTAAAAAATCCCAGCTCCTGGTGTGTCAGATGTGCCAATCCCTGAATCATGTTAGTGGACTCCAGTATGTCCATGACAAACAAAGTTGGTCTCTGGTCCAGAGCGTGCTTGTAATGCAAAACACTTACACTCTTCTGTTCTCCTCTGCTTTGATCTTTTCCTGTTCCTGCTGGAACAGTGGCCAGGAGATATTTTAGGAAGGATTTGTAAGTGGTCAAGTGTATAGTTTGGCCCTGCTTTATGGCATGATCTCAGATGCACACACAGATAGATGAGGAGCTAGGGCACACATATGAAGCCAGGCCTAAATTGTCTCATGAAGTGGCACACAAGAAAGGGAGATGATTTCAGATTCATCCCTGTTTCCCTTTCCAAAGCAGACTTGAGATCATTTTATGAGATCATAAATACCTTTGATTTGCTCCAAATTTGTCTCTCTTCTATGGAAAAAAAGGCATTCTTTATAATGTGAATGTCAATGCTGCAACCTCAAATTCACTGGAAGCAGCAGAGAAAGAATAGTAGATGCCCTGCACTTATTTCAGCAAGTTAATCAAATAATTATTTTCTGCTTAAGCTGCCAAAACCAAAGCCTTTTTCAGATTTTACAAAATGCAACTTCTCTCTTTCCTTAACTCTCTGTTGATTTGCTTTTTCAACAGCAACATGATTAGCATTCTCATTTCATACACTCCTTGAGGGGGTTGTTTCTATCCTTAGCTTTGAAGAAACACACAGGAAAATGTTACAAGTGCAAGCAGGAACATTCTCTTCCTGCCTGAAACGTGAGGATCCAGACAGTTCCTGTCTTCATCACATTTTTGAAGGGTCTACATGCCTTCCCACCATCTGACAGGGGCCAGTACCATCTGACCAGGGCCAAGATGGGTGGATGGTGTAGTCCAACATGAAATACACACACTTGCAGGAAATTCAAAATGATATAGACATCTGCATTCTAGAGAAGATAGAAAACCAGAAAACCAGAAAAACATAAGGCACTTTCTGAAATGGGGACATTATCCATTCTTATGGCAAATCCTTTAGGGTTTTGAATCATTCTGTCTTATATTTTGATTTGCTGATCACAGTGCATCAGCAACCTGCTATTCACTGAAATCATCTGAATAAAGGTGTGTACATTCTCTCTTCCAGGATCATATACTGTAAAGTGATGGGAGTTTTCACACAACTTGACATGCACGTTACACTTTAAAGTCATCTCTCAGCTCAAAAGTTTGCTTTTCTTTTTCCTCCAGGACCTTGGTTTCACTTATATTTAAATTAATCAATTTCCTTATCCTTATATTTTTCTATTGATCATTTTTGTGGGTCAGATTCTGCTCTGTTTGGAGATACACACAAACACTATTTTTGTTAAGATACTGAGGTTGGATTCAGTGTAGATTTTTTCCATCACCTTGGAAACCAGTCTTCTTCTTTCCTCAAAATCCAGACTCCATCTTCCCCAACACACAGTGACATATCCAGATAATTTTTGTCTCTGACAAAATTCAGTGACAAAATCACGTGTCTACATTTGTCCATAAAACCTGATTGATTTCTGTGCTTGGTATTGCTTTTACTACTTCCTGAATAGATGGGAAAGATCATTCTCAAGTTACAGGCCACTAAAGAGAAAATTTGTGTGCATAATGTCCTGAGAATCAGAGGCAATGCTTTGTCAAGAAACACAAGTGTGAGCTGAGCCAGCACAAGTATAAATGTCACTCTGAATTACAGCCTGCTTGTATATAGCATCAGCTGGAGTCTCCAGCACAGGGTGCAAATTTTTTCCTGAGAGTGGATGTCACTTCAGAGGTCCTATCTGATGAAACTGCTCGTACAGCCAATCTGAGCTGTGCATGATCATGCTCTCAGCTGCTTACCTCACTCCAGCAGCTTGCATCCAAAGTTTAAGTAATCGTGCAATGGCAGAAATGCACAAGGTGCCACTTTTCAGCTCTTCTGCAGCAAAAAATCTTGTTTGGAAGAAGAGAGAGAGAGAGGCCAGAGGGACATGACTACAAAAGAACTCCTTCCTTCCCTTTTGGAGTGGTTGCTATTTAGAAAGGGAAAAAGCATAGTACTGCACAGCTGAAGAAGCAGCATGACACATTTATTTTGTATAGCAACTTGTATAAAAGTTGCTAAGCCCTTTATGGAATTAATTATCTGAAATACATGATTTCTGCCCAAATAAAGAGAAATGGTGGTGGGTAGCAACACTAGAAAAACTTCCCTTTGCTGAGATTCCGCAAAACCCAATTCAGGATTCAGTTGAAATCTCACTTTCATTTCAAAGCAGACAGGTAGATCTTTTCTTTGGGTTCAGCAGATTTAAAGAATACTAAAGAACATTGTTAAAAAAAAAAAAAGCAAAAAACCCACAACAAAGTCCCCACACTCCAGAAGCATTTCCTAAGTATATTTAAAGGGAACAAAATAAGGTAGATTTCATCGGTACAGCTGAAAAGGACAAGAGAGGACAAGAACCTGATTTATTTACTTGCCCCTAAGTTAGAAGGCTGGAATCTGTTACATACCATGCCTTTTCCTGTGTGTTACAGGTACCTCTCAGCTCCCTGTAGGCCTTAAGGGGTAAGGGACATTTACAGTCAGCCCTCCTCTCTCTAGTCAGTCATAGCAGGGTGGTAGGCACAGGACACAGGCTGAAACAAAGGAAGGCATGAGGCCTCAAAAAGGAATGGCTGGCCATAGTGGGGGCAGACAACTACTTCAGTCTGTTGTGGGGGACCCAGCCACAGGCCAAATCCTCTGTTCATGTGCAACTGGTGGCCAGAGAACCCGTAGGTGAGCTTGAAGCTAAGAACAAGACTGCACACACTGGAATACTTGTGAACTAAAGCTTTTAACAAAGGGCAATAAACATGCAAGAAAAAGAAGAGGTGGAGGAACAGAGCCTTGAGTCTGCAGACTGAAACGATGTGTTCAGTCAAGCTGCCAACGAAAAAAGCATAATTGGTGTTTTAATTCTGGGAAAGAGGGAGCGTTTTTTCCAGGCTGGAGAAGCACTGTGAGCTGCTGCAGCTGATTAACAGTGCCACCAGCCGGCCTGCTGGAAGAGGGCCAGTTTGAGAGACTGGGGAAAACAAGGTACATCCACCCACCACCTCCCACCCCTCCAAGCCCTCACAGTTGGACTCTGATCCTGCAGGCACTTTGCCAAGTGCAGAGGGGGCTGTTCGTGGGAACAGCTGCAAGAAAGGTCCTGCCCACAGAGGTGCTGTGCAGCACTGGCTGCCCTCAGCTCCAGCAAGGTCAAAGGAGGTAACAAATCCCATGGGCTTGTTTGGTACAGCCAAGAGTGAAGGACAGAGTATCCAGCTCAGGAGGGCTTCTCCTCATGTGGAGCACACCAGTCAGCACGATTAGCCATGGCAGGGCTGGAATTATTAAATAAGCAGATGGTGCCAGAGGGCAGTGTAAATGCAGCCAGTTAGATGTATGTTGGCCATGAGATATTTAAGGACATACTTTCCACTGCTTGTGAGGTGATTTCCTATTGGAAGATGAGCTTCAAATTCAATTAAGTTTGGCACTTCAATGTCTCCCTGGTCACAGCACTTATTAGGAGAGCTACTAATTGCCTGGTTGTACAAAAACACCCTAAAAATATGTTTCACACTGTTGACACTAATAATAGTGTCAACAGTGTGAAAAACAGGAAAGTTCTCCTGCAGTACAGCAAAGCCAACATCAAAAACTTTACCCTAAAAAGTGAATCAAAGGGCCATGGAACCTTTCACACAGCTTTTTAGACAGCAGCAAGGAACCGGTTTTGCCCTACAGCTGCCACAAAAAGCTATGTAATGAAATAAGAGTTGTGGGAGAAGGAAAGGTATCATTTATACCCAGTCTCAAATTTTGGCAGCCTTGCACACCTTCACTGAGGATACTGGTCAGCATTTTGCTAGACTATAACCACATGATTAGGTAGCTAAATTTTATATTTGAACAAATGCAAGTCAAATGGATTTCTGAGAAATGAGAAGAGTATAAACAATTTATCCTGTGTGGTTATCATACAGTTGACAGGTTCCTTTCTGCTGAGCTCTGTGTGGACGTGTAGACTGAATGCCAGGTAAGCACTAAAAAGCTGATTGAAAAGAGGTATAGTGAGATAAGGTATGAAATTTGAGAGGGAGTGAGGGGGCAGGGAAATACAGCTGAACAATACTGTATTCCAAGCCCTAACAGTAACTTAATGTAAGGGATAACAATGGACCATCAGTTAAAAGTTTAATTTTCCATCTCTGAAAGAGGTCTGGGATTGAGCCAAGATCCTTCCTCTTTGGACTCTGAAGCCAGAGAGAGTCTCATTCCACTCCAGAGCCACTGACAACATGCAAATGTTGGGGCCAGTCACAGCAGAGAGGTACAGATGTGAATAATGGCTGTGCAACCCATGTTTCTGACATGAATGCACATGGACTGCCTGAGTGATGGTCACTTTTTGTCCATGTTCTTGGTGAAATTACTCCATCTTCATGGCTTTGAGACTGTTGTTGAAGATGAATATGGCTGTGAAGCAGAGGAAGAACCTTTATTCCTAGAGAAGTAGTATCTAATAGAATGTCAAGGAAATGCTGTCAAGTGTCAACAAGTATCAGACAATGTGTCCACTAACAGATTTACCAAGGAAGAGAGCCAGAATACTCTGAATACTTTTGTCTTTGTTTCAGGTTTTTGGTTTCATGGAATTGCTGACAGTGTCTGTATAGCAAATGCATGTCTTCCAAAAGAAGTGACAAAACAGAGCCTCCTTGTAAACCTGCTTCCTTTCCTGGAAGGTGAAAGCCTTCCTAAGCCTGTCCTAACACACCAATTTTCATCACGTTCAGCCAAGGAAGCAGGCTATCACCTGTTTGGTGATATAAAAAACATTGTAATGTTTTTTTATGTTCTCACTTTTGCTGCTTTCTGAGTCACTTCTATTAATCTGAAATTCCAGTCATGTCCCCCCACAGATGTGGCATATACAGGTAAGTCCATGCTGTCAACAGAAGACTAGCACCTGGCTCTAACAAATCCTGACAGGCATGCTGAATCACACTCATCTGTCATTATCACCCAAAATGCTAAGTCTTTGAGTACCTGGATGCTGTCAGAAATACTGGATACTGACAGCAAAGTGAGAGAAACCAGTTTTTTTAGCTGGACTGTGGCATCTGTGCCTCGCCTTACTTCCTTGCTTTGCATTTACCAAGATATTTACAGGATCATTTCAGTACTAGGTGGTGAACAGAACGAGACACACTCCAAAAGGATACATAAGAGTGGGCACACCCCGAGCTGCCAGGTGCTTTCGGATGAGCCGCTCGGTGCCGTACCAGTTGAAGCCTTTTGTTGCATACCCGATCCGTGGAAGATGAACTGTTGCTGAGGAGGGAACAGAAACAATAAAGAACAGAAAAAATACTTCTGAGCAGCCTATCTGCAATGGAGATCTCACTTCACTTCAGAAAAAAACAGTAGAAAGGTGGAAATTGGTCATCATCTTTAGGTGCAACTACACATGTACAGATTTGCTGTTCTACTGCACAGACACTTACCATTCCTTTTTTTGGCTGCTAAAAAAATCTTCTTCAGGCCCTTTTCCAAAGCTGACAGCTTAATGCCAGACAAGTTGTTGGACCGATCTCGGTGCTGAGCTACAATCAAGGCCAGCTAAGGAGAAAACATACTAACTTGAAATACAATCTATATACAGTACTAAGATACACAGTGACAGTGCTGGAAAACTGCATTACTAACTTTTACCTTTAATAAATGAAGAAAAGAACTCATTATGTCTAATATTTAACTGCAACTTAGCCATATTCAGTAATCAGTGCCATTATTGCGAGAAAGACATAAGGTTCATTTCACACAGCTTCAAAAACATATGGATAGAGCAAAACAGGAAAAAGCTTCTCATTCTCACCAAATCTTGTCCTTTATTCCTGGATTTTTTATCATCAATAGGAAATAGCAGGGTTCCTCCTAACTCCAGGTCTGTTCAGAGAAAAGAACAGGACAACAATAAAAAATCAGTTCTGAAGAGTAAACAAGCAGTCAATGAAGCAGTGATTTCACTGTCACATTCTGTAATATTCTCTGAGACTGTATCTCCTCATGATGGTTTCAGCAGACAAACATTCTCCCCCGAGCCACACAATCACACACACATCCCAATTAAAGACAAAAAATGGAAAGAGAGACACTGAAATGGGAAGAAAGCATCTTGCAGGAAATTAGAAAGATCAACAGCTCCATCTTATAGCAAGTGTTAATTCCTAACCAGCTGCAGGTATCTCAAAACTGTTAATATATGCTCAGGAAAAGATTAGTGCTTGGAGGGAAGCAAAGGCTCAGCTGAATGGTGCCTGAGGTGGCCTTCATCCTTCTTGAAAGCACTTTGACAGAAGATGCAGTGCTCTGTCTTATTTAGTGAAAAACACTCTGTGAATAATGTATAAGTTTTTCCCCTTTTTTATGACTTGCAGGATGGATTGGAATGACCAACCCCTACACAGAGTTCTCACACTCCAAACAAGCCAAGTCATAGCACCCGGTGAAGTACTACTTTCAGAGCTAGGGATGCACATATCCAGAGAAAGAGTAAAACACATGAGCATTGAGGTATCCAGGCACTTCACTCCTGCAGTGTCACTGGGGTTTTACCTCTTTCAAGTGTCTTGGCCTCAGGTCATATTTTAATCTCTTACCTTTCATCTTTCCCGCCATCTCATATATTTTCCTTGGCTGATCAGAACGAGCCTCTAGAGCAGTGAATAAACCACCCCTTCCCCAGCGGCCAGAGTCATCTAGAATGAAATAACAAGTTAGACTCCTTTCAGAAGTGAGGTTGAGACCACCCCTGCAGGAAAGGCACCTGCTTTGTACACAGGCAATGAATGATTATCAAAACCAGATATGGGAACTACATACAAACTTAAGACAACCACCATTCAAGGGACTATCCTAAAGGATAAACCTCAGCCCTGGAGAAAAACGAAGTTCTCACAGTTCCTTGAAATACTCTACAGAAAAATTCCTTACTGTTCACTGAAAATGCTGAAACAAGCACTAACCATAGCACTGAGCATATACCCTGACAGTATCCTCACATACATACATATAGGTACACAGAGCATGCATGTAGTATGTCCCCACATTGGTGCCTTGGGCTTCCCACACCAGGTGTTTGACATTTGCAGTCTTTCACTTCTACCTAGCATTTGCACTTCAAACATGAGCTTTCATGCACAGTGTAACATAAGCCAAAGCAGATGTTGATGTTTTGCTGCAGCCCTGGACATAGAGCAGCTCCAACACTGCTTCAGGAGGAACTCCTTTTCATGTCTTTAATGCTTTTATAGAGGGTCTTAACTTGGGAGACTAGCCTAGAGCCTCTGTACTGTCAGTGTTTAGAGACAACCACCAAGCCTCTGGACGTGTCTGTCTCTCTCTGCTGACCGGAAAAAGAAAATGAATTTCATCATCTCAGTTTGATTCCTACAGCTTCCACAGGATAAACAAAAGGCCCTGCTCTCAGGAACTGTCATCATTTAGCCACAGATATAAAATTTCAAGCCCTACAGGCCCCTTTGAAGAGGTTTACCTATAAATCCAGAGCAAGCAGGCAAAGACCCTTGCACAACTTGCTAGTACTTATGGGGATTACACATGCTGGAATAAAGGCTGTATTGCCTCTGCACCACTTGAGATTAAGTCAGACTCAAATCCAAATTATTTCAGAATTAGAAACTATGGAACCATTAGGGACACCCCACCCAACAGTACTCCTTGTGGTTCACAAGTCCCACCTAGGCAATGGACAATGATGGCATCTTCCTCTCCTGCTTGGGGGTGGGTTACATCTCCCATGACGTATTTAATATAGTTCTGGTCTCCATCTTTGTAATCTAAATCCACATTCTGCCCCAACTCATCCTCCACAAACTCCTCCTCGGAGCCACTTTCCTCTGAAGGAAGGCAGGTAGATGTGTAATGATTGGCCTCCCACCAGGCCATCCTGAAACCAAGAGAAGAGGATGTTCAATGGAAATCAAAGGTGGGGGCACACAGCTTGGTTTAAATCATTGCAGTGAAACACAGGAGACCTAGACCTGCATTCCCTCTGCTCCCTCCCCATTTTAGGCCAGAACAATGGTTACCAAAGTTCTTCTTTATAATATTAGGAACCACATGCCAATGTGATAAGCCAATTGCTGGCATGGAAAAAGTGTGCACATAGCAAAGGGCAAGGAGCTACTTGGAGTGGTGAAAAGGAAGAACACCTGGGAAATAAGAAGGAGAAAGTTAAGATGTCCCAGAGAGTCACAGATGTTAGAGCAATTTATAGGGGGCAATTGTGGCACTTCAGAAAGCTTCTCCCAAACGTTCATTAATCATGGGGCTCTTATTCAGGACATCCTCTATGAATTAAAGTCAAGTCAGGCTGGGTATTCAGGAGGAAAGAACCCTTGCTAGGGACTCAAGCCATTTTTCCACCTTCACATCCCCATGTTATGCAGTTTGAGCATATTACTTCCATCAATCAGACACATTCCAAGAGTACAGTGCAACAGACATCAAGTGTTAGATGCAATACAAACCATACTTTTTCTTGTGCTCTGCCTTTGCTTTTGCTGCCTTCTTTTCCTCCATGAGCCTTGCTCTCTTTGCTGCTGCTTCTTGGCGCTTCTTCCTCCGAGCCTCCAGCTCCTCTTCGCTCAGCAAGTGCTTCCTCCTGGCCGACTGTTCCCGAAGGCCTGTGAGAAGGGCCTGGAGAAAGA
Organism: Agelaius tricolor; assembly: GCF_023055355.1. NCBI lineage: Eukaryota > Metazoa > Chordata > Aves > Passeriformes > Icteridae > Agelaius > Agelaius tricolor. The sequence goes on from NW_027269269.1 coordinate 24,442,415, forward strand.
AAGAGGTATCACAGAAACACAGTGCTCATCTTAAAGCCATGCCTGATGCCCTCCTTAACCTACATTCCTTTCCCATTTGTTTACTTGTCCACAAGTCTTAATCATCAGAACTCAATTGTCACATAATATGTGGTTTTGTGCCCTCGACAGCATATCTCAGATCTGTTAGCAGAACTGCTCAAGCTCTGATTCCAGAGCCAGCTTTAGTACACTGACATCCAAATCTTTTAACATGCCTTCTGCAAGCTGTAGGTAAAGACAGAAAACTGCCAAGTTTCATTTTCCACGAGCAAATGAAAGAGCATCATGTTCCTTGTCACATCTGCCTTACGTTTGCTTTGTTCCGGAGAGCTCTCCCTTCCTTACTGGTCTCTTCAATCAATGCTTTCTGAAGATCCAAAAGCTGATCAAATGCTTTTTTGTCTTCTTTGCTGAGCTCTTTTGAATAATCTTTGCCTTCATACACGTACATGTGATCTTTAAAAAATAATTAAAAAGTGTGAAAAGGAACTGAAACCTACTAACACCCAAAATGAACTGTGAGATCAAAAAAAAAATCTGGCTCTTCTGTGACATTGTTCTATCCTCAGCAGAGAAAGATCTTCACTCTCACAACTTTTTGGTAGGACCAGAGTCAGTATCATGTAGAAACAGGAGAATCAAGATTTGCTTCCTCTGACAAAAGCTTTTAATTTAAGATAATTTAACATGTTTAGACTGGCAAGGAAGCTTTCTTTCTATTTCATTTAATTAATTATTTTAAATTGTGGTTCTATTGCTGTTCTCTTTGGTCATTCCATCTCTGCCAGTAGAGAATTCATTCAGCTCTGCTATGTAGTTACAGGCAGCTCTTGAAAAGGGAAAGCAAATTTTTGCTTTTGACTTCCCAAATGAAATGAAAGCACAGAACTCTGGCAGCCTGGGGTTGCTGCTCACCACGTGAGTTATTTTCCCTATACTTATTACACAGTGTGGTACCACTGCCCCTCTTTTAAGTCACTACCAGAAAATACCACTCTTTGATAACTCTCAGCAAATAATTACTCATTGCTGGCAACTGCTGCTGGATGGACAATAACTCTCCTGCAGAGCCACATTTCAGCTTCAGTCACAAATTTATATTTAAGTGCTACTCTGTAGCACTTAAATATAGACAAAAATTCAGACAAAAATTCAGTCTTTCTTGGGGAAAGAAGGCACTGGAAGAGGGAAGTATCCTTAGAATTTATTTTCAGGTAGTACAGGGCTACTTAATGAAAAATTAACCACAACTGGGTGACATTTGGGCTGGAAAGTAGAGTTTTAAAGACAGAGTAGGTTTGTTTCAGTTCTACAGACACCATGACTCTGTGTTTCTTATCTCACCTTTTGGATTTTCATAGCAAATAATCCTTTATTTGGAGATAAAAAATTAAACACCTGCTACACAGCCTTTCCTTAACTTACTATAACATCTCCAAAACTGTAGATCTATCTTAATGGTTCTTTGTGGGAAAAGCAGTAGCTACAATATTAATATTTCCCTATTTCTCAGGAATTTCCATCTGAGGTATTAAAATATGAAAAGGAATTCAACTCTCAGCCACCAAAACTGAGCAAGTATTGTTAACATTATCTTACAAATAGGCAAATAAGAACAGAAAAAAAGAACAAAAATACCCATAAAGACTCAGAAGTTTGTGGATAGGCCACAAACAAAATCCAAGTAACTTCATTACAATTCTGCTTTTCTACTTATTGCCTGAAAAATGCCACCCCTGCCTGGGAAGCCTTCTTTACCAGCACTCAAGTGACACAGCTATTTCGATTCTTAACTTACTCTCTGTATTTTCCTCTTCATTCTCTTCCTTTTGTGGCAGCACAGTGTCCATTATCCAGTGCCCTCCTTTTGTCTCTCCAAGGATGTTTTCCAGTTCCACATCCTGTACAGTACTTCCCTCAGAGGAGAGCAATTTATCCAGGCCAAATTTCAAGATTTCACTCAGCTTTAACAAAGAAAAGGGGAAGTTCAGCATTATTATCCTCTAATTCCATGTCAATCCCAGTGTCTCGAGCTTCTCAGGCTTAAAAGCAAAGGATGTATGAGTGGTGGAACCTAAGCTTTAAGCCTGCCTGTCAAAATACTTATTTTTTAATATGCCCCATTCTCCCAGCACCTGACAGGACAAGCCCCAACAACATATCTCCCATAGTCATAACTCATCCAGACTTGAACAGTCGTTTTTCTTCAGGGCTAAATGACAAAATAGCACTGTACTGACTGCATTCAAGCAGCTTTCTTCATAGCTAGAAAGGCCAGGCTTGCTTTTGCCCTCAACTAGTTCAAAACAAAAGCCTAAATACCATCAAAATCCAAGGGGAGGAAAATAACAGCATGGAATTTCCTATGGGCTCAGTTCCACTTCTCCCACAGAAACTTTAATTGCTGAGATACACACAAATGGGGCAGGAAGGGCAGGCAGAGGGGGAAAGGATACACTAAATCCAAACCTCTCAGAGTTTTAGCTGCATGCAGGGGATATTGATAAGACTTCAATATTGGCTTTATCACTGAGTGATGCAGGATAGTCTGGATACTTAGTCTCTCTGGGAGACAGAGTGCTTGAATACTTACTTAGCTCATTGCTGCAGGCTACTTTTAAAAAGCTCAGTGATTGTCAGCTTTTTTGTGATTATCAGCTTTCTTAGGATCTCAGCTCGAGCTGGCTTGCTAGGGCGCTTTTGGCTGAGGCAGAAGCAGACGCGAGAGAGGAGAAGGAGAGGTTCTGGTGATTCTATAGCAATGGTTTATTGGGGAGTCTGTGAAGGGTTCCAGCAACAGCTCTTTTTCTATCGAATGGGCTAAACCAGCCTTTTTAATAGGATATAGGGGGATGTCTAATAGTAAGGGTCAGGGAAAAGTGACTTATGAAGTTACAGAAATAAGCTATGAAGTGAAGAGTAAAAGACAAGAGCTTATTTTGCTGTCTCATCATGACTCAACAGTTCTTACTGTTAAGTCTCAATCTTCTATAGAGCTCTTGTAAGCTCCATAGGGTCTGCTACAGGATATGTTCCCTTAAATGTCACTTTGCTTGATGTTTTGAAGCCAAGTTCTCAACACAAACCTCAGCTTTCAGGTCAGAATTATAAATCCTGCCCTGACTCCTGAGACACTGTATTTGCCAAGAGGCCAAAAGAAGGTTGACCAAGTTTCAGACTACTACCAAAAGCTGACTAGGTTATCACCTGACTTCTTATCAGCTCTGTTTGTGAGAGAAAAGCACCAGAGACAGATCAGTTCGAGAAACAATGAGCCCAGCTTCCACTTTTTATAATTTCCACTGATTATAATTAAAAAGCAAGTAAGACAAAGAAAGGTTCTGTCTTCCCCTCTTCTCCAAGACAACACACCCTTTTTCCATAATGAATGCACTTCAAAATTGCAAAAACTGTCTTCAAACATCAGATGCTGTCTGGACCTGGGATGTCATTTTGGTTCCTACAGACAGAAGTTGTCATGTCAATGCACAACTCTTTGTAGAAGTTCAAATCCAATGTAAACACAGAAACATTCTGGGACATTTCTATGGTGGCTAGTGGAGTCAAATTGAGGATAAAACTCTGGTTTACCTGTAACTCTGCTGTTCCTTGAGGCTTGGGTGCTCCCAGAGCAAACTGCCCCCCTTCAACAATGGCATTGGTCAGCCGGAGCTTCGAGGCAGCTCTTCGGTAGATGATTTCTTCAACTGTATCTCGCCCAATCAAACGGATAATTTTTACAGGCCTTGAAAAGTTCAAGAAAATTCTTATTATTTACTTTGTTTTGAGGTGCACTAAAGTATCTACTATCCCCTCACCCACTCCTTTGGTAGGTAAAGAAGGCAAGAACAAAATGAGCAAAAATAATCAGCAGAAATGTGATGCTGATACAATTCTGCTTGACACAGGAGAAATGCTCACTGCAAAAGTGCAGGCAAACATCCACCCTCCATCTCCTACTCCAAATTTACAAAGTTCCCACCCTGGATACATGACAAGGACAAGACTGTATGAGGCTGCAGTTGGAAAATGAAGACACAAAATCCTCTCTGCTCCCCTTTGATCTTCAATCTATCCTCATACTTTAACCTTCCACTGCCTATGGAAAGGGAAAGTAATACTGAGAGGCCAAGAGAGTTAGCAACCAACCACAAGTAGTGACATTTCTCACTTGTGCTGCCCAATCCGGTGAGCTCTTGCTATTGCTTGCAAGTCATTTTGTGGGTTAAAATCACTATCAGTAAAAATAACTGTATCTGCTGCTGTTAGATTCATGCCAACTCCACCTACAAACAGAAGAAGAAGGTCATAAAATACATCACCAACAGAAAATAAAGGGGAAGCTAGAGAATCTATGCTGTGCAAAGTTCTGTCGGATCTGATCAGCTGTATCTAATCCAATCCATCTCTCAAACCCAAATCTAAGTCTCATAAGGATCTAGACAGATGGGTAAGCCTTCCATTTCCAGCTTCCAGGTTTCTGCAACAGTCCAAAAAAGAAGCTGTACAATGCAATGTAATCAAAAAACATAGGGTGTGAGTGAACAAATGCAAAAGGGACTGATTGTCAAGACTGATGAACATAGACATAATTCTTCTGCTGGCAGGCAGATTACCCCTGCAAGGATGGGCTTCCCTGAAGCCCCAATGGACTGCCCAAGTCATGACTTGGCTGCAGCACAGAACTAGCTGTAAATACACCACTGAAACAGTGGAAAACACCAAGACAAACTATACAATAACCAGAGCCCAGGCGTTTATGAGACCTAAAGGTTTTGAGGTTAGAACTTGGGCTATCATGAAATAAAAAGATTTTTAAAAAGCCAGTTAATTTTACATTTTAAAATACCTCTACTGTGACCACATTGTGTAGTTAACAGGGGACAGTCTGCTGCCTTACATTTCCCCCAGCTCATGACAAGACACCTTCCCTGTAATCAGAATATCCCTGCAAGTGGAGACAGTCATGCACCTGAAAATCTGTGCCCATAATATAACAACAATGGCAATACTGTTAGCACACCTGCTCCCAGATGAATTCAAGATGCTTTGGCCAGACATAGTAGTGTGCAGTAAAAAACAACCCTAAGTGTGGCTGGCATGGGAGGGAGAGCTCAGGAACTGTGGTGACAGACACACAGACTCCTGACACACATCCAGCATTGGGGTCTTCCCTTTACTAACCCTGTGTGCTCTCCCCTGTGCACTCTGGTTCAGGCTCATCAAGACAAGTCTAACCCGAAGCCCAAAGGAAGACCCGATTCCAGTTTGATGTTTGAGACTAAGCAGTGTGGATTTTTCCTCTGGAGACAAGCAGAAGCCTGGCTTTGTGCTTGTTTGAAGAGAGAGACAGGGAGGTTTGAAACTGTAGAAGACACAGATCTGCCCAGGGAGCAGAGAGGAAGCAGCACAGATGGCAGTCCCATGGAGCTCCCTGCAGCCTTGGGACAGTAAAAGACTCTCGTTTCAGTCTGTCTGCCAGCTAAAGAGCATGTCCATGTTCAGCAAACTTGAGAAGCAATTCCACCAGCTTACTTAAAGGAAGTCTGTTCCTGCCTAAAGACTGATGCTTGCAGAAATAAAATGGTAGTGAGATTCCTTAAGCTCAAACTGGCACAGAGACAGGCATTACGGAACTTGGAATAAAATAAACTCAAGAGGCTGCAATATGAAAAGGATCTTGGCATCAGCTGCCAAAAGGAAAGCACAGAAACCAGATGTCCTAGATGAGAGACCCAAGTTCAGGATGTGTCCTGTCTCCCTCAAAAATCCCCCACACGAGCAGGCTCTGCAGGATTCAGAATTCCCTGAAACCTTGCCAGAGGGAATAAAATAAGAGTGCAGAAGCAAGATGGTTTGTTTGTCTCTCCTTACTTACCTGCTCTGGTGCTCAGCAGGAAGATAAATATGGGCTGTTGACCAAAGTTCTTGATGGCAAGGTGTCTCTCCTCACCCCTAACAGAGCCATCCAGCCGCTCGTAGCTGTAGCCTTTCCAAACAAACAGCATGAATGTTTCTGAAACTTTGCCTTTGCTCTTACCCTCTTACACTCATTCTCAATTGTCTCACTGCTGTCCTGAATCTTGTTGTGTCATATCCTCCTGGCTTGGTTCTCATTTAATTGCCTTCAATTCCTTCATTTTTTTCCCAGTTAAACCTTGTATAAACTGAGGTAATGACCCTGACTTCCAGACTGACTGTTGGTAAAGAGTAATTTAGCTGAGTCTGAAGCAGAGACTTCTTAGCATTTAATTTACTGCTTGGAAACACAACAGGAAAATTCAGAGCCCAAGTAAAAGAACATTAGCACACAGTCCCATTTCAGACTATGCTGTGCTGGCTGTTGGCCCTACAAAGCAGGCCAAGAACCATCAGATCCTCCTTATCCAAACTCCCAGGCCTTCAGTGTGCTTTGCTGCGAGCATGCAGTATGGAATATGGCACTACATTTGGCTGTATCCTACATTATTAGCTGTCCAAAACCATAAACACCAAACAAAAGCTTCTTTCATGGGAAATCCTAAGTAGGCATGGAGCCACGTGGATTGAAACAAAAGAAAACGTCCCAAGAACACATTGCTAACCTTGCCAAAAATGGTCTGATCCAACCTGCCCTCAGACATGTTGGGGCCCCACTGTCAACAACTGTTTTAATCAAAAATTAATTTCCTGGTATAACTGTGGCTTGGTTTGTGTTTTGTGCTGGACAAAGTGAATCTAGAGCAAGCCTACTGCCTTTTCTGCAATTACTTCAGGACACAGGTACACAACTGAACACAGGCATATAATGAAACATTGCTACCCTGCCATTTGTTAGCTCCATTTCATCAAGGCACAAAAGACAAAGCTACTTTGAAGAACACTTAACTGCCAGGTCATTTCAGGAAGCTGTTAACAGCAAAGAGCTGAACTCAAGACCCTCCAACTCACAGAGCTGCTGCAGGAATATGGTCCCTATCTTATAAGAACCAATAAATCTTCATCACATTTCTTTCCCCATCCCAGGTGGATCAACCAAAATCACAGGAACAATATCTGGCAGAGATCAGTAGGATAAGCCCTCTCCTACCAAAGTGTGCAGAACATACCTCTATAGTCCATGTAGTCCTGCAGGATATCAAGGAGTTGAGTCATCTGAGAAAAGAGCAACACACGGTGGCCTCTGCAAGAAGAACACAAAACCCTGTGATCCTCAGCAAACTGTGACAGCATTTCCCAGCCTGCTGGGAGTCACAATGGCTTAACCAGTCATTGTCAGTCCCTGTTACAAAGCAAGGCCTCCCAGAATCACAGCCTGTTGCCTTACCACAGATTTTCAGCTCCACATCTAAATGCAATCAGTTAAGCTTCATCTGCCATCATCATTTGCCCTGTCCACAGTGTGGAGTCAGAGAAGTAACAGGGCTCTGGCACAGCTCTGCTGCTGGCTGGATACAGGCTGGTGAGGAGCCTGTCTAAAAGGACCCCAGCTTCAGCCTATGATGAGGTTTTCTTCACCACATGACTGCTCTCAAATCACACACTACAATGCATATCTGAAATTCTGGGAAAATGTAGTATCAGCATCTCTGTAACAGCAGAACATCTCCTAATCCAGCAAATAACCTTCAAAGATCAAGCGCTACCTACAAAGGTGTGTGAAGAAATCAACTCTCTTCCCTCCCAGCCCTAGGCCTCAGACAGTGCTCTATTTAAATCAGACCTCACCCTAGAGCAGAATACAGACATTTTCAAGTCCAGAATTTGCACAGGGCTGGTCCTGCAGCAAACACATTAAGTGGAGAGGTAGCCACTCACAAGGTGCTTCACAGCAGGATAAAGATAACGAAGCCACATTAAAACTTCACAAGGGCTGTTGAAGCTCTGTCCTTTGGTCTTTGAATTCCAGGTTCTGAACTCACCAGAGCAAAACACAAGGGGTTGTGAACATCAATCCCAAAACTTCTGAAGTTTCAATTTATCCTTGGGTTTTTCTTTTTCCCATTTGCCATGGATTGTGCCTCCCAGGCTAACACAGATATGCTAGCACAAAGGAACTCAACTGAGGCATAGGAAACTCACAATCAAAGCAGATATGCGGAATACCAAGTCACATAGTTATTGTCCCAGGTTCTCAAATATGGCAAATATGAGAGCATGTGAGAGAATTAGTCAAGTGCTTTGAGAAATGATAGTGAAAATGCACCTGAAAATCTGTGTCCATAATATAACAACAATAGCAATGCTGTGAGCACACCTGCTCCCAGCTGAATACAAGATGCTTTGGCCAGACATAGCAGTGTGCAGTAATCCTCAAGGTTCCTCTACCATCTCCAATACAGCTTGCTTTACTTCTTTCAGGTAGTGAGTAACGTGGAATAAATAAGTCAGTGCTTGTGTGGTGAAGAATAACTGCTCAGTCTATGGCTAAATAATGTTGTTTGCTTTCCCAGGTAACTTTTTCTCCCCATGTCAACCCCATCCCAACATGACGTACCCAGCATACAAGAATGAAAGGAGTTTATCCAACAAACACATCTTGCCACTGGCTTCAACAATATGGTCTCCAATCTCAAAGGGTTCTGGCTCAACACCTGGAACAGAAAGGAGTTTCAAAAGCACAGTTAATACCACAGAAATAACAACTCTGTGGTAAGCCTCAGTGTGTCTGCACTGTCACTTTTGCTGAGCGGAGCCACACAATGCTTGCTTGAGAAGTGATGGTCCTTCTCTACCTCCAAATGACACCCTCAGTAGTTCACAAAGCATTGTGATTTCTTTGCTTAGATGACAGAAGACATAGAAATAGAAAGCTGCAGTCAGAAACTCAGACTTCACACAGTCTCCTACTTTATTTGTCATTATTGATGAACTGTCATGTGTTGGAACTGGTCACAAACTCACAGCTGCTACTGATTCAAGTACAAGAGTGTTTATTACTTGCTTCTTCTAAGCATTACACTAATAATAGAAAACCACTGTATAAATCAAGAAAGTGATTTTTTCTGTTCCAAAAGAGAACAGTGCTTTCCTACCATTGAAGAGGTATGGATGGGCAACACACTTCCGAAGCTGAACTAAGACATTCTGGAGTGTAACCTTCCTTCCCGTTTCATTTTCAAATGCATCTGGAATACAGAGCAGAGAAAAAAACAGAGCAGGGAAGCCCATGCTCCATTAATGGCTGTGACTGGGAATGTCTTGGTACTAAGCACTGCTCCGAAGTGCTTCAGCACTGAAGTATTTCTCTCTGTGAATCACATCTGGATTTGTATTTCCCATCTCAAGACTAATACATCTGTTTTCAAAGGTCAAAAAATATTTCCCTCACTTTTTGGACAAGCTTTTAGAAATAAGACCCTGGTAAGCACTACTTTGCCTTGTCAGACTCACTGAAATTCTGGACTCCCTGGAAAAGGTCACTGTAATTTTTCTGAGTAAAATCAACAAAATAAGCAAAAGAAATTTGGTGCAGTTCATTTGCATTTTCAGAAAAAAAAATATACAGCACAGTCAAGATCTCCTGGGCAATGAGATTTCCTTGTTCCATTTTTGTGAGGAACAAAAAAAAAAAAAAAAAATGCATGCACATATGCTGACTAGAGTAGAAGATGGAAGTTTCAGATTTCCAGGTGACGTTCATGCAAAGTGCTAGAAAGCCTTAGAATAACAAAGCATCTGCAACTCCCCAGTTTTAATTTCCCTAGAACAAATAAGCACTCGCAAGCCACATGATGGTAGTGGTTGCATTATCTACATAATCCTGCAGTTTCCCATAAAACTCCTATCTGCATCCAGTAGGTTGAAATTTGCTTTATGGCATCTGTGCTACTATTAGAAAATTTGTAGAGAACCACAGATCCAAAATTTCTTGTACCACCCTTTTGTTTGAATACAAAAACATGAAATAGGAGCAGGCTTACCTTGTGATAAGTATCTTTAATTACTTTAATTACTTTGAGACTGCCCAAAGCAGATCCTCAAGCTAACACTTCCTAGCTCACAATACCTGAGCAATAGATCAACACATATGTCTCTTATTTTGCCACAAGCTAAAATCAAAAATTAAGCAACCCGAATTTGGCATATTTATTCTGTACATACTCTGCAGACCAAAGTAACTTCTGCTTGTTTACAACAGAGCATGCATGTACAATAGGAATTTGTTTGCATGTACAACAGGAATTAGTTTTGCTTTTAAAAATAATTAATAGACTTCAAAATGCCCAGTTACCTAGATCTTTTGTCAAAATGGCCTTGTAGTACTTCTTCTGCAGAGCTGACATTCCATGGTACAGAACCACTTCCACCTTCTTTGGCAGCTCTGCAGCCACCTCAGATTTGACTCTCCGAAGTAGAAATGGCTGCAGAAGACTGTGCAATTCTTTGGCTATGCAGAGGCAGAGAAAAATTAAAACAAACAAACAAAAAACTATCAAAAAAACCACAAAAAAAACCCCATCCAAAACCAACAAAACCAGAGGAGAATACTGTGTTAAAAGGTAAGGAGTTTATACAATACCTTCCGAAGTACACTTTCAAAATAAAAGGAATCTCACATCTATTGGTGAAACCATTCAAGCCACATTTTACAAACAGAGAAACGAAACATAGCTGCATACCTGTAACACTTGGGAGCTACATTAAGAAAGCTCTTGCCTTAAAAGTAGTCATTAGTTTTTGTGGCCTTGTTTTAAAGCTTATCACCATTAAAAGAAAGCAAATAAAGAGGACACAACATGGTTGTTTCCTAGTCAAGATAAAAGCTGGTTCTGACTGAAACACAATGTTGCTTATTACTGACCTGGCTCATTCTCCTTTTCAATAACTTGGTAATACTCAACAAACTCCTTCACTTTTTCCTGGGGAAAGATGTCAGGTTCAATAAGGCTGAGTAAGGAGTACAGTTCCTGGAGGCTGTTCTGGATTGGAGTGCCTGTGAGTAGCAGGCTGAAGCCTACTGAGAACTGAAAAAAACCAGCAATAATACAAAGTTACTAGAAAAAAGTATCTGTAATGAAAAGTTAGTTAATATACAAGTCCACCTACACCACTCCTAGGCTTAACTTAGAAGATGAGTGGCAGCACAGAACTGCTCGCAGAATGCTGCAGATTTGCCAAAACCATCCAAACACAAGGTATGGTGTGACAGTCAAACAGCTCCAAACTGACTGGGCAAGGAATTCCAAACTGACCAGTGCAAGGAATTCAGTGTAAGCAAAATAAGAACAAAGTACAAAACTGATTCCATTAAAATGCTCAGGTCCATGCAGTCTGCAGTCTAATAACACACACTAGATGTTAGATAAGGAGGGATAACTGGAAAAAGCAGTTGGAATAGGACAGTGAAATGAAACTGCGTCAGACTATGTTCAATTTCTGTTTGCTGAGTAACTCTGACAAACACAGGAACATTATCAGGTCCATGCTGCTCACAGTAATCCCCATGAAGAGACTTGAGAAATATGTTTACTTTTGGAAAGATACAAATTTCTCTCCAGTTTGGTAATAGAAAATAGGTTAGGAGGAGAGACGAGGTGAATCACATCTATTTTTTTGTGATTATAACCAAAGCTCCTGAATTATAGACATCATGGACAATATGTTCAGAATATGTAAGACTTTCAGGAATTCAATAAAATCCCCTATTTTCCAAGGTGTATTGTAGTACACTGTTGCTGATCCCAGCACACACCAAAGGCTGATGATTCACTGCCATGACAAGAAGTGCAGCCTTCACTCAGGCATTTGGGCTGCTCTGGCCAGGTGCTTTGGAAGCTGGAGCAATTCTCTGAATTTCTGTAAACAAGGGTGGCTCCATTAAATGTGACAGTGGAAGTCAGTAGTTCAAGACTTGAGGTTTCATGAGCTAGGCAAGGGCTCCTTCACCCTGCCAGAGCTGGAAATGGCCTCTTGTTGCTTAGGTTAGCCAGACATCTACTTCTGCAACAGCACAGATGTGGTTCAGCACCATGTCTGGCTGCTTTACTTTTCCAAGTCTTTCAAACTGCTCCAACATGGCAAGCCCAAACATGAAGCAGAATGAGAGGGAAGCTCCAAATACTGCCCACTGCCATGCAAAGCCAACAAGGCCTTTATCTCTCTGCCACTAAATATGGGAATCCTTTCACCAGCTCTGATGGAAACAAGTGATGATTCACGTTGATTCACAGAGAATCTGAAAAGGGAAAAGTCTTAAGACACTAGAAGAAAGATGAGTTACTTTACCTCGGAAAGTGTCTTGTAAAGCAGAGAATTTTGATTTTTCAGTCTGTGAGCTTCATCTACAACCAAGGCAGCCCAGTTAAAGCTGAACAAGCAAAAAACAGCATCTTCAGTTAGGGGCTGACAATTCATTCTTGTAAGTACAAAATGACTGAAGTAAGTGGTGGCTCTGCTTGGCTCAACTTGAGGTGGGGTCCCACCCCACGAACAACAAGCAAACACCAAAAGTGGGGTGGAATTCACAGGTAGTGTTTTTGAAGAGCTGACAGAGGTTTTTACCAAAGTCTGGGTGAGTTTTTTTTTGAAATCAAGACAAACAAAATCCACTTGAATTTCTTGATTCTCTCTCCACCCCTGTTACTATCAGGAAAATGACATAAACACAAGTTTGTTGAACATACAAGGAGGTCTCTGATTTGGAAAAAGAGACATGAAACTAAGCCCTAGCACCTGTGCAAAAATCCAGCAACGATCATGAGGCAGTGATGTAAGAGTGATCCCAAGGCTTTTGCAAATCACCCAAGAGAGGAGCTTCAACTTATTCTGTGTTCATATAGCTCTATGCAGAGTGTCCTCTAGCAGGCTGCAGAATCACTGGTGATCCAGTAGATCCACTAGGCTTAATTGAAACTCCACATCTTCTGAACCCTCGGTGTTTGTGCCTCCTTATTACTAGGGTAACAATTTCCACATCAGAGTCATTTCCAGGGGAGGGAAAGCATGAACCTCCATCTTTTCTCACCCCCACACTTCTCTTCCCAGTGGAATACAACATTTGAAATCACAGTAACCTACATTCTTCCTAAATAGCCTTTTCATTTGCCTTGATTTCCCTCTCTGCCATATCAGAGAGGTTCTCCATTGCAAGAACAATCAAGTGTCATTACCTTATTCAATGAGCTCAGGAGCTGAATTGCCAAAGGACCCTGCACTGTGCAGCACTGCAGAAGCCCATGTGCAGAACAGCCTGATTCCTCATCTATTTCATTACAGCATGGCTCTTGCTCAACTCATTTGTGCTGTTACACTGCTTGTAAGGAGTAGTGGTGCGGAGACATCTGATAACTCTGACCCTCCCTTACAAAGTGCTCCAAATGCTCCCACACAGAGCAAGGTACAAATGATTAGCAACCACTTTTTTTTTTCAGAAGGAAGACTAAAGGGCAAAACCCTAAATTTGAGTGACATGGCTTTGAGGTTATTTGTTAGCTTTAGAAGTAGGAAATTAGTCTGGAGCTGACATTTCTGTGATACTAAGGCTGGCTACTTGATCTCCTTGGGTGCTACATACCTGGGGTACACTTCAAAATCAATGGAATAATATGCAGCAACGCAGAACATGATATGAAACTGTAAGGACAATACAGTCATGGCTACCTTTCATTAGATCTGGTTTCTACCATGATGTGCAGCACAGTCTGCTACTTCCAGCAGTGCCAAGGACAGCTGTTTTGCTGAAAGATGGGAGGGTGCCCCTTGTGGGCCTAGCTGACACAAAACTGTGCCAGCACGGGCCACTGGATTTGTGCTTCTACAAAGATACTGAGCCATTCATTATGTATAGCTGCCCCCAGCATTTGTCATGAAACCACTGCAAGGCACTGGCACTACTGCTAAGAAAAAAGGAAAATTCCTCCCCATTTCAAATGCAGATGCCTGTGGAATTCTGCATGACTGTGACAGTACCTCCTACAGGCTGAATCTGAGCAGAATAATCAGTCTTTGTAGAAGGCATAACATTTCATAAGCCCTCCACAGCTGTGACTGGAGGTAATAAACTTCAGGATATGATAGCACCCTATCACTGTTATATAATGCAGGTCAGTTTCAGTGAATTTTGCAACTAATACCTTTATAACCTGAAGCTCTTGAGGATGTCCTCTGCTGGACTGATATTTAATGTACTGCTCTAAGTCACTATGTGTCATATTGCTTTGAGTTAACTGGCTTGAAAACTGTCCTTGGGGGAAGTTCACATATATTTTAGCTGATATTAAAGACTGAAAGTTGGAAAAGGCAAAGTTCTAATCACAAGCCAAGAACATCCCTGTCTCTTGTGAAACAACACAGAATCTTGCACATCCAAATATCTATGTAAGAAATCATTGACAGATATCCAGACTTAAATTTGAAGACATTAAAACCAGACTCACGACTTTAGAAATGCTGCATCTTTCAGGCAAATCTGCAATGAAAGAAAATGAACTGTGATTTATGATTTAAGTAAATACATCAATTAAGAAACAGAGCAGTTTTCTGTCTGCTTGCAAACTATGGTGAAATGGAGCAGAGTGGAATGAAGGCACTTGCTACCTGAGGAAAAAAAATGACAGCTACATGACACCTTCAGCATGTCATGGTTTAACATCACACACGCTCTCACTCACACTCCACCCAGGGAGAGGGGGGAAGAGAACTAGAAGGATAAAAGTGAGAACACTTGTGGGCTGACAAGGCATGAACTGGGAGGTACAGAGGAATCAAAAAGGCAAGGAAAACTTGTGCCCCCCTTTCAAGTGACAAAGACATCACATACCTCATATGTTGTCAGGAGTGCATGGAAGTGTGAGTCTCCTTTCAGATTCTCCTGCAGTTTGGGTCGCTCTTCCTTGCTGCCTACATATGTTATGAAAGAAAGACCTGGAGCAAATCTGTTGTTAAGAGAAAGAGCAGAAACAGTGAGCCAGTCTAAGTCTTCTCATGTGTTTATGACCCTGGACCTCATTACCAAACACAGCCACTGCACAGATGATGAGAATTCCTATCCAAACATCCTACACTCCTGTGAGATGTGCCTGGCTCTCAGCTTTTGAATCTCACTCCTTCATAATTTTCACATCAGGCTGGCACCTCAGCTGTTGGCTCTGGTTTGTACAAGTCCTAAATAAACCAGCATTCCTTTAGATGTAAGAGTCCAAGGCAGATGACTGAAAACCAGTCTCATGACCTAACTGCTATTCTGAACTGAAAAAAGTTCATAAGAAGCAGGTGAATGAATACAGTTGGCCCAGATGAGGCCAAAGAATTGGCCTGAATCATACTAAAATAAAGAGGTTGCAGCAAAGAGGTTAAAGTCAGGGTATCAAAAATATATTCTCTCAGTCAAAAAGCAGATAAAACCAGCTCCAATTGTTGGGACCATAAAATTCCTCCTCATTTAATCCCACCACTGTTATTTACCTAATATTCCTTCTGGAAAGCTGCACTGTTGATGTCTGAAAGAACGCACTTTCCCCCAACTATTCCAACCCAAAATCTATCCAAATCAGGCCAGCTCACTTCAGAATGCAGCCTGAAGGACTTCAGATGCTGAGAGACAGCATCAGCCAACGGCCACACAGACAGACTTCTGTTCTAACCTTCAACTTCTAGCCTTTCCTCTTAAAAGGAGTCTGTGGGCTAGAGACCACAGATGTACATATTTCAGGCACAGCAGCCTGTCACCCTGATACACATCAGCACTGTCACCCCAGTGAGGATGGGCTGCATGCACAGGTGTGATGTATTTTATGTGCATATGTGAGCACGGCCTCCAGCTTGGGTCTTACCTTTTACTATGAAGATTCCTGGCTGTCTTCAGCAGATTTTGCCTAAGAGAGGCTGAGTGGGGAGGGTTACAAATCAATAAAAAGCAAGGAGCTAGTGGAGGCATTTCGACTGAAAGTCAGCCAATAATATAGGATGGATGGATTCGTGTATACCACAGCATGTAAAGACTATGCATTAACTGCATAGTCTGCATTGATTTGTTGGTTTAGTAGCAGCTTCCCTTTTTACTTTCTATCCCTTTGAAAGGATAAAAAGAAAGTGTTGGAGTGAGCACATTTGAAAACAATCTCTGCAATCTTGCAACTTGCAAACTTTGCAACTGCAAGTCTGAGCAATAATGTAGTAAGCCGGACAACTGTTGAAACTTACCTCTCCAGCTCTTCCTTCCAGTTGCTCAGAACTGACAGAGGACAAAGTATCAGAAATCTCTCTTTGTTGGATAACTTTTTTGTCAAATAAAGAAGTAGAGAAATGGTCTAAAAGGCAAGAAAAATACTTGTTTATAACAAGGGAAGGGTTCAACCCGATAGCCTGCTCCTACATAAGCTGTCTCCTTGTTGAGCTTTGCAGCTAGCTTCCATAGGTTATCACAAATCAGAGTTAACAGAAGATCAAGTGGGATACAGACAAAAAGGCTTATATCCTAAAACATGACCTCAATATATGAAGCCCCTTTCTTGCACAGTCACAAACTAGGTCTACCATGCATCACTTTCTAAAACTATTTGTAATTTAAGACCTATTGAATAAAATCAGCTGATCCAAAGCACAAACAGTCATTTTCCATCAAAACTTAAACCCACTGAAATACTTGAAAAAAAAATCCAACAAACCTCTGAAAAAATTAGATGTATAAATTTTAATCCATGTGTGGATAAACACAAAAATCCCTGGGTGCAAGGGCATCAAAAGGACGTTATTTTCCCTGTACTGGCTGTCTATTGTGCCTTCAACTCAGCACACTATGAATTATGCATTAAGGTGTTTGGATAAAATGGCCACTCATCTTTTTACAAAATCCTGAAACCTATTTAGAGTTACAGAGGACTTAACTCAGGACTTGAGTGACAAAAAAGACAATGAGCTCTCACTTGACTAAGGAATTCTGAAGGGGCGGGGGAGAATAATTAGGGTACTTTTTCATTCTGCAGAAACACTAGGCTGAAAACCCAAAAATTTAAGCAAAGATCATTTTCCAGAAGAAGAAGACACACCTGACAAGTCTTCCCAAGGCCCATCTCATCACCCAGGATACAGCCATGCTGGACTTCATAGCATTGCACGAGCCAGTTTACACCTTCCATTTGATAGGGACGAAGTTTAATGCCTGGGAATAAAAATTATTTGTTACACTTACAGTCACCTAATGCACTCCATACACACACTAGAAACAGGTCCTGCCCAGAACAGGCCTTCCCAAACATCTGCCTTACAGGAAAAGCACAGCAGCCTACAGCAGAAGCTGGTTTACCCTCCCAGACAGCAAAGACCCCAGTGTTATAGCAATTAAATTAAAGCATATTCAGAAACTTACACAAAAATGCCCCGAGCCATTGCAACAGACTGTACAAGGAACCTGATCTAATAATTAGGCTGGTACTTTGAATTCCTAAAAGATAGCTTGATTTTCAGCCTGAATCACTTTTTTAAATATGTAAGTACTAGAGCCAGGGACATGCTTTAGGCTACCAGAAATGTTTGTTACAATCAATTATTGTATAATAATAATTTCTCAACAAGATGTTTCCTAGATTTTCTGTACTTAAAGCTAAGGCAGGCCTCCACTATAGGCCACTGTGACTACTACCACCATTGCACTCCTTATTATGGGGCACAATATGTCAAAATCAATACAAGTCACATAGGAGTTGGCAAGACCTTTCCTTGTGCTTGGACTCAAGTGCTGTGTATTGTGGCATTGCTGCCCTCTACTCTCTGGGAAAATGTGCACACTGGGTGCATGAAGTAACTCACCAGCCCGCAGGATACACAAACCCAAACCAGCCCACGGACTGAGGTGAGGATTTCCAGCAAGCTAAGGAAAACGTGCGGGCAGGATGGATTGCCCTGGCATTCCCCTTTAACATCACCCTCCAGGCAGCGGAAAGCACTTTAACACAGGCCCATTTCGAGGCCACTGAACAGGCCAACCCTCGTTCGTGTTGTCCCGAAGCACAGAGCTGCCTGAGGCTGTGCGGAGGCACTAGGGGGGTTAAAGCCGAGCTCAGCCCTGGCCCAAACCTACCCACAAAGCCAAGGACGGGGACTGCGGCATCCAGGGAAGGCTCGCACACAGTGGAGAGCACGCAGCAACACCATCCCTGCAGCAGCTGCAGCTCACTTTGACTTTCACTTTATTTGCACTTTTATTTATTTCTGGCCTAAGGCCTGTTGGTACAGAGCTCAGACAACTACAGCTGAGAGAACTCGGGTTGTCCAGGCTGGAAAAGTGAAGGCATCCGGGTGACCTAACTGAGGCCTTTCAGTACCCGAAGGAAACTTTCAGGAAAGATGGGGCAAGACTATTTAAAGGAGCCTGCAGCAACAGGACAAGAGGGAATGTGTTCAAATTAAAAGAGAGTACATTTAGATTAGATATTAGGAAAAAAATCTTTACTGTGAGGATGGTGAGCCACTGGAACGGGCTGCCCAGGGAAGTTGTGGATGTCCCATCTCTCGAGGTGTTCAAGGCCAAGTCGGATGGGGCTTTGGGCAAGCTGGTCTAGAGGGAGGCGTGCCTGCCCATGCCAGGGGGGTTGGAACTGGATAATCTTCAGGTCCCCTTCCATCGCAAGCCATTCTATGAGCTGGGCAGAGCCAGGCAGCGCGGGGCCCCTCCGCCGCCTCCCGCCATCTCCGACAGCACCCACAGCCCTGAGGCTCCCTGCCGACCCTTTCCCCGGGCTCCCCGCTGACCTGACAGCCCCCACCGCTGCACGTCCGCCTCCTGCACGCCCGGACCCCCGGCTCGGGCGCCGCCGGCGCGGCGGAGCGCTTGGAAGAAGCGGGACATGGCGGGACGTCAGTCACCCCCGTCGCTGCTCGGTTCCCGCCGCCAGAGGCCGGCTGCGGGCGGGGCCAGCCCCAGCACCGCCCCGGCAGCGGGAGGGCTCGCCGGGAGGGAGCACCGCGATGGCGCCGCTGCTGCTGCTGCTCCTCCTGCCGCTGCTGTCCGCGGCCGCCGCTGCCTACCTGTGCTGCGGGCGGCGGTACACGGGCAGCGCGGCCGCCGTGCTGCACCGCCGGGGGCCGCGCCAGGCCGGGCCAACGGGCCCGCCCCGGGACATCGTGAGCGCCGGGCAGGGCCGGGCGGGGGGCGCGGGGCGGCGGGGCGGGCGATCACCTCACTTCTCGCCTTCTCTCCGCAGTGGGCTCCGAGGCTGTGCGGCGCCGGGCTGCGCCTCTTCGTCCATGTGGCTAACACGGTGAGTGCGGGCCGGCAGACGGGGCAGTGAAACCCGGGGCTGCGCGGGGAAAACCGGGCGGGGGGTCCGGAGGGAGCGGGGCTCGGCGGGGAGGGTGTGGCTCTCTGCGAGCTCTCGGGTTCTCCCGGCCCCACAGGTGTGATGCCGCGGGCACTGAGAGCGCCGGCCTCTGGCTGAGGGGGTCCTGTGTGTCTTCGAGTGTGGAGACCTTTGGAGCTGACATCAAACTCGAAAGAGAGCTGCCAGCAGCTTTCCTTGGACGTTAAAGGGCTCGGCAGCCTTGTGAGGGGGGTTCCAGCTGGGTGCTAAGGCAGCTGTGCCGCCGGGGCTCCCCTCGGCTGGGCTCTGGCGTGTTCGGGAGCCTGCGGGACTGGGACCCCTTGGTGTCGGGGTGCAGAGGGGACAAAAGCCTGCATCCCCTGCACTGCCCACCTCGCACCTGCTTCTGCTGGAAGCAGCTGGGCCTTATTGCTGCTGTTGCCTGGCCTTTCCTTTTGAGCGCACAAAAGTTTTTTTTCAGCCGTGTCGCCTGTTACAAAGCTTGGTGTCCGGCTGGGCCTGGAGTGAAACAGCTTGATAGGCTGTGTTTATTTGTGAGAATACCTTAGGAGTGGCTTTCTGTCAAGATGTAACAACCAGAGTACTTTGTTATCTTTTGCTTTGTGGCGGCTTCTGGTGCATGGCGAAGGGCTTCTTTCCTTTCCGATACCTCCCTTGGAAGGGGGATGTGAGATTCTCAATCTCCTACAGGATTGTGCTGTGTTAGATGTAGATTAGGAGCCGTGTGTTTTCAAAAAGGTGCTGTAATTCTTATGCAATGTGTGAGGTAACATGCTGCTTTGTGGGGCTGGCAGTGTGAGCCTTGCCTCAGACTTGTACTGTATTTGTACATCCCACAACGTGTTTCTGAAGTCCATTGTTAAGGTATTAAGACAGGACAGAACAAGGCTGGTCTCTTTGGGGCTGTTGATGCTGCTACTCTGGGAGCCAGGGTATTGAAAGACTATTTTCTGCTGTCTGCTACCACAGAGTCTCTAAATTTCTCACACTTTTCCAAGTTGACTCATGTTACTGCGGGAGCTGGTTGAGAGATGGGCAAGGTCCTAATAGTATATAAAATAATAAGCTCCTGCCTTATCCAGTGTTTGCATAATCTGTGGAACATGAAGGAAATAATGGATGGGAGCTATATAGAAGCTTCTTAAAAGTGTTGTAGCTGCAGATGCAGGCTTTCTGTGTGAGTTGGGGAAAGACAAAGGCAGAAGAATCAGAAGAATACTCTTTTTATAATTATATAAATATGAAACGTGGGGGGAAAGCATTTCAGGCCATTTCTGTAGTGTAAAATACAAGTGTTTGTGCTGTTTCTTTACTGTATAGCATTGTATGCTCTCTAGGGTGCACCGAGCCTGCAGCAATCGTGAGCATATTCAGCATTCCTTGTCCAGTGAAAGAAGGTGTTCAGGTCAAAGTTGCTGCAAACCAACATTTTTGCTTGCTTTTTTCCTAGGCTTTTGGGCAGATCTGCTTACTGCCGTTCTTAATGAGGTAAGCATGGGGACTTTTCTCCTGCTCTGGGTTTCTTTTATTTCTTGTTTTAGGTTTAAGGTACTTGCATTGCACACTGCTTGTAGGTTATCTGTAATTGTATTTATAAAGAGAAAGCTGCATAATTTGATTGGAGAATAAGATTACTTCACAGATGTTTGCTTGATTATTTTTTTAACTACTGTCATTTGAGTGGGTCTCTCCGAGAAGAAATTAATAATTTTTCACACTCGTGCAGGTGCATAGAAATTGTATTCACCAGCTTTTCTTTTTGCCTTTTGTTTGCCTTTATGTCTCTTTGTCTTTGCTCTTTTGTTAAAAGACAATCTTTTTTTCAAAGCTGGTGGCTGTGCAAATATGCTGTTCTTATCACTGATAGGGTTAAAAGAATAGTAGTAGTGGGGAAGGGAGGCCAGACATAAAGTTCAGAGAGTTTGGTAAGTTCTTTTTAATGATGTTCTCTATTTTAGGTCAGCCTTTCTTCTTTCTCTCACATGTGTTTTTGTTCAGAAACTGATTTCAAGTATACATTGCACGAGGAGTAAGAGGGCACATGGGTAAGAGGTTCAGGAACCTCTTAGTGCTTTTTTCATGTAGTTTGCCCATCATTTAAAGGGTCATCTGTGCAGATCCCAGGACACTGAGAACTGTGTCCCCCCTGAATTTGACTTGGGATGTGGGCTTTTTGAACAAATCAAACTCAGGCAAGTGTCACTGCTGTTAAACTGCAGATCATTCCTGGATATCTGTGACAGGGTTTTGATCTCCTTGCTTTGTGTGGTCCAAGCTATGGATTTATGCTGCAATCTCCATTGTATTTGATTGCAAACAAACTATGTTCAAGTAGGTCATGGAAAAGTCTGAAGAGGTGCTTGTTTTAACAGGATTAGTGGTTGAATGTACAGCTTACACTACATTCTTCTTTTATTTTCCTCTCCACTCCTGTCTTGTTTGGTCTGTGAATGAGAGGTCTAATTAAGTGAATCAAGAACTTCCACCATTTCTTTCCCAGCTCGAGTTTACAGAGGCTGGCTTTATATCAAGAGGTAGGAGGCTTTGTTAAACAGGCAGAATACATTTGATGCTGCCTTTAGGAAATATGTGAGAGAGATTAGCTTGTAACTGTTGCAACTCCCTGCTGTGAAAGCAGACTGCTAAGACAAAATGTTCCTGGGTAAAGGTTCCTTCTGAACAGTCTGAAAAATTAGTCATAGTTGAGGTTGAAAACTCCAGCAGCGACTCTCTCTTATTCAGAATGAACAACTTCTCGCTTATGCGTTCCCTTGACATTCACGAAGATCCCACGTTTATCCCGGAGGTTGCTGCGGAGGTTACAGAAGACAAGTCTGAAGCTGAAAGCCCTTCAGATGTTATCAGGCAGCTGACAGATGCAAGGTCAGTATGTGATGTGCAAGAGAGAAGTGGAAGAATAGACGTGCTGGCACTGTTATGTTAGTGGGAAGCTGTCATTGTCAGCAATTTAGATTGAATTCTTGTTTCCATGCCCAGCTACTTGACAAAGCAAATAGTGCTGTCAGTCATCTTGCCTTTTGTAATTTACAAATCACCAGTAATTACAAGCAATGTGAAAGGGAAAAGTCTGCCTTTTGGGGAGAGACCAAATTCTGCCCTTACCAGGGCTCTGGTTGCACTATCAGAGCAGGTACACTTAGTGTTTGGCTAGTCAGTAAAAATAGATTCCTTTAAGTGACTTTACAGGAGTGCTGTTTCTAGCCTGCAGAGAATCTCAAAGAGAACACCAGGTTTGCTTGGAGGAGGGGAGGAACACACGTTCTAAAGAAAACGATGCACAAGAAATTAGCTTTGTTAGTGATGAGAAATGGCCTGCTGCTTATGTGCTAGAGCCATTGATTTGGTGTTGAAGCAGTTCACTTGTGTGTAATTTTGTGTGAGCTGCAAGGTGCCTTTTCCCACTCCTGCCCTACACACCCAGATGTCCTGTTGGCTGTCTCTGGATTGAACTTTTGGCGGAGGTCCTGGGAGTAGATTCACAAGTATATTCCAGCTAGGCTATAAAGTTGTAGTGGTGAGTAGCAAATGTAACTCTGGAATACATTTTGAGCAGTTTAATGACTACTGTATTCAGTAGGAATATGAAGAAACTAGAACATACTTATAGTATTTGCAAGCAGCCCCAATGTCTGGGAAATGATTGGCATCTGACTCCAAGGCTTCGGAATGCTGAACACTCGCTTTATTAAAACTATATTATATTACATGACATCTATATTAAAGAGACACATACTATACTATATCATATTTATTTCTAACTACTACTGAAAAACTCATAACTGTCTCCAGACCAACAGTCCACACAGCTTGGACCTGATAGGCTAATTAACATAAACAATTCCACCAGAATCCAATTACCAAATTCCTTCAGGTAAACAACCTTCCCAACACATTCCACATGTGCAAAATACCAGGCACAGCAAGCAGAGATAAGAATTGTTTTTTCTTTCTCTGAGGTTCCTCACTGTGATTCCCAGGAAATATCCTTGGGAAGTTGTGCCTGCTTGCTCTCTATAAGAGAGCTGCAGCTACACATTCACCAGGCAAAACTGGTCCCTTATTTCTGTGGCATCCCTAGTGTGCCTGTTGCCTGGCTTGTGTGCCAGGAGTCTGACAGAGCGTGAGCTGCAGTGCAGGGCCTGGCAATCCACATGGTTTCCTGTGAGTGATGCCCAAATCTGCATTGGACAGTGATGCTGAAGTCTACAGGTCTGAACAAATCTGGCTGTAGTAGCTCACAGTTGCACCTTTTAATCCTTTCTTTTGCAGGTCTGATTCTGCTAGGAATGGGTTTAGCTTCAAAGGGATCAAAGACTATCTGGAATGCTACCGGTAGGTGAAATTATGGTCTGGAAACAACCTGTCCCACATGTTCCTCTGCTGTGGGCTGCCACTGTTCCACAGGCTCTCAGGCATCTCTTTGTTAGCATTGTCCTTGAGGTGCCATTGTTTATCATCACTTCCTGATGTTCTTTCCCTTTAGTAGAATAACAAAGGAAAGTCAGCTGGGAGAGCTGGCACAACTTTACAAGCCCTGCAAGGATATTTAAATGCCATTTTCTTTGGCTTATTGTCAGTCTTGCCTGAGAGAGATTTCTACATATCTTGTTTTCTCAAACATGAGTGAGAAGTAGATGAAAGTTGATCTGGATTATGCAAGTTGTGCATACTGTGGGTCTCCGATGAATCCCTTGGTTCCCCAGCTCCTTGTGCTTCTCTAAGCATGACACCTGCTTCCACCCAGTAAACGTGTCCAGCTTGGAAAGAGCTGAAAACGCCCCCCTGACTCTGGGGTTCCATGAGCTGTTGGCTGCCTGGTAATCCTAGTTGCCTCTGGGTCATGTGCCAGAAGTGGAGCCCTTGGAAAAATATTCTTTCACCCCTAGAACTGGTTCCTCAAGGGCCATCTCTGCTTGTAGGCTGTGTCATTGGAGCAAGGACTGACACTGCAGTCTGGTGTTACAGGTGCATCTTGGCCACAAGGCTTTTGTGTGAGCCAGAGATGGTGTGTTTGTGGTGAAACTCCCTTGCCAGGAGGGGAGGGAAGGTTTATTAAAGGTGGATTATGACAGTACTGCTGGCAGCCCCTTCTCTGTAATGACAGGCCTGCATGAAGGGGTATGACCTCTTGGTCTTAGCTCAGTATACTGGGGGTTTCATAGCTTCCAAGCTTTCAGGAGCTTGAGAACTCTCAGTATAGCTCTCAGCTGTTTTTCTCTGTTTATCTGTCTGGTGGTTCAGGAACATTTGGGTAACTCTCCTAGCTTTTGCTTCTCCTCTAAGGAGCATTCTGTGTAGGCAAATTCTCCCCTTAAGGAAAAGAATTTCCTGTCTTGATTGTGTCAGCAGCGTTCAGATGATCACCACACAGAGATTCTTACCTGATTCTTGCTTAAAGCTGTCACAGCTGCCATCTTGCTGCATGGGAGAGAAACCCTATGAGGGGAGGTCTTGTAACAAACTTCCAAATTCTCCTGTCCTGTAGGAGTGGGAAGCTGACACCAACCCAGGTAGCCAAGAACATCATTGCCATGTTGGAGGACTGTGACAAATCCACGCCACCGCTCAGAGCCATAGTGCAATGGGACCAGGAGCAAATAATGCTGGTAATGACTGCCTCTGGTAGGAAAGGGGCCTCTGCCACCCCAAACATCCATTAGAAGGGCCAATATGCACAGAAAAATAAGTACATTTTTCCTTACTCTCTGTGTAGAGGACTACAAACAAGTTTGTTTTCCTTCCTGTGAAGAGAGGTAGCATCAAAGCAATCTGTTTCCTGCAGGATGACTGTTTATAATAGGACTTCTGTGCTTATGTGGCATCCATTAGTGTAGATGGTTCCAAGTTGTAGTTTCTCACCAGCATATGGTGGAAGAAGGAAACTTTGATAGACTGGCCAAGAATGCCATTTTTTATATCCATTCCAATACTGGTGATGACCTTCAGCTCAGCTAAATATATATATAGCATATGCTTTATGCTTTTTCTTTTTCTCTGTGCAGATGGCTGAGGCCTCCACTACTCGTTACAGGAATAAGTGTACCCTGTCTTGTCTGGATGGCATCCCAGTGTGCCTGAAAGAAGAGTTCAAAGTGGTGAGTTTCCTTGTCTAGCTGCCAGTTCCTGCTGCAGGTGGTTAACCTGGACAACTCACTGTGACAAGGTTTTGAGACCAACTTCTCAGCAGAAGCCTGAGAATATGTTTGTAATGTGGGGTTGTATGTGGGTTTGTAGTGAGTAGGATTAACAAGTTTTGCAAGGTGAAGAGAGATCTTGCATACAGCAGACGTGCTCCATATCTTGTACTGATCTCTTTAATCCACAGGGAGTAGAGGGTGGGTGTGGGAAACAGTCTTATGATGAAATGAGAATGTATAAAAGCATCTGTACAGTGGGTGTAACTGTCTGTATTTCTCAGGCACTGATTCTGCTCCACTGGCAAAACATCCCTCTCACCTTAAAATACATGTGCCAGAAATACACAAGTTCCTTTGAAAATTCCTACTGATGAAGATTTTTACCTGTGGCCTAACAGCTAACAGTAAATGCTTGTGGCAGTGCCATCAGGCTGTTGTAGGCTCTGCAGAGACCTACCCCTGTGGTGGGAGTCCTGTTTATGTGCAGATTCTTCTGTTGCTTCCTCAAAGTAGAGTACTTAGCATATCCTGAAAATAGCCCATCTGTTATTTTGGAATTCAGCTAATCTTGATGCCAGGCTTCAGAGCGTGCAGATCTGAAATGTTGTAGCTCTGTCCATAGACAGATGGAACACAGAGCTGTGTGCCATGAGGCCAAGGTGATCTTCAGCTTCTGGACATGGCAATTACATTACTACAGGGAGGCAGGCTTTGATCATCTGTTTCTGCTCTTATGTATCATGGTGTGAAAAGGACTCCTCTGCATAGGAGAAAGACCAAACATTGAAGGGTCAAGTCCTGACAGACACCAACACGGGACAAGTTGAAGAGTAGTGCTCCCTAGCCCTTGCTTACCTCCTTGTCCTAATGTCTGGGATCTGTTGTGATGTTGAAGTGTGCATGTGCTCCTTTGCCAGGGTTTTAGAATGAATAATTAGGTGTCTTCTTGCTAAGGTACCTTACCATCACCGAGTGGGAACAGTGTATCTTGGGACACAGCCAGAAACAGAAGATGCTACTGTGGCCAAGAAGCTGCGAGAGGCTGGGGCTGTCATTATTGGGGTCTCAAACATGCATGAACTAGGAACTGGAACAACTGGATGCAACCCTAATAGGTAAAAATCCCTATCTTCTCTCTTCTCCCAGTCTAGAAATACCTATGACTGTCCAGAACTCACAGGGAAGGCTACAAAAATAAGGGGAAGCATGACCGAACCCTGAGGGTATGAAAACCCAGTACTGTACATTTGAGGGTTAGAGTAGCTGTGGAAGCCTGAAGGCTCCTGAAACCAAAGGAAGGAGAAGCTCCAAGTGTTGTCTGCTGAGTGAGGAACTTGTCAGGCCTTACAGGCCTGGAGGTGTGAATGTTTATAGTATGAGTGGTACACAAAAGCTGTGACAGAAAACAAATAAATAGTCATGTAATGCTCAGCCTCAGTGATGGCTGAAGGCCTAGAACTTTGAGAGAAAGGTACAGTCATCTCAGGAGAACATAGTGGCTTTACTTCCTAGCTAAAGTGGGTTCACTGAATTTGCTTTACTGTGGTGAATTCTCCAGCTATAGCCAAGCTGAGAGCTCAGCTCCAGAGCAGTGGTGCTCACAGCCTTGATGAGCCTTGTGTAGAGGCACACTTGGTGCATGTGCAGCTGGGTGGAACAAGAGCTCCCCCTCGGCTGCAGCAGCGTGCCAGCATTTCCAGCATTTCTTCACCGTGGGAGGGCGGCTGGATACCCAGTGGCTTGGCAGGGCTCTGCTGGCTGGGGCTGTGGTCAGGCTGGAGACACGGGGAGCTGCTGCTCGGTGATAAAGGGCAGAGCTGACTTGTTTGTCTGTAAGGGTTGCTGACCACCAACTGCTCCACCTTTTGGAATTGCATCATGCACTGTGGCAGGCAGTAATGGCATGGTGCCATTGCCAAGAGAAGAGCTGAAGTAGCATCTTTTTTCTTGCTTTGGACCTCTTTTGGGTGGGCTGCTTATGCTCACAGGAGATTGGACTCTGAGGCAGAAGTCTTTTATGCATCCTGTTTTCTAGAGACAGGCACTTTCTGATATAAAATGGCGTCTCTTTACCGAGAGATCAGAATCCCTGAGCTGTGTTTCTGGATCTTTTCCTGCCGTATAGTGCACACAGTCCTCCTAAGAAAAGGTTAAACAATCTTTGTCTGCTTCAGGTACCACAAGATCCCTAGGAATCCCTACAATCCTAACCACTTCACAGGTGGGAGCTCCAGTGGGTCAGCAGCAGCTGTAGCAGCAGGTAGGTGGTCCTAAGTGGAGTTGGTGGGAGGAAGGTCCTGAGCCAGAGTACCTCAGGCATTTAGTTTTTATGGGGGGTTTGGGTTTAGCAGCTGGAGGGAACTTGTAGCTAAACAGAGAGCTCTGTGTGCTGTCTTGGATACAGCTGCTGGTAGAATGGACAGGGCAACATGTTGTGTCTCTGATCACAGGCCAATATGTGGGTTTTTTGTAGGTCTCTGCCCCGTGGCTATTGGCACAGATGGAGGAGGCTCTGTGAGGATTCCTGCTTCGTTCTGTGGTGTGGTGGGGCTGAAAGGTAGAGCCCTTTAATCATGGAGGGGTGTGTGTTTGTCTTGTTTTCTGTTCCAGATAGAATGCCACAAACAAGTCAGACACTTATTAATTCCTGTGGAGTAAAATTTGACCAGAGAAACTCTGAAATATAACACCCTGAGAGTCATGAGGGTTAGCATGGCAGCATGGAAGTATTCTCTACTCTCTGTTGGACACGTGTTCAAAAAACCTAACTTACTTACATCAAATACTAAAGAAAATATGCATGCTGCTCTTCCTTTTTCTACCCTTTTCTTTCTGCCTTTAATCTGAGACCAGATACTCAGCCATTACTCTCTTTCTGTCCTTCACATGTGGCCAGCTTGACGAATCTTGATTCATCTGAGGAAGATGATGATTATAACAAAATGCAAGTGGTCAGAAAGGTGATATGAGTACTTGCAGAATACAGCTGGTGTTAGGCATGAAGTCTCACCAGTGAAGTGGATGAGACCTCCCATGGGGTGCTGTCTTCTGCTGTTGATAATCCTGCTCCTGCCTCCCCATCCTCCACACCAGAAATGCTGCTTCTGCATATTTAAATACAACTATTCCAAAATGTCCCTGCACATATTTCCCCTCAACTAAATAATTTCTATGGGGGAAAACCAGTTTCACTACTCACATGTTTCACTGATGAGACAGATTGGGGTCAGCAGAACAGGGTACTGAAGGATGAGAGACTGGGCTCTGAAACAGCAGACATAAAAGTGACTGGCAGGGGTTTGCTGTTTATTCTGGGTGCACCAGAGCCATGTAGGTGGCTCTTCCCAGTGACTGCTGATACCCAGCTAAGTCCCATTTCTTGTTCTCCAGGTACATTTGGGCGCATCAGTTGTCATGGCAGCTTGCCACTCTCCTACTCCACAGTCAGCGTAGGTAAGAGAACTTGTGCACCACTTCAGGGACCTTGTTGTGTGCTGCTCTCTCTCACAGGGGAGGCAATCTCTGCCTAGAAAAGGCTTGGGGAGGACGGTACTATTTACCTCTTGTCACTTTTTTAATTTATAACTGGTCTCTTTTACAGGCCCTATCTGTACATCAGTGGCAGATGCAGCCATTGTTTACAGTATCCTTGCTGAGCCAGATCTGCTCTATCCATATGGTAGGTGAGCCCTCTCCCTCCCTGAGCCCAGATGCTCTCTCTTCCTAGAGGCATCTTAGAATAAAAGGAGGAACTCTTCTTTGTTCTCTGCAGGACTAAAACAGCCCAAAGCAACCCTATCTGATATGTGTGCTCCTGACCTGAAAGGCTTAAAACTGGGAGTGGACTGGACATTTTTTAAGGTGCCTGGTTTATCTCTTATCTTTCTGCTGCTTTGCAAAATAAGATTTTAAACGAGCCCAGTGCATTCATTGTTCTCTTTCCTGTCATAATTAAAGCTTCTCATATTTAGTCCTGTAACTGGAAGATAATACAGCCTGTGTGAAAACATCAACATGGAGATATTTTTTCCTAAGGCAGAGTTTTGAGTAAGAGTCTGTTGGAGGCATGAGGAAAGGTCATGACTGCTGCTTATTCTATTGGAAGCAATGCTTCTGAACTGATAACAAAAGGCAGTTAGTTTAAAATCAAATGAGGAAAAGGAGTGTATCCACTCGGTGACAGTGCTATAGCTGCTGAATGTTATTTCATTATTCCAATGTAGAAATGGGGCTTGCAAGCTAGTGCTGCTTGAAAATTGTAATACAGCCCCACAAATGTACTCAGGATTTCTTCCTGAAGGTAAAAAAAGACTCTTACTGGCTCTGGCACAGTGCAGACAAGGAATATTCTCTGCTCTGGAAAAAGTGACCTTTCCTTTTTATTAGGGGTGTGACCTGCAAGCTGTTCTCTTGCAGCATGTGACCTAAGTCCTGTAGGACTGTGTTTCACTGCTGTTGGGGACAGGAACAAGGAAAGCACCATGAGGACTGAAGTCCTGGTGAGTGTGCTCACCAAGATGAGCAGTTATTAAAGTTCTTTCCTCTTATTCTTTAGGCATGTGATGCTGAAGTCCTGTCTGCCTGTGAGAAAGGTAAAGAGGGAAAGTCTGTAAGTCTTTTATTGTGCCAGATCCTATGGTGTCACTTTGTGCTCCTCTTGTGTATGCACTAAATAGCTCTTGCCTGAAGTCCTTAAAGGCAGTTGCTTAAAGGAGTCTGCTGGATGAACAGCAGTAACTGTGTATTGGGGAAGCCCCCCTGACTGCTGAGGGTTAAAAAGCTCAGCAGTTGTAGGCTTGTCAGATTACAATAGAAGAATGCAGTCCAGTGTGCTCAGCCTCTGTGTGTATAAAGACAGATCTGTGCTTGGTAATACTTACTCTGCCAGCTTTAATGGTAAAAGACTTTTAAGGGAAGGACTTGTTTCACAACATAATGCTCAGTAGTAATAGAGTACTGGGTCTTTGTGATATATCCAGTCCTCTGGTATTTCCTTGAAATCTGCCAAGTGGTGCCTCTAGGGTGCCTTTGTCAGAGTTTAGACTAAGCAAAATTGACCCTGGTGAGTACTTGGAGGTGGAGGAGAAAGCCTCTACAATGCCTGGTATAGTAGTTGCATTGGAGCTGAGTATTCAGGCTTTGTCTGGATTTTCTTCACCCTCCTTATTTCCACAAACACAGTCCTACATTTATAGAGTTTTCTTAGGAGAGATGGATCCATAAGCAAGCTTGGGTATTTATGAAGAAGCTGGGGTCACAGAAAGGAGAGGATTCTTTTCAGACTGCAAAAGATTCACTTTTCCCAAAGTCTTGGTGTTCAGCCTTGTTAAAGTGCATCGAGATTTAGTGGCTCTGTATTGTTTGCCTGGTCTCCTGAGTATTCCCTGATTCCTTTACCATTATGGTTCAGAAGAGGCTTTGAATGGGATCTCGTAATGCTAAATAATCACTTCATGCTGATAAAACACTGGTCATGTGAAGTGCTCAGGGAAACATTGTCAGTCCTTCTACTCTTTGGCTTAACTGGGAGGCTAGAGGGGTGAGGTGAATTTGCCTGAAATAGAGCAGGTAAGTTAGGAACCTGTCTGCAGCCCCTGCCCTGTTGGAATACTGAGATGTACTTAGGTTGAAAGCATTTCCCTGGGGGAAGCAGCTGCAGCTATGCATGCCACACAGTGCACTGAAAATGCTTGCCCTGCAATGGCATATGGGGTCTCTCACTCTGCAGGGGTTGGGGATTTGCATCCTTTCTGTGAAGTCTGGAGAACTCAGGGATGCTGTCTGTGCTTTTCCCGTCCTGTACACAGCGGTGAAGCACCTGCAGAGTTTGGGAGCCAGTGTGGTTGAAGTCTCTCTTCCAGAGATGGAGGAAGCCCGAGTGGCACATGTGATCTGCATTCTCAGTGAGATGAGGGACTTCCTGCAACCTGACTTCAATAAACATTTCCATGAAATGGTAAGTAGCAGCAGCTTGGAGCAGTAGTTGTTCTGACTGATACAGATCAAATATCATGTCAGTGAGAAACCTGATGTGCTCCTGCTTCTTCTATGACAAACTATCTGTTGGATGGCTACTGGTATAGAAGAGCAGACTGGGAAGAGAACTCCTGGGCTGTCACAGTTCAGTTTCCTGCAAGCAGAGCCTTGATCAGTTTTTTTTCTATTTCAGAATTTGGAAACTCGGGCTAGCCTGGCCTTGGCTTGCCAGTTCACAGCTCTGGATTATATTAAGGTAAGGAACATACTGAGGTGAAGGCTGAAGGGAGGCACTTAGTGAAACTGTAAAGGTGGGGTAGGGGCTTCTCTTAGCCTCCCCACATGCATGGGAAGATGTCACCCAGCTTTATCTGTCCTCTGCTGTGAGAGCATGCTGGATAGTAGGGCACCACAGAGGAAATGCCACCTGTCCTGTACCCTGATTCCAAATTGTGGGAATGGTGTCTTCTTTTGCAAAGGCAGAGATGCTGATGGGCAGAGTCTGCTAGCATCAAACATGAATTTTGTGAGCCAAGAGGGCCCATCAGACAGTATTCTCTCTGCTTGCAGGCAAATCGACAGAGAACTCGGAGCATGAGATTTTTGCAAGAGATCTTCAGCACTGTGAACTGTATCCTTACACCAGGTATTGGCACTCTTGGCTACAGAGACAGTCCTCAACAGCTGTGTGGTGCCTTTTAAGAGCAGTCACTTCATTAACTTCCCCTCCTCAATTTTGAGAGTATGACTTGTGCACTTTGCTGTGACTTGCATCCTTAGAGGATAATGCAGCCTGATTAGAGAGACCACTGTGTATTTCTAGACTTAGTGGTTATATCCATGGCACTGCATCAGGTTGCCCAGAGAGCATGCAGGATCTTCATCCCTGGGAATATTCAAAAGCTATTTGGACATGGTCATGGGCACCCTGCACTTGCTGACCATTCCTGAGCCAGAAGGTTAGACAAGATGACTTCCTGAAGTCCCTTTCAAGTTCAGTCTTTTTGTGATTCCTTCACAGCTGTTCCTTGCACTGCTCCAAGAATTTATGAATCTGACCTCTTGACTGGGAGCAGCGATATGACCTCTACAGTCCGGTGCATGAGGTAAGGAGAATGCTACTTGCACTACAGAAACAAATGTTTGGGAACAGCTGGCAAAGAACCTCAGACTGTAAGGTGGGAGAGATTAATCATAGCTGCCTCTACCAAAAAAGGATGAATTTGCTGCTGTCCCCAGGAATATTGATGACAGCTTTTTCCCTCTAGGTTCATGCAGCTTGGTAACTTCACTGGGATTCCAGGCCTTGTGGTCCCCATTGGATATTC
This sequence comes from Agelaius tricolor, assembly GCF_023055355.1. Taxonomy (NCBI): domain Eukaryota; kingdom Metazoa; phylum Chordata; class Aves; order Passeriformes; family Icteridae; genus Agelaius; species Agelaius tricolor. The sequence goes on from NW_027269269.1 coordinate 24,475,136, forward strand.
TACTGCTGGGCTCCCGATTAGCCTCCAGGTGAGTATTTGCTCTTTGTGAATGATGGGGCACAAAATTCCCAGCTGGCTTTGTCCTGAAGCATCACAGCCAGGTCTCTGCTGTTCCACACAGCTCACTTGAGGAGCTAGCAGTTACTGGAAGTAAAAGCTTTAATTTGAGGGTGATTTGCCTCACTCCTAAATGGCAGAGGTCTCTGGATATCTTTGAGAAAGATTTCTCTGTCTCCCTGTCTACTTGCATCAATACCCAGTATTCATCGCTACCCTTTCCTCTCTTAGGTCTCATTTCTGTAACTTCTTTTAAATCCTTTCCCCTTGAAACAGGTCTCATGTAAAGGAAAGATCTGTGTCTTGCAATTGAAAGTCACACAGCTGCCTTTATCCCAAATACAGTGATGCCATACTTACTGGGGTAAAAGGAGAAAACATCTTTTGAGGATGTTGAGGTGCGGGGAAATTGTTTCCAAGGCTTTCAAGAGCATCTGTATGATGCTACTTTTTTTCATTTATCCTTCTCCTTCTGCCTCTCATCTTCTCCCAGGTCATGGCAAAATGGTGGGATGAAGCTGTTCTTCTGAGGATTGGCCTAAAGCTAGAGCAGTTCCGTGACCAGACCAAAAAACCATCCATTTATTATGACATCCTGGCGTGATGAAGCAACCAAGATGGGGAGCAAGTCTGGTTTTTTCCTAGTCTGACCTGACCAAGTATTAGAGTGAACTTGTTTTCAGTGATCATCAGAATAAGACATAGTAGCAGGCCCATCTGAGGAATGGGGACAAACCACTGATCTAATCAGGCACTGAGGCTGAGCAGACATAATTTCTGCTCCCTGCTTGGTGGATGGTCCAGATTATACTAGGGAGACTAACTGTGCTAGCTAGTTGGGGTTTTGCCAACAGGGGAGGCTGCAACTATCTTCTACAATTTCTTCCCATGCAGGAGTCCTGTGTATGGGTGGAAGGCAGTTGCATCTGCAGGACTGCATGCAGGCAGTTCATACTACTGTACGTGGCAAGGTAGAACCTTAACCTTCTCATGGTACTCCTCCTCTTCCAGTACAGAACAAAGGTACTGTTTCTGAAGGGGAAAGGCAGCAAACACTGCCTGGCGCCTTGGAATGAGGAGGATCTTAACCCACCTGCACTTAGGCAGTGTTTGTTTTGGCCCTGTACTCAGGCACTGGGTACAAAAACCCAGCAAACCATAAAGCCTGTAGGTAAGGAGGTGCTGCCAACAGTGCAAGGTCAGCCCAACGGCTGCACAGTGTCTGGGTGTGCTCACTGCCCCAGAGTCCTGCCTCTCTTGAAGCCTGGCATGCAAGGGAAGGAAAAGCCACACCATGAACCCTCCCTGACTCCATCCCAAAGCCCTGGTGCAGTGTTTTGGCTTTTTTTTTTCACATCTCCATTTCCCAAGCTAAGCCTTGAAGAGCCTCTTTTCTCCTGCTGGTTGCTTATATATAAGCCTACTATCAAATGGAAGAAACCACTGGATAATGCTATGAAATACTGTTCAGGGGGTGCTGAGCCAGCTATTAGAAACCGGTGGAATTTCTAGGAAATGCTACTGAGTACTGAGCTACTGCAAAATTGAAGCTGGATGCAAGAAAGGTGTTGCACAAAGAGCAAAAGAGCATATGCAGCAAAGAGCCTGCTCTAGATAAGAAGCCAATCTTCTCTTATCTTTAAATTACTTCCTAAAGTAATCAAGGTAGACATGGATTACTACATACAGTATGACATGGCTGTAAACCACCATGTTGTTTTATTGAAAGGCTCCAAACTGTAAATTTCCTAGTACCTTTGTCCTGCCAGCAACATTAGGGCCATGTGAAAAGAGAGGCTTAGGAGACTAACTAAACCTAAGCATTTGTTCATTTTGGGGTGAATGCTCAGAAGCATCTCCTGTTGTCTACTTTATCAGGCATCCTGGGATTGTGATCAGGCTGCTGGAGCAGCTGTCCTACTAACAGCAGAGATCACTGTATTGTTATGTAGCTTGGAAGGAAAGAAGAAACAGAAAGTAGTTGCAGTTTCTCCCAAGCTCAGTACTGTTTTGGGATTTCTTTTTCCCATACCTACATATTCCTTAACCAGAGCTAGCACTTTACTAATGGCTGAAGTTGTCAGATGGCATCTGAATCCAAGAACATTGCATTGCTGTCCCCTGCTTAATTACCTGAGTTAAAAGATCAACTCCCACCATCAGCTATCACCAGCATGCACAGTTAATTGTGTGGCTGATAATACTTTTTATCTTGAATGGGTTACTGCCACAACTGGTTTTTTACTGCAGTCTAGTATAGCTCAGCTTTAGGAAGAACAGTCTCAGAGCAAGGTATTTCCTATATTATTAATGATAAGTTATTAACACTACCAACATAAATTACAATGACACTGCTGAAATGTACTACTTAGCAATAAGGGAGTTGGTAAGAGTTTCACAAGAATAAGTTTCAGCTAGGAACGTTTCTGCTTGAAGGAAATAACTGAATATTTCCTAATACAATGGTATTACTCAAGAATTAAGAGATGAGTGTCTAAAATATTATGATCCTGCTAGATAAACCTATTTATTTCAAATCCCTTCCTAAATGCCACACTACCCTAAAATTCTAATTTCAATATTTAGTTCATTCTGTGGGCATGGTGAGGGAGCTCAGGTTGCGAGGAGGAGAGAGGCTGAAGTAAAGAGTTAGTTTTTAAAAATACCTGCATCCTCCTAACAGTGGGAAGAAGAAAGAACTGAGTTTTTACTGGCTGACAGTAACACTGCTTCCTCCCTTGGCCTAAACATATTTCATCAATGCACATTTCCAGTGCAAGAATTTCCTAGTACTGAGGTCACTAAAATAAACTTTACTCATCCTGGTGAAAGGCCCCTGTGTTTCCTTTTTTCCCCTGCCTGTTTATCCAAACTCTACAGCAGACCAGTTCCTAGTTACCAGCAGTTGTGTGAGCAAAGCAGACACAGTGACCACACACACAATCCTGTTGCTTCACATAGATATATGTATGGGTATAGATATACTGTATATACACATGGATTTTTTTTTAATATATATATATATAAAATAACACCTTGTTTATAAAGCGACATTTAATTGCCACTGGTTCCCTTCCCGCCCCACAAAAACAATAGTATACAAAATATAAAATATTTTAAATATTTATAAACGTTGCAAGAAAAAAATAGAACTGTATGAAAATATTTTTTTTTCTGAGGTTCCCTCCTGCCCTGTGGGATGAGGAAGAGAAGGGGTACACATCTGGCCGGCCTAGTGTGCCTTGAGTCCATAGTTGTTAAGTGGGTACGAGTATGCCCTGCCTAATACTATCCGGTCCCGGAGGAGCTTAAATAAGACATAATAATTGCAGAAAAGGATGAGGGCCATGGAGAGCGTGTGGTTCCACTTCTCTGAGCGCAGCAGGGAGTAGAGCTGGTAGCAGACCACGCTGCCTTCGATGAGGATCAGCAGGTTGAGCAGCCGTAAGGGACGGTGAAAGAGGAACTGCAGGGAAAGAGTAAAGAAGGAGAGATTTCTGTCATTTGTTGCTGGGTTGAAGTGAGGAGGACTATGGACATAATGCTGTCAGGGACCACTGCAGAGCAGAAGCAGTGCTTGTGCTCCAGCCACCACTAGCTGCTACTTAGGGAAAAGAGTAAGAAACAAGGCATGTAGAACTGGCATTTTGCTTGAGAAGGGGAAGTAGGTGAAATAAACCTATTGGCCTGCTGACACACTTTCCCATTTCCCTGAAAGTTGTTAACTAGAACCCTCTCAGGGGAATGCCACTGCCTGATAGAGCTGTGTCACCTCAATGAGAAAGCACTGACAAGGCAGCCATGGCTCCCATCTTGCCCAGAGGTCACTGTTAGACAGAATGGGTAAGCCCCACTGCTGCCAACATGTATTTTGATCAACAGCCCCAGGCTGTCATGGAACACTGAACTCTCTTCTGCTGCAGCTGGGTTTGAGCCTCTCCTCCCTCCCACAGTGGTAAGGCACCAAGCAACAGAAGAGATACTTGCATAAAAGCGGGCATGGGACACGTCTGAAGGCACTGCTACGTTGTAAGGCCCAACTGCTTTATACAGGCACCGGCTCCGTCGCACCAGAACTCCCTGTGGCCATATTGTGTTTTCTGACCAGCTGTGGGGAAACAATGCCAGAGTGTCAACATCTGTGCTCCCAACCCCCTGAACGAGGGTTCACAGGAATGGACTGCATCTTGAAAAATACCAAAGCCTCTGCCACAAGGACATGTCTTACTGGAAAAGCACAGAGGGTTGATCACAAGCCCATTCAATGGACTCTGAAGTAGTATGAACAAATGGTTCCCAGTGCTAGAACCTTGTCCACTGCAGTGGAGGGAGCCACCCCCTGCCTCTGCTCAAGATGCTCTCCAGTGGCCAAGAAGAATCTCAGCATTCCTTTCTGTGAGGGAACCAGCAGTGACTGGAGGAGCTCGGACAGCTCTCTAGAGCAGCCATATCTGTTTTCAGTGAACGAGGCCAGTAGAGTTGCATGGGGAGTGCAAACACATCCTCAGTAGATAAACACTGCTGGTATTTGCTCATCCACTAGAACGTCTCAGCCCCTTGCTAGGCATACCAAGCCCTCCCATCCCCACACTCACATGTGCTGTGGAGCATTGCTGTAGGAGCCGTGTTCTAGTTTCTGCCACTTGCCGAGGTGGGCGGCAGACCTGTGGAGCAGGTCACAGTACTTGGGAGGCAGCAGCTGCGTGGTGAGCATGACAAAGGCATTGATCCACACCATGATGAGGTGCTCGCAGGACCAGCGCATGTCATAGTACTGGGTGCTCTGCAAAGAGACCAGACAAGAACTTGGCACCACTGTCACAAAGCAGAAGGAGGATGACAAGGGACATACTGCATGTGCATCCAGCAGACCCACACCACACGTTACAGGCATGCGCTTTTGGACCGGTGATTTCGGAGGGTTACGGCTTAGGAGGCGCTCAAGGCTCCCTTCTCCTTGAGCTGCAGGAGAAAGGGCAGGGGATGATGCTGCAGCTGGTGCATCTCCTCCTCCAGCAGCAGGTAACAAGGCAGCTTGCTTGCCACAGAACTGCCCCAGGAGCACCAATTGCACCAAGACTGCTACATGGATTGTGGAGCCCTGCCCATTTCTCTGCACAAACTGGAACTTATTCAAATTAGAGAAATGACAGATGAAAAAATATAACCCCCACACTGACAAGAGGTTCTTGGATTTAGTTTGCCAAGCATCCTAGTTGGCTCTAAAAGGCTGACCACCAAAGCCTCTGATCCAAGCACTCAAAAGCCACGATGTTGGATCTGAGACGGGTAACAACAGGTTCTCTTTTCTAGGAAGAACACAGCTATCCATCTGCCTAGGACAGGGGGTGGGAGAAGGGGAGTTAGTAAGTGGGGTGATGGGACTAGAGGTGCATCACATTTATGGCAATACCTATCTGCCAACCAGGAGCAGTACTAGTGCACTCCGGATGCAGCCATGCTCCGCTATCCGGGCTGCCAAAGGGGAGACAGAGAAAAGGGGAATTAACCAGGAATCTGGCCTGGCAGCAGTTCACACAACATTCAGAAGGAGACAGTGGGCAGGGGCACAGAGAGAGACGGACAACAGCTACCTTCACAAAGCACAGTGGCAGGAATGCCACATAGTAGGCACTGAAGAGAGAGTTGAAGAGAACTTCCTTGATCCTGCGGTTGAAGTCTGCTTTTAGACACTCCACCTCATTGCGGATGAGATCTGGGGAAAGGGGGCAGCTGTGGGTGGGGATAGATGTAGGATTATTGAACTGTTCTCTCAGGGATTCCCACAGGAGCGAGAAGAAGTCTTTGACCAGGCTGCTGACAGCTGAAGCCCCATCATCCGCCACCTGGTCCTGTACCAAGTAACCACAGTCTGCAGGTAGAGGCTGTGCTCTGCTGTCCTGGTGGAAGCAGCACAGAGGGACGTAGACACCAAACCTGCCGTGAAGGAAAGAAAAAAATGGCTGAAATAACAGCCATCCCAATAGGGGGCACCTCCCCAACAGGTACTGGCCCTGACAAGAGTGACAGCACATAGGAACCCCCCATTCCAGAAGCTAGCAGCCAACTCTTCTCCCCACTAAAAGGCCAGAGGCTGCAGCTTCAACACCTGTGCAGAGAAGTTTTTTTAAATCCCATTTGCAGAACCACCAACAGTCCCAAAAGCTCAGTTTTCAAGTGGCAGTAAACAAACACAGCTCACACAAACAGCAGCTGAGGCAATTCACTTCATCAACTCTGTGCCACCTCCTCACACCTTCCCCCAGCCACTCCTGCTTCCTTTTTAATCCTAAATCAAGGAGACATTACAGCCAACACTCTGCTTCCCACAGTGGCTCATGGCACCCCCAAGCAGCTGTGCACCCCCAAACACCCTACCCAGAAGGTTCAAAGTGGTGTCACTCACGGGTAGCCCAGGAAGAGAAGGTTGAGAACAGAATGGCTGCGGAAGAGGTTGACCAGAGTCCAGCAGAGCACCCATCCACAGAGGGTGAGCAGCACCAGGCGCACCATGTAGCACATCAGCGATGTTGCACCCACCTGAGAGGCCTGCAAATGGAGAGGAAACACTCAGCAGTCCTATAACAACCAGTGCTAGAAGATAAGCACAAGGGATGCCTGTGGAGGATGAGCAGGGAGAGGGTGCCAGGAGGTACTAGAAGAGGGATAGGTGCCCTCTTCCTCTCAGAAGCAGGAAACTGATTCTCTTACAAACATAAATGCCTTCAATTTTATTAATGATTGACAGGATCCAAAAGATTCAAATAATCATGAGTTGTGGGGTATGACTAAAATAGGGCCTTTGAAGAAAAATTCAGAGCTGCAAAGCAGAAAAATATTTTTGCTCAAGTCCCTTATTGCTCCGATGATAGCCCAGGATAGCCTGAAACCCATTTCCTCTCTCTCTTTTCTTTAGAAGGATCAGGTCTCAGCATTGTGAAAATTTGCAGCTGAGGGAAAAGAAGATGTGCACCTTCTCAATTCCAAACCCAGATTTCCATAATTTAGCTCTATTGGATGTGCAGGCTGCAGTGTAGTGAGAAGGCACCACAGCAAGAAAGCCTGATCCAATCTCCAGAGGAGAGAAGGGAACTGAGCTATGAAAAGATTCTTAAGAGTTAGAGCCAATACATGGGATGCACAAGAACCTGCGTGGAAGATTTCAATGCAGAAATTTCAGCCTATGGCAAGTCTTACAGAGGATGTGAACTTACATGAAAATGGAAGGAATCAGTTGAAAAGAGACCTTCAGAGTTCCCACCTTGTCCACTTATCTATTCAACAGGACATAACTGTTCCTTTATTTAATTTACTTATTTTTAAACACTGCTTAGTTGCTTAGCCTAGAGTTGTATTAGTTATTTCAGTGGACAAAACTTCTATTTTCCTGAAAATGACCTTTTACAGAGACTTAATTTGGCCTGGTTCTGCTCCCACAAACACAGAGGTCTCAAAATGTGTGGTGACATGACCAGAGTCTGAGTTACTGACTAACCAGGACTGGAAAAGCAGTTCTACCAGTATTCCTATGTCACTTCAGTGTAGTCAGACATTCTCCACCTGACTCTTCCCCCTCTGAGCTCCTGTTCATTCTTCTTGTCTTGGCCAACCTCCCTATTTGCCTTTTTGCTACTTGACTTGCAATTCTCTCAGCCACTTCTCTAGCACGAGATAGTGGGGTACAGTATTGTACCTGCAGAGATAAATAAGCAAGTGGGACCATTTAATCTCCTCCAAGATGAAGAGCCAACAAAGCTACCCAATACTACAGGACATGACTGGTCTCAAGGAGAAAACTCCAAGGCAGAAAAGCATCCTCAAAATCTTAGTCCTTCACACCCAGAATCTTCTGAGGGAAGAAACCTTCCAACCTGCAGAATTTTCCTAGGCCATGGATGACCATGTTCTGCAGCAAGTTCTACAGGCAGGAGAGGGAACAGTGGGAATGTTACCTCAGAGATAATGGCCCACACCAGCCTCCGTGCCAGCATCACTGTGATGAACGCCGCCAGGTGGTAGTCAATGAGGTGAAAATTCTGAAGGAGGAAAGAAAAAAGATCTTCACCAGGAAAAGGGACTCTGAAACCACCCAGATGGGGTGGGACTAGAAAACTGGCTGGTGGAGAGTACATTAGCACCTCACATAAGCATTCCCCAGATCTCTCTATTAGGGATGAAGGGAAATCAATAAACATTAGTAATATAGGAACGTCTCCAGAAGCAAGATCTCCTCCACAGGGAGATTCCTTCCCATGGAGAGGTTTCCACAGAAAACAAAACAAACCAATCCTTCAGGCAGGTATTTTTGGGGTCAAAGGGACATCTAGAACCAGAATCCTACCATGGAGAACAGGTTGCAGGTTCTCAACAGAAAAGCCCCTGAACAATCAGACAAAGGGCAGCCAAACTGGAGTCTAGAGTGAGCACACCAGCTCACTTTCCCTTTTGGTCTCAAAAATGGTCTGTAGCAACCAGTGCTTCCTGATGAAACCAAGCTGATCTGAGAAACCTCATCTTCATTGGCCATGAAGAAGTTCTCTAGCTGCTCTTACAGCTTTTCAGTGAAGCCATCCAATATATTCTGGCCAGAAGAGTTAGTAGACTCTGAATACTGCTGCTTTTGGTACTTCAGGGACATTTTGGGTAAAAAAGAATGCTTGAGTTGTGATGGGAATAAACAAACGACCGTTAAGTCCTGGTGGGTAGGGAGCCCCAGACAGAGTGCTTTTACTTCTAAGCCAGCTGTGTCCAGCACGGCAGGGCTGAGCAGGAGGCTGGTGACTGGAACACCAGCACCACCTGTCGGTACAGGTAACTGAGGGACCACCTCGTGCTTCCAAGCAGCCTTTAGGACACGGTTCCAGCTGCACAGGCCGACTTTGCTCACTTGAGGCCTGCTGGCTCACAGGCAGCTTATTGGGGCAGCAAGAACACTGAAACCGAGGAGGTCGAGAGCTTTACATAAGCTGAGGATCTGACCCCGTCCTCCACTGTGCTGCTCACTTGCTCTGAGATCCTAACAAAAATCTGCACATCTTCCTTCTCTCAGGCTCTGTTGTTTCAACCGGCAAGGGGCACTCACAGCAGGAGACAGCTCCTGGAGTCTCAACTCTGTGTCAAACCCTAGGGACTAGCTAGACCATGCAAACATGTGCAAGAAGTATCCCCTGAAGGAGTCCTGCTGACTTCTCTCTCTCTCCTGCCATGATTTTCTCCCCTGTAAAATGGGGGATGACATGGCCCTGACTGATGGGGGTGCATGTGAACTCTCATTTACTCCCTTAATGTCAAATGCTTGGTGATTCCTGGATTGAAGAAGCATGAAAGGAGCTGTGTAATGAAAAAGCCTGAGTGATGGCACTTGCTGGGGAACTCACCAGTGAGGTGCAGGAAGCAGGGTGATTGTATGGGTACCACCAGACAGTCTTGTAGATGTTGATGTACTGAATGAAGAGGGCTACCAAAAGGTAGATGAAGAACAGGAATTCAAAGAGAAGGCTCCCATCCAATGGCAGGTCAGGGATCCGGCAGTGACGCACAGGCTCTGGAGTAATCAGTGCTGTGATCGGAGGTGCTGACAGGCTGATGGCATTACCATTCCTGAAGCAGATGGACATCACTTACTTGGTAAATATTCTCCATCATCTCTGACATTTCCCAGGATAGAGTGCTTGAGGTTGTAAATATGAGACTAGGTATTACCAGGGGAGAGGTGACAGCAGTTTTGCATTCCTATTTATGACATGAGACATGAGGCTGGTGGTGACCTCCATCATCTTAGCTCAGACAAAACCCTTATCCAGAATTTTCTCTGAATGACAGCTTGATCTGTCAGAAGTGCTGTGACATGCCCAGCAATATTTCAGTAAACTTGCAGACTGAGGAGCAGACACACAGAGCTAAAATCATTAAGGACTCTGTGCTACACCCAACAGTTAATATTGGCTTTCCATCCATCACCAGGACACTACAGTAGCACCCAGCCTCCTTCTCCAGCACAGCAAAGTGCCCATTGTCTTTCTGTTCATAGTTCCTCTTTTAAAAAGATGAGTAACTAAAAATGGAATGGAGTAGTTCAGCCACTTCCTAAAGGCTAACCTCTCAAGTGTTCTCATACTTCCTTCTTTTCTAGCTTTCAGAGGAGCATAGGACAAAGCTCTGGCATACTGAACTGGTAGAGGAACTATGCTATGTCTGACTGAAACCAGATAAGCAACGCTCTCCCAGGACCCTGGGGCCCTGACACCACAGTCTCGACATCACTTGCTTCTTGCTTCCAAAGAACTTTAAACTGTGCTATCTGTCCCTCTGTCCCTGACAGAGAAGTCTGTAAAGGCCAAAGCTAAATGGCTTGGATTGCTCTACTCTGTAAGAATGAACCTATACCAGGGCCCCAGCATGCAGCAAATAGCTTCTCTGGTCTGCCAACTTTTTATGGAAAGAAGTAATGCTGGGCCCTTTCAGTTTTTATACCAAATGTGGTAATCTCAATGTCACTGCATGTCTGTTCCTGTTTCAGCCCCCAACTTCCCCAGAAATTGCAGGTCATCTCTACCAACTATGAGAATTAGTTTCATCAACCTGCAGGTATAAAACAGAATATGGGCATCCTCCTGCCTTGTGTTTCTATTATGTAGGAGGAGGAGTCACAGCTGTACTCTGATGTGTCACATTAATTCCCCAGGGCAGTGAAGGTAGGTGAGTGAGACAAGGACTCATCATTTGCTAGGACTCACTGCTCTGGAAACTGCTGCAGGAAAGGCAAATGAAGCATTGTGTGATTTCCACCCCTGTGTGATTTCTACTGTGACTGTTGTGACCACAAGAGAGTGGTGAAGGGGGGTTGAGACCACTGCCACAATCCCCTCCATGGGGCTGATTTTAATGCATGAAGTCAAAAGAGGGGCTGCAGAGGGAAGCATGTACCACAGCAGAGCTGAGAAGGGAAGCTGGAAGAGGTTTGTCATGCAGGACTTGTTCCCTCTTGGATGAGTTGTCTCATAATACCACAGTGGAGGGCTCAAGGTTCCCCTCTCCCAACCCCTCACTTTCACCACAAAGCCATGCTCCCACACAGGGTTCAGGGTGGATCAAGGCTCCTTGCTTTCAGTGCTGTCCCAGCCACGGATGTCTCAAGAGCCCTGCCTCTGTCCTCACCTGTTTCTCAGACCAGTACCGTTTCCACAGCTCCCGCCAACCAGAGTCTGGAGAGAAGGCAAAGCGGAACGGCTTAGCTGCTGCCGGCTGGGTCCCCTCCTTCCACCGGGCATGACCAGGAACCAGTCCACTCCCAGTGCCTCCAGCAGGCTGTGCCCTGACACACAGACAACGATCCAAAAGCCTTCCCAAATCTGCAAAGGAGGCAGAAACATCACTTAAGCTTTAAACTCTGGTCACACTCACCCAGTTCACGCTCCAGCCAGGCAAATTCATGCAGAAGGGAGTCACTCCATACACTCAGAGCCCTGTGGGACAGCCACCAGCACTCTAAACCACTGTGCCACTTCAATGGCAGCAGGTCAGTGTCTGCTTGCACACCCAGAAGGAACACCACTGACACTGTGTCTCTAAAAAGGGGCTGCTTACATTAGCCATCAACAAATGACAGCACTTACTGCTGGCTGGAAAGTACCACTGAGCACCTCCAGAGCTGGAGATGACACAAATGTGTGCTTTATTTCAAAAGCAAACCTGGGAAGAGCCTTCTCCATGTTGTGGTTGAGCTACTAGAGCTTCACAGCTCTTTATAGGCACTCAGCACATTACTTGCCAGGCTCTGATGCTGGTAGGTAATTCAGACACCCTCTGGCAGACCTCTGAACAGAAAGACTCGTGTCCTTGAAGGAAACTGCATGGTCCAGCTCCCTTCTGTGCTAATGCCCAAATGACACCAAGGTAATACATCCATTTAAAAGTGGGTTTAGCTAGCAGAAAAGTGCAGCAAAACACACATGTATGCATGTACTTCAAATGCACATATGGGCAATCCCATAACCCAGCCCTGAAAAGAAAAATAATTCAGAAGTAAACTTGTACATATTTATTTACCTATTTATTTTTAATGACACACTTAAATCTATCAATTCCTTAAAATAAACTGCTATGAAAGAGGCTGGGCAACTCAGAATATCAGAACAATAGTGTCATTTATGGCATATTTTTCTTCTATTTCACTGGTCTCCCACATGACACTGCAAGGATTTTGGCAGTCAGGAAAGTTTCCAGTGGAAACACAGCAGACATAAGGGAGTGAAGGATTGAACTGGAGTGCACCTGTGCTGTACAGGAACAAGACACCAAGTGAGCATCTCACTACAAGGACTTTGGTGTGTCTGTGTGCCTGGAGTCCAAATCAGCTGCCCTTTTGGAAAAATCTCATAGCCAGAACCAACCCAGGGGCCAAAAAAGCACATCCACCTTCTGGGAAACTCCAGATGTAGCTTTGAAATGTACAGATGGAACCTATGGTCTATTTATAATTCAGTCATCACCTCCTTTAAAATCCCAAGAAATCACAGCTGGCAGAAATGCCAGAAGTTTTGTCAGTGAGTCACAGGACTGTCACCATGAACATAGCGTGCAGGAGTACTTCTCTAAAAAATTCCCTCAAAGAATTGCCCTTTGTATTAAAATTTCCTATCCTTCATCTCTACTCCAATAAACAATTGTCATTATTGAAACCAGGATACCAATTCTCAAACTTTCAACAAAAATCAAGATGTTTCAAAGGACGAATGCTTCCTGTATACCCACACAAAAGTCAGTTGGAAAAATCAAACCAAACCAAATCCAAAAAAACACATCAAAAACCAGAGATCCAGGAGGGAGAGAGAAAAAAAAATAAACAGGAGATATGAAAATGCATGAAAGGCAAGCAAACATTGGAGAATTTTGGTTTTGAGTAAATAGTGTGTTTTGGCAGACTTTAATACTCTTATATCTCCAATAGCAACACAACAGAGATTGAAGCCTTCCTTACCTTTCTTGTCAAGCAAGAATTTTCCCTACGATGTTCTAGAGTTTTACTTGGAAATATTTCTATTTCAGGAATTAAATATAAACAAGAAAATTCTCCTGCATGTGTAAGATGAGTAGGGGCAGCAACAAACAATGCAGAATTCACTTAGGGCATTCAGACACTTTCGATAAACAGCTAAAGTGAAGCAAAAAAATGAGGAAAAACCCCCCAAAAAAATGGCTTTCAAGTTTGTTCTAAGCCAAATTTAGCTACCACAGGGCCTGTGGTAGCTGAAACAATTGGTCTGATTCGACCTACAGGATATTTATGATAATGGATGCAATATGTTGGTGGTCTAATTAGTGCTATTAACAGTGGAAGGTAGTTTATAGCACATTCAATAATTCATGTAAATAATTTAACAGGTCTCATTAGTATCACCCCATTAGTATGCCTCACACGCTCGCCAATACAGACACTTGGACACAGAGTAATCGCAATTCCATCCCCTGGCTTTACAAACCAGTAAAATGCAGGTTTCTACCAGTAAAAACAACTGCCCATGGAAAGAAGCCATCCTTAACGTCAGTGCATATATTTTAAATGCACTTGAATAAGCCCTTTCACAGTGATTCATGAACATATAGACTGGGCAGTTCCTCAAGCCAAGCTTTAAATAACTTTAAATACTGGAGTCAGATCAAATTAGGTAGGCATTTTGTTGGAGCAAAATCTGCCTAAGAACCATCCCTTTTTTTGTTTGCTTTTATTTTGTAAAACTAGCCACACAAAACTGAAGCTCCAGAGATAAAGCTAAACAAAGCAGTGAGATTACACATCAGATTGTCTCTAAGTCTGCTTTTTTTTGGCCTTGAACCAATCAACAGCCCTCCTTTTTGAGGAGAAAGACATGGGGAAAAGCATTTTTATAGCTTTCAATTAATAAAGAAAGGCACGATTCTACTTTGAAAACGAGAAAAAAAGGTGTCCATAAACTCCTTACTCCAAGAGATAATATTCCAAGTCATATTAAGTATTAATGAAGAGTCTACCCTGCTCCCTTCTCTGTTTGCATTCCCCACCCCATCAGTGATTATATTTTATAGTCATGCAGAAAAAGTGAGTAATGAAAGATAAAAGCTTTTCCTGACAAGACTCTTCAGTCCATTAACGTGATTCCACACTGTTTTTCCAGTTCACTTACAATTTCCCTCAAAAAATAAGCGACATGCTTGTAGTCCCTTCATCCTCAAATCCTCAGAACCAGTATTACCTAGCCTCCAAGATATCCTCTCTGAGGCAAATGTGGGCATCATAAAAACACACAGGCAGAATGTGGAGAGCAGCTACAGAAGAGCAGACAGTGGTCCTGCCCATGCACAGGGAATGGATGTGGGTACGGACAGCTCTTGGGTTCAAGGGCAGACCATGCTTCAGGACAGAGACAACACTTTCATTTGTGACACAGTTACAAGAAAATCCAGAAACAGAAGGCATCAGATGCTCTGATTTCCAGTTCCTGCTTTTAGGACCACAGAAAGCACTTGGTAATTTTTTTTTTCTGTGCCACAATACCCTTCCTGCCCATCAGCTCCCCAGCTATCCTGACGAGGCAGGATCGTGGCAGGATCGTGGCAGGCAAGAACCACAGCTGTGTGCACGAGTTTACTGATAAAAAGCTAGGCAGATGAATTACTCACCAATTCAGAGGTGAAACAGTGTGCAGCCCTGTCCTGCTCACCAAGGCCCATCACTCAGAATCATGTTTCTGCATCAGCAGCTGCCCAAACAGCTCTTTCAAGAGGCAATCAGGAGAGAGTCAGTGACTCATCAGAATGGCAAGTGTGCCTGTTTCCCATCTCTTTGCTGGAAACGCTACAAAGCTCAGTCAGTTATTTTGATGGTGTTACCATTTTTTAATTGGAGAAAACTCCAAGCCTCTCCAGTCTTGTTGGGAAGCTTGCTGCACTGAGACATGAGAACTCCCAGAGTCTGGAAGACATTCAGGTGGCTTTCCTTGGCTCCACAAGTCCTAGCACCAGTTACTCACAAGAGCAGAAAGAGAAACATGGCCATCCTCACTTGGTGCAATGTGGCTCAAGAAGACCACAGGTCTCTCACTGCAACTCACCATCTCAATTAAAGCAACCTTCTTCCTGCTGAGGAAGCATGTGACAGCTGGGGGTGAAGCAACACATGGTCTCTGTGGTGAGGGACTCTCTCTGCCCCCACAGCAACACAGACACTCCTGGCAAGACTTTCCATTCAGGGTGTCTGTGCTTTGTGGAAACACACCTGCCCCGTGTGCAGAGCTCCCTAGCAGGGAAGCGCAGCCAGCCACCCCCACGACATGGCTGCAGAGCACTGACACAAAGCACAATTAGTTTCTGAAACTGAAAATGCTCTCTTGGTTGCTAATGTCCTTAACTCAACTCACTGCAGCTGGTCAGCCTAATCCTAAACTTGCAGTTGTCCAGCAATCCTAATATCTTTGCAAATTATCACACAAGTTTTCCTTTGAACTTTGAACTTCTGAGAGTCCTAGTTACTATAGGTTATTTTTACTTCCTTTTAGTGTGAACATCTTATTTATTTATTTAAATTAAAATAAAAAACAACCAAAACAAAACCAAACCCCCATTCTGACAGCTGGAAAAACAGACACAAAGCTAATAATTGACTCACCCAATATAACACCAAAAAGAAAAAGAATCACCAGAGAGCCAAGGAACAGAGATGGCTTCACCCAAGCCTTGGTCACAAGGCCACCTTGTCAGCACCCTCACATCTGCCACAACGGAAGCCACAAAGACACAAAATTTCTGTGAAAGCCCCAACTGGTCTGGGAATAAAATAAGCATTTAGTTGTTGCAAGGGAGGAAACAACCAACAGGTTATCAGATGGAAAGCTAAATATTTGGCTTGCACAGAGCTGCCCCGGTGCTAAGTCAACACAACCTTTCAACTCCGGCTGGATCCAAAGGCACACACCCGCCACCTGGCCCAGAGCTGGGAGGCAAAACCGGTTAGGAGGGAGGTCTCCATGTCAGCACATTTTCTAAGCCCTCATGCCATACAGAGAGATGGATTAAGATGGGGATTTGGCACAGAGAGAGACAGAAACCCCCCTGAAGTGCAGCCCAAGCACCATCAAACAGGAGAGCTGGGTGGGGAATCACCACTGTCAGGTGGTGCACCAGCAAGACTAATTTTTGCTCGGTGACTAATAACCTCCTCTGTAAAAACAAAACCAACCCATCAAGACCACGTCAGTGTAGGCTTTTCTGATACAGCACAACTCTGGCTGAAGAGGTTGCATCTATCAGTCCTCTACACAGATGCCAAAACCAAAGGGTCGAAGTAGCAAGATTATGGCAAGCGATGACAAACAGCATATGTACTGTATGACTTATTTCTAGTGTTTTCAGCAAGGAAGAGTAGAGCTAAGCAGCAGGGTAAGTGGGAAAAATAGAAGTTTTAGCTTAAGACAAGGGGAAGGCAGTGCCTGCCATTTGCAGCTGCCACAGTATTTCAAATACCCACATACAAAAATGGGAATGGGAAAGAAAAGTTTTTCAGGAAAAGCCTCTCAAAGTTAAAGTGCAGTAAGCTCAGTCAGCTCATTTTGCAGACATGTTAAAGTATAAGACATAGATTTAAGTTCTTAATACTCCAGATAAACAAAATTATCTAAGATACTAAAAAAGCCATTTTTAAACACAGAGAAATCCTATAAATTCCCTAAAAATCCCCTCAAAGACCTTACTTTAGGGGGTGCAAGGAAGAAGTCTCCAGAGGTATGCAGGCAATAGTGTCCCCTTCAGAAGACAGGCGAGTTCAGGTTTTGTGAATCGAAGGAAAGTTGAGACACACACTAAGCACTCTAAACAAACCTCTGGAGACTACAAGAACAAAGCCACAATTCCTGGTGTAATAAAACAGTATTACCTTATATTGCCATATAATTACCTTGTGCAACTAACTGCTGCAGCAGGTCAAAACAAACAGCTTAGGAAAACTTCAATGAATGACTGTAGTAATTTTATGAATGAAGACAAGAGAATTTATATTCCAAAAGGAAGTAAAAAAAAACAAAAAAAAAAAACCAAAGCCACAATGCAAGACCCTCAACGCTCAGCAGCTCCAAGTGGCCAATAACACTCCTCACCAAGCCAACAACAATTACACAGCTAGCAGCAAGACATTAACATTTTCTTTGGCTTCTTCTGATGTATACAGCAACACTCCCAGCCACATAGTGGATCCAGGAATAAAGAAAGCATTGGCTTGTTCTTGTGTGACAACAAGACAGAATTGCAAAGCTGAGCTTTTCCAGCAGCAGAGGGAAATGCAGGCCTGACCAGTTGGGTCACAGTCTATTTTGGTCCTCGAGTTCCCATGCTTCTGAATTGTCTGGGAAAAGGGACATCAAGCCCAGCCTCATCCAGAGTGAGAAGCCCAAACTAAAGAGCTGGAGGGAATTACTGAGCCAGACAGTTCTCTGAGCGTGTAACAACACAGAAGTTTTAACTCCAACTCCACATTACTGATAGAAACTGAAGTTCTGTTTAGAAGGGGACACTGGTTGGGAAGTGAAACACAAGGGCAGTGTTTCAGCAGCCACAACACAGGCAAAGCTATCAAAGCTGGCTGATAATACAATTTATCAACACGCGCTCACTCCTAAGTATATCTTGCACCAGAGCTCTTCAGTAAGCATTACGCACAGCCACAGCTCTGCTAAAACACAGCTACAGATCACTCTATATTATACCATGCCATGTGCAGTAACTGGGAAAGTCAGGGAATTTTAGGTATGGCCACTGAATTTTTTTTTTTCCAAGATATCAAGCCAAATGCACAACAAAACAGATCACTACTGACAGGGAAAAAAGAAGGGGAAAAAAATAGAAGATGCTCATGCTTTAAGAGCCCATCTTAAAATTTTCCATCAAGCAAGCCACCAAAATAGGCATTCTCCTCCCAACCTTGAACACAAACCCACAGTCTAATGGCCTGAGCACAGGCCAGGATATCTTCTGCTTTTTAATCTTTCCTCTTCAACTGACTTCCAGGGAACTTGTTTTACCAATACAGACCTCAGTTTCCTTATCCAAAACATGATAAACTCTTCTAAAGTACTTCTCCTCCCAAGGGTCTCTGTATGTAGTAGTGGATATTTTTTACAGCATTATTTTAGCGCTTTAGACAAGCTTTTTTTAAAACAAACAGAAGCAGCTTTCCTGCTGGTATTGTTCCTCTGCCAATCCCTATGTTTAATTTAATGGAGATCAGCCATGATGACAAATCATGGGGAGTCACTAGGATTTTTCTATTTTGTCCTCAAATAGCTAAAAATAAGGCAGGCATCTGCCATCTGTAGCAATGAGCTTGAGCGCATGAAGAAGAACACAAGTTAAAAACCACTTCCTTGAGCCTTTCACCAAGTCATCGCACTGGGATTCACAGCAGAAAGTATCAGTGAGACAATGCTTTGCACATCCCTGACGCTGCAGAAAAGCAACAACATTGCAGGGAATTTTAAACACATTGTAATTTGTATAAATCATAAATTTGCATTAAAATATAAACCACATATGAGGATGCACTGATTCTCCTCTACTTGCCTCTTAAACAACAGGTTCAGGTGACATAAATATTCCCCACAAAACAGTAAGTCTTCAATTCAACCTCCATGACTTTGGTAGGCAGGACTCAGAACTTTGTATGACTGTTTACAGAGCAACTAATCCAGCAGATTGAGAAAATGCAATAGGATACATTAATCCCTTGTATAATTAATTATACTGAGACTAATCCAGCTGTCTGAATCTGCATCCATGCTCCCCTATATGTATTTCTGGGCTGCAGATGTCTACTGATAATTTTGCTTTAAACCAACAATTCCAAACCTCCCAAAGGATGCCACTGCACCCTGTCTCCCAGGACAGCTCTCCTGACCAGGTTGCATTATACCCACTTCTCACCAGAAGTCTCATTTTTGCTTGCAATACCCAAAAAAATCAAGAAAACATTGGAAATAACTCACCAATGACAACAGCCCCCAAAGAACAGCATGAAATCTTCCAGGACAGTTTGTGAAAGCTTATGAGCTACTTTCCCAAATCAGACAGCTACTACAGATTTACCTCTGATATTAAAAATCCACCTGCTAACAGCTATGCCTATCTAACTGCAGCTTACCTAACTGTGGTAGGGTTAGAAACAAATGGACTAAAGTTCCAATTTTAACTGCCAGAAGAAAACTTCTTCCAGGATTTCATGATCCTGTGGCACAGGGAAAACACTGAGACTAAGGAGCAGAATGGTCTCAGAATTGCTACTATCTTGTTGCTTTCCACCACATCCATCTTTAGCAACTGTACCTCTACTGAGGAGTACTGAGTAGCCCAACTGGTTTCTGACCTGAATGCTCAGGGAAACTGGAAGCCACCTTAACAAACATTTCTAGCACATTTGCTCTTGGCTGTATTCTCAGACATCCAGATTGTGTGCCTATAGAAAGAAAGAAACTGTTAAGTTTTATGAAAACCAGGTTTGAGTCAATCTGCATTACATATCCTTTCAGAGAAAGATTTGTGTCCACTGCTACTCAGTTTCAAAACCAGCAGAAAGGTGTGGGGCTTCCCCTTCAAACACTGCATACAGAAGTAAATTTTTTAATCTAAAATTTCAGAACTAAGAGGAATGTCTGAAGAATAGACAAAAAAGTAATTATGCCTGTCTGCTTTTGAGTTCTAGTAACAGTACATCTACATTGGCAATGTTACATCAGCACAAATGTTGCTAACACAGGCAGGCCAGTAAGATGAGAATTGCTTTATTTCCTTAGCTTCCACTGAATCTACTGTGGTAAATGCCATTAGTGTCTCTGAAAAACAAGTAATTTCAGCAAGGTGCTTATCTGCATAATGCAAAAATTTTTATAAGAATTCATCATCTTACAAGCAGAATAGAAACATGCACTGCAAAGTAGGAAGCAAAATGTTTTATCCCCATTTTACAATCAGAAAGACAAAATAGAAGAGTAAGAAATAAAAGCCCTGCATTTTCAAAATTATTAATGATTTTGAATGCTCTGGTTGAGGCAGTATAGACACCTCCATTAGCAGGAACATGGACACCCAGAGCTTCTGAAAGTCAGGTCTCAAATGCTGCCAAGAGACAGCCAGGAATGAGCTGTACAGGAGGCACGCAGGTGTTCTATGGTCTTGAGATCGGGAGTACACACTGAGCACGGGTCACTGTGTCACTGATATCACTTGAGCTTCTTGTTGTTCCAAATAAATCAAACCTGGAAAACATTACCACCTGCTGTGCTGGTTTGTACAGCAAAACCCCAGGCAAAGAAGCTCAAGAACAGGAACAAGGAGTAGCTGCATCTACACCTAAAGATAAGGGTGTCAGATAAGGGACAACAAGGAGCACATGAAGTTTCAGCCCAAACCCCAGAGGGGTCAGCATTGCCTGGCACAATGAGCACACCAGTGAGCCCAGATTTTACCAGCAGAGTATAATCCAAGCACCTTGGCTGAAGGAGTCTGCACTCCAAGAGCTGCAGCTGGAAGGAGGAATGAGCGTCAGAAACACTCCAACAGCAGGAGTGCCAGGAGGTGAGCCATGGAGCAGAATGTGGGTTAAAAAGGGCTGATGTTCTCTGCCTTCAGCATCCTGTAAAACTGGAGCTGAGCCATTCCAGTCCCACCCCTGTATTAGTGTATCCCTCTCCCAGAAATCTCTTCTGGTTACAGTGAGTTAACAGACGAAGGGATGGTTAGAGAAGGGATGCCTTGTCTCCAAAAATTTTGTAACTCACCCCTTTGTAACACAGACATCTCATTTCTCCACTTCCAGTCATAACAGACGACAGGGACATGAGGGGCCCCTTACTCACAATGGAAAGCATGCATGAGAGCAATCAGAGATTGCAAACAAAGCTGCCTCTGTTTCTGCTGTACGTTCACATGTTAAAATGATGCTGGAGTAGGGAAGGAGCTGTCTCATGTAATAGGGAAAATCATGTGCCCAACTGCTAGCCTATATAAGAGAGAATGATTGATACACTGTTTTCACTGCGGTACAAAAAAGAACAGCGACAGAAATGTGCACCCACATCCATTCTGGAAACGGTACCTTATGGCGGGTTGGATTTACCTGGACTTAGAGAAGACTGCCTCAACTCCTCATCTTCCACAGGACAGTCCCCTTGCAGGACTGGTTACATAGGGACAGCGCTTTAAAAGCCCAAAGCGCACACTGCCGTGACCCCAGCCCAACTTCCTCGTGTTTAATCCTCAACCCTCCTCCCACAGAGCACCCGGCTCCCAGCAGCGTGCGCGGACCTCCTGCTTTAACCCAAACACAGCAGGAAATGTCTCGAAGGAGAAGCCCGGGACCAAAAGC
Organism: Agelaius tricolor; assembly: GCF_023055355.1. Taxonomy (NCBI): domain Eukaryota; kingdom Metazoa; phylum Chordata; class Aves; order Passeriformes; family Icteridae; genus Agelaius; species Agelaius tricolor. The sequence continues at coordinate 24,496,575 of NW_027269269.1, forward strand.
CGTAACTTACCAGCAGGACGGAACAAACCCGGCGGAACCCTCCCCACCACTCACTCCCACACACACAGACACACACCCCAGGTTTCGGAGGGGAGCTCCGGCGGTCGCAGCCCGCCGCCCGCCGGGGTAGCCGTGGCTCTCCCGGCGCTGCCCACAGGAGCGGCGGGGCCGTACTCACACATCCAAGCGCGGGCGGCGGCGCGGCTCGGACATCAGCCGGCAGCGGGGTCCCCTCCGGCGGCAGCGGCCCGGCGGCGAGACCCGGCCCCGGCAACCCCCGGCCCGCCCGGGGGGAACGAGGCTGCGGCGGCGGCGGTGGGAGCCCCGCGGAGCGTCCCTCCTCCCGCCGGGCAGACCCACCTCGCCGCTGCCCCGCGGCGGGGCAGGAGCAGGGGAAGGGATAGGAGGAGAAGAGGAGGCAGGCGGGCGGGTCCGGCCTCGGCGCCCCGGCGCGGCCCTGCACAGCGCCGGCTACCCGGGAGACGTGGCAGTGAGGGCTGATGCTCTCATCACGCGGCGACAGCGGCGGCGGCCCGCGGCGGCAGCGGCCGGCCCAGGGAGGGCAGGAGCCGCGGGGAGGGCGGGGCCGCGGCCGCGCCGCGCCGCCATCTTGGTGGTGGCAGGCAGGGCTCAGGTGCTGCCGCCGGCCAGGCCTCGCTGCTGGGGCTCCGCAGAGCCACACCGAACCACGAAATCAATCAGGTCGGAAAAGACCTCTGAGATCGTGGAGACCAACCTATGGCTGATCACCATCTTGACAACCAGACCATGGCACTGAGAGCCACATCCAGTCTTTCCCTTAAACACCTCCAGGATCCGTGACTCCACCACCTCCCTCGACAGCCCCTTCCAATGTCTAATCATCCTTTTAGTCGAAGAAATTCCTCCTAAAGTCCAATCCAAACCTCCTCTGGCACAGTTTAAGACTGTGTCCTTTTATCCTGTTGCTTGTTGCCTGGGAGGAGACCAAGAGAGTGATATAAGGTCCCCCCCAAGCTTTCTCTTCTCCAGGCTAAACCCCAACTCCCTCAGCTGCTCCTCAGAGGACTTGTGCTCCAGACCCTTCACCAGCTCCATTGCCCTTCTCTGGACTCACTCCAGCATCTCAATGCCTTTCTTGTAGTGGGGGGCCCAGAACTGGACACAGGACTCAAGGTGTTGCCATGTTTTGCATCATGAGATGCCATTTAAAACAAAATCATAACATCATAATTAACTGCTTCATTACAGGCAGCACATCTATTTATCCCATGGCTGAACATCAGCAGCTGAAAAACCCTTCTGCCATTGCCACCCTCAGCCAAGGCGGAGAAGGCTCGTGTTCCCATTTGAAACCAGCACAGTATCCACCCATTATTCTACATCATTTACATCATGCCAGCTCCCATGCTTTCAAATATCCCATCACTCTTCCTGTCCTTTGGTGTATGCACATAGATACCATTCCCTGTCTCTATAAAATGTGAATTGAGTTCATTTTGTCCATGACCTTGAGCTCCATTTGCCATTACAGACTTCCAGGGCAGAGAAGACGGTGTGTGTTGTTGGACTGTTGCATGGTGAAGCCAGTTCTGATTACATCACCATTGCACTTATCCATATTTATCAAAGTTCATTCTCTAATTATGTGGTAATCAAAAGGGAGTTGGGTTCAAATCCCCAAATCCAGAGTTAGTGGAGTCAGGTGCTGTAAAGTGCCCAATGCACTGATGAGTGTACCACTACCATATATGTGATAGCACACAGTCTTACATAGCAATTACATCAAACAGTTTAATAAATTGTAATTCCCACCCATAATCAAATACTCCTGACACACACAGCACACACCGGACTTCCCCATCCTTCTGAATTACCCATCAAGTACCCAAGTCCTTGAACAAAAGCAATCCCATGGATTGCTTTGGCTTTGCCTGAGGCAGGAATAACCCAGACTTTTTCCCCCAGCATATTTTTCATGTGCACTACTGGATATTTACCCCATTGTCCAGTATGTAAAAGTTTTGACTGAGCAGTGCCAGTCTGACCGACAGATTCCCTAGTGCTGACTAACCAGGTGGCTTTTGCTAAATGTTTGAAGATTCCACCACCCATTGCTCTCAGTGCAGTCTTTAATAGTTCATTGCACTGCTTAACTTTTCCCGGAGGCTGGTGTGCAATAGGATGTGTAATATCCACTCAATGCTATGTTTTTGGCCCAGTTGTCTACAAGGTTGTTTTGGAAGAGTCTCATTGTGTAAGACAGTTGTTTATAGCCTACCAGATCCCCACAAAACTTGTTTTTCAAGGCCCAGGATAGTTTTCTGGGTGGTGATATGGGGCCCAGAATATGTTTCCAGCCCTCCAGTAAGCCCATGGATGATCTGTGGGAATGTAATTCATTCACTCTGCCAGCCCCCCTTGTATTTATATTTCAGCCCCTGTTCTTCATACTAGAGAGTCTTTAACCACTTGACTTGCTTAATTGCTGCATGCTGCACATTCATGGATAGCCTGGGTGACAGTGTCCATGGTCAAATCTACCCCTCAATCACTCTCTAATCTGTCTATAGTTGTATCGTGTTCTTGATGGCCTGAGGTGTCATGGGCCCACTGAGCTATAAATTATTCACCTTTATGTTGCCAATCCAGATCCGCCTGAGCCACCTATTGGTTGTTTTGATGTTCTGCAGTGGCCTGACTCGAGCGCACGAGCATTTACGTGATGCTCCTTCCCAACAAGGTTCTCCACGCAGGCAGCAATATCCTGTGCTGCAATATCCAGGATATCCAGCAATAACAGTGCAGTGGCCCAGGTGGGTTTACCTCTGCACTGCCAGTTCCTCTGCTTCCATCACTGCAACCCTCTCCACAGGGCAATTGCCATCATCCCTGAGTCAGTAGAGTGGTAAAGTATTGGCCATTTTCCCCATTCAACAATGTCTAAAGCCAGCTGCATGGCTTTCACCTCTGCAAACTGACTAGACTTACCTTCTCCTTCAGCAGTTTCTGCAACTTGTCATAGGGCACCCCATACAGCTGCCTTCCACCTCCAATGCTTTCCTACAACACATCGGGACCCATCAATAAACAGGGTGTATTGCTTCTCAATTTCTGATAATTTGTCATACGGTGCAGCCTCTTTGGCACATGTCACCTTCTCCTATGACCATATTCTGAAATCTTTACCTTCTGGCCACTTCATGATCACTTTCAAGATTCCTGGGTGCCTGGGTTTTCCTGTTTGAGCTCATTGTGTGGTCAGTGGTCTCCCACTTATTCCATGTAGCCTCAGTTGTCTGAAGTGCAGAGGAGACTTTCCCTTTGAGCATCCAGTCCAGCAGAGGTAACCAGGGTGCCAGGAGCAGCTCTGCTTCAGTACCAGTCACTTCCAAAGCAACTCAAACCCCTTCATAAGGTGCAATTGTCTCTTTTTCAGCTGGAATGTAGCAAGCCTTAGATCCTCTGTATCTCTGTCTCCAAAAGCCATGGGGTTGACCTCGAGTCTCCCATGGTGCTTTCTGCCAAAGGTTCCATGTCAGGTCAATCTCCCTGGCTGCAGCAGAGAGCTCGTTTCTAACATCTCACCCTGCCCTGGCTGCAGCAGAGCATTTCTAACATCTTGCCCTGCCCAGACTGGCACAAGGGCTATTGCATGAACTATCTCCTGTTTAATTTGTTCAAAGACTTCTTGCTGCTCCAGGTCCCATTTGGTACCACTCTTCTGCTGGGTCACTTGATAGAGAGGACTGTAATTTGGAATGTTCATTCTCCAAAAACCCATAACACCTAAGAAATCTTGTCTTTCTTTCTTGCTAGATGCTGGACATGTGGCTGTCGTTTTGCTGATCACACCTACTGGGATCTAATGATGTCCATCTTGTCTGGATGACATATTACATCTTCCTTGAAGGGATGCTTTGACAGAAGTGAGCTTCAAAGGCTGAGGACTTGTATCCCTTTCCTAATAAGCTTATCAGTGCCCCTTTCCCTAGAGAGTGTGGTGGTTTGACAGGAAATATGTTTTCTGGGATGCTGTGGTTAGGCCAATGGGTGCTCAGATTTTAATATTGGCACCTAATGTGGCCATTGGGACATTGGATCCGCCTCTGAGAGCACAGGGTTAAAGCAGGGCTCTCCCCTGGGAGGCTCTCTTGGGTTCCGGTCAGTGAAAGGTTCAGAGCTCCCCTGCCTGGCTGCGGGCTGGGCAGGGGAGGGGAAGCCATGTGAGGTAGGCTGGGGCCCTGGACAGAAGGGAGGTGAAGGCCCCTGCAGGATGGAAGGGTGGAGGAGCACTGAGAGACATCGGGCAGCCACCCCCACCCCCAGGAGAGACAGAACTGGTGCCTGTGCTTGTGCCACCTTGAAATTTAATAGTGGCCGGCCGAGAAGGAGAAGGGGGGGTGCGGCAAGAAGGTGCCCTGCTGGGCAGCCGTGGGAGTTCTGGACAGACAGAGCCTCAGATTTTTAACCCTTTCCTTGGATGATGGAAACCTTGCAAATGCTAATCCTCCTGGAGCTGAATGAGAAGAGAGATAGAGATGAGATAAGAGGAAATGGGCCACGAGAGAAATAGAGAAGAACTCAGGTGGAAGAGATGATGGAGTAGCTTATGCTGGACTCTTTTTGTGTAGCCATGGACAGAGCCATGTTTCCTTGTGATACAGGGACTGCATTCTAGGGGGAGGCAATGCCTCAGGACCAAGAGGTTCAGTGTGGGTACCCCTCGGCCCCAGGGGGTGAAAAATATGGGGGGGGACAGATGTCCCAAAGTTGAGACTGTGCCTTTTTGGAGTGGGACAAAGCATCCTTAAAAGTTGACCCTAGAAGCAGCTCTGGTCCATGTTCAGTGGTGAGAGCGCTGGACATGAAAGGAAGAGGTCACCATTGGCACAAGAAGGACTCCTTCTCCTCTTGATGAACTGAGGATTGAGTATTCTGAAGGGTGGTGCTGGACTGAGAGTTGATGATTTGGGGGATGTATTGTATTGGGAATTTGGTGGGGAGGAGGAGGAGATGTATTTGTGAAGTTTTCATTTTCCTTGTGTGTGTGGGTTTTTTTTCCTTGTAGTTTAGTTAATATTTTTTTTTTCTTAGTGGGAGCCTGCTTTGCTTATTCCTGGTCACATCTCACAGCAGAAACCAGGAAGAGAGTATTCTCATGGAGGCACTGGCATTGTGCCAGTGTCAAACCATGACAAGAGTAACCCCAAATGCTTGGCTTCCCTACTTTCTTATTCCAGGCTGCTAGTCCCATTATCCCAGCATTTTAGCAGCCAAGTGATAATGTGTTCACCTGGACGATAGATGAAATCTTTTCCCATAATGCATAACTCAGTGATAGGGATCACGTGGTGGTTACCTTTTGTTCTGCTTCTTCCTCCTTTTCTTGAGGTGGCCCTGCTTTGTCCCCCTTACTAAATGAGCAGACTTTCGTGTCCATTTCTTCTTGTCTATAGGGGTGACTGTCACTGGCATGGGTTGGGTCTCTGGTTCAGCTGCAGTCCCTGTCACTGGGGTTGGAGTAGTTGCAGTGCCTAATGCTTTGCCATCAGATCCAGACCATCTCGCCCCCTTGAGGTACTGAAGAGTGTTGAACAGGGATCAGTAGGTGTGGGCCAGGCCCCAGCACATCTCCATGACTTGTGCCTGTCTGGAATTGACAGGGTAACAGAATTCTTTTCCCAAATATTTATTCTGCACTTGTTCAGGGAGGAGGCTTCAAGACACTGGAGGTGCCCACTGTCCTAGGTACTTGCAACATGCTATCCCACACATCCTGCTACTTTTAACTATCCAAACTCAGGGAATTCTCTTGGTCTTATTCTTAAATAGTTCTTTAACCGTAAACAAGACCTGGAACACATTCAACATTCCTGGAAATAGGACCGTGCTGGTTTCAACATCACAAGGACATTCACAATTTTCAAAATCCTCGAACACTACTGTAATTAGCCTGGCAGGAAAGGGGAAAGTGTGGAAGGATATCTTCTCCATAGGTTGTCTCTTGGAGGAGGAAAGAAAAAAGGTGTGATTATTGGTAGTTCCCAACAGATGGCTCTCGAAGAACAGAGGTGAGCAATGCTGAATACACACACCAGATTAGTCTTGCAACCAGTAATTCTATCATATCACAAGCCAGCATTACAAAGTACAATAAAATGATAACCTTAGCCCAGACCTCAAAGGCGATAAAGCCAAGAGAGGGAACACGTGCTGCAAGCAAAGTGCTGGATAATATAGCCCTGAGAACAAGTGCAATGACTCTGAGAGCAAGTAAATCAATGTTGTGACCAGTGATCGTTAAACCAATGCAGTGAATGCTTATAACAAATTTGTTTTAACATGCTCTGGTCAGATCTGTCCTTATCTCAACCCTCAGTGTTTCATGTTGGGTGCCAAAAAGGATATTGACTCAGTGTAACACCAGCTGGCAACTAAGTACCACCCGGACTCACTGCCCCACCCACCCCACAGAGGGATGGGGAGGAGAACTGGAAAAAGATCAAATCTGTGGGTTGGGATAAGAGCAACTTAATAACTGACATAAAGTAAAATTCTAATGCAACTAGTAATAATTGTAATGAAAACAGAGATAACGGAAGGAGAGAGAGAGAGAAATAAAAGTCAATATAAGAGAAGTCAACAAGCCAACAGTCATGCACAATACAGTTGCTCACCACCCGCTGATTGATGCCCAGCCTATCCCCTAGAAGCCAGCAGTGACTCCTGGCCAGCTTCTTCCAGTTTGTATCCTGAGCATGACATTATATGGTTTGGAATACCCTGTTGGCCTGCCTGGGACAGCTGTCCTGGCCATGCTCCCTCCCAATTTCTTGCTCACCTGCTCCCTGCAGAGCATGGGAAGCTGAAAAATTCTTCACTTAGGGTAAGCAGTACTTAGCAACAACGACAACATCATTGTATAATCAACATTATTCTCATACTGAATTCAAAACACAGCACCGTACCAGCTACTAGGAAGAAAATTGACTCTATCCCAGCCAAAACCAGGACAGCTGTTCTGTTTTACTTTTAAAACAAATGTCTGGAAGGGGCTCTGGTAAAGTCTTTTTGGCTTATCAATGTGATTGGGCTTGTTTCTGACAGAGAATTCTCCCTCTTCATTCCCTGCCAGCAGATCAGGGTCTATGCCTCATGCATTCATTCACTTTCCTTGCTTCTGCCTCAGCAGAATCCTCACATAATTTCCATGTCTACAAACTGGATCACAGATGCTGCTCAGTGAACAGACTGATTGTGTCTGCCTCACTGCCCTCACACCTCAACTTTGCTGATCCTTCCCCTTTAGCCACAGAAATGACCAGTGACACCCCAGCTGTACCAACAGACTGTCTGTAGTTTTGTGTCTGAACCTCTGTAATGCACACCTTGTACTAGGAAATCTGCCAAAGCATTTCATTGCTCCAGATCAGCTGCAAAAAATATCCAAACAAAACAGTGAAATATTTAAGAAGACAAATTGTTCTTATCCTCAGTCCAGGTATCTCTGAGGCCTGAGATGCCTGCTCCAAGAGAAACCTGATCTTTGTGTGAAATATGCCCAGGAGATCTTAGCTGATGGAACTGTGCAACAAACCACAGTACAGTAGGAGACAGATCTGTGCTAATTCAACAGGGGTGAAATTCCTTCTCAGTCACAAATCTGAACAGCAGTTCAAGCCCAGATACATGCAGATGAACTTTACAGCTGCTGTGCATTTTGACTAGAAGTAACTTTGTGCTATTTATAAAAGTTAGGCTTATGACTTGAGTACAGCTTTGGTTGGATGCTTTAAAGGTTTACATACCCTCCTCCCTAGCATATTATGTATTAATTGTTAAGTCTACAGAATTCAATAAAATGGTATGGAGATTTAGGTGTCTCATCTTTTCCTTTCTCATTTTCACATGGCAATATTAATGTGGCCAGAGCTATCATGGTGTGACAATTTATACCCATCTACCCTTGATATAATATTTCAGAAATAACTTGGATTTGTCTGCCAGGGTCCTTGTGAGCAATCCATGGCATGTTGTATTTTTATCACTGAATTAATCAGAGAGCTGCATGAATGTTTGAGACCTTGCTTTCCTCATACTTGCAAGGAAACTGTAATCCAGATTGAGCCAAGGAAACTAGTACTGAGGAATAAGGATCAGGTCAGGCAGAATGGGAAAGGTGAGACCTTCCTTGCTAGGTTTTGTGAAATCACCCTTAGTTATCAGTCTTCTAACTTATCCTTCTTGCGACTTTACCATAAATCTTTGGGATATGTGTGTGAGAAGACCATCAAAGTACACAGGCCCAGACCCTTCTTTGATTAAATGTGGAACTGCTGCAGGATCTTAGATAAAACACTCCTACTGAGTTATGCAACACCAGTTTGCCCCCAGCAAACACTAACAATATAAAACTTTTTACACTGTAAGCCTATTTGGTTTTCCTATCTGTTCCTTCCAACTCTCATTTCCTTTCTGTTATTTAGGTTAATGCCCTTTTCACCTACTTCTCGCTTCTGCTGTGTTTCATGTCTGTTTTCTGCTGTCTCTGAGAAAACATAGACCCCTTTTACTGCTCACTCTCCTTCCTGTTTCAAATACTTTTCCTGTCTGACTGGCTCATCAATTTTTCATTTTATCAAACACCTCCTCTATCCTTTCACTCCAGGGCTATTGTTCCACAAACTCGGGGACATAAACAGGTGATCCTGAACAGGAACAATCCTTTAAATTTACCCTGGGAGCACCCAATGTGGACTTCATGTCCAAGGAAACAGGTCTTCTAAGCATCTTCTAAAAGTATGAGTTATAAACAAATTTATTTAAAGTCACTGATGTCTATGTGAGTTGGAAACTAACCTGCAGGGCTTCAAAATCTACTGCAGCTCAACAAATAGCAGCATTAACATAATCAGACCCAAATGACCCATGATCTGATTCTGTTTGCTCAGAAATTCAGCCATTTCTATGGCACAGTATTGAGATAAACTAGTAGCATTAACAACCTGCTGAGAGGGATTTGATTTCTTAGGGAAACCTTTTATGTTGTGCTAGGCAAGTTGATGAGGTATCAGGTTTGCTGTTAATATCATTGCTGCTTCCGGACTGGAAAAAAAATTCTTTTCATCACCTCAATGTAATAATATTGCTCAGCATGCCATGTACTGTGTGACCTTCTCCCAGTTGGAGATGTAGCATTCCACTGAAATCCCTACTGCTAAATTTACAGATAATTATTTATTGGATGGCATTATTTCCACAACTAATGACCTTTGTTCCTTTTCAAACATTTAAAAAAACTCATTTTACACCTTGAAAACCTTGGGCCATGGGGAAATTTGGGGAAAACCCATCTTTTACTACATTTGCATATGGTGTGGAGCTCAGCAATGGTTGATATTCTGGCTGGGTTAAGTTCAGTCCTTGTCATATTCTACAAGTGAGATTAAAATCAGCAGCGAAAGAGCACACCTGAGACAACCTGAATATTTGAGGTAGGGGAAAAGGTAAGATTTGCTTAATGAAAGAATAAAGATAGATCACTGAAGGGGACCCCAGATTCAGGGTCTTTCTCAAGACTGTTCCCATGAGATCCACAAGGTTTTATTTTTTGGAACAAGCAGAACATTTATTCCAGAGAAAAAAAAAGCTGGTTAAACAAAGTTAGACAAATGTTAAATTTGCATGATAAGAATGTTTGTGGAGGAAAACACAAAGAAAGACTTTTATAAAAATGCAGTGTTCAATGGGCCATAAACAGAGTTATTTGCTGTTCTCAGAATGTTTCCCACATTCCCTGTGATCACTGCCATAGGCCAAATTTCCCTTTACATACATCCTTTAGACCCCTGCAGCACAGTATTCCTGATGGCTGCAAGTCCACACAACGCTTTCAGATCCTCTGCATAACTAAGTTTGTTTCTAGCATCTTCACACATACGTTTGTATTTTATCTCTCCCTTCCCTATCCTATGAGACCACCACCACCGTAATTTCAGGTCTCATTATTTGCTTCCTTCTCTTTGTTGGTCTGTAGGATGAGTGATTTGCTGTATGCACTTGATTTAAGATACACACTGGTTAAATCTGTGGTATGAGGGTGGACTGACAAAGTGATAATGCCAGTGCACTCTTGATGGGTCAAATAATGACTAACACTATGGGTCACTCTCTCAGCAGAGTGTCTTCTGTACCTACAGTTCTGACTTACACAGCACTAACAGAAACATACTATATTTGAGAACAATTCACCCTGGTAGATTTGTTTACAATCAGGAAGTAGCATCTGGATCTGACAATTACATAACATCATTAAACTTGACTAAAACTATCAATAGGTGTGACTGATGCCACTAGGAAAGGGGTCACTCATACAGCTATTACTGGACAACTACTCACAACCCTTTTAATTTTAGATTATCAACATTCTTTCCTATTTACAAACAGAAGGAATGTAATACTATCCTTCATTCTCCCTCACATCTAATTTTTGAAAATTTTATTGTTTTGCCTTTTTTTGATTTCCTACACTTTTAAGCAGAAACTTTCTACTCTCTGGTTCTTTCAACAGAAGTAATTTTTCTCCACAAAAGGAAATGAATTTTCCTCTATTCTTGAAGGACTTTTGTCGTACTTCAGAGCAGATGCCCCGTGGGTGCATCTGTATGCGGTGTGGGTGGGATATTCCAGCTCCTGGCAGGCACATATGCAGGCCTGTAGAGCAGCAAGCAGCAAGCCTCTAGAGCAGGGCAGCACCATGGTCATCCACACTGCTCCCATTTTGCTTTCCTCACTATGGTCAGTGAAACTGCTTTATTGTTTGCTCATATAATTTAAAATAATTGGCCTTTTTGGCCGGTAGGGGCGGTTAGGTTGAAAAGGTTTGCATGATTAAACAAGCGATGCTAAGTTACAGCAATATGAACTTTGGTTAATCCGTAAAGTAATCTAATATGTACTGCAGGTAAAAACACCTTTGATTTTTTAGGCTTTTTTCAAATATTAACTTCCCAGCAACAGCACCTTCAGCCATCTGCATGTGGGCACCAAACTTGAAGGGGTTTTCTGCACTCTTAGTGCTCGACACCAAAAGCCCCGTTGTGATTTCACTTAAGGAAGGGGAACAACATTCCCATTCCTGAACAAGTAGGTTTTCGAAGCAGGCATTTTAAGTTCTTATCACTAAGAACTCCTGCGGAGCCCCAGTTAATTTTCAATGTAAAGAAGTGCTGAATACCACAGAGCCGCAGAAGCACAGTTCGTGTCGAAAGGACCTTAAAGATTCGCTGGCTCCACCTCCTGCCACGGGCAGGGACATCTTCCATAGATACGTCTTGAGAGGAAGTGAGACTCGGCTGCTGAGGAGCACCAGCCATGCAAATGCTGTGATGCCCAAACTCTCGGAGCTCCCCCGCAGCTCCAAAAAACCCAAACCCCAGGCGGTTCAGCATTCCCGTAAATAGCAAGAGCTGGCAGAGTTCTGTCACCGCCACCAACGCCCCGGGCGTGCCAAGCCGCTGGCACCGTCCGAGCCGCGCTGACAGAGCCGTGCCTGCCGCGTTAGCTCGGGAAGCCCAAAGCAAACAAGCGGCTGCGGCCCGCCGGCCCGCTATTCCCGGGATGGCCCGGCAGCGGCAGCGGCAGCGGCAGCGGCGGGAGGGGCGCTGAGGGGAGCGCGGGAGGGGCGGCGCGGCGCCAGGGCGCCTGCGCGAGCGGGCGGGTGGGCGGCGAGCCGGGGGCCGCGGCGGGAGCGGGGCCGTGGCGCTGGGAGCGTGTCCCTGTCCCTGCGGCACCGGGAACCGTGCCGGGAGCGTGTCCGTGCCCCTGCGGCCCCGGGGGCACTGGGAGACGCGGGACCCGTAAGTACGAACTCCGTCTGCAGAGAGGGAGAGCGCGATGCGGGGCTGCCCGTCCTGAGGGCGAGCGGCAGAACCACGGGGGCGGGTGTGGAAATAGCGCTGGGGGATAACGAGTGCCCGGCCGGCGCTTGGTTTGGGGTCGTTGGCGAAAGGCGAAGGGTGTTGGTTTCATTGCACCTCCTCGGACTTGGAGCATCTGGTCCGTGGCCGAAACTGGGTCGTCTTGTGCCGCTCAGGACTTCCAGGGAGCCCGTGTGCGTGTGGGGAGCCCCTCATGGAGCATCACAGGCAGGACTTTAAGCGGTGATCGTGCAAGTAAGTCTACCGGGACATAATGTTCATCAGAACATAGCTTTACTGAAATAATTGGCAGTAGTTATATATTTAAAAATTACGTACTCGGTGGAAGTAGTTACTGTACTCGGGCTTGGGGATTGTAAGTTAGGAGGACGTCTGCAGTGCACTGGTTTTTGCATTCTAAGTACAGCTTTGGATGGTTTTGTGTTAAAGTAAATGTAGTACAGGATGTTATTTTCTCCATTTCACACATGGAGACCAGAGAACAGGCAAGTGATGCTCTTCACTAAACATTTTCTCACTGACAGGACATAAATGATTTCACTTGCTTCTCCTGATATTAATTTGGAAGAGCCAGAATAGTGATTAGTGGGCTTGAAAGGAGACTTGGACAAGTTCACAGAAACTGTCATTTGACAAAAATACTCCAGGTGATGATGGAAGCAACTACCTGAAAGGAGGTTGTAGCCAGGTGGGGGTTGGTCTCTTCTCCCAGGAAACCAGTGACAGGACACGAAGACACAGTCTTAAGCTGTGCCAGGGGAAGTTTAGGTTAGACATTATGAAGAAATCCTTCACAGAAAGAGTGATTGGGCATTGGAATGAGCTGCTGGGGAGATGGTGGAGTCACTGTCCCTGGAGGTGTTTAAAAACAGTCTGGATGTGGCACTTAGTGCCATGGTTCTGTTGATAAGGTGGTGCTAGGTCATAGATTGGACTTAATGATCTCAAACATCTTTCCCAACCTAGCTAATTCTGTGATTCTGTGAAATGTGTTTGCAGATGTTGAGGGGGAGCAGAAGTGGGGCTACTAGCATGAGTATTCAATAAGGTTTTAGTTCTGAATCATAATATAAATGCTTTTAAAGTAGAGCTCTGATAAGATTTGAAACCTTGCAGACTTTAAGACTTTCACAGCATTTTGGTAGTAACAGTCAAAAAGGAGAATATGTGTATTCAGTTGTTACTGACGCTTGCTTGTCTCAAAGAATTAACAATTAATATCTCTCATGGATTTAACATTTTTTCTACCCCTTTATTTAACAGCTGTGGAAGTTCCCAAGAGACAGCTGAGGCAGTTTACAAGACCGTTTTCAACAGAGAGGTTTAGAGGAAAGGAAGGTGAAAGTTTGATGTCTTTCAGATAGCTACTATTAAAAGAACCCAGAGAAATAAACTTTGTGATCAGTTTGCAGTCCTCAAATATTTACAGTTTTTTCAGTAAAGTTGGTAGCTATGTGAGATGCTCTTTCTCTAAATATTTTTTTTCTTTGCCAACTCATTGATGATTCTGTAGGTCTTCTGCTGTTAATTACAAACACTGATTAAATTTAGACTATGTAGAAGTGCACCTTTGGGGTTTTGTATTATTCTCTCTCACTGCTCAACTTGGATAATGTTTCATGAACCTTTCTTTAACAGTGTGAAGTATCACCTTTCATCCAAGATAATGTAACTGTGCCTGAGTTTTCTTGATAAACACTTCCTTTAGGTCTGATTGATCTTGCTTTGATTTATGTGGGTATTTCCTTGTCATTTTTGTAAAAGCTGTGTTTCATTTTCACAAATATGTTTCAGTTAGAAGTAAGACATTTGCTACTTCAGTTTTGGAAAGCTTGGGTTCTTGGTTTTTTCTTTGATTTGAGTTGGCATGTCCTTCTCTTTTAAATAATATGTAGGAGAAAAATAGAAATTGGAAGGTGCTTGATTGCTGGCTTTCTGTGATATGATCTTAAGTCTAAGTTAGCTTTATGAGTTTGGTGAACTTGTTTTTTGTTAGTTTGAAGGAGGTGTGCCTTGAGATTCTGTAGCCTGGGTGAATGACGCAAGAATTTGGTTAAAAACCCATTTTTTTTGGCAAATACATAGTTCAAAAGTCACCCAGCAGGTCTCTTGCTGAGATAGCTGGGGTTTTTGCCTCAGAGACTGGAAGTTTGGCCCTGAATACAAATGGGACCTTGCGAATATTGTAAAATGATGGGAGAATGCTTCCTTCACTTTTTTCTTTATGGGTTCCACATATTTAGGGTGTTTTATAAGTATTTTGTCTTCTGTTTGAAGTGCTTTGGCACGCCTACAAGTAACATGCCTTACAGCTACAACTGTGTCATCTTGGTGTCCCGAGAGCAACAGCTGAGTAAATATTTATTTATCAGGCAGGGAATTGTGGGATAAAGCTATCATGCATTATAATTCAGATAATCCCTTTAAACGGATACAGTGGTGATTGTAAATGTGTGCACTTACAAGTAATAGCAATGTATTTGGCTCTGATGTGGGTGAGGCAGCATCAGCACTAATCTTGTGCTTCCCCTCAATCTTCAGTCCTGTAGTTGATTTCTGAACTCTTGCATCTAATTTTGTTCATCAGTGAAATGGGAAGGGGTAAGACCTGCACAGTAGGTCCAAAAGGTTTAATAATAATCTGTCTCTCAGGAGTATATTTTTCAAATTACTTCTGCAAGCAATTGATTAAAATTTCTTGTTGCAATGTTGTGCTAGTTTTGAGATCCAAAATGTTGTTCTAGGCCACATCACTTCCAAGGGGTTTGAGTTAGAGCTCTTAAATTGCATGTTTGAAACTTTCCTACTGCATAAAAGTCCATCAGCAGATTGGTTGAAAACTGGCATAGGTGTAAATTGTGTTTTAACATGGAAGAAGTCCCTTACATTTAATAGCTTAACAAAGTCATGCTGTCTGTACAGATTTTAATGGATGTCTTTGCAGTAGGCCCTGAGAACTTACAATCCTTACTGGGATAAGAATGCAAAAATAACAAAAAAGTAAATCTGTTCATGCCTAAGGAAGCTTTAGCTGGAATGTCTTTGGTGCAGTTCTCGTGCTGAAACACCTTTATCAGAAACAAAAATGTTCTTCATGAGAAAAAAAAAACTTCCTAGTTATGCTTTCATAATACATGTTCAACTCTATTAATTGTCTTTTTTTTTTACAACTTTGTTCATAGATACACATAGACTGAAAATTATAAATGTATTAAGTAGCCACAGGTCTACGCTACTTCTGTACTGCTTTAGCTATCTGTGGTTGACACTTTCATTAAAAAAAATGTATTGTGAAGCTGAAAAAGGAATGTCTGTTATTGTAATATAATGGTTTTCTCAGATGTTATTTTACTGTGCAGGAGAGAGTTGAGTGAGGAATTTGATCAGGAATGTGTTGAAGTGTTTCAGTAAAGGCCTCTGACATCTGTCCTCTCTACTAACTGATGCCACTCCAGCAAGGCCACAGCTGCCAGACAAAGATAGGGTATTGCTGAGTTGAGTGGTGACCTGAGCATTCCATTACACATGAGGTTCCTGTGTTCACAGAGATCTGTGTGATCATGTGTTTTTTCAGGATATTCCACTCATCTTTGACGGGAAGGTGTTTTTAAAAAGTGCTGTATTCCTTAACTGTTTCTGTGGTAAGCATTAGGGAGCAATGGGCTGTGCCAGAACTCTTTGCTGCATCCCTCACTCCGTCGCTTTGGCTGGGCTCGGGCTGGCAGTGCCGTGTCTTACAGTGAGGTCAGTGGCTCAGCTGTACTTGTGTAACAAGAGGGGCCATTCATAAACGTGATTCTTGGCCTGGAGACGCTAGATTGCATTTCCTAGCTTAGCACCAGGGTTCACTGTGCCTCAGGAAAGTGAAAATTGTGCTGCAGGATTGGAGTAGCACCCACTCATTTCCTATGTCTGGGGAGAACTCTCTCACCTGAGGGTGCAGTAGTCAGTCTCATGTTGTAGCAGGAGGAGATGCCTTGAAAGGAGCTGCAGCCTGTGGCATCCTGGCCTGGATCAGCAACAGTGTGCCCTGCAGGATTAGGGTAGTGACTCTCCCCCTGTACTCGGCACTGGTGAGGCCACACCTTGAGTCCTGTGTCCACTTCTGGGCCCATCACTACAAAGAAGGACATTGAGGTGCTGAAACAAGTCTGGACAAGGGCAGCAGAAGTGGTGAAGGGTCTGGAGCAAAAGTCCTGTGAGGAGCAGCTGAGGGAGCTGGGGTTGTTTAGCCAGGAGAAAAGAAGACTCAGGAGAGACCTGACCTCTCCTTAGAACTGCCTGAAAGGGTCGGTCTCTTCTCCCAAGTAATAACCAACAGGACAAGAGGAAATAGCCTGAAGCTGCACCAGGGGAGGCTCAGATTGGATATTGGGAAACATTTCTTTATGGAAAGGATTGTCAAGCCCTGGAGCAGGCTGCTCTTTGAAGTGGTTGAGTCACTGTTTCTGGAAGTATTCCCAATTCTTGTAGATGTGGTGCTTAGGGACATGGTTTAGCGGTGGGCTTGGCAGTGCTGGGTCAGCAGGTGGACTCGATGATCATGGAGTTTTTCCCACCCTAGATGATTCTATAATTCTGTGACCTGTATTCCTTGTCCCCCTGCACTGTTGTGGGTTGAGAAGTGGATAAGTTGGGAATGAATGATTGAAGTTGAGCCTGCGAAGAAGGAAGTGGAGGGGAAGTGTACTTTTTGCCTTTCACCATCCTACTCAATTTTTAATTGACAACAAATTAATTTTCCCCAGGTTGAGTCTACCTTGTCAGTTGGTAAGTGACCTCTGAGTCTTTACCTCCCCCTCTGCTGTTCCAGTGTGGTAAAATGAGAGTCTAGCAGGCAGAAAATCACGAACACAGGTTCAAAGGACAATGGATTTCATATATACCAGTGCTTAGGGACTGCTGCATTTGTCTAATGCATTCCCAGTGGAGACAGTTGCTCAGCTTATTGATCATAAACCAGAGCAGGCTGGAACATGGGAATAGCACTCCTTGTTCAGGATAATGTTGAGTTGAAGAACAATGGTGTCCCTGTTAGGGATACGCAAGATAATGGGACACTCCTATTTTCTTATCTGTCCTGCATGTCAGAGTTAAAAATGTATGGAAAGTTCTTTCTCAGTGCTTTTTTGCTGTGATGTTCTCTTTTTATGTACTGGATTTATTGTATTTATCTGCCAAGCCTTTCCTCATTTACATTGTTGCCATCACTTCTTCTGTGATGCCCACACTCACTCCTGGAGGCAGTAAGTTGTGCAAGCTAAAATATCCAGGCTATTGCCCTGGTTTCAGCAGGGATAGGGTTAATTTTCTGCCTAGTAGCTGGTACAGTGGTGTGCTTTTTATTTAGTATGAGAATTGAGTTGATAACACAGGAATGTTTTGGTTGTTGCTGACTAGTGTTTTCCCCAAGTCATGGACTTCTTCGTTTCCCATGTTCTGCCAGTGAAAATGCTGGAGTGGCACAAGAATTTGTGAGGGCACAGCTGACCCAAAATGGCCAAAGGAATATTCCATACCGGAGGACATTGTGCTCAGTGTATCACCTGAGGGGTGGGCTGGTCAGGGACAGCTCTCAGGGTCTGGCTGGGCATTGGTGAGCAACTGCGTAATGTCTGTTGTATATTCTAATTATCATTATTGCCACAGTTATTCTAATTATTATTTTCTTCCTTTTATGTCCTATTAAACAGTTTTTATCTTAGCCTGTGAGTTTTCTCATTTCTACTTTTCTGATTCTCTCCCCCTTCGCACTGTTGGTGGTTAAGGGAGTGGCTGTGTGGTGTTGAGTTGCGAGCTGGGGTTAAACCACAGCAGTTATTTCCTGGTGTGTTAGGTATTCTTTTATCTTTTTTTTTTTTGGTTTGTAATTCAGGGAGTTGGAGCTGTCAGTACCTTTGTTCTTTTATATTGAGTATCAAGCAATTATCAAGGAATAAAGGGTGTGGAGTCAGCACATCTGTGTATCTCTGTTTTCTTGACAGGACTGGAGTATTTAGCTGGCAGTGGCTGTTACTGTAATCAGGCCCCACAAGTGCACCTTGGTCTGTTTCTTTTTAACTCATACATTTCCTCTTTAAAATTGCCTGGTTCCAGGCAGTTTATAGAATGTTACCTGTCATTGCCTGGAAATATCTGTTATCATTCTCCTAAAATAACGATTCCCAGTCAACTGAAAGCTGAACTACTGTGTTTCTGCTGGTTGTCATATCAGGTTTTCTGACATTTTTCAGTGGGAAGTGTAGACAAAGGATTACAGAAAGTTGCTAGAAATTCTGCTTGCTTCCTAATTCAGCTAGCTCTATGTTTTCATGAGAGCTTGTGCTAGTGCAGAGAAATTCTAGTTTGGGGACTGGACCAGAGAGAAAGATGAGATGGTGACAGTTGAGACCCATACTGGTGTGGCTTTGTGACTGACCAGTTAAAACATGCGGTAGTGCTAAAGGTTCTTTCTGCACTACTGAGTGTCTGAAATGAGGAAGCTTTCCCCTGAAATTCTTGTGCAGTCCTGAAAATAGATAAGACCTTTGTGGCACAGAGGAGGTGCCACTGACTGGGGAAGCCTTGAAATACCTTCCTGCTTGGAATGCATGCATTGCCCAAAGAGTTCAAGCGGGTTTGAGTTACAAGAAACTTAACACTTGTCATGAGGATGTGCCTACACTTTCTCTCCCATCCTTTTCTGCAATCCACCTTACCTATGTCTACTCAGGTCCTTGTAGTGCTGCATCCCTGGTAGTTTAGGGAGCTCCAGATGGGTGAGATGACAAAGTGACACCTCTGTTTTGATCCAGCTGATTCTGTGGGGTTGCTAGAGGAATTTTACAGCTCAGAGAGGTAGAAAAGCACCAGGGAGGGACAACCTGATAATAGGAAGTTGCTTTTCATGATGAAGGGTCAGTGAGCCAGGCTGTTTGCATGAAGTAGATGCTTGTATAAAGTAGAGACTGTCATCAATGGGTCTGTCTAGGCGATAACAAGAGAGGAGTGTAGTGGGAGCACTGGGACTTCTCCACAGATATGGACAAGAGAGTGGGCAGCTTGCTGTGTGTAAGAAGAATGACATCTCTAATGTTTAAAATCTCCAAATGGAAAAGATGCCAAAAGGGCACTGGTAGATTGTGGTTTGCTTTTAGGAGCAAAGGCTTGAGCCTTTGTTTCTAATGGAAGGGTTTGTTGTGGGACTTATTTCTGAGCAATATTGCTTCTGTCCTGGTGTGCCTGAGTGCCTGTGTGCTGGTTCTGCTGTGCTAGCAGGAAAGGAGGGAGGCTGGCTGCCATCCCGGGCTCGTTCATGAGCTGAGGGAGGAGCATGTGGGACAGCACCACGGATCCTCTTTGGCCTGAGGAAAAGTGGGATGTATTGGTTCTTTTTTTTTTTTTTTTTCCCTTTATTTTTTTTTTTCCCATCCTGTGATATTGAGCTGATTGTTTCCTGCAGCCTGTGAGAGATAACACAGGTCTCTTTATGGTGTGGGGTTTCCTGGATAAAAAGTATCTGCTGCTTGTGAAGTGCTCTCCGTAGTTCTTGAAGTGAGTGTTCGACGGGAAGGAGCGATGGGGCAGCAGCAGTGAGTGGTTTAATGTGCTTTCTTTATTTGGCTTGAAATTCTGAGAAGTGGAAAGAGAATTTGTTTGAGGATTGGATTTATCTTTTTTGTTTGTTTTTCTTTTGAAAAACAAACCATTTCTCAGTGCAGTTGGTGGGTTTTAAATAGGAAGAGGTAATAGGATTATGAAAGTGTTGCGTAAAAGAGGTGTTAAAAGCTATTGGCTTAACGGCCCTAATAAGAAACTAATCTGTTGAAAAGAAGGAAATGCCTGTGAAAGGAGCAGGTATAGACTCTTGTAAAACTTGAGGACTTGAACTATCCTGCATAGAAAAGCTGATGCTGTGCAGTGATCTTTCTACCTTGCCAGTTGTCAGGAATTTTAATTCCTTCTTGGTGGATATCGTGAAGAAGACTGCTACACTTCCTGATGTACCCGGAGCTAACCCGTTGCTGCTTTTGATTCTGGCCTAGATAAAATAACAAATAATTGTCTGTTTAGTACCGAGCTGATTAAATGCAGTCCCAGGGAATTCTTTCATGCTTCATTTCCTGCTTGAACTTATTACAGTTTTTAGAGTTAGGTTGAAGTGAATGCTCGTTGCCGCTGAACCTGTTCTGCTGCCTTTGGAATTTCTGCGTGAGCTTGAGGAGCTTGCAGGGGCTTCTAGAAAATCCTCCGTGGGAAATCTGTCCTTACTCAACCATGTGAAACAGGTAGTCAAAGTTGGTTTGTGTAAATTAAAAATTAATTTTTCTTTCGTCAGATGAAAATATCTTTCACCCCTACAGGGTGAATAGTTTTAAATGTGAACATATGAAAAGTAAAATTTAGGCACCATGTTCTCACTGATTGTTTATACTGTTAAGCATAACTTTTTTTGAATAAGTAATCTAGGCTTTAGCATAATCATCATAATGACAGTTTTAATCTAAAAATGTATCAGTGAAAAATCACGGTTTGGACCATAATGAGTTTTTATCAACTCCAGTTACTTACCAAATTTTGTTCACAAGGTTACTTTCCTTCACTTACATCTAGATCAGGGCTATCAGTTCTCAGTCTTCTGGCTGATACTGACTTTGTCTAGGAATTCTGCATTGATGAAAAAGAACATCCTTTAGTCCAGTATTCCTGGGCACTTCTGAGCTTGGTAGTGCTACTGGCTTCAATCAGGAGGCAAATGCACAGGCTGACCCTGCAGCCCTTACATGGGGAACCAGCTTGTACATGTGTTGCTTGCTCATTCTGTGCTTGCACAGTGTGTCGGAATCCAATGCATGCATGTTTCTGGGAAAACCCTGGATGAGTATGGATGGGTTCTGATCATCCTAGTTTGCTTCAGAAGTCTTGTCCATGCTGGAATCTTGCTTACTATTTTGGACGACCTGGATGGAAAAGGGCAAGTTAGGGCTTCATATTTGTGCCATCACGCTCAAGGATGAGAACTGAACGCCCCTGTTCCTGGAGGAGTCATACAGCTCTGTGTCCTGGATGGGTTCCTGCAGATAAATATCTTATGAGCAGTGCCAGGAACCATCCAACAAGGAAGCAGGGTTTGGACTGTGATTCAAAACACAATGCAGCCTATAGAACTTGGGTTGTGAGACAAGCTGCAGAGCACAGGGACAGTTGTTGGTACAGATATGGTTTTGGGGAGGGCAAAACATGCACTATTTTTGTGCCTCAACATGATCAGGGAGCTATTAAGAATTGTGTTACAGCATCTATCTAGATACGAGTATATCTGCATGTAGATGGAGACCTTTCACCTTTTCCATCAATTTTAGAATTCTGACTTATGCCATATTTGCATAACTGTGGCTTTGTTCTGTTTAATTTTTTTCTATTATGCATTTTGAAATGGGTACTGTGGTGGTTTTGACCTTGTGGTCTGAAGGGCCGTTCCCTTCTAGCCAGCTGTAACTTTCTAAACTAGGTTTGATTGTGCTTCACTGAGATTTTTTTTTGACAAAAAAGTTGCACTTTGTTTCCTATGGAAGTTTCTTTGGTCTGTTTTATGAAGGTCACACACAACTAGAGTCAGGTTTCAGAGCTATGAGAAGAGTTTAGTTGCACCACAAGTGTTCTCCCACCCATGTTTAAGGGTTGGTCACCCTGAATTATGAAGTGCAGGAGAAAAAAGAACCATGTTTCCAGCTTCTGAGATACTATTGTTTCTAGCAAGATTTGTTCAGTATTGAATTTTTGTTTGCACATGGTATAATGTATGACTAGGTGGCCTTTTCTCACCACCACCCCCAACCAATGTATCAGCCATAATCCAGGGATATCAAAGATAAAAAGATGTGCTTCATTAACTACATACGGAACAAAAGGAAGATGGGAAATTGATCAGTGGGATGGGGGACTTGGTTGTTCAGGATGTGGAAAGGATTTAGCTACTGAATATCCCTCCTGCCACAGTTGTTACTGAGTTGTTACTGTCAAGACTATTAAGGCTGGAGTAGGTTTTGCATAACTATTTTAATCAGTATTTGATTAAGACTATTCCATTAATAATTATTTTATGTTATGTATTATAGCTCTGGCTTTTATACTACTTCTCCAAGTATGGCTTTTTAGCAGCAGGTCCTGAGCCTAACTTTTTCTTTAACAAGGTCCAAGCTCTGGTCTTCTTGACTCTGGGTTAGCTGCCTGACTTGGCAACCAAGGTACTTTAGGCTTGCTGGTGAAAAATGACTTTAACTGAAGAGTCCTTAGTGTGAAATGGTAACACAACACCCTCCAGAGGTGCAATGGCCAAGGGTGTTTTTTTTTTTTTGTTTCTCTGACAGGCAGGTTCTTATTGAAGCTTAACTTCTTGCTTATCCTTTTATCCTCAGTTATTGTCCTCTTAAGTTCCCAAGTTCTCAGTCTTTGGCAGGAGTCATAAAAGTGACAGCTCTTCATTTCTTCATTCATAAGGGTACAGTTCTTTCCTTCTCTGTTGATAGAATCAAGTTTGCCTTTCTGTGCACATCCTGTTCTCATGTTTCAGGGGAAAACAGCCAGGCAAACAACCTTTTAACCTCTGAAGTAAGAATATTAGGTAGATTGGTGTGTCAATTGATTAATCTGTGTTTTTCCATTTAAAATACCAAAATACCTTTGTGTGTCTGCATTTTGAAATACATGCTGTATTCTCTGTAGATAACACCAAAAAATCAAACTGTAGGTTTCTGAAACGTGAATTATTGCCCCTCTGCATGAGAGTTGTGATGAGCTGAAGGTGACTCATGGTTGTTATCGTGTGTGCATCTTTATGCTGCCCTGCTCAAGTGTATTTTAAGCAGGAGCATCATTCTGTTGCTGCCATAGAAGCCAGTGGAGATGTGAGTTTAGTTATTATGGGAAATTATTCACACTGACAGTAGAATAGTGTGAAGATTTGTCAGAGACAAGTAACGTGAACTTTTAGTAGCAACTACTTATAGAATCTTGCAAAGCTGGCAAAGGGAATTCATATGTGTGAGATTTGGAATAGGAGTGGAGGAGAGTAGAAATAAGGTTGGTGCAGTAAGTTCATAGTTTATGTCAATAATTTTAACATCGTAGTACCTTAGCAATTTTACACCTGCATGCTTTTCCTGATATTTTAACAAAAACAACAAAATATTTCAGAAGCTACTTCTTCTGATTAATACTGGCTGCCTCCTGTTTTTTCTTTATGTGTTTTCCCACAGATAGTTAATTTTAAACTTTATTTATGAACAAAATAATTTCTTATGGGGGACAGCCCATTTGCACTAATCTGAGTACCAGTGGTGAGCAACTGTTTTAACTCTTTTTAAAGATTGTAGTCCATTTCTGGGAAAGTGGGAAGCTGTGAATATAATAAATAACTTTTGATAGTTGTTCACTGCATGTAAAGTTCAGTTTTTTAACTTTCATGTTGTCCTTTTCAGCCCAAATTAATCTGGGGTGCACTTGGATTGGGTGATGGAGAAGGAAATTCTCTCCTTGTGAGACCTTTGGTTTATTTTGGAGGAAACGACACCCTTTAGGGGAAGTGCTTCACCTGATGAATACTGTATAGTAGCTGAAAGGCAGCAATTTAGATTATTCCATAGAAACTTGTAGGTAGAGTTTAGATAAGCAAAATTCTAAGGTCTTTGATTTATTAATTACAGGCTATTATTACCCATGAGGTCCACACTGCTCTCAGATGATTCACAGAGCTTATCACTGATTTCCACTGATTTCCTGATTGTCTGCAACAATTTCAGGGTATAAACTGGTGGGGAAGGGTGGACATTTTGTCTTTTATTGGAGTCCCTGTACTTACAGCTTTGCTATGTGTTGCATGTGAATGGGGAGAGCAGGTTGGCTATTCCATGAAGTGCCTGCCAAGAGGGACAGCAGCTGGTAATTCCCAGTGAACCCTAAAAGCTTGGGAGTTCATCTTGGTAGTGCTGGGTCAGGCTCCCATATACATTCCCACTGGTCAGCAAAACTCTCCAGAAGACACCAGGCCTAAACTAGTGGAAATGTGGAGTTACTGTACTCCTTGTGCCTGTGATATCTCTCCAGGGTCTCATGTACTTTAGAGGCTGGTCTAAAGTAACCTTTTCCATGTTTTTATGTTTCTTCTCTTTGATCTAGCCTGTTTCATGTGCATTGTCTTTAATCACTGCCTTTGCTTCACTTAGCCTCAGTCCTTGTTCTTCTCAGAGGCTGCAGTTTTCTTGTGTGTTTTCTATATCAGAGCTCTCTTTCATTAAAATTTCATTCTTTCTTTGCTATGAAATGATAATAACTGCCAAAAGAAGTAGAGTGGTAACTATAGTACGATGGTAGTGAAAGGCTGTAAGAAAATGGAGCCCTTGAAAGAGGGCAGGAGGGGGAATAAAGGATTGGCTCCTCACAGACATAACACCTTTGAAAAACTGAACCTTTCCCTTAAAAAGCAGGAAGATTTTCCTCCTTCAAGTGTGTGAGAGGAGGAATACTGGACAAAGATCCAAAAGGTGGTACTGACAGGCAGCAGATAAAGAACAATGATTTCTGATACCAGTCAGTGTTGTTTCACACTGCATTGTGCAGAGCAACGTAAAATCAATAATACTGTCTTTCAGAAGAAAACAGTTTATTCTGCAGAGATTCATGTGGTTTTCATTTTGGATGGGCTTTACTCATAGCCAGCAGAATCTCTTGCTTTGCAGCTGTTGTTAATTTTGGTAGGAACAGAAGTAATAAAACCTGTGTATTGCCAGGCACTGTACACAGACATAACATGGGATAATGGTTGCACTTTCTGATCTGAAAAAAAAAAAGAAAGATTGAGAGAGAAGAACAAAACAGGAAAATGATTTGCATAAAATCATGCAGTTGGTTTATGGCTGAACTAAGACCAAAGATCATGGTCTTGGTTTCTGACCAGTTGTTCTTACTTGCTGTTCCTTTTGTGTATTGTCATAACCTGTTTTCATGGAATCTGTGAGGGTGTAGCAGAGGTGGTAGAAACTAATTTTCTCCTTCCTTTTTTCTTTTTTTGTGGTCCAGGTTAAAGTCATATTTTGTGACATTTGAAGAGCAAACAATACTATGACTCCATGAATTTCAAAACTGCAGGAAGTGTGGCAGCCCTCCCTACCTCCAGCTTTACTTCCCTACTGTGACGTTCTTACTGGGAGCTGTGGTTTCATCCCTGCTGGATATGCAGTGACCTGCCTCGGCATCAGAGGAGAGGTAGCTGTTTGTGGATCAGGGAAAGCCATGGCCTTGGGCTGGAATGTTTTTAACCTCTTCTATAAGTTCAAAGTGTTGGTGCTTGTCACTTTATTTGTGATGGTGCTATGGACCACGTTCAGTTACTTAGTGGACACCAGACAGGAAATTCCTAAAGCTAAGAGCATGGTGGAATTTTTCTGGAAGGTAACTAGCCTGGAGCACAGTCAAAAGGAAGAGAAGATTGAATCCACTGCAGATGTTCCCATGATGGAGTCATTTCAGGTTCCCTGCCCAGCTCTGTCTCCATACCTGCGTAAGTGATGGTGTTTTCCTCTCCTCTCTGACAAGTTAATCCACTGTAGTGCTGCTGACTTCCCAGCCATATTCCAGTTGGATTCCTTTTCTGTGAAACCAATATAGCCAGTTGCAGGAAGCACTGCTGGGTGAGGGAGTGTCTTGTGGCACCCAGTGCCTGTGCTGGGTCTGGCTGGGAGAGCAGCTGGCGCTGGGCTCTGCATTTGTTGATAAAACAGCTTTGGTGACACACCAGTAACTTGCTGACTCTGAACAGCGTTTGCACTCTGGTGAGGCTTTGTCTCTGTCAGTCCTGGCCCCCTAAAATCCAGTGGGATGGGCACGAGGCTGGGAGTGGACACAGCCCGGACTGCTGACCCCAGCTGACTGCAGGGGTATTCCATACCCTGTGACTGTGCCATTCATCATGCTCAGCAGTAAAAGCTTGGGGAAAGGAGGAAGGAGGGATATTCATGATGGCAGCATTTGTCTTCCCAACAGCTGCTGTATGTGCTTAAGCCCTTCCCTGGATGTGGCCAATGCTGCCTGCCAATGGGGATTAACAAAGGAATTTTTCTTTTTCCCTTGCTTATGTGTGCATCTTTCTCATGAAAAAAAAAAATTCTTTTTAAAAAATTAAATTATTTTTGTCTTGACCACAAGTGTTTTCATCTTTCCTCAGTTTTTTGCCTTTTTATTATTAAATATACTTTTGTGCCTCTGCATTAATAATTGAAGGACTTCACAACTCTGTTAGAGTTGGTGCTAATTATGATGAAGGCTCAAATGGGTGATTGTTTTCCTGGTTTGGGCATTTTTATTATTCTACTTTTTTCTTGGCTTGGTACTGCCAGCAGCACCAGGCTCCTGCTTTGCATCATTATCATGTCATTATCTTCATTATCAGTATCATGTCATTATCTTCTTTCTCTTCCTTATTGTGAAACTGATTAGGGATTTGTTTGGGAAGCTAGACTCTTCCTTCTTCCCTCATGTAGTACAAAAATCTTTGTCTCCCTGCACGCCCTGACCCCAAGACACATTTGATTAAGCAAATGCAGCAATGACTGTAGCCATCACAGTTGCCTGTATCATACTTTTTCATGGGCTTGCTGAGTTCAGAGGAACTGGAATTATAGCTCAGTGCAAGAGAAGGGATAAAAATTTCATTTGGCTACAGAAAGCCTTGGTATATTTTATCTTATTAATTTATAGCCTTAAGCCTGTTGTGCTTTCTTTTGTGCTTTAGGTACCGATGACTTCTTACAGTCACAGTCCTGTGTCTCTTTCCACTTTCTTCTCCTTTGCTTTGCCCTGGCAGTCATTCCTGGCCAATCCTTCTGCAGTAGCTTAGATCTTCTCTTGGGTTTTTAAAAAATATTTTTATTTTATTGCTACTACTTCACAGTCAGTTTAAGCAACTCACATGCTTGACATCCTCTCCTTCCACTGCCTGCATAGAATCCTTGTAGTGCTACTGTTCTCTTGGAAGAGCAGGGAAGCCAGTTGGGGCTTGAAACTGGGTTTCTTACACAGTGCCTCAAAACCTGACTGGGCCAGCCACAACCTGAAATGACTCAGGAAAGGTTCTTGTGCTTCTCTTACAGGAGGTGCCAGCAAACTCTCCTTCAAACCATCTGTTACACTGGAAGAGGTGCAAAAGGAGAACCCTCAGGTAGCCAGGGGCCGGTACCACCCTGTGGAGTGCTCAGCCCTGCAGCACGTGGCCATCCTTATCCCACACCGCAACAGGGAGAAGCATCTGCTGTACCTCCTGCAGCACCTGCACCCCTTCCTGCAAAGGCAGCAGCTGGATTATGGCATCTATGTCATCCACCAGGTGAGGCAGCCGTGCAGAGCTGGTTGGGTGAGGGTGATGGCTGTGCCCTGCAGCCTGAGGAGAGGCTTCTGCTGCCTCTGCTGTCTGACATCAGTCCTCCAAGCCTGCTTCCAACAATTCTGCTTGCTGAGGGATGCAACACTGCCTGCAGCCACTGCTGGTGGCATTCCTGGATGTCAGGGCTGGGGAGTATTGGCAGTGTCTTTAACTGGTGTTAATTTCTCAGTCTGAGTAACTTGGTGTTTCTGAGTTAATATGCAGGGTAAACATCTTTTGCACTGCTAATGCAACTGACTTCTCTTACAGTATCCACTCATGTAACTAGGCTGGCCTGTCTGTCTTCACATTTGGAGTCGTTTGGATAGAAGGTCCCAGTTTGTCTGTAGCCCTTCTCTCCCATCTCTTGTGCTTAGTAAGTTGTGTGTACTGTGTGGTTTTACTTTTGCTTTCTCAAACTAAACACGACAGCTGCTGCTTGTAGCTGCTTTGTTTGCCCAGCAAGTGTGGTGGGAAGTAGTTGTCATGGAAGAGCACTTGGTTCCTGAAAGATTTATTAATTTCTTTATTTGCATTTTTTCTAGCAAGGCTGTTTCAGTGGCTAAAATTAAGCAGACCTGTGCCACATTGTCTTTCATCAAGGTGCTTATGTTCTAATTGCATGTGCTAAAAGCATTATAAATTTCTCTTTTGTAATATGTTGTCTTTTTCTTGATCTTCTGTTATGTTTGCTTTCTTTTACTGTTGTTTACTTATATGTTCTGCTTTGGCTCCAAAAAGTCATTTGAGACAGTTGAAGAAAAAGGTGATGATAAATTAATACAGTTTCTCTTCCCTCCTGATTAAGGAGCCTGGAGTCAATTAATCAGTATGAGACAGTGCTTTCTAGGTGAAAGCTTCCACTCTTACACTTCTGATCAGCTGAATGTCTCAGCAGAGCAGCAATAAAAGTCGTGGCATGATATTTTTACTTGGAATGAATTGTTCTTTCATTGTTTAGAGTCATTATGCGGCCTCTAGAGTGGAAAAATGAGGGATTTTTTTCTGCATTAATATGTACTATAATCATACATTTACTGGCTCATTCTAGCAGGAAGCAGTGGTTAGCAATAAATTACTGGGAGAATGGGCATATCTTTTTAATTTATTGAAATATGTGAAGTGGAGAACTGCTGTTGTCATGTTAGCAAAAAGTAATACAAAAGTATGGAAGTTTTGTCTGATGAGTGCAGCAGTGTCAAGTCTGAACTTGTTCAATCAGAGATTGTTCTTGGAAGGTTGGAAGCTTTCACATAGCTTTTCCATGTAGATAGGCATGCCCAAAGACTGGAAAGTGGGCTAACAAAACTCTTCTGGGGCAAATCCATTTTCTCTCTTGATTTGTGATGTTGTTAGCTGTTCTAAGTCTCTTCTGAGGGAAGACAATACACACTCTACTTTGGAGGTAGATTAAATGGGCCTTTTGTATTTTTTTCTGTGAGCCACTGGAGGGCTTATTCCAGATTTCTTCTTTATGGGCTGCTTTTAACATCTCTAAAGTTGTGCTCCTCTAAATGTGTGTATACATGAGTGTTGCACTCCCAACAATGTGAGTTTGTAATCCCTTAAGGGTGGATAATTTCTTTCCCAACATACATTTGTCTTGTGGTCAGTGTTACTCTTCCATAGGAACAAAGGGAGGCAATTCTGTCCTTGATAAAAGATGAGCAAATTTTGCTGTTTGTTCAGTATGTGGTCTGAGATGGCAAGCTGCTCCTCCTGGAAAGCCAGGTCAGCTGGCATTTGGCTGTTGTGGTGGCTTGCACTGATGAGAACAGAACTTAAGCAGATGGAAGAGGCTGTCCTGAACTAAGTGGGGTTTGATACTCGACACAAGTGATGTTCTCCAAATGTATCTTACCAGACATCTGGTTTGTTCTGTTCACTCAATAACCTATGTTTTCATCTCAGGAGGAGTCTGTCTCATGGCTATTTTTATATATGGGACTTTTTAAGGAAAAAAAGCCACACCAAAAAAACCCCCATTCAGAAATTTGACATCTTGATTTTGGGTGAATTGTATCTAAACTTTTTACTGGAAAATTTCCCTCCAGAGGATGGATGCAATTGATTATCCATCTTGTAATTTCTCAGAATGGGCACTGTATTGTATTTTTCAGACTGCGGGTATGGAGTCATAAATCCCATAAATCTTCTTAATTCTGAAGCAGACGGTTGTTTTAGTGAACAAATTCTATTTTAGAGCATAGTGTTACTTTTTAGAACAATAAAACATGCTTTGTATACAACAGCTTTACTCTACAGCTCACCTTCTCTCAGCCTGGGGAGGCCAGCTTCTTTCTCATTTTCCATGGGCCCTCTTTCTGTCCAGGCACCTTTTAGAAAATTTGCTAGAATTCCAAGCAGTTTCTCTTGAAAATGTTTTTTTATTATTCTTTCAAGTATACAGGTTCCTTGCTCAGGAAAATGACGTTCCTGTCTGTGTCTGGGAGGGCTGGGGTTGGGCCTCTGGCTCCCAAGAGGGAACTTGAGGTAAATCCCCACTTTGTCCTCAAGAGCAGAAAGCCTTCTGCAGACTGGTACAGTGTGCAGCCAGGTAAAAAATGAAAATAGCAAGATAAGCACATGTCTTGCTCCAAACTGAATGTTGACATGATAAGCTTACAAAACTGCCAGGTGTGTGCAGATATACTTGCACCTCAGAGGTAAAGAATTAGATTTTTGAAAAGTGAATACTAAGTAACTTACAGCAAAAGCAAAAGATGAAGACAAGTTAAAAGGTGAAGCTCTGTGCTAGGAGCAAATCCCCTGCAACAGCATCATCAGGTTATAGGTGGGAGGTAAAAATGAAGAAACCTGCTTTTCACTCCCACTCTGCCACTCACGTGTGAGCTGAGGAAATACAGGGAGCTCTTTCGGCATTGCTGTTCTCCAAGCTGAGGGGACAGGCATTAATAGTTCATGGCAAGGGCTCTGACATCTAGAGACTAATTAGCATGGGATTAACGTGGGGGTTTGGTTTGGTTTTGCTTTTTTTAAAAAGAACTTCCATGAGCCTTACTGACACAGTTGTATGGAACACCAGTTTCTAGACTGTACTGGTACCTCTTCTGTTCTGGAGCCTGAGGGTAACTCCAGGACTAGGACAGAAGGGTGGTTGAGCCATGGAGCAGTCACACTTCTGGTGCCCAGCTAAGCACAGGCTTTCCTGGCCCTGGCTGGGTGTGGTTGTGATGGATGGAGGCTGGAGAAACACTTTGCAGCATTGGCCACTCAGGTGCTGTGCCCAGTGTGAAGGGGCAGGGCACCCCGTGCAGTTACTGCTCCCGCGGTGCTGGAAAAGCCACACAGGTGTGGTTGCAAATCGTGCAATCAGAACAAGTGCCCAGGAGCAGCTCTGGTTCAAAAGCTGTGGCACCTTCTTCAGAATTGTTTTTTCCCATTCTTTTCCACAGGCTGGCAACACCAAATTTAATCGAGCCAAACTGCTGAATGTAGGATACCTAGAGGCCCTAAAGGAAGCAAACTGGGACTGTTTCATTTTCCATGATGTGGATCTGGTGCCAGAAAATGACTTTAACATTTACATGTGTGACACACAACCAAAGCACCTTGTAGTTGGCAGGAACAATACTGGATACAGGTAGGAAACCAGGAATATGGAAAGAATACCAACAGGGAAATGCCATGTTACTGATAATGTTCCTCCTCTGATGGAGCTGTGTGCTTACTCATGACACAGGGTTTCTGGTGGTAACACTTCACCTCTCTGGAGTACAGAACTGGACAGACACCTCTGCAGTCAGCCCTGTGGTCACCTGCACCAGTGATGATTGTCATTGTTCTGGTTTCTGGAGTTGAATTAAGGGGCATTTCAAGAGGAAAGCACTGTGCCAGAGGTTGTGCAGAGACCTTCTGGTAAAGCTAGATACACATTTGCAGGTTTCCTGATCCTGTGATTTGTGGGTGTGATCTTACTGTAACAGAACTTGCCACTTACTTCTGCTGTTGAAGAGGTAATGTCTGATATTGAGAGCTCAAGTGTGGGAATTTGCCAAGGCATAGGGCTGTCCTTTAATTATTTGACTGAACAGTGTATAACACAGGATAATTCTGATTTTTAAATGAGTCCCCTAAGTGCTCATGTGATATAAATAGTTCAAGGTGAAAAGTCAAGTTCAGTCCACCTCAGAGAGAAAAGGCTCCTGAGCTTGGTGAATTTAATGACTAAAAGTGTTTTCATTGAACTTGTTTCTTTCACGATTCAGTTAATGTCACATCACTCTAAATATTGATTAGAGGTGGGCTTTTCAAAAGCTGATATCAAAGTACTTTGAAGTAAAGCTCTGCTTTGCTTCTGCATTTCCAATGTTAAATATATGAGAAAGAGGTGGTATGTGCCAATACTGACACAGAATAGTATTATTGTTCCAGTCATTTAGTGAAAACTGGAACAAGTACATACGTACTAGGCTTGTGACAGGCTTTTGAAGCACTTGCAGAGCCTTGCAGAGTATCCCACTGGAATGCTGGTGGCTTGAATTTGATAATTCAACTTGAATTGATAAGTAATACTTTTTCTGTGTCACTGCCTATGTTTATGCATCCATGAAGTGGGGTTAATAATGCTCTGCTTCCAAGGCATGTCTGAAGGAATTCAGATTCTGAGCTCAAGAGTGATACTTGAACTGAGCTGACACCACAGGTTGATACCAATCCTAGCTGGGTGACCTCAGTGTTTTGCTGCAGCTGAGGTGAGCATACTGAGGTATGTTGCCCAGATGAGGTAGAGAAAACTGAACCCATCCATGTTCTGTATTAACACAAAATGGCCTGGGCAGAAATGTGGGTTGGTTTGTGTTTTGTGGGACTTTTTTATGCTGGTTTTGGGGTGTTTTTTAGGGGAGGTAATGGGTTCTTTTTTTTGTTTTTTTGTTTGTCTGTTTTTTGGTTTTGGGGTTTTATTAATTTCCTGGTCTGGGGTGGGAGGAATTATTTTTCTTCCAGGGGGCTATATTCTATTGTGATGCAGTGTGCAGTAATCTCAGCAGCCATGTGCCTTTAGAGATCCAGTGGTTTATCTTTAGCTACATAAACTACAGCTCAGTTTTGAATTCTTTTAGACAGAAGATTTTTATATAAAATTTTGAAGATAAGGTTGGGAAAACTCTTCTATTTTAATTAAGGTTTTTCCTCGAGACCAGCACAACATCTTTTCCTCCTGACCATTCCTATTATATGTGTTCTTCAGTCCAATTTTAAGAATTCTAAAGGAGCTGATGTTCTCTTGTCCTCAGGGAAGGGTAGTTACAGGGGCTGTTACAGAGTTGCATTTTTGCAGGTGACATCAGCTGGGAGCAAGTTATGCCTGGGCTCTGCCAGATCTGTGCTGCCTGAAGAGGGTTGAGTGGGCAGCACTGTCCTGGTTACAGATCACAGAATGGATGGGGTTGGAAGAGACTTCTGGGAATCATCCAGTCCAACCCCTCTGCCAAGGCAGGGTCAGCTAGAGCAGGTGACACAAGAACTCATCCAGGTGGGTTTGGAATGTCTCCAGAGAGGGAGAGTCCACAACCTCCCTAAGCAGCCTGTTCTAGTGCTCTGCCACCCTCCATGGAAAGAAGTTCTTCCTCATGTTGAGGTGAAACTTTCTGTGTTTTAGTTTATGGTGTTGCTTTTCATCCTGTCAGTGGAAACCATTCAAGGGTCTGGCAGCATCCCCTTGACACCCACTTTGCAGATATTTATTTGCATTGATGAAATCCCCTCTCAGTCTTCTCTTCTCCAGATTAAACAGGTCCAGCTCCCGCAGCCTCTTCTTATAAGAGAGATGCTCCAGACCCCTCATCATCCTTGTGGCCTCTGCTGGACCCTCTCCAGCAGTTCCTTGTCTTTCTAGAGCTGTGGAGACCAGAACTGAACACAGCACTCCAGATGTGGCCTCTCTAGGGCTGAGCAGGGGAGGAGAGTCCTCCCCTCGTCCTGCTGGCCCCACTTCTGCCAGTGCACCCCAGCTCTGGCTCCTTTGGTGTCTGCCTCTGTGTGGTGGTGTTCATAGGGGTCCCAGGAAGAGGGAAGAGACGAGGATCTGACTCCATGTTTCAGAAGGCTTGATTTATTATTTTATGATATATATATATTATATTAAAACTATACTAAAAGAATAGAAGAAAGGATTTCATCAGAAGGCTTGCAAGGAATAGAATGAGACTGGAATGGTAATAAAATCTTGTGACTGTTAGACAGTCTGAGGCAGCTGGACTGTGATTGGCCATTAATTAGAAACAACCACATGAGACCAATCACAGATGCACCTGTTGCATTCTACAGCAGCAGATAACCATTGTTTACATTTTGTTCCTGAGGCCTCTCAGCTTCTCAGGAGAAAAAATCCTAAGGAAAGGATTTTTCATAAAATGTGTCTGTGACACCTCTGCAGTGGTGCAGGGGAATTACGGGGTGAATAAGCGAGCACTGGGGTGTGTATATGGATGTGTGCCTGGGAAGCAGTTCCCAAACAGGCTGCTGGAATGGGATGTGGTCTTGTTGGTGACTGTCTTGAAAGCAGGGCTGGGGAGGGCTCTGCCTGCTGTTCCTGTTTATGGGTTCCTCCTTGGTGTCCATTCCATTTGTTTACTGCATTCCTCTGGAGTAACCATAGCAGAAGTCTCAAGGTAGTAATGTGTAATTAAAACTTGATGGAACTTCCTCTACTGTGTGGCTTCTCTCCTCGGGGACGTGATAAAGGAGAGAGAACAAATCTGTTCACAAGTCAGGCCTGACCAACCTGATAGCCTTCTCTGATTTGACTAGCTTGGATGAGGGTGCAGTAGTGGATAATGGTTATCTTAGGCAGGCTTTCAGCACTGTCTCCCATAATGGCCCCAGTGATCAAGTGATGAACTATGGACTGGTGAGTGGACAGTGAGATGGGCTAAAACTGCCAGAACTGCTGGGCTCAAAGGGTTCTTAGTAGAGCAAAGTCCAGGTGGAGGCCAGTCACTAGTGGTTTACAGCAGACCTAGATACTGGGGCTGGTACTAGTTAGAGTCTTCATCGTAACCTGGAAGATGCAGCAGATTGCACCCTCAGCAGGTTTTCAGAGGACAGAAATCTCACAGGGCTGGTTTGTGTAGCAGGGCCTTTGTCAGGCCGGAGAATGTGGCCAGCAGGAATCTGAACAGAGAAGTTCAACAAAGGGAAATGCAGTGTGCTGCACCTGGAGAGAAGTAACTCTGTACACCAGTAGCTGCTGGAGGCCAGCTGTCTGGAAAGCTGCTTTACCAGAAAGGACCTTGGGCCAGCAGTGTGCCCTTGTGACAAAGGCCAGTGGCATCTTGGGGGGGAGTTATCAGCAGGTTTTGAGGAGGTGATTGTTCCTTTCTACTCAGCACCATGGAGATGATACCTGAAGTACTGTGCCCAGTTCTGGGACACACTGGAGCAATTCCAGAGGAGAGCCTGAGAACGTGATTAAGGGAATGCAGCATGTGACATGTGAGGGAGGCTGAGAGTGCTGGGGCTGATAGAGAAGGCAGAAGGGGATCTTGGAAATGTGTATACATACCTGATGGAAGGGAGTAAAGACAGACTCTGGAGCCAGATCCTTCTCAGTGAAAGGCAAGTGGTAATGGGCACAAACAGGAAATTCCACTTAAACATATGAAAAAGTTTTTTTTTTTACTGTGAGGATTGTCAAATACTTGGAACAGGCTTCCCAGGCAAATTGTGGAGTCTCCATCCTTGGAGATGCTTAGAATCTGACTGAACATGTTCCTCAGCAAGTTGCTCTAGTAAACCCTGCTCTGAGCAGAGGGGTTGGATTATGTGGTCTCCAGGGGTCCCTTTGTACACAAATTCACAATTTCTCTGTAATGTACACAATTCCTCTGTGATGCTGTGAGCAAAAATCAGCCAGGAAAAATAGTCTTGAGGGAGGTTGTGTTGTGAGGGTCTTGTGTTGATTTATTTTCTCCTTTGGTGTTTTTTAAATTATATTGATGTAAGCCAGAAATAATAATAAGCATTGTCTGGCATGTCCAATGCCATAATGTGTACTTTCTAGCCCTGGCAATTTGTTCATCTGTTTAGATTCACATACAAATGCAATCTGCAGCCATATGTCCATCACCTCTGAATGGGCTGGGGCAGGATAATAGAGGCTGTGTTGTAATGTTACCTTAAGAGCCAAGACAGAGGGCATCATAGAAAGCAATTAGCAGAATGGCTTAAGAAGGCAAGTAAACATGATATGTAAACATCTTGTAAAAGTAGATGCATTTTTCAGGATGAGGAAGGTAAAAGTTAGAAATTAATCTCCTTTAGAGCTGAGCTGCATTGCATTGGGTTACTAAGTAACTTGCACTGTACCTTACCTTGGAATTTTTATGGCACAGTAGCACGTGTGCCCTTGCCTGTGAGCTGATTTCTTTCCAAGTTTTTCAGATTAAACTCTAAGATAATCAATGGCTCACTGTTGTTATTGCAGAGCTTCCACTATATTAGTGCATAGCTGTGTTGCTGTTCTATACCTGAGAGTCCCTGGAATGAAGTACCTGCTTGGCTGGCAGGGGAATTGTGTAAAGAGAGAAGAAGCTTCTGAGTAAGACTTTGTTCTCTCAGTTGGAGAGGTAATTTTTTCTGGCCTAAAGCAAATCACCATCTTTTTGTGAAGAGAGGAAGAGAACAGGACCAGCTTTTAAGGATCTATGCACCCTTAACTCTGTGAAAGACAAGTCTAGATCTGGAGTTATCAGCATGATGTTTTTTCACTGTTGATAGAATTTGACTTTTAATTTTTCATTCTCTCTTCTTGTATGTCTAGGTTACGGTACCGGGGATATTTTGGAGGTGTAACTGCTCTTACAAGAGATCAGTTTTCCAAAGTGAATGGATTCTCTAACAACTACTGGGGTTGGGGTGGAGAAGATGATGACCTTCGAATCAGGTAAACAATGAGGAACTAGTTTTAAGAAATTTTAAAAATTGGCCCAACTTTGCATTAAGCCTCCAAGAGCAAAACACCCCAGGGGCCTTCATTCAGAACAGCATTGAACAGTATTGCAGTGGAGATGTGAAGTCCAAGATGCAGTTCTGTCAGCAGTTTCCTCTTTGTAAGGGTTAGGTATGTCCAATGCCTAATCCTCTTCCTCACAGCACTTTTGGCTGGGTGTGGGTTAAGTTATTTGGTTGGTCTGGTTTGGTTTTGTCTCAGACACACAGTATTTGTATTCTTGCTTGGAAATCAGTTATAATTGAAGTCTGGAGTGTGGTTTGCCAGAGATGCACAAATGTATGGAGTTCCAGTGCTTTGCTAGAATGTGGGAGTATTTTGGTAGGACTGGGTGTTTTGCATTCATTGACTACTGGATTTAATCCAAGCAGGGCTTAGTTTGTATTTGTGTAGTGTTGATTATAGTGAAGATAGAAAATAACTTGAATTTTAGAAAGGCCACATATATATGCATATGCCCTTTGCTCTTGTGAAAACTCATTTTGCAGATGTGCCTGTCAACGTAGGAGAAACCTGTTGGCTGGAGAAGTTTAGTGGGACAAAGAAGTCTACCAAACTTTTATGTTGAACTTTTGCTCTTTGCCTAGGAATAAACCTCTATTCCTGTATTGCTATTAGTAAATGGAGAAAAAACCACAAGCAAACAGCAGATAAGAACCCACAACTCTACAAGCTCTGCTGGCAGAGCCTATCAGTTTGTAACTCGGTTTATACTCTGGCATTTTTAAGTTCTTATCCTTTTCAGTTGCTTAAATATGCAAACATTTCGGGGACATAAAATTTATATCCCTGGTGATGTTATGGAATTATAGAGGGGATTAAGTATGTTCCAAGTTAGGAACTTGCAAATGAAGAGTGTTTCTCGGTGTCAGTTCAGCAGATTGGTCAGCTCTACCTGAAGAAATTGGAAAGGTCTGCTGCAGGCATGGGTTTCTGTCCCTTAACCACAACTATTTTTTCTTTCTTACTCCTGGCTAGATGCACCAACTTCTCTGTGACCTCCTGGGAGCTGACTTTTATAGTTCAGGGGGTGGCTTGGTGCTATTTTATTCCCTGGCTTCCCATGGGCAATATTCTTTCAGATATTCCCTTGGGCAGTAGAGAAGAAGCAGGATAGCAGGATTTACTGTGGGTCTCTATGATGTTTGCAAGGGGTTGGAAACAAGTGATGTTTTTGTGTGGCACTTTGTAACTTTGCAGCTCTTGAGGTCTTGGTGGGGAAACCAAGTCCCGACCCAGTGTGTGCTCTGCAGCCGAACTTTGCTTGTGCCTGCCTTGGGCTGGCCTGGTGACCGAGTTTGCAGGGGTAGGTAATGGCAAGCTTGCTGTCTGGTGGGCTGTTGTGCAGAGATCCTTGGAACCTTCCCGAGGGAAGTCAGCAGATGGCAGCATCCCTTCGGTGCTCTCAGAACTCGGGGCCGGGGACTCTCACATTCTGCTGATCTGCCTCTGGAACAAAGGTGATGGTTTCTTTTGGGCCCCCTCCTAAAGTGTGTATCACAGAGATTCTTCAGATCATTTGTTGTAGTTGTTTGATAATTTACTGCTACAAAGTCATGGAAATCTGTAAGGGGCTCAGTTTTTTCAAATCTTGGTTTCCTATTTTTCTTTCAGCTGATGAGTGACTAGCAAAAAGATGGACTATTCCTTAATTCCCTTGTCATAAAGTTTCTTTCTTTCTGCTGTCAGGGCAAAGCTGTGCTCCACAGACATGTGTAAGGTCAGAAGCTCCAACTTAAGTGCCTGATGTCAGATATTTAAATCTGTGCATAGGGGCTCATTGCTTCTGGCATTGTTCTCAGAGAAATTTGCTTAATGTGAACAAATAAAAGTTTTGCAGCTGTTTGACAGCTACTAAAAAAGAAAACAAGCTTTTAATTTATTTTTGGAGAACTATCAAGTATAAGGGTTTTATTGCAGGAGTTAAGATGAACTTGTTGCAGAACATGTGGAAACTTGCTACAGGGCAGTGCAGAGTAGTCCAGTCAATATTGATATAAATGTACTCTGTTTTATAATGTGTGCTTAAAGCTCTACATCTCTACTGGAAGTAGTTACCTGCTTCTGTTCAAAAGAAAGGTGTATCTGTCATCCCCCCAGACCTTTTCTCCAGGAATGCAACTCTGAGCCTCATTTCTCTGGCAAAACGGGCTGTGGAAGAGATGCAGATTAGCTCTTACCACTCTGTATTTGCTTCCACAGCATCTACAAAAGATGAAGTCTCCAACTGTTGGGTTTTTTTCATTAACAGCTGGCTTACAGGTGTTTTCTTCCTCACAACACTTCTTATTGCTTCTTGCAGGGTTGAGATGCAGAAGATGAAAGTGGTGAGGCCGCCTGCTGATGTGGCCAGGTACACGATGATCTTCCACAACCGTGACCATGGTAATGAGGAGAATCGAGAGAGGTGGGTCAGGAATAGGTTTCTGCCCTGTATTGTCATGGTCTGTGGCTGAGCCAGGCACCTGGGGGACAAGTTCTTTGCTCCAGGCCAAACAGGCTTCTTGTGGTACCCAGAGGCTCTGGGGGACACCCCTGTGACAACACTGTTCACAGCTGGCAGCCGTTTTCTCTAGGTGAGATCTTCCTAGAACTGACTGGGTGGTGTTCCATAGAAACTTCCAAAATTACACTTCCATAGGTATGATTAAAGCATGATTTCAGAGATTGAGCCAAAGGATTTTTCTCCCCATATGAGATTGTGCTGAAAACAGGAACAACTTTGTATTTCTAGTAAATAAAAAGTAGCAGTAGCTTTGCTTCCAAATTTACTGCCATTGGGGAAAAAGCTCAAGACTTCTGTGCATGTCAGTGAAGGTTTTTCTCCTCTTTATCCTCAGGATGAAGCTTCTCCGCCAGGTCTCTAGAACATGGAAGACAGACGGGCTGAATTCCTGTTCCTATCAACTGCTCTCTGTGGAGCACAACCCACTGTACATCAACATCACGGTGGACTTCAGTGTGCAGCCCAAGGTCTCATAGGGGCCAGCACCTCCCAGGTTATAGGAAATGGCAACAGATCTCCTTTGTGGCTGCTGTTAGAGCAGATGACTTCCAGCACTTGCTTGGAAGAGTCCTTCAGTAGCATAGGAGCAAGTAAAGTGCTCCTTCACAGCATCTCATTGGGTGGTTGAAAGTTTCCTTCTGTGAGGACTGGAGTTACGGACTGACCCAAGGGACAGGTCCTCGTGTTCTTCTATGCACTTTTTGCTGGGACATTAGAAAATGTGTCCTTGTTTGGGCTGGTCCGAGGACTTGAACCAAGTCCCTGAAAAAATATTTGGTTTTGCTAGTCTTTCTAAAGTTATTTTTGGTCTCATTAAAAGCACAATAATTCTTCAAGAACTACAAACTTGATGAGAAAAGTTAATTTTTTCTGGCCTAAGGAAAAACTGCTTACGTGTGAGAAGAGCAGTAATTGTAATGGGTAAGGAGATGTTACAAATTTCTCAATAAATGCAGTCCACTGAACTCCAGAGTGTCTCGTCCTTCACACCACAGCGTCCCCTGCTGAGGGACTGCTGCCATGTCCTGTGGCAGTGATCAGTCTCATTCTGCAGCAGGATCCCTGTTACTCTCCAGGGATGGGGAAGGAAAGGCAGTGGCCAACTCTGTTGGAGGGGGAGAAATTCCACTCCACATATTTTAATGCTATAGCCACACTGTTAGCAGAGTGTGACCCAGGCCATTGTCATCTGTGAGTCTTGCTTAAGAAACAGGTGCAAGGCTGTGGATAACCAGCTGTTCCACTGTGCTGCTGGATTTGGGCAGAAGTCTTGATTACAGCACTGGACTCACTGCATTGTATTTAACTGTCTTTACTTGTTGATGTGAAGGCAGGCTTGGGACAGTTTCTTTTAGGACATTATTCCAGTTGTGGAGAAGAGTGAAACTAAATGTTTGTAAGTATAGTGGCATGGATGCAGCTTTTCAGTGATGAAGGAGGTTTTGTATCTTCAAGTAACAAGCCAAAATACCCTGTGTCACACTCTCAAAATAACTGGACCTGGCAGGCAGTGCTACAGACTGAGTTGGCAAAGTTAGTTTACAGCAAGGGCAAAGGTTTGGGCTGACTGTGTCAGTCTCACAGTCAGGTAAGTACAAATGCTTTCCTGCCAGGGTCTCAGCGCCACTGTTGACATGTTTGACCTCAAGGAAAAACTAGTATTTAATTTCTCACAAGTATTTTATATTGAGGACAGCTCAGCCCTGAATGATACATAATGTCTGAGCAACAGCTGTAGTAGTAGATTAATTTCCCTGCTCTGAGCAGAAGGTTAGTACTAGGTGACAGCCTCAGGTCCCACTCAGTCTGCATTACTTGCAGTTACAATAAAGCTATTGCAACAGTGGTGGTTCAGGTCAGAAAAAAAAAGAAAATCAGGGATTTAAACTCTGGTTTGTCGGGTTTCAGGGCAACTTTCTCTTTTATTATACTCTTATTCAGTATTCTATAAAACTCTTAAGCCAAACACATAACTCCATTTATTTTACTCAAATTCACAAAAGATATTTATAGAACTGTAAATGGCTTCAACACCTTCTCAAAATACAACCCGTCAGAGGCCAATCTGACAGAATGGCTTGCATCCCAATTAACACTTAAGTACACAGCAGGACAGAGCTATCCAGCTACTGAACAAAGGTTCCAGAAAGCTTGGATTGGCTTACTGTCACAGACATGGCTCAGGAGTCAGTTTTACAGTGACTTGGACTATTTTTACAGTAAGCCACTTACTGTTTAGTAGCTGTCATATCCTGTTTCTGGAGCCTCTTCTAAATCTGAAACAGTTTGAAGAAAAGTGGAAGGCAAAAGGGTTAATCTCATGTGGGGCAGTTGCCACAGGAAAATGGGAGAGATTGGCTGAATGCCCCTCTGGCACCCAACCTCTCCTTTTGTTTTCAGTCTCTTAAGAAAATGGGGGAACATATCCAATGTCCACAGTGATCTTGGTATAAAGAGGATGCTTGGTCCTGGAAAGGAGCCTGAACTGTAATGTATTCATTCCGTCAGCTTTCCATGTTTTTCTGGTGTTGTGTTGGGAAGGAGGCCTGAGGGAGGAAGAAGACCTGCAGTTAGAAGAAAGAAGGTAACATTTGCAGCTGAAGCTGCAGAAGAAAGAATCTTCCAGAGGGCAAAAAAGCCCTGAGCCAATTCTTCCCACAATACAGACTGAACAGATTAGAGTGAGTTCACACTGAGTATTCCAAAGAAGGATGACAACTGGAACTGGATCCTGATCAGAGAGGGAGACCAGCGAGGTGGCAGAGTCTCCGAAAACCAAGAAGCTGTCAGCAGCTTAGAGAGACCTGGGAGTGCAAGGCAGAAGTTTGCAGCCACGGTGTACACAGGCTGCTGTAGGTAGGTTTTTGACAGGGTTGTTATGGAAACCTGAGTTTTGAGATGATACAGAGAGATCTGCACTGCCGGTATGAGAAGCCTCCACCACACTTGACCCAACACCCTCCTCCAGCTCTTCTATATAAAACAGTCTTTGATAAAGTCTCTCATAGCACCTTTCTCATGTCTTCAAACTAGAATATTGCTTTCCACTATTTTAATGGCACGTTGTAACTCCACACAGACTGAACAGCAAGCTTTTAATATTGGGAACTTGTAACACAGTGCCCCTTTAAACTGAAATCTCCCGATTTATAAGACAGGCCATATTTTTTTCTTTAAGTTTTACTCCCTGTATAATTTAATGTTTAAATCTATGTGTTAGCTTCCTAGCTGGCATGTGTCCTTCACAATAGGAAGAAAAGGCAGGAAACTAGGAGAAACCCTTCAAATGTGAAGACAGGAGCTGAATGATTCAGTTGAAACGGATTGGGGGCTGCTTTTAAATAGCCTTCCTAAAGCAGAAAAAGCAGCAGTGACATGAGGCATATGTAGCCAGTGCTGGGGAAGATGACAGCAAGAGCCAAGCTGCCCCAAGGCCCAGAGTAGCCCCCAGCCCCACCAGGTACCTCCTCCAAGGATCTGGGATCTCTGTCTCTTCATTGTAGTCCATCACTCGGTAGCGGCCCAGGTGAGGGGATGTCCGGACTATTTTCATTCCTGCCAAGTGAATCCTGTAAAACAACGTACAAAAGTGTTTGCTTGGGCATAGAGGTGCCACTTCCAGGGTTATGGTCAGAGATGATTTTCAGTGCTAATGCAATAAAAACAAAGTGCAGAAGCAGCACAGGCCACATGACCTTCTCTAGCGGGCTATAGGCCAGGCTTGGGCTAGAAAGCTCCCAGCTGCAGTGCACTTTGACAGGGCACAAGGGGATTAGAGCAAGCAGGGAATGAACTACAACATACAGAGCATTCAAGAACAGTTCCCCTGAGTCTGACAATGAGCATTATTCCACTTCCTGCTAAGAGCGAAGCTTTTGCTGCCTAGAGGTCCATCACCTAAACTTTAAGGGAAAAGAAAAAAAAAAGACCTCAAACTTGCAGTTTCTGAAAGGAAGCCAGTCCTCAGTTTCAAAACCAGATTAAGCCTCTCTGTTCTTCGAGAAGTGCCATTCATTCAGATGGCCTGATCAGACTGGTTCATAAAAGATTAGGGATAAACCCAGGCACCAGACAAACATATGTAAACTCAGCTGCAGTACAGTTAGATAAGAGAAGATGAACTGAAGGCTCAGAATTCCAGAACAGAGCTTCTAAGCCCAGCATTTTGGGTGACTTTCAAGCAACTCACAGCCCACTGCTGATAGCACCTATGTTACTTTGCAAAAAAAAAAGTGCCTTCAATAGTTCTAGGGCTACCAAACCTCTGTTATCACAGGACAGCCCTTAGGCAGAGAAAATTCCTGTGAATGTAAGAATGAATGTTTGCTCAGTTGAGGTTATCTAACTGGCATGTTTGCAGCATTTGACTGCGTTCCACTGGGATCTGATACAGCAGGAATGTTATGAAGCTGAAAGGCTACAGAATTGAAAATATTTGT
Organism: Agelaius tricolor; assembly: GCF_023055355.1. Classification (NCBI taxonomy): domain Eukaryota; kingdom Metazoa; phylum Chordata; class Aves; order Passeriformes; family Icteridae; genus Agelaius; species Agelaius tricolor. Next base: position 24,539,809 of record NW_027269269.1, read on the forward strand.
TAGGCTAGAGCCATCAGATGACTATTACACTTCACTGACAGTGTTATAGTTCCATTATTTCACATGGAGTTTTAGACAGTTTCTTGTTTTCTGAACATAAGCTTATGGTACATTCAACCATAAAGAGACAAAAAAGCAAGAACACTAAACTAGCTTTGCTGTTACATTTTTTTGCATTGCAAATAAGACTAAAACTGAATTGTTAATACATTCATTTACTGTTAAGAAGAGTCCAAGAGACTTTCCTGTAGTTGAAAATGTTAACACATGAGTGGCTCCAATTAGAATAGCGTTTTCTTCTGGTATTTGCTACAACTTGTATTAGAGAGCACTGCAGTCTGGCGACCATGAGTAGCAGCTGGCAGTTTTTTTCATTAACTCTGCTTTTTAATAAGCAATATCCCAGAAAAAAAATCATCTTTGCAAAGAATTTTTTAAAGCTGGACATTGAAATGTCAAAAAAAAGATTCATTAATTTTTTTGCTACATGGTAAGAAGTGCTTGAGCACCTCCCAAAATCCAGATCCCAGCTGGTCACTGAAGAACAGCCAGTTCATTCCTAACTTCTTCAGGCTGAGACTTCAGAATGTGAATAAATCATTAACAGGCATTGTCCAGAGCACCCATGAATCTCTGGGCCAAAACATTGCTAATCATTAGTGTAAGTTTTCTCTGAAAACACAGGCTCTAATTCCCTTCCAGAAAGGGCTATTCTGGGAGCTATATAATTCACTTGCCTTCCAGGATTCTCTTCAAAGGAGTGCACTCCTATGCATAACTGGCATGACTCTACCCTGGCTACCAAAAACCAAATTAGATGCCTAAGCATCTGCTGTATAGACCCAGCATTGTAGTACTTGATATAAAGATCTATTTTCCAGGCATTCTATTCCTTTCATAAATGCTGACTCTCTAAACAACCATACAACCTTTTAGTTGGCTTTCTTTGAAAGGCAAAGGAGGAATTCTATATCAGAAAATTTGGCTTTCAATTCCCAGATGAATACTGCTTTGAAAAAAAAAAACAACCCTGTAACTTGTCACGTTATACAAGACAAAAATAACAAAGGCTTCCATGGTCAGTTTAGTTTTATAAACTCCCCATGAGTCTGCCTCAGTGCTGGATCATAAAGGTGCACAGTGCAATTCCAAAGCTGAATAAAGAAGCTGCAGCCATGATTCTGTACTTGAATTCACATTAGGCAGAGCACCTGGAACTAAACTCATCTATAGAATGCTGCTGCCATGGCAACCAAAGTACAAGAAAAACCATCAACTCTTGCTGTCACTGACTCACACTGGTACACAGGCTCCTCCATCACCCAGCACTGCAGACAAAAGATAGAATTCCTTGTGCTCCTTAATCCCAGGTATCAGTGATTAGGTAACACTTGGAGCAGCCTAAATGCACTCAACTTAAATTCCCAGCTGTCTGAGAATTAGCTGAGCACCTTCTTATTCCTCAAGCTTGCAGATTCCTTCCCTCCCTTGGGGCTGTGAACATCAGTGGAGGCACTTGTCAGCTACAAGTGGTTATAACCCCTTGCACTGAAGGCACAAGGATGTGAAATAACATTCTGCTCCCCAGAAATGAGAAAGCTTCATTTTCCCAGCACAAAGTAATTGGATTCATAGGTTCTGGCCGTTTTCTGACATTAAGCATTCCCAATACCAACAGCATTTGGGATTATAATGGTACTGCAAGCACATTAAGGAACAATGTTGTTGGTTCCTTTCCTAGGGTGCTGCTGTGCTTCACTTGCCAGCTGAGATCCATTTCAAGCCTGTCCTGTGCATTGGTACCTTGTAGCAATGTCATCATTTTCACCACCATCGCCCCAGTAGGTGTTGGGAAACCCATTCATCTTCATGTAATGTTCTGGAGTCAGAGCAGACACGCCCCCAAAAAAGGACTTGTATGGCAGACTAAAAGAGAAAACAAACAGGCAAACAAACACCACCCTCCAAAAAAACCTCCTAAAAAACTCAGCCACCAAAAACCAGAGTTCACTATTGAAGGCTAATGCCTGTCCTCCACAACTAACAGTGTGATCCAAGTCACACATACATTAATTGCATACTTGCAGGCACTCTCATGACAATGCCAAACCCCAAAACAGTAAACCCAGTGTAATTCCCATCATGTTCCATTCCCCTCATTGTTTCCCAAGACCTCCCCCCAAAACTGACCAAAGTAAAGCTGGTTTCAAAACTCTATCTTGGATGAGTTTAAAGTACCTGTATCCTACCACATCATATTCCACCTGATCCAATATTCCCATCTTACATTTCTTTTCTTGAAGGAAAGTCAAACAGAAACCTGCCAGTCATTTGCCAAGCTGAGCTAACTGTGGAACAGGGAACTACAGGCAAGGAAACATTCAAGACTGCACGCTTGGGTCAAAAATATCCTTTTCTAGGAAGTAACTGCTGCAAAACTAACACACAGAAAACCTCATAAAGGTTGTGTCTTTCACTGTTCCCACCCATACTTTCTAACAGGAATTGAACCAACTGGAATATATCCACAGAAAGCAAATGGAGGCACTTACGTGTACTGAAACTTATCCATGGCACTGGCCATGTGCTTGGGATAATATTCATCACAAATGTACAGGTTATAATCATTCTCAGGCACCAGGTCAATATCATGCAGGACAAGGCAGTCCCACTCTTCATCCTTCATGGCTTCCCGGACACCAACATTAAGCAGCTTTGCTCGGTTAAATGAACCAGTCCCTACCTGGAAAAGAAAACCTACATTTCTTCACCAAAACCACACAGATGTTGTTAGATAGCTCAGTTAAAATTTATTTTAGCCAAAAAGCCTTATTCAAATGAATGAATCAATACTGGCTGCAAATTCCATGCTTCCAGCTTTGAAAATGTCACCCACCCTCTTCACAACATTCTTAGCAATTGTCAGCTTTGCTGTGTCAGGGGCCTTGCACTCTTGCCACCTTTCAAGAGATCCATCCATAAGCCAATCCTCAGGTAAACATTTGTACAGCAACACTTTTGCCCTGACTACTGTTTACTAAAACTTACAAATCAGAAAAAGATCTTGGTCAAACAAAAAAGCTTCTTTGCCCTCCCAGTAAACTATTGGTTTTAACTGATGAATCCAAAACTTGCTCCCTTGCCACTGATCTTTTGCAACACCAGTCCATGTCAGGTACAAAATGCTGCTAGACCTGCACAGACTACCCTGCCAAGCCACATGTATGTATTTGACACAGACTAAAAATATCCAGCTCCACTTCAGCATTCAGTCTCCACGTTTTGCTTAGTAGTCACACTGAAGCTACAGACAAACCACATGCAAATCTCAAAAAGAGGAAAACAAAAGTTACAACTGTCCTGGGTTACAAAAGGAAAGTGCTACTGTGGGGTGTAACCAAACTGTATTCTACTTTCCTCTACATCATTTTTGGACAAACTCTTAAAGAAGGGTTGTTTGCAGCAGCTGCCCAGTGCACAGTCACCCCTCAGGCTACAGCTGGGTGTTACACAAGGGAAAAAGAGGCAGCCCTGTGAAGCAGGATAGTGTTTCTTTCTCTTCACACTCAGCTGTGGTACCTTCACCTGCTGGTGAAGCAGCCATCCTGAAGGGTCTCTGCTAAGGGGCCATCATGAACTCAATGGAACCAGCAGAACACCTGGCAACAACCACCAAGGACTCCAAAAATATTCTGTCCCTCATAGGACTATATCATTCCATTGTGAAAGTCCCTGCCCTGGGAGGTACCACCTGAACCTGACCACATAGAATCTCAATTTGGGGATTTGGGACACCATCACTGCTCGAGGGAACCAGAGGAGGAACAGACCTTCTACAGGACCACCGTTTTCAACACTGCAGCCATCACTTAATCAGGCTGTGACCACCATCCTGACCAACAGGGGGACAGGCTGTCACTTTAAGCCAATGTTTTTGTATTAATGTATTTATTGTAATCTTTCTATTAAGTTGTAATTCCAATCTGAAATCTTTCTCAAGGTGATTGTCTGGGGGTTCATTACTCCCGCTGGTTTACTTTCAAACCAGCACAACCACTTAGTGACAAATTTATACCCCCAGGAAAAAAAAACCAAAACCACAACAGAACCAATTAAAAGTGGTACAGTATTTCAATCATTAGCAGTCATGGAGGCAGGACAGCTATCTCACCTCCTCTCAGCCCATGCATAAAACAGTATTTCCACATCAGAAGAGTCACATTTCTTCTTCAGAACCCAGCCCTTAAGTGGTGTAGCTGAGCTTCCCAGCAGGCAGATCTGACTTGGAGTTACCTGTTGGATCAGGTAGATAGTGTAGCTGAGCTGCTGGCGCTGCAGGAAGGGATGGATGTAGTAGAGAAGATGGTGGAGGCACTTCTCCTGGTTCCTGTAGGCCACGAGGATGGCGGATTTGTAGCGGGCAAAGCAGTGAGGTGGCTTGTAGTGGCCACCAGACTGAACAAAAGGATTTCTTTTTATGATCATCCTTTCACTAGGGAGCACCTTGAAGGTGATGGTTAATGGACCAACTGTAAGGAGAGACAGAAAAAGAGTAAGTAAGATCAGTGATGTTTCTCCACCTTTTTTCAGACCATCCAGCCATGTTTGCTCCTTCAGACAGCAGCCCCACCAGAGAAGAGTTAACAAGACCCATGCAGATGTGGCTCTGTGATAAATTTCACTGCTGCCTGCTGGCCAGCTCAGCACCAGCAGGACAAACTACCTGCCAGGCACCCCGAGCCCTGGCACGGCCAGCAAGTCTCACTGGGCTGCTGCACAGCTGCTTCTCCCTGGGACTGCCTGCTACTACAGCCTTGTGTTGCTTAGATGAGATCCTTGAGTAAATGGATTCACTGAAAGAAACAGCGTAGAAAATTATTCAAGATGAACAGACACATCTGCTTTTGCTACCCACTTGGAAAATTTCTTTAAGCCTCTTTCTGAAGAGATTCAAGGACAAAGATGTGCAAGTGGATATTCAGCAGGTCAGGGGAGAAACAGTTTGAAGCCTGGATGAATAGAAATGCTTTAGAAAATGTCAGCTCTACCTTTAAAAGCATTTCAAGTTCAATTTGATGTTACAATCACATGCCACAATAGCTGAATTTGCTATATTATTTCATTTTATACACTTTGATAAGCAGGCAGTACTTCAAAATCTGGGAGAAGCAGATGACAGAACTGAGAAAGAAGAAAGATGTTATATTTTCAGGAACAGGCACAGGATAGCAAAAGAAACTATACATGGTTGTTGTTCTACTCAGCACCTCATTTTAAAATACAAAATATACTGGATATCTTCAAGAGTTTTTGCCTAATTAAAAAAAATCTGCATTTTTACATGAATTCTTCAGATGGAAAAATCCTGACAAGTCATAAGTGAAAAAGAATCCATATAAAGTGTCAATACCCATTTTAACACAAACCTCATTGTTACAATATAAATAAACAAATTCTACAATTGTCTAAATGCCTGTCCTCCTGGGTACTGAGAAAAACTTCCAGAAGTAGCAGAAGACTTGTATTTATACACAAATCAGTGTGTCTTAATGGTTTTCTACAACTGTGAACTTTTAAGAAAATAATACACAGATGCAGAACAAGATTACCATCCAATGTTTAAATGAACTAGGAAAAAACTTTCACCCAAATCATAATTAGAAGCTGGCAATTTCAAATGACAGTTCTATTAAAAAATTCTTTGCAGGCCATGTTACCAAAGGCAAAATGTTTTTTTTTCACCAAAAGTCTGCAAGGCAAGTTTGTAGTTGGTGGTGGTTTTTTTTTTTTTAATAGCTATAAACAAAATTTTCTTTTCTTTCCAAGCTGATAATTAACACTATGGCTATCCTAAATCAGGTTTTCAGTACCTTCTAAGTGAGACTCCCTCTTAAACACTGAAATAAATAATTCTCTCAAAAACCTTCTGATAATGAAGCATGAGAGAGAGAAAGCAAATATTTAAGCCTGGTGTTTAGGAACTTTCATTTGAGCAGGAGAAGGTACAGGTGTGTTTTAAGACTAAATAAGCAAGTGAGTCCAGCATATGCTCCTTTCAGTCCATCCTATATTCAAATCTGTGCTACAATTCTAACAAAAACAAACAAAAAATTGAGCCTGCCCACACCCACATCCTGTTTAACTAACACAGAAAGAAGCAACATCCCTCCACTGGTTTTGGGGGTTTGGGGTTTTGGAGTTTGGTTGATTCATTGGTTTTGGTTGGTTGCAGGATTTTTAGAGCAGTAACAAGACTTAAGGACTAAATTTGCCATAAAATTCTAAGTGTCCATTCTGAACCAGGGAACACTGCTACTATGAGGAAGTTGGTACACCTGACATTTCTGATGGGCAAACCTGTATTTGCTAAGTGTCTCCTCTCCTTCCTCAAGGAACACACAAATGGTATTTCCTGAAGGTCAGTCTGAAGAGCCACTGATCCCATTTCTCATGCTGTCAAAAATGTCTGGTCAGAATCCTGCTGCGTGGGTTTTGTTCATTGGTTTCTGTTTGTTGGTTTGTTTTTAAAAAGAAAGCCTGACTTTTGCTTGTCAGCAAGATTTTGCAATAGCTGACTCTTAAACATCACTTTTCAGTCCTTCTCCAACTATTTAAAATACTGGAGAATTTGATTTTCACTGCATTACCCGCAGCAGGAAAGCAGAGTACATTGCCATATATTTGTACCCAAAACAGAAGAGTGGTTCTTCAGAGAATCATTGTGTGGGCTATGAACCTAGGTCACATCTCCAGTGAACATTTCATGATGTATTTCCTACCTCTGTGCATGCAGTTTCCCTTTCCACTGTTAAGACTCCCACATTTCAGTCCAACAATGTTATCAACCTGTAGTTTATGTTGCTGTTTAGATTAATGCACTTGCTGATTATCAGATCTTTCAACCTAAGGCACCATTAACCACTGATTTGATGACAAGTGGAGCTTGCTAAAGAAGTATTATATTCAGGGATTTCAACTATAGATTATTGCTCTAAAGAAAAATAAGAAGGGGAATTAACCCCTTTTATTCTCCCACAAAGGCAGGGTTTTGTTTTCTATAAAACAATTGGGACTTTGTATTGCAGAGTAAGATTCTGCAGCAACAATCTTTAAATTCCAGAAAAAATGAGATCTTAATTTGGATGTAAGGGTATGAGTAGGATACTGTGAACAGCTTCACTCCTGTTCTCTCCTTCCATACCCAAGCATACCATTCAGGAGTGTAACATTTGCATTTTCCAGGGTTTTCAAGATATTGTGTTCTCCTATGCTGCCTGGCTCCACACATCAAACAAATGAGCTCAGAAACTCAATCTGGAATATGCCAAGGGAAGGAAAAAAAATTCAGTGTGACTTACATCCCCAAAACCTCTGGCTGCCCTACACTCCTTGGCTACAAGCTACATCCTGGCTCTCATGTCTCCCTGCCGTCCAACTAACAAAAGGCTAATGCAATCTAATCCAATTAAATCCCAAATGTGAACAGAGCACTTGCATGCTGGACCAAAGAGGGATAAATAAAACTGCCAAAGCACAGCCTTGGAAAAGGAGGAAAAAACTATCTTACACATACTAGGAAGCACAGGATCCCTGTTGAGGCAGGGCACAGAATCAACACTCCGAAGTGTCCAAGCAATTTTTCCATGGCAAATTTTTCCATGGTTCCAAAGATGTTTCTGTGCCTGCACCATCACACAGAGGGTGTTTAATAAATATGAAACTTCAGTGTACAGTTAGGTCTCACAAATCCCTGTGCTGTCAGCTGGTGCCACTGACAGCACACTCTCTGCTTGCTTCACTCCCTGGGCAACATATTTACCTATGAGGAATCCTATTGACTTTGACCATATCTATCCCACCTTATGAAAGTAACTCCAGGACCTCTGAAATCAGAGTTTGCAGCTGTCATTACCAAGCCCAATCAGAATAACCAGAACTTACACAAGATGAACAAACAGGAACAGTAGCATGGGTGAATGCTGCACTCAGATACTGCAGCACCACACATAACATTACCAGAGTCATATTTCTGTAATTCTACCAGCACATGGGAAAAGAAATAAAAAATTAGACCAACAGCTTTCATTTAAGCATCAGTTGCTAATGATAGAATACAAGGCTGCCTCAATGGCACCTGAAAATAAATCTCAGTGTTAGCACTTTTTTATTTCTCTTTCAATCCAAGAGAAGAAACTCTGGCAGCATTAGAAAACATAGCAGGAGCTACTTAATACAACAGATGGTCCTGCTCATGAAAAGGTTATGACAGATGGGAGTGAAAGGCAGTAACTACTATAAGAAGGGCTTGGAAAAAATCCTTCCACAGCATGAGCAAATTATAACCAGCAAACTTACAGACAGAACTTTCAACTATTAAAGTCCTTGAGGGCCAAACCAACTTGTTCAGCATGTACCATGTATGAAGGAAAGTACCCCTTTAAACCAAACCAGAAATAATACAATAAAGACAAATCTTCCAGCACCAAACTTTTTCCTCATGAGAGGAAAAGATGAACCGAAGCAAGACATCTTGCATGCAATGTGAGAAAGTCAGATTTTGAATTTAAAAGCTATTTAGTTATGTTTAACAAAGTATAACCCTGGCATATAAGCACTTCACTTTTTCTAAAAATAGAAGAGGAAGAAACAGGCAATGGATTATTTGTGTAGAAACTTTAACCTCTGAGGGAACTCAAGTAATTTATTCACTATATTAGTGAAGACACTGAATACCTGCAATGCTTTTCAAGTTGTTGGTCACAAAACGTTCAGTGGACACCACTAGGTACTTAAAAGCATCACTAGTCAGCAGGAGTCTAATTCCTCTAAGGCAGAGATGATTAGCAATTACACTTTAATTCTTTCTTCACAGCCCTGGAAGAAGCAAGTTGCTGCAGATTCAGGAGACAGGAAATAGACAGATGAGCTGCAAGCTGATCAACATTCAAATAGTTATCAAAATGATCTACTACATATATAAATGGAAGAAGTGCTGCACTTCATAAAAGCCCTGATGCAGAAACCATTTAAGCCATTTGGAATCCTTCCAGGTACTTTAACACACTTTAGAGTGGGCACAGTGACTTATTACCAGCTCTGAGCAGGAGGCTGAGTCCTCAAGAATTGATTTGAAATCTCATTTAATAGAGTTTATGAAATTAATATTAAAAGGCATTGCTCTCTGCAATATAATGCTTCCAAGAAGCATCAGTCTCATGAGAGATGATGGCAACAACTATTCAAGACATTTATAAAGTATTTATATCTCAATTCATATGCTCCATCACGTATAAAACAAGGGACAACTCCCTCACAAAATAGCATGCTTCTCAGCTAAGAAAAAAGCAAAACACCCAGAAGAGGCTGGCATGCAGTGATAGAAGGAATAATTTACATCCTATATTTACAGGGAAATACCGCTGAGTAAAAGTTAAGCAGTAGCAGAGACCTTAAGCTGAATTTGTATCAGTGCTCCAAATTACTTGTGTTTCACTTCAACGATGGTTCATATGCTCAGCTCAGTATTTTTATACAGCAAAACTTACACAGTTACTTTGCCTCATGGTTGGCTTTTTTTTTTCTCCCAGAAAACTTGCTGTTGTTTCTGTCTGTGACTAACATCATGTTTCCATTTTAGCTCTGAAGTACCGCCTGCAGGACCATCCCCTCTTCTCAGCACTCTCAGTGACGGGCAGAAAAGGAGTTCTTACAAAGATTTCCCAGCTCTAAGAGCACAGATTAGAGTAATTTTACTCTGCATCCGCCTCCTCCATATACGTCACTACTTTTACTTATCTGATGGTTTGCAGACAAGCTACAGAATTGTTTGGTTCTTTGTTTTTGACACTAAAGCTGTCTCATTTGACTCTTAGGAGAGAGGATTTTCATCAGTAGCGGACACAAGTTAGGTGCAGTCATGTTTCTGCTGTGCTTTTTCAAATAAAACAATTCAGCCTGAAACAAGGAATTGTAGCTTCCCAGAACTGAATGGGCTGCAGTGCACTGAGACCATGACACCCAGCACCTGTGCAAAAAGGCTCTGTGCTACCAGGATTTCAGGAGTTAGTAGAGCTATTTCTGAGGGAAATGCTGAAACACACACCCAAAGCTATCATACATACTGTGTACTTAATTTAACTGCAAGCAACAGAGGAAGGAAGGAAACATCTCAAAAGAGCAGAGCAAGCATCATTACAAAGATTGCAGCCTGAGCAGGCTCATCCAAAGGGTCCCAGCAGAGCTCCCCAACCTAAGTAAGCAACTTGACACAAGAGCAATGGCTTCCCACAGAACTTCCACGTGAACCACGGCCAATCATTTGCTCCTAATGGGCTCCATGTGCAGTGATCAGCTTTCCTAGAACAGCAGTCCAAGGCTAGGGGCTAGGTGTAGACAACATTTAGACATGCAGAAGCCTGTGCACTATGGACAAACCTGACAAGAGTAACTTACTACACAGTACTCTAAGAAGGTGATGGCCCCAAACCAGCTCTAAGTGCATGCTGATGGAACTGAATCCATTCATGGCTGGCTGAGTCAAAGGGATTCACTATTGCCTGAGCAGCACCACCACTCTACTAGAAACACATCCGCTTTATACACCTGGTTTCACTTTGTACTGACTTAAAATTTCTCAACTGCTTTAGTACTGCAACAACTGGATGAATGCTGCTTCTTAGATCAGCTCTGGTTTGGCCCTACTGTGAATACAAATTAACCTCTGACCAGACTTTTAAGTCTAACACAGAAGTTTCTAAGCCTAAAGGATGTGTAACAGTCATAGACTAGAAGATCACCATGAAGAGCAAGGTGCCATCCTCATACATCCTCCTTAAGCTGATTTGAAGTCAACTTAATCAATTTATATTGAACTACAGATTTGATATAAGGCTAAGACAAAGAATCCAGGAGTTAAAGTCAGAGGTCAATATTATGCAGTTTCTGAACTGTTGGGTCATTTTACACAGACTGCCAAGAAAAAAAACCAAAAAAGCATTACTAACTTGATATTATCACCATGCACTGTTTTCACTCTTGCTCTACAATCTTGACATCTGTGTAACCAAATTCTCAGTATTGGAAATTTGTAAGCCAGTAAAATACTTTTCCTTGCATAAGCAATAAAAACAACACAAGTTGTTAAGAGGAGAGAATTTTGTCAGTGTAAGTACATCAGCCCACCTGTTTCAAAGTTTGAAGAAGATACAACTTACATTTATGACACGTTCAGGCTTATGAAGGAGGTTCTTTCAAACCACCTTTCCATGGTTTTTCGAGGTTCATACCTACCCAGGACTGGGGACTGCGCTGAGCAGTAGGGCATGGTGTCTTCATTGGGAGCCCGGGTGAACAAGCTGAGGTTTGTGTACACATCGTGGGGCTTCGAGTAATCCACCACCACCTGAGGCGACTCTGCAAACCCGCGGAACACACGCGAAGGTCCGCCTCGGTAGAGGATCAGGATAAATATTGCTTGGAAGACAAACACAAACAGCAGGAAACAATGATTTTCCATACGGGAGAGGAACATAGTTTTTAGCCCATGCTCCAGGATCAGGGCGGTGAGGAGCTGAAGTGCCTTCCAGGGGCTGCCGTTCCACGCTCTGGGCTACATCGCTGTGCAGACCTCCTCCTCCCCCTCCTTCTTCTCCTCCAACTTTCTGAGGCGACAGCGTGCTCCCCTAGCTGGGCTTCATCAGGCCGCCGAGAGCCAGACCTCCCCTTCCCGGTGCGAGCTGAGCCCGGTGGGCTGGAGGAAGGGAGGAGCCGGCCGAGCCAGAGCCAGCCCGCTCGGAGCCCCGGGGCAGCGGCACGGGCTCGCTGTGGCACAGGCGTAGCGCCCGCCCTCCCCCGCCCGCCTTCCGGCGAGACTACAGCTCCCAGAATGCACGGCGGGGAAGGGAGGGCGGGTGGGTGGGCGGTGCTGCCGCCCGGCATGCTGGGAGATGTAGTCATCTCCCCCTCCCTCAGCGACCGCCGCTGTGGGCGAGGAGGGAGAAGGATGGGGTGGCTGCTGAACTGCCCCCCGTGTCCTCTCGTCCGTGAAAACCCGACTACTGTCTCCACTTTAAGTTGGCTATTACACTGGTCAGGGAGAGATGAATGGAAATTTAGACATTGCAATTGACTGCCCAGGGAGGTGGTGGAGTCTCCGTCCCTGGAGGTGTGTAAGGAAAGACCGGGCGTGGCCCTCAGTGCCATGGGCTAGTTGCCATGGTCGTGTTCGGTCATAGGCTGGACTATAGAAAAGACTCAGAAGTCTTTTCTAAACTGATTTGATTTGGTGATTCTGTGGAATGGATACATCTCAGCCAGTGCCTAAAGGGATCACAGCAACCTGGCCGCTGCGAGAGGCCTCCTCCCTTGGCCATGCTGCCCTGAAAAATTTCAGCTTTTATGCCTCTCTCTTCTCTGGCTGATAAAAAAAAAAAAAAAAAAAGATGGGGCTTATATTGTGCTGTCAGTCATTTTTTGTGCCTGCTTTTGATTAAATGCAGGAGAGGAAAAGACATTTTACAGACATTAAATTCCTACACGGCTTCAAAGAAGAGTTGGCGTTAGCCGTGTTTGCAGTGGGGAGAAGATTAGAAGGAAATCTGTGAGGGGGAGCAGGCTCCATGAGCTCAGCATCAGGCTCCCTGAGTTCCGCATCCCGCTCCAAGGCATGGCCACTGGCCCAGCAGCCCAGCCCATGAGTGCTGGCCCAGACCAGGCACAGCACTGAGCACTGGACAGGCTGCCCAGACAGACTGCCAACCTCTTTCCTGGGAGAGATTCTAAAGCTGTCTGGACACAGTCCTGAGGAACGTACTCTAGGGACCCTGCTTGAGCGAGAGGGTTGGACCAGATGGTCACCAGTGGTCCCTTCCAGTCTCACCTGTTCTGTGATTCTGTGTGCTGCTGTTTGCCTTCCAAATGGGATGGCATAGCAAGAAGATGGGGGAGAGAGTGATATCACTTTTATGAGGAGTTGGAAGTACTCTGGCTTTAGAGTTGGACTGAGATGTATGAGACACATCTATGGGAAACTTGATCTCAGTCATTCTCCTGAGCAGAACAGGCCATTATTCAATTAAAGCGGATTGCTTAAGGCCTGGATGCAAATTGTCATAATTTCACATTTAATTTTAACTTAATTGGGTTTTTAAATAAAAAATGTAGAGAACTTTTCTTTTCCCCGGGCAAAGTCTTGGTTTACTGAAATCCACGCAATGCTGCTGCCACAAGGTTGCTTTTTTGTACACCTACATCTACTGTTTGCATTCTTCTTGTGCCATTCCCTCTACAATGACAGCAACCCACCCTGCTTGCCTTCCCCTCCATAAAACAAAGCAACACTCGCTGTTCTGCTGATAGTTCCAGCAAGTACAATGCCAAGGACAGGAAAGAATTAATCTCTGCATCAGCTGAGAAACAAAGAAAGGAATCAAGATTTTCATGGTATGACCTGGGGCTGCAGATGGCAATTGTTTCAGGGCCAGTAGTGCTTTATGTTTCTCAATCCCTCCTTGGGTCACAGTAGGAAATGTCAATGGAGGAAGAATTTGGACAAAGCATGTGTGCCTCCCTCTCTCTTAGAGAGGGGAGCAGCTGGACCATTAGAGCTCCCCCAATTCAGTGGCTCTGCAATTTCCTTGCAGTCAGGGCTTAGTTGTAAAAATTGCCACCCTGTGCCAGTTCTTGGGCAGAAGAATGAGGTCAGATGGAACCTAATCTGTATTTTCACCTGTGTGCATATTTGTTCTCCAGACTGGAAAACTAAACACAGCTAGGCAGATCAGCTGTCTGCAGAGGAGCCAGCCGGAATGTGTTTCTGTGTGGGCTCGGAGAGCTGAATCTCCAGGTGTGTCTCCCTCAGGAGCCTTCCAAACCAAATACAGTTCCTCTCCTTCCGCTTCAACCATGAGCACTGGAATGAGTGGATCATAAACCCAATCACGAGGCTTTTCCTCACCAGAAAGCAAGCAAGCCAGGAAGAGCAAAGTACTGGTCAGAAACTTCATGGTGCCAGCAGGTCTGAGCCTTTTCAAGGTCACAGTGCTCCTGTTTTAAACAGAGCTGTGGAAACTGGGGTGTGTTTTGAATTAAAAATGAATTGGATTGCTTAAATGCAAAAAAAAAATCTTGTAACTGTCTCCACTGAAGTGTGAAAGGGAGGTGGGAGGAATTTTAGCAACCTTTGTGCAGAGATTTATTGAGGGCAGTGATGGAGGAAAACAATATGAGACTGGATCTGTAAGAACCAGGCACTGGTCTGGATTCACAGTCAAAGGTCTGCCTTTCTCATTTTCACACAGCTCCCTGGGAAATTAGGTTGAATGCATTAAAAAAACCAACCAACCAATCAAAAAAACCCCAACCAAAGAAAAAAACCCCACAAAACAAAATGCCCAAAACAAACAAACAAACAAACAAACCAACAACAACAACAACAACAAAAAACCAACAAAAAAACAAACCAAAAAACACCCAAACCAAACCAAACACCATCTTCAATGGAGCTTGAAATTAAGTTTGTGCAAGAGCCTCTGGATTGTCCCAAGGGAGGGGGCTTTCCCTCCCTCCAAGTGCAGTTGCACTTCCAATCAGGCCTGAACATGATGAGAGACTGAGAGGGATGCCTCACTCTGTTTAATGAGATTCATTCTTGCTTGCTCTTTTTCTCTCCCTTTCTCCTCCATGCCCTGTCTCCTGGGGGCTGCACTAGATCCCCACTGAAAGTGCAGCAAAGTGGCTTTGGGAAGCTTTGCCTTGAAAATGCAGGGCCTGAGGAGGGGAGGAGCAGCTGGTGTAGCAGAGTGGTTGATACCAGGCTGGGTGCTCATACAGTGCTGGTCAATGCATTATCCAGTGCCCTCTCAGTCCCCAGGGTTTCCATTAAGGCAAGAGGGAGGTAGCATTAGTCCTTCTACAGGTGGATGCTTTCAGCCAAGCAGAGCCATCCCTCATTTTTGGGGAGTGAGGTGGTTTTAAACCATGACACTGTGTTTCCTAGTGAGGTGCATGTTTCAAGTACTTTTGCCACAGCAGTTTTTTCTCAGCCTTTTGCAGGACCTTGGCTTGTAAACTTCACATTGTTCTTCTAGCAACACTTTTGTGAATGTTATTTTTTTTATTACATAGGTATGAATCTGGCTTGGTCTCTAGTATGCTAAATTTTCAGCAAGGCTTCCTCAGAAGAGTTTTAAAAATGCTTCCATGTTTCTGAGAGGTGGATGCCCTGCTGTTAAAAAACCCAGATAGCTGATGTCATATACCTTGAACCAGTGATACAGCAAATTAGTGAGAGCTTTCGAAACAGAACCTGGATATCCAAGCTTCTCCTAGGCTTGTGGAAGAGCCAACAGTGGGCTTCTGTCAAACAGACATTTCACTAATAGGCACCCTTCCCCTTGGGATGGAGAACTGACTGCCTGCCCTATGTTTTGACCATCACTCAATTCTGAGTCATGGTCAGCACCTTTACAGAGCAATCGCATTTGGGATGGACACCATGCCCAAAATGACTGCTAGAGATGCCATGAGACTCTGGAGTTTAGCCTATTTTCTCCTGTCTCCTATTTCCTTTATCTCCATAATGCAGGCAGCAGTCTCAGGGACCTGAAATGTTTTTGCTTGACTTTCACTTGTAACATTTAGGTCAGAGGAAGAGTGAAATGAGTGGCCTTGAAATGAGAACACTTTAAATAGATATTTTTCCCATTATAAATTCTGCTGTGTTTTCCTGGAAAAGGAGTAAGGACTTAGGCTGCAGACAAAACAATGCAATATCATACTATTCACATCATATTTAATAATGCTCTAGTACCATTCAATATAAATAAATAACCATTAAAAAGTACTTTCTCGACATTCTCTTTTGTTCATCAATAGTATTTTCTGCAACAGGAAAGGTTAGTAATATTCATTGGTTGGTGAGTTGGATGAGTCTCAGAGAACATGAATATCAGGTACTAAGATGCTAGTAAAAACCAGGCACTGGGATGCCTTCTCTTGTTTAAATACCTCAGGCTTGATCTGCAGCTTTCCCTCCTTACTGCACTCACTTCCCCTGAAGCCTGTAACCCTGACAGCTGCTTCTGTCCTGGGCTCTCCCACCCCACTCTGCTGGCAAACAACCATCTTATCTTGTGGTGCCTGTTACTCACCCACCCTTAGCTGATACACCTTGGCCAGCAGCAGTCCTTGCTATCCTCAGGCTGCTCTACAGGGAACATAGTCTTTGTGCTGAATAGGTCCATCTGTCTGCTAGCCTGGAATGCCAGCTGTCCAGATGAGGTTTTGGTTCTGCACAATGTAGTGACTGACAGAACTTCTTGATTCACAGAAGGTTTGCTCCACAGGGCCAGGCTGGGGCAAGAATGGAGGTGGTGCAATAGGGCTGGTCTTGAGAGCTGACTCTGACCAAGACTGATCTGACAGTGTAGTACATACAGACAAAGTAATTTTACTTTCTTGTAAGGATGTAGAGAGAACAGCTCTCTAAAAATATGTGTGTGGTGGGATCTGTTGCAATGGGAATAGATCCTTGCTACAGACACTCACTGTCAGTGCCTAAACCCTATGTAGGACCTGTGTGAGGTTAAAGGCCAGAGAATTAATCACCACATCTCCTCCTGTTCATACGGGCAGAAACTTGGCCCATCTCAGAGGAGAAAATGGAGGATCATAAATCAACTCCTTTATTCCCTTGCTCTTGCTCATTCATTGAAACCACAAAGAAGGGGACCTAATCTTGGGTTAATGCTGGCTAGAAGCACTGAGCCCACCTGCCTCTGGCAGGGTGGGCTGGTGAAGCTCACTGGAGTGCATGCCCTGCTACCTTCTGCAGAGGGCAGGACAAAAAGCTCTGACAAATGCAGAATGAAAAGCATTCTGTGGATGCTGGACTTCCTTCATGCTATCAGGTGCCAGTAAGCTCTGTAAGGACCTTTCTACAGTCCAGAGAATACATTGCTTTCTCACCCCATTCAATATTTCCTTCATACTGAGACAGCTGGCAGAATGGCCTTGCATTCTGGTGAGTTTATCCAGACAGGCCCTGGCCTTAGCCTCAATAAATGCAGTCTCCATTTCTGTAGTTGTTGCCTATTATTTGATTTCTCCTGTCTCTCTCTCTGAAAGGAGGCATCTCATCCCCTGTGCCTCTCCCATACTTTGGTCCCCTCCTATAGCTGGATGCATGGCTGCTTTCTCCACTCAGGGAATATGGACCAACTCCCTCTCTCAGATACCCTTCAAAGAGCCCCTTTCATGGAGGCTTCCTGAGAGCCCATGGGGACTATCTGCTGAGTGAGGCAGTCCTTTGCTCATGTTTTTACCTCAGTGGGATTGCTTGAGAGCCAGAAACTTAGTGCCACCCACATTTGTTGCATAAAAGAACTGTGATTTCCTCTGCTGTACTGCCCCCCTTGCTGAGTTTCTGATTATATTGCCAGTTTAAGATACCATTGTAAAGAAACCCCAGGGAGCACAGAACATATGACATTCATCAGTGAACACCAAGCTCCACTGTTCTGAGGCAAGGGGGTAAATACTCTTTCTTCATGAATATGTCATGTGACCTAAGCTAAAAACCAAAGTTTTTTTCCTAAACAAGGAATAGGCAGAGAAGAATTCTAGTATAAATAAATCAACAAATAAATAAGTTTCCTGCTAGCCCTGAATTCCTTGGGCAAGGGATGACTCAGTTGCTTATAACTTTCTCCCAGCTGTGAAATCCTTGATGTGTTTTGAATGCCTTAAGCCTTGTTTCTCATGGCCTGAGTGAAGAAGGATTTAAAGATCTGCTCAGAGGGGTTTCTGGGTCATTCAGGGAGTTTTCCTGGAAAAGTCACAGCGACACTACTACCCACGCACACATATGGTACCAACACTTGTGCTTTTAATCCAGTGCATCCTTCCTTCGGTCCTCATTTGCACCTCCTGTTTTGTAGGCTGCCTCCCACCTGGCTGTCTTCCTGTTTTATTGAGGCAAAGGGAAACCCTTCCACATGACACTCCTCTCTCTTCACAGCACCACACACTCCTTTCAAAGTTCAGCTGGAAGACCTTGCCACATTTGTTATTTCAGTTGTCATGTATGTGCTCAAGATAGGCTTTCCGATGATGTCTCCACATTCCTTGATGTTCTCATAGCAGATGAGTGCAGGCTGAGGGTTCCTCTTCTCTGAGCACTTCTCACCCACCTCCCTCTCAGAGAGTTGTCTTCCTCTCTGGAGGTCCAGGAAGCAAGTCCATGCACATGATTTGAGGCTCCTGAAGCACCTGATGGTGCTGCAGCAGGCTTCCAGGCCTTGAACACATTCAAGTCCACCCATCTTTGCCCCTGCTTTCTGCTCTCTGCAGCAGCACATGGAGGCATGGCCTCTGACATACAGTACCTGCCACTCCCAGTGCAGGAGAGGAACTTCTGCCAGAGGTGTCTGTGCCTGGGGATCTCAGATGGAGTTTTCCAAAACAACCTTAAGCAGGGACAGTTCAAGATCTGAGCTGAGGGATAGGCACCACATCCCTTCTGAGCTCCCAAACCCCAAATGAGGTCAGCACAGGTTCCTCTCCAACACTGAAGGCTGATCTGTGTACATATCAGAGTGCATCCCTCAGAGGGAGAGACTCTCATGCCAGCTTTGCTTTAAAGCTGTTTTGAGAGCATACCAGCCTCAGGCCAACAAGTCCATGTTTGTGCTTTAGTGACAACTCCTGTCCTTGAACTACTGCAGTTCACAGTTACTGTACTGAAGCTAAGGTTTTGCAAGATGCCAGGAGAGACCTTTGGAGGCACCTGCACCCATCCTGGATTTCAGCCTCTGTGCTGGCACAGTGGAGAATGAAGATCACATCTAGTAAGTTTAAAGAAATGGTTAAAAGTACAGGGCCCAGTGGGGAAGGGAAGCACTCCTCTCCTAGGTGGGGAGGATCTCAGGGCATCACCTCAGCTCTGTCCCTCCTTATTACACCTCTTTGGGCAATGGGAGCTGTTTGGAGTGGTGACATTTGGGGTGTTTGTCATCCTCCAGCAGTGGAACAGAGTGCTGGGCAGGACAGGCAGGGTGCACAGTTGCTATGGTTGCTGATGAACTTCGGGAACAATCACAGCTCTCTGCCTCTGTCAAAACAAACACAAGGTGAGGTAAGAAGGTGTAAATACAACATGGCTATCCCCCCTGGCTCAGGCAAACACCTTGCAGGCATCAGTGAACAGGTTCCTCCTGAACTGTGCATGGCTTTGGGCTGGGATATGGCTGAAGAGCTGCAGGGATTCTCTCTCTGCACTAGAGTCTTAGCTGGGAGATTTTATTTACAAATTAGAGAAAGTTTCTGACAGATTTTTTTGTCTGTACTTAAAGGCATTATTTTAACTTCTCTGATAATTTTTTTAAAGAAAGAGTAGGAGGATGAGATCTGAGGATCTATTCAGTCTGTCTGGAAGCTGTGAAATGCAGATGAACCTTCTCTCTTTCCAAATTTCACAATAGCAGGAGTCCTGTGCTAACCTAAGCACACTCCTCTCTTTTGGATGCCTGTGAATAAAAATTAGCAATAAGAACAGGTAGTTTTTATAAGACCAGTCTTCCGTGATAGTTTTCAGGACTTTAAGAAAGAAAAATATGAGGTGAAATTAATCTTCATCTCCTGTTCTCAGAAGGCAAAGCCTGTGTTTCAAAGGTGTTTCAATACAGTCAGCAGGGATGTATGCTGTGATAGCTTTGGTGCTCTGTGGCAAGCAGCCATGCAAGTGGTCCAATTAGAGATTAGGGGAGTACCAAATCCCACACCAAGCAATGACTGCCTGACTCACATCTGTAGGATTTAAAGGGAAGGAGGGCTCTGGGAGGTCTTGGACTTAACTGGCTTGATCTGATCCTCAAGGAGGACTAATTGCCAGGAGGGAAAGATGGAAACATTCTTCCTATTGTGTCTAAGAACAGAAGATCCTCAGGGGAGCAATTTTGCCTCTTTTTGTTCTCAGCACTGGCTTATCTAGATCATGTCTATCAATGTTCTGAAGCTCAGTCGCCTTGATAGTATGAACTTCCAATACACTGAAGCCTTCAGCAGAGATCTCAATTTAAAATTTTAAGAGATGCAATCTAAAGATTTTGCTTGATTGCTATTGATAGTCAAGCAATTTACCTTGCATGTGTCTCCTGGAGTAGATGCCACCTGCCAACCTGATGTGTCAGAGCAGCTGCCCCACATGACAGGCAGTGGTGCAGAAGGATTGTGGTCAAAGTGACTGCTAATGCAAGTACAAAGATCCTTAAAAATCTGCAGAGTTGATCCAGCCAACAATCTGATTGAAACCATTGGAGAGGATGGCTTGGATTAAGGTGCAAGTCCTGCTGGTGAATCAGTGGCAGTGTCTTGACCTTGTAGGCTGGTTGCTTTCCTTTGCCATAACAAATCACTCATGGGAAGCCATTCTCATGAGACTCCATAGCTGGTGCATTACATCTCTTATGGAGGATGGCGGAGTGTTTGGCCAGGGAGAGAGGCGAGGACAAAAGAGCCCATCCAAAAATGGCACATTTGTGAAACATTACATCTGCACTGTGCATCTCCAGTGGAGCAGCCTCTCCTCTGGCAAGTAGGCAAGGAGGATCTAATCCATCTGAGTTTTTATAGGCCTGCTCACCCTGTATAAAGTAAGTGATTCCTGCAGAGCAGTTAACTGGACTGTGAGTCCTTATGAGATGAGTTTGGGCAATCATAGGCAACTGCAGACTCAGCACGGGTGAGTGTGCAAAATGAGCCTTTTGTAGTGGATCTCACAAAAGCACTGGTGAAAAGAGGAGCTTCTGCCTAAGCATAGGCATAATTTATGGGTTTCTAGGATATCTATAATATTAATAAAAAGCTGTCAGAAATGATACAGGGTTTGTGCCCTGTAGGAGGGACAGGTAGGCTACCCCAGGGTCCCTACGGTGGCACCAGGTGTCTGTGTTTAGATAACTGACTCCAGTCCCTTCCATCTGCTGCTGGGTGTGCAGGCACTGGGATTGCTTTGCACTATTTGTGTGGTGTCACTCAGAGATGATGAGGTACTGTGGCAATGCTGAGTGCAGCTTCTAGTGATGCACACAGAGATCAGTGCAGGAGTTGAAATACTCATGACTGCCTATATAAAAGCTGTCAGTTTTATTTCCACCGGTAGAGCTGAGCTGAGGTGTACATTGGGGTCAAAACTAAAAGCACTCCTGGAATATCTTCCAAAGTAGGACTAAATCATTCAGCATCCTGTGTCCTGACACAGTTATGACTGATTTCAGAAAAAGCTGGGTACTTCAAAATTGGGATACTTTTATTCTTTTTGGACTTTTGGGGCAGGAATCTCCCATTGAGATCAGAGGGCATGGCATCTGGACACTTCTTCATCATCATTCTCTTTCTAAGAACATATCAGTTATCTCTGATCCATTCCTGCCTCACCCATGGTGGTTGCCATAATTCCCCATCCTGCTGCTGAACCCTGCTCTGTGAACTGCAAAGGCATTCCTAGTGCATTCAGTATTTCTCCTCAGCTAGCTCTGGGAGCATTGGTACCCAGCACCTCAAACTGAGAGAGTCTGTGTAGGTTGTGCTTTGCTGGTTCCTGTTCTGAGGTGCTCTAAGCATTCCATCAGCCTTTCCCTGCTGCACCCACACCCCAGCTGTTCATGCAGGATAAAAGCTGAAGGGGGATGCATGAAATGCAGGATAAAAGCTGAAGGGGGATGCATGAAGCACTGCACAGGTGGCAGGGCTGGTGGAACAAAAGGTTGCCTGCAGCAGTGTGATCTCATTCCATGCTGTAGGACAACTCCCACACAAAGGGAGTTTACAGCTGGATGAAAGAGTCCAGGGGCAAGAATTTGGCTTGTCATTAATACTGAGTTAAACTGGGGGATTCTGCTGCTTCTTTTCTCTCTGGCCAGCAAAACTCCCATATGGTCTGCAAGGAGGCTTGAATGAGCAAGAAATGCAGAACATACATGGGTAAAGATGAGAATCTACTTCTTGTCCAAAGGGTGGCATGGAGAATTACCAGAGCAGTCATATATGCAGTCTTTGAGGAAATAATAGCAGAAATAAGGAATCAGGTACAGATTATTTGCCTTGCTAAAAACAGTAAAGACAAAGATACTCACACCCTGGAGCAGGCTCTCTGCTTACACCTCTACTCTGGGGTCTGTAAACCCACGCTTGCCTTCATTAACCAGAGTGGGCCTCTCAGTTCTTGTGTGCCAGACCAACACCTAGAGGGAAGCACAAAGAGTTCAGGGCATTCTGAATAGCAGGGAAACTATGAAAATACTTCACCCATTGGGTGGGATCCTCAGAAAAGTGAGGCTCAGAGCTGTTTGAAGTATGTGATTGAAAGGGGTTGATCCTGGGAGACACTTTATGGGCACATGAAAAAGTGACGAAGAGGGATCATTCTAGAGCAAAATTACAGACTCAACCCTCTGCCAATCCTCCTGGACTTTGGAGAAGCAATCTGGGCACAAATTGTACATCTGAACTTCTTTATTAATGAAGCATACCTAGCATTGCTCCTTAGCTCTCTCTGAGCTTCACGTCTGTGAAGAATTTAGCAGGCTTTGTCCATCTGTCTGTCCCAGCATCATTTGGCACTGACATGTGCCAGCACAGGGAAGGAACAATGGAAGGTGAGAGAGTGTGGCAGGAGGCTGTAAAAGCAGCCAGGACCCAGCAAGGAGACTGTATCTTTGAGATTTCTTCTACTACTCACCTTTGTGCAGTTAGCTGCTTTGGGCTCCAGCCCGTCCATAGTCACTAAATCCTTCAGCAGACTTGTTTCCTGGTACCCTCCTTTAACTCCCTCCAGCTTGAAACTGGCATGAGGCTTCTCCAAAATCAACTTGATGCTGATAGCAAATCCGGCCATGTCAATAGCAAAGGGACGATTAGGGTCAAAGACGGTTTTCCAGCCCACCACCTTCCCTGCTGGGCTCACTTTTGGGGATTCATATCGCAGCCCCCCAACGAAAGCCACTGGCCAGACTGAGACCCGCCTTGTGTAGCGCATCTGTGTGCCAGAAGGAGACAGTGCTGTGAGAATTCAACCCCACCACGTCTGTCCCAACCCGTTAGTGCACCATCCTCTGCTTTCATTGGCACCTGTCCTCCCCCACGGACTTCCCACACCATCACATCGCTCTCGGAAGCACAAGCTCTAGTTCACCTTGCTGCTGCTTGAAGAGCCACAGCTTCCACAGTCACAAGGCAAATTCTTAGCACTTTATTCTCTGAACAACAACTCACTGCTTTTCTGTGCCCACATTCAGTCCCGCAGAAGAATGATAACCTCTGCTTTTCTCATCCCATTTGAACTTTTACCTTTTTCTTATGGTAGAATTTTATCATTTTTGTAAATGCCAAATACTACTGTTACCAGGCCTCTAGCTCTGTCTTACCAACTCCACTCACTCCAGCTTCACACTCATGCAAGTAATCTCCCTGACTGATTCATCTTTGTCCTTATCTATTCCAATTTCTCCCCCCACCTCCTGCCTTGTTTTTCCATCCATGACTACTGCCTAGAAGTGTGGGGGTTTATTGAAATTGTCAGAAAGGACCTGGAAGTAAGTAAAAAGGATGAGCTTAACAGAGACCTAACAACTCTGAAAACTGGAAATGTGTTGTGATGCATAATTCTGCTCTTCAAGTGGCCTAGTACTGTTTGGCTTAAATCGGTGACAAGAGAGTTTACTGGATTTTTGCAAATTCACAATAGGCTTGGCATCTCACAAAAGCCAGGTCTCCAGCAGAAGTCTGGGCAAGCTCCAGTGATCCCAGAGGCACAGCTCTCTTGTGGTGGCTGGAACTTGGAGAACTGAAGGGCAGCCAAAGAGTAAAGGTGGATAGAAAGTCAGACAACTCTTTTATCATCCCCTAACTATTACACCCCTACAACAGTGCAGATTTACACCTTGCCAGAAGTTTGTCTTTGGTACTTATTTAAATTAGGTCAGCTCTCCCTGAGGAGAGGTAGAAATTCTGAGGCACACATCCCGTGGTCCCTGGCAAGAGGAACTCCAGCTGGTGCAATGATGAGTGAGTGGCTGTTCACATCCACAGCCTATAGCATGGCAAATATGTTCTTTGCCCTTTCAGCTTGCATCTGCCCTATACCCAGCTGCCACTGCATGGCAGAGTGGCGAGGTCTTTGCAAGTGCAACTGGGCTTAAGAGGCTTTGCAGCTCTATCCTGCTTTTCTGTCCCATGTAATTTTATGTCTCTTACCTCCTCAAAGAGCTCCAGGCTATAGGTGTTATCATCATCAGCAAAATAGACTACGCCTTCTGGTGGTGCGGTGTTGCTGAAGGTGTCCCTCAGCCAGTGCAGCCCCAGGTTCCTCTGTAGTGTCCCCCTTGGGGTGTGGGATGGGATCCAGGACAGACCCAACTTCAGGCTCTTGGGTGTCTCCACGTTGAGGTGGGTGAAGTTGAGCCCAGCCTTCTCCAGCAGGTTGGATACAAGGTTGGTCCTCCGCGGAGAGTCCTCCACCACCACCCAGTGCAGGTTCTGTACGTGGAGGAAGGTGTTGGCCAGACGGGTCAGCTCAGCTTTCTGCACGGGCCGGGTGTAGGTCGGGGTGATAACAAAGATGGTTGGCAGGGTGTCTGACCATGGGGGAGGCCTGGAGTACACATAATTCTGGATGATTTTAGGCGTTGCTCCTGTGCTTTGCTGCTGCCGAGTGCATGATGGGAAGACTTCTTCTCTCAGTGCAGATGTACCATTAAGGAGAGCTTTAGAGGTCACGTTCTCATCTGTCTCTTCTGGGACAAAACAAAGGAAGAAAGAGGAAAAAAACCCAAAAACATGTCAGAGGACTAATAACCAACAGGCTGCCTCATGTTCAGGGAGGCACACATCTATCTGGAGTTAGTGCTGCATCCTCTCTCCAAAGCCAGCCTAAGGTGCATGTTTAACACACTCTTAAGAACAGTTTATGTTTCTGCTGTCAGCAAACCCAGAGGGGGCCTTCAGGCAAGTCTGTCTTTGTTTAACCCTTCCCGTGAGAGAGCATCCTTGCTGAGGGTTTGCAACAGAAGTCATCACAGCCACCAGCACACTGACAGCAGAACTTTTGCACTTACTTCTCAGCAGGCTGAGGTAGTGGGTGGTTGGGTACTGGTGCCACAAGGTTAGGAGAAGAGCCCATGGCAAGGCAATCAGGAGCGTGGTAAGAAGGTTACGTCTCCTCAGCATGCTGCAGGGAGCTTCCAATGCCCAGGCATCTCTCTACCTTTCAGAAAAGAAAAAAGAGTAAGGCCTCCAATATATAAGCTGCCAAAAATGCAGGGAGGCATGACAAATGTTTGGCCCTGATCCAGCAAAGTGTTGTCTAAGTTTACAAGGAGCTCTATTAACACTTGAGGTCCAAACCATTATCCTACTTGGCCAACTCTGGTACCAATAGAAGGTTTTAGCTATTCCTGTTGCTCTAAAGAACCTCCCACAATCCCATGATGAAACCACTGTCCTTGAGTTAGGGTTGTTCATGTTGCTGATTCTGAAGTCAGAGAGGACTTCTACTTGCCTCCTGTTTGAGACTTGTGTTCATTCCTGAGCTTTGTTGTGGCCATTTAATTTGCTTCTTTCATACAACTTTTTAGAGCTGTGTGCAAGATTTGTGTGCCTGAATATGCAAGTGGACAAAACAGATGTCAGGCATCCTCTAGATAGCCAGCACCTCTTAACACTTCTGCAGTGTTAACTCATCCTCCTTAGGCAGATGCATTGAGGCAATTGGGCACGCATGCTATCATCTACCAAGCATTCCATGAAATCCCTGCCTTGGTCATTCCACAGTGCTGGTGATGCCTGCTGAACGTTTAATTATCCCACATCCCTTTCTACTTCCGGTTTGCAGTGTTTGGCCATTGCAGCATTTCATTGAAATCACAGACTTTGGTAGGGCCACCAGGCCCTACCAGTTTCTCCTGTACTCCTAGGCTGATGGCATTTTGAGGGAAGAGAGTGATGGCATCATGCTGATACAAAAAATTGAAAGGAGATTCAAATTGGTTGGCTCTCAATTCCAGCTCTGCCAGGGATTTTTAAGTACCGAAGGCCAGTCAGCTAAAACCAAGGTCCTCAAAGGGACACAGGCACATTTTGTTCAAAAGCAACTCTTTGCCCAGGATTTGGGTCCAGCAGCTCCTCATCTGTCCAGAGTGGAAGGATTGTCTTGCTTCAGCCTTAGAGAGTTGTGGGAGAAGAAATATGACAACTAGTCTAAAAGGGCTCTGCAGTGACAGCAGCCACAGGGTACTGGAAGATATTAGGAGATGCTAATCTAAATTCATCCTCTGGGGCCTCTTAGAATCTGTCTTTAATTGTTTCTCTGACATTTTACCTTGGTGTCCTGAAAAAACCAAGGAACATGCAATTGCAGGGCTCATCAGTGCTCTACCACCAATAACTGTCAATCCTGTTTCAGCCACATCTGACAGAAGACTAGCATGTCTCAGCAACTCCTCTGGTGGGCAAGTGGATGTTCATAAGCAACTCCTCTGGTGGGCAAGTGGATGTTCATAAGCCCTGTTATGGAAATTACTGCAACACAAGCTTGTTCCTTGCTAGACACCAATGGTACCAATGATGGAGCAGTCCCTTCGGGAAACATATTCCCACTGACTGCTCCCCAAGCCAACCATTAATGGTGTTAATGTCTAATATTTCTTACCTTCTCACTCAGGAAACACCATGGTGTCCATTTCACTACTTTCAAGCTACAAATAGCTGATGAAGAAGTGGACCAAGGAAGCTGCATGGCCAGGGGCACACTGGAGTGTTTTGGTGATGTGAGCAGGAGCCTTGTGCAGCAAACATGCTGGCTCTGCTTAAGTGCATTGCTTTTTGATCACTGGCTCTGGGGCAGGTACAAGGGTGTCCCTCAAGCTTTAGTAGAGGTATTTGGTAAGCTACAGATCCAGGCCAGACACAGGGCAGGATGAGGTTACTCACACCAGGGACTGCTTTCCCCACAGGAAATCTTTTCTCTTACCAGCGTAGCAGCGCAGAGTAAAGCCTCCCATCACTCATGGCTGTGAGAACAGACAGAGCCACAAAAGAAATCTGAGGATTGCTATTAACAACTGCAGATACCTAGGCCCACCTGAGCCCTTGCTCAGGGTCATCACAGCTCCTTGCTTCCTCTGGTATGCTTGCAATTACAAATATCCCTGCACCAGACTCAGGCAGCCACTGCCTCTTCCCTTTTATTAAAGGCCTTAATTATACAGACACAGTTTCTATGCAGCAGACCTGCTACTGCTGCAAACTCAGGTTGCTTCTGGAGGGAAAGAGAGGATGAGGCAGTCGTGGCAGCCATGTTACCAATAGAGCACAGAGGAGAGTGGATCAGAGTTGGAAGAATTTTTAACGAATTCCTTTTCTAGTTCTTTTTCCTCCTCCCTCTTCCAGCCAGCCCTGTTCATGCTTCCCAAACACAGCAAACAAATGGAGATGCTGCCTGTGTGTGCAACTCCCCTGGTGCTCTGTGCTCATTTATTTCTGCATGCACCTTCTCTCTATTGCTTTTCCAAAGCAAGCAAGGCTGAACAAGTTAAACCCTGCATAAAGCCCCAGGTAACTTGTGAACCTCACAGAGGAGCTGACTTCAACTCCATTTAAAAAAAATCTCTATTGGAATACTTTATTTTCTCTTTAAAATGTTACCTTGTCTCCTCCACTGTCTCCCCCTGAATCCATCATGTGTACTCTTCTCTGTTGCTTTATATCTTTCACCTGCCTTTTCTCAGTCCTTCAGGGTCTCTTTTCTTCTCTGTTTCCAGGACTACAGAAATCCCCTGGCTTACTAATAATTTTAGCCTTTGTCTTCTGTCCTTACCCACACAAAGGCCCTTTGCATTCTCTTAATGTCCAGCCCTCATGGAATATTTCCCACAAAGTGGTCCATTAAAGCATCAGTCCATCCTTTTGAAAACACAGCATCAAAATCCAGTCACATATCAATGCCTCTGGGAAGCCTACTGATGGCCCCAGTGGGGCTTACTGCACATATTTTTACCTACTTTTTATAATTAAAACCAAAGTCTCCTAAGTGGCTCGGATTAATTGCATGCCTGCTGGCAAACATTGCAGTGTGTATTCTTGGCACAACCAGCTACCTTCCTTCTGCCTTTAACCCCTCTCAGAGTAGATCCTGTTAAATGAGATTCAAGATCAGAAGAAATTTTTGTGATCATCTAAACCCATCTCTTGCATTCATCTGGTAATTCCTGGGTTTAAGCTGTAGAGGGCAGGGACCATCTCTTAATGTGCTTGTACAGACCAGCACTGATCCCAACGGGAGCCTTTGGATGTGATTGCAATACAAATATTATTGATTGTACTCTCTTGCTGGCTCTTCTCCTCCCTTGCTATTTCTCCTGTCCTGCCTATTCCCCGTTCTCTTTCCTTTTCTTTTTTTCCCTAGTGTCTCCTGCAGCCCTTGTTTGTGTTACACACCCTTAACAACATTAGCTGAATGTTTGATGGATGCCTTCAATATGCTGCCTGTAGCCTTCTTGAGCTGTTTTCCAATTACACATCCCTCTTCTTAATTTCATCCATCAATCTTCTGTTCTCCATTAAAAAATAAACAAACACACACAGCACAAAGCTGAGTATGATAGGGACAAAATGTTTCTCATACTACTTTGGCTTCACACTGCTTTGTCAGACTTCTCAGCTCCTGGGATGCAACACCATTCAGTCTCCATTTAAGCTCCTGTTCTAAGACAGGGGGCATTATTCTGAAAGGATTCAGGAGAAGACAATGAGAGAAGCACACAGAGGGAAGAGCTGGATTCCCTGGAATGATGCTGAAGAGAAACAAGATCTGGCTGAGGCGCAGGCCATCACATGTGACCAATCCCTTCATCTGTTATTGACTAATTACCAGCAGGGTACAATTTGTTACAGGCAGGACAACCCAGATATTGAGAGAGGGATAAGGATTCCAGGCTGCAAAATGACCCGGGAAGTGACATTCTCCTGAGCTGCAGAGTATTTGAAAGGACATGCTGGGTGAATGGGAGAAAGGTGAAAGTTAGGGAGAGACGCAGCTGACTGGGGATTATAAGGCTGACATATTCCAGTGCCTCTGACTTTCCTACAGTCCTGTTGGGAAGGTGCTCAATTTACATCCTTTTTGATAACTCAGAAATGGTTAGGATCACATGGGCTTTGGTAGCTCTCTGAGGTTCTGGTTCTGCCCTCTGCCTTCCTGATCCAGAATGAGAACCACACTTTTCAAAAAGTTTGCTCTGCAGGAGAGGCGATTTTCCAGCCTCTGGTTCAGGGCGGCCGGCCTGTCTGAGCCAGGCTTACAAGACTCTGAATGCTGGACCAACCACAGCCCCAGGACTGTATGGCTCTAGTCAGAGACACAAACTCTAAAGATCCTTATCTTCCCAGAGGGACAAATTTCACAGTTCAAACTGTCCCTTGGGAACATCCTGCCAGCCAGCGTAACGATTTTCTAGGCGAGCGCCCAAAGCAAACTACTCTCAGGTAACGGAGCCAAAAGTTTCAAGAACCGCTCCCTAATCTTGGTTTGAGCCGTGTTTGCAAGCCTACTGTTCTATGTGTACCCTGGGAGGAGACAGGTGGAGAGGGGAGGAGACAGGGCTGTGAGGAGCAGGGCTGGAGCAGACCTGCAGGTAGCTGCAGATGACTCTTAATTTCACACACCAAAGCCATCAGCAGGGTTTTTGGTTTGTTTTCCTGCGTTTTGCTGCCTCTCTCCACCAGCCCCTAGCCACCTTGATCAAGTCCATGCAGATTTCATGAGTTCCCTAACTCCTGGTGTGGGAGATGTGATGCTGAAGGCAGAGCAGGGAGCTTTCAATTATTGATGAGAGCGACCTCTCTTTAAACAAGGAATGCATAATTCATGGCAGCGCCGGTATTTGTGGTGAGCAGCACTGGCTCAGTCCCTGCCTTGCTGAAATGCACAGGAAGACACTGTCCCCTCTCCCTCCATTCCCTTGGGCCCATCAGAGCCTTCAGTTGAAACTACAATAGTGCTAAAAATTGAGACAGGCCGAGATGCTGCAGCGCTTCCCCTCACCAGGCAGCTGCCTCCCTGTTTGAGATGTGCACGATAAAGTGGGAGGATGGATTCAAGGAACCACAAAAGTGGGTGGAACGGGTTATTGCTCTGGGATAAGCACAGGTAATTACTGTGCAAACACAGCCAAAACAGGGCATTTCTCAGTAGAGAGACTCCTCCAACCCTCGGACAGGTCTTCAGGAATGGCATCCTTGTAGGACAGAAAGGGTAGGCTAGATCTAAAGGACAGTGCCTGAGGGTTCGCATCCAGCTGTATTTCTTGAGGGAGTGGGAAAGAGAAGGGAAAAGGCAGTTTTGTTTTCTGCTCAGAAAGTAGCAATTTCTCCCCTAAACTCTGCTGGACCTCAGTGGCTGAAAAACAAAGGGGGGCAAAAAAAAAAGAAGTGTTTTTTCTTGGAAGTGAAATGTTAATCATACAATCATGGAATGTTTTGGATTGGAAGGGACCTTAAAGATCATCTAGTTCCAACCCCTCCGCTGGGCGGAGACACCTTCCACTAGACCAGGTTTCTCAAAGCCCCATCCAACCTGGCCTTGAACACTTCCAGGGATGGGCTATCCACAACAACTCTGGGCAACCTGGCCCAGTGCCTTTCCACCCTCAAAATGAAGAACACCTTCCTAATATTTCACCTAAGCCTACCCTCTTTCAGTTTGAGCCCATTCTCCTTTATCCTTTCCCTATATGTCTTTGTAAGGAGTCCCTCTCCAGCTCTATTGTAGCCCCTTTCAGGTATTTGAAGGTGCTCTGAGGTCTCCCCAGAGCCTTCTCCAGGCTGAACAGCCCCAACTCTTTCAGCCTGTCTTCATAGGAGAGGTGGATGGAACAGGGAAGAGAAAGGCTCTGATCCCACAACTGGGATCTTGACCTCCCAGTAGCCCAGGTAATAGTAGAAGACTGCAGTTCTGTCCCAAAGTGCAAGAGTGCTCTTCTGCTGGGGGTTTTAATCATCCCTCTGCTGCAGACCTGGCGAAGGGCTGCAGGCAAGTGACACCTGCAATCTGAACGAGGTGAGCACTCCCCTACTGCTCATGGGGAGAGAGGGCAAAGGAAAATTAACTGAGTCCCCATGAGAGACAAAACCCAGGGAACTACAAATAATAAAACAATACAGGGAAGGATGGCCAGGCTCTTCCCCACAGCAGGAAGAGCAGAACTACCAGCAGCTGTGTAGTTTCAAGGCTCAGCCCCATCAACACTCTGTCCCTTGGTGCGCAGGCTCCTGTGGGGACAACTTCCCCAGGAAGTGAGTCACTCTCAGTGAAACAGCTGCCCCTTCCCAAGCCCCTGCACCTTTTCCTCAGAAGCAAAGAAAGGCTTCATCCTCCCCTGCCAGCTCTGATCCCTTCACCATATGGGAGCACAGTTACTTCAGCCCAGAAACCAGGCTTGTCCCTCAGGAATACACCATGCACAACCCCCTTCCCTCCACTGCCCACATGAAGCCAAGCTGAGCATTCCTCAAAGCTTGGTTTGTAAATAGCTTGACAGTGCACCTTTCTGAAGAGCATCCTTGTCCTAGACATGTGGCTTGTGTGTGGGAGCATGGACTGAAGGAGGGTGGTGCTTTATAAAGGGATTACTTCCAAGCCAAAAAAAACCCCAAACCAAACCCACAAACAACAGAAAACAAAAAAGAAATTTGATGGAGCTAATTAAATCTGCGGGCTAGGTCCCACAGGAGCCAATACTTTAGAGACAGCACATGGCTCAGCCTGCTATCCCCAGATAGATCAAGGGTATCCAGGCCCTATCTGGGCTATCAGCAGGAATGGAGATAACCCAGTTTGAATACAGACTAGACCTTGAACTTGGCTGCAAAGCCTGTCCTTGCAGGGAGCCTTCCAGAGCCTGAAAAAGGAGGTCTAAGTCAGGCTATTTTTAATCAGCCCAGACCCAAATGTCCTTCACGATTGATCCATACAACCTGTCACCACATTCTGCTCCCTGAGCATAGGCCAGGGTGGCCTGTGACTCAGAGGGACACAGCCCTCTGCCCCAGCACAATTTCCCTGCACTGCAGAGCCATAATCCAGGGGTGCCAGAAATACCCAGAGAAAGATTAGCAGCTCAAGCCCAAAGAGAAGCAGGGGGTACCAGATATCTCCTGAGAAAGCTTGCTCTCTCCTGAAAGCCCTCTAAGCTTGGAGTTATCCTGTCTTGAAAGGGAACTCAGGGGCTTATTCAGACGTCAGCTCCTCTTCCCTGCTGCTGAGCTCTGGCAGAACTGAGGTCCTTTATAGATGCTGATGACTATTACAGAATAATAATTCCAAACGTATCAGCATGAATCAGCCCAATATCTGCATTAGCCAAAAAAAAAAAAAAAGAAGCTTTTTTTTTTCCAAGGAGGCAAAATAATTCTAAGGAAGCAAAAACAATAGTGGATTGTTCCAAAGTTTCTGTATATCTCATTCAGAGCTTTCCCTACTGAGTTAACAGCTGATGCCTGTTCAGCAGGAGTGGGAGCTGTCATTTTACAGCTTTTTTACAAAAGCAGAAAGGAAAAACCCATAGTATTGCCTTCCAGAACATTTTCAAAGATGAAGAGGAATTACTTTTTCAGAGAAAAAGGCATTAGGCATTATTTGATGATAACTACATTTCACAGGTGCTTGTTATGGGGGAAAAAAATCACATTGATCACAAGCTCCTTGTAAAGATATGGGGCCCAAAGGCCAATGCTGTTCCTCTGATAGCAGCCAGGATACAGAGACAGGCTTTGATCTCAGCTGTGTGTCAATATGACATCAAATGCAGACCTCCAGAGGAACAAGCTATCACTAATGCACACTCTTGATTGATTTAGACAGCTTGTTTTCCTCCTGCTTTCAAAGGCAATGTTGAAATGCTCTTCCCTGCTGGACTTCCCCATTACTCCTAGGGAGGGCAAAAGAAAGCAAAGGAGAAACTTCTCTGGCTGAAATCACAGTGCAAATGAGTGGGGCAGCAGTTTTGTCATTTAAAACACCAGTATAGCTAAATATGTCTACTCTCTTCCCAAAATCTGTGAAAATACTGGCATTTTAATGGTTACATGTGTGTGTTGGCCCCCTGAAGAATCAGAGCCCTGATCTGTTATTATATGGAGAGAACTGTGGGCAGAGAATGAATGCAGTGTAAAGGCAAGAGTCCCCCTGAGTTTTTATTTGGGAATGCTGACGGAATGATGTGATCAATAAAAGCATCGTGCAAACAGCAACTTTGTGTGGAATGTTCTTGTGGGTGGCTGCTCCATATGGACTAAGACAGAGAGGACACTGGACAGCACTGATGCCACATCATGCAGGTGTTAGTTGTGTGAGATCACAGAGAGGAGAAACACCACTCTGGTGTCTTTGATGGACATTTTTGCTGTTGCAGCTCTCTGAGCTGTGTGAAATACGCTCACTTTGTAACTGGCTGAGATGGTCCAAAATGCTAATTCTGATTTCTTCCTCCAAATAAATCATCAGCACTCATTATATTTGCCACTTGCTGTGCAGCATCCAAGTGTCATGTGGACACTTTTAGAAACAAACTCAGAATGGATAAATTGGCACCTAAAGAATTGTCTTTTGCAATTGATATATGTTATGGTCCACTGCTTGATTTGTACCTTAAATGCCACAGCTGATCTGTATAGCTTGGGCTTCATTAAAAGAAGCACTAGAATGAAAATTAGAGTCAGCACACAGTGTTTATTTTTCTGCCTTCTGCTTGTGAAATAAAAAGGGAAGAAGAGAGCAAAAGAAAAAAGGGACAGGAAGCTGATAGTCAGTGTCCTGCTAGGACAATCCTGCTGTCCTTCCCTGTCCTAACAGGGAAGCTGTTGACTCTGGACTACAGGCAGGCCACGTTCAAAGAATGCACCAAGGTGGTTGAGATCAAACCCATATGCAATTCCCACCACCTGGGAATGCCAGGGGAGCAATATCTAACTTGGGCACTGGCAGCAGCTGCAAGCCTATATCCCTGCATCATGATCAGAGTAAGTTTTATTTTGTAGAAAAAGTTAGCAGTGGATGCATTTGGGTGAACAGATGGAGCTAAGGAGTAGCAAAAGTCACATGCCCCTTTCTAACAACAATTCAAGACTACCAGAAAAAAAGGATGTGCGTTTTGGTTTCTGTTTTTCCATGTCTTGCACAGTTAAAATGGAAGAGTCTGTTGGGAAGGCAGGGAAGGCCGTGAGGGAATTGAGGGCAGACGAGCTCACAGCATGAGAAACAAATTGCTCTCTCTCTTAGAGTGCATGGAGCTTGCCATAGGGCTTGCTTGTATAGGGATTGCTCTCTGCCATGCTCCTTAATTGCACATGAAAGCAGCCTGGTCTGAAAGTGTCTTTGCATGTAGTGTTTATAAAGCTTCCCTTGGGAAGGAGGTCAGCCTGTGCAGTATTGTACTCATGGGCCTATCTGTGAAATTGTGTGCTTCAGGCTGCCCTAGGCCTGGGTGCAAAAGGGGTTTGATACTCCCCCAGGCTGGATCTGTTTCCTGAGATTGGAGTATCATCTTTGCACAAATAGAACCACGATAACCCTGGGAGATGTGTCCCCCCAGCTCTTACACCTCTGCCCTCTGCAGGGTGTGCTGGGCAGTGCTGTCCTGCCTACCTTCCACATTCATGGGCTGCCAGTTGGCCTTGGAGCGAATAACTGATGAATAGATACTTCTGGCTGGAGAGGGAAGACGAACTAGGCTTTTTTTGAACCCTTCTCTGCAGTTTGAGAGCCCTTGGAGCTTCCAAGGCAGACCAAGTTGGCCTGGAGGATCAGGGCAGACAAAGAGTGGTTTCTTGTTAAAAGCAGAAATGCGCTGCTGCTGTACATCTGAGAGGTGGATATGAATCTTTCCTGATTCTGGGGATGAATCTGGCTCCCTCCTTGTGCTCAGGGAAGGAAAGTTCTCTCTGGTTTTGAGGATGTTTGTGGAGGTCAACAGGCCAGGTTAGGTATTTCTAGCTTCACACATGCACATGTGAACTACCTCCATCCGCTACCAGCTCCACAGAAAATACCCCCGAAGGGCCAGCAATAGCTTCTAGGTAGAGGAAACATCCAAAAACTGCTTGGGAAGGAAGAAGGAAGAAACTGGATTTTTGCTTCTGCTGCTGTAACTAATTTCTAGGCCATTTGTGTTTGTTCTGGTGCTCAGGTTAGGACCCATGTTTGGGTTAGGAAAGAATGACTTGGTATCAGATTTTATCAGTCTGGTAAGTGCAGTGCAAAAGGGAGTACACAAGAGCAGAAATCTTGCCTAGTGACTATTTTGCACCAGTGTTTAACAGTTCCAGGACTTGGTTTGACTTCAAGAGAGTTACAATCCAAGTGTCCTTGGCTTGGCATGGCTTGATGGACTGTGAATAAAACTTGCTGAGATGGCAGCTGATCTACCACTGAACATGAGCTGGTGTTGACAAAAGAGCCACAAACATCCTCTGCAGCACCTCCACAAGAGGCTGCTAGGTGGGAAGAAGTGTACAGAGTTTGTCTAGCACACTGACATGACTAGGAGTGTGGGGAGTATAAGTACAAGTGGGGAGACTGGTCATGATACAGGAACAGGCTTGGATTTATTCTCAAGAGGGTGACAAGAGAGGCTTTTAGAGGTCGTAAGAGCAATTTTAAATAATCCTTTCCCAAAGAATCCTTTGGGGTGAACTATATTCACCCCTAAAAGTCCACACAGAGGTCAGCAGTGATGATCTTAGCAAAATGCTTATTGGTGTCCTGTGACTTTGTAATGGTCCTGTTCCCTTGTAATGAAGCTGCTGATGCATATCGAGTAATCAGAGATTTATTGTGTTTTCCTTAATGCTCCAAGAGTCCTATTCTAACACAGAAGTTAGAAACCTCACTTTGGCTGGAAAAAAACCTCCTGTTATAATTGGATGACATGCTGCTGAGCACTGTAGGTTTGAGGAAAATACAAAACAGTATGAGAGTTGCTAACCAGAATGGGAAACACACTGGGATTACTGGAGGAGTTATGGAGAAGCCTGTGGGCAGCTGCACTTCAAAAGGTGCTGGTATCCCATGCTGGAGAGCAGACATATGAGTTTAGGCAGAGCAGGGGACTTAACTGTAGAGAACACCTGAAATAACTAATTGTTCACAAAACAGAAAATGTAAGAGGTTGGTAGAGGTGGTTCCAAGGGCAAAAATAAAACAAAAATAGGCTGGGGGAATAATGTTGGCCAGGCTGAGATCTGCCACTTAATAACACTTGACAAAATGCAAATAATTTCTCCTTCCTAAAGATCTGCCAGGGGATGCCTCAGCTATCTGGGGTCAATGATTAACACTCCTACCTCCTTTTCTATAGCTCCATAGAGATGAGGAGCTGGCACACATGTCTGAGGGAGGAAAAAGCTTGCTGTGGACCGTGGAGCAGCAGGATTTGCCAGCTTGCCTCTGACTGCCCAGCCCAGCCCTGAGCTACAGCTCAGCCGGGCTCATGTTTGACTTCAGCACACACTGCTTGTGGGCTTTGTAGAGGTGCACAGGGATAATCAGGATTTGGTTTCTGTTTGCTTGCTAATTTCAGCCCCTGCTGTGAGATTTGGATGTTTCTGAGGATTCTGTATTAGCTTTAATGATTAAAAAATTATTTCAATGCTTAGTGAAGAAGATGCATGATCTATCATAGAAGCCGCTTAGCAACAGGACTCATTAAGACACGTATTAGTACAGAAAGATATCCTTGCCCCAGCGCCCTCTTGGAATGACTATCCACTCATCTAAACAAGATAAAGGTCTTTGCTGGCCTCCTGTGAGGCCAGAGGATAAAGCAGTCAACTGTGAAACAAGATTTCTTGGTTCTTTTTCTGTCTTCAACTATGCGTCAGTATGTGGATCTGGGCAAATCATTTCACCTGCTTCAGTGCCTCAGTTCCCCCACAGGTGAGATAAGCACAACAATGTATGAACACTCTGGGGAAATGACTTTCAAGTGCCTAAGCTCATTAGAGAAAAAACAACCAGAGCAGTGAATAAAACTGTCTCAGCCCCTTGCTGGTAGTTTGTACTAACCACATGGTTCACTTTGTCCTCCTGAAGCCCCACATACAGTTAGCTAATTACAGGGGAGAAAAAAGATCTTTTCCTAGCTCCTTACCACCTGGTGGTAGCCAAGCACAGATGTTAAAACTTGTCATTTGGCTCAAAAGAATTCATTTTAGGCAAAGCATTTCTGGTTATCCTTCAAGGAAGGAAAGGGTCTGCCAGTTCTGGGGCAGCCTCTAATTTTGCTCAAAGGAGCTCTGTTAAATACCACTTCTGAGAGGAGAACAGTAATACTTTGTGTTTTATTTCCAGAGTCATTCACTGAATCTCTCAGGCAGCAACATTCTTAGGAGGAAAAACAGAAGAGGGGTGGAGGAAGCAGGTGTAAGAGCAGACATTTCAGTCCACAGTGAAAAAGCAGAGGCATTCCTGAATCTTGGGCTTACATGCAGGACAGTGAACTTCATACCTGGATGGACAAGCTGTGGTCACACCTCAGTGTGGGGTAAGGGTAAAGGAAACCTAAATGACAGGAAAACAAGGGAAGAAAAATAGGTGTAGGTGAGAAACTAAGGTGTGACTGAAAGTGATTCCTGAGGAATGGAAAGGGAACAGAAGAAATGAGGTTAATGGGAATGCAAAAGGAGGAGGAGGAATGAACAAGGGTGAGGGAGCAGGAGACCAAGTGGGACAGCAAGCAGGAGGCACAGTCAAATCATCTGAGTGCTCTCTGAAGAGATTGCCTATTTTGTTTCTGCCCTTTTTTTGTGTGTGATCTTGCCTTAAAATTGCAGGAATGTGGCGGCACAGCACTGGCGCTCTGATTTATTAATTCCATCCCGTCCCACAAGCCCATAAAACAAAAGCATCTGTGTTTGCTCGAGAGAAAACCATGAAGGGCCTCATTCACGTCAGAGGTGGAGAGAGAAGCTGGCAGATAGAGGAAAGTCATCGTCTCCTCCTTCCTTTTCACCTTTGTGTGGATCTGGGCTGGGGGAAGGGCCTCGAGAGAGAAGCATCCAGGGGATGAAGTACCAGCAGGGAGAAAGTTAAGATCACCCTGGCATTTGTGCTGGAGAAAGTGGAGGGGAGACACAATGAACACAATGACTGGACCAGTGAGGAAGGCACCCCAGCACAGCAGAGAGGACAAGATCCCTTGCTGCCACCCAGGCTCACCCAGCACTGGTCTCTGAAGTGGCACTTTGTGCAATGTCACTCCAATGAACACCAGTCCCATTGCTGCAGTCACAGTCAGGGCTTTCATGAAGCCTAACTCATAGCTATGGACATAACCATAAAAATAAATTAAATCTGCCAGTCATAGGAGAAATACCCTTTTTTAGCTTTCAGAATGAGGGAGGGTCAGGGCAAGATGAATGTTAACTATCCTACTTTAATAACTGGGGCATGAAGGGGGAGAGGAGCCAGCAGCCTCTACTCCTGCCAGGCAAGGATCAACTGTGCTCTTTCTATCAAGAGGCACTGGGAGATTTTTGTTGGGAGCAGAGGACCTTGCTAAAACCCTGCCCTTAAGGATAGTGTCTTTAGAAGCCAGGCTGCCCTGCAACGCCCAGGGGAGCATCACCTCAGGGTCTGCAAGTTACTGCTGCCTGCCTGGCCCTTGGCTTTTCCTCCAAGTTCTCCCACACAAGGATTGCCGAGGAGCAATCCTGCTTTGCTTAGCAAATCACAGTTCCCATGTGCCCTGTACTCCCACACACAGACCCACCGTGAACTTACAGAATGAGACAACACTGCTGCTCTAAAATCTTTTATCCAGAGCTGAGATTGCCCGACTGCTAACCCTGTTCAGCTCCAAGTAATCCCAGCACTTTGCTTGGCTAGAGGTTGGCTGTACTGGGAATAAGTGCCCTTGCTCTCATTGACAAGAGGTAACATCCAAAGAAAACCATTTCCTTTTGCAATGCAGCATTATTCATAGACCAGCACCACATAAAGTTGCCAGGACGCTGGCAGTCTGCTAAAATCCACAACATGGGCAGGGGAAGTGGCAGCGTAAGCACCACTGGACCAGCTCAAATCTCAGCAGAAGTTAACCTGAACCTGCTCCAGCTGACAAAACCCAAGCCTAAAAGAGCTAAGTGTCAGCACACAGGCTGGAAAACACTTTTTTTTTGCTTCTGCCTGGAAACTAAAATATGCCCCAGTGATTTTCACTTAAACACGTCTCTGTCCTTTTGTCCTTCATCTTACATTGATCAGTGTTGGGGGTTTGGAAAGTATAAAAAATCCTATGCTAGAGGATGTGAGAGGTTCAACCCTGAAGATTTAAATATCTTTCAAGTCGACTGCCCTGTCCACTATCCATCTATCCATCACAATTTCTACTCTTCCTGAATCCTACACTCAGCACCAGCAGCATCTTGTAGCACAGAGTTCCTTATGTCACAATGCACAGCATGGGAAAATGCTTACTTTTATCATCAAATTGCTACCTTTCATGTTTTCCTGAATGCAGTCCAGTTCCTCTACTGAGAAAAGCCCTGTAGAGAAGCATTCGTTCTCCCTCTTCTGTGTTGTTGATTGCTTTGTTTTTTACCCCAATATCCCTCCTCATGTGTCTTCCTGAGCTAACTAACCCCATCTTAAGGAATCTCTCTGTGTGTGCCAGGCATTAGTGGGATTACCTGATCAGAGTAGGGATGAACAGCAAACAAAATCTGAAGGTCCCTTTGCTGGAGCTGTGGATCCCATTGCTGTGTCTCAGACCTGGGAAGCTGTGTCTCATGAGGAAACTTAGATCACGTTTTATAAATCCCAGGAATTTGCAGAGTGCAATGTTTTCATCTCAGGCAGAAAGATGTCAGACAGCCCCCCACATTGTGTGGTGGAGGAGGCCAGCAAGGTAGCTGATTGAACACTTGGGAACATTGGCAAAGTAGATAAATTTGAGTTTTAAGGAAAGGCCTTTGGGAGCACTAATGTCACATGACAGCAAGCTAGAAGAGACTTCAAACTCTTAATTATGAGCCTGCACAGCCTAAAACAGCATGAAAGATTAAGGGACCAGGTTTTCTTAAGTGTGCTGACCACAGGCTGAGATGCAGTTTGGAAAGGTACCCCAGCCTGGGGATCTGACCAGTGTCCCTTTCAAAAACTGGGCTTAGGCAGTCATGTGTGCACCTGAGATGAGGATGCTGACAGCCCCAGGTCTCATCCATACCCTGTATTTATTAGTCTTTTGTGGTACTGGTAGGTTTGAAATCACAGTCCTGTTAGGCTGAGCTGCTTCCCAGCAAGTGCTTCCCAGAGACGCAGGGGCCTCTGGCCTGTGAGACAGATGATCTGGGGCTGTCTCAGCTCTGACGCGCTGAGCTGCCGTGTCTCCCTTGTAGAGAGGGGGTAGTCATCCTGACAAACAGCTCTGTATGTGGGCAGGCAGTGCTCTTAATCACACATGCACAGTGCTTGGAGATCTTGGGATGGCAAGTGGTGCAGAAAAGCCTAATGCTTATTATTAGGTAGAAAGGCCAGGAGCAAAAAGGGCAGAGTGATTTTAGACTCCTCCAGGGCCCTGGAGGTGTGTGGGACCCAGATTCCAGTCTGGCTTATTACCTCCTTTTTAGGCTTCTTCTTTTATTAGGAACAATTAGATACAAGGAGGAAGGGGACAGATATCATCTTTCCTGTGTACATCCTGCAGAGAATAATTGCAGAGCTTTCTCAGAGCAATTTTGCATGCTCAGTAAAGGGCATCTTTGAAGCCTATCAAATATCTCATCCCTTGCAGGCATACATATGAAGGCTTGCAACACACGTCTTTATTGCTCCCAAGTATTGTGAACAGGAAAGACCATCAAAAGTGCTCAAGGCAAGGAATAAGAGGCCTTGGAAGTAGTTCCAGGAGGTGGATGGAGTTGTGGGGTGGCTTCTTATGTTTGGAACAGGAACTTTGCCTCCTGAGGCATTGGAGGAAAGCAGGAGGTGACTGTGCACCAGCACCCTGGGAGAGAGGGGCAGCCGAGGCTGGAGTTATGAAGGCACTGAGAAACACAGGGATTGTAGAGCACTGTCATTGGCAGGTGACTGCCGTGGTGAAGAGGGTAGGAAAGCCATCCAGGGGTACAGCTGGAGACAATCCAATGCAGGCTCCTGCCAGCAAGCTGCCTACTGGGGACAACTTTGGTCTCAGACACTAAGGACATCTCCTGGCCTGCTGCTAAAGCAAGGGAAAATTTCCTGCCAAAAAGCACCTTTACCAGTGCTTCATAGGCAAGAAGAAGGATGCTGGGTACGCAGGTAACACAGCCTTGAGCTGTCCAGTACAACCTTGGACACTCTGCAGGGAAGATGTCATTAGAGA
Organism: Agelaius tricolor; assembly: GCF_023055355.1. Taxonomy (NCBI): domain Eukaryota; kingdom Metazoa; phylum Chordata; class Aves; order Passeriformes; family Icteridae; genus Agelaius; species Agelaius tricolor. Next base: position 24,581,220 of record NW_027269269.1, read on the forward strand.
ACACAGGCACTAGGGACCAAAATATTCCCAAACCATGGAAAGAATATGAATTTAAGGGCTGTACATTGTGGAAGTGTTTTCTCTGGCGTACATTTAGCTGCTGTATAGCTCTGTACAGCTCCCTAGGCAACAGTCTTCCCAGATGACACTGTAACAAAGCCCAAAGGTGCGGGAGCTTGCCTCATTAAAACCCTTGTGGAGGGAGCAAGTGTCCTCAGCCCAACTGCTTTGTTTTCTATCCCGTGGCTGTTCAAGTGTCTTGCAAGCCAGGCTGAGGCCTCTTGTTGTAAAGGTGGCTGCATCTCAGCTGTGCTCTGTGTCAGCTCATTGAATTGCTTTGGGATTGCAAGGTTGCCTAGATGGTTTTGCTATTATTATCATTATTATTATTATTACTACTACTATTATTGTTACTGCACTCAAAATGTCAAAGAAGAGCTTTAATTTGATCTCACCAGATTCCTGAAACACCAGATACAATGAGTTAGCTGCCCATCTACCTCTGTACCTTAATTGCTCTGCAGAGCCTTAATTCAATGCAGACTGAAGTGCCCTGAAAGCAACACCAAAGTCACTCCTGTGAGGGACAGGGGGAGGGAAGGCAGGAATCACAGTCATGGAACTCCTGGCCTCACACCGGGCAGGCACAGCGTGCGCTCAGCTACTGGTGCTGTTTCCCTGGTGTGCCTGTCCACAGAGAGATTCCAGGAAACCATGGAGCAGGCACCAAACAAAGGTGATGGAGCCCCCACATCCTGCTCCAGGGCACGAAGAAAACAGGATTGGCAGCACGCATGGCTGCAAACAGATGTGACACAGGCTGTCACATACAGCTCTGCCAGTGGCTTCCTCGTGCCCTGTAACCCTCTCTATTTCCTGAGACAGAGGTTCCCATAATCTCCTACTGAGGAATCACATTTTAGAATATTGATAGCCTCCCTTTTTTGAGGGTCCTATCCTGCTGTCTCTGTGCACCTATCTCCCAGCTAGTGGAAGTGGTATCTTGCCTCTGTTTCTAGTCCGTCTGAGGCTATTGAGGTCACTGCCTTGCACTTCTGCTGGCTGTCCAGAGGTACAAGGTGTGAACCTCCCCATCCATTTTTCCCTTTTTGCACCTGATGAGATTTAAGCCCAAGCAGAAGTGGGTGATCAGACTCATGTGTGAAGCTGCTGTACTTTGCTACACTCTCTGCATATGTGCTTTGCACAAGGAAGCTTCCTCTGAGTCCAAAAAATGAGCTGAAAGCACCTGCAGTGGCTGCATCGCTCACTCTCCCCCAGTCCCTTGCTGAGCTGTGTGGACTTCAAGTTATCGGACGGGCATTTATAGCTTGTCATTATTGCTCTGCTGTGGTGCTGCTTGCTGCTGCCCTGCTGATTCCAACACCCCTTCTCTCCAGCTGCACAGAAACTGCCCCTTGGCAGCTTTCCCTTAGGAGTCAGTGAGGAACTGGCTACTTCTCTCCAGATTTGCAGCACCTTGAGGGGTTTCTCTCTGTCACACATTAGCTGCTGAGCCTCTCCCTCTCCTCCCCTGGCCCGAGGCTGGAAGGGTCAGTGGCTGGAGCGGGAGGCCGAAAAACGTACTTTCCAACTCGCCTAGCAAGATCCACCCCAAGCTGCTCCAGAAAACCAGCAACTGCATCTCTCGGCAGACACCCGTGTGCGAGACAGGGGTAGAACAGGGCAGAACTCTTCCCCAAACCTCCTACTCTTGCCCTCTCCCAGTCCACGTCTGCAGAGTCCCTCACTGGGACGCTCACCTGGGGTCGGTTCCAGCGAGGCTGCCAGTGCCTGCACACAAACCCCCTTGTCGCCCTTCTGTAGTTTGGCTTCTCCGGTATTTGTCACCAAGAGGCGCAATGAAACCTCTCCGGGAGCAGCGGCGTGCCCGGGACAGGCGTTGGGTACCCTTGCTCGGAGATCCCAGCGGCGAGATTCCCGGGTGGATACACACCAGGAATGAAGGCATCTCCCCACAGCTGGAAAATTCCAGCCTGGGACTGGGATGTCGCTCCCCTGGAAGGTGTCCGGACCAAGGTGCGGGGGGATGCAGGGACAGGGGCTCCCCGTCAGGAGCGGAATCGGTCCTGGCGCTGAGCAGGGATGAAGTTCGGGGATACAGCTGCCGGTCGCGGGGCAGAGCACCCCTCCAGCACCAAGCGCCGGGGGACCGCAAGGTCACCGCTGTATCCCCGGCGCTGCTCCCACCCGCAAAGCCCCGGTGCCCGAGCGCGGGGTCTCCCGCTTACCTGGCGAGATGGGCCGGTCACGGTGGAGACGCCGGGGCGCCGGGCGCGGGGCGGCACCGCGCCGGGGGCTGTCGGGGGAGCATCGCCCGCCGGCGGGCGGAGGCGCGTCCTCCCTGCGCCCTGCGAACGGCACCGGCACCGGGACCGGCCCGTCGGCGCTGCCGGCGGATGGCGGCGCCCGCCTTCAGACGGCGCCGGCGATGCGGCTACGCGCGGCGCGGAGCCGATTTAAGGCCACCCCGTGCCGGGGGTGGGGGGAGCGCCGAGGGCCGCCCGCAGCGGCTCCTGCGCGCCGCGCATCCCGCGGGGCCACCTTAAGCGGGGAAGGGGCGAGCGCGGAGCCAGGGAGGGGGGAAGGAGCGGCGAGGCGGCGAGCGGGGCCGGGAAAAGCGGGAAAGGCGAGCGGGGCCGGGCACGGCCGCAGCGCTGCCCCCGCCGCCCTCGAAGGGGGAGGGTTCCCTGCCCCGGCCGGCCGCTGCTCTTCCCGCCGAAGGCGAGGGGCGGGATGTTGTTGCCCGTGCCGAGGATCTCTCTTTGCCGCTGACCGGTGCTGGGGTGATTTCCCGCTCCGGCTGCTTCAAGGAAGAGCCACCTGCGATGGCTACAACCCGTGCGGATTGGCTATCTGCAGGGCAGTCACAGCGGCCACAGTGCTTCTCGAATTTGGTCCCGCACTTGCTGCTTGATGCGCGCGTCACCACTGCCTGCCTCAGTTTCCCTGATGTGGGAGGATGGTGATGTCGGTGCAACCACTTCCCACTGCGGCAGCCGCTGGGCCATTCCTTGCTCTGGCCACATGAACAGCCACAGCCAATGCCTTGTCTGGCGGCCTCTGCCTCGGAGCAGTTAAATGGGAGCAGAAGACCAGCCCGCTTTGGTTTTCCCCTACCTACCTCCCTTAGGTGCTGTCTCTCGGCCATAATAAAGTCACCATGCTGCTTGAAGGGGGGTGTGACAAGCAGCTCTTCCCTCAGGCTCCCAGTTGGGGCTGGATGCACAGAGGGCAGAAGTCAGGGCTCTCACACCTCAGCCCTGCTGTAGGGGACTTCTCCTTGCACTGGGCTGCACAGCACACATCGATCCTTCCCTTACCCTTCCGAGGGTTGTGACTGCCATATTCCAGGAGTTTCTCCTGGAGAGGTTTCAGGTCTCAGCAAACCATGAGGCACACAAAGTAGCACAGTCCCAGGCTATGGTGGGGACTTGTTGATCACATTTGGCTTCAGGTAACAAAGCTCCTGCCATGGGATGCAGTAAGCAGGGCAAAATGTTTTGATATCCTTGGCTGGCAAGTGCTCTTGGAGAACAGGAGAAGTCTGCCTTCTCAGGATAGCTGGCAGGTCTTGGCCACGTTTCTTTCTAGAGCAGGCATTTCTGAAAACACCTTGAAAAGAAAGACATCAAGTGACATTTTACAGCCCAAATGACATTTGCAAAGTGGGACACAGATGCAAACCCAACACAGGCAAAGCAGCAGGCCAGGGCCAGTGCCTTTGCTCACCTGCTTCTCCCTTTGCCAAGGGCGCGTTCCAAGCAGTTGAGTTCAGTGCTCAGAAGGACTATGGCCATGGTCACCACTACTGTGCTCATGGCTGTGCAGAGCCACTGGCTGTGTCCTTCTGCACCTCTCCCCCAGCAAGAGCAGGGCATGGAGTGCTGCTCTTCACCAAGTGTATTGAGGGCTGCTCTTATTCTGCCCTGGCATCCTAGGCTGCCCTTAATGGCAGGAAGCCATCCATCCATCCATCCATCCATCCATCCATCCATCCATCCATCCATCCATCCTGTGTTGGAGGCATGAAGTCCCTAGGCTGCACGGTCAGCCCAGAAGGGTTCTGTGTGCTTGTGGATAAAAGCCAGCATGTGGGTGTCAGGAAACGGCGAGATGCTTCCCCACAGATGGCTCAGCAGAAGCCTGAATTCCTCTTGCACTACTGGCAGAAGCATTACCCTGATCCAAGAATGAGTTAGCTGTGTTGTTCCAGCTCTGCAGCACCTTGATTTTAGGAAAATCCTCACCAAAGAAATTGATTGCCTACGCCTGCGAGGCATTGAATCAGAATTCCCTGGGATAAGGCAGAGACTTTATCCTCTTGTGGCTGGGGGAAGAACTTGAGGAGGAGTTAATTGACTGATAATTAACCACAGGCATCTTGGGTGTTTAGTGAGCTGCAGGCAATCCTTGGGTGAACACCCTAACTCTGGGACCTCTCTAGGAGAGGTTGGTTAAGGACTTTGACTTCTGGGGTTCTCTCTGGAGTGGAAAAGCATGAGGAAGAGAGCAGGTCCAAGGCTGCTGGAAACTCTGGAAGCCCAAACCACTCAGGCTCTGCTTACTCATGCTCCAGGCTCTCCCTTCTTGTGTCCACAAGCTTTGACATGGCTGTTTCACTGCTACACACAGAGCCACAATTTAAACACTCTGTCCTATGGTTGGACTGGGGGTGCTGAGAGTCGGCAGTGCACGAAGATGCTTCCCCTCATGCCACAGTCAGAGCTGGCTTCTGGCAAAAGCTGCACACTTCTGCAATGAGATTCAGTTCTGGGTCAAGTGGGTCTGTGCAGAGATATTTTTCTCAGATAAAGCATCCACAGTAGATTAATGGGAGGGGACAGTGGAGTATCCAGTGTGCTACAGTCCTCTTTATCCCTCCTGAAGGCAGTGGCTGGGGCAGTCTGTGTTCCTAGCCACGTGGCAGTGGAGCTGCTGCCCTGGTAAGACCTTCCTCCTTCCAGTGCCACCACAGCTCTGTCCAGCACAGACATATGCAGCAATCCACATTGCAGTGCTCTGGGTGGCAGCTCTTCCCTGGCATGCTGTACTTCCCTAGGCCATCTGCCCCTGTCTCTGCCCACACTTCCTCCACTGACAGTACAGCATGAAACCTCCATCCTGATGCTGCCACTAAGCTAAGCTCCTTCTCAAGTGATAAGTGCTTTGAGATCCTGGGAGAGATGCTGTTGGAGAGGGTAGCTTACAGGTGCAATCTGTGTGCAATTTATTCCTGTAATTTGCTTTTCTTGCTTTTTCACTGCCATGCTCTAAGGGGCCTGATGCTGTGTCAGCCTTGAGGCAGACCCACAGACCACATCCCTGAATCTTGCAGCAGTAAGTCACAGCAGAGGAAACACTGTGGAAAATGCTCACTGACTCGTGCTACTAAGGAGGAAGCTGTGCTGCAGCGCTGTGAGCCTCCTGAGGTCTTTCTCCATCTGGGCTGAGTGGCTGCAGCTGCTCCCCACTCTCCCGACTCACCTCTCCTGTTGCAGCTCTTAGAAACAATGCATGGTGCAGTGTGTGTGTCTGAGGCACCTTGTAGGATTGGGGGAGCGAGTTGTTCACACTTTCCAGCCTTCCTTTTGACAGGGGATTTGGCTACAGGGCAGCAGGGACCTTGCTGGTGTCCTCTGCTGAGGGAATGTGTGTGGTGCTGTGCTGTTGGACCATCTGTTCCCAGCTGTGCTGAGAACTTGCCCCTTCAGTGCCCTCAAGGCAGGGGAGCCATTGCCGATTCCCTGCTGGCATGGTGTATTTCACAAACAAAAGGTGAGGAAGAGCTGGGAGCAGCCCTGGAGGACAGCACACAGGGGATGTGGATTTGGGAGGGAAACCTCCAGAAAAGGTCAGTAAAGAGTCATGCCCACACCCGACATGGCCTGTGAAGCATTGCTAGGTAGTGGCATCACACTGTCTCTGTGAATACAAATCTCAAAACATTGCAGACTAAAGTGAGTAAAACCTTCCCTCTGAATTTGGAAGGTGGCACCCTTTCTGCTGAGAGAGAGGATAAGCCCTGGAGAGAAGACAACTTGTTCCCTCAAAGTCACCCCTGAAATCCATATCTGAGGGATGCAATGAGACACCAGAGGTCTTGCTTGCCAAGCCCCTCCCTGATCAGGCTACATTCAGCCCGAGGGTATTTTCAGAGAGCTTGCTGAGCTGTCTTCTGCCTAGTCCACACCTCTGCCCCAGGACAGGCCCCCTTCCCAACTCCTTTCCTTCCCATCTTCTGGATGTGGTTAAAGAGTAATGGCAGGGGATGAGGAGGGATGTCAGGTGCATCTTTTCCAAGGTCCAAAGTTGCAGCAGGGCCTCTCTCTCTCTCCTCATTGTAAATCTGCCTGAGAATATGTGTGGCAGAACAAGCAGTCCTTGATCTAAAATCTGCCATCCTTTGAAGAACCTGTGCTTCAGCGAAGCAGCCAGCAGTTGCTGCCTGAAGAAGGCTGAAAAGCCACTCTGCAAAGCTCTGCAGTTTCATTTCTCTCCCCCTTGAAGCACCAGAGCTGTGCACTAATCAAGCTATTTCTGCTACAAGCTTGGGAGGAAAGAAAGAGAGATTGTTAGTGTTAATGCTATTTTTAAGTACTTTGCAGACTCTTGAATAGGATGATGATGGGGGCCGGGTAAGGACCCAGACAGAGACAGATTGATGTGTGGTAAACACATCTGCTATTCTGCAGTTGGGAGGCAGTTCTTTCAGCAGCACCACTCCAAAGGTGCAGCAAGGAGCCCCTGTGAGGGCTCTGCTCACAGCCTCTGACAGGGCTTTGCCTTGGTGCTTCCAGTGCTCTCTGCTCCTTCCTCAGCCACCTGCAGGGCAGTGTCACTGCAGAGGGGTTTAGAGCCTGCAACCTCCCAGGAATCAGCTTCCAGTGGCACAGCATGTGTAAGGGTTGTGCATGCAGGCCAGAGCCCTCACACACCTTCTGTGTGGGGGGAGCAATTGCCTGCTTCTGCCTGTACCTTGCACCCTGGGGATGGGGTCTGTCCATGAAAGGCTGGAGAGAGCCTGAGTGACTGTCTTCTCTCAGATCCTCCTGCCCAACAGCTAAAGAAGTGCAGATCTAAAGAAAGTCTTTGGTCTCATCCCTGCAGGAGAGAATGTTCCTATGTGATAGGGAGAGAACAGGATGGGAGCAGGGAGGTGAGAAGAGGGTTGTACTGATGGAGAAGTTTAAAGAAACCCTGAACCATTGAGCTGTTTGGACAGGGGCTCCATGTGTATCCCAAAGATGGCACTTAAGCATTCTGCCTCTCTGGAAAAGTTTTGCAAAGGGAAGATATGATTTACCTTTTGATGGATTTATGACCCATTCTTTAGTGTCAAGCAGAGAGCTTTATCCTGAGGGTTGATCTCTGTAGAACGGCTTAAAAAAGGAAGATGCTCTCTGTTAAACTGTCAGCTTTAAGAATTATTTCTGTGCCATTCTGTCAGTCCCGTCTCCATTAAATTCCATAAGGCTTTTCCTTAAAGGTAAGTAACTGATTTTTTAAGAAACTAAATCTTAAGTGAGCTATCTGTTGAAAGCATGGATGGATCCTCCATCCCATTACAGTGAATCAATGCATGAGTACTTTTGAAAGCACTGTCATGGAGACCCTGACCTGGACCAGGAGATGTTGCCACTCCACGCACCCTGACCACAGCAGATCTCTCTGCACTGCCATTCCTAACAGCCAGTTTTAATCTTGCATCCAGAAGGATGCGAACGGCCCTGCTTTCCATAACTGCTCTACTGACAGGGATGTCAAATCCTTTTTCCAAAAGCCGATCGTGACACGTCCTTTGTCTGCTCCTTCTGGGAGGCGGAGGGAGGCTGGGGGTGGAGAACAGAGGGCAGTTGTCACCCAGCTCCTTGGCTATATGAGAAAGTGGCTTCTGTTTCCGAGCTTCTCTCTGCTCCACATCTTTCATCGCCATCAAATTGAACAAGACTTTCTTTTGTGCAAGGGGAATGAATGGTCCGCGCGAGGGTCAAATAGCACCGCCTGCCCAGGCTGGGGCCTGCCTCACACAGTATGGGCTTGTCCTGGGCACACACAATCGCTGTCAGTTGTGTGTGCCCCCAGGCTGGCCTTCCCTCCTGGCACTGGACACAGGGGGGCAGAGTCCATGCATCCATCCAGCCACGGAAGGAGGCGAATGTCAGGGCAGTACTGCCCTCTGCAACATCCAGTGCTGCATTCCATGCAACATCTAGTGGCTGGGGAGGGCTTTTCTGCACTTGGTGTCCCCCACTTGCTGGATTAGTGCTTGAATGCAAGTCTGAGCATGCCAGCAGTTCCATGTAGTCACAGCTGTGAAGTCCTGTATGAAAGACCTACATGTGGAGGTCAGATAGGAAATTTCTCTTGATGTGGTGATGTTCTGATCTGGGTAATAGCTCTAGTTGCGATTTTTGGTCCTTAAATGAGAGGCAGTCACAAATCCCTATGGATTCTCCGAGTGAGCCACATGCCTCCTCCAACACAAGCCTGCAGAGTAATCTCATAAATGCGACAGAAGCTTTTGATCATTGTCTGCCAGAACAGAATCTGCTTCCTGCTGTAGGTTATGCATCACAGAAAGATGCATGCTGGTCTTTGCTGGTGAACACTTGGATGTTTGTTCATCCGGCCTTCTGGTGCGTGTGGGGCCCTCTGACTACGTCAGCTATTGATGCCACCCTTCTGAGTCTGGGTAGCCAAGTCTGGGCAGAGCCTTCTCTCTTAGGAGGGCTGTATCTCTTGATGAGAAAGCAGAATTTGTCAAGGCAGAGAAGTACATGGTGTCCAGTTTTTAGAGGAAAAGGCAATGTCTTTTCCTCTAAGCCTGCAAGCTCTCCCTTAACAAGAACAGTCTCTGCTACTCCAGTGTAATCCTGCCCAGGTTTCTGCTTGGGAGATAGCTTGGACATTACAGATTCAATGCATTTAACATTCTTTGCTTTCTGGAGATCTCCTGAGCACTGTTCAGGCCAAGGTGATTACAGCTGTGCTGAGTGGAACAGCAAAAAAAGCCCAAGCTTGAGCTGAATGCCAAGACAGGCTGTTTCTGTGTCAATCAGCAATGAAGAAGTCTGTGTCCATGGGCAAAACCAGGACAAGAGGCTGCAAATATCTGTGGAAGAACTAAAGACTCTTGGTGATTGCTGTATTGTGCCACACCAGCAAATAGAAAGGCCGCTGTGCTGGGCTCTTTGTTAAATGCATCTCAGCCTCTAAGCTGTCAGTTTTGAGTGCTCATAATGCTTGGCCGGTTAATCATTTTTGCAACATGAAACTCTATTTCAGTCCTGAAATAGAGTATTGCAAAGTGTGCTAGACCAATGTGACATGACAATGACATTAAGAAGGCTCAGAAAGCTTTCAGACCTCTGGACAATGGATTATACTCCTGCTGATGGGCTGTCTTTAAGAACAAGAGGCAGTGCTACCGTACCTGAAACAGGTGGAAAGACTCTATGAGCAAAGAAATGGGATGAGCTCATGAGCAGGGATATGGAAGTCCCTTCCTCTCCATCCTCCTCCATCTGTTGACCTCATCTCAGCACTGCAGAGGACATTCTGCGTGGGAGATTCAAACGTTAATTCAGACTTTGGGCTTGCTTGGCTCTCAGCACCTCGCCCACACAAATCCTGCCAATAGTCATTATTGTGATGTCTTCAGAGCTACTTCCAGTGAGGAATATTGGGAGAAAAGTGATGGGTGGATGTAATGTAATGTGCTGACACCACATGAACCTTGTACCCCACTCTTTATTTCAGTCTCATTTGTGATGAAAGGCCTCCTTGCTCTTTCTTTGCTTTCCATCTCAGCAGCAGCAAAGGATCAGGTCAGGGATATGAAATGAACACAAATGTGTACAGGCTCCATGTATGTGTGCATGCATGTCTGTTAGTGCCTGTGCAGCACAAGGAATAAAGTTAATGATGTCTCCTTGAGTAAGTCACGGGTCACCTGTCATCTGTCACCTGCCTTTGAAGGTCTAATTTTGTCAGACAAGACTGATTTTGTCAATAGGGTATCTATAAGAAACATTGTCCTAAGAAGAGCTAATACTCTCAAAGAGAAAAAGACTACACATGTACTTTTGTATCCTTTAAGACTTGAATATTCTGGGAAGTTGAGTCGTGTGGCAATAGAACAGCACTTATTGCTCTAGCTATGTTATTTTAACTCCCTCATGTGCATAATCTGTTCTAGAATAAGAGTAATTACTCCAAAGTAAGAAAATGCTTTTATTCTAGAACAGCATCTCCCTGAGGGTGAATTATACTGAGAGCAGAGTGTGAACTAGTTCTTCCTGCCTTACCAGACTTTAGGATGCAAAAATTGTTTTCTGATCTGCACCAGAATAAAAATCAGATTATTTCGAGATTTTTATCAGTGAAAATAAATCAGTGGGATCAGGAAGAGCTCCTTAGCAGCCTGCTGATCAGTATCTGCTGTGGGTGGATGATCCACAGTTTGAGGTCCCTCGACTCTCTGATTCATGGATGGACATTTACTTGGAAATCCTGCTTAGAGTGAAATATGAATGAAAACACTTCACTGTAATAAGTGTGTGTTCTGACTCTTATTGTCTTTTTTTTTTTTTAAATTTGAAGTGTCCTTGTCCTTGAGAAAAGTTTCATCTTTGATAAAATCAGTTGGTATTTTCCAATGAAACACTGGTTTGTTAAAAAATTCATGACCAGCCTTAGTAGTATTAGCATAGATTTAATGGTATAATTATCTAACTATAGTTATGCTGGTCAGTTCCCTGAGGTACTGAAGCTCTAAGCTCATTTCTTTGTGTGCGTGCAAGCACAAATGATAATGCAAGTCGAGTAATCCTCTCCCCTGAACATGGGCATCTCATCTCTTCCCTGAAACTACCCTTGCTAGTGGTAGCACTCCCATGATCCTGCCGTGCAGCCCCCTGGGCTGCCCTTCCCGGGCTCCCCACACATATGCTAACAGCTGGGTTTCCCCTGAGGCTCCCTCAGACCTTCACCTTCCAATGAAGCAAAATCCCCAGCCGCTGCATCCCTTACCCCCGTGCTCTGTGTTTGCAGCACTGCCAGCACCCAGGGCTGCTCTGGGCTGCTGACCTTGAAGCAGCAAGCTCTGTTATGCCCTCACCAGCCTGCCTGCCCGGCTTGCCTTTGCCTTCCCAGCGCATCCTCCTCCTCCATGGCCGCACTTGGAGCTTGTTGGAGCATCCGCTGCCCTCTCCTTTGGAGTCGCAGGGAACGCTGCTGCCCTCAGCTAGCTGTCAGTATTTACCATGACATCCCATTAGCACAATCCACACTAATGACTGTAAAAGACGCATCCATTTCCATTTTCTAAAGGGCTTCCACTGGCTGGGATCCAGCTGCAGGGTGAGGCTGGGGAGGGTGGCAGGGGGACAAATCTTTGTGTTGACAGAGCAAAGGGTACATATCATTAGCGAGTGCTCTTCCCTCCAGCGGCTCAGCGGCTGTCAGGGGCGAGCGAGGGATTCCTCTCTTGGCAGCTCAGCACTCGGTCAGGGCACTGCAAGGTGTGAGCTGGTTCGGGGAGGGGGGAATCGCCTCCCTTTTGCCATCTGCACGGACAGAGCAGCTTTCCAGTTACACAGACTGCAATTGTCCAAAGCTGCCATTTCTCTCTGAAGTGTGTGTTGAGAGTTAAATCTGCCGTCGCATGCCCAGTGTGGAGAAGCCAGGAAACAGGATGCAAGAAGTTCATGGTCCGTGTGTATGTGGTGGGGAGAGGGGTCAGGGTTGGGAAATCATGATGCTGCCTCTCCCTACCCTACACAGCACTCAGTTCACCTGGTGTGCAGGTCTATGTCTGTAAGGTCTCTGATTTGTTCTCCCCAGATGTCCCCAGTAAGGAAGAATTCACTTCCCCCATATATTCAGCACTCTTACCCACTCCTTTACAACACCTTCTTAATCCTGTTTGTGTCCTTTTGTCTGACTGAATTGGACTTTACTGCAAAGGAACTGAGAGACTTCACTGTCAATCTTGTGTAGAGAGGGAATGGGTCCATGGGAGATGCTCAAAGCTCTTGCTATGTCATTCTAGGTGGAGATAAGTCAGTTCTGTTGCGGTGAGACCAAAAAATAATGGTTACAAGAAATCAGGTTTGTATTCTGAGCCCAACCCTGATTTCCTTCAGCAATCCCTGCTGGGTGTTTTGGTTCAGGTGAAGGTGGAAGAGCATATGGCACTCAAAAACCCAGGGCAATCAAACATAGTGATGCCATTCCCTTCTTAGGACTTGACACCATTTTCTCCTTGTCCCTCTCACTTCCTGACTCCAAAACCTCCCACCCACTGCTGGCACAGATCACTCTGTGCTACCCAGCACAGAGGCTTCTATACAAGTGAAATAAAGTAGAGAGAGCTTCCGTCTCTGCCATCAGGAAATTTTTCCTCAACCCAGTGCAACTTTTGCCATAAAACTTACCTGATAGTGAGTTGGAAATATCCTCTTTTGCTCCTCGCTTGTCTCCTGCCTCCCTAGCAACCTTGCCCTTTAGCTATTGATGAATAGCTGTGTTTGCTTTTTGTCATCTATTATCCCACAAATATAGATTTAACTTCTGTAATACTTGCTGTAAATTTGACCTTCAAGCTCTCTGACTGGTCTCATCATTTTTCTCTGACCTCCAGTTCCAGAAATTGCCAGAATTGCCACAAGTACACAGCTGATGTTAACTCTCACCAGTCAGATATCCCCCCCTCTTTCTTAGGTGCCCAAAGCAACAAGGACCATTTTCAGCACATTTTTAAATTAAAACCTTCTGTTTAGTTGGTGCTTCCTCTCCCTAGGTCCTATGCTGTTACTAGAAACATTTCACATATCTTCTATTTGCTGAGTATGTGCTAGCAATATTTTAGCCTTGACTTTTTAAAATGAATCCCATCTGGATGTTTCTTGCTGAGGTTTCCAATCTCTCTTGCTCTCTTCCTGGTTTGCTTTGGTCTTCATTATTTCATCCCCAAGGAACCACAAAAGGTTTCTATAGTCCTCCTTTGATGTCTATCCTTTTCTCACTGCCTGTATACTTTCCTTTTGCATTTTAATTCGTTGAGAAGTTCCTTGCTTATCCAAATGGGCCGTATGCTGAAATATCCAGTCTTCCTGCTGAACAATATTGTTTGTTCCTAAGCTCTCAATAATTTTGTTTTAAGAATCAGTCAGGCCCCCTTGGTATCTTAGCGCCTCACAGCAGCTTCTTTTTCATATGATTCTTCCTGGAAAGTCTCTAAAAAAAAAAATCAAAATTTGCTCTGGGAAAATCCAGATATTAACTGCTGTTTAACCTCCCAAACATTCTCTAGATCTTCAACTCAGAGATTGTATGGTCACTGTGGTCCAAGCTACTTTCTGTGACATCATTCACCACCATTACCCCTGTCTAATGGAACAGCATTGGAACAGCATTGCTTTATCCCTGCAGTATTTTGATGTTCCTAGGACATACCTGGGTTTCCTGTTGCCCTCCCAGCAGATGTCTGGATGGTTGATATTCCCTGTGAGGATCAGGGCTTGCACTAAGGAGATTTCTGTTAACTACTTCCTCCTCTTGGTCCAGAGGTTTGTGATGGAACCCCAATGCAACCTCCTCATGTTTCTTTCTTTGCTCCTGCCTGCCTTCCTAAAGAACATCCATGACCTCCAGTTATGAGTGACATCCTACCACGTCTATGTGATCCCACATGAACCTTTCTTGCTCACTGCAATCCGGAAGATGGAGAGGAAGCTGGGTGAAAGTACACACAGTCTCTTCATGTGACTTCCCTTTGGGTAAGAAACCTCTTGCACCATGTTGGTTCCCAGCTGTGTTCCCTTACCTTGTGGTCATCAGTACTGTGGCACTCTGGTCCTCTCCTGCTGCAGCCTGGAAAACTCTGTTGCCCGGTGTTACTGAGTAGAAGGAAGTGTTTTCTGAGGCATGACAGCAAAACAAAGCTAAAACAAACACAGAAAGATAGATACTGAGATGTTCAGATTCAGAATGAGGACAGAAATAATAAATAGGCCTTAAGATTAAAACTTTTTACGGCTACAACCTGTTTTTCACCGCTGCCCTCTAAGGAGATGGGTACTGTACATCATATGCTGTGACAGGGTGGTCTTGCTAAAAGCAAAATGATATGTGATGTGAGTGAGAGATTCATGGCACATTGGAGACTGGCTTGTCTTGCTTGTCTGGCTGAGCTTTGTGTGAAACTGATACGCTCTGATTATCTCTGATAATATGACCTGATGGCCAGAGGGAGCTCCACTACACAGCACTACAGCAGAAAGAGCTGCGCAAGGCTTGGTTAAGCATTTCTGAGTAGGCTGAGAAACTCTGATGGAGTAGAGGACTGCTTCCAGTCTTTCCTCCCCCCCAAAAGAGCCATTTGAAGGTCTTTTGATCATCACTGGATGGAAAAATTAGTCAAGAGGATGAATCAGGCCCTAAGAAGAAAGGTGAATGGAGCTCCGGTGATTTTTGTCCTACATTTTGTGTGCCCAGTTGGAGGTTGCACATGATTCAGCAGGACCTTCTCTGTTTGATGTATTGAATGGCAGACAGCCTAAAGCCTTCTGGACTTCAGTCCACAGCTAAACCCCAAACACTTCCATCACAGTGTAGTGATAAGAGAGAGAAAGGTAAGAAAAAATCCCAGACAAAAAAGCAAGGCAGGCTGGCTGATAAAACTAATCAGGCTGGCAATGAGGAAAAGCTTTATTGTTACTACCTGCAACTGAAGATAAACTACAGGCAAAATGGCAAGAGCCGTTTGGGCTGAGCAGGGAAGGAGGTGGTGAAGATTATGGGATGGAGCTCTCTGAGGAGAATCTTTGAAGTTGATTTACTATGTCTCTGACCTGAATGAAATCCTGGGAAGCTCTGAACTGCACTTCAGATGTGGGGGGAAAAAAAGACCCTTGTTTTTTTTGTTTTGTAAGTAGAAACACACATTTGAGGAGGGAACAGGGGATACATAGCCAAAGGGACAGCTAGCCAGAAGAGGTAACATCTTTAGCAGGTTTGTCAACACATTTGTACATAGGAAAGGCAGCAATGAAGGGCAATGCATGATACCAAAAAATAAATGCTTCTTCCCACAAAACAATTCTCCAAGTGTGGGGTGAAGGAAGGAAGCAGCACAGCTCTTGGTGTCTGCAGCAAACAGAATCACTGCCTTTGCTGTCTCTTCACAGCACTTGGTGCTTCCCTCCCTTTGAAGCACCACTACCCTGTGCTTCCCTGAGGTGGTCTGCAACAAGTGCCAAGCAGAAGCAGGTACATGGCCACATGAGACTTTGCCAGCATGTATGGCTGATTTCCCTGGAGCTGGGAGGCAAATGGAAATCTGCTGTGCCACCTTTACAGGATTACATGGATGTCTGTGCTCTGGGGCCACAGGTAGCCTTCCAGCATCCCATGGATTTATTTCTGCAGCTCCAAAGGGAGGACACGGCAGCCTAAGGGATATGATCTCTTACAGACCTGAATGCAGAAATGTTCAACCTCAGGGAACTTAGTCTGAAAACTAAACAGTCAAAGTAGGGATAATTATCAGCAGCTTTCTTTTCTATCTTCCCTGCTAAACATACACTGACTGGTTCAGAGAGTTGATACTTAAAGTATCTTAAGGACACTGGGAAAATCAAAACCAAGTAGTTTCTAAAGCTGGAGTTGTAGGGGAAGTGCTGAATTTCTAGCTTCAAAAAGCAAGACAATTTTAGGGGTAGAAGATCATTATCAGATGTCTATTTTTGAATTTTTGCTTATTACCATGTTCCCTGACCAATTTGCTGAAAAAAAAGAAGCAGCCAAAAATAAGAGAAGTAAATTAGATGGACGAATGTCAATGCACCTTTGAAAAGAAGCCCTGAGACCAGAGCCAATGTTGATAAGCTCTGACTTCAGGATACCATTTATAGCACAAATGTATATGACCAAAATAGGACTGGTCGCAGTAGCAAAAAGAAGGACATGAAGAACTGTGTATTTTATATAAGGAAGAAAATTTGCCCTTGGGAGCCACGGTACAGTACTGGAGGGAGGCTGCCTGCCACCAGGGCAGTTCTGCAGAACTTTCAGGTCTGTGCTTGTTGCAGTGAGAGGCCAGCATCCTCCAGCTTGCTTAAATACACAGAGAGACATGGGTACACACAGAGCAAGGTGCCGCTTGATTTCACAATCCTGAGGTAAAAAAACCCTAAAAAGCCATAAAAATTGGTTAATCCTAGGGAGGATAGAATCCATGCATACAGGGAGCAACGGTGGGTGTGCACTGCGCAGAGCAAGGGAGGCAGGACCATCAGTCCATAGTGGCAATGGGCTTTTGCTTCCCCAAAAGTGTGATGGTTCTGCTGAGGAGCTGGTGGGTTAATTGTGCTGGCAGGCAGCCTGATAAAAGAAATTTAATTGCTCACGGGCTCCTGTGTAGCCAGCAGTGAGCGAGAGAGAGGAGGCTGTGCTAGCTTTGGGGTGGGAAAATGTTTGTGTTGCTTTCATGAGGAAATTAAAAATACTGGGAAGCTATTCTGATTTATTATTGAGATAAAGCTGACTACCATTCCTCAGGAAAAAAAAAATCCTCTGGTTGCATGAAGCCAGATCTAACACCAGAATCTGCCAAACACTACACACAAAGGCACACCTAATTGCTCAACACCAATAATGATTTTTTGCTCACAGTAGTAAGTTTAGACCCCTCCCATTTTTCCCTGGGCTATGTCCCTACCGTCAGCCCTAACTCACACAGGAAAACAAGCTCAGCAAAGGGAGTGGTTTACCTGGGGGTCAGGCAGTGAGTCAGCCTCAGAGTTTAACCAGAGAATGTGTGACTTTCCATATGCTTGCCCAGACCTCTGGCTGTATTTCCTCCCCAGACCTGCCCCCAGGCCCTGGGTGGGATTTCTCTGCTCAGTGCACTGTGCATTAGTAGAGAGGAGCTGCAGAGGGTCTGTGATTTTGCTGACAGGACACTGCTTCACCTGAAGGATGCCAGAATTTCCCTTTTCCTGCATTGATCTTCTCCTAAATGACTTGGGAAAGATATTGCCATGGAGGAAATGTTGACTACCAGGCTGGCAGCCTTGATGCAAATGTCCAAAGCAGCCAGGTCTTGGTGAGATTAATCCTTTCAATGAAAGATTGTGGCAATAAATCTGTGTAAGGGGTGGTGAAGTCTGATGCATGAAGACACTTTAAAACAACTAGAGATGTGTACTGTAGCTTGTCTGAACGATTCACACCTGCCAAGTGACACCCACACATTTTATTGTGCCTGTCAGTCTGCCCAAGCCCAGAAGGGAGGAAAAAAGCTGGTTTTCTTTTTCTCCTCCATACTCCTGTTACTGCCCTTCTGGTGTTTGTGGGGCAGGTAACCTGCCTTCTCCCACTGACCCATTTGCTGAGGTCTCTCATGCTGAGATACTGTGTCCTGAAAAAAGGAAGGCAGGCTTTGAAAAGGGCCTCTGTGAAGGGTAGCAGACATGCAGTGAAGAGCCATTGTACCAGGGCTTCCCCGGGGCACAGTAGATGGAAATGTTATCTTCAAGAAGCAGTACACAAAGATCACAGCTTTTTATAGCTCTGACCTCTTCAGACCATAACTCCAGGCCGCAGGAATGTTTTTTTCCCAAGCTTCATGATTTGTGTCTGACTCAGGTCCTGCAGCATTGATGCCTGTCTGAACACAAGCCATGCTTGTGGCATGAAGGACTGCTATTCCCCAGTCTCACCTGCCTCCTGGAGCAGAAAAGGCAGTGAGGGTTTAAAAGAGGCATATTCTTCCTCTGCCTCTCTTTTCTTTCTTCCTTGCATCCCATCATCTTCTTTCAGGAAGAAGATGAGACACAAATAGAGAATGCATTTGCCTTTTCTCCCACCCCCCCACTTCAAGCACAGAAAAATGCATTGAGAGCAAATTGTGCCCTGAGTTACCTTTACCAAGCCCTTTTAGGCTTGGGAAGGGAAATAGGCTGCGGCTAATGCCACCTTGAGATGCAGAGTTTCAGAAAGGAGAGAGAAGAGCTCAGCCAGGAGCTGTAGGAGCATATCTGGAAGAATGAGGTTGCTCTGGAGATGAGGGTCTCCAGAATATCTGCAGAAAAGACAAGGGTGCATACACATGTTTTTGTGGGTAACATGAGAGAAAGTACAAGCATCAACTGAATGAAGCTTAAAGGGGAAAGCTGGGAAATCTTCATCTTCAACAGGGTCCAAATCAGTTTGGCTTTATGCATCTTGAAGCAATGAGTGTAAGTTTAATTCCCCCAGCCACATATGTGGATACAGTGGAGGAATGCCCTTTTGCACATCTGTGTGTGTGTCTGTGAGAACGAGGGAGTAAAAAAAATGCACAGTCATCTTCTTTGCTTGGTCTGAGGTATGTGGGAAGGCATCTGACTCAGCATTTGGGGTTAGGCACTCCACCAGAGAGAGAAGCAACTCAAAGCAAAAGTTGGAAGATGGCTCAGCTGCAGGGAATCTTAGTGTAAGCTGTATAGGGGTTTCATAAATACTGTTCCTCTGGGTCTCTGACTGACAGCAGGTTGTGCTCCATCGAAAACCAGGGCAGCTCAGAGAGGTCTGGCAGGAAGACAAGAAGGGGTGGTCCATCAGACTGGCTTAGCACTATATCATTTAAACAGAACTCTGCCTTCATCTCTTCCAGGGAGATTTCATGCAGCTGATTTAACACCCTAAATAAGATATCAAATATTAATACAAAATATTGCCTCTACCTCAGGGATGCAGAAGCTGTTCTTGCCATAAACTCAAGGCTTTCATTAAATAGGCTGAGGCTGCAACTGTATTGTTCTTATAGAAACAGATCACTTTTCCTCTGTCAGGGCGCTGCTGTGATAGAGCTGTGAGAGAGGGAATATGAGAGAAAACAGTATGGAGCAAAAGAGATGATGGAAGAAGAGATACAGGGAACAGAAAATGGAAAATATCAGCTGGGGAAAGAAGGATCAAAGAAAGGAATGAATGGGTACTGATGATGGGAAGGAGAAAAGAGGCAAAAGAATGGGAAAAAAAAGTAGCAATTATGTGGCAAAAGAAAGACAAAAGCAAAAAGCTTGTTTCTGATTCACAAGGCTAGCACATGGTCCTGAGGGGATCAAGGAACTACTCTGGAAATGCTCAGAAGCTGCATATGATTATTAATTAGCTGCAAGATGGAGTTGAATTTTTTTCCTTTTGGCTTTTTCCATTCTTTTGCCTTTACTCAAGGAGACTGCAATGAGAAGTTCACCAGACTGACCTTCAGCCCCTGGGCTGGCAACAGAGAAACAATACCTGGGCATTCATACCTCAAACAGGAGGTGAGGTGCTGTGGTGGCCTCTGGCAAGTGGGCACTAGCACATGGTGTATCACTGGTGGGGAAACCTCATAAATGGGGCAATTCCTACCCTCCTGTGGTCTGGGATGTGCAGCCAGCCTGGCTTGATGACTAAACCAGCCCCCAGCTGCTTTGGAAGTACTATCATTGCTTGTCTTGTGAATTAAAGATCTTTCCTGGCTCTGTGGCTGCCTTTAGTTGGTCCTGCTTTGTACAAATTCTTTCCCTGCTACACTACAGCACAATGCAATACCAGCAAATAATTCCAGAGGGTTTTAGCAGAAGACAGACTTCCAAATGAGAGAAGTGAGTTCAACACGCTCCACAATGCTATGCCACAGGTGATCTTGTGCTTATATTTTGCTGATTTTTAGGGATTGCTACCCAAACCTCTAAAGGCAAGAATAAAGAAGACAGATGAAGAAGCAGCACAGTGTGAGGTTTCCTTCTTTAAGGTCCCCATCTGCTTCCACAGTGTATGGTCAGTAGAGGGAAATAACACATTTTCAGGTGGCAGAAAAAGACCCTCTTTTCATTTTTCTGGAGATTAGATTTTTACAGTGTGGCTCATTTGACCAATTGAAGGCAAATGCAATTCCTGGGCCTGCCACGTTTCAGGCTAAAAGGAATCACAGTTTGATCAAACAGTCTGACCTTTTGTGCACTGCAGGCCTTTCATATTCTTATTCCATTGCCACTATAATGGAGGAAAAGGAACTTGTGTTTCATGAAAGCATCTTTTTTTTAGATGAGTGTTTAGTCTTCATTTAAGGAGAGCAGGGGATGTGACGTCCACATTTTATGTCAGTGCTGTTTCCTGGCTGACCATCCTCTTTGTTGAAATTCATGCTTTTCCTCCAGCCCAAATTTGTCCAGCTTTCAGTCAGTGACTTCTGCACTATTTGTTTTCTGCTAGATTAGAGAGACCCCTTTAGTAGCCGGCATTTTCTCCCATGAAGATACTTGTAAGTTGCAACCAAATCACTTCTTTGTCCTGGTTTTGATAAACGAAACAAACTCAATCCTGAGATTCTCATAGAAAAGCACTTTCTCCAGATCTCTAAAGATTTTAGTTGCTGTTTGTTTTTCTCTTTGATTTTTCAGCATCCTTTAGAGGATGGACACCAGAGCTGAACATAGTATTCTCCACTTTGATTAATTAGGGGAGACTCCATTGCATTATATGGCTTCTGTGTGAGGGGAAGTGGAGGGACAGGTCCTGATCTCTTCTTGCTGGCAACCAGCACCTGAGGCAGCAGTCTGAAGTTGTGTCAGGGGAGGTTTAGTTTGTATACTAGAAAAAGGTTCTTCACCCAGAAGGGTGGCTGGGCACTGGAACAGGCTCCCCAAGGAAGCAGTCATAGCACCCAGCCTGACAGAATTCAAGAAGCATTTGGACAATGCCCTCAGGCACAGGGTGTGACTCTTGGAAATGGTCCTGCACAAGGCCAGGAGCTGGACTCAATGATCCTTGTGGGTCCCTTCCAACCCAGCATATTCTGTGATTCTGTAATACTCTCATGCAAACATAAAATAACCCTTCTACAACAGAGAAGTAAGAAACACTTTTTTCTTCTGCATTGAAAGCTCTTATTATCTCTCTTTGTTAAGCAGTGATACAAGATGATCATTGCTTGTCTGGCTTTGCCACTAGATCCTCCTCAGATCTGATGTGTCACAAGACACTTGTGGTAGGAATAGCTTGTGCTCTTTCTTCTTAGTTTTTCATTGAACCACGTCAAAATGCATTTTGTCTGTAAGCATCCACTTGCTATTGAATACAGTTCAGGGTCCATGATGGCTTTTTTCTCATATTTACTACTCTGCCAGACTTTATCTCTCTATAAACTTTACTGGCTGTGATTTTTTATTTACTTCCAGATCATTAGGCATCAGGCCCATTTCTGATTGTGGAGCTGTGTGAGACACCATCCCCATTTGAAGAGTTGTTCTTCCCGACAACTCTCTTTAAAGGCCTTACAGCTGTTTACTCTTAACCCATTTATGATGTGCTTTATGGATGTTGTAAAATCATCACAGGTCTGGTTTTAAATCAGAATATCATGCACTACTAAGTGAAGATAAATCTGTGTAGTTAACTTCTTCAGCTAAACTCACAAGTCCAAGAAAATCACAAAAGGTTTGACATGTTGATTGTCATTAATTATATTTCTGCTCATTACTTTGTCAGCAGCGGACATCTGGCCATCTGACCTACCACTGGAATGAGCTGCTTGCCTTTTTTTGCTGCATTAACACAGCATTAGAGTTCTTTTGGTCTTCTGAGATTTTGCCTCCATGCCAAGGTTTGTTTACTGTAGATTACTGACTCTAATCAATAGGTGACACAGTGAACTCCTTTGGACTCTTGGATAAAAATCATTCAGATCTGGAAACATTAAAATATCTAACCTTAGTGGGTGATGTTTAATAGCTTAAGACACTAATGGACTGGAAAGCACTTCTTCATCCTCTTAAAATGTTGCAGGGTTTTTTTGTGGTTTTTTTTTGGTTTTTTTTTGTTTTTTTTTTTTTTTTTTTTTTTTTTTTAATACAGACTGGAAGTACTTAAGTTGGTCTCTTTTTTTCCAATGCATGAAAAAATATTATCTCCACTATTTCTGAACCTTGATAGAATTTATTTTGTCCCTTAGACACTTAAAGTTCTTTTTGTTCTTAACCTTACCACAAACTTGTTTTCAACTTATGTTTAGTTTCCCTTATCAATTTTCTATATTCATGACTTCTAATTTGTATTGACTGTCATCTGTTTTCTGATACAGTATAACTCATTTATCCTACATGTCTTCCCAGTTTCTGATTGCTGCTTTGACTTTGCAGCTGAATAAGGATGATGAGCTCTCAAGGCAAAGCATCCCTTTTCTTGATTGAAAAGATGTACTTTTTTTCTAGCAAACTTTTCTGTAAGACCTGCCAATTTTCATTTATCTTTCATGCCTAATTTTTCCCCATCGATTTCACTTGTATTTTTCTTCTGCTGTTGAGAAATTAGCTCTTTGCAACTGCCCTCTGTTTGCCCACATTTAATGTAATCATCGCAAAGTCATTATCATCTGTAATTTTAGAAACCTTTAAACTCTGTCAGCCCCAGCATATATCCTTATAATCAAAGCTCATTAAAACAGTGCTTTCATTTTTTCCCTTCATTAGGTATGAAGAAGAGACAGGTGCTTAAAGAATAACTCACCTTATTTTCTGCTTTGATTTAGCACTCTGGAACATCCCTGTACCTGCATGCCTCCTGAGTTTTATTAGGTAGCATATGCATTCAACATCCTTTGGTTCTGAATTATCAATAACTCTAAATCAAGTAATGACATCTTTAATGCAGACTGCCACCTCCACTTCTTTTTTCTGCTCACTTATTCCTAAAACGATTAAACCCATGGATTTTAACATTCCAGGCCTGTGAATTGTCCCACTAGGTTTCAGCAATGCCAATTATATCAATGAGAATTTCTAATCATTCTGCTTGTTACAGAGTCTCTTTGCACTGCAACATGAGCAGCTGAAACATTTCTTTGCCTATGTGCTGCCATCTCAGTGTGCTTTGTCTGTGATGAGCTGAATTCAATGTCACTTTTTCACTCCTGCACTCGTGGCTTGCCTCACAGGGTGTGGAGTATGTGATGTGGTGTCAGGATTGTATCAACATCCATGTTTTATAACAGTGCTAGAGGCTAACTTTTAAGATGGCTCTTCTGCCTAGAAGAACCATAAAAATTGCTGCATTGGAACTTGGCACCTGTCAAGTCTGTCTGTCTTCAGTTAGCTCATGATAACATATTTAATGCCAAGACATACTACATAAAGGAAGGAAAAGATGTCTTTGTTTGTCATATTTACAGCAGCAGAGTTTTGTGGGAGTTAGTGAAAAAGGCACTTCTTGTGCTCTGGTCCAAAGATTATGAGATAGAGTCCAGGACACAGCTGGATCTGTTCAACTGTTCTGGAGGGAGGAAGTCCCTTAGATAGTAGCCATAAGTCAAGACAGAATATTTCTCTATCTGCTTTTCACCTAAATGTTTTTCTTGTCTCATTGCTCTCCCTCTAGATAATTATCACAGGGTTTGTTGAAATGGGGCCAGTGGTGCTGGCCATGTCACATGCTCAGTTATTCAGCAATAGACTGGGAATCAGTGGCATGTCTCCATCTTCCCAAGGGTTTTCAGAGGGCAGTGTTTTGAGTTGTGCAGGAAGGAGCTTCAAAGGCAGATGAGCAGCTGTCCATCATAACAGAATGCCTCATCTGCAGCCTCCCTGGGCCTGGGTTACAGGGATTGTTTGCTGAGCAGGGGACAGACAGATGGGAGAAAGTCTTTGCAGCAGAGGACATCAAATATGTGTAATAAATGTAAGACTGGAGGTTTGGAAGTACTGATACTCATTCACATACAGATAGAGTGATAATATAGATTAGAATTTCTTTATAATCCCTTAAAAAAAATCTCATTTTCTATAAATGGCCAATCCCACAGTTGTTGTGATCTCACTCATCAGTTTCAAATCCCTGGGATGAACAGGAAAGAAAAGTTGACCCAATTGACAAGTAGTTTCCCAGTCCATAGCAGGCTTGTTGGGGCCTCCAGGAGCAGGCTAAAGGAAGAGAGCCAACATTGGTTCTTCCTGAAGCAAGATAACCATCTACTCAACCAGCATCCTCTTCTGTAAGGGAAAGACTCTTGGGTTACCCTCCAACAATGCCTGATAGGGAACCAACCCAAGCAAGGAAAAACAACTCCCTCTAGCAAAACACATGCCTTTACCAGAAATTGGCTAGTGGTCCATACTTTTCATTAGACTCTCAGCCACAATGTTTTATCACTGAGTGCAACACCAGACAGAGATGCAATTTGCTCATATGCCTCAGCTTCAGCATAAACAAACAGTAAACACCCACGAGGGCTATGAGAGGTTTATCTGGGAAAGGCAGTATGTAAAATGGCAATTTCTCTGAAAACTGCTTCTGGTGCATGTTCACAACATAACTTCTGTGCAAAAGCACCTGGGATGTAATTTTCCAGCTTTCTGCAAACCATAGTTTCCATTGCCATTGGACATGGGTCAGGATGGGTATCTTATTCCTTTTCCCCAGCTAGAAAACATTTTCTCTGCCTGCCTTAATCTCTTCCCCTGCCACATTCAATACATTGGGAGTGTCAAGTCACCAAGTGCCAGCACTTGTGTCACTCCGGGCTAAGGAAAAGCCCAGGTGCCTGCTGCAATCCAAATCATTCAGGGGATGCTTGGTCACCTCTCTGCTGAGTCAAGTGTTTAAAAGAGAATACATCACAGGAAGGGGAAAATCAGCTGTTCCCTCAGCCTTTCATTGGTGTCTGAATGATAGAATGGGAGAGGAGCTCAGTTTCATCTGAGCAGTATTAATTGTGGCTGGATTGTCACCAGTGCTACAGGCAGAAAGGTTTAGCAGTAGTGTGGGTGAAGAGAAGCATATTTGTCACAACAGCTTAGGGCTCCTCTGTGCTGGCAGGGGGGTCTGGATTGAAACCCTGGGATGATGAGGGGTGTCAGGTGTCTGTTACCTTTCCTGGAACCCTAACATCCCAGTGAAGACTACAGACAAAAAAACCCACAGCACTGCATTGCAACATGCCTTGATGGTGCTTAAAGAGAGCTCTTTGAAGGAGCCAGCTTAAGACACGGGCATCAGAATTCCTAGTGCCTAAGCTCTGAGCAAAGCATGATTTATACCACAAGCCTTCCTGTGCAAATGTGCTCCATGCCTTCAGGTCTGAAGTGTCAGGATTTATTCTACCAGACTCTGAGATAATATGACAAATTTGCATCTTCAACTAGATCTCACAAATTTCACCAATCCCCCCAGCATGTAGCTCTACTTCTTTCCATCAGAGCAGCTCTCTTTCTTCCAGCAGGAATAAGAAATTCATGGTAAAGAAAAGAAATAGCAGATAATGCTTATGTGTGTAAACTGTCCAATGGGTCATTTATTCAGCCTGCAGTGGGAAGAACCAGGAGTATGACCAGAAGTTTAGCTTGCAATGGACAGAAAATCCTACAGGCTTTTATAATGGACACACTAGTATCCTGCTGCTGCAATGTGCAGTGATTTGGGAACATTTGAATGCAAGAGTTTTCCAGGGTGATACAGTCCAGTCCCTGCTAACAAAAGCAACTGTACCTCAAGGCTTCTTATAAACTGATCAAGAGTATCCCATGTGGCTTGACCCCTCTCTCCCTTGGACCCCACGTAAGGCCAAGGGCTGTGAAAGTCTTCAAAGCATATAAACAAAGAGAAGCATATAAACAAAGAGAAGATACTTGCCATAGTGGCAGACAAAGTTCAGCTGCTGAACACTGATACATGGGAACATTGATACACTGAAACAAGGGAATCATCTCACTGAGCCCTAAACATTGCAGAACCCAAATTAGCTGTCCCTAACAATGAGGTTGTTGAAAACTTGTGCTTCATTCCAGTGTTAATCCAAACCAAACAGATGGAGGAAAAAGGAAGAACAGTACAGAACTCCTATATGTGTTGGTAGAAATATTTATTGAAACTTATGTTTGTAAATGTAGAATTTTTATTCTGTGGTGGCTTGTGCTGACTAAGAGTGGTTACAGCTGTTCCACAGGATGGTGAGGCTGAATGCTAAGTGGGTGCTTTTTGTCTTTAAGTCTGTCAATAAAGCTCAGAGTTGTAAAAGATGCTGTATTAAACACTAGTTATTATAATAGTATACACATGCAAAAATGCTGCAAGCCCAGAATTTTCACAGTGCTTGTGTTATTGAGAAGAGTCTCAAGAAATGCTAACCCTACTTTTGGTCTTCCATTTGCTGTTATATATTTCCCTAACCTTACTCTTCTTATGTGTATCTTCTTTAAACTAAGAGATCACATCCTTCTCAATCTTTCTTTAACAGGAGCATCCCAAGCAGATAATCATTCATGTCACCCATCTCTGAGCTACTTCCATTTCTACTCCTCCCACTTGAAGGCTGGGGACTAGGAATGAACACAATATTCCACATGAGAGCACACTATTGATTTATTGAATGGCTTTATATTTTCAGCAATCTCTTTCACACACACTTTCTTGCTACTGATGCTAGAGGAGTAAATGGATAAAAAATGTCTCAAATGCACTAAAATGGAAAATCTCAAGTATAATCTCTTCCTCCCCCTGGAAAAGTAACACATCTGACACCCTCTGTGTTGCAGAAAGTGCATATCCATCTTGGATTTTCAGAGAGCTGAACTTTTGACTTTCAGTGTGACTTACAAGAAAGTTGGTATTTATTGTGTTACTGCCCATTTGCAAAGTACCTGAGAACTGGGATTCAGTTAGCTGAAAATGTGAATAGCTTTTGTTGGGCTGGGAATATGTTAAAGAAGGGAATGCTAAAGGACTTTTCTTTGCCAGTAACCATTTCTGTAAGTGGACTTTAGCAGTAGGCACCTGTAACTGTTTTAACAAAATATTCTTATTTCAATATAAAATATATGGGTCATTCATAAAAATTATAAATATGATAGCATAAAAATGTATAGCTAAACTGAATTCCTGAAACCCAGAATATGTACAGATGCTCTCAGACTAGGTAATAAATGCCTCTTTTTCTTTATGTTCTGAAATTTCCCCTATGGATATATCATCCCCTGGAATGCAACACATTAGCAAAGTTTGTCATACCTCAACAAATAATTTTAAGAGGAGACCCTCTTTTACACCATATCCTGTGGAAAATAATTATCAAGAACTTTTAGGAAGTCAACAGTCACTGACTCCTTCTGGCCACCTCTGGCCTGCTTTTCTCAGCCATCTCATGGATCCCTAATAGGTGCAGTTGGACTTGAAAGGAACATTTTCCTTGTGTCCCTAAAGCAGCAGTGTGGACACACTCACAGGCAGCTGTGGACTGAATGCTGGCAGCCTTCCTGCTGACTCCCATGTTTTTCTGCTCCTGTAAGGACTTAAGGATGAAGACTACAGACATACAGGCACTTTGACTCCATCTATCTTGGCATATGCCAGCGTGGATAAAAGAGTGTATGGCTATGTGCTGAGGCTGTCTGCTAGAGCCAATTGACAAGAAATAAATGAAAAGCATAACAGTTGTCATTATCACCAAGTGTCTCCTAGACACCCTCACTGACCAGGAGCCCTGTCTCACAGAATATGCAATGAAACAGGCAGCAAGATGACTTTGCACCCACCTTGCTGTCTGTTGTCCTCTCCAGAGTCCAATACTGAAGATGCACAGCCACACTGCATGGTCCAAATGGTTCAGGAGTTAGCCCTAATAAAAACAGGCAGCTGTGTGAGTAATGACAAGTAATTTACTCTATTTTTGGCATTGAAAGTCAGCTGAAGTTATCATTATTGGTGTAGAACTAATCCAGTCCTGGAGAGCAACCTCAGTTTCCTTTATAGCCATGAGTACAGAAATGAACATGAGAAATTTGCAGAACTTTGTTATTTAGTCAGGACACCACTTTTGTTAGCAGGTCTCCTGTACATAAAGATCTTTCCTGTGTGCTAATAACAAGCCCTGAGCTTTTCGTATGGACTTACAAGTACCAAGTATGAATCTTTAACTCTGACTGTATCTTGGGGGTTAAGAACAATTGTGCCTCTGAATTTTAGCCAACATGTGTTTGATGTCAGCCTACCTATCAGCAGGCAGCACAGGTGCTTAACAGACAGGGATGTGAAAAATAACGTCCCAGGAATTTAGGGCTCCATGTTAATACCTCTGGATTAAGAGTTTGCTAGACCTGACACATTTCAAAGCAATGGGGAGAACTTCGCAGTCTGTTATTTGATCTTGCTCGTGTTTATCACCAAAGTATCTGAATATTTAACAGTGAATGCACCCAAATCCTAGAGTAAGGCAGCAGGGCTAGAGACAGCTCCTCTCCAAACATCACACTCTGCTGCTATGACTGGAGATAGTGCTGTGGTGGGAGCATGAGGAGATAAACAGATGCATAAAATAGATTAAATGGTTCAGGATGATAAGGTTCAGGTCACTAACCATTAGTTTGATGGGTCAAGTGCAGTCCCCATCCTTGTATGTTTCCAAGACCAGAATAGACAAAGCCCTGAGCAACTCAATCTGATCTCATAGCTGACCCTGCTTAGAGTGGGGGATCAGACCACATGATATCCTGAAGTCCTCCCTTTCAATCTGAATTAAATTGCTCTGTGATCCTGTTGCCAGGGTCCCAAATCAGTGCTCTGATGCCAGAGCTTCTTCAATCTGTCATGCTTTCTTAGCTGACTCCAATCCTGCTATTGGTTTCACTCCTTGCAATGAACACTTTAAAAACCTGCATTCAGTGAAGCCAAAGGTCTTGAAAAAGAATGTCAACAGGGAATCTGTGGCTGTGAAATTCACAGCCAGAGCTCTGACTAAAATTGATGAACAGTAGCTATAAACTACCATCAACTTTCCCCAAACACATTTATGTTTCATTAGGGATAGCAAAATATGGTGCCTGTTTTCCACTCCTGACATCACCTTACAAATATATTGCTTTCAATCTTTTCCAAAGTTTCCCCCACCCGCAATTTTGCTTCATTTAGATTTGATCACTGAATCATAATTTCTGTTTCATTTCATGTGGACCATCTCTCATCAGTCATATTAAGCAATTTTATGCGATATTTAATTTTTAATACAAAAATGTTTGTTTGTTTTAATACTCGTTCCTCAGCCTAA
This sequence comes from Agelaius tricolor, assembly GCF_023055355.1. Taxonomy (NCBI): domain Eukaryota; kingdom Metazoa; phylum Chordata; class Aves; order Passeriformes; family Icteridae; genus Agelaius; species Agelaius tricolor. The sequence continues at coordinate 24,610,309 of NW_027269269.1, forward strand.
ACAAACAAAAAATTAGAGAAGAATCAAGTAGTTCTTTTATTCTGAAGAATTAAAATCTCTAAGGGAACAAGCATTTCTCATGAGCATTTGTTCCTTTGAAAACTCAGTATTTGTTCAGAAAAAAAAAAAAAGAAAAGCAAGCCTTTGATGAATGCATTAGCAGTTCATTCTAACCAGGATAATAAATGAAATGCTCTCAAAGCAGAAAGAGCCCAATAGCTTCTTAAAACAGATAACTGCATGTGATAGCTTTTTATGGACTGATGAACTTGGCACAGCATGCTCCTACCTTGCTTCCTCAAGACACTTTCCCACCTCCAGCTTAAGGCTACTGTGCTATAGAAATTCCTACACCATGGCAGGAATCTCTCAGTGAATGTCTGCAGTGCATATAGGGGCTATATATAGTCTGAAATCAGGTTAATTGCCTATAATAGTGCCCTTCACTCTCTTTGTCAAGTTTATCATTGCTGAAAGATGTCACCCTGACAACTGCTCAGGCTGAAATCCCCCATCTTCCACAGGAGAGTGGAGTATACTCCAAATGTAAGACATACTCCAGCAACTTTTCATCCCCTCTGACGAGTTTGGGTATAAGGGGGACAACTGTGGTGACAGCTTTAACCTTGACCATTCTCCAAGAGCAGCAAGGTAGGATTATCTACAAGAGGCAGCCATTGGTAGCCACAGGTAGCCACTTATGGTTATTTTTGAGTGGAGGAGATTTGAGGTAGTCATATTATTTCAAAGTCAGAAGCTTCACACATTTTTATCTGTATGCATTTTGATTTGTATGCATCTTTGCCACTCTATGAGCTCCTGGTGCAACGCTGTGAATAAGCGACAGCTCCTTGGAGTGGGATGTTCATGGCATAAAGCAAAAAGGAGGAATTATTATCACAGAGGTGATCCCAGCCCAGGTGCTGCTCTCATTGACCAGGCACAGTCCCACAGCACCAGGCAAGGTGCTGATTGAGGCAGAGTCTACTGACAGCCCAAGGTGATGAGTGAAGTCCAGGTTCCCACCAGGGAACAAGACCAGCCTTTCTACAAGGTGGACCCAGTATATTGCCAAAAAAAAAATTAATTAAACCAGGACAGCACTGAGCAGAGGTACACAGGCAACAAAATCCAGGAGATTTACTGAAGCTCAGGTCTGGGCTAATGGGCAGAGGTAAGCTAGCCAGGGCAGTTCAGGTCTGTCTGAGCCCTCAAGGCATGGCAGATAAAAAGTTGTAAATAAAGGGGAGCACCATTAAACAGAAAATGTGAACACTGAACCACAGGGAGCTGGCTCATAGCATCTTGTGAACAATTGTCTTAGGGTCTTAGGGCTGTGAGGGCTGTGTGTGAACTGATTATTCCAAGGTTTTTTTGGTGGTGTTTTGTTTTTTTTTGGGTTTTTTTTGGTTTTTTTTTTTGGTTTTTTTGTTTGTTTGTTTGGTTGTTTTTTTTTTTTTTTGTTTGTTTAGTTTGCTTTGGTTTTTGGTTTTGGGTTTTTGTTTGGTTGGGTTTTTGTTTGGTTGGTTTTTTTGGGGGTAAGGGGAAGTATTTTCTTTTTGCATTGGGATACAGGCAGTAATACATAGACACAAAGGAGACACATCACTCATCAGAACAGATTCAACACAGTTTAGCAAGGGATATAAGGGAGAAATCCAGGGGGGAAAGGAATAGTTTAGCCTGTGCAAAACAACAGAATTTGCACAACAACCCAGTGGGTGAAAACAACCACCACTGACAATTGCTGTGTGTCAAGGTCTAAATGGATCACAGTCAGGAAGTAATTTCTTTCCAAAATATACATGAAAACATGAGGCGTTTCATCAGCTATTTTACTCCATCTTAGAACACATCTGTGAGATCATTTTTTAGGAGAGAGTGCTATGACGAACAGAGCTCCTCTAGCATGAGAACTTCTGCTATTCCTCTGGCTCCTTTGGATAAGCTGCATGTCCCCAGGAGATGGGCTGTGGAAGCCTGGAGCACAAGGTGTGAGGATGAGGCAGCAATGAGGATTATAATAATCAGAAGGATCTTTATTTCTGTCTGGAGACATGGTTAGGACTTGTTAACTTTGGGCCAGTCCCTAGAAAAATGTGGCATACTGCTGTCTCTGAGCTCTCCCTGCACACACTTCATGTGTTATTTGCACATGAGGAGGAGACTTAGACAGCAGATGCTGCAGAAAGGGAATCAGTGAATATTTATTCAGATTCTGCACAGCTGCTCATCTCCACTCCTCCCCCACTGTCTTTTGTTTCTTATTCATGAGGACGGGTCTGAGTGGGGTTCTGTCTGACATGTACATTTGGGACACAGCTGTGGCGGGGGGGGTTCTGCATTAGGAAGCAGAAATCTTGTAATTAAAAGCATTCTGACATGTAGCTCAAGAGCTGTAAAGCACAGCACATCAGAGAGGGAGCCACTTACACGGCCTGAATGAGAGAAGGGAGCAAACTGCAGACACCCCCCACTGAATGAAGTCTATTTGCATGAACCACTCATGAAATAATTACCAAGAGCAACAAAAAGTGAAGTCTGTTTGCTAATGATTCATGAGCTGGATAAAGGCTTGAATTAGTTGGATAATTTATTTGTAAAAATAATCTAGCCAGCTGTAATTAGAAGGCTGGATAGAGTGATCTAGAAAGAGAAGGAAATCATACCCAACAGCACATGACCTTCCAGAGGGTATTACTGGTTTTCAACAGAAGCATTCCTAAGAGCCTGTGAGCTTGCCTGGTTGCAGGGTGAATCTGGTGGAGGCCTAAGAACCAGGATGCTCTTTTTTTAATTTTAAGTGTAGGGATCCTTTCCTTTCTTGGCTTTGGCCTATTTGAGCAGTTGGTACTATTCCCAGTGGCTTTTGGGTGTAGATCAAAGCATTGCTGAAATCACTTTCAAGTCAAGCAGAGAGCATTTGGAATTAGATCAGCAACTAGCTTCATTTTAAAAGAGTTAGAGATTTTCTGTTGAGAGAAAAAAGTCAGCTTTTTTTTTTTTAAACACAGTAGGGCATTAACTTTCCTACAAGTTTCTCCAAATAGTTCAGGTCTTCTCCCCAGCCCCAGCTCTTACAGAGATTGAGATAGGGATGCCCCTTGTGTGAAGCAGCATCCTCTGGGGACACACCTCTAACCCACGATGAATATCCGCAGGCCTGTGTGTGATCGATCCCAGCACTGCTCGTTTCGCCTGCCAAAGCCTTGAGCTCAAATGGTTCCTTGTCTGTCAGCTGGCCTGACCCTGACACGGGTGGCAGAGGCTGACAATTGTGCCTTGTCCTCATCTTCGCTGCAGGGCTGTTCCTTCTCTGCTGGGAGGGGAACATGGAGGTCAAAGAACTTGGCTGGGCAGCAGGAGGAGAGGAAAGGGGCCTCAGGCAGGTAAGAGGTTCTTGGTGGGGTCATGCTACTGTGAGGAGTAACCCACCCATTGCTTTGTGCAGAGCATTGTCCTGTCATCCTCACAGAGGAACAAGCCTGCTTTTGCTATGGACCTTCCTCTCAGCACTCACCTCCAGCCACATATGCACACTAACAGCATCAAAATGGTGAGGCAGCCCCTTAGGAAGTTATCTGCCTCCCCTGGGCCAGTGACGAGTTCTCTGACCTCAGTCTCCCTGCTTCAGCCTAGCAAGCTGTGTGACTGGACCCTCCTCTGCTCAGAAGGAAAATCCCCTGGACAGAAAACAGACCCAAACATCAGCAGTTGTGTCAAACTCACCTCTGTTAGTCTGTAGTTCAATAATCCCTGTCTGTTATTGTTGACCCGCTCTGAAGCCTTTGGAACAACACTTAAAGGGGCCTTTCCTTGAAATTTTCTTGCAATGAAATGTCAAAGGGACTATTGCAGCTCTCCATTGCATGAGGAAGCAACAAAAGAAAAGATGCTAACCATGCTCTTAGTTTTCTAACAAAGGGCTCTTCAAAGTGTTCTCCCTCTAAACGATAAGAGTATTCTCTTACACAGAAGAGGGGACAAAACTCTTTTTCCTACTCATGGGGTGCTGCAGTTCAAGCCAAGCCCTTCCCAACCTTCCCATTGCTGGAGTGAGCTCCATCCTCCTGCCAGGGAGGGCCAAGGCTCATCTGAAAATAGGCTGAAAGCTTCATATACGGGTTAAAAGGACCTCACATGGGGAGAAATCTATTTTTAATTAGCTTTGTAAATTGGTGTAATAATTTTAATGATTTGGAGATTGCTCCTCTAAGGTATATCTGGGAGCTACAGTGGATTTTTTATCTCTCCCAGGGGAAAATCAGCAACATTCAAAGAGAAGCAAGTCCCTTAGATACTGAAAAGCAACTGTTTGTTGCTATCTATGTAACAGTTCTGTGCAGAGGGGTTTGAGAAAGGGGTGGGTGGGAAGGGTTTCCACCAGATCAAAATAAGGCTGTGAATCATCAATGTCACACTGTTGGGAAATGTGTAAGACCATACTAAGATGTATGGCTAGACTCCTGTGAAGAGCCTGGGCAGCAATCCTTCAGCACTGGTGATTGCTATGAGCTCATTCAGACAGCTGGCATCACACTTCAAAATGTTTGTGCATCAGCTGGGCACAGCCTGGGAGGAGGGTGCCAACAGAGGTCAGTGGTCGAGAAAACAAGACGTGTGAGAAAAGACAGAGAGTACTGCCTAAGCTAGAGAAAATGACATTGCTTTAGGAGGATGTGGTGCAGTCTGCAATACATAAAAGGCCACTGCAAAAAGTATGGGATTTTTTTTCTTTGTATTTTTGCTGGGGAAAGGAAATGTAATGAACTGCAGCAAGAGGAATTACAGGCTACAGATGCACTGAAGTAGATTGTCTTGGATGGGTGAGTTTCCATCATGGTAACATTAGATAAGTATCTGCTAGGAATGGCCCAGATATAGGTAATTCTCTTTTGGGCAGAAGATTGGTAAAATGAATGTTTGAGGTCCCTTTTAACCCATATTTTTTTACTAGTCTATATTCAATATGATAAAGCCTCCCACTAGTCACACACAGGGGGATAGAATTCTGAAACTGGAATGCAGGGATAAGGAATGGACATTTGTTCCAAAGGTTGCTGAGCCTTGAAAAGAGAATCAGAGAGTTTCCAAGTCAGAATACAGCATCAAAAAGGATTAATTTCATGCATTATAATGCCAAGCAGGATGCTGTCCACACATCATTAGGAGTCAAGGCTTTTAAGATCTGCTCTACACTGGCACAGAAAGCAAAATTTGCCCCAGTGGCCTGTGTAAAAGCCATAAAAATGAAATTTTCCCTCACACCCGCTTGCCATGCACTGGCTACCGAAGAAGCTTTGTTTGTCACCCTCCAGCCCAGGTGATGGCTGCATTCCAGCAGTGCTGCCAGAACGGCAGAAAGGTGCACAGAATACTTTGGGATGGAAGTTTCTCCCCACAGAGCCATATGGTCACAAGCAGATAACGCTGTGAGCAGCATTCATTAACAATTTCCAAATCTGCAGCAGCTGGAGCGTGGGATCATTTAAAACATGACTGATTTACTTCCTGCAGCCTTGAAAAGGAGGGATCGGTGGGAACCCAAATGCACAACACATTTCTCTGAACTTATCAAACGAAGCCACATGCATCTCATTAGCATCATACACACACTCACAGAAGTTACCTCTTGGGGAGGGGACTGGAGAGGCTCACAGGACAGCTGCTCAATGGAGCATTGGCAGGAGACCAGGTATCCCAGTTGCTGGAGTGGCTCCAGAAACTGAGCAGAATGGAGAAAGTGGGAAGTATATTTATAATAATCCTGATGAAAACAAAGTGTTGGGCTACTATTTTATTTGAGCTGCAGCAAGAACAACAATAAAAGCTCTGAGGCAAGGACCATTCTTTAGACAAAACTGTTTTGTGGAGGCTTGTAATGAGCTTCACTTACCTAAAAATAGCATTTAAGTTAACACAGTGTACCCTTATTTGTGGGACAGTGATCCATCTTTGTGCCCACCAGATGTTACTTCATTAATTATTGACGACAATATGGCATTTCTATAGCACTTCATAGCGTTAAGAGAGTTTTATAAATAGATAGATAAAAAATTAATCAATCAATTTTGTTAGACAATTAACTAGCATCCACCATTTTAGTCTGAGGTGATGCCAAGATTTTTCTTTTTTTCAAAGCGTGCAAGAAGAGAAAGACTGAGCTTGCCAGAAAAAAGAGAGAAATGCTTCCAGCCTAAAAAATGCGAAATAATTTCTGAATGTTAAGCAATGGGGTTAAATGTTTAGAGCTTCCAAAAAATTTTGGGCACTGGGATGGAATTCATCTCCCTCCCTTGACTGAATGCAGATGTTTGCATCTAGGCTGATCATTGTGGACCTCCTTTATAGTCAGCAAAAAGAAATGAACCATGCCCTTCAAGAGCCTGTTAGTTGTGGCTGATTATAAAAAGAGATATTGTAGATGTCAAGGTCTGACGTAGGCATTGCACAGCTGGGGGAGACGAATTCTCCCCTGACATTTCCTTTGAAAATCTGTCAGGGAAAATATTTTGAGCTCCAGCCCTGGAGCTGCTGCAGTTTAGAGGATGCAGGATGGTACCTCAGGGGTAGGATGGCCAGGCACGTGGCGGGCACAGGTCCCAGCTAGTGCAAGAATGGCACCCGCTCTGCAAAGGCATTGCGTGAGGAGGGCACCTGCCAGGGGGCTGCTCCTCCAGTGCCTCTGCGTGGGCTCTGCCTCTGAGCTGCACTGCTGCAAAGTATGAGTGTCTGAGAGCTGGCTTGTGAAGGAAACTGTTGCCCAGGAATACGCGGGCAGCTCTGTCCTGGCTGCTTGCTTTGTGTTGAAGCTGTGGCGATGCCGGGGCTCCTGCTGGTTGCTGTAAGCACAGTGAGTCGTGGTCACTGGCTGCTGTGTACCCTGCCAGCCTGGCTCTGCGCCTTGCATGGCCTCTGTGGGCTCACAGGGACTGAGGCAGTGACAGGAAGAGTCATTGCTGATAAATAGGAACAGTACCCAGAAACAAATTGCAGAAATCCTTGCTCTGTTGTGTCTGCAAAAGGGCATCAGAGCTGCTGATGCACTGAGATATGTGACTTCTTTCAGCCATTTCTCCACAGCAAATGAACTGGTGCTTGTTTAAATGTGCAGGAACGGGAGCAGAGAGAGCAAGGTGCTGAGGAGCAAGAGAACAGAAAGCTGATATTGTGCAGGGAATACAGCATGCCCTTAAGGCTGAGAGATTTGTGGTGTAAAACATTAGGATCAGGATCCCCTCTCTGCACAGCAGAAACCAGCACTCACCTGAGTTTTCAGAATTTCACCTTCCAGCTGACAGGACTGCAGGACTGTTAGAGGAGACATAATGGGAGGAGAAAGGGGAAGGAAGAACTCCCATACACAGGGACAAAAACCCTATTTCTTCCTCCTGTTTTGAAGACTAAGACCACAACAGTTCTTACCTTGGGGAGTGCAGCATACATCTCCACCAGTATTTTATAAATTTCAATAAAGACTTCCCCTGTCATTTTGTTTTAACATAATGTACAGTCACAGCAAAATGCAACACATGTTTAAGGGAACAATACCATACAAAGCAAGAGCAGCACTGGTTATCATTATCATCAAGATCATACTAACAAGATAAGATTTAGTTGTTATGTGTTGGGAGACCAAAGACATGGCCATTGTCTTTTCAACTTTCTCCTATATAGGGTTTTCTCTGTTCATCTGAGTTGCCACTCTCCAAAATATTAATGTGTTATTTAAAACAATATATATTAATGGAAACTTGTTAAGAGTACTCATAATGGGTTAACATAGATTTATACACTTTCTAAAGAATGCTTAAAAATTTTAGAGTTTTTCTGTGCTTGTGCTCCTTGCAGTAGTCCTCAATTGGGATTTCACTGGCTGTTCCCAGTCTTGGAGATGGACATGCAGCTTCACAGGCTGATGGCAAAGATGGGATATCTAGGAGAAGGCTACAAGTTCTTTTATGAAGTAATGGCCATATTTCTTCTGTTTTTCACTCCCTCCCTTCAGAGGAACTCTATATACTTTCACATGGATGGTAGTATCTTGATTATGAATGATCTTTCACTATTCTTGTTTGATAGTTTTCCTTTAAACCTCTGTCACATTACACATGTGTAAGCTTATCACCCACAAAATTTTCTTTCATCATCACCACCAACCAGAAAACACTAGGGATGTCACTGGCCAAGCTCCTGTTTCTGCTGGATTTTCTCTTCTTTCTGTGGTTGCACCTGGTTTCTAGAAGAAACACTACCCTGTTTTTGTTGTGCCACAAATGTTCGTGGCACCCTCCTAGCAGACAGAGATAATTCCTGTCCTGAGGAGCTCTTGACTGCAGTTAGGAGAAAAGAAAAGGCTTCAGAACTCTTATATATAAAAATATATATATATGTGTATATCTATATACAATGTATATACATAATATATTTTCTAATTAACATTTATTCTTTTTGTTTCAGCAGCTGTACACAGTGGGTCAAATTAATCCCTGGTAAATTGTTACTAACCCCTGTATACATGTTAATCTAATGTTTCCAGGCAGACAGAGAAACTGCCTGGCCACTGTCCGCACAGGTTGCTTTCAGTGGGAAGGAGTAGATTTTGCAAGCTCAAAGGAGCTACTCCTTGCAGTCCAAGCTGAGAAACTGGCCAAACTTTTGACAGCGTGCAATTTCCCCATGAGATTTTGATTATAGGTTAGGCTAAAATCATGTTTCTGAAGAGATTATGATACTTCCCCATTCTGATTGTAGGAAATGTAGAGAAGAAAAAAAATAAAGCACTTTTCAATTTTTTGTAACCCTCCAGGAGTGTTCCTTCAGGCTGCTGCTCAAATCACCTGAATAATTTTGCTCTTCCCTATGTTTTCTTTTAATAAAGATGCTTCTATTAGTGCATCATTATTCAGTTCCCAGCAGCAGAACAGCTATGAAGACTCTCCTGGTTGCAATCATTAATGGCACCAATCAAACCTGAAGCTGAAATACCCTAAATTTATTTAAATTCAGCCTCCTGCCAGACTTCAGAATTAACTATTTGCACATATTCTCTTGTTTTACTTGCGTTAAGACCTGCTGTTGCATAATGGACTAAGGGATCATAAGCAAAGAGATCAAAACACAAATCTTAAAAGTTGTTTCTTTTCTGGATGAAATGTGACCTGGGTCTACTCTTGGCTGTTTTTCTGCCTTGGTCAAAAGTGAGTGCAGGATAAGAAGACGCAGCACACAAGCACATACCTCACCCTTGCTGATGCAGGACTGTGACCCTTGCACTCGCTGTACGAGCTCTGGGATTATACCACACGTTACCACTAGATGTCAAACTGTGTCCCAAATCCCACAAATGCCTCCAGCGTCAAGTGATGGAGGGCCCTACGTGCTGCTCCGGCTGCACCAGCCGTGTCAGAGCAGATTGTAATTTTATTTCAGAGGAAAATGGTAGACAAGTGATTGAATTAAGGGACTTTAGTTACTGCAGACACAAGGATTTCTAAACGGGTACTTTGCCCAAAGAGGCAGGATCAGGTGTTACTAACAGCTACTAACTATGATATTGTTCAAAAATTAAATCTACCTGCTTGAACCATTTATGAAAGAAAAAACTAATATAGATCCATAGGAGAAAAAGTTAATTTATCAGAAAATGAGGCTATATTATTCCTTTGTTCTCTCTTGGCAAGTTTTAGTTACTTTAAAACCAAAATCAGTAAGGAAAACTGAGGAGTCCTTAGCTTAGGACTGCAGCTCTAGCAGCATTGGTACACAAAGCACAAAAATCATGATAAGCATTTGGATCAAGGATTCCTCTGCATATAACAAAACCCACAAGAGCAGCTTACTCCTTCAAGCAGCTTAATCTGGAAGTGATGGAGGTGCTGCCTTGCAGATGAGCTGCACACTGAAGCCCCTAATGAAGAGTTTTAACTACAAGTCCTGTGTTTCCTTCCTCAGGAGAGGCCTAGGGCACTGTTACTCTGGACAGTAATCCTTTGAAATCCTACCTACCATAAGTTTGATTTCTCAGATGTGTGCGTCTTTTTGTTATCTTCAGGTTTAAATGACAGCTCTTTTACCACCCAGATAGGGTTGTTTCTCAACAGGAGGTGAAGAAATTCCCATCTAACTGAATGCTTTCTCCATGAAAGCTGTTAGGTAAAGGATGAGCTCTTGCCTTTACCATGTGTTGGAAAATACATTTTGTTAGGTGTAGGCTTCTGGAAGGACATGGCTTGGGCTCTTTTTAGCCTCACCAGCATCCTTCCTGTTTTTACCAAAAATAAACACAGCAAAGCTTTTCTTCTTTAGCACTTTTAAACTTTCTTGGCTTTGTCACAAGCTGTGTCACAGGATGTCCCACATCACCGCAACATAACACATCACCACAGCATGACATGGGCTGAGATCAGCTATGTGTGGGGAAGTGTCTGGGCCTCTCCTGCCTTCAGTTCCTTGTCATCATCTCCCACTGGATCAAGAATGATCAAGTACAATGAGTGCAGAGCCTCCCTCCACAGCCTAGTCAGGAGGATTTAATCATCTGGCTCTGACCTTCTCATTTAGCAGTGGCACTTCTGAAAGGCATAAGGCACCCAAGCTGCCCCCCTGAGTACAGCCTCAGCTCTTTCCCTGTCCATTTTCCACAAACACTTGCATGCAAAGTTTAGTCATGGCTCATGTCCCTAACTGGTTGCTCCTCAATTCCCTCCTCCTGTGCTCCTCTTTCGTGGCTGGCAAGCTGGTAAGAGGCCCTGAGGCAGAGCTCTGTGAGGACAGAGGGTCTGGTCCAGCCTGGCATGGTGGCTGTCTGCCTCCCATACAGGGAATGGAGGCTCTGGCTGTGGCACAGCCACGATCTGTGTGGGAAGGAAAGGCTGGCCGGCCCCAAGTCCTCATCTGAAGACACTGTGTCAAGGCCCACAGCAGATCCTCTCTGGCAGTCCTGCTTTATTACATGGAGCAGCAAGTCTGAGAGGAGGGTCTCCTGGACAAAACAGGCTGCAGAACAAGCATGGTTAAGGAAGCTGCTGGGTCTGGTTACCCATCCCCAAAGCTGTCTCTCCAGCCAGAAAATTTCATCTTGACACATGAGGAGGGCCTCCTCAGCAAGCGTGCTCTATCCAAACCAGTAAAGAAACGGCCCTGTGCCAACAAAACCAGGCCAAAACTATGCAATCAGACCTCCAGCATGTTTAAAAATATCTCTGGGTCCCTGTACATCCCACTTCTCCTGGCTCCCTTTCTGTTTCTCAGTGTGAGGAAGGAATCTCTAGCTAGCCGAGGTTTGGGATGTGGTTGAGACGTTTCAGTGGTAAAAGGGTGGAGCTCCCTTGTTTTCCTCTTTTTCCACAAAGTGCTCTGGCTCTTGGACAGTGCCTGTCCAAAGAAACCATGTTGCTTTTCCTCTCCACCCCCTGCCTCTCCTTCCCTCACTCAGTAGGTAAACAAAGGAGCTCAGGGATGACAGGAGCGAGCATAAGCCAGAGCTTTGCACCAAATCTCTCATCAGAGCAAGGTGTGGCCAGCACACCCCAGCAGAGGCCAGCCAAGCGAAGCACTTCCCTTCAAAGAGCCCTCCTTCCTACTACACCAACCCTGGGACACCCTCTCATGGGATTTCCTTACCCACACCCACCCAGTATTTAAAAGAAGGATCATTTTGAGCTTATCCCTGTGTCACTACCTGCCCCACTTGCCTCCAGCAACCGCACAACAGATTACTGGGGCAGGGATGGGGACATGGAGAGCATGAGGGTGCCCCAGGATAGCAATGAAATGAAGCAGCTTTTTGGCAGCTTGACAATGCAATTTCTCTGTTATCATCGCTCTCTCTGAAGTTTAGATCTGAGGTTGTCTCCTGTTCTGAATATAATAAAAAAGTTATTCCCCTTTAATAGCCTGCAGTCTTATACTTAAATCTTTCTCCCTTCAGCATCTTCCTTAAGTGAAAGATACAGGTATAAAAGTTAACAGCACCTGAATTAATAATAATGATCTTTTTATAATCAAACATTAGCATGAGACTGTGCTCTTGATTTTTCTCAGGCCACGTGGTCTCACTCATCACAGCTGGCCCAAATGCCTGAAACCACAACTAGTCAAAGTTCACAGTCAATCCATGGACAAGAGGAAGAAACTGCAGAAAACTTGCCAGATAGCCTAAGATAATAAAGAATCTGAGGAAATTTCAATCTGCTCTGGGATACTCCAAAAATAGAAAAAGAAGTGAGATTTGCTGAATAAACAATTCATGGCAAAATTATTCACTGAGATTAGAAGCCAAATAAAAGGAGGGAGAAGGATGCTTTATGGTAATAGAAGGTGTGATGGTATTGGCACAGGAGGAATGTACTTCCTAGGAGAGATGACAAAGAGGATTTGTCTCCTTATTGGCATTTTTCAGAAGCACAACAAGAGGTAAGACTCCAGAAGAAAAATAGAAGCCATTTTTATCCACAACCTATAGATCCTGGGGCCCCAGAGCTGAGCTGTCACATCTTATTTTTATATCCTACTCCCAGTGTGTGAGTGTTTTACCAAGATGTTTTTTTTCTCTGATTTCATATTTTCAGCAATTGCTATTGTTCTGCAGTCTCCAAACGGGCTCTGGGAACCCAAGGACAGCACAAAAAGCTGAACTCTGGGAAACATTGTACCCGGAAAGGGCAGAGCAGGAGGACTCAGAGGGTGACAGAGACTCCAAGGTCCCCTGGAAATGCAGCACCTAACTACCCCTGATGCAAGAGCTGGGCTCAGGTGCTCTGGCATTTCACAGTGAGTTCAAAAAGTGTTCCTAACCCTCAGGTATTGTGTGGCTGTGGTTTCACATGCCTGTAATAAGCAGGAGCTAGTGTTAGCCTAGAGTGAACAGAAAAAATGGTGTTTTGTAATTTTTTCTCTTTTGTTTGGAGGCTGCCAAGCACATACTGAGTGTTGGGGGTCTCCACTGCTATCTACTTCTTCTCTGGACGTAAAGAATGAGCAAAGCCAGGAAACATGTGAGAAATCATGTTATTTATTGCAAAGGTTAACCTGAAAAGAGATGATCTAGCTCAAACTAATTTGTGGGTAGCCTAGATAGTTTAAAAGGGAGATAACTGTGAGTTGGCACAAATTGGGATATCTTAGAAAAGCATTTGTAGTTTCCACATGACTGATATATGATTGTTTGAGATGGTGTGCTTTAAAAATATCAGATAGCAAAAAATGGATGATTGGTGTAATCTATTTTAATTATGCTTCATATTTGTAGTTATTTCTAAAACTCCATAAAAATTGCCGAAAACAAACTGAACTAAAAAGGTTGCTTCCTGTTAGCTGGCAATTAAAACATCCTGATTTGAAACTAAATATAGCCCTTCCTCTAAATTTGGTAATTTTTTGCTAGACTGGGCTCTCTGCACATGTAAATAGAACAATCTAATCACTCACTTTTATTCAAATCCACAATTTGCATTTCCTTATGTTAGAAAATAGCAAATGGCTTTGCTTATTTTTGTGATAATTTTTTTTTTTTTTTACTTTGACTAGTGTCAAGCTATTTTTAGATAAAAAATTGGAATTCAATTAAGATGCAGAGAGACAGCATTTAAATTCTACTTTTTATTTTGATAATGGAGCTACCCAATAGTTGTGCAGGACATAGAAGCTGATAACAATGATTTAGTAAGGAAAGGAAATAGTATCTGTAGGTGTGCATTTAATTGTTTCATTTTGGTTCATATGTCTTACAAGGTTTTAGAGCTAATAGATCTCAGCCTTTCTAGCCTCACTTATGGTGAGACGGAAGAAGAAAATCTAGTCTTCCTTGGTTTTCCAACATGCTAGGAACTTTGTAGTGCTGATAAGAGCAGTAGTTCTTGAATAAAAACAAAAATAAATAAATAATTAATAAACTTAAGAAAACCTCCCAGAACTTCCAGAAGAAGTCTGCAAATTGTAGGGAAAGGAGCTCTTGGACTTCAGCAGATTTTTCTAGTTTTTTCACTGGTGACTTACCTCACATTGCTGGTGAGAGATTAGGCCTTTAATACACAAAATTTCCCATTGATTTCTTAAACAGCTTCATTTTCTTAAAGGAAGGACCATTCAATTTAAAAGCTAAAAACACAATTAAAAAACCCCAAACCAGCTATGGTTGCAGTCCCAGCAGTCCTCCCATTGGTCTACTCATTTCACATCTGAACAGAAGTTTCTGCAAGAGGCTCCTCCCACAACAGGACCCATTCTGCAATCACCAAACACAGGTTTTTGTTGCATGTTCCTCAAACAATTTGCACTACCTCAGCAGCTATTTCATTGCCATCCCTGAGCTTCTCACGATGTTATTAATCCATGTTCTTCTGATTCTCCCTGCTGGCAACCTTTTCCATTTAATGTTCAGCTGGAGCTCAGGACTTGTCTACCTGACTGTGCTGCCGCAACAGGTCACAAAAGGACCCCAAGCACAAAATCTCCCTGGTAATTCAAGCGGTTGCCCAGCAGCTTTCTTATAGGTAAGGGGCTTCAGTGCTGTCTTGGAGAGTCAGAAAAGGATGTGGCTGCAGACCAATCCCTGTCACATCTCCTAAGCAACCACTGAAATAGATGAACAGTCTTTTCAAAATGGCATAATGATAAAGTGATTTGGCAAAATGTGAATATAATTTCCTGTTGACTGTTAAGGCTCCATAAATGATCTTTAGTCACTGAACACAGTGGGTCTGTGTTCTGCAATAAACAGCAAGTATGAAATAACCTCCTTCTCTATTGCAACACAAACCAAGATCACAGATTTCTTGTCCAGCCTGTGTGCACTAAATCAGGAGCTGCTACAGAGACAGGCCTTTTTTTCTCAGCTTGATATTCAAAATTTTCCAAGGTTTTGGGCTCGTATCTTTAAAATTTCTCTATGCACTAATGACTGCTGTAGTTTGTTTGGTAGTGATTTATCCTGAAATCTGAGTCTTACAAGAAACCTCCTAACACCAGGAGCTGGGAATTTACAGCAGTTCCTGTGTGACAATAACATTACAATCCAGAAAACACAACACATACTGGGTTTTCTAATAACTCCCTTATCTCCTAGACAAAGGCAATTCCCAATTGACTCAGTTTTATTGGAGGCCTTTGAGTTACTCAAATTATCTTCTGTGATATGTTGAAGTGCAACACTGTAGGGTCTTGCATACTATATCCTATAGAACCTGTCTGCTAGGGGTCAGTCTGAAATGCAGCCTCTTCTTGATGCATGAATTTCTCCCTTTTACTTATTTACCCGTAAAACATGGATTGTAGCACTTGGTACAGTTCCCTGTACCCTCCATTCATATACAGATTCTCCACAAGACTGCTCTCCTACGAAGCCCATGAATCAGTGCTGTGTGCTCATGGTCTCAAAATACTATTATCTACTTATTTTTGCCCCAGCTGCATTTTTCCTGACAGCATGTGTTCCCCTAAGCTGTTCTTAAAAGTTTGTTCCATTTTCAATTGGAAATACTTGGTATTGTTACAAGAAGATGCTATATAACTCAAACCATTGGATTTGTCCCAGCATCTCTTAAATTTGCCAGAGAATTGTGTGTATGGGGTGATCAGTGGACTGAGATTATGACACTGGCACTGGGGTCACATTCACTCCTGCCCTCCTCCTCACAAGAGATTTATACCCCTCCTCTAAGGCAGGACTAGCAGATGTCTGTGTGGTTTAGGCAGATACTTTTCTAGCTAGTCTTTCTCGTTCTGTAAATTTTGCCATCATTCTGGTACTCAGCACCTTTTTACACAGTTGGAAATGTTGGCACTTTTTTTTGGTTTTTTTTCTTCCCCAAGAAAATCTCTCTAGTGCTCATGGGTTTAAAGGAAGACCCAAACCTGATCCAGCTGAAGGATGTTCCTGGAATCTCCCTCAGGGATACACATGTCCTTTTCTGGCTAGAGATATTTTGGCTCAGAGGCCCATTAGAAGCAGCAAAGTTGGAACTTAAGGTAATGGAACAAATCCATTTTGGATGCAAATCTGTGATTTCCAGGTTCTCATCATTTAGGCTGCTGTGGATTAGGCAGACCTCTCGGTCTTAAAAACACTTTCATTCTCTCTTCTCCCTATATGGCTTTTTTGTTTGTTTGTTTATTTGTTTCTCCCCCTCTTTGTTTTTTAATTTGGCTCCATTTGTTTAAAACAAGCAGAAGTAATCTTGTTCTTGCTCTGCACACCAGTAGGGCTGGGGCTGCCTTTTCTCTCCCCTTCCAGTGCTGCTGTAGCAGAGAACGGTGGCCAAACACCACAAGAGCACAGAAAAGAACAATGGGGTGAGGGAGAAAGGCATCTGACCACACCTGTAACCCTATATGTACATGAGCAGCTCCTGCTACAATCAGGGCAGAGATAGCAAAAGTTTTCCAGGAACAACCTGCTTCTAAAATGCGCTCTGGCAGGAGTACAGGATTAGGGGTGAGGGAGAACACAGAGCAGATCTTACATTGCTCCTTGCCATCCTGATTTGCTGTCTCTTGGCATTCACCCCCTGCCCCGTGTCCTCTGACACCTCCTCAAACACAGTCTCTGGGGCAGGGTCACACCACAGAGCTCTTAGCAAGGGGAAAGAGCCCATGGTGGAGGTTGGAGTGAAGAGGCACAATTGCTTCCCATTTCTCAGTACAGTGTGTTACAAGGGGCCCATTGCAAAGCTTGGCCGCCTGACAGTTTCGTTTGCAAGAGCCTTGGCCCCTTTCCAAGCAATTCTTTCAGGTCTCATTGTTTGGTAGGAAACAAACAAGGGGAACAGCACTGGGTGGGCACACCAGAAGAGGGTCTAAATATAGCAGGGCAGCATTAGGGAGCCAGGCTTCCTAGCCAAAGCTTACTCTAAAGATGACAAACCCGCTCTGCTAGTCTACAGAAAAGGCACCAGTCCTGCTGTAGGCACTCCAGTTACACAGGAGAGGGCTCTCTAGATGTCCCAGTCCTCTTGGCCAGCCACAACAATGCTACACTAGCCATAAAAGTTGAAAGCAGCCTGTTAAGCTGAGTAAGTAATTGCAAAGCACAAAGAGAATATAACCAGTTTTAGCCTGAAGTCTTCTGAGTAGTTTCTGCTATAATTTACACCCACTCTAACTTCAGCATTAGTCAGGAAATAATCTGAGCTACAGATTTAGGCAAGGAGGTGTCAGAATGAAGGCAAGCCAAGCCCTTTTGACCTGTGATGGAAAGAAGAGAAATTTGTGCCACCTTTGATTGGAGGTGTTGAGACTCAGTAGGATTCAAACTAAATAATTTTGCTGACAGCACTGCAGAGCTGGTGACATTTCTGAAAGCAAAGGAAAAGAGAAAACAAATGTGCTAAAGAAGTTTAAAAACATCCTCCTTAACTTGGCATATCCCCACAGAAATCACATCCCACTAGAACAGCCAGGGCACAGGTAAGGAAATGTTAAAGGAGAAACATGGCTTTTCCTGAGGTAGTATATGGAGGGATTTAATTTTACACATCCTGAGCTAGGGGACACTCAGGCAGAAGGAATCTCCCCACAGAGCTGATTTTCCTGCTCAGTACCTTCAGCATTTGAGGGCAAGTAGAAAGGCAAGTTGTTTTTCCACTTAACCTAGGGGCATGCCTGACTATGAAGAGAGATGTGGTGTGAAGCAGGAAGAAAAAAACATGAAGGAAGAGGGAATATGATCGGCCTTGCAGAGAAGACAATAGGAGATCATTTGTGCAGACCCACCAGAGCATTTCCTACAGGGATGTAGCTCAGCAAGCAGAAATAAGAAACAACAAATGTGCCAGGGGCCTGCCACATGCAGGAACACCTGGCCTTGCCTGACACAGCTGCCAGCACTCCCTACCCCTCACAGCTGCCAGCCCTCGTTAGAGGTGTCTGCAAAGAGAACGTGTGGCTTTTGCAAACTTGTATTTCCTCTCTTCCCCCTTCCTGCCACCAAATCATGCTTTGCCCTGTTAGAAACAGACAGAAGCAGCACACTGTCCTAGCTGAAGAGCACCATCATAGCTGGTAATTCTTCACAGGAAGAATTCTTCATCTTTATGCTGGATGTTCAGGCACAAATAAAGGAACCTTAGTTGAAAGCTTGTGCTAAAACAAGATGTAAGTCTCTCATACAATAGATGATTCATGCAAGTGATCAAGAGAAGACCTCAGAATAAAAGAAGTCAGGTTTTAAGTGACTTTTAAAAATAGCATGTAACAGGCTACCTTTTATCCCTAAAATAGTAAGTGTCCCCTGAGCTATTTGTTGGGGTTTTTATTTCCAACAACAACAACAAAAAGATTATTATGAAACAGCCCTTATCTTCTACAGAAAGTGACCAAAACGGGCGATTGCTGGAGTGACTGGAGTGAACCCCTAAACCTGCTTCCTTTCCCCCTTTCAGCTTAGTCCTTACAATAGAGATTAATTCTCAGCCCTTAGCCTTGAATCACCATTAAAATAATGCAAGGCTGCTGTTTTTATGCAGTCATGTTAACCCATAACTTCCTTCTCCTGTAGCAACATGATTAGCAGAAAGGATGATAAGGGAGGTACATCTGAAAGTGGAAATACAGGCAGTGAAGTGGGTGCTGGTTTCAGTGTCCTCTGTGTGGTGGTGAGCTGGGCTAATCAGAAATTATGCACGTGGGATTTTTTACAGAGTGCTGCTACCAATGCTGCTGTTTGGCAGAACTGAGGACAGGAGAGATAAAATAGTTTCTTTTTTTTTTTTATTATAGGCCCCTGGCTTAACAGATTTTTCATGACTGTTAGAACAGTGTTTATAGGCTAAAGGGCTGGGGAAACTGCCACGAAACCAGTGAGTTGCAAATGTGGAGGAAGAGACTGATGCTTGAAACTCTCCTTCTATCTCTTAGGCTGTGGTAGTAAAGCTGCCAAAAAGTGACAAAGCAAGGGGTATCTGAAAGGAGAGCTAGATAGAGCTCCTCAGGATTTTCTTCCCCAATTGAGTTTTCTCAGCTCCTAGAGACTCCATCTGTGATGAAAATTCTGATTATCAGTTGTATTCACAGACTGGTAAGACATGAGAAGAAATGGCCTTATGGTTAAGACATTCCCCATGTTCACAGGTCTAGCTGATTGGGCCTTTTGCTGTGCTATGCAGTCACAGTGTCATTTTAAGCGAGTTTTTTAATTTCTGCAGGCCTCTTTGGTTAGCTGTTTGGGCACAAAAGAAGCAGGCAAAACCATTTCCTGGCTTGGTGGGAATCCTTATGGTTGATATTTGCAGTGAGGCAATGTGTTAAAGGAATCACCCTCTGTGACACACTACCTTGCTTGTACTTAGCATAAAGTTGCCAGCTGTCTCTTCGAAGTTTTTTAAAAATTTGCTGGCAGGATGCTCTCAAAAAGGCCTGTGTGACTTTGGAATGTCTCTATCGTGGAAGTTTTGTGGTCTTCCTGCCTCACCAAATGGGTCATCCTGCTGGTAAGATGCTGGGAGGAGGTTCAGATCATGCCTCTGAGATGAAGGAAGCTTTTGCTAGCTGTGTGGCTTGTCTGATAGATTTCTTTTCTCTGAATGTTTGTTTTACAATACTGTCATATATTACTGAGCTTGCAATAGAGTTTTACACAGGGGGACATAAAGCCTTTCTATAATGGTCTTCATGTTGTTTAAATAATGAACAGTTGGAGACTCCAGTCAAGAATTAGAGATCCTCTGTGCTAGATGCTGGACAAACACAGAATTAGGCAAATATCATGGTTCAAAAAAGTTTGTGCTCTGAGTTAGGGAATGGAGATATGTTCCTCATCCTGTTTTCTATATCCAAGACATCTCTGAAAGGACTGGGAACAGTGAGAGAAGGCAATCTGGCTAAAAACATAGTTGCATGTTTTGTAGCTGTGCTCTGTATGGTCATACTGAATTATCATGTTATACTGGGGTACTTAAAACCATGTAGGTTGGAAAAGACCTTTAAGATCATTGAATCCAAATGTTAACCCAGCACTGCCAAGTCCACCACCAAACCTCCTGCCCCTGGTTACACTGTCATGTCATGGGCAGGCAGCCAGCAGCAAGGAGACTTGTAGCATGTGTGGGGTGCCTCCTCCATTTCTTCCTGGGGTGCTGGGATCTGCAAAGTAGCTGAACAAATAGTTGCATAGGGCAGAGACACACACAGAACAAGGTATGTCAGGGTGTAGGTCAAGAGGGTGGAAGGCAAAAAGGGAGCTGGGAGCTGAGGAGACAGGGCTTGTGTGGCTGGGAATGGGTGAAAATAGGAACCAAGAGTGGTAGGTGCCCTGTGACAAGGATCAACCCCATAGTCTGTGGTCCAAAATGTACTCAGAGAAACAAAAGACTCCACGCCAGCCTTCAGCTTCACAATACACTCCAGCTTTGGCCACAGAGATGGGAGTAGACAGGAAACTGCTCTGGAGAGGGGCAGGAGAGGAAAGAGAGTGTGCTGAGGGGTGGGAAGGGAGGGTGAACTGGCGTGTCAGAGTCTAACAATGAACCGTCTGTGTCAGGAAAACAGACGTACTCGGCAGGGCTATTTTTAGGGGTTCAGATCTCCCCCTCTCTGAGTCTGCCTCCCCCCCTCCTCTGTGCTGAGTGGCGCCTGGCAGATCGGTGGAGATTTAAAGGCCACAGATAGGAAAGAGCTCAAACACAATGAAGGAAATGCAGCAGGGAGGGGAGAGATGGGTGCCCAGAAATAGCCTGTGCAACACCTCAGCCACAGCCCCCAGCTCTTAGTGGAAGGGGAAGAAATACTTAGACCTAATGGCCAAAGCTTGTTCCCCAGGCCCTTGGAGTGCTCCTGGTGTCACCCATACCTTGTCTGTGAGAGCGGAGAGAACTGTACAGAACTGTAAAGTCATCATCCATGCTGTGCTCATTCACACACGAGGCTGGCTCACCACATCCGTTCTCAAGCTGAAGGGCGGCTGAGGCATGGCAGATCAGCAGTGAAGTGGGCTGGGAAGGTGCCCCACCTTCCTGTGTGAACCTGTGGCCCTCGCTGGCAGGGAGGCCTTTGTAACTGACTTAAAATCCTGACCCATATTTACAGGTTCAAAAGGAGGGAATTGAAGGCATTGTCATGGCTTTCAGACTCGGGCTGTGGCGCTGTGGGGGCACATCTCTGCACATGTTGGCAGACTGAGGAAGGAATCTCTACAGAGGGATAGCTGCTATGAGAACCCTGGTTTGGCTTGCTGTTGCTCCTATTCTGCACTCACTTTTCTCTTTTTCTATTTTTTTTTTTAGGATGGAGAGAATTTCCCCCTTCTTTTCCAGTTGTTTCAACCTTGAATTCCGTTTTGTTTTCTGTACTTCTTGCCTGAGAACTTTTCCTCTCCAGGTTTGCTTGAATTTGTCTGTGGAAGCTTTCACAGGAGAGACACTGGCTCGCTCCTCAGCCCTGCTCACTCAAGCTAGCTCACAGCCCTGCCTCCTGGGTTGCGCAAATCCAGATTTCCTATTTTTTCCTCTCTGGAGAACATCAGCCCTTTCCCTCAGAAAAATCCCTTGGCTCAGCACTGATTTCAGGCTCCGATATGAAGTGCTTTATTTGTAAAGCCTCCCTTGTTTGGCTCCCGCTCACCTTGCCTGACCTTCTCCTCCTCCTCCTCCTTCTCCTCCTCCTCCTTCTCCCTCCTCTTGGCCACAGGCTCTCTGGGCACTCCTGTAGCGACCTCCCCTCTGTCCTCTTGTCCTGGCCCGGGAAGAGCCACCCCTGTAGCCCAGCCTGCCTGGCAAGAGCTCTCCTGGAGCTCCTCATGGTTTCTTTCTCTCACTGCAGCACACACCTCTTTCACCCAGCTTGCCATGCCATTTCCTTTCTTCAGCTCTCTTCCCTCCATGGGAACAAGGAGCTGGACAGCAAACCTACAGCATCTGAAAGAGCTTCTGTGAATAAAGTGGGAATATTGCCTGTTTTGTTTCTAGTGTCTCTTCCCTCTATTGTGCTTCAAATACTGTTCTTTCTTGTTATGGAGGTGGCAGTCTCTGCTTTCCCCACTAGGGTATCATGGTGATGATGGCTGCTGGTGGGTCCTGCCATCTGGCACTGGATACTCAGGGTCCAGAGTCCTGGCTGGGATCAGGGCAGCAGACCACAGACCCCAGATAACCAAAATGAAATGGCAGCACCTAATTTCTGCAGTATTCATCAGCCAGCAGGACCCACCACCATGGCTTCCAAAGATGGCACCAAGAAATGGTACTTCCAGCTGAAAATGCCTGCTGGGCTGAAATAAACACCACGGGGTGAGGGTGATGTGCTGACCCAGCAGTGCTGCTGAGTGCCCATGCTCTGGGACTGTGAGCCTTGGAGCAGGGCTGTACAAGGAAGGGGAGGGGATCCACGCTGCACAGGGTTCTCCCCCACCCCTGGGGCCAGAACTCCCTCACTGGTGACATAAGGAAGCTTTACTCATGTAGAGGGTGATTTTATTTATTGAATTTATTTATTTATTTATTTATTTATTTATTTATTTATTTTAAAATGGAGGCATTCTCTTCTGAAGACATTCTGTTTGGATAGATTTGCAAGAGAGGAGTAGAGAAACCATATCTAAGATGAGGGAGGGCAATGGAGATGGGGCAGGAGTGTGATGTAGGGGGTCACCAGAGGAAAGTACAGGTGGACATAGACCCTATTAGAGATGTGACCTCCATCTGATGTAGAGCAGTGGAGGAGACCAGCACAGTGAGATTAAACACCTTGTTCAGCTCAGGAAGGGAGGGAAGGGGGGTCTGCAGAGGGGAGTTCAGGACTTCAAAGAACTTGGTGTGGTTACTCACCACACTGAACCTGTTCTCTCCCTGCTGGTCCTGTGTGGGGACTCAGCCATGTGGGAAAGGGCTGGCTGGTGCAGCAGGACATGCCTCCTCCCTGAGGGGGCTGGGACAGGGCTGCATCTCCCAGGCACCCAGACAGGGGGAGGAAGGTCTGGCAAGGCACACAGGTCTGAGCGTCCTGCTGTCTGTGTGAGCTGTGTGAAGTGAGCCCTTGGCAGGCAGGCAGGATGCGCCGTGGCACGCGATGGCTTTGGCGGCACGCCGGTGCAGAGAGGGATCCCATGCTCTGACTCGACATCAAGGTGCTGTGAGAAGCTCAGAATAAATTCAAGGAAGTTCTGAGTGTTTCATGAGGACTGAGGGTTCCTGAGAACAACCACCGGTCTGGTGGTGAGAGCTGAGTTTTCCTCCTTAGCCTGTGAGTGGGAGCAGAAGGCAGGGAGGTGACAGGCCAGACATCTCTATGACATTCTGCAAATCACTTTCCCCTCAACCTGTCAGGCATCAAGCTGTAAAATGGGGATAATTATGATAATTGCAGTGATAAACTGCACAATCGGAGCTATAATTGGGCAAGGTCCATCACCAGGTCCCTTGGTATTTTTTCTTATGTGTGAAGTGGTAACATCCAACACTTCTAAAGGGAAAAAAAAAGTCACTATACCAACAGAACCTGAACTGATTTTGGCAGAGGTCAGATCTCAGACAGAGCTTGATTTCTCTGAAAAATTAATCTCAAGTGAGTGAGGTGGTGAGTTTGCAGAGGGGTTCCTCTGCCCCATGAAAATGCAGAACCAAGGCTTGTGAAGGGAGGTGGGTTAAGTGTGTCCTTCGCCCCATTTCCTGGCCAATTTTCCTCCAAACCAAAGCTACTTTCCTTGTCCTTGGCCTGATTTTTAGTGAAAAGCTATAACATACTGTTTTTCATTTGTTTGTTCATTTTTTAACCCTGACCCATACAGCTACATTTGGCACAGAGTAAGAGGGGTCAGTGAAGCCTTAGGAGAAGTAATTTTGTCTCCCTGGGTATGCTGGTGGGCATACCCAGTCCTGTAAAGAAATCTGAATTTCTGGGATGAAAAATGTGAGGTAAGTGCAAGGAACTGCTCTAATGAGCTGACATCTGTGTGTACTGAAAACTAGACCAGAAAAGTGTTTGTGGGGTGAAAGGGGCAACGACACAGACAAGGCTCAGGGCCTGAAGGCAGACCTGTCCCATTTCCCTTCTTGCTGTACTGAGTCATTTCAGCTCCTTATCTAAATCCCTTTGTTGGTCAGGGGGAACCTTTTTTGGGAGCTGACTCGAAAGTATGCGAACTCGGATGCCCGGAGAGCATCTGTTTCTGCTTGCCGGGGAGGAGGGAGCTGCAGGTTTCCCTCCTTCCCCCTCTCTTTTAATTCCCCAACTCTCGGTCCCCTCCTTGCACTTCAGCAGCTCCATCCCGCACCTCTGCAGAGGAAGGCAGATCCCGCAGTGACAGAGTCACGTTGGAGGGCAGGAAGGCGCCTCGCAGCGAAGGACTCGGCGAGCAGAGGCAGAGATTTATTGGAGAGGCTGCCGGCCTCTCCGCTCCTCGCCGGAGCCTGCCCGGCCCTTGCCGGGCTGCGGGCTGCAGAGCAGGGAGCGCCCGACGCGCCAGGGGTTTCGTGCCGGGCAGTCCGCTATCTGCCGGGGCAAATCTTCCCTCTTCCTTCCCCCATCCCCATCCCTGCTCCCCCAACTCCTCTGCCCGCCTTCCCTCAGCCCTCGCTCACACACACACACACACACACACACACACACACACACACACACACACACCACTTTACTGCCAAAAAGCGTCCTCCGCCCCCCTCCTCAGCTAACTTCCTTTCAGCATTTTTTTGAGCTGGATTATCCTAGGATTTGTAAAACGGGGAAAGGAGAGAGCGAGTGAGCGGGAGTCAGGACAGGAAGCTGGTTTCTCATTCCTCCAACTGTCCAAAGCAGGAGGAGGGGAAGGGGGGGGAGCCAAAGAGGAGCCTTGTGCAGACTCTTCCCCAGTCCCTTTTCATTAGTCCGTTTGAACTTCCAGTCTCCTCCGAAAGCCAAGGGGAGCACGACCAGACTGGGACGCCTTCTGCTGGAAGTGGCGACAGCGCGACTGACGAAACGCAGAAGGTGGCTGTGGAGGGTCCCGGGATTGCGCTGAGGGAAAAGACGTCCCCCCACCATCTCCTGCCCCCAACTTGCCAGCTCTGATGCGGGCACCCATCCACCACCCACTTGCCTCTGATGAGAACCCTTCTGGGCTCAGGCTATGATCGCTGCTGCTGCGGGCTGTGGAGCCTCCTCTCGCCCTGACCTTCTTCTGCCACAGGAGCAGCCCAACATCTGGTGGGGATTAATGTTTACTTCTCTGGCTGGACGCTGTACGGGACCCCCGATGTTGCTCCCTGGGAGCGGGACACGGGCGGTGGTCTGAGGAGAAGAGCAAGAATTTTGTCGCCCAGCGTGAGGCCGGGGGGAGGGGGGCAAGGCAGGAGGGGGGTGAACCTCTTTTGGGACTAACCTCATGAAGAACAAGGGAGCCAAACAGAAACTCAAGAGGAAGGGAGCCGCGAGCGCGTTCGGCTGCGACCTGACGGAGTATCTGGAGAGCTCTGGGCAGGATGGTAAATGCTTCTTTATTCTCGCTCTGGTTGCAGAAAAGCCAAGCGCGTGTCCCCCTGTTCTTACTGGCAGGACTGCAAACCAGACCTTTCCAAAAGCTAAGGGTTAGACAGCCTGGAGCTGACTTATCCCTGGGAAGCGGAGTCACTGCCCCATTACTCACAATGAATGAGCGGTCGGAAGATTGCTTTGGTGATGCATCTGCATGACCCTTGCATGAGTAGTGCTGTGTGTGTGGAAAGGACTGGGCTGGGGTTCTCGGGCTGCCTAAGTGTGTAAAAGACAGCCTGACATCAGTCGTGATGCCCTCTCCCATCTGCCTGGCAGTGGAAGGGAGTAACAGGCGTTTAGCGAGTCAGGTTTGGAAATCTGAATGGTGCTCAGTGTTGCCTCCTCCAGGATTTCAAAATCCACCTTAAGTCCATGACAACAGAATTTTGGAGGACTCTGGGGAGGAACTGGACTCCAGTACAGTTCAAATGTTGTCCTTGGACTGCTGGATGGAGACAGGACAGAGACTGGGTTATCGGGTGGAGTACGGTGTGTGGTGTTGGAGACATCTGAGCTAACACGTTCACCACCCTGCCTGTTGGCTTTCACTCCTTCTCCCCTTGACCTTCATGCTCCCAGGTACTGAACGAGAACACAGTAGCTCAGACAAGAGGTAACTCCAATAAATAACGGGGCCCTGAGTTTGAAATGGTCAGTCCTTGATGAGGGAAGTAGCAGAACATTTTTTCTTAAAGTGAGTTGAATGACAAGAGAAGTGGTTGTGAGTTTGGCCAGCAGAAGGACCTGCAGTTTAGCAAGAGGAAAAAATAAATACATGCCTGTTACCATCTGTGATGTTAGCATTATGATCCCGATTTAGCGTGATGTTCCAATTTGAATTGACCAATTTTACCAATGTCAGGTTATTTCAGGGGAAAAAAAAAGACTTCTAGCAGCAATGTCAGCTTTGTACAGGCAGAGCTGTACAATCAGGTCTTTCATTTGCTGATGAGCATGGCTGATGAAGTGCAGTGTGGAACCACACTGGCAGACGGATAGGCTGCATAACAGGAGTACTTTCCATTGCACAGTGAAGAGGGCAGTAAATGTATCACTAAGATGAACTGTTATATATGTGCATTTATTTAGGTATGGGGGAAAACCAGCCATTCAATTGCATTGTGGTTTGTCTGCAACAGGTGCTGAATCTTTTAACTTACATAGCTCTTAACAGCAATTGAATTAAGTGTCAAAAAAATAACAGACTTAATGAGCTGATGTCCCTTTGCCAGTGTGAGGTGTAGACAGATAAATTCCATCCAGTGCTACCATGGACCTCTGTGGTGAAGGAACTATTTACAGCTGTTTACAGGAGCACTGGAAAACAATGCAGGGAAGGCGGGCACAGACAGTATATTCACTTGAAGCAGCAAGGGGAATTTTAAAGGCAAAAACATACTAACTGCAGTTGAAATTAGGCCAGATGAGCAAAATCTATTACCTAAAATCCCGTCTTTTTTTTTTTTTTTTTTTAGTAGTCTTTTGAGAACAAGAAGGAAGGACATTTTCTCAAATCTAATTTGTGGCATGGTTCACAGTTCCAATGTACTTATCTCTCCCTTATCTCTCCATGCTGAGGAGCAGTGGGGAGAGTAGGAAGTTCCTTTCCTTTCTGCAGTACTGCTGTTTGTTCAGTAGCACATCCCATTGCCCAGTGCTGTGGGATCCAGAAATGAAGGACACAGTTGTTGTAGGTTAATTGGTAAGGGTGTAAGTTAAGTTGGATTGGAAGTTCCAATTCATCAGGACAAGGGGAAAAAATTAAAATATTAGAGATATTAATTTTGTTGGTAGTAGGACTCTCAGGATAAATAGGAATGACCAAGAATGCTGAAGTGATGTCTTAGGGAAAAAAGGAAGGTTGAGATGTCACCAGGACATCACAAACTTGCAACCAAATTAAAAGAGCATTCAGGGTATGAGAGATGGTTGACTTGGGGAGAGTTGAATTGTTCTGCTAAGAATTATTTCCAGTGACAAGTCAGTGCTCCTGTAGGCAGCAGATTTTATAGGGACATGAAGCTGTAGCTTTCTCTCTGCTTTGATTTCTTCTCAGTGCTGTGTGTTTAACTGGTGGGATGCAGGCTCAGGTTGTTCCCTACTGAGAAGCAATGAAGTTCTAAGACTGTTCCTGATATCTGAGAGTGGTGAGGAGCAGGAGAGCTTTTTGGCTGCTGTCCAGCAAACATTTTGTTGTGGGCCTTTCTGCAAGCAGGTTTTAAAGTGTACCCAGAAGGGTTAACTGTAAGGAAGATGCTGTGGGCCCGGCAGGACGTGAGTCATATTGGTTGTGCTTTCCGTGCTCAGGTTTGCTTTAGGCCATCCTGCAGTGCTGTTGTGTGAGACTGGAGCTGCACAGGCAAGGAGAGGCTGAGACCTGCTTTGCTGGTGCTGGCCAAGGGAGCACAGGGGGTGGTCAAGGCTAGTGAAGACGATTCAATTTGGAATTTTCCCCTCGGGGTTAGTACATGACCTTTACAGCTAGGGGATGCTGCACTACTTGCACGATGCTTTGTGGAGGAGAGGCACAACTTGAGTCCCTACATGCCTGCGGTTGTTGATGAGCAGCTTGTGCTTTCTGTAAGGACCTTAGTCCCTGTGTTCTTGCCAAATTCCAGTGGAGAGAATTATATTCTGCTAAAGGTATCAGCATTTCCTCTCTTCCCATGTAACTCTTTAATGACTGGCTATGGTTCTCTTCAGAGACAGCCAAAGATCTCGCTGTCTCCCTTACCAGATCCGTGTACCTAAGCCTCACTTAGAAAGAACTTTATGATAATACAATAAAAGCTGCAGCAGAGCTACCAAGTATTTAAAAAAGATCAAATAGGAAGACTTTAGCAGGTACAGTGAAGCAGCTCAGGAGCCAAAAACGTGATACAAAGCCTTTAGCCTCAAGTTGATTCTTTCAGATCTGACACAGGTCAGTGGTGATGGGCAGATGTGGATGTCTGGTGGCTGGTTGGACACTCAGATGTGTTGAATTTACTGTGTT
This sequence comes from Agelaius tricolor, assembly GCF_023055355.1. Lineage (NCBI taxonomy): Eukaryota > Metazoa > Chordata > Aves > Passeriformes > Icteridae > Agelaius > Agelaius tricolor. The sequence goes on from NW_027269269.1 coordinate 24,638,741, forward strand.
TCAAGTCAGTTCCTGTCAGTACCACATTTGACCCTACTTGGCCTTTTCCTGCTGGCAGTCTCTGCACAGACACTGGTCACACTTCTTATGGGGGCAGACTGCTATCAGTGCACACAAGCATTTAAAATCATGACTCAGGCCACAAAAACCACCACATAAAATCTTTGCTGGGTTCTTTGTCCGCTTTCTGTTTTCCAAAACTTCAGTGTGCATCTGGGTTATGTTTTCAAGTCTTTCTTTGGTAAGAGGGCTAGAAACTCGGGGGAAAATAAACTTCTCTTCCTCCTCACCATAATTATCAAACAATGGCTTAAATAGCAGCGTGTATGAGGACAAGCTCACATCAGACATAAAGGAATGGTGGCTGGCAGTACCAATGAGGAAAAGTTGTGTAATTTTATGTAGTCCCTCCTGTGTCACTTCCAGCACTGAGTCCATACTTGAAGGCAAGTGATCTTTTGGAATATAAAAGCTTCACTAGAAAGCAGTGTCCATGCCCAGACTTTGGACATGGATAGCCATCCATGCAGTGAGTACTAATGGCCCTTTACTAAAACTTTTTACTGTGCCAAACTTTATTGAAATGTATCAGTGTAATGGGGCTAACAGATAATAGTCTTGAAGGATTAACATTAAAGTCATGTTCTGGCCTCTTGATAACCAGCTTGGTTTCCAGAGGAGAAAAATGCATTGTGCCTCTGCTGAAGTCAGTGGGAGTTGCACATCAGGCTCTCAGTTACTGCAATAACAACAGTGTAATTTTCTGGTGACGAATGGGCCAGCAGAGAAGACAAGGCACAAGTTTGTGCACCATCTTTAGCTGGGGCAGGACAGTCTGAACTGCTTAAGAAAACAGTCACAAAGAACAGTCTTGCTTCTGGTTATATCACAAAAGTATTGTAACAGGAGGCTGTTATAAGAGTCAAAGCTGTTAAAGTGAGAGGAGCTAAATCAAAAGAAATTTTAATATTCCCAGTGCTTCTCACTGTGGAAATTCAAGCTGGGATTTCAGATATACAGCCACATACAACTTCCACTCTTTAAAATGGAAATGCACACAGCATCTACAAGAATTGGATTGTGATGGTAAAAGACAATCGAGTCTTTTGTATAGGAACTTCTAGCAATCCAGACCTACCTTTGCTTCATATGCTTAGAGCCAGGTAGAACTTGGAAAAAGGCTGAATGTTTCCTGTGGTTTTTTGGTATGCTGGTGTCTAGATATTAGGCTAAGAGGTGCTACCAGGTGTGCATAAAGCCAGACCTCAGACTTGATGCCTTGTTCTTATGGTGCAGGTCATCTCTGTGTGTCTGAGATTCCCCTATTTGCTGGAGAGTTAATTCTGCTGTTGCTGTACCCCTCTGTGGTTTCTTCCACATCTGTTTCCTGCCTGATGTTGTCTGATTGGGATGCAATGAGCTCAGCTTTTCCCCTCAGCCCCCTCCCACACTCCCCACAGCTCCCTCAACAGCTCTCACCCTGACCCTGTAGCACCCAAACCCCTTCCTATCTATTCAGCTGATGCAGCTTTATTGGCTTTTAGTGGTCTCAAAAATCTGTTGGCTCTGGCCAGCCCTGGCTCTACAGGCAGGTTCTTCAATGCATCTGAGAGGTGCAGTAGGCAAAGACTTTGCTGTAGCATAGGCAGGTAGTTCAGAGGGAAAGCAGCAATAATAATTCAGCAGTAATGTGCTGGGTACAAAGGAAAGGTGGGCTTGGATACTTCTTGCTTGTTTTGGTACAGCCCCTTAAGCACCCTGTCCTCTGCACAGTGGTTTTGTCATCATGCTTTTCACTGTGAAGCTGCCTTGTCCATACATGACTGGATAAGGAGACCTGTCACTCGGGAAAAAATTTTCTTGCTTCAAGAACAGACTCCCTTTGAGTCAATCATTAAACCTGCTACACAGATGTGAAACAGCTTTTCTGGGCCCTGTGGCTTTCTTTCCTCACCCTGGCATTTCTTTTGGGATAGGAGCATGCTGGGATGAGCATGAGGGTGCATGCAAGTCCATAGCACAAATAAGTGTGTGCCAACCAAGACTGCATTTGTGTTCACTTGGGACATTTTTTTAAGCCATCTTTTCTGTAGTGATATTTCAAAGTGAAGGCATGCCCATACTTTTGGGTAGGTGCTTTTGGTTAGTGCTGCATGCAACAAGTCCTGGGAAAACTGCTGAAGAATCATTAAAGGCAAACTGGAGGAAAAAGACAAAGCTTTTATTTATTTTTTTTTAAAGTCCCGGTGGAAAAATGAAAATGCCACACGCTCATTTAATCTGCTGCAGAAGAATGAAGAGCTGCATTCATCCCTCTCTCAAAATTAGAAACTGTGGCACTGGGGATTTCTGTCTCAAGAACTGATCAAGCTGAAAAGAAACCTTTTTGTGGAGCCAAATTGCCTTCAATCTAGATTTCTTTCCTGACCTACCTTACTCTGTGGCTATGCAAACACTTGTCTCCATTCAAGGAAGGAAGTGGCAGGGGCTGGGAGGAGAACAGGACAAGAACGGCCTCTTGGGCTGGCTCAGAAATGCTCTAGTCCTCTTTCTTTGTGTGTGTGGTGTGCTCTGGGGTCTGATCCACATTTTCACACTGCTGATATGCTGGGAGGCCACGTGGCCTGCACTCTGTGGGGTCTATTCCTGGCTCTAGTCATGCAGGCTGTGTGGATATTTAAGGCTGCATCCCCTCATCCGTGTGACAGGAGCAGAAGGGACAGTTGAACTCTGAAGTTTTGGGGGGAAAGAAGTGGGATTGTGTTATTGTACAGGGAAGGAGAGCTGTGGCAGCGGGGTCTGAGAGCTGAGTACATGTATTGGCAGGTGGAGGAGCTAGGCTGGGCTTTGAGCGAAGACAGCTCCTTGGCCTTTCAGTGTCTGCCAAAGCGTGTCCAGTGGACAAGAGATGAGCAGCTTTGCTGCCAAAATGGATACTGTGGAGGAAATTATTAATAATGTAAATTCTTGCATTTTCTCCACCCTCTGTCACAAGTGGTGCTTCACATTTTGAGTCCCAGATACCAGCCTCTATGGCAACAAGTGAGAGGAAAAAGACACTGGGAACAACGGGAACAGAAGCCATCTGTTTGCTTCTGTTACTTTGCTGTTCCTTCTTGTTTTGGATTATGTTTGTGTTACTTCCTCAATCTGTTTCTGGTTCCTGGGACCTGGATTTTTGTGTCTCTGTGGCACAGTGTTACTGTTGTTTAACATTCATGTTGCATGCTCAGCTCCTTGTTCTGTATTGACTTTCCATTGCTAGCACTGTGTGATTAGCAGAGAACTCTTGCATGTTGCCTGCTGCTTTACATTTCCCTTACTGAGCACTGCAGGAGACAGATGTGTGGTTTGCATGCACTGAGCCCCACTTTGATCCTGCCTTCTCCCCCACCCCCTGCAAACAGCATGAATCACATCTTGCCTGCAGATCTTAGGTTAGGACACGTATTTTGATTTAGCAAATGTTTTCTCTTTGTTGGTAGCAGCTGATTTCATCTGAACTTGGAAACCAAGGAGTGGGGACTCCACTGCTTGTGGTGTCACAGCTCTCAAAGGTTCAGGGAAACAGCTGTACTGGATGAAACACTGGAATTGCACAGGGTGGATGTGCAACACAGGCTGATCTAGCAAGTGATGGGCAAGTCTGGGAGGCCCCCATTGGTCAGGGGTGCTTGGGTCCCAAGCTTTGGTGCAGGCCTGGTTCTAGTTTGGAGAGCTCAGAAAGCATCTGTAACTTGGGCTTGGCATATATGATGCAGTTCTACAGCAGCAACATTTGCTGGCAGCCAGGGTTGTGCCAAAAATGTATGTTGCAGTGTTTCTCCTTTAACGGTAATAAGGGAAATGAAAACAGCCTGTCAGTGATGGTATAAGCAGCCCTGCTCTGAAGAGCTGGGGTGGAGTGGCTGTCAGATTGACTGCCCACATCATGGCTTGGACTGGATCTCTGTCTGGAGGGTGATTAAAGGATGGAGAGCTACCAGCATCTGCCTCCAGTCCAGCACCACCAGCAGGGTGCCAGATACACTTAGAGCTCTGACATGGCAACCTACAGATATCTTATTGAAATGCAAAGGCTGCTAAATGGCTGCACTGCTGGTTATTTCAAGGGCAACTAGTGTTCCTAGCCGCCTACCAGTGGCTCCTTTCCATACATTCCCAGAGCCTCAAGCCTCAGCTGTCCTTTGCTTGCATGCCAGAGCCTTCAGCTTCTCTGCTGATAACTTTAGTTAATGTGTTTTGCATTGTCAACAACAACAAAAACCCAAAACAAACCAATGAAACAAAAAAACCCACAAAAAACCCCAAGCAAAAAAATCTGCAGTATGTTTACAATGCACACAGAGAACAGTGTAGCATAAATTGAATTTATTGTTAAATGAAATTACATTGTGCAACTGTGCTGACTGTATTATTATAACTTTCATACTTAATTCAATAATGTAGACTCTGTTTTCTACCTTTATCTGAAACCACAAGCAGACTTTCTGATCTTCTGCAACCAGTGTGATTGCAGATATGAAAGTACTTAACCATGGACTTAAAATCTACCTTTTTGTCAGATGCTGGGGCCTTTGCATACAATGAAGTTATAGCTACCAGTACTGACCTTCACACTCACTCAAGTGCCAGATCCCTGCTCCCTCTGTGTGCGACAGCGAGGAGTTCAGTCCCTAATGCTACAAGTCTTGTGGCACATTAAGTGCACAGGAAAGTGCCAGTCCTCTTCTGTTTCTACCCCCTGCCTTGAATAGGACCCTGAACCTAGATTAGATTCCCCATTTTCACCTGAGTGGGGGCCCTTTTGATTTTAACAGTGCATCAAAAGTGGAAGAGCAAAACTCATGCTTTTTGCAGTTGCCTTCAGTTACTGCAGCTCAGTTGCTGTGTTCCCATCTGGGAGCAGCCGCCTGGCCTAGGTTCAAACCAGCCTTCTTCCATCCTGGTGTCACCAGCTGATGATGGGTGTGACAGACTCAGTTCCAGGCAATGTCAAGTTGGCTGCATGGCTGCCTCAACTTAGGTGAGTTAATGTCCATGTAGGAAGAGTTACCTTAACAGTAGTAGAAAATGTTACAGAATCACAGAATTTCTGAGCAGGGACTTCTTGAGATTAACTAGACCAAACCCTCTGCTCAAGCAGGGTCAGCTTGAGCCAGTTGCCCAAGACTGTGTCCAGTTGAATTTTGAATATCTCCACAGAATTTTGGATATAACCTCTGTGAGCAAACTGATCCAGCCTCAGACTACCATCAGAGTAAAAAAATATTGTGTTCAGATGGAATCTCCTGGTTTTTAATTTATGTATCTTGTATTGTCAATAGGTACAGCTGAGAATAGACTTGCTCCCTTTTCTTCATTCCCTTCCAGCAGGTCTTCATAAACAATGATAGATCCTTCCTGATCCTTCTGTTATACAGGAAAAGATGATCCTGGCCTCTCCTCACATGAGAGATGCTCAAGTCCTTTAATCATCTCTGTGGCTCTGAGCTGAGCTTGCTCCAGCAAGTCCTTCTTGTACTGTGGAGCCCAGAGCTGGACACAGGACTCCAGCTGTGGGCTCAGCAGTGCTGAGCAGAGGGGAAGGATCACCTCCCTCAACCTGCTGGCAACTCACCTCCTAACTCTTCTGATGTTCTTAGTAATCTATGCAGTTACTAGCAGAGATTTTCCTTGGTATTCCTGTTTTTGCTGGCAATTCAATCAATAAGTAACGTGCAATCAGGACATTGTAAAGGATCCTTTCTACCTTGCTTAATGCTCTTTCTGCCCTGGTTAATACCCAAAAGGAATTGTCTTTTCATAAAAGAGCCCCAGTTCTTTAATGGTTTCTGAAGTTTTGCTGCTGGTCAGCCCGAATAAATTAATTTATATAATACACTGCTCTGCTGCATCTTCTAAAAGCCATGCAGAGCTTTGGCTTAATAGAAAGTCTACAAAAAATGCATTGAAGCAGCACACCTTTCTCAGGTGGTGTTTGTCCCCCTCTCCTCCCCCAAAGCCACAGTGCACAGAACCAGGGCATTGTGGCCAAACTCCTTTCTCCCAAAGCATGTCCAGCAGACTGGAGAGTGAGAAACTTTGCTGTCAAAATGGATACAGTAGGGGAAATTATTAATAATGCAAACCTTGCTTTTTCTCCACCCACTCTCACAAGTGGAGCATCACATTTCAAGTCCCAGATACCAGCCTCTATGGCAACAAGGGAGAGCAGAAAGGCACTGGGAACAAGGGAAGCAGAAGCTGTGTTACATCTCCAGCACAGGGATCGAGCAAGGGGAGGGGAAACTCACATCCCTTTGCTGGATTCTCAGCTGTGTCCGCTGTTCTTAGAAATATGCCCTGAGCAGCTGACTTGGGTGCATAGCAATTTGTCTCCAGCTCCTCACTGCCCTCTTCTACACTCAGGGCTCAGCTAACTAAATGCCTTTGGAAATGCTATTATCTCCTGTGCTCTCCGGGGCCAGGAGCAGCGCGAAGATTGATCATCTGGAACAGGAGGCTTTGTTTAGTTCTATAAAGTACAGAGGAGTTAAAGAAAGAACAAAAAATAAACGCCAAACCCAATGCAAAACTCGCTTTAAATCTCATGCCCTTTATTTGCTCTCGCCAGTCTGGGAAGGTGAATGTATTTTGTTTTGTCATGTCATTAGATACTATGACATGAGGAAATGGTTAGAGGAGATATACCTGCACCTCTAGAACGGGGATTGAACATCCAAATGGCCAGGAGATATTCCTGATATAACTAAGTTGTGTAATTTATTTCCTGAAGAGCATCAGACAGGAGACCAGGTCAGCTTCTCTGATACAAACTTCATTTAAGGATGCCCTGGCTGGTGTTCACTAAGCACAGTGGCATTGATACTGTGTTTTTACCTGAAAGATGCTGAACATGCTCATAAATTTTCTATACACATGGGATGCAAGGCTGAGAATCCAGGCTGGATCTGTGCCTGTACTCACCATCTATATTCACTGGCTCATCAAAAAATGCTGATTTAGCAGACAGAACACTGGGAGGAAGAGTGTCTGTATGTGTCTGTGTGTTTATCTGCAGCTGAATATTTCAGTTGGGATATTTTTGATACATTTGATGCATTCTGCATTTACCATTTCAGCAGTGAATGTGACCATCAGTCCTGTTGCAGACAGGCAGCTTGGCAGCACAACAGAGCCATCCAGCATGTGGAAACCCTTTGCTGCCCATGCAACTAGTGCTGGTTTTTCTGTTCTTCTCCCATTGTGTTGCTGCTGCTGGTGGTGGCAGTCACACCTCAGGAGGTTCAGAGGTGTGATCAGGCAGGGTGAGCTTCCTTCTTGAGCCCTTGCATCTCTGCTGCAATTTATGTGAAATAAATAAGCTGTCAGTGGGACTGAATTGTTTACTTTCTTTGTGTAAAATCAGAGAGGGAAACAGCTTCACCATTTTGCTCTTTCTGTTTTTATCTTCTCAGTGTGCTCCAATTGGTAGTGCATTTTCCTTACCCTTGTTCTGGTCAGGTAATTTCAGATACATGAGAGGCTAAATGAGAACAAACTCTCTTGTGAGATTTATTGCATCTTCTGCTTCTAATCAAGCCAGAAAAATAGAGCAACAGACTTCCTTCTGTAATCCTGTTCTCTCCATTCCAGTCCTGACTGAAAACCAGAAGTACAACAAGAAGGAATGCAGAAAAAAAAAAAAAAAAAAGAAAAAAGTTAAAACAAATGTCCTGGAATCTCTAAGAAGAGTATGGGGTTTGGCCTGAGGTGATGGTGCAGGGGTCCAGAGGGGGCATGGAGGATTCTCCCTTCTCTCAAGTGTTTTCAGTTCCCCCTGCTTAGCTGGTTTTTTTTACCTCCTCCTGTGCTACCCTCCCCCTCTCTCTCCATTTTGATAACTTTATTGCCAGGATGGCAGTATGCACATGTTGCCAAAGTCAATACATCAAGCTCTGTGCCCAAGGCAGGCTTAGGAGCAGTAAATGAGAAGAGCTGGTCTTGATCCATTGGGTCCATCATTCTTCCCTCCTGGCTTGATAGTGACTTACACACTGCTGCCTAAGGTTCGCTGCATAAAGCCACAAATGGGAGCTGAGCCAGGAAATTCAGTTCCATATCCCAGTAACTTCAGTTTGGGGTCACCCTCCAGACTTGCCAGAACCTAGATAAGGAATGGAATCCCCTGCAGCCCCGTCTGTAGATCAGGTGGGTGTAGGTGACCCAGTGCCTGCTGTCCTCCTCGGGGTGGCAGGCAGAACATGGTGCTAGAGGCAGCCCTCCATCACTGCTCACAAACCTGCTTGAGGCGGGGAGGAGCTGATGTGACAAACACAAAGGAGGCCTAGGAGTCCTAATTAGTCCTAATTTCTATCCTGCTAAAACACCCATCTGTCACTCTGCTGCAATAATGAGATTTGAGGAGATTAACTGGATACTAGTGAGGCCCCTCAGCATGGCAGCTCTGTAAGTGTGCTGCTGCTCAGCTTTAAGCCACGCTTGCAGCAATTACACCCCAAGCAGATTTTTATGTCTGGTTAGTGCTTGCATGGGAGTGGCCCAAAAAAATCTGCTACAGGAATGGGGTGGGTCATTCAGAAGATGGCAAGCGTAGTATCAGCTCTGTCAAGCTGCTGTCTAGGCATCATTTGGGGAAATGTTACCATTTGGGCACATGGTAAAACAAGGACCCCAATATTTTAAAAAATGCCTGGTTTATCTTTTTCTTTCCTAGAGCATAGGGTCTCTTTTACAGATGCACATGTTGTGCTGTGTCTTTTTCTTTGCAGAAGCAATTTCTGCTGGAGCTAGGATTTGTTTTTTATCCAGTGTCCTAAACTGTCACGTAGTGCTGCTCTGCCTGGCTCAACAGCTGCCACCTCCCAGCCTAGAGGTGGGTGGAGTGAGTCTTGTTTTTGCAGTTTGTGAAATATTTCAGGACGTAAGGCACTCATTAAATTATTGATGTTAGCTTTTGGGCATTAAACAGATGTGAACTGCAGCTCTGGATCCTAAGGGCTTTAGAGGCATATCCCTGCCCTAATGATGGTTCCCTGTTTGGGATTTTCATGCATCTCTCACTGCAGATTTGAACTCGCTGCAGGATGGTGGAAGGATTTAGCAGATGGACAAAGGGTGACTGCAAGGCTTTTCTTTACAACATTATATACCTGTGAAGCAAATCTAATTGAGCTTTGGTAGAAAAAGGGGAAAGACACGTGCATGTTTTCTTTAGGAGAATGGAAAAATTAGAAAAATGTGTTCCTGCCTCTTGACAGAGCATGCTTTCAGGGTATGAAAAGATTTTGAGTAGTTGTGATTCAAGGAACAGTGCAGGTGCACCTGATATCAATTCTTGTGGTTAAGGAAAGATATTGTAGCTTGTAACATGCCTTATTCCTATCCTTTTCCCCAGTCCTGCCTCCTTCAAGAGTGGCTGGCAGCAGCAGCGCTGCTGACTTTACCTTGTGATGATGGCAGGGTGGAGGCTGGGACTTTCAGTGCAGCCCTGTCTCTGCAGTACCTTCAGCTCTTTGGCTGGGCTGTGGTGGTGAAAAACAGCACCTTGGCTGATGTGGGACAAGGAAGGGAAGGTAACAAGCGTGGCACCATGAGCTTTGAGATCTCTGGGCAAGTTTGACGGCTGCTTGCTCGTTCCCAAGGAACTGACTGCAAACAAAACTCTGTGTATGGCAGGCAAATCCGCTCCCAGGTTTGACAGGGGTCCCATGTTTGTGTTTGAATGGGAAGCGTTCAAGAGGCTTCTCCCTTCACCTCTGCTTTCCCACCCATTCTCCCCTCTCTGCTTCAGGGCGCTGTGGGGGCACAAAACCCTCCTGTTTGTTGTGGGGCAGACGAAGCGGGAGGGCCATCCCTGACCCTCTCCTCCCCTCAGCAGTTTGCATGGTAATTAGCTCGTCCCTACCAGACAAGCCCACAGCCAACAGAGCGACAATTCAGATGCTGAACAATGTCCAATTATCCCAGCCCTGGGAGCAAGAGGCCACTCCCTGACACGTGGGCTCCGTGTCCCTGGCCAGATGGCTCCTCAAACTCCCTTGGCTGGCCCGGTAACGCTGCTTGGGGAATTTGACACGTGTCAGCAGTTTTGGCTGAGTGCTTTCGTGAGCTACCAGCAGCACAGTTGTCTGAAATATCGGGAAGAGCTCAGTGTGCACCCCAGGCAGTGCCACCCACTCTATGCCCTGTGCTGAGGCAGGGCTGGTGGCTACAAGGGAACATGGGTGCTCACCTGTGGAGGGAGATTTTGCAGCCTCAGCTTGGCTACCTGTATCCCTCATCCAGTTTGGTGACCTGCTGGAGATGTAAGCAGCATAAAAGCACACCTTTTTCTTTTCTCTTTGCATTCCAGCATTTGTGCACCAGTGAGGGCTGAATTGCTCAGACTGGAGTTTGAACTGCATGAAGGAGGTGGCAGGAGTCCCATCCATGGCATGCCACAGGCTGTGGCAAGCTCTGCTCCTGCCGCTGCCTGGCTCAATGAGAGACCGTAGGGCATTCGTTCTTTTTCCACATCTTACCTCCCTCAGTGATTAAATTATGCTGGTATCACCTTCTTTTTGGTGCAAAGTTCCCATTATTGTAGTTATTAAATGGGAAGAGTCCTAGCTGTTTTCATCCCCCAGTACTGAAAAGTGGGCTCTTGCAGCTCTGGGGAGTTACACGTTGGGTGAGAGTGAGGGCAGGGAAGGATTGGACTCACCCAGCTTGCCGGTCTCAGCAGGTTCAATACCAAGAGCCTCTGAGGGAGGTGTGAGGAGCACCAGGGTGGCATCACGTGCCCAGAATGCTTCGTTCTGACTTGGCAAAGCTTCTGCCCCAAAACATGACAATTCAGCTTTGAAGAGAACATGACAGCCATTTACCATCTAACCTCTGGGCTTAGGAAATGGAAAAAACAATTCAGCATGGATCTGAAATAGCAGAAGAGATTATCCTAGACTGGAGCTTGGCCAGGCTGCTTCTGCTAATCTTGCAAAAAAAAAAAAAAAAAAAAAAAGAAATGAAACCAAGCAGAAAAATAAAAAACGCTACGAAGAATTTCTGCAAGGCTTCATTTTATAGTCTCTGATTTAGAAGGGAGAATATGCAATAACACAGCTTTCCCTTTGCACACCATGGATGGGTTCATTACTGACTCATGGATAGGACTGCCCCTTACAAGTTGCCTGAAGCAACTTTGATTTTTTCTGGTTTTGGGACCAGGCCCAACCTTAATTTATGGATAGAAGCTAATGATAATGCATCCAAAGAAACAGCTGGGAGGAAAGAAGTGTGGCAGAGAAATGGAAAAGGATACTGGAGGAAATGAATGGGAAAAGGGAATAAGGGCAAAAGTAGTATGGAGAAAAGCACGTGAGGAAATTCCAACATGCTTGAAAGGGAGGAGGTGACGGCTGGAAAAACTAGTCTGAGGGCAAAACTGACTGTATTGGAACAAATGGAGACTGCTAATGAATGGTGGAAGAGAGAGGGCTGTAAGTGGGAAGAAAATTCAACATCGTGGCAGCTTTGTTAGTGGGGGTGTTACAGAGGAAGAGACACTGTTCTGGGTACAGACAGCTGAAGAATAGACAGGAACATGCTCAAAGTGTTGACCACGCTTGTTATACAAAACTCCTCTTCCAGATATTTACCCAAAAGTGAGACAGAGCAATTGGTAAAAGAATAATTTCTGACTTGTTTCAGCTCTTGGAACAAGCTGGGTTTTATGAAGTGCAAAGGAGATGGCATTGAGTTACTACATTGCAAGTGATGGGTTTTTTAAATCAGCTAACTACATTTTTTCATTCCCCTTTTGGTGCCTAACTGATGTTAAAATGAGCTTCAGTCTCTGACTAGTTCCAAAGTCTATGGATGTGGACAAGAGCAGCTTTGCCTTGCTTGGATAAGCTCTCAGTGTTTAAATGTGCTCATCTTCATCACCTGCTGAAGGATGTGGTGCTTCAGCTTCCTTTGCTTTGGAAGCCTGTGCTATGAATCAAAACTTCTCTGATTTTACAGTGTCCAGCAAGGTCCTGCTTTTAAGATCATTCAGTTCATCCCCCTTCGAGACACACCTGTGCAAGAATATGAACTTAGCCTGGAGTTTTCTTCTCTCTGAAACAGGTCAGCCATATACTAAAATCAGGATACAGGTCATGGCCTGAAGTGTGGCTCAGCTTTGTTGGCTGTGGGGAACTGCAAAGGCAAAGAGATGATGGACTTGTACAGCAGTACTGTAGCTATCAAAATGTAAGGAAGTTTGATTAAGTATGAATCTCAACGCCCTTTTCCTGCAACACCCCTTCTTGTGTTTGCAAAGTGTTTGTTAGTGTCTCAAAGCCCTTAGTACAGCAAGATCCAGGAGTCAGAAAGACAAAAGAAACACAGTCCAGAAACCCAATTCCTGGACATATGCCTTTGAGAAATGTAGTGCATTAAAGTATTTTTTCTTTGGTTGCTTCCTCTTTCCTTGCTTCCTCCAGTCTTTGTTATTCCCAGCAACAACTTTATTTACTTATTTACTTCTCCCCAAACCACTGGACAGACGGGGGCTTCATCAGGGAGCAATTTAGCTGGAGTGGGCAAAACAATGGGGCTTTAATCAGGGTGCCTCCAGCAGCCACTGCTGGCCAGAGGTTTCTCTGAATTCCCAACATGGAACAGTTGCCTCTTTCATGAAGTGCCTGTGGGATGAGCACAGGATTGCTACACCCAAAGCATTTTCATGCAGCCACAGCCCTCTGAAAGGAAACACTGCTGAGGACACCGCCTGCAATGCCCCAAGCTACTGGGGTGACCAGCATGAGGGAGTCTTTCTTCCAAGCCTGGGCTGTATTTGCCTTCCACATGCAATCTGTGAATAGCTCAAGTCTGGAAAGTGTTTAGGAAAGCATCTAGCTTTTCTCTTAAAGGGGAAAAAATAATAAAGAAGGGAAAAAGAAAAAGAGAATGTCAGGGATAAAGAAATAGTTTCCAGTGACTTGATGCAGTGTGGCCAAACTATTTGTAATAATTTCCTTTAAATTCTTTTTATATAGAAAGAATTAAATATGAAATCATGAATCAGGAAGCAGTCATCCTGCCAGCCAGTGACATGTACAGAGAGATCAGAGCAAAGTGAGAAAGACACAGAACAGCAGGAGACTTGCAAAAACCTTTTTTAGCTCTCTCTTTTTCTTCCTCTTTTTGTTTAGTGTACACATTCATGTAGAGCTAACATTTCTGACCCAAAAGAAGCTGCGGGAATCTCCTGCTGTTCCTTGTCTCTCCGATGGCAGCCCTAAACCTTCCTGTCTTGATGTGTCTCATCTGTCTGTGTTTCCTGATGGATGTTGCAATCCCCAGATGTTTGGATACCTGATTCATCTCAAAGAAGACTGTGAAACATTAGGTATTTTTAAATACCCAGCTTTATAATTGCTTTGTTTAACTTTGCAACATTCCGAACTCATATAAGGCAATAATAAAAATCACTGCTGTTTTCCTTCAAAGTTTTTTGCCATTGCTGCTTCCAAATTTGTGTGCACACAATGGCTTTTGCCTTTGCACTAGCAAGGTTATAGCATTCCTGTTTCCTGAATTTGTGTTTTTCCAATGGCTTTTTTTCAAACCCTCTCTAAAGGTTCCTATCAGGAGTGCCCAGGCTTTTGTGTAAAGGAGGATGGATGTTACCCAAGTGCTACCAAACTGAAGTTAAGAAATTTCCCCAACAAAACCTGAAGTCAGAAGAAACAGACCTTGTGCCTGTTGTCTGCAAAGGTCTAGAGGCCCACAAAGCTGACTTGGGTTGGATTTGAGTTTTGCATATCTCAGAAGCCTGCTAGATTACACTCTGGAGCTCTCTGGAGCCTTTGCTGTGTCTTGGCCAAAATGAGAGATGAAGATGCCTCTCTGAAGCCCTGTTCATTTCTTGAACCTACTCTTCTCAGATTGCTCTGATCAGGGCTGAATTTGAAGTACAGACGCCTGACTTCAATTTCCCTGAAATACAGGGTGTTCATCTCAGGATTTTTATCTGAGTCTGTCTCTAGCTTGGCTCCAAGGGAAAAGAGAATAAATACTACAGGCCAGGAGACTGCAGATGCAAAAAATTATAGGCTTTAAAATGTCACTAGCTGAGCACATAATAGATATTCTTCACATTTTATGATTAGCTGTTGTGTTCTGTTGGCCAGTGCTGCCTTCCTGATGTAATTTATAAAGGAGTCTCAGGTCAGGGTGAGGCAAGCCAGATTCAAAACTGGATTTCCTGAGAACACCACTATCTTTTGCAACTTTTCCTTAGTTTTCTCTGAGCAGGACAAGCTTGCCTGTGTACACCTGACTGTGACTCCCACCCACTTTGCCATCTCCCCTTCCATTCCTAGTCCAACAGGACATCATCCCCCCAAATATCTGCTTGCATTCTGCAAAGCAAACTGATTTATGAACCAGGTTATGCAGCTGAATCATGCCATCATGCCCAGCATTTCAGATCAAGGGAAGTGCTTTATGTGTAGGATCCATACAACTATCTCCTGTCTCTGCTCAGAGCTCTCTTAGAAACTGGGATGACCTGAATGCTGTGTGTGAAACCAGTCTCTACATGGGGCCATCTGTGCCTAGGGGACGAGGGCACTGTTCTTTAGGCCTTGGCAGCTACATCTGCTCCTCATGGATTTGTATTGATGTGTTTCCTTGTAACTCCTTTCATCCACTGCTCAGGTGGGCCAGAGGCACAGCTGGCCTCACTGAGTGTCCCCTGCCCGGCATCCTCTGATGTGTGAAGCTGTGGAGTAGAAGGGGCTGTGCAGAGCAGTGTGGCAAAGTTGGATGGAGCAGGGCTGTGCAAGCCAAGGGATCCAGTTAGGAGCAAACCCTTTGTCTGTATGTTGTGCCACGAGCCTTCCCTAGCACGGAGCTCTCATCACTCCGTGTGTCCTTTCAAGCACTCCATACACGGAGTCTCTTGCAGTGGGACACAAGCAGTTTAAGGGATTTTCTTGCTGTCAGAAGAAGAGTGTCTTCATTTTGTTACTGTGGCTCTGAAAGGTTTCTCCAGCACCTTGTAGCCCTCTGACTCCTTGCCTCCATTTCAGCATGCTGCCTTTTACCACTGAGCTCTTCCTGAGGCACAGCCTGCATGGCATGGGGCCAGCCTCTGACCTCAGTGATACTAGTATAAATCTGGGATACTGCAGCCAGCTGGTATGGAAGTACTCAGCTCTGAATGTACAGAAAGTATTCCCAGCCATAAAGGGGCTTATGATTTAGGTTAGTGAAACAGCAGATCAAAGGCAACTTCTGTGTGATGGGGATACTTGCAAATCTCCCTTGTGACAAGGTGTTTCTACAACATCCACACTTTCCCTGTTACTACCAGAGTGAGCCATGACTTAATTCCAAGGATGTCCAAGGAATGCACCAGAACTCAACTGATGCAAAGAATGAAAAAAAAGAATCAAATTTTAGGTGGATTTGTCAACAGAAGGTAGACTGTTGTAATTTGCTGCATTTGACATTGAAGGCAGTGGTGCCATCAGCTCCAAAAGAAGTAGGTAGCGTTGGCCTAGAACTCTTCTCAGATTACTGAGAAACTCTTGGTGAGGTTGGATATGGATCAGAGGAGTGTCCAAGTTGAAAGCTTCGATGACAGTGTCTGGATAGGAGGTTTTGGAGACCTGAAGACAAGGCATTGTCTGATTTGAGTGTGCTAGACACAGAATGACCTTCCTTGAATGAAACTAAGCTGCAGAGAAATATGATCTTTTGTGAGACTTGCAGCAAAAATTCCTCTTTGGCCAGGGTCCCTTTTTCTGTAATTGAAGGCAATTAATGGAAAATAAAGAGTGGGAAAGAGCATTGTGATAGGAGAATATCAACTGAACCTGAGAGATGCAGAGCAGAGAGCAGGAAGAGCCTCAGCTCATTCCTAAATTGGATCACATCCTCACCGTAATGCTTCCCAGGAAAGTTCAGTAGAGCAGCGCTGCTCAGCCTTCTCAGGCTGAAGCCAAACATGTTATTTCAGAACAACTGAGAGCCATGAAAATTTTGCAGCATATTGGTGGGCAAAGCAGAGAGAGAGCAGGACAAAAGCCCTGGAAGCCCTGAAGATCCCTTTTAGTACAAACACTTCAGGTGAGCCGAGGAGCAATTCTAGGGCAACTCTTACTGGGGAGTGCAGGCTAAAAATGTTTCCTGTGATGGGGCAGAAAGAAATGGCCTGTGGTTGCTAGTTGCCTCAGCTTATTTTCCCCTTTCCTTCCGAGAGCTCTGCCCTGGGATGCTGTGACAGCAGGCAGACACATTTTACGGGCCGTTCCCTGAGGTCAGGCAGAGCCTGCTCGGCTCAGCACAGACTCTCTGGCAATCTTACAGGGAGCAACATGGCTCAGGAAGGTCCCAGGTCATCTCAGAGCAGTCCTGGGGGCATCTAAGGAGGTGTCTGGGGCAGGATATGCCTGGCCACCCTATCCCTACCCTGACACACCTACCCTTGGATTTGAGAGAAGTCAACAGAGCTAGAACAGCCATGAGATCTGAGTTCTGATAGCCCTGCAGTCAGTTGGCTCAGGAGGCAGCAGTAAGGCATATATTTGAACTCTTCCTCCAGACAAAGCAGGGAATGTGTCTGAAGGGATGGATACTCATCCCAATATCCAAGGAGAGCACTGAGCCCCCAGCATGGTTTTCCTGTGTGCCTGGTAGCATCAGCAGCTGCTGGTTTGGAACAGTCTGCGCATCCTTGTGCCAGCCAGGGCAGCTGGAGGTGGATTTGTTTTCTGTTGATTTCATGGCAGTGTTGCTGCTTCAGGCCACTGCTTTGGTGTGAGGAACAACAACATCCTAGAGGAGACACCCAGTGAACTGCTGACTGCTCCATGGCTGGCCAATCCGCATGGCCGGCGTGGGAAGCGGGCAGACCACCCTGACGGCACCAACAAAGCCGTCATGTTTGCTGACATTTCAAGGGAACAGAGAAGGGAACAAGGGCTGGGAACAAAAGCTAGGAACAAAAGTCTTTGATGCAGTTTAGAGCTGCAGTTGGAAGATATGGGCCTGAATTGTAAATGCCAGATCCAAGTGCCTTTTTGCTGGGGAGGGATTTTAAACCTCCATCCAGGTCCCAAAGGTGGGGCTTGAGTCTGAATTCCAGGGAAAGAAAGTTATGCTGAAAACTGAGTGTGCTGTGAAATTAAAATGAAAGGTAAAAAAAAGAAAACAATGGGTAGCTGAAGAGATGGAGGAAGGCAAGAAGGAAGGCAAGAAGTGTGGTATAACTGATATGTAAATAGAAAGAGCATCTTTTGCAAGGAATTCAGGCCTCTCTTCACCCACCCCCCACCCCCAACTTCCCTTCCCTGAAATGATCAGAAATATTGCAGTTTCTCCATAGATGACCCCTTGATACAGTCTTGCTATTATTGTGGTATTAAGCTATGACACAACCATTCAAGAGGAAAAAAAGAAAAGAATTATAGAAGTGACACCAAGCCACAAAGCACAGGACCAATTCCAAACATTCCCAGGAAAAGGGCTACTGAAGTCTGGTCTTATGGCACCAACTGACTTCTAGGACAAACAACACAAAAGGTTTCTCTGACCATCTGATCTGCGATTTCTGATTCAAATCTCCTGAGGTTTTAGCCTGTATGCTCAGGTTTAGGATAGGACTTTTGTTAGGAAGATTCTTTCTGGTTTGGTGGAAGCTTGGGGCAACTTGATCCTCTTCCAGAAAAACACATTTGTGTGAGATTTTCAACTCAACTTTATGGGTCAGTGATTCTGACAAACCAGTTGCAATTTCTGCATGCTTTACCAACTTCTGAATTTTTGAAGGTAAGTTTCTGTTTGCCAGGAGTTGAGATACAAGAAAACTGTCTCTTAACCTTAGGTCTTCCACTATCTCAGTACATGACTCAGGCTGCCAAAAAATTTCTGTTCCTCCTGTTTGCACCTATGGGATGAGAATGATCCTTATCCTCTGTTAATTCATGACTCCTTGCTGAGGGCTTAGATTTTTGCTGACATAAGCAAAGCACATTTTGTGAGGCTGTGCTGAGGTTTTTATCCTCACAATGGGGGACGTGACATACAAGCAAGATTTCAAATGAGGGGGTTTTTGTGTCCTGAGGGTTGAAAAGCAAACCATAGGACATTCACCTCCTTTTTTCTCATTCATTGACAAGAAACACATGCAATATCCTGGGCTTCAGCTTGCAAGGAACAGTGCTGCCATCCTCAGAAGTGTACAGAGAGGAGCAAACACTAGGCAGGCATTGATGATATCACTCAATGACCATTAAAGCTGGTTCCTCTTTTGCACTGTACTGTACTCCATCTTCCCCTACCACACGACTTCCTTTCATCCAGAACTGGAATAAAAGAGGAGAAACTACCCCTAAATAAAAATTCTCCAAAAGGTTTAATTAAGTTAAAAATAACAATAAAGGAGTAAATATATTTCACCTTCTAGAAAGAGTGTATCTTAGTGTTTGGTTGAAAAATTGAACAGAATCTATGCATTGTGGTGAAACATTTTGATTTTTGTGAAACACACACTTTCCTACTGGAAAATCTTTCAGCTGGATGATTTTCAAGTGGCCTTTCTTCCCACATGCTCTAGTATCCAATTTAAACTCCAGCTGCTGGTTATGGTCGTCCCTTGCTGTAGTGAGTGCTGGCACTTATGCTTTCCTTTAACACAGCAAACTCTTCCAGGGAATCTTTCTGTGGCTTAAAAGGCATCACCTGATAATGACATGGGAAGGCTGGTGAGATGGTTCTGGCTTTGTCTCAGTGGCCAGTGCAGAACCATTCCGTTCAGAGTAACCTCCTGATGGATTTTGAATATCCAGGAAGCCTGCCTCCCACCCTGTCCCTGAGAAGGCAATTCTTCATGATACTATGTCTCAGTGTTAGGAGGTTTTCCCTACTCTGTAATACCCTCTCACAGTTACATTCACTCATGTCTACAAGCCCTTGATCACCCAGAAACAGCTCTTTCCCTCGATGTTGTGCCTCCCCTGTGCAGACCACTGCTGTGTCCCTTCATTTCTCTCCTGGTCATTGGGCCAGCTGTGCCTATTCACCACCAGCACTTTGTTCTTCCTCCCCAGTTAATCCCTGCAGGTCATTAGAGTTTCTGCTCCTTTTTTCTTCCTCCTCCCCATATGCCGCTTGGTATCCTGTTTTCCTTGTAACTGTAGCCACACTGCAGGGCTGAAAGACTCAAGGATTTTTCCATTCATAATCCCCACGCCCTTTTCCTGGTCAGTACACTGCTTAAAAGGGATTGAGGTAATTCATTCACGAATAGCAGGCGGTGCTTGGAGAGGGGGAGAGGGCGGCAGGAAGATGTGGGCTCGGTGGGGTCTGTGTCTCCTGTGCCACCCTCCAGCCAAGGGCGGTTTTGCTCCTGCAGCAGCTCCTGGTCCCCCATCCCGCTGTGGTGTGTGAGCACTGGCACGGCTCCAGCCATGGGGGACACACCCTCCGTGCCTGGGAATGCTTGCTCCAGGGTCAGCACTGCCAATTTCAGCAGCCCTGGCCAGCTCCTGCTGGGAGGATGTATTTGGGCTTTTTTTCCTTTGCGTCTTACACCCTCACCAGCCTTTAAGATTTTGCAACTGCACCTTGAGTAAGAATTTCTTCTGGTGAGGAAAAACGAAGCACCAGTTCACTCTCTTTCAGCTCTGCTGGCTCTGCCAGACTTGGGGCCACATCTGCTGCTGACGATAGCTGCGTACAGCTGGAATAATTTTGTTGGCCTCTGTGGCAATTTATGGGCAGAAATTGGAGGTATAGTCCTTTGCTTAGTTACTGCAGTGTCACAGGAAGGTGACTAGGCCACAGATAGGAAAAAAAAGGAGCAAATCACATTATAACAATATATTTTATTTTATTGACATACACCTGTGACTCATCCCAGAGGACCATTAGGAGCACTAGTTCTAGACAGTCTGCTAAGGGACAGGTCCTATTCTGGTTATTACTGTGCACTCCTTAGTAAACACCCTCCCCACCCCACCTGTTTGGCTACAGTGGTATGGATGTGGTATAGAAAATATACCTGGGGGGTTCTATTGGGGGGGTTCTATTTCCCCAGTCAAAAGGAAACCCTTTCCTACTGGGGTGCATGTCCTAAGGGGACCCAACTCCTTGCTCTGTGAGGGAGGCCATGGGACCCCTGTGGCTGAAAGCCTGTGAAAGGCAGGCAGCACTGTTACCCTCTGGCTGTGCTCCTCACCCTCTGCCCTGCTGTGTGTCCCTGTAGCCACAGGCTCCATGTCTGTTTCTTACACTGTGCAGCAAACTGCAGACTTCCTGGTGGGAGATGGGACAAGCCCATTGGCTTCTCTAATGGGACAATGCAAACCTTGAATACCATGGGCTGGAGGAGGCCTGAAATGATGTCTGGTTAGGTTTCCTCTTCTCTGCTGTGGCAGTGACACACACAGTGGCAGTCTGTGGAGCTGAAGTGATTCAGCTCGGTGTGAGCTGTGTTCTGCGCATTCGTCACCCATTTTCTCCACTGCTGATGAAACAGCACTGGCAGTGGTACTGATTCCTCCATTTGAGAGAATAAAAAGGAAGGCAGTAGTCTGGTGTAAAGGTCTTGGCATTTCCCACAGCTTATGACAGTGCTGCTGGAACGCAGGGGCTGTGGCTGTAGCTGTTCTATTGTGAGTTTGCATTCCTTAGCAGTGGGAAATCGGCAGCTGTAATTAGTCTCTGATGTTCTCTGCTAATAAGTGATTTTCTTATTTGTTACTTGCAAATACCAGCATCCCTAAGACATAACTGTATTGTTTTGACCTCTTATCTCTTCTCCCTCCTCCTCATTGAGAGGGACCCCAGATGTTCTCCAAGACTACTTGGAAAAAAAGTATGGAAAAAGTATGGAAAAAAACCATCCACCCCTGCTCCTCCCTATTACATCTCTTTCTCCAGTACTATTTTTTTTCTTTTCCCTGCCATTGGGTAGGAAAATGGTTCCTGCTAGTCCTCATGGAAAAGGACACAGATGCCATCAGGAAGCCCATTTGCTTTAGGAGGAAGAGGAGCCTGACATCAACAGGAAGAGCTGTGCAGCAGAGCTGCTCCTGCCTCTGAGAGAGGGGGGCCCTGAAAACAATGTCAGCTCGCAGTTTAGGACCAGCCAGCAGGAAACGCATGCACCCTGGTGTTTGCTGTGCAGAGGAAATGATAAGCACTACCTGGCCTGACTTGGAGCACAGATAGCATGGGGGGGAAAAAAAGTGGGGGAGGGGGAGCAGGAAAGCTGTTTTTCTTCGTACAGCTTCAGAGCCTGCCCTTTGCAAAATGGAAAACAAAATAAAGTGTGAAATATGGAATTTATCAGGAATCTGTTGGGGGCTTGGAAACCGAGGAACACAATTGCCAAGTGATTAGCTTTACTGCTTTAGTAACTGCTTGATATTAGGTTTTTTCCTATTGTTAGCACTGAGAATGACCCTTAGTTTGATAACCCCTGGCATGCATATTTATTGAGAGGTGAAGGGAGTGAGAGGCTTGTATCCCCTGTGGAGGATTTTTTGTGCAGAAAGACATGGGGACAGTGCTACCACTGGGAGCAGAAGGGCCTTGTGAGTATAAAGTGTTGTGTAGATGGATATCTTTCCTGACTTGTCCTTACTAGGTGAGGGGATGGAAGCCTTCTTGAGAAGTAAGGAGATACCATCATGCTGAATATTTTATTCAGCTTTATTTCTTTTCCACTTTTACTAGTGTCTTTAAAAGCAACATTGTGCCTCCTTTCATCACTGACCGTCTGACAGAATTAGTTTCTATTTCTGATGCCCTTCCACCTCTGGCAGGCAGTTGCAGAGATCCAGTCCCTGCAGCTTAGCCTTGGAGAAACCATTCCTTGTCCTCTGGGTGCATCTCAGTAGTTGTGTGCTGACGTCCTGAGGTGGAGGTGGACAGACACAAGCAGCATGGCAGGAAACATTCTAAACAATCCTAGCCCAGCTCAGCCTCTGGAGGGCTGGGGGGCATTGTGACCCCATCTGCAAATGTTGTTCTGCCTCCTTTGCTGTCCTTGCTGATTCTCTCAGCTCTGGAGAGCGAGCAAGCTGCCCTCTTGCAACATATGTGAGCACTGATGTGCCACAAGGCTGGCAGATGGAGCAGTGCTGTGCTCCCTGCTGTTTCTGCAAGAAGCCCTGAAGGAGCAGCACCACATGCAGATGTTTGAGCCAGGCTGCTCAGCAGCTTTTTCTTGAGCTCTTTACCCTCCCTGGTGTATGGAAAGGAAAACAAAATCCTTGTGAGCACAACTGTAAGAATACACTTTAGAGTACTGCAGCCTCTGAAGATGAAAAGGTGTAGCCAACATGATCCATATCCCATGGGCTGCCCTTCTTAACTAAACTGCTGAGTGAAACCAGTCCATTGAGACTGGCTCTGGACTTGCTGATGCAGATGTCCATGCATGCTTGAGGAACAGTCCCCCAGACCAACAGCTTTCCTTGGCTGTGGGTGAATGCTTCACCCAGCAAAGCCCTCAGCAGCAACAAGCAAGAGGACCAGCATGTCATGATGTGTCCCCCAAACCTATGACATTGGCCTAGCATGACTTTCACATCTCTTGACTTTTTTAGGCTTTGATTGACAACTCAATAAAACCCATCTGTTTCTCTAAGAAGAATTTCCTGGTAATGCACACGAAACCTCACACATGCACACACATACATACATAAACAAATATAGCTGTATGTGTAAAAATATATTTACTTCTGTATATGTCTGTATACACATTTATTTGCTGATATATGCATTTATTTTTGTGTAGAGTTATGTGTGTCTGATCAGATGCTGCTTCTGGCAGAATTTTCCCCATGTTTCTCAGACCCGGAAACTGAGCCCACAGACTGTTGTGATCGTAATCCTAGGGCATGACTTAGGATGGGTAGAACAGCACCTTGTTTCACCTGAAAAACATCATCAATCCCAGTCACCCACATCTTAATCCTCTCCAAAGAAATACTGACCTGTTTTCAGCCTCCTCTGAGCAGGGTTGAGGGGAGCATTTCTAGGTGACCTTCCACTGCCAGCAGAAGTCTTAATTCTCCACTCTGTGCTGAAACTCACACCATCATTTTGTGCTCCTGTAAAGCTGGTGAAAATGCTTCTATCATTTGTATACCTCCTTTGCTAGTATTTGCATGTCACAGTAAAAGGTGAGAGGGTGTAGAACAAATTGATCTTATTTTCTTTTGTGGAACATACTGATGAGTCCAATGGGATTTTTTTGTATAAGTGTGTTTCTTTGGGTCAGGCCCAGGCAACCTGGCAATGAAAGCACTCAGTCTAAATATATGCTCAGCAACTGAGCAAAGATGGAATGGATTTGATGCTGCTTGGCTACAAATTATAATGCTTGATTATTGCTAGTGCCTTTGCATGTTTGTTTTCAATCAGACTGACATCATAAAGCCTTATTTACTTTTTAGCAAAAGTCTGTTTTCATTTGCCTTTCACTTCTCATTTGCAGCCGTTATGGGTTTGCATTCAGGCTCCTCATCTGTCTGCCCGTGATATGTAATGATCCTCAGCAATTTCTCCTGCTCTTTGCCCTAAGTTGTTGACTGTCTGTAAAACAGCCCATTTGGAATAACCTCTGGAAATTGCTGTACCACTCCTGACTAGGAGAGCCCTAGAGGCAAGATCAGGGAGAGGCCTGAGTGAAAGAACATTGCTGCATAACCTAGTGTCAGTCTGCATCAGTCCGTCAGTGTGACAGAGGGCAAAAGAAAAAGAAGGGAGAAGATATAAGTAAGTTCTGTGAGATTCAGCCATTTTTCTTTCACATGAGAGCTTGGTCCAGGACCAGCTTCTCTGTTAGTTTGTACCTTGCTACTGAATGATAACCTGGGCTCTCAGTGGGGTGATGGGCCCCTGTTCTCCCTTTTACACACCTGAGCTCATTGGCACTGACATCCTGAGTTAGCTGGCACAGCTGGATGTGTGCTTTAAAGCTTGGGAGTGGCTGTCATGTATGAATGTGTGGCAAGCATGGAAGGAGAACCATGAGTGCTGGTGGACCTCCATCCTCTCCTTGCACATTTGAAGGAAAATTGCACATTCCAGAAATTTCCTGGAAAAGAATAGCAGAGTGAACTGCAGAGCAGCCCACTTTGCTGTAGCAAGGGTGTTCCTGAGATAATAGCCCAGTTCCTTGCTTCATCCTGTCTCTTCTGCAGCCTTCCAATAGCATTTATTTGGGAATTAGTTGCTTTGTCACCACCATGCCATCACTACAAAAGTGAAGTAACGACCTGTCAAGCAGTAGGAGATCATTACAGGGCAGCACAGAAACTGCAGGCAGATTCCATATCCTCTGAGGATTGCTACAGATTTCAGTGTATGGAGATGGTGTTTGTGAAGGGCACAGTACAAAGGACTTCAAAACTGTTTACCTAGTCACTGGTATTTTTCAGGTGCACACCAAGACCTAAGCACTCAGAATTTCCTTCTAACAGCCCCAAAAGTCTGTATTATAAAGAGAAACCTGGAATCCCTATTGCCTAGCACACTAGAGTCCAAGTAGAAAAGAACTAAGGGACAAACTAACACTGACACTCAGGTAGGGAGCATTGATCCCCTTGATTTGCTGCTCCTCTGATTCTGGAATCCTAATAATCCCATGCAGGAATCTCAAAGTGTCAAGGGAGATTTTGGGTTCTACACCCTTACAACAGTCAAGGAGCATGTGTTAAAGCTTACAGGTTGCCTCCAGAGTAATTTTGGGACTGTAAGAAAATGAGCAGGTCTATATCAGGTGGCAGGCCCAGTAAAAGATGTGCTTGATTTTTAAATTTCTTCTGAAGCTCTTGTAAATGAAAACATGTAGATCAAAATCTGGTGAGAGGAGGAAGGAACTTATGGAGTCCATGCAGTTTTGTTGCCAGAAGTTAGTGGATTAGCGTGGCATGGATTTCTATGCTTAAGAGGAGAGCAGAAGAAGAAAGGAAAGCATGATACAGAAAACATGCCATGAGCTTGTTTATCAATCTGGATGAAAGACAGTAGGCTCTCAAGAGACTTCAGATGAAGCCTACATTGCTGGCTTTCCTTCCCATCACCCAACACTTACCTGGGCTCTTCCCTGGCAAGTTGCTTCTCCCAGCTCCCTTGAGCTGCAGCATTGGCATCGCCCTTCTCCTGCACTCCATCAGCTGGTGCAGCCTTTGGATTTGTTACTGGTTTTAGTACCTGTCACCAGAATCGAGGTCCATGGCAGAATTCCTGTCTTACAGCTTGCTTATCATCACAGTATCTAGGCATTTACCAAGACAGAGGTCAATTCACTACATGCAGCTCCAAATTCATTACATGCACCTATTCTGATGTTTTCTATACTTATACCCAAGTCCATTCCCAGACACAGCATAAGTTGTCCAGTTACTCCCATCTCCAGAATTATTTATCCTGATTGCTTGTGATGTGGTAAACAAAATGCTGTACAATATCCACCCTAATCTGCTGTGGATCAGGGTTGTTAGGATTTGAATGGTTAGCTGAGGACGTGCACAGCTCATTGACCTGCCATGCAGAACCTGAGCCACTGTTTTCCGAGGTGGTTGTACCACAGAGTCATAAAAGCTAGGAGTGGAGATATCCTGTTCTGTTATCTGGTCCTTTTTTTGCAGGAAATTCTCAGCAGGATGTTTTCCTAACAAAACTATTCTAGTATTTAGTACAACCTCTTTCAAAAGTGCCTGCGTGACAGAATTTGCAGCTATGTCAAGGTGAAGT
The DNA here is from genome assembly GCF_023055355.1 of Agelaius tricolor. Classification (NCBI taxonomy): domain Eukaryota; kingdom Metazoa; phylum Chordata; class Aves; order Passeriformes; family Icteridae; genus Agelaius; species Agelaius tricolor. Next base: position 24,664,496 of record NW_027269269.1, read on the forward strand.
CACATTTCAGAGGGGCATAGTGACTGCCGGGGCTGAGAGTCAGCATTCACTGGCTGCTTTGGCAGTGCTTTCTCTTAGGCTTTCTTTGATGTGTGCTGTCTGTAAGCTGGCTGGGTCTGCCAAGGGCTTTTTCATTCCTGCTTCAAACATCACAGTTGTCAGATCTGCTCTTGAAAATCAGGTGTTCCTACATGTCTTATTTAGATATGTTAGATGTAAGCTGGGTACAATATCAATGGGGGAAAAAAAAATCCTTGATGGTGGTGCCATTGGCTTCACTCAAACTCCCAGGCAGGGAGCTTGTGTCGAAATGTGTGTGCTTGAAATCAGAAGGGCACATCCCAAACAGCACTCAGTGTTTCCACTTCCCACGCAGGCCATGGAGGGTGATGGCTCGCAGCATCTGACAGATTTGAGATCTGTTTTTCCTACATTTTTGCCCACCAAATCACAACTGTGACAGGACAGTGCTTTCATCACAGGGAATGGCACTGTTGTGATAACCTTTGTGACATTGCAGGGCCATTTCTCACCGAAGCTGAGGGGAAAAAACACATGAAGTGTGTGACTTACACAGTGAATAAATTGTGCTGTCCATGTGGACAGGATCACCTTGGTGCCAACCATTCATCCTTTTAAACTGTGTTTATGGCAACTAAAGGAGAAAAGCCAAGGTGAATTGTACAAACCAAGCTGGTTTGTTTTTAAGCCTGTTGGATGCTATTTACTGTCTCATGCTGTTCAAATACAGGTGTGTGTGTGTCTGGAGGGGTTGTGGCAGCTTGGCCACAGCTAACAGCCAAATTCAACACTGGAATTTTTTTTTTTTTTTTTTTTCTGTAAAATGAATTTAGTGCTGGTGAAAAGTATGCACAGACATCCTGGAAACTGAAGCTTTGTCCTTGTAGCATTAATGTCCTGACAGGGCAAACCATCCCCTTTCCCAGCTCTGCCAATTTAATCTCTGAGCAGGAGAGACCCTCTGCATGGATTTTGGATGCTGTGGTCCCTTCCATCCCTGGCTGCTGCTGGCAAGGAGATAGCGGAAGGGAAAGTGGAAAGGCAGGATTTATCCTTAGCTGCCACTGGTTCGGGCAATGCACTGGGAGAAAATCTGGTGTTGTGACTGATGTGCTGCACCAGGGCTTGGGTAAGCTGCAGGGAGGAGAGCACTGTTTCATCTGCTCTCAAGTCTGTTTCTCAACCAACCTTATGCCTAGTGAAATTCGGGCCATGTCAGCAAAAAAGAAAAAAAAATATAGTGAATCAGCTTTAAAACTCGTGATTTACAGTAGAAAGTCAGGAAATGCAGAAAAATATCATATCAGAGATACTGATGATCAAGTATGTTGCCATTTGTACAATGTTGTTCCTTTCCTGTGGTTAGGAGGCCAACTGAATATACTAGTTTGTTCTGTTTCATTATTATTTTGTACAAAATAACAACTCTTGCTCAGTACAGACTGAAATACTTTTTAAAAGGAAGTATTTCCTATTTTAGTCATTTAAATTGAAACAGGAGACTTTTGACCTTTATTGTTGTGGTATTGACATAGCATGATATGAAGCATGCACTACTATTGAGGGTAATTGAAGACAATTTTAAAAAATACTTATGTATAACAAACCCAAATTTTGGTTTTGTTATACATAAGTATAACAAATCAACCATGATTTTTATTTCATCATATTTATAATGAAATAAAAATGTCTAAAACTTTTTTTTTTATGGTGCAGGATTCATAGTTGGGAGACATGAAAAAAAAATCCAAACTATTTCCTGCAAGTCAAAAATCAAAAAGTTGGTGTTCCAGGTGAAATGAAAGGTTTTCATTTATTCTCCCAATAGCTGAACTAAAATTAAAATAAAATTAGAGAGGACATAAAACCTCCACCATGTGGCAGAAACCAACTACCAAGGAGGCCCTGAGCATGTCTGTCACCAGTGCTTATCCTTACAAGGAGTAGTCTGAGAAAATAACAGAAGGATAAAGTAGCAAATTCAGTGTGTGTGCTATTCAGTCCAGCTCAGTGCAGTGCACCCTGACCACATGGCCAAGTCCAGGTTAGCTGACTTACTGTCTAACTGGGCACTATTCACACTGACTGGGTAGGGTGTTTGACTCAGCAACCTCCTCCCTGAGTCCCTCTGTACCCCACGGACACTCAGAGTTTATTCTGGAAGGTGGCACTGAAAGCTACAGGATATTGCCTGCATCTCCTTCTGGACCAGCATCCTCCTTGCCCTTTGCTGGCTTTGGTGGGAGGCCAGGATGCCATCCTCCCACTGGTCACTGGATGGGGTCACTCCCTCTTTTCTTAGCGACCTCTCCAGCTTGGGCTGCTTGGGGATCCAAAGTGCTCAGTCCAGTGCCAGATGAAGCCTTTGTCAGGCTGGCAAAGAATGGGCACCTTGCTTGCTGGTGGGGAGGTTTGGTGGGTGGCAGCACCATGGCTGGGAAGGGACAGGAGAAGGGATAGCCAGCAGGGCAGTGAGGTGGGAATTTCAGTGCCCACTGCTGCCACTGGGAGCTGTGGGGATCAGAAGGAGGAGAAGTGGTGCCTGACCCAGCGAGATTGGCAGACACCTGTAAAGGAGGTGGCATGGCTGTTGTCTTGGAAAAGACCCTGGTGAAGGTGCACACTGAACTTGGAGGTGATACCCAGTGAGAGTGGAACGAGTTACTGTGACTGCCCTTCTGGTTTATTTTTGTCTAGGGGAAGAGAAGTATTGTCTTTTGTGTGCAGAGTGTTTATAACTCAATTTCCCTTCTGACTGGTGCCTTGCTCCATGCTCTCTCGTCCTCCTCCATCTGGTTTCTATTGTAGTTTTAAATGAGGACAGTTTGGCTGTCTGGCAGAACAAGCAGGGTCTGTGTGACACCAGCTGCCCCTTCCAGCTCCTAAGCCTCCTAAGCTTCCAGCACAGTGTTAATTATAGGAGTGTCAAGACTGGACTCCCTGCCCCCCATCTCCTTTCTGTGCCTGCACGTACAGCCCCTGCTGCAAATCCCCATCCACGTCTGATCTTCCTTTGGGAGACACCCAGCCCTGTGACTCTGATAGAGACCTGTTGTAAAGCACATGCCAGAGCCTGTACCTTCCTCCATTCAGGGTTGTTCCCAGCCTCAGTTCATCAGGAGCCACGTCTGAAATAATCCTACCAGCTCAGAAACTCCTGGAAGTGGGAGAGAGCTGCTCACTGCTGCACTAACCTCACCACTCCCAAAAGCCCAAAAGGCTAAGCTTTGTAGAGATCAGAGCTGCTCAGGAACGCCAGAGCTACAGGTCCTGCTCAAAGAAAACATTTATTGTGCTCCAGTTCCATACAAGTGCTGCATTTAGGGGCTTGATTTGCAGGAAGTCGATGTAGTCCCTTCACCTCCAGGAATCTGAGGTCGAAGTCTGTAATTTTCACTTGCAAGTGAAAAGTGTCCTCTATGGGATTTTTTTTTTTGACATCACAAACCTGCCACAAGTTTTGGCATAATGGACTGTTTCTCTTCCTATGAGCCAAAGACCTGGTATGGCAGGAAATCTTCTACATGATGAGTGAAGGGCACTGGCAGAGATATGTGAGAAGCCCAGGGTTGGAAAAGCAAGGAGAAATGCAGGGCTGCAGTAAGAGATACGGGCAGAGCTCAGTGTATATTGCCTATTTGCAATCTATAGATTGTCTCTGCTGTGCAGTTTTCACCTACTTTTAAAAATGGGTTGAATTTTATACCTTTGCTACAGATTGTTCCCCTCAGGCCTGTGTTTTTTGCTTACCCGTCCTCAACAGACGGATCTAGCCTCTCTTCTTCTGTATAGGGGGTTTGCTTACCTGCCTGAGGCCTCTTGACCTAATTTACTCCAAGGAAACTTAGAACTCAGCCAAAAAACTGTGTGATTTAATAGGTCTTACTTTCAAGAGATCAAATTAGTCACAACAAACATCGCTATCTGCATTTTTAGTTGGTTTTCTTATTCTTAATACTGAGGTTTTAAAAAGTATCTAATAAAGCATGCTTTGTGCATGTACCCCACTTTTTGGCAGCCAGGCACCATCATATGAGGCTTGTCTCCATGAAAGACTGTTAACCTTTAGACAAACCTTGTCATGTGGCTGTCGTGATCAAATATTTTTTCTGTTCAACTAATTCTTTGGGTTGCATGGAGTTCAATGGTTTCTATTCCCTCACCCAGACAGATCTGAGATGGACATGGATCTGCCTAACTTTCATTTTTGCTGGTTACATGTCATTTATTCCAAGACCCCTACCAAGAAGGAAATTTTAATATGCCATGTATGCATAGCTTCTGCCATAAAGATGTTAAAGCCTGATTTTCCAGAAATGGAAATGAGGCCTGAAGTAATTTATCTTTCTCTTTTTTTTTAGCATTCTCTTCATCATATGATCTGAGTTCCCTAATGCAGTTAATCAGGACTTACTCAGAGATAGGAAGGTCCTCTTTTTTTGATGTGTCACTTGGACTTTTCTTGGAATATTATTAAAGAAATTTAGTGCTTCTTTTTTTTGCTCTGTCTCCTTCCACACCATTCAGTGCACATAGCAAGTAGGTGTTGCATGCACTGAAAGGAATGCTTCCCAGGTTCTTTCCTTTCTGGAAGGCTCTGCTGCACCTTCCCCTCCAAAGTCCATGAGGAGAGAATACCATAGCTCTGTGACTGTTGTGGACAAAGCTTTCACTCTCTAGACTTCAGCTGTTCTCTTTGCAATTCCATGGTTTCATGAATACTGTTTAGGCTTAGGGCCTGTGCCATGAGCTCTGCCCAACAGTTTGAGGGTCTTGAAAATCAGCACAAGGGCTTTGAGTGTGACACACCATGACCAATGTACCCATGTTATGAGTGCCTCCTCAAAAAACCCATAAAGTCAATTTTTCCCTGGTGTTTTGGAGAAGCTCCTTTGGCTGAGAAAAATTAGTCTGTTTGGACCATTCAGGCTTCCAAGTAATCACTGGGACTTTGTGCACGCCTGCGTTTGGGTTGGCCAAATGACAAGAGAAGGGACACATGAAAGGACTTCTTCTTTACTTCCCTCAGCAAGTCAGGAGGCAGAAGTGCAGCCCTTCCCTGACTGACTGGCTCAGTAGCAGTGTGTCCCTGAGGTGGTGCAAGCTTGGAGCCCTTCTCATCAGAGCCTGTGTCCTGCAGTGCTTGGCAAGGACAGGTCCACCCATAAGCTGGCTCTGGCCTCAGTGGCTCCCATGAGAAATAATAAAATAAAGAAAAATAATAATGTATTAACTGTTTTTGTTCAGGCTGTCGTTGGAGGGCTGTCTTTGGATGCCATCTGATGAAGCACATGTTAATATGTCATTATAGTCCTGAACTTTGAGCAGAAGGACTTAGGGAAGGTCCAGCCAGAGGCATTGTCTCCGGGGTGTCACAAAGATGCAGTAATTGCTATGCCTGGCTTTCCGGTTAAATCTATGGCTTAGCTGGTTTCGCTCCATACAGCTTTTGAAATGTGCAGTGCAGCAGAGTCAGCATTACAGCAGGGAACTTTTGACTTGTGCATTTACTGACTTTTGTGCCTATGGCTGTGTGAAGCATTGCATTAAATACACAGTAGTTTCTAGCACCTAATAAGGAAGGGCTTTCTTACTGTTATTGTTATAGCTTGGGTTGTTATAGTACTGGGGACAGGGAGCCTTGATCTGACCAAGAGAATGGGGGGTTCTTATACCTATATAATGGGGAAAAAATAAACATATACTTTGGGTCCAAGTCTGGATGTAAATGTTGTGCCTCAGGCTCCTCTCAGCTTTAAGACTGGTTAAGTCTTTGTCTAGTTATGCTGATGGAGTTCTTTTGAAGCCGATGTCAGGTTTTGTCAGTGTGCAGATCTAGTCAATATTTGAACTTTATACCCCCTCAGTGGGATTTATGAGCACTAAACTGTGGGTATGTAGGCTTATATGGAAGTGTGAATGCTTCTCTGATTTTTATCCAAGCCAATGAGACCTTTTGGCACAATTCAGCAAGGCTGGAGCTCTATACTGAGGAGGGTGGAGGTTCCCAGGACCTCAAGCTTTACCACATGCTTTCAATTAGAATGAAAAAGCTTATTTTATTTTATTTTGGAAGAAAAATGAAGAGAGGGAAACCCTACCTTTCTTTCTGCTATGTTACTGTGACTTCAGGGTCAGTCATTGCCACATGTCAATGAGCGTTGCATGGCACAACCACAGCATATCCTCATGGCCACTTTGCAGGGGCTATTTTTGATTTGCCCTGTATTTCTTTCATTGCTGTACCCTTCCCTGCATCCACAGAGAGCCTCTGCTGTTTTTTCATGGAACTGTTTCCTCTGTGGTGACTTGTGGGAGCTGTCAGTGTGTATTCACTGGACATCTTGCTTTGCTCTCCTCTCGTAGTCCCTTATGTGCTGAAGAGCTGTGCGGAGTTCATTGAGACTCATGGCATCGTGGATGGGATCTACCGGCTCTCAGGAGTGACATCCAACATACAGAAGTTGAGGTAAGGGCAATGTTTGGGAGTGTCAGGGACATTGCTCAGTACCTTTTTGGTGCTAGTCCCTCAGGTACAGACTGTGGCCAACAGAGCTCCACACTGATGCAGAAGATAAACTGTCTTTGAAGTTGCTAACAGGGGAAAACAACATTTTAGGGATTAGCTCAAAAAAACTTATGTCTCCCTCTGCATCTATTAATGGGAAAGGCAGGGAGGGTCTCAGTGCAAATACTGAGTTGCTCTCTCTCACTTTGGGACAAAGCAATCTCTTTATATCAGTTTGAGGTCTGCTCCCTGCATTTGGGATAATGGAGACTAATTGAAACCTCAGGCCCTGAACTTGGGACGCAATCTGGGCTAGCCTGAAGAGACATCTCTGCTTTCCCATTTGTTTTTTCTCTAGCTGTAAACGAGGGTGGAGTACTGGCCTGCTACAGCTCTTATTCACCCATATTGTTATGGTTCCATATTGTTTCAGACAAGAGTTTGTTTCTGACCAATGCCCAGATTTGACAAGGGAAGTTTACCTCCAGGACATCCACTGTGTGGGGTCACTCTGCAAGCTGTACTTCAGGGAACTGCCCAACCCTCTCCTCACTTATGAGCTCTACAAGAAATTCACGGTAAGACCCTTGGCTGTTCTTGTTCTCTCCAGCAGTGTGGATGTGCTGCAGATTCCTCCATGACAGCTGTTTGGGATTCACTCCAATGTCCTGGCTTCTGGTGCATCTATCCATATAAACACTTCTCAGTGCTCTTCCCTTCTCATCTTGTGTTGGCTCTCTTTCCCTGTCCTTGTTTCTTTTCACCATTTCATGTTTATTTCTCTCAGTTTGTCTGCTGTTTCCTCCCCTTCATCTTGCTCATTTTTTCACTTTGAGCATTACTTCTCTGCTGCCTCTTTTTATCCCCATTGTGCACCTCCTCCCAGCACTACTAATTCTCTTTCTTTTCCTCATTACTGTCCATCACTGAGTCTTCTGGCTCACCTGGGCTTGTGATCATAATCACAGGGGTGAGGTTTCCTGATCCCTGTCCCTCCAACTGTCCCTGACACCTGCACAAATTGATTGCCCAGCCCATGTGTAAAGCACCAACATTTCTGCATCTGTCACACTTTTCATACTGTTTGTAGGGCTGCAGATGAGGATACTGGTTATGCCAGATACGGCATATCGGGTCCATCATGATGACATTATAAATACAAATGGCAGAGGAAAGTGGCAGCTGGCCAAGCAGAAATCTCTAACTTTGTTTAAAGAGATTACAATTCAAAGAGTAGTTACTTGATTCTGGAAAACAGCCATAGATTATATGTGGATACAGTTGGAGCTTAGGAGCAGACTGCGGGGGAGCAGAAATATAAGACCACAAAGCCTGAATTTTTAAGAGACTTGGCTAATTTTGATGACAGATAATATTTTATTAAAAGGTGGCACAGCAAGCTATGCTTGTTATTAAAGCTGCGTGTTTCTTAGCTCTCTAAATCTACTTTCAGTTTTTTATGACACCAGCAAATTTACATTCCATCATTGAGGCTGAAATCTTGCATGCTGAAGGTATGCACGTCCAGCTAAAAGAATTTACCAACTTCTTAAGATAACTGGTGTGGGGGATGGGAAAGATTGTTTTCTCAGTGTTAGAAACATCCGTCCTTTGTTAAGAATTTCTGTCATCCTGCTCTTTCCCATTTGCTGGGAGGAGGAGGTGACAGCCATTGCCAAAAATGTCAGATGTTGCAGAGAAGAAGTTCTGCAAAATCAGGTGTTGCTATCTGAGTTGCCTCTATCCTGAATCAAGCACTTCCAAATGACACTGCTGTGGGACAGGAGGCACTGGGAGAGATCCATGGGGTCCTCACAAGGAGATGCTCTCCAAAGTCTCCCTGTTGCCTGTTTTGGAAAGAGGTGTCAGTGCAAGGGGTGCTTGCTGTGGGGCAAAGCCAGATGGGACCAGCCAAGCAGGAACTCGCTGTAAGAAGTCAGGTAGCTGTTAGGGACATGACTCTGCTGGGGATTTTGGGGTGGGAGTGGCTTGCTGTGCTGCCTGACAGCCGTGCAGTAATGTCAGGTGTCTTGCTGTTCCAAATTTTAAGTAAGATTGGTCTTTGTTTCAAGGTGATGTAGAGTCAAATCTTCAGGGAAAATCCTGAACAGATTTGAAAAATTGACCTGTATCCTCAGGATATAAGGATTTTGAGGATATGAGGTAGGATTGCTGGAGACAGTCAGGATGAATAGGATCTTGAAAATACAGGGTATCATTCAACCATTCACTGTAACTGATGAGTCTCATTCTTGTTGGAGCTATTTGGCCGGTGTCTTCCTGGCTATCACTACTGATTTATGGAAGAAAAAATGCTCTAAAGGAAACATTAAGATTTAGATGGAAACTTCTTTTAGGAAAGAATGTTTGCTGAAAAGTGAAGTTTTGGGATGATGACTTGCAGATTTTCAGTAGATACATTTGGTAAATAGCTTTATTCAAAAACAAAAGGGAAAACATTTCTGTAACTGTCTGAGTGTTTCTTTTACAAGTATTTTCTAAAGCAAATGTTTCAATGTTACATCAACACATCTAACTTACAGAAAATGTCTTTCAGAAAAGGGTTAAATAGTTCCAAATTTTAATTATCATTTCTGTAACTAATGTTTGAGTGTGATGCTTTTGGTCAGCCTTGAACAGTTGTTTTCTAAAATCTTATGCCATCCTCCCAAAATGTTATCACTTTGGGTTGACCTAAAAGGTTGGTTTTTTTAAATCTCTGGCTTTTCAGTTTTTCCACTTAGCCACAAAATCCATTATTCATGTAAGCCTGCTCAGAAGGGATTTATAATTGGTAACCCAGCTGACAGGAAGCACAGTCAGATACTAGGAGGAAAGAAAGAAGAAAGACCAATTCCCCAAGGAGCAGAAAACCCCCTAGGAGCGTGTGTGTGCGTGGGGTGTCTGAGCAGGGAACAGTGGCAGCTGTACCTCAGCAGACGAGTGCTGGTTGGAATAAAGAACACATACTAATCCCAGCCTGACTGAGCCAGAGCTGGCTCCGAGCTGGGATAGGCTGCACTTTGAGTCACCACAGTGATTCAGAGATTTCTGTCTAAGGAAAGTCAAATTCTTTATGAGTAGGGAAGGGTTGTCCTTTTGGTCATCACTATGTCAAGTTCACAGGTGTAACATTCCAGTCATGACCTCACTGGCTATGAATTTTTGCCAAACGATTGCCATCTTGTATCCTAGTGATGGATGGTTGTTTCTCAGGACAGATAAGTTGACTCTGCTTGGCTTGTTCTAGCCTGGGCATAGAGGGACCAGCTCTAGGAGGCCAAGCTTACCTTCTCTCTCTGGACTGTATTCCACTTGTTAACCAGGGCTCATGAATTGTGGACTCCCAGAATCACTAGCGGAGTTAAAAAAAAATCTTAAATGGCATAAATCCATACCATGATGAACAGATATGCAAGAAATTGAATTATTGGTTTTTCCTTGAATTTTGTATTCTGCTGCTGTAATCTGCAGTTTTGGAGGGCTCCTCAGGTCACAAATGTGTGGGTCAGACATGTGGCTTGGAGGACTGAACAGGTCATGACCTCAGAGAAGCTGGTATTCACTTGCTGTCTAATCATTAGGTCTTTGAGACCCGAAGGTTGAATATGGGAATGAAAATATGCACCAGGGGAGAAAATATTCTGTACAATCTAGTTGAAATCTAAGGTGCACCAGTTAAAGTTTTTATTTCTCTCAGTCTCCATTTTTGGACAAGGCTATTCAACTGGAAACTTTGTATTAAGATTACAAGAGCTCTTATGCTTCAGATTTCTGGGCTTCTTTTTTAAGGCACCATAGATATTGGCGATGGAGAGAGACGGAGAGACTGACTCAGTGATCAGAATCTGATTTTATTGTGGGATACAAATACTTATATACTATTTCAGGGAGATTAGTAATGTGTACTACAATGATTAGGTTAAAATCACATACACAAACTTATGCACATAATAACATGTCTTGCTTGCAGAGTTTAATGGGATTTTCTTTTTCTGGTAAACCCGTTTGATTTAATCTTCTTGCAATCCAGGTCTAATTTTCAAAGTTCCGTTTGCTTTTGCCAAGGCATCCTGTTATCAAATCTCTTATGTTAACCAGGTCCAAAGCCCATCATCTGTCTTGTGTCCCCCAACATTCCAACACATAGACATTTGTAAAATCACTAGAAGGAGTTAACCTGCCTTTAGTTTGGGCAAACCAAATACATGCGCATCTCATATATCCCTAACTAGTGAGCTCACTTGTTTTGATCTGCCATCACTTCTCTGGCCTGGAAACTGGCAGTGTTTGGTTAGGTGCTGGTTGCAGGTGAGAAGTGATCTGCAGGGAAGAGGGCAGTGACAAAAGCAGCGGTGGTAGCATCGTCACGGGGGGTGCTGTAGTGGCTACTGCAGGAAGATGCTTCTCTGGCAGTCGCTGGTAATTTCAGGTTCATGATGTTTAAGTGATGGATGGCTTGGGAAGGGTTGCTTCCTTCCTTTCCTCCCATGGTGGAGCTCACATCTGTCTGGAGGCAAAGCTTGTACTGGCTGTGTGGGTCACAGCATCTTCCTTTGAACTTGCTCCAAACTCCAGCGGCAGTCGGGTGGGTAGGAGGAGGTTCCCAGACAGTTGTGCACTGTTTGAACTGCTTGTCCTCCCCCAGCAGAAATATTGAAAGGGAATAGCTGAACAGATGAATGTCAATGCAGTGAACTCCTAGGAATGCTGACAAAAGCTCCTCATGGCTCTCTGAGCTCTTGGTCTGTAGAGATTTGCTCAAGACTGAGATGTATAACTTTGATTCTGTCTAAGCCTGAGTATAAGAATTTATTAATCTGCTGGGCAGGGATTCTGCTATGGCTTCTTCCATCATGAAAGATGCAAACCCACAAAAATAATCCCCTCAGCTATGTTGTTATGACAGTCAAAATATTGTTTATTTTGAAGAATACAGAACATGTATATCCAAGGTATTCTCATAACACAGCTTGAAAAACATGTTTTAAGAGGTTATTTTTGGGGGTGTCATTGCTTTTTGCTTTTTCCATTATTTTCACTTCTCTCTTTCTCCTCTCTTTTTATTTCATCCATCATTACACAATTTAAAAAAAGTGAAAAGAATCAAAAAAATACCCCATGAAAAGCAAAGCAAAACAAACCAACACAAACCAAAAAACCCCCTGTAATTTGTAATTGAAGGTCTAAGTCCTTGATTGCCCCTCTCCCATAAATACTGACCACCATATCTGAATGTCTGGGCATGGTGTGCTGAGACATGGAATAACAGTGCAGGAAATCTCTGCTGTGCTGGGGACACAAAGAAACTTCTTCTTCCAATAGCTCTGCAGGGTAACAAGAGAGCATTCCCTCTGAGACAGGGTGTCTTGTGTGACCCTTCTTATCCCTCTTTCTTTTCCCCTGAGTCCATTGCCAGGGTCTACTGTTTCCTTGTGTCCCTGCAGGAAGCAGTGTCGCGCTTCCCCGAGGACGAGCAGCTGTCACGAATTCAAAATGTCATCCAGGAGCTCCCACCATCACATTACAGGTAAGATTGTGTCCACAGAGGTGCTGAGGATCAGCTTGGTGACCTCACCCTCATCAGGGAATAGTGCCTGAAATAGCTCTAGGATTCATTTCCAGAAATCAATTTCCAAAAGCTGACTCACCATTTCCAAATCTGGCAACAATTTATCTGGGCATTTAAATATCATTGAACAAACCTTTGTTAGAGACAGAACAAGGTGTCCCTGCTGCAGTCTTACCATCCTCCTTCTCCAAGTATGAGCACTGTGGCACCCTTGGGCAGTGTCCTGGGTGTGGTAAGGAGAAGATGATCTGCTGGAGGTGCTTGAGCTCAGCCTTTGCATCATGCCATTCCCTCTTCCACCCATCTCCCGTGTTCTTTGCTCCCATCATGCTAAGGATAGTTTGGTTCATGCCCCACCCTTGGCCGCCCCAGCTGGAGCTCAGCTGTTCAGGTATTGACTGCCATCCCATGCAGATGCTGGTGCTGTGTCTCCTCTGCCCCATGGGCTCTGTGGTGCCATTGCAGACACCTGGGGAGGGGACAGGGCTAGCTCTGAGCCTCGCTCTCCCAGCAGGCAGGCCCTGGTAACGTGACACATTTTTCTCTCTTTGTGTGAAACCACTGCAGGACGTTGGAATACCTGATCAAGCACCTGACTCACCTGGCCTCCTTCAGCAACATGACCAACATGCACACCAGAAACCTGGCCTTGGTGTGGGCTCCAAATCTCCTCAGGTACGGTAGAGGTTCCTCTAATCCAGAGCACCATGCTGAGTTCCAAGGGGAGTGGCAGCATCTGAGCTTAATGACCTGAGGGAAATGCAGAGATGCGGAAAAGCTGAGCAACTAAAGGGAAGAGCATAGCAGAGCAAACAGCTTTTCTTCCAGGTTGAATAATCTAAGGTTTTACTGCCAGCGTCCAAGGAAGCTTGTGGGTTTGTGTGTTTCTTATTAAAAAAAAGTTGTTATTTGCAAGTTTAGCATAGATTTAGAAATGGGGACTTAACTCATCACTTGGGAATGTTAATGACATTTTTGATGGTGCCAGTGCTTCTGCAGCAGGGCAGTGAGAGACAGCAAGGATCAGAAGGGAGAAAAACAGGGCAATAATATTAGAGACCTGTTCCCAGATCTGCTTGTGCAAAATTGAGATGAGCTTGCTGGGCTTGAAATGGCAGCCAGTGTCAGATCTCAAGACCACCAGCTAGTTTTTCATGTTTGTTATGCCTGGCACTCTGCTGTGAAGAAGCCTGGATTAGATGCAGGCAGGGGTTTGGCTGCTATGTTGTAGAGCTAAGCAGAACAAGGAAAAATAGCATATGGAAAAGAAAAATTAAATATTTTGTATCTTGTCAAAATTCCCTTTCCATCCATCCAATACCCCTGTATTTAGAGGAATGAACTATGCAAGGAGAGTGCAGGACTGCAGCTGGGCAGGAGAGGGGTGATGGCAGAGCCATCAGGGTAGCCCTGGGCTGGCAGAGAAGGTTGGCTAGAGAGATATAGGCCTGAAAAGCATGCTCTAAAGAGTTATCTCACCCTTCTGAATCCCAAAAATGCCAGAGCAGGTTCGGAAAATGAATCAAATGTTGACTCTATTGAATACCATAAATTGGGACTTTACTACTGAGACATTTTCATTCTAACATCTGTCCTTGTCAAAAAAAAAAAAAATGAAGTCTGTTTTTCCTTTGCAATCTTTAATAAGTACAAGTCCCAGGGAGGAAAAGAAAGGAGCAAGCAATGCAACTGCAGTCTCCTTACAGGGTTATCCTCTTGGCAATGCCCCAAGCTGTTATCTAACACACCAGTCATTAACTTTACAAAGGATCCATTGCCCAAAGATAATTCAGCACAGCAACACTTAGGCATGTCAAGATAAGGAATATTCCTTTGCTGAGAGCAAGATTGAGAATGTGGGAGCACAGGGGGCGCAGAAAAGAGACTATTAGGGCACATGGTGAAGTATTGAAGAAATTGGCATGGGGAAGACCTGAGCAGGGTCTAAGGGATTTCACTGAGAGGTCATTGAAGCACTAAGTAGAAGCAGCCTTTGAAGGCTCCTGTGTTGTCTTTCAGGCCCAGCCTTGACATAGCTAAAATAGGAAAAAGAGAGAAGAATGGAACTGAGTCACAGTTTTACCTGCTGAAAATGTAAAAGCCATGTGGGGAAAATAACACATTCAGGAAAGGAAGTAGCAGAGATGGCAAAGAAATCAAAGAAAATAATTTTTAAAAGAGTGAAAAGACAAAGAGGAGATGAGGGCCTGTGAGGGAAGGAGAGGAAGAGGTACAGCAAGAGTGGGGAAATCATCCCAGTTGCCTTGCTTGCAGGAAGAAATCTGGTCTGTCCTTGCCAGGGGCTGTGTGTGGCAATGCTCACTACTGGTACCCCTCTTTGCTCATGCAGGTCAAAGGAGATTGAGGCAGTTGGCTGCAATGGGGATGCAGCTTTCCTGGAGGTGCGAGTGCAGCAGTTGGTGATCGAGTTCATCCTGAACCACGTGGATCAGATCTTCAACAACAACAGGAAAGCCAGCTCTGCAGAGAACATTGGTAGCAACCTCCCTGAGCCACTTCCCGTGTCACTTGCTATGTCATTCATCTCTCCCTTCAACTAACATTACAAGCACAGAACCCTTGCTATCAGCACAGACTTCCCCAAAGACACCTTGAGCCCAATATCGCATTACTCTTGTCTTCTTCATCCCTATCTTCAACATTTTCTTTCTCAATACTGGCCTCCTTTAGTGTTTTCTCAGGTTGCCTTATGTCTCATCCTTTGCATGATCGCCTGTGGCTTAACCCTTTCTCCAAAAGGAAGAACCACCTGATTGATTCTCAATATTGGTCTAAACTTTCTCTATAAGTCCATCAGCCACAGTCTCAGCTCTTCTGTCAGATTCCCCCAGTTACAATTCCTCATACCAACAATACCTGCCCTGCGGCCACTATTTCCACCCAAGTCAGAGGTCACACTCCCAGGCACTCCTGGAAAAAAAAATTAATCTTGTGCTCCAAAAACTTTTATCTTGTTCCTGTGGACATTTTATAAAAGAGATGTATTTTTTCCTGGGACATCAATAGTTTCCAGAGATGCTGATTTTGCTGTTTAGTGATGGTTTTGTTGGCAAAGACTGGGAAGTGAGAAAACATGGATCCACGGTGACCTCACATAATTGCAGAAATATGCACCTTCCCATTTTACACACTCAAAAGACTTCTGATACCTTCAGTACTCAGGCAATATCCACCTTTCTGCTCTGCAGCCCTGTGTCAGTTCATTCTGCCCATCTTTACCTTAACATGGCTTTGCCCCTGCCCCCACAAACAGACACTTTGGGCTATTAGTGAGACTGCTTTCTGTGTCCCTGAAATGGATTAAAAAGTTAAAGTAATGCTGGTTTTTAGAACAATCCCCCATCCTGCAACAAGACAAGGAGAAAGATGTGGAAGTGAGAGAAAGAACCAAATTGAGATCAGGGAGTGAACTGCTCCAAAACTGAGGGAGGGTGGGGGTGAGATGGAGGAAGGGAGTGAGGGAGGAGTAAAGGGAATGTGTGAATCCTGGTTGTTTTCAGAGACACCTCCTTCACACAGAAGTGTCTGCAGCAGAGGAAGCAAATCCCCACAACACAGCCTTTGGCTGGCAAGCATAGCCCCTGCTGGGAATGTTCTCAGATGGATAAGGTTGCTGGGGAGCTGAAAGGCTTATCTGACAAAAAGCCTTTCTCCCTGCACGTGCCACTTCTTTCCCCCCTCCACAGGAGATGTTCCAGTTAAATAAAGTCATGAAGCTCTTGCTCTTATTTCTCCTCACCCCAGGCTGGAATGTATTTTCTTGTTTTTCAGAGAGCGCATCAGTTGTGAAAAGTTTGACCCTCCCCTCGGCCTCCCTGCCAATGAAACTGGTGAGCCTGGAAGAAGCCCAGGCACGGAGTCTGTCTGCATCCCATCCTGCTCGGAAGGAGAGGAGAGAGAACAGCTTGCCTGAAATTGTTCCTGTAATTGGGTCCCTCTTCCACACAGTTGTTGACCTTCCTGACAGCAAGTAAGTGACAAGAGGAGTGTAAAGCACAAACAGAAAAGTGCAGGTTCCCCAGTGTGATTGGGCATGATTCTTTTGTTAATGTGATACCCCCACACCTGCACTCATCTGAATCTACTGCCACTACACAAAGAAAATTCAGTGTCCTCAAAAGAGGCAGAGCTACTCCTGAGAAGTATTTCAGGTGCTGGGTTCATAGCTTCACTAGCTCTCCTCTCTCCATCAGGGCAGAACCTCACAGTCCTCCTGCAGGAGGAATGAGTTGTCTACATCCTTGTGCCAGCTCAGAAGTTGGCTAAACAGGGGATAAGCATGGAGCACGTTGGGGCACAGCTCATCTACGAGTTCCACCTGCTGGTGGCTGGTCCAGGGCATGCCTGGTGCCACTGACCTGCTCCAGATTCTTCATTCTCCTGGTTCCTCTGCAATTTCAGCCAAGCAGGAAGGTTCATTTTCACTCCCAGCATGGAGAGACATTTACATAGTGGCACCTATGCCAGCTACGTCTATGCCAGGAGAAGAGTCTGATTGCAGCTGAGGTTGCTGCAGTTGTCGGCACAGCTGCCCAGAATAAGTATTTATCTATTGGTCTATCTAACTGTTAATATATGGCCACTCTACTGCCTGGTTCAGATAGATTATAGCCTCTACAGCAGGAAGCTCATTAATCTACTGACCCAGAAAGCACCAGAACAAAGATATTTATTGGCACTTGATATATTGAAGCATAAAGTAGTCATCTAAGAGAACACTGGCAAGAGGATAACCAGCTTAAGACAAAAATATGTTTGTCCCTCTAGAGTGTCTTCTCCTTTCTCATTTGAGAAGTCCTATCCCCAAATATTAATCCCCTTTGAAGGACTGATTTGTACTTCTCTGTGTATTGATCAGAAAGAAAAGTAGAAATATGGGGTTAGAAAGTCCAATATGGAGAGCAGCACAGGGAGCTAAGAGAATTCTTGCTCTGAAAGATGGGGAGGTTGAAGGAGGAGTCAGAATGAGAATGAAGTGAAACAGATCTTCACAAAGAAATATGTATACAAGGAAAAAATTGCATTAGGACAAGAAGCTCCTTTCTGCAAAAGCTGGGATTTCCAAAGAGACTCAGGGAACTGGTGTCCCACTTCTTCTGAGGGTTATGAGAAATTGGTTTAATTCCCTTAAACCTCCTCCTGTTTGGTTAGTACATTATACTTGCACATGAATATATAACACCTGTGATTAAATTAAGGTTGGCCTGAGAAGCATTAATAGCTAGTTCTCATTAAGGAATCCCTTTATTTTTGTCATAAGACATGGTCTTTAAAGCATAACTTTGTGCACTGAGAAATGGTACCAGTTACATCAGTTCCCTGGAGTTTATCATACATTGTGTCATTAAAGCCTGTTAAAAAAGCAATTTCTTTTGCTTTATTTCAGGATAGTCTGAGCTTTGAAAACCACTCTTTTCTGGAGACAAGCATGGTTGATTGCTCAATCACTGTTGCTGTAGCATGATGCCAGAACTAACTATCTGAAGGCTTAGGTGTCTTTCCATCCATGAAATAGTTAAATCAGCAGTACAGATAAATCATTTACAGCGTGATTGCTACCTATGCAGCCAACAAGGGTTGGTTGTATGGCTATGCTTTGCATGCTTTAGAGTTAAAAGAGGTGTGAGAAGAAAAAAATAGAAAGTGTTGAGGGGAGACAGCTCAGAGGCCTTTGGAGGGCATTAAAAAGGCAAAAGTCTCTAAGGTTTGGTGACCATCTGAGCCTTTTTTTCTTACAGGAGGAAATTATCCACCAAGTCCAAGAAATGGAAGTCAATATTTAATTTGGGCCGTTCTGGCTCAGAATCAAAGTCTAAACTGAGTCGAAATGGGAGTGTCTTTGTAAGGGCACAGAAGCTCTCTGGTAAGAACACACTTTACAGCTGAATATTTCTCTCTGAGGCTTTCTCCTGTGTTGTTGGTAGCATGGGACAGCCTGTATCCACTTGCCACTAATGCCATAGGCTTGAGATAGTCTAATGGGGTTCTCCTTGTTGCCTGGTTTCATGCCCATCTCATTTTCCTGTGATGGCAAGAAACACCCTTCCAGGAGGATTGGACAGATAGCTACAGTAAATATTGCATGTTGGCATCTGATAAACAGGCTCCTGTTGTCCAGCTGTCAAGTCTGGGGACTAGGAAATGTGTAGGTTTGGATTAGTCCACTGTTCCAGCCCAGCCAGTCTCTGTCTCCTGAGGCTCATTATGTGGCACTGGGTGAATGGCTGTCTTTCTAGGCTGTCCTTCCAGGCTGTCCTTACACTAAAGGACTTTAAAGAACCAACTGCATTCAGTGTCTTTTGAAAAATGAGGCACCAGGAGTGCCTTCAGCTCTGTCTCTCAGCACTTTGAGGGAAGCCATTGCTTTTGCAGAATTTACAAGAGAGAAGTTGTGTTTTCTTCTGGCTGTAATCCCAAGTTCTAACCTCTCCTGGGCTGCAATCTCTTAAACACTCTGCTTCCTAGAAAATCACATGGCAGTGCCAGTTCTCAGTGTTAAGAAATGATGACTCAAGCTCTAAAAATCATGAACTTGACTCAAAAGTAATCACATTCTTAAAAAGAAAGCATGCCCTTTTATTTTGAATTTATAAAGAAATGTTTTGGGTTTATATGTTCCAGATTTTTTTTGGTATCTCCAAGTCAAGGAATTGTTTTCTATAGGGAGATGAAAGTGGATTTTTTCTTTATATAACCTCATGACTTCAGGAGCTGGTGTTTGGAGGACCACTGCCTAACATTGTAGAACTTCAAATAAAACATTTAATATTGGCATCATTAGCTACCACCACATATAGGAGAGGCTGTAGTTGGATCAGAAATGAGTGTGAAGCCAAATGCTGGATCCAGCTCTTTTTGGACCCCTGCCTTCCTCATATTTTGAATGTACAGATGGCCTCACACAGTGTGGCCGTGACAGACTTCAAAATAGCTCTCTATCCTATATTGATCACGGGATCGCCTTCTCACTTTGATAAGGAATACTCTGTCCCAAAATAGCACTAACCCAAGGAGGCCCAGGAATGATGGCAGCCCCAGTGATCGTGGAGGCTGAGCCTTGTTCCAAGGACAGAGCTGAGTGACGGAGGGCTGGACATTTTCACCAGGAGGACACGCAGATGCACAGCCTTGTGCAGAGTTTTCAGCACTGAAGCAGTGCCTTTCTGTGCTCCTGTGTTACATTTTTCAGTGCTCTCTGCTTACGGCCTCATGTGAGGGAGCAGACAAAGTTGCTGCTGAAACTCATCACATGCTTTAGCATAGCTTGAGTCTGTGCACACAAATCTGTAAGTCACATAAAATGTGACTTACACAGTTCCCCAGCTTGAATTCTGTTCCTCCTGGAAAGCCGAAACAGCGCTCAAGACATCACGTCCTATGAAAGTAAAAAGCCAGGATGCCATATAAATGTAAAAAGTAGCTGGAGTTTCTCCTATGCTCTTGTGAGAGTCAGAGCCAGAAGCCTCAATTATATAAACAAATGAAGTCCAACAAGCCTGCTGACTTTCTGCTTTACCTACTTTGTGCAACTCTGTAAACAGCAAACTTTACTTCCAGACATTTTCCAGATCTCCATGGACCCTTTCTGGGCTGCCAGAGACTCACTTGTCTTCCTTGCCAGCTACATTTCTCCACCTCCCTTCCTTTTTCACAGCAGTAACAGCTACAAGCTTCCAAACCCTCTCAGGAACAGACCTGTAGAGTGTATAGTAACAAATGACAGCTTGTTTCTGGACAAGCAAGTCCAGTGAGCATGGCCAGCAAAATAGGTCTCTCACTGCCCTCAGAAATTTCCCAGAGTTCTTGCTGGAGGCAGGGTATGTTCACATCAGCAAAAGAGCTGGGAGTGCAACGTAAAAATAACCCAACATTTGCTATCAGGAATGAGAGGTGATAAGGCATTTATGTCTGTTTAGTTAAAAAGTCCCCCACAACCAATAGGCTGACTAAGTTGGGGAGGGGAGTGGCACATGGCAGCTTTGGGGATGCTTAACTGCTTCAGAGTGGAGGTGGTGTTGTCTGGCTGGGTTAAGTATAGCTCTCCACATGTCCAGCAGGTGCAAAGCTGTTGTCAGCACTAGCAGATCCCCAGCTGTGTGGACAAGTGTTGTGGGTAATAAGCCATGTGGTGTAGATACATGGGGGAATGCTTGGAAATGGAAAATGTCTGCCTGGCATGCCTATCTATATGTATGCAGCCTTTGATCTTTATGGCCTGAAGCCTGCAAAGCCACAGGATCTGATACCTGCTTCTAAAACTCTTTTTCTACAGAAAAAGCAACTATCCGGCCTGCAAAGAGCATGGACTCGTTGTGCTCCCTGCCAGTGGAAGGTGAGACATCCCTAGCCTGCCTGTACTGTAAGGGGGAAGGATTGCAGCTCTACATTTTCAGCAGCATGGATCACAGAATCACAGAATAGTTTGGGTTGAAAGGGACTTTAGAAATCTTCTAGTTCCAAAACCCCTGCCACAGGCAGGGACACCTTCCACTGCACCAGGTGGTACCGACACTTGAGCAAGCCTTGAACACTTCCAGGGATGGGGTATCCACAGCTGCTGTGGACAGCCTGTTCCAGAGTCTCACCACCCTCAATGGATGGGCAGTCTGTGTCTATCTCACCAGGTTGTGTATCTTCCTGTACTTATGCCATGGCTGCTGACGTGTGTCCCCACCTCTGTGTGCGTGCATTTTTTATTCTTTCCTGTGTTATCTCAGTGCATCCACCTGAGAGTTACCTCTGTGTTTAGCTGCACCTTTCTTGGCAGTTGGACTGCTTTGATTTCTTTCTTGGTTATTCTGGGCACAAAAATCCCATTTGTAGGTGAAAAAGGCTTACAAAAAGGTGACAAAGGCTGGCGTGTGCATTGTGGGCACTATGTGATAGCCCTAGACTGGGCTGCATTGGATGGAGAAGGGTGTCTAATAAAAGCCTGAGCTGGCTTCCACTGGAGAGCATTCAGTCCTGTGCTGCCTGCCTGTTTTGAAGGAAGCCCTAGGCTAGAGCATAGAAAGCCTTCAGTGCTACTTGGCTTCATCTATCTGGATAAATGTGAGTGTTCAGCAGGGCAGGACTCATCCCGGGAGGGATTGAGGAGGGCTCCTCACAGAGGAAGTTTGTTTGCTAGTTCTTTGCTTCCCACTGACTTGCTCCTCTGTTCCCGTTTCTAGGGGAGGATGACAAAAGCAGGTTCAAACGGTCAGTGACTACTGGAGGATTCTTTGTTCCCACCAAGATACGGACAGGAGGCACAGGCAGCTCATATGACCTCAGCAAGCAGAATGAGTGGGAGCGGGAAGGATCTGCCATGGGGGCCAAAGGAAGTTCAGAGCTGGGTGGGGAGAGAGGTCTTCCCCGGACACTGCAGGTGAAGTCACCCCCGGAGCAGCTGAAGGTTTTCCGGGTAGCAGAGGATGCTGAAAATGAGCAGACTTCAGCCAAAGGAGTGCTCATGTTCTACACCTCTGAAACAGCCACCAAGTCAGGTTTCCCAAGCAGCCTCTTTCCCTTGGAGGCCTCTCCTCATCACCAGAGGAAAGCCCTGAACATCTCGGAGCCATTTGCCGTCTCTGTCCCGCTGAGGGTATCGGCAGTCATCAGCACCAACAGCACACCCTGCCGCCTGCCCACCAAGGAGAAGCATTCCCTTTCCAGTCTAGAGGAGCTGTCTTCTCTGGTGGAGAGCACGAGCCCCTCTGCTCTGGAGCCAGGGACCCACACAAGGACAGAGCAGGCAGCAGAGCACAAGGAGAAACAGCCAGGGCCAGCTCTGCCATTGGCAGCACCCAGAGGTAAGTTGTGTTAAGGAGGGGAGTATGGATCCTCAGCTGGGCTGCTGGAAGTGCCCTGCAGCTTGGTGGTGTGGAGGTTTCTCCAGCTTGAGCTTGTGGCAGGAAAGAAACTAACCCATAGCAGGGTGGGTGTTGGCTTGATAGCAGGTCAGGGTGGTGCTTACTGCAGTGAGGAGCCTGGGGAGGTGGGTGACCTCCCAGAAACATCTGGTTGTGCCTGGAGGGAGCTCCCTAGCTTTGTTAGTTGGTGTTGGCTCTTGGCAGCACTGCTTTGTCCCAGGGCACAAGTTTCAGTCTCAAGTAGTTACATTTGTTTGTGTTTCTGATCCAGGCTCTCATCCTGAGGAGCTGGTGGCAGGTGGGAAACCTGAGTCCCTGGAAACGCCACAGCCAGCAGCAGGAAATCAGGAGACATGTGGGCAAGGCAGCTGCACAAGCAGCACCAGCAGCCCCCAGCAGTCCTCAGAGCAGAGTCCCACCTTGGAACAAACACCAGCTTCAGAGTTCCATAAGGGACCTCTCCCAGCAGACAAAGCAGAGCACGGACAGCTCAAGATGAAGGATGTCTCCTCAGGAGGCAGCAGTGACCAACAGGAGGTTGAGATGGCTAAGACAGAAGAAGGATCACGCCTAAGAGATGTGGTAAGGAAGAAGGCATGAGAAAGGTGGGGGACCATGTCATGGTGGTGGCTGGGAGGTTGTTTAAAGTTTCATTGTGTGTCTGTAGTTGTGAAAACTCAGTCTGTAACTTAGGCCAAGCAGCACCAATAATTGGCCATGAACTGATTTATTTCACTTCTGTGAAATCACCATGTGGCGATTTACCTTTATGTAACTACCTGCTGTCCCCTTTTGGTCATCTTTTCCTGTAACTGTAGAATTTCAGTCTGTACCATCTGTCTGCTCTGAGACTCTCCAGATGTGAGATTGTCCGGATGTCTGAACATTTTGACCCGTGGTCTCTGAATTCCCCTTCTATTTTTGCTGTCCCATTTGTCCTGGACAGCCTGAACAGTCCTTTTTACTCCTATTCTCTACACACAATTTTATTTTTTTAATTCTTACTATTTTTTGCCTCCTCTGTATCTCTGGCAAAGCCTTTTCACCAAGTTCCTTACAGCGATACTCATCTCTGGACAGCTATTTAAAGATCTGTTGGCGTATCTCCTTGAATAGATTATTCATTCGAGTTTGTGTGCAGTTTGGGAATGCATTTTCTCTGGCAAGGCCAAGCGAGCCTGAATGGGAATTGCTGAGAAATGGGCTGGAACATTCCAGCTACTCATTCAGCTCACATATTTCAGTATGTCTGTCCAGGCCTCCTTTTGGCTGCACCTCAGACCTTCTCCTCCATAAACCCACTTGTTTATAGATGCATTTTCTTCCTTGAACTGGTAGCAGTCTGTGTGTCTGTGTTTCTGTACCCATGAGTGTGCTCATCCAGGAGCCTGGCTATTCTAGGAGGGCTGTTTGGGGAAAATGGAGGGGTATTTACTAGGAAGTTGTGAGTTCCCAGGTGATGGCATTTCCTTTGTTTTTCAGACTGAGGAGGACCCATCGAATGCCCTTCTAGAACCACTGTGGCCAGAGATACAGCAGGAACTGAAAATCATTGAACCTGAAGAGGAGCTCTTGCTCTTGCCAGCAGCTGTTCCCAAGACAAGCCCAATTTCCGAATCCTCCTCTTCAGAACAAACAGATAGTCTTTGCTCTGGCCCAGGGCAGAGTCCAACACCTGCTGAGCAGAAATCTGAAAGCAGAGCACCACAGATAACTCAGGTGCCTTTATTTGGTGCCAGTGGCATGGAGCAACGAGACAGCCTCCCCAGCTGCCAGTCTGATGAAGTTGCACAGGAGGGTGCTGCTTCAGCCCTTCCCAAGCTGGGCACTCTTCCAACAGGCTCAGCCACTCCAAAGAACCACCAGTCAATGGGGGAGAGCAGGAGTGAATGTCTCACTCCTATCCCGGACTGGACACTTCATGGTCAATCAGAATTTAGTGAGATTGCCACTAGTGATGGATTATCTTGTTCCAAAGGAGCATGTCCAGAATCAGGGAAAGAAAAAGATGGCACTTACCAGCTCCAGAGGGAAAAGGATGGTCTTACCAGAGTCCAGACTGAGAGGGAGAAACATGAGATAATGACTACTGACGGAAGGGACACATTCTCCTCCGAGGCATTGAGTGGAGCTGGAATCCAGGAGGGGAAGGAAGGCAATGCTGTTAGCAGAACCCAGGATGCTGCTGACCAGGATGATGAGGATGCCTGGACAGATAATGTGCAGAGCTTAGAACTTGTGGAGCCTTGGGAGGATCACCAGTGGGTTACAAGCCCTCTCCATTCCCCCACCTTTAAGGACATTCAGGAGAAGATGAGCCAGGAGTTTCACCCACAGAGGCAGAGGGCAGAGACAAGCCTTTCTCTGAGGCCGCGCTTCAGTCGCAGCCTCTCCCTGGACAGCAAAGACACGGTGCTGAGTCTGTGGGCCACCCCGTTCTCTTTCATAGATGCCCCTGACCAGCAGCAGCCCTGTGGTGACATCCTGCATTCAGTGACTTGTGAGCTGTCCAAAACACAACCCATGTCCCCCTCTGCTTTGGGCAAAGCGATGCAAGATGAGAACAGCCCAAGTCCTTCAGAAGAGCCTCCAAAAGCTGAGTATCCCCTTATCAGGGAGAAAGCACCAGGTGAGAAAGCAGGACCCTCCAGAGTCCCTCTTTTGGAGACAGAGGGAAAGAAAGTGCATGTGAGCAAAGAAAACCCTTGGAGCCCAAAGCTTGAGTTGTCTTTGCCATACCAAAATAGCCCAGGCAGTTCTTTGCAGACTAAGAACACAAAGGAGGAGTTCTCCATCTCTCAGGACACTGCCCTGGGAGGAGAGACTGTCACCAAAGCATTGTGTTCTGCCGCTGAGTCACAGCTGAGTAATAAAGGTGAAGAAACACCTCGCAAAATAAAGACCAGGCCTTCATCCCTCAACTTGGATTCACTCCTCCCAGCCCCAGATTTCTTCACATTTGAGAGCCTGTCCATGCCATCTGCCCCTGGGAACCTCCTGTATGGGCAGAAGGAAGTAAAGAGCAGCGATTCTGTCCCGTCCCTGCCGACACACTGCCCTGCTGCCACTAGGGGTGTTCCCTGGGGGTCCCGTTTCAATGCCCCCATGGATCTAGACTTGGACTACCTGGCAGTGGCCCACGCCACCACCGGCCGTCGTAACTCTGCCCCCGTCAGCGTGTCAGCAGTCAGGACCTCCTTCATGATTAAGATGTGCCAGGCTAGAGCAGTGCCTGTGATACCACCCAAGATTCAGTACACCCAGATCCCCCAGCCCCTGCAGGCTCAGAATGCTGCTCCAGCTGCTGAGAAGAAGGAATCAGATGCCAAGCAGGCCATCAGGCCAGCTCCACGGGTGGCATGGAGCCATCTGGAGGCCCCCAAGAGCCCGCTGACAGAGAAGAAAGCCAAAGCAGAGAAAGAAAACAGTGACCCAGCTCAAAAGGACTCAGCCTGCCCTTGGCACAGCAGCCTAGGCTCTCCACTGGAGCCGTCTCAGTCCAGTCACCACCCTGCTCTGGATGCCCCTGTTCTGCGCCGAAAGCGCACCTCTGGCGGGGAGGCAGCTGGAGATAACCCACAGTCTTCAAAGATAGAGAGGCCATCTGGGTTCTCCAAACCCTCCTACAGATCTAGGCCCGGGAGGCCCCAGAGTCTGATTCTCTTCAGTCCCCCTTTCCCCATCATGGACCACCCCTCGTCCTCAGCAGACTCCAGGGTGTTGTTGTCGCCCATCAGGAGCCCCACTCAGAGCACCGCCCTGAGCCCCATTTGTGGCGATCTGTCCGACTCCGCGGGGGTGACGCTGCGGAACAAAATGACCATCCCCAAGAATGGCCAGAGACTGGAGACCTCCACCAGCTGCTTCTACCAGCCCCAGAGGCGCTCTGTGATCCTGGATGGACGAAGTGGGAGGCAGATTGAGTAGCAGCTGCTCCTCCTATTCCTTTTCTGTGATGGCTGGAATGGGAGTGTCCAAGACCAACTCTGTTACCATTTTGCTGTTGTTAAAACTATTCTGTGCAAGATGGACCTGAATCTTTTATGGTTTCCTGCAAGGCTTTTGCTATGGAAGGTCATGGTATCTTTATCTTGCTTTTCATTCCCCTTGTTGCTCCTGCCTAGTCCCTCACTGTCTGGTTTTTTTTAATGGTAAGCCAGTCCCAGGGAACTTGCATTTCTCACACCTGTTCTCTAACAAGCTCTGTGAAAGTCTCATCCTCCCTATGGAAAAAAGGAAAGGTAAATCTCTGTATAATTTTGATATAGGGCTGAGAGGAAACATGGTTACAAAACACTGCAGCTCAGGGTGCAGGGGCACAACATCTGCTGAGGAGGTAAATCCAGATGTTTGGGAACTCCTACCATTGTTTCCCAGACTCCAATGAAGGACTTTCTGATTTACACAGTGTAAATACACAGTGCAGGAGGCTGGGGATAGCTGAAGAGGAAGGTGAAGCTGGCATGAGCAAATCACACAGGGTGTGAGGCACCCAAGGGTGTTCCAGTGATAAACACACACACAACCTGAAGACGCTGCCTCCAGCTCTCTCCTTGCATCAGAGATGTGCTATTTCCAGCCTGTGCAAGGGCTGGAATGAAAGCAGCCAGACACGAAAGGCCTAGTTGTTCTTTCAGTCTTCCAGGTCTTGCTCAGGAGTTTGAGTGCTCAGTCTCTCCTTCCCTGGGCACACAGGATGGGTGTGATGAGGAATGAGTGTGCAGCTGGCTGCCCAGCAGTGGAGACCCCTCAGGCTGAAAGCACTGAAAGCCAAGGCAAGGTCACCCTGAGGGCCAGTATCAACTGTTTTCATCATTGCTTAAAGCCAGATGACACCTCTGCAGCTGTCTCTAGCTGAACTCCACACTGCCAACAGCAGACAAAAGCAAGAGGATCTCCTTATCTCCACATCCTTGGGCTATTGCCCTCTTGTACCCTGACTGACATATCTTTGACCCTTGGTCTTTCCTTGCCGTTGTGTGGCATGTCCCCAGGTGCTTCTTCTCCATTTAAATTTCCTCTCCTATGATTTTACACTGTTTCTTTGAGAGTGTGGCTCCTTGCCACCTCCCTGGACCTCAGTGCTTTCAGATTGATTAAGAGTATGGTAAAGAGGATGATTTGTGGGACTGCAGAACAGATCATGAACAAGTCCTGAGAGGGAGATTTGAAGTGAATTAAACTCTCTCCTGAAGGAAACATTAATGTTACAGGCAAATATGTGTTCAGATATGCAACAGCTGCCATGGGAATAGAATTAAAGCTTCCTTTATAAAGCCTCTAACTCTGCATTCACCACAGGCTCATCTGTTGCCTGATCTATGACTGTGGGTGATGGCAAAGTCAGGTACAGCCTGTGCTGTCTCTGCAATTTACGTGTCACTGGTGACTAGAGAGGAGATGGGAACACAGGTGTTGCTGCCAGCACTGAGATTGTCCCTGTAATGTGCTTGCAGGAGCCATCATTCCTGGAGATGTCTGTCTGCAGGCCCTCAGGTGGCTGTGATGGGCTATAGTTTAAGCAGTAAACTCTTAGGAAGTGCTATAGCCACCACAATGAGCGTCAGCCAGAATTTCCCAAAAGACGTGTGTTTAGGGCTTTGTTTTGTGAAGTACTGGCAATTTCCAGTGGTTAGTAAACTCACCCCATGAGCTCCTGGTCTGTACAGACTGTGTCACTTCATTAGTGCCATTGTGCCTGGAGGGCCCTGAGCCCCCCCATGCAGTACTTTCTCTGAACTCTTTGATTGCAAAAGGAGAGATATGCCAGAGTATTTTTGAGAAGTTATAGGCCCACAAATGCAAGCAATACATCTTAAGCAGAATTTTCTCCTTCCATTTCCAAAGGGAATGTGAAAAACAAGAGGGCTTTTCCTCGTCACGAGCTGCAGTCTTTGATCCTCCCCACTGCACTCTTTATTTGTGTACAGTACCACATGGGAACAGAGCAGAGAACTAAGTCTGTGCTGTTAGTTTTGTTGAAGGAAATTATTAAACCAGATGAGAGCCTGGAGTTCTTGTTTGGGTCCATGTTCTTTCACAGGCAGCAGCCTATGCTTTACCTGGGCAAGCTGTGGACAGCAGGCCCAGAATATGCGGCTTCATGAGAATTGCATTATTCTACTCCCAGACCATAATATGCCTGTGCAGCCTCTTATTAAAAGTAGGGAATTTCCAGTCCTTCATGCTCCTCATAGTTAGCACAGCTCCACACTGCATATACATGGCACTGCCTCATGAGAAAGCTTTTAATCACCATGGCTGGGTTAGTGACCAAGGGAAGGTGTGATACGAGGTATTGTGGTAAGGCTTTAGAGGAAGCAAAAGTTGTGGAAATGATGCCCAGTTTTTTGGCATCAACAAAAGAGTTTGCTTTGGACAAGGACTTATAGTCTCTCAGGTCCTAGAAGTTTTGACTTCCAAGGCAGCTGGAAGGGAGATGGGAGAAGATCACAAAGTAATGCATCAGAAGGAAAAGAAAATGTGATGAAACCTTGGCATGTTACAACCATTTTTTTCACCTCCTTATTCTCATATAAGCTGATCTATGAACAAGAAATGAGGTCTGGCAATTTGTATATAATACACTGTCTCAACTCTTAACAGCATTCCAGTAAGTAATACTGCTTTTGGCATAAGTGGTGAAACTCCTGCAAGAGAAAATTATTAGAAATCTTTACTTGATATTAAAGATCAGCCTCAAGTAAGATCTGTATCCAGACTATACCTTTTAAGGATATTTCAGAATTTGAACTCAGATCTGGGTCCTGGGTTTTAATTAAGCAGAGATGCTGCAATGATATCTCAATTTTGTAGCTTGATCCCATTGCTTATCTACGCTTTCATCTCCAGCCTTCAGCTGATGTATCCACAGCACTTAAAATAAAGTCCCAGGTCCTGCCGAGATGAAAGCATGTTCTTAGTTGCAAGGTGCCCTGTTAGCTCCAGATTCAGCCTTTGCAGAGTCTGTAAATTTTGATGATGGACCCATGCTGATACTGGTACCTGCAGTCAGCTTGAAGGACCAGAGCCTGGGAGTTGGACAGGGCCAGAAGACAGATGCCACCTCCCACTGAATGGTGCTGGCTGGGTGGCAGGAGCTTCCTGAGATCCAGCTTTACCAAGCTATCCCCAATGTCAGTTTCAGGGTCAGACCTGATTTCTTTAAGAAAGGATTTTCTTCTTTCTTGTGTTTTTTCTCCTTGGTTTTGGGTTTGTTTTTTATTGTTTTTATTTGTTTGTTTGTTTGTTTGTTTGTTTGTGGGCTTTGCTTCTGTTTTTCCTTTGTTTATCTGTGAAGCATTATGATGAAGGATAGATTGGATTTATGGGAGATGAGTCTGGCCCAGGTGAGCAAAGCTGTTTTTTTCTTGGTATTATTGAAAGGACCTTCCTAAAAAGACTGGCTCATCATCTGCAGCTGCACAAGGATCACTTCAGAGACCCTGCAGTACATTTCAATTCTCCTGAGACTGTGAAAAGTAAAGGCTATTGCCCACTTTGCAGATGGCCCCAGTGGCAGACATGACAAAATATCACCAGCATGTGTTGCTTGTCGGCTTTTACAAGTGGAAGAAGAGTGAGTAAATTTCACTTACTCTTCCCATGTAGTCAGAGGGTTGGTGCAGCTTCCCTTAAACTAGCTCAGAGTGAAATAGCTGAGCTGGCAAAGGTGAGAATCCCTGATGGAAGGGAGGGACATGGATAATGTTAGCTTGTGTGGGAGCTGCCTCACTGGCAGGAGAGTAAACAGAAATGAAGGTTATATTTTACCTTATAAACCCCAGTCCTCTGGGATTTGGTCTGTCCATCTCATGCTATCACTGTAGAAAGACTGAAGTACTTATTGTTTCACCTTTAGAGCTTCAGAGGAACTTAAGTCTGTATTAGGGAGCATCTGTGAAGTCTGCAACATTTTCCCTCATCCAGTGTCCAAATGGTGCAATCAAAATATTTTTTTTTCTTTCTTTATGGAATCTGAAACACCTGTAATGGTGAATATTTTAAATTTTTATATATATATATATATCTACTTATATATATATATAAAAGATCACTCTATGTAAATGTATTAAAAAAAGAAAATGTAATTAACATGAAGGAATTGCCTAAATAGTATTTTACACATCTGTGAAACTTGGGCTGATGTGTGGAACTGCTTTCTGCTGCTACATTTGCAGCACTGAGAGTGTGAGATCAAGTTGGCTTTCTGCCCACAGAGTAGATAATTAGTTCTGGTTAATCTGTGGTGGGCAGAAGGCCTGAATGTGCCTTCCTGAGAAGGATCTTGTCCTGGGAAAGGAGGGACAAGACCAGGGGAGACCAGAGTTCAAGGGCTGATTTAGCTTTCCACCACAAGCTTCTCCCCAGGCCTTGAAAATGCAGACAATCTACTGAAGCACATACAACCTTTCAGGCATGCCCAGGTTTTGCAGTTGTCCTTTTTGCTTCTCTCCATCTCTGGAAAAAAAAAGAATAAAAGTCTCTAGGGATGATCCCTATTTTGTTTAACCTTTGCTTGCTCCTAACTGATGTAAAGGCTTACTAATTCTGCTCCAAGCAAGGAATGGAAAACTTCCCACCGAGTTCGACTGGAGATGGAGTAGGACTTTAACAGCCCCAGAAAGGAAGGATGGCAGAAGGCAGGAACTTTCTGAGGGTTCCATACAGCAGTCCAGACCTTGGATCTTGTGCTTGCAGGCACTAGTCCCCTTTGAATGTTATTTGCTGCCAGGTCAAGAGAAGGGCTGGAAGCTGGACACTATGAAGAGGACTGTCTCCATCCCACTGGCCCTGGTTTTGTGATTATTTTTCCTGCTAGCTCTGATGAATTGCAGTTTTGTTAAGCTTTTTTTCCTCTGTGTGGACTTGCCTGCCTCTGTTCGTGATTGTTTAAAAAAAAAAGGAAAGAAAACAACAGCCACAAAAGAAAGATGTTTTGCCAGGTCTCAGCCATGAGATTAAACTGGAGTTTTTATAAAAACAGATCTGTGCCCTAGTGATGTTGTGGAACATTTCATTTTTTTCTGGATTTGGTTTATGAATACAGTGCAAATGCTTTTGTCGTCCTCTGACACGGAGTTTGAGCCCCTCTTTTGTTTTGTGAGTGGCCAGGGCACTGATCTGTGTTTGTGTGGGCTTTGATGGTGGGGACTGAAGGTTAGGCCCTGACCACACACTTTTCTGATTGGAGGTTATGGGAGCTGCAGAGCAACTGCAGCTCTGAAAATGAAGTGAGGACTTGGAGATTTCTATGGAATTACTGTTATCTGAAATGCTTTAAAATTTTCAAGGGTAAAATAATCTTTTCTCTTACCATTGCTAGTTCTGCCAGGCTGAAGTTTCAGTGATGTGCAACCATGTCCTCCTATTTAGCACATCTCCTGCAGAATTCTGCCTTGCCGTTGATAATGCAGAGCAATGCAGAGTAGAGTATGAAAAAACTTTGTGATCCCAGTTGTTGTGCAGCAGAAGCCAGGCTGGAGCAGGAGAAGTTACTATGAAGGCTGCTGGTGCATCATATATGCACTTCTGTTGATTTGTAAAGGACAAGCAAGAACTTAAACAAATTATTAATTTAGTTCCTTGGCTCTCATTGAGCCAATTTTTGAGCTGTGGCATGGAAGTGAATTTTGTTATTATGTGTCCCTTATTCCATCCTGGGATCAAAGAGAGGGGAAAAAAAAGGAGTGTTTTTTGCTTTTATCCTCAGTGGATGTGTCTGCAGTGCAGCTTGATCACTGTTCTCCCTAAAAGGCAGATGAATCATCAGGTTAAATGAAATATTTTTTTTCCTACTCAGCAGCTGAACTCAGGGCTTGACTCCCTTTCCTATCTCCTTCATGACT
Organism: Agelaius tricolor; assembly: GCF_023055355.1. Taxonomy (NCBI): domain Eukaryota; kingdom Metazoa; phylum Chordata; class Aves; order Passeriformes; family Icteridae; genus Agelaius; species Agelaius tricolor. The sequence continues at coordinate 24,696,317 of NW_027269269.1, forward strand.
TCAGTTTCCCTTTAGGAAAATGCCTGGGTTGTGCTTCCTGCTTACCATGGCAACTGGCATACAAATTGAGAGAGAAAACCATGTTTGTTGAACTCTGGAACTGTTGTTAGCCAGAGCCAATTATGAGTGCTGTATGAGAACCAGTATTTTCCCATTCTTTGTGCCACAGAGTCTCACAATGACCTGGCCATAAGGCAAGGGGAGAACCTCAGACTGCCCCACAGCATTCCCATGGTTACAAAAATTAGAAATTAGGCCAAAGGGACACTGCAGACCTGCTCCTGCTGCACTGGCACTGTGCTCTAAATCAGGGTGCTTAAACACATGGCAGTGCTTGCACTTTCAGCCAGTTTCTTTTGCCTGCCTGACTCAGGGCACTCCCTGTGTAGGTTGTATTGGAAGCCACAGCCACAACATTTTGGATCCTTTCAGCTAAGCCAAAACCAGGATTAAGCAAGTTCCCAACCTGGAATCAACCTTAACCAGCACCAGGAATCAACCTTAGCCAGCACCAAGGAGCATATGACACTGGTGTCTTGTACATCCACACTGCAACCCAGCAGTCCAGCAGCTCAGGGCAGCAGGACATCCCACTGGTATCCCACTGGTATCCCACTGGATGGGGCTAAAGGTCAGCTGGCAGCAAAGGGGAGGCAGGCAGTGCAGGGAAGGGAAGGGAGACTGGCACAAGGCACCACCAACAAAAAGAACAGAATCATAACAGCCAAGAATAGAGAGATGAACTCAGATTTCTGAGTTCATTTTCCATCTGGACAGGGTAAATTATTCAAAGAATGTGCCTCACCACAAGGGTAAAGGATGAACAGTTTCAGTGTTGAGGATTAGAAATGAATGGGATCTGCAAAGCTCAGATCTGCCAGAGTCCTGATGCCCTCAGAAGTTAGACACAGTGTGAGTGTTAAAACTTGAATGTTGGCCTCACTCCATAATAAAACATATTTTCGTATGTCTTTTTAGCAAACTGCAGTGTGAGATGAGCTACATTTTGCAAACCTAGACATCTCCTAGAAATTATGTTCGCAATTTGGGTCCAGATCCATCTTAAAATGGGACCTGTTTTCTTCCATAGCACATCTGCTGCAGAGGGTACATTTCTCTGTCATTTAAATTCCTTATCTGAAAAGACCAGGAATTATTTGAATTCAGTGAGAGGAAATGACTTCAAAAAAAACTTTGTAGCTGCTTAAGAAAGAACCACAAGGCACACAAACATGGGAACAACCAGAACTGGAGAAAGGAGAATAACACCCATGATTATTCAACTGAGGAAGTTTCTAGATAAGTAAAATCCAAAAAGGAAAAAAAAACCCAACATCCAACAGCCATGGGATTAAGTTGAACCAGTCTGAAGAATATCAGGTAACATTTTATTTTGCTCTTCCTTCACAGGGATGAGGAAGAAGAAATCAGAAAAAATAGTGCTCACAAACTGCTTTACTTTTTTTTTTTTTTCACTGTGAGATAATTTACTTTAAATATCAAGGGTCAGACAGTATAAAAGGATTAGGCTGGTTATTTACAGGGTGACTTGGATTTACAGTGTCCAGCCTCTGTGCCAGCCACAGTACCCTGCTAAAGGTGAGCATTGCTTTGGGAAAAACAGGGAAGTCCTGCATTGGCTCACAGTGGGCAGCAGCCCTGTGTAGCCAGAGCAGCTCACTGCTCATCCCTTGTCTCTCTTGCAGGGTTTATCTCAACTGGTGATCATGCAAGAACTGCACATGACCTTGCCTGTGATGTAATTTCACCTCAGAAGCAAGTCAGAAACACCCTCACCTTTTTTCCTGTTGAGGATCAACCCTCAGCAGTCATAATCCACTCCTCCCAAAGCAGGATCTCCTGAAGATGCCTGAGATGGCAGGGAGAGCTCTTGCAGGAGGTTCCCAGCATACCACACGTTGCAGGGGATTTCCCCAGTTGCCAAGGAGGGCAGGGCTGCCAAGGGTTTGGGAGGAGGAGGATTCATTTAGGAGCTAGTTTTAGGTCATTGGTCCCAATAAACATTTGCTTGGCATGAGTCTCTGTTGTAAGGAATGTGAAAAACTAAGATGCCAGGGCAGTGAGCGGGAAAGGGAATAAATCATCCAGGTCAGAAGATACAGAACACCACTGCCAGCCTGGTTCCTAGTTTTCCCAGTGAGGTAGGTAGCCAGATATAAGTATGGCACACAATGGCCATTTTATGTCATACATTAACCAGCAAAGTAAAGAAAAACAGGGCCTGAAAGGGTCTGTGCAAAGAGGTCTCATGCAGAAGAAGTGAGGGGAAAGGAGGAAAGGGCAGGAAAACTTGTTGGAAAAATAAGGGTTGAGGCACAAAATACACAAAGGCAGCCCCACAATGCCCCATTGCCTGAAGGAACAGACACCTTCAGTACTGCCAGCAACAAACATTCAGCAGTGTGAAGAACTGCAGGTTACATTTCTGTGTGTGTGGGAGGGCAGCATTTGGGATTCTTTTTGGATTGGAGGACACAGCGCTCCATCAGCTATGAACAGAGGGTGCTTCTCAGCGAGACTCTTGATTTCTCAGAGCTGGGAGTATTGCAGTAAGTTAGTAATCTAAAAATACATTTGGTAGATCCATGAGAGAATTGAAGTGTGTTTTTATTGCCACGACAGAACTGTGAATATTCACACCTGTAGAGAATAAATACACAGAGCAAATCTGCAAACAAACCAAATGACTTTCACCTGCAGCATTTTCTTCCTTCATCGTGTCTTAGCAGGATGTCTTAGTCCAGCAGTTCTCATGCTCACATGCATATTGCCTGCTCTGAAGCCCACATACATCCATGCCTTCAGGAAACAATCCAAACAGCTGAGAATGACCAGGATTTTTTTACAAGTCTCAGTTGACACCTAAGCCTGGTCACCACCATTCCTGTCACAGACTCCATCCCTTCCTCACCCTTTCCCTGGCACCTCAGGTAATTTCAGAGGCTGGAATAAACCTTGAGAAGCACAGATTTTTCTGATTTTTCAGCAGGATTTTTCATGACCCTGATCAACATCATTCTGTCATCAGTCTAATCCTCTCCTTCCCCCTTAGTTCAGGCAGATAAACCTGACTTTTTCTGGATGCACGGTGGCATGTTTGGAACTTCTGCACAGATCCACCATTGCCTGGTTCACTTGGTCACAGCTTTTATTTTTTTAGTACACAAATCCTAAAGTGCAATGGGAGGGAAAGGCTTAAGAAGCAGAAAGCAAATTTGAAGAGCCCAAACTGAATTGACTTTAGCTGCCATTTATGTAATAGGTCAATGGTATCATTTGCAACTGGTTGGAGCAGTTAATACTGCAATAGTCTATTTAAAGTATTGCCAGTTTCTCTTCTCCTTCAAAATCCTGCAGCATTTTCCTCTATATTAAATGTGATGCTTTAATCACAACACGCTTAGATGGAGCAGAAAGGTCTGAAGCAAAAGACCAGAGGAGGAAAATAATATTTGATCTGACCTGCTTCTGTGGTCCTACAGTTTTCTCCAGGCAGAATGTCCAGTGACATCCATATTCAGGATGCCTTACTAGCCTCTGGAAGGTCCCATACCCAGTTGTTTCACCCATTTGCAGAGCTGCTTGAGTTTCAGAAAACACTCAAGCAAGAGGCCCTTATGCAGGAGGGTAGCTATCCACAACCAAGAGTTATTGGAGGTGTTCAGCTGAGAAAGACAGAGTCTCTGTGCCTGCTGTGTCCTTCCTGCTCCATTTTTCTCCTCTCTGCTGTTGCAGTTGGCAGGAATTTGCAGTTTCTGGCAAGTAGCAGAGAGCCTAGTCTTTGCCATTGCTCCCTAACTTTGGCAGATGCTGATTCTCTTTAGATTTCTTTACATTTAGGTTTTGCTGTAGCTCTCGGCAGCATAAACACAAAACCACCCAAACCTACTGGTGCCTTGTGAAGGCTGACCTAGAAGAGAGGCTAGATGGAGTTAAAGAATAAAGTAGGTATTTATTAAAAGGCCTCAATGGATGCACCTTGGGCAGTACAAGAACCCAGCCAGGGCTACACCCAAAATGAACCAAAATGGTCACAAAAATGGACAACTGGTCATGGGGTCTCTCACTTTTATAAGTTCTGGTCCATTTGCATATTGGAGTTAATTGTCCAACTATAGCTTTAGGTTATGAAGTCCCATTTTTCTTGTTTTTCTCTCTTCAGTCCACTGTAGTTTATGCTCTTGGGCCTGAAATTTGGATCAGTGGTCCTTGGTCCCAAGCTAGAAAAGAATTGTTTTGTCTAGCTATTCTGTGAAGAGAGCTTACCATCCCTTAATATGAAGTTCAGAACTACACACTAAAGCAGTACAGAATCTGAAAAATACGAAAGCTAAAACCTAAGACATCACTACCACCAAACCTCTCCCTCACCCCCTAGAAAACCAAACCTTAACCACTGACATAAATGGTCGGCATGGTCAATCCATTACTCAAGTCTCACAACAGAAGTGCTGAAGACTAATTTCCTTGTGGAATTTTTCAGAGTCCAGGGTCTCCAAGACCGTCACCACACCACTGAACCAGGGGAGTGGCTGATCCGTGAGGATTGACAGTTCTGAAGACACAGTCATACAGAAAGCTCCTTCTGTGTTGCAGGGACCCAACCTTTCTTCCTCGTCTCTTCACCCTTATATGTGCCTCCTCCTCTCCCTCAGCACTCTGGCAAGGAATTATTTGGCTGCTGAGTTTCTGTAGCACGCTGCATCTTGGTGCTTTAGCAAGATCTCTGTTACAGGATGTTACAGCCTGTCATTGTCCTGCCCCACATGTCCCAGACACAGACCTTTATTATTTCCCTTCCCAAAGATACAATCTTGAACAAGAGAAAAAATTCACTTCCATTTCTTTTTAATTAGTATTTTGGTGAATATACAAAAACAAAGAATCAAGGCAGATGGCAAGCATCAGGACATGAACCAGTACATCTTTGGAAGTGGCTTCACCCTAAAACACTCTACAGATGAGCACATTTCTCACAATACATTTAACTACTGAAGCATTCACTAGGAAAGACACCAGCTCAGTCTGGGCCAAAGTAAACAGCCTTTATTGAACTGAGTGGAAACTGCCAGTGCTGATGCAAGGACTGGGTTTGGTTCAGCTAGCTCCTCCCTTGCATTTTTTCTCAAGAGTTACTCACTGCCATTATTTGCCATTTGTCCTACCTGATCCAGGGATGTGGAAGGGGAATGACACAGGGAGTGTGACCATTTACACACAGGTAGCTAAGGCAAGAAGCACAATAAACTAGGAGCATGGAACAGCCACATTTGCAAAGGCAACTACAGCAAAAACCCCCCTGTGTTCTGCACAAATTCTAGCCCCTAGATGTATGAAATCTTGTGCAAAATAGATAACAGCTTTTTTGAAGGAGTTGCTTGTTAGCAGGTGGAGCTTTTCCTGGACTGGCACTTCTGAAGGTAGGAGCCTATGCAGTAGTTTCATCAGTGGCAGGAGGTAGGCTTGCATATAGGCAGCATACTGCTGAGGAACAAGCTAGCCTTTTATTGGGCTTGACTAGCAACAGACTGTCTATCTGTGACATGTTTTTATTGCTGACACACTTACATGCTCAAAGAATTTGCCTTAGAATAAGGCAAGGGTGACAGAGACCAGCAAGAGAAGTTGATCAGTAGAATATAACAGAGATATCTGCAGTCTTTTCCCTTGCAGCATCTGTCCTTATTGGTCACAGGAGGTTACAGTTTTGCTCCCATACCCCTTGCTGGAGTGTTATAATTTACATTCAAACTAATTTTAGAGCGACATTTTTCTGGACCAATGTAAATGGACATTTTCTTCTCTGATGTCATCAGAGAACAAAGCAGATCACTTTTTTTCCCCTCATCTTATGCTCCAGGATTTCTTGCACAGTGAAAGAAGGATTGTGCTTCAGGCAGGAGACATTAAGGCTGCAGAACAAGGGGCAAAGCAGGGATAAGAAGATTCTTTCCTGCAGTCATCAGTTCTTTGTGTCAAGTTTTTGGAGGGGTAAAAGTATATACGGGAGAGGTAGTGGGAAAACTTCAAATCCTCCATGGCCTGAAGAGAATGGAGTGGGAGACAAACAAATGCAGTTTCACATGGCTCTTCAGGACAGCACTGAGGACACCAGGCCTTCAGTATTCAATTCCACTCCAGTAGAACATGGTGCCAAGGAGGACACAGAACTGAAACAACAACACTATTAAGTTTCTCTGCCCCCCATTTCCTGCTCTCCATACCTCCTCCAGCCCCATTTAGTCCTACTGGTAGGAGAGAGTAAAAGAAATTCTCAAAAAATCAAAGCCCGTTCAGGCAGAGGATCTTAAAGTTTTTTATCTGCACAGAAGCTACACAGTTAAGAAAGAAGATACATGCAGCTGTAACTATTTGACTATCACTCTGCTCACTGGGGATTGTCATGAAGCTGCTAAGGCCTGAGTACTGAATACATTCATACAAAATCTTCAAACTACAAGCTCAATTATCTATCTTGATGATCCAATACCCTTCACAAAGAAGCATCTGCAAGCTCTGTTTGCTGTGTTGTATTGCTGAGATGGCAGCAGGTAGCAGCAGGCCATGGCAGGCTGGCAGGCCATCTAATTCCTCACCTCTGGATGCCAGAATGAAGGGGAACTTGTAAATGTAGCCCTTAGTGGAGCAGGCTACAGGCAGATTTGTGATGAATGAATGACGATAAACTATGGACATTTTAAATGCGTCAGTCCTGTCATCCACCTCCACCCAGCTGGGTGTGGAATAGCAAGAGAAGAGAAGGGAAGAGGAAATAAAGGCAAATATTAAGTACTTACAGTCCAGCAGAGGATGGCAAAGCCAAACCAGGCAACACCCCAGGCATGTGTGTTCACTGGCCCAGACATAGCATCGTAACAACCCTGAAAGACAACCGGGAATGACTCAACACCAGCAATGACCCTGCTCTGCAAGGTGACAAACTTATCCACCCCTGAGAGAGACTGAGGTGGCATGGTGGCATGCTCCTCTCCTACTGAAATTTGGGTAGCTCAGAGGGTCTCAAAAAACCAAGCTAGAGCTACACGGCTTATTGTCAACTTGCAGATAACCTACCTGTTTCTGGCTCCAAACACAAAGTAGACCCATTTCACACACTTCAAGGACGACTTGCTGTGCCATCACTTGCCAAGTACACTTAGATAACCAAACACAGTTGACACAGAATTGACCTCCAGAATCAAGAAGTGTCAAGAAAATTTGGAAGCTTGAATGCCTTCTAGAAATGCAAGCTAGTGCAGAAGCTGATGCTCATGACCCAGCAGCCTAGTGAATAGGACATAATGGTCTACTGAAAAGTGGTTCCTTGAGGAGGAGAATTGCTGATTTGCCTACTCATATTGTATACTCTCATATTTGGGCTAAGTTTGATTTAGCTACTGTCCATCCACATGTTAGAGATGTCACTTCTTACCAGTGGCTTGGGAGATTTTTCTCTCCATCAGGAAAGACTTTATCCTAAAAAAAAATTCCTGTCCTGTTCAGCAACATAGCCAGGACTCTACAGGCATTTCTTCTCCTCCAGAAAGCTTCTGAACACCTGTAGCTTACTGTGAAGGAGAAAAGTTTCTTTCCCTTCCAGCAAGGCACTGATGTATGCTAAGTGGAAAAAGCAGAGACGATCTTACATTGCTGTTATAGTAGCCAGACACTCCAAGTTTGCAGCCATCAAGGTTGACAGGGAGCCCTTCTGCATCCAGCACGCAGCATGCCCGTGGCCAGGGGTAGTCGGCGTCGCTGTGCGTGTCGCGGAAGGCAGACGTGTAATTCTGCCAGTCGGAGGGGCCATTCACCCCACAGCAGTGGTTCTGCAGGGACACAGAAGGGAAAGGTCTCTGTGGGCCCAGGTCACAGCCCTGCACATGTCAGCACACTGGTTAGGCATTAATCACAGATTTATGGGGGAGATTTTTGAAGTGCCTGCCTTTGACAGTCTGCCGTCTGATAAACGAGCTAAAGGGGGAGTGTGCCAGAACTTTCTTTAAGGTTCAAGGCAGGTGCTATCCTCTTTATTATCCAGCAGCCCCAAGGAGGACTTGAAATTCCAGGCTTGCAGAGCATTTAGTAATTAGTGACTTTTCAGTATTGTTACCTGACGCATGAGTTCATCCCATGTCTTTGTGACCTCATTGTCACTGTTATTGTTTGGGTCTGACTTCTGATATCTCTCCAGCATTTGCTTCAGGAGGACATTTGGAGTCTGCTACAGAAAAAAAACCAAAACCAAAACAACAGAGAAAAATGCAGAAACTATGTAAATAAGTGGCCATGTAAAGCAAATCCAGGTTTATTTGGGGAGGGTTTGTTTTCTTGTTTCAGAGTCCTGCTGGAGAACAGGAATGTTGCTTCTCCTCTGGTTTTACATATGAGAATAAAGAGCTGGATTTGAGGAGCAGGAGCAACAAAGATGAAGATCTCAAGCAGGCACTACTAGATGTATATCACAAGAGCTGTGCAGAAGCTATGGATTGCATTTGGTATGTTGGAACTAAAGCACCACAAATAATATCCCTCCCCAGAGTATCTCAAATAATCCATGTAATCTTTCCCTCACCAGTAACACTGCCTGGGGCAAAGCTGAAGATTTTCTTCTCTGTGTATGATAGATTAATCAGTCGGTAGCTGAAAGACTAAACACTGTATTGATGATTCAACTGACCCATGCTATTATTTCCTTAACCACAAGGTGTTAAACATTTTAAAATGTTAAAAATAACAGAACTATGTTCAAAACAAAGCTATTTCTTTGATTAGAACAATAATGTTGGAGTTTTTCCTTGTGGGGTTGTCTTCTGCTCAGCAGTAGTCCTGTGAGTTTACACCATATTATCACATTTACTACACTGAACAGGGTGACTGTGTGCCCTAGAACTTGTGTTTCCCAGCAAAGTTAAAAGAATACATGAGAAAAGAAATACTCACTGAGTCTTGGTGAGTTGCTGCTGTGATGCTAGAAGCCATTTCAAATGCAAAAGTGATCAGCATCAGAATGATGTACTGTGGGAGAAAGAGCAGAATTAGTTCTTGGAGAAACTGTTCAGCATTTTTTTCAAGATTAAGCCAGAAACCCTGCTTGATGCAAAGGTGGCCAGGCTATCATATTCCCTCTCACCCAGCCTGAATGTTCTCATAGCCCTTCCCAGCACTTGTTCCAATCTGCAATCTGCTTTCTTGAAGGTGAATGACTGCAATTGTTCTCCATCTCACAGACAAGATTTCATCAGAACCTCATGGCATTAAGACTACCCTGCCTCCACAGAAAATACTTTGTCCTTTTCTTTGTTGTGTTCCATTAGCAACCTATGTTTGTGTCATGTGTCCTCCTTTCACTTCCACTTACCAGCTCTAAGCTTTTCAGCAGGAAGCTGCTCACTCCTAGCAGGAGAGATTGTACTTTGGGGAAAGGGAAGGTGCAGCTTAGGGCATCATTCAGATTGCCCTGATTTTTCATCATCAGATTTCCTGAACACTCTTACATTGTGAGCAAAGATCTTTCATGGAAACAGATTACAAGGGTCACCTCTCATAGTCTCTTTCACTCTTTTGTTTCCCTTTCCAGTATAATTCCTTTGACAGTTTCCATATTTTCTTTGGAGATTTCATGTATCTGCTCTTCGTCCCACATTTTATAATGTTCTTCTCTGATTTAAAGCATTTTTTTCCTACTTACCTCAGCTTCTGTCCCTTGTACCCTCTCATATATCCTAAACCAGAGCCTTGGGTTTCAGCTGAGGCACCAAAATTCAGAGTTAAGGGAATTCTGTTTCCTCAGCTGTTTTCTGGCATATTCCCTGTACAGACAGTCTGCAACCCCACAGTAAGAGAGCTCATTTCAGAGTTTTCATCTCTATCCCTCGTTAATGCAAACACCAATTAAGTTTTGCCACTGCCATACTAAATGACTAAGTAAGATATTGTACAGAGAATGGTCCACATCTTAACATTGTTTTGGCTTTTCCAAAGCTCTGTCCCCTCCCCTGTAATTTCTGCCTGCCTGCTGATGTCTTATGTTCTTCATTGCACCCATATTTGGTATCCTGACACTTACTAATGCCTTGTACAGAAGTCATTACTTATCATCTCCTAAACTGAATAGTGCATGACAGCTGAAAACCAGTAAGGGGTGGGGAGAAACAAGGATCTAAACCACATCCCAGCTATATCTGATTGCACAAGTGCTCCTACATTGCTTCAGGGCAAGGTCAGGGTCAAGCCAGTCAAACCTTCACTGTTACTATCTCCATTTATTCCCTCAGCCTGGTTCAGGAGCTTCTTGGGCATGAGTCTTCACAGGAGTCACTTTCTGGGACACCACAGCTATGACCAAGAAGAACCTTTGGCTCCTTATCAGTATAAAAGCTGTCTTTGCTCATTGGTTGTTTCCCAAGGTGACCAGGGACTCTAAGGCAGCGTTTGTTCAGTTTGGCAGCAGTAGGAAAGTAAATTTTGCTACACTTACCACCAACAGCAAGGTCCTGCTGGCCTTGATGACTCCAATGATACCAAGGATAGACAGGGCAAAGAGTGCAAGGCCAACAAAGATGCCAATCCAGGCGGCAGCGTGGATGTCACTGTTTTCTGTGGCTTTCAGCAGAGGGTAGGCACCATGGGGGTTAGACACAACATAGATACACTCTGCTGTCAGGGCAATGCCGCACATCTGGGAGGCACAAGAAACCCATTAGTTCATGGTTCCCCAAAGAAATAGCAAAGACAGAAACAGGTGTAGACTGCTTTCCTTTAATTCAACTTCCTGCCAAGTGGGAGCTACCCAACTCCCTCTGCCCAGCTCTACAATCTCTTGTATTGGGACTTAGAGAAGAATTGCAGGCAAATCTCACCCAGCCTTGATCTGAGAGGTCAGGCCCAGGACTTGAGGATATTAAGAAAGAATGAACAGAACCATTCCATTACTGTATGGAGGGAGGTGGCTGGAAAAATGTTGGTCTGCTCCTGCTGACAGTTCTAAGGCTTTTCCCCTAGCACCCATCTTGGTATTGTGGATTTGTTCCTGCTGTCCCTTTCCCACCCAACTGATCATTAGGACAGCTCTCCTTATCCTCTTCTCTCATGCTTTACTGGACCACGTATGTGTGGATCTCACAAGTGAAGAGGGAGAACTGCTGTTTTAAGAAGTGTCATACTGGAAGGAAGCCTCCACCCATACTTGCTCCACTTCACTTACCCCAATGACCACATTCCCAAAGACTAACAGACCCTGCAAGATGTGCACACAATCATCACTTTTCGCCATCTTTAATTCTTCATGCAACCTAGAAAACAATAAATACAGTCTTCAGTTAAATCACCGGTACAATATGCTTCACTCAGAAATACAAATTATCCATGGGGAGAAGGACAGACAGAACTTGCCAGCCTGTCTGTACACCTCCCATCCCTTGCTTTATAGTAGTTTCAGAGGGGACCTCTCCAGGTGTTAATCTGCTAACTCAAACTCTCCCTGATATTGGAGCTACAGAAGACTGGGACCACTTTGGGGACAGCTGGTGTCTTCAGCTCCCTTTTGATGAGGATTTTCATCCTCACAACAGCACTCACAACAACCTCCGCTCATGGTGTGTCATTTCTGCCTGGCCAGAAACACCAGCTCCATCTGGATGGAGAGGGAACAAATTCAGCACCCTCACTTCACCCCTATTCCTATCCTGGGCCATTTTGACCAGCACCACCATGGGACTGAACTGGTAACCACGGTGCTCTGGCTGTATCCCACATACACCTTCAGCACAGGGCTTTGCTACGAGCAGCCCCATCTCCCACCCATGCTGGGAATGGGAGCTGAGTGCCCCAAGTCAGGTGTGAGGGAGGAAGAGAAGGAGGGAGGGACAGCTCAGGTTGCAGCTGGCTCATGGGAGCCAGGCCAAGTGGCATTCCCACTGAATTCCTAAGAGTGTTTATATCCTGCAGTCTAGAGTCAGGTGCCCTGCATCAAATTCATCTCCTTCCAGAGAGAGCAGCATAAAGGCATCAGTCAGAGGTGTGAGATCTCTTGGAGAAAGAAGCTCAGACACCAGAGCTCACCAAGTTTTTCTTTGAAAGGGATAGAGCATATGTGCATGGAGAGGGTAAGGGGAAAAAACCCTAACCCTGAGACAACTGCATTTACCAGGTGGTTAAGAAAATATAAACCAGGAAAGAAAGGCTGCGGTGAGCCCAGCTTGAGCAAAAGCTGCTTGAACGTCCTTCTTCTGCCTGAGTACCTGCACTTGTGCCTCTCTTTTGCTGGGGCCACTGACTTCCTGGTTCTTCAAAGAAGATGTTGGAATATATGAGCAGACAAAGCTGTCAAGGAAGGGGAGCTTTCTGAGGAACAGAACATTGTGAGATGTCTCTAAAGATACTACCTCCTGGCTCCTTAGCTGCCCTTTTTGGGGTATGCAGGACCTCCAACAGTGACAGATGAAAAACCAAGCACTTGGTACCACTCTCTCTGCAGTGGTTTGAAGGTTAGGCATGCAGACATCCCCAGTGCTCTCACCATTATATCAGCAGTGCCTAAGTATTTTTGTATGATAGCGTGTGTAGGAATTTTTTAATAATATGTGGCCATTATTTTTAAGTTGAGAAGACTTTTTAGTCCCAGCTGGGTGTTTGGAAGCCAGACCCAGTACACATCAAACTGTATGGCTCTGTATTTGAAAATGGCAGGCTCGCGAGGTCAACCTGAATCTCTGTCCCTGCCAAACTTCCTGACAAACCCAGGTGTCCGGGGCTGTCTTGCAGGTTAAATCTGAGCAATGTTCAGCCATGTGTTCTGTAATACAACACTGCTGAGTCTGCCCAACCTAAGATGAATCCTGGTCTCCCACTCATCTGAGAGCTGAAGAGACCACTGCCTGGCTCATGGACCTGTGTGCTGCAAACTCCAGAGATGTTAAAAAACCTTTTAGTTATTGCCATCTAAGGGACATTGCAAGCCAGGCAGCAATCCAAAAAGCAAGGAACTCTTTCCTACTTGAACAGAGGCACTTGAACTCTGACTGCTACATGGAAATGTCGGTCTGCTCCAGTTGCACTGTATAAAGCAAGGTTGAATGTGTTACCCTGTTCAGGGTAGCAACAGCACTGACACCTTGTAGTCCATCCAGCCCAAACTCTTGCCTCTCCACAAGCTGGCTTTCTTCTCCTCCTTGGCAGGCAGAACCTGGCTCACTCCTGTCTCCCCTTGGGCAGGTATTATTGCAGTTACATTAGCTGGAGAAAGCAAGCCCCTTGTCTTGGGGTGAGCCCACCTCCAAGGCTGCTATGGTTGTGAGGAAAGCTGGACAGAGTCACCACCACAGGTATCAGCGGGAAAATGGCAAGCTTCCAGACAACCTAGGGTTCTCCCATACCTTAACTAAGTTCAATGGGATTGCAGTGCAGGGGGAAGCAGAGAGACCAAGATGAGGAAAAGGGAAGGAAAAAAGGTTGTACTGTAGACCTAAAAAACCCCACTGTTGCCATATTTCTATGAATTATCCCTCTGCCTCCAAGCGATTGGTGCCAAAAGAGCTCATTTCTTGGTGTCCACTTTATTAACCTGTGCCACATGGGTCAACCCCTTGTCTGACCTCCTCTCCCTTGCAGGTGGTCCAGTATCACCATCAGCAATGAGAGACCAGGCAGGTGCTCCAAGGCCATGACAAGAGCTGGGCAGCTGGAGAGCCAATCCTCTAACATGTCCCAGAGGAAAAGCTGTGGGAGACCAAGAGCTTTCCACTGCTCCTCATGCCTCAGAGGTGAGCTGTGTTTAGCAAGAGTGCATTGCACAGCACTAGGCACAGGTGCATGACTACAGAGGCATGAGGCAAGCTTGGCTGGCATGCCTGAGGCAGGCTGTGCACAGAGACAACTCACAGGCACCCCTGGGTGTGACAGTGGTGGGCAGCCCTCCACCAAGCCCCAGAGACACAGCTGCCAGCAGCCTCTGCCCACAGGCACAAATGCATTTGGAGGTAGAGAAGCCTTCTTCTTGGGCTTGTTAAAATTAGTTTTATGACACAGATGCAGTTTCCTGGGGCTTCAAGGAAACCCCTGAGGAAACTGGAGCTTCACCTGCAACCTTTATCCAAAACTTCCACTAAGAAGGCAGCCAGGTCCTGGAATTTCAACCTTGACCTGGTGTTCCTCAGCACATCCTAGAAACCTTGTAATTTAGGTGTGACCTATCTAGGTCTGAGGTATTCAATTATCACTGCCACAGACTTTGCTCCATGCTCTAAGCAGTTTTGGAAAGGCGTCTGTTGATCTCGTTGTACCAAAAACCCCTGTGTCCCTCCTGAGCACATACTTCTTACTCTTCCTGACACACTGGTCACAAGCAGTACAACCGGTTGTAACTTCTCCCCCCTCCTCTCCCCTCACATGCCCAAAACACTCCTAACCCTCATGGGGGTCCAGCTGAGCCTGCCAGAGCCCAGGAAAAGCAGTAGCCTTGCCTCCCCCTGGTACCCCACAAGCTGCAGACAATCTATTATTTCCATGCCCTTGAAGCTTTCTTGACCTCCCCTCACTTCCTTTACTCTCAGTACATCTGAGATCCTCAGCACAACCGTGGGAGACAAAAAAGAAGCTCCTTTCTGCAGAGGCTGGCTTCTGCCCTTGTGTTTTGGGTGATAACCTCATGCAGGCTTTGAAAGGACACTCTTCTGGCAACAATTCCCAGATTCAAATGGAATTTAGGGTCTGTTGTGCACCCCTCAGACATACTGAGCTGGTCAATCTTTTGAAGCCTCCACACCCTGTTTCTATATATCACTGGGACAGGATTTCAGTGGCCTTACAGATTAATTTCCCGTTCTTAGCCTGCCTCTACTCCATCTCTAGCCAAAAAACCCAATAGATAAGAATTCACTTGGCATTGCCCAACACAAACCAGGTGGCATTTTGATTGCCTTGTGTTTTGTGCTAGCTGTCAAACACTGTGACAAAGGACATCCCAAAACATCCCTGTGAGCATCATTGGCTTTACATCCTGCTCCTGGAGGTTTCTCAGCATGGTGGTGGGGCTTGCATGGTGGGGCTTCGCATCACCCCTTGCCACCTCCCTTTCCCTCAGCGTCCCTGCTCAGGGCGTTGCATTCTCATGCCCTGGTGCAAGGAGGCAGAGACAAAGGATGCGTTTGTTTTGTGACTCACGGGGTCTGCCCCACTCGAGTTCAGCTGAGCAAACCTGGCTGCTCAGCAGCAGAATCCTCCTCCCAGCCCGCACAGCCCCGGGGCAGGAGCCTGGGCACCTCCCCTCCTGTCCCAGCCCAGCTGGAGAGCATGTCTCTGCAGGCAGCAGCAAGGTGCCCGGGCTAGCCCTGGGGTGCTGATGGAGGGAAGTCACCCAGGTGGAACCGCTGCCAGAGATGCTGTGCCAAGGCCAGTGCCAGTGCCATGGGAAGCCTCCGTGAGCCACAGCCCTGCCCACACCCAGACCGCCTGCGGACCCTGATGCATCAGCAATACACTTACTTTTGGGGTTTTTTTAAATTGGTTATGATGGAAAATTTTTCCCCTAAGGGGCTTAAAAAGAAGGTATTTACCAAGGGCTTGGGACACCTCAAGAATTACACAGTTTTTAAGAGGAAGTAATTTAATATGTTAATGATGAATCGCTTGAACTCCACTGTAAGAAGCTGAATGTTTTACAAATGTCAGTTCATCATTTGTTTACTTATTTCAAAGCAAACATCTCCAGTGGACACAAACTCATGCACTCCTCCTGCCCTGCTGGACTTTCCCCAGTGCTCCACCTCTGACAGAGAACTTCTTGTGTGCTAGGAGTCAACCACACTCAGAAATGGAAGAGGCAGACAATTATTTTGTGCTACCAGAGGAGAAAAATAAAGCAAAAACATAGCTCAGCATCAAGCAGGGGTCACAGACTAATTAAGTTTCCTTTCAAAGAGATTGCTATGAAATGAAGCCTGTGTGAACAGCCTGTGTGGCTGGTAAATCATCATCAAGCATAATTACCTTGTAAGTAGAGCTGGGAGGTAGGTTTTTCCTCTCTCCTATATTAATTCAGCACAGCCAAAACAAGCAGGTTTTTTTAACTTTCCTATTTTCACAAGTGAGGGGGAACTACAAGATTTGTCTTCCTCTACAACAATTTTTCCTTTTTTTTTCTTTTAACACTCAGATTTACAACAGATTTAATTTTTCCATTCCCTTCTCCCCAGTCTTTAGGAGAAAAAATATGAAACAAATTAAAATAGCCGTAGAGAAGACACAGCCTGAGGTAAGAAAAATGAAATACTTAATAATTTCATGCACTTAACCTTATCCAGGTACCAGACTCCCACGTACCAAACACAGTCCAGGGACTAAAATAAAAAAGCATTAAACATAAGAGCTGTCTTTTCTCCTAATAGACACTTCTGGCTCGCATGCCTCTTTAAGAGGAAGACCATGACCAAAGCAAGGCACTCACCGCTCTCTTCTCGTGATGCTTCCAGCAGAAATCCCAACCCACCTGCAAAGCTGAAAAGGCCCCTTTCTCCCACCTCCGCTGCCCTTTAAAGAGCCCAGTTTGCTGAGGAGCGTGCTGTGTGATTGGTGGGGTGCCCATCACATGAGGAAAACTTTTTTTTTTCTAGCCAAACCTGTTCCCCAGTCCTCCTGGGACCGAAGGGTGTCTCTGTGATTCTTAGATCATATCGGAATGTCGTTGTGCTGAAAACACAAAGCTTTAAAGAATTTCTATTCTTATACTCTCAAAAGGGTGGATGAGTGAGTCACTCATATGAGGCACTTGAACTTTAAAGAGGATGGGCAAGTTGGAAGGACGTAAATACACAAGGATTGCTGGGTCACTCTTTGAACGTAGGTACAAGAAGAATGCATTGAATAGAAAAATAAAGTAAATTAATTTTCATGTTTTCATTTAATTATGTAGCACAGGAATGATCCAGTTGTTTGGGTTGGATCCATTTGCATTTCATTCAGCTTGGGATTTTTTTTGGAAACAGAAGTGTAAGTGTTGGCTACTCTGCAGGACACTGTGGATGACATGAAAAGTGGGGAGAATATTTCATTTCCTTGAGCACTCTGGATTTTTCATGTAGTCAGTCCTATTAAGACAGAGCAAAATGAAGAACAGATATATGTATTAATTGGCCTCTGATGAACTGAGAACAGCTAAGGCTGAGGAACAACAACAGAAAAGGAATGTCTCTCACCTTCCCCTCTCACCCCCATTCCAGCACAACTTTGCCAAAATTCAAGATTCACATTACTGGTGCCTTGAACAAAATCTGTCAAAAGCACAGGTGGTTGTACTTGTTCTTCATCTGCTGATGCAAAAACCAGGCAAATAAATAACAGGCTTGGGAAAGGTAATGGGAGTTCCATGATGTTAGAGCCCATCACAAGTCAAAAAACAAGCACGAAAATAACATCTATATGTCCTTCCTATTGGTGACAATCCTGGCAAATATTTTGTTTGAAATTAGTGAGCAGTGGTTCACTAAAGGGTCTTATGGATTTCTTGGTACTTGTAGACAACTGAAGAGAGATCCCGCTGTCCCATGAGGTCTGTGTGAGATTTAACCCTGAAGAAAGGACAGTACTTTTGGAATTTCCAGTTCCATGAGGTCCCACAGCCATAAGCAAAAGGAGACACATCGATTGCAGCCAGCCTGATCTACTAGAAAGGGACAAGAAAATAGTCCCTTGGGTCCTCAAGAATACAGATGCAGATTTGTCTAGACTTAAATGACTCAGACCTCCTTGCCCACTAATTTTGCTCCCTAAAACCCATGCAGTCTATTTTGGTGCAGTTGCCACCCCGTATTTTGGCAATGCTGGTGGGACCAGGTGTTTCACACCAGCTGGTGCCCTGGGCTCTAAGAAGGCAGGCTCACATCATTGTTGTTGGACACCAAGAGCAGCTGGCAGGGGAAAAAGCAGTGCATCCATCTCCTGAGCATCACAGTTGGGCTGATCTTGGGGCAGTGATTAGACAAAAGTCTGCCATGGTAAAACACTCCATCACATCTCAGCTGGGAGGAGAAAAGAGGCTGCAACTGTGGAAATGCTGTCTTGGGAAAACAAAACGAGGAAAGAGAGGAGAGGGAAGGGGAAGCTGGCAGTGAAGTTCATAGTCTTGCCAATCACCAGAACTGAAAGTAGCTGCTGGAAGAGAACCCAGATGCAGCTGAGCAGTTGCAGCTCTGTAGCCCTGTCCAGGGCACTGCAAAAAGCTGTTAGAGTGAATCCTTGTTTGGGCTGGAAGAGTGGGTCAGGCTGGACTGGGCGGTGGTCACCCTTCAGCTGCTGTCACCATTTGGCTCTTACAGTTTGCTAATCTGTGGTTTAGAATCTGGGTAAGAATATTTTTTATGATCTCTGGAGAGAAATTTGATATAGGAAAGGAGAGGCTTGGAATGGGGGTTTTGTTTGTTTCTTTGAACTTCTTTTGGTGTGTGCCAACAAGGTGAGACTATGAGTTTACATGAATGCCTGTGCAGAGCAGAGGGTCAGACAGAGACCTTGTCTGGGGAGGGAGCACAGTGGGGCTGACAAGCCAGGCTGGAAAGCCCCCATTCCCACAGGGATACCTCCAGTATGTTTTAGCCTCCCCTGTAGGACTGTGTTTGTGCTGGCCTATTTCAGATGGACCAACACTTCTATACAGCCAGACCCACACATTTGTGCAAGCTCTTGCACATGGGAAAGCTCCAGACTGCTGAGTGTGCAGACCCTGCACAGAACCAGACGTGTGTATGTGCACAGGCACAAACCCATACACGTGTGTACTTTGTGTATCCAGCCACATGTGTGCACATACGTGCACACCTCTGCTGCGAGTAAGTTAAAGGCAAAGTGGGACTTGGGAGTGAAGACATGCTGCCATTTGGGGTTTCATCTGCAGGGATGGTCAGATGCTGAGGCCACAGCCTGGCCTATTTTCAGATGGAGGTGGAAAATGGATTTCTCAAGAGATCTATCATTTTGTTATTGTCAGTGGGTGACAGGGCAAAGTTAGAACATGCCTGTCATAAAGTATGCTGTGTTTATTCAAAATTGGTATGGAAGGCATGCTAGAGGATGCCCAAAGCTGCTGAGAAGGGCTGATTAGATGTTATGGTTAGTTCCAGTGTGTTGGTTCCACTCTTCACCTCTCAGAATACTTTCCCACCTTCCTGAATCCTTTGAATTTCTTCTCTTCATAGCATGGAAATAATGATTTAAGGCTGAGATAATATGAGAGGGAGGAATTAGGGAGGGAGGGAGCATACAGAGAGGAAAAGGAGCTTGTGGTCAAAGTAGCAGACTCCCATGAGTCATCTCTGTGACCCCCTCATGCCAGTGTCATGACAGAGC
The DNA here is from genome assembly GCF_023055355.1 of Agelaius tricolor. Taxonomy (NCBI): domain Eukaryota; kingdom Metazoa; phylum Chordata; class Aves; order Passeriformes; family Icteridae; genus Agelaius; species Agelaius tricolor. Next base: position 24,715,673 of record NW_027269269.1, read on the forward strand.
TGCTGCCATCCGTGAGCAGGAAGCTCCTGACTGCATTTGGGGTGTTGCACATTGAGATCAAAGCTCACAGCTGAGGGACCAGGCTTGGGAAATCCCTTGTCCCTACCAGCGTGGCTTCAGTGTTGGCCAAGCCTGTGCTCCCATGCACAGGTTCAGCTTGACACACACTGTCTGTTTGTCCCAGGGAGGGGACTTTTTTAATGATTGCCTCTCCAGTATACGGTGGCAAGTTCATGGCAGCACTGCTGAGAGTAAAGCCAAGCATCCCTCTTGCAGCGTGCTGCAGAGGGGCTGCCCATGATTGGAGAGGCTGCCACCTTTCCTGGGAGAGTCTCGACCTCATCAGCTGGGTCAGCAGCCTCCTTCTTGAGGGCACTGCTCCCAGTAGCCCCAGCCCCAATTCCTGCCACCCAGCTTTGCTCCTGCATTCCCAGGAGGGCTGTGAACAGCTGCTTCCCAGTCCGCAGTTTGACCTTCCTTCCCTGGGCCAGATTTGGGTTTGAAGCTTGTGTCTGCCACCCAAGCCCTCCACGTGCCATGGCTGGGAGCCAGCTCCTCCTCGGAGTAGAAGGGAATTCCTAATGGCTGCCTCCTCTCCCAGCTCAGTGCCCCTGCACAGGGGGTGAGGATGCAGGCGGTGGGGGACAGATGTCCACGGTGCCTCTTGGGTTTGCAGCTGGCCTGGCCTCCTGCCAGCCTCGCATCCCGCCTCCCCAGTGGAGTCCTGTCTTTTGCTACAGCTGCCTCCCCCTTTTGGCAACATTTTTGCCCTTTTTTGCCACTTCTATACCTCTCAACCTCAAAAGAGAGGAGGGGTGCAGAGAATAAATAAGTGAACACCACCTAGTGAGATCAGGGAGAGCAACTCTGTCTCTGAAATTGTTTACCAAACAGTGCTGAGTGTGGGGAGACAAATGGCATACCATGAGCAACAGCCACGGGCTAATTATAGTGGGTTAGGATAAACCACCGGGCCACTGGGCTGGCCACCCCAGCTAAACCTGCAAACATATAGGCTGAAAAGCAGAACTGTATATATTTATATACATGTACATATTTAGTATGATGTGGAATGCAGTCAGTAACTTTGCAGTCAGTAACTTCTGTCTGAAACCTCAGCTACCTTGGCAAAGAGTGTTACAGAGAACACAGATACAAGCACCTCTGTGATGCTGGCAATCCTGGGGTTTTGCATTTAGCCATGAATATGGCATTGCACTCTTCATTCCTAAGAAGAGTGCTTATAGGGCACACTCTCAAGGACTGGGTTTTTTAAAATATTTTGGGTTAGGAGAGGGATGCACCTTATCTTTCCAATTTTGTAGGGTAGCTTTATTCATGAGCTCATAACCACATCTGTATTTCAGTATCATTAAAGCTTGCAATTTTGGGTAGTTGTGTAAAGCCCAAGCTACTGCAATCATGAGATTGCATGAAAATTTGTACTTTCAGCTTTTCAGAAGAGAATGTTTCTCCTGAATGTGAGCAAGCAGAAAGGACAAACAACTTGGAGAAAGCTGCTGTCTGGTAAAGAACTGAGGTCAGGCAGGGAACTGCTTCCCCAGGGAGGTTTGGGCTAGTATTCATCGTGATATTTGCATGTGTGGGTAAAGGCAATAACAAATTCAATTTTGGTACTCCACTGCTGACAATTAGACCAGATGCTCTTGCTCCCCTCCTCAGTGGTCTCAACCCAAAAGCATGGAGAAGTAGTGGATTCTTGTAAAGATTAATCTTTATTGGCTGCTACTACTTAATAAAGGACACCCTCAGGGTGCCTTCTTGTACTCACTGAGAGAGATTTGGGCTCTAAATCTCACCCTAAGGATGTCTCTTACTATGCTGACTACGAAGGGAATTTGTAGGAGACCCTCAACACATGCCCAACGCCAGTTTCTGCAGAGGAAAATCCAGACCCAAAGGATTTGCATCTTAGAGCTGCTGATCTCACCCAGGTCTTTCAGCAACCCACAGGTCACATTTTTGTACACACAAGAACCAGAAGCTAAAATAAGCACGGAGGAGCATGGGAGAGTGCAGAGGTCAAGCTCTGCCCTGACTCCCCTATCACCAGCAGTAGTTTCTCCTGGCAGGGAAGGGGAGCCAAGCCCAAGAGTGACGCTCCACAGCCAACACCCTTGAGGGCATAAAAGGGCCAGTAAAAGGGACACGGTGCTCTCTTGCATCTCATCTTCAGATGAGGGCAGACCAGCCCACTCTGAAGTGGAGCCTGGCCACAGGCAACCATAGAATCAGGGAATCATAGAATGGTTTGGGTTGGAAGGGACCTTAAAGATCATCTAGTTCTGACCCTCCTGCCCTGGGCAGGGATGCCACTCACTAGATTAAGTTGCTCAGAGCCCCATCCAGCCTGGCCTTGAACACTTCCATGGATGGGGCATCCACAATTTCTCTGGGCAACTTGTTCCAGTGCCTCACCACCCTCTGAGTAAAGAATTTTTTCCTAACATGTAATCTAAACCTGCCCTCTTTCAGTTTCAAGCTATTGCCTCTTCTCCTATCACTACCTGCTCATATAAAAAAGTCCTTCTCCCTCCTTTTTATAAGTCCCTTGTACTGGAAGGCTACAATGAGGTTTCCCCTAAGCCTTATCTTCTTCAAGCTGAACAACCTGACCTCTGGCAGCCTGTCTTTATAGGGGAGAAGCTCACAGGCAAGGCTCATAGGAGGATAGAAATCTCATTATGCCTTGGCAAATGATTGCCTGGGATTTGCAGAGATCTTTGGCAGGAGAAAATACTTTTCAGAAGGCAGACATTTTCTGCTTGCCTTTTAGATAGCTTCTTTGAAAGGCTGTCCAGGGAAGATCTGCTAGACAGTGTCTCTGTATTGCTCTTGGTTATGAAACCTGGCCTCTGAAAGGTGGCATATGTCAGTGTCAATACAGCCATTAGGATGCAATCCTGCTCCCAAACAGGCTTGGCACTATGATGGTCCTTTACTACTGTTGGTTCAGTTGAGTTTCCCCTAACAGACTGGGAACAAGCTGTTCTGTCTGGATCTAGTGACTGCATTGTTCTTGCTGATGGTTAAAAACCTCTCCTCCAAAATCCCCTCTGTCAGTCATGAGCCACAACACGCTTCAAAGAAGCGATCTTGTTTGGGAATGTTTACTGCTTGTTTGCAAGGTGCCAAAGAAACTTGTACACATTGATTCCAGCTTATTGTTGAAGAGTGTTTGGGGATACCTCATTCCTCCCAAACCCACTGCTTGCCTCCTCTGCATTAGCTGCATCTGATGCAGGAGGCCACAAAGGGCTGGCAGTGGAGCACTGCCATCTACATATGGTTGCCTGTCAGTACCCAGTTTCCAAAACACTTGCTGCAAGCATATGTCTCACTTATCTCAGCTTTTCCACCATCCACCTTGCCAGAGGGCTGGAGCACCCAGCAGAAAGAAGGAGGACGATCAATTAGAGCTGCATCACAGCAGTCTTGGCAGTGGGAGGAGCGGGAGCAGCAGAGGGGTGTTGGCTGGTGCAACACCGTGATGGAAATAAATAGCACCCGCCTGGGGCAAGTTTATAGTGCTCCTGGGGTGACAGCCTCTGCCTTGGAAAGGGTGTGGTTGATGTCTCACACACCGACTCATTGCCTTAACAGAACTGTTGGCACTGTCCAAAATTCTTCCACTGAAGCTCTTTCAAGGTTCCAGTATCTAACGGGAAACTTCCCTGAGAAATCTGTGAGATTCAGACCCTGCCGTGCACCTGGGGTCTGACCCAGCCAAGCCTGTACCGAGCTGCTGCACCTGGGTTTCAGTTTCAGGTGGCCGATGGATGAGCTTGTGCTTTAGGCCCTCTAGCCCTTCTACACAGATCTTTTTGCCTCTGCTTGTAGCTCCTCCATGGGATGTAAACTCATGCCTCTGACTAGCCTTTAGCAAAGGCTCAGCCGGTCTGTGCTGCCCTCTCATGGGCACACATCGGCAAGATTATGCTTTATTCTGGTTTTATTTTTTAGTTCAAGATGCTCTTTAACCTGGTACTCCAACACTGTTTTTCCACACGTGACTTCTGAAAAGCCAGGAAGGCTTAGAACAACTACTAAGAGGTCTATGGAAGCTAATTAGGAAATGTTTGCTCAGCTTCTACCTTTCTAAAGGGTTTTGCTCTTCATTTACAAAGATTTAATCATCTAACGGGGCAAAACGTGGGGAGCTGTTGCTAAACTTCTCCCATGTGTGCTCCCATCCACCAAGGCAAACATATATTTTCATCATGGCATCACATCATGGTCAAGGAGTCTCTCAAGATAGCTGTCTTACACTACCAAGGATTCAGACAAAAGGGCCAAAAGCTGGGTTCTCCAATGGGCAGTGCTTGCTTTCAATACTGTGGGGTTTCAGCAAACTGGCAATGCTGTCCTTCACTGAAGCTCCTTGCAGGGAGGCAGGATAATATGCTAGACCCACGGTATACTTTAATATATATATATATATATATATATATATATAGTATAAACAATACTGGGATTGAGCTGGAATCGATCTGCTCTTCAGAGAGACTGTTGTGTTCATGATGTTTATGTAAATTTGAGACACTGTTAAAAACCTTTGAGTCTCTGACCATTTGCCTGCATGCAATACAGCCTTCCCTCTAATGTCTACTCACCTGTCTAAACTCCAAAAGCTCCTCAAGGTGGGAACTGTTTTTCTTCAAAGGCTGGTATGACATCTGTTTTTTCCATTAACAAACAACTGCAGTATTAGACATCCTTTATTCACCCATTTCCTGTTTTATGCTAGAAGTTAAGCTGAGGAACAGGAAGGAGGAAGGACAGAGGTCATCTCTTTTCCTTACCAACTCCCTAACCCTAACATGGATCCTGTCTCCCAGTTAATAATAATTTTTAAGGTTGGACCACAAGATTCTAAATAAGGTATTTGCCTTAAAGACTTTTAAGTTTATGGTGAAGTTTTCATGGCAAGTGTAAACTGAGAGTTGCCCTCCCTTAGCTACAATGCTTCCCTTTTAATTTTGAGAACTGCAGTAGATAGCTGTGCACCTTCATAACTCTGGCTCTGTGCAGCTGTATGTCCCTCCACCTCTTGCCTCTTTAATGACAATGACAAAGATGCTCATTTTGGTCTCAAAGTAACAAAGTCAAAAAGAAAATGAGTCCATCTCATTGTTTGTTTCTTTCCTGGTATTATTTCAGCGCAGTTTATGACATGACACCAGCAGTTCTTCCTCTTTTCTGCCCTGGAAGATAGTTTACCCCAGACTCCTGGATGAATAAGCCATGGAGATTTCCTTCCTAGTGCTTGAGAACAATAGGGTCTGTGACAAAGGAGGGTGAGCTACTCCCATCTGTGAGAGGAGTTGCATGGGGAATTGAGATGATAGCCTTGAGGGAGAAGAGCCACACCATTCATTCATACCAGGAATTTCTAAAACAGACCAACTACTGGGATGTCCACAGTCAGTTTCCAGTGTTGAATTATATATACAGAAATCTCTTCCATCTGCTTTGCCTGAATTAATCTGTTCTGCAGTGACATTCCAGGCCACTGCCTTTCTCCAGGAGATGATGAAGGAATATTCATCCAATCCACGTCTCTTCAAGAACTCGAAGTTCTTCTTTTCATTATTCTATGTCAAACTGCGGCCGTGAGCTTTTGGTGATGCTGCTGCATCAGTGTTGTCCATAAGGACAGTCCCCAAAAAAGGAATGCAGCCATGGATAATAATTCCTGACCTTAAGGAAATGTTTATTCATTTTTTCCTGCATTTATCTGGATGAAAGAATGGTCAAGAGAAGCTTTCTCTGGAATACAACCTGGAGGCATGTCAGACAGGGTTTGATCAATTTGCCTCAGTATATTCTCTTTCCAAGCACATTCTCCAGTCTTCAGCCTGGAGGAGCTCTCTTTAGCTAAGCTCTTTGTTGGACTTTACCCAGAGGTTATTTTCTTCCATTTCAGACATGAAAGCAGTTGCTACTGCCTACTATGAGTTCCACATGATTGTGAAACTTTGAAATCAATGGCATTCAACTAGCTTAAAGTTGGTGTTATATAGCAGTGATTCATATCCAGTGAGTCACAATGAAATGTCTCATGCTGTAAGCAGCTGCCCATTGAAGGGAGATCTTGCCTGTGCCCTGCACCTAAGAACAAGAGCAGAGGCTGTGTGAACTTTTCAAAGGATTTTTAATCAGCTGTTACAACTTTTTTTCCTCCATTGGTTAGAAGCAGTACACAGGCAATTTCAGTATTGCTTGGGGCAGCTGAGTCTTTTCAAGTTCCATACAGAGATGGCAGAAAAAAGAAACTGATGTTTTGGTCCAAGAGACCTATTTTACAGGGACTACACTTTCCTCCTGATTGGCTCCTCTGTGTCCTGCCTCTGGAGGAGCACAAGGTTCACAACAGAAACAGTCTGGGCACCATCAGACCATGCCATTTGGCAGATTAGATGGGTGTTGCACCTCTGTGCCTGTCCACGGATGAACAAAAAAATCTCTCCCTTGAAAAGAATGCATTTTCTCAGTACCCAGCTCATACTGCAGAGGAATCATCCATGGGAACTACAAACTACCTCCAACTTCCACACCTTCCACTTTATGACTTATCCATTGGAAGTACACAGAGATACACAGGTGTGGTAAAAACCCTAAACCAACCCTTTCTAGAAGAATGCACTTCAGTGCACAGCCATTTCCCTTGTGGAGAGGAGAAAGAGCAAACAGCAGATGTTAGTCACGTTGCTTAGCACTCTGGAGGGCATTCAAATGTGCTGTGACTAGTGTGCTGTAAGGACTTATATGGAAGAGTTTCGGTTACACACGAGGAACTGCTAATTCCTTCTGAGCACTCAAGGCAAGAAATTTAATGACAGTTTAATGTCATGTTGATAAATGTCCACTTACAAAGAAGAAATAAGGATCCAATGGTTTTGGAAAGAAATTGTGGAAAAGGGACAGTCACTCTGGAATTAAGGCTACAGTAAAAGTTTTCATTTAAAATATAACTTTTCTTCTTTTCTTCAGCACAGAAAAGCCTTATATACAAACAGCAGTGCCTTAATGTGAAGTAGATTTTTTTCTAGAGCTAGAGTGTATTTCTCAGAATAATACTGAAGTAGATCAAAAAATACAGCTGTGTGACACTACCTTAAACACTGTAATTTGCAAACATTTTAGAGGATGCTTTTTTGTTTTTATAAAATAAAGTTAGATCATCCAAGAGGCTTGAGGTAAAGGAAGTGACATTTCTGATTTAAGTCCTTGCTCAGAGATTATATCCCCCCAAACTCTGAATGCTGAAGGATTTTCCTTGGCCCACTGCCTTCCCCAGTCTCATGCCATCTACACATGCCAACTCCAGGCCCACAGAGCTTGTCCTGGGTACAGCCTCATTCATCTCTAGAAAACTGCTCCTCAATGGAGAAGGACCTCTCCTTAATAGAAAGAAAAGAACAGAAAACACTGTTTCTCTTTTCTGAGAAATAGTCAAGACAGATGCTCTCTCTTATGTGTACTGGGGAGGAATTCTTGCTGCCATACAGTAACTTTGTTAGCATGAGATGAGGTGGCCAGGCCACCAAAGGAAAATTGTGGCCCTGAGATTACTGAGGAATACAGGGTAGAGCCTCTCTTGCAAAACTTCTGTCACCTGTAAGAAGACTGCTCGTTTTAACCTACCTGAGAGAGGAATTAAGGATCTTCCCTTGCATAACTCCCTTAATGCTGACATGAAGTTGAAGGCATATACTTATCGTCTGAGAACATATTACAGGTCAAAAGCTTTTTGTAAGCAAAAGACAACAAGGAACTGCAATACCCAAATGACAGAGGCAGGAAATACACAGTGAAGGCTGTACCCCAAGGCATCCTAATCCTGCTCTACAACAAAATTCAAAGACATGTCAGCTTCTCCATCTCCTGGGACAATGTGCTGACAAATGACCATAGAGATGAGAAGGCTTCAAACACTATCTTCATCTTCCATACATGTCCTGTTCCACAGAGATACATTAGGACAGGGTGTGGATGCATTGTTTTTCAGCCTGATACATTTTTGGTCAAGAATTTGTAAGCAGATCAATCTCAGATTCTCACTGTCAGATTTTTCCAGTTGCTGGAGATAAGTAGGGATTTCAAAAGTATCTCACTGCTGCAGTGGCACCTAGATGCTTAAGTCTACATTAAATTTTTATAAAACCAATGAAGATTTAATCTGAATCTTGAGCCATCTTTAGGCCCACAATAACCTTGAAAAACTCCCTTCCCTATGAATGACAGGGGTGCTTACCTGTTTTCAATCTTGAATCACATAACTGTTAATGTTAAAGAGTTAACTGATCCTTTTTGAGAAATTCAGATAGAAATGAAACTCATCTCACACATGGAATTTTTATGCCAAATACTTCCCCTCTGTTATTCCCAGACTTTTGGTGCCCAAGCTGTGTTGTGTAGAATCACACAACCCAATCATCATACATTGTTTTTTTAAAAATAGATAGATGTAAGTTTTTATGGTGCTCTTTTCATAGCCATAGAAACAGTCATTTGGGAATACACCACCATTCATCAGGAAATTAGAGCACTTGCCTAAAAAAGAGAAAAGCCTGTAGTGACATAAAAACCCTTTCTGACATCTGCATATAAGACAATCTATTAAGCCAAAGTAACAGTATGCTCTGTTGCGCATTTTCAATAATTGTCAGGCAAGAGACAAGAAAAAGAAAGAAAAAAAAATTTTTTACAGGGTAGAAGCAGACACTTGGATAGTATGAAAATTAGAATTGTAATTGTTTCAAAAATCAAACACAGTTCAAAGGATGTGCTTGCGAAATGTACCTTGACTCTTAATTCTCTGGGCTAGCAGTGCTTGGTTTTGGTTTGTTTGCTTTTATTCACCTCCCACATTCCTGAGAGACAATGTGTCCTGAAAGCATAAAGGGTGTGTGCAACTGTTGCTTTACTGTTCTGGTTATACACTGTACTTACAATGATACAGGCAGGACCACCCCAAAAAGCAGAGTGATCAGTGTCCAGCAGGGGTGATTAAGGGTGAGACAGCTGTATGAAGAGGCAGAGAGACAGCATCTTGCACTAGAGGAGCTCTGGGGGCAGTGGGAAAGCCCAGACACAAACTATCAAAGTACAAGATAGGCATTGGTGCAGCTGCATAACTGGACACAGTAAGCCACCAATGCAGCATGAGAAAAGAATGCTGTGAGTTGTCCAGGGCTGCTTTTTAACTCTACTTGCTTTAGTCCTTGCATTGTCTGAGCTGTGAGGTTTCTCTGCACAGAGAGGCAGAGTGTGGATTGGCCTAAATATGAGATTTATGCATTTATATTCCTAGAAGTTCAGCAGACCTGCCTCTTCAAGATGTGCCATATGTGTATGCAGATCCATGTACACTTAGATCTCAGTCTGTGATTCCAAACCAAAACTTGGATGCAGGATTTAAACCCAAGGAGAAGCACAAGCATACAAAACAGAGAAACCAGGCAAGAGACAGACAAACAGATATTTTCCAAGTTATTGCTAATGACTACACAGTGCTGTGAAGGCATGGTGTGGCAATACCACAACAGCAAGGTCAATGGGGGCCAAAAGGAGTGCACAAGCCCTCTTCTACAAACACCTACACATCTTCGTTCTATTCCGATAGTTTCTCTGGTTCTGCTTGCCTGGCATTTATCATAGACTGCACCTGGGCAAAAGGAAAAGGAAAAGAGTCACTTGGGAGCTTATTTGCTTTCCCACTGATGCCCAGAACCCACCCTGCCATTCCTCTGGAGGTTTTGTGCTTAGTGCACCATGAACGCAGCAGCAAACTTCAAAGATAGTGCCTCTCCTGACTGACTGGAGGGCAATGAAGGCACTCTTTTCCTCTCTCTGCTTTCTTTCTTCTAACCTTCTCCTCCTCCTCCCAAGAAGCAATCCACACTTCTAACTCACTCCCAACTATTGTCTTACTTCACTGACTTTGAATTACCTGTGTTTTAATACCCTTCAGGATCAGCAGAGACAGCTCTCTTGAATAGGGGGGTGTGGGCAGAAAAAGTGCTCCCTCCCAGTTTGGGATAGAGGCAGCTAGAGAAGGGTCACAGAGATCTCTGTCATTAAGCTTCCCTCACCTCTCAGGTAATTCCAGGGCACACTCACCCCATTCTTCCCCCACCCTCCCATACCTTTCCTTCCTCTCAGGACACACATGGTCCCTTGTGCCCCAGGCCCTCTGCTGCTGCCTGTGCTTTTCTTCCTCCCAGGACAGCAGACACACAGTCAGGGAAACAGTCCTGGGCTGACCATGACTCTGGTGTGCTCTGCAAAGCTGACCCTGTCTCCACAGAGCCCCAGCAAGGCATCCTACCTCCAGCAATATGAACTGCAAGGGGTCATCAGGCTTGTGGATCAGCAGTTTTTCTGTGATATCCTGAGACAGAGACAAACAGGAGGAAAGAATTATTGATCTTTGGATAGATGGGTGCACTTCCTGTTCCAATGCCATCTGCATTTTAAAAAGCAAGAATCTCTTCAGACACCAAAGATGATCTAGGGTCCTTTTCTACTGCTTTTTCTTAAGTCAATACTTAAGACAGCACAGGACAAGGAGGGATCTGGGGAAGGGATAATTTGATTCAAGCTAACTTTAGGCCAAGCTCCTCATGTAAGCCTCTGGAAGAAGATAAGAAATATGTATTTCACCTGAAATATCTGTAGAATTTTATGTTCCTCCACATAATTCATGGCAACTTGATAGGGGTCTCCAAAATCCTCTGGATTCTCCAATGATTCAAATGCAATCTCTGCTGCTGACAACACAGCCTCAACGGTGTTACTGCCATCCTGTGTGGATTCAGAGGTGTGCATCTTGACTTTGAAACCTGGAAGTTCACCCACAGGTGATCTGATCTCAGGTGAGATTTCCCTGGATGCAGACTATACAATGAGCTGGAAGTGGTGCTCAGAATGTGGTGGCTTCTTGACAGCCAGCTGGTCTGCAGGTACTGGCAATTCCACTACAGACGGCTGGGCTGCAGATGCTGGTGTTTCCACGCCACGTAAGTCATCCAGTGATGGTGGGGATTCAACTATGGGTGTGTGGTCCTCAGATTCCTCCACTTCAGATTCTGAATGATGATCGAACCCTTGCTACAATATTTAGCAGATAAAGAACAAGAGTATTTAAAACATCTACCTCCACAGACTAGACATAGCATATTACTCCATCCTCTGCAAATAAATATGCTGCAGAAGATGGAGTAATATGTACACTTATAGCATGCACTAACAGGGTTTATTTCTGTGACTGGCTCCACCTGCACCTTCTACATGATCACAGGAAATCTACTTAAGCTTCGGCCCAAGCCTTCAGAACTGAACTATTCAGCAGTTGTATCTGTGCCTGATCCTCGCTGACTAGTCTTCCTAGGGTGACTCTGAGTGTATATACTAGGTAGCTTTGTGTCTATGGAAGTCCCTTGGATGGATCCCAGACCTGACCCATGACCTTTCCTTGCCTGTGACTGTTGGTGACCCCTCTGATGTGTGCGCTGCCTGCACTGTGGCTGCCCTCAGCTCCTGCCTCATTCCCTGCTTGGTGCACCTCCAGGTTTGCTCCCTGACAGCAGCAGCTGAAATTTGGTTGGGCTTGCCCATCTACCCCTTGAGCAGCTGGCCGTGGACTGTGCTGTGTCCATGCCCCTCACTCCCATCCCTAGACCTGTGACTGAGTGCGGGCAGTCCGGCCCTGTTTCTTTCTCCCATCCCGAGTCCCGGCTGCTGCAATGTTGCCTGAAGCGGGGTGCTGGGGGAGGACCGAGGGGGAGCAGCAGCTGCGCTCACCCTCCTGGAACTGGGAGGGAGGGCGCTGTTCCTGTTGACAACGGGGTTCGCTCCGAGCAGAAGAGAGGCGGTGGGAGGCCGGGCCGGGCCGGGCGGTGCAGCCCGGGAAGCGGGGGGAGCAGTTCCCGGCCGGGGCTCTCCCTCACCTGCCCCCGGGTCTGCAGGGAAGGGCAGGGGGCGCTTCGCCCCCCGCCTACGCCGGCTCTTTCTGCCGCTCGCCACTCGCCGTAGCCGGGGGAGAGGTGGGTGGGTGGGCGCGGGAAGCCGCGGCGGTTGCCAGGGTAACGGCCGTCACGTGCCTCGGCGCGCGGCGCGGCCGGCGTCACGCGGGCGGCTGAGGGCCGCGCGGCCATCTTGGGTGAGGGCGGAGTTCCGGGGCGGAGTTCCAGGGCGGCGGGGCGGGAATCCCGGAGTTCATCAGTGGGAAAAGATCCACGAGTCCAGCTGATCACCGAGCGCTACGATGCCTGCTGGACCATGGCAGTAAGTGCCATGTCCGATCTTTGCTTAATCATTTCCAGGGACGGTAGCTCCACCACCTCCCTGGGCAGCCCATTCCAATGTCTAATCATGTTTTCTGTGAAGAAATTCTTCCTAATGTCTAACCTAAGCCTCCCCTGGCACAGCTTAAGACTGTATCCTTTTCTTCCATCGCTGGTTGCCTGGCAGAAGAGACCAACCCCCACCTGGCTACAGTCTGCTTACAGGTGGTTGGAGAGAGGGATAAAACCCCCTGAACCTCCTTTCCTCCAGGCTGAGCATCCCCCAGCTCCCTCAGCCGCTCCTTAAAGGACTTGTGCTCCAAACCCTTCACCAGCTCCATTGCCTTCTCTGGACTCTGTCCACCACCTCAATGCCTTGTAGTGAAGGCCCCCAGAAGTGGGCTCGATTCAGAAGAGACAGGATTTGAGGAGTGGGCTCCCCAGGGCTGAGTACAGGGGGACAATCACTGCCCTGGTCCTGCTGCTCACACAATTCCTGATATGGGCCAGGATGTCACTGGTGGTGATGCCTGGCCCTGGCCCTCATCCTGTCTCTGGGTCTGGTTCTGGTCTCAGTCCTGGAAAAGGACATGTCAAATAGCTTGTGCAGAAAAGCAGGGAAGCAAGAGGTAGGGTATTAGAGTGCCAAGAGGAATATTTCCATGTACATTGATGTGAGAGGTACTTTCTCCTGTCCTCAGTGTTACACAGATCCAGACAGTTTGTGTTCTGTGTGATGAACTTCGTCAGAAAAAGCAAATAAACAGACTGCCAGTTTTCCCCAAAGAGGAGATGAAAGGAGAAAGATAAAAGCTCTGCTGTGTTACCACAGTAACAAGTTTCTGACATATTCTGGTTCATGCTCCAGTCTGACAAGAGCTGGGTTTGAAACAACTGGCTGAAAATGCCATGGGGGCTTATGGGGATGAGAGGAGGGGAGATACAGGACTTCAAAAGCTGTTCTAAACTTACAGATGTCACTTCCATTCAGAGCAGTTCACTTTGTGTGTGTTTTTCAGGTTATGCCATTGGCCTTTTAAGAGAAACAGCTTCCTTACTACTCCAGTGCCAGGTTCATGACAGTGCTGTCCATATCCTCAGCCACGCTGACCACTCAGATCCTCTTGCACTGGAGCACTGCTGTTTGCACTCATGAGATGCCAGGTCATTCCCTCTCTGATCCCTTCTTGCATCTCCCATTCCTCCATGTGACAGTGATGGTTCCAGACAGCATGGGACTGCCGGCTTTTTGTAACTGCTGATACAGTTTTATCTGAAGGAGGCATCTTGATATCAGTTGTGTATTACGGTGGTTGTGCGCTGAGCCATCCCAGAGCTGTGTTCTCCGCAGCATGACTCCCTGCAGGACTTCTCCCATGGGTTTCTCCTCTCTATCCTCTACTGGACGGAACTAAGCAGTTCTCAGCTGCCTGCTGGTTTCAGATAGTGTCATGCTGTGGGTAAATCTCGAGCCCCATGTGTTCCTTTCATCTGTGCCTCATTGGTAAACAGCAGATCTCTCCATTTCCAACCCCACTGCCTACTGCAGGGATCTGGCTGCTGGGTCTGGAAAGCTAGGATTTTGCACAGGGAAGTAAGATGAATGACTCTATTAAATAAACATCACTGCTCTGTTTATTCTTTCAAAAGAACAGATTAAAAAAAAAAGAAGATGCATTTTAAATGCATTAAAAATTCTGAGCAAAATAATGCCTTAAATACAACGCTCATGTAAGATAAATCACATGGCTTTTTTCTACACAGGCACATGGAAAGCAAAAGCATATTATTATATCATTATTTATATGGCACCATATGCTAAGTCTGGAACTTAAAGACTTTGAAATAAATAAGAAAACACCAGCTGCAGATTAGCAATACACTCCTTTATTGGGAGTCACTGTGTAACTGTGGCTATCATTCCTGCTGTTAAGTTAAAACTTAAATAAATTGTCAGAGAAATAAGATAGCCATTAGAGATTCAGTGTCTGTCTCCTGGGGACGCTTTTTCTAACAGCTGTAACAAAGACATGCTGCTGGTTTTGTCCTATCTCTGTAGTAACTCACTGCATTTGTCCCTGCAGTATTGCACAGTTGTTCAGCAGAGATGGTTGAGCTGCTCACTATAAATAATGTTGGTTAACAATGCGGCTCCTTTTGGGTTAATAAATTATGCTCAAACCACTCTTGAGCCTCTTTGATTGGTTTCTTGCAAGTCTGCAGTGGAGAGTTGGAAGAAATCACTTTCCATAGTCTGTTTACTTTGAATATTTCTTCTTATTTTATTGAGCTGTAAATATATGTATATAATAGCCAAATCCTGAAAGTGCCTATCTCAAATTCTGGTCGCCTCATCCGCTGCTTGAAAATCGTAATGAGATGCATGGGATGAAACATATCAGCAAATTTAAATGTCATTGCTTAAAGGGGCAGAGGGCCTCGGTCAGCGCCATGCTGGGAGATTTGTTCCTCTTCTTTGTGTGGGATTTGCTGTCCAAAGCTGGGGTTTCCCCCTGGCTGAAGTTGGTGGCCGGAGCAGGGAGCTCACCTGCCACATGATCCATGAACTGCGGCAGCCCAGTCGATACCCACAGCCAGGGCCTCGTTGTTCTCTGTACACTGCAGCCCCAAAACTATCTGACCTGTGCTTTTGTACAGGTATGGCCAGACATAGTTAAAGCCTTCCTGACCTCTGGTGAACAAAGAGCAGCTTCAGGTCACGGAACAATGATCAAAAAAAAACCCCCAGGCTGTGAGGCAGAGGCCTGGGGTCCTTGGAGAGACATCTCTGCTCATCTGTGTCCTGATCGGACTCTGTGGGGTCATGAGGTTGCCCTGCACGTTGGTTCCTTACCTCAGTGGTGGGTTAATTGTTCTGCTCTCGATCCAGAGGGTTTTGAGAAAAAAAAAACGGGTGGGAGGAGAGCAGGTGTTAGTGCAAGAGAGTGGAGAAAGCCAGCTCGTGCATGAGATAGAGGGCTGGACTGCAGGTGGAAGAGAGGTGTCTGGGGCTGCGGATTTGCATCCAGACTGCTCCTGTACCAGCAAACTTTGGTGTGGGCGTACTTCTGGCAGCGATGTTGAAGAGGAGACACCTGTACCCAGTGTCTGTGCCTATACAGGTGGCTCTGAGTGTTTATGTGCCGGCAAATGCAGTTCTTCCCGCTGCCCTTCCTGCAGCTGGGGCTCTGCCCGCATTTCCCAGCAGAGAGCAGCAGAGCCTCGTAGCTGCTCGCAGGGCCTCGGAGTGCGGCAGCCTCCGGGACCTTCTGGCAGCGCTTGCCTCCGCAAAGCACAGCAGTCAGTAAATCTTCGCTGAGCTCGCAGGCATGTCAGGCATTGGTTTGCCTCACCAAGAGCATTGGTGTGGGCAAACAGAAGACACATACTCTCAATAACGAAGATTCGGGGCTTTCCTGAAAACCAAGATGTTTGCAGAAATAAGTGAGACTTTTCTTGAAGAGGTGTTTTCCACATTGTCTTTCTGCTCGAAGTTTCCTGAAAGGGAGTGCCTCAAGTATGGCTTCAGAAAGTGGGGGCAACAGGATAAGCAAACCTCCTTCACAGATGACCAGCACAGACTAGGTAACCCCTCAAGGTCGCCTTCAGGCCAGCCTTCAGCAGTGCAGGAAAGAGAAGTGTTATTAGCTTCTCTACTTGGAAATATTTGCTTTGGGAACCTGTTTAGCCTACCTTAGATTTAACCCTTTCTGTTAAAAATAAAGTTTCAGCTGACTATTTTTCCCTCATTTGTAATGTTACCAGGAATGTTACTGGAGATAAAGATGAATGAAAAAAGTGGGATTGTTTCTTTGCCAAGGTGTCAAAAAGAATTAATCTGTGTCTAGTTTAGATAACATTCTCAAGGAAAACAAGACTTATTTCCCTGTTTGGAAGTTTCCCTGCTGTTCCTATGGCAGTTAAATAAGTAAAATTTGGGATTGTATTAGAAGGTCCTCAGAAATATTAACTGGGACTGGTTTTGTAATTCCTTAATTGTCTCATTCTAGTTCCTGAAACTATTATGGTTTTATACGTTCTCTTGGAAAATAATCACAGACCTTCTGGGAGGCCCAGTCCTTGTAAGGCAGAGGGCTGAAATTTGGTCTCACTATCACATGGCATGAGAGAGAGGGGATGGTGTGTTCTGGCTGAAGTCCACAAGGAACCTTCATCCAATCCTGTCTCCATCAGCTGTGAAACCCCAGAAGGAATGAAGGGTCCAGACGTGAAGTTCAGCTGAGGGAGTGGTGCCTGCGGAGGATATTGGGCATAAGGACAGCAGCTGGGTACTGAGAAGACCCCAGTTTGCCTTTTTGCTCCATCCTGCGAGCTGTGCCTCATTGCTGTGTTCCTCTCTGCTGTGAACCCATTCCTGGCATTGGAACAGGGAGGCAGGCATGATATGGAACAGGATTTTGGAAGGCAAATCTATCACGCAGTGACAGCAAGACCCTGGATAACCCTGGCAATAGGTCCCTCTTGAAGAGGCTGTATTCCACAGATGGTTGTGAGGGGCTTTCTGCATTCCTCAAAGCCTTGTGGCCACAATACCCTCTTCACCCTCCCTTCCGCACACCCCCTTATTTGGCCTGTATACCAAGCTAATTTAAAATGTGGTGCAGACCACCTCAGCCCTGGGGTCACTCAGCTGGCCTCTACAGCCTCCCACCACTCACCCTAGGTAGGATCTGTCCTTCTTTATTTGTGCAAATGATACTTTGTCTCTGAATTGTAGCTGTACATGGGAAAGGTGCAATTAGCTGCTGCAAGGAGCCAGGCCTGTCTGCCTTCCCTTGTTTAACAGAGGCTTTAATTAAAGACCCCCTGATGCTAGAAAGGCACATTAATTATTCATCTGAAAACATTTACATAGAGTCCCCCGTTTCCCTTCTTCAATAAATTATCAGCTTCACATCTCCATAATTCATCGAAATGACTAAAAATACATTGTCTCAGCCTCCATCACCTCCCTTTTCACTTTGTCTATTCTAACTGTGATGGGTTCAGTATCTTAATGTGAAGGTCTCCTACTGCTCTTAAGTAAAAAGGGAGGATGGAATACAAGAGGGAGAGGGAGAGGGAAAGATTTGTCCCCTGATGGGAGTCATGCAGATGGCAGTAATTTTTGGTTTTTTCTTTCCCACAAAATTGGCATGATCCTGAGGTTTGAAGAAACTCATTGACTAAAGAAAATATATTTCCAGGGACAGAAGAGGTCTGGGTTTAGATGTTTTCTATGCTCAGATGTAGACAGCCTGTGTGATCCTTAGCCCAGCAGTTAATCTCCCTAGATCATCTCTGCACCTCACCTGTAGACCAGGCCAGCAGTTCCCTCTCTGCCTGGTAGAGGGATGGTTCTTTACTAGTTGTAAGCTGTTCTAATATAGGCGTGTGAAAGAGAAAAAAAGCAAAACAGATAAGGTTAGGCAGAGGGAGAAGCTTTGCAGCAATTCACAACAAAGATGTCACTCCAGGCACAACTGAGGGAAAATTCACTGCAAATGGTTTTCTCCAATGCATTTCACTTTGTGACAAAGTGAACCATCACATGAGAGAGGAAAAAAACAGTCCTCGGAGGGCTTGTTTACATGGGGAGTTGCAACAAATTAGTGTGAGGTGTGAGGTAATGTGCAGAAGTTGAAGTGCATTTAACTTCTGTGTGGGGGCTCTGATACACAAGGAAAATGGCCATGGTTTACTATGGTGACAATTAAACAAAAGCAAAGCAAAGGTCTCTTTATCTCCCTATATTTATGCAGGGCTTAACATGCTTTACCATGCACTCATTTCTCATCTTTGGTAATTTATTTTAACTTTCATGAATGTTCTAATCTGTAGGGATTGGAGAAGGGCATGCTGCACGTGGCTCTGAATACCTACTGTTCCTGGAAAACCTGGACCAGTCTCGGTGCCTACAGAAATCAGACCAGATGTGCTCTCCTGGGAGCAGGGGGAGCCAGATGCTGCAGACAGGTGATCTAGGATGATGGGTGAAACGGACAGGATGGATACTGGCAACTTTCTTGGGATGTGGTCAAAGAGGGCATTAGATAATGAACCAGGAAAGAAATGTTGACTTCAGAGGACTTGACCTCTAAATCTGAGACTAAAAATGAGGTGGAACTGATTACAAAGAGAGTGATTACAGTTATCTGAAGCATTACTTTATTGAATTCTGTGGGTTTTTTTCTTTCTCTTGCCCTTGTTACTGTTTTAGATGGGTTGTCTTGGCTCAGCAGTGAATAACATGGTGACAAAAACCTTGTCTGATCATGGGGCTGTGTCTGAATCTTGGGCAGTGCAATCTTAGAGCTGAGAGACTAGAAGCCCTTCCTGCATTCAATACATTGATTAAGTTTACTAAGATATAAATATCATCTACTGCTTACCAATTACATTATAGTTCAGATTATTTTATTAAGGGATCTGAATTAGCATTCTTCTGGATGTAAGAAGAGCATGTTTTTACAGGCAATAGTTAAAAGCTCCCATCCTTTTCTTCCATCTAAACAAATTGGATTAAAATTTTCTGTAGTGAAGTTTTTTAGCACTTATCTATGGAGACCCCTTAAAAATTGTCCAGGCAATGGCTTTCATCCAAAGGTATGTAAGTTTCAGTCTTGAGATACTCACAATCCAGCCTTTGCTGTTAAATTTGTATTGGCCTTAACATGCTTTGAAGTAATAATCAGTGCTGTGTCTCCAGGGGGATAGGACAATATGTAATTGGCTTAAGCAGAAGGAAGATCTCGTTAGACATTAAGAAGCCTTTACTAATGGTACAGTAATTAAGCACAGGAATAAATGGCTCGAGGCCTTCTGCCTATAGAGAAGTTTGGATGAACACACTGAATCTTGTCTTCTCCCACAAGGAAAGCAGAGATCATTCTTTGCAGTTTCTTTCAACTGTGTTTTCTATGATTCTGAAAATGTCCACAAAGTTTTCTTGCCAAAAGTGGCAATAGCAGCATTTTCATTGCCACTGCATTGTCATTGGAAATACTACCCCATCAGTGCCCCAACGGAAGAACAAGCTGAAATAACAGAATGCCAATGAGAGCATCCTTTCTTTCCAAGCTGGCAGGAGCAAGCCATTCTGGAAGGTGATGTACATCTCCCATAACCCATGCTCCAGCTTCCTTGGTTGAGCCAAATTGTCTTCCCTGCTTGTCAAATGGGAGAAGTGTTAACACTGTAATTAGAAACATTAAAGCAATCAAAATGAGCATACAGGCATAATTAAGGCACTATTGGTTTATGTCCCCTGCAGACATTCTTTTAGAATAAATGACTTTTTGGTTTAATTTAAGCCTCTTCCAAAACATCACTAAAACAAAGGGGCAAAGGAGTTTCTATCCATATATTCACCAGTAAAACTATTTAGTTTTCAATCTCATAACCTAGTTTATACTGGTAAAATTTCCCTGCACTGACTAAATAGAGGGTATTGCTGAATAAAGAGCTTAGCTTGAGAAGAATGAGTTGGGTCTGGACAATAAGAATCAAAGAGGAGCAAGAGAGACTGCACTGGCTCTGGATCAAGCCCTTCATAAAAGAGAAATTAGCTGTGCTGTGCCAGTTGGACATGATGTTATGAAAGTGCCATTTTTTCCTGAGAAGGAAAGGTACACCGAATATTTAAGAAGGCTGGTAGAGTTTTTTCCAATCTGGGTGAGTGCATAAAGGAGAGATGAAGATCAGCAACATTAGGTGAGTATGGAGGAGTTGCAACTCTTCTTCTCTGTAAGTCTAGAGTGGTCTTGCACTATGAAAGAGGTTGAGCCCCATTCTCAGTGCTCACTGGGTTAAGCCTTGGAAAAGTAGGTGTTCAGCTCTGACTTGCTGAGGCTGAGCTGTCTGCAGAAAGTAGCCACAACTTGTCTAGTTGAGAAAGATGGGCCCAGCACTGTGTGTGCATGTATATGTGGCGTGATTTTGGTGCTGAAAAAGAAGCACAATTGCCACCCATTAGAAAAGTTCTGCCCCTTGGTTCCTCATTCTGCCATAGGAATACTTTTCCTTGTGATCCTGGTAGTTGTAATGGCCAATTCAGCCTAAGAAAAGGGGCTCAGTGTTACCCAGGGGTCAAGGCAGAGTTGCTTGCACCAAGTGACTTCATATAGAATGGGAATCTGCACATCCAAATGTGTGAATATTTTCTGTCCTGGCTGCCTTCAGCTCACAGGAAGGTTGAGGACTGGAGGACTGGCATGTGGACTTTATTTGAGGTTGATGTTAACCTTTCCACTGGGTTAACATCAGGTTACAGGGTCGACTGAGTATTCCTAATGGTCTGGGAAGAATATTCAAATTTGACCGTCTCTGCAGGGATTTGATCTTACAATATGCTCTCAGAAATGTCTTCCTTGTATCCACTCTTCCCTGTTTTAATGAACTTCAGGTTTTTGATTTATCCTCTGATAAGATCCCATGCAAACCCTCAATCTGTCTGGTATAGGCAAGAAACGTGATAGAGCCAGCTAATGGTGATGCAGATGGAAGGACGCTTTCTTTGAGGACCGCCTTCCTGACAGGGTTAGCAAGGCCTGTGTTAGCACTGTGGGGTCACTGTCCCACTCATGGCTATTCCAGACTCAGCTGTTTGCCCATGAGGCAGAAGAGTGACAGCTCCACAGTTGGTATCTCCCACCACCAGTTCCTGGACTTGGCTGCTGTGAGCTGCAGGCTAAACTCATCACGTATTCCTTCCTGCAGGTAACATGACAAGCAACAGGTACTGCAGGATACTGCTGCAGCTTTCTGGTCCTAGTACTACCCTCACAGATACCTAGTGGCATCCATCAGGATCCGAATGTTCCTGTGCTGGGCAGCTGAGAAGAGTTTGCAGCGTAAGCCAGAGGTAAATAACAGACTGAGTCTGAGTTTCATTACAGTTCTTCATGCTAAAATGAGCCATGGTAAGAGTCAATGGGTGTACCCTTCCTCCCCAAAACTGACTAAGAAAGAAGTTCAGAGATGTAAGGGGAATTTTTTGGCTCATATGTTGGCACACAGATGAAGAACTGTGGAAATGACGTTTGTCTTTGCTCACTCTAGCTCTGGCTATGATCTCTGCAGTCATACAATGACTGGAACAAGTAGCTCCCTTATCCCAAAGCCTTGCCCTGTTACTGCTTCCCCTGCTTGCTTGGCTTAGGTTGCCTGGGTTAGGATTGCTGAAGTTCCTGGATAGGGAAAGAAGCACAAGAGAACCTTTATGCTGTAGACTCTCCTGCAGCAGCTCTGCAGAGGGGCACAAATGCCACTCTTCTGCCTCACTTTTTTTGTCCCTGTCCCCAGTGAATGTTGCCACAGCTGACATGCCATCTGTACAGAGCAGACTGATGGCCCTTTCCCTTGCCCTCTGACCTCTGCAGAGGCAAGGGGCTGGCAACTGGCTGCAACAGACGGGCAGAAGGACAAGGTGAACGTCACAGGCAGCACCAAGAAAATCCATCTGAAACCTTGCTCCATATGGGGAAGTACAGTTCCAGCTGTTCAGCCTTCAGAGTAAGCTGGCTCTGAAGCTGCTGCTACCCTGGCTGTAATGCTAGGCAACCACAGCCCCATCAGAGCTGGTGAATGGGGGAAAGCAGCAGGGGTAGCAGCATCACGCTGGTACAAGGAATCTCGTGATGCTATTGCTCCCCATGATTATGCTGTTAACAGCCAAGCAGGGTGGAGTTTAATGAGCAAAGGTAGATGAGAAAAGGAAAACAACTGAGACAAATGATGTTTAAATGTGATGGCTCATTAAACAAAAGCTCTCTGTTATGTTTCTTTCCTTGGTAGCAACAAAAGGGACAATGGCCATAAGTAAAAGGCAACCCACTGACAACAGGAAGGATTTATAGAAAGCAACACACTTAATTTAGCTGCTCCAGCACGAATGAGCAGAGATATTTTGCATCAAGTAACTCAAGTGAAGGATTTTGCAATGTCTTTGTATGAGACAGAGTGCTTTCTTCTGCCCAAACCATAGGAGCTTCTTGCTATTTGAATATCAAGAACAAGTCCTGCTTTTCTTCATATCTGAATTCTTGTTGTCTTCTGCAGATGTTTTGCAGTGCAGAAGTCAGTGCAGTGTGAGCTGGGGGCCTCATATTAATGTGTCAACCATCTTGTCTGGCCTGGCTTAACAATGCCTGCCTGTGGGGCCTTGCTCCTGACCAGATACTGTAGCTTTTACTGAACTGTAGGCCTTCACAGATTTTGGGAAGTTAGGCTAATCAATTCTCCTTCAAAAGATGGCAACAGCTTCACTAGTGTCCTTCCTGACAGATGTAAAACCACTTCCCAAAGCATCTGTGGGGTAGAGGCTCCACACCTCCCCACCTGAGCAGCTATTCCAGTGTTTCATTGTCATAATCCACCTTGTCAGTATATTGCCCTCTCCAGTCAGGATATGGAGGAGAGACTATTTCCTCCTTCTTTGGCAAAGCCTTACTATTGATTGTGTAGTAGATTGCCTTTCAGCTTTCAACAACAGGTGAGAAAAGATCTCCATAATGTTCATCTGTCTTACAAGGCAAATGGCTGCTCTGCATTTGTATAAATCATGGAACTGTGTGTGATTTTGTGCCTCAAGAAAAAGATACAGTCTATCTTACTGAAGTTCCTATTGTGTTATTTATGAGACTGGTGAAGGCAATAGTCTTCAGGCATGAAATACCTGATCCCCCAGGAGCTCCCACCATTAAGCTCCTGACCTGAGAATTTGGCCCTGCAATCCATCCAACAAGAGGAGAGATGGGTCCCTGGACTTCTTTGCCAGTTCAAAATGTGTCAGGAATGAGAAAGACATTATCCCTTCTGATGTTAGAATATCTTACATAGCAAGAGAATGATATCTTTACTGTTCTTTACTTGTTTTCTGCATGGGCAACTCAGCCTTATCAGAGATTTCATTGTCCAGTACTGGAAAATTTAGTCATTTGGATGCTGTAGAAAGTGTGATGCTAGGTCTCTCCATAACAAAAAGCAGCAACTTCAGAGCAGATGCAGAGAGATAAGATTTAAACCTCCACTATTCACTGGCCTTTTTGAGGGTCATGTGCCAAGGAGCTAACACAGATTCTAGCATTCCTGGTGAAATGGTGGTGCAGTGGTTTTGTTGGTTGTGCTCTGCACATGGCTGCACTGACATCGTAAACCACAGTAAAACAGGTAAGTTCGTTCTGTCTGATGTAACAGAAGGTCTTCTGTCTCCAAATGTCATTTGATCCCAGAGGGATTGAACTGATTTGAAAGCAGCTTTCATCATCACCCTCTCTGTTCCAGGTGAGGAGCTTGGACCATTGGAACTACCTATTCACAAATCTCGTGGGAAGGCAGCCAGCAAAATGCAGTGTCTGTACAGTAAGTGCTTATTGGTTAAGAGATGGTAACTCTGTGGACAGGAAAAATGCTGCTGAGACAATTTATCTACAGTGAGGAGTTTAAACATTCAGTTCTCACTTCTGTACCACTGCATCTCCTACTTAGTGGAAGTCAAAATGTTGCAGTTGAGCAACATCTCATTTTGTGCATAGAAATCAATGATCTGATTGATTGCCCTCAGACTGGTTTTTGTTCAAAATTGCTGAAGCCCCATTACCTGGATGATATGAGTCAGAGAAATTAAAGTCTCACTGATTATGATGTTATAAGGCAATCTGAGTCTGCAAAAGAATAACCTACCTATTTGATATCAGGGCATGTTGTGTTTGCAATTGACACTTTGAAGGCAGATACCTAAGGCTAGAGCAAGCTACAAGAAAAGCAGACCACAACATTAAGGCAAGGCCAACTGAATATTCAGTGACTTAGAATCTGGCAGTGAGTGAATTTCCAAAAATTCTTACTGACAGCAAGATTTACCTCCAACTGCATTGCTAAAGTGCGGGTATGTGGAAAGCTGTGACACTGCAGAGATCAGCAGAGATCCAGTCAATGCAGGTGGTGCATTGGAGAGTTGTGCTGCTCTTGTTAGACGCAGTAGACATAGCTGATGGGTTGAGTGGCTCTTCAGAGTCTGCAGCCTGCATTGACTCCTTTTCTGTTGACTGAAAGGAGACATTTGGCCCCAAGGTCACATGCAGGTACCCACAGTCCAGACAGCCACATCTCACACTATCTGTGAGTATGCATAGTTCTTCTCACTCCTGAATTACAAACCTCACCTTGGTGTGCACCATGTCAGTCAATAACAAAAGCAAGCAGCTGGAAAAGGTGGATGCCACAGAATAATCTCCAATTCCCTGGGAATAATATCAGTTTAGTGTTTAAGACCAGTCCTTCCACCTTATTTCACACCATAAGAATGTAGAAAGTGTTTGGGAGCTGAGTCTTGAGTCGGAATGTCTTCTGAAGGGTATTTTCACAAAACATTTAATCCCAGAAGTCAAGAATGTATAAATGTATATATAAATGTCTTCCCCCTTGCAAAAGGGAAACCTTTTTGCCCACCCTGTCTATCTTATAAATGACTTCTTCTCCTGACTTTGCTCTGATGGATTTCCTAGAGTTTTCTTTCCAGGTGGCCTCCCTCCAGCTTCATATGTACTGATGACCACATTTTCTTCCTGTGTCTGTTGAAGGCAATGACCACTATATCTGCTCCAAAACAGCTCCCCATGGACAGATCCAGGGAGCTTCTCATGACAAAGAGGAATTTGATGTTCATATACAATATGCTGGCATGTAAACCCACCAAGGATGACCAGAAGAAATGGTACCTGGCTGTCTTCATAAATTTCCTCAAGTGCCTGGTGGGTAGCAGAACACGCTCTTGCCAATGACTGCTGAGATTGCAATACAAAATTAACCTAAAGCAGCTAAAAAGCAACTGGAGGGGAAGGATGTATTTTATGTCTATTCAGTCAAAAAGTCCTCAGAATTAGTTGCCTGAAGTGTTTGGGAAAGCTGACAAAGTATAATAGCACAGAGACTATTTTCTTGCTTCTTAGCAAAGACAGCATTAATCGTCTGGGCTTAATATAGCCTTCCACATGCCAACTGGGTGCAAAATTATGGATGGTATTAGAAAACCACTTACAATGTGGACAGGCTTAAAGTGCAGTAAGCTGTGGGGTGTGGATGCAGATGGAGTATGCCTAAGGACAAACAGTGACCTTGAGAATTTTATGCCATGTCTCTGGAGATATAGTGCCTCTTCATTATGAACCTGACAGACATGGTGGGGCAGGGAAGGACTTAGATTTGGAGCCAGGCTTGAATTTTGCAGTCCAGGTATATCTAGAGATGTCTGAGCATGAGAGATTTACTGGAAAGGGTTGTATACACCCTTATAATAATATGTATTCATAATGTATAGGCCAATATACATCAAGAGTGTTTCAGAGAGAGAATCCATGGCTTTGGATGTTTGCAAGAACAGCATGTATAGAAAAAAAACATCATTTTCTGTGCCCAACCTGGCTTGATTGGTGTACCTTCTACCAAATAGTTTTCCTTATTTTGATAGAAAAGGAGCGGAAGTATGGTGGAGTATCTCATCTGAGACTTTGTCTTAGCACTTGAAGAATGCAGAGTATATCAAATAAGGTCAAACCCTTTAACACCCTGCATTGTAACATCTGTACAACACAGCTTAGAGATTGTTGTTCTGGTATTACTACCTAGTAAAGTGGGCTCAATGGTGCAGTGCTTATATAACATTATTTTTTCTGTAAATGAATTGTGTCTCAATCCTGTTTTTCTCCCAGTAGATTCTTGAAAGTTATTAATAAACAATTTTAACTAGTAAGTTTCAGGTCTTGCAATGTATTCTTCATTGTTGTATATATAGTTAGCCTCCTTGGTCATGCAGCAATCTCTCTTGGTGGTCTCTGATGAGGAGATTAATTTTAAGAGCATGATAATAAATATACTGTCGTTAAAGTATTTTGGACAAATGTAAATCGTTGCTAAAATTAGAAGACATTCAGTGCAGTATTTCCACCGTTATCCAGACACTGACATACAACATCACGCAGACTGAGTCGAGCGGAAGGCTGATTCACGGATCAGGATTTCTGATAATCAACCAACACTAGTATTTAGGTAATTATGTCTGTAAAGGATGTTATGACATCTCTATCTTACGTGTAGTACCAGTTACTGAGACAGCTTCTTTTTATAACTAAAATATACCTTTCCTGCCTGAAAACATTATGATAATTGTGGGAATGTCTCTTATTACTGAGCCACCTACCACTTGATGAAAATGACAGAGCTCAGCTTGTGTGAATTAATGCTGAAAGCACAGAGGAGACTAGCTATGGCTCCTCATCTGACTACTGGAAGCATGAAAGGTGTGGAAGCAGGGCTGGAGCTGAAAGAAGCAATTAAAAAGAAGGGGAAGTGAGAACATCCCAGCATTTCCAAGTGTCATATTCTCTTGTTAGTGGACAAGATGACTGCCACTGAGACCCACTAAGCTGAGGGGCTGATCCATGTCTTGCCTTCCAGCTGGAAAAGGGGCCCCCGGGAAATGGCTGCATACTGTGCCACTGCTTTGCTATTGCACCTATCCAGAGGGAGGAGCATCCTTTGCTGCTGCATAGGCTCTGGTGCAAACCCCTCTCCTGGCCACAGCCAGGAAGGGAGCATTGACTTCACAAAAAGCAGCTGCTGTGCACTTAATGTCTTGTGGTGTTGTTACCAGATGTGTTGCTTTTTAGTTATACTGGGGATCCATCTTCCTTCCCAGCCTGAAACTGGGAAGCATAGCTGTGCTCCTCACTGCTAGGCCACCATTTGGATTTGGGCTGTGAATGGAGGGTCAGCCCTGTCTCCAGACCACAGGCACACACTCATCTCTGACCTTCTCACTGGCAATCTTCCAACAAACTCCGTGCCATGTTCAGATTTGGGGAGAAGTAGCCTTAATTGTGTGCCAGACCTCTGATGCACACCTTGCAAAATCTTCTGGGGTCTGTCTGAATGACTAAATAACCAGGCCCAAGGTGCTTGCTCTGAGCTGGAGTGCTGTAGCTGTGCTGGTGTTCATCTGAACCAGCAGTTCAAGCTGCTCACTGTGCTTCTTCCACTGGACGATACCTCACCATCCCTGCTTCCTTCTCCCTTTTCCCTTCCATCCCCACGGCAGGAAAAACTCCTTGGCTTTTAGGTGGGGGTAGGTCATGGAAGATGTGTGTTCTCCTTTGAGACTTGCCCACTGCTTGGCTTAATTAATCCTGACACATTGCAGTTGCTGTTACAGAAGAAATGTCAAGAGAAATTAGACCAGCTGGTAGCATGAAAACTGGGGAAGCGTGGTGCCTCACTTTCCTGGGTAGATCTGATTTGCTTTCCTGGCAGGGGCTGTGGGGGACTGGATGGCTGTGAGCAGAAGAGTCTGACCTGTGTCACCTGCTCATGCCACAGTTGCCTTGCACCAAGATCCAGCAAAAGGACATCAAGGACCTGTTCCCCAAACAAGCCAAGCAGGGGATCTAACCAGCAGCAAGTGGCATGGCTGGGCTTGCATGAGAACTAGGACAGCCCTGGGATCTGGCTTGGCTTAGGGTCCTGGTTACCTGAAGCGTAAGGCTGTGAGGAGCTCTGGGGCTTTCTTGAGCTCCTCAGGGAGGAGACAAGCACTACTGAGTTGCTTCTTTATCTTATTTTTTTTTTTTTGTCTATGAGCATCTTAGCCGCTGTTTCTCACCATTTCCTTCACCTTTATATCTACTTACTTGAATGTTTTCATATACCAGTCAATTTTGTGGGATTTATCAGCAGCTTTCATGCTTTTTTTTTCTTAAACAAGCAACTTTCATATTTGATGTTTCTTTAGACCATCGCATCTGAGCTCTTTCTTTTCTGCAGTGATCTGATTTAATAAAATGAGAAGCCAGTCTAATAATGCACAATGCAGCTGCACAATGTGGATGCTTTGTGAGTGTGTATTTCCTTTAACATCATGTCCTCTGTGCTCTTCTGTGGCACATCAATTTGTAAGTGTGCAAATGCCATGAACCTGGAATAGAATTCCACTTGCAGAGAGCTGGCTTTAACACTTAAATATGGCCCAAAGTTCAGGAGCATTTTTTGTGCTATCTTGGGGATGCATGCAAGTAAAATTTCACCTCTGCTTGATGATTGGCAAAAAAATCTCTTTGTTCTACGAGACAGGCACTTACTTGCCAAGGGCATGTTACTCATATTTAAATATTAAGAACAAGACCTTGCCATGGCATGGTGTCTCTAGCTTGAGAAGCTCAGAAGTAAGTTTAGCTTCTGGTAGGATAAAAGGGATATTTTTCTCCTGTTTTGAACACATAGATTGCACATCCTGTTGTGGTGTTGAAGGTCTCACTCCTGATTTCTATGCTGGGCTCAGTGGAGGAGTGCTCCTCTGGGACTCCTCTGGGGAATGGATCATGAGCTGTGCTGCACCAAGAAGCAGAGAAGAGACCAGGGACTCAGAGAGAAGAGCAGAGAGGAGGAAAAAGAAGGATGGTTTTGTGAGGGCCAAGCCACTCCTTAAGGGATAACAACCTGCCTGCAGCAGATCTTTTGGTAGCTGTGATGGCACCATCAGGTTCTTTACCCTGCCCCAGCAAGTTCGAAGCTCCGGGGTTGGTCTAGGCACAAGGTTACCCAGGCCAGGAGGTTGTAGGAGGCAGCAACACAGTCACTGTCTCTTGTCCACTGCACCTATTTGTGCAAAAGAAAGCTGAGTTATTGTTGGCCAGTGACAGCCCCTCTGATCTGCAGCAATTGGTGCATTGTGGTGGCTGTGTGTCCACCAAAGCTCAGCTGACCCCTGAGAGAACAGTGCCATGGTCTTGTGCACTGTGTCCCTCATCCCCATCCTACTCCATACTCCTCAAAAGGTCACAGCACTGCTTGTTCTTCTCTCTTGTGGTCAGGGAAAAAAGGGATGTTGTTTTGTGTTGTGGAAGACTTGGTTTTTTGGAAACAAGCCCTTCTCTCTCACTTTCTGCTTGATCTGGAGCTTACTGCACATATCCAATGTGTAAGAGGGCAAAGGGAATGGGATTTGGGGGCTATGAAAAGCCTGGCTCAGATATCAATCCCTGTCCCCATGTCCATTCATTTTTCCTTTGCTATACCACCTTCAAGAGGTCCCAGTCAAGAGTCCTAGAGATTGCTGGACTGAGTGTAACCAGGCTGCAGAAAATGCTTGCTGTCTGCGGTAACAGCAGGTCTACCTGCCCTCTGGGTGGTGAGTTTCTGAGTGAGTGAATTTATAGGAGGCCAGAACCCAGTAGGTATCACTGCTCCATGGGTCCTAGCATCCATTTCCTTTTTGGAAGAGCTTAAGGAGCTGTGAGCATGGGAAGCAGCCTCCCAGCCCTGTGTGAAGAGGGATGTGTGTTTGCATGGTGCTGATCATGCTGCATGAAGTGGGAATGCACTTCTGCCATGTATAGGCCACTGCCTGAGCTGGGGCTGTCTCATGCTGAGAGAGGTGCCCACGTGAGGGCTGCTCTGGTATTTTTTTCCACAAATCACGTGTATTTCATTGACCAAAACTGTCCACAACTTAGAAAGGGATGGCCAGTTTAAGTCATTTTAACACAAGCACACAAGGGCCCCATGGTGCTGAAAGGATGGCTGTCCCAACTCCCAGGCACTGCTACCCTGTTGGAAGTTGCCAGCCCAGCACAATCTGCTGGGGAAGCTGTTCAAGTTTCCCTCCCTCATCCAAGCTGTGCACAAACCTCAAGCTTAGCTCACATCAGCCGTTCTGATGACACTGAGGTACATCTGCTCTTCCACTGGCATGGCTGAACCTGAGGGAAGGCACCTCTTCATTACCTGAGGCCTTTCTCACTCACAGCCTTACCCTGGTTTAATTAAAGCACCACAAGCCTCTCCCTGAGCTCTCCCATGTTAGTCTAAAAGTGTTTTACATCTGCTTTTTAATTCATAATTTCCTTACAGACTTAACTTGGATCATCATAAGCTTTTCTCAATCCTGTAGAGTACAAGCAAAGTCGGGAGAGCTTCCACTAAATGTGTGTTACACCAGCACAATTTTATGGGTAGGCAAGCTCTGATCAGCATGACTGAGGACATGTGAATATTCACAGCCATTAAAGTCAAAATAAATACAGTGGGGGTGACCTAATAGATTCAAACAGTCAATGCAGTAGCAGGAACTGCTGTCAGTGTCCATGAACAAAGAAAGACAAAGTTCCTTCAAAGAAATAAAAAAAATATATTCAGTCTGCATTATTCACCCAACCACAGCTTCTCAGGGAAACCAAGCTGTTAATATCTGGAATGGGAGAAAGCAAAGCAAAAAGTACAAGAGAAATGGAAACAAAGTATTTTTTCATGTTTTAGCTACCAGGACTAAACTATTAAACACATTTGCTCAGGATAGAAGGATGTGAGATATGAAGCCCTCAGGCAGGAGCAGTGGTACACAAAGATACCTCTGAGCTTTTCACTTTGGCTCTGAAAGGTGCTCCAAGGATGGTTTTCAATGGACCCATGTGAAGGAAGGAGAGATGCCCCCCACACCCTTTCCTGTAGGACTGCAGATAGTAGGAATAGAAGGATTGGTGCTTGGCTGTGTTGGGAGGGAAGACTTACTGATGGTTCTGCTGTCCTCATACTCATGTTCTTGAATAAACCACTAGAAGTTAACTATCATTAGTGTCTCAACAAATTACAAAAAAGTTTGGGGACCTGCTCCTTTGGGCACTTTAGTAAACCTGGACCTTATTAGACATCTTTTAGAAAGTCAGCAAAGTCTTTGCACATTTACTTCAATGTTATTAATTTACAAGGGCTACTCAATTAAGAGAGTCCACTAACTTGTAAAACTTTACTTATTTACGCTGCTTCTCAGCAAAGGATTTTCTCAGAGCGTGATGATGATAAGCTTAGGCATTACAAATCCTCTTGCTGCTTTTGTCAACAGGCAGCCTGAGAGCATTAATCAGAGAGATGCACACTTCCCAGCAGTGGCTTTGCTCCAGCTCCCTGCCGCTTCCCTGCTACAGGGTATGGCCCTGCAGGGCACCAGCTTCCCTCCGAGTCTGGAGGAGCTCTGCACACCGGCATTAGCTTTTACCAGGGCTGGGGACCCCATTTGAAAGGCAGCAGGAAATTGGGATGCTTATCATGACCACTTTTTAGGCAGCAGGCAAGATGAGGCTGTGTTTGCCTCAAAAGCAAAGTGCTGTCCCCGAAGTGTGCATTTTGGCTCAAGGCAATTTTCTCACACCAGTGTGTCTCCAGTGCATGAAGCTTCATCAGGGCAGGATGTGGGGTACACCTGGGCTTCAAAGCGTGCTTCAAATCACTTTTCAGACAAGTGAAAAATTGCAGTTCAACTTACTGCTGCAGAGAAGGGAAATGGGAGTGCAGGGTGAAGAGGACTGGGAATATTGTGACCTCCAAACCCTCCAGATCATCTTTAGGGATGTCCCAAATGCTCCTTGTTTGTCTAGGAGCCTCCAAGTCATTTCAGGCCAAGTCAGTCACACAGCTCTGTGGTGCTCACAGAGCAAATGTGGTAGGTAAATGCTGCTGCTACTCCTGGGAGGTGCTTGTATACATTAATGGTATGAGGAACTTGGCATGATTTCTGCCCTGCCCCAGCCCAGGGTGTTATTTTTCCCTCTGTCACTGCTGCAAGTGAGATTTAACAAGGATGATTTTCTCATTCCCGATAGTTACTGAGATTTTGCTCTGGGCACTTGGTGAATCCCCATTTCCCTGTGCAGACACTGTGGGTGCACAAAGTGTGAAATTTGAACCCACCTGGCAGACTGGGACAAGTCCTTCCTGCATTATGGATTCATTGAGATGGTGCTGGGGAGGGTCAATCAGTCAACTAGCTGCTATGGGCAAGAAAGCCACTGTCACAGGCAATGAGAAAAAAGGGTAGCATCCATCTGCCTCAATAGGCAGGTATTAGACACATGGAGAGTTTGACACAGGTTGTGTAGCAGTGAATTATTGTACATTTTGACCTTTTGTGCAGTCTGCCTCTCTGGCTGCTTGGACTTCTTTCTGTGTTATTCAGAGCATTATGCTGTGTATCGACATTTGCCTTCTTTGAAAGCTGCAGGGAGAGGATTATCCCTTGCTTTCCTACATGGAAAATACCAATAATGAAATTGAATGCAGTGGGCTCTTCCTTCACTAGGAGCTTCAAGGCTTCACAAGCATGTCATAAGCGTGGTGGTAGCCTTTGCTGCCCTGAAAGGGTTTGCTTCTTGAAGCAAATTGATTTCCCCTCTGAGTCAGCATGAAAGCAAAGTTTTTCAGCTCTGACTATTCTACAGGTGCTTGTGCAAAATCTAATGAATGTGTTAATGTGCAATGCAAGGATGTTGCTAGGAAACTTGTGAGAGCTAAATGAGGAAATGCTGTTAATAGAGGCAAGTGGCAGGGCCTCAAAGTTTTCCTTTGCAGCCCTGCTGATGGTTATTATTATATAAACAGGGCCAGTTGTGGCACTGTGTTGGGTCATCCTCCGGTGACAGCAGGTCTGCTTAAAAAGCAGTAAAAGTAAATTAAAAAAAGGCTTGACTCTTATAGGTTTTGATGTTCTTCCATCCCAGATAAACTTTACTACACTATCTGCTTCTGTAAAGGGCGGGTAAGTGCCTTCTCTTGCGATGTGCTGATGGGAACTTTGCTCTGCCTTGTTTCACTGTGCCTATTTGACACTCACTAGTGACTGATCTGAATAGCCTGTGCAGACCTGTCTAAGCCCCAAACTGGGGCAGTGCTTTCCCAGTTAGCCTAAAAAGTTTTTTGAGCTCTAGAGCACTGAGGGAAATGATTTTTGCCTCTACCTTTGCCTGTCTCCAGTGGGCCTCCTAGAGTTTAATTCAGCTCAAAGATGATATTGAATGAGAGATTTTCTTCCCTTCTTTGTGGTGTTAAAATGCCCATAGATCCCAATGGATGCAAAGTTAGCAGTGACTGCTAATATCTTACGTTTGGAAGAGGCCAAAAAGCTTTTGGCTCCGTTTGCCTGCGGGCACACTTAAATGATCTTCCCAAATTAAGCCCTCTTGCCTTTCCCTCCTAATGGCACATTGTTACTGTAACAAGTGTTGCTCTTCATGCCATTACTAACCCTAAGAAACAGCCCATTTTGCTTCTTCTGAAGGTTAGGGAGTTCTGGGCTTGTTCTCTTTTGGAGAAACATTCAACTGTGTATGTTATGTACTTTCCAACTGCTGAGGAAGTTTGGGCTGGCAATCCTGGCTTCCTTCCAGCTGAAGCTGCGACATTCTGCTGCTTTAGCTTTTCTTCCAGCCTCTTCAGTTCATAATACTTCTATTCATGTCATCACTTGTTGAATTAATTTTTATCTTTTTTTTTTCTCTCCTTTTTTTTTAGAAACAGCTAGGGAAAAAAAACAAACCAACAAAAGAAAGTTGCAAAACTCCAGCAGCAAAAGTTTTCTTTTGTTCTTACTTGTTCTCTCATCTAAGAGTGAACTGCAGGTGCCAGCTGTCAGCTGGAAAGACTTTGCTGTGGTGTGGTGTGGGGATGGGAGCAAGTTGCATGCCAGGTAAGCTTTGTTTTGGAATGAGTTGACAAGGGAGTTGTTGCTAATGTATCCTGGAGTACAAGTTGTTTATGTGGCTCATCTTGAAGAAGCCCTGATAACCTTTTAGCCCACTGCATGCCTACTGCTGGGGAAAAAAAACCCAACCTTGGAATAATAGTAGTGAATTTAAAATGTTGTTTGGAAAAATTCTTCCTCCTTGCCTCCCTAATGTTCAGATCCAAAGATTTATTTTTAATCTTGAAGGCTTTGCAAAAGATTATCTGATTTTTTTTTCATCTCTTAGTGATCTAATAAAAATTAATTCCTTTCCCTAGAAATGTTGTCTCAGCTACAGCCTAAAGAATTCACAACTACAACAATACTACTACTGTGAACAAAGTTGCCTCCATTTCAATGAATCCAACTGTGTAGAATTCAAAGGGAATTATCTGTGCAACCATTTAAAAATTACTCAAATGCATTTCTATGCAGAGAAGTCATAGCATTAAAATCTCGAGTCTTTTCAGGACATGTGTCCCCTTTGTGCAGCTGGGAGCTGCCCTTCCCTAATAACATGAGGCTCCTATTTCTATCCCTTCACAACCACCAGGCATTAAAGATGAGAGGGTTTTTGTTGTACAGGGTTTTTATGCCTAGAAAAGCATCACTTGCCCAAGGCTGAATCTGAATCTTGTCTGTCCTGAGTGAGGATAGTTTGGGGAGAAATGCCTTTGAAACCGATGAGTTATTTGTAACACTAGAATACATTTGGTGGAGATGAATTAATGGGTAGAGTACAGCTGAGTGGTGAAAGGTACATGATTAATTCAGTTTTGACAAGACTGTATAATTTATAGCCTGGATCACACCTTCAGTTAGGCATATCACATTCTTTATTTCTACAACTGTAGAGCCTAGGAATACCAAACCTGATGTCAGCCATAGTGTGCTTGGTGCTGCACACAAACAGAAGTACAGAAATAAAGGTACAGTGTGAAAGAGAAAGAGCACACCTGAATAATGTTGAGACTATTTTGGGAGGCAATCCTGCTCACCAGTGAAATATTGAACTATTGAAGCTTTCATGCTTGATGACTATTTCCATAAATGTCCCAGTTTCTGTCTTTGCAGCCATTCCTTCGTGGAGGCCAAGTTTGATTCCAAGGAGATATAAGCTGAGAGGGCAGGACAAGCATTGCAAAGGCAGATGTCTAGTGATGCTGTAGATGATGTGGGGTTCGGATGCCAGGGTCACCAGAGATTTGCTTATGAGGGATGTGTGGGTTCCCGCTTTCTGGTAAGCTGAAACTGTAGGACAGAATGATAGAAGAGAAAGGGAATTTGCCTATAAAGGAAGGGGTCTATCCCATGCAGGAAAAGGTTAATGTGCCTTGTTGTAGATATGACCCAAGTGATGAGGAAAGCTAGGTAGGCTGGAGCTTTTGGGCTTCTGTAAGGACAGTAGCTGCCCTTGCTGTGGGCCCATCTCTCAACATCAAACAGGGGAAGGGAAAAAGCAGGTTAAAAATGGACTCCAGCCCCTTTGCACTGTGGGGGAGGACCGCCTGCCAATGGGTGTGAAGTGGATGTCAGTCAAAACCCCATGTTGCTATTGTGGCACTGAAGATCTCGCTATCCTACCTGTAGGGCTTGCAAGGCTGTTGTAGGAGCTCTGCTCTGCACCTCTGGCCCACCTTGGGGCTGCTGCTCACTGCAGAGCTTGTGCTCCCCTTGTTAGTGATTTCAGAAGTATCGCTGCATAAATCAATATGCAGGAAACTAACTTAGCATCTGCCAGGTGTCTGTTTTCCTGTAGCCTTCCCCAGTATTTCAGACTGGATTGGTAATGAGCAGAGAGCTATATTTGTGTGGAAGTGAGATGCCAGCTCCTTAAGGATTCATTTATTGGGCTGCAGGCCAAGGAATATTTTGGCCCTTGATTGCACGTTGCTTGCTGCATTTACTTAATCAAACGGGGAAGCTTTTAAACTTTCAATCCAACAACAGGAATACATTATTGTACAGTCCTCTGATTTCCTTACTAGCAACATGTCAGTAATGAAAATGGGGCTAAGGAGGAAAGAATCAACAGTGTCATTTGTCTGAGTCACTCTGGGATCCAGGTATGGATAAGGACTGTGCTCTTGTCTCTTTTATAACATCAAGATCTATTTTATGAGATGCCTTAGAAAAATCTGGTTTGTAGCTGTTTGATATCCTAGAGAAATCTAGCTGCTTTTTTTCTCTTTTGGGAGAGGGATTCATCCTTGGAGATGACACCTCCTGGAAATCATTATAGAAAATAGTATCCGTGGTAACTGGAGCTGATATTTCTATACGCAGAAGAAATCTGTGCCATCTTAAACTGGGAGTTGATTGGATGGGGGAGGATAACTTCAGAAAAAAAGCTGCTTTGAAGCACTAGAGAGAGGATCAGGAGGCCATGTGAGGTGCTCAAATGTAACTTTACACACCAGTAAATACAACCTTACACACAAGTGTAAACCCAGTCCCAAATTCAGTAGTACCTGCATCATCTTTCAAATGCTGGTATGTCCAGAGAAGTCTTTTTGGACCTTTCCTGTCCTACAGGCACTTTAAGTTGTTAAACTATGTTTATGCAGATACTACTGTGAGAACACTTGCTTTGGTTAGCATGCCCTGTTAGCAGAATGAGCTTGCTCTCATCCTCTGCTGATTAAATCAGATTGAGCTGAAGTACTGGTGCAGGGATGTAGAGGGCTTGATCCATTGCCACAAGAAAACAAGGAGACACTCAGGAAGCTGAGCTTCTGAAGCCTGGAGGAGAGAGGGGATAGGGGAACAGGCACCTGTCTGCCAATATATATGTCAAAGTCATAAAGAATATGGATGTAGACCCTTTTTACTGAGGATAATTAGTGGAGAAGCGCAGAGAAGGTTTGGAATTAGTGTCCATGAGATTTTGAAGAATTGACTGGTCAGAGCTCCAAGCAACATAGTCTGAATTAAATTTTGACCCTAATGAAATTGTTAATTTGCTAATTATTTTTTTAAGTGAGTGGTATTTGTTTTGGTGGGTTTTTTTGGGTTTTTTTGGTTACTTTTGCTAAACTTAGATGACTCATAGACAGCACTATTCCTTCAAAGCTTTAAGGAAAAAATCTCTCAAACTTTTTCTATATTTGAGAAGCTCAAATATAGAAGCTGAACTGGAATCTCTTGACAAAAGGATGCAATATGGGGAGAAAACAGTTTTGGTAGAATTTTGGTTGAAAAACTTGGTTCAGGTCTGTGCTTACTTTCAGATGTGTCCAGGCAAAGTGAACAACACTGGGGACTGTAACTAGGACTCCTCAGAATTATTTCATATTCACATTCTAGTTGCACCCAAGGGCCTACTGGTAATGGAGCCCACCATAGGTTGGTCCACATGCCTTTGAAGAATAGGCAGATGAAGAAAAAAGTGAATTTTTTATTAAGGGCTTAATTTAGCTAAATTGAATTGAATCTGTGCTACCACACTGAAAACTCCAATTGGTTTCCTAAAAGTCTGATCCCCTGTAGCCCTCTAGCTGGGCTGGAAGTGCTGTTGTGTTTCCCCAGCAGAACAGGCTTTCTCTGGCTGACCAACATGCAGCTGCTATTACTTTGTATCTTTTTGGGAGCCCCTGTTTTCAAAAAGACAAACTCAGATGAGGTAATGTGCTCCCTGCTCCTCATATTGATACAGCAGAGGAAAATGCAGGCATGGTGTGATAACAAAGACCTTGAAAGAAGGGACAGAGGATGCAGTACAGAGGAGAAGAATTGGGGTGATGACAAAAGAGGTGCAGGATACCAATGTGGACATCAGCTCTGCTCACTAATGATCAGATAAAGAAATGGGGACATGAGAGCTGGACAAAACAAGTATTAAAAAAGAAGAAAAAAAAATCAATATATGTAAGAATTCTCCATGTGTAGTAAATCTGGATGCAGTGCGGACTTGCAGGCCAAAGAAAGAGGAGTGAAATATAAAATGTTGCTAAAAAATGTATAAACTCTGCTCCATACGAATCTTAGATGGAGGAGGAAGAATATATCAGCATTATGTTCTTCCCTGCAAAGAGAAAAATGGGATGTTTGCCAGGAAGCGTGGAAACTGATTTCAGCTGTATTATTACTCAGATTTTTTCCAGATAATAGTTTTTATTTTTTTCCATCTAATAATTAGGTTTAGGTAAATAATATTTCTCGATTAGACTTTTACGACTTCAATTGTACTAACAGTAAATTCCTAGGTTTGTATATAATACTTGTTTCTTTATTGTCTGTAAGAAAGGATTTGAGTGTAACTGTGCCACCCAGCAGAATCACAGAATCATTTAGGTTGGACCTTCAAGATCATTGAGTTCAACCTTTGACTGAACAACCTTGTCAACTAAACCATGATGCAAAGTGCCATATCCAATTTTTTCTAAAACACCTCTGGAGTGGTGAGTCCACCACTTCTCTGGGCAGCCCATTCTGATGCTTGACAATTCTTTCTCCATTACTTCTCCCTGTGAAAGGGACATCTTCCTGATGTCCAACCTAAACCTCCCCTGCCACAGCTTAAGGCTGTGTCCTCTCCTGTTACTGGTTGCCTGAGAGAAGAGGCTGCCCCCACATGGCTGCAACCTCTTTCAGGGAGTTGTAGAGCGTGATAAGGTCACCCCTGAGCCTCCTTTTCTCCAGGCTAAACAACCCCAGCTCCCTCAGCCACTCCTCATAGCACTCACTCTCCACATCCTTCCCCAGCTCTGTTGCCCTTCTCTGGGCACTCTCCAGCACCTCAATGTCCTCCTTGCAGTCAGGGGCCAGAAACTGGGCACAGCACTCAAGGTGCAGCATCCCCAGTGCCAAGCACAGGGGTACAATCACTGCCCTGGTCCTGCTGGCCATGCTGTTGCTGACACAGGCCAGGATGCTATTGGCCTTCCTGGGCACATGCTGGCTCATGTGGAGCCACTGTCAACCAGCACCCCCAGGTTCTTTTCCACCAGGCAGCTTTCCAGCTGCTCTTCCCCTGGCCTGTAGTGCTCCCTGAACTTGCTGTGACCAATGTGCATGACCTGGCCCTTGGCCTTGTTAGCAGGTGAGTGATAGGCGTGAAAAAAATAAAAGAAAAACAATTAATGTAAGAAGGAATAACTTCCTTAGGCCTCCACCATGAGACATTCTACTGCTCTTCCAACTTGTGGTATTCCATAAGACCAAGCTCCTCTTGTGATGTTTTCTGGAGAAGCCAGCAAGTGAGAGATACCACAGACTGCTACCAACCACAAGTCAATTGGCACAAGGGAAAATTTTCCTTTAAAGCAGGCATCAAGCAGACTTCTAAGTTTCTGCCTCTTCTAGTCCAGTCCTGAACTCAGTGCTGCATCTTTACTTCCTTAAGTAAGGAAGTAAATACTTCCTTACTTAATATGAAGAGGGATGCTGTTATGATTCCTGGAGACTTCATTTGTCCATGTAGCAGCTATGCTCAGTCTTGGCTGTACTGCAGCAACAGCTACAAAACCCAGAAATAGTTTTGTTGGTGTGACCTGTTCTGTCCCAGACCATTTTGCTAAAATAAGCAAAAAGAAAGGCAACTGGTGTAGTGTGTTTTGTACTGCTGAGCAAGGCACCTTGCTGAGACTGCTGCTCTCATTTCTCATACTGTAACCGTCTACGTTGAAAGCATTCATTGCCATTCACCTTTAGGAGTTTAATTTGCATAATCATTTTTTCTTGCAGGGCTTCAGAATTGGCTGATCTGGACTCTCCACTTCAAAATATCTTAACTGTGCTTTTCAATATGCACACAATGCTGTGAGCTAGAACAAAACGATCTTGTTGTGTTACCATAGAGACACCCAGGGTCTAGGAAGGGTTCCTGCTTGAAATCTTACTGTTAAAGGGACAAGGGCTGTTAAAATTTGATGAAGGGCTTAATCCTTGACCAGGCACTGGTATAAATCAGTGCCACCAGGGTGAAACGAACTGGCAGTCCCAATGCAGTGCTTTACAGACAACACCCTCCACTCCAACTGGCCCAAAAGGGGCTGTTGTCTTGGTAGACTCAGAGAAAAAAAATAAAAATAAAAGAGGTGGAGGGAGCAGGGGAAAGGTCTGGGAAATTAACTTGGAAATGTTGAATCACTTTATGCTTTTCCTTCATTTCCCCCCGTCTTGTTTTGATTTGAGTTCTAATTAAAAGGCTTTCCTTTGCACTTAGACAACTCAACTTTGCTTTTTAAGCATACATTTTTTAAACACCACTAAATGAAGGCAGGCATGAGGGAAGGTGCAGGGCTGACAACTCTGCTCTGGAGACTGAAGTCCTGCATTCACAATTAAAGGCAAGTGGTTGGACTATAGCTGCATTCCTGTGTTGTCCTGGAGAAAACAAGATGTGGACTGAGAGGACACTACCTTCCATGACCCTGTAGAGTTTTTAGTGTTGGTGCTGTAGTTGCCAGTTATAATGACCATTTTGTGCAGTGTAGGGAGGAGAAAATGCCTTGCTATGTACATAAAGGGAAGCAGAAGTTGGTTGTGAGTAGACTCAGCAAAAAACCTTCAGGAATTTTTGTTTACTTGGGACCACAGTGTCTGGGCTGCTTATGTGAGCATCAAAATGGTGCTTAAGAGTCCTGCTTGCCAACTTATTTAAAAACTCTGGTGCAAAGTGGAGAGAGACTCTTTACTCTGACCCATGTTAGTTAATTGGTGTTGACCCTGGAGTTAAAATCCCCAAATGAGCATTAGAAAGGGCATTGGTGAACATGTCTTGAAAATTCCACTTCTGTCATTGTCTGACAGTGGTGGGAGGTGCAGATCTGCCTTATGTTATACATGGAGCTATTTTCTAACTCTCCAACAGTGGCTGTTGATTCAATTCCATAAGACATCCTGGCTCTTAAGTCTGGTGAGGGCAGAGTTTAATCCTTCCTGCTGTCCTTAAGTCAGCTCTGATGACTTCTTCCTCTGGCTTAAATCCTGGCTCTGATGGACTCACCTGGTGACTATTTCATTATGTAGAGAATGGTAGGGTCTCTAGGAGAAGTTCTACTCTTTGTCATTTTGCTGTGAAACAAATCCTTTCTGGCCCAGGCAAACGTAAATTATGTACACCGTGCCTTGCATAGGCATCCATGTCATATTGTGCCAGTGCAGGATGTTCAGCAGAGCTAATTTTGTGCACCTCCAGGACACTATTAACTCTTCAGGTGCTCTATACTTTCAGTAAATACTGTGTGACCCATGGCTAGCACTAAGCAACAGCAAGAAATGCTGTCAATAATAGCTTGGGAACTTGCATTCCTGTCAGCAGTGATTCAGAGAATAGTCTAGACTTCTTGCAGGACAGGTGAAAGGAAGATCAGCTGGCATGGGCTCTGAGCAGCTTCCCAGCAGCCTAGAAAATGCTGCAACAAGGAGAGATTTGAGTCCGAAGTGGAGCAGGGGAAATCAGAAATGTTAGCCAGCAGGCCGTGTCAAAGTGCAAGCTTAATTTTGTTCTGATATTACTTCATTCTTATGTTGCTTCTAAACAGAAGACAACATCTGCTGCCATGTGGCTGCTGAGATTTTGTAGGAGTCACCCTTGGGATGCCATTGGCTCCCTGTGTTGAAGGACTAAGTCAGACTCAGAAGATGCTGAACATTTCTCCCATGAAAACACTGAGGAGAGGGTTGAGGTGTATTTAACAGCCATTTCAGTGTGGTGGTAATAAGAAGTACCATCGTGCTTCATAGGGGAGAAACCTTGCCCAAACTGACATTTAGGCCAGTATCATGTATCCCCCTCATCATTGCATAGGTCACCTGTCTCATCCATGGGTACATTGCACTCTGGATACCAAAGATCTGAACTCTCTCTTCCATCAGTCCAAGACAGATGCTTTGCTCAGCTGCAGAGTAACATAGACACTGCTGTGATCCCTGAGCCAAGCAACCATCTGGAACTGGAAACAGCCCTGAAGGTGTTAGAGAGATACCTACACTGCTCTATGAGCTTGGAAAACTGGTGTTTGCTGCATGTGGATCTTCCTGTCCTGTTCTCTCAAACTGTCCTGTACATCCCACGGGTTTTCACCACTAGGTGAGATATCTCTGGCCTTTGTGGGTAACTTTGTGGATTAAAAGTTATTTTTGCAAGTTTTGGATGCAGGCACCATTAGCGATATCAAAATTAAGAGAAGTGGCCATATGTCCACTGGCACAAGGATTTGAGCCTCTTGTGTTTCTGAATTCCTTATCCATTTTCAGTCCTCATTGGAAAAGCAAGTAAGTGGCTGAAAAAACATTATGTGTGGTTACTAGTTGCTAATGAACATCAGAGAGTTAAAAAATGCAGAAAACTGCAATATCTTTTATTAGACCAGCAGATGTAATAAGGAAAAAACCAGATTAGTTTTCAAGCATGGAAGCTCTTCTTTAGGTCAATGTGCCCCAAAGCATGTTGGTATTTTCAGCAACATCAGCTGATCTAGTAAAAGTTATTGCTTCTCCATAGAAGTTATTGCACCTCACATATCTTTAAACCATCACAGCCATAGCAACACTGCTACTAAACAAGATTCTCAAAGACCCATTTTGTATCGCAACTGCAGGAATACATCCACATGAGTCCTAACTTTAGTGTATTTCTTCTCAATTTTGTCATCTATTTATTTTCTGTCACAGCTGTGTGTAATAAATTTCAGCAGTTCTGAGGAAAAAAAAGGAAGAGTGATTGATTTCCATTTTCTGGGCTTTATGGGTTGTGCTACTTAGAAGAGTTGTCATTACCACCATTTGCTGGTGTTTAGTGGAAGATTTAATTCACCTACTGTAATGATTTGGGGAAATGTGTCGATGT
Source organism: Agelaius tricolor (assembly GCF_023055355.1). NCBI lineage: Eukaryota > Metazoa > Chordata > Aves > Passeriformes > Icteridae > Agelaius > Agelaius tricolor. Next base: position 24,758,319 of record NW_027269269.1, read on the forward strand.
ACAATTTAGAAAGTTGTTATGTAAATGGCAGCATTATGAAATGCTTTTATATGGATGCAGCATCCCCTGTTTCCTAAGAGGGGTAGCAGCGTGTGTCTGACAGGGTACAATGGACAGTTGTTAACCATAGCAAGAACAGCATGTCCAAAGAAAGATTTAGTCAGAGCCTTGGGGACCAATTTGTTTCAAGCATGTCTGCATGGGCAGGATTTGGGGGAGTGAGTGGGAGATGAAGGATTTCAAAATGTTAAATTAAAAGCTTTGGTTTTGCAGACACCAGAACACTGGATGACTTTGGGCAGGAGAAGAGGGGAGAGAAGAGGATTTTGTAGTTGAAAAGGTTTGCTTTTACTGTGGGAACAGCCAAGGAAAACTCAGGAGATGTAAAAATATGCAAAGAATTTGTTAGATTGTTGATTATCTCAAAGTGCATTGGGATAATCCAGGGTAGGCAGAAATTGCATGAATGGGGTGCATAGAAATTTATTTATTCCTCATACTAGTGTGGAAGCGAGCACCTTGCAGTGCACTGAGCTAAATCAGCATGTCATAGGTACTACCAGCCTGGGATGAAGAAACCAGCCAGACCAGTGTGGCCATGAGGGTAGAAAGATCTAGGGGAAGCAGTGTCTCAGCCCAGCTCCCGCAGTTTTGCTATGTGGCTCCCTGCCCATGAAGCGGAGACAGCAGAGAGAGATGGCTCTTGATGTGTGGGTCAAAGTGGCCTTGGAGAAAGAAACAATGCAATGGCCTACTTCAGTGCTGAGAAGTTTGAAGGTACGCCTAATCCACCCGGGTTTCCATGGACACATCCGTTCCTGCCATCTGGCATTGAAGGAGTGTGGAAATTTGCTTGCTGTTTCAGGGCTGGTTTCTCTTAGATATTCCTATGGTCTCCCTGCGTGGCTGACATGCAAGGATAGGCCATTGCTGTGCCAGGGATCAGGTTATCCTGACCAACACATGGAGAGGGCTCACCCAAAAGCCTATGATGGCCATGCATTAGATACACAGCGCCTGCACTGGACTGCACCTGGTGCTGGACAGTGAGAGCACATCTCCCTCCTGATGCTCCTTCTTGTTCCACTATGCAGGCTTTCAAAAGCTCAAACTTTTACACTTGGGACAGAATTCCCACATAACTAGTCCTGTGGCCAATAGGAAATAAAAAAACTGTGATAGATGAGTTGACAGGGTTATCACTGTTTTTTCTTCTATTTAGTGACCTCTGTTTTGTATACACAGGTGTTCAGCAAAATAAATCCTGGGTTTTGTTTGAATTAGTTTTATTGAAAAGGTACAGACATAGTTAATTGGGTATATATTTGAAGGGCTGTCATATTTCTTCTCAGATAGGATTAAAACAGTTCAATCTGCAAACTCTATTTCGTCTGTCAAAGGGAGATAACCAATTTCACAGACTGAAGTTATTAATGATCAACTGAGTGAATTTTATCCATCTTTTTATATCTTGGAAGGACACCTCACTGAAGCTGATTTTGATCAATTTGTAAGCAATGTCACCTTCAATAAATTCCCATCTGACAATAGATAACCCAGTAACAAGCTGGGAGACAGCAAAGGTGATGTAAGACCTGACATCTATTGCAGCCCTTGAACCCAACCGCATCCCCACTGGATTTTTAGAGCCATGTTAATGCAAAAGTGAAAAAAAAAAGTAGCATCATCCTGGAAAAAAGCTTCCTTTTCAAATTTTACTCACAAAGATGTTTTTCATTGAGACATGAGAATTACATTACTTATCATAATTCTTTCAAAAGAAGAAGGTGGGAGTGGTTTCTTTCTTTCTTTCTTTTTTTTCTTTTTCTTTTATTGTTTTTCCTATCCTCGCCCAGCCTAGCATGAACAATCTTGGAAATATCTTAGCCCTTCAGTTAAAGGATCCTGTGCGTGTTCTTCTGAGCAATGTGCCCCAACTGAGTCCTGCAGTGGTTATCTGCCAGCATCTGATGCCTGGGATATGGCAAAGCACATCTCCTCTATCCATGATGTACTATTCCATCGATGCTGAGGAAGAGGTATAGATGCTTGCTGGTGGGAAAATGGACTGCTAGAGCAGTAAATATCTGTGCTCATAGCTCTAGTGTCCAACAGGCTGGAGTGTGCTGCACTCACTGGATAAATGGTTGGCATAAGCCTAATCTTTTGGGGAAGGCTCAAGGACAGCTAAAGTGGAAATTCAGAGTTCCAGGAACAGTATCTCCTCGGCCACGTCCTTTCTGTACAATCTTCAACCTATTTTTGGAAGTGGTGATAAGGTGAAGAGGGAGCCAGAGTGAGAGGACTGACTGGTGCATCTGAAGATTATTATTCCCTGTGGCTGCTCCATCCTTCTGGAGTGTAGCCACAGATTGTTCTTGCAGTTGCTGCAAGAAGCAGCTAAAGTCACTTGCTGTGTCACTGTGGTTCGTAGGTATGGTACAGTATCTGCTGCGGTGACCAGGTCTGAAAGCTGATTAAAATGCTCCCTGATCCTAGCAGCTTGTATCAGGAGGGAGTAATTTGGGTCCATTTTGGGCAGAAATGCTTCCTCTGACCACCAGGCTCTCAGTTCACATTATGCTCACTGCACTTTTTAGGAAGCACATTAATTCATTTACTGTAGAGGGTGAACTGATCTTTGCTGTTTACCTGCCAGCTGATGCACAGCAGGATGCAAGGAACAGTCCAAAGTGAGCTGGGATGGCATTTGCTAAATGCAGTGTGTCCTTATACTAAAAACCACACTTATTTCCATTAGGTCAAGACAGCTTCCAAGTCTTGGCAGATCAGGAAGGCAGTGCGGCAGTCCTAGGGAGAATATGCAATTTTTCTTGTTTTCACTTGATTTGACTTTGCATCTTTTCATTCTTGGAAGTGATCTGCAGGAGTAAGGGCAGTGACAGGCCACTGTGCCAAACATGCTCTGTGCTCTCTGCCCTTGAGTTTGCTGAAGGAGGTTATGTTTGGCAAGAAACATTCGTGGGCCTTCATTGTAAGTGAATGTGTGGACATACTCATTGTATTCCTCAAGGTGGTCATTGTGTGTATGCACAAGGATGGAGGTTTCCTGGAACTGCTTCTGATCATAAAATCATCGTTTTTCTTTGTCCTTTTGCTTGATGAAAAATGCAGCAAGTCAGCTGGAGAAAAGAGAAGCAATCTGAGAGAGTCTGAGAAAACTTCAATTCCCATATTGCCACAGAATGGGGGAACAGCTGGGCTGTTCATGGCTCTCCCTTCGATATTTTTCTGAAGTGTTATACTTCAGCTGCTTGAGCCTTTGCCAAGAGCTGGCTCCGTAATGGAGCAAAACCCTCTTTAAGTCTGCCTGCCCATGGCAGGGCTGGTGTGAAGGGTGCTTTGTTAGAGTGCTAGAGCTGTCAGAACACCTGTATCAGCAGGTTTGATGTTGGAGAACATGCAGCAGGCACCAGACCAACCTGAAAAGAGGCCAGAGGGTACATCCCCTGAGTCACCATGTGATGCCTTCTCGCCTCTCTGAGCCCCCACCTGCTGAATGAAATCCCAACCCATGTGGTAGTGAGCAATTTTGCTGCCTGATAAGGGTAGGTCAACCATTGCTCCTTCTAAACAGAGTTAGTAGTTTTATTTCAGAACCAAGATAACTGGTAAACCTGGACTGCTGGGGTGACATTTTTACCTAGTCCCCTGATAGAAGTTTGCCAAAGCTTGATGCTGTCCAAGGCAGAGCTCAACCTAGGCTAACCAAGGCTGGTGAGATGGTAGTTAGCTTTCCACATACTGTTGTTATGGGTACCAGCTTGCTTTTTTTTTCATGGTTCTTAAAGAAATTTATGTTTTTCTACCCCTGAGACTTTTCCTTGCCATCTTCACTCCTGGGTGCAGCTCTCCCCCACCCCTCTTCACAGGGGTAGTGGAGCCATGTAAAGGGTCAGAGCACCTTTTGAGGCATCTGAGGAGGCAGAAACCTGAACAGTGCTGAGCAATAGGGTAGTCTGGGCAGGGGGATGCTCCCAGGGACTGTGACTGGTGGGGGTGGGGAGAAGCATGACAAAATGGATTTGCTGCCTGCAGGACGCAAAGGCTGCATAGCTGTGCTTTGGTGGGGAGGAAACGTTGAGTGGGGGAATGAAATAATTGGACATTTGACAGAATTGTTAGAGAGTTTTCCTTGTCAAACTGCTTATTTTCACAAAGCAAAACTACCATGATCAGACTTGGACAGGGAGCTGGCTGTGCGCAAGGTGTCATTCTGTGCAAGCTTTCTGCTTGATCCTTTCCCACAAGCTCATCCTAAATTCATAAAGGGTTCCTTTCCTCCTTTTCTACCATCTACATACACACTTGATGTGTGCTGATTTTCAACTGATTAATATTTCTGTGCAGCCTTAAGAACTGCACTGACTTAAGCTTGTGACACAACTTGTTGGCGATTCCTGCGTTACACAGTATTGCAGTTCCCCAACTCCGAGAACTGCCTCACACCCTTTGGAGATACCTTGGTCGGTTTTACAGGAGTGCGGAATGCTCGTGTTTCCCAGGCTCCTGCATGGCGGAGTTAGGGTGGTTCATACCTTTGCAGTGTTTATACCGTGCGCTGCAGCGGTGACCAGTCCCATGCAGACCATCCCAAATATTTTGCTGTGCGCTGCCGCTGTCGTCTTCAATGCAGCTGTAGGCAGGTTCCGGAAAGAAGAAGCCCCCACGCTGCCGCGATGATCCGGAGGAGCGGTGGGGGTGCAGTCTCCAGCCCTGCGCTCGACCGCACCTCCACACCCTGGCCCGTGTAGCATCCCTACGGATGCAGCGGCGCCGGGTTGGCGGGGAAGGGGAGGAGGGGGGAACCCCCAATTTGCGCGGAGAGAGGAGGAGGGTGGTGGGACGTGCCGCTGCGCGCCGGGACGGTGCCGCGCGGGGGGTGACAGCCGCAGCCCGGCGGGTTGCGGGGGCGGCTCGGGGCCGCCAGGCTGCGCTCTCGGTCCGGCCGCCGCGCCTGCCGCCCTCCCCGGGCGACCGGGGCTTGGGGCACGGCGGAGCCTCGCCGCGAGCGGGCGGTCCCGGGACGGCGGCGGCACCACCGGCGGCGGCACCTGCGGCGGCGGCGGGGAAAGGCAGGGCTCGGCGGCCCGCTCCGCGCCCCTCGCCCGGCCCGGCATGACGCGGCGGCGCCCCGGCGGCGGCGGGAGGTGGGTGCCGGCAGCCCTGGCCGCGCTCCTGGCCCTGAGAGGTGAGTGCTGCACGGGCGGAGCGGGGCGCGGCACCCGGCACGGGGCATCGCCCTGCGGCCGCGGGGTCGCCGCCGCCGGTGCCACGGCGGTGCCCCGCGCGTGGGGAAGTTTTGATTGCGGTCCCGCCGGGGATGCTCGGGAATGCGGCGGCGGGCGAGTGCTTTTGCAGGCAGGCGTGGGGAAGGAGCGCTGCTCTGCTCGGCTCCTTCTGCTGCCTCTGCCGCACCATCCTTCCTACTATTCTTATATATACATATTTTATTTAATCTATTTTTTACCGTGCCGTAAAACTTGCTTGAAACTGGGCTTCACGTTAGGCTCAGTTGTCTGGGCCTAGCCCCTTGGTAAGCTCACCTGTGTGGAAAACTCTGGTCTATCCCTCAGGCCCTGAGGCAGCAGGGAACTTTCCGCAGAGATGGTGACAGGCTGCTCGGAGCCCCCTGTGTCCCCCCCATCCTCTCCTCTGCCTCCTCCTTCCAGGCACACGGCGCACCGCTTCAGCTCTAAGATACGTGCCTGCCCCCGGGGACGTGGAGACTCCAGCACCTCCCGCCCCCTATAGCCCTTCCGAAATAAGGTGTGTTCCCTGGTCTCTGTGCGGAGAGGAAACAAATTGCGTATGACAGATGCTACTCACATCACTTAGTGCATTGCCGGGGAGCACCAGGAGGTGCTGCATTAAGGGCAGCAGAAGAAACTACCAAGTGCAAGATGTTCAGGCTCATCTGTTGATCAGGTGGCAATGCCTCCTTTCAAGTAATGCTAAACTTTAGAGCAGCCTGCTCGGTTATAAGGTCTGGCCTTTAATGCAGACCCCCGCTAAGCAATTCTGCAGAGCTCAGCTCAGCAGTGAGCAGCCCACAGCTTTGAAACAGCTGGGCCACCTTCACTGCTGGGAAACTGGGAAACTTGCTGCAAGAGGTCCCTGAGACAGAGGGAGGACAGTAAGAAACGATGGGATGTCCCATGAGAGGACCAGAGATGTCTCAGCAAGGTCTAGATGAAACCTCCTCACAGTCGGGATCGGGGTGGAGTCTGCTGCTTGGGTGGCTGTGTTGGCTTGTGTGGCTGTGCCGAGCTCTCACTGCCCTGCAAGGCACAGCAGGCTTTCCCCTCTACCCAGGACTTGGTTAGAAACAAGTCTTGGGATGGATAAATGAACTTTTCACAAATGCCTCAGCCTCAAGTGCACCCTGCATTCCTGTCCTCAGAAAATGTTTGGGAGTCTGAGTCTCATGCATTAACTGGAAATTGCACCTGCTGACTTCAAAGAGATGAATTATGGAAAAAAAATAAAGTTTACTAGCATTAAGTTGAAAGAAATAATCTCAGCTTTCATACTTCACACTATTGATTTGCTTTTTTTCTTTTTCCCAATTTAGAAAGCAAGTTCAATTATTTTCAGGTTCTCAGTGCTACAGGTTTTTTTGCCTGCAGTCATTGCAAAGGTGTAAATGTCTATGGAGTTACTGGACTTGCTCCAGTTAAAGGCATATAAGTGGTGAAGTCCTTCTGTTGACATGATGTCACTGCAGAAACATACAACAGTAATCAGATATAAGGTTAAAATTGAAGGGATATTTAATCATCCTTTTAAACATTGACTCAATATTTACTTTTTTTTTTTTTTTGTTGAGGGCACACGGGGACAGTGACATTGGACAGAACTAGGTGTGAAAGCACACTTTTCCATGAAATATTTATCTGCAATAGTGTAATGGTTTTTCTTGCAATTTCCTTTAAGTCTTCATAGTTACCTGAATGAAACACCTATGTCTCAAGCTTGGCTTTTTTTTTCATTTTTTCTTAGGAAAAGTCTTTCGAAGATGGTGGTAGATGAAAATAGCTGTGGTACACAGTTATTTTTGTGGAACACAACATGGCCATATTTTTTGGTAGTTCTTGAGTTTGAAAAGAAAACACTGTAAGAGATAAGGAACAGACATACACCCAGAAAAGCTGAAATTAAATTGGGAGAGTTTTTTCTAAACAACATTTGCAGAAGATTAGTAAGTGTGTTTCTGCTCTGGGCTGCCAAGTATGGTTAGGAAGAGTGATTTTTAAATTTTTTTCCCCATTTTTGAGATTTTAGATTGGTTTAGAAGATAGAAGAAAACGAGGGGTTATATGCAAGGTGATTTCTAAATTAAAAATAAGATTTAAAAGAAGAAGGATCTGAAACTGTAAGAGTGTATAATCAGGCAAAATACTTAATGCCAAGAAAATGAAAGTTGGGGGGAAAAAAGACTTTGGAGGTCATTTCATCATTCTCACACTTTATACCTACAATAAAATAAAATTAGACTTCATAGTGAATGATTGACTTAAGTAAATTATTATAGAGCCATTTTCTTATGTTGTTTTGCAATTTGTAAAATAACAATTATCCTTTGTAACTGGTGCTAGCTGCCCATTTTCTGGGCCTATTATATCCCTGTTTAATGTCTTGGGCCAAGGGCAGCATCTATGTTTTCCCTCTAAAACATTATAAGCATAATAATTTTTTGTGGAAATAATATTTTCCAAGGAGAAATCTAGGAAAAGATAGGAGGGAATTCTCTTTAGAGCTTTGAAACCAAACCTGGGATTGCTAATCAATCCTCCTATGTCTCCAGAAATAGCATCCTGCAAATTGTCAAATGTGGTAGAAATCACACATCGGGTACAGTCAGAGTGCAGAGCTGACGTGTTTTTTAACTGCATGGTGTTTGCATCCTGTGACACAGAACTGCAACAGGTGAGATTTCAGTGTGTTACAGTCCACTGCAGACGGATCTTGCAAGAGCAGGGGGTGAGGGTGCCTGGCTGTAGTGGATTAATGCAACAGCAGGTCTACAACTCCTCACATGACTTTTTGGAGTCACCCGCCTGTCGGTCTGAGGTTCTCACAGCTGAAACTCTTTTGGCCTTGCAGCACCCTTCTCCTACCCACCCGTGCTTCCCAGCCCTGCACCAGGTCCTCAGGCCTAGAAAGGGAGTACTGTGTCAGTCCCTTGCCCTGCCATGCTTTTGCAGTGTTTTTTTGGAACAGATTGCCATTTGTGTCAAGCTGTGTGGTTTTGTGACGTGTAGATAAATCATTTTGCTCGTGACCTGACCTTGGTCCCCAGCAATAGGCACAGATGCATTAACTACTTCTTTTTGAAGTGGGCATCATTCCCTTATTTTGGAAACCAATTCTTTATCTCTGTTTCTTCAGTATTGCCTAAACTGCAATTTTCTTTTTATAAGATTCTGTTCTCTAGGGATCTCAGAGTGCCTCAGGAGCAGCTATATTTAGTTGCTCAGTAGTAATATGGATATACAAAGTATGGTATAAACAACTCCTTAACTTAGGAAACTTAGGAATTATTTTTCCTGCCTTCTTGGGGGAGTAGTGTTTTTATTCTTATACCAATAGTACAGATGGAGAAAGCAAGACTCAGAGAGACCTTGTGACCCACTGAAGGTCAGTGGATGCTGGTAGTAGTCTTGAGTGTCTTGGAACAAACTGTAACCACAGGAGGATGCTTAAATTTATGCAGCAGGTTAAGCAATAATGTAATGGTCCTCTTTAGGGATGTTCACTACTAAATTGTGGTGAGTCATCTATATTTAGCAGGATGCTACTATCATCGTGCTTTTTAAGTAAAGTGCTTTTAACACAGTTTATTTCAAGGAGAAGTGCATGCACTGAAAATCTGTTCTTTGTAGTTTCCTCCTTGTGGAGCATTAATGCTGCCTTCCCTTTTGTAAGTGTTCAGAGAAAAATTTAGCTCCTGGTTGTTTAACAGACAGCAATGTAGCAAAGACAGTTCTCTGGTTATTACTACCCTGTGTTTGCACAGTTATTTATAAACATTACCTAATTGAGAGTCTCCAAACTTACTTTGTGAGGGAAGTCAGTTTGATTTACAGCATGGAAAACTGATGTGTGCAGAGATGAAATGATTTTCTTGCTGTCAGGTAGGACATTTGCCCAGTCTCTCCTTTAGAGAAGTCGCAATTACAGGACTCCTGGTCATATGCCTCCCTACTTTATTCTTGCAACTGTTTCATGCCTTGTGCACCAGGGAGAAAGCACAACATTTTTAACTGTGCAGAGTGAACTTTTAAGTTTTTTTTGGTTTTTTTTTTCTTAAAAGTTTTCATCTCTTTGGTTTTGGAGGTCACTTGTGTCCTGGCTCCTGCCTTTTTTTTCACTGCTTGAGCTGGGCTGCTCTATTTCATCAGGATTGAGGTATTTGGCTTCATTCTAAATGGAAGTGGAAGTCAAATGCTTTGGTGGTTTTGAAAGGAAGTTTTTGAGAGAAATTCCATCTTAGGACACTGATATTTTGTCTCTTTGTGGAGTTGTATTGTTATAATACAAGGAAGTACCCTAAGCAAAAAGATATTTTGATGTGAAAAGTCAAAATTTTTCATACCAAAGATGCTTAAATTGAATGTTTCTGCATTTTTGACTTTTTTCCTCCCTGTTTTTCTTTTGAAACAAAGTTATGATTTTACAAAACATCCCATGTTTGATAAGTTTTGGTTTAGTGGAAGTAACTTCAGTAAAGCTTTAGTGGTTGCTGCTTTTTTATTCTTACAGGACATTTTAAAAGAACAGAGATAAAAACCAACTTGCAGCAATTGGTGGTACCTGTGCACAGTCTTTGCCCATTATTTTTGCCATCTTGACACATGTATGCAAACACCATGTACACGTGCACTGCTCTTGTCCTTTCCTTATTCATTGTGCTGTAGAGCATTGTACTGAAAAAGTCAAGTTTCTATTTAAGAAATACAGCAAATATTTGTTAATATTTGTTTCCCCTTTTGGAACAGTCACTGGAGAAATCAGAACAGGACTAGCAGGTTGAGCTCAGTCCCTTATTATTTGTGCATGTGCAGAGCCACAGCTCTCCTCCTGGCAGCATAGCAGTACTTGTACATTTGCATCTCTGCATGAAGCTAATTTCAAGTGTAATTTTGGTATTATGCTGATCAGATTGCTTATTTAGGGACAAAAACTTGTGCAGTTATTTTCTCATACTCTCATGAGCCAACCTAGCTATGAGAACATGAGCTTCTGCTTCACAAGCATCAGCAGGAGAAAGCCAATGTGTGAAGTCCACTTACTCCAGATACCTCTGGGCTTTGATTTTACCAGGAATGCTGAAGCCAGGAGTGTTGTTTGTGGGGAGGCAAAGACACCCTGTTTGCAATCTGTGGTGCATTTCTGCAGCAGCCTGTCTAAGCAGTCCTGGGCCAGGTCAGCCCACTGGTCTCTGCTGCCATGGCCAAATCTGGATGCTCTAATGGGAGGTGCCAAAACCTCCTCAGGAGAAACTGGTGCCAAATATTTAGCAAAGAGGAGTCTGGTGTCATGTCTGTACTACAGGTTGCCCTAGGAATAGGCTGGTGTATCCATTGCTCTGGACTTCAATGCCTACAAAACCCAAATTTCTCTTAATTTTAGGGTATGAGCACACTCCATTTCCTTGCCATAAAATGAATTAAGTCATGTATTCCTTCTACCAATGCAGAGTGAATAAAGAATCCATCTCCTCCCCTTCCTCAGGCAAGCCCCCCAGCTTGCAAAGCAGCAGATGTAAAACTTGCCCCTTGCCAGGGGCCAGGTTGAGCTGGGCTGAGTGAGCCCCCTGGGCCGTGTCCTGAGCTGGTGCCTGGCAGGGTGGGTGTGCAGTGGCCCAGGACACACTGACCCCTCAGTCTCCCGAGCAGAGGGGCTGCGGGTGGGCTGCAGGCTCAGCTCTCCCTCTGCCCAGAACATTAACAGCTCTGCCAGGAGCAAGTGGGCTGGCACACCCTCTCTGCAGGCCCACTGGGGGGATTACTTCCTAATCCCCACTAATTAGAGGTTGGCTAGTGCCTGGAAGCATGAGGGTATAGTGATGTTATGCTTTTTTCATTCTATTTTTGGGAGTTTTTTTTTGTTCTACCTGATGTATCTGTGGATGTTCCCAGTATCCTTATAAATGCATGGGCCTATGTGATTTCTACTGAGCTCTTGACTTGACTATAGCATGGGTTAATCATTCCTGGTAGTTAATTATTGTCTGTGCTTAGAATAAGTAGAAAAAGTAAAACCAGAAAAGGAAAATGACAATATTTTCCTTATGTCTGGTCATGTTTCCTGCTCTTCAGTTATGCTGAACAACCTTTCTTTTTTTCTCTTGAAAAAACAAACAAACACAAAAAGACCACAAGCAAACAAAACTCACAGAGATGTACCTGTTTCACTTCTTCATTCCCATTTGATAATTTCTTTCTATTTAACTCATCTCCAAGTTAAATTGTCCCAATTTTAACAGTGTTTGACCATTAAGTGTTTTTGATTGATGAATGATGAAACCTTTCTGTGCCTTTGGCATTTTCAAATGTGCCATGCAGAAGTAACCCCAGCAATTCCAGCTGAGGGTGCACTTTCAGTGTTCATGGTGGCATTAGGATACTTCCAGCATCCTTCTTTTCAGCCTCTGCCTTTAGACACCCTGACAGCTTGCTTGCTTCTTTGACCACCGTTGTATGTTGAACAGATGTTTTCATTGAGCCGTTCACAGTGATACCAAGATATTTTTCTCAAGCGATTACATTTGAATTAGAGCCCCATGGTATATGAGTAGTTCAGATTATTCTCTCAAGTTCTTATTACTGTCTGTTTGGTAATGTTGAATTTCATCCTGCATTATGCTGCCCACTTGCTCAGCTTTGTCAGATCCCTTGGAAGTCTCTCTCAATCTTCTTTTGTCTCAGCCAGCCCAAATCACTTTGCCAGCTTCCTGTCTCTCTTCCAGATATTAAGGAATAGATTAAACCACCCCAGAACTGGTTAGAAACCTGGGGGTAATCCCTTGTAATCAGGGCCAGAGCGAGGGCAGGGGGAGAGGGGCTCCCATGCCTCTGAGCCTGGGCACTGAGGAGTGGGGCAGCAGCTCCGGACTCAGCCTGACCTCAGCTGGCCTGAACCCCACTGGAGGCAAGGCAAGGGGAGGAGTTCCCACGCCAGGCAAGCAGGGTACAGGTCTGGCAGTGGACTGGCGTCCTGCCCAGAACAGTTTAGCAGGTGCACTTTGAAGTGACAGAAAATTAATTACTTAGTACTGTCCTTTTCCTTCCAAAATTAGAGTGGATTGCCGGGCCACAAGTTCCCCTGAGCTTGGTTTGTCCCTTATTGTGTACTTTTATGGGCTTAGGGTACTGGGCTGTTTTAAACAAGCCCTGCTGACACTTCCAGGTTAGCCTGTAGCTCCCTTATGAAGAGCCCACCAGCTTCAAGAACCACCTGACCTAGCAAGAGTTTGCTGGTCTTTGCTAGTTACAGCCACTTGAGAAATTTCTTTCTTCAACTGTTCTGCACTTCTGGACTTGTCTCTTAAATGTACTGAAGTGACTGGGTTTTGGCTTTTGCACTTGGCCTTCAGCTTTGTTTTCAGTCCTATCTACCATTTTATGAGGCAACTATTTAGACTGAATCACTTCTTGTTTCTGTTGTTTGGCCATACAATGTGTTCTCTTGCTTCTCAGCAGTTTTTTGTTTAGAGCACTGAGTACCTCCTCAGTGATGATGCTGAGATTGCTTCCACACACCACTGTACAGTGTACAGTGTAACAATTTCAGTTCCGCTGCTTTTGGAGTTATGCTGTTTTGAGCCTTTCTGCTTCTAATTGTTTTTTCTAACATGTAAGAGGCACAATGCAAAATTCAACTACTGTATTTCTCGGAGGGATGTTAAATTTGATTGTGTAGCAGTCACTGTTACTTTGTATCTTTAGATCAGTTGCAGGGCTTAAGCTTCTAAGTGTGCTGGGACAGGTTGTTCCAAGTCCTGCCTATGCTCTTTTAGACGCTGCAGAATTGTAGCCTGCTGTGACTCTTAGCTAATTCCTGCACATGTTGCTGAAGTTGCTATTTTTTTCTGTTTTCTTTGACTTTGTTCCTTTGCTCTCACTCCACACAGTGCAGTTGATATTCTTTACCTGATCAGGAGGCCATTGGGAAATACAGGTTGATTTAGTGAGAGTTTTTTTTAGTTAACTTTTCTCCCTTTTCAGCCTTAGCTATCTAGATGAGATTTGTATATCACCCATTCTGCAGTTTGATGCCTCTGCCTCTTTACCCACACTGGATTTTGAGGCAGGGTATGAGCCTGTGATGAATTCTGCAGCTGTGGGCACACAGACTGCAAGGCATGTTGGACACCGTGTTGGTTGGTATGGCTGTATAAAGAGGTTGTTGCATCATGTTGTAGGGGCTGGTTCACTGCATCGAACCTGAAGTGCTTCTTGGAGTTTTTGCTCCAATTCCACACCACCTGCTCTGACCTGTGCTCCCATGTGGTCTATCAGCATTAGCTGCACCCCAAAATGTTTGGTTTGGAGGTGATATCTCAGCAAATGCAGCCCTTCTTCTTGGTCAAAGGGTCCCTGGGATTTCCTGCATTTAGTGCATCACTCACTCTGCTGCCTCTTACTGCCTGTGCCAGTGAAGGGGGCCTGGTGCTCCCCATGACCAGGGAAGGAGACAGGGATGGGTGGAAGATGGGTTGCTTTAGTGAAGCAGAAGATGATGGAGGGCTTCTGCAGGGCATCGCTGAGTGTGTGTGTTTTCTGGGCTGCTTCCCTAACTGTGTGGTTGATCTTCACTGTTTGATGGGGTTTGTTGTCTGAACATCTCCACGGGTTGTGGAGCTGCTCGTGTGCAGACCTGCTTGGCTTTCTGGCTGTGTGAGCTAGTGACTCGGAGAGGTTGGGAGGACCTTGGCTACTTGGCAGAGGGACAGAATGGCCTCAGTCTGTCTGCACAATCGTCATGTCCTTGGCTTGTCAAGGGCAGCTCTTCCTTTTGCCCCTGAAACAGCTGCTGCGCCCTGGGCCCTTATTACGGGACTCATCCGCAATCAGCGCCTCCCTCTCTGTGCTGGAAATGCCTCGGACACAGAGAGCAGGCTTGTGCATCTCAGCTGCACAGAGCTGCAGCAAGGCTGTGCTTTGCTTGTTCTTTGGGGAATGCTCTGTGCTAGCTCTCCTGTAGCTTTTCTGCATAGTTTCATCTGTTCTCGCTGCTCTCGCCCTTATTCCCCGTGGCTGTTTTGCCTCTTTTTTTGCCTTTTTTTTTGCCTTTTTTTTTTTTTTTTTTTTTGCAAGACTTCATTTCAGCTGCCACATTGACAGCAGTTGTCTGTTTTTGCACTGAATAGGTACAGCACAGGCAGGCTTCCCCCACCCCCCGGTCCCCATCCTCCAGCCCTCCTGCACTACGTGCCCCGTCCCCCACAGGTTCACCCTCGCTGGGAGCTCCAGCCCCGAGCCAGAGGGCTCACAGCGAGGGCACTGCTGCAGGTGAAGGAGGGGAGCTGAGGCATCCCACCGCCACCGGCTTGTGTTGCATCCTAATTGCAAATAGCCCTTCCGGCGTCAGCAGTTTGTGGGAATAATTGACAGGAGGTGCCGGCGAGGTGCTGAGTCAGAGCGAGGTGTGCTTGCCAAGGCACTGCAGCAGAAGGAGTCCGATCGCCTCGTGTGGAGGGAAGCCAATGGACGGTGGGTTTCCTAGCTGCCTTTTGGGCCTCTTTCTTTCCTTTCTCTGAGGCTGCAATTCAGCAGCAGTGATGCTATGCATGTAAGGGAAAAAACAGGGGATTGGGGGAGCTCTTTATTTTTTGCTTTTCCCTTTTTTTTTTCTTTTTTTTTGGCTGAGAGCACTGGGATTAGGGGATGTGGGCTCCATTCCCACCTGCTGCCACTGGGTTTCTGTGCTGTCATTTCTGTGCTCCGAGCAAGCAGAAGGGGTAGAGAACACATGTTGGGGGATAGTGTCGAGAGAGTGGCCCTAGTGACAGATTGATGTCTCCTGGGAGAGGAAAAGCAGCATGTGACATCCTCAGCTAGGCAAGGGGGATAGCTATGCAAGCCGAAAAAGCTGCAAAATAAAATTACTGAAAAGGTGTTCTGTCCTGTCCTTCCTGAGGGTTGTTTCTTCTGCAGTGTCCTACCATTTATTTGGGGATTTGAAATTACTCATTTGATATGCAGGAAGATGAGTGCTCGTCCTATACACATCTAGCACCTGATGGACCTCCAGGTCAGGCTCATGAGAGCTTTGTCATTTATTCCTGACCTTCTTGGATATGGCTAACATCAATGTTTATACCTCAGCTGAATCTGTCCCAGAGGTCTGGATTCTTTCCTTTTTCTTGCTTCTGGGTGACTTCAGTCATCTTTGTCTTTCTCCCTCTCTGTAGCACCGGGTACCTTTTTCCTACCTTGGACTAAAGTCAGTATTTGTTTCACAGTGAACTAAATATATGTGTCTGCTGTGTGCTGCCTTTGTAGGGAGAGCATACTATTTTTGCTTTTAGTAACCACTTTGTGGAAAGTGATGAGGAGCATGAAGACAGAGGCCCATGTATTTTTCAGAACCCTTCCTATCTATGCTGTGCTCTGCCCACCCACTTTTTTAATGCTAATCTTTGTATAATCTTTCTCTTCACTGACTCAGGTAACAGCCCTGTTATCTAGATCACCATGCAGCTCATGGGGAAAACTGAGGCCCTGAGATGGGAAGTGCCTTTTCCATGGTCATGCAGGACTCCCATGGCCAATCTGGGGTTGGAGGCTGCATCTCTTGACTGCCAGCCCATGCCTTCTCCACTGGACAATGCTGCCTGGCCACTGATTTAATCAGTGGCCTGCTGGATACTTTTCATCCTGAGTTTTCGTGGCAGTGGCTCATGGGTGATTATCTATTCTGAGTCTCTAGAGAAAATCTGCAGCAACTAAATCAAATGCAGTTCTTCCCTCATCCTTGTCTTGACCATCTTCATGATGAATATTTTGCTTGGGACCCCCAGAGGGGTGGCCCTGGGGTCACAGGTGAGGGGACTGTGTGTGCAAGGTATCTGTCCTCCTCACCTCCAGCTTGCTGCCTATTCACATGCTGTCTGCAGTGTGACACTGGTGGCAATCTTAAATAATCTGTGCCTTCAGGACACTTTGGAGGAAATCTTTCCCGATTGGGTTCTGCTGCAGGATGAGCCAGGGCTAATCAGGATCAGATCAGGGATAGTTTGGGAGGCCCAGGATGGTCTGAGCTGTGACTGCCCTGCCTTCAAGTTCTGTTTCTGTGTGAGTTTTGCCCTGCATGGTGGAGATGTGCTAGCCAGGGCACTCCTACAGAGAAGAGTGAGTCTGATCCTCAGGCATTGTGAAGTATTTTCTTCATTGCTTAAGGGAACCTTGGTTTCCATTGGGTCTAATGCAGCCCTTCTTCCTTACCCACTCTCTACCCATGGTGTGGCTTCACCCTGAAAATAGAAAAAAATAGAGCATTGTCTGTTACAATTGGGATTTTATAAGATACCTATGGGAATTAAGCACACAATTCCCTCAGGTTCTTTTTAAACAGCCTAGCTGATGTGAATTTATGTTGGCAATAAGCAAGAGTGGAAGCAGTCCTGTCAGCAGAGCCACAGCTATTTTCCCTGTGTTTGATGTAGAAACTGCTGTGGTAAAGCTTATTTAGCTTTGAGGTCTGTGTGTCAGGACCTGGCACTGGAGCCTTCAAGAAGTCTCTGATGTGAGAGGACCCCATGCCCTTGCCTCCTCTGGGGGTCTTTTCAAGCACCCAGAAGGTCTGTGGAAATACCAGTGTGTAATAACACCGTGTGTTGGGACACTGCGCTGGGCTGGGCTGGACAAATGCACCTGACATCCACTGGGCCAAGGACTGAGCCTGCTCTGAGCCAGTCAGGATGATGAAACTCTACCAAACCAACTCTTCTTTCCTTTCCAAGGGGTAAAAATGTGCGTGGATGCTAAGGAGTAGCATTTAATTGCAACTCACTGCAATAGAATTTGCTTAGGAGATAATTGAGAGATTCTTCTGACAACTGCAAGAATCCTTTTTTATTCTCTTTCTCCACAACCAAAGAATGACAGCTTGTATCCGTTTTCCACAAATGGGGAAATTCATGACAATCATTGTACTTTTAATTAAAAATAAACAATTATGATATAAAATAATAAAACAACTGCTGGAGATCAAACAAGCTGAGGAATATAGCTGTCACTTAGAACAAATCAGGAACAAACAAGAAGAAAAAGCTGCCTTCATCCTTGGTTACGAGTGAGAATCCTTCCTGGGATTTTGTTTTCGTGGCTAAAATTAATTTCATAGTGTAATTTAGGTTTCTTTTTGGAATTTGCTCCTCTGGCCATATAGCCAGGGCACAGCTGGCAGCTTCTCTTGCAGCTGCAGGAGGGGAAAAGTGATTCAGGTGGGGATGCTGCTGACCCTGTGATCCAGTGCTGACCAGAGGGTCCCAGAAGGCCACTGTTGTCTCTTGTCAGTGATCTGCTTCCAGCTTCCCCTCTCCCCTTTCACCTTTATGAAAATGTTCACTGTGTGGCTTGTTGGACACAAAGGAGTGTCCACCTCTCATTGTGAATTTATGTGAAATGGGCCCAAGTTGTGGAAATTTCATTAAATTAGTGAACTATGTAAGGCTTCCATTCATTTTGGCTTCACTTGGATTATTCTCTCAGATTTGAAGAGTTTTTCAGCCTTGGAGCTCAAAATCAACTTAGAGGCTAAAATCAGACTAGGTCTCCTTAGCTTAGCTTTAAAAACAGAAATGTATTACACTCAAAATCCATTAAAGCCAAAAGGCTGTCTTAATGCATGTGTGTATATATATAATATATAATAATGCACATATAACTGTACAGTCAAAGCAGCACTGGGAAATGCATATGTTAATGATGCCTTGTTATATATCCTGTATCATTTATGGCATGAATCCTGTATCTTTTATGGCATGAATTTTATAGTCTAAGTGGTAGTAAGATTAAAGGTAGGTGAATAATTTATAGCAAATAATTTATTTAATGAATTCCTCTTCCATTTCTATTTGAAAATTGTTTGTGAACATCCTGCGGTTTCTTTGCATTTTACTTATTTGAAATTACTTACTGAATAGCTTCTACAAATGATATTTGACATGCCACATGCTCATAAGAAGGTTTGTTGTGGTTTTTTTTAACTGTTTCCTAAGAGGGAGAGCAGCATTTTAGCTCCAGGTTTGGTTGCTCAGCAATGATACAAAGTGCAAGTTCATGCCATAGTATTTCACTATCCTGACAGCTTAAAGTAATTGCTGGAATTAAGCAGTTTCTGAAATGTATAAAGAATTAGCTATTAATTTTTAATAATTTTTCAGACTGTTTGTGGGGATAGGCAAGTTCAAAACTCATTTTTGCCAGTGAGTGCTAAAATTGCTCAAAATCTGTTACTTCCTTGTACATTTACATCACTAAATTAGAATAGCTGCGGAAATGAACAGAATGCTCTAAGGTCCACAGTCAGCAGTGTGCTGTGCATATGCCTGACTTCAGGCATATTCCTGAGTAGATGCAAAAGTGGTAGAGTGGCAAATTATGAACTTCAGCATATGTTTAAGTGGTTTTCTGAATTAGGGACCAAAATAAAGAACAAAGCAAATTTATCCTTCATGAAAGTGAACATACAAGAGAATTCTGTTTCCTCAACTGCAATTACAGGGCACTGCATCTTTCAGATGGGGAGCGTGGGGGAGTGATGATGTAAATGTTGAATTAAGTTGCAATATTCCTGATTTCATCCAATACAAGGCAGTTTATTTGATGTTTCTCATACATGTCATTGTGCTTTTTTCTCCCCTTAAATATTGCATGAAATAGCATAAAGAATTAAAAACAAACAAACAAAACCTCAGCCATTAGTTTCAGTTTTTTTATTTTTGTCTTCATCTTTTAAGATTTCTCAGATTTCAGAAAATTTTCCATGTACTTTTATTGGCTTATCATCCCTCTAAGAAAAAAATATTGTGGAAATATTAAATAATGCTTGTCAAAAGTAATGCAAATAGTGCATCACAGAAAGAAGAACTTTCTCCTGGTCTGCAAGGAATAGGTGTGAGTTACTTTAGCATCTTAAAGAACAGTTGTAACAATGTCAGCTGCTGAAGGTCCACATTTTTGTGTGCAACTTTTGTGCACATTGTGGAGAGCAAGCAGCTTCTGAAGTTGCGTGAGACACCCTTCAGCTCTGTAACACAGGTGATGCTTTGTTGGCCTACCTGAAGGCACAGTTAAACAGTTGTTTTTTCGGGTCTGTGGACCAGAGAGACCTCATATTCTTCCTGTTTGTGTCTTTGGGCTGACCTGTGTGGGGTCTCTTTTGTGTAGTAGAGGGTGGAGCACGGCAGTGAGTACCTCACCTAACGTCATGAACCTTATGAAAAGGAAAGTAACATGTTTAAGGTCTTTGCTCTTCTGTCAGAGGAGGGCTTGGGTGCAGGGGATTTGTTTCCCAAGGGAACAAATACTTCTGGGCCACAGGGCCCATGGTCTTACTGAGTTGAAGTAGCTAGCAGAAGAGCACAGACAGCTCAGGAGAGGGTGGTCTGGGAAGCTGGGAAGAGAAAGAGCCATCTCTGGGTGATTGATGATGTGTGGGATGCAGCTGCAGAAACAGGCAGTGTGGGTGAGGAAGAGCGGTTGTCCCTTGTGAGAGCTAAAATGACCTCCTTGGAGCAGAGGGCCAAAGGAGTAAAGTGTTGTGTCTCATGACAGTGATCAGAAATGCACCCAAGCCATGCTGTGCGCCAAACCCCAGACCAGGCATACCACGAAGGCAAGCCTGCCAAATGTGGTCATCAATGTCCATTGGTGCTTGTATGTAAGAAACTTGCACCCATGAGAGGAGGGCTGCTTCCAAAGAGAGGGTTTCTGGACGTCTGTACACATTGCTTTCCCTTTAGGTAATGGTCTGGATCCCAGTGGAAATCAGTGGGAGAGCTTCAGCTTCATGTGATTGGGGAGGTGAGGGAATGTTTGTCAGGCAACAGAAAGGAGGGCTAGATCTGGACTAGGACTGTGTGCTGCAGGGAGGGCTGGGGTGTGCCTGGGCTGTGCATTCCCCAATCTCTATCCCTGTTGAGTGATCCATGCTCCTCACCCACCTGTCCTCCTCCATGTACTGCACTGTGATTCCAGCCCCAGGGCTGGAGAAGATTCTGTAGGAAAAGCTGGCAGTGAAATTCTGAATATTGCACCAACAGTCTTCTCTCCTGTTTCTAAGGCTTTCAGAACATTAATTGCATGAAATACATCCAAACTTATTACTCATCCTTGGCACCTTTTATGACCTCAGTGATGAATGTTAAAACATTGAAATGTTGAAATTAAAAAGCAGTCACCTGTACCAAACAAGGTAAACAGCAAAAGGTCCCAATCTGCCACGTGCTCTAACACACCACAGGGATGCCTTTAGCAGCAAAAGAAGTAGCACTGCATTAGGTTTACAAGGGCAGTGATGCTATACCCACAAGGGCTGTGACACTCATGTCTATGATAGGAATGGCATCAAGGGACTTCTTGAAGTAATTGCATCCTCAGTATTTTGGGACCAGAGCCTGGCCAGCTCAGGAAGGTGGGAGATCAAAGGCCACTTCTGAATTTAGCTCACTTTTGTAGAGCCTTGGGACAAAAATGGCAGAAGAGGTTGGTTTGAGAAGAAGTGTGGCTATGTCTCCATCCAGTGGCTAGTGCCAATGATGACGAGTTGGCATCCCACAGAAATTCAGTTTTATATGGCGCGATCTCCCAAAAGAAACGTGCCAGATGCAAGGCTACCTTCTTAAAGCTGACTTTTACAGAGGTCTAAGATGTGTCTTATCTTGTCTTGTGCCTTTCTGTGTTCTTCTGTCTTCAGTGTTATAAACATAGACTTATTAATAATATCAATAAAAATGTAATATAACAACAACAACAACAACAATAATAATAATAATTATTATTTACTATTTTTCACTCCCGTGGGAAAGACCCTGCTTATGCCAAGTGGTTCTGCTGTGACTCCAGTGGGATGGTGTACAGTTGAAGACCTAAACGGCTGTGGCCATACATCATGCTCTCTGTGTCTCTCTCACAGTCAGCCAGGACAAGTCAAAACAGGCAAAAGGAAAGAAAATAGACAAATTTCCGCATCCATAGCAGCTGGAGTGAACGCCAAACAGATGGGCTCTTCCACCCCGATTATCCTAACCTCCTAAATATAGAAATACAGGCTTTTTTTTTCTCCTTCTTTTCTATTTTTTTATAAATTTAAATTACCCGAGGGGGTGGTGTTAGCTCACGCTAGGGCAGTGCTAACGAGTGCAAATAGAAGTCATCTGCTGACAGAGTCAGATCGTGGCTTCTGCTCATGACTATCCCCCCACCCTGCCCACACACATTTTTTTTCCACTGGAAGTGTGGGGAATGATAGGGGCTGAAGCCGTCCTGTCTGTGGGGTGGGGGAATGTGAGTGTGTGCATGAAGAAGCTTTTATTTCAAATTCTGTCAGTACTTATGCAAATACACAGAGTAAATAAGCACCAAAAAATATGGTTAAGAACTACATGTCCTTGCCTCCTCCTGCAGATGGTTTGGTGAGTAGATGGGGTAGCAGTGCTTCAAGTCACTGGAGGAGTTCACAGCTATTTTGGTTATCATTGCACAAGCACACTGATAGATATGGGGTAGAAAGGTGCAGGATCTGCTTTTTTATCATGTACCAACTCGCGTTTTTTTGCAGCTTGCAGAGAGATTGGAGGGATGTCTTCTGGCAGCAGGCTGGTTGTGCCTGAACAACCTCATCCTTTTTGTTCTGCAGTAGTTGACATCAGCAAAGCAGCAGCAGGGCAGTGCTTTGTGTGATTTTTTTTTGACTTCTTTTGCTGTACTGAGGACTTGGATAGGAAAATTCTGATTTTTTTTTCCAGTGGGGAAACACACCACCTCACCAATGCTGTGTTTTCCATTCATCTTTCAGATTACTTTTGCTCTTTCTTGCCCCAGGGGCTGCATTTTGTACCTGTTATCAGGCTTTTGATCCCTGACCAGTCTTGGAGAGCAGGTGGCAGGAGGAGGTGCTGCCTGCACAGCATAGCAGAGGAGTGTGAGGCTGTGTCTGATCCCTGCCCTGTTCTACACTTGCATGGTGGAGAGTGCACACACCTGGGTCTTGCTTTCCCCACCTCTAGGAAGGGAATGAATGACAGGGGCTTGTTTCTGGACCTTTCAGGATGCTGTCAGGGAAAAACACTGTGTTGGTGCTGTATTAGTGCTATCACTGTAACCATGAACCAAGATATATAATGGGGATAAAGGTTAGGAACAAAACTGCCCTGACTTGGGGCCCAGCCAAGCAGAACTGCAATGTTTTTCCCTTGTCATTATATACAAGGGTGTGTTGTGCTCTGTGGATGTATCTGTGCTACCATCAGTACAGATATACAAATAGACCGTGTGTAAGACTTCAGAGACTCTGTGAAGAGGTTCTTTATCTTATGGGCTGCTCTCCATGTAAGGCTAGCACACAGCTTATTAAAGCTCCCAGGGCTCATTTTGCTTGTGTGCTCATGCTCTCCTGCAGAAACTCAAATAGTTGCAGCCTTAACCCCAGGTACCAGAGTGCCATACATACCGTTGGGTTCTGTAGGATTTGCATCATCCTTGGAGACTTCCCACATACAGGAGAGGTCAACAGCTTTTAGAGGATGCTGGCTGGGGAAAGCATGGAGTTTGCACTGTTGAAGAAGGTCTCTAAGAATAAGTTGATCCAGCAGCTGGGAGGTCGACAGAACTGCAGGAGATCCTGCCTTGGGGCAGAAGGATGAAGCTGCTGGTTTCCTGAGGTTGCAGTTAGCCCATGTCTCTTCAGGGTAGAGTGCTTCTCTTGTTACACTGAGGTCATGCAGAGTGGCTTGTCTGGACCGTGAAGCACACAGATGCTACAGATACTGGGTAGTGAGGTGAAAGCAAATAAATACATCTGAAAGCTTCCCCTGGAAACGGTTTGTTTTAACATGGTGGTGATCATTCCACTAAAAATAAGCCCAGCTGAGGCTGTGCTCAATATTTGCACTGTGTCCCCTAGAGCCTGGGTCAGAACAGGGCTTTGCAGCCTGGATGCAGTGGCAGACCTGTGCTAGCTTCCACACCTTTGCTTAGGACTCAGGATAAGCTCTCACAGCTACTGCATGTAGGGGATCCCAGTGAGAGGCACCTACCTGGCTTTGCAGCAGAGGAGCTTTGGCAGGATTTCTCCACTCTGATTCACGAGTGGCTCTATCAGACCTGGCTGGCACAGCACAGGGGCACTCGAGCATCTCCATGCTGTGCACTTGAGTGTTCCTGAGCAGCAGCAGCTCAGGGGTGCAGGCACACCCATGCTGGCCCTGCACCCTGCCTGCTTGGCAGAGCTGCCTCGCTCAGGCTCCCAGCCCTGCACGCTGGCTCTGTCCCTCGTGGTGGCTGTGCCCCGTCCGTGCTGCTGCAGCCAGGGCACTTGGGGCTGTGCTAACCCTCATGGAGCCACCACCACATTTCTGCACCAGGCCATGGGTAACCCACAGCCAGCTTGGATCCTCCCTAGGGACTCAAACAGCATTTTTAGGATTTAAAAATGTAATGGTACTGCAATCCGAGGCTTGTTGTGCTGCTTGTGTTTAAGGATGCCTGGTTATTTTTAGTTATGTTTTTCGCCTTTTCTTGCCTTAGTTTCACTCTTAATAAATGTTGTTAAAAGTCCCCCTGGTTGCAGTTGTTGCCCCCTGAATAGCTGGGATTTTCATGATTGTTATCCTATCTTTGCTTTGAGGCACTTCACTATTTTGCCAGGTTTGAAAGAGATTGCCTGGAACTTTCCTATCCTTGGATTCTAGCTCAGATTGGCTTTGGATGGAAAATTTTACCCTTCTTTCTCCTATTTTTGAGAATAAGTTTTGGGCGTAAATGGGTTCCTGCATATATGAAAAGGGAAATGTTTTCTTTTGTACGCTGTCTTGCACCATGTTGTGTAGCCAGGCCTTGAAATGCAGCAGAAGGATATCTGTGTGCTTTTTGTCACCTTTGAGACAATCCACATGAATTAGGTTAGATAAAGAGCCTTTGAAAAATCAAATGTGATTGTCCATGTGCTCAGCAGAGGCAACACAGAATTCATTGAGGAAAAAGCCTCAGAGTTTTCACTCCTTGCAACTTCTTTGTGTGAACTGGGATAAACCCAGAGCTCCCCTGCAGATGCCATCAGCTGTCACTAGGAGCAGGGAATGGACCCACGTCTCCCTCACCTGCTTGGGAGACTTCCTTTGTCATACTTGGAGGTGGTGGAGAAGAAAGCCGCCTTCGTCATGTCCAAGGAGAGAGGGAGCTGATCAGGAAGGTGACCAAGGCAGGGGTGCCTGCAGCCTGAGGAGCATGGTGAGAATGGGAATGCACTGAAGGGGTGGGGGGGAAGAAGGGAGGAAGCAAATCCATATGGGACTCAATGGAGAAGGATTCCCTGGGAGTGAGTCACATTAATGGGCTGCTCCCCCAAGCTTTTTCTGCTTCAGAAAGTCACCTCTCCCAGCTTCTCCTGGGGGAGACAACAATCACCCAGAGGGATTGGAACTGGGAGCCTTTATGAGAGATCCTTTGGCCTGATGAGGCTCAGAGGACACGGGGGCAGGATGAGCCTGGGCCTGGCTGTGTCACATTCCAGAGGAACTGAAAAACTAGAAGAACTGAACACCCTGAAAGCCTCCCTAGGGACTCAGCAATTCTATCTTCAGTCTGGGATTTGAGGGTATACCACAAATATAACCTACAGTCACACGTTTATTGTAAAGCCAGTAAACCAGATGATTAAATATAGGATCAGTTTCTGTCTATCCTGGAGGTTGAAAGAATCAATCAGGGAGTAACAAAAGTATGTGATTTATTTATTTATTTTTTTGTTTTAGTACATAATCAGCTATATTTTAGCAGTGCCAGTGGATATGGCAGCTGTTGCTGTTGCTTTTCTGGCAGCATCTGGGCTGAATACCTGAGCTGTGTTGATACTTGAGTGATTAGACAGTTTGTTTATAAACTACCTTGATGAAGGCTGGTACTTGCACCACAGAGGTTAAACAGGAGCTGAATTAACATAATATGAAGGTAATAATGATTAATGATTGCTACATTTGTAACAAGAAGCAGCAATGAATTTTTAAAATTGGGATAGTTTAAATTTCTGTGAAGTAGATTGCCACTTTCATCCTTTCCCTCCAGGTATATTATATTTCTGAAATGTCTCCTGTCCCTTCTGTGCTGAGCCACTGCTTACCTTGGCAGGGCCGGCAAGATGCTTTTGGGGCAGTAGTGCTCTTCCCTGCTTTTGTTATTGTTCAAAAGAGTGGAAGCTGAGGACAAAACAATCTCTTGCCTGGATGTGATGTGTATTTTGTAGCAGCTGTTTAACCCAGCCTTTTGCATAGAAATGACTCAAAGTACCTGAACTTGGGCCCCCAACCTACAGTAACTTAGCAGGCCTTTGCTCAGAATCCATAGTTCAGAGACAAGATAGATGGTGTATTTCAGGGTTTGGGCAGAGTGCCACCTGTACAGCATGAGAGCGAGTGAAGTTCCCAGAGCACCTTCCTCCTGCCTCTCACAGTGCCTGGGGCTGCAGCAGGTTGGTTGGAGGAGAGAGGTGAAGCTGCTCCAGTAGCAGTTGATGGCATGGCATTATCCCTCCCTTCCCACTCATCCATTGTGGAGAAAAGGCACTAAGGCATGTGAAACATATGCTGAGATCACCATGCTTTGTCAGCTCCAGTGAGCTGGATCCTGCTGCTCAGCGGGGTCTGTAAATACTCTTTACTGTGCAGGGAAGCTGTAGGGTCTGGCTGTCCTTGGCTGCTTGCTCCTAAAGCTTCTTACAGGCAGGTCAGTTGCAGAAGTATTTGGGAGACGTCTATTTGCTGCATGGCATTCCTGGGAGCAAGGAGGAAAATTTTCTATTTAGCTTTCCTGGTTTCTTGGTGTCAGATTTTGACAAGACACAGCACTCTGTGGTCAAGATTACTGACCACATCATGAGCAGGTGCAGGCAGACTAACTCTCAGATGGAAAGGGATTTTTTTCCTTAAATCTTTCACCAAGTGATTGTGAATTAAGAGTGAATTATTTTCAAATGGATCATGAATTTAGAGTAAATAATTTTTTTTGAGGTGTGCTGTGAAGCAATCACAGATTGTAAAAGGGACACCAGGCATTGCCTGGAGATAACTGAAATGCTTTCTCCTACAAGAATCAATGGCAGCAAGAGATCCTCCTCTCCTTTCCTGTCCTGTCCTCTAATCTCCAGGTGCTTTACTTCATGTAAGTAACTATTGAATATATGGCTGGTGTGGCTCTTAATTCTTTGGGGAATACACAGCTGGAGAGAGTGTTCATTTCTCTGCAGAACACATTAGTTTCTCCCAGTATGGAAGCGTAGCTTTTTAACCAAAGCAACCTCCCTCCCACATCAGTGAGCCTTGAAAAGATGTACTTTTGTTCTGTCTGTCCATGACATTTTATACTTTTTTTTTTTAATGGTTTAGATAAGGACTTTCTTAGCTACTAGTGGAGTTGGAGAATGACAGACTTCTGGGAAAATGAAGCTTCCCTGTATTTGTCCAAAGTTCTATTTCCAAGAATGTTCCTGTTGTCCTAAGCTAAGAAACAGAGTGAATGAGAAACATAGTGAGCAATTACTTACTAAAGTGGAGGGAGGTGGGCAGGACAAACATGTTTTATTTGTTTCTTTAATCCTTGTTTTTCACAGTTCCATTTTGAATATCTGCCCTGTGGATGACCTAGGCGGTTCCTTGCGAGCCCAATTAAAAACCAGAGTTCAGGGTATCACTTCTTTTTTCTTGAGGCCTGTGATCTTGTCCTGTGATAATTGAGCTTTGGAGCAAGTCCCAGTGAATAACTCCAACACCAAAGACAAAAAACAACACCAAACCCTAATTTTTTGTGTTTGCTCATGACCAAAATAGGAATATGCCAACTAAAGGCCACTTTTAGGTTCTACCTTTTTCCAGTGCCCTGGCTAGACAAATCATGCATGGAAAAGGGATGTCATCAAGACTGGGGAGAAGATTTTTCCCTTCCTGGTCAAGCCTGATCCAGGATGGAGACTGGGATGAGGAGAGAGAAGTTGACCTGAGATGTTTGGCTCTGTAGGACAGCTGCTATCTCCCAGGCTCTTGTTGGAGTTGTTCACCCTGGAGAAGAAAGGGCTCCAGGGGCACTTTCTAGTACCTGAAGTGGGCTACAAGGGATCTGGGGAAGGATTTTTTACAAGGGTGTGTAGTGATAGGGCAAAAGGTAATGGCTTCAAACTGAAAGAGAGTAGGTGTAGATTAGATTCTAGGAAGCAGTTCTGTACTGTGAGGGTGGAGAGGCACTGGCCCGGGCTGCCCAGAGAAGCTGTGGATGCCCCATCCCTGGAAGTGATCAAGGCCAGGTTGGATGGGACTTTGAGCAACCTGGTCTAGTGAAAGGTGTCCCTGCCCATGGCAGGGGGACTGGAACTAGATGATCTTTAATATCCCTTCCAAACAAAACCATTCTATGATTCTACCTAGAATTAATTTTGACTGACAGCAGCACAGAGTAGCAGAAGCTCAGCTGTGAAAATAAAGCCACAGGTTGGCTTGTAGAATTTCCTGTGATTGAAGTCATAATGTCTCCTCTTAATTAATTTAATTCTGGTTTAATTAATTGAGGGTTTGCCTTGATTTATTCGCTTGCTGAATTGCTCACTCAGATGGCTTGTGTGAAGAGCTGCTGCATTTCCTTGCACAGACTGGAAAGTTGTGTTATAATGTAATAATCAAACACAAATTCCTGATGATGCTGCCCCCCTCCTCTCACCTTGTTCCACTCCTCCACCAGGGGAAGAATAATTGAAGAGGAAGGAATGGATCCACAGGTTCTAATGTTTAAAGAAGAGCAAGACATTTCTTGGAACTTGATACCATTTTTGCATTGAGTTATCAGCATGTCTCTGTGCCAGTCTGCTACAAGACCATGGGCACAAGGCCTTGTTCTTTGCAGCTGCTATTCTTCCATGTGTAATGTGGCTCATTTGAGTTTGGGATGTGGTTTTGGGATCATGAGCATGTCAGATGCCCAGCCTTACTGCATGTGCTTCTCACCGGGCAAGTTACACTGGGCGCTCACCAGCAAAGGGTTTTGTTCTCCCTTGTTCTCCCCCTTCCAGCATCCACTTGTGCCGGGTATGTGCCGGAGAGCGCCTCCCCCCTCCTCCATCCTTTTCCCGATCCAAAGTCTCCCAGCGATCTTCTTGTTTGTGAGGAGCCCGCAACTCTCCTCCTCCTCCTCCTCCTCCTCCTCCCGGCTGGGAGCAAGGCCCTGATTTCCATTTGAATAGCAGCCTTTCTGCTGAGGCTTCCCCACCGCCCCGGCGAGCGAACAAGGAGCCCACTGTTCCCGGACACGGGATGTTCAGCCAGCCCTGACGGCCCCGCTGTCCTCAATGCGGCTTTTCAGCCCCTCCGCTGAAGCCCGGGGCGCCGGGCTGGTGGGGGACAGCTCCCGGCCCTGGGCAGCATGCCACTCATTTTAAGCAGTCCCAGCCTGTTCCCACTTCTGCCTTTATGGTCTAGCCGAGGCTTGTTGGGGTTGCAGCTGGTTTTCGTGCGGCACCGAGGTAATGAAAAAAGGAAGGGATAAGTCAGACTGGAGTGGTAGCAGGGGAGAGGATGAGACAGGGTCCTTTGCCAAAGGCTTGAAGGATGAGCGGGATGTGCGTGGGGGTGAGCCCATATCCTGGCCAGGGCTTCTCTCTCCTTAGCTCATACTGATGCCTCAGGTCAAAGCTGACCTGTGCCTTGCTCCTGAAGTTCCCTTCTAAAAACCACATCCTGCCATGCAGCAAGCTCTCTGGATTGGCTTTTGTTTCCAGACATGCAGGTGCACCTCCCAAACTCCAAGGTTTTGGGGTAGAGGCAGGACAGAGGAGCAACACCTGACCTGCCCTGGAACTGCTGAGAGTGGGCAAAGCCTCCTGCCCCATCCCACCACTCAGAGCCTTTGTCAAGGCTGTCTTCACAGTGAACTAATAGTGGGGTGGTTTTTTTTTGAGTTTTTGGCTAATTTTTGTTGAGTTTTCCTTCTAGATGATGCTGGTGCAGGCGTCATGATGGATTGGTCTCCACCCTCCCCCATGGGGAAGCTCCACTTCCCAGCAAGGTGTGGAATAACTTGCCCACTTCTCCTGCTGCTTTTAGCATCCAGGAGCCCTTGGTGGCATGAGAAACCCCAACTGGCAAGCCATGAAGGAGCTCCAGACACTGAGATGTCCCAGGCTGACTGTGGGTGCTGCTTTTGTGAATCAGTTTTTGGTTTTTGGTTGTTTTTTTTTCCCTCTGTGGGCAGAGGTAAGGGATTCCAGGTTTGTTTGTGTTCTTCCCCAGATAGTGTCACACTGATGACATTTAAATTCAGTGGAGCAGGCACAGAAGGGGCAGCAGCAGAGCAGGCTTCCCTCTCTGCTGCTGTAGGAAGAGCCAGCTGGAGCGTGGGGACAGTGATGAGGCCAGGCAGACCTCTGCCAAGGCTGGCAGCAAACAAAGCCCACTAAAACCGGTTACGATGTGTTAAATCGCTAGTTCACAGCAGACATGAAGGAGAAACCTTTCTCTTCTGTGTGTATGGGTAAATTGCTCAGAAGTAAAGGTAATCATTGCTTCTGGTAACACAAATTTTAATGTAGCTGCACCCTTTTTAGCTTTTTTGGTTCTTCCACTGAGTTCTGTTCATTTGTTGCTTAAGTGCTGAGTTCCTGCAGTTGTGATTTCCCTTTTTTGAAGAAGACCTTGATTCAAGCGAGCTACACCTCTCTGCAGCACATAAATGATGGAGCATATGCAGGGGTCTGGAGGTCTTGCCTTTACCCCCTCATCTTCCATCCCATCCGGGCAGCCTGATGGGACTGGTGGTGCAGGCGTGGCACTGAATCCTGCAAGCAGAGTGGGGCTCATTCAGGTTGGTGGTGGAGGCTTGGAGCAGGTCAGAGACTGTTTCTCTGCTGCCAGCAGAAGCACTGGAAATCCAGCATTCTCTACTCCCTGGGCTCTGGGGTTCGTGCCCTGAGTGGTGGTGTGAAGGATGCTGCCTTTATGTCCAACTTTTGGGAGGAGTTATTTGTGATATAAAAGGATGGAAATTACTGTGGAAAGTCAGTCGCAACTTTTTTATTAGAAGAGCACTTCTTGCTCTTTGCTGTGAGGAAGAAAAAGGGATGTTTCCAGATTTCTGTTAGTGGCTGCACGCTCTGAGGCAGTTCAGCACTTGGTGCTCTTTGAGGCTATAGGGGCTGGAGTGCTCTTATGCTCAGCACTTCAGCTGGCAGCCTCCACAGACTTCCCTAGGGAGCACCACGGATGTTCAGAGCTCTGCAGGATCAGACCTTTTATCAACATTACCAAATGATGAAGCGCAAGGCACCCAGAGAAAAATAAGTTTGAGTCCCACTGGAATTCTTGGACTCCTGTGACAATTTTCAGTATGGAAAATTCAGGCAAGTTTTAACACAGCCAACAAATTGTTGAAGACTTTCTGGGGTGCATAGATCCTGCATGAGGGGACCTTCTTACCACATAGCTTTTGAATGCTGCACTCTCTCTTACAGAGTTTGCTCTGGTGCAGCTTCTGGAACTTGTTCAGAGAGAGCAGCTCCAGTTATGTGTAAGAGATAATATGTAATTGAGCTGATATTTTTCCTTCCTTTTATTTTTTTTTAACTCAGTGGAATTTGTTGGGAACTCAAGAAGAGAAAAATACAGATGCTAGTGTTACTGTAATATAAATGTCACAGATGAATAGGTTTCTAAATTGTGACATTTAGGAAATAATATCTTGTCTTTTTTGCACTTGGAGAAGACTATAATTTCAGTGTGAATATTTCTTTGTGTTTTTGTTTTTTAAATTTATTTTTAGAAGACTGTTTTGCTGGGTATTGAGCATATAAAACCCTGAGATGATGTTGCTATGAGAACCTTCAGCATTTCATTTCCAGATTAGGAGTCTTTAGCTATGAGACTGTCACGATAGTTCAGCTCAGCTTGTTGCATTTTAGTTTTATGAATGAATCTAAACAAGGTTATCACCTGGGTGACTTGAGTGACTCTCAATTAAGTAAAAGGAAATGCAGAATTTACCCCCCAAGAAAACACAAACCCAATACTTTCTCTAAATATAAACCCCTCTAAATTCAGCTATAAATATGGTTCTGGAAACAGCTCAGTGTTTTCTCTTGACAGCTGCATTCTGAATTTACTCTTCCTCTGCTGGGAAAGGAGTATCTCTTCATGCTCATCTCTGTGCAGTTCAGCAGGACACATTCTCTAAGAAAAAAACCCTTCCCAAGATGAGCAGGCTCTTCAGCTGCACGGTGATACTTGGGTACTTTGGCTCAAGGTTATTTACTTTTCCTCCCTTTTAAATTTTTTTAAATTACTATTTTTGTGACATTGGCATCCAGTTTGCTCCATTCCCTGGGGTTTTGGGTTTTTTTTTTTGTCTTTTACATGCATAAAGAAGCAGAGCTCTGGGAGCTGTTTGTTGTGCCTCTTTTCCTTTATTGCACGACCTGCAGTGACTGCCATTGAGAGTAGGCGGTGAGGGAGAACAAACAGTTCATGCCTGTTAGGGTTTCATGATTTTGGTAGCAGTGTGCTGCTTCTTTTAGATCCAGGTATGTTTGAACAGCCAGGGAAGGAGAGGTGGGTTCCACTGGCACAGCAGGTGTATTTCTCCAGCACACCCAGGACCCTGGCAGCAGATGCTGCAGGCTGGCTCCCAGCTCACTCTGCCTGCCATGCTGGATGGGGGGACTGGGAAGCTCCCCCCAGCTGGGCTGGCACTTCCAAGTCTGCATCAGTGAAGTAAATTTTTCCATCAGAAGCCATTTCCTTCCCCACAGCACCTTCCCGTCTCTCTTGCAGGGAGGATGCTGTGGCAGCAGCCACTGCTGCATCTCAGTAAGTCTGTGCAGACAACTTGCAGCAAGTCACAGAGAAAATGCCTCCTTTCTGCAGGGGTTTAGTTAGGCTGTGAATTACATTAGCAGAGAGGGCATACTTCCCATGCATAGGGTGGGCATCAGTCAAGCTGGGCACAAAAGGGCAGGAGCTGCAGGGTGTGCAGAGAGACTGAGCTCCCCAAGATTTGCACAGGCTGAATGAAGCACAGCACTTGTAGTGGTGCACCTCCAGTGAGTGAGGTCACAGGCTGCACCACCAGAGCTGTGCTGGACCTCTAGAGAGGTGTGTGAGTGCTCTGGAATCCTCTTAGAGCTGCATCTGGTGTGGGCAGTGTGTGTGCTGCTGTGTGCACTTGTGTGGTGGTCCTGCTGTCCTACAAGGTCAAGCTGTGTTTTAACAGTGTGTGAGGAAATGTGGCATTTGAAAGGTTGCTTTGATGCTCTGAATGGGCTTCATGTTGCCCACTGAGCCTGTGCTGGAAGGCTGCTAAACATTGTGTCATCTGTCCTT
Source organism: Agelaius tricolor (assembly GCF_023055355.1). Taxonomy (NCBI): domain Eukaryota; kingdom Metazoa; phylum Chordata; class Aves; order Passeriformes; family Icteridae; genus Agelaius; species Agelaius tricolor. Next base: position 24,790,921 of record NW_027269269.1, read on the forward strand.
GAAATTGCCTCATGAGCAAGGCAGTGGAGATACTGCTGGGCAGGAAGGGGGGACATTGGCTGAGCTGTGTTTCAGGAGGTATTTTCCTGCTCTTTTCTTTGCCATTCCTCACAAACAGTCAAAACAGGAAATGGATCCTCCCCAAAAAGTGCCCTCCTCAAAACCAGTAGCAATTGTAAGGGAGTGTGCATAACTTAAAATGTGCAGCAAAGTGCCTGGTCTGGTTTGTTCTGTGCCTGAAGGCTGAGCAAGCAGCTCTGAGTGAAATTATATACAAATGCACACACTTGTGTGCACACACACAAACACAGAGCTCTGCATTTGCCAGTAAAAGTGTAGTAACCTGCACTCTGCATATGAAAGATCATTTCTGTGCTAAAGGTCCATCATCCAGGGGGAGTTGTGCTGTCAGGAACTACAAAGGAGAGAATCATTGATATATACATTGCTGGAAAACCTGAAAGGTTGCAGAAGCAGGACTAACTGTGCTGTTTAGGCTTCTTTTTTACGTTTTTATTTATTAAAATGCTCTAGATGCAGAGTAGCTCTTCTCATTATTTATAACTGTCGCTGCTGCCTTGAAATGAAACTGCTGGCACTTTGATAAATGTGGTGAAAGCTTGTCTGGTGTCCCTGCCACTTCTCTAAAGTGCCTCCTGCGTCCTCTGCTGAATTGCTGTTTCATCAGTTTGGACAGCAGTGTTCCTCAGCAAATTGCAGTAAAAGTCTAGTTGCATCATCCCATGCTAATGGAAATGGAGCAGGAGGGAGTGACCCTGTGCCATGAGCATCCTGTAAGTGCTAGGCAGAGCAGGAACAGGAGGAAGAAGACAGCCCTGCTTCTCACTTCTCCATCCTGGTCAGTTTGGTGGGATAAAGGCTCTTCTTCAGGGTTGCTGTGAGCATATTTTTCTTTTGCCTTGTCCTGACAGCTGGGATGTCATTCCTGTTTGAATTGCCTGTGCCCAAGGGCAAAAATTAAGTTGTTCCAACCTCAGCCCCTCCTTCCCATCATCTCAATGGCCATGGTGTCAGGACAGTCAACTGGTGGGCTGTACTGGGGCTGTCCTGATAGCTAAGTGCAGGGAGCTTTTAAAAAGCTTGAAGAATGCAAATCCCCTGAGATCAGATAAGGCTAAAATGTTGACATTGAAAAATCTAGTGACCAAAACAAAGGGAGAAAGTTTGTTTTTAACAACCAACCAACCAACCAACCAACCAACAAAGAAACTAGTCAACAGCAACAAAGAAGAAGCCTCTCAAAACCTTGACTTCTCCTTTGAGCAGAGGGACTTGCTCTTAGATCATCTTGCTAAGCAGAAGCTGCACTTGTGCTGAAGCAAGCCTGTCAGGATGATGAAGCAATGGAAATCTTGTCCTACAAGGGGAGATTAGAAGAGCTGGGACTGTTTAGCCTGAGGAAAATGGTAGGGGGAGTATGAGAGTGCTCTGTAAATATGTAAGCAGGTAAACAGTGTGAAAAAGGAAGAGCTTTTAAGGCTAAGGGAAGGTGTTTGCAACAGTACAGGCTCCAATAAATCAATTGTGGTAATCTAGTCCAGGAATTAAACCACAGTTTCATTCTGTTAGGTGGGGGAAGTTTGGAGAGCAGCTTCCAAACAGAACAACTGGAACAAAACTCCCAGACAGGCTTTAAGAGGAGTCTTGATCTGTCTGTGAAGAGGATTGTATTAAGAGGGCCAGGCTCTGTGTGCCAGGAAATTCTGTTCTATGCTGCTTCCTGTATTTCTAGTTAGTCCCAGATTAACTATTCGAGCTTTTGTATGAGATGTGCATAAATAGAAATCATAGATTAAACTGAAAGGTTTGCAACTTCAAACTAATTTGTTTGGGGTGTGTGTTTTTTTGTTTTGGTTTTTGTAATTTGGTTTTTCTTTTTTTTTTTTTTTTCCCCCCATCCTTTCAGGGTGTCCTTTTGACCTGAATATGCCACAGCAGCGTTTCACCCAGTGCCCAGGTTTCCCCTTCCTTGTCCTCAAGCCATCTCACTTTTGTGCAAGCTGTTTCCACCAATGCATAGCACAACTCAGCACTTTTAGGGGCTGAAAGCTATTTACCAGCTAAGAGGGCAAGAGTACAAAACTATTTTGAGCTCTGTGACCCACCTCGGCCAATTGGATTGTGTCTGGTAATCCTATTTGGTGGAGATGGGTTCACGTAACCTGAAATAGTTTCTGGTCTTTGCCTTCACCTCCGGTGCCTACACAGCAGCAGGGCTGGGGTGCCTGTGCTGTAAGACCTGACCTCCAGAAGGGAGAAGGGCAGTTGGAGAACTTGGGCTGAAGCTCCTTTCCAGGAGGTTGTCCCATTTTCCCCACTGGTGTCCCATGGGGTGATGCCCCTGTGCCATGGTGTGAGGTTGCTCTCCACCCCTGTGGAATCAGGGATGGATGTGTCTATCTCTCACCTTCTTATTACAGCCCAGGCATCAGTCTTGGCTTGTCCCTTTGGTGAGGAGCAGTATTTTGGATTGCTACTGCAGCACTTTCATTTTTGCCTGCACTCCCGCCTCCTAATGGTCATGTGTAGCCTGGAATGGGCAGGAAGGAATTAAGTCAGATGAAGAAAAGGACGTCAGTATTCTCTTACACAATTCACTTCAAATGTGTAAAGTATTTCAAAGTAATGAAAAATCTATTGCCCAAATTAGGCCCAGAATAGATACTGCTATTTAGCCCAAACTTTCCAGACAGGATTTGAGACTCTAGGGCTTTTATTGGTGCTGTACCTAAACAGTGAACTTGCAGGATCCTTTTTTACCCCAGTTTTACTTTGAGGAAAGAATTGTGAAGTTGCACTGTCTACTTCAACTTTTTAGCTTTGTACCTTGTTGTCACTTTTAGCCCTGTTTGACATGAGTCTCCAAAATACTGCATTTGCCAGAAGTCATCAAATCATACAGCAGAATTAAGAAAGGAAACCCTGCTGAGGGAAAGGAGGTCCATAATGTGGATTTAGGCAGAGTATTAGGCATAAGAATATCCAAGCCAGCAGGCTGCAGGAATCTAAGCTTCAGTGCTGCTACTCAGGGATTCCTTGAGTATTTGGGATGGGGGTGGACGTGTAAAGCTGAATATCTCTGAGCTTGTACAGGACTACAGAGCAGGAATGTTGCTGAGTTTTGTGATAGCCAGTTATAGCTTAGCTGAGGCACTTTCTGGCCTTGGTTACTGCAACTTTCATCCCTTTGATTGATGGGGAGTACCAGGCACACTGAGCTGGGCTCACATGCCTGCCTCCTCCCTCATCAAAAAGGAACAACTGTGGGCTAATCCCCTGGGCAGCCCCAGTGGCAGTGAGAGATCCTCCCTTGAGGAGTAAGATGAGATGGTCCCTCTGGCACAGCTCCCACAGGTGCTGCTCAGCCATACCATGGGTCAGTGCTGCTTCTGGCTTGTGCCTGTGCTCCTCAAAGCTATCCCCTTTATTTCAAGGTACAAAACTTGGAATAGCAGAGGCATGTTCTCTGGAGGAATGGGAGGAATAGGAAGGCTGTCTGAGGATAAGGTGCAGTCTGGTGTGAGAATCACAGAATATTCTGAGTTGGAAGGGACCCACAAGGATCATCAAGTCCAGCTCTTAAGTGAATGACCTATACAGGGATTGAATCTGCAGCCTTTGCATTCTGGGGTTATTTTAGCACCAGGCTCTAACCAACAGAGCTGTACTCAGGGTCATTTTCCTAGCAAAAGCATAAACTGGAGGTTGTGGCGTGTTACTAAAGCCAGTGTCAGCTCAGGCGTGGGGCTTTTGTTGCCATGGGTGCTGGACCAGGCTGAGCCTGCCTCCCAATGCTGTGTGTGGTGAGCCTTTGTCTGCCCTATGATGCAGCAAAACAATTGGTAAGTGTTGTCAGAGACCAGTGTATGCAGTGCTTTGCACTGCTTTTGACAGTGCTTTTCATCATGGGCCATTGCAGATGCTGAGTTAAGCCTGGCAGCAAACCCAGGAGGTGGGCCAAGTGTGCTACAAGCTAGGGCAGGCTGGGGGAGCATGTGGAGTCACCCTTGTGGAGTCACAGGATAGGCAGAGCAGGGGCAGACTCCTGGCAGTTTCCCTTTCTTTGCAGCACTCAGACTCAGCATTCATGGCATGATGGTTTGATCACTTCAACCTGCAGCTTCTCCTCACCTGCCCTCCTGGCCTGTGCAGCAGCAGCAGCAGCTGCTGCATGGGAATGAAATGCTTTTCCTGCTACACAAATATCCAGCACTGCAAAACTAGTCTGGAGTTTCTCCCATTCCCCCCCCATCCCAGTATCCTTGTTCCTCTGTCTTTTCAGGGATCATGTGAGTTCTCCCAGAGACATTCAGCAGCGACATGTGGTTTATTGTTGCTTCTTTTTTCTGCCTTCTCACAAAGTAAAACCTTTTTCTTCTTTCAGTGTTGGCTCAGCAAGGGCATTGGATTTGGATCCAGCATGAAGATGAGCAGCCAGCATAAAACCTGGGCGAGTTTTTGGAGTAAATAATACACCCAATTCATCTCACTGTGTCATTTGCACTAGATGTCTTGGAAACCAGAGCCTCTGTTGGGCAGGCAAGCCTGCACCAACTGGAATTGAAAGGATCCTTCCAGCCTGAGTGCTGGCAGCCCTGGAGGGATTTCCTTGTAGGCTTTCTCAGTTTACCTGGACAATAGTCATAAGCTTAGCCTTTCTTGCACATGCTTTAATCTCATGTTTCAGACTGTCTGTTAGTCATCCGTAGGGTCAGGAGGGCATTTCTCTCTCTGAACAGTATGGCAGATCTGCTGCAATCTGGTGGGGTTTTTCTTCCTTCTCAATACTTTAGGGCACATTTTATTTTTCAAATTTCTGGGCACTTTTGCCTAAAAAGTTCCTGCTGATGGTGAAGGGAGAACATTGCAGGGTGTCAGTGGAGTGCTTTATGTGCATTCCTATCCCTGGGCACTCTGCAGTTAAAGCAGCACAGGACACCAAGGGGAGGGTAAAATTTCTCTTTGTGGGACCTTTTCATATCAAAATGCCCATTGCCAGGCTGCCAGAAATTATATGGTGTTTCCAGTCCTTCCTTCCTAGGGACTGGGATGCAATTCATCCAAGGACTGGCAGGGTGCTTACAGTCTGTGGTGGGGATCCAGCTTCCTTGGGGATTGCCTCCAAATTTTCCTGCATCCTACTCCAAATGTAGCCTGTCTCCTCAAGCTGCTCAGATCTAAGGGCTGCTGTCCTCCTCCTCCCTCCCTCCCTCTCTCTTCCCCCTGTGAATTTTGTCATTCACCTTATTTAGTTCAGAATTGCAGCAGAGTATTAAAAAAAAAAACAAAACTAAAAATCTATCAATAATATGTGTTTAGAAACAAGCCTCCAGGGTGTTTAATTAAAGCAAATGTGATGGGAGGCAGCCAAAATGAATGTGTGGTGTGTGTGTGTGTGCACAGACAGCTGCCATGGGGGAGCAGCACGTGTGTATGTGTGGGTGAGACAGGGAATAAAAGATCTGGTTAAATGGATCCTTTCTATCCGAGCTCCAAATATAATGTTCTTAAATGAGGAACCCATGAGAAAGCAACAATCCTCTCATGAAATATTGGAGAGGCTTGTGCCAGGAAAAGGTCAGCAGCCTGGCTCTGCAGGGCTAGCACAGCTGTAGGCTGGGGTGGCTGAGAGTTTTGGTGGGGAAGAGACATCCCAGCCAGCCCTCTCCTGGGCACAGGGGCTGGATTTTCCTTCTGGAATCAAGCTGGAAGGCTGATGGCTCTCACCTAGTTTGAAAGACACAAAAGGCAGGCTGGGAGAGGGATGTGTGGGCTTTTCTTTTATCTAGGCTTTGGTTGCTGACAGAAGTGGAAAGAGGAATAGAAACAAAGCTATGAGTTTCAACTCCTGTTTTGTCCCTGGCATCCATAAAATCTATACCTCTTTCCTTCATGAGCTAATTAGCACCTGGATATCATAAGGACCTGATTTTATTTTCTTCTTCAGTTACTTTGGAAGACACAGAGAAACCTAGGTGTATTGGGGGAAGTAATTCTGACCTACTAGACCTGACTTTTCTTTTCAAATCAGTTTCATAGAATCATCTACACATTGTGTCCAATTTTTTTCAGCTTGCGTTCTCTATTTGCCAAAAATATTTAGCTTCTTCCCTTTCACAGCCCTGCAGAGTCCCTTCTCATTTGCCTGCCTCTGCTGCCCCAGAAAAGGGAGGCAGAGGACCCTGGTGCCTGGTAGCTCTCCCTGGAGCCCTCAGGGAGAGTTGCCCTTTTCTGGGAGCTGAGGATGTAAGAGGGCCGTGTGCCTGCAGAGCTCAGTGCTGGCTGCAGTGGGTCCCGCAGCGAGCAGCTCTCCTGCTGCCAGTGGTACGGGGTGTGGGTGCCACAGCTGTGTGCAAAGCCAGCATCATTCTCCTGTGCCTGATGCCCACTTAAAAACAAGGGGGAGCGGAAAGAGGGGTTTTGTTTTCCAGCTGAAATAGCTTCAACAAGTCACGGGCCCAGTCCCTGTCAATGCAGCTGTTGTGTGTGGCCCTGGGATCAGTGAGTGGCTCTGTTGTGCTTGTGCCCCAGCAGCCATCAGGCCCACAGGGGCTCCTCTGAGCTGGGGGCTGGTGAAAACCAGAGGATGTGATGGTGGGAAAGGACTGCCACAAGGATGGTGATTTGCCATCCATTGCAAATAGCCTTGCAGCTGAGAGATGTAGCTGTGGCTGCTGCTGAGCTTCTCAGCCATAGGAGAGCAGTGAGCTGTCATGCTAGCTGAAATAAGAGGAATATTGCATCAAGGTGTTACCTAATGATGGTGGCTTTGTAGTCTATGAAGCCTGGAGTCCTGTGCCTTCTCTGAAATTCAGGTTGGTGAAAAGAATTAGGGTGGAAGGGCCCATCTAGTCCACCTGCAGGCAAGAGCAGTGCAGCCTGTAACTTTACATTAAGGACTTCCAGCTGCACTTTTGCTGTCAGGTTTGGCGACTGAACTGTCTTTCTCTGGCTTCCCAGTGAGCTCTAGACTGCCTCAATGTGTGTGGAGCCATTGAATGTGTTGTGTTGTAAGGGAGAGTGGCTGCTCTGTCGAGATCCTGGTTCAAGCTGCTCCTCCGCGATGCCAGTTCTGTGCCACAGCAGGTAATGCAGGTTCTTATCAGCTCTAATTAATGCTCCTGGCAGTGGTGACAAGTGGCCCGCAGAAGTGTGAATCTAGTTTAAGGAGACTAAGAAGCCAAAAGAAAAAAAAAGAAAGAAAGCCTTCTAATCTGATCCACTATGCTCAGGCCAAGAGATCAGCAAAATGATCAAGCAAGGAAGAGAAACAACTTCTGGCTACTAGATTTTGCATGCCTATCCAGGCCAAGTGCTGGGGGTAACTTTTAAATGATTGTAGCACACTGAACATCAATCTTGTAACAAGCTTGGATAATACCCTCTGGTGAATTAACAAGGACTGCTGATATCTAAGTGCTTTTCAGCTGTGTGTTGCCAGGAATAAGTCTCAGTTCTGGGGGGCCTGAGTCTCTCCTCAATCTGAGTTTAATTCCCTCCCATCTGCTGTCTGCATTTCCCGACGATCCTCGCCCAAGTAGGGCACAGTGTGTGTTTTGAGGGTAGTGGGGACATGCTGGGCTCTCTTGGGCAGACATTTCCCAGTCAGAGAATTTCTGCTGTGTGGGGAAATCCAGGGTCTGCTGTGGTCTTTGTCCCCCCGCACAAGCAACCGGGTGCTGCCTCAGCTGAAACATCCTGGGAGCCTCTGCTGAGGTGGCTCTGCTGGGAGGGCAAAACCGTCCAAGCTTGTGCAGTCTGGAGCAGGGGACAAAGGCAGTCTCATTCCCACCACTGCTGGGAAAAATGGGGATAATTATCTCATTATTCCTGCAGCCTCCACAGCTCCCAAAGAATGAGTAACTGGTGTGCAACAATGCCTCTGCTGTAAATAACGCCCTCAGAACATTCCACTGAAGCAGAAGATGGAGGTATAAAGCACTGTCTGCCCTCAGACCACGCTCACATTCAGCAATGGGACCTTAGTCCACTGAGCTTGTAGTTTTGGGTTGTTGTTTTTGTTTTGATTTGATTCTTTTGGAAGTGGGACAGGGAGCTGTCTGTGGGCTTTCTAATGTTTTATTTATTAAGTCAAGGGCATGGGTGCATATTCAGTTTGCAATGGTTAGAGATGTGCAAGAAGCCTGTGTCACCCTTGTCCCAGATGTGACTGGCATCTTCACTCAGAGGGCAGGAAGGGAGACTTGTGTCCTGGCTATGCCAGTGCAAATCTGGGGAGTGCCACTTATTCCTCCTGGATCTGTCAAAATGAATGTTCCTCTTTTGGCATCCAAAGTGTCCCTGAGATCCTTGTTTGGAAGGAGGCAAGACTAGGGGATAGGAATAGGAGAAGTTTTGCCAAGGTTCATGCAGCCTGCAGAGATCTAAGAGCACTGGATGTCATGACTCAGGTTTATTTTCTTTGCCTTGTTTAAAAGGTGTCCCATAAAAAGAAATAGATGCTGCCATCAGGAGCAGAGAAGTTTCTTTTGTCAAACTTCTGCATGTTTCACTGATCTATTGCTGGTTTGTGGAGGTTACTGCAGTGCTGCTGATGCCTGTCTCATTATCTGTGGGTCCCTGAAATCTCCTGGAGTACATTTGTTGTTTTTTTTCTCTACTTGTTACTCACATGAGAAATATCAGGAAGCCATCTCCCAGGTTTTCCTGGAGTGTTCCTGGAAGACTGAAAAGGTGTATCATTAAGTTTCTTCATCCTTGTCAGAAAATTGCACTGACTTTCAGGAAAGGAGATATTTTGCATAGTGTTTGTCAGGCAACTGGTTTAATTAAGTGCTAATATAAAGCAGAAGGTGAGTTTTCAATGTCCCTTTCAGTTTCCTTTCTCAAGCTTCTATTCTGTTGGTTGTGATGTGACTATTTCATTAGCTCACAGGAGATGACTTTGGCAAAATTAAGAAGCTGAGATCCAATGTTTCTAATGTGTCTTAAAAACAACCAAAGAAGCAGGTGTAAAAAAACCCCATCCATACATTAATGTTCACTTAGGCCTCAGACTATTGCCAACCCAAAAAACCAAAAATCCAACACCTAAGCATCCTTCTCCTGCAGCCCTTCTGGGAGCAAGACTGGTGTTGGCTGGCACATGAGCTTTCTCTGTGCCACCACTGTGCCCCAGCTGGGCAGAGCAAGGTGGGTGTGGGTGCTCCTTGCACAGAGGAGAGCAGAGCCAGCTGCAGGGAGCCAAGGCAGCCCCCATCACTTTGTCCCAGGCTTTGATGTTGACTTGCTACAAAATTTGAGTGTCTCCTTTTCCAGCAGATAAAACTGGGAAGGGTGACTGTTGCTCGTAGTGAAAGGAGGCAGTGTGTGAATTGGTGGGGGTTGTGCTTGTGCCTCTGTGAAGTGCTGGATGGATGTAAAATGTCTTTATTCCCTGTCTGGTCCCAAACCAAAAACCCTGTGAGGCTGTGCAGAGGAGGGATCCCTCTTCCTTGCAGGCCATCTGCAATCCTTCCTGCCAGCAGCCTCTGCTGCTCTCCCTCTGAGCCAGCAGCTCAGTGGTATGTTGGGGCTGGCTGGCTCCGGGCAAGTGGTGGCTTACACAGAGGGTGGAGCTTTCTGAAATCCTGCACCTAACCTCGGCAAGGACAGGCTGTAGCCAAGCAATAAGACTTCTCCATCTTTGCCACACCATCTGTCTTCTTCAACTTTCTGTAATCTTTCAGCTGCTGGATTAGAAATTATCACTATGCAGTGCTGGGCTGAATCCAAAGCAGGGTTCCTCCTTCAAGTGATTGAGGAGAGGAAAGCCTCGCTGAAATGTGGTGTATCTTCCCTCCTCCTCAGGGCCCTTCAGGGTCACACCTGCCCATCTTGGAACATCCTGGAATGGTAGAGCTGGATTTATGCTTTGTGTTTTGATATCTTCCCATGCCATGTGCAGGGGTAGAGGGGATAGCAGCCGTGATTTAGCAGGACAAGTGCTGGGGGAGGAACACAACTGCTAATTTCTCCTCTAGTCTGACCTTTGCTAAATAACATGCTCAATGCTGGTGCACATGTGGAAGAAGTTCTGAGTCCTGCACTTGCTCATTATCAGTCTTTCTGGAATCAAAGGAGAAATTGATCTTTCCTCTGTGTTTTTACAAGCCCAAATATTTCAAGGAGTGAGACAAAATGCTTCCTTCCTGTGTAGTGTTTCTAACATCCAAGTTATCAGTGTTGCCTTGTCAGATGTTTCCTTGCTGCTTAAAACATTGTGCCTCTTCTTTCAGCACCAAAGGCATTCTTTTCACAAGGAACACAAAATTGGGTGGTAAGGCTCAGTACAGAGTGATTGGTGCAGGATGCTGCTGGTGTCACCCAGGCACTGGAGCAGGCTTAGTGCCTTTGTGCCACAAATGCATCCAGGACTCTGGAACACAATAAGACAGCTTTCCTGCTCCTACCCCATTGCTGGTACTGCCAGTTTTGGCAGACTGAGTGCTGCTAGCTTTTTCTTGAGGTTTCCCAGTTGTATCTTTAATCTGGAAGAGTATTTAGGGATCTGTGGTTTAAGCACCTGTCATTGACACTGAGGGTATGACATCTGCCTACCTACAGAAGTGCTGCCATGCCAAGGGGCACAGCACATGCCCAGGGTCCTTCAGTTAGGAGAAGTCAGTGTGCTGGCTGGGATGGTGGGGAAGGAGGCAGTGAGCTGTCTCAGTTGGAGGACCCAGGGAGATATCTGGTTCCTCATGCCAGTCATAAGCCAGCAATATTGTATAAAAGGCTGGTGCAGCTGGTTATAGGCATTATTTTAGAATGTGTTTTATTAATGTTGAAATTTGAACCAGACGAGGAACAGCTTAGTTGGTTATTCAGTACCAGAAGGAATAGGGAGCCATTAAAATGTATCTGGGTGAGCTAAGCTGGGTGCACACAGAGACAGCACATCTCAGCAGTGAGAAGGGGTCCTTTGGTAGCAATTATTTTTCTGACAGAAGCTGCACTTTTGTTGCCTCTCCATGAGGTGCAGTGCAGAAAGGATGACTGCCTGGAGGGTGCTGCTGGGAGGCAAAGCTGTGTGCAGTTTCCTCAGGGAAGCAGCAGTTCCTTTTGTGAACCATTGCTCTGTGTGTGCCTGTGTTAATGGTGCTGAGTTGCCATCAGTGTCATATGTCCCTGCCTCCCAAAAGAACCTGCACTATGGAAAGGGAACAGAGAGGGGAAAGGAAAGATGAGAAGCAGGGGAATTACAGGCTCACAGGGAGGTGATGGGGACAATGCCTACATGAGATACTGCAGGCAGAAGTAAGCTCACTTGACCTTCTATCTGAGCCTGTGGATGAAAGCCAGCACTGGTCTGAAAGCCATGACATTGCTTCAGTGCAGCACTGGGTACAGGCTCATGCTCCTTGCATCTCAGCATGCCAGCCACAGCTGTGCAGCTTCATCCTGGCTGAATCCAAAGCACTGCTCCTCCTTCAAGTGATTCTGCCTGCAATACTCCAGGTAAATATACCCATGGCATTGCAGGTGCCACCATCTGCTTATAACTCCCCCCCTTTTCCCAAAGTGCAGCCCACCTGGAGCCACCAAGTGTGTGTTTAAGGAAGGCTACTCAGGCTGTCCCCTAAATGAGTAAAATGGCTCTAATGTGCACCAGCTGGTCCCATCACCTTCAGATGTAATTGTTTAATGTACATGTTGTACATCAGCTTAGCAACTTGACAGTCGTGCTGTGGCTCCCACAGGAATCCCAAATATCGCAATGCAACATTGCAGCATGACTGTTTCTCCTGAACTGCACCTTTAAAAAGAACAGTTAGGCTGAAGATCCCAGTTTCTGTTTCTCTGCAAGGTTGAATGTTCCCATGCTGTGGACACCTTTGCTGTCCTAACAGATGGCCTGCAGAGTGTCAGTGTTTGGGAAGTCACTTGCTGCAGTGGTTGGAGGATTAAGTTCAGAAAGGGTGGGTTTGCCCTGAGGAATGATCCCCAAAATTGCTGATTTGGAGAGTCCCTTCTATACACTGCAGTTGTTTGCACACAAACCTATCATCTATTCTCCTCCTGGGATTTGCTGTTTATATGGAGGAGAACAAATAATGATTCTTCTGCAATTTCAATGGAAGCCAGGGAGCTTTTAAACAGTCAGAGTAGCTACTGGCATTCCTGTCTCTCTGCTGAAGAAATAGGCTGACTGCTAAGAGAGATGTGAGATGTCACAGTTCCTTTTCATCCGAGGGATGAAAAACACTGTACAGGCATTTAAGCTTTACAAAATCTCCCTGCAAGGTGTAGGAGGAATTTTTTTACAGATAGAGAAACTGAGACAAAATGCCTCGCTGCTGCTTGATCCATTCATTACTGAAAGAATTGAGGACAGAAGTTGGGACACCTATTCATAGCACTGACCACAAGGTCCTCTCTCCCTGTCACCTCGGGAGGGACATAGCCCATGCAGCAGTGCTCCTGGGAGGGCTTTCAGTGTCTACTTTGGTCAGGAGACTATTTTGAAGATGTTTCCCCTCCATTCTTGCAATGACATTGCATCTGACCTGTATTTCTAACAGACATTTTGTTTCACCACTCCATTTCTATTATGTCAGCCTGCAAGACCCATCCATATGCGCTTTGCATTCCCTATCCCTCCCTGTTTTCAAACTATGCCAGTGCACTGCTTACTGGAATCATAAAAACTCTCACCTTGTTTGGGCTTTTTGTAATCCTGCTTGTGGTTCAGTGCTCCCCTTTCCATATGGCTCTGCCAGCTATGGCACAAGCAAAACCTGTCTGTGGGGGAAGGGAGCGGGCTGGGAATGCCCATCCTCTTGGGGACACGGCTGATCCTGCATGTTGTGAATGAGAGATGCTACTCTGCCCTCCCTTCCTCTTCCCTGCAGTGAGCTGACCATCTGCTTACCTTAATGGACTAGAGATTAGCCTGGGGGTTAAGTTATCAACATAATTAACCTAGATTTCTCCTCTACAGCTGAGGCAATTTTTGCTTATCTGCTGCTCAGGTGATGTTGTGAAATTCAGACGGCTCTCGAGGAACAACAGAAACTGGAGCAAGCGGAGGGGAAGACTTTCAAAGTTTGAAATTACTCTGAAGCCCCCAAGGCACAGAGATGAGAGATGATGAAGCTTGTGCAGGTTCTCAGCTATGAGAACGGTATTGAAGAGAAGTCTAATGTATTATTAATACTGCCTGTTCCCTACGTGGAGGGCTTTTCAGGTCTGTGTCTCAAACCAGGCAAGACTCATTACCTCTGTTTATGGAAATTTGTTCCTGAACACATGCAGAAAGCTAACAAATTGAAAATATTACATCCCCGTGTTTCTGTCCAGGTGACTTTTGTCGTGTACTAGTGGGACACTTCCCAGCCTGTGCTCAGTGATTCAGTGACAGGCTATCCTTCCATTCTGCAGTCATGTATCACCAGAAACTCTCTTCATGCTGGCTTAGGATGCTAGAGCTAATGTGACTCTACAGCCACGTGTGGGTGGCTTTTATGCTACATTTTCCTTGACAGTAAAAGATTGCAGTTGCCACTTCAGAGCATCCCTAGCTGCCTTTCCTGCCCTAGATTCAGGCTGCGTTTGTGGATAGTGCTATCGGACTTATGCTCAGGCAGCCTTCCTTTGCAGGGCCCCAAGTTTCAAAGGGCACCAAGTCCCTCCACACACCCCCGGGGTGATCCTGCCCGTGGCCACGGCATTCAGGCCATGTGCCTTGGCACTTGGATTCAGCTGGCCGTGGGTGGGGATCCCTTGCAGAGGCTGTGAGTGTGGGAGCGCTGTCTGACCCATCCCCGCGGGCACTTCCCGTGCCAGAGGACATGCCACTCGACCGATCATTGTAATTACCGTTCTGCAAGCTTTTAATCCCTTGGTTAAATAAAACCAACAAATGATAGTGGGAGTAGGAAACTGCAGCCGGCTGGAGGACAGCCCCGCCAGGAGCAATGAGATGTGTGAATGAACACCCGCATCCTGCCAGAGACACCTAATCTTCCTAATGGTGAAATTAGCATGCAGCTTTGGTCAGAGCCCACCCACACCTCGGTGCTCAGCTGCAGACATCTCACTGGCGCAGGGGCAGGCAAGCTAGAAGGAGTTCAAAGAATAACTGCAATGATTAGGTGCTGGAGGGGAGCCGAGGTATGAAGAAAGATTAAAGCAACCAAGAGTGATTATCATGGAAAATTGGTGATTAAGGGGGGAAACCTAACTTCCTGTAATTTGAGGGGTTTGAACTTGAGGTAGAGGAGCTGATCAGAAAGGTAGCAGGAGGTATACAAGTAGGAGTGATGTAATACAGCTCTGGGAAAGAAATGTAGGTAGAATATCAAGCGAACTCCTAATTACATTTTTTGGTCTGGCTTATGAGTGGCAATGGTAAGGATACGATTTTTTGAGATGCATATATACAGACAGAAAAATGCTGGAGGAGAGACCCTCTAGTAGTAAATTATCCTGCAACAGCAAGGGCTGGGGTGCCTGAGTCCATACATGGTTTGGTACCTTCGCCACATCTTTTTTCTTCTTTACAAATATATATATCTAGGAGGAAACAAACAGCACTAGCACTTGTGATTTTCAGTGGAGACATGTTGCAAATGTTACATTTTCCAGTAACACTTTACCCCACACTGTCAGTGTAAAATCTGTCTGCTGTCAAACTGCAGTGTGGTGTCAGTCCTCATGTCTCTTTGATAAGGTCTGGGAAGGATTTGGAGGACATTAGCAGCACCCAACGCCCCCAGGCTCTGCTTAGAGCAGCTGTCCTCGGTGAAATGGGGGGAGCCCTGGTGGGGGAGCCCTGCTGGTGCCGAGTTGTTTGGAGATAGAAACGCCTCAGACCATGCCTGTATTGATTTTGTATGTAGTGCTTGGTATGGCAAATCAGTGTGCCCATCATGCTGTTGGGCTTGTGCTCTGCTTTTCAGTTAAGGCCTAAAATTGGCAGACCTGTCTTTTTGGGTGGCAGAGACCAGTCACAGTGCAGGGAGGCTCTCCCTTATCTTGGCTGTGAAGGATTTGAGTTTCCTTATGAGGGGTTTGCAAACCCTGTCTGTGCTCTTGGAAGCATTAGAGGACCTGTGGTTGGAGCACAATGACAGGCACCTAATGTGTTTGTCCTTTGTTGTCCTGTGATTGTGCCCATGCAGAAAAGGCAGGATCACTGTCCTGACAGACAGGTTAAGCATTTACTTGAGTGTTTCTAGTGATGGCTGTGCTGCAGCTTTCTTACTAGCTGAAATGATACCCCACCACCCCTCCCAGAAAGCCTCCCTATACCCTGGGACATACATTATACTAGGGATTGCTTCCTGTCTACAGAATCATGGAATCACAGGATATGCTGAGCTGGAAGGGACCCATCACGATCATTGAGTCCAACTCCTGGCCCTGGACAGGACACCCCAAGAGTCACACCCGGTGCCTTAGAGCATTGTCCAAATGCTTCTTGAATTATGTGAGGCTGGGTGCTGTGCCCACTTCCCTGGGGAGCTGTTCCAGTGCCCAAGCACCCTCTGGGGGAAAAATATTTTCCTTGATATCCAAACTAAATCTGCCCTGACTCAGCTTCATGCCATTTCCTTGAGTCCTGTCACTGGTCACTAGAGTGAAGAGATCTGTACCTTCCCTTCTGCTTCCTCTCCTGAGGATCCCAAAGACCACCATCGGGTCTTGTCTCTTCTTGTCCAGGCTGAACAAACCAAGTGACCTCAGCCACTCCCCACAAGGCTTTCCTTCCAGACCCCTCACCATCCTTGTGGCCCTCTTTGGGACACTCTCTAATAACTTAATGACTTTCTTATATTGCAGTGCCCAAAACTGCCCCTAACACTCCAGGTGAGGCTGCCCCAGTGCAGAGCAGAGTGGGACAATCCCCTCCCTTGTCCAGCTGTGGTACTGTGCCTGATGGCCCCCAGGGCACAGTTGGCCCTCCTGCCAGGGCACTGCTCATTCAGATTCAACTTTCCATCAGCCAGGACCCCCAGGTCCCTTTTCACAGAGCTTCTCTCCAGCCACTCATTCCCCAGTCTGCACGCAGAACCAGGGCTGCCCCCTCCCAGGTGCAGACTCTGGCACTTGCTCTTCTTAAACTTCATATGGTTGATCCATGTGCTTACACATTCACCACCTCCCCCACCCTTTCCCTGCCCTGCCTCTGCAGCTGCCTGCATGCTTTCCATAGAGTTTGCAGAGTCTTTTTGTTGGCAGGAAATGTTGCTTTGAATGGGTTCCCATTGCAAGCATCTCACCTCAATGATCTCCAAAATAATGTGTTTTAGCTGCCCATGCTATCTCTAATGCACACAAATTCCTCACCTTGTACCTGATCTGTTCTCTTGCTCCTGCCTGCCTTTCTCTCCAAACCTGCAGGATGATCCCCTAACTGTGTTCCTGTTTTTCACACCAGCTGCCCAAAGGCTGTGACACCAGGTACTAGCATGGCAAACGCTGACATTGTGCCTGTGGTCTACCATGGTTCTTACCTGGGGCAGCTGCTCCCCATCTTCATCATCCTAACACAGAGTGACTCGGCTCCACTGCCCCTGCAGTAACTTGCCTCGCCATAAATTGGAGACCTTTACAGCTGAAGGTTTACCTCCAACATCTTTTTTTAGCTTGCCTGGTATAATTCTCTGCTCTGTGACTGCTTGCAGACAGCACTGCAGGTTTTATTTCCAAAGCAGGCAGCATTGTAATTAAGAGGTCCCAAAATGAACTCAGCCTTTCAATAACAAAGCATAATAAAATAAGCTCCTAACAAGACTGACAGGAGAGCAGTCAAGCTGTTTCAGCATCCATGTAGACATTTTACCTGACAGAATAATAGCCAGTTTCTTTCAGCTGTTAAATCCATTTTCTCTGTTAGGGTCTGTCAGCTGCTGTCACCTCAGGAACCACCAACAAAGGGGTGCATCCTTGTCTTTCTGGGGAGGTAACAGCACCAGCTAAGAGGTAGAAGCTTTCAGCCTGGAAAACTTCCAAACACCTCTAGAGAGGAGAATCCTGCCACTGGCAGGCACTGACTATAGAATCAGATAATGGCAACCAATGGCAACTGCAGGACTGATCCTTTGCCTCCTCCCCACAGGCAGGCAGCTCTGAACAGCTGTGGTGTATGATAGCATGTAGAAAATCAGGGTCTATAGCATTATGTTGACATGGAGAACCAAATTTTGAGACCTCCTGTCTTGAGAAACTGATCTTTCTCTCAGGCAGACTTGTATCAGCTATTTCATAGCCAATGCATACTTGCTACACACTAAAATGTTTGCTGACTTGCAGCTAGGCTGGTGTGCTGGGAGGCTCCATCTCTGTGTTATGGCTCACTCTGGTGCTGCCTGGTCCTAATTTGCTTCAGGAGATGTGATTGAGCTGCTGGTCCTGGCTCCAGCAATGCTTAATGAACCTCTCAATCAACTGGACCGGATAAAATTTGGCTGGGTCTTGTTACTGGGTCTTGCCTTCCTTGTCTGACAAGGTCTAGTGAAAAGCTGCTTGATTGTCATCATGTCATTGTCATCCTGTGTCTGTGAGAGAAGGCAGGTAATTGCCTAAAGAGCAAAGGATCCTGGAACCCTGAAAAAACCTGGACTTCTTGCCAAGGCAAAGGTAAAGACCCTTCCTTGAAGGCATTTCCAAACCCACAAGACCTTGTGGGACAGTGTGGGTACAGAACAAGAGTAGCCTTTCCCCTCTGTGTCCAATCCCTTATCAACTCAGGGAGGTACTGGCTCAGCATCCTCAGCACTGTGTGGCCACCCTGAGCAGCCTGCTTTGGTGAGGATGTGTCTGCCAGCAGGGAGCAACCCTGGACTGATTCTACACCAGGGAACAAAGCTGTGCACAGAGACAGTTCTTCTTTTCACCTGCTCCCTGCCAGGCAATGAGGCACCTCCTTGCCCGGGTCCTTCTTGCAGGGAGCAGGTTGGTGGCTTGGGTCATGCTGGAGGGAGCTGGCAGCACTGGCAGGGACTGTGAGGCCAGGGTGCAGAGCTGTGTTGTAGGACAGTGTGCTTGTGCAAGTGGCTGTCAGTCTCCTGGCATCTCCAGAGTGCTTGACAGCTGGGAACACAATGCAGACAAGGCTTATGTGAAAGGAAGTGACAGCAAGGAAATGGAAACCTCTGGAAGCATACCAGGGAGTGAAGCCTCGTCATAATATACCCCCAGGCCAGATCAGAATTACTTCAATGCAATGATTCATTATTTTTTTTCCTCTGCTTTTCTCTCAGCAAGGAGATGCTACAGATTTTGACTGGTATTGCTGAGTATGTAAAATATCATGTTGCACACTTCAAGGAGATGTTGGCCAAATAAAATATGAGTCCTGCACAGAAAAACTAGTTTGAATGTGAGTTTTCAGGACAGCAGAGCCTTGGCTTTCTGGAATCATAGTAGTTTAGAGTTTGCTTTATTTTGCAAAAGGAACCCAAATACTTTGGAGCTTCTGCTGGTCAACCACAAAGTCCAGGAAGAAGTTTTCCCTAGCACCTCCTCCCATGTAAGTTTATATTTGTTATTGGAGGGGTCTATGTCTTGTATTTTCACCAGATTTCAGACTGACTTTGGTGTAACAAGGTAGGGTGAAGTCCTCTTTTATTAGAGCCTAGATGCCATGGGGGTGTGATAGATCATGTGGTGACCATCTCTCTTTTCCTTTTTACCATACTGACAGAAAAACAGCATCTGGTATTGGTTTTCACTTTCTCCTGAGAGGGAAGAGATGGGAGTAATATCACAGTGGATATGTATGCTGGTGCCACAGCTGTCATTATGAACGTTTTGAGGCCAGTGACTGGTGATCATGTCATGACTGGGGACCAGCATTTGCCCACAGTGGAGCTATGATGGCCAAACAGCTTATTTCTTCTCTGCATTGTGATCTATATAAATCTTGTAGAGCAGAAAGTGGTTATGATCATTTATCATTTGATGAGTTTCAGCTTTGTGTCTGGCAGATACTAATGGAGAAAATGTTGTCATCCAAACCCAAGCAGCCTTCAGCTGGAGTTAAATTACAGCACTGCTGAAGTGCTCCAGATTTGAGAGAGAAAATAATAACAGGTGGGCAGATTATTAAAATACAGTGCAGACAATACCTGGAGGGTAAATATATTCAGCTTTGAAATGACAGTGAAATCTGAGGAGTGTTTTGACAGTGGAGAAGGGTGGTATACATGTGCCTTCACAGTGAGGACCCCTGGTTACACAGCTGGAGAGCTGATACTTTATTTCAGCAACTTGTTTTCCATCATAGAGGAGGGCTACTGGTACCTGATAACTCACAGGCAGCCTGGATGCATCTTCTTTTGCTGTGTTTTGCAATAGGCTTCCTGCAGCATCCCGGGAACAAGAAAAGTCTTTCTGCAAAACTCTGTGTGCTTTGAGAGGCATTGCAGAGGCTGGCTTAAACCAGCCCTGGGCTGCACAGCTTGCCCTGGGTTCCTGTGAACCACCACGTGGCTGTGACCACAAGCAACAGCAGTCCTGCCCACCCCTAATTCCTGAGGAGCAGTGTCACAGCTTCTCTGGATACAGGTGATTTCTCTGTCTGCTCAGGTGTGCTTTCTTCCCTACCTTGTGCACTGGCTCAGCTCGCCCTGGCAGCCTCTTGCCCCATGCATCATGCAAGCTTTTCACTGTCTGTCCTGAACACACTTCAGTTGTTTGTTCTGCCATACCTTTACTTCACTGCCTGGCTGGGGAAGACACAATCATGCCAATAAAACTGATAAATTGCCAAAGAGGGTGAGATACAGTTTTAGTAACTGGCATAACAGTGAATTTGCTGACCTGGCACAGGGAGGGGAAAGGGAAAGGTTTGTGAATTAATTACAGTGCTGAAGCAGTGCTGAGGAGAGCCTGGCTTTCTGCTGGAAGTGGTTCAGTTACTTGGCTGAAGATAGAGTCCAACTGCTGTACACCTGAGGAGGCTGCAAATGCACAGGGTTGAGAGTCAGGGCTGCTCAAGAGGTGGGCCTGGGTGCTGTAATCTGCATTGAGACCACCTGCAACACTCTGCCCCCCATCCATGACTTGTCACTGCTTCCCCTGTACTGGCATTTTAAATCACACCCCAGAACTGACCCTTTAGAGAGCTGCACAATTTCTGGGGCTGATGTGAAGGCAGTGTGACAAGGTGTGGGCAAAGTTGGGATGTCAGCAAAGCATGACCCAGGCTGCTTTGACTCCTGTTCCATACGAAGTCCTGGTTCTAGCTCTGCCACTGACGTGGACAAAGACAGGTCACTTCTCCATGCTATGGGCAGAGAGGGACAAACTGCTGCTGTGGTCAGTTTTGCTCACGGTATCCCCAGATGCTTTCCAGTAGTCTGGAAAAGTCTGGTGCTTGCCTTGTTTTGCAAAGCTAAAGCTGCCTCTGGAATGCCCCAGCCATGCTGTGGTGCCCTGTCCCACTTGCAGGGCTGGAGGAAGATGAAGATCAAGCATGGATCTCTCAGCCCTGCTGTTTTCTCTTCTGCCCTTCATCCCAGGCACCAGCTTGGGGAAAACTAATAGGTAAGTGTCTGTGGTGGAGCACTGAACAAAGTGGCTCCAGTTCTTCCCAGTTTTCTGAAAAATTCCAGAGGAAGATACAGAGGGTAGGCAAACTTGGTACCATAGGAAAGTTGGAGGCTCAGAGGCTCAGCAGTGGGTGTTAGTTCCAGGAGAAAGGCAAATGTTGAACAGAATCTCTAGAGATTTCAAGTTTTATGAGTCTAGAAGGGAGAGCATCTCTTTCGAAAAGTGTATTATCTCTGAAAGTAGAAAATAATTATTACTGTACCGGTGTGATAGTTACCTATCATGTTTACAAATCTTTGTTGCCAAAGGAAAAATATTTCAATACATTTTGAATACAAGTTGCCTCCTTAGGGGCCACCTTATCTCTGATATACGACTGATTACTTGGCCAGAGAAAGGTTATTGCAAGAAATAGACTTGACCTTTTAAGCATACAGCTGAGATTTCCAGCAGGAGTGAGCACCACACTTTCTAAATGAATGTTTTAGTAGGCAATGAAAGCAGAGGAGTGCAGCTAATTAAAGATGTATGTCGGAGAAAATAGATGGAATAATAAAAGGTAAACAAATATTAGAGAAGACAAACATATTGTCAAAATAGAAGTCAAAGCCAGCCAGCAGAGAGAGGGAAGAGTCCTATGTGGGACAAAAGCAGCCATTTTGAGAACTTGTGCTTAGCATTAAATTGCAAAGAAATACAAAAATAAAATGCAATTATGACTATGCAGCTGGAGGACAAAGCTATTATGATGATGAGGCAGAGCCATTGGTAACTGTATGATGAGAAAATGCAAAAAAAACTTTCAGCCATCTGGTCAAGCCTAGTACTTACACAGTTCTCCTTGCTAATGGTCCTCACATCAAGTATGTGTTGTAAGGCTGCATCCTTAGCAGTATTTTAAGACTGGATCTATAGTAATAGGACGTATGACCAGACATGCAACCAAATGCACACAAACCTCTACATTTCTCATCAGCTTTTGAGGAGACAATCGTGTCTGGTAGAGAGTTCAAATACATTTTTTCCTTATTGGTATTTGTCAAAATTTCTTTGGCTTCCAATACATCTGAACAGAATCTTCCCTGAGCTTGGTTTCTGCCTTTGCTGTGCCTCCCCTGTAAAGTGAATATAGGTTACTGAGCAAGTATTGGCTTACTATTCCTACAGTCAGATCTGTGGAAGGGCAGTGGGGGGATTAACATAGGGAGCATGTAGGCACCTGAGCGGGAATTTAGCCTTGGCTCTGGCTCATCACTCTTAATATTATTAAAAAACAGGACCTCCAATGACTAGAAGTGATCTGGTTCTCAGCTTTATCTCTGGTCTGAAAGCCAAAGTCTCCAAAAGCATGGCTCTTCTGTGGGAAGCCTGGGCTTGCAGAGAAAACAATTTGCTGGCAACTCATCTTGGGCAGCATTTTATTTTTTTCCCATGAAGGTCTCCTTTCTTTGCTATGGGCTTTTGCCTGGTCAGGCTCAGTGACTGAGGGAGCAGTGGGAGCCTAACTCTGTGAAAGCTGTTAAGAAAGGGTGGTTACAGGTTTCTTGTGTTTACAGGGATGATGGTTTTTGACATGCCTTTTGGTGCATCTCTGTTTGGGGAGGACTGAAGGAAGACCTGATGTTAGAGAAGAGGGGATTGAGTGTGGGTTGGAGCAAAGCAGTTCTCTGAACTTGAAGGTGGTGTCACCATTGTCACTGTTGTTGGGAGCTCTGGGGCAGAGCAGGGGATGATTTCAGTCACAGCATCTTCGTGCATGTCGGTGAGATGCCCATTCAGAGAGACAGGATTGCCTGGTGTGGTCTGACCTCTGTGGGCCCTGCTGAAGGAGGTGAGGCAGTGTGGTGGAGGGCTGCTCTAGACTGTGTAAGCACTTTGGATTCCAAGTGATGGTTGCTCAAAGGCAGCTGGTACAAAGGGCTGCCTGGCAGCAGACTCCCCATGACAAATGCTCACTGGCCACCACCAACTCAGGTATTCCCAGGGCTGTTGTGGAAGGAGGTTGACTGAAGTCACGTGTTCAGTGCATGGGGACCTGCCCTCAGCCTCAGCAGGTGCCCCAGGCCCCCTGGTAAGGCAGGGGCACAGCTGCTCTGAAAGGGTCACTGCCTTCTAATGCTGTCGCTGCTCTGCTGGCTGCACGCTGGGGACAGAGAGGAAGAGGAGCTAACAGTTTTTGTTGACAAAGCTGTCTTGATACCTGTGTAGATCTATAGGCAGAGTTGCCTCAGGAAAGATGAAAAATTAATGGGGACATTTTCACCCTGGCTAGCTCACATGCCATTTTAATCCTGCTGCCAACATGACAGGCGTTTCTGCCTGGGAAGAAGCACCAAGTGAAATCCAAATTGTTTGACAAGGAGCAAAACCAGCTACTGATGGGGCCTGGGGCAACAAATCAGTTTGTAAACACTCTGCTTTGAGGAAGGTCTGTACACAGATTTTGTTTGTATGGTGGCTTGGACCAAGGTCTAAAAATCTCTGAAGTGTGCACTGTCTTCAACAGAAGGCAGTCTCTGATGCAAATGGGGACAAATGGACTGGTAGTGGGGAACAGGTGAAGAAACCCGTTTTATTCCAGACTTGGTCTGTGTGCAAAATAGCACCTGTGTAATGGAAGGTATGATTTGTGTAAGTGTGCAAATCTTCTGTCTGTTCCTCTGGTTGAAGGAACCTTAGCTGGTAGGTAGCAGGCACAGTGACAGCTATTGCCAAGGGAAGTGTCATAAAAGCAATGGCTGTTGGATTTCACAGAGAAATGCTGAACAATGTGCTGAGGTCAAAATGTGGGATGAAATAGAGAATTAATTGCTTCTGGGGAGCAGGAGAAGTGTGATCTATGGGTGCAAGAAAGCTAGAGCAAGAATTAGTAAATGAATCAAGGTTTGCCCAGCCCATGTAGTTCAGGTTCCAGCACCATTTCCCACAGAGCTCTACCTGGGAGCTGTGAGGTGAGCAACCAGTGAGTGCGCCCCAGGGGTCAGGATGAGAAGGGACACGCTGCTCTTCATGTAGTCCTCCAGTAGTCACTGTGTTATCACAGCCCATTCTTTGTAAGCCAGGCAAAAGAACTTGTCCTCTTTCCAGAGAGATCAAGCCTGAAATGTAAAAATAGTCCGATTTGGACTGGAGCTTAAACCTAAAGTGATTACATGACTTCTATTAAAGCAAAAAGCAAACAAGCAGCAAACCCTATTTTCCTCTGGTGATTACATAACTCACAAATCAGATGAATGGGCAGTCTTCAAAGCCATGGCCAGAGGAAAACACCTGTACAACTTGAGCCCAGTGGCTGTGTGCTGCAGGAACTGGTGCTCTGATGGAGGCTGACCCTTGTAAGCACTCTTCTTGCCCTGCACGTACCTTGTAGCCTTCTGCTCCTTCTCTCCAAGGGCATGTGTGCCTTCTCCCAGATATATTTGGTGGCTTCATAACCTCTTCTTCAGTGTGGCATTTCTTACTGCGCTGCTGTCTCCCTGCTACAGGGTATAGAGTTGCTCTGTCAGGCACTTGGGACTTGGAGGACTGCAAATCTACTGGTTTTGCCATTGCCTGTCAGCAGCATGGGCAGCAGGGCAGCTGTGTGTTGTACTGAGAGAAGTAAGAACAGCAGAAGAGGTTGCATTTACAGACCCTGCCTACACACTGTGCATGCTGCACACACGGTGCAATGCTCCTGAAGAGCCTCACAGACATGTGATCTGAATGGCAGACCAGGATTTCTCTCCAAAGAACTTCAGTAAAAACTTGTGTACTTACTGGGGTCCTGCTGTGGGGAATTCCTATAGTACAAGGAAGTTTACTTAAGTGAGGGTTACATACCCCAAATGATGGTGTTCTTGAATCATCAGCAGCTGAGAGATAGTTGTGTGTTGTGACTTGTGCTCTGTGTGATTTCTCAGGTGCCTTTGTCCTCACTGCAGGTCATCAGTCAGTCTCTCAGCTGGAAGTTGCTGATGAGCGTGCTACATATTTTTGTAAATGCTGAGGGTGAAGGATATGGTCTTCCATCTTTTTGATACATAGCTTGAGGGCTTTGACTTTTTCCTAGCCTGAAATCCTTCTGGAAACCTGGCTTGTGTAAAGCCATCACAGAGTGGCAGATTTGAGTTGCATATCTCTCAACTCAAGACCCTCCTGGCCAGGTGTCCAGCAGGTTTCTGACCCCTCCACCTGGTAGAGTGGTGGCAGAGGGAGTGAATGATTTCCCATCAGCTTGCCTGCTGCTCTGGAAGTAAAGTGTTGATGTGGGGAACAGCATTGCAAGGTGTGTTCATTAAAGATGGATGTGGGAAAGATAGGTTTTTAGGGGGTAATGGGTATGCTGGGAATGTGTAGGTAAGGCAGGGAGTTGCAATGTCAGTAGAATTATGAGCAGGATCTGGAGGATGCCTTGCCTGCACTGCTGAATGTGTTGGGTTATGTGCAGGAGTGGAAGCAGCACTTGGGCTTTAACCCAGGCTGGTAGCAAGGACTAGGCTCACATGCCAGGTCTGAAATGTGTGTGGGGCTGGGACAACAGTCACAGAAGAGCTAAGGATTACTCTGCAGTGAAGGTACTTGTCTGGGAGGGAGGTAAGGGGCTCTGGGCTCCCATAAGCAGCTGGGTTACTGAGTCAGAGACACTGAGAAATAGAAAGCTGAGAGTCCAACATGGTGCATGTTGGGAATGGGATGAGCCCTTTGCCCTGTGCTGCTGTCCTGTTATAGGATTTCTTTCTTGCACTTCTGCCTCTTGAATTCATATCCTCAGGCTGCTTGCTTTGCTAAAAGTTATCAATATTCTCCTAAGAAAGGGGTTGGGTTGTTTCCTATCTGGGGACAGTTCACAGTCAGAACTAAGTAGAAAAAGCGGCTCCTTCATGTGAGAGCATTGGGATCCTGCTCCAAGCAAAATGACCACTGCTTCACACTGTGTAGGAAGGCCCCACTGCCAGCCCCACTTGCCTGCAGGTCACAGGGTAGAAACAGGAGAGAAAAGCATACATTAGAGACAGAGCTGGGTGCTTGAGGGTGTGGTGGGGACTCCGAGTTTGCAGCAGGTTTTCTGCAATGATTTGGAAAAGGCATTTGCAATGTTTGCTGTCTGGGGGGCAAGAAGACCTATTTGTACAAAGAGAGGTGACCTAACCCCCAAAATGTAACTGCTGGTGGAGTTAACTCCTTGACCACTATAATAATATCCAGCAAATATGTGAATGCACCAAGTCTTAACTGTCTCTAATGTATTGCTGAAGTGTGAAGAGCCTTGTTGTCTCATGCTCTGCTGCTACAGCATCCTGACAGCTCCTTTGCTTCAGAGACTTCTTGTAAAGTCATTGATAGTTACAATGGAAGGGGGGGCAGAATACAGGAAGGAACCAAACTAAAGCATATTTGATGTAAAAGCACAAGTGAACATAGATACCTTGACCCTGAGTGTGTGATTCTCATTGCATTCCATTTGCTCAAGTCTTGCATTTAGGTGCCACGGCTGCTGCCATGTCAGCCTGGTCTCATGGCCCTCAGCTGCTGCAGAGTACACTGGGTCTGCCTGATCCAGTTTGGCACCTCTGAGCCCTAACACTGGTGGTGCTTTGAAGCTGTCTGGGGAGGGAAGCTGCCTGTGGAGAGTGTCTGGTGAAATTTAGACATAATCCTGCTTCCTGTAACCCAATCCATGAAAAGGACTGTGTTTCTCCAATGGAAGGCAGTGCCAGCAAATCCTGGTGCTCAATCTAGGCACTCAACTTTGTTGTTCTTGAGGTATTTAAAGAATCCTGCATTATTGATCATGATATCCACTGGTACTGGATCCTCTACACAACTTGATTGCTTCAGCAATCTATGCTTATTGCCACATTACAAAAGTTGGTTGTTTTTTTCCTGAAGAGCTCTACCTAAAAGTGTACCCTCTCCTACC
Organism: Agelaius tricolor; assembly: GCF_023055355.1. Classification (NCBI taxonomy): domain Eukaryota; kingdom Metazoa; phylum Chordata; class Aves; order Passeriformes; family Icteridae; genus Agelaius; species Agelaius tricolor. The sequence goes on from NW_027269269.1 coordinate 24,817,346, forward strand.
AAATGATGCATCTCATTCTCTGTGCCTGAGATGCATTGCACAAGTCATACCTTGATTGTCCTCTTCCAGGTTATTGGCAAGCTTTCTCCTTCTCCTCTTCCCTCGTATTTCTTGGCTGCTCTGTTATATATGTGAAAGTGCCTTCTGTTATGCTAGACCTGCACCGGGTAGTGGAGCTGATCCATCACTCTGCTGGGTCTGGTACATCACACACAAATTATACCCAGAGTTACCTCCCTAGAGTTTTATAGCTTTTTTCCCTTTTTTTTTTTCCCCCTTTTTCTTGTTCATGGTCTCATTGGGTTTTTCTGCATCCATGGTCTGTCCCAAGGTAATGCAGAGCAGCTGCATCAAAAGGGCTGCAATTACAGGCGAGCTCTGTCTCTCGCAGAGCAGATGTAATGTGGGATTCTTGTCTGAACCATAACGGGGTGTTATGCCATAGCCAGGGCTCCCTAAGAAAGGTGAGGAACCAAAACCAAGATCAGGCTGAACACCCCCAAGGTTCCTGGATGGAGGGCTCCAGACCACCAAACTGTCCCTTTCGCCAGTTCTTCCCAGTGTGTTAGATGTGATCAGTCTTATCATCTCTGTAATCCTGCTGCCTTGAACACTGTTCTGCCATCCTGCCTGTGCTGTGTGCCTTGTTTGTCACGGTGCTGTGCTGCACTGCAAGAGCTGCTCAGGTAGGGTAGCCCTCTGGCCTGTTCCTTGTGCTCTGCTCTAGAAATGCCTCATCTGCTCAGGCAGAGGGAAGGCTTATCTTTTTTTCCTAGTACATCAATGGTCTTGTAAAAGACTTAAGTGACTCTGTTCAGTGGTGCAGAAAAATGGATTCTGTGTTTTCTGTCTGGTGGCTCTTGCTTCTTTTTAGTTTTCTCTGAGTCTCATTCTTTCCCTGTGTCCCTCTGGTCTCCCAGTTTGTCCCACTCCAAGCCATGCATAATCAGGGGGCCTTACTCTTGCTTCTGCTTTCTCCCACTGCTTCCCTCCGTGTGTCTCCCTGCGCTTACACAGAGACATGCTGTCCTCTTGGTCACCTGCCTTCACCCAGTGTCTGGGGCAGGGTGCTTAAGGACAGTGGCTCCTTTTTCAGCCACACCTGTCCAAGGAGCCTGGCCATCTCCCAGGCTTCATCATGTTCATCTGCCAGCCCAGGGCTGCCCTCACCTCTCTTGCCCTCCAGGAGCCTTGAACAAGTCTTCCCTCCCAGCAGTGCCTCCTGGGGTGCTGTGTACATACCAGCCACCGAGTCTGTGTGGACCTGGCAGTGCTTGCACGCTCAGTTTCATTTTCCCTGTGATGTGGCTGGAACACAGGTGCCCTGTGTGAGCTGCGTTCCAGCAGTAATGCTGGCTTTGCTGGCCTGCAGCCCCTGTGGCAGGCCCAGGTTGCCCACCCCACAAACACGCCGTAGGCACTACGTGTGAGCAGTGCCTGCCAGCGCTGCTAAAGGGCTCCTGGCACGCTTGGCCTGACTTGTGTGTAGCAGTTCAGCCTGTATTTGCTGTGGTTTTTGAAATCTTTCAGGAAGGGCCGAATGAAATCAGTTGGGTTTGGCAGTGAGACTTCTCAGCCCTTCCTTCTGCTCAGAACAGGGGTGATGTCCATGTATTTTTATCCCCACTTTGATGTTGAATTCCATGTCTTTATTTGGCTCGCCGTCTTCTTCCCTCTGCCAGGACGCCTCTGGCTGTACCTGGTTATATCCAGCCCTTTGGCATCCATGCAGGGATTCTTGTGAGGGTGGTGGCCACCCCCTCGTTCTCCACCTGTTTCGAAGATTTGGGGATAGGGTGGGGGTGAGAACTTGGGTAACAGTTGCAACTGGTGGATAGAGTTAATCCCTGGAGTCTTGAGCATCTCCTGTTTTACTGGCCCGCCTGGTTTCCTGCCTCCAGCCCCTGCCCTGTTGGGGTAAGGTTACTGAAGATGGAGGGGGGTGAGAGCCATGGGGGGAGTGAGTCTATTCTGAGGAGCTGGGTTTGGTTACCACTCCAGCACATGGCATGCCAGAGACGCTTGGGTGTAGCTGGCAGGGAACGTGTGGTACTGGGGCAGGGGGCAGGAGCTGCACCATGGGAGCAGGACAGCATGGCCAAGGAGCTGCCAGGCTGCAGGACCCATCTTTCTTTACCCAGATGATTGCAGAGATTAAATGTGTCAAAGACCAGGAAGCAGTGGCACTGAAGGAACATACAGCAACTCATCTATTAACCTTAAATTATTCCTTTTCCTGAACCCCCCACTACCGTGCTTCCTTGGCAGTGAGGGAGAGGATACAGATCTGTTTTTTGCATGGATAGCCATGGTGAAATGACTCATCTGAGGATGTGGGGGGTTTGTGGCACAGGGATGACCAAAGCCTGGGTCACAGATGGCCTGGTAGATCTGTAACTTATCTGCTAGATGGTAATGTGTGTTGCAGAGATTGCTCGCAGATACAGTATTTTGGATATCTACAGATAATGATAAGGCATCATTCACATGTAAAGTGCTGTTCAACCCACTTTATAAGTCCTTCAGGTACAGAAGCTCAGTTTGGAAAAAGAGACTTCATGGCCCTAGGAGGAAGGCACAAGGCAGGGATATGATGAGTTAATGTACTCAGCTTGGGCTTGCTCTGATTTCTCTGTGCTTGCTGGTGACATATGGGTGAATGAGGACAGTGCTGCACCTAGATGTGTGTCTAATGTCACTGTGCAGTGTGTGGGCATGCCTAGAAGGAGCTTTCTTATATCAATTTGCATCTGTACCTTCCTGGTACTTACCCTTCTTTTATAAACCTTTAAAGAAAATGTTTTTTCACCTGCTGACACATAAAGAAAAAGCTCATTTGGGAAACTTGTCTGCCTGCAGGTTCTTGTCCTACATCCCACACTCCTGCAATGCTATCTTCTGCTGACATCCCCAGGATCAAGCACCACAGCACTTGCAGAGAGTGCACACTTCTTCAGGCACCTCATGCCCTGCCAAAGGATTCCACATGACCACCCCTACCCCTGCCCAAACTGTTAACACTGAGCTTCTTCCTACATCTCTTTTTACCCTTAGAAATATCCTTTGCTTTCTCCTTTCCTTCCTATTTACTTGACCAGGTACTGGCAAATGTGTGGCTTTGGGATCTGTGTGTGGTGGTTGACTCCCTGGCAGGAGAAACCGGGCAGGTTTCTCTATCTGTTGAGTTGTTACAACAGTTTGTCACAACACAAATTTACCTATCTCCTCAATGTCACAAATCTTACAGGAAAGAAACCTTGGAGATGTCTACTGCTTTGTTAAATTTTCTGACCAGCAGGTTTGAAAACGGTGTGGGTGACAAAATACTGATGTACACCCACACAAACTCTTGGTGTGATCTCAAGAAATGACATAAGTGTTATATATATAGACAGTAATCATAGCTCTTTGTCTTAAAAGCAAGACCATATCTCTAATTTGACTACCAATCAAGTTTTGTAATTTTTCTTTCTAAATTACTTGTGCATTAAATTATTAAATTACTTCTTCTAAATTACTTGTAATTTCTTTCTAAATTACTTGGTCTTTTCTGAACTCCTCTGTGGTGGATATTTAGTGGGCAGTTGTGCTTGGACCAGTGTTCTGGTCTCACTGCTGCTGTGGTCCTCTGGCTTGGTGACCCCACACATCACATCCTTACCTAGCTAGGGGCCCAGTGGGCCAGCCCCCATTCCCCAGGCACATACCCTGTGTGTGGGTGCTCCAAAGCCCATGGCAAAATATCTGTGCCTGTTTGTCCTTGTTCCCTGCCTGGCACAGCACGTGCAATTCCCATTTCAGAGGGATGTAGAAGTGCCGTATGGGAAAGCATAGCACTGTTTAATGAATAAAAAGACATTTACAAAACAACAGGGTTTGTTGTGGCTACATGCAGACTTTACACCAGACAGAGATGCCAGCATTCCTAAGAATCACAAGCAGAAAGACTATTCACAAGCACAGTCAGCTGATTAATTTATTCACTAACAATAATTTTTATGAGCAAGTAGTCTTGAAAATAGAGTATTTAGGAAATAAAATCAATAGTCCTTTTTAAGAATTCTGGATCTATTGGTGAAAGGGAAGTAAAATTGTTTCATACTATTCATTATGTGATGCTTGATAAAGTGCAGAGGAGTCATACTTTCTCAGTCTGAGCATTTTTTATATATTGCCTCAGTAACCAGAACTAGAGCTGCTGTCTTGCAGCTATTACTTATTGTGCTGTTTCAAGAGATAGGTTCAGCTCTTACTGCTTCTTTGTCGGCAGTCTATCAAAGTTTCATATTTTTTCCTCCAGATTTTTTACCTATGACATTATGTGGTTCTCCCGTGATGGTTTTTTTCCCTACAGGATGCTACTCTGATGTCTCCTGCTCTCTCAAACTGCTGTTGTTGGTTTTAAAGCTTTCCTACTTTAGCCCCTCATTCATGTTTTTACCTTTTTGTGTTCTTTTCCTCAAATACTCCACCAGTTCATCATCCAAACACATTTTATTACAGTCTCAGTCCCCATTTCTGCCTCTAGATATCTCCCTTTAAAGTTTTTGTCTGTTTGCAATGGGTTTCCTTTTCAGTCCTGATAGAGCTGCCTCCTTGTCCTCGTTTTTTTTCCAAGTCTGTGCTCTGGCATCTTACACTAACTTCTTGTACCCTGTTTTAGCTTAAGACCTCTTGGAATCATATTTTACTCTTAATGTTACCAAAGACAGTGGTTTCACGGGGTCTCTAAGTGCTGCAGTAGTACAAATGCATATTTAAAATTCATCATCCTGCTAGGGCACATTCCTGATGTCCTAACCTAGCAATTCCCTTGCTCTTATTGCGTGGGCTTTTCAAATGCTGTGATAGAGAAGTATATTGTAGTCACTTAGCAACCAGAACTGGCTTTTTGAAAGCAAAAATATTGGTTTTGTTTGTAATTTTGGTTTCTGGAACTTTAAGAATTGCGTGCCCAGGAAATCAATGCAGTGTTTGCAGGGTTGCAGAATGAAGGTGCTGTATTGGTTTATGGGCTTGTTTGCACACTTGTGTGTGTGCATGCTAACCTGCTTGCTCTCCTTGGTTATAGATGGGACAGGGTATTCTCTTGTCCTCTTCTTTTGTACCTGATTTGTGAGTGTTGCTGAACTCTGCTTAAACAGGCAGTCAGTGAGAGCTTTGGTGCTCAAAAATCTGGAAAAATCCGTTCCTCTGCTGCAATGGATTTGCAAAAGGCTGCCTCCAATGCATCCCCAGCTGTGAAAAGTTCCAACTGCCCTTTATTCAACAGCCAGCGCTTCCAGCTTTGTCCCTGGCAAACTCTGCAATGCAGCTCCAAGTGATCAATGCAAAAGATTTTGGCACAAGAAAACTAAAAGTGTGGGTACAGCACAAACCAAATTGAATTGCAAAATAAAAGAGCTCAGGCAATTCTCCTGATTGTATTATTCAGCTCCACATTTATTTAATTAAACCCAGGCATTTTCTAATTAAAACGCAGCCCCTGCAGGATTTCCCGCTTGCCGCCCCGAGGCGGGATGCGGCGGGCAGGGCTCGGGGCAGCCTGTCCCCGGAGATGGGGGTGGCCTCGTCCTGTCCTGCGGCCACGCTGCTGCGGGACAGCCGGGGGACGCCGTGCCCGAGGGGGTGCCCGCGGCCCGGCCCCGGGCTGGGACACACGCACGCATCATCCCGCTTGCAAGGCAGCGCACTGCCCTCTAATGCTGCTCCCCGGTAGTGGAGGAGGGAAGCCTCCGGAGGGTGCCCGCTGGAGGGAGGGAGGGAGGGAGCCTTGCCCAGGCTTCGGGAGAGAAGCGGATGTTTTCGGTCCCGCGGGGAGCGGGGACGAGCAGGGCACGGTTTGGAGGGACGCCCCGAGGCCAGCGGAGGTGTCAGACTCTCAATCCCTTGGCGAGCCTGCTGGCCCTGCCTTGCAGAGGAGCTGCTGTGGTGCCTTCTGTACTTACTTGACACGGGCTTTTCTTTCTGCAAGTGAACTTCTCACAAAATTTGCTGTAAAAGAGCTCCAGGTCAGAAATGTTGCCCCGGGGCTTTATTTATAGCTGTGACCTGTCTTAGGTGAGGCCATGGCTTGAGCTGCCGCAGAGGCAAGGCTGCCCTTTGTCAGTGCTGCCCTTTTTGCTCCAGAGAGGCATGTCCAAGCTGCACACTGCAGTTATGTCAGAGATGTCCAAAATTACCGTATCTTGCAGATCTTGTGGAGGGGATTTCCATCCCTTTGAGCCTATGTCTTAACAGAGGAGCAGGATTTGCTCCTTCTGCTTCCTAGAAGTGAGTGCCTGGAGGTGGGTTTGCCTTTGCTTTCTTTGCCAGGGTGCCACTGGGTACGGGCTCCGGTGGTCCTGGCAGTGGGCTCCCCTTTTGGAATCATAGTTTGCCACAGGGAAATCAAGGCACCAGGAAGTGCTGCTGTTTTAGATGCTGGCCTGTGGGATCCAGGCTGCAGCACAGCAGAGGCTCCATGGAGCCATGGTGCTGGAAAGGAAGGGCTGGAGGAAGGCTGCAGAGGTGGGTGGTGTGGGGTGACCTCCCTGTGGCACAGGAAGGAGAGGGTGTGGGGCAGAAAGCTTCTGCCAATTAATGGAGTTCACTGTTTTCCTGACCTGAGGGCAACTGGGTACAAAGCTTGGCTGGGAATGGCTCATCATAAGACTGTCATCAGTTGGTTTAAGTCAATACCAATTACAAGGTTATTAATTAAAAAAATGTGACTGCTGTGAATAATGATCGTAACCCTTTATTTTCCAGATAGTCACATTTTGAATGAATTAGAGCTCTCTACATGCACTGACTGATAAAGGCTCTCCTCCATTAAACATGTGTTTTAAATGTCATAATAGCATCTTTTTAAGTGTTAGGATTGATGTTTTTTTCTTCAGGATTGTGATTTTCCAGCCTTGAGGAATCTTCTTTGACTCAAGAGTCCCTATTCATGCATCTTCTGCTGTCTAAGAAAACATAAAAGTTCCTTCAAATACATGAAAGGGTGAATGTTCAATCAGGATTGAAACCCGCCTGGTGTCATCTCTTATCTCCAAAAAAGTTTTCTGGCATTCCACTAAGTGTTCCCATGCTTTGATCTGTGGGAAAGAGATACTAGGGTAGTCACCATCCTTTACTGGCACTGAGGTCAGAGCTTGCTGCTCATGTTATTGCATATGAGTCCTATTCTGGGGTCAACCTCCAAACTTCTGGCTGCCACATCCTGGAGGATGGAGCTTGGGGCTGACTGCTCCACATGAGGACTGATGTGTTTGCTCAAGCAAGGCTACACCTCTGGGAGTTTCCAGAGTGGCCTGCTGGACCCTTTTTTTGTGTTCACAGAGGGGCTCAGCCTCCAGGGGAAGAGAGGAGTAGAGGGAGACAGTGAGAGAGCTACCTGTACACTGTCTCATCTTGTGAAGCAGCTGGTGTTGCCTTATTTCTGCTCTGCACCTGAGGCTCAAGAACAAAGAGCTGCCTGGCTTTGGTTTGTGGTTCATCAGCCAAACTTAGGGACAGCTCCAAAGTGAGCTGTCCCCTACCTCCAAACCTCCACTCTCCCTACACCTCTAAGGCAAGCTCTGAGCCTTACAGTGCCACTCAGCTGTGTCTGGAAAATGCTGTCCCCACCCTTGCTGACACACTACTTGATGGATTTGGGGGCATGAATCCTTCTCAGGGACGCACGTAGCCCTGGCTCCATCACCGCTGGGCAGGACAGATGTGAATCCACGTGCATCAGTGACGCAGGCAAACTGGATTTGGCCAGCTGCCGGGGCTTTGAATGTTCTTTTTGGGGGAGGGAGGGAGGGAGGGAGAGAGGGAGGGAGGGAGGGAGGGAGGACAGGGAAGGGGAAAACCTGCCCCCTGCCTGCTTCTGGTACTGAGGTGCCTGGGGAGGGAGCAGGGGCTGTAAGCAGAGGAGGAGCCAGAGCAGGGCTGCTGCTGTGCCAGGAGATCCTTTCCTCATTTGATGGCAGAGACATAATATTGTAGGGCCAAAGCACAGGAGCCGGCTGGAGCTGTCTGTCCTTTTTCTGCATCCAATGGATTTGCGTGCATCTGGGGGTGATGCTTTGTTTTTCCACCCTGTGTTTTTTAGTAATAATCCCCTCCAAGGTTACAGAGATATCATTTGTCAGGCAAGCCAACAGAGCTCTTTCTTACTATGGGATTACATAAGAGAACACAGGCTTTATTACCATTTTAGGACGTATTAGCATTGTGGATTATTTCCATAGAGACTGAGCGCAGTGGCAGCTTTCACTCAGGGTTCCCTCATCCTTCCTCCCCCCAACATTTTACTTTTAAAAAATGATATCCATTAGTGAAAAAACAAGCAGGAAGCATCCTATGAAGCCTGGTCCATGATCAGTGTTGTATGTAGGGGGCTGACACAAGTGCCAAGAATGCATTGCAAGACTGCTCTCAGAAAGAGGGATTTCAAGGAGACGATGCAGAGCAGCAAGAAAGCAGACATGCCTTCTTCATTCCTGCTTGTCTGTGTGCCTCCATGTGAGGCTAGGGAGGGCTGCTGCCCCTGCCTTGGTCATTCTTTGCCTGTGGAATCATGGCAGGTTAACTCAATGCTTCATGTCTCAATTGAACAGTCTGTAAAATGGGGAGGTTAATTATGCTGGGGCATCCTGTTGGCCATGGTAATGCACGAGACTATGATTTATCCACAGCATCATTTCTGTGACAAAAGCCAGTCCTGGAACAGCTGTCTCACACTGGCTGTGAGTCTTTTGAGCTGCCAGTAGAGTAGGAAAAGAGTGTGGAGCATCGCTGTAAATAAATGCAACAGCACATTCCTTCCTTGGAAAAGCATCTGGCTATACTTTTAAGTCCTGCATTTCTGATGCATGCTGTAACCAGACTGTGGGGGTATCTCCTCTACAGATGGACTAGCAGGGGATATTTTAGGTCTTTTCTCTTTTCCTCAAAACTTATGGAGAACAGAGATGTTCTTCTTGAGCAAGTCTAAGGGATCACTGAACTGTAAAATTTGGAAACTGATTTCTTCCTCTTCGATGTGCCTCTGCTACAGCAAAAGTGTTGGCACATCTCATGGCCTGGCAGACATGGTAGTGGGAAATTTCTGGCCTTCTTATGTGCTGGAAGTGTCTGTTACATGAGGGGGCTTGTCATGAACCTTAAACTGCATCGTGCAAAGCTGATAGACACAAGTGCCAAGGCAGATGCCAGCTCACTTGTCAGTAACTGGTCTCCATGTCTGAAAGCAGTCTTTTGTTTCACTTCTTCCTGGTCTTTTCAGGGATCATAAGTCATCTAATTAGTGTTTCTTCTCCTGATGCTGCTCATATATAACCAGTAACATGGAAGTTTTACTAGACTTGAGCAACCCCCAATTTAGGGAACACCTGCAGTGTTTGCACTGCAATAATATGTCATAACTGTCCCCCAGGGCCAGTCTTACAAGATAGCAATCAGAGAGCTTACTTGTGTCCAGGAAAGAGGCTGCTGCTCTGTTTCTTGGATGCTTCTGTTCAGATCCATGCTCTAGTGTGTCTGTGTGCACGCCTCTTCCCTACCAGTGGGAAGTGAAACCAGTGGGATCTGGGTTGCAAATGAACTCCAGTGACAGAACAGGTCTCTGTGGAAGAGGTGCTTTCTACAGGAGAAGCAAGAACTAAATAAAAATTCACTGAGGATCAGTCATTCTTGAGGATCAGTCATTTCTGAGTGACTTGCTGAAGAAAGGCAGGGAATTTGAGGTTGTTGGAGATGTGTGGGAATGTCCTGTTTGGTTCTATGATGGCTGCTGTAGAAACTCACATGAGTTCCTGGACAGGCACATACTAGACAGTTAAAGGAAACCAGGCTTCAGATATTCTGCTCAAGAAGCTTTTGGTTCCTCTTTAGAAGAATAAGTTTACCAGAGCATTGAGAAAGTAGATGTCCTGTTGTGACCCTGGCAATTGTGTTGTTTCAGTGCTTTATCAGCACAGTGCATCCTTACCTGGGATGTTACTCTGAAAACCTTGATATTTACCTGTAGGCTAATTGCACCAGAGTTTTGGCTTCTTATCTGTCATTTCAAAGAATTAGTTATATTTCTTGCCATTAATAAATATGCTCTTTGCTGCTGTAGAGAAATGTGTCCAAGAGAGGAAAAAGAAATAAAGTGAAGTTCTCATTTTTGTGACCTGCTTAGATTTACCAACTTTTTTTTTTACCAACTTTACTTTTTTTCACCAACTTTACCAACTGTTCTCTCATGGACCAGTCTCATGTTTTCTTCTCAACAAAAGGACCTAAAGACCCTTTAAAGCCCTCAGGGGACACAAGTTTCTAGCTAATGAATTGTAGCTGTGTAAGTAACAGGATGCTTTGCTCACACAAAGTAGAAGAAGTTTGGATCTTTAAAGATTTTTAGTTGGACTCTTCATCCAGTCATAGGACACTTGTTGGCCAACTGAAAGTGTCCTATAATCTTTACTTTCTATAGAAGAGACCAGGTGTGATGTTTGAAAGACTGAGTCTCTCTGTTAGCGTTTGGAAACATATAACCACAAAAATGATCATATGTCAGTGCTTTTATTAAGAGCTTTGGGTGTCAGGAGTATTCAACTCAAATCTGACTCCGACCATACATCCGAGATGAACATGTTTTTATATTCTATCGTTATATAACTTTCTTGTTAATTATTAAACTTATATTGTTCTATTGTATACATAGATTTCAGTCAAGCATGGCTTCTCATGGTTCCCCCTTAAATTTCTAACATAGTTTCTCATGATTCTTCTTATGATTATACAATAATTATATTTAGTTACTAAACAATCATCACATCTAACAATTATAGCATTTATCATACTGCTTACGCAGGTGCAACACAAAGCCTAACATTTCAGAGTCTATTTTAACATTTTCCCAGGTCCCCACTATCATCTCAGTCCTTAGAGAAGTGCATTTACAGAAATGTTTTGTAATATAAGATGTCTTATCCTGGCCAAAGTGGGCTATTACAGCAGACCCCAGCAAGGCAAAATTGCTTGTGGGAAACAGCCTAAGGAAAAACTGTTTTGGCTGGAATAAAAATCCCTGTGTGTTCTACTCTGAACTGGTATGGCCTCGCCTTGAATATTGTGTGCAGTTTTGGGCACCACAATATAAGAAGGATGCTAAGCTGTTAGAAAGTGTCCAAAGGAGGGCAATGAGGATGGAGAAGGGCCTTGAGGGGAAGCTGTATGAGGAGGGGCTGAGGTCACTTGGGCTGTTCAACATAGAGAAGAGGAGACTGAGGGGAGAGCTCACTGCAGTTACAGCTTCCTTGTGAGGGTGAGAGGAGGGCAGACACTGATCTCTTCTCTATGGTGACCAGTGACAGGACCCAAGGGAATGGCCTGAAGTTGTGTCAGGGGGAGGTTTAGTCTGGATATTAGAAGAAGGTTCTTTCCCCAGAAGGTGTTTGGGCACTGGAACGGACTCCCCAAAGAAGTGGTTACAGCACCAAGCCTGTCAGAGTTCAAGAAGTGTTGGTGGCTGGAGACTTTACCCAGAGATCTGACTTCCCCTCAAATGAAAACAAGACAGAGTTTTCTTAGGTGAAATTTGCTACAGTTCAGAAAAGAATTGTTCTAGGATGTTCCTATCAGCCTGTGGAAATCACTAGGGAATCCCTTAAGTATCAGATCCTAGACATGCTGCTCTGCAGGGCTTAGGGCAAGCGCTTTTCTTCATGGCAGCAACACCAGCACCCATACACTGCAACACCTTGGTGTGATTCTTGAAGGTTTTAGGTATTTGTGGATGGACTGCAAGGGTTTGTGCCTTAGACTGATGACTGACAGAGCAAACCTGCAGGCCTATGCAAGCAGTGGGGCTGGCTGCATTTCTCATGTGAACAACATGTGCTCTTCCAGGAGCCTCAGGGAAGGGCACACATCTGAACTGGGCTCTCTGTGGGAATGATTAGTATCTGTTTATCACAGCTACCATCAAAGCAGAGTAGCAGATAAATAAAATGGAGAAGAACCTTCTTTCTACCACAGCTCCAGGAGTTCCTTCACCTCATATTTGCTCATTCGTGTGGCACAAATCAATTTTCCTTGATGCTTAGCTGGGTTGCATCTGCAGAACAGCACGGAGATGAGCAGGCATCGCTTGTGTCTCTTGTGGTCCTCAAACGCTCTTTGAGCTAAGTTCTGGCTGCAGATTCTCCAGTGTCTGCAGCTGCTGAAGATGCAGGAGACATCCATCTCAAACCTTACTACCCAGTGTCTTGCCTAAGGCACCTAACTTCGGTGCAGTGGGAAACCTGTGAAAATGTTTGTCAGTGGTGGAGGGTGATCCTTGGGGTAGTCCCATTAACCTCCATCGTTCTGTCCTGCCCAGGAGCCCCGTGCACACAAACTGCTGCCTTGGGAGCCACAGGTGTAACTTAATTCTTGCTTCTCTTTGTTTTTGTTTGATAAATCCCTCACCAAAGTAAGTGTGCATGAGGACTTGGGGTATGTTAGATGGGCTGCATTTAGGCTGTTTCCTGTGTGGAAATAGCACAGTAAAGCTGATGTGTCCTAGCTGCAAGCAGCCTTGCGTAGCGTAGCATGTGGACAGAATTGTTCTTTTTTATAAGTCATCAGACTGTGCCTGCACAGGGCTCTAAAAAGACTATGATAACAGCTTAATTTCTCTTTTTCTGCTCTCATGGTTTTAGGGGATTAAAAAAGAAAGAATTAGTTGAGGGGCACCTGGTCATGCAACAGTCCTGTGGTGTGTTGGTATGACCCCTGTGTGAATCATGATATACTCTGAAAATTTAAAGAAGCTTACCCAAAATGAAATTCCTTATCTACTGACTTTGTGTGGTCCTGCCTTCAGTTCCAGAATGGGAGACCTCTCAGGGACCATAGCAACCACTGTGGAGCAATTTTGCTTATCTTCTCTAAAGAATGGCGGGTGTGATATTAAATTCCTTGTGCCTGCATTGTATTGAACCCCCAGTGTTCTTAAAAGTTGCCTTTCTTAGATACCTGTCCTTATTTAGTGTTTTATTGAGCATTGTATGTATGGTGCATTTGTACTTGCCACACCCCTAAGAGGTGCTTCATTGCTTCATGCTTCACTCTGTCAAATAAAGATAATTATTCATCTTTAGGCATATTATAGGGTATTTGGTAGTCTGAATTTCACTCTGCATGGGCTTGCCTCTGTGTTGAGATCTTCTGAACTGTGCCTGATTTGATTCCTTGGGAAGGCAGTGTGATTGCTCTTCCAAGTGACTTCCAGAGTCACGTATATTGCTTGTAGGACAGAAAGAAGGAACCTGAAGATGAACCTTCAGTCTGAGAAAAATACCCTAATTTCAGAGTTATCCTCTGTTTCCAGGAACACTGACACCAACATTTCAATTTGTGGAACCCAGTTACTCTTGCAGCAAGAAGAAAAATACCCTTTGACTTATAAATTGAGCACACTTAATGGGGAGCAGCACTGGAGTAGTGATTATTAATAATTATTTGCATAACAATAGCCTTTCTTCCACAGATCTCACAAAGCTGGGCAAACATGAATTAATTCAACCTTGAACTACCCACAAGGGAGGATGAAAAGTATCATTATCCACATGAACAGTTTCTCTGCATGATTTTACTAATTATAGTATAGCACTTAGGTGTTGTTATATGTGCCATGTAAGAAGGTAAATAACATTTTACAGAGAGAACCAAAGGCATTTCTCACCCAATCAGACTCTTTCCAGCACTCACACTGTATTTTCTCCAGCAATGGGCAGAATTATTTTGGCAGAAGGTGAAGGAAATGGGCAGCATAGGCAGAGCTATAAATAGGTGAAATGCCTTGCTTATGCCCTGCAGGAGTGGGCCTTTCAAAGAACTGGATCAAGATAGTAACTCAAGTTGCACACCCTGTACCATACCAGAGCAGCTTCCACCTTCCTCTGTCACTTGGAGGGATCTCATTCCTGATCCTAGCAAGGCAGTGCAATGCAACCCTCCCAAAAAGGCTGTGCTGTTCCATTAGCACTGCCTTAAGATTTAACCAGGTTGGTCCAATGAGGTGTGGGAGCACCTTCTGCTTTATGATGCTTTGAGTGTTAGGGAAGCAGCTACTGCCTCAAAGCCCTGGGGAAGTGCCACTGAAATATTTCCAGCTACCTGGGAGCCTGTGGGTATTCCTCCTTCCTGGCATCCGAGACTTCCAGCAAGGCCTTTGCTGTGCTTTTTTCCTGCTAAGCTCATGGAAAATAGCTGGCTCTAGGTTTTCCTGAGGACAGCCCAGCAACTGGGCATGGCGGCGTCTGAAATAAATATAGTTTTGGAGGAGAGTTCATTTCCCCTGAATTAATGCAGCCTGACACAGAGCGCAGGAGCATGTGCCATCTGGTCAGATCTGCCTTGATTTTCTGAACAAGGGGGAGGGTAACCAATACTTTTATGAACTGTGCTTGCTGCACAGGCGAAAACAGTAATCCCCTAGGTACTGAAAATGAGACATGCTAATCTGAAATTAAAATGGGTAAACGCGCACAGGCCCGGTAAGGTGGTGAAGATCAAAACCTTGTTCTCTTTTTATCTTGAGAAGCCCCAGGCACAGCCATGTAGCCCACCAATTTAAAATTAGGTGGTGGGGTAGCACGCTGCTCTTGTGGGGTCAAGCTTGTTCCCTGCACACACAGGGTGTAATGTAATTTCCTTCCTCATCCCATGATGTTTGTATGTTCTCTGCAGAGATTTCACTCCTTTATTACCTGTCCATGCCGCTGCTCCACCCCGGGCCTGTTTTACATTGCCTTCTGGTGCTGCTATATAAATTGGGCTGGAATATGTCCCTCTCATTCCTCCTCAGCTAGAGAGCAGACATTTAATTCTACTCTAGCCTGCAGTCCTGCCGAGTGTGTAATGAAATGGCCAGGTTTGGTGGATTCTCCATGGGAGGGAGTCAGCAACAGTCCAGCGGTGTGTTGTACTGCAAGCTGGGATGCTGGAGGAGATCCTCATCTCCTTCCTTGTGCTGCCATAGGAGCAGGGCTTGTGTGTTCATGAGCCATGGGCGAGGATTCTGTGCAAGCTGCTGCAAAGTTCAAGGCAGCCATGTGTGCCCTGCAGCGATGGCTACGAAGTCATGGCTGGCTGTGACTTTGGTACAGGACGGGCTCCTAAGGCCAGCTGTGCTGGCCTTAATTTGGCAGATAATGGCTGAGTAACCCAGAGGCATCTGTAAGGCAGGAAAACAAAGTGTTTGTCTTGTTTTCCTAACAAAATTGTGCCCTGGCTATGTGCCTTTCAGACTTTCAGCCATCACCCTGCAGTACAAAATAATGATGAGGGCTCTGAAGCTGTTCTGCAGATCAGGTGAGGCTGGCCTGCGGTGCCACCAAGAGCAAAGAGGACAGCAGGGATGTGGCAAAAAAACTGCTTTCACATGCAGCAAAGCACTGAGGGAATCTGTCAAGGTGCAGAGAGAGATGCAGGTAATAACATCCTTTACCTGCCTGAGGTTTGTAGTGCCTGCACTGCTTAAGGATAAAACCTGTCATCCTTTCACATATGCTTGGGATGAAACAGTTATGGGCTAACAGAGACCAAAACAGAGGCAAAATTGGGGTGCAGAAACAGCAGAGGTGGTCATTGCGGTTTTTTCTGGGGGTGTTTGCACACATTCATGGCCAAAGCCTCTGTAAACCTGGAATTCATGTCACCAAAATACAGCCTTGTGCCTCCCACCTAAGGGGTCATTTTGTCTGCTGCAATTAGGTCTTCCCTTGGAGCTGTGGGTACAGAGCACACAGAGCCAGCGTGCACTGCTTGGTGTTGGGGCCAGCCCCAGTTCATGTGGATGTGAGGGCTGCAGGAAGGGGAAAAATTGGAGGTGTGTTTTCTGTGTGGTTAGTTCAAGGAGAATATTGTAGCTCTTTTGGCCAGGAAAGATGTGTGAGGAGAGGACATTTTCCTGTGGTAGCTTGGTTGTCCTTTTTCCCTGATGAAAAGCAGTAGCAGTACCTTGATGTATTCCTTCCATTCTAAGACGTAGTAAAACTTGCCTGGCTTTTTAGGGGAAGCTGCATTGCAATGTTTGGGTAAAATATGCTATCAAAGAGGGTGAAGCTTTATCTGGCCTGCAAAATCCAGTTAAAGGGTCAAGATTGAGGTTTAACTCGTGACAGAGAGATTCTGGCTCAGAACTTTCCATTGGTTTCAGGAGTGCTGGACTCTGATCATCTGTGCAAGGGGCCTGTTTCTATTAAGATACTGTATTTGTTTCTCTCCTGTCCCCCTCCATCTTTTCTCCTGGAAAGAAGATACCTCCAAAATCAGGGAACTTAACTCTTCTCTTTCACTTTCTTTTTCCTTTAGCTCTCAACCTTGTTTTTTTTTTTTCTGGACCGGAATGCCCAATACAATCATGCAAAGGTCTTTTATTTATGTTTGGCTGGGAGCTGACCAGATGCCCCAGCCTGTGAAATAATCACCATCTGTTGATTGTAATTGCAAGGCAAAAGCCAAAAGCCTGGAAGGTTTTTTCAATGATGTATTCAAAGAACTGCAGCTTGACTTTTCTGAATAAAAACAAAAGCTTGTGCTTTAGGTCAGACCTTTTTTTTTTTTTTTTAATACTTCCCCACATGGTGAATGCCTATGAATAGCTCTGCTACTCATTCCCTCCTTATCAGAAGCAATTTGGCTTTGAGCTTTCTGGGTTTTTTCACTGCTGTCTGAGAAGGTGGCATCATTGCTGTGCCCTGGTGCATTGTGCCCCTCATCTGCAGCTCGGCACTTTGATGGGGAGCACGCTTGTCTGAGGTCCTCCACACACTGAGTTTCTTCTCTCCCTTTTTTTATCTCTCTGACATCCTGCCATTCTCACATCAGTCAAAGCTGTCTCTAGGGAAGAAGGACAATGCCGAATACTGCAGGTGCAGTGAGAATCAATAATTCATTTAATCATAAATTAATAAATGATGATGCTGCTTGGGGAGAAGGGGAGGAAAAGAATGAACATTAATAAAGTGGTTTCCAGATCAATTCCACAACTCTGAGACACTGAAGGAAGGCTCCAGAGGGCCTGAACTTGGTAATTGTCAAGATCTGTAGGAGTCCCTCAGTACCATCATTGCTGTTGCTTGGGTTTAATTCAGCGATACGCCTGCTGTCTGCCCCCTCTCCTGCGGAATTTGGAGGCTGCAGAACTTCGGTATTCGCAGGATGCAGAGCAAAATGCCTCTGGGTGGGGCAAGTGAGCCGTATAGAAGTTTTTCTGCCTGCTGGATGAAAGCTTTGCAGTTCCTCAAGTGCTTCCGCCAGGCATTGAGAGGAAGGCAGATCTTCACTCCTAGCCCCCCAAGAGCTGAGCTTGCTTCTCTGGGACCACGGGGTGCAACTGAGTGCTGTTCCCACCGGGTGACCTGGGAATACTCAATGCTGTGCTGCATCTGGCCTTGCCCAAAATACATGGTGGTGAATACATATGTGCATCCCATCTGCTTGACACTGCGGCATATGAAGGCAGGGCAAGCCAGGATTTAGCCATCAGAAAATGAGGAATAAATTTAATAAGGATGTTGAGTGTATTAACCTCCAGAAGACACCTCTCAAACAGGCAATGCCTATTTGTTCCACTAAGTGGGCAAAGACTTCCCAAAGCACTCCATTCTGTAGTATTGGGCATAACAGGCAGCCAAATTTGTCACAAGCTGCCACCAAGCTCACGTTTTTCTCCGGTGGACTCTGTCCTTCCCTGTGCCTGCAGTAGTGCAGACCTTTAGCAGCAGCTCAGCTGAAGGCCCTCAGGGCTGCTGAGCACTATTACTCTTGTTTTCTCCTTCATTGGCTCTTAAGTAACATCTGACACGGGGGTTGGATTTGGCTTTTTGAAAATACCTATGAGCCCAAGGATGTTTCTCATGCATTAAGTGCTCTGTCGGTCTTCCTGCAGTTTGAGCTGACTTAAATTTCTATGAGAGATGAAAATGTTTATTTTTGTCAATGTCCAGAAGAGGTCAGGTCTGTTTATGCAGTGCTTAGAGAAATTCAGGAACAGTGTCCCTCTCCCAGCCCTTCCTATGGTCAGCAGGCATCTGGAAACATGAACTCCCTAGGGGCAGGAGGTTTTTACTATGTATTTGTATGTCACTGTACTAGTAATGGTAATGAATAGTGGAATTAGAGCCTCAGTATCTCTTTTATGTAACCATGCATGTTGCTAATGGGCATTAGATTAGCCAGAGCTGCTCAAACACCCAGCAAGGCTGCTTGCCTCAGTTTGAATTTTGCCCAGTGCTTGAGTGCTGGGTAAAGTGTCTGCTTTTCCTAGAAGGAAGGAACAAATTGATGCAGCCGAGGGTGCTGTTGTAGCTTGGGAGCTGGGATCTCAGACAGAACACCCCCCTTGGTGCACTGCCATGAGGGACGGAGGAGGAGGGCTCAGCCAAACAACACACCCCCTCCGAAGCCCTGCCTACAGGGGCCGTGCAAAGACTGGGGGATAGAGAAAGGATCTCCAGAATGCTCTCTCTGGATGCAGTAGTATCTATTTTCTTTCTGTGCTCCTTCTTTCCATTTTGTTGAGTTATTTCTGATTTAAACTGATTCAGAAGCAGAACAAGGCCAACCTATTTCCTGGTGTAAGGTCTACCTTTTTTCTTCCTGGTTTAGTCTCATAACTTCCAGTCTCCAACCTCCTCTCACTCTGCAGTGTTCACATGCATCAAGTACATCTTACAGTTTACTGCCCTAGGGCTGTTCCTTAATAAACTGTATGCATTTAGCCCTGCTTAGACTTCTGTGCATATTCTTCCATGTCTGTTTATCAGTCATTTCTGATTTTTTTCTAGTTTGCTGTTTATCTATTGGTGATGAGGAAAAAATGATGGAATTAACCAAATTGAATCCTTGGACTGGTTGTGTTGAAATGGTGTGGACACTCTCCCCTCCCTTCTTTCCTTTGCTGTGTTAAGATGCACTTCTACTTCCCACTCAAAATTGCCAGAGCCTGATTTGCTAATGAAGCACATCAGGAGTTTTTTATTTTCTTCTTTTCTGTAACCTCAAGTTTCAGGGAGTGAAACAGTTTCTATGCTTTCTCCCTTCTGTTACATATCTATCTTTTAGATTACTGCTCTCCAGAGACATTAAAGATTTCCCTTTTTCTGTGTTGATGGGTTCAGTTTGTGGCTTTGGTAAGTCCAGATGCAATCATCCTCTGTCCCACTCATGCTACTCTCTGCTTTAATTTTCAGACCATTGCCCTCACATGCTCAATTTTAAGGAGCTATGTGTTCATCGAGACCCTCTTTCTTTGTCTTCCATTATATTTGTAATTTCTCTGTAGGGTGGCAGCTGCAAATTTCATGGACAGTTAGTGTTGTTTTCCTGTGACACTGTTTTAATAAGGCCACCATGGATGAAAACCCCTTGGCATGTCATTTTTCATTTTCCAGTCCAACAAAGCATATTTTCTTTTGGTACCACTGGCCGGTATTTTGATCCATGGGCTTTTGGTTCCAGTGGGGCAGTGTCTAATCCTTCAAATTCATAAAGCTTCAAATTCTCTTCACTATCTTTCCTCTGTATGCTAATGTGTATGTGTATTAAAAAGCAAAAGATTTTAACTTGTGTATTTAATGTGATTTTATTCTTTAGATTCCTAATGACCCTATGTATTTGTTTCATTATTTCACTAAAGCTAGACATTGACTTAAAATTAAATATTGCTGCCTTTATTCCTTATTGAAAATCTTTATTATGTTTGCTTTTTGGCTGGTTTTGTGGAACCTCCCTAGCTCAATGTAAATTGTCAGATTATTTGTCACTGGGATAATACGTTTGTCAATGCCTCACCATAACAAATTAGGCCCCTGATCCTGAATACATTTATGCAGGTGCTTATATGTATAGATTGCCTAACATTCAGCTCTATATTAGTTCTGTTGATGTGAAAAATGCTTTTAAAAATGTCTCTGTCTTTTCTGGATTAAGTTCTAGGATGTTGCTTGCTTTATTTCATTTGTGGACATATAATTCTTCAAGTTCTTTTTGCTTCTGCTTTTTTAAAACTTGCTTTTTCTCCCTCTTTTCTAGTCCAAAATTCTTCTCTTTATTCTTATGGCTAGAGACAGATTTACAAAAGCTGTTCAGCCATTTCTGAACTATTCATTTCATCCTCATCCTCACTTATTAATGAACCCACCTTCTTTCTGGTGCTGCTTCTCCTCCTGATGAATTTGTAAATCCCTTCTTATTCTCCTCAATGCCTTAGGCAACATAAATCCATTTGCTTTTTTTTTCCCCCTTGCCCTTATCTCTTCCTTGCATCCTTAACTGGCAGTGGATATTCTTGTTTAGTCACAACCCCCACTTCCATTTGCAGCAAAGGAATTTCTGGTGATTTTCCTAATGAAAAAGCATCAATAGGAAAACACCATGCTGTACATTACTATATGATCTGAAATATTTCATTTAAAAGTTGTGTGTTGTGGAGCTTTCTCAGGGTCAATTTATGTTGCAGTCATTGCATAGCAAAGCCAGCATTTTGGCTTAAGCAAAATTTCTTTGCTAAAATTTAAAAGTGCTCACCATGGCTTGAGCAGGGCAAGACAGGCAGCAGAGCAAATGGGAATTCCTCTGCTTTCTGAGTGGTTTCATGCACTGTGCTGTGTTGACTGCTCACTGCAAGAGCTGCTCTCCTTCCCTGGTAGGAGATATAGAGAAACCTCCCTTTCTAAGGGGAGTCCTTCTAACCCAAAGTGTGTGGTGGAGGTCTGGGAGTGTTTCAGCCACTTGCTGCTCAGGAGAAGGCAAAGAACTAAGAGGAAACCTTGGCTGAAACACTGAGTGGCTGTAAAAGGGGAGAAGAGGCAGGAGGTCGTTCCATCCTTAGAAGCTCCACTTGAAGACAGGCGGGCAACAGTGCTGTGTTTGAAAACAGGTGTGGTGGTGTGTGAGGTCCATCAGCATGTTGGGCAGGCAGAAATGTCCCATGACCTCTGTGACTGCTGCCACCAGAGATGGCAAACCTGCCTTGGGCAGCAAAGCTGGAGAATGTCTGGTGAAAGAGTTTTTGCACGAGATCTGGGAAAAAATAAACCTTGAGGCTAAATTTAGAGGCTCATTAGAGAAGACCACTATTCAGCCAAGGCTGATATTGTGACCTGTAAAGAGGCCTGGAACTCAGCTCATGAGAATGGGGCTGTACCACTGACCTGCCTTATGACCTCAGAAATGTCTCTGCCCATGTTCAGTTTCCCAGTCTCTTAAAACAGGGACAGTGATGCAGGCTTACAGGGCTTTGGCAAACTCCTGACTGTGAAATGCTCCAAAAAACTGGGTAGAAATGGAAATGTTTCTTTCTTTAAGGGAGTCAGAGTGAAGCTTTTTGTGGGGCAGGGCAGGAAGAAGTGGATTGTATTTAGTGTTTCCCACCACATCTTTTTGGGATGTTCTGACCAACCTTTCTCTCTCACTTCCTCCCTTTGTGGATGCCATGGAGAGCACCTATGCACAAGCAGAATATAATGAGATCATGAGTTCTCATGTGACTCTGAGACCAGAAGCCATTCTGTCTTCATCTTCCCAAATCATGGTATCCTTCGCACCATTCCTGGACATGGACAAGTCAGGAGTCACACAGAGACCCAAGGAGGTGAAAAAAAAAAAAGAAAAAAGCACAAATATGCTTGAAAGCAGAGTTTGCCCTCATAGACCCATACTTTTCCCATACACCCATACTTTCCCCCTTCTTCTGTGCCCCGCAGTGTTGGGCTACACGAGGGTGGGGAGTCTGCCAGAGTTCTGGTCAGTATGTTGGTTATTTTCTCAGAGGAAATGTCTTTTTGTTTACATGGGGAAGAGAGAAGCTTAGAGAAGAGACCTGGCACAGAGCAGTTGGGATTTGGTTAATCTGCTTAGAAATACATTAATCAGAGGATCAGATGCTGTCAACAATACTCTTTCCCCTCACTCTTCCCCCTTTCAGTACCTTCCTCATCACTGCTCCCACTGGATCCTATTCCTCACCCTCCTCCCTGCAACTCTCATCTCCCCTGCTGTGAATGCCGGGGAGTAATGAAGGACAAGGAGATTAAAACAAAATTAACAAATAAAATATAAATCCTAGACCTAAATGAAAATTAAAAATGGGTATTCAGCTGTTTATTTATTTCCCTAAAAATAGCCTTGTACCCCAGCCAAAATAAATGTAGCCAGGATTTCCCTGGGAAGTTCTGGCGAAAACAGTCAGGTTTCGAAAGATGAACAACCTGTGGAAATTGTGTCTGTCTGCTTTTCCTTTTGATTCCATCCACATGACATTATCATGGCATTATGACAGTGACTGGAGAAAAGACTACTCCATCCCTCACTGCCTTCAGCAGAAACTGCAGGTACTCAGCCTCTGGCTGTCATCTCTTGTCCAAAGATGAGCATCCATAATTGTCAGCAGTCACAATTTAGGGGGTGTTGTGATTAAAACTGGAGCCAGGCAGTTCGGTTTCTCTTTGGACAGTTGGGACAATAATACACACAAGGACATTACCTGTAGAGGGAGAGGAGCTCTGAAAGGAGTTGTCACTGTCAGTGGCACATTGCTCAACATCCTGTTGCTTTTGCCTGGCCTCTGGGGAATTGGAAAGGAGGCTCAAAGGTGGCATTCCATGACTACATGAAGCCAAGGCTGAGGCCAAAGTTGTTGCTTTCTGAGCTCTTTTGTAGCAGAATTACTGTTGTCAGAAGAGCTTTTGTTCTACATGCACTGTTTTCTTCTAACATTTTTGTTTAATGAATTTTTCAAGAAAAGTACAAGAACAAAAGACATTGCAGTGAGCAAACTATCAGTACCAACTGGGAGATAAAGAAAGAAAGTAGCTAGCAGTTACTATCTACTCTTAGTATTTGTTTTTTTCTGCACAGACTTTCATATTCCTGGGTTTTGTTCTCAGATGTGCAGCAGTCTATTTCATTCTCTGTATGAAGGTATAATCATAGGCAATGCAGGATATGTGGTGTAGCTTGCTTAATTTCAAGGAAAACATTTCAATTCAAGGATCTCCTGACCTCTGAGCCATTATTTTAACAGCATTACAGTTGCATTAATTTTGGAGATTTTGCAATCCCATGTTAATCCACATTCCATTGAAGCCAGTACACAGACACCCATTGTCTTAAGCTGGGGTTGGTTCAGGTCATTACTCTTCAAATTGTGCTAAGGGAAAGGATGAGAATAAAGGGAAGGGTGCAGTGGTTATCAGAGCTCAGTTTCTTTTTGTGTTTTCATGGGTGAAGTAAAAGTGAAGTAAAGCTGTCTTAGAAGGAAATTGAGGTGGTAAATATTTTTACAGGAGAATGGGGTATTTTTGAGAGGGAAGGAGGCATGAGGAGAACACGAGGCTGCTGCCTAAGGGTGCAGCAGTACATGCCCCAAATAGGAACAGAATGTTTTGGCCACAGAGATCTCAGGGCTTTATCTGTTCAACAGGAAGATGTATCCTTGTGCCAGTTCCCCTTCTCAGTTCCCTCATGCTAGAACACTGCACTGAAGAGAAGGTGAGAACTCATCTCTGGTTCTCTTCAGTGTGTTTTAGAGGAAGATCCAAAGGAAACAGTGCTGTTTATATAAACCCATGAAGAGATGCACTCAGGTACTTGAGGACATGTGAACCCCATTAAAGTCGGTGCAGCCCATCTCTGCTTGGCTTGCCTCCTGTATTCCCCCACCAACGTGACCCACCTGCCAGCTTAATGTGGCTGCCAGGCTGGGTTGTGATGTCTGCTGGCTGTGTCCTGCAGGTCCTTTGCAGGCCTCTTTTTCCCAATGCGTTTGTAGTGCTGATCTCATGACCTGTACTGTAGTGTGAACTGTTGGTGCTCTGGGACAACACCTTCAAAAGATCTGGGCTTGAGCATTGGACTTACAAGCAAAAAGTGGTCATAAGATATTCCTGATCGCCGTGTCCAGACCTTGTGCCAGTAAAGGAGAAATAGTGAATTAGCATGGTCACAAATTCTTGTGCCTTGACTTCCTGCCAGCAGGTGGGAGATAAGGATCCAATAAACCTGTCAGAGATGTGTACCTTGGACAGCAGCCCCACACACATGAGGTGCTCTGTTACTTCTGGTTGGGAGCTGGGGCTTTGATACCTGCTGGTTGACATTATAGCCCTGAACCAGTGTGTGTAGGGATTTTGTCTGTATGGGCAAAAGAGGGTGAGATAACATTGCTGCTTCTGTTTTGTTCAACATGAGTAAGAATCAGAGGGACTGCAGTAGCCCAGATCTCACTGTGAGCTGCCATCAGGAAAGCATACAATGTCCTTTCCAGCAAGGCATTCTTGCTGGTTTTAACATGCTACTTGGATTGAACCTAGTACAGACACTGTTGCAGTGTGATTTCCTGTTTCACCTATCCCAACCCCTCAGGTGTGCCAACCTCTCCTTTCCCCTTTGCCCTCCTGCTAAGAGCTGTCCATCAATCTTAACATTGCAGCAAGGGTGTCATGTGGTTGGCAGAAGTTCAAAAGATGCCCCTCAGGTCTGGGCTCATTGGCCTGTCCAAGTGTCTTTATCCCTTGAGCCTTCCCCTCCTCCCACCTGGTTGGTGCCTCACCTGTCCCTTCCCCTTCCCCTGTCCCCGGGGCTTAAAAGGAGACGGGACCATGCGGTCTGGGTTCTGTTGGGAGCTGTTACAACATTCAGAGGTCTGTCATCCTGGAATAAAACTCTGGATTAAAACTCTTTGATAGAATCCTCTCCTTTTCTCTTCACTGTCGCCTGAACCTTTTCCACCAAAGGTAAACTGAGTTTCTACTATGCCTGGATTTGTTGCGAGTGCCCAGCTGCAGCATCCAGCCAGCCAAAGGTATCTCTGAGGTGAAACACCACAGCTGCAGCCTTTGGCCCAGCAGCAAGGGTCAGATGAGGCCAGGCACGTCCCACACGGAAATATTGGGATTTATATTCCATAAGACACATGCTGTGTCTGCTGAGGACAGATACTTGTGGGTTTGGAGCTAGCCTATATCTCAAAAATGTTGTGGGGAGCTGCTACATGTTTTTTCTTGGTAGGTACTTTCTTTGCCATGCTTTTTCTCTGTCTGACAAAGCAGTCTCATCCACTGCTTTTTTCATCCTTTTAAAAGCAGTGCCTTTGCTGGGTCTTGTCTCAGGCCCCGTGATTGGGCTACTGGTTGGAATTTGGGTTACAGCAGATATTCCAAGAAAGAAGTCTTTCAATGAGGAATCTTTTCCCATGTACCTTGTCCTGGGAGTGTTGTGAAGGAGGTGGGAAAGAAGAGTTGCCTCCATTCTCTTCCCCTGCCCTGGGTGTTGCCATTGACGTCCTTGCTCATAGCCAAGACCTGATATGACAGAGTTCACAGCCTGATAAGCTCCTTCTCAGGCTCAGTGTTGTATGTTGGTGTGGATGTGTGTTGCTGGGTTGAGAAGGGACTTTGGAAGCGCTGGGGTGCTTGTCCCTTCCAGCATGGCTGCATACAACACATGCACTATTGATGAACAAGCTGCAGGTCCCTGGCAAAGCGGACTTCCTATACAACTATTTTTTTTTTTTCTGTGACCTCCTTCACATCTCCAGGAGAGTGTCCCTACAGTTGAAGCATGCAGAAGCTTGAGATCTTGGGGCACCTTTTTAGGCCCGTGATATGTGGATTGTGGTCTGGGACACAGGTGAGCACTATGTAGATAAACTCTAACAAATAGAAACTCAGTTATTTCATTCAGCCACTCTCCAAAAATAAGAGCGGATTTGGGGCCAGAAGTTCAGGCACCACGATTCTGGTCTGTGTGCTGCTTAGCAAAGTAGCAGGCTAAGTCTCAGTCAGCCCTATACCCTGCATTTAAAACTGCTTGAGATGGGATTTTCAGCCTCCATGGAGCAGTTTGTTACAGAGCTTGGCTGTTGTCACAGCTAGATAGCTAGTCAGAGATCTCGCTGCAAATTTTGTTGCTAATAAAGATGATTGGTGGGGAAAAGAGAACTATCTTTATCATGCAAATTAAAAGCGTACTACATTTATCTTTTAGCATTTTTCTATCTATTTTTCTTCTGTTTCTTTTCTGCCCCTTTGATGTATCTCCCCATCTCTACCTCATTTCCTACCTTCCTTCTTCCATGATTATCACTTTCTCCTTTCACAGGGAGCACAAAGAAGCATCTGCTGTGCTTTTTGAGTTCGCACTTAATCCTGCCTGAACTCCCATTATGAGAAGGCTCCTGTCCCTCTGGTACCTTTGTGCTTGGTACAGATGAGTATGGCAGAGCCCTGCAGAGGGTCTTGTGCTTTTGGGATGCTTCCCAGGTAGTGCCTCCAGCCCCATCTCCTTCCTCGCTCAGTCTTAACAGCTCATGCTCAGATGCTAATGTTATCACTCATTTCTTCCAGCCTGATGGATGGAAGATGGATGGAAGTGACGCCTGGAGCTTTCAAATATGTTCATTAATTAGGCCTCCTGGGGCGTATTCTCGGCTGACCACTCAGTGCGCGTATGCGGAGCTGGCGGATGGGAGGAGAGGGCATGCCTGGCTCTGGAGCATACGCTGTGCATCCTGCCTCTTTGCAGGCTTGCTTTAACAGTTGGTCATTCCTTAAAGCCTCATCCCCCTGCAGAACTGGAGAGAGCCTGGGATGCCTTGCAGGGGCAAAGAGACACAATCGAGTTTGACAGGATTTGCACCACAAATTAAGTGCTGAATGTTCACGTTTGACACTCCAGTTCCATGGAGCTTTTGGGTAGCCCTTCACAGAGAAATCTGTCAGAAACCCAAGCATCCAGAAAGCAGGGGGAAAGCCACTCTGCCACCTCCTGTTTTTCACTTCTCAGAGGATGCAAAACACCAAATTGGTGCTGCATGGCCTTGTCAGCTCTAGTGCACTGGGGAGGAAGGTACTGTCATGGCAGGGAGCTTGCACAGTGCCCTCCCTCCACTGCCATCCCACACCTCCATTCTTGCTGTTTCATTTTAGATGAAATGGGGATGTAGCAGCAGCACCACCATTCTTCTTGATTGATTAGAAGTAAAAGTATGAACAAAACTCATTTAATTATGGTGAGCCAGGAATGTTCTTGTCAAAAGACTAACAGAAGCTTGGTTTCATATCACAGATTTCCCATTTCCAAAGGTAGTTGTATTTTCTCCATCTGTCCTCTGTGGTTATGGATTATTGCTGTATGTGCTGTCTGGAGCAATGCTGTCTTCCAGCCTAGCAGAAGTGCTTTACTCCATTGTTGTATTGCTTCCTAGAGCCTGGAAAAGACTTCACCTTTTTATGACTTGGGTACAGAAATACATATCAGTAGGTTGTCCTATACTGAGAGCTGGGAAAGCAGTTCTAAAAAGCTGTTCCTTTGATGGAAGTCATCCCTGTATGGGCAAGCCTTGTGCCAGTCTCGGTACAGCACAACATCCCACAACAGCATCCTGTCATTAGAGTTGAATTCCTTCCCTGTGGCCTGTGTTTACTGTCAACATACAGAACATTCCTGTGGCAGCAACAACAGACAACTCCTTCTGAGCTTCTGTGGTTCTAGGATTTACCCAGTGTCTTTTTCAAACTCTTGGTTCTTCCTGCTCAGAGACTACTCTTGTCCTGCTGTATTGTTCTTTAGCTATTCCACATCCTGCTTAGAAATAAGCAAATTATCTGTGGAGATATGGGGCTCTTGCAGAAGCCTCTGGTGGGAAGCCTTTCCATGTATCTCTGTGGGCTGTGTGTATTAAGCCATGCTGATTCACCTCCGTAAGTAGCCACAAAGTGTACACTGTTGCATTTATTCCTCTCTGCTCTTCAACAAATGTTTTCCCCAGGGTCATATTCTAGCTTGCAACCTATCTCTGGGAGTATTTATTGTGTTCAACCTGCATCTAGGCCTCAGAGTAAGCCTCTGCTCCTCGCATTGGTCTCTCTGCTTTTTCTCCTGCTTTCCCTCAATACCACACACCCAAGCAGCACAAAGCACTCTTGGGCTGAGGAGACACTGCCCCAATTCACAGCCAGGCAAAAAGAGTCAGGCAGTCAGATGTACTGCTGGGACAGCTGCTGAGATGGATGGAGAGGTCAGAGGCTGTGCCTACTCCCCTTCCCCTGCCAGAGGTTACCCTCAGTTCAGGGTGTCAGCGTGGCTGCCTGCATTCTTGTTCTTTATGAATGCATTCTTGCATTCTGATCCTCTCAGTGTGGCCAATGGTAGAAAAGAAATTGCTCTTACCCATTAACCAGGATCTTTTTGCCCAAACTGTGTGGGAGAGAGAGCTATTACACCAGCAGTTCTACTGGCAGTCTGAGTGGGAGGCAGAGGGATGAGGAGTGAGAGGGATCCTTCTCTGCATCTCTGGGAGCCACCAGCCACAGGAGCAGATATGGCCTCAGCAGGAGTCACTACCCCTCTTCTCCCAGCAGGTACAGACTGCAGAGCCCAGCATTCAAGCCCACATACACATTTTTCAGTGGCAGGCTGGACTTTAACGAAGTAACTTTTGGCTTTCTGACTTTAGGCTGATTTATCTTAGCTGGTTTTTATGGAGTCTGAGAAGTAGCCTGCAACCCATGAAAGGCCTGTGTACCAAAGGCTGGAAACCCCTCCTCCACTAGGCAAATCATCTTCATGTTTATGTGAGTGTGTTCAGCAGCCTCTGCCTCACATTGTCATTTTGAACTGGAGAGAGGTGGTGTGAGCACTCGCAGAAGGCAAGGAAAGCAGGTCGGATGAATACTGTCGAAGCAAATTCAGGCTTATTATTCAAACAGATGTTCCTGAATATATTTTGCCATACTTGCAGAGTTTTAATTGTAATTTGACTTGATGGGCACATGAGTTTAAAAGTAGAAGACTGAATTTATGGAAGGAGAGATGATTTGGAAGATGAATTACCAAGCCAGAAAGTGAGAGTTCATGTCTGGCTCTGCCCAAGCATGGGCATCACCTGGGCTCATTGATCCTTGTCTCCGCTGGGTCCCAGGGGTGCTCAGATCCTACTGGGAGAACACATCAGCATCCTGAGCAGGACTGTTTGTGTGCTGAATTGTCTGTTCATTCATAATTATTGTTTTCTTTGCTTTACACTGTTGGCAAATATAGTGGAGATTTGCCATTTTTTATCCTCCTGCCTATCACTCCCCTGTCCCCAAGTCAAGGGCTCTCCTCCTTTACTCTTCTGCTTTCTCAGCTTCCATGGGAAGCTGTCAAAACCTTTCATGGTAGCACTCCTGTGAAAGCAGGTGTCTGTGAACTTTTGGTGATACAATGACTTCACTGCCTGGTGAGCAAGAGGAGAATCTGGGAAAGAAGCCAAAGCATGATTCTACTACAGTGATTATTATTATTTCCATTAGCTACTATGGCAGGAAAAGTTATGATAAACAAGGGAGAGATAAGTGCGATTTGTAGGTGTTTAAACCCTTCTGTGCATTTTTTTTAAATTTGTTTCTTTTTCTCCCTGAATACAAACACTGATTTAAAGCTAGGAACAAATTGCTTCGTTTTCACCCAGAGCCTGGTGATATTGGGGGTGCCCACATGTGGGGCAGTGCAGCCCATGCATTCTCACACTGTACCTATCACACAGCAGGTAGCAGCCCTTACTGCAGGTGAGATGTCCTCTCCTCTGACAGCATCTGGAGTGTCAGAGAGGCATCAGCACCTCCCTGAGGGGGACAGTCCCCTCCAAGAGTTGTGCTGGCTGCCCGTGCAGCTTCCTCACCCAGGAGGTGCGTGGGCAGCGCTCACCTCAGCTGCCACTGTGGTTCATCTGGCCTGGACCCAGCTGGCTGCAGGTGAAGGCAGCCTCCTGAGGATGGTCTCAGGTGGAGGATTTGGACAGAAACGAGCCTGAGAGTGCAGAAAAGAGTGTAGGAGAGATGTTTTGTGATGGTAATTGCTGGCATAACTGTGATGAGGCAGCTGTTAAAAACAGTGATGCTTAAAGAGAAAGTTTTACCCCTTATGGTAAATGACGTGGTAGCACAGACTCTAGAGATGGAAACCTCCTGCTCAGCTTCCTGCAGAGCTGTAAGGCAGCAGCTGATAAGAGAGCCATGGCTCCAAAAATACTTGTGGAAAATGCAACACCTCTGCACATGCTGCCTGGTCCCTTGGTTCACCCTCTGGGCAAACAAAAAGGAGCACAAAAAAGTAAGTAAAATTCAGGGCTCAGCCTTTTCCAGCTCTTGGGAACCACAAGTAGGTTTCTCTGAGTTTTAAGGATACCTGGGGAGAGCAGTGAGTACCTGCTCTTGGCTTCAAGAGAAAAGAAAGAGTTTGGGGAGACTTCATTATGCAGAGTAGCATTGATCTGAGATTTTAATAATGCAGTGGACTTGTAAGTGTTCCAAACTGTGAGATTTTTGAATTAATTTTTAATCCATGGTTTAACATTAAAGATTAACGCGTGTTTCAAATTTCAGAAAGGGAATTCACCCCTGAAAGGCTAAGACTTTCTTCAGTGTCTTCTTAGGATTTTGTTCTGTTTTACTTTTTTTTTTCCCTTTTTCTCCCTGCTAGGTGCATAAAATATAAAAAAAATAGATTAAAAAACCCCAAACCAACAAAAACCCCCCAACAAACAGAAAAAAAAAAACCAAAAACAAAAAACCAAAACAAAACCAAAACAAAAAACCCCAAAAACAAAGGAAAGGGAAAACCCAACACACCGACTGTGGTTGGGGAATTTTCAACTTGTTGTTAAACCAGTGTCCACTCGGGCTCTTTCATATTAATGCTGCTCTCTGTGTTTTAGACTTGGCAGGAGAAACAACATCTGTGTGAAAAACTGAGCCAGCTGTGCAGAAAAAAAATGTTAGTTCAGAGCATTTGTGTACTGTGCTGCTTGGGCATAAGCAACTTCTTGCATCTGTTACAGAGGGAAAATTTGCAAAATGTTTTCCTGAGACTTTTACTTTAAAAGACAAGGGAAGCTCA
Organism: Agelaius tricolor; assembly: GCF_023055355.1. NCBI lineage: Eukaryota > Metazoa > Chordata > Aves > Passeriformes > Icteridae > Agelaius > Agelaius tricolor. Next base: position 24,848,243 of record NW_027269269.1, read on the forward strand.
TAGCAGTTTTATGTCTGCAAAAGTTAGCAGCTGTTGTAAAAGGGAATTCAGGACATCATGGGAAGGGAAGAAGAGAGGGCAAGCATAAAATCAGAAGGCACTGTGGGGCTTGGTCATCTGGGGTTAACTCCAGATCTTGGCATGAGAAAATAAAGCGGAAAGGAGGGAGCTGCATTGTCAGGTACAGTAACAGCAGCGTCTGCATTCCCAAAGTCTCCTTTCTGCATTGCAAGCATGTTATGATTGTACTCTGTGTTTTTTGAAAAGCTGCTCAAAGGGTTTGGAGCATTTGATAGTTCTGTGAGGGTGCCTGCTTTGTTCCTCCCAGCCTGGAATGCTTTGGGCCAGGGCTGCTTGCAGAAAATGTTTGCTTATAGAATCATGTTGGCCTCCAATAGAGCTGAACATAGTGAACCTTCTTGGTTATTCTTTTTTCTCCTTGATAAGATGTGTGTTTGTGTGTTAATTTGAAATCAATACTAATACTTAGTACAGTGGTGGAGAGAGTGATTAATAGGCAGAGCAAGGCCCATGAATCAAATTCTAAAGTCCTGTTCCTGTCTTGCCATTGACCTGCTGCATGGTGTTTGGGTGAGTTATATCCTCGCTTCATCTTGGTTTTCCTCACTGCAAAATGGAGACTCTGCATTTCTTTCTGGCATATTTTAGAGCTACCAGTGCAACTTTCTGCCATTTGAGTTTTTCAGCATGATGCTGTGTACACAACTAGAGGGCTGGCACTGGCTGGAGGGGAAAGTGCAAAGCATCTGGGAAAAAATCAGGCTCAGTGATCTTGGCTTGGATGCTTAGAGCTGCAGATGCTTCAGCTCCAGGTACATGATGAGCAGGGAGAGCCTCTCAGCTCTGGGATGTGTTTCTCTTTGCACATGCCAAAAGGACACGTAGCAGATGGACAGCAGATTTGTATTAATCTGGCTGTGTACATTTCATCTGTTGGTCCTTCTTCCAACATACATCATGGGAATGATCAGCCCAAATGACTGGAGTGTTTGGAACTGATTTATAGTCAGCAACACTTGCACCAGAGCTTTGGGTTTTGGTGCAGACAGGTTGAAAAGATTGCGCTTCCAGAGGGCAAAGAGCATGGAGTGACTCTCCTTCTGGGAGAGGACTGCAAAGTGCTTAAATTGATGTGTTGCTGTGGCTTTTGTGTGGAAGTCTCTGTGCCTGACACTCTCCCCTTAAACCACATGGGGACCAAACTTCACATGGAAACATCTACAGCTCCAGCACTCTTGGTGTTCCCATGAGAAGATTGTGATGGAGTTGTTTGTAGCTAAAGCAGGTAACAAACTGGACATTTATTGCAGGGAAGTCCTAATGTACCCTCTCTGTTTCATTTAATTTTCTCATAGTGAGAGATCAGGTCATGTAATGGAAGGACCAAAAATCAGGTCCCAAAATTTCCGCTGGGAAAAGAGACTTTTCACATGATGTTGAAAGGCCATAGCATATTAAGTATGCATGTGTGTATTCACTGCACTGGTACTGCATAAAATTATGCAAAGTCAGAATTTATGTAATATCTAAATATATGGCAAAAGTTTAAATGGATTGAAATAAAGTGTTCTTACCTTATTGAACTGAAGTGTCCCAATATTACCATAATTAAATGAGGAAGTCAAAGCAATTCGTTTTGTCTCTTCACTCACTGAAAATGTCATCAAAGTTGATAGTCTTACAATCTATTTTGATTTTAATGAAAACTCTTCTTTTCCCAGTGGAAAATTGTCCTTTCACAACCTCTTTTAGACAGCTCAACTCATAATCTGAAACATTCAATTACTGACCTGACATTTGCCAGAGCAATAGACAAATTTGAGTTTTCCTTTCTTTCAATTTAAATGAAAAAGACCCTGCCTTTTTTTTGGTTTCCTTTCTGTTTGCTTGTTTTTAATGATTTTAATAATTTTAAATCCAAAGTAGTTTGGGATTAATGAAGTTTAAGATATGGAAGTCTAATGTCTTTGAATATGCCCATGTAAACTAATTTCAATCCGACTGCTTTGCTTTAATCAGTCTTGTTTGGAGACAGGGAAGTTTCATGGTGATTTTCCACATTCTTAAGCCTTAAAGGCTCTCTCACCTATGAACAAGCTACAGGAGTTTTTTTTTAAAACCCCAGTTTGGCAAGATACTCAAACATGTGCCTAATTTTAAACATATATTTAAAAATATATTTCCACTGACTTACCTGCCTTTAGTGGAATTTCTAGGACATATCAAATGCACCCAGGCATCAGTGTCTGGTTGAGCAGCCCTGGCTCCAAATGGGCTCCTGCTGGCCATGCAGGTGGCAGCTTTGGTGAAGCAGGACTCAGTCAGGTCACAGAGCAGGAAAACTGTTAAGGCAGCTCAAAGTTGTGGTGAGCAACAAACTTTGGCCAAGTATCATCACTTGCAAAGCTTGTGCACTCCACAGGTTGAGAGCATTTCATACACAGGACACAAAATGGGTGTGGAAAGCAGATAGCCAACTTGTTGGCATGGGCTCAGCCAAAACTTATGGTTTTCTGGACCAGATCCTTTAAGAATTTGATACTCACCCTGGTGACAGTCCCTCCTGACCTCAAGGAAAATGGGATCAGTCTATTAATGAAAACTTTTCCTCTCAGAAAGGGCTTGGGAGGTTGATTGCTTGGGGGTTGCTTTTATTTTAATATATTAAAATATTTTAAATTCTATTTTTCAAATATTTTAAAATATTTAATTTTATTTTGTTGTGTCTTAGGCACCCCTTTGTTAAGAGGTGACCCCACCATAATCCCCCAAAGGCTAGCATATGCAACCATGGAGTGATGATGATGCTGGAATATTTGAGTAACAGGGGAAGACTGGTGAGATGGCCCTAAGAGGCTTTTGGAGGAGCTCCCCTGCATTTGGCTTGGAGAAGCAAAGCCATTTCTTCGAAATGATTTCCAATCCTCAAACCCCACTGCCCACAGTCCTCTGAACTTCCTAAGCCCCAATACCATCTTTCATTCTACTACTGCAGCCCCACACTGCTCTCCCTAAAGCTCTCCTTCCTGAAGCTGTCCTCATCCCCTCTCTCCAACCTGAACTTGGTCTGGCCCAGCTTAACCCCACCCTTGCAGGGAACTTCCTTGAGGACTCCAGGATGATGTCAGTGGTGTCTGCAGGGAGGGAGACAAGATGCAGCATCCTGGATCTTCACCCAGCCTGTGTTTAATAGGGCAAGCCCTGTGCCTTTTTTGTTCATCACCCTCTGCTCTTCCTCCTTTTGGAGGAGGGTGGACATAGCTCTTGATGCTTTGGGTAAAAGCAGTTGGATGAACCATAGGCTGGGATGCTTGCACTGGAGTTTGACCTAAGGACAGTTGTCTGCTGCTGCTGCCTTTCCCCACCCCATGAGTTATATATTCCAGCCTGCCCACCCATTCATCCTGCCTTCCCCTGTGCCAGCTCCCTTCACTGGACTTTAATCTTATTCCTTATGGGCTCTGTCCTTCCCACTCAATATACCATTGCATATATTTAAACCTTGAGTTGTTTTCCCTTATTAAGCAGTTTATCACTGTTGCAATCTTTTTTGTATTTTTTTTTAGCCAGGAGAGAAGGAAGAAATTTATTCTTTTGACCATAAATCATTTACAAAGCTGCTGGGCTGTTAATGTATTTTTTATGTCTCGGCAAACAGAAAATAGAAGTGAGTGTCTTAGTAAAGCTTTGCCGACCTGTTTTAATTTCAGCTTCCTAAGCCTGACTCTCTGTTCTCCAGTCTTGGGAGCAGGTCCATTTCTCTTGTAGAGGCACCAGTGGATACCTTCTCCCCAAGGAGACAACGCTGCTGTGTCAGCAGCGTCACGTGCTGGTGCCTGCACTTGGCACTGATCCGCAGCGTGACACATCTCTGCTGACTGGGCTGTGCTGGGAGAATACCAGCAAAGAAATGGGATCAGGGAGGGTGGGAACTCAAGCCTATTTCTGCTTTTAGAGCCTGGCAAGAGCTCCAATTAGATGCCCACTCTGGGGTAAGCATGTTACATGCAGCTCTCAATTCATCCCGTGCAGCCTCAACCTGTAGTTTTCATGCGTGAGCTCAGGTGTGGTTACAGAATACCCACAGGGATGCTTGAGGATGCTTGCAGGGACAAGGGCTGCCCATGGTGGAGCTTCCCAAATGTTAAGAGCTGGCTTCAGTGAGGTTTTGCAACCTGCTTCATGAAAATTAAGCCAATGTGGACCTTCACTGCTCTCAGTCAGCTCCGTGCATTTTCCCTCTTTCTGGACACATAGATACCAATCTTTGTGTAAAAGGTGAATTTTCATTTCTGGTGTGCTGTGACAAGCAGTAAGATAATTAAGAGGAGGGATGTGAGAGGTTTATGTTGGTATCCCAGCTAGATGAATGGGTAAGTCTGCAGCTCAGAGCTGTTGCTGCAGGCTTTTTGCAAACTCAAGCTGGGCTTCTTACCTTAAATGTACTTATAGGAACATTTGATAAGCTTTCATCCCCAAGTCACTTCAGCTAAAGTAACTGGCTGTGGTCATTTAAAATGTTCCCATTCCTAGACATCCATTACTGTAGGATGATGTCTCTGCTGTAGCAGTGAGCAGAACAGGACAGTGTGTCTGCAATGCAGCTTCCCCCCCTTATGGCAAAGGAAGTTAGAATGTGCCCGCACCTTCCTCAGCAGGTTATGCTGCTTAATTCCTAGCTGTGAGGTAGAGGAACTGCCTCTTTTCAGCTTTTGCTGGCTTTGGGGCAATAACTTTGTGTTGAACAACAATGCAAATAGCAGAGGATGACATCTTAAGTTACTGCAGCAGGATTCCCCAGAGCTGATCTATCACAGGAGTAGGGGGATGAAGGAAAAGGAACTGTGTTTTCCAGTTTTTGTTTTGTAAAAGACAAAGGATAGAGAAATAACTTTCTGTGCTCAGTTAAACTCTTGCTTTCCTCCTTGTCTGTGCCTGCTATTTGGAAAATAGTGTTTCAGGCATCTTTGAAGGACCTGAGGAGAGGGAAATGACTGGCATCCTGTTGCAAGGATGCACCACTCTGTTTGTACCTTGGGTATCCTGCCTTGTGTGGCCTTCAGCTGTCTTCTGTAGACAGACTGCCTGCTCCTGATTTGCCCACCTGAGTCCCAGGGTATGAGTCATTGATGACTCTGATTCTAAACACAGCCAGGGATGGACAAAATTGACACCAAATGGTCCTACAGAGTGGGCTGAATTAGCCTTACCCACCCGTCCACTCTCAATTTAGGGGAAAAATGAGTGAGCTCTTGAGTTCCTGTTCCCCCCTCTGTCCCCTCTGGCCTTGCTCATCTGCTACAGCAAAAAACCCCCAGCCTCTGAAGTGCAGCTGCTCCTTGAGTCCTCTGCAAATGCTGTGAATTCAAGGACTGCCAGCTCAGATGGCAGCAGTTTCTGTTTCCAGCCAGTGCCGCATGCATCTGGGGGAAGTGTTAAACTTCCCATAATGTACTTAATAGTGCAACACTACACCATGGAAAGGGGATTAACGCATGCCCTGTGCACAGCCATTGATTAGTTTCATCCTAGCTAATGTCATTGTAGACGCTATTTTTGTTCCTCTCAATGTTCCTTTGTATTTTTATAATCTTGCTATAATACAATGCAGTTGTTTTTCTGCCTCTAACTTGCACACATATTGCATACAAGGCAGCAGAGATAGATGCAAGGCATCCATCCCAGCTTGCTGGAGCTGCAAAGGTGGCAGCTCTCCTGGCAGCTTCAGCAAGGCTTGATAGAAGTACATAAGAGAAGCCTGTACTGGGATCACAGCAGGAATCCAGGACTGAGGAGGAGCATTTGAGTGATTGGCCCCATGGAGGCTGCGTCTCTAAACCAGATTTGAGTTCTTGTTCCCATTGAGCACATGCCAACAAGCTGCTCTATCACTATATTCTTCTCACTGTTCAAAAACTTCTTCTGCATTTCAAGTCTGTGACTAATTAAACAGAAGCATTAAGATCTATTGGAAAAGCACAGTTCAGGTGCTCAGGGAGCTTAGCATCACATGAACTCTGCTACCTGGAGAGCATAGCCCCTCTTGATTCCCCTAGTAGGTTCGAGTACTCAGCAGTTCAGCAAATCAAACTCTTGAGGTCTAAACCTGAGCACATGAGGATCTCACACTAATGGGGACCCTCTGAAGATACCTGAAGTTGTCTAGCTTGCTCAGCAGGATCCAGGGGGTCTGTGCCAGAAACAGGGAAAGAATCAAATTCCTCAGTATGTCATGAGAGCCCCTTTCCCACCTCTGCACGAGCTAATCCAGCTCCTCTGACAAGGACATGGAAGGGAACAGACACAATTCTGGAAGTATGTGCAGCTGAAAGCTTTTCTGCCATTTTTATTTGGGTCAGAGTCCATTCTTCATCCTGTCTATGGCTGCAGATTGGGGAGGTCAGCACAGGGAGATATGCTCTATGTCATCCCAATCAGTCAGTTGCTTGAAATCTTCCTCCCAGCTAGCCTGCAGAGAAAGACTTTTTTCCAAAAGAGAAGATGGCAGGGGTGGTAGTGACTGCTGCTCACCAGTCAGCACCTGGGGCCACAGTGGAGTGGGTCAGCAGGAATTTTCCCCTGTTAGTTTTCTGTCTAGTTCAGGTTATAAATGGCAAGCAAGAAGGGTCAGTGTGATCAGCACAGTTCCAGAGGTACTGAACAGCTAGTCCAGTTCTTGGCAAGAAACACTGCAGGGCTCAACTTCAAGGCTCTGACACTGTGTTTTCTCCCTGGATTAGTGTCTGCTAGCCTGCATATCCTACAGGTTGGGCAGCAATCCCGAGATTACTCTTACTAGTGTAAAATGGATCTTTTCACTTGGGATGCTCTATGCTTAGGGGATGACTTGATACCACCAGCTGTGTCTGATGGTTTCTCCAGGGATAAAGGTGCCTATTGATCTGCATTTAACAGGAATGCTAACACTACAAACATCTCAGAGGAAAAGTTAGCATCAGTATAGTTTTAATACCTGTTTTACAGAGACCTTGCTCTAAACCATGCTAGATGGGATGGTTTTCCTGCTATTTCCTCCAGTCTGTCCTGCAGAGCCAGCAAAGATAGGAAGGAAAATGTTGGAAATTATTTTGCCTTATACACTGTTCCATTGTCTCCCACAGGTTACTATCCTATTGCTAGACCTGTCAGCCACTTGCATAACATGTGCCCTCAAACTGGGGCACAGAAGCAATCCCCCTATGAATGTCTGGAGCAAACTTTGTCCTCTTGCTGTGAGCTGGCAGAGGGGCTATTGTTTGCTGGAGCCCTTCCTTCCTCACTCTATTTCTCCCACTATTATTGTTCCATGGAGGTTTCTACCAAGCATCCTTCCCAGGAAAATTTGTGCTAGGGCACCTTGGAGCCAGGATGCAGTCTACTATGACAGTGTGAATCTGTCCCAGATACCTGCCCTGCAGAATGACTTTGGACCTGGAAATTTTTCCATGGTAGAATTTCCTTAATGAACTGGAAATAGTCTAGCTAGGCATAAACTCAGATCTATGCTTCATTGCAGTGCTTAGTGATGTTGGTTCCTCAAGCAGGGTGGAGTCTACTGCAAGCTGCCTCCAGGCACTAGGCTGGGTAAATACTGTATTTGGTTAGATAGACTCTGAACTAGCAAGTGTACCACGTCCAGAATGAAGCAGGATACACAGTCCCTGGTGAGAATGGGCAAGACCAGTATTCAAGCATCTTGTTGAGCAGCCAGTTTGGATGCTGTCACATCATGCTGGATGACTTTAGTGTTTTCTGTGTTTGCAACTGCAAGCCAGGCTCCTTCAGGGGCTTTTGAGTGTTTGCTGCAGAGGCAGGTCCTGTGGCAGGTGTACTGCCTGCTTCTGTTCCTGTCCCCTCCTGCTGTGAGTCACTCCTTCCTGGGCTGTAGGTTTTGCTGCTGCTCAGCGCGTTGGCTTGGCAGTGTACCTCAGCTCATTCAGGGTGGAAGACATTTCTCTTCTTTAGCACAGGGGGTAGCTTTGGTCCCAGACTCAGAGATGTGAGGCAGGCAAAAGGCACAGCAACTTGTCTTTTCCTTTCATCTCAGGAAAAAGACTGCTCTGCAGTTTCTCCCTCCATTGCCTGCGGTTGCCAGATGGAACACTGTGCTTCTACCCTATTCTGCAAACTTCTGTGTGACCTCATCTTTGCCTCTCTAACAAGGGACCCAAAATGTCATACTGCCAAAGGTACCTTCCCCAGCATGTGGCAGCAGGATTGCTAATTGCGCTGGGACAGGCAGGAGCCATTCCAGCCATTCCCTGGGTTTTGGATGCAAGCTGAATCAGCTTGAAGCTTTATTCTCATTTTCCCCACAGCGACACACATTCCTGCACATTTTCCCTTGGGGTCTGGAGATGCAGAATGCACACAGTTGAGGGTTTCTTTCATCCCTTTCACACCTTCTTCCCTGCTTCCTCCCCTGGCCATTTGCTTCCCTGCTTTGCCAGCACTGCAGAGCGAACCTGTACTCTGGTTTCTACCTTTGGGTATCAGGAGTTTGCTGTTAGCAAGTGCCAAAAGCTGCTGATTCTGCTGGTGATCTCTGGAAGAAAGGTGTGTCAGTGACTGGGAGCTGGGAACATTTTTTTACAACTTAGAATGAGTCAAAGTGCTTAGATTTATCTTTCAGTTTCACTGTATCTGGTATATTCTGAAAGCTCTGTGAAACTTGCAACCCTTCTAGGGCAGCTAGAAAATGTAGCAGCATCTGACTCCTCCTTACACCCATGAGGGAGGGAAATGTGTGCTGTGGGACTGTGTCCTATGTGCTTGTGTCATGATGTATAAATTACCTACATTGACTCCTTCATGCTTAGCAGGGAGGGAGCTGGAAAAGCAGCTACTTGGAAAAGCAGCAGCAGCAGCAAGCCATCAAAAATGGAGTCAGCTCTGTTGCCAGAATAATTACTTGAGCCTAAAAATGTGAAGAAATTCTGAAAGAGCCTCTGCAGCCAAAACATTCTTCTGCTGACTGGTTTGCTGATAGGGGACAGAAAAATGGAGCATCCCTTCTAATTAGTGATGGGAGCTTGCTGCCTCAGGATCAAAGGAGAACACTGTTTGCTGAATCAAGCCAAGATCAAAGTGTCCTATGTACAGGAAGGGCCCATTCCTCTTTCTGCTGACAGTGGTGTACCCTGCTCATCCTCTGGGCATGCTGCTTACAGGGCTGCTTAATTACTAAGTAAGGAGGAGACTGCAGTCACAAGAGAGGGTGTAATGGCCATTGTAATCCAATTCTGAGAGATGATTTGGTGGTGATCGATTCTTTGTCTCTCTGAAGTCATTAAACTTCTGAATGCTTAGAAAATACCTGGATTGTGTAACTTTGCAGAAGGAGACTTCTTACAGCATCCTTTGCTTGATTTTTCTGACCTCTTATGTGTAATTTGACTTAGTAGTCTGTATGTGTGTGCATATATCTATATTTGCATTTATATCTACTCAAGGGAATTGAAGTCCTCATTCCTTAGGCTGCATTGAAAAATCCTTATCCCAATAGATATGCTAAATTTGAAATCTCTTTTCCCCTCTCTCCTCTGCCTCCCTCCTCTTGCATTAATACAAACCCACATTTTTGCAATGCCCAATTTTGAAATGTTTAAACACGAATAATCATTTGGTTGAGTTTTCCTAGCAGGTGTCACCCTGGGCATACAGGTTTTTAAGTGTGTGTGACTTTGTGTACATCCATCTGTGTTTTGGGCCATGCCTGTTAAATGTGTGGAAGAATGCAGTCACAAAGATACTTGCATAGATGGACAAGTGCATGTGTAAATGTTACACTTTCTGGTAGTCTTGAGATGGTGCAGCTTCTGAAGAGGGTTTGGTCTTTGCTCTTTCAGCTGTCTCACTGAGAAAGGAAAGCCTGCCCAGTGCTGTGCTAACACACCACCCTACCTCCCTGTTCATGCTGCTGGAGGAGGAGTTTGCCTGCCTTTCCTCATGCCTTGTTCAATCTTCCTTGTCAGGAGTGGCTGTGTGTGTTTTTCCCAGCTGTAGCCCTGCAGGTGCCACTCATCTTAACAAAACGAGTCCTAAGTGCCACCTGCCTTGTATACCAAAAGAGCCAAAAAAGGGCCAAAGAGCAGTTGCCATGCCCTGGGCTGCCTGAGGTAAAGGCAAGCCTGAGGAGCTGGCTTGCCTGGTGGTTTAACAAGGCAGAGATAGGACAGTGTGGGGTGTGTAGGGGGGTGCTCATCTTGCAGGCCAGGTTCAAAGAAGCTCCCCTTGGCAAGAGAAATGAACGGAGAGCTCAGCTCCTCCTTAGTGCTTCCCTGGTCCATGACATTCAAATTAAAAGGGATGCTGTGGTGCCTTGAAAGGAAAAGGAGACAGGGTGGGCTGTAGGGTGTTGCAGCATAAGAGCGGGGTACTGGCAGGGAAAAGTGAATATGTGCTTTCTTTCATCTTTAAAATTGCTCATGAGTACATTGCAAAGTTCTCAAATGTAGCAAACAGTATTTTTACAGTGAATAAATTATGCATGTTCTATTTTTGTGTTTTTATTATTCTGCAGGATGTTTACAATCAACTAATAATAAATATTAGGAGTAGGAAGAGGGTGATTAGAAAACCTCATCATCTTGATGACTGAGTGATTGATGTAACCAATCCTGCAAAGCAAACTGCAAAGTCTGACTTTTCCAGAAAATTGGAACACTCACACTTAAGTATTACTTTTTCTGAATGACAAAGATTTGAATGTGTGAGTTTTTTATGGAAGGGAAAGTGGAAGGGATAAGGAATGAGGCTGAAAAACACACAGTGCTGTTCCAAATTGGATGAGTAGTTTCTTTTCTTCTCATGGAGAGGATCTCATTAAATCTACACTCAACACAACAGAAGAACTTCCTGCACCATGTTGGAGAGAGAGGTCAATCCAATAGATGTTCAAATCATTGTGACTCCCTACACACTGGTTAGCACATTCATGATGCTAGACTGGATAAGTAGTCATGGCAAGACAGCCTTCAAATTTCAGCCTGCAGAAAAGACAATTCCTTGTTGGAGTCACATTCAGCAAGAGAGATCTCCAAAGTTGCATGGATCACTTCTGGGCTTTGGGCTACTGCCACTGCCTTGCCAGCCAAGAGAAAATGAGGAGTCCAAATCCATTCCCAGCCTGTTGCCCACAGACACAGCTGGAAGGCAGATGCCTTGTGATAAAGGTGATGCTTATTACTGGTTCTTCCAGTTATTTACTTCTGCTTGCTACTGACAGACTTGCATAGGATATTGATGGATTAAGCTTCCACCAGCTGTTTCTTATCTGCCACCTAATTCTCTGAGATGTTAGCACTGGAGAGTAACTGTTTCCCTAGGGGTTTCCAAAACATTCCATATTTTTAAGTATGTCCCAAGACAATGAGGAAAGTCAGACTCGGGGTGCTTTTTTCCCACAAAGTAAGAAACTTGTGAACTTCACTTGAAGAGGTTAAAGTGAAATTTTGTCTGACTGTGTTCTGAAGCATTTCTGAGTCTCCCTGAACTACGTGGGGCTTTTAAAGGTAGGAGATATGGATGGAGGAATGGATGTTTGGAAGAGGCAGCTGAGTATTTGCCAAGTCCTGGAGTAGTGCAACTCTGGAGCAGTCACTTCAAACACCAGAACACATGGAAGGCTGTTCAGGTGCTAGAGTCATTGGGTTTGTAGTGTCTGAAGCTCAGCACTTCCAGGCTCTGGTGCTGCACTCCTACATTAGGCAGTCTGGGAAGGATCTCAGCAGACAAGCATGTGGGGACACTCACCTTTTCCTCAGACATCAGCCTGTTTGATATCTTGGTAGTTCAGATAGAAAACTCTTCTCATGAAGCATTTCACCTTCAGCAAACCACTGTCTTTTGGCAGAAAATAGAAACTTTGCAGGCAGCCCTTCCTGGATTCATCAAGAGAATAGGGTGGTCTGCAGACAGCACCTGGATGTTAGCAGTATTCTGCTGTTCCCTTGGAGCTTGAAAACTCCTTGCCTTCTTCTCCAGCACCCTCCCACATGCTTTGAACAAGAAAATGGTGAGCTGTCATAGAGAGACATAGCTTTTTGTAGTCAATATTTTGACTTGGTGGAGAAAAATGGTTTAAAGCATTTTAGTGCTACTTAAAGTGATGGTGGAGACCCCTTGGTTAGTTTCATTTGACAAGATTTTGGTGGTAGGAACAGAGGTATTTCCCTGTGTGACTTGAGTCTTAAAATGGCAGCCTTGAGCTGCTGTACTGGGAAGCTGGGGCTTATCAGGCTTTCATCTTTGTGCAGTCTATGTGGAATGCAAAGAAGTGAATGGTGGAAAATAAATGAGATTTGATGAGATCCTCCAGTAGCAATAGTAACTTTTCATCACTTAAATAGAAATGATTGGGCTGGAAAATATTTCAACTTTTAACCGTTTAAATTAAAAATATTGTTAAAATACTTCTGGTCTTGCTGTACTTTATGAAGCATAGAAGTGGGAGGAGAACTGAGTTTCTTGGTTAATATTGCAGTTTCTTTTTCTCATTCACTGGTGTTGGGTATCACTAAGAGTCATGGGTTTGAAAACATATCTCTTTCTCTTAGAGACAACTTGGTTGTTCTTATAACCCTTTAGCTGTTGCCAAAAAAAATCACTGCTGTTCTCAGAGGCTCTGAAACTAGAGTGCCCACACTTAAAAGGACCACATATCTACATTTGTCTGTAAAAAAATGTCTGCATGAGAGCAGAGTGATCTATGAGGAAGGAAAATAATTCCTTTTAGACTGATATACGGTACAGCTGTGTAGGAATGGGATACTGTGTTGTGACCTGCAAGTGTGTGGGACCATCTGCAGTGCTTTGACCTGTGTCCTTCTCCTAAAATGCTTGACTTGTGTGTCCCTCTCTTTCCAGGTCTGGTGTGTCCCCTGGAGGTGTCAGTCAGTTCAGGGAGTATCCAGGTTGCCCGAGGCCAGACAGCAGTTTTGCCCTGCACCTTCACCACTAACGCTGCTCTCACTAACCTTAATGTCATCTGGATGGTTATTCCTCTTTCCAACGCCAACCAGCCTCAACAGGTAGGCCTTTTCTGACAGGAACAGGTACTTCCTTGGGGCTTTCCTGTTCCCCACCGTATTCTGGATGTAGGCCCTCTACAATGCTGAGTCCACGGTGGTCCCAGAACTTCATTGTCCCTTCACTGCTGAATGTGCTCTCTGGGTATCACATGAATCTGTTTTCTTCAATGTTTTGTTAACAGATGCACATTGTGTCCTTGTCCAGATGTGCAGCTGGGGCAACTGTATGTGATACTGTTTTGCTGCCCTGGGCCCCTGGTGGTTTGTGTGTTCAAAAGAGCACGGGAAATGTAATCCAGGTTTTGGTGCACTGGATGTGGAATTTGGAGCGCCTGGGAGTAGCTGCAGCTTTAACTTGTGAAATCTATGTAAAATGTCCTCTAACACATAACTTCTCATAGACTCATTGTCCCTTTTACTTCCCTTCTTGTTTTTTCACTGCCTGTAGCTTTTGCAAGTGCATTCATATGAATACTAGCAAATGAGAGTATATAATGGTGGGCACAAGAATCATAACCTGAGATATGCTGGCCTGTTTTTTGCCCACATACTCTGACAACAGAAGAATGCCATTTTTCTGAAATACCTCTTGGGTCACACTGCCCTGATCACATTTTGTATTCAGTGTGAGAACCTGCACTGAAGAATACTTGCTCCTCAGGGACTTGGTCTGAGCGCAGTCTGACTGGCAGAGGCTGTGCAGGTTCAAAGGTTGCACTGCCTGTCATTCAGCTCATCCCAAAGATCTTCAGTAAGCAGTGTCAAATCATGGCAGGATCTTACTGATGGAGACTCAAAACGATACTGTCCACAGATGTTTTTCTTCAAAGTATTCAGTGACCTGCAGAGAGCCTCTGCTTCTGTACATTGATCCTGTCCAGGCAGGTAATGACTATCATATGAAGGAGGCTGGTATTGCCAATCCAGCTACACCAGAAGATTTGGGTACCTTTCTGGTCTGTTACCTTTGTGAACATTTTTATTGACGTAAAATGGGCTACAGAGTGTGTTCCTGTTTTGGAAAAAACACCATTGCTAGGATGTATAATGAGGTTTGCTTATTCAGAGACCTTTTAGTAACTGGTCCTTTTGGCTTTGGAAGCCCATGTTTTGCTTGCTGTTCTTCCTCCTTGCTCAGCTCCTGCAGAGTGTTGTTTGAGCCTTCCTTTCTTTTCCAGGTTATTCTCTACCAAGGGGGTCAGATCTTTGGTGGTGCACCCCAGTTCTATGGGCGAGTGGGGTTTGCTGTGACAATGCCAACCACCAGTGCCTCCATCTTCATCAACAACACTCAGCTGTCGGATACTGGCACCTACCAGTGTTTGGTCAACAATCTTCCCGACCGAGGCGTCAGGAATATTGGAGTCATTGGACTTACTGTCTTGGGTGTGTTTATTGGTATTATGGGGTGGGGAGGGGGGAGTGGGGCAGGGACAAGGGGACCTCTGTGCATGACACTGCATCATGAGCAACATGGTACTGTGTGCTTTTGAACCCACAGACAACCTGTGGTGAGAAATGGGCTGCCTTGTGGATACTGTGACAGTTTGTAGGGCGCATAGACTTCATATGCAGGCAGTGTGTAATGAAGTTTTAAAACGTGGTGGAGAGAAAGTTTTTGTGGTGGTATTGTGATATGGAGTTGCAAAGTAGCAGGAATGAAGTACGAGGGTATCCCAGAGGGCTGAATGGAGCGTAAGGGGTTTGGTGCATAGCAACAGGAGGAGAGAATGACTTTATATCTTTGCTTCCTTTCCATGAAAACTGTTAGTTCTAGGTGCTCCAATGATGCTAAATACTCCAAAGTGCATGCCATTATAGGGATATGAAAGCAAAACCCAATCACAGTAAATTTGTCTATAGTTCTGTTAACTTTCACCACCCTTGCTATCTCAAAGACAGAAATATTCACCTTTTTTTCAAGGGAGGGATCTAAAAGAACTGGGTCCTGTGAAAGTCAGCAGTAGTCTGTAACCCTGATGGGCTGGTGGGTCAGGAATCTTTGTGTGAATTGTCTCCCCCCAAACCATAACGAGTTCTTGTCTGCTGCCTCCTTCTTGCCCCCTTGACAGCTCATGCCACTGTCCTTGCTTTCCCCAGCAGCACATGTCCAGAGTGAACCTGCATTCCACTGTTTGGTCACATTTCCTGATTTGCTATCACCTTCCCCTCTTCTCTCGCAGTTCCTCCTTCTGCCCCGCTTTGCCGAATCCAGGGGTCCCTGGACGTGGGCAGCGATATCACACTGACCTGCAGCTCGGAAGAAGGCATCCCCCGGCCAACATACCTCTGGGAGAAACTGGACAATGTCCCCAAGTTGCCCCCAACTGCCACACAAGGTGCTCATTCTGTTGATTATCCTCTTATTTCCCAGGTGGCAGCCTGGGCTGTCCCTTGTCTGAGCTGCCAGAGGTGGCATGGCTCATTGAGCATCTGCCATCATTTGCAAGGTCCCTTTATTGGAACAAAGATTCCTAAAGCCCACAGTGGACGGGGTACCCTCCAGAGGCCACTTCAATTTTTGTGGGTTTTTCTGGTCCAGACACATGTTTCCCATTGAAAAACAAGGATTGGGTCAAATGGAAGAGAGAGAGAGTGATTTCTAGATGTTGGCATGTGGCTGGAAATTTCAGCTGCCAACCCACCCGCATTTTAAACCAAATGAAAGACTTATAGAATGGAGTCAGGGAAAAGAGAGGCAGAATCATCCTGGGAAAATACAGCCAGCTTCTCACAGTTCTCCATGAGGAACTGATGCCACAGTTCTCCAATAAATTACTGCCAGAGCTGCTTTTCAGATGTATGGAGAAGCAGGGCTCTGATCAAACTGGTGTTTCCCAGCCTCAAGTCCCACTCTTAGGTTTTCTTAGCCTAGGTGTCCTGATCAAACACTGATAGCTGTACTTTTGCCCTTTATCTTGCTGTATTTTAAGAATATGCCACCTTTCAGTTTCATATAATTCAGGAATGAGGAATATTGGCAGAGCAGGAGACGGGGAGCCCAGAGATGTGAGAGTAGGGGGTCTGCAGAGCAAGACTGAATTCAACAAGTAGATCTGGGTATAGGTAATTTTGCATCTCTTTCTTCCCCGTTCTTACACAATGCTGAGAGTCCCAAGCATTTATCTGCAGAAATTCCTCTATAAGAAGAGAAAGAAACATGTAGTGTAAGCTCCTTAAGGCCTAATCTTGTCTCCGTGTGTGTATGTGCACGCACAATGCTTCCATCTAAAGGTTATTTCCTAATTTATTTCTCTCTTAATAGTCTCACACCAAAATTCTCTATTTGCTGGCTTTGCCTTTTCATGGTTTTCCTCAAGCGGGGGAGGGATTTAAATCCTTCTTTTCTCTCTGACTAGACCAAGTCCAGGGCACTGTCACTCTCCGAAATATCAGCACTGTGTCCTCAGGTCTTTACCAATGTGTGGCTTCAAATGCCATTGGAACCAGCACTTGCCTTCTGGACCTGCAAGTCATTGCACGTAAGTACTTTTCCAGGGGAGGCTTGGCCACCTGTTTCTGTCTTGTGACAGTAAGGTGTGTAACCATGTTTCCTGTGAGCCACCACACGCTTCTCTATCAGAAGACAATCATGCCCTGGAATGGGAACATTGCCTCTCTCCCCTCCCAAGCCACGCAGTTTCATGTGCTTACAGATGGCCACAGCCCATCCCTGATTTCTTCTTCATACTCTGTTCAATCATCTCCACAGCTCACCCACGGAGTATCGGCCTGATTGCAGGAGCGGTGGCCACAGGTGCTGTTGTGCTCGTTGTTTGCATTGTTTTGGTGGCTGTAGCACTGTTCTACTGGAAAAATAAACACAAAGAAGAAGAAGAGGAGGAAATTCCCAATGAGATAAGGTAAGGGTCAGGGAAAGCTGGTAATGGGGGACCTCCAAGAAAAAGCTGTAGCTGACAGGAGTGAAATTGGAAACCTCATTTTTGTTAATCCTGGGTGTGTTCCCCCAGGTCAGGTGTCCATATATATCCAGAAAATGGAGGGAGAAAATGAAAAATGGTAACAATACATTGTCTTTTCAGTTTTGCCTTTAATGTCTTTAATCCTTCTGCCAGCAAGAGGGATGGGACTTCATGTTGTTAGCTCTGTAGGAGAGTGATGTGGTGGGAATTCTGACCCACAATGCCAGACAGTGCTATCACTGCCAGCAGTGATAGCTAAAAAAGCTTTGGAGATACAGCTATGATATTCTCCGGTCACAGAGGTTACAGTCACAGCTATCACTGTCTGGCACTACCTGACTTTCTTTGAGCATGGGTCATTTGCCTCAGTGGCAAATTTGGCACCGGGAGCACACAGGACCTACACATAGGTAGGTCCTGCAGAGAAGGACGAGTGAACAGGCCATGGAGCAATGCTGATTCACATTGGTGCTGTCCTTCTCCTTGGATCGATGACCCCAGCATGGTAGTTAATGGGGTGGGGGTGTTGGACAAGTGGGCCAGTGTCCTCCATATGCCCTCACACCTTCTTCTTCCCAGAGAGGATGAACTGCCACCCAAATGCTCCTCTGCCACAAAGACGTTCCACGCTGATGCGTCCTCATCAGAGAACGACACCCTCACCTCCTCCAACACCTACAACAGCCGCTACTGGAACGACCCCAAAGCCAACCACGCCACAGACTCCTTCACCCGCTTCAGCAACAGCAACGATGCTCACCAGCCCCCCTTCTCCCGCTCAGGGAGCACGAGTGCCCGCCCCGTCTATGCCAATGGAGGCCACCCGTCCCCGGCTCCCCCTAAGACACTGGTGGTGACGGCCAGCACGGCGCCATCGCCTCAGGAGGTGATCCGGAGCAATGGCTCGGTCAGCAGGAAGCCACGGCTGCCGCACACCCGTTCCTATGCAGTCAGCCAGGCCACACTGGAGCGCATCGGGGCTGTGCCCGTCATGGTGCCCGCCCAGAGCCGAGCTGGCTCCCTGGTGTAGGACCGTGTGCGCGGCTGAGAGCTGAGCAAGGGGCCTCTCATCCCCGGTGGGGCGAAGAGACCCTACTCCTTCCTGAAAGGCAGCGAGGCAGTAGGGGGGTCACACACTTCCCTCTCCACCTGCCCTCCCCTCTTGAGGCTGCTGCCAGCTGGTGGGACAGCCCTGGCCCAGCCACTTTCCCCCCAGCTGCTGGAGCTCCTCGTGCCAATGGACGCCGCAGATGTGCCAAGGCCAGAGGAGCAGGGAGGTCGGGACGTGCTCCCGGGCTGCTGGGCCCCAGCTGGGACATGCACTGGGACCTGACCCTGGGGGGACCTTTTGCTTTTATTTCCTGTTGGTTTTGTTGGGGACTGATTCCATCCATTTGGGTCTTTCAGGGAGGTTGGGGAGATATATATATATATTATTTTTTTTCCATTGTTGTTGCTGTTTTGTTTCCAAGAGGATGATGACCTGTGTTGGGGCAGGGAAGGCTGCGCAGCCCCAGCTTCCCATGGCCTTGGCTCCACTGTTGGATTAGGGAGTACTGTGCACTGGGGCTGGGTGTGGGGAAGCATGGAACAGGCTGGAAGGGCGAGATGAAGGCACAGCCACCAGCCCAGGCAATGGGATGGTTGGGTGAGGGTGTGGGCCAGGAAGCATTTGTCTTTATTTTTTGCAGTTCTTCCCCTCACCTCAGCACACACAGAGACACACAGGCACACACACACACAGACACAAGCAGATCCTCAGACTGGGTGTTTCTCCTGCACTAGGTTGGAGTGCCACCAGAGCCCTGTTTATAGCTGTGGAGGATGCAGCCGTCTGAGCATCTTCCCCTGAGACACTCGGTGCAGGGCAAGGCTGCACCACTGCTGCTGCTGCTGTTGCTGCTGCTGCTGCTGCTCTAGGGCTTGGATCTCTTTTTTTCCTTTTCTTGGGGTGTTGCTGGGATTATTCAGGAGGCAGAGAGAAGCAGAGTGGTGTGATGGAGCACCAGGCAGGTTCATGAGGCATCTGTTGCTCCTAGGCTGCTCTGATTTGGGGCAAGTGACTTCAAACCCCACAACTTTGATGTTTGCATGGTGGATTTTATTCATCAGGCTATGCAGGGCTGAGCAGCATGGCAGGGCTTGAAGCCTTCACAGAGAGGCATCAGAGTTTTCATTCTTGCTCTCCCACGTGCACAGACATGTTAGCAGGATTTGTTTCCTGCTTTAGAATGCAGAGGCTTAATGAAAGCCCACACACTATCTCTCTGCCTCCCCCACTTCCCTCAACGTCCTGGGACTGGGTACTGGTGGCATCTGCCAGTGGCCCTGCCATCTCCTTGCAACCTGGCAGGTGGTTGTGGCTGGCACCTCTACTTTTTTCTATTGCAACTAAATAGCCTTAATCAAAGCCAAGAGTTGAAACCTCTGAAGGAATCTGATGCCATTTGGAGGGCTGGACTGAGGGCTGGGATTTCCTCTCCTAGAGAGCACTGGTTCAAAGAGGCCACGCCTGAATAGGGGTTTTGGCCCTCCTGCATAACACCAAGCCTTGCACAGGCAAAGGCAGCAATCACCTCAAAAAGCACCAGAGCCCTCCCAGGTCTGCTCTTGGAAAAGCAATGTGGGGAGTCACAGGTGACTTCCATAGTTCTCACATTGGAAAAGGGTCTGTTTAAGCCAACAGACTCTTCCTCATCCCCACTTTCCTTGTCCCAGCACGGCTTTACTTTCCCTAGCAGTGCACAAACCTTGGGCAGGGCCTTCTACCTGAGTAGTACAAATGCAAGCACAGACTCTGAGGAAGAGGAGGGAGAGGTGAGGGCTGGGTTCCCACTGGACACAGTGGCTTTTTGGGAGACTGGGAGCTCCCAAGCAGCACTAGGTTTGAAGCTTGGCTGAGATTTTGTGCCTTCTTTTCTTAAAATAAAAAAAAGGAAAAATGAAAGAAAAAGGAGATAAAAAATCCAAAATCCCTTCTTTACCCCTCTACAGCACTGCATCCAGAATGTATGCAAGACCCCCAGGTGGATACTCTGTGTGTGCACACATTTCACTGGTGCAGTCCTGTTTCCTCCTGCCTGTCTGCTCTCTTTGCTGCTGGGTGGTAGGATTGATGGGGGAAGAAGAGTGGCTTTAGAAACCTTAATGGGGGAAGGAAAAAACCCAAAACAATCAAAGAAAAGCCCAGACACATTCTCTCTGCTTTTGTAACAACCCCTGTGTGACATTTACAGGAACACTGCCCTCAGCAGGTGCCCTCCTCTACTGGGAAAGCTCTTCTGGTTCCTACCCTCCATAAGACTGTTTGCTCCTCTTTCTTTGTTCTTTCTAATTGTATAAAATTCAATAAAATTTTATTCATATAAAAAAAGGATTTCTGCCTGCCTGCTGCTGCTTTTTTCTTCCTCCTACCTAATTCTGTAACTACAATGACTTTGGCCATTAGTACTTCTCCTTGATGTGACTGGCAGTAGGCAGTGACCATGCAACCGAGAGCTGAATGTTATTAGGCCAGCCTATTTGGTAGTGAGCTCTGGTACTAGAACCATGTTTTTCTCATTCATAATAGTCTGACACGTTGCCCTTGAATGTACAATTTCCCAGGCTTGCAAGGTCGCTACTTCTCTAGACAAAGGTGAGTTTTATTTTCTGTCTTTTGGCAGGGGACACCCTATGCTGCTTTGAGTGATGTGGGAAAATATTTTTATAATTGCCAAATTTTGCTCTTGTATTGGTTTTCCAATCAAAACCATGGCATGTTTATCCCAGATTCAAAATCTAAGGCAGTCACTGATTTTCTTGGGCATTTGAATAAGTTTGATGGGGGAAAATATTAGGAAAGAAACAGAAGTGCTGATCCCCATAGACAGAGCATGTGAAGTTTCAGTGTCTGAGCATTCACACTCTCAGAGCATTAGGGGACTGCAAAGAATACACTTAGACTGTATCAACAGCTGCTACCAGAAGGTTATAATTGGTTAGGGCAACCTGAGGTTTTGTCAGAGATTTTGCATTTTTCTCACCATGTTTCATTTTCCCTATTCCTTCTCTAAAATCTCACAGATATTCTGAGAGTGATTATTAAAACCAGAAACCTGCAGATCCAACAGCAGTGGTAACTCAGCCCTGCTGCACATGCATCATGTTCTCATTCCTGGGTATTTTTCAAAACCTACTTCCAAATGCTCTTGTAAATGTGTTTTCAGCTATAGACCTTACTGTAAATAAGACAGCTGCATTGCCATTTTCAGGAAGTTGTCATAGGAATCTTAATGTTTCCATTTATCACCTTTTGATTGTGCAATCTTGATGTGACATTAATAGCATCTTCACATTTTATTCCCATGATAGCCCTGTCAGTATTCTGCTATACTATCCATCCCTTGCCACTGGTTTGCTCCTTACATCATCTCTCTGCATGTCTCGTTCATCCAGAGCAGGATTTCCTAGGATGCAGGATGGTTTGCTAGGTTTGTGCAGCACCTGGAATACTGGAGTTTTAACTTGTAAATTGTGCCTAGTGAAGTGTTGCTGCAACACAAATAACTGAAGAAAACAATACCAGTTAGATAACTTGATAATGCTCCAGAGTTTTAATTTATCACTAAAAGTCAAACAGAGGTTCAAGCTATTGCAGCAGTAAGTGAAAGTCACTATTGAAATGGTTGAGTTTGCTGACAGCCTTCAGTTCCAGATGTGCCATAGGGATTGTCCATCACATACCATGGATGTTACTTTAAATGTTGGTACCTATGGCTATGTCACCTTCTACCAAAGAATATCAGAAAGGTACTTGTTCTGAAACAAGGATTAACTGCACTTTTGAGTGCTGAGACAGAAATAACCATGAGAGGATGCTTCACACTTTAGGAATGGATATCTTTTTAGAGGCTGGTGTAGATGAGAGCTCAGTTAAAAATATTTGGGAAAACTGGTCTGCAGACTGCCAGAAGTTTTTTTTTAACTTACGCAGCTTTTGGACTCATATCTGCTGATTCATCTGAACTAAAAAAAAATTAAAATTATTCAGATGCATGCACTTCAACACTCTTGCTGAAACACAGATGAGTTTCCAGCGGAAACCAGTCGAACAGATGGTATCCTGTCCAAAACTGCCTGGTTTCCCTATGAGGATGGGGGATGCTCAGGACATCAGTCTTTCTTCTTAGGCCCTCATTAAGAAGACATCAAATCAGGGTAGCCTCAGATGACACCCAGGAGGTAACTGGGTGATTGATGGTACTGGGCAGAGGAAATCAAACAGATATTTTTATATTGGAGGAATGTTCATGATTATCATGGTTTCATCAAGTACACTGGTAAGCTCTTGCACGTTACTGGATTTTTCTTGAAAGCAACATTTGGCATCCCAGCCTCATTCACTTCGGGCATGCAAGTGTCTCTCTGTGTCTGCACTCTAACCCGGATCTTTGCAGCCATGGCACCAGGTTTATGAGCAGGTGGATGAATCTGTGCAGGTGTCTGCCAGCACCAGGTGAACCCAAAATGGTTCAGCAGATTCTCTTATGATGGTCTTGAACATTTCTAGCTCGTGGAAGACTGAGGAAGTACATGCCTTTCACAAGCTCACTTCTGAGCAAACCCAAGCGCTTACGTTAACTTATGACCTCTGTTTAACAGAGGCCTGGAGCAGAGCTGTTGTCAGGTTTCTCCATGACTGAATTGCCTCTCTTTCTGTGCTTTTTCCAAGGGCTGCTGGCTATTCTGCCTGCAGCTTGTTTTCCTGATGCCAGCAAAGCAGTGGTCACCCACTATGCCCTTGTTACAGGTCTGCTCTTGCCATGAGAAAGGCAAGAGGTGCTGGTGAGGATCAGGAATATGGGTGTTGAGCGAGGGAATGCAGTGTCACTGAGCCCACTGAGCCATGCCTCTTCTTGGCTGGGGAGTAGATGGACATCAGGGACAAAGCAAGCCTTGAAAGCAGGGAGAGTGAAATGCTGTGGCTCTTTTTCTTCACATTGCTTTCCTCCATGTCTGCCTCTGTGCATTGCATGTGCCTGGAGGATGTTACTGAGAATTACCAGGTCTGTGACCTCCTAAGCAAGGGAGGGCACATGTAAGGCATTTCCTGAGCCTTGGCACTAGCTCAGAGCTCTTGTTGGCTGGTGGACAGCACAGAGAAAGGTTTCCTTAGGTCACCTACACAGCCATGGAGGGGGAGTGGGAGATAATATGTGGCAAGAGCTTTGGACACGTGAATGCTGTTTTTTAGGGAGGAGAAACTTGGTAGTCTTGGGACTTCCTGACTCTAGAGCTCTGGCATATTTTCTTTGATGTGTTTCCATGGACAACAACAGCTAAAAAAGCACTTTTCCTTTCCCTGTAGTAGAGAGCACTGCTGATGTGCAGGAATGGGGCAGTGTGCATGGCTGAGGATCAGACTCCTCACTAAGCCTTCTAATGCCATTTTCTGCTTGTTGTTTGTTCCTGATTTCCTTCTTCCTCCCACTTCCTCTGTAGGATGTTTGAACGAGAAACTGGGTTGGCAGGAAATTAAATCTATCCATGCAAAAACAAGCAAAAAACCCCGAACCCCAGAAAACAAACTGCAGTAAAGAAGAGAGATTAAGACGCAGCTTGCGTGGTTGGCTGGCAAGTGATGCTTTAGCAGTGGATGTAGCCTGGGTCAGGTCCTGGATTTGGACTTATTAAATCATACTTGGGAAGGGATGATGACTTGCTTCCAGTCGATATGCTTTAATGGGAAAACTGATGTGGTACATGCTCAAAGAGAAACATTGGCTCAGGGACTGGACACAGTAAAGCCCAGAGGCTCTGTAGTTTCTTGCTCGTATTTAAACCCACTATGTTTGGTAGAGTCTGCCTTCCTGGATGCTATCAATATCTGCAGAATTTCTCTCAGGTAGCTAATTTTTCTTGAATGATCACAAGACCCTCTGGCAAGCAATCACCAGGTTGTTGTCCATGTGGACATTTCAGACAGGGAAAAGGTGTGAGAACTGGGTTGCAGCAGCACTCTTTAAGTGTGGCAGTTTCTAAGGTTGCAGAATGGCCCAGAGACTTTTTTAGTGCTTGACATCACTGGTACAGCCTTTCCATCTGGGATCCTCTACCCTCTTCTTAGATTGAGGCTTGTGGCACATTTGCCCCTGTGCTCCACATGAAGGACCAAAGGCAGCAGGGGCTGGAATTAGCTCCATAGAAAATCCAGTGTGACTTTAGACCCTCAAAATTAAGACTCTTAGGGATAGAAGCTATTACAGAAATGTGCCATGGACAGAAAGCAGCTCTTTTGGCTGTGGTTTTCTGCTGGGACTAATTTGTATAAAATCAAAGACTAACTTTTGGTGACACAAACAACAGTAATAGGTGCACAAGCACACAGGTCTCCCACCAGCTCTCTCCAGGGGGCACACAGCTCAATGGCTGCAGACTGCAGTCTGTTCCTGCTATCTGCGAACACAATCTCCACAGTTTTGTTTGCCCATCTTCCTGGTGTGTGAATGCATCCTCCACTTGCTCACCCACACTCGGGGACACGGCCGGAGGTCGAAGCACGACAGTAAAGGGTGAGAACTCCCCATGCTCTTGCTCAGCCCAGTCACCCAGGGCACGCATCCCGTTTGTTTCCCGGGATAACCTGTTGCGTAGCTCCCAAATCGCGGTGCCTTCCGCCGCTCCTGCCGTCATTCCACCAGTTGCACACTGGCCAGGCAAAGTTGGTTACTTCTGGGAAAGCAGGCGGGGACCTTCGGGGCGATGTCCGCAGAGCGGCTGCACACTCTAATTCCCTCACCGCCGCCGGATTTGGGTCACAAAGATCGCCTTTTTTGGTGGCTCTACACTGACATCCTCTGGAGGGATGCAGAACTTCAGCCACTCCCGTTCGCTGCTGAGTTCGCCTGCACATGGCTGCACCTCCTTCCAGCGCCCGGGCGGGCTTTTCCCCCCTGTGATCCTGCAAAGAATAAAGTGCTCTGCCCCTGGAGTATGAACACCTCTTCCTTTTTTCTCCTGCGATTGTCTCTCAGGATATGCTCTCCCTACTGCGGTACCTGCTATGCTGGGATGAAGAGGCTTGAGTACTTTGTGTCCCAGGAGCAAATGGTCTTGAGCACAGCCTGCCTTTAGCTTCCCAGCTCCTGCTCTTGTTATGATGGCCCGTGGTTCAAAGGCACGGGAAAGGGCTGGTGCTGGGGCAGTGCCAGGGAACAGATGGGGCACAGTGTAAAGAGCTGCTGCCCCCACATTTAACTGTACACACCAGTGCAACTGGCTTCTTATAGGCTCACAGCTGGCTTAAATTTGTCCTGCTGCCCTGCTGAGGCTGAGAGGAGCTGCCTAGCTGACTTTTCTAGCTCCTTCACACTGGGGCCATGCTTCAGAGCTTAGGAGAGCACCCAGTGGAAGAACCACTGCAAACTAACTTTTATATCCCTGCCAGCCAGCTCTGGGGATTCAAGGATTTACTGTCCTTGTGAAACCAGCAACCATATCCCTGCTCATTAATGGGCCCAGATTAGTTGCAACAGCAAGGACATGCAGAGTTTGGGGTCAGATATGCGAGCAAAGTACTTGCTCATGCAAGTCCGGCGAGGCTTTGGTTCAGAAGGCAAGGTGATTACATGCAAACCTCCCAAGTTTGATTTTCTTTTCAGCTATGTGTTGATGGAAAGAAGGAAACATGACCCTAATAGATTTTGGATGTGACTAAGACTCCAAAGTGTTTTACTTTACAAAGAGCCACCTCCAGACCCAGGCAGAGGACTCCCGGGATATTAGAAATCAAAACTTTCTTCCA
Source organism: Agelaius tricolor (assembly GCF_023055355.1). Lineage (NCBI taxonomy): Eukaryota > Metazoa > Chordata > Aves > Passeriformes > Icteridae > Agelaius > Agelaius tricolor. The sequence continues at coordinate 24,874,003 of NW_027269269.1, forward strand.
GATCTGTGTTTACTAAAGATGGTGTATGAAATAGTCCAAACCACATTTGAAAGTTTATCTACTCAACAAATACTGTTTTCCTTGAAACATAGCTCATAATCAGGATTTCCATGTCATGCCCTCATTTCTATTCTTGTCGGTCAAAACAAGAACTTTCAGCCCATGGGGCTTTTCTGGTAGCCTTTCAGCTGAGTTTTAATATAAACATTGTGGCCCCATCTGTTCCCAGCACACACCAGACCCACAGGAGGTCTGACCTTTCCTTCAAGTGACATGAAGTTCCTTGTCCACTGGCTGGGAGGGAGCTGCAGCTCCTGACGGCTCTGTCATATTTCTAAGCACAGAGTTCAAGGTCTGCATTAAAATTGATCAAATCAGTCTCTGCCTGTTTTAAATTGGTTCTTTTTGGCCACAAAGGATTCTTGGACTGTAGATTTCTTTCCTTTTCCCAAGGTTTTTGGAAGTTATCTGTGACTGTCTATCTTGTAGATATAATGGCTACATATTTTTGCATCGTATTTCAGTTCTCATAAACAGAAATCTCAGCATTAGACTTTTGTTATTCAGAGCAAATCCATTGCTTGTTAGAGTGAAGCACAGAGGAAAGGAAATAGACCTCACGAATGCAACTGCTGCACAAGGCATTTGTGGGAGAGAACAGTTGTGAAGTTGTTTCAAACATGGTCACTGTGATTCTTCCCAATGTATTAATTTCTTTCATGTCCTTTTCATTGTTCATTTAAAGCTTTTGGTGGATTTTCTGCTGCTAAGCCATACTTAATAAGCAGGCAGAGTATTCCTTTTCATACTAACAGATTACCTTTAACACTCACTGCTGCTATTGAAGCCAATGCTATTCCATTGGGAATCGCTCCATTCCTACCTTTCCTCCTGTGTGTATCAACAATAAGATCAGGGATAAAATGAAATTGTGGTGTGACTTAGAGAAGCAAAGATAAACCTCCACCTGAGAGTGGCACACAATGAAATGGAGCTGTTAAACTGATTGAGTTAACCTGGGGCAAAGCCTGATGTGTGTGTGGGCGTGCATTTGGGGCTGAGAGCAGGGCAGGTCACTTTAGGGGAAATGAATGAAGGCAGCATTAAGTTAACTTGCAACAAGAGTATTCACCCACAGTAGCACCCCAGTGTATGGAACACTGGTTTGCAGGCCAGGTGGTACTGAAGCCATAAAACACCTTCATTTAGTTAAGCCAAGTTATATTCACCAGCCAGTCACATCTCAGCCACTAGGGAGTTAAATTCAAACTCCTTTTTCAAGCTTAAATATAACTGTTCTTTAAATAATTCTTTACTTTGTAGGTATGTGATTTATATCCTTTAAGGGAAGGAAATTACTCAAGAGGATAGAAAAAATAGTACATTAAATGAAGACAAATACATCGGGTGCTCATGATCCAGCAAACGTGCTGCTGGGGTTCTAGTCAGATCTGGGTTTCACTCTCAGCTTGCCTTTGACTTGCTGCATTACCTGAGGTAAGTAGGATTGCAGGCACCCAACCTGGGGGGGCCACAGCTGGATGCCTGGAGTGCATGTCAGAGGCAGACCTGGTGGTTAATCTGGATGTAGGAGCCTGAGAGTGAAAATATTAGCTCTGGTCTCACTGAGACTTTTGTTCCCCAGCTGGAAAATGAATATAATCATAAGGAGCAGGAATGACAATGACTTATAAAAAAACCCCCCCATATAATCTACACACACATGCAGGTGTGCATGTGCACACACAACCCCCCGAGGTCTGACCTAAGAGGTACAACTATATTTGATCCCCTGCTGAAGGATGGTTAGCTTACTCTTAAAGATCTCTGCTCAGAGAGTCCACAGTCTTAGTAGGCACAAGGATAAAAGGGAATGCTTCCAACATTGGTTTTGACTGACTGCCTCATAAGAGTTTTAAATATGAACAATAATCTAACATATTTCTTCATATGCACATTGCCAGCTCCCAGGGTAACTTTGCCAGAAGCTGCAGAGAGGATATGCTAGGAATACACAGAACTCTGTATTTTTCATTGATTGGCACTCAGAGACTAGGATTTTCTTTAATCCTAGCCTGTATTTTCAAGGAACTGCCCAGTTCTTTCACCTCCTCTGTTGGCATTGCAGCTCTTCAAAGTAGGTGACCAGCCACATTCAATTTTGCTCTTGGGAGATGGGAAAAAGGATTTACTTCAGTTGTAGTAACCTTTGCATATCTGATGGCTTCATCCAGTGGACAGGAAAGTTATGAGGTGGGGGGAGGGGGCTGGTTTTATTTAGCACCAAGCAAACCCAGTCCCAAAGGTGTTCCCTGAGCACAGGAGAGCTGTGTAGTATCTCCACAGGCAGGGCTGGGGTTAGAGTACATCTGGCCAGCAGTCTTATCACTCTCAGGTAGGAGAGCTCTGGGCTCCCAGCTAACCCCAGAGCCCTCCTCAAGCCTCAATGGAAAGACAAACTTGCTTTGCTAATTGGAGAAAAAGAGTAAGTTATGGGTTTCATAAAAAAAAAAAAAAAAAAAAAAAAAAAAAAAAAGGGTTTCTGGTGCTCTCTGTAGAAAATAGAGACCATTGGCTCTCTGTTGCATGTTTGGCTCTCTCATGTTGCATGACCTTGAAAGAGTGACCATCCAATGGTTTTGGGGAGCAGCAGATGCGTTTTAAGACTTGCACTGCTAACAGACGGAGCACTGCTGCTCTTTGGAGTGGCACAAATCCCAGTCTTCTCTGTAAACTGATGTCAGGACTTTATCAGTGCTGCACTGGTGGCTCAGCTTTCTTTCAGGATGCCAGGTAGAAGCATCAGCTATGTTTCCTGGGCTGCTCCTGACAGTGGCAGCAGCACTAAGGGATTCCCACCATGTTGGCTATTTGCAGTCATGGAGTGTGCTCAGGGTGAGCTGGTGAAAGCAGCTGCTGAGAGCCTTCACAGTGAATACAGTGACAGCCACAGCACAGACAGGGGCAGCTGCATCTGTCTCAGTGCTGTCCCTCCTCATATTCCCAAGACAGCTGCCTTTTCAAGCCATTTCCCAAAGGCACAGTGTCCTACTCTCTCAGCCTCCTGCTCCCAGACCTAGGCCTCTCTGGTTTTCTCTATCTCTTCCTCTCTTCCATCCCTTTATCCTCTCTTGGTGTTTGCCTCACACGGAACTTTTGTTCCCCACCTCAGTTTTGCCTCTCCTACTGCTGAAAAGTGTGTTCCCTCTCTGTGGAGTCTATTCCCTCTCTTCCAATCCTTCTCTCTCTTCCCTCTCTCCTACCACCTTTAGTCCTGTCCTCTCCAATCCATGTGGCTGAAGCCTCTGGTTCAGTTTCCTTTTCCTCACTCTGGCTTTCAACTCTGTGGGTTTTTACTTCACCCTTCCTTCCTCTGTTCATCCATCTTCTGTCTCCTACCAATTATCTCCATCTCCCCCAACTTTCCCAGTTGTGTGGTGAGGCCCAGTTAGCCCTGTGTGAGTCTGTAGGCACTCAGGTGATGGCTGGCAAGTTGCAAAGATGAGTTCAGTAGTGACTTCGGTGATTTTACCAGCACTCAATGGCTTTGTTTTTCCATCCCTGCAGAGGGCAGCTTAGTCTTGTCCACACCTCTGTAATTCAATGGTGGTGGCAGCACAGCTGGCAGCGAAGGTGGTGCCTGTGTAATAGGTTTATCCCTTGGGTTTTGCCCTGCCTCCACGGTGCAGGGCTTCTGTGTGAATCACAGCATCACAGAATGACTGGGTTGAAAGGGACCTCAAAGATCATCTCGTCCTAACTTCTCTGCCTGTGGCAGGGACACCTCCCACTAAACCAGGTTGCTCAAAACCCTATCCAGCCTGGCCTTGAACACTTCCAAGAGCAGCCACAGCTTCTCTGGAAAACCTGTTTTTGTGTTTCACCCTGCTCACAGTGAAGAATTTCTTCCTAATATACAATCTAATTCTAACCTCTTTCAGTTTAAAGCCATTCCCCTTTGTCCTATCATGCCATTGTAAGAAGACCCTCTCCATCTTACTTGTAGACCCCCTTTAGGTACTGGAAGGTTGCTACAAGATCTCACTGGAGCTTTCTCTTCTCCAGGCTGAGCCACCCCAATTTTTTCATCCTGGCTTCACAGGAGAGGTGTTCCAGCCCTCTGATCCTTTTTGTGACCTTTCCCTGTGGACTCGTTCCAACAGGTCCACATCTTCCCTATGTTGGGGACCTCAGAGTTTGGCACAGTATTCCAGGTAGGTCTTGCAACAGCAGAGTGGAGGGGCAGAATCACATCCCTTGACCAAATGCTGATAACAGCCACTGAAGTCCCAAATGATGAAATCTGCATCCAAATCCACCCCTCCTTAGAGGGATGTACATGAGCTACAAATAGCCTTCATGTCACCTGTAGTTCACCAAGGATAGTAAATAAAAGAAGTAATGAAAACAGCCAGCCCTGTTCCTGACCTCCCCTAAGGCTTAGCAGGGAGGCCAGATAGGATGTGGAGACCAGCTGGCCTTGTGAGCTGGTACAGGGTGCTTGTGCTAGACAAGGAGTGAGCTGAGTGGGCAGGAGCCGGTGTTTGGAAGACGCTAGCCATGATACTGTATGGACAGTCTATGCTACGTGGTTACCTGTGGACAGGGAGCTTTGGTCTCCAAGGCTGCCAATCAGCCTCAACTATCAACCCATATCCTTTCTGCAAGGTATCAAAACCAGAGTTTGATGTTCAGCTGCCAGATGAAGTTTATTTTTTGGGGGATGGGGGGGGGGTGGGGTGGGGTGGGGAAATATATATATATATATATATATATATATATATATATATATATATATATATATATATATATATATATCTCCTTGGACAGAAAATAAATCTCAGTGACAGGAAATAAATGGAGGGCGCCGAGTTGTCACTTTTAATAGACCGTGAAAATGACGATTTCTCTCTGGGTCACCTCTGCAGCCCCGCAGGGGCTCCCCCTGGCCCGGCCGCCGTGACCCTCGGAGCTGAGGGTGTCCCGCAGAGCGGAGGAGCCGCAGGCCCGGTCCGAGTCCGGGGGATCCCGCAGTGTCCGGGGGATCCCGCAGGGCACAGGAGCCGCAGGCCCGGTCCGAGCCCCCCGGGTCCCGCAGAGCGGATGATCCAGCCCGGTCCGAGTCCGGGGGATCCCGCAGGAGCCGCAGCCCGGTGCGGTCCGGTCCGGTGCGAGCCGCCGGGGCCGCTTGCGGGCCGGGACCGTCGGGGGGCAGCAGCGCCCAGCGCTTGGCAGCGGCGGCCGGAGCCCTCCCGGCTGGCGGCGAGCTGCAGCTGATCCCCACGGCCCGGCTGCGCTCCCAGGCCCCATCGCATCGGGATGCGGCGGTGACGCTTTAACATGCAGCATATGCATCCCATTTCCCTATCCGCCCGGCTATTTGTAAACCTAATTTAAGCGAAATCTCTCCCGGCTCTTATCGTTTCGCATCGCTCCGAAGGAAAGGGTGGGAGGGGGGAAATGAAATCAAATAAGAGAGGTGCTGGCAGTGCACTTTTTTCCCTTCCCCTTCTAGTACAATAGCTTTGTAATCATTCATTTGCTGCGTAGGAAGGACTTGGCACCCTTGGGTGCAACCTTCATGTCTTTTAGGGCCAATGTCAGAGAGGAAAAATCGTCTAGGTTTCCTGGAAAGGGGTGAAGGAGACTGAGTAGCAGATGTACTTCCAGCTGGGATCCATCACGGTCCTGCTTTGGTCGGGAGAAGGGCCTGCCTGACTGAAGGGCTGTCCTGAGCTGCTCCAGGCTGGGGTGGCAGCAGGCAGTGCACAGAGGGAACAAGTGGGATTTTGAAGAAGTGCACAATTCCTTCCAAGTTATTAAAAAATGTCATGTGTTTTGTTTGCAGAATAGTTCAGTTTGTTTGTTTTTGACAATACTCACAGCTATTATCGGGGAGCAGGGGAAGCAGCCTATGGTGTCCCAGCAAGTAAAACCCATGAAATTTGATTAAATTTTACAGTTAGAAAGGTAAAATATTTTACCTCCATAAATTCCTACCAAAGTAGTTTTAACCAGCTACAGGTTTCTCCCTGTCATTCTTCCCTGCTGAGACGCAGCTTTGCTGTTTAGTGTTTAACAGCTGCTGCTGCAATACAAAGGAAAGTTTAATTTTCATCCTAGGTGAAGAACTGTTTTTTTTTTTTAATATATTTTTTCTCTTTGTTTGTTTGTTTCTTATCATGATAAAAGTGGTAGGAACTTTTAAAGATAGAAAAAGGCCATGGCAGTTTTTGCAAGGAGTTTAGAGCTTGCTCTTCTGAAGGATGCCAGAAGACTGACAGTAAGAAGAATGAGAGGGCACATTTCATGTGTTCCTTTGTAGTTTTCTATTCAGTAACGTCAGTGAGTTTGGAGGAGCAGAGAAATGCTTGCAGGTGTCTGAGAGGAGACCTTGGAAAGGCAAACCTCTCATCGAAGGAGTGACTTGCAGAATGGCAGAAACAGCTTTGCAGAAGGGATCAGGAAATTGGCTTTGGTCACAGGAGCCTTTTGGAAGAGGAAAGAGACTACTCAAGAGGCTTCAGCAAAGCTGCTCCTAGAAAGCTGAGTGAAGACAGAGGTGCAGACAAGTGGGTGGAAGATGGGCTGTCAAGGGAAGGGCAAAATATGTCAGAGGGACTGCAGAGAGGAAAGAACTGGTGAAGAATGGTTTTGGAGGTGTTTTGAGCATAAGGATGAGAGAGAGGATAATGGCAGAGCATCTTGTAAACACTGAGGCTCCATGTGTTTCATGGTCAAAGCTCAAGGTAACACAGGTCCAGAGATGGGTTTGTTATCTTGTATACATTCTGAGGGGTCTGCATCAGGTCTGCTTTTTTCATACAATGAATGCAAATACCTTTCCTGTGGCAGTCTGGAGATGTGTATAATTATTATTCAGCCTGTAGCAGACCTTCTTTGAAACTGACTGGCAAAAAAAGAAAGATGGTAAAAATTTGGTATGACATTTCCATGCAATATTGTCACAGCAAATACGTGCTTTTCATTGGAAGGAGCATAAATATTTTTCATCATAAAAAGAAAAAAAATTAAATTTTGGCATTTGTTTATTGGGTTGGGCTATTTTTTTATTGTTCCTCTTTCTCCCCATCAACTTGTTTTATTTCTTCTGGCTTTGAGTTTCTTGACATAAAGTCAACATTTTCTCCATCTGGGGACATTTGCTATTCTCTCCTAGCTGTCAACATATCTCAGCTGAGAAGGTCTCTGGATTTTCTTCTCCACTGTGAAGATAGCTACATGGAGCAATTCAAACCTTAGAAATGAGAAAAGAAGCCCTACAATTAGCATTGTTGCATTAGCATTGTTGTATCAACCACTGGAGTACTGAAATCTCAGTGCACCAGTGGTACTGAGAGGCACACGTAGCCCCTGTTGTTGTCTGCCTGAGGTTTTAAGGGTCTTGCTGCCATGCTGATGAGGAAGCAGGGCCAGCAGGTGCAGCTGGGTGGCTCTTTGGAGCCCCTGTGTGAGGAGCAGCTGGATTTGACAGCACTGGCAGCAGCCTGCAGCGCAGTGGTTTGATGAGAGGAGCATCTGCTGAAGGCAGATAACAGGACAAGAGAATCCTGCAGCCTCGCTGAATGGTAACTCAATCTTCAAGCTAGTGTTTGCAACACAGTGTGTTCTACTTCATCTACTTTCTTCTCCAGAAAGGGTGAAGGGTGCTTATGGACACCCTGGAAACATGCTGTATGGATTAACCCACTGGAAAGCTGTTTGGCAAGAGGAAGCTGGTCTGGCTGCAGCTCAGAACTCACCCATGTTACTTCATTATGAGTATGTTAAGTATGAAATAATTATCCATCTTTCTTGGGTAACAGCAGAACACAGGGAGATGTGTGAACACTGTAGCCATTTTCCTCATTGTGTCTGGTGGTCACCCTTCAGGAAGGAGTGAGGACAGCAGTTCTGACCCTTCACAACCATCCAGTGGAGTACTCCCATCCTGACTCTATACAGAACAAAATCAACTGGACATCCCTCAGTTCTTTCCCCAATCCATTGCTCTGGACAGCTTAACCTACCCAGTCAGATTAACTAGGCTGATTCCTCCAAGGGCTGAGGGAACAGAGGGAGAAATTCACTGTGAATATTGGTTCATATTTGAAAGTGAATTTTCATTCAGAACAGAGCCACATCCACATGACTGCTGCAGCTAAACCAACCAAGCATTGAATTGAGACTATTCATAACAAACTGTCCATGAATGGCCTGCAGGGCAAAAACTATCTGCAGCAGAAATTCATGGGCAATTTTGACTAATGAATGAATTTGGGAATTTGGCTTGCAGTTTGCAGACAATTCACAAATAGTAAAAAAATTGCCATATGAAACTTATTGAATAAATGATTTACAGTGAAATATTTGTTCAGCTCTAATCTCTATAACATGTATAGTTTATGGTGTTAGAAAGCATTTTAGGATTAGCTGTGGGAGCTATATGTCAATGAACAGTCTGTGAAAAAAACCCTTTCTGTTCAGAACAAATATATGAAAAACTGCTAATGTCACCTGCTGCAGAGGGAGCTTGGGAAAGAGCGCATGCTTGGGAAAGGACACTTGGGTGCCAGCAGTGTCCCTGGGCTCTTCAGAGGAGAAGTTAAGGCTTGAAATCAGTTGTTCTTGCTGATTGCAGTAACTGAGAACAAAAATGGGGCGGTGACCTGTGTGTGGGAGCCATTTGAGAGTCATTTTGCTTCTGCAATGATATTCACTGAGACACTGAGCTGTGATCAATTTTCACCAAGGTTGTAAGAAACATAACTCAAACCTTGTTATTTAACAAGGGTGTTTATATATTAGAGGTACTAAATGCTCATCTGCCTGGAAGTTCTTTGCAGGTAGGTAAAGCATGACTTTGCCTTTAATCCATAGCATTTTAATGCTGCTAATGCTAACAAGTCTTGCTGGGAGAACACTGGCTGCACCTTGAATGAATATGCTTTCAGGTTCATGTGGAAATGTTCCTAACTATCCTCTCTGGTGGGCCTCTGGATTCTGTTCCACACTGCATTGCCCCATTTCATGACCAGCCTTGTCCTTCTGTTCATGGCCTCTCCTGCTGCAGTGTCCCTTTGGCCGGGCCCTATCCATGTCTCCAAATGCTTGCCAGCAGCCCTGAGTACCTGTTTTCCCTGGTGAGTGGTATGGAGTGGGACCAGCTCAATGCTTCTACATGACACAGGCAACAGGAGCTGCTCCATACCTCTCCTTTGCAGCAGCAGGAACTGGCTTCACTTTGGCAAAGCTGGAAGTGGAAGTGACTTCTGAAACTCATCTGACAGTGGAAATAAGGTAACTCAGAAAATGCTGTTCCAGGACAAAACTGAAAATGTTTCTATTTCCTGTTGGAAATCCTGGACAGCCCTTCTGTGTGCACTTTCAAGTAGTGTGATGACCAGCTGTTTGTTAAGTCCTCCCTGCTTTTTTTTCCCCTGAAGTGCACTGAAAGCTTCTAAACTGAGTCTGGCTGTGGGGAGGTACACCATGCACAAAGCCATTATATGAAGGGAAGCAATAGAAGCAGCTTGCATGGGATTCCATTGGAAATTAATGAGTTTGGTGTGGCATTTCATGACAAGTGTCTTCAGGGAGTAAACCTCATCCAATGGATGTGAGTTTGTGCTGCTCCTCTGTTTCTCACAATATTATCAAAGATGGATCTCACCCTTCTCTTACAATCACTGGCTATAGTTGCTCCACATCCCACTTCTGTTGCTGTTCCCTGCTTGGTCTTCCATCCCTTCATCCAGCCCCTGTGGCTCAGTTGCTGTATCTCCTCCCCGGGCTGCTCCAGATACTGGCTTCAGGTAGGCATTAACTAATCCAGAATGTTCCATAGCAGACCTGTTTATGGTAGCAGTAGAAATAAAAACACAGACAGTGAGAGCAAATGAACATTGGCTCATACTCTTGTTCTTTGCTTTTAGTAATGTTGACATTTCAGGAAATAAATGGCTCAGATTTGACTGTGAAGACATTTCCAAATGCATGGAGGTTTTAAAGCATTTGACTTTAGAACAATTACTGTTAAAGTCTATTAATTTTGTGGCATGATTCAGATGTCAAAAATAGAGAACTCACAGCAATGATAGTACTCTATTTTGGTACAAACAATGCATAGCAAAGCAGCTTTCCTGGAAGTGCCCATCTTGCAAATACTTCTTTTCAAATTCTGATTCATCAAGAGGAATAGGAACTGGAGGAAACTATCCTGAAGCCATAATGGAGAATTCTCAAGTTAAGAATGATCTTAATAACATTGTTCTCTCTTTTTACGGCTCACTTTCATTATTGCAAATCAATGTTTCTAAGTGAATGTCTTCTGTTATCCTTAAATCTTACCTGGTGATAAAGCAAATTTCTGAATAATAGGACACGCATTCAGACAGTGGAACCTTTTTGGGCTGCTTTGTCTTTATTTAAGCTCAGGCTGGCAAGCCCTTGTTTCATCTGCTGTCCTGTGTGTGGCACTGTAAAGTCGTGAGGAAATCCACCCTCTACTGCAAGGAGCAGGGCCTTGGCAAACCCTCACAGTACAGGCTCCTGCATTGTGAGCAGACAAGAATTGCCATGTACCTCTTTTGGGAAGGGACAAAGGAGCAATAGAAGAGAAATCAAGAGAAAGCAATGCACTGAAAACATGGTGCAGACTGAGGACCTGTAGAAACGCAGTGAACTCAAAGATCCATTCACAGAAGTGTGGGCAGGGCTTCTTTAAGTTTTGTTTTTCCCTAGTACTACACTTAAAGAAAGCAGGACCCTGGACAGAGAGTCCAGAGGGCAGTATTTTAATCAGTGTTCTGACAAATATGAACTATGGAAAAATGTTGAGTGAATTTGGGTTAATTAGCCTACAGAGAAGAAAGCTGAAGGGGGAAGGTGATAGCAGTCTATTAAAGGCTGCTACAAGGGAAAAAGGCACTAAACTGTTATTCTCATCCATTGTGGATAGGACAAGAAATAATGGGCTTAAATTGCAGCAAGGAAGATTCAGGCTAGAAATAAAATGGCCAAGGCAGTGAAAACCCAAAATTATTGCCTGGGGAGAGTGTGAAGATTCCATTACTGAAAAGCTTTTTAGGAGCAGATTAGGTGGGCATTTGCCATGCATGGTTTAGTTCTAGTTCATCTTACCTCATAGAAGGATAAGGTAGAAGATGGTGTCCTGAGGTTCCTCCATGCCCTTCTACTGTGTGGTTCCAGATGTTCCTGGCATTCAGTCAGCTCCATGCACAAGTTGGAGAACTGGTGTAAAAGGCAAGAAGAAAATCTTCTCACAATAAGAACACTGATTCTGTGCTCCCTTGTGCTGTGCTATGTTCTCAAATGCCTATTGAAAGCACACTCAGGTGGGTTCCCTTCCAGTGGTGGTGGGATATAGGTGTTAGGGGGAGGACTGGAATCATGGACAGTTGAAACAACAGGTGTCTTCTGCAACAAGAGATGTCCTGTCACATTTATTTTCACAAATAGATAGGGTGGTTCAAAATAGTTGGTCAAACTAAGCTGTTAAAATCATGCTCATGCTTCAAACATTTTTCAGATTTTTTTCTCTAAATCTTCTTTGTCTTGATCCCTGTTACAGTTTTAGTAATTCCTGAAAGTCCTTTTCCCCATGCTGGTTTATGCTGTTGCTGATCTTTCTCCTTTTAATCCCAGGGGAATTAACCAACCAGTCCATCTTAAAGCCACATAGTTCCTCCTCCTCCTTCACCCTCCCTCTGTTCTTTCAGCCTGCCCCTCAGAGACTGCACTGTCCTCAACGCTGTCAAACCCTGACAAAACCAAACAGAATAAATACTCTTTGGTTGCTGTGCATTTATGCCCCAGTCGTTGCCTTTCCCCTCAGAGGAGGAGGGCTGGGCATCTCTGACTGTTTCTTTGACCATATGGTGACACCATCTCTGTCTTTGTCAATTCATGATGTTCAGAAAATATTCACTTTCTGCTCCTTCCCAGCCCCCAAGGTCTCTCCTGTGCTGTCCCAGATGTTATGCAAAATACAGCAGGCATTTATCACACCAGGCATGCTTAGATGATTTATAAGGCAGTGCCACCTGCCCTTCAGTCTCCCAGAAACATGTGCTGCTGACATTCTACAAGGAAATGCCTGTTCCTCCAGTCTGAAGGGCTGGTGACAGGCTCTGGAAACCAGGTGGGCTGGCTTTCTTGTACCCCAAGGAAGAATGATGGAAGAGGGAAGGAGGACAGCAGGTAGTTTGCTGAAGCTACAGCAGACCAGCCCCTGTGCATGATGCTCCTGAAATCACGAGCCTTGATTTCCAGGCCTCCTCACACTGAGGCACAACCACACACCTTCCTGGCTGCTGCTGCCCCAGCCTTCTGGCATGGCCCCCTGCCTGGGGTAAGTTTCCTTTGGTTCCTGTGTGCTGAGGTGTTCTTGCTGGCAGGACCTGACACCTTGTTTTTGCCACCTGAACTAGGTTAGCAATGACCTGTTCTTAGAGCTAAGCCAGCTCCTTCAGCCTGAAGTGGGGATGGGATTGCTTTCAGCATCATCTCAGGCAGCTGATCTGGCCAAGCAACACTGTCTTCTTGGCTGCAGCTGGAAGAGGATATGGCATGCAGCCCTGATATTTGTGCCTGTGGAAGTGTCACCAAACACAGGCAAAAAGAGCTATGAGCTTGATATTATTTTAAGTAAGTCCAATAATGTTTTTACCTGATGTGTGAAGGAGAGAAAATAAGGATAGAAAATCATTAGCCTGTGTCTACACAGTCTTTAGGCATCTTCTGTGCAAAGCTATCAACAGGCTAGGTGAGATATGTTGCAGTTCTTCCCACAGGGAGAGCTCTGAAGGCAAATTTCCCCATGCCTCCTGAGGAGACAGAGCTGGTCATCCATGCCTGGTAGGGCCATCTTACTGCCTTAGTCATGATTACTTCAGCTGAAAAGCAGTGCTCTGCCAAGAAAATATGATCCCAGTTAGTGTCTAGCCAAAGTAAATAAACAGTGAGTCCTGCTCCTCACTCATACTGCTGTGGTATTAAAAGCCTAAGGAAAACCTAACTCCAAATCTTCTCACATCGTGGTTTCTCATGCTTGCATGCCATCACAGCCCTATTCTGTCTTCTGATGGCAGCACCCATTTGTGTGGCCTCTATTTTATCAGACAATATTTTAACAATAGTGCTGGAAACATTCACAATGTCATAGGAGATGAAAACTGGAAGTTTATCAGTTCAATCCCTCCTTGGCCCCATATTTCTTGTATATCTGACATGAAACTCAGTATGTATTATACCACAGGATAGAGAGCAGAGCAGAATTGCCTTAAAATGCTTGAATTGTAATGAGAGTGAATATGGAGCCCCCCACATGGCATGAGGTCAGCCTGACAAGCAGTGAACATGCACTTTGTGTCAGAAAATTGTATGTAAAGCAAATGAAAAACAGAGATGGCCTTAGAGTGGATTTCCTCTGAGTATGAGAACAAGCCCAAAAGGAGAAGAAAGTAGGTGTAGAAAACAGGCAGCTCCCTCTTTCCTTGTGTTCCTTTGTTTGGAGCTAAGCAGAGGAGTCCAAAGGTTAGGTATGGGTGGAAAATAACATCTCCCAGTCAGAGACAGGGAGCACTTGAGAGGAGACAGCAGCTTATCATGACAGCCCTTGCCAAGGTTTGCAGAAAGCACTCTGGGTTTGGGCCACTGGGGTGGGCTAGAACCTATCTGTGCACACCAGCTTTGGGTAGTAAAGTTTATGTACTGCAGTGACCTCTTCTCACAGCAGCTGTGCTTTTTCCTGCTTTCAGTTAACATCATTGTGAGCTCTGCCATCGTGACATTTTACAGCAAACACCCATCTGCAATATTTCCTTAATGATGAGAAATGCTAGATTTCAGTCCCTCTGTTTTCTGACATGAGTAACAATGCTTCTTCCTCTGGAGCAGAGGGCTGCAGGCATTGTATTTTATTACTGAGGCTTTGTGTTTCTGGAGGCTGTTGTTTGGTTAGACTCCCCAGTGATACAGATTTGCCAGGATTCCCTTAGCTGTCATCAGAATTTATAAAACAAAACCCCACATGACCCCCAGTGACAGGTTGCTGGGATGGGAAACCTCTGTTAGTGCACAGAAAGCAGGTAAATAGAGCTGGGAATGCCTCTAGAGCCCACTGCTGTGCCAGAGAATGGCTGTCTCCCAGACTCCTCTGCATGAGCAAAGCAACAGGCATTCCTCAGGGAGACAGGTCAGCATCTCCATTATCCAGTGTGCCCATCAGAGGATAAATCTCCACCCTTTTAATTTCACCCTATTCTTCATAGCTGTAAGACCTTTATTCCTCCCAGGACAATTATTCTTCCATCAAATACTTGTAGCAGGTTAAGTATGCTCCTCTGGGTATAGCTAGGCAGCTATACATATCTAGCTCTCTTTTCCTCCCCAGGAATCAATTTCCCCAGCCCTTTAATAATGTTTACTGCTATTCTCTGAATCTGTGCAGTTGCTGGTATTTTGCATTGGTTCCCATTTATCTCTGGGCTTTTGATGAGCTGTAAGGTTTCATCTTTGCCCTTTTTTCTACCAACAGAGAGGCAATCTAGTGAAGCAGGTGACACTGAGCTAATGGCATTTTGTGACTATGATTCTCTGCCTCCTTAGGCTGCTGGTTGATCTCAGAGATCAGTTGCTTGTTGCAGCTTTTTTCATTGGGTGAACTTTTTTCATTGGGTGAGACAACAGCAGTTCCCTCTCCTGTGAAGTTCCTGGAGACCTGCGTGTGCAAACATGATAGAAACACAAAAGTGCACAGCTGTTATTGCTACCTGGAGGAGTGGCTGGCATGGGGAGAGGGGTTCTCAGGCAGAGCCCTGCCCAGCCTCCTTCACACACCCACTCACCAGCAGAGATGCATTTGTGCTCCCTGGAGTCCCTCTCTGCTGTGCAGCTCACGTCTGTCTGAGCTGTGAAAGTCTCAAAGGAAGGAGGGCAGCTAAAGCTCAGGTTGGGGGCAATTATGTTGCTTAACAATTTCACCTCCCTCTGATTCTTCCTTGTCAGTGAGGAGCCAGCACATTAACTCTCAATAAATTAAGTAATTATGTTGTGTTTTAATCTCTCTGTAATATTTCACTGTTGAGTTTTCTAACAGAACCAAGACTCTTACTGGCAGCTTTTTCTCCTTACTCTCCCTGGTATTGGACCCCTACAGGAGCAGCTTGGTTTCTCCTAGGATCTTGGATGCTAGCAAAGTGCTCTGCTTGACTTTCTTCCCTGCCATCTGCCATCCTGGCATTTCTTGGCCTCAGAACCACAGATCAGATTTCACCTTAATCAAATTACAGAGCACTGAGGTGAGAGCTGTGGTCTCCAGGCACTGTGACTTGGACTGAAGTGGGACACCATGGGCACAAGGTAGCACATTCCTGCCAGTGAGCTTCCTGGTGCCAGTGCACAGAACGTGGGTCCCTCCTGGACAGGACCTGAGGGAGAAGACAGAGCAGCTGAGAGCTGGGTGGCTCTGCTTTGCCAGAAGTGTTGAGCAAACACTGCTGGCTGCCCAGCTGTAAGGAGCTGACTCCAAGCCTCCTTACTCCAGGCATCCTATCAAGGCTGATATGTGTGTGCCTGGCTGGAGAGGCATCATCAGCCAGTGGCAGAGACAGGGCAAATATGTGCCAATGGATGTGAGGCTGGATAATGTGTCAGGCTGAACACTACAAGCATCTTTTTGTGTCAGGGGAGATGAATTGTAGGGGAAGGAGCTTGGCTTCTTTTAGAGTTTGGGGAGGGACTTCTCTTCAGTGAGCTGTTCAGACACATGTTATGGTTCACATTGTTTGATGGCCAGAATTAGACTGAGATGAAATTCTGGTCTTTCATTTAGGATGAAGGCACTTTCCCACGTAGTCACAGCTACTCTCCAGCTCTAGCAGCTGCTAAGACCCACACCTTATTCAATTATTATTTATTCTGAAGTGGAGCAGTGGCCGGTGAAAAGTGAAACGCCCAGGCTAGATAAGTGTCCAGCCAACCTCCAGCCAGTAAGGCACTTCCCCAACCCGGAGTCAGGGGCTTGTGCCTAAGGCGATGTCAGGCCTTGCGGACGTGTGGCCGCAGTAAAGAGCTCCGAAGTCGCAGGATGAAATGAAGAGGCGACCCTCAGTTTCTTCGGGGGGGTGGTTTTATTGGTAGGGAAACGTGCAGGTTCGGTGGAAGAAGCTGAGAGCCCCGAGGCAGGGAAAAAGCCTCGGTTTTACAGAGGGTGGGAGGGGTGAAAGATAGCAAATCAGAGAGGGATACATTAAGGATTGGCATAATCGGAGAACCCATCAAACACAGTTGCGGGAGGGACCCTGGCCCCTAACCCAATCACTCGACACCCTGGCCCGAACTCTCTAGAAAAAGAGGCAGGGGTGTCGAGTGACAGGCAGGCTGCCAGGGGTGGGGAACAAGAAAGATACATTTGGTAACCAAGACAACTGGGGAGGGGTTTGGGGATTGACACAAACTGGTAACAGGGCAGGACCTTCTGAGAGAACAATGGAGGGAAAACTGAACAAGCATAAAACACACCACAACACTGAAGCTACCCAGATGTCTGTAAGTACCCTGGGCTGCAGGCAAATACCCACGGTCTGAGGGCTAGGACAAAGAGCTGAGGACCACCATGTGAACACTGAGGAAGAGGAGGGAAATCCCCACTTCCTCCCCTCTGTAGGTGCTCACAGAGCATGGCCCATGCCTGAAGTCTGCTGTTCTGCACAGCAGGCTGGGAGCAGGTGAAGTGAGAGGTGAGAGGTGAAATGAGAGGTGGGAAGTGAAAGGTGAAGTGGCTGCACAGTGCAGGTGCACAAGACATGCAAGCAGTGAGGAACAGGAGGGTGAGCACAAGGCCATGAGTGATTAGGAGCCAGGCTGGAGAGAAAACTTAGTTAAGGGTAACATGAAGGAAGTAGGTCAGGGAAGTAGGAAAGTTCAGAGCAGAGCTGAGGAGCAGGAACATTACTGAGGAGCAATTTGGCCATGACACTCAGCAATAGCATTATGTATTGTTACAATACTGTCACAGCTTTTAGTCAAACAGAAAAAAGAAGACCAGAGGCCTTAAGATCTAGTCCTAGCCCCAGCCACAGACCATCCCTTGGGCCAGGCCTAAGCTTCATGTAGGTTTTGGCTGGAACTGTGGTTAAGTAGCATTGCAGGAGATTTGATGTTTAGATGTATGGTATTGTCACCGTGATATTTTCTGAAAAATCCTCTTTGCCCAGGATTTTCTCCTGGGAAGCTGAGAAGCCTCAGAGAGGAATGAAAACAATAATTATCTGATTGCTTTGGAATGTGGTCTGGAGATAGTTTACCAACAGGTGCATATTTGATTGGTTCCATGTGAATTGTTTTAACTTAATGACCAATCACAGCCAGCTGTGTTGCTCTCTCTGAGTCAGTCATGAGTTTTTATTATTCATTCTTTTTAAGCCTTCTGATGTATCCTTTCTCTTTCTTTAGTATAGTTTTAGTATAGCAATATAATGTAATATAATGTAATATAATGTAATATAATGTAATATAATGTAATATAATGTAATATAATGTAATATAATATAATATAATATAATATAATATAATATAATATAATATAATATAATATAATATACATGGAGTCAGATTCTCATCTCTCACCTTGTCCTGGGGACCCTCACAAACACCACAGAGTGTCATAGTACATCTAGACTAGTGGAGATGCTTACATGGACAGAGGTATGTGCAAGGAGAAGTTGTAGACCAGATACCCTGGTTGTGCCTTTTATATATATAGATTATGGGCTGTGTCTCCAGGATTGTTTCATTTCAGGGATGATCTGTCCTTCAAGGTTACTATGTACAATGTTCATTTTTTCCCTTTGTTCAGTGGCTATTTTGGAAGCCATTTTAGATGCCACATTCTCCATTTAAGTTACAGAGGGCAAATCTAGGCACTTGCATGAACATTTGTGATTGTAACTTGGGAAGAGAAGGAAAGGTGAGGTATTGAATGATTAAATCCTTGAATGATTAAATCCTTGACTGGCACTAGTTGCATGTGAGAGAAGTTGTGGTGAGAGCCCAGGTAAGTGTCTGTGGCAGACCTTGATGGAACAGTGTAAAATGCTACAACTCTTTAGGCATACTTAGATGAGTGTTTTTGGGTCTCAGCTGTGAGGGCAGTCCTCTCCTGGGAAGGGCTGTAACAAACAGCAGGAACTGCCATCTCCTTCGACTGCGTTGGCTCAATCACTAAAGAGCTGCTAGTGTGTCAGTAAAGGAGAAAATCTCTGCAGATGTGCCATAAATATGAATTTGTGATCATTTGGCTTCTGCATTCCAGCAATGTTGAAATCTTTGTTCCTCAGCACCGTGTGGGGTTGTGGGCTGTCCACACCAGCAGTTTCACAGTTGACCACTCAAGGCAGCTTGTGAGAAAGGAAGAAAGAGTGCTGTCACACTGTTTAAGAAGAAGGCACTATTTTCAGTTGTCACAATCCCCACTGAAGAAAAGGTACCAAAGCTGAATGGTATAAAATTATATGATGTATAAATATCATACCCAGGCTGCCCTGGGAGCTGCCAGCTGTTGTGGCAATGGTGATGCTGCCTACTGCAGGTGAGGTCCTGACTTTGCTCCTTCACAGGAAAGATGCTTGCCCTTGCTTAAATGTTTCCTCAAGATAAGAGCAACAAAGGCTTAAAGGTGTGAGCAGCTACTACTTGAGCAAAGAAGCTGCTCTGAAGCAAAAGCTGCTCAGAAAACTGACAGGAATAGAAAATCTGAAGGAACCCACTGCTGTAGTGCCTGGTACCATAGGTGGGAGTGCACTGGGCTATGGGAGCTATTGTTCCCTCAAGGACACTGGCGTACAGGGAAAGTGAAGGGCACCACCTCTTCAAACTGTTCCTTAGGAGGCCATGGATCCCTGTTTGGAAAGATATGCAGCTTACTGGCTATCTGCTGTAAACTTATGAGAGGAGCTGTGCTTTCCTTCAGCACCTCTCACTTGAAATGTTTCCAAAATTACTGACTTGAAATATGAAGCCATAATCTGTTATAGGTGGAATCTGGGCACAAGAGAGAGGCAAGGTGCCCAGCATGTTAGCAAGGATTACAACCCAAAAATACCAGTCACACAATCTATCCAATCTCATCTGAGAGAAGGGAGACAGACAGGGAAGGCAGATATTTGACAAAAGGTTTTTTCTGAAGCAGTGAGGTGATGTTTAGGAAGGGATGCTTTTTAAAAAGAAGGCTCCTAATATTTTCTTCTGTTCAGAACAGGCCATATCCCTTTGCCAGGGAATGCAGATGCTACTTAGCTAGAGAGATGAGTGACTCGGGGAAAAATCATCACTTGTTTTCCTGTTTAAACAAAGATCCTTTCTCGTAATGATAACCAAAGCAGGAGTCAGCATCTCTTGGCAAACAAAGTGACATTAAAAGCATTTGCTGGAAATGCTTTCCACTTTGTTCTTGAAAAATATCCAGAGGATATTGATAGAGTAGAATAGGACTCTGCAGCAGGGGTCCAGCTACTGTAATTTGAAGTTTGGGCGGGGAAGACCAGAAGGGTGGTGAAGAACCTTTAGTGAGATGCAGGAGTTTCTTCCTCTGGGAAGCTTCGTATATTAAACCCACTAATCACTGGATGCCATCTGGCAAAATCCAAAGACAGAAAATAAGCTCTTTCAAAATATGTTTAGAAGCTATAGGGATACGTCATCTCTGTTGGGGGGATGATTCACCAGCATGGGATAAGAAAACCACTGGGGAAATCATCCCTAGCATACAGATGAAGCCAGGAATAGAGCCCAGCAATGTTGCTTTGAACACATCGCTTCTTTGCTCCCATGGGATGAAGGCAGCAGCAAGGACTGACAGAGGATTTGCCTGTTCCTCAGAGAGAGCAAGTTGTGCAAAGAAGCACAAATGGTTTGCATCCTGCCTGGCTTTGGGCTCTGCAGCTCCTTCCCAGTCAGCCCATGGGGTTGCTTTGGAGGCTGTACCTGGCAGCAAGGTATCCTGTTGAGTATGGGGGGCTCCTGTGGTCCTTCACAGGATGGGAATCACAGCTCCCCTCTGCCTGAGGCTGCACAGCTTGCACTGTGGAAAGTGGGCATGGCAATCCTTCAGGCTGTCCTCCAAGGCTGGAGGTGCAGACAGTGCACACTGCTGGACAGGACTCCAAGGCCTAAGGTTCTATCAGAAAGAAGCAAACACTTTTCAGGAGCTAGTCTGAGATGAGTTGAACTCCCACCAGAACTAAGGCTTGTCTGTCAGCTCACTGACCTCTCCCAAAAGAGCAAGAGTTCCTTGTCACAAAAAGAAGGGCAATAGAATACTGCACCCAAACCCCGTTGAAACAGGAGATGAAAAGAAGAAAAGAATAAACCAGAAGTAAATCCCAGTGTTTTACATATCCTTGGAAAACTGTCAATTCTGGTGGTAATTAGAGTAACTGAAAAAAACTATTTAAGAGTCAAGGCAACTACTTTGCTCACTGTCTAAGGGTCATCCCAACTTCCTTGGATCCATTGAGACTTACAACATTTATAAAATCAGAAAAGATTCCTTGGCCTGTGGATATCTTACAGAGCATCAGTGCAATGAAGGAAGGTCTTGCCTTCTGCCACAGAGGCTTACATGCAGATGGGACTCTGTGCTGATCAGTTGTGTATTGAGACCTTGAGTGTACTCCTGTGGCTTAAAAACTCGGACCAGCCTCACCTGGAGACTCCACTCAGGCACCCTCCACCACTGGGCAGGGCTTTTAGGCTCCAGCCCAGACTCTCAGTCCTGGCTTGGGACTGTGCCTCTCATTTGAGAAGACACTGTGGGTATCTTCAGCTTTTGGCTCATCTTCACTTGTGGAGCAGTTGTGTTTTTGTTGTCTCCTGATTTTAGGTGAGTGACCTCAGCCTCAAGGAAAAAGGGTGGGAAAAGTATTTTGCTAACTTCCTCAGCAGCTGATGACCATCTCTCCCCATCCCCCCTCAAAAAAAAGTTATCTATGTATCTATGCATTATTGCTTCTCTTATGGAAATGAAGGAATTCAGAGAAAGTGAGCTCTAAAAGGAAATGACAGACAGATCTCCAATTTTTCCCATGTGGAAAAGAAATGTCAGGCTTTCTTCTTTATTCACTTGTTTCTAATGTTTCTAGTGCCAATAGCTTGAACAAGTCTGCCTTGCAAATCAGGAACTAGCATCTGACCTCTCAAAGAAAGAAGCTGAAATGAAGCATATATGTGAGTATTAAAATGTGTGGGAAATCTGCATTGCTTAATCTGCATTTGCTCCTGCGAATGAGAAGCTGGCACATTTTTGTAGTGCCACTAACCTGTGTAACTCACTGCTGTGTGAGAGCTTTGGGGTTGGAAGCTCAGCAGAATTCACGAGGTGAAGGGGTGTTAAAATAGCCAGGGAGTGTATACATATTTCCATTAGACAGGTGAAAAGTGCAAATGGGGTGCAAACCTTCATGCTTGAGGGTGTCTGCTTCCTGACAACCGAGTGCTTCATGGAAGAAACTTCCCCTGCTGGTGGGTTGTTAACTGGCAGGATGGCACATTGTCTTCTGCAGCTGCTTGTGCACATCCCAGAGGGAGTCGGGCCCCTGAACTGCATGACCTTCCCACGTGATCCAGTCTAGCACTTGTGTGCCTTGTTTCCTGCTTTTGTGAAACACCAGAGGCTAATGGTGGGGTTGCATTGAGAATGTAGTGAGTCGGCAGCAGTTCAGTAGGAGGTGAAATTATTTGTGCTGTGATCTGTTGATAGATGTGTGAATTGTACACAAACACAATGCATGAAGTTGTGCAGCAAAGAAAAAAGTGATGTGTGCTTCTAAACAGGTTCTTCTTTGCTGCGGAGTTCTCACTCCTGCTGCTCATTTCCCACCTCCAGACTGAACAATAAAATTTGGCAGTCTGCAAAGTGCTGTGAAACCTGTCTCCAGGATCTGGTGCAAGCTGCAAGCCTGCTCTTCTGCTGGCTCCTCAGGGCTGCTGTGGGTGCTGGGTGGTGCTGCAGAAGGGAATGGGGGGCCCATGAAGCTAAACAGTGTTCACAGCTCTGTGGGGAAGGCTCTGTACTAGACTAAGGATGGTAAACAGAAGTGAGAACTCAAGGAACAAGTACTCACTATTCAGTCACTGCCAGGGCCAGGACAAAGAACTGAGTTCTTGAGCCCCTTGCATGTGCTCCAGCCATTTGTCAAGGTGCCTGGACTTGTATGCCTGTGTTAGAGACTAGAGGAGTGTAAATGAAGAGAGCACAGGGATTATCTCTGTGGAGACAAAGAAACACATCTTTCCTCTCTAGATTAGAAGAATGGTAGAGGAAAATATGGTTAGGGGCTTTCTAGAATTTTCCTTAAAAGAGTAGCAAGTCCTAGGGAGGAATATTACAGCTACTTTTCTACTCTTGTCTTCTGTTACAGCAACAAGCTGTCCCCATCTTGTCTCTATTTGTATTGTGCTCACACTTCCCAGCCATGTCTGAAATGGGATACAAAGAAGAATAGTAGAACTTGCCCTGAAAGTGTCACCCCTAATTAATATCCTCCAAGGCAGCTCCCTGATCAGTATGCAGATGTGGTTTCAGTGCAGCTCATTAACGGGCTCACTCCTCAGAGAACGGTAGTTGGGTGTGACACTGATGGACTGTGCTGCCACAGGGGGCTGCCACAGGGCTGCATCCCCTGGACACCTCAGTGGCAGCCACCACACCAGGAGAGCAGGTCCTGCCTGGGCAAATCCAGTTGTGGCTGGGAGTGGAGTCAAACAACTGGGGTCAATCTGATATGGTGGAGGAAAGAAGCCCAAAGTGTGACCAAAGACCTGGCTGGCAAACAGTGTGGACAAAGGAACCTCACAAGCTTGTGTCCTGTATTCTCCACACCTATGTCTACTCATGGCCACCACTTATGTACTAAAGCCATTTCTTCCTCACAAAACTGTTCTGAAGTTGCTCTGCCAGCTCTAAAAAACATATAAGCTCTGTACTTTAGTACTTCTATCATCTCCTGTTTCTTGTCTATTCACGATCAAAAAGTTTATGAGTTTATTTGATAGTTTTTGTGACAGAAAGGTTCAGACTCATTCTGCACAGGCAAAATCTAATTTTTATGGAAACATTCATTGCAAAGCCTTTGTTGTCTCCTGCTGACCTCTTCTGTTTGGACATAATTCAACATGTTAGAAACATTAAGAGGGAGCAAAAATCCAGCAAAAATCCTCCTAGGCCTACCATGGTACTAGTAGGGATGACAAAGTGAAAAATTTATTACTTTATCAAAGAGGTCAGACCAAATGCTAGGTTTCAACATGCTATCAAGTGTGTGAATTCTGAAGTCTCTTAGAATCAGTGGTTTAGTATGGACTTGAAGAAATCTTGTTTGGGCATCCCTTCAGCTCCCTGGGGGTGTCTGTGTGACACCCAGCAGGCTGCCAGACTTGTCCCTTGCAGCAGCCAACCACAGCATGACCTCAGCTGTGTGGTGTTATATCCTCCATGATTACTATGTGAGAATTACTACTCTGAGTGTGCAAGCACCCCTGCCTTCACTATGTACCCTTAAACCCCTCTTTTCTCTGCCACACAGAGGCAGAAAGAGTCCATAAAGCAGAAGATTCCCCCTCTGTCTTACAGCCAGTGCCTAGGGCTGGCATCTTTGGCCCAGAGGAATCCTTGGTCCCAGCTGTCCCTCACTCCCACAGAGAAGTTTTGCAGTTTGTGAGATGCAATTTTTCTGTGATGCTGTATCCTTGTGCATGAGGTGATGATGATTCACCACAGAAGCTGATTGACAAAATATTATCAAGGGAACACAAAGCAGGGAGTGAGCCAGTGTGTAGCAGGAAGGCCATAGACTTCTGTCTGAGAAAGTCCAGGATGTTTTTCCTCTATACCATTTCTACATAGTCAAGAGCTGAATGTGTTTTTCCCCCATATTAGTCAAACCTTTAAGTAGCAAATGAGAGGAGTTTCTGGAAGCTGAAAGTCTTCTAGGTAGAAATAATCCATCATTACAAGCCTCACGCTTAGAGGTTTTTTAGCAGATCTTTAGAAAATGGTCAATGAAAGGTCTGAGACCAGAAAAGTTAGGAATTTAAAAGAAGCTGCATTGAGAAGTGAGCTTTACAAAGCATAAATTCCCCTTAAAGCTGAGGTAAATCAAGGCTAAACAACATGGAGTTAAGTAGGTGAGCCTTCTGTACCACTGGGCTTATTCAGGATTTCTTAGCAATTAAAGTTTCTTCTTAATTAAGGGTACCTGCAAAAGATGTTTGGTTTGCTTGTATATGGATTTCTTTTGTCTCCTGAATGACACAGAGTAGAACTTTAATGGTTTTTTCCTTCTCTTTGAATTTTACTACAAAAAATATCAAGACTATTGAGTCTGAGCTTTCCTAAACTTGCTGAAGGATTTACTTTTGAACTAATTAAAAGATTCCTTTCTACACTGAAGTCTTAGCAAAGCTTTCCTACCCCCCTTGCCAAACCAGGCATTAGAGTAAGGTAAGTTTCTGAAATGCTTGGATGTTCAACTCTGCTACAGCTAATGAGATAGGTTTGTGTTCAGGTCCTAAACAACTGGCTTAACTTTAATATCCCAAGCTGACTGCCATCCTTGATTCTCAGTGAAGCATTGAGCACAGCCAAAGTAGCAGCTCTGTATCATCCTAATCCTATTTTCGTCAATATGCCCTGGATTGAATGAATGCAGAGCAGTGAAGAGACCAGCCCTCCCTGGCATCTCTGAAAAATATAACATGAAAACATATGTTTGGTCTAAGTGCCCGGAATTTCTTTTTCTCCGAGGAGTGGATAGTCACCAAAACAAGCTGGGTTCCTTATAGCCATGAGGATCCTGATCTTGCTTAACCTGGAGAGGACAGGATCATATATCTGTGTGTGTCCCTTCATATCCTCTCACTATGTCCTTGAACTGTGTCAGCTCTGGAACATTTTCTCACGTCTCTTGTATAGATCATTGGAAGAATTTGAAATGCTAACCTGCCCTCTTGTCCCCTCAACACATTGTCCCAAGACAATTTGGTGGAAGAGACATTTCAGTTGCCCTCGGATATTTCATAACTTTAAATATTTTATAACAAATTAAATGTTAATTGTGTGCTGTCCAGGGGAGAAAATCATTGTAGTATTCAATTAACATTTAATATATTAGCCATCAAATATTTAAATAGCCTCTATCCAATGGATGTATTTCTTCTGCATTATCTACTTAGCTTCCCACAGAACTTTTCACCAGGATGCCAGAGCACAATAACTTTAAAAGGATAGGGGGAAAAAATTATGTGTTCTTACTTTTGAAGTTTTCCAGCATAACATGGAAGCTCTGGATACTGGTGTGGGGGAGAATCAGCAAGCTGGTAGCCCCTGCAGTATTGCTTTGCTGTTCTGCAACCTCACCCTGACCACAAGTCATGACCTCTTTGAGAAGATGCCAGGAGATCTCTTAACTGTACAGTTGCCTCCTTAAGTCATTTCAAGGCTTCTTCGTTGTGCTGTGCTTCAAAATCAGCCTCTGTTCTCAGGGCCCTACGTCTCATGGCTCCTGCTTACGTTTCCAGTTTGGGTTGTTTTTACATTTTCTCCCCTTGATCTGTCCTCAGTGATCACTTCTGTCAACTTCTTCCTTCACTGACAGGTTTGTCTTCTTTCCTGTCACCCTCATGTGCTTTCAGTACCTTGCTATAAGGTCTGTTAATCAAGCTGCTCTTTTATTCTAAAAGTAGCAGACCTCCTCCCCGTCCTCCAAAAAGAAATACAAAAGTTCACTTGCTACAATAACAAAACATATGTTTCTGTGGGTAAGAGATGATAAAATCATCCCTTGTAAAGCTTACACGTGACAGATGCTGCTGGGTAACTCCGGGCGGGATGAGGCTGGTTCCATGGAGCAGTGTGTTAGCAAGGTGTGCTGCCTGACTTCACAGGGGTAACACACAAAATAGAGACTGTGGGACAGGCACTGGCTGGAGAGCTGTCTCTTGTGCCACACTGATTTGGTAAATTACTTTGGGTGACTGATGTTAATGGGCTGGACATGAGGATTTGGGATATTGCTCAGGGACTTCAGAGTAGGAATCAGGTAGAAGATTTGCCCAGTGTCTTTTGTTTTGAGAGGTGTTTCGTCTCTGTGGATGGATAGCCATGTTTGCAAAAGCTGGCCTTGGTACTCTCAGTACCGTGGTCCCCTTGTAAAGTTTTGCTGCTGATTGTAGGGAGCTGGGTCACATTAGGAGAACTCTTGTAGAACCCTTCAAATGGAAAATCCTGTCTGGACCTTGGCTACAAGCCCATCCTGTGGTCCCCTGCAAGATCAAAGATATATTTCCCACATTCTTTGGATAAGTCTATTTCTTATCTGGTTTTTAGTCTCTCACTCTGTTTCAAGGTGTGATGCTTGCATATGTTTCCTGGCTGGCTTGGCAGAGCTGAACATTCTTGATGCAGAGCTCTCAGCAAAATGGACTAAGGAGATGGACATTGGTGTACTTATTCCAGGTCTTGTTTTAGTTTTGGGGTCCACAGATCAAAAGCTGAAAATTGTGGTTTCAGCTACAAGAAAGATTCCGGGCTGGGAATATTCTCATCTGCAGAAAAGGCATTGACATTTTTATCTATTTAGCTTATCAAAGCAAAGGATCTTGATTGTGGAATAAAGCCAACAGGGAAAGAATTTGTCTGATCTAAGACAGCTCTTTAGTGCTGAAACATGTGAAGGGAACTGAGAACAGGAGATGGAAGCTAGACAAACTGGGAATGGTAATAAAGCACAGCAGAGTAATGAGCTGTTTGGAAGAGATCTGTCAGAAGCAGGGAATTTCATCAGGACTCAAGTCTTCAGTCCAATCCTGTCAGCCTTCTACATGGGCTGCATGGTGTGAAGAGAAGTTGTGAGTCTGATACAAGAACTACAGCTGGAGATTATGACCTGTGCTCTGCAGGAGGACAGAGTAGCTCTGGTTGCTTCTATAGTCTGTATTTGGATAAAAAAATTATGATAGCTGGCACAATATGGGAACAAAAGGGCACAGAGATTTCTGAGGCCATGGGCCTTGGTGTGTTGTGATACTACAGTACTCTGAATATTTGCCTTGAGAATTTGCCAGCTTTCTTGCTGGTCAGGTGTGCCAAGTTGCAATAGCCAAATGGTACCTAGTTTAGACCAGATCCAGGTGTCCTTAGCCCTTCAGTCATCCAGCACCAGGGACCTGTGCCCAGATGGTGGCAGCCATGCTATGGGGCAGAATTTTTTCTGTGTTTATATTATATTTGCCCTGTCATGGCTGTGAAATTGAGCCCCCTGAGTTTATACTGCTGTGCCTGCCCTTCCCTTCCAGGGACAAACAGGGTGCTTAAGAAGCAGGAGAGAACAGTGTGGGCTCTGGTCTCATTCCAGGAGCCCACAGTGTAAAACACTCTTGTGTAAACACAGCTAATCTGAGGTTAACTCCCTTTGCCTCTCCTTCTCTTACCTCTAGAATAAATTGCCCACATATCTTCCTGATGGCCTCTTTAAAGCAGAACAGATCAATTATATGGAAATATATATGTAGTGCTCTGAAATAACAAGCCCTTGGAAACACCACACTGAGTCTGTGATGCTGTTTGCAGAACATGGACCTAATTGGTGTGAAACCTCTATTTACAAACAGTTTATCTACTTGCCTGAAGGTTTCTGGGAGGGATATATGAAAGGAGCGGCTTGCTTTTTTTGCAAAAAGTGCTGTTTCTGTTAGAAATGGAATAGCAATGGCTATTCTGGCTTTCATAAAGTCAGGGATGTTTCTGCTCTGGACTCAAGTCACAATTCTTTCACTCAACTGTGCAGTACTGTATGTATTATTCCATTTTCTTGAGATCTAGTACTTTGGTATCTGTATGTATGAAGAAGGCTTAAGGTGGCTTTTAGAAGCTCAAGAACTTCTTAAAGGCTTGAATAAATATAACTTTAGTGTTACATGTCTCTCTCACTCCTCTGATGGGACATGCTTGGCACTGTCTCCGTCTCATCCCTTGTAGGGTGAAGCAGGAGGATGGAAGATCATGGTTTATGCTCAGTACTCTTTCCTACTGGGTATGAAGGGAGCAAGATTTGAGATTTGGTTGATAAGCAGAGGACTGAGGAGCCTGAAGCATTATTGGGAAGCTTGCTTGTTTGGAGAAGGTGCATGTGGGGAAGGGGACTAAAAGCAGTGCTGCATTGCCAACTAGATCTCATCACTAAAGCTGGAGAAAACATTTGACACTGTTTTGGGGCAAGACTAAGTGGCCCAAGGAGCAGCCATGAGAACTGCTGTAACCAGCAAAATTTTGTATTAGTTCTGTAAGTCTGTGTGTTGGAAACAATGCTGGCCATTTCCTGGTGACAGATAAAATCTTTGATACTTTCAGGAGCCCTTGCCAGAATTTGACCTCATTGAGAGGAAGTGCAGTTGGTCCCTGGCTTTCCCTTCATTTATCCCTTATTCCTCAGACTGTGGAAAGCGAGTTGGGAGAGCCTCCAGCTTGTTCTCAGTAGGGAAATTTCCAGTTTCCTTTAGTGTACTTTCTTGCCTTGTGGTTAAAGAGCTGGGAACTATTTTTTTTTTTTAATGTTCATCACCTTGAAAGGGGAGTCTTGTTGAATAATTTCATCTGCTTTTTTGAGATTTGGGGAATGAGAGGGGTAGACCTCTCATGGGGATTGGTGTGAGAAAAATGATGTTCAGTCCTCCAAAGTGTGCTACAGCTATAGTTAGAAGACAGATTAAATAGCACATTCATGGCTCTTACATGGATGTTAGCAAGACAGGTAAAACAACAACCAGGTTGCAGGGCAGACCAGTAAAGCTGCCATCCCCCTTGCTGGCATCTTTGGGGCTGTGTCTGCTTCCCCAGTCTCATCTGTGATTCTCTCAGACTGCTCTTGTATTTGCTTTTTTCTGTATTTGTTTTCAGGCTGTCTGTCTGCTTGAGCCCCCCTTCACTGGTTTGGTGTTGGTTCCAGCCTTTGATTCCAATGCCTTCAGTGCTGAGGAAGGGATCTGGGGTACTTCCCTCAGCGATTCCAGGTCTCCCTTTGCTAGAGTGATGTTCATCAAAGACAGACACTGGTTTGGCTGCAATGGCCTGCAATGCTTTTTTGTTTTGATCCTGTCTTGCTTCCTAAATGCATCCTTCCAGCCTATACCACCTACTTTCCTCCAAATTTCCACAATGTTAGCACAACCTTTCCATCCAGTGATGTTGGGGAAGCACTCTTTTTTTTTTTTTTCACCAGGACTGTAGAAGGGACCTGCCTGGTTTTATCCCTCAGTCTGGTTTCACATGTTCTAAGCCTACCCATATGTTCTGAGCTGTGAGGACACTTTGTCCCATCTTGGCTTTGTCTTTTAGACTGCATGGTCCACAGTAGAACTGTGCCTTTCCACTCTGTGCTGCATCTGGCAAACTGAAGGCACCTGGCACACTGTCAGTACTTAACAGAAATTAAATAGTAGTAATACAAAGATACCTAGAGAGATTAGAGACTTGGTACGAAAACAAGTGAAGAGTCAACTTGGCAAAAATGAAAGTTAATGCACCTGGCAGTGATGGGAATGTGGGAAAATGGAGCCCTTTATGAATATTTAAAGTGTGTAAACACCAAGTGGAGAAGGAATTAGTTAATGTGTGTTGGGCAGAGCTAGCAGTGATGGGAAGAAATACAAATGAGGAAACCCTTATGGTGAGCTCATTGAGCTATTAAATAGTTTCCAAAAGGAAAGGCTAGGAGTTACTTTGCCTGGGATGCAGTAAAAATGCTATAGCACACTGTCTGAAATTCTAGGACCACTCAAGTCAGTGAGGAAATTTGTTCTGACACAACCAAAGCCAAGATTCCCTCCCCAGATAAATGTGAAAATGAATTGGCAAAAAAATTGACTGGTGATTGAGTGTTTGCTGTTTTCAGAGCTGTTTTGATAGTTTCCCACCAATGCAATATATGATGGTGGCTTATGAGAACAGATAAACATAAAATAGCAAGTATGGCATTGTATATAAATAAGACCAGTGTTTTACAGTTCAAGGCATTGTTATTCTACATGATCACAGCATGCAAACATCTGCAGAGTATGCAAGTAATATATGAAGGTATTTAGTATGAGCACCATGTAGATTCTTGGGGAGTTGATAGGCAACAGTGGTTTTCAATCTCTTTTAGTTTGCAAATCCCTACCAAATATCCTGAGATTGAGGACCCCTGAATGGTGAATTAACATAACAGTGTCTCTTCTTTATTTTTTATGGAAACTGTAAATATATCTTGTGGGCCTCTAAGGGACCAAAATCAGAATGTGAAAATTCTGGCAGGAAGATATCTGGGTTGTATTCAGCTGTGATAGATGTTTGTAAGGCAATTTTACTTAGCTATATTGTGATGCAATTACTATTTTGTGGATTTTCAAGTGCAACTCTTCCAGTGTTGGAAAGCCTTGCTTTGTATAAAGAGCTCAATGCATATTGAGAGCAACCTGAATTTGCCTGCATTTTTTTACAGACTCTAGACTGAGTGTCAGGCTAGACTTTACCTTCAACAGCAGAGTTAGAGCAAAGCAGCAGCCAGTCTTGGCTGAAGGTCAGTGATCTCAGCTGCTCATCACCAGAAGATGCCCCTGTGTTGGCACAGCTACCCTGGGCAAACCTGGTAGCTGGGGTGTGATTATTCATGTGTATGTGCAGGACATCTGAGATGACAATTGCAACACTAAATGCTGCAATTGTTGGTCTTAGTGACTTTACTCCCTGGCTGCAGCCTACTTTAAGATGTGTGGGTTGAACAATCCAGCTGAATATAGTTTTGTTATTTTGTGAGTGGCTTTTGGGGTTTTTTTGGGTTTGCTTTTTGGGGTTTTTGGTTGTTGTTTTTGTTTTCCCTCTGCCTGCTAAATAAGTCTTTGACATGTCGTGGTCTTGAGTGAGTTCTCTATTCCCATGTGAAAGTGGAAACAGCAGGTAGGAAGTAGCAATTGAAAACTCCTGGCCTGGAGAGATCAGAGTATGGTCTGCAGCTTTTGAGGGACATCATGACAGATGGCAACAGAAATGGAAATTTTGTCCTGAAGGCAGTGTTGACATTTCAAAATTTTATGTTGTCAAACTGGGATGAAAGCCCCAGTTGGATTACTGGCTTAATTTGTGCAACACACATTCAGTATTTTTTGTTTAATTGCAGCATAAATATTTTAAAGATATCTGAAATACTATGTGAAATATGTATTTACAATAAAAAGTATTTTGATAACACAAAGTGACTTTTTATGCAGCCAGTATATTCATGCAGACACTGCACAACTCAGTTCTGTCAGACCAGCTTTTCTGATAGAAGACTGTGCTGATTTTAAGATTTCTGCTGAGGAATATAAAGCTCCTACTCCCTTGAGAAAAGGAATAATAAACATGTTACAAAAGGAAAGGATTTAGCATTCCAATAGCATACTTACCAGCTCAAAATTAGGCTATTTTAAGTTTTTCTTTAATATGACACCTATTCTTACTTTTTAATGCCATTCTACTGTCTCAAAATGTGACACCCTGTAATTTAAGGGACAAAGTCCTAAGAAATGCTAAAGGCTGCATGTTGAAATGTAAAAACAATTAGACTGGAAATGAGGCAGTTTTTTTACAGTGGCAGTGCACTGGCCATTGAATTTTACTGATGGGAGATCCCATCTTCCTCTGGGATCATTCTCTTGAGTTTGGGTGTCTTTCCAACAGATATTTTCTACAAATCCTCATCTTGAACTTGATTGCATGTGGTAGTAGAGGAAGGTAATGTCCCCTCACCACTGATACTGTCTGAAATTCAGATGTCTGTGTAAGGAAGGGAGCCCATGCTAACATTTAATGGCCTAGTGTCCCAGTCTGACAGCACAATGCTGATGAGCAGATTAAAACTGCTCCCAGGCATCATTGTGGAGACATGGAGTATAAGTGAAGTTACCAGCCAAGCTTTTATGGTAAAAAATGTCTTACTGCTGTGGAATTAATCTTAAGATTGAAGTTGTGATAGGGCTGTTTCCTGTGCAGATGACAAAATAAGGTAGGGAATGGCAAGGGTTTTCCTGGACTGGCTGCCCAAATTTCTTTACAGCTGGAGGCCTGCATGGAGGTCTTTTGCAGTGGAAATGATCACAGCTTGGCTAGTTGAACTCTTTGATTTGTTAGTCATTACAGCTCAAGATCACATAAGTATTTGAATTTTGCCAAGGCAACAGAATATATTCTCCTTCTCCTGGATAAGGTCAGATAGCTACTTGGCCTTTTCTCCTTGGAGTGACCTCCAAGATTAAACTGCATTACGTATTTCCACTGTTATATCTTTTCAACAATTCAAAATTACGTTACTCTCACAAATTAACTGAGT
Organism: Agelaius tricolor; assembly: GCF_023055355.1. Taxonomy (NCBI): domain Eukaryota; kingdom Metazoa; phylum Chordata; class Aves; order Passeriformes; family Icteridae; genus Agelaius; species Agelaius tricolor. The sequence continues at coordinate 24,906,426 of NW_027269269.1, forward strand.
GCCTGCCCCTGTCCTTGCCCCTGGCTCCTGATGGATTTTATCATTTAATGAAGCCAGATTCATTTTTTTTTTCCAAGTTTTATCATTTATTATTAATTTTAAACTTCCTTTTTTGGGTTCAGAGAGATTGCGAGGTTGCACAGTAAGGCCATGTTGTATTTATAAACCCGCTAAAAATTTACAAACAGAACATAGTGTGCATATCACTACATTAGGGAATCAGGAAACACTACTAAATAATTAGATTATGTATTATGAAGACACAATATTAACTTTTTAGCTGGGAATGGAAAGAAAGCTCCCTTTTTGCTAGTTATTACTGTTATTTGCATTGTAGTTGAGCCCAAAACATCAGTTGGGCTCAGAGCCCCATTAGGTGAGGTGTTGGGTAAATTTTGCAGAGAGAGAGAGAGAAGACTGCTGATGTGCTTTACTCTGTGGAAGTGCTGATGAATTGCAATCATGGAGACTAATTAAAGCATCTGGATGGATAGATAAAATGGACATAAACCAGATTTAATTGATGGAGAGCAGAGGAGGGTTTGACAGTTAATTAATGTTTTTAATCAGTTGTGGATTTACAGGAGGAGAGGGAACGGAGGAGGCTGATGGGGTCCTAGCCCTTGCTGATAGCAATACCTGGTGTATGGGAGTGCCTGGTGTCACATGGAAAGAGGGTGTTCAGATGCCCAACTTTTCCTCTCCACTCTCATCATGGATGCACTTGACCTCAAGGCTTTTTATGTACATTTTTTTCCGCCTCTTAATTTGATGATCCCTTATAGTTTTGAAAGATGTCCAGTCATCTTTAGGAAATCCCCATGCCTAGATCCTTACAATGCACATCAGATACAGAAGTTGAGCAAGGCCCTATGGGTTTGCAGACCACGGTTTGAAAACCACTCATCTGAAAAATGGGAAGTATTAGACATACTCTGGATATAGCTCTTAATGTTGTTCTGCCATTTGTATGGTGTAAGTCCTGAAGATTTATCCCTAGACTGAGGTCTGTTAAGGTGAAGGATATAGTGAGGAAGAATATACATTGGTCTCCAGGCTTTCAGTGAAAAAATTATTAATACTTTCCACCACGGTGAATGGGGAGATCTGTATTTTTAGTGGGTTTTTCACAAATTACAATCTTCCCAGTCTCCAGTAGGAGGGATGGGGAAACCATTGCAGCAGGTATTGATGCAAGAGGGTTTAGTCTTATCCTTTCAGAACATAAACCGAAATGTGTCTTCTGTATGCTAACATACTGCTGCCAGTGCCAAGCTGGCTTTTTGGAGATATGCATGCACACTTGGGAGCTTTTTCCATTGTGTGCCATATTCAGAAGAATGCTAATTTCCAGTGGAAAAAGGCCTGTATTGATTCCAAAGGATACATATAATCAATATCAATTGCAATGTCGCAATTACATGCATGACTCCCAGTCCTGGCTGGTACTGACATGGCCCAAAAGTGCTTCCTGAGGTTCTGCAGTACTGCTGTGCTATGGGGAACAGCAGAGGGATAAAAATGGGAAATTACTTGTCCCAAATCACTCTTACATGCAGACTGCAAGGAAGGACAAGATCCAAACCACTGGAATGCACCATGCATTGTAGAAAGTCCTTGCTATTCAAACCTGGTATGGCCTGATCCTTAGGGCTCCTCTGTGATGTGCAGAAGAGCATTGCAGAGATGCTTGGCTGGGTACTAACCAAGTTCTCCCTGGACTGGAAAATAGTGCATCCCATGGATACAGGCTTTATTGTTCTGGGGCCCTGTTGTAACAAGTGCACAACACTGTGCCAAGCTGAAATGCCACATCAGCTGGAGATTACCTGGGGAAGCCCAAAATGCCCTTGCAGAGGATAAGGGTAAGAGATACCATTAGATGTCTAGAGCCTTTCTTATGACAATCAGCCTTTGTCACTAAGGGAGGGCTGTGTGTGGGTGGCACTTCACCCTGCAATTGTGCTTTCAGTTTCTGCAGCTTTGTGTAAAGACTGAATCTTGTGCCTGGTCTCACTGCAGAAGGTGCTCTGATCGTGTGTTTGGGGCTGAACCAATGATTCCAGCAGCTTGCTCTGCAATTGGGCAGTGCTCAGAGGTGATATAAATGATGCTCTATGTTACCTGGCAGCAACTTAGTGTAACTTACAGGAATGTACAGTCAGGGAATAAATGATGCAGGAGCAAAGGCAGCTCAGTGAAAGGTGTAAGACAAAGTGAGAGTAGGAGGTTCTTTATCTTAATTCTACTTGGTGGTTGCTTTTCTATCTACCCAGTTTTATTGGCCTGTAAATTACGACTACTTATCAACCAGAGGTAAAATGCAATATCATTTCAGTCACTTTGAGTTTGACCCAAAATGTTTATATCCATGAAAAAAAAAATGAATGATTGCCACTTATTTATTTTTACAAAAAATGATAGGCCATTGTGTAGGAGAAATCAGCCTCAGCTGACATTCACAGCTGTTCTTTTATGTGGGAGGCAAGCAAAGTGAAAATAGTATGCCATTCATGTTTCTGTTGGACAGTATCTTGGAATATACAGTTAATCTGCTCAAGGGGGAAAAAACAGGGGGAGAATGCACTGCTTAGCAATAAAATACATCAATACACCCAACATCACCACATCAATATACAGTGATTAAATTTATAGCTGTAGCTTCACAGTTGCTCTGCCTGAAAACCCCCAGGGTGGCCTCAAAGTCCTCTGCTTCTAATCCAAGCTGGTGATGCCGTGGTGCTTCTGTCATTCAACATCCCTCCCCAGTTTGTTTCAGTAACAACAGATTTCTCACATATCCAAGTTAAACACAGGAGCATCAGAATTCTTCCCAGGAAAGGCTCAGTTAGGGAGGGTCTCCCATCCTTCAGTGACCACCTTAGCAAAAAATGATTAAATTGGTTATAATGGGTATCCTTAAAACTGGAGAGAGGCAGGAAGCAGCTATTCTCTGCCTGTTGAGGCTTCTTAATTTCATTTGTTGGGGCCTTAATAACAGCTCCAGAACTACAGCAAGCATCAACAAGCATCAACACTTTCAACCAAGGCTCCTGCTTTTTTACATATTTTAGTTTCTGCCTGCACTGGCCAAGGTACACAGTGACTACATTCAGGCCAACTATTAAAATCACTAAAAGGAAGAAATGTGCCTGATGTTATGGGAACTAATTTTAAAAGCGGTGATGGGTAGTGGATCAACAAATGGACTAAGTCTTTTCCAGGGCTACCAAAGTCTGTCTGTGGAAGTGTCATATGCCTCAGTGCTCTAATTTTTTTTCTTCTTGGACAACTTTTTCTTTCCCTTGGCTGTAGATAGATCCTGGGTCTGACAGCTGTGTATCCTAGACAGTTGGAGATTCACATCAGCCTCTTGAATTTAGATACCATAATCAGTGAAGTCATTGTTGCCTCCGGTATCTAGCTGGACACTCAAAATCAGGTTACTATGAAAAAAAAAAAAAGACTAGCCTGAGATTTCACAGAGAGAAATGTGTCAATGTGGCAGTTCAAAAGCATTTGGGCTTTATCTGAAATTGTAAGGAAAAGTCAGGAGGTGAGTAAATTACCTGCACAAGCTCTGACTGGGATAAATTCACTCTGAGAAGGGAGAGCTCCAGGACTCCATCCTGTACATTACTCATTAAGTCTATGCCTAGAACAACAGTTTCGAGGGAACATGCTAGTTGCCTTTCCCATGTCATGGATCTCTTTGTGGTCTCAGTCTCTGGGCTGCTTCAAGTGTTCTAGAAATGTCAAAACAGAAGATTGTCCAGGGGTTCTTTAGTTAAAAAAAAAAAAAAAAGCTTTCAAAATAATGTACTGAAAAAGGAGCTCTGTGCCTGTCACATGTGAAAAAAACCAATTGCTATATCTTCTGATCAAAGATGAGTTTGCAGTAAATGAATTACAGCTGATTCCATCTATATTGACTTTTATAAAGCACCTACCACTGTAGAATCCAAGCAAGGAAAGATCTGATCTATAGATATATATTCATGCATTGTTTAAAAAATTAAATACAAGCCAAAATAGATGTTCTGCGAGGCAGAGGCAAATTTTCTGCCTGAAAGCAGCAATAAGCTTCTTATTGTTTACTAAATATTTGTACTGGATTTTCAGCATACAGAGAGATCATAAGCAAGAGATACAAGCAAAAAACAAACAATAAAGTGAGGGCATACAACAGAAAGCTAAGCAAATCATCACATTACAGGATTTTCCAAAGCACAAATGATTTTCATGTAAAAAGCAAGTCCTATGCTGTATGAGATAAAGAAATGTTTAGCATAAATGTGCATCACTGACACTGATAGCAGAAATGGATGTTAGAATGAGCTGACCAAATTTTTCTGCCTATTTTCATACCCGTGGAATTCTTCCAGTAACTTGTTAGCTTGTGATTCTGTAATTCTGCCTAAAGAAGTTTTTGGGTGGTGACTTTCAACCTTCTTGATGATGAGCCAAGGTATGAGCTGGCACTCTCCCAGGTGGTTTAAGAGGAGGAGGAAGCTGAAGTCCCCCTTCCCTCTGTGCCCTATGCAGGCTTGTAGCTGTGCCCTTCTCAGTGCTATCCTTAGTGCTGATTGCTTGTCTTGCTTGATAGTCATGGCCCAGGCTGTGCATTATTGGGTCTGCAGATCACCAGGCTTTGGGAAAATGGGCTGGAAAATCATGTGTGTTCATCAGAGTACTGGGCACACGCACGCACACACACACACATATATATAAATACACACACATATATATATATTTATAATGTGTGTGTGTGTGTGTGTGTGTGTGTGTGTGTGTGTGTGTGTGTGTACTAGCTGTACCCAGCACACATGACTTTAATACCCTCAGCTGTCCTTTCTGCACCCTTGTTGGAGATGACTGGAGCGTTGGCAGAATGAGACATGTGCCTGTGCTCCAGTGGTTGCAGCTCTCATCTGATGTATTAGCACAAACCCACCCTTCACTGGCGCTTTATGCTAATACAACAGCACAAGCTAGAGCATTCAAGGTGCAGACACACGTTTTTTTAAATGTTTTTTCTGCTTTCCCTGCTGCTGGGGAAGTAACTTCTGGCAGAGGAATAGGGTAGACAGCTGGGGAGAGGTAACATCTTTAATCACATCAGCTAGTCTCTTTGGAGCTCGTCTGTCAAATACATTTGCACACTTAGAATGGGTGCAAATTGACTCTGTTTTGCCTGGGACCATCAGTCATATTAAGGATAGCCTGGGACAAGGACATGAAGCTTCATCTTGGAGTATGTCTGCTTCCATGTTGTATGTGTGTTATTCCTTACCGCCTTTCCTGTCCTTGGCAGGGACTGTGGTCCCTAGGTTTGGTGATTTGCTGCATCCCTGCTCACCAGTGAGTGAAGGCCGGGGTGTGGAGTCGAGCCCTGGCCCACAGCAGTCCCTGCTGTCCAGCAGTTAACATTTCCCCACCACGGTTTCAGAATGTGTGAGCTGGCATTCCCACTGCAATGCCAGGCCATGATCCAGGAGATGGCAAACACAGAGCCTGGAACATGCTCCTTAAGGATGAGTTTCAGCCTGGTGGCTGAGCAAAGGGGCTGCAGTGGGAGCTGCCTCTGGAGGGTGGGCACCACTATCGCATCATCTCTCCTTCCGAAACCTTGCCTTGTGGGAACAAGGAGTCTGGGGTTTTGGATGGATGTGGCTGGCAAGATCACTTTTCTTGTCTTCAGTTCTCTTAAGGTTTTCCTGATGGCATCTTGCACCAACTTGCGCTGTAGCTTCCTAGATAAATTCATGCTCAATCCTATCTCTGCAATTTCCATATCATGTTTATTCAGAATAAGTTGTTTTTGCTTCTCTCAGCCCTGCGGGGTTAACCTGTCTTATGAAATTCAAATGTCCTCCTCTTGCTTTCTGCCTTGTAACACTTCTTTCTTTTCCTCCCACCTCTCTGCTGGCTTCATGGACTGTGCTAAGCTTGCAGGAGATTCCAGAAGGCTGAGAGGGAGATGTCTGCCCTTGACAGTCCCAGGCCAAACCCAACCCCTCCAATATGGGCAGCATTCTGCTGGATTGTGCAGTACTTTTGAGCACCAACATTACACAAAGCTGAGTACCCATTATTGAAGAACCTTTTTTTTGATTCCACTCTGAGGAATAATACACCAGTGGGCCAAAGATCCAACACAGAAAGCATTAAGAAGATAGGAATTTATCCATCAACTCAGCAGTTTTCAGAATTGTACTAGAGGAGGTTTCCTATTTAAGGGAGTATTTTATCTCTCTGTTAATGCCTAATGTGTTGAATTGTTATACAGGGTTTTGCTATCACAAAATAAGATGATAATGACAATTTCTGTCTGTGTAGCCAATGATTCTTTGTACTACTTATAGATTCTTTCATTCAAGGATCTTAAAGCTCTTTATGCCTTAGCTCTTTAAAGGACCCTATTTGCTTAGACTTCCAAATCCCACTAACGGAGTGCTTAACTCATGGTAGATATTGTAAAATAGCAAATATTTGAAAAATTCCAGCCAAAGTGTATTAACAAATAAGTTTAAAATTGCATTATTCCCCCTCATAACAGCATGGGGGGGGGGCTAATAACACATGGAGAATCAGGGGTCCAGAATGTGTTTGTTCTTATTTAGAAAGGGAAAGATGCTGGATTTGGGTTATTTCCATGTTACTTCATAATGCATTGCATGTTGGAGGAGCATGATGTGTCTTACAGTGGAAGCAAGGTGATAGGAGTGCTCTCACAAGCTATCATGCATCACAGCAGAGGTAGGCCAGCCAAAGAGTATGACCCAGTGGGAAGAACAGTCACCTTGAACCCCAGATGTACAGCACTTGACACAATTGTTGTGTTTGCTCCAGACTTGGCTTCAAAGGAAATGTTTTATTTTTTCCTTTTCTGTTAAACAACATCTTTTATCCTCTCCCTTTGAATTTCTTCTTGTTGGTAACATCAGGGCTTTGACTTTTACTAAGGCTGAAGGCAGGGAAAATAGTCTTCTTCACACTTGTAGACATGTCATCTCTAGCCCAGGTCCTTTAGCAAGCTCTGGGTGATTTGAGCATGTAACATGCAAGTGTTTTTAAAAGCAGTACAAATAGTGAGCTAGGAAAATGAAGAGACAAGACTGAGTGTCTTAGCATAAACATTTAAGTTCCTTGTCACTTTTCCACTGTGTGGAAGGCCTTGGCACTAGGCAAACTCGACTGAATGTAGCTGCAATTAGTTTTAGTCCATCATGTGGCTACAAAGAATCAGAGTATTCCAAATGTTAGCGAGGAGCTTTGCTGCTTTATTTGCAGTCGTGCACAGCGCACAAATCCTCATTTACACCAACAGCATGATGAAGGCAATCCTTCCCTGTGCAGCATAGGCTGTGACCTTGCCAGACGCTGAGGTCATGCAGCTGCTCTAGCAGGTATTTAGCAGCCTACAAGGTTAAGTTTGACAATTGCACCTCGTGCCCTGCTGTCTGAGTGCTCCTGCACGCTGCACTCGCCTGTCTCCACGGATATACCTCATCTTCCCTGATTGTGAGATTCAAGTTTTTACCTGGAAAAGACCAAAGGTTAATGTGGTAACAAAGCAGAATGGTTGTTATTTGGAGTAGATAACAAATAGTTCTGTGCCCTCTGGTGAATTGCTTTAAAAATCTTCAATGAAGGGGAAATAGTGAAATGGTCTTCTGTTGGAATGCAGTTTGAGTTTGAGTGGTTCATTTGAATCAAAGTTTTTACATTTCCTGTGGTTTTCTGTATCCTGGATTCTCAAACAAGCATGAGACAGGCAATCATTCTGTCTGCCTGCTTGTCAACCTGTCAGTCCTGATCTTCTCTGGTATCAGCTGGCTACCTTCAGCCACATTTCTTAACAGGATAGTGATTTAAAAAAAACAACAAACCAAGGTTCCTGTAAGTACCAAGGAGATTAGTGGCTGGGCTAGGGAAACAGACTTAAATGAGTGCCCTCACTGGGAGGAAAGACAGTGGTGAGAGCTGGAGTGTAACTTGCCCAGTGTGGCCTGTCAGCTGGCTGATGAGCACGTGCACAGCTGAGAGCAAACCCAGCATGAGCTGCCTCTTGTCCTGGCTTTGGTCAGGTAACCACGGGGATGCTGCAGAGGTGTGCATGCAGGGAGCGAGGGCTGCTGCCATGTAGGACCAAGAGATATTGCAGAGTCTCAATGGACTTAGATACCAGAACATTTTAGTCACAGGTATACACATTTTTATGAGTTACACAACTTCTCTGTTCAGTGGGAGAGATGACGAGATGGGTCAGAGGAGAGAATTTGGATGGGTCAGCATAGCAGCTCCAGCTGTGCCCTGCATATTCATGGTGGTGAGTGGTGAGACTCCTTGGGCTCTGTCCATGGGTGTCTCCAGGTGCTGTCAGGTGTAAGTTTTGGTAGAGATTAACCAATGCTTGATTAGTCCATACAAATTCCCTAAATGTACCCTGTCTATTGCCACTTGCTGGAGCCACCAATCTGCTCATCTGGACAAGTGGTTCTTGACACAATCTTGCTTAAGTTCCTCTTCTCAAATGGATGTTATTCCCTTATCCCACCAGGTTAACTCATGTTCATATTCTAACATCACTGTCAGCTAGGCCTAACTTATGCAAGCTGCTAGAAGGAAACACAGGGAGAGAGCACAAGTAAGGTATGTCCAAAGGAGGAGAGCTGGAGGAGAACCTCATGACTTTGGGTTATGTGGGACATTGGACTGGAAACATGAGAAACGAGAATTGCTTTTGCTGTTGCCTGCAAATGACTTGTTAACTCCAATGTTCTTGAGGAGCAATATGCACTCAAACCACTGCTATGTGCCTGCAACCTTAAATTCACCTTAGCAAAGTTTCTCTGTGTGCATTGGTTATTTATTACTGCCAGAGCACTGTGGGTTCCCAGGGGATTTCAGTAGCATGGGGATATGATTACACTCAATAATAAAAATAATGTGCTGTAATAAATCTGTCATTTAGGGCAGAAAATATTGACTGTTAATAAAATTACCTGTAGTATGGACTAAATTATTTTAGTACTATTAAAAATTCCAATAGCCAGTTTCATGGAGATGCAATTCCTTTTACTGTGGGTGGAGGAGCTGATGGGTAGATGGAAGCAGTGGAAAAAGAAGGGTAACTGCAAGGCAGGGCCTGAAGGTGTCACAAGGGAATCACAAGAAATGGCAGTGCCTGTGTAGCATAAGGTCATATTCATGGTGGGGAGAATAATCACATTTTTGGAGGGTAACAGCCAAAACTGGGCAACATGCCAAGCATGGAGCATCAATGGATCAGGAATGTTCTTCTAGTGTGATTGTGGAAAGAGCTGGGGGAGTCTCTGGAGGGTTTGGTGTCGAGGTTTATCCTTTTAGGCTATCTCCAGTCTCCTCTGAGTTTCTTTACTGACTCAACAGGGAACAGGGGAATGGAGAATTTAAAGTCTTGCTTGCTCTAACAGGTTGTTTAAAACCAAGCCTTGTGGGGAGAGGCCACACAGAAAAGTAAAGCAAATGAGAGAACCAGAGGAACAGTTTGGGGCCAGGTGGGAAAAGTATTTGGTGAGGAAGGTGGCCAAGAGCAGGGAGCATGAAGGTTCTTGTGCTTGGACTCAATGATTTTAAAAGTCTTTTCCAAAGCCTAAATGATTCTGGTTTTTTTACTTGTAGATTAACACTTGTAGGGCTGCATGCTGCTTTCTGTTTCTCAGTGGTGGTGTTGCCAGAGAAAGGGGAAGGGATGTGAGAGTGCTGTTGCCACCCCTGCTGAGAGCACTGGGCTGCCTGACAGGAGAGGAGATGTTGGAGAACCATCTATGAGGAGAACTGAGGGGGAGCTGGAGGTCACTCGGGATTTCTCAGCAGGGAAGACTGGATCGTGTTGTCCACAGGGACTGAACTAAGCAGCAGTCAGACACAAAGCAGTGTAATTGCTGTTGAAGAACCCAAAAGTGAGCAGGAGGTATGGTCTATGTCTCTAGGTTTGATTAGGACTAAGAAAGAGGGAATGCAACCAAAAAAAGAAAGTGAGGTTAAAGGGTGCGATAGAAAATGGACTGAAGTCTTTCCTCAGTGTCTCAACACAAGAAATATAGGAAATGACTAAGCAGGAAGATCTCATGCATGAAAACAATGATGATTTAGTTGGCATTACAGAAAGCGGGTAGGATAATGCATGTGATTGGAATATCAATAAAGGAAGATATGATCAACAGCAGAGGGAAGGAAAAAAAACTAGGGCAGAAGAAAATGAGGTTGTATAATGATGGATTCAAAAAGGTAATTCAGATTTTTTTCTGAAGCAATTTTTTTCCTTTGTGTAGAACTTTTGACCTGACATTCCCACATGAATCAGGCCCACTATATTTTAAAATGAAAAGTTAAGCCATAAAAAGAAAGCTTTATGGTTTTTTCTTTTTAAATGAGATATTCATTAGAAACATGTTTCCTTTTTAAGTGATCCTGTAAGCATGATCTCATAGTTACAGCATGATGAACAGAGGGTCAGTGTGACTTCAGCAGATATAGAGCAAAAAAGTTTGTCATCCTCTGAAACAGTGCGTTGGGGCTCCCTCTAAACTTTTGAAACAACCAGGACAGGATAAACAGTCCTGTTTATCCCTTCCTCTGCAGACTGATCACAGAATCACAGAATCACAAGGTTGGAAGAGACCTTTAAGGTCACCAAGTCCAACCCATACTCTGACACCTCAGCTAAACCATGGCACTCAGTGCCACATCCAATCTTTTTTTAAACACATCCACCACCTCCCCAGTACTATCCCACCTGTACTATTCCAGTACTTTATCACTTCTTCCATAAAAAACATTTTCCTAATATCCAACCTAAATTTCCCTTCATGCAGCTCAAGACTGTGGGACTGGGTAGGAATTGGGATGCTTCTACCTGTTCCACTCTCTATGTGAGCTGGTCACGTCACTGCTGCTTTTATGTTGATTGGGTGGTTCAAAAGTTGCTGATAAGATTTACTGCACGCTCTGAGGATTCATGAGGAAATGTTTTGAAAATTCTTTGACATTCTGCAATTATCATGTCATGGTAGACACCTTACATTTTACCCTATTTAAATAGTGTGTGTGTTATGGGGTCAATTCCTGTGTCCAGAGAACTTGGAATCTGAATTATTGAGGGATTAAAGATCCAAGCATTGCGACAGACTTTAATTCAGAATGGTCTCTGTAACAATGAAGTTTCCAAACAGAAACAAAGCAGTGAGTTAAAATGTTAGAAGGCTTTGAAGGTATGGCAACACAGTCTTGTCTTCTTTTCCTGTTGCTGTAGTCTTTCCTTGAAAAAGAAAGGGAAAAAAATGGAGGAATGAAAATGATGAGAGGTATTCCTCCATCTAACTGACTTCTCTCCAGGCATCATCACAGTGAGATTGGCTCGCTGTGGTGATGCCTGAGTAAGGCACACAGAGCTTTTATTTCCATTAGCACCCTGAGAGCCAAAACTAGCCATGGAGAAAGAAACTGACCTCTTCTTATATCTGTGTGAAAGTGTCAAAATGAAAGGCACTGAGCTACCCTGGCAGATTCCAACATTTCATTCCAACTATTTCCACAGTTGATGTTCAAAGTAAATGTCTTTGTATATATCCCCACAATGAGGTTGGCTTGGATTTATTGAGAAACTAAAGTGTTATTTTTGGGAAAATGACATTACATACTCTGGTTTACCCCAACTAGAATATGTTGGAGTTAAATGAGGCAAAGAAACAGGCCACTGTGACAGGAATATAACAATTGCACCTGCAGAAAACCAATGAACTTTCAATACTGAAGTGTTGCAAAAATAAAGAAGAAGATGTTTTATGAAGTGGTCACACACTATAAAAAAAAAAAAAAGTTCAAAACTGTGATGCCAGATCAAAGTTGAAAATATGGAAAAGCTTTCAGGTATTTCAACATCTAAGCATGAGGACTTTTTTATTATTATTACTGAAAAATATACTGGGGAAAAAGTCTTCACTGCTGGCAAAGAAATATCTATCAGAGATTTTCATACTTTGAGTACCCAGCAGTTAATTTTTTTTTTTGTTTTGGAACAGATTTAAAAAATAATACTCAAAACCAGGGGCTTCTGAGCTGGTGGTCAGTTGAATGCAAGAAGGGTTGGGGAGGAGCAATGTCTGTGGTGGGATGAAAGTTGTGGTAGGATTTTACTTGATCAGGCAAGCACTGCCTGTATAACTCAAGAGTCCACTTTTCAGGAGTGTGAGAACTTCTGGAGCTATTGCCATATGCAAATTCATATCCCAATCCAATCTTGCCCAGATCTGGAGGAATTTCTGCTGTCTGGACTTTCAGTTCAGTTCATCTTAGAGGGGAGGCCAATCCCATAATTTCAAAGAGGTTTTTTTTGGCTGCAGTGACGTCAATCTGCCCTTGCAGGTGGTGAACGGTTCTCATTGCCCTGGTATTTCTTCACTTTCTATTGCTGGGGAATCAGGCCCATGGTATTGGTTCTGACATAACTCTAATAAGGATGCTGGAACTTTCTGCAAACCAATTATGGAGTTGATAGAAATAAATGCAAAGCTGTCCTCTAGTATGAGCTGGAGATGGGGCATAGGGAGGGTGGGAAAGTATTAAAAACACAGTCTCATAAGCCCAAAGGCTAACAATATCAAGACAACTTAAAATACAAGGTAGATTAAAAAAATCCATTTGGCTGAAGGGAGGGTGTGTAAAGGAATTGTATAGAAAATGAACAAGCAAGGGAGATGGAATTTAACAGATAGCCAGCAGTGCACACCTCAAACCAGGGATGGGAGGAAAGAGAAGCAAAATCAAATCACACTTGCTTGAGGCGGCACAGAAACAAGAAAAGGCCTTATCAAAACATCCAGAGAGGGAGAGGCATCAGAGAGTTTCCAAATGAGAAAGTGAGGCGGTGGGGAAGACAGGAGAGTGGCAGAGATTTTCAAACACTTTTGCTCAATTTTCTTTGCTTCAGATGACATAATTAATCCTCCTGCAGGGCTACTTTTCAATACCATTGACTGCTAAAGACATGTGCACCCTCTCAATCCCCTCTCTCCCTACCACCCACGGAGAGCATCTTGTGGATTAGCACCTCCTGAGAGGGTGCCCCGTTTGAGCCATGGAGCATTTGTTGGGTTTTAGGAGCAGCAGTCACAAGGAGAAATGCCAGGAGGTTGGAGCTGACATCTGCTAATAGTCCTTGTGCCAGTCCTCTGTGGTTTATTCCATTCCTCAGGGATGGATGTTGTTAAAGGATCGACAGGGCTTCTTGGTGGGTCCTTTATTTCTTCTGGAAGCAGGTGGGGAAGGAAGTGGGTGACAAGCACACTACCTCTTGATTAGGAATACAGAGGAAACTCTAATTGGAGCATTTTCCTCTATCCTCAACATGTATCAATATATAGTAATATCAATATATATCCCCACAATGTATATATTAATTTTTTTTCACAAAATGTCAGCAAGGGAGCTTTTACCTCCCAGTGATGAACAAGGGCCCTAAGACTATCCTCCTAACTTTCAGTGCCTGACCTCAAAGAGACAATTCAGGTGAGCCTGGTGGCATTACCTTGCTGAATAAGGGCCTTAGATGATAAAAGTGAGTGCAGGAGATCTGTTATGCTTCAGTTTCAGTGAGGCAGCTGAGATAATATTGCATAATAGAAAGAAATGAGATGAATTCCTAGCTGATAAAACATGCCATCTGAGGGCTTGGCAGATGAGAAACAGAATGAAATCAATGGGCTAAAGTAGAATAAGAAAGGCTTTTGCAAAGAGATCAGAGCAAAAAGTAACAGTAGGGAGAAAGTAGGTCTATTAGCAAATGAGGGTGGGAAAGAAATTAATGATGGCTCGAAAATGGCTGAGATTGAGAAGCTGGTTCTCTTTCACCCAAAAGCATCATGAACGAGATGAAAAAATAAAAAGAACAGTTTGAAAATGTAAAGGACAATCTGTAAAATAGCTGTTAAAGAGTAGGTATGGGAAGCTTGCAACAAGATAATGTTGTAGGTCAGCTCTTCTGGGCAAGATAGTGTACCAGGATGTTTTGGCTCTACAGGACCCATCGAGTCCCAGTCAGACCCAGCTGGGATCATTAGGCAGTCTCCATAAAAGGCTCAGAACAGAGCTGGCAGATGTGTCTAGGAGATGATCAATTTTTGGAGGAATCCCAGCTCCAGAGATTTGAAAGAGCAGGCAGGGGCCATAGCAGAATGCTTCCAGCTAAAATGGGAAAAAGATGAGAGTGTGCAGTGACAGAGAGTGGAGTTATTGGCAGGTCCTCTCAAGAGTGGAGGGACTGACCAGCTGCCTTACACACAGGCAAACAGCTGCACAACACGTGTGCTAGGATACTTACTGTTGTTAACTTTGCTGCAATAGTGGCAATTATTTCTGAAAAGGCAGGCAGATTTGAGGAAATACTTAAAAGGCTTTCTTTTCAAGAAAAGTCAGTGACCTTCAGAAAATAAGTGATCCTGTAAGTAACTATCATTTCAGTCTAATTTCTATCTCCAGCAAAATAATAAAATATTTGGAAAATTGAAGTCCATAGACAATGAAACCATAAGCAATAGAAAGTGTACAGAGAAACTCCATGGCCAAACTAAGGCATGTGATTTTTGTAAAGAGCTCAAATTTGGAAGACAAAGGGGATTTATAACACACATGGATTGTTGCAAAATATTGGATAGCTTTAAATTCTCTATTAACTTACAGGAATTCAGAGAGGAATATTGGAGAACGAGAACTGCCCTTGGGAGCCTGAAAACATGGCTTTATTAAACTGACAGCTCATGCAGCTCCAAGGGACGTATCCTTTTCCTGGCCTGAAAATATCTTTGGGGATTTTGCCTATTTCTGCTCAAAATACAAACAAAAACTTGGGGCTTGACTCTTTGGAAGTTCCCCAGTGTTACCTGGCAACTTTCTCCCTCTGTTTCACTCCTGGAAAAGTAGCCCTGGAATATCACTGAAGAGGTCCCAGAATCAGTCTTGCTAAGTATGACAGTGCTGCCCTTGCTGTGCTGCCCTAGAGCAGGCTCATGTAACAAGCCCTGTGCTCTGAAGGCTGCTCCCATATCAGGATTTTGAATGTTTTGACTTTCTTTCATGATCTTGACCTGCAAATCACAGATGTTCCATGCAAAGCACAGTTGGCTGTGGCCACAATCCTTGGTTGGTTTGTGGATGATGCATCTGGCACTTGGATTGGGATGATAGCAACTAATGAACATGGTGAAAGAAAAAGATTTATTTCCTTTCTTCCTGCCTGGATAGGAATGTTTTTCAGCTGAACTTGTCTTTATAAATAATGCACTATTACACACAACTTCTATCTGTCATTTTAATTTGTTTCCTTTCACTCTCCTCCCCCCACACATGTTCCTCTCCCTGTGGACTCTTCTGTTCACTTTCTCTCTTTCTCCTCCAGAGTCTTCTGTGTGAAAATGAAAAGGAGGGAAAAAAGCCTCAGCTGAAAACTGCTATTTGTTTATCTCCAAGCTGTCTGCCTGCTGTCCACATATATTGCTATTTGGTCCCAAAGGGAAGAATAAATCTTTGTGGGGAAAACCCAAAACTTTTGGAGTTGAGCAGAGCCCTAAGTTCCTTTTCACAAAGATGGAGTTTAACAAAAGTCCTACCACCTGGGGAAATCTCTCAAAGGCCCAGGCTCACATCACACCCTGATGGGCAACTGCAAGAGGCTGTGAAGGAAAGCCTTGCTGAGATACGTTCCTCTTGTTCAAGGCTCAAGCTACAACAAAAGAGAAGACAGGAGAGGGTTTGTCATTCTCTTGGATTCTGGTACAGAGAGTAGTTCCTGACTTTCTCTTTGGCCCACTGAATATGAAACAAAAGGGCAGATAGTTTTTAATGAATAAAACTTCATTAGTAACATTTCTGGAGCTTCCCAGAAACTCAGTTTAGGAAGAATAATCTAACCTGCATGACAAAAAAAAAAGCTTCTCTGGCATTCAGATAGTGTGGGGAATGTGTCCAGCTCTTCCATGAGCATTCCAAAAGGACATAAGCATTTGATTAAGGGTCTCAGACCCTCAGCTGCTCATCTATAGAATGAGGCCAATAACACCAAGTACTTGTATCTCTGGTTTTGAAGGCCCAGGGATGTCTCTCAGTCTGTGCTTGTCCCATGCCTGGCACAATGGACCTG
The DNA here is from genome assembly GCF_023055355.1 of Agelaius tricolor. Taxonomy (NCBI): domain Eukaryota; kingdom Metazoa; phylum Chordata; class Aves; order Passeriformes; family Icteridae; genus Agelaius; species Agelaius tricolor. Next base: position 24,922,606 of record NW_027269269.1, read on the forward strand.
TGAGCACAGGTGAATAATTACAGAGACACATTCCAGCAAAAGTAGGTTAGGATGGAGTGGAAGAATTTATGACGGCTACAGAGCACTAGATAAGCTTGCTCTATACAAGTATAAATACCTTTCAGATAAGACATCTCAGTTCTGCCAGGATGCGGGGAATGAATGCTGATATTTGCAGCTTGCATGCAAATTTCTTTGCCTTATCCCTGAAAGAGCCAAGTTGCTGTCAGTGCTGTCAGAAATCTGGTCACTTGTGTCTTAGTTACTCCCCAAAGTGAGAAGGCACTTTTAAGCACCTTGTGATGTGTTGGTTTAGCCCAAAGCTGTTGTAGCCATGGGAAACCTTCCATGACTTAGGCTGGGGCAGCACTACAGATGTACACCTATGGTAAGACCTGTTTTGAAAAGTTCTTCAAGAAATTCTCATCTCATGTTCAGGCAACCTTGTATAACCGGAACAGAAATGTTCTGCAGTGGGGCATGAGCTTTGCTGAAGCTCATGGCAGAGATGAGGCACAGATCTGCTGCCAGGTCAGCACCCAGCCATGACCTGCTGTCACTGTCCCTAACCACTTCTCTTTCCTCTTCTTTACTGAAGTTCTTCTGCTGAGCTGGGTGGTTCTGGCTTTCCAGGCCCAGCTGAGCTGAGACTCTCAAGTTTTTTGTGGGCAGATTTTCCTTTCAGATTTCTGCTTTGTGAGGTCACCAGCCCTTCAATGTTCTCAGCTCTTCAAGAACTGTTCTCTTCAAGATACCCATCTACCCTTGGCTTCCTGGGCAGATGGATACCCCCCCAGGATCCAGATACTTGAGGGAGAGGGTGGAATGTCCTAAAGTATTTCTGCTTTCTTCAAAATATTGATCCTCTTCTGGTTTTACTGTTTCATTGTAAGAAAGATTTCTTACAAAAAGGAGAAGAAAAAATAAAGCTTACAGTTTCTTGGGGCAATGAGTAGGGAGGAGAATTGCTTTTCTGTCTTTCTTTAACAATGCTCTCTATTATTTGCCTATCTATTTATTTCTGAACTTATTGTTAGGCACGCATGTCAAACACTATCAGGCTAAAACATCTAATTGCACCAGTGTCTATGTTGCACATGTTCCACCCTGATGTCTGTATTTACACCATGAGCAGCTAACCGGTCCAGTCAAATCCCACTTCCAACTACAGAAGGCCAGGATGCTTTTGAAAGGGGATTGTTAGAATCACAGAATCAAGGTACTTGGCATTGCTTGAGGAGAGCATTGGAAAACAACACACTTATTAGCTGTCTTCTTAATGAAACCCCAGTGCAAAATATCCCGTATATGCCCAGCGTGGTTGGGGTTGGGGGCGTGTGTGACATCCAACCTAGGGAAGAGTTGCTTAGCAACTGTGTCCTGCCCTCAGGCTGCCTGCAGCTGCCTGTGATGTTCTGCTTTGATGATAGAAATTCTTCCATCTTGTGTTCTCAGGGCTCTCTGTGTGTATCCCGCTGGGTGTACGTTGTGTGCATAGATTTTTCTATTGAGCTTGTCTGATCTTACCAGCTTAGGTGCCAAACTCACCTGCTCCTGCAGTCTGAATTCATCTTTGTTAATTAAGGGCAAGGGTTGTTTTTCTAACACCTGGTTTACATGAGAGACTTGTACCAGTTGAGTGCAAGTGATTTACAGGCTGGTTGTGTAAACTACTTCTTTTCCCTCCCTTGTGGAAACTGCTTTACATGTGCTCTTGGGTGACCTTGCCATTAGGGGGGCTGAGAGAGATAGTCTACACAAGACAAGGAGAGACTTGTCCTGAGTCAACTTAGAGGTAGCTAAAGCAATTTTAAAATCTAATTTTAATGAGTGCCACTCACAGGCCCTCAGTGCGAAGTGATCAAGTTATTGCTGTGACACTTGATTCAGTAGACACATTTTACTTGGTGGCTGAGCTGAGGGCACAGAGAAATGGATGGTCCTGCAAACAGCTGAGTCAGTGGAAAATACTGCAGCTGCTGCCAGCTGCTGCCCTCATGGTGCTGGTGATGCCATCCCTCAAAGAGTTGCCAGCTGAGCTGCTTCTTTCATTGCTCCTCTCTGTTTCAGTCTGAATGGGCAAATTTGTCTTAAAGACTAAAAGTAGCAAGTCTCAAAGTTGAGACAAGGCAGTAACCTCTGGTGGAGGACAGTTCACAGCAGGCTTCTCTTTCCTTGACTTGCTTGGTATAGCAGAAGGTCCTGCAGTCTTAATCTTGTACTTGGGCAAGATGTTTGGTTACTCCCTGAGCTCCAGTAATTGAAATGCTTTGGAGGTGGTACCGTATTCATTTGGCATAAACAACCTGGGAGTCATTCAGAATGAAATGACTCTGTAAAAGTGCTGAGTCTGTGAACAGACCCAGTCAGAAAAGCATCTCCCTCGTGAGCTACCTCTGCTGACAGCTCTTTTGACAGATAGGAAGCAAAGGTGCTGAATATCAGAGCAGGAAAAGGAAATAGACAACTCTAGCTGCATTTAGGTGAGGGCTTGTTTGTTTCCCGTGGTGCTTTCTCAAGATCACTGTCAGAGTCTCCACAGGAAGAATTTTTCCCCTGTTTCTGCTTTCTCTGGGGAACTGTTTGATAGGCACCATGGATTTGCTTGCAAGCACTTTAAATAATTTCCAGAGCTTTAAGTCCCAGAAGGGGGTCTAATTCCCAGCTGAAGCTGCTCAGTGGTTCAGGTCAGACCCCTGAGAGATGGCCTATCTGATGAACAGGTGCACCCTATGGAGCAGGGAATGTCTCAAGTGCCTTAAAGGAGAGTGTTGTTATTTGTAAACACATGTTATGATATTTTGCCTGCATTATGTTATTACCATAATCATTACTTTTACTGCCACTCTGTGGGTTTTGCCTAACAGTTTCATTTATACATATCAAGGCCACTTCTGCTTCAAGAAATCATGAGATAAGATTAAAACAGAGTGGAAAATGTGTCCAGCAGGCTTGTGGTGGTAGTCACATCTGCTCTCATAAGAATCTTCACACCTACTGCCTGGCTCTGTGCCCTTCTCAGGGCAAACATTCCTATACCAACAAAACCCAAGTTCTCTTGAAAATTCTAATTGGAAAATATCAATGATATTCTATATACCTCTAGGCCACACAAATAGACAGTGGTCTTCAGTCCTGGCAGCTCAAATTAGTGAGAGGAGGAAACAGAATGGGCAAAGCATGAAAGAGGCAAAGCAGAAAAAGAATGGCAGAAAGGGACTGGAGCTGGAAGAGGAGAAAGGTTGCTATGTAAAATAAGCAAGGTAGATTAGAGGGAGTTGCAAATCCTTTTGTTAGACCAAATGATACAGAGGAGGGAAAATAGTGTGGATTTTTGGTCAGCAGAACATCAGCAGAACACTTGATGTAGTCCCTGTTGGAGACCATAAAAGGTGGCTCTGTTGACCATCTCTCTTCTGTCATCTTGCCTCTATGAACTTTGGGCTCTTTTCAGACTTTTCAGGCTTCTGCAACATTGACTATTGTTGTCTATTAAAGATTTAGAACAGGACATATTCCCATTTGCCATGTTATGAATAGGGAATGTCTAGCTGATGCTGTTGAGAATCCCTAGCTGTCAGGAACTTCTCTGTGCAGATCCAGGGTGGTGAAAAAGATGGAATAAATCCAGCTGTAGGGCAGGAATGGAGGTAGGTCATCTTCTGGAGAGACTTAAGCCATTCCAATTCATTGGTTTGTTGATAGTGAAATCTCTTATGGGATAGGACTATGAAACACCAGCAAACCAAGTTCTTATCTACTCCCTTTTCCTCAACTTTAAATACTTCCAGGTGCTAGGACAATGATACAGATTAAGCTATTAAGTTTGTCCAGACAGTGTAATCACACTGGGAACTGGGAAGCAAAGGACCTGAAAGCTATGCAGCAGACGTGAAAAAAGCCTGGCACAAGCATGAATAAGTATCTGGAGCAGGGAGCTTGTTTTTATTCTTTGCAGCAGGCTCTGTGCTCACCACAGCCACTCAGCTGTCTGAATGTGTATGTAAAGCAGTATTATAAATCTGTGGTGCTACATGTGCGTTTTTATTCCTATTACACTGTATACATATTTTATTATGTTTATCATTAATATTCAGCATGGGGTATTAGCAGAAGTCAGAAGCAGTCAGTTCTGCTGTGGTTCCTCCAACGAGCTTTCAAAAGGGCTTTCCAAGAGCCGAGACCTCTTCATTTCTGCCTTGCCTCATATGAGCTCCTTCCAAAGCTCATGAGAATCTGCTGCATTTCTTCATCCCTCCCCATGCCATTAGCTTTAGATACAGTGAGGAGCAGAGGCACAGCCTTCTGCCATAAACCCAGATTTTGCCTAACTGGATGAAAAGTGACGAGGATTATAATTAGTGTCCGTTTGAGTCTTTTGGTTGCAAAACTGGAAATGGGTTCCCTCAGCCATTTTCTTTTAATAATAATCAATTATTAATCACCTCAACAGAAGAGGGAGGAAAGGAAAATTACTGGTGCTGTGTGGAATAGACATGATGGGAAGTTGGGACTCTGGAGTCTGATTTGAGGAAATATTTGACTCATTAATTATTGCATTCTAAATAGGCTCTGAAACCCACTGGAGAACATATTTCTCTCCTTCCTTTGCCTGCCATGTGCAACCACATGTTGGAAATCTCTGCTTGCCCCCCTTTCTGACCCCAGCACTGCTATGAAGCAGCTGGAAGCTACAAAGGCATTCTGGTTAATGAGACAGGCAAAAAGACCTCTGTGTGTCCCTCAGTGCTTCAGAGAAGTCTGCATTATCCCACAGGTCAGCATGGCAGAATTCCTCTGTGGCTCAGATGGCAGACCTCCCCAGGGCCTTTGATTCTGCCTTGCCAAAGTAAAGAATAGGCCCAAAGGCAGGGTCTAGGAAGAGACATTCTAAAGGGAGCCATTTATAGAAAATAATGGCTACAAAAATAATAATACCAATAAAAAACCAAAACAAACCAAAAAACAAAACACACACACACAATAACCCAAATCAACAAACCCCAAAAAAGAACACACAGTGAATTTACAGGGGCCACAAAATTAGACAAAGTGCCAGTGTCTTTCTTGAAGTTCATACTTGACTGATATAGTTGTGCTTGGTGTTGATACAAGACAGGTCTTGCTCAGGAGAAATCAGTCTCTCTCTTGTAATGGTCATATTGATGCTTCAGTAGCAAGCTGTCCAGTTCCTTTTTTTTCTTTCTTTCTTGTAGGAGTAAACTCTTCTTTTTCCTCCCTTATGTTCTGTGCCCTCCCCATGGTTCTCAGCACTATTAATCAAGGAAGTTTTCCCTGGGTGTTCTCTCTCTCTTTCGCCTCCTGGTGTGAATTGTGCCTCATCATCTGCTGCTCTTTCACTGTGTTCACTGCTGTTTGAGCCGTTTTTCCTCTTCTCTTTACCTTTCAAACAAGTTCCATCATTATCACTGCTCCCTTTTCTGCTGCCAGTGCTCACTGTAATCCTGGTGGTGTCCTCCTGTGTGGACCACACTCAACTCTTCCATCTCCTTCAGTCCATCCTTTCATCTCTTGTTTGTCTGCCTGGACCCTACCGCATCTCTCCCTCGCTCTCCTTCCTACTTCTGAAACCTTCCCAAAGGGAAGTGTATGTGCCTGGGTGAAATTCTTCCTCCTTGTGTGGACTGTTTTGCAGAATACTCAACACAGAACCCAAGGCATTAGGTTGAAATTTTGCTCTTGTTTATGCTTTCTGGGCAAATGACTTGTTTCTCCATGTCTCTGTTTTTCAAGGTGTAAAATAAAGAAGGTGATGCTGATATCCCCTTTTAAAAAAATTGTTAGTATTTGAGATCTGTGAGTGAAAACTTGCAGATGAGTAGCACTGGTCAATATGCTTCTTCCAGCACCAGCTTTTACTGAGTTCTCACATTTATATTAGTCACGATTTCCTTATTGATATCTATGTCAGGTTCCTGCTCCAGCACCCCAGATACACACAAAAGCTGCTTTTGCCACATCCACTCCTTTGTTAAAATCCATCATCACTGACTTGTTACACTCAGACCTATTCCAAATTATCCCTTATGTGGTTCTTCCCAAAGCCATGCTGGGCTCAGCACCAGCAGCCATGAATACTGCAATTTTAGGGAAGGCTGATTAGTACTGTGGAGAGGTAATTCCCCAGTTAGGTGCCCAGATCTGAGCTTCTCTGATTTTCCTGTGCCCTCTGCAAATACCTGTGATGTGTGTGATCACACTGGTTTCAGCTAGTGACCCCCACAGTCACTGCTTCTTCCCACCCTTCCCCCCTGCTGTCACACTTGATCTCAGGCACCTTCTCCAGGCTGTTCCTTCCTACTCCATTCTGTAGCATCAAGGCTTCCCTGCTCTGTCACTGATCCTTCTGTTTCCTCTCATTCCCCCTTTGTTTCCCCCCTGTCCCCACCCACAACCAGAAGCCGCTTGAATGTGCTGGGGGTGCAGCAGCTGCCTGTGTCGAGCTTTCTCTCCTCCTTTAACCTGCTCCGTGGTGAGACGCAGGGCTCTCTGTGCCGGGGATACGCTCCGAGATGGATTGCTCTGTGCTGTTTTCCCTTATGCGCCAAAAAGCGCCTTCGGGCTGCTCCAACATCGCTTTCCCTTCGCCGCTTGATGGTGCTCTTGGACACAGCAATTCTTCACTGTGCTGCAAGAGGGGCCAGTGCAGCCAGAGTCTGCCAAATCGGCCACTAGCTCGGGGAGGAGCGAGGTTATCCCAGAGCTCAATTCTAATCCGTAGCTACGTTCCCATCTCTAAACAATGTGCTTTTTTTTTTTTTTTTCTTTTTCTTTTAATGCAGGAAGAGGCATCCTAAATTTTTACCTGTTTGGGTAAAAGCCTGCTTGCTCCTTTTCCTGTTCTGTATTCCCTGTTATCTTGACTAGCTTATTTCCTCCCTGTTTGGTCAAACTGTTTTTTTCATTTCCTACATTCTTTTTTTCCTTTTCCTCATTTGTTTCCCCTCTCAGGTTCTGTTTCCTCCATGTTGCTTTCACCTATGCTTTTCCCCCAGTGCCTTCCCACACCTCCCAAATGTATTTTCCTGCTTCTGTTAGCTTTTATCTGCTTTTCCTTCCTCCCTCCCTCCCCTTTTCTCCTGTAATGCTCTCCCTAGAGTTCACAATCTGAGGTGCAAAGTCCCAGTAAGTCATAAGACACCCTCAATATCATTCTCTTCTTCTTGCCTCTGAAATTCCCAGATCTTGCCTCTCTCTGCTTCTGCTGCATCCTGTCACCTTGCATTAAAGAAACCAAAACAACTCCAAACTCATCCTCTTTTCTGCATCCTTTTTTCTCCCATGGTTGCCTTGCTAGTGGTGCTGTTGGGAGCAAAAGCATGCCCTGCAAATTAACAGAGAAGCCTCAGACAGAGAGCACCTCAGGAAAATTCCCTCTGTATCTGCCAGAGCCACAGAGAGAAACATTTGAACTGCAACTGCTGTGAAGAAATTCTCCCAAGAAGGCTTGCAGCAATTCAAGTGCAAAATTCATGTTGTTGGGTATATGCTCTCAGAAGCAGAGTACTGGGTAGCTTTGACCACTACTTTAGGGCTTGAGAATCACCAGTGCCATTGTAGCTTCAGCTAAGTTTCATTTTTCACTCTAGTGTAATGGTTAAAGTCTCTTATGAAATGATAGCAGGCTTCTATCCAAGCCAGAGGTCATACAAGCACACTTTAGCCACACAGGAAAGACAACTTCAATGGGCTATGAAAAAATTGGGATGGTGTGTATGCATGTGAGAGAGTGAATGTAACGTCAGCACAAGTATGGAAAAAGAAGGGAGATGAAGCACAGCCTGCTCAAGCAGCTGGTAGCCTGACCCTAAGGAAAAGCCTTGAGTTTGATGCTGTAAGCAAAGAAACTCTCTGGCTTTTTTGATTTCTCCTACATGGGAGAAAATATTAGTCCATGCATTCTTTGTAAATAAATAAGATATGAAAAGACGTCTTTCCAGTTCCTGATTCCCCTGCAACAATTCACAACCCCCTGAATTTTGGTTAGTGGTATGGAAGGCAGAAGGGAAAATGATGCTATGAATTTTTAAACAAAGCATCAGAGCTCTAGAAGCTGTGTTTTATCTGTGAATCTCAAAGCAATGTATAAAGCAAGATTGCTTTCTTCTCCCCATTTTATGGAGATGAATACTGAGGTCATCCACTGAGGTGAAACTTTTGACAAGGGACTTCCCGTAACTCTCAGAAATCAAGTTCTTATCTCCCCTATCCCACCTGCAGCTATGTACCCTGTTGCCTAATGCATTGTCATTAGTCCAAAACCACAGACAGCGAAGGGTTATGTGCTGGTCAAAGGTGAGGACACAGCTTTCACTCTGAGCAGTTTTACTGAGTGAACCAGTGTTCACTCTTGAATGAGTTGTTTAGGTTTCCTTGTCATTCACAGTGATGTAAATAGCAAGTTCTGTTTGAGGTGTGAGCCCCTGGGTCAGACCCCAGGCCCACTTCTGAAAGAAGCCCAGGATTACCCCTAGAATTGCCAAAGTTCTCCTGTGGGACAGGACCTGTGCTGTAAAGCACCATAAATGCAATGGAGCTAGTGGGCCAGACTTGCCAGCTAGGGAGGCACCATTACAGTTCTCTAATCTGGTCCTTTGTGGTCAAAGCTCATTTATTTTCTGTAGAAGATGTTTCTAACCCACAATGCTCCTATAGCCCTGAAATGCAAGAGACAACCCTCTGGCTGGGATAGGATGTCATGATCAGATCCTTGTGAGTGAGATCAAAATCAGTCTCTCAGCACTTATGAAACTATTAGAATAATATTGACTTAGTGGGGCATTGTGACAATTACTGAAGGACTGTAATATATTTTGAAACCTGCAGATGACAGTGGGAGAACATAATGATCATTTTCCTCCTTCACTTCTTCTGTTTATGGATCTCAAAGTACCCCATTAGCATTATTAAACTCCAGAGTTCCGTGTGAGGATGTTGAGTAATTCAATGAATCCATGTCCATAGGAATAATTTTTGATGGTCTTTACACTGTACATCATGTTGACTTCCCTCTTCATTGCAGCACCAGTGATAAATCTCAGGTCCTCTGGCTCCAAAAGAAGAGGCACTTGCCTCTTAAAAATCCCAGAGCATCTCCATTAATTGTCATCAGCATGGGGACTCTGCATTCCATTTAGCAAACTCTGACCCCAACCAACAGGCAGGATGTGGCAGTTTCCAGCTGAAGCTGGAGTGTCTTAGCAACCTCCAGTGTCCACCAGCATCATCTCCATTGCAGCTCTGTGTGGGAACTGGACTTGCATAACCTTGGAGGCAGCCCTGTGTGGGAGAAAGGAGAGACTTCTTGTTCCCTGGAATAGGGTCAAGGCCTCATTAAGTTTGGCTGCTCTTAAAGAAGAAAACCAAAGATACCTCTGTGTCTTTAAAACATGAATGCTCAGGTTGTGGCTGTTATTAGTGATTTACAAAATATTTATGTGGTTACCTCAGGAATCCTGAACTCCTTTTTGGGGGCGCCTGCTTTTCCCCCATAACAAAATTGAGCAAGTAGATTCCTGATTTTGGTGCTCTGAGTCACATCTATGTTGGGAACTCTGTTAAGGCTGTGTGACTGTCTCCCTGATGTTCTACTTGACAACACATACTTCAGTCAAAGACTCCCCCTACCCCAGCCTCCTGCTTCCCCTCAGCTTAGATCCCATTTCTCTTCTGCTACAGCTGCCTGGCTTCTACAGTGGGACTTTCTTCAAAAGGACACCATCAAATTGTATCAACCCCCACATTGTGAGCACAGCGTAGGCTCTGCTGCCTGTCCTTGCCAGCCTAAATATAGTTAAAACCCTTGAAAGCTATGAGGAGAACAATGGAATAAAAGTAAATTGAGGGGATGTTCCTTCCACTCCCTTTTTCCCATGAACGCACATGTCTGTGTTCAAGTGCAATCAGAGAACACTCTCTGAAGTGCTTGGATCTGAGCTAGCAACCATCACTTCTGTACAAGTGGGGCACCAAGCATGAGTTAATATGTTTTAACATGCCTGGAGTACTGCTGGCTCCTGTCAGGCCTTCCTGAGAAGGCAGGGGAATATGTGGGCTTCAATATTGCTGACCTTACTACAGTTTACAATGCTGATATTTAAATAACCATGAAGGGGAGCTAAACAGAAGACCTTGCTATGGTGACAGTAGCAATTCTCTCCTCTCAGGGCTTCTCCTTACTGTTTTCTGGAGAGTCACATAAGCATTAATTTATGCATTGTTATGCGTGTCTATGTATGTATGTGGAAAATCAGCACATGCAGATTAAAAAGACAGGTGTGACTCTGGGATGAGAAAGAGGTTCTGGGCAGGTGCACTGTGAATGCCAAGAGCTTCCAGTACAGCTACAGTTTCCAGTCTGGGACTCAAATTCTTTTCTTGATTTGAGAGAAATTCATATCCTTCTCTAGCACAGCAGTTGCACTGTGCAATGCTAGAGAAATGGGGAGGAAGGAGAAGGTTTTCCTCTCATTTTTGCTTTATACCTTTGCAAATTACAGCTAGTAGCCTAGGAATAGGGCTGTTGGAGCTATAAGGTCTTGTCTGGGCTACTGAGATATCTCTTCACATGCTCAGAACTGCTCTGAATGAACAGGCAGGGTTGCTGCTTGTTTTGCTGTGATGACTGCCTGGCTCAGCACACCCCTCACATCCCCCAAGGCTCCTGACAACTCAGAGCTGGGGACACTGCAGCTGAAGAGACCAGCAGGAGCAGAGAAGATAAAAATGAGTGGGACACCTAAATCATCAAGAGAGCTTAAATCTAATCCCAGCTCTTTCCTTTCCTCCACCAGTGTGCTCTGCAGGCCCAAGCAAAGAACTTCCTTTTGCTATGCCTCAGTTTCCCTGCTAATTAAATGGAGATCATAATACACCTCTCCCAGGAGAAACGTGGTGAGAGATCAGTCAGTATCTTTAAAGTGCAGTCAGATCCACAGATAAAAGGTGCTGCGGAAGAGCATTGTTAAAAGTCCACAGTGACACCCCACAAAACCTCCTGAACTGAGCCCTCTTGTCAACCTGGATATTTTCACTGCACCTTTGAAGATGAAACTCTGCCGCTTACACTACTTTGCTACAATTCAGTAGGTTTTAAGAGGCCACAGGGGGACCTGTTAGAGCTAAAATGGATTGAAATTGTCTTTGAGCCTCTAGAATAATGAGTATTTCCTTTTCTTTACATTTTTGGATCCAGATGAGATGCTGTTCAGTTGCTGTCATTCTGCCAATGTATGACTTTCCATTGCATTCAAACCTGCACTCCTAGGGTCGGGCATTTGCAAGCAGATGAACGGTTTTTTTGGAAGTACATTAAGCAAAAGAAACTTAGGTAGGAAATTTTAATTACTTTTAAACTCTAAGCTACATCTTGTTCTCCCCATTATGTACCATTTTGACTCTGCATTACACAGATGCTGGCTATTTCTATTATTTGAATTAAGGTGATGATCTTCTTTGTATCCAGGCACATTTCATGATTATTATTATTTTATATCTCAGCAGTGCCAAAAAGAGAGGAGACAAGATTAAGATGCTCGAATAAGGCCTGATTCCCAGGCCTGGCATGGACTTTCTGTGTGAACTTTGGCATGTTGCTATGCTGCCTGTCTTTCTGCTTCATTTTCTCGTCTCTGAAATGACACTTCCCTGCTTTACAGGGTCAGTGCATTCATTGGTGCAGGTTGGGTCTTACAAATATGATACAAAGGGAAAGTCTCTGATTCGTGCCCAGTTGTGTTAGACACTGTACAGGCCTCCATGAGGCTGTGCCCCTGCCTTGCAGAGCTTGCAGATGAATGTGATGGTAACCTAGCAAAGATTTCTGAAAAGAGGAAAAGATACCATTCCTTTGTTCCATAGGAGGTGGGACTAAGTTAAAACACAGAGAAGCATCATGATAAGAAGGAGGATGAAGCCATTTAAAAGGCTGCTTGGAGGTATGATGGGGCTTCCTTCTGCAGGGCTTTAAGGGAAATTTCTATTTGACTGCCTTGGTTGTAAGAGATTGTGCTCTTGGATGGGGGAGAGACTCAATATCATCTGGGTGCCCTTCAGATTTTCTAAATTCCTGATTACTATGGAGGTTTTCTCTAGAAGTGAAACTAAGAAGTAAATGGTATTTCGATCTCTCTTTTGATTTGTGGAATTCTAAAATATTTTAAGGGGAAGTGTGAGATACTTTAGGAACAATGCGTTTGTCAGGATTCTCTGCAGCATAAGTGAACCATAAGTGAATAAAGGTGACCTTCACTGGCCCTTCAGAAGTAGCCTGTGATCTCTCCTCACTGCTGTACTGGTACCCAATCTGATCTCACCCTACTTTGAGCAATCTGTTCGACCAAATGGCCTGTGATGGTCTTGTCCATCCCAAGTTATCCTATGAGCCTTTGATTCATTTTGCTGCTGGGAATTCTGAGGGATGATGCAGATTCAGCTGTACCCCTTATATTTATACAGAGAACCAAACTGAGGAGGGCATATCTGCACTACAAAATCACAGAAAATCTGACTGGAAGAGCTCTCTGGGAATCACGTAATCCAGCTTCTCTGGGACCATCATCAACATGAGATCAGATCGGCCACAGTTTTGTTGAGCTGAATCTTGAAAGTGTCCAGGAAGAGAGATCTCAATATCTGATCTGCTCTGCACCTTGGTAGCTGAAAGAAAGCTTGCCAGAAGTCACTAGGCTCTCTTTTTAACATTTAACATGAACATAATTCACTATTGAGACCCTGCTCTTAGCCAAAAGCCATCCTTCCTGCAACTTCCCTGTGACTTCCCAGTTCAAATCTAAGATAAGCCTTGATAATCCATGCTGGTGATATCAAGAAAAGTCCATTTAAGACAGACAGGCTCTTGCTCCCCTTTCCCCTTGAAAAGCCTGGCCAAACTGACAAAACCCATGTGCTGCAGTCTTTTGTGATGCTCTTGATTTTTTTTTACTTGTTCCAATGTCCACTTTCCATATGAGCAAGCTGGTGTTTGTTGCCTCTGGACAATGCAGCCACTGATATTTTCTGCCAGCCAAGTCTTCCCACAGCAGTCTCATGAAACATGCCCTCGTTGGCAGCAGGTTACAGGCTTCAACCTGTGAGCCAAGGGCTCATGGCAGATGGGTCTGAATGCAAAGTTTGGTTTTGGATTCAGTTCTGGAACTGAACAGTTTGAGATGGAGTCAAATGCAGAGCTTTTTTATTGGATCTTTCTCCTTCTCTTCTGCTACACTTGCAACTGAAGTTGGGCTAATTCAGAGCTGAGCTCCCTGTTGGCCAGATCTCTGGCTGGATTTTCATGGGAAGTGACACAAATCTGGGGAAGAATCATTTCCAAACCGAATCAAAGTTGGATGTAACTGAGTAGATGCTAGGTGAAGCTACTGAGAGGCTAGAGGGGACTCCATTCAGGCATACATGAACAGGTGAAATACTAAGCTTGTGTTCCTCACGTTGATAACTTGAGTCGGTGCCTAAACTTAGGAGTGACTGAGAAATCTCACTGTATTGAAAGCTCAAGACTTTTGTATGCATCTTTACACTGTGAAATATGCCATGGTTTGTTCAGCTCCTCTCCAGTCTTTCCAGTATCTAAGCACGTATGCCTTTCCCTCTGTGCCCCTTCCCTCCCCTTTGTGCAAGGCACAGGAGAAAACAACACAGGCAAATTTTGCAAAAGCTATTTCAAGTCGGTAATTTGCTAAGTGCTTGGAACTTGTCGCTTTTTTTTTTCTATGTTAAGTAATTTATAAATAAAAATAAATTCACACTCACTCTAATATTTGCTTGTTCTTGAGTTCTATTGGCGAGATGTGTGAAAATTGCCTGATGGTTGCGATCACTTGCAAAAGCAAAGTTACAGGGAGTAATTATGGATGGTACTATAGAACAGAAGGATAATTTGATCTAAAAATCCGATCTAAAGCTCTCGTGCAGGGACATATTTCTCTGGGAGAGGAGTTTGTAAAGCAAAAGAGAAAAAAACCAGCATGGATGTGAGCTGTGGAAAAGCAATTATTCTCTCATAATATGGGAACACAGTGTGCTTGGCTCAGGAGAGGTATGAAATACAGGAGAAAGAAGGGGCTGTAAGGAGGAGCCTTTATGCATCCCAGCAGGGTTACTCAGGAAGGTTATTCAGAATGTGTTGGGAAGACACAAACTCCTGAGCCCAGCAGGGCAAAATGGATGTGAGAGGAAGGATACAGAGCACTGTGTGTTGACCTTTAAATTTGGAACACGAAGAAGATCTAGGATGCCCCAGATCTGCTTGAGGTCTCTGCCCTGTCCACAACAGAGATCAGATGGGGCAAGAAGTTCCCAGGTATGTGAAGCAAGGGCCAGGATCATCTGGCTTTTGGCAACCCTCAAAGCTCCCTGAAAGCCTTTGAGACACAAGCAAAAGAGCAGAATTTTCTAGCTTTGGTCTTCTAAGCATTTCTCTGGGATGCAGAAACACTGTCAGAGGATACCCCTTTCATTTGGGGTCACCATTATCCTCTTGAGATTTATCAAGGATTGGTGAAGGCTCTTGTTTTTCCCCCACACAATGACTTCACTTCCCTCCCTTTTCTGTGTGTGGCCCCATAGTCACAGTAACGCCGGCCTGTGGTCTCTGGAGAAGGCATCTCCCATCATCTGCCCATGTCTCACACTTAAAAATGGCCACTTTTTGGCAGGTTTTGTCCCATGGAAACAGATGTGTACGAGGCATTGCAAAGCATCTACTGTGAGTGATTTTTATTACCAGCAAATATGTACCACTCCCCTGCCTGACCTACAGCACTGGGGTCCCAGAGGGCAGCAGCTGCCTTGATGTACATCCATGTTTTAAACACCCAGAGAAGTGCCAGTTCCCCACAGGCACTCACCAGGTTAATGGCAACATACAGCTCTGCTCACATCTAACAAGATTTATACACAGGCTAATGACTGCATGTTTTCACTTTAATCAACACACAAATCGCCTTTTATTATTATGGTCGGGGTTTTTTTAACTCCAATTTAATTTATAATTTAATTATGCTCCAGATTGTAATTGTTGATATAATCCACATCTCTAATTCCATGTTTCCTTTGTGCTTCACCCTAACCTTTCAGCAAGGGGCCCAAGGAGTGCAATGAGTGAGTCAGTGCACAGGCCAGGAATCAGCTCTTGATCTGAGCACAAAGAAATGCATTTGATGGCCTCAGGCTGGTCTGGCCTAGGAGCCCTGTGTCATTTCCACAGGCTCGTTTCTCTCTGCCCTGCACTAGAAATCACATGCTGGGAAGGGAGATCACAGAATCATTTAGGCTGGAAAAGACTTCTAAGATCATGAGCTTTCAAGAATCCAATTTGGTAGCTGAACATGTTAACCATCTTCTCCCTCCTGCCTTAATTTTGTTCCCCTCATTAAATGTCACCACTCTGACAGCTGAGCTTTGGCAGGAGATTGTGTGAGCTCTCCTGACCCTATTCAGCGCAAAAGAAATTAGCTAAGCTTAAATTACTTTTCAGCATAGAGGACAATAGTGCAGAAATGAGTGGACTCACAAGACTTAACCATGCTCTGAAGTTCAGATTGCTCAGAAGCCTGCGGGTGTAATACCATGAAGTCCACAGATGTTGAACTTTGGTTTTACTAACACAATGTCCAAGAAAATGCTCATTTTCACACGCATACAGGCAGTGATATTTCTGAATGTGCCATTTTTGTTAAGGCACCTTAGCGTTAGCCATGAGTAGCTAAAGTGTCAAAATATCATTTTTCATATGAGGCCTTGAGTTAAGTGTTATGTGTTAAATAATGAGGCTTTGAGGATATTTTTTTACTGGTGAAGTCATACCTGAGCCCAACTTTCAGTGTGGCAGTGATGTGGCTTCTTAGCAAGAAACTCAGAGCTGGTGTGGGGAGCCCTGGGCTGGCAGAGCAGGGGGCTGCAAGACAGGGCCATTGGCAGGGCTGATTTTGGGCATACCAGGTCTTGGGTATTGAAATATGGATGTCTTGAAGGTTCAGCTTTCCCAAATGGCAAGCCTTATTTGTCTTGAGCCATGTGTAAATTTTACTTGGATGTTGTCAAGGACCTGAGTGCCATTTTTGGAAGGCCCCCAGATTTCTCACTGTACTTGCACCCATCCTTTCTCATCAGTGGGGACAACAGGCAGTGGCTCCCTGGCAGAGCTGAGCTTGGCACATAAATGGCTGCTGGGTATACCTTGATATAATTGTCTAGCACATCGTGGTAAAAAACAGCTGAGGAGCATTTATAGCATATTTCTGCTCTTTAGGTAAAACTAGAAAATGAGACTACTGTTTAATTCTCTTAGCCTGTAAATTCTCACAAAGAAAAATATAAAGCAGAATCAAAGAGAATGACAGATTCCCTGGGAAGTCTCCTAGCCAGGAGATCACTTCCCTTGCTCCCTGCAAACGATTGCTTTATGGGGTGCATTGAAGTCTGATCAAGAGCTCTTGGCTGATATAAACTGATGTTGGGTACAAATGCTGTATTAATGTGTGACAAGAGAAGTGAACAGAAAATGCCCTAAGTATAGCCCCTGGCTGAATGTGTGTGATGTTGGCTGCTGGATCCTTTGGGGTACCTGCACAGGTACAAAGCCTGCCTTCATTGAGTTGGCTGGTCAGCTGCTCAGAGGGATCTGAGATATATTCTCATGCAAGATTGGAAGGGATAGTTTCATAGTGTACATTTCCTGGTGGCATATCCCCATTCCCAAAACAAGACTGCTTCCTCTTTCATCAAGGTCACACAACTAGTTTGAAGACCCAGACCATGAGGACCAGTGGGCCTGGAAAATCTTCCTATTACAGGAGAATGTGAAGGATTCTCCCCCCAGAGTTCTCCCAGCCTGGACCTGCCTGAACCTCCCTAGGGGTGCCACTGTGGGAGTAGTTAGTGGTGGATTTTTGCCTCTCTACTTACTTCCCTACACTCCTTTATGAATGTTCCTAGTGCACATTAATGCACAATAGTTTATTCCGCTTTCAAACCTGCCTCACCTAAAGGCACTTGTGTTTTCTGGCAGGGTATCCATTAGGGAATGAATGAAGGGTAGTTAGTGTGCTATAAAAAATCACACCCTTACTTATTGCACACTTACTTCACTTTATACATGGAATATTCCAGAATGAAGAGTGTTTTCACTTTAATCAATGCACAAACTGCCATTTTATTATTATGGTTTATTTTTTTCTGATGTAATTTATGATTGAATTATGCTCCAGACTGGAGCATAAAAAATACTTTTATTCCAGTATAACTACTCCCCTTTGGAAGCAGAGTCATTATAATGGAATAAAGTCCATTTTATTCCAGAACAATGTAGTGCTCTCTACTGCCAGCAAAGGCCTGAATGTTGTAATTTATAAAGAGGGAAAAGTAAGGGTAAGAACAGGAGGAAAATTAAAGCAGGGATAGTCAACTGATAAAGGTCTTGAGAATATCATACACGTGAGGACTGAGTATAGCCCATAGTGAGGAACACTAAACATCTGCAACCTAAATAAAAATAATAAAAATGCCTCCTGCCTTCCCCTCATACATCTCATGAGGTGGTAGAAGGGGTTGTGGAGAAAGGATTGATGTCTCTTGCTGGGAAGTGAATTATTCAAACTCCTGGCTGCAGGGAGCTCCTACAGTTATGAATCCCGTTTGTCTTTGTGGTGTTGCCAAGGCAAAGGTAGCCTCTGGTTCTCCATGGGAAAAGGGCACCCTCAGTGTTGTGTTGCCCCTTGATGCTGAAGGGCAGCTCCCTGCCTGCTGACTCCCTGTCCCCCAGGTATCAATGCCACCCTGGCCAGCAGCAGCAGAGGCTCCCTGAGGCCGAGAGCCAGCTGTGCTACTGCTCAGGGCTGGGCAGTACAGGTGTACAGGGCAAGGATCCCTCAAGCATCCATGTGCAAGCATCCTCCTGTCCTTCCCTCCGCAGGATCTGCTTTGCTCACTATCTGTAGTATTTCTAATGGCAACTCAAAACCCCTCCTCTGGGACTACCAAGGCACAATCAGTTCCAAGCAGGCTGCTAAAGTCACAAGGAAACTCCAAATCCCAGATTTGGTGTAACAAGAGCTAAACATATCTTTTTTGCCCCTTAAAACAGTGAAGCATTATTTTAACCAGAGGGTAGCTACACTTTGCTAAATTCAGCTACAAAAGGAAATGTAATCATCCTCAATGATGAGGGCCAAACTGTCACATATCACAACACTGCTGTGTGTTTGCACTTAGATAAGGACTTGGTGAGCTTTTAGAATGCAGCCACAGGAAAATTATATTCTTTTTCCTCTCCTGTCAATAATTCCCCATGTGGCAATCAATTTGATCTTGCTGAGGGCCAGGACCTATCTTTCAGACCTATTCTTTCAGAATAGGAGTGAAAAAAGGGTTTTTGCTTCTTGTACTGTGAGGGTTGATGTCCTTATCCCATACCTGTTACCCTTACCTGCTCCATCCCCAGACACACAGCTGTGCTGGGCTGCTGGACTTGCCTGGAGAGAGGATGGAGAGTTGCTGGATGGGGAAATGTGGCAGAAACATAGCCTGCATTTCTGCTGTCCCATTTTGAGACAGAGATGGCGCAGGGTTGGGCTGGGATAAGAGAGCAGGTGGAGAGTCTGGGTTGTGCACGATACTGATATCATGATGCTTCTCAAAGAGAGTACTTGACATTTTTGGTAAACACAGGTGTATGCTTCAAGTGGACATGCTGTTGGGAGCATATTTCCTCCCACTGTATATACAGCTTGAAGAACAGCCCAGGCAGGCTGCAGTGCCAAGACATCCCATCTCACTTCCCAAGCTGACCATGTCTCCCCCACTGACCCCATACATCTTCCAGAGGTGTACATAAGTCTGTCAAGAGTGTGTATATCCTATCCTGGTTGGTACCACTATCACTGACACCTGAACTGTAAGATCATCTGACAACAACCTGACTCGTTTCAGCTCAGCTTTTATTTCCAGGCCTGGGCATCCTGCTCAGGCAACATATGTGCAGAGTGATAAGGGCCTTTGGAGGAGCCCCAGAGAGATATGGACTAGTGTTCACTCCACAGTGGCTGTATAACTAGAGGTGGGCACCAGGGTGAGAAAGGGAATTTATGATTTGTCAGCTAGATACAATATCCTTCAAAATATATTGTCTGTTTCTTTAGCAGGGGTTAGTGTGTCTCATAAAACTTTTGGCTACACATAAGGAAAATAAGTATTAAGAGATTTAGGTATAAATTCTGTCAAGATCAAATAAATCCATCTGCTTCTGACAGGTAGACTCTGCTGTGTTTGGGGAAGAGAAATCTGTGGGATGCGGCCTTAACAGACCTTTCTCTCCACTGTGAGGATATGAACAGCAGTAACTCCAGCAGTGACCTGCTCCTCAATCTGGAGAAGGCTGACCTCCTGTCCACCAGCACTCCTCCACCCCAGAGCTGGCAGCACTTGGCAAAGCCGTTTAGCAGCCGCCTGCAGATCCTTCCTATGACCTTGTGGTAGTGTCATTCTCAGATCAAGTTCCTTCCCGGGAATGTGACAGTTTTGGAAAGCCAGCAAAGCTGCTGCCTGGCTTCAGGCACAGCTTCAGCTACTTGAATCCAAGTGGGAAAGACCTTGCCAGTTTTGAACGCTTTTGAGCGCTCCCCTTTGGCTATTGTTGCTCATATTTTCTTTACAAATCTATTAGCTTTATCAGGCCCATTAAATAGCTATTAGGCTGCCCGTTAGCAGATGCTCTAGATGGCTTCACACGGAGGTCTCACCATGGGCTCCTTGTTTGTAAAAGGCAAGGAGAGAGAGAGGTGAGGTCAGGAAGTGGGCCGTGGGCTACTTGTGAAGGAAAAGGGAGAAAGAGAAAAGTCACTGCCACTACCAACTGCTCTTCACACGAGAGGGAGAGGGTTCTTGGAGGGTATTGTGTATGGGGAAAGGTAGTTGAAATAAACTAGACCTGTAAATCCTAGGCCAGGGCTGGTTGCTCACACAGCAGTGGAAAGACCAGAGTCCCTCGTGCAGTCAGGTTCTCCACATCATTTTGACACCAAGATCACTTCAGATATGCAGAAAGAAGTAAACCAGAATCACTGTTTGTGGTATAGGAAGCTGCTGGACAAATCAGGAGAAGCATCTAAAATCTGGTACTCCCGATCCAGCTACACAGGCTCTGCCCACCTGCCAGGCAACTGGCTTGGCGGCTGCAGGGCTGTGCTGGACTCTTTGCAGCTCTGGGACGAGTCCAAGCATGCATGTCCCAGGCTGGCATCAGCACAGCTTTCATCATGAGCACAAATCATGCAATTATCCCAGCCTCTGTCTGCCACTGTGCACTGCTACCTCTTTGCATTTCAGATCTCCTGGAATCAGTTGAGTCCTGCCTGCGGGTGCCCCGGGCAGCAGAGCAAACTCTCCTTCCTTACAGCCCAGCTCCAAAGGAAGGCCCTCCATTTCTTACAGGGTGGAGATGCAGGGTTGGATGGGCTTGAGAGGGGACAAAGAAGAGTCTACAAGGAGGAACTAACAATTAAATTTCAAAAAATGGTAAAAATAAGGTAAAAGCTGGCCATATTGTAAAAGCAATAGTCCTGCCCAGATACTCATGTTTGACTGGGAAAATGCCAAGTGGATTTATATCGTAAAGCTCTGCCAATACCCCTGATCCTACCCTGCAGCATCCTGCCCAATTCTAGTTCTTTTTATCTTGCCCTAATATGCATATGTGCACACACAGACACACAGAGTTTTGCCAAAGCACCCTCTGTCCTGCCCTTCTTCTCTGGCAGCTGTAGTGGTTCTGGGTATCCCTGAAGTCTGAGCAGTCAGGCAATCATGCTGAATTGTGTTTAGTGGAGCCAGGTTATTGTGATGCTGAAAAATGAGGACAAGATTGAGGCCATCAAGCTCATTTTTATTGTTCGTTGGAACTCCAGATGTGAAAGCTAATGGATTTGGATTGGTTGCTAGCAGCAAAGCCTCATCAAAGATCTTTTTTTTCCTCAGGGCGTTCAGTGCAATTCACTGATTGATTAGAGGCTTCAGATGGTTTGAATGTGGATCTGTGTTTGGGCTGGATCAGGCGCTCCTGAGGAAACCCAGCCTGCAGCCTTCAGGCTCAGGCAGGAGCACTGCAGTCTCAGCTCTAGCAGGCTGGGAAGCTCTCAGGGAAGAGAGACAGTTTTGCAGAGATGTGCTTTGTTACCTTGTTGGGTTTAGGAAATGGAGGGAGGGAACTGGAAGGCAGAAAAATCTCGGGACTATACAAAAGGACTTCCCCAAGAGAAGATTTTCTTACACGACAAAGGTACAAAAATGGCTTTCTGCAGATGGATAGTGTAGGCTTTGAGGAGTACAGAAAGGTAAAGAGAAATATCTCCTCCTGGGAAGGTGGAGGTGTCTCTAAGGAGAAGATACTGAGGTGACTGGAAGATGCTGAGGGCTCTGCAGAGGAAACGTAAAGGTTTAGGTAGGTCAGATCCACCAGGGATCAAGATGGATTCTCCTTGTGAGATGATAAGAGTTTGTGGGAGTCTCAAAGGACTATGACTCAGGCAAAACATATGCTCTCAGAGTTTCTGATTATAGTTTTATAACTTTTACTAAAAGTCCTTCAGTCTCCGTCAGGAAGCCAGATGAGTTACAGATCTGTGTGTGCCTGTCAGGTGCCTGCTGCCATGCCAGCTTGTCTTCTGTTGGCATTCATTTGGGTAGTTTGCTTCTTTGTCTGCAACACAAGTAGTTAATCACATGGAGAACCTAATTAGGTGGTAACGAACCCAGGTGTCTTACTTCTCTCAGTGTAATAGGACATCTGCCACTGCTCTAAGAGCACTTTACAATGACTGACTAACAATGGCTGTAATGTATGGTCTTGAAGAGACAACAGCTTCCTTTAGTGCCTCAGCTAGGATGTGGCTTGCTGGGAAAGCCTGAATTCCCACTCTCCTCACCCCTGCCAAAACTCATGGGTGCCTGACTACCTCCCAAGGAGAGCCCCATCCTGAATGGAATGGGTGAGAGAGATGCCAGCAGGCTGGGAAGCACAGGGTCTCTTGTGGGACAGGCCTGGTGAGCGCGGGCTGAGTGCAACTTACCTTGGCAAAACGCTTTGGACAAATTTGTTCTAAGAGAGTGAGCTTATACCAGCTCAGCAGTGGCCTCACACGGCTGCAGAGCTTTTGATCCAGTCCTAATAGCCCCAGGATCAGATTTACTGCATAGTCCAACCATTCCCTATGACTCCCACAAGCACAAAATAACCTGTTTTTTTCTGCCTAGCACCCAGCTGGGCTGGTGTGGCTGTCACCACATTCCACCCTGCTAGATGTATAGGATTGCTGGGTTCTGGCTGTTTCCATGTTGTGACCAAATCTTGCTTTATGTACTGTCTTCTCAGTAAGATTAAGAAAATTGTTCACAGCTCGTAATCTGGCAGATGTATTTCACTTTTCCCTCTGTCTGAGAAAGGAAATTATAATTTTTTCAAAGCAGTGCCTTCAGCCTTTATCTGCAAATGCATTAGTTCTCCAGCCTGCTGTTTAAATCAAGCTGTGTCAACGGGTGACAGTCACATTAGGTTGCCTCTGCTCTCTCCCTCCATCTCACTTCCCATTCAGCTATAGGAGTGCAAGTCTGGCTTCCAGGAGGAGTGTTCACGGGAAGAAAATCAACAGTCTTTCTATCCATTAAGTTAGCCTATGTATTAAGGGCAGTTCTGGGAGCAGAGCCCCGTGTGGTCACAAGATGCCCCATGTCCTACCCTATCAAATAGCCAAATCTGGCAGATAATGTGTCATGGTTTAATCCCAGCTGGCAACTAAGCCCCACAGAGCTACTTGCTCATTCTGTCCTGGTGGGATGAGAACTGAAAATGTAAAAGTGAAACAAACTGTGAGTTGAAGTAAAGGCAGTTTAATAGGTAAAGCAAAAGCTGCCTGAACAAGCAAAGCTAAACAAGGAATTCATTCACCATTTCCCATGGGCAGGCAGGTGTTCAGCCATCCCCAGGAGAGCATGGCTCCATCATGTGTAATGGTTCCTTGAAAAGCCAAACACCATCACTCTAATTGTTCCTCCCTTCTTTCTCCTTCTTCCTCCAGCTTTATATGCCAAACATGAGGTTTTGTGGTATGGAATATCCCTGTGGTCAGCCAGGGCCAACTGTCCCAGCTGCGTCCCCTCCCAACTTCTTGTGCACTCCCAGGTGTAGGAAGCAGAAAAGTCATTGATGCTGTACATGACATGGTTGGAAATAAAATCGTCTCTGTATTATTAATATTGTTTTCAGCACAAATCCAAAATACAGTCCCACAGCTACTATGAAGAAAATTAACTCTATCTCAGCCAGAACCACAACAGAAGGAGACATCAATTCTAATTGCATTATGCCATGACAAGGCGTGGGATGTTTCTTCCTGACCCAAGCTGCTGATCGGCAAAAGCCCTGAAGCATAAGGATTAATAAGTCTACCAACATTTATCTTAACTAGCATAATTGAGAAAGCTGTTTCTATTCATACTACTGTCTGCTTCCATCTTTTTTTGGAACGTGCTGAACCATATCACTCTAACTGAACAGGATACAAATCCATTTAGCAAATCCAGAGCTCCTTTCCTAACCACTTGCAAATTCTCTCTTCTTATCTTGCTGGCAAAAGTGCTGTGGAAAGAGAAGTACAATGGGGCATACTCTGTGTGCGTACCTCCCTCAGGCAAAGAAGGAATTTTGCAACATGCTTCAATGAGATGTCTGAAATCCCTCTTGTTTAAATTGTCCCAAATTTGTTGGTGCTTAATCAAAGTTAAGCCACATCCTAGGCTTTTCTCCTTGCTTTTCAGCAACTAAGGGAATTTCATGCTCATGAAGCTCAGTGACTAATAGCAGTTAATAGTGCAGCAGCAGATGGCATACGAGCTCTGCTCGCTTCTCCGCTGGCTGCGCCAGTGCCCCCCACAAAGCAGCCCTGCTGTTCCCATCCAGTGCTCGGCACCGAGCTCTTCCAGTGCCCACTCCTCTCTGTAGCCTCCTGGTGTCTCCCAGCCCATGGATCTTCATGCCAATGCTGCCAGTGATCCCAGTGGTCCCCCAGCCATCTCATATCTCCCAGGCCAGGGCTCCCCCGCCAGGCTCTGCCCGTGCCCCCTTGTGCCCTGCAGCATCCCTTGCTAATCTCCCTTTGTTTTCCTTAGCTCACTTACTACTTGCCAAGACACCTCTGTTGTGTACATTGTGATTATACTGAAGATAGCAGCAAAGGCCCCTCATCAGCTATTCTGGCTTTGTGACTACAGAAACAGTAAATGATAAGGTCTCTCCTATTTCATAAACATAAATGTCACAGGTCTTATTCTGCAGCGCTTCTGAACTCCGCACTCACTTTGAAACCAATGGGAGCTCTGTGCACAAAGCAACTCCCGAATAATCACAGTCTGTCAGCTCTATAATGTCACAAAATATTCCATGTGTGCAAATATTTGGATTATTATTTATTGGGTGTCCACAAAGTGCAAATATCAACCTACCCCAGAGATACATTATAACTTTCCAGAGTAGGAGGATGGGTAGAGCACTGCCTGCTCATAAAATAGCCGTGTGCCTGATAGCAGTGCTGAGCGCTTGTGATAATAACCACTGCTTTTCAAGTCCTTTCCATCAAAGGATTTTAAAAAGTCCATGAATTAAGGCTGACATTTTCATTTAGAGGTGACAGATGGGTGGAGGCAGTGCATCTCTAATTTGAGCCACTCTAGATCTGACTTCCAGAAAAGTTTCTCTCTGTAGTTTCCATTTTAAATTGGAGGCCTTGGGCAAAATTAAGAAGATAACTCACAGAGCTATTTCCTCAGGACCTGCAGGGACTCATGCTTTAACCAGTTTGCTGCTCCTCCCATCTCTTCTGTTTCATTTTACCACACCTTTCCAGAGGGCTGGAAAAGGCCACTGAGATTTTCACTGTGCATTGCCTGATGGCATTGGATGCTGAGGCCAGCTGAAGTTTTTTGAGCCACTTCCGACAACTTGCATCTGAACTTGCTAAGCACTGCTGGCTCTGTCTCGGAGTTTGAAAACTCATGACATTGCTAGGGAAGGTGATTTACAAGTAAGTGACAGATGCAGTTGGGCAATCCAATTGTCTTGGCTCACAGACTTGGACTTCCAGAACCTTCTTTCATGGCAGGTGATGCTTGCTGATCCGTGAGACTAGTTTTTCACTTCTTATTCTTGATGTGAGGCAATGAGATGTGAATATGAAAGTAAATATTGGCTATGCTGAGAAAAACTTGACCTTTCTGTTCTTATCAGTTGCAAGTTGATTCTGAGATTGCTCTCTTTCTCTCTTTTTTTTCCAAACTTCTGGCACTTTCAGTATCCTGAAGGAAGTATTTTATTAGAAAGATTAGTGTCTTGGATGCCTTGTGGCACCTGCTGACCAGCAACAAAGCATACAACAAATTAAAAACAGAGAGGATGCTCCCAGGGGGGAAGGAAATGGAACCACTGGGATTTTTTTTAACTGCTTTGGGGTCTGCACACTTTTTCAATGTCTGGACTGTTAGTGATTCTTATAGCTCTATGTCTTCAGGCCCTGCTCTCTGTCATATGTAATGCACATCATACACTGTGGGTAAGCAAACAGGCTCAGTTAATATAGGGAGCTCCCACAGACTTTTCCTGCTAAACCCATAGCATCAAGACTCAGGACTCCTCAGCTAAAAGTCCAGGTGTTTCACAGGTGAGAGGAAGATCTCTACTGTGCCTGCTGTGGGAGGTTGGAGATAAAGAGCTCTCAGCTGTTATACAGAGTTTGTGCAGCAGAGCTCCTGTGCACTCCTTATCTGCTCCAGTGCAAAGTCAGGCAGCTTAAACAAAGCCTTTGCTGTGCAGGATTTGGACAGGGGAAACACCAATGGGCAGTTCCCATGTCCAAGCTGGGGACTGTATCCCCTGCTAACAAAAATACCCAGAGGTAAACCTGGTAACTTTAACCACTCTACTGGATTTCATAGTGGATATTTGCGCCTTCTCTATTTGCACCTTCTCTACCACATGATGTCCTCTTCACATTTGGCCAAAACTAAACCCACCACTATCGACTTCATGGTGCAGGGTAATGGAAGAGTGGAATTAATGGAGGGATAAGCTGAAGGCTTGCCATAGCCTTATGTATTTCCTTCAGCTTCATGGCTCAGTGAATAAAGAGCTGGAAAATAATTCAATGCAGTTCAGAGTTTGCTCAGCCAAACAGACAGAAGACCCAACAGGATAGATAATTGCACTGGGAGATATCAAAGGAAGAGATTTCCAGAACTGGCTCTACCACCTCTCTTGAATCACGACTCATTGTAAATTTTCCCCTATCCCATCTTGTCTCATGGATATGGGAAAATGATTTTCACTGTGTGTAAAATGTGCAGCATGACAAGTTTTGAATTTCAGTGGTAAATGAAAGGTAATGCTATTATAAGCAGTCATAATAATAATAATAATTAGTATTTTTATTCTGAGTGAAGAATAATTTTTTCTCAGCAGGGGGCAAGTCAGCCAGGCTAAATTCAGTTTCTCCTGAGGGATTCCAGGAAATTGCCTCAAATTCCTTCACTCTTGCTTCCATTTTTGTACTGTACACTGCTTAGGAAGTAACATACAAAATTGCACCCATGCCTGTTATTTTAACCCCCAGATTAAGAGGATGGCACACCATATTTAGATATTAAAGGAGTCTTTCCTTTAACATGTTATTTTACTGCCTGCACTCCCTCTGGGCGTACTCTCTAGCTTCTCCACTCCTTTCTTTACAGCTCCTATGCACACATCACCCTGTTCTGGCTGGCTCATGGCCTCTCTCTTTCCCTCCAAGCTTTCATGGTGAATTTTTTAATGGTTGAAACACTGAAGCACTGCCAGTCCATCAAATAGTAAAATGCTCCCATGGCTCTGCCTATAAGCTCTGTTAGTAATGTTTTGCTTATTGCAAATCTGCTCCCTGCTGTCGTAGGCACCTGCCTGCCTTTTCCTCGTGGCTGCAATTGGGATGCATTGGAGAGCAGAAGCAAATCTTCACTCCACTTTTGTGCAACCTGAGGGTGAAGAGGACACGGGGAAAGGAGAGATATGGCCTAGGCAAGAGTTTATGTGTATGTGTACAATGCTCCTTGGAAGCTGGTACCAAGTCTACAAACTTTAAAGCTGCTCTCACTGGGGAACACCACTGGGAATGCTATTGTGGTTTGATCCAGGTATTTCAGAAAGGAGAGTAATGCTATTATTTTGGAGCCACAACTAATCTATCAATAAAACAGAGATTGGTGAGGAAACTTCAGGGAAGAACAACTATCATTCATTTAGGCACAGCTAAGGGCCTGAAATGGAGCAACTTGAAACATGTCATCTTAAAATAAAATATCTTAAAACAGAAAAAAACCCCAAATAAATAAGCCTTTAACCAAGGTACCAAGATTTTCCAGGAAGTGTATGAAACATGCGTAAGTATAGAGAAATTACTTTTTTGGGATGTGCTTCCAGTCTCCAGAGACTGACAATTTATGGACTACCTGCACCAGGCATTGCTCAGCCCACTGAAAATACTCTGTATTGTTTAGCTGCACCTGAATCACAGAATCACAGAATTTCTAGGTTTGAAGAGACCTTTAAGATCATCGAATTCAACCCATGTTCTAACACCTCAACTAGATCATGGCACCAAGTGCCACATCCAGTCTTTTTTTAAACACATCGAGGGATGGTGACTCCACCACCTCCCTGGGTAGATGATTCCAGTATTTGACCACTCTTTCTGTGAAAAACTTCCTCCCTAATTCTAGCCTGTATCTCCCTTGGTGCAGCTTGAGACTGTGTCCTCTTGTTCTGTCTGTTGTTGCCCAGAGAAAGAGACCGACCCCCAGCTCGCCACAGTCACCCTTCAGGAAGTTGCAGAGAGTGATAAGGTCACCTCTGAGTCTCCTTTTCTCCAGGCTAAACAACCCCAGCTCCCTCAGTCGTTCTTCATATGGCTTGTGTTCCAAGCCCCTCACCAGCCTCGTTGCTCTCCTTTGGACACACTCAAGCATCTCAACGTCCCTCCTAAACGGAGGGGCCCAGAACTGGATGCAATACTCAAGGTGTGGCCTCACCAGTGCTGAGTACAGGGGAAGAATGACCTCCCTGCTCCTGCTGGCCACACTATTCCTGATACTAGCCAGGATGCCACTGGCCTTCTTGGCCACCTGGGCACAGTGCTGGCTCATGTTCAGCCGACTGTCAACCAGCACCCCCAGGTCCCTTTCCCCCTGAGCACCGTCCAGCCACACCATCCCCAGCCTATAACATTGCAGGGGGTTATTGTGGCCAAAGTGCAGGACTCAGCACTTGGACTTATTGAACTTCATCCCATTAGATTCTGCCCATCCATCCAACTGTTCCAAGTCCCTCTGCAAAGCCCTCTGTCCCTCTAACAGATCGACACACGCTCCCAGCTTAGTGTCATCTGCAAATTTGCTAATGAAAGACTCTAAACCCTCATCCATGTCATCAATAAAAATATTAAACAGAACTGGCCCCAGCACAGACCCCTGAGGGACACCCCTGGTGACTGGCTGCCAGCTGGATGCAGCACCATTCACCACCACTCTCTGGGCCTGGCCAAACAGCCAGTTGCTAACCCAGCAAAGAGTGCTCCTGTCCAAGCCACGGGCTGCCAGCTTGTCTAGGAGTGTGCTGTGAGAGACAGTGTCAAAGGCCTTGCTGAAATCCAAATAAACAACATCTACAGCCTTCCCTGCATCCACTAGGCAGGTTACCTGGTCATAAAAGGTGAACCAGGTATGACCTACCCCTCCTAAACCCATGCTGACTGGGTCTGATACCCTGGCCATCCTGTAAATTCTGTGTGATGGCACTTAATATAAACTGTTCCATTATCTTGCCAGGTACTGAGGTCAGGCTGACTGGTCTATAATTACCAGGATCCTCCTTTGCACCCTTTTTGTGAATGGGTATCACATTGGCCAGCTTCCAGTCATCCGGAACCTCACCAGTGAGCCAGGAAGAGTTTGTCTAATTGCTTTTATAGTGGCTTTTCTGCCCAACGTAGAATAAGATCCTCCCTCTGTAACATCACACTTCCCAATTTATTTGCTGTGGCTACCTTACAAATTCTGGGTGTCTCAGCAGCCTTGGGGAATAGACAAAACCAGAAAGGATTGTTTTTCTTTGGTGAAATATAAGCCTGATTAGCATTCTGAGAAGCCAGGTCGGGGTTTTGTTTAGCTTGTTTTTTTTTCTTTTTTTTTTTTTTTTATATTATCCCCAGCCACTGTTACATGTACCACATACCTCTGGGGATGTTGCTGGACAAGATTCTATTCTTTCCCTGGGCTATTGACTACATGCCAAATAAGATTTCTCTCCAATCGAGCACTTCTGAAGATTTAGGCACTGTCTCTATCACAATTGGTGGTGTCTAGTAAAACAACTCAGTTCATTTGCTGCACCTTGCCTGGGTCACTGGGGGAGTTAACTGTGTGGGACTATTAACATCCCATAAAGATACTTTCTTAGCTTTAAAGCACGCAGCTCTGAAAAGTCAGCAGCACCTTGTGATGGGCTGTCTAAGGGCTGCTGTAGTGAGCATAGTGTGCTGCTGACCCTGTGCAAAACTAAACAAAGAGACTCTGCCTGGAAAGCTGCAAGGCAGGGCCACAAATCTCTTGTGCAGGCATGAGTAGCACAGTTCCTATGGCCCAGGTAAACCACAGGCACACTAGCTATGCCTGCACTTACCAAGAACAGCATGCTAAGCTCATCACCTCCTAAATTTGATGTCCTGATCTATCAATTTTTATGTTAGCAAAGATAATTATTTGCATAATAATGTGACCTATAGAAATGGAGTAATTCTCTGACTCCTGTAGAATGTTACTCTTCTATCTTATTTTTCAATAAATATCTGGCTTTGGTTCTCCAGCACAGAGTGGAGGTTTGTGGGTTTGTTCTGTGAGTAGCAAAACTTGATTGAGTGCAGTGGAGCTTGGCTGAACTAAGCAATGTGGACATTGGTCCCAAGACCATGAGAACTGAAAGTTAGAGGGTCACTGCATCTCCAAAGAGATCTGACAAATGCATGCTTAACTCTGCACATTACCAAACTGTCCTTATGCCAAAAGCCATGCTACAGCATAAGCTTCAGATTGTATTGGATATTAGGAAAAATTTATTCACAGAAAAGATCATCCATTATTGGAACAGGCTGTCTGGGGAAGTGGAAGAATCACCATCCTTAGAGGTATTTAAAAGTCACGTAGCTGTGACACTTAGAGATATGGTTTTTGTGGTGAACTAGGCAGTGCTGGGTAGTGCTTTATGATATCAGAGGTTTTTTGTAAACTGAATGATTTTGTGATCATTCTGATCACTAAACCCATTAAGTTTTGGTCAAGCATATAAAGTTCCTAGAGGTGAGAACTGTCACTGCTGTGTTTAGCCAAACAGAGAGAGCCAGTCATGAAGATGGGGGCCACGTTCCCTCCATCCTTTCCAAACTCATACATTGGAATGGTATGTTTCTGAGAGTGACAAGAAGCCTCCATTCATGCAGTTTGGAAGTCACTCTGTATTGGACACTTTTGCTGGTCTCTAGAAAATACTCCTTCTGTGGACACTGATGTTGGTTGGAGAGGATTTATTTTTCATTCCTATTCTGACTAGAAGACTGCTGGCCAAGAGCCTTCACCTAAATTGTGTTACCAGCAGCAGAATAATGAACCCCAAATATGTAGGAAGCAGAAGAAAGCATAGGATTTTTAGGTTCTCACTTTTTTTTTCCTTAGTCTGATATAAATAATACATTAGTATGTGTTCCTGTCTCAAACATTTGCTGTCAGTTGCTCTTACATAACAAATTATGACTGAGTCCTGTCTGTGCTACAGTTAGCAATCTTTTCCTTTAATTCCTTTTCTTTCCTGCCAATGAACACCAGGGAAAAGAGGCTCCAAAATGGTAATAGATGTTGTAAAACCAAGGGCAACCATCTTCTTGTTGTCCTGTTTATAAGGACAAAAATTATCAGACTAATTACAAGAGAGATTTGCTGGGATAGATTCTCCATTGGTAAGTGCAGAGACTCCCTGTAGCTGATCATGTAGGGAGGGAGCATTCTCCTCCACCATAAGAGCATGGTCTGACAAATACAGTGAGATTGGTTATGATCAGAAGGAAAGGAAAGGATGATGAAAGAAGGGACTATGGTCTTGTGATGTTCCCTTCAGCCTCATTATGCATACCACTGCATAGTGCTTCACTGAATTTCTCTCTTTATTCCTATTCTTTTGTTTTCCTTTCCTTCTACTGCTTCCTTGCTGTGCAGCCTGCGTCTGGCCAGCTCTGAAAATGGAGTTATTTCCTGGGCCGAAGCCATGTCAGCACAAACTGTCCTTGTAATAGGAGAGAGCCAGTGGGAAGGAGCAAGAGTGAGGAAGCCAGATGTTGTCTCAAGCCAGTGACATGAGCCAATATCCACTGGCTGAGAGTGTGAGCCATCCATGTGTCCTGCCTGCAGCATCAGGCAGAAGCTTCTGTTGTCTTCTGCCCCCGTGGGCGTGCTTGCCACAGTTGTCACAAATCCAGCGCAAATCTTAATGCACGCCACGGCAGAGCGGCTGTTCCGGACCAAGCTGCCTCTTCTGTGTCTCCCCCAGGGGCTGATTTGGGGGTGTAGATCCTCAGCTCCTCTCTACACCAGCTGTGGGTTTGTCCCTCAAGGACAGATACCAATAAACATGGAAGTCTGGTTCTTTTCCTGCCGGGGGAGATGAAAATGGACTCAGTGCAAGGAAACCATCTGGGATGAAGGCAGAATTGGCCCCAACAGCTCTGGCTTAAAAGAGCCAGCAACATGGAGAGAAAGTGGTGGGAGGGAGCAGAAGAGGGGAGAAGAACTGGAGAGGGGAGATAGTTGTGTAAATAGAAGAGTGAGGAATGAGCATCAGCTCGATCTCCTTTTTCTGACTGATTTTGATAACAAGGTGCCATGGCCTTCACTGACCTCAGCTCTTATCAGCCTGGTGTTGATGTGACCTTATTGCTTCCCTGGTTTAAAACATTTTTTTCTTCTATCAGTGGTCCATTCCTTCTCCCCACCCCCATCTCATTTTTCCTTTTACAGCCTGTTAATGAGCAAAGTGCTTATGCAAATGAGAGGCGGAAACAATTGCTTTGAATAAAGAAGGGAATTGTCAGGGTAGAGACAGAATCCAGCTTCACTCTAATGAATGCCTCTCTACTTTGGCTCTCATGTCAACCAACCCTCTTGCTTTTCACTACACCTGAAACTACAATGTTATTTTTTAACTTTTGTGCCATAATATAAACACTGATATCTGTCTTTCTGGTAACACCATTTCACATGCCCATAGAATTGTAGAAGCATTAGCACCAATTTTCATTTTCTTGCTGTACAAAGATAAGCCAAAGGGGACGAGGGTTTCATCTCTCCCTAGCTTGCTATCTCTATGCAAATGTTGTGTCCATTCTTAATTGTTCATTTAGGAAAGTGATTTTATGTTGTTTTATCAGCCACCCTTAGTGTGGATGTGGTCACAGAAACGTAAAAGTGCTGGAAAGCTGTGTTGTTAAGTCAAACTGGACTATTACTTGTATGCAAATAGAAATGAGGGTGCCTTAAGGGACTGTTCTGATTTTTTTTTCCAGCATTAAAGCAATGTATATTCTAGTGTGAACAAATATTTAGAAATGTCAGAGCTGCTCTGTAAAGTATTGAGCTATTTCAGTAGAGAAAAACCTCAAGGATATTTCCTGTAAGCATTGCAGGGTATAGATGCGAATCCTTTAAGGAAGCTTTTCCTTTTACCAAGATGTTAACTAGCTCCTGAACTTAAATGTGATTTTTATCAATATTTGGGTAGAAAAAAGGGCAGGTAGAAATAGCAAGATGTCTGTATGAAGCTGAGAAGAACTAGCAGAGCACAGGGTGCTGC
Source organism: Agelaius tricolor (assembly GCF_023055355.1). NCBI lineage: Eukaryota > Metazoa > Chordata > Aves > Passeriformes > Icteridae > Agelaius > Agelaius tricolor. Next base: position 24,955,604 of record NW_027269269.1, read on the forward strand.
TTAGGTAAATCAAGGCCCATTTGTTTTCATTTGACTCCAGGAGTTAGCCAGATAACTCACAGCATTGCTACAGGGACTCCTTTCCCTTCCCTTCCCTTCCCTTCCCTTCCCTTCCCTTCCCTTCCCTTCCCTTCCCTTCCCTTCCCTTCCCTTCCCTTCCCTTCCCTTCCCTTCCCTTCCCTTCCCTTCCCTTCCCTTCCCTTCCCTTCCCTTCCCTTCCCTTCCCTTCCCTTCCCTTCCCTTCCCTTCCCTTCCCTTCCCTTCCTTCTTTCTTTCTTTCTTTCTTTCTTTCTTTCTTTCTTTCTTTCTTTCTTTCTTTCTTTCTTTCTTTCTTTCTTTCTTTCTTTCTTTCTTTCTTTCTTTCTTTCTTTCTTTCTTTCTTTCTTTCTTTCTTTCTTTCTTTCTTTCTTTCTTTCTTTCTTTCTTTCTTTCTTTCTTTCCTTCTTTCCTTCTTTCCTTCTTTCCTTCTTTCCTTCTTTCTTTCATAAGATCTCTGAAGCACTTCCTGGCTGTGCAGAGGACAGAAATCAAAGCTGGAGGGTAGCAGCAGACTTTGCTTCAGATTGAGAGAAGTCTATGTCATGAAGGTTGTAGCCTGGGAGACCAAAGTTGAGGAAGCGTCTTTAGCACTTTCCCATACAGTGTCTCAACAGCAATGTCTGGGATAAACCAATGCACCTTTTGTATGAGGGCTCATGAAAGAAAATTTAATGTCTGTGATATAGTTCCTATTGCTGTCTTTCCAGTCTTCTAGCATCCAGCATAGAACTATACCTATAGATGGGTATACAAGGACAGAAGCAATGTCTTGGGGTTCATTCAGAGATTCACGTTTGCCCAAAAATTCTTATTGCCATCACTTGAATTTTCTCATCTAAAAATTACATCATCTACTTCTTCCAGGATGGATGAGACCCAAAAGGTCTCTGAAACTAAACTTCTACCTGTATGGTTTTTTTCCACAAAACAGTTCAGAGCTTAATAATATGTTTCAGACTTGTGCTCTCTGTCAAACTGAGTTGAAACTGGCCTACTGACTCAATGGCTATTAGAACAGACATACAGACAAACAGTATGATCACATAACCCAAAGAAAGCAGGATAAATTAAACAGAAGTAGGTTCTGTTGCAGGTGAGGAGGATCATTTTTCGTCAGTCACCTCCTCTGGTGTGGAACCCCTTGGGATCTTTGGGATGGCAGTGAGGACTGAGGTTGTGCTGGTAGGACACACAAGAGCCCAGAGTGTACACTGAGGGTCTGTCCTGAAGTCCTCATTGCACAGAGAGCATGGCCTCTCACAATGGTGAATGTTCACCACTGGCTGATGCAGATCTGGAAGGTAGGATTTGTTTAATTAATTAATGTAATTAATTAGTTAGGGAGCAGTAGTTTTAGGGCTAAGCTGTTTCATCCTGTTGCTCCCTACGAGGCTACATACATTTGGTGTTTGGAGCCTGTTCACCCCTGTGTTGTCCAGCTGATTTTACATGTCTCCACTGGTGGCTAGGATTTTAAACATTTTCCTTTGGCCAACTTAATGAGGCTGCTGAAAAGGGTTGATTAAGCTTCTGATAAGCCTCTTGATTTTTATTTTTGTTTTCCAAGGCTTATGTGAATCAGCCCTTTTGAATTCAGCCAGTAGCACCTGGAAAGAGGCCACCAGCACTTGGGGGCCGACAACATTATTAATGCAAGTCATTATTTGTGTGAAAACGCGCTGGCTCATATGAAGTGTGTGGGTTCCCACTGATTCAAAGGAGATGGAAATAACTGCTATGGGCAGATAACCCAGCCCCCTCTGCCTGCTCTGAACCATCAACACCCACCACTCCAACCTGGCCCTCTCAGCAGCCCTCTTGATGAGCAATGTGTATTTGCTCAAGGGCCCCTTTGTGAAACTCCTGAGGTTTTGCAGCAATATCAGGCTAACAGTGTGTAGTATAATTTAGACGTGAATGGGAAGTTACTCATCTGAGTTGAATGACAATAAGAATTTCTCAGATTTAAGAGGATGGGGAGGAGAGGTGAAAAAATAGCCAAGAAAAGGAAAAGAATAAAAAAAAATAATAATAATACCCTGATCCATCTTGAAACTGGTTTTTGGTTTGTTTTCAGCTGTTTGGTGTTTAAATTGTTCTCCCTCTTAACAACGTGCAGATGTCTTTATTGTGCAGACCCACTCTAAAAACAACAAAATAAAGTTTTGAAAGTAAAAATAATTACAGACAGGGAGATAAGCAGGCTGAATACAGTCCAGGTTTGTCAAAGTGGAACCAATACATAGTAACTAGATACTTTCCTTGAGGAGGAGAACCATCTTTCTAGAGATAAAAACCTGTGTCAAATCTAATTTGTTTTGGACTTTAGGAAGGTGATACCTATATGGAAAGGTGATACCCTACATGGGAAATTACTGCCTAAATCTGGAGAGGACAGGGATTAGGAATAAACCTGCAAGAAAGGAATGTGTCAATGTAATTAGCTGATGAAACAAAACTGTGTCAGTTTCAAGACAAAAGTGAGATAGTGAAGGAAGCATTGGGTGAGCTTGAAAGTTACAGAGGCAGAATCAAGTCATATAGTGCAGAGTAAAAAGTTGCATTCTTGGGATTAACATGAGAATTTCTTCTATGTGCCAGAATAAATAAATTCATAAATTCCATAAATTGCAAATGACAGCAGGGAGAAAGGACCAAGAATTTATTCATCCTGTGATCAGCTAGTACAACTGTGAGCCACCTCTGGGATGCAGGTGAGAAACAAGCAAATGCGATTTTAGGATGAATATTCCCTGAGACTGACAGGGAATTTTTAATATCATTGTTTGAGGCTCTGCTGAGGCTCTACCTGGAAGATCATTTTGAGCACCAGTCAGCCACGTGTCTGGCTGAGCTGCAGCAGGAGCAGAACAGGAAGGCTGCTGAGGAAGGCTATGAGTCCATCGAGGAGAATGGAGAACTACAAAGTGTTCTACTTGTCTAATGAAACAAAGGCTGAGAAGTGATATGATTATTCTCTATAAACACCTTAAGGGGATAAACGTCAAGGAAGAAGAAAAGCTGTTTAAGCTAAAATTTTGGCACAAGAGCAAGTGGGTATAAACTGGCCATGAATAAAAACAGGCAGAAAATTGGGGGAGAATGACTAACCACCAGAGGAAGCAGGCTCTAGAGCAGCCTAGACAACTGGTATGGGTGAAGCATACAATTACAGAGGTAGAGGGAGGCATGAACAGTGTCTATGCCCCCCATTAGTGATGGGTGAGCAGTCCCACAGCTTAAGACTGTGCTTCAGACTTCTCCTCTCTCAAGAGAGAGTATGAGACTTCCCCTTTCTCTCTGCCCCTACCCCATTATGACTGACTCCTCTTGCTGCTGTGCAGACAAATGCTGTATCTGTGTTTGGGGTGTCATTTGACCTGAAGAAAAGGGTGTTTATCTATCATGGGGTGTGCAGTGAGAGAGGATTGGCTTCTGTACCTCTGTACTATGATGTTCCAAAGTATTTTACTTCTCTAGGATGGGAACAAATATTTCTCTCTTAATTTACATTGCGACTTTATTACAACAAAGGTGACGTTGCATGATAAAAGTAGCTATGTTTTGGAGGGATGTATTTACTTCTATGATTCCTCCTTTACCCCCCGTTTAACCTCTGAGTTGGATTTAATTTTTTTCTTTTTTTTTTTTTTTGACAATGGAAGGAACAACTCTGCCATTTAATAGATTTCTTTAGAGAGTTGTAGCTTCTTCACAGGCAAAGAAGGATTAGGGGACAGGGATGGTAAGTGAATTGCTCCTTCTCATTTCCTGCTGACTCACTGGTCTCTGCATTATGCTTACAATGTGGCTGAATCACCAGGGGAATCTAGGCAAAGCTCCTCTAATCCCATTTAGGATAATTTGAATTAGGAAGAGAAGGAAAAAGATGAAACTAAGACAAAGAGGAATTTACTGTCATAGCAGATTCCAGGTGCAATTCTTGTGGTAGATACTGCCAGGTAAGGTGAGTCAAGTGGATCAGAGAGGCAGAGAACATACATCTTCATTTCAGTTTGAGAGACAGAGATCAAGATATTGCACGCTCATAAGCAGAGTATTGCTGAACTCTTGAGAATTGCTTTGACTAGTTCAAGGTCTATCTATCACATTTGACACTCACTAACACAGGATTTTTTCAGCTTTCATGTCTCTCAGTCACCAGTCCCAACATTTCCTCCACTACTGGTTGTGAGGCAAGACCTGTTTGTGAACATCTGTTCTCTTTGTGGTAGCAAAGGAACAATAGAAGAAGGGAAGGAGCAGGAAAATTGCTTGAGCTTCAAGCTTTGAGTATGAGGATTGTACTGATCAGGAGCACAGAGTGGTGAAATCAGCCCCTAATGTTTAGACTCAGCCTAAGTTGTAATTGCTTATATGATTGTGGATGTATTCCAGTGCCCACAGAAGATTTGGAATGCAGACTAATATCATTATTTTTAGTGCAAATACAGAATAGAGAGCAGATAAAAAGTCGCAGTGTGCTGCTATTCTGTCTTATACTGTGACCATAGAACATTTAGAATACAGCTCCAAGCATCAGTTTCCCTTACTAATATGTATGAGCCCATCCAGGCCTTAGAAAGTTTTTTGAAGAGTTATTATATTTCCTCTGAAGACTTGAAGTAATCACTTGCCAGCCCAGGCTGCATCTTTCCTTGGACAGTGTGGGTACAGTCATTAATAATGTAGAAAAATCTTTGAAAAATGCTGACAAACCTGATAATGGTTGTGCTGCTGGCTTGCAGAGGGACTGGGGAAATAGCTTTCTGAAGCATATGTGAGTTGGCTGAAGCCTACCTAATGTAGGGTAGGCTAATCTAATTTTAATCGAGATATGGCTGTAGCTCCTACAGCTGTACCTGAATTAGACATGCAGTTGCCAGCTCACATACTGCTGTCCTGTGGCTGCTGCAACACAGAGGTTGGGCCAGCCTGCAAAACCTCCCACATGCTCAGCTCTGCTCTGCCATACTCTGCCGCAGGAAGTGGACAGAATTCAATCCCCTGGGCAGGTTGTATCTGTTGTGGGTTGATGCTGGCCAGATGCCAGGCACCCACAAAAGCTGCTCACCCAGTCCCCTCTGCAGCCAGACAGGGGAGAGAAAATTTAACAAAGGGTTAATGGGTTGAGATAAGGACCAGGAGAGATTAACTACCACCACAGGCAAAACAGGCTCAGCTTGGAGATATGAAGAGAATTTATTACTAACAAATCAGAGCAGGATGATGAGAAGTAAAATAGAACCTTCAAAACACCTTCTGGCCACCCCTCCCTCCCTGCTCTACCTCCTCCCCCAGTGGCACAAGGAGACAGGGAATGGGGTTATGGTCAATTCATCACTGTGGCTTCTCCTGCTGTTCAGGGAGAGTAGCGCTGCCAGTGCTGCACTGTGGGGTCCCTCCTGTGGAAGACAATTCTCTGATGTGGCTTCATCCCACAAGCAGCAGCTCTCTGTGAACTGCTGCAACATCCATCCCACAGGCAAACACCCTCCCAAAATTACTGCGGCATGGGTCACTCTTCCATGGGGTGCAGTCCTTCAAGGACAGGCTGCTCCAGCCTGGGAGCAGGGCTCCTCTCCCCATACAGCCTCCTCCGGGCATCCACCCACTCTGGTTTGGGTTTTCTCCATGGGCTGCAGGTGGATCTCTGCATCCCTGTGAACCTCCACGGAGTGCAGGGGCACAGCTGCCTCACCACAGTCTGCACCTGGGACTGCAGGGCAATCCCAGCCCCAGGGCCTGGAGCACATCCTCCCCCTTCCTTCTCTACTGACCTTGGTGTCTACAGAGCTGTTCTTCTCACATGTTCTCACTCTATTCTTCTCTGCAGTTACAACTTTTTTGTTTCCTTTTTTCTTAAATCTGTTATCACAAGGCATTATCACCATTTCTGATTGGCCCAGCCTTGGCCAGTGGCATGCTCATCTTTGGAGCCACCAGGGATTGGCTTTGCTGGACATGGAAGAAACTTCCAGCACCTTCTCACAGAAGGCACTCCTACAGCCCCTCCAACTACCAAAATCAGGCCATGCAAAACTAATGCAGAATCAAATACCCAAGGGAATTTTGAATAACAAGAGTTTTTGGCACTGCTATCATCTAGTCATGCCAGAGAGGTTTGGGGTTTTTTTCTGAAAAACCAACTGCTTAGGTCTTGTCCACACTTTTTTACCCACAGCATCAGTGAATCAGGGCCAGAATGGACAATTGTGGTCCACCTCACTTATCCATAAGCCATGTTCAATAGTAGGCAGATTTAAGTCCTGTCACCTCTCCCCTCAAACATTTAAAATTGTTTGAGAGGCAGCTCTTGGAAAACAACCAGTCTCAAGACATGATAGCTGCAGATGAAGAGTCTGCTATACCTTCTAAATAATATATTAGTATAGTACATGCAAGTGTTTGGCTTTGGGCTTTTCTAGATTTGCTTAGGATGTCTTTTTTTAAATCATGCACTCCTTCAAGGCTTTCCTACAGTTCTGCAGTAACCTGCGAAGAGAATATATTATGCAGAAGCAGGGTAACCAGGAATGAGAGTAGAGGAAGAGCTTAATAAAACTAGGAGGCCTGGAACAATTAAATTCAACCAATTGACAGAGCAGAGGAGATGAGTTGACAGTAGAAAGATAACCTGTTTGTAAATGCAGTCCTATTTTATCTTCCCACCAATTAAATTAAGTTCTCTTTGGCCTTCAGATAAAAAAAAAAAAACCACAACAAACCAAACTAAATAAACACGGTTATGCTGCATACATCTTAATATTTCTAATCTTCTGACTAGCAGAGCAAAAAATTAATATCTTCCTGCCTTGGTAAGAGGGAAAACAGATGCCATAGGGAGGGAGGAAATGGGAGAGGATGAGCAGCTCTAAGTTTAAGTTTGTGTGCCTACACACACATGCACACACACACGGAGTCAAAAATAGCTTTTCAAGAGAGTTTTAAAACCCCATTGTAATAATACCTGTGAGTATGCCGAACAGGAAAGCAATGAAAACACAGAACTTTCACTGTGCCTCAGTGGGGCATAAGTATGCTGTGCTTTTGCCCCAGGCAAAAGCATCAGTCTAGCACCAATAGCTTTGGTCCATGGCAAAACAAGAGGCCTCTGCCTTTGCTGTGCTGAGGGTAAAGCACACACGTTGGCAGTCCTGAAAAGCTCTGCCTTTCTCCCTAGAGATGTGGAACCAGTGAGTTGAGAGCTATGCCCTTTCCTACCACTGCTGCCTACAGCCTCAGGCAGCTGAAGGAGAGCTCTGAACAATTCCAGCAGTGCTGGCAGAGATCACCAGGGCAACTTTGCACACCCATGGTCTGCACCCAGCCAGAGTGACACATCAGAGAAGAAGCCCTTGCCTTGACCCTGGCACAAGGCCAGGGAGGAAATATGCTCCAGGAGTCCCAAAGCAGAAGATGATGCTTTGTCCTTCAAATAAAGGATGCTCTCCAAGTTTGATCTTTTCCCAGTCACCCCAGTTTTTGTCTCACTTCCATGTGAGACAGCCTGCAGTGGTGGTTGTGCTGCTGCCAGCATAGCCCAGCATCCCCACAGAGAGAAAGGGAAAGGAAGCTGACTGAATATTGCATGATCAGAGGGAGGGACAGACACAGGCAGTGGCCTCACAGCATACTTATGCCCATCAGTAAATGTCTCTTTGGCCCTTTTCTCCCCTCTTTTATCTCACCACCTAACAGCACATCCCACTACTCTGCACTGCTGACCACGGCTCACTGGACACCAGGGTTTTCCTTTTGGGAATTCAGGAAATGCTCCCTGCTTTTCCCCACTGTCATTCCTGGGCTTAGATCTCCAAGGAGTGAGATGAGATGTGTGTGCAGCTCATCCCCTTTGCTTTAGAGGTGCCCTATTCCAGTGCAGAGCTTGTACCACAAGGACACATTTTCAAACAAGCCCCTGGGCTGTGGCTTGACTTGGTCACTGCTGCAGACACAGAGCCACTGCTAACACAGAACAGCCTCTCAGGATGGTAGGGCTGGGTCTCTGCTGCCTCAGATTCCTGTGGACACAGCATCAGGGGCTTTTCCTTGTCCTGTGTCAGTGTTGATGACAAGTGCGACTCTCTGTCACACCACAGCCCCCAGTGCTCGGGCAGCTTAATGGGAGCTCACAGTGAGAAGAAACCATCTCCTCAGGAATGCTTTCTGTATAAGCAGAGCCATGGGGGATTGGAGCAGGAATACACTGCAACCAAAATGTGTTCCTTCTTCTCAGGCACAAGCATGTAAACTGCTTTATCCTGTCCCTTACCTCTCCTCCTCCATGCCAGGCACACAAATGAAGCAATTAAAAATCTCAGTACTCCAGTACCAGTCCATCCGCTCAAGTCTGACAGGACCAAATGTCCTGCTCATTACTGGAAGCAAAAAAACCTGTGGATCTGGGATCTAATTTAGACTGCTGGGCACATCATTTCCCTTTTCCATACCAGCTTGCTCAGCCATACAATAAGGAATTTGCCATCATTCATAATATTCCTTTATTTTGTGCTGCTGAGCATTGTATATCTCCTCTGCAAGCAGTTGGCACAGTTTAAAGCAACTCTGAGACTCCTGCACACTACAATGGCTTGTGTTGTGATTCAGAATTGTAACTACAGATAATAAATGTTGTGTCACTCCTTTAGATGCAACAGTCAAACTGGACAGAACTGTATTTGTTTCATTCCCTCATGTGAAAAAAAAAACTAGCTTAAAAATGTATGTGAGGGCAAGTCTGCCTTGATTCAGGCTAAATGTCTTCTGATTTCTTTTTATCCCGTTATCCTCAACTAGTCTGTTTTGGATCAGACTATTGTTACTTTAGCTTTTTATATAGAGATGCTTTATGTAGTTCTGAAAAAACTTACTCATTTCTTTTAGGTTTATGCAAAATTTTTCTATTTTTTTCTTCTATATGGACCTGAGCCACCAATGTTATTTTTATGTCCCAGATTCCTAAGCACCTCAGTGTGTTTGGTACATGCATGCACATAGGTACAAACCATCAGAAGAGGAAAATTATGTGCAGGAAGGTGAAGCACTCTAGATCAGCTTTATTTTCTTTTCATTGCCATTGATGATAAAATGCCACTTGACTTCAGGGGGAAACAGAACTGAGTTAATGTTAAGGTGTTTTGAAAATACCACTCACACTGCAAAAAATCTGTAGTAGTAGATCCCCAAGGTGAAGATTTTAGTCACACAAGACAAGCAGTTCAGACAAAATGAACTATTGAAATAAACAAAAGGTATCTCACATAACTAAATCTAGAAAGTTGTGGGGTTTTTAAATCAATTCCCACTGTTCCCTGTCTGTCATTTGTTTATTTGCAGCATTTCCCTCCTTCAAACAATATAACTAAACTAGTGATTTTTTGACTTTTCCATGCCCTTTCAGTCTAAAATGTCTCTGTTTAACATTGAAATAGAGAAAAAAAGCCCTAAAAAGATCTTGGTTGAAGAGATCAAAACATGTGCCCTCCGTGACATCGACATGGCTCTGCCTCATGCAATGACTGTGGCTCTGTGGGCAGAGAGATGCCTTGGAAACCCAAAGCATACCGTGAAAAAGAAAATTTCCTAAGCTGGCCATCTAAGCAAGCACCCTCTTATATTTTTAATTCTTGCATCTGGTTGAGCCGGCTATGAAGTTGATTAACAGAACTGGATCACACTGTGGTAAGGTGCACCATGCATTTAAATGCTCTGTGGCAGCTCTTTTTTGTGCTTGCACTTGACTTCTTGTAGGTCCTGAAACTGAGGTGAGAGTGTGCATTTGTGTGGTCACCATGGATTAGGTACTGCAGAATTAACCCACTCCAGGTAGACAGACCAGCTGCCCATTGGATGGGGAGGGGTGGAGAAGCAAAGCAAAATTTTTAGGCATGAAGGCAGTATTTACAGGCTTTCTTTACCTTCCTCAAGCTTTTGTTTTATCTCGGGCTTTTTCTATTTCAGTTGAGTCTTTTTTTTTTTTTTCATGGAACTTTTCTTCTGTTTAAAGTATTTAAAGTTTTAATCCTACACTCCACTGCTGTTTTGGTAAGCCTGAGTCTCAAAGTGAAAGCATCTCAAGTCCCAATGCAGGAACTTCCTCTCTTTCTGTGCACACTTTTGACCCTGGAGCTGCAGAGGCTCAGAGGGACTACAGACATTTGCCTGCATGGCTGTGATAGTGGAATTTCTTCCCAAATTCTTATGATGAACATGTCTTGTGAATGATTTCCTCACACATTTTGCTTCGTGCATGTGTCTATGTATTCACACGTACACTGCAATAAGTTCTTTTTGAAATGTGATCACAACTTGTTCTGTTTATAAAGAAACAAAAAATGCTGCACATACATGCTATAAGATTATAGGAAGCATTTGCATTGTTTGACAAGTAGTATGTTTTATTGTTCAGCATTGTGTGAGCAGGCAATAAAGAAGTTTGTCTTTTGTGTGATTCAGGCCTTTCACTTCCCTCTGTACACATTCATCTATTTATTTTTTAGAAGAGGGCATAACATTTAACACTATTCTTACCCAGTAATGGTAGTGGAGAGTATTTTTCAGATTCTGCCTCCTCTATTTACATTCTGAAATTCATTTATTTTTATTTAGGAAATAATGATGGGTTTGGGGAACTAATTTTGGAACAAATAAAAATAGATAAATGTGGAGCAGGTGCTGACAATTTAATCAGGGAGGAGTGTCTGCAAGGTGAGAATAGACTTTTTCTCTGCCTACCCCATGGAGGCAGTATTAGCCTTACCTGAAGGTTGGTGTCCTTAGTTCTGTCCAGCTGCAGTTCAAGTAAGAGTACAAAAACATTCTCCTACAAGCAGGTGGGATTTTTTAATGAACTGTTAGACAGTAAGATCAGGACGTAGCTGGTAAAGTGGAAAGTGACTCCTTAGGGAAGTATGCTTTGGATGCTCTGGTGCTTCTTTTCTTTGCTCCTTGGGGCTCTTAATGGCTTTAGAGATGTGATTATGCTGGGACACCGTGGTGTCCTTTGCTGCTGCTGAAAAAGCATGCCTCTCACCCTTCTCACAAACAGCACTGCAGTGATTTCCCTTCTGACTGCTGTGGGTAAGTGAATTACATGGAATGAGATTTCCCCTTGTCTCTAGATAACGCTGGGTGACCGAGTGTAAAATTGAGAGAATTTTGCTTTCCCACTCTATCACTGCCCTCCCTTAGCCCTCTCTGTTGCTCACCTGTGGGGCCTGACTCACTGGAGTTTACAATGGTGTGAAGTCAGTGTAACAGAGAGGCTGCTGGCTCCTGAGTGTGAATTGTCTGTCCCAGCGAGGTGGCTGTAGCTTGCTAAAGCTGTGGCCCAAGGGGCTGCAGGCTTTTCCTCCCCTTGTTGTTCTTTCTGTTTCACTGGTGCAACAAGTCTCCTAATGCTTACTGTAAGAGGAAGGCTGAGGCTGTGATGCACACAGGGAAAGCTGTGAAGTGTCTGGCTCCTTCTGCAAGGTCCATGAGCTCTTTGTACCCACAGCACAGCTGTGTTTAGGCTTCATGTCAGCAAACAGCCCCTCTGGTTAAAGCAGCTAATCTTCTGATTGCTGTAAGCTTCTCTAAGACCTGAACCTACCTCCTCCTAAGGCCTGATCCTTCTCCTAAGAGAAGGACAATTGTTGGGCTATACATCACATTAGCAGCTAAGAATAAAAGCTGGTTATCTCTCACCCAGTTACTCTAGAGGTCATTGAACCAGCATTAGAAATGGATGAGCTAAAGCTTGAAAGGAAAGTGCCTGTGATTGCTGTGTGGCTGGAGGCAGGAGTAAATACAAGGAGCTTTGGGCTCTAGTGCAGTGTGCTAGCTCACTAAACTAAGCCTCTGCTTCCTTTGTAGGTAAGTGAAGGTTTGTAACAAGTTTCTGTGTTATAGAGGCTTCAGCAGTAAAACCAGTCTAACCATGGGGGTCAGAAAAATGACCTCTTTCCAATCCAGGACTGATCTTTAGTCTGTTTGTGAAAGCTCTCCTGAAAACTCTCACCCTCACCCCAGAGGTCAGTTTTCAAGCACGCTGTGAGAGCCGTTCAAACTGTCATGGCAGAGGGCAGCAGCTTGTGACCTTTCCAGGTGAAAAGAAGAAAGGTCTGGGACAAGCACAAGTTTCCAAAACCATCCTTCCTGTGTGTCTGCTCAGCATTTGTATGTGCAGGCTTTGGGATTCTCCTGCAGCTGTCTCTTCTGAGCTCACATGGCAGAAATGCTACAAGTGAAACCTGAAGTCAATGGCAAAGAACCTTCTCCCTGCCTACAGTCAGCTGATTGCAAAAACCTCAGTGAAAAATAGTAATTTCTTAATAAAAAGATTTTTAGTAGTGGTTTTGTATATGCTCCTCTTGGGAAAGGCTGGCAGGGTGGATAACTTGGCTGTTGGCCTGTAGTCATCACCTGGGAGCCTGAGACACTTCAACTGCAACTTCCCTGCCCCGAGGTTCTAGAGGAGCCCCATGCTTTGCCTAATGCTGCTGTGGTCTGATCTCAGCAGCCACAGGACTGCAGTGGCTGCTGCTCCCCTTCCTGTGTGTTAATTGCCATAGAAGGTAGATGTTTCCTTGAGCTAAAAGCCCTCCTGCCACTGCCTGGTGTGACATGACACATGACTTGTTAGGTATTAAACTGTGAGATCAAAAGGAGAGGTGGCAGCTTCTGGAACTGAAGCAAAGCTTCAAGCATCTATCAAAGTGTTTTTCATCTTTCCTGCTTTTTAAGGTAGAGAAAATTATAACCTCTACCTCTCTTGTTAACGACCTCAAATGCTATGAATCCATTGTGGATGGATGGATGTGTGTGGGGATGGGGAAGGTAGGTGATCAAGGTGAGATGGCACAGGAGCTGCTTGGGCTAGTTCTGTAGGTGCCCATTGCATCTTCCCCGAGCAGTTGGATCAAAAGGAGACACAAATCAAACCCGACCCCTTATGGCATGGAGAAAACAGGTGGCAGGGGTCTCTTTGATGGGTCTGGCTCTTAATCTTTTGCCTGACTGTGTTGCTTGGTCACAGTTTAGCTCCAGGCTCATTTACATTGAAAATGAAAGCCTATAAAACATGGAATGATGGCTTTGGCTGTGTCTTTTTTTTTTCCCCTTAGAAACATGATGAATGTTATTATATAATGTTTCCTGGACATTGGGACTCCTGAGAATCCAAAAAATAAAATAAAATTAAAGGTGGTCTCAGCTGCTGTTAAGTACCTCACTGTTTTTCTGAAGATAAGAACTCAATAGCCCAGAATGAGGGCACAGAAACCAGCTGTGATCACTGGGAGTCAAAAGAGCTATGTGTACCCCTGTCCTGGAGGAATGGAATTGATGGCAGCAATAAAAAGTGTTTGGCAGCTCCCTGATCAACACAAATACTTGTAGTGAGTAATTCTAGCTTTTCCTGTGCTCCCTGTTCTGGAAGAGCAGATTTGCTGCTTCCTCCTCTGAGAAGTGGAGATCAGCATGGTAGCAGCGTGACTGACTATCTTCAGTGTGATTCCTGGTGTGTGAAGACAAGGTACTGCCTCAGAGAAAAGCTGCCAACTCCTAAATTGAAGAGATGGCTTTGATGGCTCCTGCAAGGGGAAAGTTCTGATGGAGAGAGGTGCCTTCTTAGCGTTTAAATGGAGGTGGGTGGGGACACCTAGGCTTTCTGAGCTTACCCTGTGCCATGTCAACTAGAACAATCTGTAACAGAGAACAAATTGCAAATGCTGTGAGGGATGTAATTTAAATAAACAAACAAACAAAGCCTTCAGAATTAATTCCTAAAAGGCATGTTGTCTGTTGAAAAAAAACTTCAGCTATTCATATGTTCTTTCCCCTTCTGCCCTAAGCAGGCTTGCAGCTAGGATTTGAAATGCAGAGCACTCCTTTCCTGTGAATTTCATGTTGATTCAGGAAGTACCTGGTTCAATATCCTCCTGGGACAGAGGCAGTATTAAACATAATATCTAGTGATTCCAACTGTGCAAGGAATCACTCTGCTATTCCCACTCCATCGAGTGGAGTAATTTCAGGTCTCTAAATTGGGAAAGTAATAGAATAAACTGTTGGCTTTCAGAAAACCCCAAGAAAACAAAACCTGTCCTTAAGTCACCTGCAGGCTGTGGCCATTTCAGGAAAGATCAGATAAGCAGCTGAGGTATCTCCTTCGTGCTGACTCTGTAATGAAGCAGTCCAGACAGGAGATCTCTGGGCTTGCCTTTGCCACAAGGCAATGCTGGGTGTCACTAAGTGAGACAACCTCCTGATGTCACCTCACCCTTTACTACTGGGCATTGAAGCACCTGCAGACTTCAGGGATGATGAGCAAGAGGTTGCTTTATCAGACTTGGCAGACTCGGTGTGTTGTTGGCTACAGCTGCTGGTTTAGCTGCTAGTCCTGTGTTGTAAAACTTATCCTGACAGAACACAATGTCTGCCCCAAAGAGCTGCAGTCATTAACCCTCCTTCTCCTGGAGCCCACTGTGGCAATTTAGCCTGGTTACTTGTTGATCAGTAGTAGTAGGAAACACTTAGCTGTCTGCAGGGAAGGGGCATTTGTGTAAAGCAGGTCCATGAGAAAGAGAGAAGCCAGAGCTGGCTCTGCTGTCTTTCTTCCTCATCAAAAGGAAGTATGAGGAGGGGACAGGTGACAACTCTCAAATTATAGCTTACAAGGACTGCCTGCTGTCCTTCTGTAACAACCCAGAGTAGCCCTGATGCTCACTTCTGTATGGCCTCTACAGGGATCAACATACCACCACTAACCTGGACTTGTTTCATCTGATCAGGAGGCATGTAGAGCTGCTGACCACCAAACCAAAATAATGCCTTTGTTCAGTAACAATTCCCACTCTCTCTGGTGGAACCATATTCAGATAGGAAGGGATTGATGAAGGTTTTTCTATAAAATCTTATTTTTTTATATGCAAGATAATCTAGGATTGGGGTAAATCATATAAAATATGATCAGTCTCCCCTGAGAAAGGCACTAAGACAGCTCCATGCCTTTTTTGGATATTTAAGATAAAAGAAATCAAATGAGTGAAAAGAATGCAGTAGAATCAACTGCAGCTGTATCTTTTTCAGCTCTACTTCTTAACTTAAATTGGAATGAAATATTTTCCTTATGTGCCTTGGTCTCCTCTAGTGAGATTGTCATGAAAGTGTCTCCTTTCATCTTTCTCCCCACAGCCTCCCCGTGTCCCTACACATGCAGGGATGGATGCTCATGAGGGGGTTTGAATTTCCTTCTGAAGTAATGCCTTTTTGACACTTCTGCAATGCTTTTTTTTTCCTCTTTTCTCCAGCACAGAAGGCTGTGGAGCACAGGATATGAGGATCAGCTGGTGGCAGATAGCGATGTGAGAAGCCAAAATATTGGGACTATTGCACAGTGTAGCATTTTCAGATAATTTATTGGAAAACTTGTACAGGAGAGGTGTTAAGGATAGATGATCCTGTCCTTCTGGGGATGTAAATAGTAAAGGTGACTTGACAAACCCTTTTCTTTGCAAGTTTCTTCTGAAAAGCGTTTAATTGCTAGCACTTTTTCTTTGGTGGATTCTACCTTGCAGCAGGCTCTTAATGGACTGGTAAGCTTCACCTACTTTGAAGCTCCTCTACCCCCACATCAGGCCAGCTGTTCTGATTATAAAACAAACTGATAGTGTTTGGTAGAATCCATCTGATATTTCTGTAGTAACACTTCTGTTTTTTTGAGGAGGGAGAGGTTATTGGCAGTGCTGTAGGCTTAAGCTCTGCTTTTGTGCCACTTTTATGGTATCATTGAGATATCACAAACTCCTCTGCAGAAATTCTGTGGAGCTCTGGGTTGAAAACAGCCTCAGGAAGATCCTGATTTTAAAATTGGTTCTTTAAGTCTATCATTTGATTTCTCTCTATTGATCCAGACTTTGCTGTTTTCATGTCATTTAAAGGGCTAAAACCGCCCCAGCTATCCCCACATTTCAGTACCTCCTGAGCTATCTGCTAAAGGTTAGGGCTCATCTGAACTTCGGCAAATGATGAAATAGTACTCTATTTAAGTGTTAATGTGGGGCTAATAGCCCATGTGGATTCACTTCAGTTCCTTCTGCTTCTTTCCTCCTAGGTTTACTTTCACTGTAGTGCATCAGCCTGTGTCGCAGATGCTATGAAATCTTGCATACCTCACTGACCTTCTGAGAGGGAAAAGCTTGCTGGTTTTTTTAAGTCATTACAAAAATAGGAGGCACCAAGGCTGTTTGCTGTATTGAAGGTGTGATTTCAAATGCCTTGATACTTAGACTACCAGCTTAGACTGTGCAGGGATTTCTGAAGTCAAAGAGTGTCAAAAGCTGAAGGTTACCTATGTATCTGTGTGTTTGTACTAGCCATCCAGGGAGTTTCCGAGTTTTCTGGAGCCTATATGGTTGAACACAAGATATGGGGTTGCACTGATTTCTAGGCACTCTATTGTTTGAGAATGAAATGGCATTAAAGACTATTCAGTCTAAAATGAGAGATGGCATGGAAAGCCATGAGCATTTGCAAAGGTCCATATCTAAATAGGAGAGCTTAACTAATCTGTGGATTTAGTTGGTTCTTTTTGAGGACAGTTTCTCCTAACCAACTGGCTGGAGAGAGAGGGAAAGGCTGAGCCCATTTGTGTTCTACTTCCAATTTCTCATCAGGATCCAGGCCTATCTTGTAGGTACTCTGGCCTATCCTAACACTCAACACAGGATTGCTTCATGCTGCCTTCAAATTCTTGTGTTCCTCCTAGAGCTGCAGCAAGCTATGGAGTTTGGAAAGGCATTACAGCTGGGATTAACTTCCAAATTCCTATGGATAAACCACATGGGCTGTTGTTACACGAACTCTCCTTCTGTAGAGTCAAGTGTATAAAGTAACCAGGGGTCTTCTGTTGTGGTTTAGGAATTGTACTCCCTGGTTCAGCGCCCTCACTGAGACTCTCCCAAACCACACACTGCTGCCTTGCTTCCCCCTCCCCCTCACCCTTTCTGTTCCAGAGGGACAGAGTTGAGAATTGGAGGCACAAAAGTTGAAGATCATGGGTTGAGATAAGAACAATTTACTGGAAATAGCAGTGAGATATGAAGATGAACAGCAACAGCAACAATATTAATAACAAAAGTACATGAAAGAGAGGGGGATTCACATGCAAAAATGCTCACCAGGGAATCCAAGATAATGAACAATGAGGACAATGCTGCCATGCCTTTCCAGTGGAAGCCATGTCCTTTTTCTTGGAAACCAGAGAATTCCTCACCTGCAGCCCCAGCAATGACCTGAGGTGATACAGAATAACATCTGGGTCGCACCCAGAACTAGGACACCTCCCAGGGTAGAATGACTGCCTTAATCTGACTTCACAGTGAATATTTGCAAAGGGTTGACCTTGAGAGAGAATAACCAATGTTTGTAACAGCAGTGCCATCTGAGGAGCAGAAGAATGATCTTCTGTCTCCTGTTGCAGTTCTGCATTTCACCAGAAGGCTTCTCTTAGCAGCTCCGGTTATGTTGCTCTAGAGACAAGTATTTAGGCAGAGCTTTGCTTCTGGATTGTCTGAAGCAATGGTTTTAGTTCTGATACTTGTGGCACCTGGATCCCCATCTCTGAATTACTAAAGCTCTGACAATCTTTGAATTGCTCTTGCTACCTTGAATGTGAGGTGTTAAAGTGCTTAGAACATTTTTAGAGGTCATGATGATTCTGTAAACAAAGTATGTTAATTTGATCTGTATGAATATAAAAGAAAATCTGTTTTTTTTCTCTTCCTGCCTCTCCTGTACCCAGATATTTTTGGCCCTAATTCTGTAGCCTTCCTCCTCTCTTCCCCCATGTTTCAAAACTTCTTCTCTCATACATATTTTAAGTGCATTTTCATTCTACAGAGACTCTAACCCTCATCTCCTCTGACAGTCTAAGATTCTTGCTGGTCTATTAATTTAATATTCATGAATATAAGCAGAAAGGGCTCCAGTCTCTTACCACCAACCTGTTCTTTGGTCAAGACAAGGAGAAAAGTCTTGCCTGCTGTGATCATTACGTATTTCTTCTGAGGCCTGGTTAAGTCCACAACTGTCTTCAGGGCATGATACCATTTACTTGTGTCTGAAGAATTTAAGACTCAGCATGAAGCCTATTTGCACACTTTGAATACTGACCCTTGCTTATAAAATAGGACACAATTTTTATGGAGTAGGATTTTTTTTTTTTTTTGAGAGAAAGACTTAAACCTTTTCTTTCATTTCACCTTTCCTTAACTGCCCAAGCCTAGTTCTCGGGAAATTAGCTCAAAATGTAGCTTTGAAACAAGCACTGAAAAGTGGAAAAGCTGCAGGTACTAACCTGGAACTTGAAATCAAAGGCAGGATGGCAGGACAGTGTTATGCTTGTAGCCAGTGTTATTTCCCAATGTATAAGTCAAGGTACTTACAGGGGGCAGTTGAATTTTAACTGTTCCCTGTGTCATCATAAAGGTATGGAATATACTACAGACACTTAAAGAAATGTGATGGAGAAAAGGCAGGTCCCAGAACTGCTGAAGGGGAGTTGGAAAATATGAAATCTCACTGCTCCTGTGTAGGAAACAGGCGGGGGAAATAAAAGCAATGCTTTTTTTCTTTTTTTTTTTTTTTTTTGTTGTTGTTGTTGTTGTTGTTGTTGTTGTTGTTGTTGTTTGAAGGCAGCTGAGCAGCATTTTTGTATGAGCAGGTGACATGTGTCTGTGAGTGTGTACACAGCCCCTACTATTGTTTGCAGCCTCTGAGCCCTGTGTTTGCTTCAACTTGGAAAGTCCAAGTCCTGTTTCTCACACAAGGCCAACCTCAATTTGAAAACAAAGTAGCACTAATATTCAGAAACTCTGCCTATAATAGCAATAAAACCTGTAACTATATATGTGCTAGCAGCTGAGCATGATTCTTTCATGTCACAAGTCAAGCCACACGTGTCTAGTTAGGGTGACTGTGTGAGATTATCCTGCAGCTAAGTGACCCTCGTTCCACTGAAGCACAATCCTCCTCTATTCCTTCCATGGTGGTTTTGGGCTCTAGCACTGCTTTGGCTAGCTGAGACTGACTGCAAAGGCGACGAAAAATTGATTTGGAATTCAAAAGGATTTTGATCAAGAGGAGATGCCATCCAAAATGAACCAGATGGAATTCAAGACAAGTGTAGAGATTTGCCCTTAGGAATGAGAAATCAAATGTGTGAATACAAATGGGGGATGGTGATCTCAGCAGCAGTTTTAAGGAAGACCTGTTGGATTAAATGACCTGCAAGAGGCAAGAGTCTTATTCCATCTCCAAAGGAAAATAAATGGAGGAGGAGAGAAGCAGTCTCTGTATGTAGGGAAAGAGGGGGGTACTTCTAAGGAGACTTCAGTGGGAGCATCTTGTTCAACCTTAGTAACAGCTTTGGAGAAAAGGGCTTTAGGAAAAAGGGGCATTATGCTTCCTCTGAGAGGCTATCCTCACTAAAAACCAGAGAAATGGAAATAGGAGAGGGCTGCTTTACTGAAGACTTGGTGGAGGGGGCAATGTAAAATAACTTACCCTCTGTGTGGGTGAGGAGAGTATGAAGTAAGGGCAGACCATTTACTATAACAGATGCATGAAGAAGGCATTAGAATCATTCTTACTCTTTAGGTAATTGGATAAGGATCTTCAGAAATAGCCAAGGTTGGGCTGTCTTCATTTCCTTAAGGAAGGGATAGGAGGGGCTTTCTGGCCCTACTTCTAAATGATCTATCAATGATTAATCAGATTATGACTACTTCATTTGACCTCAAGAGAAGACATGCTTAATTTCTAAATCAAAACTGCCATTCAAGAAAAATGAGTAGTGGCTTTGGGACCTTCCTGCACCAGCTCCTCATTTATTCCTTTCTGTGTGCAAGTTGTGTTCACCTGGTAGGGACTGCAGAGTGGCTGTGGTGCCAAGACTGTCCTCTGGGGTGCCACTACTGGAGATGTGACCAGCATTTACAGTCTCTGCCCATCTTTCTGCTTGTCTCCAGGATCAGTGTACATCAAACTTACTTGTAAGTCTCCCATTCAGGGTCGGGGATCAAGGGCCATCTACTTTCTGAACTCTGCCCTCTGTTACTTTGTTTTTTTTTATTTTGGAAGAGTTGTTAGGAAGTGGCACTAGTAGTGCACTGCAGGTACCAGCTGACAAACCTTAAGCTATAAAACACTGACCTGAGAGACATCTACCAACTGAGGCTGGGATATGAAAGTAGAGAATCCTGTAAACTACAGTTGTAAATGCACTGCAGATGAAATGGCCTTTCTTGCATTCCTGCAGCAAGTCTAGGGACTTTATGAAAAGGTAGCTTACAGGATATGTCAATCTTGTGTACAGCTGCAGTTAAAGAAAAGACAGGTCTTAATAAATCTCTACACTGAAATATGCTTTCCTTCTCTCTAACCTCTGCTGTCAATGCCTTGCTTTCAGTTATCTTTCCAAAAGGAGTGGTTGTACGTCTCAAAGAATCTGAAGATTATTTTCTTGCCTTTCCTCTCTCCTTTAACTTGGTCAGTCCTTCACTCTGAGATGCAACAAAGGCTGTTTTCACAGAGAAACTGGGCAGTAGCCAAAAGGCCACAGTAGTTCAATGGAAATACTGAGTGGCTGCATGGAAGTGTTTGGAGTAATGCTTCAGAAATGTTCTGGTTAGAAGGAAAGGCATGGCCCAGGCAGTAGAGGCTGCTGAAGTTGCTTTCCTCTGTGGTTATGTGAGGTCTGGGAGCATGGTATATATCACAGTTACACTCTTGGTTCAGTGAATATGGAGGTAATGTGGGCAACCTTTTCCCTGTGAACAGAGAGAAAGGGTAATGCTGAGACAACAAAAAAATCTGCAGGACACAGAGGTGGCACTCTTCTCTTTTGTAAAATTAGCTCTAGGAGTATCCTGACTAACTTTTAGCAGCAGCATCAAATACTGATGCTTTTCTAGAAGTGATCTCCAACTCCTTCTGGGGCAAATGAAGTTTCATGGACCCATTCTTTGGCTACCCTTCATATAGCAATCACCAGAAGCTAAATAGGTTATAGGGGTCTTCTTCAGAGCAGGGAGCAGAGCTGCTTTACTGGATCACTAAGTTGGAATTCTAGCAGGAAGTACTCTTGTAGTATATAATAAGTTTTTTCCAAATACTTCCATTTTCTATTTTAATATTGTCCTAATTGTAACAGTGATGTACTGTGAAATTAGCTCAAGATGCTCAATTAGCTCAAGTAAAGCATCTGCTGACTCTTTCCAAGTTGTGCTCTCAGGAAGTGGTTTAAGTCTATTGCCCTGCTACCCAGGTGATCATAAAATCTGGACCGTAGCTGCCCAGGGGTGGATGGGGTAAACGAGGATGATGGTAGGGTTAGAATTGTTGGTAGTTTAGAGTCTGAGTGGTTTCTGACTAGCAGCTACAGCCAATGCTGTGGCAAAAGGTATGTACTGTTGTTCCCTAAATGTATAGTGATAATACACAGTTGCTGATATGACTGCCTGAGGAGATCTTGGCACTTTCTAATGTAACATTAAGCCTTCTCCATGTACATCTTGCTGCATTCTAACATCTCACAAATGCTCCAGTAGGCAGAGACTGCAGTGGAAAAGGTATCATCAGCTGTTGATGTGAGTAGCTCCTGTGTGATATGTGTAGACAGGCTGCAGCTGCCATGCTTTCTTTCCCATTGCAGGGCCTTAACTTCATGTGATGGGATGCCACACAGTCCTCCTCCCACCTGAGGAAATACAGCTGGGAAAATGTGCATGTATATGTTAATAAAATGCTTCCCCTGCTTCCTGGTCTTCCTCCCATTTTTTCAACAGTGGAAGCTTTTCTATTAATGTACACAGTGAGTTTGCCCCCTTCTGCTTCAGTGGAGAAATGAATATATATATATATATATATATATATATATATATATATATATATATATATGAAAATACATGTGATACATATATGAAGATACAGATTTGTGATGGAACTGACTCTGAGGTCTGCATTTGCATCCTCTGATTTCATCTGCCACGAGTCAAGGTACTTTTTCCTTGCACTCAGTGTTTTGCTAAGAATTAGATCATAAAATCCTTTGTGAAATTTCAGTATTAGTTTTGCCAGTGGTGGACTACCAACAGGCAGTAGATGAACTCTCTGACATTATGAAAAGTCTAGCATAGCAGAAATGGGGGAAACCAGCATTTGACTGATCAGTGAGGGGTTTGCATCAGTTGCCTTCTATCAGCTTTTGTGATAGACTTTTGTCCAGATCCCTGTCTGTGACCTTGGCACTCTTTAATTGTCACTGCTTGTGTAATTTGCGATAGTTACACATCTAAATGAAATGTCTTCATAGATAGACATATAAGAACTTTAAATATGAGCTATTTGCATTTGAAAAATACTTTGATCAGAAACCAGAAAGAAAAATCTCAGTCCCTGTCCGAATACTAAAATTCAAAACAGTATCGCTCCCAAACTCTTGGGGCTCAAGTGAGGCTTTTGATACTGGATTACTTTGAATGGAAAACTTCAAACTGGCTGCTAATCTTTTCCAAGTCAAATGTATCAAATCGTACAGTACCACTTACCTTTTTAAGATGCAAGTGCAATAAGGGGAGAGCCTTACAACTACAACTGATTTAATGAAAACCCTTTAATCTCATTAGTCAGTGAAGCACTATGAGAGCCCCTTCTGTCAAACCTGTGCTTCAGACATGCTGTGGCCCCAGGCTATGTTTTGGAATTGAAATTTTAGCTTTCTGAATCCCAACCTGATCAGCAATTTAAGTGTGGCAATTAGAGTGGCAATTTTGAGGCTCTTTCCCTTTGTGGGCCCAGTGGATATGTTCCTGCCAGAAGTGGTATAGACTCTGATGGGGTGAATTGGGCACCACTGGTAATAAACCTCATTCTCAAAATCACCTATTTCAGATTTCCCCCTGAAACAGTTTATACCAGAACTCCAAGGATCCAGCTGAAAACTGCTGTTAGACCATAGGCAGAGGTAACATATGGTATTTTCAGTCTTGTGTTTCCCATCAGGGTGTTAAAGCTCTGCAACAAAAAGATCTATTCACAGTGGTGTGGATTGCCTTGATGTTTATACATCCCCTAGTGCCAGGCTTATCTCTTTAAGGCAGAAATGCAGCTTCCTGTTTATTTACCTGTCCCAAATCCAGCTTCACCTCCCAATTTTTTAGCTCATCTCTTCATAGAGAGCAGGCCTGTAAATCTAGCTACAGAGCCGTGTCTGCTAATGCTCTGTGCCCATGGTGTCTGCTTGGTCCAAGAGCAGAACTTCATGCCTGAGTTCACTGCATGCCCATCCAGCCACTTTGGTGACTATGGCATATCTCACAGCATGGTATTCCCAGGCATGCTTTAGCTGGCCCTCTTGGAAGGAAAATACCCTTCAGCTCGGGTGTTTGTTAGCAATGGTGTGAAAATGCCTTTGGCCTCTGATATGTTGCAGATTATTAATAGTAGGAGAGAGACCCTTAGATTGTTTTTTTGGTTTCTTTGCTACCCAAGGAACTGGTTCCTCACTGCTTTCTGGGAAATTCTCAGTCCATCCCTTAATATGACACTTGGCTGTTAATGTCCTCACTGTGCACTTCCCTGGCTCTTTTGAGGGAACTAGGGGAGATTGGAAAGAGGAAGGTTAATAATGTGCATTTCTTACATTAGAATGGGACAAATAAATAAAGGTGCATTAAAGGTAGCATAACTGAGAGGGATGAAAGAGAATTAACAGACGTGCCAAAGCTGGTATAAATAAAGAAGTAATGGGACGAACCTGAAGGACCAGGAGAAGGGGTAATTATATCCTGGAGGTTCTTGCTTGGTTTACCACAGACATACAGAGCATTCAATAACTCAATTGTTTAAGGAAGTTTTAAATGATATCTTGCCCTGTCACTTCTCTTTTGTTGAATGAGCACCACCCTTGATCTTTATTCATTGTTATATTTTCTAGCACTCCAGTCATGCCTGTTCTCCACTGCAATAGTTGTAATTGAGGAGTGTCTGTCTTAAGACAGAATGTCACCAAACTAAGTGTGGTACCTCAAGTAACAATTTGAGATCACCAAATATGGTGGAAAAGTTAGTATAAACTCACTCATTAGTGAGGAGCCAAATCATTAGAGAAAACAAAAACTAGTGAGATGACATTTAATGAGTAAGTACATGCCATTGTAATTGATTAAGGCTGAATACAGAAATGGATCTACAAAAAGATCCATGTTTTTCCCTTAAAATAAGAAAAATGAGAGAAATGGACAAAAATTTCAGTGGTTTTAGAGGGGATCACATTCTTTGTTTTTTTGTAAAATTACTTGTTTTGCATTTAAAGTTCTGAGAAAATTTGCTACAATTCTAAGTAACATGTTATTTCAAAGTAAGTTATTCTGCTTTTAATACATCAAAGTACATGCAGTGAAATTTGAAAGTGCTTTTTAACTGGTACACTTGGGTGAGCTGGACATAAGTTCAGGAAATGTCCTGCTCCAAGTGACTGGCTTTCAAGGATAGGAGGAATATATGTACGTACACATGCATAGGTGTATGGAACAGGTTTATGTATATAAAGTTTACTTATCCCATCCAAAACAGGCATTTATTTTGGCCAAGGAAAAGAAAAGCAGCAGCTGGTGATGCTGTAAGCATCTAAGGCAGCTGCTAAATAAAGGATAAATCCAAGATTTATTCTCCAGTTAGGAACTTCAAGTGTGAAAGTATCATGGCATGGAGGTGGGAGGAACATCCTCTTCACACAGCTCCACTGCTTTTGAAACTGCTTTTGAAATACAATATTGCAGTTTGGATACCTGACTTCCAAAATATTTGGCAGGTTGCATGGAGTGCAGAGCAAGAATGTAGTCAAAGGTTGGATTGACTTTATTTACAAGGACAGATTTAAATATGTTTAGCTTGGTTAAGTTATGAAGAAAGGATATATACACTAATAGTTTAGATATTTGGAGAGCTGGAGAGCACAGGCCTGGTTAAGTCATCTTAATAACCACCTAAGCTAAAATTTCGCAATAGATGGCAGAAAATTGCATGAGGATGAAATGTTTTCATTTGCCAGCAGGTTTCCTTGAGGGCATCGTGTGGTGTGGGGTTTTTGCAATGAACCTGAAAAAGAGAAGCAGCAAATGTAGGCATCCCTGCCTGTGGAAACTCTCCTGTACTGGCCAAGGGTTCCACGTGGGCCAACATTTCTTCTTCCAGATAGAGATGCTGCATAATGGCAGAACATAAGCACAGCAAGCTGAGTCATTTATCTGCTACAAAATGTTACAAAGACAAACTGTGGTTAAAGGCATGAGTTTTGATGGTTATTCTACTTGGAATCATCCTGAATTTGTTGAGACACCCCGTTTTTAGGTTAAATGTACATCTTTGGATTCCTGGTTCCTATCAGACTGTTCTGAAATCTATCTGAAGTGAGTTTAGGGACCAGAGAATCTCCAGTCACAGAATTATTAAGGCTGGAAGGAGCTTCTCTCGTCTAACTCCTCTACTGAATGTAAGGTCAAATAGAGCACATTGCTCTGACTGGGTCCAGATGGGGTCAGAATAGCTGCCAGGCTAGAGACCCCACAGCCTCTCTGGGCAACTTGTTCTAGTGTTTGACCACCTTCACTGTAGGAAAAAACCAAAACCAAAACCAAAACCAAACAAAGCAAAAAAAAAACCCAAATCAAAACCACAAGAACTTTGTTTTCCTTATCCTTGAAGGGAATTTCCTGTATTTTATTTTGCACCCTGTGCCTCTTACTCTTTCACTGACACCGTTAACTAGAGTCCTACTGTGTCTTTGCTGCCTGCCATCACTTATTTATATTGGTGAGATTCACCCAAGACCATTTTTAATTGAGGCCAGACAATCCCAACTCTGTCAGCCTCTCGTGTGTGGTATGCTCCAAGTCCTTGATAACCTTAGTTACTCCTTGCTGGACCACCCTACAGCGTGTCCATGTCACTAGTGCTTTGGGGAGCCCAGACTGGGACACAGCACCCCAAACCCTGTACCTTCAGTACTGAGGAGAGGGGATCATATTCCTTGACCCACTGTCAGTGTTTCTTCACAAGAGTCTGCTGACTGCCACACACACTGATGGCTCCTTGTCAATTATCTATGCAATAGAACTCCAAAAGCCTCTTTTGTGGAGTGGCTTTCCAACCAGTTGAACCTCAGCACATAATGGTTCATGAGGTTTTCTTTCCTGGGTGCAGGACTTTGTGCTTCCCTTGGAACATCTTGAGATTCCTGTCATCCCAGTTCTTTAGCCTGGCACAGTCCCTCTGAGCGGCAGCGCAGCCTTCTGGTGCACCAGCCATTCCTCCAGTACTGTACCTTCTGCAAATTTGCTGAATTTACTCTCCTCACCACTGCCCAGGTCATTCCTGAATCACAGAGTTATCACATCCCTTCCCTCCTTTTCTAAACTGGTAATTTCATTGTGTAGGGTGAGAGGTTGGCCAGGGGTGCTGTCTATTTCATATATCCATGCTGACTACTCCCAATTACTTTCTTTTTTATCCTTAATATATTTGGAAATGGTTTCCAGGAGCATTTGTTCCATCACTTTCCCAGAAATCAAGATAAGGCTGATGGGCCTGTAATTGCCCAAGTCTCCTTTTTGAAGACGGGAATGAGTGGTTGCTGATTTAGAAATTATCATTGGAAACCAAGTGCATTAACCCACTTTCCTTTTTTTAACTTGGTTTCAGAAAATTTGTGTTTTACCTGGAAAAAAATATTAGCAAGTCTTAAAGCTTTTTTTTGGGCTGGAAGAAAAACTTAAATAGTGAAGCTTGGGCAAGTGTGAGGAAGTGAGGCAGTGGAGTCAGTTTCTGCAAGTTGTAGCTGGGAGCGGATGACGCACTAGAGTTCAGTGTCACTGAACTAAGTGTGGCACTACTTCCTCCCTAGGAAGAGTATTTCACTTCTCTTTCTCATCCCAAAGGCAATTCTCATTGAGTACTGGACACCACATCTGTCCCGGGCATCTGTCTCAGGGTGACACCCCCTCTTCCAAACTGCTGGGTGGGAGGGGACCGCAGAGCCGGCCTCTCCCCTCCTTGTTCTCCCTGCTGCTTTTGTTCCCTGCCTTAATTCCCTTTTGAAGGACTGATATTTTATTCAGCAGTCCCTGCTGTGCCGGAGCCCGTGACAGAAGTTTCTCAAAAACACTCCGTTGACAAAATGCTAACAGCTGGTCTTTGAAACTCAGGGAGTGCTAGTCGAGAGGTGAGGGTGGCAGGGAGCAAGGCAGAGCAGGGAAGAGAGAGAGAGAGAGGGGAGGGTGGCAGAAAATGCACTGTTTGTTAGGAATAATGAGGCAAAAATATGACAGAGGTTTTTATTGCAAATAATAGACAGAAAACTTCAAACAACAGCAGAGAATCATTAAAAAAACCACAGCAACGGAGTTAAATAAATGCATAATTAGCCAGCGCCATGAAGGTGGAATTTACTGCACCGAGATTCTTAAGGGAGAGTCAATAAATTCACAGCTGGTTTGGGTTTTTTTATTGTTATTATTCTTTTCCCTCAGGAACAGAAGAAAGTGTGAATGAGCCCAGGGCTGTTCTCAAGGTTTTGGCGGGATTTCTCTTATTGCTGGCACAAACTGCAGCCTCTGTCTCAGCAGAGACAGGGCTGCCAGATCCACTCTCCCAAGGGAGCCGGGATGATTTGTGAGTGGCAGGGCTGAATGCTATGTGTGTTTGTGATTAAACCACTGAGTAAGAATGTCTAGTCCTAGGGAAATTTGAGAAAACATAGGGAAATGTGTTGCAAGTCCTGCATGCACCTTAGCATGGGTGTGTAAGACTATGCATATGAATATTCGGCTAGGAGGGTGTGTTACTCCTGCTCTTGACTTCTACATCAGAATCCTCGAGGCTGCTGTGTGTGGGCTTGTGCTACTGTAGTGTAAGCTCTGACTGACGTGTATGCAGGAGCAGGGGCTGCCTGTGGAGCCCTGCATGAGAGGGGTCCTGTGGGTCTGCTCTGCCGTGTGTGGGCACCCAGTGGGGCTGGATTTGAAAGGAAACACAAAGTACGTGAGTCATTGCAGCAACAGCAGGATGCTCTAATGGTGCATCTGCATGAGATAGCCCTCCTGCTCCTCTTCTCTCCACAGTGCCATGCATGCTAGACCCGTGTGAAAATGTTCCTCACAAATGCCTTTTTTCCCCCCAGGATAAAATGCAGATTTGTTCTGAGCAGATTTCCGCCTGTGTTCCCACAGGGCGCGTCACTTTCACAGACTGCCTTTCCAACACCCCCATTCCTGCTCTGCACTAGGTGCAAAGGAAGACCTGTAAACCCAAAAGGCAATGGGGATGCAATGAGTTTTGTCTGGTCAGCTTAAAGCAGGGCCTGTGTGAGTTCTCTCACCATGTTCCTGGAGCCATAATCAGGCTGGGAAGCAATTCCTGGATGTAGCTGTGTTAGGGGGACATTTGGTTTGTTGCAACAATTTCAAATGCACTATTTCATGCTACTTCTGTAAAACTAAATACTTTTGATTTTGAGATTATCAAAAAGCTTTATTTTGATCAAAAATGTCAACATTCTAAATAGGAATTTCCATTCCATGGGGGAATGGAAAAACAAGAACAAAAGTTTCAATTTTTCATCACCAGTTTACAATGGAAAAAATCTTCAGGTTTCACAACAGATTAAAAAATAACATTAATGTTACTGTTTTTCTCTGCATGGCAAGGTGACACCTGTAAAATTACTTATAGAAGAGAGTAATTTTCCTTCCCCGCTTCTCACCAATACACAGAAAAAGCTGCAGTACTTCATGGCACTTGATTTGAGCCAGTCAGGTCTTAAAGCACTGGAGTTTCAAAACCGAAATCTGAGTGAAAGCAGTGTTGTCCTCCATAAAGCTCTGCCTGCTCCCTTGACCAGGCTGCTGATGGAGCAGACACCCACTGTTGGGACTGAGGGCACCTGCAGCTGCCAACACCAAACCTTTCAGGTGAAGACAGATTTAGTGCAACAGGCAGTTAGAGAGCCTGAACTGAGGAATTCGACCCCATCTATTGATTCTCTTACACCCCAAATTCTTATGCCAAGTGTGATCAGGGTTCTTTTGGCTACACATGGAAAGATACAGACCACAATTTAGAGCTGGACAGCCAGTGTGAAGTACAGTAGTATAAGAAAGAAGAATGACTCTCTTAAATGACAGGGGAAACTGAAACCTTCCTACTCCTATGGCTAAAAGACAAATGATTTCAAGAAGAAGCTTTCTCTCAGATTATCTGCCACGATAAACACTTTTCAACAAAAAGGTAATGAGAAAAAGCTGTGCCTAACCCCAGAGGAAAGGAGAGAGACAACAGAGATCACATCATGCTATCGGTATGCCACCAAACCAGCAATTGATGCTAACGACAAACTGACACGGGAGATAAAATCGGAGGCACGGAGTCATGCATTGAAGCCTTCCTCTGAAAAGCCTGTGCCTGCCTCTGATGGAGACCCCCAGCTCTGCTTTCTCTCTGCACCACAACAACGAATGTGCAGCTTATCTCTCCCAGCAAAGCACTGAGCAGAACTGCGGGTGGGTGCTGCATGGGGTGAGTTCAGTGTGCTGGAGAACATTTCTGTGTTTGCCTGTGTGGGCATGAGCACCCCAGGAGCACCCCTGTGCCTGTGGGAGGCACAGGACTGGAGGCATCAACCCCTTTGCACCTGCAGCTAGGAGTTAATAGGATTAGCTTGAGTTTTTAAAAGAGCAGCTGTTAAAGGATTTGTGTTAGCTAAAAATGTGGGTTACTCATGCCATCTTGCTCTGCATTCTGGGGGGTTTTGGTGGAAGGAGTCAGAGTGACCACATGTACTGAGAAGCTCCTAGAGGGTATTATCTTGCCACAGATGGTATAATTTCTGCAAGTAAAGCAGCCAAGGGGAACTGGAATTGGATGTTGAGGTCACAGAAGGAAACAACATGAGGCACCACTTACATGCTGGGAGCAAATATTAAGGGATACTAAGGTTTGACTCATGAGGATATGAAGTGGTCATCTGCCACCACCACACATCCCCTATGTCTGGCAGGGACAGGGAGAAGGAGGGCTGTGGGAATGAAGGGACCATAACAGGCACATTCTGCCTGTTGTTCCATTAGTCAAAGTTTCTATGGGAATGACTGGACCACCTGTGTGGATGTTGCACAGGGGCTGAGAGGGGCTGGGCAGTGTGAGTGTAAGGACAAGACAAGGACAGCCACTGCTGCCTTGGTATGTACTCTGTGTACATCTCCTACTGCAATGCCTGGGTGTCCCGAGGAAAGCTTCTTGTGGGGGAGGTTTCCTTGTGGTTAGCAGCATATGAGGAAGGCAACACTGAGCACTGCAGCCTTTCTCCTCCAAGTGAGCAGCATGAGGTCTTGGAGAAGGGGAACAAAGAAGGCAGATGTGACAGGCGGAGGAGTAATAGGGAAAATATAAAAAAGCAGCTGTGAAAATAACAGTGTTTAATGTGTGGGAGAACGGATACGGATGTTTTTAGGTGCTCTGGACACTCAGTCCAGCCTTTCACACAGCAGGAGAGTGCAGTGGTTGGCATGGGTGGGCAAACCAGCCTCCAAAAAGTGCTTGTGCTCTGCCAGAGCTCTAGCCCTGCTTTGCCTGCCTTGGAATGTCTCTGTCCTGTCTGTACAGGCCAGGTCTAGGTCCAGCTGTGCAGTCTGCACAGCACAGCTCCTCTCCCAGGGCACTCCTAGGGGGGACAGGTTATTGCAAAGGTGAGGCTGCTGCAGCCTTAAGCCATTGCATGCCTGACAAATTGCTTTTGCTGTGACAGGTCCACCCAGCCTGCCCTGACCTAGCCCCCTGAGCAGGTACATATTGCTGTTTGTACCCTGCACTGCTGCAGAGAGACTGAATCTCTGCTTGTGCTGGCTAGCAAATGTCTCACTGGGGGATTGTCACTGAGTGCACCAAATAAAAGAGAGATAAAAAATAAAAAATAAAATAAGACTTATGTTCAGACCACCTTCTGGCTCAGAAAAGTTCAGGAGGTTTCAAAACAACCTTTTCTTTGCAGAAATCCTGAATCTCCCAACTGAGCTAGCACTGGTGAGACAGAAAGACATAAATCAAGCTCTGGCTCCTTTTGAAAGAATTGGAGTTGCTTTTTTTTCCATCCCTGAATTTCTATTATATCATGGAATCCAGGAGGGTTTTGCACAGCAAGCCTGCATAATGATGTAGAAAGTCAGGATACTCACAAGAGCAAGTTCCAGAAGAATGCCCCTGAGATGTTCCAGATCAGCAGACCAGAACCAGCTCAAGGTTTGTTCACTGCTTAGGTGATGTGGAATGGTCTGGGGAACAGGCTGACCCTGGAGTAGCCATGGTCTGTTTTCCCCACCCTTTGCTTCTGCCTCACTGGCTCCATTTGGCCTCTGCTCAGGTTGTGAGCTGTCCCTATTGCATTTCCTGTTGCACCCCTTGTCCTCACAGTGAGGCTCCTGTAGGCACAGGTGAAGGAGAAAGCAGAGGTGTGTCTTCCCAGGGCTGTTTGGCTGTCCTTGTGCTCGGACAGGCGTGAGGGCTTTTAGCATTTCTCACCCTTTGAGCTGCCCTTTCTGCCAGCCTGGAGCAGCAGTTAGTGGGATCACCTGGAGAGGAACAGGGTGGTAGAGTGCAAGTTAACTATACAATTCATCCTGTGTAGGCAGTGGGGTCAAACACACACAGTTTGGGAATAGTTTATTTTTCAAGCTGGGTCTCCTAGAAAGGAACAGCAGAAGCCCAAGGTTTAAGTGGCTGCTTACATCCATCCCCATGATGATGCTTTGCCAAAGCTTAGCTCTTCCTACAGCTCACCAGGATCCCCTTTACCTAATCCACCACATTTGTATGTGTTACAATCAGTGCGATTTCACAGGCTTACTGAGGATTGCTTTGTGTGATCTCCCTGCACAGAGTTCACTGCTCCAAAATCCACCCGTGCCACAAAGTCAGCATTTACACAGCAAGTCTGCTGCAAACATCATATTTCTGCAAAGATTTAGTTTGGTGGCACAAACTGTTGTAAATTTGCAGAGCATGGTGGCTTTTGCTTGATGAAGAGAAGTAAAAAAACAGACACACATGAAAATAGATATGTATGTATATGAACACGTGGTACTAGCCACAAAAAAAGTTTTTGAAGAGGCTGCACTGACCCAGCTGGTGTAGGTTTGGATCTATAATTGCAGTGGTTCTCATGACACTTCCTCTTTCCAAAAGGTTTTTGGCAGAGACAATGTAGCTGGCAGGAACGACAGTGTGAAATGAAGATAAATGAAGAATATGGGCACATGGATCCCTAGAAGAAGGCTGGGTTGATGTTGATGCAGATGCAAATTTTCAGGTACTGTTTTTCCTTCTCTGTAACTAGAATAGCAACAACACAAGGAGAAACTGAAGTAAGCAGCAGAGGAAAAAAGCAGCCCTGCATGCATCACATCAGCCTAGGGTTTAAGAGAGCCTGGTTCATGCCCTGCTTCTCCTGTAGACTGGTGTTTAGCTGCACTGAAAAAGAATATGCAACCTGCCCTTTCTCTTCAGAGCCTCAATTTAAGCATATTTTGACATGTATTTAAAAGTACATGTGCCATTCTGGCCAGTACTAAAACAGAGGCTACAGCCTGGTGTTTGCTGTCTCAGAGTACAGATGGCACTAGTACAGGGCATGGCTTTTTGTGGCCCTACTGCTTCTGAACGACAGGGATCAGTGCATGTCCAGAGCTGCTGTGAAGGGACTTCTCTCTAGGAGGATGGGTGGAATGAAGCTGTGGAGGCTTGCTCAATAACTGAAAAGTAGATAATTCTAAAAATAATAGATGGGCGTTTAGGAGACAAATCTCTGTTAGTTGTGCATAGTCACTTGTCAGTCATTTTGTGACATGGTAAGTGAGAGGGATGCTCCCCATGTGAAATCCCCAATCCAGTGGAATTTGCAGACATATACAGATGAATTCCCTTGTCAGATTTTATGCCATCCACATGTACCTATCTATTTGGATCATGTCAGGAAAGCATCTGCACAGTGGGGAGCTTCCCTCAACTCTCCTCTGTCCTCCCCATGAATTGTATGCAGGAAAGCAAAATCCCCTTTTTGCAGGGACAATTTGATTTTGCTGTAAGTATTTTAATATGATTATGGGTCAGTCAG
Source organism: Agelaius tricolor (assembly GCF_023055355.1). NCBI lineage: Eukaryota > Metazoa > Chordata > Aves > Passeriformes > Icteridae > Agelaius > Agelaius tricolor. The sequence goes on from NW_027269269.1 coordinate 24,988,851, forward strand.
GTTCTAATTGACTTTAATTAGCAGATTTCTTTAATTAGCAACTTACATATATGAGATCTTTCTCTTTTTCAAAAGTAGTTTTCCTCATTTTCTCTTTCTTCTTTTTCAAAAGTATTAAAATAAATTAGCTCCAATCTGATCCAGATGATGGTTGTTTCATCAACCAGACAAAAACATCGGTCCCAATATAGAGTCTATTTTTTGGTGGGGAAGCAGGTTTGATCTTTAGAGTCAAATGATCCCTTCAAGGGAAGATCAGTAAAATAGAATTCCACAGTATTATCAAGCTGAAGTCACAGCAAGAGAAGAGACAAGTACAGGTGAGTTGCAGGTCACTGATTCCTTTGTCTCTTGAATGAAGTTCTATGAATGTATTAGAAATTGCTGAGATTCTCCAAATTTCCACAAGATCCATCTTGTTACTTAAATTTCCTTTAATTTTTCATTGTTTGCTCTGTGGGTGGTTTTTTTTGGGTTTTTTTTTGGTTTTTTTTTTTGGTTTTTTTTTTGGGGTTTTTTTTTCTTTTTTTTTTTTTTTTTGTTGTTGTTGTTGTTTTGATTGTGGTGGGCTTATAGGTTTTTTTGCAATTTGGTAACATATCTCATGGGAGACTGAGGCTGACCTTCATCTACCATGACTTTAAACATCTGCAGTTCAGATGTGTGGGTCTGAACCCCTCACCCTAAACCACCCTGTGAAGTGTGCTGTAGCTGTCCTTGTCAAAGGACAGTTCTCTTCTGTCAGATGGCAGGATCTAGAGGGCCTCCTGTTCCTGTGTCCTTCTCCTTGAGAGAGGTGTAAACTCCCTCGGCCATGGATAGAAAAGTCTTTCTGCAGAGAGACATGCTGCCTGTGGAGCCAGCAGTATGATAGGTGAAGGGAACACGATTACCCTGCCTTCTCTCTGAAAAATGTTATATACATTAGAATAGCTCTTAGATGTTTATGTGTGGGTGGATATTTTCCATATCAGGCTATTTTTGTCACAATTGCTTAAGAGGAAAGACTTTTAACTTAAGAAACTTCAAGAAGAAATGTACTCTGAAACTGGATTTGAAGGAAGAGAGTCAGTGGGCCCCAAGGGAGAAGTTCTACATTGCTAAAAGGAGTGAGAAGGTGGGTGGACTGGTTCTGTGGCCCCCCTGGTTGTTGAAAACATGCTTTCTGACAAATTTTGGTACTGAAATAGAGGGCTCTGTCCATTTCTAGTCCTCCTGCTGGCAAGGAAAGGTAAACCTAAACCCATGTAAATAAAATCTGAGTGGTTCCCACCTGCATTTGGAGAGAGCCCAAAACACCTCTGAAAGGTTATATAGAGGCATTCTTCAGCTCACTTGACTTTTTTTCATTTTGCTCTGAAACCTACCTTTGAATACTTTTGGTAGAACCAGTTCCCCAGCAGGTTTATTTCTCCCCTCCTCTGCCCACTATAAATAATCCTTTTCCTTGCCTTGAGACAGAACAACCATATCTTTACTTCCCCTAATGTCAACTGTCTTTGGGAGGTTTTTGGGTTTGCCTTTGTTTTTCACCATGCAGATTTTCCTTTCTTCAAGCACATTGAATTTCAGGCTGGATTGATGGTTCTGCAGAGCGATGTTTTTCCATGTGATAAATAACAGAAGGAGTCTCTATACTGATGAAATTAATTTGGGATTTCCAAGGTGATAGAGTCCATAGAAATCATGAAGAGTTTAGGATTAGCAAGCTCTGAAAAAGTTATTGGTATTGCAGTTGTAGCACACCTAAAAGGCTTGTCTGACTGTTTGCTTTCTCCTCTGAGGCTGGGGTGGACGTGGCTCAGTGGCAGTGTGCTGGAGTGAATGTTATCTCCTTTCTTTGTCAACTACAATATCTTTGCTTCCTTCAAACAAAGGTTGGGCAACCTGATTAAGTGCAAGGTGTCCCTGCCCGTGGTAGGGGTGTTGGAGGTAAGAGGTCTTTAAGGTCCTTTTCAGCCCAAGCCATTTTATGGCCTGGAGAAAGAGAGATGATTATCCAAACAGAGACTGTTTGGTTCACATTTGTCACTGTTCATGCTTGCTTTGGTGGATGTTACCTGTTACCCTGCACAGCTCAGGCTCAGGTGACTGCATGTATCCAAGTTGGCAGGATGTTTAATGCTTCTCACCTCTGCCTTCTGAGCCTGCTCCACATCTGAAAATCATTATGATTTGGTGGCTGATTAGTTGCCCATCAGATGGGGAGATGAGATTTAGCAGAGCCCTTCATCGTCCCCCTGAAAGAAAATTTGGTATAAATAGCCTTCCTGTTGGGCAGTGAGCCAGAGAGGGCTGGGACAGAGTGGGACACAGAAATTGCAGTTTTTCTTCCTTCTGTGAGTCCTTTCTCAGTTTAATTGCTGAGGTTATTTTAGGGTAGGAAGGGAGTGTGGGAAAGGGAGATGGAATAATGGATATGGTAGCTGGTGCTGATATTTGTTGCAGATCTAAACACGTAGGATCCTTTTAATCTTGCAGTTTGGCAGTCTGGTACCTTATGCTACCACAAAATTAACTTAAAGCCTCCACAAACCTTTGAGAGAGAAAACATAGTCAAAGTACAGTGGAACACACAACAGAATAAACTGTAAGGTATAACAAATCAGATACCCTGAGATCCCAGTGTTGCTCAATCCTCTTTGCAAAAATTAAGCTGATGACTTTGACCTTTTTAGGGCCTTAATTTTACAGATGTAATGCCAGCACTTAATACTTTCCATGTGCAAAACTCAAAGCAGCTTAAAATATGAGGGTAGCTGCAGCAATCCTTTATTACAGACAGACTTGCTGAGAGAAATGATTTAACAAAGCCATTAACAGTCACAAGGCTTGCCCATTCTGTGTATGCACAGAGCTAACATATCCTCCAGCTTACCTCATCCAAAGTTATCAAGGAGCTCAGAGAAAGTGCTTCGTTAATAATGTTCTCCCCTCCAGCTTGCTGATGCTGTACTCCCTGCCTGAAATCCCATGATATACTGGTTTTTCCTGGTCTCATAAAGGCATGCCAGGTTATTATGCACTCTGTATTTATCTGATGGCCTTGTCTATAGTGTGTGAGTTATCCTTGGCAAACTGCTGGTCTTAAGAAAGGAAATGCACCAAGTGGCATGTTGATACAGGTATTTGGTTAATTGCTAGGACATTAGGGACAGAAGAAGTTGCAAAGTTCAGTTATGAGAGTGCATCAAGTACCAAAAAGGATGACTCTGGAGTCTTAAGGTCAGATATGAGAGACTTTTTTCAGTAAAGACAGTTTGCTCAGCATGACCTGAAGCCCTCTGAGGCCCATGGCTGTTAGCTTCTGGAAGAAACCAATGGATACAATCAGGCATTGCAGCTTCATTAGTGTTTGTGTTTTGCAACCTGGTGAGTCCTGACAGAGCAGAGCAGTTCGTGATGAACCACAGGACCAGTTAAGAGACGTGGGGACCTGAGTGCATTGGTCAAATGTTCATTAGGGTTACTTTCTGCAGAGTGGTGCTTGGTAGGAGGAACCCTGATAGATTTTACCCCATTAACAGACCCCACTTCCTAGTTTTCCCTTCCTTGCATTCTGTATTTGGTAGTGTTAGACAAGGTATATGCCCAGAATAATTTAGGTTGGAAAAGACCTTCAAGATCAATATTGAAGTCAAGATTGGACTTTAAGTCCAATCTTTCACCAACTACCACCTTGTCAGCTAGACCATGGCACTAAATGCCATATCCAGTCATTTCTTGAATGCTTTCTCTCATCTTGTGTCTCTGGTTGCCTGAGAGAGGAGGCCAGCTGATACCTCACCACAGCCTCCTTTCAGGGAGTTGCAGAGAGCAGTAAGGTCTCCCCTGAGCCTCCTTTTCTTCAGGCTCAACAATCCCAGCTCCCTTAGCTCCTCATCAGACCTGTGCTCCAGACCCTTCCCCGGCTCTGTTGCCCTTCTCTGGGCACTCTCCAGCACCTCAATGTCCTCCTTGCAGTCAGGGGCCCAGAACTGGGCACAGCACTCAAGGTGCAGCATCACCAGTGCCAAGCACAGGGGTACAATCACTGCCCTGGACCTGCTGGCCACGCTGTTGCTGACACAGGCCAGGGTGGCATTATTATGCCATACAGAGGCACCCAAAGAAGTGGCTCGTGTGAGGTTTGAACAAGCAAAGACCAGAGCTGCATTTCAAAGTCTCTTCAGTTTCCTGGTTGCTGCTTCTTTCATCTCCTCTGGACCTTTCTCCTGCCTGAAATGCTGGAATAAAGCATTCTCTGAAACGGATTGCACGCTCTGTTTCCCCCAGTGACGCCTAGTAGAAGAAATCTTGTCTCTTAGATATCAAATTTGAAAGCGAAAATGAGAGAGAAAATAACAGTTGCTTTAAATAATGAACAAAAGTACCAGGAGATTTATTCCTCCACCTTCTCCCCCCCCCGTCATGCAGATATTCTCTTTAAAAACAGTTTTCCAAAGTGAGTTTCACGCTGGATCGACAGCCCTGCAAAGCAGCATCTTCTGTGCACATACTAAATGGGAATAAGTAATTCGTAGGAGTTCAGACTTTCACTCAGCAGAAGCAGCATGGCTTGAACTCAATATAACTAGAAGGTTGCATATAAGTGAAAGTGTGGGGTTATCTGCCTAGTCTATTCCGTGACAAAATCCTGTGCTCTTCTGAACAGCAAGGGTGAGAGCAGATGTGGGAATTTATTCATTTCCAGGGAGGTGATAAATGATCAATTAATGATTTCACTACAGCTACTAAAAAGGGTTTATGTGATAAACTCTCTCCATGGCTGGCCAGAACCAGGTGTCCTCCAGGTGAAAACTGTGGAGGTTACTACAAATCTTTGTTAGGAAAATTAATCCACAAACATCAGAGGTTTATGTCCAAAAAAGAGACAGAGGAGTCCTTTCACTTTATTCGAATAAAGGGAGAGGCCATGGGGCATTTCCCTGGAATCTCTCAAATTAGGACTCAGCCTCACTTTTTATCCTAATTTCCCAGCTGCATTTCCCTTCTCTTTCCCCATTGGCTGAGGTACTTGAGAGGTACAGACTTCCCAATACACCTGATACCAAAGATTGCCCTCTAACGTATAACCCTCCCTTTTAATTTTTAATTCTTATGGAATTTAGGGTTTTTTTCTTCCCCATTATTTCATCTTTTAATGTCTACTTTCATTTATCAGCAAACCTAAAGTTTATTTGTAAAAGCAAATATCTGTTTCTATTCATCAATCAGTGAAATCTTTCCTATTGTTTCTTTTATCTCCCAGTGCTAGTTTTATCTACCAGCAAGCCCACAGCTTGTTTGTAAAGACAAATCTGCTATTTCTCTCATTCTTGAACCTGGTTTGCCTTTTAAAGAGGCGGACTGGGATTGAATGAAACCTCGCCATTGGCCATTGTGCAATTCATGTTTTGTGTTTGGAAAAGTGAAATCCTGCTGCTTTACTACTCTCCCCCTCCCTTCAATTTTTTTTTCTCCCACATAGCTCTTTCTGTCTTCACTCAATTTGTTATTGTGATTGGTCATCTAACACATAATATGTTTCCTATTTAAGGGAAAATAGCAGGTAGTAGCTCCTGGTGTAAATACTTACCTATAGAAATCTAAAGTTAATTGCTGAAAGTTTTTGTAGCAGTAAAAAATAATAATAAAAAAATTTAAAATTTATATTTAAGCCACAAAAGTGGGTGTGAGGCCACTTGAACTCTAAACATTTTATCAAATCAAATAATTGTTTCCTAGCACTTTCTTTCTGTCATTTTTTTCCACACATCTTATAACTGTGAAAATATACTAAGGGATATTTTTAGGATGAACAAGGTTAATCAGCTACAATGCAAATCAAATTTGAACTTCCTCCAAATCTCAAGTTGATCAGTTTTTGAGGCTCTGAAACTTTCAATTAATTTTTTTTTTCTTTTTCATTATCACTGCACTTCCAAATGTCCAGGTGTCTGCAGATACCAGATTCAGGGAGCACTGATATGCTCTGATAGGGTCTGTTCTCATGTTATTTCTAAGATAACCAGAAGCAGGATGAATTTGAAGTCATTTTTTGAAAAAAGTTTCTACTGATGAGAATTCTCTTCCTGCTTTCTAAAAGTCTGGATATTTCAGGCCAGGAGTGGTTTAAGCACCTTAACTGGAAAAAAGTATGAGCAAAGTTCATAGCCATTCTATTAACGGATGTACTTGTATTTGCCATTTTTGTTGCGTTTGTGAGGTTTTTTTATTTGGTTGGTTGGGGGTTTCTTTGCTGTCTACCAGCTAAGCTTATAATATTATTGCCAAATAGATAAACAGACCGAGTTTTGTACTGAACTCGTACATCCCCAAACTTAGGAGTCTTGTCTACAATTTTTCCCCTTTTAGGGAGACAAAAACAAAGGTGGTATCCAGAAGATGTTAAGTGACAGGGAAATTCCAACATTGCCTGGAAAGTTGTGACAGCCTGGACTTGTTGTGTTGAAGGTTCAGCCAAGGATGTGACATAGAGACAGCCCTAATAGTATTGATGGATAGAGGAGATAAGACTGAGCCAAAGATCAACTCTTTTCCCAAGCTTACCTGTTTGTCAGAGCCTGTTTGCAGTAACTGAAAACAAGAAATAATAAACCCATATACAAACAAAGCCACAGTTTTTTGAAAACAAAGCTGTTGAAAAGCTGAGAGAAATGAGAAGGAGACCCAACAGAAGCCTGTTGTGGAATCTTAATTGCAGTATGGTGGACTGAGATGGATGGATGCCTTAAACAGAGGAGTGTGTGGACAGAAAGCATGAAAGTTGCATGGTGGCTCTCACTAGGAAGGCATTCAGAAAGTCAGGAAAGTCAAATATTTTTTCCTATCCTTTACTGGGGGTGGGAAAAGGCAGGGTTCTTTATTTTAGCAGTCTGCGAGGTACTTCCTTGATAATGTGTATGATTTGGAGTTCTATTTTCTTGGTAGGTTTTACACTTTGAAAATGAAAAAAAAAAAAAAGTGAAATTTGAAGTCAGCAGTAACTGTACCAGAAATGGCCTCCTGCCTCCCTTAGGTTCATAGGTGCATCAGAATGAGTGGGAGTTGGATAGGATTTATAACTGGAATACGGGAGGACAAGTTGATCATCTTCCCTGAATAGGCATGAAAGATGTGTTGGAAAAACTGAAATGTCCACATCCACCTTCCCGAGGACGCAGTCCCCTGTGTGGATTCCCTTCCCCTCACGTTGGCTCCAGCAGTCTGGACACTTGTCAAATCCCCAGCATGCAGCTGCCTGCATCTCGCACTCCATTATTATTGCTGATGCTAATCTCTGACCGCTGAACACGGGTCAGAACCAGGAGATAATTGCAGCTCCGATCTGCCAGGCACGGTCCTTTGTGAGTAGTTAATGAGTGTTCAGGAAAATAAAGCAGAAAGAAGAAAAGGGGGATTGTGGTTTGCATACAGTGAGATAGGGAATGAATAGGAGATGGAAAGAGGGGACAATTCACTGATAGGGGAAAAAGAAAGAATTTGGGAAAAAAAATCATTTGCACTAAAGCTCCTACTGCCTTATTCTTGTTGAGCCCAAGTGGATGGGATCTGGCAAGAAGGGGACTAAGGCAGGATAGTCACACCCTGGGCCTGTCAATGATGCTTTGGGTGTGGGAACCATAAATGCAGAGATGGGGGTCATCCTTTTCCCTGCCAGTCAGGGGGTTACAGCCACAAGACCGCAGTCCTTGTGTTCTTTGCTCTCCTTTACTCTGCATCTCACACTGCCTGTGTGTTTGAAGGTGCCCTCTAGAGATTGGCTATCTACTCCTAAAATTGGCTTTAGCTCTCTCTTAGCTTGAGTGGCAGTGACCTGTATCTCTCTATCTGAATCACCAAACTATTCCCAGCTCTATCTTTATATCACATACAGAGGGATCGTTTTTGGTATCTGAAGGAAAAAGGTGACTTTTATCAAATCTTTGACAGGCCCTTACTCCAAACAAAAAGTAGCTGCATCTAGTGATCCACATGACACTGTTATCCCTAGCACAGGGTTCTTTAACCCTGTGTGCAAGAAGCTACTCCACACACGGAGTAGAGATATTTGATTTTATTTCATGTCTATGCAGAAATGGGAGATAGGTGGTGTTAAATCCACAAAGTTAGCACCCCTTCAGTATGCCAGGTGCTCATTTTTATACTCTTTGAACAATAAAAACCTGCCATTTCCTGTATGCCTAACAACCTAAAGATAGAGTAATTGGCTTTTCATTCTGTCTTCTTGGTTTAAAGATACAGTGCACATTTATTTTACTATGCATGCTCTAAGAGGAAGGGGTTTATATGAGTAAGGGCTCATCATAGGTTACGCATGGGCATTTTACTATGTTAATGATCACAAAGTTCAAGCTAAATTGTTCTTTGGCTTTGTAGTTTGATTCATAGCATCCTCCCCTTCTTACTTCTCAGGTCATGGCTTTTGGTTCCTACAGGTTTTGTTATACTCTCATTCTTCACAAATTCTTTTGTTTGTCCTGTACTACACTCCAGTGATTCAGTGAATTTATAACTTTTAACCTTCTCATTTGTATTTTATTTCAACAACATGACTCCTCATGAAGATTCCAGAGAGCATGAGTGTTCTTCCTTGCAGAGGAGATGTTCCTGCTTCCTGCTCCTGTGACATCTGTCATAGGGAATAAATGATGGTCTATGGGGACACAATGGTTTGGTAGTCTGGGTGTAGTAAACCCCATAGATTTAGGAAAAGCACCATGCAGAATATGAAAAATAGGAATGCTGAAACAGCAAAAGAAAATGCCTGTTTCCCTGTCCTCCGCCCTTAACCTATCTCTGTAACCCTATAAGGCAATGTCATGTTAACCCCTTAGCCATTGGTCAAGCTTGGATCCTTTCCAACCCTATAAAAGAAGCATACTGTGTCCCATTAAGGGAGAAAGAAGAAGAGCAGAGACCCTTCACGGACCTCCCCAAATAAAGCCATCTTTGTGAAACAGCCTGCACCTTCTCCTTCTCCTCTCTCTCCGTCTGCTGCAGCCTCAAGCCCAGGGCACCACTACCTAGCAAGCAGAGCTGAAATCCTGAGAGCTTTCAATCACTATAGAGCTGATAATCACCATGCTTGCTAGATGGTAGCCCTGCAGCGTTGGCATGAGCGAGCCAGCCTCGGGCACCCGGTCCCTACCCAGGGACTGAGCTCCTGAGCCCTATTGCTCTGCTTTATGATAAGGCCAAATCAGAGAGGCTTTATTAGTCTGGGCATGTCTGGGGTTCCGGAAACCAGAAACCACCTTGAAGGAGGGGAAGGAAAACTGCTTCCTGCTAATGAATTAGAGTCACTCAGGATGGAGTCTGAGGGGAAAATAAATTATTGTGGTGCGTGTTTGTGTCCATATGAGTCCCCTCTTCCTAACGACCATGTTAATGTGCTCGTAAAAAGATATGGTGCAGGGGGGACGTGACTGCTCAGGCTGATTAGCATTTTATAGCAGAACTAAGCTCCATGACAAACTGCTGGCAGGGTGGGCTGTTTTTACAACCCAGAAAATGCTAAGATGCTGAAAGTATGAGTTTATTTTCCTTATTTTGAGTGCTATTATATTAATAATATTTGTTTCTATTGACCTTTGAGGGGTCCTGAAACTCTCATGAAAACATAAGATGGTGAGTTTGGGTGACTCAGGTGAGTCCTAACCAGAAGTGCTCTGTACTGGCACAACAGGACAGGGCACGAGGCTCCCAGATTGCAGATTGCTCACCTGCAATCAGCTGCAAAGCATGACTGAGATCCTGGGGCATCTTGGACCTACTAACCAGAAGAATAAGTATTGAGTCCTGGTGTCTTGGCCATAGCCAGTCTCCCTCTGCAGTTTGCTCTTTGCTTTTAGTAAAGTATTAACTTGGCTTTGCTTTCAGTCCAAACTCCTGTGTACCATGGTTCTGTGTGGCTTTGCATTCTGGAGACATTTTTTGGCAGTGTTGAATGACTACATCCCCATTGGTTGGAAAGAGACTAGGGTTTCCTCAGAGTAAGATACACCATAGATACATTTCCAGGTTTGGAACAATCTCTGAGGTGCTGCTCCAGACCCAAAAGTTGCTGGACCAGATTTATGTCAAGCATTAATGCTGAGATAGGAATTTTATCAATGAACTGGTAAAATGGGGTAGCAGAGAAAAAAAGAGGGTTTGAATCTGTTTGCAAATGTAGCCTAGAGAGCACCAGCCTTTCTGGCACTGGGACTACTGCAGATATTCATGTAGAGAGTCTGTTCCTCAGAGCTGCAGAGCAGGTTCAAATAGCAGGGCTTTGTGAGTGAGGAGCAGCTCCTTACGTGAGGCAGCAAGCAGAGGGACTCTGTGAGCATTTATCCCATGTGCTCTGTGTTGCCTCTAGTGATGGAAGGGCTTCATCTGGTTAGAAGTCTCAGTATATAACTGCTTATCATATAATGTCACTTGGAAGTCAATTTTTTTTGAAGGGGGGAAGTGACAGGTATTGAATAGCCTAATGTCAAGAGAATAACAGGTTTTACGCCAAGAGATTTAGAAATGTGAGAAAAGTGGTTTTGAGGGCAGATTGGTTCTGTGAGTGAATGTGGCACGTTGTGCTGGAGAAGGGACAGAAGCCCAGCTGCAGTGAAAACTGGTGGGGGAACGTGCAGTGGAGCAGGTAAACTGAGCCATGCATCCTGCTTATGTGTCTGTGCCTACACACACATAATTACATAATTAGTAGTGAAGACCTCAATCAGCAGCCTGCCTTTATTCAGTCATGTGTGTAAGCCTGGGTTTCTTTATGTATGTGCTGGAAACTGTTAGAATAGGTCTCTCTGGAAAAGCTGGAATAGCCTTCTGGGCATTGGGAATAATTAATTCTAAGCACATACTCAAATTCATACTGAATGGGTGACCAGAGCCATATGAGATACTTGCAAGGAAACCTGAAAGTATGTAAGACTCTGCACTTCTTATCTTGCTGCTGGCTCCATCCTGGAGCTTGGCAAACCATTATGAAAAAAAAGTAATTTCACAACTGTGTAAATTTCTCATAATGCCTTTATTATGTGGCTGCTTTCCCTTCCTCCACACCCTCTTCTTTCCAGTGTGCAGTCTGGGAACACAAGGGCTGTTAGGTATTATTGATATATAGAACTGAATTGCTAACTCACTTAACTTGAGGACTTTGAGAAGGAGTTTGAAATCAAGAAAATTTAGTTGAAAACCCCACAAGTAGGTTTTCACACTGGAAATGCTTATCAGCAGGATAATGGATAAGCAGGAAGTTACCAAGGGTGGCCAACAGGGACTAAGCACTGCAGCTCACAAACTGAATATTTGGAGTCACACTACCACCAAAATATGTGACAAAATAGTATATTTCTCATATAATAGTATATAAATTCTAATAGCTTATGGATGTAAGGAAACTGCCATTTGCACAGGGATCTTCCACAAGCTGGAAAAAGGGGAGAAAAAGACTCACATTTCATAGAGTAAAATATTTCTTATTACAATTTACTCTGTTTATCTTATTTGTCAAAGGGACCCCCTTTTATTATTTCATGGGTTCTCATCTTGCTTATGGTCTCCTTTCAACCCCATGTGAATGTTGCAGGCAGGATGGAACCGAAAGGAATGAAAATGGGAATGTTTTACCAAGACTCACCCATAAGCTGCAAACACCACACTGAGGTGCCAAGATGAGATCCTCACTGTAGTTGTCAATAAGGTGTTTTGCTTTCTCCTTCTATAAGCCAGCAGTGAAGCAGTTAATGGCAGTGGCCTTTCCACTGCCAGAGAGACATGGGAGCCCTTGAGAGATGTGGGAGGGTTCACTTCTCTGAGCTGTAGTTTTGAGGTTTACTTTTGCCACGCGTTACGGCTGAGAAGTTTAAAATCTCACTCATTCATGTTGTGACAGCTCCACAGCCCTGTAGCTATGCTTCCCTGAACCTCTGAAACAATTGCCCAGAGAGCACCCAGGAATGTTCTTGCACACTGTAATGGGCACTGAAGCCTTGGTAAAGCTGAATCCGGCCTTCAACCCCTGCCTTGCAAATGACTGGTGTTCCATCATCTTTGTTGATGGGCTGTCGGAGGGTGTTAGCAAACACACAGGAGCCCAGACTGAAATTCAAGACTCTGGGAGATGTCCTTGCACAGGCCTGCTTGCCATTAGCTACCAGGCCTGCTCCTGATTGCAGATCCCAGCATTGCAGAGCAGCACACACAAAATGAGCTGGCAACCTGCCCAGGCTGCATATGGTGGCTGGAGATGGGGTACATTTGGTGAGAAATTGGGAAGCTGTGATGATAGGGAGTAATAGCAGCTATTTCTGCTATGGGATCATTATGTCCTGAGCAAAAATGTGCTTTTGATGAGAGTGGGATGAGTGGTAGGATGTTTTGGCTTGTCATACCTACAGTTTCGTCCATCTTTTTTGAATGAGAGTGTGTAGTGCTAAGAGTGCATCAATGGCTTTCTTCTGGGGAAAGGATGACTTTAATTCCATAGAAGAAGCAATGAAGGATGTGCCTGAAAAAGAAGTCCTATCAAGAAACCACAGCAGTGACATCCGTCTTGGCAGAGATATGATGAGAGCCAGTAACTGAGATTTGGATCTTTCCTTCCAGGCAAAATGAAGCTGTCCTTTCTTGGAGATGAAGAAAAGGCTACTGCTTAAGGCATGAGGCAAAAATGGTAAGGGCTGAGAGGTTTCCAGGATAATAGCATCAAAAGCATGGATGAAATGAAGTGAGGGAAGTTGGGAATGTGTCACTGAAAGCAAGCAGGTAGATAAGATGTGTAGGACACAGGACTAACTGGAGAAGTAGACCTGAAAATAATGAGGGAGAAAACTGCCTTCATTATGGTTTTTGCTACATTCAGGGAAATAGGACTTGACACTGGACTTTTTTGGAAATAATCAGGCTTATGCCAGTGAACTGACCCAATTCAGTTCCAGGACTGGAGTTCTCCCTCTGTGAATACTGCTTAATTGCTCAATGCAAAGGAACAGCAGTGCCAAGGCCACCACTAAGGTCTCAGTCTCAGTTCCATCATCTTGATCTCTGGTCTCCTGAGAGAGACTCATGGTATTGAAACAGCTGTGCTTGAGTTTCCTGTATGAACCACAGTCTGCCCATTCCAGACTTATAGAAGAGTGTGTTTGATACCCAGAATGGCAGGCATGATGAAGAAATCTCTGCCAACCAGATTTTATTTTTTCTCTATTCTTCTCTCTCAGGAAAAATCTTGCTTTTTTTATTCCACAGTTTCATGGGTTATGCCATACTGTAATCTTTTTAGACTACAGGGCATACTGCAGAGGAATCTGGAGAATGAAACTTACGATTTAAAGAAGTGTACTGCAAACTTCTCATATGGGGAGAGAGACATGAGCTTGAGGGCTTTCCCTGTATTTCTCTGAGGTTTCTCTGAGTTGCTGTGAAAAACTCTCAAGAGTTTTTCAGCCTCTGGTGAAAGAAAGTCCAAATCTTTCTACTGAAGAAGGATCTCCCTGCTTCTTTTGTGGTGTGGACTAGTCAAGGAGAGTTGTCACATCAATCTTCCCTTGTGCCTTTCCCACCAGTACTGCCAACACTCAGTTTAGCACTAAACCGGGACATACCTGCCCATATAATCCGGAACACCTTTTTAGACCTATGTACACAGGTGGGGCATGAGGAACCAATGTCTGTGACCCTCCCTAAAGGCTCTGTAAAGGCACAGCCATAAATCTAGACAAGGACTGGCCTGAACTGGGATAAAACATTTAATGTTGGGATTGAGCCATGCAGGAAGTAACACAATCGAGGTTGGAGCACAGCTTCAAGGCAAGGAGTAAAATGAGATCCCCACTCCACAGTGTGACTTGTTCAGCCCTTAATTCCATCTTTGTGGCCTCTTGCCTGCTCTTGGTGGCCAAGAAGCCTCAGTGGAACCACACAGGATGTGTGCCTTGTGTCTAATCTGCTGTATATGGAATTTTTTGTGATAGCAATAGCACTGAAGGTTGGCCTTTCTAACAAGAAATCACCAGCCATACAAACTCTTGAAAGCATGGCTAGGAAGCCAAAGCTGGGGATGATGCCCAGGTGCTGTCATATTCAGATTTGGGTCCAATGTCTGAGCCCAACGCTCTCTATTTCCATAGCAGAGCACTGGGTTCTGGTAGCAGGATTCCTATGCTGCACACGAGGCTGGAGCACTGTAGCAGAAACCAGAAGTAAAAGGTTTATTACAGAGCAACCAATCGGTATCTTAAACTCACTAACACCAGTCTGGCCTGAACTCCTTCTTTACTAACTTAAATAATTGCATCCTGCTAGCCTTTGATGCCAGAAAGAGGGAGACTGCAACTTTAAATAGAGGAGAAAATGATAGGGGTGAGGTGATCTGATTAGTCTGTAAGATGAGGGGAAATTAGTTATTTTCATCCTTAATCACCCACAGGATGGGCCAATTATCGAGCTGTTAGAGACCTATTAGATGGTTGGGAACTCACCCTTCCTCACCTTCCTCCCATAACCCGGCATGAAATTATTGAAGTCACTCAATTTCACTCTCATTGAAACCCATGAAGAGAGATCTCACAGCTGAGCATGGGGTGGTTTCAGAGGCCTTTTTCTAATGACGGGCGGCACTCCGGCTTCCAGAAATTGGTTTATCGATTTTACCCAAACCACGTCCCTGAAAATGCAACCTGCACTTTAGCAGGAACAATTCTATCTATATGTTTGTCTGTCAGCCTATCTACTTGTCTATCTATCCTCTTGTTTGACTAATCTGAGAGAGACAAACAAACTTTTAACAGCTGCCTGTCTAATCAATGCAGCATGTTTATCCACTCTTGAACAAACCTTCATTTTGCATGTGTATTTGCCAATGTATTCAATGAGTGCTGCTTATGAACAGTTGCATCCTGTGGATTCCCCACTAATTGGATTTCCTAAGTGTGTTTGTCACTTGGTATTGCTGTGGTAAAAGGTGATGGGTCAGATCTATTCACATAGCATTGGTCTCCTCCTTCCCTACCTCTGGCTGGGTAAGAGTAATTAACAAAATGAAGAAGGCACACAGAAGCCATTGTGCCTTGGAAGAGGGAATCAATAATTTGAGGAAGGAGGAAGAGTGAAATTAGGGTTAGTTTTTTGAGTTAAATTTGAAGCCCCACTATTATGAAAAAAATTATTGACATGGTAGGGTAAGAGTTGAAATAATTTCTTCTCATCATGCTTACGGAAAGTTCCACGTCCCATCCCTGGAAGTGTTCAACGGCTAATTGGGTGAGGGTCTGAGCAACCTTGTCTAGTGGAAGGTGGCAGGGAGGGTTGGAACTCAATCTTTAAGGTCCCTTCCAATGCAAACCATTCTATGAATTTATGACAGAGCTGATTGCAGCCGTGGCTCCATCCTTGCCCTTGTATAGCCACCCGTATTTCAACACCTTTAGCAGAGTGTTGAGCAGCACCAGAGGCAGAGGATGTAGTTGTATGCTCCTGAGCCTAATGCTTGACTGCATTTGTGCCACACCTCTGTCTGGGGCTGGTAAACTGTGCTCCTGCTTGGAGCTCTGTGTTGCTACATGGTGCAAGCACCTGGAATTTTGAAAGTCACCAGAAATGACAGGATGCTTTAATTTTCCTTGGTGCAGTTTTGAGTAGTGTAATCCTGCATACTGGCTACCTAAGTACTTTTGAAAATACCCAAATGTGTCTAGTTGCATCTTTTACCTTTTCAGATGCAAGCCCACATTGTTTCACATAACAAATGTGTTTATTGAATATGGTCTGCAAATTTTGCCACTGGCTGACCCTTGCCATAGTAGTTGTCAGAAAAAAACCTCTGAATTGCTGACCTAATAGCTCAGTTCAGTTGTGTAAATTTAGCTGCCTTTTCTCCTGCTAAAGATGCATATGGGTGTATGAAACTGCTGCAGATTACCAGAGACCAGCAGGACACCATTGCCCCTCCAGGGTGCTTTCAGTCGTGTGGGAATTGTTCTATGGCTCTAGATGACTGTGTTTAAGCAACTGAATTGAACCTCCTAAACTCCAGGGAAAGAAAGAGTGAAAGAAAGACTTCTGTGCCATCAGCACTGTGACAGAATCTGGTGGCTTCTCTTGCAAGTCTCCCCCTTCACTGCAAGAGTGCATCAGCATTCTTCTGAAAACTGGCAGCAGCATGCCCTAGGAGACAGAAAAGTAGCTAGAAAGATTTAAGGGATTATGCCAAAAGAAAGCTTCTGATTCTTTTCAGAAATAAGATGATTAGCCCTAGTCTGATTCCGAGTGTATATCCCTTTCTGGATCCAGCAGGAGCAATGGAAGAGGTTGCCTACCCTTTTACATCCAGCTATGCCAAACAGATGTCAGTGTGAGCAGTTTGCCAATGCAGTCCTCACCAAAATGACCCCACTCAGCTCTAATCTACTTTATTTTAACTGCTGTGGGTTAGGGAATGATCACATAAGCAATTTCCCTGGCAGGTCTGAGAGGGTGGCACCTTCCCCTGTGATTTGGTAGCAGGCAGTTCTGCAGGCCCTGCAGACAGTAGCCCCTGCAGACATCTGGTCTGTCTTACACCTTCAGTCACCAGATGATAGCTCAGTGAGTCACAAAGAATGCAGCCTCTGTTTTTTGTAGACCTTGGGAGAAATGCTCATGTTATAAGCAATGAAAATGAAATCAAGAGGAGTGTGTGGGATTTGTCATTTTTAGTTCAATGGGCAAAAAAGGCTTTGGGCATGTTATTCATGCAACATATCTCATTAGCTTAATACCCAGTGTTAGAGCTACTGATAAGTGTAGGTTTGATACAAGAATCTGGGTATTCCTGGACCCTCTACTTGAGACCATGGTCCTGCTGTTACTGCAAATATTATTTGAGGTTTGGGATATTTGAGGAATAGAAGTTAGTTTCACCTTTAGCAGCCTTTGGGCAGGTTTTGGTCCTAATCATACCAATGCCCTCTGAAGGATTGTGGACTGTCTTCAGAGTCGTGCCTGTATAATTGAGATGAGAATTATCTCCTTTCTGCCTGCTGCATCTTATCTGTGGGAGAGGGACAGATCACTCTTGACTGCTTCCACTACATTTGCTTACTCTTTAATTTAAATCTTCTGTTCATTTGCAAAAGGTTTCATGGACACATGCAAAAGCATCACATCAGGTGTTTATGGACACAAAAGGGAAGACTAAGCTTATTTAAACCAGTCTTATGTTTTGGAGTGTTTTTTAGCTGTTTGGTACATCTCCGCCTTTTCTTTAGGAAACTAATATAGTGGGGTAGCTAATGTGCTGCAGATAGTGCATTGGGCAAACAAACACAGGGCTAATGTTAATGATATGCCACCATCTGTAGAAAGCATTTAGGTGCCATGGTTTTGGGTAGCCTGTAAGGACCTGATAAATGCTGTTGCTGTATGCTGGAAGTTATTTGATTGAACTGGCTGTTGCTCTTGCCGTCAGCTCCTCAGCTGTTAGTTAATCTTTCTTCTTGTGGCATAGCCCTACTTGGCAGGAGTTTCCTACCCCTCCTCACTCCTGTCATCTGGGCAGGATCTGTGAGCCTCCATCTCCATGCTTACTTCAGCTGGCAGATCCTCCTCATCCCAACTGGACTAGACCCACAGGCATAAAAAATCATTATCTTCTAGCTCCCTGCTTCTGGGTTTAGCCTCTACCAGACTCAGTTTCCTTTCTTAGATTTGCCCCAGTTGAAGGACAGCATATCCTTGACCCAGACAAAACAGATGGCATCTCCCTGTGTAGCATTCAGGCACGAATTCCTCGCACAGGCTGAAGGAGAGGGCTCAGACAGGTCTGTTCCCCCTCATTAGCTTTGTCTGACATCATGCTCCAAGTCATGGGGCCCAGGAATGGTTGTGTGACTGTGCAGAACCATGCCCCTATCCATTTCTCTCCTGGATGTGGCTATGGCAACACTCATGTCTGCTTTTGTCTGCCCTTATATACAGATCCCATGAGGCTGGGCCTTCTCAGATCCACAATTTAATCACAGAAAGCTGACATGATGCTGAAAGTGATTTGTTGTGGCCATGCTGGCAGTTAAGTCATTGCCAGCAATTGCATCCAAACTCCATAAATTGCTAGCATGGACTGGTGATGGGAAAGTATCATGGCTGTCATCTCAGCACCCGCACAGCTTTTCACCCCAGCCAAGATTTTATGCTGGGGATCTAATGGGCTTCAAATCCTGTACAACCAAACTCTCCACTAGTATCCTTTCATTGGGTTGCACAATGGAAAATTTTGCCTCCTGTTCTTAATAAGGAAATAGCCTTAAAAAAAAGTCTTTTGGGGGGCAAAAGGCGGAATTGTGATTTGAAGTATAAAAAACAGACAGGTGTCATCCAAAATAATTCAGTGTTACAGAAAAGAAGAGCTGGAACAAAGGACACTACCATCCTGCTCCCCAGCCCCAAAAGGTCTGAGAAGGACAGCATTCATAACTCAGAGCTTGTGTTTGTTTTAGAGTAATCTGGGATTTACCTAACTTATTACAGCTTTAGTGCACAGCAGCAGTTTCAACAGCTAGGGCATGAAAAACATTAGATCCAGGCAAATAGAATGTGTCAATCCAGAGTAGTAAGAACCATCAAACTTATCTATTTTGAAAAAAAAAATTAAGAACTAGTGGGAAAAAAATACATATTTTTAGTAAACCCTTGCCCCCTTCCCCAGTAAACCATATCTTTGGACAGTACATGTCACAGAAACTTTGACAAACAGAAGTCCGGGTACAAGCTCATTTCCATGTAAGGGGAGTATTTTGACACTGCTTTCAAACTCCTCTCATTCTGTGATCCTGGGCAGTCATGTCTTGTTCTTAAATCCACTACAGAGGGCCTTGCAATTTATATCCATGAGATATAGATAGGGCCAGGGTATGTGTTCAGGTATTTATACTCTACCACACCAGGGACTGTACTTGAGAAAGATCTGCACCATCAGAGCTGTTCCCTCTAGTATAATTAGGAAGAAAATGTTCTCCATGAAGAAAATTTATCTCTGACTATCATGGGAGATGTTCTCTGAAGAAAGCTGGAAGAAGATAGATGCTTGGCTGGAGATTACTGAGATTTTCAGGCGTGCATGGTTTCAGGTGAATTTAGTGCTGTGAAAAGGGCCAAATGGAGAAATGTGAAGACCAATGGTCTGATACTACCTCCTTCTAAATTTCATATGAGCAAACTTTCCTTTATTCAGACCTAGCCCTACCAAGAGGCTTTTTCCTCCCCTTCTTGGTTTTTGTGCTCAGGAAAACCTTCTGTCCTTCCAACTCCTTCTCAGTCGTGCAAATGTATGACAGTGTAACAGCACTGAGTTCAGAAGGGTTGCTCATGTCTGACACTTGCCTTTAGTGAGAGATGATGTAGATCTCCTGAACAGAGAAGGAGATCAAAGGTCAACACACTTGGGCTGGATCCCTGATTTCATCACTGAACTGCAACATGATCTTGGATGAAGACCGTGTTGTCTCCATTATTTAATTCCTGCATCTGTATTTAATGGCCCTTACCCATGGCCAAATAGCCCTTGAAGTATTGTCCACCACCAGTGTACTAAATCTTGTTTATTGAGCACCAAGTGGTGCCTAACCCCACGGAGGTGTTTTATTGGCTGTGGATGAATTTGTTCACCCGTTGTGTTCATCACAGTGGTTCCTGTGTGTGGCTCAGTGTCTGAGCAATCTGCTTCCATTCTGGTGTCCAGAAAGAAGGCCACAACCCCTTCTGTCTGACCCCTGAGCACAGCAACCCACTGCTGCCACAGACTGCTATTCCACCTGGTCATTCCCCCAGATGTCTGTCTTCCCTCAAATCTTTCATCAGTTTTTAATATTCTCTCCTTCTCTCAGTGTTTTTCCCCCCCCCCCCATTGTTGTAGGGCTTCTTTTTCTTAACACAGCATTAAAAGGAAAGATAAAAGGAACAAAAAATGTGTCAGAGCAGAAACACATGTGTCCTCTACCTTTCCTGTGCTCTGAGAAGTTGACTTCTTGACAGCCAGTCCCTTTGGGTGACCAATGGAGCTGTGCCAGAGACCTGTGCCCTCTGATTCGTATCTCTTCTCCATTAGCTTGACTCCCTGGTCAATGGAACAGGAAAGAGAGGGTTGATGTTGCTGGACCTATTCAAGATCCAGGCATGTGAGGACCTCTCACACTCAGGCTGTGGGGAACCAGCCTGGAAAAGCAACAAAAGAGCAGGAAAAGCAGTCTGGGTCAAGCGCCTTGTAGCCCAGACAAACCTACTCTGACAAACCTGTTTTGAGATTGCAGGTCATCACAGGAAGGAAAACCCTTTCTATCACAGTGTAAGACAGGGCTTTGTTGGCTCTGTTTAGCAGCCTGATTTAATTTTATAAAGAACATCCTAACCACACACAGACAACCTAAAGCCTCCTGCTTGTTTCTTAATCGGTGTTCTGTACTTCAGCCTGTTACTTTGTGATTTGTGTTCTCTCTGCCATCCCTCCTCCTCCCCTCACCTTCCCAGAATAAAGCCTTAATCCACCTACATTTTCACCTTCCTGGAAAGCCCTTCCACCTCAAAACTCATGCCAAATAACCTCCTTAAGCTCTTTTCAAATCTTCCTTACCTAATCCTCCAAGTTAGATGTTCCTCTTAAAACGTTCATGCATGTAGATGCCATCTTTTAACATGGGGAGGCAAAGCCTCTTCCAATTCCTTCTGCCACCTGTCCCTGGAGGATTAATATATCTCACAAAGGCCAGATTTCAGATGCTGGAAGTCTGGGGTCCTGATCCCTACTGTCTACAGATTTTGCAGTTTAGTTACTGGATTTCGAACACTACTATAACATAACTTTCTTCTCACTGATGCACTAATGGTGTGTCCCTCCTTCAGCCTAGGAAATGGGCCTCAAAGTTAAACCACATGTTTAGGCCATTGCAGTTTCCACTGGGAATCTGGATCATTAGCTTTATGTGGATATCAATAGAAGTAAGGCTAATAATTTTTCTATATGGGTATGAGGGATGGGTGTGTGTGAGAAAGGTAGGGAAAGGGGCTGTACAAAGGTTTAAAAAATAATTAGCTTTTACGCCCTCTCTTGCTGGAGGTGTCAACCCTCTCTATCACAGCTCAGCCACATGAATAGTTCATTTCTCACCACAATGACAGAGGTGGAAGCAAACAGCAGGCTGGGGACAAAAAAGTGGAGATGAGGGCAGAGTAAGGCAGCAGGATGGTTTTACAGCTGCCCCAAGGTTCTATTCCACCAGCAGTTCATCTGCTTTGGGAGATTCTTGCCCCCTTTCCTTTCTTCCAGCTTCCCCTTTCTGCACCTCTGCTTTTACCAGAGTCTATCTTTGCTGTACTGAGTCAAGTGATAGTACAGCTCCAATATATATAACCAAGAGAGTAGAAATCCCTGGTGCAGTAGTGGGACCTTTTAAAATGCAAATAGAAAGCTTTTAACTGGTACCTATCTACCAGCCCTAATTAGCAAGGCTCCTCCTCGATTTAGCAAAGCTGGGATCTGCTGCATCTCACCCTGCACCCCCATGTAGATGAGGACTGGAAGTTATTTTCAGTCTTGGGATTGCTGCCTTGCACTGTGCCCTGTCACACGGGTGATCTCTGCAGACTGCCAGGGACTGTGGAGAAGAGTGCCTTGCTGCTCCGTGTCTTTCCCAGCTCAGGCTTCCCTCCTGCTGAGCTGGAGCTTACAATTTGCTCAGCAGCTGAAGACTCAGCACAGGGCCTTTTGAAGAGTCTCCGTGCAATTAGTATGGCAAATTGGAGCCTCCCAGGAGGATACACAGCATCACGCTCACCAGCAACAAGATCTCAGCTCCTCTGTACAAAAGGAATCTCATTTAATGTATTAAATATTTAATTAATGAACTGAAGCTTTAATGAGGTGGTGATGAAGATGGCAAACAAGATACTGGGACAGGAATATCCTACCCTGGAGATAACAAAAAGTTAGCTACTGTTCTCCCAGTAGTATTTTTTTCACTGGCAACACGACTGCCTGGGGAAACCCTCAGTACCTTTAGGTCTCATTCTGCCGAGGTGAAGGGAATTGCACAGGGGGGATGCATCCCAGGTGTGGGATGGAAACCTCCTTTATTGCCTCTTTTATTGAGCTGGTATAGAAGCTTTGGCTGGGAAGAACAGGAGTGCTACAGCCCCTCTGCTGTGTGTGGCAGCACAGGAATTGCTAACATAGAGATAAACAGAGGTGGAGTGAAAAATCATGTAGGAAAGCATGCCATTGCTAGAGCCATGAAAGGTCAGATTTCTCAGAGAAGGAAAGGCAAGGGTTTCAGGTTGAAAAGGGTCCTGTTTTTTCCTTGCATTGGATCTACTTAATACCACTGATGGTACATTTAGTATAAACACCAAAATGCTGCTGGTCTGGGCCAGGTGTCTTCCCAAAAGTGTTGGGAGTGAACCTCTTATGCCTGGGATTATTCACCGAATGTTCATTTCTCCTTCTTCAGATGGGATATTGCTAAGGTTTTACCTGAGTGCTGTCCCTAGTGGGATCAGCTCTCCTGTCTGGAGCAATGAGGGCCAAGGGGCTGAGGCACTGAAGGCACAGGGTCTTCTTCAGGCAGAAGGCACTCAAAGAGAAGGCCATAGGGAATTCCGGGGACGTGACTGAAGGATGCAAGAGCCAAAATAATTCTCACTGTTTCCTCTCTGTGTGAGAATTGCTTTAGCTGATCAGCCCTGTTATGGGAACCCTGGGATTTGGAAAGGAATAATAAAAGATTAATCGAGAAACTCCTGAATGAATTCAATAAAAATGACATATGGAGTGTGCACCGTGATATTTTTATGATTAGGCTGGCAGATAATTGGAACGAGCAGATTCTGCCCCACGCTTGATCAGGTCTGGTGTCTCAGAGATCCTTCTGGTTTCAGCGTTTCTTTACAAAGGAAAAATTAGAGAGGAAAAGGGAATGAATGGAAAAGGAGGCAAGACCAAATGCTTCTCTGCTCACTTTAGGAGGAAGCTCTGAGAAAGTTGCTGTTTAAAATGCATTTCAGATTTCAGAATGCAGGTTCTGCTTGATTCACACAACATCATTAAAACCCAAGGCTGGGCTGGGATCAGGGTTCCTCTGAATTTTCAGCCTTTCTCTCCTTGCTTCCAACTGGCAACTGCGAGTAGTCAGGCCCAGCATAATGGTTGAAGGGCAAAATTTAACAACCCCCCAGCATCCTCCCCAAACTCTACAGCAGCAGGTTGTTTCTCAAGAACAGCACTTCCAAGCCAGGGCCTCAGTTGAGAGCTAAGCCCTCCCTTGCACTGTGTGTTACAGCACATTTTCTTTGGACCTCTACAAAGACTTTGCAGGACACTGTGGCAAAATATACCCTCTGCTGCTCTGCTTTGATAATCCTCTGTGCAGCTTTCCTTATCCCTCTCTAACACAAGGAGTTGGTTTTGATTTGGGGTCCCTGATGCCTCCCTGCTCAGCCATGGTGGGTCAGCTCTGCATCCTGGCCAGTTCCTCTCTCCGGTGCTTGTCACACACTTGCCAGGTTTGCAGAAGAGCATCTTCCTGCCTTCTTCTCTGCTAGTATCTGCAAAACCTCTGTGTTCTGCCCTCCAATCCTCCCCATGGCAGCAAGGTTTGGAATGAAATTATCTCTAAGGTCCCTTCCAACCCAAACCATTCTGTGATTTTGTGCTTCTATGAATGATCTCATCAGCTTCTTCTTATCCATCTGTCTCTAGCCAGCCACTCTCCTGCCTTATATTTAGATTTTCCTTTAGACAAAGATTGTATTTTTGTTCTTTGCTTGTTTAGCACCAAGTGGAAGAGGACCTTGATCTGTACTCGATGGATCAGAGAGTAATGCAGCTTTTGTGATAATAAGTGATAATAAAAAGTATTGACTGGTTCACAGCATGAAGCTGTGATGAAATGATGGAAGGTTATATTGTACCTTTTATCTTAGAAAGACAAAAGAGAGGGGGAGATAGGCAAGGACATGTGGATTTAGTTTATCTTTTTTTTTTTTTTTTTTTTAATTCAGAGTGGATGGAGTTTTTCAGGTGTGTTATGAAGCCCTAAGTATACATACACTTTTTTTACCATGTTAGTATCCTGCTACCTTTCCTTAAAGCCACATGTGAGGTAACCCTTCTCAGGAAAAGTGCTCTGGAAGATCTCATTTTGCTAATTTGGGATGTTCCTAGGCACAGTGCCTTGCTTTTTGTTAGATATAGAGCTAGCCCCTGGATGACACGTCCCTGTTGGAGCCAGGGGAGTGATTTCAGGATGAATACAAATAAGCACCCTCTCTGAACTGAAATTGTGGTGAACTTCATGAATACTAAAGTGGGCCAAGACTTTATTTACACAGCTTCTCAGATGAACTTATACAGGCTTGTTTTAACTTTACTGCTACCCATAGCAGCAGCATGTGAGGTCAAGCTACCTCATGTATATCCATGCTTCCTGCAAGTTCCCCTGCAGTATAATTGCAGTGAAGATGCTACCCATGTGAAAGACCATAGGAGACTTTACTAAGGCTTTTATCTTCCAGATCTTCCCTGGGCATGAGTTTTCCCATGGAAATGATTCTCTGAGGGAAAACACCATTTCCTTTACTATTGTAAATAAAATACAGCAACTTCCGACAGCTTAAAAATGTTAGACTCTGAACAGAATGTTTTGACTTGGATCAGTTCAAACATTTGCACTTGCTGAAATGAATCAAAGCATTTTGCTGTACATTTATTTGAAACCAGGTGGTGCCTGCCCACGGGGCTGCAGTGCCTCATGGGAGCTGTAGTTTGGATGCATGGTACCTGTGGCTCTCATGGATTAATCTGCTTGTCTGAGACACATTTCCAATAATACACTGCAGATCTGCACTGACTGGGTTGAATAGTGCAGGGTGAAAGCCAGAGAGCAGCCAGGTATTGTGACAGATGAGTTCCAGCACAGGCAGAAACAAGGCTGTGAAACATTCAGTATAACATCCCCAGATGAAATGTTTCGTTTCAAGGAATGCCAAAAGACATTTTTTGGATTAGAGAAGTGGAAAAATGACTGTATTTCCTGTTGTGGGTTTTATTTTTTTGGATTTTTTTGTTTGTTTGTTTGTTTGTTTGTTTTTAAAAATTTTATTCCTTTGGAAAAGTATGTGTTAATTAAGCTTTTCATTCTGACAAATTATGATGTTTTTAATGGGCTGGATCACCCAAATATTCTTACCTATCATAAGAGTTCAGTCTTGCAGCAGGTGTAATGGGAGTGATTCAGTCTCAGCCGCTCCTGGACTGGATTGAACCCAATGATTAGTGACACAATTAATGAATTTTACCCTTGTTGCATGAAAACATGTGTTTCTTTGTAATTTTATTTGTATTAGGCTTTTTTTTCATTCTGAGAAATAATTTTTTCATCGGAATGTGAAAATCATTTGTGATAGATGGAGAAAGGACCTACTTGCTTTATAAACAGTGTAACCTCAGCCATCTTGTATGGCTCCATATTTAAGAAAAATAAGGAAAAAAAAGCATTTTACTTTGAATTAAATGTCTTAGGGGGAGAAACCCCACTCTTCCCCACCTTCTATCTTCAGTGCTGCCACCTCAAGATTGGTTTATCAACAGTTAAGCAACAAAGCATAGCACACAGAATGCTGGTAGAGCAATGAAAACTTGTGTCTTCCCCAGGTAGCATTGCAGGAAAAAGCTTCAAGAGAGATTAATGTGGAATTTGCCTGGGATGTTTAGGCCAAAATCTAGGGAGGGAAAGCAAGCCAGGACATCATAAATGGCGGCAGATGATCAAAACCCAAATTAGGTTTTTTGTCTGAAGGAAGGTACTTTTCCTGGGATCCCTTATACATGGCTGCACACAGGACAGCTCTGTGCATACTGAGTGGGGCTGCTCTGAGCTGTGATTAGAATGCACATATTTAATCCTCTGAAGCTGCTGGATTAGGGCACGGGCACTCTGATTTATTTTGTCTGTTTGGGCTGTGTACACACTGTGTTAAGGAATTTGGATCTAATCTTTGCCATCATTATAATTAATTATATGCTATTCTCCAGCATGTAATGGTGGCGATAGAACTCTTACATGGATCTGTGTGTAACTGACATACTCTGCCACAAGAATAGATCTGCTGGGGAGATATTTCTTAATTGTTTAGTTCATCAAAACACCATGCTGGGCCAAGTTCAGCCCTTGTGTTATACCGTTGATTTTAGCTGCCTGGCACCCAATGAGAGATTTAGCCCTGAAGCTTTTCTCCCTTTCATTTACCTTCTAATGGTTTTTTTTTTTTTTTTTTTGATTGTGCTGCAACTGGCAGCTAAATATGCATTTGTCCACGTGGCCAAGTGGCAAGCATGAAAGGGAGGCCATCAGACAGCTCTGTGTTAGGCTATTAGTTCAGCTGTGTTATTCTTCTTTGAACAGAGTTTCAGAGGGAAAGAGCTTTTGAAGACAAAGAACACCAAGTGGATGAAGAAGCTGAACCTCAAAGAGGAGGGGTGAGTTCCTAAGAGCTAGGCAGACCTTGCCCAGTGAGGTTTGTGACTCCTGGTAGCAGTCTGGTGAGCAGGTATTCCTATGCCTAAGACTGATTTGCATCTGGCTGGGCAACTGTCCCATTTCTCTGTGCCTGCATGAGTTGTGGCCAGGAATACCTGTGGGTGTAGATAAATTGTTCAATGGTGTGTGTGGATGTTTATTACTGAGTCTGTGTGGAAAACTATTTGGAAGAGGTTTACATTTGTGCTGCTGTATGAATCAGTCACTATACCTAAGTTTGTTGGGATCTGGAACACGTGCATGTTGCTGAGAGCATGAGATGGTGTATGAAGTCTGTCACAGAGTGTGGGTACCTTGTACAATGTGTTTGGCTGAAGACATGCATGCCTGGAATTGTCTGGGTCTGTGCAAATCACTGCATGCTCACAGGAGTTTTTATTCACACTTGAGTTTCTGGTAACAGCTGTCTGTGCAAGTCTGAACTTTGACTGCCTCCATTTAGGGTGTCCTTCTGAGTGTTTCCAGTCCCTTGTGTGCCTGTGAAAGCCTTGTGTGCAGGGTGCTACAGGGAGTACCTTTGGTGTCCACATGTGATGGGTGTGTTTTGCTCCGTACTCCTGTGACCACACAGTGTGCTCTGTGTCTGGATGTGTGGAAGAGTTATCCTTTCTCTCCATAGCAAGCAAACTCTTTAAATTCCTTTTCCCTTCTCATCCTCCTGCTTTCTGTGGTGCACATATTAGTAGCTCGTAGTTACATCTCTATAGCTGGTTGCAGCTATATGGCATTTCTTCCAAGCATTTTCTTTGAAGCCTGTAAACCTTTGTGGCAGACTGACAGAAGGGCATAGTGTACATGCCAGCAGGTGGATTTGGTTCATCTCTGAGTGGAGCATCAGTGGACACAAGGTACCAGCTCCCAGAGGAACTGAAATGGGCACTGTGTACCACTTCATGCCTGTGTAGCTGTGAGGCATATGAATAGAGGTAATAACCTGTGCTAGCAATTGTCCATTTTCATCAGGGCACTTGACTTGGACATCAGTGGATTTAGGCTAAGACTTCAACAGACGTAGGCTGGAGTTGACCCCAGTAGTTGTATCTTTTCTACCTGTGCTCCAGAGCATGCTGTAAAGGCAGGTTTTTTTAATGATGAGTCTCACACAGCTGTATTCTCTCCATGCAAATTTTCAGGCCAAGGGCAGCAGTACTGGCTCTTTTATTATAAAGCTCCATCTGAAGGAGGACTGCATCTTCCAAGAAAGGGCAGCACAATTACCTGTTTCTACAAAGAAAGCTGAGAGGGGGGGAAAAAAAGTAAAGAAAAGAAAGAAAGAAAAAGAAAGGGAAAGACACAGAAGTCTCATTCCTTTATGCTCTGGGTTCTTTGTAGTTTTCTTTGTAAAGGTCATAGTTATCTCAAGAAATGGGAAATTCTCAGAATCCTTTAAACTCTAGTCCTTTTACTTCTTAAAGTGGCCTAATTCCAGAGAGCTTAAGGTCTAACAAGGGATTTGATCCTACCTCTCTCTCTCTCTTTCTCTCTCACAGCAGGTTTGATGGCACTCAGATTGCTCATTTGTATTTTCTTTTGTGAGGCAAAGCTCTTTGGTTTCTCTTCCAGCTGTCATATGTGTGTTCTTTCCTCTGCCTGTCTGGAAGGCAACATTCCTAAGTAACTGGCAGGAGAAATCTTTTCACTTTAATTATAAGAATAGAGGTCAGAAAAAGGCACTGAGTTAACCCTTGTTTGAACATACCTGAGATGTGAAGGTCTGATGTCTGACGGTGCTGACCAGTGTCTCTTACTGCAGGAGATGCTGCTGCTCCTCTCCTCATTATAGCCGTAGCTTTCTTGGTAGGGCTTTACTGAGCTTCAGCAGGGACTGGTAGTTTCATTTTGCCCATGTGGCTTATGCATTCCTCCAGTAAAGACGCACAGCTTAGTTGGAGTCACCTTTGCCTTTCCATTGGTCATTCGCTTACATGGAGCTGTGTTTGTTTGCCCATGGTCACAGCAAAGGTAGCAAGGTGCTACATGACACAGAGATGTTTGAGTTCCTTGGATCTTTCCCAACTACTGGGGAAGAGACAGAGTGAAAAACACTTTTATTCTTATTTTTACACTGGGTCAGTCCCCAGAGCCATGAGAATCTTCAACCTGACAAGTGGAGCTAACCCCTTAACAAACACTAAAAGAGGTGTGGCAGGGTCTGAGGTGGGGAGAAAATGAAAAAGCCAAAATTGTGGATATGCTTAGTCCAAGTCTGGTAAAGAGTTAGAGCAAAAAATCCAAACCACTAAACCCCCCAAAAACCTGGAGGGAAAAGAGCTAAGAATTATTGTAAATGTCAAAACGTCTTGGATTTGATTGAAGTATTTAATTTTTGAAACACACAAATATTTAATTTTGACATTTTTTTCAGAGAAATACCTTTGTTTTTTGAAATGGCATTAACACTGATCTACACTAAAAATAAAAGATTAGGCAGCAGTTTGAATAATCCAGAGAAGAAAAACATTGTGTTTGAATGGACCCAATTTGGGTTTGGCCAAGATGAAATGGTTGTGCTTTACTTTTATTTTGCTGAAAACCTTTGCACAGTTTTCTTTCTGTTTGAATCCAACCTATTGTTTTTTCTTACTGCATTTTTCATAGAGACACTGCAAAAAGCAAGCAAAATTCTTCTTTGGTCCATTTAACCCCTGGCTACTGCAGTTGCTCCTCATTCAAGCAGGAAGAGGTGGGCAAACCAGAGTATCCTAAAGGTGTCAGACTTGAGCAATACTAGCTCCCAGGCCCAAATCCCCTTGGCTCACTCCTGATGTATGGATGTCCCTGATGATGTAGGGCCTATTAAGAAAAGACCATATCCTCAAGACATTCTTCCCTTAAGTGACACACTGTCTCTAGTATTTTTATAGGACAGCACTAATTTTTCATAATGAGACACAGTAGGCTACAGCCCTTTAATAGGCTTGTCAAGTCTCATGTATCCAGGATGAAATGAGCTCATTTGGTTTCTGTCTCTCACACCCCTGTTGTGGTGTAGCTGAGATGCAGATGTGCACTGCCCTGGCCCTCTGCTGCTCCGGAAGGATGTGCCCAAATGTTGCTGGGAGGTCTGGTGTTGTCAGGAAGCACCAGAGGAGCACACATAGCTGCTTTGGTCCTAAAAATAACACAGTCTGAGCAGTGGCTGCTGCAGGATCCAATATCCCTTGTCCATGTCATCCACTGTCCCTTGCCATGTCACCTGCTGTGTGCATGCTTGGGAGAGCTCTGTCCACTGGCTCAGAACATGGAAATCCCAATGGAGGATCCTTAGCCTGGGAATTTGCTCTGCTTTTTCCATTGATAGAGAGGATCCATTATCATTCCTTTGTCTTAAATATGTCCTGTCCAGAAGAGCCTGTTCCCTTCACCTCTCTTTCTTGAGGCAGGACCTTCCCAGCACAGCCTGCTGGGACAGCCCCAGCTCAGGATTTACAACAAGAACTCTGAGTGACGCTTCCCAGCTCACCACTTCTGATGGGGATGTAGTATATGGTAGAGACAATTCATGCTATTAATGTACAAAATATTGTAAAATCCAAACTATGTCTTCCTGGTGTCTTATTCATATACATCTAGTTCCCGGATGCTCATTGAGATTAAACATCGGGGTTTTAATGTAAGATTTGAAGTTTCCAGGCTGATAATCGATAATCTATGGCTTCCCCAGATCGGGCCCACCTAAGAGTGATTATTGCCTTGCCGATTACATCTGTCAAGGTAATTGGCAGTGCCATCCTGATACATGAGAATGCTGACTTCCCGAGTCGGGAGTCGACTGACAGCATCGAGACACCTGGACTGAGTCTTTGTTCACCTCTGCACATGTTAAGCCACGGTGATGCATGTGAAGAGACACAAAGAACATTCAGTCATCTCTGCCTCAGGTGGAATAAACTGTATAAAAACTCGCTGCGTGAGGCAGCATTCGTGAACTGGGGGAGACTCTGACATTCGGGAGGTCAGATCTGTGTTCACCCAGCGCTGATCCCGGGCTCGACGCTGACCCTTGGCTGTGGTGGTTTCAATGACCGAACTTCAGTCTCACAGACAAATTAATAAATCTTTGCTAAATTTTCTTATAAGTTTGGCCCACGATTTGATCATTTGTAACAGGGAGAACTTGCTCTTACCAAGAAGAGCTCAATGGCAGCTCATCTGTGAGACCTTCTTAACCTGAAGACTCGAATCTATCAACTTTCTGGTGAGCACATTACTTGGAGTAAAATATCAAGGCCACTGCTGGGAATGGAAGCTTTGCAGGATCAGATGTGTCACCACACCAAGTAGCTGAGGAACATTGTGGCTGAGAAAGTGGCTACTCTCCTGATGCTGAGAGGCTTTATTGTGACAAAATCTCACAGCTTTTAGAAGGACACTAAATAATAATACTGAAAGAAATGGGATTTCTAGTATGTCACCAACATCCTGCAGACTGCCCTGAGAGTGGCATTCTTCAGCAGTGCCTGTGACACCTACCATTTGTAATTCACAGCAGCAATAATCCTGAGAGACTCAAGCCCGTGCAGGCAAGAGGTGGGCAAGGTAAGCTTGTCCTTCCCAGCTCTGCTGGGATTTTTGGTGCATGCCTTTAGGTCACTTAATCTCTGGCAGGAATAGTGAGAGATACTCATCTACCACCATAGTGTATACTGAGGAAGAAGGAAGGGACTGAGAAAAGAAGATAAAAATGGCTTTGGTTAGGGCTTGAGCCTGCTAAGTTGTGGTCTTTTTTGGCTTTCCCTTGTGCACTGGTAAGCAGTCTTCTGCCACCTATCTCTGCTTTCTTTCAGCCTATCACACGTGCTACCCCTGTGTGTGTGGTGAGGGATATGTGTGCAGTGGTGTCTGTGCTGTCGGCACCCCTGCAACTGGGCTGGTGTGAATGCCAGCCAAAAAAGTCCCCTCCAACAGCTGGCACTGCCAAAGCTTGCCTGCCTTATTAACAGTCCACTTATCTGGAATCTGCTCGCTGAGCAGAAACTGCTCTATAAATCCTCCTGCAATTTGCATTCCTCATCGCTGTCGCTCATTACCACTGACCTCACTTTTCCTGCTGGAGCTGCTCAGCCTCCCACCGTCCTGCTGCGAGGCGCTCCTCCATTTCCACAACCTATTAGCAGCGGCAGCGCCTCCGCGAGTGAGCGCACAGCTGCTGAGTCAGGAAACATTCCCAGCTCTCTCCTCTCCTGCTCCTCCCTAGGGCCCGCCAGGGAGGCAGCGACAGCGGGCGCAGCTCAATTGCTCTCCCCGGAGTGTTTCAAGGCCAGGCTCCCCATCCCAGGAGCTCAGCGGGGTCATTACTGCGCTCGCACTCCTGCACGCCTGGGTGGGAATGAGGAGCAGCGGCTGGAAGCTCTGAAACCACACGAGCGCTTGCTAATCAGCCGTGGGGCTTCTCAAATAGCGCCTCACCCACTTGGTGCGTGTGGATGCAGGTTTCTAGTTTAATACCTGATTCCTCACTCTGTGGGAACCATGTCACTGCTGCTTCCTTCCTCAGGAGCTGAGAAGCAAAGACTGACAGACATCTCAGCATAGTCATGAGCTGAGCGAGTGCCTGAGGAGGCTGAAGCAGCCGTGCTCCCCCAGCTCTGACCCAAGTGGTCTTTCTAAAGGGCTTGTGATGGGTAGGTCAGGGACAAAGAAAGCAAGGATTCCTGTTGGTGCTCTCCTTCCTGAGTGCCAGGGCAGCTGGAAGTGTGAGGGCTCACGCTGCCTCCTCCTTCCTTGCAAAGACATGTCAGCAGCAGCTGAGTGTTCAGCTTCCAGGCACGGAGGCAAAGTCAGGCACAGGCTCCGGTCCCGCTCAGGGCTGCAGTGAAGGGTGAAAAAGGGACTGATGTTGTATTTTGAACCTGTTACCCTTCTGTATCACGTAGGGGGTCCCATGGCAAAACACCGCATCAGATGTTTCCCAGAACCTGAAAACAGTCACACAATACTCTTGTAGAAGTCCTGTTATGTAGATGTGTAAGACTCTTGTTTTCCAGTTCTCCATCCAGGGTTGAAATCAAAAATGGCTGAGAGAGTCACTGGCAGAATAGCTGGAGGAATGCACTGGTTGGAGTGCTTCAGTTCAGAGCAGGCTGGAGAAAAAGACCTGGCTGTTTTGTTTAAATCCAGGTGTGATTCCTGGATTTGGATAAGTTTTAGAAACTGGAGCATTATTTTCAGGTGAGTTGTCTGATCTCTGATTTCCTGTAGAGGCTCAAATGCATTGTGAGCAATATGGAAATAGCTCATATTGCAGTAAGTTTGTGAATGAGCATTCATTCTGTTTTGTGAGGAAGGGTTCTATTTTAGTGGGAATGGAGGAAGGGGTGTGGGCAGAGAAAAAGCCTCCTAGTATTCCCTAAGCTCTTTTCCCTTCGGCCCAGGCAAGCAAAGCCTTTCTTTGCAGGGGGAGAAACATGTTTACTTAGTATAGCAGAGGGACTAAGATGCAGCCTCATTAAGGTACAGCTCACGTATAGCCAGGGGTTTCATATATAGCTTTTTTTTTTTTTTTAACCTTCTCTGTCTTGATGGAAACAAAAGGAGGAGAAGAGGAAAAAAAAAGAGAAAGAAAAGGAAGGAAGTGAATTGCTTAATGGAGGTGCTCTGCCTGCATATTTAATACCCTGGTTTTATTGAATAGAAGGTGAAAAAGTGCACCTTGTTTGTTGCTTGCCTGTCAACCCATGGCAAGAAAGCATCCTTTCCCCTGGCTGGTGCCTTTTATTAGTCAGTGGTTTCCAGAGTGTAATTATACCGTAGATCTGAGATGCATTATACACACAATTACAGTTCCCCAGCCGAGCCTGTTATTTATTAACCGGGGAAATATTTGTTCAATTGTTTTGGAGGGCTAAGGTTTTCTTTTGTTTCTTTCTTTTTTTCCTGACCCCTTTAAACTGTAACACAGATCCTTGGGAAAGGTCTGTGCTTTGTGTCTCAGTGAGGGAAGGGTGAATGTCCCATTCTGTTAGCACACCATGTCACCATGTAAAAGCCTTGGCAAGAGAAGCTGCAGTCTGGGACTGAACTTGCAGGGGCAGAGCAAAAGGCACTGAAAGATCTTATGGAAATTTTTCGTTGCTGGGTTCCTGGTTTGCTTTTGTGCAAGAGAGATGACCTCTGGGCTTTGCAGGGCCCCTGCTGGGGGGACTGCTTGTGGCTAAAAGCCTAGCACAGCTTTGCCAAAATCTCTTCCCTCCTGTGCATTTGTGTAGGTCAAAATCCACTATTTATGTTCAAGTCCACTTTGCCATAGCAAGAACATACACCCAAAGCCTGTTTTGACTTCTTGTTCATTGGGACTACTTAAGAGCATCCTTTATTAAAACAGAAACTACAGCTTGGCCTGACACTTGAAGACTGGATTCTAGGAGTCCTTCAGGGCAAACAGCATCTCTTCCTAGATTTTGTGTGCTACTCTGGCCATCAAGAAAACACAGCTTCTGTAACCTATCTTGGCAAGAACACAAAGGGCAAAGGAAAATGACAAAAAAAAGTAAAGACAGGGTTGCTGGTTTAACCAAGCATTTTAGGACCACAGACCACAGCATTATTGGCCACAACTTGTTCAGATCAAGCATCCACCTTGCATTGTCTTATCCTTTCTCTGAAAGCAGCTGCTAGCAGCAGAGTAGGCAAGGATAAAAGCTTTGCAGCCACTTTCCCTTCAGAAATATGTTTCCTGAAATGTAGTGAGCTCTGTTAAAAATGCATCCCATCCATCTATCTTCTTAGGTGCTGTCCTGCTGGGATTTTTCCATTTCCACAATATCCTCACTTTAATAAGGTGACCAGAACAGGGCGAGAATAATTTCCTTGTTATTAATTATTACCACGACTGCTGTACAGCAGTGTGCTCAAGGGTGTAGAACTATAATCCCCAAGAACCTCCTCCTGAAGGGCATTTTATCTTCCCTAACACTCCTAAACACTGGTATGTCAGACCTGCCCTCCCAGCTTTCCTCTCAAGCTGTGCTTCAGCCCTTCTCCCCTTGAACCTGCATAACCAGCAGGTCCTCCTGGTGTGTGCCTTATCCCTTCCTAGACTCTGCCTGTGTGGGAACATCCTTCCAGCACGGCTTCAGAGGTAGATTTAAACTGATAATGTCTATGGGTATAATCCTTGTACAGAGTGCAATTTTTTGGCTATTAGGGGAGCCTATTTCATCAGGTTAGCTGATAATATTTGGGAGAATGTTTGCAATACCCCAGCTCTCTGCCCCTAAGACCTCTTTTCTCACATGGGGATAATGGTGTTCCTGCTGGGATTCATTCTGCTAAACTCCATATCTGCATCCCCACTGATGTGACTGCTGGAGCTCTTCCTTGAAAGCGAGACCTCGGATGACACTTTGGGTTTTTGTTTGAATGTGGTCAGCAAAATGTTCCTGGCAGCTCTGGTGTTCAGTGTTTGGCAGCTTTATTGCTACTACAACCACCCCCTGGTGTACACTCTTCTGTTGGGTGTATCTCCCTCTGGAACCAAAAAACAGAGACATGGCCTATTTGCTGTCCAGCCACTGCAGCTGACAGCCCAAAAAACCAGGAGAAGCTGCTGGTAAGGGTGGCTTTAGGCTGCTGCTGAGTATGGCAGCAGCAAAGATCAGGAAAGTTCTTGTGCCAGCAGCTATGGCAAGCAGACTGACTTGGGAGCAGGCAGCCAGGGAGAAGTGACTTTTGAGACCAGCACAGCTGTTTGCTCATGTGCACCTGAGCCAGGCTCCCACAGCACTTCCTGCTCTTAGCCTACAGACATCCCAGCAGTATTTTCTCCTGGCAAGGAAAGACAGCAGCTAACCTGAGAGAAAAGCTTAGGAGAACCAAAGCAGCTGTTGTTTTGAGATGAGTAAGGTGCTGGGATCCAGTCTTAGTTAGCACTTTCTGCAAGTCTTTAATTTCCTTTTACTTCTGTCTTTACAAGCCCTTTACATCTCCGAAGTTACAATGAATTAAGAGCCTGACTTCTTTTTTTTCCTAACAAAGACATGGTCCACTTGGGGTTGGGATTTGCTTATTTCCATTTACACTGAAAATATACTTGAAAGGGAAGCAAGAGGAGACCCTGCTACTTGGAAACAGCATCTGTATTTTACTCCCCTTCATTAAGTGAAATGCTATGTCCATAAACTACATTGTACACAAAGGTCTTTTTCTCACCTTGATGCATAGCAGGACATGGTGTTGATGACAGCCCTCACATCTATTGGTTTCTTCTGCCAGGCTAAATCCAGTAGCAAAAAATGATAGAAATAACTTCTAAAGGTCTTCGTTTCAAGTCCCAGTACCCGCCCTATGTCTGAAAGATTGTAAAGATGAGATACTGGGTGAAATGTGGTGTGTGCACAGCGTATGTGATTTAAGATAGTGAAACCCAAAGAAATATAAGAAAAACAGGTCTGAATTTCAATGGGCATCTTTAAATGTCTACTTTCTAAGAGTTTCTAAATCTTCAACTGAAGCCATTATTTAAAAAGTCCATTTTTCCCTGATGCCAAATTTGAAAATTGAATTTGGTAATTACACATCAGCCAGTGTAAATCTCCAAACATAACGCTATCTATGGAGCAATTCTGATGCCTGTATACTAGATTCCACAAAACCTTAGGACTGGAACTAAGATTTAGGACTAAAATTAAGACTGCTAGAAAGTACATTCCCCTAGACATAAAGAGGGAGGAAAGAACTGATTAAATTAGTAAATATTTAGGTTTTCATTTTATTTTGTCAGTCTCTCACTTTCTATCTGTCACCTGCAGCAGATGCAGCTCATATCTCAGCTGAACACACAAATAGTGCTTGTTCATTTTGGAAATGTTTATTTGTTAGGCATCCATTTGTTTGCATGAGTTATATGGCTTCCATCAATTACACTGTACGTGGTTCATTATGTGAGATCATTTTGCAGTAGCACAAGAGCATGAACTGTAGTGTGATTCCTAATAGTGGCTGGGGATATGTTGCCACTACTATTCAGAGAAAATAATGGCAGTGGGGAAACCTGCACCATTATTGTTTTTGTAATTGTTGGTTTACATGATAACAGTTCGAGCGTAGAAATTACAAAAGTAATAAGATATTTTAGGGCTCGAGCCTCAATTTTAGATCAGAGTCTGCATTTCTCAGGATATAATACAGAGTTTTCCAAGGATGGGGACTATGGTTTTCGTAGAAGACATTTTGCTTTCGTTACAAAAGTGCTGCTGCTCATTTTCTTTTGGAGTCTTGCTTTTACAATGACTCCCTGAATAGCAATTACAGGAGTGCTGCAAAAGTTTATAATTTTTGATTCAATGCAACCACTTCACTAGTATTAAACTTTCTTTTAGAAATGCCACTACATACAGCACATACAACCATTAATTTGGCCCTGACCAAATCAGCAACAGTGTTCTTAGACACATACATCTTATGAAAAGGGGAAGGTGATGACTAATTAGCATTAGAAATATGATCAAGGGTTTATATCTTGTAGTGTCTTAGATCAAAGATGATGTGGGATTGGTGTTCTCAGCCTGGATCCCTATGGGCATGTGTCTGTGTAGGAAGCCACATTAAAATCTGGCATAATTCAATATGATTAGCTGATTCTGTTGAAGTAAAAGCTGTTTTAATAGGCAAGGGTCTCAGAAAAGAGAGAGGCTTCAAATTCAAGATAAGAGGCAGAATTTTGAGGGGAGTTTAGGACTAGAATGACAAGGAAAAAGCGAGGCAAACAGGTGGGGGTGTTAATGGGGACCCCAGCTCTGGGGGACCAGGAGTACTTGTGGCTGCAGGGACACAGGTCTGCAAAGGTGGTGGGGAGAAGGGGGGCTGCAAATCAGAGGAGAGCTGACTGCACTCTAATTAATAGCATGAGTTTTAAAGAGCGTGAAGTCACCTCAACAGCAGCTCATGAGATGTATGGGATTAGTTTGTATAGTAATGAAAGAGTAATAACCAGAATTTAATTGTTATGGCTGGTGAACCAGTTGACCCCTCAGCCCAGTGGGCATTTAGATAATTTCCAGAACTGCAGTGAGCCTAGCTAACTCTTCATATGGGGAGGAGGAGGGGGGATGGGATGTGAGGGACGCTGGCAAGAAATATTTAATGACAAGCAAAGTAGTAATTGCAATGCTGCATTCTCATGTTTCCCTTGACATCCTAAACCAGGGGTGTGGGTCATTGTCTGTGAGCACTGTCTTTGTGCATCAGACCAGCAGTGTGTCCAGCTTGGCATCTTGGCTTGTGTCACAATCCAGTATCAGATGCCTGAGGAGGTACAAGAAACCCCATAGAAACACAGGTTTGGCTGCCTAAATTCAGACTTTCCTTATGGACTGCCAAAACACACCCACAGACATATGAGCAGTCATGTAGCCACTCCAGCTGCCTCTCCAGAAGGACAGGACCCTGTTGTGGATTTTTTTTGGGGTCTCATTTTAGCAATCCTTGGACACCTCAGATAGTACTGTGGTCTGATGTTTATGCACTTGAATCCTTCCCCAGGTGTTTGTAGGATCCATTACTGTTCTTCCAGGTCCAGAAGAATACCAGGTCCAGAAAAATACCTAGTCCCTTTTGCCCCCTGTTTAGTTCCAACTACTCTTGGACTAATTTAGGTCCTCGAGGCTTTCCAGGATTGGGATGATAGGGAACAAAGGTCCCAAGTGTCTTGTCTTACCAAGCCTTATCCCTGGCTGATAGTTTTCCTTCAGTACAGTGTCCCCTTGTGATTCCTGATTCATTGTCACAGAGCCCCCATGAGGGTGGCACTGCTCAGGCACCAATTCCCACCTGTCTGTGTAGTCCTGAAGGACCTGTCCATGGAGATCTCCAGGACTCCAAGTGACTTCTTCTCCTCTTAGACAAAATCTGTTGGAATCAGTAGGAATGTGCTTATGGACTGACTAGAAAAGGAAGAACGGATCCTACAGTTAAGAAGTTTTACTTGACTTGCAAGAGCTGGGATCTGACACTGGGAAGGTATTTTTTTCTTCAGTCCTTCATGTTTATGGCATTACCTTGATATGGCTGGTAGAGATCAGCTGCAGTTGCAAACTAAGAGAGCCTTTGAATGCTGTTGTGGACATAAAACCTCAGTGTCTCTGTCCTGCTTGGGACTGACATTGGAACAATTCCTTCAATTAGCTATTTTGTTTTAAAACATACCTATTGGCTGACTGTTTTCATTCTTAGTAGCATTTTCCAGCTTGCCCCATGGAGTTCAGAGGTGGTATGTACAGCAAAGTCTCATTCATGAAGTGGGATTTTTGGAAGGAGCTGAGTGGAACTGGAAGAGAAATTGTAATGACATTTGGCAGAAAGATGAAGGCTGAAGATCCTCAAGTTCCTTTGAAATTCATACAAGGTCAAGGGTAATAGCACTGGTCCCTTTGCAAGAGTGCAAGGTTGTGGGTGTTGCTACAACAGCATTCAAGTTCCACTCTCTACATTTTAGCATTTACCTGCAAACATTTCTCTGTACATTTGCTTATGTATACAAACACAGAATAAAGGTATTCACTAATAAAGTATTAATTTAAGAAACAATAATCCCAAAAATTGTAGGACTAGATAGCTCCTGTTCTGGCAGATGTTATCTAGCTGTGGCTATAGTGGTTCTCTGTTGTTGGCAGTACCATTTATGAAGTCTGTGGGATTACTTGTCTGGCTTCAGGGAGCAGAGGGGTGACCCTAGCTTGTTTCTGAATAGGAAGCAGTCGGTAAAACTGTCAGGAAGAAGCTTCTTGTTAAAGAACGCTGATGTTTCCATCCCCTGAAACCCAGATGCTCTGTGGGAAGACAGCAGATTCTGTACATTTCCAAAGGAAGCCTCCACTGAAATGGTCTATGGCATGTGCATTCCTAGTGCCTGGGACCTTGGTGTCTTCTGCAGGCAGCAGCACAGTTGGCATCCCCTAGGCAGCAGTCAGGGACTTAAACCATAAGAGATCTGCAGGGAAGAAGGAAGAGATTTGTGGGTGTCCCATGCTGTGCAGGGAGGCTGGCTGGCTGAGAGGGAACTGCTGTTCAAAGGGATTTATTTGACAGGGGACCAGGCAGCCAGAACTCCTGTTGTGCTGGAGAAGGCAGTGGGGAGCTGCAGACATGACAAAAGACAGTGAACCCTCTGTACAGAGTGTGCTGAGGGCCACAGGCTGCCACAAGTGGAAACAGCAACTTCTGAGCATGTCTTCCAAGCTGGACTTTTTACTGCCTCACCATCATCTGTACAGAGGAAGAGAAAAGGCCTATGTTCCTTGTTGGAAAGTGATTGCTACAGCATCTTTTGATTGAGCATTGCATTATGTTGAATTGAGAACATTATTATTCATGAAAAGGCATCCTAGAAAGCTTCAAAGAAGGGTGGGAAAAAAAAACTTCAGGTTTTAATACTAATTAGAGGAGCCTGTCTCCCAGGTGTGAGGTGTTTATCTGTGAAAAGCAGGAGATAGTGTAGCAAAGAAGAAATGTACACTGGAGAATAGAAGTTCCAATAAATGGTTGAGTGGATTAAAAAAAAAAAAAAGGATGAGGAAGAAGAAAGAAAGAAGACGAACAACAAAAAGGCAGATAATAAAATAAGATGTTTGTACTGAATATGAAGGGTTTGCAAAACAGCTCAGAGTTTATTTCCAAACCTGCAAGAAAACAACCCTGAAAATAATACAGCAATGTATCTCAATGAGGAGAAGGTTCTTTTTATTTTTTCCTCTACTAGCAATGTTTTTCAACTTGATTTCATTTTCACACCAAAAAAGCACTTGTGTCATGAAAGCTCAGAGTTGGCTTCAAGTATAGCCCAAACAGGCTCTTTCTGGAGCTGGTGCACTACCTTAACCAAGATAGTGACCTTAACTAAGGTGCTGACCTTAATCATGCTGCTTGTTTTGGCTGAGGGTTTTCCTGGAGGATGTAGGGCTCACCTCCATCACAGCCTCTGCTTCAGCTAGCACTACCCAACAGAAGTGGGTGCTGTGCTGCCAGTCTGTCCTGCCACAGGTGCTTGCTGCTACCCCTGCTATGGCAGTGCCCTGGCTTCAACACCTCCCCCACTCCACGTTCTCCTTTTGGCCCATATGGCTGGACTCACCCTTCTGCTGAGCTCAGGTGAAGTGTGGTGAGGGGAAGGGAGAAGGAGGACCTGAGATGAGAGAGGCCATGTTTCTGTGTGGAGCATTTGCTGGTTTGTATTCTCAGGTGTGCAATACACTCGTAGCCAAGTGGCTGCAGTGTCTGACAGGTTGTTCTATACATGTGCCTTACAGTTTTCCTGCTGCTTCCAGCCTGTTCTCTGTCAGTTAAGGAATCATTGCAGGTGTGGAAAGCTTGAGAGAACGGATGTGCTTTCATAGCCGAGTGAGTGACAGCTGGCCAGCTTTAATTGCCCTTTGGTGTGCTCCTAGAAGGTAGTTTAAGTGAAGAGATTTTTTTCCTGTCTCTGTGGACATGAAATATGGACATCTTTGCATCTGTGGTTCAGCTGATGAACAGTAACTGGTTAAGCATCAGAAACTCGATCACTTGTGATTGCCTACCCGTAACCTCTGCTAGTGACAAGATCTCATGAGGGAGCAGAAGGGAGAGCAATGCAGGGATTTGACTTTCTGCCACAGGCTTTGCGCTAGTCCTTTTGCTCAGGCAATCCTTCCTCTCTGAACATCACTTCAGAGAAGAATTTAACAGAGAAAAAAACCCAGCAAGTTTCTTCAGTGTTTTTTTCCTTGTGGAGCATTCCCTTAGATGACTACAGAGAGATGCATTCAAACAGAACATTAAAGTTAAACGAGGTGACACAAGGCTATATTTAAAAATAACAGAAAGTGTTTCAAGTTCTCCTTTGATAGGAGTTGGGCAGCTATATAACCCTAGCAACTCACCACCCTAATGACAATCCCCAACAAGAATCACAGCCTGATAACGTGCACTAAGACAGAAGATGGGAGCTGCATTCACAGGCATGAGGTACTGCAGGAGATAGCTGCTGTACAAAGATGCTTATTCAAAGCACTTGGAAACCCCCATCTTTCCTTGAACCTTGCATAACTAGATGCATAGAATAAATACAGCGTAGGACAGAAATTAACATTAAAGATGTAATACCATTATACTGATAAACCCTCACCTTTCATACTTAGCTAATTTCTCATCAGCTTATTTTTTATAGGGAAAAAAGAGAATATAGCAGAACTTGTAGATAGGCAGTGAAAATGGTCTGGAGGCTGGGAAGGATTTTTCAGATAAGGAGAAACTGAAAAAGATGAAGGAAAATATTGTTCGGAGAAGAGATGAATAAGAAGGGATATGTCAGAAGTATATAAATTATAATATTTTAAAAGGTTCTCACCACTGGTACAAAGGGGTATCCTTTGAATCAAAAAGCAATGCAGATCTCGAAGTGTTGGGAGTTTTTTTTTTTATTGTACCCTATTAAACTATGGAACTCCCTGCTGCAGGGTGTCACCCACTGAGCTCATGGCCTTAGTGAAAGAAAAAAAAAAGAGAAAAAAAAGAAAGCTATTTTTGTGGACAGTGAGAACATTCACAGTTACATTAGAGAAAATAAAAAATTTATAAGAAATATCAGCCCTTGAGATTCAGGGCATAAATCCAACCACTAACTGCCTGGGGTTATAAAGAAACTTCCCCAATGGACATATTAGTTAGTTATTTCCCATTTTAAGTGTTTTACATCTATCCTTGATGCTAGCTGCTGCCTAAGAGGAGGTGTTACAAGAGTTGGACAGTTGGTTTGATTTGCTATGAAGGTTGCTATATCCTTGAAAAACGTAGCAGCTTTCTCCTTCCCTTCCTCACCCTCTCCAGCTGTGCCTCTGAACCACCTAACCTCGGCATGCACCAGACAGCTGACAAAAAGGGCTTCTCCTGTGCTTTTGGGGTACTCTGATATGTGGGTAACCCCAGCTGACATGGGGTTACCTCTCCTCTTGTGGGCAAGAGAGAGCAGCACAGCTGGAGAGCAGGCTCCCCACTGCTGCCCTGGCTGCAGCAGGCTGGCACCAAACTGCCCTGGCAGAGACCTGGCTGACACAGCTCTGCTGCTGCAGGAGCTGTCCCACCTCTCTGGCCCCAAGGAGGACATACAGCTCCCCATCTGCAGCTCCTTGGGTGCATCTTTGGCTTTGCTTCTCTTCTCCATGTGGCACCAGGATTTCTCTGGTCCTCAACAGTATGGCAGCACTCAGCAAGCAAGCAGGAGATGCAGGCCAGAGAGGTAAAGCAAGGCAGAATGCCTGTCTTGCTTTCCCTTCTCCCTGCATGCTTAAATTTGTTCTTTGTCTAATCTCCTCTGCCAGGTGATTTGAGATAATCAGTGTGACTTTTCTGCTATTGTTCATCTATCCCAATCTTCCTCATTTTCTTTTGCAAATGGTGCCCCTTCTCATTTGCCTCATTTGTCTTCCTGTGATACCTTGAATGGAGAAAGCTCTGTTGCTCCAAGGCAACAAACTGGTTATAACCATTCTGTCAACGTTCATGACCCTGTGCTGGAGAAGCTGAGCTGCTGTCAGCAATTAAAGCTCCTTAGAAGTTACCTGATTAATTACTTGGGGGAAGTAATTGCCACTTCTCACTTGGAAAGGAAGGTGCTATGTTGTTTCTGACCTCAGGGACTCAGGTATACTAAGAATCAGAATATTTTGAATTGAAACAGATCCACAAGGATCATTGAGCCCAACTCTTAAGGGAATAGTGAAATCCTCACGTGAAGGGCTCAGAGTGTCTTTTGCAATGGGTCAGTTGCAGCTGCTCTGGGGAACATCCTCACTTCTTGGCCATCTCTTGCCATGGATTCAGAGACCAACATGTGCCAGCTGCTTTGCTGCACAGGACACTGGATTGCCATCCATGTGGCCTCGGCAGCTGAAGTGATGAGCCTAGGAGGAGAAGTGGTAAATAAAGCACACTGTTCTCACCTACATGTAGGAACACTGTAAGAGGTAAAAGAGGAGAGATCATTGTGAGGTAGAAAACAGGAAATTATTTTTTTCCCTACAGGTGAATTCGGTTACAACCCTTTAATTGCCTGATTTCACAGTCTCATGGGAGGACTGTTTCCTATAGACACATACTCACGCTGATACCCTCCCCCAGAAGGATGATCAAAGGGGAATGTCTTTAAACAGAAAAAGAGTTGGTTTAGGCCAGAAATTAGGAGGAAGTTCTTTGTTTACAACATCATTGCTCACCACCCTGATTGCTCATCAGGGTGGTGAGCAATGGAACAGGTTGCTCAGAGAGGTTGTGGATGGCCCTTCCCTGGAAGTGTTGGAGGACAGATTTGATGGGACTTTGAGCAACCTGATCTAGTAGAAGATGTCCCTGCCCATGACAGGGGTTTGGAGCTGGATGATCTTTAAGGCTTCTTCTGATCCAAACCATTCTATGATTCTGTGATCCTACAGGAGGCTAGTGGGTTGCTCTGATGAGTGAATTTACTCTTCAGACTTCTTTAATGTGAAACTTTTAGCTCTTGACTAATTTCTTTACTGTCTCAGTGTGATGCTGGTCATTGCTGGGAAGGGCTGGAGGGGTGCACAGGCCCACCAACCTCCACCACAGTCATCTCCACATCAGGTTCTTCTTTGGTCTTCCTATATAATATTCAGCGTAGGGGTGAAAAAGAAGTGGGGGATTTTTTTGTTTTTAAGACATGCATTGATTCTCTGGTTCTCCTCTCAGTTTGGCTTGGTCTCTTGGCTTTGCACAGTCATTTGTACATTTTGTTCATTCTTCTCACTGAAACCTTCCTGACCTTGAACATAACCCAGCATGTTACAGCCGACTCACTCAGATAAACTCCTCGACCTAGGTTGAATACCTAAGCAATTTAGCAAAGACTGGCACGTAGATTCCCCCACAGCTTTTACTCTCCCTGACCAACAGCAGCCAGTCTGGACCAAACACTGTCTGTCCCTGTGTGGGCAGCTGGGCACCTTCCACCGTGCCTGACTGCATCCTCACAGGAAAGGACCTAGGTAGACCTTGTCTTCCTGCCTTTTCTTGTCTTCTCAGTCAAACTAGTGTCTGAACACTATGCAAATGTTCCCTTCCTGCTTCTTCTGAAGTCGTTTATTGGCATTATTGCTCTCTCTGATGATTAAGGAAATAAAGATTTAGAACAAGGTGTACTCATGGTGCCAAGTCATTCATAAAAATGGTGCCAGGTCTGAAAATAAATCCCAGCTCTCTAGCTTCTC
Organism: Agelaius tricolor; assembly: GCF_023055355.1. Taxonomy (NCBI): domain Eukaryota; kingdom Metazoa; phylum Chordata; class Aves; order Passeriformes; family Icteridae; genus Agelaius; species Agelaius tricolor. Next base: position 25,033,609 of record NW_027269269.1, read on the forward strand.
TGCAAAGTGTTTTGATGCAAGACTGGGTTTGCCCTAGACTTTCTTATTACCTGCCCTGCTGTACTTGGATGTATGAACTTAAGTTCTCTATTTAACTCCTTACATGCTATTTGCTCTCTTTCATAGCAGTTTTCTGTTGGCATCACTGTGGTGGAAGATACTGCTAAATGACATCCCTTTGAATTGAACTAGCTATTGCACTCCAAATCTTTCAGGGTTTCCTTAGACTGGGTTTTATTTTCAAAGTTCATAAACAGGGCTGGGGCTGTTTTCCAAAGGTGTGAATCCTTTTTGAAGGCAGTTTGTCTGGGAGTCAGACTTACATGATAAATTAGAATGAACCTGAGCTCTTAAGTTTGGTTTTGTTTTTGACGGATCCCCCATAAAAAAAGTGTCTGGATGATGGGGCTATTATTCATTATACTGCAGAGGCAGGAGCATGGTGTGATGCTATGATCTGAATGGGAACTTTTATCTCAGGCTGCTCCCAGTGTCTGCCCTAGCCATTAACAGAACAACCTAGTGCTGAGCCTCAGCCCTCTCCCTGTCCCACACTTGACTTTTCTCATACTGCAGAAGAGTTCACCTCAGTACAAAGAAGGAAGCCTGAACACAGTGCAAAGGAGCAAGCTTCCAAGCAGGGCAGAAGAAATCAGCTTTGGCAGAATGCCTTTGCTTGGCACTGGTCAAAACAAGCATATGGAAAAGGGAAGTGAATGAGGAATGCTCTGTCTGTGAAGATTGGTACATGGTGTGGAGTCCTGCAAGACAGGCTTTTAGACGGGACTGTTTCACATGCTATTTGACATGCCCTGTGAAAACGTGAGTGCTCCCATACCTCTGAATTTTCTTCTGGCAGCATTTATCAAGAGGACATGCAGGCAACATCCTCTTTTCCAACCTTTCTTTCCCTTTTTCTTGCTGTTTGTTTTGCACTCAGCCGAGCAGAATCTGCAGTGGATGGCAAATTTAGCTGCTTTGCTTTGTTTTGTACCCCCCACCCCTGGCTCCTGTGCTGTCCAGCTCTCTGTGCTCAGCAGCAGTTTTTTTACACAGTGGGTTTGCACTGGCTGACCTGCAGCCTCTGTTTATGCCTGTTTTGGTGTGGGAGCTACTGCAAACCCTCTGCTGTGAGTAGTCAATATTCAAGATTCGATATTCGGGTGGTGTGATTGGTCAATGAGGTGACAGAGCCATGCCTTTGTTCCCTGATTAGATGACTGAACCTTTGTTAATTACTTCTGCCAAAAATGAAGTCTGTTTTGTGATTAAGTGGTTCTAAGCTAAAGGCTTGAGATTTACTCCCTGTGTTCCAATGGGACTTTGCACGTGTGAGGGCTGTCTAAAGCATGTATAAACAGAGTATAAAAATGGCCAGAGTCATATTCTATTTCTAATCTATTAAAAATGGTTGACCTGCGTGTCTTTGCTATGCATTTGGCTCTAGTAACGAGAGCCTGCCCTTGCAGAACACAAATCCTCTTTTGGCACATGTTCTCCCAGGGTGTCTGCAGTCCCAAAGCCACATCACACACCACAGCATGGAACAGACTGGCTAAAATCCCTGTACCAATGCAAAAGCAGCACATCATCTTGCACTGACAAGCATATGGAGTGAGCAGGGAAGAGAACAGCATCTCGACTCTGAGGCCATGTGCCCTGCTGCATCAGCTCCTGTTACAATTTTGATCTGGATTGGGTGAGGGCAAAAATGTACCTGTTGATTGAATAAGCAAACCAGAAGCTACAGAGGGATGTTTTTTTAATGCTGCCTTTATGCCACATAGTGGAAGACAGATGGTATCTTATACCAGAGTCAGTTGGAGCAAAGTTAAATCATAGAAATGTTCTGGTAAAATTTTCAACCAGCTGAATGAATTAATACTGGGTTGTCTCTTTGTGTCACATAGCCACAACATTTTCAACCCATTGGTAAAATAATGTATGCTATTAACTGTTAATAACTGTGTTATTAACTGTGTGCTCTGAGCCCCAGTATCATAGCAAAGAGTAACTGGAAACTTAATTATTTGGGTGAGATTTAATTATCAGTCATGTCAGTTGCATCTACTTTCTTTACTATGTGAGAAAGCACAGAAATGCTGTTTTCCCTAACCAAAAAATGCTACAAATCCCACTGTTACTCTAGGCCTGATGGAACAAGAAGCAATGATTTCAGCATTTCTTTGGCTTTTGTGAATGTAATTCTCACCCCAGTATATCAGAGTATACCTTTGGGAAAACGATGCTTTCATCCAGCCTGTGGAAAACCTGAGCGATGGGTGCTTATAAATTCCTTGGAAATGCAGGCAGAAAGAAAGCTGCTTTTTATTTAGCTCCCCTGCTCAACCTTTTTACTGATCTAATGGAAAAAGGCCAGAGTTAAGATTCAGAGCAACCATATGTACAAGAAGTGCCTTAATTTAAATGTCCTGTTGAATACAATATGATCTTAAAATGATGCATGATGGAAATTCTTCTCAGACTGGTGCAGTGCATTAGCATTTGTCATTGCACTAGGACTGGGTGGAGCACGTTAGAAATCGTCACTGTGATGGATGTGTGGCACGCATTAAAATGAAAATCATTGCAATGGACCAAGCAGAAAACACAGGAATTAAAGTTTCTGTGATGGATTCTGTGACACACATCAGAATTTGAGTGACTGTGAGTCATAAAAGGCATAAGGGCCTGAATGTCCCTCATCCTGAATGGGTACTTTCTAAAGGATGAATGACAGGGCTGCCTGTTATATCAATTACCTGCAGTGCTGTGGGAAGCCTCATGGATGGAATAACTGATGAGTCAGGATTCCTTGGTTCTGCTGTCAGCTCTGCTGCTGACTCATTTTGTACCCTTCAGTGACAAAGTGCCCTCTCTCTTCCCCATCATGTGCATGGCAGTGTGTTTAGCCTTCCTTATAAAGAATTCAGACCTGTTTCTGCCACAACTCTCATGTATGTCTAATATTATGCATTGGAAATGGTCCCAGTGCCTTATGAATGAGTCTTTGGAGGGTGGAAGCTGTAGAATATGCAGATGAAAAGTGCTAAATATAGTCACATACCATCAGATTTCTGTGATTCTTATTTTTGCTGTTTGATTATGTTTCTCATTTTCAGGAATTTTTTTTTGTTTGTTTTGTTTTTGAGAAGTCCATGTGAGACTGGCCAGACATTAAGGAACTCTTTCTGTTCCTTTCTGATGGACTCTTAGATTGGGTCTTAAAGATGAAAGCTCCATTTCATGACTTTATCCACCTATCCACAGTATGTTCCCAAGCTAGTTAAAATTAAACTTAGCTATCAAAATGCTAAACTTGATAGCTCATTTATCTTTCTGTCTCCCAACTCTACATTACAATACAGCAGTGATTGATCTTGCGTCTTCAAGGTACTATATAGTATAAAAACTAAGAGAAGATTAATTAAAAGCCGTCGCATCCAGACAGGTTTTTAAATAAGTTTTAGATTTAGACAATATATCAGCTGAAGCAAAAAGATTCCGAGACCATAAGCCTGTGACTTCAAGTAAGTTTTGCTTTCCTTCAGGACACAGAAAACCCCCTTTCACCACAGACTAACATCCAAGTCTGGTTTGGTCAGGCAGGCCCGTGGCAGGAGGCAGGAAGCTGTCACATTCCTGGGCTCTCCAGCACTGGTGAACGTGATGTCCTTGAGGACTTCTGCAGGCTCAGGGGAGAATGTCAGCTCATGGCCGGATGGTGAGTTGGAGATGGTACCGAGGCAATTTTTTAAAGCAGCCCCCAGCTCCTCCAAGCATGGAGAAACTTGTCTGGGCAGCATGTCTAAATGACTTAAATTGAGTCCAAAATCAGAGACAGCTGCATTTGAGCTGTCAGTGTCTGACTGTGGGAGCTGCAGAACAACACTAAACAATCCAGTTTTATGGTATTTTTGGCTAAAGAAGGACACATGATTGCTGGTCAGTGTCAGCTTCCTGGCACCACTGTTCGTCCAAAAAATTGTTAAGCTATGCAGGATCCTCAGAAGCCCTCAGTGCTTGTAGTTCTTGTTCACTGAACTTAGGGACTGTCCAAAAACCTGGCTTTTCCCTGCCAGGAACTATTAGGGGCTGAATCCTTTGGAAAGACCCTTACTATGGATGCTGAACTCCTGAATATCTGGCCTGTAGATCACTGAGTGTTTAATGACCACTTTGCTCTTGCCCACCTTTAGTCTACTCATCTTGAGAAAGACAAAATGGTGAGGCTTTTACATTTTCATGAGTTTGTTTAAAAGGAGACATTTAATCCACCTGACAGTTAAAATATGTTAGCAGGCTGTGGGATGTCTGCCATGAGAGTGTTCAAGAGTTCCCCATTTTGCTTGTACAGTGGCAAAGTGCCTTGATCACATCCCGCTGATTCAGGGATTTTTGCCTTAGGGGAGCACAAGGGAGGGGAAAACAAAATTAATGGCACTGATTCCACTTTACAGGGGGGGTCAACAAAAATTCCTGCAGCAAGAGTTTGGTCCAGCTATGTCCCCTGTTACACACTGGTGTAATTATTGTCAGAACAGGGTTCTTTGTCTCTAATTTACAGCATTCCATCCATTATCAGGAATTAAAATGAATATTTTTGGGGTCTCTTTCTCTCCCACTCTTTGTTTTCCTTACACTTCAGTTAATTTCAATAAGTAGATGATTTCTGTGCTGTTTGGTATACTCTCTAAAAGTGCCAATTAACTTTGTATGAAATAAGAGAACTCTTTTGAATTTGCATTAGTTACATATTTGTGTCTTTAAACGTTAGTTGTCAGGATGCATCATGCTCTGAGTTTTTTCCCCCTGTGTTTTGTAAACAGGATATGTTTTACGTTCACTGCTGAAAAACAATTTGAGTCAGGACAGATACCAAAGACATGTCTTCTTTCACTCTTTCAGAATTTGATTGTGTGTGTTTTTTATCAATCCCAAATTCATTTAATTTCCCTTAACTGAGCTGATTGTACCATGTACTTCCTCTTGAAGAAAATGCTACTGGGAAGATGGCAGTCAAAGAGCTAATCACTGGGGATATGGCAAACTTCTCATGCCTCATATTAAGCTGTTTCATGCATCAGATGTGCATACATTTTAATTCAGGTGTTTCCCAGTCCACGTTCCCCTTAGGAAAGAGAAAAGCAGAGAGACTGGTGAGAAAGAAAAAAACAGCTATTGAAAAAAATGAGGTGAACAGGCAGCTGAGAATAAGCTAGAATGAATGTGAAATATGGGACAGAAATGGGAAGAGGGAAAATAAAAAGGAAAAATAGACAATGCATCAGCAGACTATAGGCAATATATCTATAGAAGGTTAGGGGCCTATGGCTACCTAAACACAAGAAAAAGCTTTTTTAGTTGCCCTTGGGTATGCTTCTTGTTCTCCTATAATATGAGGAGTCAGGGTCTCAGTCTGAGAACCATCTGAGTGTCTCCTGACTTCTATGCTGAGCTTCCTTTGGGATTTACCACTTGGGTAATGCTCTCAATCTTTTCAACTCTCAGCTTGGAACTGTCTGCAGTTGGTGTGGTTTGGTCTTTGGTATGGTTGGTCTTCTATCTAGTATATTCTTCTGGAGAATTTGGAGGCTGTTGGTGCTGGAGGAGCAGAAACACAGTAGAAAGACATGAGACTGAAGTATACATTCTCTGGAGCCATCCATCCTGGCCATTTGTCACAGGCTTTGCAGTGAGTGCAGCAGCTTTGTCAGTTCTTTAGGTCCAGTCTTTCAGTCTTCTGTGCCTATCTGCTTCTTCTTCCTCTAGGACATTTGAAAAACTTGGTACTGTATGGTAGTCTGCCCCAACCCATTTGAGGTATTTCTAGCCTTCATTCTGCTTGCCAGTTTTCTTCCCTTCTACCTTGTCTTCTCCTTTCACCTCATCTTTCTGCCTTTGCTCTTTCTTCTGCACTTCATTAAGATGCTAACATAAGTCCTCCTACTAAAGCCTTGCTTGTTCCCTCCAATGACTTTAGTCCTCACTGCCAAAAAGGAGCAAAAAACATGGGACCTCACAGAGAGGGGGACCCTGGAGGAATGGCTGAAGGTAAGTGATAGACCTGCAGTAAAAGACCTCATACTATCATAGAATCATAGAATGTGCTGAGTTGGAAGGGGCCCATACGGGTGATTGAGTCCAAGTCCTGGCCCTACACAGCATATACCAAAAGTCACACCATGTACTTGAGGATCCTTCTTGAACTCTGTCAGGCTTGGTGCTGAGACCACTTCTCTGGGGAGCCTGTTCCAGTGCTCAGTCACAGTCTAGGTGAAAAACTTCCTCCTGGTATCCAATCCAAACTTTTCCTGACTCAGCTTTATGCCACTTCACAAGAAGTGTCACTGGTTGCCAGTGACCAGCTGCCACTTCACAAGAATGAAGAGGTCTCTACCTGTTCTCTGTTTCCCCTGGTGAGGATGTTGAAGATAATGAGGTCTGCTCTGTGCTGCCTCTAAGACTCTGGGAATGGAAAGAACCTGCCTCCTCACTGGTTTGTTTATTCCACTCACTATCAAGGTTAAACTTTCTTCTCTAACCTATACCAATTCCTTTCAAGCTGCTCTGTGTAGATCTGTGTTTCTGTATGTTGTAGACACAGCTATGGCATTAATCTCTCATTTGTGTAAAATCCTGAATGTGGAAGTGATTTGTCTCCTCTGAAGATCAAGAACAGAGAGCACTGAGCAGTACTGTAAGCAGACATGTGCTCTTCATGTAGTATTTCAGTTTCTGACAAAACTGAAAATGCAGAAACAGGTGAGCTATCGCTTGGGACGGCCATGCTGGGAAGAAAGGAGGCAGAGATGAAATACCTTCAGCAAGGCTGGATCTCATCTCCCATGGCAAGAGCTGCTTGTGGAATCTGGGGCCATCATCCAGACCACACCTGCTCCTAATGACATGCAGCAAATAGTAAAACAACTGTCTCTTATGGTCAAATGCTTCTGAAACAGAAATCAAAGTCGCAGTGCCAGCCTGGCTATTCAGTGGTTCAGACAAGAACGTGAGCTACTGATGTCACTGATACAAGACTCAAACACAGAGAGATTACCAAAGAACAAAGGAAAGAAATAGTATGTTTTACTTGATGGCCCAAAATTTACACCTTAATACCAGGTTGTGATTCAATTCTGTGCACAGATGAACACAAGACAAGTATTGTGAAAAATATGGCATTTTCCAAGAGCTTTGTGTACAGCCTCCAACATACTTTTGTGAGATATACACAAGATATCTACATAATGATAGCAAAATTATTTTGGATTTTTCAAAGTCATTGGAAAGTTAGGCACACATGCAAATGCATGCAAACAGAGGAATAGTAAGTATCACAGGTGGAGGGATGAGCAGAAGAAGCACTTCGCCTGCTCAGCTATGCCAGGTTCTCATCACAGGCAGCAATTTTAGTTTGAGAGCATCTGATAATTCTTGTTTCCAGACAAAACTTTTCCACACTATTGGAAATAGTGTATTTGGTTCTGGCTGGAAGCAAGAAGAATGAAAAAGGTGAAAGACATTTTCCACTCCCAGACTTCCAAAGCTTACTAAAATTATAGTGGAGGAGTCTTAGACAAAGTTTTAATATTTTTTAATATGAGAATTTCATTGTGGTTCTAAAATCAGTTTAATTTGGCCTTATGTTACCCCTGACATGTTTGAAGACGTGCTGTTCATTTCAAGCTGGGACAGCTCTCTGCAAAATTTAGATTTAGTTATAAACTTCCTTAGGGTGTTTATATCTTAAGGCAGGTACATCTGATAGCCTGGATGGATTATACCAACATCTCCTGCTCATAAGGAGGAGCATGGGAGAAGTGCCACCAGCAAGGGAAGAGACAGAGGACTCCAACATGTGGCTGTCAGTCATGGTGGCCACTGACTGACCATACACATCCAGATTTAGACCAGTTCCAAATTGCTCTCTAGTCCACTGTATATTCTGTACCAGACCCGGGTCCAAGTTAGGGTGCATTGGTGGTGGACACATTATTCTGGGTAGAGTGTTTTTGGTGTCCAGCGTTGCCCTGAACATTGTCTTCTTGTGGGAGACATCCAGTGAAGGTGCCGTTGAGCAGATATTACAGTGATGTGGATGCTGCATTTGGAAATTTACTTTCCCTGCTGCCTTCCAAGCACCTGGACTCAGAGACAAGCACATCTGCCTCCAGAGTTCTTGGAAAATTGATCTGACACGTGTATTTTTCTTTCCTGACCAAGAAAAGAAAACCCAAAACTACAGACCCCCACCCAGCATGTGAAGATGACAGTGTGTGAGAATGGCTGCCGGAAAAAAAGCTACAGTCACAGGAAATTACCTTAATAGAGTGAAAATTAAGAAACGACCGACAATGTCGTCTGTCTCCAGGATACAAGCAGTATTTTCATGCCTTGCCAATTATTCTGCTTGCATCAATTTTGGTTTATTTTTATTAAGTTTCATGTTTCTTTTTTTTATTTTAAGAGGTGATATAATGAATTAAAAAAAGGGTGAAAGCTCAGAAAGTATTTAATTTTTGTTTTAATAAGGAAATAATTATACTTTTAATTCCATGAACAGGAAAGGAACCAACCAATTGGGTTTTTCCATCTTTTTCATGTTATTTTATGCCTGTAAAAAGGTTGAGAACTCTATTTAAGTGGATTATCTTGCCACTGAAAGGAAAGTGGGAAATGAGTTAGAGAGGTAGGGTTAATTTCCTTCACGACTATCTAAATGTGTGCATACATATATTTGCTGTGTGCTATTTGAGAAATGCACTTATTTAGCTTTGCAAGGTCACCTTAACCTTAAGAATTAATGGAACAGACCATTAGCTACAAGAGGATATAGAAGCAAATTCCCCAACAAATTGTGCACAGATAATGCAAGCCTGTTCCTTGCTGCCTACCAGGGCCCCATTTATAGCTTGGAAAGGGATGCAGGGGAGGACTTGTCTCACTTAGGGATGGGTATCTATGTCCTAGATTTACCCCTGCTAGGCATCTGCATGCCATTATTGTTAATGGATACAGAGGAGAGTGCCTCAGCAGATAAAACATAGGTGTTTGTTTTAGGATGAGATGAACTGCACCCTAAACAGCATTAGTTATATTGATTAGAGCTTTACTGACTTACAAGGGAAGCTTAGAATGGCTTCCCCAGATGCAAATTTCTACATCTCATGTCCCTGTATTTACCTGGGCAAATCCCGCTGTCCATACTGTAATTAATCCTTCTGCTAGTCCAAAACGGTCAGTGAAGTGCAAGATGTAGTGATTTCTCTGTTGGTCCATTCATTAGCTCCTAAATACTGACCAATTTTTTGTCCTACTCACTCGTCACTGGTACCAGACCACCTCTGACCTGAAGTGGAACACCTCTCTGTGAAGATAAGGGGTGTGACTTTGCTGCTACCGAATGAAGCAAGAACACTCTGCGTGACAAAAGCAGTGGATTATATCCCTAGGGAACATTTACTAGGTTGTACATGATCTGTTGAGCAGGGAGGATACATCTGATGCATGAACATCCCAAATGTTTCACCCAGGTGATTACTATCTAATATAACTGCTGTATTTCAAAGTTCTTCATCTGCTGCATCACATCAGCAAGGATTTGTTGTTTGGTCTTCTGAACCCACAGCTTTCCTGATTTTCAGGTTTGATAGGCAGAGAGCTGCATTTATTAACATGTTTATCACTTTCTAGAAAAGTAGGTGAGAGTAATTGCACAACAGAGGGGAGTAATTTCAGAAATAGAAGGGAAGACTAATGTCAGTTGTGCAGTGAAGATTACCTGGGAAAGCCAAAGAGAGGATTTGCCTCAGATCCGTGCTTGTCCTGGAGACAGAAGACAGCGTCTTTCAAAGGAAGATGAAGTTATTATCTCCCTTCTTCAGAAAGCTTTCCTCTTCCTCAGAGGACATTTTCCCTGGGGTTGTTGAGTCACTGGCCAGTACATTTTCCTCAGCTGCCATGGCAGGCCAAGCCTCTGTGCAGTGACTCTTCACCTTCTGGTGCCCTGCAAGGAAGACAAATGTTGAGAACAGCCAAGCTTTTAAAAATCAGAAACAACCAAACATTTCCAGCAGAAATTTCACCCCATATAGCAAGTTCAAACCTAGCAAAAGGTACTGTACTTCGTGGGTGATTTACACAGGCTGTGGACCTGCAGCAGTCTGCAGGTCACCAGTGTGAAACCACATAGATTTGAGTGTGCTCTCTTGAGAGTCTGACCAGAGAACTGCTGAAATTGAAATTGTTACCACTCACTCCTTGAACTGTTTAGTAACACAAGTGACAATGATTCTACTTCCAGCAATGAAGGTTAGAAACTCAACAGGAGATGTATTTGACTTTTTTTTTTTTTTTTTTTAGTATAAGGATTTTCTATTTGTAAGGGCTGATTTTATGAAAGCTGCAGGGTCTGTAGAAATGTGCCCCATTTGAGGAAATTTCAGTCTGAAAACATATCAACACTTCCAGGAGGTTGAAATGTTTCATTTAGGCTTTTTTATAATGTCTTGCTTGGATTCCTATTTTCTCTTTGGAACTACACTATAATGTAACATTAAAGTTAAGATACGTATAAAACATTCTGATTGACCTAAAATGATCAATTTTTCACTGAGACTTTCTAGGTTTATTTTGTTTTGTTTTTCCTTAACAATGACAAATATGAAATTGCAGATCTTCCTTTGGCATAGAGATCCCAAATTTTGCTCATGTCTATTAAATCATTGGATTAGACATATACACAAATATTTTTTATACTGCCACCTTCCATACAAAAACTGCCAAATCCAGGTGGCAGAGATTCACAATTGCCTTGTGAAATGGAAAAGATCATGGGAGATCCAAGGATGTAGGAAGTCAATTCTGTGTAATTTCCTATTGGGTATGGTACTTGGCAATCTCCCTGTGAGGAAGTATAATTGACTTCTATGTCTGCTGTACCTTGGAGACTCAGAGATTCTAAATATAATTTTTTAACAGCATGTCTCTGGGGCCCTATTTTGCTCTGTTATTTCTTCTACTCTCTTTTTGTTCTTCTCCTTTTTTCTTTTTTTTGTTTAATTTTATTTTTATGGATATAATGTTCCAGGTGCAATAGGTTAAACTACATTTCAAGAGATCTTGTGTCATTTTTAACTGACTTGTAACAATATTTTCTTCTAATTTGTAAGACTAAAAATTTTGAGGAGATAAGTTCTCTTTTAATTTTCTCTCAAGAATATAACTGCACTTTAAACTTCATGATGTCCCAAAACTCCAGGCTTTTGGAGAAACTCTTCAGGTGACTCCATACTTTGCTGTCCACATTATCACAGTCCTCTCCAGAACAGTTTCCTTACTGCCACTGTGTTTTTCTTCTGTTCAGTGAAGATTTCTCCACAAGGGCTAGATGTGATTACATGGCAGTGTTCCACGTCTATGATCCCAGCTAATTAGGAGGAAAGAGAGAATAAAAATATGGACATGCTTGGGGATACAGATGAAAGATAAGGATAGTTCACCGAGGAAAACAAGAACAAACAGGAAGACCCCCAGCAGACGAATCAGCAAATGAGAACAGTACGCTGCCATGAGTCCCAAAGGCTTGGTTTGTTTTCCAAGTGCTGTCTGAAGCAGCATAAATTTCTCAGTCCATGCACCTCTCAGAGCAGGCTACAGGGACAGAATAGCAAAGCATCCATACTGTAGAGCCTCTCATGCATCCGAGACACTCCAGGCCCTCACCTTCCTCCTACCCAGCTCTGTACTTCCTACAATGCTTGTCTCTCCTTCCCCTTCATCCGAGCTGCAGTTTGCTGCACGACAGGGAGGATCACAAGGGGCTGAGTCATTGCCCTGAACACTTCCCTGCAACTTCTGTGCCTTCCTGTCCAGGCTGCTTCAGCAAGGGATCCTCTTGGGCTTTGGCACAGATTGTTGCCTACATTGGAAAATTTGGCCTTTGTGTGGTGTTGTGTTTGCTTCCACAGCCACAGCCCAGGACTCTTTGGACTTGTTTTGTCCTAGCAAGACTATTGTTTCCTTTTACATCCAGTAGTGAATTCCACAATGAAGATCTGTGAAACAAAAGGCCATTCTGTGAAAAAATATGATGGCTGTCCTTCATGGTGGAACAAGTGTTACTACCAGAATTCTGCTAGAGAAGGTTAAAAATGCCTGTGCCATGCTAAGGACTGTGCTCAGATCAGTGAGAGAAGCTCAGGTGACCTACAGTGAGATTTATTGCATGCACAGAGGCAGTAGGAATCACAGGGCTGATATAATTGGGAAGGTTTTCATAAAGCCTAACCACTGAGAGACATTCCCAAAAGGAGAGCCATTGGAGAGATGATTCCTGCATGCCTGAAAGACTGATATCTGGCATGAAGACAGCACAAATAATAATGAGAATTTAGTCTAGGAAAGAGAATGAAAGTTCAGGAAAGTCTTGTACAATGCTTGTCCTTGTGGGTTTTTTGTTTGTGTTTTTGTTTTTGTTTTTTTTTTTGGGGGGGGGTTGTTTTGTTGGTTTTTTTTGGTTGTTGTTGTTTAAAACACATAAAGAGCAACATGGGTAAAAGAGTACATAACAATAGATGGATGTATAGCGAGGAAAGAAACAAAAAGCCAATGCAAATGAGAGCATGAATGTTGACTGGAACACTAGTGAAACTAGTGGTAGTGTTTGGGGAGTACTTGTATACTGTTTAACTGGGAAATGGGCAAGATTAGACTGAAACAGCCAAGGTGCATCAACATTAATCCAAGGAACATGAGGAACAGCAAAACACCTGTGTTATAAACTGGTTATTTGAAAAACATGCTAGAGTCACAGTCATGACCGGGACAAAGGTATTGAAGTGTATATAGTTTTCAGAAAAGACAGAAACAAGGAGAAAGTTAGGTAGTATTATGCCCATTAAGGGTGTGATGGGCAGATGAGCTGTAGCAAACTAAAGGCTTGGGTTGAAATCACATTAGGAAGGCACTGAAAAAATGTTACTCCTGGATGTCTGCTTTAGCCCATGGGATCATAAGAAAGAGGAATATAACTGGGAATTGAGTCAGTTTAGAAGGCTGTATTTTCCAAAATGTAGATTGTAAAATAAGGGCTATTAATAAAAGTAGGGCCCGGTTATTCTTGAATGTGATAGCTAAAAGACTTCATCACCAAATAATCACTGAGCCTCATCAGAAGTGCTGCTATTGTAGCCTTGATTTCAGTTAGCAGAGAGAATTTTCCAGGAGAGCTTTATGTGGGACCTAACAATAGATTGATCATGAGTTGGATAGCAACATGGTAAATAACAGGCAATTTGATTTTGTCAGGAACAAATTGTATAAAGCCAACCTGATTTCCTACTCTGACAGGTAACAAGCCTTGTAGATAACGACAAAGCACCTTGACTTGTTAGGTTTTGACACTGTCTTATGTGAGACTTCCATTAGCAGGCTAGAGCAATGCAGCCTGGATGAAATTACTATGATATGGATTCCAAACTGTTTGAAAAACTGCACTTGTGAAACAGTTATCAGTGACTCACTGGCTGACTAGAAGGATGCATCCAGGAGGGCACCGTGGTCTCTAATGACTTAGGTTATGGAATAAGGCATGCCCTTAATAAATTATAGAATAAATACCCTGTTGAAAATCATATACATTGTAGAGGGAACAGGATTAAAATTCAAAACTACTTGGATGAATTGGAGAAATAATCTGAAAAATAAAAAGAAAAAAAAAAGAGATGCAAATCAATGAAGCTGAGTACGAGCTAGTCAGAAGCAATCGATAATGCCAACACAACATGGGAACAGCTGGATGTAGTTTTGCTGAGAAGGATATAGAGGGTTACAGTGGATCACAAACTGCCTGTGAGTCAATAATAGTAAATCACCTGTTGCAAAGAAAGCAAACACATGCTGGGATATATAAACAGGAGCATCATGTGTAAGGTACGTGAAGTAATCCTTCAGACTCAACTGCATCAAGTTTTGGATGTTACATTTTAAGAAAGATGCAGGTATCCTGGGATTCAGTCCAGAAAACAAAACAAAGAATTCTCAGAGATTTAGAAACCACAAATAGTGAGGAAAGATTGAACGAGCTAGGAGCTGCTTAGCCTGGGAAGAGAGGTCTCAAAGGGTTTGTGAGGAAGGAGGAAGCTGCCATGAAGACAATAACCTTTTCTTTGCATCCATGGCAGAGAGGACAAGTAATAATGGCCTTAAATTGCAGGAAAAGAGATTCAGATGAGACATTGGGGAACACTTTTTTGAGGTGAGGGGGGAGTAATACAAGGAACAGATTGCTTGGGGAGGTTATGGAGTCTGCCAGTGGCTGTTGAAACGAGCAGGTTAAACACATGCCTGTCAGGAGTGATGGAAGTCTGGACAGCTGATCACTGCTTGGGGCAGAGATGGACTGTATGACCTCTTAAGGTCCCTTCAAGTCCTACAGCTATATGTTTTAGTTCAGAAAGAGTGGTCAGATAAATAAGAATGAATCATGAATGTGAGTTCCCTTTTATTTCCAAAGTGCAATTTTTTTTTTTTTTTTGCAAGCAAAGAAAACAGTAAGTCAGCTGGACTTGGGAAATTAGAGACTTTAAAGGAGGAGGAGCAGCATAATGCATTTAAATAATACATTCAAGCAGGTACTGCAAAATGATTTGTAATTTGCATCCTAGGAAAAGAGAGTAAACCTGGAGGAGATGAATGAGCAACTATTTTTAAAACCTTAACTTTAAAAATGTCTCAGCCACAAGCAGAGAACCTAGTAGGAACAGAGGAGGGCAGAAGCAGCACGTAGTCTACAGTATTAACAAATTTCTGAAGGCCGCCATCTCTAAATACAAAGATCAAAGAAATAATTTGTGGTGGCACTGCAGAGCAGACGTGAGGTGAGTGAAGACAAGAGGAGCTGTGAGGCTGCAAAGGAGTTGTGAGTATTTTAAGGCAACTGTAGTTAGAGAAAGGAGCCTTCCTCTCTCCCTGAAACATGTCAATCACTCAGTAGCTGTCATCTCAAAATGCAAATCTTGGTCTGTTTCCCTCCACCTCCAAAGGAGCTACCAAAGTGCCCTGTACCTACTTTTGAACACAAAGCAGACACCCATCTTGCCTCTCAGGCTACTGCTTGGCAAGTGTGAAAGGGGATTCCTGCCATTGGGAGGGGAAGCAAAGAATCAGAACTAGGAGTGGGATCTGAGAGGAAGGTCTAAGTCTCTTCTCTGACTGACATCCAGAGGAGCAGAGGGTAGGAGCAGAGGGTAGGAGCAGCATTTCCCAGTGTTTAAGGACATTTTCCTGCAGCAGTGGCAGCTGCCTTGCCCCTGTTTGTGTTGGCAATCACAGCAAGGCCAGCTCTGCAGAGCTTGGCATAAGCCAAGGAAGCCACAGGTCTATGGACCTTTTACTACCCCCCAGCAGTCTGCTGCACTTGATAACCACCTAGGCCACCTGCACATCAAGGCAGCCTTGGAAAGGGGATTAAGTAACAAAGAAATATATGTCTTGGGAGGTCAGAAAGTGCAGGGATGAAGTGAGAATTGCTAGTAGTCTAACTGAGTCAGTTCCTGCAAAGGAAATGAAACAACAGGAGGATCCTTAAGACTACAAATGAAAAAAATAAAGAATTGGAACCTCTGCATGTAGTGTGAAAAATCTGCACAGTTCTAAACTAGAGGGCTACTTTGTCCCTAAGAGCAGGGATATAGAGTGTGAGCAAAGTTAGATGGACTAATGGGAATAAGTGTATTGAAAGGGCCATGATTACATGCAAGATGGAAGCAATTCAGAGAGTTTACTGTGCTCAAACAAGGGAGGTCAGGAAACCACCCTCCCCAGACGCTAAAAAAATAGGCCCATGAAATTGCAGTCCTGGTAGATGGGATTTTTAATAAATCTGTCCAATCACTGGGGGTTCCTCTGCCTGGATAATAGCAAATGTGGTACCCATATTTAAGAAAGTGAGGGAGAGCAATCTAGGCAGCCATGGACTTGTTATTTTGGCCTCAAGGGCATAGATGGATTCAGAGCAAATTATGTCAGAAAGAATAATTGAAGACATGGAATAGAAAATGGGATATAGTGCAATATGCCATTATCAAAAAGAGATTGTGCCAGACTAACTCGATATCTGTCTTTGATAAGGTAACTGATGTTCTAGACAAGGGAAAAGTAGTAGATCTTCTCTATCTGTACTTCATTAAAATTTGGTTTGGTGCCACCTGGGAAATTATTAGTTAAATGAGAGAAGATGAGGATTAGTACAAGGGTTGTGAAGTGTGTAAGGGATTGGTGTAAGAGGGGAAGGAGGCAGCTCTGCTGGAAAGAGGTTGCTAGGCAAGTTCTTAAGCCTTGGTCTTGGGAAAATTGGTTTTAATGATAACTTTTGTCCTAAAATTAGGAGTGGATTGACAGGCAGCATCCACAATGCTTAGGACCACCAAAATATCACACAAGGTTTTGTGGAGATGATGTTAACAGGAATGTGAGGAAATGCAGCAGCACGATATGCAAGGCCACAGGTTTGGGCTCTGTGAGCAAGTGTTTCACCTGCACTCTGAAAACATATCAGTTTAAAACAAGAAAACAGGAGACAGGCTGGCTTGTAGCCATCAATCACAGCTCAACTATGAGCTCACAAGTTGAATGTGAGGATGTGTTCCATGGGAGGAGCACATGCCAGACACTGTGGAGTACCGTGGTGGTGGAATAAGGAGGTGTAGGTATCATCGGGAACAGTCAGAATTATTCCTGCCAATCGTTTGCAAGAGAAAATTAAAACTGTAGCAAATGGCAATATGGAAAACCTGTATGATCAGGGAAGAGCAATCCCACCATAACAGAGAAAAGGATCCTGCCCTGTTCAGTTGAGTCAAATGGAGATAGGAGAGGGAGGGGACACAGTTACTCTTTGTAAACTCTTAATTGCGTCATACACAAGGGGAGGAGAAAAGCTACTTTAATTGAAGCTTGTGATTCTCACAAAATGGTCAGCTAAACTTGTCCTGAGAATCAGTTGGTTTTGGTTCATCAGAGGAGAGTAGACTGGCCATGTAGTTCAAGGGTTGCAGCAGGGGCAGTGTGAGGTGCTCTGGGCACGCTGTGTTGAGGGATGAGCCCATATGACATGGTGAAACCAAGAACTCAGAGCCCAGAAGGTCAGTTTCTCCTATCACACCTAGATAGGCTGGCAAGCAATTTCAGGGTATGTGTAATTAATGCCTGGGTCCCAAGGAGCTGTATCACTGCCAGTGATATCTACCAGCATATCAAAAGGTGTCAAAATCATGGCTGCTCTCCTGGGGCTGTGGCTCTCTCCCCTTGCCCCAAGCACAGTAAAGATTTGCAGGGATAGAGGGGTGAAACAGTGTCAGCAGGGTGGGAAAAACAAAACAGAGACCACAGACAAACTCAGAGACCCTCCTTACCATACCAAGAGAAAGAGGCAGCAGAATTTACATTCTTTCCCTTGCTCCTGCTATCTGTGATCATTAACAGATACCTATAACACCTCTTCCTCATCTCAGCTGTGAAAGGAATTCCTTCCAAATGGGAGTGGAAAGAAGGGTGAGTTTGCAGCCCTTCCAGCTGGTCCAGTAAATTTTCCTAAAATCTGTACTCGTTCCCTGGGATGTGCTGTGGTCCAGGTGTTGCACACCTATGATGGCACAACAGGCTGCATAGGGACTGGGATGGGGTAAGCAGGCCAGATTTCTAGCAGGGCCAGAAACAGAGACTCTCTCATGAAATCAGACTCTGCATATGTGTGAAACAGTCATGGTGATATGAGAGCTGTTGATGGAAAGAGAACAACTATCCCTTGTAGGAATAGCAGAAGAAATATCCACCCCATTGCCTTGTGCACTCAGAGGGAAATCCCACCTGCCACCACCAATAGTGACTGATGGCTCTCCTGTCCTGGTTGGTGGCTCTTTGCTAAAACTAGTGTAAACAGCACAGGTGCCATCGCTGAGACAGTCACTCCTTCTATCCTTCATTCCCCAGGGATTTGCTCCTGTCATCCCCCTTTTTTAAGCTGGTGAAGGGAGTATCACAACCGCTCTTAGTCAAAGGAGGAGGGGGTGGAGGCCCATCTGGGCCCTTGGTTTGATTTCATATTTATGAAACAGCTTAAATGTCAGCTTGAGTGAAAAACGACACCTTCCCAAGCTTCTCATATTAATGCCTGTGGCTGCCACTGGTTTCTTTAGGAAGGCAGCTTGTGGTTTTTCCTCTTGCTCTCCCCCCAGAGGCTGCAGGGAAAGATGAATTGGACTGATAGATGAGACTGCAACTGCCGATAAACTGCTTTGCTGACAGGAGAGGGAGAGGGAGGTGGGGCAGGCCACCGATGCTGGGGAAGGAGAGAAGGAGGGAGAGAGGAAAGAAGGAGGGAAGGAAGGGAGATGGAGTGGAGGAGAAAAGAGAGAGAGGGGAGGATTGTACAGAGGTGAGAAAGTGGTCTCATCTGAAGGGGGAGAGAGATGGGGAGAGAGGTTGGTTGACTGTAAGGAGAAAAAGAAGAAATAAACTGGCACATGCTAAGGTAAGAGAGATGCTGAGATGCAGTGGGAAAAATAAAAGTCATGGGCAAGGTCAAAATACACTGTGGAAGCATTAATATGCACAATAATGTATATATGCATAAAGGAATAAATAAAAATACACCCACCATCAGCAGAGGAGCCTCCTCCCAAGGTCTGTGCTAAGCCTCGTGCTGGGTTGCTGGAGACTGTAAATCAGTCCCTTGAGACCCTTGTACTACAAATGTGTTTGTGTGACACCCCAATGAATCCTGAAGATTCACCCAAAGCAAAGCTGAGCCAGGCAGTTCTGGAAGCTGACAGGTCTCCTGGGTATTGTGCTGCAAGCATGGTTAGCTAGCCAGGGCCAGTTTCCCAAAAGTGCTTCTCTGCATGGCTGCACACTGATACAGAAACCTGAGCTTGCTTGGGCATAACTTGGGTATCTTCACATTTCATGGTGCACATCTGACAGAGGTGGTTTGTCCTCCTACCCAGCTGCCTGAAGGGACTGAAGCAGAAGATGCCCTTATCAGACCAGGTTAAAAGGACCTGAAGCCAGCTGTACAAGCAGGTTGTGTGGGCCAGCAAAAGGTGGAGGCTGAACCTTAAGTGGAGAATAAGAAAAGAGCTTCAAGTTCCTTGGGAAAAGAAAATTGCTTGTTATTCTTTCTGGGAGGAGTCTAAGACACTTCTACACTTCTACTATTTTTTTTTCTTTCCTTTTTTTTTTTTTAATAACAAATCTATAACCTGTTGGGCTGAGTCTGAACAACATTGTTGGAAATGAGGATACTGGTACAGAGAAACAGCAGGAAAGCAGAGGAGGGCAAAACACCCTATAGCTTGCACTGATATAAGGGGTCAGGAAGTGAAAGGGATTTTTTTGGTCTTTCTGGGCTAGTCCTTCAGGGACAGAATATGTCCCAGACAAGAATAAACCAAGGTGAGGGCTCACTGTGAGTATGCTGGGGTAAGGGCAGACTCTCCTGCATTTGTATTCCAGGGTGGAGGCTCACCTGCCTTTTCACCAGCAGTGTCTGAAGATGCCTGTGGAGTCTGGTGCTCTCAGCACGAACATCTGCTCCCTTTTCTGCTGGTCTGGCTTTCAGTGAGCCTGTTGGTTGTTTTTTCACTTCAACCAAGAGATGTCTCTGAAGTCTTTCTCTGTCTGGGTTCACGATGCTCAGTAGCTCTATCAGCTGTTACACTGTTCTGAGCATTATTCTTGGCAATAGCGTATCACTCACTTTTCAGCGTCTCAGTCAGTTCTTGTCATTTTTTTCTCCCTGATTGAGATACTAAAAAAGTCTGCCTCCATTTCATCTTTATCCCCCATGATCAGCTCTGTTTACAGACTCACTGCTTGATTTTTTTCCTTGGCAAAGCTTGTTCCTGTGGTCTTTTTCTCCAGTGCTGCTGAGGATGTGAGTCCCTCTGTGCCGACTCTTTTGTGGCATTTCTCACCTCTGTTTCATTTCCCTGTTTAATCATTCCCCTTCTTGCCGTGGGTCATACTGGATTGGTTCCTAACATCACATTTGTACACCATCTGCTGACTAATAACATGTAAGGGCTTGGTTTCCACTATCAACAAACAAGTCTAGTTTAAGATTATTTAATGATAGTGAACCTTACTTCTCAGGAATGGGCATGCAAGCCAGACCTGAATGCTTCCCTTGTCACCTCTGTTCTTGTCACCCAGGTTCTACAATACCCACTTTCTAACAGCACAGAAGACTTTTTCTCCCATGGATAAGATTCTTTGTTCTGCTTCTAAGTTGGACTTGATCTGGTTATTCCCTACCTGTTTGAAAGGCATTATACAAGTCCAAGAGAGGGTCCCATGCCTTTATGAGGCTCAGCCCAGCTGAGGAGAACCTGCCTCAGAAGGAGTTTTTCCTTTTCTCTTTTGAGTGGTTCTAAACAGACTTTTGATGAAAAAACCTACTTTTGTACCAGGGGATTAGATATGTTTCCAGAAATATTCCCTGATATTGATGCTGCTTGGCCTGTAGCATTCTGCTTCCATGCAACAAAGTTCTCCTTCCCTCCAGCCCAAGGCAGCTGTGTACCAACTGCCTATGGAAAGGATCCCCGGCCTGTGTAAAATCATAGGCTGTGCCCAGGAGTCTTTGGGGATGCTGCTGGCTGGCCTGGGCCAAAACCATGCCAGGGGCCACACCCATGATTTAGTAATGTAGACAGCTGAATTCCAGTTACTGGGAGCACCCCTGTGCATTTATAAATCACTAGCCAGGAAAAAAGAGGATCCATTTGTTTCATAGGACCCAAACCCCTGAGGCTTAACACCAGTTTACACCTCGGTCCTGGCACTGAGTTATTATGCCAAGCTGCAAACTTCTGTTCAGATCAGGATTTCAAAACCCATCACAGACAAGGAGGGGTGAGTTGTTCCTGGAGATACATCTTGCCTCCTTGTTTGTCCTCCTGTACCAGGGACCTCAGCAGCACTCTTGGGAAAGCAGTCAGCTGTAAGGTGATGCAAATTAGAGGGGTTTGAAAAGGAGCCTCAGACCAAAGAGGTTTCTCAGAAAAGCCTCTCCTGTGACTGCAGGGAAGGATGAGGTGCTCTGCTTGGAGACAGCATCACTTTGGCTCTGGCAGGTTGCAGCCTGCAGGAAAGGCTCACTGAGCAAGGGGGTGCCTGCCTAATCCTGAGAGTGGGTAACTGGCAGTGAGGCTGCACGTGGTCCAGGTTCAAATGCAACCCTAAGGCACCAGCCCTCTCCCATGAACGGTGGCCAGAGAGTGGCAGGAGGCTTTGGCTGGAGCTGTCCATCCATCCATCCCTGCTGCAGGCCTGTTCTCACACAGCACGTGCCCGGCTCCTCATGGGAGCAGGGAATTAGAGGCGCTAAGTGCTGGAAGGAAGGGAAATGCTAAGGCTGCAGCCTGGGAGAAGCAAGCAGCTAATTCTGGGGATGAGGGCTCCCGGCCCCTGCTCTCCCAGAAAATCCTCACCAGCAGCATCCTCTGCAAGCATGCAGGGAAGCAGGCAGGCTCTGGCTGTCTCCAGGTGGAGCTTTTACTCCAGCTCCGGCACTGGCTGAGCTCTGCGAAGGACGCAGCGATGCACAATGTGAAATTACCTCGGTGCTTGAGCACACATGAGCCCTAAACAAACCCCAGTCTAATGCTCAATCCCCATCCCACAAATCCTAATTAAACATCCACCAGTAATTCTTCTGTTAACCCTCTCCAGTCAGTGATGAGTAGCAATCTTTTGAATTGGGCCTTCAGGCTCTTTACACTTCTGCTCTGTATCCCCTACCTAGAGGATTTAATTAAAGTGACCCAGTTTATGGTTGGGAAGGCAAAAAGAGTAACTCTCTGCTCCTTCCCCCATCAGCCTTTCTAATGACATTTGTCAGAGCTGGAAATATTGCTCTGCACTTTGGGGAGGTGGGAAGAGGCACTCTAAGATGCGCAGGTGGACTTTTCCTCTCACCTTTTGCATATTTCTTTTTCTTAAAAAAACCTCAACAACTGCTCTATGGCTTCTTACTCTCAGAACAAGTTGGCACTCTTGGGGAAGAGTGAGAAAGGGCCTGCTATCTAAAATTGGTTTGCAGGTGGGGAGAGCCCCAGGGTATCAGCTGCCTCCTGTTTCCTCTGAGTAAGCAAAGGAACAGGTCACATGAAACAGGTCAGGTATTTTGTGCTACAGTAGCCTTCTGTTAGAAATGAGCTTTCACGTGATGCTGTGAAATTAGGATGTCATCACTGATGTTTTTATTTTATTGATTGGGGGAAGGAAAATGGAACAAATGAAAGAGAACCAGGATGGAAGAAAGCGGTTAGACAGTGTTTAAACAGTACACATAGTCATTTTCCTTTTGAAAAATTACTCAGTTGTTGAGAAATAAACTTTCTTAATAAAAATAAAGGATCAAAATGAAACATAGCTATAATTTCATTATAACTAGTGTGGTTATTGTATTGACACAAAATATTATATCTGCATTTTTCTGCTTTGTTTAAAACCAGATTAACCAGATTAGGGTTTTACCCAACTCCAGGCAACCTCTTTTTGCTGGACCTTCTTTTGTGGTATTTATTCCTCCTTTTTCTGCAGCACTTGGCTCTGGAACTGTTTGTTTTAGGAAGCCATTTCCCTGCTGTAGAGAACAGACCACATTTACAGTTGTGTTTGTTAGGACATTTGCACCAGTTAGAGACAACATATAAATTAACCAGGTTGTTACACTAAACCTGGGCTTGGATTAGCCCCTTGCAAGCACTGGGAAGAGATTAGAAGTCAGTTTAGAAAAAAAACAAGGAAACAGCTTGTTATTTTCATACTTGTAGAAAGGTCCAGGACCACCCAATCTCTTATGGGGGAATTCAGTAATGTTTTGGGATCATGGGGTCAGCTCCTGACAAAAGTCTGGATAGGGTCCAGCTTTGCAAGCCCCTCTGCCTGTTGCTACGTTCAGTCTCTCTCCTCCCTGTCTCTGCACTTCTTCCCTGCACACAGGGACAGGGCTGTGTGTAATTTCATATGACTTGCTCTAATATTAATATCTCCATGTGCAGTAGTCATTGCAGCGAGAATAAACTGTTATTTTTTATTTTAAATGGTTAATATTCATCAAATGTTTATGAAAATACTTAACCCATAATGATGACAAACACAGTGCCTAATAAAGATGGAAGTGAAGATCCTCTTTGTGAATATGTAATCAGAAGAGTAAAGAAAATTACATTAAAAAGACTTCATTATGCCATTAAATGTGTGAAATGACTTTTTTTTTCTCCATTTTAATTTTAGCATATTTCTTTTTTTTTTTTCTTTTTAAATATCTCTGACACTTTCATGAGACGGGTACATAAAGAGGCACTGGCTGCTGTTGCAAGAAGAACTCTGACTAGTGGCATCCATCATTCTCATAGAAATATTTGTTTCATCTATCATTAAGAGAAATCAACACCATTTCTACCAATGATTGTCATTTTTTTCCTTTATTTTCTGGAGGGAGAGAGACTCATCCTTATTACAGTTTCAAATACAAAATGTTTCAAAACCCTCAGTAGAGCTACAGGCCCAGGATCATTCCCCCTCAAATCAGGGCCTCACTGGTGTACAAGCACACTTGCACATGATTTTGTCTGACACCCTGGGGCTTGTAGCTGGCCCTTCTGTAACTAATAGGATGAACTTCTGCTGTTTGAAATAGAAAAGGAAGGGCCTCTGATCAGCTCCTTTAGGGCCATATATTGATACACGCAGACAAAACTGGTCCAGACCTAATAATGTGTGTTCCCTCACCTAGGAAGCTGCTCAAAACTTCACAGGACTAGAGGAGTCCTAAAAAATGTGCAAACCCCCAGCTTGCTGATGCCCATCTTGCAGAATTGCACTGTGATGGTAAATCCCCACAACTTGGAGGAGGGAGCATGATTACCTACATGGGGGTTGTGACACTCATCTCTGAGGACAAGGCAAAAAAGGTGCCACTGAGCACAGCCCCAGTGACCAAAAGGAAATGTTCACGAGGAAGCACAAAGTGAGGTGCACTGGAAGCCTCCCCAGCTGACAGTGCCCAACCTCATGGATTAGCTGGGGAGAAGAGGGTGCACAGCTTTGTCTTAAAGGGCAGCACAGCACATGTGCTCCCAGGGAAGGCTTGGGAAGCAATCAGTTATGGATTTCTTTTAAGAAACAAGGAAAGGAAAAAAGAAAGTATTTCTTTTAGTTGCATGTTAATTGCAATGTTAATTTAAACAATTAATGTTAGCTTTTGGCAAGAAACTAGCTGCTCTCTATTTAACATGCACCTTTATTACAACAGCTCTCCAAAATAAATCATATTCTCTTCTATTTAGGCTCTTCTGTTGTACTCATCTCCTTGGCAGCCAAGTCTCACACCTCTGCTGCACCACCCCAGGCATGTCACTTAGCCAGAGGTCTGGGGTATAGGCCTGTTGCTCTTACCAGGACTTTTTCTGAGAGGTATTAAAACTGACTCTGGCCCTTTACCTGTTTCCCAAAGACAGGTCTTTTTGGTAAGATAGGCTTGCCAAATGCCAAACCTAATGGCTCCCAATTTATGAAAGATTTATAAATCACTGCATTTTTTTCTCCATTTTGTATTTCCAGAAATGTGGCTGCTGGGGATATTGTGTCCTTTCACAGCACTCTCCTGCTAGCTCTCCTTCAAAAGCTAGTGAGGGATTGTGATGGGAGGTGAGTCAAGCACAGGTATTGTTTGAATAAACAGCTTGTGAAGAAGACTTGAAGAGTTATGAGGGGGAGGAGGGTTCACAAACCAAACCTGTAATGAAGAGACTTCCCAATCAAAATGTGATCAAAGAGGCTGCTGCCTTCTCTCAGCCTACTCCTTTCCATCTGAAACAGCTGATGAATGGTTATGTTGTGTTTGCAATTACAGTTCTCTGAAAGTGATAAATTATTGCGATTATTCCTAAATACAGGACTTTTACATGTATAATTAATACATAGGAGAGAATATCTGATAAGTGGTAGGCCACGTTCCAGTTCCATTTACACCACAATAGATCTGGAGTAGCTCCAGCTGTCCCTGTTCATGGAATGCGGCTGTTAAATTGGGCTTGCACACTTGGAATACCTTGCAGAAAAGTCTTTCATATAAGAGCAACAGAGAATGCAGTATAGCTCATGCATTTTAGCCCCCACATCCAAAAATCTCAATTCTAAGATCTCTCTATCCTGATGATTGTCTGATAACCTTCTGAAGCCATAACAGAGGGCTTATCTCCCACTGGTATGTCCGCTAGCAAGTCCTACCCTGCCAGCTTTAGGCTCGGAACGAAGCCTAGCCCTGAACTCACCTTATTGCAATAAGACATGAGTATGGAGCATGTACCCAATCATCAGCTGCTTGTGCCAAAGGACAAGATGTACACCCTCTGCCACAAGAACCTGCTTCCCTCCTGCTGTCTGTCAGCACTCAGAAAAAGCCAGTCCTACATTTCTTCCAGTTGAATGCTTTCCTAGAGCACAAATGCTGTACTCCGAGCTCAAAGTCTGTGATGTAAGGCTGGCACTCACAGCAAAAGAAAAAAAAAAAAAACCAACAAAAAACCAACAACCCATTTCTAGACACAGAGTCAGCATAAGAATAAGAAAAAGAAATTGTACAGTAATATAGTCTCCTGACACGGTTACCCATTAATGCCAGCTTTAAAGGTTAATGCAATTTAACTCGCTCTCGGCTATTACTCTGAAATAACATGCCAAAGCCTTCTCTATAAGCAGATAACAGATAAGGATGCTTTATGATAAACACCCACAATAAAGCTGCAGAACTTCACAGTGTTATGCTTGCAAGAGTGGCAGATTTGCCTTTATTTGTGCATGTGTGTGTAAGGAGGAAAGCAGAGAGGAGAGGAGAGAAGAGAGCTGAAAGAATTCCTGGCTCTTAGACTATCAGATAGCTTGATAAATCTGTCTTGTGTGTGTTCCTTCTTGCCAATACAATGGAAATGAATTGACATATCACATGTCTGCTGCAAGTTAAGCTTCCTTCTGCACTGGCAGAAACAAAGGTGCTGCTCTACAACCCACTCATGAGAATATTTGTTGGGTTTTATTTATATATTTGTCTTTTTACAAGGCAAAACCCATCAACTTTACTGTATAGCAGCAAAACGTAGAGCTTTATCTATTCTTCCACCTTCTGTTTTAAAGTTCTGCAAAATGCTTCAATGTTGAAGTTCTTCAACATAATGACTAAAAGAAAAAGCATAATCACATTTCACTACAGAAAGTAGTGAGGCAACTTAGTGCAGGACTTACTTAATCTCTTTGTGGAATACACGGAAAATACATAAGCATACACTGCCTGGGGATTATTGTAACATCTCATTAATATTCTTAAAGCACTCCATGATCTTCCATTATATTCTTTAGCAGGTTAAAGGACAATATTTGCATGTCTATGGGACAGGGAAATATTTTTATTAAAAAATGTTAGCCTTAAAATTTTAGGGCTCAAAAAAGACACGGTGGGTTTTGTATGTCAAACACATACATATCCAACACACACACGTGCCCAAGCATGAGGGGAGTGCTAATTCTTAAATTACTGTGTGAAAAGCACCGTGGATGGACAATCCACGAGTTCTGCTGCAGAGGGACTGTACAGGAGTCACAAGACAAATCCAACCACCCTGCCTTCCTTGTGCTCAGGTCCCCCCTGGCCAGTGTGACACTGTCAGTCCTGCTTTTGCCAAAACGCTGACATTAGCAAGCAGTGTCAGAGACTTGGCATGAAGCTGAGAGGTCATGCAAAGCTAGAGCACTATGATTTTGTACAGATGAGCCTTGCCTCAGCTTTCTGACTTGCCATTATTCCTTTGAATTACCTTTTCTACAAAGCTGATTATGTCTCTACACTTGCAGGGCAGTTGGTTTTTTTGGTTTTTTTCCTCCCTCCAGAATTGTCCGTTGTTCCTCAGGATGCTTTCATTTTTTCCTTTTCAGCATCTCCCTTTTCTGCTTCACATTTTCTTTGTCTTTTTGCTGGAGTATGACATTGCCTTGAAAAGGATTAATGTTATGCTGGGATATATCAGGCAAGGATATTTTCAGAAAGGGAAGTATTTTAGTAGTACACTGATATGAGGGACTGAGGAGGCCGCACTTAAAATATTGCGGCCAATTTGGGTCACTTCTGGTCAAAAAAAGGAAAGTGATGTATGGAAAAGAGTTGTGAGGATGGTGAGGGGAAGTGACAGACCTTGACAGACCTTTAGAAAGTGTGTGGGGGAGGCTCAGTTGGACTTGCAAAAGAAGATGAGAAAGAGTGTGGTTTTTCTTCATAAATTCACTCTTTGTAAATATCAGGATGGAGAATTGTTTCAGCTGAAGTAAAGCAGTGCTAAAAGATCAGATGAGTATAAATTAGCTGAGAAATCAGGAGAAGGTTTCTAAACTTCAAAGGAATGAAATTCTGGTCTTCCATACAGGATAACAAGGGCAAGGAACTTAAATAATTAAAAAGTAGAGCTTGCTGAGTTCATAGAAGGAATTACACTGCATTTATATTTTAATTAATTAATTTCATGCTTCAGAGCTCCCACTGACCACTATTGGGTTAAAGAAGGAAGTCCCTTCATTTCCCTGGTCTTTATTCTCTCAGATGTGTATGTAATGATGGGAGGAATGAGGAGTGGGGAGAGGGCAAATTGATCTTCCTTTGAAGCATTAAATTACCCAAACAAGGAATAGTCCAAGGCTAAAGACAGAATAGTCGGTGGGTTATGCTGGTTCTCCTAGTGGTGCTGCCTGACTGATGTGTCTTGAATTAAAAGCGTTGATTGTATGTGGCATTGGGAAAGATTTTCTTCTGGACTGAAGAGCAAGGATTGTTTAGAATGACTGCCCCCCTGGTCTTCCTCTATAGCCATGCTGAGCATGATGCACTCAAGAAATATCAGAATGTGCCAACCTGCCTGCAACTGCAAGAGTCTGAGTCCTTCCCAAAGCCCTTCATCCTTCCCATTGTCTTGGCAGGACATGTTATAATCACTGCAGCATTTTCTCTTTTGCATCAGGTGTTGTGAGGTTTCAGTGTTTTCTGCTTAGAATGGGAATGGGGATTGAAGCAGAAGTTATGGATGTTTTTCAATTAAAGTCTCTTCCATTGTTGTCTGTAGTATTTGGAGGCCGGAATTGATAACCCATATGGTTGGCTTCTGTTCAATGTCTACTCAGTGAATGTTTTCTCTCCTCCTTATTCTTGCAACTGCCTTTAAATTATTTCAGTTATTTCCATGTGCTTTTATACTTGCTTCCCTTTCTTTTTCCTGCTTTGCTGACCTTCCACTTTTGATTTCTTCACCCACTCCCTGCTGGTTAATCTTGTCTTGTTCTACTGTTCCTACTTCCCTCCTTCTGCCTGTCAGCCCCTTTCTCTAGAGTGTCTCTGTTGCAGCTAAAACAGCTCCTGGCACTCAGTAGGAAAAAAAAGGACATAAATTTAATTTCCCTTTTTTTCCCTCATCCCTATGGAATAAGCCTTTTAATGCACACTGAGTGGGAGCATGCCACAGCACTGCCACATCATGCCTTTGACCTTCACATCTGTCTGGGCAGTTCTGAAGTGGGGAAGCAAGAATCTTTGCGCATGTGTCCTGGCTGGTGACAGATGTCAGACAGAGAAGACTCTGGATCTCCTGCTTGATGTTCTTACGCCAAGAAGTTCTGCTGACTAGCAGCAGGCTGATATCATATTTATTCCTCTCACATGCCTGCCAAGGTGGTGAAGCTGTGGGCTTAGATATACCAAGCTTCTGATTGTTCCCGTGGACTCTGCTTTTCCATGCTAGCCTTTTATTCCAGGGTATAAATCCTTCTTCTGTAGTGCTTTCTCTGGAAAGCAGCAGTGAAGACATATCCAAAGGACCTTCTGGCTATCTTGGCTAAATACCTTATCAGTAGAAGCAGTTCTGAATTATTCCACAGAAATCTTTCTATTACGTTCCATGGAAAGTTTTGAGTTATTAGACACCAGGTATTTTTCTTGTAATGAACAGATTTCAATGAAACTTCTGTTTAGAAAGTTTTCTCAGAAAAGGAAAAAGCTTTGCTGCAGAATTCGTATTAACCAACTGCTCGTATTACGAGAGAGTGACAACTTCAGGTCCGCATTCTTCACATTTGAGACTAAGGACTCAAATGCTATGTGAATGACATTTTGCAGAATTTCCTCAGTTACAACATTATCTGTTAGGAGCTAAGTTCTTATTCAGATTGACAAAATACATCATATAGCAAGAAATTAAAGATGTACCACACAGACATCTACTTTACCTATAGATCTGTATATGTTGTATCAAAAACAATACTGAGGAAAGAGTGACTGAGACACATACTACTTGGACAAGGGAGAAATTAAAATAAGACAAAAAAAGCACTTTAGCTCATACAATGCCAAGGCTTAGCAGCATAAGGTCTAATTAAAAGGACATGAAAATACAAAATTAGGTTTTGATGGGAAACCCAGCTGTTAGAGATGGTAAGGGAAGATGAGTAAAAGATGCTGCAACAAAGTAGAGCCTTCATTCCTTGATGGAAAATACTCCCTTTCATCAGCAAACTCTGAATGAAACAAGCAGGTAAAATACAGACTTCAGCATACCTGAAGTAAGTAGGGTCCTATATCTAGTCTCTCTAATCCATCCCTTCCTTTTTTGAAAACAACTGTTTCAGCCTTGTGAGAGACTGGCTGCTTCAGGAAAACTGTTTCCCGAGATTTTATCTGATTCAAGCCACCAGAGAAGAAATGCCGTGTGAGATCCCACATTGCATGCAGCAGGAGCCTTGGAGCTACTCAGCTAAAACTGTTCAATTCAGCAGCCAAAGAACAGGAGAAGAAACTCATATCATCCTGCAGGGTGATGGCTCATTAGGAGATTTTTGAGCTGGCCCAACTTCACATGTGCAAATAAGCAAGGAGTGAGTCAATGCATGATTTCTCAGTGTTCCTGCTCAGCGGGTTCCAGCTCTGGCTATGGAGTGAGAAATGCCTTCCTGTTTTTTGTATTGCTGGGAGGCAGCCGTGTTCTCAGTGGGACTCTGGACCTAACAAGACAGCCCCAAGCAATGTCTAGGGAACAGGCAAGTGCAGACAATGCCCTCAGCTCTGCAGTCAGCTAGAGAAGGGACAAAACCACAGGAATATCTGTCCCTTCTCCTAAACTTTTATGCCTTCGAATGTCAATGTGACTGCTGATCCTTCAGCTTGCACATCCCTCAGGCTACAGCAACTACCCCTCCAGAGACTTTTTAAAGAATTGAGTGATTTCTTAGGTCGTTCTGAAGCAGATTGATTTAACTCTTTTCTGCCTGAAACTGAAACTCTCTTAATTGATGAAGCAGCAGGAAAAAATGTCAGGTCAACAGAAAATCCTGACAATTCTCCATCTGCCCAATGCCAAATGAATAAAAGCAGTTATAAGAAAATTAATGTCAGACATATAACCCATCTCACCATATTTCTGTCCCTTCATCAGGTCTTTTTCCTGTGTGATGTCATGAATGAGAAGAGAAAATATTCTGGAGGAGCTTTGGCTCAGAAAATTAGAGGAGGGTAGGCATTGTGATAGGTGAGAGTCAAGACAGAGAGACTTTCAGAAATGCTTAGTATTTTTTAAAGACCCAGGCTTGGTTTGCCTCTACTCTTTCTGACAATTTCATACCTGTTCTGTGATGATTGCTCTTTCTGTCCTCTAAATCCTGTTGATGACAGGACAGCACATATTGTATTTCCACTGCAAATCAGGAGCTGAAAGCCCTAGTGAATGGACTTGGGGATTGTTCTCTCAATATAACTTTTCTTCTCTTGCATGGCCTCAGGTGAATTAATTTTTTTTTAAGTCCTAGAAATTGCCTGCTTAGAGACTTGTAGCTTCCAACCACCAAAGTCCCGTGTGGCTCTTCTTAATTGTCCATATAAATTGCTTTCTATTTTGGACACCATGAATATCTCAACAGCATCTGTTTCTCCCTTCTGGGCACCACCAACTGTGCATGATATTTCCCCCAAAGAGGCCAGGTAGAACTCTTTCCCATTGTTTAAAAAAAAAAAAAGAAATAAAGGAATTTACACAAAGGACAAGCTGGTGCCCCACCACACTAAGCAGGTGAAAATGCAATAGGGTCTGGTATTATGCCAAAAGAAAGAAGATGCCAAACAGGACTAAGTCTGTTCATAGTCACCTTCCAGACAGAGTGAGAATCATCATGCTCAACAGAATTTTTTACCAGGAGCTTTTTCAGTGCATCGCTTTGCAGCAGTGACTCTGTAGTAGACACAGACAGAGAAGAAATGGATGTATAGCTGAAACTGTGAGAGGATTCCAAAGGATGGCTACAGGACACTTATCTTCTTCAACACTGCTCTAATAACTTCCACTCTGCAATCTCAAAGCACATTTGCAACTGACATTGACTAGTCCAGAGCCTGCTGCATGGGAGAACTGGTTATTTTTCACTTATTTTACTGATGAAGAAAATGAGGCAGAGAGAGGGAGATTAAGTGATGGCTTTGGTATCTCATGAAAGTCAACGGCAAAGGCAAGAAGACCACTAAATTTCTTGATTTTCAAATTAAGCACAGTACCACCTTTTCTAAAGGAAAGTCTGCCAAGGAGTCTTGAATAGACAAGACTGATTAAAAAGTAGTTGAAATGTCCTGAGCACACTTTGTCACCATGAGGATGCACCATCAAATGCATCCTAGGATGAGGTCTGCACTGGTGAAGGACTAACTTAGAGTGGACTCACATGAACCAGAGTGTTCTGAGAGTAAAGACAGAACAATTTAGCAAGCACAGAGTCAAAACCATTTCTTCTTATTCTCTTTACATAGACTACTCTGAGAGAAAATGCCTCCCCTACATCTCTTTTTGGGAAATGCTGGGCATCTCAGAATGTGTCCTAATCCAACATTGCATAGCCCCCAGTCCTCCCCTTCTGTCTGCCAGCCTGACCTTTTGCTAGGAAATATGGCAAAAGCTTTGCCCAACTGATACGACTGCAGGCATGAAAAGGAGGAGTGAAAAGCTGCCAGACACAGTGCCAATCTTATTATTATGACTCAAAGCTGCATTTTCTGCTCAGCATATAATTGTGCTTTGGACTAGATGGGTATAAATTGAAGATTGGCCACAGCATAAATGTTCATTAGCTTGAAACTAAAACAAAGCTAAATTATCAGAGTCAGGGAGGGACTGTTTTCCTAAGCACTGTGTTGGCAGTGCCATCTGAGTGCCTCTGTGTTATGCTGTTTTCACGTCCCTCTTTGGAAGGAAAAGATAAAAAGATGTGGCATGGAGGAAAGAGGTGCTTAAGAGAGTGCTGATTTTCTTTTCATTGGTCACTCTGCTGTCTCCCTGCACTGTCCCTTGCTATTTGTTCAGTTTCTGAGTGCTAAAGATATTGCAGAGGCTGAGTTTGGGAGAGGTGGACCACAAGTGCCAGAGAAGGCAAAATCAAGTGATTTGCTGAGAAGAACAGAGAGTAGTTGTGTTTGCTGTTTTTCTGCTGAGAGCTCTTCAAAGTCACTTTTTTTTTCCAGTATAGATTGATATTATCTAAGGAGGTCCTATTTTTTTCCCTCATGGGTAGCTGCTATGGCATTGACAGCTTTTCTTTCTCTATTTCTGACCAGATAGCCTTCTTCTTACAAATACCTAACTCTCCACATGCAACATAGATACCCCTGCTCCCTACTTTTGATATATTTCTGGGTTTTCACATGGCACGAGATGCAGTCCTTCAGATTCCTTAACCTTGGCTATGTTTGCTGTCCATCATGCTGAGAACTTTATTCCTGTTCCTTTTGCCCATTCTATCACCTTTCCATTGTCTGGCTTGGATCAATCCAGTAGCTGACAGTAGGCCACACTTAGAAAAAGGATGTTTCTTTCCTCTGTCTCCTTTACAGCTTGAAGGTCCACGCCCTGGGTGCTTGTGGTGATCTAAGGCTCTTTTTGTGGTTGTGTTCTTGAAAGCATCGTGTGCTACAGCTCCTGTGCTCAGCCAGACACATGACTAAATATTACTTGGGATTGGAAAGGGGCTCTAATTTCTTTTCTTTCTTTCCCTGGATACTGTGAATGAGAGTAGCTTTTATGAAGGGTTGGTTATGTTGTGTCATTTCAACTCCTGTGTCTGTAAGTATTATTTTATAGCATCTAGTTACTTTTGTTATAGGTATTATGACATAATAAATAAATAAAATATTATGACTTAGTGACTGCAATGCTGATTCTGTTAGCAGGATTATTCGCCCTCTGTTACCTATATTTGTTTAAAGTGGCTTCATTTAACATTTATGTAGGCTTTGGTGCAGAGAAAATATGTTACAACAAGAGTTTGTCCTAAGGGATTCTTGCAGTACTAACAGCTACACCATCTATGGCAGCAGATATTGCTAAACACTGATGTGAAAAGATATCATCTAGGTCACTTAAAATCATTTTTTTACCCACTTGTTTTGCAATAAAACTCCCTGAAAGTTAATCTCAGTTTATTCTTTTGCCTCTCTGTTGAAGGCAAAGAGGTAAAAGCATTACCTGGGCACAGGGTGGAAGATGAATGACATCAAATTGGTCTGATACAGCTCCAGCAGAGTAAATTGCATTACTCCAGTCATGGTACATGAAGAAAGTTCACTTTCTCTGCTCAGCTGACTTCTCTACCCCACTCCATCAGTGGATTCCAGCCTGAACCTGGCCTTAGTCACCTTCCCTTAAGCTGAGAGAGAAATTCAGTGCCAGTCTGCAGAGGTGGGAGAAAATAAAATAAAAAAACCCAGCATGAATCAGGAAATCTTCTTTTCTGTTCATCTTCATGTTTATTTCTCATTATGTGTCTTCGGGCTTCATCTCATTATTTCTTTGTACTGTGCTTTTCCCATCTGATAAGTTGGGCTGATGCTAATAATTATCTGTTACATTCTGTGTAATGCTAAGAGCCTGCGACAGGTCCATGTAAAAATGGCAATTCTTATTACTACAAAATATTTATTTTCTTCTAGATGCCTCAGAACAGTTCCCCTTCATGGGAGCATGCGTTAGTTTGCTGTTACTACCTTCTCTTGGGATCAAACATTTTTTCAAAGATAAAAACATGTATATTCATCTCAAGTTTAGGTGCCAACAGGCTGTTGTGCTCTGGGGATAATGATTTGAGGTAGGAAGGTCACTTGCTCCTGAAAGTGTGAGATCACTCTCTAAGCTCATTCTATTTTGGCATCCTGCTTCATATTCCACACCAGTAAGTAAATAATGGTTTGGGATATCAAGAAAATCCGCAAAAACCACAATCTATAGGTCAGCAAAAGAAAGACTTAGGAATACATGAAATTCAGAGTCAGAAACAGCCTAGAGAAAAAGACCAGTGGGACAATTGTGGGAGAACTGGTTTTGTTTAACTTCAAAAAGGCAAAACTAAGAGGTTAGCAAAAGTCTTCAAGAACAGAAAAAGTTGTAGAAAAAAAAGTGGAAGAGATTTCCATGGCCCTGATGGATAGGACAAAGAAGTAATGGGTTTAAATTGCTGTCAGAAAGGTTCAGGTAACACAAAGATTGCTTCAGGAGGTTGTGCAGTCTCTGTCATTGGAAGTCTTTTAGAACACATTTGATGAATAAGTTTCAGTAATGACCTAGGTGTATTTGATTGTGACCTGAAGTCCAGAAGATGGACTAGATAACCTGTCATGGTCCCTTACAGTCCTCTGAAAAAGGTAAAATAATTTGATACCTTGAGTGTAGTAAGAATGTTGTTGCAGCTGTGATGGCCTAAGGATATCAGCAAGACAAAGTTTTATCAGAGAGTCTGAAACAGGTCTTTTATTACACTGGGTTTAGATCTAGAAGAGACACTATAATTTGAAATTTTCTGAAAGCTTCCAATCTGAAAAAACACAGGACTCTTATGTCTCTTTTTCGCACCATTTTTTTTCTATTTGCCTATGAAAAGATGCTACCTTTCCCTGCAGTCTTTGCCTTGTTCAATCCATTACTTCCAAAGACTAAGGGTATCTGGGGAAAGATTTGGCATTTCTACAGTGTCTTTGTTCTTCAGAACAGATTGTAGGAATTATTTTTGTATGTGATTTTGAACAACAAGTACTGGTCAAAATGGTCTATTCAGAATATTTGGGTTTCATTTTAGCTCTGACCATTTGCAGTTGTTCCAATGAAGCATGTGATATTTCATCCATTTTCAGTTTGCACAAATCTACAGGTGCGTCTTTCATGATGTGAAAGACTTTGAAAGGCATTGAAATACATTTGGCCTTTAAGGTGTTCAGAAGACAAAATAAAGAAAAAAACTACTAACAAAGAACTGATCACACCAGCATTCTTCTAAAGTGTATTTGAAAAGTACCTACGTCTAAAGACAGAGTTTGTAAGGATAAAAATCAGGTATCTATCAGTGACTATTTTTTTTTTCTGCTGTATTATCCAAGCTTTTGGAATCTGCTTAACTGTGTCATACCTGTTCTGAGGACATCACTTTGTACTGAAAGAGGACCTCACTTGTCATTTTTATTTGAGGTCATTGTGTCAGGATATATTCCTTTCCTGCCATGCAAAGATCCATCTCTCTTAGAGTTTCTCAGTGCCCAGCATTGCTGTAAACACCTCTTCCCACCTACAGAATATATATCTTTTAGCTCTGCAGAAAGACATTTCATAATACAGGAGTGAAAGAGAGAATGAGTTGTCACTGGAAGGAGTGAAAGATGGTTTGTTGTTTACTATGAGTTCTCCACACTCTAAGACTGGAACATCAGCAGCTTGGACTAAGGTGCATCTAGTCTAATCTAAAATTATTTTCATAACTAGTTCCAAACCCACAGAGAATTTGTGGGTTTGAAACAACCTTATATGCCTAGAAACCCGGTACTAGATTGACAAAATTCAGAACAGTCTGTAACTAGAAAAAGTATGTAGGGCCAGTAAAAGAAGACTAGCACAAAGAGACAATTCACTGCTCAGAAAGACACATTCCTTCAACCAAGTTCATCTCATCCCCATCACAATTAGAACTTCTTTCAATATTAGGAGAGAGATAGGACATTTTACTGAAAAAGTGGGATAAAAGCATTCTCTGTGTAGTGTCCTAAAAGTAGCTTTGGGCCTGAGCAAACCCTACGTGTTATGAGAAGGGGCTGTTTGTGAAGCTGCAGTTGTCTGTGGATTTCCCTTGGAAATTACAAGATAATGGCTTAACCAGTTGTGCTCATGAACTGAATCACAATAACTGTGCTCTCTGATGTACAGCATGTGCCAGCTAAAGCACCTTCCAGTCAAGAAGAGATACTGTGGAAACACAGATGGGCATCTGAGCACTTAGGCAAATATCAGCCCAATATCCGAGCATCTGCTCCATGCTGGTTTCCTGCTTCCATCCTTATTGCAGGATTTTGGCACTTTCCAGAAGACTATGCACTGGCACTAGTGCATTACTTATTCACATGGGCAGAACAGTGCATTCCATCTGATTTTAGGACTTCAATATTCTTTAGCAGAATCTGATTTTCACTTAGCTTTTTTCCCTTTTTTTAAATACATGTAGACAGCAAATCCACATCTATACCCAAGATTAGCAGTGCTGAAGAAACAAATCTGGTACCAGGAATGAAAACTCATGAGGTTTGGGATGATCTGTGGAAGAACCACCAATATTTCTCACATTATCATCCCTTAGTACCAAGAAAATTCCATCATTTGACCAGTGAAGTATTCCTGTAATGACAGACACTGAGCATGGCAAAGAACAGCATCTGCAACTGGGAGCCTTCTGCAGTGTTTATAGTATCTTGGGCCCAGTCTATGAGGATAAAGAACAAGACCAAGAATGTTGCTATAAGCTCTGAGAGAAGTCAGTATAGGGAGCAGAGGACAAGAAAGACAAGTTCAGAGTTGTTCACACTGCTGCAGGGAGCTCTATCAGCTGAACTCTCCAAAGGGTCATCACAGTCCTGTAATCCAAACAGAAGGTGACTGGCTACCCAAGGCCAGGACACGTTGCGCCAGGATGGGAAGAAGTCTTCTAGCCAAATGGGGATGGCAGAGATCTCTGCCTTAATGTGCTCTGTCCATGGCAGAGGGCTCTGGGACTTTTCCTAGAGCACTGCCTGAACAGACGGTTTGCGGCTGTTCACAGTGTGCAAAGGCTGACACAGAGGGTCTATAAACTATTCATAGTGCTTTCTTCTTCCTGCCAGCATAATCTCCATCTTCCTTGTGTT
The DNA here is from genome assembly GCF_023055355.1 of Agelaius tricolor. Lineage (NCBI taxonomy): Eukaryota > Metazoa > Chordata > Aves > Passeriformes > Icteridae > Agelaius > Agelaius tricolor. The sequence goes on from NW_027269269.1 coordinate 25,070,900, forward strand.
CAGCGTGCACAATCTGTTCTTCATCCACAGAGCCCATCACATCCAAGAGCTGAGCCACCTGATCTAATGGGCTCAGCATAAGCAAGGAATTAAAGCAGATTTCTCCAGGTCTAAAACGGAGGCATCTGGGTTCACATTCTTCCACCAGATGTTTGGGCACTGAGAACTGCTCCAAAAGGTCTCTGTAGATGGAGCCATGAAGGCTGGGAGCATGCCAAGAGTTTTGGTATAGAACTATAGGCTACTTACCAAGGTTACACATTCCACAAAATGGTATAAGTTATTCCCAAGCTGAATACTCTTCTTTATTTTCTGACATTTAGGCTGCATTCTGTCCTTATTAATGCTACTCAATTTTCATTAGCTGTGTGCTTCATCTCCTACCACTTCTGCTGTAGGACCTTGAATTATTGTGGTTGCATTTGTTGTGTGGATGTTTTAAGAGAAAAGGGTGGGACTGAGATGCAGGTATGAGGCTGGCACAGTGCTGTACTTCAGAAGCTGTAGCAAATAGATCCCTCAGGACTGAAATATATCATTCCACTGTCTTTGAGGTGCAGCAATCCACAGATTTCAGATCCAGATCTGAGCTGTCAGTATAACCCTAGCACAGCAAGTTCCATATAAGCTTGTAGCTTTAACTGCCTTAAAGAGGGAGATGATGAAAAGAGACTTATGATAAAATGTGTGGACATGGCTGGACAATATTTGATGGGTTAAAAAAAGTTTTAAATGGGAAGTCAACTGAGTGGAAAGAAGATAATTTCCTGGTAGATCCAAAAAATGCAGGTGAAAAAAGATCTGTTTTGGATGAAACCAGAAAATGTGGCATGGATCAGGAAATAAGTTGTTTATTTCACTGTAGCCTGAGAAATTTAATTTATGTGTCCAGTGTTTCCTTTGAATGTCAGTGTCATGTTTTGCTTTGAGTTATTTAATTCCATTTAAAAATATATACATATATTTTCTTGTTTTCTCTGCTGGGTTGATCAATTCTTAAAAGAGTATGAAAAGGTTAAGGTTTGTTTAGGAAATGTCAAAGTGAAATATTTCAGTGTATTAAAAACTTTTTTCATGAAAATATCTCATTAGAACTCCTCCATTACCCAGGTTCTCTGTTTATTTATTGCAAAGATTTTCCCCCAAGGACAGGGTAGAATACTAAGAAAGCTGGTTTAGTCAAACCTGTTTGCTACATCAGGATGAAACAGGAGAGTGTTCTGCTGTCCCTAGTCTCTGCATTTTAAAGCCATTTTACCACTCTTCATGATGTTATTTTCCTTTTTTAGGGCGAACTATTAGCTCGTCATTTTGGTGTTCACTTTTGAAGCACTAAATCCTGCTTACATTTCTGCCATATAAGCCACAATTTAGCCCGGCCTAAGACTTCTTCTGTGTAGATCTTCTGTAGCTCTAGGCAACAAGGTGAAATCTGACTGCAGGTTGTAATATCTCCAAAACCCAGCTACAGTACTTGTGAGCTTTCCTTTGTCCCAGAGTATTTTTCTTTCAGGAACAAAAAAAATTGTAGAGACATAATATTTTAAAGCTTTGCCAAAAGCTCCTGGAGTGACCTTAGGGAGACCACTGGAAGATTTTTTGCATTGGTTCCCCATCTGTAAAATGGAGACAAATGACACCAAACCACACCACCAGGGGGTATTTTGAGGCTAAATTATTTAATGCTTCCAAGGCTCTCAAAGCATATAGTGATGAGCTTGGTAGAAAAGATGACATGTTACATAAACCCATTACATGGGCCTGTGCAATTAGAAATGATAATAAACTTTCTCTATTCATGTGTGGGAGACAGTTTTTAAATATTAATAATGTGGGGGGGCTGTTGATGTTGTTGTTTTTCCAAATGCCAGATGTGCTGCCTCTGCCTCCAAAATGAAGAAGGGGCAGTGGGAGCTCATCTGAAAAAGCAGAGCCACTCAAATATTTACATGTTGCATCAGTTCAGTTAGAACTTCATCTCACCAGAAGTGGCACCAGTAGCCTCCATTAACAGCTTTGTAGAGACAAGGCAGTTGTTGTTAATCTGAACTGGCTTTGGGAGGTCCCAGACAGTGCTGTTCACACCTCAGCTTCTTTGTTACCAACATGAAAAAACAAAATCCAAGGAGTTTTCCTGACAACAAAGTCTCAATATAATGGCAAGTGTCTCCAAGGCTCTTCTTTCTCCCAGAAATGTTATTTTCCTTAGCAGAGTGCAAAGCTGCTGCCAGAAGCACCTGTTTTCTCCCCACGATGCTGCTGTGCACTTCATAATTGAAAGCTGTAGCCAGAAGCTCAGACAACTCAATTTGGGGTTACCCTCTCTGCAGATTTCTGTTGTGTCCTCTTCCTGCATCCATGGCCAATCCTTTTATGCACTGTGGCCAAGCACATTTTCACTCCTGGGTTTTACAAGGATGTGTTATACAAACTGGGGATTGATGATGCTGATGGACAGTCAGGAGGAGGATGGATGACACAGGGACAGCAGAAGTGTAGAACACACATGCAGTAAATCATTTGGCTGCAGACTGAGGAACTCAGTCATCAGCCAGAAATGGAGCTACACATTTCTTGTTCTGCCACTTCATGTGGGCACAGACCAATGAACTTGCTTCAATGGCCATGTTCTCTGTGTTGATCAGCCATGAAAAGAGATAAATACGCCCCTAAGTGTGCTGAACATTTGCCCAGTCTAAAGACTGCAGGATTGCAAAGTCTGTGCAGTGCTCAGTCCATAATGAACCCACTGTCAATACTTACAGGCAATGTGGACAAGGCCAGGAATAAAACTCCAGCTGAGGAGTTAATCCAAAGTCTCCTAAAGTCTGTGGCTGTTCTTCTAAGGACTAGAGCAAGAGCCCTCTTAGGAAGGTAGGCAGGGTTGGGAAGTGCACTATTCCCCAGGGCTGTTGCATTTACAAAAGAATGCAGCAATCACAGCCAGCCAAATTATTACATATGTTTTTGAGGAGTTGGAGAACATGTCTGCTGTGCTTCAATGGAGCTGACTGCATACAAGTTTAATCCTCTTACAATTTCAGTCAGTGGAAGTGCTCACACTGATTTCAATATAACCAGGGGTTTGGCTCAGAGTGACTACTGACCATCACAATGGCACAGCTTTAGCTTACCTTACAGAGGGTGAAGAGAGCAGAAAAGAAAGGGGTGGTGATAGGGAACAAAGGGACAGAGCTTAAAGTTAGCTCCTGCTGCAAAGGACGTGTGATAGCTGCACTTGAATGAGTTTTTCTGAAGCACAGAAACAAAATCTACACCCTGCCTAAACAACATGAGCTATGCTCGTCCTGTAAATAGGAAGACAGAACAAGCAGGCTCTAATTGTCTTGCAATAGCCCTCCCCGAAGCTGCAGCATTCTTTACCTGTAGTCAAGCAGCTCCTGTAAAAGCCTCAGCTCTTTTCCCGCATTTGCACACATCAAAGAAATGTCTCCCAGTGTGATCCTCACAAGCAAAGTGTCCTAATGATCAATGCAGGGGAATGGCAAATGTGCTTGGCATCCCCGTGTAAAGTCAGTTTTGATCCATGGAGCCATTCAAACCAGCGCCGGTGATTAGTAAACCGCATTCCGCAGTGCATGACATAAGATTTCTCCAGTTGAAGAAAGGACTAAGTCGTGTCTCTGGAACAAATGCCTCCATGAAATCTCTAGGCCATCCATAAACCAGATTCTGGGATGAAATTTCTGCCTTAATTCCAGCCTCTGTGGGAATATGAAAAGGGCATAGTGATATGTGTTAAATCTATGCATATTTTTCTTTGCTTCTGCATCCAAGGTTTTTATAAGCTGTTCCATACAGTCTGTACCTTTTAAGAAACAAGGCTGTCAATACATATTTTGGGAGAGGTGTCAGCAGCCCAGTTTTGATCTAATAAAGCCATATCTTTCATCTGGCATTCTGCAAGGATCTGGAACACATTTTAAAGGCTCTGAGACAGGCTGCACCTGGTCCCAGCCAAACTTTACAGAAGATAATTGCTAAATCACTATGATAATTAATTAGTGTAATGAAAGATTAATAATCTATGGGCATATCAATAAACTGAAGGTATAATATGCTGTGTAACCTGAAATATTTACAAGGTTAATAATTGGGCATGAATCCTGCAATAAGACACTAGTTCAGCCTTCTAAAAGATTTTCCCAGCATAGCTATTCTGGGATGAAGATCTGCACTGTAGGTGTAGCCTCTACAATCCCTAATCCTTTTTTTTTGTTTTGTTTTTCTCAAGGATAGCTTGGGCATTTCAGCCTGGCTCAACACTGACTGGTTTGTGAATGGCCACCCTGGAGAAATGGAACAGATCCCAAGCCATCAGCTCCAATGGATCCTGAATTCAACTACTGACAGCAGAGGAGGGGATAGTGTGGAGAGGTATGGGGTTCCTCTTCCTCTGAGGAATAGACTGAGGGGTGCTTTGCAAGAAAGCAGGATGTGCAGAGCCTGCAGAATTATGGCTGGAAAATAGCAATGAGGCTGTGAGATTAATGTGGGACTGGCCTGTTCAGGAAACCTTCTGCTTGTGGGGGCAGTAGGGCAGAGGGAAGAGAGAATTTTCATGAAAGAGTGAGAAATAGGCTTAGCAGATATGTCTCTTCTCTCTAAACCAAATTACTGTGCTTATTCTAGCTTCTTTCTTTTTTCTGATGGTCAAATAATCCTTCTGGCTTATCAGTCAGAGTCACCAAGAATGTGTGTGGGCTTCTGTCTGGAGTTGCTGTCCCAGTAGTGTTGTTTTCCAGTAGAGACTGACAAAAACAGCTAACAGAGGAGTGCTTTGGACTCATACTTCTCTGGGTTCTATTTCCCTCCCAAGGGTGTTTGGCTCAGGTTCAAAGTTTGGGGTAGAAAGGGTTCTATCGGGAGTGCTGTATGAATGGTCTTTCACCTGCAAGGTATAAATGAGAAAGGGAATGGCAAGAATTTCAGAAGTTATTTATGGAGAGTTTCAAAGGTTATTTATGATCAAGGCTGTGATTCTATACTCTATATTCTGCCATGTCTCCTGATGGGGATGTGATGAAGAAAAAAAAGCAGGAGGGCTTTGAGGTTTGTGGGTGATCATCTCTCAAACATTTTCTATCCCTGCTGTGTCTTCCTTCCAAATATTGGACTTTCAGGCACTTCCATGCCAAATGTGGATTGGCCCTGGCTATGAAAGGCTCTACTATCCCATTAGCAACCCTCTAAATTGTCATTAAAGCTAATAACAATAGTAGAGCTCAACATCTTCAGTTAAAGGCTATGAATGTGAATTAGCACCAAATCAAGATAGGAGCTGTAGCATTTGGGGTTTAATACTTCACTTTTGCTTTAGGTCTGCTTAGATCTAATCTGTGTATTTGGTTCTATCTTCAACTATTGCCAATGCTTACAGAGGGCAATAAAAAAAAGAACTCAAAACAAAACAAAAGTCCTCTTTGGTGTATCTTGGAAGGAATATTAAGACTGTGTTTTCATTGTATTTTAAATTATGATTTGTAAGTGGATAAGCAAAATAAAAGAGGACCAGAGTCTCCTCTGACATCGCCTGCTATGACAAGGACAGCTTTCAGAAAGAGCAGAGTGACTGCCTCCAACCTGCTGCTTGCAGATGGTCCCCAGCCTAAGCACAATTTTAGTAAGGCCAGCAGTAATTCAGGCACACCAACAATTCAGCACCATCAGCCACCAAATGCTCTGGTCTGTAAACTTTGTAATTCACTGGTGTAACTCTGTCCTCCTGGTCAGTGTGAAATGGTCTTTTTGCTTCTGTGATCTAGCAAGCACTTGCAGAACCAAAGAACGTGCAAATTCTGCTCAAGGTCACTTCTAATATGCTTTTGGTCACTGCAGCTGCACCAGAGTTTCTGGTGTTAAATTGTTTATAATCAAGGTCCTGATTCTAACAATTAGTCTAGGTTTATTGGGAGTGACTTGGGTCATTGCCATAAGTAGGATGTTCTCAAGGGCTGCCTCAGGAGTCTGGTGAGGTTTGTACTTCATGACAAGTCTGTCTAGGTAAGCTACTTTTCTCCTTGAGTCTGTTCCCAGTGCATCTTGTCTATATTCAATGTGAAATGTGTGAGATTGTGAAATTACAGAATCACGTCATGGTTGGGGTTGGAATGGATCTCTAGTAATCATCTAGTCCAGCATCCCTGGTAGAACAGGTTCCCTGGAGCAGTATGCACAGGACTGTGTCCAGGCTGGTTTTGAATGTCTCTGCAGAAGGAGACTCCATTGCTGCTCTCTGCAGCCTGTTGCAGTCACCCTCACAGTAAGGAATTTTTTCCTCATATTTAGATGGAACTTCATCTGTTTCAGTTTGTGCCCTCTGTCCCTTGCCATGTCACTGGGCAGCTCTGAAAAGAACCTGTGCCCATCCTTTTGACCCCAGCCCTTACAATACTTCTATGCATTGATAAGATCCCCTCTGTGTCTTCTCTTCTTCAGGCTAAACAGAGAGATTAGACAGCCTTTCCTCATAATAGAGATGCTCCAATCCTCATGAAACATAGAACCACAGAATTTCCTGAGTTGGAAAGGAGGTGTTGTCCACCAGGATTCCCAGGTCTCTCTCTGCAGAGCTGCCTTCCATCAAGTCATCCCCTACTGGTATACAGGGTTATTCTTCCCTAGTTGTATCTCACCTGAGAACATGATAGCTCTTTGTGGACTGAAATCAGCTTTAGTTAACTCAGTCTTGTAAATTGCCCGTGTGATCAATGAACTGAACAGAAAAACCTCTAATCAACAAAGAAGATGTCTCTGAGGCTTGGACTTCTAAAATTAGAGGAGGAATGGAACCTTAGTTATTACACTGTGGATTTTGACACATTCATGGAAATAATTGTGACAGCAGAGATGTAAACCTGGAATTAAAACTAGTGATGTGAAGACTGCAGTGTGAGATATGCTAATTTCTAGAAGGGGTCTGAAGGGAGACTTTACTGAACTGTACCTACTGCATTTAATCTGTGTTTCTTCTGAAAAATAAAAAGATGTGGCTTTTTTTTTCCTTTCTTTTTCAATGGCTTTAGAGTTAGCTTTCAGACTTCATAACTTGTTTGGAGTACAAGAATATTTCTGAAAAAGAAAAAAAAAATCTTTGATTCTTACAGTGTTGGTTCAGGGTTAGAGTAATAATTAGAGAATGAAAGAAATATTTAATCCAACTCACTGACAGGGCCTATGAAGGTCTTTTTTTCCACCACGTTTCTCTTTCTTCCACGTTGGGGGATATGGATTCTTATAATAATGCCTTGGTGAGTTCTTGGGCTGAAAAATACCTACTTGTGGAGATCAGAGTACTATGTTTGAAATATTTGCATAAAAATTACTGAGAAATGCAAACCTGTACTAATAACCTTGCTACACAGGTGTCATTCATCTACTACAAATACTGAAAATATTTGCAGTAGATCTCCGTACTTTTTTTGTGTAGGTTTTAGGAAGGTTCAAGCTGCTGGCACCCTTGGTTCCATACTTTCTTTATCTACATTTGAGGGGAATTGGGGTTATACTTCAGGCTATTAGCTCATAGGGAAGTGTACTAGGAAAATACTAATTGTAGTTGATGGTGCTAAGTTTGGGATCTGGTGCTTGTAGTCTTTGTTTGCAGGGCTTGAAGGACTCAGATTGTTTCCGCAGCATATGATACTGTGGTGTTCATTGTCTTGCACTGGCTGTCTCAAAATATCATAAACACACAAGATTCCTGGTGTAGTAAAGGGGTAGGAAAAATATGGGCTTGGGACAGTCAACTACACTTAGGAGCATCCAATTTCAACTGAGACTGAGCATGAATATAAGCATAAATCCTCACTGAAGGTGACCGGGAACTGTGCAGGCTGGCAAGATGTCACTGATGGCTAAAGAGTTAATGCTTTGCTAGTGAAAGGACATATTACTTATATTCATTTGCATGGTTGGGAGCAAGCTGGGACTATTCATATGAAATTACTCCAGCTTTTGACTTCTTGCTCTTATCTGCTCAACCAGACTTTCTCTCATGACCCCATCTTTTCCTACTCATAAGAATTTCCTGCCAAAAGAAGAGTGTGCAAGGGAATGCTGTCTGCTGCTCCTTGTGCTCTTCTGCCTTGACTAAATAATGGTTTGCCTTCAGGCTGGAGACTAGCAGTAAACTGACAGAGGAGTGGTATCAGGCTTTTTGTTCCTTGTGCTCTCTGTTGTCCATACTCATGATGTCCCATTGATGATAGCAACAGTGGAGACTCTAAAATAGACAAAAATCCTCAGGCTGGGGAGTGTGCTTTGAAGTGGCGGGTGGCCTTGGCTGAATTGTCTGCTGTTAAGCTCCTAATGTTGCCATGGATGCAGCAGTGGGAGCAATATGGGGAGGGGGGGAATGGCTCTCTGGTCCAAAGTAGCTTAATACTGTAGGCAAAAGCCAGCAGTAGCAGAGGGGAGTTGATCCAATTTATATGAGCTGCGAAAGGAGCTGCTTAGTTCTGCTGGCTGTCCTTGATAGCTGAAGACAGTTGGTGTACTTGCTAGATGCATACAGGGTCGTGTGTGCCTCCTCTGCCTAAGGGCAGGTGCAGTGTCAATATACTTGACAACTCACAAGGTGCCATAACATTAGCCTGTAATCTGCAGTGACTTACTGTGTGCCTTCTGTGCTGCACTCCCTGAGTGGTCCAGGCAAAGTGAGAGTGCTTTCAGGTCACACAGGTCTCTCATCACCGTCTCCTGTTGATCTCAAATCAGCACAAATCTGAGGCTTGTTGTAAATAGGGCAAATGTTGGCCATTGTCTCCCTCCTCATTACCATGAGCAGCTCTGTGAATCGCTGTCCTGCGCAGCTCTCCCCTCCTGGAGGGTGCACTAGGTGCAAAGAGTGCTGGCAGTCTCCCTCCCCATTCAGCCTGACCTGCCCGTGTGTCCCATGGAGAAACAGGGAGGGTGCAACTCTGACCTTCCATGGCACATCCTTTCTCTCATGTCAGACAAGTTCTGCAGAGCTCAGTGACTCCTCCTCATGTACTGCCAGAGCTGCCTTTGCTCTCCCACCCACAGCTCCCTGAGCTATGGATTAGGAGATTAGCAGTTGCAAACACACAGGAGAAGGTTTCTGCAGCACAGAGTTAGATCCGCAAGGAAACTGCAGCTCTTTGGTAAGTACCCAGAGAGGACTGGTGCCTCTGAGTTTCCACAGCAAAGAAGAAATCCATGCAGACATGTTCTCAGCTCTTTTTCATCTCTTTTGCTGTAAAAATGTGGGTCTGCCCAGTGATATCCTGGCATGGGCCACCACCAAAGCTCTGAGAATCAGCCAGCAAGCAGGGCTTTGCTGAAGTCCTCCAAATGTAGTGAGATACTCCTCTAGTCCCACTGATCCTATGTCTCTCTTTTCCTGTCAGTGACTGTGAGAAGAGAGATTTCCTGACACAGGAAACATTATTATTTCCCAGGGATGTGGTGTGGGGCTATTCACTGGTGCTCTGGACCTTTGCTTCTGTACTCAGCACACATGTCGGACAATGGGGATATACCCATTTTCCTGGATGAATGGAATCTCCAGCAAGATGCCAAACTAAGTATTTCCAGAGCTAGCTAGTGCTTATTGCTGTATGGAAAGAGGAGCAAACAGTGGGAGCAAGAATACTGAATTTCCATATGCCTTCACTTAGTGAATGGTTTCAGAACAAGTTGTTCCCGAGTTATCACATCAAAGGCTTCAAACTATCTGCAGCACAAACACACCCACTTTAGGCAAATGAGCTTTTTGTTCACTCAAAACTCAGCACTTCATTCAAGTATCAGCTTTTCCACATCCTACTGTCCCTGAAGCTATGGATGTACGGAATAATCCTGCAATGAATGCTGAAAAGCCTTAGTCAAGTGCTGAATTCCTCTCTTGAGCAACGTCTTAACAGGGGCAGAACGGCTTGGTTTATTGCAAACTGAGATGCTGAGATCTGTAATCTGGGCATAGCAGAAACTGAGGTGCCCAGATTTGTTAGAGTGGGGGCTGGCTCCAAACCTGTTGGGTGTGAAGGGAGCAGCTTTCTTGACTTGCTTGTACTAGAGAGGCTTGAACAACATAACTCTTGACAGCAACCCCTTCTTGCAGAGGAAACAGCAGCTCACACAAATCCTGCCATGCTTAAGGGTAAGAGCATAGCTTATGAGGAAAGCCACAGGGTTTGTGATAATCATGATCCACTAGTCTGGAGAACTGGGATGAAATTTATCTGGGCTTCTCAGATAAGAATTGGATGTTACAGAGAAGGCTTTGTACACAGCACGCTGGATGGCTGCAGCTGTCCCTTGGAGATCTCTATGGGCTTGAAGTCTCTCATAGTGGGACAGGGAGAGAGGCATGAGCTAATCAGAGACCTGTTCACATAATCTTGTGGCTGCAGAGAGCTAACTGCTTTGCAATGTCTCATTTCCACCTCCCTTCAAACTTAATCTGAAAACACCTGCTCAGATAACCCTCTCTCCCTGCCTGCTCTTGTTTGCTTGATATATGAAGGCTTCAAGTAATTCTTTGTGTGAGGTTTTAGCAACACTGTCTTGCTGCTTTCTGTCACTTGCTTAGCACTGGTTGTACTACATCATGAGGCCATCTGCAGGAAACCCATTGCTCAGTGAGTCTCAAACTGAACTGTGCTGCAGTGTATGGTTTCCTTGTATTGTGAATGAGTTGTACCAGGGCAGGTACAGAGAGCAGAATAAGAGAGGAAAACCCTGTTATTGCTCTCTGAGGCAGCTGTGTCCTCTCACACCTAGAGTTTACAGATGCTTCCCATAGAAAGTGAGTCTGATGACAGGCAGCTGCTCAGGTGGTGGGCTTGGACCTTTCACAGTGCACACACAAGGTCTCATGGCCGTGGGGCAGGTGCCAGTGGGACAAGCATGCCTGCTGAACCAGGTCTCCAGGGTCAGCCATCCCCAGGGAACTGCTGGCTCTGGGGCAAGTCAATCCCTCTGTGCACCCATGCAGGCTTGTTTCTGGTGTTCTGTCTTCTTCTTTTTAGTAGTACTGAAAACTCTGGAAACAAAATTCCATCACCTGACAGCAGGCCAATTCAGCTGCAGATTCCTTTGTGCTTCTGCGAGCAGTGCACACCAAATGCAGAGCTTGAAAGAGTTGCAGCATCCGAGTCTCTGCTTCTATTTCCTCTGAACTCTCCAAGTGATTCCTCTTTCAGGATGAAATTGTTCACACTTAGTCAAAGCTCAAAGGTTTTGTTTAGGAGTTGTTATGGGTTTTTTTGACAAAATCGATCTGGTTATTTCTGAGTTACACAAGGGCAGAAATATTTTTTAAAAGGAGGCAGAATATTGTTAAGAAATATTTAAAGATAAAGCTTGTCAGAGATAAAAAAAAATAGATTTTGTTTTAATATATGATTGAATCTATTAGTAGCCATGTTTTTCAGAAGTTAGTGAACTAGTTAAGCTCTTGACTAGTGAACTCAAAATGAACCACAAACACCAACATATCAGTGAAAATGATTTTTCCTTCACAAACACCATGGAAGTTAGGAATTGCAAATAAGAATGTAACCATACAGCTGGAAGCTGTATTTCAGAAGCATTTTCCACTAGCCTTACTTTTGTCAGCATAATTTTAATCTTAGCTTCAGTCACCCTGTTTACCAGCCCACATGCGTGTGACCTACTCAACCACATTTCTTCCCAGAGAATGCCTACTCTGCCCTTTCCATCCGCACAGCCTCCCATCAACATTCCCACTGACACCACATGGTTCAGGAGCAGAGGAAAGATACAGGGACACCGTCTTTCAGTGTATGGCCACAGGCTGGAGAGACACCAGTTCACATCAGGCCTGGATTAATGATTCCTGAAGTGAGCTATTCACTCACAACTTAGCTAAGAGTGCTCAGTCAGGCTAGAAATTTTATTAATGAAAGGTTGAAATGGGAATCTTTTTCTACTAGAAAATACTGACTTAGAAAAAAAATTGCCTGAGGGATTCATTTGGTATGTTTAAAAATTTCAAGGGAAAACATTTTCAAAAAGTCTTTTAGAATCTTTACATCAGAGTGAAAATACATGCCAAGTACAGCAAAGGACTGGCATTTTTTTCATACAGGTCTTAAAAGTGATTAAAATAAAATGTGTTCAGTAAAACATATTTTTGATTTTCAAATTCTTCAGTTTAATTTGAGAATTAAATTCCAATTCATTTTGGGCTGAAGAAAATAAATATTAATTAGCATGACATTTATCTTGCATGCTTAGGATATAAGACAAAAGGAGCATGCTCTGTCTGCAGAACCTTCTCCTTCCTCTCATCCACAGAGAACTTTTGAACTTGTCCAATTTTTTTCCAAAGGACTACGGAGAGAAAAGAACTACTTTCTTTTGATACAAAGATTGCAATACAAAGCACCTGTTACTAAAATACAGAGAAGCTTTTTCCAGCTGAACATTGCCCAGAGGAAACCAGACTTTGCCAGTCATCGTGAAATGTGTGATTGTGGTGTTCTGGGGCTGCAAGAAAGACTTCATGCCCAGATCTGATTTGGTATGTTTGAATTAGGATGGATTCCAGGAGTTACAGGTAAGGATGACTCTGCTGAAGAGATCCACTGGGAGCAATGAACTAATCAGGAAATATGTCTTTGGTTGACAGTAGCAGTAGAAGCCACGTGCCTTTGTCTGGAGGCATGTGTTTGTGAAGAAATTATAACCTCAGTAAATACACATCTTCCACTAAGAAGTACATGTGACTAAGCAGTCTGTGCTGCTTTGTGTCTCTGCTTTGCTTCATGGTGTTGGACAAGCTGTTTCACTTCTTTCCTTTTGGATATCTTTGTTAGGTGGCTTGGACTTCTCACTTGCATTTTTATTCAGCATCTATCACAGTAGGAGGCCATGGATGTGACTGTAATACAAACAACACTGACAAATCCATGTTTCCATGGTAGGCTAAAAATCTTTTCCTTCTGTACCAAATAATGGCAAGGGTAAAAAAGTACTTACTTTCCATCCATAGATCAAAAACCGTCCTGAGCACTTCCTGTAAAAGCTTTCCTGTAAAGTGGCACTGACTTAAATTGTGCTATGTGAATCGGCAGCCGGTTGTGGTCTGAACTTTTATCTCCTGGACGCTAATTTTGTGGACACTGTCAGTTTCTGTGGGAAGAATGATGGTAAATCTTCTGTATACTTTCCCAAAAAAATAAGGACATATCTGTTGGTTGCTATGTCCAAAGGTAAAGAGGGGCTGTGATTTTTACCTGGTCCAGCTAACCAAAATCCAGCTTCTGCATTCCAAAATTCAGAAGAATTGTTCCATGGTGCAAGTCCAATCCTTCGTAGTAGATACATGAGTCACTCTCTTTGAGAACAAGAGAGGATATCCTCCTCATTACAAATATAAAATGGCTTTCCCTTCACTGCATTTTAGAAAAGTGCATGTACATGCTACATGTCCAAACCTTTTGTGCTCAGCTGGAGGAAAAGCAGGTACAGCTCGTGTCATGTCTTTAAACCTGGTTCCCTGAAGAGACTCCATGGTGTGGATCTGCTTCCACTCACCACATTGGGATGACTTCCAGAAGGACTGTCCCTCAGAGCTGGACTCTACAGACGTGTGTGCGGGGCTTCACACAGTACCTGTCTTCCTCTGGATTAAATTGCTCTCCATGAAAAATATTCAGCAGTTTTTTCCTCATCAAAGTCCAGGTTTTTTGATTCCCAAATAGAAAGCAAGAATTCCCAAGGGAGTCCTTCGGCATGAATACCAGCATGATAGGTAGAAGAGCTTTGCAAGACAAGTGAAAAAGCTGTTAAGTCTCACCTTTCCTTGGCCTGGTTAAGAGCAATTTATTTCTCTGCTGTGACGCTTGTTTGGGGCACATAGTGCTTTTTAAGCACTGCCATCAAATTTTCTTAGTTTGAAGCACCTGAGTCTTGAGGGAAACATCAGTCTTCCAGGACTACTACTGTCTCTCTTCCAAACACAGTTCAGAAAATGGATTTTTTTCATGACAATCTTCAGTAGTGTTGGAATGAAAATACTGCAGCAGCCTTTAAGCATAAACTTCAGCCTCATCTTTTCAGCAAATTGAAACTCTCTTCTCATGCACTATAACCTGTATATTACTTCTTGATCTTGGTGCTGCTGCCTCTAGGCTGATGGTTTTTTTGACACAGCCAAGTGCCCTGGACAACTGACTTCCTCCTTCCTCAACAGCAGGGCTTTCTTTGTTTCCAAGTAAATATAAGACAATACTGCCTTTTTACTTTACTTTGGCTTGACTACCACCATTCCACCATCAGAAAGTACAATATTTTTCCAAAGGTATGGTTATCTCTAGTCCTCAATTCCATATTTGATGATTTCTCACAGGGGTACTCTGTTCCGTGTGTTGTTCCAGACCTGCAGATAAGGGGTAGCAGTATTTAAAACTCTGCATCTCTAAAAGCAGGGATGCTCCCTTTGGACTCAGGAAGAACAGTGTCACTCTCCATGTGTCCTCTCCCAAAATGTCGCCAGCCAAGCACATCTCTGATCTTCACAGGGAGCATGGGGTGACCCCTCTTGCAAACTTTGCTTTCTGTCTTCAGATGGGACTCTGGCTGTAGATGTCCCAACATCTTCCTGCAGTGCTGCTGAGAAAGGAACCACATGCTATTTTGATGATTAGATTCTAGCTTAGAGTTGCAGGAAAGGGCTGAAAGATCCATCTCCCTCTTGAAGCCGGATGGATGAACTGAAGCAGCAGACAGAGCCTGGAGGGAGAAAAGAAAGAACTGGTATGAATATTAATACATATAAAATATATACTATGTGATGCATCTCTCTTCTCACACATCCAATGATCATCTATCCTCCCTCACTCCCCTCCCCTCCGCTCTGCTTCACTATGTCTATGGAGTAAATGTTGGATTTACATTTTCAGTCTATTTAAATCTCTCATTTTTGCTGCAGTGTAGCAGGGGAAAAGCCTTAACTCTCTGTTTGCTGTGCTGTTTCTGTCATGAGTGGAAGAAAGCAAAGCTTTTCTCCAAGGTTCTAAAATGTTTCTGCAAACTTTTGGCCTTTATTTCCTATAGTCCCAACTGGGCAGAGGCCACTGAACGTAGCTGCACATGTCCTGCAATTTTATGGATTCAATACTTTTTTCATACCCATGCATGTCTTTAAAATCAAATGTTTACAATTCTGCATGGTTATCAGTTAGAACTTTTCTTGGAATCTTGCAAGAAAAGTTCTTGGAATCTTTGCAAGAAAAGTCCTTCTGCATCTCTTGGCCTTCTGCAATGCTGAGGAGAGTTAATTTGTTCAAGCACACATATAAAGGAAAGAGGTTCAGTGATGTAGATGAACTTGCCACCTACTTGTCTGGGAGATCCCAAGTGGAAACAATGTGAATTTATTTTGCATTGAGCCTCCTTCCATTGGCTGTCAGGGCATGAACTGTAGACCTGAGCCTGCTCTATAGCTGTTCCTGTGCTTGTAAATTATGGGATAAATGCAAAAGCCTTCACATTCTGCCTGAATTGAAATTTTTGGGCAAAAATGCTTCCATGTCTGAATAGATTGATGCATCATAAACCTGACAGTTATTTTGTTTTGTGTTTGTATTCAGGAGACCTTTTCTTGGTTATTCAATAGGATATTTGTATGTTTTCAGGAATGGCTAGAGAAACGAGAACAAAAAATAAGACTGGGGTTAAAAAAATTCATAGTATTCATGTTATCCTGAATTCAGGTTCCCTTTCAGACTTGACTATGCAAAAGATTAATCTAGAGAGAACTCCAGCATTGGCTTCCATCCTTCCTCTTCTCTTGCAACCTTCATTAGAAACAATTGCATGCAAGAGGGGAGAGGACATAGATAGTTCCCATCAGATGTGTCTTTGAGGCCACTCTAAGCTGTTACTGGGACTGGGGGAGTATTCTATCAAGAATCACTAAGAGATGTTACAACTTAAATTATCAAGAATGCAATAGGAAGTGTTGAATAGAGGGCAGGTTTTGGAAGACTGGAAAGCATCTCATGGGCTGAAGGATGCAGCCAGGCACTGGCATTGATCATCATCCCAACAGTTAGCAGGGGTGCTTCAGACACAGAGAGGCAATCCACCATTTGTCTCTTTCCCACTTGGTATGGAAATGGGGACAACTGAAAAAAAACCAACTGTTTCCAATCTGGTAGACAGGGTGCTGCCAAGGAAAGGCTGATGAGTGACTAATACTCTGACAACTACACCATAGTGCTGTGTATGTGACATGGTCACAATTGTACGGCTCAGTGGGAGTGGGTGGCAGAGGCAGGAGAGGAAAACAGGGACCTTGTGTGGTGACTGAGCAAATCCTGCAGAACCCCTAAACTCCACTGTTGCATTTCCCCTCATATAGGGACACAAGCAAGCCAGCTACCTCGTCTCTCACCTCAGAAGAGCTTGGGCTCTGAAAGGCTGTGTCTCTCTCCATGGCACAGGGTCAAATGAGGAGCAAGGCACTGCTGCTTCCCCTGCCAGCCAGAGTGCAGACAAAGCAGCCCTTCCTGAACAACTGCCTCAGAAATCTACTTTCCATACTGGCCTGAAGGTAGAAGAAGATGGATTCCAAATAAAAGGGCTGCTATATGATCACCTGGGAGGTAGTATCTTTGGTCTGTAGGGAAATGGGAGTAGGTCCTAAATTTTTTGCTGATCTCCATCTTCCCCTTCTGTCAGAGTTGCAGTGAACACTTCCAGAAGGTGGAGGTTATTTAAGATGTATTTTTGGCATGCTGGGTTATATTTCACAATGATTCTGCACCCAGCCTTTGCATGCCGCATTGCAATAATCTTCTTTCTAGACATGCAAGAGCAGGTGGGTGGCAAGTCGTGAGGCAGCCACTCGCAATTAAAGCATCTCACAAATATAATATCCCTTAGCTCGTCATTGCTCATAGATCACTGCCCAGTATGTGTGCTGGGCTTTCTGTGCACTGCTGTAGGATAGGGTTATTAAAGGCCTTGATAAAATAAACATGCAAGGTGAATTGTGGAGTGGGAGGAGGAAGAGGGTGAATTAAGGTTCCCCAAACAGGCTTAGGCCCAAGTGTTTGCTAACCATTGAGTGCTTAACTTGGCAACACTAATAACACTCTTTTATGGTAGGTTTATATATGAGCAAGAGGGAAGATGAATCACATTGCAGAAATAAAGTCAAGCACTCAATGATGTTGAGAATTGGCTTGGCTGGTTAAGGAAATAAAGGGCCCTTCAATCAGGGAGCAGAGAGCTAATTGTCTCATTAGCTTATCTGCCTGGGTTGTATTCCCCTGAGGACAGGGTGGGAGAGGGAAAGGAGACAAATGAAATAAATGAAGCAGCCTTTGGGAGGAGGATTTTCCCTAAGAGCAAGGGCCAGTGGCTGCACTGCAGCATGCCTGGCTGCAATGGCTCCAGGGCTTGGCTGCTTTAAACGGTGAACCTTGGAAGGTGGTGGGAAATTGCCTGGAACAAGAGAGCTGGGGAGGGGTGAAGGAGTATGGCTGGGACAACTCTTCTCTCTCTGCTTCAAGCTTCCCTGCCCCACTCTTTCCTCATGTGGTTTTAGCACCTTGACATCATGGTACTGCAGTTTTCATATTGAGAAGTATTTAGCAGACTTGAGAGACCAAGCTAAAAGTAATATCTCTGGAATAATCCCAGAACCTCTTGGCAAAGCCACTGGGGATCAACTTGCACTGGCATACAGCATCCTGGGAACAATAGTACCCATGAGATATTTCCATAATTCAATATATATCTTTAGGACTTACCATTCACATTGTGCTCCATCCTGCAAGGTGTTCTAATGGTACTTTAATACCAGGGAGCAATGTAACACAAGGGGCCTTTCCATCAATTTTAAAGTAAGATCTTTGCACCAGCAAGTCTATATTCAGCAAGACATATCTTCTGTGTTTTTTCATGTCTACAAATCTACTTGCATGCTTCAAATGACTTCTTGCTTTTTTTTTTTTTCCTTTTCCTTTTTTTCCTCTCGGAAAGGGAGCATATCTAGGGTTGTTTCAGAGCTTCCAGAGAAGGTGTTGGATGCTGAATCACAAGATTTATTCTGCCACTAGAACTAGCAGCAGTGTCTTTTGGAATAGCTGCTCTTGTGAAACTTCTTTGCAAATGCTCTGTTAAAACTGGAAGGAAGTGAATTTCAAGGGCTGTGCTGTTCTGCCTACAAGCCCTGGGGCTTTGGGAAGAGGAGTTATCAGGAGATGCATTCTAATACAGACCTTCGCCCAGCTTGGGAGGTTTGCTGAATACCAGCCTGCTGAATTTAAGCTTGCTCCTGAGATAATATGGCATTAGTCCTGGTGGGTATAATCTTATAAACTTATAGGGAAATACAGAAATAAAAGGAACTCTTGTAGATACCAATAGCTGTGAGTCAGGCTTTCTATGAGTCAATGGATGCTGACTGCTGAGATAATTCTCCGACCTACATGTTGCTGTGGAACCTGGAACTGCATCCAAGATTCTTGTTATTATCCACCACAATCATTAAACAGCCCAAGATCATCCTTTAGGAAGATGTGGCTTCCTAAACCCTGGATTTAGCGATGTCTTTTAGTGTTACATTGTTGAAATATCACCAGGAGGAGGATTGTCTTCAAAACATGACTTCAAAAATACCTTTGAAAGAATTTATATTATTTCTAGTTTGAAATAATTTTCTGGTTTGGCTTTTAAATAGCTAAAAAACCAAACTATTTCACTTGATAAAACCTGACAAACTGCTTATTTGATGTGAAATTTAGTGTTCTGTTATGGAGTGGGAGGTGTAAGTTGGGGATCCATTCAAATCTGAGGCTGCTCACAGCAGGAACTTATTTGCTGTCTAATTCCACTGATTTCATCGAGTCTGTTAAAGGCTTCCAAACTTTTAAGAGATGGTTGCAAAAAGTCTATCCGGAGACGGGACAGTGCTTAAAATTGTGACCACTGTCTCAAAGAAAAAAATCCCTTAGGACAAGGGCTTCTTGGGAGGTTTTCTCAGAGATGTTATCCTCAGACATTTTGCTTACTGTTTATGAAAGTTATGTTTTGAAAACCAGGGTGCCCATCTTATAGATGTCCCTGGAATGGAAGAGATGTCCACAAGGGAAGCTAGTGAGCAATAGCTGCTTTGCCCTCTGTTCCCCTGCTGACAGCCTCTCAGAGGGATACATACCTGTTTCTATGCCATCTGCCATTTTCACTGTTTTCTCCCTACTTATGTAGGTGTCTGTTTCTATCTCTCTAAATCCCTTCGCCTTTTCCAAAGAGGAAAATGTCATGATAACAGGGTGTGTGGGGGTAATACAGGCTTTTGGAGTCTGCAACCATATTGGGCTGTCATCCAGCCCACCACTGATCTCAGAGGGAATGAATTACCATCTGTAGAGAGTCCGTGTCTCACTGCAGCCATCTGTTAAGCTCCTCAGCCCACTTGCACTCTGAACAATGGCAGTGCCTTTCAGAAAACCTGTAGGAGATGGTCCCTCCCTCCTTTGGTGACAGTGCACTCCTCTGAAGATGAGTATCTGTGGTTCTGCCAGAGACACAGCTTTTTGTGGCAGAAAAAGTATTTGTGCTCCCAGTTGTAAAGTGCATGAAGAGCTGAGCATGGATATCTTGAGGTGACTGAGTCTCTGGGACTACTAACATTCTCATCATCATTGGAATGAGGAAGATCTTGTAACCTTCTCAACTTACCATGCCTAGATGGTTCTTCTCAACCTCTCTCAACCTGTTTCAGCAAGACCAAACAACATGAATACCACCACCATCAGCAAAGGTCCTGCTCTCCTTCACTTAGAGAAGACACCACAGATGAAATTTTGGCAGCACCATGCTTTTGACTTCAAAGTGAAACTGATGCACAGGCCCTGCCTACTCTGTTATTCTGGTCCATGCTTCAATGGGAATCATTAATCAATCAGTCTCTTCATTCCTGGAAGCACTCCTATTTACCTCTCATGTTGAAAGCTGCCAGGCAGCAGGGTGTAAGTACTCAGTGATCTCCAAAGTCACAGAGGCAATCTAGATATTGCCCTTATTAAAATGCTTAGCCTGTCACAAGCTTATGAAGTCAGGCTATTTTTTCAGAGGCTCTTCATTAAGGGATGACTTAATTCAGGCATGTCTTTTCAAATTTGTTAGTGCACTGACCAGTCATCTACTTTGCCTTCATGGAGCTAAATCAGAAAGCTGCTCTATCTGGTGGTGGCTTCTCTCCAAAGGCAAGGACTTCATCTGGACCTGACACCAGAAAGCTGAAACAGCTTCAGAGACAGGGCTGCCTAATTCCTCTACTCCCACGTGTCTTCTTGGCTTACCTCAGCTGCCTCCTAAGAGCTGCTGCTGCTTCTACAACCACGTGATCCCTGGGTTTGCAGGGTGTTCCCAGATTTGCTAGGTAATTCCTGTCTTCCTCCACCCACACACACATTACTTGCCAGACTCTGAGGAAAAGAAGGAAAACTTCTCAATTAACATTTAAGAGAGAAACTTGCCTTTATTTCACTAGAACATGGATTTGCTCTTTTTGCCATTGTTCCACCACCTCTGTCCTTTGGTGGAGTCCAAGTGGGAAGAACCTCTCTTTTTTATCATCTCACCTGCTGCTATCTAACCTTTGCAATCTTCATACCAGCCCCAGGGCAACTGTCTTTCTAAATTCTGGTTTGGGAAATGAAGTCCTCACAGAAGATAACAGAGGGGAAATACTCAGCTATGAACTGAAATAGGGAAAGAAAATCTGTTGTCAGCCAGGAATAGGGCTTTGCTTGCAAAAGGGAGGGTGCCCTGATAGAGATGTCTTCTGCCACTGAATGCTACTGTAAACAGGGAAGTTTACAGTCAAAATGTTCTGTCAAAGAGCTGTCAGGGAGTCAGACAAATATTTAAAGAAGCAGATTTCCTCCTGAGGGTGAAGAAACACTTGACTGCAGCTTAGTAGCTCCCAGCCCTGGGGACAAATATTCTTGTCAACCCTGTATCCAAAGGTCAGTGAGGGAGGGAAAGGAGGTGAAAACGAGGAATACAGCCAAATAATTCCTGCATCCAAGCACTCACGCATGAACAGGAGTCTTACAGCTATGGTGAGTCTTTGTAGAAGTAGGTCCTTCTCCCTACCCCTTCCTGGGGAGGTGTGGGTGTGCATGTGGAAGATCAGCCACCCTCTGCAGGGAGGCAAAGCCACGTGCAGAGCTGAGCCCAGAGGGCCGTAGCACATGCACCATTACCTTGGGAAGTACTCAAAGACCTTCCCATCGATTTGCATGCAGATTTTTACCAAGCCAGACACTGAAACTGGTTCATACACATGAATGTGCTCTCTGAAGGATCTCCTGCTGTGGAGGAAGGAACTTTGTGTAAACAAAGGGGCACCATCTAATATCTTCAAATGAAATGAATTTCTAAACTTATCTGAGCAAGTAGGACAAAACCATTGGTCTCAACAGACCTGCCGGGTAAGTAAATTGCCCTGTATTTGATAAACATCTCATGCACCCTGAGGAGCTGAAATCCAGGTCAAAGCTACACCTATGCCCCTGGCTCAGAGATGCTGGTCTAACTCTTGTCTACTTGTGACATTGGGGTGTGACCCAACCAACCAGCTATCCAGGGGAGCAAAGAAAAGATGCTTACATGCTACACAAATGCCTTTCTGCATGAGATTTCCCTTTCCCCAGACATTTACTTGAATCTCATGCTTTCCCCAGCCCTTGCAAGAGAAACACTGTTGTGAGTCTGGGCTCCCTCCTCTGTAAGCATCAGTTGTGGGAAATTTAAATATTGTCCCCTTTGGCTGTGCTGTCTGTGGAGATTAGTAATTTTCTCCCTTCCCTGCCTCCCCCCATGTGAGAGGCTGGTGCTCCAGCTCCTTCCAAGCCACTGACCTAGTTCTCCCTGTCCCCAGGGATAGTCTATGCATCCAGGTCCATCCCATGCCAAAGGCTGGGCCAGTAGAAGGGCAGAGTGGATGCTGCCTGTGGATTGGTAATGCAGGCAGCAGCAGCAGCAACAGCAGCAGCACGGTGCACACAGATTGAAAGTGGATTTGAATATGGGCTCTTGAAAAATATGAGATAGCGCACAATATGTTTTCCTCAGTGCTGTAATGTATTTCAAACAGCTCACTTCCATCTCCTGCACTTTAATTAGCATGAAAATTGGCCAGTTCTACAATCCCTTTAAATACATTCGGTGTGTTACCAAATATATTTCAAAAGCAGTTACATACAGGGAGGCCAGGGCCTGGGGGTGGGGTACAAAACTCTCCCCATTTTGATCTGACTCATTACTAACCTGTTTTGTGGCCTCTGAGAAAGCAGGCTGGTGGATTCAAGTTCAGTTTTTGTTGGGAAAATGTCACCAGAGAAAACCTAAGTACATCAAACTGTACCTTTGGCTGCTGTGCTGAGGGGCTGCAGTAAGAAGGCAGGAAAAAAAGGAAACTGTTCACATCCTGCTCTCTCCATAACCTGAGGGAAGACCATGGAAGAAGCTGTGAGGATGCTCTCTGGTCCTGGGGACAGGCTCCTCCATGATCCCCCAGCTACCACTCCAGCCAGCAGGACTATCTCTAGAATATATCCATCTGCTGGAATAACGACAAGAGACTGCTGCAGGAAGGAAGTGCTCATCAAATGCATTCTTGGGTTTTGTTAGGTAGTGAAAAACAGCATACCTCACCTAAACCCAGCCTCAGACTGTCTCCAGGATTACAATTTCCAGTGTCTCTAAAATAGCTGGTAGGTGGCTCATACACATTTTCCCCCCTCTCCCCATATATTGTGCCCCCAGTGTTGCTGGCTTCCCCAGTGTGGGGGCTACAATGTGGACAGGGGTTCCTGGGTTTGCCCCACAAATGTAGCTCTGCTGACACAACTGAGAGGAGCAGCACAGGGCTGGAAGGGCAGTGAGGTATGGCAGTCATCACAGCAGCTGGGAGATACTGTCCCTAAATATTTTGTGATGGCATTCATTCAATCAGATGATCTGTAGCTGGGTTGCCCTTTCTTTGTGGTACCCTAGAGACACCACTTCTGCTAGTGGATAAAAGTCAGAATTGCCATGTCTTTTCAAATATGCTCTTGGTTCCAGTTTGCAGTCACTCTCCATCTCTGGGACAGCCTTTTCCCCTTCCATGCACTCCAGAAACCCCTAAGCTAGTAATTTTTACTACCAGACCCCATTTCCCTCCTTTCCCCACCCATGGTGTTGCACAGGATGCCAGGGTTGCCTTGCCCCAGCTCATGAGAGGCTGAGAGAGATCCCTGAACCCCACAAGGACCTGGCTGGGCACGCTGTGGGCACTGTCCCCTCAACTGCATGTGGTGAGGAACATGGACAGTAAGGAGGAGGACAGACTTTATTCTACCTGCTAGAAATTGTTCTCCCCAGTCTCCTCCTGGAACTGCCCAGGAGAGAGAAAGAGATGGGGAAAGGGAAAGGAAGAGAGGTCACAGGAGACTTCCTGAAGCTGCTGGCCCATCTCCCTGGTCAGACATGAATTTCCAGTGGGCTATGGAGATGCTCCAGCAATTTCCTCCTATATTTTTCCAGTGCTTTCAGAGGTCAAGGGTGACAGAATTTATGTTTTGTTGGGATGGTGGGAGAAGACAGAATTTTGGGAGTCTTTAGGAGGAGCTGCAACTCCCTTGTAGCATCACTATATGCAAATGCAGGTAATTTCATGGAAATGTATGTAATTTTATGCAGATTTAAAAGCTATTGACTTTCTGTCACAAGATGTTGGCAGCTATGGTATTTGTTTGAGTCTTTTTCTTTCCCTTTTGAGCCTTTTCTTTCTTTTTTTTCCCTTTTGGAACTTAAAAGAATTAAATATTCATAGAAACATTTCTATGAGTCACAGGGAGATAGTACATCAAGCTGAAAAGTTCAGATGTGTATCCAAACTTTCTCAAAGTGCTTTGGGATAGGAAGTGGGATCTGAGAGTGGGCAGTTTTCAGATGCAGTCTGCAGGAAAGCCTTTTCCACCAGAACTTAAATTTGGGCTTATGGTGACCCAGCAACTTTTGTAAGAATAAATATGGCTTGTTCTGGTTTAGTCAGAAAGAATCAGAGAAAATGTAAGTGGAAGAGCAAAGGAGAGGTTGCTCCAGCTTTAGCACAGAAGCAAGTCACAGGCAGTGAGTGTTTTGCCGTTGCTTTCTACAGCTTCCTTTGTATTGCCTGGAGCTGGAGATGGTTGCTTTCAACACTCAGGACAGTGGATAAAAGCTCAGAAAGGGTTTGATCACCCATGAACAAAACAGGTGTCAAAGCAGAGACTACATTCCTTTTTTATTTTGTCCCTGATGTATTTGCAGGGGTAGGTTCCCTTCTCTGGAAGCTGTTGGATAAAGACCTGAACTTCTAAATATTTTAGGATAGGTGGCCTTGTGCAGTTTTAGATGACTTATAAAACTGTGTCAGTTGCTTGTTGGACTACTGCTCACCCTGTGGCAGAGAGGTGGACTAAATGGTTCCCCACTTGCAGGGCATTCTCCAAGAAATCACAGGGACCTTGGGGAGTCACTCCCTTACTTGGGTGGAAAGGTCTGAATTTTGTGGTCTTAAAGGCTTGATGCAAAAGTCATGTATTTTTAAGAGGTGGTTTGAGAATGGCCAACATAAATTTTCTGAAATAGCAGTAATAGAAAGAAGGTCTTTGCAGCTGGCTGAATTGATATGAGTTAATTTGTTCCCATTGGAATGTTTGTTTTTAATGATGCTGGAGATATTATTCTGTTTTAAGACTAAAGTATTAAGCACGGTTAGAACTCTTGCCTGAATTAGTGTTTATCTGCTAACTAAACCTAATGAAAAGTAAATCATGTACAGCCAGACCTTAATAAAGCCTGGGTTCACTATATCCTTCTCCCCTTGGTTAGAATATCGTGTTTTGTCTGACATAAACCTTGGGCTTAAATAACAGGAAAGATTTTGTTTCTTTTTTTAACATCTTGATTCAAGAGGTGTCTAACCACACACTCTGTAACATTTGTCCTCTTTTGACTTCCTAGCTGATGAGACTTTTTAACAAGTTAAGGAATTTGCATCATGTAGTGGATTGACCCCGGCTGAATGCCTGGAAGCCACCAAAGCTACTCCATTACTCTCCTGCACAACTGGAAAGAAAAGGAGAAAGAAAAAATAGCAAAAGTTCAATGCATTGAGATAAGGACCAGGAGAAATCACTCACCAGCTACCATCATGGGCAAAACAGACTGAGGTTGAGGATATTAAATGAATTTACTGCTAATTAAATCAGAGCAGCATGATGAGACGTAAAACAAACCATTAAAAACACCTTCCCCTTCATCCCTCCATCCTTCCCAGTCTCCATCTCCTCCCCCTCAGTGGCACAGGAATGCAGGGAATGGGGGTTATGGACAGCTCACCATATCCTCAGGGAGAGGGGTGCCTGCCCTGCTCCAGCATGGGGTCCCACAGGAGACACCTCCATGACCTTCTTCAACGTGTGTTCCTCCCACAGGCAACAGTTCTTCACAAACTGCTCCAACATAGGTCACTTTTCACTCTGCTCCACTCTCCTCTGAGATCAATTACAACTGCACAAAACCTTTGTTTTCCTTCTTAAATAGGTTATCACAGAGGCATTACCAGCATCTCCAATGGGCTCAGTGGTGGGTCCATCCTGGAGCCAGCTGGCAGTGGACATGAGGGAAGCTTCTGGCAGTGTCTCACAGAAGCCACCCCTGTATCCCCTCCTGCTACCAAAACCTGGCCATACAAACCCAGTACACACCTGGATCCGAACCTGAGACCCTCTGATACTTGAGGTAGAGAGGTCTGTGGTGAATGGTGTCCTGGATGGTGTAAACTGCTAATTTTGTACTGTGGGTTTTGCCTTATATTTCAAACATCCCATGCCTTAAGTGGCTCGGCCTCTGCTTTCAGATCAAGGAAATTCCTCATTGTTTAACTTTACAATAGATAGAAAATGTTTTAGCCATGAAAAACCTACCTTTTATAAAAGTCGCAGTGTTTTATTTTTTATGTCTCAATTGCTGTGGAAGTTGCCACAGAATTGACCTCCTGTCTCTGAATTGTTCTTTGTTTCAGTTCCATTTTTAAAAAATGTTTTCTGCCATTAAAAAAAAACCCAAAAAACCAACAACAACAACCAAAAAAAAGGTAGAAACAAGTATGGGAATATCAGTTGAAAATAATTCTCTGCTCTAGTGTTTTCCAGAATACAGCTTCAGAAACAGTAGCTCTGAATGACATGGATCTCATCACCTACCCTAATAAATGGCTAATTCTGAAATGTGCTGACATCTTCAACAGCTACTTCACTTCTGATTTTTTTTTGGTGTAAATGTCATTAAATCCTTTCTCTTCTGCTTGGGGCTAGCTGCAGCTTAGCTGCAGCTGCCCATTTCCATCTGTGGAAATTCCTTACTTCCTACCATCCTGTCACACAATGCAAGAAATGAAATAAATCTAGTGCCATATTGAAAATGTAAGGGCTATATGTATCTATTATCTAGCCAGGCTATTGTAGTGCACCTTATATGTCCCAAGGGTTTTGTGTGGTGTTTTCATACATGTGATTAACAATCAGAACCTCCCACATACTAAATTTATTTAAATGCAATTGTCATTCCCTTGAAAAAACCTTTTTTCCTCAAAACATTTGTAGTTGTCATTGTTCTATATATGCAGCAGCAGAGCAGTCCTGTCTTCCTGATGCAAGTCAAATTCCAGACCTCTTTCCAGAGCTCTACTTTGGACACAGAATATCTTTCAGGAGCAGAAAAGCCTTTACAGCCCTATGGCTGGTCATTGCTTGGGCTAGGCAAACACAGAATATATCTGCAAGAGACAGGATCCCCCACACTGCAGACTACACGTGGGTAAATGGAGAAATGTCTGCATGAGAAGTGACTCAGAAGACACCATCAAAAGGAAAGGTAACAGCCAAAATAAAATCCTCATGCTCTGTGATAAAGGCTCCTTGAATCAGAAATGTCAGGGGTTTTGGTTGGGTTTTTTCTTACCACTGTTCCTCTTGTCTGTATTTGAATACATGTTAGTGAATGTGGGTTATTTGTTTTAAAGTCTCTTTCTTCCTTATCAAAGGCTGTCTTCTGACTTCACTCTGTGTTTTGCTGGAAAGATGCATTTAGTAATGTAAATGTGATTCTTCCCTGTGGCAGCTGCAAAGAATGGCACAATTCTGTCTGTGCTTGCATTAGTAGTACATATTTGCACAGAAAGAGAGCATTTGATAGATGGGAGGAATGGCTCAGGGATTTTTACTGTGTTGTGTCCCATCCTTTCAGCTCTAGGACATCAGTCTATACCCAGCCCTGGATGAGTTCCAGTGTCCAACCAGAGGAGCAGAGCAGGACAACCCAAAGCTGGCAGGAGCAGGTGGGCAGGACATGAGAATTTGATTTGATACTGAGCCTTCACAAGCCTGCAAACATTTCTCTTTCCCAAGTGTTGGTATGAACAGTTAAATGCAATGTGAAATTCCTCCTTTGCATGTAGTTCCTTGGCATGCAATAAGCTACTGGAATTTAAATGATGGACCCTGCCTATCAATTTTTGAAGCCTTATCTGTTTGTTCTCTGCAGTGATTCTTTAAAAAACCAGACCTGTCAGGTCTCACAAGTCTGGAGAAGACTCTGCCCATGTCCATCCCTTGGGACCCTCCAGTTTGTCCCATATCTCAGGTGCTTCCAGCACAGCATCCTGCAACCTCACCTTTTTTTTTTTTTTTTTTTTTTTTTTTTTGCTAGGATAAGCTGATTTCCCTTCAGGGGACTGGGGAGCAGGATGGGGTGGTTTGTTTTTGTTTTTGTTTTTTTTTTGTTTTGTCATTAGGATGCACAATTCCAGCCAAATATGTGGTCCTGCTGTACAGTTGTGAGAGTTTCTAGGGAGCAGCATTAAGTGAGGACTGCAGGCATAGTGAAAGATATAGGAATACCCTGTGAGAACCAGAGATTAAAGGGGTTAAAATTCCCCAGTGCAATTTCTCTGCTTCTTTTCCCCAAGGGAAATCAAAGCCTCTGGGGTTTTTTCAAGGCTTACACCTGACTATAAGAAGTATGGGGGTTTTGTTTTCCCTCCAGTGGGGGAATGGAAACCATACTATGAACCTATGATTAATCACAACAAACCAGCAGCTCATGGCTAGAATACTAACTATGGAATACACAAGCAATGCTTTTGTGATCAATCTGCAAGGGTGGTTTTTTAAAGGGGGAAAAGAAAAAAAGCCCTGCCAAAAATGTGTTGAGTATTTTCAAATAATGAGTACATTCGAGGAAATTTTGATTTTGCTCAGGGACCATCTGTGAGCAGAGAAAGGGACTAAATTCTTTCAGCAAATTACTGGCTGCAAATTATTTTCTCAGCAGTAGTTATGAATGTTGTAACTGCACAGCTGAAAATGTATTATTAAGCTGAGAACTGGGGGTTTAGGGAACACAGATTTTGAATTCTTCTATTTTAGGTGTTTTTTTAAGTGTCCCATGGCACAAGAGACACCTTCAGCTGGAAACATCATGAAGTTCAAAAGGAGCACCACATGCTAAAGTACTCCAACATGATGGGCAAGGATAAGTTTTAGATCATATTCATGTGGGAGCATCTGCAGATGTATAAGGGTTGGGGTTTGGATACAAAAATGAACTATCTGAGCTGCTGACGTAGAAAGATATTGTAAATAAAGTCTGCTGAATGGTTTGAAGCAGGAGAATTTGATGTTTGGGAGCTCAGTTGGCTGCTCAGTGCTGGGACTGCCATGGCAGGCAAAGCCCTCAGATGGGCACCTGAGCAAGGGCTGGCCTGAAGTTACGGAGTGAAGAGGGAGTTTCCTTGCTGGCCCCTTCATTTCACCAGGGTGGGGAATTGAGATGGATGGTGGAATTTCCAAATGGTCCATGGCCCATCAGAGTGCTGGAAGTCACTCCCAGCTTGGACACTGCTGCATCTCACAGGTGGGTGGCTGCTGCTAGCCCTGTGCCTGGCCTTGTGCAGATCATTGCTCCCAGAGGCACTATTTAGTGAAATAAAACCTGCGACTACCTGCTCTCAGGATTCAGTTTTTTGAAATATGGGCTTGACATGGAACTGAAATTAAAACCCTAATTCTTGAAAAATGTTTTCTATTAAAGAATATTCTGGGGAAATGATTTTGTGTGTGTATTTAACACTTGATTCAATATGTATTTTATTTTGATGAAAATGAAGTGTCTTTCATTTAAACTGTTTCTTCTTCTGTTATATAATGTGCCAGAGAATACATTTTCTAGAATTATCTAATGAAAAATAATCTCATGAAAGAAAACCAGAGATATTTTCCCCTTCTCCTTGCTTTCCCCAAGAAATTCTGGCTAAATTTACCTAATTTCATGTCACTTTTTTCTTTCAGAGAAACAGCAAGGCCTGCTGTATAAAGCCCTGTAATCACCACTTGCACACTTTACTGTAACAAAAAAAAAAAAAAAAAAGAAAGAAATCAGATTGCATGATGTGAAATAATCCCATTATATTGCAGTTAATTGAATCCAGGAATACTTTAATCAAGCTGGGTGTAGACCAAAATGCCTGCTTGAAGACCTCAGAGGTGTTCAGATATCAATACAAATTTTGCAGATTAGTTTGAGCTTTGGAACACTATTCCTAACTCTTGAAGCTTTGGCTGAGGCCTGATGGGTGGAGGAGTGGAGGCAAAATTCTCTCACCTGTCTAATGTGCAATTACTATGCCTTCCTCTGTTGTAAATGGTCTTTTTACCATTAGGGACAAGAGCCCGGGCTTGCCATAAGGGATCAGAATCATCACTTATTTCCTAACCTAAACAGGTCTGAACTGGTCTTCTTCCCCATCTGGAAGGCTAGTTGATTGCAGACTGAAATATTAAAGTGTAACCCAAAATCCAAAATTAAGACTAATTTGTAGTCCTGTGCAGGTGATTGGGAGAAATACCGGAGACATTCCAAAGATTGCTAGTTTAGTGTGAGAGACAAGAGTTGAGGATTATGTTAAAATGGAATTCAGAAAGGTTGTGCAAAAGTTTTCTATTGGAACTCCTTGTATTTACTGCCTATCATCCACACCCTCCCCCAAAGACCAAAATACCTTTCTTTTCTCTTTTTTCTTTATTTTCTTTTCTCTTTTCTCCACTCCTCTCTTTCATGCTCCCTCTCTTTCTTCCATTCTTCCCTTACTTCCTTGATTTCTTGCAGAAATGGACTACTGAATTTCTTTCTTCCCCACACAGAATTTCAAGTGCTGAGAGGCTTCTGATCCATGAAAGACTTCATGGGAGGAGGTCATTTACTGATTCAAGAGGCATTTATAAAGATAATGTTGGTACTAATAATAGTGTATCTGCAGCTTTGAAGGGATGAATATCCCTTCTGGGACCTTACTTCCACACTGCAAAAAGTGACTTCTCTCCTGTGAAACAATGTAGATCCTCCAAAAAAGTGAGGAAGAGGAAGAGACAGAAACTGAATCAATCAAGTGAAAAAAATGTGAAAATTCTGGGAAGAATAAGAAGAGAGAGGACAAAGAAATGAGAACAGTTAGGGAGATGTAGGGACTTTGGAAGCAAGGGAGAAAGGGGGAAAAAGTGATGGGAAAGATTGAAAAAGAAAGGGAAAATGGTGACAGCATGTGGGCACAGGAAATTAATGTAGTGGGTGAAGAGAAAGCAAAAGGGTGTGTGTATGCGTGGAGGGAGAGATTAAAAGAGGCAGTAACAGAAAGAAGTGAAGTTGTCTAACATGCAGAGATGGGAAGTGACATGTTTGTGTGAATTCGGGGGCTGCTCAGCCTGGCTGCACTCCGGTTTCTCCCCTTTGATCAGCTGCATGGCAGGCTGGTGTCAGATCAGAAAGCAAATGAGATGATAAAGCAGCTGAAGCTGCAGTGAGTTTAACAGCAGCAGACTGGCAGGGGGTGGGAGGGAGGAACTGTTGCACGAGGTGAATGCTCCCTGTGCTTTAATTCACAGAGTCCTGGCAGGGGATGCAGCTGCCTCCTCTGCCCAGAGGTTGCAAATGGCCAGAGCAAGAAGCTGCACTGCACTGGTGACATAAAGGACTTGCCCCGATGTGCTGGTACCACTGTCAGCAGCACTCTTGCCAACTGCAAGCCTGCTTGAAGCATTGAAGAGGGTTAGTGGGCTGGGAGAGTGATTAAAAGTATCAATGCCTGCTTCAGCTCTGCTTGCCTTCCAGTTTCTGGGTTTGCTGTGGCTAGTAGAAATGCAGGAAACTGCGAGGAGCTTTCCTGCGGCTGGTGTTTCTCGGTTAGGGATAAAGGGAGAGAAAAGGGAGGCTTTGCTCAGGGAAGAAACAGTGCTTATCTCACTGACCACCTCAGCATGGCACTGTATTGGGAAATCCCTGCTGCCTGGGAGGAGTGGGAATGATTGGTCTGCGAGTGGAAACTCAGGGCTGAAGAGGAAAGGACAAGGATCACCAGCAGGCAGCCTGATTCAGGCACACACTGATTGCATTGCCATTTTCTGTGACTGCTAGTGCAGTGTCCATGCAGAAGGCTTGGAGGCAGGGCCCAAGTCTGGGATGGAGTTGGCAGAGTTAACAGGAATTGCATGGAGATGGAGGTGATGTTTTCTACAAGGTGTAGCAGGGCTGTTTATTAATCCTGAACACTCACACATGTGTAAGGTACCTGGAGGCATTGACATCGTGGTCCATACAAACCCCTTCCCTCCAGGGTTCAGTGGCTCTGCCTTGTCTGCCCAGTGCCCTTGGAAAGTCTACATAAGGCAATCCATGAGAATGTAAGCCCTGTTGCAATGGGACAATGGACCTACTTACAACTGGTTTGGGGATGCATGGCTGTGAAAAGAAGATAGTAGGAATTAGAACTACTTGCTCCACCAGGTTCCTCCTCACCTTGGAAATCCCTTGTCTTTTCCTATCAAGGGGGGCAGGGACCTGTCCTGGCACTGTTATTGATAGGCCAGACAGATGTTCTGAGATGAGATAGTTTCATATCTCTGCCTTGTATTTTCCACTTTATAAAATGGAGTTTACATTTCCTATCTTTGTTCCTCTGCAGATCCTTCATTTTCCTGGTCACAGATTATATTCCAGGCAAGCCGTGTCCTGATTCAGGAATCCAAGTACTCTAAACACTTTCTGGCACAGATGCTGGGCTTTTGACAGCTCCATCATGCCATTCCCAGAATGAGGATTTCTGCAGTGATGTTCTGGGGGCGGAGGTTGAAAGAAGTTTAGGATATCACAGAACTAATTAAATGCAAACTAGGCTGCCTGCAGAAAGCTGTGCGTGCTGGTTGCTATGTTTCTGGCAGGAACAGACTGGGAGAAGGGGGGGGTTGAGGGAGGGCTGTTTGTTTTTTCTCTGTTTAAAAGGAAGATGCCGACAAAGTTCTGGTTACTCACCAGCCTTTGAAAGGTAGATGAGACATAAATTCTTGCAGCCATAGAAATAAGAAAAGTGAGAAGGGAAGGTAGAGTTAGAATGGGTCAATGTATGGATATATTAAATTGGAAAGGGGAGAGGGGTTTGTTTTTGTTTGTTTTCATACATATCTCTGCATTTACATATGCTTTGACTTCTAGATCATGCCCAAATAATATGGAGGTTTTGTGGTCTCCTTTCCAATGACATCATTGTAAACTACCTTGAAATAGAAATCTTCAGGGCATGTGAGGTGTGACAGAAACCTACACTATGCCCATGTTGGCTCCTCAAAAGCAGGGAAGTTCACAAAGGCCAGCAGGACTGGGTTTCCCTTTTGAGGGGGAAAACTAAAAGAATTAAATGAGCCTGCAAACACACATGCATCCAGGCTCACTAAACTTGTCTGTATTACATTAGTTCTTCTGGGGGTAATCAGAGGATGTGTTAAGCACAGCTTTCAGCTTCACCTGAGCAAAAGTTGGGGGGATAATTAAGGACTTGCCTGAGAGAGCAAAGAGAGAGGCAGAAGAAAGAAGGAAGGGAATAAATAAGCTAATTGGGATCACTTCAAGAGTGAAACTGGCTTTGAAGAACAGCCACTGAAGGTATTCAACTTTCTGGAATGAGTGCACTACTCTAACACCCATGTGGAAATCAATACTGAACTACCTTGGGCTGCTTTCATGTAAGCCCTTAGGAAAAGATGACAGATTAGTTCAGAGAATAGGGCTTCAGTGAGGCCATGCCATGCTTTGGACATCACCCTGGATCTTGGCACAACCTGGCCAGTGACAGAGGCCAGACAGAACGACAGCCATCAGAAGCAACATGGGATACAGAAGAAGTTGGGGGCACCTCTCAGTCAAGTATTACACTCAGGAAATCCAGTCAAACACAGGGCAAGTTAGAGCTGGACCAGATGTTTTGAGATGGATGAGAGTGGCTGTTCTAAATGTGGGGGACAGGGTGCCAGGTGTACTGAATAAGGATGGCCAGCATGATTCAGAGACAATGTGCCACCTGTCACAGGCAAGGGCTGTCCAGCCAGCTGGCAACCCCTGCCATGCCATCCCAATGCACATGTGTCAGAGGGTGAGCACTTTATCCTGGTGCTGAGGCAGTCTGGCTTGCCAGCAGGCAGGGCTGCCCAAAATCTGGTCCAAGTGCAAGCAGGGTGTGCTGGAACACTGCAACTGACCTCACAGTGCTGAGGAGATGTGAGCATGTACATGTAGCAAGTGCAGGTTGACAGTCCAGAACTTGATCCATGAAGAGTTCTTCTGCCTCCCCTTGCTCCTTCCGCCACATAGCTGGCACTACCTGAGTTCCCAGGACACAGTAACATGTCCTCTCTTCCCCCTCCAACCCTGACTACAGCCCTGTGCCCACAATGTGAGCAGTGGCAGTGTCCCAGCAGAGAACTGGGAGCCCAGAAGCCAGAAATAATAGGGTGGTTTAAACTCACGCTTGGCATGTCCAAATGGTTGAGGGCAGAGACACAGCTGCAAAGAGCTTCTGGACATGCGGAGAAAATGTTACACTGGCACAGGGCATTATAGAGGGTGGGGGAATTTCAGAAGAGCACAGTGCCCTTCCCAAAGTCCCTAGCACAGAAGGAAGGTGGTAAAACTCTGTTGCTCACTCCCTTGCGAATGCTGTACCCACTGTACAGCCTGGAGCCAGCCCCTTCCTCCTGGAAATCTCTTCCCCTTAATGACAGCACAGTGCTCTAATGAACGACAGTTTCCGTGACAGCACAAAATAAATGGGGAACACTCTCAATCTGAAGTTTGTATTGAATTAAATATTACAGCATTGATTGGGTTATTCATTTAGCATCTCACTCAATAAACATCTCTTGCAGCGCATGTTTCTCCATTTATCTTACCTTGTCGTGGAACCTGCGCTTACCCACCATGCTTGCACTGCTGCCTGGCTCAGGCAGGGAGGAGGGAGGATGCATGGCCCAGGAAAGCTGAGTTCAGCATTTCTTCCAAAGACCGAGAGCTCTGCTTACAAGTCACAAAATAGACCAGAGCTCTGGTCTGTGGAGGAGAGGTGCTCCCTTCTCTCAGGCCTGGCTAAAGTCAGCACAGGTTTCTGGGGTCTCTGCTGAGCTGTGACTGCAGCTCAAACTCAGGACAATGGAGACATGGGGACAGCAAATCACAAGGAGAGCTAATGCAGTGCTGAGGGCTTATCTGTAACCATTGCACATGTTTCTCTAGGGGCTCTTATTTTAATGCCCCAGGTAAGTCATTTCTGTGGCTAAAAGAATGGAAAATCTAGTCTGATCCTGTTACTTAATCAGCAATATTACAAGAGGACCAGAGCTATTTTAAACCTCACTCCTTAGAAAACACTTGTGAAGCTAGAAAGCCCCATAAAAATGTCAATGCAAATGCAAACGCTCAGTGATTTGGGTATAGGCAGTGAATCCACTCTCCTAGGCACAGAATGGACACAGCCTGTAAAATGCTTGGCAGGCTTTTGGGCTCCATAAGTAATCCAGGAGCCATTCTGGGAGATGGAATGCAATTACTAGGACTAGTTGATACCAATTTATTTAGTAAATGTGCTCTATTCTGCTCAAGATCTGATCGTAGCTGCCCAAATTTGTTTGTTGTTTGTATTTGTTCATTGAATTATTTGTGCAGGTAAATTATGGCTTATTAATCATGTTTATTATGACAGTGCCTAGGAATTGACCAAGAATGCACCCCCTCTGCCTGCTTTCTGGGTACTGTGCAAAGACAGAATAATAGGCAATCCCTGGCCTCATTTATGTTTGAATTGAGTGCTTTCATTATTTGCTATTTGTCAGTTGTTGGCCGTTCAAGTTGTTTAGCATCCTTTATTTTCCTTAAACCTGGTAACATAAGCTCTTCAAGTAAGAATTAAACGTTTCAAACAAATCACTGGAGCTTTGTTTTTCTTGGAAGGTGGGTGGTGGGTTGGGAGAGTGGAGGGGAGAACATTTACTAGGAAGAGAGAAAGAACAGTTGGACCCCAGTTTTTCCTCGTAGCTGCTCTCCTTGCTGACTGGGGGAGTGGGAGAGCTGCCTGCAGTAATGGCCTTGTGTTCCTTCTTCCCCCATCAGGCTGTTTTGTTGCATGTACCTTTATAGGAATAATGTGCATTGTAGCTTTAGCTGGGTTCTTATTTGTTTGTTTAAATAAAGGAACTCAGAGCTGGTGTCACAGATTTCCCCTTTAAGCTGTGACACTCCACTCTCCAGTCACTGATGTCACTCCTCAGCAGTCAAGGTCTTCTGGAACGCTCTTTGTTGCAAAAGCCAGGGCTGCTTCATGGGTCTGAAGGTGTGTCTTTCTCAGCCATAGGATGTGCTCCTATAGCATCTGGAGTCTGATAAAGCCACTCCTTTGTCTGCCATCTTCCCTGCTTCCAACACAGGTTGCAACTGAGTCTTTTCCTGAAGTCTGTTCTCTGAAGTGACTCTCCAACTTACCATCATGTTAGAACCTTTGCCTTCTCTGTTATCCATCTCTCCTTGTTTTCATCCTTTTCCAGGCCTAGTCTATTCAATTCTCAGCACTTTTTAAACATGGACATACAAATCTGTACCCTGAACTTGATTAAATGTTTGTGTGTTTTTGTGTTTTGGATTTTTTTTTTTTCTTGCTTGGGTTTTTTTTTTTTTTCTCCAGTGTGTAATTTAATCTCTAATTTCATCTTGTTAAGTTGAAAATTGAAAATTCTTAAACTGGAATTCACATGAATATCACAGAAGACCAAAAATGTACCAAACTCCTGTCTAGTGAGGTTCTATTCACTTTAAACACCAAACTTGAATATTTTTCTTTAACCGTGCCAAGCTGTAACTTAATATGGTGCTATATTGGCAAGTGTGGCCCCTCAGATCTTCATATTGGGACTCACTTCCAAACAAAACCCTCTCCCAGAGGAGAATGGAATAAAGTCCAACTCTCACATGGTCCTTCAGCAGCTCTCAAGGCATAAAACTGATTTTTTAAACTTAATTTCCTTCTTAAGTTTTAGTTAATGAAAATCTCAGGGTTCAGTTAAAGGAAAACAATCTCAGTGGGTGTTTTTTGATGCAGTTGTTATTAAGACTTTTGACAACCTCTTGTATTCAATGCTATAATTCTACTGGGTATAGAGGCCAGATCTTTAAAGCTTGTATGGTCTTTAGGATTTATTCTTCTTTTCCTGTCTTTTTCTCTGACATACAGCTGACCACAGCGAAGCTTTCTTTGACAGTTTGCTCTTGCTCATTATTTATCTTCTCTCCCTTGCCTTTGAGCATCCCAGTTTCCTTTCCAGATAAACAGTGGTCCTTGGGGAAAGCAGAGAGCTGGAGCTGAGAAGAGCAGAGGGAGGATTAGTCCCAGAAAATGCCCTGATCAGCTGAGTTCTCAGCTTGAAGATCTGGGCTGTATTCCCTGGTGGATTTGACATAACTGTAGGTGTGGAAGCTTGACTATAATGCATTGTGGTTTAAATCCTTTTGTATTTGCAAACCAGGAGTCACAGTAGCTACATGGCACAATGAAATGTGCACACTGAAATGAGTAAGTGCTCTTTGTCTGGGGAGGGAATAGAGGCATTTCAAATCATCCCTTTGAAGAATGGTTCTTCCTGGTGCTTCTTTGATTTTGTTATACATATACAAAGTGTTCAAGCTAAATGCCTTTGCTAGCTCAATTACTACAGTTTACTTACCAAGGCTCTGTTAAATGCTTTCAAGCACAAGTCCCTTCTGTACCATTAAAGACACTTTCCATTTCTGTGATACTGTATTAAGCTTCACACTTCCACTCCCTAGTGGACTTTGGCTTGTAACTGGATCCTAATACATCCTATTACACAAACCAAAGTGATGAGGCAGGGCTGTGCTGCAGAAGGACTTCCAGAATCCACTCTTCAAAACTTCTTGAAGCAGTCCATTTGGTGCTAATCCTAATTTCCCAAATTTTCCTCAAAGTCAGACGTAAGCCTGGTTACTTTACCTGACACCACATTTTTCACTTGTTCACTGCATCTCAGTTAACATGGTGGCTGGGATGGGGAGAAAAACAGCTCAGTCTCCTCTTAGGAGACTCTCTGACCCAGTTACTGTGCAAGCTTTTGATCCTGCAGTCCTGGGTAATACCACAGGCAGTGAAGTGGACGATGAACTGTAGTTGTGAGGGAATATTAACAGCAGGAGAAAAGGGGAATTCCAAATTCTTCTGCTAAGTCTGTGACAGAGCCCTCCCATAACATCTGTGGCCCTGTGTGAGGAAGAATGAAGCTATATCTCTTGCTGTCCAACAAATCTCTGTTGTAGTTTCCCTGGTGTCTCAGGACCAACTTTTCCATTGGTTGATCTCCCAGAGAGTTAGCTGCTTGCAGACACACTGCTACCCACATGTTTACTCACAATCCTCCCCAAGGCACATCCACACGTCCCACAGGTGCTCCTGGGTTTAGGTATAAAGAAATCAGATGGAAATTTATGCAGGTGCAGTCACTAGTCACTGTACTGTGTCTAATAAAAATCTATTGATGAGAACTGGGCTGGGATTTGACTTTAATGTCTAACCACAGTGGAGGGAAAACAATAGACATAGCACAGGTAAATTGCATAGCCTGTGCTTCCTAAAATACAGTTTTCCTGTGTGGGGACACTCCACGTTTTCTAAAGTGTGGGCCACCTCCTACTTGAGAAGCTGCCTTACAGATGCCTCCCTTCCATTGAGAACCACGGGGGATGTTTCTTCTCATTGGCAACATAATAATACCCCTGTGACAGCTCCAGTGATCACTTGCAGAAGGAAGTCATATGCTGAGGGTATTTTGTGTATTGTTAACATCTTTAAATGTGATTTAGCAGCTGGAAACAAGGAAGAGAAGCTGGATCCACAAGACCATCAGATCTGCATCGCCTGTGTTTAACATCTGTGAGCTCAGAAACGGAGGGAAGAAAGACATTCTCATTGTTAAACTCTGCCACAAGACAAATGAGGGGCTGTGGTAGAACTGCTTGGGTGAAGTATCCCTTTCTACATGCAACTTAATACTACCTGCCTGTGCAGAGGTATCCCCATGGGACCAAACAAATAAAATAATTTTTAAAAAGTAAACAAGATAATGTCGACTTGGAAAGAGAAATATGTCCTTTTTATAATGCAGACTAGATGCAATTGCCACGTAGGTTCCTCTGAAACAATCCCTGAGGCAAAGAGACTCTAGCTGAACAAAAGCTCCAGACTACATCTCAGACAATATAAGGCAGATCATGATCACCTTTTAAATGAGGTCCAGGAACAAAATAGAAATCTTCCCTGAAAAGTCCTAGCAAAAAGTCCAGTTTGCCCAGAAAATTATCCCCTCTGTCTGCAGGCAAACAGAAAAGGTTAACTCCTTAATGTGGAACTTGGGTCACCTTAATAATTTCCTCTGTTGTCCATGTCGTCCTGTAAAATTGGGGTAATCCAGTGGATAAAGAATGTTTTTAGGCAGCCTCCACTTGAAATTTCTGGCAGCAGTCCCCTGACCTCTGAGATCCCCCTGCCTGCACTACATGTGCCCAACCACAGCATTATCCAGATGCCTTCAGGAGGGAGGCAGACCTGTCCCCTCACTTTGATGTGAAAAGTGTGAGCACCACAGAGAAGAACCCTCTGGAAGCTGCAGCCCCCAGCTGCCATCAGTCAGACACACCACACACTGCAGAGGAGGGCTGGGATGCCTGCAGCACAGCAGGTTGAACCAGCATTTGGGATCTTTGTACCTGAATGGCAAATATGCCAGTCTCACAGTGGTAAGCTGCTGATACAGTGCAAACCCACACTGATGATCAGGACATTTTGATGGGGAAAATGTTTCTGCAGGCTGTGCACTGGAACAGGGGTTGCCTACGCATGTTATTTGAGAATGAAACCAGATCATTTGGTGTCCTGTTTTCTCATAACTGCCATGAGGCAGGATGTGCCCCTTATTGCAACCATGAGAGATGTGCCTCCATGTGGCAGTCTCTGGTTCAGCCCATATTTACACAACTGTGGCTACTGGTGCTGTACAAACATGGTACTGAAAGGATGCAGGTGCACAGCTTGAAACGTTGCAGTATTATCCCCTAACTCTACTAACAGCATTCTGGAAAACCGAAATCTGAGTGACAGGCAGGCAGCTTTTATTTTTTATTGGTACAGCAGCATGAAGCCATTTGTCATGGTGGGGAATCCCTGTCTTGGATTTGCTGAGGCTTTCTGGCATTGCATTGGTGGAATAAGCCTACACAGTTGGGTACTGATCTCTTGTAGTTATACTGGTATAAATTACCCAGGTAGAGGCAAAATCTCATTCATGCTTCCTTCAAATTACACTCCAAATTTCCAACCCTGATCTTCCTGTTGGCTATTTGATATGCCCAGAGTTTCTGGTCCTTGAGCCCCTGTCAAGCATGAACACTGACAGAAAGGCAAATTCATCTCCAGCCACAGGGTTTACTCCCTGCAGTGGGAATGCAGGTGGCAATGAAAAGGAGCTGAATTACCAGGCAAGAGATGAGCAAGGCAGGGAGACAGCAGGTTCACATGAGGTCTTGTGCCCAAGCCCTTCCCTTCCATCCTGGGGACCATCAGTAAGGAGGCTGTTTAGCCAATACATATTTTCCTCTTTAGTACATAATAGTAACCTGAATAAAAGGTTTGAATTACAAAGCAGGCTCACCCAGCACATTCTCTGAGCAATGACTGCCATTTGTGTCAAGAAAATAAAGAAGGAGGGAGCGTGCTGGCACACATGGGCAGGAGTGACTGAGAGTGAGGCAGAGCGTCGATTGAGGCAGCAAGCTGGAAGTGAGAGGCTTACCCTGCTGAAGAAAAAATTAAGAAAAGCTACAATGACAAAGGAAATTTGATTAAAAGAAAAAAAAGTAGATTGTTATTATTGGAAAGTCGAGTGCTTTGTTCTAGCAGCAAAGCAATATCGCTCACCAAAGGCTAATAGCGATTGCTTCTCCTCCCCATTCCTGCAGCTTCTCACCTGCCTTGCCATTCCCCAAAACCAGTGAACCACGGCCAGTGGAGGTGTGGGGTGCATGGCAGCTGGCTGTGGGGTAGGACTGCTGTGGGGCCAAGGCAGTGAGCATTCCTCTGTAACTTTATGAGGACCACATCCTTCTTCTCCTGCCACCCCTCCTCCTGCATCTTTCACTCAGCCTCTTTCCTTGCTCCTCTGATGCCCTTCTCTGTCCCTCTCTCCATCTTTCCCTCCCTCCTGCCTCACCCTATTTTTCCCTTTTTCTGCCCCCTCCTTCTCCTCTCCCTTTTCTTCTTCCCTGTCACTTAGCTGTGCCTCTCCTTTCCCCACTTCACGCTCCCCCTCTCTCTCCCTGGCTGCGCTGGGTTACTAATGTGCAGTAATGGTATGGCTGGAAAGTCATTTGCACTCCCCTTCTCTTTATTTTTTTCCTGCAGTATTATTAAAACTGTTCCATCACTGGCTGTAATGGGAGCGTCTGTATTTTCTCCCTCTCCCGTATCCCTGACATGACATAATGCCTGCCCTCACCAAGACGCTATAACACCGAGGTAATTGAAACATAACTCACCGTAAATTACAGGCCCTTGTTCCAGGCAGGGGCCCGGCCATGCTTCCTGGAGCTCATTCCAACTGGAAGCTAAACATTACTTGAAAAGGGATGCTTAAGCAAAACAAAGCCATTTAAAGAGCAACACAAACACGGAGAGGGAGGGGAGCACGGGACTTGGGCTCTCCTGGAGAGGTGGGGTCCCACCTGTGTGGCAGCTGGTGGCACTGAGCAGCCAGCAGGGGCTTGTGGTGACTTCTCTGTGGTCTGTGTGTTCCAAACCAGGGAGAGATGTCCTTGCAGACACAAGTGTTGGCATCTCTGTTAGCACAGAGGCTGAGGACAGAGCATGCCATGTAAATGGCTTCTAAGCTAAAAAGCCCATCTGGTGGGTCAGAGGTGCAAGGCTTTGATGGGATTCCTGCAGAATCAATGTGCTCTAATGCCCATTGCAGGTGTGGTAACCTGAGGCTCTCTCCATCCCTGTGGGATCTGAGTTATTCTTGACAGTGATGAAGCTGCAACCTCTGAAAGGTCCAAATCCGTGTGGGCTGCAGGATCCAAAATACTGCAGAGGACATCCCTCCCCCCCCATTAATAAACCTAGCAACAGATGTCGCTTATCAGAATGGAATGTTTGCTGACAAAAGACCTGAAAGACCTTGATTTCTTGTGAGTTCATGGTTGTAGATTCAAATCTCCTGCTGGCCTCCTGAATAACCTCAAGTAAGTAACTTCACTTTCCTCTGTGCCTCATTTTCCCATTCTGCAACACAGGACCAAACTAACTTCCTTTGTCAAGCAGCCAGTGACCCTGTGATAGGATGAGGGGGGATGGCTTTACACTGAAAGACAGTAAATTTAAATTAGATACTAGGAAGCAATTCTGTACTGTGAGGGTGGCAAGGCACTGGCACAGGTTGCCCAGAGAAATTGTGGATGCCCCATCCCTGGAAGTGTTCAAGGCCAGGATGGCTGGAGCTTTGAGCAACCTGCTCTAGTGCAGGTGTCCCTGCCCTTGGCACTGGGGTGTAAACTCAATGATCTTTAAGGTCCCCTCCAACCCAAACCCTTTTAAGATTCCATGTCCCCATGATGTACCAAAAGCACATGACAGTGAGGAAGGGATGATTACCTCACTGTCACCAGGAGCATGAACTGCTAGGAAACACCATTTTGCAGTCAAAGACAGCCCTGAAAAGCAGGATCCCTGTGTTTTGGGTTTGGCTTTTGCTTTGGCTGGTTCTGCGTCCACCAGCAAGCTCCTCTGGCACCCCCTGACTCAGCTGCCCCCTGCTCTACAGTATCACCCAGAGGACTAGCTGGTTTTGGGTTTGAATTCTGGGAAATTTTGAACAAAACACACAAACCCCAGAATGTGCAGTGATTTTTCTGTAGTAATGGAAGTGAGTATTTGGAAACTTTTAAAAGGTCAAGATTAGACAGAACAGCCTATCTCTCACAGGCACAAATTGGGGTCTGCCCGGGCCTTTCCATCTATTGTCAGTGGACACCATGGCCCAAAGTTGTGCCTTGGTGTCATGTGGCTGGTGTCACATGAATAAAGGGTCTGGTGAGAAACAGCCCTCAGTGCATTGCTTCACAGCATACAAAGGATTTTATTTTAGGGAATGAGATTTACTATTTCTCCAGGATGAAATGGCAAAAACTCAGAGAACTATGACCCTGTGACTGCTCTGGTTTTCCCTGGAGACCTTCACAGTTAAAACTATTACAGTCAGCAGCCTACCAACTGCTTCCACTGCCCTGGAAAAGCCCTTTTAAGGGCAGTCAGAGAGAGGTTGCTCTGGTGCAATGTCGTGTGGTAGGGAGGTCCATCATGTCTGGGTGAGTCCTAAGCTTGCAAGGGATGGTTGCAGAGCCACAGGGGACATAGCTGCAGAAATAAAGTGTTGGTAGGGGCTTTTTTAGCAGTGTTAAATGATGCGTGTCTCAGGCAGCTCTGGAAGCAGAGAGTGAACTTGCTCCTGAGGTCACAGGGCTGCTCCACAGGTGCCTCTTGCTCCTGCCCAGCAGTGCCTGCACTTCTGGGCTTCACACCTCTAAGGAAGCAGGAGTAGTCAAGTAGGAGTCCAGGGCAAGAAAGTGTTGTGTGGAGAGTCCTGCAAGAGCCCACATTGCCTGTTTATCCCATGCCATGGTTATAGCCCCTGAAGCAGGTCGGTGCAGCATCCTGTGCCATCTTCTGTGGCAGCTGCAGCAGCCGTGGTGTGGAGGTGGCATAGGTGTGTGGTCTCCCAGCCCTTGCTTTTCCTGGTGCCTGTTTGGAGCTGATTGCTTTCTGTGAGGCCTGCCACATGCCCCTTGAAAGCGTTTCCATCAACCCTCTTACCGTAGCTAAGGTTTCAGCAATCTCACCCCTCCTCTCTTTGACATTATTGGTTTATCTTTGTCCACTGGCAAAGTTCCCAAGCAATTCAACAATAACAGTTGTTTCTCTGTGGCTGAAAAAGTCATCTCTAGGACTGGCTGTTATTGATCATCTTACAGGAACCGGACATTTTCTTTTCCTTTCCCATTTTTTAAAATACATATTTTGAGTTTCAGTCAATTTTAGTGCTCATGAAAGTGAAAGACTGATGGTGTTGACTAGAGCTAAACTTAGCTCTTCATGGCTTCCCCTATGCACACATCTCTACTAATGCACCACATTACTCACTTGGATTAACTTGTGGCCCTCCCAGCCTGGGGCTTCCCTCATCATTTTGCCAGTGGCCCCTCCTGTGCTGCAGCCCACTCATCTCCTCCAGCTCAGGCTTCCCACACCAGCCCCTCACTACTCTCCTGTGCAGTGCTGATCTGCCAGCTCCTGCCTAGGTGGAGATATGGGGCTGGACTGGTTGCTGTGCCCCAGCTGATGATGGTGAGTGATGCTGTCAGACTTGGAGGAGCACGGTGAAAGCAGGGGCATTTCACTGCCCAGAGCGACAGCTGGTCCTTCCCTAAAGCAGTCAGTCAGACTTTTCCAGCCTCTTTTCCCTGCAGCCCTGGGGCTCTGTGGGGACAAATAGAAGAGCACACCCTGGCATACTGCTTTTCTTTCAGGCTGAGGCATGCTCTGTCTGGATAAACCTGAAAGAACAGGCATGAGACAATGGGGCAAAGTAGGACAAGCATATGAGGGGGATATGCTTTTCCCACTGCACTCCTCTTCCAGTAGCTCCAGAATTTATAATACCAAAATCAGACCGAGACCTTACTCATGTCATGACACTGTTTCCTGCTTTCTCAGCTTATGCAGTTCTACTGTTCTCTGAGGGAAGCCAATGCAAGCCTACTGTGTCTGGGATGCCTCCTGTCTTTTGCCCCACCATGGGGATAAAATGGCCCATCAACCTTTAGAAATCAGGTGCTCACTCCCTCCAGAAAAATTACTCGATTGTAACTGGCATTTCAAATCATCATTTCTAAATGAAATGCCAAAACATCATAACATGTAATTTAATTTTCAGGCTATTGTTTGTTTTCTTAAAAAGAAAAAAGTTAAAAACTCCAGATTTATTTTTTAGTGTGTTTGATGTGGGGGGAAAAAAAAGGCATGAGAGGCTACAACAAAAATTGAGATTTTGATTTTGAAGTATTGATTCAAAATAGAGAGGAGGAATTAATTTTGAATCAATTCAGAATTTCTGTTGAGATCATACCCATTATTCCCTTGTCTTCTTTCTCCTTTCTTCTCCCCCCCGACTGTAGTCTATCAGGTAAATTAGGTAAGAAAAAATAACAGCAAGCAAGGACACACATCAGTGATGCCAGAGTTTTCATTAAAATGTTTTAAGTTGGGACAATGGCTCTATTAATCTTCCACCCTCCATGGGAACGTGTAGCACACAAGCCTCTGCTGTAGTGAGCCTGAGAACAAAATGGCTGTTGTCTCAGCAAACCAGCCGAGACCCTACACTTTTAGAGCACAAAAAGTC
The DNA here is from genome assembly GCF_023055355.1 of Agelaius tricolor. Lineage (NCBI taxonomy): Eukaryota > Metazoa > Chordata > Aves > Passeriformes > Icteridae > Agelaius > Agelaius tricolor. The sequence goes on from NW_027269269.1 coordinate 25,115,854, forward strand.
TCCCTTTGATATCTGCACAAACAGCAGGATGTGCACAGCAGCACTAGTACCACCTTGTCCCCTCTCTGCTGTGCAGGAGCTTTGCCACCTGTATCCCCCGATGGCTCAGTAGGGACTGAGCTCAGGGCTACGGACTGCCACACAGTGCCTGTCCCCCAGAAGCTCTGCCCCAGGATTCTGAAGCCAAGACACCTTGCATTTAATTGTTTTGCCATCCTGAACTTGTGTTCAGCCTGGATCCCGTTTGTCCTGGATCCCTGAGGACAGCTCTGAGCTGCTCGGTTAATTGGAAGTGGCTAAAGCCATGGAGGTAGAGAGGGCATTGTTGGGCTCAATTTGCAGAGAGTGTTGGAAATCTTTGCTTAGTTTAACAGTCATTCACTATTAGGGTGAGATGCTGGCCTGGGTACCTGTGGGAGATTTCTGAGATGTCCCAAGGGACTGTGGAAGTGATGGCAATTATCTTCATTTGTGCTGTGTTTTATTAAATACTGGTGAGAACCATGAGAGCTGGAAATGAGGAGAGGAGGTAAATCTGAGTGTGAGGATGTTGGAAAAAGTGCATGTTAGAAAATAAAGGGGTAAGGAGCATGCTCACATGGTCAGGTATATATTAGAGTGAATGATTAAAGGGAATGGAGAGGGAAGAATAATGAGTGTGCTGGCTTAGTCTGTGACAGACAGAGGGTAACGATCGGGGAGGCTGGAGTTAAAATGAAAAAGAAGGTGGTGTATCAGTGGGATGGTTGGTGCTCACTCCTGTCCCTTTCGTTACACAGACAGAGAGGAAAAAGGCACAATGGAAAAGTGTGTGTGTGTGTGTGTGTGCAGGCGGTGCACGTGCGTGTAACACAAGGGAGGAGGAGGAGAGAAGGGGCTGGGTGATGCCAAGCCCATGGCAATGGACTCTGCCAGGGGGAGGGAAGGGGCTGGAGCTGACAGAATGAGTGTGTGCTGGTGAGGCATTTCCCAGCCCTGGAGTCCAGAAAGGCAGCTGCATTCAGGTTTATGCTGATGACACATCTTTCCACTTGGGCAAATGGACGGATTCCCTCTCTAAATCACTCCAACGTGATTTTAATAACAGGCAGAGGTGGCTTTTGGATAATAAATGGGTACTAAACCCTAAAGAGACACAGGCTGTGTCATACAGAACAGATGGTAAATTAAAAAGAATGGAAGCCCGTGACTCCGCTTAGCTGTGCTCCAAGCTGGGGAGCTCTCACTCTTGTTATACCAAGTATTTAGTATTTACACTGCAAGGTTGCTTCTTTGCCTACCCTGACTTGGAAGATTGCAATTATGTATAATAACAGTGAGATCACACTGATTAGAGAGGTGGCAGGAATGGCAGGGCTGGATGATGGTGATGATAATCATCATTCTTATTAGCGATCATCAATAATTAATAATTGCATTGTTTATCCTTCATCAGTGGCAGAAAAGACACCCAGACATGCTAAAAGGTTTAAAAATCAGCTTGCTTTGTTTTGTTTACTGACAGAGAAAGTCTTCCTTTGCATTTGCTTTTTACTTGGCCTTGCCAGGGCCGTAGGTCCCTGTTCACCTTCCAGAGGGTATTTCAGCCAGTGCTCTGTGCCCTTTGGCTTCAGCAGGATGAAATCATGTGTTAAGGGCTAAGCACATACTTAAACACGATGCAGAGCAGTGACTGAAGGGAGCTTGCCTTTGGAGTGGTGGGAGCAGCAGGGCCAGAAAATGCATTAATAGGCAGCGACAGACCAGAGGTGCAGCTGCAGTAGGAACCTCCGTAGGAATGCCATGGGGTGTGACACGGGCCTTTGAAGCTGCTCCGGTGATTAAGATCCAGCTGCCACTGCCAGCCTTCCCCTCCCTTCTCCCTGCTCGCAGAGCAAGGCTGACCCCTCAGGAGTACCAAGCTGAGGTGCTGCAGGAGGGTCAGCAGACCCCTGCAGATGGGAGATGCATCCTGGTGGCAGCCAGCCCCTCTGGAGGGGGGCAGCACACGAGCTATTTGGCATGCTCTAGCTTTGACAGCAGTACTGCAGAGAATGTTTTGTGGTTGTCACTGTGACAGAACGGATGCCTATCCATTAGTCAAATGTATGTCATGGTACTTCTTGGGCTATTTCACAGCCCTGTGAACTGGGATAACTGGGATGGTGCGGTAAAATTCAACAAGGGATCCCAGCAAGAAAACATGGCACTGCATGAGCACAAGAAATCATTGCTTTAAACAGAAAAGCAGCCAGTTAAGGCAATGCTGTTATTGCTTCTCTGTCTGATATACGTGAGAAGCAGCAAATCCTAAAAGCAACTGAAGCCATAAAAGGCAATCACTTAACCAAAGCCATAAGATATTGATCTTCCCCCATCTGAACTATGTCAGGCTGGCATACTGGAAGATGTTTGTTCCTTTTAAACAGGTGAGGAAAGTGTGAAGGCAGCACTATTAACCTAGAATGTTGCTTAGGAGATCTAAGAAAAAAAAATCCTTCATCTTCTGGGACCTCAGTTCTGTTACAACCTTGCTGGAAAGAAGCTTTAAAGAGAAGTATTCCTGGCTCTGCTGAGCTCTTAGAGGGGAATGAAAAGGAGTAAGATGAGTGCATTTATGTTTTGATTGCTGTTCCCCACAAAAGGCATATTAGGCCCTAACTTTACTATTGTGAAGGCTCCTAATCCTCACTAATTTAGGGCAGTAGTCTCAAATTTGCAGATAAATCCCCCCATACAGTAAAACCATCAGAGAAATCTTTGAATAGTAAGAGGAGAAACTGTAAAAAAGAATAATTTATGTTGAATGTTTTTTTTAAAGAATTATTTTTAATTCTCATCTCCCTCAATCTACGCACTTAATTTAAACTTTGGTGACCGTACATTATGTATATGTTTGGAAATAAAATAATCTTCATAGAGAAAAAATGGCTTTAATAATTTCAGAGAAAAAAAAAAAGAACTCACAGCTGAAGAAATCTCTGAAGTTAAAAAAAGTTATTTTCCATCAGTAATCAAGAAGATTATGGCCACAGGTAGTGGCCAGCTGAGAAGAGATCCTCAGTGTATGGAGCTCCATACCAATGTGGAGAGCAGATGTTCCCTTCCCCCATAAGCTCATCATCCAAACAGACAAGGCATTCAGAGTGTGAAATGGATCAGTCACACACACTACACTGAAGTGGGAGATCCAGGCACACTTGCAGGAAACTGAGCATCCAGCTAACCTCTAATGGAGTAGTACAGTCTTGTAGGACAATTGATGAAATCGTAATATAATTATATGTTTGTTTATAATGTCACTACAACTACCATGATAAAAAGACCAGGCTTTTAAACAGCAAAAAACCCCCAAACCCTATAAATACTCTAATGAGTGGAAAAGGAAATATGGCAACAAACAGAAAACCCCAACCAAATAAAAACTAAACACCTTGAAAGTAAAAACATTTGGGGATTTTGTGAGCTATAGTGTGAGGAGATTGACAGAAACTCACCTATAAAAAATTAGTTTGATTTGGTGGTGTTTGATGTAGTAATGTTCTGCAATTTAGATTTACGAGTTTTCATGAACACAGTAAAAACAAAATGATACTTTCACACCAAAAAACCATCCCAGCAGATTTATTACTAGTAGGAGACAACAGGTTCAGCAGGAAAACAGATTCAATGAATAGATGAGAGGGCTTCAAAGAAAAGAGATAGCACAAATATAAGAAAGTAGAATAAAGACCAAAACTAGAAAAGAAAAGAAAGTTATAGTCTTCAACTTTAAATTTTCCACAACTCCTGACTAAATTGGTAAGGTGTTCCTCCCTTTGCTTATACTGAAGTAGCCAGCAGCTAGAGAAGGGCAGAATAATACATATGGCTCAGTGCACACTGAAGCACCTCACCATGGCTTTCAATCCTATTTGTGTACCTCTAAAAATGGCCTAGCAGTGGTACAGATCCCTTTATCATCAACTTACTTTCGGAGATATTAGAGAGACTTTTCTTTACCTTTTGTGTTTCCCTCTGACATAGTCCAGAAGCCATTAGCAGAGCTGAGAAAGTTGAAAAACACTGCAATATATAACTGTGCTTGAATAGAGCCTTTCGAGGCTGGTTCTGCAGGGGAGTGACAAGTTCCAACTGCCCGTGAGGTGACATCCCAGGGTCCATGTGCACAGACAGACTGCCCTGCTGGGAGAGAGAGATGTTAGTCAAAGCTGGGGAATGTGTCAGAGGCAGCAGAGAAGGTTAAAGAGGCATGCCTTTAATGATTAAAAGTATTTTTGTGTTGTAACAGCACTTGAGCTTTTCTGAACTTTCCGAACATGTTTTTTATCCTGAGGCTGTTAAAAATATCTGTCCTTTTAGGATTATGACAGAGGTGTACAGATAACTCTGTGAAGAATTTTTTTTTCCAAATCTTCAACATTCAGTGTCATTTCAAATTTCAGAAAATAAGTGTGGAAAACAGCCTGATGACAGTTTTGTGACATCCACCTCTCTACCTACATGTGCCTTTTATCCAACAGGAAAATTGTGCTGAAAACATTCAGTTAAGGAAAACTGAAAAAGCGTGTGATTGCCATTTTCCCCCCATCCGTTTCTCAACCACCTACATTTATGTTTTGTGTAGTACCTGGAATCTTGCAACCTTCTGCTCACTTTACATAGGTCTTAATCCCAGACTGTTTTCTCGTCCCTTGCTGTATGTGTGACCCTGTGAGCCAGGATGCCAGGTGGAGGGGATGGAAGCGCTGGTGGCACGGGACATGAGAAGGAAAAGGCCATTGTGTGAAGCTGCAGGAGGGTATGGCTGGGGCTTCTTCAAAGGGATGAGTGCTCAGCACAGCACTCACTGCCCTGTGCCATGAGCCCACTTAAGGCCTTAGATGGTCCCATTGCTTTGGGGTGGAGAGGAGGTAATGGTCCCACACTGCAAATAAATCTTTTGATATTGCTTTGGGGAAAACATGAGATAGAAGTCAGTTGAATGAGGTTTGGATGTTCTATGTGAAACTTCATCTCACAATCTCCATCTCCTCTCCCGCTTGTTTCCTGTGGAGCTCTGAACCTCGAACACCAGCCTTATTTAAATGAGTGACCATTAGATTAAAAGCAGCCTTGATTAGTGACAAAGGCATTTCCACATCAGCGACAGCAAGTTCAAGGCAACTGCTGTTCATGTTAAAGTGAACAGAGCTTTGCAGTGCTGCTCACAAGCACAGAGAGCACGCTGCCATCTGTGCTTAATTACATTTGTATGGGGTCTTGCTCTTCAAGTCATTTTGCAGAGTCCAGTACTATTGATTTCATAAAAGTTACATAAATCTGACTGCCATTGGTGTTATTAAATTTCACTAGCTGTTTCAATAGGGAACCTTGAGATTCTCTCTCTGGGTGTTGATGCTGGAATTTACAGGGACAGTTCTGTGGGGTTTTTTTGAGGTACACCTCAGCAGACCATTTATAGGCTCAAGTTAAAGTAAAGGCAATTCAAATAGAACATAGATCCTATCAGCATATGCAGAAGAAAGGACCTAATCTGAGCCAAAATAAAGTGGAATTTTGCCATCTGAGAGACAGAAGAGGTGCTCTGGATTTCCTGAATTGTATTGGATATCCCAGATGTATTGATCTGGACAGAAGCTTGCCCTATACCTGGAGCAGAAATCTAGTGGATTTCTGTAGCAGTGTCGTCTGTGACTGTGATACAGAATTGTTGCAGATGTGGTGATGTGTGCAGGTTGGTCCACATCTGCACATAGGAACTGGTGTGCAGTGGATGGGACCTACTTTTGCATCTGCCAATGTTTCTTTTGCCAGAATACCTGGTCATTGGCTGCCCTGGTGGGTTAGTGATGTGGTTCTGCAGAGGAGATGAGAACAGGAGAGTGTGCAGTGGTATTTTTCTTCTTTTCGGCTGGCTCATGAAGACTGGAAACCTGGCTGTCTTAAAATACTCCATGTTCCTTTGGTCACACCAGATCTGTTCAGCAGTTGTGACCTAGATGTCAAGTCTTGGACTCCTGTGCCACCAACATTTTGCCATTCCATTGTCATCTGCTGGTGTTTGCTCCTGCACATGCAGTGGCCATGTACTGATTCATAATAAGATAAATACTGGGGGCCTTTTTCACTCTACTTCTGCTTTGAGGGCGTTGTCAATAATCCTGAATTGTCTTCTGAAGCTTTTCCTTACAGCCTTGTCAGCTAAAAGCCTCCAATTTTTTCATATGTGTCTGTTGCAGGCAAAACAGTCTCAGTTCAGGGAATTTTACTGAATTTGATTTATTTCCAATTAACATAAACTTTACTTACTGATCTGGCTGATGGAAAACAAAGAAGACTTAGATAATGAAACACCAAGGGAAGCTTCTTTCTTTCCTGTTCCCCAGGCTCAGCTTTCAGCCCAACATCTCTCTCTCCCACCAGCCCCCTTCCCTCCATTTTCACTGTGCTTTACACCCAGTGTAAAGCACATCATCCCTGCCCATACCATTGGTGAGGAGATGGGCGGTGTAGGGAGGCCTTTTTCTTGCTGCTGCTCCTGGTTTTTGCTCTTTTCTTCCCCTGCTCTTTCCTCTCACTAGTACCCTTCTCCATCCTGGGTCAGCCACAGGCTGCTGTCCATTTAGGAGTGTCCCTCCTCCAGTGTGGGTCCCCCACAGGCACAGTGCCCTCCCAGGGTTACCCCAGCATGGAGCCCTTCTCTTCAAAAGTTCTTCCAAGCCCTGTCCTGTTTCACATGCCTCCTCCTGTATCTGCTGCTGTGTCTCCTTTTGTGCATCCTCACATCTCCTCCTCTTTCTCCACTTGTCAATTCTCTCTTATGTCCCCTACATAGCTGCCTGCCCCAGCAGTGCCACCCTCCCTTAGCACTACAGAATGGAGTAACTTTTGAGAAGTAGCTTTTGTAGTTGGTGCATCAGGGCTGGGATCCCTGTGACTGGCCATGGCCTTGGGGTCCCACCCACTATGGAGAGAGACAGGACTAACTGGGACCAGTACGGGACAGGCCCTGAACCCTCCTGCAGCGGGCAGCCTGCTACCAAACCCCAAGAGACTCCCTTTTTACAGGGCTCAGAGAAGAACCCCCTGTGCTCAGGTGAAGCCAGGGCTTTGGCAGGAGAAAAAAATTTCCCATTAGACTGTGTGAGGCCTAGAGTACATTCCTGACAGTGTCCATGGGCTGGGTGTGGGGTGCCATGTCTCTGGCATTAGAGGGGCCCCTGCCGATTTCTGCACAGGGATGACAGTGAGAGGGAGTCACTGTCAGATTTCTGATGGACAGGACCCCTCCATCCCCAATGCACCTTTTCCTCCTCCATGTGCATCCTGGCCTTACTGCATATGGGGGTATTCAGAAAGAGGGCTCAAAGGGAGTTTCCACCTTGTAAAACATCTCACCCATTTACTTCTCCAAAAGAAGCCAAAGCTGCCAAGATTTCGGCACTGAAGTGGAAAGATTGTTAGATAGGAAGTCAGCACAAGCTCAGGTCTGCTCCCAGTTCTTCCACTGGTGAGCTGGATTCAGCACTTCAAAATGCTTTTTTTTACTTATGGACCCCAGACTGTTCCTGTTATGGTGTATTTAGTCTGGAAGCTGTACAGAACACAGTCTGCCTCTCACCATGTGTGTGAGACACTGAGCACAACAGGAACCTGGTCCCCGCTGAAGCCTTGAGGCGTGACAGTAACACAAATAATAAATAATAATACTGCTAGCAAAAGGACATACATATTTATATGAAAATGTAACGATGCAAAGAACCTTTGATTGACAGTAGTGCTCAGCACACTCAGAGTGGCAGGATTACATTATATCTGTAGCCATGGCTTTATGTACAAAATACAACCCATAAATTAAACTGGTGATGATCTCTGCCTATGACAGCCAGCAACCTCACTCATTGCTCTCCCAGAGTGACACACCAAGAGCTTCTCATTGACACACAGCCCCAGAACCACCTGGTCAGAGGGAGGGACAGGTAGAAAGGGAGTCAGGATAGGAGCTTTTCTCTCCTATGCAGGTGACCTCACATTTGCAACATTTGGGGTGGCCCCTCTGTTATATTGCCTAAGTATATATGACATCCCAGTAAGGAACAGCCCTTACTCTCCCCTCCTTTCTACTCCTCTCCTTGTTGTCTGTCCTCCTGTCCTCAATCTGTGCAGCTATCAGGCAGAGATCCAGACTCACAGGCAATGAAACATGGGCTATTTTCCCATGGGAACTGGCATTGTGTGTGAACCTAGACCCCACACATTTAAACCCTCTTGCTCTAGCTGGGAACCCATTGGCTGAGGGCCAGGGATCCAGGCACTGGGCAGAGGAAACTCTCAGGAGTGCACACCAGCACCCCACTGTGCTGACACATCTTCCATGCTGGCGGTAGCATCACCCTGAGTCACCAGCATGGAGTGTGCCTTGAGCAGCTCTGCAGAAACACCACCTCCAGATGGTGTAGAGGAAGTGCTTTACCTCACCCACAGAACTCCAAATGCAACCACACATTTGATGGCAGCAACAGAACGGTCATCACCCTTGATAAACAGACAGGATGTCACTTGTTTTTCCCTTATTTCTCCCCCATAGGAACCTTCCATGTAGCATGGAAGGTTCGTGGCAGGTGAATGTGTGGCTTTTCCCCTCTCCAGGAAGCATGTGCACATGGTGGAGGAGGCAGTGTGTCTATGCACAGACATCTCTGTGGCTCCTGTTGGCGTGTAAAGGAGATTCACATGGGCAGAGGAGTGATCAGGTCCCAGATGCTCAAGAGAAAATGGCAAAGTAATTCTCCACTGCTGCTTCTCTATACTTCAAAAAAACATTAGAAAAGAGAAAAATGCATAACTGAAAGGTGCTGAATAATTTGGGGAAATGGGGTCATGCCCACCCACCCATTTGTAGAGCTTAGAGATCTGTATAAAGATGCAAATGAATACATCTGTTGTGTCATTAAATGCAACTGCAGCAACCTAGATGAAAGGAAAAGTGAGGGAGGGAGAAGTGCTGACTGGTAATAGTGCCACAAAGTTGTCTTCTGTGATGAGGATCTGCCAAGTGCAATGCTCCAGGCTAGTACTCTGGGTCCCAGTTCAGCATCCATTTTTCCCCCTTCTGTCTTTCTCTGCTGCTTCTCACAGTCTCCTGACCTGGCATCAACCATAGTCCCTTGTGCTCTTCATATGAAGGCTGTGGGAGCTGATGGATGTGGAGCCAATGGTTTCATCCCCTCTTTAACCTCCCTCTGGAGTCTGTCTTCCTCAGCTGGTGTTTTGTAGGGAGGGGAGAAGGCAGGACAGAGGCACCTGCACCTCTAATAGACAGGAGCCCTCTGCTGCTGGAAGCACCTCTGCCTCTGGGAAGGGACAGGGGATGAGGTCAAGTGACAAGGTGTGTGCACAGGCTGCCGTGAGTAATTGAATGTGGGAGTGATCCTGACAGCGTCTCTGGCCCTGCTCGCTGCCTGGGCATGAATCAGCTGTGATGCTGGCATCTGAAAAGACACTTTAGAAATGTCACAGCCAGAAGGACCTGTTAGTGTGACACCCAGCATCAGGCTGCCGCTGGCACCCAGACACGCTAGCTCAGCAACAGGGGGAAGAAGAAACTTTCCCTATTCCCTCAGCAGAACAGAGAGGACCCCCTGACCACCCCTTCACCCTCCCCATCACCCTCACCACACACCCCTGGCAGAAAGCAGGGATCCTCCCACCTGCAAGTGCTCCACACTGCCTCCATCCTGCTAGTATTCCCTGGCTGACAGGTGGGAAATGGTTGCTTTTTACTGGAGCCCCACTCCCACTCCTGCAAGTTGCTGGGCTCTTCTGTGGCAAGGCTTTGTACAGTCTGGTCATCAGAATCCCTCTTCTCCTCCTGGGGACTTCCACAGGGCTGCTGCAGTGGGCACATGCTCGGAGGCCCTTTCTCCTGGCTTGCTGGAGCTGGACCTCTTGCCACAAAGTTCAGATCTGGTGTCTATTTCTCCCCACTACTATGCTTGCCATCAGATTCTCTCATCTTGGGCCTGCTTGTCTATGTGCTTTTTCTTGAACTTCAGTCTTCTAATTAATGCTGGTTGTTTCCGTTTTTCCTCTTTTATTTTCTCTGAACGTGGTACATAAATATTCTGAATTCCACAGTGTTTCTCTTACTGCTCAGTCTTACTGAGCTTTTCTCCTTGGTCATTTTCTGGAGTGACTGTGCCATGGCAGCCCTGAGGCCTCTGATAAACTTTGCTGGAGGAGCTCCCAATCCTCACACAGGCACAAATGAGTGTTTATACAAATATATGCATATTAGTTATATGCTTTCTCATAATACATTTTACTTTTGACACTTGAGAAATTTGCCTTTTCAAAGGGCCAAGTATATAAATATATATATTATTTCTTGACAGGATACTCCCTGTGCTCATATTCAGTGTAATCAAATCATGATCACTGGTCCCTGTAGCTGCTTCCAGGGACTGACAGCTCCTGCTGCAACAGGTTTGAATGAGCATCCAGTGAGTAAAACCTTTTATTAACTCTGTCATCCAGGTGATCAGTTGAACAGGCATGTGTGAGCCCTCTTGTGGGTGTGTAGGTGTGTCCAGATGCAGTGATACTCACAAATGCAAAAGCAATGGTTTTTCATAGCATTTTTGTACCTGTTCATGCTGTTGGTATTTATCCAAAGGCTTATGCAGGTGCTGCATAAGCTTTTCCCAGTGACATTTCTCCACACTGTTATTAACCAGTCATACACTAATCACCCTGTTAAACATGGATCATTGAATAGCTGCTCATGCCAATTTGCAATCCAGGAGCTTATCATTCTTCTAAGTTATTTATAATTGTCCTCAGTGTTTCTCTCTCTTTATTTATGGTTCCCAGGCTGCTTCCTATCAGTGCATATCAGAGAAATGTGCTCTTGAATACATTCAAGTCTGATTTTTTTTTTTACTGATTTCCACATATGTCTGTCCAGACTGCACCCCTCATTGACTTGAGAGCTACCTTTCAGAGGCAGCAAACAGCTTAGACCAGCATTTCTTTCTTCTTCAACCTTCCTAATTAGAACAAAAGTAGACTTTTACCTCAACCTAAATGTAATGTTTTCACAACAGAAAATAATCATCTCTATACTTCAGAAGCATTGGTGATGTTTTCTGTTGACTGCATAAAACCTCTGGCAAATTTTGAAATTGGAATCCTTCCATAATAACTTTATTTTTAATTTCCATATGCTACAGAGATGACCTGAATCATTATTAAATCATTAATTTAGTGGTGTCTGAAAGACCCCTGTAGTCACCCTCTGAAAAGTTTTACTAGTAAACACAAGGATCAGTCTCTGCTCTGGAGAACTGAGTAACTAAAAAAATGCAGTGGTGTCTTTAATGCAGAGCATCTCCCCTATGACTTCACTCACTCTGTTTTTCCTCAAATGTTTGTAACTTATACTGTTTAAAATTCCAACTAATGTGACTAATCCCTGCAGGTTTCAGCAATGACAATAACAGGAAATTTGTTCTCATCAATGGGAATTTCCATTTCCAGCTTGCCAGTTTCCCTGATGTCTAGGACCACTGTATAAATAATAGGAAAATCTCTTTTCTTCACAACTTCAGCGCAGCAGCTCAATTTGTTTTCAGCATGCTGAGCTTGAGTTGGTATTGCATTTGCCTTCTTAGCACCTTCCCTCCATGACATCAGTCAAGCAGTCGCCAGGCTGCTCCAGCTTGTTTCTGACAGAATGGAGTAGCTTTGAAATGGAGGCCATTCTGCTCCTACATGGCTGCGTATATATATATAAAAGACTGAAGACAGCATTATGAAACCTCCAGCAACTCGACTACGCACTGCAGCCACTTATTTTACGCTGACACCAGAACATTCTTTTTTCCTACTCACCAGCTGGTGAGAAGTGTCAAGTGACAATGCCAGCAGAGCCCAGGAGTCTCTGCCTTCAAACACCAGGCTTCATTAGCAGGAGGACCACTTCATCAGCCCTGCTGCTGCTGGTCCTTGAAGGTGCTTATGCCCCAGAGTATCCCTGCTCCTTGGTTCACTCTTCAGTGCCTGGCAGGGGCTGGGAGAAAGGGTGCACATGAACTTCTGAGCAATCAGCAGTTTCTCACCGACTGCATGAGAGGGTCTGCCAAATCAGATACAACCTGGGAGTACCTCCCTGAGCAGTAACACTATGTGCTAAGGAGTAGTAGAGAATGGCTGGCACTCCTCTTCCTCTTCTGTCACACTCACAGCCAGTGTTTGTCAGCTGTCATATTGACACAGAGCTGGGACAAACCAGCAGCATGGGAACTGCATGGTCTGGTCAGCTAAGAAAGCTGATATCCTCTTTATAAGAGACCAACATAAACTAAAATTTGATGACCACTAGGAAAAAAAAAAAGAATCTGTTGGTAATTCTGGACTGGCTGTGTGTGATTATCAGAGACCAATTCAATAAAGTCTCAATTTTAAAAAGTACTTGGAAAATGGAATTTTTTCTAATAATGTCCCTAAGTTGCTTCTTTATTGTCTCACAAAAGATGTAAATACAGGCAGTTCCAGCAAATGCTGAGGTACTCTGAAGTAGCAACCTCAACTTTGTAAAAAATGGTTGCTGTAGAGCAAAATTATGACATAAAGCATTTCTCCAGGGCTGCCTGGCACTAATGACTTTAATACAGTGAGTTGAACAAACTTAAGTGGCAGCAGTGACTGTGAAGGAGGACTTTTAACTTGCCTACAATAACTACCTTGCTAGGAGCTGAGTGTTTCAGTCAGAGTGATGAATAGCGAGTAGGAGCCAGAGCATATGGAGGCAGCACAGAAAGTGGATCTGGATGGGGCAGGGTGCAGGGCAGAGCACCCTGAGAGAGCACCAGAGAGCATCTCTGGCAGCAGTACAGGGATGTGGTGAAGTGTGCATTTAATTCCTAAAACTTGCAGCAGAAAGCTTGGCTGCATGGGGAAGAATTTGCCAAATCAGGACTTGGAATGCAGAAGCAATGCACATAAAGGTGCATGCATCAGTGCTCACATGGGAGATGGCTGCAGGGCGCTGGCAAAGGGCCCATGACCTCACATGAACCCACAGAAGATTCATGCCACCCAGGAGTGTGAGTATGAAATAGTGTAATGGTGTGGATCCTGACATGGCTTATACCAAAGTCCTTCTTGAGCACCAGCAGGCAGTGACATCAGGAGCAGCAGAGTTCCAGGAAGCAGCACTTACAGAGCTGATGGAGGGCTGATTGAACACACCTTCTTGCTTTGTGACTCTTCATCTGTCCCAGGCTGATGCACCTGTGGGCTTCCTCCTGCAATCAGTCTCAGTACTGTTCACAAGACTGAGCCGTACTTCCAATTATATTTATAGACCTATTAGTAAAACCAGTGATCTATTCACAGACAAGCCATGAACACAAGAAGAGAGTCAAACACAGCCAATTACTTACTGCAAGAAGTAAACTGTGCCATCAGCAAAATTTCGTATTTCTGTTGTTCTCTGCTTTCTCTTAGATCGTTAATAAACATATTGAACATCCCTGGTCCTGATGCTGATCCCTGGAGCATCCTGCTATTAACCTCCTTTCACGGAGAGAATTGGGCTCTTATTCCTCTCCTTTGTTTCTTACCTCTTATCTAGATTTTAATCCATGTCAGGACTTTGCCTCCCACCCTACTGGCAACAAATTTCTTTAATAGCCTCTTGTGAAAGACTTTATCAAAAGGCTTTTGAAAAGTTTAAATAAATTATATCCCCCTACCACCCCTTCTCCTCAGCCCAGTATTTCATTAACTCTTCTCCAGAATCCTAATAGGCTGGAGGAGTACAAGCCACACTTAGAGAAACTGGCAGACAGGTTTATCTCTATCACATTAGACTCATCTAGAAGCTTTCTAACTCTATCTTTAATGATTTTTCCAGTGTTTTCTCCTTGTTCTGAGGGAAGGTGCTCTGTTTTATAATTGGATCATCTTTAGCTTCTTTGTAAAACAGTTACAATAATCGCCCTCCATCCCAGCCCCTCAGTCCCACAGGCGTTTGTACAAAATGCTATTTGAATAAGCCACTGCCTGCTTTGCTTAAGAGCTCAGCAACTTTGAACCTTCCTTCCTTGGGCATTCAAAGATGCTTACCGTCCACTTGGAAGCTCAAAATTTTATCTGCTGTGAAATCTCTCATGCCTCTGACCTTTTTCAGCCTGGGAGAAACATCTAAATGTTATTCCTTTTACTCACCCTTCTCCTCACTTCCCCAGGTGAAAAACCCCAGAGGAGAAAAATACATTGTTTTCCGTGCTCCTTGTCCCACTCTAGCCACAGATGGTTCATCCTTCTGGCTACCCAGGCAGTCCTAAAGATAATATTGATGGCCCTTATGCACTTGACTGTCTTTGCAAGACAGCAACTTGAAACCTTTCAAACCTTGTTTGAAAGAGCTGGTGGGCAGAGCTCTGCTAGTGCTTAGAGCACACAGCTATAGAGGGATTTCCACCAGTGTGAGAGAAGAGGTTGGCATCCCCAAAGTAACTTCTTATATGGTGAGGGGGAGGACTTCCTTCATTTCCTCCCACAAAGACAGCTCCTGCGGTGATGAGGTGCTTTCAGTTCTGCAGTGCAAATGTTTCACCCAGCTCTCAGGCAGAACAACACGTGGTCAAGCTGGGTCTGTCATGAGAGAGGAAAATCAGGCCTGCAAAATGTCCATGTGGTGTTACAGCCATGAAGGTCTCTGTGCTGACCCTCACAGCTGCTGCACACATGGCCAGCAGAAGTTTAGCAGACTGCTCTGTAGCGTTAGACCCAAAGGTTGCCTTGTGCAATGCGTGACATGCACAGCTCTGCACAATGTTCAGGGACTGAGTTAAAGCCTGGAAGTTACAGAAGTCCCTCAGGCTCAGGAAACAAGAGGAGCTGCCTTTACTCTTGCAAAGGTAGCTGAGCATGCTGAGTCTGCCTGTGTCCCACCAAACCAGGACCCCTCTGTCCTCCCTGTTCTGGCACCTCCCATGGGGGCACTGACTCACGGTTCTTATCCTTGCTCCTTCTATTTCTATGCAAGTTAATCTCCAGCAAGCTTCTTCCACAATACTGACATCTGATGCAGTCTAAAAAACAAAAATTGACACTTTTGGAAAGTAGGCTACATTTGTCCTTCTCTTGGATTACACCTGGCTCTCCAGACACAGACCCACTATCCCAACTGTGTAATTTTCAGCTCTTTTGTAGGCCAAACCCAATATCCTAAGCAAAAGCTGGAGTCTGAGAGGAGATTGAGGAGCTTTGCAAGGGGTTTCTTCATGTCCCCACACTTATGGAGCTACAGCACTGTCAGTCTGAGGAGGCTGTACTACCTGAATGGCTGAGGAAACTGTGTACTCTGAATGCCAGCCGGTGACTCACCATACTTAGGTCCTGCCAGTTGTAATGAAGGCTGCCTCTGCAGGATGACTCCTGTGCTGTGGGAGGAACTGTTCCCTGCCCTGAGCTCTCCTTTGTAATCAGCTCTTGTCTTATTTGGGAGAACTGCACCATTTTGCTCCCGGGGGAAGTCAAATGCCCATGGAGTCTGAGCATGAGTTTGCCATGGTATGGTTTTTTCAGCAAAGCTCATTATACCCTCTTTAATCTCCATTTTACACCTCCTTTGCGGCACTTTACATTCTTTTATATTACTATAATTTGGGCTGCATTTCTGTATTTTAGAAAATTCTTCACTTAGAAAATTCCCTTTGTCCATGGTGTCACTTCTCAGCATTACTTCTCACCTGTGGGGAAGGTGTATATGCATCATATGGAAGTACTTCAGGATTTTAGTGAGTGACCTCACATGATCTGGCTGTTTCCTGCCCTAATATATGTGTGCACTTGTTTTAGGAATACAGCTGCAGTGTTTCTTCCTGCAGGCCCTGAGACCACTCCCAAGCCAGAGTAGTTTGTTGCAGCTACAGAGAGCTCTTGCCCATCTAATGAGGCTGGAGCATGACCTCCAGGCTTTGGATGCTTGAGCACACCACTGCCAGGCTTTCCTGCACCAGCTGTGCCATAGGGTCCCTGTGAAGCTTCCTGGGGAGCAGGCATTAGGGCAGTGCTCACAAATTTTCTGTAGGCAGCTATTCCATTATGATGCAAATCCCCAGTTTTCAGGACTCAGAACCTGTGCTGCTCCTGTGTTTTGTTATGCCTTGAAGTTTCACATATTTCCTGTTCCACATGAGTCATTAGGAAGAGATATTGACAAACAGGAGCTGTTCAAAGGAGAGCAACTGAAATGATCAAGGGAGTGGAAGGATTGATTTAGAAAGGAAGATTAAAAGGATAAAGTCTGGAGAGATTGGTTAAACAGCAACTACTGTGAGCATGATAACCTACACATACTTAAAAAGTATTTCAGAAACAGGAAAACACTAGTAGCATGATACATGGGGAGACAAGTGAAAACAGGCAGGAATTGAGAGTAACCTGAATTTTCCCTTTGAGATTAGCTTTCAGACAATAGGAAAGGAAATGTTCTCTGTCACTACTCTAACCTGATGGCAGCATGAAAGAAACCCAATTGCTCTCAATTTTATAAACCCCAGGACAAAAAAATGCTAGCAAATGTAACATAAGGTGGGATGCCCAGGAATGGCACTGGGTTGGGGAATGCTGTCCTCCTCATGAGGCCACTTTGGGAGAAACTGTGGGCAAAGCAGATCTCGCTCCATAGCCCCACAAAACCCAGGGAAACTCTCCTTAGATGGCAGAGCTTGCTCCATACCTCTCCAGGAATCTGCTTTCCTCAGCTGGCAAGTGGAGCGGCTGGTGGATGAGACCGAGACTTCCCCTGACAGGGCTGTGTGCTCGGGTGAGGTTCCTGCAAGCCCCCCTCACCATCTGGTCCATGAGCTCTGATGTGCTACAGCCATTTTTCAGTTTTAGTCTTGACAACTTCTCATGCCAGAGTGTGCAGCTGAGCAAGCCTGACCAGATGCTTATCAAGTGTAAATCGGTGCAAATGTCTATTTATATCAGCTGAGGCTGTGCACCACTCTTTATAATGAACCATGTGTCCATTGTGCAGTCATGGACTCAGAGATGAAGACTAAAGGGACTGCTAGATCATCTGTTTTGACCTTCCAAGTATCACAAGCCATTAATTTTCACCCAGTTACCCCTGGATTGAACCCAATAATTTGTCGTTGACTAAAGCACAGTAGGTATTTAGCTAAGAAGAAACTCTTTGCATGAGGTCAGCTGTTGATCTCAAGACATTCAAATGTGACGAATCCTCTCCTTCCTCTGGGAGCTCCTTGCTCTGGCTAAACACCTTTGCTCTTTTGTAAAATACATAGCTTCTATTTTAACCTGCCTGGCTCCATCAGATGTTATCTGTTACTGAGGTCTGAGTTTTCTCATGATCAAGTCAGAAGGTCTGATAATTTGTGATCATTTTTATGTTTGTTCAGAGTTATTTGTCAAAAATATTTTGAAGTGGGTTAAAAATAGTTTATTTTTGAGAACCACACAAGAATATTTGATATTCTCCATGAAAATCACTGTCTGTTAAAAGCGTGAGTATATTGCTTTACTTAAAAGATCAGCTAATCAATCAACCTGTTTGTCTGATCACTCATAGTATGCCCCTTATCTGAATACTTGAATGCATCCCTGTTATATTAGTAGCAACAGCAAAGTCCCTAATGGGTTTATACTTGTCTTTAGGAGAGTAGGTGCTCCATTCTCACATTTCCTTGAGTTTCTTCTCATGGTTGCTGCAGGAGACAGTATTCTGTGGTCGGAACAAGTACAGCTGCTCCTACAACCAGAACTATGCTTAAGAAAGGACATGGGACAGTTTTGCTTACTATGAGTTTTCTCCTTTCAGCTACTAAGGGACTTGGGGTACAAACATGAGCCTGTGTTTTGAGTTCCATCCTTCTAGTGGAAATGCTTTTTAATGGAGACAGCCAAGAGACCTGTAATAGCATATTCAAAATGCACTTTCTGCAAATAGTGTGCAACACTGGCTTAAAATTGCATGTCTACAAACATCCCTGCCAGTAAACTGATTTGTGAGATAGTTCATGGAAACACAGCAAAAAAAGGGGAGTGAACTCAGCAGAAAGGAATGAATTAAAAATTTGAGAGAAGATTTGTGGGTCGTTCCTCAGGACCTGCTAACAGATTTAAGGCAGCTTAGCAAAGAGCTGATTTGGGGGTGTGGTTTCACAACCCCAGGCAGTGCTGGGCAATTGTATCCTTGCTTGCAAGGGAATCTTTCACAGGGCTTGTAGGAATCTCCTGGGGTGAGTTAATGGGCCTGATACCACATAACACTTCTGACCACAGCAGCTTTCTTGTTAGTTTGGGCAGTTCCAGAGACGGGACATCTGAGAGTGACCCAAGCACTGGAAAATAGAAACTAAAGTAACAAGTTTTATGTCTTTTTCATCCTCTGCTCTATAAAAAAAAAGAAAGAGTAGTTTATAGACTGATTTGTTTGTTTAGACTTCTGTGTGTGAGCTTATTGATGGAAGATTATGTTGGGGAACTGAGTTTTCTGTGGAGAGGGCAGTAACTACCACAAGGGTTCTCACTGTTCCTGGGAGTCATACAATGCTCCAAAGCCCTGTGAAATCCTGTCTCCAGCACAGTCTCTATCCTCGAAGCCAACCATCTGCTTGTTCCTCTATGGCAATGTAACCCCGGGGTTTTGCAGAAAGGTGAATTTCTTCAGCAACTCAGACAAAACCCGTGGCAGGCATGCAGTATTGGGGCAGAGACCTTGAAGGTGACTCTGTCTTCACTGGTGGCCAGTACAAATGAGGGAGCAGTCGGGTGATGTTCTCACAGTAATCGGTGTTGCTAGGGAGACCAGAGACTGTGTTTTCTCAACTGGAGCTTTTCCAGAATGCCTGCGTTCCTCACTAGATATTAGCTGCAATAATCAGTCATGAATGCCTGGATCACTGTTCTAAGACCTATGTCTGATAGGATAGGACACCATCTTCTGGCAGGTTGCGACTGGGAATGTTTTAATAATATGGTTATCTGGGAATTACGTAGCAGTAGGGCATCCAGAGGGACTTCAAAGCTACACATGGACTTAACAGTCAGGGCTGATGCCCCTTAGTGCCCCTCATGGAAATACTTGAGTGCTTTGAAGGGTTTAATTTCTTTTGCAAGCATCAATCTGGTTGCCACGTTCCTGCTTTCTTCTGCCACAGCTCTTTCTTCAAATGTTCCTTTACTGGAGGACAGTGTGCAGCACCTCATAACAAAATATGCAATTCCCTGTCTATGGAGGCATTTCCCCAAAAATAGTTGTACTGGTAGTATAGCCCCAAACAGGTCTGCAACCTGCCTGCTTAGTTTGGTTAATTAATCAGGGCTCTCTTCTTACCTGAATTTAAGCCTTCTCTCAAAAGAAATTAAAAAAAAGAAAAGAAAAGAAAAGAAAAAAGAAAAGAAAAGAAAAGAAAAGAAAAGAAAAGAAAAAGAAAAACTAGAAGATTTATCTTGCAAAAAATTAACTGCAAAATTAAATTCCATATAAAACATGGATAAAAACATGGATCTCAGACTGCAGGGGAAGATTAATAGAATTCAGGTAAACAAAAAATGATCACATAAAAATATCTTTGCAGAATTATATGCTTCTTTAAAAAAACTTCCAAACCCATCAGTCACTAAGCATAGGAAATTCAAAGCGAGTGTGAAGATATGAGGATCTCTAATAACGGTAAATACAGAATTGCACGGTGAAGCAACCTTAACTCTGACTCCAGCAACGATTTCGGAAAAATCAGACATTCTGAGACTAACCTTGTCCATCCATTACCCACAGTGTCATCAGATCAATGGCCACAAAACTAGAATGCTTTATTCTCCATCGCTCTGAGGTTGTGCTGACTCTGGCCCTTCTTTACAGCCATGCACTCTCTACAGAAAAACACATATTTCACAAATTCCTCACTAGACAAATAGCACATCGAAGCCATCACTCTGCACTTGTCATTCTGATTCTATTTACCCCAATTAAAAAAAGGACTGCAAAGCACAGGGCTGGCAGACATGAATCTCCTCAGCTCCGTTCTCTCCCTACGCTTGCCACGCAAAGAAGGCTTTCATTGGAAAACCAGAGCCTGACTCCTTGGGAAGTGCTGGGCAGTGACGTGATTCTCATTGCCTACCCCTTCCCCAGTACAGGGAGCTACATGCCAGCAGAGATACTTACTCAGGTCCCCCACCAGACCCTGCCCCAGGTCCAGCAGTCCCACGATGTTAAATGGGTGCTGTTCTTCAGATGCCCTGCCCACCCGGGGAAAACCCTGACTGGTGTTGCATTGTGCTCTGCACTGCTGCCTGAGTTTTGCAGTGGAGAGGATGTTTAAAGGCACTGGTGCTACTCTGAGACCTCTCTCTCTCTTACCACATTGCTACAAAGATCATGCAAGTGCCAGGGCAATAGCACTTTTACACATTTGCAGCTTCTGGTCCTAACTTTCTGCTGTGCCCCATTTATATTGATAATTTTAATGCCCTAAAATAACTACAGCTGCTCTCTCTCTTTTGCAGGCACCACAACAGAGGGAAACAGAAGGGTTGAAGGCCAGAAGCTAGAAACTCAGGCTTTGAGGCACTCAGAGGAGGCATTGGGGTCAGAGGAATCTGATGTCTCCTTCAAGGCAGCTCTGCAGGTGTCAGTGAGCAGCGAGAAACAGAGAACCAAGACCAATGTTGGACTTGACACATAACACTGTGGCTGGATCCAAAAGACACAAGACATTATTTCCTGGAGACCTCAAGAAAATAGAGCTGGAGTATCTGCTGACTTAAAGAAACCTTGGCCAAAGGAAGGCTGCCACACACTGCAAACACAAAAGCGCAAGACAGTGCTTTGCTGGGAGAAACCTTTCATACTAGAAAACACTTTTCTAATATCACTCTTTTTATGACTGAATCTGATGATGGCAGTGGTTGTTTTCTTCACAGTTCACAGAGAATGGCCATCAAAAAATAGCCAACTTTTCCTTCCTCTCTGATGAAAGTCTCCATAACCTTGGTGTGAATTTATAGTCTGTCGTTGCGTTTTGAGATGCCATATGTGTGAGAGAGTAAGAAGGAGGGAGACATTTCGTTTCCAAAAATTATGCCACACTTAGCACTATTACAGCATGGTGGACAATGTATATCATTTAAAGTAGCAAGAACAGGTCTGGGGTGAAGGAAGACCTTGTGCTAAGCACAAATGTCTCTTGTCCTTGGGGACAAAGGAAAAAAAAATCTAAAACCCACCTTCCACTAATTAATGTAATATAATCCATTCAAACAGGAAGAAAGTTCTGAATTGTTTTTTAATTATTTCCCATGAATAAATCTTCTTTGACAGGAAAGAATCAGCAGTACCCAGTGAAGGGCAACTATTTCATTGCAAGAGTCTATTCAGCCTGAGGGTGACATCCAAGCTGGGAGATTTATGGAGAAACTACTATCACATCTGAATTTTTTGAGTCCCTTTACTTTGGTTGACCCTAATGATTTGGTGTCACCTTGTGGATTTTGCTAATCCTATCTTCTCTTGCTCAGCAAATGAAGTCCAAAAGAACTCGAAACACTGTGCCTCTGCTTTTGCTATTCCTTTGGCTATTAACTGTTGCTAATATTGTTGTTATTATTATTTTTAATAGTAGTACTAGTGGTATTAAAATAGTGGCCCCTTAGAAGTTCCTGGACTAGGGAACTTCTAGTGAACTTTCAGTTCACTGAAAAAAACCACATAAGAAAAAGACAAGCTTCTTGATCTGTAATGTTTAGGATTTATCTGCTGGTGTGATTTGGGCAAACAACCCATGGCAAAGTGTCTTAGCCTCCAGAGCCACTGAAGCTGGATTGCAGCTCTGAGATCTGTTGCCTTATTCCTGCAAATTACATCACAGTGTGGGCAGTGTCTGGCTGTGTGTGCTTGGGTGTTTGTGTGAGATGCGCCTCCTGCCCCCAGTCCTGCAAGCAGAACCATCAGTGATGGCAGCACGAGCTGATGGCTCTGTGCCAGGCTGTGTTGGTGCCAGAAGAGTCTCCAGCCATTAGCCAAACTCAATTTTGTTATTGCCCTATTAAGAAAAGGCTGAGAGCCATGTGGAGGCATCTGAAAAGCTAAATCTAGGCTGTGGTGGGAGGAATTAGGATAAGTTGAACACAGTCAAGCAAGCTGTTTTGATTGTAGCCAGGTCCTGAACCACAGAATACATGTTGTTTACCATGGTCCTTCATACAGAAGCTCTCATTCAAAGCTGCTTTTGTGTGCCCATGGGATGCATGTCCAAGTCACAGATCCCTGCTCCATGACAGGGCCAATGGAACACTGACTCTGTACTGTGCTGATGCCATCAGTTCTGGGTTAGCTTGTTTGTTTTCTCTCTGCCCTGATCACAGTGCAGCATACAGGTATGTGATTAGGTGAGCAGACCTTCAGTGTAGAATGAAAATGAATGAAAAGAATAAAAATGAAGTCCCCCTGCCCCTCCCACCAAAATCATGAAATGAAGGTGTCTGATGAAAAAAATTAGTAATCATAAAATCAGTAAGGGTAAGAATAAAATTTAGTTCCTTTCACAATTTCCTGAAATGTTCTCAACCATCTATGTGCTGTCAATATTTTACCTTGGTATTAACATTACCAACTAGATGCAGCCTAGAGTACCATGTTTTTCTTTCCAAAGAATCAGAATGCTGATACAAATGGTCAAGTTACTATGATTCTTTTCTAAAGTCATGGCAAGCAACTACAGGTCAATTATTATTGCTACTTTTGCTATTAATCATAGTATTATTTCCTACACCAAAACAATTATGTTTTTTCTCTCCAAAGCAAGGGTTTATGATTTTTGTTTCCCAGCCTTTCTTTTAAAAAAACTATTTTAACTTTTGCTCCCAAAGAGATGAAAGTCCTCTAAAGAGACTCTGAGGGACTTACTTTTAGACGCTTTTGACAGACCCCTTCAAAGGTGTGCCTGGATTATCCACTAAAAGCTTCTGGAATAAAATGCAAGACAACTCCAGGAACAGTCACCCTAGCCCATGTGCAAACATGAATATTTTTGTGTTTTGTGTTGTGCTGAGCATGGCAGGAGGCTGGTCCCAGTCTCGGGCTTTGAGGTGTTATCACAGGGACAGTGATGCACAAACAAGTAAAATAAGACATGGAGGGAAAAGAAGCAGATGCAAGGGGGAGCACAAAGTAACAGCAAAATGATTAATTAATGAAAAGATGAATAAGCAAGCAGTTCATCTCCTCTTTCAGGCTATTAGAAAATGACATCATCATCAGTGGTTCATTTTTTTAGGTAACTCTACAGTGAGGTCATTCCCCCTTCATGTTGGCAATTAGGCAGTGGCTTGTATTTAAAAAAAAAACAGACTACGGAGAGAGCAAGGCACATAATTTAATTTCAACACATGCAAACCATCTGTCTAAATAATAAATAAACATAAGCAAGTTTGAACTAAATATACATGAGAAGGGGTCACTGCCTGTATGAATAGGGAGTGTATCCTAGGTCACCAGCTAGGGAATGACAATTCTTTGCAGGATCATAGTGCTGAGGCTGTGATGCTTATGCAGGTAGTACTGGACAGACCTTTTAGTATCTTTTCAAGTTCCTTTAAGCAAGCAAAACTCTTTGATAGCAGGTGTGGTAGGACCTCTTCCTACTTTACTGGCAGCAGCAGGAGCCCTTTAAGCCTGCGAGGGGGGACATTTAGGCTTATCTTCATCAGGTGCTCTGCCTAGAAAACAAGGGCCACACATATTTACCTGGCAGCCCTCACGACTTTAAAAGCTTGGTAGTGGCAGCACCTTGGGTTTCCTGGGTTTTGGTGCCTTTAGGAAAGGCTGTGGTGAACTGCAAGGGTGAGCAGGGGAGTGAGGTGCTGCCTGCTGCCTTTAGGGATAGCACAGTGCTTGTTATGTTAAGGAGGGGGAAAGAAACAGCTCCTGGGCTGCAGTCATCTACAGGAATAAGAAGGGTCTAGCTTGCAGCTAGACAGCTGTGTCAGATGCTTTCAGAAATGCTTACAGCCTTGAGTCTAAAAAAGACCTTAGGAAACAAAAGAGAAAACTACAAATCCCTAGGTTTTAGGTACCAGGCTTGTGGAGTGGAAGTAAGGCATTTCAGCTCTTGGTGCTCCATGTGGATTAAATCAGGGGTTTCAGAAGCATAACAACCTGCAACTTTCTGCCAGTCTCAGTGGAGAAAGAAGGCAATTGCCTTGGAAAGGTGGTGTGTGAGGTGGGAATCTCCCCTTGCTGATCTGTGTGAAGAAATTTTGAGTCTGGTGTGAGTGGTGCTGGTCTGCCTCCCTGCTCACAGGGTGTGTGTGTGCACTTATGAGTGCAGCAAAGGTCAGAAGTGTGCAGAGCTTGGGGTGGTGGGACAGCCTGTGTTGTGGCTGGCTTTGGCAGGTGCTGGGAGGGAGGAATTCTCAGTTTCCCACACATGTGCAGTGTATGACTGCTCTTAGAGCCCTCTGGTAGAGGAATAGGCTTGGACCCTGTGGACCTTTGCTGTAGCCTGAGCTGTGTGTATTGATTGAGGGAGCAGGTTTCTTCCATATATTCATAGAGGCTGGTTTAGCCTGAGCTGGGACTCAGAGACTGTGTCTCTCTTTCTCTGGTTATGATTTATGACTTCAATCCAATTTATAGCCATTTACAAGAATGCTGAACTGGCTGTAAATCAGTAAAAGACCATAAAATACTCATGGAGCTGCTGAAATCCATCTGGGTGAGCTTCCTTCCCTCCCAAGAGCAGCCATCTGAGGGCAGGAAGATGTAGCCCTCCCGTCAAGACCATTGGCAGTGATGGGGGTTGGGGGTGAGATGTAGTGCTTGGCTGTAGGAGAAGGTAAAGGGAAGGAGGTTTGCTTCCTGAGAGCACACAGGAGTCAGCTGAGCCCTTGCCCGAGGGGCACAAAGGTGATAGGAGCAGCTTTGTAGGGTTTCTTCAGAAGAGCTTCACTTGAGGGCAGGGCTAAGGCAAAATCCATGGGGATACAGTGAGTAAAGTCACTTTTAGCAATCTGTGATTGTCTTTCAGAGGATCAGTGTTTCATTGAGTCAGTGACTTTTGTGGGCAGTTCATGGGGAACGCAGACATAAATGTCCAGGTTGTTTTAATTCTCACTAGCAACTCTGATGAGATATTCTGGGGCAGGTTGGTTTGTCCATCAGAGGTGAGAATTGCAGAATTGCAATCCTTGGGGATTTTGTAAGGTAAGAATTTACCTGCCTCCCTTACTTAAAAATCATGCTCAGAGTTCAAGGAAGCCATCGAGGAAAGGGGCCTGATAGTACCAAGTTGCATGCTTAACCCTGCATCAGGGGGTGATGCAGTGTGCTACAGAGCCATTGGAATTATCAAGCTTCACATCTTATCTTTGACTTCTTTATAGTGTAGATTTTCCTCTCCTTCCTATTGATGGGGAGCAGGTGGAATTCAATAAGAATGTCTGCAAGTCTCTGTTTTCCTTTTTACCCTACTATGTAAGTTGATGATCAGGCATCACTGGCATACCTGGCTAGAAGGCACTGCAGGGGCTGGCAGACCTTGTTCTGCTCTTGCTCTCTCTAGCAGCTATGGCGCTGTAGAACACGATTGGTACAAAATAACTGAAGCATCCAGGAGAATGCCCCAAACTCCTACTCTGTAGCAGAACACTTTCCAGGGCATGGTGGCATTCAGTTCTACAAAAAACGACAATGTGCCTGCAAGAGAGCCTCCCCACAGGCCTTGGTGCCCTGTCCCAAAGGGCTGTTACCCCTGCAGTTAAAAGCTGTTAATCCAAATCTGCTGAGCTCCAGGTCTGTGGCTGTCTTGCTTGTGTGCCAGAGTGGGGTGGTGCTTCACCTCTGAGCTGGTGTTTCTGACTGGGCTGGCTTGGGAAGCTGCTCACCCCTGGGATGCTGCTGCAGTTTGCTCAGAGCAATGAACCCTGGCCAGTGCTCTGTGTCTCTTTTTTTCTTGCGTGCAATGCCTTGGGGAGAGATAAGCAATTGTGCTGTCTATGCACTGCCTGTGACCCTGGAGTGCCCTGAGAGTGAAATCCAGGCTCTGCTCTACTTCACATTCAAAACAACAGCAGAAAATAACTTCCACTTTCTTCATTCGGGCTCATGGACAGTGATAACAAGAAACTGCTGAGGCCGACTGGGGAGCGAGCAAGCCTGAGGGATGTCTCCCTTATCCCGCTGGCCAGCACAGGTTTAAAAATCAGTGCTGATCAACTGATTTAGCCTGCTTGGTCAGGCTAAATCGGGGCTGGAAGAAGCCCTGATGAGAGTGAGGGAAGATAGCTGACAGTAAGCCATTGAAAAGCTGGGATGACCCTACACCTCTGGGTGGGCCATCATTTGCCCACCTCATGTAGAGTGCAGGCCCCAGGTTGGTGCCTGCTGTTCTGCTCATCACTCAGCTGTTGAGAGTGCTGGATGCCTGGGAAAGGAGAAGAAACTTATGTCAGCTCTGCTGAGCCCACCTTCCATTTTCTCCAAAGTCTTATCATCACTTAACAAATAAACAGTCTCCTACTAATATTGCTTATTTTTTTCCCTGAGAATTGCCTCCCAATGTTTTCTTTAGAGACAAGCCAGCAATGTCACTGTCCCACGATGAAAACTCCCAAGGTTGCAAGTTTCCCTCTCGTTGACAGATGTTTTTCTTTTTTTCATCAGAGGAATTAGATAACCATCATCTCATAGACCTACTGCTCACTGCATGTGCCCTTAATGCTCTGTGGGAAGTTTAGCTCAGAATGAGGATACCTGAAATCCAGTGATATTATGAGTGCATGAAACTGCTGCTGAAGGTTTGGTTATAATTAGGGGATTATATAGTGTGTGATTCTCTGACAACAGAATATTGTACCATGTCTGCCATAGCCTGACATTTTAATTCATAATATAAGGAGTCTACAGCTGGCTTGCTCTTTTCTTTATTTCAGATTGAGTTGTTTGAATAATGGAGTTTTCAATTCAATGACTGGCCAAAAAAAAAAATAAAGTGAGATGACGGAATAAAAGAATGGCGAGTTCCATTGCCCAGTGGTGCCTCATTCAATCCCAAACTGAAAAGTTTCTTTTAATTGTAGAAAGGATGTTAATTCATTTCTTGTAAAATTCTTCTTTTAAGCCTGGAAATTTGAAAAAAAAATGACACTATCATTTCAACAGTTAAAAAAGAAATCTGACTTATTCTGAGATTTCTTTCACTTATCTGTCCCCACATCTCACTTTTCTTTTTTCCAGAAGCGTGTGTGTCAAAATTGACCCAAATTCACCTGGATCTTCACAAGTGGAGTTTTTGTTCTGCTCAAAAATTTTCTGTGCAACATGTCTTGATAAGTTTTGTGATATGGCAGTTCCTGAGTTTGTAGGGTTCCGTTTTTATTTTCTCCTGGTACTATAAATAGTCTCCATCTGAGTGAAACACAGTTCAAAACATGTTCTGCCATTCTCTGGAGTTTCAAAGTTGAGCCTTGTACAAAGTAAGTTTTTTGCAAATAAAAAGGAGGTGCACTGATATGCTGAAAGCTCCCTCATTTCACCTACTTTACTCGCATGTGGCAATGCCAAATATAGTAATGTCTTATATAGAAAGGTGTAAACTCCTGTTCCTTCTCACAAAGCTGAATTGTCTATGCAGGAGAAGAAAAGTTACTATGGTAAGTGACTGAATGCACCAAGATTGTGAAGCATACACAGGAAACAGATTTGTTGTGAAGAGGCAAACCTGCCATCTGATAGTAACTGGGCAGGTGGTGATTTGTGATTACTGTTCCTGAGTAGCTGAGAATTATGCATATCCTATTATGTTTGTTAACCCATCTGTCCTGCTTACCCCCCACATACTTTTATCTTGTTCTCGTCTTTAAAGCTATTAGCTATTTCTGTAAAAGATTGTAATTTACTCTGCTGAATCATGTCAGCAGTGAGTCCCCAGGCGTGTCCTACCTTTCTGCATGTCCTTTTTGGCACTGACTGTGAACAAACGTTCAGCCTTTGAAAGACTATGTTACTGACATTGTGCTTATACTGACTTGAGGGAGCAATCTGAATAGCTGGGTTGCTGTCCACATGAAGGTAATTTTGGAGTCACTTTTGCTATTTGGGAGCCAAGCTTTGAGTTTCAGTGGAGATTTCCAAGAGGTAGACAGCTTTGCACATTGTGGGTCACTGGTCTGGATTGTCAGGGTATGTAGTGGTGGCATTTTTGCGGAGAGCCATTTCTTTGGAATGTGTTTCAGCAACCAGTTTTACTTCCACTGAAAGCCACTCTTCAAGGTTCTATGTAAATGACAACCTGTGTGCTGTAATAACTATATCTATTTATTCCAATCTGTTTGTAGTGATTTCCTATGGTACTGTGACAGTGGGCCTGTTTATGATCAGGCAGATGTGTGTAGGCAGCCCTTTAACCTTCATCATCTGGAAATCCAAGGTGGCCCCTCTAGTTAGAATGGATAGGGAGGCCCAGGACAGAATATGGTTGAAATTCATTTGGAACTAATGGGAAACAATGGCATAAAATCCAGGAAAACACAAGGCCCAGGATCCAGATCCAGGATACACAGGCCAGCTTCATGCACACTATCCAAGCCATCAGTAACCATCAGGTAGGGCTGTTGAGGTCAGCAGGGACCTGGCAGGCAGCAGCTCACAGTCAGCCCAGCTGTGTGCCAGTGCTTATTGTGGCAGCTGCTCTGAGGTTATCTCAGCCCACTCTTTTCACCCGTTGCCAAAGGGAGGTGGGTGTAAGAAAGTCAGAAAGTGGTGTGGCTGTTCTTAGCCTCAGCTTTAAACCAACTTCATTCATTCATGATGCTGAAGTTGGGGAATGGCACCCAGGGCAATGCATGCAAATAGTTTGAAACAGGATCAGCTCTTTTCCGTCCTGCTCTTCTGCTTTGATTTCCATGTTAGCTCTCATTTTTCCCTTGCCTGTGTTTTCTGTCAGTGTTTGACCTTTCCTCCCAAGTCCCCTGGCCTTTTCTATTCTAAGCTGATAAGAAGGAGCTCAGAGTTGATATGCAGGAATCCCTGGACACAGCTATTTTTTTCATCAGTAGTTAATTTTCCACTTCTTTTATTTCCTTTGAGATTCAATACATCTACTTTCATGCTTCTGTGATTCAGTTTGTGGAGGAGACAGACAAGGAAATGCTGAATAAATCTCTTGCCTTCTCTCTCAGTCCTTTACTCCCATTTTTGCATAGCTCCATTTCCTTCTCTTACTTCATACCACCACTGTTTTCACTTCTGGTTTTTTTTTTTTTTTGGTTGCTTAGGACAATTTCAGATGTTGAGAGAGAAGTCAGAGATAGTCATGTTTGGATGTTTGGCTGACTAGAAGATGTTGTGGCCCTCGCCCTCCCAGACTTCTGCTGCAGTCACTTCAGAAAGCTGCCACATGGCCTCACTCAGGTCTGTTGGTCCTGAAGAACACCAGTTCCTTAGGAGTATGCAGTAAAGGGGAGAGTGTTTTTCACAGATACCATCCCCTTCCAACATTTAATCTTGCTAGCAGAAGAAAGCTTTTATTAGAGGGAAGAGGCTGCATGTTGTGGAAATGCAACCTCACCAGAAGGAGAATAGGAGGAGGGAGATGGGTGAAAGGGAGAAGGAGAGAAAAGGATTGTTGAAGAGTACATTCAGGGCAGGGATCTTGGGATGCAGCTGCAGTGGGAGCTGCAGGTTAAGCTCTAGGTTGGCCGAGGCAAGAGGCAGTGAAGTGCCAACCCTTTGCATGACAAAGGGCACAGGGACCTACCTGTGTGCCAGCCAGGGGACAGGGCACTCAAGCAGGAGCTGAGGACTTGGGCTTTCCTGCCCTTAGACTGTGAGGGTACAACAGCCCGGGGTTTCCCTTGTTCAGAATACCTCCTTGGATGTACCAGCTCAAGAAGGGCTTTTGTTATTTAGGTATTGCACCAAGATTAAATTATTTTAAGGATTGAGATGTATGAGGCTCTGCTATGGAATATCTGGTCTGACTGTGAGTTGCAGGGGGGTGCACCTGAGAAGGGGCCTTGGTCCCAGCTCGAGTGCTGTGAGTCTGGCTACCTGAGTGGATCCTGGATGGCTGGACAGGGAAGTTTGCTTAACATGATGAAAATACAGTTCCTTGGGCAACTGTGTCCCTAGTATGTTCACTACTGTCCTTTTACTCAGTACAGAGGCAACAGCTTTCCATTAGGAATTACTGTGCTTGGTTTGTTGTGGAGTGTGATAACGTGCTGCCTCATTACTGGAGAGAGCTAAATGCTGTTTTGTACTAGACTCGTGCTTGAGGCATCTGACTATGTTCAAGTGGCTGATGTCACAGGCTACCAGTACCTTTCATGTCTGAGGGGAACACGTGTCGATTTCTGAGCAACTGTCTAGTTGTGTGATTTTTTTCATGAGGCATGTCTGAGGGAGCCCATATGGGCAAAGAGCTGCCAAATGTGTTTCAAACTCGTCTGGGAGAAGTCTGTTCAGCAGCCAGACAGGACTCAGACGTTGCATTCAAATAGCAGCAAGTAAATATCATTCAGATTATTATCTGAGCATGGGAGGATACAGGATTGTTTCACACAAGCACTATAAAGGTTTGGGGTTTTTTTTGGTTTTTTGGGTTTTTTTTTGATACAGTAGTCCAAATGTCTCCTTGTATAATTGAACAACTGGTGATGAAGTCCACAAGGACAGTATAATATGATGAGGATCAGCATTTGGGCTGTTCAAGAGCTAAAAACTTTTCTCACATTTCTCTCACTTCACAGGTGGTCAGATGGGCTAAGAGATCAACATGTTGAAGTGTTTGAATCCAACTAGCACAAACTTTGTTGCTCTTTTAAGACCATAGAAAAGAAATTGATCTTATCCACCAACTAAACTCTATGGGTAGAAGTATTCACAGCAGTTTCAAATCTACCATATTGGGATGCTTATACTGTCTACTAAAGTCTAAAGTGATTTCTAATCTGAAATCTCCATTCTTAACTCACTGTTTTTCACCTAACTCAGGAGTTAAAATCTCTTTCCTGGATTATCTCTCTATAACAATAAAAACAAATATCTTTCCTCAGTCTTGATTCTTTTGTGAACTGACAGAACTACAAAGAGTAAATCTGTGGAGCTGATCTGATGCACAATCCTCAATGTTTAATGCTATGCCCAAGTGATTGTGAGTCAGTATTGGTTTGCCTTGGCTTGCAGGGGCAACTTCTTCTCAAAGGTAAGGAGTCTTCAGTACGGGCTGGTGACCACCCTGGCAGTCAGAGGACTGTACTAACCCTGAAATAAGAGTGTAAGGTCCAACAACGAGATTAGGTAGCTGCTTAAGAAGGCTCCAGGAGGAATTAATTCTCATTGCTTTTACCATGGAAAAGGAGATTTATGACACTTTTAGTCAACTATGCAAACGTGACTCGAATTCCAGGGAAAGGTGTGTCTTCTGCATATAGAGAAAGATCAGTCTATCAAAAAAAAAAAAAGTTTGTGTCTCTAAGGGTAGTTCTTGCTATATTGTGAAGTGCCACTTAGCTTGAGCTGAAGATCTTCTGATGCAAGTTTGAGCCAAAACCAAGTAATTCACTTTAGGCTCCAAACAGACCTGGTGGAATAATTAATTATTTATTGTTGTGACTGGGCCAAAAAGTTAGGGGAAACACTTGGATTTTATCCAGAACCTAATTTTTTGTAGTAGTGTTGCCAAAGCAAGGCATCTATGCCTTCCCCTTTGGTATCATCTTGGTCAAATCCAAAATGTTTGCTTTAATCCCCCTCAAAGCGTCAGCTGCATTTTCAGGATAACTGCTATTAAAGTGTTTTTGTTATGTAGTCCATCAGGCATTTTTATAGCCCTAGAACAAAAAAGATCTTTATTTAAGGGAAGTGGGACCTAAATATCTGCTGAGTTTTCCCAAAGAGGATCTGTGTATGGCAGGGTAGTTTTTAAATCAAATACAGGCTCTGCTATTCCCTCACTTGGCAGGAGATCAGTCACAGTTGATGCCCCAAAGATGACTTATGTTCTTGAAAGCAACTTATTGTACTAGACAATCTCAGGAGATCTCTTTCAATCCCAAATATCCTGTGGTTCTGTAATTAACACACACTTGATGGCAGCTCAAACTGAGTGACCAGTTTGGCATCTTTCAAACAGATCCTTTTCACCTCTAGAGAGAGTGGGTTAAAACTTGCCTTTGGTGGCTTAAAAGAGCCCAAAAAACTGGGTGCAAAGCTGGGACATGCTTTCTGGTTTCCCTGTTGTCTGAAAATAGATACAATTCTGTCTGTAATATGGATGACACCAAAATAACACAGTTATTTACAGCCACTTCTATTCTTCTAGCAGAGAAAGGATTTGCTGATCTCAGCTGTCTCTAGATTAGGCAAGGGTCTTGCATGTGTCCAGAGCATTGACATGTGTAAAATGCCATCTACAGTACCAGGCAAATGGATGTTGTGTCCTTGTATAGGATGCTGCTTGATGTACAGCTGGCAGTCTGAGGTTCATTGATTGTGACCTAGATTTACTCTCAACCCAAAACCTCAGCTGATGAGCTACTTGTGGTCTATTGCTGAAGAACTCATTTGTTCTGCTGTGTGTTTGCTTCTCCTGCAGCCAATGCTCACCACTTCTTACTGAGAACTTTAGTAATTTCTGTTTCCTATCCCTTGCTTGCTGCTGTTATCCTAAAGAGTAGCTCATGTCTCCTTCGGGTGAAATTCAACAGTGATGCCATTTGCAGGACAAAATCAATTTATATATATATGTATAATAGAAATAGATACCACTTGAGATTGTAAGCTTCCTAAGTAGTGGTAGCAATTCCTCAACTGGCAAGGTGGGAACTATTATGAGTGGCAGTAATGATATCTCAGTTCAGACAGATCTGGAATATCTTGATGTGACATGAGTCCCCAAGATGAAAGAAATGCAGAGAATCAACTGCAAATTCTCATTGATGGTGGATGTATAGAAACTGGAAGTAAACACGGATATGACTAGCCCACCTAGGGTTTTAGAATTCTGTACAAGCTTTTAAATGATTGGACAGTTTAGAGAGACATGCAGGCATGCTTTAGGGTGTAGGAGTAACAAAAGGATGTTAGTTAGATTGGCTTAGGGATGTAGGAATAATAGGATATAATTTATTTTGCTTAAGGACATAGAAGAAAGAAGATTTACATGGCATGGTTTAAGGCTGTAAAAGAAATAGGATTAAATTAGCCACATGAAAAATTTAGGTGTTAGGAAAAATTTCCCTTAAGTCTTGCAGAGTGGTTTTCCAAAGGAAGAAATTATAATAGGACCAGACTATTTCTGTCTGAACTTAAAAAGTCACTGGGTAAGGTTCTTTAAGCTTCTGTAGCATCTGCATGCAGAAGTGGAAACAGAGGGGAAAAATAAATTAATAGGCTTTGATTGGTTTATCTGGTATAAATTTGTTAGTTTAGTTTTTGACCTTTAAGAGCCTCCTCTGTGGGTTGCTGGTTGTTTTTTTTTGGTGGTTTGTTCTTTTTTTTGTACAGCATATGGTATGTAGTTATGCATAATGTTATGGGTGAGAAATCAAGCACACAAAAGCCTCAAAAGTTTTTAAAAAAGTGATTTTTCTTCCAACATTAGCTTAAGTGTGTTGCAAAATGTATCAGGGGCCTGTAGATAAATGGGAAAGGATTCAGAGAAGAGCCCACTGGAATAATGCAAAATTTGGAAATATGCCTCAGATTACCTAGGAAACTCAATCTATTTAGAGGAGACTGAGAAGCATCACCATAGGCCCTGTTTACCTACTTGGGAAGAAGATTGCAGCAATTTTGGCAAAGAAAATTCTGACAAGACCCAGCAGTTACATCCTGAATTACAGAAAACACGGGGAGAGGGTGTGAGGTATTTTTCATGATGAGGATAACTTTCTATTGGGATGAAATACCTGAAAAAATGATAAATCAGAAATCAGGCAAAATCATAATCTTTCCCTCACCTCTTGGTATATAAATTCCTCTTTTATTCTGCCTCTTGTATCTCAGGATTAATGTGGGTAGCTCTAAAAATGGGAAGTTTCATATTTCCTTGCAAAACTTGCTGCCTGTTTTGGTCTCAGGGTTACAGGGGGACTGCACACACCAGGGCTCATCCCTAGAGTGCTGCTTCTAGCACACCACCACTTCCAGGACATGACATCAGTATTTTTCTCACTAGAAAAATCTGTGTGCCAGGGTGGACATTATCCTCACTGGCCCTGGAAGCCCGTACTTGCAGGACTCTCAAAATCATGTCTTAAAACAAAAAAGGTGATGCAGATAGGGCCTGGGTGTTGAAGACTTCCACTGGAGACTGGGCAGCGGCACAACCCAGGGGTGTTGTGCTATCTGAGAGGTGCAGTCCTAGGCTGCTGCAGATCTACAGCAAGACTGCCACAGAGGGTAGGGAGGAAATGTGATAAGAAAATGGGGCTTGTTCTGTCCAAGTAATCATGAGTATAATGGTCTTCCTGCCAAGGTGAGCAAAGTCAGGCAAGTGGAGTTGGAAGCGAGTTAGGGTACCACAAAGGATAAAGAATTTTTGTGTTTGAGACATGATGCTGAAATACATTTTCCATGAAGAAGCAGAACGCTATGTGAATAGATGGGGGAAAGTAGGAGGATGTAAAAGAGTGTTATTAAGGGAGTCATGTTTCTCTACACAGAGAGAAACATGTGCTAGTCTCTCATTTCTCTCCCTCTGGGTCCTGTGTGTTTCAGGAGTCTCCACTACCTCAGCAGGAACCTTTTCCCAGTGCAGCTTATGCACTGGGCCTTCAGAGGAAAGCAGTGTTTTGTAAAATGATCCCCTGTTATTAAGAATTTGTCTTTCTTCTGGGGCTTTTACCTAGGGGTTCTTCCTCCTTTTTTTTTTTTTTCCCTGTTCTTTTTACTTTTCTTCTCCAAAGAGTGCTTAGTTTCCTTCCCCCACTCATAACAGATGATGAAGTTGCTATGAACTGGAAAAGAGTAAGTTTGGAAAAAGACATCCAGTAGCAGAGAGAAATGGAGAAACCTGGGTATGTGTCTGTCAACAGAAGTGGAAGATCACTCATGGGTTAGAGCTTCCAATATTAAGTCCTGTGCTCTTGTTAAAAAACAAGAGACAAATGGGACACATGGTCCTTGCAGCCTTCCTTCAAGGGCAAATCCTCAGACTAAGAGAAAATGGAAATTGCCTTTCCCTGTCTTAGATATATCTCTGCCTATTCTGTGTTAGAATAAAAGGTTAAAATACAATTTTCACAGTAACAGCTTGAGGCACTACAAGGGTTTATGGGACCTGTACTTTAAGGTATAATTTCTTTCCTACCTGCCATTCTGTTTGTTGAGGCCTGTCCCATAACTCCAAAGAGCATAATTTGCTTGAGCTGTGCCTGGTCTATCTGTCTTGACTCTACTGGATAAATCCTGGACTCATTTAAATTTGGTCCATTAAAGCTTTGGATTCATTAAGCATATGCACAGTGGTTTGAGGGACTTCTATCATCCTGCATTTTTGTTTTTTTAAGTATAATCCCTATTTTCCTAACAGAATCTGGTACTATCTGCCACATTTATTCTTTTTGGCAGTGGTTTTATCCCCTGGCCTGTAATTTAACCCATAAGGATTTGATCTCTTATCCCAAGGCCATTTCTACTTTGCTTTAAAACTCTATCCACTGCAGAGGGACAGAATATGCACAGCAGAAGCAGCTGAGCCAAGAGGGATGGTATGATTCTCTACTTTCCCTTAGGAAAGAAATGAAAGACAAGCAGTAGGGGTCCAGTGGAGGAGAGTGAAGACTCTTTTTTGCTAGCACAGAAGGATTGGCATATAGAAATAAGCTGCCAGGGCAAAAGCTGCTGCTTCTGGGTGATAAGCCACCCAGTCAGTCAGCTGGGAGGGGTGTCCTGGAGAACAAAGACCTTTCTGGTTTGGTGTGCTGAGAGTCAGGGTGATAAAACAGCTGGCAGAGTTAATAATGAGTTCACACCATTCCCCAGTGTGAACTGTAAGGGCTGTAAGAAGAGACTGTTGTGAGAGAGAACTATAGGTAGGTGCTTGTGTAGGGGAAAAGAGGCCTTGGGAGAGATTGGGTAGGACCTGATGGGGTACAGACCTGAAAGCAGGAAGGCTGGACTGAATGCAGCTGGGTGTACTTGGAGGAGAAGAGGAAATGTGTGGTAAGACAGGGTGCAGGTGATGTCAGTGTAAAGAGAAAACAGAAAGTGCTCCCTTAGCTGGGACTGGACATTCACTATAAGGTATGGTGTTTGATTCCCTGCTTCCTTAGTTACTCAGAGGTACCACCTCCACACAATTCTGGCTCATAGGGCTCCTTTCCCTCTTGGTGAGGTGACAAAGCAAGATCTCAGTCTCTCCCTGTCCTTGTATACCACTGTGACCTTCCCTAGCTGGATCTCATTTGAGCACAGATACAGACCCTGCAAATGCAAACACTGCTCAGCTGCTTGTCCATAAGCTCTTCTGCAGTATAGTGCTCTTGGAAAGGAACAAGTCTTTCCTGTCTTTCCAATGTGGAAGCAAGGCTGGTGAATGCTGAAATACTGAAGGCTAAAAAGACAACCTCTGCAGAGCCTGATGAAAGAGGTAAATGTTTTGTCATTTCACTTCTCCTCAGCTGCAGTCCTCTCAGAAATGCATCCTGTGACAGATTGCTGCTGGTACGATGTGGGACTGGACCATAAGAGCAACCTCTGTCACAAGGTCATGTCAGAAGAGACTTATGGTTCTTAAGGTGACTGCTCCAAAATTACAACTCTTGGACCAAATCCTGAAGCCTTTATTCATTCAAAATTTTCAGCATCTTGGAATAATGTTTTGCTTGAGTAACAACTTCAGGATTTTTCCCATTCATCAGCTTAAGTAATTCTGCAGAAATTACATTATTTAGAGTGCTTAGCCCTGGCTTCCATACATCTTTACCAGGACAGTGATTTTAGCAGCTCTTACATAGGAATCACTTCAGAGCTTGGTAAACTTGTGGAGGGAAAATCTCCATGGGAAAATAAGAATCTGTAGAAAATGGCAATGGTTCCCCCCCTCCTTTCAGTGGGCAGGTAATCTATGAGGCAGCCAGGAAAATAGCAACTTGGACATAAATTTGAATGTATTTTTTCTTCTTTGCTTTTGACAGGAGTCCTTG
Source organism: Agelaius tricolor (assembly GCF_023055355.1). Taxonomy (NCBI): domain Eukaryota; kingdom Metazoa; phylum Chordata; class Aves; order Passeriformes; family Icteridae; genus Agelaius; species Agelaius tricolor. The sequence goes on from NW_027269269.1 coordinate 25,153,033, forward strand.
TATTTACAGTATTAGATGAGTTTTCTCAATGCAGTTAGGCTGAGAGGAATCTGCAGTGCCTTCCTTAGGTGAATGGATGTGTTGCTTAAGTCTCTTAGTCAGCTGGAGAATTACCAAAGGAAGTGAGACAAGGACTTTGACAGCTCTGTATCCTGCCTTGATCAGAGGGCAATGCTGACTACTTCAGCAGAAATTGCAAGGTGCAAAGAACAAGGAATAATCTACCAAAGAGACAGTTGCTGCTTGACTGGTGAGAGTTATGCGAACCAGTAAAAATGTCATATCCTCTCTAACCTGAATGGGAGTGCTTTTACTGGTAGCATCTAATACCCCTTTAATTTACTTGGTCTTTACCTTTGTCTGCCTCAGCAGTGAGTTTCACAGGTAATACTTGTACTGGTGGCTTTTTCTATCAGCTGAAAGTCTTTTTGTCGTTGCAAACTACTGAGAGTTGTAGAGAACTCACGTTAGATGAAGTCTGTGATACTCTAGTTCACAATAATTAAATTTCTTGGTGGCTAGCCCCAGAAGAGGTGAGAGGTGGCTGATTATTCCCTTAGTCTAGGGGCTAAGGGATTAGCATAAGGGGTTTAGTCTCTGGCAAGCAAAGGCTACTACTGCGTGTTTGCTGCTGCATCCTACAAGAGCTGCACTTGTGCAAATTGGAGGTCTGGCATATCTCTCCATGGGCTGCAGCGAGGGAGTTGACAACTGGAGAAGCCCAGTAAAGAGGAACTTTCATATTATACTGATTTACTGCAAACTACCAGGATGCAACAGTAAACTCTTCCACTCTCTTCACATTACTCTTATTTATACTTAACATCCAATACTTTGGCTGTCATTCTTTAATCAAGATTTCTTTTAAACCTGTCTGAATTGCTTGGGGAAAACCCTGGGTAAATATTGTTATTAGTTAAGTAATAAGACACAACAGGGTGTGAAATATTACCCTATAAATCATGCCTACTCCATAGCAGTACATTGAATGGCACAAGGCCAAATGGCTTTTTGTGTTATTTTTTTAGTTAAATCAAATTAAAAAGACACCAGCAAAGTGTCTGTGGCTGTTAAAACATGGCCATGGTGGTAGGAGGAAGAAGGAAGACGACTCATTTAATAAGTTGTGCTGTCAATTGCTCACTTTTTAATTTAGTGAACGATGAAAAGTACTAAGTGAAGAGCCCTGGAGAGAGGTGTCCTTCACTTATCTAAAGGACAGATTGGACAGAAGCAGCAGCAGCGTGAGCTCTGCCATCACTCTGTGGCAGCAGGCTTGCAAGCTCCACCTCTGGTGGATTAGAAGTGCCCATTTGCAAGATCCCATTCAAACTTTTGTCACTCGGCATGAGCTGCCATTAACTGTGGCTTAATAAGGACCATAAGTTGCCTTGAGGGCATCTGTCAAATTGGAAGGCAAATTGAGGCTACCACTTATGAAAATCACTGGATTTTTACTGGTGACTTGAGATTCCAACAGTTTCCCGGGACCAAACTCAGCCTCTGCATAAGTGAGATGGTGCTGTCTTCTTTGGCTCACATGGCAGGGAGAAAGCATCAGTAATGTGTTGCACACTAAAAGACCCTTATTAACAGTTTTCTAACTTTTTGAGCCAATCCATGACCCCTTTTTAAAAAATTCTGCTTATATATATCTCAGCATGCAATCCTGGCTGCACAGGGTGGTTACTTTGGCTGGGATTGTCAGGGCTTCACTTTGGCTGCAGAGATGAACTGGCCTCCTCTGAGCTCTCACTTCTGGTTTAGTTTAGAATGACCTTTTTAAATAAGTAAGTAAATGGGTCCTGATCTCTTGTTCTGTTTGATAGCCCATTTGCTACAGGTGGGAGTCTGTTTCCAGGAATGGGATAGTGCATCTCAGGTGGGCTGTATATTGGCCTTTAAGGAATGAACCCCTTGCACTGCAAGGAAAATGTTAAATTTTCATAGAATATTCTTTTTCCTTTTTTCCTTTTTTTTTGTTTGTTTTGTGTAGACAGCTGCTGTTGTGTCCCTTACCCAAGGCCCATTAGCTACCCAGCAGCTTCTGATTCAGACAGCCAGGCTAGAAATGTAGAAAACCATGTAAAAAGATGCTCATTAATCCTTATTTTTTTCCTCCCATAGGCATTTTCCTTACATGCCCAGCATTTCTCACATGTTGGACTCCCAGTGCAACAGGAGGCTTCCATTTGCTTTAGTCTTTACAAGCCCAAGCAGCTTATTTGTGGAGCTTGCTGTGCTGCTTATTCTCTGATGTGGGGTGGGGCATGCCTGAAACTCGTCTACTACTACTACTAAGTCTAGAGAAGGGGAGGAACCTTTTTTTTTCCCTTCTCCATAGAAAACACTGCCTCCCTTGAAAACAGAACCTGAAGGTTAACAAGGTGGTTTCTCCCTGTGGTTTGAGCCTGAGACAATTCCCCGAGCAGCACTGTGTCCTTTACATGTGCTCATGTGTCCATGTTGGCTTGCAGTTAGCACAGGGACACATCAATATTCCTGATGACAATAAATACAGCTATTAGGATGAGTCGAGAGCTTATCTTAATTGGGTAACAGATGAGCAGGCGTATGTTGCTGTTGAATCCATCAGCATTAACTGGGCAGAGGTAAGTTTGATCAATACTGACACTTGAGTGCATGGGTAGCCACTGGAAAATATTAATTTACAATCATGACCGGCACCTCTCATTAACCAGAAATGTGTTAACCCTAATTGGTTCAACAGGGCCCTGCTGCACAGCACTGTGCTGCTCACAGCCTTTCTTCCAGGGCCTCAGACAGTTTCCTGTGGATGGGAACTTGACAGTGCTCAAGTTTGTGCTTTGGGTGGCCGGGCTGGCAGCTGAGCTGCAGCATCCATCAGGCCAGGAAGGTATGCAATGCACACCCACCTGGGTACACAGCCCATATGGCTGGGTAGACATGGAGATCCACGTATTTGTCTGTTCATGCCTTATGGCCAGCTTGAATAGGAATTAGGCTGAGTAGGAACGACACTGATTTATACCATCCGCAAGTCTGCACCACAAATCCATGAGCATTCATATCCTCTGTGCCTGTGTGTGCACTGGGGGTTGTGTGCAGATGTGGACTGAGCACACTTGTGGTAGCATTAGGTTGCCCTCAGAACTGTCAGGGTATGTAAACAACACTGCTTTTAATGGGAAAACTGTATACATATATATATATATATATGTATATATCTCTGTGTGTGGAATACTTATGAGGGTGTGTGAAAAATGTTTCTTGTGCTGTAATGCCAGCAATGACAATTTGTTTTCTTTACCTCAACAAAATCCTCACGACCATCCATTCAAAGCAGTCGTCGTTGGCATGTGCCATAAATATGCATAGTGTATATACAAATATGAGCTGTAAGAGTTGAAATCATCTTGTAATTAAGGTCTGTGCCTGACCATAAGGAAAGCTGAATTTGCTGTTAGACCTTCAGTATCTGTGGAGATAAGACTGCTGTCCACATCCACCAAGGAAAGAATGAGAAAAGATGGGATTAAATTGTAACCTAGATCCTCTTGCTCCATATTACAAATAGCTTTCTAGCAGTAAGAATAGTTATGCAGTAAAATAGATTGCCTGAGAAAGGTATTGAATTTCTTCTTTGGAAAAAAAAAATAAAAACCAGAGTTTGACAAATATTGGTTGGAACTAGTTAAAGGAAGCAAAAAAAAAAGGGAGGGTTTTGGAATGCTTTTCATTTTTGTTTTCTGGTGCCTTTAGAAGCATAGATGAGTCTCTCCTTCTTCCAGCTGAACATGGCTGGATGTCAGCACTGACTATGCTTACAGTAATATAATTTGCTACAAATTTATCTGTAAACTCAGCTGGTCTTAATCCCCATCCTCTGTTTTAATGGTCAAGCTTAAATAATGGCCCTTGCCAGTCATCATAATTTGACTGCTCCACTTTGATATTCTGGGATCTGCAATGAAAGACACCAGGCAGAAGGAAGCAGTTTCTTAGTCAAATGATTTTCAAGATCAAGAAAGATTTTTCACTTCAAAACTTTTTTCTACTTGTGGTTTCTAAACTCCATAATCTTTCTTTCTTGTTTTAATGGTGAAGGGTTTTATGAAGTTTTTAGTAAAAATTCCATCCAAATGTATTAGTAGATGAAAATAATTAATTCTTGCCCTGTTACCTGGATCACAATTGCCCAGTCCCATCCAAGTCCACAGCACTCCTTTGGTCTTATTAGTTCTCCAATTAACCCAGCAATTTCTTCTTGGCACTCAGATGTCAGTATCATAATTGATTTCCAAAACACTAGCCTTTAAAAGAAAAAAGCTGTTACTTCTATATAGTTCCAGAGGACAGTCAACTGTTCTCTGCTCCCTTTTGTGTAACAAAAACTTAATGCTCCCTTGTGAAGTTAAAAAGATGATTTTGTCTTCCCATTTCATCTGAGGGTGCTATGAGGGGATGCCTGAAACCTGGGGAATATGAAGAAGGGCAACAACAACCTGCAAAGAAACACATTCCAGTAGCTGACCGTTTGCATGTCTGAATAATTCCAGTGAGGCTGTCTGAAAGATTTATTATTTGGCAAAAAGAAAAGGAACAACTGTTGGCTTGTTTGAATGCTTCCACAGTGAATGAGTATGGCACATGGAGATTCAGAAACAAGGTCAGACTCTCTTATATCTAACTCTTGCTTACCTGTAGCCTGGATACTTGGTCTTTCTAATATTTGTATCACTGCTGTTTCTTGGAGCATCTTTCACAGAATCTCAATGGGGAGTTTTTCCCGCCAGTTTGTGAAATCGCAAAAATGTTCTGGGTTTTTTTTGTTTTTTTTTTTTTTTTTTGTTTGTTTTTTTTTTAATGTAACATTTTTGGAAGGAGTTTTTTATCTCAGCTGGGAATTTTTGATGAAAAAGACCAGCTGGACCTGAAAACCAAGCAGCAAGGGCCAAGGGTTTAACCAAGGAAGCTGGAAGTCACACAGAAGCCCTTACTCTAGCCCTGTTCCTAGAAGACAAGACTTTTCTCAGTTGTTTGGAGGTATTTTGGGGTTTTTGGTATATTGGGGGTTTTTGATTTGTTTTTTTTTTTCACCAAGTTGAAGTACTCTCTTAGCCTTGCCTAAGGGGAGTTGTGGGGGAGAGGGGGCTATTACACTTTGTATTAGCTGTCTCAATAGTTCTCAAGTGAGGAGGAGATTGGCTGTGTAGGCCTGCTAGAGCACTCACCTGGGTTGTGGGAGGTAGCAAATAAGGAACAGGAACAAGGACTTCCCCAATCCAGCCAAATGCCTACCTATTTGTTAAACTTGAACAATTTCCTCTTGTTTTCGAAAACCAACTTTGACAGGTTTTGTTTTTTTTCCCCTCCAGAGGGCAATGACTCATTGTCTGACTGACTCAGAAGCTCGTCAGTCTCACACATGCCTGCTGGGGAATTTATGCTGAGGTATCTTCCCTGGTTGGCGCTTGTGGCTCTGGAAGTGAAGAGTTCCCTAGAATGTGTAAAAGCCATAAATGTAGCTGAGGTAATCTGATCAGCTTCACTCTATTAGCACCCTACTAAGCATATCTGGACACTTTGGGCTGCCCACAGTGGTTTTGGTGGAGAGTATTTGTACATGAGAGAACAGAAATGGGAGATGTGTGATGATGTAGACCATCTGTAGCTTTCTGGTGTGTGTTCTCACAAAATTAGGTTCTTATGGACAGAAATAATCTGTGGCAAGGGGCCATCCATGTCCTTTCAGGAGAACTCCAGAGGTACTTAAAGGTCTGGGGGTGCTGCATTAATTCTTTTTGGTGTGTCTATGAGGCCATTCTCATGATGCCTGAAGGATACCTTAAGTCAAGCCAGAGAATTTGGCCCTAGAGGTGTTGGCAGAAAGACTAAGAAGGATATCTATGCAGACACAGTGGCTTTGTCCTGAGCCTTCTCTGCCTCCAGCTGTATTATATGTGCTGTGTAATGAAAACTTTTGGCAACATGAGAAAATAGTATGGAAATAGCATTTTCTGGCCATCTCTAACCTGCTGCTCTCTTTTTTCAGAGCAACATTTACTTCAGAGACAGTTGAAGCAGACAAGCCATTGGTATTGGGGATAGCGAAAGGAAATGAGATAAAGTCTCATGCAAACAAGTGTTGGCAGTCAATGGAATTGTACTTCCTTTTTCCAAGGGCTGGATCTGGCATTGTGTCTTACAAGCCTTAAGAGATTTATTACCTCTTTTACTTGATCCTGTGGCACAAGATTTATGGCCAAAAGTGCCCAGAAACAGCACTTCTTTCACTCTTTTAGCAGCACTCTATCTATCCAACACAAAAATGTCCACTAAGTCAGGAATTCTCAAACTATGGGCATGTCTCAGGCCAAGGAGCTCAGCTCTCTCCATGAAGGCAGAATAAGGTTCAAAGGGAGGCCCTGTGCCCACACAAGGAACCTAGTGAATGGCTCCCTGAAGGAAATCTAGACTGAGAAGAATATCAGCTTCTCAAAGGCAGATCAAGTCATTGCAAGGGTGTTCACACCTTCTCACATGGAAGGCCCATGGCTGGCAGACCTCAGGACTTGCCTGTCTGGTCCTTCTGATATGCAAGTGAGCTGGTGACCTCAAAGGAATCTTGGTGGAGAGATGAGAGCAGTTCTTGCGCTGGCTACACAGTGAATTGAAAGTTCTTGTCCAGTGAACACCGTGCCTCTTTTTTTTCATTCTTCACCCCAGTTCACCTTTATAAGGCCCAGGATTTTAATTTAGAGATGCCCTATAACTGACATTTCTGTATTTTACAATGTTTTTGTTACTGATAGAGCCACAGAGTTATGGGCATTTTTATTGATCACTCCAGAAGTCCTTGTACATGCCAGCCTTTTCAAAACACAGAGAACTCACCTCTGTGATTCCCAATATTCTGTTTAAGCCAAAAGCTCCCTTAACATGCAATGCCAGGGCTCTAATGTGATTGACCTCATCTGTCTCATATCTCCTCTGGGACTCCAGGTGCTTCCATAAAGCTGCGTATTCACAGATGGGGACCTGTGACCATTTCTCCAAGCCAAAGAGTTAAATCATTCTGCCTGAACCTGATGGGGGGAGATATGAGATCTGGGTTGTTGGGTTTGGACCACTTTAGGTGGCTGCAAGTCACTGTTAGATGAGAGGGGGGAGCCAGGACAGGAAAAGGACAGTGGAGCAGTTCTTCAACTCATGATGGAGTTTAGAGTCTAGAATCTGTCTGATTTGGGTTTTCTGAGCTGCTGCACTCTTCAGTCCAGCTGGGTTGATGGCTGCCTTTCCACTCACAATATTAACTGAGTGGAATTTTATTTCCTGAGTGTACAATAAAAAGCACAAAGGTTACTGTATCTGTTAAATCACAGGAAAAAGGAAGAAGGTGGGGTAGGGGAGATGGAGAAAGAAACCTCCAATGCACACAGTTCATCTCCAGAGTGACAGAGAATAGGGAAAAGGTCATAGAGGGTTTCAAAGCAATTTATGGCCTCTACTTCATCATTAATGATATTTCCAGAGCACAGTAACAACTGCAACCATTCCAATACCCATTGCTTCCCTCTTGTTGTTGATTTTTTTTTGTTTGTTTGTTTTTTAATGTTGGCTTCACCACTTTTTTCATCTGCCTCTTATGTGAGTTTTTCCCTCACTATATTATTTTTTTGTCACTGAATTGCTAGAGACCCCCTGGATGCTATACAAGGTTACAGTTCCTGAGCAGTCAAGAAGAAGAACAACAGTCAAATAGAATGACAAATAGAAGCACAAAAAAGGAGGGAAGAGAAGCCCTCCAGAGCTTTAATTTCCCTTCCTTTATTTTTTCTGCTTCCAGGGGCAATAAAAACAGGAGAAAAATGACAACAGACTGCTTCACTTCTAATGACATCAAATGGTTTGAATCTGACATTGATGGGGAACTTGGAGAAACTACCATGAATTCCTCAATTCTTCTTTTCCTACTGCCCTCCATCTGGAGGAAGCTATCACCCAGGCATGGCAGAGCAAATTCTTCACTTCGATCTGTAGTCCTGCAATATTGTCTGACATGCACAAGAAAAATATAAGGTCAATTAACATTCCTGCTATATTGAAGAACTAGCATAAAAGTTCAAGTTTTTTGAGGTTTCATTCTCTGCATGACCTCCAGCAAAGTTACCCTGTTGGAGAGATTCAGTGTTTTTCAAGGGCAGCTGAAGCACTGCCTACATTAAAGAAGTTGGCATCAATGCAATTACATCAATACAGAGCACGTTGTCTTACTGTAGAAAGGGCCTTGCTGTCCTTTCAGGAATGAATCCTGAATATAGATCTTTCTGAAGGGAAAACAATGAATAAAGCAAATATAGACTTTACAGACATAACATGTTTTCTTCTTAATGGATAAACTTTTGATGGTGTTGAAGAAACTAGATTTTTTTTTTACTTCCTCAAGATTTCCATTGCTAGAAAATGTTTTCCAAATGACATATAATTTTCCTCCAGAAGCATTTTCTGCTGACAAGTGATCTAGTCATGCTGAAGTTCAGGAAAACAAAGATGCTTATTGAGAAATTTAGACACAATTAAAAGCTGAGATGTGAAAGGAAATTTACTGTTCTGCCTTGAATGTCCTGACTCACCAGAGGTGTAGGATCTCTTTATTACCAGCTGTGTGCAGAAGATCTTCATTGTTTCTTTTGCACAATGAAATAAGGGAGGGTGATAAGGGAGGATTCAAAATGGGAAGCTGTAGGATCTGTGGATGCTATTAAAAAAATAAATAAATTAAACTTGGCTTCTCACCCAGAATTTACTTTCCAAATGGGAGATGCAGCCAAAGAGTGGACTTGCCTGGGGTTTGCTGTCTCTTACAGTGGTACATCAGAAGTTGCTCTTCTCCTTCACCTGCTTCATATCTTACTACTCCACAAGTGGGATTCAGATCCATATTCAGCCACTTGAAAGTGGCTGGTGCCTGGACTGACAAAAGAGAAGAGGCTTTAAGTGACTACATTTTTTTCTAGTCCTCTGATTCACAAATCATAAATGCACTTTCATTCAGACAGCATGAACCAGGGGATGATGAAAACACGTTACCATTGTCATTCTTTTGTAGGCAGGGCAGCACTAGCAATGAAACACTTTTCAATAGTACTGATAATTGGAATTTAAGGATCAAGAGGTTGGAGAGTGTTTTTTCAATAATCCTAACAAGTGATGTTGACTGACTATGATGAAAGTAAAATGATGAACTATAACTACAGTCCCTGAGAAGTCTTCTTGTGTACCTCTTAAGCATTCCCAATCTGGTACCTCACTGTCAGCTCCTCTTGGCTTAGAGAAGAGTCACTGAGGATTGCATTTGTCCAAGAGAGTCTATTTTTTGCTTCCATTCAAGTTGTTTTATGTTCCCTTGCACCTTTTCTCATTTACAACAGAACTGCATACCATACTCCTAAATGCACTGGCAACCACAGCTTCAGATGAGGTTTTCTTTATGTGCCTGCTCATTCATAACTGTCAACTTGAATAACAATATCAAAATATTTTCAGATTATCTATTTGATTGGAGCAACTAGAGAGAACGATATGCCAGACATTACTCCACAAGGGAAAGCCAATGTGTGTTCTGCTTTGCTTAACTGATCCCCGACTTTGTGTCTTTTGAAACTATTATGCCTAGCTTAAGCTCAGTGATACTTCAGTAAATATCCTTGCTCTACAGGGTATGTCATGAGACTGGACACTCATGCATCTATCTCATCTAAATGGCTTTCACAATAATTCTGTATTTTTAGGAAAAGCTTCATTTTCTGTTGTAGACCACATATAATGGCAACCTGAACCCATCTAATACGACTGTACCATTGCTACTTTGCTCCCCTTGAGTGTATGTCATGATGAATTTTTTTTCCTCCTGGCCTAATGTGGAATATTCTGGGCCAACAAATCAATGAAGGATTGGTTGACAGTGATTTTAGCCCAGTTTCTGTCATGACAATGCTTGTTTTTCCATCCACTTGTTATAACCTTACCCCACCCTACCCTGTTCATAATAATCACACAGTTTCTCCAAGTTCTGTAGCTGATGCAAAAAAATGACAAGGGATCTCTTCAGTGCAGGAATATAACCTAGCTCCTGGCTGCCTAGAGGCACTCTGGGCTTTGCTCTCTTCCTCTGTGGCAATTTTGATATTAGAGTGACTGAGTGAGTACCTTCTTCCAATCTCTGTGATCTGTGTGTGTACAAAGAAGATGATCTTCTGCAATTTAGTTTATCTCCTGCTAAAGCAGACTATGTGGCAGGTAACTACTTTTCACAATGCCATCCAATCAGTCGTGTTGACACTCTGGTGTCACCTTTGTGGCAGCTACTTCATAGAGATAACAGAATGCTGGTAGCCAATCAGATTTTGCTGATAGTGGTACCACAGAGTCTGTCCGAAGGGGAGACTGTGCACACTCACAGCTTGACAATAATGATATAATTGAAATGGCAAAGCCCGGAGAGGCTAATGTAGCAACCTATTATAGGTGAATGCATATGTACAGCCCTATTGTAGGGTAGTGGCATACAAGGGGCTAGACAGTCTTTGAGCCTCTCATTTCAGCAAAGTTTAAAAGTGTTAGTCTAGTCATAAATAATTTTCAGACTTCTTTTCAGAGGAGTGAACTTCATGGCTGACATCTCTTCTCTCACACGAGCCAGGGGAGCAGCCACTCTGTCCACATCGCACTTGCCTTTCCTGTGACAGAGGAGCAGGAGCTGCTCTGTGCCATGTCCCCAGACGGCGAGCAGGGAATTCTCTCTCGTGCGCCTCCGGTGAAGGCAGCGGGGAAATGCAGGGAAATGCAGCGAGCAGCACAGCACAATTCTTCTGGCCACCGCAAGAGCCCCGTGTGCTGAGTCACCTCACACGTACTCGGGGAGCAGCCAAGCGTGGCCGCTCAGACTGGGTGTTCTAAATCATTGTAACCTTTTGCAATGTTTTAAGTTTGCTACTTTAAAAAAGAATAAATCTATTTAGTTTCTACTTCTGAATTTCTTCTTTATACTCTAGTGCGCTCCTCGCAGAAGCAAGAACTATAGACATGTACTCTGGGGAGATGGGTTATTTCTCTAGAATGAAATGAAAAATATTCCCCACGGTTTTTCTGGAATAGGGATGCAAAAATGTTGGTCCTCTGTGTTTGCTATGCTCTTGCATCCTTTTCCCTACAAAAGTGGAATGCACCCTCTCTTGCAATTAATCTTCATGATTCCAGTGGTAGGTGAAGGTACTTCCAGTTATTTGTTCTTGGCTTGAGGAAATCTGGAATTAAGTGTCCAAATTAGGTCATCCATCTAGAAAAGCTTTTCTAAAGCTTTTCTAAAACCTCTGTTAAGTGCTTTATATCCAACAACTGACATGGAAAAACTTTCATATGCTTCCTCCTGTGCACATCCACCTCCCTTACAATCTTCATTGCTCCTGCATGCGCAGTTGCCACGTGTGGAGTTGCCCATGAGAGTGTGGATGGTATAGGTGGTTGTGCTCCCCCTCCCCAGCTTACCCGGGCAGGTTTTTATCCTGGCTTTTGAAATCACACCAAAGCTCATTCATCTTCATCAGCCCTGGCAGATAAATCATATTAACAGTAGTGCAGCTGCACTCATGGCTGACAATGGGGTATATTTTTCATAGTGTGGTAAAGGCAAGAGTCCTCCTGCTTCCCTGTAAATTGAGCAGTGTGTCTGTTTCAAATGATGAGATGAGCAAATAGACACAGTTTTCTGGGGCATGTGCTAGATGGAGCTGCTGTTCATGCTCAAGGTAGCCTGTACCATGCCTCTTTGCTGCCTGAAAGACTTGTGACTCCAAGCTGCTTACTTACAGAGCCTTGCCCTGTATTGTGCTTCTCTTGTGAGATATTTTGAAATTTTCATGCTAAAATTAATGTTTTTTTCTCTACTGGTGGAGAAAGTATCACTTCTCAATTTGTATGGAGCGTGTGGAGACTGATTATTTTGCAGACAAGGCTAAGTGAATATTTTTCCCTGTTTTCACTTGGGGGCTGGAGTGACTCAGGACATGTGCTCATGAGGCCAAGCACATCATGGCTCAGCACAGAGCTTGGGTTATGGTTATCCTGCAGTCACACAGTGGCAGCTTTAACATCCCAGTTGCTTCATCCTCCCCTGAATATTCTTTGTGTTTTGCAGAGCATGTGCATGTCAGACAGAGAGCTGAGTAAAGGGAGGTGCTCTGGGTTTAAGTTCATCCCAGAGAATTTCAATGAAAAATATGTTTTAGAGCTGTAACCTCACAAACAGGTGAGAGGTTTCCAGAGTCAAATTAAACAAACAGAGAGGATGGGTGACCTTGAGCTTCTGCTCCATCCTGGCAGAAGCTGCACTGCCTCCCAGCTACCCCTCACCTGTGCCACACCTGTGTTCCCCATACAAAGCCCTTCCATACAGGATGAAGCTGGCAGGCACACAGTAGTCTCATGCAGGGCTGTTTGCAACATGAGAGGCATGTGAGCCCAAACATACCCCAAAAAGGAATCTATGCTTTCCCAGGCATATAATAAATGCAAGAAGGGGTGAAATGCTGTGGATAAATGGCTCAGACTACTACTCTGTTCTCAGAGATAAGGTACTGGGACCAACACAGGGGGGTAGCTGTGTATAATCCTGCTTTAAATGTACAGGCAGAACGCACATTATAGTGCTGAGCGCTCTGAGGCACTACTGCTCTGTTATTTCCAACATTGTGTGTTGGGGGAAATTGAAGGAAGACTCAGATTCAGTCCATTCTCAGTCAGTAAGGGGAAGAAAGATGCAGAGATAGTCCCAAAGTGGGCCTGGAGCAGGCGGTCATGGAGAGAATCGAGGAGGGAGAAAAGCTACCCTTCCCCCAAATTGGGGGTGGAGGGTAGCTGAGCAACAGAAACCTGTCAGGATAGTAACTAATAACAATTAATAATTTATTGTACATCAAATAGCTCTTTTCCTCCTGGTTTCCAAAAGCTCTTTGCAGACTATATATAGCGACTGCATTACAGTGTGGTGTGCACTTTTCAGCAGCATGGTTTAGGAAAAGCCCTGCTGCTGAGGCACAGTGGAGCCCCATCAGCCCAGAGGAACACTAGGAAAAGATTTTCACCCTCAGTCCTGCCTGCTTCACTGTTTAAAAGAAAAGAATAAAAAGAAGTGCACTGGAGCAATCATTTGATGAGTACAAAGAAGGCAGAGCATTGTATGGGTGTTATTTCTTCCTGCCTACAAAGACAGGCTGTCCCAATAAATTCAATTGCATAGACATTGAGAGAAGGAGGACGGGGGTTGAAGGAAACAAATGCACTTTAGAAAGCCTATGATAATGACTTAAAATTGCTTTTCTTCATAATTGCAATTTTAAGAGCTGACATCTAGTGATAAGCCAAGTGCTAGATGTTGATAGCTCACAGAACATGGGGTCTTAAACACTGGCTGTTACACTAATTCTTATCTATCCTTGGACTCCTTCAATTCAGAAAGAGGATAATGTTGCTTCTAAGGCAGTTGAGGGAAGGTGAATTAGGAGCAGCACATGTGAACACCCAGAGAGAGCAGGTCTGCTGACAGACACACTGTCATGCATTGTCCCATTTTCTCACTGCATCTGGATTTGTTCCTCTCTGCCCCAAAGGGCTGCCTTCACTTCCCTGAGGGACACACAGAGCAGGCATCTGAAGGGCAGAGCCCAGCACCACAGGACAGGAGGTACAGAAGCATATGTCCTCCCTGGAGGGCTGCAGGCAGTGTAATGCTTGTAAAAAAGCAATTAAAAGAGCTGAGCAAACAAATGATAAATAATGTAGTAGGAGTTGGTGTAATGAAGCTCCTTAGGAAAGCTGGCCCTTAGGCCAGCCTCCAGTTCCCTGAACCTGAGCAGGAGAAACCCCACCTCTTACAACCACCCAGTGCATAAAGTCACTTTGGAGGAGCAATTAGGGAAGAAGCTGCTTACTCCATTGCTCTTCAATCATATGCTGTTAAGTTTAGGGGGTGATGGAAAACCCCAGTGGATTGACTGAGGCTGCTTTTTGTAAGTGAAAGCTTACTTATGTAAATGTGTTTAAGAGGTGCCTTTCAGTGAAACTGTTTGCTACATTTCCTGAAAAGAGCTAATGGAAAAGCTCTCCTTAAAGATGATGCAGTTAGGACTGTGTTATGGATTTCACCTGTGGATGCCTGAAACTCAGGTGACCAGATACAGAGATTATCTCTTCGGGGTATGGCCCTGTTAGACACAAATGCTGAACTGTCAGGAGACTTCCCATTTCCTGCTTGTTTCATTAGGCTTTGATAGACACATAGTGCTTTGAGTGCATTTTGGGTTGTAGCTCTTGCCAAAGTCAGTTGGAGCGATGAGATCATGGGATTTTCTTGTTTTTTCCCTTTCTTGCCTATGCTTAGATTTATAATTATGAAGATCTCCATCCCTATGGAGAGACTGATTTTGTCATGGAGCTTGCAGTTACTATTAGCAATAAATGGTCCTCACAGCTTTGTGCCAAGGGGATTGAGAATGAACTGATGTTGGAAAGAGATTAATGAAAAAACATGGCCTAGCTTGAAAACCTCACCTAAACTCCTGTTCAGTTTGTGCTTGGAAGGGGGGCAAGGAAATTTTATCTTTAGGCTGCAATCCTTGTATACTGCTCTTGCAGCAGCCTTGAGGTTTTGGTAAGAGGGCATGGATTTCCCCATGTCCTGAAGAATAACGAAGAAAACTGGAGTAGCTCACTCCAACTTCTCCTGTCAGGCTGTGTGCCTCAGGGGAGGGCAGGAAACATCACTGAGTATTGGAAGGGATGCTCTGGGAGGCTGCAGTCAGGTGAGATAGCAGCTTCTATGTGATCCAGCTAGAGAAAACAATGGCACAAGACCAAGTAATTCCCAGGACAGTGTCCTCTGCCTTGTTGACCTGGGCAGTCCCACTTGGGCACTGCCATTTGATTCTTTCGTGGTGCTGACACCTCCCCCAAATACTGATATATCCTAACACGATGATGATGGTATTTAGTATCAGTGGGTTAGGCAGCTTAGGGTGGGTTTTCTCTGTATTTGTGCCATCCCTCATGATCTCACTGTGGGGCTGAACCCTGTTTCTGGGTGAATTTATCCTCCAGAATGCAGCCCCCCTTTGGCTGTGGTCCTCCACACTACATCCCTCCTCACTCAGCTGTAACCTGCAGGACCCCCATTGACACATCTGGTGGCACCAGCTGTCTGCTCCAGCACTTTCCTGGAGAAGGGAGCATATTTCAGCCCTTCCCCTCCAATGGAGCAGGGAGTTCCCAAAGGATGGAAAGGGAAGAAATAGAAGCAGACAAGGAGGAGCATCTTTCAGTGGGGCAGGCAGTGCAAAAAGTGATACCAGGCTGATAGAGAAGATGCTGTAACACTGCAGTAGCCCCTGTTGGATTTCTCATCTAAGCTCTAGACTCCATAGTGAGCAGGACAAAATCTAGCTGTATCTGCAGCTTATGTTCACCTCCTTACCTTGTACTGGTTTTCTTGTCCAACTATTTCCATTTCTCTCTTCTAACTGTTAATTAATCTCTCGGTTTTCCTTCAGTCTCACTGAAGGAAAGTTTCTTCCACGCCAATTCACAGACCCAATATCCTGACACACACTTCACTCATCCAAGCTGAGCTTCTTCCCCAGCTCTAGATTCTGAACCTTTTCTTGTAACTATCCCTGTAAGGGCCCTTAGAACTGATCTGTGTGTTTTGCCACCTACTGATCCATTGTGTCTTATCAATTGAGACACTCCTGCTGCTGGTTATTCAGCGTACAGATGTCCCTGCTCTTTACTGAAGAAACCAGAGCTGTGTCTCTCAGGAACTCAGGGAGAACAGCAGTGTTTCCACAGAGCAGTCTCAGTGCAGACAAAATCTTCAAAGTATATTCCCACTAGATCTAACATAATTCTTGAGGTTCAGCATGTGGACTTTCACTTCATAGTTTTCTGTCATGGTAAATTTATCTGTATTTTTCTTGGCTGTGTTGATGGCATATCTCTGGCATGAAGCCCATGGTCCTGCCAAATGTCATGTTCCTGCTGCCCATTTGGGACCATAGAGCCTCCCTTGAAGTTGAAAGGTACCAACTTTCCTTCTGTTTCTTTACAGGATCTCAAACAGTAGCTGAGCTTTTGCAGAGGGGAACAAAATTGAAGGGGATGGGGGGTAACCCAATGCAATAACTCCAGTGTTCAGTGTACTACTTCCCTCCCATAAATCAAGTCTTGGAAGTTTCTAAGGGACTAAAGCAATGATGCATCAGACACTATACAGGAACAGGCCTACCTGCAACAAATATTTTTAATATTGGCTTTGTTTTGAGCATATGCTTTTACAAGAGACTATTAGGGGAAACCTACAGTACTAGGAGGGTTTGGCATAGACCTGGCCCATTGTCTTCTTTACAGCAGAAGCTTGTCTTTTTTCAGTGGTGGGGAGGCGAGATAGTGAGAGGGAAAATTTAGGGGAACAGGGAATGCTGGGTGGAAAATGTTCATTCAGTGATTATTGCATTGTTCAGGCCTCATCTTTGCTTTGCATCCATGACTTTTTTTCTCAAGTCTCTGGAGAGACTCTGTTTCTGCCTCCCCCATGTCCCCTGGAGGTCTCTGTAGCACAGCCTGCAAGGGGCTGTGAGCAGCGTGTGAGGATGGCTCAGTGCCCACTGCATGGACTGGCCCCTTCTCCTTCATCCCCATCCTGGTGGCCACACCAGGTGCTTTTCCCAGAGCTCTGTAGCTTTTGCACACTCCTTTTACATAGCCCTGGGCAGGGAGCTGGCAGGATGGGATGGAGGAGATGGTGACAGCAGGAAAGAAGGAGGAAATGGGGAAGGAGGGAGGAGACAGTGGGGGCCTGGGGAGAGAAGATCATTGCCTCTGATCTATTATGAATTCTCCTGGGAGACAGCCAGTAGGCTGGAAAGTGAATGATAGCCAAACCAGATGAGGAATTGTTCTGCGTCCCTGATGTATTTTATTCTCGACAGGCATTTAGTTTCTTTAACTATCAAACTAACTATTTCTCATATATATATTACATAAGCTCTGAGAGATAAGGCACACACACCATCAATCAACTCTTCTGTCAGAATTTCTTTACCTATTCTCTTTTTTTTTTTGTTTTGTTTTTTAATGCTTTCCACTTTTCTTTAAATTTCACTCAAAACAGGAGTATTGTTATGGAAAGTTGACCAAAATGTAATTGAAGGACTGTTTAACCACTTCACAAATCAGAATAAAAAAAGAGAAAGAACAAGCTGTGGTATTGTTTTGAAGCTGGATACAGAAAATAATGGAGCACTGGTGTATGGGGCTGTTTCTATCCATTGAGAGAACTCCTTCCATATGAAACATATTTGTCTGGCCTCCTTAGAAATCTAGCACTGGGAAGGTGGAGTATGAGCTCTTCAGGATTACAATAACTGATAATTCACCAAGAAACCTTCTTCACCTTTGAGCAGAGAATTATTTTCTTTAATTTTTCACAATGACCAACATATGACATCTGCACCCACAGAAAGAATAGAATCAAAGAATCCATGAGTTAGGCTGAAAGAGACCTTTAAGATCATTGAGTCCAGGAAGACACGCTGCTGTTATCTGTCTGGACCCACTGGCTGGATTGTGTAGAGAAAGGGAAATGTGTAGGAGCACAGAGAGAAGCTTTCAAAGCATCCTGTTAGTTCCACGTATTCCCAGCTCCATGTTCCCTCTGCCCATACCAGCCTGGCCCAGGCTCCACACAGAGTGTGGCAGAGTCCTTGGTGTGCTCTTGACTCTCTTACAAAGCATCCCAGTGAAAGAAATGGTCAGAGCCCTCTTTATTAATGTCACTATCTTTCTGGCACGTAGATTAAAGAGAAAAATGAAAAAAGGCAACAAGACTCATGGATAACCCTGTAATTTCCAAATGCATTTGCTACTTAATATATGTGCCCAAGAGACTTTATGCAATGCATTGTTGTTCTCCATAACCCCTTAAAGCAACTGCACTGTAATTGAAGATTATTTGAGATTCAATATGGAACTTCTAATATGGTAAGAAGGAACAATGTGGCCCCATTCAATTTTTGGATCTCAATTTCAGAGTTGCTGAGTATCTAGTGTACCATCTAAAACCAGAAAGAGTGATGACACTCTGAGAACCAGGATGGCCCTTGTATTTTTTCTTTTCTGATTTCACCTTAAATTAACCAGACATTTTTTTTTGTGCTTCTTAACTCAGCCTTTTATTATGTTTGATAGAGTGAAAGAATGTTTTTTTCCTCCCCTTGTATCTTGCACAATGGAGAACATAATGCTTTTGCTTTGAAGTCTTTGCTGCTATCCTGCCTACAAAGTCAGGCCTATCTTTTGGTTTCCAGTTTAATTAAATGTGCCTATATGGAACAAGAAAGCTGTCATGAAGAGCCTGAAATGGCCTCTTGCTCTTATGATAGCACACAGCCTCTGACAACTTTGGAGTAAGTTCTTCTTGTACCGGCACATGCTGGATTTTGTACCATGCCTGGCTTGTTTTATGTGCAGAGAACAGTAAGAAAAATTGTGGTTATTCTCTGGGCTAAGGTCCTTTGTTGTCAATCTGAAATGACTGGGTTGATGCAGCAATTCTTTGTCTTTCTGCCTACACCAGAAGAACTAGCTGACCTCAACCAATCTTAGATGAAGGTGCTTTCTTCAGCCAAGTCTTGCAAGTTATAGTTGAGCATGCTTGGGTTAGTCTGAACTGGGCGTGCCTTGAAATTATACCAAAGCTGTAGAAACTGAAGTCCTCTATGTAACACAATATTGTAATGCTTTTTTTTATCCATTTAATTTAGAGCACCTCTGCATGCTTCTAGTAATTCCAATCGAGTGTTTTCTGTGACCATTTGCTGCACAGTGTCCCTGTGGCATAAAAAACCCTCATAACCAGGAAGTACACTGGATTTTCAACAGGTTTGTGGTAGAAGCTATTTGGTGTTTAATCCTGGCAGAATTACTTGTATCACTAGAAGCAGCTGGGTTTGTCCCATTCAATATTGCATTATGAGGTGGAGTGGAACAAGAAATCACCCAATCTCCGATTGGCAGGAGTTGCTGGAGGATATCTGTTTGAATGATGCTTGTCAATAGACCTACACTGGAATTAATTTAAACCCATAGTTTATTTACTAGGATTTCATACTCTTGATAACTTATATTGATTGTTGAACCTTAGTTTTCGTCTCCTTATAATTAGAAATGCACCCAATTATCTACATCCAGAGTTGCACCTTTAGTGCTCCATGTGAGGATACCTAAGTTGGTCTTCAGCCATTGATTTCATCCCGATCACTTGAAGATGAGTATCACATAATCCCTCTGAAAGAGATTCTAGCAACATTTTGGGAACTACTACTTGGATCCAATGCACAAACAGCCCTCCCCAATGCTCAGTGGGCCTGCACACTGAAAGAAAGGTTTAACATCACTAGAGTACTTACCTTTGCCCCAAGAATCATAGGTAATTTAGAAGTGACTCTTTACAGCTTTCAACAAATACACAATTTCTAATTGTGTATTTGTTGGCATAGACTGAATACTCTTACTTCTCTTATTTAGGGTAAACTGTCCCACGTGTGCCATGGCCAGCAGGAAAGCCAGTCACCAGTATTACAGCAGCTAATACGTCTGTGATATTATGCTGATAGAATGCTGACAAGGACCTCATTCCCAAAATGTTTTCTGTTGTCATAAGGTATCTTGCTTTAGAAGTCAGAAGAGAGCAGCTGGACCAAATTCTTTTATGCATTATGAGCATGAAGTCTCATTTATAGAGGTCTTATTCTGTTACTCCAACTTCAGTGTTTTCCGGGCAGCAAGGCCATAGTGACATTGCTCTTGCACAAAAACTCTTTGCTTCATAAACAGCTGGATAACAGTCAACAATTAACTGCTGTCAGGCACTACAAAAAGGGCAGTGGTATCAGTCCCACCTGTGATGTGTGACATCACAGGTCATTCTTAACTTTCACTTAAATTGTGCTAGCATGTTTTTCAGTGCCAATATATAGAAAAGTCTTGCTATGTACACCTTGTGAATTGGAGATTTGGCAAACACATTGCAGGTTTTTCAAGTGCTTGGCTTCTTCAGCTTAGGACATATCCTCAGATGTGCCTAGTCAGTACCATGCAGCTCCTTCTTAGGGTTAAAATTTGAATAGGGATCAGCATCTTTGAAAGAATTACCTGCTTATTTTGAAGCATAGCTGAATGCCAAGTTCCTCTGAAAATTTGGCTCACAGTGCCCTCGACTTTCCCTCAGTCCAAATGAATACAGAAGGGAGGAGTTCCTTCATATTCCACAAAGTTTACTACCCTATGCCCTTTGAACATCACTCTTTGACAGCGCTGCACAATTTCTCTTTTGTCTGTATGCCACTATTGCTAGCCTATGTCTGATCAATTTGCATTTGCTTTGGAAATACTGAATAAAGGCCTTGAATGGCAGTGGAGGCCTTGGATCTTCTTTTAAATTTTGAGGAATTTCTGGCTTGTCACTCTGTTCTCTGTTGACCTGCATCTTTGCCTTGTTTGTCCAGTTCTACAGTGCATCTTTGCCAGAACTCGTGTCAGCTGCTACAGTATAAAATCTATATAACAAAAAGAGCTTCTGTCACATAAGATGGACCCACAATGATTATCTTTTCAGTTCTTTTCCTTCCCTGTTTGCCATGATTCTTCTACAAATCCAGCTCAAGGAACTTTGCCAAGCACTCACTATATAGTAAGTATGACATGACCTCTCCCTGATGCTGATCCCAGATGGGATGGAATAGAAAATTTCCATAATATTAATCTTTTCTAATCTCCAAAAAGGGATACACATCCAAACTGCCGACTGGGAATGGTCCCTGGACTACCCTGCGAATTCCCACCATACGCCCTAGAACTATTTAGGACACTGGAACTTGGGTTGGGCCCAAAGCATGCCAGGAGTTGCTCTAACAGATGAAAAATGCAGGATATGAGATCCAGGTGCCTAGAAAAGCTACTGACACTATTATTTATTGAATCCGATGAAGCCATGATGTTCACATACTTTTTGATGCTGTCCTTGTGTTTATAGGAGCCCTCCAAGCAGAATGAGGTCTCTCTTACAATGATTTGCCTTATTGCTCATTAAGCATGGTCACTACTTAATGTATTACACTTGGATTCTCTGAAACATCTTTAGCTGCTCTTTTTGTTGGCACAGCAATACTGCCTGCTTTCTGAAAGGTCAGGGCTTTTTTGGACAACAGTGTCATTTGGATACTTTCTTATGTAACTGTTACACTAACTCGTCCTTTTAATGAATACTTAAATTTATTCAAAGATCATAAACCTTGGTGAGCATCTTCACTTTGGGTACATAATGGCCAGAGTATTCAGTGGGATTTTGATCACAGTTATTAAATCAAAATCTCTCCATGTTAATGAACAGCTTAAGAGTGAGAAAGGCTCCCATAGCATCACCAGAGTCTTAGGCAATGCAGTCCTCTGCCTTTCACTTGTAATATAATCTGCAATATAACAGAGTTTGTTCTAGTGCAATAACTTTCCACTCTCTTCTCTTTCATTACCTTCAGTCACGTGGCCCAGAGTTGCCATCATGGTAGTTACTGAGAAGACTGTTAATGACAAACAAAAGATGAGGAGAAAAAAAAATCACTTATTTCCGTGAATCACTGTTTTGTCTAATGGCTTTCTAACAAATACTTTTTCCATGCCTGATTCAAGATGTTAAGGAAATGAAAAATAGCCTTAATCACAGTAGGGGCTGTAGTTGGAAAATGAACCCCATTTATTGATGAGCTGTCCCATAATTCTCCTGTGGAAGGGTACTGCTATGCTCTCCAACCTGCACCGTGTGGATCCAAGTGAGCACAGGAAAAGTTATTAAGAAAAGCTTATATCATGAAGCTTAGACTGACACTGTTAGGGTCCACACCTTCATTGTGAAACACACAGAAAATTTTAGGTGCCACAAACCCAAAAATGTTGAAAACCACTTTTCCATAATTGATAGCAATTACGGAGTAGACAGCCCCCAGAGGCAAAATGGTTATCTCCTCAGATCTCATCTTCCTGGGTTTGGAACTAGAATTTAGATTTAGGCCCATCATGGTTTTCAACAGTATTGGCCCAATTAGTCTAATGAGAAATTTTATTGTTTGTTTTACTGTTGAATCGAAGGATTGAGTATATGGATTCTTTTTTTAATGGGGTAGGAAAGCTTGAAGGCTTTTTCTGATGGGATTTTTATAACCACCATGGAGATGAATGGTCAAGTGCCATGGAGCATTATGTTGATCATACACTGTTTCCAAGGAAACTCGGGATGGAGTTTCTAGAAGCCTTTTGTGTAGAGCAGCCAAGCTGCATCCCATCTCTGTCAGAAGTAGGGTCCCAGGATAGGAGTGTGACTCAGCTGAAGAGCTACATGCATCACCTAAAGCAGAGAGGTAGGATAAATACCTAAGTGAAGAACATCATAGGCTTGGTGCTTTGGGCCATGCTATGAACAGCCAACAGATTTTTGTAGCCAAGCCTATAAATGGTTAAGTTACTGCCACTTAATTTTCTGGAACAGGAATCTGAGAGATGCAGGTCACTTCAAAAGAATGGGCATTGACAGGAGAGTGCTGCCACCTGTATCAGGCAGCCAAAAATGCTCCTTCTCTGAGCTGGGCATGCAGCCCCTGGAGGGTGGTACCCAGCAGCACTGCCTGTGGATCCTGGCCAAGAGAATGAAAAGCTGATTTAGCTGTATATTTCACTGTGTGGGCCACTGAAGGACAGCATTTAGCATTGTTTAAAGGGAAGGCTGGGAAAAGGTTAGGCAGGATGTTTGTTGGGGCTGATTTTTATTATTTGAATAACACAAACACACCTGCACACACAAAAGTACTGTTCTAAGCAAAAAATGTAACATTTTCTCAATTCTTTTCCCTTCCTCCACAAAATTAATGGCTTTACCAGAGGCTTCAACCAGAAATCTTTCAATCTGTCCTACAGCATATTGGAATAGTTACCACAGTACAACTTTCCTTAGTGTAGATGCAGCAAAATCAGTAGAAAAGTACTTTATTTTCTGCAGGAACAAGGAATAAAATGTAATAACATAAGATAGGTTTAAACAGGCATTAGTATCTCAATAGAAAGATAGAGATGATCCATGCATAATTTTCTATAAATAAAACTGGTTTAAATGATAGTTGCTTGAAGGTCAGAGATACTGATAGGATTTTTTAATATTTTTTCAACACAGCAAACTTCAGTCCAGAGGCCATCTTTTAGAATGTGCTTGTTCTAGTCTGTAAGCTTTGGGTGGCCAGTCCTCACTTGTCGTAGCTGTTGGACAGTAGCATTAAAAAGCTGATCTTCTTGGCAAGAAATGAAAAAAAATATTTCAGAAACTACTCCAGAACTGGTGGAAAAAGCAGAGGCTGGGGCAACCAATTCTGAAACTTTGAAGGCCAAAATTGCTTGGAAGCATGGGGGAAGGACCCATTTCCCACCTTCAACCTACCAAAAAAAACCCCAAAAAACTTCAGTTAAGATTTTCAACAAAAATGTTTATCCTTGTATAATTTCCCAGTTAAAAACAAAAAAAAAAGGATTTTAATATTTTAAAATTTTTATTTCATAGCACTATTTCTCAGTGAAAATTTTGATAATAGTGATAGACAGAAAATGCTAGAGGGAAGATAAAAAATAACAGACTTTTCAAATAACTTTCCTGTTTAAACAAAACAAATTAAAAAAAAGTTCCCATGTCTTATTAAAAAAAAAAAAAACAAAACCAAGAGCAAACTAACAAGGCCCCCCACCCAAAAAAAAAACCCCAAATCCCAAACAAAACCCACACAACAAACAACAACAAAGCAGCAACAAAAAAACTTTTAAAGATCTACCTACTTTCAGATCACAACTGATACATTAAAACTCACATTTTAAATCCTGGCTCCGTGCCATTAACAAAGCACAGGTGTCATATGCTGCTATGAGAAAAGTACATGTTTTTTGAGAAAGCTGCTATGTTCTCATTGTACAGCTTCTGTGTAGATTTAAGGTCCAGATGTTCCTGAAATATTTTAGTGTTGGAGCACAAAAGTCTGCCTTGACCCCATTAATTAGATCTCTATATATTTGGGATCTTGAGTCACATGCTTTTTTGCTTGTGCAAAGATGCTTTCTGCTCCTGGTTGCTCTCATGCCAGCTAAAACACAAGTGAGGATCCAAGAGTACCCCTGAGCCACAAATGCAGAACACAAGTGACAGGATGTGCTTTTTGCATGCCTGTCTCAGCCTAGGAGCATAACACCAATTTTACTGGAGCCTCAGGCAGTCAGTTCTGGGCATACAAAATCTCTGTTTCCTCCAACAATTTATCAAAGCATTGAACTCTCAGGAATGTCTTACAGTTTTTATCACAAATTTATCTCTCTGCTCCTTGTTGTTCATGTTCCTGTTTTGTTTCTTCAGACCTGTTTTAATGAGTGTGTCTCTAACTTTGCATCCTTGGAACAGGCCCAACAATCATGTTACATGGTCTCTATCTCCCTGTAACATGGGATTCGTGCCAAAAACCACTCCTTGAGACTTAAAACAACAGCAACACAAACAAACAACCACAACAAACAAACCATAAACACCATGGTGAGAGCTTTTAGTCAGAGCTTTTACTCCAGGTGGTTGCCAGCTTCTTGCTTTCTGCTTCATCTTTTCTCTAAACTTTTATAGCCCCTAATCATCTGTAAAGCATTGCATACCCCTATGGTGCTATATAAATAAAATAACAATGATGCTCTTGAATTAATTGGGTGCGTTTGCAGACAGTAGTCTTATAATATCCCTACCTCTTTGTAAGACCTTCTCATGTGAGGCTGCAGATCCAATTGCCACAGATAATTCAGTTTTATATTGAAGATGTATAGGAAGAATCTTATTTTTTTCTCTTATGGGCCCTTTGCGGGGAGAATATGTTTTACTTCATTAAAGGTGCACATTAGGCAATTATCTTCCTGTTTCTCATTTTTTCCTCCTCCTTCTTACTCCTGAGTGTTACATTTCTCCTTACAAACTCCTGAATCTCATGGAGTTTTAGAAATTCCCATAAATGTCCTTTTTTTTAATTTTTAAATTTGGCAGGGACTAGATCTCTCTCCCAAGATATGACAGCATAATAATCCATAGCCCAAAGCTCGAGCCAACAATGCACAAGCAGCAGCATCCAGAAGTCAGGAGTGACAAGGTAGATGTACAGGTGCCCTTGTGGTGCTCATTCAGTCGTCGGGTCACTCGCACAAGGACTCTATCCTCATTTTGAGGGTTTGACTCATGAAGAGAGCAGGCACCAGCAGTGCCTTTGCTGGGTTGCTATCAGAGCTCAGATGAGTTGAGTCCTGCTGCTGGCTCTGGCAATAACCATGGGTGTACTACGGTATTTTCCTGTATGTAGATCTTGGGTTTGGCCCTCTATTTTTTAAAGCCTTAGTAAAGAAGAGGTTAATCCAACCAGGGGGCCTTGCTGGCACTAGAACATGATGAAAGCTAAAAAAAAATGGGAGCAATCCCTCTTAACCAGGCCTCTTACAGGTCCCTTATGACACCTAATGATGACTGTGATAAATCGCTTACATGTGATTTTGACCATCTACAATTAATCAACACATCCCATAGTATAAGACCAGTGCTCACTGGGGTGCAAGGTCACAGGTTTGCTCCTGACAGAGTTTCTGAATAAGAATAATCCTGTTCCTGCCACCTGGTTTCACAAAGTTCAGACAACAAAGGAGTCACCCAAAAGCTGGAAGGTCTCTGTCACTCAAGCGAGACTGACTTCCATGGGGGAAGTAACTCCTGGGAATGCAAGGTGATCATTGCCAGCAGTTTGGCAATGCTCTAAGTGTTGGTATTAACCACCCTTAGTAGGGTTGTTGGACCTGAGGAGCTCCTTATTCATCAGGCATAGGTGGGGAAGCATGGGGAAATCCAAAATCTAACAACTGCAGAGGTCACTGGAAAGATGTCAGACTTTTCAGCTCATAATCCTTAGACAAGAACCAGAAGAAAGGAAATCTAATAGTCTTCTCTAAATTTAGAATCCATTTGGAGAATAACCATAGAGATTCAAGGTAATGCCCAACATAAGAGACCATTAGCTTGTTAGGATCCCTTTTCTTTTGAAGTTATGGTCTATTTTCTAATTTTTTTTTCTATTTTCATTGTATAATTTTCCAATATCAGTTCCTCGCTCATCTGCTGCTTGTCTGGGCAGCTGCCATCTAAATCTACACCTTCCCTGCCCCTGTCTTCAACAGCCTGACAGTTGAAGCTGCAGATGGCCTCTTTTTCCTGCCTTCCTCTACAAGACAGTTTTCTGGAAGATCAGTTTCCCTTGACCTGTACCTGGTGGCATAGCAAAGATGCCATAAGGCATACATTAGGGCACTTTATAGGACATGGCATCCTTCATTCGCTGATCTTTGGCTGCAGACTGCATGTGTCACTGAGGCTCTGGAGGACCAGAGAAACCTTTTGTGCATTTGTTCTTGGCAACTCCATTAGAATCTCTATTACATTGATTACGGTGTAGTCTGGATCTTCTCTGTGAAAAACAACACAAGCTTTCCTTTGCAGAGGCGTACACTACCTGCATAACTCTACCCAGGAGCTGTCCATGAAAGATCAGACTTCCCAATTCAGACAGGCTTTTTTGACATTTTGCAAAAGAAAAGCATCTGGAAAGGAGCAAAAAGAGCCTTTAAATAAGTTTCTGCTGTAACTCGGAGCAGTATTTTCTCTTTTTTAATTCAAGCTGCACTCATTAATACTGAAGTAAGCTCCAGAACAATGCGATTTCCAGGTCTTGTTTTCTGACAACAGCCTGGTTGTCAGAATGTAAGAGAGTGTTCTTATTACTAGGAGTGGGAAACAAGAGATTCAAAAGCTAAACTGAAGCTATGTCTGCACTGCTACAAAACTGGTGTTGAGACCAAAGACCTTGCACCACATTTGTATCCTGTCCCTGTCGCTGGCATGCATAGTGCCAACTGGATGCTTGCATAAACCCAAGTTGCTAGTTGACCCAAGCAACTCACCAAGCGTGTTCAGGCAAACAGAGTGCTGGGGACTCTGAAATATGTGCCTGGTCAACAACCCAGCTTGCATTTATAAGTTTACACTCTGCACCACAGAGAATTTTGACCTTGAGGTACCCAGTCCATCTAAACCAAGCCTAAGAGTGTTGAATAAATTTAGTAGCTGACTACGAATATCTCTGCTATGACCTTCTTATGACTGTGACCACAGACAGTTTCATGGCAACCATAGCCACCTTCTGCCTTCAGTAGCAAATCTCTTCTGCTTAAGTTGAAGGATGGTTCTATTAGAGTCTTGTATTCTAAGTGTCAAAGTACAAGCAACCTGCTTCCCATACAGCCCCAAAATGTGCTGTATTTTGCTTCATTGATTTCTCAAGTGAAGTTGTCGGGGAGGTGGAATCACGGGCAGCCAGATATGGAATCATGGTTCAGTCTTGCATTTGCTCTGAGATCACTGGGGATGCAATGCAGCAATCTCAGTTTTACAAGATGCTTGCAAGGCATAACCTCTCCAGGGCACTTATTGAAATGAAACTCTGCACTTAGAGGGAAAAGTTGTACAGATTAAATGCATTTTTATATATTTTCCAATTCCTTGTTCACCCTGAATATCTTAGTAGTTTTTCAGAATACTCTCATCACTGTGCTCTATTTTCATCATTTTAACCAATGAAAAACAAAGGTTTATCCAAACTCCCTGAATGACCAAACAGACCCAAGAAATTTGTGACCAAGGAAGGACGTGAAATTTCTAGGACCTCATGGAACTTCCACTATAACATATAACTATATGCAATAGCATTCTGATTGTTTGGGCCCAGCAATAATACAGTAAAATCAAGTTTTTCAAGTCAGTGGAAATTGCATTTACTGCTGGACTGCACTTCCCTTCCTCTCCAAGATGCTAACTTCTGAGTCTACTTACAATAGAAATGTGTGCTGCTCTTGTTAGTTCACAGTAATTGTTGACTTTGCTGTAGCTGGGGAAAACTGCAGCAGGGATGCTGTTCTCTTGGCAATAAAATGCTTCTGCTTGTGGAAATAAAGAAATCCTTCTACTTGGAGAAGAAATGGATCTTCTTGGTGAGGATCACACCTTAAGGATCTATTTCAGGGCTCTGTAGATATAAAATAAGTGATCTTATGGAAAGCTCTTGCACAATTTCCTCAATCTCCTCATTTTTAAATTAGTAAAAATGATCTCCTGATTGACAGGTAAAGAGAAGTGTACAAAAATCAGTAATTTCTCTCATCTTGGATACTGCCACTTGTGTATAATTGTCATGGACTTTTGTGCATAGATGATTAAGTTGCTAGGGAGAGGGAAGGGCAAAAAGAAACACCACAGAATACTTTGGTATACTGGAAAGTATTGTTCTGGAGAAAAACCCCAGATCCGTATTTTCTGGCTGATCAAGTAAGCCCCTGGAGAAAGAATCTTGCCTAAGCTGCAGAAGAGGTTTTTGTTTAATACAGTTGTTCTCCTTATTCCCCACTCTCCTCTCCTCCCCTACTATTGATACATGGTCTGTGATTCCTTATCATAAATAAGATTTGTGAGCTCCTTGGGGAAATGGACTGTCTCTTTGCCTAGACTTGTGCAGCTTGTACAAGGGTATAAATAATAATAGTCATTAATGCTAATAATGTGGTTTTTAACCTCCTGATCATCATCTTTCTGATAAAATAGCTACAGAAAAGAAATCCTGCTTCGAAAAAGAAGCTAATGGCAGAGATTATTAACACTGCAAAGGCTAGCCGAGATCAGGTAGTGGCAAACTTAAAACTGTCTCCTCATGTTTTTCATTGAGTCAGTCTGCAAGTGCATCACAGACAAGTTTTTGAAATAGTAGGTGGGCTGTAGGCTCTTCTCTGGCCAAAGTGCTGTGTGTTTGTCTGTCTTTGCACCTGCTGTCCACAGCCTGAAATACTTTCTCAGCATCCTTTTGCAGAGCATGTATCTCTGCAGGCCCTGGTCTCATGAGGGCTCCGTATCACCCCTGCAGCACAAATGATCAGCAGTGGCAGGGGAGGTACACAGACACTCAGTATAGAGCAGGCAAGGGAAAGCAATGACCCAGTGACTTTGCTGTAGAGGGGACCTGGATCAGAGGCCACTGAGAGCCTTTCAACTGCTTTTATTTGGCTTGAGAGCTGATCTGTAGTGACACACAGAAATGTGGGGAGCCCTGCCTACACAAAAATTACTCTGTGCACATCACTGAAACCCAAGCATTTCCATGTCACTCATACCAAGAAGTGTCTTCTGGAACCTGTGTTTTAGCTGACGGAAGCTAAATACAACCATACAACCATAAATCCTAAATAGAACCATACAACCATAAATCCTCAATACAACCATATCTGCGTGTTTTCTGCTCTTCTGGGTAATGTCCTCACAGACTTGACTTCCCTTTCATGTTGCACTGATATTGTTGCTAGGATGGGCTAAAGACATAAATGAGGGGAAATTTGTAAGAAGATGTACTGTCAGTTATTTGACATCATATAGTTAAAAGTCAGGATACACTTCTGGGCATGCAAGCCCATATGCCTGGAAAGCCTGTTTTGTTTTGTTGTTTTAGCTATATTTTTCAGTTTAATAAAAGATATCACCACTTCCTACAAATCTTGCCTCATATTATTTACCTTTCAAGTCTCTATCCACAGTAATTTCTGCACTGGAGCTGTTAAAAAAAAGGAACAAATTGGCTCTTCCACTAATCATAAAGCACTCCCCCAGTCCCAAATATCTTAAACAGCCAAACCCTTGCTTGCTCAAGCTTTCAAAAATAAAAACAAAATCATAAAAAATACATCCTTGTGAAGGAGACTGGGTCTGAAAACATAACCCTAAAAACATAATTTCAGGATGTTGTGAAACACTGCAAGGAGACTCTTGCAATGGGAATGCTCACATGGCTCAAACTCCAGCTGCCTTCCAGACTGCTGAGTATGGATGCCCTTAAATAAAAAAAAATCATAAAAAAAAATAAAAAAATATGCTGCTTTTCTGTATTTCTGTCTAGAAAACATCACACTGTTCAGCTATGTGCAGGTCAGCTCTGCAGACAGTGAGACTGATGTCATTTGCCTCCCATATCTCATTGGGTGATAAGTACAGACTTGACAGTCATTTCTTTGGGACCTTCTTGTGTCAGGTGGATGTGCTGGAGCTCAGTCAGGGAGGCACAGGCAGGAAATGGCTGCAATTTCCTTTCCTGCTTTGCCTAAACAACAAAGGACAAATTTCAGAGGTGCCTAGGCATAAGGCAGTCCTGTCTCTGAAGTCAACCCACAATTTATCTAGCAAAGCCAACAAGCCGTAGCCTGAAGATGGAAGTACCAGCTGGGGAGCCCGATGCTTGACTTGCTGGGACCATGGGTCAGGGAACTGGGCTGCAGCATCCAGCAGCTCCTCCCCGGCGGGCACAGAGCGTTAATGGAGGGAAGCACAAGGCCACCAGCTGTGACCAAAGATCTGAAAGGCAATGGCTGGGATAAAAGGGCTGCTTCTGGGTAGAGTGGGGTGGGCACTAGGAAAGCTGGGTGCTATGTCAAGGAAAGATCTGTGGTAGAGTATTGCCTGGGGGAATGTGCCCTGAGTCCCAGGAGGAGAGAGAAAGGTCTGCGCTGCCAGGCTCTGGTGGAGATTTAAAGACCAGGGGGCTGCAAAAACACTTCTTAAAAGGCTCTCTGTAGTGTTGAGGGATTCCTTGTGCCTCTGAGGAAGCCAGTTAGTACTGGCTGTGGCAAGGGTTTTGTGGTGTAACCGCCTCTCCCTTTGGATTGTGGATTCCCTGGTGCTCAAAGGAGCTGAACAGAATTATTATTTTTATTCCCGGCTTGAAAGAGCTGACTCTTTTCCCACAAAAAAACATGACAACTCAAAAAATTATCTGCCAAAGTTTGGGGATTTTTGGGTTTTTTTCCTGGGTGCTAGCCAATTTTCTTCTTCTTGTTGTCATTCACACTTGCAGATTTCCTGTAAAATCTTACAAATGTTGAAAGAGCGGAGGCCCTTTCTGCAGAACTTTGTGTGTGTATTTCCATAAAGGCTGGTTTCTACATGCCCGTGTTTCAGGCTTTCTCAGAGTGGCCTGGGTGAGGCTCCCCTTGGAGAAGGAGTTGGCACCATGGATACAGTGTGGTAGACATGCTGATAGCATCTGTCATGCCATTTATTTTATGTTCTAATTATGCGACAACGCCAATGTGTGAATGTATACTGCTGGCAAATGCTTTTTTGTGACGTATCCTTTTATGTGACCTAACTTGTAAAGGAGGTGGGTCTGCTAAGGCTGCTGCTAGAGGAACTCAGCCATTTGTGCTGTACCAGTTCATGCAACACATTTGTCTCCGAGAGTTCTGGGTTCAGTCCCCGCTGCGTCATTGCACCATTGTTGGAATTAAATGAAGGTTCTTTCCATCTCCTCCTTCTTCCCACTGCTCCTTGAGTGCTGTTGCTACCTCATTGGCTGGCTATTTCTGTGGATTTTCATCTTAGGGAATTGCTATGTAGTCATATGCAACCTTCCATAGTTGCTGGCCTGGCATTTATTTGATAAAAAAAGCTACTTTCAACTTGGAGTCTTGTGGAAACCCTGATGGAAAATCTTCCCCTTCAAGAAGCCTCAAGAAGACACTGCCTTATTTGATGAGTTTCACAGGAAGACAGTGGAGAAGAAAAGAGATGGGAACAGTAGTGGTGGGAGGCAAGAAGCTGAGAGAGGGAGAAGGTGGGAATATAGATGAGGAGTATGAGGTGGCAGAAAGGAAAGAACAGGTGGACAGTGTGGTTTGAGTAGGGTTGTCTTCTCTTGAATGTCCAGCTGAAGGCAAATGAGAAACACAAATGCTGTTTTCTCAGTCTACACAAAGGAGCTTAATCAGGTGTGAGACTATTTATCATGGTCTTGAGGCCCTTGCATCCCTTCTAAGAGAACTCACATTTCTGGACACTGCAGTCCTTGACCTTGGACGGTGGAGGGTTTCACAGAACCACATGACAAATGAGTATTTCTTGCAGATTGAACATCTCCTTCCACCCCCTTTGCCAAGATCACATGCAGTACATGCCACAGCACTCTTCTAAATCACACTGAAATGCACTATTTATCATGAGTGCACCAGTCCAAAGCCATGAAACACACAGATAAAACACTCAATAAAACAAGAAGTAATATACATACGTCTAAAACAGATATACATACACTAAAACACACAGAAAAGCCACTTCTGGGTAATATATGTCTCTTGCCTCCTGCTCACTTTACCAAGCTCTCTTAACTTGCAATTTCAGGAATACTCATTCTCTTATGTAAACCCTGCAAAATTTGCATTGTGTT
Organism: Agelaius tricolor; assembly: GCF_023055355.1. Taxonomy (NCBI): domain Eukaryota; kingdom Metazoa; phylum Chordata; class Aves; order Passeriformes; family Icteridae; genus Agelaius; species Agelaius tricolor. The sequence goes on from NW_027269269.1 coordinate 25,185,531, forward strand.
TCCAATACTATTTCTATTACAGTAAAAAAACCACTAAGCCTTTTGTTAATGCAACATTACATTTGCACAGTTAAATAACAGTAATTTGAAAAAATCTGTAATAGAAAAGTTAAAAGTTCCTCCATCAACTTTAGCATGCCTGCTTGAGAAGTATTTAATGGTAGGTTTAGGATAGAAACTTGGAAGAGAAAATATTATGTGTGTGCTGCACAATCAAGTTAATATTGATATTGCTTGAAGTGACTAAAGCTAAGATGAAATAGAAATGGAAGTGTGAGTGCTTAAACAGTTAATTGCACAAAGCACATTTATTTATTAAAAATGGACAAGCATCCATGCTCGGTGCATCTAAATCCATTCACTCAGCCCTAATGAAACACTTTCACTATGCATTAAAAGTAGCTGGCTTTCAATCAATCAGAGCTCTGTCAGAATTCAACCTTTTTTTTTTTTCTTAATACAGGATTGTAGATGTGCTCTTCTTGGCATTTGAATACTGGGTGAAGTGGGAGGATTGCAGTAATTTAAAAAGAAAGGACTGAAGGATGAGGACTGCTGCGTGTTTGGGGTTTAGTTGGTTGTTTTGGTGGTGGTGTTGTTTTTTCCTCTTAATATTTGAGGGATTTAGGGAGAGTCGAGCGTAATTCTTGATTCAGATTTTGCCCTCACAATATGTAGGTAGCTGAGAGATTTGGCTAGAGGAAAATGGACTCACTTTTGGCCAGAGACCAATCCCAGAGAACTTCAGCCCACAGAATCTGATACTCCTGCTCATATTTAGCAGTCTAATGTCCCGAGTAACCCCATTGGTATGACTCAGCATGAGCAAGGCAGCCAAAATCCAGTCCTGAATGTTTTTGAAGGTTAGGAGTATGTCAAATACATTGTAAGAAAAAGCTGCTTCTCCTTTCAGTCATGCCAGCTTCTCCAGGGAAGTGTAAGATGCTGCTGCCTGAGAGAGTGCTGCTTCCTTTCTGTCATTTCTCTGGACTTGTAACTATCATGGCCTATTTTGGATGGGAACAACACTAGGTTCAGCATCATCTCACACACATCCCTATGGAATTTATGGAGCAGAGATACAGTCCTGCTATCATTTATTATTACTTATTAGAAAAAATAATGTTAATTATTATAATACATATAATATTGATTAATAATTAACACAAGACTAATTACTAGGCTATATTATTAATTACTAGAATCAATATAAATTGCTATCATAAGTGTTATAATAAATGTTGCGGCAATTCAGTACTTAAAGCGGGCCTGTGAGAAGGATGGGGACAAATTTTTAGCAGGGCAAGTTGCCATAGGACATGGGAAATGATTTAGATGAAAGGAGGGTTGATTTTGATTTTTTTTTTCAGGCCATGGCATATTCCTATCCAAAGTCTGAGATAATCATGTGCTTGAGAGCTGTGTATTATGAGATCATCCATGGGATCTGTAGGTAAAGCAGACTTTGAATGGTTGCATAATGATCTGGCTTAACTGGGAAGGCTTTGGGACCCTATGGGATTATGAGTAGGGCAGGTGGGAGGTGAGGTTATGGATGTGGCTGTGGGATAGGTGGCAGGTGAATTTTGGTGCCATATATGGGAGCTGAGGAGATTTGTGAAACAGTACAAATGCATATAATGCTGTATATTATATCAGGTGTAGATGGTGAGCACTGAGGTAATGGATCATAAAGGTATAGGACAACTGAAAAAACAAATGTTGAGCACATTAACAGTCGTGTGTCAGAAATTATTGCAATAATTTAAAAAGAAATTTATAGAGCTGGTGTAGTATTAAAGCATTGGCCTAGCTGGTCCCTGAACCTAAGCTAGATGTTTGGGAGGTTTTCTGCAAAAAACCCCCAAAACTCCTACTCCAAACCTACTAACTGATTGTCACCACTTGAATTTGGCATGCTAAGTTCCAAATGTATCTTGAGTGCCAAGTTTATTTTTGGCTGTGCTCTCTTTCAGACCATACTCTCTTGGTATCTGTGGTGGTTTGAGGCTGGCTGGCCTCCAGGTGCTCACCAAAGTTGCTCCATCACCTCTCCTCAGTTGGACAGGGGGATAAAAATACAGCAAAAAGCTTGTCAGGATAAGGATGGGGGGGATGACTCCTCAAGTACAGTTAGAGGCAAAACAGATTCAGCTTCAGAAAAATTCATTTAATTTGTTACCAATGAAATCAAAGCAGGATAATGAAAAGTAAACCTAAATCTTAAAATATCTTTCTCACTCCTCCCTTCCTCCTGGGCTTAACTTCATACCTCATTTTCTCTCCCTCCTCCCTTGCAGTGGTACAGGGGAACAGGGATTGGGGACTGAGATCTCTCCATCACACTTCTCTGTGCTGCTCCTCCTGCCTCAGAGAGAGGCTCCTCGCACTCTTCTGCTCCAGTGTGGGCTCCCTCCCACAGGAGACAGTCTCCATGAACTTCTCCAACATGAGTCCTTCCCACAGGCAGCACTTCTTCATGAACTGCTCCAGTGTGGCTTCCCCACAACATCACAGGTCCTGCCAGGAGGTTGCTGCAGTGTGGGCTTCCCATGGGGTCACAGCCTCCTTTGGGCATCCACCTCCTCCAGAAAGGGGTCCTCCATGGGCTGCAGGTGGATAACTGATCTATCCTGAACCTCCATGGTCTTCATCCTGGGCTGCAAGAGAATCTCTGCTCCAGTGTCTGTAGCACTTCCTCCCCATCCTTCTCCACCACCCTTGGTGTCTGCAGGGCTATTTCTCTCTCATATTCTCACTCCTCTCTCCTGGCTGCTGTTACACAGCTTTCACCCCCTTCTTAAATACATTATCCCAGAGGTGTTAGTACCATTGCTGATAGTACACTTGGATTTGGCCTGTGGTGGGTTTGTCTTGCAGCTGCCCGGCCTTGGCCCTGTCAGACACAGAGGAAGCTTCTGGCAGCTTCTCACAGAAGCAGCCCACTTACCAAAACCTTGCCATGCAGACCCAATACAGTATCAGAGCATGAAAACCATCTGAAATGGTTTCAGAAAAAAGAAGCATGCTCCTCACTGACTAGAGTCAGTTGACCTTAGTGCACTCTAATATTTTTAGTTTGATTTCCTTGGGAAGTAAAGCCTAGCTGAGAGTACATGTGTATCTGTTTGTCCATATGTTCTTCCTCCTAAGGAACCAATTTCAACCACATTTAAAAGAGGGTGGAAGGCTAAAAAGTAAATTATTCTTGTATGTCTCTTAAGAACTGGCGATTAGGTAATGCTCCAATCCCTCCCTAGTGAAAAACCCGAGAATTATGTAGGTGGTACATGGCAGTAGCCAACCAGGCTAAGGCAAGAGGTGTCTTGCATTTTGTCTTTCATTTTGGTCCACTAGGGAGGAAGACTGGCCATAGCATGGATTTCTTCTTCCTACAGAAGATGTCACAGGGGATATGATGGGTTCTGGCTTTTATTAGGGCAGAGGGATTCTTGAGTCAGCAGACAGGAACCCACGGGGAGGGAGGCTAGGTGCGCTCTGTTCACAGAACAGCTTGCTCTCTACAGCAGTCCAATAAGAAACACTTCTGGAATGACATCATTAGTGATGAGAATCCTACAGACCTTTCCTACATGGGGACCCTCACCTTTGCTCACCCACACCCTCAATGTGTAAATTGAAAATTAGCGTCCTTTAGTGTTGGCATCCTCGTAGGCTGCCTGGTGACCACAATGAAGTGCACAATGTGGCCTGAAGAGGGACCACAGGGCTGTCTGGGCAGTCCAGCTGGGCTGTCACACTGTGTCCCAGGGACTGGCCTCGGAAGTTGTGCACTCACACTGCCTCCACATTCCCAGCTGTGAAAGGACACCCTTTGTGAAATGCCTGGAGAGTGACTGATAAAAAGCCCTGAATGTTAAGCAGTACTTTTTTACTGGTGTTCTTCTAACTGGAGGCCATGATTTTAGGGGGAAATAGAGCTACATGAGCCAATTACTCCTTGAGGAAAAAAGTTTGTGCTACATATGGCAGGTAGAACCTGTATTTGAAGGAAGGGCAGTGAGGGAAGCAAGGTTGCTTTTCAAGCTGGATTTCCATTACAGAAGGATTCTTTTTGGTCCCTCTGAAATTGCATAGAAGTCACAGGAGATCCAGGAAAGATTAATGCAGACTGATGCTTGCTATTTTTTCCTGGAGGACTTGGCAGCTCTGTAATTACAGTCAGTGCGTCTGAATCTCCCTCTGGCCCCTGTGTACTGCCCGGCAGTGACACCAGCATCAGAGAGACCTTTGCTTCAGAATTTGTCAAGCAGAACTCTGCCGAGAAACCAAACCTGCCCTGCTGTGCCTCTTGCTGTGGTGATGAGGAATATTCCTTCGCTGAATATCCTCCCTGTGTGCACTGGAGCTGGAACCCCAGGGACTCTTGAGCCTGGAATGGCTCATAGACTGTGATCCAAGAGATACATTTGTAGAGGAATGAGGGAACCATATTTCTATAGCATAATGTATATATATTTATATATATAAAAATGAAATAAATGAGCTGGCTTGCAACACTAGGTGGCAGAGGTGGGATCTCTTCTGCTCTGAGCGCTGTCCTATAAGGCATTGCTTGTTTAAGTACAGTCGCATTTAGTTGGAGCTGCAGGAGAGAGACAGAGAGATTCTCTGTGTTTACAGCCAGTCCAGGCTACGGTGGAGCATCCAACCTGGCCCCCCCTTTCTCCAGCACTTGAAGGGGAGAGTGAGAGGTTATTTGGGAATCTGGCCACCGCGGGTCAGCTTGCGCTGCGACTGGATTGTCAGAGCTGGCAAAGCAGAGCCCAGAGGGACTGAAGGGAGACACGAATCCCATTTTCTTTGAGAGGAGCGAAGAGGGAAAAAAAAAAAAAAGATAAATTGAGAGAGAGAGACAGAAGCGAAGAGACGGAGAAAAAGGCAGAGGAAGCGGAGCGAGTGAGAGAGAAGCATGAGGACCTACTGGCTGCACAGTATCTGGGTGCTGGGATTCTTCCTGTCCCTCTTCTCCTTGCAAGGTATGTGCTGAGTTCTTTCTCGCAACCTCCTCAAACCCTTCTGCTTTAATTGAGGCTGATGGACTGAGGATGGCCTGAAACATGGAGCTGGAAGCTGGAGCTTCCTCTCCCCCCCTTTTCCCCTCCGAACCTTCCCCCCCCCTTGCCTCAGGAAATAAGCCAAGGAGAGATCTCTGCTGGTGAATCCTATGGTTAGAGGACACTGCATGTGACTGACTTTGCTGCTGTATTTATGCTTTTGCAGAGGGGGAGTTGGTGGGGGGAGAACAGTTAAGATTTGCAAAGGAAAAGAGTGGTGGGTAGAGGTGGGTATCCCCTCCATCCACAGCCGCTGTTTCTCAGCACTTTGGGTCACAAGTACTGATTCTCCTCAATTCTTTACCTTCCTGAGGAGATAAGTGTTAAGTTTCTTTTGGGGCTTTTTGTTTGTTTGTTTGTTTTGTTTTGTTTTGTGGGTTTTTTATTATTTTTATTTTGGTTTTGTCCAGAGAGGGGGAGGTTAGAGGAATCTCTATGCCTCTGGTCTGTCTGAGAAAACACTATGTCCTTCCCCTCTATGCCAGGAGGAAAAAAAAAAAAAAAAAGAGAGAGAGAGTGATGGAGGAAAGACAGGAGATGAAAATTTGTTGGGCTTGGGGTTTTGTTCAGTGGAGAATTGCCAGCTGGGTTTCTTGCTTAAGAGCCAAGTGTGAGTATGGAATTTAGTTCGAAGTGATGACAGGCATGCTAGCTGGTTTTGAGATGCTTTCTGTAAACAGGAGTTAAGGGTTAATGCATTCCATGCTGTATGTATTAATACATGTCACACATGTACATATAATCATAGCCTTCAAAATTGCAGCTTGTGCATGATCCAGACTCACTCACATCAGTGGTCCTTCCTGAACACACACACACACACACACACACACACACACACACACACACTCTCAGGGATATAGCACGGAAGATGAATAAACTCACTCTGGCACATACAGTTCTAGCTTCCTAGCACATGCAATTCCTGGAGAGTCTGCTTCTCTTGTGTTCACGTTCTCCCTTCCCCTTTCCCCCCTCCCTCTTTCGAGCCTCCATCCTGAACACTTGTGTTCGAGGTTGCTTGCATATTAAAATCCCTTGCCTGTCCTGCTGCACTAGCATTGTAAGCCTGTGTGCACACATATACACACACATAGGTGAAAATATAACTAAAGAACATAGATGTACTCTATCTGGCCTACTCTGTGCCTCACAGTCTTGCATTTGCAGTGAGCTGCACCCTTAGAGGGTATCTCGCTCACACACGGCTTTTTTCACAGTGCTTTTTTCTCACTCCTGTACATATTAGTGCAGGAGTGCCGTGCATGGAGATATGCCAGTCACAGCTTCCTCACTTCCCCTCAGCTCCTACTTTTACACACAGTCTTGCATGTACTGTTCTCTTCTATTTTGTGTCTACTAAGCAAATTCCCATACAGGCAGGCTCCCTGTCACACACACGCTTTCTATTGCAGCCTCACACCTGTCACTCCTGCAAGCCCTCACTATGGAATCCTTCATTTTTGCCACCTTCTCACATTTGCTGAGTGCTCCTTTTCATACAGTCTCACTTCTCCCATTTCTGGGTCTCGTACACATGCTTTTCACTGTCACATATTTTCTCTCAATTTACATTCTCTGAAGTCTGGACTGTGAATCCAACACCAGCACCTTCCAGCTGACTTCCTTCCTTGCTGTGAAGTGGCTATTTCTGACAGGGAAGGAGGATTTTTCTCAGCACACAGGTTGTACATGGGGTAAGAGGAGAATGAGTACCTGTGTAGCATAAGTAGATAACGCCAGCAATGAAGTTGTGTAGCTTGGTGTGAACTTCGCCCTGCTCTGGAGGATTAGACAGAGAACTGTCAAGAAAGACGGACATTGGCAAGTCGTGTTGACTCTGAGCATTGCCTGCCTGTCTGATGCACACTTCCTAGCCTGTAGACCACGGCGCTCGCTCCATGCAGTGTTTTCAAGTCACAAGCCTTCCCTGAGTTGTGACCAGAGCATCCTGATGCCAGCACAGCCAGGGGCTGTTTTAGTCCATCCTTATAGCTGGAGCCTATGCCAGGCTACGGGCACGGACAGTTTTTACCTTCTGTTTTAGTGAGTTAGGATTGCCACTGTAGTATCAGCCACATTTTGAAGGCTTCAGGGAAGGTCTTTTGAGGTCTGTATTATCACATACCCTCTAAAAAGGCAGAGGCAACACAGCTGCCCTCCCTAGGTTTTGCAATGGGATAGGGTGGTGTGGTGGCGTATGAGTATTTGCAAACCTTTTTGCTGCTTTTTCGACTGCTCCCAAACTTCTGGCATGATATAAACCAGAGCACTGCTGGATCTAGTTTCATAGCCAGCAGTAATTTCCCTTCTCCAATGTGAAGAGGGAGAGAATGGGGAGGCAGGAATACTGGGGCTGCATGGGAGGAGTAGAACACTGCCTGCAACAAGCCTGAAGATATTTGATGGAGTTAAAAAGGGGTGGGAAAATATTGTGCCCTTAAACAGACCAAACAAACCAACACAACCTCCCCACAATATTTATTTCAAATTAATTATTTTTCACTGAAAGCTGTGGTAACAAGCCTTGAACGCTTCTCTAACCCTGCTGAGCACAACTCTGTGGAGCTCTTACCCCAGGCAGCGGCAGTATTGGCTTTGGCAGGCAGTGACCCCGCTCAGAGACCTTTGAGCGCGCATCCCTCCAGAGCCGGGCGGCTGAGCCTACACCTCTGCGAGCCACCCAAAACTTGGCCGTGCCCTCTCTCCCCTTTTCCTCGCCGTCCACTTGGGGGTGTACCGCTGACCGCAAAAGCAGCTCCTTGTCTTTCTCCGCTCTCCCAGAGCCAGCAGGCGCGGGGGAGAAGGGGAGCATCGCCGCTGGCACTGCCGGGCCGAGCCGAGGCTGAATAGCAGCGCTGGGGCTGCGGGGGGAGCGCAGCTGAGCCTGGCAGGAGAGCGAGGGGCTCCGGTGCCAAGCGGCCAGCGCAGGCTGCCGCCCCCAGCGCCTCTGCTCTGCCAGGCGGGATGCAAAGGGCTCTGTGCCTGCCTGCCCGCCTCAGGGGCTTTGGCACAGCTCCAGCCTTTGCTCCTTACCCCCTAGGTGAGATGCTCCAAGTCCTGCACAGAGGATTCCCCCCCGCCATCACTCTGTTTCCTCATTTTGGTGGCTCAGGATTCTTGCATTTCTCTGCTGCTGCACTTCCAGCCATCCCTGGGAGGCAGGTGGCTCGGAGGCGGGATGGATGTTCCTCGTGCATGGTGCACTGGCCTTCCTGCCCTGTGGGGGCTGGAGGAATAAAAGTACCTACACACCCCAGCACTGCTGGTGGGTGGGATTTTATAGTGGCATGGTGCAGCTCTTCCCTCGAATGGATTCGTTTCTTAGCACAATGTGCCCCACAGCATCTGAGAGATATCAGATTGTTGAAATGGATCGTAAAGCTGAATTTTTCTTTTCCTTTTTTTTCCCCAAGTCAAAAATGGGTGCATGAGTATGGGGTAGAGAAGCAAATGATTAGGGTCTATTAAAAAATTGCATTTAGATAATTTAGAAGAATTTTGTGTTGATGTTTGCACTTTCACTTACTATTACTCTTACTTAGCTGTCAATATGAAAATTAATTTTTATTTCCTCACCCTGAGCATTTTATTTAAAAAAATGAATGCCTTGACAAATTATACATTTCCTTTAGCATTGCTTTAAGTTGAAAATTCTTCTAAACAAATTCTGTGTTGAAAAATAGCAGCTGTTTAAAATCAGCAATTTGCAAAATCCCAGCTTGCTTTAATGAACCTCCCTGACAACCCCACCTAATTGGTTAATTGTAAAAGACTTTGTGTTTAGAAAAAAAAAAAAAAAAAAAAAGAAAAAAAAAAAGAAAAGAAAAAAAAAAAAGTAAGATACCTCCACAGCCAGTTTAGTGGAGTGGATGGTTTAGGAAAGGACACGCTGAACTGGCCTGCATAGTCCTGGCAACATTTATAACATTTATTTATAACATATTTCTTGAGCTGCTCAAGGGTGTTCTTAAATGAGGAATGAGTCTGATGAAAGCAATCATGGAAACAGTTGGGTATGTGGTGCAGGCTGCTTTAGGTTGGTCCACAGCACAAATATTATCTGTAGAGTCTCGTGTTTTGTAACGTCACTGGGCAATGCGGGTGTGAGAAATGATGTGTTTGTTACTGGGTGAGGTGTGTGCAATCTGTGGGGATGGAAGTGTGCACCCCAGTGTGCCTGTGCTGAGAATGTGTAATAGATGGGGAGCAGGGAGGGAGCAGCAGCAAGGTGAGTGTGAGTGTGACACTGTGGTGGATGAGGAAGAGCACGGGGCCATTGTGATGCAGTTGGATTACATTGAGATACTGCCAACTGGAGAGGAAAAAAAAGGCTTTTCCTGCTCGCCTAAATATACTTTTCTTCCTATCTTTTTCCAGTTCTACCTTCTTGAGTAAGGCAAGGGAAGCTCTCACAGGCTGGACTGTATTGATGAAGAGACAACTCACTCAGCTGCCTTGCATTCTCTTAAATGATGAAGAGGTTTAATACATGAAACAATATACTTTTCTTGTAGGCTTAGGACAGGGGAGAAGTAGAGAAGGCTTTTTATCTGCAAACAGGGAGCATTGAAAACATATCCCAAGTGTTTCTTCCACTTCTATTCAGTGATTGCTGACCATAATAATCAATAATTATACAAGTAAGAACCCATTTCCTCTAGCTGTTATGAATCTCAGCACTCAGCTACCTGCTCAGAGGGCTTTGTTATGATAAGTAAAAATTTGCTTCATCTTTTATTCTCAGATATCTTTTCTCACACAAGAGTTTTACTAGTTCTGTAACAAAGAACCCAGTTCCCAATGTTTTTGGGCACTCCATTTTAGCCTTGGAGCACACTTATGTGTACGCTGATGGTCTGAGGAGGAGATGTTCTCTTTTATAGTTACTCTTTTTACTTTTTTCTTCACTAGCAACAGAGCTCCTTCCAGTCAGGGTGAGGAATACAGCTGCTCTCATCCTAGGCTGCTGGCAGAGCCAGTGCTCTAGGAATGCACACCCTTTCTGTGTGCTGGCTGTGCCTCCTGTGAGCCAAGGCCCTGGCCTTGCTGGTGGGGCCAGGACCCTTCCCCCAGCAGATTTACCCTGTGCAAGGCTGAGTTGCTTAGGATGGGGTTAGACCAGGGGTGGTGATGTATTGGACTGGGTTAGACCAGGGATGGTGATGTCCAGGTCCCAGGGCAGAGCTGGGTGTTGTGTGCAGCTGCCTGGAGAGGATGCTGAGGCTGGGCTGGTGATGGGGAGCTGTATCCCTGCTTGCTTCCCTGTGTGCTGAGAAGAAAGGACAGCTGGCAAAAGCTGATGAAGAGTGAGGGCAAGGGACATTGTTTTTTCTGGGCACATCAGAACGTCTGATGGGTTTTTCTGTGGAAGAGGATCAGCTGAGGTGTCTGTCTCTGCTGTCTGACAGAGGTTGTTAAAGGACTGAATGATTTGAGTGAAGTCTATAATGGTACCAGACAAAGATATCCAGGAGGAGTCTGGAGAAAATCTTTCATGTGTGCCTTTGAACATGGGGACATGTGTTTTGCCAAATATCATCTCCTTTGTGCACAGGGTGCTGCTGGAAGGATGCAGAATTTTACTGTCTGTGGTCCCTAAAAGAAGCATGAACCTTTGCTTTGGTACTCCCTTTTCCTTAAAAAGGTGCATAACAGTTTCATTTGCTGCTCATACTAAATGAGCAATGATTTTGGCAGCTAATGTACTCTTCCTGCTGTCAATGCATCCATAATAAAACCAGAAATATCAAGCACAGCACAGACCATCCTGTCCCACTCTGAGAGGGAGCTAAGGACATGTGTAGGTGAGTTTGTGAGACACAGCCCTCTCCTGGTGTCAGCAAAGGGCACACATCCTTGCAATCAGCATGGAAGGGGGAAAAATGCTTGGAGTACATGATTCTTACAGGCACAGGATAAAGAAGCCCAGGTTTGATTCTGTGCTGTGCCATTGCACAGTGGTGCTTTGGCTGATGCTGAATTTCCAGGAAGGTGAGGCATTTCCTTGTGAGGCAGCCCTCCAGTAGGTTACCTGCCTGTGTGGCAGCATTGCCCTGCTCATCTGCAAGGAAGGAAAAGGAAAAGCACTACAAGGGCTGCTACCCTAAGTTTTCTGAGCCTAAGGAGTATTCTGTCCCACAGTGAAGTCTTGCTGACCATATCTGCTGTTTTCATGTTCCTGGGGAAGAAATTCTGCATAACTACATGCTGAGGGTAAAGGGCCCTCTACACTAGACATGCTTATTGGTCACCCACAAGCATAAAATAGGATTTTTCCGTGGTTGTCATCTATAGAGGTAGTGGCCTTTGGATGATACCTCTGAAAGGAGATGATTTTCCAGGCAATGCGAGGGTACACATGTCCAATTAAGGCAGGTTGGTGTGTTGTAGTTTTGGTTTTGTTTGTTTTTGGTTTGTTTGGTTTTTTTTTTTGGTTTTTTTTTTGGTTTTTTTTTTTAGGACTGGTTTGTTTTATTAAAAAAAAAAAAAAAACTATGAGAAGGCAGGCTTCAGAGGAGGGGCTTTGGCTTAAAGCAAAGGTGAGTGTGATCACAGCTGTGGGCTCACAGTCTGGCTTTTGCAGTCCCTAGGTCATATAAAGCATCCAAAGGAAACTCAGTTGTTGAAATTCATTCCTTTCCCTAGAGTTTGCCTCTGTGTCACCTCATGGATGTAGGTTTCTGCATTTCTTTCTGGTTTGGCTGAGCTCTCCCACAAAAAAGGGTGTCCCCTTCCTTTTTCTGGTGATGGTGATTGTGCTGCTGGGAGGGGGAAGATGTGGCAGGCAGGTCATGAGCACTGGCATGAGGAAGGCAGCAAGAAAGGAGACAAACGAAAGGCTGTGGGCCTTTCCAACTGGGAAATCAATAGCATATGAGTATGCAATGTAAGTGTGTAATCACAGCTCCCTCCCCTCTGCCCCAAAGCACTTACATTGATGGGGAGTTGCAGGCCAGAACCAATTAATCCTTGCAACCTGCTAGGACAATAACTATTAATATTCTTCTGCATGTACTCTGGTTGCTGCACCTGCTTGAAGCCTGGCTGTGCTTGACCCTCAGCAGCTGACCCAAAGCTCCACCAAGGGAGCAAGACTCTCTGATCACGAGCTCTGCAGCCACTGCACTGTTACCTGACTTGCCCCTGTGGGTGTTGGAGAGGCTGACTGCGGGGATGTGTACTTGAATGTCCGAAAAAGGAGGGATTTGCTGGTAAGGTTTTGCCTTATGCAGGAAGGAGGGGTTATTTAAAGGGGCATCTGTGGAATTTTTGAAGTGTAAATGCATTTAGACTTTTCTCATGCTGGTACACCTTCATATAATGAAGCATTTACTCTTTGCCTTATAAAGGTACTTTGTACAATGGGATCAAAACATCCAGTTTTATTTGTGCCTCTATACATGATCTGTGTATAAAGGTATGGCCTTTGAATAGATCTTCCTTGGCTTTTGGGAAGGTGTATGTATGGAATAGAAGATTATATATACGCACATATATATATATATGCTTGTGACAGAAAATGCACAAGTTGTGTGGTAAAGATGCTTGAGAAATGTTAACAAATCTGGTCCAGAGTTGTGTTTTGTGCAAGGGACTTGTCATGAATGTTAGTGCAGGAGGTGAATGCAGCCTGATTGCTGATAGGAATGTCTGTGTAGCTATGTGTGCTTTTGGAGTGACCATTATTCATAGTGCATTTGCATCCTATCTTGACATGGCAAGAGATTATTGCAGTGAAACAGAATTGTTTCCGTGGCTTGGCTACCCCTCCTCATCTTTCTGTGATAGCCTCAGTGTAAGGTGGCAACTTAGTCACACTTCAGTCACCTGGGCAGGAAAAATGGCCTAGAGAGTGGAAAGGACATGTTTGATTCCTACACTTTCATGGGAGAGTTTCTGGGAATAGAAGGAAGAAGATGAAAGGAGGCTTTCTTACATGCACAAGTTGCATTGTTTTTTATTTAGACCAACATGTTCAAAAATCGTACAACCCAACTGAACCCACCTTCCTTGTGTAGTTATGCTACATTATGAGCTGGATGCAGCCTGAAGCAGTAAAATCAGCAACTTTGTACTCTGGCTGTTACCTTCATTAACACAGCCTTGCTGATTTAACCTCCTCAACAGCACAGGCTCTGTCCAGCGTGGCTGTGTTCTGTCCAGTCTCAGTTTGGGTAGCTGAACAAGATAGACCTGCCTGGGCATGCCCTCATGAGATGTTCTGTACGTCTCATCTCCTGGAGAGGAAAGGAAACTATTTGTCTGAAAGAGTTGTGCTGTATTGATATTGGGCTTTTACGAACAGTAATTTCTTGGTGATTCAAAGAAAAAAAAATTAATCATGCTAGCCAACTACTGTAAGAGCTGTCTGTAGTTGAGGCCAGCTAAGGGAGGGAAGGCAGGAAACAGTGGGAGCTAAAGTGAGGGTACATAAACTCTCCAATTTCATGTATCCTAGGTGCCTATTGGTGACTGGTTTCTGTACTATCCAGCAGCCACAGAGCTGCAACAGATTGGGATGTTGATAAAAAAAAAAAGTCCAGCTGCAGCATGAGGTAAATGAGCTGTGGCATTGCCCCAGAGGGACCTAGAGCTACGGTCAGCAGTGCAGTCTTCCTTCTCCTTTGGCCTGCTGTGTGCATAGAGGAAAGAAAGAAAAGGCCATTCTGGCTGGCCTTGCTCTGTCTATCCCAATGTAAATATTTGTAGCAGCAGCCTTTTCTTCAGGCTTCAAGGAACCTCACAAGACCCCTGCATGTAGGCTCTGCTCATCCCCTGGTCAACCCCAAGAGTTTTTGGTTTCTTCTTCTTCCTTCTGACCAAAGTGACCCAAATCACCACAAAAATTGAAACAAACCCCTCAAGCTCTCCTGGATGCTGAAGCTTTGGTTTAGCTGCTGTGAAGGAGGAATGGCCATGTGAAACGTATTGGGGAGGCAGAAGACTTCCAAGCTCTACTTTCTCTCTACACACAGGAGTAATAGCACTGTAATTCTTTCAGTCCTGGGGATGCTAAGTGAGAAGAGGTTTTGAAATTGTTACAGGGAGGGTCTTAGGGTGACCTTGATCTAGAAGAAACTTTCTTGTGAAGCTGCCAGCTTTCCTTGGTGCTTGGGGATAATAATGTTGAGTTTTGGGTTCGATCCTCATGTGGACAATTCACTTTAAAGCTGGACTCAATGGTCCTTGTGGGTTCTTTCCAACACAGAATGTTCTGTGATTCAGATGTCTTGAGAGCTGGCAGGAACCTTGACAGTTTTTTTCTGAACTCTTTCTCAAGTTCTCCAGAAGTTTGTTGAAGCAAAACAAAGACCTTTGCACAACATTTCTGCTTCACCAAAATGGAATTTTTCTAATAAAGAATAAAAAGGTGTTTTGTTAGAAAAAATCCAACTTGAGTTTCAAGAACAGATTAAGGCACAAGTGCTTAAAGGCTTTCCTGTGATGTGTTATCTTCTGTCATAAGACTGCATCAGAGTCTCAACTGATGTCTAAAACAAAAAAGTTCTGAAAATTGTGGCCTTTGTAGTTGTTATCAAAAATTTGAAAATGTTACCTGAGTGCAGCCAACAGCTGGTGTCTGTCCTGAGCCTGCAGGCAGCTGAAAGTGCTGTACTGAAGATTTGCTTCCATCTTTTTTGGAACTGGATTTCCTTGAAAGAGACCCAGCTGGTGTCACTGTGGAGGAGGGAATGTCCAGTGAGCAGAGCTCGTGTCCTGTAGCGATGCTGTGTCTGAACCAGAGGACGAGCATGTGCATGTGTCTGTGTGTGCATGGCATGTGCCGGGCCTGTGCTGTGAGCACCAGAATTGCAGTCTAGCCAGATAACAAGCTGTTGTTGTTTACAGCACTTGGTTCCGGGCACTTCAATTCCAGAAAGATGTAAACAAAATTAGAGGGAATTCAGAGGATTGCAAGGAGAATGATTAAGGGGCTGGAGGGACTGACTTATGAAGAATGCTTGTGAAAGCTAAATATATAGCTGTTTTGGCTAAATGACTAAAGAGGAGCTATGCTAATGATGTAGGCATACTGGAAAGGCATGAAGAATTGTCTAGTGTGGACTCAGAGCTAGAAGAGTCTCTCATGATAGAAAATTTTGAGGAGGAAAGAAAAAAATTGGCAGGAGAGGAAAGATTGTTAATGCATGAAAGAAATTAGATGGTGATATAGCTTTGTTAAGAATCATGGTGGAATTGCTGTCATTTGGGACATCTGAAGTTTGGCTGGGCAGAACCCTGGAGAATAATCCATGCACTACAAGCATGAAAAGGTCCCTTGAGAGACAGTCTAGATGCCTTAATAGATTTTTATGCTGTCATTAATTTCTGAATCACAGCTAATACTTCCAGTCTGACAAAGAACCATATTCTTTAAAGTGTTTTTCTTTCTTGCCTTGTATTATTTGTGCTGTGATGCAAATACTGGTGCAAGATGTGAGGAAGTCCTCTATATTAACAATTGAAATCCTTATTGTATCAGCTGCTTGACTCAAAGACCGTTTTCCTCTTTCTTTTTGCGGAATGTTCATCCAGGTTTGTCTGATAGGTGGGAAAAGGCAGCCTTCTGGATGCCCAGTAAGGTGAAAACTCAGTGTCTGTAACTCTGTCCTGTGAGTTGTGTTAGGCTTTGACAGGTTCCCCATTGACAAATGTGGTACATAAAGGCTCTGCTCTTTTCACCCTGGGAGTGCTGGTCAACAGCCGGCTGAACATGAGCCAGCAGTGTGCCCTGGTGGCCAAGAAGGCCAGTGGCATCCTGGCCTGTATCAGGAATAATGTGGCCAGCAGGAGCAGGGAGGTCATTCTTCCCCTGTACTCAGCACTGGTGAGGCCACACCTCGAGTACTGTGTCCAGTTCTGGCACCTCGGTTTGGGAAGGACGTTGAGAGGCTTGAGCATGTCCAGAGGAGGCAACAAGGCTGGTGAGGGGCTTGGACCACAAGCCCTATGAGGAACATTTGAAGGAGCTGAGGCTGTTTAGCCTGGAGAAGAGGAGGTTTAGAGGTGACCTTATTGCTCTTGACAACTTCCTGAAGGGAGGTTGTAGACAGGTGGGGGTTGGTCTCTTCCACCGTGCAGCAGTGACAGAACAAGACGACACAGACTCGAGCTATGTCAGGGAAGGTATAAGTTGGATATTAGGAAGAAATTTTTCACTGAAAGAGTCATAAAGTACTGGAATGCTCTTCCCAGGGAGGTGTCAGAATCACCATCTCTGGATGTGTTTAGGAAAAGACTGGACATGGCACTTGGTGCTATAGACTAGTTGAGGTGTTAGGGCATAGGTTGGACTTGATGATCTTAGAGGTCTCTTCCAACCTCATTATTCTGTGATTCTTTACCTTGCACATTCTCAAAACAGGTAACTGAACACTGGACTGCTCCCTTCGGGCTCAGAAGTTGATGTAGTTGAGCCCGTAGCATTCCTGGCATGTCACAAGAGCTGAGCCCTCCCAGGGCCATCTGTGAGCTGGAGGGAACTGGGCCAGTGAGGGAGGCAGCAGCAGAACAAGATGGCAGGAGACTGCCAGGCTGATCAGCAGCATGTGGGGATGGTGCATCTGGTTTGCTCTTATCTCACCTGCAGCAAGAACTGAAGAGTGAAATTGGTGCTGTTGGCTACTGGGTTTAATGGGAATGAGAGCAGACAGAATTGAGAGCAAGTTTTGTAGTGGATGCTGGCTGGCACCATGGACTTCCAGAGGTAAAAGGTATTGTGGCTGGAGCAAAAGAGCCAGGATACATAATGGGAATTATCCAGACTGAAGATTATTTGTGCCATGGTTGCAGACCCAGAGAGAGTTCATGATGGTTTATTAGCTCAGGTACAGCACTATGCAAATTGCAATCTGTTTTCTGGGCAGGAGGCAAGGAGCACCATTTTGCATTGCATGCAGTCCAGACTGTTCAGTGTTGCTGGATCTTTCCCAGTCAGTGCAAGGCCTGTTTGAGGGCCTCAGCAGCTCAGCAGTGCCAAGGAACAAAACGTGGAGACTGCTGACTCTGGGTGGAAATAGATGCTACTCAGCTTGGACTTTTCGACTAGCCTTGTTATGCTGCTGGTAATGGCATCCTTACCAAATGCACCTCAGCAGGGTGGGGGAGCTCATCAGCTCAGATGTGGTGCAGCGGGACTGCAGTTGGGCTCTGGCTCTGAACAACAGACAAGAAACATTGTAGACTTGGGTTGCCTGTGCTGAACGTGTTGACTTTTGATGAGGGAATCTCCTCTTAAAAAAATAAGTAAGTCCTAGAAAGAATAAAAAATCACCCCTTACCCTCCATCTTTGCATTAGATAGAGGTTCTGCATTTGTGCCACAATGGGAAAACAGGGAGATGTGAGAAATTAACTAAAAGGTGATGAAGTGGAGAGGATTAGAAACACTAGAGGTGATAATCTGCGTTGGCAGATATGAATTGCTCGGGAATAGTAGCGTGCTTGCTCATGGAAGTGGAGAACTTGGAATAGAGGTTCAAAGACCAATGGACCTATTGTTTCCCCATTATTATTTTGGCAATCTCTGTGCCCTTGTGTGGCACAACTCATCAAGAGAGAGATGGAGAACTACTCTTCCTACCATTTGCAGTGTCACCTAAGAGGAGGGACTGTATGTTCGCAGCCCAAAGGATGAGGTTTCTCAGCCCTGGCTCACTGCAGAGAGAGGGATGGGGTGAGAGCAAGATAATTGGTGTAGTAATTGTGTTTTTTGCATGCAGGAAATTGATTTGTTACAGCACCTTTGAATCATTGTTCCGTAGGATTTTGCTAATCTCATTCTAACCCCGGCAGAACGTTTGGTGCTTTGCACCTGCCGGTTGAGCCACAGCGCGATGCTGCTGCCTCCTTTAGTCACTGGAGCAAAGGCACAGCAGCAGAGACCCTGAAATACATTCCTGCAACTGGGGGTGCAGGATGGAGCTCTGGGTCCCTCTCTGGGTTACACGAATTGCAACTTTGAGAGGAAAAGAGAGACCCAGGGTGTTATAAGGAAGAGGACAATTGGTGGCAGACTTGTGGTTGTTTTGCTGTGCTGAGTTTCTGAAGAAAAACCCAAGCAATTCAAAGGCAAAATTAAAGATCATTCAGACATCCATTTTCTCAAATTCCTGTATAGATGTCTAACGGCAGCATTACCTAATAGCAATGCTCATAGGAAGGGGAACTCTTCTCAAATTAATTTTTTTGTTTGTTTGTTTTTCTGCAATTCACATGTTTGAACTAAGTGAAAAAAGTAGATTGATACTATATAGTCACTACTTTTGTTAGTAGCCAGAGCTGGTGCTGTAAAAATGATCACATGAATAGTAAAAAGAGAAACTGTTTGGGAAAATATGGTTGTTTTATGAAAACTGTTACAAAGAAGAATTTCTCATGGCTAGGATGGCCTTTTTGAAAGAAGTGGAGACTGCTTCTAAGCCAGTACAATATAAGACCTTGAAATCTATTTCTGTTCAAAAATAGAGCAAGATCTGGAACATGGCTGTCCCACAGTTCGGAAAGCACGATAATTCCCAAGCCCTGGGCTGCTTTGGAGATGTCTAATTTTTCTCCCCAGTTGTGTTTTTAGCCACTATACATGTTAGAGCTCTATGACTTCCACCATTCAAAGGGGCTTGCATTAAGTGCTAGATAGTAGGCAAGCAAAATAAGTCTGCACCTGCCACACAGACACAGGTGAAGAAGTTCACATTTCCAAAAGCACCCTGCTCCCAGATCTCTGTTCCTTGGCTTGCTGTGCTGAAGGCAGGCCGTGGAAGAGCCCCTACTTGTCACAGCAGATGGCTGAGAAATGCTTGTTGGCTCTGTGAGCAGAGGTGGCAGCAGCAGCACAGCCCTTGCAGGTATCTCAGCAGCAATATTGGGGATGGTGGCTACAAAAAGGGAGCTGACACTCTGTATTTCCCTGGGCAGTTTTGGAGGTGGGCAGCTCTGTTGCATTTGTAAAATGTACAGTGTAGTATCTGCTCTGCAGTCTGCAGTCAGTGTGGTCAATTTCTTTTTACTCCTGATGTTGGCTCGCTGCAGCTGCAAGGAAGGGGAAAGCATAGCTCTTTTCTTTCATCTCCCTGCATTAAACTTTAACCACATATCCCACTTCATGTTTCCTATTGCTGCAGCTTTATGACCAAAACGAGGGACCAAAGATGTACTTGTAGTAAAACCAAGTAGTCCAACAACTTTTATGATGTCTACTTCCTGCACCAGGGTTATACTGAGAATGTATGATCTAATGTTTTTTTAGAAAACCATCAGTTCTGCGTTGGAGTTTGAGTTCTGCTCTTTGGCCTTGGTTGTTGTGGGGTAGAAGATTGCCTAAGTCCTCCTCAATGATTTTTTGCCTTTTCAGAGTATTTTATGTGGAAAAAAAAAAAACCAAAACAAAACAAGGAAGGAGAAAAAAAACCTGTAAGGGCCATTTGTCTGGGTTAGGTAGACCCAAGGTAGAGTCTCTAATCCAATTTCATGGAGCAGAGGATTCAAGCCTGGATTTATGCTGCCTCTCTCTAGGAGGTTAAGGATGAGCTGTTCAGTTTGGTTGTCCTTGGCAGTACCTGTTCCAACCTGAGGCTACAGAAATCCTAAACTGAGATGTGTCTGTGAGGGGAAGAGTTGTAACCTGTGTCCTTTTATCAAAGATTGTTCTGCCCTACTGCATGAGGGGATACCTTTACCCTTCTGCTTTTACCCAGCAGTTTGTTTCTGTCTTGTTTGTTCCTCTTGTTGAGAGTACTCCAACCAGAGCATCTTTGGTCCACTGCAAGCAAATTTCTTATGGGGTCTGATCTGGAGCTTAAGGGTTGCATCTTGGAAAACAGACACGTTATTTAATTTGCAGAAACTACAGGACCAGTGACGTGAATGCAAGAAATAAAGCATCTACCTGGATTCTTGGATTCAATAGTGTCTTGCAGTGCAGGCTGGCAGTTGGAAGAAACACTTTCTCATGCATAAATTTGGGCACCTTTGAGTTGCAAATGACTAAGAGACAATAAAACACACATTGCCACTTTCATGGGGACACCTTTAAAGCCAGGACTGCGCTTTCAATTAACTCTGCCGTATGTGGCCAAAGTCGACAGTGCATAAAACTTTGATAATTTCACATTTTAAAAATGTATCGGAAACTCTCATTCGTGTATCGTCACTGAAAATTTCATGAATTGCACATTTCCTGGTGTTAGATGTTCAATAAACTTAAATTATGCAGCAATTTACATCTAGAAGATTTGCTTTAAAACTGAAGACTGGCTTCTTCTCTTCTGGGTTGAGAACAGCTCTTTCTTTTTCTGCCTCCAACAGTTAAAATGGGAAGTTTTGTTCAGAAATCGTTGGAGATCTGTACTGGCCACTTAGTAGGAAAAACTGACATGAGGGAGATGTGAAAGGTATCAGCAAATGGCTGGACACAGGTGTATCCCTCTTGTTTGAGCTTGATGTTACTTTTTTATTCATTTCATGGGCATCAGTATTGGAAGTATCCAGAAAATTTTCAACAAGACTTTCTGTATTTTAGTGCTTTTTCAACTAATTGGGGAACTTGAGATTAGAGGGAAGAGCAAACTTGAATGAAACCAGTTTGTGAAATCCCAGATGGGAGTTATTAGCAAAGAGTAATTCCAGGATAGGACCAGTCAGGTTGCTGGGGACATCTCCCTAGACTGTAGACTCCCAAGGTAAACTCCCAGTTTGAGAGGACGAAATTATGGGGTGTTCTGTTCATTGATGCAGACCAGTTCTTGAAGTACCCTGCTCAACTCAAGAAGTGCTTTATTTCCATGCCATATCCAAATTTGTACCTTTATCTGAGTGACCTCAAAGGAATAACATGCACTGTGATGAGGAAGACTTTAAACAAAGCTCTCTGGAGCTATTTCCTCCCTTTCAGTAATCTCATTTCAAAGCTTTTCATGGTTACCCAGCTTTCTCATCCTCCTTGTCCTTACTGCAACCAAGCTGAGAGTATATGCACGTTCTAACACACTCCTGCTTTTCCATAAATGATCTCTATGCTCAACTATGGATGAAGAGTAAAGAAGAAAGATCAGAACCCAAGGCACCTATGTACATCCTGAGATAGCATCCTGACAAGCATGCATTCTCAGGTGGATTTTTCGACCATGACAATGATGGTTTGTAAGAGAGGTGTCTTAAAATTGCCTCAAATGTCCCAAAGAGTGCTTCTAATCAGGAGATGGATCCTGCAATACTGCTTCATGACTTCCATCACCTATCACATCTAGGAGTAGAAAAAATAGGACATACTATGCAGGTTTTTTTGCCATCAACTTAAAAAAAAAAAAAAAAGACAAAAAAAAAAAAAGGTTGGGCCCTGTTAATCCTAGCTGACCATGTAGAAACCAAAGGTTAAGATTTTTCTCTAAAGTTGTGAGCTAGGCTGGTGGCAGAGCGGAATCTGGAGGACTTGTTCTCTGTCCAGTTCCCTTGCACAGCACTCCTGTGCCTAATGCAGCGCCTCCCTAGTTTGAGTCTCCCTGAGCAGAGTAATGGGCAGCACTGCTGGCAGAAAAGGTGAAGGAGAGAGCAGAGGTGCAGGGAAGTAGTCAAGGAGAGAGAGGTTCCTTCTTGTCTGTAAGGAAGATGTCTGAAGGAAGGAATGGGATGGATTTGACAACAGTGCAGGGAGGAGGGGAACAGAAGTGCCTGACAAGCTTTTGAAGCTCTGTTTGCTTAATGGGAGCTCTTGCAAAGACACAGTCTGCATAAGCCATCAAGAGAAGATGGCTTCTCCCAGGGCCCTTGCAGCTGCACCAGGCTATGATAACAGAAATTAACTTCATCTCCTTTGTCTTGCTTTCCAAGAGCCCCAGAATAGTAGTTATGAAAACGGTGCTGTTTAATATTGTCTTTGATCGAGCAATCCAACGGGAGCCCTGGGCTTGTTCAGCTCGGCTTTGTTAGTTTCAGACCCCAAGGCAACAAGCCGTTGCCTTCAAAGCCCAGGCAGGGCTGCATTAAGTGTGAGGCATGCAGCAGAAATCCCAGTTTGTCAATTCAAATGGTGCTCACCTAGCAGCAGTGCCTGTGCGTTTAGATCCACAGCAAAATGTGGGAAGCAGGGCACACAGATATCCCCTCTGGAAAGCACCTGGATCAGAAGCCAACCAACAAGGCAACACCCTCAAAAGACAGCAAAACAGGGTGGTTTTTTCCTGTTATCTGGTTTTAATATGCTGCCTTTTTTATTTGTTGCCAACTGGTGTCCCAGTACACCGCAGCCAAGCAGTGTGTGATGCATGAGGACAGCATCATGCAGAAGAAAGCTTCCATTCATCTCCTTCACCTCCCTGTGGTAGATGGGCATCTTTCCTTCAACTCTCTCTGTGGGCACTGCATGTACACCTTGGCCAAGGCCCCCATTCTAGCTAGGTATAAGCACTGGAAGTCACCGAGCCTCTGACTTAGCAAGAGTCAGCTCTGGGAGATATTTGCTACTTAACCAGTACACAGCATGAAAGCAACTACTGGAAAAGGTCTGTGCTAGGGGTGGTGTGCAGGAGGGCCTGTGAGACCCAGGAGGGTACAAACAGCTCATCTGTTTCCAGGTGGGTGGTTACCTAAGTGCACCATAACCCATGGGGACCCAAGTGCAGGGACTAATGGTCTCCCTGCAGGCACTGCTGAGAGATGGAACTATGTGCTGAGGAAAAGACTGGTGTGCTTTCTTTGTTTAGTCTCTTTAATTGCTTAATTATGAGACTCATTCTACTTTGTGTTCCCCTGTATGTCAAACGGGGGTGTGATCAGCTTTTCTTAAGTGGTTGTATGGGGCTCATGAAAGTTATAAATAGGGCAGGGACTCTTTGGATGCCTTGAAAAGCCCACTTCTCAGTTTACTGGGAAATGATGACCATGGTGCTTAGTCTCAATATTCACATCTCTGTTTGATTATGAAATGTCCTGGAAATTGTTGTGCTACTTTCCTCTTATTATGGAAACCATGTGCTCCCATTGAAATAAAGGAGTACCAAAGGTATAATATTTTAGATATACAATTTGTTATAATAAAATTTGGAAAGTTGGAAGAGTTTCAGAAGCAAGTAGTGTAGTGAAAATATTTCATGTGACAAGGATAACACCTGCCATTACTGCAGTCAGGGTAAGATTTAGACAGGCCATATAAACACTTCAGGTATATGTTCTCTCAAACCTGACATAAACAAATTGATCTTTAGTTTCCAGAACCAGGTGTTCTTCTTCCTGAGCACAGTTAGAGAAAATAGAACAAGCATCTCCTTTCTGTTCCAGTAGTGCTTGTCCTAGCACTGCACATTGTTTTGTTATGTGCAGTGATGCTTGACACCTCTCTTCAGCTTAGCAGGCAAGCAAAGGGACTCACCCTACAGCGTGCTCTCGCATCTATTTTAGGAAGGATCAGCAGAAACTCTGGACAGCAGTTGAAGCTTTTCTGAGATTCTGGTTCATTGCTTGCCTCTTGAAATTATTGTTGTTTCTCTGATTGTGTCCCAGTAGGACTTCTGTTTCTTCTCTGTACCGTGTAAGGCAACACAGTGACAGTGAGAACTTCATTGATCCAACTAGAAAGAGAAACATAAACGATGGCAAAAGTTTTGTTGTTTTAAGGTAACTGAGAACTGCAGAGGAGGGAGTTGCTTTTGCTGTGGTGAAGTAAGTTACGTTCCCTCTCTCTGAACTTGCTCAAAAAAGTGATCGCGGTTTAAAAAAAGCTCATGCAAGTATGAGTAAGCCAGGGTTTAGTGCTAAGAGGCAAAACTTTTGGGTCCCCATAAAGTTTTGTCCTTAATAGCAACTACTCCTGTCTCAGCATGTCAGTGTTCCCTCCCATTAAAGGAGCAGAGGGACTCTGTAGAATTTTAAGAAGAGGTTTCATATAGTCAGATGCTGAAGAAGTACAAAGAATTTCACATTATGAGCTACAGGAGAAAAGATTCAGTATGTAACTTCTAGCTTCAGTCCTGGATGCAGAGGAGGTGGATGGAGGGTAAAGGAGGCTGGAAATTAAAATAAGCCAATATCCTAAACTATATTTTAATTGAATTTTCAATATCTTCACCTTGGATATTATCATAGTAGGCATTAAACCCATGCACATTATTCTGTGACTGTATACTATGTACAGTAAAAGCACCAGCTATTAAAATGGGATAATATAAAAAGATCTTTCAGCATGCCTTCAAAATTGCTCAGTACTGTTGCTTATGCAATATTTTCTATTTCTGAAAGCATAGAAGCCTGGAATTAAGTAGAGAAGCCTTTTTAGGTTGGCAGGGCAGTTCCTCCCCACTTGACCAGTGCAAGCTCTTTCACACAATGTACAATGATAGCTAAAATCAGCCCCCACATATCCATGCTGTTTAATTACAAAGGAAAGCCACAGCATTTCAGAACAGAAAGATATGGGTTTGTTAAGATACTGGACTGATTCTCAGGGGGAGCTGAGCCTAATTCCTGCCTTTGCCACAGGCTCTCTTTAAGTCAGTCAATTAATCAGTTTGTGCCTTAGCTTACCTGTCTACACAATGAAAATGAAGACAAAAGAAGCTCCAGCCCCATCTTCCCCATACATAAAAGATGCTCTCTGTGTGATGGGTCCCAATCTTCTCTCTGTTCTTTTATTGCTGTTTGGTACAAAGGTGTCTTCTTTCTAGGAGGGAAGTTCAGTTGATCTGTGCTTTCTTTTTTCAGTGTTTCTCTAGCTCCATGGATAAATGTGGTACTATACTGAGTTAAGCTGAAACAAAGTCTTTGCCACAAAAACTTGCGCAAGTTAAATCTATTGGATCATTTGATCTATCTTGTCAATTATGCTCACCTGTACCTTGTGGAGCAGAGTGGTAGTCCGTGAGTAGTTAAGGATGTGATTGAATTTTCATTATGAGGCTAATATTTGTTCCTTGGTACTCATCACAGACAATAAAGAATCAGTCAGTTTGGGGGATGACTTAGCAGTTTTTTAATGAAGCTGAAGTCAACTGGATTATATTTCCCTGACTTTTATGTGTAAAAAACCGAAAAAACAGCATGTGATGTATGAAATTTTATCTTATAAATATTAATGAAAGCATAAAGAATTTCTTTACACTCTTATTTGTAGTAACAACAAAGAAAAAGGGAGAGAAAGCGAGACATTTTATTTTCCTGCAGTTGTTGACTGCAGATGAACACTGTTGGATCAAGATGAGTTGACTAGGTTTTAATTTTAAAAGTTAGGATTCCAAATAATGAGATCAAAATGGTTCATTGACTTGTTCCAGTGAACAACTTCTTGAGGTTAGGCTTTCATTAAAAAACTGTGTAGTGCTGTCTTTAACACTGTCTCTATCCCTTTTCCCATATCAAGAGGAAGTTTGCTCTAATCACAATTCCCTGGAGAGGTCTTTTATTGGTGAAAGGCAAAAAGCTGCCACTAAATGCTAATTAGAGAAGCTGATTGGAAATTGCCACTTTTGTAAATTGGCACTTTTCAAAGACTCCTCAATCCCTGGGCCTTTTCTTTGGTGGGGGGAAAGGTGAGACAATTACCCTTCTGCTCTGACTTGCTACATCCAGGATGATGTAAGAAGGATGGTCACCTCTCCTGTTTTGCTCTTCAGACATCAAAGATCATAGCCAGACTAGTCCTCTGTGGCTCTCCTCAAAGCTGTAAAACCTGCAGCAGTGCTGGGCCTCTGAACTGGCTGGATCACAGATCCTGATGCACTCTTGAAGTAAGGACACACAGAAGGCAACAGGGAAAAAGATTGTGGAGAAAAGATCAAAAGGAAAGCTGTGGAGCTAGGCCTGTTTGTGCCTTTCCTCACTGACTGGAGTCACATCTGTGGCTTACCAAATGCACTGGGGTTCATTGCAACATCCTTTTCAAAGCAGCTATGCACTTCTTACCTTTTTCAGCTTTTGCAAGATGTCTTGGTGAAGCAAAGGTCCTTCAAAACCTCCCTCAATCAGGGCTGGCATTTTCTTGTGTTCGCAACAGCCTGATGAAACAATGTGTGGAGGTTGCCACACTTCTCCTTTATTTTGTAAGAGGAAGCAAAAATCTTCAGTGACAAACTATTCTTATATTTTGTGACAAAGACTGGAAGCAATTCTGTTCAGTCACCGAACTCACCTTGACTCCTCTCATGCAAATGCCATAATTCAGAAGTTCTTAGCGGTGTGCAGTGCAGAGCCCTTGCCTATGGATCTGCACCATCTGTGGTGTTTTCACTTAAATGATGGCAAAGGTGCAGGGTATCACCAGGGAAACAAAAGGCAGGCTCTGGATTATCAATTCAGTAATTCTGGAGCAGTGGCTTCTTTGCCAGGAACAAGGCTTCTGTGTAACTGGTCTACTGTGTAATTAGTGACTAATGGAACAACAACTGCCAGTTTATTAATTGTTATTGTAGCTGTATACAGAGCATTGTTCTCTCTGTGACAGACATATAAATTGTGTGCAACTGTGTTGTCCTTTCCAGAGCAGCTCTCTCTAGAGTTAGGTGTCAATAATGAAATGCAGCTGTTCCTCGAGGATGGATAATGTTATCTCTAAGGGCTTGTCTAGGCAGAGCACATGGGAAAGTTGATCTGAATTAAGTAACAAGGTGGGTTTCAAGTGGATTATGTAAAATGTATTAAACTGATGCATGCACTCACACTTGTTTGGAATTAAAAATGGCCTTCATTTGATTTAGTTTAATTTTCCTTTAAAGGGAATCCAACTAAATTGAATTAAAGCCACTTTAATGCTGGCTGAAAGTGTGAACGTTAATTTTCCCGTGATCCAAAGTAAAAGTTCACCCTGTTATTTTCCTAAGAAGAGGGCAAAGGTTCTCTTGGTATTCCTGGACATTGTGCTGAGCAAATGTGAAAGTTGCCTTGAGTATTCATTTTAAAACTCTGAAACTCAGTGTGAGTTCTGAGTTCCATCCATCCATACTGTTCTTTATTTTATTTTGATTTTTTTTTAACCCTCCTTAGATTCTCCTGGGCAACAAGTACAGAAGGCTAGTGAAAGTGTACATTTAAATTGTTTGGGGGTTTTTTGTTTGGATTTTTTATTTTTTTAATCCTGGAGACTTAACTCTTCCTTCTAGTGAAATGGAAGCACGGAAAGGATAAGTAATTTCCCTACAAAAACCCAGCATGAGCTGCCTGTAGAATACAGCCTGAGATCTGCTGTGGCTGGCACCAATGCCTGGATGCTAAAAATTTGGGTTTCCACAGTCTCTTGTTTGGATTCTCTTGTCTTTCTTAGAGGAAACCTTAGTCTTAAGCTTTGAAAGGAACCTTTTACTCTTCCCAATATGGACTGCCTACCTGATGTGTGTGCTGTTGGGCAAGTTTTTGGAAGCCTTGCTGAGAACTGATGTTTCCATGGCTGAATGTCATCTCTTCTGACCTACAGCATTAGCTGCTCACTGGGTCACACAGGCAGGGAGGGAGTTTGGGACTCTCATCACTGTGCAATGTGGCTGAGCTGAGAGCATGCAAGAAGAGCAGTTGGGGCTTGGGGAGGAAGAAAGCCAAGCCCTGAGATCCCTTTGTAATGAAAAGCAGCAAGCTTTTCATGAAGTCATGTTAAAATGAGCAGGCAGGCCATGATTCAAAATGAAATAAACCTTAGGAGCCCTGGAGTTTTAATGTACTGTTGATAAATGGATTCTGTTCTTATTCTTCCCACCCTTGCATGATGAAGAAAGAAACTTTTTCTGTGAATTGACTTGTGTTTCTTTCAACTCTACCTTCCTAGATAAAGCTGCAGTGAGCTCCCAATTCGGTGACTAGCTAATCCTGGCCAGGAGTTAGGAAGACCATTGGTAATGACAGCCAGAATTGCATTAATGGAGGAGAGCTGTATTCAGCAAATTCAGTGAAGAATTCCTTTTATATTTCTTGTAACATAGTTCTACATTTCCTTAATGCGACGCACTACGCTTGTCTAAGTACTTAAATCTGTATGGGCTCTCTTCTGTTTATTAGAAATAGCAGAGCCAATTTTTATACACATCATGAACAGCGTGTCAGAGGCTAATGAGAGCATGTATTTTGGTTTGGGCTTTGCTTTCATGAGAAAGGCAGTATTTTCTTGAACACTAACAGATGCATTTCCAGTGCTTAACAATAGAACTTCAGCTTAAAAGGTCCAGGCATTGTTCAGCCGCCACTGTCAGCTGGAGAGATGCCACCTAGAATAGAAGAAACACAAAACTGCAAGTCCAAAAATCCTGTGCTGCAGCCACTGCAGAGCAGCCTTTGTATTGGTTCTACATCTAAGGGTTTGAACTCTTACTTTTCCACATTCACAGGTGAGGAGGTTTTAGTTCACCCCAACTTTCAGTAGGTCTGTGTTTCTGGCATCTCCTGCCTTTTAAGTGTTCAGTCTGTTGGTGGTCTCACTGGTTGCTTTGTCATGTGGTCTGCATCTTGTGTTTAGAGAGTTGAGAAGGAGAAATGCATCAACCACCTGACAGCCAAGCACATCAATAATGCTCTGCTGTTTTGTACTCAGGCATCTTCAGTGAATGCCCATGGCAATCTGTGCTTGTGAAGTTTTCTCATGCTGTGTTGATGTGTTTCTAGTATGTTCAGGTGCAGACTCAGCTTGTGGGTTTTGAGGTTAACATCGTGTTGTTTGATTGTTGGTTTGCTGCTTTCATGGTCTTATTTGTTGGCATGGAGGTCATTATTGAGAGGTACCACCTTGCAGCAAGTCACATCCTCCTGTGTGCTCTATGTCCAAGAGAGATTACTTGTTTCAAATCAGCTATCGCTGTGAGGTCCTGTGATATGCAATGGCTTTTTAATGAGAACTGTTTTATACCCTAATAAATGTGAGGCCAAATTTCATTGTTTGTTTTCCAGCTGTAAGAATCCTGTAAGCCTCCCCTGTGATGGCACAGGAGTTAATTTGTACCCCAGTCTGGCACACACAGCAGGTCTCTATTGTTTTAGGTAGACATCTGAGGCACGGGCACCCTGACTCATGAGGAGGAGGACAAGCTAATGCAAATACTATGTCAATGGTTGCACAGAGCTTATAGGATATAATTTGCTGCAGTCTGACATAGTCATGGAAATTGCCAAGAACGTAGTCTTTTGTTTTCTGTGCTGTAGTTCCAGACTTTTAAACTCAATTTTTCTACAGGGAAGATCCTGTTCTGCAGATTATCTTATGCTGGCTGATACTGAGATTGTCTTTAGAAGAGACTCTCTATTTAGGCAGGTCAGAAGGCATTCTGTCAAGTGAAGGATTGAAGACTTCATCTTCTGATATGATTTAGGGATACATAGATACAAATATAATAAGATTTCTTTTTTGATATCTATTTAGCTTCACTTGTGGATATTTATTTATATTGCTGTAAACTTGTTTTTTTGTGGTTTTTTTTTGTGCACTAGATTTAAAAGATATTATTAAGGCATTTAAATAGCCTTTAGGAATCTGGGCTTTGACACTCAGGAGGGCAGAGCCCATCAGCTGTCAATCAGATCTGAGCTCTGATGCATCTCATTTCTGAAAATGAGTCATCAGTCTGTGAAATGCAGGGGGCATTCAGTGAGAACTAGCTTGCAGAGACCACTGAGGTGAAAGAGAGGAACCCAAGGCAAAGGAGAGAGGGATGACAAGATGGTGAAATTGCTGACTTTCAATTCCATGTCTTGGTGTCCTGGCCTGAGCTATGCTAGAAAGCAATCAAGAAAAAACATCCTTGTCTATAGCACCCTAACTTCAATGGAGCTCATTGCTAGCAATCTTGCTTGCCTGCAGCATCCCTGTGACAAGTGTGGATAGATAAGGCAACAAAGCTATGGTGACAGATTTAACATGCTTATGACTCTTAGTGCTTTCTTGCTAATCTTTGTTTTGTGTTCCTAAGTCCATAATTACAGTTCAAGTAAACCAACAGAACTTAAAATTTGCAAGGCTCTGAGTGTTGTCTTTGATTACTGAGAAGAAAAACTTCATATTCTGGCCTTTTTGGTACTTGTTAAAGGTATAAATTTAGGTAATAATTATGTATGTTTCTACAGGGCCTTTGTTGCTTAGAGTTATGACCTTTTTTTTCTTCCCTAAGGGAATTTCCCATTTCTTTCACACATTCTATGTGTTCTCCCACACAGGATGGGATGCTCAAGAGACTTGTGAGTTTGCAAGGACCTGACAAGCTCTGGAGGGGAGCAAGTAGGGTCCTGGTTATTTTAATTCTTGGTTTTTATTGCATGTGAAGCAGTCTTGAATACTGTAACTCACTTTTCCTGCCTCTTTCTTGGCCTGTAACCTCTGGAAGCAAATAAATCCTGGATGTGGCTACTCCATGAATGAGGAAGGGGAGTTTTTTTTTTTGCAGATTGATCATAAGTGATGCAAATAAAATCAGTTATTTGGTGTTTAAGTTTCAGCGGCTTCTTGCAGTTGGATAGCTCTGGTAGGGAGAGTGTGAAAGGATAGCTCCATGGATGGAGGCAGAAGCAAAACAGAGAGGGAGCAGAAAGGGAGACCTAGAGAGCCGACTGAGCTGAGACCTTTCTCTTTGTAGGTCACACAAGCCTCGCCTGCAGTGTCATTCCTAGAAAAACCAGGTTACTGTGGGATTGATCGGCTGAGGCCAGAGCTCAGATGTAATTTTCTCCCATCTCATTCAGAAGAGCCCCAAGTAATTGATTTGGTGTGTGCGAGTGCAGCTTGCACAGCCCAGCGGTGGAGGGTGTGGCTGTGTCCTGCTCCGGCTCATTTAACTTGCGTCTGACCCCGGGCTGTGGCAAATTAGGGTTTGTCCCTTTGAAGTGGAAAGCAGCTCCCATTTACAATGTGCTGGCTGCATTATCAGTCATCAGCATGCAATGGAGAGAGAGCCCTCGCAGAAACAAGTCTTCCAAAGGGACTCGATGGCAGGGAGATGTAAACAGCAAACTCAGAACATTGTGCCAGTACAGGTTGTGTTAATCTGCTTGTTTCTTCAGCCAGCAAATATTTGAGTTCTTTCTACCCACACATTTTCCCTAGTAAAACTTCTGTAAATATTCACATGTATGCCCTGGGCCCAAGCGGGCTTTTTGGGCTGGAATCTAGGAACTCTGAGCTGCATTGAATGAATTGTGGTAGAAAATGGAAAAAGCATGGCTAGTCCAGTGTACAGACACAGACCTGAAAGACACGTTACTGTGGCTGAACCTGCTACTGCTGATTAGCTGGGTTGCAGTAATTCCCTACTTTTAACCTATTCTGTTGCTTCTCCTGATGCACCTGCCAGATAGGGAGGGTACTAGGCTGGAGTCAGAAGTTCAGTTCCACTGCATTCATCTACCATAGGCTGCTTCCTAACCTCCATCATTTGTTAGTAATAGGATGATAATACCCAAGCATCTGTTCCATAAATACTAGATTCTTTCTACATCATGTGATCTCTGGAAATGGTTATTTATGCCTATTATACCTTTTAACAACTGGTAATGGTGGGGGGAATAAAATCAACTTGAATATTAACAGTTCTTCATGTTTCAACTCACCCTTATACAAACTGGGAGAATGCTTTCTCTGATCCATTCATACGAACAAAACTCAGCTGGGAGCACCAATTGCAGCAAAGGCAATGCATTATGCATAGGAATAAATTTTTATAGCCATATCACCTCGACTACAAGATCACCCATTCTTATCTTCTCGTGCCTCTTTGTCTTTGCAAATTAGATATATGTATAACCGTTAATTCAGTCAAGATACCTAGTTACAGATTGGTGCATCCTCCCAAAGAGGGAAAGGCAAACCTCTGCTTCTGGCTCTAGCTGGAGTTCTAAGGATAGTATCCTCCTCTATACCAGTGATTTTTATGCTATAGTCTATCCACAGTGGCTCTCAAGTGCTTATCTCTGTGGCTATAATGGTAGGGAAATGTGCCACCAGTTTTATACGCTGGGAGATACAAGTATTTTTTTTTAATTATTTAGGGATTTCTTGCTGTTTAGGATGATCTGTTTCAGAGACACTTCTGTTTTTTATTACTCTTTGATTGGCAAGATGAGTGTGTCAGTGTTATGAGTTTTTCAATTTTTACAGTAGGAAGACCTTTAATCCAGCCTTCCAGCAGGGAAATCAGTTGAAATTCCCAATGACATGTGAATTCTGTCTGAAGGAAGGCCTTGTAGGACTGGGGCCCAATTATATTACTTGACATTTTACATAGTGGTATCAGAATGCTTGTCTAACAAATACAAGACAAAGCCTGACCAGAGACAGCCTGCAACAAAATAAAATAATAACACCACATGACAAGCCAATTACTTTACTGTTAAATTGCATAGAGCAAGAATCTGTCTGCGTCTTCTGGCTGTTGGTTTTGGTTTTTTCTTTCCATATTTGTCAGTTCTAGCCCAAAAGTTTCCCTATGCTGAAGATGACCAACCAGTTCCTCTTTCCAAATGTCTCTTTCAGTTTAATAACATTTGGCATGGGAAGTTTTAGAGATAGTTGTCATTTTTGGGAAGTTGCGTGGGTCAGAAAATGCTTTTGTTACTTCTTTCAGGTTAGCATTTAAATAAGTATTAATAGTTTGAAATCTATATTTCAGGCTTGTTCTTGATAGAATTCACATCCCTGCCTAAAACAAAACAGGGTTGCTACTTTTCTAGTAGTTCTTAATGTTTCCTTAATTTGATTTCCCATTTTTCCCCCTCCAGGACAATGTTTAGCATCTATACAATTAAAAATGGGAGTTTGAGGGTGGGTTTATACAACTCCACTCTGTTAAGCAGAGATGCTCATTATGCTCTATCCACAAAATTGTTCTATTTTTTTCAACTTACTGCAGCAGAGATGCTAAAAATAAACTATTTAGAGAATAATATTTTGTTATGAAGAATATGGATGTCTCTAATGGTACCCTGTCCCCTAATTGCTTTGCTGGAAGGCCTGACAAATGGGTGCATTCATATATTTATATGTGACAACCACATTCAACTTCCTGCTGAATAAGTTTGCAGCGTGTGAGACACTCATGGAATTAATCCTCTTCCAACTTCTTGCCAACAAACAGTAGCTATGCAAAGAACTCCCCAGGTTGTGTCTTCTGCAGGCAGTTGGGAGAGGGGGGGAAAAAAAAGTGGCAAGCCGCTTGCTACCAATGCTGGCATCGAGTGCCATGGGCAGAACCCTGTGCCTGTAGTCTGGAGAATACACTTGCTGCATCCCCAGCCCATGGTGCTGCCTGCAAAGGGCATCCATTGATCCCTGGCACAGGCAGAGTGGGGGCCTGCAAAGAGCCCTGAGCCCAGAACCTGCCACAGAGAGGGGTGGCACCCCAGTCAGTATCGATCCACGCCTGAGAAATCGGCGACCGCTGTATTATATAATTATTGATGTAGCTGGAAAATGCCACAGGCGAAGCGCAGCTCGCTGTTTGTTATGCTGCATTGTCTCTCTTGTCTGCGTTGGGCCTCTGTGTTTTGCCTCTTCTGTTCCCATTGCATGTTTATTTATACCGTGTGCCTTTAGCTTTCATATTTCTCCTGCGAATCCAAGTTGGAAAAACCAGCTCTAGTTTTCGTGCAGGAGAAGGAGGGGTGGACTGTGAAGGAAATGAATTCCTCTAGACACTCCTGGAGGCCCTAAGCTGAATACAAAAACCAGGGAGAAGGCGTGAGCGGGGAAGAGAGGCTGGGAAGCAGAAGGCCCTTTTTATCCCAGCGGGGCCCACAGGGACTGCCAATCTTTTGATAAAAATGTAGACTTTAGAAGCAGCCGTAATGTACAGCCTCATCTATCATGCAGCTTGGGACAAATGGGTTTAGACCTAATTTGCAGTAGCAATTAACTGAAGTCCAGCCAAATCCTATCAAAGTCCTTTAGGATCACATGCACTTGGTTCCCATGGATGTCCAGGAAGGGGTGAGGTCAGGCTGTCACGGGCTTCAGCCGATGGGGCAGGAGGACACTCTCCAGCAGCCCAGGGGTGAGGAGAGCGGGGCGATGCTGCATCAGCCCCAGAGAGGTGTCTTGTACTGAGCCTTGTTAATGAACTTCCCTTGAAGAAACCACAAAGAGACAGCTTGAAGGATGGGTGTCCTGCCAAAGGTGGAAATAGGAAAGTAGAGACTAAAAGAGGTTGGCAGAACTGGGAAACCCTCAGCTGGGGGGAAAACAGGCAAGAAGAGGGGGGGCAGCAGCAGAGCTGGTGTGAGGAGTCCACAGCTGGAGTAATCTGTGCATGTGGGCACAGAAGTATTTTATGTGGAAGGTTGCTGGTGCAGCACTGAAGGGTCAGATTTTTTGAGGCAGACAGGAGGTATCTGAAGGCAAAGCCCATGGAGTACCAGTGTGTGTGTGTGTGTGTGTGTGAGAACCTCACAGCATGACCCCCTGTGTGCCTGGTGCTAACACATGCCAGTTCTCACTCACTTCCACTGGAGCAGAGTTATTAGCTGAAATGTAAAGATAAAAGATTATAACGTGCAGGATTAAATAACTGCATCTGCAGACTCTGGGCATCTGCAGGGCACAGTTCTGTCCCAGTCAAGAGAAGACAGACTGGCTGAGGATGTTGGGATAACAGGGCTTTTTCATTAGGAAATCTGATTCATTTCTGGCATATGCAATGAGTTACCAGTGTGTGAGTATGGGACTGCCCTCTCCTGGAGGAAATATGCTCTGCTCTCCTGTATGTTTTCACCATTCATGACAAATTTTATAGTTTTTTGGTATAGATAAGGTATAGATTGAATTAGTGGTCTCTTTTGTATCATGCAGGAGCACTCTTGACCCACTGCACCATATGCCATAATTGTTGTGTGGCTGATAGCGGTGGGATGGCAGCTACAGATAGTAGTATTTGAGCTGTACTTCAAAATGCTTGAACTCTGGGAACAGGCCAGTGCTGGGACAGGAAGGTTTCCTGCTGTTAAAACAACTGTTTAAGGTCAGCTTCTTGTTGTTCCATGGGTCTGGGCTTCAGCAGTGACTCCTGGCTGCCCAGTGGCAAAGAGTGAGTGTCCTGTAGGCTGTACTAGCAGGGGCTAAGTGAAAATTCTGTTTAGCTCAAAATCAGCAGGCTGGTGTAAAGATAGGCCTTTACACAGAGGTGGTTGCTAAAGAAAAGCAGAGGGACAGGGTCACTCCTGGAACTGTTAAAAAAATGCATAGATGTGGCACTTAGGGACAAGGCTTACTGGTGGACCTGCATCAGGTTAATGGTTGGACTTGATGACCTTAGAGTTCTTTTTCAGCCTCAATGACTCTATGGCTTTATAGCATTTCTGCTCTACAGGTGCAGTAGCTGAAGCTGCCTGGATCTACAGGCTTCTCTAACACTGCTCTGCCTCCAAATGCAGTGCAGCTTTTGCCTTGGGAAAGTGGTCAGGCCACAGCCAGAAATCCTGCTTTGGCACTGGTGGGTGCTCTCTGAGCACGGGGAAGAACTTAGTTTATTCCCCAACCTGCAGCCACCACTGGGGTGATATTTTAAATCAGAGCTTTTATTGCTGTTCAGAGAGGGCCTATTTCTACTTGACATAGCACCGCAGTGCTGCTCCAGCTGCAGGATAAAACACGGTGCCACCCCACACTCGGAGCAGCCATGCTGCTGTAGGAGGCAGCGAGTAATCAGCAGAGATTCACTGAGGGCTGGGATGCAGTAAAATAGCCTCTCGGCACAAGATACAGGGAGGCGCTTACCAAGGCGACAGGGAAACTATACATTTCTTTTTTCCAATCCATTAATCAAAGCGCCTGCAGTTCCCATCCTGGTGAGGCAGGTGAGACTCTAATAAATATTGAGCAGCAAAACTTGATCCGTATCCAGCCTCTCCGAGCATTTTCATAAATAGGAAGTTGCAAAACAATAAAATAAACCCGTCTGCTTCCAGCCGCCTCTCTGTGAGCACTTACTTGTGGCTGCAGGGCCGTGCAGCCACAATCCCGGGCTGGGGATGAGGGACAGGGTGGCTGAGGCTGGCTCTCTGCAAAGAGGGAGCTTTACCTCCTCCCTCTGCTATCGATGGATCATGTGCGACCTGCAGCTGGATTATTCCCTGACGCTGCAGCTGTGGCAAGCTGTTTTCTCAACGTCCCCTTTGTACCGGCTTGATCTTATTACTGGTGATGGCCTTGGAGTCGATACAGAGTTGGTTTCACATCTCAACAGAAAGAAGGCAGAGGAAGCCCTTTGCCAGGCCTGATACTGCAGTCCTTGTTTGCTGAGTAGCTCCATTGATTTATGCAGGACTATTCAGATAAAGAAGCGTTCTGTGTTATATTGCTTTTTTTCAGGTAACTCTTTCAGCTAGCATAACTTTCATTTTTTCTTTTCAGCTGTTTCTCAGCCTGGTTTCATACAGAAACACAGTTTCTATGAGCATAGTGTCTGGCTGTCTTTCAAACTCCTGTAATTACTGAATATCTTGATATTAATTTGATATCTTTCAGTTAAATTGAAATCTCAAAGACATTTACTCCTTGTAGTTTTCACGAAAACAGGAGGAAAGTGACCTTATTAGCTCTGCAGTTGCATGAACCCAGCTGTATGCTTGGACAAAAGAGACTCTATCCAGAAGAAATGTTAGCAATGTGGAAGTAGTAGGAAAAGCCTCACTCAGACTTTTTTCCCCTCAAAAAAATCCCTGAAAACAAAAACAAGTTACCCTACCAGGAAAAAAAATATCCTAAATAATTCCACACACAACACTTACCACCCCTCTGATAAACAGGTGTTTCTAATTCCAATGCTTATAGAAGGATTTCCTAGGACTATTGGACTGCAGTTCTCTTCTTGCCAAGTTTACATCATTGGACTAATGATCCACAAGACCCTGTGGTGTCTGTTGCATTTTTGACCTCACAATTCAGAGAAAAGGGAAGAAAGTCTTGTAATGTCTCTGTCCAAATGTGCATTGATTTGTACTGGGGAGGGAAGGCTGGGAGCGATGGGGAGGAAAATGCTCCTTTGAAAGTCCACCTATGTTTCTGAAACCTTAGGATTTGATGGGTTACTATTATCCTACTCTGCCAATAAATGAGCAAGCAATAGGCAAGGTCTCATTAAGGTAAGGGAGGTGGGGCTCAAATATTACAGGCAGATGATGATGCTGGAACTGCTTGTGCTGCATATTTACCATATTTGCTTTTTTTTCCTTTATTTTATTCTTTTTTCCCAAATAGTGCAGGGTGATGCTTGGTCAGCTTTTTTGTAAAGTGCTTTGAGATCCCAGGATCCCAGGTGTTCTAGGAATCCAAAATAGTATTATTACTGGTACTCTATTGATAACAATAGTGGATATGGTGTTTTCTGTTCATTTTTAAAAAAACAATATCTCAGGGTTTTTTTTTTTTTCTTGAGCAGAGTCAATGTTCTGGGTGGGGTTTGTGCTTTCCTGAATTGGTTCAATTTTTTTTCTTTATATTTTACTTGCTTTTAGTGCAAGTGTGTGATTGGGGAGATACAGGGTAAGAGGCTTTGGGAAATTTTTGTCATCCTACAATGTTGTTTTCAGTAAGACCAGAAGCAACAGTTTTGAAAATCTCTGAGAAAATCCTAGCCTTGTAGACTCACTAACACATAGACAACTAGCACTAGCTCAGGTAATTTAAGACTTGTTTTGGCAACTTCATGAAAGTTTTAAGATTTTTTTCCTGAATTGTTTGAGGTTCACCTTTATTAATATAGTACTTTGACCCCTGGTAACTGAGTTTGAGATCCAAAAAGATTTATGTGACTCATTTGTTCAGGCCTCTAGACTATCACTGGTGTCAGTAGAATTAAGTGCCTGCCAACATTCATGTTCCCAGTTCATGCCTTCCTGTTCTGCAGAGGGTTTGGTGTGAGGAGGGATAAAAGCATGTTGTAAATCTGGGACCTGGGTTGAGCAGGACTCTTAGTTCTCTCTGCTTTTACATGTGTGAGAGAAGGAGCCAGCCCTCAGTGTTTGCTGAAGAGCCATAGTCCCATTTGCTTTTGGGTAGCCTACAGCAATGTACACAATTGAGGATTTCCCCTGGCTTTCTCTAGCACAGGCTACATTTTCATACACTGTGCATTTGTAATAAGCGTGTGTTGTTTGTTTAAGGACTTAAAGCCTATGCCAAATTTCTCTTTCCCTGGCTTTAAATATGTGGCCCAAGGGTAGTTTTATCCCAGCTATCCATAAATAGGAGCATGTTTGTGTTCCCAGTGACCAAAGTTTTGAACTAGAGCCGAGCTGAGCTGCATCTTCAGCTCCTGCTATGTCACACCAGGTACAGCCAGAGGTAGGGATGCCCAGGTGCTTTAAGCCATTTCCCATTTGCTTGCATTTTGCTGTCAAGAACTGGACTGTGATTAGAGTAATTACAGTGTCTCTAAAGAAAATTGCTCCCATTTTGGCCAATAGTCTTGCCCTAGGAGTGATGCAAGGGAGTAGAGAATTTTCTCTGGAGACTTAGGAAGTAAAAATATACTCAGCAAGTAGAAGAGAGGCTTTCATGGTCTTCCTTGCAGGATGTTTCTTCCTGGCATGAAATGGAGAGCAATGCTGAACTTCAGCAGTCTTGAGAGCTGGAGCTTGATTACCCACTGTGGAGTCTGCCTGAACAGGGCAACCCAAGGCTCTCCCACAGTCAGCACAGAGAGCTGTGGATTGCTCTCTGCAGGGGAAATTAAGGCAATATCCCCTCTGCAACTGGGTGCTGCACTTCAGAGGACTTAAGACATCACGCTTTCCTTCTAGAAGATGGAGGAGCAATCTCAGCTGTGTTCCTAGCTCTGCTTCCCTCAGCACTCCAGGTTTCCCTCAGTGGTGTCCCATCCAAGTATTGACCAGGGTGAACGTTGCTTATCTCAGGAAATCGATGGCATGACAGCCCAAGGTATTGCAGTAAGAAGGCAAGCAAGGAGATATGTATCTGCCTCTGACTTTTTTCCACCTCAATAAATATGTTTCCCTGATCCAATGGCATTGTAACAATAGGCAGTAATTACTGTGGCTGCATCCATCTCCTTTGATTTAATCAGACAGATATTATATGTTAAGTATCAATTGATTATTAAAAGTATATTTGCTGATGCTTCCAAATCCACATAATGACGCATAAACAGTTATTTACTGCGCAGCTATTAGAACTCAGCAACTTGACTTGCTTTTTACAATCAGTATTTATTTAACATGCAATGACCATCCTGTCCCATTAAAACTAAATGTGTTAACTGTGTTTTGGGCATTTAATTTTAAAGCTTTTCTTACTATAATATCAAGTGATTACAAAAAGCCATTGTCTTAGTAGACATTTGAAGCTATGCAAACATATTTCAGAAGAGTCACATTTTGATAACCTGCCATGATGTTACTCTTGTTCAGCATAGACAAACTATTATGGTGCCTCTAGTAAAGCAGAATTTTTTTGGTCATGTGTTTGAGTTTTAAAATCCCTGTATGACCTTGTGTTCTCTGAGAGGTTGGACACTCTAATTTATGTCCAAATTGCTTGGGATGTTTGATATTGAGGGTTTCTTAACCAAGCAGAGCCCAGCTTTCCTATGTGGACAAAGCAGATCTGCTCTTTAAGACAGGTCTCAAGGTGTTTAATGCTGTAGGTAGCTTCCTAAGAGGGGCAGTTTTCTTGGCATTCCATTAGCCTGAGGAAAAACTGGACTACTTTAAGAAAACAGGGAGGAGTTCACAATCAAATTGTCTCTTCTTGTCTTCCTCCCTTCCTTTCTCTTTGCAGGCTCAGGAGTTGCATCAAATACATCCTCAGTAGTTCCCTTGCTGCTGCAATAGCTGCTGGGGCAGAGGGCCCTATAGAGCTGAGAATTTCTCTGTAATGCTGTCATTTAATTATGACTTTTGCAAAATGTGGTGGTGATTTGCTATGCATAGGTGCTGTGTTGTGCAACTGTGATGGCTGGGGAGAGCATGGCTGGCTGTGAAGCAACTCTGGTATTTCTCCATTCAGTTCCTGAAAGTCCTCTCCCTCAGCTTTCTTTTCTCCTGCCTTGGAGCAGCTCTGGATGTGTTTACTTTTCTTGCCAGAAGATGGTTGAAGGCTCAATGGTAGGGCATGTGTTCCATCTGCCTGCCCTTTCTGGAGTCTGTAGAGCTTTCTTGCAATTCCCTTACGCTTCAAAGCAAATAAATAAATATTTGCAGAGTTATTAAAGATTTATTGAAAACGCCATATATTTAAACCAGCTTGTGAAAAAAATAGATGGCTGAATATTTATTATTTACATGTTAGGCATCCTCTACATATTTATTTATTCCTCCTTAATCCAATCCATGTTTTATAAATATTGCAAAAGACCCGTCAATAATAGAACAGGTTTCCATTAATCCAGAGGAATAATTAGAAAACATTTAGAATAATATTGCTTTGTACAAATATTGCATGAGCCTGTGAAGAGAGAAGTTTGGAACAGCTGTGTTGCCGTCACATAGCTGGGGGCATATGCCAGCACGTCTGTCAGGTAGGGGCTGGCAAGCACCTTGGCTTCCTGCTGTGGGCTACTCCA
The DNA here is from genome assembly GCF_023055355.1 of Agelaius tricolor. NCBI lineage: Eukaryota > Metazoa > Chordata > Aves > Passeriformes > Icteridae > Agelaius > Agelaius tricolor. The sequence continues at coordinate 25,226,070 of NW_027269269.1, forward strand.
CCTCCTCTGATCACTCTTGCCTTGCAAAGAGGTCCTTGGAATTACAAGCCTGCTTTTCTAGGGAGAGACTGCAGTATTTAATCTTTCTCTTGTGAAGCAAGACAGTCTCTGACTTGTGATCACTCTGGGACTGCCCTCAGCACGGCAGGGGCAGGGCAGTTATGCAATTTCTCTTGCAGGCTTCCCAAAGCCCCTGCCCCATGCTGACAGGAGCTACTGCTCAGTGCTAAATTTTGCCCAGGCACACGTAATCATCTTTACCAGTACAATATCGTGAGCAGGTGATCAATTATTGTTTCCAAAAATGATAACAAGCTTCTAGTTGTACTAATATCTCAAGATCTTGAGGAACCATCACCCCATAGCTGCTTGTTCCTTTTTTTCCCCCCTAACATTGCCTCAGTTCAGAGATTTGTGGTTCCAGTTACTCAGTTACTGTGCTGGGAATCATACTTATTTAAATATTAAAAAAAAAAAAGAAAAGAAAAAAGTTGTAGTTTGCTTTGTTCCTTCCCTAGTCTTTTTAAAACTATGCTCACAAGGCAAAATTAGTAGCCTTATTCCCTATGCTGTACTCATTAAAGCTTTGACCTTCTTAATGCTAAACTTTGACTGGAGGGGACTCTCCTGGCTTCTTCACTGTCCTGTACCACGCAGTCTTTAATGTCAGGAGTGCAGAAATATTTTAATTCAAGTCTCATCTACAGTAAAACTGCATGCCACTTCGAAAGGACATTTTAGGTGTGTGAAAGATGCTCACACCTCCACTTTGAGATCATACACCTAGATGATGAGAGAACCTAATCCTTAGAGCAAATCAAGCTATGAAGCAAATGAGTTTTGTGGGAGCTGTTAATTGATTATTACAGTCATGATGGTTTGGTTTCTTAAGTGATTTAACCTGTGTTTGGCTAGATTTAAGCAATCACTCATGGAAAGACTGACAGGCAGTATGGCTGTAAGATCATGAAGGGCAGGAGAGTATCACTCTGCATGTACCTTAGCGTTGTTCAAGATCACCTCAGCTATTTTGGGAGCAGAATAACTGTGTGGGAAGATGTCCTGTCAGATTACTTGGCTGCCTGGAGAAGCAGAGCACAGTAGCTTGATCAGCAACGCTTTACTACTGTGTCTACACTTTTTCTAGGACCTAAGTTAAATCATTCTGCATGGCACAGAAATCTTTGCTGTCCAGAGCCTAGGGCCAAACAGCTCTTGCCTTTAGACAATGCAGACTATAAATCTTAATGAACCTAGTTTGAGCTCCAGCCCTTATAAGAATTGTGACTTACCATTATATTCCTTAGCCTACAGGAGATAAATAGTGGACTGCTTTGAAACTTTCATTGGTACTCTGCAGGGTGTAATTTGATTGCTGTTTGGCAGGGGGCAGAGGGTTGTTTGATTCACTGTTGGTTTGGGGTTTTTTTTGGACTTAGTTGACTGATGCAAATGAAGACAGACCCACAGATTAAGGCTGAAGGGATTGACTTTAACATTTGGCTAGCATACACAGCCAGCCTGTCTTTTGCCTGAGGAAACAGAGAGATATGGAGCATATAGACTTTATGTAAAACCCTAATAGAAATAGGACTTAGGAACTTCTTATTCCCAAGGCACTCTTAAGCTCATTATTTCACCTCTCTGTTACCCCCACAGTATTTTTTCCAACCTTCTTGTTTGCAGCCTTTAGAAGAACACCAAATCTAAATTTCAGTCATTATTTGCTATGTGTTATCCCACGATCCCTGTTGAAGCCAGGGCTGGGCTATTTTAGGCATTGTAGCTAAACAAAGAAGGAACTAAGGTGTAGTTACTTGGCTGATATTGCATGTGATGTCTCCAGCAGAACTAAGAGCCAAACCTCAGCTTCTCCTAAGTATCTCCTGAGCTGCCAGGCAGAACTCCATCTCCCCTTGCTGTTTCATTTCAGTTTTAATAGACTGACAACACTAAATGTCTGCCTCCCTCCCTCCCTCCCTCCAAAACGTGTCTGCCCAAATGAACAGTCTGAGAAGAGTTGAATGTACATCCCTGCCCAAGCTTTCAAATCCCTGTTTACCATTTACTAATTACAGTTTGAGCTGCTTTTGCCTGGTTGGCTTGGGGGTATCATCCAGCTGTCTTGTGTTTTCACATCATCTTGCCTGGTAAGGTGCAGTCCCAGTTGGCCAGCACCTGATCTTTGTTATGGTTTTCCCTGAGCAATTGGTATGGCAGATCAGATTGCTGAAAAGGGAGCCATTAACTGGATTGAAGGAGAATCCAAAAGAGTCAGAAGGTTTGCAAAGATAAACTTAAAAACAATGAGGAACTTTTCTGAAAGGAATGACAGGAAGTTCTGAGCTTGTACACAGGAGTACGTTAGGATTTAGCCTGGCTTAAGTGGGATGGAAGACAAACTGTGCTTGAAGCAGCAGATGAGCAGGGTTTGGAATACAGAATGGGAGAGTTTGATCTGAAGCTGGTGATGGGAAATGTATTAAGCATATAGAACAGCAGTGGACAAATGAGGACAACTGCTACAGAAGTGCCATAGAAAGATGGAATGAGAAAATATGTGACTTCCTCCTGGGATAAAAAGCCAAAATACAATTGCCAGTTTGGAAACAGTAAAGACTGTGGATCGGTATCATAGTTCTACAAGGTGCTTAGTGCTCTAATAAAACTCTCAAAAAAGCTTTTGCACTGAATGTCATCATTCTTATGGATAGCAAGAGGACTACTCCATTAGGGTGAGGACATGGCTGAACAGTGTAGTCTCTTACTGAGCTGAAAGCCCTTGGGTCCCATTCTCAAACTGACACTGCAAGAATAGGAAGAGCAGCAGAGCAGGCTGTCTTATTCCAGGAAATGTCAATCCATCAGCCAGGGCATGTAAAACTGTACTGACTATGGATACTTTTAGAACATCTATTCCCATCTTTTAAGCCTAGTCCCACACAAACCTCTCCATCTCTCCTGTTCCTCTCCTCTTGCCATGTTGCAACAGGCTGCCTTCTAGCACCCAGTGACGTTGGTGTTTCAGCCCATCCTGTGAGATGATTGAGTTGGATGTATCATGAGAGGTAGCGAATGACAGCAGGGCAGCAGTGGAAGGATAAGAAAGGAGGTATTTTTTAAATCTAATTTTTATAGGAATAGCTTGCAGCTGTCTAATGTCTTTCCATGAGCTCTGCATATGGAGAAAACAGTAATTTTGCCAGTAGGAATGTGATAATGAAAAAATAAAATTTTTCCCCTTTCTGTATCAAATCTGTCTGCAAAAGAAGGGAGGGCAAATCAGTTAAAGAGGGCCCCTGCCACTTTGCTAGCATGCTGCAGGGACAAGCAATAAAGTTGGAGAAACTCTGCATAAAAATGCATCCCAGTGTGAAGCAGAGGAGACTCTGTGGGCAGAGGTACATTGGCATTAGAAGCTGGATAGAACACTCATTGGCATATTCAGTGCGTTGGCTTTTTTGGCGAACGGCTGAGCTTGGATTAATAAAATGTTCAGATAAAAATCAGGGTTTTATTAAAGTGTGCTCACACAGCGGCAGCGCCCAGCCGGGCTCCTGGAACGTGAGCTGGAAGCCTGCCAGCTGAGCACTGGAATGCTGCTTATCATACCTGATAAGGGGCCCTGCTGTGCCAGAGTGCAGAAGGGAGCACGAGTGGACAAGAGGAGGGGAAGCTGGCAGCAGTCTTGCCCCAAGCCTTGTTCTGAGCTCACTGGCCATAAGGGTTTTCCCCCTATATAAATCCAGTGCACGTTGGAGGAAAAGCACACAGAGGCTTCCAGGAGAGCAAACAAGGCCAATTGCTCGGGCAGCAGCTCCCCACTCCTTCCTCCACTCCCCCCGCTCGCCATTCCACAGCTCGCTCCCTGCTGTATTTGAAACAAGACTTGGTCTTTACTTTCTCTCTTCTGTGCCGGTTCACTCAGTTTCAGATCTCAAAGCTAATTAAAAGGGGCATGGACTGGGCTTACATTTTTTCTTCAGTAGAGAGCTGTTGGCAGAGTTTCTGAGCTGCCAGAAATGGGGACTGTGAACAGAAAGTTGGTACCAACTAGGGAGTGAGAAGCCAAAAACTACTCTAGCTCCTCTGAGCAGGGAAATGAATAAAGCACAACTCCCAAGTCCTTCAACGGATAACACACAGGCCTGCAAGCACAGTGTGTAATCACAGTCTTCCTTACATACTTGTCTTAGACTTTTCATTGCACTCAACTCTCAGCCTGTTCCTACTGCTTTGTATTCAGAGAATGTGCATGTGATCCTTGTCTTCTCCACCATATTGCACTCTCTCATACCCTATGTGTGAAAATGTGGCAAAATCAGCTTTCTCAGAATATCCGGCTCCTCCAATTTCCTAGCAAAAATGGCTCTCAAACCAATGTTTGTTTGGAGAACAGCTGAATAAAGGAAATATTCAGCTTGCTGTATTACCAGCTTACCTCAGTGGATTGCATTTGTCCAGTCTTGTGACTTGTCAGGTCAGCTGCTAAGCGGTGACACTTTAATTTTCAGGCAAGGGAGGAGAAAGCTATTGTTGGGTTAATTCATGCATTCAGGAAAATTGTAGATGATAGACACGATATCGGCATGAGCATGCTACTCTGCAATAATATTTCTGGCCAGCTTCCAGCACTTACTCTAAATGTGGTGTAGAGAAGTACAGTAGCCTTCAGACATCTTACTTAGACCATTCTCCTTGCTATAGCTTTTTCCATTTTTAAGAAAACAGTGCTGTTCATCCTTTGTTTGTCTTTAAACTTGAGGCCTGTTATGTCCCTCATTTCAAATAGCTTAAACTAATATGCTTAGATTTAGTATGAATTAAAAGAACTGTCACTTTGTTGAATGCCTCCAGCATGGCATAATGTCCACCTGGCACTAGTTAACATTTCCCAACTAGGTCCCCATCTGAGTACCACATCCTGTGAGTCACCTGCACTGGATTAGATGGGATTCTCTGATTCAAGAATCCCAGCTGGGGGTAGGGCATGGGAAAGACACTGGGAAGCAGCACAAGCTTTGCCTCTTCACAGAAACTGCTTTTATCCTCATCTCTGCAACTTCAGTGAGGGCTGCACCCTCTGGCATAAATGATGCTGGCATTATTCACCTTCCTCTTACTCTGCACCATTGTAAAATTCCAGGTGAATTGCTGGCTTTTCCTACTCCATCCTTTAGGATTTGTGGTAAGGGGGTGTGGGTGTGTGTGTGTGGGTGTGTGTGTGTGGGTGTGTGTGTGTGCAAGCAAGAGGAGAGCTGTTAACATGCTTGGGATTACTGGGTATCCACACCACTGCTCAAAGACTCTCCTCAAAGCTGGGCAACTTTCCAGCACCTCATCTGCCTGCCTGCTGCATCACTGCACCTCACCCCTTACCTCCCACTCTCTCCCCTCCACTGCCCACCCCCTAAATGCGTTTGTGCTGACGGGCCCATCTTTCCTCATCCACAGACAGGAGATGTGATTAGAGGGAATCTAATTTGTTTGGAGTGCTCTGGCGACGGAAGGAAATTATTCTGCAGCAATATTTGCAAATGCATTCATCATGGAGTCCCTGGCAATCCGTCACCGCAAGCTGATGACTTTGTGATCTTCATGAAGGTCTGATTAAAAGTGTGTTCTAATGATCAGCTCAACTTCCCATCCTGCTCTTTCTCTTGTGCACCAAGACAAAAATAAGGAATGAGGATGGAGGAGTTATCCTTTTTTTCCCCCCCAAGTCCAGTCTCAGACCTGGTCTGAGGATATTGAACTGCTACTACAATCTGAGGTCCCTGAGTTTTCTGGTTTTCTCCACGTTCAACAGCTTCGTAAAGAATTGGCTTCTATTGTGTTCATTATATCTGAGTCTTCCACCTTGCCCTGGGTGAAGACCAGTTTTGAATAAGCCCTGGAGCTCTCTCTGCACCAGAGGTTCAATTTTAGATACCTTCTCAACTTGACTGTCCTGCAAAATAATGTGTATAGATCCTAATCAACACCAGAGCTCCATCTCAGTCAAGAAATGCAAGGGGTGGGGGCAGGGGAACAGGATTCATGGAAAAGGAACAACTGTATCGGTGGGGCTTTAGTGGTATAGCAGGCCCTCTGTGGCAGCACCATCCTGAATATTGTGCGGCATCAGGGCTTCTCTCTTATCCTGTAATCCCCCACACCAGCCCACTGCAATCCTGTAATCCCCCACTTAGCCAACTGCATTTTGGGTGAGAGTTACACAAGAAGAGAAGTTGGGATGTATCAAAAGCAGAGGCTCAAGGCCAGCCATAGGAGAGAAAAGAGAAAAAGGTGATTATATGAATTGTATGCCAGGTATGCAAAACTTGACAGAGTCATCTGATGTCTACAAGGGTTGAGGGCATGCTTGGTAGACCCTGCCTTCACATCCAACACTATGTGCATCTTGTTTTATGTTGTCTGTGGTGTTTGTTTCATTTTAACTGAACAAAATAGGCCTCTTTATGAGGTGAAGTCATGAAAATGGCAGCCCAAAAAAAAAAAGCAGATAAGAAAATCAGGCCAGTGTGGAGCTCAACAACTGCTAAGTGTGCTTGCAGTGACCTGAGCAGCCTACAGAACATGTGGAAGCCTGGACTTCCTTTTGTGGCTGTCTATGGCTTGACAAAATTGGGTATCTAGGTCCCTCTCAGACTTGTGATTTTGATCCTTTGAGTGCATAACAGATGCTCTACAGTAGCCTTGTGTAATAACTCCTCTATCAAGCCCTCACTTTGATAGGAAGGTGTCCATTCCTAGGTGTTGCAGGAGGTCCCATGCAGCACTGGGGCTATACATATGCCCCTTTTGGTTTCAGTACAGATGATTGTGTTGGAGCCCCCAGTCCCTTCTCTGCTAGCCTCTGCTTCAGGGTAGCTGACATGGTTCATTAGACATGTACTAAAATTACCTGTAATGGTGTGCCCTTCCCCAGATTTGCAAAGCACAGCTTGACACCATTTTGTGATGTGCTTCCCTTTTCCTCTTGTGTATACCCTCTGGCTGGGGAGGTTTGGGTGACATTTGCTTACTCCACTCTCTTCTGCCATGACTTGGCACTGTGATGATCTCCATCCATCTGGCTCGTGATGGTGACTCAGACTCTATTGTACTGATCCGTGTGCAGTTAGTGAGTGCAGCTGTGCACTGATGGGTTCTGCCGCCAGGGGCATCCACGACAGGCCCTTCTCACTGCTGCACCTTGCACACACCCTGCAAAGTTTTTTTCAAAGGCTGATATCTCTGCTTCGCTGTTGCACATGGCTAAACCAGTTCAATTTTGTTTAGTCTAACCCCTAAATATTAGTATCTACTAAAAGATTACCTTAGAATGTGTTTCTTTCTTTCTTCAAGGCCCTAAGAGGAAAATTGTAGCCCACCATAGGAAGAAGGACGGATGGCATCCTGCTGAGACAGCTTTTGCCCCTCTGCTTGGAGGTCACTCAGAGAGGCCACATTTTTATGCTTGTGCTGAGGACTTCTGCCCCATTTGGGTTTCCTTGTCCCTTCAGCAGTATAATGCAGCTCTGGTGCCCCTCTTTGGTCAGACTGCTACACACACATACACACACACCCGAGGCCTGGCTAGCCCAGCACTGGTGAGATGTTGAGTATAAACATGAGTAAAAGCAGGTTGCCTGGTTGTTATGGCCTGGGTAATAGAGTTTATCAGTGTTCTGTAAACCCTGTGGAGGTGTGGTGATCTATGTATTCTTTAACAGAAGGGTGCTTGTGTGTGTGCAGGCACATGAAACAACTGTGAAGACCCATGGATTGTTAGTGACCCTACAGGCCCTGGAGAGCATGGATTCTGTGCAAGAGCAGCACATAACCTTGAACTGGGGAGTGCTTTCCTTTGTGGCTCTGGTATAAATTTCTTGACTCCTCTTGAAGTGAGAGTCTGTGAGGTTGGGAGATGGCTCTGAAGCACAAAGGAGGGAGGCAGGAGGAGGACCAAATAAGGAGAGTTCTGCATGTGGCTTGGGTACATGGGAAAGCAGTCAGCAGGCTGTGTCACTGCATTAGAGCTGAGTTTAAAATAACCCACCTTTTATTCAAAATGCCCCAGCACTTCTTTCTGTCTTATCAGGGCAGTTGAGTGGGGATTTTTTGTTTGGTTTTTTTGGTTAGGTTTTTTTTTTTTTGGTGTGTGTTTTGGTTTTTTTTTTTTTTTTTTTGCTTTTTTTGGCTTTTTTTTTTTTTTGTGGTTGTTTTGGAGGGGTTTGTTTGTTTTGCTTATATGGGGGTTTTTGGTTTTTTTTATTTTTTTAACACCTGGAGTAGACTCCAAACAGCTTGATTCCTCACATCTTGGGAAAGTGCTAGGAGTTACTTGGTGCTCTCTCTCCTTCCTCAAGGTACAAAATATCTCATGTTGACATCAGCAAGAATTGCATTCTCCTCTTGCTTTGAAGAAAGAGCATAAGGACAGAATGTGTTTATCCTGTAGCTGGTGTTCTCTGACTTCTGTGTCTCGTTTTCCCCACACCCACAGAACTGTGCTCTCTTTAGACATGAGGGTCTGGACTCTGAATTAGTTTTCATGCACAAGTTTCTCTAATGGTTAATGGAGCTGTCTCTTCCTTCAGCTAGATTCTGTGTTGCAGGTTGGAAGATCATGCTGACAGATGGGAAAGAAGATGTAGAGGGAAGTCAATGCTAAACCAGAGAGAGAGGGTTAGGCACTGCACTAAACCAGGTGGCCAGGAGGTGCTCTAACCTCTCATTTTGCTAATCTGGCTGTCTGGATGAATAGACATGAGGTTGAAAAAGCAAGTGCCTCTACGTGTGTGGACCTGCAATGGATGCAGTAGCAGCAGCATTTCCACCAGTAATCTCCTCCATAATATTTACTGGCTTCTCCCTATTGCAGATGTGAATTCAGCATTGCAGGTGCCACTTTTAATGCTGAAGGCTCTGCTTGTTTCAAAATATAAAAATGAAGGTGCAACATAAATAGCACTGAGGAAAGCTGCTTTCTTGTTTGGACCATTAAGCAACCTTGAAGTTCTGAGGGATAGTCCAGTGGGCATTTTCTGATGCTTTATATGTTACATAGGCAGCTAAGTTGTTATGCAAGAGTTATCCTTAGTAAAGTTCTTCTAGCAGAGGCATTTGTTCTTGATTTGCTATGTGCTGCCTCCACATGCCTTCGGGGAAAGGGAGCTGAGGACTGACTAATCAGTTTTTCTCAGTGGAAATGGATAGAGTGCTGTTGAGTGGTGGATCTGCAGCCAGGGTTTTGGAAATGTCCTTCAAGAGACAGCACTTCATGAACCAACACTGAATATAAGAAAAAAACAGACAAGCTTGACCAGGACTGTTCTAGGAAAGGTGTGAAGCCAAAGAGATAAAGTGAGCAATGTGTAGAAGCAGGGAGAAGCATATGTATCTAAAGTCAAAATTAAATAGTCTAGCAATAATTCTGCACACCCGTTTCACACCCACTCAATCCCTTGCTGGCAAATATTTCCAGCCACATTACCATCACTGTGTGGATTAAATATAAAGAAGGATTGTGCAGCAGAGTCAACTTTTCTAAGGAGTTTGGAAGTTCTACATTTCCCTAAGTCCTGAAGAGAAAATGCAGGCAGAGACACTGATATTGCCACAGGCCTGGCACCAAAGTAAAATGCATTAAGTTGGGCTGTGGATCTTTGCTCTTGACCAAAAAGGGCTTTTATCTCTTCTATGCAAAGTGACATTGGGGCACTGGATTGCTGACCAAAATCTGATAGCCAAGTCCTCAGGCTGAGGGAGGAAGGATAAGGATACCCTCAGTCAGCAGGGTCTCTCACTATGCCCTAAATATTTCATTTATTTATGGAAATATGGTTTTCTGGAGAGCTCTAAGGACTATCAAAGCCACATGTGCTTTACTACAAACTCTGGAAGAAGTTTTGTTGTCAGCCACCAACAAGAGGTTTCTGCCCAACTTGTCTGCAGCTACTGACATTCCAGTAATTTTTGCACTGTCCCTGATGTTTGGATGTGCATGTGGCAAAAGTGAAGTGTGCTTTGAGGCAGTGGGTCCCACCCTTGTCAGCTGGATAGAGATTACAGACTCTGTTTAGATCCCTGAGGCAAACTGAAGAGGGGTTTTCCCAGGACCCTTCCTGCAGGGCCACGTCTGCCCAATTAACGGCCAAGGAAGAGAAATGAATTTGCATAGGTTGAACTTATGTGCAGAAAGTGTTCCTGCAGGGAAAAAGAAACACAGAAATTTTGAAAATGAACTTTTCTGGGACGGAGAACAACATCAGTTTTGTTAGAGAAAAAAAAAAAAGATTTTCCAAGGGGGAATTTGAAACAAACAGTTTAAAAATCAATGTTTTGATTAAAAATATTCAGTTTCTGTTTCTCAGCTTAAAAAAAAAAAAGGAGAAACAAAATGATAGCTGGAGTGGAAATACCACTGTGTCACGTTTGCTTTTATTCCATTCCAAAAAAATACAAAATAGGAATATGACTCTTTAAAGCAAAACATAAGAAAAATTGTCACTTTGAATCTGTTCCAGACTTCAGTGGGAAAGCTGACAGCTTTTTGATAGAAAAGACTATCTCAAAAGAATTTTCAGCTGAAATTCTGTGAACAAAAATGTTGATTTTTTTTTTTCCCCCAAAGGGTTTCTGGAAAAAAGGAGGCACTGCAGCTTGGGAACTGGGTTCTGTATAGGGACTGCTCTGATGTGCTTTAATATGATATTTTGCTGCAGATGAGCTTTTCTTCCACATGCACATGAAAAAAAGATGGAGTGCACCATCGTACACTAAATAAAGCACTCCCCATCTCTACATAGGTAGGAATGGGCTGAAGCAAAAATGAAGAGAGCTAAATGTGCTTTTCCCATGTTAAGGAAAGCTCAGGAGTTGAATTAAAGAATATATTTATAGCTCCTGCTAAAACACTGTCCAAGTCTTCCCTTGGAAAGCACCATTTCCTTGATACTATAATTTTGTGAAAAAGGCTTGCAGAAATGCTCAGTTTCAGGTAAGCTGGAGTATTTTGTTTTGATTTGCATTTGATTTGCAGACATGCTGGCTGGGAAGGGCCACTGGAGGTCACAAAGTTTGGCCTCCTCTTCAAATACAACCGTTGTGCTGCCCACATCAGATCAGGTCACTATGGCTTTATCTAGATGAGCTTTGACAAGGTTGCAGGTCCTACACTTACTTTGAGTACCTGCTGCAGCCTCCCTGGTACAGAAATTTTTCCATGTGTCCAGTTTGAATTTCTGCATTTCAAACAAAAAGTCTGTGTAGTAGCAGCAGAAACTCTCTGTTCTTACCAAAGCACGGGATTTCAGCCTCAGTGAAGAAAAGGATTCTCATACTTCCTAAAAAAATGGTTTTTTTTCCCAATATCTTTAATTCACAGGAAAATCTCTCATCTGAGCATGTTTCTTTTTTCTGGGGGGAAAAAAATAAAGTGAACTTGTGGCATTTTTCCTAAAGAGAAAGAAAGGTTTTGACAAGTCCTGACAGTGTGATGATTTGAGGCATAAGTAGAATGGTACATGCTGATCAGAAGCTGAAGGCAGACAAATTTGTACTAAAGAGGAGGCAGAAGTTAAAAAGGACAATACCAGCTGGTCTGACTGGCTTTATGGTAGACAGTGCTTCAGCTGGAGCCTTTTAGGCAAACCTGGATACCTTTCTAAGAGATGATGTAATGCAAACAACTTTCTCCACAGAGTGCTGAAACTGCTGAGTGAGTTGCTTTCCAGTCCATGTTATCCTGGAAGTTGTATTAGCCCAAATGACCCCTTCTGGCTTTCGATGTGTTTCCCGTAGCAATATCAGAAGGCATTAAGTGGTGATGGGGACGCTATAAGCGTATACAGCAGTCCCTGCTCCCAAGGGTCAGAAATTTGGGACTGAATAACAGCTAATTTCAGACCTGCTTCTTTCCATCAAGGCCTGAGAAAGAAAATGAGTCTGAGACCAGGATGGAATTGAGGGGTAAGGGTGGCTGGAGAGAAGAAGGAGTGTTTGAAAGAGTGGTAAAGGCAGGGAGGTACAGTGCTTCATGTGTCCCAGGGAATGGGGGAAGGAGACAGGAGGGGGCCAAAGAGGGGAGTGGATGGTGATTCCTCAGTGTCCAGAAGGAGAGTGATGTTAATCAAAGCAAACACCAAAGGCAGAGCTGTGTTGTCCCTCTGACTTCTTTAATTTACTTGTGGGGTTTGGGATTTTTTCTCCTGCTTACTTTTCTACTTTCCCCTTTTCTCTTCCAGCTTTTATTTTTCTACCAGCAAGCTCCAAAAGCCCAAGGTGGTTTAATGGCAGCTTAAGTGCCTTTGATTTGTTGTCTGAAGGCAGGTTTGTGAGGGCCAGGGCTTTTCCTTTGCTGTGGCTATGAGCATGTTCAGCAGCCCCTGAATGTTTCTTTTCTATTCTGCATAGTTGGTGTGTATCTTTGCCCTTGTAAGATGAGAGAGAAGCAAAAAGAGAACCTGGGAAAGTGGACAAAGAGCAAGTAAGAAAGGAAGAGGGATCAGCAGAGAGACCTGCAGGGATAGCTGTGAGAAGGGTTGTGGGTAATATGTTGGCTCAGTTCGGTAGCATTCAGTAACATTCACAGCTACCTTGCAGGTGTCTCAGCTGAGATACAGGAGCCACATTCAGACCACAGAGGAAGCAGGATGAAACCCTACCCTGGGACTTGGGGGCTGAAGTTTGAGCTTCCTGCTTCTACATAGGTCTTTTTGTTTTACCTTAAAAGAATTCCTTAATTTTGTTCTGCTTTAATCCTTGCCCTAGTAATGAAAATGCTAAACTAGAAGGGCATTTTAGGATATGAAGTGCTATGGTATTGCTGCAGGGTTGGGCTCTGTGGATCCTCTTATCTTCAGATATCAACCCTGGTGTCTTTGGAGTGAGATGGCCACCAGATGGAATTTGAGATCCTGATGATTTGAGGTGTTAAAAATACTTTCACCAAAAGGCAGGAAACCTGTGACCCAGTGTGAGCTATGCCCGGATAAAGCCTCAAAACAAACTTAAAGCTTGTGCTACCAAGCAAAGAGAGACAAAGTGATGTGCATTTGGGCTGTATGTGGACACAGATATTTTCCCAGGAACCCACTGGTTTTTCAGTAGCTCCTGTTACAAAGCTTTTTCTTCCTCCAAAATCCTTTCTGCAGCTGCTTCCAAATCCTGTCTTGCTTCAAAGTCCAGCCTGCTGGATAAGAATCAAACACAAGCTTCTCACTTGGCCCATCCTGAACTCAGAATCAATTTCTGAAGTAAACTTTCTGTGAAGTAAACTTTCCTCTTCTCTTTCATGGAAAAGCAAGTGTCAAAGCAGATAAGCTGATAAGGATTTTGATATTTGCCATCAGAAAATAGGTCACAGGCTTCAGAATTACTTCATTTGCAATGGGAGGATTCTGTGTTACCAAATTTAGTCTAAAACATTTGTTATCAAGCATAAAAATCAAGTTTGTAATATTTTGGGTTTTTTTTTTTTTCAGGAACCAAGAACATGATCAACTTAACAGTCCTTCTGTTTCTCCTGCCCATTCATTTTCTCTCTCTGTGGTTCAAGCCTGTATTGTATTTATTCAGCCTTAAGGATTGCAAGTATTCATGGTGAAATTGCACAAGCCATGCTGTAACATTATACAACAAGCACTTGGACTTCAATTTCAGGGGTATCCAGCCTCCTCTGTTGCAGCTTGTATTAGGTTTATAAGGTACACCCACCAGTGTGTGCCAAACATCATCTAAATTAGACAAATAGGCTGACATATTTCCTCAGGTCATAATGTTCGGCTTTGGCAGGGGTAGAGGATTATTTTTGCTACTCACCCACAAATAGAAGCTCTTATATGAAAGCCAGCATATAATTGTCTTTTAAGACATGTGTGGGTGCATATGAGGACTTGTACACATCAGGCATTAAGCCTGTAGGTTGGATGCCATGCTTATATGGGCAGGGCTTGTTGGTTGGCAGGAATGGTACGTCTCCATCAAAGATGGACATATCACCAGGAAGCTTAATGGTGAAATTTTAATGATGACTTCAAGGGTGCTACCCAGGGCTTGCTTAGTATTCTTTCTCCACCTTCCACATAATGGCTAAAGCTGGATATTTTTTGCAAAATATCTCTTTCAGTACTGCCCTAACACTGGAGCTCCTGACTGTGAGACTTTAGAATCTTGATAATAAAAGAATAAACCTCCTCCATACTGGAGAGCTGAAAGCTTTGCCTCTAGTGGAGAAATATGATTATTTTTCAAGAAGGGATTTAGAAAAAGTACACTATAACTGCTTCTAAAATGACCTTTCTCACAGTGTCAAGATGCAAGGTAATGCATATTCTGCTTCTTCCTGGGTCACAGATGAGTCCTCTAACTTTAAACATTAGGAGAAGGGCCAGTTAGAAATCTGTGTTGGCATATGTAGCCAAACTCAACCAGAGCTAAACCATTTACCTTGACTGACAACATCCAGTAATGTTAAGAGATATTGTGCTGGCAGTGAAGGACCAGGAGCCCTTCTCTCATCCTTGGGTAAAGATGTGTGTGTTATGTTTCCTATCCAGCATCTTATTTTGCTCCTTGCAAAGCAGAGGGAAAAAAAAAGTGCTTACCAATTTTCTTACTGCAGACAAGGCCTAAGGGACAAAGCATTGTTTGGAAAGGCTGTTCTCTGTAGAAGCCATATCGATTCTTGGGGGAGAGGGAAGGGGAAGAGACAAAGCTATTCCCTCTGAGAGTAAAACAACAATTGCCATTGAGAAATTCGGCAAATCTTGTCAGAAGCCTGAATGCAGGGGGTCAATTCATCCCTTTTGGTCCCCACTGAGCCCTTGTACATTGTATAAGCTTTCAGCCTAGTCTGCCACATGAGAAAAACCCCTTCCTGGGCTGGGACAACGGGACCTAGCACGGCTGGTACAGAGAGTACTTCACACTGTCAGGAGTGGGAGGTCTGCAGAGAAATTGGAGGGTGCACAAAAATCAGGATGCTGTGAGAAGGGATGCTGTGTCTTCCTCCAGAATGGGTGTATGATGTGGGAGAGACCCAAAGACAGCACTTTTATTTCCCACTTCCCAAGCGCTCTCTTCCCCGTGCAGCTGCGAGATCTATTCCCCTGTCAGGTAAAGCCAAGCAGCCATTGATTGGCAGCCACATGGAGCAATGAAGGTGGATCAATGTGAATTGGATTTTTTTAACTTTAAATAAAATTTGTATCGGCATGAAGTTAATTAATAGAGAGCTGTCAGAGGGCTCCTTGGCACATCAGTGTATTAGGAGGCAATGATACCCTTCGGGGAGGTGGTGGGAGGAGGCTGGAGGAAAAGGGATTCAGCTAGCAGCAAGCTGAAATTAAAAAACCAGGCCAGGTCCTGTTTCAATGTTTTTTTTCATCCTTTCTTCCTTCCTTTGAGATTGCTTTGTCTTTACTGATGCACCTTCCCATTTTTAGGCCTGTTGCTGCTCTTGTTGCTTGCCATCTGAAATCCCTTCCTAATGGAAATGTTGCTCTCTTGACTTGTGTCAGCACAGCTGTTTCTGGGTTTGGTGCTTACTCCACTCACACCCTTTTCCATTGGGGGAAGTGATGAGATTCCAGCTAGCAGTGGCAAGGCACAGAAGAGCAAGGCTGCAGATGTATTGGCTGTGAGCTACCTTGTGTACCCTTCAGCCCTAGGCTTGCTAGTGTGTGTGGCCTAAGGCAAGTCCCAAAAAAGAGCATCTCTGCCCTAGCAGCCTCAGGAGGGAACGGGGCAGGTGATGGGGTATGGATTACCTTTCAAAGAGAAACAGCACATCAGTCTCACAGGCTCCTCTGTAGCCAGCTGGGGCTAGACTTCAGTGTGTACAGGGACATGGGAATAACCCAGGATCTCCTGACACAGCTCCATAAGGGCTCGAGGTGTGTGTATGTGCATGCATTTCTCATGACCCTCTGAAGGATGCTGCCTTAAAGGACCTGGTTCCGCTTCACTTTTAATTAATCTTGCCCCAAGAGCAGTAAGATTGGACCTTCTCTGTGAGGCAGGTGGTGGTTGGGAGGCCTGGGGTTACAGGGCAGCCTGGCTCCCGCGGGGATGGTTCATTGCATCAATGATCAATGTCTCCTCGATGCTGCCTCTGACTCTGAGCAGGGACATGACTGAAAGACAGAGAATGGAAACCAGATGCAGTTTCCATGGCAACACCCCAAAAAAATGGGAGAGTGGCTGGGGGTGGGGAGAATTAAAAAAAAAAAAAGGGATGAAGAGGAGCCTCATAGAGATTTAGGTTTCACACATCAGTGAATGAGCTTTGACGCTGGCTTGCCCAGCGCAGGAAGATGCTGCTTTATTCACTCACTGCCTTCTCCTGCATGAGGCGGAGCATTCAGGAGACTCCCCTCAGAGCCTGTTCCAGCTTCAGTACCCTTCTTTAGCTCAGCAGAGACAGGACCAGGCCACCAGAGCCCTTCAGCACACTCCCAGTTCAAGGCCTGCACAGGCCAGACAGGATGAGCAGAGTGAGCCCTCCTGGTCACTCCAGTCCCTGTCTCTTCCTGTGAAGAGCGTGCTAGGAAATTAGGCGGGAGAAGCAGCTGGGAGACATTTCAGAACTGCTCCAAGTCTGGCTGCTTGGTGAGGTGGGCAGAGCAGGGCTTGGGGCATGTTCCCAGGCTCAGGAGAGCTTCCAGTGCCTCTGACAGACTGGAGAAATTGAGGGTAGTACTTCCAGCCTTTCCCAACAGGAGGCACAGGAAAAAATGGTATAATGGAGCTGGCTTTGTGAAAGGCTTTCATCTCCTCAGAAATTCTCCTTTCTGTGATTTCCATGCATGCCCACTTATCCCATTATCTGTGTCAGGAGGAAAACAGAATCATCAGCAGTCGTGATTTGTATCTCTTAAGATTTTCTTCTCCATGCTTAAGCGAAATCCCCTCTTAACCACTTCTTGTCCTTGCCTTCATAGGTTAAAGCGTTTCAGTTCATGGTTTTTCTTATATTCTTTCTTTACGTTAGAGTTCAATCCTGTTGCTGCCTCTTACAGCTGCTTTTCTTAGGCTCCCAGATATGACCTAACATAGAGTCCAATAATACGGTATACTCAGACCTGGATCAATAAAGCTTTTAGGCGCCTAACTCCTCGCTTTGGTGCTTTACTCCTTCACATCTTCCCTGTGGAGCTGTAAAATTCCCATTTTACAGAGTGGCACACTCAAGTAGGAGTTTGCTGATGCTAGCAGAGGAAACTGTGAAAGAGCTGCAAATATCATTCAGCAGCTACTACGTCTGTTTTGAAAACCTTAAACTGTCTCCCTGTGTGTGTATGAGTTATTAATAATAACTGCATTGGGATCTGGCAGGACTTTCCTGTTATCCCATAGGTGTAGCTGTGATGCTTGCAACTCGAGCACAACTCTTTCCTGAAGAGGACCTGCTTCAGCAGGTCCTGCTGAGGAGAGTGATCCATTACATCCAGTAGTTACTTCAAATACAAAATCTAGATCACATTGCTCTCATATTTTGGAGGTCTTCAAAGCTAAGTCAAGGTTTACAGCTCAGCCATAGTCTATTATGTCTGCTGTTGATGATGCCAGATGTCTCTCTGGCACTGGGAGTTTGGGCCAGCTGCCTGCTCTGCCTCTTTCCTCCTCTGAATAAAGCGTTGGGTCATAGCATTTGTTGTCACATCAAGCATATGGTGGGTGGCCTGAGCTGTACCAAACCTGTAAAGATAGGGTGGAAAGGTTGGATTCCTCAATTTATAGTGCTGCAGTGAGGTGCTTGCTTTGAAACATGCAAGTTAATAATAGGCAGGTATAAATACAATGTATAAAGTGATTACAGAATATGAATGTATTTGCAAAGATGGGATCCAAATCCAAGGTGCCAGTAAGGCTTCTAGATCTACTCCTACTGGAAGGAGGCTTTGCTTATGAAACTGCTGCACTTGGGAACTGCAGCAAAACACCAGCTTAGCATTAATTCTCAGTAACCAATACCTTAGTAATAGAATTTTCCTTTCCTTCTTTTATTTTTCAAAAAACCTAACCTTGTGTTTAGAAGAGATGAGGTCTTATCACTTCTTGCTTTTCTGTGTTTCTGGCATTGCCTATAGCAGAAGTGGCCTTAGTTGAAGTTGTGCTGTATGTGTGGAAAAGGGATGCCCCTCTGGCTGGAGGTAGAGCTTCTTCGATGGTGCTACCGTGCAATTATGCATTTCTTTTCTAATGAGATCGTTAGGAGTGCAATGCTTGTCGCTGATTAGAAGTTCCTAGAATAGAACTTGCTATTTTCTTCTAATTACATTATATAACAGTGTAATTCACAAGGATAGTAGTTAAGACAAAGTATATGGATTTAGGAGATTGGTTTCTGGTTCTGTTGTGATTATTATTTTTTTTTTAAAGACACTACTGCAACCTTTTTGTATGACATTTGGGTAAGTCGCTTAATATTCTCTGCAGCTGAGATCCTCAAAAAGTAAATAGACACGTAGATCATTAAGTATCTAATTATCTTAGAGGATATGGACTTCTGCTCCCTAGATGCCAAACGGGGGGATAACTTCAGAGATGCATGTAAAGCCCTTTCGGATACCACAGTAAATATTAGAAAAGCCAGTAAATAGTAGTGTGTGTATTATAAATCTTTTTTACTGAAACTCAGCCTGTTGCATTAATATTGGTTGTTCATGAAAATTAAGTTTGATATAGTTCAAAAAGAGACAGCTCTAAGTTACAATCAAGTCATCAGCATGTGGAGTGTAGGGGATGCAAAGACTGCATAAAATGGGTGAAGCTGGGAACAAGTTTGCACCTTTTTTTGCTTTAGCTGGAAATTTCCTATCAAAGCCTATACATTTGAAGAACTTGGGCCATTATCATAATTTTCTAAGGAAGCAGATAAGATAGGGGGAAGTAGACTGTGAAAGATAAAAATAAATGTGAAAAAAATGAAAACAAGTAGATAAAAAATAAGAAAATAGAAGAGAAACAGTATGAGCTAGGAAGCACTGATTTTTAAAATATGTATATATTTTATATATATATATAAATCAGTGTTCTATTTCTCTTTGTTCATCTATTTTTACACATATACAAAAAGAACACTGGAAAATCTTCTGACACTAGCTGAGGTATTTGTTACAATGGAAAATGTGCCCAGTTTGTATGATAACATCAAGGTCATTTGTTAATTATGTGGCTTTATCAAAAATCTTGTTGAAAGTACTGACTTTCCAATGACATCCAGCTTAACTTGTATCCTTCTGAAGAGGAAATCATAGCAGACAGTCTAAAGCCTTTGGACAAAACTGTATTGCATATTTAGGAGGTAATGCTTTTCAAGCAGAGCTGCTCTGCTTTAACCTTGAACATGAAGAAAGCCAGTAGAATTTACTTTCACCTGCTCTAGTAAGTAAACAATAAGATTAGAACCAATAGTAATAGCAGAAACAAGTGATTGGGGGTATGGGGCTCCATGGGACCTCTTTGGGTCATCAAATCCAGTCCTCTGGTATTACTGGCAGTTATGTTGTAACCTTTTTCATAAACCTTGAGGACACAGAGGAATGTTTGCACACCCTTATAAAAACACTCTCTGTTCTAAAGGGTTTAACATCTAAACCTGCCCTGTTGCAAAGAGACTGATGACACCAAGAGAAGCCCAGGGGGCAGAGAGGACAGAGGTCATGATAGGCAGGTCTGCATAGCTGTGGCAGTTGTGAGATGGAGCAAGTTACATGCTAGCAACTCTATTCCTAACTTAAAGACTATGTCTCAGATGGCAGATTCCAGAGTACAGGTTTTTACAAATTAAATAGAAGGACAATATGGTGACAATGTGATCTAGGGATTTGTATGGATAGACAGGACTGGTGAAAAACATCTTGGATTGATAATGTATCATGCATTGTTCTTCCAGAGCAAAGTTACGGGACCAAAGTTGCATAGTACCTCTTAATTTCTAGGCTCTTTCTGGTGTAGGACATCAGGGTACTGAATTGTATTTGAACATTTCTAAGATATTTTCTTGCCTACTAGCTGTCCACTATGGGTTCTTAGCTACCTCAGATGCCAGCTAACAACTCACTGTACTCAGTCCTGCTTTGGCTGTGGTTTTGCCTCAGTGGAAGCAGATCAGACCCACAATGTGTGTTCAGTCTCCAGCCTGGATCATGTACCAGGATGAATGTCTTAAACATTGCTTAATACAGTCTATGGAAGAATTTAATCCAGGGAGTCTTAATTTCTCTTGCTTGAAGCCCTGACCCTCAGGGCTCAATTGTTGTGCTGTACTTTCATTTCACTAAGTTATTCCTTACTGAAGAGCTTTCCTCTTCTTGACTGGCCTAACCTACACCCTAAACCTATACCTAACAGCCTTCAAAGGGTGTTAAATAATTAAATAAATGCCCAGCAACACTTGTACCCAGCTATTGTTCTTAAGCACTAAATCACTTGCACATTAATCGAAACTTCCTCTTCCTTCTCTTTCTTCTCTTTTCACTCCAACCCCCAACAAGGTATTTGCCTTAATTTGCTTTCATGGGTCTTTTTTTCTCTGCCTTTCCTTTCACTTCAGGCATTCTCAGAGGGCACCTAAAGTTCTTTGGCTATGCAGTTTTGAAATGTGCAATTTGGCAGCAGCATGAGCCTAGGATTGAATTAAATTAACTTGAGGCACTCTGAATTTTTTTTATTAAATTACTTCTTTCAAAGTTACTACAGAACATTCCACTTATTAATTTTTTTTTTATTATTAATGAAAGGAAGAAAGGGGAAAAAAAGACATAAAACTCAGGAAAAGTCTGGAGTCAGGACTTGTTTAGTTTTTAGGGTTTTACTCTTGCAGACTTCTCTGTGGTTTTATAACAAGCTTCTTCATTTAGAAGGGTTATAGAGCCTCACAGATCTCCTTCTTCACTTTTGGCATGTATTTAATAGCACACTAGTTTAATATGTGTAAGAACAGCCAAAGCTTATTTGAGCATCACTATCATCTGTTAAGGATGACAGTGATCCTTCAAATTCATGTGCTTGATTGTCATGGGAAGTACATACACCAGTCAGGCAGGCATTTGTATTGTGAAAGAACTCAGAGGCACTGTGAGACAAGACAGACCACAGCAAGAGTCTAGTATTTTGTGCCAGTGCCAACATTCCTAAAAAGGACTAAAGAGGCAGATCATAAGTGTTGGGGAAGAGAGTTTTGGTTGTGATGATGCCAGTCAGTCTGCGGTTGAAACCCATAGCAATGGTCAGCACCTGAGTGGTGGTGATGGTGGAAAAAGCTGGGATTTGGTAGTTATTTCTTGGTAGTTGTTCACTTCTGGCTGTGGATGATCTAAGGAGATGTTTTTTTTTCAAAGTGGTTTTGTAGCTTATCACTACTCAGTATGATTTTGATCTTGGATCTTTGTTGGCCTTCTTTATTCCGGAAGGGAATTCAGCTGTGCAGTGGTGCTGCCTTCTCCTTATTGCCTTGTCAGAAAGGTGTCTAGATCCCACATGTGCGTTACATTTTAAAACAAAGCTGTTATTATCTTTAACAACCTCCTTAAGGCTGACGATCTAAGGACTCAGCTCTATCATGAGACATGTTGTGATGTTGTAATGTTTTATGTGTGATGGCATCAACATTCTCAGGGTCATGGAGATGGTCTTGTCCTAATTAAAATTGGACACTAGCTTTGTCTTGTGGCCAGGGAGAAGGTAGAAATTGCCCTGACTTACAAGCACCTGACTTACAAGAAAAAGGTGCTTGTAATGGCATTTCCTCTAGAAGCTGTTGGGACAGAAAGAGAATGCAATGATTTTGTGCTGCAGCAGTGAAAGCACCAGAGATTGCAACAGCTCTGTGTGACAGCTGGTCTTTTGAAATGTGAGAGGAGATCCCTTTCCCTGGAGATGAATGTGTCCCTTCAGAGAAAGGAGAGATGGAATGGGCCCACCTTTGGCTCTCCTGAAGCCATAATGAACTGAGGGCTCGTGAGTGAGAAGCACCCTGTGCCTGCACTGCTAGCCATGGCCAGAAGCAAGATGTGGGTGCTGCTGGCTGTATGATGGCAGCACTGTGCCACCCAGCCATGTGCCACCCATCTGCAGGGGCTCATGCACCTGTGCAGCTCTGTCTGAAGGGAAGGGATATCGACCCCTCTACTGAATAAGATGGGAACTACTGGTGAAAAACTTTCTCACAGTGATGGCTTTAGCCATGGGGAGCTGCTGAGGGAAAAGGCTGTGCTGTAAACAGCTAAGGAAATAAAAAGGAAAGAAGGTTAGGAATTAATGACCTTTTCCCTTTCTTTTTTTCTCTCTCTCTCTTTCTGTCTCTTCCATTCTGCTCCTCCCCTTCTTTCACATATTTCCTCACAACCCTTTTGGAAGCCAACCTCTGTGCCATTGGCTTTCCAATTAAAAAGTTCTCATCAGCTTGATTTGCTATTCTTTCCATGTGCCCCTAATCCTTTCTCCTGAAGTAAATCAAAGCCTGAAATACATAAATGTGAGTTGCCAAAAATGGATTTAGATGCTTGTATCTCAAATCCTATCTCTTTGTATCAATATATGGTATTGTTTCTCACCAAGAAATGCCATTTTCCATAGGAGTTAGTAAATCAGAGAAATGTGACTATGGTTGTCGTTAAAGAGAAAATAACAAATGGACCCATTTCAGCTCCTGTTTTCCTTGGAAGTAGAAGGACATCTGTGTGTGTGTGTGTGTGTGTGAGAGAGAGAGAGAGAGAGAAAGGAGACTGACTGGCTAGAAAACACGTTCCTGGTTTGTTTACTATAATTGATGAGGAACAGTTTGACCTGGAGAATCAATCTTGTGTCTTACTCCTGATAACTCCAAAGGACAGGAGAAATCAGAAATAAGCCACTGAAGGAGATGAAGGAAGGAACAAACAAGGGGCAAGAGCAAGAGAGGCAGGAGAGGAACAAGCATGCAGATTATCCCAGGTCACTGCATTTCTAGAAAGATGCAGCAGGGCAAAACTGGATTTCCAAGAACACAGTGTGACAATTGACCATGGGACTTTACTTGAAGCCTGTTTCAGAAACCAAATGGATATCATTAACCAGAACTTGTGGGTTTTTTTGTCCTTTCTAATTTTTCACTTCATACTTGAGTATTAGGAATTGGCAAATGTTTTAATTGTGTTGGGTTTTTGTTGTGTATTTCTTCTAGTACAGATACACTGGTGAGGGTATTATTTTTCTATATCTTTCCTTTTTTATTAGCCCAATATTTTCAAAACTGCCTGCCTAGCTATGATGGTTTCTACAAGGAAGAGAACAACATGGTCAGAACCCTACAGATGGTGGAAAAATCAATATAATCTTGGTGTTGAGGACAGCTATTGTCTTGAGAACAGCCATCCCCCACAGAATTTTGTAACTGAATTTTAAATTCAGAAATATTTCCCTACTGTGCTAAGTGTGGACAGTATGAATGCTGTCCCCAGGTGTGGCACCACAATGTGCTGGAACAGAAAAGCACACTGCACCTGTCCAGTAGCCATCGGGGGGATTCCAGTGCCTCTCCTCAATTTTGCAGAGACAGGCATGTAGAAACTTATGCAGAGGACAAAATGGGGAACATTAGGAAAAAAGATATAAGGTCTTTTGTGAGGTAATGGTCACTCTTTCTTTCTCAAACATATCATGCCTAAGTCATGTTTTCGTAGCAGTATTATCTTGATAACAAACATCCCAAACTGCTCTTGTTCTGTGTGATGTCACTTGAAATCCCTCTTGTGTTATATACTTGCATGAGCACACAAGTCTTCTACAAAATTTGGTCTTGAGATCCTCATCAGCTGAGCACCATCCCCCCCCCCCCGCCTCTGTGGATTACGTGTGCCTCATGTAAGAAACACTCCTGTATGACTTTTCTAGGTGAAGGATTAATTTTTGCCTTGCTGTGTCCACAGGTTCAAACAGACTGCTAAATGTGCTGTGGCTGCATCCCTAATGGAGTCTCTGTTAGATCAGGAGGCAGAGTTAGTTTCTTCAAATGAAGTGAAATAGATTTGGGTTGGTACAAAGATTGATTGAGTAGGGGAAGTTGAGAAACGCTGGTGGAATATATTTACGAAGGTTTCCAGGAAACGGTAAAGAACAAAACAAAATCTACTTGAAGTAATATTTTGGAATGAGTCCTAGGAAAGGCAGGCTTGTGGGCAGAGTGCAGGGGAAGAAGTCAAAGATGTATAATGAAACATGCATTTGTTCCGTATTGAGGTTTTTTACTTTGTCGCTTCAGTATCCCTTCTGGAACATGCTGTGCGGGAATATGCTGTTGCTTTCTGCTAATTAAAACATCTGGCACTAGTTTATAGAACTCTGGCCTTTAAAATAGTGGAAAGCAGGGTAATGCATTTAATCTTGAATAGCTTGATTTGTTATCTGGTTTGAGAGCAGGAGCCTCTGCCCAGATGACTTGCTGACTGCATTGACTCAAAAAAGAGATGGGCAAAAATGTTTCACATGTAAAGAGATAATCAGGGACAGTGTACTAAAATCCTGATCTTGGATGAAAAAAAAATAAAAATGGAAATTTTTTTTTCAAATCTCTTTGCTATTCAGCAGAGTTGAGGTTTTATTTATTCTTGCTAATTTAAGCAACCTTCAGTCTGGTCGATAGAATGGGTTACCTTCAAAAGCAGGGTGCTGTAGGAAGTGGAGTGTGTTTCCTCTGGATCGATGTTGAATTAATAATCCAGCATAGTGTAAGATGGTGCTGTAGCTGTGCTTTAAGCACAGTTTTTTCTAGTGAGAAATTAAGCCAGGTGGGGAGTGGTTCTTAGTGAGCCACTCCTGAACTTCTGCCCCACCTTAATAATAAGCTGAGTCTGGAGCAAAACCTTCCCCAGAGGAGGTGTGTTGTGGTGAGTGTCAGCTGAGGAACTGAAGGGGCATTTATCTCCATAGTGGCAGCATTTGACTCTTTGTGGTTTCCACAAATCTCCTTTAAAGGCATTGATCGCCCCTGTCGGCAGGATTAGTGGAAGCGGTCATGCAGAACATGTTTGTAAAAATGTTTTTTAAAAATTCTTCTTAAATGTACCAAATCTTGTAAGGGATCTAACTATGCTAGGGAAAGGGAAAGGTCAGCTTTAGAGAACAAGGCATGGCTTTCTTTTCAGCTGCTTTATCAGAGTAGAGCTCTGATTTTTATTAAAGGAGGGACTTGCACAGGGACTGCATCCAGGCATGTTCTGTGTAAAGCAAACAAGCTTTGCCCATCTAGACAAGTCTGCCAGTGCCCCCCATCTGCCCTGCAGCCCTCCTGGTATTTCAGTTCAGAGCTCCCCAGACACAGCTCTGTCAATGCCCCCAGCTTTTGACCAGCAATGCTCCTCCTGCCTCTTCTCTATTCCAGTGCTGGTGTCAAACCCCACCTCGAGTCTGACCTTTTGAGCTTCAAAGCAGGAGGTAGATTTAGTTTAAAACTTAAAATGCTTTCTGCATTGCGCCTGTATGTGTATTATAGAACCCAGCAGGAAAACAGACCTTTCGCCTGGATGGCTAGAGCTAAGTAAAGTTGACCTTAATACAGAACTGAGCCAGATATCCCAAATTTAGTTCAACATGGATGCTCCCAGAGTGCCCTATAAGACTGGCTTCCAGTACTGAGGGGAAATCTCCTCAGAGATTATAAGGACCTGCAGACTATGTCCAAAACACATAATGCCACGTCATAGGAAAAGATCTGGCTCCAGATGAGTTGCTATATCCACATGGAAGAGTGCGGTTCTGATCTTAAATCCTACAAGTGAAAAAGAGGGAAAAAAAGAAACAACAACAAACAAAATGCAAAACCAAACAAAAAACCCCAACAAAACAAAAACCAACCCACCACCCCCAAAATTGCTAACAAGGGGACTGTTGCTAATGCAGCTTTGCTCATAACTAGTTTACAGACCTGTCCAAAATATGTGTTGTGTTTTTACACCCTGGCCATCAAAGTGTATGCAGGTTTACAGGAAGAATTAACATGGAGAAGTGGTAATGGTTTTGTGCAGAGTGTTGCCATGTCCTCATGTTCTTCCTGTAGGGCAAATGCCAATAGGTGGCAGTGATAAACCTCACTCCCCCTTGCTGTAAATGGTGTCAGTAAAGGGAGGGACAGGGACAAAGATATTAGATAAGGGAAAAGGGTGGTGCAGACAGGTGCTGTGATGGGAGATTAATTATCTGCCTTCAGTGTCACACGACATGTTAGTTAGAGCAGAGACCCCGGGGGCCATGGAGGGATGTTTGCTTTTTGCAAGCCGCATCCCTTGTAAATAGCAGTGCTGGCTCCAACTGCTGCCCTGCATAACACCAGGATAATTCTGTTTGTCATTTTTAGACAGTCCTCCTCTGCCTTGTCCTTTGGGCTGCTAAAAAGTAGTGATGTGTCTGGGCCCACTGGGGAAATGGCTGTTGCAGGGATGTGAGGGCAGCAGATGTGCTGCAAGAATCAGGGCAACAATATGGTGGGAGTACTGGAAACAGAACACATGCAGCTGCTTGGGATGGCCTGCCATGGTCCCTCTGTGCCATATGTGTGCCTTTTCCCCCTCTCTTTGCCCTTTTCCTTGCAAAATGAATGCTTGTTACTCATTACTTTGAAGATCAATGGAGTTCAAATCCTTGTGGGCATATTGTAGTTTTCCCATGCTGGCTCCCAGCAGGGTCAACTGGCCCAGCTTAAGCACCATGCTGCTGGGGACAGACTGCTGCCCATTGCTGAGTTAGCTCCTTTACAGCTGAGCTGAGTGTGTCTGCACTCAGTGTGGCACTGATCTTTGTGTGGCAGTGCTGCTGCTGCCCTGCATTGGCTGCTACCAGAAAGTGTGTTTATGTGTGACAGCAGGGACAGAAATCAGATGTCCACTGTTCTCTCCTGCCTTTTTGGCCAGGCACTCTGGCAATTCTCACTTAGAAGCTTCCAAGGACTTAGACCCTCTCTGCTCCAAGGAACACACCATGGTTTTTACTTTCTGCAGTGGGTTTTCCATGTTTTTTGTCACGTATCAAGTGCAGGATGACCCTTCTGGGAATACTTGGAGCTCCAGTTGCTGGGCTATGGTGGAATATAATGTGTTTTTCTAATTGACATGGCAGACTTCAACTATAGGAACAGGTGTGTCTAGGGCTGTTTATTTAGTCCTAATCATTGCACAGTTAAGGAGTAGAACTTCATTTTTTGTGTGGATGGATCTGCCCTAGCACCTGTGAGTTCCTGTAGGGTGGATCTCCCATTTGTGCCAGTTTGCACTGACTTCAGTCTGGCAGAACAGGATCAGCTATCCTTACACTCAGTGCTCCTAGTGATTTAAATGTGCTCAATGGGATATGGCTGAGGGCCACAAACCTTCCTTCACACAGAGACCACCACACAGTGGTCAGATGCAAATGGTAATGATTTTAATGTGCCACAAGAATGCACGGGAGTCAAACTCATAATCTGATGGCAAAGGTTTTGTAAGGTTATGTCTTTTTAGCAATTACTTTTATAGCTCTATCTAAGCAGTTCTCAGTCTGCAACACTGTGAGGCTCATCCAAACCCCTTCTGCAAAGCCAAGTCCCAGCCTTTTGATCTCACAACATAAAAAAGCCCCTCAATGCAGTTTTGGTTTCTGTGAGCTGTGTCCAAGTGGGAGGTTGCACTTCTGTTTTTGAGACCAAGTGGACCAGGAACATATTCCTGCTTGCAGCAGACAGATGTTCTCACCATGCCATCCATCCTGAAAAAGATCTCCACTGCATTCTTGTCCATCTGCTAACTCTGCAAACCCAGCCAGTGGCCTTAATCCACCAAATAATTAGTTCTCTTTTTGGATAATGTTTCTTCCACCTGAGGCTTTTAGGACCAACTACATTTCTTTAATGATTTTTAAACTGCTGGTTTTGCACCCTTTCCAAGAGTCCCCTGAAAGAGCAGCACTCCTGCAGAGAAGGAGAGAAAGCTCCAAGGAGGCGCAATACTGGCATTTTACACACACTCCATGCCCTCTGCCAAAGGGAAAATATGAGTCTGTTAGCTAGAAATCCATGAGAAACAGAAACATCCCATCATTGGCAGCAAAAATTCTGCTAAGCATCTGCACAGTAGAGCTAAAATAAAGGTTTTCAGCAGGGCTTTCTATATCTTTCTACAACTCTCTGTATCTGCCTTATTTCCTATTACCTCAATTTTCTACAGCTTGCCTTCCTTACTACTCTTTCCTCTCCTTCTAATCTCTCTTCTGATTTTTCTCGTTATATCCCATCTGCTTTTAAATAAATAAATAAATGAAATTTTGCACTAGATTATTCAATTTTTTTCCTCTTGTGTCTTGCTTCCCACCACCATTCTTCATGAGGATAAAAGCAATGCTTTCTAGCATGAAAAGCATGGGCAAGTGGATACAGCAGAATTCTCATCTGCCCTCTGATTACCTCTTGTGCTAAATATTTGGGTAATCCTGACTAATGTCAGTTCTGTTTTACTTATGTGCAATGGGCCAACAGAGAGGACTCATATTAATTGGTGATGGTTGGTTTGAATCCCTTGCTCAGGGCTCTTCTCTTCCTTTTTGCTCTTCCTCTCACGTGGCAGAGACTGCCAGTTTTATGTTGTTATTTTGCACTGGGACAAAGCTGATGCTTCTCTTCCGTTGTCCTCTTTGTCTGAAGGGGTCACTTCAGCCACAAAGGGTAGTTCATTTCAGAAGAGTTAGTGGCCATTATATGCTAGTTAGGCAGCATGCTAGTGTGGGGAGAGTTAAGAAGCCTGAGGGACTCAGCTGAAGTCTAAGAATCATCCATGTTCCCAGTGTTTTTAGGGAAAGAGGATGTGAGAAGCCAAGATATGCTGCACAGTCTTCACTCACAGGTGATGCCTCTGCCAGTGGAGGGCTTGTTCAGTGCCCAAGTTCTCTGTGAAGACTTCACTGTGTCTGCACTGCATCACAGCTCACTCAGCAGGAGCTTTTTTAAGGTTCCCCCCACAGGGGGACCTTAGCATGAAAAGAGCAGCAATAAGGTTACAGAGTGATGAAGCCAAGTTTTCCTAGTGTTATAGTCCCCACTTCTTTCCCACAGGTTGGTTCAGAAAAGTGTGTGTTCAATACAAGCCTCCATACTGAATAAAAAGGGAGAGAGATTTTAAATTTCTAGACAATCTCTGAAGCCTTCCACTTTAACCCTGAGTGTGTGATTACTTTTACTAGCCTGGACACTGTATCAGTTTGGGTCAGTTAGCATCTCTGTCCTCTATATTTTAATGACAGGTAAATTGAGGTGCAGTGTGTCTTGCTAATAGCATGTCTGTCCACAAAAACACCATATCTAGGAACATAACCCATGTCTCCTGAGCCTTGCTTTTTAATCTGAGGCAGAGCCAAAATGTTATTATTGGATTAGGATCTGTGGTCTTTATATCTGATAGATTTGAGCTGAAGGACTTCTGAAGTCCAGGTTCCTCTTATGCTTTTGCTCATGAAAACAATACAGTGTAATTTCATTTGCACAGACTACTTGATCTGGGGTTTATGTGAAAGGGGAAGTGGGGAGAAAGGGAGCAGCAGTACGAGTGGGTGAGCTCAAGAAAGCAAGATGAGAAAAACACATTGGCAAGTGAAGAAGGGAAAAGCAAAAGAAGGATGTTGGGACAAGATGCAAAG
Source organism: Agelaius tricolor (assembly GCF_023055355.1). Taxonomy (NCBI): domain Eukaryota; kingdom Metazoa; phylum Chordata; class Aves; order Passeriformes; family Icteridae; genus Agelaius; species Agelaius tricolor. The sequence continues at coordinate 25,255,698 of NW_027269269.1, forward strand.
GGAGAAAACAAGAGAAAGCAACCTGACGGAAAGGAGAGAGATTTGAGGCCAGGGTGGCAGGGGCAGGAAGAGGTCAGGAAGCAAGGAACAGCACGATATTTAATCTCAGAGCGACTGTAGCTCTTTAGCCAGGTGGCTGGTGGGATAACCGGCAGGAAGCTGGCATTTACCTGTATGCTAATTCCTCCCTTCCTGCCAGTCTGGCAGGATGAGTGCCTGCTCTCCCGGTGAGATGAGATCATTTGAAAAGCCCCCCTGGCTGCTATTATGAGGAGCGGCTGAAGGCAGGCTCCAGTGCTGTGGTGTGTGATAAAGCATGGTAGCTGGCAGGGGAGGGGGCTGGTGGCAGTGGCAGCACTGGAGACAGGCTGCTCATTTAGCGCTGCCAAGCTCTGCGTCTGATTAATTATGGAGCAGTTGATAAATAACATTGCAGAGATACGTAAATCACTGGGAGAGATGCAGGGAGCTGAGCAGGATTGAGGGACTAGCAGTGCTTGGGCAGCTCTGCTTGAGGATCGTGGTTCTTGGCACAGGCAGTGCCACGTTCGGCGGTGGCAGCTGGCAAGGGTGGCAGGCTCAGGGGTGGCAGCGAGAGGCGCAGGAACAGGGAGGCAGGCGTGCTGCTCTGGCCCACGTCACGGCTTCCAGGGAACTGTCCAAGATACGTAGGTGGTCCCTGCTAATACCACAAGCAAAAAACCCTTTGTAGTCTCTGAGACATTCATCTGCCTGGCCCTCAGAAAAGGGGGAATGCTCTCCTCACTACTGCACAGACAAAGCATGGGGAAGCCAAGGGTTTGGCAGAAAAAGGCACTGAACCCAGCTGCCTTCTCTTCTTGCTTTTTCCCAGCTGCAGGTTTGTGGCTTAGTCCCTGCAATCTCTCCTTCCTCTGGATAAGGGTGAAAATCTATTTTTCAGAAGATATCTGTGTAGCTTCCTGAAGACACATTGTTCAACCACTAAATGCAAGGTTGGTCCCTTTGGCTTCTACAGCCCATGGATGGGGGCCCAATGGGTGTCTCAATGCCTTGGGTGCCTTTGGGAGGAGTTGTCCAGAGGGACTCATGGCCTGAGTTTGCCCATGGAACCACAGAATGGTTTGGGTTGGAAGGTATGTTAAAAGTCTTCTCATTTCAACTAGAAATGGACATGCTATGGACAAGGAACTTTCCATTAAACCAGGTTGCTCAAAGCCCAATCCAACACGGCCTTGAACACTTCCAGGGATTGAGCATCCATCTCGCTGTAAAGAACTTCACCCTGTACCTTTGGTGTCATCTGGTTTCATCCCTGCCTTTCCTCATCCTAAAGTAGCATGTTTAAATTAACTCATTTAAAGACAGGAGGAGGAATGTAAACAGCTGACAGCTGTCGGTCAGTGAGTGCTGCCATAGTTCAAAAAGACCCAAGGACTCTTTTGAGATTCAGACCTAATCACCAGCACGTGGTAAAACACCAATACTTACACTGGGGAGCAAACATCTGGGTTGTGTCCATACACTAATATATTTCCATATTTGGGTAGAATAAAACAATTGGTTAATTAGAGAGGGACAAGAATCTAGAGGTGCAGCCCAGCTCACTTTGAGCAAGGAGGAGTAGTCCTCTTAAAAAAAGACTGGAATGTGGCAAATATTGACTTGATATCAAATTGTGGTGGCTATCAAGTTCTACATCTGAGGCGTGGTGAAGCAGTCAGCTGATGGTCTAATACTAAAATGTGGTCCATAACTTAATGCAGGCCTTTTTTTCAAGCAGGGGATGGGCATGGGAAGGTTGGTGGGATGAAACAGCACCTCGGTGAGGTGGGCATGAAAAGAGTTCAACCATTTTCTTTTGTACAGTAACTCCCTTCACAGCCAAGGCTCCTTGCCACAAGCCTGCCTACGAGTTTGTGCCTGTATATGTAAAAAGTGGGTTCAACCAGTGAAATCCCAGCATTAGTGAAATCTGAAGTTATTCTGGAGTGCACCACAGTGTAAAAGCAGAGTTTAAGGATATTGGTTTAACTTCAGGCAGCTGCTCACTCACTCCCCCACCAGCAGGATGGGGGAGAGAATTGAAGGGTACAAGTTGGAAATCTTGTGGGTTGAGATAAAGACAATTTAACAGGGAAAGCAAAAACTGCCCACACAAGCAAAGCAAAGAATTAAATCACCATTCCCAGGGGCTGGAAGGTGTTCAGCTATCCCCAGTAGAGCAGCCCCATCACGTGTAACAGTTACTTGGGAAAACAAATACCATCACTCCAAATGTTCTCCCCTTCTTCTTTTTTCCTTCAGCTTAATATACTGAACATGATGTCATAGGGAAAGGAATATCCCTCTGGTCAGTTTGGGTCACCTGCCCCAGTTGTGTCTCGTCCCAGTTTCCCGGGCACCCCCAGTCTCCAGGCCAGCACAGCAGAACAAAAAGCAGAAATGGCCTTGTCTCTAAGCCCTGCACAGCAATAATAAAAACACCACTATATTATTACTACTCTGCTCTGCACAAATTCAAAACGAACCCCCATACCCTCCACTGTGAAGAAAATTACTCTCCCCCAGCCAAAACCAGGACATGGATCAATGAAGAGACAAATGCAAAGGAAACTGAACCCATTTTTCCTAATCAGAAAGTGAGGCAGTATTTTGAATGGGACAGTGTAGAAGAAAACTGGCTTGAAAAGTTTATAAAACATGAAAATACTGTTCCCATAGGGAAATTAATTTAATTGTAATGTGAAACACAGGAGATACTGGTGCAAAAAAAATACACTTAGTGCTTCGGCATGTGCTCTTGATCTGCTTTATGAAAGTGGACACAGGATGCTGAATGTAGAACATCATGAGCTGTGAGGCAGCAGCTGCCTTTATTGTGAGTTGTTTTTATCAGTGCAGATAGTTAAGTAGTTGGATGAGCATCAAAAAAAGCAGACATCTTTCAGGAAAAGCAACCATATGGGACTTCTCAGTTTTGGACCTCCCTATCCTCTATTTTAACCTTTCTATTGATTGTACCTTTGAGCTATGCCTGGAACACATAAGGCAATACTTGCTCTTTAAGTCAAAGAGGAACCACTTCCATTCTTGGCCCACAGTTCAGCACCAAAGCTTTGTAGCAAAGCTACATGGTCAATTTTAGAGCTTGGCTGGAGGTAAAGCACCTGATCATGACTATCCAATGCTCCAGATCTTTCTTGCACTGTATTTCCTTCCTTATAGTGGGGCAAAACTGAGCACACCCAAGTTTAGGGAATGTTGCTACTCTAAATGCAACTCAAGACTAACTCTGGGACTTGGATGATCTTTGACAATAACTAGCTTCAATACAATGGCAAAATGGGGGAAACTAAAAAAAAACCCCTAGACAGCCTATCTTGTTGTTAGCATGTTGTCCCTTTAAAAAAGAACTTGGAAAGAAAACCCCTCTTTTGCTTAGTTTTACAGCAAAATGTTCCGAAATTTGAATCTATCAATTAAAATGTTTTTTTAAATTAGGATTGAGTAGAGTCACTAACAACCCAACTGAGCCAGCTTCCTCCAAGTATCTGTAAATCTAGAAATGGAAAAGAAATATCTCACCAAGCTAGCCTGAAAACTCCAGATGAATAAAAAGTAAAAGAAATAACTCAGGTAAGGCAAAAGCCACAAGTAATTTAAATCTGTGAAGTGTGTTCTTTCCGATAATCTATTTTAAAGAGCTAATAGCACAGTGCAGAAAAAATGTTATAACAGTCTAATGAGGTCCCATTTAGCTTCCCTTCCATTAAGTTCTTTTGGGTCCTATCTAGGCTACTCAAATAGGTAATTTAAAACAAAACCTGCTTCTTTAGTTTAAACATGTGCTTGGTTAAGAAGGAGACTTGGGAGTTGATGCTGCCTAGGTTCTGTTACCTGCTCTGCCATCAAACTCTGCATCTTTGACTGAAAAAGCTCCCTCCTCTGGGCCATCACTTCCTAGGTTGTAACACCCAGATTATTATTTTCACACACATCTGACTGGGTAAGGGAAAGCATGATTCTCAGGGGAGAGCCTGGGATACTGTGGAAACATAAGGGTGTTTTTGGGATGTGTATATATATGCTCACATATATATTTATGTGTGTATATTTGATCCCAAATACGCTATGTAGGACACCTGGAGCTTGTCAGGGTTTGTTGCATGCTGGATATAAAGCTGTTAGATATTTATTTGTAGCTTTCTTTCACTGGAGCAAATGAAAGCATCGGGCCTTGGGATTTTATTTATCCAGGAGCAGCTTTGACCCATGCAGGCTGTCAGTCAGGGGACGCTCATGGTTGGGGGATAGTGTACAGACAGGGCTGCCTTCCCATGAGCCTGTTTGCCTTCCACCAGTTTTAATTACCAGGCCTTGCAAAGGTTCCTTTGGGAGAAAATTAGCCATCAGTTGGAACAGCAGCAGGCAAGACACCAGTTCACTCATGAGCTGTCAGCTAACTTTAGCCCCCATCTTGCTGAGCCATCCTTTATTTAATCAGGGTCGGAGGAGCATCCGTGCCCGGCTCTCAACTCTGCAGGTGGGGAATGATTTACTGCCCTGCTATCAGAGAGCTCTTTAATCTTGTCTTTATGAACACTTAGCACCTACAAATCACCTGTTTGGCTTGAAATACATTGCCTGCTTCATGCCTTGGTGCCCTGAAGGGGAGGATGTCAAAGGTACATCTTGTTTACACGACAAGCTGCTTTATGGAACAGGCCCTACTGCCTGTGTGGCAAACCCTACCCCAGCCCTCTCCTCTATCTCCCTCTTGCAGTGCTTGAAGTGCATGGTTTTATCCCCTGGACACCTTCTAGAGGGTCTTCAGCCCCCTCAAACTAGCCTTTCACCTCTTCATTCCTTTACCCAGGAAGCCGGGCAGGGTATTCAATTTTTGCTGCTCTCCCTTAACTCTCTGGTTCAAACCTTGAGCTTGAAATTTCCTTTAAGATTTTCTGGTTCAAATTGTGTTCCTCCAGATGCAAAACAAAGGTGAGAGTAGCTCAGGATCAATGCTTGACTTTTCTTCAAATGCATTTTATCCCAGGTGGCTTCAAACTGTTTTCTATTCAGCCATCCCACTAGGACAGTGCAGGCAGCTTTGGGGTAGAGCAGGATAACCATGACTGTTAGTCATGCTGTATGCCAGTTTGGGACAAGAATTAAGAGTTTAATTGAAGTGAGACATGTAATTGAAACTGCAGGGGAAACTTTAGGATAGACAGCAATTATACAAATTAGGACATCATGACACTGTAGCTGTGCTTTAAGAAAGAAAAGACCTCTGATTTTAAAAAAGAACAATAACTGAAGAGAAAACCCCTAGGCTCTTAAATGTCTTGAGATGAGCAGCATTAGAAATCTTACTGGGAAGGCACATCTCCAGTGGCCTGGAGCCCCTGAATACCACAAAGGGGCAAGCTTTTGTTTTAAGTTCAGAGAGCAGACATCTGCTACTTGATTAGCAGAACAAATTCCTTGCACCTAGTTTTGCTAAAGCTCCTTTCTTCCCTGCAAGCGTGTGCTTACTGTCTGGAAAGGAAGAGCTGTCAGTCAGGCTTTCAAGCAGAGATGGACCATGCACATGGGGGATGTCCAAGACCTGCTGCAAACCTCACAGAGCCTTAAAATGAAGGTGCAGAACTTTTCTTTGGGCTTTGGTGTCCTTTCCTGAATAAGCCATGCATTAAACCCACTCAACAGCCTTTGATCACACACAGAGAAGACAGGAGCCTGGAATGCCTGAAAGTGTCAATCTGTCCCTTGCCCTGCATTGCTGAAAAGATTTTAATATAGATAGTGAACAATCTCCTCAAGTTTGTGACTTTGCCCCCCAATTTCCAGAGTCAGAAATGAAGTTCCTCGAATAGAGGCGATCCAGGCTTGCAGTAGAAGGTGGTAAGTATGGCCACGAGTCTTTAAGTCAGCAAGTTTTCCTCTCTCTGGCGCCCATCCCTTTCATAGTCATGAATCTTGATGTTATTTTTAGCATGAACAGACCAAATGGAGTTGGGGGAGGAGGGAGTAAAAGTGAAGCTGACAGTATAATGTGAGCCAACATGCAGGCACTCTGCATTACAAAGAGATGAAGGATGGCATGTCATACATCAGCAGGAACAATAAAACATGATAGATTTCTTAACCTCAGCATCAATCCTAAATGAGCTAGTCCAGTTTCTCCAGAAACAGCCAGGCTGAGATAGCCTGGAAAGTTTCTAGCTCTTTCCAGAATCAGAAGCTTCCATCTCATGGATCTGTCAGGTTCAGAAATGACCTTTTCACCCTTTCACTACCAGCACAAGACAAGAAGATGAAGGCCAGGGTGGGATCATGGTTTCAGCTCTTTCTCTGCCAAGAAAGCTGCTAGAGACAATAATTTCCAAACCTGAAAGGGTTCAAAGTTGGCTGGAAGGACTTGTTTGAAGCTTAAACCTCATAATTTGTGTTTGTTTAAAAGCCCAGGATATCTTCAAGCTTGTATTATCCTTGGGAGAAACTGCTGACTGTTTCCAATTTCTGAAAACTATTTAAAAAGAATTCTTAAAGTGTTTGGTATTTTAGGATTAGATAGACTCGAAAGATCTCAGGCAGATTGGAAATTAGAATAAAACAAGCTTTCAAGTGAGATTCATTTCATCAACAGAAGAATAAGCCAAATTTTCTCATTTTTTATTTCCAAATATTAAATGCTTTAATGAAAAAAAAAAATTGCTGAGGAACTGTTTAACACAGTGAGGCAGAGTATGAGTCACAGGACATTTGGGAATGAGGGAAGCTTGAATGCTTATTGTGTTCTGGTTGCTGTTGGAGATAGGATAATGACTGGGCTGTTATGAAGTCTGACCCTACACAGCAGCAGTGGCTCCATCTTTATCTAGATCTCTATTTATCTGGAGATTAATAAAAATTGTACTTGAATGTCTAGACTAGCTTCAATAAAAATAACCATAATGGAGCTTAATGGGTATTTTTATTGTGGAAAGCACAGTTTGTTGTCTGAATCTCTTTGAAAAATGTTCTTCCCATCAGGTCCAGCAGACCTTTCAGAAAGTCTTCACAATGGAAATGCCTCTTCAGTATCATTTCACCTTGTGGACAGTTAGTGTGTACATGGCAGTTTGCTCACTGCAGGCTTTAGTTCTGCTCTGAACACTCCATCTACAAGGTGGCAGAGAACACTTTATTCCATGCAGCTCCTCCTTTCCCTCTCTCAAAGCATTTTTTCTTGTCTTTTTCCTGTTGTCAGTGAGTTACTGTTCCTCTGTGGGGCATCTTCTGGTCCAGTGGTGAATGGAGCATGTGTTGGTATTTCAAGTGGTTCTTGTCAGCTGAGAACTAAGAACCATTTTCCATGTGCTTTCAGAAACAGAAGTACTTCCTTGTACCCTGCATAGCTGCTTCATGACTGTCTTTTTGTAATGGTTTCTTCTGGTGTGAATGAAATCGTAAGTCGAGTTTGACTAAGAAAGTTCTGCAGGAAAGTAACCTGTAAGGTGGTAGGGAAGGATTTAGAGCCATGAGAAGCTCAGGTAGCAGGAAAGGATATAAGGTGATGATGACAGTTGGGAAAGGTTTTAAAAACATTTGCAACTGGCATGTGTGTGCTCAAAGTGAAGTCAAAGATAAGCCAGCGCTGTGTGCTCCTGAATATCCTACCTGTAAAACTCTGCATCCTGGGAAAGGAAAGAGCATGGATTAAAAAGAGAGGATTTCAAGTGAACACCAAGGGGTCGATTATGATGACCCAATGCTGAGAATCAAAGTGTGCTGTCAGAAGCACATACGTCTTGGTCTTTGAACTTGATTCCATTTTTAGTGCCTCTGCAGTTCTTGTTTCTACACAACTGGAAAAGCTGGTCTACAAAAAGAAAATATACACAGTACTACTAAGTAATGTTTATACACTCAATTTGCTATGAATGGGGGAAATGCCATCTCTTTTGCTCTCAGTTAGTATGGAAAAGTGTTTGACTGCCTGTGAAAATGAGTCCTAAAAGCTAATATGCATCTCTGGCCAAAATTCTAAGGAGCAACGTTAGAAAAACCACCCACAATATAATTAAATTACTTGACATTTTCTGTTTTGTGTAAAGCATTGATCATCCAATAAGGGCACAGTGCAAATACCATGTGACTTAAGTGACTAATGACCTACTACATCAGATGGCATCATAAACTGATAGATTTAAAGGGATGTCAGTACTTAAGACTAGTCCAGGCAGGGCACTGAGTCAGCCTGCCATTTTGTGATCAGCTCAGGCCTCCCAGAGACAGTGAGCAAGGAGAGAGAGGGACATGGAAAAGCTGCTGTGTTTCTAGGGCTTTTACTTCCTGGGATGTTTTACCTTTATAGTTCAAAAAAGAAGAAAAATCCAATTGCTTGGCAGATTTTTTTTAGTCTCTACAAAAAACCCAAAACAAAACCAAAAAAAACCCCAAAAAACCAAAAAGACCCCAAAAAAACCCCCAAACCCCAACCATACTAGAAGCAAGATGTCTTTATACATGTCATGGGCTGATATGTGTTCAGAGCTACCTGGTAATAAATGGTTGGATGATTCTTTGAGAACTATGTTGTTATTTAATTTGTAAGTAGGATAAAAAACAAGGAAATGGTTAAGGTCCTGCTCTGATTTTTCTGATAAAGATTTTGGCTGACCCCTGCTCTTGGGCAGGGAAGGAATTAGACTCTCTTGCCGTTTCTTAGCTGGCTGTAGGATGTTTTCCCAAGGAAGGCATCAGCATGAAAGCAGTGCTGGCTGCAGAGTGGTCAGGAAGTCATTGTGCTGATGGAGGAGGCATACTGAGGCTGGCAGTCACACCAGTATCCAAGTGGGAATAAACCCTTTTCATATGCTGGAATGTAGTATTTCCTGTGTTTTTTGTTGGGAACACATTAGGACCTCTAGTTAGCTCAGAACCTTGCCATATCTGTGCCATATCTGTGAGTTTATTGGCCTCCTACTTTCCCAAGTCTGTTTTGTTTCCAAAGTGCAACTCTCTATGCTTCATGGCTCTGCTGAAAGGAGGATACCTCACATGGAAGAGCTGAGTTTTGTCTGTCAAGTCATGAACATTTTAAAGGGCACTGTAAGTTGAGTAGACCTATGACACACATGATGACGTGTTCCGTATGTTGTGATTTCCTGTCATTCCTACCCTGACTTTATCTGCGGTCACCATTTTGGGATCAGCTCAGCTGTGACCAATTGCTGAAACATCTTTTGTTTTTTTCCTAGTAAGAAGGAAGTTGCAGTGATTGTTTCCTTTCTTCTATAAAATTACGTCCATTTAAAATCATATGCATTCTCTTTGCTTAAAACAGAGAGGCCCTGGGGGCACAAATCAACAGGTGCTAAGTAAATAACATGCAATCAAAACTAGTAAATGAAGCTAAGAGCTGGCAGCAGTGGGAGAAACAGGGAATAGAAATAAAAAAATGAATATAAAAAGCAGGTATTAGAGAGGGAAGTACTGGGGAAAAAATGGGAGGCAGAAAAAGGCATTCAAGCAAGCTACTCATATTGTCATTTGGGACTTCTCTGAGAAAATCTTCACTTCTCTCCAATACCCTTTCCCCATAATCATGGCTCAGAGAGTGCAAAGAGAAGAAAGAGGATAACATGCGCGGGAATCTGTAGCTTTCTTCTCCTACTTAGCTGTTTCTTTCATTTTTTAGTACACGGTGCCAGATATTTACCTGCTCTTTGCTGGAAAAATATTCTAGAAACTCTCTCCTGAGCTTGCTGTTGGCAAGGCAAAGTGAAGCAGGTATCAACAGAAATCCTTTGTCCTTGGTCCCAATAACATCTAATAACCACCCTACACCAAAACCCCAGCTTGCTTGTTGGGAGCAGTGTTAGGTGCTCGAGTCTCTTGCTTTAAAAGATGTCTGGTGTTCTGCCTGGCTTCCTGCCACTGGTGCAGATGGGCACAGGTCTCCTGTAGTCCTGGGTCATATCTGCCATTTTTGTGCAGATGTCTTGTGCACCCCAAGGCATCCCAAATGGCACCAAAAACCTATGTTGAGGCAAGTGAAGGGAGCCGCAGGGAAATGCCCTGCTTGGCAGAGTGTGGCCACAGATGGACTCAGAGAAAGAAGAAAGCCATCTGGGCCCATGGTTTAATGGAGTCACTTCATTGCTGCCAGTCTGGAGGGAGGGAGGAAGGTGGCAAAGGTCACAGGGGAAGGTGTGCTGGGGAGGAGGGAAAGGACAGATGTGACAACCAAGTTCCATGTGGCTTGGTTCCATGTGGTTCCAAGTTCCATGCTCCACATGCTTTGAGTATTGAAGCTTCCAGTGATTGTGTTGATATTGTGGCAGAATTAATGGTCTATAAACGCTGCCATAAAGTTGCCACACACAACCAGAGAATGCAGCCAATGCTGTTTCAGTGCAGGGTGCAAGCTGCCTGGGCTACATCTTCATAGTCCTGGCAGGAGCTCAGGTACCAGTGCCATTGTCACAGCCCTCCAGAACAACTGGCACCACACCTGGTCAGTGAACCAGCCTGCTGTCCCAATGATGTCCTGTGACAGTGGCTGGACAGCTAGTATAGAAAACTTGTGTGTTTTTGAGAAGAGGGATGTCCAAAGAGATTTCCATTAAAGAGGAGAGGAAATGGAGGGAAACAAAAGGTCAGGGCATTGATAGCCATGAAATTAGTGTGTGGCAACAACCAAATCAAATACAAGAGTTGAGTCTTAAAAGGGGAAGGTGAAGAGTTGTGCTTTTATGGTGGTTGTTTTATGAAAGGGTGGTGTACTATTAAGTCCCTGTTGGTATCTAGATTTGTACAGCCAGGATATGTCTCATAAGCATCAGGAGCATGCTTATTTTTATTCTCTGGAAAGCAAATGCGCCGAACAAGCACGCTTTTAAATTCTGAGTATGCAGTGAACAAGTCTGGTCCTGCAGGCCTGTCAGCATCCCTGGCTCCAGCCTTCAGCACTGTCTGCTCTCCTGTGCCGAGCTTTCTGAACGAAGCTCCAGTCATTCCCATCAGAACTCCACTGCTGCTCCATCCTGTGAGCCTCCAAGGAGGCAGTGCACAGCCTGCTGGAAGGTGGGCCAGCCTTAAGGTGGGAACTGGGAGCAAGTCTTTGAGATACATAAATAGGAAACCCATCAGTCATCTAATCAAACTTTTATTTCTTCTCTTTCTAAATGGTAGACCAAGACTTATTTGATAATGATGGAGTATCTTTTGTCATGTAGTTAAATGAATAATCTTTCACTACTATTCCTATTCCCCATTTATGTTCTTCCTAGGAGCTCCAGATGACTTTGCAAAGCCAGTAGAAGTAAGGAAGTAGTTTGCAGGTGGAGAGGAAAAAAGTTAATTTTTTTCATGAAAAATGTGATTCTGTGGTTAATGAAGCAGGTTTTAAAGAAAATTTTCCCAAAGAAAGCAATTAGAATGAAACATTTCAGAGAAAATGTTGATTTTTTGAAAATAAAGCTTATTTCTAATTTAATGTAGAAGGTATAAATTTTCTGCCCTTCAATTTCTACACTGAATTCTTTTCTGTAGGGATTTCCTTTTTGTATTTTTTTTTCCTTTTCCAGTTAAGCTGCAAGTCATAGTAACAGTTTCTCACTTTCAGAAAGATTTGCAGGCCATCTGCCCTTTCTTTTGGCATACCCTCAAGGGAACAGCAGTGGAGGTGGGCTAAGGGACCATGCGTCTCTCCTGAAGGGCCATGCCTCCATTCTCCTTGGTTTTCCATGGACCTGGGCACAGGATTGGTCTGAAATGAGAAGCCAAAACAATCCTCCTTTCTCTGAGCCAGAGTCCTTCCCCAAGGCACTGGCATTCTCAGCTGATCAATTCTCCCCAGGATCCCTCCCCAGTGTGAATGCTAATACGAGGGGTACAGGCATCTGATTTATAACATTCTTGAAAATCTGGATAGATTGCTGTAACGATCAGAATTAATTACTCTTTTCAAGATTTTATGTTTCCAAGCTTTCTTTTTCCTCCTCCTCTGTCCCCCCTTTCCCCTCCCCTCCCTGCCAGCTCAGTCGTCCTCTTTTCCCTCTGGAGTCCTTCCACCTTGGCTCCTGGCCAGCTCCCTACAATAAAGTCACATGCTAATCAATAACACTTTTATTGAGAGTGACAGACAGGAGCTAACTGCACTGAAACAGTAACAAGTTCAGCCAGTAGTAAATGCGCTCCCCTCAAATCCCAGCCCTTGTGCTTTGCTTGCTGCCTCTTCGGCTTCCCTTCACTATCTGTCTCAGGCTTCTGCTCCTCCCTTCAGACCTCATGACACAGTGGTTTTTTGATGACCCTGTCTAAAGTGACAGTCACCTCCAGGCCTTCTGACAAGAAGCATTTGGTCCCTGGGACTTCAATACCCCTTGGCCTTGACTGCGCTGCTTTAGTAAAGTGGTGCTCAGGGCATGTAGCTATTCTTATTTTGGCTGAATGCAGGCCTATTTCTCTGAGCAAGGCTGAGGTATTGTGGGGTAAGAACAGAAGTCTGCACAGTCAGTCCCAAACAAGGTGCATCCCACAGCAGTACGTTCATTTCCCAGCACCCTCCAAGTCTTGTGCTAGCCCCAGACCCATCTGATGCCATGCAGAGCTCTGCAATGATGCAACTATGCCAGTCTGTAACTGCTCTTTAAAAGAACCGAGACCATTGTGGGTGGGAGTGAGTCCTGCTTGTGGTAGGGCTCTGAAGGTCACGTCTTTGGTCAGAACAGTGCTGGTACTTTCTGACAGAGCTTAAATAGGACTCTGACTTGTTTTGCATCTGACTTGGTCTTGCACCTTCTCATGGTCAGAGCTGCTGGTCTGGGAAACAACTCTTTCCTGCATCTGGAGATGCTCTGGCAGGGCAGAGCAGTGCAATGCTGAGAAGCAGCCTCTAATGTGCCCTTCCAGCACAACTGACTGACTGTCACTCCTGAGGGCAGGCCCTTTGTGCCCAAGCATGCCACTGTGCCAGCAGAGCTCCGGTTGTTTGCCGTGACTCATTCAAGAGTACATGAAAACAGGTCTAAGACAAACTGAGAGGCTAATGGCTCCCAGACCATGAGAAGATAGAAGTTACCATAAAAAAACATTGCTGGTCATTGCTATTGCTGCTTTACTGACCCAGGCAAAGTTTGGTTGGAGTAAAGGATCAGTGTAATAGGACATACGAGTCAAACTATCTGATGTGCCTCCACATCATCCTCTTCCATGACACCTACACAGTGGCTTGCTTTGCCAGAGATATGATCAGTTGTATCCATGTCCCCTTCCTTTCTGCTGAGCAGGGAGACAAGTCTCATCTTCTGGTGCCAACTGTCCTCATCCACTGGACACTGTAGGGACACCACACACCTTTTGCCTCACTCATTCACAAGTGTCACTTTTGCTTCATATAAAGCAGATGGTGGTCCCCACCTTCCATCATGTGCCACGTGATATCACCACAGTCTGATGCAGGCATGCCAATAAATCTGAAATGTTGTGCTTGCCTAATATAAAACCCAAAACAGAGAGAAGCAGAGACAGCTATGCATGTTTAGAAAACTCCCTGCCTTCTCTGTACCACCTAGTTACAGTGAGACTGATATATCAGCAGTCCTGCATATCCTAGCTCAGGAGTGTTCAGAAGGGAGTAGGATTAGCTGAGGTCTTCTAAAGGAAACCTCTAAGGCTATGAAATATTTCTAAGCTTAAGAAATAATACTTCTAATTACTTTTTATAATTATTTCTTCTGTCAGAAATATGAAAATCAAATATGTGTGATGTTAAAAAATTATTTTTCATTAGAAAGTTGTAATTTCTTTTATGGACTTCTCAAATGTTCTCTATCATTTTTTGAAAAATTACTTCATTTCTAGCAGAACACTATCTTATACCAATTGAAAAAAATCAGTAGAAAAGTTTTAAAAACCAAGTGAAGACTGATAAGGGTTTTGGAGTTTTTTTCAATTTTAAAGTGCATCAGTGTATTTGGGGGGGATGGTGTTGTAACACAGAGATCAGGATCTTTGGCTTCTACAGAATGAGCAGAGATCAGTTTCCTGGATCCTTTACGAGTTGGTAAATCATTTATTGGGATGTGCTGTTGAACAAAACACAGCAATAGTGCTTCATAAAATATAAATAGTACAAAATACTTTAGTTCTATTAACAACCTGTAACTGACGCACTTGAACTCTTTCTCATTTTCCTTTTTAATTTCTCTGTCTTGTAAAGTGGAGTTTGGTTTATGATTGCAAATAAAAATGAATTTGGTGGATCTCATCTTAATTTTATCATCCCAAGCCCATAGTTTCACCTTCTGGCTTGTATCTTATAGTCTCTACTCAAGGAAGATTTGAGTGCAGGAGGGAGAGGAAACAGCCAAGGGAGGTGCTGGAGTGGCTGTGGCATAGCAGGGGCAGTGGCCCAAGGCTGGCTGGCAGCCAGACCCTGCTGGGAGGTCAGTTCTGAGGTGTGCCATCAGTCACAGAATCCCGTGACCGCTCTTGCTCAGAGCTGTTCTTGGCTCAAGATAGGGATATTGATCCCTGACTCCCAAGAATCACTAAATCCTCTTTCAAATTAAAATAAGTGAATAAATAAGCAGAGGCAGAAATGCAGGAAGCACTCCTTTTCAGATTACTTTGCAGATCAGGAGTGTCAACCCAAGTGAAAAAATCTGTGGGCCACTGGGATTAACTTGCTTGCAACAGCAGGACCAACAGGGGGTTGCTTCTGATGACAGAAGCCCCAGTCCCTTGGTGATTTTCTCTGAGGGAAGGCTTGCTACGCTTATCCAGTGAATCCCTTTGGCTTGCATTCAGAAATCTATTGTGCTGAATGGGGTTGCTGGCCTACCCCCAAACCACTTCTTCCTCTTTTTCACCTTCTTCCTCATGATGAGAGAAAGCCTCAACTCTTGCTTTATCTCTTGGGTATGGTTCACTGGCTTTAATCTGGGAAATCTCAAAACAGAATGATTTTTTGTTCTCTGTTTAGACTATGGAGATACAACAGGATGGTGGAATGGTGGGGAAGACAATGACAACTTGATATAAGAAACTAAACTTAGCATTTGTGGAGATTCCTTCAACAGGCTTTGTTCTGAGTGTCTCCCTCTGAAGTACAATCCCTTTTGGTCTAGGATCTGACATCTCTTTGTAAGTATTTTCTGCAGAGAACTTGTAGCACCTGTTCTTGTGATGGACTTGCAAGGGTTGTCTCTGAGTTTCAGCTTTTTTTTTCAGAGCAAAGACAGGGAAGGTGGATCATCCTAGGAGAGAAAAATAGAATAGGAGGTAAATAACCTTCTCTCATCTTCCTGCAGTTTACCTTTTAGAGAGTGGAGGATTGAAACCAAATCATCCTAGCTTCTTCTCAATGCATCTCCACTGTGTTCACCTATTGCTTGCTAATTCCACATTGACTGTTTTATTCTTAGAGGCATTAGAATATGGCCCTATGGATGGAGGAATAAAATGGAACTTTCCTTCTGTTCTTACTAGAATAAAATGCAAATGGATGCTTCAATATCCCCTGTACTTTCAGTCCTGAGGCAGAATTTCCCCAAACAACTGAGTGGACACAGTCTGCCATAAAAAATATCAGGCTCAGTCCAGCCAGCAATTCTTCCTCACAGTAGCACATATGGGAACAAATTGATGGGAGGGGATATACCATAGCACTGTGGGAATGGGAGGGAGCAGATAAATTACAACCCAGCATCACAGGGAAGTGCAATTATCATTTAGCTGCAACCTGCTAATCCCACTGCTTTACTTCTCCCTTGATTTTCTGGACTGGGGGAAGAGTAAAATGGTGCTCAGTCACCCATAAATGTGCCTATACACCAGTCCTACCTTAGCCCTTGCCCCTCAAAAGCTGTTCACCTCCAGTTCTTCAGATGATCATTCTCATACTATGCTCCTTTCCTCCTCTCTGTCTGTACATGAGTATTTTTGATGTCCCAGGGGATCTGTGAGCAATGCCCTAACAATCTTCCTCAACAAATGAGTGATGGGCAGTCTTGTGGATCTCTGAAAGCACTTTGTGATGCCTCGTATTAGTCAATTCTCTCAGATTTTATTACAATTCCACCAGCTCCAGCAGGGTACATGTGCATACGTGCCTCTGTGTGTGCATGTGAAAATCCTTGCCAACATGTCTTCCTTTATTGAGCAAAATATTGACAGGTTTGGATGTGGAGAGAAGACGGGAAAGAACATTGTGTCTTTCTGGAGAACTAAAAGGCCTCTGCCTTCTGCATTCAGTGCCTTCCTTCATCTCATGCGCACATGCATGCACAAACATCCCCCACCACTCCTACAACCACTTCCTAGCATAGACTCAGAGCCAAGGAGAGTATATATTTTCTCATCATGGAACAAAATCTTTTTAAAAAAAAATAATAAAACTTCATTAGAGTATTAATTCAAAGCTTTTATTTTTTATAGTCCCCTTTTTATCATTTTTATTGCTAGGTTTAAAAGGAGGAGATTCCCTACATTAGGGAGGCAGCGAGCTGTTTTACATGGAGTGTCCAAGTGCCATTTACTAGTATCAACTTTGGGATGCAGGCTGGTTGCTTTTGTGCCTGACTTGCTCTTAGTACTTCTTCATGCTTTGCTTTGGTGCTGAGACTGCTTACGTGCTGTGCATTTGGCCTGGTGTCCTGTGTGTGTATCCTGTCTGTCACAGGGAGCTGGAACTGGAGTATATGGTGAATTTCCACATGTGTAGTGCATGTCAATTGTTTTCTTCTGTACTTTCTATGAGGCTGAACCTTGGAGTAGATCTGAGCCAGCTTTTTCTCACCTTGTCCCTGTGCTATGAATCTTGTAAGGTAGAAGTTACACATGTCAACATCTACCTAATAACAACACATGAATTGTGCAGAGCCCTGAGCTCTCTGTGAGGGAGACATGACCTTCATTATAATGATACAGTTGACATTTTCCCTGTGACACTTATTGTAACATCATTGCTTCCTGTTGGCATCTGTGGGCTTATCAGGCAGCTTGTTCAAGCAATCTGGAGTTGTGATGAAACCAGGCAGGAGGAAAGAGGCTGAGATTTGAGGGGGAAGAAGAGGGAGCAGGGCAAAAAAGGAGGATTCATGGAGTATCAGAGCATACTGAACATTATGACTATGAGCTAATCTAATCCTCTCCCCCTTACATTTGTCTCCCTGCCTGTGGATTCACAAACACACTGCACTGCAGAACCCAGCATCCCTACAACTTGCCACTTATTTTTGGCATTCCTGCTACTGGTGGCAGTGGTGCCCCCAGCAACAGGAGCTCAGGCCTCCTGGGCAGTCAGAGCTACCAGAGAAGGAAGTGCAGGAGCCCCTCTTCCATTGTGCACACCCCTTGCAAGCAAGGGAGGCTCAGGCACCCTGCATCTGTCCTGAGGCTAACATCATGGCACACTAAGTGATGTTTGTGTGAGGATAATCCAGGAGATCTGGTCTATGTTCAGAATGTCTGCAGGCTCATCTGCTGATGTGTTGAAGCTGGCAAGGATTTGACTGATCTTGAGGGGAAAATCAGGCCCTGAGTGAGTCAAAATCTGGAGTCAGGTGTGCTGACCCAATCTTTCCTCTTCTTGCCCACATGTTTTTTTCTGTCTTTTAGCATAAGTCCTAAATTTATCATCACAGTGAGGAAATCAATTATTGCAATAGCTGAGGCTTGGGGTTGGTGTCTGTACTGAAATCAACTAGCCCTTGGCCACCTAATACCTGCCCAAAACGAGGCAGGCAACATTAAGAGCTTCTGATCACCTAGTGGGGAGTGGTAAAAGCTAGTTTAATGTACAGAAGAAAAACCTTGCATCCTATTCTTCCCCAAGCATTTTGATTTCTTGTTGATACTCCTGAAGTTAAGCCTTGGGTCCAAACACTCCATCTATGCAAAGTGAGGCTACTGTGGAGTCCTGCACTTCTGCTCCTAATCTACAATCTGTAAACGTCACATGCACCACTAACTCATTACAACTTAACTGATGCTACAATTTTTGTGTCAGGGCTGATGAGACGCCTAAAATTAAAATTCTCAGCAGTTTCATCTGGCAAGTAGACACATGTATTTCCTGCCCCTTTTCTGCTTTCCAGTCGCTCCTCGATGCTACTTTTGGGTACAGCTGTTGCCAGGGCAAAGCAAGCCCCACGCGCTGTGTTTTACTTCTGACAGCATCCTTGGCTGGTTAGCTGGGAGGAGAGTGGAGTAGAGCAAAGTGGCTCCTTCATTTTTCATGGGAACATAGAATTTGACATACAAGATCAGACTCTGCCTTCCCTAATGGCCAAATATGTGATATTTCAGAGGAGTGCAATATCCTGCCAATAAAGAATATATTTATTGGCACAGCTTCCTGCCAAGGGTTTTGGATTGAGCTGCCTGATAGACAAGAGGTGCAGTGAGAGCCGCTGCAAAGAGGCAGGTTGTAGGCCCCTCACGTCTCAGGATAATGCTTCAGGCAGGGGACCCCCTTCCTGAGCCCTATGGAAAGCACTCTGCTTCCTGAGGCATGAGATTCATTTGCCTTAGTAATTACTGTGGCTCCCACAGCTACATATGTTATTAGCAGGTATCATATGTTTCAGGCATAAAATGAGGTCTGGGGGGGGGGGGGAAACCCCAAAATTCATAGTCATTGTTCACCTGAGCTGATCTGCTCTTGTGGGAGGGAATCTCCCAACTTGCTAATGTGTAGCTTTGCAGGCTATGATATTTGCGTGCAGTGGAGATGATGGGATATATCTTTCATTTCATCTGGAGGAAAAATAGCTCAGGATTATGAGAGATAAGTAGAGGTAAAACTCCCTGTTATTTTAGCATTATATGGCACTTTGGGCCTTTTTAGCTTCAGTAGCACTGTATTCTGCCTCCAGGGGAGAGGACACTTTGTTCCCTCACACACAAAGAACATGCAGAGGTTTCCCCCGTGAATGTCTTTAACAAGGAGAGGAGAGCAGCACGGGAGAATTCAAGTAGAGCACAATAAAGCATTTTCCATTTCAAATACAGCATTACCACAGCCTCAACACTGGGACAGGGATTTTGGAAATTTTGTACTGTTGATGCTCACAATTTTAGCAGCAATCCTTAGTCCTTCCATATCTAATTTCGAGCTCAGCTGCATCTTAGGTATGGGAGAAGACAAATTTTCCTTTCATTGCTTTTTGGGGGAAGTGATGAGGGCTTGAAGGTTTTTTACTATAATGTCACCTGATGAAATGCTTGAAAATACAGCCCTAAATGTCACCTGATGATTCAAAACCAAGAAATCTAGAAAACTAATTTTCATGGTTTAAGGAGGCTACACTCAGGATTTCTGATTGCTTGAACTGCCAGTACATGGAAACAAAGACAGACTATTTAGAAACAAAGGTGCCTTGATTTCAGAGCTGTTTTATACAATAGAAATAAGACATCACTCCTTTTCACTGCTCCCTCAAAGACTCCCAGCAAGCATTTTTCTCACAGCCAGTGAAGGGTGGATGTATTTCCCTTCATAGTGTGTCAGTACCTGCAACAATCCGCACATTGTACGATGACAGCCATTTGCCTGCTCCTCTGTGCTCAGACCCTTGGTCCTTCAGATGTGCCTGCTAAATCACAGTTTTGCTTCCTCTTAGAATTCATGGAGAGGAGGATGGGCAAGGGTGAGAGAGAGGTTTTCCTCTGTTCATTAGAGGGTAAGATTAAGCCTTATTATTAATTATTCCTGTATTATGGCCACTGGTGGCCTGTAGTATTCCAGAAGTCAGACTGCCAGCAGCACTAAATCAATGCTGCTGCTGGTTCAATGTTATCAGTCTGTAGCCACACAGAAATTTGGTATGTTATAAAATCAGAGTAATGCTTCATAATTGCCTTGCAAAAGTGGGGCATTAGTGTTTTCTAAGTGACAAGCCTATCTGAAAATGCAATCAGGTCTTTAGCTGTAATGCTATGGCAGTGATAGCTAAGTCATACTCAGGGCAGAAATTAGCTAAAAATTAACCGTACAGTTGCAAACGGGCAAAGCAATTAAGTACAACCCATCCTCCAGGCTGCATAGGCCTTAGTACTCATCACTGAGGAGACATTTCTACCCATTCAGCTCTCCAGGCTGAATGCATGTTAAAATGCATGTTAAAAACCTCTGTCTCTTCTTCCTCAGCATCCACAGTTCATCCCAGACAAAGTGGCATTTACCTAGCTCTTTTCTGGCTCTCAGAGCAATGGCTGAAGAAAAAAGTGGCACGGAGAAGCATTTGGATAAAGCACTGAAGAAATCTCTAAGCTGCCATTAAACAAAGGTTGTTTTTCACCTGGGCCCTGGGCACATTAATTTGGGTCTATCCGAGTACCAAGCCCCGGGTATGCTGCTCTCGGAGGTGAGCTCTCAGTCCCCTGTGCAGCAGAAGCTCCAGCCTAAGTGAAGCCAGCCCTAGAACCTGATGTAGTGCTTCAAAAAGGTGTGCAAAATTAGAGAAGCTACAGAAAAACTACTTCACATCCCCTTGAATCCTTGGGCTGGGCTCTGAATGTGAAAGCCATCTGTTCCTCCTTCCATCTATCTCAGACCTAAGACCATTAGGGAAAGATGACTACTCTCAATGTTAAGATCCTCTTGGCTGGCTGGTGTTCTTTCCCCATCTTTGGCATCCCTTTGCCCAGTTTGGCCAGAGGATAATTTCCTCTGTGGTTCAGCTGGCTTGGCGTCTGCTTGCAGGACTTGGACATGGTGCTCTGAGCCTCAGCCATGGAAACACGCTGGCCATGCACACACAGAAGCCTGGTTTGCCAGGCTGAAAGACTGCGGCCAGTTGGTCGCATCCACTGCAGCGTCTGGCCACCAGCTGGGAGACACGACACCCAGAATGTTGCTCCGTATGCTAAATGAATTGCGAATCATTACAAAACCTGTTTCTGTAAAGGCTTCTCCTTGATTCTTGGAATAGTTGTGTGCTGTGTCCCTCTCAGAAATGATAAAAGTTTGGGAAAGATCTGGCCAGTGATATGCAAAGGACAACTTGGCATCAATTTCAGCATGCCCTCTTCATATTATAATTTTTTTTTTTTAATTTAATGAAACATGACAGAGACTTAACATTTCTTAGAAGCTGCTTATCTCCAGTAAGCAAGTTTGTTCTGTGGTGCCAAGCTTGGGCCAGGCCTTGGTGTAATCAGTGTTATCTGCTGATAAATATTTACTGTGTCATATATTCCTCTGTCTATATATAGGAAGTTAAACCTGTGTAAGATCCAGGAGAAAAGAGAGAGGTTATTTCAGAGTACTTAAATAAAGTTATCTCTGCATGTCTTTAATTAATCCAGTCATTGCTTGAGGAAGAGCAGTAGTCACCATATTGTGTCTTTGGTAGGACCTGAACTACTTTCATACCCCAAGACTATCAGAACTTGGATTCTGGTTATCTGTGCAAATTCAAGCCCAATTGGTGACAGTGTATAGAGTCCCAGTTCTGGTAGTAAGCTGAGCAAAGGCTGCATATGGGTTTTTGAAAAGATTGGGAACTCTGTGTGTAGTCCCTAAGCCTCTTGATTCACTGGGCAACCTTGCATGTGTTAGCCTCCCTGCTAGGGTCTCTGTGGAAATGAGTGTAACAATATCGATTGATTAAAGATCTTCAAACTTCACAAGTAAAAATGCCAAAAAGGTGCTAAATATTATGTATCTTTACTTAAAGTTTAGGGTCAGGATGATTTTTAATGAGGATTATGTGCATTTATAAGCTTAATCCATGTAAAATGTACTTAGTGGCAGCAAAAGTGGTTGTTAAAATGAGATCATCATATGGCCCAGAACTGACACTTCTGGATCCTAGTCCACTGTGATGCCAGATCCAGTCCAGGTTTCATGTGCCATGTTGACTTTTCTTGGAATAAAATACATAATGGATCAAGCTGCCATATTAAATTTAGTTGTTCGCTGTCACATCACCCGGTACACAGTCTGCTCCCTTAATCCCATACTAATCCAGTTGTCTGTATCTTCTGTGGTATAAAAGCACATTAGCCTCAAAAGAAGCAGCAGAGACAATATTCATAGAAAAATAAAACAGTGATGAGAGGGTTAATATCAAGCTCCAGTCCTAACCTGATATAGCATTTATATGTCCTCAGGGATAGCACTTCAGCCCCAATACGTATATTCTTGATGCTTCACTGGGAAGATGATGATTTGTGATTTCTCTTTATCCTCTCTCACACCCATCTTCTTTCATTTGCTTATGGTAACCCTGATGTGTAGTGTAGTTTTAGCAGTGTCAATAGTGTACCTTTTACCTGGAGTGAGTTTAATAGGATTTGATAGTGACAGAGGATGAGAAAATTCCGTGATTCTATTATTCATCCCATTTCTGCACCAGTCTGTGTAGATTGTATACTATTAGGAGAAAATGTTTGTACTGAAGGTTTCCTATCTCTCTCTCTCCATCTGCCTCCATCCTTACAGCTTGCTCCCATCATCACAATGTGGGTACCTCTGGTCATTAAAGCCTTTTGTAGGAAAAAAGTGAAGAGAGGGGCAGGAGGAAGGCCAAGGAACCACTTAGATATCAAATATGATAAATTCATATATTAAAGGACAGACCTTCTCCCAGAATGTTTATGAGCAGCAATTCAAGCAGAGCCAGAGCCACCTTTGTCACTCACGTGACTTGCAAGCACTGTGTCTGACAATTGGATCTGTGTCTTGAACAGATAGTTATGACTTGTTTGTGTTTTTACAGCATTTCTCTATGTACAGGCATTGCCAGTGTCTTCATATTCTCCCTTGCCAAGCTGCTGTTATGGGGCCATGTCTTTGGCCTATTTGAACTGTATTCATTTCAGTTTTTAACTGACCTTGGTTTGCTCCCTGACCACTGCTCTACTTCCTGATCTCTAGGGCTTCTGCTCACACCTTGCTGGACATCACTGAAAGAACTGGGGAGGCAAAGTCTCAGCATGATGCTGGCCTCTTGACTTTGATTCCATCATCTCTGCAGTGCAGAAATATATAACTGACTCCTCCAGTTGGGAAAGGTAAAATATCCTTTCCAAAGTCCTTCCCAAAAAGGTTAAGAATTTAATTTTGGATGAACATCCTTGCCCTCTGAGCAAGTCTTTATATTAATGATCTCATGACAGATTGCTCCTTAAACTGGCCCTAGCGCAGGTCAAGACAGAGTGAGAATATTCTCTATTTAATGAGGCAGAGATCAGAGCCTCTAATATTTCATCATTCGTGCTCAGGGGAGGAAGGGAGTTATGAGCTTGGAGAGCTGCTGGCAGAAGGGGCCCTCGTGAGCAGCTGCGATGGCAACTTGCTCACTCCATGGTTCTTAGCCCCCAAGAACTTACTGCTGTAAGTTTCCAGCTTCCTTTTGGAAAAACTAACCTTTGTCATTAAACTCATTTAAATGATTGAGTTCAGTGTTGGCGAAAAGATCCGAGGCTAATAGCCCTAGGGACAGAAGGGAAAAATTTAGTCTGCAGAGAAGCGTAGGATGAGGAACATGGACGCCAGTGGTATACGGACAACCACAGTCCACAGGACTTTGTGGAGCATTTATTGCTCCTCATCAGCTTTTGCCTAGGAAGGGTGGGCAATCTGATACTCAGATGCTAGTAAATTAGAAAGCCAACTCGCAGATCCAGTGGTTTACAAGTGTCTTAATTTATTAATGAGTGGAGGCCATCTCAATGTGTGTAAATATAGATTTTAAATCAGTTGACATGATGTACATAAACAATCAAACTTGTAGCGTAGTGCTGAGATGCTAATGTTAAATCCACCCCCTGACTTGAGTGCTACTTTTCAGTAGCACTGTGTCCCTGGGAAGCAGTGATATATAGTGCTGTGCAAATCACTGGTGCCCTTAAACTGCAGCTCTGAAATATTTACACATCCAAAGTGTGTGTGTAAATTGGGAGTATCACAACGTTCCCATACGGTGACAGAGATTTGTAAATTTTGCTTCTGTGCAGTCCAGCATTTCCCTGCTAGTGACCGGGAGCCAGGACCCAAGAGCATAAATTCCCCAAATAATTCTTGCAATACTTAGGGCAAGCTCAGCTTCTGCACTTAGCAACTAGAAGCAAATCTTTCCAAGGCGCCACAGTTATGATTTGCCCTTCAAGAGGTACTGGTAGCGTTTTTAAAGCAACAGCTCTTGGAGAAACAATAATAGCTATGCAAGGTGCTATTCCATGGTGTTGAGTAAGGCCATCCTGGCTGGCTCTAAGGCTAATTGGATTAGTGAAGGCTGGACTTTGAATCCTGTGTTCAGTTTCGGGCCCTGCATGACTGGAAGGACATTGAGGTGCTGGAGCGTTGGCCAGAGAAGGGAGCTGGTGAGGAGTCTGGAGCACAAGTCTGATGAGGAGCATCTGAGGGAGCTGGGGTTGTTTGGTCTGGAGGAAAGGAGGCTCAGGGGGACCTTATTGTTCTTTACAACTCCCTGAAAGGAGGTTATGGTCAGGTGGGGGCTGGTTTCTTCTCCTACATAACAAGCAATAAGACAAGAGGAAACAGCCTCAAGTTGTGCCAGACAAGATTTACATTGGATATTGGGAAACATTTCTTCACTGAAAGGGTTGTCAAGCACTGGAACAGCTGCCCAAGGAAGTGGTGGACTCATCATCCCTGGAGGTATTTAAAAGATGGGTAGATATGGCATTGAGGAACATGGGTTAGTGGTGGGCTTGACGCTGTCAGATTAATGGTGGGACTAGATCACCTTAGAGCTCTTTTCCAACCTAAAAAATTCTCTAATTCTGTAATGGAGGAAATATGCCTGAAGAGCAGCAGATGGTTCTTCCTTCCTAACTAATCATGGCTGACATAGGTAAGTCAGAGTTCACAGGTGTGTGGCTGAGCCCTGAGCGTCATTTGGGACCATCTAGCCTTCCTCACTTCCCTCCACCCTGCGGGAACAAACAGCTCCTCACAAAGCACGGAATTCGCCGGCGCAGAGTCCCGGAGCGCTGCCGGCAGCCCCGACGCGTTGGTGGCGGCGCCCGCGGCCGGGCTGAGGCCCCTCACGGCAGGCGCGCCCCCGCCGCCGCCATGACAGCGGCGCGCGCTCCCGCCGCCAGGTGTCGCTCGGCGCCGAAGCCGCGCTGGGGGCAGCGGGAGGCAAGGCCCGGAGCAGGGCAGGGAGCAGGGCAAGGAGCCCGGGGGCTTGGGGGAGGTTGGCGCTGGGCCCCTCTACTCAGCCTCCGGTTCCATGTGCTGCTGTGAGCGATGCACCTCCGTGGTCTGCCATGCTCGCTCTCTGCAGCTCCTCGGGGAGGGGAAGTGCAGAGGGAGGTGCTGATCCCTCTCGCTGGCACCCAGTGACAGGGCACCTGGGATTGGCGCAAAATTCTCTCAGGAGGGGTTCAGACTGGACACTGGAATGCATTTCTCTGCCGAGAGAGTGGTCAGGCAGTGGAACAGGCTTCCTAGAAAAGTAGTCAATGCCCCAAGCCATCAGTGTTTATGAGAAATTTGGACAATGCCCTTAAGAACAGGCTTTAACACTGGGTTGGCCCTGGAGCCGTCAGGCTGAACGATTACTAGAGGTCCCCTTCAACCAAAGTAGTCTGTTCTATCTTATTCTATTCTATTCTATTCTATTCTATTCTATTCTATTCTATTCTATTCATTGATTAATAGTAAACATTAAAAAACTGAAAAAATTCTCACCAAAAATTCCCACAACCTGCCCCAAAAGAAACAAACAACAAAAACACTCCACAATTAAAAACAACCCACAAAACAAACAAAAAAAAAAGAACCACCCCACAAACAAACAAAACCACACCCCCAAAAAACCAAAAAACTCCCCAAAACCAACCAACCAAACAACAAACAAAACAGCACCCCAAAAAAACAACCAAAACCAAACAAATACTAAAAAACAAATAAGAGAAAGTATCTGGACCACTTGTAGTTGTCATTGTATGGTATATTTTATAAGAGGACCTTTGCCTTCCTTCCCAATTTTAACCAGTTTCTAATCTGGATAATTACATGCTGTCTAATCTTGTACTGTTTTAGCACTTGTTATTCTTCTTCATTTGCTGCCTTAAACTATTGTTGCTTTTAAACAGCTGTTTTGTTCCATCACAGAGAAAGCTTCACTTCAGGGAAGGGCAAGCACTTGTCAAATAATATTAGTTCAATAATTTATATAGTGTTTTCTTCCCCTATTTTGTAATAAATTATTCACCTTGTATCATTTTGCATTATTCATCTGGTTAACTGAGGTAGCCTAACAATTTTAAAATGTATTTGTCAGAAAAATTTGTTGAATTACTTTTGTCAGTTTGGGGCTTTTTTTCCCCGAAATAAAAGCTTTGACAAATAATCACAGTCCTTAGCTGCCCTGCCCATGTGGTCAGTGAAGTGGTTTGGATAGATTGATGGCGAACAGTTTTGTAACCCAAAACAAAGCAGGAAAGCAAAAAGCAGAAAGAGCACAGCTGAAGCCCATTTTCTGAGATTTTGTATACTGTGAAATGTAAAATATAAGTGTCAGCTCTGTTTGTTAGCTGATCATCTCTTGGATGGCAGAATCTCTGAGGCCATCAACTTGCCTACTGAATTAGAGCATGGGGATGAGAGAAACATTGGTTGAAAAATATCTTGGAAGGACCTATTTGCTGTCTCCTGCATTCCTGAGGGAGCTTGTGGGCCTTTAGAATATTACAGCTTAAGTTTTCTTAAATCCACAATGACATTGCTGAAATGGTTGTCTTCAAGGTTGCTTTAAACTTGGTCTGTTTGGCATTAGTTGAAGCCTGCCATAGGGTAGGAGTGCATGTGCAGGTGGGGCCATGTTATGGATTGCATACAAGTTTTAGATGGGAAAGTGCTCTGTACCCAGCCTCCTGAAATACTTGTGCAGGATTGATAGGGGTTAGAAAAAAAAAAGCAAGTTCTCCCCTTGCCTTTGAAGGCTACAGAAGAGCAAAGTGAAAAGCACTGACATGCAGATTGAGGTGTTCTGAGCTGAAGGTACTTGAGAGATGTGTTAAAACCATATCAAGTATTACCATGCTGTTGGAAGAACTGCTTTGCTGGACCTAACCAAGTGTTTTTGAATTCACTCTGCTCTTTTTTTTTTTTTTTTTTTTTTAAATTGCTAATGGTAGCCTTTGATGGCTTCAAGACAAGACATGCAGCCTTCCACTTCAGAACAGGGTGTGTTTTGGGAAAAGTAGAAGAACTTGCTAAGAGGCCTTGATCCTGACCAGGAAGGCATCAAGCTGCACATGTGCAGGCCCTATGCTGTGAGCTGGGACTCATTTCCTTTTCAGCAATTTTCTGGAGGTGAAATGAAGGGTAGTCAGTGATTGTGGTATGATGCTGGAAGTCTTTGGTTGTTTTGCCATGGATGACTCAGGAGTGCCTCACTTGGTCTGTTCCCTGTAACAGGAATGCTCCTATGTTTTTCTGCACCAGGTTGCTACGCACATCAGTACGTTACCGCTGGTTTTCTGTTTAGATACTGCAGCCATTAGGACTGCAGAGCTACTTTAACTGTATCCTAAAAGTCTTTATGAAGCATTGATTGGGCAAGAAATGAGAAGCAGCAGGAAGCCACAGCTTTCTGACTTAGGAACTCGCAAGTCTTTCATACAGCTCATCTTGAGCTTTGCTGACATGATCTCACTTGCTAATGTTTTTTTGCAGAGCATCCTATGTAATGACATAATTAGTGTAAATTGCATTTTATTTTTAAATCATCCCCTTTCCTTCCTGATTTTTTCATATCTAAATGTCAACTTTTATGGTAAAGAGTGGTGTGCTGCAGAGGCTGAGCAGAAAAACACTTGTGCAGGTGGAAATCTGCTGGTGGAGCTTCTGAGACGATGTTGAGCAGGAGCATAGCTGGTTGAGGTCAATGTTTTTTTAAGGCATTGCAAGTTGTGTTTGATTTTGTTTTCTTCTTGCAGCCCAAGTCCTCCTGCCATATCAGGTATTAAAGGCTTTAAATTATGAGTAGTACTGG
Organism: Agelaius tricolor; assembly: GCF_023055355.1. Classification (NCBI taxonomy): domain Eukaryota; kingdom Metazoa; phylum Chordata; class Aves; order Passeriformes; family Icteridae; genus Agelaius; species Agelaius tricolor. Next base: position 25,283,654 of record NW_027269269.1, read on the forward strand.
TGAATTGCAAATACATATCCAGATTTTGCAGATCAAAGGTAAATGATGATAGTGCACCAAACCTGTTAAAACATGGTACAGTAAAAATCCCCTTCCCTTAATATGGTGGGAATTACTTTCCACACAATACTTACCTTTCTCTGGAAGATTAAATTCGAAGCAGTTGGAGCTCTGGGAAGGGATGCTATTAACTTTCTTCAGCCATTATTTTACATTTCTGGCCATTCCACTCTGCCTTAGTAACTCTAGATGGCATTAAGAGTTCTAATACACTTTCCATTTTGCTTTTTCTTGTCATTATGCTAAGCTTTATAGGAGCGGGCATAGCTTCCTTATTGAATATATATGTAAATCTGACACCAGAATTTGGTTCTTCAAAACAATATATTAAAAACAAAAAACCAAAACAAGACAGAAGAGTTGTTTAGCTGATTAGGAATTTTGGAATTGGTATAAATCCCAGTCCTGTTTTTCAAAGCAAAGAAGATTGAGGTAAGTTCAGAAATCAAAATATTTACCTAAGAGTTGTGTAACTGCAATAATAAACTATTGATACTATCAGTTATAACAGAATCTTGTTGTAGTCGTGAAGATCCATGAGCTGAAAATCATAGTCCTGAACATCCACCAGCATTGCAGGCTAGGACTATCACTGTTATCATTTTATGCATTGGAAAACTGAGGCATATATAAGAAGTGAGGTTTGCTAAAAGTCAGAGACTTCTGCAACTTGGTCACACTTTTTTTCCCTCTTGTTCATCTCAGTTGTTTAAAGTTTGCTCCTTAATTTTCTTTGCAATTTTCATCAGGACATAATGAAAGCCTGTTCCCAAAGCTAAAGGAAGTTGAGAAGACAATGAAGGACTTGGAAAGATGCAGATTCCAGAAACTGGATTCTGGGCATGTACTGCCAGGATGGAGGATTTTTATTTAATTTTATAGAAAAATGTTCTGGTTATTTTACACTGAGATGCAAAATCTCATTTGCAGCCAAGCCCTGGAGGGAGTAAAAGGAACTTGGAGAGCTCATAAAGACAAGTGTAATAGGATTAATAAGAAAAAGGCCTAAGACATAAGCCTTCATTGTACACATTTCTTGCTAAATTTTAGTATTGATGAAGGTGAAATGCCAAAACGTAACCGTGCACTCATGTCCTTGAGGCAGTAACAGAATATCAGCATTCATGTGAGCTGGTCCTGACACCATTTTTAGAGCAAACACATGGGGATGCTGCCTTTTGAGGTAGAGAGTGAAGGGAAAGGGGCAGGAAAGCTTGTCATGAATGGAGGTAGCTCTACTAGCAGGATAAATATTTACCTGGTATTGAACATGCATGTGGGATGGAGGGTGTGCATGGGAAGGGTGGGGGACCCTTTGACAAAGGAAAGGGAACACAGTTGAATGCCCAGAGAATGGAGCAAAGGTTGACTTCCATCACCACTGATGAGATCCAGGGAGAGACACAGACAGATCAAAGACAATGAGTGGGTCCTAAAGGGGGTCAGTTCATTGTCACCGTGGTGCCTTCAGTGCATCAGTTATCTCAGCATCTCCGAGGTAGCTGAGGAATCTTTGCTGACTGCCACCCAGCAGACCTCTGTGGCTGCACAGGGCACCCAAGTACTACAGCAACCTGTCCTTTGCTCACCCAGACTTTTAACAGAAGAAAATTAAAGGAGAGATGGGGCCAGGCTCATCACATTATCTTGTCTGTTTGTTTTGCCCATCTGTCTATCTGCTGCTGCCAGTGCCCATGTTGTGGGAGAAGGATGATTGCATCATTTCCATATAGCTTGCTGTTCCAGCCCCCTGATTTAGGGTGAAATTTGGTTGTGCTGCTGGGTGTTCAAATGTTTGCCAGGTAGGTGCTACCAAGAACATTTATTAAAATAGACAGATGGGCACTAGGGTAGGAGCAGCCATTAGAATGCTTGAAATCAACCAACCGTTAAATAGAAAAATTTTAAAAAATGTATTCCTGAAGCCTTTAATACTAGACTTCTCTTTTGGGGCTGTCCTTCTTACTTTTTTTACGTGTACACACCCACAAACAGAGAGCTCTTTATGAAAATGCCACAGCCTGGTTTTTGTCTTTTTAGGCATTTCTATTTAGCCAGGATTTGGAGGGAATCTGAGAATGGCTTCCTGAGCCAAAACTGGTGCATGCAAAATCCAAATGCAGTTTTGCTTGCAAAGCTCAGGTTCCTCAGACAGCTGGGGCATCTCAAGCTCATGCAAGGTCTGCCCTGTCCTTGCTTGAGTGCAGGAGGAGCAACACAGCCTCTGACTGCTGGTAGGTAGGAGGTGAGATTCCTAATCACTTGTCTAGATGCATTTGCAACTTATTGTGATTCCTTAACAGCTCTTTCTGTCTGCTCGAGTTTCTTTGGCATTGTGATCACTCTCCATTAGCTCTCTCTAGTAGTGGCATGAGATGCCAGGATAGATACTGTCAAAATCAAACATCTTCGTTTTGTTCCTTTTCTTTCTTCCCTAACGTAGCACTGGAAAAAAACAAGATGTGTACGTTTGTCTTTTCATAGCTTTGTCTAGAAGGGGAAGTCCATGGCTATTAAAACCAGAATGTGCCAGTCAGATATATCAGATTAGTAGGGAGATCTCTAATCTTAGGTATAAAAACATTGTCAAATCAGTCATTGTCTGGAGATAAACTGCTGTGGCGTCAGTATTAGCTTATTTGGGGTCTGTGTTTAATTCTCAGGGGATGAAGGGCAGTTCCCAGTATTGTGACTTTCTTGTAGCTGTGATCTTGGCTGAGTCACTTGCTGGCATCTCTTTCAGGACCAGCCTGCAAGAACTGTGAATTTTCTTTGAGCTTTATGATTCTAAAGTTGACCTTGGTCTTACAGTATTTCTGCTTATCTGTCACTAACCTGAAGAGAGTAAGGAGGTTTCAATGGGTGCTCAGGTATGACAGCAATGACTGGGGTAGAATATTTATCTGCTAGTTAGATGCATAGTAAGAGCTTGTTTGTAAAAGGAACAGACCAGGTTCAGAAGATCTTTCTTAGTGCCTGTCCTTCATCCTGCTGATGATACCATCCCAGAGGAAAACCTAAAGTAGGATATGAGATTTTTACTGAGGCAGTGGAGGCTGGCTCTCCACTGTTTTCCCAAGTGTGTCTGTACAAAGCCAGATTCTTGTACCACTTCAAGGGCCTGATGTCATAGACAGAGATTTTTTCATTTCTTTGTGATTTACCTCAGCTTTGGGCGCAGGGAAATGACAATCCTGGTCTCCAGATGGTGTCAACTGGTATAACCATCTGGCAGTGGGGCTTGTGAATGCAGGATAAGAGATTCAAAGTATGTCGTTTTCCTGTTTCTTTTTTCTGTTTACTGTGAAGCTCTTTGAGATCTTCTAAGGGAACGTGCTATAAAATACAAACCATTAGTCAAGAATATTTAAGAACACATTTTTGTCCTGTTTCTCTTAGTACTGCATAACATTCCTTTCCATTGGCTGATTTATAACCCCTAGATCTGCAAGGTCATTTCCATGAGATTCTGCAGTGTGGCACTTTTAAATGATGGTAAAAGCTCCCCTTTATTGTCAGGATAAAATTCATACAAATCAAGCAGACCTTGACCAAAGGAGTAGCCCAATAAAACTGGAAGTTGCCCACACTAGGCCAGTAACTAGGAATCAATTTGCAAAGGTCAGTGATGCTTTCAGATCCCTTTTTTGGCCTCATCATCACTGTATACAGCTGCCTACAAGGGTCAGAAAGCATGTTTACCTCTCAAACGCAGCAAATCCTCTGTTTCCCTCACTTTCCAAGCACCTACACCCTCTCTCCTCTTGCACCTTGTATGGGTTCAGGTGAGCCAAGAGGGTTCTTTTAGACAAAGGCATTGCACCTCACAGTATAGGTATTGATGGGGGGACATTCAGTGAACTCCTTCCCTCCTGACAGAGAAGGCACACACAACAGCACTTGCTTGCAACTTCACCTGGGGCTGACAGGAGTCCTTACATTTATTTAAGGTCCCATCTGCAGCATCTTGTGATTTTCCAGCTATGACTGTTGCTGCCTCTGGAATCACAGGAGTCAGAAGCAAGACATGTCTTTGGTGATTAGATGTGCTCTTTTGACTAGATCTGGGTTTGAAAGAAGCATGTTCAGTTCTTGAGCAGTGTTTGATGAGAAAATGGTGCTTCTCTTTTCCATTGCTCCTGCCTCACACAGTGAACCCAGAACGTAAGGTCAAGGACACAACTGCTGCAGCTCCCTCAATTGTGAGTCATATTTTTCTGGCCAATGTGTTTCTGTGTTTCCATTTTCTCCCAAGGTGACAAGTACAAAAGAAAAGGAACAGTGGGGGGGGAAAGGCTTTTTGTCTTTTTAATCTCACCATGATACAGAATTAATCAAGCATCATAGAAGCATCACAGGAAACTGTTAAGCAAGTGGACTTGCCTGAAGCTGGAAGGAATGTGGGACAAGCAACCTACTGGCTGCAATATGATGCAATCTTCTAGAAATAAGATTCAGACCAAAGTGGCTGGTGAAAACTTCCAGAGTCCTGACTGGAGCCTGGGACCACACGCCTACACTAGTCTGAGTGAAGTCCTTCTCTAGCTCCCCTGAATTGGAAGTATTTAAAATGAAAACAAATCTAAAAAGGCTGCTGTTAAGCTGTTTGAGAGATGTCAACAATGTCATCATTCTCCTTTGAGGCAGACTTAGAGGCAAAGTCACCCTCTCCCCATTAAGAACCCTCACTCTCTACACTGCTTTGATACTTTCACACTGGCTTTGTCTTTCAGTGTCTCCTCCTTTCTTTGTGTGTGCCTCCTATGACAAGGCAGGCACCATTATGCAGTAGGATAGAAAGCAGTCCTGGAGTTGGCAGACTGGACCCTTTTTTCCCTGAGGATGATGGTGAAGGGATATTGCTTCTGCTGGGCTTCATGTTGCAGTTACTGGTGTTCTACCATCAGCCTTGACCTCCAGCCAGCTTTACACCTGCCAAAGATCAGTCCCCTCATCTGTGTCTACACATGTATGTCACTCCCTGCTGGTTCCTTTCTTGCTTTTTCCTTTGGTCCTGTGGGAGACAAAGGAAACAGGTCAGTGTGATCTGGTCTTGCAATTTTCCTGTGTTTACATTTTTACCTGCCTCCCCAGTGTCCTTAATTGCCCTTGCTCCAACCTTCTGTGCTGCCTTTTCCCATTTTGCTACTTCCTTCCCATTGCCTTTTCTCTTCTGTGCCTTCATGCACTGCCCCCACATGGAGTTCTCTCCTTTTTGCCATGCAGCCCCTTCTTGCTGGTGTGCAGTGAAGTCATAATTGCCTCCAGTTAGTCAATTAAGAGATCCAGTTTTATGGCTGTGCTAGGTTGTTGAGGTTTCTTTTACCTACTTAATATTATTTTTCCAGCTCCATCTTGGCACTTACATTTATTTGAAACAAATTGCAGGATAATTTGTTTTTCTAATTTTCAAGAAGTGAACTCCTGATTCCAGGGGGCTTGGTGTTTTGGACACCCAGTGCCAGCAATCTGGGACCGCGCACAGAGATTTGTACTATGTGAGGAAATACTTCATTAGACTTGTATTCCACGAAGAGACTCTTGCTTCTTAACACCTATGATTTTAATTAAAACCTGGAAAGTGAAGAATCCTTGGGTTGTATTAATGTTTTCATTTCCATTAGGACGGGAGAGTTTATAAACATGAGCTGGGTTTATAAATTAGACCTTGTAAGAATATTATGTGCACAGTGCAGCAAAGGCAGATGAGAACTGGAGTGGAGCTGGCCCCATCTGTCTCTTTCCTTGGCTGGCTCTCGCTTTCCAGTGTCCTCCCCTTGGCACAGACTTTTCAGAGCTGTACAAGGGTTCCCCCTTGGAGACTAAGCTAATGGCTTCTTCCATTTCTTTCTGTGGATGTTGTCCTCACTCAGCAAAGCGGGAAGAGAAGCAGATGTTTTAATCAGGGCCTTGCAAAACAACTTGCAAAGGTGACATTGGGTATAGGGATTTTGTGATGAGTTACATGAAAAGGGAGAGATTCTCCTGACCCAGTTCTCATATGCATGTGTACACAGAGATGCACTCAGAGATAGTCACATCTAAATATTCATCCCACTTACAGTCATCCCCATCCAGAGTGTGAATATGTATCGCTGAGCATGCAGGGGAATGTGACAGAAGATGCAGTCTCCTCCAGAGATGATGTGACAGCTGCACACAGCTGTGCACAGGCTGCCCCAGGGGGTGCAGGAGGCACTGCCCAGCAGGCACTGCCCAGCAGGCGCTGCCTGGCACAAACACTGCTGCAGGGAACTGCAGGCCCCATGCAGCCTGACTGTACTCAGCTGTGCAAACTGCACACGGGCCATCAGTGTCACACCAGTGACAATAACAAGCACTTGCATTCTGCTCAAGGACAGGTTTGCAAAAACATCTACAATTTTATGCAAGGGAAAGTGAAGTGTGGATAGGTGAAGTGCCCGAATTCACAGTTTGTCAGCAGCAGAGCTGAGAGTAAAATCTGGATCTCATGTGTAGGGATCCTGAGTTTCCATTCATAATTCCCACAGGGTAAACTTCCCACTTCTAACTGTAATTATGTAACATCCTTGGAAATCAGTTTACCTTGGAAGTGTAATGGTACAGAACAACTTCTATGCACCTCTGACCTTTGGCTGTGGTAGCTTGGGTTGGCTCAAGACTGTCTTGCAGTGGTCGTCAGTAGGGTCAGCTCAGAACACCTACACTGTGTGCAATGTAGCATCATGCAGACGTGATACCTGAGCTGATCTCTTCAGGCAGTGTGTGGTGCTTTTTAGAGGGTGGGTACATAAGTTTCATTCTAAAGTGTGGGTTCTCTTTAGTATGCAGAAGAATGGACCCTGTGCTAAAACCATGCAGTCCCCCAAAGGATCTGCAGGAATGAGTTTGAGGGCATTTTGCATGGGCACCTGTGCATGAGTGTAAATATTTCTGCTCTGCAGTCTAAACTATGTGAGTGGAGTAGGCCATCTCTTCAGCCCTTGATGACATTGGTTTAGCACCATAACTGCTGAGCTGTCTGAGCTCGTTTGCAAGGGAGCACCTGGGATTCACAAACAGCTCAGTTTCCATCAATGGCTGAGGTGGTCCAGGGGGTGTAGGAAGTTGGGAACAGAGCTCCTGTGTGTGCCTGGTTCTCCCCATCTCCCACACAGTATGACTGGATGTTTTGACATGAGAGTGATGTTCAGGAGAAAGGAGGAAGGTGTACTCACTGTCAGCCTCTCTCTCCTTGAGCCCAGTAGGGCTGTTATTGAGATATCCTTCCAAACAGTTTAAATAGAAATGTCTGGTGACAAAATGAAAACAAATGGAGAAGCCTACAAGACTGGATGGCAGGGATTCCCTTCCCTGGTGCTGCCAGTCCCTGAGAGGGAGAGGAGGGGCTTGCTGGCACTTCCAGTCCCAATAATGCATCTGGAAGGGGCAGTGGCAGGGGAGGAGGAAGGAGTAGATAGCTTCCTGGAAAATTTTTCAGGCTCTTAAAACACTGCTGAACCCACTAAGGCCATTATTTAGGCTGCCTGGAAACATGGGCTCTCACCCTCTGTAGAGACTTGGAGCGTCTGGGTCACTACATCCCTGCAGAAAGAGGGGAGAGCTGCGGTCACTCAGTCAGGGTGATGCCAGGAGCCTCCCCATTGGCTGCACTGCAGCTCCTCTGCTGCCCCTGCTCAGGTTCAAGGGGACACCAGTGGTAGTTCAGAAACACTCCCTGCATTTTGAAAAACCTTTTTGCTTTCTGTCTTTCACTTTTCTTCCCTGTATTTCTGCAGGAGAGTGTTGGTCACTTCATTTACAAAATAGTCTTTGTTTAATCCCTTTACTTACCCAGTCCTTGTCACCTCCATGTGGCCCAGTGCCCTTCTTTGAGAAAGAGTTGAAAAGGTGATAGCTATCCACCAGGGAAAATGTCTTGACTGACCCGCTGCCTGTTTAGGGAGGCAGTAAATCATTGGCATAGCATAACCCTTGGGCTGAGTGAGCAGGGCTGGATGTGAAGGGTGTCAGGGAGTCTGAAAACCTTCTGAGAACATGGCACATTGAGCTCCATCCAGCAGTGCTGCTCCAGGGGGTCTTGCAGGGACTTCATGTTTTCAATGAGTGGGAGTAAGTGGGGCGGGAGGGGAGAAGGGGATTGGGAGCTGCATAGAAATGCCGTGGTAACACCCGCACGTTAATGGCAACACTTCTCCAAGAAATTTCTCTTGAGAGTTCCTCATTATGCAAACAAGTCTGGCAAATGATAATGCCTCCTGTACTTCCAAGGATTAATGTATGTAAATGGCAGAGCTGCTGCTCGTTCCCAAAAGCAACATTCAGTTTCCCACACCGGAGCCAGTGCCTGGGCAAGGGCACTGAGTCTCAGGGTACACACACACTGCTCTTTCCACTCTCCTTTCACACCAGCTGACCCCTGAACTTTCTAAGATCACTGGACTAAATGCTTCCGTCCTTAAAACATCCACACTGAGTAGAGCGCCGTAGCCTTCCGTGCATGTGGGGTCAGTATATGTCACCCGCAGCCTGCTGAGGATGCTGTCACATGTCCTCAGAGAAACCAGCAGGGTAGATCTGGTGTTGGGGGACTTGATCCAGGCAATATATTGCTTCATAACATTTCTAGAATGCAGGGGGTAGATGGGGAGGGTGGCTGACTTCTTACATACAGGCCTCGATGTGGAAAAGGAGTTGCTTGTTATAATCTGAAAATAATTTAGTCACCTTTGTGAAATGTACATTTGGTGCATTTTAGGTCTTTTTTATTTCAGTGTAATGTGGTTAATGAGCAGAAAACCACAGAAAAATCAGGTGGTTTTTTTTTTTTTTAATAATCTAGGTCAGGTCAGTCTGAGTTAGCTGAGCCTGAGGCTGACATTACCAAGTTTATCTTGTGGTAAAACCAAAGTATGCTATCAGTATGATATTTTTCCACTTGAGATAACTTCTGACAGTCGCCATGAGGTTAAAAATGTACTTTCCCCCCACTTCCTTTCTTTCTTTTATTTTCTTTTTTTTTTTTTTTTTTTACAACTCTTGACAGTAGGCTCCACCTATGACTTTAATTTGCTTGACTGTGCATGCTTAGCAGAGTGCCATCATGAGTGATGCTGGTACCCAACATCCTCAGCAGCAGCAAGGCAGGGCAGCGCTGCCTCCCAGCACCCTCAGCTCATTTGGCATGTGGCAAGCAGAAACCTGGCCTCTTGGAGGTGCACTGACTGCCATCTTCCCTTACCACCAAATAACTGCAAATGAACAAGGTGATTTCTGATTGCTGAGACTGGTGTGTGCAGACAAGCGCATCTCAGCTAAAGATCATTCCTTCAAAACACAGATGAGCTACTTTGCCAAGCACCTAGAGAGAGATGAAACTAAAGTATGTTTGGAAATTTTAGTGCACAGCCAATTTCTCAATATTTTTATCTTTTTCCCCCCCCCATACTGTTATTAATAAAATGAAAGTGAAGGATTTTGAGTCAAGTTTTGACCCAGCCAAAATCATACTAATTTTTAGTATTCTTGAACTTTTGATTTCTAATTAGTTCCAAAAAAAGTATGAAGTTAATTTTGTTTTCCTTTATTAGGGTGGGGGGAGTTGTCATTTTCACCCTCCTCTCTAGCCAGCTGAACTTTAAGAATAAAGCAAAATGGTACATGATGGTGGTTCCCTTCTGACTAAGCAGAGTTAAATCACAGGAGATATGATCTACATAGCACAGCCTGTAGCAAAGAAGAGGCGTTTAACCTTCCTCAGACTTTTTATAACACAAAGGAAAATGCATCTTAACACTAAAACAGCTTGAAATTGAGCAGTTTTGGGGCATTTCAAAAAATAAGACTGAAGCATTGGATGATATGAATTTGAAGATTCTGTCTCTGTTTCAGACCCAGAAGGAAAACATTATAAAATTTCTGTGAATAATTTTGAAATTTGCTTGTGCCGTGAGGGTTAGCTGTGAAATTAGCGTCATTTTGAATTTCACATGAGAGCTGACTTGTTAGGGAAATGCATTACTAGGATGAAGTTTGGCCATCCAAACCAAAGCGTGCCAAATGACGTGCTTGCAAAAGGGGGTGGTGGTTGCTGTTAGCCTTAGGGGAAGCACAACCTGGGACATGGATGGTGAGGCCTTTGCAACCTGCCTGCTCCTGGCTTGCAACCCCTGCAGAAGAGAAACAGAGGTTCATTTAGAGGCTGCATTGTCTATTTGGACCTAGCACGAGAAGAAGAGTGTATTGTTTTGTATCTCAGGAACCTTGCAGAAATGGATTTTTTCCATCCAGATGCCAGTTTCTGTTCTGCTTTGGATAAAAAGATGCAGAATTCTGACAGCTGGGGGGAGGGAGGTGTGTGTGTGTGGACCAGGGAGCTGGAAGCTGGAAGCTAGATTTGGAAACCCCTAACCTGCTTTTTTGCTCATGGGATTGTGAAAGTGCTCAGAGATTGCAATTCTTCTCCAGCTCTGAAGAATCCCGTTGATATATGCTCTACATTATGATCATATATAAAGACTGATAAGGCATCTTTGAAAGAAAATCAGAGGGGAACATGTTGCTGTGCGTGCTAAAGTAGCAGAAGTGTGAATGTCACGTTCAAACCTTACATTTTGATATACAGCCATAACAAAGGGGTTGAGGGGTCTGTCTGTATAAGGAACACCACAAAATCTACTGCCTAATGATTTTTTTAAAAGAGAATATAAATCAAAATTGAGAAGCGCAGAAGGCTTTTACACCTACTTAGTGGATTCTGTGTGCATTGAATGTCTGCTGATGTAAAACCCTATGGTACTGTGTCTTTGAAAGTTGGCTGGGAAGTAATAGCACCTTATCAGGGTTTTGCATGCGATAGCCCTAAGGTTTACCTTTGTAGTGCCTTTTGAAAAAAGGCCCTGCTGTACAGAGCTCCAGTCTCTGCTCCAGTTAAAGGTGAAAAGGGGATGCGAGAAAGGGAAGTAATAAGATTATACCTAATTACTTTAGCATCCACTTAACTATTTTACATATGTGTCTTAGAACAAATGTTTGTGCAGTGTCTAGACTGGTGTTTACAAATGTGTTAGCTAACTCTGGCTAATTGGGGAGCAATTAACGTGAGTTAAAACAGTAGTCTAGACAAAGGCAGAGTGCACCTTCTCTCTTCCCATCCACACACCAAGCCTGCCAGAGTTCACAAAGTACTTGGACAACACACTCAGACACACAGTGTGAATTGAATTTTTGGGGGGTTATCCTGTGCAGGGCCAGGAGTTGGACTCAGTGATTCTTTGGGTTCTCTTATAACTCAGGATATTCTATAATTCTACAATCTCTACCTTTATTCTGCTGGGGAGGAGAGGCTTGAATTGCAGCATAAAGAGGCATGCTACTCCCTCTAAGGGAAGGGTAAAAGAAGAAAAGAGGGATCCAGAGTTCTCCTGGCAGTGTGCCAGCTGTGCCAAAATCACATCTCTGTAGGAGTGCTGCCAGTGATTTCCATTGCTTGGCCATGGCATCAGCTTCACCTGAGCTATTCCTCCCTGCCTTGGGGGCTTTTGGCAGGCTCCAGCCTTCCTCTTGCTTTTCCCTTGTCTGCACTGTGCCTGCCAGTGCCTGGTACAGCCTTTCAGCTGCCACCCCTCATGCCCCATCCTAAGGAAACTGCTCTCAGTTACACTCAGTTGATGGCTTCCCTCACATAAATAATGCTGCCTCTCCGAGGGTAGCTGTGCCTTTGCTGTTCTGCAGAGACCTGTGGGGGCTAAGCATGGCAGCAGCCCCTCCCAGGGCTGGGATTGTTGGGGATTGCTGGGTGCAGAGCCCTGGGAGGGTCCTGCCAGTCATCAGGGTGCCAGGGCATGGCAGCCCCCCCTCCTCTCCACTGGCCACTTCTGGGAGCTGTTCGACTTTACTGTGACGTCAGAGCCATCACTGGCTGGCAGCAGAATGCCAGGGCAGGTGTGCCAAGCCCCCATGGGCCGTGCCAGCACTGCACAGCCTGTTGTGTTGGTGCCCAGAATGGAGTGGTTGAGGGAGGCAGAGCGGGCTGAGCCCATTGGCAAATCTGCTTTCCCTGGTGGCATCCAGTGTGCCTGGAGGTGCCCCTCAGCCTGCCCTCCCACGGACCTGCAGAGGCAACCTGCCCTTTGGTATCTGCTGGAGGAACAAGGTACAGGCCAAGATTTTGGGATGGCTCTTGTGCTATGTGGAAGCACCAGGCTGGAGGGGGATGAGGAATACCAGCTCCCAGTCCTCTACTCAGAGCCATTGTGAATGTTGTCTTTAGAGTAGGTTTCCCAGTGGGAAAATAAAGGGGAATTGCTCAGGCTGAGCAGCAGCTGCTGCTGTTTTAGAAGTGCTGCGTATGGTTTCCCTGGTCCCCTTTGGCACCTGTGGAGCCACTTTTTTGGGGGTTTGGATGCTTTGGATTGTGCCTCAAAAGCAGACATTGGGCTGAGCCAGAGTACCAGCACACTTGGCAGGCCTGCTTAGCCATGCTGTAGGATGTACGCTTGAGGAGCTTTTTGGAGATGGATTTTCACTGAAATATGTTAGAGGTGTGTGTTACAGGTGCAGGGGAGGACTTGTGGGCTTTTGGCTTTCTGTTTTCCCCTCAGTACTTTTCGCAAATCACAGCAATAAGACTTGTTCTTCCGCAGCAGGGTAGGAGTCATTCCCCAGATAAACTGGGCCTTCCTGGGACTATGGACTGGAGAAACTTGATCAAGGACAGAGCGAGAGGAGGCAAGTTTTATGTGGGAAGGATTTATGAGCACAGACACAGGCATTGCTTGTTCTCTTTCCTATTGCTCACACATGTCTGGAAGTTAAACCCATGAGCTAATTGCAAAGCCGCATGCACACATTATATATATATATATATAAATAATAATAAACCTCCCATTCATTATGTACCCTGGAGTGTCTAACCTGCATTGCATCCAGTAATTCATTTGCTTGGGAATCAATCCAATATTAGAATACCAAAAATGAAAGGTTGGAATAGCTCTCAGGAGTCCATTTTCTTCCTTGCAGACAGGATCAAAAATACCAATTGCAAACTCATGATCTTCCACAAATAGTCATACATGTGCAGAACAGGGGCAGATTTCCCTGCCAAATTAATGCACACTTCTTTTTAATGTGTATTTTTTCCAAAAAGATTCCTAGGAAGATTTAGTTCTGAGATAAATTTGTTTCTGATGTGCCAGCACATACTAGAAGCTAATAATGGTGAAGATTTTCTCATGTGGAAAGGGAAGCTGGCAGTCCCCTACTGGGGCATGCAATATTCACTTCTGGGTCCTGGATTATCATATTCTGATTAAAGCTTCTGTATGCATTAAAATGTTAAAACATTTTGGAAATGTTTTAATGTTCCAACATATTTTAGCATTCCAAAACTTGGAAGGGTTTGGAAATGTTTAACATGCACTCATTTTGAGTCTTTCTATCTTCCATATGTCTTTCACAGAATTTTTGCAGTCCCTACAAGTTTCTGGAATCATTAACAAATGGTTTTATCAAGGTCTCTTTAAATTTAGGGGAAATCCTCTCACTGATGCAACAGTTTTTGCCAAAGATCCTGGGAGTTTTTTTGGTGGAAGACAACATGAAGGATGAGATGTTGATAATGGCTGGGAATAATTAGGAAGGCATGAAAAGCAGAACTTTTTTCTGCACTTGGGAGTTGTTCAAGAGAAATCTGCATATTGTCAGGAGAGCTCTCATAGTGCTGGTTGCAGGTACAGTCATGCTGAAGGCAGTATCAGCTGTCAGACTGACTGTTGCAATCTACTAGGATGCATGTCTGAGGCTGTGCTCCTGTCATGGGTTACAGGCATCCAGTGTGTTTGCCTGTACTGCTGGTTTAATTTGAGTGCACTGCTTTAAGGTGTTCATGGTTTTAAGCACTTGTCAGTTCTAAGAGGCAGCTTTGAAAGGTAAACTGGTTTTCTAGGAAAGTAAAGTGTTTTGTTCTAGTCAAGTAAAAGTTTTGTATTCCTTATTATAAAATTGGAAGCACAGTTATTAAAACAATGCAGCCATGCTTTGCATCTGTCAGTAGTTTTAGCTGTCACTTGTAGAAATTTTTTTGGCACTTTGTAGTCAAACCAGACGTCATCTTGAAGAAATAATCATCCACGGCAGAAGTGGTACTGTTTCTCTGAAATCTCCTTTTACTCGGAATCATAAAAACAGAGTTTGGAACCTCCTTTGTTTTATAACTGACTTTCCTGAGCTCACACCTCTCTTCTTCTGCTGGCATTTTTACAGGAGCTGGCCATTTTAATTTTATAAGCTTGTGAAATTATTTTTAGTTATTAACATTCACGTCTTCTGAAATGCATCAGCCCTGTGCTTGTTGCAGATTTCTTTCACTGGGCATATCCTCATCAAGAAGGAAGTTAATTGCACAGGCACTTTCCCACGTATCTCTTACCATAATATGGCTGTCTATGTTCTCGATGTTTGTTGCAGTTTCTGTAAGCCATACCAGAAGAATTACTTAGGAAACGGTGTTTTTCAAAATCTCAGATATGGAATTGAGTTGTGTGGCTTGTGTATAGCATGTAGATGATTAATCTAGCAGCTGGAGTGCTTCAGATTTCCTTATGTTAGCAATTTTAGGAGGATGTTTGGGAAGGACAGAGGGATTGGCTGTAGGTCCATATGCAGAAGAAAATTATGTTCTGTTTGTAACTGAAAAGTTTCTTTGAAATCTATTTGAAGCAAGAAATTTGTAGTTTAAGTATTTGCTTCCAAAATCTAAAGCTTCTCACTATACTCCTTGAGTCTATCTAGAAAATATTTTAATTGCATTTTAGTTTCAAAAATGTAGAAATATTTATCTCCAAATCATGAGGCTTGAATAGGTGAAGTCAGCTGTCTAACTGACTCAATCATTAGTCCCAAAAAGGGCAAGAGGAATTTTGAAGGATCCGCACAAGAGTGTTTTACAGGTGCTGAGCATGTGTAGTGCTGTCTTGCAAGACTTTCAGTGACTGTCATTACAGGTTCTGTTTTTCACCCATGCTTGTTCCCAGCATGAGGAGCTCTGATCTGAAAACCTGGATGCTAGGTTTGTTGCCCAAATGAGGTATCAGCTCTAGTGAAAAAATCTGTTTCCAGTTGTGAATACTGCGGTTGCTTGAAAAGCCAGCCAAATATCTGCACCTGCTCCAGATACCAAGCTTGGAATAACCCTGTTTCAACATAAGCATTTTATCTTGCATAGAGCAGGAGGGGTTTCCTTTCCCATGCCCTAGGCATCATGTGAAGTTGGGGAGGGTGCTGGAAAATCCATCCTTTCCTTTCTGGACCCATTCCAGCACCCCAGCTCACAAATACTGTGCTTTAGGGAGTGATGTTGCCTTTTGAAACACAGACATAAGACAGCTAGTTTGTGCCCTAGTCTGATATCAGCTGTGGGTTGGGTATCTCTTCAACTGATAATGCTTCCTGCCACACCTTGCTGCTTATCTCTACTGCACCGTTTTGAAAATGGCATAAAAATCCCCTTGCATACAGTTAGTGCAACATGAGGTGAATGAATAGGGGGAGACTTGTCATGGACATCCAGAAGTGAGGTGTAATCATCCCCGGTGCCTTTGCTCACTGATGCTCAGTGTGATCTGAAAGAAAAGCTGTTTCTCTGCCCAGCCAAGGGAGCGAGATACCTTGTTGTTTCCAGGCATGGGCCTGCAAGTTCTGTGCATCCTCACACTGGTGTGCCCTGGGGAGATATGTACACTATCATTACTGAATCATTCAGAGTGCTGTTGAGCACATGGGACTGCTGAATTTCTGAGTTAAACCTACTTATAGCCATTGCAAAGCCATTTTGATGCCTACGACAGTTAAAACCTCTTATGGTAAAATAATTTATTGCAGCCTAAAATTTCGCTACAGTGAGAGTGAGTGCTTCTAGAAGTCCTCGAGAAAGATCAAGTTGAATTGTAAAAGGTATTTCCCATTGTGGCAGTGGCTAAGTGCTTAACCATGTGAGGGTCCAGGAGAACACTGAGCTGCCATTTCAATAAGGACACCATCTGGAAACTCCACAAGAGGAAATCAGCAGAGGTTCAGAAAAGCACAGAAAGGGAAGTGGCCTCACAAATCAGTAGCTCTGTTTACTAGGAGGCATGTATGTGTGCATCTGTACAAGCAGGCATGATTGCAGGCATCTAATCTTGAAGTTGTTTTCCATGTTTCACACATGCAAAGGCACGTGAGATAAGGCATCGTGCATTTTGTTGGTGAGAATTATATGGGTTGTCACACTCTGAGCTAAGTAGTCCTTCACCCCAACCCTTCATTTTCTTGTTTTTCTTGCTGTTATTTCTTCCTTAATGAGATGCATTTAGACTGACCCAAGCCATTTTTCTCTCCCCTTGGCATTTATACCTTTTATCTGGTGGTGCAAAGTCATTCATATTCCCACCGCAGAGCTGTTAGAGAAGGCATGACTGTCCTTTCAGCTGGTAACATTTTGAGATCTGAATATCTTCATTAGAAAGGTCATGAAAAATGCTCTGGCATTCTGCTGTTGTCCTGTGATTTACCTTTCAAGTCCAGACTGCCTAGATCCCATACGGCTAAGTGTGGGACATGCACAGGGAAAATATCTGAGTATTGGGGCTAGGACTGGCCCCTGTACCTGGTCCCCAGTCAGTCGTGCCTGTTGTAACCACTTGCAGCTAAAGAGGATAGGAATGTACAGACAGAGTGCTTTTGCTTGGAAAGTGTTGGACAGTGTGGTTTCCCCATGGACAAAATTCCATTTTCTGTCAGTTCTAATCACAGACTTGTCTGATAACCCAGGTCACTGCTATAGGAGCTTGTGTTTGTCCTGCTGCTCCTTATACTGCAGAGCAATATAGAGTTACAAAGGCCACTACCTCGATATAGGATTTGCGTCGCAGAACAGCTTTCAGTTGAGAGGGAAAGTTGTCGGATTCTTGGAGAAAAACCCCTTAGCTCAGGAGTTTTGGAAACTTTTCTTCTTGATGCTCCATTTTCTGGGGCAGTGATCTTTCCTGCAAGATTTCAGACTGTTTTTGTTGGAGTCAAGACCCCTATTTTGGGATCTGCTGCCTTAGCTTCTTACATTGCTGGGGTCATCCCCAGTGATGCCAGAAAGTAAATCCCTTATGGGTTGTGTCATAAGCTGATCTACTTAATCAGGTGGAAAGAAAAGTTTTAAGCCATCCCTACTGTCCAGTTCCAACGAGCCACTGCGGGCTCGTCACTGTCACCACACAAAGCACTGGCAGCACTCTGTGGTGTGCCAGCAGCCTGGCTTACTTCTCATGACTTGCATGTCTGCAAGCAAAGATGGTGAGGAGAGTATTGTACATGGATTAATGTTTTGTGTGAGAGAGAAACTACAATGAGATGGGTAGAAGTAACCTGGTGAGAGGATCTCATTTATTGCACTGCTGAAAGACCAGTTCAGCTTTACTTGGCTGTTTCCTGACCTGTTGATCTAGTTGATTCTGAAACTCCTACTATTGGGGGGGTCTCTGCAACACAAAACAATTTTTTTCCAGTGCTTGATGCTTTTACTGCTAGAGCTCACAGGGGACTTTTGACCTTAATCTCCTTTTCTGCTGTTTAGCCCCCATTTTTCTTGTTGTATTTGTCATGGGTATGCAGAACAATCTGTTGTATTTCTTTCTGAAACCTTTCAAGTTTTTGAAAACTGTCTAATGTCTCATCTTTTTCTTTATTGTCTGTAAAGTAAACATCTCCAATGCACTCGAGCTCCCACAGAAATTATGTTTTCGCAGCTTCTGGTTATTATCATTGCCTTCCTCAGATCTCTCTCCAGCAGGGCCATACTTTCCTTGGGGCTTTATTCTCCCGAGGTGGACCCAGTACTCTGGCTCCCACTATTGTTGGGTAAAGATAGTTTCTGTGTTTTGCAGATTTTATCCTTGTACAAGTATTGTATTTTCTTTTTCCTTTTTAGCAAGGCAGTGGTGATTCGTGATGAGCTTATGGTCTACTATTGGCTTTTATCCTGTAAACCCCTATTCTGCTAGGGTGCTAATGGCCTGAATGTTCATTCTTTGTCAATGGAGACTGTTATTCCTGCCAAAGCATAATACCTTGCACATGCTCATATAGTATTTATTCAACTTTTTATCAGTTCATGTTGTAAATGAGATAATTTTTCAATTCCATACCTATCTTCCACATGTGCTCCTGGCTCAGCTTGCTGCCATCTGCAAATTTAATAAACAGATTTTATCCTGGTTGTTAATGAAAATATTGAATATCACCAGACTGTGAACACATCCATGCAGAAACCCCACTGGTGTATCCTTGCATGTTGACAGTGAGCCATTGGTAACTACTTTCTGAGTGCTGTTTTCCAACAAGTTGTATAGCCATTTCATAGTACATTCATCCAAACCATATTTCTGAGCTTGCTTGTAGGGATGTTTGGAGAAGAGGTGCCACAAAGCCTACTAAGGTCAGGATATATGACTAAACTGTTTCTCTGCTGTCCACAAGACCCATTACCCTTCCACTGAAGAAAATTAGATTGGTTTGACATGATTTTCCTTGACAAGTGCATGTTGCCTGTTACTCATCTCCTTGTTATCTTGCAGGTGCTTGAAAGTAGTCTGGTTATTTGTTCTTGTCTGTTCTGGGAACCAAAGCTAAGTTCTTTTCTTTATAATCCCCTGGTCTTCCCATTTATCAAGATACATACCACATTTGGCCATGTTTTTTCCTTTGTGGAGCCAGGCTTAGCCCCTTGGTTTTCCAGCTGTGTGCAGGTGAATTTTGAAGCAAAAATGTCAAATACAATGACAAAAATGTCAAATCCAATGCTAGATTGAACATACTGCACCCAAGTAAGATGACTGGCTGTACTGTCAGCCCCCACCAGCACTGTGTTTGGCCTCACTTCTGCAGAAGCAATGTCACAAATTTGTATCTAAAATGAGCAGTCTCAAGAGTTTACCTGCAACATAAATAAGATAAATTATGTGTTGTTTAGTGTATCACAGCTGTGAATGTACATTGAGAAGCCCTGTGCTGGCCAAATCAGAAGTGCTGTAAACCAGTTAATCTGTGTTTACCCTTCAGCTCTGCCTAGCAGTGGCCCACACAGAAGGATAAGGAAGAGAATCTGAGTAGTATTTTATTGCCAGTGTTTGAATAGAAAGCAGAGCAGACAAATGTGTGTGTGTGTGTGTGTGTGTCTGTGTGTAGGTAAAACTAACTATACCTGCAACTGGCACAAGCCCTTTTATGTAGCTACTCTTAGGCAAATAGGCTTTGACTGAGCCTTGAGGCTTGTTTTGGAAGATTAAAAAAAAAACCAAAAAAACAGGGAGATACCTTTCAAGTGTTCATGGGCAGTCTCAATTTTACTTAGAAATGGCAGAGACAAGACAATTCAGAGTAGATTATAGAAGTGGAAAAGCAAAAGACTGGTAGAAGAGCTTGAAAGCAGGGAAAGGCATGAGAGAGAGTGTCAGGGATTAAAATGCATGGTGTAAGTACAGGCAGAGATACAGGTGAATGGAGTCAGGAAGAGAAGGAAGAAAGGCCAAGGAAAGAAACTGAAGAAGCAGAAAGAGGATAAAGGTAATTGTTAATTTGTGGATTTCAAGGACTTAGTCTAAATAGAAGAAAGCACAACATCTAACATGAAAGAGAAGAATGAGAAAAGATGGGGACATGGGAGAGCATCAAAATTGCTGTGATAAGGACAGCAAGCAGAAGCTTGTGGACTCAGAGCTGTGCAGGGCTGGGACCATTACAACAAGCTGGAAGGCAGTGCCCTTGGCACTGAAAGGGGGTAGGGGAGAGGCCCTGGCTAGCACTAAGGTGCTGTCGAGTTTATGATGGGATCCAATCAATAGGAACAAAGCTGGCTGACAGGTAAAGAGCCTGGGAATGGTTATCGTTGCAGTATGAAACCACATTGCATTGATTCATGGCACTTAGGGATTAATCTGCCTTCAGGTACACCTGGCTTTTAAAAGTGTTCTAGTTACGCCTTTTACAATCTGAAATAGAGTCAAGTGAACTGGGTTTTTCTCCAAATTGAGAGCTGTCCAGCTCTGGAGTTTGGTTCAGCCAACTAGAGAAAAACAGCCAGCCAGCTGCAAACTTATGATTTTCATCCAAGTGCTCCCCTTAGCACCTGTGAAATTGCTGATTTGTGTCTTTTAACAGGAGCTCATCACTGTCCTTCTGAGCTCTCAGTTCTGGTGGAGTGGAAGCACCATGATCAAAAGTTTGGGGAGAAATGAGAGTGAAACTGTAACAAAGAAGCTGCAATAATTTTCAAAGAAGGTGTAATAGGTATTTATTCTGATTAGACTGTCCAGCCAGTGTACAACTGGGAAGGACAGTTTGGAGAAGGAAGAGAAGCAGTCACAGACAGAGACAGATGGGATCATAGGAGGAGAAGGGAACTCTGATGAGGTGAAATATGATGGAGGTGTGCACTTAAGAAATAGAAGAGCAAGATGTTATTTTTGAGGTCTTTGTCCCAAGGGCTTTTGATCATATCTCTGTATGAGTAAGTGGAGTAGAGAGCTAGGAGTGATAGAGGTCAAAACTTTTCTTGGGGGAGAAAAAAGAGTGTTTTCACTAAAGAAAGTATATGGGCTGAAACAGATTTTACCTTAAGGGTCATTGGTCATCATCAGGGGCAGATGCAGCACTATAACTCCCACAGTCCTGACAGTTCTGGTGCTGGAGACAGCCTGGTGCAAGCAGCTAGCTTGAAAGGGAGAGATAGAGTAGAGGAAGTGTGCTAGCTGGGCCTTTTTCTCTGCTCTTGCATTCATCCTCACCTGTCATGAATCTTGCCAGGCTGGTCCTGGTGCTGTCATCAACAAAAAATCCAGTGGGCTGCTCATAGCTTAAACAACCATTTCCCTTCAGACTTGCTGTCTTTATTCAAACACCATGAAGATGGGAAGCCACCTTTCCAGCCCTACCGGGCTAATGCCATTATCCTGATTCCCAGAAAACACTGCTTCTGGTCCTCTGCGAATGTTTGAGGCTGGTCCTTCAGTTGACTGGCAGGCAGTGATGAAGTCTGATAGGACTCTAGGAGCCTGTCCTAAGCCTGAACCAAGGGATTACCCTGCCACTGCTCTTGCCTTGCCCAGAGAAAGGTTAAGTTGCCTGGTCTGGGCTGTCACGGGCTGATGGTTTGACATTTCCTGCTTATAGATCCCAGGACTTGGCCAGGCCCCACCACTTTAACTTTCACTCTTAGTAAATCATGAAATGAAATGGAGTTTTCTTCCAAATGACAGGTAAATCTTGGCCACTTTCTGGCTGCTGTACCAGTATCGCTTAATTCTGTAATCCCTTTGCCCTCTGTTCCTTGGTGCAGTGAACGCATGCTGGGAAGCACTGGAGTGACAAGCGATTTCTCTGTGCCTAACACCTTGGCTGGGAGACTTGATTAAGGGAAAATATCCTTGCATTCCTTTTTTTTTTTTTTTTCAGGTGCAGAGAATGAAATGCACATAAGAAATCATCTGGAGCTGGGAAACATTAGAGATTCCCTGCTCTGCTACCTGCCTAGTCTCTCAGGCCAGCAGCCTTTCTGTGTTGCAAATGCAGCTAGTTTTATGGGGAGGTGAAGATTTTCTTTGCTATTTCCAGTTTTACTCTGACAGACGTTGAGAGGTTTTCCTGCAGGTCTAAAAGAGAGTCCTGCACTCTTTCTTACAGAGCAATCTCCTGCCAGTATTAGAGACTTGGGTAATCCCATCTACTTGCAAGGGTGAGGAGGGGGCTCCTTCCACTCACTGCTGCCAGCTGCCATCCTAGGGAGCTGGAGCAGCTGGGAGCTTCCCCCGTCAAGAAGGCCGTAGATCATTCCCTCCGGCATCTTTCACCCTGCTTTGAGTGACATTACTGCAGCTCTGGGAACTGTTATTAGTATTCAGTGGTACACTTTTAAGCAAAACCTGAGAAAGGAATTAATCTGTCAGTAGGAATGAATATACTGGACAGTGATTTATGCAGATCCTGTACTCAGAGTGGCTGTGTTCCTTTCAACTGCATCTCTCAGTCTTGTTCCCAGAGCCAATACACAAACTTGCATTTAAAGTTACATTACAGCTGGCTGATCATTTGTTCAACACCTGGGTCTATGAAAGCACTGCTATACTTGGGAGGCGAAGCTGAGGAGAAGTGCACGTGTCTGTCACTTTTTACAAAGCTCAAACAGTAAGAGACATAGCCAAGGCACAGGGTTCTGTTCAGTTATCCAGCGTGCATGTGCTGGGCTCTGGCATCCTGCACATGTGGGAGCTTTGGCATGTGCTTATAACTTCCCAGGCACTGTGCTTTGCTGCTGGATACATTCATGGAAAGCTGTGTACACCTGTGTAAACATAGAGGTGCACCACGGTAGGAGGTGACTGTGTGCTCTGTACATGGCAAGTGCAGTTATAGAATTCTGGCATCTGCTGCATGCATGGCTAAAAATGCAACAGAGAACTATTCATTTGGCTTCACAGGGTCCTGAGGGTGCATGTTATGATGACAGCATGGTCTGGTTGGAAAAGCACATTTGTGGGTCAGGAGATTTATGCTGCATTTCTCACTGTCCCCCTTATTTATTGTGACACTTTGAGAAGCCACTTCACAGGACTGTCTTTTTTCCTGGTTTCTATACAGAAGACAATTGCAGCACTACCAATTCTGGAATTTTTTGTCATGTGTCTCAATGATAATTTGTGCTTTACCAGATGCCTCTGCTTCTGAAAGTAAATTCTTCTCAACCTTTTGTGGTTTTGGTGACAGAGCAAGGCTTGAAAATATGGCTTGCAACCACCCTTGAGGCTCGTTAATGACAAAAAGAAGAGGGGAAATGAACTTTTCTTATTGTTTGGGAATCCTTTCTGTTTCCTAGAACCCTGATTAACGATGTTGGTGTGATTCAGGGTTGTGAATGTTTGTTGGAGTACTGACAGGATTCTTCAGCCCTGTGTAGGCAGGACACTGCACTGCTCCAGTGAAGGGCGCTGCAGCCTTGCGGCCCCTTGCATGGTACCAGCGGGCTGATGCAGAGGCACACATACAGTAGGGCTCGCATGTTGACAATGAAGGCATTCAGATCAAAATCTACAGATATATATGTATTTACATTGGGAAAAACACTTCAAAATTGAGAGGTTCAGGTACAAAATCTGTCCAAGTAAATCACCTGTGAATTTCTTGGGAATCACAGAGGAGAATGCGACAAGTACATTGAGATATAGTTGTGCTGTTGTGTATGCTTTCAGGTGTTGCCAGAGTTGGGAATAGAGGTGTAGCCTTCTAATTAAAAGAGCAACATCTCTCCATCTCAGTGTGTGTGAGTGTGAATTACTCCCCCCAAGTCAGATCATCCCCTGTGATGTGTGGAAGCAGCATGGTTGCAGTGGTAGCAGCGCTGCCAAGACTCTTGATTGAGTTCCACAGTAGCTGGGGGGAGTTGGCAGAAAAGAAACAAAACAAAATGAAAAACAAACAAGACTGAGCTTCTGAAGTCAGGATTCATTTCAGTTTTCATTATAAACCAAGAATGCAATGGAAAGAGCTCTATAATTGACGTGTTTTAAAATCTTGGGATAGGAATTGCTCACATCCTTGGTGTTGACAGTGCTGGCTGTCCATGGTTGCTGGACCACAAAC
The DNA here is from genome assembly GCF_023055355.1 of Agelaius tricolor. Classification (NCBI taxonomy): domain Eukaryota; kingdom Metazoa; phylum Chordata; class Aves; order Passeriformes; family Icteridae; genus Agelaius; species Agelaius tricolor. The sequence continues at coordinate 25,307,357 of NW_027269269.1, forward strand.
TATTGGCACATGTGTGTGGCCGTCCTTCCAGCTCCTTTCTTGCTGCCTTCCTTTCACTTTCTCATACACAATACAAGCCTATGCATTTGCTCCCTGGTATCTTTTCCCTCCCATTTTGCCAAAGGGAGGGGGGAGACCAGCTATTACCCAGAGTCTCCCAGACTTCCTGTATTATGCAGCAAGCTTCTCTTAAAATTATTGAGATTATTACTGTTGTATATTTTATACATACACACACATATATATGTTTTTATATATATATTCTTCAGTCTCCCTCTGCAACTGAGAGATGCACCCGGGATTTATCTCTGTAATGAGAAAAGGGAGATAGGGAGAAGTAAGGGCATTTTTCTCTGACTTGGATTGTAAGTCATTTTGATATTCATTGTAAAAGATGCTTTTCAAATATTTAAATGTATGTGTGCTCACATATCAGTTCTTCAGGATGGATTGTATGCGACATAATCACTGTTTTATATCTCTTGCGTTTTGTGATGTTTCGTATTCGTTCATTTCGTTAACTTCATCTGGAAGAGATGGGAAGATGAGGAGCTGGAACTGGGATTAACTTCTGTAGCCTGTGCTCTGTCCTCACCTCTTTTCAGAATGGACTAAGTCTGGAGAAGGAATATGCTCACCTTTGACTGGAGCTCTCGCCTTTTCCAATGCTTTTGTTTCTGGGGGGTGGAGCAGACTTAAAGTATCTGAGACCTGAAAACTGCTCTTACATCTCATGGGAAAGGCTGAACTGGGATTTTCCTTGATAATTAGCTCAATATGCTTGGTAATTAGATCAAACAAAGGGCATTTTGAGGCAGGAAAAGTACAAATGCAGAGGTATCAATAAGACCTGTCCAGATTTACCCTAGTGTGAAAATCTCTTCTTACAGCTTGGGGGGTGGCAGAGAGGGAGAGGTGGGTTCATGTGCTCCATCTTTGCATGGCTGGGAATTGTGGCTAGCCATGCTGCACACAAACTCTTCCTCCCCCTTTGTCCTTGGAAGGTCTGCTCCCTGTCAGGTGTGCCATCCTGCCATCTGCTCCCAGCCCCGAGCAGCTGGTCCGATAGCCACAAATGCTGGCAGGAGCGGCCTTCCAGCCGCGTGAATGACAGCACGCGCCGCTGCTTCCTTGGCACGGGGAGCAGTGCTTGTAGCTGGGAATTGGAGGCTTGTAAACCTGCCGGCTCAGAGGTAGGGGGAACAGCTCTCGGCAGCACTCCCGAGGCGTGGGAATCCGCCCGAGCTTCCGCCAGTGCCCTCACACCTGTGGGAGTCCCGGCCAGCCCCAGGCAGGACGCCTGTGCCCATGGCCACTTGTCACGGCTGAGGTCCAGAGGCAGTGCAGGTGATCCCTCCTCATCATCATCCCTCATCTGAGTGGAGGAGAAGCCATCCCAGCTGCAACTGCAACTGGAAGGGCAGCCCTGCTCCTCCCCAGGCCATTTTATCCAACAGCCATTAAGGCTCTGCCTGAGACATGGTCACAAGTGTTGTAGTTTAACCCCAGCTGGTGACTGAGAGTGACACAGCTGCTCTGCTACTCTCCTCCAGCAGGATGGGGGAAACAAAAGTATTGGAAGAGCAAGAGTGAGAAAACTTGTGGGTTGAGATAAAAGAAGTTTAATACAAGATAAATAAAACCCAAGATAGTCAACTGATGCACATGGAAACAGTTTTTCATCACTAACCCACCGATGCCCAGCCAGTCCCTGAGCAGCAGCCTCCAGCCAATTTCCCCCCTACTTTCTATGCTGAGCATGATATCCTTTGGTGTGGGATATCCCTTCGGTCAGATGGGATTAGCTGTCTCAGCTGTGTCCCCTCCCAGCTTCTTGTGCACCTCCAACTCTCTTACTGGTGGGATGTTGTGAGGAGCAGGAAAGACCTTAGCCCTGTATCAGCTCTGCTTGACAATAGCTAAAACATTTCTCTTACCAACATTGTTTCCAGTACAAATCCAAAACACAGCCCAACACAAGTTACTATGAAGAAAATTAATTCTACCCCAGCTAAGGGGAAGGAAGAGGGGAGTTAGGGGCCTAGTTAGAGGTAATTATTTCCAAATACTGACTCTCCCTGGCTCGTGGGAGAGGAAGAAAAGAGCAAGGGGGGGATAGAAGGAAGCAGGGTAGGCTGGAAAGAAGAGAGGTTTGGTGGAGGGGTCTCACCTGCCTTGTGTATCTGCTTTCAAGACAACACGTGCATGCAGCCCTGTTACCTGCAGGGTTCAGTAAGGCAGTTCATGATCTGTCACTGGCTCACTGCTGGAGTCTCCAAACTTGAGTGGTTCAAGGAAATAAGAGTGCAGCCCAGCAGGAAGTGGAGGGAAAGGAAACATGCAGACATTTTGCTCCAAATGAGAATAAGAAGTTTCCTGGCACAAAAAGGAAGCAGTTTTTTCCAGGAACCCTTACACATAGTACATCAGGAAACACCATCAAAATATTGCAATTTTTTTCAAGAGGAGTTTGTGTGAAGACCACTGTGTGAGTGTGGTTCATTATCAGAACTCTGATAATGGCTTGGAAATCTGTCTGCTCTTCAAACTTCTTCATTGGATAATTATTTAAAGTCATGGGTTTTTTTAGTGTCCTATAGCAATACACTAAATCCAACACAAGATTGATGAATTTTTTCCAGAGTTTGAATTCTGACTAGCATGATGAAAGTAGCTTGCAAGTTTCAAATTTTGGTGAATGTTGTGATACATCCACATCTGGGAACCACAAATTTGAGTTAGATCCACATATCAAATGATGTGCCATGAAATTTCAGGAATACTTGCATGTAGAGTTCATATTCATCCCCATGGTTTCTGGGAGCTCCTCTCTTACCTGGAGAGGTGCAGTGTGACCTGCGAGTTTCATGTCAATTTCAGGCCAATCCTTATTTAAACTGTGAAAAGTCTGCAAACAAGCAGACTTAGGTGACTGATTTTATGTCATGTTTTCCTGGATTGACAGACACATGTCTTAAAGAAACTGGAGGTTACATTCTTTGTCTTGGTGTTGGAAAGCTGTTGTTGTTTTTCTGGGTTCCTCTCTCTTAGGGAAAATCACTGGTGGGTATAAAAGGGATGTAAAGCTCCCATATAAAGAGTTATTGTACCAAAGAGCACTACAACTGCTCAGAAAAGGTAGGAGGCCTGAACTTGGAATTCCTATTGCAGAAAAGGAACTGCATCTTGAGAGCTGCATGTCTTGAGTGAGTAGTCCAGCTACTCACTTAAATTTTAGCTCCTCTATGTCCAAAAATTTAGTTGTGGAAATGTTCCTGTTGAACATTCTGTGAAAGCTGGTAATAGTAGAAGAATTTTTAATTTTTTATATGAGCTGGCATGTTCCCACTCAGTCTTTCATCCAGACATTCCCAGGTACTTTTGAATCTTTAATCTGTGCTCTTCCTGATTTTCAGGTCAGTTCAAAAGCCCCTTTGAAGGTCAAAGCTGGAACCCTGGCCCTCACTAATCCCTCCCACTTGGTCCTCCTTGCTTTGAGAACACCTTGCAAATGTAGCTGAAAAGGTGTGGAATAAGTTCTTTGCCCTTTTCCCCGCCCTCTGGAGAGGGGGCTTCACTTTCCAGAGTTGGGAGCTGCTCATCAGTGCAGAAGATCTGAAAGGATTGACAAATAGATTAATACCTGGCAGCTATGGCTGAAACTAGCTACCTTTGAACGAGCAATCATTTATCACTAAATTACTTTCTCTAAAGCCAGGTAATTTCTGATCAACATGCACAAAAACAAAGCCACAGCAGTGATGTGATGTTAACCAGAGGCCATTCATGCTCCCTGGGCTGGTGCAGCAATGAATGCAGAGAGAGTTGTCACTTGAATGGCTTATGAAGCTTAATGAAAAGTGACATTGCAGGATGGGGAGGGAGGGGACCACAGGGCCAGGTCTGGTTTGTCCAGTAACGAGTGCCACATGCAGAGAGGATGTATGACTGGAATAATTCTCACTCAGGAATGAGCAGTACTGGCAGAGCTGCTGCTGGGACAAGGTGAGAGAGTGGTGCCTACAGAGAGGGGACTAAAGTGCATGAGCTGTGTGGTAGCCATGCTTTTTTGGAACAGAATTAGCCCCATACCAAGAGTTTTTAGTGTAAAGAAGGTGATGGGAGGTGAAGCATGCCTGAAGCAGAATCACAGAGCATGATAACATTTGGAAGCATCGGCTGTTTAGAGCTCAGCACAGAGATTCAAATACAAAAGTTTTGGTGTGGAAAGACTTGATGTTGTTTCTGCATCTGGTAGCAAACCAGACTTGGAGCCGAGTCCAAGCCTTGTCAAAATTCGGGGCATTCAGTTCTGACATGGTAGCTCCTGAAAGGAATGTCTTTTGCATTTAATGAATTTTAAATGTGCTGCATGTCTTCAGGGGTCTTTAAAATTCAGAGGAGTTAAAAGAGGCTCTTCACCTCATGGAACAGGGCTTGGTGGAAAGGAGGAGCAAGGGCATTTCTGCGTGTCAAGGGAAGTCATGGCCAGGTTCTTACAGGGTGCCTTGGCTAAAGCCACGCCAAGTGCCTTCCGTGAGACAGGTTTGTAGTCTATCTCTCTGGCCATGCAAGGTTAACTTTATTGTGCCTCATTGGGATTCTGAAATTGATGTGCATGCATATTTTTAGTCTGTGCATGTGTGTCAATGCAAAGTTAAGATGCTCCTCATTAACCTGCTGAGCTTTGCCTCTCTGCACCTCAGGGATTGCTAGCCAAGGCACCCTGGGCATCTTGGTGGATACCTTTTCCCTGGTGCTTCTGACCTTTTCTAGTATTTCCCAACTAATAACAGGGAAGAGAAGAGCTGCTAAGATCTGTAAGGTTTGTTTCTTGACAAATGTCCCATTTTCACAGGCAGTTGAACTGAACTACAGCTTGTGCTCCATTCAAACATGTCAATAAACATTATTGCAAAGATGTACAAGCAATAACGGGAATGTATAAAACTCACCTTTATTTCTTTTTGCCATAAATTTACACAATGCTCTAAACAGCTTTTATTCTTCCATAGCAAAATCTTGGGATTTTACCTTTACTGTCATGCTAATTTCCCCAGTTTCAACCAAAGGCCTTTGTTGCCTTCTTTGCATCTTACCACGAGAGTGCTGGGGATGGGAACACTGCAGCAGAGATACGGATACATGTCTGAAGTTGCAGTCAGACTCAGTTAAAAGCTGAAGAGGTGAAGTTGCCATTCTCTGGGATAAGCTGCTGTGTATGTTATTGCCTGTCCTTTGCTTGATCACACAATGCCAGGGACTAAATTACATTTGACAGTGCAGTGGAAGGGAACAGCTCAATTGCCATTTAGCTGTAGGTCCATGAGAGTGGCAGTTGTATTTCTGCACTAGGGATGGAGGCTGCTCACTGCACTCCCTCAATGCTTTTACTGAAGCCAGTTAAGGTATTATCTGAACAAGGCACAGTCAAGCTCTTCATCAGTGGTTCAATGCTGGTTTTCCTGTAGTGACAGGTGCTCAGCAGTACTCTTTAAGTGTGAAAGCTTCTTGGAGGTCACAGGGGTAAAACTCATTTCTGAGCTGATCCGTGGCAGAAACAGGGTAAGAAGAAACACAGATTTGTGCAACAGCTTCCCAAACTGAGTTTCTTGGTAACAGGAAAAAGTGGATGGAGAAAAAATAGCAGCACACAAATATAATATAAAAGCCTGATGATTGCTGCAGAAAAGGGAGTGGTGGTTTTGCTTCTACTCCAGAGTGCCAGCAGCTTTGTTCCAGTCTAAAGATTGTTTTTCTGTCTCTGGGGTTCAGTGACTGTCCCTTGCCTTGTACCTTGTACTAAAATCTGCAGCAGGGTCTGCAGTTTTGATCTGTCTTCACATGGGGTTGAGCACAATGGCTTCATGGTCCCACTGTGTATTCTTCATTTCCTTTATCAAACCTCCCAGTGTCCCAGCAGATCTGTACCAGTGCTCAGCACAAACAGTGTGCTCTCACTGCTTTACCCCACTGTCCTCTGTCTTCTGCCTGGGGAGATTCTTCCTCTGGAGTGCCAGCTTCTGCGGCTGGGTAGAGGATGGCTGAGTGTAAAAGGTCTGGAAGTTGAGGTTGTATGAAGCAATTGCTTTTTCCCCTTCATCACCTGGCTCACCCAAGAGCACGGTTCCTGTCTGCTTCCTGGGCTTCTGCCCAGCTCTCCAGCTTTGTGCCAGTGGTTGGACTCTTAGGTTTGGTGCTGGCTACTGTTCCTGGAGGTCTCGCCATGCTCTAATGCTCATGGCACTGCTCTTTTGTGGCACAGTCAGTAGCTGGGCTCTATCTGTGTTTCCCTTTGGCTTGCTGTCCTGCAGTGCTGGCTTTGCCTGCCAATATTTCCGTAGCCTTAGCTCTCCAATGGCTCCTGCCCTCCTGCTTTCCCTGGTGCTGTGCTGTCCACCCAGCTATATTTGATGCCCAGATACCCTTGTGGGCTGGCCAGACTCTCTGTAGACAGCCCCTATCAGTCTCTGACCCAGGATATCATAAGGGTTTAGGCCAATCAATCTTCTCCAACAGGCTCTGAAATTGGGTCCTTGATCCCCTCCCTGTCAGCCAAAGGCCCACTTGGAGCAACAAGGGTGAGCTTTGAGGCTGACCTTGTAACAAACTTGACATCCCATTCTTCCCAGTATGTCCCTGTGCCCATAGCACTGTTCCTGCCTTGCCCCTTTTTCAAATCCCTTTGCTCACCTAGGGTATCAATTTTTTTTTTTTTGGTGGGGTGGAGGGTGGTGCCTCTAAGACATCAAAATGAAGTAGTATCAATAGGCTGTAAAGCATAGAAAAAGCAGAGGAACAGCTTCAGAACTCCCATGAGAGGGGATATGCTTTGTGGTTTGGACCCCAAGGCATGTTTGCTGAGACCTAGGTACTGAGATAGCAGTAATCATTTTGGTTTGATTGTCCTTGGGGTGGAATGTATGGCAGGCTGAACTACCCATTATGGCTGCTTTCTCTCTGGCTAGCCAGACCTGTTCCTGAATATTCTTGATTTAATCCCTGCCAAAAATACTTCTGCCTAACTGTAGCTCCAGCAGCTCCTGCTTGTTATACCCTGAGGAAAGAGCTCTCCACTTGGCTGCCCTTGCCTTTGCCTGCTGTATGGGAAGGCAGTGCAGGATATTGTTGGGGCTCATGCTCTCCTTTTTTTTTTAATTCAGGGCTTTTTCATACATCTGTGAGAGTGTTTCGATTTTTTTAGAGATTTTTTTTTTAGAGATTTTGTTAGAGTTTTTTTAGAAACTTTTTAAAATTTTCAGATAGCAGCAACACAATTTTCCTAGTTAGTTAGTTATTTGAAGAACTTTGTTGAAGGCAATTCCATGCCCTGTGGCTCTCCAGGACTTCTCTGAGTCATCCCTTGGAGCCTCTGGGCTTTCTCTGGAGACAGGTGGATTCCCAAGCAGCAGCCCCAGGCTTTGGTAGAGGAGCTACCTGAGGAGCTTTGTGGTTGTTGAGGAAAGGTCTGTGCCCATAGCTGCTTCAGACTCCTCCCAGGCAGCTCCAGAATGGTTTGGCCTTCCCTGGAGATGGTGAAATTTCACAGGTAGTAGCCACAGACTCCTCCATGGGATCCACCCAAAGTGTTTTGGCAATGTTGGGGATGTTTTTCAGTTTGGGAGAAGAATAAGCAGTTATAAGGTCTCAACAAAGAGAGAGCTCAGCCTCTCTGGCCTGTTTGCTTTTGTCTTCTCTCTGGCTTGTGTTGTCTCCAGGTTTTGGAGAATTGGAGTCTTGCTGATGAGAATTGGAGTCTTGCTGGAGTCTTGCAGGGTGCCAGCTCTCACAGGTGTGGGGGAAGGAGCAGAGCTGAAGTGCATAGGGCCAGGAGAAGCAGCAGAAGTGGAGGGCTTGGAGAGTTAGGGTTAGGAGAGCTGTAGGGTTAGGAGGATGTAGGGTTCCTGCAGCAGGGTACAAATCAGCTCAGCCCTGCAGCTTGAGGACAGTGGTTATTCCAATACATTTTTATAAATTTTAGTAGCAATAGGTAAGGGAGATCAAAGTGGTTAAAACCAAGTAAACAGCTACAAAAAAGGTGGAAATCAAAATTTATTTTTAAACCTAAGCTTGGGATTGTTAGTATTTGCACATGTCCAAGTGCCTGCCTCTATTGCAGCAGTTCAGGGCATCTAGGCACAATTTAGAGTTGCTGTGAAGTTGCTGCACTGACCTGTTGTATGGGTGTAGAAAGTTTGAAAGACTTGTGATCTCCAATTTCATGAGGGGTGATCTTGTCTTCTAACGATCATATATTGAGTTTTTACCTAAGCTCAACAAAATTCTTCACAGTGGGTATGGTGCCTAATAGAGGGAAGGGAGTAGTTGGAAAAGATTGCATCAAGTGGATGGAGCCCCCGAAAATTTGTGTAAATAGGTGCAAAGGAACTGACTTGATCCTTGCTCTTTCCAGTACTAGGAAAGAGATCACAATCCGAAAGCAAGAAAAGGCACAAAGCCCCTGTTTTCACGTCTTCAAAAACTTTGGGTTCTCAAAGTGTTGTCAGGAAAAAAAGCCAGTTCCTGTGACAGTTGGGAGTGGGCTGGCACTTCTTTGCTTGCTGAAATCACACTGTCTATATAAAAAAGAGTAAGAGATTTCTTCTTCCCCAAGCAAGTAGATTTGCTTTTGTGTTCCCATCAGCACGCTAGTTTGAAGTCTGGAAAATACTGAGAGAAGGGCTGGAAGTGTGAGACCTTTTCATGTTCATGGAATAGTAGATACCTAGACATGGATCTCTAACCCTTCCGGTGCCTTTTTTATCTTATGTGTTATATGAGGTGGCAGAAATAGGACGTAAATGCTTTTTTCCTTGAAAAGTGGATGTTAATCAAATAAGCAACTGCTGGTTTAAGGTATCTCACATGTCCAAAACTAGCCAGCTTTGGTTTGTTGCAGCTGCTGACACTGCCCTGAGACTTAGCTTCTAATAGTTATGTTAAAAATAAGTCATTTTTTCGTATGTATGCAGTGGAAGTTAATAGTTTTATTGATATACAGTGCACCCCTAGAAAGGTGTCTTTTTAATAAGATCCAGCAATGCCTCACAAGCAGGAAGGACAGGAGGCATGGGCAGAGATAGATGTAGAGGCTGGGAAGGGTATTGAAGAAGAATTTAAAGACACTTATTATAAAAGAGAACAGGTTGTGTTGAGGCAAAGAGAAGAATTCTCAGAAAGTAAAAACGAGTAAGATAATGTTGAAAGCAAAAGAGGAGTAAAAGGAAATAAAGAGTAGTACCAAAGATGGAGGCTGGAGTAGAGGAAGAGCTTTGTCTAAGTAGGAAGACGAAGAAAACTATAAATAGAAGAGAAAAGCCTGGCATCTGAGCATCAAGCTTGTGAAAAAGACAGAATCAGTACTTGCAAAAGATCTCATAGTCACAGGAGATGAATTAAACATGGCCCCAAAGGTGCCAGAATCCTTAGGCAGTGTAGAAAATGAGTCTGCAAAAGAATTCCTGAGCTCTGAATGAACACAGTGGCCAGACTCATAGGTCCCCCTACACAGACATCTTGTCTTTGCTTTTGTGTGGGAAGTACTCAGCACACCTGGGCAACTGTTGTACAAATAAACTAGGCAGAGGAGAAGGTAAAGTAGGGAAAGTAGGAAAAAAGGAAGAGAGGACACATGCACAAGAGAAACAAGCACATTTCTATTTTTGAAGGGCAGAATTGTTTTATGGGGAAGACGCCAGTGTTTTGCTATCAGATTGGCTGGGTTTTATTTCTGCCTCTGCCACAGACTGACTTTGGGACCCCATGTAAGTCTCTTCATCTCTCTGGCACTGTGTGCTTTTGGATTATGATAAAAACATGCTGTAAGCATAGATTAAATATTCACAACCCTTCTCCTCCATAACTTGCTGTTATTATTATTATTATCATCATCATCATCATCTTTTGCAGGTGAGACAGTGATGTGTCCCAGTCTTCAGAGCAAAACGTGGGCAGAGAAGCAAGTGTCTGAGTGTCTGCACTCTTAGCCCCTTCCCATTCCCTCTTGCCATTAGGTCTCAGAATCCTGAATCTACCTGGAGGGCAGCAGTGCTGAAGGCAAGGAGGGGGCAGCCCACCTAGGCTGTCTGCAGGGCCTTCTTACTCAGCTAAAGCTGCTGACAGCTACACTGCTATTTATTTATTTGGCTGCTGAGGACAGAAACAGCAGGAGATAATCATAAGAAAATCATAAAAAAGAGGGAAAACCAGCAGATAATATTCTGCAGAGGGATTTAACAGGGTGAAAAATTGTCTCTTGCTGAACTGACTATGACTCTAAATGCTGTCTCCAAGATCTTCACTCTTCCTCCTCAACAGAGGCTTAAGGAAAGCAACAGGAAAGGCTCTAAGCCAGTGTCTGGGGGTTTTGAAAATATGACAGGCAGGAGCCTGGGTTTTTCTCATCAGCATCTTTCAGTGGCATGCATGCAATCAGTCACTCCGTCTGTTTCTCTCTGAACAGGACCATTCCCTCCTCCTGCCACGGTGAGTTGGGGGGAGGACACTTGGGAAATGCCATTCTACTTCCTATAGCCTAGTCTTTCAATTGAGATGAATTTTTTCCTGTGCTGCAAGAGCATGGTCAAATAGCTGGGAAGGCTTCAGGGAGCTTGCTGCTGCTTTAGGAGGCAGGAATTTCAAAACTAATCCTGATTTTGTGGTGACAATATGGCATCAGCAAGGTGGGACCTGCTTGAATAGAAGTGGTGGCTGAGATTTAATTCAAATGAGGCAGATTCCTTCTGCTGAAATCATCTTTGTCAGATTCCCCTAGCTGTGCTGAAAGTTCCCTCTCACAGGCAGACAGGTGGAAGCTTGGGAAATGCTTTTGTGATGCTGTTGTGCTATTGTGGTGTCACAGTACGATGTGAACTTTATGGTTTTTTGAGGAATGAGGACAGGATAGGGCAGCTGTCTGGTTCTGCCTAAGATGGGAAGAATCCAACTTGTTCTGTAGGATTGACTGTAGAGACTCAAATCAAAAAGAAAAAAAAAAAAAAACAAAACAAGTTTTTGTTTTACTTTTCAATATTAACTGTATGCGTATGCCAGACTTGGAGAGTCTCTGATTCTCATCTCTGCTAGAGGCTTCAAGTTTGATTTTGAGGAATTGATTGAATCTTGTTTTCCTCTTTCAAATGAGCACAGTTATTCTTTCCTGTCAGGAAGGCTGGCGAATAGAAATTCACATGCAAGGTGCTCAGGTGGGATGTTGCTGATGGATTTAAATGCCTAGAGTTCCTGGGGAACAACCAGAGATGTAAAAATACTCTGAGCTCCCATTTGGCTGCTCCCTCTCCTTACAAGGTTCTTTCTTACATGCTGTTATTGCCTGTGTATGTCCCAAGCAGTGATATTTTTCTAAACAGCCTTAATTGATCTGTTGGAATATAGGAGATCACACATCAAGCTGAGCATTGTGTGTCAGTCCTAAACCAATTTACTGTTTCTTTCACTCTATAATTCTTCTTTTTCCAAGCAGAACCTAATGTTAATGCAAAGGGCTTGACTGCTGTAAAGCAGTAAAGCACTGAGAGGAAGATGCTCTTCCAGAGTGAAGAGGAAGTAGCAACCTCCATAGGACAAACCCCAAAGATATACTGGAAAGCTGTTAGGGGCTAAATTAAATTTAAACCCTGCATGCAAACAACCTTCCTCTCTGAGAATGTGTTCACTTGGAAATAAGGTGGCCCAGTCACTGTGGTTTGGCTCATTTGATGTGGTGTATCTGTTCCCAAGCACAGTGTTCTTGCAGTTGAAGTAACACAGGTGTAGGTTCTTTTGTCCCTTTGTGGAGGGAAGAGCTGAGGTTTAATTTAAATAAAGATCCGTTTTTACAACCAGGGATTAAAGCACTCCATTGAGGTCTACTCCATTAAAATAGCACTTTAATCAGCAAAACATGAGTGTGGAGGTTCTTTTCATAAATCACAGCCCCCTGGTGTTAAGGACTTGTTTTGGACATGGGGATGGCAGGGAGATGGAGCAGTACAACATCTCCTGACTTCTGAATGGGTGTGAATAGGGAGGGGAAGCAAGCTGCAGAATTTTTAAATGATCCTTATAGTCCTGCCTGAGGCTGGCATCTGGCTCTCAGGCACCATCAGGTACAAGGTCCCCTCCTCCTGTCTTGGACAAGGCAGCTCACTAGATAGCAGGCAAAGAGACTTAGGGCAGTCTGAAAACAGTACCTTAAAGAAGATTTGAATCTGAGGTCTTGATCTTCCAGCCATTAGACTGTTCCCATATGCTTGGCAGGAAGATGTTAAAGTAGTGTGATTCCAAACAGAAGCCAGTTAACCGTTCTCCACTAAAACATGAGGTGAGGGTCCATCCTGCCTAAAAACGGTGAGCTGTTTGTAGTCCATATCTTTTTTGTAAAGATGGAAATTAATCTCTCAGTCATAATTACTCTGTAAAAGAACTGGATCGAATGTGATTGAGAGAAAATGTTTCTTCTCACACCTATGGCGACTCAGTTAATTTTGGTATCTTTGATCAAGCAATTCAGTGACAAAGCTATTGAGGAAAATTACATTCTTTCACTGAGATATTTTGCATGGACTGTGCAGCATCTCCAAACCCAGTGTGTGCCGGCACTCAAAAAAGCAATTCTCAGCTTTTTCCCAGACAACTGTGCTGCCTTTATGCAGTTTGGGAAAACACAGAAAAAATCCTATTTGTTCAATGTCCTGAAGTGTTGACCAGCAGGAAATTCACTGCTGATAGACTCTCTTGGCAGTGAAAGACATCATAAATTACCCCAAATAACCTGCATTTCAAAAACATTATTTGCAGTATTAAAAAAGAGAGGGCAGATCAGGACAATAAGATCCCAGGAAGTCCTCAAGGAAACTTTTAGAAATGCTGCTGCCAAACCCCCTTGGAGTTGCCAGTGTGACCTGTTGTTGCTGGGAGGCCTTGTTCTGGCCAGTCTTTGTACCCCAAACATGCTCTGGCATCACTCTTTGCAGAGACAAACAGAAAAGGATGGGGGGATGCAGAGGGCTTGGGAACACTTGCTGTTTACATGGAAACAGCGGTGTTCGGATCAGGAAGTATAGAGCCACCATATGGCTGCTTTCCCAATAGCCTTCTCTGACAATAAGTGCCTCTGTCCTGCCATTGCCCCCTTGTCACAGCCTCTCGGGCGTGCTAGCAGAATGCTTTTTGAGCCATTGAATTGCGGTCACAGTGTCAATATACTGTCGGTGCAGGGGGCATGGTAGGTTTTTGTGACAGGGCCAGAGCAACCCCATCTCCCTGGAGTCTTTCCAGCTGTGCTGAGACCATGCTCTTCAAGGGCACCGCTGCTTGTTTTGCCAGTGCCATGTGCCCGCGTGGGGAAGGCACAGAGGCTTTGTGGAGTTACTTCATCTTCACCAGTCCCCTAAGATAGACTTTTATCCCTGCTGTCTGTTTTTCCCACCACCTGCTGCCTGCTCCTGGGGCTCAGTTGAAGGGAGCCCATGGGCTCTTTGGGAGGGCGGTAGTGTGGTGTGTCTGCCTGCAGCAGGACACAAGGAAGGCAATGGGAATTGCTTGGGACTACAGATCAGCCACAACAAAAGTGAAGGCAGAAAGCTATGGCAGGAATTGTAAGGCCTTATCACTTCCCACTTTATTTTCATGTGGGAGGGTAAAATAAGCTGCTGCTGACAGGGCTTCCATTTTGATTTTAACCAAATGAAAATGAATACTTTTTAATAGAGAATTTTCTTGACCGGGTTAATGACCTGCTCCTTGTTGTCTGCTCTCAGCACCAAACTGTCACCCATTAATCCCTTCAGCTCTGTCCCATCCTCATCACCAGTGTGACCAATGTCATCAGATGTCTGTTGTGAGGGCCTGTTTTGGAATCAGTCACTGTTCAGGCAGGCCAAGTGCCTGCAGCTCCTGTTATGTCAGGCTTTCAAAGTACCATTTCCATCCCCCAAAATTTCTAATCAGTGCAAGGCACCAAGCAGTGCAAGTCACTTCAGAAAAATACATTTTTGGTGATTCATCCATGTTTGCACAGAGATCCTTGGACAGTGCTAGCAAGAAAATACAGATGTGGCTCTCCACTCTATGAAGTCATTTTTTTGCCTATTCCATCTGGCTTTTTGTGTCAAACACATATATAGTGAGTGTGACAGTGATAGTCATGAGGAAAAGGATTTCCTCATTAAGGGGTGGAAAGCAGAAAGGAGGCAGGATCCAGTATGCCTGTGAATTTTCAGAGCCATCAAGTCCACTTGGGATGGAGGAACAGCATGTTTGAGTTTGTCAGAGCAGGGCTGTCGCAGGGATCAGAGGCTATCCTTGGTGGCCTGTCACTGGTGAGTGATTACTGCTTTCTCTCACCTGTGTCCCAAACTTCATCTCTCATGGCTGATGCTTTCCCCTCTCTATATTCCCTTCACACGCCAGCACTCAGCCAGCAAGCAGAGAGGCAGAGAGTGAGCGCAAGAGCTGGCAGGGAGTCAATATATTTCAGTGTTTTATTACTACAGAGCTGAAGTAGCATTTAGTTGGTTAGGCTCTGCACAGAGTGAGCAGTCTAAGTGACTCAGATATCGGGGCCAACAATTAAAGGCACAACAAAAAATCCATGGATTAATTAGCAGGTCAATGGTGGTTGAGTAGTTATTGCTAAATTACAAGGTTTGCATGTAAGAGACAGGATTGATCACTGGTGTCTGCCGGCTCCTCTGGCTGTGTGTTAGAGATGTGGGTCAGGGGGAGGTGGGTTCCCACTGATGGGGTGACAGTGAAAGGGGTCAGGAAAGGTAGGGGAGGGGACTGCCGAAGGTTTATCACTCCCCTACCACAAGGATGCACATTGTGGGGGTTTAACAGAAGTTCAAAATTAATTGATACCATCTGCCAGGCAGCTGTGCTCTTGCTGCAGCTCTGTGAGGCCTTGAGGGGCTGGCAAGGGAATGGGAGAGGGGGAGGACCCAGGGAATGGAATAAATGACATCTTGAGCATCCATTGAGGTGTCCCTTCTCAGCACCAGGGAAAAGGGTCTGTCTGGAGTGGTATCATGTCCAACGACAGAGTTATGAACAAAGGATGGAAGGGCATTGAGACACGCACACACTCCCTACTCTGTCATGATATACCGTAACATTTTGTAGAAAAAGGTATATATACACATATATATGTGTACAAACCACCGTTTCCACGGTGGAACACAAGGGACTTGTAGACAGAGAAATGCAAGCCGTTTCTTTCCAGCAAGGAGCATCCTGGGAAACAATCTTTTCTTTTTTGGGGTGCGGGAAGTTTTGGGAAAGAGACACAAAGTGTGTCTTTCCTGGTGTAGGACTGAAGGGAAAATACTATTTGCCCACTGCCGCTATAATTAGTAGCTCTGCAGTGATGACAGCTGGATTAGAAAGAAAAAAACTTATCCCTGAGGTCTCCCACATAAATGCAAAGCAGGCAGTGACAGGGGGAAGAAAGAGAAAAGGAGAGGGATGTGGCCTGATGGATACAGTACTGGGGGACTCCGCTCTCCCTGTGTTGGAAGCTCACCAGATTGCACTAATGTGCATAATAATCAAGCTGTCAGAGCCCCCGCTCCAGCTCTGCTTGGAGGCAGGCAGCGCTGAGAACATTTTATCTCATTTCCGAATGACTTTTTATGCCCAGTAAAATGCTGTTTTCATATCAATTAATAATTCAGCTAATAACACAATTAAGAAATCCGCCTTTCGCTGGGAGCCATTTGGAGGGGACGGCAGAGGAGGGGCAGACACGGCACTAGGGAGGCTTCAGGCTGATGCTGCTCTGGGCTTGCGGGTCGCTGTTCCTGTGTGGAGATACCCAGTAATTAAATGTGCACGTCAGGGAAGCCAAGAGTTACAGGTCCCGTGTCTCTCCATGTGACAGAGGCATGATGTAGCTGCTGGCAAATCACTTAAAAGCTCTTTGAGCTTAAGTTTTCCTCAGAAAAGTAAGGCTTGTGCTACTTTCGTCATGTTCTGCAAAGGCACGTATCACTAAATGTTACAGTGCTGCTGTCACACAGACCAGGTCTTACTTATGCAACGATATGTGCCATGCCAGGGCTTTGCAGAAACAAAATACCAAGGCTTACTGGGTCAGCTGGGATTTACTGTCTCCTGCATGCCAGCAGAAATCTCACTGCATTCAGAACCAGCTATTTTTATCCCGATTATGAGAGTCCAAGGATAAGGCCTACTCTGTAGATCATATATTGGTTGAGAGTATGATTATGATTAATTTGAAAGTGATACAATTATACAGGTGCAAATCTCACTATGAGCAAAGTAATCTCTTTGCAAATGTGCCATGAATGTATATTAATCTATTTTTCCTTTCCCCATACTGTGCGAGCCTGGCTGCATCTCCTCTAGGGAATTCTGTAATAGCAGCTATATTCCATTACAGTTCCAATAATGCAGCCCATGGTGGTGGGTGAAGCTTGTGTGGGATGTTTAAGCACCACTCTGTGCTATCCTGGACTGGTAGAACCAAGCAGGGGAAAATGTGACACACAGTTTTGGAACATGGAAATGCTGATTTGGCTTTGTTGGTGAAAGGAAGCTCTTACTTCCTCAGGACCTGACCCTCGGTATGGTCAGTTTTCCCTCATCTCTGGAAATCTGAGTTACCTCTCAGAGGCAAGTTAACTCTTGAGAATAAATAAATATATAATCTTTCTTTAGTTATTTATTCCTTGCAAAGATTTTGTCCTCATTGACTGATTGCTGGTCCTGGCTATAGACCTATAAATCAGTGTTCAAGAATGTGACACATCCTTGCTGCACTCTGACTGTTCATGAAACTGCTATGAAACATAATAATGCTTCAGGCCTGTATAACTTCCTCTCATCTTGCCTAAGAGCCCTCCATTATGTCTTCCCTCTGGCTTTTTCAAGTGATAGATCTTTGCAGGACACATTAGGTTTTTGTCCTTGTGTTCCACACAAAGATGCTTTGTTTTCAGGAAAATCTTGAAATGCAGGGACCACACTGACCTCAATATCATCTCTTCCCTCCTTCCATCCCATGGCAGAGCCTCCTTTGCCTACTTTTAAACCAAGACTACCAAGGCTTTCATTTCAGCTGTAGTTAAGATAGTACATGAGAGAACTACAAGGCAGAGTGACTCAATCCATCCTTCCCTTAACAACATATTTTCTTGCTGCAGTTTCTTTTGGTAGACTTCAAGACCTGCACCCTGCTGTTCACAGTCAGAATAATTTGTGCCCATCCGTGTGGTTAATGTTGTTATGGAGCTTCTTTCTCTCCTTCTCCTTTTCTCTGCTATTTTTTTTTTAATAGAACAAGATGTTGATGAAAACACCTGCTCAGTTTTGCTTTTCTTAATGAATAATCTGTATAAAATTAAATGGCACCATGGACCAATTACAGCAGGGAAGAGAGAGAATGGTCATGCTAAGAGAGCTGTCATAGATCACTCCTGTTTCTTAATATGTCAGGAATCTCCTAACAAGATGCCAGGATGTGGGAATCACCTGGGCAATAAAGATAAGCAACATCTGTATGTTTCAGGGACATCCACTAACCATATTTTCTCTCTCTTTTTGTCTTCTAGGTAAGTGAAGCTTTGATTTTCCTGTGCATAGAGTACCACTTGACTGGGGCATGATGGACTAGAAGGTGATGTGTTCCTTGGCTCAAAGGCCACAGTGAAGGGTTTACAGCCTCAGGTGTTCATGGCTCTCCTGTTTGTTCGTAAGTCTTAGCTAGAAAAAATGTTGGAAAAAGAGATGTCTTGTGACTGTGTGATCCAGTGATGGGGATGGTTAAGCTGCATTGCTTTATACCTCATCAGTAAGTCATTGCCTGTGTTGGGGTGCTTACAGCATAGATATGTACATGGGTTGTCCTGGCCTGTGCTAATGGAATGTCATCTGCAGGCAAAAGTGTATCTAGTCTTTATTTGTCACCATTCCTCTCCCCCAGGCTGGTTTATAATGAGATCATTGAGCATTACCCATGCATTCTCTCTTTAGCATGGGTGCCAGAAGGGTGTGCTGGTCTTGGAGCAGGCACTTGTGCAATTCCTGTCTTGTGGCAGCTGTTGTGCCCATGTACAGCTGCAGTGCAAGTTGTGTGGGAACAGCAGGCTGTAGCAAGTGTGCCTGCCAGGCTGATTCCCCTTTCAGACACCATGTTCTTGTGGTGCATGACCTGAGCCTGACAAAGTGCTTCTGAAAATAGATTTTTATCACTCTTGTTTCCACTTGGCACTGAAGTCCTGATGACAACATTTGAAATCAAGATTTATATCTGTCTGGACTTAGCATACAGCAAGCTGCAGTTCATTCTTTGGCTTTTCAAATTCCTTACAGCTGCCTCTATGCCATGTACCTTGTTACATCCTGAGCCCTACAGCTCTTCAGGGAATAGCTTTGGGCTTGTGCATTTGGCTTCCAGGATCGTACAAATAGTGTATGATTCAGGGTTGCTCCTCCTGTTTTTAAGCCCACAGACATTATGTGGTAGACCACATAATGCTGGTGTGGGAGACCAGCAAATAACATGTTTGGAAATCCAAGTGTGAGTGAACTGCAGACTTTTGTGTATATGTATAAATTCTAGTCATACAAAAACATCAAACAGACTTCATATATTAGTTTAATTCTTTTAACTTTTCACAGTAGGAGACAGTATTAAATAACTGATTTTAACTTATATCATTTGTACAGGGTGTGTATGTGCTTCTTCTTACAATTGCACTGTTGTGCTCCTGTTTGTTTAGAGAAGCTTTCCAGATTATCTGCTATTTTACTGGGTTTAGCTAGCAAAATATGAACTGCCCTTTGTACTGGTTATGTCCAAAAGTGGAGGTTTATGGTAATGTGGCATTTCCCAAGCATGGTCATCATTACTTAGAATTCCTGCTGGGAT
This sequence comes from Agelaius tricolor, assembly GCF_023055355.1. Classification (NCBI taxonomy): domain Eukaryota; kingdom Metazoa; phylum Chordata; class Aves; order Passeriformes; family Icteridae; genus Agelaius; species Agelaius tricolor. The sequence continues at coordinate 25,326,249 of NW_027269269.1, forward strand.
ATTCCTGCTGTCTCTGCAGAGGAATTCTGTTGGATGACTGAAGTTCTGTTTCAAAACAAGGAAATGAATGAGAAAACATTTTTCTGAGCAGACCAGATAGAATAATAAGGGTTTGAGAAGGTATGTGGGGGCTGAGTTTGAGATACAGGCTTGAACCCCTCAACTAAGTCTAGGGGAAAGAGAGTAAGGAACAGAAGAGAAGAACAAATAGAATTTGTGTTTTTGTACTACCCTGATGTTTTCCATCTTGAGTCCACCATTGAGTTTTTCAGCTTTAGTATGGCTGTTTTGTACTGCAATGTTGGCTCTATTTGCTGTTATCTGGGGCAGATATTACCTGAGAGGCAGATTGTGAGGCTTGTGCGTTTCCTGTGTCCTGGAGGCATGTGAGTGGAGCAGGCAGTCTTTCTGTAACACCTGTGTTACTGGCTTGTGCATGCCAACCTTTGGGCTTTTCTCTGTATCAAGAATTTTCATCTGGCCATCTTATCTGGAGCAGTCTTCTGTAGGGCTCTTTGTGTCTTTGGCTTGTCCCTTTGGATGGAGTTTGCTGCAAAGAATATTATTGCTGGTATAAAGCTGACATTTCCCTCTGATGAGCTTCAGGATGTACATCACACGAACAAACGGGAAAACTGAAAAGCAGATAGTGTAGTATATTAGCTGAACTCAATAAGGTTTTCACCACAGAAGCTGACAGACCAAAAACCAGAATCCCCACCTCCCTTGACACTTTAATGTATTCAGATCCCTGTTGCACATTGTAGCCATGACAGACGATTCCGTAGCAGAGACACCTTGTGCAGTGACATCTCACAAAGCTGTGTAATTAGTTCAGAAGCTACAGAGCCAGAGAGGATCATCTTGTGTCCATGTTCAGATGCAGAGTTCAGCAAAGAAATGCTTTTGGATTTGTTGTAGCCAAGTCTTATTGCATAACCAATGCCTCAACATCACAGCTGGGGATAGCAATTTCTGCTTTCCCTCTGGTCTAAAGCAAAACAGGAATCTCAGCTGGAAGAGCCACAACAGGGTGTAACAGACTCTTGACACATCGGACCCAGGAACCCAGATCTTTCCTCTGCATCTTTTTCCATAGTCCAGTGTGCATTTTCTCAGGAAGATGAGCAGCCCAGCCCACACTTTTCTGTCCTCTCAGCTGTACCCACATGTCTCTATGCAGGTCTGTGCTGCTGAGCACATCCAAAGCCTCTCTGTAGCAAGTCCCCCTCAGTGCTCTCTTTCGCTTTGTTACTCTTCAGCCTGATCAGTTCTCTTCTCTGATTCAAAGCACAGTCTCACAAAGTTCTGCTGTCACATCCTAGATGTACACATAGGGACAAGAGTAGGTGAAGGGAGGAGCAGGCTGTGATTGGTTGAGCATGTGTTACATCAGAGACAACTTTATTTACTGTTTATTTTTTTCATATCCCTTATTTTCTCCTTCATAGATCCTGCTGTCCTTTGATATAATAGTATCCTTAGTCCAAAAAGCCTCAAGGTTTTAAAAACCATAAATAGATGTGGGATTCCGTTTATTTAGTAGCTGGTTGTCCAAAATCTTGGCGATTAGGAATTTATCTGAAAGGCTTTAAATGAGTTCCTCAGCCACATGACCCAAGGAGCTGGCACTTTTTAGAAAACCCTAAAGCTGTGGTGAAATTAAATAAATCAGTTGAGCTGCCATTTGTTCAAGCAGCATCCTTCTATGGACACTGGGGAGTAAGGAAGAAGTCTTTGCCCGAACAGGAGTACAAAAGAAATAGTCAAATCATTTATGGCAGTTTCCTTATCGTTATCATTAGAGCTAATGCCATCATCATTTTCCCCAGTGAAAGCAGGGCCTCTGGGGCCTCTCTGCTTCCTGACAGTGGAGACACCCATGTGCATATTAATATGCAGCTCTGCTTATGCTAATGGCAGCTATTTGTAACATTAATATTTTTTTCCACCATAAAGAAATAACAACAATAATAATAATGCTTTGTCTTGAGGATTTGAGCTCTAATGTGCTTTGCAGGAATGCAAGGGGAAGAAAAAAGCCTCTGACCTATTTTTTTATATCCTTGAGGGGAAGACCAAATTTGCAGGTGGTGTAGGTGCTGAAATGCTTGCCCTCCTCATAAGCACTGAAAAGGTCAGTGGGGAAACTGCTCTACCTCGTGTATAAGGTGAGCAGCAACATCATTCACTGTGATTGCTCCAGATTCCTGCTGGAAGGTCCTATTTGGACTGAATCAGCACATGAGCTGTGCTCCTCATGGTCAGTTCTTTCCCCTGGGCTGCACTGATAAATAACACACTGGTGCTTGTTCTGGGAGATGGAAAAGTGGGGGGAAATCCACTTGTGTCTGGGTATGTCTCTGTTGAATTTTGAGTGCTCCCTGGGTGGCTTCAAGGCCTCTCTGTCAGACCTTGCAGTTAGCAAGCCCAACAGTATGCCTCTGGGCATACTCTGTGTGCCTGGATGTGATGTGGCATGAGACATGGCCCTAGGAGCAGGTGCCTTCCTTTTGCTCTGAAGAAAAGATGAATGATGAATGGCACAGGTCTTGTTCCTACCCTGTCTACCCAACAAACCACCATCCTTGGTTTTGTTCTGATGCCAGCCCCTACTGAAAGAAAATTTCATTTCCAAGTCCTTTTCAGTATTAATTACTGCAGTCACTGTAGCCACCATTTACAGCAGCTACCCAGCATCATTCTGCTTCTTGAGATGCTCTGCAAATGCAGATCAGGAAGGTTTTCCTGGGGTTTTCTCAAAGGACTTGCTGTTTTCTAAGTCCCTCAAGCTTTTGGATTTGGATTGCTGAGTACCTGTTTTATTTCCAAGCTTCAGTGTATTCCCCTGGCCTCTGCCCAAATGTCCAAACAGGGACCATCAGGTATAGAAGGCAGAGGGATAAACAAAAAGAAAAAAAAATAACAGAAATCTTTTCAGGTTGACTCCTCAGCTCCAAGATGCCAGCAAACTGTTTGGTGCCATTGGGGGCAGTGGGACAATGCCTGCCTGTTCTGCAGGACAGGTACTGAATAGCGTGTTGTTAACATTGGTTATTTGATGCAAGTAAATAAGAAAAGTTAAAGGATTTTTCAGGATGAGTGAGTGAGAACCTTTCACAGAGTCTGTAATTGGTTACTCTGGGAGCATATGATGATATTTAATAGGCCCCTCAGTGGTAATTTTAGTAGCCTTTCCTAATGCCTGACAAATACTGAACATGGCATACTTTGTTACTTTAATTAAAAACTCTTTAAGGAAATGTCAGTGGTGTTCCAATAGCCTGAGGTTTATTTGGGAGGAGGGGGGAAACTGTTTCTTATCAGAAGGAAGACAAAGAGATGCCACTTTTCTGTGTGGAACTTTGACTTGGATGAGGACTTGTCTTTTCTTACATCTTGTTTATTTTGAAGTGCCTGAATTTTGAAGTGTCTCAAGCTCCTCTTTCTTGTACTGCAGTGGTGTATTCATGCATTAAGTGCTTATAGTGGTATTTAATATTTCTCTTTTTGACTTGAGGGGAGAGAGGGAAGAAGAGATCACACCATCTGTTGGAACCAAATATTACAACATTTGGTGAGGGAAGAAGAATGCTACAAGGAAGAAAAAGCCTTAAAATTACTTCCCTTTCAAAGATGATATTCAGAGATGTCCCTTCTCAATATCAGTTGTCTTGCTGCCCCAAAACATGAGACTGTCTTACAAATTACCATGTACCTTAGAAACAATCAGCACTATCTTCCCCATCTGTTCCCCACAGGAAGAGTTTCCAGATACCTGTCCTTATTGTTACCTGCCTCTGTGTTCAAGACATTTGGGTCAAGGCAAAAGTTACAATTTCATGCTTTTCATTATAACCCCTCCAGGGGTTAATAACATTATTTTTAAAAACAAACAAATAAACAAAACAAACAAATAAACAAAAAAGTCAACAAAAAATCCCCACCTGACATCTTCTTGAAGCCTCATGGGATATGAATATGAAGATTTAAGCAGGTATCACAAAATGAATGACTTTTAGCTGAATCATGTGATTTAGAAATACTTTCAAAACAACCAAATTATAGCTGAACATAAAATTATACCATTTTTAAAGTACCCTTGTGCAAATAATGTTAAGTTTAAAAATGCCAATAACTATTTTACTCTGATGTTTTTTGTACTTGTGTACAAAAAACTGCCCCTATGGCATGAAAACCTGAGAAGACCTTGCAGGAGATGGAAGATGGGTTTAACTGTTTAAATTCCTAGCCCTGTAATTTGGAAACTATAACACTGGGCCCATTGAACCTTCACTGTTCTTAAGAAGGAAGCAACTTGACCTTTGTAGTGCAGTCAAATCCTGAAAATAAACAAGAAACTTAAGTGGAGAAGAATTAACAGAGGTGTTGGGCAGTCTTTCAGGAACAGTTAGCTGAAGGAGCCATTGGCAGCAGAGGAAGCAAGTGTTTCATAGGATACTTTTGCCAAAGAAGAAGGCTTCAGCTTTCCTTTTAGGAAATGGCCCTGCAGCAAATTCTACTGTTTAGCATCCTTTTTGTAAATTTATTATTGCTGCATTGGCTCTAGAAGAGTTGGTCCCATTTAAAACCCAATGATGTAGTAAGTGTAGAGTCTTCTCCCAAGGTTCTCAATTGGATACTTCCCCTTTAGAGAAAGGTCAGTTATGGTTGTACTAGAAACACACTGAGAATGATTTGAGGGTTGTTTAAATTGTCCTCTGAGGTGTATTGATCTTAATGGAAGGAAAATGTGTCCTCTTGTGGCAAGGAAGATAGGGCTGAATCTGCTATATGAGGGCAGCTCTGTGGCCAGATTTGGTTAGCAAAATCTCTTGGTTTTGCTGCACAGCTCTGTCTTGAATAGATGGAGATGTTACGTCCATTTGTGTGTTTTCTATGCCTGCATTGGCAGGATTTTCTAAATACCTGTGGAGAGGCACAAGGTATTTGTCAAGTGCAATGACATAAAAGAGATGTCATGGGAAATTATAGCACTGGCAGTTCAGCTCTAAGGAGGGCAGTAAGTCTTCATGGATTCTCTGGTACCTGTGAGTAACACACAGAGGATTTGTTCTCTAGGCTACTGGGTGCCTTCAGGATGCAAAGAAAAATGGTACTAAAGGGAATATCTGGGTTCACTGGGGAAAAACCACGATTGACTGTGCAGAACATACTTAAAACTCACTGGCAGTACAGCATTTTTGTGAGCTGTGCCAGAAGATGGTGCAGGGAGAAATAGGAGGAAAATGCATGTAAGAAGGGGCAGTACAGTTGCAGGGGCACCAGTGGCAAAGAGAAAGTGCAAGTTTAGGAGAGAGATTATTCCTTTGTGTGTATTCATCCTTGTGAATCCTCCTCCTATTCATTAACCAGCAAGGAATATCCTCATACTGTTTATTTGTTCCCTAAGTTTTACAGGGCCTGAGTTGGATGAAGCACTTGCCCTTATTTGCAGTCTAAGCCCTTGCATCATAACAATGTAATCATCACAGTCATAAAGACAAAGTCATTCATGGCAACTGATATGGCTTATCACACATGACACGTTTGTAGGTGTTTATGAGCTCAAGTTGCATCCTTTCTCAAGGGGCCCAAAAGAAGTTTCTCTCCCCAGTACCTTTTCCCCATTGGCTTCTCCTTGGCAGTGAGCACAGGGTACAAAGCTCAATTGAGACTGTTTTATTTGTGCACCAGAGACAGCTGGGATAGGTGATTTTCCCAGTGTAGATCTCCTGGTTCAAAGGAATTCTGGCTTTAGCTCTCTATCTCTCCACTGTGCACATCAGCTCTGCAAGTGTCTGTTGCCCCCTCGTGACATGAACTCCCAGACTGGAGCTCATTTGACTCTAAGGTTAATTTTCTTTAGCCACTGGCAGGCTGATTTAAGTGTCAGCTCATTATGATGGCATTCTAATTAGACCCCATGATAGCCTTTGACCCTGGGAAATGACTTGGGAGAGAAGAAGCAAATAGGGTGATAAGCTTAGATACTGGCACACAGGAGGAAATATATCCTGCCTGACGTTTGTGGGTGTCAACTTCAGTGTTATCAGATTGTCCTCTGGGAAGGACTGGTTATTAGTATTTATCTCCCTCAGACAAATTCAGCTGCACTGATTTCTCTTGCTTCAAAGGGAGTTGCACCTTCTTCTTGCCAGGAATGGATTTAGTCCTTTGCCTTCATTTTCAAGGTGTATTTTATGTAGTTTCAGAAAAGCTGATCATGTCTCTTTCTGGGTGGAAGAGCAAGTCTTCACTGGGACATGTGAATATTTTCCATGCCCATCTGGGAATAGGAGGTGATTCTTTTTTCCCCCCAGGGTATAGAAATATGAGGAAAAAAAAAAGAAAAAAGGCATAATTAGTACTTTAATAGTATATATGGATCTGCATCTACATCCTAGAAAGTTGATTTTTTTCCTTTGTTCCCATGTGACATAGCCTTTGGAAAAGAAAGTGGGGTAGTCATCCTGATCTAAACATACGAGAACTCCTGCACAGCACCAGCAATATCTGTAGCAGATCCTCTCAACAAAGCTTTTGGGAAAATGTACAGTTACAACAAATCCTGGCTAGGAATGCTGTCTGCCTTCTGCAGACAGGTTTTCCTTGTGCACCTTGAATCATGCCATTTCCTGCACACCTCATCAGGAACTCCAAGCATTCTATGTCTCAACATCTTTCCCTCTCCTGTCCTTTGATAGCTTTTATTTGCATTTTCCTCATATCCCTCAAAGATGGAGAAGTAGTGGGTCTGCAACGATGGAGTAAAGAAGCTTAGAGGACTTGATCCTCTGGAACTGAAAGCAGTAGCAAAGTGGTGTCCCTTTCCTGTCCTCACCATACCTATTGCATCTGAGGATGTCCTTTGGTATTCTCAGTCTGTGGCTGGAACCTTGGCAGACTGATCTATGAAACCTCATGGTTTATTGTTGAGTAGGAGGTTTGTCCTGCATGGAACAGGTGGGGAAACAAGGCAGAGAGTAGAGGTTTATGCAAAGCATCATAGCAAGTCAATGCCAGAGTGTACTAGAACTCAGCTGTCTGCAGTTGTGCTTGACTTGATCCAAGGCTCATTGACATCATTCAAGCTTTGTTAAGAGTCAGATATTTTGATATTTGATATTTTTGTGTGCAGGCAAAATTGTTATCCTCAGAAAATACCAGTTAATTGAAACCTTGTGTGGAACTGTCACCATTTCAGCAAGGTTTTGCCAGGAGGAATTGCACATTTCCAGGTTTAAGTGCCTCCTCACCAAGCCAGAGAGCTCACATAGGAGTAGCTAGGAACCTGGAAGCCAGATTTCTCAGCTGGGACTGGAGACATGGGAAGGAGTCCTATGGGGAAGACAGCCTTCTGAATGAAATTGAGCAGAGGCTGGAAAACAGAAGGCTAATGTTGCAGAGGGCTGAGGTCTTGCTTTCACATTTGGTACAGAGTGGGGAGCAGGGAAGATCATTATCCTAGTGTGGTCTTGACTCAGTCTGGTTGTGGAATGGGAAGGATATCTTAACAAGTTGTATGGATAGAAGATTAGTTTTCTGCCTACCCCTTCTGGGGGCTAGCATGTTGTCCAGACCTCATCCATAATAAGTCCTATAGGGAAGGACTGATTTTCTGAATCAGGAAGGAAGAGTTGAGAAGTTAACTTGTAATAATGAGGTATTTCAGTAGTGTTCCCAGCTAGCATGCAATCTTATAATTATTGGCTTTTGTGTGTGTATAATATCCTGCCTGTCTTCCCCTCCTCTATATGCATGCAGGCATTCACTCATTCCTATCTCCATCATCTTTAACTAAATTAGAGTAAAATACTTCATTACAGAGACTTTCAGCCACGAGTGTGGGCCCCAGGGAATTTATTTTCATACAAATGTATTATGCACAAGGTTGATCTGATCACAGACAATTTGAACTATCTCTGCACCCCCAGCAAAATTCTTTCATAAATGTAAATGATGTGACACTCCAAAGAACAGAAAACAAGACAGAAGGAGAAAAGAGAAGAAAAGAAAGAAAAAATCTTTATGCTTATAGAAAGGAGATTATGGGCAACTGCAGAGGTTCAGGGTCTTAAGGGCAGGATATGAAGCTGTCAGGGCTCTTTTGCCTGCCCTTTTCCTTCTCTCACATGTAGCCTTCCCATCAAACACCAAGCTGTTGCAAGGTACTGGAGGGGGAAGAATGATGAATTAAGTATGTTTGAGATTATAATAACTGTTTCTATGGCAACAAGAAAATGCCCTCCATGGTTTTTGTTTGTGTTTTGAGCAAGGAGGCATGAAGTGAAGGTTTGTAAACAGAAGGCAGCGGGAAGGGATGCAGGCAGGGGGCTTTGTGGCACCCTGCCCACGATACTGACCCACTTCAGGCACACGTGGCTTCTTCTGGTGTGCGGGGCTTTCTTCTGCCTTGCTTCAGCTGTTGGTTGCAACTTTGGGCTTTGGGCTTCTTCTGGCATGTGAGAGAGAGCAAGAGAGCAAAGGCTTGTGCTTTTCCAGATTCTTCATTACTGAGCTGCTCAAAAGTTGTTACCTGTAGGACTCAGTGTCCTCTCGTGAGGATATGTGGGAGTGAGCCCCACATGCTTCTCCATGGGATTCCTCCACTCTGCACCATCACAGGGAGCCCAGACCTGACCCTGAAGGGACCTCCCAGTACAAGCAGTGAGCATGGAGGATGAGTTAATCCCCACTTTCACAGAATATTAATCCTCCACACAAATTCACTGGGCAGAAAGATTCAAGGTAACTGAAACCACTTTGGCTGCCCCTCTCCAGCGCTGCACAGAGAGGCCTATCTATTATTAAAAACCCTATTAGTTGTGGTAAGATTGTACCACTCCCTCTCACTGTAACTGCTGAGCGTTATCTAATTGGTTTTTATTACTACTCCATCCCTGGGAGTATGTGGAGCTCAAATACACATTTGCTAAGACATTTGCGTTCACTTGTCCTCATTGGGGATGCTTTTAAACCGTTTAAGGTTTTGTCAGGAGGATTAAAAAAAGAGGGCAAGAGAGGAGGAAACTAGGAGAGATGGTTCCCAGGCTGGAAAGGATGTGGAGGATGGAGACAAGAGGCAGGACCAAGAGAGATCAGTTTGGCTGGTGTTTCCAGCAGTTTTCCTGATGGACAATTGGCCTCTCTGGTTCTTCCAGCAGACAACTATTCCAGTTTTCTATTTCCCAAAGAGAGACACTCTCTCTGGGCTCCTCAGTCACTAGCATTCCAACTTTTTTGTGCTTGCACACAGAGCAGTCCTTTCACCCTGGAAATAGAAGTGGATTTCAGTGAGAGGGCAGGACAGACTGTGTCCATTGGGCACAGGGCATGGCCAGATGAGTGCACTGACCTGTTGACACACCATTGGTCCCTTCTGCCCCTTGATACCTCTGTTTTACCATGCTTTTTCCTACACAAACCACCTTTGGTCTTTCCCCAAAATATCCCTGTAAGTCCTGTCTAATCCCCAAATGCTTTTTCTCCTAGGGATTAACACCCCTGTGCTGTGCCACCCACATCTCCAGCAGCGATGGTCTCTCTTGCTGCCCCGTTGCCCTTTGCTCTGCTGGTACCAGTGTTTGCACAGCTCCATCTGGATGTGTGAGGCTTGCAGGGAGAGAAGTGCTGGCTGTGTGACTAATGTTATTTGGGTAACAGCATGCCACACAAATTCAAAGGTGTTTCAGTGCTGGAAGCTGCCATGAGGCAGCTGGTGAGATTTCCAAGTCCTCCCAAGCAGCGTAGGTGTCTCTCTTTTTGAAGTGAGTGAATGTTAAGGAATTCAGTTTGGTGAGACATTTCTAGGAAAGGAAAAAATATTAAATCTTTCTGACCCTTGAATCTCCTAAGTAGTTTTACACACTTTGGGCTTGGAGTCCTTAGCAATTGGCAAAAATCAGAGTTCTTGTGAAATGTGATATAACTGCATTTTGCATGTGAACTACCTAACCAAGAAAGTGTAGCAGTCGGATTCATATGCTCCATGCAGCTATTAAACAAGCTCTAAAGCTGCATCATTGCTTGCTTGGTTCAGGCTGGGACATTTTGGTTTCTGTGGTCACTGATCAAGTGAAATTGTTTGTTATGGATGGGTTGGTACGTTCATTCATTGATTCTGCAGGCATTCCTGCTGCAGAGGGAACAGAGGTGCCTTAGCCAGGGCATCCAGTTGTTTGAGCAGGGCAGATTCCCTCTAGGTTTTGATAGTTTTTTAGTGTCTGGAAACACACACTCACATGCTAGGGAGAGCAAATGAAAGGGTTTTTTCAGGGATTAACCCCCAGTGAGGCACTCCAAGGCTTCCCACAAAGGCAGTGAAAAAGCTCTGCCCCACCTGCTGTGTGTGGGCTGGCAGGGCACGCTCTCACCTTTCCTCTCTGGAAAGGGCTGTTCCAGCCTGCTTCACTTCTCCTGCCAGCACCTCACTTAAGCACACACAGGATGTTACTCTTCCTGTGGTGCCTGTTGTGTTAATGGGATATGTTTGAAGCCAACTCCACTGTAATTTCATTTTCCTTAGGGAGTGGGGAGGAAAGCACTTTCTCCTCGGAGCTACATCCCCACTGCTCATTCTGTGTCTCTCTCTCAAAGTCTGCAGCATGCTCATTTCTCTCCCAGATAATGAAAAATGCCAGGATCCAGGCAAGCCCTAGAGGAGCCCTTGTGGATGCATTGCTGCTCTGCACCACACAGCACAGTCTGAGTCCCATCTTCTCTCCCTGCAGTGGAGACAGCCACGGCCTCTTTCTGCTGCCCGTTGTTTGTTCTAGGATAGCTGGACCATGCATCCTACTGCAGTCTGCACCTTCAACTGGAAATTACTTAGTACACAAGCTTGTGATGCAATTCTTTAATGGGAGCGTGTTGCCCAGCATGTCACACCAAAGTGCTGCCATTTGGTTTTGGGTTTGTAGGTTTTGGCTCAAGTGCTGGCATTTTACTGCACCAGATCATTCAGGAGCTCCCCACACCAGCAAGGGATCCCTTCCCCATATGATGTTGTTTCAGTTGCAGTGGCTGAGATGGAGGCTACTTCTCAGGGCATAAAAGGGAGGGAGCTACTGGCAGGGCTTTTCCCCAAGGGTCCCATAGCCCTGTAATTCAGTTCCCCCTCAGTCTTAAAATCCTCTGTCAATCTTCAGGGTTTACAGAGAAACTTGTCTGCTTTCTGGGGCACTCAGGGCTGCCTGAGATGGATGGGTAGCCAGGGGAGGGAATGTTGTTTTTCTGTCTGAACAGTTGATGTTTTTCTGTTGTGTGGGTTGGGATATGTTGCTGGATTTGATTTTGGTTTGCTGTATTGTTGTTTGTTGAATAGCTTGGGGGGTTGTATATAACATTGAAATGGTTGGGGCCTGCAAGGGATGCTTTTTTCCTGGCATTTAAAAAGAAATCAAAATAGATGAGACATTTTTCTCATAATTAGAGATTGTACTTAAATCAAATGCTTTAGACCTCACTCCCCTCCTATTCCCCTATTTCCCACCCCTCTCCCCCTCCTACACGCATACAAAGTTCAGCTGTTTGGGAATGCAGCTGAACATTTCCTACGGTCTGGTAAGAACAAACTAAACCTCTTTTCCTGGCTCTTTTAAAAAACCCCAACCCTACAATGCAAAGCACGCCCCTGGTTCCCGCGGCTGTTTTGTAGCCAGCACTACTCTCCAGCTGTGGTGTGGGTTATTTCTGAATTACCCTAAACAGGCAGTTCCCCTGCTCAGAGGTCAAGGTCGGTGCAGGGATGGCCACGTCCCTCTTTTGGCACTTCCCCGTGGGAATGACATTGCCCCTGACGCCTCTCCCGCTCCTGCAGCCTGTTATTAAACAAGGACAAGCGAGTAGCTTGTCTGTGTCTGTGCGCGAGAGCGCGACTCTGTCACCTGATGCATACAGATGGCTTATTAACCAATTAATTCATAGGACTAAATTGGCTAAATCAAACTAAATGACACCCAATTGCTGTACAAGGGTAGAAATGGATTGGAATAAGTGTTTCTTAAATGCCAGCCTCGTTGAGCAAAGGAATGAGTAGCAGAGGGAGGAGGGGGCCGTATGGAGGAGTGGGGATGACAGCAGACACTGGCAGGCAGCATGAGCGGGGCTGCCCATGGCATCACGTCCTAGGGAAGGAAGTGGCTCGTGAGCCTGTGGCAGTTTGTGCTGCCAAGAAATCAGATCACTCTTTTTGCTGGTGACACTTTAGGCCTGGGAATGCTCCTGGAAAGGGAGTCCCAGCCACAGGCTCACCCTGTCCTAGGCAAAAGGAGGTGTCTTCTTGCATCCCAGCCTTTGGTTGAAGCACACATTGTTAAGTGAACTATTGTTGATTACAGTATGATCAATTATTTATTCATTTGCCCGAGGAGTGAGGGTTTGATTTTTCAGAAGTGCAGTCTACCTACTCCTCTGTCTGAAGTCCCTAGGAACAAGTATGTTCATCTTCCTGAAAACTAGTTCCTTGTCCTTTCTATAACCATGCCCTCAGGACTGGCAGAGCAGCTACACACAGCTGGAATGCTTCTGCGTGCCTGACCTGCAGCAGTATTACCAGTTGCTTAAGGATGCTTCTCTCTGTTTTTTCCTTTGGCATTATTTATTTGGGCGTGGGGATGGGCTGACCTTGGCTGGCTGCTGCATGCCCACCAAGGTGCTCTGTCATTCCTCCTCAGTAGGACAAGGGAAGATAACTCGACAACTACTGTTACTGGCACAACTGACTAAACTTGAGAAAATTAATTTAATTTGTTGCCAATTTATAACCGAGTAGGATAGTGATAAATTAGGATGAAACTAAAAACATCTTCCCCACCCCTCCCTTCTTCCCAGGCTCAGCTTCACTGCCAGCTCTTCTTCCTCCCCCACGTGCTACACAGGGGAACAGGGAATATGTGTTGCAGTCTGTCCATAACACTTTGGTGCTCATTCCTCCCTGTGCTCTTCCCATGCTGCAGCATGCAGTTCCTCCCACAGGAGACAGTTCTTCAGGAACTGCTTCAATGTTGGTTCTTCACATGGGGCACAATTTTTAGGAACAGATTGCCCCATGGGTTGTAGCTTCTGATGGAATGCTTGCCCCTGTGTGGGCTCCACTCTGTGGCCACAGCTCCTGCTAGGAGCCTGCTCCAGCTAGGAGCCTGCTCCAGCAGGGGCTTTTCAAGGGCTGCAGCTTCCTCCAAGGCACATCTACCTCCTGCATTGTGAGTCCTCCCAAGGCTGCAGAGGAATCCACTCCTTCTCCCCTCCCTCTTCACTGACCTTGGTGTGTTCAGGGCTTTTTTTCTTACATTATCTCCTCCCCTGCAGATGCTGAACAGTTATTCTTCACTCTTTCTTAATTATGTTATCAAAGAGGCACTACCTACAACACTGGTTGATTCAGCTTTGGACTGTGACAGGTTTGGAATGGCATTTTGGAGCCAGCTAAAGCAGGCTCAGTCCAAGATGGGAGCAGGTCCTGCCGTCCTCTCACAGAAGCTTCTCTTTCCTCTCAGCCTCCCTTCCCTCTCAGCCTTGCCATATAAGCTAAACAGAGTGTGTTACAAGAGTCTGTTTTTCTGCATTGGAGAGCACACCTATTTTCCTGTACTGAATGCTGACCTTTTCTCTGTGTTGTGATATAGAAGATGGATTTGGTAGGATTTACTGGATGACTGGGTGTGGGAGGTATTTCCTCTGATCCCAGTTCAGTTTAACAACTACCATGATATGTAAGAGTCATAACCTGATTTGGAATAGTGGAGGGGGTACAAAAGAAAGAAAGAAAAAGGCAAGAATTGCACATCAGAAACTTTTTTGTGTTTTATGTTGTAGTTTGAATATTTTGCCTACCTCAAGGCTATATCTCATACCACCATATCAAAACTTGCATTGCTTGTACCACTGTTCCACCAGAGCTGATAATCTAAGCAAGGTGTCCTGGCTGCTTCCCTTGGCAGGAGCTTCATCTTTTTAGTCGTGACAAAGGGATTCTGTGGCTTTCCTTAAGGTGTGGCAGGGAGATGGTCCATGTGGGAATCTGGGAGATGTTGAGTCCTTCCATGAAGCAGAGCCATCTAGGAACAGCTTATGGCAGTTTCTTGCTAACAGCATCTTTGTTCAGCATGACTCAGGGCAGACTCTTCAGGTGATTATTCACCTTGTGGTCCCTTGGTCAGTGCTGTCTCCCCCAGGCTGTACCCAAGTGCTTGAGGGCATGAAGAGCAGGGGCTGCTGTCCATGGACATGCCCAGGAAAGTGTTTGTTTCTGGAATTGGGCCTGAGGAGGGACTAAACTGATGTTCAGTTGGGGTGGGTGCTGTTTGAGGGGCAGCTGGACTTGGTGTGTGCAGTGCAGGGGCAATCCTTGTCTGGTACAGGAGACACTGTTGCATAAAATGGCAGCTCTATGGCAGAAGAAAGGGTGAATCCTTTAGTGTGGGGCAGGAGTGGAAGGTGTGTCTTGGTGGTTATCACTGGGGTCAGCTGGGAAAAGAATGACAGCATGCCTTAGCAAATGCTGCAGAATGAAGGTGCTCACAGTGCACTTCCGTACACAGCCAGAACCAGAACCTCAGAGCCCAGCACACGTGCACACACATGCACACACATGCACACACATGCACACACATGCACACATGCAGCTTGCATGCTCACAGGCAATGCCACAAGCATGCATAGGGCTCTGGCCCCCCCGTTGGGCCAGCACGAGTGGATTATATCCAGGCATAGTCTGGAACATATGCGTTCATGGAGTACAGCCCATTAGGAACGAAACCTGTGCATATGCAAAACTGCCAAGAACACATTCCCCAGCACCCTAATGCTGGCTGTGGATAACCACCAAACAAACACATGCCTGACTATTATGTCAGTGTTAAAACTGCTCTTCTTCAGTTGTTGCAGCAAGATAAAGTATCCAAAGCCCGTCATGCTGTGGCATCTTTTTCAAGGCTGCAGTACACAGAGTGTGTATAAAATATCGAATCATTTAGGAGATTTTCATCTTTTCTTTTTTTTTGAAAGAGGAATGGGATTTACACTTTGTCCAGTGGCAGAACAAATGTTTTATGTGCTGGAGCCAGGACTACTGCTGTAGACCATTTGATGCATATATTTTGTGGCCTTTTTTTTAGTCCTATTTTTTTCCCCTTAGAATCATGCCTCTGAAAAGGGTCAAATCAACCATTTGGAAGGGTAATTTTTTATTCTTAGTGCAGAGTGTACTCCAAGAGCTGTAAACCAAACTTTGTCATCCTTTCATTAACATTTGTCCTCAAAAGATCTCTCACATTCCCTTGGCCCTAATAACTCTTGTTATCCCTAAAGAAACAGGCTGAGGAAGGGAATGCTTTCATAATTCCAGAGGTGCAGTAGTAAGTTGTATGTGGTTTCCATTTAATGAGCAGTGGACTGAGAGAAAATTTAGCCATGGACCTGCAGACAAGCTGGCCCACTCAAGACCTTTGTGCGGGATTTTTTTCTCCTCCCTTCAATTCTCAGCTGCATGTGCCTGTTTCCTGGTGGCTCTTCATGCACAGAGGTTAATTGGTTCAGTAGATTTCTTCGCAGCCTGTATATGGTGTTGGCCTGCTTTAGTTGGGAGTAAGTTTTTTCTGGTTTCAAAAAGTCCATTTTAGGGGAGAGGGATGGCCTGTGGCTCAGGACAGGCCATTGGCTCAGGCTCTGCACTGTACCATGGTCAAGCTGTGCAGAGACTGCACCCCCTCAAATGCCTCGGTTTCCTCATCCCTTCTGGAGCAGTAACAGTGCTGATTCATCTCAGAAGGAGCTAGAAAGACTCATTCATTAGTATTAGAAAGTGCTTTGAGGTCTCCTGTAGACAGCTAAGGTACTGCTATGCTCTGAGCTGTTTTTCCTTCTCCACCCCATTTATAATGATCTGGACTCTCTTGAAGTCTGAAGTAGAAGCAGACTGATCTTGGTACATTTTTTTGTTTTTACCTTTTATTAGCAGAGCTCTGACAGTTCAGAGGCCTTGCATGGGCTTGGAGTACATATTCTTTTATTGTTTCCATGGTCCACAACAGAACTGCATTAGACACAAAGCAACAGCCCAGGGTAATAAGAGAAGACAAAAAATTTAATTAAGAAGGAAGAGAGGAACTCTCTTTTATTACAAAAATGGCAGGGCTGAGGAGTCTTGTTGATATTTGTCAGTGTAGTTAGCAGGTCTGTTATTGCTGGTCTGAGAGAAAGCTTAAAAATTTTTTAAGTTCATATAAACACCAGAAGGTTTTTAATGATTCTGTGAGCCATACAGTAATCCTATAGTCTCTGGTCTGTGCTGCATCTGTCACATTCAGAGATGTAGCTGAGACACCTGTACAACTCATGTCCCTTCATTCTCCATTTGCATTAATGGGTGTAAGTTGGAGTACTCACTTGTGAAGAAATGAGTATAAAGTTTGGAAATGGCTTCATCATTTTGTTGGATAAAGTAGATCCTCTTAGAACTCCATGTCTGCAGATTGAGTGACACCAAAAGGATCAACAAGGATCCAAGTAAGTGTGAGGGATTCATGCAGAATCTGCTGCTCTAGCTGAATCTCTGCAAATCTATGGGGCTTGATGGAATTCATCCAAGAATCCTCAAAGAGCTCCTGATGTCAATCACAAAGCCTCTCTCAATAACTTTTGAGCAGTATTGGGAATCCAGAGAGGTCCTGGCTGCCTGGAAGGTGACGAACATTGTCCCGATTTTTAAGAAGGGCAAAAAAGAAGGATCACGGTAACTGCAGACCTGTTAGTCTCACTTCAGTATCTGATAAAGTTATGGAGAAGATTACTTTGGGAGGTACTGAAAAGCACCTGGAAGAGAAAAGGAGACTGAGGGAAGTCCTCATTGGAGTCTACAACATCCTTGTCAGGGGGAAAAGAGGGGCAGACACTGTTCTCTCCTCTGAGGTGACCAGTGACAGGACATGAGAAAATGGACTGGAATGAGATTTCCAGGGAAGTGTTCACAGCCCCAAGCCTGACAGAGTTCAAGAAGTGTTTGGACAATGCTCTCAGGCACATGGTGTGATTCTTGAGGGTGGTCCTGTGCAGGGCAGAGTTGGACTCAATGATCCTTGTGGGTCCCTTCCAACTCAGCATATTTTGTGATAGTCTCCTATCTTCCCCCACCCAAAGGAGGGGAAAATCTTTTGGGGAAGAAGTGTCAGAATTCAGCTCTAGAGGGAAGTACATTTCTTCCAGTTTTCTTAACTCTCCTCAGGAAGCTGAGGAGAAGGAAGGACCTGAAAAACTGGAGGATTAAAACACAGAGAAGATCAAAGTCCAGTGGATCCTCAGACCAGACACCTCCTGTTGGTCTCTTCTGAATGCTCAACAGTCCTGCGAGTCCTCTGAGACAAGAAGGAATGTTGGAAGTGCCTCAGTGAGATTAGATGTCTTGGGCCAGGAACATCCTTTAATTCATTAATGTTGTGGTGCAAGAAGAGGAAAAGCATTTCTCCAATGGCTTTTCTGTCCTTGTCTTTGAAAGATGTAGCAGGACTCAGGTGTAGAGTCATGTCCACACAATGAGAGGTACATTCTGAGCAAATGTATGTCTAAATTTTCATTTCCTTGTTTTGGGTATTTATTTAGTTGGAGGGTTTTTGTCACTTTTTTTTTTTTGACCTTTAGCAAATTATATGTTTTGGCATTAAACACAAAAGTTCACAGTAAAATGACATCTGTGTGCAGTGGTGGAGAGAGACATCTTTTTATGCTAAACAGCCTCTTTTAGTCTGAAAATGTCTTTCAGAAGGATTTCACATTTAGGGGAAAAGCTATTTAAGTATGTATTGTGTTTTGATCAAGTCAAGATAAAAAAGTGTTAACTTTTAGTTTTATTGAGAATTGCTTACTATTGCCATCTTGCTTTGGGATAGCTTTGGAGCACATTGTATTTTCTCAAAGCACTGGATGACTCCAGGGTTAGATATGAAACCTCAGTTGCAAGAAAGAGGAGAGACTGCCTTGTGACTGCCAGTCTCATGAACAGCAGATCAAAGAGGCTTGTAGCCCAAGCTGAGACTGCAAACACCATCATCTGCATTGTACTCCTGGGAAAATGAGTCATGGAATGACTGCGTGGGGTGGCAAGGTCTGGAGAGAGTAACTGGGACGCAGTGTGAGAAAGGAATGGCTCCTACCTTGCTTTCCTATGGCTACAGCATGCTGGCAATAACCTTTCCTGAGCTCATCTCAGTGGTGTGCTGCGGGACGAGTACCTGGGTAACAAACCTGGCTGTGCAGTGCAGTGCATTAGTGGCACTTCTGCTAGGGCTGGGAGCACAAAGTGCCTCTTCTGCAGTAGGTGGGGATAACTGCAGTTTTGGGAATGAGCCCTGGTGTGCTGGCCACACGAGTCCACAAGTCACTGAGCTTCCCAATGGGGATTTGTAATGTCAGCTTGCTGGTGGTATCATTTCCACTGGAGAGGTTTTAAACACTGCTTGTCTTGGGCAGCACCAGGCAGCGTTTAATGAAGAATGAAGGAAGCAGGGTGTTTGTATTGTCCTTTTTGGGGGGAAAACAGTGTAGCTATAGGAGAGCTGAGTAGCTGCAAGGATGGGCACCACACTACAGGTCCCAGTAAGCATTAGCAGTCCTAATGCTCAGCTTTTGACTGTGTGGAGTGCAGGAGTGTAAGTAACAACATCCCATCCATCACTGCAGTGCAAAGGCTGTGTGAGGAAGGAGAGAAGGTTCACAGCTCCCCACTGCCTGGCTATGAATACAGAATTAGAAAGTGTTTGGGGACTATTTCAAATGCAATTGAGTTTTTTTTTGCTGTCTGTACTTCTTCCTTAGGCTACAATAGAGCTCCTTCACAGGCCTTCGTACCAACCTGCCCCTCTCCTGCTTCCCAGCAGAGCAAACACTGAAGCACAGTGAGACATCTGGCAGGCACTCTGCCTTCCCTCATTCCCTCCTCCTCTCTCTGCCAGTTTTGTCTGTCCTTGCACACTGTAGATGAGTTCTTTGGGGTCTTTCTTTAACTTAATGTGCATACCCAGCACAGCACAGTGAGGGCTGGGCCCCCTGTTATGATCTGAGTGGATAATGATGGTTTCTGCCTCCATTTCTGCTGAGTCTGCAGGCTGCATTTTGTCAGCTGCATACAGAGGCACCACTGCCCGTAGCTAGTGTTGTCATCTGGAGTCCACACCTGGAGCTGCTGCTGGGTTGATCTGCCATGGATTTTTTGTTTATTTGTTTGTTTGTGCCAATAACGGAAATGTCTTAGTACCTGCCAATTATGAAAAAAAGAGGCAGTCATAATCTCCTCTCTCTTTTTCTATATCTCTCCATTTTTTCTCCTCTCCACTGGGACAGAAGTAAATAAAATGCTTGATAAAATTTAGGTTTTATGTGTGTGAGAGAGATACTTATTGTGGTGAGCTGGATTGAAGAAATGAGATTTGCATAGATATGGATGGATAAAAAGAAGAGAAGATTGGGAGAAGAATGCTTGAATACTGAATACCTGAAAATGTATGGAGCTGAATATATGACTGAGAAAACTGTCTAGACTTCAGGAGAGTTGTATTCAGTTGCATCCACTCTGTTCTTATCCCCTTGTTTTGCTTTTAAATCACATTACTTATTTTGTCTAACTCCCCAGGTGTCTCATTTGAGGATGTTCTTTCTCATTAGGGTGTGAGAGGAGAGAATTAGTGTTCAGTGTGCTAGAGGTATGTCACTACTGCAGAGATCCTGTGGTGCTTAGCAGGGTGATGGTAGGGCAGTGCTCTCCTAGAGACTGTGGAAAACACACATTGCTTGTGATAATTAAAATTTGAGGAAACCTGAGAAGAAGCCTGTCATCGTGAAATTTCCTGGGCTGCAGACAAATGGTAGGAAATCCTCAGAGTTCTCAGTTTTGCAGTCATCCTCAGCTCTGGAGGAACTGAGCCACAGGCCAGAATCAAAGATTCAAGCTGGACTATGTAGCTTCCTCTTTGCAGCAGTACCTGCATTTTTGAATCATACCTAGGACTATCACGACAGACTTTGCCAGAAGCTGAAAAGATCTTAAAAAGACCTCAAGGCATTTAATTTCTTCCTTGCTGCAACTGGTAGTACATGGCCTGGGAGGTCTGGCGTGGAGGTTTGGGTTGGATCTGATACTCATTTGATTCAGAAACCCAGCTGTCATGATGGTTGGAAGGAGATACATCAGGGAAAAGGAGGGAGGTGGCACATTTGGGTAATCTGATCCCATGAAAAGTCTCATCCCTAGCAATGAGAGTGAGGAGCTAATTTACTTTCTGGAGCTTTAATGTATCGTCAAAAATATGCTGTCAGTTATTGTCACAATTCTGGATGTTGTGATGTGTCTCATTTCTGCCCCTTCTGGAATGCTGTGAGAGTCTTCCTTTCAATTATTTTCTTTAGCTTCCAGTCCCAAAGTCTAATAATGTAACATGTGGAGAGGGGGAAAATGCAGTAAAAAGGTATTCCAGCACCTTTGAATTCAGCTTTTCATTTAGCTGAATGCCTTTGTAATCCTTATTTCCTAAGCCTGGACAAAAGTCTAAGCTGGTGAAGAAAGGTAGCTACTTACTTTTCATGTGCATAGGTGCTCTGGAAAATGCATGTGTGATCTCTCTGGGACAACCTGAAACCTAAGAATTTAGCACATGAAGACATTTCTTCCACCTGGCTGTCAGTGTTTTGTGGTCACATCTTTGGTGCCCATATGCACGCAGAAATAAGGTTTTTTTTGCAGCTCAGCCCATATCTGGGGTACCCTGTTTGCAGTCTTTCCACATGATAAACAGACTAATTAATTTACAGGAAAAAATGAGAAAAGAAAAAAAAAAAAAAAAGAGGGCACGGGGGTAAGGATCAATGGACAAATTGAAATGTCATTTCCCAGCCTGCAGCTGGATGCTGCTGCTTTGCCTGTCTCTCTCCCACCCTTTTTTTTTCCTTACCCTTTTTTGGTTTTTTTGATCAGGTTATAAAAGCCAGGATGTAATTGGAACTGGCACTGAAATCAAACAGCATGACCTTGCCAGGTTTCTTCCAGCCCCTCCACGCCATCCTTGCTGGCTGAGGGAAATAAAAGAGGGTGGAGGGGGAAGCGAGGGAGGGAGGAGTTGTCAGGGAGTCCCCTGACAACTCAGCTGCTCGCGTGCCTGTCTTTGAAGGGCTTCTCTTCTACCCGTCTCTTATTTATTTAATTTTTGTCCAAGGCAGCCAAAGGGCTTTGGGGACTTGGGGGGTGACAGCAGAGCACACAAGCAGCTTTTTCTTAGGAGCTGACATGTAAAACTGCTGTGGGAACTGAGCAATGTAGTCTGCCAGCTCATGAAAGTGGTGTCAGCTTGAAGGAGCTGGGAGAACAAGGGCCTTGATGCCTGGACCTTGTTGACCTGTCTGGGGCTAGAAGGAGACTTGTCTTTGTCTTCCAAACTCAAGACACAAGGCTATGGCTGTGCTTCCTAATTCTGCCCTGTAGCAGCATCCTTCCAGATGACTGAGCCAAGAAAACTCATGTCATCTGTGAGCCAGGCATTTACTGGAGCTCAGATGTCCCCAAGGAGAAAGTTTAGCACAGATTGTCTATGGCTCATCTGCTCAAAAGCAGGTCTTGTGCTCAAGAGGGCTGGTTTCTGCTGTGCGCCCCAGGCTGGGTCCTCAGTGAGCTTTCAAGGAGGGATCTATGCACACATCTTTCTTTGCTCTAACCCCTTTCTTTGGGAAGAATTTTGACAGTCAGGGAGGTGTAGTGCATTTCTGGAGGTCTCCAAATTCTGTAAGGGAAGGGGCACAGGGTGGCTTAGTACAATGGGAAGCAGCCCCTGAGTTCTAGTGTGGAGATGTGCCTGGATGCAGTGCCCCTAGAGTGGGGCTAACTAGAGTCCTGGAACAGCCCAGGTTTGGATTGTGAGGATCTCATTGTGAGAGGCACTTAAAGTGTGAGCTGAAGGCACATAAAACTGCTGGGGATAAATCTCCACTAAAACGGTCCCATCTTTGGTGCCCACACACAGAGCCAGGTCTGCAGTGTTAGTTTTCACAAACTGGAGTAGGAAATGAGGATGAAAGCAAGACAGCAGTGGTGGAATGCTGCAGGACCTCAGGGGACAAGACAACAAGCTGGTTTACAGGCTATTGAGGAGTTGGGTTTGGAGCAAATAGTGTTTGGTGGGATTGATAGAGTCTATATAAAAATATCCCCATCTCCCTCCTCTATTCTGTTTGTAAACTGCATGCCCATTAGATCACTCTGAGTTTACACAGAAACTGCTGAGGTAAAAAAAAAAAAACAAATATAAAAATAAAAGAAATATATATATTTTATAAGACTGTATTTCTGTTTTCTAATATGAATGAAAAATAAAAAATGTGAGTGAATGGAGCTCCCATAGGAGAACAGGTGGAGAAGCTTGAGTCAGCAGAAGCAGAGCAGAAGGACAGCAGAGGTTTATGGAGGCCTTGATACTGGCTCATTGAAAACAGAGATTTGTGAACTTGTGGAGATGAATAATATGGTTCACTTCAGTTGCTTCTTTGCAGACTTAAGCCAAATTCCAGCATGATACTTGAGATACTTTTAGTATATGATAGGATAGGATTTTCTTTTGGGAATTTTTCAGACGTGCTGTGTTCATTCATAGTAGAAGGGAAGTTTCCATGAGCTTCAGATGGATGAGATTCAGGCCCATAAGTGAACAAACACATCTTAAACTATTATGTAATTTTCTCTGCTACTGCTGCTTTGTTGTGATTTTGTGTTTTTGCAGGTAGCATAAATTGTTCAATTTGCCTTTACTTACTGTTCCTAAACAATGCTCACTTTCAGATCATCAGGTGCTTAAGTCTTACTGCAGGTTTGAACTGTACACCACAGACTCTCCTGTATAAACATTTGCAAAATTAAGTTTTATTCTCCCAAAGGAGTGCTTTCTGAAGTCAGAGAACACCCTTCTACTATGAATATCAATGTAATTAGTGAGATTTCATCCTGTGCAAAATGCTAACTGCTTTCTCCCAGCATGTAGCACTTGCTGGTAAATAAGGCAAACTGTACTTTTATGAACATCAGATCAAATTTGTCAGTGTCTATGCTTTGGCTGCACTTAGTTCCACCTTAACACCCCCTTGCTGCACATATTTGGCCAATTTAATTGTATGCTCAAGAAAAAAAGAAAAAAAAAGAGAAGTTCAGCATTGTGGAAATATTCATAGAAACTGAATTGTTTAAATTCCACAGAGAATATTCAACATAGAAGGATTTGTTCATTTGGACAACCTTAGCAATTGTCAAAGAGAATCAGTCTTGAAGTCCCCTGAGCCCTGATTTGACTTATCAGAATAAGCAGCATCAGATTTTCAATTGAAAAGTAAGGGAACCACTGTAGGTGGTGGATAATATCACATATTTATCAATAATAATGATTCATTTATTCCCTAAAGCAGAAGGTAATATAGTCCATGTCATCAGCACTGGTAGTTTATATTTTGATGTTTTGGTTCTCCAGTTAAATATGCAATTCTTTGCTCCACTTTGCTAAACTCTTGGCTTTAATGTAATTTGCCAGTGAGTTCTCTTGCCAAAGTTCAGTGTTCTGTTAAAAAAAAAATCACTAGTAAATTTGTAATCACCACCTTTCAGCTTCATTAACTGCTCATTTTTTCTTGCATTATAAAGAAAGGAAACTAGTTCTTCACCTCTATTCTCTGTAATATTCACTATTTCATAGACGTTATCACACCTCCTCTTATTTGTCTTCTCTTTGACACAAACATCCCCCCCTCCTTTTATTTCTGTTTCGTGTATGCATTTTTTCCACTCCTGTTATCATTCTTACCACCTTTCTAAAGAGGAGGCTGAAACAATACATTGTGACTTATCTGGCCACTAGTCAAACCATCTGGAATTTCAGACTTCACCTTAGAGGGGGAAGGAGACTGGGTGGGGGGGAATCCATCAAATAAATTGGAAAAACAAATACATTTATTGAACTCACCATCTGGTAGTGCACATTCTACCGGCAGAACAACAACAAAAAAAAAAGTAAACCAACCCACCAAGCTAAATTCAACAAATCAATTATTCATTGTGAATTATTCACTAGCTTCTATTCCAAACACTGCCAAGATATGTTTGTTTATTTTCATTTGGAGTTTAAAAAAAATCCATGGCAACATTGCTGTTTGTCTGTGTTCAAGCACAAAGAGCAGACCTGCACTTCTGTTCTGGATGCTTTTATTTAATCAAAGAAAAGCAACAGAACAAGAAAGAACAAAACCAAAGTTCTCAGAAGAGAAAATAGCATGTGTCTGTAATGCATCTTTTAACTGTGTCTGATAAAATGGTAGGTGTTGCAGGCGTCCAATCTGTTTTAGAAATCCAAATGTGA
This sequence comes from Agelaius tricolor, assembly GCF_023055355.1. Classification (NCBI taxonomy): domain Eukaryota; kingdom Metazoa; phylum Chordata; class Aves; order Passeriformes; family Icteridae; genus Agelaius; species Agelaius tricolor. Next base: position 25,350,623 of record NW_027269269.1, read on the forward strand.
AAAATTCAGGAAGAAACACTGTATCTGTTACATCTGTATTAGGGCACCACCTGACACAGACAGGGTTTATGCTACAGCTGAAGAAAACAGATGGATTGATTTTTACTGGAAAGAAGCTTAATAAACTGGTGTGGCTGCAGGTCAGGGTTTATTTGCACATCAAACTGGGGAGTACAGGATGGAAGAAGAGATAGTTTGAGCAGATGATATGGGAATAGGAGGATTAGGACATCCTCATCTGGCAGGAAGCTGCCATGTGCTTGGGCTCAAGTTCCTGCCTGGTTTGGTCTCTTGCTGTGGCTCCACTTGTGCCGTAGAACTGCAGTAGGGATGTGAGCAGTCCAAGGCAATGGTGGCTTGTAATCTTCTCTCTGGTTTGCAAGCTTCTGCAGAGCAGGGCCATTTGGGGAACTGGGAGAGCTGGACAGCTCTGGGTGGCCTGATTATATCTGAGGAGTCAGCAGATGGGACAAGGTGAGAGCTGGCCATCCATGGCCCTCATCCTGCTGCTCTATTGGAAAGCACAGCAGTAAAGTGCCTTTTTTTCTTTTTTTTTTTTTTTTCTGGTGTCCCAACTTAGTTACCACTAACAACCAATTAAGCCTTAACTGAATATTGGCCGAAGGGCAGTCAGATAAGTGCTTAGGAAACGGAAGGAAATAAAAGTGCACTGTGAGTCATGCTTTTTATTGATTGCAGTCTCCTCAATGTAAGGTGCTAGGTGCCTGGCCTTAGAAACATTTGGGGCAACCAGAACATTTTTCCATATGTTTGCACACTGCCATGCACACAGCCTGGCTCCTTCAGCTACTGCTGCCTTTGGAGACCAACAGTAGCACGATGGTGTGCAAACATCCCTTTGCAGGTTGCTGATCTTGGCATCCCAGTGCAGGATTTGTTATTTTGCATCATATGAGATGTTCAGTTTTAGCTTTATGGGGGTGTTGTACCAGAGGGCCCTGTTGCCTTTACCCAGTAATGAAATGTTGTTATTCACTGATATATTTCTAGAAGTAGGGGAGGCAGAAACTCTCATTTGGGTGCATGCTTGACTCTTCAATTTTTTGTCCCTACTTCTTCTGCATTTAACAACAACAAAAAAACCAAAAAAACAAAAAACAAAAAAAACCAAAAACCAAACCAAACCAAAACAAAACAAAAAAAAACCCCACACTAAAAAAAAAAAACCAAAACCAAAAAAAAAAAAAAAAAAAAGCCACCAAAAAAACCCCCACCAAAACAACAAAACCCAAAAAAAACCAAAAAAAACCCCAAAACCCTGGTCCCACATTGCTTTCAGATGCATTTTTTACAATTTTTATACTCCCTGATCTCAGTGTCTGCCTGGTCATCAATTTTGTGCCTGCAATTAAATCATTAGCACAAAATGTCCCACCATTAAGCTGTGGCCAAAAATTCTGCTGTCTCAAATTGCACCAGGATAAGAGGTAAGAATTCTTACTGATAAAGCAATATTCTGGTTTTAAATGTATGCTGCCTTTTTAAAACTGTGGCCCAGATTTTGGGAACTAAGGTTAGAATATTCAAGGCAGTGGCATTTCCCATCTGCTGATGTCCTCACCTATCAGGTTGCTGTGCTGAAAAGTTTACTCTGCTAGAGATCTCTACTGCTTCTTGTGGCACTAATACAAATATATATATTCAAAAAAAGGAGAGAAGGAGCGAAAGAGAGATTGAAATTGAAAACACACAAGATTAAAAACAAGAGAAAAAATAAAACAACACAAAGGAAAAAGCCCAGCAAATGAAAGATTAGGGGCATTTTCCCGCTCCTTAGAGAAAGTTTTTCTCTTTCATCATCTGATTTGCTTGGCTTCCTCCTCTACTCTGGCAGTTGTGGTTTCCCTGTTCCCTGTCCCTGCCCTTATGTTCCTGTGCTCAGTGCTCTGCCACTGGTTTTCCTGGGCAAGGCTGTGGAGCTGCCCAAGTTGGCAGGATGATGGGAGAATCAGAGAGTGAGCCCCAGGGAATGGGCACTGCTCTGGTGGCAGCTCAGTGTGTGGGAAACAGGATCAATGCCCACCTGCATTTTACAGAGACTGCTGCCTCCCCTGTGAGAGGCTGCCTGGAGTATAGTCCAGATCAAGGGGGTACTTGATATTAGGGATTGTTGCAGGAGGTGGACATGTTGGTGCAGAGAAGGTTGGTTGAGCAGAAAGTGAGGTGGCAGAGCAGCTGAAACCCTTGAAAATCCTTCTGCACTTCATAACTGGCAGATCAGACAGAGGCTGTGTGAACTAGGGGACACAGATGATTTTGACACCCAAAATAGTCTTCAGAAGAAGATGCATTTGTAAGGGTGGATTTCTTTCTCTTTGGGATTTTTGGGGAGGGAGGCATGAAATTAATGCCACCAATGCACAAGGCTGCCAGTGTTTTTCAGCAACATGGCTCTCTAAGATACAGAGGAATTTTGTTGGCCTTTACAAATGATTTAGTCTGACAGTTATTGTATGTTCAACAGTAAATTAGATTAAAATAGACTAATAGCACATATTCATTCATGCTCTTAACAGCTCAGTAATAGGCATCTGCTCTCCAACCTCATTCTCCTCAATAAACAAACTTTGGTATGTAAGCCAGACAAAGGCAGAATCCTCCAAAGGGAAGGATAGGTACATAGGCAAGGAGAGAGAAGTCTTCAGCAAATGCCTCTTTAGTTGCTGATATGTGATGGCAGAGGACTGAGAAGATCACTTTGGTGTTGATAGCAATGCAAAGTTTTCTCCCAGCAAATAATGTGTGCGGTGAGAACTTGCACTTTTAGCACTTTGAATCTTTCTGGAAATCTCAAACGCATGGCACTTGACTCTGTTTCACAAACCTCACTGCAAACCTCAATCAGCCTTGTGGGTCTCCTGGCTCTCCCTGCATGTCAAAGGCATCCCTTCCTCACCCAGCTGCCATGCCTCAGGCAAACCTGTCCATGTAATCTGGTACAATGATGCATTGAGGCACTGCTACCCTGAGATCTTTGTGCTGGGGGGTCAGCTCAGAGGGTGGAAGTGACATCAGGAGGAGTGCATCCTTGTGCCCCAAGGCAGAGCTGGCTAAAATGATGCCATTCTAACTAGCCAGGTATCTGATAGGCTTTCACTTTAATAAGGCTTTTGACACTTTTGTGGCATTCCAATAAGCAAATCAGAGAAGGTCAGCTGAAATACCAAAGGGTAGTTGCAACATCTCTTGTGCTCAGAGAGGAGCTACCGACAGTTCTCCGTCAAACTGGAAAGTGTGTGGAGTGGCAGGGCTCAGTCCTACAGCAGTCACTGCTCAGTATTTTGTTTCCTGAGTTTGATGATAGGGATAACAAAGAAGCTCTTATTTTTAATGTTTATGGGATTGCAGGCCTGCTTGTGGAATTGGCTAGAACAAAATGCTTAAATTGCCTGAAAAAGTTGTATCTGAAATTCAGGGAGAGCATATGCAAAGAGCTGCTCTTTGTCAGGGATAATGAAGTACATGTATATGGGCCAAGGAATGGCAGGTTGAAGAGCAATCCCGTGGAAGAACACGATGGAATTACTGTGAAATGTGAAGTCAGAAGGTGCTAAACTAAAGCAGGGATGTATTTATTTAACTATTGTCATCTTTTCCCTTTCTACTGCAGCCAGGACACTTAATATTACTTCCTGACCTGCCTCCCTAGCATCCTGGTAGTCTGGCCCAGTGTCCCTGCTGTAGCCAGACAATCATGGGCTCAGATAGGTGACAAAGACTTATGGAAGGGCTGTGGTGACTCTGAGGTCCACCAGGGGCTCCAGCTCTTCTCCTTGCTCCCTGCCTAGTTTTGTGTCAGCTCTGGAGAACCCTGATGCCATTAGAACACCTGTGGCATCAAGGAAAGAGGGAGCTAAACAAGTGGAAGAATGAGGCAGAAGGCAGCCTATCAAACAAACATGCTGTAAAAGCACCCCAGATGCTGCAGGGGCTGCTTCTCCATCGGCAACAGAGCCATGGATCCACCTGTCCAAGTCCTCTGAGGCAGCACAAATAAAAGCCTAGTTCTTAGGCTTTGAAAGTAATCTGCCTATCATTACCTCCTCTCCTCCCTTTGCCTGCTACCTTTTGTCCCCCAAGCCTCATACCATTTGTTTGTAAACAAGGAGGTCTATGTTTCCTTGAAAAGCATTAAGTTGATGGTTAGACCTGGAAGGATAATTCACAGAGATTCACAGGCTCTGCAGTTTTGCATCATCTATTACAAATGTCTGTGAGCCAAGGACAGTTGCCTTGTGACTTTACTCAAGGAATGATTGTTTGCTTACTTGTATGGCTTTTTGCATTTTTGCTTTCCTTTTTTCCCCCTTCTTTCTTTCTCCCTCTTTTTCTTTTTTTTTTTTTTTTTTTTTTTTTTTTTTTAATCAGTTGAGCAGGAAGTATCAGAGGTTTGCTATTGAATCTACCTTTGCTGTGGTAGATCACACTGTCTTCCCTTGTTTTCATGATTTGCTGAGGATATTTCCTCTAGCCAGAGGGTGCTATGAAGAAACCAGTGGTTTTCACTCTCTTTGGAAGAAGAATCAATTTATGAAAATAGAATACAGAAAAACATAAGACTGTTTGGATCTTGCTTAAAGGTTTTTCCTCTCCCCAGGTTTGTCCCCAAGTAATACTCACAGGAAATTTCAGCATCTCTGCATCTCTTTGGCTGTGTGGGAGTTTAGAGGTAGCTTGTGCATGCCCTGTTACATCTGTGCACACAAACATTTTCCACAGTTAGATCTATGCAACTGACTTCTCTGATTGCTTTGGAACCAGAGCTGCAGCAGGAGAGTTTGGGAGCTCTTTGTTTTTGCTGTGACCAGCGGTGTCTGGTGCCATATAAAGTACAACTTCCCATGTGAATGTGTGCATATGTTTGAGCTTCTTCTTTGTTCTCTGCCCTTTACCGTTACGTGGGCTGGCAAGCTGGAAATGGCTTTGTGCCAGCGTTTAATGGGAACAGCTCCCAACTGCTGAACGTGAGTGCAGAAAGCAAATGCAAAAGAGAGGGGGTTTTGATAGGGAGAGCAACCGTGTTTTAGCTGGGAAAATTCTCCTGTAATACAGATTCTATAACTTTCCCAACTCTGGTTATGACACATTTTAAAATCCATACTGCTGTGAAGTAGAAATTATAGCCAATTAAACAAGACTACCAAACAGAGTCTGTCCCCAAATTTTCCCTTTTTGTATTTGTTGAACTGCACAATTATTTTAAATTGAGTGTTGCATATTCATAAACCACATTTCAAACCACCCAGTCTTCTGGTTTATGTATCTAGTTGGAATATTAGCATATATTTCAGTAGCTCATTTCATTTCATTGATCCCAAAGTTCCTTACAGCAGACGTGCGTGACATTTGTACCGGTACCAAAGTGCAGCCTCCTCTGCGACAGAATATAACAGGTGTTTAACAGAGTGAGAATTTCCTCCCACCACATCAGCTAAACCAACATACAGCTGCCTCTGCCTCCACCAGGAGTGGCTGGGTAGGTTGTGTACAAGTACAAAGTACAGCAGAGGGAGTACATCACATCCATGACACTGGCAAATTTCGTTTCTTGGATTATGTTGAGACTGACCTTGGAGCCTAAGGGTTAGTCTGTGTGGGCAGGTCGTGCAGCTGTAATGAGAGATGGGGATTTTAGTGGCTGTCGTTGTGGTGATGGATTGGGATTACCCAGCCTGTTGGGAAAGCTGCTCAGGAGAAACTCAGGTGAATGATGCTGCTCAGGAGGGAGGATGAGTTAATGGGGTTAATGGCTGCAGGGATATCTTCTCAAATTCTCACCTTAAATGTGAGTGGCAAAACTTTCCCATGCAGGCAAACCCAAAATGAGCGTTATCAATTGCCTGTCACTTTTTTAAAATATAGCATAAAGGTTGGTAGCTCATGGAGGGAACCCTTCAAATCTGCACCCAGCATGTCCCTCTTAGAATTCTGTGGCAGCACTGCTGAGTTTCTGAGTCACTAACACTGTTATTTGCAGTTTCTCCCATCCAAACAGTGACAGTTCGTTTCTCAGCTCTGTTTAGCTTGTCAGCTCTGCAGTGGGGGGCTATGGCTCCTCAGGCGCAGTTACTGAAAAGAGGGAAAGAGAAACCTCTTAAATTTCTATCATCTTTCATTCTTGTGACATTTATCAAATTTCCTCTGACAAGTTCAGATCAGATGTGTTCTCCAGCCTTCCTACAAGTATCCCTCTGATGGGCAGGGAGGGTGAGACAATGGGCAGCATGTGCTTGGAAAAAAAGGGGGAAAGTGTTATGTAAGGGAGAAGGAGGAAGGAAAAGATTCATTAAAAAACCCAGAAATGAAAATAACATTTAAAAAGGATCCAAAACCTACAGAAGGAGGAAAGGGATAGAGGAAGGAGCAGGAAAATAAGAAAAATAAATGGTTTAAGATTGTTTGAAAGACTTATTAAGCCCACACACTAGAGTCTGCAGTCTTTAAAATATCTGGAAAAAACAAGTGTTTTCTTTACTGTTGTGTCTGCCAATATTCTTGTCACACAGCTAGTTCTGCATTTTCTGGTCCTTAGTTTTCTCCTGCATTTCTCCACTATCTTTTTATTTTTCCCTGTAGCTAATATTTTCCTCAGTCATTGTCTTATGTCTTCAGGAGTTTTTTTGTTTTTTTTTTCAATCTCTTTCTGTCTATGTCCTGAGTTGGGAAGGGCTACAAGAGGTTTCTTCCATTTCCAAGACAAATGGACAGCCAGTAGATCATGCTCACCCACCTTCTCTTTCTTAGGCCACGTAAGGGGATGTTCCAGGAAAAGAAAGGCAAAGTTCAGGCAAGATCTGAACTAAACTTCCAGATCCTTCTGCATCTTTTTCCCTTACATTTTGGGATTATGTTGCTGGGCAAACTGATAGCAGTCTCTGCCTCCATCAGCTGCATATTTTAACTGCCTGCTCTCAGGGGGTCATTTGGAGAAGACTACCCATTAGGGAAAGTGGGGTTACACGGGCATATCAATAGCTCCCCGGCTGTTTTGAAATGCTTGTTCCCAGGCCTGTGACACTTGATGGCTTGGTTCATACTGGGCAGTGGTAGCACATCCTGCAGGACACTGGCACCACCACTGCAGGGGCTCTGTCTTGAAACCATTTCTTTTTAAAAATCATTGCAGCTCCAGAACACTCAGCTCTGCTGACACATGGGCATTCACCAGCTGGTACAGGCAGTGGCTGATATCTGTCATTAACTTCAAGATAGGAACAGACCACAGCTGCCCTCATCCTGAGCTCCCATCACCACAGAATGTACAGACAAAGTTTCATGGCAAGACAAAGCCTTGTACGCCGGGAAGTTTAGGGTCTGCTGGCCACATAATTATGTACAAGAAAAGTGACTGAAAAATCCACTGGAATGAGCACAATCTGACTGAGCAGAGCTGTGCTTGCTAATGACATTGATGAGTTTTGCTTGTGGATAGCAATGAGCCACACATTTTAAGTCCCAGAAGTACAAATGGTCCTGCAGCTGCTGTTTGGTTTATCTTTCTGCTAGGCTGGCTGCTGCACATGCTTTTCCTCTGCCATGCATCTAGTTTCTCTGTGTGTCAGAGGAAAAGCTCTGAGGAAGTGCTGCAAACTGTATTGGTTGCATCTGCTATCTTTTCAAAAGATGTGTTAGAGAGTCTTGATGGTCTACACATTTGTCTGGGCTCTTTGTGGCTGAAGGAATATCACAGTGATTGCCATCTGCCCTCAAAGTTCAGAGGTTGATTGACACATTGCCAAATATCAGCATTTGTCAAGGCATCTCCTGTCTCTGGAAATCATCAGAGAACACACTTTCCTGGGAGATTTCCATTAGTATTAGTCAGAAAGCAACTTCTCTATGTGGCTTAAAACTGCAGAAGTGTTTGAGAATGAGTGGATGGAAGTCATGAAAGGTAGAAGTAATCAGGTTTGGGTTTGCCTCTTGTTTTTCACAAGAAGGTTCACAGATGGTTGGTTCTTTTTTTCTTTTTTTTCACCTGAATCACCCTGGTAATCTGTAAATGTCTGCAGATCCATGCTCTTTGGCACTTACTCTCAGACATGAACAGGAAAGTCTGTGGTAAAGGAATGACTGAAAGAGAGCATGAACTGGGTAACTCAACTCAGGTCTCTGTTTCAGGCTAAACATGACACAAATGGAAAAAGCCAAAGATACAGCCATTCATTGATTCCCTGTGCTTACAGATATCTGCTCAAACATGCAGCATTTCCTTCTTGATAGCGTTTCTGTTGCATGTTACTGTCCATCTGCAAGGAGATTACATATTTAGCATCTGTCTACCCATCCATCAGCATTACATTTCTTAAGGCACCCGTTAGTGTAGGCTTTCAGCATCTGTCTTCCTCGCCACCAGCTCTCTGCATTTTGCATCTTTTCTGACAGAAAATTCCCTCTCTGTTGTGGGCATTTGCTTTCTCATGTCTTGATTCAGGTAGAGATTCACTGGCTCTCTTTCATGGAGATTATTTTTATTTTCTTCTTTCTGTCTGCAGTGTTCTTGAATGTAAAATACAAGTGAGGCTGGCTGAGATATTTAGCCTTGCTGCTGGAAGATCCAGGCGTGACTTGCGGTGTGTCACTGTTTCCTGATGGCATAGAACAGCTCACTTCTGCAATTACACACAGTACCAGCAGTGTGTCAGAATCCTGACTTGCACAGCTTCCCAATTCAAACATCTTACTTGTGATTAAGAAAGATGTTGGCATTTTCATTATTCAGAAGTATTAAAAGAGTCATCCCAGTATGTGGAAAAGTGGCTGACTTGGACACCAAAGCAATATACAGGTGACCTTGACCTTCTACTACCAGGCTATTTTAGCCATGCAGTCAGGTGGAGAATTATACTGCTGAATCTACCAGGACTGGTTACCTACAGAGACTAAATTGCTCTGTATGCAGCTGATGTACCCTGGAAACTCAGGGCAATTAGCTGCACATGATGAGAGTCACAAGTTCTCAAAGCCAAAGTGCTCAGCGGCTCCACTCTTGCAGATCTTGGACACTCTGTGGGGCCTGACCTTCACTCTTAACTTGAGCATGACCCTTGGCATGTAGATAATCAAGAGGCTGAAGTAACTGGGATAGGAAATTGTGGTAAACACTGCACAGTTTTAAAGCTCTTCTGCTTCTGAAGGCCTCAGGTTATGGAAACAGCAAAATTGTTTTGACTCTTTTTTTCTTCTCATCATTAAAAAGAAGAAAAGTAGAATCTAAATGCAGTCTGTCACCTGTCCCTAGCTGAAGTACTGACTTACTGTGTATCTTGTAATGATACTTAGAAGCCTTGGTGTCATTATTAGCAGTGTACAAAAATATATCAAAGAACAGTTCCCATCCCCAGAAAGCTTGTAATCCAAAGTCCAGATCCTACAAAGCATTAAGAATCTGCTTAGCAGTGTGTTTCAATTTTAACTGATTAAAATTGCTGTTGTGGAAAATACAGTTCCCAAATATTAGTCAGGAGCCCAGGTTACAGAGCCCTCTAATATTACCCAATAAGGAGAGTTCCAGAATGAGAAAGTTTACAGTCAAAATGTTGAGCATTTGACCCTCTGTTGGATTTCTTACAGTGCACACAAATTCAGTGCCTGAGTAAGGCTTTGCAGACACTGCATAAAGTGGGGAAAAGATAAGAAATAGGTACAACAAAGATATAGGTGGAAGAATAAGGTAACAATATAATGCAATATTAAGAATATAAATCTAAAAGGGAATTGAGAATATTCCAAGAGCTTGGTTTTTTTCTGCAACATTAACTTGATTGCATCGCACACTAGAATATATATAGGTTCTCTGTTCTTATTTTACCTGTGAAATGTACAATTCCATATATAACGTGTGATAAATAGGATGTACAATGGCCTAGAATCAATGGTGCAGGAGCAACTTTAACATATGGAATGGCTTGACTTCTAAGCTTGATTTCTCAGTCTTGATGTTTTAGCAATGCTGAGGATTTTTTGTACTGTAGATATATTTGCATGCATGTGCCCTTCTGAAAACTAGGTGAAACAAAAGCCAAACTTAGCCATGTAGTAGTGCTGTCTTTAAAAAGAAAGACCTAACGAGCTTGTTGCAAAGCCCATCTGTTTGACAGGCCATTTGTTGAGTGCTAGTGCAGCTGGAGTGGGATTCTCTCCGATGGGAATAGATGTGCAGGCTGATAATTTTTATATAGGAGAGCTAAGTCTCTGGGGAAAGAAAAATGTTTTTGCATTAGTTTTGTTACCTTTTTGTTGCCCTATTTGTTAATAGTGGGACTTCCTTGGGGATCTTTTCCTATTTCAAAATTAAGATAAATAAAGAAAAATAGGTAGTTTTCCCCATAACCTTGGGGATAAACTGGGCTGACTCTGTAGAATGACAGAGATTTTCTCCTGTGAAGTGGAGAGTGCTGGGGTTTAGAGCATGTTATTTTAGACAGATATCTATTTGGACAGAGTAAAAAACCTGAAGATGATAAATGGCCTGTATTTGCACAATTCCCAACTGAAATGCTAACATTACTGGAGGCCCATTTCCCAAATCTGATCTGAAAGACATGCTTCATACTTATGTCTCTTCCTAGTGCTTTTATACCATCATAAAGACTTTAGTATCCCATCAAGACATATTAACATTTTTCCTTGAGCTGGGATGGTGTGAAAGTGGCTTATTTTCCAAGACTCATCATGCCTTCTCTAGGTAACAAAGAACTCTCATATATCCTCACTTTCAGTCCTCTTAGAAGCCCAGGGCATGAAGAAGGCTTGATGTGACAATCAGATAGGTAAGAACTCTGATGAAGTCCATGAAAATACAACCTCAGGCTCTCAGGGAAAAATAATTTTTACCACTAGTGCTCTGGCCACAGCTCAGTTTTTGTTGTGTCCTTTCTCAAGGAAGGAAATGTGGAGTGACAAGCAGATATAGGAGTGGAAGGTAACAGATGATACATGGAAGCATTATGTATGAACATAAACATAAATATATGATGGAAAGCATTGCATAGCGCCAGTCAATTTTTCCCCCTCCGTCCTTCTTTCTGTTTCAAATCAAATAAATTAATATTTTATTTTTGTGCAGCTGTAGGGGAGATGTATTATTTAAGGGATCAGGGATCATGTTTTCCCAGAGTCCCTCCCCCTTCCTTGGTTTTCTGTGCTAGATTAAGGCAAGTTTAGAGGGAAAAATAAACAATGACTTGTAGGGCTGGAGTTATGGAAGTTCCAAAAATTCCACCCAAACACTCATGGAAAGACCCCTGCAAGGTTTCATTGATGCCTGAAGACCTTCTTGGCTTACTGTACTCAACATAGTAATGAATAAGGCTCCCATGAGACAAGTACATCAAGTTTGGCTCTTAATAAGTTATACAGATGCCCAAGGTCTGGGTATGGTCAGAAGAATGGTGTGTTGCTCAAAGCCCTGCCTGCAGTTTTGGGTTCTGCACCTGTGCACATCTCAGGTTCCCTGTCAAAAAGCAATGCTTCTCAATTTGTGTAGCATGCTGTAAAATATATGCATGAAAACCTCTAAGGAAAGTATTGTGGTATTGCCTCTTGGGCATAGCAAAATTTGCTGCTCATTTGTGTTATGTTTGTTGCTATTATTTTTTTTCTGGAGCAGACCTGAGAGTTTCTCATCCAGAGAATTAGGAATACTTCAAGTGCACTGAATTTAATCAGTTCAGCAGATATTTTTGTACAGTCTCACAGAGGAGACAGGGTGACCTAAAAGTGTTGAATACACACTTTAAATCTACACTGTCCCTCAACAGGACACCCTGCAAAAAATACAAGATACTGCTTGGTCCAGTTAAAAACCTGTTCAACTGATGGGTCTGACTGTAATGACAGGTTCAAAACAGCATTTGAAAACAGATGAGTTATCATCTGAAAACAGTCAGAGAGACAGGTAGGTGTCCCCTCCAGACCAGGTATAGGGGGCATGAGCAGCTCTGTTTTTCTGTCATTCCTGTGTGAATCTCCAAGTAAGATATAGCAGAGATTGAATGCCACAACACAGAGATAGCACATATATTTAGGTTGTGGGGTTTTTTCTGGCATTTCAGAGGCCAACATGTCTTGGTTTTTTAGGTCGTTTTTTTTTTTTTTGGGTGGGGTTTCTTTTTGGTGGTTTGGTTTTTTTGGGTTTTTTGTTGTTTGTTTGGTTGGTTTTGGTTTTTGTTTATTTTTTGTTGTTGTTTTTTGTTTTGGTTTTTGGTTTTGGGTTTTTGTTTTGTGTTTGTTTGTTTGTTTGTTTTTCTTTCAAGTCTCCTGGCTGTTGCAAATGTCTTTTAGGGAAAAAAAAATGCTGCAGAGAATAAACAGATCCCACAGGCTGATCTAAAAGATATTCCTTTCTGGCTTTTGCTGATGGTGGAAGGGGATGTATTTGAGAGTGGGAGTGCTGGATGCAGCATGGCCATTTGCCTGACCCCATGAGAAGCTTTATCATCTCGTGGTGTGCTGTGAGGCATTTACTAAGTCCTTTGCAAAATCATCACCTTCAGTGCAGTGAAGGTGTTGGCACTGTTTAGAAACACAGAGCATTCTCCTCCATGAAAATCATGCATGTAAAGCTGCCCTGCTTTGCCTTAGGTCCCTCTAATCTCCCCTTCTGTCCCTGGGGCTGCCCCCCAACCCCCATGACCCCTCTGCTTGTTTCATGGCTGAGAAGACACACACAGCTGTGGGAGAAATTTGCATCCTCCTCTGTGTCCTCCCCCTTCCCAGCCACACATAGAAAGAAAATTCAATTAAGCAAGTGATTTGCTGTTGTGTTTAAGTTACAATAGTAGTAATCACACCAATTATAGAAATCAGGTTGGCAATCATGGACCCTGCCCTCTGCATTGCTTATTAACTTCATTCCAATATGTGATTTCCCTCCGCCCCATTGAAATTGGTGAATGTCACCTGTGTATGTCCCTGCTCCTCCAGGGTGTATTAGCATCTTTGAAACCTAACAACCAATTGCTGCCCTCACACATGCAGTCAGATTTATCCCTACCTCTCTCTATTACAATAATGAGTGGGTAGCAGATGTAGTCAAATGTTTTTGCAGTATTCTCCCCCTGCCCTCCCTCCCTTTCCCTAGCAAGCAATAGTTTGAATCTTAAGCAGTGTCTTGGATTGCTTAGTGGAAACATTTCCCAGGCCCAGGGGGAAAATAGTTACACAACTGCCTAGGATCTTTTTTGCCATTTTCCTTTTTTTTTTTCCCTTAATCCTATCTTTCTTTCTACTTGGATGAATCTTCTTTAATTATTTAAACTGTACAACAAGAAGCACCATTAAATATGATGACAGATGTCTCCCTGTGTTCCTGTTCTCCCAACTCCAAGATTATCAATGGAAATCCCGTCACAGGCAAAACATTACTTTGTTGCAGGGAAATTTTACCATATATTTTCCCCTTCTATTGCTCTCATGAATGTAGGCAGATTTCTAGTCGACGTCCTTTTGTTACCTCTTTCTCCAGCTCTAGAGTCAAAGGGATGCAGAATCCAAAATACATTTGAGTACAACAATTTTTGAGAAAGAAGATGTGGGTCCAATTTTTTTGGCCAAGGCAGGAAATCATACCTCTTTCTGCCATAAAATGCTGAGATGCTGTATTGCAAACATGGGGCCCTAGCTTTGGGATGCAGCAGCTGTTCCAGATATCCAGGTGCCCTCCAAAACCAGAAACACTCAAATCACCATCTTCTTTCCATAAAATTGGTTGTTGCTCAACTGTACATATGTATGAGCTCAGGGTGAAATTGGGTTGTGACATGTGGAGGGAATGAGAAGAGGTGATGAATGAGATTAATCTCACACTACTTTAAAAAGATTTCAAGTTCTGTGAATAGAAGTGCCAGTGAAAGAAGAAATAGAATTATGATTCTTTTTATTGATACTATTCCTTTTTGCTGCTTTGCTCAGTCCCAGGGCTGGGAGATGATCTCACCTCTCAGGGCCAAACTGAACTCCAGCATAAGGGATTAGAGAACTCCGCAGAGTCACAGAATGGATTGGGTTGGATGGGACCACTATTTAGGTTAAAACTGTTGCCACTTGTCCAGTCACTACAGACCCTGGTGAAATGTTGCTCTTATCTTTCTTATAAGCACCCTTTATATATTGAAAGGCCACAATAAGGTGTCCTTGGAACCTTATCTTTTCCAGGCTAAACAAACTTAAGTCTCTCAGCCATTCTTTATAGGAGAGGTGCTCCAGCCCTTCTTGTGGCCATCCTCTGGACTCAGTCTTATAGGCTCATGTCTTTCTGTGCTAAGGACCTCAGAGGTGGCTGCAGTACTCCAGTTGGAGTCTCGTGAGAAGAGAGTTGAGGAGGAAAATCACCTCCCCTGCCCTGCTAGTGATGCATTTTTTGATGCAGGTCAGAACCAACTGGGTTTATGAGCTGGGAAAGTACACTATCAGCTCACATCGAGTATTTTTTTCACCATGTCCTCACATTCTTTTCCACAGGGCTGCTCTCAATCAATTCATTCTCCAATTTGTATTCATACTAGGGATTGCCCTGATGCAGGTGCAGGACCTTACACTTGGTGTTGTTCAACTTCATAAGATTCTTACAGACCCACTTCACAAACCTGTCAAGGTCCTTGTGGATAGCGTCCCTCAGCTTGCTGTCATGTACAAACTCTCTGAGGTGGACTCGACCTTACTAAGTCATTAATAAAGGTGTCAAACAGTACCAGGCCTGATATGGCCCCTTGAGGAACATCACTTGTTACTTATCTCCATTTGGACCACTAAGCCATTGAGTACAACTTATTCCATACATCCTTATTCCTTTTCCATCTACTACTCCATCAATCAAACCCATATTGTTCCAATTTATCAACAGGGATGTTGGCCTCAACCATGTCAAAGGCATTACAGAAGTAAAGATAGATGACATCAGTTGTGTCCATCAAAATGTTATCCTGCCTTGTCTAGTGCCCAGCTGCTCCTCATGCCACCTCCTCTTGTACTCCTGCCTTTCCCAGTGCGTCTGGGTTGGGTACTCTTCAATCATTCATGGCATTTGCTGCAGTCCAAAAAAGAGGCTGTTGGGAGGATGTTAATTTAGATGCTTGCTCAAAAGTCAAATTAGCTTCTCACATCTCTGCCTTTTTGGGATCACCGTTTTTCCTGTGGTTGGTCTGCTGTATTATTTACACTTTCCACAAGAGAGGTGGCGAGCCATCTGGATTTGGTGCGCAGCCAAAGCTGGTCAGATTATCCACAGAATTAAGATAGAGCTGCCATGTATTGGGAATATCAAGCCCTTTAACAGGTATGAGAGCAGTTCTGGAGTGGCATTTTCCCAACATGCTGTGCCTGGTAAATTGGCCAGGACTGAATCATTTAAGGGACACTCTTTGTTATGTCTTTCCTCTACTGCCTACCTCATGCTACATCTCTCTAAACAAGCTCGTCAAAAATTTGTGATGTGCTTGGTTCAACATGTTTGTGCAGTGAAGCTGGGACCTGGCCACGTGAATAACTTTGGGGTTTTATGTGGTGCTGAGTGGTGCATTCATGTCATGTCACAAGCAGGCTGCCTTGAATTGTGGCTGTGATAGGGCCCTGCCCCTTCCCTAATGTGGCTCAGGCTGTCTCCTGAGCAAGCTGGCTCAGTCGCACTTCTTGTCAAGTAGGGGAGGATCCCATTTAAGCAGGAGTGTACCTTGAGAGGGAACCAGTGCAAAATAGTAAATTTGGCCCTAGAAGTTCAAGAAAATGGTTTTTCCAATGTTCTTCTCTCCTTAGGTTAGATTTGTCGTCATTAGCCCACACTAAGAGTCACTCTGGATGCCCCAGGATGCACAGGCAGTGACAAAGGAGAGCAAGCAGCCCCAGAACAGAGCTCTCTTGTGGACTGGCACCAGCCTGCTGCAGCTGATGAAGTGGCCATTTTCCATGGGTACCCCAGCTTGATGTCCCCTGCTGGGATGTGGGCTGTGGCATTACCTCCTGCAGTGGGCTGAGTGCCTGTGTTGCAGGATTTGACAGCAGTACCAGGCCAAGTGCCTGGCTGCCCTCTCACAATCCCTGGGGCAAGCACAGGCCGTATAATCGTAGAGACAGGAGTGGTTTAATCCTAGAGAAGGGAACAGATGGGGAAGGGAAATGGCAGCGTTTCAGGATGTGCAGGTGTTACCTGCCACAGTGCCACTTTCGGTTGGCTGCACAATGAGGTTTCGCTGGTTTTTCTGCCACCTTGGCTGGCCCATGGGCTGTGGGACCTTTCAGCCCTGTGGCAGGTGGAGGAGAGTGGGGCCAGTGTGTCCTGGCCAGACCCCTGGAGCTTTCATTTCTGCGTGTTTTCCTGTTCTGACTCCCAGCCACGTGTAAATCTTTCCTTGCTCTTCACCTGCCAATGCCCAGGGCAATGAAGGATCAGGTGGCAGGTAAAGTAATCAATCTGGAGGGCTTTTAGCAGCACGTCCTGCCATCATTTGACAGCACATCTCTGTCAAGGAGACTGTGTCTTTCCCTGATCAATAAATCAATCTGTCCTTTTTTACCTTTGTGCGCCAGCATGTCAGTCATTTCATGCCATGGACAATGTAGAACTGGCACTGAAGTGGTATAGTAAACATTGCCTCCTGCTGAGACCCCTCAGGGCTGGATCAAAGTCCAGGGCCTCTGCAGGATTTCTGCCATGCCCACATATCTAGGGATGGCACCAATCCACATCCTTTTTACCTGTCTGGGTCACTGGGTGGTATCTGATTTCAAGGCAAATCCTCTGTCAGAATGTCTGTGATGCGCCTGAGAATATCCCAGAGAAGCCTTGGGTTCATGTCCGCATAAGCCACAGGACTTCATTTCTGTCAGGTGTTACTGAGTCAGACATCTCTCCTGGCTCTCTGTAGCAGGGCTCTGCCAGCATCTCCTCTTGCATCCCACAAGTTCTCACTTCCATATGCTAGAAAAGTTTCACTGCTGTGTTTTGGGGAGAAAAAAGCATGGTCCCCCACGGCAGTTGCAGGTGGAGGCATGGAGGACGCTGCTAGAGCTGTGCCAAGCATGGGCTGAGGCAGTGCTGTGCTGCTGAGGCTTGCTGGGTGAGGCTGCTGCTGGCTGTGCATGCAGGGTGGGCTGAGCTCCTGGCTCCTAGCTGCTAAGGTTTGTAGAGACATAGCTTGTGTCAGCCTCAATCTCCAATTTATCTTGTCCTGTTCGCCCTGTCACAACTCCTTCCTGTGAATGCGGAGTGAAGAGGGCGACAGCGTTGGGTAGAGAGGGACTGACAAACAGCTGGGGCCTCAGAGCCAAGGGGTGAATGATGTCTGCATACCGTGACTCCTTTGCCTCTTTTGCCAAGGCCCAGACTGAGCATCACCAAAGTCAGGGTGCTCAGGAATGTCACTCTGTAACATCAAAGAGAAGGCTGTGTCCTTCAGCATCTCTTCCACAAAACTGAGATGTGATTTCCTGAAACTAAAAAACAGCTGGTTTGGATTTGTTATACTAATTTAGGGCATCTTCTTTTGCTGTTATATTGCTCATGGCTCTTTTTGGCAACCAGCTTTTCTTTCTCTTAGCAGCTTTTGCCCTAAGATCTCCAATTGCAAGTCCAAGGTGTTCTAAACGGGACTCTGATTTTGAATGCCATAAAAATGCCTCAGCTTGGTCTTGGGAATTCCTCGTGTTAATTTAGAAACACTTGGAAACATTGAAAACAAGGCATCAGGAGACTGGAAGTTTCCTGCTGGAGTCAGGAGGCGTCCCTGCAACACATCAGAATCATCCAGGAGCCAGCACCAGAGTGCAACTGATATTATCCTGTCCCCTACCTTTATGGTTTAACAACAAGAGCAGCCTCCCTCTCTAGACATGTCTAATTGTATCCTTAGGCTATCATGACTATAACTACACTGCTACACTAATTAGGCTTATGGTTCAACATCTTTCTTAATTTCTCCTTTCTTTAATTTCTTTGAAATGTTTTAGACAGCCATCCTAACCTAACCAGTCTTTCATCACCTAACATCCTTCATCTTTCCCTCCCTCTCCCCTGGATGCAGCTGTGGAATGCCAAGCCTCTTTTACAGCTCCTCTACAGCTGGTGGCTGGTGGAGCACCTCCTTCCATTCAGGCGGCAGGGGAGCTGCAAACAGAGCAACAAGAATCCTGTCCTCACCCGCACTGTGAGGTCCGGGGAGGCCTTGATGTGCTGCAAAACAGTGACAGCTGCAAAATTCCTGGATGACCCTGGATTTGTTATCCTCTTAATTGCTTTTACTTCTTTTTGGAGGTCAGGCCCTGCCATCCGTTTCCAGATCCTCAGAGAATTTAGAGAAAAATAGGCACTAGCTGCTTAAAATGTGGTTCTTGCCTAAAAAAAAAAAAAAAAAAAAAAAGAAAGAAAAAGTTACTTGACAAAAATAGCCTCTTCCTCCTCTGTTGCTCTGATTTCTCTATGACTCCAGGTCAGTTTTGCTCGCTTACAGATGAAAAAAAAAAGGTTTTTGCCATTTTTCTCCTGTGTCCCACAGAGCTCCAGGAGAGAGTCCTGCAGTTTCTCAGCAGGATAGCTAACTAAAGTCTAAATGAAAAATTTGGATTTTTCCTGGAAACGAGGGGGGGGGGGGGGGAAATCCCCAAAGCAACAGTTTAATCCATATATCTTTATATCTTTTCTTAGATTTGTATAGTTGACAATAAGACTAAAGAGTGACCAGCAACTTAGTAGGGCACATCAGGAATCAGATATTGTGTGATAGCACAGTTGTATGTAACTATTTGCAAGGAATTTCTTCAGGAAATTGTTCTTAAATATTTTGGCCAACAAGATGCTTGCCAAGTTTTTACAATGTAAGCATTCTTAAATTGTAAGACAGAGTCAGACAGGGATGTTTTGTCACATACTGCCTGCCCCCATATTGTCACTATGTAGGGTGGTTTGTGGGGCTAAGAAAATATTGCCAAGCTTTTCCGTCCTCTGCTTGCCACAGGCCAGCACCTCTTTTCCCCTCTTTTGGTCTGCTCAGGGAAAAACACAGCTTTCCTTAAAGGTTTTTTCACTTTGAAAGTATGAAATGTTTTTCCTTCTCTGACTGCTGTAATTGCTGTGAACAGTTGTTTTACACGGGGGCTGCTGTCTGCTTGAGGAATGTTTTAAAGACAGGAAAACTTCAGATCATCAGAAATGGGCTGCAGACTACGTCAACAAAGTGTGCAAAATCTCCTTGCTCCAGCACATCCCATGTGCAAGAAACAAAAAAGACCTCAGGTTGTCTATCTGTTAGGCTTACACACACTTCTCTTCTGCACACATCTGCATATGGAGTGTTATGTCAGTAGTGTGCCCTCAGAGTCTGGGTGTGAATGTCCTTAATTGCCAGCTCTGTGCCTCCCTCTCCTCCTTCCCTTCCTCTCTCCAGCTCTGCTGTACAGGCCTGCTAAGGTATCTTAATGCAAGGACTCCCAACCATGGCCCAGCCTTGTGAAGTAGGCAGCGTCATGCCTGGGGATGTCTAGGCCTTCCCAACTTTCTGTTGGTGTTTCAATCTAGCAGTATCTCTGCTAACCTCTCTCCTGCCCAGCCTGAGAGCTTCAGCAGGGGGTTGTCCCAAGGGACAGGCAAAAAATAAGCCTTCTGTCATCCTGATCAGAGCCTTAGAGCTCCTGAGAGAGAAGGAGAGATCCTAGCTGGGTTTCCTCACAGATTTACATGTGACTGGTCCCTAGGGCTGATGTCAGGTGGATGCTGCAGGCTGAAAATCTTCAAACTGAGCCCATGCCCTCTTGAGATCCCACAGCAAGTCTACTACACTACATGTGATGGTCCTGGTGTATGGTGGCTATCAGTTAATCCTGCCCACCTTTGCCATCTCTCTTAGATACCAAGCAGTTCTTCACTTTCTCTCCTAGAGAGCAGTGTGGCTGCTGCCAGGTCTGCTCAGAGGTCACTGCACCTTTCTCGAAGGTAAAGGAGAACAATCCCTCTGCCAGCATGGGTGGCAGCCCCAAAACATCCTGTGTCACACTGGGACCATGCTGTAACTCAGAAACTGGAGATAAGGATAATATCTCTCATTCTGTGCTGTGCCACAGGTGTAGAAGAAATAGTTAAGCCAGACTGGGGCTTAGGGATGTCCCTGTTCCTGTTCCTTTCCTCCCCTGCCCTCCTCAAATGCAAAGCTTAGAAGATAGGGAGGAGGGAAGTGAAAGCTCTTTCTCAGTCTTTGTGAACTTTGTGAGTCTGCTATCTGAGGGGTTTCAAGGGCAGCTGCCAGCTATAGTAAGACTTGCAGGAAATTCACAGGAGTTGGCTGTAGGCATGTCAGATGATGTAAGGAGAAGGGACTCACTGATGTATACAGAAATAGAATTCACCAGGCCAGCTGAGGAGTTGAGGACGGAAAAAATGTTGCTTACTCACTGGAAGAAAAGAAGGGGGTGGTGGTGGTGTGTTTTTTAGTATTTGAGAGGAATTGTCTTCTTTCTTATTCCTTCATGTTCCTATTTTACCAGACTTTTTTAGTTGGTGGAAGTCACCCCAAAAGCATCCCTAGATGACTAGCTCACAGGAACTTGAAAGTTACAGTGCCCTGAGATTTGATGGTGTCCCTGGCACTGGGGCATTTCTAAAAGTGAAAACTGACTCCAGAAGTAGTATGGAGAAGGATTTAAAGCTGTTTTCTGGAAGCCTTCTGTGCTCCCTGAATTCCAAACCCTTTTTTGGTTTCCTGCCCCAAATCTTGTGTGTGGGTGGGCCCTGCGTGCCCACTGCCTGGCACCAGGGTCAGGGGGACTCTGCCATCCCACCTCTGACATGTTTTCAATCTGTGATCCCTTGAACTACAGAATGAACAAGGTGAAAGAGAATCTGACCCCATTCCACACAAGGGAGTTTGTCATCTCTGTTTCCCCCTTTTCCTCACCCATTCCTGGGGAACCTCCTTGCAGTTCCCATCAGCTTTTCAGCTGCTCACAGCACCCGCAGCCCTCTCAGCAGTAAGCACACAGACACTCAGTGATCAGGCCCAGCCCGGCCTTGCCCACAGCACACAATTCTGACCCTCATCCTGCGGCCCTCCTGTCCTGGGACCGCTCCGCAGGCCCCGTGGAGGCCGGTGGGATGGGGCGAGCTGTCGTGGGCTGTTTGGGGCCCGGGGAGCAGCCCAGGCCAGGCTGCAGCCTGTCCTGGCAGCCACCCCTGCCAGGGGCCGTGACAGTGTCACAGTGTCCCCTCGGTGGGGGCAGCCCGCCCGGCCGGAGTGTGCCAGAGGGCTCAGGGCTGCAGGGATGCAAGGGTGACAGCGAAAGCAAGCGCAGCAAAAGCAGGGAACAAGCGCTGACTGCAGATGGATTTTGCCCCCTTCTGACAGCATCCTGCAACAGACCGGAGCTGCTGCCTCGGGTCTGTGCGGCTCCACAGATGCTGTCACAGCCTCTCCCCAGCCTCTTGCTGCTTACAGGCAGGGAGGCTAGGAGTTATGACAGAAGCCTCTGGGCTCAGCTATAGAGGTACACGGTTGTGCCACAAACAGGGGTGTTTTATTTTCAGGTCAGAAGATAATGATCTGGGGCAGGGAAGCTAGTGAGGGTGTGGGAGGAATGGATGTATGCGGAAATAAGGGAGTCACATAGCCAAGAGGTGACTGTCAGTGTCTGAGAAGGCCTTGGAAGATGGCAACATATTTTTGCCTGCAGATTCCCATGTGAAAATCTACTGCTGTCCTAAATGTTGTCAGTGCCTGAGTGTTTGCCTAACAGGAACATGAATGCAGGATGCACCTGCAGGCCCAGTCTCCTGGTGGATAGCAGAACAGTGTGGAGCCTCTAAAGCAATAGCTGTGATTGCACTGACCTCCTACCCTATCCTACCCTACCCTACCCTACCCTACCCTACCCTACCCTACCCTACCCTACCCTACCATAGCCCCTTGTACCTCACATGCCAGGAAGGTTTGCCATTGCTGTCAGATAATGGCCATACAAAACTATGAGATAAGGCTCATCTTAGCATTCGCTGAAGTGAGTGTTAGGTGGAGAGGATGTCAGGAGAGCAGGTGGGGAAGAAGATGTGCCTCAGGGGTGCTCACTGTGTCCTGTGCCACAGAGAATGGGGAGTTGTGCAGTTTTGAGGGTGTGTGTTATCTTCCCAACCAGTCTGCCTGGATGGTTTTTGCTTGAGGAACTGTATTCCTCAGGCTTCAGTTCCAGAGGCATAGGACAGCTTTTTCTTCCATTATTTGGCTGTTCAGCATTAGTTCTGGGCTTTAGTGGGAAGGTTATAGTCACCTTATAAATAATCCCTCTTTCCAATATGACCTCTGTGCGGGCTCTGTGTGTGTGCTGCTAAGCAGCTACATGAGAGGTGGTGGCTTTTCCACGACTCCAATGCACACAGGCTTAGTGGCATTTCAGAGCCTCCTCATGGATGTGTACTCAACAAATATTTCACATGAGGGCCCAGAGAGCTGCCCAAGGTACAATGATTCCAGTGATGTGGAATTTCCCAGTGGTTTCCCAGTCATTATTTTGATGTCAGTCTGACTGAAATGAAATTTTGAATCCAAGGCAGACCTAAGAGGATGTGTGCTTCAGAGTTATGTTGACCCCTGTGCTTCCATCACAGCTGAAAAACAGGTCTGCTGGGCAAACCTGCTTCTTTTCAGCTGCTGTCAGGAGAGTTTTGTCTCTGGAGCAGTCCTGAGCTCTCTCCAGGGCCCAGACGGCATTAGCTGAGGTGAGGTAGAAATCTTATGGGCACTGTTACAGCCTTCATCCCCAGGGCAGTGTTACTGCCACCTGGTCCCCACTGCAGAGGGCACAATGTCATTCTTTGAAAAGATGTGCTGTTTGGAATGACCCTGCCTGATGGGGAGGATTTAGGTGCCTCCAGGAGAAAGGTAAAGAAGTGCATCCAAGCCTTCCTGGCAGTTCCGTAGTAGATTTGTCTGCAAGTGTCACAGAGAGCATCTTCCAGCCCATCGCTCTTTTCCTCCTGTTAGTCCTCATTTATCTGTGGCCTTTGTATCTCTTGGCTGCAGCTCAGGCCAGACATGGGCAGCTCACCAGACACCTGTTTTCTTGCATCATTCCTGGTCCTCTTGGGTTATGTATTTACTTTCTGCCTTTTTGTGTTCTATAAACAGAAGAGATACAGGTCAATGGGTCACTGGGAAAAGCACCTAGACTCTTGTATGTGGATTTTATCCACAGCAGGCCCAGCAAATCCCACTCAAACCCCAGCTATGAACATCTCTCTAGCTTGGCCAGGCAGGAAGAAAACAGCCGCATATAGCACACGGGCTCTGCTCTTCCCTGGGAAGTGAGAAGTGCTTCCAGCACAGGCTCCAGTGTGCAAGAGCACATGGCTGTAAGACCTAGAGAGGAGAAGATGCAGCCCACAGCCTGCATCCTAGGTGGCCCAGTGATTTATCTGCAGCCTGGATCCATGGGAGTGCAGAGCCTGGGAACTGTGATCTGCTTGCCTGCCAGATCTGTGAGCTGGTACCTCCTGATGGGCTTGCCAAGAACATGTTGTGGCTGGTGTATTTTTTCCTTTTTCTCCAGGCAGCTGAGGGTGGCACCTGTGACTCTGGGAGGGAAAGCTGGACAGGTTTTTGGAGTGCTAATGATGATTAGTTTGTCTAAGCCAGCACAAACTATCAATGGGTTTGAAATGTTAATCAGGAGAAGGGCCTAGTGCTGAAGAGCTGCAGAATGAGAAATGAATGGGAAAGGGAGGGGAGGGAGGACAAGGGCTGGAGCGGGAAGAGATGCCTAAGTGGGGATTTGACACAAGTATTTTCAGCTGCTCAACTCTTTGCTCTCTGAGTGGGACAGATGCCTTCCTCTTCTGTGTGCCTGGAATACCTCACTTTGCTCAC
This sequence comes from Agelaius tricolor, assembly GCF_023055355.1. Lineage (NCBI taxonomy): Eukaryota > Metazoa > Chordata > Aves > Passeriformes > Icteridae > Agelaius > Agelaius tricolor. Next base: position 25,374,481 of record NW_027269269.1, read on the forward strand.
AGAAACACTACAACTGCAATTAACTTCACTCTGCCTGTATAGGAAAAGTATCCTTGAGGATTGCTTCCTAGATACTCCTCTGCTCCATCCAGGGAGTGACCTTGCTCCCCACCCCTATGAAATTTACCCTTCTGCTGCTCTCTACTGCTTGCTTGTTTGGTATTTTGGTATGCATTTACCTTTGCACAGTCCTGGAAGATACTCTCACACACACCTGGTTTCAGACAAACTGCTGCCTTGCAGGCTGCACTTTCCTGTGGAGTGCATGCATGGGTGGATTCTGATAAACACTAAAATATGTGCATGGTAAAAAAATGTTTGCGAACATGTTCCTCTCTCCTCTCTCTTCCTTTTGTAGATACCTGTGCACTTCCATATTTTTATCTCACACTTGCTGTGCATGCCTGTACTATCTTACACTCACATTGACATACAGGAAGATCATCCTCAGAGTACCTTTCCATGCTGTGCTGGCACTTTCAGCTCCTGAATTTATGTAGAACAGGATTGCTGCTCACACACCCTCTCCTGCTGGTAACCAATGAGTGGGCGTAGATGTGGGTGATGATGATGTCCCCTTATCACACCTCATCCTGATCATATGTAGATGTGAGACTGCTTTTTCACAGACTTTGCCAGGAGCTCCTGCTCATTCGTTGGGATGGTCTTTGGGCCCATGGAACAGGAAATACAATGGGGAAAAAATAAAAAAGAAAGAGAGAAAGAAACACATAATTTCATAGCTCTCTAAGCACAGACATGCCTAACTTCCTGCTTGAGGATCTGAGCCATACAGCTCACCCAATTAGTCAGTAACATAAGAACTGCCATACCAGGCAGAACCAAGAATCTGTCTAGCTGCCTTTTCCCCATATGTCTCCAGCAGTGACCTATAGTAGATGCCAAAAGGAAAATGTACGAGTGCTGTAAGTATATGATGTAACTAATGATGCCGCTCTGTTACAGTCACTGAGCTTCCAGTGATTTGCAACCCAGGAACCTCCTGAGCCAGTAGTGTTCACTTTGTTCTGAGTAGTTCCTTGTGGATTTACCTCACAGCTTTTTGAGGTTCTGCAGTGTCCTGTGGCAATGAGTTGCACAGCTGAACTCTGCTCTACCTGCTCTATTTTGCATTTGATCACCTGCCTGCTTCATTGAGTTTCCATTGCTCCCACTGGAAGACATAGTGAAAGATCTTTCTTATTCACTTGATGTGCAGTGCTCATGATTTTTTGTTTCTACGTCACATTTCTGCTCCATCATCCAAGCTCTAGCCTGAAGAAACCTGTCTTTTTCTGTGTGAAGAAACACACAAACAAGAATAAGCAGGAGGAGGCACTCCAAATATCCTTAGCTCATAGCATGTTTCAGACAGTAACTTTTTCTTCAAAGTGGTGCTAGAAGTCAACCTGTGAGTAACTCCTCAAAGCTCCATAGTCACATCCAAACCAGAAGTCATCTGTGGTCTTTTATATACAGAGATTTTGCTATCCCATATCTAACTTGCCACTAAAATGGCTTTTGAAGAACATGTGTTGACTGCATTTCCTGCATTCTTACTATTTTTTCCTCATTCTGGCCCTTTCCTGTCCTCAGCACCAAGCAGCAGCTCCCCTCACAGAGCATTGTGCTCCTCAGAGCAAGCTGACAGCTCACAAACCTGTCCAAATTAATGCAAGCTGGGAGTCTCTGGCCTGGCCTCAAGGTCAGTCCTGTGCTGTGCAAGACTCTTAGTCATTCCTCAGTGTGCATATTCCTGGGCATGTGCTTCTGGAGAAGAGATAAACGGGAGCTGTAATCAAAGCATCTGGCGAGAGTCATGGCCTTGATGCAGTCAGGTAATTAGTTGGATCCCTGGCATCCTGGGATTGCCACCTTCTGCATCTGTCCTTTTGCAAAGGAGAAGTTCTGCAGTCAGCTGCGCAACATAATCTCATCAGTGGCCATTGGGATTAGCTCTTGGCTTTACAAGGGAAGTAAGCAGCTCAGACAAGATGGAGAGAGCAAGAGCTCCTGTCTTGGAAACGGATTTAGAGATAAGGAATTCCACTAAAGGGTGACACAAAAGTGTGAGCAATAATAATAATAATTCATCTTCTTAATCAGGGAATCTTTTCACAGCAAGCAGAGCTTTTTGTGAATTTAGTTCTATGTCTTACTCTATGACACACAAACCATTTAAGTCAATGGCACCTTTTCCTTTAGCAGGCTTTGGATCAGAAACTCTGGCCAAAGAATTGGGTACCCCATTTTTATGTAACTGTCATTCCTGAGCATTTACTGAATGACTGGTAGGAATGTGAGCACTGCCTGTCCAGTGGATTGCCATGACTTTTTGTTCAGGTTCCGTGTACTCATCTTACGCGACCAGCACTCAGACCTACCTAGCTCTGCTTTTTCTCTCTGGTGAGGTGGCTGTCAAGTTTTCCAGAGAGCCATGCAAAATCTTCCAGTGTGGGTAGTTTAGCTGATACATGAAGTCAGCACCACAGTACTCCTGACTTTGTTTCTTTCCCCGGGGACAGTCTTGCAAACCAAAGCCATTTGTGTTAATGTTCACAGAAAGCGAGTAAAACGGGCCACGAACACAATCAAAACAAATCTGCTGTTTATATTTGAATGACTGTTTGGTCATGCTCTAATAGCAATAATCATCAGCGGTAGCAGCGGGGAGCCAGCATGCACGTTAACTGCATTACATTTTCATTTGACATGAGTAATTGTAACATTCACTGAAGTTGTTCTAATAGTTACGATACACTTGTTGGTCCACGAGGTGGAAAGTGGTAGAAGGCCAAATTAAGGTAGTTTATCTGACTCTCACTAATGAATTGCCCTACTCACAACTGATAATGTAGCAGAAGTAATCTGACTGTTGCTGATTATTTTTAAACCATATTTAAGGTACATCAGGCATTTCCTCTACTGCACGAATACATGTGATGATTGGAAATGGGCCCAGGCAGGAGTTGGTGTGAGCGCTGGGTGCAGAATCTGGATTTGGTTTACAGCTCTTCATCTCTTCATTCATGTGCAAACTAAATGAATACCCTGTATCGAGCCAGTCCCATGTTGTGTAGAGAAAAGGCAAGAATCAATTCTGTTATTTCTTTTAAACAAAGAAAATTCTCAGCTAATGAATGGATCAACACAGTCTCCAGCCTAATAATGTTGTATCAGGTTTTCTCAAGTCTTGCCCTGGTCTGAGAGCTGAGGTAGGGGCTATTAGATTGTGTGGTGGTTGAGATGGGGATCTGAGGTCCACTAGGTTTCAGCTCAAAGTGCCCAGCTGAAGGCTGAACCATGAGGTTCCATTTCAAAGCCATCTATAGTCATAAATGCCATGTTTGCTTTCGTATTCTATAAATTAAAATAAACAAACAAACAAAAAGAAAAAAAAAAACAGCTGAAAGCTGGGGATCTCACAACAGGGGCCTTTCCATAGCTACAGGAGATGCACACAAGCCAGCCTGGCCTCTGCCTCGGTGTGCTCCCACCAGCCTCCCACTGCTCCTGGCCGGCTGCTCGCCACCGCCCCAGGGTGACCTCCCTGCTTAGCACCCTGCAGCTTCTGCTCACGTTCACAGCAGGCTCTAAACGAAGTAGAATGAGGCTCCAATTACAGTTTTAACGAGGATGAAAATCCTGATTCCCATCTCGTGCTGAGTTCCCAGCTGTAGGAATTTATCAGATTGTTCCAGCCGGGCGGGCTCCGGCTCCTGGCTCTGCCGTGGCCTCTGCTGGGCAGTGCCTGCTGGCTGTGCTGCAGAGAGCAGAGTGCTCTCTGCTCAGCCAGGCCAGGCTGATTTCTCACACGGCAGCGAGCAGTCATTTTGTTCACTCATCTGCTCGCATTACTGTGGTATAATGATTTCCTAATTGCTTCTATTAAGCATATCCCTAAACAGCTACCTGTCCACCAGCCAGACTGTACTGGGGGCCATGTGGGATTGAAAACAGAGCCCTGGGAGACCCCTTGGACTGTATCTCTAAGGATTCAGTTTTTGTTTCCAGTCAAGGATGAAGTCAAACCCTTAATGTAAGTCTTTGCCTAAATCATAGTTAAGTTCTGTACAGGGGACAAGATGGGGGACATCCAGCATCTCCTCCCTCCAGTTCTGCCCTGTGGCATCCAGGCTCACCCAAAGCATTCCTGTGCTCAGCTTGACTCAGATGGATCCTCCACCTGGATAATCTCAACCTGTCATGGAACCAGTCTGGCCTGAGGGCTTCCTATGTGCTGCCCCTGCCTTCCCCTTGGGTCTGTATGTGCTCAGCCCTCATCAGTCCTATTTGCTCTCGCCCGTCTTTCCCTGCCCTTTGGTCTCATCTCTCCCTCATTCTATCACGTGGCTCACAAGGTAGTGCCAAGTCCGTCTTTTGTGTGCTCAGCACAAGGCAGCCCCGCATCAGCCCGAGCCTGTGTGTGCCCTGGCACAGAGAGGAAAGGAGGGGGAAAGATGGAAAGGTAACTGAAATGAAGAAGGGAAGTACAGTTGTGGAGTTGGCACAGGTGCTTCCCATGTAGTGCCAGGCAGCATTTTCAGACGGCAGCAGCACGTGGTGAACATCACTTTGCATATGAAAATCTAGTTAAGCTAACGAGGTCCTTAATTAGGGCTTTTATTATCTTTTAATTCTTTGCTTAAAGGAAAGTGATTACAAAGCTCATCTTTATGATACAGCAAACTAATCTTTCATTTCTGAAGTGTTTCTTTTCCTTCTCTTAACACAATAATGGGGAAAGGGAAGGAAAGAAAAAGGATGGAGAGGTGGGTGCAGAAAAGGAAAAATATGCAGGAAGGCTACAAAACAGAGGGTTTGAACCTGCACGCTCTTGCAATACCTTTTCCATGATGATCAGGAAAAACCTCAGAAACCTGTGACTGGGAATGAGTGGGTAGGAGAAGCAAAATATCAAAAAGGCAGTGTCACAGCAGGAAGTGGGGGGGCTATAGGTTTTTGCTGCAGGATCTGCACATCTGTGTCCCTGGCACAGGGCTTGCTGCTCCTCGGTGATTCTCAGCCACATCAAGTAGCTCAGCGGCCTTTGTCCACTAATCTCATAGATGATTTCTTAAAGGGACTTCCATAAAGGCCCCACAGATATCAAAGCAGAGTAATTGGGGCTGTAGGGATCCTGTCTGCTCTTCTAGATGCCCCCATACCGCACAGCCTATGAAATTGGAGGATAAACAGAGCTGATTAAAAGCAAACGCATACTGGAAAACTCTGCCAAGGTCTCCTTCTGCCCAGTACCCTTCACCCCGAGATTTCCCAGCCTGTGGCTCCCTTCACCAGCTTTCCCAGGATATTTCAGTTCCAATGACTGGCACCCTTTAGCTCCTTCTACATTTCCTACAGGCCTGCTAATTTTATCCCATTCTGTTAGATCCTCTGGCATACTAGTGCTGGGCTTCACACGGAGACTACTCTATACACTGAATCTTGACTTGTTATCACAGTCCTGTGAGTCTGACAAGCAGGTATCACGCTTTCTGTCTTTTGTGATATGGACATTCGTTGAAAGCTGCTAAATTCATGTTTCTTGCAAACACTGCCAACTTGGAACCTTGGTTACTGCTTCCCTTCATCTACCTCTAAAGAAAGGCACAATATGATATGCCACAAAGCCATATCCCCTAGCAGGGGGATGGTGATAGATCTCTCCAACACAAGGAGTGTAAAGCGGGGTCAGCTGCCCAAAACTGAGAAGCTTCAGAGCTTCCAGGTGGGAACTCCATCAAGGCAAATTCTTTGAGCCAAGACTGATCAGGTGCCCTGCTGCAGCTTGTGCATCTCAGTGCTGATGGAGGAGTAATCCTTTGGATGGATATAAAAATAGAGTGTGGATAATTTTTTGCTATTAGAGATCATGTGATATTTCCTATAAAAGCAGGGAAGTTAATATCAATTTCACCGAATTCCAATACAAGTCATTATATGCTACTTTCTGAATTTCTTCTCTTTGCAATTAAAATTTCTATCTCTTCTCCTTTTCTTTTTCAGAGTGCTTCAGCACTGCAAAGCAGTTTCTTCATTCCTTACCACAGCGACATTTCAGTTTTTGCTGATACAATCTTTGCTGTATGTATTTAGAATGTATCAGAAAACACAGTTTGGTGTATTAATGCTATTCACTTTTCACTGCCATGATAGCAATGTTTGCTGTGCACTTTTTAATCCAATTACAATCCAAATGAAAATAAAATAATTTTTTACACCCTCAACTTGCAGTTGAAGCTAGGAACATTGTGTGTTAGACACTGAGCATCAAACAGCAATTTGTGCCTTTGAATTCTTTTTCCCTGGTAAAAGATCATCAGCTTTATCTATGAAGTTGTAGATGATGCCAAAGACAAATGGACTGATTTTGCAAGGTGCTTACTGTCTGCATTTCCAACTCAAGCTAATGCTTAGTATCTGTGAAAATTAGGCAAAAGATTTTTTACAACCACTTTGAACTGCTTTGTAGTCTCTTTTCTCCATATCCTTCACATTTGTCTAGATTTTAGCAAGTTTAGAGGAGCAAATAAAATTACTAGCGCTTCTTTGTCAACCTGGAAATAGTTTCTGTCTTTTCTGCTTAGAAATCTCAGCCTAAACAGGTGAGCACGTATTACAGCTTTTCAGAAAATATCATTATGATATTTTTAAGCTGGTGGATTACTGTCGCCGTCTTTAACTGTTTATTTCCATGTTCATATTATTCATATTAATCTCCCCAATACAAGGTAGCTTAATTTTCCAATAATTCCTTGAGGAGATATTGACCCTAGTTAGAATTGGAATGAGCAATAGAATACAGTTTATCATATTCATTAATTTCTGTAGATCTAATTTACATTGTAAGATGGATATCCTGCTGATGCAATTGTTTTACCTGGAGCCCCAGTTAAGTCATCTTTGCCCAAACGCTGGCCACAATGTGCTAGAGCCCAGGTATTTTACTTACTGGATCAGCATCTCTTTCTGGCTTCCTGCAATACTTGCCAAAATCTTCCTTTGCATTATCTTCCTTGTACCCAAATTAAAACATCATCCATTAAAAGTCTGACATCTCATAATCCCTCAAAGATCTGTGCAATTACTCTTTGTAGTACCTTGGGATCAGAACTTTTACCAAATGGCCTTTGCTTAAATTCTCTGTATAGTATCCAAATGGTGTATTAAAAATCACTAGCTTAGAGCCCAAGCTAACTTTTTTTCCTTCAAAAATGACTATGTTACCTTAATTCTTTAGAATATATTTATTTTTCCACTAAGATCTTAGCTGTCCTTTCTTTAGTGATTTTGATCAGATACTATACAGACTTTATGGCTTCATTTTGGTTATGTGAATCAATACACATCCATAGCATATTTGACTTCTCAGTTACAACCACGTAATTCTTTCAAACTATAAATTGTTCTTCTGTACCAATAAGTGCTTGCTTTTTTTCCTATGATTAAATTCATTTTTCCTGCTCATTAGGGCAAACAGTGCCTTTTTCTTGATGGGCATCACATGGGAGCGATTAATTTATCAAAGTGGTGTTTGGAGATGTGAGGATTGCATAGTCTGTTTAGGATTCTGTAGTGCTTATAACACACATCCCTTTTCACCAACTTGGACTGTGTTGTTTTCAAGTCCCAGTATTTTTCCTGGAACACATTGCAGTCACCCAATTTAAAATAATACAACCATGCCATTAATGTTTAGCTGTGCGTGCCTGTCTGAGCCATTTATTTTGCACTCTGTGTCTACAGAAATATCTCTGCCATTTTCTCTGTTCTCTAATGTGAAGACTCTCCTGGTTTAAATGTATCTGCTGCAACTCTGATTTTTTTTTTGTCTTTGTATTTATATATTTATATGTTTGTGGCTAGGGTATTGTGATTATCAAAGTTACTTTTATTTCCCTTCTGGATTCTTTTTTGGATTCCCGTAATCTCCAGCTTTCTGAAATGATGCAGTATGGACACTCATTCATCACTGAGTCACACAAAGCCCAACTGTGCATTCCACTGCCTTTTAAAGTGTCTCTGTTCCCGAGTGAAGATTATATACCCTCTTCTTCACAGGTTTGCATCCATCTGGGGTCTGATCCAATGCCCCCAAAAGCCTGTGGAATCATCCTAGTTGCCTTCAATGGGTTTTAAATAAGGCTTCAGTCATTTTGTCCCAAGGCTACAAATTTCTCTTTCATTTAAGGCTTGTGGAGCTCTTCAAATTCATGTGACTGAGCTTAAATGTCTATCCAGTCCCCAGTGCATCAGCTAGATCAATTACCCATGGTTGCAATGTTTTTAAATGATCACATTTTGTATAGTAGCAGCTTCTCTCTCTGATTTTCAGAGCCTGAGCCAAATCCTCCCCAGTTGCTTCTCCTCCCCTGCAAAAGCAGTGCACGCCAACAAACACCACCGAGTCCACCATGTGTATGGTACTGCAGCTTTTTAAGAGCCTCCTCTGCAGCTTATTGGGACTGGGCAACTGTTCAAACTCTTCCTGATGCTCTCTTTTCTGTTCAGATTTCTTGACAATTCAGAGAATTTGGGGGAAATAAACACTCCCATCTCTAATTTGTGTCAGGGTTCAGTGGGCACCAAGGGAGAGCGACACCATTGTCATGAAAAGGAAGATTATGCTCTTTTACATAAGGGTATACTTGGATCCCGGAGACATCTGAGTGATACCGGGTATGTTTGGAATTTTAATACACATGCTATTAATACAGTCCATCCTGTGTTAATGTAATGCCTTGTTAGCTCCAAAAGCTAGGCCTGAAACTAAACACCTCCATGGTTAGAAAAAGCATCCAGCCTGGGATTGAACCAGCTCTGTCTATGAGCCATAAAGATACAATATTGGATAAGAAACAGAGCAAAAAGCTGAAAGTTGCAAGCTAGCCTTCCTAGCTGCCATCAACAAGAGAAGATGAAACACAGGAAAAAAGAATTAACTATGAGGCATCCATCAAAGTCTTTCTCAAGGTGAATAATTACACTCTCTGTTAATTACACGTAGTACCATAGCTTGGCTTTCATGATATATGTCAGGTTTTATTGCTCTTGTTGTCAGTTTCTGGATGTCATAACTCTGCTCCCCAGCAGCCTGTCTTCAGGATGTGCTATGGTAAATGAATTCCATGAAAAAAGCATTTGCTAATGTTTGTTTCCCCAGGAACAGCAGTGCAATAGGGTGGTTGCAGACCTTGCACCAAGCTCTCCCAGCAGGATGGTGCTCAGAGCTGGTTAACTTCTGCACCTTCTACAGGGCCCTGAGATTAAACCTAAGTAGTAAACCTAAGTAACTCTTGCTACAGCAGGCAGGGAGATGTTTCTTTGTACAGGCTTTATCATGCTGCCTCTAATCTTATTCATTAACCTGACAGGTCACCATTGCTGCCTTGGGTTATCCCTGGCTCTCCTAACCCACCCAAGCACCTCTGCTTGCTAGAGTGAGAAGACCCATTTTAGAGGTCTTCTCACTCTAGTGTGAGGTTTCATGTCTCTCTCCCTGCATATTGGCAAGCCTCATTTTCAGTACTGTGCTTATTTTTCTTTCAGAAGTGTTTCTTGGATGAATTTTGTTTACAATTACAGAATCACAGAAATAAGCAATGAAAAAATGTATATGCTTATAAAAGTCCTGTCAGGCTGAGCTCATCCAACCAAGGAGAATTATCAGTATTATTTTACTTCCCTTTGTCATACCAAATGATTTACTAGCCAGCTTTTGAAGTGCATATGAATTCTTGGAAGAGTTATGATAGGACGTTGTGTTTCAACTTATTCAAATAGAAATGTGTGAGGATGCTGTTGTTTTGTCCCTTTCCTTGCCAAAAATAAACACATTTCATTTCACATCTGAAATTTTTAATTTGCTCTAGCCATGGGGAAATTTTTATGTTTAGTCCATGGGCTGAAATGGGCTTATGTTCTCATCAATTTTGTTTTGAGTTCATTTGCATAAGGAAAAAATTAATCAAAAATGTCTATGTGCCAGAATTTCATGAAGAAACATTGCCAAATTTTGGCTGCAAATAATATTTCCAGCTCTGGTGATCAGGATGAATAAGAAAGAGCAAAAGTTCTCACAGAAATTTTTTGTCTGGTTCTCCCATGTTCTTTGTTATGGTTAGTATTTGCAGGCCTGAAAATACTTACTATGTTTAACACCCCTGTGAAAAAATAGGAATTATCTTTTTCTTTCTTGTGAGAGGCTCAGAAAGGGGGAGACTGAAGATGGGTCAAACCACCCAAATGAAATACCCAGTTTAAGGTGGGATGCAGTGTTGTCTGGACCTGTGATCTTTCTCTGTAGCTTGTAAAGGGAGCTTATGATAGAAGTTCATCTTGAAGGTATGATGTTAGACTAGATGAATCCTGCTCTGTACGGTGGGTATCCATGGGAGGTGTCTTTGACTGCAGGAAATCTCTGGCAGAGAAGGAAATGAAACTGCTCCAGGGATCCCAGGAAAATCATGGAACCTTCTTCCTTCTATGGCATTTCAGGCAACCTCTGCTGTCACAGATTTCAGAATAGAGAAGTGCTGATGCAAGCCAGCTAGAGTCCAGATAGAATAGCACTCACATTGCAAGCAAGCAGAAAAATAAGCACTCTGAGCACAGAAGAGATGCACTGATGCAGAGGATTAAAGCCAAAAAACACCTTGGCTTTCTGAGGCAAGTCTGGGTCAATACTGGTCTTACCTGGCCACGCCTTGAGCAGGGGGTTGGACTAGAAACCTTAAGTGACCCTTTTTCACCTGCAGGGTTCTGCACACCTCTGACTCCCTGTTTGTTCTGTGGCCTGGTCTACAGTCCTGCAGTGGGGTTGTTGCCTGCACCATGTCGCTCTTTGCCACCAGCCAGGCTGTAGGTACTGAAGATCTCTGTGGCCTTTTCTTGATGAAATCTTGAAGCCCTCTGTGTCCATCCTGATCAAATTCTCCTAACACAGTGGTATAGAGACATCCTGGGAACACACTGGAGTTCCAGAGAGAAGTGGCAGGGAACAGTTGCCCCTTTGGCTACTCAGAAAGGCTTGCAAGTAGGTGTGAGCAGCCTTCAGAGATCCTCGTGCTCATAGGAAGGAGTTGGACATAGCATCTCTGGTGCTCCCCCTTCTACAGGGGCTCTCAGGAAATGCAGGATAGATGCACAGGATGGGGCAGGTCAGGGCTTTGCTCCCTACAGGATTAGAACAGCTCCCACTGAATCACCACCTCAGCTGCCAGCCATGCCCACAAGCCAGCAGCCTCAGCCCTGGCCCTTGCAGTTCATGAGGTGGGGGCTGTGGGGAGGGTAGGGAGGATACCTCTCCCTGCCTTGCTGTAGAGGTCTAACCCTGTCTGGATGCCCACCAAAGCCACTCTAACCCTGCCCTGCTCAAGTAGACAGGGAAGACAAAATCCAACAAATGGTTCATGGCTTGAGATATGGACCAAGAGAGACCACTCATCAAATATCATCATGAGCAAAACAGACTCAAATTTGGGATATTAATTGAATTTATTACCAATCAAAATGGGAACAGGATAATGGAAAGTAAAATAAATCTTAAAAAACACCTTTTCCCTAACCCTCCTTCATTCCCAGGTTCTACTTCATCCCCTCCAGTGGCATGAGGAGACAGGGAATGGGATTGTGGTCAGCTCATCTCATCTTGTTCCTGATGCTGCTCAGGAAGAAAAGTCACTCCTCTCTTCTCTGGCCACAATTACAGCTTCACAACAACATTTTTCCCCTTCTTAAAATGTTATGACAGTGGCATTACCAGCATCTCTGATTGGCTTAGCCTTGGCCAGCAGCAGGTCCACCTTGGAGCCAGCTGGCACTGGATCTGCTGGACATAGGGGAAGCTTCTGGCAGTTTCTCACAGAAGCCACCCCTGTAGCCCCTGCTCTGCTACCACAACCTTGTCACACAAACCCCAGACACTTGCTCTCCTTGCCCCTTAGAGTGGGCTGGGGGGAGGAGCAGGGCATAGCCCTTGCATCCAGAATGGATCTCACCCATGGATCTTGTTATGCTCTCAGATCACTTGGCAGTGGTTTAGCTTCCTTTGGAAACCAGAGTCTTTTCAAATATGGCAGTGATAATTGCCTAAAATTGCTTTTAACCATGCTAAAATCACACATAATTCCTAGAGCAGTGAATCAGATGCACTCTCATTTGTTGTGTGGTCCACTGTCCCATTTGGCTAGGACAGTTGTAATGACACCAACCCTTGGGGCTTCCCTGATGTCTGATAACTCATAGTCTTTCCTTTTCTGGAAGGGGAGGCCATCACTGGACCTCTGTCCTTTTGGCTACATTTCTGAAATTTGGATGGATGGATTGATGGAGTAGTTGGGAAATCACTGTTTCTGTGCCAGGGCTAATTGAAACAGTCTCTTTGGTATCTTGGGTAGCAGCAGGTCCAGCTATGCTCTGCCTTCTCATGTAACTGCACTACAGTCATGTGAAGCCAGATCCACAAAGGCAGGAATGTCGTGAAGAGCCCAGGAAAGCTTTTGGAATTTTGGTGTTTGTTTCTGCTCCCCATCCCTAAAGATTGAATCCATGTCTCTGTCTTTGAGCTCAGGGCTGTTCTCTTGGTAGCTTCCAGGTTGCACTGTGATCGCAGGAACAGTTCTGCTACCACCAAGGTAATTTTTCTGCCAGTAAGTAGTTCTGTAAGGTATTTTTTACCATTCAGCCTCCCAAATAAACTGCCTTAGCAGAATCTGCTGTCCTGGTTGTCAAGAAGTTGGAAAGCTTGCTGTAGAAAATCAGTGGCATTTGGAGATGAGTGAAAAAAAATATAACTCCAAATGTAAGCAATCTTAATGAAGCCCTTATATAGATATTTGTGTATTTATTGTTAGCTTTCTCTGTAAAAATTTGGTGTGTGGGGGAGTGATTTAATTCAATTACTTCAAGATTGTGCTTAAAAGTATTCCCTTAAGATCTCAGCATGTCTCTTTACCCATCAACACATTCGAAGACAGTCTGCACAATGGAAATCTGAGATATCACATTCAATCTAAGTCCCACACAGCGTCTCTTGTTTTACCTAAACCAGCTTATGCCTCCTCTCTAGGAAAATGTTGCCCAGACACTTGGGACTTTATAAAAGCACATGCTAACAGGCTTGGAGTCACAATGAAGGTTGTAGTTTTCTATAATAAATACTATCTTTGACTTGATGCCAATGAAACCCTTGCTATGATACAGACTCTCCCTGAAGTTCATAAGGCAGAGGGTTGGAGATTTTATCCTGCAGAGCAGGAAACACGTTTTAGGAATTGCACCTGAAGCATTTCTTTTTCTGATTGCATCTTTCAAACATCATTTTTAGGGGAAAGCAAGGTTGATGCCAGCATTTAAAGTGAACAATTCCAAAGAGTCTTAAAATAGGAACTCAAAGGGTCCTTAAAAACAAGCTAATCTGTCTACCTTGATGCAGTCACCGGTACATCTGTTATTCCTGACATATGATTTATTTGAAAGCTGTCCAGTACCAGAAAGACTATGCCCTTCCCAAGCAGACTTTCTAATACTTTCCCAAGCTTACCAATAGAGCTTTCATTCTGCTTGCTAGTTAGCGTGCATCCTTCTTTCTGAAATTGAAGTCAGTTACTCCTTGCTCTCTCTGCAGTGGACATGGAGAACAAATGATTTTTCCCCTTTTTAAACAATATTTTATATACATGAAGATTCTTGTCATACCTCCTCCAGTCTTCTCTTCCACTGACTTTCAATTTACCCTGAAAGAGGTGTTTTCTAGAAGCATAAATATTCTTGTTCGCTTTCCTCTAGGGTCTTTTCTTGGGCCCACATCTTTCTTAAAGTGTCATGCCCAAAACAGGACACAGTATTCCAGCAGAAGCCACTCAGAGCTTGGTAGAGTGGAAAGATCATATTATGTGTCCAGATCCCTATGTCTGCATGGTATTTGTCTTTTTCTCAGTGTTATAATACTGCTCAGATAAGTCCAGCTGGCAAATCACTGCATTCTGCCCACCTCAGATTATTTTCTTTTTGAAGAACTTTTGATTATTTAATTGTTCCCTTATCTTGTCCGTGTGGTTGTATCTCCCTGTTAAAGGCTTTAATAGATCTTTGTTGTATTCATTCAGTGTTTAAGAGTTTTTCTCCACATTGTTAAGATCCATTTCAATTCTTATGTTAGCTTTCAGCGGTCAGGTATCATCTACATAATTTATGAACCAGATCTCTACTCTGTACCATTGTTTGGTTAGAGGATAATATGTTCAGCACATTTGTCCTGGGAGAGAGCCCTGAGCATCTCACTCGGTGCAGTTTCCCTTGTTGACAGAAACCACTGAGAGAGGCCCTCTGAGTCAGTCTGTGACACTGGTTTTATTCCTACCCTTGAGTAGCTACTAGTCCATGTTTTCTGAGATTGCTGAAGAGAATATCACAGTCACCAGTCACAAATCCTACTAAAAGTCAAGATATATGGCATCTACTGCTTGTCACCTGTGCCCAAGGCCCATTACCTGTCATACAAAGAAATTAAATTGGCTTGACACAATTTCTTTCTGACAATTCAACAGGGTCTGTTACTCATCTCTTTGTAGTTATCCTTTTAGCTTTCTACATACAGTTCGATTATTTGTTTCAATATATTTTCTTGGGATGAAGTTCAACTCAGTGGTCTGTAATTCTCTAGCATAATTTTTTAAAGCTAGGCACCATGTTTCTCCTTTCCAGACTTCTTGAGTCTGTTCTGTTCTCTATGATTCATGTACTCTATGAACTGGAATTGCTTCAGCTGCTTCTCTTAAGTATTCAAAGCAAGAGGTTTGTCAGGACCAGCCAGCTTGAATACACATTCCTCTGGGTCTTTTTTCTTGGCTTTCATGCCATTGGCATTAATAGCATAGTGTTAGATGCTTGCACTTGACCTACTTAATGAACTGTCCTCCAGAAATTATTCAGCCTTTAGACTGTCATCTGTCCCTTTTCATTAACACTTTCTTTTTGTTCTCCTCTCCGCTAGTGAATAAAGGGGATGCTTGTTGCTTTTTGATTGAATCTGTGCATCATTTATATCCTCCCCCCATCTAGTAGCTGGACCTTGGGTCTGTGCTCCCTTCATACAAGATCAAAGGAAGTGCTCATGATTTAGTCATGTCCTCCTGCCTTCCTATGTGCTGCAATAGGACATTGGGTGTCTCAGTGCTGTTTCTCTGAGAAATTGTCAGCTTTCCTTGTTTCCTTTAGAATCACTTCCATTGGAGCCTACCTATCTGTTTTCGGTGTGTATTCTCTGCTTCATTAAAGTTCCTGCTTTTGTGTTGTTTTACTTCTTACTCTTTGTGTGGGGTCTGAACTCTGTCATTGCTCATTCACTTCCACCAAAGTTGCCTTCTGCTTTTCCAGTCCCAGTTCACCTTGGTTCCAGGTATTAAGCAAACTTGTATTACCAAAGAGATTCTGTCTTTGGGACTGCAGCTCTTTCTGCTCCAGAGCTTTTTGCTGTGGTGATGGTGTTTCCCTCTCACTTGTTCCTTCTCCTTGTCTGTCCCTGAGTTGATGTAGGTCGAACAGCAAAGCTTGTAAGCAGTGGCTGAGCTGCAGAGGCACAGGATCAGAGCTGCTGCAGAACTGCCCTTCTCCCACTGGGTCACTGGTTAGCAGTTTTGTTTACTTGGGCTTTTGTATTCCTTTGGGTTTGCCTCACATTGCATGAACTTCATGGATGCTTTGCGTTTGTTTTGTTCTCATTTAATGCTCATTGAAGTCGAACAGCCAGTTCTTGCAGCTCTGCTTTGATTTACCTACCAGTACCAGGAAGAACCTGATTGTGTGACCGTGTCAAATCCGGTCACTCCTACAGTTGATTCAAGTCCACATTAAGATATCCTCTCTAACATAAGTGGCTTCTCAAGTGTCTTCCCTTTCACATTTTTCTTTTTTTTTTCTTTTTATTTTGAATCTCCGGTTCCATTGCCACAACTGTGTAAAAGTAGTAAATCATAAAAATACAAAACGTAACCAATGCCTGGTTTTGCTTCCATGTTGTTTTATATGGAAACTATTTTACATTTCAATCTTAAAGTTGTGTTAAAAATTTTAACAAGTGTTTACTTCTGTAAAATAAATTTGTGGTTTGTAGTTTTCTGCTTGTAGTATTCTGCTGATGGTAAATAATTTTTGCAAGGACTCTGATGAATGAATTCTACTAAGTGAAGTTATTCTGAAATGAATGTAGCTTTTCTGTAGTTAAAGTTTCAACTGGAGTTTACCTGATTTTGAACAGATGTTTTCCTTATGAGATAGATAAACAAAGGAATAAAACTGTCCCCAAAAGACAGACCATGTGAAGTCTTGAGTAAGAGGTTTTTTACCTACTAAGAAATGAACAGGATTCCCTGGATTGCTGCCTATAGCTACCTGAAGATAGAATTTTTTAGATGGAAAAATGTCCTTTAATTCACTTTGGCACTTAATGGCACAAGAACAAAAAAAAAAACAAACTATGCAAAAACAAATCAGAGATTAAAAAGCTACTCTAGTAGACTCATCTTGTTGAATCTAATGCACAAGAGCACTGAAAATTAGTTGATTGAACTCTAATTTTAAAAGTCACTGACATTATAAAAAAATGTCAGAGGGCATGTCTTCAGAAACAGGCTTAAAATAGGATGTCAGATGACTGCTGAAGACCTAAGTCTTTTTTCTGTTTCTATTCTTAATTTGTTTAGCAGTTTGCAAATATTGAAACTACAAAGCAATTGTCAAAAAGGATTTTTAGCAGAAATTCCCAACCCCTGGCAACATTCAGATGACCTGCATACATATAATAATGCAACAAGCAAACAAAAACCCTCTTCAGGAGGAGTTGAACTGAGCCCTAAGGGGGAAAAAACCAAAAACTCTACCACAAGTTTTCTCTCTTCCCTTTAAATTGTATCACCCTTTGTTCAGGACAGTGCTTTCAGTAGGAACAATTTGTTGGTGACTTTCTTTTCTGATGATGATAAGAATTAAGTCTGTCTGAAGAGCTCTGTGTTGATATAGGCAAACCAAGGAGACCCATTGCTTCATTTTCTGTTCCAGAAACATGTCCTTAGTTTGTAGGTGATTGTTCATTTTGGATTTTCTTAAAATAAGTTTTCTGTAGTAAGATGGCAAATGGAAATGCCCTGTGCTGATTTGAAAATGCAGTCATAAATTGTGGCTAGTGTTCAGAAGCTGTTACAAATGATTGGTGAAATAAGGGAAGCTCGTTAAGTTTTGGGCAGTCAACTTCAAGTGGGAATAACCTGAGATGGAGGGGAAGAGGAGGGCAGATGGACAGCCACACACATGGCTGAGGAATATTTTCTGCAGAGAAGGAAGAGGGAAAGAGAAATAACTTCTACCAGTAAAACAAACATGTCAGGTATTAATACCAAGTGATGCTGCACATCCTAAAACCTCATGTCTGTCCCATCCCTGGATACTTGAGCTTCTCAAGGAGCAGAATCTCAATGATTAAAATTTGTCTTCTGGTGGTTTAAGTCATATAGAAATTTGTGACCATTCATCTTAAAATTCCAAGCTGCAAAGTGTAGAGCTGTAGGAGCTACCTGTCAGCATCTCAAGTCTCTCTGCATTAGGACAGAGGCAGGGCATTTTAGGTCGGTGTGATGGCTGTCATCCTTACTCCTGAGCCAGAGCCTTTAGAGAGCAGGAAAAACCAGAAGAAGCTTGGTCACATGGAGGAGCAAAAATGCATGTTTTCACAGTGGTCAATTTCAAGTATGAAAGCAGGTAGTGGGAGGAATTTTACTGCTCGAAAGAAAAAAACAGTTGTGTTTCTTATTTATGCGTTAGGATGCTTAGCTGCATAGCAGGCTCATCCCAAAAACTATCACCAAGTGCTGAGGAAAAAGAGTCAGAATACAACTGAAAGTGCTTTTTAGTATTCTTATAGATTTTTCAGCTTCTTATGCCAGCCAAAGTAAAGAACAATTGATTGGGGAAACCTCAGTAGAGCCTGTGAGTTTTCTCTAGGATGCATTTCTAGAAGGGTGAGTATCAATTTCCAGCCTCTGCTTGCAGCTCTGGAGGTCTGGGACAAGGATGGGCTTGAGCTTTGTCTGAGTTTGGGGCTGGAGCCAGCGCTGGAGTCTGGGCTGCTCCTGGGGGCTTGGATCATCTGTGTTCCACCGGGGCACAGGGGTGACATGGCGCGGGAGCCAGAGAAAAAGCTTAAGTGTGCCGGGGGGACTTGGGGAGGCAGAGCACAGCAAGCCTGCTCACATCAAGGGAAGCTGAATTGCACATGGGCCCAGCACGTGAGACACAAATAAATATAGCAGCCTGGTGAGTGCCCAGCTGGGGCGAGCTTTATTTTGCTTTTTAAAGGAATGCTGTCAATTCCTATTTGGCTGATGATTTTTTGCTTTGTTTAAAAGGGAAAAAAAAAAAAAGAAAAAAAGAGAAAAGGTGGTGGTTGTTGGTTTTTCTCCCCCATACAAGCCAAGAGTAAGTAATTTCCATTAAGTCATTTTTATAAAAGTTCCAGTGCCAAGGGTTGTCTTAAAAACTGCTTCCTTGTCACCTGATACTTAAATTCACTGGAGAGAAAAAGGAAAGCTGCCACATTGATTTTCATTGTCCAGGCTGAGAAGAGACAAAAAGCTATCGGGTAGGGAGAAAGACAGAATAAGAATACTCCTCCTAACGATAATCTAAGTCATTGTTTGCAATAAGAATTAGGGGATATGTTCCTTTAAAAAGCATTGTTGCTTTTTAAGTGGCTAGCTCTCCTGTAAACAAATCTTGGAAAACGCCAGTGGAATTAGATGTATTTCAATTAAGGAACTCAAAGGAAGTAGGATTTTACCTACAGCAGAGTATGGAAATGAGGATGGGAGAGTAAGGCATTTTACAAAGCAAAATATAAGTTCCTTTGAGTAAACAGAGAAGTAACAGCTGTGAAATGTTGCTAGCAGAAATTAAATGTTGTGGCCAAAAGGTTTGTTTTGTTTTTTTCCTGTTTGCTAAGGCGTAATTGTTCAGGTACAAACAATCAATCAATCTGCAAGTGTAAGAAAGGGTCAGGGTGTCCATTTCATCAAACCAGACGAGTACATTACTTACTGCCAGATTAAATTGTCCGGAGGTGGGAAGGATGTCAAAACGTCATGCCTTCGATAAATTTGTTTTCCTGCAGACAGTGATTTTTTTGAGTGCCTGGCTGTGGTTGTTAGAAGTGCATCTTGCAGAAATGGATGGTTGTTGCCCACCAGGTGGGCAGAACTAGGGTGTTTTGGAAGATGCACCAGTGTGTTTAATGAGTCAGTTTTTATTTTGCCAGATCTTATACAGCAAGATACAGTGGCTTCCCTTTTCCTTTACATATTTATTAGCTGTTAGATGTCTAGAAGAGAAGTTCAGGTGCAGCATCCAGAGGTTTCTGTGTCCATATGCATATGTGAGTTTTATGAAGTTTGAATCCTTACTGGCATCAGAATATCTAAGTGTGACTCAAGCTGCATGTGTGCATAGCTATTTACAGATGCAACTCATGATGATCATTAAATTCAAATTAATGAATCCTACGCAAGGTTTAAATTTCTTTATGTGGGGCCCAAATTTCTGCTGGTACTCTGTACAGGCTAATTTGTGATGAGCTTGAGGATCCTTTTTGTCCCCCTGTTGTCAGGGACAGATGGAGATAACCAGCTCTTCGCCTCATGATTCTCTTTGCTACAGAAAGTGCAAAATTTCTGTCTTTTTAATGATTTTTTAAAACAATTTATTAATTAGCCACCTGCAGAAATTTGAAAACAGCAATCAGTATAAAAAAAAAAAAAGACTAACAGCTTGAAGAGATGGATAATTTTTACTTTTTTGGAGGCACTTCTGTAGGAGCAAACTGACTGCCTGGATTGTATTTTATATTGAATCCAGGGCAAACACAAGGTTTATGCAAATAGCAAAAATACTAAGTGTCGCATATAATTGGGGCCAAAATTTTAACCTCTAGAAATAAAAAAACAGAGCAAAAGTAATGGAAAAGTCTAATCTGCTTTAGTACAGCACAGGATGAATTTTGTGTTTTCTGTATGCAGCAATTTGCTACTTCCAGAGCAAGTGGAGAGTGTTTTGATGATTTCCATGTCTTCAGTGGAAAAGAGTCTTCTGTGTTTTAGGATATTTTCATTTTGTCTAAAACTAGAAAAGCTCCTTGATCCAGTGATTTCAGCTTTTGGAAGGTTTTCCAGCTAGCACTGGCTAGCAGAATGCCAACTAGATACATGCTTAGTTTGCTACACCTAACTGTATTTGTGACTTGCACCTTGTTTTCTTCAACTGCTGCTTATGTGCATGTTTTCAAAGAGATTTGAATTTTGAGTAACTTAGAGAGATTAAAAAAACCCTGGTTCAGTGGGTTTTTTTGGTTTTTTTTTGGGGGGGAGTACTTTGCTTTGTCTATTCAAGTGAAAGAAGGTAAGGAAACATTTAGTCTCACAAAGGCTCAGTCTGGCATTGCCTTCCTCTTTGAATTGCAGGTCCAAATTCTTCAAATTGCAGTGAGGAGGAGGGAAGGGAGGAAAACAATCTTTTTACCTTCAGTGCAAAACCCTGCAATTATGAGATGAAGTTAGAGGAAAGCATATGAAGAGTTATTTAAGTCAGAGCTGAGAGTGGAAACTGATTACAACCTCAGCTCTGAAGAGACTCCAGCCCTTCCGTAATATAATGGCAAGTCTTGAAGTTTCTGTCTTTCCAGGAACTGCCACTTTAATTATCTTAAATCAATGCATGAAGACTGAAGTGAGGAAGGGTGTTCAGAAGCCAGAGGTGTCCATTCTCAGTTGCCTCAGACATGTCAACTTCTTTGTCTGTGAGATCTTCTGGTCACATTGGTTACAGGTGGTTTTACCAGCCAGCAAATACAGCGACATAGGAAGGTCAAGGGGATCCCCTGGCCCGAGTCTTGCAGCAACTGGGAATTGGTGATGGAGGGAGGCACTCAGAGCAGATCAAGGCAGAAACAGCCTTTACTGTAATGTTGCAGGGCTAAGGAAACAGGTTTGATCAGATCTGGGTCTTGGCAGCTTGCAGGTGGTGGCTGTTTTTCCTGTGGCAGCTGAGGAGGGAACATCCTGGGTATGCAGTGTTTCTTCCTGCAGGTTCCTCATGTCCAGCAGCAGAAGTGCAGGAAGAACAGGAGGGTTCAGCCTGTTTGCCTTCATCTGCTCATCTCAGAGCAGCCAAGTGCCCTGCAAAGAAAGCATTAAGTGACTCCATGTAATGTTTTGCTTTCTCTCTTTGCATCCAGATGTGAATGTTGATTCTCTCCCTTTGCTTTCTCTCTTTCTGTCTATAATAGAAAAGAATAATTTATGGACTAAGCCCAGGCTGGGCAATGGTTCCCCACTCTTGTCTGGTTGGGAGCAGACCCAAGGAAAAGGGTTGCTATCCTTTTTTTCTGTGTGAGCAGCAGTGCTTGAGAAAGGGGCTTCCATCAGTCCGTTTGGGAAAATTATGCTATTTTTTACAGGTTTTTTTAACTGATTGTACCTATTTTCTGTGTCCTCACAGTCACCTGTAGTGGCACAACTGAACAGATGCAAATGGCACTCAGACAAGAGGATGGGGTGATGGGAAGCTCTTATGCTGACTTCATAGCACAAGAAAATGTATCTGGCAAACCAATCTTGGTCCTCTCAGCATGTCTGACTTTGGGAGCTTGGTAATTCAGAGTTGGCCACCAGTTCCTCATTTTAGGAATGAGCAACAGAGAAGAAATTAAGGCAATAACAACAGCTGTCAGAATATAGCCTTTTTAGTGGTATATTGGAAAGGAAGTTTGGCCTGTGTTAGTCTCAACTGAGAATGCATCAGCAAATGCTGGGAAAGATGAAGAAATGAGTATGCAGCAGTGTCTGTTCCCAAGTTTGCTGTAAACCATATGTCTGTCGGTAGCATATATAAATACTGAGTAGGTGAATAGGTGACTCATATTCAATTGGCCAGATATTACGATTACCAGCACTGCCCAGCCATGCAGGCACTGCCAAATAACTTTCAGGCATTTAGCACCTGTGGATGCTGTCCCTGTCACCACGCCAGAACTGGCTGCCATCAAATAACAGCAGCTCTGGCCCCTTGGTGTTGTCTGCCTGTCTTGCTGAGCCAAGCTTCATGCACTCAGGAATTGTTCTACCTCCAAATGAGCGAGAGCCACTCTGCTTGGTATTGCTGTGTGCTTCTGTACCATACAACAGTGAAGGCAATAAGAAAGAGGCAATTTCCCCCTGAACTGCAGGTAACACAAATGCAATTAGCTGTATTGGTGTTTGGCCAGTGAAAATACGGGAACATTCTTGGAAGCCGGAGAGTTAGTGATGTTAAATCTTCATGAGCGGCCAAAGTCTGTCCTCTCCTACTACTTTCTTTTTGCTGCCTTAATGTATAAATTTCTACCTTTGAATTGTAGGTAATTAAGCTGGACTCCTCCGTGCGGAAATGTCACACTTACCACCTATGGGCTTCCGATCTCCAGCTTTAAAAGGAATTATTCTTCCTGCAGCTCCTGCTTCTCCTGTGTTCCACTCTTATTAACCTTGTAGCCACAGAGAACAGTCTCTCCTGTGCTTTCATTAGATCTGCTTTCTAAAGAAATGTAACCAGAAACCAAAGGAAAATATTCAAAGTAAAGATTTGACTTCTTTCACTTGTGGAGGGAGGTGACAATGTGGAAAGAATCCTTCTAGCTCTTTTGGTCCCTTCTGACCTGGTCCTTCTACTGGATCTGTCACAGCCATGTTATCCTGATTTGTCTCTCAGCAAGGAAGCAATTGCAGGTACACACTTTTGCCATCATTCAGTCTCACATTTCATAACAACCCTGATTTCATAGTCATAGAACTAAAGAGTATTTTCACCTGGAAGGCATTGCAACATAGCAGTACCCTTCTTTGTGGTTTAATCTTAATTACAACTTGAGGGCACCCTGTGTGGTGGCATTGGAGAGCACAGATAGTGCTTGTCTGTGAATCCACATCCTGAAGCTGAGCTAGGGAAACAATTTCATCCATTTGAGCAGGAGAATGCATCAAAACACAGTGCAATACATTATACATTCAGATCCCTTCACACATTGCAGCACTTTGCTGGCACTTCTGCATTGCTCTCTACCCATTCTGCAAAATGTGCAGATGTGCGGTGCTGGAGCTATGGAAGTATTGGATCCATAGTGGATGCCAGCAGGACACTGACTTAGCATGGGGACATGGTCAGGTAGTCAAAACTTTCTGGTACAGCACAGACAAGCTTAGCCTGATGTTTTTGATTTTGAGAAAAGTTAAATGTCATTAGAGGAAGGAAAAAAAGAAGAGCATGTGTAAACTGAAGCTGCTTTTGGGACCACCAGAAGTTGTTCTTCTTGAAGAGTTAACACAAGCAAGATTTTCAGTTCACTTACACCAACTGTAGCCAATTTGTGCTTGCATTAAGTGTTTAAATCATTACCAAATCAGAAAGAGATTGTTTAGTAGTTGCTTTGCCCAGATTTAGAAATTAGAGTTCTGGATGCCAGGTGATAAGAAACAATGCCCAATATTCAGTAAAGAGCTTGTTTTCTCCCTTCCCACCCAGGGAAAGCTAGGCACTCTGCTCCTTCCACCAGAATTGCACAGGAAAATGCAGCGCCCGGCATTCAAGGCAGAGGTACAAGGAGCACTGTTTGGTTTCCTGCCTTCTGATGTTAAAAGCTGCTTCCCTGGAAAATATTTTCTCTTCCCTCAGGGCCCTCCTCTCATCAATCGAGAAAAGGATTTACAAAGGCACACGACAGATTTTTAGATCTTAATAATAAACAGTTAGCAAGGCTTTGGTTTGTGCTCTGCTCAGGAGCCTTGGGATGTGCAGAGACACTGCGTTTCATCGTCAATTCCAGAAGATAATGAAGTCCCAATTCCCCCTTATAGCAGTGTGAGTTCATGCAATCTTTCTGTTTTTCTAGGATTGTCCAAGACGTGGAGGGAACAGGCAGTAGGGCACAGCTGCAGGCGGCATCTTGAACTCAGAAAGCTTCTCCCCCATGCTGAGCCTCTCATCTGCTTCTACCTTTTTCTGTGTGGTAGATGTGTCTGAGGCACTGTGGGTGTGGGATATAGCAGAGCCTACAAGGATGAGATGAGGAGGGCAGGAAGGTGACATCCATGCTGCTGCAGTTCTGCATTGTTTATCTTGGCTTCTCTGTTGGTACAGGCACACAAACAGCCCCAGGTTGCCTATGTCATATGCTGAGATCCCTGAATATGAGGAGGGATACAGCTATTATAATGGTTTCCTCTCCCTCTGAGCTGCAGGATGAGTCTGCTTCAGACAAAATAAGTTATTTGGCTTTGTAAGAGGTGGAATTTTCCCTAGCAGGCCCATTCTAGTCATGAGTAGGGAATACTGCTAGGGCATCATGGCACCCAAATTACATGTCCTCATCTGGTTCCCCAGCCAGCTGTGACCATTCAATGTCAGTGACAGTTTGTGCCTGAGCTGTTCATCATAGGAAACCCAGCAAGGGTGTGGGGTAAATGATACGCACGCTCTGACCTTCAGGGACCTGAGGAGGAAGCCACTCATTGGAAAGTTTGAGGTGGGCTGCTGGCTTGGCAAGGAAGAGTTTTAGGAGTAATAATTTCTGTAGAGGAGACTGAGAGAGTGGTTGTGAGGATTTGAGAAGGGAATTTGGTGATCAAGGTTCAGAAAGTAGAGAGTCTGACTGATATTTTAGAGAGAGAGAAAACAAGGATAAGGCTATTTTTAGGAACAACATGTCCAGGCAAGTGGATGACAGTCATACCTCACAGCAGAAATTCTCATGCTGAAGTGCAAATGCTGCTGAGCTTGCGCTGCCAGCCTAATGAGCAGATGAACATGATGAGCCAACTACAGTAAAATAGGAATTTAAATAGCATGGTTCCCAGGGAATTTGCATGGGAAAGAGGAGCTGTGCTGGAGTGGATGGTGGAAAGAGCGCCTTCTTTTGGGATAACTCCCTCATACAGCTCTCCCCAGAGAAGGCATCAGCGCCAATAACATGTGGAAAGGGATGTAAGCATTGATGTTGATTCAGTGGTTTCTGGTGGAAAAGCTGAATCAAAGCCCTGTGTTTGCCCCATTTGAGAGCTCTCTAATTAAACCTGGTGAGGAAAGTGCTGGTCCTGTTTCTTTTACCGGAGAAACATCTCTGGAGTTGCTATTGCTTCTGTTTGTGTCACTCTGCCAGAGCCATCCTGTCTTGGATGGATATTCAATCCCACTTTCACTTGAAGATAAATCAAAGTTTTGAAGGTTTGGATTTTGTTTCTTTGCAGATTTTCCCCCTGTATTCTCCATCCTTTGCCAACCCAAAAGAAAGGCAAAACCCAAAAAGCTCAGCACACCTATTTAAATTGAATGTCCCCACTTTCCTAGTTTGAACTTTGTAAAGATTGCATAAAATCCTAGCTGTATCAGTCAAGGCAAGCCCTCCAAGGTGAGCTCAGCTCCAGAAATTCTGAGGTGTTATGGTCCTGCCTCCCCGAGGGATGTGCCAGTAAATGCTATGGTAATTATGTTTGTTATTTGCAGCATCTAGATTCATTTCATGAGATACAGGTAACAGGTGACTGCAACTTTACCTGCTCATTTAGGATGCTCCATGAGTCTTCATCCCTTTCCCTGGCCCTGCTATCAGCACATATGGTGGCAGGAGCTCTCTGCTGTAGCATCACGTGAGCCTCTGGCTCTTGGGTTTCAGAGGGCCTGTTCTGAAATGCAATGTGGGGAGTCAAGTCTCCAGACTTGGGGAATTCAGAGGCAGGCAAAGGGAAAGAGTTGTGTGTGAGTCCACATTCATCAAAAGCCTGACCCAAAGAGAAGGGTAGAGATTGAAAGAGCAGCTTACTCATGAGAGGTTCTTTTTCCACTGACTATAGACTGGCAGGCCGAACTTTGGCTCCTTTGAGATGACACTGAATAGTCAAGCAGTTTCATATTTAAGCACTTTGATGACCACTGTGGTCTGCTGCATCCCCTGCTGCTGTCAGATGGGATCCCAAGGCTTGTCAACATGACTGATTGCCATGTTACATCTCTCTCTCTCTGCATATGAGTAAGAGGCCCCGTGATCATTTGGATGAGCTTCACTGCACAGCCCTGCATGGGATGATGGTATGGCTGAGGAGGCAGGTTGAGAAGCTGTTGCTTGCTTGGGAGCAGTGAAGCTGTCAAATGACTCAGCACTCACCTGCCATGGTGGTGAGAGCAGCAGAACAGTGCCTGTGGGACATCAGAGTTCAGGCAGTTGTCACCAAGAAGAGTAGGGCTGGTCTTGGACCTTCTTCCTCCATGACAGCTTGCCCACTGGGACCAGGCAGTGTGGTGATGATACAGCTGCAAGTCAGCCCCTGCAGCCATGTGGTATCACCCTGTGGTTCCTGTGAGACAGCCCTGTGATCATTGGTGATGGTTCTTGTGGGCAATAAAGCATGAAGTCTTCCCTTGCCGATGGAATGAATATCCTTGGCTTTGTCCCAGTGGCACTTTCCACTCTCCTGCTCTGTGTGCCAGATCTCTTGGTTTAGGATTTGCCCTGGTTTTAACTGGGTTGGCTTAGGAACAATTAGTTATCTTCTGGAAAAGGTTGGTGGAGTCTCTTGATTTGGGTTGGGGAACCTAATGTTGATGTCACCTGTGCACACCACACTGGCACCAGAACCTCTTTAATCCAAATTACGAGCAGTTGAGCAAGGAGTCAAATCAAATTTAGCAGACCATTTTAGAAAATGATTTTATTCAACCCGTACAGCTCCTGTGTGTTCATTGAACCAGAGATGAAGTGATTGTTAAAGTCACTAGAGTTAAACTCATATAAATTTGAGTGCAGGCAGGCTTTTATGAACTCATTCGTGTGGATCAATCACAGTGTTGATCCAACAGGAGCACTTTGAAGAACAAAAAAAATTATTTAATATGCTACATGTTGGTTATGGGCCAGTATTCACCGGCTCACCCATTGGTAAGGGCCATAACCATGCAAGTGGTGTGGGACAATGCCATTTGTTACCACTGTGAGGACACTCAGATTGGCATCTAACCAGCCTTTTGACTTCAGCAACACTCTTTGCTAAGACCATAGCCTTGTCCCGTATGTAGTCCAAAGTGCCTCTAATAGGATTTTTTTCTGCAAGTTGATTTCCTCTGAGTGACTCTACTTGGGGACACTGGGTGCTTCCTCTTGGTAGGGGAGAAATCCAAGACATTCAAAGGCCAGTATCACACCTGACAGCTTTCTCAAGCTCAAAATAATAAAGACTGTGTCCATACCAACTTCAAAATACCAACCTTTTCCTGAGGGAGACTCCAGTGGGAGTGTGAACAAGGCTGTAGCTCATCTTTAATAATGCTACTTTTAAAAATAAATCATGTTTTATGGATCTAAACTTAGCCTCTCCAGATAAGCAAGTCCTGGGGCCGCTGGTGATTAATATGCAGCACTGGAGCGTGGCCCAGCGGGGCCCTGATTAATAGCGATGACATCATGACTTTTAAACATTCTGTTAATGCCGGCCCCGGTGACAAATGGGGATGCGCAGCATCGCTTCCCGTGGCATTTGCGTAGCCAGAGAGAGGGCCGGGAGCAGCGCCCTGTCGCCTCCCCTGGGCTGGGCAGAGGGAACCTGCTGCTGCCTGCCCGGCTGACCTGCACCGGCCCTGGGAGCTGTGCCCCGGGACCTGGCACTGCCACAGTCCCCCTGTCCTCGTTCAGGGGCCTGAGCGAGTCCCTGGAGGGTGAGGCAGGTATGGTGGAGCTTTTTAAGCACTCTCCTCTCCACCTGCAGCTCTCTGCCACCCTACCCTTCAGGAAGTTTGCTCATAGGCTTGGGGCCAAGGCAGCTCCCCATTTAAGGCTCCAGCTCCCTGCTGGCAGTGCTCCCTGAGTTTTAGGGCCTGATATGCCAGAAACCTGGCACAACGTGCACCCCTAGCAGGTCTGAGGCCTGAATCCATACCTTTCTGGGCATCATCAGGTGACAATTTTGCTTCAGCTGCTGCCCTTCCCATGAGTTTAAAATAAATTGCCATGAGTTAGTTAATAAGTGTGGGTGAATGTTGTGCTGCCAGGGAGAAAGGACTGCTGTGGTTGTGTGCCATTTCCCAGTTTCCTGCAGTTCCATGACCTCCTGGTCTTTCTCCCCTATGGCTGGTCCCCTATGTTGAGGGGCAGCACACTGCATGGATGCCTGGGCCATCCTGCAGTACCTGTTTGGCAACAGCTCCCCAGGTATGTTCTGTGCCTGCAGCCCCATCACTTCTCTTTTCCTCTCCTGCTTTTATGGCATCTTGCAGGCAGAAGGCTTGAATTGGAATGCTGGCCTTGACCTCCATGGATGCTCTGGAAAGCTCTGTAGGTTGGTGTCTGCTTTTGAGGTCTTGGGATTTGTTTTTACTTTTTGTTCACAGGGCTTGATCTGGACTGGTCTGGTGTCTGGAGAGCAATCTAGTAGACCAGACTGCTAAAACTTTTGGATCCTAAAGGACATGTTTCTCAACTCTCCAAGATTTTGCTGAGAATTTTTGCCTAGTGTTCAAACAAATCCTCTTCTGCCAACCCACCAGGACCAGTGAGAAAGATGTCATTTGAAGCTTTCTGCTTTCACATTCAAATTACAACCCCATGAATCCAGACTCCATTTAGTATCCAAAAGTAATCCCAGGAAGGTTTTAGACAGTTTAAGTTTTATAATACAATTTCATCTTTGCAGTGTAGTATTGGGACTAAATATGTGAGGAGTCCTGAACTGGCAAAAATTTACTTGAGACTCACTGGTTGTGCTGGGACAGGCATGCCCCTGTAGCCCCATAGTTGTTTAAACCTTCACAAAAAGCTGGTGACTGTTAATATTGTTGTATTAAAGTTATATGTGGTCTTCTGCACCTCTTTGACCCTTCTGATACCAAATGACTGTGCTGCATTTTGCAGAGCTTTTCTTGTTGAGTAAGCAGGTTGCTTTGGACTTGCTCAGTGTGTGGGGACAGGATTTTAATCCTAAACACCTCCCTCTAAAACCCAAGACATCTAACTGTAATGCTGTACCATACAGAGCATATTTTATGAACTTAAAGGTCTGAGAATATAAAAAATGTTGCAAATATATAACCTCTGAGCTACTGAGCATCAGCCAGGGAAATATCCCCCCTCCCCTTCAGCATGACTAGTAGAATGCAGACATACTCCCTGTCAGAGAAATCTTTGCTTGTTGGCATCATCTGCTCCGTAATGTTTCACCCTTGCAGCAAATCCTCTCACCCCTTCTCCAATCAGTCTTGTTCTTTGCACTTTCAAAGTCTTTGCCACCCCACCTCTGATGCATGCTCCTTGTGCAGTTAGTGCAGTGATAAAGTGCATTTCAGAGGGACCTGTGCAGACAGATGGGATCAGGGGCATCTATTTTCATGTCTCAGCCATGGACTTGTGTATACTTGGTTTCATCAGCTTGCCCCTCAGCATCAGGAACAAATTGGTATTTGTTATAAACTCTTGATCCTTGAAGAAAATGAGGGGCCATTTAACATTTTTAGAGTAATAATAATAATGTAGGAAAAGGGATGCATCCTGGTAGCTGAGAACAGCAGGTTATTTGTTTAAGAGCATACTTTAGAACAACAGCAAAAGGACCTTTAATCTCAGAATTTCAAGGCACCCTGTAAACTATAAACATTGATTCTCCTTCTTCTTGTTATTCCTTGTGGGCATTTTACCTCTATAAAACAGAGCAACATTCCTACCCTGATGATCTTGCAGCAAGAACAAACGAATACTAGAGAACTGAGGTGAAATACGAGCAGGATTCAGATGGCAAACACAACCAGGGAGTGTGCTGGCAATGGGTGGTTTATGTTCAGGATATCTCACCCATGGGGATGTGCATTCTGGGTAAGTCAGCCTCATGGACACCTGTGAAAAGAAATTTATCCTGCCCTGGGGAAGCTGAGTAGTGGGGCATGTAAATGAGATTGGTCACTCTATAAATTTCTCTTGGAAAAATGTAGCTTTTAACCTGGCAAGGAGGTGAGTGGGTGAGTATTGTTGAATCATGAAGGGGAGAGGCAGCAGTTGGGGGAGTTTTTTGTTGGTTCCAGTAGATAAAGACTTCCTGCTGAAAGGGAGTTCTAGATTTGCCTCCCAAAGTGTGTGCCTGCTGTGTCATCTCTACACTGATAATGTTATGCCTCCTTTCCTTTTTTCTTTTCTTTTTTCCCCCCTCCACTTTCTATAAAGAAAGCACTGAAAACCATTTTGAGCTGTTCTGAAATTTTGGGTTCTTTTGTTTCTCTCATTTCTATTGGATTATGTACCTGACATTATTGCCAAGAAATTAAATAATACATCTAGAGATTGAGAAAACTAAATAATGAAGCTTTGGAGCTTATAGCTTTTCTAGTGCTGTGCCAAGGAGCTTTTTGAGTTGAGAATTGTGACTGGCAGTCAAATTTAGACAAAAATGGTTTGAAAATTATATATTTTTTCTCTTTTCTTTTTTTATCTGTTAAGGACCAAAATGTACTGTTGGAAGCTGTAACATTCATAGCAAAAGAGCCTCAGAGATTCAGAAGTAAACATGGTTAAGTAGGAAACCTGTTTACTAAGCAAGTGCCTGTGGTTGCAGACCATGGGTTATTCAGAAAGCATGGGCTGTGCCACTTCATGAGAGGTGAGCTGGGCACACCTGACTCATCTGGAGCCTTGGGCAAGATCAGGTCATAAAGGAATTTTAGACTGAGCTTCAGAACTGATGGAGGGCTCCCTTAGCACCTATGGAAAGGGTGGAAGTGTTTCCATTGCCATGAATGGATTTTGGGAGCCAGACCAAATCAAACTCAGCAACTCCAGCAACCTCTTCTTACCCTCAGTTTGCAAGTCCCACGACCTTTGCCCTGCCTGCTCCTCTCTGCAGCACTCTGAGTGCAGCAGGCACTGGGGTCTGGGCTTAGACTGTCTGCTTTGACTTTTCCTCTCTCTGCCCCTGAGTGCTATGCAGAGTCAAGAGAAATTGAGTTTGGTCCTTGGGTGCCTCAAGGAGCTGTGTGACAGCATGGATGTTCTCCTTAACCTTTTCACTGTCTATGGGTGCCCTCTTCACTGCCTGCTGCACCATCCCCAAGCTTGTTCAGGACACCACTTGCTAAATCAACAGCCGGGTGAACTCATCCTCACTCCTTTGCCTATGGGGAGAGAAAGAGGTAATAAAGATCCTCCAAAACAGACTGAACAGAAGCCACTGTTTTATGTCCAGGCCTTGCTGAGTAATAATGATCTGCCTTTAACCACCCACTCGTGCCTCTGCTTATCCCCCTGCTTGTTCATGACCTTCACTCATTGTATTCTGTTGAATTGAGCTTGTATGTTCCTGACACACAGGAGCTGCATCTTCATTCATTTATGGTAAATGCCTGAGACACTCAGGGCACTTGAAATTAAATAATCAGCAGCGAAACAAAAGACCCCAATTGGGCTCACAGGCACATTGTCTGTTTTATTTGCAGATAAGTTCTGCCTAAAAGCCAGCAAAGCATGATGTTTCTTGCTGCTTTTTTAGTTTAAAGCAGATGTTGTACACAATATTAGTAACCATATCTTTGCAGGCTGTGAAGTAATGAGGGCAGGAAATGGGAAGTGAGGAGCTGGGATATCTCCTGCTTCATTTTAGGTGAGGCTTTGGGGAAGGGAAGTGTGTAGAGTGAGGGCTCTGCATTTGAGCAAAATGTTCTGTGCTTTTGTGCCTTTTGAGGCTGAGTGTCTGTCCAGTTGAGGATGACATGTGAAAGGGAGGAAGGGAGTGAGGGAAGAAGTGGAAAAAATAAAGGTTTTAGTGCTCTATGGTGGATCTACACAGCATGGTTCAGTAAAGCTGTGAGCTGTTCTGGGATCTAGAGGGTGGCATATCTGTGCTGGAGGTGAGAGAGGAGTCTATGAATTTTGCAATGATGCTTCATGCTCAAAGAAGCCAATATTGTCTTATCTGGTGCTTGAAAACTATGAAAAACTTCAAGAGATCCAAGCATATATTTGCACCTAGGATAGATTCAAAAGGGTCTTATATCCAAGAGGAATCCCCTCTCTCTTTTCTTCCATTGGATTTTTGGGAAAGAAAAATGTATCTGCTCTCCCAGCTGAAGAACAGCCATGTTAGAGCAGCCCTGTGAAACACCCTGACCACAGGTGGGACATCTTGTTTGAGGAATGTGTGGCAGCACAGTGAAGTCCCATTTTATTTCTTTTCTTGGGAGCAGATAAATTCACTTGTTTTAAAATACTAAGATGGGAACTACAGTGTGTGTGCACGTGCATGTGCCTAAATCTCCCCTCGGAGCAGTGGGAGCGGCTGCTGGGCATGTGCAGCTGGAAGATAACGTGCTCATCTCCTCTCTGAGGGCAGGCAGTGCCAGCCCTGCTGTCAGGTTACTGACTACCAGCACACCGCTTTCTGCATCTCTCGACTCTTCCCATCTGGTTCCAGCCAATTCCAGATGAGACCCTCTACATATGAACTTGGCAATTAGTCCACCAGTCCCTCTGAGCCTGCAGGATCTGGCCACAGAGCAGGGGGAATCCCATGTGATGGCAGTGGGCAGAACAAATCAACCGTGCCTGCCAGATAAGAGTCGGGTCTGGCAGTGTCTGTCACTGTCAGTCCCCAAAAAAATCCAATTTTCTATGGAGCAGCTCTCAGGTTTCTGGTTACTTGTCAGGAATGGCAGCTGTGGGTTGTTCTTCCCTTCTTTTACTGGGCACTGCTGAAAAAATTGTGGAAGCCCTGCAGGAGGTCTGTGAGTGTGGCTGTGGATGCTTGGTGTGTCAGGGTGGCACTCCTCAGCAGAAAGCACAGCCTTTTTATCAGGAGAAACTTGGAAATCTGTGCTTGTGAGTAGCAAGGGAGGGGAGGTATTTATTGGTGTGGGGACATCTGGCACTACCTTTTGGGATGGTTGCTGATTATTATTTAGATATCAAGAGGGCTCCCTGAATAACATCCTCCACCCCATTTTGCAAACTAGGTGTGGTCTTAGCACAGTCATCTCTTACCACAGAGAAGATCATACTTGCAGCGCACAAGGAAATATCAGTAAAGGCAGGCTGGAGCCTCATTCTTCCAAAGAAGACCAGAAGTTTTTTATGTGGGTGGGGAGAAGGAAATCCACTCCTAGTTCTGTAAATAGAGTCAGAGAGGTTTTTATTGGAATTACCAAATAAATAAATGGGAGCTGTACATGTAAGCCCTTCCAACAGCCTTGTAAATCTCAATTACAGTCTCCAAAAATGTGAATTTATTCTTTTTATCAGCATTTTAGTTTGATTTTTATTAGGGTTTTTAAAGAAAAAAAAAAAAGGAAGAGAGTAAGAGAAAGGAAGAATGAGGGGAAAAAAAAGAAGGGAAAAAATTATTGGAGTAAGAAAGAAAGTGAGAAAGAGGAAAAAAAAAAGGAAAAAGGAAAGAAAGAGCAAACTACACTAGCAGAATATTAAAGTTTGATAAGGCACAGATAAGTCATGGAGCTGAGAAATCTTCCCTCACTCATCTGTATGCTGCATAAGTTATGAAGAGAAGTGAGTGACACAATATATCTTGTTATTTAAGGAATATGTGCCATGTAGTTCTAGCATTTCCTTGCATTAGCATACTTGTGCAGCTATCACACTTACAGTGTATCCATTTAGTGGTGGGGGTTTTTTTTCTATTTTTTATTTTAAAATGAATTTTGAAGGGTGGGTTCTTTCTTAGTAAAGACTTTCTGTATTCCATAACTTTTTGTGAAAACCTCAGCATAACCCCCTATTTCAGCAAAGCAGAGCCCTGAGATGTTGAATGAATGAATGAATGAATGAATGAGAACTGTTGGGTTTGGAAGGGACCTCTTGAGACCATTTAGTTTGACCCCATTGCACAAGCAGGGCCAGCTGGACCAGGCTACCCAGGACCATGTCCAGTTGGCTTTTGAGCATTTCCACAGATGGAGACTCCACAACCTGTGCAGGCAACCTGTTCCAGTGTTTGATCTTTCCCCTAGTTAAAGGTGTTTTTCTACATTTAGGTGGAATTTCTGTGACTTATGTTGGTGAAAGAGGTACTGCTGCAGGGCAGGGCCCTACCTTTCTTATTTCTCCTAAGAGTGGAAGAAATAGCAGTATCCTTGAAATAAAAAATGGGAAGACAACCTAGAAGGATTCCTTTACGCATTTATTTTAGTTTTGATAAGTGAAGGGAGATACCATCTGGAGAAAGCAGGAACTAATTTGACTGGGTGGAAGATGGCTTCATTGGAAAAAGTTTGATCTGCAGTTAGCTTTTAAGTTCCTTGAAGCTTGTGGTGTAATCAGTGCTTTGCATTTCATTTGTAATGAAGGCAAACAGGTGCCAGCTGTAAAATTTATTCCTGGATCTGGACCCAAGAGTTTTCATGCTTCGCAACTTTTCAGAAGTTTTGATTCAGATTTTATTTCTGCTTTTCTGCCTTCCCTCTTTGGCCAAGCTGAAATGTCTGGGCATTAATCTTTCAGAAATATGGAAAGCAAGGAAGAATATGCATACCTGAGAGGACTGGCATATCCCTGTGTGTCCATTAAATGAGAATTCCTCAGCTTCCTGGGGCTCCTGGTAAAAATTACCAGATGGAGCACATGGATCAAAATGACACATTGGACCAAGATGGCCCAAAGATCTGGTGCTTGAGAGGAAATGCTGTAGCCCTGGTTCCTGAGCATGCACAGTGGCATCTACAGGAAAGCAGCCACCTGTGTCACTTCTCTCTTCTGAACCTCATGCTGTATGTTGATAGGCACCTCATGAAAAATAATGAAGATGTTTTGTTGCCCACTTGGTGCAGAGTGGAGGGGGGATCTGCACTGACAGGGATCACTGGGGTGGCTGCAGCTCAGGAGGAACTACAGGGTGTCGGTGCACCACAGGAAAAGATCCAGGCTTCCTGAGACCTTGTTCAAACTGAACCTTTAAGCAGGATGATTGCCCATCAATAAGGAAGACACCATAGAGCACCATCACCTGATTCTTGACAGTGTGATGGGATATTCATGACAGTGTAATAGGATTTTGGTGAAATGCAGTATTTTATTCTCATTACTGGAATGCAGAAGGGCCACTTTAAGTCAGAAAAAATTGATTTTAGAATAGGCTTTGTTAGAACCTTTCAGTCCCACAATCGATGTAAATGGGCAAATATGATTCTCTTTAAATCCAGTTTCCTGAGGCACAGCTGTGTCATGCATACATTGGAGAAACAAGGAGAACAACCCTGTGTACCATCAAAGTGGAGAAAACCAGACTAATTCTTCATGCTGAAAGCCCTCTGAGCAGAAGGCTGAAAGAGCTGTGTGTGAATGGGCCAAATTACACCCTCGCCCCTGGTGTAAGGCTGATGAAGTCTGGAGCAGGGAAAGCAGAAGGAAGACATGAGGCCTGTCTGCTGATATATGAAGGAATATGTTGAGAAGAGAAGAGACCAATTATTCTTACTAGCCAACAGGGGAAGTGCAGAGAATATTTAGGTCAAGCATTAGGAAAAAGTTACTAATGGGTGAGTTATTAATCAGATAAGGCAAGGCATACCTTGGAAAACCAGCCCAGCACTTTGGGAACCAAATGACAGTTGTGTGTCTGGAAGAACAGGGAAGTGGGATGTCGGGGTGTAAGGCTTAAATCCTGTCCCTGCTTCTGACCCTGAGTCATAGCAGTCCTGTGGAGGGATACCATTTTTAGTCCCTGTAGACAAGTCTAAGCTGTCCACAGCCTAAATACATCTGCTACCTAAGAACAGACATGTATGTGTAAAGACATGGGCAATATGAATGTTGGGAGCTGCTCAGCCATTGTCTTGGAAAGCTCCTGGATCAGATACAGCTGTGCCCAGATTTGGGGTTGTCTACACTGAGAGATTACTTGTGCTGTTTCTAGGGAGAGAATACATTAATTTCTCTGTTCACTAGATGGAAATGGATAAAAGTGACAAAAAAAAATATTCCTGGGGAAATTCTAAGTGAGTGAAAACCAGTTTTTCATCTTTGGAAAATCTAAGATTTCACAATTTTTGTCACGTGACCTGAGGAAAAATGGAAGGGAAAGTTATAATATTGGAAACATCCATAACTGTTTGACTTCAAACTTACCAAGGCATTTATCTTCCTTTTTGTGTTATATTCATATAATGAAATATCAACTTTTTTCAGCCTTATCCAAATGAGATGCTGTCATGACATTTTTCCTTGAAGATTTCAGCACAATTGATACTTTCCTGCAAAATATGCCATTTTGGTTCAACTTGAATTTTCTCCCAGAAAATGTTCCTTCTCAAAATCTTGAGCCAGTGCTGATTACCATTATGCAGCTGCTGTTCCTGCAGCAGATCCTTTCAAACACAGCTCGTGAGCATGCTGGTTTGTAGCCTGTACTTTGTGGCACCAAAGAACATGGAATAACCACCCCTTTAGCTGTGACTGGGATGGGCTGGGGATGTTGCAGGTGTAACTTGTCTGTTGGACTCATGATGAGACCACACCTGTTTCTATATCTGGAGTGTGAGGAGGGTGAGCACCACGATGCACAGGCACCATTATCAGCCTGTCTCCAGCACTATGGCAGAGAGGGATGTTGAGGTTTCCTCTGATGGCCCTGTGGGCATCTACTTCAGTGTTTCAAATGTCTCCCCAGAGACTGCTTTCTTACTTTTGAGGTAGGTTGTGAGGTCACTCAGACATACAAAGTATTTCTCTTGGAAGGGTAGTGTACTATGGAAATAAATACCAGATCTTACTTCAAGCAGGAGCTCAGACTGGGGAATTCAAAGCCTGTGATTTCAAGCCAGGCTGGTGACACCACTTAGACACATGGATGTCCACACCCCAAGGCCTCTTTTATTTTGTGTGCATGAAAATAAGTAAATAATAAGTAAATTAGTGTAAATGTTCCCTGTCACACAGACATTTTTTTCCTTTTTTTCCTTTGCCTCAATCCTTTGATGGTTGTATTCCTGGATTTCTGTTACCAGTGTTCAAGCAGAGATTCTTGCTGCTCAGTAAAACACATCACAACAAACTGAGCTCTCACCTTCCCTTCCCCCACCACACACACCAGCACACAGACATTACACAGCTGCAGTCCCTGTGCACGAGCCAGCATGGACGTCACTTCATAGGTACACTTATGTGGAGACTGATTTCTCTGGAGGAATTGCAGTCACCAGGCTTTAAAATCAAAGGCTGGTCTTAATGCCAGCCATGCAACTGCAGGATGTGGGGGTCACTGCCTGGTATCCTGATGAAAAAGGTCAGAGATGGGCTTGTTTGGATGCAGGTGGACAGGAAGATTACATCTTTGGAGGGGATTTGGTGCTGGCATTAAGGTCACTCACAAAGCCACTTGCAGGTAGCACCATGCCCTCCCTAGCTCATGCTGGGGGATGGTTGTGTGCTTTGTGTTGATGGTGCTGTGTCCTCAGAGCAGCCTGGGAGATGCAATGACGTGGAAAGTGAGAGTAAACTCAAGGGTGAGGGAGTCTCAGCCATGTAGCGAGGCAGTTTCTGCTTTTCCTGGATGCGTGGGCAGTGAGAGCAGAATCTGATGCAGATTGCAGAGATGGAGAAGGTGTAAGAGATCCATCCAGTCCCTCTCCAGGCAGGTGTAGTGCTTTTATTTGAGCATCATGCTGTTAGGATTTCCTGAGGTAACATTAAGTGGATTCATGACCGCAGCTGAGCCTGACACCACAGCGAGCCCCAGCATGTTTTGGTGCCATTATTTGGTCTAATGATGGGAATAAATACACCTGGAAGCAGGGAATCCTCTCACATCCTGGAAATTTGTCTGGATGGATGTGAAGCCTTATCAGCCCAGATCCATGCAGGAGATAGGGGGTGATTTTTGTTCCTTCAGTGGATGGTAAGTGATACTTGAGCCCTGTTGCCTCCCAGTTGCCTCCATCCTTCATTACCCTCCCATCTCCTCCCACTGCCCCCTCCTTGTATTGCCACCCACTCTTGTAATAGCTCCTGCACCAGCACACCACGGCTGCAATAACAAATACCGCCTCGTTTCAGCATGATGAATGAAGAGTTTTAATGAAACTGGCCTGAGCCGTTGCTGGCAACCTGCCTGGTTTTTGTTTGTTTTAAGCAAGAGTGATCCATCACCCTCCCGACTTCTCTCCATCGCAGCATCCCCAATCAATGCTCTGCACCAGCCTCCCTCCTGTATCCCTCAGTGGCAGCCCATTCCCTGGCTTCCTGCAGTTACCTCATCTCACCATGACCCCGGCCCCCTTCCAGCTTTGCTCTCTGCAAGGGAAATTTCATTTGGGTGTGTGTCTTTGCCTCGGGTGTGGCTGTGGCTAAGGGGGTGCTCAGGGCTGTACGAGTGGATCTCATCATCTCTGCCTGTGCATTTCCAGCTGCCGGTGCTCATGCACACACAGAGGCACATATTGCTCACTAATGGTGCAGTTGAATGTCTGGTAGGTATTAATTACCCTTGCAGCCTGCTCTTTCATTAGGGTCTCCTGGCTCTCCTGGGACAGACTGTAATTCAAAGTGTGACTCACACAGCTTTCAGAACAGAAAAATATAAACAATCAAGCCCCGAAGAAGGGAAAAAATAAAGCAGAGCTCCACCCAACCTCGTGGGAAATAAAACAAAAAATTTAAAAAAAAGGAAAAAGCAAAAGGCAATCTCAAAAGTAGGAAGCACTTTAATCAAGTGAGTGGGTGGCAGCCCTCAGCTCCACACTCCACAGCCATATGGAAAGGGGGGGTAAGAGAGTTCCCTCTATGCATTGCTCTGTCTTCCTGTGCAATTTTTCATTATTACAAGGCAGAGAGAAGGAACAATGTTAGTCTTTTCCATCTTTGAAGGAATTAAGCTGACAGATGTACGTGCAAGCGGTGGAATGAGGCAGGACAGAGGAAGGGAACAAGCCAACTCAAATACAGAGTGCAGTGTAACATCAAGCATGGGACTCCTGGAAGAAAGAACCAGAGAGCAATATCAATGTAGCTTGATTTTCTAACCTTTCTCCAGCTGTCCTTAGTACTTGGGTTTTTCAGAGCATCTTGATTGCCTGTGCTGAATAAATGCCATTTTTAAGCATTTCTCCAAATTTTGGACAAATTTTCCCATGTAATGAACTTGCTGAAGTTTATTTCTATCTGAGAAGTACCTGGGGAACAGAATTTGGTTTCCTTAAGCAAAATATAGGCTGCATAAGGGACAAACAGGAGAATCCATGAGAGCTAGCAAGATGCATTTGAAGAAACTTGTTTACCAGAATTTTCAAAAAACCTTGAAAAACTTCTGGGTAAAGTATGTGATGGCATTTTCATCTATAAAAGCTGCTCTACGTGGCCTCTCTCTTGTGGCTTTCAAAAATGAAAATGAACAAAAGAATTTGGAGCAAAGTTTCTCTTAGTGTTAAGTCAGGTATTCTTGGAATGAGGAGGTGATATGTTGTCCTTACTATTTACTACTCCTGATTTTTTTGTGGAAGAAGCCTCAGGGCAGAATCAAGACCTTACAAATGCCATGAAGGGATTTATATTTCTTTCCAGCCTTTGATGCCGAATTGCCTTACAACCTTTCCCAATAGAAAGCATTCAGAATGCAGGTTTCTCTGAGCAAGGCTATATCCATGTTTGCAGTTTGATATGGAATGGATACTGTAGGAAGGGATGCTGTAGGACGGAAGCTCTGGAGGAAAAGGCCTGTCTTTTAAAATTATCTTGAAAGCTCTAATATTTTCATACAGCAGATTAAGGATTTATTTGTCAAAAAAAAAAGTGCTGGACATTCTGGCTGCAAAGCAGATCATTGCTTAGGGGTATCCATTCCAAGTCTGTGCAACATTTCCATCCTTGCTTTCCAAGCTTCAGATTGTTAAAAAGGAAGAAAACTTTTCTTCTTTTCTTATTGTCTCATCCCATGATGGTAAAGCCAACTGGGGGGTTGAGGTAACCTAGAAAGCTCAGTAAGGACAAAGATTTTCTTCCTTGCCCTTTCAGTTAGGAAAACTTGGCTGCACTGTTAAATACATTCAGATTCCCACAGGATTTATCCAAACTTGCTTTTTTAATCCGAGGGTTTGTTCTTACAAAGAAATTGTATCTCATAGAGCTTGCTAACTAAAGTGTTCCCATTTCCTTGTAGGAGCCTGTCAGCAGATGCACCTTTGCAAGAGACCTGCAATGTCTCTTTTGCATTTGTGGGTCTTTCTTTTCACCCCTGCTCACTTGCTGTGAAAGTAACAGCTGACCTTGAAGAGTGCTGCAGGGTCCTACCTCCCATCACTATTAGGCTTTTGAAATTAGGGTAACCCTCAGATCTAAATGCCTCTTTCACTACCTCTTCTTTCTGAAACTTTATCAATTTTTATTAAAAACAGAGTTTAAAGTAAATGCAGTAAGATATCTCATTACTAGGAGCACAAGCAGGGATTCAGTTAGTCGACTGCTATATTGCACAGGGAGATAGAAAAAGCATATGGAGCCTGGGCTATCTAATCTAATCTCACTATGTCTATATAATCTGGGTAAATGGCTAATCTATCACAAAGAGATAATAATAATTAAGGCTGCAACCAGGTTCCATTAGCAAAATTGATGTGCCTTGATCCCTATTGGGTTTACTTTGAAAGCAAGAGGGAATTTTTTTCCATAAAGCTTGAAGCAAATTAGTCAAAGTGTCCCTTTTTTTTACAAGAAAAAAATGTTACAAGGCATTAACAAATTAACCTAGATTTGAAATTTTGGCTCCTACCTAGCATTTGTTTTTTCATCTTCTTCTAGCTAAACATAGCTTTATCACTGTCCTGTATTCCAGATTCGCGTACGGTGAAAGACTCTTGAGAATTCACTGCTGGATGAATTAGTGGAAAATAGGTTGTAAATCAGCAGAATCATTAACTCTTGTTTTATGTAAGAGCAGTGATTGCTCTGTACTCTGGAAAGAGATGTTCTGCCACGATTAGCCCCTCCTAACCCAAAGAGAATATAAACAGTCATTTTTCAGGAAGTTTTCCTTTACAGAGATTTCTCTGAGTATTTGCAGTGGTGGTGGTAGCAGAATAGCCCAGATTTTTTAATCTCTTGGGAAAAAACTCTAGTGTTCACCTTCAATACTAAAGACTCAATATGAGGAGATTCATGAGTATGGGTGGGTAGAAGGGTAATTGTGTCTGACACTTGGAATGTGGGGTTTTTATTTTATCTGCTCACTACAAAGGAAAACAGCTTCAGGACTTGTAGATTCCCCACCTATCTTTGCTGTTGGTTTTGGAACATAAGCTACAAACTGATCTAGTTGGACGAAGAAGGTGCTTTAAAACAACCCAGGTTTTTGGAATAGTGCTTCTGAGTCCTCTGAGCATCTTCTCCCAGGATAACCAGGGATGTTTAAATTATGGCAGCCTCCTGGCTGGCCTCTTATGAACTATCCTGCAGCACAACATTGGCATGGCAATGGAATGCTCTGACAACTCTCTTTTTTGTGCTTACTAGCCCTTTCCCAAATCCAGCCAACATCTTTCTGGCAGGAAAAGGAAGAGAGGACATGTAGTACTTTAGTGAGCATTTCTACCAGGTATCTGCTCTGGGACAGGCTCTCCTTGTGACTTTCCTGCAGCTACAAAGAAAAATGCCAGGCGGAGAGCTGAATCTCAGTGATTGCAACGGATTTGATGGGATCAGCTGCATTGTCAAGACTAGTCTCTTTAAGTCATGCAATATCTAGAATTTCTGTGGAGAAAAACGATGTGAACAACTAATCCAAAGATCCTTATGCATAATACAAAACATGTCTTAAAAGCCCACAGTGTTCCATATGAAGGATAGATTTTATTTCTATGTGAGGGTTTTTTTTCATCCTATGCAAAACAGTGGTTATTAAGCTCTGCTTTGTAATGAAGAATTTCTTGGAAGATGTTGTACTAAATGGCAAAGCATTACCTGCTGTTGCCTCTGGGCAAGTGTAATGATGAAACCCCAGCAGATGAGGGTTTGATTTGAACAAATAGTGACTTTTAGGTACAGAGCTCTGATCTGCTGAGTGGTGCATGCAGAAATTCCCTGTTGTCTGGGGAAATATATGATACAATACTTTGTGCATCTCCATTTACTCAAGAGGATTTATAGCCTGGAGGGAGTTTGAATATTGACAATGTGATCACAGGTAAAAATGCTTGACAGATTCTGTGTCTCTTCCCACCATAATCATGGCCAGTCTCATAAATGATA
Source organism: Agelaius tricolor (assembly GCF_023055355.1). Lineage (NCBI taxonomy): Eukaryota > Metazoa > Chordata > Aves > Passeriformes > Icteridae > Agelaius > Agelaius tricolor. Next base: position 25,416,761 of record NW_027269269.1, read on the forward strand.
AAAAAAGGGTTTGTTTTGCTATGAGCAAGTAGCTGTCAGACAGGTTTAGGGGTCTGTAGCTAAGAGTCTGTTATGTCCTGCTTGGCTTGGTCTGCAGTGCTGGTAAGACAGGATGCAAAGGCTGTATGCAAGACAGACAATGGCACTGTGAAGAGACAGTGCTTTTATGTTTGTGAAGAGTCAGTCAGGTGCTTGAACTGGTCATGTGCAGTACAGGCAGAATTGAAGCAGTGGGCCAGTGCTCTTCCTCTGAGCATCCTGGTTCCTGGCATCTGCATTGGCTTATTCAAAAAAGGGGCTCTTCTAGGCTGCTCTTCCAATCTAGGAAAATATTCAGTCCCCCAAAGGGGATGGGGGGCTGTACTGTAAGAATTTCTGTTGTTTTTCTAACTCCAGCATCATGATGTTTGTGGAAGCAAGGACCTGAAAGCAAAGGCTGGAGTTGGACCATGTGTGGTTGGGAGCCATATGAAGCCCCTTCAGACCACTGGATCTCTGTTTTGATTGGCAGCCAGGCCAGGTCTTTCCACACCAGGTCTGCCAGTGCCCCCTCCAGCTCAGTCTCCCCTTACCATCTCTGCCAGTGTGGCATCTCTGTCTGCATTCCTGGCCTTGACGCAGAGTTCTGCCCATGCTGTTCATGTGTGTGCCACAGCTTCCCTAGCTTCTCAAGGGTTGGACTCACCTTTTCATGGACATCGAGACCCTTTATTCATGTAGAGGACATGTCCTGTTTCAGAACCTTGGAAATAAATATTGAAGAGTATAGAAGAGCAGAAATTGCTCCAATTGTATAGAAAGCTCCAGCAGTTTGTATGTACATCCCAGGAGCTATGGAGGGATTTCTAAGTCACCTCCTTGCTTCTATTTTCCTTCCCTTCATTCCCTCCTGTTTCCACCCTATCCCATATGGTATCTGTCAGGTACTGTTCTCCTACCCCCAGAACTCTTAATAAGACAGAGATGAAAGTGTTCCTTTATTAATAATCACAAAAAATGTTATGTGTGGAGTTCAGAACTGGAAGAGTAAAAGAAAGACAGTAATTAGCTTGTTTCTGTATCTCAGCTCACTGAGGCATTTTGGATGCAGTGAGAAAATTCTTGACAGATTTTCTTTTCCTTTTGTTCTCCCCTTCCACCTCCCCTTTCCTTCTTTTCTTTTGAAGTATCATGCAAAGTTCTTGGGTTTGGGTTTTCTATTTTTTAATGATAAATTTTATAATATGTGTACAATTTTTTTTCTTCCCTCTGACTTGTCAGAGATATCAGCTCACAACGTATCCCTTTGTTTGCCTGTTTTTCTAGGCAGTTCTACATTTGGTCTCCTAGAAGGAAGTAAACATGCCAATTTTCCATTTACTAACAATGTTTAAGGTGCAGGGGTGATTTCATTAGAGAGGTCCAGAAAACCATTGTTCACTAATTTTGTTTGTCCCTTTGTGAGGAGCAAAGGAAGGAAATTTAATATTCCTCATTTGTTGTTTCTTGTCTCCTATGCTAACACGCGCTGGAAGGACAGGGCAAATAATTTTCATCTGGTTCTAATCCCTCACCCAAATGCCATCTTCCTTCACAGAAAGGAAATCTCAAGTAGGATATACACAGTCAAATTGCCAGCAACCAGTTCCAAGCCCTTGCTCCCAAGAAAACTGTTTTTGCCTCTTTGGAAATGTGTTGGATGTAGGACTAAAAAATACATTTTTTAACTGAAGGCCCAGGGGCTTTACAACTACCACAGCCTGTCTATGAGTCACTGTATGTGTCTGCTGTAGAAATAGCAAGTGTTTGTTTGTTTTCTTCTCTTAAGTCTTGCAGGTGGGAAGAAACGAAGGGGGTGGGAAATGGAACAGGGGCACTAAATCTGTGTGATTCTGCACCGCATTTTCTTTTCTCATGGAATGGGTATAAGTGACAAGGCAGGGCTCGGGTTTGTGGGCAAAGGAGGGGAGTAAGACATCACTTTTGATGCCTTCAGTAACTGGGGAATCATTCTCACCTTAGTTTGAAGCCCTCCAGCAGTTTCTTTTGCTGCAGGGTACATTTGTTGATTTGCATTATGAAACAAGTCAAAGTCTGGACACAGCATTGCATAGGTGTGATAGAGCCTGCCCATTTTGAAAAAGGTTTTTCAGGAGACTGTAGTAGAACAATAGCAAGTGAGTATTTGGAGCCTGTAAAAAGTTCTTTTGACTGTACTTTCCCCTGCAAAATCCAGTCAGCTCTGAAGCATCCAAACTACATCATGTGCCAGCTCTCTCCATTCTGTAATTGGGTCACCTGAGTAAATACGGTTAATTTCTGTCCAGTAACCAAAAATGCTAGATCTAAGGAAAAAAAAAAAGCTGGTTCTTTATATCAGTTCTTAGTGCATTAATTAAAAGCTCCTATGAGACAACAAGGATGAGTGGGATGCAATAAAGATGCTAAGAAAGAATAAGAACATTATTATAATGAAAGCAGATTAATGGGGCTTCACATAGTGGTGCTAATGGATGTTTTTGAACTTAGAAAGGAAGCGATGAGACAATTGAGTAATGAATTTTGTCATCAGAAAATCACAGCTGAGCCAACATCACCATATAAAAAGGGAACTGATTTATTGATTATAATGGAAAAGACTAATAGATGGTTTTAGTGAAAACACAACAATTTTTTTTCTGCAGGAATGCCCTGAAAAGGCCAGTCACTTATATATCCATTCCCAAAACAGAGGCACAGTAATTACATCCTTTGTTTATGCACTTCTTAAATGCACACCACATTAGCACCAAGTGTGGGGCATATGAAGGGAAGGCCTGAATAAAAACCACAAAGGTTGAGAAGGCCACAAGGAAAGACAGAGACTGCCAGAGCACTGCTGTGCTACTTCTCAAAGCAGAGAGAAGCAGGGACTGTGGGGACAGCTCGGCAGCATGTTCACATGGTGGTGGATGGATCAATCCCACACTGCCAGTGCTGGCACCTCACTTGCAAAAAATGCACACAGGAATGTCCAGGTTGTCTCAGACAAGAGATATCTGAGAGCAGAGTGATGGGAATAATGATGTGCCCGGGAGAATTCTCATGCAAAGATAAAGTTCTTTGAAAGTCTGGGACCCACAGAGCTTGTATGTTGCCAAGAAGAAGGGATATGTAAAAGCTTGTATGTTCATAGGAGAGCACTTCAGTTTTCAGATGACAGAACAAGGAGATGTTCGATGACACTATAGAATGAAAAAGTGGGAGTATTTTTTTCCCTGTAATAGGCAGGTTGGCTGGAGAAATCATTGTCTTGAACCATCATTAATAGCCATCTTTCAGCAGGACTCAGAAATAAAAAAGATCCTGTATCCTTTGAGAGTGTTCAGAGTTGTCCTAATCAAGGAGAATATTCTGGGAAGGAGAGCCAGCCACATGCAGTCAGTAAGGTTTAAGGCTTCTCTACGTCTCAAAACCCAGGACAAAGCCTGGCATAGAGGGACAAGCTGTTCCACATCTGTCCACATGGTGCATTTGTACCTTCCCTGAAGCATCTGGTGCTGACTGCTGTCCCATACAGGATAAGGGAGGGATGAAGGCCATGGCAAATACAGTCAGGCACTGACAGTGCTGCTCAGTGGAGCCTCTCCTCGAGCTTCCTTAGCAGTGACTCAAGGAGGGAGTGTGCACAAATGCATTGAGAAATCAGCCTGCATCATCACCACAGCTTAACATTTTACCTGGATGAGCTCCGGCTCTCAGTTGCACCAGAGTGCATCATACTGCACCCTCCTGCATTCTGCACACAGCCTTTCAGGGACTAATTACCATCTCATCCTGAAATCACTTTAACCACCGGGGGGAGGGAGAAGACATCTGCTTAACATCTGCACAGTGGCATGCTGCTTGTGAGCTCGGGACATGCAACACGGATGGAAACATCCATTTGAAAGTGCAGGGAGTGCTGACTGTAGCAGGGCCCTGCTGCAGGGCAGGCCTGCCTCTTGGGCACTGAGCTGGGTTTCCCCTGAAATATTTTCTAGCAGCAAGGACCCAGTTGAATTCTTTAGGAGACATTCCACAACCTACTGCCATACTTTGCTGGAAGGCAGGAAGTTTGTCTCAGGTTTGGTTGGAGTTTGCTTTTTTCCCTTTGTTTTATTCATATTGACATCCTGTCTCCTATTCACAGCCACAACAGGTGTATTTGACCCTTTCATTCTTTGACTGCTCTAATTATCTGAGTGTTTTGTTGCTCTGCTCTGCTCTTGTTCATTTTTGTCAATATATTTTGCATAATGAGGTATTCAGGAGTGAAGATAATGTCCTCCATGTGCTCACATGAGAGCTCCAAAAAGAAAAAACTGATTCCCTCCCTCCTCCAGGCAACTCTACATACACAAAAAAGGGGCTGAAGAAAGGTTCAATGGTGATTGAAGTCTCTGGTTTTGGGAACTTATGATACAAGATGGGACATCAAAGAGAGTTGTGACAGTCATCTGCTTTTAATAGAAATTTTCAAGTCCCACTCTTCACTTTTAGACTACCATGGTCCAGAAACACCTACTCTCCACACCACAGGTGGCAAAACACATCCATCCTTTATCCTAAATTATGGCTGCATCTCCAAACACATGCTGCTTTAATACTGAATCTCACCCAACACTACTGAGCCAAAACACTCTCTTTTTAAGCCTTTTTGTGAAATAGTGAGAGAGCTTCTTGATGATGTTTACATCATAAATCATCACATATGCAGTGCAGAAAGTCCACAGTGATGAAGGTATGGAGAAAGAGAATTAATTGTTCAGTGAACTAGTTCACTCCTTCATTTCAAAACAGATTCCAAAAGTTAGATTTTCTCTCTGTAGATGACTCTGATCTGGTTAAATATTGGCATTTACAATGAAAATGAAAATTGGGAAATTAGGGCAATATGTTCTTTTGGGCTTCTGGACTCGGCTGTGATACAGAGAAGTCTGGAGAAAACCTGGTCTGCCTTGGAGCTCTTCAGGTGTCCTGATGCCTTGAGCAGAAACAGTAAAATCCTAGCAAGAGCTGCAGTTTAGAAACTTCCAGCATGGGTTCAGGCAACTCTGAAGTGAACTGGTAGAGGCAGGGAATGCCATAGTCCTTTTCAGCATAGTGTATAGCAGGCTTATATTGTTGACAACTGCATAGGGTCATCCATGGCCACATCCATGGACTCCAGTTCTTTCTGCTGTTCTTATTTTTATTCAGAGTGCTTGATTTTGTTGCAATTACCCTTCAACTGAAATCCATTGGTTCAAATGGGCGTGACTAGGCATGAGTCCATCTCCTTGGTGCTAATTGTGACTTTTTTCTATAGAAGCTATGAAGCAGGGTGGGTCTTTCCAGAGGGATTGTGGTAAAATGTGAGGCATGTTTGTGGTGCAGGGGACAGACATATGATGGCTTCCACTTTGATGAACCAAACATTGTTGCTGCCAGTGCTGTATCTGTTGTGGGATTAAAAGTGGCCTCATTGGGAGCACTGCTGTGGGGTTAAACTAGGTCATCTTCTTGCTGGGGTGAGAACAGAGAGTTGCAGTACCAAAATCCACCCTGCCTGCAATTCTGGAGTTGCTCTGCTGATGGCAGTTGGAATTGCTCTGAGTTTACAGTGCTGAGACTGAAAAAAGAATTTGGCAGGGTAATCTCCAGAGCTATTGAACTGGCACCTCTCCCCAGAGCTATGTTTAGTTAACATTTACAATGGGAAAGCAAACGAGGCATGATTCTCCAAACCTTGAACCCTGTTGAGGGCTGATTGATCTTGAATGCTGGCAATCCTGATTCTCCCAAACACAAATAAGCATGTATATAAATGTGACCACAATTTTCCTTCATCCTCTTAAAGAATGCAGCACAAGTCATATTTAATAACAGAGAAATGATGCAAGGTTTCCCTCCAGCTGTTTCTGTGTAGACTCTCTGCCCTTACTTTGGGAGGGGGTTTAACTATCTAGTGAAATGTCCAGTGAGTCTTACATCTGCACTGAATGGTGGTGAATGCTAGCATTCACTGGAATTTGCCACAAGCTGGTAACTGACTGGGATGAAAGTCAGGCCCTGCAGTCCTGGGCTGTGGAGTGAATGGTTGTTTGTCAAGGAAGCAGTAAGGGAAAAGCCATTATAAGAGAGAGCCTCCCTGTGCTTGGAGAGACCCTTCTGGTAGGTGAGAATGGGCTGATGTGCCAGGCAGGGCTGACACCAATTGGCACCATTAATCCAGGACTCAAATGACAGGGAGTTAATGCTCTGCAGGGTGATTATTGCAAACACTGTGCCTTAATTGTTTACCTCTGTTTCATGGAGCCAGTTGACAGTCAGCTCAATAGATTTCAGGTCGGTTTTCTAGTGGGGTAATACTTGTTTTTCAGACGAGGTTTAGAAAGCTGAGTGGAAGTGAAATTGGTTGTGGCATGCTGTCTGTTGTTACAGGGAATAATGGGAAAAAGGCTGGGAATCAAGAAAAGATGAAAAATGAAAATGTAGGTGTCAATAAAGCCGCAAGATGGGAGAGCCAGCAATTAAACAGGAATGGATTTACATGGGAATGGGAATAGCAGAATGGGCTTTTGCTCAGGATCAGTGTGTATTAGTGGGACTGCAGAGGGGACAGGCTTTGGATGGAGTGTGGCTGTAGGGTGCAGCTGAGGTTCATCTCCAATGCAGTGCAGATGAGCTTGCCTGAGGCCAGGAAAAGCAGGGAATGCTGCAGAGTGGTTGGCAGAGCTGGGTGTGAAAAGTCCCAGGCTGGCATAGTGTAGAGGCCAGCTGGGCAGGAACAGAATTCACATGGCTGTAAGAGCCACTTCTATTGCACTTCAGCAATTTTCCTGTCTTAAGAATGAAATGTCAGTTGTAAAAAGAATAGAAAAGCAATTATCTGGATTGTGGAGTTCCAGGGGCAGCAAGTCCTGGGTCTTGCCCTGAATAAAATCTGCCAGGAGCAACAGAAACAAGCTGTAGTCATCCCCAGCTATTTCTCCCACTCAGTCCTGGCTGTATCATCTGAAGGGACTCTATGAATTCTCCAAGGGATTTTGTTATTGCTATTGATTTTACATGGGAGATTCTTAGATAGGGGGGTTATGGGTCAGCAGCACAAAGCCTTAAGATAAAGGAATCTTCATAGTGCTGCTCCCATGTGCTGCCATAGCTGCTGGCAACTCCAGTGCTGTTCCACCAGCCTCGTAGCACCTCTTTCTGGGAGAAGTTGAGAAGGGAATAGCCACTTTACTCTGATCAAGGGGTAGAGAGAAAGTAGAATTCAGGTTCTTCCTTATTAAAACATGCTACGCACAGCACAAAATATTCTAATGTATGTATTTAGAATATACTGCAGAGCTATTTATTTCATTTTTTTTTTAAAGCCCAAACACTTTAATAATAATAATAAAAATGCTATCTATATATGGTATCTTCATATCTCAAATATTTATAAACATAGTTATCTTTGGTTGACTGATTCCAGGAAGTTTGCCAGCACATCAAAGCGGTGACATTTTACATCTCATATTCTTTTCATTGTGAGGAATGAGATGCTTCTCCATTTCTTAACTGATTTTTCAGATTTTCTTTTAAGACTGGAGCAATTGGGTAAAACCTTACAGATTCTAGAACAGACAGGAAATTCCAAGAGACTTAATAAACACCATGCTCGGCTTGATGTTGCTGTAGGGTATTGAAAAGAAATATTATTGACCATTAGTCTGCCACACAGACACATCTATAACTTGCTGTCTTGGGCAATAAGGCTGTAGCTATAACTGGTTACAGATGACTTTCTCAAGCCTGGCCTCTGTCTCACAATCCCTAGAGCCAAAGTCTTATCTGTTCATCACACCCTCTAGTTCTGAGGTGTGACAGGGCAAACAAGTGGCCAGTGGTGCCTTGGTAGAGTGTGTCAGAGAGCCGACCTTCAGGTCAGGCTGTTAGGTATAGGAATGGCATGCTTTTGTGAGTAGCTCATTGTAGATGGAAATCAGGGACTCTTTGAAATGATTGTCACTTTATTGTCATAATGTCTTTTCACCAAGGACTGGTGTGTTGTGTTTGTTATGCATTTTACTTGGGACTTGCTCTCTCTGTGAAATCCATAAAGGAAATGGTATGGCATTCTTGGGTGCTCGAGTGGATATTCTCTCCAAATGTTTTTAAAGGTCCATCTTCTAATTCAATCCCTAAGAGGCTTTTCAGAAACTGAAGTGAGCAATTGGAGGCAGCTGCATCATATCTCAAATGACCTACTCAGTCCTTCCTTTTTTGATTTCTTCCTCATGTAGGTTATCCATTTGTAACTAAAATCATAGTGCCAAAGGCATTTTTGCATTGTGTAGAAACCATTCATGCACATCACTTTAACAATGGGGGGGCAGACCTCTTGAGCACTAGGCTAACCAGTCGTGTAAGTGAAGGCTTTAAAGGAGAAGGGAAGAATGATGGGTGCAATGTGCAGGGGTCCGGAAGACAAATGAGCACTATGAAATGGATATGGTCTGCACAGCTTTGAATAATATTCAGTGTTTAGTCCACCATCAGGATACCATCAAATGGGGCTTCTTCCAGTGTGTAATGTTACATTGTCATCTTCCTCATTCTCTAATTGAGGTGCTCCTCATCACAGCTAGCCCAGCTAATCTTCTAAGCCAGCTCTTCACATTGGGACCTCTACTAAGTGAGGAACTTATATCAATCTATATAATATATAAAATAAAAATAAACATATAAAATAGATGTGCAAGTCTGTGCACACATGCATTTTTGTGTGTGTCTGTCTCTGCACATAACAGAATCTTTCAGGAGAATAAAGCCAGAGGTATTCAGGCAAGCAAATGGTATTCAGGAAATTAAATAAAGCCAGTCCTCAACCTTTCATGACTGGACATGGCACAGCTAAGAGGCAGGAGTCTGAATAAATGCTGTCTCCTCTCAGCCCCAAAGCCACACTGGGTTGAAGGAAGCTCCAGGAAGAGGAGTGACAAAAATGATAGGTTTGGAAAATGTAGCATAAATGAGAAGATTAAGGAGACTGGTATATATTCATTGAGGAGGAAAGATGTGTGAAGGAAGATGTAATCACTGCCTGCAAATCCATAAAGAAATTCTACTGAGAGGATGGGGATCCATTTTTCTCGGTGGTTGGTACAAACAGGCCTAAGACATAATGGTCCTGTGCTACAACAGGGAACAGTTAGTAAAAAAATATCAGGGGAAACTTTATAACTCTAGGAACAGTTTGGCGACAGAGCAAGCTGCCAAGGCACACTGTAGAGCCACCAGCACGGGAGATATTCAAGGCAGGGATGAGTCACCCATCTGTCAGGGATGGTTTAGGTGTAATCAGATCTGCCACAATGTGCAGCAATGGCCTGGATGATGCACCAGAGGTCTTTTCTCACCCAAATGAGTCTGTGATTTGTCACGTGTGCTTATTCCAGTGTGTGGTACTCTGTATGTGTGTTTGTGCTCAGTTCCTAATGTTCCCATGTGTACTGGGCTGTACTGTCAGTGCTCCAAACGCTTTCTCTCTCTTTCTTGCCCATTGACTCCCTCTGATCTATTTCTCCTACATTTCCATGTTTGCTTCCTGATTGCTGATCCTTTATTTCAGTGTGCCCTCTTGCCTCTTTTTGTCTTCATTTCACATACACTTGTGAGTGCTTTCATGCTTTTGCCCCGTGCCTGATCATGAGCACACATGCCCCTCTTCGTGCTTACTGCACTTTTCTCCTCCTGCCTGTCCTCCAGTGAAAGCAGTGGGTGGAGAAGGGCAGGCAGGAGGAGGATTTTCCTTTCTGTAACAGAACTACTGGAAATCACCCAGTTTGGGTTTGAAGGAGGTCCGTATTTTTGGAAATACTCCAGTCCCATGGGTATATGATGCCTGACAAGAGGTGGAGCATTAACTCTGCTGTGTGGTTGACAGATCTGCTTCACATCTGATAGTCTAGGGCTGTGCACAGGACAAGCTTGAGTGGCCTGCACCCCTCCTCATGACTTGCCTTGCACCCACTTCTCTGCAAGCCCCACATAAGAGCTGAACAAGCCATCCTGGCCATCTGACAGCAACAACAGGAATAACTCACAGACACTGACAGCAGCCTTGCTGATGGTGTTGTGCTGCATCTTCCTGAACCTGCAGCAGCATTAGGAGTGCTTTACAAAATTAATATGGGTTAAGTGCTTGTGCTGAGTGCCAGGTGCATTTTAGAGGGCAAAACCAGGAAAGGTTTCTTCCATCAGCAATGAATATGCTTGGACAATCACCAAAGCCCAGTGACTGGTACTAGCTGTTACTGTGACAGACAGGATCATTAAGGTGCTTTTATTTTAGGTGTATGGGTGTGTACACCTGTGTGTACAGGAATCTCTTTATTGCCTGTATTCATTTCATAAAATAAATTAGATTACCCAAGGATACGTTCACTCTACATCACTTGCAGTTTTCAAATCATTATCAGATGTCTCTCTGAAATGTTTTCTTTGCTTCACTCATAAGTTTTTGAGTCAGAAATGGGGAATTTATGGGTGAAATGTCTGACTGCTTCCCTCAGGGAGAAATCCTAGGTGATCTAACCTCTTCCTTTCTAATATTTAGTAACAGTGTAGCTAAATGCTGTATTAAGAAACTTAAATTTCAGTATGCTTAAGCCAGGGGATACCCAAGCTAGATGTATGTGAAACCTTGCATGGAAACAAAGGAGTCAGTGGTAAATGCATTAATATTGATAATGAATATTCATGTTTACTCTAAAATCATTTGGACCTGCCTTATAATGGCTACACTAAAATTGCTTTCCAAAATTACAGTTGAGCTATTGCTCTTGCTGCTGGTTTCCTGCAAGTCTGTGTTCTCCCCTTTCAGTGTGTGGCTCCACAGAGGTTTTCATAGAAAGTGGTGTTGCTCTTATATTTTTTTCTTCAACCTTAATCACCGTTATGTATCATCTTTTGTGCATCCATGCTTTCCCATATATGGCAGATAAGCAGAAGATATGAAAGTCATTTGTACAAAAAAATGCATAGTAAATTGTGTTAAACAGCATGCTACAGATCAAGACTGGCAGCAAAAGTAATAGTGAAGATGTGCTGGCATATAGAAGGGTTTATAATGAAATTGCAACATTAGCAATTTCATTGTTGGTGTTTCTTTAATATATCTTATGAGAAATGCTCTATTACTGCTTAAAGTAATTACTTTGTACTTGAAAACATGCATATATTTAAATGCCAACTGATGGTAAAAATCTCACTTTTCAATTTACTTGTACTTGGACATTTAGAAATATATTGATAACTTTCAGATCAGTAGTTTTATGGGATAAATTCTTTACTCAAACTCTCACTCAATTCAAAAAAGAATTTAAAAGTAGTTTACAGAAAGCAGATTGATTACTGAAAGTAATATTGGAACTTTATTAAGACAGTCAAAAATAAATCACAGGCAAACTACAAAATAGTTAGATTGATACGTAAGAGACCTAGTCAAACAAATCATCAGTTATCATCATGAAAACTCTACACTGTTAATACAAGTCTCTATGCATATTTCTCAAAGAAACAGCTTTGGAGATAGTAGCATAATGAATTACTGTGAAGAGGTGTATCTGTCTGCAGCAGAGAAAATCTATCTTATTTTAAATGTGCATGTGTGCTGAGAAAATTATTAACATACAATCCTGGCACCAAGGAGAATATGGCATAAAAAGAAGCTTAGAGGTCATTTGCTGTGATGAACCAAGTAATAGCAACCCCTAATAAAACAGAATTGAGACAGGGTAGGGGAGGAAGGTGTGCTTAGAAGAAATTCAGAAGCTTTTGCCCTCAGTTCCTAAAATTGTATGGGTCAATTAGGACAAATACATCTTTCTCAGGAGTAGTATCTTTTGGTAATGGAGAAGCAATGGCAAAGAAGGATGGCAAGGGATGACACAGAATTTGGGTGCAATTTCTATGTTATCCCAGGCATGGACCATCTATGTGGTAAAAGGAGAGAGACAGAGCTCCTTTCTGTATTCCAGTACTCCATTAAGTGTCCTTGTCTGACCACACTCACCTGAGCATCATTTGTTAGAACTGCTACCCCATTGCTTGCTCAGTGACTCAGGGACCAATAATGGGTTGTGATCAAAGGTACATGCTGCTGGACCCTGGCAGTAACCTTTCCCTTTCCAGGAAGGATCTGGGCACAAGTAAATCAGGAAGCCTTCTGGGGGGGTCAGAGCATTCTCATCTTTAGGCTGGAGGGTGGTGACATCCTAATTAAAGTAATGAGAAAGCAAATAAAATGGCCTCACAATATGAGTGTGGAAACCCTCAAACTCAAAGATACCACCCTGCCCATTAATGAGTTTATTTTCATTCTTCTTCAGTGTGACTGTTGTGAGAGTGTGACTCTTGTATGAAGGAAGATATCTTCATGTGTATTACTGATCATGTTTAAGGGCTCAAGTCCAGTCCAAGACCTTGTCTCCTTAATTTTGGGCAGGAAGTAATTGGAAAAGGGCCTTGGTTTGAACGTATGGCATAACAACAACACACAATCCATTATGTAAGCAAAGAATCAATGCAAAGAAAGGAGAGTCTTACCCAAGGCCATACAGGAGATATGTCAGACCTGATATCTGAACTGACAGGCTCCTCCGTTGCCCTAAAAAGAATCCCAGAAGTGGATTTTTTTTTTAACAGCAAAAGAGTAGAAGATCTGCCTAGACATGTCCCTGTCCAGCTCAAGCATATTGCCTGGTGCTTTGTCCAGTCTAGATGCTTCCAGTAAAGGACTCCATTTTGCCATGTTGTGGTATAGCTAAGTTGGTCTGAAGTAGGGAGAAAATGTTTACCCAGAAGCTTCCATTCCCAACAGCTGGTCTTGTGACATGAGTTGGAAAACAGGTGCTCCAGACACTTGGTGATAAAGCTGGCCATCAGTTTTGCACGCCTATGCTCACTGGAAACTGCTCAACTCCTTGGGCTTGCGGCTGCTCCTGTGCCCCTCAGAGGTGCTGTTGCCAGTGGAGTGATTTGAAGGGTGTCAGTCTGAACCTGCATTCAAATTCAATCATATCAAGATGAACCAAGAAGCTGAGGTGACCTATTAGCACAGCCAGCAATTTTTGTATTTTTCTGATTATGTTTTATATATCTCTTTACCCTTTGTTCAGTTACGGCAGGATCCCTTTCTTCTTGTCCGCTTATGTTCTCTCTCAGTGCTAAGTGCCAGCTGTCACTGCCTGCTGGATAATTACCATTTTACAAACAGTGTTTAGGGAAATGCCATCAGTTTCTGAATATGTGGCTGTCAGGGCTTATTTGAGGGGCTTTCCTATGTTAACTACCTCTTCTCTTTTCAGGCAGGAGGGCAAGGGAGGGGAAGGAAGCTGGGAGATCTGTCTTGTCTCCAGGCATTTGAAGAAAAATTGCATTTAATCTTTTTCGCATTTTGACTGTCAATGCTTATTCCTTCCCCCACCCTCTCTCCCAGTTTATGCTCTCCTCTCACTTTTTCTTTATGACAGGCTGCTCTGTCCTCCTTTTGTGGCCCCAGTGGCCTGCTAGTCACTGGTGGCAGCAGAAAAGATAGAGCTGCTTATCTTGGGGGGTTACTAATGGGAAGGAGGGCACATTCTTAGAAATAATCATGGCCCCTCATTACTGTAATATGCTACTTAAAGCTACATAGGTCTGCCTGAGGTTAAGCGGGGAATCTGGAAAAAAAGCTTATATTCTGATTGCCTTACTGCAAGAAGCAGTTGCACGAGCACAGCCAGGGAGGGATGGAGTCTAGATGCTGCTGACAGAGGCTGAAATGCTGAATTTCAAAGCCAGGCCATGGAGAAAGACATCATTTGCTAAGACATGGTTCTTCCAGGATGCAGACTATACAGATGGTCCCATGTGTGAGAGTGGCAGGGAAGAAGACAGGATGGCCACAGCATTTGATTCTGGTCTAATTTGCCTTCGCTAAATAAGGTAATGAAAGATGCATAAAAAAATAATTTATGTTCACTTGGAAGGGCTACATCAGACTTGAGCTCCCCTCAATGCCAAAACTTTCTGCTGTCTTTTAAAGAACCTCCTTCCCCTAAGTGACAACTGGTAGCAGTTTCTTAATCATTTCTGTAGAGCTTTGGTCAGAAGGAGTTAGCATGAAAATCAGGGCCATGTGTACTACTAGTTCAAGACATGTGATCTGGTCCCAATAGTACCCACACCCCTGAAAGGTTTTCTTCAGAGTGTAAGTATTTTGGCTTTCTAATGATTTTTGCTACCTGTCCACTCTGGGGACACTCCAGGAGAAGACAATGGAGGCTATTTCTCAGGCACAGTAAGAGCTCTGAATTTCTTGCCACATACTGAAAAATGGGAAGGGGGTAGAGGAGGGTTCCAGGGGTGTGGATCTCAGACTCTGTTGCAGCCAGGGACAAAGGTTTAAATGCCATTTGAAAGATTAAGACCTCAGTGCAGCTGTGATTTGGGCTCTTGGACCAATGTGGTTTTGCACTTAAATAATAAAAACTCTAATGTCTGGCAGGCAGAAGGGATTCAATATACAGGCCTCTCTCTGCCCCAACAGTGGCAGAGTCGGACATCACTCCCACCCATTCCTCTGGGTTTATGCTGCCTGGTACCAGCCAAGGCAGAAGCAGCTATCCCTTATCTTCAGATCCCTCTCCCACATTTTTTCCGTTGCCCCTCATGTTGCACACTGGGCTTGATCTCGTTGCTATGGAGATGCACATGTGATGTGTCTGACTTCATGCATGCTACTTCTGGAAGCTGAGGGAAACAGTGCTTCTGCTCCGTGAGCTGGGGCCTTGGGAGGAGAGAAGGAAAGGTGTCCTATGTAAGGTGTCCTATGTAAGATGTCCTATGAGCCTGGTGCTGTGACTTTTCCAAGGTCTTGCCACTGTGCAGATAGGCAGGGGCAAACAGCAAGGTCGTCCGGAGGTGTGCACTGCCAGCAGTCCCTTGCCTTGGAGCCCCCTCTGTGCTATCTGGGGTCAGGTCCCACTCAGCATTGTGTAAGTTATATGAATCCTGTGGCTGATGGGCAGAGGAGGATGTAGCAGGAAAACAGGGAGGCAGCAGCCAGCCTCCCTGCAGCTGAAGGGTCTGGGTGGCTCAATCCCTGGCCCATTGCTTCCAGGGGCAGCACCAACCTAGACCAGAAGCTTCCCCCTGGTTCTCTGCAAGACCCTCCCTCAGCGTCTAATTCATGGCTCTGCTCTGAACTACTGCATGGGAAAAGTATAATGGACATGGAAATGGAAGGAAAATTAGGGAGGAGAGCTACTCAAGTCCCATATAGAGAAGCAAGGAACTAACTTCTGATATCTAGGTTTTTCCCCCATCTGTCCTTTGAAAAGGAGATGTCCCAGCCAACACCTGCTGGTGCCTTCCCTTTTTCTGTCCATATGTTGTTAGTTATGCACCTTAAGGCAGAACAGGAGACTGAACTTCTGAAGGGTATTGAATACAGAGGGAAACGGATGGATCTCAAGAAATTAGTATTTCTGAGGTATGCCTCAGCTTCTCCCCTCCACAGCAAGGCTGAAGAGCACACCAGCCCCTTCTTCACTGAAACAGACAAGTAGGTTGCTCAAAAAAAAATCATGTCTTATTTTGAAAAGTATTATGTCCGCCTGCTGTTCACAGTCAACATGTAATGAAACACGTTCATTAGCCATTTGGGTCATCACTTCTCATGCTTTTCTGTATTTGAGCTGCTCAGCAGCAGATTGCAAGGCATTTTTCTAGCCATCCTTCCCAACCCTCTGATAGTGATAAGCAATATGTTTTGTACTGTTAGCGTCATGGTTATAAATGACCGCCGTACCACATGCTACCCAAATTTAACATGCTCAGGCAGTTCTGTCACTGGCAGCTACTCCATTCCTTAATATCTGTCCCTAGAGTGAAACTGCTTTTAAGGGATAGAATGGCAGCCACCTCCTCCTGTTGCACTGGGTAGGAGACAAGACTGTCCTACTGCAGTGAAATTTGCTTCTCACCCCTTTGTTTCAACACCATTTGCTGAATTGTTTCAGTGGCATCATCAGGCTCAGTGAGTTACTGTGACTTTTTCTAGGTATTGGCATCCTGAAAGATTCAAATCCCTCTGTGTGCCACTACCTTCTAGCACACTTCTATCCATCCAGCCATGTAAGTCCTTGCCTGGGTAGTGTCAGAGCACTCCACAGATTTCAATGCAGCAATTTCTGAATTCCCAAGGCAGGGAAGAGTTAGCAAGCAGAAGTCTTGCACTGGAAACGGAGCCCTGGTAAGGTCAAGCAGGTGGTTCAAGGTCAAAGCATGAAGTCTGGCAGCTCTAAGAGCTAAGCCTGTGCCTGCCATTTTCCAACCCAGAGCCTTAGCCACAGACCTGTGCTTCCTTCCTCTGGAAGCAGCTGGTTTTCTTCCATCGTTTTTGTCTCTTAATTTCCTTCTCTCTGTGCTGTTTTTTATCACTTAGCCCACAGAGCAATTGTGATCCTGTTTACTTGAGAGATGCTATACAAAATACAGTTGTATTGTATTTCATTTCATCTGCAAGCCAGCTTTCTCGGAGGTAGGCCAGTTGCCAGGGAGGAAAAATAACCAACAAAGCAAAGGGCAGGAGTGTTCAGCACTTTCTTGAATTTGATCTATTTCTTCCCTTAACATACACACAGAGCCAAACCAAACTATTTTACTGTATGGAAGGGGCTTACAGTTAAATGTGAGTACAGTGCAGGCAGAGTCATTATCTAATGAAAGGAGGCTTATTGACTCCCTTCTGTCAATTTAAGACCACCTCTTCTCCTCTGATCTTTCAAGGGTAAACTTGAGCTATTAAAGTTAAACAAAACTTGAAACAAATCTGGACCATGTCCATCAAGGAAATTGCTATGCCAGGCAGTTTAGAAAGCCCTGTGTTTGCACTGAGAGGGCAGGTGTATCCCAATAACCACGTTGTGAGTCTGAGAAATCAGAATAACCACCCTCGTGGCATGGTAGTGACCCAGTTACTTCAGTCAGTGAAGCCAGGACCAGAGAGTCTGGATCAGAGGGAAGGTTGGACCGTGCAAGTTGTCACTGTGGTTTGAGCTGATCACTTATGCAGACAGCTCTTTCCTAAGTTGGCTGTTCTGTCAAAACCACTTTCATTGCTGTCTGAGCTGTTCTTTTTCTAAGCTGGCAATTTTTTTTTTTTCTTTTCTTATGTGAGCACATTTTTGGATCAGATGGAAATACAAATGGAAACACCCTTTCTGGTCTTCAGCTCTTTCCATCCTGCTCCCAGTTCTGATCTCTTTCTGTACCTGTCTACTGTCTGTGTCTCTCTTGATTTCTCAGTGGCCCTTTCCCTTCTTCTCACAATCTCTCTTGCTCTCCCCTCTGCTTTTTCATTTGCCTGCCACTTTGTCTGAAGGGCACACCTAAATGAGCTGCTCTCCATTTCTCCCACCTGGTCTCCCTTCCTGCTTTTTTCTTGTTCTTCTCAGTGTGTCTCCTTCCTGTGCAGCACAAAGGCCTCCTAAACTTCCTAACATTTGCCCTCTCTGGAGAGTATGACATACTTCTCTGCTAGTTTTATGCAAAGTCCAAAACTAATTAATTTTTTTTGTTGCCCAGTCTAACTGTGAAATAGCTACATTTCTTTCCTGTGACAGGAAAAGCTAAATATGAGTGTTGTCTGGGGCCTGAGTCACAAGATTCTGAATGGACTACCTAGAATTTTCTGCATATGAACAGAAACAAAAGAGCAAGAAAGTAACATGAAATGTTAATGCAAGTGTTGAAAACAGCCCAGCAAGCAGAGCTGGAATTGATAGCTGGGCACAGGTTCAGCCCTGTGTGCCTGGAGGGCAGAAACAGACAGGCTGTGATGCACGGTTGGGCTTTAATGTACCTTTGTAGCTAGAAAATGCTATCCAGACTAAAAGGGAACTACCCTGGATGGTGGCAATGGATGAACATTTATTATAGTTCCCTGGAAACTAACTCTCCTCTAAACAGCTCATACTCTTTGAGGCTTTCTGAGAGGACCTTTGTAAGAAAGGTTGAGATCAGTTACTATGCTGTGGAGATACAAGGTACCCTTTCTCCAAGAAGTCTGTTATCAAGGCCCAGAAATAAGTAATGGAGACCTGCCTGCCTCTCCACGCCTCCCTTTCTCCCTCTCTGCCTTCCTCTCTCTCCCTGCCTGCTCCCTCCATCCGAAGATCCTGAGGCTTGTCCTTATCATCCTTCAGTCACATCGCAGAGGAAGAGTAGGATAAAGCTTCTTGTTATCTTACATGGCTTGGTTGGCTTACATGGATGAAGGTGATTGTGACTGCTGAAGTGACTTGGTGCCCAGTAGCTCTGGTTTGTGAGCAAAGTTCCAGTGTAACCGGATCTTCCCTGCTGTACACTTTCCAGCAAGGGGGCAAAATGTTTGATCAAATTGACATGGTTGAAGGTGACCCAGGACAAAAAGTACTCACATCCACTCAGCTTCCAACACAGCAGTAAATCCCAGTCAGGATATAAGCTGTTGATTCAATACCACAGTTATATCAAATAAGTGTCACAGTATGCCTAGAAGTTGTTCATGGTTGTAGTGGTATTGAACAATGAAGAAGCAGAAGACATGGCCAAGACCTGAAAGAATTCCCCACATAGATTTTATTTCTTATTAACTGTACATAAAATCTTCTTGGCTGTCCAGTACTGCATTTTTTCTTGAGCTAATAAAAGTAGTGAAGCTGAGAATGCACATGGGTCAAAGCTATTGGACTTAATACTGAATTTATTGAAACATGATGTATGTTTCTATTGAAATACATGCACAGGATGCATAGTATATATTTGAAAATGCATATGCACAACATGTAGTGTAGCAGGGCTTTCTAGTGCAGTACAGGGGAATAATATTTTTAGGATCAATCTAGATGTAGATGTGTCCAGCGTCTGTCTGTGAAAGCTGCCATTTTACTTTGCACTCTTTTCCTTTGGGAAATGTAGCCTGCAAAGAATACAGCAGGTTTTAAATGAAGCTTTCAGAGCTGTTCACAAACATGAATGAATTAAACCTCACAACTCCTCTGTGCAATAGAGGAGACATCCTCACCTCATTCTGAAAGGCAGCCACCTGTGGAAGGCAGCAGCTGTTTAATAGTGCATGGTTACATTTTACAACTGTTGGGTACAACAAGTGATGACAGAAAATATCCAAATTAAACTAGTGGGAATTAGGCCCAGAGAACATAATTGCTCAAATTAAAATGTGTGTAGTTTAAGTTAACACCTATACAGTGTGCAGACTGCCACCAGTTTCGTAATGAACTCTTATGGTTAGGGTTAAAGCTGTGCAAATATTGTTCTCTTTGGCTTCTGAAACAAAACATTTGGAGATAGAAGAACTGGCATGTGTTGAACCAAATCCTCTTTGTTGTTGGTTGGTTTGCCTCTTGTTCAGTTGCTCTTCTTTTTCATATAGGAGGAGAAAAAGATGGAAAACATCATTTCACTTGACACAAATTATTTTGTTTGGCCCAAAGCAAAACCTTTCAGAGCAGCAGCTTGTGAGAAAAGGCCAGGGAAGGCTAGCTTTGCAGACTTGCTCTTATTGCTGCAAATGTAAAAGGCAGTACCAGCAGCAATACACCACTTCCTAAGGGTATTCACCTCGCTGTCAGTGGACTGAGCTGCCAATATCCTGCCTACCCAGAGAGACCAAGTCCAGCGCTGCAAGCCTTGAGAGAGTCATAAGAATTAAAGTGCAAGGAAATATTATTATGTCTGTGGGGAAGAGAGATAGACAGACTTCCCCATGGAGCAGGAAAAGGAGCGTGCCATAGTTGAGTCCTTTAGCCAGTCCTACCATTTTATAAGACTGTTTCCTTTGAAGGAATATATACTTGGCTAAACTGAGATCCTGCCTCAACTGTCAAGGAGAGAATTTGTCTAGCTGAAATTTCCTCTCCTAATAGAACCGAATGGCTAATTTAGGAAGAAATCAAAGCAAAACAGACTCATTGCACCTCAGCATTGTTTTTTTCTGGTTTAACTTACCGTGTGGAACCATTTCAATAAGCTGTATTATCAGTGAAGATTTAGTTTTCCCTTCTTTTTGGTCGCTGCCCAAGAGCTAGGCAAACGCATATCCACTTTCATTTAAATTCACATTCTCATGGTTAGAAATTCACAGCATTACTTTCTCCTCCAAAGCCAGCCTTGCAGAGGCCTCCTTATGATGAAAGATCTTATTAGAGTTAGCTCTCTGTATCAAGGAGAGACAATCAATTCCTTTTGGAGATTTAATTTTAATCATGCAAACTGGCTTCTGTTGCCCTGTGTTCCATAAAACTTTCTCCATTCCCTAGCCCTTGGTATTAGTTTCTGTGGATGGCAGGCTTCAGAGCTTGTCCCAGTAATCGGAAACAGGAGGTTACATTAGTCCCAGGTTGTGTTGCACACAGCAATTCTATTTGCAGAGTCTGTTTGCTGCACAGCTAACGGCTGCTTCAAACAGCGCACAAGTAATTTCCAAATGACAGATCTCCTCTCTGTCTGCAGCTATTTTAAACTTGGTTTGCCACATGTGGTGTGGCCGTGACTCTGGAGGGAGTCATTCCCCCCAAGACCTCCTCTTACAGATCCAATGTGCTGTTGCCCTGAGCTGAATACTGAATATTGAACTTCCTTCAACAGATGAACTTCAGGCCAATTATTATTCAAAGAATAGTTCTAGGAGCTCATAAAACTAAACTAGCAACCCACCATTTCCAGATAATTTCTACACAGAAGAAAGACAACATTCATCCCATGAGCTACGGCGAAATTAGTCTCAAAGTTCTTGTTCTCGGGGAGAATTCAGAGCAGGCGCAGAGAGCGTTACCACATCGTTACCACATTGACTTCTGTGAAATTATTTCCACTTCTGCTAGAAATCATTTTTGTCCTTTAGCCTGCAAACTCTGGGTCTGCAGGGAGGGGTGTGAGCATAGCTGAGAGCATCCTGCACAATGCCACTCTCACGTAACCAGGGCCCATATCCCAGGGGTGCTGTCGTTTTCAGCAGCATGACTGATTTATAACATGGTGGGATGGAGGGAATCAGACTCTTTTGTTTTGGCTGTTCTCCAAATATGCCTTTTAGGAGCACTCTTCTTATTTGCATTCCTAACATTGACGTTAGTGTTGGGACTCAGCATATCAACTCTTGAGGTTTCTTTGGCTCTATAGCCAGATGTGTCTTTGGGGTTGACCTTTTCTTCGAACGCGATCCAACTGGAACTTCAGATCTAAGTGGTAGAATGTGGCACAGCTCTGAATTTCTAATTGTGGGCCCCCACCTACATCTTTATGCAGAGCTTAACATCATCTTTGTTCTTTCCACTTGTCTACTTACAGTGTCCTTGCTGCTATGATAGTATAGATATATTGGGGCTGGGAGACCATCTCAGCTAATGGAAATAATTTTTTTGGATTTTCTCCTGTAAATCTCTATGCCTGGGGTTTAAAGCTGGGCTGCTTTTCTGCTTCATCTGTCCACTGCTCAGTTCGTTCGTCTTCTCTGATGTGTAATGGCTCCATCAGGCTGGTATAGTGTAGTCTCCATGCTGGTATTATACACCTAGCTATTGGATTGACCCAGTTCTCTAGGCAAAAATTACTGTTTTGTTTCCAGTAGTCTTTATCAATAAGGGTTATTTTTATCTCATTCAAAAAAAATAGCGCTGAGATTATTGGGAGCCTGTGAGGAAGCAGCTGGGTACTGACAAGAGTCTTAAGAATGCTTGAATGAAAATACTCACCTTGATCAATGCCAAGCCTTGGTGATTGCTGAATTCAAAGCTGCCACTCTATTCTGTGTGCACAGCACTGTAACAAATGTGGGGAAAATAAAAAAATACATAGGATTTAATGGCTGTCAAAAGAATCTCAGCTGAAGTGAGGCTTGCCTGGCGAATGGCTATTCATTAACCACAACCAAAAGAAGTAAAGGTCACAAGCAGGCATTACTCAGTGAGGAGGCCATGGGCAGACATAGATCCACCAGCACCTTCTGCGCAGATGGGCTTTTTTAGTTGTTGCTAAAAAGAGGGTTTACATCATTGTTACTAATGCCTGGGCAATACCAGAATTTTTTGTTGGAAGATCTGGCTGGGAGTGCATGGATTAGGTGGTAACTCTTAATTTAGTTTAGTTTAGATCAGTTCAGTTTAGTTGGGATATGTAAATTCATTAAAATTGAGGCTGTATTTATGTAAGCATGCTGCCAGCTAGAAAATTTTTCATTTTAGAATTTGGGAATATTGTACATCAAGCATCTAGTACCTGCATGTGGTACTAGCTTCTGGCATTAGCTTGTACTACTGGAGGTGTGGGAAATACAGCTCAGATCCTCTATTTCCATAGTCATATATGGGATACAGATTTGTCTTTCCCATCCCAGACAGGCATGAGAACCATCTGTTTGTACTGGAATTGGCCTCTCTTTTCAGTTTTCTCTGGAGTTTCATGTGTTTGTCTAGTTATGAAATAGTTTAAAATTTTAGGGGTTTTTTTTCATCTGTAAAGGAATGTTGGTGTGTTTTGGTTTTTTCCAAGGACTTTAACATTTCTTTATGAACAGTTATTTGCTAAAAAGCTGAATCGATATGTGATAACTAAAGGAAAAGCTCAGGGAAAACAGCATAGCAGCCCAGGTCAAGAGTAACCCAAGAGCTCTCAGAAAACTGGACAGGCTCACAGCTGTGGGCAACTGAAGCCCCAACCTCAGTGACACAATTGTTTTTCCAAGGCTGAAGAAAAGAGAAATCAGATGGAACAGTAACTCATTATGGAGTTGAGGCAAGGGGCCAAGCTGTGCCTGTGCCTCTGGAAAGAGGAGAGGCATGCACAGACACACGGGCAGCACACTCATGCATGCACACACCTGCCTTTGATGTTTCCTTACATTTCTCTTTTGAAGGTCCTGAATCCTTGAGCAATATCCTGAGGTCCTTTTTCCTTTTTACTGAATTGAAAGTCTTCCAGGCTTGGTTTCCAGAAACAGGAGTGAAAAGAAATCTAATAGGTCTTTATATAGGTCTTGCTTTTCTTATATTTTAAAATTGTTTTTAATTCTATTCTTTTAAATTATAATACATGGATTCTGTTGACAGTTTCCAAATGCTGATATTGGATGCAGTTAAAAAAAAATTAAAATTTCAATATTGAAAAAGAAAAAAATGGAAACTATGTTTTCTTTTTCTTTACTTTCTTGCATGACACCAGATGAAGCCTTTAAAAACTGAGTGCATTTTGAAAAGGGATTGTCCATTTCACCACAGAATATGATATCTGTGTAATATTTACCAATCTGCACAAAAGCTTAGGGCAGCAAATGAAGATAGAAAATGTGCACTGGGAATGGATGTGGCTGTGATGGGCTATTGCACACTCCCTATACCCATCACAGCTGTTCCTCCAGCAGCCTCTCTGCTTGGCAGTGGAGAGGACCTTTAAGGAGTAGTTTCAAGGAGTAAAAATCCTCTTGGTCCATATGCCCCTCAAAATTTGTCTCTGCATCCATAAAATCCTCCACAGCTATCAGACTGCTCTGCAGTCTGCTGATGAGCAACCACTTGATTCCTTACTTTCTGCTTTTATCTCTGGCAGTCTCTGGTTCAAGCCCGCTGTGTCAGTCAAAACATTTGATTTTGAATTTGTTGAGCACACTAGGATTTTTCCACCCTGCAGTTAGAGAAGGTGCTGCTGAGACTTTAAGAAGCATAAAGAACTGAACACATTTCTGGACACGTTTAAGGTAAGCAACCCCCACTGGGAGAGTCACCTTTCTATAGTGCCAGGACAATGATTATGCACTGCCTGCAATGTCTAGGATTTTCCAAAAAGTCTCTCATTTCAGCAGTGAGGAAATACCACCTCTTACTTAGGAAATGGCCCTGCTACTTGAGTTGTCATCCAGGAGGCAAGGTTTCTATTGCTAGTGCTGCATTGTACTGAGCTGTGAACACACCTAGGGCTTCCTCTCCAGGTCTTCTACTCACGCTGGCCAAGACAGAGAGTTGGTGAGAGTGTTGTACGAGGATGATCTGAAATAAGCCTACTCAATGTACACATATTTCCCTCAGTCTGGAGTGGCAAGTCCTTGTACTTGTCCATTCTTGTACATCCCATTAGCTTTCCCCTGTCAAATTTGGTATCAGTCATACTCAATCCTTAGACTCATCTTAGCAGAACTGCTTCTCTTTGTGCTTTGCCTAAGGCCACACCAAATGATATTCCAGCTCCCTCCACTGAGCTTGCATTCCCGTCCTTGCTCATCTCTTATTGAGCCCAGACAGACTTCAGCACTGTGCACATTCCTTCTTTGCTAATGGACCTGCTCTGCCCCAACCAAGTCTAACGTGAACTCTGGTAAATATTGTTATAAATATTTTAGGTTAGAGTTTCAGTACAGTTTGTTCAATATGCCAGAAATCTTCAGCAGACCCATAGCTCACTTTATTCCCCACAGTAAGCCATTTTTAATCCTTAACATTATAAATGATGTTCCCTCTCATGCAGCTTTTTCACTGAAGCCTGGAAAATGTATTCACTCTCCTCCCACCTGTTAAAAAAGTTTGTGTTGGAGAAGATGTAGATTTACAACACTGAGGATGGAAAAAGTGTTTAGGTAAACATGGAGAATGCCCTGTCAGAGCAGGGGTCTTGCATGGCATCGACAAGTTCCTGGTGCTCCAGGAACTGGTTTCTGCCATCCACCCATCTTTTCCTTGCTGCTTCAGACATGGCAGAGAAGAGATTTTTGTTGAGGTATAGTACCATCAGCCCACAATTTACCTGGCAAAGCTGGGTTTGACAGAGAATTGCCTGGTTTTATTTGGCAACTTGTATTACCCCCCAAGCCACTTGATGAGCTCTCTTCTCCACTGATTTTGAAACAGCAGCCAGAGGGATTCAATCCTGTCCAAACTGATTTAAGACTTCTTAGAATTGCAATTTCTGTGAGATTATATTTATGTTTTTAAGCAAAGGACTGATGGGGAAATATGACTTATTTAGTTGCGGCTAGATTTCCAGTTTGGTCCAATTTCTGTGGCTTCATATACTATGAGGATGAATTTTCAACTTTGTATCAGAAGAAATCAGTATGTGAAAGGAGTTTAAGAATAATAAAGGAGAAGATTTTTTCCTTTGGGAAAGGGTTGTACTGTGCACAGATGAGAGTTTCAGGCTGGTTGTCTTCTAAATTGCTGTGCAAAATGATAAGGATAATTTTGTCTATATAAATGTGCGGGGTCTTTTTATTTTAAATGACATCTTTGAAAGGTTATACTCAGATACGTGGGTTTAGAATAACTCAGGGAAGCGCAGACAGAGCACAAGCAGAGGCAGACAGCACAAAGAACAAGTGAGCATATGCAAAGACAGTGCAAAGGTCCTGATCTTTTCTATTGAACTTGGTGTCAAAAAGAGATGTTGCAGAAAGACAGACAGATGCAGCAGAGACCTGCCAAGAACTACAAGCTACAGCCCTAACAGAGAGGTAATGCAACACTGAGGAAAATAGACTTCTTTATGCATTGTTAGAAATGAAATATATTTTTTCCTCCTCCTAACCCTTTTAAGCCTTTAATCTTAATCCTATTCATCATCATTAACTTCAGCAATTGGCCAAAATATTTAAATGAGGTGAAATGAAAAGATTTAAGAGTCTAGTGAAGTCTCATCAAACCACAAAAGAATAATCTCCTAAGATTAAGAAAGCTGCTCTGACCCAACCTGTAAGGAATGAGAGAAGGAGGGAGGGATGGGGGGCTTCTGAGATGAAAAGAAGTTACCAATTAGATCCTTTTACTAACAGTATTGAGTCTTTTTCCCCCTTACAATAGCCCAGTGCAGAAAAAATTACGGAAGATGAATTAGGAGTTTAAATCCAGTAAAAGGCACCAAAAAAAAAAAAAAAAAAACCAAAAAACCCAGGTAATATTTTAATAAGACTTAAATGGGTCTTTCAAAGGCACTGAAGAGCTCTTGGGCCTGCATCTCTCACCATTTCTGGGTGTAAAATAGGCTTTTAACTATCACTGCACTATGAAGTGCTTTGAAGTTTATTCCCCTGATTTTTTGCCTGCCACCATTTGCTGTTGGTGGGTGTGTGGGTGTGTGGGTGGGTGTGTGTTCTCTCCTATGTTCATTCCCCTGAGGCACCCATTGTAACTCGGTTTCAGTTACGCTTTGGTTAATGGGCACTTAAAATAAAATGGTACCCATTTCACTTTAATTTCGAGAAAGGGGTAAAGGCCATTCCCTTTCCATTTCCAGATGAAAGGAGCAGCGCTGCAGCTCCATAACGAACCTCAAATGAATTGGAGAGCTGATAAATTTAACGATCTCATCAGCATACAAATATATGTGTCTGTGTGCGTGTGTTTTTATATGCACAGAGTTTGTGACTAAAACTGGAACTTGAAGGAGATGGGGGACTTACAGATAGCAGATTTCAGTGGTGAGAGGGAGCAGGTGGACTTTTGCAGAGCTGTGCTTCAGCCTGCTGTTGTACCCTAGTGACTGCCATGTGGCTGCTCTACGTCTCTGCTGAAGGCAGGAGGATGGCATGGCATGAAGGGCATTATTCAACCCATTTCATGTAATCATAGCATTGTGCACACCTGAATCCTCCAGCTACTGCCCCAGCAAAAAGTGAAGCTGCTGTAACATCTGATTTAGCTGCTAGTCCCAAATTACTTTCTCAGAGACTGGGACATTTTATATGGGGACTGTTGTCAGGCCATTGAATTTTGCCTTTGAATTCCTGCTGCACCAGGACTCTCCTCTGGGGCAGGGGTGCATTTCTTTCTCTTTCCTTGCCTGCAGAAGAACTGATGGATGTGCAGTAGGTTGAAAAAGCCTGTAAAATTCACCTGGGTTGTCAAGGGGCTGTATCATAGTTCTGAAGATGCATGGATGCCCAAACTCTCTTCTACAGGTACTGGTAGTTCTGAGGAGACCCAGCCCCAGGGAGATTTCATATTTGTGTGTGCTGTGCCACTTCCAGTAGATGGTCTGACTCCACTATTTCATGTGTATGACTCCTGATTTTTCTCCTTCACATGGCCAGGGCTAATAATGCCAAAAGCATGATGGGTACAACATTGGAAAATACTGCAGCTTCTGGTAACTTCCTGTCTTACCCTTTCCAGTAGCAGGTAGCAGGTATGGCCCTGCCCTGCAGAAAGTGAGTGGTAAAAGTAGATTAATTCTGGGAAAACTGCACTACAGTTGTTGGCTATGTACTTGAAACTCTCGACTTTTCTTGTATCTTAGCTGAACCTATCCCATACAGTTTAAGGACAGCCCTTTCTTCCTCTCAAGGAATGTCCTTTCCCTGATGTCTACTGTCCTGATGGCAGTGTCAGGGTGTGAGGTCCTAGAGGAGAAGGTCAGCTTGGGTTGGGGAAATTTTGCATGGCCTGCCTATAAAAACTTAGCAGTTTGTGGCATTTATACAGTCCATATCTTCATCCCTACTGTGCAACCCTCCAAAACACCCCACATCTCTGTCTTTATCTTCAGCTTCCACAGTGCTTGCAGAAAGATAAAGTGGTAAGGACTGTCTACAAAACTCTGACAGTGAGAGCTTTCCCCTGCTCCTCTCTGAGCACCGCGGCACTCATTTCTCCATCCCCTGCCTGGCCTATTTTATCCCAGTCCTGGTCACCAACTCCACTCCAGCAAACTGGAGCCTCCGGTTTCTCCTACCCATTTATAGCAGGCCACCGCAGGGTAAAATATCACCTCCATCAGCACTGACATCCATCACTTTAATGAACAGCAAAAATCAATCTCTAATTGACAAAAACATTTTTAATCAAAGTATGAGGCATTTGGAGCACAGAAGCAGCCTTTCATCTTCTGTCAGGTTTTTCCTTTACAAGCGGAAGCAGCATGGGTTTGTAGCTGGCCAAAGAGGCCAAGTGGTATCAGTGGAGGGAAGCAGGGACAATGCTTTCAGGTGGTAGTATTAGAAAAAAATCTGCTTCTCTCCTTTTAGACAGTCAAAGCTCAATTTTGGTTTGTGGATCAGGGAAGAATATATAGCAGTAGGAGGAAAAGGTTGGACAGCCTACTTTTTTAATTAGCATAAGCTCTCTAAGATGTCACTTGGGCCATGTTTTTGTTCCTTCTTTATTCATGTACCAAAATCTTAGGCATTTGCTAATAATGGTCTAACAGTGGGCCACTGAAACACAGTGTGCCACCAAAACCCATCACACTAAAGAGGCAGGTGAATAAGCTCAATTTAGCAGCACTGGTTTGTGTCACAGCATTTAGGGATACTGCCTGTGTACATCTGCGGGTTTCCTCAGGGCAGCTTTCCTGGTGGTGGACAGAAGAGATAGTAGTTATTGTAAAAGCAGTTGCTTATAAACTTGTAGATGGCAGTGAACTACATATGAGTAAGTGAAACAACCTGCCAGCAGCCCTGAAGGATTCTTTTTCCTCTGATTAGGGGGTCCCTCAAAGATTTGTAATGTTACTCTGGGCAGCTTGGTATCCTTGCAAGTGTTTGTGAGCCATAAAGGGCAAGGGAAGGTTATTAGAGCACCATATGGATACTTGGGTCTTTTTGCCATTTCTTGCAAGAAGGTAGTATTACAAAGCATCTTTATCTATGTCTGGCACAATTTGAGTGCCTTGGCATCACTGCCACTACCTGCAATTGAAAGGGTGAGGAGGAGCGGATCAGTAGCAACACTGTGGTAGCACCTCTGCCAGTGCTTGACAGAGGCAGATTGGGAGATGCAGCAGAATTTGGCACTGTGAGGGCCCACTGGCAACGTGCTTACGAGAGGAGCAGTAGGGAACTGCAGGAGTGCCTGATGCTGCCGGGGAAAGTTGGCACACCTTGCTGCATTTATGAAGGGAGCAATGGGGAGGGAGGGTGCGTCCTTGCCCATCACAGTTGCCAGTGTTTGCAAGGGAATCAGTCCAGGGGGCTGCAGTGGTACCCGGGCACCATCTGGCCACTCTGGTGTTTGTAGGGTTGGCTTTAGATAATGTCTTTTCCTGATCAAAGGCCAGCATTTTGGAAGCAAGCCTGGAGTGTGTGTTACATAAATAGTTTGCTCTCCTGTCCAAATGGCTCCCACATCTACAGAATCTTAAGAGCTTCAGAGGAACTTTAAATTGTGTCCCCTTGCAGAGAAACCACCTCTGAATTTAATGACCAGTGGCATATTAATTCACCCTGTCTTCCTCAGGTGCTGGCCAGAGAGAATTTGTTTGGAGAATGGACCCTTTATTTTTCTGGGTTTGCATATAAGGAGAAGGAGGCAGTAGAATTCCCTTGGCTGAATTCACCCCAGCTGCTCTCTGGAACCATAAGCGGTGCGTGTTGATGTTCAGCTGGAAATAGGCTGGCATAACTTGCTCTTATGCTTAGCGAGACTGCAAAGTGTTTCAAAAAAGATAGTGATATTTGCCCATGTGTCTGATTTGTTCATCAGCAAAACATACCAATGTTAATATTTTCAGCTGTCCTGGGCTTTAAGCACTCCTTGTCCTCCCCAGAGGAGGGAGGAATGTAACCAAAGAGGAAGAGATGGCTTTGAAACAGCAGCCTGGAATAGTCTGTAACAACAGTAAGTGTGATGAAGTCCAAAGTAGGTCAGAAGAGCAAGGACTTGACTTTGCAGGTGGATGTGGAACATGGACCACAAAGGGAGATGGGGAATGAGACAGATAAGCACCAAGAGCTGCAGAGGGCTTCAAGGCATGCTTCACGGAGCCATGTGCAGAATGGCTGCAGGAAGGTAGTGTGAGGAGCGCAGTAGCTGGGGACTTGCCTTGCCCAGTGTATGAACGTTTGCCTTCTTCCACAAATGAAGGCAGAACTGTGAGACACTGCAGTTGTGGAGATGCCAGGAAGCATGGGGAAAAGCAGAAGCATGAAACACAGACACAGTCTTCTCTCCCAGAAATATCTGTCTCTGCTGCCCAAGTCAGTGCCCTCAAGACTGCTTTGCTGAGCATTGTTTTTCCACTGGCTGAGGTAGTGTAGATGTTTTGAGATTCATAAAATATGCAGAGTGCCTAGCCAAGTTGCTGGATTCTCTTGCTGCAAGCCTTTCCTACTCTATGTTGAAATATATGGATGTCTTTCACTTATAAAGATGGATGTGTTATCTAGATTGCAGGTTTCCCATGTGTCATGCCAGATGTCACGCTCAGTCCTGATATACGGTGGAGAAAGAAGGGGGGTAGAAGTGAGCTCTGATTTAGGCAGAACCACTTTAGATAATTTTTCCTTCAAAGGTGAAATGGATAACCATTGTAGAGCAGTAAAGCTTGCCAGTTTGAATCCTGCCCAGCTCAGCAAACTTGGAAGCTGCTATCTGCAGCAACCTATGGGATACAAAATGAGTTGGTCATTTCTATCCAGTTCTGGTGGGCAGGAATTCACATCAGAGAACCCGTAATTTCAAAGTGACCCACTTTTGTTGTCTGACTCTTTAGAAGGGCCATGGGCTGAGCAGGACACTAAGAGGAACTTATCCTGTGGCCTCTAGATGGGATCCAGAAGAACCTCCAGATGGGATCCAGAAGAACCAGACAAGCTGATCCCGAGATTAAACACTGATAAGGAGTTTAAAAACTTTGGGAACATCTTCCCCTAACACTATCTGTGGGAGAGTCATGCTTTTCAGAATATACAGAAACTGGGATAAATTTCAAGAGTCCATTGGCTCTAATACTGAGATTTCAGAAAAATTAAGATCCGTTCCTCTTTTTATTACCCCTCCTAAATATCGTGGCATTTTCCAGAGACAGATGAAGAACCCTTCTACAAGCGGCAATATAAAATTTCTTATTCTCTACTTTTTGTTACTTAATAGGCTGGATGCCTAAGGGATTCCTACACTTCAAATTTGTGTGAGTGCACACATATGTGTATGCATGTTTCTGGTCTCAGCCATGGTAGCCATATCAATCCTCCCTTCGTACTAATCCAGCTCCCTCTTGGCCAGTTTGACTAACAAAAATTTACCAACCAAGCAGCAGAGCGGAGCGAGCACATTAAGAAAAACAGCACCGAATGCAGCCTTGCGAAGAGCCACTGGCATCAGTCATCCCACAACAATCTGTACCACACGCCTCCTCTCTGTAAGGCCAGAGACAGCCTTTCTCAGCCTGCAGCCCTTTCACAGCATTAAATGTAATGTCTTTCTTCCTTCTCCCTTGCAGCAGGTAGGAGTTCTGTTCAAGAATTCTTTTCAGAAAACTTTCCTCCTTTCAGAATTTGTGTTTGACTTTGCAAAAATTTATTCTAAGGCTTGAAAAATTGCTTTTATATCCAGGCTATTTGCTGTTCCTTCCAGAACAGGATAGTCCCAGGTATTGCTGCCAGATGAGTGAATTATGCTGTCCAGTTTAAGGTGGAGTTATCAACACATCCACTGGGAACATACATAACTACCCAACAGACTGAGATCTCTTCTGTTCTTTGAGCTGAATAATTTCAGCCTGTCACTCCTTATCATATCCCCTTTAATCATGCAAAATATTTCCTCCCCTTCTCTCTCTCCTCCTGCTCACAGACTTATCATTTTCCCCTTTAGCCTTCATTTAGTTGCAATATTCACATTGTATTATACATTCACTATACAATTAAGTAGGGAAATTGTCACCACAGGTTGTCCGTGAGGCCAGAAGTAAGAATGGGTTCAAAAAAGGATTAGGGAGTGCATGGAATAGTCCATCAAGGGCCATTAAACTCAAATATATAGGTAAATATTGGCTGAGGAAGTCCCTAGGCTTTACATTGCTGTATACTGGGAGAATATACTGGGGAGAAACATTGCTGTATTTTTGTCAGGATTTTTATAGCCCTTTCATAGGGAATTCACTTGTGGCCAGTGCCAGACATGGCTGGGGAGCTAGCAGGACCTTTTGACCTGACACCACTGGATTTGTGTTAATAAGTTTGGGATGGGATGCTTTATCAAATCATACATAAAACACCTTGTTCTGTTGTTACGATTATTACACAATATAAATTTAAGATCTGCACCCCGAGATTTATAGCATTGTAGACTCTTCCTGGACTTCTCCACAGATCCTCTTGATTTTTCAGACTGCAATTATTCTTACTTCTTGCTGGTTTGGCATAAGTGCTTAAAACAATTAATCTTCAAGGGAATTAATCTTTTTGTGCTAAGGGCTGTACAAATCCAGAACTGAAGCAATCTGGATGCATTAGATGTATGTTTTCCTGGTTGCATCTCAGTTTATTATCCAAATAAGAAGTCTCGGGGGAACAGGGAGAAGGAACGATTGTGAAGGGGATTTTTAAGATCTTAAAATACACTGCATAGCAGTCCTCTTCCTTCTCATGCTCTTGACTTGTTTGATACAGAATCTGTTATGACAATGTCCTGAAAATGCACGTTCCTGCTTAATTTTGTACCATTAGAAATATTAAGATTCTAAAGTGTTCCATTTCAGAATTTGAGTCAAATTTTAGTGACGGAAAAGCAGACTCAATCTTCTCCCTCCATCATATCCTCTTTCCCCTCCTCCTTCCCTCCTGCCTCCAAGTGTAAAAAAAAAATCCAGACGTATTTAACTAAGTGTGAGGAACCAGACTTCCTCCATTTGGGGACCTCTCAATTTGATATTGAAACTTCTCCTGACTTAACCAGCATTTGACCATGGACTTCCCAAACTGGAAGTAGCTGTTTCTCCAGTTTCAGCCTATTGCTTGCCTCCCTGCACCCTCTCTTTCCCACTTGCCCCTCTGTGACTACAAGCTTTGTGGTTTGATGCTCTGTTTTGCCTTGAGTGTTAGGCAGTTGCTAGCTGGTGGAGAAGGGATCAAAAATCTGTGGAGTCACTCAGAGAGGAATTATGCTGGTATGATGGGGAGTTGGTAGGAAGTTGTGGTACTGGTTTTCTGCCATCTTGTTCACACTCAAAGAAAAGGAAGGTGTTACCTAGGTACCTCCATAATCTATTATTTTATTCTGAAATAAAGCACCAAGGGCATGGGCAATTGCATACGAGTTAGGTGGATGTGTAATAAAAGCAGTTTTAGTATGCTGAGGCCACCATAAATCAAAGACTAACTGACTGAGTTGGTCCATAGCCTTATTTTGCCCTTCTGTCCTTCTCTTTCTTACTCTCTGCTGGTTTGAAACACTGAGCACAGGCTGTCACTCTTTACCCAGACACAGAGCTGAGAGAAAAACTCCATATCCTATTAGAGTTTTGAGTTGGCCTTTATCTGTCATAAAAAAAAAAAAAAAAAAAGAAAATCACAAACACAGCTCACTTTGTTTTGGAAGGTTTTTGCTTTTCAGTTCACGTTTAATGAAGTAATTACAGTAAAATACTCTCAAAATTCAAGACCTAATTAAAGCAAAGAATAAAATCTCAATTGATCCATTATTTAGATTGGTGAGAAGTGAGCATAAAGAAGCAATGAAAAAGTTAGTGCATTATGAGAGAAAGAAGCATGCTTCCTTTTGGAGAATACTGATGGAAGGGAGACCTTGGGACAGTAACAGCCAGCAAGGGATGTGCTTAAATTATTTATTGACAATTCCTCTTCAGAGAAGAACGGGGCAAAAGCAAATGTATCAAAAGGAAGCTTTTCCCTGACAAACACAGGTGTTGCAGAATGTGTCAGATTCAGAAGCTGTCTAGTGTAATATTCTCCTTTTGGCAGACCAGCCCCCAAACTGCACAGTAAGAAATGAGCTCTTAACTCCCCAGTTCGGTTTTTGTGTCCCTGAGTGGGCATAGTTTGGCTGGTAGTCTGCATTGGTGGCTGATGAGTGCAGAGTATGATGGTACTTTTGGGTCCTGCTTTGCAGATTGCAGGGAGGTGGGAGCTAGAGGGATTTATGGTGGCAGGGACTTGGCTGTGTCCGAGAGCACTCAGCTCTTTGGATAGAGCACACTGTCAGAGTCATCACCATCATTCACCCTTTCTCCAGCAAGAGCTGGCCAGAAGGACCTGAGCCACAGGGCAGATCTGACCTGCCCAGACCATTCTACTTTGATGGCTCTGAACAGGATCTTTCATTTCCAATATTCTCTGTAAAACTGCTAATGAAGCTTTAACCAAATTTCTTTATCTGCCTTTCTTTAGTTCCTGTAAAAACCAAAATGACAAAAAAATTCACTTTACCTGAAGGTGGTTTTAAGTTATAAAAATAGGCAGGTTGTTTGGTTTTGTGAAGACCAACTAAATTAAAATAAATTTTTTTTGTTATTCTGGGTTTCCTAGGTGCCAAGACTGATTCAAAACTTCTTCCATATTATCTTACTGTCTAAGGCATCTCTAGTGTTCCTGGAAGCGCTAATGTTAAACTCTGGGCTAAGTGCCCTCCTGGGTCCAACATCCCTCCACCTGCCTTATTATTCCTATTGCATTTACACCCAAATGATACTATAAGGGGAAGTAGCTGTGAGAACTCAACATCTCCAAAATTTATCTCTCTGCACTACATGCTTAATTTCAGATGAACCCTTCCCAAATGACTGCCCTTTTTGTTTAGACTTAGCTTGGAGAACAGTGATTGCAAGGCATCTCAAGGAACAACCCCATCTCACCAAATGGAATTCAGGTCATTTCTACTTGAATTTCTCTTTTGGGGGAGTAAAATACAACTGCAAGAAAGTTACAGTCAGATCTGTATGTGTCATGTTGGAGTTTAGTCAGTGAGTAAATCTCTGCTGCCCTTCCTCTGCAGACCTTTGCCAAGGGACAAAGCAATTACAGCTCTGTGTGTAGATGGAGTCCCAAACTGTTTGAGATGGTTTCTGCCATCCATCAATACATAAAATAGATTGCCAGTTCCCTCTGTGAAAGGCACAGTACTCAGGTTGTGCTTCCCCAAGGCCACCTGGGGAGGCAGAGTGGCCCTGAGTTGCTCTCTGTAGTAGGTTATAGCAGAAATGGTACAATTTAATCCTGGTAATGCCAAACCACTAGTAATTGCTTGGAGCAAGAGTAGGAGAAATTCTGCTTTCTCCAGCCAGCTGTAGATGCTTCAGGTCAAGCAGTAGTTTCTCACACTTCTCCTTAGCAAATATACCTTTAAAAATGTGCATAAAAGGCAAATAAACGCCAGCCTTAAATCTGCTTTGTGAAAATGGACTGTTATGGTCTCAGCTGGGTTTGTATCTGCATGCACACAGAATAAAGCAGGGTAATAAATGCTGACTACATGGCCGCTTTTGTGTCTATTTCTACAGCTCTCAAACCAGTATCCCCAAATTCTTCCAAAATCAAAATGTCTCATTTTCCCATTTAAAAAAAAAATAATAAATTCTTGGGTGTGTGTCAATTGGAAGCAACTTCTCTTTAAAATAAAACCTCTAATCATTTTTAATTAAATGCCTGAAATAGAAAAAATTCTTTGGTTTTGTTTGAAACAAAACTTTTGCTGATGTTCCAAAAATCACTAGCAAACTGAAACATCAGCCTTGAGTGTGCAGTTTGACTGTATCAGTGTAGCTAATGACAAATGACATTCAACGCCATGCCAGCAGCAGTGGTTAAACTCCATAATTGTTTCTTTTATTGTCCCCCTTTGCACAGATTTTAAATCCCTTGTTCCACAATTAACTTTTCTTTTCTGCTAAAGGCTCTTGTCTCTCTTGACAGGCTCTGTGATTACAAAATGTCTGCTGCAAGCTCAGGAATGGCAGCAGATCCAAGGATAGGAAATCTGTTTCTCTGGTCATTACCTGAGTAGATTGGAGTGTCTGTGAGCCATAATGGGCAGGGGAAGAGGGTGGGTGGCCAGAGATCCTGCAAGCATCGAGATTCCCAATGACAGTCCTCCACTTTGGCTTTCTTCACCCCTTCAAATTCCTTCTCTCCTTCCTCTGAAATGCATTTGCTGAAGAAGGAGGGGGCAGGTTCTACTGGCAGAGGAAGCAGTGTTTTCACCGGGAAGTCTGACCCGCTCTTTCCGTAGCTGGTGGCAATTTTCCTTCTGCTCACTTCTGTTTCAGAGATAAGCCCCTTGCTTTGCTTGTCAGTCATGAAATCAGCTGCCATTTCAGGGCACCTCTCAGAGTTTCCAAATGCCTTTGACGCATTTTGCCTGAACAGGAGACTGCTGAGAATAGCTACTAAATCTTTAAATCTGGTTTCACACTTAGTCGTCTTTGCGACTTTAAGTTTGTTGCTAGCATAGCTGGTGTTCCAGGTCACTGAGAGCTTGGGATTATTACTCAAAGACCTGGTATTAATATGAGAGACTGGCAGTTTTATTGAGCCACTCCACCCTGGCTGGGGTTCTAAATGAACCAATTCTCTGAAGACGTGCCCCAAGGTCCTCTGTGTCTGTCCTAAGGGAGGGATAGGGAAGGGAAGCATGGCTTTCCCTAGGCCCTTCCCTAGGTTCAGGGAGAAAGGTAAAGTCAGAATGTTACTGTACCACTATTTCTTTCTTGGTAGGAAACCAGCAAAACTTCTCCTCAGGACAGGGCAAAGGTCCTTGTTTCCACTGAGTGATACAAACTCACTGCCATGTTGCTAGCGTCTAAAAATTCTTGATTCTCATTTCTACACACTTTCCTTCCTCCTTGCAGCTTAATGAAACCATTCACTCAACTGGCTTTTATCCCTCCTCCCCTTCATCTCCATCTGTCCACTCCAGGTGGCAGCTCATCTGGATGAGAGTGTACCTTCAGTACCATGGCTCGTGCATCAGTGATAGTTCCTATGCACAGCTTCTGCTGGATGTGTTGCAGATTAATTATTCTGAATTCTGGGAAACACACGGTTAAGGTGGGCAGAAGAAAAATGTTTGGATTTTACCAACTACTTAACAACTCTAACAGCATGTGACACTCTAAAGAGAACAACTTTTCTCCATGTTTGCTCATTCATTTCATGAAGTATCTCCCTAAACAATTTATAATCTGAAAATTATGGTTGTGTATTAATGTGACAGACAATCTGCTCAACTGCAGCCACCTTCTACAACTTCTTGGTTGTCATGGGCCCTGAAATCAGGTCAGTTAGCAGAATTTGGCATAAAACATAAGGACTCATATTGTCTGGGGGTAACCAGCCATTTCCATGGTGGAAACAGCAAATTAAATGTTTCCAGAGCCAGCAAATATTTGTGACACTTGTTTCCTGAGGACCAGTATTCATCCTCCACATCCTAAGACTTCTTGGTTCTCTATGTCTGGTTCATCCTCAGTTAGTTAAACATGTCTAGCTCTCAGCAGTTTCCAGACTCCTTTCTCATCTTTTCTATCTGTTCCCTACAGCTGTGACCCCAAAGCAGCTCTCCTGAATGCTGTCTCATTCTCCAAGCATCCTGTCAGAGTTCCCACTGAACACAATTATAAAGCCCAATTTGAAATCAGTATTGATTCTGCTGTTGAATGAAAGGCTAGGCTGCAGGTCTTCTTTTGGTCTTGCCCTGGCAAAGAGACTCTAGGAGTATCTGGCTTTCTTCCTTCCTCTAGATGTAATCCCTAGATGCTGTGTGGAAGGGAGCGGTATTTCTCATCCCTTTCTCTTTCACTTCTTTCCATAGCTGCACTTGTTGATGTTGCTCACAGCCACAGTTTGATTTATTCTCTCAAAAGCTCAAACTTTGGTCCATCTCTTGAAACTACCATTGAGTTCCTGCAGAACTCATTCTCCTACTGGCTTTACCTGCTTGCACTTTGGCAGGGCAGAAGATTGAGAGCTAAACAATTGCCAAATTTAATCAGAAGTTACTGTCCTTCCAGAGTTTTTTTGCTTTTCAGATATTGCTACCACTGGCTTGGTCACTGTCAGATTATAGTGGGCTTGGCTTTTATGTTTTTTTTCCAGTGGGAAGAAGCTGTTAAAGACCTGCCAGCAGAACTAACTCCAGATGCTGTGTCCTAACCCACTGTGTCTGCTGGCATCTTTGCTTAAGCAAGTTGGCTTTATTTTACCCTATTTCTTGAGTATCTTCCCTTTTCACCCCCTTGCATCTCTAATCCCTGGCAACATCTCTTTTAATCTCTGCTGGTCTGAAATCTGGGCTCCTACAGTGCTATGCTATGTCCTTCACTTGTGGTCACACCTAGTTGTCCACATATTTACCATCTCTGCAGATCTGAAATCCTCTCCTAGGTGTGAGAAAACAATGGGCATGGCTTCATTTCCCCAGCACACATCCCGCTGCTCTCTCTGGAGCACTGTGCTGAGCTGCTCAGTCCCTGGAAGAACCAAGGAATTCCACACCACCTGCTTGTGCAGGTTTGTCTGCAGTGTCTGCTGTCTCTAACTGCTGGCTGAGTGTGTAGGGAGAGGACTGGCAAGAAAGGATTATATTCATTACAATATTAAATAAATCAGGTGGAATTAGCTCTGAGCAGAAAGCAGCAGCTGGCTTTTGCAGTGTTGTGACAGGCTCCGCCAATTATGCAATGTGAATAGAAACTCTCTGACTTTTGTTGCTGCTAGGCCATGACAGGCCTGGAAAGACTGGCAACTTATGATCTTCTCCAGTAAATCTGTTCTCTGCCCAGCCTCTGAGAACCTCCAGCCTTTACTGAAGAGCACTCATTCCTCAAGTCTGGCCTCTATCAGAGCTGTGACAAGAGGGACCTCCAGAACCTCCAGACCCCTGTGTGCACCCTTGTGGCCCACCATGGCAGCAAGCAAGCACTTGGTTAGCTTTATTCTCATTGATGCAGTGGGATATTGATTTTAACTGGTAGCTGTGCTATGGTAGTTTTTTAATGCTTCAACCAGCAAAATGAGGCCATGATACCCACACCATGGCGCTTGCCCTAATTACTCTGCAAGGTTAATTTGCTGAGGCTGTGCGGGTATGTGTGCCTGACAGATTGATTCCTTTGTATTATATTAGCTAAGGGAGGACACTGAGTTTCATATGTATATGGGGGAGGGAGAACAATTAGATGAAGGAGATCTGCTCTGGTAGCATAGGCAGGTCAAGGTTACGCTGAAATGAAATTATAGCTGAAATACAAAGAGTAAAATCATTGCTAAAAGACACCAAGATGGATCAGGATGAAAGCTCTTGAGGAGGAGATGGATCCTTTGAATTCAGATGATAATGGACTTGTAGAGGTGTTTAATCTTGACATGAGACCATGGGGAGGATGGTGTTATATATTTCTATGTGTATGCACAGAGGAAATTTTATTTTAATCTTGTTTGACAGAGTCTGGCTGTAACTGAAAGTTAAGAAGATTATTGTCCAGGGTCAAGAGCTAAAGTATGGAGCTCTGTACCATGGACACAGGTCTCTGCAGACAGCAAAATGATAGATAATGATTTACGTTTAAATCACAGAAGACTTCGCAAGAGAACTTCTTTTTCCTATTCCAAAAATCATCATACTTCCAAATAGATGATGCCCCTGTTACAAGAATCCTGTCTTGCTAAGAATACTGCCTTCCTTTAAGAAAGTGAGATCTCTCTGTTTGCTGTAGAAGAGGCTAATCACTAGGTAGAGGTGTTCTGGAGCATATATCAGCAGAGACGTTAGAAATACCTCAGCAGAGCAAGAAACCAGGTAGTGAAATAAGTGGGAAAAGGCAAGGTGTTTGTTCCAAATGTACTCACAAAACTAGAGCCAGAAGATGAGGATAACTGGAGAAGAACATGACACAGTGATAAATATTTCCTAGAAGTGACCAGGAGACCATATTCACCTTGCAGTAATGCCTCATGTCCTGTCAAAAGAGCAAGTATCTGCTAACCCATGAGCTGTCAGTCCAGGAAACTCCACTCCAATGACAATGGAGAGCAATGCCCTAGGTCTGAGTGTACCTTTAGGTACGTATGTTTTGTTCTGGCTGGAATACTTGTTGTAAAAGTAAAGGGACTAAGGCAAAGTTCCACTCTTGGGTAATTACATTCTGCGTCCATAACTTCTCCATCAGCTGTAGTATAGAAGAGATTTTTTTTTTCTGCAGCCAGGAGGAGACAGAACAAGAGGTCTACTGGTAAGAGGTTTATCTTGGATTTGGTCCCAATTTCAAAACAAACCAGGATTGCATGAAACTTATTGGTAAGGCTGCACACCCAGAGAACTGCCCTAGCTGTGGCAATGATGTTTCACCCAGACCACGTCAATCAGAGGGTGGAAAGAAAAGGAAAAGCATCTTTTGCCTTGCATTTATCTAGAGGCAGTTTGTGGAACTGTTCTGAGTGAGGTGAGTGGGAGGATGAAAACTTCCCTGGCACATTTTGTGATTTAAAAATAATAATAAAAAGAAACCCCTTGTGTTCTGAAAACTCTATTAAAAGAAATGTACTTACTGCAGAAGAACAGCATGGAAGCAGAGACTAAGGGCTTCAGCAAGGGGAATCTGAAAAAAAATTGTATTTGGGGCCAGCTTTAGGGAGTGGAGCTGAGAGCTGAAGGAAACAAATGTCTTTGCAGTATCTGAAGTAAATAAAGCCAGCCCTATATATATATATATATATATATATATATATATATATATATATATATATGGAGCAGCCAGTTACCTTATGCTGAGCATTGGGGAATCTGGAAAGGAAAGAGTGTCCCCTTGCAGATCAAGTGGCAGAAAGAAGCAGATTTTGACTGTCATGCAAAGGCTCATGTGTAGTTTGAAAGAGGCAGACTCCTCAGGAGGTGCTCAAGAACCACTGGTTTACAAATATGTGTAACCCAGTGCTCCCCACCTTTGCTCAGCTGGGGCAGGGGAAATCATTTGGAGAACCTAAAAGCAAAGGGGCATTGTAAAACCAATGTGGTGGTTTTTGCACAGGAAAAGAAAGAGAGGGACTTTGCTGCCTTGTGCTCTCAGTAATGGTGGCAAATTTTAGAGGTAAACAGTGGAAAAATGAAACAGTGACGGTAACACCTGAGAGGGCTAGTGCAGGGAAATAAGACTGGGGAGACAAAAAAAATCTGAACTGCTGAAGATGAAATGTTCTTTATGTTTGTGGAAAGGTGGGAACTGTGACAAACTCAGACCTGGAGTTTATGTTTTATTATATATTTTCCTCTTGACCCCTGGAGAATACACAAATAAAATCAATTAATGGGCCTTGAAGAAGAATTACTTTAAACTGTTCAATTAAACACTGCAATGCAGAGAACAGAAAGGAGGCGGGGGGGAAAAAACAATAAATACATCTGAAAAAATGGACTTGTCTGAGGCGCCTGGGCCCCGACATGCACCATTACTGACGGATCGAATCACACTTCCATTAACACCATAATCTTATAGACTCCACAGGCCGTAAAAAAGGGATTTACTTTAATCAGGTTTGGTTAGGGCTGAATTTGAAAAGTGCTACAAGTGAAATAAAACACAACCTCATCCCCCCTTTGATTTTCTTTCTTCTCACTCTGGCTCTCTAATTTACAATTTGCCAGCCACCAGTGGTTCATTTCTAATGGCTGCAATCCACTGGCGTATGTCACACTCTCTCCCTTTCTGTGGTGGAAATGATTAGGGAGAACATAGACCTTTCATTTCCATCCCCACCTCCTGCTTCCCTGGGCAAGCACTCAGGATGCAGCATTTCTTTCCATATGGGCTGTAGTCCTCCATGTTTGTGTGGTCCATACTCATTCCCTGGCTGTTCTGGCACTGATATTTGGTCACTCAGTTGTGGCTGTGAAGAGGTTTTGGAAGAGG
This sequence comes from Agelaius tricolor, assembly GCF_023055355.1. Lineage (NCBI taxonomy): Eukaryota > Metazoa > Chordata > Aves > Passeriformes > Icteridae > Agelaius > Agelaius tricolor. The sequence continues at coordinate 25,458,395 of NW_027269269.1, forward strand.
GGCAGGCATGAGCTAGAGATGAGTAGTTTGCCCATTGGCTTACAAGCATGAGTATTGACTCCTGAAGAGAGCAGAAGTGTCAGAGTAATGGTTTCTACCTCTCTTTCCACCTCCTTTTTCTTTGCCTCTTCTCTATGCTTCAGACCGTTAAGTTTATTATGTAGGGCCAACTAAGTAGTGGTTTCTGTTCCTTTTTTAATTCATGCCCAAAAAGGGCAAATCCAACACTATGCAAAGGCTGAGATATCAAATGTGTTTGCTTTTGCTGCCCCAACTGTCTCACTATCAGTAGTAATAAAAGATAGCATGTTTTACTGTTTAGAGAGGTGACTTATTGGGTGTCATGGTTCAATAGCAGCTGGCAACTCAGCACCATGCAGCCACTTGCTCACCAGGCCATTGGTTACCAGTGAACAAGCAGGTTAATTCCACTGTTAGTCAGCCCATTGTCTTCTGCTAGATTCTGTTGTGATTTCCCAAAAGTCACATCTTTGACCCATGGTAATATCAGCACTTGGGTGGCAGCAATGAGGAAGGTGATCACAAGGTCACCTTGGGCTTGCACCTATAGGAGCAAAAATAAAATGAAGCAAAGAACAGTCAGCTGGAATAGCTGCTGCTGCCCCCCCGCCAGAGTGCACTGACCTGTGACAGGGTCTCTCCCATATTATGTTGTAACGGGCCAGCTTGGTGGGAAATGGATTGAGTGAGTCCTGGGCACAACACAACAAAATTAACTCATAGCACCTGTGGAGAACTCTGCTGGGTCACCTGTGGCATAAGAGTTGTTTTATGATAGCTGGATGCTGACAGGTACATTTTGATTCCCAGCCTGTGGAAAACCATCAGGTTGCTTCACAGAGTTGCAGCTTCCTGAAATTTGCCCTTGCTTATCCAACATTCCCTCTTTCTTCTCCAACACACATCCACTACGTCACTGAACACGTAAAATTCTTGTGCTTAGCTGGAAAACACTACCCACTTCTCCCACACAGCTCTACAACCAGAATGGACTTATTCCTCAAGGTTTTAATGATAAAGATTTAAGGCCAAATAAAAACAGTAGGCAAGAGAACAATTTAAGCATTGCATGAGGGATCTGGTTGCACAGCCACTCTGACTTCCTGAGCACTGGAAAATGGAGGAAACATTATTCCTTAGTCCAGCTGGGAAGACCTGGTACTGGAGAGCTGTAATGGAGGAATGAAATACCACCCTTCTAGGTCAGTGGTGCCTGATGATTTCTACGACATGGGTGAAGGAATATGCTCTGTAAGAAAGGAAACCCATCATAGTGCTTCATAAAATTAGGTTCAAGGTGCAAAATTTACACAGTTCTAAAAGCAGGAAAAATGTTTTGAATTTGTTCAAGTTGTTCGGTACAACCAGACACGAAGAATGACTGATGAAAGTGGGAAATACAGAAGAAAATAAAAAAGTGAAGGGAAACACAGGGAAGGGGGGAGTGATATGGAGGAAAGAAATACTGGCAAAGAGTAATTTCCATTTAGAAGGAGATGTCAAATCAGAAAGAGACTGTTACATGAACATTATGGGTGTTCATTTGTGTGCTTGTAAGATTTGAGAGAGAAAGAAATGGGGAGGAAACTAAAGGGAGGAAAGCAAAAAATAGTCTGAGATTTTGGTCAGGGGAAGGCAAGGCTAATGTTAGCAACTGATAATAAAGGCAGGCAAAGGGGGAAAAAAGCATACAATTCACTTAAAAATTCTCCAAGTTTAAAAGCTCCCCAGAGGCTTGGTAATAGAAAAGGGCTTTTAAGTGCTATTTTTTCCCCCTGTTTTTTCCTCTGGGGATGTCTCAGAGGAATGATTTATTGTCGAATGGATTTAAAGTGACAAGCCCAACTTCTGCGCGCATGCTGCAGTGGTGCCAGCAGCTCCTCTCCCGGTGTGGCAGAAGGCACTGCCTGCTGATGGCTCTGTCACACGGGGCTGCACCTCTGCGCTCTGGCACCGCTGCCAGCCCAGGCAGGACACGCCCCGGCAGGACAAAGCTGCATCCCAGGACATTCCTGGCTTGGGTGGCCGAAGTGGGAGAAGCGGCTGTAGTGATACAGAAAGACGATGGTGAGAGGCTAAGCCTGATTACTGCACCCAAGAAAATTGGGGTTTGGGTGACCTTTGAGGACACAGATCATTCTCCATTCCCTTTCCATGCTGCCTTCTGCTACAGCAGCTGGCCCATAGCTGTGCCACAGCCTTGGCTTCTGCTGGGCTGTTTCTAATCACTGGTGACTCATGAGATTTTGCCTTTTTCTCTGGGTCTTTCCGTGGAGACTTCCATTGAGGCATGACTGCAACCCTGTTCTCTTCATGCCACTACAGCTGCTGCAAGCAATAAGCCTCACCTTCTCAAGGAGAGTTAAAGTAAAAACCCTCAGGGCTAAGTTTGGTTTGGTTTGTTTTTTTGGTTGTTTTTTTTTTTTTTGTTAATATTGAGCCTGTGTTTACTTTTGCTCTATTACACTTATATTTATACCCCTTAATACAATTCTTCTACTTCCTTTGTATTTACACACTTGTAGACGGTTAATCTTAGCCCTTGCCAAGCAATACATATTTAATTATTTTAATCTCTTCTCATATGTCAGTGCTTTCAGGCCCTTAATAATTTTTTTTTCCTGCTGCTCTTCTCTGAATTCCCTGTGCTCATCAACATCTTCTGTAAATGTGTGTTGCCCAGAATTGAGGGCAGCATTCCAGGTGCTGTCCTGCCAGATCTGTACAGAGGGCCAGTACCTCCTCACTTTCTGACATGATTTCTCTGCAGATGAAGCACAGAATAATGTTAACTTTTTATTTTCCTGCTGCTGCTGCTATATGACATTGCAGATCTGTAACTTAATTTGCTGTCCACTATATCCCACAGCCCTTATTTGATCATTGCCAATTTTCAGATATATTTCTCTTTTAACATCCTGGTTTCCATTTATTTTCCCTCATATGTACAAACCTGGATTATTATAAGCTGATTCTCATTTTCTCTGCTGGTCCCTACTCATAACATTTTGGCTTATGTTGTATTTGTCTTTCTACAGCAGTGGGTAATGGAAGAAGCTATTCATTCTTCTGTTGCCTTTTATTCAGTTTTTGATCCTCTGCTCCCCACAATTCCTCGTGCACGTTTGCTCATTCCTTCCCTGGAACTGTGCCCCTTGCTCACAAATGGTCAACAGCCAGGCAGCTGTGTCTTGTCTCTTTTAGGAGCCAGGGAGATTCTCCTTGACCTGAAAAGCAGCAGCAGCAGCTCCCTGTGCTGAGCTTGGCTCTGTGAATGCCAAGTGCTCCAGCCAGCTTTGCATGTCCTAACCACTGTGTGATGCTTCCTCTTGTAATCAGTCCGAGCATCACTGCTTCTCCCAATTGCCCCCTGCACTTAATTGACCAATAGAGCTAGACATATGGAGGATCGAATCACAAATCCAAATCAGCAGTTGTCAGAGGAGATTAATTCAAACAGGAAGCTACAAAACACTTGGGCTTTTTTTTTTAAGGGTTTTTTTTTTTTTCTCAAGCTCCAGTAGAAGAAATTATTATTAATATCCCCAGCAGATGGTAGTGACTCTAATACACTTTCTCTACCCAACTTTCCATGTGATTTTTGTAGCATTTATGTGACACTGGGAAATTACTGAGGGAGCCAGAGAAGAAGCTCCATTCACATTGCCTAATTCAAAGCACCTAAGTTAGATTAGCCTGTGCCAAAAGGACGGGCTGTCTTAATTCACTGTACAGTCAATGCAGAGAGACAGGTGCTCTCTGGAGGTGCTTCTCACTGCTGACTCTGAGGAGGTGAACATCATAAGTCAGGTGCACACATCTTCCCTCTTTCAGCTGCACTGCCCTCTGTTGTGCTCAGGAGTCCTCAGCTATGAAACACACCCAACCAAGGCTGCTGTAGCTGTGTCCTGCTTTGGCTACCAGTCCCAGCCATGCTGAGATCAAGGCTCTTTTGTGTTACCCACTGCGTGCTCCTGCACCAAGGGGTGACTTTTCCCAACCCTTTGTTCTAAACAGACAGCAGTGAGGCAGCACAGCCTCAGGGGGACTGCCCCACGGGTGCAGAAGGTGGGCAGTTAAGGAGACTGAAGATCTGCTTGGCAGAGCAAGGCAACCTACTTTATAAAGTGCTCAACAGGGACTTTGAAGAGGACCCTCATCTTTTCTCTGTCAGTCATAAAAGCAGAGCAGAGCAAAGCAACTCTCTCCACTTTTGCCCCTTGACAGCCTTCAGCTGTGGAGGGGAGCTCACAGCTGAAGACCTGATTGCCCCCACTAGGGCTGCAGGAGGAGTCCTCAGGTGGCTTAGGTTAGCCTGTGCCAAAAGGACAGGCTGTCTGAATTCACTGTGCAGCCAGTGCAGAGGCAGGGCCTTGGTGTTGATGCTCTGATGAGTTCCCCCTTGCTTAGGTGAAGATGGCAGGTGGAGGCACTCAGAGGAAAACAAAGGAATGGAGGGAACAGGTGTGCTCCAAGTATAGCTATATAAAGCCACGGCCTGTTTATCTTTTTCTTGCCTGTGCCTGCTCTATACTTGTGCTGCATCCTCTGAGGCCTTCATCCAACCACCAAGCCTTAGCTGACAATTGGCTCCTTCCTCAACAGCTGTTGAAGGAAGGTAAGAGGCTTTGCAAGGATTTTCTATGAGCTGAAGAAAAATATAGTGACAAAAGTTCTTGCAGGAGCCCATGAGGGGAACAGGGCAGCTTTCAGGTGAGCAGCAGAGTGCTCTTGCAGGTCTGGAGCTGGCTTAAAGGTCAGAGCATGAAGATTAGGGTTAAGAGGAGCTCCCCAGGCACTACCTGGGGCCTAGGGTCTGCCCTGTGAGAGCTGAGCAGAGAATCCACAAGATGGAGAAGCCTTGATGGTGATGTGCCCCTGACAGGGGGAATATGTGCCATGGTTTCTGTGAGGTTGGAGCTTGGAGGAAACAGTCTGGATGGGTCTTTCGCTCTGCTGGCTTCTTGATTAACTGCAATCAGCAAGGGGGAAGAGGACTTTGTACTGAAACCCTCTGCTCAATACCTAGCAGCGATTTTTGCTTTTTTTTCCTTTCTTCTCCCTCTCGAAAAATTAAAAAGTGTGAGGATGCATGAAGATTGGAATAGAAATCATTGACAATCTTATCATACCACCATATAAATCAATAATATGCACTTGACTGGAATAATACTGATTGCTGCATCCTATGAAAGCTATAGTAGGTTGAGGTGGGATTTGAAACTTTGAGATTAGCCTTTTTGAAAAGATGCCCAGATAAGTTTTGGGCTGCTTCAGTGAGCACTATGTGAAATCCCACCACCTGTGGTATGGAGGGGGTCAGACAAGAAAATTCATCATGAGTGTGTCAAAGTCTCCAACTGCAGCCCTGGAGTTGAAGGAAAGACTTCCAACAGGACAATTCCAGCTTGGTGCTGCTGTACTGGAAGCACACACGAAAGGTAAGAGAAATGGTGACTGGTGTAGAACAGTACTGGATGAATAATTACATGTACAGGGGGATATTAATTATCTTAGTTTGTCACAATGAAGAAAGAGTTGGAAATTAAAACCGGAATACGCACATTTATGTTGTTGGAGTAAGAGTCTTGGGGTGGAGTTTTCTTGCTCAGAAAAGTTATTTTTGCTTGGATGCTTGGTGCAGGGGATGGAAACTGTGAGGATCAGGCTGGTAGCTTGTGATGTATTCTGGTGGTAACTAGCTTTGCATTGTAGGAGGTGTGAGCTGAGGTCCTCCTATGTGACTCCTCAGAGCTCCCTCAAGACAAATGGCCTTAGCACAGGTGAAAGAAATGCAATCTGGCCTTTTCTTGTTAAGATCAGCCCTCTGCTGCCCCTGCTACTCCCTTCAGAACCATCTGGCATTCCTAAAGAAATTTGGATGGGATTCTTCCAGTAATTCTGAGGGTCAGAAAAGCCTTACCTTTTGCAGGATTTGGTGTCTTGTGCACACACAGTCATCAGATGAACTCAGGCATGGAGCAGATGCTGCTGGGTTAAATGTTCTGTCCATTTTTTCCCTGGCAAGCTAGTAGTTGCCTGAAATGGAGAAATACATATGCACACTCCTCCTAACTGGGACAGCAGAAGCTGGTGCTATGAGAGATCTCTCAGGTTGTCAAGTGAGTAGGATTAGGTATGGCCCAGGAATTTGAGAATAAATGCATCTCTGTTGTGCAGGATAAAAGGAGATGGTGATCAATATATCTTAGAGCTTCAGGGCTTAAGGCAAGCAGTATCTGACAGGATTAGGAAGAAACTTTTTTAACATGGACTAGTCATCCTATAATTGCCTGCCTGGGATGCTCACACATCCTTTTCTGATAGCCTAGGGAAGCCAGCCACCTGAGAGAGTCAGCTGCTATGGCAAAACTTGTGTGAAGAAAGTACTTGTGTCTTGCAATTCCTGTGTGCCATAGTTGTTACAGAGGGGATGCAGTGAGGCTTGAATTCCTGGAGGCAGGGAGGCAATGGTGCTTCAGCACGGATCCCTTCTAAAGAGAGTGGAAGGAAGGAGCTGAAAATTGGGAGCGGTGGTGGTACTGTGGCTGGGGCCAGCCCTTGGTGCAGAAATGGATGGATGCAGATGTAGAGATTGTGGGTGGGTGAAGGAACTTGCCAGCTGCCTCCCAGCATTGCACAGGTGTGTGTGGGGGGCTCATTATGTGATGTGCCTGTCATCATTAACACAGTGGCAGATGTCCTGGGATGTGACTGTTGTAACCGCAAGGAAGAGGACAAGTCTAGAGTTGAGGGCTTTGGAGTTGAACCTTGCTATAAGCATGGTAGTACCTTCAGGCATGTGCAGAAGGCTTCATGGGTCTTCTCTCTTTTTCTCCATGATATAATTCCTATACTTGGTGTTTTCTATTTGTTCTACCCTGACCTTCCCTATAGTAATGTCTAAAGGGCATCTGTCCTATGGAATGTATATACGTCAGGGACTTGGGGTAACCATGAAGGTAATTTAGGCTTCTTATCCAATGTTTGAACATGAGGGCTGTGAATCTTGCCTCTCTTTCCACAGGATGTAGCTGATGACCTGGGTGGCATTTTGAAGCTGTTTTGCACTGGAGACCTTTACTGTGGTGTTTTTATGCAAGAAGGGATATTCTCCATGTTCTGGCTCTCTCTTTTGCAATAGAAATAATAATGCACAGTAGCATACTCTGTGAAGGACCCTGTGCTTGTGTGACCTGTTTCATGTGCTGCTTTACTCTTTCTGACAATCGAGGCACACACCATGTGCTCCTGAGGGGAAAAAAAAAAAAAAAACAACAAACCAGCAAACAAAAGCCTCATAAGTGCCAGGATTATAATGGCAGAAAGGCAGAGTCAGTTCTGCTATAGCTTTGTCTCTCAGGATTCAGAGGAAGTCCTTGGTAGGAATAGGGAGTCAGCAGAGGGTATGTTTCTTTGGCTGCTGAGGTCAAGAGACAGAAGGAATTGAGTTGATTTGTGTAAATACACTGAGTCAGAGCAGGAAGAGAAGAGGGCTATTGAACCTGAAGAACAGTCATGGCACAAGAAGAGCAGGGGATGAAGTACCTTACAACTAGTTTGGAGTAGTGGACCCTTGAGGAAGCATGTCTGCTAAAATTGCTTGGAGTAAATTGCTTGAGTAGTTCTTAAAATGAATATTAAATTGTAAGATAAAGGACTTAGGTCACTGACGGTGACCGCCTAGCCTTGTCTGACTTCAGATCCCTTTAACACAGGAGACCTGCAAGAGACTGTTGTTAGTGTCTCTCACCTCTGGGAATACCTAGAGTCTAATAAGAATATAGGTGAAATATTCTTGCAGCTATTTTGGGCTTTTTGGGTCTCTGACAATCAGCACTGTTGCACTTTAGAGCCTGCCTGAATGTACTCCTTCATTTGAATTCCCCTACTTAAGTATCAGCATTTCCATTTCACAGATAAAGAAATTGAGACAGAAAGGTAAAATGACTTGCTAAATGTGCTCACAGAAGAATTGGGAGTAGCACCCTGTGAATGCTCCGTGCTGGCTGCATCTGCTGGGTTATACTCCCACCCCTGTGCAGAAGGTCTGGCTAGCAAACCCCTCTGCTGAAACCTGCTGGGTTGAATGCTTTCTGATAATTCTCTGAGACATAAGCGTGTTGCTTTATGGAAGTTTTTAAGGCTATGGAATCTGTTATTTTTGCTTTTTATGTCTTACAAAGCAGACAATAAAGGAAACGTAGCAACTATTCTTTGTGACTTTAATCCCAGTATGTGTACATTGCACTTAGCACAATAACATCTGGAAGCAGGTTTTTCTGTTCCTTCTGATGTTGAAAGACCCGATGATTGCTGGACTAAAGGTTAATCACACAGTTGTGCAATCTGGCAGATTGGGGAATAGGAGAAAGCAAACCCAGCCTGCTCTTCTCTGCCTAGCTAATAGTCACAGGTCCTTCTGGTGCCACTTTCTGACTGCTAAACTGACCAGCTGCTGCTGTTCCCTCTTGGTGAACTTGGAGAGCAGGAAGGCTGCACCTAAATGCAGATTTGTGTGCCCCTGTTTGCATAATTGGAGCAAGCAAGGCTGAGGGTGACATCTGCAGCAGTTGTGCTTGTTACTACTGAAATATAGGAAGGAGGGAGGGAAACCAGTTGTGATCTTTGTGCAGGCTGCTTTATGTTCTTGCCCCACCCATTGTAGCTCTAGGTCCTGTCAGCTATAGACACTGGGGCCGTTAAGAAAAAGGGGTTTCTGGAAATAAGTATCCAAGTTTAGGGGGCACTTTGGTTTGACCTGACTGAGGGAGAAATTGTAGAGTGAGGCCAGCTCTTTGTTCAACCTCAGAGTTCAGCCAGAAGAAATCCCTCAGAATTGTCTGTGCCAAGTAAAGCTTCCTGTACAGAATTCACACTTTCTCAGCTACTGAAGCTGCACAGCCATGAGACTTACAGCTGGAGGAAAAAGGTTTTCATTAGCTCTGTGGCTCTCAGAGCTACTTGTTTAATTTCACTTTTATGATATAAGAATGTGTGTATGTATCTAGCACTTAACATTCATCTTCTCTCACATGCACTATATTGAATCACATATTCTTTTACTGTTTGTTTTTGCATAGGTAATTGTGACATAAGATCTGAATTATTTATTTTTTTCCTGACTGCATTATATGTGCTGGTCTTGCTCTTCACTTATAGAAATGTAGTGGCTCCACTTTAACCTGTTTAGCTTTTGAGATCTACCTGTCTATCAATCTCTTTTCTTATAAGGATGAACAATGTTTGTTTTACACAGCTCCATATTGCACATAACATTTGGCAGTAGGAAAATCTCATGAAAAGTTACTACACACACATGAAAAATGGTCTGGGGAATAAAATGTAGAAGAGTGATGATGTTGCTGACTGTCTGGCTTGGTAGTTGAGATGCTTTTTTGTAGTAGTACAGATACTCTTAGTAGTAGAGGTACTCTTCTGTAAATTGAGAGGGCTGGTTAAGCAAGGATTAAAGTTCAAGGCACTGAGCTGGAACTGAGGAAAGCAATTCTAAGTAGTCTCACAGACTACCTGAGTGATTATGGATAGTTCACAGGATGTTTCTCATTCACCTTCTGTGAAGGCATGTAATACCACGTTCCCTTATCATGTGTATTTATGTGGTTACGTGATCTGGGCAGGAAGTGTCTGCTGTGTATTTGTACAGCTGGGCACAAAATCAAGCACTAACCTCAAAGTTTGCTGCTATGCTAAAACAAATGGCCACAGGTTTTGTAATGTGCTGTGGAGCAACCTCTACAATTTGGGGGATTGATGGGTCAATAAAGGGTGTGAGACAGTCATACAGAAAGAAAAGGACAGAAATGGGTTTAAATAAATGGGATTGTTTTAATTAAGAAGCAGGACTGAGAGGATTTTGAAGGGTTGGACAGACTTGTAAACCTTTTTTGCAGACAATATTTTGATTACCTAGCTGATCTTTTTACAGGGTGCAAGTGTTTGGTGGCATTGTCTGGGGATTCTACAATGTAAACATCATTGCTCATCTCTTGTCCACCTGCAGTGCTGGCTTAAGATTCAGAGTAAGAAAACTATCTAATATTTAAGCGCAGTGCTTAAAGGATAAAAGGGGTCTCCCTCCTGGGTGGTGCAGCAGGATACTAATTTGTGAGAAAAGTCTGGTTTGTCACCTTGAGCCCAGGTGATGTCGCTCATCATCAACATGCTCCCTGTTAGCAGGAGGGACTCGGCAATGACAAGTGCAGCCTTCTATTTCTAGAGGATTCAAAGTTTAATTACTTTGTCGCTGTCTCATGTAAAATTGCTCCAGGCACAAAGAGCGCCCGGGACTCGTGTGTGCCAAGGCAGTGGCGGCTCAGCCTGGAGCGCTGACATTCCGCGGAGCTGCCGGCGCTCGGTGCGTCCCAGCAGTGCTGTGTGCCTGCAGTGCGTATGAACAATCAGCACTTGCAGTCTTTCCTGGGCTTGTCAAAAGCAGCAGCTACAACTCTGTTTAAGCCTGTGCTGCTGGTTCCTTCTGGGAGCTTCTGGTAGCTTGATGGGGCCTCTGTTTTCAGCATTTGGCCTCTGGTTTGAGGTGTCTCCATTCTTGCAGCTGTGCTGCTTGAGAGACTTTGGGAGTTGATGTTTCTCCTACCGCCCAGGCTGCTCTGAGCATGTGGCAAAGAAGGCATAGGGATTATCAGAGCTGGGTTTTGGGTGTACAATGCTATTTCAACAGGAAATTCATGGGCAAAACCTTACATGTGAATGGTGCCTATGGGCATCTGACATACTTTTTTTGGTCATAAATGTTTTGGTTTCTGTGCCTCGTGACCAAACAAAGTGATAGTTTTCTCTGGACTCCATTTCAGTCCAGCCCAGACAAGATGAAGTTGTCTATGGATTAAGGCTCTCTCAAGTTACCGCATGTCAGCAAATTAATAGCACCTTTTTGTCTCTGCTGCTGTACTGGCATGGCCTCCCTTTGCAGTAAAGGCTAAGCTAAATAAAAATGCTTCCCCTAAGGCCTTCTGAATTCCCCAATGCAGGAGACTCCACAGTGTGAACTGAAACTTTAATACATGCAAAAATCCACAGGAGTGAGTTGTTACAAATGCCCAAAGGGTAGGCAAAGTTTCAGCTGGGGCTTTCTCTTCCTTATGTGCTGAAGTCAATCAATCATGAGATGCAAATGTGTAGAAAATGAGGCTTCATTAGTTTTCTGCTCAAAGCACTCCCTTAGGGTTTTGTTTGTGTCTTTTTTCTTTAATGTTAAATTTCATGTCTTTGAGCTGCATTTTCCTAATGTGGTCAGGTGTGTCTAAAGGAGAAGTGTGTTAGAGGAACAACCTTTCTCCCTTCCCATCCTTTTGGAGTCCTTCTGTAAGATTTCTGCAGTTGTTATTAAAAATGGAAGGAGAGCACTATCCCTGTGCTATTTATAAGCATTGTCTGATGGACAAGAACTTGCAACCTTGTGTAATGCTGCTGGTGACCTGGTCAAGGAAGGGAGTTGCTTTTTAATGAGATGTCCCCATGGGGATGCTTTGATCCAACTTCTCGGAGAGGCACAAGGAGAACAGACAGAAAGGAGACGATGGATGCAGGCGTCTTAGCTCAGGCCTTTGCCCGCTGGCTTCAAGGGCTCTGTCAAATGAAGAAGGGGCTTTGTGAAAGACAGAGATTTGTTTTGCCAGGCTGGTAACTTGGAATGTCAAAAACCCTGAACAGCTTTTTGCGGACACTCTCTGAAGTAACAACAAGTCATTTATGAATCAAAGAAATGCACCATGCCAGCCAGACCTTGGAGATACTAAGCAGTAACAGAGTATCTGTAAGGAATTTTAAAGCCGTTTCTGCATATGAAACCCTTTATGGAAGTTGCACGGAATATGAAATAAGTTAGAACTATGTATATTTTCCATCTATATCTACTACTTTTTTTTTCTGAAATATTCTTGGTTCCTAAAAGCCAGTCTGATATAAGGAGATTGTTAGTATTTTCTTACTGAGGTTTGGTGATTTGTTTGTTGAGGGTTTTTTTTTTTTTTCACTTTATTTTGTCCTTTTTTTTTGTTGTTTTGCCTTTTTTTTTTTCTTGTTTGTTTGGTTTTGGGCTTTCTTTTTGTCTTATGGGAGCAAGGGAACAGTAAGGAGGTCTTCTGAAAAAAAAAAAAAATCATGGTTTATTTTGACCTCATCTGAATTTGCAATGTCAATGCAGTTCTCCCTAAGCTACATGTGACTGGAGGTCTGAGCCCTGAAACACTTGAGTAGACATTCATTCATTACAGAAATTGAATGCTTCCAGTAAAAGCTAACAGTTAAAATTTATTGTGAATCACTGTGTTTCTCTCCTCATACGGATTGAATGGGAGTTGAAGGGGCTTTGATTTTTTTAAAAAAATAATAAAGAATGTTTTTTAGGAGTCCTGAGCTGAAGCCTGTGATTGCTGTGCCTTACTCATAAAAGAGCTGTTCTGCAGGTACATTTGCTTATGCCTACCTACATATAAATACAGTGCCTTGGGATGTAGTCTAATTTCTGATTTGAACACAGATACCTGGTCCATCCACCACTCTGCTGTCCCAAAATTCATCCTTTTTTTCTGACCCTTCATTCTTTGTGGCCATTGTTACTACATCTTATCCCAGTCCAGCTGGATACAGCCTTCTGTAGTGTCCATCTGGCTCAGCAGGAGACTCTGATTGCAATCAGCTCCTCCCAGGCCACTTCAGCACGGCCTGATGGGAGTGAAGAGTACTTCAGGTGTGCTGCCCTCTCCCTTGCTGCCAGCTTTGCAGAAATGCTGTGAGTTTTAATGTGCATGCTTAGCCTGTGTTCCTGCTGGCCGACAGGCAAAGGAGATCAGCAGCAAGCATCCCTGTCCGGCTGCTTGGTCTGCGAGTTATTTTTGTCTGCTGTGCCTGAGATATGAGGACCTATTTATGTGGCCTATTTAAATTTTGCAGGTGGCTCATATTTCAGTGCTTTCCATGGAACCAGCAAATCTTAGTGTTTTTAGCCAATTTATCAGTGTGTGTTTTCCCCATTGGGGACAGCATGATGTCTATTCCCAGTGGGAATTGGCTGGTAGTGCTGCTTCTGTTTCACATGAGAAAGTGCTTGCAGTGGTAGGTGCCAGATGCTAATAGCTGTTTCAGTGCCTCTCACTAGAGCTGCTAGATATTCCAGGTGTGCCTACATTTGAGAGATTACTAGAAAGGGGGCATGTTGGACACTACAAAGCTGCGCCCCCCCCTCCTCCCCGGTTCATGTCTTCTTGTGATCTTGTTTCTCAGTATTGGAAGACTGAAGATGTACAAAGAGTCGTACCATGTGCACAAGAGTTTTATCCAAATGCTTCTTGAACTCTGTCAGGTTTTGTGCTGTGACTGCTTCCCTGGGGAGCCAGTTCCCAACCGTGTGCCCAACTGTGCCCTGGGTGAAAAATCTTCTACTAATATGCAACCTAAACTTCTCCTGACACAACTTCAGGCCATTCCTGCATCGTTCTTGCCCACTTTCTCATTCATCTGTCCCTTAATTGGTAGTTTAAATGCCAGGGAAAGCAGGATGAGCTTAACAGGGTCTTTACCAAATAAAAAGCTGATTCAGAATATGGGTTTATGGCAAGTGGAGTGTGTGATCTCTAAACCATCACATTATTGGAAGTACATCACCTTTTAAAAATGAGCCAGATGCCTCTGAAACATAAAAGTGTTCACACCACCTCTGTTCACTTCAATATGAGCACCTCCCCAGTAATGTATATGGAGTCCCAGTTATTATCTTGCTCTGCTAGGTTTATATTTACTGGTCAAGGAGATGTTGTCAATATACTTCTCATGTATAAGGAATTGATTCTTGATAACAAATGTTTGTATTCATCTTCACTTGGAATTGCTTGCTCAAGACTTGGCTGAGCTGTCTAGAAAATTTCCATTGAAAATGTGTTCCTGTTGCCCCCATGCCTGCAAAGCAGTCAGGATTCCTGGACCTTGTTTCCCAAGACCATGATTTCTTCTGTTTGAAATGATGGTGCATTGATGGTTAAATAACTATGCTACATCACGGGACACAATCTGAAGCCAGTGAATTTTGCATATAGAAGACAATGAGAAAGGGAAATAAATTTAACTCCTCCTGAGAAAACAGTACCTTCTTGAAGCATGGCTGTTTTGGGGTAAGAAGAGGAAATTGGTTCAAGAATTAGAAAGAAAATACTTGCTTCAAGATGGTGTAAGCATTTAACTTTAATTTTTGAAAATGTTAAATAACTTATTGTGCTGATTCAAAGTTTTTAAAATATTCTGTTTTATACAAATCCAACTTCTGGATTTCCATCAAAATTGGAAAGGGAAGTAGATACTAAAATAGTAACAATTGATAGGGAAATCTTCTTTGCTACTTATTCATGTGGAAGCTTCGACTAGTTGTGTTTTGTATGAGAGAGGGAATAATTCTCCAGGTGTGCTGTAACACCCTGAGCTGCTGTGTGCAGAAACTGAGGACAGCTCCAGACCTCACTGAAGGCAGCAACTTTTCCCTGCCAGTGGCAAGACTCACAGATTTAGTAAATGTGACCCATGCCAGGGGAGCTAGGCCTTGAAACGGGGCTTCTGCAGGGGGCTGTTGCACTGCAATAGAGAGGCCCTATTTTTAATGTGTGATTCCTTCCAAGGTGTAAAAAATAGAAGGTCATGTGTGGGAGTGCCTGAGGTTGGGATCTGTGTCTTTGAGGTCATGACCAGGCTGTGGGAAATTGGCAAATTCCAAAGGGTCCAGGGAAGTAATGGTTGCTCATTACCTTCATTTGTGCCTGCTGGTGTCTGCAGTGGGACAAAAAATGATTCCCTCTTCCTTCCCCACCTGAGATCATTTCTGAAGAGATCATTTAATGTTTAGGAGGGGTTTGAAGTCACTACTGATGATAGCTGTAAAAGCAGAAAACTAACTAAGAAATGATATGCTGTAACAACTGAGTAACTACAAGATATTTATGCATTCAGTCTGATTACTCAAATGTTGCTCAGCACTTTATTCTGTGAGTGATTAGATGATAAACTTTATATGCAAAAAAATCTGCATCTGCACCCTCTATAAAATTGCTACATCTTAGCATTGGAAGGGAGGAGGAATGCATTGGGAGACTGTGCTGGTGAGGTAGAAAAAACAGCTCTTGATTTAGAAGATACAGGACTTGAGTTCTACATGTACAGATTGGTAGTTATAAGCAGCTCCCCTAGGCCTAGATATTTTCCAGTGAAAATGACATTTGCCAACTACTTGCAAGGAGTAGTTGTACCTCTGGGACATAGCTAATAGAATTAGTTAATATATATGGGTGGCAGTTTCTGAATTTGTGGGTTTTCCCTTGGGCAGATCACTCTGTAAATGAGAGGCAGGTGTCCCTGGGGAAGAGTGGGGAGAAAGGGATAGCTACTGGAGCAGGACCCAAATATCAGCCCATGGTGGGACACCATGGTGTCTCTTGCTGTATCTTCAGAGCAATGTCCCAGATATGTGTGTTTTCAAGCTTAGTGAGCAAAACACTGAAGTGGTGTAGAAGGCAGGAACTGATAGCAATTGTTCAGCCACGCCAATGCAGTTGCAGCCTAAAGCTTTGATGGAAAATGTCAGTCAGTGATGAGCCTCCCAAGTGACACCTGTGCTATGCTGCAAAAAGGACCTCAATGGCCACCTACAGATATATTTTCCCTTTTCATGTCTCTGCAGCCTGCTTCTCTGTCTAGTTCTAAAATGCAAATTTTTCTTGCCCTGCCATTGCAACCTCTGCAAAGGTTATTTTCTAAGTACATGCTGATGATATTGCAGATGCTTTCTTTAAAGGTCTTCCAATGAGATTTCAGTAATGTCTCAGTTCCAATTCTGGCTGCATAGCATGAGCCTGCCTGAAGGAGAAGTTTTTGTACTGGTCTTGGCATCTTGAATTGTTGTGGATTTCTTTGTCTTCAATTTTTCAGAGAAATTTGTGAACACTTCACCAGACGCCTACTCAGCCTTGATACCAATCATGCCGGGTGAGCTGTAGGAAAATCAATGCATCACTTGTCTTGGCAGTTCCAAAAAAGAGATAGTTACTGAAGTTAGAAATATATTAGCTGTGTGTGTTCTGCTTTCTCCAGGTGCTGCTGACTTCTAGTGAAACAATGTATTTGCTTCAGGGTACAGATGCTTTGTTACAGATCCAAGTCTAAAGAAGCATCCTGTGCCTGAACTGCCCTCTGATACGTGGCATTGCTCAAGACTTGACCCTGGCTTTGTGAATTGTCATTTATAAGCATTAGGGTTTTTTTTAAAGTCATCTTTCTGTCTGCCCACTTTTCAGCTATTAGGAATGGAGACAGATACAGCAAGGTCAGTGTTCCAGCCTTATTAACAAGTCATATCTATTCGACTTGGAAGGATGGGAAGGTAATGGGCCAAAAGAAGTTAAAAAGGCCTAGGGTTGGCTTGGCTTAGATTAAATCAGAAAAATGGTGGGATTGTTCCAGCTTCTGCAACCTGGTAACCATCAAGGGTCATTATCTAAGGTGAAGAGTTGATGATGGTTAGTACACTTTTCACCTTCTCTACAGCCCCTAGTCTGTCAGTTCAGAAATGCTGACTTCAGACAGTTTGAAGTCCTTGCAACAGGTAAAGCAGTGTGTATTTTGTTTGATTCTGCATTTGCAGTGTTGATATATGACTACTTAATATCTTCCCTTGTGCTTTGATCCTCTTCTCCAGAAAGAAGTTGAGTTCCCTATAAATGTGGGCAAAGTTGATAGATTTTTTTTTTCCCTTCAAATCTCTTCTGAAATTTTCTCCTATTGTGGTGCTTTCAAAAGCAAAGCCCCAAACCTGAATAGTCAAAAGTGAGGCAACATGTATGCTAGGCAGATATGCAAGGAAATTAAATATTTAATCTTTGATCTTAAAACTCATCAAAGTAACAGTTCCAATTTGATTCCTGTTTGAGAATGAGTGTAAGGTTTATTTTTTTTTTTAGGTTGGTTTAGATTGATGTTTCATCCAGACCAGGGTGTCTCAAAGTAATCAAAATTTTCTTTTTCTTTCTGTGCATTTTACCACCCTTATGTCCATCTTTTACCTTTGTTTTTACAAAGGAGGTCCTGCCTGTGATGACTTCCTACACTTTTCCATGATGCCCTTTGTTCTGTCCTTACCAAATCCCAAGGCCAGCATGTCTCTGCCCCTGAGTCAAATGCACAGAGGCAGCAGCTTTTGGCAGCATCAGTGCTAACTCAGTCAAGGTGGATAGGAGTGGGACAGCTTGAAAGAATGGATGTATGGTGTGAGGATGCAGGCATGTTTTATCTGGAAGTAGCCCTTCATCTGTGCCCAGTTCAAAGGGTTGAACATTGTATATCCAAGTGTGTTTGTCCCTTCTTTTCTGCCTTTTCATTGCTATCAAGGAGTGGCAGTGGTACCTGCCGTGTTTCTCTCCCTGTGAAATGTCAACGAAAGCAATTCAACTCTTACACTGATTTGCTCCAGATAAAAAATGTCAGGAAAGCATTCCTTGCCATCAAAGCTTCCTTTTGTAAGAGGAGCTGGCTGGTGAGTAGAGAAGTCATATTACTGATATGGAGTGATCAATTGAAGAACTGTAATTCAATCAAGTGGTTCTGCTGGTATCATAAACCACGGGAGCAGAGCTCAGTCCATTTAGAGACCATAAGGGTCCTGTGACTGAGTTAATACAGACTCTGCAATCGATCCCTAACCTCCCCTAACTTTCCCTCTTGTTCTCAGCTTTTCCATCTCTTCTGTTTCTCCTATGCTCCACCACCCTCACGTGCTGTCTGCTTTCCCTCCCCTCTTTTACCAGCTACCTCCTGCTCCCAGTTCCTGTCCATCCTCTCACTCCTGTGAGCCCAGCCTGATCTGTACATGACAAATGTATAACAAGGTTGGCAGATGCTTTTTTTTTTTTGTTTTCAGTGCAGGGGGCTGTCTGGTATGTTGGTTGGGGTGAATTTTTTTTCATTTTTTCATTTTGAGACATCAAGAATTTGGGTTAGGAGGTTCAGTAATACAGATTAAGATTTTTTCTTTTGAGAAGGTTATGGACTTAGGGTGTGTCTGTCTTTCTGTGTTATTTCATTAGAACCATAAAGGGAATGTCTGCCCAGGTGATGGGCTCATAAACACTGTTACTGCTACTTGGATCCTCATGTATTTTTCATGAGGTGAACACATGTACATGGAATGTATACAGTGGCATAAAATTTTTAATTTACTGGTGGGTGGCATATCTTATGACTGGTGAGGGGCATTTGGACTTTTTATTTTATTCTAAATCTGAACTTTTATTACTTGACATTTTGAGTTGACTAGCTGTACCTGCTTTCTGATGTGATTGTGCAGGTAATGCATGTGGTCACTGTGAGATGGCCATGTGTGTATGCATGCCTCCAACTGTGTTGAGCACCTCCTTGGGAAATTCATTGGCATAAATAGATGCTGTAGGAAGAGGAAGAGGGTAAGTTGAGCAAGGTGTAACAAACTGGTGTTGTTACCTATTCCAATGAGGGAATGGAGTGAGGAGAAGATAGATGCCTTTTCATGGATGTAATTTGACTGGTAAGGCTGGGGCTATAGGACCCAGGGTTGGTTGTTGGCTACACAAAAAAAAAAAAAAGTCAAATATAAACCCCAGCTGGGGTTCAGTAAAATCCCAGCTACAGAAGAATACATATTTTCTTAGCCACTGGTCCCTAAGAAAATTTTTGGGTGCAATTGCCCTGATGTGCCCTTGGCACTTGGCTTATTTGAAGTTTTTTGCTGTTATTTCTTTTTCCTCTTCCCTTTCCTCAACACGCAGCAGGAAAGCCCAGCTCTTTCTTTATCTGTGGGTGGTATGCCTGGCTCACCACATCAGAACAATCAGCAATTGACCGTATGTTGAAAACAGACACGCTCATTAATTTTAGGAGCCAACGTTCACTAACCAAAATGGCTCATAAACTACCCCAGGGGAGCATGAGGAAATTGGAATTTCAAGCTGTGGTGCTGTCACGGTGGAGGGACTGCTGGCCCCTTTCTCATCTCAGCCCCACAGTGGTCATCTGGAAGCTGCTCTGCTGGCAGAGGAGGGCAGCTCATGCATAGCAGACATGGGCCCTCTTCTTCCTCTCTGCCTCCCTTCTCCTGTTCTCAGCCTCATCACAAGCAGTAGGATGTGATTTCCTTGTCAGCAAGCTATGGCACGAAAGCACAACTCTGCAGCCTCCTGGAGGCTGACCTGCTTCTTGTTGGGATACAGGGAGTAGCCATCCTCTAGGTCCTCTGCCAATTAAACCACAGTCCAGTTAGATCCACAGTGCAGTCCCCTGGGCAACAAACTACAGTCACTGCCAAAGTAAGAATATCTAGCCACAGCCACCTCAGCTTGTTTAAGCTATTCTGGTAGCTTTGAGTTAGAGATCTCTTTGGTGTTCCTAACACTGAAGACTTCTCCCACCCCCACACACTTCAGAACTTCTGTTCTCTTTCAAGTTCTCTTTTTTTTTTCCTCTTTTGTTAAAATAATTTCTCTTCCTTCAAGCCTTTGAAAGCACTTCTGAGGCTTCTCAGTCGCACAAAGAAGGCTTTATGGGTTGAATTCCTAGTTGCATTCCTTGTATCTTCAGCTATTTCATGTTTCATATAATATAGGCAAGGGTTTTGTGGTGGCTAGTGATTATGGGCCATTTCATGAGGCTGCTTGCCCACCTTGAGACCCCTTCAAGAAGCTTAATTGTTGGAAGGTGATGAGCCCTCATTCTTTAAAGATGAGATCCCTTTTGCTTGTTTCAAGGCAGACTTTGAAAAATTTGAGAATGGGGAGAGAGGAGACAAATCTCAAATGACCTGGTCATCTGTAAAATTTGCATATCTATTCAGGATAGTAGACTGTGTTTTAATCACCAGGTTAGAATAAGCATTATGCTATGATTTGTGAGGTGTGTGTTTTGAAGTGCAAGATGGGTTTGTACCTCTATGGGAGACACTTGCCAATAAAATGGGGAATGTACTGTCATAGTCTGGGTTTAAATATGTACATGAAGAGGAATGGGACATTGCCAAATGGTTATCCATGCATTTTTTAGCAGTCAGTAGGAGCTGACCAAGTAATTAGTGGTAATGAAATATATTTGGAACAGTCATGGTATCATGTATGCTGTCCCTGGTGGGTGTGGCCACTGAAATACTCTGCCTTCTCCCATGCAGCCTTTCAACTGGGACATGCATATCTTCTGAAATAGAGCACACATCTGAGCAGTATCTAATGAAATCAAGTATGTGTCTGTGTGGGGGTGGAGAACTGTCAGCATTTATTGCAACAAAAGGAGTTAGTCATCACAGGGCTTTGTCATGAACTTCTGTTTGTCTGTCTCATACCCCCGGAAAAAGAGGAATAGCATTTTATTAACATTTTCCCTTGGATCTCCTGCCAGTAAAAGTAGTACCTGCAGAAATAACTTTTTCTCTTCAGAAGTGAATAAGATGTGGGGAGAAATACTGTGAACGGATTCCTGACAAACTGGTGAATAGAGTGCATAAAGTTAACAGTTTCCCAGAACTTTGAGATGTTTATCTAATGTAAGAGCCCCCAAAAAAACCCCAAAGGCTTCAATGCATATTCAGTATTCTCTCTTGAAAATACTGTATTTTTAAAAATGGCTTGAGAATGTTAGACAAAAATGGAAAGCAAAAAAACTTCAAAGGTTTACAAAAAAATGGTTGAGGAAATCCATGGGTCAGTGGGTTTGTCAGAGGAAGAAGAGAAAGTAAACTCAACACTTTCAATTTGTGTGCAATCACAGTCTGCCTTGAACAAGCCATTTGCTTTTTTGGTATCATGTGTTTGACTACATTGTCAGCAGTGATAACATGCATGGAGTATAGGGTAAGCAATTTATAGGTAATGGTGAAAGAAAAAAAAATCATAACAGCTTTGGAAACATTGTCTTTATTTAAATTTTACCATATTTGGAGCCTGTTGTTATTTGCTCAACTTCAAAGGTAGTCTGCAGTGCTCAGTCAGATTTGCAGTCATGTTTTGGTGATGATCCATATAACTTTTACAAGAAGTGCAGCAAATTCTGCTTTCTGTTCATGTTTCAGAATTGTTGTTAAGCAGATCATAATTTCTTGCACTCTCTCAATTGATTTACTATTTGGGATTATTCAGAAAAATTCTGTGAATAATTTTGGTCTCAGTACTTGGTGAACAATTTGGTTAGAGTGACATACGCAAGATCTGGCTAGACACAATAAGCTATGTGTCCTTCCTGCTTCTGAATTGGATAATTAGAATGCAGTCATGGATGTGGTACAAGATTTCCAGAAATTGTAGAGAATATTCAATGTTCATCACTATTTACAGCTGTGGGAATTTCTTTAATGGTGTCAGACTGGCTTGTGAGGATATCACTAAGCAAAATGAAGATGTGATAGTGCTGAAAACAACTGTCACACTTGGGAGGTCAAAAGATCATTTTCTTTTCCAAGGAGGATGTTTTCATCCTTTTATTTTCAAACTTATCAGAGGCAAGTGGAGAGGAATAATTCTGTACACCTGAAGAACAGGAAGAGCCTAATTTCATGTTGTGTTCAGGCTCATTTGAATGATGGGCTGGTAAGCAAGGCTTGGGGATAATGGCCCTTGGGCAGGCTCATGATGCTCTGGTTCTGGTGTATGAAACTGTGAAGCATGGGGGCAAGCACTGGCAGTTGGCTGGGTGGGAGGTGCTCGTGTGTTTTTCACGCACACTGGCCAAGGTACACTGCTTTCATCTGCTTTGGCAAAGACAGAGGCTCACAAACTGTTTATCTGAACCAGGAAGAAGCCATCTCTCATGTGGCTGGTTCATATAAAGGTATGCTTGCTGTCTCAAATAGGAGTTAAGACCTGCATAGACACATGTAGCACCAGAGCAGTTTTCTGAGTCAGTGCAGATTTTGTAACCTCAGTGTATCACTTGTGTTTAAAGTCCTTTTAATGAATGCTGGAATCACTTGACTTCCTTATTTCATCATATTTGAGTTGGAACTTAGTGCTTTTTTAGGGATGTTATGACTCAGGATTTAGCTTGTGATGTTATGACTCAGGATTTAGCTTGTCTTTGAAGACAAGCCCTCAGGGAGTCCCTAAGTCATCTTCCATAGCAAAGGCATCTGCCCCACTAGAATGAAAGTTAACTTTGTCCTTGGAAGCATCTGTGGCCTCATGCAGGCAGTAATCATATTTGTCTGTTGTTTCTATCCCTGATGGTTTAGCTGTATGGTGCCACAGGGGGGGATGGGGATTGTTGGCTGGAGCTGAATGTGGCATTGTAAATGAGAGCATACCCCTAATTTATATGGCAGTACCAGAATGTACTCGGGTACATTCGTCAACCATGCATTTCCTTTGCTTCCCCTCACCCTTTCCTACTGTCTGTGCATATTGATCAGGCGGTCATTGAGGCGCCCTCAGGTCTCTTCCCTGAGGAGTCACAGTTAATACTGGCTGCAGATATAGGTGGGGGCAGTTCAAATTAATTTTTGTGCTCTATGTTGTTTTATTTGTTAACAGAACTGATCTATTATGCTGTAGGTGTTCCCAGCTTGATCAGAGACCTTAGAAGAGTTGTCTTGTTCTACAGTTTAAAATAGATAAGTCTTTCTACTTTTGAAAATTTTTTCACCTTATTACTTGTTTTTACAAATTGTTAGCACGTACAGGAAAAAGTACTCTCGAGTTATCACATACTATGCTGTACTTCAGGCAAAATGGGATGTTTGGTGTTTACTGTCTTGCTGATTTCTGATTAAGTGATAGCACCCAGTGCATCTAAAAGACTCCTAGATTTTGTTCTGATTGCCATTTTAAAAATGTGAACTGGGTGATATTCTGGTCACTGGTATATACAAGTTCATCAATAACTGTCTTTGTTTTAACTTTTCTGAACTAATGAAAAAATGTTTTTCAATTCCCCTT
Source organism: Agelaius tricolor (assembly GCF_023055355.1). Taxonomy (NCBI): domain Eukaryota; kingdom Metazoa; phylum Chordata; class Aves; order Passeriformes; family Icteridae; genus Agelaius; species Agelaius tricolor. Next base: position 25,481,377 of record NW_027269269.1, read on the forward strand.
GTACCCTAGAACTGGCAGTTTCAAGAATCACTTAAACTAAAATTGTTTAACTTCTATCTTGCTGATCAGGTAGCTGTTACTTTAGATTTCTTTTCCCCTTTGATTGCCTTCATTGTGAAATAAACACCTTTTGTTGAAGACAAAGTGGCTATTGTAACTTGAAAATACGTTTACAGTGTGGTTTTTTTTTTGTCAAGACATACTAAACTAAGGCTCTGTGCCTGCAGTGATGTCAAGTCACTGAATACTGTGGGAGCTGAGCCTGTTGCTACTCTAATAGTCTCTGCCTCAGAGGACTGGTGTCTTTATTGCTGTAACTCTGCTGAAGTCATTGGAGTTTTTCTAGAAGAAAACTTGGCTCCTATCTATTCTACTCAAATACTTTATAGCCAGGTAATACAATATCCCATTGATTTCCCTTTTTGTCATTTCTCTGCATTTTTGCCTTCAGAAATGCCTGTTGAGTTATGATCCGGTTCTTTTGCTAGGAATTCTGAGCGGGCTCTCAATTTGGAGCAATATCTAGCCTTGGGTATGTTTTATTTTTGTTCCTTTAGACCCTTAACAAAAGAATACTTAGGAAACCATTTTTATGATGTGTTCATTCTTGTTTATTGTGCCTCATTCACTGTTTGAACGCATTAGCTGTTTTCAACCAGAAGTGTCAAAATTAGGTGACTAAAACGTTTTGTCCTCCATTTTAAAGAAATATCCAAGGAGGTAGCTGTTTGAAACAATGCCACAGAGAAGCTACAAAGTGAGCTCTGTTGTTTTGGGTGCCACAGTTCTTGCAAAAGACCCAGCTTTAGTGAAAGCTTCAGTCAATACTTTTATCCAGCACCAAACAAATTTTTAAGAAGTTGGGCTTGAGCCAGTTCTGTTGCCCATGATTGAAGGTTGTTAATTTATAGTCTTGTTCCTGTTCTGGAAACTAAATCCATCAGGCTTACCATCTCCATCTATACACAGCATGATAGAAATGACATCTCTGCAGCAGGAGGAATTGTTCTCTCTTCATTCACAGGTTCCAGATTTTCATCTGTCGTGACTGCCTATATCATCCCAGTGTTTCCTCAAATCAGGTGGCTGCAATAGACTCCCTATCCCTCCTGTATCTTGTGCTGGGTGTTGGTGTTGCTTGGGTAAATGCAAAACTACCTCCTTTCAGGACCAGCACCATCTCCTCTGGAATCAGTAATTTATTTTTCTTGTGATGGTATTTTTTATGTCTTGTCATCTGCACATTGCTGCTTGAAAAATGGTCCTTCTAGCTGTACAATGAGGGTTGTCAGAGATATTGCAATCCCAAACCTTCCTGTGCCTTCCATTATTTCAGTCTTCTGTCTTGCTATGTAATGAGAGAAACTACAAATCCACAAGTCTTGGTGCTCTCACTGGTGAGTTGCTATTATTGTATAAAGTTAACACATCTGACACTAGGAAGTCAACGAATCAGATTAATTTCATGTTTGCCATAAATACTTCCTAAATTTCTAAAGATCAAAGATTTTGATGTCCCTTTTATTTGTTTAAGAGGGAAAATTAGCCAAATCTTGTTGTTTGAAACCAAATCCCAGGTAAAGTATTTGCCATGACTCCTGTTTTCCCCAGATTTTCTTATTCATTTCCACTTGGAATATTGGAGGGGCTGGCTCTGAAGTGTTGAGCTATCATTTCAACAGATCCCCATAAGCTGTCTCTATAAATAATTCTGTCTCTATTGGTTCAGAAACTTGATCATTGGCAAGAAATGCAGGATGTCTTAGTTTACTTTGCCAGGTGGCCCTGAAAGAAATTTCTGATGTAAGTGATGTTTGGTTTGACTCAACAATGAGGCAAGTGAGAAACACTAATCTCTGGCTATAATTTTTAGACTGTGTTGATGAGAGATTGGAAGATGAGTAAAACAGGGAGCTCAAAAACTAACAACAGATTAGAAGAGGGCCAGGTAGAATGATGTGTCTGAACATAGGAAAGGGGAAAGAGACTGGAAGAGGTAAAAAGTGTGAAGGAGCTAAGATAAATGAAAGCTGAGATAAAGGATGTAGCAAAGAGAGCCCAATTTTTATCTGTTTTCAGCACTGCAACAAGTCAGAGGAGGTGTGGTTTAATGGAATGTCTGGGCAAAATCTTGTCCTGCTCAGCAAATGGAGGACAGAAATATAAGAGACACCATCAAAATGAACAAGAAGAGGAAAAGAGAAGAAAGAGAGGCTGTAATTCATGGACAGGGAGACAAGAGAAGATAACATTCTAGGAGGACTGCAATAAAGAAATGTTGGAGTGATAGAGGGAGAAGAGAAGGGCATGAATAAAATGATGGAAAATAAAAATGGGGGCAGAAGAGCTTATGACAACTTAGAACAGCTTGAAAAAGGTCATGCATGCCCTCTGGGCTCCTAGCCACACTAGAGCCAGAGAGGACTGTCATGGTAGATAAACAAGGAATGGTAGGATTGAACGCAATTTATAACTTGCTTGTCATTGGCATGGGAATGGAAGTGAATATCCCATCCCTGTAGGGTTGTCAGGGCAGTGGGGAAACTGGCCTCTGGATTGTCTCTTGGCTGTCAAGTGAGAGGAAAGGTGCCAAATACTTGTATGTGCGTTTCTGTCTAGCTGGGTGGTACTGGAAGGATTTGTGAAGGCAGGGAACAAATGTCTATGAGAATACAGCTTGTTGCACTGAAATGCACACTTCTGTGCTGCCACATCCACTGGCCCATGAAATTTGATAGAGAATAGAATATTCTTGTAACTCTGCATTTGGGTGATGTCTGTGGCTTGAATAAATTATTATTTCTCCTCTTTAAGGGCAAACTATTTAGGTCTTTCCCAAATTTATCTGAACTTGGGAGAACTACAGACTTTGATAAAGGCTTTAATACAGAGAATTGGTCTGTGTGTCCCCTCTCCTATCAGGTCCTCTATTTGGTGCTGCAAGAGCATCACAGATGGCTCCATGGGGGAAGGTACATAAAATACCAATCTTTTTATTTAGAACAGGAGGCTTCGGAGATACATGGTGCTACTCTGTATAGCACCACACTACAGCTGTCTACAGCTAGGAGTATTCCTAGATAAAATATGGGATGGAAAGGGTAGCAAACCTATGTGAGAGCATTTGTCTGCAGTTCTTGCTGCCAGGCTCTTAGCAGGTTGAAAACCCACCCTGAGGACAAGGGTTGGCTTTACCTGGTAAGAAAGGGTCATGTAGCATTTGTACAAACTATGCTTCCTCTTCCCTGAAAGCTTTCATTGAGCTTCATTGAACCTAGGTTACTGGGGAATGGCTCAGGGCTGGGAACAGGCATAGGGTTTTCAGAACCGGCAGAAAACTTGAAATGCAACGTGCAAACATGATTTTTGCAAACTGGAACAAATTCTTCTTTCCTTCCCCTGGTATAATCAGGAATATAGCCTTACTACTTTCAGTTTGGTGGAGTGGAGAAGACGATACAGTTTTGAGAGGTAAATGGATTTGGGACTTGCTAGATATCAGTGCTATTCCTCTTACTGATGTCTGTCTGTTTCTGGGATGCTGGCAATCCTTTTATTCTCATAGGCAGCTCTTTGTGCTGATTAGCCATATGGACACTGAGTTTGAAAAACAGCTGAGTGGAGAATTTTGAAAAGGAGTTCTGGTTTTCAATGTTCTTGGGCCTCAGTTAACAATCTGTGGTTACCTGTAGGTCAGACTCTCAGCTCCAGTCACTCCCTTTCAAGTGGATATGAAGAATGGCCAGTAATTCTCTGGGATGCGCACCCAATCCTTTGGAGAGGGAAGGGAGCTCTTGCTGAGACACAAACTGTAATGGTGTTGAGCTTTGGCAGAAAAATAATTTCTGATTGTTTCTCAGCCTGAGAGGGCAATATCATAGATATTACAGAAAATCAGTAATGGAACCACTTTGTCATGTTTTTGGACTAATGATTATCCAGCTGAGAGATGAGGTTGTAACTCTCCCTGGTGTCTTTTATTTTCAGGGAGCGTTTTGGGGAGGCAGGTGACTGAGCCCTGTGAGCCAGCTGTAGGATGAGGGAACTTCTGCAGGACATGTGTACTCATGCCTCATGGGATTTGTGTGGATGTCTAGGAACAAATCTCTGCCCATACCAATTATATAAAATATCTTCCCTTATGTAAAAATATATTCTCATTTGAAAATCCACATTTCCTTCCTCTAGAAGGAAGAAGGCAAACAGCATCACCTGTCTGACAAGGTTACCATCACTTCTCACCAATGCCTGAGGGACTTTACTAGTGATTTCTGCCCACTTCCTTGTCCTCATGAGACTGTGGGAAATGGCAGGCTACCAAGTTCTCATGAAGCCTTATTTCTAGAAGCTTGTACTTTTTCAGCTGTTTGGATGGATGCCTTGGTGTGTTTTCTGAAGACCATCATTCCATCAGTAAGTTTGCCGCCCTACTATCATCTCCTGTGTGTGGTTCAGGGGTTTAAGCTGATCTTTTATTTCCAGGGCTAGCAGGAAGGGCAGAGAAGTGACCTCATGTGAAACTTAAGGGACAGATATTTTACTACCTGGAGAAAAAAAGACAAGACACCATCTCCTTTAGCTGCCAAGGGTTTTAATCTTCACTGGTGATATCTCTAGTGCTCTTCATGATAACACTCACCTGCCCCTACTCCCTTTACCAGGTTGTCTGAGCTATGAACCTTCCTTCCTAGGTCCCTAAGATATCCTGGGCACCAAAGGGATGGGTGGCTGTCCCTAGTTCATGATTAATGGCATGCTGCACCTTGGAGAGAAGAGATCTTTGCTTTTCCTATGAGTTGGCTCCCAAATCTGAAGCCCATGTCTCTTACATTTTGTCCTGTCAGTCACAGCAGTTGGCCCATTATTTCATGCTGATTGCTGCCCACTGTATTTTGACCTGTTTCCTCCATAAAATCATAACAATGCACCGATAACAGGCATGTAGTAGGTGATCCATTTCCCGCTGCTGACAGTCACTTATGTCGTGCTCCTTAAAGCAGGAGGGTTATAACTGCACAAGTCCCCATTAGAGCTAAAAGAAGTGGCAAAGCTACAACAGCCCCCGCCAGCCTTGCATGAGCAGTCAACAGTTATTTAACCTTTAGTGACAGGTGACGTACTTCAAAGAGAAACGATGCTTTGTGGGTAATGGTTTATTTATTTCTTGAACAGCAAGCTGTAAATTCACCCATTTATGGGAGCCACATTTCTTGCCTATTGTTTGAGTGTTGCTCAGAAGTGCCTTTGTGTTATCAGCTTGGATGTCAAACAGTCACAGTTCTGTCAATTTGATATCATGTCGTCTACGGAAGGAACTAAGCCTGTGGCAGAGTGTGGCCTGTGTTTGCATTTTGAGGGAGTGTGTTGTGAATGAGCTGGAGAAGGAAGCAGGGATGGAAGAGGCCTCAAATTTCCACTGGTCCTTCATTTCTTTACAAAACTGCAATGGCAGTCCTTCCTGCTTCTTTTGGATGCTAATGCCTTTGTTTCATGGAGCCTGACACTCACTTCTTCACAACCTGTGGGGTGTGAGAGAAGAGATGGGTACCAAAATCAAACAAATCCTGCAAACACAGATCTGTAGCTTCCCTGACAGTGAGTGGAGGCCTCTGCCCTTTCCTAAAACCAGGCTGCAGCATGAGGTGGTGGCTGCTTGTGTGCTGGGGCACTTGAAATGCTTCTTCCAAGTGTTTTGTTTGTTTTTCACAACTGTCATTAATATAAGGCTATAATGTGTTTAAGGGTCTTCACTCAATCAACCACATGTGTTCATCCTCATCTTAAGAGGTCATGTGGGAAGCCAAGGGCAGACTTTCAACTGAGTTAGGTTGTCTTGTCTGTCTTTCTGAGTCTATTCAAAAAGAAGAAAAAACTCCAGACCTGTAGAGATGCTTTTGCCAATTTTCATCTTTCAGCTGCTCTCTTATGTATTTTAAATATCTCACATAATGCTTCTACCTTTCCTCCTTCCCTTTGCTGTGATGCCTTTAATGCTTTTATTCAGTACATGGAGTTTTGTATTTCATCAGTGCTCAAACAAGTCTTTAATTTTTCAGGCATATCTGGATGTGCAAATGACCATTTGCATGTGAAAAATGAGCGCACCCACAATTCTGCAGCTACCCATAAATATCGGAAAGTACAAAATTGGAGGCTGCAGTATGCAATTTAGTGCAGTGTCTTTGTGCCCTGTTCTGTTCAATTTATTGTTGGTGAAGCATGCACCTATGCATAAAGCTGAAGTTGTACATGTATTTTCACTCTAAATGCTAAATTTCAAATGGAGCTGGATAACATTTTTTGGTTGTGTATTTCATTCGGTAAAAATGAGTAGTTTCTTTACCCTAAGTGATTTTTGAAGTACTTTAGCCCCACCCTTCTCCCTCAAATTGGAGAATAAAAATTTTCTGCTTTAGTTTTTTTCAGAAAATAAATATTTTTCCTCCAAATGTTTTGACTTTTTTATTAATATCTCATTCTTTTAATTATTCTAAGAAAACAATGAAAGAACAAGAATAAAATGACATTGAATTAAAGCAGTTGTGGATATCTGGTAGAACATCTTGGCAAGAAAATTCAGTGCTTCAGATAAACTGTAAATAAAAGATATTTCTCTTTGGCAAAGAAAAAAAAAAAGAAATCAATTAGTGCTGAATAATTCATTCCCAGACAACACAGTCTGTAGATAAAACAGGTTGCTTGGGTTCGAGGTCAAACCTCATGGGATGTGCACAGATCGGCTCAGGTTTGACAGAGCTTAGTACCATCAATGCCATACGAATGTAGTTAGGCTGGCTGCAGGCTTGAGCTGGTTCCAGACATCCTTTTAGCTCTCTGCCTCGGTTAATAAACCTTTCTGGGACAGAAGACAAAAGATGCAGAAAACTCTGAGTTATCAAACATGTTAACATATGTGTGAAAGCAGTCTCCAGGATGTAGCTCCCTGGTGCCATGCCCAGTAGAGAACTGGTTGCTTTTATGCATTTCTATTTTAGGATGTTGACAATTTTTAGAAGGAAATTTGGTATCCTTGTCTGCTTCCAAACAGGGTTTAGGGGGAAACTGATAAACACTCCCCCCTGCCTACCCCCCTGACCATATTGAAAAGTAGCAATTAGAGCAATGAGAACTTGTAATTTGCTGACTGTTTTGCAAATGGGTGTAGTTTCCAACTTTTTAAAGATGCACAGAAATTATAATTTGCCTGTGACTTACGCTGCTGGGAATAAATGAATCTTTGAAAATCTTGGTGTGGTAATGACAGTAGAACTGTGGCTATTCCCAGGCACTAGTTAATCAGAGTTGCAGTGCACCTTCTCCAAGCAGCTGTTTGTTCACCATCACAGTTAGTAGACCTGAAAAAAGTTGTAGAGGTTGTACCACAGAACAGATTTTGGAAGGGACCACAATGGGTTATCTGGTCCAATATCCCTGATATTGGATAGGGTGATTCTAGAGCACATTGCACAGGATTGCACCCAGATGGTTCTGGAATATCTCCAGAGTGGCAGACTCCATAATCTCTCTGAGCAACCTCTTCTTGGTTGGGTTGCTGGGTCCCAACCAATTGCTGACCCAACCAATGCTGGGTCACTTGCACAGTAGAGAAGTTCTTCTGTATATTCACTTGTAAGTTCCTGCCTGTGCATCAGTTTCTGCCTGTTGGCTCTTGCCCTTTTGCTTGAAACCACTGAGCAGAGCCAGGCTTTGTCCTTTTGACACCCTTCCTTCAGATACTTAGAGACTGATGAGATCCTCTCTCGGTTGTCTCTTCTCAAGGCTGAACAGGCCCAGCAGCCTCAACCTTTCCTTGTGTCATGATTTAACTTCAGCCAGCAACCAAATGCCACACAGCTCCTTGCTCACCCTTCCACCAGCAAGACTGGGGAGAGAATGGGAAGAGTTGAAGCTAGAAAACTTGTGGGTTGACATAAAGACAGTTGAATAGGGAAAGCAAAGCAAGGAATTCTTTCACTGTTTCTCATAGGCAGGCAGGTGTTCAGCCATCTCCAGGAGAGCAGGGTCCCATCACACAACCCATTAACAGTTCTGTGGGAAGACAAATGCCATAACTCTGAATCTTCTCCCCTTACAAATCTAAAACAGAGCTCCATACCAGCCATTGTGAAGAACACTAACTCTACCACAGCCAAAACCAGCATATCTTGTAAGAGAGATACTCCAGTGCATACTTCTCTCATGCAAGAAGACAAAGGTGTGTTTTCCTATTCTGTCAAATGTCCCTCCATGCTTAAGTTAGCTCAAAGAATTGGGTAGAGGGAGATGGACCCGCTCTTTATGTCTAGGTGGGCACACAAGCACCATTTGTCCCTCTGAATCCATCTCAGCCTTGATCTGCCCAGAACTGCTCACAGACTCTTTTTAGGCAGGGATTTCATACGTGTGGTGTTGGTGGCACAACGGGACCTTAGCTGTGGCTAATGGCTTATGGCAGCCTCAATAACCATGTCTTGTTTGGCTCAGGAGCTGTGTGATCAGGCCCTGGTCCTACGGAAGAGCCACCAACCACTCAGGGCTGCATCTTGAGGGTTTGCTGCTGGTCTAGCACAGCCCTACCCTACTGTGTTACCACGTGAATCCATTGCAGGGTATGGTCTTTAGGTTGTTTAGTCTTTGTGAGGGTAGCCCGGTTTGTGCACTTACTTTAAAAATGATCCAAAGGTCAGAGCAGAAGTCATAGGAGAGTCTGGCTGCCCATTGGTTTAAAGCATGAGGTGGAAAACACAATCCTCCCTCCAACCTTTCTCTGAACTGCTTTTTACAAAAATATGCCTTTAAGTTAATTGATATGATGATAAACTCAAGTTGACCTTGTGATGCTATCTTTGGGGCATGGAAAAGTGAAAGAAAAACTTCATGGAAGTAGAAAGAATATCAAGGTAAAACTTTGGGGGTTATCTAAAATAATCAAAGGAATGAAACATTTATTTTTGAAAATAAAAAAATCCTAAACCAGAGCAATCTATTTTCAATGCAACACCTCAGTTAATCCAAACAAATTAGTTTGAGGGCTTCATCTAGTGGTTTTTTTTGCTTTTTTAAGATTTATTTTGGCATGCTTTTTTGAGCAACCAAAAAATAAAATCAACCCTAGAAAAAAAAAACCAAACCTAAACTTATTTTGATATGTTAGCAAAAAAAAAAAAAAAAATCAGTTATTTTCGTGGCTCTAAATTGCCCATTTTTAAGAGACAAGGGCTTTATTGCTGTCTGTCAATGTGTTGCTCGTGAAGGAATTTCTGTGTTTATCCACTTTTCTTTTTTAAAGAGGCAATGAAATTCAACACAAAAGACATAGATTAAATTAACAGTGAAATGAAATGTACAGAAGTCAGGAAATACCAGAATTACAATGCAGTCTTTAAATGCTCACATGGTGTTCTTATTGCAGGATTTCTGCCTTGTTCAATAAGTGGCTTAGTGTATGATAAATAAGATGTAATGCCATACAATGAATAATGAAAGAAAAAAGAAAGATTGAAGAGCCACTCATTCAGCAAGTCCCAGCCATCCTGGGGACCAGCTGTAGTAGGATCTGGACGGGGATACCAAAAAGGTACAATAAAGCTAAATCAAAATAGCTGTGAATAGGCAACTGTGGTTAAGAGTATGAAGGGAGATGTTACATTGACATTTCTGACTGTGCATCACTGGGCAAATATAACTTTTTAAAAATTAAAGTCACTCTGAAATTCCTTACATTACCACTGATGTAAATGAGGGTGAGCACTTGGGATTATCTGCATCAAGCCATTGTGCAAAACATGGCCAATTCTCCTGTGTGGAAAAGCCCTGGAAGTCTGGAAATGCTCTATGTGATCAGTGGTATGGTGTACACAGAACAAATAGCATGGAATAAACTCCATGCATCATAAGCTGCCTTCAAAACCATTTGCCAAACTTACAGCTTATGCAATAGCTGAACTAGATTTCTGTGTTTTTTTGAGGAGTGTTGTGGAGCAGTCATAAAAAGCAAGATGGCAAACCTCAGAGGGCTTCTGTGCTGTGCTGTGCAATGCTGCTGTTTCCCAGTAACGTGGTTGCAGAAGGAAAAGGAGTGTAGCACCTGGCAGTGTTTCAGTAAAATGCAAAATGTATCTGCTGCTTCATCTTGGGTTGCTGCTCTGCACAGAGTTGGGGTATGCTGGAATCCCAGCCTAAAGTTTTAGGATAATGTTTCTGGCAGGCTGTAAGGTGGTGGAGATGCCCATCTGAGAGTCACTGAAACAGTGTCAGAGAAATATCCTTGAGAGTGTGGCTACCCTGCCTTCCTCTGTCCAGTCTCTTATCTGTTGAGTTATACTCAATAACACAGAGCACATATATTTACCTTTTACCCTTCTCTATTTGTCAGAGTTACCTGGAAAGGTGGCTAACTTGGTGCTGATGCATGGGGACCTTTATCTTTGCAAATATGCTTTGGCCGCTGAAGAATGGGATTAACTACCAAAAGAAAAAGAAGTTTTGTTTAAGTGAACAAATACATCTGTCTTGTACTTTTTTCATTAGATGTATTGAGCTTTCTCTTGTGTTTTTTAGCTGAGAAAAATTGTCAGAACTCTTTGAAAGAACAAAGTTAACCATTAGCCATTGCTCACCCATCTTGTGCTTTCTGTAACCTCACGAGTGTGTTGTCTGCAATTAATAAATTGCTTGCTTCAGAATGTAGAGCTTGTGACCTTATGTATGGGAAATTTGCATGAACTTTATTCAGTACACATCAGTTTCCCACCTCTTCTGTCTTCCAGGATGAAAAACTGTTTTTTTCCTGTTGCCTAATAAGAAAACTGATTATTTTTGTCCCTCCTCTTCCAAATACCCAGACAATACCACTAACAAAGTAGGCAAACTTGTGACAGTGAACATTGATGGAATGCAAAGATGTTTGATATTCACATCTTGGGGCCTGGAAGCTTCACCTCAGACTCCAAATGCCACAGGATTATATGTACTTGTGAAACATTTTCTCTCATACTATTACATTATAATTCTGTTGCAGAGGTGTTTACATGCTGTTAGACCCATCAAAGAAAAGACCTGTTCTTCTAATGTTGGTTACTAGAAAGGGGTTTGTACTTTTCTGTTTTAAGACAGGATTTTCCTTGCAGTGGGGCTTGAGTCCTTTACAAATTTCCAGCTTGAGGATATTTGGAGTTAAGATCCTCCAGGTGAGAGAAGCACTCTAATAGCTTGCTGCCACCTGAAGACAGACTCTGCCTCTTCCAGGGGCATGTTCCTGCCACTTACTTTCTATTTTGGTGCTCAGTACATCCCTCTCCAAGTCCTTTCAAAGCTGGCACGTAATGTCATCTAGTTTTTCAGGTTGGTTAGTGAGCCAAATTCCTTGGGTGAAACATGGGTCCAGTGGGCACTGAGCTGGTGCAAGCAAAGGGGAGGGTTGCACAATTAAGAACATGGGTGAGGAAAGAATTGAGGGAGCAAGTATTCCCTCTTTGGGCTCAGTGACCTGTTGGATCTGCTTGACTGCTCAGGAAATAATGCCTTCAGAGGAAAGGTCTTACAGAGCCATTACTGAAACTTGTACTCGCATTTGTTAAAGTTTCCCAAGTTCTTACGCTACCTGCCTGTGTAATTTAATTTAGCAGAGAGCTGGCAAAATGCCCTGCATGCTATTTTTACGAGGTAGTAGCTGGTTACAGAATCATTAGCCCTTCCTCCCTCCCTGAACTACATCTTAGTGGATCCTTGATGTTTAGTGCTAATTCAGAGCCCTTGCACACTAAATGTTGTACAAATGCTTGCTGAAAGGGACATGTTTGAAATCCCCTGGCAGATGCTTCTGGCTTTTTAACTCTCAGACCTAAACACTGTGGTCTTTAAAGCTGCTTAATTCTGTCTGTCATGACTTTTGAATAATAGCGATGAATGCCATTCTAAGCACTCTGTAGTGGTTAAATCACTTCTGCCATATTCTTTCAAAAAATAATTGCTGCTGGATACTGGCCAAGGCCAGAAAATTTCAGCTCTGAAGATGAACATTTTGGCAACTTATGACTGACTGAAATCAGCAGAGAAACTAATTTACATTCTTAACTGCAGCAGATGTTGCTGCTGTTGCCCTGCAAGCTGGACAGCAGGCTGTAGAAGTAGGGGCCACTGCTGGCATGAGGCTTGTTAACGCCTATTGCTTCTTCCTGCCCTCAGGCACAGGTTAGGAACATTTTCTAAATTCTGCCTGCTGGTCTTGGTTTATGGGTGGCAGCAAGCATGTTTCTGTACACTCTTATGTCATCCCATGTAGGTATGTACCTCCCTACACCTCCTCCAGCCTGATGTTGGGAGCTGTAGGGTAGATAGGACACAAGTTGCTTGGGGGAATTAGCAGGGAGTCAGGAGGGACCTGTGTCAAACCAAGCCCTAAGACTCTGGGACGGGACGTGCCTGCTCCTGAGCATTGGTGAGTCCAATGGGAGTCTTTCTGGAAGGAGTTCTAGGCCCAAGATAGGGTCAAGGGCTGAACTGATACTCAGTAAAAGATTCATGCAGTATCTCAGCCTAAAGTGTTTTGACAGCCTAGGTGAAGTTCTTTTTATCATGGGACAGAGTTTTAGGGGTAAGAACTGGCATGGGAAGCTGTGGAAAAACAATTTGACTGCTAGCACTGGGCAAGAGGAAACAGAGGGGCCTAGCAGGAAGTAAATGCCAGATCTATCCCAGCTTCTGCTGATGTAACCAAAGTTTAGCAGTGATGGGAAAGGCAGTGTTTCTACTGCTGCCTAGCAGTTTGCCATAGCCAGCTCCCTGATTTGTTTCTGTGACAGAATGATCTTTACCCAGTGCTGTTATCACTACATCACCATGCAGAATTTTTATTTTATACACAAGAATTTGCCTTTTCTGTCTAATTAATGTGTGGCAGTTGTGGCAAATGTTATCTATAGAAGAGCTTTGTCCTGCTGGAAAGGCCAGCAGAAGTCTGGTAAGAGAACCCAGGGGGTGAAACAGCACTACATAGCTCAAGTGAAGTAACTATTCCCCATCCTGTACATCTGCTTTACATGGATAAAGCTTTACATATTAGTGTCTGGTTGTGCCACTATCCCTTTTGGTGCTATTTGATGGGGTTTTTTAAGCCTTAACAAAAAAGTGGTTCATATTGAAGTGAGCCTACCAGCACCAGCTCTTCCAAGGAAAGAGTGCCAGAGGGCATTGCTTGAGTCCTGAGCCCCCTTCCATCACTGGAAGTGCTTAGGCCACATTAGATTAACTGAGAGAGAATGACAGCAGTGTCAGGGAGTGAATCCCAGGTGAGGCAATGGAGCTGTGGTCATTAGGGACTCCTGTGCATCTTGGGCATTTTGACAAACAGATGTAAAGGGAGAGACCTCATCCAGTGGTGTGAGCTTGTGAGACTCTGGTTTCTATAGCCACTTACTTCAGGTCTTCTCTTTGTGTTCCAGCATTATTTTCTTGTGTTCTCCTAGAGTTTGACTTACCATAGCAGTACAATGCATTTGAACAGCAGCAAGCTCCTCTCAGGAGCTGGAGCACATATTGTTACCTGAGGACATGACTTATTCATTACAAAGATAAAGCAGGAAGTGAGACACACATCTATAATGTCTCTACCTACTCTTTCTAGCCTTTTCAGTATTTGGTACTGTTTGAGCTCTCCAAAATGGAAACCTGCTGTCATCAGCTAAAATGGGTGTCATCAGGGATGCTCATAGTTCCCATGTCCTCGCTGCAGTTTCCTGGAGTGGGAAACTAACCTTCATGGTCCTATCTCCTGCGGCCCTGTTCTCCCTGCTTTTCAGTCCCTTCAACACAGGAGAGTCATGGCTGAATCAATGCATTTCAGTATAATCTAGTAAATCATTCCCCTCTGGGACAGCTAGGTGTTCCCAAGGCAGGTAAGAAGTACTGTGCTTGCCCTTCTTTCAGCCCTTCAGAGCAGGTGAGTGTCAGAAGTCGTAAGGGCGCAGTGCCTGATTGCCAGAATTTCCTTTAAAAACTTATTAAAATTTGTCAGAAGTTGCAGGGGTCCAGAGGCCACACTGGTTTGTGCACAAAAATGAGCACAACCTGGGAGGAGCTCAGTGGTGGTGGCAAACATCATAAACATCTCTGCTAGTTGGGAAAAGGGAACCTGCAGGAAGACTGCACATATTTTCCTTTGTGCTTCTGGTGAAGTGCATTCAGCAAAGATCCATATTCTTGGCTCCTTGCTTCCTTTTAAAATTTTGATATAGCTTGGGGAAAATATCAATTTCTTCCTTCCTCCTGTGCCTCCACTCTTGTTGGGAATTGTATAGTCAGAAGTAAACAGGCTTTATCTTTCTCTCTGGTGTGTTTTATAGCTCCAGACCAGTTGGCAGTCCTTTGCATCAGAGTTTGGCTGTGTGCTAGAGCATACCTCTGATTCTCTAAATTTTTCAGACAGAAAGTTGTTTCAAGACACAGAGGCTCTTGGAGGGAAGGTTTACAAAGCACAGCAGCCTGAAATTATGGATGACTGTGACAATTGCCAGTGGTGCAGCCCCATCACAGATGAGAGTGGCCCTGGGAGCAGCTGCATTTTGCAGCATCTCTGGGCTTTTGCAGTAGGGTTTCTCCCCTTTTGCACTAATGCCTCCTTGTCCTTAAGGAAACCCCCACGGACTTAGTGAAAAGCAACACACAGAATAGAACAAGGGCTAGAAAGGCCCCTGCATCTTCTGCTCCCATCTGTTATCCCTATATCCCATTTTTTTCAGTTCACTCTGTTTTCAGTGCTTGTTCACTAGGGAAGCTTGAATACATAAAGGAGAGCTATGAATGAGGCTGGCACTGAAGTAATAAATTTAACTCTGAAATAAATGATACCTGTGGGTAATAGGTTTGAAATTGTTGTGTTCCTTGGTAATGGGATATAATTACAAGTACCACAAGATCTGCAGGACAAAGGTGCAATTATACCCCTCACGTCTAAGTCAGTGAAAGCATTACCACAATGTTGCCACAATTCAGTGGTGTGGAACAGGGAGCTTATTGGGGAGATAACAGCAGTTCAGCAAATGTTTCTTTGTGATTCCTCCATATTGGCTCCCCTTCCAATATCTTGAAAATGGGCCATATGCTGGGATAAAAATCCCCACAGCAACAATGTGCCACAGTCGCTGTGGGATTACCAAAAGGTTCCCTTAGTAACTACCAGGGAATGAGTCCTGAATGATAGGTCCACTTTATACCAGTGGGCAGGTCATCATTTGTTGCTGCGTGGTTCTGCAGTAATTAAAGGCTACTGAATGATATTTCTTCACTGTAACTCTGAGGGGGGAGTTGGGCCTTTGTGTCCCTGTGTGGCTGCACAGTAATTACTGAGTAATGACTTATGGTGTGACAGTGTTATACCAGGCTGCTTATTGTGTTCCCCCGCACTGGGCTGTTAATCAGAGGGTAATGTCCTAATTGTTGCAACCTCTAGCAGCAGGGTTCGGTTGTGTGCAACTCTCCTGTTCCATGGCAATTATGGTTGGACAGCAGGGAAGTGGCTGTGCTGAGATCTGCAAGGACTGGGTAGTCGGGGTAGCTGCTGAGGCTTGGGAGGTGTTGGGCTAGGTATTCAGCTGATGAAAATGTTGGAAATTGCCTGATTTGGGAGTTACATAGGATAACACCCAGCTGGGAGGTTCATGTATATTTCTAGTGCCATGCTGTGCATTTTTCTGTTCAGTGTCATTTGGGTATTGACCAGTAACCTGGCTTAGGAAAGGGTTGTTTTGTTCATGTGCAAGATTTCCCTGAAAGGACAAGTTCCTGTGTTTTGTGTTCTGTTTCACTTTCACTTGCATATTTACCTGTACAGACCTGTGTAGCAGCTGACAGGTCTGTGGCTGGCAAAGCTGTCCAGTCTGCTAAGGTGGTGCATCCATACAATGTGACTTGAGCTCTTGTCAGGTACTGCATGACAGTTCTGCATCTTGTTTTTCTTGAAAGTGTCGGTTTGTCTGCTCACGCTCTGAACTCACTGAAAGCTGTGTCTCCAGTCCAGTCTGAGCTGAGCTCAGACAGCCCTTGTGGGGTGTGTACCTTGAGGCACAGCATCACCATGGTCACAGGGGACTTCCTCAGGGTGTGCTGCTGGCAGAGGACCTTACTGTGTGGCTGTACGCAGAGATATACCCAGGTCTGGTCTAAAGCTAGCTGCAGCCAGACCTTCACACTGGACAGTGGTCCTGAGCTGCTCTGGGTGAAAGCCAGTTGAAAAAAAATTGTGGCGTTTTTCAATATTAGTGTGTTGGACTTTCTTGTATGATCTATGCAACAAAAGTAGAATTGGCTGAAATGCTGGGTATGGTGTGGTGGGGAAAAGCTTGAGTAAGAACCACAACCATTTGAATAAAGGGGTTTTATGTTAATTTTAGTCATGTACAAAGCAATATAGTGAGAACCAGGCTGGTGACTTGCCCCACATCCTTGCTCATACCAGTAAGTTCTGCCTCGTACTGCCACTGTGTTTCTAGGAAAGGGCTGTTTGTGACTTTCCCTTGGAGGATCTGAGATCTCGAAGCTCTTTTGAAGAAGATACCAGGCTGGGTAGTGCAGTGTGCTGTTTGTCATTGCTCTGGAGACTTGGAAAAACCAAAAGAAATAAGGCTGTGAACTACAGTGCAGATCTCTGTAGTCCCTGGGACCACTGGGGTTCTTCTTCTGTGTGGGAGTATTTGAGAGGAAAAATCTCCAGTTACAAAGCAACAAGGAGAGCTGATTGTCACATTCAAGACCCTTCTCTCCTCTTGGAGGCTGCTGCAGTGCAGCCAGATTCTCTTTTCCTCTGTGTGAATTTGCCTGTTTCTGTTTCTCAGAGTGATGGTGGCTTCTTTCTTTTCTTTCTTTTTTTTTTTTTTTTTTTTTAGTAAAAATTATAACATTTGAGTCTTTGAAATTGAAATGGGTTTCAGTCTTTCTTATATTAATTATTGATAAGTGGAGCCTGAGAGATGGAGATGAAGCCTGATGTGATTAAAGACAGTCAGTTTTTAATTTTATGTCTCTCACAGTGACAGAGAAATGTCATTTAATGGGAGTCATTTATTAAAAGGGACTTAATCACAAGTAAGCAACTAGTGAGATAGCAGAGGGAAGAGATGTACACTGGTGCAGGAGAGCAGCCAGTTGGGTAGGGAATGATGCTGCAGTGGATTCACTCTTCAAACCCCAGCACGTGTGGAGAGCACATGTGGAAGCCACACAAACTGACTGCAAAGGCAAGGGAGCTGCAATCCAGCAAACCATGTAATGGCAAAGCTGCTAAACTGGGACTGGCTGATGACTGCTCTCTTCTCAGCAACATTAAAGTGGCCTTAATATTAACCAAGGCCCTCTGCTCTGCACCAGTGCAGAATCAGAATGATGGTTCTCCCTTCTAAAACATTTATTGGCTAATTAAAAGTCAAGACACCAGATGAATAAAGAGAGACAAGGAAATGATATTTTTCTCTGGATGTGGGAGGAAAAATGTTCTGTGCCCTGTCAAGCTTGCTGAAGACTATGTAGGCAGGGTAGTGCATTTTGTATTGCCTTTGCTGTTGGTGATGTCACTGAACAATATTATTTCATGCAACCTGCAACAGTGAGGCCATGGTTTACTCTTTCCTGACTGCTCTCTGGCTAGCAGGTTATACAGAACATTTTTTTAATATTTACTCCTCAAGCTGTGCTTTTTCTCAGAGAACTGACTAAATTAGCAATCTGTAGTTTCTCTTGTGGCAGCATTGTCCAAGGTGTGAGATAGGGACATCATGTGTAGTGACTTCACCTAAAGCCATCAGCTGCTGCTCTGCTGAGCTGGAGAAACTGTGTGGTTGCACCAGAGTTCAGCAGTTCTGATAAAGAATGGATTCCTGCATTTTCATTTCAATATCAACCTACTAAAATTTTTTATATTTCATGCAAATCAGAGATGGTTTACTTTGTTTAGCATGCTCTGGCCCCAGGGCTGCAGCAGTGCTGTGAAGCCATGGGGCAGCTCCTTTTCTGGTGAAACGTGGGACACTGAGGTTTAGCTGGACAAACTAAAGTGAAAAGTTGTGGAATTTTACTGTGAATTCCTAGGTCTTTTAGTGAGCTTAGCATGAAGGCTAGCATTTACTATGGGGAGTTTTCTTGATATCTCTGTCCTGGTATGGGATTGGACCTAGCCAGGAGGCTTGCAATGCTTAAAAAAGACTGGAGCAGTTGCCTCCTCTCTTTATCAGTAGAAACCCAGTCTAAAAAGATTGGTGTGTAGATTAATAGAAGTAGGCTTGATAAAAAGCAAGGAAAGACAAGAAACAGAGTTGATGCAACAGTGATATTCATTGACTGAAGGGATCATTGCTTCAGAGATATCTTCTTTCTTCACTAGCTATTGTGTGTTAAAATTCTTCAGGGGGGAAAATGAGAGTTTTCTGTCTGTGGAGATGTTTATGGCCATAAAAAATTGATGTTTGGGGGCTGAGACAAATGGTGATTTTGGATAAAAGACCATCAGTTGAGTGCAAAGAACAGTGGGGGCACTCCCCTCTGGCAAAAAACTTAAAGAAGCTAACAGTTCACAGTTTGGTGACCATCTCTCTGTTCCTCTGTGTCTCCTATGCCCACATGGACTCCATATGGTTATCCATGCTATTATAAAAATTACATGAGCTGCTTCAGGGGTATGACCCTTCATTGGCCTTTATGTTTCTCTTGATAAGAGGCTCCTTTTGCTTCACACTTTTTTTTTTTCTTCCTTTTAAGAAAGAAAACTTTAGTTTGGACTGCTTTTTCAAAATTGGGAAAAGAGATTTAGGATTGAGTAAATTTCTACTCCATTTTAGTATCTATGATTCTTCAAGTAATGAACTTCATTCTTTCCAGGGATGTTGTAAAAGCCCAGTCCCTCCCAAACCTACCCTTCATGACTGCCAGTTTATTTGCTCTTTCTCTTGGGAGAGATTCTTGAACCACTCTTCCACAGCTGTTAGAATATAATCCCTCAGATCTTTTGTGCTATTTGTGTGTCCAGGAAGCAAACACCATGTTACATCTCAGCAAGATCACCATTTATACCCAAGTTAAAGGGAAGTTTCTTGCTCTGTTCTTTTCTCTTCATCATCCTTCCTCTCTCTTTGTTCCTTGACAAAGGAACAATCCTGACTTAGTTGCATGTATGTTAGGAATACTGCAAAGCAGTAGTTAGAGATGATGAAAAGTGTGGCACCTAATGATCAAATGCTGGGCCCTCAGAGCCATTCTTATAGGCAGACTCCTGACCAGGCTGCCTGAGACCTTCATGGAAGGCTGGTCTGGCTGGAAGGGTGGAGGTTTAGCATCAGTCATGCTGTCCTTTGAATGTGATAAAGACTTCAGCCATTTCCCCAGGGCACTAATGCAAAAGATTATAAAGCTGCTCTATAATTTTTGTCTATTCAGAATTTTAGCTACCATCAATCATCTCAAGTTTTTAGTGTCAAATAAGATAAT
Source organism: Agelaius tricolor (assembly GCF_023055355.1). NCBI lineage: Eukaryota > Metazoa > Chordata > Aves > Passeriformes > Icteridae > Agelaius > Agelaius tricolor. Next base: position 25,500,847 of record NW_027269269.1, read on the forward strand.
GTAGCCAACTATATTATTAGGAAGAGATGTGTTTCTGAAGCAGTGAGCTTCTGTGGGTGCATCTGAATAGCACTTAACAAGATATGCAATCTCTCATTGACAGTGCTATTAAAAGAGCTTCAGTTTGTGGAGGCAGACTCTAACTCAAGGAAGCTGTGCTGAGGGATAAGACCCTCTACTACTTCAACTGCAGCCTGAATTTTGGAGGGAATGGAAGGGAGGGAGATAAACAAGGAAGAATGATGGAGCATCACCCAGTCTGTGAAAATATTTTTTCCACTATCTCAGCATGAAATAGCTCCAGTGGCTGAAGAACCTTGTTTGGAAGTTGGTGTGGGAAGGATCTAGTTAGCTAGGCCTGATGGTCACTCCCAATGAAGCACACGTCTCTGGTTTTGCTCTTTCTAACACAGCATTTTGTACTGATACAAGGTCCTGGAGTGGTGGCTAGCTCTGTGAAGATAGACCAACTGCTTGGGTAGCTGCAGGGCAAACCTTCTGCCTGTTTCAGCATGACCCGTGATGGAAACTTTTCCTCAGTTGGAAAGTGGCCAGTCAGAGCTGTCCCATCCTCTTCAGGGATCATGTGGGGAGATGTAAGGGGAAAACAAACTAGACAGAGGAGGAGATGTGAGGATGAGTGAGGAAGGGATATGTAAGCAGTTACAGGAGGGGGAGGCACATGGAAGAGAGCATTGTCAGAGAAGATACATCATCCCATGGGTGGCCCACACTAGAACAGGAATACCCAAAAGGAACTGCAGCTTGTGGAGGACCTGGGTAGGAGGCAAGCAGAAAGGAAGGGAGAAGGAAAACAGTAAGAAATAAGAAGCTGAAGCAAGAAAGCATCATCTACCAACCCTGTCTCCTGAGCTGTCCATCACCTCACCTGAGGGGTTTGCTCTGAGTAAGTGTAATGTGTGCCCATGATAAGGGAAGGGGAGACTGGCTGGCTCCTGTGTGGGAAGATGTGTTGTACTACAGTGGACCCCAGGGAACTGCAAAGAAAGAGGTTTACCTAAGTGTCTGTTTAATTGTTTGTCATCTCTGTTTCCCAATGCCTGAAAGAGTAAATAAAAGTTTATGTTAATTGGCAATAAATCAAATTAAGTGAAATTCCCAAAGTCAAGACTCTTTTGCCCATGACATTTTGGAACTTACTTTTGTCAAGTGTTTCTCCCCCAAGGTTATTTATTACCCCCTTCACCTCATGATTTGCTTAAATTTTAATAAGCAATAAGGTAGGATCTTTAGTTTCAGAAGGCTCTGTAACATTATGACACTCTAGAAAGTTGTGGAGGTGTCAAACATGCTCTGATTATTTTTCATTTTTCCCCCAATGATATCAAAACCAGCCTGCAGAGCTAATGCTAGGCAAGAGCTGAGAAAACATTTATTTGCCTCCTTCATTTTGATGCCTCTTTTCTAATAGAAATACTAAGTTGATTGCCTGTGAAATCTCATAGTACCTTTGTACAATAGTGACCAGAGGATGAAAAGCAGGGCTCATTATGTAATGTACTGGCAAATGACTCAAGGGTAGTGACTGCACTCATTGTGCTTTATAGTATAATGAGAAGAGATACCTGTATTGATCTCTTGAGCCATAAAAATGATTTATGGGTTGTTTCATGTCATTGATATACAGCCATCTCTGGTGAACTTCTGTCACAGGCATGGGTTTGGGGTAACAAAGAGGTGGCACAATGATACTGCCACTGGCATCTGGCTTCCATGCCTAGACTTTTCCATGTGGCATTTCTTGTTCCTGACACAAGATTTTCCATTGCATCTGAATTTGCTCAGGGTCAAGGCTGGGTTTGATATAAGGCTAAGGATGAAGGGAGGATTATACAGACAGCTTCTCCTTTTAGTTCTGTTTCCTTCCAGAGCTAGGAGCAAAGAGGTATCAGTTTTATTTTTTAATTATTTTGGTTGCTCTCTAATGCTTTTGTTTTAATATTGTAAATTTCTCCTATTGAGCGCAGTTGTCCTCTCGGATTGAAGCCAGTAGCCAGACTCCTCCTGCTCTAGTGAGAACAGGGATTGGAGGCACCATAGAACATGCCTCTTTGTTTTGTTTTGAAGTTTTTATTTTCCTTCTAAAAAATTCTGAATAGACAGATTAATTCCCAGCTATTATAGTAATAATGACCTTTACACCAAAAAAAAAAAAAATAATAGTAATGGCCATAAGGGTCTCCAGCTAGGTCATTTTGGAACCCCTGGTGCTGGAGGCCAAGTGCCTAGCCAAAAAAAAATCACATCTCTAAAAATAATTGGCTCCAGCAACAAAAAGAGAGAGCAGAAAGAAGAAAGGAGAAGTCAGCAGGGTCAGATGGTGAAGTTGCAGGCATTCATATCTAAATAGTCTCCTGATGTACCATTTTATTCCTAATGACACAGGATTAGGAGAGGAACATTATTGAGGTTTTATCGAACGTGTAAGTGAACAACACAGCCTAACCCCATCCTGTTCCCTCCTTCTTCAGCCTATATTGTAAAGGACTTTAAGGATTTGGAAAGCCGGCTTTTGCTGCTGAAACTAATTTGCTCCCTCCTCTCCTCCTCCATCCACTTTTCCATTGCCCCCTCCATCTCCTATTTCTGTTTCATTCAGTAATTAACCTTTTGAATAATCTCCTGTGCAGAGCTGGCTAAGCTGCTCTTCTATTTTCCTATTGTTGAGTGTCCTTAAGACAGAAGCTGGACCAAGTCTCTTGATTGACTGATGAGTACAGCTATCTGGAAGGCAGGAGAGTTTAGCAGGAGCAAGGAGGGTTAGGTGTCCTGTGACAAGGGGGAGGTGGTGTTAAAAGTTGTGCTGTGGGGTTTTTATTCATTATACCCAGTGTTGATCTTCATAGTTGGTTGAGCTTAGATTTTGTGCAATGAGGGCCAAATCTGCTATAACCTGACTGAAGCAGCTAGGACCTTGAGCAGTGTAAGCAGGGAAAGGATTTGTTCCCCTCATTTCCTTTTCCTGCAAGGAGGAACTGGTGTTTTTCCATCCCCATTCATGTTTTCTTCTCTACTGTGTTATTAAAACGTTTTCTCACCCCTCTGTTTAAGTTATCTGGGAGCAGACTGATTTTATACTAATTTGTTCATTATTCTCAGTTGTTAGATAGTCTGTGTGATTGAATTTTAGTCTCTGGTTTATTTGAGAATGTTTTTTAACTGAGTATCTACTCCTAATTTCCCATGCCATTTGATGGATCAATGGTGCTGTATATACATTATTCCTATTCCTTTATCAGTGAGTCTAAACACACTACAAGAGGTTTCATCCTTTTGCCTATTCACAAATTGTCTATGAATATTTATCTGTAAGTATTCACTGACTCTGGTATGCATTGCACACTGAGGTCTGTTCCAGATATCTGCAAGGCCATTTCTGAAGAGAATGTGTGCATTGAGATATGACTGGCTTTAGGGTGTTCACAAGCTTTTTAGTGTTATCTGCTTTTCCATCTCTAAATAACCATCTCTATCCTTTCTGTCTTTGCATACAATTTTCTTCAATCTTGCATACAACTAACCAAAAAGAAATGGTCCTAAGCTTGTCTTTTTGAAAGGAACCACCTGATCGTGCTCCTCCTTATTGAGACACTATCTTCTCTTCACTAAATGACTTTCATCCCATTGAGGTGCATGGTGCTGACTGTGTAAAGGGCACGCTGTGAAATGAACTTGTGCTGCTGACTAATGGAGAATGCACAAAGCGTGCAAGAGTCCTGGGTGAATATTATTTGTGAACAATCACCTTGTTGGCCCAACTAGGGGCAATCCCATCCACACAGCTGGAATTGTAGGCAAGGCAGCCGAGCTGGTGCGCTGTGGTGCAGTTCCTGTGCAAGTGAACAGGTACATGTGTAGGCAGGAGGGCCCATGCTGACAAGCTGCTTGCTCAGATGTTTGTAAGCTGAGTCAGTAATTTGCAAGCAAGGGTCGAGCCTTGATAATGTCGGCTCATATATCCCCCAAAAGTGATTTTTCCTTCTTGAGTAGCCTCTTCACTGTAATGTTGCTCCTTTCTACTCTGAGCTATTAACATCAATAGTCTTTAGATCTGGCCCCCTGTAAGTAAGGCTTTTTAAGCAAAATAAATTTATTATAAGTGCTTCCTCATATTGTGAATTTTATTGTCTACATTCTGTTCAGAAATCTCAGTGAAGCAATGATACTGTGTGAAACACTCATCCTTACAGAACTGTGTTACCAATTGCAGACTTTCTGTGCAGCAGCTGCATCTCCTGCTTGGCATGGCTCTTTCTGGCACACAGGCATGGTTGTCTGAAGGACAGCAGTGGCATTTCATTGGATGGGAGAATAGGCTTGGGGAAGGAGTCAATTCACCACATGAAAATTAAAAAGTGGGTTGCAGTGTCAAGATGGGAAGAGAGCCTGGGCGTGGAGCTCAATAAATAGGAGATTTTCAGCTGTATTTGATGCTTGTAGCTTCACCATCAAGTTTCCAACAGCATTTTCTGGTGAAAAATCAAGAAAAAAAAATGGATGCACCCTAGCTCCTTCAAGCAAAGCAGTCTTTAGTTTTCAGTATGTACCTAGCACCATGGATCCGTGGCAAAAAGAACTGTATGGTTCACAAGGTTAAAGTGATGATAGGTGTTGCCAGAAGTGACCACAGGAGATTTAAACACACTGAGACCAAAAGCCTCAGTCAGGTGGTTATGGCAAGTTCTGGGGGCTGTGCACTGGAACGAGTCAGGCAGAGGGTTCCCAGAGACAAGGAAGCCCAGATAACAACAGAGACACCAGCTGGGATCCAGCAGCCCTTGCTTACTAGATGAGGGCATTGCCAGGGCAGCTGCAGCAGGTTTAAGCAGTTTTGGGAAAGTGTGGGTGCCCAGGAGCACAAGGAGCACTGGGACCTCAGCAGGGCACGGCAGCATGTGCCACACAAGTACAGGTGTGCAGAGAGAGCACAGGAAGTACTCCTGCCTGCAGGAAGGCCAACACAGAGCATAAAGAGCCGTAAAGTGGCAGACAGGGAGTAGCAGTTAATACTGAGGGGAAAGAAGAGGGCCCTCCCTACTCCCTGGTGTTAGTAGTCTGAGCTCCCAACACTGTGGTTACTAGGAGCTGTAGAACTCATTCCCCAGTGTTTGTGGAAGCTGCTGCACTAGTGATGTCAGAGGCTTCCACCCAAAGAGACCTCATCACAGCAGGTGTAGCTCTGCAGGCCCTGGCTGTACAGTGCCCAGTGCCAGTCAAGCTGGGGCTGAGAGTCATCTCCTTCAGAAGGTGTCTCCGTGTCAAGGAGCTGTGTGACCAGGACAAGGAGATACACAAGGAAATTAGTAGGTTGCATAGAATTTTGACAGTAAAGAGAGAGGATAGTCTGAGAGACTTTACAGACACAGGAGATGCAGGTGAGCTCTGCACGGCATCTCACAACAAGTCAGAAGTCAGAGAGGAAAACTGGATTATAGTCACTCTCCATAGAACTCCTGTTCCTCTTGATGACTTGACATTAAAAACAGGTTTAGTGCCCTCCAAGCTGAGGAGGAGATGGGTAAGGCTTTGAGCAAGGCAACTGATTCCCTCAGACCTGAGCCACACAGGATTGCCTGGCAGAAGTGGCGAGCAGTTGAAGTGGGTGACTCCCTGCTGCAGAGGAGGGATGCACCCATTTGCCATCCCCGCTGGTTATCCAGTTTGTGGCCTGCCTTGGGTTCAAATCAGGGATTTCATGGAAAGGTTATCAAGGCTTGTCAAGACATGTGGCTGTTACCCCCTGTTGGTCTTTCACATGGGCAGTAATAATACCAAGGGTAAATTGGTAATCATCAAGCTTACTTTCAGAGCTCTGTAAATGTTTGTCAAGGATCTGGGTGCACAGGTGGTTTTCTCCTAAATATTGCCAGTCAGGGTAAATGGTGAGAGAAGAACTGAATGGAACAACAGCAATGGGCAGAAACTGAAACACAGGAAGTTCCACCTGAACCTGAGGAAGGACTTAAATGTGCAGGTGACCAGGCACTGGAACAGGTTGCCCAGAGAGAGCTGGGGAGTCTCCCTCACTGGAGATATTCCAGAAACATCTGGGTACAATCCTGCATTGTGTTGTAGGATGACCCTGCTTAATTTGGGAAGTTGGACCAGATAACCCATTGTGGTCCCATGCAACCTTACCCATTCTGTGATTCTGTGAAGTGAAAAATCTTGCAAAATTTCAACTATTTTTTTTTTCTGCATGCAAAATAACACTGGGAAATAAGCCCCCTTCACATTTTAGAGCCAATTCACAACTAATTTATTATATTTATTTTTTGATTGCTCCCCTGTGACATCTAACACAAGTACTCCATGTAATCCATAAGATTTGTCTGATGCTCTCTCAGCCAAATAGGACAGTAGTATTTTTTTCCTGCTCCCCAGGTGATAATTTTCTGATGTGCTCTTTAATGAGAATGTAAGTTCCTTGGCGTAGGAAATTATACTTTTGTTTTGAGCCTGCCTGTAAGCATGATTAAAATAGCCATTGTTTCTAGTTTTACCTGGTAAGTTTTACCTAGTTTTGGTCCTCTAATTCATAAGGCCATCCATGCAAGGAGCTAGATCTGTTTTTCTTGGTATTCTGTCAAGACTTTTGTGATATTTCTGAGCTCGAATTGTTGGAAGACCTTCTGTTCTTGCTTTTGCTCAGTTGATAATTTTGCTTCCTTTTTTTTCTTTTTTTCTTCATAGGTAAGTCTTTGGGCTTTCTAATCCTCCTGACTGTCTTTAAAGTAATGGTAAGTTATTTACTTGGTGTCTTTTTGCAGTAACATCTCTATGTAATTTGGATTGGCAACAAAACTGCCGTGTCGTGTGCTTGCATGTGCTAAAGTTGGGAGGGGAAAAGAGATGAGTAGACATGCACAGCTTGTTCTGAATCCTAGTAACTGCTAAACATCTTGATGCCGTTGAGCATAGCTGTGATAAATACCGGTATCTCACTGTAATTAGCATCCATCAAGTTATGCCCGGGTATCAGAACATCCTGTCACCCAAATGGTATTGGCTACTGCTCCTGTGACTACCAGAGAAGGCAGCAAGCAATACATGTGCTGGAGCTGAAGAAGTGGTTATTTGTCTGGGAGGATTGTATTAATAAGATCCTGACACAGCAGTGCTTTTTGTTATGGTTTTGGTAGAATGTATATGTTGTTAAACATTCAGAAACTGTTGTTGTGTGGCAAAAAAATTATATGTTCATATAGGATAAGCTATTAGTGAAGTCACTGGGATTTTTTCTGTGTCAGAACCTTAATATGTTCCATATGGCAGCTGTCCTTTACTGTGACAGCTGAGTTCTGCTGAAGATCTGGTAAGTCAGAGTAAAATTACAAGACCAACATTCAGTCTGGACTGGATGGCAAACATGCACCATGCTCAGGTTAGCCTACTGACCCCAAGTGGGTGATGGAAGGCAGGGCATAGGTATTTCAGCTGCTGTTGAGATATGTGGTATGAGATGGATTAAGCAGGCTTTTTCTTTAGAAGAAACTTTTGACCTGTCTCTTGAGCCTTGGTCAAACTTAAATAACCAGTGTGGGGAATTTTCAGAAATTCTCACTGCTTTTAGGATAAAATTCTTTGTTTTACAAGTAAACCTCATAGATTGCCTCTCAAGGTCTGCCCTATGTGATAAAATGTACAAATGGAATATGTCTAAAATGTTAGTGATATACTCAGATTAAACAAAAAAGTAAAGTTTGCAGAATTAGCAATTTACTGTTCACATCAACTGGTCTGCTGGAGATTGTCCCTCACCAACAATTTCACTTGCATCAGTTGAAATGTCTGGTTTCTGATTAGATATTCAAATTACTAACTTACCTCTGAAGATTGGTTACCTAGTATGCTGCAAATGACAAAATGTTTGTAATCCAGGCATGATCTGACAACATGAGTATGGCCTAAAAATAATTTTTGAAAAAGCCTTATTGCAATAAAAAACCTCTTTTACTCAGGTAGCTATCTCATTTAGTGATTGAAGAGTCTAGGTGGAAATGTGGGTTATTCAGATCCTGTACAAAAATATGTTGTGGCTTGGGTTCTTCATAAAGTGTGTAATTCATACGTTAGGTGTGATGCTGAGGTCAAGAGCAAATCTTTCTCTTTTTTAAATTGATATCTTTCTACATTGCTGCATGGTCCATAATCCTCATGCCTAGAGAAAGGAGTAGATAAAACTGAACCGAGTTTGTCATCTGTCCTAGAATTTCAAGCTTCATTAGAATCAAAAGGTTAAAGACACTGTTTCCAGTACAGCATAGGACAAAACAATGTTGTGTGACAATGAAGGGGGGAGTAAGCCAAAGTTCTGAAAATGGCACTGAAGACTAGGGACAAACCTCCTTAAAAAGCACCTCAGCTGTTCATGAGCTTTCTTCCTGAAAATCAAAGGACTCAGGGATTTGAGCTCTTTTTTTGAAAATAGGTCTTGTTTTTTTGAAAGCTACTTTTGAAAACATACCCTACACATTTGAAATAGGTCATTCTGGACATATTGAATAGACTTATAAAAAGAGCTGTGGTTGTTCTGATGTTCAGGGTGCTGTGGTTTGTTTGTATTTGTACATAACTATAAATCAAGGGAAAAACTCTGAGACATTGGTATGGGGTAACTTTAATAAGTGTGTGGGGTAGTCCTAGTACAACATAGCTTACATGGAGACCTCTGAATTATCTGATTCAGCTTTTGTCAAATATTCCTTCATAAATTTGCAGTGTGATTGGGGTGGCTTTCTCCTAATAGTGAAGTTGGTGATCCCTGTCTAATTTCACTTCTCTGAAGTTTTAAAAGCCCCTCTTTAATTTTCACTCTCAGTGTGTTCATGGCCAGTTAACATCCATATGTTCTTATGTCAACATGATCTCTTAGTTTAAAGAGCTCTTTTTCCTCCCTGGTGCTTAACCATCTGATGAATTTATAGTTTCTAATTGCATACCTTTCCACTCTCTTACTACCTTTCCTCCTCCTCTGACTTTCCTGTGTGTTCACAGCGGGAACAGGGAAGGGACTCCAAGAGATCAGCTGAGCGACGTTGCCTTGACGAGGTCTGAGGCAGCCGTGACACAGCTGAACAAATCTTCACCTCAAACAGCCTGCTGCATCAAGTTTATATGGGAGAACTGGGCTATAAAAACTGCAACTCTGTGCTGCTACAACAGGCTAAAGTGGCCAGATGAATGTCAACCTAGCAATATGAGGGCTCCCAAATCTGTGCAGTGACATCTGATGGCATATTTAGTGCTGGTGCTCAGATGGACTTTGCTGCAATGTTTCTTGAACACAGCTGCTAGCCTGTGAATTTTCTTTATTAATGAATCACAAAGAGGCACTGGGACTGGATGTATAGTTATAAGTGATTGCTCTGCAAATGTATTTTTTCCTCTTTGGCTTCTAAATTACCTGCTTAGTATTTTAGGGTTTGCAAGTTGATGGAAGGGTTGTGCCTAAGGGCCATTTGAGCGTCTGGAAATTTCCCCCATAAAGAAGTTCTCTGTAAACCTTTTAGGGGTGTGTTTTGTTTGGGGGGTTCTGTAGATGTCTGTCCAGAGCCTGTCAGTCACTTTATGACCATATGTTGGCATCTCATGTGAAGATGGATTCCAAAAAATATGCAAAGCATAGTACCTGCTTGTGCCTTTAAAGAGCTCATGAATCTTGAGCATCCGTGCTTTGGTTTATTTTGTATCTTAGAATTTCGTTTTCTAAACAGGTGTTATGCAAGGCCTGAGGTAGGGTGTGAGTTTCACTGAATTTCGTGTGTCTTGGGCACTGTCATGCTTCTGGAAAGATCACTGAGTTTTGCATAGTTGTTTTTATTTCTAAGGCTCAAGGCAACTATTTCCTGACCATCAATATCAACAAATGGCTCCTGTAATATATTTGTTTATTGCTTTATTTGCAGACAATTTCACTATTTTTTTTAACACTGCTTTATTTTCTTCCTAAGTTTACATATGATAATGGTATTCAAACATAGAACTAATATCCATCCATTCTATTTCTTATACTCTTTTCTGTGAAAGTTGTGTGAACCTATAGAAAAGTGATGGAACAAGCAGAAAAATTAATTGCAGCACAGAGTTTCAGAAAAAAATACCTATGTTCTTTCTAAAAGTTTGTGGAGTGATAGAGTCCTAAACAGAAGTGTCATAGTGTGAGGTAGTAATCAAAAACCTGCTCTGCTGGATAAATTACACCTCAGAGTTTTCCTTATGGGAGACTATGGGGTGCATGCTGGATAATTTCCTTAAGGGTGGAAGTAAAGATGTGTATTAGGTGTTCCAGTATCAGGGTATTTCTGGGGTGAGTTGCTGAATATCCCTGGCCCTTCACTACTGGATCATCCCCGTTGCTGGTTAGAGTGGATCAGGCAGTTGGTGCTCAGTGTATCATACAAATTTGCTGAGATTAATCTGCAGAGTCTCTTGCCAAGCATCTAGTGCCTGCTAAGCTGTTTCCTGCAGAAGCCAGGTGGGCACTTGGCAAGAGCTGTGCATTAACAGCGGGAAGTGCCAGTTCAGATTGGATCACGTGCAGCCCACCAACCACCCCAGCCCCGACAGTGCTGTTTGTATAGAGATGCTGTTCCACCACCACAGGGGCCTGGGGACTCTGAGACATCTCATTGCCACTTGAGGACACAGACTCTGGTGTTTTGGCAGCTACATACAGCAGTGAGTAAGAAAACGCAGGCAGCGTCAGTGTGGTGGCTGAGGGTTCATCTGAGGGCTAATGCTTTGTCCAAAAAGTAAGGAATAGGATTTTGCTGACATTTCTACATCTTCCACTCAGCTGAAGTACAGGAACTTGTATGTATTTGGGATGACACATTACATGTATGGAATTAGGGTCTGTTTTCCCATTTATCTCCAACTTTCGCTGCACAGTTAAAGTTGTGCATTGTCTTTAATGATTCTCAGCTTCACTATTCTAAGCTCTCACCTGAATGTGCCTTGGAGGAGGTACTAAACTCTGACTTGCAATCAAGGCAAACTTCAGAATCATAGAAAGTTTGGCCCAAACATGGCACTGGCTGCACAAAAAAGCTGTGTTCAGGATGCACCTCTGAGTGTCTCTTCCCAGTAAGGGACATAGCAAGTTTTTCTAAGGCTTTCAGTGGCTGCTGTTCCTTAGTATCTGGCATCAGCCAAGTAATGCTGTAGCTGTGGGTTGGAAGGCTCCTGCACAGGCCACATATCAGAGGAAAAGGAGGGAGAAAGATCAGCATCTAGCATTTTATGATGTGCTTCATTCTTGTCTTGGGTCATTCCTGCTTTCTCCTCTTGCCTGTTTTTTGCTTTCTCTTTCACAGCTCTAATGTCTGTTTGTTAAAATAATCATTTTTTCTCTGCATGAGCTTCTGTCATTAGATGAAAGGTCATGGATATAATATAAATCTGGAACGATAAACACAGAGCAAAATGGATTGAAATATATACAGCAAAGGGTTACCAATTAAAAAACACTTTGCCAAGCATGCACTGAACAGACAGCCATGCAGCCTCTGATTTCTCTTTGCTTATAATTAGCTGCCATTGAAACTTAATTACTTTCAGGACTGAAAGAAGTGAAAGTTAAAATAAAAAAGGGAACTAATATTTTACTGGAAAGGTATCTGCGTAGCACCCGTTCCATGGGCATAGAAGTCCAATTCAGGTTCTTCATATCTGGAAAACAGAGATGGAAAAGGGATATGTGAGTAAATCTGTTATCTTGGATGTGTTCTTGAGCTACTTTGAAAGCTCTGCCTCTGAAGTCTGTATTCCAAAGGTATATGGATATTCCTTTCCAGCTGAGGTTCCTGACGTGCCAGTATGAAGGATAGGCACTGTAGAAGCCAGAAGCTCTGCTCCCCGTTCAAGAGCATCTCCTCAGGTTGCCTTCCAGCAGACCATTCCCACACGGTTCAGAGAACCTTCCTTCAGGGATTCATCTGTCCTGAGTGCCTTAAGTGATGGTGCTCTTAATGACTTCTCTTTTCCTATCCAGCTAGCTGAATTTTAAAATTGATTATTGGGACTAGGTTTCCTGAGTTAATTCTTTTCACTTCTTTTAGCTTGTTCATGAGAGAGATGTGAGTTGTTACAGTGCAAGAGGTTGTGGATATCTACATATAAGGGCTTTCCACAACCATGCATTTTGGTGGAATTTCTACTCCAGTTAGAGCACACATCAGTCACAAATATATTGTTTTGGGCTGTTGGATGTTTCTATATGCAAATGACAGTATAGTTAACTCTTCTAAAAATTCAGTCCTCTTGTGCTATAAGAATATGGATAAGCCATAATTCCTGTGGGGGGTGGGGAAAACCATCAAAGAACTAAAGGCTGGGATTTCTAGTGCTGGTTGTTATTGATGCCCCCATTATTAGAGCCCCACACTTGAAAGTTAAGAAAACAGTGTTTCCTCTTGGCAGTTCTTGCTGTGCTTTCTATGGATAAAGCTTTCAGTGTTTTTTCAGGTTGGGCATCTGGAAAAGCATGCATGCTTTCAAGTTTTCAGGACTTGAATCAATCTCCATAAGGGACTGTGTATATCTTCTTTGAGATAAGCTGCAAGCATCTTGGAGAGGGAGAAATGAGTAGAGGGAGAAATGCCTTCTCTACACAGGCAGTAAATTAAACTTCCAATGCAAAGAAGGCAGGCATAAGTCTCTCATTCCTCATGTCCACCCAAGATCCATGAATCAAGCAAATAGATATTTTCATCTGTCACATGATTATTAATTATATCAGTAGACTACCCTCCACAGCAGGTGAAGTCTTTGTATATTTAAGAGAACATGACAGGCTGTGTTAATTCCAGGCAAAAACCATGTTCCTGCTCCTTCAGCATGAGGAATAACCTTCAAAATGCAAACGAGTTTTGTGCTTCAGAAAGCACAAGATCTTAATGGTGATTTTTGAGACAAAGGGAAGCCCTTTTGAATCTAACTGGTATATGAGGACTGTTTCTACACCATTACATTTAGGATTTCCTTTCTCCTTTTGGCACCATAGTATGGAAATTCTCATAAGAAAGAAGAGTTAAGTCTGATTTTTAAGTAGAAAATGGGGAAATGCTTTAATAGGGCAGAGGAGCAATAGAGGAAAATTTAGGAAAAATGGAATAGGCTTGTTACATAACTGAACAACCCAACTGTTGTGAACTGTTACCACCACTCAAAGCTGAAACCAAGACCTGCAAGAAGTTCTTTGGGAAACACTTGCTCAGTGAGAGGGATATAGGTAATGGGTTTAGGGAAGCAGTTGTTCCATATGAGAAATAGACACTGGTAGCTTGTGATATTTTTGTCTGGGGAAAGAAACAGAGTTTGTAGTCCTAGTGACTAGCTACTGTTTTTGTTTTCTTGGTATGGCTTTGTAGGAGAAGAATGTGCAAGTATGTGGACCCCCTATCCATCCTCTGACCTTTACTGCCAGTGTTATTAACTACTGATGCACAAAAGTGTAGTGACATACAGGTTCATTCTCCCTGGTTACAGTTCTGGCACTACTTCTACGAAGTTTTGGACGGGTCCATTAGACCTCCTTGTAGGCTGCTTCAAGCTTTTTTTCTAGACAGAGAGCTAAGTGAGATATCCTTAATTCTTCCCAGCAATAAAAAAAGGGCAGCCTGCCATTTGAGGAGCCAGGCTCCCTTTGAGCCAGAGAAGCATGGGCATTTCTATGCCAGATGAGTAGGGTTCTTGGGGAAGGTGGCTGGGAGAAGCTTTTGGAGGGCCAGAAGGGAAGTACAGCAATTTCATTTCACTTGGAGTCACCATGGCAGCAAATTACTTCTCCTTCCTTCCTCCACCTTGTTTAAAAAGAAAATGGGGAGTAACAATGGCAAGCACGGCCTTCAGCTAGAGTGAGCAGTAGAAACTCATTTACAGCTGAAAAATATATAGAAAAGAAGTCAGGAAACCATTGAATGATTTGTAAAAGGAGCATGGTTTTCTTGTTTGCTGCTCCATTCACTGTCTTCTCTGTTAATCTCTGAGAAGAGAGACAGGCCATTTTCTCAGCCAAGAACAATTTACCTGTGTGCTGGCACACAGTTAAGAGCAATTTAGAAAACAACAAAAAAAAAAATCACATTCCAAATTAACATTTAGCTGGTGACATTAAGGGAATTCTTTTTTTCTCTTTTTCCCTCCCATTCAGAAGTTAAAAAGCAGGATCCTTCTTGCTCCCTGAACAGATCAGAGGAGCATGCTGCAAACAGAGGTGGGGTGTGAGGTGCCCTGAAGGAATGAAGAAGCTGACCCTTGCAAGGCATTTATGGGTGCAGAGTCCCATGGGTGCATGTTTGGCACATGTTGCTAGCACAGAGAATCTGGCCCTTTGGGCATGTTGGCACCTCAGGTATCCCAGTATGGGTGCTCCTGTGGGGAGATGCAGCTGCACACATGAAAAGTGTGGGGTTTGTTTAAACTGACCTCTGACACCGTGATCCTTGGGCATTTCCATTAAGGCCAGGCATTACTCTGAAATGTTGAAAATCCCCCATAATGGAGTTTTTGCACCAGTGCTGACATTGTGACTCTGACGTTGCAGCATCTTTTCACATTGTTGTAGTAGAGATATTACTAAGAAATTAGTGCCATTAAGGCCAGGCCTTATACTTTTTAAGCCATGAGTTTTTGCCAGCAGGATTGTTAGCTGTTTTAGGGAGAGGGAGGATTATAACCAGAATTACTCCTCAATATGAAGCAAGAGTCTTGGATCAGCAGATGACAGAGCTGTTCCTCCCCTCCCATCCACCTCTGGTACCCCCATAAGTATAGCAGTGGCCAAGGAATCATGTGAGCACGTAATTTCCAGCTGCTGATGCATTCACCTTTCCTCTGGCCTCTCTTCAGCAATTCCATAAAGCATGTGTGGCTACAAGCTGTACTGGAGGTAACAGATTCTCCTGATTCTGCAAATTGCTTTTCAATATCATGACAGTGTCAGGAGGTAGAAAACTCATCTCCTAAATCTCACAGCCTTGTGGGGAGCTGAAGCTACATGGGAGTATCCCAATCCAATGACCAAATCACCTTTTTGAAGCTCTGCTTGGGACAGGATTGGGCCTGCTGCCGGCTCCAGCATCCATTTCACTTATGTGGCCATGATGTGACACAACATGTGTTCCGGCCTCTGCAGAGAAGTTTGGTGTGATGGTCTCAGGAGTCACAAGCTGGCTGCCTTGAAAGAATGGCATGGCCTTTGCCACCACTGCTTTCTTGATTTACTGAACAAGAAAAAATGTCTTGCCAGCATATCAGCATCTGGTAGGAATGCTTGGAACAAGTCAGGATAACCTTACTGGTCTCTTTTGATGGAGGGAGCGTATGCCCTGCAATTACCCATGCACCTACCACCTTCTCCCTGGGTAAGAAGGGTATCCCCTTCTGCCTGCCAGCTCTGAACTCAAACCCACATAAAAGTCAATACCTGACATGAGTCAAACAGTGACATGGAGCTTGGTGAAGCTAGCAGAAAGGGAAAAAGCCAAGCTGTTTAAATGGAATGGGGGATGGTCTCTTCTTGGGGCAGGGACAGTGTCACCTCCACCCAAGGGGATCCTTGTGCAAAAGTGATAGGAGCTAGGCATGACAGTCATCCTAAAGCTGTTCAGCTGTGCTCACCACAACACCAGGGACCCGGAAAGCTGACCAGAGGGTTCTCTCTTTTCTTACAGGCCTAAAGGGCTTTTAGGCATGTAGGTGGCAGCACTCTTTCCCTGTCCTGCAAGGGGATTTGAGTTTTTGGTCTTTCACTTGTGCAGATTTGGCATCATCACTCAGGCAACCTTGTATTTGATAGAAATGATGGGCCAGTGTCATGGCTCATACCCTGTACACCAGAGAAAGATTTTAGGAGATCCAAAAAGACCAGCTGGTTTGTAAAGGTGTGGAGAGAGTGTTGGGAAGAGTGTGAAGGTGAGACAGGATGTTGCGCAAAGAGAAAACTTGACGGAAGAGAGAGAGCTGTTTTGAGCACCTAACATGGAATGGGTCAGCATGTTATCAGCTGGGAGAAGATACAATTTTCAAGGAATCCCTTTCTCATTCCTCTCCTGCAGAGAGGTGGCAGCAGTGGTTCCCACTCAGAAGATCTATCTAGAGGCAGTGTCCTTGGCTTACCCTTATCTGCTCACGTGGATGCAGCCCAGCTGCATTCTTGCTGAAGGGGATGCTGTGGGCCAGGTGGAAATGCCTTGTGCATGGCCATCTGGACCACCCCAGTCTCATACATGCCTGCCCTGCTCAACAGTGACCCGGTTGACCTGGATTATTAGAAAGTGGATTCTTCACCTGTTCATTTGCTGCAGGATAAAACCCTCCTATATGTGCATAAACTCATCTTTCAACCCCCACCTTCCTGCAGAACATCACTTTAAACATATGAATGGCTCTAGAAGTAATCCTCCTGCTAGCTATGTATAGTGCATATTCCCTCTCATCCTACTCCTTCCTTCTCTGTTAGACAGCACCTATCCCCACTTCCCCAGAGCAGTCCACCCCATCATCTATTCTGCCGCTGTACATGCCATGTCTCCTTTTTTTTTTAAATTTAATTTAATAAAATGAGTGTGTGGGTTGATTTGCATATTCATGGATCACTTGATTAATAATTGATGAGAGGGCCTGGGGCAGGTGGTTGAGAATAAAAAACATTTAGCAGAGAGTGGAGTGAAAGGAGCAGATCCCTTGCTGGCACATGTCCACAGGGGGAAGAACTGCTAGGGGCTGCAGGGAGGGAAGGGGAGAGGCAGGGTAGACGTAGAGCTGAATGTCACCAGTGGAATGTAATTTTGTCGATTTAAATAATTAATCATGTCCTCAGAATCTGTGACATTTCAGTCTCAGGGGCTTTCTCCTTTGCCAGAAGAGTGGGAGCGGGGAGGTTGCTCTCCTTGGGATGGGAGATGAGGACAGGGCAGAGGTTGGGGAGAGTCGTTTGATGGGCTGATATCTTTAGTAGTGAGAATCTTGAGAATTTAGAGGAAGCTTCAGTTTGGTAGCCTAAATCCAGGACTCATTCACAGACCCCGCTGCAGTGCTGTGGGTCTCTGATATGACCAGCGAGACTGCACTCACACCCTCACTGTGGTGAAATGTGAGATGGCATACTGGTTAGACTGGATTATTGTCCTGCAGAGGGTGGAGTCTGAAAACTCCTGTTCCCAGCCTGCATCTGTGCTCAACACTCAAATACTGTTTCCCCAATAACTCCTGCATGTGTGATTTATGGGTGGAGAAATAGGGAGAAGTTCCATATCATAATCTGAGGGAAGCAGAAGTGCTTTAAAGACATTTTAAGGACAAAGTGCAGCTGCTGATTTCAGATGTTGCAAGACCTAATTTCTAGGACCATCCTGGCAGGAGGGATCAGCCATGTGGGAGGGGAGGGACAAAAGAAAACTAGGGGCACAACTGCTTCCTAGGATCTCATTCTATGAAGTAGGAATGTTGGCTGCCCATCTCACTTCCCCAAATCCCCACCCTTCTGTCCCTTGAAGACTTTGCAGTGTTGACATGCCAAATGTAAATACTGCCAGGCTTAGGCTTAATGAACCTCCAGGGTTTAAGGGCAAGAGAGTAAGGTATGGCTTCAGTGATCTGAATATGTACATCCATCCTGAATACAGATGTCCTGTTGAGTTAGTTTCAGGATTTGTTGCTCCTTTTCTACTAAATGTGCTGCATTTTGCATGAATTGGGAAAAAGACTTTCAGTTTTCTCTCTAGAAATTGTCATCAGTGGCATGAAGAATTACTGGGAGTGATGAATATATCAATGCCAGCACAGCAGAGGTAGGGAGACCTGGCTAAGCTGGAACATGATTCCTTGGCAGAAACTCCAATGCTGTTTGCAGTTGTGAAATTAATGGTTTTAGTTCTTAGCTTTGTTACTAAAGCTGTGAAAGCCACTGGGACTGGCCACCCCCAAGCCAGAAGCTTTTTTTTTCTGATTGTGTCTGCACAAGCAGAACAAGCTGGAGAAGTGTTCCTGCTGTCATCTCCAAGGCTGGGCCTACTCTGAATTTATTTAGCAAAAAACCCCCCAGTATCTGGAGAGATTCTTGCCCTGGGACTCATCCTCTCTCCATTCCTATTGCTGCTGACAGCACACAGGATCAGTTAGGGAAATTTGGATCCATAACAGATTTTTCATCTTCCAGTAGGGGCTTTGATAGTATATTTATGAATAATCTTCACAGTTAAAAATGAAAGCAGCCTTTAACAATAGCCCAAGGGAGGCACTGACCATTCACTTCTGTTAAAATTTAGCTATCTTTTAATAAATAGTAAGGCAATACATTGTGGAGCTGAGATAAGTAGTTAGGTAGTTATTATTAATTTGTTTAAACAGAATTTATTGATACAACTCTTATACTATTGCACTGTTTCCAGCTGGAGAGTGCCAGCTCTCTGCACCCTCTGTGCTCTGGTGCTGCTTTTCCCAGCCTTTGCAGCTAGGACAGATGGGATCTAGACTTGCTCTGAATTTCCCTCTCCCATACCTGCACCCTTGCCACCACCACAGGTTTTCTGCATCTCTTTGATAGTTTGAGCTACACAGGAATCTTTTGACTGTTTTTTCTTATCTATCTTACATTTAAAATCAAATTATCTTCTATCTGAGATGCTGCCTCACTTCCTCACATGCAGCTAGTCTCTTCTAAGCACTGGGACACACTTTTAAGTGCACTGTTTCCTTGAGAGCATCATCTTGAAGTCTTGCCTGTGTGTGCAGCCTGGAGATGTGGGGTCAGAATTTCCACTGGCACAGGAGGTGTACTGGGAAAGCAAAGCATCATTTCATGAGCTGGCATTTGGACCTTGCAGAGATTTCCCTGACAAGAGCCTCAGCATGCTGCATTTTTTGAAACATATTACTAGGAAAAGCTTCAAAGATGTGTCCAGTGTTTTGCTTGCTTTGTCCTGTCTGTTCAGGGCAAAAGAAAGAAGATGAAGTTTCAATAATTTGGAACAATTCTGGTATCCTATGGCTCTGCCTTATCATTTCAGGACTTTGTACAGGCCTGGGTGATTTTATATCTTCTACGACTTCCTGGAAATCCTTCAAGAACGTGTAGGGCTGGTTTGAATCAGCATGGAAAATACGGAAGCTTTTCTAGACTTTGTAACCAAATTTTTTGAGCCAGGAAAAACAAAATCCGCAACCAAAAACATATGTAATGACTGTAGTGGGATACTCATGTATCATTTCCACACCTGAGGTAGAATGTCTCTAATAGCAAATACCAAATTAGTAGGAGTCCTTTGCAAACTTTTTTTGATTAATACCAAAGATATTGGAGGGAAGGTGCTAGGTTCAATTTTATTTAGAATTTTAGGTCAATCTTTATTTTAACAGTATTTTCACTCATTCTACTGAGACACAGATTCCGGAGAATTGACAGTGAAAGCAGATAGAAAAAATGATGATAGTGTACCCAGACAATTTCACTCTGTATTTCTGTACCTGCACACAGTAGTGGTAATTTTAAAGTAAATGTCCGAATCTAAACTTAAATGGAAGACATGGTAAGCACTGGACATGAATTCCTCATGTATGTTTTTCTGCAGCAGAGTATTTCATACCTGCTGTTTCAGGTGCTTGAGACCTGCTCCTGGAGACAAGGCCAGGCACATCACTTACTTTAGGTAGTTCCAATTTTCTCCTTTTGCAGCAACTGGTTCAGTCTTCCTCAGTCTCTCCAGGACTTTTGCCCCTATCATCACTGTGTCTAATCACAACTGTTGAGATGATTATCTGCATATGTCCCTGGTGGAAAGGCAGTGTTACTCTTCCCATCTCACAGAAGCGGAGAGCGATGCCACGCAACTATGTGACTAATGCAAGGTCCCCAGGGAATTAGTTGACAGCAGTGTCTAGAGAAAACTGCAGGAAGCCTGAGTTTGGTAGTGCATGCTCCTTAGTGAGTGAGTGGCTGATTTTATAACAGGAGTCCCACTCCCTGGGATCTCATCTGAGATTCGTCAGTTCGTTTTCCACTTGCAATCTGGCGATAAACACCAGCCTCTGCCAGCCTAGTGATTTAACATAAGTGCATCTCTGCAAAGTTGCTGATTTGATCGTCCACATCTGGGTAATTGTAGTCAGAGTGAACTTTTTTCCCCCAATTTTCTTGATTTTTATTGACATTTGAGACTTTGGTCGATGGTTGCAGGAAGAAAACCTGTATTCAGAATTCAGGTCTGTAGACAAGTTTCTACAAAGTCTGAAGGTGGAGATGGTGTCCTGTAGTTCAGGGCTGTTTCACTGCTAATCTCTTTGCTATGTAGTTAACCTCAACAGTGATTTTAGGCATATTGTACCTATCTTACAACTGTCCTGCTGGTAACATGCACAATTAATATGACACCTGGGAATGTAATACATGCTTCATGTCACTGAATTCAATTCATTTAGCCATTTTCTTCCCTGGATATATCTTGGATAAGGTCAGTGAATTTGCACTGAAATTTCATTTGTCTGTGCACATACTGCTGCATTATCACAAGATCCCAATTAACAATGTCAGACACATTTGTCTCCTTTTCTTCTAATAGGAGAAGAAAACGCACAATAAGCTGAACTTTCACAATGCTTGTCAGCACACAGACCTTGGCACAACCTAGGGAATACCCTTCTATTGCTAAAAATAATGGCTCTAAAGTCTTTGCCCAACTGTTAACTAAAATTTGTATAGCATAGTGGATAAATCATCTGCTTAGTACGTTTGAAACATTATGTTCCAATCCTGTTAAAGTTGTAGTTATTCAATATTTCAATTAACTCTTCTGCTGATATGATTATATATAAATTAAATCTTGTTAATATTTCTAAAGCCATGATAGAGGAATATATTTGATCAGATATTTCTTTTCATGTGCATGAAAGGCCTGCTAGGGAAGAGAGCTGCAAAACTGTAAAGAGATCTGCTATCTCTAAACAGAAATGACTTTAAGAAAAGGGTTGGCTGTGGGAGATGCTTAGAAGCATCTCACTCTGTTGTGTGATCTCACTTTTTTCCACTGTGCAAGCACTGTTGGGCCTCAGCAGAGGCAAAATTGTAAGAAAAGATAGAACCGCAAAGAAGTGGTGATGCAGCAGGCTGCACTTCTCCTTTTTAGCTAGTCCTGTAATTGTATTCCTGTGTAGTAAAAGGATTTCTAATAGGTGTTGGGAGCATTTTCCCTCACAGACCCATTTAAAACCTTAAATTTCAGTCCCTGTGATGCTTTCAGTAAATACAGGTTACTTGAAGCCACCAGGCTTTCCAAGGTCTAAACAAGGCAATTCCATTTTCACGGTGCAGAGCTGAATTCTGCCTCTGCTTTCTGCTGGAGGACAGTGTTCCCTTGCAGCCCTTCTGCTGTGCTGCTAAGGGAGCTCCTGCCTCTCTTTGGGCATGAGTCAAGTGGGTCCATTCCCACATATTGGAAACAGACTTTCTGTAAAGCAAGGAATCAAGCTTTGTCTGCTGTGAGCAACATAGGACAGAATTGTGGGGGATTCAGCCCTGCTTTCTCCCTGTGTGTAAGCCTGTGCAGCCTTTTAGGACTGGGCAAGCTGGTCTTAATTCTGCTTTGTGTCATTCAACCATGCAAACAGCTCACTTGTGTATGTCTGGGCTGCCTTAATCTCTTGATCTTTTCCTTTCCTTACTTTGCTTTCTGCCTGTGTGCAGTGATTTGAATCCACTCCACAAATCCTGCATGGAAACACCAGCTCTCTCTTAACTTGTTTTCCTTGCTGTGTGCCCCCTGATGCCACATCCCTTTCAGCCAGTCCAGGGAAGTCGGGGGGCAGAGGAAGCTGCTCCAAAGGATGGGCTGGAGCCCCCGAGGTGCAGGAGGTGGCAGCGCTGACAGATGGGAGGCCACCGTGGTGCCAGCGAGCACCAGTCCCTGCCCTGCCTGCTAGGGCAAGCGGTGTGGAGAGCTGACACCTCTTGTGTTTGGGGTGGGAAGGGGGCAGGCAGTGCCCCCCGACAGGCACAGGCACTTGCTGCATGACCTGGTGTTTGCTTTCAGGCATTTGGAAACAGACATGCAGTTTGCAGTGCTGCTGCTGAGCAAAGAAAAACGTTGGGGCTTTTAAAATCAAATGCTATGGGAATCTGTCTTGTCCCTCTGGTTATCCTACCTCTCTCTTCTGCCTTGTGAAAATTCCCTTCCCGTCCTCTCTCCTTTCCCTTCCCTTTGCTCTCTCTTTATCTTCCTTATGCTCTTCCCCTTCTTTTTCCTTACTTCTCATTTATTCCCTATTGATGAGGGAAGGGTAGGATTTCCCTTTTCAGAGATCAGATCCCTTTGGCCCATCTATTCCTCACAGCAGTGCATGGTACAGCCCACCCTTGGGTTTCAAAGGAGAACGTGTGCATATGCTAATTGTAACAATACCACACGAGAAAAGGAAAAACAATTCTTTGCTTCCCTCTCCAGCCTCTGATGCCCTGAATTCCCCTTCACATCTGTCCAGCATAACTTCCAGTGTTGCTATTTTTCCTACAATTATCCAGTCACAGTATCTGAGCTGACACCTTCCTGGGGCTATGGATCCCACAGTTCTCCATCACAATGGGAGGGAGAGTTGTTTGGTTTTTTTCCAAATCAGCTGCTTCCTAATTTAATCAACTCTTGGTCCCCTCAAATTTGATGCCTGCAGTTCTGTGGCTGTAGCTTGCCCTATGTGATGCATTTCTGTGAGTCAATATAGTTATGGCTTTTCAGGAGAGCTGCCTTCACAAAGCTCTTGCCTTCCTTGGGTTCTTTCCCTGCTCAGCACCCTGTGCGTTCAATGCCGTGGATGTCTGTCCTAGCACAGGCCCTGAATTTGCTGTCTGGTTTTGTGAGTTCTGCCCCAAATTTCCAATGTGATCTTTCCATGTGTTGTTTACCTGTCTATGAAATAGGGAATTATCTTTTGTTTTTCTTCTACTCTCTGGCTGCTTTACCAATCCATGCCACTCTTGTTTCAGACAGTCTGTGCCTCACCACGTGTAGGGAAGTACAACAGGAAGCTCTTACTAGGAGCCTCTTGGGTACTAACAGATAAGGAAAAAAAAAATAAATTTGTATGCGTTCCCCATGCTTCAGGGCTAATAAAAACTCCACCTTAAAGTTTTGTGAAGAAAATTTTAAAAATCAACATCCAGGCTGATATCCAGGATGTGGATCATCTGAAGACATGTTATGTCTTTTTAAGTGGATTCCCTGCTTCAGTGCCAGAGAGCAACCTTTACAAAAGAGCATCAACTACCAGCCTGCTCCTCTCTGAAGGTTCACTGAACCTGGCTTCTTTTGTCTTTTTTTTGTAACTTGATGAAAGAGAGCTCTTTATTAAACCATAATTTGCATTGACTAGTTGGTAGCCTTGTGCCCATAACAGGTGGGTTGTTTGGGGATTTTTTTTAAAATTTCTCTTCCTGTGATTACTGACGAAGTGACAATTTGGATGATGTGAGCTTTAGAAAAAGATTTTTAATGGGAGTGTCTTGCTAAGGATACCCATTTTCAGGTGGTACTGGTTTGATTTAGGCCAAATCAAGCATATATGGATATGGCCTGAGCTCTTGCTAAACCTGACCTAAACCACTGAAATTGGAGGCTTTTTAATAGGTGACTATTTTTAGGTGCTACATAGGTGAACCAAATAGTATAAACACAAATTATTTTTCAGAAATTCAATTCTCTGCTTTTACCTCCCACCCTTTATTGCTGAATTATCCCTTTAATTTGTCCCCATCTTAGATCCTGAATTGTCCCTGGAAGAATAGGATGGTGCTCAGCACCACAGGCTCCAGCCCATCATATTTTAAAACACAGTTGTGTTTTAAGTTCACCCTTGCTGCTTCCATCTCCTCCAGCCATTCTTCCTCTGAGCAAATTCATGCTGGAGATGGAGTTGCAAAGTCCCACTCACCAGTGGGATGCTGAGCACTGAATGGATATGTGAGGGTGGGATCCTTCATCATGTGGCCCCAGCAACTGTCAGTCAAGCATTTAGGCTGAAGCTGTAAGATTAACCATTTAGGTGTTTAACAACAAGGAGTTGAGTTTCTGTGGGCTCATTTAAATATTCTCTTGCATAAGAGCCAACACAGTTGGCTCATGCATGATGGATATGTTTCTCTTGCCCTAGGATCATGACTTCCATCTGGGTTACTGAGTCATATTTTGAGGTGACCGTGGCATTTGCTGGAAATTGAAATTCTTTCAGTACATAAAAATAAATGTTGCCCTTTCTTGGGCTGAGGGAAGCCTTCTAAATGTAAACAGCTTCAGTGGTTAATATTGCTGAATATATAGCACTGGGCAATGCATAGTTCATGAAAATTTCATTGAGAAGGTATGAATTTTTCTTTCTTCAATATGAAATTCATAACTGGAAAAAAAGGAGGCATTGTACCCAAGAGCCGAATTTAGCCTTCTGTGGAACAATGAAAATAAATTAAGCTTTATAGCATTTTTATTCTGTTGTCTAAAAATGAAGCAGAGTATTGAGGTGTGAAGTTATAGATGCAAACAAAACTGAATGTTAAAAATGGACAAACTTAGATCAGACGGCCATGATAATGACAATATCATTTGTCTGGGATAAGAATCTGGAATGGCATGCATAAGGGGAGCCCTAGACTGGGAGATCATGGGATGCTGTAGGGTGGAGGGAAGTGTTGGAGGACCTCTTGTATATTTAGGTCTTTTATGAAAAGTTGTAGATATTTGAAAACACAGACATTTCAGTGATAAACA
Source organism: Agelaius tricolor (assembly GCF_023055355.1). Lineage (NCBI taxonomy): Eukaryota > Metazoa > Chordata > Aves > Passeriformes > Icteridae > Agelaius > Agelaius tricolor. Next base: position 25,525,617 of record NW_027269269.1, read on the forward strand.
TTTTCTAACACTTATATAGAAACTGCCAAAAAAAAGAACAAAAAATAAATTTTTTGGTTTTGAAACTCTGGAGAAAAGATAGTGATTTTTCCTGCCATTGTTTAAACATACAAGAACAGACAATAACCATGCAGGTGATACCATGTGGTAACAATGAGTCTCAAAGATTGCCATTATCTCATTTTTACTACTTTGGATCAAAACATTTGAAGATGGGCCATATGGGGAGGGTAATGGGGAGACCTGTGTGCTTGGGTCTTGGTTGTAAGGGAGAATTTATATAATAAAATGCCTTGGGGATTGAATAAACCTTGTCCACAGCCCTTACTTGTTGGGCATGTGGGATATTTGATCAGGTCTAGAACAAGGTGCAAGAACTGGTGAACCAGTTAACCATTGGTTCTGTTAGTATCTGGTATCAGTTTTTCATTTTAAATACTGCAGCCTTTCATTTACAGGGAGTGTTGAGGTGGAAGAGAGAAGTTGCATGACTCAGGAAGTTATCTGAATTAAAAACAAGAGCAAAAATGAAAGCCAACTGCAGTCATTAAAAATGAATTTCCAGGAAGGCTGGGAAAGGGAGATTAAAAAATATTATGATTTCTGTCACGACCGTGCTTAAGCTGGGCCATTAAAGATGCTATTGTCTGGCCCAGCTGTTTTAGAACAATTAACTGTTTGACAGCAGGCAGAAGGATAAGTTGGCTACTGCCCCCTTTCTCCAAGACCTTGTACAAAGGCACAGGCGTGTCTGTGTGTGCCTCAGCAACTCAGCCCACGGGAAAAACCCCAGAGCCTCTTCATTGAGAGAGGCAAATGAGCCTGAAATATCCCCCCTTAAGAATGCTATAAGGAGCCTGGTGTGTCTGTCTTGATATTTTTTTCTCCCTTCTCTGTGGGAGTTTTGTGCCACACAAGTCTGGCAAGATCAGAATGTGAGTTTGCCACGTGGCTGTGTGTGTTTTAACACCTAACTCTGCAACCACGCAGCAGCTTCTTGGAATTCCTCCTGCTCTGTTCTTTCTCTGTGTGAATTAGGCTGGTGGTCTGAGCTGAGGAAATCCAAGGGAAAATTCTCCTGGAAATAAGAAAAAGTAACACATTTTGGGAAAATTTTTTCTTTTGTCCGCAATGCTGTTTCTTGTCATGCTCCATATATATAATTCCAGTCTTTACCTGTCCAGCTTCTGTTCCCAAGGACAGTCACGAGGCTTCCTAGAAACAAAATGTAATTACAGAGATTTTAAAATATAATTCAATTTTGCATAGAGTCTAAGTAGACAGAGCCCCTGGGACTGGTTGCTTGGACTTTACTTACTCCAGGAAAGTCACTTTGCATATCAAGAAGATAAAGGAGTTTTGGGGCTTTTCCTTCCCCATTCTCTTCCAGATCAATAGTGTATCTTGGGACCTGGAAGCCAAGCCTCCTTCTTTGAAAATCATGTATAGAAAAGGGAAGACACAGCAAAATGGTCATAGTTGAAAAACAGTGTATCTTTTGGCTTTGCTAAAATGTAGTGAATGGTCATGTTAATCTGCTGAGTAGACAGGATGGTTCCAGAGAAGAACAAGCTCTGAGAGAAGATATTCTACAGCTTTTACACTTTTTAGAGAAGACTTTTGTGGCTGAACTTCTCTCTGTAATTTCAGTCAACTAAGTTGGAGAATAACCGTAATCTATTTCTTAAGGTAAAAGAGAAGTTCACGCTATAGTTTTTGTTTTCTACCCAAGATTACTTCAATAACAGGCCCAGGCCTGCAAGTGTTCAGTCTCGTGTATTGTGTGCTGATTTCAGAGTCCAGGCTCATTCTGGGAGGAAACCCTGCAATTTTCCCTGAAGGTTTTTTTTCTTTGCTATCCTCATTCTGGTCTGTCAGAGAGATGATCTCTTTTCTCTCCCACAGACTCTGTTAGGAGAGGAACCTGCCCACTCCCAGTTTTCCTCTGCTCCCTTCCCCTAGCAAAGCCCCCCAGGTAAAACAGGGCTGCACAGGTTATTTGGAGCTGTGTTCTTGCCCATGCTCCTGGGCAGAGTTTACATTATGTCTGGGATGCTCTGCTTCATCTCCTTATTGGTAGTGGATTATTTCTGAATGGTTTTGCATATGCATAATGTAATGACAGTTTCAGAATCTTCCACAGCCCTAAGTCTGTTATGAATAATAAAGCTGCATTTCAGTGTGGGGCTTGCCAAGGGGTCAGTAGCCATGCTGGCTGTTTGGTCACTGCTACCACTGTTTTATACTGTGGTTGCCTGGCAGCCAGGAGGGGAATGTCTCCTTTGACAAAGCTTGTGCCATTGTCACTTGTGTTAAATCAATCTCCCTGCTAACAGCTGACAGTATGGAGCCCCTGACACATGGCTCTGCTCCTAATTCCACTTACTAGAAAGCAGTAGTGATGCACAGTAGCCAGCCAACTCATTACTGACTGCAACCATTGCAGCAGATGATTGTTGTTCCTTCCCTTTCACTTTGGATTTCTCCACTGCTGTTTGCTGTCCCCTTTCCTATCAACTCAGATGACCTGACTGCAACAAAATCCCATCCTGTTAATGTCTAATGAGCAGTTATAATGGCTATGGAGATGCAGCAGCACATCCAGGCTAGACATTGACAGGCAGTAAATAAATATCATGCTTTGTGCTTCTGTCAGAGTGCTCCTTGTGCTGTAGTCTTTGCTCTGCTTTCTATAGCTGCTGGCAAGTGTATCATGTTAGCCCTGTCTCTTGGCTCATTCACAGGAGGGAGGAGAGGGAAACCTTGGCTGTACAATGGGTAAAGCATGGAACTTGCAATCCCTTTGTCTTGTGGGGCAACTGGAGTGTGATGTGTCCTTGCAATGTGTGTAGGGTAGGGTTGTCTGCCCGTGGAATTTGTTTAAGCATCTCTTTCTTCTTGCCTTTGAAAGGTTTGCACTTGACATCTTGAGTTCATTTAAAAATGTTCTCCCCTGTCTGATGGGTAGAACCCAGTAAAAATTCCACCTCTTCTCACCCAGCATGGCTGAACGGTAGTGGCTCAGGAATGTGGTGTTAGAAATCTTCATTGCAAACCAGGAAATACGTTCAAGAGCAGGGAGACATTTGTACCTCTTTCAGTTCTTTAAAAGCATCTCTCCATTAGGATAAAGTTTCTTCCTTACAGCAGCTCTCACCTTTGCTGGGGTTTTATAAGTAAGGGATGTGGACAGTGCAGGGAGATTTTTCCAGATAAGAGCACAAAATCTACTGCAGATGATTGATAATGAAGGGCTGCTTCAGAGATGCAACATCAGCTAAGAGCAGAGGAGCATGATTTTCTCCCACAGGCAAATTTGGGAAGTTGCCATATGCCCCTGTTACTGCACATTCCCAGCAGAGTGCTGCCTCAATTGGGAAGCCTCAGTCAAACCTCAGGGCACTCGGCCCTGAGATTTGCAGGCAGTCCTTTTACAGCCTCCCAGCTACCTGCTGTGTCTGATAAAAGCCTCTGCAAAGTTAAAAAGTGGTATTGGGATGAGATTGCTCATTTTTGTAATGGAGATAGATGAGTTTTCAAATATGCATGTTTACTCCTTGCCCTGCCTGTGAGCATCTGTGGGCACAGCTCTTCATCCACCTGCACAAACATTTATGGTGCGTGGCCTCCACTGACCTGTGCAGAGGCACGCTTCGTTTCCTTTTCTCTCAGCTGTTCAGGGAAACACCTCCAAGTAAGCCAGGGCACATCACTCAAGCAGCTGGAACAGCTGCCAGGTCTGTAGCACCCTCACCTGGTCCAAGTGGCAATCTCCATTAATGTCCATTCCTTCATGTAATAGGCAACTTTGTGGCGATACGGCTGCCCAAAACTGTTGGACTCCTTCTTGAAGGTGCTTTCCCACCTTAACAATCCCATGAAAAGCAGCCCAGCTCCAGCCCTGAGTGTCATGTTATAGCTGCGAACCTGAAGCAGTACTTCCACTTGCTTGAGACATGGAGCATCCCAGCTCCCAGCCTGCAGTTAGAGCCACTGGGGTCTCTGCATATCTGGGTGTTCAGAGCTTCTTTGGATCAATTGATGTTTTGGTGTAAAAATGCCATGACTCAAAGCAAATGGGCTCCTGGGCATCCTCTCAAAGAAGACCCATAAAACAGGCTTCTCAAAATCCAGCAAAGCTGGATTTGCAGCTTGTGGGCCTTGGCAAAGGTTTATGTGATCTGGCCTTGAAGGTGTAGAGCTGCTGAGTCATCCAAACCCTCTGAATCCTTTTGTACATATGTAATTATCTAATATAGTCATATGTATAGCAGATTCTCTGTGTTTTCACTCTCTCTCTTGCCTGGCAGCAGCTATTTTTCCAAATGGCACCCTTCGTTATTTCCCTCCCATTCCCTGCTTCAGCTTTGACCCACTGCATCCCTTGCATTTTCAGACACCTTCCTGAGTAACGTTTGCAGTACCAGACCTTTTAGTGATTTGCATAGGAACAGCTTTGACCCTGTGTCTCAACTCGCATGCACAGACTTTGCTGAGGGGGAGCCCAAGCTTTCAGAGGGGAAATGTTGCTCCTCTAATGCCCTGTCCTGTATGGATTCCCCAGGTTGTGCCTTGCTCTCTGCCACTTATGCACAGAACAGGAGGATGTACATCACTTGCAATATATATTTTGAGAGGCTGGAGTGTTTCAAGCTGCTTGTGACACTGAAAACACCTTTATTTAAATACTGCATGCAAGCTGATGTTTCAAAATAAGAGAATAATTAAGATGAGGGAGAAAAAAAGGGAGGGAGAATATCAAATATTCATGTACCTCAAAGAAAATACAATCATCTTAGATGTCCTGTGGCATCAGAATATTCAGGGAGCAAAATGTGCCATGGCAGTTCAGTGAACTTTTCTGTGCACAAGTTCCTCTCTGAGAGCTTGGTCTGGTAACTGTGATGGCATTTGGGAACAGGCAGATGATTGCAGGGGAAAATAGGGAAAAAAATCAAGAAGGCAGAAGAATGTCAGCAAGAGTGCTATTTTACCTTCCTGAGCACAGTTTGGAGAGGGCTTGCACTCTTTGTGCATCATGCTTAGTTTTGGGGAGGGAAAAAGGGAGAAATTTATTGGAGAAGATGAACCATTTTCATTTCTGATTTTGCAGTCAGTTTTGTTTTGGAAAATTTCTGTAATGAAAAAGAAGGGAAATTTGTAAGGAAACAGCTTTTTTTATTTTTTCCATATAGGTCAAGTAAAATGTTTCAGCCAATCTGAAAAGAGTGTTTTCTAAAATAAAACAAACAAGCAAGCAAAAATTAAATTATAGGGCTTGAGTCTTCCTGTAAAGAAATATTTTCAGTTTATCATTTTGACCAGCGGACAGAAAAATTGTGCCTAGTGCTGAAGGAAAGGTGTGTCAGAGGCAGATGAGAAAGAGGAAAAATGTGGTTGAGATTGATAGAAAGGCTGAAACTGGTGCTATGCAGACACAGAGAGAAGGAGGGGGAGGCTTGTCTCCCTCACTGGGGTGCTGAATGAGAGCTGTCCCTGCAGGGGAGCGCTGCCAGCCTGGGAACGGTGTGCAGGGAGAGGCTCAGCTCGCTGTTCCGCTTGGAATGGCCCTGCTCTGCTGTGCTCTCAGCAGCCAGCGGCATCGCTGGGGGCAGCCATGCCCGCCAGGGCTGGAGCAGGAGCTGCAGGAATAATTGGTTGGCTGCAGCCATCTCCATGCCCACTGATCTGCGGGGAGCGGAGCCATCCAAGAGGCACAGCCAGATGGTGAGCTCTAATGTGCCCATATTTATGGATGTCTTCATTAGGTGACATCCACATGAGAGTTGAACGATCTGTGCCTTTCGGGGATTGTTTGGGATCAGCATGGCATGATGATGGAGGTGGCTTTGAATTAAGGGAGTGAGGCACAGGTGTGGGGATGCAGCACTATGTACCGTGAAATTTGAGGAGAGATGTAAGGTCAAAGCAGAAAAAGCAGTAAGAAAAAGGGGAAAAAAACAAGGATGAGAGTGAAGCTAAATGAAACAAATGTGCCCCAATATCTAATACTACTTTTAGGCCATTTTGTCCTGTTTGCAGGTCTCCTGTGCTGTGTGAGTTCATGCTAGACTCATGCTCACCATCCTGTCCTGCTCTCACTGCCACTCCTTGGACTTAAAGCCTAGTGCTGCCTTTGGCCGCTTGTTAGCATGTCCCACTGCTAGCCCATACATGTTCATGTGAAAGCCTTCATGCTACTGACTCCACGATATCTGACTTATGCAAGAAACCTGGCTGATGGCAGCACTGTGGAGATTTTCTGTTTAGAGGGACAGAGCTGAGAACAAGAGTCTTGTGCTTGGACTCCATCCTTGCTCGTGTTTCCACACTTACCATGACTCCTGCTGCAGCTCCTTCCATGCTCTTTCACCTCCACTTGTGCATCATATTCATTCTGCAAAATCCTCTAGTCCTGCTTCCTGGAAGAAGTAAACGATGGCAATTTTAGCCTGCAAATTGTTGTTCTGATTATTGCCAAGACCATCTTTCTCTAGTGTAGTGTTTCCTGGGGTTAAGTGCTGTCATTACTTTTGCAGGAGAAGTAGGAATTATTCTCTCTTTTTAGCAACTGTTTCTACGTCACAGTCAGATACTTTTCTAACACGGGTGAATTTCCAGAACATTGTCATGTATGTTAGAGCAAAGCACACGGAGGCTTTTGAACCTCCTATTCTACAGATAGATGTTGTCTAAAAACATCTTGTGTAGGCAAAGTGTCTTCAAAGGGCTGTAAGGGCTAACTCAAGTGAATGGCATGTCTTGGATAATAATGCTCAGGTCAAAAAACCCCAGAGCAGAGCACTTAAGGAATAGGTGGAAGGGCTGCTAGCCAGGATTTTAGGAGGCCTGGTCTGATGGTACTTTGGTAGTGCTGGGTAGATTAGATGGGCATTTCAGGAGCCAGCAAGCCCTGAAGGGTTCATCTGCATCTGACAGTCACAGTAAAGAATTGCCTTTCACCTGATTAGATCTCTTGAGCCACTTTTCATTTCCAAAAGACGTATTACATGCCTGTGGAGCTTTTTGCACTTATATTAAGTCTGGGTTTGTGTTAGCAGTCATTGAAAGTTGTTTCTAAGAAAAGAACAGGTAGATCTATCACAGGGCAACTGCAGAGGCAGATTTTGGCTTGGATCATAACATGACTTGGGTTGGAGGGAACCTTAAAGATCACCTCATCCCAACCCCTCTGCCATGGGCAGGGATGCCATCCCCCATGAGATCAGGTTGCTCAGTGCCCTATCCACTCCTTACTGCAAGTTGGTTTTGCCCTGACCTTGCAAGGGTCTGGCAGCATGGTGTGCTGTGTACCTGTGTTACTGTTGTCTGTATGCCTTGGGGGGCTGCCAAAATAGAAGTGTAGTGCAATTCTGTGAGTGTGATGGCTCATCTGGAACAGAGGTGCACAACTTTTTGTGCTGGAAGTATCCAACAGGCTGCCATTAGTCCTGGTCTGCTGTGTTACTGTTCTGCAGTCCTGGGAGAGGTGCCTGTGTAGTAGAGTCATACCTGAGCAAGCTGGCTTGCAGCTGGTATGAGTAACTATCAGCTTTACTCACTGTTGGTTGTGGTACTGAGAGGGTTCTTTACTGAAATAGCTGAGTGGCCCTGGGGCTAATGCAAGTGAGAAGCCTGGACCAGTCTCAGAGTCATGGGTGGTGGTCAGGGAAGGAGGACAAGAAAACTGTACAGTTCCCATTTGTGGCAGAAGGAACAGGGGATCTAATGCTGTTGAGCTATTACTGCCAATTTTATCTTTTAATAATAAAGAGTCTTTTGATCTCTCCATAGTTTCAGGGGAGCAGAGCCCTCCCCTGTCATCTTCCTCCCTCACCTGCTGACCATGGCAGTCAAGAATTTTGCTGTCTTCCTCAGCCCCCCTGCAGAGATCAGATCCTAGAAGTACACCTAAAAATTCTGAGATTTCTCTGTGAGCAAGCCCAGAAGTCCTTCTGTAGTAACCTGAAGCAAGTGCAAAGATAAAATCCCCCTTTTATTGCGTTGTGGCTGAGCCAAGATGCCAAGATGGATTTAAACGGGTCAGTGCTGGTTTCTGCAAACGTTTAATAGTGGGTCTGCTGCATGCTAAGATAATGCATTTCCAGTGAAGGCTGATTGAATGTACATGCTCAAAAAGGCAGAGTTCTTCCCTCTCCAGCCTCCTGCAGGGTGTTACACACTGGCCAGAGAAGCATTGCAGTACTGTTTTCCACTTATATTTGAAGCATCAGCACCGTCTGCTGCTGCAGACTAGAAATTGTAAAGCGGGACCAATCTCTGGTCACTCATTAAGAGAAACCCATTGATTTAATTGTGCAATCTCATAAATGCCAATAGTTTCTCTCTTCCAGGACCTGTAGATATGCTCAGTGTTAGGTGCTGCAGTCCTGCTAATGAAGTGGTATTAAACTTGTACCTTGCGTGTAGGTGCATTGACCTAGATTTATCAAGCTGTTACACTTAATGCTTAAATTGCACTTGATTGGCCCAGTGGACTGATCTGGTCTGGCAAATACAATATTCTCTACAAGGCTCCTAAAAGGAATTCCCTAGCTGATCACACATTTCTTTGCACTATTATAGATCTTACCCTATCCATTTCTTCTCACTCATTTCTACTTATTATCCAGGGAAGCTATCTGCAGCAGCTTGTTCACAGGAACATGTGAAATTACCTTGTTCCTCTCTGCTCCAAGTCTCTACAGTTAAAAGAACAAACAATTTTTTTTTCCCCTCTAGCTGGAAACATCTTTTTACATACAAAAGCATTAGTTGTTTTTCTTTTCTTTTTTTCCCCCTATTTCTTTTGCCAGAGAGAGGAGCAGCTGGGACTCTTCTACTGATTCAGGTTCTCATTAGCAAATACCATTTCGTTGAAATCAAAACACTTTGCAGAAACTTACTGGTTTCAGCAGACTTATGATCCTCTACCACACAAGGGCTGTCAGAAGCCAGCTCATGGGGTGAGCTGTTCAGAAGTAGATTTTTTGGATCACCATGGTCCCTGAAGATGCTGCTCCACAATAGTTTTATCTGATGTAAGCCAGAGCTAATCAATTCCCATTTCTGCCTAGGAATGGGTTGGTGAGGGGAGCAGATAAGCCTGTCTGTCTAGAGCTGGAACAAAGGCAATGCTGCAGCAATGGTAAACCTACAGTGGAGCTGCAGCCCAAAAAGGCCTTGCTGTGTGTTCATGTTCCACATCCTTCTTATGTGGTAACAAATTCCTCACATTCCTCAGTAGGCAATTTCTGCAAAATTTCCTGAAGTAGATATTGCCACAAAACAGAAATCCTCTGTTTTGGTTAAGACCCTGTTCATGTTTGGGTTTTTTGTCTCTAAACATTTAATAGTTGTGTGCTCTCGAGGGCAAACTCTTAAGCGACAAACCCGGCTTCATTGTTAGTGTGACCATGGATACCACCTAGCATCTGATTTATTCGCTAGTCCCTCACAATCCTGGGTTAACATTTACAAATCCTTTACATAGATGTGAGATTTTGCTAATGGAGCTCAAGAATGTTATGTTATCCCTAAGGACACAGCACTGACAGGATTTGTTCTCGTACAAAAATAACCTGTGCAATGATGCATTCCCCTTCACCAGTTTGGGGACAGGAGTCATGCACAAGTCTCAGTAGCAAAAGAATTTGTCTGCAGCACCTGAGTTAAGGGAGCAGCAGGGGCAATAGGCTACTCTCTGCCACATAGACTGGACAGAAAAGAGAGTTATTTTGTATTTAGCCAGCCTCCAAAATGTGGAAAGCTGAGTGCCGTGTAAAAAACTGATCTATACCCTTTGTCTCAGATAAACATACCAAGTGGTGTTTCCTCTATATACCCAGGAAAGATTTTCAGACAAAATGGGAGTTTTGTGCTCTAGTTGGGACAAATTTTCAGGGAGTTGTCTATCATCCTGTGGCAAAGGTACATCTGGCTCAAATAATATGACTTAGATAATTGTGATTTTCCTCCCCAGACTGGTTTACTGAACTCATGGGACTTCTAAAGGGTAGAGGTCTTGGTGGGAATAGCCTTTGTACTTCAGAGATGGATGAAATTTAAGTTCAGGGCACCTACCCATGGGTCAGGTAGAGCAGGCCCATCTCCTATAATCTACTATCACACAGGGCTTTTGGTATATGGCAAGTGGTGAGAGCCTGGGGCTTGGAGACCTTTCCCTGAAATTGGTCTTAGATTTTAAAGGCAAAATTCCACAGCTGAAAGGGGACAGAAACCTGCTATATTCCAGTGGCATTATACTCTCCAACCCTCTGCTTTTTCTTTTTTTCTCTTATCAGCTATAGGCAGGATATATGCCAATTCTCTTACACGCAGAGACACTCAGATATCTTTCAAACTGTGAAAACTCACTCAGACTGCGACTGAGGAAAAAAACCCAAACTATAGTTCTGTTCTAAAATCTATGAGATTTTGTTTTAAAACAAGGGGAGAGGCAGAAAGTTGAGGAAGGGAGAATCAAATATTTATGTATTTCTAAAGAAAAGCAATATAATTTCAGTGACACTGTTGCTAAATGACTGTTCATCCCCCATACTGACTGACAGATAAAACAGGTTAGTGTCATTCTGAAGTGGCTCCTCATCCGTGTAACATTTCCCTTGCAGTCAGGGCTCTGTCAGCTCCCTTCAGAGGCCTCTGTGGGGAAGGAGTGAGGAAGATTACAGGGACACAAAAATATCAGCCATTAGTTCAATTGTTTCCTTTGCTCGTTCTCCTGTTTTTGCTGATGGTATTTGTTATATATTCTGCTGCTGGAATGGCTATGAATGAGTTCTCTTTACTCAGTTCAAAGAAACCCAAATTCTGGTTGCTTACAAAGAGAGAGATGGTAGGGAGCCTTAGGAAGGTGGGAACATGGGGTTTATAATGTAAACATTAGTTTGTGATAGTCCTTTTCAAGTTGTCTGCTGCCCTGTAATCCTGGAAGTGCTCTCAGCAGTCGATTTACCTGGGTGCAAGGTAGCAGCCCCACAGGGACTCTGGCTAATGTGTTTGGGTCTGCATCCTGATCACAGCACTGCACTCAAGGGAAACAGGGGGGGAGAAAAAGGGGATCTTCTCCATGGGGTATTGCCTGCAAGAGCTCACTGTCAGTCTGGGGAGTTGGAAGAAACATTTGCTATTACTGCCTGCTCATTTTCTGCATAAGCTCTCATCTGAGGGGATGCATTGATTTAAGGGTAATACACTTAAGGCTTTCCACAGAGGTGTATTGGCCCCTCTGCCTACAGAAATGGATTGTGTTGGAGCAATCCCAGCAGTGGCTGGGCATGTGCAGAGCTGGGAGTGTCAAAAAAGAAAAAAAGTAGGAGAATAAATTAGGCTGAGGGGAGTAGCTAGTTGTATTTGATAAATGCTTGAAAATCAAACTAAGTGGGAAGATGAGGACCTTACCCTAGGGGGGAAGGCAGCCTTTAACAATAAAAGTGCCAAACAATAAAAGTTTAAACATTTTTCTGGATGTGTTAGGCCTTATCTACCAGCTGGCAGAATCTAAGCTGGTGTCCCAAATGGCTCAGTCCCAACGTTTTACTGGCTTTCTTGTCAAATGTGATTGGGTAACACAGGGAGGGATCTTTCCACCACATTATACACGGCGTATCCAAGTCATAGCCTGTGCAAGCAACTTTGTCGCTTCTTCTTCATTTGCCTGAAACACATTCACCATTTCCTTTCGTTTCAGCTTGGCTACTGCAAGCTGCTCTTCTGTTCAGCATTGTGAATCCTTCATTCTGTTTCCTCTACTCTCCCCGGGAGGAGAGGGATGGCTGTGCCTGCAGCAGCGCCAGGGTTAATTAGTATGGTGTTAGTATGGGTAACAAGTAACCCGTAGAGCAGAGCAGCGTGGGCTCTAGAGTAAATGTGGCAGCTCTGATAGATTAAATCCAGTGCTGGTAAGCCTCCTTTCATGCACCTGCATTTATTACCAACTGTTGATGTACCCCTGCAGTTTTCATCTTTCCTTTGGGACCAGGAGGAGAGTGCCTTTGCTGCCTCTTCCACAGGCTGCCCCTCTTGAGGCTGCATTTCCATGGGCAATGAGATCATGGTGGCCCTGCATGCAGAGCTGGGGCTGCAGTGAATCTGAATGCCCCACAGATTTTGCTGCAGGGATGTCAGAGCAAAGGTGAACAGTGAGGAGGTCAGCAGCTCAGGCAGCTCCTGGGGAGATTTGCACAGCCATTCCTGGAGTTCCTGGTTGCCATGTCCCTCTTCACTGCTAGGGAATACCCCAAATTAACGCTCCCATGATTGTCTCCTAGTACTGCATGTATTGTTTGAATATCTCAGCCAGTTCTGTGGCTCTCACACTGTCCTATTCCCTTTTTCCTCAGTGTTCTCCTTTTTTTTTTTTTTTCCTTTTTCATTGTGATGGAGTTTTCAGAACAGCTATTAACATTAGAGCTTTTAAGTGACAGCTCTGTTTTCTTTAGCTGCAGACTCCATCTCTGCATTGTTCTGCTAAACTGTTGGATGAATGTGGCAGAGCCCTCTGTCACAGAAAGCTTTCCTGCTTATTGTATCTCTTTTGGAAGGACTGCACTGGAAACTCTGTAATACTGTGAATAAGGGTAAATATATACACACTGAATAGAACTGAAGCTCACAGTCCTTTGTGGAGCTTAGAGTTTGTGAGTATCTCTACACACTCAGAATTGAGCATTAAGCATCTTTAGAGGCATATTTTCCTTTTTATCACTCCAAGTCTGTTCATCTCTTTAAGACAGTCTTGAGATACCTTTAAAGAAAAAAAAAAAGGTCTTTTAAATTAGCAATGGCATCTCTGGAGAGGAGAGTGATTAATACGTAGTAATTCAAAATGTTGGAATATTCATGGGGTTCTCATTTCTATAGCTTTTTTTCTCTACATAAATCATCAGAGAAAAAAAAAAAAATCATATCTTGAAACAACACTGATGGTAAACTGTCTCCTCTGGGATAGATGGATGGATGGCAGCGGTTTACCAGCACAGAGCAAGCTGTATAGGGCTGTGAGAATGAAAAATATTTTGGCAGGTTTTGCAACATTCTCACCAAATCATTCAGAGGGCATCATGCAGTATGTACCTGCTTCCACCAAAGACAGTCACAAGCTCTGTCCTTTTATAAGGTTAGCAGCACAGAGTATGTTGTAGATTTAAACCTCATGTTAAGGGTCTCTCAGCAAACTCTGAATATGTAGAGGGAAATCGCTCGGTTTCAGAGAGAGAGAGAAAAGTCTTTCAGTAGTAAAAATTCAACCTCACTAGTTCTCCATTCACCTTCAGCTCTAAACTAGAGGTGATGATTAGAAAATATCAATAGAATATTTTCCTGTTGGGACACATTGTATCAGGAAAATCAATGACTTTTGAAGTCAAGTTGATGTTGATAAAATTCAGATTGGAACAGAAAGGAAAATTGTGATATTTTTGCAATAGAGGGGGAGAGTCTTGGTTGTTTGTTTTCATTGGTGAAGATGGAACACTTAAGCTAGTCCAAATAAGTTTTTTCCTTTTGTTTTATCATAGTGCCTTAGGGAAGATTTTGCAATTTTAAATACAGCATAAGAAAAAACAAAACAAAGCCTTTCCCTACTTGAATACACTGAGATTCCTGTGCCAACTGGTTCACCTATAGGTGTTTTAGTTAAGCTGTTATCAGCTGAATCTCTTTATTAGCCTTCTGCTCTGCTGTCTGCTTGGTTTTCAAATGCTGGCACAGGCTCCTCTTTAACACATACTTGCTGAAAACTTGGCATGGATTTCTCTTTTCTCTTCCTTGTTAGTGGTCTTTTGGTCTTCTTCCCCATGATCATAACATGGTGCTTGCTTATATAAAACTTATTGGTCAGCTACGTTATTTTATGAAGTGTTTTTCCACCTGAGGATTTGTATACACTTGGCAAACATCAATTAAATTAGTCATTGACATAGGTATTACAATCTGAGCTTCACAGCAGTGGATGTGGGAATGTGCTGAGGGGAAGAAGGAGGAACAAAATACAAGAGGTGTGCAATCTGTCCAAGGTCATGTGGTGGCAGTCAGAAATTGCTTTAAATTTGTATTTTCCTCCATCTGCGCAGACTTTTCCTTCTATTTTGGAAAATACAGATCACATGAGTTTTGCAGGGTCAGTCTTCCCATTTTTAAGATTTGGACCCAGCAAAGCAACTGAGGCTAGACTTGATCTTTGAAGAGCTCCTATCTCCATCTGGGATACCTGCACTTGGGCATGAGTGTGTGGCTGTATGGCTGGTCCAGCAGCAGTGGGAGTGAAAGGTTTCTCTTGTGCATCAGGCACAGAGGGAGGGGTCTGCTTTAGGAGGACAGTACTAAGAGAGAGGCTGGTGCTTGCTTGCCAAGAAATGCAGTGTCTTGATTGTCTGGGCTCATTGGTGAACCACAAAGGGTCATCTCAAACTTAGTCCTGCTGTTTGAAACATCCTGACTCTCATTTCTTTGCTAGAAGGTCTCATTGCTGAAGTGCCAAGACTGTTCTTTTCTCTCTTTGCCAGCTGGGTTATGTTTTCTCCTGATACAACTGGTCTGTGGGGAAGAGGCTGTATTTTAATGATTTCTATACATGGATAGTAGAGAGTGATTCAGGGAATGGAGCGGGACATGGTGCTCACAGTTAATGTGGCTTGAGGGAGGAAGAGGAGGTACATGATGTGGTGGATTGTCAATACCTGCTGCAAGATTTTCCAGAACATATTGCTTTGCTTTTGAGCAAGATAGCAGATCTTGCACTCCTCATAAAAGGAGGAGAGGGGAAGGAACTGTGCTTGTCCTCTTCCAAGCACTGTTCAATTTCATTAAGGACAGAGTAGAGAACTTTGTTAATCAATATCCTACTACCCTCCTTCTCCAGTCCACTTTCCACGGAAAAATATCTTTTCCCATTCAACCATAATTTCAAATGACTATTCCCTGTGTCTCTGTTGCAAGTGGCTTGGAAACAAAAGCAGGGACCCCCCTGCTGCCACTCAGTGATTCTCAACTGCAGAGGTCAATCTCCACTGTTTCAAAGGATGGTGTTAACTCTGGAGTGGGCAGAAGTTCAGTGTCTGGCCTCCCTGTTGGCACATTGAAAGATTTCACTCACATGTCTCTCCTCCTGAAACACTTTCAACAGACCCTTTTGAAAAAGCTGCAGTCACAAAGCAATGCTGCTCCTGCTCCCTGCTTCAGCTTGTTACCAAACCAACATGCTTTATTAGCACACAGGACCCTGTAACCTTGCAGTGTTCTTAAGAATTGCACCTTTTGCCTCTGCACTTTGAAAGTCTTTAATCTTTCCTAGAAATAAGGAGACCTGATGATGGACTTAGATTTGTTAAAATAATAAACCTGAAGTAGGAAAAAAAATCCCAACAACCTACCTGATCCAAATTCCAAGAGGCACCACCCTCCGAGTTTGCTGATGGGTGCATCTGTACAAAAGATATATTCTCTGAAGCTGAGCAAAGATAGTTTTGTTCTTTTCACTGTTCATGAACTTCTGTTGTTTTTAATTTGTTTTGTTTTTCCAAAGAGTTACTAAAAAAAAACCCAAACAAGTAAAAAAACACACAAAAACAAAACCCCAAAAACCCCCAAAACAAACAAACAATGAAAACAACCCTTTTTTCTTTCCCCATGATTCAAATATTTTGTTCAGTGAAAATAGGGAACCTCCCTCTTTCCAAAATACTTTGTTTGGAAGTGAAAAATGGAAGTTACCTTTTACAGATGGTGCAGTAGATTATGTAAGTTGGAGTATGATTGCATACTTCCAGGTGGTTGATTATTCAATTTAAATACCAGTATTTTCCGTGGAACACATCTGATGAGTCAATTTCAAAATTTAATTGAAATGCAGTTTTGGCCAAAAAACATTTTGAGGAAAAAAAAAAAACAAACCTGCATTTACTTTTTTTATCTGCAATCCTTTAAAAATTTTATTATTTTAATACAAGTAGAAGAAAAAGGATAAATTTTGCAGCCATAAATATAAATTTCAAATGTGAATAATATTTTTGGTCTTGAAAATTACCAGATAAATTTGAGAAGTTTGCTTCCTTTGACCCAAGCTCAAAGCATGATGTCTTCAAAACTAACAGGGACTTTGATGTCATACCCAGTAGCAGACCACGGGAGCTGCAGGACATGGAAGGTGGAAAGAAGACAAAAATGCCTCAGATTTAAAATAAAACTTGGATAAATTATTCATGTGCTGAAGAGAATACTGCTTTTAGGTCCTTTCTGCTTCAGTTTTCCTGTCTGCAAAGTACAGTTGTTAACTGAAAACAGTAGAATAATTTGGGTTCTAGAATTAATTTAAAAATTGTAGCTTCTTTTGGTTGTAAAACACCTCCAGGAGAATTTTTTTTATTTTTCAAATGTATTTGCTTCTTGCACTTATTCAAGTCAAATGAATCAAACTGGGGCCATTTCTGCAAACAATTACTGGGCTGTAAGTTTGTTTCTGAGATGGTCTTTCTGAAGTTCTGGACTTAGGGAAGAGGAAAATTCAGGAGGAAAGTAACCCTGCCTCTGTTGTTTGCTGTGGAGTTTTGACTTTGGGGATCTTGATGGTTTTTTCTTCTCCCTGCCCCCACATTGTGTTTTGTGGTTTTTTTCCCAAGATCTGTAGTTTTCAGTTCCTTGGAGCAACATTTTTCTTCCATCTGGCTTTTTACATGATTACATATCTGCTTTGTACATTTTTGCATTAAGACATTCTGAAATAAAATTAGAGGCTAAGATATTTATTCCTGTCTCTATGACTGTTCCTGCCAGGAAATGAATTATTCTGGACAGCAAACAGAAAACACTGATCTGTGAGTTGTCAGCATCCTTTTGTCTGATCTATGACCGTCAAGTCCATCCCTTACTCTGTGTGTCCACTGTGACACTGGTCAGCATGCCCACAGAAAGGGATTGCTTGCATGGTGGAAAGCAAACTGGCCTACACCCTGAGAGTGGATCTACTTGCTAGAGGCTTCCCTGTTCCATTTAGCTACTTAATTAAAATACAGAAATAGATTAAAAATGCGTAAGTCAGGATCATGCTGACAACACATAGCTTAATATTTGGATTATTACCCCAAACAGAGAGTTGCAGTCATACAGAGCTGCTGCTTTGGTTCTTTGCTGGGATCTGCTCATGTGCTTTTCATAAGCAAATTCTCTTGTGTACGACTTTGCAGTTCATTTCCTGCAAGCCCTTTGTGGCAGTAAAATTTGATTGCTTGAAAGTCTGTGGGAAATGACAGCACAAGGGTGCCACTGAAATGAATCAATTCATAGTCAGTCAGAGGAGTATTTGTGGAGAGTTTTCTGTGTCTTACTCACTCACCCTATCATGAAGGTATTTACTGCACCTGTGTCCCAAGGGTGTGATGAGACTTAATTTAATAAAAGCTTGTGAAGTACTTTGGAGAGGAAAAGAGGTAAGTGTTGTATGTTGTTATTTCATTTTAACGTGCCTTTGAGCTTCAGTGTTCTATCTGGGCTCTGGGATAGAAGAGCTTAGAAAGTTTGTCCTCTGCATTTCCAGATCTGAAGGAGTAGTTTATTTTCAGTATAAAAAACATTTCTAGGCTCTTATCTAAGCATGGCCTACAGCTTCCTTTAACAGCTCAATTTTGTTTAAAAAATCTCCAAATCAACAAAAAAGAAGGAACACAAGACTAGCAAAGCCTCATGCAAACACTGAAGGAGGAGCTCCAAATCTAGTGAGCCTTCTCAACCAACATTTTACAAACATGGCTCTGTTGCACAGTAGTCCAACATGACACAAAGATGCCATCGTGCAGGGAAGGATTTTCTCAGTCTTGGAAACCAGAGATGCTGTGATAGCAAGGTACTGTCCATGAGCTGGCAAACTCTGCCTCACAGCAAGGCTTGCTTGAGCACAGGCCTCTGCTAACTCCATAATTCTACTTGCTCATCACAGCTCAGGGGGTGCTGGGAATGCCATTTGTACCAGTCACTGTGGGTGTGTCCTTGGTGCTCTGCAAGGAGGAGAATCATTCTGCCAGGTATTGTGGTTTGACAGCTGCTCCTTCTAGGTGTGATATATCCCCTCTTCTGTGATAGCACACCATTGTCTGGACACAACTTTTGCAGAGTTCTTCTGTGGTGTTATATATTTCTTGGTGCACACAATACATGAAAACTCAGTCCTGTTTCACAAAAAAGAGAGAATCTGAGGTATAAATCTCTTCTTTATGTTCACAAGGGAGCTGGAAAGGAGCAAAAGATTTTCTTGACTTCTAGAATGAGATTCAGCTCCTGATTGAAATGTCTAAATTTAGGAGTCTTCCTGTAAGTATCTAGATGTGAGTTGGTGTCTAAACACCCATTATAGCTGATAGAGATTCAGTGCAGTCAGTTGAGGCTAGGAACTTAATTCAGCTCATCCTAGAGCAGACACCTCCTGATCAGCTGAATTAACCTTTTGACTTCACTGCCTGTAAGGACCAAGTCTTCATTAACTGTGGGGGAAAGTTAGACCATGCAGCATTTACCTGTGGGAGATTCAATCTCAGACTGAATTCAACCTCAGCCAGCATTCTCCTCCCAGTGTGGTTGTGTCTACAACTTTGCTAAATGCTCTGCAGAGGGAATTTAAGGACACAGGAGATAATTCCAACATGGAGCTTCAAGCCAGGGCATCAGACAGGCGACGAGGAGTCTTGGAGGACCACCTCTTGTATGACTTACAGAGAACATACTGTCCTCTACAAAATAGGATTACGCGTGTGTCTCATGCTGCAGCAAAGCAGGATAAACCCCAGATTAACATTTGACTCCCACAAAGAGAAAAAATGGGAGGGAGAAAGGGAAGAAAATGAAAAAAAAGGAAGCAAATACACACATGCAGGCATTAGACAGAGGATTTGTGTTTGAGTCATAAAACAATTTGTCCCTTCTTTCTCGCCCACCCTTTTCTCTACCCTCTTCTGGCACTAACTGGAGAAATAACAGCTTGTTTAATGTTATTGACAGACTCTTGTCTTCTGCTTTGTAAACTTGTTTTCTATACTAATGTATGGGGGCTGTAGGGCACAGCAAGGAGGAGATTGAAGTGTCATTACTATATCCCCATGAGCAAGCATTTGGAACGATGAGCTCACCCAGCTGTCTGGATGCCTTCTGGGTGAGAATGCCAGGGGAAGAATTCTAGTGGCCAGCTCACTTGGAAAAAAAAAGAGGAAAAGCAAGGAAAGTAGACATGAGGGAGAGGGCAAGACAGAACCAGATATTTTTCATGTATATATCCCCTGTGCTTGATCTAATTTTTGCAATATAGAAAATGCATTTAGAAGGTTACAGAATTGCAGAATTTTGTGTGAGATATATATCTAGTAAGACATGTTGCTTTTTAAACAGGGTTTGAAATACTGTGCTAAAGTACTTTGCTTTCAGGCTGCATTTGTATTGCCAGGGTCTGTAGCTTGGTCAGTGATGGCACTACGGACCTTTCTCAGTCCTTCTGATGTGAAAGCGCCAACCTCTTATCTCAGAAGGGGTTCCAAAACTCACCTGCCCACTGACAAGCTTTCTCCAGGTTTCTCCAGAGTCATCATAGCCTCTTTCTTCTGCAACAATTTCTTAAGGACACTCATGACCTGGAGTTGTTTACAGTGACTTCAAGAGCTGTAAGCTCTAGCTAAGGAGATCTGGAATGAGAGAGAGAGAAAAGAATTCCCAGCAACTCTCATAAGCAGCATAGGCAATAGGCTTAGACATGAAAGCAGGAAAGGAGTTGGTGAAAGAGTTGGGGTGGTAAGCCAGAAGCAGTAGAACAGAATGATTTGTCTCTAGATATTGCTTCAGTCTCCCTTGAAAACTCAAACGCTATTATGTCAAATATATCTGCTACACATTTTCTTTCTAAATGAAAGCAAAAAGCTGCAACACTTCCATCAAAAATATATATAAAAAAAATCTGAACACAGTAAGCAACTGAATACCAAGCTCAATGCCTGCTTGTAACTTTCTCAGACAGTTCCCTCTGGGCTGACATTTTCCATGCTTGAAGTAAAGAAGCATGTATATAAAATACACACGCACAGTGGTGCTGTAAATGGGAAGTTTTGTCAGAATTTCAGCAATAGAGTTTCATGTAGTTTTGGTGGTGCTAGTTTTTCCTTGCTTTCCAAAGAGTTTTCAGTTGCTTCTGTTGTACTGAGATGACATGAAATTCTCATTTAATTGTCAGTGTGCTTCTGAACATATGCTCTCAGTGAGTCTTGCTTGGAGGGATTTGGGGTCTGTTTCTGGCTAACCAGGCATAGAGACACTTTTAAAGAATAGAGTTGGTGCCAGCATATGCAGAGCAGGGTTCCCCCGGCTCCTGCGTCTGTTGCGCTCCCACACTCACGCAAACACGCCTCCTTTCGGCTGGGGGCCTTTGGAGGCCAGGACAGGGTGCAGCTGCCTGCAGATGTGTTACTGGAAAAATCAAGAGCTTGACAGCAAGCATGTGGAGCACCTCTACTACCTGAGTAGGAATCAATGACTCTGCACAATGACCTCTGCACAATTTAAAAACCTGTGTGGAAATAACTGCATCCCAAAAGGAGGGGCAGGTCTCTGAGCTTGGACATCTTTATTGATGGTAATCTTATAACTAAAACAGAGGGGTAGAGGTAAAAGGGCTGAGCATGCCATCTTCTCAGGGTCAGAAGGAATTTGCAGTAATATAGCACAGTTTTCCTGCTGTCTCTATCTTTCCTTCTAAGTGCGTCACTTAAGGCTTTCATGCTACATGGCCCACGCATTCTTATGGCTACCGAGATGACTGAGTCTCTGATTTTGCTTCCTTGCAATTTTAATATATTGTTTTATTCTTTAATCCCCTCTAAGACTCTTTAAGCTCTTTCAGCCATTGAAATAATCTTTCTTTCTGGCATACCTCTTTCTCTGTTCCCTCCCCATTAGTCTTCCATGCTTTGCACTCCATTTGCCCAGCTAGGAGTTGCAGTCCGATAGCCTTGTTTATTTTCCCTATGTTGTAGCAAAGGATTTGATTGATTGCACTAAAGTAGGTTTTGAAATGGATATTTCAACAACTCTGGTGCTGGTTGTCACAACACTAAAGCACAAATGTGTGTACGTTGTACCTGTCCCCCAAGTGTAACTGGGAAAAGAAAATATATATTGAATAATGAAATCAAACAGAAATGCATTTAAAGTAATAACAAAACCAGAGTAAACATCCTCAGTGTGTCATTTTCCTTAAAGGAAGGCTTTTGCAATTTAACTACATGAACATGTACATGAATAATACTATGAGAAGAGACAGTGTTATTTTCTTTTGGTTAATGCACAAGATCTGGACTGCTGTTAGCAATCTGAATTCATTCACACCTCCATGGCCACTGTGATTTTGTGTATACCACCACATTATACACTTACATTTTAAGATTCCTTTGTCTATTGCTGGCATCCCAGATTTTACAAAGTAAAAGTACTGTGTAAATCCCCATGATTTTCTCTGGTTAATGCTCTTGGTGGGAAGGTTTACAACGTGCATTTTGCAGGGCGTGCACCATAAAACAAGACACAGTGCTTCCACTTTTCACTCCCTTGAAGCAGAATTCAGGATAGTCACATTTAAGTTTTATAGCTGGCTGTGCTGTGGTATGCTTCCTCTGTATTTCCCTCGTTGGCGCCTCTCATGGTCTTGTCTTAATTCCAAGACTGGTCCTTTCCACAAGCAGGCTGAGTTTCCTGACAGTTTTAACAGTAGTAAATCCTGCTTTCCTAGTCTGCTCGAGCTGGGTCTTTTAAGCTTTTTAGGGGAAAAAACAACAATGACATAATCTAGACCCCCAAAGCAGATTTAAAAGATCAGCAGTTCCTAAACCAAGCACAGAGAAGAGTACTGAAAATGCCTGCCTCCCAGGAGCCAGTGCCAAAAGGAGGGTAGATGCTGACGGTGCCTTTACCAGGGAGGCAGCCTGGGCTGGGAAAGGAGCCGTCCCTGGATGAACCGTGTGGATGAACCTCATTGCAGCCCCAGGTTTAGCAGATGCTGCACCAGGGTGGTGCTGTGGCAGCTCACTGCCAGGGCTGAGTGCTGCAAAATGTCAAGAGTCCCTGACTGTTGTGTGTGCAGGCTCCTTATCCCCATTTTTTATCCCCTGCTGCTATTTAGCTTTCAATCCTTTTCCTGTTTTGTTTATGTTCAGGCACACCTGTAGTTTCTATGTAAGCAGTAAGGTGAGTTCTATTAGAGTTGCAAACACTGCAGGGAAATAATGGATTTCAAACCACAACAATTCCTTTTCCATTGCAATAATAGCAAAAAAATCCAGGGAATTTTCTAACCCCGATACATCTTTCCATTCTCTGCCTTGTCTTCTTCAATGTGGAGTTGAAGTAACAATGTTAGTTAAAGATTTAAAGCCTGTGACATCCCTGGTTTTGCTTGGGGACCTGGCCCTTATTTCAGAAGACAGGGCTGTACAGTGGCATGCTGTGATTCCTAGCATTGAAAATGCCATGCAGAGCTCTGGAATTTTTTTTTTCCTCTTTGAAGCCCCAGTTCAGTGGTACATGTATCTATCTTGTTTTAGATAGTCCTTCTTTCTGTATGGCTACCTATCATGCTGAAATTTAAACAGTGTGTGGAAAGGGTATGAGGGAATTGCCAGCTGCAGAAGTTCAAAGCTGGAATGAGAAAGGGTCTGCTGCCATATTAGATACATGTGTTCATAATTGGGTGATTTAGTAATTAGCATAGCTGCTGTAAATATAACTGGATACTTAAAATCATGAATTTGCCAGCATCCTCAATGTGCTCTGCTATCCACTATTATTCAGAGGGAGTGGGTTGCTTTGAAACTCCCTTTGCATCACCAGGTTGTCAAAATACAGCTTCCTTGTGAGTTTTGAACAATGTATAATTTCTTTTTCTGACCCTTATTTATTTCTTTAGAAAGAAGAAAGAGGCTTCATCACTCATTCTTCTTTGTAATTTGATGCTGTTTGTTTATTGACTTATTTATAAAGCACCTCTGGCATGTGTGGCACTTTACAGGCAAATAATATTGACAGGTCCTTCTTTACTGCAGGCTGAGCACTCTGTTGTGCCTATTTCATACTGGCCTGCAGTGCTGCAGCACCATTATGTACTGACCTAGCTGGGACATTGCCTCAGGGAGCCACAATGGATTTTGGAACCTCTTAGTACAGGTGTATGAGCAGGCAGCCAAAGAGGGAAGATTGATCTGCTTCTGCACCCTTAGGGGTCAGCACTGAAAGAACAGCGGAGACCTTCAGCTTCTCGGACTTAGGAATGCTTTGCTCAGCTCTACCATTTGAATGGCATTACTTTGAAGAGAAGCTGATGGTGTGGTTGTGGCCTCCAGTTTCTCTCTACCTGTGCTACTTTTGGAGAGCCTGGAAGCTGGTTGTAGTGTGGTGGGGGCACAGCTGAGAGCAGATCCCCACTGCATGCTTAATGTATCCAGTTTACCTGCCCCTCCTACAAGTTTGCTTGCCTTTATCTGGGGGTTACCCGGCACTTCACCTCACTGTTATTCTTGTCATCCACACCACTAAAAGTGAGCTGTTCTCAGATCAAAGAAGTCAAAAGTAAACGTTTGATACCATGATGTTTCATTTTGGAGAATGTCTTTAGTTTTCCATTGATAGCAGGCCAAGCCACCAACAGTGCATAACAGCGTTCAGCAAAGGAGATGGAAAGGAGAGCAAAAAACTGCTGCCTTAATGGTGTTGGGAGCCACTGACAATCTCCAGAGTGTAATGTCTTAGATCCACACCTCATCACTTCCCAAAAAAACAGAGAAAGGGAGGAAAGGGCTGCAGAGCCAAGAAAAGTCTTTACTAGCTTGTCTTCGCTTTCCTCCCCCCTTTTCCAATCTGCCTTCAATCTTTAATGGAGAAACTTACATCTCCAGAACTAATACTTTCCTACATTGCATTAATCCTAATTGACTTGGATATAAGTTCCCACTTCTACTATCTTCAGCCTGGCATTACCATTTGCCCCTTGGGAGCCCACAGCCACCTCTGCTCACTGACTCTTGCTGTCAGCTTTTGCACAGGAGAACACACTTTGCCAGTGAGATGCAGGGAGTGAAGCTTCAAGGACACAGCCAGTGACCTTGCTGGAGAGCTCAGGACACAAACTATGAGAAGTTGCTGTGTTGGAGTTTAGGTTAGATATGTGCTTTCAAAGGTTCTTTGATTGTGAATTGGTTGGGTCAGCATCCCCCTCCATCTGGGAATTGGTGAAGATCACAAGGCACTACTGGGTCCTTTACATGGATGGGTGTTAATCAGGGTTTAAAAGGGAGGGGGAATGAGCTTGGGTGTTGAGACTGAACCAGCCAGAGCTGCACAAAACTGGCAAGAAGTGTTGTGGCTGATTTCCGTCATGTCTTCATCGTGACTTCAGCTCATCCAGGCATCTTGCCTTCCTCCTGTCTGTCTACCTATTTTTCTTCAGTCAACTTGCAACTTATTTCTAATTCCCACTATCCCTCCTTTTGTCTATTTCTGTGGATGTCTGCACTCCATTATTTTCCATCTCCTTTTCTATCATTAGTGTAGCTACTATTAATCTCTTCTTTCTGCAAATGGGGAAACCGAGGCAAAAATCAATTGATTCAGAATCACTGAGGAAGCTGGAACTCATGCAACCCATGTCCTAAGCCCCATGCCTGGCAGCAAACCTGATCAGTGCTGTTTTTCCACATCATTCCAGGAGTTAATCTCTGCAAGACCGTGATCTTACCTTTGTTACTTCTCCATTCCATACAGTCTTCTGAAGTCATGATGGTACCTGACACACACACACCAGATCCTGCGAGGAGCAGAGATAGCTTGCGTGGAGAGAACAGGAAATTAGGTGAAAGGAGATGGATACATGGAAAGGATCAAAATAACAGTGTAATGAAATGGCAAACGCAGTGCGGGTGGCAGGCCGGAGGAGAGGTGAGGTGGGGACAGGGCTGCATAGCCTAGGGCAGCTGCAGCTCCCGGTGGGGAAAGGGCACTGCAGTCACACACTTTGGTGGCATTTCTGCAGCAAGGGGGAGGATGTGGTGTGTCTGTGTGTGTGTGCGTTGAGGGGCGTTGTAACTGCAGGGGGATTATGTGCAGCCGGAGTTTCTTCAGATGCTGGAGAAGCCAGTGCTCGTGTGTTCTTTTCTATATCTGCAGATCTTTCTTTTTTTTTTTTCTTTGCCACTGTGCTGGGATTTGATCAGACAGAGAACACAGGGGAGAAGAGGGGGATTACTGCAAGAGCTTTTCGTGCCTCTGTCTCTTCTTCCGCTCCAATTGTTTTTCATTCTCACTACCGTATCTTTCCCACCAGCAGCTCTCAGTTCTTTCTTGTTTGGCAGCATCTTTCTTGGATCATCCTAGTTGAAGTACTTTTCTTTTTAGAGCACTGTTCTAAAAAAGGTATACTCTGGGTGACAAATACCTGGTTTTTATTCCCGATTTCCCCTCCCAAGCCAGTATGGTGGTTGTTAACTGTGCTCCATTGTGAACTCAGCTGGCAGGAATAGACACTGTAGACATTTCTGATCTTTTTCTATTCCACAGGCCACTGTGGTTATGGAAAGAAGACAGAGAGTTTTATTGGTTTTTGTACTAAGTGGATTAGCCTCTAAAAATTCTTGACTTTCTCCCTTCTAAATACCCTCACAACATTTTTCTATGCCCGGCTTCTTTCCTGGGATTCCCCCACTGCCTGCAGGAATGGTTGGTCTCAGCTGGAGGTCGACAGATGGGAGAGTAAAAATGTGATCTGTGCAATGCCTGGGCTTCCAGATGAGTTCCGAGAATTTAATTTTTGTCAGAAAAGACATCCATGCAGCTTAGATATGGCTTAACTACCCTTGCCTATTAAAAGTGGCTAGAGGCTCAATTTGTTTCATGCTCTTCATTGAGCAGTACTAATAGCAGTGTAATTTATGTAGGAGGAAGCAGATGATGTGTAAGTCAAAGGACCTTGCAGAGATCCTTAACACATTTGGTTTGTTTTCTAAGAGCTAAACTGCTATGGGAACTTTGAGGTTATCCCACAAATGTGGAAATGTCAAGTCTTAGTCCTGTACTCTGATGCAAGCAATCATGATATGCCATAAGGAGCTATGAGCATTTTCTGAGCAGGACCATGCAAACCCTGTGCTTCTTCTACTCCTCTGCTTTCTCCTCATCTACTGACTTCAGCTATTTGTCTGTTTTGTTATTTACACCCCAAAATCTGTCCCTCTGTTTTCAGGAATAGCATGAGAATTCATTGTTATCTGAAAATAGATAACAAATGGGGTTGTTTGTTGAGAAATTGTCCTGCCTTGGTCTGTTGTTGTCATTGCTGTTTGGAATTTTTATCTGCTGAAGTCTGGATTACACTAGAGGAAACATCTTTGCCTGGAGGCCCCTCACAGTGCTTTGGAGAGGCCATGGAGAGCAGCAGAGATGCTGTGGCTTGCAGACTGAGGCTGAGTCCAAAAGAACCCAAGGTTTACCCTATTTGTAGGACATCACCAGAAGCTTGCTAGCTGATGAACTGACTTGAGAAAGCAGACAAATTACTGGCACCAAGACCCTTTTATCAGGAGAATATGTGACAGTGTTCACTTGCAGAAGCCCTTCAGGGCAAAGTGCATTGCCCAGGATGAAACATCAGCAAAGGACCTTGGGGAATAGGGAGATGTGCTCTTATTCACCTTAACAAGCAATTCTCTCCCTCCAAATCTGTCTAGGAAAAAAAAAAAAAAAAAAGCAAAAACGCTTGTTGCAAATACTTGCTTCCCTAGACTAGGGAGAGGCCAATCTTATTATTCTGTGTTTTAACTACTATACTACTTGGCAAAATAAATGAAGAAGGAAATCTGATAGTCCCTAAGTAATCATTAGCTGGTTGTCATGTCCCTCTGAAGACTTTAAATGCTTTTTTCTGCTCTCCAGCTTCTCTATCATGCCAGCGCTGCAGTTTCTGAACTCTCAATTGCTCCAGTAAATATTGATCACAGGGTATGAAAGCTAAAGTTGCCTCATTACTACTTTTAACCTCAGAAAGCCAATTGTGCCTGCCAGCTACTGGGTGGTAGGGAAGATGGGAGAAGAGACAAAAAACCATCACACCCTGCTTCTCTGCAGCTTCACATACACAAGTTTGCAAGGCAAAAAACTGATTTATTTATTTTTTATAAACATTGTACAGTAGTGTAGGAGGATCAAGGGTGGAAGAATGGAGTTCGTACCTGTGTTGCCAGAAATCAACACAGGGTATAAGTCTATGGGGATAAAGTCTGGAGAAACAGGCTGTTTTGTCATTTAGAGACACTGGTTCAGCAGCGAACAATGGTAAAGCTCGCCAAATGTCTTTGCTGTGACTGGAAAGTGAAGGAAAGACAGAAAAGCAGAAGGGGGTATTGTGAGTGGGGAGTGTGGACCATGGGTGCCTGCAGAGCTCAGCAGCCAAGTGGTACACATGGCTTGGGAAAACCAGCTTGGTGCTGCTGCCCCAAATGTGGCTCGAGTCATGAGTGCTTCCACTCCAGCATGCTCTCACCAGCCTGTTTTGGGAAGGCAATCCTTGCTGCTGCAGTGGCTACAGCTTGGATTGCTTCCTGTGGGGTCAGGTTGCTATCAGCATGTGAGAAATGGGGCAGATTTTGGGGCAGATTCAAAGGAACAGTGGGACTGCCTCTCTGCTGATAGAGAGCCTCAGCCCAGGCAGGTCTCTTGGCATGCTGAGGAAGAGGCCATGAGGACCAGGACCAAATCCCAGCTAAATCTGTGAAAATGTTTCTGAATGACTAATACTAAGGGACAGGGATCTAGTTGATACTGTTCAATTTTCTGAGTGGATTCACAGTTTGAACTGCATCTATCTGGCTGGTGGGGAGTGTGGGATACACAGGGACATGCATGGCCCTGTTAAAAACACTGAGCTTTGGGCACATTGTCGTTACAAATGTGTTACTAAAGTGAATCATGTGCCTTTTTTCCAGATTAATATAATTCTCTCTTGTATGTAGCAGCCTTTCGTATCAGAGGACCTAGATGCCCTTTATATTTAGATCACAAGTGAATGATTTGAGTGTCTGCAATGTTGTCCTGAGGGGACATTTATTCACATCACTAAACCATCACAGAACTAGGAACAATTAGGCATGACTGGTTGTCTTAATTGAGGAAAAGCTGAAGGGACCACAGTTAACAGGTTGACAGAGCTCTGTGAGGTCCTTAGGACAAATAATGGGATAAAATTGAGGGGCAGGGACAAAGTTGGTATGGAAGCCCCAAGGTATGCGGGGGCTGCAGGACAAGGGCCAGTGACTAACCAGGGATTTGTAATACTGTGTGAAGAATTAGTTCCTTTGGTGTGGTGTCAGAGGAATTGGAGGGTGAACTGATTTTCTTGGAGGGGAAATGGGCAAGGATCTTGACTACTTTATGTTTAATTTTCATTTTCTACTATAAACCAAACTAAAATCTGAGAAAGAATCCCATTGCCATATAATGTATGTGTATGTATATTTAATGAGCAAGTCTGAACCCTTCAATCTAAAGTGAAAGCCCTGGCAATTATACTGCCTGGATGACAGTAGGCAAAGGCTCTCCTTGCCCTAGAAGCTTTCTAAAGGGAAACACCAAAGGTGTGCTTCGTGGGCCCAGGTAGTGCCACTCCCTGTGTTACACGTTTTGCCATGACCCTCAGTTGCATGATCTTATGTTTTCCATGGAACAAGTACAAAACTGCCAAGCCCCTCTATGGGTAATTTTGAAATAGAAAAAGAGCAAATATGCACCTTTCAGAGTAAAAGGGAAATGTAAACTGCCCAGAGATGTGGGTTTTCGCATAAATCTCTGCAGTCATGCCTTCTGACCTTGCTCCACAAACTGATTTAACTGAGCCTTGCCATGGCCAGTGATGTGGGTCTCACCTTCCCCAGGTGGAACACTTACCAATTCCAGTTCTGCAGGTACTTTGCCCCATTAAGGCCAAGGGCAACCCATGAATATTTTATCTGGAGCTGGGGTGTGCATACCTAAGTGGAAATGCAATTAGGTGGGCAATAGTGGGAGGCCTTATTCTCTAAGTTACAAGAGCAAGTGTTTCCTAAATTCTTAAAAGTGAGTTCAGATTGGTGGGGTAGCTAATATTTAAGTGAACTTTTCCTGTGCTATTCCTCAGAGGGAAAAGGCTTTGCTTTTCCAGCTGCCAGATTTTTAAAGGTGATAGTGCAGGAGGTTAGGTTCAGTCCTGGGCAGGTAAAGTGCATCCACTATGGATTTTCCCAGGTGTTGTTTTTCAAGCTGCTGCTTGCAGTTTCTCCCTCTGTCCTGAACTCCCATTAATTTCCCTGGGATGTGTTAGGTACTGAAGGCTGTTGGCATTTCAGACTCATCTTCAGGAAATGTCTGCTGCAGTTTTGTGGTCAGGGCTCAGGTGTCTCCCTGGGACACTGCAGGGAAAAGGACAGGGCTGCTGCTGGCCGCTTGTCAATCTCAGCAGCATTCAAACAGGCAAATGCAGTCTAACACTGAGAAAATGCATAGGACTGGGCATGGGGCAAGGAGAAGAGTGGATTTGTGTGCCTCTGGGATCGGAAATGTGCATCTCTACATGGCTGTTGTAAGTGCCAACCAAGTGCTCTTTCCTGGCTCTGCCTGGTGTTTTGCTTTGTTTTCCATGATTCTGGTACCTGAGTGCTTTGTGAGAAAAGCAGGTGTCAGGCATTTGCTGCATCGTGAGGCTGCTCTTATTTGTGTGGGCACAGTGCTTCCCTTGGCCACAGGCATGCATTTGCACAGGGAAGAAAACAAACAGAAATGTGTCCTGGGCACACACATCATGCAGTAATTTGGTACTCATAAGCACTGGTCACATTCAGAGAGTAGGCGAGGAAGGGAGGAGAAATGATGGAGGTCAGCTTCCACCACCCTTACCCACATTAAGAATCAGCTTCTTTTAAAACACTTGCTGCTAATGGGACTGCTCTGTATCAGCAAAGGTGACAGAAACAGGGTCAGCATTAATATGTAAGTGACCTCCTGAATTAATGTTTACAGTAAGGAGCTGCAGGGGGGCTGATCTTTGTTTCATTTGGAGAAAAGCTCTGAGAAGATGGGGAATGGCGACAGCCACAGCAAAGATGCTCATTAAATAGAAGGCTTTCTAAGGCACTGCTTCGGTTTTCAGCTTATTTGCAGGATAAGGATTAGTTTTAATTGTGAGGTTTTGTGGAATGGAAGTGCTTAATAGGCAGAAGGGGCTTTGTCTGAGTGTGCATCTGGGACTGAGAGGGAGGGGCAGAACAGTGTGCAAGGAAAGAGACTGCAGCACATGGGGAGTGCTGGGGAGAGGTGACAAGTAAGAGTGTGATGCTGGGCATGCATAGAAGGCAGGGACCTAGATCAGTATAGGAGAGTAAATCATTGAGTCTGAGGATTGCAGAGGGGTAATCAGGGACTGAGATTGGTATGTGGGGACCAGCAGAGGGATTGCAGTGAATGGACGTGCTCTGTGAATTGAAGGGTATGAAATGTGGAAAATGTTTGATCCTATACTTTCTACAGGGCAGTGGGTAAAGCAGACAGAATATATTCTTAGCGTTTCTCTGTTTTGGAAGATCCCCTTCTGAAGAAATGAGCACACTTACAGATATTCAAAAGATTTGTGTGTCCCCCCCTTGCACATGTATGCATGCATGCTCATTTTGGGGGTTGCTCCCATTCCCAGTTTTATCTGAGAGCAGTGAAGTTATGACTTGTCACACAGCACACTGACTGAGTAGGAAAGGGGAGCCAGGTCTCCCAGCTTCTAACTCTCCCTGGTAGGTCTTGGGCAAAGCTACTTTCTAAGAGGACCTTATCACAGTCCTCCTCAGGAAGCCTGGCCTCAGTCTCCCTCATTTCTAAATTATAACCTCTGTCTACCTTAATTCTTCTTTTCCCTGCTGCACTACCCCCTCACAGAGAGCATCCTGGGAGGCAGGTCACAGCATCAGCAGTCACTGTCAGAATGAGATGAGGGAGTCTGGGATTCTGCTGCCAGTCTGCCAGAGGAGCAAGTGAAATTCCCATGGCCAAGAGCCTAAAATAGAAGCAGCTAAAGTAGGCCAGGAGACTGCACTGCCCAGTCCATGCAATCCTCTGTTCTGCACCTTTCCCACTACCTTTCATTCCTCTGCAAAAATGCAGCTTACAAAGCAGGGACAGCAGCAGCAGCAATAAGAAATGCTTTGGCTTTCTGTCTGACTATACTGCAAAACACCAGTGCATGCTGTACACACACAGTCAACACACACAGTAAGTTGTGTTCCCATCTGCTGCAAATGAGTGGGAAAAAAAGAAAATTACAGATGATCTGTACCTGTCTGTGTGTGTTTGAATTTGGTCTGAAGAGAGACAGCTGGAGAGAAGCACGACCTATGCAAAGCTGATACAGTTGCTTATCACTCAACCGCCTAACATTTTTCATTACCCAGAGTAATTTTACATTGCTTATCAGTTTGCCAAACTGCATCTGTTTGGTTTGAATGAGTATTAGCCAAGGGCTGAATATTTGAGAAAATTTCAGCTAAAAAGTCCAGAGATTAGGAAAACATATGTTGTCTTGCTCATTAAAAACAAAAAGTTCACGTTTCTGTTTTAGATAAAAATTCATTTATGCGGTTTGGAGGAGTGATTGGAATTTGGCAGGTAAAGTAATCTCAGTGTCAGGGATTTACCTTTTGCCACCTCAGTTCATATCTACCTAGATGTGGCCAAATTGCGAGCTTCAGAAAAACCTCAGTGCACACATACTCAGCAGAGACTTGTTAGAGTTTGGCCACTAAATCTTCCATCTGTGTCAGTCGTGCTCTATCCAGTTTCACCAACTGCTGAATTATTTGTAATACTCATAACATTTGGTGTTTTACTTAACTTCACGGTTTCTGGAGAAAAGAGAATTTTTTGTTCCTTTTGAAAATAAAATAATTCTGTGGACCTCAAAGCTGCATGGGCAAGCAGGGAAGTTAATTCTCTCAAAAAGCACATCTCATTCCCCACTCAGCATTTACTTTCCATTTCATAACACCTCTTGCTTTTTAAGGGTAAATGTGTGCTGTTGGTGGTGTTGATGGAGAATAAAGACACAGGCATGAGCTGACTTGTTAATTCAAAACTCAGAAGTTTTGCATAGAGCGTATTTATTTGCAATATAAGGTGTTTTGAGTAATGTGTTCTTTACAGATTACTTCTATTTTAGTATTCATGCCTATATGGAGGGACTGGAGTAAGGCTGGCCAATGGGAGGGGTGTGAAATTTTCTAGTCAGTGAGACGGACTCTGGAAAAGCCGTGTCATTTGCTTTGTGGTACGTAGACAGATTTTCAAATTGATGTATTAGAGTGTGTAAGATGTAACTTAAGATAGTTCTGAGTGGGAAGTAACCCAGATAAGCCTCTTGCCACTTTTTCAGGGGTCACAAATACTTTAAAAACTTTTAATTGCTTGTTTAACGAACAGAGAGGAAAGAAAGTGGGTTTTGAAAAATCATATCTCTAGGATGGCCTCCATGAGGTCTAGCACAATGTTGGAAACAGATGGTCACACATCAGAAATGTAGAAAATTGTTGGACTGAATTTGGGGAGCTGGAGAGCGGGACGTGGCAAAGTTAGCTCATCGGTTTGTTAGGCAGACACGACTGGGCCACAAAATCTTGCTGATTTCTGAGGAAATTTACTGGGCTATGAGATGAGGGATGAGCAACTCTAGGCATACCTCTTACACTGAATTGGCACTGCCCTTCTTGTGCCTTGTGCAATGCCTATTGTTACCCGAGACTTGGCCAAAGTCACACCATCTCTGCCTCTCACTCCTGGAGGCCGAGGGGGCAGTTTAAGGTAGGGCACTGCTTGCAGAGCCAACAGCAAGGTTCACCTCTTCTGCACGTGGTTACACTGCCCTTTTGGTACTGGGGTTGATGTTTGACTTGGCAGATAAGGGTTTTATTTAAAGCTGTAGTTTATTTTTGGTTCAACCCAAATTTTGCTTCCTCTTGGGAGCCTCTCCCAAAATAGTGAAAAATTTGCTGTGTTACTCCTGCCATGGAGCCTGCAGTGATTTACAAGCATTGAAATTGCTCTTTTAGAGAGGTTGCACAGATGTGTGGGGGCTTCTCAGGAAGAGCTGCTTCTGGAAGCCTGCTTTAGGAAGAGTGTAGGTGAGCTGATCTGGCAGAAGTAGTTGTTTACTACCTTACTAATATAATTCTTGAGAAAGAAAAAAGACAGTTGTTTTTCTCCAGGTCAGCTTCCAAAAGCATGCCCTCATGAGTGAAACAGGGCAGTCCAACACTTGGAAACTTGTTTACATCATTAGTTTTCCTGTAGTTTTGTTCAGGGATGTTGGGTGAGTCACAGCTGTCAGAGGTCACCTCTAATCTTGGCTTCCATACCTCTATGCCTGTTTCTCCTCTCCCAAAGAAAGAAAAGTACCTTGAGACATCAAGGCATGTCTTACAAAGAAAGTCAGTTATGGTTATGAAATCAGACCTCTGTGCCCCTTTCATATTTTGAAGGGGTTTGGGAGATATTGTGTGTGTTTGGGTTCCTCCTTGGGGTGGAAGCTGAGAGGGTGTAGCCCCACTGGGGCTGGAGTAGCAGGCTTGGGTGAGGATGTCATTGGGTCTTTGTTATGCAGGGGGCAAAAGTGAGAAGTCAAACTCTAAATCTGGAAAATGACCCATCCTCCTGACATCAGTGCAGAAACTCATTTAAAAACTTTACAAAGCATCTTTGTCCTCAGTGTGAGTCTCCAGGGTCATCTTGGTCACTGTGTTCCTCGGCAGCTTTTAAAGGGATGATATCAAATATGACTATTTTGGAGGGAGAGAGTTTTACATTGGCTTGAAAAGCCAGTTCTGCTTGTTTTGATTAAAAAATAAAACCAACACTGATTTCTTGTAGGGGTCCAGTGTTCAGCATTCATCATTCCAGAGGCATTTGAGACAGATCAGTGTTAGGGAGGCTGGAGCCATTTTGGGCTTTAACTTAAAAATTATGATGGCGGTTCATTTATTGCTGGAAGCACATCATCCATAAAAGAGTTGTGATGTTCATGGCCCTGGGCTGGTATTCCAGTGAAAGCCTGTTCTCTCATTACCTCTTTGGGTAGCCTGTGAAGGAAGTCTGGTGCAGCCCTGTGCTGTTGTTGTTTTCAGTGTAATGTTGCTAAATTAATCTGTGATTCAGAGCCCTCTCTTGATGAGATGCTTGTTCTTAAATGAACAATTACGTGTGCAGACTCCTGTGTTTCTGGTTCAGCCACAACACCACTGAGACTAATACCTCAGTTGATTTCCATGAGACTCAAAGTGGTGGCTGTCACAGTTGGAAAAGCCTTCACACACTTTGGCTATATGGAAGTGAATTAAGGTTCCTTTAAGAAATGGTGATGGATTGAGGTAAACTTATTTTTTAATTAGTACAAAATTTGACTACACATCTTTTTCACTTTTTGTTCCCAACTATTAAGAAAGCACAGTTAGTATTCAGTTTTTCAATGATCACTAAGATTATGGAGAGCTGTTGGAGAGAAATGAGTTCTGAATACTTATGATCCCTTGCTTAAGTTTGATAGCTAGGAGTGGGGAGGGGAGGGAATAGAAAGGCTTTGTTTTCCTTGTCAGCATACATATTTTTTTTAGTTCCAGGGAACCAGAGACAAAGCAATTACTTCTTTTAGGGACTGCAGGATCTTAGAGAACCTTAAAAACCTCAAAAAAGCGGAACAATTTCCTCATTATTAAATTATAAACCCCATAATTGTTACACCTTTGGCTTTCTCCTAGGAATTTCATATGGGGATCTTCTCCAGTATCTGTCAGCTGAATGTAGCATGCCTATAATAGAGTACATATAACTTTAAAAGAAAAAAAATAAAAGTTAGAGCAGTAATAACATTCTATTCACTATTGTTTGTAATCCCTAGAAATCTTCCAAGCATCCTAGATAGTGCTTTTAACTCCCCCCAGGACAGACAGCCCTCCAACATTCTATTTCTGACAAGGAATAGAAATATGGCAGACCCATCTAGAACTGCTCATTTCAGGGAGTAGGGCAGCATGGTAACAAGGAAAAGTAACATTTGTAAGTCTGTCATGGTTTTTTGAAAAGAGGGTGCATTTTATTTCATGTATTTTCTCACTTTGGACTTGGGAGACTACAAACAGCTGTGTTATGCAGGATGTGTGTGACTGAACTGGTTCTTGAGATGCAGTGGTTACAAATGATGGGATGGCTGTGAATAATCAAATTGTGGTAGATTCTGTTTACAGCTAAGGTGCTGTGTCTCACTCAAGCCCTCACTGCAAGGGAATAAAGTTATCTTCCCTAAGCTGCCTTTTGCAAACAAATCCGTGTTGTATGGTCATAGGCTGAGAAAGTAAGCAGCACTGAGCCGAGGCTTCTCTTTTTGGGAACAGCAGATTAGGAGACAGCCTTTTGGTTACTAAGCATGCTTATTTGCTGCACTGAAAGAAATACTTACCTTGGAAGATTTCTACACCTGAAACTGATTGAGATTTTTACTTTAAAAATAGAAGTTTCAATAGCTTGTCAATGATATGTGCTCTTAGCGAGATGTTGACAAAAACAATTTCCATTATAAAATTAAGGCTTCTGAAGATTTTATGTGCCAAAGAAAATAAATCTTGCCTAACAAAAAACAAAAAAAAGATTAGTAGAAAAAGAAGATTTTTTTGTTTATGATTGTTCCATTATTTTCCTGTGCTCTGTATTTAATTCATTCAGATACCGCTCTTCAATAACTTTCAAATAAGAGAGATTAAAGTAATGCTTTATTGATAATTTCCTGACTAGTTTCAGGAAAACTTTCTAAAAACTTCCTGATGCCTTTGAAACTGTTTTCATGATAGGAAGTATAGATGCCATAGGGGTGAGTGATGTGTCATGGGATGCAAAGTATATATTTGATATGGTTTAAATTGCTACAGAAATCACTACAAAAGGGAACAAGTTGTCTCTATGCTGAGTGCCTTGAGCAGCAAGTTGCTGGCTGAGTGTGCTGGCCTGTTGTGCTACGGACGAGTTCGGTCAGGGTAATTAAAACCAGAGTTAAGACTGTAATTGAATTCTGTCCAGGAAAGTACCTCTTACTTTGGAGTTTTTGTCCCTGCTGCAGTATTGAAATGCTGCTGTTACTTTTGTTTTTCAGGAAGGATTTAAGGGATCAGTTGGTACAAGTCTTTGGCCACTCTTTTGAATGCCAAAGCTTCCTATTGAGCAGGACAAAAGGGTTCCTCTGACTTTACTGCAAACAAATGTGCTTAGGAGCTTGATGTATAAGGGGATAAGGCCAAGAGGCAAGTCCTAGTGGTATTTGAGTTTGTGGGATTTTTGCTAGTTGCTTCCCCAGACCTTGCCCAGAGTTTATGTAGCTTGGTATTGTCTTGCACTAAGCCCATGTCTTCTTTTATCCAGCCTCTGTTGGGGCTGGGTCTAATTACACTGCAGGACTGGCCAACAAGGAGGCATTGCACCAGTAGGGCAGCCATCCCTGCCTGACCCTCTCAGTGAACTGCAGCTAAATGAAGACCCTTGGGGAAATTTGCTGGAGGCAGCAACAGCTGTAAGTGGGGATGACTTTGAGTGGTGACTTGTTCTTTAGTGGGACTCCCTTTGCCTTGGGATGTACTGTTTGCCCCTGAGGCAAAGATGCTCCCTCAGGGAGTAAAACTAGATCCTTTCCCTTCCCTCAGAGATAGTTTTCTGCAAGGAAATGTGAAGCTAATAGGACTTGTTTCCTTTGACCATCTGCAGAATGGCATTCCAGGTGGCAGTGGGAGGTTGTGCAGCAAGGGAGGGCAGTTGTCTGGTCACAGACAGCAAAATGCCTTCACAGAGGAAGGAAACAGAATAGAGAGAACAAGCCAGTCATTGAGAGAAGGAAGGCAAAAGCATTCATACAGTGCCAGGAAGTTTTTCACCAACATTACCAAAGCCTATAAATTCACAGGCAATTAAGACAGAGAGAAAAACAGAAGGTTCTTCTCTCTCCATTACGGCACATCCACTGCCTGATGCACTTTAATTGCCAGAGATTTTAAAAAGAGCAGTTCATGAACAAAGATCTGCTCATATCCTTTCTAGTAGGAGCAAATGTGATGGATGAGAGCAGCCAAAGGATCAGCTAAGATCTACCTCTCATCCTGCATTCACCTTCCTCAGCTGCTGGGCTCCGGCTTAATGTTTAGCATCAAAATCAGCTCGGTTAAGTTGGTGTGGTGGTCACTCTTTCTGTTGTGTTACAGTCACAGGCAAACAGAACAACAATACCATGGCTCCAGAGGGACAAACCTACACACGGATCATTTGTGCACATGGGTAGTTCTGCACTCATCCAGGCATTAAAGCCCCAGATAGTAAATACAAGCCCCAGAAGGTGCTGTATAGGCAGAAGTGTTTGTGAGTGCAGCTGAAAACATCTGTTCCAGTAAGAGCATTCAGTCTGGTTTGTATTTTCTTACTGGAATGGCTGTTGCCTCCA
Source organism: Agelaius tricolor (assembly GCF_023055355.1). Lineage (NCBI taxonomy): Eukaryota > Metazoa > Chordata > Aves > Passeriformes > Icteridae > Agelaius > Agelaius tricolor. Next base: position 25,563,175 of record NW_027269269.1, read on the forward strand.
TTGTCCGGGCTGTGCACATCTTTTAGGATGTGCTCCTGCACAAAAACCAGAGGGAACACCCATAGACACACCTATTCCAAATGGTGGGGGAGTTGTGCACAGCTCCAATTCAGCTCTTGCTTTTGTTGTGATGGCAAGTTTAACCATTGTTGACTGAAATGAATAAACACAGCTCATCTTGAGGCTGTATTAGAGACAGGTAGGGTTTGCCCAGGGAAGAGACTGGCAATGGGTTTGAAGTCTTGAGTAATTTCTTAAGTACAATGACTGTAATTGGGGTTGGCAGCAGTGCCAGTTCCAGATGTAGTGACAATTGGCTAAACAATGCAGTGCAGGGATAGCTCAGAAAGATAAAGAGCTGTTTCCAAAATAGTAAATTAAGAAAAAACATATCTACCTCTGTTGAGATGCCAGATGGGCATTCCAAGGCAGTACAAAAAATGAAGAGCTAATGATTAATTGGGAAACAGGATAACTAGGCACAAAGGAACATGTGTGTCTGTCACTGCAAATCTGTGACCTGGTCTACATCTTACAAGCACTGTTGGTGCCTGTCTAAAAGAGATGAGGAGAGGTGTCCAAGGCAGGAGGCACTGGCACCAATAGGCATGGAGAGACTTCCCTGGGAATGGACAGCGAGCTGCCTTTGGCTCTTGAGAGAAGGCCTAGGTCTGCAAAATCCACTGGAATGGAGAAAGTGATCACAGAGCAGTGGTTATCTGCTGCTTACAGTATGAGAGCAGGTCATCAAAGGGTATTTTCAGGTAGTAGGTTTAAAATAAGGAGATATGCAATGTGGAGTTATTGCAGGGAATTTACTGCCATAGAAAGGTGAGGTGATTAGAAATTAAAACACTTTCAGCAAGTAATTTGACTGACTCACAGAAGGACAAACCCTGAGGCTGTACACAGAAGGATGCAGGTGCAGTGCCTGCCAGAGGAGCTCCCAGAGCCACAAATTACTGCAGGCTGGGAGAGCAGGTTGGGCAAAGACCCTTGGGTACAGGCTTCTTACTCTTTCCTCCATGTCATCCATGGCATCCTGGAGGCAGGATGCCAAAACAGATGGCTCCTGAATCAATACAGACATTCTTAAGGCCAGCTAGAAAATGTAGGTAATATGTCTACAAAAGTTTCAGACATAATCTGGGTGCATTCCACACAGCCTGACTTTTGTTTTGAAGTGCCAGAAGTCTGGAAAAAAAGCTTTGTGTTTAAATATGATTTCATATTTAAAGGTGTGTGTATGGGACAACCGAAGATAATTACAGTCCTGTCATTCTGGTACTGTTTTGAGCTGAAATAATAGAAAAACTGATATGGGATTAGATTAATAAAAAATTAAAGAGGGGAAATATAATTAATGCCAATCAAAATGGATTTATGGGAAATAAATCCTGTCAAACAAATCTGATATCTTTTTGATGAGATTATAAAATTTGTTGCTAAAGGTAGTAGTGCAGATGTGGTTAGACTTTTGAAAGCATTTGTTGTTATACCTCGTAGGATCTTGATCAAGAATAATTTAAGTCTCTGCATATTAGATTAAGAACTGGTTAAATGGCACTCTGAAAATACGGACACAAACAAGGAATTATCACCACAAACTTGTAATATTGGAATGCTGTGCACACTGCTTCTTGCTCCTTGCCATATTTATTATTTTTATCAATGCTGGGGAATAAGATGTAAAACCACCAGAAGGAAAGTTTACTGGTGACACTAATGATAAAATTCTGCAGACAAACCATGAAAAAGGACAAGATCACAGATGCAAGACAATAGCAGATTCCTTGTTAAACTTGGCTTAGAAAAGCTAAGTGTGTTTTAATCTGGTCAATTATGAAGCACTGTTATAAAGGCATGCAAAAAGATATTAGTAGTTAGCCATGTTCTTAACCTAAAGGATAACTTTCTGAAAAACAACAGAAATTTTGAAAAAAAGTATGCTAGTAGTTAGCTGAAAGTAAATCCTTGTTCAAAATTATGCTGGAAGACATAACTTGGAGGCTTTAAAGAGTTAACTGGGGCATCTCAGGTGTGATCTAGGAAGTAATATTTGATGTCTGAACTTGGGAGGTGCTCAGCTCCTGTGATTGGTGTCCCCAGTTAAAGAAGATTACTGCTAAACTGAAGAGTCTCAGAAACCAGACATGCAAGTGATGGGAATGTGAGGGGCCATGCTCCACAGGCTGAGGTTCCTGGAGAAGAGCCTCTTTAGTTTATCAGTGGGAAGCCTGAGGAGCTACAGTTTGTAAATACCTACTTAGAGAAGCAAACTTTAATAAGAGGGCACTTCAAGCTAGCAAACAATGTATAAAAAGACCTAGTGGCTGGAACCTGAAGCCAGGCAATTTCACACTAGAAATGAGGCACAAGTTTTTTCAACAGTGAAAGTAATTAAACATTGGAACAATTTACCATGGGAATGTGGTGGATTCCCTATCACTGGCAATTTTACAATCAATACTAGCTCTTTCTTCAGAACATATGTTCTATCCAAGCATGAATTAATTTAGGGTAGTCCTATAAACTGTGTTATTGAAGAGGTTGGCAAAAAAGTTCACTTTTCCTTCTGGCATTATAATCTCTATTTTCCCAACTGTTAAGTAGTGGCTTACTCCCCTCCCTGCACCTTTTTTTCTTTAATTTTAGATCTTTTAACTTTTCTATATAAATGACCAAAAGTATTTCTCATCTTGCTTCTGTTTTAAACAGAGGAATAGGATTTATTTTCCCTTTGGAAAATGTTACATTTTCCACCTTCAAGTTTTGAATATGAGTTTATTCTCATTGATTGGATTTGGCCCCAGTTTACTGCATATTCTCACGTCACAGCGATAACTGCAGTTCTCCAAAAGGATTGTGTGGCTGCAGTGGTGCTCCTGAGTTGAACAGCCCAGGGAAGGTTTGCATGGCCTGCAGCCACCTGGCACAGCACCACTCACTTCCACAGGGGTAAATTCTCTTACCATTCAAAGCAGTGAGGCCACATATGAGCAGCCTGTGGGGGAGAGGAACTTAAAAAATTTCATCTTTCAGCTTGCTTTGAAATGAAAATGATTAATTTGCAGAACTGCCCTTAAAGAAGCTGGCTTTTCTTGGAGGGAGTTGGGAATGTACTAGATCTCATACCCATGCTTTTAAGTGTGTTTCTGACCTCTCAAAACAAGTTTATTCTACTTGCCTAAAATCAAGACTGGAGTTCAGCTTCAGAGTATAAACCACTGAATGCAGATATCTATATGTTATCCAAGTATTTGTGCTCTCATAACCTATTTTCTGCCTATGTGTTCAGTTGAGTCAGCTGCCAAGATAGATTAGACATCTGCATTTGGTTGGCAAAATTGCTCTCCAGACTGCTGAATCAGGGCAGTGATTCAGTTGCCTAAATGTAGGTTTTTGGAGCCATTTTAGTTGTCTCCAATTGTGAAGATCTTCACAGATGACATGGATAACAAGGTCACAGGATTTTTTCAATACCTGTCCTCCTCTCTCTTCAGGTGATTCTCTCCTCTTATTAAGTGTAAAAAGAAATGTAAAAGCATCTTCCCCAAAGTTTAATTAATTAATTAATTAATAATGTGGTACTTTTAGCTCTTTCAGCTCTCTCTCATTTGCCCTGAGAGAACATGAGGCACCTCTTGGTGAAATGGGAAAAGTTGCTTACTTATGCTACTATCTCTTATTGTCAGTGCTATATTTTATCAGTGCTTTATGCTTAGAGACAATCATAAAAATATTCTGAGCTGCTGCTAAGCTCACAACACCACTGCTAGACTCAGAATCTGGAGGAAGGAAACACCTGTGACCTGTGTGCTGGTCCAGATCTCTCCTGGGGCTGATGATAACTTCCCTGAAGTAGGACCTCTGGAGAAGATAAATTCCTAAGTTGCGTATTTGAATGAGAACTGCAGTAAAGAAAATTTTAGCCTGAATTTCTTGCTATTGAATATGAAGCCACCCATAAAAAAATCTCAGACATTAATTTCTTCATACCCATTGTTCCTACACTGTTGTAGCAAGACCTTCAAGTACCATACACAGTTTTCAAGGATATCTTAGTTTAAAGAAATATCTAGTTTCCAAGGAAAGCAACCAGCCCCAGCAGGAATTCTGAACTGGGGAAAGGACAGATGCCAGCACTTTTGTACCTACATATATAACAACAACTAAATGTGCTCTGGCCTCTACCCTGGTACTGAGGCCAACTAGGATGGAATAGCCCATGCTGAGTCTTTTGAAATCTCTCACTCTCCCAAGCAGATTGACTGTGTCTGATTTGTCTGTTGAGAATGGGTCTGTTGGGAGTCCTAACCCATAGACAGAACAGGAAACTGTTTGGCATCGTGTTAGTTGACACAGGCCAAAACTGTATCAGGAGCCCCTCTAGCAGCTCAGCAATGCTGGTGCCTCCAGCAGTGGGAAATGTTTCCAGGGGCTGTTTAATTTCCTAGCAGGGCCAGCTCAGAACTTTGTTATTACTGTTGATCTTACATGAAAAGGATATCTCAGTGATGAGCAACTACATAAAATGAATAGATAGGAAGGTATAGAAATAGGTCATGTTTTCATATGGATTCAATTTTGGTCCTCTGGCGCTATGTGGTGGTGCTTGTGTTCTCTCGGTTGGTTGAACTGGCAACAGGACTGACTGCTGTTTTCTGTAGATCTATTGGCAAGGGAGATCAGGCCAGTTCTGTTCTGCAGCTGTTGTTGCTGGAGCTCATTGCATGTCTGCCATTTGTTTGCAAAACTTGAGATGAGGGGGTTTCCACGTTGGAGTTGTAATATAATTAGTCCATTCAGCTGTCAAAGTTGGGCCCTGGCCTTGCTTTCCTATAGTTGGCCAAGAAGGATTATGCTAGCAAGTATTTGTGAAGGATTTTCTTCTTGCAGGGTTGTGTTTACCTAGTGGATTCTTTAGGTCATGCTTTCATTTTTAGATTGAAGATCAGTCATTCATTAATTATGAGGTCTCCCTATATATAATTTAAAGGATGTTCAGTGTCTCTTCTCTGTAATCGAATTTTACTCTATTTTGATTGTTTGGGTTTATTTTTTCCAAGTTTGATCATCAGTTTCTACAGAATGAGCAATGAAAACCATCCAATCATGATAGGAACATCAGCATGCAGTGGCAGCACCTTTTTCTCAGCTGATTTTGTGCTACTTGGGGTTTGAAGTGTCCAGGAAGGTCCAGTAGGTCACAGGTGTTCCACTGACTCTACTGGAGTGTTCTACTCCCCATGCTTGTTTGCATAGATCTTACTTTAATCCTTCATGTTTGAATTGTTGTATGAATTTAATGAGAGATTCAGTTTTTCGATCTTTTTAACTCTGAGTGCCAACCTGAGTCAAAAGCCTTTATTTAAGCCTATGCCTCAGAAAAATACCTTTTCAGCTTCTGTCTGATATAGGCTTGTTAATGAGCATCTGCACGGTAATGTGGTTAGCACTTAGTGTCCTAGGGAAGAATCCCATTTGAATTCTCTGGATTATGTTATTGTTGGCTAGATACGGTAATGCGTCTTTCTTGTGGATGCTGCTGAGTAGATGGCTTATAAAACACCTCTGTGGCACACAGGGCTAAGTGCATTTTGGCTTGTGTGCATTTGGGGCACTTAGTTCATCTGATGTGTGTGCTCCTGAAGGCAGCTGGGTGGTCACTTCCCACTCTCTCTGTGTTTATCTTGGAGGAGGCTTCAGATAAACACGTGAGAAAGGGAAGACTGCATGATATGGGAAGCCAGAAGGGCTGAGGTGAGCCAGAGCCACAGCAAGCACACAAAAAGGGGGAGTGATGTATTTAAACATTTAGCCACAGTTACAGGGAGGAAATCACAGACAGGCTAGAGCGGAACGCTTGTTAATTGCTGATTTTCTGGCCATTCTAGCATATAGGCACCCGCTCCTGTCTTGTTACTTGTTGAAAAGGGCTTGAAAAGGAAAAGCCATTTATTTTTCTGTGTGTTTTTAATTGTCCCTCCTGAGACGGGCTTTTGCATGGTAGTGTGTTCAATCTGTCACTTGCAGTTTGTTTTCTGACAGCTGAGGCCCTTATCAGAGTGCACCACCTACCAAAGAATGTAAGGTGAGGGGACCAACACTGCCCACCACAGGGTGATCTTGGGCTTTGTAACACAGGCTTGGGTCACCTGCAAGGTTACTGTTAGTCTCTGAGGCTGGAGGAAGAGACTCTGTTATCATTTTTGAAGTGTCACTCCTGTCTTGGTGGGTTTCCATTGTTTTATGTCCTGTCACTCCCACAGACCAGCTCATGGCTTTTCTGAGGTTTTCCTTGCAAAGGTCACACTGGTCTTGACAGTTTAGGAGATTACATTCTCTTTTCTCTCATGGAGAAGAAAAATAATAAGGCCTGTTGTACCATTCTATTGCTGTTGACCTATCTCCACTTGGTGATGGAGGACAGCTAGGTCTCCACTGTCCGTTTAGTTTTTAGGTTCTCCTCACAGTCATGCTCTAATTTTTAAACTTCCTGCCAGTGTAGTTACCTCTGTGACCATGGAGCACAGAGTGCTGAGACAAATGTGACCCCCCTGAAAAGCTTTGGGATTACTTGTACTGATGTTTCTCAAAGTGATGGCTGCAATGCAGAGATACCCAGCCTCTGTTTAAATCACCTTGTTTGCATGTTGGTTGCTGCAGCAGCAGGAAGGACCTGGGAATTAAATCACTGTGTCCTTCCCTTGTGCTTTTCAGGCCTTGCAAAGCTCTGTGCTGGAGTTAGAATTCCCTTAGACCGAACACATGGATTCAGTGCGAGGTTGGACCTGCCAGCAGTGCCCCGCTCTGGGCATGTGGCAGCTGGCCATGTGTGCTACTGTGCTAAAAGCAGAGCTCGGGGAGGCAGCAGAGAAGGCTGGCAGCTCTTTTCTTTTGCCATCCCTGCAGTGTCATGCACAAGCTTGAGCCACAGAGAGCAGGAGTGGGACCATGGGAGAGAGAAGGAGAGATGCAACTTCCTCACTCCCACAGGTGGAGAAGCAAGGGCTGGATGTCAGATGCCTCAAAAGACCTCCAGCTGTGTGGTGTATTTTCTGTAGAGGCTAGAAAGGGCTTTTTAATTCCTTAGTCCTTGGGACAGAGCTTGGTCAAAGAGATCAAAAAAGTTTAAGAACTCAAACTAAGTATAGTAATAAACAGAAAAGGTGGGGTCTCACCATCTTGGGGTTCAATGTAAGCTTTCTGGGGAAGAGGAAGCTGAAAACAATTTTTCAGCTTATCATACTTGCACATACTCACTGTTTTCTGTGCTGTGCTCACTGTCCTCTTTTCTCCACTTTTCTCCTCTCCCTGTGTTCAGCTCCAGTCTACTTTTCCATAAGGTCTTTGCATCCCACTTCCTTGAGGCAAAATGGTCGTGGTTATGCTGTCACTCTTCCTGATGTGAAGCTGTTGTGTCTCTAAATAACTTTAGGACAATGATTTGGAGATCACATTGCTCAGGTGTGACTCCCCCGTTCCACTGAATGCTCAGACAAAGCAGTGCAGTGGCACCTTAAGGAGGAGGTGCTTTGATGGAGCAGATTATACACATGTTTCTGTGAGACAGATTCTTTGAAGTAGTCTTGTCAGTAATTGCCACAACAGGAGGGAATGTCTGAACTACATTTATAGGCCTGTTTTCAGGAGTTTGTCAAAACAGAGTTTTATCAGACTTGGAAGTGTTAAGACTTAAAACTTTATTTTTTTTTTCCTCCCCGAAAAGCAGATGGAAAAAAAGATGAAATCCCTATATTTTTTTATGAGAGAAATATTTAGGCATATGGGAAGGTTTTCTTTTGACATTGTAGAGATGTTTCATTTCCGAGATTCTGAAACACTGCATTTCTTTATCATCTCAACTTCTAAATGACTCAAAATATTTCAGCTTTTAAAATGGAACACAAACTGGTACATATTCTTACCTGACTAAAATTAAACATGTGAGTGACTCTTGGTAAAAGTGACAATGAAAACTATTCAAATTTTTTGCAAATTATTTTTACAGTTACGTGACAGTGGTTTTTTTGTTTCTCTTGATTTGTTTGGGTTTTTTTTCAAAACCAATACAATTTATTTAAGGAACTTTTGACAAAAAAGTTCACAATGTGTTTGAAATGGAAAAAGTTAATCAAAAAATATTTCATCTGAAAGGTATTCACCCCTTCCAAAAGTTCTCCCCTGCCAGACTGTTGAGAATATCAGACATTATGGTCTTTGGAAACAGAATAGGGAATTGGCTGGAAGGTATTTGTCATGAATTTCAAACAGTTAGCATTTAGACTAACAAAACGAAAGTACTGGGAAGATGGCAGAGAAGCACATTTTAAAATGTGATGTCAGGAGCCCTGATTTTGCCTTTATCTCATTTTTCCTCCTGGAAAACCCACATGTACACATATTTTCTCTCTTGTTCTCATTTGAAGATTTTGGGGACATTCAGATTTATTTCCTCTACTCCCCTTAACTAATTTACACACTGCAAGCATATCATAGCACTCCAGACGCAGTTCAGTGCACAGGCAGTAAGAATGTTACTTATCTAACCAATTGCAATTAAGCAGTACCATTTGAATTTGGAATATAGAGTGTGTGTTGAAGCCATTTGTGAAAGAAAGTGCAAACAATTTAACAAACATAATTGGGAAACAAAAATAAACAAAACCAAATTCAAAGCAATGGCCCTCTGGTCATGGAAAGAAGCTGAATTTGTTGGCTGTCTTATCTGGCATGAGTTAGTTGCTCAGCTGTACATACAGACATTGTCCACCAGGATTTGAAATGGGAGCCAAGAACTCATTGCTAGGCCTTCGGCTGGTAATGGCCTTCCATCATTAAAGATTTCCCTAATGGAAATTGCTAACATTTAGAGAGCTTTTATGGAATCTTGCTTAGTATTTAATAGAGAATTCAAGCCATCCTAGGAGAATCTCTTCCTTTTCCAGTCCTGTATTTTTAGTAAGCCATTGTGTGGATAGCCTTTTAAGTTTTTGTGGAGCCCTGTTGAGGTTTTCTCCATTGTAGTCTAAAGGGTTTTCCTGAAAGAGCTAGGTTGTAACCTGCCTTCTGAGACAGAGTCATCTTCTTCCCTCAAGCCAGACGAGTCATCTTGTGTTCTGGTAGGTCAGATTCAAAGCTGCTGCTGGCCATCAAAGCTCCCGTGATCTCCAAGAGGCATCAGTCAGGCTATACCTGTTTATAGGGGTAATGAATCCACCCCAGAGAGTTTGTTCCTGTGCTCTTTCTCCCATGCCATCCATCAGTATGGAAGCTAACTCCTCTTTATCAGTCTCTGCATGGAAACAGATAAATGCAAATAGTGATAATGGGATTTCAACATCTTTCTACTCTTGTCAACCATAAACATTATAGCTGTCCTGCATTTTGCAGCAGGAAGATTCAGTACTGGAAAAGGAGAACACTGATTCTGTGCAAAGTGCTTGGCAGAATGTGGCCAAAGAGAGGAGCCAGTATGTCAGGAAAGTAAGAGAAGCAGCAGTCAGGCAACATGCTGCAATTAGGGATTTCTGGATGCTTGCATAGGCCTGTTGGTGGTGGATATTACTGTCTTTCAAAACATCCAGTAGTTAATTAAAGCTAAATGCCGACTACCATCTCTATTTTCTTGCCTGCTGTTTTTCCTTCCTCCTTCTTTTTTTTTTTTTTTCCTGAACTCAAAGACTTGGATTGCTGCACTGACTAGAAGAGATTTGAAATGGCTGCTTGTGTTCTTAGCTAGATGCACATCTGTCTAGGGCACATGAATTAGAAGCAGCAAGAAAGAGGTCTCAACTTATTTAGGTTCTTGTAAGCCACCTTTGTATGGCACTCACTGCTACTCCAAGAACTGAATCCAAGGAAATGGCCTGCACTTGAGTAGCAACTGGAAACAAACCACAGCTGTCTTTCTAATGGGCAACTCCTCATGTTGATCCCACCCAAGAATCCTCTGGGCTCAGCACTTTAGAGAGCATCTCGTGGGGTATCTTGGATGCTCTGGGGCCAGAGGTAACAGACAAGTCATTGGGCACAAACTCATGGGAGCTTGTTCCAGGGTGATGGATCTGAGAACAAGGAGCAGGCTTGGCCACCAAGGGGCAACAATGCAAAGAACAAGAGAGAAGCAGGAGTAATGTGTAAAACACATGCCTGGCTTTTAAGAAAACCTGGTTGTGGTGTTCTTTTTTCCCACTGAGCTGAGCTCTGTGACCCAGCTTGCCTGTCCCAGCAGCTAAGATATGGCACCTGGGAATTGCTTGCATCAGTCAAGTATTGAATATTTTAGATTCTTGATTATTGCAGGAACAAGGTTTTCCTCAAGATTTTTGACTATAATAAAATGTCCTCCTGATGTACTGGGAACCAGGAGCATCATTTAGAATCAGGGGAAGACCCAATTCATTCCTGAGGTATGGCTGTGTACTCTAAAATATTTATAACCTGTCTGTGCTTGGACAATTTTGCCAAAAGTGTGAACTTTTGCTAAGTGTTGAACAAAAACTATTTTAAGAAGCAATCAAAAATTGTAAAAGCATTTTTGTGTAGTATATGCTTATGAGGGTGTGTGACTACAAGCTGCATCCCCTGAACATATGTGCAGTAACTCTCTGCCTATTTCCCTCATCCTCCAGCTACAGCACCCAGGCTCTACCAGCCCTGAGCTTCCCAAACGCAACTCTTCCTGCGCAGTTTCCCTTGCTCCCCCAAGTATGTGTTGCCACTGGATCCCATTCCCAGCCTACATAAATCTGGTAGTGTCACCCTGATCATCACTTGTGGGAGGTGTTAATCCCTTGGGTTCAACGGGGACAGGTATAAACCAGCACAAACTGTTTGCACCAGTGTCAATAGCTAGGTTGTTAATGCTGGGATTTGAGAAGCATTGATGAGGATGTTGCTACAACCCATGCATGAGCCACCCAATGTCCCTTTTTTCTTCCTTGCAGATGGAGAAAAAAACTTTCTGACTTGACAGCATAAAAAGAGGGCACTTTTTTTTTCTGGGTTTTTTTTTTGGTTTTTTTTTTTTTTTTCCGGGGGGAAAAATTATATAGAATTATGTCACATCAAGAAAAACACAATGATTAAAATAACTTGCTATGAATATTCATTCTCAGCTTGGCAGATGGATGAAGTGGGCTGAGCATTTGCAGAATATTGCTAACTGAGCTCTCTTCCAGAGAATAACATTTCAAAAGAATTTCCGATGAGGTCTGCTGGCCAAAACTAGAAAGGATTTTTCTTTTCCTTTTTTCTTTCTTTGGCATTCTGAGCTTCCACCTTCCTGCTGAAATGAATTTCTTTCTAATCACAGTTTTGGATACTTCTGAAGCCTCACACTGAGGCCTTCCAGATGGGTTCATTGCAGTGGGAAGAGAAATACTCATTATCGATGTTATTATTATGACTACTATTATAATTCTTAACTCTTCCTTTACATTGTCATGATTGTCCTGAACAATCCCAAATTATTTTACAAACAAGTTTCAATTCCTTCAATCACTAAAACACAGCAACATCTAAAGAAGCAGCCAACATTTGTTGAGTATTTTTGTGCTAAAGAAGCAGGGTGAACAGAGAGGGTAGTGATGCATTGTACACATTTTAAAGTTTAAGAGGTAAGTTATTAGGAAGAGTGAAATGACCCAAACTAGATTTTAGCTGTATTTTTACCCAAGGAATTGTGAAAGATTTCATGGATGCAGGAACAGGCAGTTGGAAGCAGAGCTGTGCCTCCTGTGAATGTCACAGTGCCCCCTAGTAGCAGCTTTGATTATTGATCAGAACTGACTTAAAAGGAGCACTGCTTCTTTTCAAAACACCAATACTGTTGCAAGTTCTGTCTATACAAACCACGTTAAAAAGCTAATCATATTTTTTCCAATAAGAACTTTGAATTAAATGGCTGTTGTGCTGATTTATTTTCTTTTGATGGTGGTTTGAAGCAATAAGAGAAACAAAAGGCATTTTCAAAACTGAAATATCTCAGGTTTGTTCATTTTTCTTAAAAACAGACGCTATCCCATTTTTTCACATCCCTTGGAGATGTGCAGCCTCAGAAGGCTGAAGACTGACCCAGCCCATAGCTGCGTCACTCCAGTCAGGTGGTACCTTACGATAGGAGTCAGGCAGAGAGATGCATAATTTGCTGTGATGGATATAGCTAGTCCATGTCTTCCTTGCAGGCTCCTGGAATCCCCACCAGGTGATTTGCCTGGCATATGATGCCTGCTTTGAGGTCATGCAAGCACGTCATGGCATAGCTGATGTTCCAGCTTGCATTCCGCTCGGTGCTTTCCTGGGATTTTATTTTTTGATGTGGATGCCGCAGTATGCAGTGCTTCTGAGCTGAGCAGGCCAGCAGCTCCCGAGGGAAGGACAGGATTCAGGTCTCACAGTGTGGTGCTATTTCACCCAGCTGTATGAGATTGCAGGAGGACTTTCCTAAGTTTGCTTTTCAGAGCTGTCACTACGAGTAGGTGGCAGGTGTGAGAAAAACATTGAGGCATGTTCTGCTTTGGATAGACAGGAGATTTAGTGAAAACATGACCATCCAGGAAAAGGGCAGAGTAATGCACACAAATAAGGGAACAGGAATGCAGCAAGCAGGACTCTGCTGCAGAGTGATTTGTTACCATCCCAGCAATAGCTCTTGTTTCAACTGAGCATGATCTCTCTTGAGAAGAGGAGGAATCTAATCACGGTGATTGATAATACCTTCAGAGGTTCCTCAGTAGGTATCAGACTTTCAGAGCAGAAAACCACTCTCTTCTGGGAGAGTGCATAGAAGCAAAATGCCTAGCACACTGCTGGGAGGGTCTCACCTCACTCCAGGTTCAGCCTTTGGACCAGGACGTTTCATTGCTTTGGAGAGCAGAAACAATTGTTTCAGGGCCATCCAAAGAAGGCCTCTGGCAGGTTGATGTGTGGAAGCCAGAGCTCTGGCTCTGTTTAATAAACTCAGTACCTCTTGTACACCTCCCTGGCAAATGGATAGTGACACATAGTGGCCACGCTTTGCCAGCAGTGTTGCCTGAGGCTTTAATTGCTTTGCACATAAAGTTATTTATCTCTACATCAAGAGGGTTGAGACCACATTTAGGGAGTAATTACAAAGCTGCCAGAGGGACTGGTGTTTGCCACACCAGCCAGGCTGTGATTTATCGGTTCTGCTCGTATTTAGAAAGTGAGCTTTCCTCTCACCTCTTCCCCTCATTCAGTGCATCATGGCTAAAGGCATCTGTATCCCCCAATTCCCTCTGATACTATCTGTGTGGAATACGTTGGGCAGCTGTAAAGAATGAAATACTGTGAGTTTAGTTCTGAACATTGCTCTTGCTGCTTCAATCCTGAGGCTTTGGATTTTTTTATTATTCCTGTGGTTTTTATTTCATATTTTATAAGGAAAATGTTATTAGGATTCTCAGTGAGATTTCATGATGATATTTGGGGAGTAAATAGTAACAAATTCTTATCTTCTTATGAAGGGCTTGATATGGCTCTGTCTTATCCATGAAGTCCATGGGATTTTTTTGTTGTTTCCTCATGAAATAGAAGGAAATGCAGTGTGTTTGGCCTGAAGTCTTACCTGTTATGGTCTGCTGTCCCAGACCTGGATTCCCTAAATCCACATCCAAATGTCCTTCAGTCTTGGCCTCCATTTAATCTAATACTTCATCTCCCTATTTATTTTTTTTTTAATTCATACTGCCAGCTTTCAAATCTCTCTGCATAATCTGAATCTTGGTGATGTCACAGGTGCTTTGATTACTGGACCTAACATACGTCCTTTGCTAACCCAATGGCTTTTTAGAGGCTCTAGCATATTCATTTTGGTGGAATGGAAACCTTGCCCCAGCAGAAGTGTGATATAAATAATGGATCATTTCTTCAGCCTGTCCATTTAAATGTACTATTCTGTTTTAAGGGTTTCCTTACTTCATTTCCTAGATTCATATTTACCTTTCTTATTTTGCAGTGCCTTTCTGATTCTTGGGTGGATGATTTTTTTTTTCCTGTTGTCCTTAGGATAGGGATTTAATCCTTACCATTTTTTGATATTTCTTCTTTTCCCAGCCAACTTCCTCAGTAGTTTTACAAATCCCTTTCAAAAAATTTAGTACCTCATATGTGTTGCTTGGGGTTTTTTATTATTTTATTTTGGTGTGTGCATGTAATCCCTGAAGGACACTGAGCCTGTTTGTGGTCATTGTTTTTCAGTGCATCAGCAACAGTTGCTTTGCAAACAGACTTTTGTCTTTCATGTCAAATTGCACTGCAAATAGTCTCCTGTCTCTGTGAGCTCTGGAGTCAGCTGTTCTAAGTGATAATTTATTTAAGACATCAAGAAATTATTTTTCTAAACTGTCACCCAACATGACACCTGACTCATTTCTGTAAGCAGATAACCAAAGTAATCCACCTTTTTTCTGCTTTATTAGACTGATTACTGCTTTGATGTTCATCAAGTTTATGCATTTTGTATTTTTTTGTTCTCTTGATCAAGAGGATGATAATGTAACCTTGCTAGTATAAAGAATATTTTTATATAAAGGCTTTTGGGCTTATGTAATGGAGCTCTCATATGAAGGTCTCAAAATGCTCCCTCACTAGATTCTGTGAGTACATTCACCTCTAAAGCCTCCTATGCTTCATGTACAGTTTGAAACCAAAGATCATGTTCTTCCATTGATTTTTTGTCATTTCATTAGTCTTTATTATAGCAAAGTTTCCTTCCACTATCCAGTGTACTCATTTACTCATTATTGCTCAGAAGCCTGTGCAATGATATGTATACACATGATGATTTTTTAGTCTTGGCCTGGAGCCTAAATTTATTGAAATTCTGTGTCAGAAGCCCTGTTATATTTCAGAATTTATTTCTGCATTTTGATATGTCTTAGCTTTGCTCTAGCTGAATTTTCTGTCCTATCCTCTGCTCCCAGATAACAGTTATCTCTCTATTGCTGACATCCTTAGCAGATGTCTTTGTCTGACTTGAGCACTCCTCAGCACCTGCCAGCTTTCCTTAGCTCTGAATTTAAGAAAATCTCCTCCAAACTTTATTACTTTTTAGTAGCACAGTCAGGGTTTGCTGTAGTTAAGATGGAACCCACCCTGAGCCCATCCTCTCTGCACACACAGAGTGTAATCCCTGCATTCCCAATAACGTTTATACCCTTCCTCTCTATTTCAACTTTTCCTCTCTACAGAGTACCTCTAATTCCAACTATAAAAGCTAATATGATGTCTGTGAAATATTTCCAAAAAACGTCTTGTAGAGAACTAAGTGCATAATCAATATAATTTTTTAGGGTCTCTCTTACATGACCAGCTGTTCTCTATTACAAGTGTTTGTTGTGATCAAGAACCTCTCATCTGTTATTGATCTATGTGCTTGCAGAGCACTCCTGCTCCTTCTAAGCAAGATCCTTGTACGTTGCTTTAGCCATCAGCTGGAGCTGATTCAGATTCTTCTGGCACTGTAGCCTCTCTGCGTCTTTCAGCTGGAAAATTCCTGGAGTAACATTCCTTTTCAAATGGAAGAAGATTCCATAACTAAAATCATCACTTTAACAGATTTCTGCTGCATTTTAGCCTGATGCAGTGCTGCTCTGAATCTAGGGGTGGGAGTCTTTGTTCTCTCATCCATAGCTTGTCCCTGTTGTGACCCTTTGCTTTTGAAGGCTGTGAGATATTGAAAGTCATGGAGGTAGTCAGAAATTTGGATTTCACTTTAAGAAACTGGCCATCTAAAGTGTTCCCTTTCCTGTGGGTTTTGTGGGCTGTTTGTTTGTTTGTTTGTTTGTTTGTTTTCTATGGGTAGGGTTCAGGTATGTCTACCTACAGTTATGGGGAATTGGCCAGTACATGCTGGTTTGTTTGTTGCTCCCTTCACAGACTACTGTATTACCTCTGCAGTTTCTCACTCTTTTCCTTCCCCCCTCCAGCTTTTTCCTACCCTTTCTTACACAGGCTTTCCCCAAGGTGCTACCAGCTTGACTGAGCAACTCAGCGGTGTACTGCACCCCATGCAAGTATTATAAAAAAAATAATGATTTCATTTTCAGTAGGTGTCATGAAACCATTACCTCAGGTTTTGTGCTCTTAATGTAGAAGGCAATCCCATCTCTAAGGATTTTCTGCATGCAAAGGTACATTTCTTTGTCTGCTGCCCCAGCTGCAGACCATGCTGCTTTGTTGCTGCTCTACCTTTAAATGAAGAGCTGAAGGGATTTTTGTGTATGTCTTTTTTTAATTTATTTACTTTATTGAATCTTTATTTTAGGGGGAACAGGTTCAATTCTACCTTTAAATCCTCCTTGGCCCAAGATGTTTTTTGCTCTTTCTGTGGTGGTTTTCAGCAGGAAATTTCCTGTGAAGCACTATGGTCCTTCCTATGTATAGTAGCTGCAGGAACCAAAAAAGATTGCTGCATCAGGATGGGAAAGCCTGGGGGAAACAGATATGATGGATGAGTTGGTGGATAGGCATGGTACACTCAGTTAAAATTGACCACAAATGTGTCAAGGTCAGAAGAGCTGCTCTGCTGAAAAATGAAAAGTTATATCTTTGCTATTTTTTTGCAAGTGCAGTAGTTATTAAGGTGATGACTCTAAATGAAGCCTGATCTGCAATTCTAGGTACTTCTGAAAATTAAAAAAAAAAAAACCAAAAAGAAGCAAGGCAGTGAATAAAGTGAGGAACGTGAACCAAAATATAAGAGAAACACACATCTGTATTTGAGGTGCTGAAAATAAGGGATTTAGCACTAAATCATCTCTCTCATTTTTCTCTGCATTTGTCAGGCATTGAGAGTATAACATTTGCTAGTGTGCTAGTGTAGCCTTAGGCAAGCCTGGCACTGGTGAAACTTGATGCTAATACCAAACACTACTTTTTAATCCAGTGTATGGGAAAACTCAGCAGTGTTGAGCATTATCCCTCTTTTTCTGGGCACTCTTTGTCATGGATAGGATGGGAAAGGCCAGTTCCTGCAGCTAGTAGAGAATAGTCTTGTATTCTCCATTCTGCCACTGACAACCTGAAAGTGGCTTTGGGAATTTCACAGCCTCCCTATGGATTTCTGTTTTCTCTGCATAAGGGAACAGTTGCTCTCACAAGCCTTTGACACTGTTTTGGAAATTTTTGAATGAAAAGGATTTGAAAACAAGGTATTTTAAAATGCAATGCACTACTTTTACTATCAGCTTAAAACTGGACCTCTCACTTCACATAGGCACATTAGTCTAATTTTTCTCTGATTTTGCCCCGTTGACTTGTTATGCCCTTTCTCTTTTGGCTCCTACAGCTTCATCTGACCATGAGATATATTATTCAAATGCCCTCACACTCCTCTTATTGCTAATTATATATTAAAGAGGTTCTGACTTCATTTTTGCTCACTAGAGAATCTTAGTCCAGCTGTGACACTGACAGGGCTGCTGGAGCTTGGTGAGAACTTGTGCAAATGGCACTTCTCTTTTCAGACTGTCAGTCTTAATGGAATATATGATGAGCCAGTAATAACCCCAGCACTCCTTGTGTGCAAAGTTGGGAGAGAGCAAGGAGTCCTCTACCAGCTTCCCATTAGTAATAAGTGTTTGCAAAAAGAACATTTTTTATAGGATGTTTTTCTGCGAATGGTAACACTTTCCATGGGATTGGTCCAGGTTTTTCCTGCCAGATGAGCTGTATGAAAGCTCCCTGCTGCCCAGTTTGTGTAGGTTTCACAGGCATTACAGAGGAAATAGTTTACAGCCATCCCAAAAACTCATCTACTTCATCCTCTGCCTCAATGTGCAGAAGTGCTTGGAGTGTTCTGCTGCCCAAATGTGGGTATCGTAGGATGTGTCTGTAGATTGCTACAGACTGAAATGTGCAGGATGATTTTGGTTGAAGTATGCACTACTTTTTTGTGAATTCACAGATTCATAGGTCTGAAGTCCAGAAAAGGCTGTTGTACCTTTCAGATCCACCACCATGAGTTTGAGAGACCAGAGAATTTTACTGGGTCTGATTCCAGTGCTTTGGCTTAGATTTGCAGCTATCTATATGTGCATTTTGTAAGTTATTGTGGAGATTCACCATGGGGCTCACTGGGGCTTTCCTGATCAGATTTAGTCTTTCAGTGTGAAGGATCATGCAATTTATTCTCTGCCAAAGTGTGGAATTAAGAACCCACTTTTGGCCACCATTTTATGCAATCTTGACTACTTACTGATTTTGGTTCTGATGAACATCACCAGCTAATACAATACTGTAGTGATGGATGTGATCTAAGGATGTAAAGACACAAAAAATATGTCTTTTAAACATAAAAATTACTTAATCCAGTGACATACTGTACCATAGGTAAGTCTTTGGTCTGATTTGGAAAATCTGCCCTAATGTGAATTACATTGTGTCTTGCATGTCAGGGAATCGGGACACCAGAGGCAAATCTCTGTGATACCACAGATTGCCACAGGCTACAGCAAATTCTCTTTCTTTCTAAGGTATAAGTTATATCTTTCTTTCTCTAAGCTTTATTTCCTTTCCCAGTTGGCCTGGCACAGCCTGTGTAATGGCCAGAAGAGCCTATAATGACTAGACTGCCGGGGCAGTTATATTGTGCATGCTAGAACTTTATCCTGTCTCAATAAATTGAGATGAATTCTGAATTTAGAGTTCAATTTTCTCCCAATGAAGAAGAATTTTTTTTTTTATTTAAACTCACTGTTTCCTCTGATTTATTTACTTTTCCTTTTTTATTGTATTAGACTAATAAGGAAATAATTCACACACATCTGATAGAGAGCAATAGATTAAATGAAATATTAGCATGACATTAAAAAAATAAAAAAAATGGACCTAAACAAAATGTTCTGAGATTAACGCAATGAAACTCTTGAATGTTTAACCATCAAACATTTCATTGAAGTTGACAATTTCCACAGAGAGATTGGATTTTGATAAAAAATTAAATCAAAACTGTTCTGGCAGGTCTTTTTTCCTTTCTCTCCAACAGTTTAGATGATTGATCTGCTAAATTTCATCATGACCTCTATCGATAAGGAGGGTCAGCTCACTGACCTGAAAGCTGGCGTCCTTTTCAGGCATACAAAGAGCCAGGGTCTCTTAATCTCTTAACACAACTTCTGATGCTGACTGCCTTGCTCACATCATGAACATTTTCTACTCAGGCCTTTCTGGCACTAGAGAAGGAATAGTCTTTATGAATTTTTGCCTTCACAAAAAAAGGTAGTCAATATCTGTTTGCTTACATATGTCTTCTTTTTAAATGAATCTATTGCTGATGTATTCATATACATCATAGACCTCAAAACAAGCTGCTCTGTTTCTTCTGTCAAAGGTTGTGTCAGGTCAGTGTTTGTGGAGGAGGTCCTCAGGGAGCAAGCAAGCAGGTGCGTGATGTTTTAGCAGGGTACTGTTTGTGACTGCTCTTCTCATTTGATAAATATTAAATCAAACACTAGAGGGGCTGTTGGTGTTTCTGTGTGGTGTGAATAGATGGAAGATGGATGGAAAATTCACATGAGGTTGCTGTGGTGCTGGAAGGAAAATGCTCAACATGAACATCTGAAAATTTTCTCTTCTCTCTGCCTGCTTGCAGCAGGAAAGGATTGTATTGGCATATGGTGAGGTGTTACTGCCACACTTGCTATGTTCCTTGGTATGGCTTTGAATAGGATGGGCCTCAAGGAACTCCTTGCAGCTTTAGGGCACTCAGTAGACTCAGATCTCCTGTGTGACATGTAGATTTGTCACTGTAGCTTTCATCTGCTGCACTGATTTTTCCAGATGGTTTATTTCTTTGTTGCTTTTTGTGTTCTCAGCTTTCTTCTTGCCACTACGAGTTCATCCATTCGAATGGACAACTGGAAGAGCTAAAATATATTTCATCAGTCCCTGTTCATGCTATCTAGGCATTCTTCCTACAGCATCAGTTTCTTACCATCACTATTCTCATCCATATTATGACTGTAGCAGTGATCATTTTTTTGTACCCATTGATTTCAATTCTACCTTAAGAATTTCCAGCATTCCTGCCACAATAGAATCTGAGTTCTTGTGAATACCTTCTGAAGAGATTGTCTTTAAATTGTTCATACAGGGCTTGTTATAGTACTTGGAGGTGTCAGCTTGAATGTCTAAGCCAAATGGAAATGTAGCTGTCTGCCTTTTTAGCTTCTTCATCTACATGAGCTGGTGTCTTCACCCCAGACCTAAAAGCATTTTGTTATTGATCGAAATGTTTTCCCTGCAGCAAAATGCTTTTCAGCCTTTTGGGATGAAGTTTTTTTATTATAATCATGGTAGTAAACAGACATGATTTCATTTGTGTTCTTGTAAGAATGCTGCCCAGGCAAACAAGGCTCATATGGGACTGAAAGGGAAGCAGTGCAAATGATGGTTGGGCCATACTGTTCCCTCTGATGCCAGTGTAAAACTCAGCTGCCGGTTGCCTTCAAGTTTCCTTATGCTGAAATCATCCCACTCTCTCACATGAAGTTCCACTAGATTTATGCTAGTGAGAGCATATTTTGGCCCCTCAGATGAAACTCAGACAATTACATCTCCATTAAGAAATTAATTCAGAATTAATGCAGTTATTGTGCAGCGATTAAATTCCAAACTGCTGTTAGAAAAACTAAATTATCGAGGTTTGCCATTTAAGCTGTAGCTTGTGGGGACGTAATGAACTGGCCTTTTATACTGAACGATAAACCTCATGTTCTTAATAATCACTTGGAATTGACTTCATGTAAATAACTAGTACAGCTGAAGCAATCATCTCCTGAGATGGTGCTGCTGTCTTGCCAGGATTTTTCTGATTGCTGCATTCTTTTTCATTGCAGAGTTACTACAAAACCAACCTGCATGGTCTCCTAGCAGCTCAATTAATACCTTGCATAACTTCTAAAGACCTCTTTATAGTTATAACAGGTTGCTTATTGTAAGTTAAAAACATACCAATTGAAATTGAATGTTGCCGTTATTATTTTTGATGGAGTTTTTCCAACTCTGTGAGGAGAGATGTATAAATTACATGGTGTTTAAAGCTCAATAAATATGCTTTAGCAGTAAAGCAGTTTGTATTTAATCTTCCATGCGAGGGCTGGTCCAGTAATCCAGTGAGTGATAGGGCAAAGGTGTGTTCATGCCTGGAGTGCTGTGCATGCAATTTTAAAGGTGGCAAAGGGACTTAGGGCCACATGGCTTTTGGCCACCTAATTCCCTTGGCTACTTTAGCCAATGGAGTAATCTCAGAAGTAAAACCTGGCTTTCAGCGCATTTCACTCTGGCCGAATCTGATGTTGGTTGGTTTATTTTTACAGGAAATGTACTAATTTCTTAGTTTCGAAGCAGTAAGGCACAGAGGTAACATATTACTTGATTATTGGTGGAAAGGATGTAAGAGCATCTCCATTCCTTCCCTATGACATTGTTTTTTACCTCCCTGCTTGGATTAGAGGGTTTAGGATCTGAATGTCAGACAGTAAAATCAGTGGAAGCAGCTATAAATTCAGATCTTTTTCAATTGCAAGTCTTTAACCTAAGATCATCAATATAAGCTTCAAAATCTCTTCAGTGGTCAAGCTCAATACAAGACACAAGCCTTGTGTCTTCTATTGAGCTGTTTGAAAGTGAACACGATGACTCACCTATGTGAGAAATGAACTACCTTTAGTAGAATGTCCTGTGCCTTTCTCTAGCAAGTAGTAGGAAAAACCAGCATCACTTCTTCCTAAGTTTTTTCATCTCCTTCTTTTGTATCCATTGACACCGATACTGCTGGACATGGTCTGTACCTACCTTAGGTGTCTTAGCAGAACAGGATTGCTCATTAATATTCTGCATCCTCCTCTGTTTTCTGAGGTTGATGTAGATCCAAAGGGTCAAACATGAGAAAACTTATGCCCCCTTCAAATGTCTCTACAACCAGTGGTTTATACTCAGTCAAATGACTTGGGTGCTCAAGTGCTTTCTGGAGTTTCACAGGTGCAGCTGTCTGGGTACTTATTTGTCTATGGTGTGCATATTACTATTATTTCCTTTCCAGATCAACTAACTGCATTTCTAGGCTCTTCTCAATCATCTCCTGCTTCTCTCTTCTTTTATTGGGGTGAAAATTCCCTGAGATGCTGTTCAGCAAAAATTTACAGAACAAGAAACAAATTGTTTCTGGAGAGTGCCATTTACCTTTTTTATTTTCTGCTTTGTTAGCGACGCAGAGGTTTCATTAGCAGGGAACAAAATGAATTCTAGGGACAGCAAGTAATATGCACACAAATTATATGGAAAAAAAATAAAAGAAAAACCAACAAAGCACTAACAACCTTCAAACGTAAAAATAAGCAAACCCCCAGAAAGAATACAGCTGAAGCATCCCCTAATAAGAAAGCAAATGGTGTTCTGGATGATAATGCAAGATGAAATTATCCTGTTAAAGCCTTGGTAACTAGCAATATTGTAGCCAAACCCAGAGGGTCACTGAGCCTACCCCATTTAAGTTGTCAGAAATGTAGGGGGAGCCCCAAACTCAGGGTTGGGGTGCTGCAGGGCAGAAGAGCATGGCTGAATGGAGAGAGCAGACACTAGTGGCAGAGCTTGGATGAATGGAGATTCTAGGAAAAAAATACCAGGCAATGCTAAATTGTGATTCAGTAGCCTTACCAAAGCATTGATGGGAATTTCTTGCAGTTACCTCTACTCTATCTTTGTTACACTACTTTCCAAAGCCAGTGTTCCCAGCTGTGGGGCAGATGTTGACTTCCTGCGTCTGGTGGAGGGCATTAGAACTGCAGTGCTTGCTGGGGATGAGCTTATGAGTGTGTTACCCAAAACACAGCACCTTGGGAACTGACTGGCTCCTTTTGTACACTCCGGACAATACCCACGAGTCTGTTGCTGGGGTAACCCCACCTCCCTGCAAGAGGTTCTACCAGAAAAGCTTTGAATCTGTGCCTAGGTCGGGAAAAAAAAAAAAAAAAGTAAGAAAAAGGAAAAAAATCCACCTTCAGGCCTGAGGGAATAGAGCAGATAACTAAGATAACTAGGATACTTTTATGAAATGGATCAAGCCCCCTCACCTCAGGGGAGAAAGTGTGGGGTGTTGATAAGATTGTACCATGCAGACAACACTTGGTAATTAGCACTATCTCTAATGTAATCACTCACTAAGAGGTTTAGCTGGGATGTGACTTACCCAGGAGAGGCACTAGAGGAAAGGGGAAGAAAGGACAGGTGAGAAGAGCAAGATGTAAGTAGACTTCACCCTTCTTTAATATCATCTATCTGTGGATCTCCCACTTTAAACAACGAGGGTGTAGGAGCTCTATGACATACCTAGTATTAACCTCTTAGCATGGGCAGGAATCAGAAACAGCAGTGTTAATGACTATGGCTAGGCTGCCTGATTTGTGTGAAATTATGCTGGGAATAGAACATGGGTGCCAAGAGCAAGCACTCTGCTCGGTGGTACTGAGATTTGCCCAAACCTGGGATGTGTACAAATGAGACAACCTGTGTTTATACTTCAGAACAAGTATTGCCTTAAGAAGCTGGTGTTTTACTAAAGCAGTGCATCAGTCTCATTAGAAACAGTAAATAACATGCTAATTCATCTTTTCTCAAGGAGTGTCCCTCTTGCATGTGGTTGTTGAGGAATACTTGTGGTGCAGCTGCAATGGTGCTGCAGGTTGAGTTCTGGGTGGCAGGAGCCAGAGACAGGAGGCTGTGGACTGCCATAACAAAGGGCACAAGGCTGGTGGACAGGCTGGGAGGATGGGCACTGGAAGATACTGCAAAGGGCTGAAGACTCAGAAGGGAAGAGCAAGAGTTTTTTGAGCTAGGACTGTGAGGGGATAAAAGCCAAGGGGGTACTTTGCTGCTGGTTCCTCCTCAGAGGCACCAGCTTGGGCTGTTTTGGTGTTACTGCACCCTGAATAAATCGCTTTATGGAATGAGACATCTGAGACTCTGCTAAGGGAAAACCTGGGGTCAAACTGCTGAGGAAATCTGGTCTGACTGTGTGACTGGGGTATGTAGAGAGTCAAGCCAGGCAAGTGCTGCCTCACTGGAGCCACCTGCTGCAAAGGGTCTTTGGTCCCAGCCGATAAAGTCCCTGGCCTTGGGAGTGTGACTGAGAGAGAGTCTTGTGAAGGGTCAGATTGGAAAGTTTCCTTAATATGGCCATATGCCAGTTAAACAGATTCAATGGAGCAGTTTAGTGATTTTCACATCAAGTGAACTGATTGTCTGCAAATAAACACCTCCTGTGAGATTCAACACTTCCATCACTCTGTGAGCTTTCTTGCATAGGTGCCACATGTAATGGCCGCTGCTTACACCCTGATGGATTTGGTCTCCAAACTTACAGACACTTCTTAAATCTGACTTTGTGAGAAAGAAAGTGACACTGAATTGGAAGGAATTATGACTAGAATCTTCAGAGATTTTAGAGAGTTTTTCCTCATTTGTGGATTTCATCTGATCCTACAAATTCACAGTGGTGAGGTGGTATTATTTTATTTTTCTAACTTTGAAACTGAAATCTGTTCTTCTACCTAGGGAGAGGAGTTCATGTCACAGTCCTGATTCTTAGCTGCTTGTAATATTCTTTCATTCAATATTTCTAGCAGTTTTTCTGTGCACAAAATTGGCTCCTGTATTTGCACTTGATTCCTGCAGGGGCAGTTGGAGTAGTTGGTTTCTCCTCTTCCTCTTTCTCTAGTCCAATTCCCTAAGGCATCACCTTCCTCTCCAGACAAATAAATGCCTTGAGGCAAGCAGACGTCACTGGTGTAGTCTCATTTGCATGGGCAGTTGTCAGGCCTGATCTGACCTGCCTTTCCATCAGGATTATAAAGGTGACGGATAGTCAATTTCGGGGATTCATGATCCATTTTAGCACAGCGCTTCACCTTGCAGCTAAGTAATACAGCTGTGATAAAATCAGCCATAATCACTGCATCTTACTCAGCACTGCTTTGGCTGTAAATATTGCCTTCATATATTAAAAGAAAGAAGGGAAAAAAAAACCTCAAATGGAAGGAGAGGGAAAAGAGATCTAAAGAGAAAAGGTCTGTTGACCATGACTGACCAGAGTGGTATTTCCTTATATAACATAGCCTTTCGGAAAGAGGGGAACAGGGCTTGCCACTGGTGGGCTACTTGCAGTTCTAAGGAGACAATGTAGGATGCACAAACCTGAAGCATTCCCCATTACTCTGGGGGCTTCACTAGCAAAGCTGGGCATGGGACACTGTTTCAGAAGTTAATGAACTTTGAGGATGCCTCCATCTTTTTTATAAGTGCTTCAACTTCTGAACTGTTATCAAAATAATTTCCTTGCTTTCTTCTAAATTCAGTCTTCGATTTCCTGAAGGAAGCATCATTACTGTTTCTCTTTTGTGGAGCAGTTTAGGACTGAAATGGAAGCACTTTTAGCTTCTGGGAAGAAAAAAAATTGCTTTTTCAATCTTTGATTCGTGTCGTGTTTGCTCTCGATGCAGCTGTTTGTTCCCTGTTATCCCAGTATAGTGGGGTGACCCTGGCTGAAAGCACCCACCAAAGTCTCTCTCATTTCCCTCTGCAACTGGACATGGGAGAGAAAATATAATGAAGGGGTCACGAGTTGAGATAAGGATCAAGAGAGATGACTCACCAAATATCACCACAAGCAAACCAGGTTCAACTGAGAGATATGAAGTGAATTTATTAATAACAAAATCAGAGCAGGACAATGAGAAATAAAATAGAACCTTCAAAACACCTTCTTCCCACCCCTCCCTCCCTGCTCTACCTCCTCCCCCAGTGGCACAAGGAAACAGGGAATGGGGTTATGGTCAGTTCATCACTGTGGCTTCTCCTGCTGCTC
Organism: Agelaius tricolor; assembly: GCF_023055355.1. NCBI lineage: Eukaryota > Metazoa > Chordata > Aves > Passeriformes > Icteridae > Agelaius > Agelaius tricolor. The sequence continues at coordinate 25,589,066 of NW_027269269.1, forward strand.
AGGGAGAGCAGTCCTTCCCCTGCTGCACTGTGGGGTCCCTCCTGTGGAAGACAGTGCTCCATGAACTTCTCTGATGCGGCTCCATCTCCCACGGGCAGCAGCATCCCTCAGCTGCTGCAGTGTGGGTCACTCTTCCACAGGGAGCAGTCCCTCAAGGAGAGGCTGCTCCAGCGTGAGCTTCTTTCTCCACTGGTAACCCATGGGCTCACAGCCTCCTGTCAAGCATCCACCTGCTCCAGCATGGGGCTCCTCCATGGGCTGCATGTGGATTTCTGCATCCTCCATGAGCTGCAGGGCCACAGCTTCCTCACCATGGTCTACACCATGGGTTGTGGAGGAATCTCAGCTCTGGCATCTGGAGCACCTCCTCCCCCTCCTTCTGCACTGACCTTAGTGTCTTCAGGACTCTTCCTCTCACATCTTTTCAGCCTGCTCTTCTCTGGCTGCAATTACCTTATTTTTTTCTCTCCTACTTGAACATGTCCTGGTCTTTTAGCAAAACACCATCATCATCAGAACGTATGTGAAGTATTTTACAGACTCAATAAGATCTCTGTCTAATCAGTTGAGGTTTCCTTCCCCGTACTCTGGTAAGATCTGGTGCTAGAAGAAGCATGATGAAGATATAGCTTTGAGGGGTTTGTGCATGTCTCTAATGGGAAACAGAAAAACAGGAGGGCTTTCAGGAGCTGTCCTCAAAAGGAGGATTAATAGAGGCTCAGATGACGGTATAAAATGGTTACAGCACAGTGATTTGCGTGGAACAGAGGTGAATGATGATGATATACTGTGGTTCCCTGTACAAATGAGGAGCACTTGGTGGGTAAAAGCAGGTCCTTGTCTTTCTCTGGTTTTGTTATACCTTCTATCTAACTGTATAATCTGCCGTGTTCTGCTCTGCTTGTTTGGTTTCTACTTCACTGTTAATTTTGTGATAGTCCTTGTTTTGTTCATTTTATGAAACAGAAAATGGGAGAAGGACAAGAAAAAGGGGAACATTGTCCTGACTTTAATCTGGAAAGGGCAAAAGGTACAACATAGCAGACAAGTAAGTTTGAGTTTACATTAACTAAGGGAATAGTCTGTATGCTGAACTCAAGAGCTGCCTTTTTGGCAATCTCCCGACTAAATGTGTTACACCGTGGTCTTTTAGATTTGCTCAGTTAGTCTCCTGCATGGAACTGCCTCTGTGCTGAACTTTGGTTGAACTTCATTGATCATCAGTGTTCATTCTATCTGGTCTGGAAATTCGAAGGGAGAGAACAGAAGAAGTCTAGCTTGAAGTGAGATTGTCTCAATAAGAATTTAATTTAGATATTGCACAGTTATACTGTGTTGGTCAAATCACAGGCCATTATGAGAAAGCAAAAATTACTCAGGTTTCCTGTTCCACAACCCCTGGATAAACCCAAACTGCCCATTCAATAACTGTGTTTCCACTCTTCCTTGCTTCTAAGGGCAAAATAGGCCAGTATATCTACTGATGATTCTGTGGGATGCTTTTGTCTCCTGTGGGGTGTTTGTCCAGATGATAAGCATAAAATTGATTTCATATGGTATCTCATGCTGTCTTACTGGGCTGGGTCCCTTTCCTTGCTCCGTCCAGTTTGTGTTGTCAGGAAGCCAGCTTCAGCAGCTAGCTGAGAAGTTGTCTTCTTTAGGGGATGCTTCAAGTAGCATGAAAACATCCACACAAACACACAAACCTACTTCTACAGGAGTGGAAGAGGAGATAGAAGTCAATGTGGCAGGTCTGCCTTGTGGTCCTTGAAATCAGGCCTCCCTGCCTCACCAGTCTCTGATAAGAAATCAAAGGGAATGTGTGGAAACCTGAAGCTCTGAAGTGTGGTGGGATAATTCACACAGTGGGAAATGGCATGTGAAAGGAAAAAAGTGCTTCAAGCCAATGTTGCTGTGGCAATCCTTGTTTATGTCGGGCTCTGTACTGTGTTGGCTAAAGTATCAACATCTAAGTGACATCTCTGATTTTTCATGAGCAGTGGATGCTCTAAGTGCACCCAACCCTACACTCCCCCCCATCAAATTATGGTCTTCACCAATTTTGGAGTTTAGTTAGGCAAGTGAAAGGAGTCTTGCTAAGCTTTTGTGTACATTACTATAACAATTTCCGCATATCTCAAAAAATTTTGGCTTCTGCTGTTGATTTAATACCATCAATTGGTGTGAAGACCAGCAGGCATAGATTGAACAGAGTAAGACACATTTCTGCAGTGATTGAACCAGAAGCAATTCCTTCAAGTGAGAGATGAAGCAGGGTTTAGGGTCAATGTCTGGGAGCAGGTTTGTACTATGACTATTCACTGTCTTTAAGGAGGAATTCAATTATCAAATCAATGGAGTCAAAATTCTGCCTACCCTGCAATTGCTTTTTGAAATTTAGAAAGCCTTCACAGATTTTTAGAAGCAAAAATTTCTTTTCTTCCTCTCTCATGATGTTTACTTTTCTCCAGGAAAGACTGATTATAATTGAGTGGGCAAATTAAATACATGTTTACAGATGCTGCAGGACTGCAATATTTGAATCTTTTCTGACAAACTTTAACTGCTGTTTTTCTCTCCTGCTGGTTACAAATATCTCCATGCTGGTTGACCTGCTTTTACTATCCATCTCTGGTTGTCTCTTCTATTTTCTAAATATCTCATCCCTTTCTCCCTGGAGAAAAGTTGAAAAAAGGTACTGTGGGGTTAGTTAGACCATGCATATTGCAGCAGCTTTTGGTAGAAACTGCTTCTAATGAGTGAAACACTTCTACTTCCCTGCCATCTGAAATCAGCATTTCTAGCTGAAGGGGTGGATCCTAGCATGACTGGTTCTGTCTTGGGAAACACTGGCTATAAGTAATAGCTGCACATTCCTGTGCTGCCAGACTGGAAAAAAAGACTGTGAGACCAGAGAGTGTTGACTTCAGTGCAGCAGACAGTGCATCTCCATTGTTTTCACTGGGATGGCACCCAGTGTATAAAAGCCTAGATGAATATTCACAAAGTTCTTTTTTTCTGTCATAAAAGAGGAGGAGGGATGACCCTGGAGGACTAAAAGGAGCAGCATACGTGTGGTGGGGCAGTTGTTTGCTTTGGGATCTAAGTTGCTGGAAACTGTTCTCCAGTATTCCCTGCATGTTGTTAGTGCTGATGTAGAGATTGAAGACTATGTTTCCACTTTGGGAAAAGCTTCACCTTAGAGGAGGTGCTAAGAAGAAAGATACCATGTCAAACCTTTGAGTCACTAGTGAACTCAGTCTGTGGAAGCACCCTGTCCAGCCAGCAGAGCACTCAGCCAAGGAAATCTGCATCTGGGTTCTTACCTCAGGCAGTTCCTGAAGTGAACTGGCTTGTATCTGTTTCCACCTTCCTTGCTTTTTTTAAGTGGATCGTGTTGCAAACTATTTGTGCACAGATGGCTTTGTTAAAGAAGATGCTATAATTTGGTTCATTGAATGTTATCTTTTGTGTCACCTTCTTTTAAGAGAGATTTCTCTTAGGGGTGTACTCAAAAGCAGCTTTGTTACTACACTGGGTCTGTTTTGCCTGGACCTCTTTCATCCTCCCTCTCCCCTTCTTTGATATCCAGATCAAACTACTTCTAGGGAACTCCCTCCATCACAAGGATGTTTCTCTCTGTGTTCCTGCCCATTCATCACCTGACCCCCCCAGCAAGTGGGAATCAGCGTGTTGTTGCTTTTAGTTTGGTAACACAATTGTATTTATCATCCAGAGACCTTCTGGATCAAATGCACACCTGAGAAGGAATTGTTGTCTTGGCAAAGGGCCAGATACAGGGTCTCTTTTCTTCTTTTTTTCTCTTTTTTCTTCCTTTCCTTCTTTATTTTTTCTTTTTTTTTCTTTTTTCTTTCTTTTTTCCCTTTATTTCTTTTTTCCCCTTTATTTTGTTTTTTCTTTCTTTTTCTTCTTTTTTCTTTTGTTTTTCTTATTTATTAATTTATTTATTTTTCTTCTTTGTTTTTCTTTTTCTTTTTTTCTTTTTTTCTCTTTGATGACCACTTGGTGCTTTAAGCATGTTGAATGGATGATCTTCCTTCTCCTTCTTCTGGTAAATTAATGCTAGCACTTTGGAGCATATGTGGTGGGTCCCAGCAGCAGCAGCATGAGCTTTCTGAAAAAGGCCTGAGTCTTATTGCAAGCTGATTCTTAGTCCTAGATCTGCTGTGTGCAGTGGGTTGGGAAAATGCACACAGAGTGTATAATGCTGTACTACTGATCTCAGAAGACAAACATGGCATTGTTAATAGTTCTTCTATTATCAGAGAGATGTCTATGTAATAACCTTCAAAAGTCTAGTCTTTTTCTTTACTGCTGGAGATTCAAATAATGATAGAAGAATAGTGATCCAGTACTAACTCCTCAAGGAGATGTAGTGGAGGAACTCTGTGCAGGTACCAGACTTTGCAACCATGTTTTCCATCTTTTGCAAGTTTGCTCGTACATTGCCACGGAAGGTCTTTGTGTGTGTTCTCCTGCTGTGGTGTGTGTGTCCTTACAGGACACAACTTATAATGGTGCCAGTGACCTTTGTGAAGCAGCACCTCTAAACTGGAAGGGCCTTGCCCTTTCTTGCTTGTGCTACAAGTATGGCAGCCTCTTTTACTATCTGTCATTTCTACTGCCTCTACTATGTGCTCAAAATGCAGTAACCGAGGGAAATCACTGGCATGACATGGATATCCTTAAGGAGGAAGTCTTTTTTGCCTTCATTTTGTAAGGCATATACATGTCTATGTCTAGCCTCAAAAATTCAGGGGAAGTGTTTTGCTGGCAGTCTTAGCAAGCTCCTATAATAAGGCTTCTTGGGAGATTTCATAGCCCTTTTCTATTGTTAGGTAAGCTTAAGAATGCAAAGCTCTGCAAATCACATCGAAAGGACACAGTGTGCAATTACACATGCATAAATGTACAGCAGAGGTGTGACTGCTGAAGTCTGAACATATAACTACAAAGATCTAAGCTGTACTGTTTTTCCAGAGATGATATTTAGTTGCCTTCCCACAAATATTCAATTTTCACTTGTATAAAAATAAAGCCACAGTCGAGGAGGGTTCTGTCACTGTGGGAGTGCAGTTAATCACCTGAGCAGCCACGGTGCGTGCAATCCAGTGGCTGTATCTCATAACACTGACCTAAGGCCAGGCATACCAGAGGAAGATAAGCAATGAAATAGGAGCCTAAAGTAGGGATAGAGGTATATAATACAATTTTGTTAGATTTCCTGTACTGACTACGGCCAGAACACTCCAGTAAGTAAAAATTTCTGGGTGGAAAGGTGGCTGTTGTGTGCATGACATCACAGATTTGCAAGGCAGGATTTTCCTCTTAAGTGCTAAATCTGGTCCTCCAATTTGGGTGTCTGACATGAAATAGGACACCTGTTTAAATGGGTGTACTTTGGTTTTTCATCTAATGTGGAAAAGATAAATGTGCTGGAGACTACTGAGTTTGTAGTGCTTTGTTGTTTTAGTTACAGTATGAACCAGTACTTTCAGAATGTCAGAGTACTCAACCCTGAGTTTTTTAGAGATTGATCATCTGAGCATCTGTCATTCATACTGTCCACTCAATTGGAGGGGACAGGAAAGAGTTTTGGGTTTTGAGGATTTTCTGCTTGTTTCCTAGAAAGCTGTTGAGTTGATAGCTTTCCATTCATCTCAGTTCTATATATTTCAAAAAAAAACTAGCTCAGTGTTCTTAGAGATCCTCTTTCTCACTTTTTAAAAAGCAGATCCTCAGGTGATCTACAGTCAGAGTTACAACAACCTAATGCTATTTCTAGATGTGCCCCCAGGTTTTCTGGTATGCAGTAGTTTTCTAAATTTTCCATCAGAGGTTGTCTAGAGTAAAAAGAATACAAATTTAAAATGTTGAATAGAAGCAGAAAAACAATCCCTTAGGGCTTACTTTACACAGGGAAATGAACTGGTACAACTACAGTGGAATAATTATAATTATACCACTGTGGCCTAGCCATAAATGAGACGGAGTAATTGTATCAGAGGCATCTTACTTTTATTCTCAAATACAGTGCTCACCTAGGGAGTTATTCTGCTAGTGCCAAAGCAGATTATTATTATTATTATTATTATTATTATTATCATTATCATTATTATCATTATTATCATTATTGTTATTGTTGTTATTTATTAACCAACATTTAATTTAGCATTATTTTTTCTCCCCCATGGATTTCAAAGGGCTTGAAAATTAAATCTGTATCATCATTCCTGTTTGAAGTACCACTGTTGTCCTTAAGGCCAGTTTATATGAACTCTTAAAAAATCTTAACACTTTCTTTATTCATGATCATAAAAATGAAAAGAAAAAAATAGGCACATACCCAAGTATTTTTCCCTTGCAGATCACCTTAAATGTATGTAACCAAGAGCCAAAAAGATAGGTTTTACACCTGGCTCTGCCATTGTCTCTCCATATGTGACCTTGGCCAAGTTATTTTACTTTTACAAATGAGAATAATAGTGCTGACCTTGCAGAGGTATTATGAGGCTTTATTTCTAAAGCTTGCAAAACCTTTTGAGATCTTAAAGTGGAAGGAGATAGCAAAGTTCAAAGTACAACTAATATTAAACACATTTATCATATGGGTTGGATACAAATGTTCCAGCCATCTGATCTCAGTCGTTTTCATTTTTAAACTTCAAAACCTAATTGAGATTTAGTTTCTGTAAGTTTCACTGATTGCTTCATTTCCAGTGTGTGGGTGATACTGTACATTCTCTTTTCCCTTCCCACAACCCTGCAGAACACACCTGTGGCCAGCCTCTATCCATTGCTCTTGCCTCCTGGCCCTTCACCAATAGATGGAAGATGATGTGGCAGAGCTGACAAGATCAAGTGTTGCTAGGTCACTGATCTCTGCACTGAAGATTTTAATTAGGCTCATCTTCTGAGCCCTCAATGGCCTAATTGTCACTGGGACTCTTGAATCTTTTTGAGAGACTGAGTTACAATCTTTGTAGGGTAATGCTTATGATACCTTATCTTTGCTCCTACAAAAAAAATTAAAAAAATAATTCCTTTTGTTTAATTTCTGAACACCACGAAGGGATTCCATAAGGGCATCTCATTACCATCTGTAGCTTTTGCCTGCTCATTTCCATCTTTAATGGCCGCTGTGGCTGGAAGCCTTCCCTGTGCCTTCCAAAGCAAATACCACTCAATGAGTCTTTTTCCCAGCAGAACCTTCTGCTTCAAGTGTCAAGCATATCTTATACATCAGGAGATGCTGGGAGGGAAAGAAAAATACATTGCCTCTTTTACTTGAGGCAATGTATTTTACATGTTTCCTTAACAAAGTAATATTTAAGTGAACAGTGCCTGGTAGCTCAGAAAACAGGCCCTCTGTATGGACCCCTTGGTGATTCCTACAAAACAAACAAATTATAACTCCCAATCATAAAATCCTAGCATGGCTTAGGTTGGAAGGGACCTTTAAAGGCATCTAGTCCAACCTTGCAATGAGCAGTGACACCTTCCACTAGACCTGGTTGCTCGGGGGCCTGCCCACCCTGCCCCCCAAATGTTTCCGTGGATGGCAGCACTCTCTGTGCCCTCCAAATTGCATGGTGGAGACAATTCTCTCCCTTTGCTTACTTCAAGATAAAAGGTGCTTGTGGAGTTCTGTTTTAATGAAGCTTTCTTTGTGCTGATTTATCTTCCAGCCAAAGTCCAATACTGTTTGTACCTGAACAAACAGGCAATTATTAAAAGTTGAAGGTCTCGGATTTTGGCTGCACTGTTTGCTCTGCTGCATCATGAAGACACTAACTTTATTTGAAAGATGAGGGAAAAGTAGGGAATGACTGTTGGCATTATGGTGTGGAATAAGGTTTATAATAGCAATGATCCTCCATGAAAACTGTTGTTATCATAGTTAATGTCTGCTTTGTCAGTGCGTTAACCTTCCTTGGCTTTGCCTCGGGCCATTAAATGACCAACCATTCGTTAAACACCCGGGAGCAACCTGTTTCAGTGGGAATATTATCGAGTGAATATTCCTAAGTGAAATTTAGGAATAATAAGTTATATTAGGAATAATATCGAGGAATATTCCTAAGTGAAACACTTGAAATATCATGTATGTGTCACTTGCTACCTCTTACACACAGGGTCCTGTCCCAGCTCTCACACACATTAACTTGGCCACAGAGAAAGTTCTCTGTTCTCACGTGTGTCCTCTTCTGTGCTTTGGAGTCCACTGATTCATGTCTTCCCGTGGTAAGCCTGAATGCAGGTCATGCAAACAGGATTCTAAGAGGAAGGGAGAAGATATGTGTTTCTGAGTTGATATGATAAATTGGGAGAGTCATAAACGCAGGTGTTTTAATCTCAGCTTTTTTTACTTTCCCCTTTTTCTGCCTTTCAGTTTCCTTTGTTATTTTTCCTGAAACAGTTGAGTTTTCACCCAACTTTCAGTGGAACAGTCATTCAGATACACTCGGAAAGATCCCCAAAGAACTACTTTAGTATTGGAACTCCTTCTACTTTGACTTGCTCTTTTCCCCAGAGATTGACTCATTTCTAATATTTTTTACCCTGTAGTGCTAACTTTCCTAGTTATCTTTTTTGACAGCTGAACATAAGTCTTAGTCTTCTACCTTTGAGCTTGACAGTTACTTTTACCACCTCTTCTATTGTCTTCCACTGTTCCTTTGCTTTTCTCAAACGGCTGAAGTTAAGTCTGTCACTTTTCAAAGTGAATAAATGATCTCTGGGAGAGATCTAAATCCTTCCTCCCCACTGAGGAATTTGTGCTGTCATATAGCATTGGGAGTTGCAGCATCACCATAACACTCACACTCTCCCTCCCATATTCCTTTAGGACTGGGACATCTGGACTGGTTTTCTCCAGGTCAGGAATTCTACTACATACCAGAAGAGTTATTCATACACTATGGGAAATGTGGATCCCTCCATGTGCCCCTTTGCATCTTTATTTTTGCTTGTATAATGTTACATAAAAATATTGAACTTTATGTTCTTTATCACTGTATATTGGGAGTGTAAATCTCTTGTATCAATCTCAGAGAGATTTACAGCTTTGTGTAAAAAGTTTCTGTCTGAATTCTTCTGCTGATAACCCCTGCTTGCATTTCAGTCTTAAAAAGTTCGCTAAGACAGGGATCATGTCTTTCCAAGTGTCTGGAAAGCAGCAAGGACATAGCAGTACTTCTTTGTGCAAACATTTTTAAAAAGAGAGAAGAAAAAGTTCTGCCTTATCATTAGGATTACAAAGGTTATAGTGGGAGCTCTCCCTGTCAAATATTGAAATCTGTTTGAGAATATAATGCTAGACAGCACACTATGGCAGGAGCAGCAAGAGGGCACACCAGAGTCCCTGGCACCCCTTTGCTCTTAAAGGAAATGCTACCTTCTGCTTCAGATATGTAGATGCAGGTGCTTTTTATGCTTCCTTAGCAATTCAGAAATTAAAATGGAGAAAAAGTTCTCCTTTAGTGCCAGCCACTCTTAATTGCACCTCTCTATCTCCATATGGATTTCGCTGCTTTTTAAGGGCTCCCCCGCTTTCCTTGCCTCCTTTCTGGCATGGTAAAGTGCTCTCACGCGCTGCTTGGACACTCCCGAGTGCTGCTCGCCGCAGGTGTCAGTCTGACAGTTTATGAGAGCTCTTCATAATCCTGAAAAGAGAGAGGAGAGCACTTGGCAATGCACAGCCAGAGATGCTGCTTAGCTTCATGTGCTCTTCACATGCAAATGAGGGAGGCTGCTTTCACTACACAGGCCCTTCAAGGCACAGAGAAGTGCAAACATTTTCAGAGTCTGTATCTGGTAAGCAAACATCCTTAACTTTCCACAAGTGCATCTCCCTTGTCTTCCTATCAAATAAAAAGGCAAGGAAACTAAGTAACTAAATAAATAGTTATTAGGAATAGTTATGTTGACAAAACTAAATTAACTAAATAGCTGAATAACAAGATTTCCATCCAGTCCTTCTGTGAGATCCCTACCAGAAAAGAAGCATGTGAACAAGAAGTTCAGTTGAAAAGCTGAGCATCCAAGGACCCAGGGCATAATGAGCTTTGAAACAATGTGGTTTTAAAACACAGTAAGCCTAAGCCTTGTCCATTTGATTCATAAGACATTAGGATGCACTGGTCCATGTTGTCTTTGCTTTTAAAAAATTTGAAAGATTACTTATTTTTTCTTTAAAAATACAGCCAGAGGGGAAAAACACCAACAAAACAACAAAAAAAGCCACCCACAACAACAAAAAAACGAGCTAGGGGTGTGGCTCTCAGCTTTAGAAATCAGTGAGTTAGAAGTAGAAAAGGCATTGATATTAGTAGACTTGGTATAATGACTGTTGTTAGGACGCTTATTTATAGCACAAATAGCAAGGGGATGAAATATTCAAATTGCAATTCCTTCTTGCCTCTCTTCTACATTTAATTTACTTTTAATATAATTATTCATCACTTAATATAGCCAAACATTATTTGCCTAAATGTCTATGGTATAAAATGTGTTTATCCAAAGTGAGGTTATAACACTCTGTTGTTTCTGACACGTTAAACAGTACTCTGTTCTGCAGAACCTTTTACTAACACGCCTTATTGTGACCTCCCATTCCGGTCAGATAAATAAAGGAATTTGAGAGCATGTTTTTAGATGCTTCCCTGCCTATCTCTAGATTTATAAAGCACTGCTGCTGGAATATTGGGCAATCCAAAGAGCTGTTTGCTCACTAGGCATGCACACGGCATTCTCTCACCCAAACATGGAAGGTCTTTCTCACAAGCAAGAAGAGACAGCGGGATGGGGGGGTTAAAAAAATCAGGGGGCTCACTTTCTCTTCTTGCTGATGTAAAGTGCAGGACACTAGCATGTCCTTATGGAGCCTGTGGAGTTAGAGTGGTGTTTTAGCAGCAAAGGATGGAAATCAGCCCCAGGATGGGCTCAAGTTTTATAATGCTGAGATGTGTCCAGTATTGGTAGCTAGATTTCTCTGGGTGATGCAAGTTCCCACAGTTCTTGCTCCTAATTAGCATCATTAGAAACAAAGCCATTATAATTGCACTTTTAAAACTTCCAAGTGTCATATTAGCAACTGATACCGCAGGTGTCAGCCAACTTTCCCACAGCTTGTGCTAGGCAGGGCATTAGGAATTAAAATAGAAGCTGGGAAGCTAGATGGCTTTAGGGATTGGTAATATGAGTATTACCAATACTACTTCTGTGTCACAGATGTGAATGCAGCCTAGGAAATGTTGTTAGCTGCTTCATCATGGTGTCTCAGGAGAATATGTAGGCTTTGCATCAGTTCCTTGTTCTTGAATCAAGGAATGTTGAGACAAACACAAATCCTTCCACTGATTTTATTGACTTTGTGGCTTTGGCTAACCTCATGGGCATCTGTGCAAACTGCATATCCCCAAACTGTAAACTCTCTCTCAAGGAGAGTCCTGACAGAAGCACCAAGCCTGAGGTCTAATCTCTGGCTTGGCGACAGTCCCTCTCTATCAACATTTGGATGTGTCTGTGGAATAAGGTATGGAAAGTGAGTGTTGTTCCCTGTCCTGTGGATTAATAGAGAATTTCCTGGGAGTGGTAATACAGCATATTAAAGCAAATAAAAACCCGAAATCAAAACCAGCAACAAAAATACCCATTATATCCATGTAAGTAGTGCATATCTGAATTGACAATTAGGTTGTTCTCCACCAGCCTATGTGTAATGTTCCTGTGTGTCATTCCTTCCCCTGCTGATTCTTAGCACCTTTTTATCCAAGGCTCTCAAAGTCACAGTAATGAATTAAGCTGCACAGTACCCCTGCTAGTTAGGTAAATGCCATTTCTATTTCCACAGATGGGGGGGAAATGAGGCACAAAGAGGTTAAGTGCTTCACCTAAGGTCATGCTCTAATGCATCATTGTCCTTTTTCTGCACGGTGAGGGCTCAGGTCCCCCTGCTGGAAAAACTGCTCAGAACTGGTTTCTGACTCTGAGCATATCTGATTAATCCCATTCATACAGACAAAAAAATGACAACTAGAATTATACTCTTGTCCTTCAGCTACCTAAAACAGACAACTTAAATTGAATTATAGGATATTTTATTAGCTATCTGTAGTAATGATAATTAATTAAAGACATATTAATACCTCTCTATGGGTCTATCCAGTATGGAGAAACATAATTGTTTTGTATTACATCTATGTAGCAAAGTACAGGTCAAAATTGTCTTACAGCTGCTGGTTCTAGGACATAGAAAAGGCTTTATGGTGGCTAGAGGCTCCCTACTGCCTGTCTATGGATGTTTTTGGGAGATGAATAGCATTCCTGAACATAGCAGCACTGTTTCTGTATTGATTAAACTTTTACATACACAGCCATCTTCCAAAATTTGTCATTCCCCTCCTTTCTCTTAGCCCCATAGTTTGAGGAAATGGCTGTCATCACTATTTTGATGATGAGGGCAAATGGCTGAAATGACAGAAATGTCATTCTGTTTGCAAACAAGATAAAAGGAAGCCTGAAACTCAAAAGCACTTTCAACCATCAAGTGGAGAAAACTGTCACCAGATCAAGATTTGATGGTAAAAGATTCCATTCCTGTTCTTATTTTATATTCAGGCAGAGGCAGGGAACGATGAAGACTAGAAAAAGTAGTTTCAGGATCCAACACCCACAATTCCCTAGGGGCTGGTAGTCAGTAGTCTTTTGTTTTTACATATTTATTTTTTTCTTATTTTACACAAGAGCATGCAAGATGTGCTCATGATCATACTGTCTCTACTCCCAAGGGGCTTCAAGCCTCTTCTTCAGCTCATGATCACAGACCCTGTATGAAAACCCCAAGCCTCTTAATATGAGAGCTCTAGGGGACAAACCTGAACTAATGAGACAAAATTTTGTCAGCCAGGTATCTTGTAAAGGCTTTGGTTTTGGTGGAAAGATAAGACTGTCTCCAGAAATTCTTTCCAAAAGCTTTGTTTTTGATGCCTTGCTTTCCGCCGTGTTGTGTCTCTGGCTGGTCAGTAGTGAGCAATTGCTGAGTTGTTGCCTTCTCCCACCTCTGTGCATAGTGTGCCCATGGCTCCCACCTCTCTGCTTTGGGGCTGTTAGGTACAGTCCTGGCATATGAACAAAATGCTTCACTGGTATTTGAGGCTGGGTGCAACTAATTGGGAGATTTCTTGTTCCTCACCTAATCAGAATGAAGGGAGGGAAGGGAGAAGGATGATATCATCTTACTCTCCCTGTCAGAATATTTTATCCTGTCTCATGCATGTGCTCACATGATGTATGCTCATTGTGGCATTATTAATCTGCTCCTGAAATTGCTGCTTTTGAAACTTGCTGGGGTATGATTTGCTCTTTTCCTTTAAGTATCTATTTGGCTAGAACTGTGTCCTTCTAACTTCATCTAGAAAACAAAAATCTAGAGTAATGCTTAGAGGCCAGAAGAAGGAGGGTACGAGAGTTTCTCCAACAGGGCTTGTTTTTACATTTTTTCAGAGTTGGTAGGAGCAGCTGGGTGTTGTTCCTGCATTGGTGTTCTTACTCTCTCATATGTGCCTCCCTCTGTCACGGGCAGCTGGAGAAGCAGGGACAGAAGAAGTCACATACCCTTTTTAAATCTGCAGGTCACATATTATCAGTTACTTTTTGACAAGGTCAGGCAGGAATCCTGAGAAGAGTCAAGCTCCCTAAGTAAATGCCTTCCCCCAGGTAGCTGATGTGTACTGACGGAATCTGAAAGTTACTGCAACAAACAAGGTTTCTCTTTTTGGCCCTCCAAGCAAGAGTTTCCCAGAGCAAATGAAGTAACTTCATCAAAAATCCCCAAGACTTCTCAAAATAGAAGATGAAGTGAAATAAGTACAACTCTTTAAATTATTTATACTGGAAGGTACAAAATTAACCCTTCTGCTTTACATATACTCTGATTGCAGATAATAGTTCTTTTTGGCTGTTGAATGTCAGATTTTTAAAATAAAAACATTCACTGTGAAGCACTTCAGGGTTTCCTGGCTAGCTGATACAAATGTTTGCTTGTCTTCAGGTACATGGGTTTGTCCTTGCTTATATGACCATTCTCTTTTCTTATTAACACACAAAGCTAGGCAAAGATCCATGCCTCTTCTTCCTAATTTTTTTGGGCTAGCAGTTATTTTCAAAAACACAGGAGGCTGTGATTTTTGCTTCTAGATTCTGGTCTCTATAGACTGCAGTAATAAAGGCAGCAATGTTGTGACAGCATTTGTGAAGCCCAAGATTGTAAAATGTCCACTTGTCCTCTGAGAAGGCCTTTTTTCCAGGAGCTCAACACTAACTTGTGCCTTCATCTTTCAGGTGAAGTGCAAGCATAGAGTTCAGGGATGAAGCTGCTTCCTGTCCTCTAAAATTATGCTTTTGCTTTATATTTCTTAAGTACCACTTCATTAGAAGTGGCTGGAGGAATGACAATAGTTTCTGCAAACATATATGCTCTCAGTTAATAGATTTTTCTGAGCTAAAGTGTTGAGAACAAAGTCCTTCACAAATGTATCCAAAGGACAACAACATGCTTAGACTCGGGAGCCTGAGGTTAGATATGCAACCCTAAAAGTAAATCAGCAGATAATGTGTCCTCATTGAAGCTGATGGAAAATAGATAGCTAAGTTCTTTTGAACACTTGAGCATTAAGCAGTTGCAGCAAGGTGACATCCTGGAGTGTGGGAAAATGGAGAAGCTGGAAGGTATGATTTTATTATTTAGGCAAGTCATGACAAGGAGACACACAATAAGGGTAGAAATTCTTTTCTCCAATATACAGAAGCAAAAGGTTAAGACTCAATAACATTTTTCTTCTTCTTCTTTACTAAAAAGATCATTCTGCAGACAGGGAAACAGGCAGTGCTGAAAGTCACTCATAAAAATTCTGATATAATAAGAAACGGAATCCAAATTCACTAACTCTTGGTACAGTGCTAGAAAAGCATCTTCCACAGGAGTGTGCAGACAGGCTTAGGCATAGGGATGCAACCTGGAGTAATAAAGAATGTGCTTCCCTTACACTGGTTTTTCAGGTGCTGCTGACAAGCCCAGTAAATATTTTAAAGTTTTCTCCTCTTATGTAGACAATCTTGGAAAATCACCTGCTCATGTAAATCTGTTGGGCTAGAAACCTAAATTAACAACTATGTTGGCGACTGGTAGAGGAAGATAAACAACAGTGATTAATCAAGCTCAGGAAAATCCAAATTGTGTAGCTCTGTGGGCCCCAGGAAGTGGTTCCAGCCCTCTCTGTACTTACCCAGACAGAATGTGTTTATTGACACTATCAAAGGCATCAACTGAGCAGAATTTCCCTGTGCCACAGGTGATTGCCTTGGCGAGTGCAGCCAGTGCCCTTGCCTTCCTCATTTTACCCACTGATGTTGCAAAATAATGGCTCAAGCCTGATCCTGTGCAAGATAATAGTGCAAGCCTGATCCTATGGGGATCTCTTCCCCTTCCTGGGACAGGAATAGTAAGGTTTCAGTTGTCACCCATTGGATGGCAGCCTCTAGCTCTCCCTATGATGTTGGAGCTAATGATTCTGTTCACTGGGGATGATCTGTGTTCCTGGAATACTGTGTAGGCTGTGCCAAGGTATTTGGTTTGGCCTTCACTAAATCATCACCTCTCCTGAGAAGCTATCAGTGGGTAGGGGCGTTAGTCATGAAGGATTTAGCTTTCAAGACACCATTGTCAAATCTGTTCTTGAGCATTTACAAAATCCTTCTGGCTGAGCAGTTGCTACATAACTTTAGAGTTGCATTCTTCAGTCTCTGCATTGTGGAATGAGAAATCCTGTGTGATTTACTGCTTGTACATACGGCAACCTCACCATGTCTCCAGCATCATAAACTTTTGTGTAATCTCTACATCTTCTTCCATACTTGGAAGTCTTATCTATCTAGAATCCCTCCCAACCTTCATTCCTTTAACTGCCAGTGAAAAGACCGGGCACGTATCAGGACAAAGGAAACAAAGGGTGAAGAGCTCTCTCTTGACTATTCCAGCCTCCATTCAACATCAGTGTGTAGAATGTGAGAGAAAAACCCTTCAAGATTATCAGTTTTGGTGGGACCATTCCTTTCTGCAGGACTTCAAAGTGCAAATGAACAAAAATGACAAAAAAGATGCATCACTGAGTCTTTTTTGCTGTTGGGAAATGTGGAATTGTGAATTGACCTAAAATGCTCTGTGTAAGAAGATGGTCCATTGAAAAGTTAAAAACCAGAATTTAGGTGGTATTTCCTAAATTTCTAGGGAGGTGTAGCAGTGTTGCTGTTTTAGCAGGAAGGATGATACTATATTCAGGGAGAAGTGTGAAAGTGGAGATATCACCTGAAGGATCTCCTTTTGGTGGTACATCAAGGGACATTCCCCCCAAGGTACCCCTCCTTGGCACATCACTTGGCATATCACTCCTCCTAACCAAGGAGATTCCAGGGAAATAACCTTCCTTGGCATTTCAATGATCCATACATGTGAAATGGCCACAGCTTCACTTCAGATCCAGGTGTATTTTTTTACTTTTAGATATTCAGCTCTGATTCAAACCTTGTTTGAGCCTTTCAAGGGTTTAATATCAGAAATAATGAAAAAATGCTGCAAGGAGCAGAGACTTATCCTTTATTATTTTATTTTCATTCCCTTAACATATTAACAGTGCTAGTCTTTGATTTAAATTTTGAGGGTTGCTCATTTTAGAGGCTTTTAGGAGGAAAGGATATTTTGCTAGTGCCTGACCAAGTGCTGTCACAGATGGAGGAAAATCTACAGGTTTACTGAAAACAGCTCAGGTATTGTCAACGGAACATAAATAATTAATTCATAGCAACATTCAAAATGATCATAAAAACTTCCTTCAAATTTCTTCCATTAGAAATTTTTTTTCCTGCAAAACTGATTTAGAAGGATAATTGGGATTTTCCTTTTGATATCTTTGAATACAGTTTTAACAATTGTTCTTTTTTGGAATGCTTTTTTATCTTATTTAATCTTGGGGGAAAAATAGGAAAACTGATCTAAAGTGGATTTTTAGAATGTTTGCTTGGGAGCAAATTTTGAGCATCGATTTTCTGGTTTAGATTATTAACTTGCATACCTGCCTGAAGATCTGGAAAAAGAAATCTTTAGACTAAGGTATCTATTATCTGTTATAGCTCTGCTTGTTATATTCACTTTTCTGTCCTACTCAAGGCCATGCATAAGCTCATGACATTCAAGGCTTGCTCGTAAGTGATTTTCAGAGCAGCACCTTTCCACTGGTGAACCATGACAATGACAGGAGATGATGGCATCCTGGATGTCTGCTCTTCCTCTCAGTGCTCCAATGACATTAACCCTGTTGCAGATGGCACTGCATCCTGAGTGGCACTGCATCCCAAACCAGCTTGTTTATGTTCCTGTGCCTTTGGGCTTGGGCCGGAGAGTTGAACACTGTCTCCATAAACATTTCTGGTAAAATGGGTCATTAATTTTTTAAAATGTTTTACTGTCAAAACAGCAATATTAAGGGATGTTTGTTTTCTTTTAGCAACTTCCTCCAGCTTGCAGAAAATCTCTCTTTGGTTTTCAGCTTCTAAAGTCTTCCTGGTAGATATACTCACCACAGAAAAAGTTGGAAAGAAAAATTCTTCTCTCACCTCTCTAACATCACTGCTGTAAATTCTCTCTTCATTGACATTAGGGCAATGTTTTCATACTGAGTGTCTGTGTACTGCTAGGGAAGGAGGAAATGTGGGAATTTGAATATAGGTAGATGTTTACGGAGGCATAAATAGAAAAAAAAGATGCCAGTTACTGCTGAAAGGCCATGCCTGGGATTGGTATTTAATTGCTACTTTAGCTCTTTAGCTTTTTCATTCCTTTTTTTAAACATCTCTAATGATGATTATGTGCAAATAATGATAGCTCCAGCACACTCTGTATACCTCTTCTGGCACTCCAGGGATGATCAAAAGGAAAAGCAGTAACAACTTTGGTCAGCAGAGACAACAAATTTGATTAAATTTTTTTGAAGGACGGGTCCATGATAGAAAAAGGAGCATATTTAACACTCTTTTTTTTTTTTTTTTCTTTTTCAGGATCTTTAACACATTTTCAAATATTAATTTCCAGCTAACTCTAACTGGGACATGTACCTCTGCCAGCAAGATTGTTTTGGGGATATTAATCATTTTCTCTGCGGTCAGTAGGAGAAGATGCAGAGCTGAGTGCTGCCTGTCCAAGGCTTGAGATAACCTATCAAGTCTTTAGTCATGATACAAGAAAGCATTTTTAATGCTCTTAATGTTGCTGTTTTTTCCACTCTCATTTGTGCTGATCCTTACCCAGCTCTTTCTCATTTGTTTGTGTACCCATTTTTCTGTGTCTGTCTCTCTCTGTCTCAGTCTTTATCTCATTCTCCCATGCATTCTTTTTGGATTTTGTTCTCCTTGTGCTTCGTCTTTGTCTTAACTTTGTCTCTATTCTTTCTCTCTTTTTTTTCCCTTCGTCAATATGTTTTTATTCAGTCCTTTTTTTTTTTTCTGTTCTGTGTGTGCATCTGTTTCTTCCTCTGTGCTTTCCTTTCTCTACTCATCCTTCATCTCTTTCCCACTCTTTCTCTTTTTTCCAATTCCATTAACGAAAGTAGATAATAACTTGTGAATTCAAGTGGAACTTCATTTCTGAAACCGTACACTCGTGCTGGAACCCATTAAGCTCGATAGCGAGAAATGAGAGAAATCATAATTATCAGGCCAGTAAAATACATGAAACATAAAATTTGTCAGGGAAAGTAATTGAAATTATTGGAGCAGTTGGGTCCTGGTGCTGTGCAGACCCTCAGTGATAATGGAAAGGTTACGGGCAATGTTTAGCAATGCTGATGAGGCCCAAGGTGACTCAACACCACCACAGTCAGCAACTTTATGCTCTGCTTACATTAATTTGCTAATCCATCTTTGGAAATGGCCAGGCTGAGCAGCGCGTCGGGGTTCACAGAACCCCTGCCAAAGAGCTGGTGTAGCCAATGTTGCAAAACTTTTGCTTTCGTTTTCCCATTACTTCACCTCCCTCTCATCTGCTCCTTTTCACATCTCTCTTTCTTTTCCCTTCTTTAGTCATGCCATCCATTTCCCACTGGAGCCATTTTAGAGTCTGTCTGTACAGTCACAATATGTTGATTATTTAGAGCTTGTACCGAGGCAGCCCCATCCGTTTCCCTAGCATTCCCCTCTGAGGAGCTGTATGCACTTGCAAACTACCAAGAATGTCCAGGAGCCGTTGCTGATGTTTCCATTCTCTCTTTGTGGGTGGGGAAGCTAAATCAAAGGAAACTGAAGTTGTCAAGATCCAAGCTGGACATAATTTATTTACATCTTTGGTTACATTGTCCCTCTTCTCTCAGCTCTTATTCCTTTCTTGACTACGGAGATTGCAAGGGCTTTGGCAGAGATAGTGCAGCTTTCAGTGCAACCAGCCAGGGGATTTGTGCCTATGCTAATTTAGTGTATGTTGAGTATCCCTTTGGATTCTGTGTTATATAATAAAATGTTATTGCATCTGCTTCAGCAAGGCAGCCTTGAAAAATTGGCACGGATGTTGATCCGACAAGGTACAAAATCTATTCGCCCACTCTCATAAAGGCAAACACTAATGAACTATTTGTTCTGTGTGGAGAGAATGATTTTGCAGGGCTCCTTGTTTTTGAAAGGGAAGGAGATGAGCAAGGAGAGAGAGGAAATAGCATCTGCTTCTCTTTAGAGCCTGAAACACACTGTGAGAATTACTGAATCATCTAGCTCCCTCTTACTTTCTTTCTGAAGGGTTAATGTTATTTGGAGAGGATGACATAGTGGTTTGTGTTTTCTCCTTAGAATCACTGTTGGGGGGTGACACGCGTAAGCCTGGATCAGAGCTGCCTGGTCTCGTTTTTTCTTTGTGTACCTCCCATCTACCCTCTTCCTACTTGTTTTCTGCCCAGTGTGTCTGCCCAGGGGCAGATTCACTCTTATGGAATTTCAATGCAGCCATGTGCAGTTCACAGATCATTCATGGGCCATTTTCAGGCAGACTAAAATGTTCTCTGCAGGGCATCTGCTTCAGTCCCATCTAGCACAGGTATCATCACCCTGTTCCAGCTGCCTGCTGTCAGGCTCCTGCAGTACAGGTTGAGGCTGCTCCTTCTGAAAAGACCTGAAAGCCATCTACGCAGCATGGGCAGGGAAATAATCACATTAGTGGAATCCATGTGGCAATAGTGGTAGATTCTGTTACATTGCCTGTAGCTTCCTTTTTCTCTCTTCAGCCAGACTGCTTTCCCTCCTAACTGGTTGCTGCTGTGGAACCAAGTGCATTTCAGTAGCACTGTATCATAAGTAGTTTTGTGGGCTGCTCTGACGGGAGGGGTCTACCTTATCCAACTAGATGCATGATTAAAAATGATAATCTGATAAAACAAAAAAACCCCTGCCAATTCTAATGAAATGAAATCCTTTCTCCGACAATCTTTCCCCAGATGTGCTGCTGAGCCTGCCATTTTCACAGCAAATATACTTAGTGCTGCTAGGTTTCCAACGGCAGAAAAAATGGTGTTTAATGAACTGTCCGAACAACCTCTTAGCAGCACCAGTAGGAGTAGCACAGCTTATTAAGGTTGATGCCTTGGCTCAAAGCAGAGCTCCTTATTATGGGGAATATGTTACATACAGCTTGTCCAAGAGGCCAATTGTAGATATCACTTCTATTACTATTGCCATTAATACTTTATTGATGGTGATTTTAAAACCACTGGGTAGGACTTAGAAGATGCAATTTAAGAATAATCTATGGCCTTTTTTATGGCAGTCTCCCCTGAAACTCTTGTCGGGTGCTGGATTTAAAAAGTCCCTGTGCAGTCCCATCAGAGAGAACAAGAAATCCAGAGCTGTAATGCCAGTAGATAATAGAGAAGTTATGTGGCATTGGAAGAAAATGAGGCATCATTAGAAATGGCCTGGGAACAAGAATTATCACCAACTCTTGAAATGGCTGGACTGGAATGCAGTTTTTTCCCCATGACACATGGGAAGATGGTCTTTACATTTTAGGGACTGAGAATTATATTGCTATTTCTGTGCCTGGGAGCCTGGTTTCACTAGGTGGGGAAGTTGTGAGGAAGCCTGGGGGATGATGGAAGAGAGGCGATCATTTCTTCCTTGCTGAATTGTTTTTTGCTTCTGGCAAAATGTGGTCCTGCTGTTCTCTGGCAGTGTAACCTCTGCTCCTTCTGCATTGGCTCTGACCTAGCAGGTGAAAAATAGCTTAACAAGAAAAATGTAGTGTCCAGATTCCTATATTTTCACCACCCCCTTAGAGGCAGTTTTCTGTCTTAAGGGATGTCTCGGAAGCATCTCCAATGGTGTCAGCTATGGCTCCCCATTTTCCTGGGAAGTGGTGTCTGTCAAGCAGCGTGCTGTCTCTTGGCATCGTGCTGTCAACACATGAATTTATGATAAGCCTTGTGAGCATCCTTCTGCCCTGAAAGACCACAACAGCTGAAATGTATTTGTAAGAACTTCTGATTTTTATTTTTTTTTTTTAATATAAAAAATAGGAAACAGTTTTCTGCTGTACTGGTTGCAGAAAAAATTCTAGAAATGTTATGCACAGATTTAAAAATTCAGGGGGAAAATTAGGGGAAAATGTCAACATTATTAATACTGATTATTTTTAGAGGATGGGGGTTTTTTTGTTGATTTTGTGGGGGTTTTTGTTGGGTTTGTTTTTGGTATTGACAATAATTTGTCACATGAATGGAGATTCGATAGAGTTGCTTCAAAACATAAATCCCAGATTATGGTACTTAGTCCCCTAAGATCATTATGGGAAATGAAATCTTATGTTTTTTCTAAACCTGTTCTGTCAGTACAATTTTTTGTTAAGGTACTCAAATAGGGGAGGAGAAGTAGATTAATTTGTTTCACTGTAGCAAGCTATTTTTTCTCTTATGAGACTTCATGCAGTAGCACAACTGAGAACTGTGTAAGTTGAAAATGCTACAAAGTAATGTTTAAATCCAAGAAAAGATCATTATTTCTGTTATGAAGATATTAGAGGGGAAATAATTCTGAGGCCATCTCTTTTTACAAGGGAATGAAAAGAATTTTTGGTGGCAGTGAAGTTTTCTGGCTTCAAAACTTTTTTTTTTTTTTGAAAATTATAATCAAAGCTGCAGAAAAAGAAGACTCTGAAGTGGCTTAATCTGCATATTTTCTCATTAAAAAAGAAAACATTTAGTGGATTTTCATGCAATAATATGAATTGTCCAGATTTTTTATAATGGACCTAAATTTTTAATGTGACTGATCCCGCAGTCTAGTTATAACTTCCACAGCTTAATGAAGTCCAGTGAGAAGGACTGCAAAAATGGGAGCATCTCAACCTGAGCTACCAAATAACTATCAGAAAATGTAAGTGATGGGATTAGCCTGTAAGGGGACTCTTTAAATGTTCACTTGTCCCTTTAAATTCAGGAGCTGAGAGAAGATGGAAATAAAGCACTCCAAGCAGGATTCCTGCTTCTGATGCTTTGTTAAAATGTCCATTTTAAGAAAAAAAATGTCTCTAGGTCAGTCTTTTGAGGTCTTGAAATGTTTTGTCTTGTGTGGGTGCTGCTGGCAAGCTGTTCATAGACACTAGTGCATCAAAGTGCCCAAACAATGGGGCATTGCTGGGAGCAAGCAAGAAGATGAATTGCAAAGCAAGTGGCTGCTTAGTGCATATTAAAACAATTCACAGGCAAACACAGGCAGAGAGACAAGGGCCCAGTTATGATCCACCTCAGCTTTCACTGCTATATGTGGAAGAAGGGGGTGTGCATTAGAGAAGTATGTTTTGTCCATCTGAAGAAAAGTGAACCAAACCAAAAAGCATCCAGGCCCAAGTGTGCTGAGTGGGGCTAAGTGGCAAGTGGGTTTGGACCTTCTGCCATCCCTACATTTTTGGGGGGTTTTTTTGTGAGTCCCTTAGGGGCCTTGGTGTCATTATTCCAGACTTCAGCACTGTATGGTGGCTGTAGAACCAAGGGGCTGTAACACTGAGAGACCTGGGTTGTGCATCAGTTCCTCCATTTGTCCAGCTGCTTTTTGCACTCTGCCTAAGCTCTCAGATGGATAGCTGGGGATGTTGGTGAAACTGAAGCGCTTTGTGACTCAGTTCTCAGCTTACTACAAATGGAAATAATGGAAACATTATTCATGTTCAAATGCTGTGATGATTACCAGTGCAAGTGCATACTGCAATATTACTGCTGCCTCTTTCCACAGAAAGTAGGGATTTTGCCCCAAGGTAAAAAATAGATACAATAACACATAGGCATTTGTAGTAAATCCAATTTTTCTCATATGGCAGAAATAGATGCAGCCAGTTAGAGCAGGAAAAGACAAATTTCTTGGATTAGTAATTTCTGGAGTACCTCGATCTTTCCACCTTGGTGCATTCCATCCTTCTGGTGTTGCTGGATAGGTAACTGTGGAGAATCTCAAGCTCTCAGAGTGGAGAATCTCAGGCTCTCAGAGTGGAGAGGCCAAAGGGGACTTCTAAATAGAAAATTTAGGAAGAAGAGTTCTACTTCAAATCTCGCTGTCTGGATCACACTTGTCTGGATCACTCATGTCTGAACACAAGCACAGATGACACTGGAACATCAGTGAAATGAGAAGCAGCTGATGGCACAAATGCTTTAGTAATTGTGTTGTTTCCTGCAGGCTGATAAGACTTTGCCTTGAGTTGTGAGCTTGAGCAGTCTTCCTACACAAAGGTACAGTGTATTTGTTTGCTTTCTGTAGAAACCTTCTGGGCTCCTGGCACAGCTCTGTCCATGTGTCTTAGGAGCAGCACAGGCAGGTCCCAGAAGGTGGATGAAGGGTATTTTAAAGTTACCAGCAGCAAACAGTTCACAGGATTGGGAATAAGTTGTCCTTCTCTTGTTTTCTCCTTTCCCCTGTGAGAATATGGCAGTATGAAATATGGAAAAGCCCCTGCTACTCTTTCAGGAGTTATTACTTGGATTATTATGCTCTTCCTTCTACCACTATACCAAGCTATTACATTTAAATTAGTTTAAGCACTGGTTCAGCAAAAGCTGCTCCCATACTGATGATTAGACACATGCCAAAGAAAATACCTCTCTGTTGTAGAATTCCTGACAGTTTGAAAGTTAATCAGGAGCTGTGTTTTAAGCCTATTCAAGTTGAGACAAATTGTGATAGCTTTCAGTGAACCTTCTCTATGCTCCTAAATATGATTTTGTTGTTATTACTTCATTTCAGAAGGCTGGGAAGGCTTGTGGGTATCTGCCTTTTAGAAAGAGATGGCTGGTTGTATGATGACCTCTCTGTGTCAGATGTTGTTTCATGTTCCATTTTGTGAACCACTGGGAGAAGAGAATTGATTTGACAAGTTTAAGATTTCCTCAGAATTAGTTGTCATTCAGAGTTACTTGCTGGCTAACATCCATAAAGATGTTTCTAGGTTTTGAATAATATTTAACTAATAGAGTGTTTTCCATCAGTTCACCAGGTGTCTGATTACGCCTGCTAGATCTGTGTTGGCAGTCCTAGGTTGGCAGGTGACTCTGTTCTTCACAAGGGATATTGTGTTTCATATAATGAATTATAAACTTCCTATACACACACACACACACACACACACACACACACACACATATCTATATATCTATATATCTATATATATATAAAGATATTAAGACTCTGGCAAGAAATTCACTAGCTGTAGAGTGCTGGAAGTGAACAAGACAAGTCATCTTATACAAAATGCACACATTTGTGGAATAATATTTTTGCTGTAATGACTTAAATGTATTATTTTCTTTGCAAGTTATGTCAGTTCTGCGTGTCTGAAGCATCTATGGAATATATTGTAATTACATAGCTTTGTGTGTGTACAGAAGCTGCTGAGCTGAGCATCCAAGCTGTGGAGCATTACAAGTTACTAGAGCTTATAGTTCAGTACAAGTGCAGAGGCATATGTTTCCAAAGAAATAAAACCTGCCTTCCATCGCTGCAGATGTGTCAGACTTTTGAGAGGCAAAAATAAGGATCAGTAAATTAGCAATTATGTGGTGTGATGAAAACAAGATATCCTCATTCTCTTAGAAGCATTGAAGCATCAAAATGAAATAACTCACACATATCCACCAAAGGCCTCATTTCACCTTAGGAGTTGTTTGTGTTTTCAGGTAATATATATATCTATGTAGAACAGGTCAGTACCTATAGCACTGTGAGCTTTGTGTTCTCTCTACACCTGCTACTTACTGTTACACCATAACAGCAGTTCTGTGATGGATTTAAAGTTGCTTGCATAGCCTTTTATATGTCCCAATGTCAGCTTGGAGGTATTTATTCCTTAACTTTCAATAGCATGTACTCATTACCTCAAGCAACCTGAAAAGTTAATGTTCTTGGTGCTGTTCAGGTATCCCAACTTGATGTAATTGAGGGCCACACTGGGAGGAGGAAACCAACACAGGGGAAAGGGAAGAATTTTCAGTGCACAGGGGAATTTGCACATCTTGATGAGAAAGTACCAAGCAAATTCTCTGAGGCCGAGTGTCCAGGCAAGGTAGATAGAAGTCAGTTGCTACAGGAATCTCAGGGAAGCTCAGCTGTAGGATTCTTTCCAGACACGGTTCAAGACTAGACATTATCTGTAGAAGAAAACAGCTTCAGTTGCCAGAAATAAAAATGAACATTTCTGTGGGTTCTGGTGAGGAAGATGTGGAAAATTCCCATTATCAGGTGGGAAAAGGGTAGGAAATGTGTGGAGTATCAGGGCACAAAACCCAGACAAGCCATGGTGACATTCCAATTTCCCAATAGTATTTGTTAGATAAAAATTTCCAGTGAAATATCATGACAGTGCAGCCTACTCCCACATGACATCTCCTACCAATGTGTGGGTTGTGAGCACCTGCTTGCACCTTATGCTGCTCCATACTTGCTCCATACTGAGAACAAAATTTCATTTGGAACAGAAGCAGCTCAAATGTATCAAATGTACTGCTGCCCTGCAGCTCCCTCTGCTCTCCCAGTGTTGGACTGTCCTGGGAACCAGAAGTATCCCATACCTTTTTGAGCCAGGATGATATTTTGGAAGTACCTCTGAATGCCTTTTGTGAGGGAACGTGAGCTGTTCTTTATTTAACTACTCTGAGCTGTTGCTATTACATCTGTTTAATATTCCTGACTTGTTTCAGATCCCAAAGTTTTAGATATTTAATGCAAAACAATAAAGGGGAGAGGGGACAGAACCCTCTCACCAGTCATTTGTCTTCATCACAAGAGGTGCTCATCCCTCATTTCCATGGTGATCATGTAATTCTGTGTTTTGTTGAAGCTACACCTCCCTCTCAGTTACAAAGGAGGAGATGCTAAAGGGGAGGCCAATGTAATTACTAACCTTTCAGCTCTTCAGCAGCCCTAGGGCTTATCTATTTTCATCAAGAGAGTATTGTGCCTAAAGTAAGAGGACCTGGCAGTTAAGGGAGTTGTGCTTCATGGAAGGGTAAGGAAGGCAGCACTGCAGGAGAGGTTTGCTTACCTCTAGAAGACACCAAACATGAGACCTGAGTGGAACATTTTGTACAGCACTAACTGCAGTTGGAAAGGTCTAAGGGCTGGTCCTGCATATATATTCTGTCTCTCACACATGCAGTCATACAAGTACTCTCACAGACAATCTGGAGTAGCTCCAGTTAAATAAGTGAAATTATACAGCTGTAAAGCAGGGTGAGGTGGTAGTAAAATTGGTCCTTTTTGATGTTAGCTTGCAACAATACATTTTCAACTTCCTTCATATGAGGGTGTTTTTAAAACAAGCGAATGAGAATTTAGAGGAGAACTAAGAACGAATCTAACTTCTGTGAGCGCCAGTACTACCTTATCTCAAAATGGAAATGTGATGGGTCACTCCACCTCAAGCAAACAAGGACTGAATCTATAAATCAGCATGAATTTCAGGTACCTGTTTAAAATTCAAGGGGACAGACATGTTCTGTGAGTGGCAGGACCTTCCCTTTGAATGTAAACAGCACAGTGAGACATTTAGTATTAGTATGATCACTGATGGGTATGCAAAATAAGCAGCAATACATAGTTTGGGGACCACAGTCAGCTATGGAAGAAGTGATCACAGCTCTTGGGAAAATTCTTGATTCCTTTTCATTCCTCAGAGGGTATGAATGATGTTGCATAATAATCAAAGGGAAGTAACTGGGAAGAAAGATTATTTATTCTTGTTTATGTGCAATTTCTTCTTTTCCTTTCTCTCGCTGCTATGTGTAAATAGAAATAAATTAGAGCAAAAGAAGTTCAGTAAATCCTATCTCTACTGGGTTCAGGGTGGGTCAACAAGTCTTACACTGGGGCATGCTCAGCACACTCCTAGTCCAGCCACTGAGGTACTTGCATGTCCCACTTCATCACCTATAAAGTGTCATTTTTTCTCTAAACCCTCAGCTTGAGGCAATTTGAAGACTTTTGGAATGTTGCTGGTAGGAACATTCCAGCGAATTCTGAGTTGACTGCAGAATACCTGTCAGACGAGCTAGGAGCAGAAGTGCTGTACTTGTCAAGTATTAATATCACTGAAACTTTCCCAAGATCTTACATATAAATCATTATCTCCTTCCTCCTCTCTCCCCCACACACCAGCTTGTCTGTAGACTTGGACAGTAACACAGCCACAGGGAAGGACTGCTTCTGGCTTTTGGTTCTGCAACACAATTAATTAGTTATGAAAGTTATTTTAGAAATGTTATTTCCATCCCGTTTCCTATAACATCACAGTAGTGTATGAGATTGCTAGAAAATCATGCAAATTTTATCAGCCATTCCATAACTGTTGTGGCATTGACTCTTTTCACCCAAAAGTCATTGCACCAGTCATCAAGTGATCACATCAGTGAAGTGTTTATGTATTGTCCACAGCAATTTTCCTCAAAGCACTGTAGAACCCATAATTATTGCAGGGAGAATAATGTTTTACCCATTAGACCCAGAAACACTCTGAAGGATAGTCTATAGCACTGTCAACTTTTACAAGAAAATTGCCACTAGTTCAATTTAACTTGATATTGATGCAGGTGGGAGACAGAGCAGACAAGGTCATGGTATCCAGGCTTGGATTTTACAACAATTTCATACAGTGCAGTACTGATTGCAACAAACATATGTTAAAATGTCAGGGTGAAATCCTTAGCCCTATTAAGAGTTGGACACTTGCAAGAGTTGGTCAGCTGCATTGTATATGAGTGACTGGGAACGGTAGAGTTGGTCTAATGAGCTTCTTGCTTACATGATAAATAAAAACTAACTGACTTGAACTAGGTCTGAAAATTAAAAACTAAAGTTAAAAGCCTGAGGAACACAGTAATTGGATTTGTGGAGGTGATCTATCTCCAGCGTTATTTCTTCCCACTTGCCTCCTATGGATTTTTTTGATTGATACACCACTCGGAACTGGTAGTGGGATGAAAGAGGGGTGCAATAGGGGAGGCACAGAAAAACAAGTGAGTTATTTCTCTGTGTGTCTACTTCTAATTTTACAGAAACAGCCTCTGACTTGTGGGGAAACAAAGCAGGGGTTCTCATCAGTGGGAATTCATTCAGCAAGAGCAACTGTTTGACATGGAGGCAGAACACCTCTGACCCAAGGCAAAACTGAGATGATCAGAAGTATAGTGCTCATCTGCAAGTCCTCACAGGCTGGGAGATACTCCTACTAACACTCTTTGTAAATCAGGACTTCACATGTGAGGCTGGAAATTTTCAGGGAACATCCTATGAAAGGCAAAGTGATGGCACCTCTTTGCTTGCATTTAAAATATTATGAGCAAGACCTTTTTTATATATATATATATAAAAATATATAGTATTACAGCATAGCATAGGCTTCCAGGCTTGGAAACTCTTCCTCTTTTGTTCAATATAATCATTTCAATGCCATGGCTTTATTTATTGCACATTATTTTACCTTAATAAACCCTGTGGACTTAGAGCTGTCATCCCCAAAATCTGAAACATTAACCACTTACATGTGCATAAATACCAGCTAAAAAGAGGTTGAGATATGAGCAAAATGAAGAAAAGTTGTAAACATGAGTAGGTCCTCCTGGGCTGTATTGTCTAGAATATAAGAAACAAACAAAAAAGAGTTGACTGTGTCTTGGAGGAACAGAGGATATTCAGGATGCAAGATAGTGGACATGGTGCTTTTCTTCATGGGTATGCAAGTGGGTTCAAAAATAGCAGAACATGGGAGGGGCAAAACCTGAGAGCTTGCAGCTCTGGTAGGTCTTCAAGATTTGAGAGCACTGGGTTAGCAAGACTTGCAAAAGGGAAGATATTTAAAAGCTGTTTTGTCATTGGTAGAAAAGCAGCATATGATGTTACCTTGGCAAACTGAGATGCTCTGTGTTCAGCAAGAGGTAAGGAGGGTTTTTAAAAGTCTGGAGAAAAATCTTCCCTAGAATCAGTGTGTTGGTGAATGGCTCTGCAGAGGAGCAATCCCCTGCAGGGAGGCATGGTAAAACTCTCAATAATAGCTACAGACGCCTGCAGTCTCTTGTGTATGTCAGCAGCTAAATCTTATTTCTTCCTGGGATCTACAGTACTTCTGTTCATTGATTTGGTGAGGAAGGAGTAGGAATAGGTGCTTCTGTAAAACATCCTTTTTTTTCCAGTCATGCAAAATTTACATTTAAAGCATCCTGTAGCTCAGTCTAATTCATCCTCAAATTCTATGGCAGGCAACTTTTTTAGGTATCAAGGTGACTCTTTGCATGACATCTGAAAACTGTACCCTTACAGTCACACAAAGCAGACAGAAGTGGTTTGGGGAGGGGGACTGTGGAGCCCTCCTTGGGCTTATGGGGAGGTGTAGTTTTGGGTACTTCAGGGGGTCTCCTGTAAGGCAGGTCGAGATTTTCATGAGAGCAGAGCTTTCAGAGATCATGACAGTATTTGGCTCTTGAAAAGCTCTCTAGTCCATCCTTCAGCTCAGGGAATGAGCAAGTTGCTTTTGCCATTCTGACAGACCTTCGTCAACCCTGTTCTTCTAAGAAAAACTGGTAGAGAGGTTCTATAAATGCCTGAGGTAGTGAACTTCTAGTTCTTGCTCTTACGGATAGAAATTTCTTTTGAACATCTAATCTTATTCTGTTCAGTTGCAAATTAAATTAATTACGTCCTGTTCTATCCTCAGCAGACATGGAGAACAATTGATCACAGTTGTCTTCACTGCGTTTTGCATAATGAGAAACTGTTATCTTGTCATACCTCAGGTTTTCCTAGACAAAAAACCTAGTTTTTGTTAAAAAGTTTTTAAACTTTTTTCTTTTTTTCTTCTCTTTTTCACCCCCTTTTTTTTTCCTTTTTTTCTTCTATATTCTAATGTCCTATTTCTTGAACTTTTTACTTTTCTCAGTGCTGTGTTCATGAGTCTTGTTTAGTCAAGTCTTCAGGTGCTAAGTATTGAGCAGGTGACACTCAGACTTGGATACAGTTGTGGTGGGATGCTAGGGGTGATATGTTTTCAAAAAAATAACATGACAATAAACATGAAATGGCAGTTTTGTCACCCTTAATTTATTTTGTATAGTATTATTGACAAACAGTAGAGGATTTAGAATCACATCTTAATGTATCGTCTGCTTCTTTGTAATACCTGGACAGATTATTTTTCATTTTTATGAATAAAAAGCAAACCACAATATTGTTGTGAGGCTCAGGAGGACTAGTAACCAAATTTCTTTTCAGTGGTGAATGCTTACTAACCGTGAGTGGAACAACTGAATATTTTTTTGCCTTTGTGCAAGGATAAGTAATACAGTTTCAGAAGATTGGGAAGTAAGCACGTAGAATAGTCTTCCCAGTCTCTGTCAAACTAGTTGCTAAAGCCAAACATCAGCAGAAATGACTTTGCATCACTGAGGAGTTGCTGGGTGCCACAGACTGTTTGCACAGACAGCAATGCCATTAATTCTACCTGGTGTCCTTCAAAGATCCTCGTTTACTTGTCTGGTTGCAAATGGAGCATCCAAAAACCAGTGCTTCCTCCTGAAATGTGGCCATTCAAACGTTCATGTTTCAGAAGGAATATGAGAGGCTGAGTTATTCACTGGAGTGTTTTGAGCAGCCCTAGTGGAAGAATCCATCATGAACTTATAAAACAACCTTCACCCTTCTTTCTCTCTGGGGAATTGTGTATGAACAATGTGGGATCTTCTTGAATTATTCAGTATTGACAATCATTTGTCAAATAATATCTATGAATAATTTTTTATGTTGCACCTTGTCCATGATCTGCTTATTGAGAATATTTGAAATCAGAGCTGACTGATTAGCTGTGATTGCACATATTGGTTACCTAGGGCAGTGCTAGTCCCTGATGGGATGAGCCTAGGCCTTTGAAGCACATTTACACAGTGAATGCTTATGATTAAAAAATTCTTTACAAATAATCTCTAATGGCCACTAAAAATTGCTGTTTCTGTGAACACTTCTGCCAGTAAACTAATTAACTAGAATAATTACTCAAAAAGAATACAAAAGGGGGAGCAAAGCAAGGCAGACCAATTTGTTTTCAAATCAGAATGAATTTTGCTGAAATATTCTACTCTTCCCCAGTCCTTTGAGACTTGGCTGTGTAAGAATATTTTGTGATCTTGATAGGCCTTTTTACTCCTGAAGATTTAACAACTGTTTCTGGCAGGAAGGATCTTACGGATGCAGTGTTGTCATGTCTGTGATTCCTCGCTGCTCTGACCCATTTCATACTAAGCAGATAGAAAGGAAGAAATTGCAGAGTTCAATAAGCTACTCAAATGGTTTCTTTTTCTTCTGAATAACCAGAGAAAAGCAGCGGGTTAAACATGGAATAAATGGATATAGATAGCCTAGATTATTTGTGCCTGATTATTCTAAAGTGCTTTAACACTCTTTGGTAAAATAGACAGAGCAGACACTTGCATTCCAGGGATCCCATGGGCTTTGATTTTACTGCTCTTGGTTTTATATGTGACTGCACAGGGAGAGAAGGTGAGCCTCATTTTTAACTTCCTTCAGAGGCAGAAGCTTGTTTTCATGTTGGGTGATTAGCTTTCGAAATCATGCTTAAGTAGATGTTTAGCTGTAAATTCGCCATTGTTCTGTCAGCTTTAGCTCCCTTTGGTTTGGTCTCTTTCCTTCTTTTTCTCTTTTCCCCACTCACTCAGGACATAAACTTTAATGATGAGATTTCATGCTCAGTCAAGTTTTTGAAAGCCACTTATTTGAAGCATCAATCAGATTATATACCTGCCCTGGCTGGGTGCCTGCTTTTCCCTCCCTACAAGGGGCTGATGGTCAAAAATATATAATGAACTACTATTGACAGCTTATCAGACTATCACCTCTCCTTCCCCTCCTGCCACAAAAAAAACTCTGAAAGTGATGGCTTAGTCTGTCACCATGGAAATTGTTATTGCCTGGCATTAGTCTAGAAAGTATAATTGTGTTTCCTTCTTAACACATCCACTGACACATTAGCTACCTTACCAGCCTTTACAGAAAAGGCCTGGTAAATTGGTAAACCTCTTCTTCTTTCTTTACTTCTGTCACTGACCTAGCACTGCATCTCATGTTTCTCTGTAGGTTTTTACCACTTTTCAGGTCAAGAGTTTCATTTCTGTTAGTCTTACTGCATGGCCTTTGCTGCTCTGGAGAAATGTAGGAGAATATTCCTACAAACAATAAAATCTATTCAATCATGCCAACAGTATTGTTGATAAAATACAGAGTCTAGCAGCTTACAGTTCATGTTAGGTAAATATAATTCCTAAATTGTGTTAAAAAATGTTTGGGAGCAGCTGAAGATTTGTTTCTGCAAGCATCAAGGTTTTTATTGTCCTAGTAACATGACCAGAAGAAATGTTTCTGTTCATTCCATGCCTTTTCTTCCTGTGCTGGATTTCAGTGCTAATGCATCCTGTTTTCCACTGACAGGAAGAAAAAGCCAGTATTTGTGTATGTGCTTGTGAGATGCCTGGGAATAAGCCCTAGCTGGAGCTTATGTCATTTATATGGCACACTGTACTGCCCGTCCCTGATAAAGGGGTCTCACCCCGGAGCACATCTGCTGGCCTTCAATGCAAAATTCCACAGCTATTTAAATTGCCAAAGGCTGCTGAAGAGCATGTGCACTGTGGCAGTCATCCCTTCCCCCCAGGTGGTTGTTGCCAGAAGAGAGGAAGGATGGACAAAGGGAGGCCAACTGTGACTCCATTTGATGAAGTTCATCTTTATAATCTTCATGTCCCAGGAATAGAATCTCCTAACTGTCATCAGCTCTGGATCTCTGAGGTCAGCCTTACCCACTGCACTGTGCTGCTTCACTCACTGCAGTGTGCTGAATACTGAATAGCTTTCTGTCCACCCCACTTCCAATGCAGCATTATTATTTGTCAATTGCTGTCTACCCAACTGCTGCTTTAATGACCTTTCTAAATGTAAAAAGAATAACCCATAAATATCTTCCACCAAATAAGAAAGTGCAGGTATTAGATAAAAGAGGTTTCATGATGTAGCTCTGAAGTAGAGCACAGTAGCTATCTCATAACACATCTTGGTTTCACCTGCCAATATAGAACAGGAAATAAAGAAAATAATTGTTGCCATTTCAAATCTTGAAGAGATTTCAAAGAGAGAAAAACTAATTATTGATATTTAAGTCTGTAAGGATATTGTGGCAAACAACCATAATTATTTCAAAACTGTCTCAAAATTTATCTGTTCTGCAGCTGACATAAGAAACCTTTACAAACATCAGATGTTCTGTTGGACAAACGTTTGGTGATTTTGAAGATGAATTTCATTTCACTAAATAATGAACGCTCTCTTTGATGAAAGAATTTGGATTTTTCTTTATTGTATTTTGTTCTTCGAGGCAAGTAAGCTTATTTTATTTGTAATCTCTTATATCCTTGAAGTGTCACTAATCCATAAGGTCTGCTTTAAATGAGTTGCTGCTAACTTAAATTGTCTAGGCCTCTGCTTTGCCACTTTAACGGGTTGCACAGCAAAATTAAGGTCATTAAGGCTTCCCACTCCAGAGAGAGAGTATGAAAAATGAGCAGTATGATGAAGGCCTGTCTTTTCATTGTTCACCACCTGAAGCTTTATTTCATGAGTGACTAAGAAATGGGCCACGAGCCGCCCTCTGCCTTTCTGCTGAGACTGTCTGAATTGTGCAGCACTGTTTGTTTCCTGGATTAAATGCTAGCCCTTGCTCTGTGAGCACCTCATCACACCCATAATTTATTTTCAGATTTGTTAGCGCCATCAGAACAGTCACCTGTTCTTCCCACTCTGTTGTGTGCAAGCCTGTATTCTCTAACACCTCCCTAGCTAGGCAAATACAGTCCCTCTGACAAACAGCTTGTGTTTTAACATGAGATAGAACAAAATGAAACTTCCAGCCCACATAATAGACAGCTTCTGCTTGAACATTTCTGTGCAGGTTTGTCCCTGCTTCAGGTCCTGAAATTACAAACTGTTTTATTCAATCTAATTCTTCACTAATCCCGTATCCTCCCCACCAACTCTGCTTTGCCTTTCACAGCTCTCTGTGTAATGCACCTCTGTTTAATGAGTTGAAGAGTCGTTTTCAGAGATCAAATACTGTTTTCAGTACACATATACCTTCATCTACTAAAACAAATTTCAGTGGCTTTGAGAAGAGTTGACAGTGTAGGAAAAAAAAAAAGACTGATGATGGGAAAGGTGGTGTGATTGCTGATTATTCAGATTTGGGAGGCAAGGAAGACTAGTGTTTTATTCCTCCAGTGTTCGGTGTATCCATCACTCAGACAGAATCCCTGTTAGTGGAAATCTAAGTCACTGGCCAAAGTTAATTAATTTGTAAATATATTTCATCTTCTAAGTGACAGCCCTTTCTGACAGAGGAGCTGATAGAAAGAGCAAAGGGGTTAAGGTGTCATGTAACACCACGTTCATCCCAGGAGACTGAGGTGACATCAACTAGTTCCATCTCCTCCACAAGCTGCCCTTCATAGCATGGAAATATGGTGATTAAAGTGAGGAGGGTAGCATTGCTCTTGATGCTCTGCTCCTTATTGCTTCACCTTTTGTAAGGAGAGTCCATCCAGAGCTGTGTTTGTATAACCTTGCCTTTTTCTTTTTTGTCAGTGATTCCTTCTCCAGTGAGCAAGAAGAGATTTTCTAGTTTTGACTGGAAGGTAATGCCTTGAAGGGCAGTGGTGACATGAATGTGTGCTTTTGAGATGTCAGAAGATCCATTGAGAGACTCTGAGAAACTTGAGAACTGGGCTTACAGTGATGCTATGAAGTTCAGCTAGGAAAAAATTCTGCATCTGTGGTAAAATAATCCATCATCAGTGCAGGTCAGGAACTGTCTCTTAGAGTATAAGCCCATCAAGGAAAGGACCTGGGGGTTAAGGTATTAAACAGATAGCTGAGTATGAGCCAGCAAAATAAGATAGTCATCTTCCTGTAGCCCAGTATAAGTGTGATTAACCGACATGGGTATATTCTCATTTTCCCCTGTGCAGCCATGCTGAGCCTGTGTGTGGATATTACATTGAGTTTAGACTTCCTAGTTCTATGGGAGCATTGAGAAACCATGGAGGGCCTCTAAGATATTCAGGAACCAAGAAGGCATAGATGATGAGGAAAAGTTGAGGGAATTCTGTTAATTTAGTCAGGTGAAAAGAGGCAGTAGAGTGAGGAAATAGTAACTGTTATTTGCTTGTTGACTAGCAAAAATAACAGGTACAGGCTCTTCCCAGGAATGGCAAGTGATAAAGCAAGGCTATCTTGGTTTTGGCTGACATAGAGGTAATTTTCTCCCTAGTAGCTGTTACAGTGCTCTGCTTTGGATCTAGTATGAGAATAATGATGATAACACACTGATGTTTTAGTTATTGTTGAGTATTGCTTCCTCAAAATCAGGGACTTGTCAGCTTTCCATGCTCTTGCCAGTGAGCAAGTGTGGGAGAAACTGAGAGGGGACACAGCCAGGAAAAGTGACCCAAATAGGCCAAAGGGATATTCCATTCCTGAGAACATCATGGCCAGTATAAAAACTGGGGGGGTTTTCTGGGGGGGACAGCCTGGACATTGGTTAGTAGTTGGTAAGCTGATTGTGTTTCACTTTTTTCTCTTGGGGTTAATAATTTCTCTCTTTCTCTCTCTCTCTCTCACCCTCAATCCCCCACTCTCCCCCTGCTTATTTTCATTACATTTTTATTATTAGTTTTAATATTTTATTTTGTTGTGGTTCAGTTATTAAATGGTTCTTATCCTAACTCATTAGATTTATCTTTTCTTTCTGATTCTTCTCTCCCTGCTGCAAATTGAAAATGACAAGGGGCTGTGTGGTACTTCGTTGCTAGTGGGGTTAAACCACATCTAAGAGTAGATAAAAGATGCAGGGTTTAGGTGAAATGTTAAGAAAACCTTCATCCTTGGGAAGGAAGTATTCCATAACAAAAGGTACAGAGATTGTTGCAATATCTCCATACTTGGAGGTTTTTAAATCTTGGCTGGACAAATCCACAACTGACTTGATCTAGGTTTGAGAGATTAGATTAAGTGGTCTCCAGGGTTCCTTTCCAAAAAGCATTTCTGTCATTCTGTCAGCTGAATTTGTTCACTTTGATATAAAGAAAAACAAAATCAAAACCTTTTTAAGCTGAAGTTGCCAATATATAAAATGGCCATCAAACCAAAGGCCTGCTATTCTGAAAAAATGAGCCTTCTGAAGCAGAAATAACAGTGTCTCTATACAGCAATTGTAGGTTGTCTAGGACTCAGTGCTGGTCCATTCGTGCTGTGAAAATCTGTTTTGACAGAGAGGAATCTATGCTTCAGCTTTATTTAAATAGATTTTTAATGAATTAGGTAGAAAATTTATGTATTATGGGCAGCATCTTTCCTAATGTAGTTTATTTTGCTGTGCAATTTCTGAACTGATTATCTGGGGCTACAAAGAAGTTGACACCACTAAAGTAACCCAACAGTGAAATAGGTGGTAAAGGGGGCATTAAAATCATCGTACTTATCTTTTGCAGTTACCATAACCTTCAGATTAGAGATGTTTGCTATTTTTGGAAATAGCAAAACAGATGGTCAGAAGAACTTCACTGGGTTGGCTTCCATTTTGTTCACTTTTTCTTTTGGAAGATAGAAGGGTTAGAAATACACTTGCTAGAAATTAAAGTTCAGGTTCCAGGTCTTAAGACTTATGACCTGCAGGAAAATCTAACTCTGCAATTACTATTTCCATATCTATTTTCCCTCCTTTCTTTCCTTCTTTCTTTTTCAAGAAAGTCTAAGAATTGATTTGGCTGTCTCTAGTTTTATTTTTGATGTTGCACTAAAGCATTTGCTGTGAGCAGTGGCTAAATTCTCTCTGCAGAGATTAAATATGTATTTCCTTCTTCTTGGCATAATGTAGAGCTTATACTGTGCGTAGTATAAAATTTATGGCACCTTAAATTGTTTACTTCAAGCCTTCTTGCCGGTTGTAAACAAAGGGAGCAGGAGGTACTTACATCTCTTAGCAACTTTAACTAGCTCTAAAATAAAAAATAAAAAAAAGTTTTTGATTATAGAACCTCCCAGTTTATTTCACATTTACTTTTTCTTCTTCCATTAATAAGTAAAGACATAATTTGTTAAACTCTTAGTAAGTGGGATTGAAGGGTCACCAGATTGCTAATAAAGGAACAAATTAAATATCAATACTAAATTAAAGTGTTGACCAGGCTAGAGACAACTGAAAAAAAGTATCTGTACTCTATTAGCAGCTTGGAAATCATGGAAAACTGTCAGCAGAAATCCACTGTCTTCCATAAATCATCCACTATCTTTGATGTGGCGGGCAAAAGAATTCACCAATGACAGTTGCTGTCATAGAATATATTTATTCTGCAAGTTTTTATTTTCTCTATCAGCTACAATGATGGACAATCATGTCTTGTTTCTTGAATGATGGCAATTTCTAAGAAATTCTACAATTGCTGCCCTTGAAGACTGCCTGTTTCATGATCCAATGTCAAAATCTATCTATATGCCTGTATAAAACACTTATCGCTGTGGTATTTAAGCACTCTACATGGATTAAAAATGAACAGTGAAGCTGCCTGGAGGATAGTCAGTAAAATCTACTTAAGTTTTGGATTTTGTGATATAATGTGATTTCATTGGGTTGACAGAGGGACACAAAGCAACATCAGACGCTTCACAAAAATTTGGGGGAAAAAGCTGTTCTTATTTTTTTTAACTCAAAAAGAGATTAAAGTATTGAAAAATTTGAGAATAAATTCTAGTTGTCAATGTGACTTAAACCTTGACATGCAAAAGAATAATGGGTTTTTACTTGTTTTTATGACTATGAGAGGTGGGTTTGTAATCACCCTATAATGGGCTTTGCCAGTAGAATGACACCTCAGTAGAGGGAAAATTCTCACTGTCCTGTTCCATTTTCCCTCACCACTGTGACAGTTGAGTTAAAAAATAATTATGGCAGCAGGTTAAACGATGGCTTCAGGATGAAAGCTCTTTGGTTTCCAAGACTTCCATTATTAAAAGTATCACTTCCAAAGGCAAGTTTCTTGACCCTCTCAGAAAGGGATCCAGTGTCATATGCAGCTCAACAAAATACAAACCCTGCAACATGGGAAAAGACACTCTTAGCTAATGACTTGACTCTGTTCTCATCACCTCAGAAACCAAAATTTTGCTAATCTTATGCAATCAGCCTATAAATTAGGAGTTCTTTAGACAATCTTGTAATCATTGCACTTGTTGTGGATAATTTGGGAGATATAAGTGATACATTTGATGTTATATACCTCTAATATCTTACTGTCAAGCTCTGAACTCATATATTGTTTCCAGAGCATATTTTTTCACTATAAAACTGTTCCACTTTTAACTCTTCTTCGTTTTGACTACATGGGCTCCATACTGACTTGAGACATACAAAAAAAGACAGAAGAAATCAATGCACTCAGCCAACACTTAAAATATAGGGATACCAATCCCCGTTGGGTAAATAACAGTGAGGAAAGGATAAAATTTCCCATAGTATCATTTCTGAGAGATGCCTTGTCAGGCTATTGGTTGCATCAAGATGACAGATATGGTGGAAGGAAATTAAATAAAGATTAGATTGTTGATGTCCCTATGGAATTGCAGAAGGCCCTCATCAATGGAGTTG
Organism: Agelaius tricolor; assembly: GCF_023055355.1. Taxonomy (NCBI): domain Eukaryota; kingdom Metazoa; phylum Chordata; class Aves; order Passeriformes; family Icteridae; genus Agelaius; species Agelaius tricolor. The sequence continues at coordinate 25,628,403 of NW_027269269.1, forward strand.
GCAAAGACATGTAGCTCTTGCCTCTCATTTGAGAAGAGTTTCTTTTCCCTTAGAGAACAGATATGAAGAGGGAGCTGAGTAGGCTCTGGGAGTCATGCAGGAACTGAAAGAATTGACAGAGGCAGATGGTTCCCTACACCTGTGTCTAAGGCCCACACAATTAAAGCAACATGCAGAGAGCAAAAATTTCTGTTGCCTTAATTCCAAGTATCTGTCTATAATTAAGGCATCTGCAAAATTCTGGCTTGTATTCTTGCCATCAACTATCTCCTTGGCACTTTGGAAAAAATAGCACCAATTTGTGTTGTGTTTGGCACCCACTGAGAAACTGTATTTTGGGATGATGCTGGAGAAGCTAATAAGGATGCCTGCCACAGCGAGGGAGTATGTAAATTCCATGGGGTAGACACTAACTGGGAAATTGTACAGACAGATTTGAAGGAGATTCCAGCTGTCAATGATATGCCTACTGTAACAAACTGAGGGAGCATGCAGGTTGGTAAGCAGATGGCTTTTTGTGGCTGTCCTGATCAACAACCTCAGATCAGATTCATCCAGAGATGCCCAGGAGAGATAGGATGCATGTTCTCAAGAAGAGTTAGAGAAATAAATGGCAACTAAGAACCAAGGTCTTAACAGACAGGTAGTAGTTAATGTTAAACACAAAGCTACCAGAGAAGGTACCAGAGCATTTATCTATATAATGTCCTCAAAACTGAAGGCCAGTGAGCTATGTATCATAGCTGCAGCAAAAGCTGAATCTCAGTATATACAAGTTGAGAAGGATGTCCTCGCTTAGCTCATGGTGATGAAAAATTTCCAGGATGTGTTTGTTGGAGGCTTGTATTAGCTGAAACTGACTGCAAGCAATTCATTGTGGTTTCCAGGAAGCACTGAGCAGACGCCTGCCAGGCGTAGAGGGATTATTTTTTCTGACCAACTGCAAATGTATGACTTGAAAACTGAATAGCTGAGGAAGAGGTCTGGCAGCTGCAGTTATACTCTTGAGCATTTGTAAGAAAGATTTATAAGAAAGCATTCAAACAACCAAGGATATGTCAATCCGATTAAAGAAAAAAAGAATCTCAAAAACCTTTCTATTATCAAAAAAAAAATGGAGTTGTCCTGATAATATAATTAAGGACTAGACCTTTTAGAAAATCAGCGAAACTATTGGCCAGAAGTTTATGTGCCCCAGTCCCTTTTAGGATTAAGTTCTCAATACTGCAAAGGATTTTGTTTAAGGGCACCAGGATGATGATCTGAAATGTGTTACAGGGAAATATGATTAAAATGATACATGAAGGTCATTTAAGGATTGAAAAACCTGAGAGAGGTCAGAGATATTTTCTAGCGTTCCTCAAATGAACAGTGATACTGAGGAAACTACCAAAGTGTCAGAAATAGAGGTCAGTGCACAGGTTGGCAGCACAGAAAAAAATTTGTCCTTGAGCTAGAGAGAGATAGATTTGCAGGAAAAAAGTCCTGGTTCCCTTTGATAACTTATGTGAGGATGGTGCAGCCAAACAGGTGTTTGCACATGTCAAATCAATTTTTGCTAGAAATAGCATATGTGATATTTTCTGAAAAAATGGGAAGTTATTATGGTTATGAAATGTATTACTCCCCACTTGCAAAATAGAGAAAACCACATGGTAAGTTGATCCAGTGTGGGAACATGAGTATGTGCTGCGACCCTGATCCTCAAAAGTATTCTAACCCCTATTAGTTGTACAAGATGGATGTGCTCTCAGGGCATTCCTCGGGGGCACTTTTTCCTTTGCATCACGCCTGGGGTGGGAATGCTATTAAGACTTCCTAATGGAGGAAACAGGCTAAAATGGTCATCTATGTAGTGGAAAAAAAGACTTTGGAGGTACAGTGTCCTGAGGGCATAACTTAATCAGATTTTGGAGTTCCTGAAAACTTCTGGGTGTATAGGCTGTATGAAGCCAACAGTAGAGATACAACTCATGAGCCCGATGGAGAGTTTTTGTTTGTGTACTTTCTGAATTAGATTAATAGGTTGGAAATTACATTTCACCCCAAGGTTTTCTCTAACACTGCTTACGATGTTGGAGCCCAGTTCTTGCAGAAGTACATAATGATCCATATCTGTTTTGACTTTTGTGGTGTGAAATATGATTTCATTAAGCATGTAAAGGGAACACTAAGGGCATATCAGATATAAGGAAAGAGTTGGAAGTTGTTGGAGAAAATCTTTGTCATTTGTTGTGTTTTTCTGATATATTTTTTCTGCTTGTGTGGCTTTTAAGTGTCCATGAGTGCACAAAATAAAGAGTTTTGAGACCAGTGCTAATGAAATGCTGCTCACTGCTTTGTGTAGAGCCTTTTACTTTTCAGAAAATACACAGGGGAATGGCATGCCTCATGTGGGAGGCTGTACTACACTTCTGCAGCACTTGCCAGTGTAGGACCAGGGAGTTTGGCCATTTAGCTCTCTGCCCACTATAAATCCACTCCTGATCTTATCTAGAGTAGATATTTTATACTTTCCCCACTTGTCGACTTACAGTCTCATTGCAGGTCTTATCTCAGATTATCCCTCTGATTCTTTCCTACCTGTGCAATTTAGTCTTTCCCCTTCTGTAGCCATTTATTATTTAATACTCTTCTGAGGTCGTGTTTTGTTTTCAGACTCTGTAAAGCTGCTTAGAAGGGTGTGCATAAAAGAGCTGTATGAGCACGCTCCTTTGTAGCTGTTTCACCCAGGTTCTGGATTTTAGCACAGGTGGACTATATCCCACAAATTACCTGACACCTCTGTATCAGAGAGATGGAGGCAATTATCAAGTGTGGCACCCATGCAGGCAAGTTGCAAAAGCCTCTGTAGCTGCAGATGAGCAGTAGAAACATGCTGGCATTGCATACTCTGCAGTTACTGACTGAACAAAATAGGAGTCACATCAATTCAGAGTTTCACTTCTGGGAAGGAGGCAGCTCTTTCAGTTATTGGCTTGGAATTAGCATGGAATATACCTATATAGACCTATTAGGTCTTAGTAGAAAGCCTGCCAGTTTTCATTATTTCAGTTCAAAATGTCAGCTCCTGGGGTATTCAATAGAGTTGCAGCATCTATGTTGTTTGTATACTTTAATTATGTAAATTACATGTCAGTAATGTGAAATCCCGGGTGGTGGGGACTAGCACATCACAGGCAGTCTTCTAACAACATTGTTAATGGAGAAGAAATGCTGCCTTGCACGTGTGCTTTCAAAAGCTGTCAATATTTGGTGCTTGCAGAAGCTTAGACGGACAGGAGAGAAGAGAAACTATTCACTGCCTCAGAGCCATCTATCCAGCCTAAGTCAGGAAACAACAGCTGGTAGAGCAGACAGACAGACAAGGCAGCACAAGGTAGTGGTCCCAGTACAGTTGAGTGGCCCACAGGCCTACCTTACTTAAGAAATAACTGTTTAAGAAAGAAACATAAGGGTGCTGAAAATAGTAGGGGTTCTTCATTCTGTCTCATTGCTCTGGCAGAAAGGGGAAATTATTTGTCCTGGTTTTGTAAAGGCTTGGAGAAATCAGTGCTCTGTGATACAGTGCTGCCCAGCTATTGCATTGGAATGCTCCATGAGCTGCACCACAGGGATGCCTGAGCAGTTTCCAGGCCTGCCTGTCTTTGTGCTGACTGGTTTTAGAGATGCTGGTATCAGTGCTTGCCATGTACCCAGGATTTTGTTCATCCTTACACAGAGCGGATACTGCAAGTTGCTGAGTACCCTTTGTGACACAAGGCACAAGACCACATATAAGCAGCCTTTTCCCTTCAAATAGTTTTGTTTCTCTCATCAGGAGACACAGAGGACTCTTCCCTTTCTATTGCTCCCATGGTCTGCATACAGCTCTTGGCACAGGTACAGCAAGGTGCTGTAGATTCAGATTTTTGTTCAAACAGAAGAGGTTGCTGGCAGTGGATGGGGTGGCCAGCTTCTCAGTTAGAAAAACAGGTTGCCAAATATTTTAACAATTGCTGTGTTAAATTTGCCTCAAAGAAAGTTTGGAAGAAAAATTAGTAGTGTCTAAATTTGTGTATTAACAAACCCTGTCTTTTAAGAGAGTTTCCCCCACCCTCCACCCCAGCTCCTTCAGGGGTTAGCAGGCAAGTAACCAAGTAAGCATATGAAAAGGAGCCCATGCCATTTCTTCTATTTCTTCTGCTTTTGCCATGGATAACTGTCCTTCTGCCTGTCCCTCAGCTCTGAAACACTGTCAGCATCTCCACAGCACCTGTATCCCTGTTCAGGATTGTTGTGCCTGCCTACACACCCCCCATTTCCCACAAAGTGCTTCTGGCTTGCAGGATACAAGAGGAGGAGGTTGATTGAAGCCTCTGTGGAGATAAACAAACACGTAGCAGCTGTGGGAGACATCTCCATTCCAAAAGGTTTAGGAATATACCTTCTGTTTGAATTTTCTCCTAATTTCTATTCTCAGGGAAAAGAAAGAAAAAAAGGACTTGAATGCTCTCTTGGGCACAGACTTTCAGAGTGGCCATAATGCATGTCACTCTGTTTCTGTGTTTCATGCCTGTATAAGGTTATAGCAATGCTCTTTCTCTGTTAAGGTTTTCTAAGGCAACATATAAATAAGATTTTGGAAAGCAGTAATAATGCCATGACAGGTATATAAGTTATGAAAGCATCTAAAATTATGTATAGTAATTAAAGTGTATGAAAAAATATCCAACAGTGATGTAGTGATACATGCCACCTGCATTCCTTTTTTTTCTTTTAAAACAGCTTGAATTTACAAACTACTTGTCTGCATTGGTTTTGAGAGAAATTAAAAGGCCCTTCATATTCCACTGACAAATCACTCTCTGGATTTGTTCACTGTTGAACTCTACAAGGAAAAATGAAAGAAGATTATTTTTAAAGAAGAAACTAAAGCTTAAACAGTGACTGGTCATTGTATCTTAAATCTCTTGTTTTTGATGACCCCTTCTGTTTGCAGAAGTTTATTGTGTCTTAAAGCAGTAGTTCAAACTGCTTAGTTCTGGTCCTAGATATCAGGAGTGTCTAGAGAATGAGGGGGGTTTCTTTTCCTTATTTTTTAACTAGCATTTTAGTCACAGTGTGTGCATTTTAAGACTTATGTGGACTCTAGTGATCAGTACTGTATTGTGTGGAGTTGCAGTGGCTATTTTCCGTATCACTGAAAATTACAGGTGGTTGTGAATGTTCCATGGGAATGATTTTCTGGGAAAAGGTTTTTTAGAAAATTGAAGCTTTCTTTTGGGAAATCAAAATGAAAGACTTCATTTTATTGTCAGTTAAACCTAAATCATAAAACTTAATTTTAGAGAAGTGAGCCAAATGTTTTATTTTGACTCAGTTCAATACATGTTTAATTTCAACTTTCCCGTTTGCTGGGGGACCAGAATGAAGGTTGAAATGTCAATATTTCTCACTGGATGGGAATGTTACCCAGCTGTACTCAAAGTGTAGCTGAAAAATTCTGTTTTAGGTATCATAGGCCAAAACTGTTCATTCTGAGGCTGTTTTCAGTATATGCTGCTTTTTCTGGGTGGTGAAGGAAGTAAGTCAGTCCAACAGTTATCTCCTTAGTCTGTTGTAGATCAAAAGCAGGACTTAAACCAGTGACATTTCATGCATAGCACCTCTAGGTAGCACCTTAAAGCTCAAGCCCATACTGTGTGATTTAAAATCTCTTTTTCACAGACAAAACTGTATCAGGATCTGTTCCTAAACTTTTGACTTTGCTGGCAAGGAAGGGTGGTCCATGTTAAGCTGGTCCAAGTGGCATTTTGTGCCAGGCATTCCTCCATTTCTGCTACCAGTGGCTCAGCCCCATAGGTGGTGGTGTTTGGAAATGCTTGTGTACTCAGCATAACAGGTAATTGCTCATCATTCTAGACAGGGGGAAAGGCCAGTGGCCATCAGCATCAAAACTGGAGCAAGACTCGGACAGTATGAGGAGGACTTTAGTCTGGGAAGGCAGAAGAGACTATAAAACTGAGCTGGTTCCCAAGCCAACTTGAAAAATCAGTGCACCCTTCTCCATGCTTTTTCTGTCCTCTCTCCAAGGGAGCAGCACTGCCTATGCTTCTACCTCCTTCTCCTTTTTCCCCCCTGCCTACTCATGATGTTTAATCTGTGGTCTCCAAATGTGGGATGAGACTGCTTGTCTTTTTAAACACAAGAATGAGTCTTTACGCCACCAATAATTTCTAGAGCGTAAATGGCATCTTATTTAACATAACATAACTTCTAAGTTTCATGATCCTTCCAAGCCAGCTTTCTTGTGTTTCTTTGTGGGGAGTGTGGGCGACTGGTATTTCTGAGCCCTCTGCTGTTCTGTCTTGCATGCCAAACCAGGAGTTGTGTTACTTCAGCCTGTGAGTGCCTGTAATTGTTTGGTGAGGAGAAGAGAGAGTGAAGAAGCAGCTTTTCCCCTATGCTGCTCCCCCAGCCATTACTGACTCATTAAAAGCATTTACTTCTTATTAATGCATCATGGGCAGTGTCTGAGCAGTAGCTGCGATGGGAGTTAGGAAAACAGGCTCGTGTGTTTGAGCAGAGAGAAACCTGCATGAAGGAAAATACCCTCTGCCTTTATTGTTGTCTTAAAGCATGCAAGTCAAGGTGTTATTAAACAAATTCATCTGCTTCAATAGGATGTCAAGGGTGATAGCCTCTTCCATTCTCTTTGTGATTGTCCTAAAAGTAGATGTTTGATCAAGATCACACACTTTGTCAGGGGAGATCCTACATTAACCCCCCCCTCCTCCCACCCCCAAAAGCAAAGGTCCCTTTAATCAGCTGCTCAAGTGCTGTACCAATTACCTCCCTACAGGGTGACCTTTTTATCTAGTAATGGCATTTTGGAATCCAGTCCCCCTAACCACCCTAGGAGTGTATGCATGTCACATTTCCAATTCTCTCTCTCGCTTTTTCTCCCTGCTGTTGTTGGCACTGAATACGGACTAATATATTCATGACCTAATTAGGGTAATTTTTGCATAATAATGACCTCCCGGGGGGAAACTTTTTTTGGGTGATTTTTGCATGTGCATGTGTGTGCACGCTTACACTGTTCAGACACATTAACTGGAACAAGTGTTTCTTAATTTTTTAAGTGTTTCTCTGGTTATTAGAAGTATTTTTGTGTCATTTAAAATGGAAATGATGGAACAAGAGACCCCAGAGGAGGCAAAGATTGTTAAAATTTTTGCTTTGGATTTCCTCTGTTGTTGTGAAACTTGTGTCCTCTCTTCTGAATGTCCAGGACAGCATTGCCATTATTATATCTCTGTGCTTTCAAGGCTTCATCTTATCCTTACCAGCTTCATCCTTCCTTTCCGTCACTCAGCTTTTTTTCCCTCGTATCCTCATTTAACCTTCAGTTTTCAAATGAATCCTTCATTTCCTGTAGTGGTCACTTATTTGACCTCGTCTTCACTGATGGCCTGTGCTCTTTCCCTCTTCCTCTGACATCTCAGTCCAGATTTTTGTGATCTGCTGTAGTTGGTGCCCATCTTTTCAGGCTGTGTCTGCCCGTCACGACCCTCACTGCTTTACTGTCTGACTTACCATATACTTGATGTCTCCTACATTTCTTTCTGACCTTTCTGTTTTCTCTCACTTTGCAGTTTCCACTTTCGTCTCCTCTTCAGCTTGTATAGATTGTGCTTCCTGAAATACAGTTTCTGCTCCTAGCCCTCTCTTCTTGAGCTCTAGTTCTGTCACTTCCAGTCCTTGCTGCTTCTTAGCTATGGTTTTCCATTTTCAGTTTTCTAGAGATTGTAAGAGCAACCCTTTCTGGCAGAGATCATGAGCCACATTCCTCAGTATTTCAGTGGTATGAGTAAAGAAACTCTATTGACTTTGATAATGTTAGCAGAGATTTGCACCGGCAGGAGACGTTTATTTTCATAAGCATATTAATCATATTTTCCCTAAACTGCTGTTTAAAGAGCATTAAGCGATAGCATTCAGAGCATTTGCTTCCTCTAAAATGACACTACAGGATGGGCTTGCTGAAATTTTTATTTTATTTGTTTTCTTATGTATTTATTTTAGTTGCAGTAAATATTTCACTAGGAGTTTATATCAAAAAGGAAGATCAGCTTTCCACAGTCAAATGCTTTCTAGTGTTGAAAAAGTTCCTTATGCCTTGCTGCACTTCTTGTTCTTCCAGTCCTGGGCTCTCCATACTCAACACTGCTGGATTTGTCTGGTATCACTTTCTGTGATTCCCTGTTTATTCTTTGTACATGCAAATCTGGAAACCTTGTGAAGGCCTCATGTTATTGACTTGAGCCTATCACTGTTTAAAAGCTAGGATGAGCTTTGCCTGGATCTGCAGATCCATCTACTGCCTCTGGTGGAGTCCTCTGTCCTATGCCTAACTCTGCCAGCTTGCATCATGCCTGGATGATAGCATCCACTGTCAGTTCCTGAGTGTGTACATGTGCCAACAGATGATGGAGAATTGAATTAGCATACCCCCAAAAAGTTGTTATCAAAATCTTGTTTTGTAAAAAAGGCTGTGGGAATGTATCTGTCTGTATTAGAAAGCATCATGGAATGTTCCTCAGCACTGTTCACTGTAACACAAATGTTTTTTGGGATAGCTGAAAGATACAGTATGCAAAACTGGGAGTGTCCATAAGCTTGCTGCACATCTTGGCACCCCTGTGTTTTGATGTTGGTGCTTGCATTGCTTTCCTACATGCCTAGGCCATAGCATGTACAAGGGAATGTGCACATGGTAAATGGGAACCTCTACAAATATAGGATGAAATTGGAGAAGTGCCATCATCTCTTTAAAGCCATCACTCAAGTAATTAATATAATTGACCACAGCACCCCAAAAAAATCACTTCCTTTTCAGACCAGGACAACCTCACATTCCACAGTCTCCATGTGCAGATTCAAGCCAGGCACATGGATTGTGTATTAATACCTACAGATTGGGGGCTAATGGGCTTAGGAGGGAATAAGCAGGTACAGATGTCAAGGCTCTGAAAGTCTCTTGATTAGTGTACTAAAACTGAAGGTGCTACAGGAACAGGTGGGCTTGGGTGTAGGGATGGAAGACAAAAAGGAAGGTATGGATAGATTTGCGGTAATTCTGAATATTTTCACAGCAGTTCTGCCTAATGTTCCATCTGTGCTTTTGTGCTGCACACAGAAGGGATGGCTTATCCCTTTCAGATCACTACAGGAAGGGTGATTTTTGAGGATTGTGATGAGCTCTGCACATGGGGGAATAATTCATAACCAGTACACAAGAGGCTGTAAGAGTCCTGTGCCAAGTATTTTTGGTAACCTTTTCAATCTGCTGTCTGTTGTTCTTTGTCTGTATTGTTTCAGTCAGGTAAAACTCATATCTTATTTACCATTTTCCGTCTTGTAATACACAACAGTGACCTAAGAAGAAATATCTCTTGCACTAAAGTAGAAAAGCAGAGGGATAGAAGGGGACCACAGCGTTCAAGTGGGAAATTGTTAGAGAAATGGAAAACACATATTTTGATTCCTTGCCATAGCAAAACTGTATTCCTGACTTTCCAGAAGTTACATTCCAGATTCTTTTATTATTCAGTTATTCCCAGATTCTTTTATTCTTCAGAGTTTCTGTTAAGAACGCCAAAATGGCATTTAGTTAAGAACACCAATACTTTGAATCTGAACTCTGACCACTTGATTCTTGCATTTAGGCTTTTCAGAGCTGATTTTCTTAGGAAGTTACTGCTATATACTGCTTCTGTCACCCACTGCTTTAGAAGTCAATCTCATGGTACTTCCTATGAGCTTGACCAGAAAAGCAACAGACCCTGTGACAGCATGACACAGCAAACATAGGTACACAGGATATCTTTGAACTGAAAGCAAGATAAAGTTTTTAGGGTACCATTTATGAAGATCTTTCACTAAACATAGTCACCATCCCTTGCTGTTGGCCCTTTTATTGTCCCTAAGAAGGGAATAATGTGGGGTTTTCTGATCCAAGTTTCTGATGGGTGCTTGATTGCAGGATATTACTCTCAGTGTTTTCATGTGGCTTGTTGTTGCAGTATCCCAATTCTGCTTCTCTTATCTATTCTACGTTTACTGGAGTAAAGGCATTTCTTGATTAATTCCTCTCATTACCCTTTCCTATGAAGATGGATCTGGTGACAAAGTTGAGCATATATTAGAAATCAGGAGCTTTGATTCAGCCTTACTTTATCATTTAAAGAACTAACAGTGACTCAGGATGCACAAATTAGATTTTCCAAGGAATTTACTTCAGAAGTGTAAGGCTTGACATTTAAAGAACAATGAGAAATCAAAATCATCACCTACTGTTTTCTTGACACCAGGTGCATCTTCTCGCTGTACCCAAATGCAATAAATCTGGAATAGAAAAGGGACTGACACTCAAGAGTACTTTAGAATCTGGAGCTCTCAAAGTCAAGAAAAGAGGGAAACAAAGAAAACAAAGCAAAACAAAAAGCAGGAGAAAAAAAACCAAACAACTATGCTAGGCTGAATAGAGGAAAAATTAAATTCAATATCCCCGGACAACATTTTAGGACTGCTCACAGTATGGTACTAGGACAGCATGAAAATATTCCCCTGCTAATTACCCATTTCCTAAAAATCTTGAGATAAGTAAAGATTGAAAGCAGAGAGATCTTGCTTCCCTTTTTTGACAGATTTCCACAAATACATAATTAATTCTTAAATCTTGTACTGTCTTTTTTGTTCTGACTATATCATTTTAGGTCCAACCATTTCATCCTCTTGAGGATTTCTAAGGGAACAAAACCTCAGCCTGGAAAAATGGGATTTTCTTCCTTTGTCTCATGTCACCTCTTTTCTTGATTAAGTGCAGCAAGTGTCTTGGGGAGAAGGGAGTCTGTGGCTGTTGGGTAATCTGGTTCAGAAGGTTTCTTTAACAGCTGGATCAATAACTGCTTCTTCCAGATGCCTGTTTCCTTGATTGATCTGGTTGACTTTTTCCCTTTGCATCATCCTTTTTCTTTTATTTTTTTTTCTTGGTACTTCATTTTAATTCATCTATGAATGACCCTCCCCAGATGCCACTGTATATTTAAGTGCTGCCTGGCTGTTCTGGGGACTTGGCATATCCCGACCCTTGGGAAGCTTATATAGGAAAAAAGTTCTCAAACTCTCCTTAAATAGCCCTTTGTGGGCAAGGCAGTGGACTGCCTTATCTTAATTTTCCTTGCAGAAGCCAAGGCACCCCTGAGAAGGAGGGCGGGTCAGTGCCTCACTTGGTCACACAGAGGCAGCCCAGACCTAGCAGGGTTCATTAGTCTGGGCTCTAAACCCCACCTTGCTGTGAGGGAGATATGCCTCCCTGCTCTGCTGCCAGCACTTCCCTTATCTTTCCCCTCAGCCTCCTCTCCTGGATGTGCAGAAGGCACTTTCTTTGGGTTCTGACCAAAGAGTAAAACTGGCAGGATCCCCACCCATCCTTATCCTCGATGAAGAACGTTGTGTGAACACCAGCACCCTTTTCCCATCCCAGGGAGGAGAGACCGTAAAGACCTGTGAGAGCACTGAGTCCCTCACATTGCAGTGCTGTCTGGCTTATGTGACAATGCTGGATTCCCCACTCACCCATAAAACACTTCACAAGCCCCAGCAGTTGGTTCATCTCACCTTCCAGCAGGGATGATTTTTTTCATTGGAAAAATGCAAACATTTTCCATTGGAAAGTTGTTTCCAATTAACTTTTTTTTGCTTATTTTTTTTCACTTGAAAGCGCCTTTTGGTTTTGCAGTATTAATTCACAAAATGTTGTTGTATCATTTCTGAATCAAGAAACTGTGAAAATTCCTTGGTTTCATCTAAATACAGTGTTTCCAATTCTCTAAACCAAATGTTTGGATATGTGTTAAAATTTTATTTCATATAAAATGTCAAAGTTGTTTGGCTTTGTTCTGACTTAGAATGAAATAAAATCTTAATGTTGCTTTCAGCATGGGGAAAATGAAAGAAAAAACCCAAAAGCTCTCAGCAGGAAAAGTCTCCAGGTCTCTAACCTACTCTAGGAAAACTGATATTCTTGTTTGTGCTGGGATTTCCCTCCTTAGGAAATAAGAAATAAAAACTCCACCATAGGACACATACCTGTGCTGGCTGTGGGAATGGGAGAGGTACCAGTACACTGGGGTGTCATGTTACCCTATAACAAAGTATTGTCTAAATCCATTGTGTAGGCAGAACATTGGGAATTGGTCTGCCAGTATGTCAGGCAACTGTAGCTGTGCTCACCCAAAATTAGGAAATAAATTTAGCAAAGCGCAGCAGAGCCATAAATTGCCAGGCAGAAATGCTTATTAGTTTTTGGCAAATTAACTAGTCTTTCTTCGTTCAGGGTGATGAGAGCTGCTTTTGAGTTCGCTGAGGAATCACCAGTTTGTCTTCAGGCCTGAGACCTTTGTGCACCCATTCCGTCACTTTGATTAATCTGGGACCAGGGACACACATGCAGAAGCGCTTGCATCCAGTGTTCCAAGCTGAAAGCATTCCAACCCAAAAAGGATTTTGAAGAGAAATTGCCTCTGGATTTTCAGATTCATGAGTCTTCAAGGGGCACCTTTAGAGATAAACTTAATTAAGCAAGTCATTCTATTAATCAGTTCTAATTACTCATGCAAATCACAAGTGCTCTGGTCTGTGGTTAAGTGAAACCTGATTTGATCCCAAGTGCAGCCAGGCTCAGTAAGTCCAGTGGGTATTTTCAAGAACGTGCCTTAGCTGATCTTCCTGCTTCTCTCCAGATACAGTAATCTTCTGGAGACTGTAATGTGAATTGATTAGTTGTCATGGGCCACAATGCTATTAACCTAAACACTGGGAAAGGGGATGGAAAGCAGAGTATGAAGCACAGGAATTCTTTCTCTCCATCTGTTTGGTACACACGTGTGCCTGTGCACAGGAGAAGGTCAAGACTATGGGCACGTAACAGGGAAGGCAAACTGCGTGTGTGAAATGTCTTCTAAGTCAAAAAGAGCTGTCTACCCTTTTCAAAGCAGTGATCTGCAGTGACTGTTTCCTGGGAATCAGAGAGCCAAATTTGTCAAAGGGACGTGACTCAGAGTAGGGCATGATTTTGTGTGACTTGGGGCCCCAACATGCCATTCTCCATCTTAATCCCACTATGTAAGACAGCTGTGAATAGCTCAATATTAGCCCGGCAGGGAATGTGGGCAGCAGAGGTAAATGAGTGAGTGATTGCTGGCTTCACCTTGATTGATTTGCGTAGCATGGTGGTGTTGGTTAAAGGGCTGTGAACATGGGTTTATTCCTTTTGTGGCTTTAAAGTGTCAGCAGCATAAATATTCATTAGCATAAGAGTGGTGTTAACACTTCAGAAAGGTTCCTATTTCACAGAGTCTGGCTGTGAGACCTATGCCTTTGATTACATCAGAGTAGAGAAACTCCTTTTGCCTGGCCTGAGGTTTCCCAGACCCTGGCTGTGGTTACATCTCCAGTGAGCTGCATTCAGAGTATGCCAGTGGAGCCAAGGGCCTCACCAGTGCAAGCTTCAAGGCAGAGCACACTGCTTCCATCAGCCTGAACCACTGTCTTGCAAAGCATCTCCCCTGAGCTGAGCTCAGTGTTGGTCAGCCACTGGCTGAAGATCCCTCACAGGACAGCCCAGGCTGTGGGTTCACGATGATTATTCATTTATTTGCATGCATGTGTGCTCACTCTGCACGCGCCCATCCATGTGCATTCTCCCTCCCTTTCACACTTGCTTGCATGACTGGCAAAATAGGCTACAAGCAGATGAAAATTGAAACACAGAAGAGAGCAAATTACAACATGTTCAATTATCTTTTTCGAAATCATTCTTCATCTCTGCTCTACTCAGTGCCTGGTAATGTTTCCTTTGTAATCTGACAAGGGCATTTTTTTTCCTCACTTGCTGTATCCCCTCTCTTGGGTTGCAGGGTGGTCACAGAGTGAGGACATGGGGAGAAGTCATGTAGCAGGGTCAAACATTTCAGATTGTGTTAAGTGGAGATCCAAAAGACCAATGCTTTCTTGGTCTCTGTTCAACAGCCTGAAGAAAGAGTTCTCTCTCTGACAATTGTGAATGTTTTTTCTTGTTGCATGCAAATACTACAATGGCAAACACTGATTCCCTCCCCACCACTTTCTTGCCAGGCAGAGGTAGCTTTGCCTTGTTTACTTCCTCACTGTTGCATTGCACTCTCCACAAGCACTGCCACCCTCCTGCTGGCCTCACCCAGGGCTTTGATAATTAACAGGCTCCATCTCCTGGCTCCTTGCACCAGCCCTGCAAGATAAGGATGACTCAGGTATCCAAGGCTGCCTCTGGTTTTTCTTCTCCTTTGACTAGGAAATTTAGCATTCCTTCTGAGTTGACAGTGCTGGTGATTAATTTTTTCTGCCAGTTTACCAGAGGAATGTTCCTTCCATATCCCTGAAGACTGGCACAAAAGGATCACCCTTTGGGTTGGGAGGAAGGTTTGTTCTTTATGGTCTATTTAGCTCTTGGCCTCTCTACTGAGAAACTGTCAGAGAATAGAGAGTCAAGTGAAGTAGTAATAATGTTTTAATAATGAGGATACCTGTCTGCAGTAAAACAAGATTATATCAAGACATTTTATGCAGTTCACATGTAAGTTAGAAATGACTTTTGGTGATGCCAGCAGGGATTGCATTAGAGGACTGAACAATAAGTGCTAGAAATTGACCATTAAAATCAGGAGAAATTTCTTCAAGTAATGAAACATATTTAAACGTGTGTGTTATAAAGGTGAAATGGTTGAGCAGCTTCCAAGTCATATTATGTCTGGTAAAGAGCCTGATCAGCTTAAATATGGAAAGGAATTTTTTTGTGGTTTAAAGTAAAAGGAGGGTGGTTTGTTTTTTGGGGTTTTTTGGTTTTTTTTTGGTTTTTTTTTTGTTATTAGCACCAGTGTGGTAGAGTTAGTGGGATGTTCTTGTACAGGTAAGAAGAGACTAGGGAAGAAATGTAAGCAGCCCAAAGCACTTATACTGCAATACCTAGATAAGACAAAGGATGGCAAAAAGCATTGTCTTTCTACCTATTTGTGGGGGGACTGTCTTGCCTGCAGTTTGCTCAAAGACCTGTTGGAGGAACTGGTAACTTAGCCCATCTTTTGAGAATCTTAGCTCAATTCTCAGATCTAAAGCAATGTTTTCTGTTGGTTACCATCTATGCTCATCTTTCAGGGGAAGACTTGAGTCTGGCAGGTTAGTTGTCCTCAGGCATTCTAGCAGCCATGAAGATAGCCTTAAACTCTCTGTCCAAAAACCCAAATTAAAGAGCAGTGTATTGATGCTGAAAATCAATGAGAGCACCTAATGAGAAAGAAATTGCACTTGTTACACCTCTGCAAATATTAAACCCCCACCCCACAAAATCAGAGGCAGTAAGAGTACCCTTTTGTATATTTCTCCAGTGAATATATAGGGAAATAGGGACATTATAGGGTTGTTATTTAACCAGCAACACACACTAAAACAGGGATAACCTTTTCAAGACCTACATATTATCAAATATAGCATCATTTTTCAAGCCAGTAAAGTGAAAAATGCAGACAGTCATGGTGTTGCATAAATGACATTTGAGGTGTTCCAAAGCGACAGGGACTTGCATGTTTTGACTAGCAGTTCAAAACACTTTTAGCAGAAGGCCTCTAAACCAGAGTCCCTAAATCACTGGCCACTTTTGCAAATGCAGGCCTACATTTTTTTTAAATTCACTTCTAATAATTTAAAGTGTCATCTAGGGAAGTAACATTTGGGTTTAAATTTATGGAACCAATTGAATGTGTGATATAAATCTATATCATTTAGCAGTTACTCCAGGAGTGAATCTTGCAGAGATTCTTAACCTGATAGTGGGCCTTTAAAAGAAAAAGAGCAGGAAGGTATTGAATTGGAACAACCTAGCATCTCTCTTGTGTTTGTCTTTGATAAACACTGCAATTTATTTAAAGCACATGGAAGGGAGAAAAAATATGGCAAAGTTAAATCGCAACAAATTGTTTTATATTTACAAATGAATTAGATTATTTGCATTTGTTGTGTTTTTGAGTCTCTTTGAAACTGAAAATTAATGAGAAAAAATTATTTCCGAATCTTATTTTACTTAAAGACGAGTTTAGCGAAGGCAATTTGCATGTAAATCAACGTTTACCTGACGCGTGCAATTTCCACAGTTAGATAAACCATAACATGAAACAGATGAAAGACATGGGAAGTGTATAAAAATTCTTTGAAAGATAATAGGCAGCAGTTTGCAATAAATATTCATTAAGTGAGAGGGTGCCCTGTTCTCTCTCTGTGCTGCTCTCCGTACAGTGCTCACCTCGTTCCAACAGCCTCCTTGTTGCATGCCTTTGCTCTCCTATTTGCTTCTTATTTAATCTGTCTGCTTCCTTGTGCTGTAGCAGGGGTCACTTTCATTATGGGATGTTCTGGGCATTTCCACCATCAGTCTGTATTTGTGTGATTCATAATGCAGACCAGGAATGAGCCATGTGAAAAATCATCAGGGAGGCAAGAGCTATTCCCAGGTTAGGAACTAGCAGCCCTGGGCAAAGCAAACATTTGCTGGGGGCAGTAGGCTACAGGAATGGGACAGCAGTTGTGGCCCTGCTGTGACTCACCTGCCAGCTTTTCCTGATGCACAGCCTCTGCAAGCCAGGCTGCATGCATTTCCTGCCAGCACCCCACCACAGCTAGCTGAAGGAGAATTGCAGTGCAGGACACGGTAAGGGTGGTGAGCAAGGATCTACTCCAATAGACACAGAAAGCTGGATGACAACTTAGCTTTCCAGCCCTCTCCCTACTCCTTTCACATTTGTGGGGAAAAAAGCTCTTTCCCCATGGGAAAATTTTCCCCTTATCTCTGGGGCAGCAATTGTTTCATTTGCCTGATCCCAAAATGTGAAGATCCCTGAGAGAATTTTCTAGGCCACAGCTGTGACCAAGAGGATGCTTGAGAGGAATACAAGACAAAGGAAGCCACGTGCCAAGTCCTGTGTGCCTCTGTGGTGTGGGTTGGCCATTTGATGGTTCTTACATACACAGGGAGCATCAGAGATACTATCAGGTATTTAGAAGTCTATGGAACTTCTGGGAGTGATTGAGCATGCTTATCATTTCAGTCAAATAACTGATACTTCAGCTAAAATAGACCACACATTTACCACACTCAGAATATGGCTAAAAATTTCCTAAAACCTGCACTTTTAAAAACAACTAGTATGTGGCCAATTCAAAGATCAAATGTTCTGCATTATAGTGAATTCACACTGCACTTTATTGTATGTATCTTCTGTACTATTATTGTCTGTTGTCTGATCTCATGCCTAGAGAGCCATCAAAAGCTGTGATGTATGGCCAGATTGTGGACTGGCAATATGCTGTGAAATTATAATAGCAGCAGGTTTGCAGCATATCTGGAAGGGCTGTGTTCTCCCTCCCAAAAATTAGCCATTTTCTCAAATAACTGATCTCATGTTTGAAAGGCAGTGTGCTCCTCATGTGCTGCACTGCAGGATTTCCCCCTGAGCAGCAAGAAAACACATGCTTGCTCAGGTGGCTGCTGCAGAGCAAACCTTCCTTAGGACAGACCTTGCTGAAGCCCATCCCCTCACACCACAGCAGGACTGTGGGCTGGGGGATCCCTGCTGTTCTCACTATTCAAGTGCAGTTCCTATTGCTTTGTTGATTGTGTAAGAGTCATCTGTCACTTTCCTTTCCTAAATTCTATCTCATTCCATCTTGCCAGCCTGCAGGACTGCAGCCAGAGCATGCCCCTGGGGCTTGGTATGTCCTTGGGAGCAGCCATCATCTTCCTGCTTCTTCCTCCTGCACCTGCATTGTAGAACTCTGTGACCACTTTCAGCTACAGAGCCAGCTCCACTTGCTCACACTCTCTATTTACATTTAATATCCCTTAAATGATTAAAGCAAACATTCCTAATTAAATGTTAACGTGCTGTAAGTATCTACAGCCAGCGTTCTGTCCACCCCTCTAATCTCATATATGTGGACATAGCCCCTGGACTTAAGGAGAAAATTACTTTTTGAAACTTTGATGGGGGAAGCACGAATAACTTATCCAGTCATCCCCATTAGGTTAACTCTTTGCCCTTGGGAAGATCATTGTGCTGCTGCATTCTCAGGGGTGGTTGATAGCAGCCTGCATATGCTCAGGGTCTCATGTGGCTAGCTCAGCATAGGGCAAAATCAAGCCTACAGAGACTCTGTATGGGCTGAAGGGACAAGGAGAAAATCACATTTTTATAAAAATGGGAATTAGATGTGGATTAATGTAGTTTTATTTTTCTTTCTCCCTCTCTTTCTCTATATAAATGCCATTAGATTGTTTGCATTTCTCAGTCTGCTTTGTATTCCAATTAAACAGTGGAGTTTTGTTGGTGTTTTATTTTCCTCCAAAAAAGGTTCTTTCCCACTCGTGTTAGACTGTGCCAACACCTTTTTTGTGGTGTGTCACTATTTACTGCAACACTCATTGCTGCAGTCAATGGAGTTCCTGAGGAAGATGTTCCTGCTGTTTCACTCCCTCTGCTGACTATTTCTGTAACACCACCACTGACAGAGCTTAAAAGGTGGTGAGATTTACTCCAGTGCCAGGATATTCCTTGAGCAGCACTGTCGCTGTGTGCACTCTGACATTTGCTTCCCTGGACCCCAAAGCGACTCTGAGGTAGACAGGAAACTGTTGCACTCTCCCACTTTTTTCCACTTAACTTTCAGTCGGTCTGCTCTTTACAATTTTTTAGAAGTTTGTTCATCTGTGAGGTGTTTCAGAGATACCTTTTATTTTGAGGTCGCTATGGTATTTTAGAGATGTGCTCCCTGTTCTTGCTGTCTTTTGTGATAACTAACTTTATTCTTTCATAATTTTTATTTCTTTAGTATTAGAAGTCTTAGGTCTTCTGAAAATAATCTGTTTATACAGACAAGACAGATGTGACTAATTCAGTTTTAAGTCCAATGTACGTTTCTCTCTAGAAGTTCCCCTTGCACAATATTTGGCTCATTCCTGTTACGTCAGGGCTCAGTGTTTGAGAAGATTGTTGAAATCTATCCACATCTTGGCTAATGAGAACATCTAAACTTGCTTAGGATCTGAAACAGTAGACTGCATCCTCACATGGTTTATTCCAGTATGACTCCAGTGAATTTTTCAGTTTTAGTCCTTCATGTTGCAGGTCCTTAAGCACTTATGTATCAGCCATAAAAATACTTTCAGGCCATTTTCAGATTGAGCAGTTATTGAGGGAAGGCAAGGTGGCTATGGAAGTACTTTGCTGCTGTCAGGAAGACAGCTTCTTATGTGTGCTTCCTATATTGATATTGTCATCTAAATCTTTTCTCATTATGCTGCGGATGATGGTGATTTTCTATGCTTGATGGGACAGTGTAGTTGATTGGAATCTTCTCACCTAGAAACTCCAGAGACATTAAAAAAGGTCTTCTGAAGTTGTTCAAGCTTGCTTTTTGAGGTGTTCTACATTTTATTAAAAGAACTGAGAGTGTTCATCAAGCTAGAAGAAAGCGTGTCTCTCTAGTTCCTTGGACGTGCCAGTCATCAGTGTTGTAGACGTACATGAATAAATGATAGCACTTACTAGTGGCTGACCCCACAGAGCAGGTGAGAATCTACTCCAGCTATTAAATATGAAATAGCAAGCTGAATACCCACTTGTCAAATCCTTGCTTAGTTGGCAAGGGCCTGTTGTTTCACAGCTGATGCGTTCAGTTTCTTAAACCCACCTCTCCATATGTGTCAGCATCCTTGTAGACAACAAACTGGATGTAGATGCCCAGGTAAATAGAAATGCACTTGACAAAATATGAAAGCTCTGCCTCTTGGGTGACAAACAAGGTCTGCTCACTTTCCCTGGGGTAACATCTCATTCATGGGGTACTAGAAATATTATATTCATTGGTGCTGAAACTTACTCCAGACTCTTTCTGGAAGAGTGAGCAAGTCCCCTCATGGCCTTGTTTTAGACTGCTTACAAGGAAAATGTTCAAGTCACCTTCATTCATGTCAAGTTCCTGCAAGAGAAAAAAAACCATCATGAAACAGAAGCTACGGCTATAGCTTTTGTTTAAGAGGATGCTGTCAAGCCCTTTAAGCACAAATACCAAATATGTCTTCAAAGTTCTGAATTCTCCTGAGGACCATGCTCTATATTCCACTACAGTAGTCTTGCTTTTTAAAACCAGTCCTCTGGTTTTAATCTGAAGGAAATGCAGGACCCTTTCAAGCAGAGATAAAAAAAAAATGCTCACGGTTGATGGCATGGAATGCTAGTCTAGTATTCTGAGCAGCAGCTTAACTTTGTGATGTCTTGTCTACGTTCAAATCCCCAGTGGACATGGTTGTTGGGGCTTTTTAATAGCAATTCACATGCATGCTAATTTTTCCCTGCCTCAGTCCTCCATCCATAAAATGGAGCAATAGGTTTGTGGGAATAAATTTTTGCAGTGTGGTGTAGAATTCACACCTTGAGATGACAGAGTTGTAAGGAAGCAAGTAAAATGCTCCTGATTAGAAGTCAAAGTTTCACATTGGTCCCCATATTCTTCACCGCTGCTGAGCATTAAAGTGATTAAAGTTAACAATTTGCATGCTGTTGTCAGGTTTTGATTAATATAAAAATATTTACTTGAACAAGGAAATAGAGTTCAAAATGAGTGTTATCTAATGTACTTTACATCAGCCAGTTAGGAGACAGAAGCTGTGCTATGTGACTCAGGTGAATATTGCAAGTCATTCTGTAATCAACTGATTGTTTACTGCCACAAGCTCAGGAAAGGCACAGGGGCTGCATTCAAGCTACCCTAGAGAAAAACACTACTTATGACTCATTTTAAGAGGTGTCATATGCAAGGAAAAAATAAGAAATTAGGGAGTGTGGGTTGAGGAGATGAATACATGACCATGATCACTTCATCCAAAGGTCATATGATGCTTTCCAATAAATCCAAAGAGAAATGTAAGACCTTGTCTTTTTTCTATGCAGTTTAAAAACCAGTGCAGCTGATAAGAATATTTTACATTGCACAGTTCATCCCATACCAGAAAATAGCATCCTTAGAAGTGTTATTATGCAACATATTAAATGTACTTTTACTGCATTTCATAAATTTCCAATTTCCACAATAACAGATGTTCTTCAAAGTCCTGACTTAGACATCCTGTGACTATGGTATAATCACAGGTTTCTTGTGTTTGAATGAAAAATATCTGTTTTCTTCTTGTATTTGTGAAAAATAACTTGAAATCATGATTCATAAAAGCTCAAAAACTAAATTTCAAATTAGAAAGTCAACATGCATGTTTTCAAATCTCACTGTCTTTAAGCCCATCCAGGGATTTCTTTTTTTAGGTTTGGCTCATTATTTTTGACATTATTTTTGTTTGGGGATGACAATTCTGTAGGTGAATGCTGAAGTCTTGCCTGGTTCCATTGTGCCTGTTCAGCTCTGTGCATGTGTGCAGCAGTAGCTGAACTGAGGGTTGTGGTGGTGACATTCATGGTACTATTGAACTTCTGATATTTCTGCACTGGGACATCATGTCTTTTTTAGAACAGATTTAAATTAAATGCTTAGGGTGTCTGTACCCACAGAATATTCATACTGTCTTTTAGATTGTTCTGGGATTGGGAAGCACAGCCAAGGGGCAAGTATTAACATATCTTTGAACCTTATGAACCTCCTGAGAAATGTTACAGCACTAACATTCAATATCCACCAAATTATTGAGAATTATATGACACCTATCAGTCACTTTGATGTTCATGGGACTTGAGCAGTCTGTATCTGACTCACCCTTTGCTTTGTGACTGGCCTACCCTTGTGCAAAATGATCCTCACTTCCAAGCCTTCCTTGCTGATTGCAGCACATCTCTTTCTTTTTCATGAATATGTTTCTGTGCCAATTTTACTCCCTCTCAAGAAGCTGCTTCAGCCTTGACTGGCTCTGCTCTTGTGCCTGTTGTCCTCTCCAGCTGACAATGCTGCAAATCCGTGCTGGCCAGCAGAGCCCCATTGCCATGACCAGCTACAGTCACCTGGATGGTTTGTTCCCATCTTTTGCCTTTGGAGGCCTTGTACACTCCATGGGGATGACTCAGCTGGTTCCTTTTCCTTATTGCCAGCATTAGGTTACCAGCTCCAAAAAGCAGGCTGCTTGTTGCACAGCCAGGTATCCCAAGATCAGTGCAGCACTGATTTGTTGGGGATTTTGCTACCTGTCAGCTCTTAGTTTTTTTGTGGTGTGAAGCAAATTTTACTTTAACTGAAGACAAAGTCACTCATTCTGCAGCATGTGCAGAAGGGTGCAGTTTATTTATTACTGGAAATATATGTCCCCACCCGTGTAATGCTGTAATTTTTCTTCAGTGGAGAGACCCTTGGTAATATAGTAGTGGGAGTATCAAAAAAACCCCAAAAATTACCTACTTAAGATTTATTTAAATCTTCATATTTCATTTTGAGAACAATCCAGCTGATTAAAATCCATAATATTTTCAGTTACAAAAGTTTTGACAGCATAAATCTACTTTTTGCATTTTCTTATATCATTAAACTGTTCTACTCTATGCTAATGCTTAGTAAAGAGGGTTATTAGCACTGAGGGCGAACCTTAAAAGGGCTGGAGGTTTGATTCATCTATGAAGCACCGACAAATTTGGATTAATTATTCAAATCTAATCCAAGCCTCTCGAGTCTGCAAAATTGGGCTGGAAGTCTCAAGAGAACAGGTTAGCTTGTGGGATTTCCAGTGCTGCCTGCTTAGTTTTCTGATGAGTCTACATCACCAGTAAAACCTTTTAAATGTACCACTTTTCTAAATTATATTTTCAATTCAGCATTGCCTGAACAATGCACCTTTAAGTTTTCAGCACGTGAGAAATGTTCCCCTGCCATCATTTAGCTTTTTTTTTTTTTTTTTTTTGGGTGCAGTACCTAGCAGTTCCATGGAATTGAGGGTTAGGAGCTTAAAAAGGAAGAGAAGAGGCTTGTAAGATCACTGCATTTTGAAAGTGATATCCACAGCCATGTTTCCTTCATTGCTAAAAGGTGTAAATTGCCCCAAATATTGTGAGGGGTTTTTTTCTGTGCTGGGGAGTGATCCTGCTATGAAAAGGTTAGTGTTTATTTAGCTGACACACAGCTTTGAATTTCCTAAAGCTCATCATTTAAAATTGTGTACATGCTTAATATTTGACCCTAAATCTGCTTCCAATTGAGTCCCCTGGTAATTAGATGTTCTAGGGCTGTAAGAAATTGTCCTGTGTCTGGGCAGAAAAATATCACCTGTCAGGACAAAAATTATGCTCTGAGGGACAAGCAGTGAGTATGGTTTTATACTTGCAGGGCAGCTAGCACAGCAGGGTCCCTATCTTGATTTGATACCTCTAGGAACTACTCCAAGATAAATATCAAATGATAACTCATGCCATTCTGCAAGAGGACTACAGATTTTCAAGGAACACTAGGGAGTTTTGATTTTATGACCCCAAGAGGAATAGCACAGACTTTGCTTTCCATTTAATGGACAGGGATGCTCTGGTTCTCTTGCTCAGTGACAGGCCAGCAGGCAATGCCGACCCTTGTGTCTGACCTGTGATCAAAATTCCTCCAGCTTCTCAGGTACCAGTTTACCTCCGGTAAAAGAAGGTTCAAAGGCAGTCTGTGGAAGGTAAGACATTCATCCACTTTCTGGGATGCAGACAGAAAGCGTCACAGCTCATGGGTTTTGCAGTAAAAGGCAATTAATTATCACCTCGATGACCTCCTTTGCTATCAAATCACTACTCAAATGATTTTACTACTCTTTATAATGTGGCTAAATCCTGACAATTTTATCTATTGATTTCAATGAAAAGTGATGAGTGCTCATTACATTAGAAAACCTTGTATTTTATGGTTGTGCCACCTGACTTCAGGGAGCTGCTTTTATACACATATGTGTATTTATGTACTGTTCCTCTGCTCTCCCCGTGTGTCATTTGTACAGTGTGGTGTTTAATATAATCCAGTGAATATATGGCTCAGAATGTATTCTGACATGTTTTGTGGCTGGAGATCTGTCTAAAACCTTCATTTAGTGCTCCTTTCTGGAAATCAGAAAGAATTCTTAATTTCCTCTTTTTTAAGAGAATAATTACTTAGCCAGCCCCTGATGTAAACCATTCAGGTGGATATCAGTCTGTGATAGTTATAGTAAAAGACAATTTTTAAAGCACAAGCTCTTCACCACTAAAGTTTCACCATGGAGATGAGGTGGGAGACTCGGAGCAGCAGCTTCATGGATTCCCTTCCTCTGCCCTCTTCCTTTCTGGAGAAGGAAATAGGAAGCTGCCCCTTCTCCCTTCCAATGTGTTTCAGTGCTGAGTCTCAGGGCTGTGGAGCTCTGCACACTCAAAAAGGAGATCCTTTTTGCTACAGCTGTTGCTCCTCTTTATCTTGAGAGTCCCAAGGGCAGAAGAGTCAGAAAGGAGGAGATTTCAGGCAGACAGGGGCAATTTGTTTCTTCTCCTAAGTAGTTGCTACATCTCTTTCACCAATAAGCAAGACAACTCTCCAGTGCAAGACAACCTCCCAGAGGTTGTGGCTCCCATAATCATTCCTTCACCTTGCTCACCATGCTTTCAGTCCCCACAGCTGACTCACTCTGGTGGCCCAAGTAAGATATGAGCTCCTTCTCTATCTCCTTGAGTAGCAATGATGAAGGGAAGGAGGGGGAAAAGATGCTGTGAGAAGCACAAAGCCTCCATGCTTCTGAAGAATGGCAGAAGTGGTCTAATATTTTCAAGTGAGGGGGAAAACAAGGCTGTGCTATCTCTGCTGTACTTATGCTCCATTTCTGTATTAAGTACTGGTAAAACTAAATCTTTCCCCTTGCCCCCCCCCCCCCCCCCCCCACTGAATTACAGTGGGGAGACAATGCCTTCACTTTTCAGTCCAGTCAAACTTCTGATTTCAGTGTTGCCTGTTGGGCTTTAAGGTCTGCTTACATGGGTTGGAAGGGTAGAGATGTGCCCTACTGACCATACTTCTCCTGAGTCATTGTGACATGGTCTGTTGAAGAAGGAGGTTTTGCTCCTTAGGCAATGAACAGTTAAATAATTAACTTGTTCTTTAAGGAAGTTAGGAAGTTCAGGGATCTTATCTCCTCTTGTGTAAGGAATAACCTTGACATAAGCATGACTCAAGTCCCCTGAACTTTTACTCTGCAGACCAAGTTGCCCAACATAACTCCTGTCTATCTTTCTTAGCTAAATTATACCACCTGTCTGCAGATTTTTTCAGCTCCTCCAGTTGCACATGGTAGCTTTGGTGAGGCCTGGTTGGGAGGAGAAAGCTCTCTCCATGGGGAATATGCATTCTTCCTTCAAAGGTTTCCTTGCTTTGGGATTTAGGGTTGGTTTGTTTGTTTTTTGCATGCTCTGTGATACTGAGCTGTGGTAGTAGCCTCACTAACAGCTGTCAACCCCCCCAACAGAGAGACAGGAACAGCAACCAGACCCAAACAAGCCACAAAACTAAATTCAAAATGTGTTCAGAGAAACATGCTACTTCAAAGGCAGGTATAGAGGTCCCTCTGGAGCTCATTACTCCAGTCAGAGGAGGGAGGGGTAAGGGAGAGTGTGGAGTGGGAAGCAGTGTCTGTTCTTCTCCAAAAACTCTAAGGACATGTGTAATAACCTGTCCCCCGATCTCTTTCCATTGGCCCACAAAGCCTGGTCTCCTCTCCACCCTAGCACCTCAGTCTCCTCAAAGGTGGACTGGGCAGGTGGATCCAGGAAAGATGCCTGCTGTCAGACACACTTACATGAGTCCTCCTCCAAGTGTGTTTCACACAGACAAAAATCACTCTAGTAGTTCTTGCATGTGCCATGTGGGCACACTGGGAGCCTCACCAGCAGGAGGTGAGGCCAGTATCCATGGCTTGTTTGCTTCTCCATCTTTCCTGAGACTGTCAGCCTGGGAGGCAAAGTGATATCTGACTGTGGTCGTAGATGGTGTGTCCTTTGGAGATTTGGGAATTGGTTTATATTAGACCTGTCAAATTAATTTCAGATGGACTAACATCCTGGGATTATGGCCTTTCTGTAAATTTCTTTAGCTGGTGAGCTTGAAGGTTCCCCGGCAAAAAGAGATTATTCTAAAATTATCTACATTTTTTAAAAAATCTTCTGACAAGAGTTTTGTAACTCTTGTCACTTCAATCTGTTCAGCTAGTCTGTCTTTCATGTCAGCTTGAAAGAAAAGCAAGAGTAAGTTTAGCAGGTAATGGATCATCTAACAAAAATTGGCTCTGATTCTTCAGTTGTTGCTGAGGTAGACATCTTACAGTACACTGAAGTTATTTCACCCATGTGAGAATTATATGATAGAGGGATATAAATTTTATATAATACATGAAGGAGGCAAGACTTAAAGTGTCCACGGATCATGTGCCAGCACTACGGCAGGTTCCCTGCCATCTTTGCTGCTTTCCTAGCCTGCTGTAGGAGGTGTCTGAGGGGAGCATAATGAAATACTGCTAGAGGAAGCCATGGAAGGGCAGAGAAGGAAGGCATTGTACACAGCCTTTTTTCATTGAGGGAGTGTTAATGGAGAGCCTCTGAATTACCACGTGCACAGCAGTGTGAGCTGGTAAGACCTGTGGTGGTGGAGAGCACATTCTCGGCTCTGCAGAGGTTGTGTGCTGCTGGGAAGGCAAGAGGGTGATAGCAGAGAAAGGCTATGTGATCTCGTGTGCCTCATCTGGAGCAGAGAGGTGTGATAAGCAGCCTGGTGTTTGGGAGCCTGTCCTCAGAACTAGCAGGGAGAGATGGTGAGGCAATAAAGCACACAGAGCGTGAGAAGCACTGTGAGAAGCCGGCATGCTGGATATCACACAGGGCAGACATGGTGATGCTGGGTATCCCTGGAAAGAGAGTACAGCAGAGCCGGCCCACGTTCCAAGGCTTCTAACAGCATTCCTGTGACTTTGATTGTTTGCCACTCATTCTCCCCATATGCAGGCAAGACCCACTGATCTGGGAAACTATTGCAGCTGTTGCTATAAGCCTCCAGAAGGATCTAAAAGCTAATTGCAACAGCTCAACCAGCTGTTAGAATAAGGACTACATTCTCAGTCCTCAGATCCTGGCGTGTCCCTGTGGGATGGAATTTCTTCTTCAGATCTAGGAGGCTGAGGGGAAGCAGCTGCGTTCTTTGCTGAGCTTCGACTAACTAGACCAGGAGAGACTTTTCTGCCAATCAGGAGACTGAAAACTAAGCAGCTGCTGTCATTTCAGGCCAGATTATGAAAGTTTTTACAAGGGGCTGGGATGCTGTGTTCGATTGATGCACAGTGCAGTTTGCCTTTCTGTTTCTTTTAACTGTTTCCCTTCTCAATGCATTAGAGACTGACTGGACTAAAGCCCCGTGGGTCATCCTATAGTTTTCAACTTTTCTGGGAGAATGAAATTTCAGCTCCCACCTTTCCTTCCACTAAAAGTTTGTAAGAATTTTCTACCTCCTCCATCTTGGATTTGCTGTAGCAAGACCAGGGAAGAGCAATTGCAGAGCATATTAGAAGGAGAGTGAGGAAAGCAGAAGGATCTTACAGAGTAGTAGCAGTAATGGTGGGGAGTCTGCTCACTGCTGTTGCCTTAATCCACCAGGCTGTGTATTTTTATTTAGTTCCTCCCAGGTGAGATAACATTGGAAATAATTTCCCCCATTTCAGCTGTTACAGGGGAAGGATTTTTCATCACAGTCCAGGGCAAGAATGGTGAGCTGAGGACAGTGGTTTGTGTAATCACCCTGCTGGGTGAGCACCTCTGAGAACCATGCAATTGCTAAGGATGAGATGCAGTAGCACACCTGGCTCTGCCACCTAGCTAATAAGCTCACTTGGACTCAGTTCCTTATGGAAGCACTGGAGTGTGTCTGCTCTACAGTCCCTAGGATGATCCACTTACTCAAATTATCCATTTTTTCCTTGTCCTGTAGGGCATCCCTGTTATCTTCCCTCCCTATTATCCAAGATAATAGAGAGCTGACTAGCAATAATGCAGTCACAATGGCTCCGCAGTGTCTGAATGATTCCCATGTGATTGACATTGTGTGTCTGTCTGAAGCTTCCTGAAGAGCAATTCTCCATCCACGCTTCTGCCATCAGTAGGCATTAGACAGAACAGGATCCTGTAGTGCGAGTCTATAAAAGCCCAAGAAGAAATCTGTTTCCCTATGACAAACAGAATAAGACATGAATTATACAAATGGAGGGGCAATTATTTATGCTTATATGACTTACTGTAGATGTGGATCAAGGTCACAGGGACATGGGGGTCTCTGTGTACTGTACCTGGGTTTTCTCAGCTCCCTGGGCCTATAGAAGAGTGCAGATAAACGGTGAGAGCAACAAACATCTCAAATGTTTTTGTGTCTGACAGCAAGCAAAAGCAGACTACTCAAATAGAAATAGCAAGGGGATTTAATCCCAAATTGTCATGACTCTTGTCTTTTCAACATTTAGAGATTCTGGTCTGTATCAGAAAAAAACATTTAAGAAGATTTAGCCTGTTCATGCTTAAGTGAGTCAAGGTTTTCCCTTCTCATCATATTTCTAGCCCAACAAGCAGGTCTGAAAATCTCACAAGAAAACCTGGTTTCTAGCTTGGTTTTGCTGACTTGGTGAAGAGGGATATAATTATCACTAAAATTCTAGTTTATCATTAGAGATGAGGCTTGTGTGGTTCATCACTAGTAATCACAGCCTACTGAGGTTCGTCTCAGTGGTACAATACCACTGCCTTTGTGTTGCAGGTGGACCAGTGTGGGAATGAGAACAGGATCTGTGTCCTCCACATATTCAAAATGAGTTTTATGACTAGCTTCAGTGTTGAAGGGCAGGAGCCCAAAGCTGCCCATGGTTTGCAGAGCATAGGGGCTTTCAATCCAGTTTTGTGCTTTGCCTTGGCATCCAGATAAACATGAGTAGCATCTCATGCAAATGAAGATTCCTTGTGAAGCTGAAAATGCAGTGAAAGGCTCAGCTCCTATCTGGTATAAATCATAACACTAACCCATGTACATTGAATTATGCTGGCAGACCTGTTGGTCTAAAACTTATTATAAATTTGATATGCTTTCTATTCAGCCAACATTTTGTCACTAGATTTTTTTCTGCAAGTAATGCTAACTTCAGTTTTCAACCCACTGGCTGTCTTGAGGCATTGTAGCTTTGACCATTCCTTTGCTTTTTCAGAGTGTTTTGCAACTCCTTACCTTTGTGCCATGGCAGTCACTGCCTAAGTAGCGTGCCATGTGTGAGGGGAAAGCAGGAACTTTAAAAAAATAGAAAGTGAATTATGCACTTTCCAGAGCTAATCTTCAGACACTTGATCTGTGCTAAAATGCATGAGGCTTTAGGGATTTGTGAACATTTTCATGAATAATAAGAGCTTCACAAATAACAGGAGAGTGAACTCGCGAATCTTATTCCCAAATCTTTTATATATAGAAGAGATATGATTGGCTCTAGCTTTCAGAAGGAGTTTGGCGGCAGGTCACTTTTTTTCTGATCAGCAAAGAATAGGGCATGTGGGAAAGGAAGATGAAGCACATTATTTGCAGGGCTCCCACATCCACGAGTATTCTTGACTTTTATAGATTTTTCAGTAAATTAGCATAACTACATTATCCAAGATTTCTTGCAGTTGTTTTCCCTCCCCAAGCTGATGTGACTGAGAGAGAAAGCGAATGCAACAGCTTAAAAAGAAGACGGGAGGAAATTACCATATTTAATATTGTTTATACAGAAACTGGCATACTTTATAGAGCATCATCTGATTAACTCATTTCCAGCCCTGCGGCGTGTGTGTGTCTATGACGGCAGGGAGGAGAAATGAGAGCTGGGCCGTGTTTTTTCCTGGCATGAGGAACTGTTGCTGTAACACTTGTGTGGCTGGCAGCGTGAGACATAATATTACCTAGAAGAAAACCTTTAAGTGTTGGATTAATTTCCCACCATCTGTATTCTGTCTGTACTGGAAATCTAGATCCAGAGAGAAAGACTGGGGAACAGATCTGAGTAGCTGGCAATTAGATTTGGAGAAATGAAAAACATTTTCAGAGACTCCTTACTAGTTAGCTGTTCAATGGCTGCAAGAGTTGGGCCAGCTCTTGGGGGTCAGTTGAGGAGCCAGTTGAGGAGCCAGTTTAGGAAAAGGCTCTTTGGCTTAGCGTCCCTAAAAGACTGGCAGAGAGGAGCATTGCCTTATTGCAGAGGTGCTGCCAGTTGCAATTAGGGACAGGTTGTTGGGTGCTGGCAGCTAAAAAATGAATGCCAAGCCCAAAGGAAGCATCCAAGGAAATTGAGCTAAAAGTTATGACCAAATGGAATTTGCTCAAAACGTGTACTGTTGTCTCAGGATGAAACCTCGCCATGAAGCAGCCATAGATGTGGGGAGAGGAAATGGTAAATGGTAAAAGATCAAAGCAGAAAGGACTGGAAGGTAGAGGGAGCTGCAGAAGGAAAAGGTGAATTTCAGGCATCTGTCATTTCTTAGGCTGCAGCTTACATCAGCAGTGAACCACGGAGAGCAAAACCCCCCGGGGGGAAGATAAGTTGCTGAATATTCAGTGTAGCTGCCTTGTGCAGAGCCCAGAAGGGATGGCCCTGTCTCAGCTGCCACCCTAAGCACAAAGGGTCCTTCCCAAGGTGCAGCATGACAGGGAGGTAGGGGGCTGAGTGAGGGTGGTGCAGCTGCTGGTGGGAGCTCTGCTGTAATGTGCTTATATTTGTGTGTTGTTTTCTTCTCTTCTAGGTAAGTGCATAAAGTGCTTATGAATGGTTCTAAGGCACTCTGGCAGATGCTATACTGGGATCTCTCTGGTTTCTCCAAAGAGGAGGAAAACACAGCCCTCTCTGAAATGGTAACACCATAATCTGTGAAGTAGATGTGTTGGTGATTACTGAGCAGTCCCCCTGTACTTCTGTCTGTAAATCTGGAGTTTTCTTGCATTTAGTGATAACCCAGAGCCAGTCAGAAATGCACACACTGTCTTACTCAGCCTGGGGGTTCCACCCCCAGTCCCAGGTGACAACTGTCCCCTTGATGCCATAACAGAGCTTGCATCCCATGACCTCCATCTTGGCATGTGCCACCTTTTGCTCCCTGTTTCCAGCTCTTCTTCAGGCCTCCCTGTAGGGTTGGTAGATATTTTCTAGAAAAACAGCTTAAATATCAGCCAAAAAGTATTGTGGTCTTTGTTTCTCTTTTTGATATTTTCTAGAAGAACAGTTTAAATATCAGCCAAAAAGTATTGTGGCCTTTGTTTCTCTTTCTGCCTTCAGAAATTGTTGGATATTTGGGCACTGCAGAAATCCATACAGTCACATTTCATACCTTACCTCATCAAGTGCAGGGAGCTCCCTGGACGAGATTTTCTGAATTCTTTTTCCTCTGGCTGATTTCTGATTCACCCAGTGGGGGATTGTTTTGAGAACATAGTGACAACCAAGCAAAAAGCAAATTCAGAACAACACTTGGGGCAAAGCTCCTTGGCAGTGAGATGAATTGAGCTACTCAAGGGAAGTGCTGGGAATGCTATTGTTTGTGATGTTTAAAACTCTCTAGGTCAGAAATTGCAGGAAGAAGTTCTGTGCTTGGCAAACGGACATACTGGTGGAGACGATGGGTCTTTCTTGTCTCTGACAGCTTTTATTTATTATTATAATTTATTGTTTTATTAGCTTTGGATCGTTGACTTCACCTCTAGTTCAGTTTTGCTGTATATACTACACAGTCCATTATAAGCATGGAACTAAATTAAATGCTTTTGTGCTGATGTGGTGCTTGTTTGTTTCCCAGTGGAGCAAGGTGATATAAGCACATGCATTAAATATATTTATGACAAATTTCTCATCTATTACTTTTATTTAGAGTAGTTTTGAAGTAAAGTAGATTCTGCTAGAAAACAAATATCTTTTTGAAGGCTGACAACAAATCCAAAAGCAAATTTGCATCCTTACTGTTTTTGTGGTTTGTGTGTCTTGGGGTTTTTAAATTTACTTGGGTTTTTTTTTTGTTTGTTTTTGTTTTTTGGGTTTTTTTTGGTTTTTTTTTTGTTTTGTTTTTTGTTTTTTGGTTTTTTTTTTTGTTTTGTTTTTTTAACAAAGACAGCTACAAAGTTGCAAGGGAGGTACCACTTGTGTGTTTACCACAAACCACTTTGTTTCATACGCAGCTGGTGTAATAGATCCTGGCTCATCAGTGCTTCCTGGGGGAGATATCACTTTCCTGGTTTTTTAAGAACTAGAGTAGAGACAACACAGCTGAAGATACAGGCCATGACTGTTCTTCATGGTCTTGAGCTGGAACAGCTTCCCTGAGCTGGGAGACATTTTGGAGCTACTCTGTCAAATCCTTATTGTTTTAAGATCAGGAAAGCAATTCAGCATTCAAGCATATGGCTATCATTAGGCAAATTTTTGTATATGAAAAGCCCATCCTTTAGTAAAGAAAGAAAAGGAAAGATACTGAGGAGAGAAAGGAAATTATCATTTGATTTTTTGTCCCTAAAAACATGGCAGGTATATGTACCTGTATATGTTTCTAGAGTGCTACAGAGCTGTGGTAAATGCCAAGCCCTCATCTCTGTTTTAGAGCAGTATGTGCTTCCCAAAAGGAAAATGATGGTTACATTAGATAATAATGTGAAATAACTAAAGAGATTTTCACTTGAGGTTGATTGCCCTCCTTCTTGGCAAATCTGCTACTTCCTGTCATGACATACTTCATGGAAATATTCTTGCTTCCAGACTTTTAACCTTCCTTAGTGTCCATCATTTCTCTAGGATATTAGCTTTTCTATGTTGTCACAGCCTCACTGATAGGCTTCAGCAGGTCTTAGCCCAGGTTGCAGCTGGGCTTATCTGGCCTAGCCAGATAAAATGCAGCTACGGTGTCCTGCACTTGGACCATGTTTATGAACATACCATGAAACTGAAATTCCTCAGGAAAAAATGCTTTTCATCATTTCTTGCCATAGAGCTAGATTACCCTTATTAATAGAAACTATTAAAAATTTCCTTCTACTGGGAAATGGTTAGAAAACCTTGAGTACCCTTTCATGGGGGTTCAGTTTTTATTTTTAAGTTTTATACTTTTTGGCCAGACCTTTTCCCTCTTGTGTGGTTGTCTTTCCTAATTTGATCTGTGGTTTGGTTTGCTGTTTCTCAACTCACTCCCCCAAAAAAAAACAATTACCAGATTTTGGGGGAATCTTAGGGCCTTCAGGAAGCCCTTTATCCTCATCTGTAACCAGCAGGAAGGTAGTTGGTATAAGAGTTTGTATCCATATACAGTGCAGTCAGCTGACATTACCTCTGATGGTGACCATTTTTAGTGAACTGAGCTAACATATAATGTCCATGTATCCTATTTCTTGTTTTATTTTGTCTTTTTTCCCTTTCACGTTCTGCACTGTACCATCCTCCATTGCACATCTTCTGGGCTCTTCTCCCTGAGGCTGTGGAAGAGGCCTGCCAGATTCTCCCAAATGCACTTTAATAAACATCATTAGGGAGCCTCGTGGATGGTGATCACTACCTCTAGTGGTGCTGCACCTTGCAAGCAAAGCTGACAGGAGGCAGGATTCAAAAAGCAGTAGTGAGGACAGGTTTTAATTGCCATGCTGAGAGGTTAGATAAGAAGTCATGAAAGAGCTTGGGAAAATGTGAACATTTATGTACCATAGTAAGACCCTAGGGCTGCAGACATGTTTGAAAATGCTTCCAAATTTGGCTATTAAAAGCATGAGAACATGCAAGCTGCTAAACATTTCCTCCTCATTCCCTTGCTTTCCATATTCTCCACCAATTAATTTGCTTTTCTTGTCCTTCTCTGGCCTTTCTTTGTTTTCACATTCTGTTCTCTTTCTGATCTTCTGTCTTGATTGCCTGAGTGATTCCTCTCTGTCCCGCATACTTCTTTTCATGTGTTTGCAATTTTTCTTAATCTACAATAAAGCCAGTGCCTGATTGTCTTTGAAAGTGGATTTTACCTGAGCTATTTATCAGCTATGTAGATTGCACTTCCTTCATCTTGTTAACTATTTGGTATATAAAGACATATTGCATGCAGTCAGTGGATAATTCAGTTATAAACTAGGCTGCATACAATTTCCATTTTTTGTCTGTTATTGTGGGAACTGATGTGAAAAATTTCATCCTGATACAGTTGATTTTTTTGTTTCTCCTTTCTTTCAAAAATTCCTGGCCCTTTTCTCCTGATGTCCCTTTTGGGTTCTTAGCACTGTTCTTCCATGGATCAGTTTAGTTGAATCTACTGCTTTATGGATTTGATCACATGGATCCTCATCAAATGACTAAGCAGAGTGCAGTGTTCCTGAGAATGAAGGACCCTGTGCACTGGCAGGTAGCATCCAAGCAATTCATTATCCACTGCAGGATGCTGTTTCACCCTAAACTGTAGCAGTGGGGGCCCTCTTTTAACACCTCTGAACTGAATTTTGTTCAGTAGTTGCAATCAAACTGGATCCTTAATACTTGCAAATTCTTGTGTGGGCCAAGTAGTGGATTTATGTATGGTTTAATGCACAAAGTTCCCAGATGATACAGAGAGCATCAACTGGGATGATGGAGGAGAGGAGAGGAGTTTTGGAGGAGAGGAGAAAGAGTTTTGAGCTTCTTATTACATAGTAGTCGCTTTTGTCCAGTGCTGTCAACATTACCAATATAATGGGCTCAGCATCACTCAGAAAGAACCCAGACTTTGGCACATCAGAGCTTTTATGGGCCCCCAGAGACTGAGATGTTGTGAAAATCTGGCAAGTCGCATCTGCCCATGATGTGCTGTCTTTAAAGTGCCTGTCTGCGTCAGTCTGTGTCAGCTGGTGAAACAAATCCAGCCAGCAGCTCTCTCTTGGTCCTGTCCTTTCATTTGATGATAAAACAACTGTTGGAGTCTCCAGATGTGTGCTGTGGTGCTGTTCAAGTAAGGAGAAAAAGGAACCAGAGGACAAGAGGACCTTTGATAGATACTGAATTGAGGAGGGGAACGGTCATTCCTGTCTCCTGGGCTTGGGTCCAGGTGAACATGCGTAGGTGGAGCGAATGTAAATGTCTGCGCGGGCAGTGCAATGATCTGGATCTGAGATGATTTGGAGGAGGTGTGTTACAGCAGTTAAGTGCAGGACATTTATTTTCTGGGAGCTGACTTTCATCTTGGAACAGGACTAGTGTGTGAGATGAATTTTGCTAGGTTTTGGTCTGTCTCCAATTGAGTGACTCCTGCATGAGGAGATGGATGAGATTGGAGTGCAGCATGCATTGCAAGGGTCAGCCTGAGTCCTCTCTTTGGGGGATGCATTTTCTTGGCACTTGGGCTGTGTCAGACAGCAAAACTGGCAGAAAATATCAAGAATTAGGGAACAAACCTAGAAACTGAAGATGCGCATAACTCACTGTATGGGACAGTATCTGCTTCATTGACTTGCAAGCCCAAGTTTCTCTCAAGAATTTTTTTTATATCTTGCATCCCCTGGTTTCTTTGGCATAGATCCTTACTTTGGTTTCTGGGATTCTAGAGGATTTCTGGATTCCTAGATGTAGTATCTCTTCCCATAAACCTATCTAAAAAACCTTCTCCTTTAGACATCTTGTGCCTCCTGGTATACACAGAGCTCTGTATGGTTACAATAAATGTCTCAGTTAAAAGTTTAGATGGGACCACAGATCTCTAAGACTATTTATAGGAAACACATGGAATTTTCCAGTACTCCACTGACCTACACATAATGGCTGCAACACGTGCCACACAAACTATGTTTACATGGATGACATTTAGGCTGAATGGAGAGGCATTTTACTGCCTCTCCATTCAAAATTTAATTTTCTCACCACTTTTCTGACTGGAAAATGCCTGACTGCCTTTGTTGCTCCCTTTCTCTCTCTTTGCCTGCCCTTTAGACACTGCTGAATGCAGAATGCCAGTTCTGGCTGCCCATGCTGTGGCCATCCCTGCCTTTGTTTTACAGTGGAAGCCAGATGTGCTCTACCCCATTCTAGAAATTATGAGCTTCTATTTTTTTTTGAGAGGTCAGGCTGTGGGAAGTACCCACTCTGACCCAAGTCCCTGGACATCTTTGGGCCCACCACAGTACCACCAGTGAGGACTCACAGCAAGGTCATTCCGTGCTTGCATTGTCCTCCAGAGAGATCCACATGCCAGCAGAGTTAATTACACTAACAGCCACAGAAATTATATTGGCCCACCACTGGCCTAGTGAGATGAATATCTCCCTTTCTTACTCACAGGGGGATGTTAATGGTATTTTTATTAACTGGTGACCTGTTGACTGCTATTAGAATATAGATTGTATGCATAAACCAGGTCAGGGTACTGAAGATATGATTATAGAGCAATTACTGTGTCAGCCAGTGTGGCTTCTAATCAGAGCTGGCAAAGAGCCTTTGGAAGCCTGAAAACTGTTTTTGGAGTCCAGCAAGAAGAAACAGCTTTGGATCAAAGTGTGTATTGTGCCTTTGCATCTTTCTGGAATTAAATGTCTGATTTTTATGATTAGGATGGGCAGTCAAGGCAGAAAGAAGACTTAAGAAGCTCAGCTTTTAGTGGAACAGAACTGATTAGGGGAGTTCAAAATTTGCAAACTTTTTCTTTTTTCTCTTTTTGTTTTGTTCTCCCTTTTTTCCCTTTGTTATTATATGGTTTATGTTTATTTCACTGAGCTGGCTAAGGGTGCTAATTCTGCTCCTGCCCTTTAAAATGAATTGCAAGGTCATGTGGCTGAGTGTCTGGAATGTCAGTACAATTATTACACTAATACATGCATTTCATTTCATGAGGGCCATAGCTACAGAATCAGGTTTAGAATTGTTCAACATATGTCAGAATTATGAAAGGGAAAAAGGAATGATAAAATCCAGAGCTGGTGTGTCAGATGTAGAACCAGGGGCTGGCTTTCTCTTAGGAGCAACAATTCCTTTGGAAATTGGATTGAATACCCTGATTCCCAAAAACTACCTTTATTTCACTAACAGCACCACTGCTCCTAGAGAAGTAACTGGAATAGGAGGAAGAACCACTTCACATGGATAAAAGCTCAAGGCTCACGTGTGGCTTGACTGGTGCTTGTAAGCACATTTATATTATCTGCATTTATGGGTTAGACAACAAACTGTGTTGAGCTTACCAGCACACCTGCCAAATATACTTAAATTTGATTTTTTGTAGTGATGGGGATTGGCTTTATTGGAGAGCAGGGCGCAGCGCTATTTGCATGTTTATGATTATCCTCTTCCAAAAAAAAAGTATCCTAAATCGTCTGAGATTTGAAAAACTAAGTAATCTCATGGTAATCTGAGACTGAAACTGGATTTTTTACTCTGGTGCTCTGGTTTATGAAAATAACATATGTGTTGAGATTCAAGAGGAAATGAAATGCTTATAGATTTCACTTTATGATTAATATCTACTATATTGCTTAGAGAATAAATTATCTTCACTCTATTTTGGAATTGGAATTAATCTTAAATAGGAAAATAAAATTTGAATTATGGGTCTGTACCAGGCTCTCTGTTCTAATAGAGTTCAGTTGCATGTAAAAGCTTGAGCGGGAAGGCAGGTTTTTATTTTTTCCATCATATTTTGAATTATCTCTCCAGTT
This sequence comes from Agelaius tricolor, assembly GCF_023055355.1. Taxonomy (NCBI): domain Eukaryota; kingdom Metazoa; phylum Chordata; class Aves; order Passeriformes; family Icteridae; genus Agelaius; species Agelaius tricolor. The sequence goes on from NW_027269269.1 coordinate 25,666,188, forward strand.
TCTGTTGTTGTCAATGTGGTTAATAAGTTTTGTGTATTCTAAAAAATTCATCCATTGACCTTTTGAGATTTGCTTTATTCTATCTGCTTTTGAACATGTGAATGAAAAGGGAGTATTCTGAGGGCACAGCAAGAGAGGGAAGGGAAGAGCAAGTGATTAATGTGCTTCCTGAACCAAATGTCTTGTGAAAGTAAAGGGAAAAATATCCTTTCCCTGCCAATGTGTGGTTCAGTCCACCACACAATGATGGCAGTTCTTTTCATACTTTTTATTTTTGCCTTAAAACTTACTTTTTATGTTGTTTCCATAAGAGTGTTTACTTCTTTAAAAAAAAAAAAAAGAAAAAAGGAAAGGCCTTTCTTATCATGATTTGGAGGGAGAAGAAACTTGGTGATATGAAACACAAAACATCAATAATGAGAATGGCGCTGAAAAACACCATACATCGTTATTTCAGGAGTTGTGATTTTTAAGCTGATATGATGATTCTTTGTGTTTTGACTTATTATCTTTTAATACCAAGAGTTGCTACTGAGGCAAATTTTCTTTCTTATGCAGTTTTTCTCTGACTAACTTCCAGCAGTCTGGCATCTTATTTAATACTCTGTGTGTCACAAATTCCCATTTCAGAGATGACTCTGTTTCCATCAAAGCTGCAGCCGTACTTCACAATTTCACTTATTAACAGCCTACTGAGATAATTGGGTCTGCCCAGCTCATTAAAAATAAAATATTGATGTTTTCTTAGGGTGGATGTAATTATCTTGCCCCCACAGGGAACAGGCAGCATAAAGGAGGGATGGTGTGGTCTAATACACATCCTGCTATGCACCTGCTTGCTGCTCTGCAGCGAAGGAAATTAGGAACTTCTGGTGCAGTTACTATGGGTGAAGGTGGCAATGCAGAACAAGAAAATACTTCCTTTCAAGCCTGGACAACAGGAATTAATTTTTTTTAAGTTTTTCTTTTCTTTTCTTTGTGGTTTTTTTTTTTCCTTTGAATAAACTGGGTCCAACAGGAATGTGTCACAATGCTCTTCTCTGGTGTACTTTACTGTGCTGTAGTATTCTCTATAGTACACACTTGCCAACACTTACTTCCAGGCAGGGATGTCTTCTCAGATTTTGTATAACAATGAGCAGCCAAGGACTATGTTCCTCTTCACTGCCCTCTTCAAGTTATTTAACACAAGATTGGAGCCAGTTCTACAGGTAAAAACTTTAAGCCTTAGCTTGTCTTTTCTGAGATTTTTTTTTGACAGCAATTTCTTCAGTGCCCTGTTATTTATCTCCGTAAGGTACTGAATGGGTTACTCTCACGTCCGGCTGTTAGAGGTTATCAAATGTACGATTAAATTGCAAGGACATCAAGCTACCACAGAACCACTGGTGAACTAGGAGCACTAGTGTTCTCCCATGACCTGAGTTACCCAATTTTCCTTGTCTAAATGTAACTTTGAGATGCTTTAATGTGCTCTACTGGCAGTGGGTTTTAATTTCCCATTGGTAAAAATGGATATGGAAGGCATAAGTATGAAGAGCAATTTTTGCTCCCTGTTCCATTCTTTCTGTTTTAAATAAATTTTAGAAGACAGACACAAGAGAAAATCTAAAATATCAGAGAGCATTTAAGTAACTTAGATGTGCCTGTCTTATTATTTTGTTTTGGGTACATAGGACCTCAGGTCTAATTGAGATTATCCTGTTCCATGTGCTCTGTGGTGTGCTGCAGCTGCTGCTTAATCCTGGTTAGATCTAGATTGAGATACCTCATTGCACCCATTGCAAAGCCACTGAGGGTTCAAGAGTTGGTAACAGACTATTGGGCACTCTCACTGTTTTAAAGGCATCTTGAACTTCCTTAGATCTAGAACCTCACTTTTAGTCTTTTACCAGAGCATCATTGCTGTGGAGTGGTCTGTTTGGAGGCACTGGTCATTGACTCACTCCCTTGGGCAGGTACAGTGCTCATTATGAGCAGATGTAGTGTTCTGGCAGAGACAGACATGTAAGGCACTGAACAAGTTCACTAACTTGTTCTCCTGAAAGAACAGTAATTACTTTTGAGGGAAAAATGATTGTAAGAAAGTTTCTTTCCAAAAGCCCCCACTTTGGGGACAAGTAGGCACTGCTGAGTTATGGAGTTTGGTTAAGTACTGTTTCTGTATGTATAGCAGCCCTGATCCAGATGATTTGGCACTAGGAAGAATTGCAACATCCATTTCAGGATGATCTGAGGGGAAACAAACTCCCTGCAGTTTTCAAGCCTGGTGGTCTGTGGCCTGGCTGTAGGTGTTTCTTTTCCAAGTTGAGCTATTACCAGCTTAAAAGCTGAAAAAGTCTTGTTGTGCTCTCTTCTCTATCAGCAGCATTGCTAAGGGATTTTTCTCTTTCTAAGAAAGGCTCCTATTCTGGCGTGCCACAAATGATGTATCTAGCTCTGCAAAATGGCTGGAGGCAGCATTATAATTTCACAAGTTTGCTTCTGCAGTCAGCTCCAAAGTGCTTCATATAGAGGTCGATGATAGATGTCTCTTGAGCAGGAATTAGGGAAAATAGACCAAAAGCAGCAGGGTTTATTCCATTTGTCTTTCAAGACCATGCTGTCTCAGACTTGGCAAAGTTGGAGCCCTCTCACTGTTATTGGGACTGAAAAATCATCTACTTCCAACATGCGAATGAACAAAACCTAGAAGATGGCCTTTAAATAGGCCACTTCCTCCTTCAGCAGACAGGGAATAAATGGTCACGTTTCTGAAAAATCTGGCCATGTTGTGACTATAACTGTCACAGTAGAAATTGCTGGGCCCTGAGCACTTTGGTATATCTGGCCTTTGTTTAGATAATGGAAGCGGAGCAGTTTGGAAAAATCTGTCCCTAATTATTGGTGCAGAGCCCTTGAAAATCTGCCCCCAAGCTCTTCTCAAATAAAAATCTGGCCTCATGGGCACAACACTGTCAGAAGCAGAGCCTGGCATAAAGTGCTTCTTATCCTTTTCAGTGATTTTGTCCTCCTGTGAAGTTTCTAATTTATTTTAATTGCTTTAAAACTTTTTAAATGAGGCTATTTAATGGCTAGGATTTTGACTTATGTATCGAAGCTTCAGTGCACTCCACATTAAATGGCGTGTATTCCGTTATGCCTAAATTCTATTGTTATGCCTGCCCTTTGTGCCGGCTTTTCATTTTTCCAGTTTGGGGGTAGTTGCATTTCTAGGGCTCCCATCTGTCATAATTTAGTGTTTCTTCAGCACTTTTTCTCATCTTAGGAAGCCATTCAGCATGTCCAAATATTGCTTTATGCCCGCATGGACAATGCTCGCTGTCGTTGGCGACGTCTATTCTGTTTCACAAAGGGAAGCCTTGCAATACATCTGAGTGCTGACTGAAGGCAAAGATGTCTCTTTGAGCCACTGGGTTGTAAAGAGATGAACTCACTGGCCGTCCTCTCTCAAAGCTTTTCAAGAGCCTGACTGTTCATGGGGGATTCTTTGCATGCACCACAATTGAACACAGTTCTTCCTGTGATTGCTGTTTTGCAGAGGGTAGCACTGTGTAAAAGTAGGCATGGAGTTCTGTTGCATTGAAGAAAATATCCCTGATACCCATTGGTTAGACCTAAAAGGCTGAATTCCCATTTTCTTAATTAGAAGATACATACTTTCAGGGGGTACCATTTTGGATGGTGTTTCTCCCAGCCCTGTCTCCCATCTGAAGTGGTATTCTTCACTGCTTTTCTTTGTTAGTGAGCAGCAGCAAGAAAGGTCACTTTGAAAATGCATCTACCCACAAGTGGGAAAGGGGAACAGGGTCAAAGCAAGCAGAGAGGTAAATGGATAATGCAGCAAGTTAGAACTAGGTCACGAGACCCATCTTACAATGCCAATCTTTGAGAAAGTAGTCAGAGCTCTGTTACAACTGAGAAAGTAGGGGGTTCTGCCTCTGTGTTTCATTAAGAACAGGTCCAGAGTCACAATGCCAACACAATGCCAAGAGGTGGGGACATCCATTCCAGTGGCTACAACAAGGTTAGTGCGCCAAAGAGATTTTGTATGTTCCCTTGGCAAACCAGGAAATCCCCTTGCCTCGGTTTCCATTCGTAGCACAGGAGTCATAATGCCTCTTGGTCTCACAGAGCCACTCTGAAATTTTTTTCCAGTCTTCTATTCACTTGCTTTTGTAAAAGAAACTCTGTGCATTTGAAAAATCAGCCATGGTTAGAAAGCAGCTTTCAAGGGTTCTGCCAACTTTGTGTTGAAGATAGTACAATTAGCTTAATTATTAGGGAAGTGAGGTTTCTTAAATATAGATTGTAATTATAGAGAGATCTAAGCTCAGACTTGATTTAACAGGAAAATGCTACAGATTGCATGACTACTGACACTGTTATTTACTGGCCCAGGCAAATGAGATTCCAGCACAAGTTTCTGCTCCTGTAGAAATCAAAGTAATGAGTTTAGCTCCAGGAGTATCAGTTGTTAAGCTCTTCAGTTGCAATGCAACTGAAATTTCAACTCAAAAGTTTTAGTGAGAAATCCTTCAGGTTAGATTGACTTGTATTTCACCTTAATTTGACATTGTTCTAAGACAGACCTGGAAGACTTTCAGGTGTGTGTTTGGTTTTTAGTTAGGATTTTTTCCCATTTTGCACAACTACTGCACCAGATGTGACAGAAGAGGCTCAGTAGGGACTGAGATAACAGTAATTCTCTGAAGCCAGGCAGAGGTGCCCTGAAACAGTTGGGGATGACTGAGTGTTGGAAGAAATCTGTATTTCATTAAGTCAGGAGCACTGTGTGCTTTCTGGAAATGTGGCTGGTAAGGAAAAGGAGTGATCTCTGCTATTTCTTACTCAGTACCTGCATCTACTCACTGACATCCATGCCAAATTTTAAATTAATTCAGCCCTGCTTTGCTCTTCTGTGTGGTAAGTGCTAGGTGGAATTCAGACAGATGGGTTGTCAGCAGCTTAACAGATACACTCACCTCATTCTGATGCTTTCACTTATTTATTTATTTTAAAGGCACCCCATTTTCCCCTGGCCATTTAAAATACAAATCAATAAATAAGAATGTCTGAAGGAGCTCTAGAAGGATTAGGGATTGTCTCCCAAGAGGCCGACTGACATTTCTGCCCTCTGAAAGTCCCTGCTCAGCTGCCTCTTCAACCAGCAAACCTTGATTCCAGCAGCCATCTGATTAAACAACAAAGCATCAGCAAGTACTAAAAATCCCTTCTCTTGGGCCACTCTGCACTGACAGCAAGGGCAGAAACAGAAAATGATGAAAAGGGAGCAAGTCTTTTGGTGCAAAACATGTCTCTTGGTACCCTATAGAGAGCTGGAAGATGAAATGTTTTCCTTTGTATGATCCTGGCTGGTCTGCTGCTTGCTGTGTCCTAATAGCCTGGATGCTGTTTGTAAGTAGACAGAGGTTTGATTTGTATCCTATGCACCACTGTGTGTGTATGTGAGGTTGTGCAAATAAGGGCTGTTAACTCCATGATTAGGCTCAGGTATCCAAACATTACTCCATGTGAAATGATGTTTTACAGAATCTCCTCTGTGAGACATTACCATACCTTCCCACAGTGTCCTTGCCCCCTTGTTCTCTCTCTGGCAGCCCCCCTCGATGTGGAGCTGCAGACAGCTCTGGTGCTCTGCCTTGGCTTGCACATGTAATCCAGCTGATGCTCATTTGGCCAACCCCAGACCTGTCCTAACCCCAGGCCCTGCAGGACTGCCCAGCTGGTCTCTAGAGCAGTGCCAGGCTAACACAGCCATGCTGCTTTTGGGGCCTGATGAACATCCCCCTCTAAATACCAGTTAGGGGGGTTCCATGGGACAGGGTGCAGGAATACCTGCTGGAGTTGGTGCTTGATGTGTCTTGCCCCTGTGACTCATAGACCTAATTATGTTGCCAATTTTAGTTGTTTTTTTTGGTTTTTTTTTTCAGGAGTGTTGTTATAGTTGGTATATTTCTTAAAGTCACAGCTCTTGGTGACATGCTATTACATGGAAATCCAGCCTCCTGGTATTTTCTTTTTAAAGGAAGTTTCCAGTCCTTCTGGGTAGACTTATATTAAAAGGAATGGAGATTTATATTAAAAGGAATGCAGAGAATGGAAAAGAAAAATTACTGTGTGGGTTTTTTTTTTAAGGAAATCACCTTTTTTTTAGGCAAGCATCCTGCATTTGGAGGAAGGGGTTAAGTTATTTGTTACGGGTTTTTTTCAATCTTTAAGGCCACCTTTATCAAGGTAGATTTGCCACTTCTATCATATGCCACGAGAGTAATTTATTCTGGGCTGGACATATCCTATAGCAACCAATACCAAAAACATGGACATTGTTATATTTAGACTTTGCTGAGACTAGATGACACTACTTTTCAGGTATTTGACCAGCCTGACTTTTAGTTTTCAAACCCATACTCTTGCTCAGTATGGGAGGTAATTCTCAAATCACTCTTAAGTTCTGATCCTTTGCTAATGGGAGACAGTTGTAGAATTGACTGAGGGGTTTTTACTCAGCAGACTGAGCAGATACAGGAGCTCTACTCCTTCTCTCAAAAATTTGCCTTTTAATTTTTGCATCTGAATTATGAACTGCCACCTCTGGTAGCCACTGCTATGAGCAAGGAGCATAAATATTGATGTTGGGAGGTCCTGCTGCTGTACAGCAGAGTGTCAGAATGATCAGGGATAGTATCAGAGTAAATAAACTCAAGGTCCAATTTATTTTTTTTTTAATTTATCGTCCCTCACCCCCCACCCCCCAGTCAGAATTAATAAAATAAAATCATTTTAAAAAATAATTCAAAAGTGGGGGGGAAAGAGTGAGTTGACAGATCCTCTGTGCTGCTGACTCAATTGGTTTGTAAAATTTTCTGCCTTGCCGTCTTCTTTCTATCCCTGCTGCCACCTGTCAGGGCAGAGGCAGCAGGACAAAGCCCAGTGCCAATAGAGCTGTGGTATCTGATGGCAGCAAGCCACAGCCTGTCTCTGTCTGGAAGGAAAAAGAGGCTTGATGGCCAAGAGGTTTGGGAGAGTGGCTTGCCGGTCTGCAGTAGGGATGGGAAGAAAATGTCAGAGCCTCTTCATTGTGTCTCTTTCTCATAAAACTGAATGAGCACAGCTGATTCTGGGCTTTTTTCTTGTGGCAGAAACTTTCAGGACTACTGTTATTACCTTTTCCTGTGAGGAAGTCAGAGCTAGTGTTTTAAGCTGCCATAGAGGACAGTGATGCTGCCTCTGTGCTTGCCTGTGACCCTGAGCAAGGCACGATGTGGCTCCTCCTCCTGCCTACACAGTCACCCTGACCTGCTCCCGAGTGTGCTCCAAGGCTCTTGTGTGTCAGCCATGGGGATGGGTGGGATAGTTATTAATGCCAAAGTGGCACTGCCTTTTGAGGGTGGGTTGTAAAGCTCCTGAGAGTGTGGAGAGTGAGAAGGCGCTCCTTTCCCAAGTACCTTCCTTCAAGGCAGTGGAGGCAGAAAGAGCTGCCCAGTGTGAGGAGAGGGCCTGTGGAGAGGGGCTGCTGCAGCACAGCTGTCCAGCTGCCAGGCAGGGAGACCTGTCAGGCCAGCAACTGTGCCTGCACAGGTCCCCTTGCTGGGGACCTCAGCTTGGCCACCCCCCCTCCATGGCCAGCTGGAGAGTGAACTGACACCAGGACCCTCTGGTACGTTCCTTTTGCAGCTAACTGCGTGGATATGGCAGCATAATGAGATACATTTTTGTAGTTAGCTGCTGGTTTTGCTGCTGGTGACTGATGCCAGCACTGGGGTGCTTTGTGTCATTACAAAAGAGCTTCAGCATAGTTGGGGATCAGCACTGCCACAGTGTGGAGTGATGTCATGCAGGTGAAATAAATACAGCTCAGGTAGAAGAGATAGGTCTTTTCCACACTGAATGCCAGCGGTGCAGTTGACATTCACAATTTTTTCCCTTGGAATTCAGATTATGCAACTAAAGTCTTCAAGACAGCCCTCTTTTCCACAGGCCATCAAATAGCGATGGCTTGACCAGGCCATCATGGCAGCAACATTGCAAATGGGTTGGGAATGGCAATTCATGAAGGATGCAAATAGGTAAACTCTTTTCTGCAGGAATGCCCTGTGTGACATCAAGACTTTGTGGAGGGTTTGTTTGTTTGTTTGGGGTTTATGGTTGGTTTTTCTTTTTTTGTTTCTTTTTTTGGTTTTTTTGTTTTTGTTTTTAAGAAAGCTGTGTTTACTTCCCTTCTGTCTCTAGCCTCTTCCTTGCCTCTGAAGCTTTGCTTTTTTTGCCCTCCCCATTTAGGGCATTTCTGTCTCAGATGTTGCTTTTGATGGGATTTTTTTTTCCCTTTACCCATCTTAGTTTCTTCTGACCCCAATTCTGTTTTTATAATGAGGCCATGCTAATTCGTGCTGAGAGCTTATGAGTTTTCTTTAAGCACAGGGAGAGGTCACTGTGAAATGGCTGGGGGTGTTTCTTTCTTCCCATGGCTGCTGTTCAAAAGGTTTGATCAATTTATTTCCCTATCACTATCAAACCATTTCCTGGCTAAATTAACAGTGGTGCCATCTGCAAGCATTATGCTGGGGTGGGGGAAGGAAGGAACAAATAAATTGATGGAGGAGATGGGGATAGAAAGACAGGTTAAGAAAGAGGTTATGGGAAGAATTTTCTGGACCAGAAAATGTCTGCTGATGCAAATGCTGCCAGCTTTGTCATTCCATGGCACCAGTGGAACTGGCAAGGAGAAAGCAAATTATGCAGTTAGTAGAGAGAAGGAATCAGCTGGTACCTTGCAGTGATCTGTAAGCAGATCTGTCAATTGTCTTTATTATTTGAAGACATGCCTTAACGGGAAGCCCTTTTTTTGGGCTGTTTACTTAGTTACATAGAAGGTCCTGTCCCTTAGCAAGAGCCTTATCATCATTATTAGTGGTAATACAATAATAACAGTAATAATGCAGGCAAATATAACTTCCTCCTCAATGAATGCTCTTGGAGACTTTTTAAAAATTTTTATTATTATTATTATTTCTATGAAAAAATCAGCCTCCTCATGCTGGGCTCTAATTACCATTTTTATGAGAACTACATGTTCTTCTATTCATACAAGAAGATTTGTTTATTGAGGATTTCTATTCCAGTGCTGCTTTTACAGCATTTATCTCTTCATCCTTAGCAACAAGAGTTGGGGTGGTGGGTTAAATGAAAGGCCTGAGTTGCTTGTATGGGTGAAAAGGTGAAAGGATCAGATTTCCTCATCAGGAGAAAAAGCAGAAGGATCAAATTCCTGGTCAGAATAAATTGGTACAGATCTAGTGGAGGCTGTGATTCCATATTGCTTCTTGCCATTGCAAGCTTTCACACAAATGGAGTAAAAGAGAGATCAGTTACTTTCCGTATAATTAAGTACTTTTGCAGACCCAGCAACATATCATTCTGATCTGGGGAACAGTTTAAAAAGTGGAAAATAAAATCAGCTCTTTTAGCGACCCCCTAACTTGAAATTTCTTAGCCTTAGTTCATACAAGCAGAGCAGTTCAAACCAAAACCAGAGCAAGATCTCTTCAAAGTGGGTAACCAGAATTATGCCCTCTTTCAGATGAGATCTCTGCTTGTGCTTTTAGCAGTGACATCTCCATTACTTTGTCACTGTGTCACTGAGTCACCCTGTGATGTGTAACTGCTCCCAAGTCCAGCTGCTCCACTGTTCTTTCCAGCTAACGAGCTCCCCACTCACATGAGAAACTCTTGCTGCAGTGTCTGTCATTGCACTTTGTGCTTTTCTCATTTCTGTTTGACCAGTCCTCAAGGTGAGGCAGATCTTTGTTTATTCATCTTCCTCTTTCCACATTGACAGTGTTTTCTATGTGTCACCAGTCCTCTTCAAAAGCAGACTCTTACTTTTATGTTAAGATCAATCATGAAAATATAAAACAAAATTGTTCTCACTCCTTAAGGAGCTCCATTAATAAATTTCCCTTTCAGCCTGATCAGTGGAAAGATCTTTCATAAATTCCTTTTTTGCCTAAAAATTCTTTACTAAGGCCATCATCTACATCTTAACTAATAATCAGAAACTGTATTAATAGTCAGACACTGTATCCAATGTTTTACTTAAATGGTGATAGATTAGTCTTTACTGCATTTCTTTTGTTTAAAAATCACCTATCTGAAAAGGCAATCAGGTTTTTTTTTAGCTTTTGTAAAATCCATAATGCATTTTATATTATTTTCCGCTTGCCTTTATGTCTTTAATTGCTTCTGCATGTATTACATACTACCAGGATCATATAACTAAATCTGTAGTTGCCCAGATCACTTTTTTCCCCCCTTACTTTTATTATTTTAAATCAGATATTTTGCCGTTGTGTAATATCCTTCTATACTGACAGATGTACTAAAATTCTTGCAGTTTATCCTGCAATATCACTTATCAGTTCTTTAAACATTCTGGGGTGAAAGTTCTTTTGTTCCATCTCCTTGAGTGAGGTATTATCTCAGAGTTTACTTCCATTTTCTCATCCCCATTAGCTGCAATGCCTTGTCCTACACTCAGTATCACCACTGCTATTAAAAAATTAAGCCAAGTTTTCATTTACCTTTTTAATCCATGCACAGACTATGTTGCATCTCTAATCCATGTCCATTGTATAGGATTTCTACTTATTTTTGCTTTGTTATCCTGCCAATATATGACCAAAGAGTATTTTTACTATTTTTTATAAGTATCCATTTTCAGGGATTGCACATTTTTCCTTTTGACAAGTATCACTTTATTTGTACACTTCTGGACCATGGAAGAGAATAAATTCCTCATTGCCTTCATCCTTCTTCTGTTCCTGATAGGTCCTCCCATTACATGAACATAATTTTTGTGGGATTTTCTGTTCCTTACTTGGGATGGATAAACTGCAAAAGAACTGTGTGCAATCATTTAAAGGCGTCATCATGTGATGAGAACATGCAAGGTTTGCACAATCAACACCCAAGTGCATTAGAAAAAAATTAAAATCTCACCATTTCATGTACTCCAGATCATGTATTTTAAAAAGAGGCTGTAAACTTCTGTATTTAAATAAGCAAACTTAATCAATGGGTTCAAATGCAGCCTCCGCACCTGAAATTTGGAGAAGTTTTCAACAAAATCCCAAGCCTTGCATCTTTGATTTGTGTCTGTTTTAAACATGCATTTGTGGACTCAATAAGGAAGAAAAAAAATTGTCTCTGCTGCTCCAGTAATGGGTAGGAGGAACTGTCTCATTGTGAATATTACTTCCTGGGACAGATTATAGCTATTGAGGTAGAGAAGAATTAGGAGACCTCAGGATGCCAGCAGGTGAGATCAATCCCGACTTCAGCAATGCTGACACTGTGGCCTGCTTGCTCTCCTTCCGTACAAAATGAGAGCAAGCAAGGTGCCTCCCAGATTGCTGCTTGGTGAAGATTAGACAAGATGGAGTTTTCTTGGATCTGAGCTTATTTGTATTCATTGGAGCCCTCAATGCCCACCTCAGTTCCAGCAACCTAAAAAATAATGGTTACGTTTAAGCTTTCCAGCAAATGCCCACAACACAGATCATTATCATTGGAGAGGCAGGAATCTGCATTCTTCTGCTGCTGCTGCTGGATTTGCATTGTGCAACACTCTAGTAGATAAGAGAGAGGTATTTTTCCCAATATAAATGTATGTGTCTGTCCTAGCAGTGAAAGCAGGGTGCCTGTGGTTGCACACTAACATTCACAGGTCCACAGTGAATTTAGAAGAGCTCAGAGCTACCACAGTACCTGCAACCATTGCATACACAGACAGCTGTGGGTGTGCAAGCATTCCTACAGATACCCTCAAGCAACTAAAAACCACAGACTCACAGGAAAACTGTATTTTCACATGGACTTTCTATCGGATACTCATTAAAAAAGCAAAAGAATACCCCAAGAGCAGAAAAGAGCTTTAGCAAAAATAAAGGGCATATACTGGGGAGCTGACCCTTGCATCCCTTGTGGCCAAAGCAGCTTCATTTCTGTAACTCTCCATAGCCTACTATGTTGCTCTTCTGTAACCCTTGGACTCTAGTAACTTGAGGTTTGGGTTATTTGAGGGAACAGTGTTAGCAGAAGAGTTCTGTCTTTTAAACCAGCGTGTGTTATCTGAATTTTAAGCTGTGGTGTGAAAAAATATGCAATTGTGCACAGAGCAATTTGAACCTGCCTGACCACACCAGTTTCTTCTTCTGACCCTCCCTAAGCTCAAAGCCTCATGAGATACCAAGTTTAGCAGTAACTATTTTCCTTTCTTTTCCATAGGAGATGAATGAATAGTGTAGGATATTGGTGAAAAAACTCTGTATTCTGAAGCTTGTGAACCAAATGGGTCAGGACAAGAGTGGCTGGGTTACCTATGTGCAGGTATCTACTACTGGTTTACACACTCTGGGATATTTGAGATTCCACTGAAGGCCAGCACAGATTATACATGGTCTGTGCTGTTCAGGACACCCAAGCAGGATACCCTATGGTCCTTAAGATGGCATCAGCTGCCTGTATTTAGGGAACTGAATCACAGCCTGCTTGATTCACAGGAAGGTATATAATAGTTTAGTATTGGATCGCAACAAAACCTGTGTACTCAGCAAAAATACTTTATAGTGTTAATAGCCAATATCTTTGCTTATACAGAGACAGAACTATAACAGCAATAAAAGCTACACAGACAGGATTCAAAGGCTAATTATCCAAATGCATTTTCCCTTTCCCTTTTGTTTTTATTCCCTGCATTTTCTAGCAGCAGAGAGAGCAACTGTGCATATAGCTACTACTGTGACCAGGTTTTGTATCTTTCTGATTTGAGCATGTCAGGGCTTTATAACAATGCTGTTTCAAAATCTCAAGCTTCAGTGCCAAATTATTTGCTTTTTGCTGAGGGGTTTTATTCTCAACCTCATAGGCACTGACCTGTATGGTTGCAGGAAACTGTAATAAGGGAATTTTTCAGCTGGCTCTGGTGTAGCAGCAACTACATCACAACAAGTCCATCACTACTTGATGTTAGCATGTCTTGAGAAGGCGGTAGGAAGTTTAGGACATGTGTGTGAAAACATTTGACTGTCTTTTGGTGGCTTTGGTAATGAGAAGTAAAGGGCTGGGTGCACAGTGCAGACTTCTTGCCATCACTCATCTCACTTCAGGGGTGCCTTGGCTGACACCAGCTTCCTTTGCTTTTGAGTGGCACCAGCCCCTGCAAAAAGTCACCCAAGGAATTTTTGAATGGAAAAAAACAGGCTATAGGGGAAGTTGAACTCTTACACTCCACCAAACATGGGAACCACTATATTGCATCTCTGAGAAGTGTTCCTTCTTGAAGAAAAAGGTAACATTTAAGCACAACAGACCAGGAATATCTTTTCCTGGGGCAACCTCCAAAAGGACTTTTATCCCTTCCACTATATAATTTCTGATGGAAGAAGGAATTCAGGTCTTTAAAATGTGTTGTTTTCATGTAAGTTTCCCAAGGAGCTTCTACTGGATCTCTTAAAAGCTTTTTTCTGTGGTTGCTATCACCTCTGCCCTCTGCCAGTAGGGTGTGTATGATGGGAGTGACCATTGTTCACTGTTTCTAAATAGGTTTGTATATACTATACTGTATATCCAGCTGTGAAACCCTGATTCTGCAGGTCTCTTTTTATTCCAGGAAGTATCTGACTCCACCCCAATATATTTACCATTTCATAGTAATTGTTTAAAGAAAAATAGATCTAGATTGTCTGAGAAGTGTCCTTGAACATAATTTTTTTTAGGCCTAAAAGGTGATGAGCAGAAAACTAAAACATTGGTATTCCAAGATGTGATTCAGTGGACTTGCCATAGGATAGGGAGGGAGGGAAGAGGATAAAGACGCACAATAAGATGATGACAAAAGAAAGCAGGGCTTCTTATTAGCTGAAGAAGCTCTGGCAGTAATATTTATTTGGTCATTCTTCATATAGTCCTCCCTCATAATAGTGGCACAAGGGAAGTGGGACTGGTCTACAAGTAGGTGGTTTTAATTCTGCTTGGAAAACTTCAATTTAGGCTAGCAAAGTGCTTGAGGGAAGAGCAGGTTTTCTTCAAAAAGGAGGAAGTGTGCATGTGTGTAGCTGTATCTTTGGAGGAAAATGGGCAAGGATCAGAGATGGGAAGCCAGTGACAGAGATCATTTTTGGTAAGTGGAAGGTAAAAAGCACCTCTCCTCCACTCAATACATATTGTTCTTTTTAACATCAAGAATATAATTTTTCAATTAAAGATTGCTGGGAGCATGAGAGGGCATGGGGAGCAGCACAGTCATGATGCTGATGTCAGCAGTGGGACTGCCACTCCCAATATGCTTGCCCTTGTTAAGGACCTGTTCAGACATACATGTAAATCTGAATCTCTGATTTGACTGCATTTGTTTACATGATGATTCTTCCTGTTTTCTTCACACACACATCTTTGGTTCCAGCAGTGTCAGAGCACCCTGTACTCCTGTATTTACTTATCCACATAATATTCCATGGTTAGACCAGAACAGTTATCCCAGTTTGCAATTAGGATAGTCTGCTTAAGGAGCTGGACTACTGATTTGGCTGTGTCTGCATTAGGAATGGTGTAGACCTGTAAGAATAGATTTGTAGAGTTGAAAAGGACCTGAATGTAAAAATTTCAAGGGGGTTTGCTTTGAACTAGCTCTAGCTTTGAACTGAATGTCCATTAGCAGGTGGAGTACATATGATGTGTATCTTATTTTCAATAGAAAAAATCCAGGCTGCAGCCTTCCAGACAGCTCTAGACACAGGGAGTGGGGATGACCGGGTAATTCACTTCATTAACACTTTTATGCTCAGAACTGAAACACTTTTGTTGACACACCAGAAATCATCTGCTACCTTTCGAGATGCCTGAGGATGTCCTGCCTGCTTCAGAATAGAGAAGGTCTCCCATAGATCTGATGCCATATTTGCCATCCTTGTGCAGATACCTCAAATACAGTGAGGCAAATCAAATTACTTCTATGTGGGTAACTGAACCAAGCCTAGAAGGCTGGTAACAGAATGGTAAAACAACTCTTTCACATCCTGGGATGGCTTCCCTTCAAAGAGTTCCCATCCAACTCAGAATATTCTGTGAAATATCTGTGAGGTATTTAAAAGATATGTAGATGGGGCACTTAGAGACATGGTTTAGTGGAATTTGGTACTGTTAAGTTTATTATTGGACTGAATGATCATATAGGTATTTTCCAACATAAATCTGATTCTATGATTTTAAAGTAATGTGACATTAGAGGACACGTGTTTTTTGTAAAAGTGGGATCTGGTCATGGATGGTGCCTGTTTGCTAGAATTAGATATGAGCATTTTTCCCACTCCATCACTAGCTGCACCCCCAGTATTTCACTGCAGTAACATTGCACAACTTAATCCAGCTGGGCAGGGCACCAGAGTCACACAATAATTTTGCTTCATCCTCTTTTAAGACCAAAACTAGCCACAGAAGGGACACAAAAGGGACTCAGTCTCTCTTCTGAGATCACAAAAAGACTCCAGCTCTCTTAGTTCTTCTTGGTGGCTTTCAAGGGAACTGTCCTATCAGGCTTAAATTAGAGGTGGTTAGTTGTGCTTGGATGGCAATGTCTCAAAAATATGTAGTAAAACTCAGTTTGAAACATGAAGAAATTGCACAATTGTTCTTTTAACCTGTATTTTCTAGCACTATAATTGCAAACCCCTGTAAAAAGTCCTATTACTGTAACCTGGTACAACTAATAACTGAAAGGACTGGTTTTTAGCTGAAGTCTCCTTGCAAAATTCCACCTTAGACTGTTTATTCTCCTTGAACTCTTTTAAAAATATCAAGTAGATACCAAAGTCTTCTGCACAATTTCCTGTGATAAGTTTGTTCCATAACATGACTCTTTAAAAAACTCAGCCATTCCCCTCTAAAGAGGGCTGCACTTAAGCAGCAGGTGTAAAAAAAGGCCAGTATTCTACAGGGTATATGTAAATCTTCTGAAGCCTTTGCGATAAAGTGCAGTATAACTGTCTGATGATAATATGGTTTGGAAACATTGTCCTTGCTATATACCTTGTAGTTGGTTGAATGATTTACTGACTAATTATCTGATAGGAGGCAGCAGTAGCTTACCCCCAGACCATGTATTAGAAACGTTGATAAAAAAGACAGCCGTAACCAGCATGGCTCACCATGATATGTACAAGTTGGGGCTCCTCTTCAATTAATAGTATCAGCTAATTTAACCCTGCAGACAGCAAGGTTTCTATAAAAACACTCTGTAGGAAATGTGGAACCAGCACTGAATGGAGTAGGGACCTGGTGTCAAAAGATTTGCAAATGACCAAGGTACTTAGTGACACCATCGCCTTGATATTTACTAGGAAGGTTTCCCTTTGGAAACCTTAGGTCACTGAGAGCAGTGGGAAAACTGGCACAGTGCCAACTTACCCCTGGTGAAGTAGTACCAGAATATTTAAACAAACTGGACACAAATAGGTCCATGAAATCAGATAGGATATTTGCATGAATACTGAGGGAGATAAACATAACTTCAAGAATAACTGATGTCATTTTGAAGCCACTTACTGATGAACTGATGAAATATGAACTAGATAAGTGGACAGCTGAGTGGATTGAAAACTGGAAACAGCCAGAAAAGGTACAAAAGGCAGTGGGCACAAATTGCAATAGAGGAAATTCCATTTAAATGTAAGAAAACCCCTTTTCTTACTGCAAGGGTGCTCTTACTGGAAGCTTAGAGAGTTCTTCATCCTTGGAGAGGACATTAAAAATTGGGCATGGCCATGAGCAGCTCTTTCTAGATAACCTCAGTCTGACCAAAGGGGACAGACTAGGTGATCTGCAGTGGCACTTTTCAATCTCAGCAATTGTTCTGTGAGTCTGGGTGCTAATGCTTGCCATGACAATGTCTGTGTTAGGTTCACAGCTCAAAAGTAGAAAACATAGAACTGCTGGATGGACAGAGGCCAGTAGGTGAAAGAAAAACAACCAAGACCTTTACATATCTTGTAGAAGTTTCCTTGAATTCATTTTGATGTGTCTGAATAGTATTTCTTGGCTGTTTGCTTTTCCAAACTTCATGAAAGAGCTGCCAGTCACAAACCCACTTTATCTTCTGGTAAGTTTTCCTACTCTTGTAAGCACAGAAATTTGTTATTCTTTTTTTTTTAGGGTCTCTGCTCTCACTGAGAAAGTCAAAGGCAGAACTGTGGGTTCACAGAATAAAAAAAAAAAAGGAAAAGAAAGAGACTATATACAAAATGTTGTCTTTCCCTTTAAATCTGAAATGAATGAATGTATATTAACCTGTATGTGTGACACAAATACAGTACAGAGAAGGAATGATGAAGAAAGAAAAACTCTCTCAATGCATTTCATGTATTCACTCACATATTGAGATAATTCCCTTGATCTTACCTGGGTAACCTGCTCTTTCATGTTTTAGAATGAAATCTGATGACTCTGCCAATACCATGAAGATGCACAGCAGATATAGCAGAACCAGCACTGCTATGCCAAAAGCTAAAAGCATAAGTGGAAGTAAGGGCATAGTTGGGCTGCAGATTCCTTATCATACAAACCTCATGCATGTGAAGAAACTAAAAGGCCACTTTGGTGAACTCTAAAGACAAGTTTTTGGCTTTGGCAGTCAGGAGAAGAATAAATGCTTAAGAGTTTCCTTTATCAACAGAGCATGTTTGCTGTTAAGCCACTGCAGAACAATAAACTTCCTGTCTAAACAATTGTCTGTTCCCACCACAGCACTGGTAAGCTGAAAAGATAGAGGGACTCAAGGTTCTGATAGAAAGTATTGATCTTTTAGTTGAGGTCAACAAGTGGTGATGAGAAGGCAAGACAGAAGGATGGCAAAGTGTAGGCTCTGTTCATTTTTTTTTCCAGGAGCGTCCACTTGAAGAAACCAGAGGAAAATGTCCTTGTTTCGTTAGTTCATTGTAAAGATCTCCCTTCTTCAATTGAGACATTTAGCCTCTTGGGAAAGACAACTAAACAGAAATCCATTTACCTTTCACATGTTTTTCATAATTTCCCCTGCTACTTTGGTTAATTAATTATCACCACTATTTGTGTTTAAACAAAGGGGTCTGTCTCCCTCCCTCTTCCCAAGCCCATCTGCTCCTCCATGACCTTGCTTGTGAAGTCATTGCTGTGCTGATTTTGTGAAAGCACAAACACTACCCCAGCAACAGACAGCTGTGTCGCAAAGACAGGGCTGTGACCTCACAGCAGGAAGGACTGAGCTGGTGGTGGGGGAGAGATTTTCTCCCACAAACACAGAAGCTTTTGATGATAACAGAGAGGAAGGCAAGGCGTTATTATAACCAGAACAAATGATCTTGCTGTTTGACTGCTTCTGCTTTAGATGTTGTCCACTGCTTTAAATTCTCTTCTTCAAAGAACCTTTTTTAACTTGTATGTTTTTCATGCAAGGGGACTGGCTTCTCCTTTAGATTTCAGCTCAGAAGACATCTCCAGGAAGGAATAGGGGGTGGATTTAATCACAGAGGATATGGGCCTGAGTTTCTACAAAGCCAGCGAGGCTTCCAGATCCAAATTTTGATTTGTGCAGTTTGGTCAAACAAACCTAAGTCTAAAGAGGCAGTCTCATTTTTATTCTGACTGTTCATGGATTCTGTCTTAGTCTACTCCCACCTAAACTGCCTCTCCTCTGAATGAAATCAGGTAGTGCAATCCAGCAATGACAGCTTTTTTTTTTAAACATTTGCATGACTGGATGAGAAGTGGAAATCGGGTTTCATGATCACAAAGCATTTTTAATGTAGATGCAGCAAGACACATCAAAGCTAAGTAACATACAAGTGGTACTTCACAAGCTGTCTGCAGAAACTGCCTCTATATGTATTGATTGTGAGGCTACAGAAAATGTATCTTGATCAGTCTGTTGCTGTCTTCTTCCTCGGCTGATTGCTTGGTTGTTGCATGAAATGCCAGTATTCAAAGCCGCACGCCTCCTTCGTTAGCTGAAAGTAGCCCATGTTTCCAATACAAGGCATTGCTGCTTATTGCCTGAGAACAATTTATAGAGCACTGTGCTGCCATTTTAGGCTAATCGGGTCAAAACACCTCTCCCTTCTGGATTTATTCCACGATTAAATCACACTCCTTCAGAGCATGCATGATGGCTCTCCACTGATAGGACCCAGAGCCAAGCATTAACTTATCTGGAGTCCATTTTCTTTGGACATGGAGGTGATAGGGAGGATGATAGCACTTACCCTGCACCTCGCCTTCACCACATCTCACTCAGCCCTGGAGATGGGTGGGACTCAGCAACACCAGGCTACAAATGACAATACTGAATCACACTGAGTGGAAACTATTTCTTCAGGTTTCTTTCTTCCTTATGTGGCTGAAATAGAAAAAAATAATTTCCAGATTTGCACAGTTGTATATACAAGTACCAAGCCACCACCTAACTTTGATTTTTTTTTTTTTTTGTATGTGGAGGAAGTTGGAAGGAGGCTGTAAGAAGATGACTGAAAGAAAAATACTTATTTTTCAATTAAGTGCTGTTTACAGCACTTGGTGGAATTTAAGGGACCTCACACAAATACTCAGTATTGGAGGTTGATTCTAGGCAAAAAATCAAATCCTTTGTGTCCCACTGAATGGCCCTCACCCAAGTATTGTTTTATTTCATGTCTGATTCATCCTTATCATCCTGTCCATCTGCTGCAGTCATTTACTTTGTGTCCTATTTGATTCCCCCCTTACATCTTATCTGGCTAACTTCTTATGTTTTGCTTGATTTTTACCAGAGAATCAGCCATTTCCCATCATTTACCAGTGTCCTGATCTCTCTTTCCTCTGCTGAGCACACAGACCTTCATTTCCACACTCTCTGGTTTTGTTTGGATGCTTGGACCTATGGACATGCATATCAAACCTGCTCCATTCACTTGGGTCTGCTAGTGTCCCACTTCCAGGCAGCTTTTTGTGGTCTGCACTTGCCCTATATTTGGTTTTATTGCATTTTTTTCCTGAAAAAGTAATTTTCTTAGAGTCCTGCACCCTACATAGTATGGAATGATTATTGCTGACAAATCTAGAGATCCAGCAGCCTCAGATCACTGTCACAGAATAGCTGGAAAAACCCAGAAGAAACTGCCCTTTCTGTTTCTCCATGCAGCCTGTCTGTTCCTTTGCTCTGGTGTAATATTCCACTAGAGGACCATGGGCAAAGCTTGTTTTTGGACAGCAGTAATGCTGTATTTAAGTATGCTTTAAAAAAAAGAAAAAGGGCAAGAAGTTTCTTTAGTTGCTGCGTTCTATCAGAGGCAAGATAATAGAATTTCTAAACCCATTGATTTTATGGCATTAAGAATCTGCTTGATAAGTCAGTCTCTGTATACTGGTGATCACTATCTCCAGCTGTATAAGCAGAACTGTCCCCATTTCGTTTTCAGTAAGAAATTGAGGGAGACTTAGATGTGCTGGAAAATATGGGGAAAATAAGTAGCATAAAATCTCTGTTCTGTTGAAGTATGGCATAGCTATCTGTTATTAAATACTGCAGGAGTCAGAGAGAAACAGAGTTGGAAGATGTGTGAGCAGAGGATTCTTAATCTGTGAGTGCCAGGCTCCCTTAATTCACAGTGCTGAATTAACCCACAGGAGCACTTCTTGTGGGGTCCTGCAGCACTAGCCTTTCCAAAGGGCAGTCTCAGAGGGAACAGGCAAGACAACTTTGCCCAGGAGATTCCTATGGCTCCTCTGAGATGTGTGTGGCTACCCCGGGAGTGACTGGTCTCAGGAACTGTTGAAGGGAATTGGGGTGGAGGGGAGATCCTGGTTCCCTGTAGCCCTATTTAATGAAGCACATACAATATTGAAATAACCCTTAATTCTGCAGGGAAAAAAAAAAAAAAAAAAAAAAAAAGAAAAGGAATGTACCCACTTTAAGGAGTGTTTGGAAAAGAAGGAGAAGAAATGAGGAAGGTGGAGTCACAGGCAGACCTGTGGTGTTGCCAGGTTCCTTGGCCAGATAGATGCACAACATCCCTTTCCAAATGCTGCCTCCCTCCATGAGGCTGTCCAAGTCTGTTTTCTACTTGGCTGGTTGTGCTATTGAGTCCCACTTGGAAGGATTCACATGTGACCTAAGACTGTCCTCTAAATGTCTGACTCTGTCCTCTACAAGATAAATAATGCAAAAACAAACATGCCAAACAGTAACCTTCACTTGTCTGCCTGACACTGCTGGAGGGAGGGAGGAAAGGAAGGAGTGAGTGTGAGCAAGTGAATGAGCAAGCTGCATGCAAGGCAGGCAGGAGATGGGCATGGAGAGGAAAAGTGCAGCCAGAGGAACCATGAGAACTGCTGAATTCCCTCTCCACACTGCTGAGCTGCTTCAGACTAGGGTGCCTGTCTGCTGGGGCACTGTCTCTTACAGACAAAGCCAAGGAAGCATCCAGCCCTGCTCCCTGGCCAGGGTGCTCAGTGAGCTTTGGAAGCCTCCCGGCCACTTGTGCTCAGCAGGGGCCATGGCTGCTGTCAGACCAGGATTGCACAAATTAAAGCCTTCCCTGTGCTGCTCCAGTGTTCTGGTAGCCTCCAGCAAGCTGGTTAATGTTGCACACTGCATGATTTCTTCCCTGCACCCTCCCCCAACACCAGCACCCCCTCAGGCTCCCCTCCCCCAGTCTCTAAAAGTGGAGAAGAGGATCCCTTTTTCCTATTGAATGTACTTATGATGCAAGTATTCATTAATTGCGGATACAGTTGTACGCGGCATGTGTGCTAAAGTGCCATCAGCTTTGTGTGCAAGACAAATGCACGCAGACTTAAATAGCTGAGATTTTTATCTTTCTCCTCACAGAAAATATGCAGCAAATTGTCCCCATCTAGAGCCTTGCCAAGGAAAAAAAGGATGATTTTCCATTTTTTTCTTTTCCTGAGATACAACGAGGTAGGGGACTGGCCTGTGTGGTTCTTTCAAAGAGAAGGGCTTCCCCAGTCCAGTTGTGGTATATTTTTGTCAGGTTAAAAATTGTAATATTTTCTTAATTTGTAGGTAGTAGAAAAGCAGAGGCTTTTTTTCTTCTTCTGTTCATCTCTTGAAACTTCACTGCGGAGGATCCCAGGACAGGGAGTTAAAAATACAGGTTGTAGTCTAGAAAAAGTATTGTTCCTGTGTTTTACTCTAAAATATTATACAGCAGAAACCAGGATGGATGGATGGATGGAGTTCTGTGGATCTCACACAGACAAGTGCAGGGCTCAGCAAAAGCTGTGGCAACTGTGAAAGTACCAGGTACCCAGGGAGAGCACGTGTCTAGAGGATCATGGAGTGGCTGGCACAAGCTTGCCTTTCAAATAAGGAGAGTGCAGTGATTCATTCCCAGAGCCAAGCTGGCAAAGGCCTGAATCTGATGGATGCATATAGGACACATGGGACAGTGTCTTGCTGCAAAGGGGCCACCTGGACAGATGGTGAAGGCTAGGCCCCAGCTCAGCTTCTGATCAGGGTCCAAGAGCTAGGCAGATAACTCTCTCCAAACCAACTGTGAGGCAGGAGTGAAAGAGGATGGTGTTCAAGGAAATAAGGAGAAGGACTTCAGCCTCAGAATGTTGGCATCAGGCACCTTTGGAGTTGGGCTGTCCTTCTCCCAGTGGATTTCAAACTGGATGAAGTCCAGGTTTATGAGCTGATCAGATGTCCTAGCTTATGCACAAAATTGGAAACCTTTTGTTTTGAGAAGTGCAGAAGACAAAGCTGCACGACCAAGATGGTCAGATTGTTGGCACGCAGGAATAACTTGCTGCCTTGAAAGTGAGCTGGGTAAGCTATTGCAGACTGATTTCCTGGGTACTGCTGCCCCTATTCTGCTGAGCTGTGTTTGCCCAGAGCTCAAACAGAGTTCATTCCAAGCCACTGTCTTTGCACTCCAGACCTGCCTCCCCATCTGCTCACCTGCCGTCCATCACTGCCTACACTCTGGGATTGATGTTCCTACTCCTGCATGCCAGCAGCCTGACTCCCTCAAGCTTCTGTAGCTTGCTTTCCTGAGGATGAGATCAACTATTCTTCTGTCCTGCTGCTCAGCACACAGGAACTCCGTCTCTGTCATATTCACACACTCTGTTGCTCACACATACACACACTACGGCTTTTTTGCTTGCTCACAACCTTAGGAGAGACAAGGTTTGCTTCAGCAATGTGATTATCCTGTTCTTCAATTTTATTCTTCAGTCAGGGTAAGGCAGTTGTATGCAGAGCTTGCAAAAAATTTGTTAGCACTTTTATTAATAGTAGCAGCATTTTGTCTGTGGTGTGTGACAGGGAAGCTTAAGCCATTATTTTAAATTTTTGTTTAAAAAGTAGCAACAGTCACAAAAAAATCACAACAGAATGTCTGTGTCTTACCTACATAGATCATCATCATCTCCTAGCTATGCGCAGAATAGCTCATTTTCCTCTCAGTCTTGTGCCCTGATGGGACTTAGTTCCTAAAGAAATGGGATTTATGATTCACATAGGTTTTTAATATGCCATCAGAATGCTGCTGTGTCTGAAAAGCTATGCTGCTTATTTTGGATCCCAGAAGACTTTCTCACCAATATTGACTTGCAGATGAAAGCTGCCATGTGCCTTTAAAATAAAGAAAGATGCTGAACCCTGTCAGTGCACAGTTGCAGGGCACAGTGCAGAAATGGTGGTGACAGGGGATTTACAAGCCTTTTACTCTGGCTAGGAATCCTCAGGGCTCCAATCACTCCTTGAGCAAAGAGGAGCCATTTGTGTGCAGACCTGTGAGTCTATTCAAAGGGCAGTGTC
Source organism: Agelaius tricolor (assembly GCF_023055355.1). Taxonomy (NCBI): domain Eukaryota; kingdom Metazoa; phylum Chordata; class Aves; order Passeriformes; family Icteridae; genus Agelaius; species Agelaius tricolor. Next base: position 25,690,060 of record NW_027269269.1, read on the forward strand.
AGGTGCAGGTTTTATGGTCAGCCTTGCTCCAAACCCACCAAGGTACAAATGAGGAAATGAAGGTTGCTGCTTTGATTGACAGGGATTTTTCTGTCGCGTGGGACCTGCTTCCTGAGCCTTGGCCCCACGTGTCTGGCAGCTGTGGTTCTGCACATGCATCAGGCTGTGCTTACAGCATGCAGAGCACAAGCCCATGTTTCTGGTGTTTGCAGCTATGCAGTGTGTGTGTTGTGCTAGACTTTTGCTGAGTGTGCTGCATGCTGGAGTGTTGGAGTAAATAGTGTTGGTGCAAATGTTGCAAAGGGCTCAGTCCCTCAATTAAATGATTGTGTATTTACTGTTGGCTTTGTTTTCTTGTTCTTCTCATGTATAGTCACAGCAAGCCTGGGAGGGAGACTAGAGGTCTGCTGTATCAGATGGATCCTAAGCCCCATCTTTGGCCTTTGCAATGCTTTATTATTACTCCTTTCCTGCCTTGGAAACAAATCACAACCTAACCACCCTCTCTGACTTAACATTAGGTTCAAGACAGATGTTTCTGATAAACTGTTTTCAGAGTGCAGGATGGGTTAAAAGCAGCCCAGGTAATTTTGGTGGGGGAATACTTGAATTGGGAAGTCCTCAGGAAAGGAAGGAGTCCATGTACCTGTGGGATACCTACATGTCTGTGCGAGGGGATGCGAGTGCCCACTCTTACCTCTGACTGTATAAATGCCATCTGCTTGGGGTAATGAGTTTCTGTGGCTTAAGAAGTCATCCAGCACTGCTTGTCTGTGTGTGTTTTCCTGCCCTTGGAGTAGTGATTTGATCCACAGTGGTGCTTAAATTGGGCTTCAGTCCTTTGTATTTGCTAAGATCATGCCCACACAGTTGCACAACTTCAGGTGATGGTGAAGCACAGCCAACTGATTATCTGTGTCAAAGCTATTTATTTTAGTCTTTCATCTAGTTCTTTTTTTTGTTCCCATTGTTGCTGCAAAGTGAAAGATGTATGAGTTTTTCAAGCTGGCCACAGACAGTTGCTCCAGGACCTTTCTAACAAAAGGTAGAGGCAGGAGGAGATTGAAGGGGATGCTGATAGAATCCCTCCTCACAGAGGTCTGGCCGCCGGGGCTCAGAGCCAGCTTTGAGACTGTGCAGGTGAGGATGGCCCTGCTTCTTTTGGTGGCCTTGGACAGAGTGCCTCAGAAAACACTGTCAGAGGCTTCTACAGGACAAGTCTCCTTTGCTGTGGGGGCTGCTTTTAAACTGAACCTTTGCTGTTCAGCTGCTGCCTGACCTACATCACACACAGAGTGCCTGTCTAGTTCAGGCAGACCTGTGCCTGGCCATGCACACTGTCCATGCAGCTGATGTCCCAGCCTGGCTGCAGCCCAGCTCCCTCACCATGGCTTTGCCCAGTCATTTCAGGGCTACAACTGAGCTTGGGCACCCTCACCAGCACTGATTCTGAGCCCCACCTGCAGGCTGATGTCCCAACCAAGCCTTAAATTATCCCAGCCCCTTTTCCAGGATCTTGTCTGGCCATCCCAGGGCTGTAAAAGGCCCTGTGTGGTTTCAAACTCACCAGATCGTAAATACCAATTCTTTCTTCATGGTGCCTGAATGCAGATCTATCAGGGCATAAAATGCACATTAATGCTGGAACAGAATAGAAAACCTCATAAATGTCTGATCATATAGAACAGTTTGGGTTGGCAGGGACCCTTGGAGACCATCTAATTCAACTCCCCTGCAACAGGTAGAGAGACATCTTCAACTAGATCAGGCTGCTCAGAGTCTGAACCTGACCTTGAATATTTCCGGGGATGAGACATCTACCACCTCTCTGGGCAACCTGTTCCAGTGTTTTGCCACCCATATTGTAAAAAAATTCTTCCTCTGGGGCCTCATGGAAGCCGTGACATAGGACCTACCTACCTACATAGGCTCTGCACTCCCATCAGGCTACTTCTTTCACAGAGCATCAGACCTTTGTCTTAAGTCTGAGTTATCACAGATAAGAGTTTTATTTCATCAAAATAAAGAAAAATGTTTTGGTCAATGCTAGCCATGATTATGCAGCTAAGCACAAGGAGTATAAACAAAACAAAACATATTTTTGCTATGCATAGCTTTTCATTCCAGATTAAAGCAAACAACCAAAAAGAATATTGGTCTCCCATGAGAGAGCAATGTATTGGTGAATCTTCTGTAAGAAGATGCAGCAACTTTGAGAATAAAATGGCCGCTGGGGAAAATTTTTGAAACAGATTTAAAGGGGGAAAATGCAGAAAGCAAAGAAGCAAGAATTTCATGCTGCTTCCACCGTAATAATAACAATAACACTTTGCCCAGTGCGTATGCTTTACTGCTCACTGTAGCCAAGGGCGAAATTCCCTGCCCACCAAACAAAATCAGCAAAAGGCAAGACTGGCTTTGCAGGCAGGAAAACTTCACGGGTGCATCCATCAAATCCTGCAATGGGACCAGTGAAGCACACAAGCTGCAAGGCATCAGTAATGAGAACTGGAGAATAGAAAGCCCTCAGCAGTACAGGCTCAATAATTAATCAAAGCTGAAAATCTTTCTAACGAAGGCAGCAGTCCCAGCAAAACAAGAGAGAGTGTTTAAGGCATGAGGGCTCTCAACAAGAAAGAAGGACATCTCAAAAAACAAGTTAGCAAGGGATGGGGCAAGAATCACCACAGCATTTTCTTCCTCAGGTTCTCAAGAATGCACTGAAGCCAATAGATGGAATTATTTAGATAGATGGAATAGCAATAGGTGAAATTATTTAATTCTCTTGCTTTTTCTGTGATCTGATTTATCTAAGTGTCGCGAGCAGTGGCTAGCTACTACTATAAGAAGGAGGTTTTTCTACAGAAGAAAAGCTCCTGCTCTGGGAGACTGCATTCTGGAGATGCCTCTAGTTTTCAGGGTGACACCATAAATGAGTTTCTCAAAGTTCCCGTTCTAGTGTGTGAAGTTGTCTGGCAAAATTCCCAGATGAGTCTCAAGGCTTACTTAATTATGAATCAAAGGCTTAATGTAATACCTTGTGCTTCTGCTCCTTTCAAATTGAGGACCTCAAGTTGCTTCTTACACCAGAGGGAGGAAGTGATTCATATACCGTTGGTTGTAAATGGCAGATGTGATGCCGCACATAGCAGATGTGAAATAAGGGCCTTACGATCCTGGCTACCATGCACATTGTGAGCCACAGGGTTTCCAAGGCTGTGGAAAAGCACACTGTCAGTTACAGCAGAGTTTTGACTGAGCACTCAAAACTTTTCTGCCCTGAGACTTGATGCTTCTTTTCATGTACAGAGCAAGAGAGGATGAACCTGACTTCTGTGAAGAAAGCTACTAAGTCCAGTGGGTGTGTTGACAAGAATACTTTTCCTGTGATGATGAGAAATACTTGTCCAGGTGCCTGAGTTGCCTGCACATTCATGCTTTGTCACAGGTGTGCCATGGGGACTGGAGTTTCCCTGTCTGGAGGAGAGCCCTTATGACTGAGGAAGTGCCCATTGGTTGAGGACTTGGCAGCAGACCTGCTCAGGGAAACAGCCATCGAGGGACACATTGCCATTAGCTGCCTCTGTCTTCTCCATCTGTCCCTTGGATGCATGGTCCATTTCAAAGGCTTTGATCTGATGTTCGCATTCCTGGGAGAGCTACTAACTTCTCTGTGAGGCTGTATCACTTCCATGTGTAGCTGCATTATGTGCTTGATCAGGTAGAGTGACACAGATGACACAGCATTCCCAGTGACTTGGATCTGTATATTGGAGTTCTCTGGTGCATGAAGAAAAGGGTATTAAATCCTTGCTCTGTCAAAGAGGGTACCTGCATCCTTGTGTGACCTCCCTGTGGGAGTGAAAGTGTGAGCTAAAAGCATCTTTCTCTTACTCTTATGCCTTTCAACTGAAAAAAAAAGCCAAATTTTCCTCCATACAAGAAGAAAATATACTTATTGTTTATGCTTAGGGGAAGCATGCAAATAAAAGCAGGGATAGGACTGAATTAGAACTGATAGATAAAATGGATTAGGTAGATAGATGGAAACCAAATTAGCTGTGAAGCCAGTGCCAAATAGAATAGAAAATCATTTCCACCCAATAGCCAGCTGAAAGATTTAGCAAGACAAGAAGGAAATAATCAAGATTGCCTAATTGCCAAGTAACCTTTCCATCTTTCTTTTATTCTCTTTCTTTCCTGATACAATCTGTCTCAGATTTCTCTATTAAAATGGAGGAAAACATCTTTTGATCTGGTCTGCAGTGTGAATTCTAAGATAGGCTCAAAGAAACCCCTTCTGCAAGAAAGGCTGTTTGTCTAAAGCTCTCTCTAATGCACAACACAGCCGCCTCATGAGGTTTTTGGCTAAAGGAAATAGAAGACAACATGCTAGCAACTGCTATGTGTGCCCTTCCCTTCCAGCTTGCCTCTGTTATCTGGCATGTCGTGTACATAGTTTGATATGTGAATGGTTGGTGAAGAGCTTAGTAAATATGGGGATGCATACAGAAGAAGTTCTTCTCTCCATGAATTGCTGATAATCTCTTCCTAGGGGTGTAAAGAAAGAGCTTTGAAGAGCCGAAGAGCAGCTTTGTAATTAGTGAAGACCCCTGGCCACACTGACAAATAGTGTTCAACAACAGTGTTCTTGCAGAAAACAAAATTTATTATAGGAATTGCAGTGATGGAAATCTTTTCCTACAGGCCTGGTGAAATGGGTCTAACTTGTGCTGTTATTTCTAAAGGACTTACAGATATGTAAAGCCTATAATACAACCTGTAGGAAAAAGCATCAGTTAAAGAATATGTGTGTCAGGAGACACAGGAGAGTGCTTCGATCTTCCTGCAGATGACTTGTTCAAACCTGGAGTGGGAAAAAATTGCTGGAGGTGACTCTCAGAAGTGAGCTTTGTTTTCCTTTCAGACTATATTGACAGTTACTGATAAGGTCCCTCAGAAGCAAGCTCTCTAGATTCCTACAACCTGAAAAGATACTGGGTGAAGCTGATGGATGTCAGGCACCCAAGGACGACCTGGTTGCCCATACATTTTCCATAATCTGAGCACTTTTTTGCCTCCCAACCTTAGAGGTGGCGAGACAGGGCCTGGCTGGTGGTCACTCTTCAACAGTTTGAAGCCAGAAGAAGCCAGCCTTGGTTGCCATGTGCTGAGGACAGCTCTGGGGAGTGGGTACCAGCTGCATATGGGCAGGTTTGCTGCCGTTTCTGACTGTGACGGGATGACCAACTGCCTGCTCTTCCTAGAGGAGTTAACTTTGGCTAGTGGCTCTCAGTTGGAAGAGGGAGTGAGTTTGGAGATCTTGCTGGGACTGTCTGTAAACACAAAATGTTATTTTTGACTAACTGACTGTTTTCTGTGAAATAGGAAGGAGGGCAAAATGTTATTTATACTGGTTATTGCCATTAAATTCTGTTAGGCTGCTACACTTGCTATTTTCATTTCTTCTCCTAGATTGAAAGGGATAGAAGACTCCCTTGAGAATATCTTGGTTTCATATAGGTCTGAGATTAGCTTTTGTATTTAAGTCTTCATTATTGAAAACCAAAAAATTTCCTGAGTTGACAAAAGGCGTGATGTTGCTAAATGAGGCAACTAGAAACTTAAAATGGAGATCTCTGTGGTTTAGACCCGAGTGCCTCTGAAAGGCAAGGAGGTAAAGAAAAAGTACTTGACCTTTTCAATGTCGTTGGAGCAAAGATTCTGCTTTAAAAGCTTTCCAGACAGCACTACTTTAAGTCTTGTCAAAACCTGAGTCTTCAGCCATGTAAGGCAGAGTAGTATCTAAGCGGATGCTTTGCTGTGGCAGTTTTGATGGAGCCTTAGAGGCCATTACCACAGTTTTACAAAACTGTGTGAGGATGTTTCAGTTCTGTTAGAAACTATAAACCAATTTGCTCCCCATAGCCATTTTGCCAAACAAAGCTAAATGAAGCCTTTAATAATTTCCATGTTGTCCGTTGCACTCATGTTACAGCGGTGTGGTGTGGGACAGATGGTGATGGACTTTTGCTAAGAGAGAGAACACTGGAGTCTTGACTTGGTCTCCTTGAAATGCTGCCTCTCAGCACTTGGCCAGATTTGGTAGTGATTTCCTCTCACCACAATTGTTTCTCAGTGCCAAATTTGAAGGGGCTCATGGCATCCTGGTACCTACAATAACAAGTTTTGGACAGGTTGTGCACTGGGGCTGTGTGCCACTCCCCCGCAGTGAGAGCAGGGAGGTGGGATGGCTGGAATTTGGCCATGCTCACCTTTCCCCATTGCCCTGCAGGACAGAGCCAGGAGAGAGAAGGGCTGCAGCTCCTCACAGGGTGTCTGTGTTTCCTGAGTAGACGGGTGGGGGAGGGAGCTGTACATTGTAAAGACAAGTCAGTGAACTAGCATTGTGTTTCTGACAGGAGCCAAAAAGGCCTATTCTTAAAGTAAGTACCTGTTCTGAGAACCTGGTTTAATTTTTGCCCCTCAGGGAGATTGCTTTGAAGGAGAGAAAAGTGCTTTTACAGCAGAGTTGCAAGCAAATCCTTTCCCTTCAGTGCTATTTCCTACTTGTCGAGAAAGGGAGAGCAGTTCTGGGGAAAGGAACATTGAAATCATCTTCTAAATCACTTTGGTTATGGATCTCTTTGGTATTGTGTGAAAACCTGGTGTAAATACACCATTAAGAGCAGACCTGGTTGCACAGGCCGTACATAGCCAATGTATTCAGATCAAATGTGTATAGTGAAAGCTTTAAATAAGTAGCAGATAAAGGGGGAAAATGCCTATTAAATAAGTAAGCGCATACAGAAAGACACGTACAAAGCAAGCAAGGGGAAAAAAATCTCATGTGACCCTCATGGGAAATAATAACATTACTGCAGAAGACTAGGCAAAGGAATGAAGCTAATAAATGAGAAATATCTAGTATATCAATTCTATGCCCCAGCAGTGAATTGTGCTGTTTTATACTGCAACTAAGGCTCTGGATTTTATTTATTTATTAACATAAAGAATCAAAATAAATATTGAAGATTCAGAAGGGAGGTATGAACTGAATCTGTTTCTCCCAAACTATAGTAACAGAAATGCAAGGAGAATGGCAAATGCTGTGGTTATTAAGACCATTGGATCTGTGGAAGACTTTTCCACTTCATACTTTCTGCCACACAGTTTAAAATAATATGAGAAAACCCCTCTCAGTTTTCCAGGGTGTAGATCTGACTGACATAGTATCAAGGACTAGAAGTTTAGTGACTCCAAGGGCACCTCTGTAGGTCAGAATAACTTGTTTGTATGAGATTTTTTGCTGAAACCTCATTTAGGGCTGATATGTTGTTTTAACTTGGTCAGGAAACTGTTGTAAGTGGCAATATAATGTATCTGGTATCTGATAAGAACACAGAATGAATGCAGTTTGCACAATGCAGAGTCAAAGGAGGCAGCCAAAAAAGTATCAAGAGGATAAACAAAAAAAAAAATAAAGTAGGGTAGTAGAGATTTTTTGTTGTTGTTTTGAACCTTATAGCTTTCTCAAGATTTGTTCTTGTTTTCCTGCTACAGAGGTCTTGTCACCCACCATTCATGCACATGAAAACACAAGTATATAAATTACATCCACCTAAATGATCACTGAAGGAAATGGCAGCATTTGCCCATCTTAGTGTTTTACAGCTTAGCTTAAATGAAATCCCCAAATTAAAAATGACTATTTAGTTTTAACTCTCCTTTCTTGAGCACATGCATTATAATAAAGCTTTAAAGACAGTATAATAACATATCAATTCTCAAATAACACGTTAAGACATTCATATTTTTCTATGAGCTTTGACAAATGTGTGGGATCTTGCAGCTGTTGAGTATTCTGGCTATTTCAGACAAATGAGCCTAATGAAGGTTGCTTTTGAGAAAAGTATCTGAACAATGCATCATAGATGAAGAGATATTATAATGGCCATTATAGTCAAAAGTGTGTATATGCTAATGCATATGGGGGTTTGCAGATAAATGCAAAATGAGTTCATTATAGACACAGGTAAAGTCTTGCTCCTGTTGCTGTCCATGCTGCTGTTGGCCTTTGCTTCCAAAAATCTGACCCTGTAACTTGTCATTGCTCTTCATATATGTATTCCACTGTAATTTTGTTATCAACATTTAATACAATTAAAATGCATTTGGCTTCATTGGCTTAGCACAGCATTTTATGGCAGAGGACTGCTGTTCAAGAGGCTGAAAAATTGTCTGGGAATGACTGACCACTTTCTTTTGTTTCACTTCTGTTTCTCTTCTGTTTCTGATGTCTCTGATACTTATTTTGTTTCAAATTTCAGTATCAACTTCTTACTGACAGAGTTGCTGATCTTACCCATATTAAACCAGTCCCTGGTCTTATAGTAACCTTTGTATTACTAATGATTATTTATAAGATCTATGGGGTTTCAGGACTTCCTTCTGTTCCTAGTGATGTCACAGCCTCTTCAGGCAAAAAATTCTGTGCATTTATACATGTAATTATTGAACTATATCTGTCTAACCTGAAATCACATGTCTTATAAAGAAGACTTAAAAAGGACTGTTTTCTGACAGATTCTGAAGTCTGCTCCTTTTATCAAGAAAATTGTCTTCTGCTTTTTGATGAACTGCATTTTGCTCTTGCTGTGATGGACCTTTCAGTGCTAAAGATTTTATTGCTCTTAAAGAAGTTCAGTAGGACTGGAATGAGTCGGGATCAGCCAGAATCGAGCATAACACTCCTTGCATAATCCTTAAATATTTGATATTAAGTCACCTCATCTGCTATATTACCTTTCCCTTCAAGGAAACAGCAGTCTTTGAGTTAAATCAACATACACATTCAGAAAATTGTTATCAAGATAATCAGTTTTTCATGCAATGAGCACAAATTATTTCAGGCTACTTCAAATTTGCCTTAGGCTTAGTGGTTGCTACCCATATTACAGAAGGGCTATCCCTCTCTCTCTCTCCTTCTCCTTCTACCCCCTCAATGTTAGGAGGATCAGAGACAGGGGAGAGAAGCAAGGACAAGTTTTGGATGACGTTGTATTGATTTGTTGAAAGTAGCACTAAGGGAAAGGTAAGAGATTTTGGAAAGCTATGAATGTGGATGACGTGGACAATATGTATTGAGTAGCAGGGTTGAAACTGTGATCCGGGAGACACAAAGAAACAGAACATTGCTAGGAATTTTAAAAGAAATAGTGTTTATTTCTTTTGGTTTGGACAGATCACTATATATGGATATAAAAACTACAGCTTATTGATACAGTTTGATAACAAGTTACATGTAAGCCTCAAATTAGTTTGTGCTTCAGCAAAACGTTGGCAAGATGCCACAAACCATACATGTTTAATAAAGCTCTCTGCATCTGTTACTCTAGCAAATAGCTGGTGAAATTCTACAGTAATAAATTTCTATTCAGAAGTTTAAAAATTTCAAGGGAAAAATAAGGAAATCTAAATCTCTTGTTTAAAATATAATGCACAGTGCTGGCAAAATTATTGCAATACATACCTTAAACAGAAGATCTTAAAATCCATCAATTGTTACAAGCAAGCCCACCTGAGGAAAAAAATAAGCACACTATCAAATATTAAAAAGAAACACATTTACGTGTGTAGGGGGAAGCTTACATAACTGAAGTTTTTGGAAAATAAAATTTAAGATAAATTTGAGAAATCATTTATGGATCTCCATTTCAGATCTCTTTATAGAGGCTATGAGAAGCATTACAATCATGTTGCAGATGGGGTAAATAGAATTGCTTACAATTACAAACTAGATCAGTGGCAGAGCCAAAAGAAGGAGCCGGATTCTCTCTTTCTTCTTCACTTTGAGTCCTATGTCCAATTTGGTGAAGGCTGTGGCTCTAAAGTTATATTAAATTAGTTGTGTATTCCCTCTCTCCCCTGACCTGTATAAACATAATAGTCCAGACCCTCAGCTGCTAAAATCACTGCAGCTCCATCTGGCCCATTAATGCATGTATACATGCCAGCAGACAAGATTGCAAGTTGTTACCTACTCCGTGCCTAACAAACCTGGCAAAAAAGCAAGAGTAATAAGCACATAAAACTGTCATTAAAAAAATTGCCAACTTAGGTCTCAGAGATTTCTCCCTCTGCACCATGATGGTGCAGATAATATACAGTCAAAAATCCTCCACCCAATACTCTGTCAGTAAAGGAATTTTCTCCCAGAATTCTGCAATATAGCCTACTATTAAAAAATAGCCTATGTACAAGTAATAAGATTCTTCTCTATTTTTTGGGGGGGAGGGGGAGAGAGAGAAAGAGAGAAATTACCTGGCTTTATGCAGGTAACAAGTTCATCATCTCAGGTCTCTATAACTTTAATAATAGAATTAATGAGAGGCTGAGCATAGCACATCAACCTGATCTCTCACGTGAAACCAACAGAATGTCACACACAGCAAAGGGCTGGTCAGCAGGGATGCTTGATGAAACCTTTTTTTTTTTTTAATTGGGTGAGGGAAAGCAGAGATATATTTTCTCTACCCATAGTGCCTGGGATTTGGCAATATTCAGAAGTGTTTTGCCATGTGGGAAATTAAAATTTGCAAGTACAAAATTGCTTATTTAAAAACAAAGAACAGCTACAAAACCCATATTAGTTCAATTAACGGGTCAGTGCAAGGAAGCCAAAATAGATTTTTTATTTGCTAAGAAGCAAGGGACTGGAAAAAGATGCATCTATGTAGAAGGTATTTCTAATTAACCAATGTGGGCAAAGGCACATGTGAGCAAAGGTACTTGTTCTTAATCCTGAAGCAAAAAAAAAAAAAAAATAGTCCTTCTCATCTCAAGAACATGCTTTGGAAACCAGCTGGGATGGAAAGAGAAGCTCATGGCATTTCAAGAGTATGTTCTACTCTCTTTTTTTCCACACCTCCCCTTCACGTTGTTTGTAATAAAATCTGCCTCAGCCTATAAGCAGGTATTTATTTTTAGGGGCTCTTTAGGACTGGCTTAGCTGTTTGTGGTGAGCAGATGGGGATTTGATGTTACATTCTGTTTCAATTGTATTTCAGTGAAATTAATTGCAATAATGATCCACTTTATTGATATAACTCCTGTTTCCAGAAGTATCCTACTGTAAGAGCATTAGCATCTAAGGAATTTTTCAGTCATGTATCTAACTACAGCATTAATGCTAAAGATGGTCCTTGAATAAATTCTTGGATTCAGGCAGCTTGATACTTGAGAACTCAATCAGAACTTCAGATCTTACTCTTGGGTCTTTAACTACTGCCAAGCCAGCAGAATTATCAGGAGTCTATTTTGGGTTTAAGCCTCTCATTCCGCCCCTAAAAGGTCTTACATTTAGGCTCCTTTTGTAGGACTCTCCCATCTGATGTAGTCCCAACACCCTCCTGAATGCTGCACACACTTCCTCGTCTTCCTACATATCAGGAGAATGGAAATCTATTTCAGTTCCCGTTAGGCAGGTAATTAGTTTGATGGCAGATATCAGAAAGGCACTGAGACTAATGTGGCTGCCTCCCAAGCAGCAAGAGGCATGAAGTTCCAGCAAGACCTGTGTTTTATATCCTGCCTTAAAACCAAACAAAGAGAACTGCTTTTTAATTCACCACTTTTATCTCTCTGGGCTTAGTGAATTCTAGTGCTCGTAAAAAGTGAGAGACAGCTCAACAGCTACTGCAGACTAAAGGCAAGCACAGTGCAGGTTCCACCCTGGCACAGCTCTGCTAAACACACCTCGACACCCACCCTGCGGCACATCCTGCTCCTACAGTTCTGCCTCCCCCACTGCCCCTCACCAGTTCTTCCCTGGCTTTTCTGTTGTGATTTCAACTTTCCTTTCAATATTATAGGCTTGGATGCCCCCTGATTAGTGACTGAAATTTATGCTGAGCTGCACAGCAGGTTTTGTGAAGGGTCTAGGGCAAAACCTTCTGAATTCATTGTCACTTTTGATAGAAACTGGTCAAGGAACTTCAGTTTCCAGATGAGATAATGATTTGCCAGCTGATCCTTGATGGTCCTTTCTAGTTTAGTGTCTTCCTCTTCCTTGGGAGGTGCCCTGAACATTTAGGAATTGAAGTAATTTTTACTGCACTCTATTGTGAATCAGAAATCATAGTTTTGGGCCTCTCTGAGCCTGTTTTCTTTATACAAAAGAGAGTGTGTTATCTAAATGAGAGATTTTTTTCTTCAGCAGATGTTTTTCCATGCTTTGCTTTCCTTTTTAAAAACACAATGAAACTCTAAAGGCTGCAAAAGGTCAAATATTTTACTGAGCTTCATTCAAGAGGGTGGAAGACATCTATCAGGAGAGACTGTACAGAGACCCCATAAATATCAAATAAGCAGATTATCTGGTTACCAGAATTGGGGCAGCTGGTCCCAGGTGACAACAGCTCCACAACTTCTTAGTACTGTTTCATCACTTAGCTTCAGGACTCCTTCAGCTCTTAAAGTCAGACATAAAAAACCCAAACCAAACTGTGCTTTTTTGTATCAAAGAGAATTTCAGGCAGAAAATTAAATCCTGTCCCTATTTACATCAGGAAGACATAACCATTTACTTCAAGGAGGCCTGGATTTCACCTCAGAACTACGACTTGTTTGTCTCATCCCATAATGTGAGGTGACATATTTTGAAAGGCAGGAGAGAAAAGATCATTGCTTGTTAAGGTGCAGGCACAGACTATTGAGGAGATCTACATCTGGTCTGCAGGGTAGATGTGACAGCCACAGATTTTAAACCATGTGGCATAGACTTGTTTACTCTCATGACAGTAGGAATTATGTCCAAGTGTAGGACTGTAGTATAGATACTCAATACAAGAAACTAGAAGGATTTAATAAATACCTACCTCTAACAGAATTTTCCATGCCATGAATCTCCAAGCACTCTGTACAGGAGGTAAGCATCATTATCCCCATTAATGGGATTTTCAGATTTTTTCCTGCAGACATTTCTGGTTGGGTAAAGCCAGGTTGACTGTGAGAGAAAGTGGTGCTGTTAATGATTCTCTCATGCTTCATGGAGACCTAACTGCCTGATGCTGTAGGCCAAAGTTACAATGTGGGTGGGTCTGGGACTTGCCTTGCCTTGCCATATGTGTAATAAAAACCAAGGAGGGACAAATCACTGTGATATCTTCCTGCAGTTCCAGTAGGTTTCTCACAGGGGTCAAGAGTTTCTATATGGCCCTCCTTTGTCTATGAGTTTGTGATGACAGTTTGGAGTCATTGAAACAATGACTTAGAACAGCAGATTTAATCCTTTTGTATCTCGCCTTGGACCTGCCTTGTTACTTCATGGTGTTGGGGTGGGTTTGTACAGCACAGTGCAGGAGGTCCCATTAGCTGAGAGTTGCAGCCCACTGGTTTGTCTATGCTGTGCTAAGTTCCGGGTCTCTGTGCTGGGGACATTTGTGGTTGTGGACCTCTGGGTGGGTGCTTTGCTGCATTGTGGTGAACATGCTTTGCATGTAGAGGAATTTTGGGGTTTTTTTTCAGGAATGTTTCAGCTGAGTTAGCCTAAAATATTCTTCCAATTTACTGCCTGGACAGCCACCTTATGGAAAGTCTTTTCCCCCTCCTGCCAAATATTCCTTCATTAATTTCCCATGCTCAGTCTGTTGATATTTTGCAAATAAGATTGGTTGGCTCTAAGTGGTTGAAATTTTGCTTATTCCTCTGACTTCTCTAAAATTCACAAGGTGAATGTATAAGCCTAGTCCATTTCTCTTGCTATAAATGGAAGAAGTGTGGGTATGATGCTACCTTTTCATATACCAGGCTTCCCTAGACTGAGTTGACCATTCTTAAACATTTCAAAGACCACTGCTGAATCAAGAAGTCCTTGTTAAATGCTTTTTTCTTCCACTATCAAGCTTTCCTTCTTTCAATATCAGGGAGAAAAAAAAATTGATGTGCTGTGTCTGTAAAATACCAGTTAAACTTGGACCTGCAGAACTGATTGTTTTGTCCCTTTGGTTGCTGCAACTGTACTAATCAAGGTCCAAAACAGCTATTTGATGATTTTTAGTTCAAATCTGGTTGTTCATCTGGTGTATTTTTACAGTGTAGTTATTATGGAATGTTAACAGGGTTTATAGAAATTATTTCAAAATAGATTGTCTCCTGCTCTCAGGCCTTCTGTGATACTGGACAACTCATTTCACTTTTGCACATCCATCAGGTTAGCATTCTGGAGATTTCTCAGTGTGACTAAAATGGTTTGTCCTCCTAAACACCTAATAGACTGATGTTCTGATGTACACAAATTTCTTGTGAACATGAATCAGTTTTTCACGTTCTTTGCTTGAGATGTAAAGCAGCCTCCTTTCAAAACCAGCGCTATTCCTGCAATTAGTAAAAAGGCAGGGGACATAGGCAGGAGATGTGGGCGGGGAAGACAAATCTTTGTACATGGTTGGCACCAAATGGCAGCCACTGGGGAAGAGTGCAGAGCCTGCCTCAGAATTCCTCTGGAGCCTACTGCCTCATATGCCCTCAAGAAGCAGTTAGCGGTCAATATTTGCTTTGTACTTTTAAGCAAATGTCTTTGGTGATTCAGTTTCCTCTGGCTGAGAGCCACGAGTACAGCAAAGAACTGTCATTGCTCATCACCTTCTAGCTGGTGTCCCTGAGGATCCACTGCTGGCCCTGGTGACTGTCTAGTTTGCTATCATGCGAAAATCACTGTTTTCACCAGCCCTGCTTTGCCTGTGGCATCCCCAGAGAGGCACCGCTACAATCCCCAGTGCAACAGAATTCTTCATGGGAGAATCTTGGTAGCTCCAGGCTCCAAGAACTCTGCTCCCCGTAAACTGCTGGTGGTGGGTCTTTGCTTTACTGAACAGAAGGATAAAGGAAAAATACACGGAAGAAACCTCCAAGAAGAAAATGAACAATGACAAAGCAGAGAAGAAATCCCAAACAAAACCACCTTCCACTTAGTGGGAGAGAAGAGGGGAAGCCTAAAGCTGCAGCACAAATACTGATTATGTCTGTCAAGGATTTGCTACTGTTGCTAAGTTACTGGTCTCTTTGGAAAACCCTTGAAGTATGGGGTACATTAGGAGCTCATTAGGGTCCCGGGGACTTATGCTAAATGTACAATATGTCTCCATGCTAAACACACTTCAGAAATAACAACAGAAACTTCCTGCCCAAAGTTTAGGTGCTTTTATTTCTCTGCTGCTAGTTGGTCGTGCATGGCTCCATTTGTTCCTTTATGACAGCCGAGTTGTTTGTCTGGATGGAGAGGTTACTTGCATTAGATGGAGATGAGCTCTGCTGCACTTTGTAAAGTTTCTGGCTTTTCATGACACTTACCCTTCATGGGAACACAGGGAAGAACAAATGCGGATGCATCTCTAATCTGCTCGAAGTGCGGGTTTAATGACGCTCTGGGGACTTTGCGTCAAGCCTGTGGCATGGAGTCTGAAACTTAGAGACTGGGGGGTGCAAACTCCTCTGCAGCGTGTCAGGGAGGGCACCAAGGCCCATTTAACACTGAGTGTGAGAGGCACAGAGCAGAATCCACAGCCCAGAGCCGGCTGCCTAGGTGTGACAGAGGAGAACCCCAGCATGCCGACAGATGGTGGGAGGACGGATGAGTTGTCCTCAGGGGGAATCTAGGCAGCATGCCTGCATCCAGAGATATCACACATGATCTCTACAGGGAGTTACTAACGTGTCTGGGCTTAACAGAAAATGTGTATCTCTGCTGTTTTACATAATATTTAATGAATGATATATTAGTAGCCCCAACAGGATTTTCATTTTATATAATGTAATTTATAAATTAAACAGTCCAGACTGGGTGGAGAAAATTAACCAGCAGGCTCACTAGGAACTAACTGTGGGTCGTAGGAACAGACAGCAACTCTATTTACATGGATCAAGTGCTATTTAGCTAACTAGGCAGGAGATAAGTGAAGGAATACTTTTTCACATTGCGGTGTTAGCCATTTTCCTGACTCCTCGACCTGGCACCTATATTTGAATTGGCAGCAAACCTCAGCATGTTGGTTTTGGGAAAGGTTTGAGGGGAGGTGGGGAGTGAAAGAGCTTTGTTTGCCTAGAACAGATGCACAAAGGATCAGGCACATTAAATGAATATTAAGTTTATCCAGTAGCAGAAGGACAGTGAGTAGAGTAAAACAAAGTGAGCAGCCTCCGTGGAGGCAGTGAGTCAAGATCGACATGCAGCCAGTCCTCAAAGCATAGCACCTCACAATATCTTTAATGAGCATGGGGAGAGGGAGTGATTTCCACCACTGCAAAGGAGCAAACTGATAGTTTTTACAAGGGAATTTTCTCTGCAAAACTCGAATGTCTGTGAATGAATGTTCTGTCCTGTCCTGATCCTATGTAAGCCAGAAGCCCAATACACTTTTTACTTTATGTTTTATGAGAGGAAGTTAAGAAGCCCAAAATGTCATTCATTCACAAATTGCATGAAGGATCTGCCTTGGTTAACAGCAAGGATAACAGGGTCTTAAAACTCACTTCTGTCTTACAGCTTGGCAAGTGTTTTCCTCATTGTAGTGTTAGACTTTCCTGAAGTAAAATGTCTTTCTTTTCTTTAAAGGTCCTTTCTCTGCAAGGCCTTTGAAGTGGCAGGGGCAGTTTCCACTTGTGTAGTGATTAAAGCAAATACTCAGGAGAGGACTCTTCGTGTCCTATCCTGTGAAACAGAAGAGAGCCAGGGGTCAGGCCACATGGCACAGACAAACTTCCATCCACACTACTTAGGTAGTCAGGTTAGCCCCCTTTGTGGGAAGTTGGGTTTTGAAGGTGCTAGTTGGGTGGTGCAGAACTTGGGGAGAAGGAGTTAACTGTTAAATACTGTGGGTAGGAAGGGTCTAGAGCTTGATTTCAGTCTTTACTCCGGTTTTCTTTAGAGATAGAAGGCATGGCTTTGGTCCAGTTTTCTCCCTACATCAAAGGGCTAAAGTGAACACCTCTGGGAACATTTTGTGCTCCTGGACCCGGGAAGGACAGCACCTAACCCTCCTGTTTTCACTGTGTATGGTTATTTGAAGACATAGAAGCCCAGAGCAACTATGACCATTCTTGTTAAGTGGAGCAGACACAACACTTACACCACCTTCATACTGAGCTTGCTGAATTCCCTGCAGAGGTCAAGAGTGGTTTTTCCCTACCTGCAGAGAAAAAAAAAAGAATTGTATTTTTTCCTGAAAACCCACTCCTTTTCTTATTATAGTGCAAAGAAAACTTCCCAAGCATGAACTAAGCCAACTCAATGTAATAGCTGCCCAAACCAGTTCCACTGAGGGAGAATAGATACACCTCCAGTCAGTTGTGAGTGATCTTACCCCTGAAGCCTAATTACTTGATTTTGATGTCAATATTCTTTACTGCTTCTCTGCTCTTCACACCAGAAATAGGCATGAAGGGTCAAGACTTTTATGTAACTGCTGGCTATTGTAGCTTGCAGCAAGCAAATGGATATTGTGGAGGCTGTCTGACATGGAGTAGTTTGAATCTCTGTCCTTCAATTTTCGAGCTGTGTTCAACAACATCTCATTGTTAAATGGCCCAGAATACTTAACCATATTCTACTGAAAGTCTGCCTTTCCCATGGATCCTTGGTGATGCAGGCCTACACTCCATAAGAAAATCTATTGCATGTCAAAGAGACAAGAGCTGCAGAAAATAACTGGAATATAATGCTTCTATAAATAACACATGGAATTCAGTAGTAGTTGCAGTATTAATTATATGAATAACGAGGTTATAATATTCAACTGGCATCCTTAAAAGTGCCCCTAAATCTGCTGCAGCACTTCCCACGTGCTGCAGTGAAGGTTGCTTTTAAATTGGAGCCCTTCACAGAGTTTCAGTCTCATTTGCTACACAGAACACACGGCTCTGGCTTCCCTGCTCTGCTTATGGGTTTGAGGAGACTAATTAGGTGGTGTTTGAAAAGCCCTTGGAAGATAAGTATTTGCCTTGATAGGGGGTGATAAAGGGGCCTGAAATAGCTGTGGAGGAGGACACAGCCTCCCTGCCTACTGAAAAGGCAAGATTTCATCGGCATCATCACAAGGTGTCTGTTCAGCTACATCCCCTTAAAAAGCTGCAACCCCAATTGTGGTGTGCCTCAAAAGCCAGGATGGCTTTCTTTTCATGTTTATGTATGCTCCCGTCACGGGCAGCGACAGCAGCAGCCTTGAGCGCTTGGGCTGTGGTGGGGGCTGTAAGAGTGGCTCACTTTGACGAGCATCAAATTCTGCGGGAATGGAAGGCGGCAGCCACCTGGGCGAGCCGCAGCCCTGCGCTGGTGAATGGCTGCTGCCACCTAGCAGCTGTGCCGGGCTCCTGCTCCCCAGGACAGCCTCCCGCCTCCGGTGCCAGCTCTCCTGCCTTGAAGTAAGTTTGTTGACTATTAATTAGTTTCACAGGTGAAGGGCTTTTCTTTTTCCGTTTACATCATCATCACAGCGTGTCGGGCTAAACACTTTGAGTGGTCCTTGCTGAAAACAGCAGTGCAGAGCTAGGAAGCTGTGTGTGCATCTGTGAATCCTGGCACCTGCGTGTGTTTCTATGGACATGTGTTTGTGTGTGGGTTTATGTGCACCTGACCTTTTCAGGAATCAGAGGAACTTTTCAGGGGCTCATCCCCATAAGTTATGAGACAACTGCCAAGCCTGATAGGCCAGAGTTCAGAAGAGAGAGCAAGCGAGGAGAGATGACTTCTAGATTTGCAGAGGTAACACAGGATCACAGAAAATTCTGAGGGGAAATAGGTGTGCTACTAGTTTGACCTTTATAAGAGTAAATGCAGTCTCTGAAGTTCAGGCTATCTGATGCAGAGTGGACACTTGACCTTCGAGCCAGAGACTGAGAGATGTTGGTGGTGCAGGTGAAAAACATTTAACTGTGTTTTTCAGAAAATGGATTGATTTCTACAAGGGTCTAGTCCCTATTGTACTAGACATGTCCCAAAAATATGGTCTCTTCTGTAAAATGCAGTGTTAGAGGAGACAAGAGTCAAAGGGCTTTAAGGTCTTCAAAAAAGTATTGAATTGACTGGGAGTAGAATTAAAAAGGGAAATTCAGGAGTTACCAATTCATCTGAAAAGCAGAGCCTATCTCATTAAAATTTGCATGTGTACTGACATATATCTAGGATGGCGTGAACAGTGCATCACCCGAAGTTGTCTTTGTTCCTAGTCTGAAGGTCTTAAATTCTGAAATGGGTTGTTCTTTGGAAAGAGAGAGGACCTGAGGAGATTCATGTCCTGTCTGCCTCTTGCAGTCCTGCTAGTTGTGAAGCACTCACCCCATGCTGCCCAAATTCCAGGTGATGGAACAGCAATGGCATACACTTCTATGCAGGTGCCTGTACCAATGCACTTAGCATCACTTGCACATTGTTCACACCTATACATCATACATTTTCACCTCTGTCATCACTGACATTTTGCTTTGCTTTTGGCTGTGGCTCTCAGTAGAAAGTGGAGTGAATAAACAGTGTTTTACATCCTTCCCACTGGACCTTCTCCTTCTGCTTGTGTTTGCCTGCCAGTCCATCTGTACCCTATGGATGTAAGCTTTTGCTGCTGTGCTGTGTGTCCTTGTGGGTCATCATGCAGTCATCCACCTGCACCCTCTGTGTCTGTAGCAACTCCTTCTGCTTCCTTCACTGCATACCCCACCCCCAGCAACCTCTCCCTCTGCTTCTCACTCATGTGCCACATGTTCATAGTCCTGGTCTTTGCGGCACCTCCTGACACCTACCCTACAGCGTCTGCATACTTTCTGCTCTTGCCTCACCACATCTGTCACTTCTTACCTTTTTCTCTCCTGTCTGAGTCAGTAGGACAGAGAGACACACTTGTCTAACCTTCTATCCAGCAGGGTACCAGGAGAAGAGTGTTGCAGCTATCCACAGTGAGACACAAAAAGGGAAAACCTCAGCAACAGCAGGAAAAAGGAGATGCTATTCTGTGCTTCTGCTCCATCCTGATTGCTCTCCTCACTTTGCTGCATCACACAGGGTGGGTGGGCAAACTATGCAGCTTCAAAGGTACAGACTTTTACAATGATGAGATTTCTCTACTGCTTTCAGACTGAGAGCCTGTGCAAGAGTCTTGAGTTTTGTGGTTTTGGGTCGTCCCAGCCCCATGACCAAAGAAGTCGAGATTCCTTGGCTCTGGTTTTCAAGGTTTTTTATTTTCTCTTATCTATAAGATTCTTTTTCTGACCTGCTGAGGTCTGTCTGGCAGGTCAGGTTGAGGCACACTCACCGCCCTTGGGGCAGTGCTAGCTTTATATACTAAAAACCACATGTATTTTATTTATAATAATTTTCCAATACCTATCACCTATGTTAGACAGTCTGTCTCTACTCTAAACAAATCCAAAAGTGTCACCCTCACAGCATAAGATGAAGGACAAGAAAAAGAAGAAAGACAGGACACACTCAGATTCCTCCACCTTGCCTCTTGAACCCCCATTCTAAATCCCCAAAATTCTACTTTTTTACCCCGTGACAAATTAACTATCATTCTACTCAAACTCTTGTGGCTTGTAAATCTTCACACAAAGTTGGTAATTGTTTCCATGGGTTACAATCGAAGGCACAGGTGTTTTTGACTCCTTGCCAAGTTCTCTGAGCCCCTTGCCAGGGTCTCAAGTCCTCCAGGGCAGTCAGAGGAATGTCCTGGGTTCTGACACAAGAGGGATTTCAGTTGCACCTGCACTGATGCTGACCAGCTGAATGACAACCATGAAGTCTGTAGGTGGTGATCACAAAGCTATAATAGAAAAATCTCTTAGTTCACAAGGTGTCTCGATTTGGGGTCTAACTGCTAGTCTGTACCTTTGTATGCCCACAAATTCCTCGAGCAATAACATGTTTACACTTGAATTTCAATTGCTTGGAGT
Source organism: Agelaius tricolor (assembly GCF_023055355.1). Lineage (NCBI taxonomy): Eukaryota > Metazoa > Chordata > Aves > Passeriformes > Icteridae > Agelaius > Agelaius tricolor. The sequence continues at coordinate 25,710,997 of NW_027269269.1, forward strand.
GCATATCATTTTGGGGAGTGGAATTCTCCCAGGAAATGAGGGCAGAATGGTATAAGAAATTGCTTGTCTGTATCAAACTAATGGCCCATCCAGTCCAGTATTCTGTCCTAACCACTGCCAGTGCTGGATGCTTCAGATAGGCTTGTAACAACCCCCTGGTGTGGCCCGTTTTACAATGCTAAATAATAGGGAGACATTGCTTTCTGACCCCAACTTGCCATCATTTTATACCCTGCAGTGGGAAGGCTAATAACCCATATGGTTTTTATTTTAGCAAGCCTAGCTGCAGATGCTATTCTTGTAAGGTCTAATCCTTTTCTGAATCTTGCTAATCTGTTTTCCTCTATAATATCCTCTGGCAACAAGTTTCACAGGTTAATTATACGTTGATTGCACAGTCTTTCCAATCATAGACACAGTTCTGTTGTACCTCATCTTATCCATGCGTTTTTAAGTCTCTTTCAGCAACCAGAAGTGCCTGCAAATTTATTTCTGCAGGAAAATAATGAAACAAACTTACTTTATACTCAATTCTGCATGCATAGGCCTTGAGTTACTGATGATATCTCAGTTTCCTTTGAATTCAGAGCATGTTTCTCTCCAAGTAATCTATCCAGTAAAGCTATAAAGATCCTTTCCGTATGGTTCTGCCCTACAGTTCATGCCTCTAAAATTCCTGCTCCCAAGCTGTCTATAGCATACCCATTCCCAAGTCTGTGGTATGTCATCTAGACAGGCTACAGCCAAATCATGCCATTATGTGCTTGTATCCCAGATGTCTTGCTTCCTGATCTCCACAACTTGCCTTTGACAAGACCTAGACAAATTAGAGAGATGGGCAACCAACCAACTATATGAAGTTCAACAAGGGAAAGTGAAAGATTCTGCACCTGAAATGGGGCAACCCTGGTTCTGTGAACAGACAGGAATGAGAAGATGGAATATGAGTCAGTGGAAGCCCTGAGCAAGTGGAATATGAGTCAGCAGTGCCCTGGCAGCCAGGAGTGTTGTCTGTTTCCTGGGGGGCATCAGGCACAGCATCACAGCTGGGCAAGAAAGGGGATTGTCCCACTCTGCACTGGGGCAGCCTCACGATGAGTCCTGGGGGCAGTTTTGGGTGCCACTGTATAAGAGAGATATTATTAGAGAGTGTCCAAAAGAGGGCCACAAGGATGGTGAAGGTTCTGGAGGGAAAGCCTTGTGAGGAGTGGCTGAGATCACTTGGTCTGTTCAGCCTGGACAAGAGGAAACAGAGGGGAGATCTCACTGCAGCTAGGATGTCCTCTGTAGTGAGGGGAAGAGCAGAGACAGGTATGATCTCTTCACTCTCATGGGCAGTTACAGAACTCAAGGACATGGCATGAAGCTGAGTCAGGGGAGGTTTAGGTTGGATATTGGGAAAAGGTTCTTTCACCCAGAGGGTGGTTGGGCACTGGAACAGACTCCACAGGGGTGTGGTCACTGCCCCAAGCCCGACAGAGTTCAAGAAGCACTTGAACAACGCTCTCAGGCACAGGCTGTGACTCTTGGGATGTCCTGTCCACGGCCAAGAATTTGACTTAAGTGATCCTGATAGGTCTCTTCAACAACAAGCTGGTGGCTGCTCCAAAGAGAATAAATAATTTTAATAGTACATTTTCCAGGGGGGGAGGAAGGATTCTCTGAAGTATGCACATCTTCTCTGTGCCCAGGTACAGTGCTTTTTTCTACACACACTCGATCTCCTGCCTGCACTCTGTTCCCAAAACTCCCTTGAATCCCTGACTGATGTGCCATATTTGCTGTATGTGCTGCAGAGCTCTGTGTGTGCATGAGTGCTGCACTGTTGGTATTTATACTCTTCCTCTGTTCATGTTGCCCAGATGAACATATAGCAGAAGCTGAAGGGCACTTTTAATCTCCCATATGAATTTTAGCCAGCGCAGCACTGCTAGCCAATATAGTGTGGTCTTGCACGCAACCCATCCAAAAAGGCACTGCATTTTCAATCTGTTTTTTCCAGGCTGTATGCCTCTGAAACTGCATTTTTTCTAATTTAAATGGTCATTGCCATGATTATCTATTTCTGATGTCCTGATTTTGACACTAGGATCTTTCTGGTTTTTACACCTGTCTGCAGTTAGCCGTTCCATGTTATCATGTTATTCCTGATCCACTGGGAGCATAAGCAAGCTGTGTTTTTAAGTACATAGTCTACACAATTCCCAACCATAGCTAGTGTCTGCAGTGGAAGACAGGCTGCTACTGGATCTTCCTACCTCCCTCTTGCCTGTTCCCAGCAGTGGTCATGGTTGTGTGAGGATCAGCTGAGTGCATGTCCACTTCAGAGCTCTTTACATACTGATTGCACTTGTCAGGCCAGGTAATTGTTTAAAATCTCAGCATAACAGAATGGGAAAGTGAGGCAGAGGGAAGTATAATGACTTGCCCGAGGTCATCTTGTTTCTCAGCCTAACATCCAGCTCTTCTCTTCTTGTCACTTATCTCAACCACAGGGCCAGTGCTCTTCCTGACATGCAATTGAAATGCTGCTGTGACTCCCACACTTCTCTTAAATGGCTGCTCTATAAATAAAGTTTCAATTGAAAATGGCTACTATAAAGTTTTAATTAGAAAAATGCTACTATATAATCACATCTATATATATATTAGATTGAGCTTTTAATTCATCACAGAGAAGCCCCCCTTAAATGTCAGCTACCTTAGCCATTCCCAGTATCCATGGTCTAGAAAGGAATAGCACCTAACAAGAGCCAAATTAGACATACTGGTAACAAAGAAGATGGTGCAGAGAGCAATCCCTGAGCTCTTGAAGCCTCCTCTGATACAGGGTGGAAAGGTAATTTTTCCAAACCTAACAAAGATATCTCCTCTGTAACACATGGAAGCAGACACATGAGGAAGTGCCTGCAGCAAGAAATATCAACGTCTGTGTGTAAGCAGGAAAAAGTAGGACTGAGTGGGGGTAGTTTCACTATTTTAAGTTGCATCTTGAAGTGTCTGTTCAAGTCCTTCCCTTCAGATTACTCCCTAAAATATTTGTATCTTTTCTGACAGAAATTTTCCTTCCATTCTATTCTGTGTCCAAAAATCTAAGCAGGTCAATAAAGCCTAACTAAAGTTATACAATAGATTAAAAGTTTGAAAACAAATATAACATTGTATTGAGAGATACAAAGTGAGTTGGAAGCAGGAAGGGTAGCAACTATAAAGTTTAAGCTAGTCCTTCCAGCTTCCATTTTTTTCTCTGCCTCTTTCAAAGTCAAATGGACACCAGCTTCATCTCTCCATCTCCAGCACTGTCACGCTGTTACATGATGGCTTTGGAGTATATTGGAGTCATGCAAGTGAAGTGCTTGTGATCCTGGGATGGGAGGGGCAGAAACTGCTTTTCCAAGCTTGTTGACAAGAGACACCATGGAATTCACACTTCTCTTTTCCCTCTGGTAATGAACTCCTGCAGAGAATGTACCAAGTGTAATGCCTTTCTTCAATCCATCTGTGCAGGGAGGGTTTTATGGAGCCCTCCCTGTGTCTGGGAAACAGGGAATTTAAAAGCTTCTTCCCAGAAGTCTAACCCTTTGGAAATAACACTGGCATTGCAAAAGAAGGTGGCCACCTGGTTCTCTGGCTGCCTGCTGTCAGGCAGCAAGGCCTAATGAACCTCTCAGGGGGAACATCCGCAGAGGGAGGATAATGAGTCTAATAGGCGCTTTGGTCCCTGGGGTTGGGAGGCATAAACAGCAGCAGGGATGGTGCTTGGGAGGGGGAGAGATGAAGGGCTGATGAGCCTTCTCACCATCCTCCCTCTCAGCATTAAGCTTCTCACATATGGTGGCTGGTGGTGTATCAAAATGGGGATACAAAATTAGTATAATGGGGCTCATGTCTTCGTTTTGGAACAGAGCTACTTTTCTTTCCTGCTTGCCCTCTCATTCCAGGAGTTGTCCGTGCTGTTGTCTCTGATCTGCCGCTCAGTAGGTGTGTCATCAGCTTAAAAGGCACCTCAGCACCCAAGAGCCTGAGAAAGCTCTCCAGAGAACCAGGGATCATACATGTTTTGTGTAGTTTGAGGCAAAGGCTGCCCCTCTCACATGATTTTGGCTAAGGCCACAATCAATGCCTTGTAAGCCAGCAAGAGGAAAGGGAGCCAGCATAACACCCAGCACAGGTGTGGCATATCCTTGTCAAACCTGGAAGTAGGTTAGTTACACCTCTAGCCATGGCTCAGTTATGGATTGATGTTATCTCCAAACCTCAATCCTCCAGCTCAGAATTGTAGAGGAAGACTGAGGGCTGTGGATAACATCACAGTAAATGAGGCTTTCTCTTTCTGTCACTATCTGTACAAGATCCCTAGAAGAGCTGTACTCAATGGAAATACTCTATTTCATTATTACTAGAGGTCTGCCATTTTCTGGCAAGATTATTTGCTATATTCTAACCTGGCACTGCTAAACTACTGTATTTTGAGACTTAGAGAAGGAACTATGTCTTGCTTTATGTTTTGTCACATTCTGCAAAAAGGTGTGATGGTGGTTTATAATCTGTAATGAGTGTGATCAGTCCTGTTTATATCAACACAGTGATACCAAGAGTGATTGAATAACATGATGATGGATATTGCACAGGCAACTAGAGAACAGGATAAATACTATGATCCAGGTAAATATCCTGACTTCAAAACACGGTTGTCTAATGTGCAGCATCTGCCACTATCAGACTGAAAATTGCTTCAAGGATTTTGGAAATTAGGTCATAACAGGGGGAAAAAAATTCCATTTCTTGGTAGAATTGTATTGCCATATGGAATTTGTGAGATACATTGCTTTTTTGCTAGTGGGAAGGATTGGTGGACAAAGTTTGCAATAGAATTTCAGCCCCAAAAGCAACTGAAATGCTAAGACAGCTAAACTGGGCAGAAAGCCTTCAGAATCTTTTGAGTAGTCTTCCTCTGTCAAAAATACTTTTAGTTTCCTGGGGAAGAGGGAGTTCTAAATTTCTCTTTGAACAGGCTCCCTCTTGCCCTACAAGCACCTGCAGAAAAGTTCTAATGTAAGGGCGGATGGGAAATAGTCCTTTGCAGCTGATTTGCTGTCATCTTACCAAACTCCTTTGCCCCTTCCTGTCCCACATTCCCACTGTGAATGTGGGAGTATGGGAAACCTTTTTGGGAGAATTTTTTTGGGGGTTGTCTTTAAAAAAATTAAATTCATAATGTGAAGTGAAAAACAATAGTTGTATACTTTGAGTATTTTTAGTGGCCTCTCTATTCATCTCACACTTGTGAAAGGTGAAAATAGAACCAACTCAGTATAAAACTCAGCTTTGTAGGCAGAATTTCTCCATTTACAAAGCACCAAAGCCTCTTGTTTGTTAACAAGGCTGCTTCATGCCTCCCATTAGTCCCAAGGTTGAACAGAGCATGCTGCAAACAGCTTTCTTCCCCCAGAACAATTAAGAAAGCAATATGAAACACCCTTTATCTTTAAGGAGCCAGATCTTCAGCTTCCATTACCCATTCCCAAGCTAGGGGTTTTTGAACGTTTCAGCTGAACTTGAATTTGCTGCGGTCTAAGAAATCCTCTTGAGACTACCATGACCTTATGGGTTTGGTATGCTTTAAGAGAAGACACAATCAGTTCTGCAAACAGTTGATGCTTTCTCTGTTCTTTAGCTCATTTTGTTTGGAAAGTGAACTCTCTGCTCATCAAAGAGATTATTGCAATACTGCTTTCCAGGCATTTGTCTCCCATCCCACGTTATAGATTATATTAAAATTACCAACATTGCAAAGAAAATTGAACTTCTGGATGTGCATACATAAAGCTTCCTGCATTATAATACAACATTTTTTTCCAGTGGTCAGTAAATGCACGACTGAGTTGCTGCATCCAGACCTCCATAAACTTTTAAGAGGCCTTGGTCTGTGTTTGATCTGTAACAAACAATTTCAGCAAGACCAGGCATCTCCTTGGCCTCTGCTCAAAATATTCTTCACACCAAATTATTTGACAGTGACTGGACAAACAGTGATTTTCAAATTGTTCAGATCCTTATAATTGTAGAATTGGGATAAATGAGTTTTTAAGAGAATGAGAGCAGAGCATTAAAGTTTGTATCACTGTCTTATGTCACCCCTGTTCAAATATTATTACAGAACTGTCCCAGCGTTCTTCCCAAGGATTATGTTAAGCTTTGGAGTAAGGATGTACTGTCAGCTAGGTAGGTCTTCAGAACTGCTTGGCTCTGCTGATTAGTTTGCTAACAGTTTACTCAAATTCAGGTTTGAGAGTAGGAAAATTTTCAACAGCTCAGAAACTTTACAAAAATAAATATGTAATTCTGCAGCATGGAATATGACTGGAGCATGGAGTCTGCATTGCATGTATGTGCAAGTAATATGAAGGAAAGTTAATTTTATAGTCCTTTTTTCTTTGGTTGTTCTTCTTTTTAATCTGTAATTTAATCCTTTCACATAAATAGTCCCCACCTCTTTCTCTACAGGTTACATATAGGTTGCTTTTGATACTGACATATTTTAAAATGTGGTTTATTATATTTATTCATATTTGATTGTTATAGCTTATCTGACATGTAGCTGTAGTCACTGGGACCACACAATCTTTTGCAGTTCTACAGAAGTATTTGTTAGCAGTTACAAGTTGTCAAGTATCCTAGATCACATAATGTGAATTTCAGTTCACTTACCTGAGATTTGAGTCTGAGCATGCGGACTCAAACATATAGAGGGTGTTCTGTAGGGTGGAAAGATGCTTTAGAAAAGGATTCTAGGTGTCTACTAGAGTGAAGAAGAATCTGGCTCACAAGACAGAGTTGATTGAAATAAATAATTGAAGAGATCATCATCAGTCTCTTCTCTCAAGTAACAACTGGTGCTTCAAGTGGAAATGACCCCAAATTGCACAGATGAGTTTTAAATTGGATGTTGAGAGGAATTCCACCACCAGAAGGGTGGTCAAGCCCTGGAACAGGCTGCTGAGGAAAGTGGATGAGTCTCCAACCCTGGAAGTATTTTAAAGATGTATAGATGTGGCATTTAGGGACATGATTTAGTGGTGAGCTTGGCAGTGCTGGGTTAACAGTTGGAATCATTGATTTTAAGAGGTATTTTTCAATCTAAACAATTCTGGGATTCTATGTCCAATTAGACCAAATAAAAACATTTGGTCAGATTCTCAGAATTTGAGAGAACTGAGATTTAGGATTTGAGGCCTTATCTGGTTACAAGAGCTGACTGAAAGGCAGGAACTACCTTAAAAAGATTGTATGTCCCTTGCCTTGCAGTAGCAATCATGCTCTGTTCATTTGAAATGGCCTATAGAAGAGAGAACTAGAGAGGGATATTGGCTGGTTGGTTTCCTGCTGCCATGAAATTGCACTTTCTCCAGGCAAAAGGAGGCAGAGTCTTTTTCTGCCTGTCCTCTTAGATTTTCATGTTATACCCATGTGGCGTGATATTTCTGGGTGAATGTACCATCATGTGCTAGCCAATAAGAGCATGCAATATGTTTCCATACAGATCCATACAGAGGATCAGTTGGCAGGGCTCTGTTCTGAATTTAAGACCAAATGCCTGCACTTATAAGGCCATTGTAAGAGCTCAAGTCACTGTCTTGAGACTCAAGGACATGTGATTTAAGCTTGACCATGATTTGGCTGTAGTATTGAGGAAACATATGATGAGAAAACATGAAGTATATTTATGTTGTGAAGGCTAAGGGTATGTTGCAGAATATTGTCTAGATTTTCACAGCTTTTGGAATACGTGGGCTGAGAAGTTTGTGTGTACTACTAAGCAATTTGTAGGAGCACAGAACCACTCAAACTGACAACTGTTGGTCCAAGAAACTTGCTGCTCTGCAATTGAAAAGCTTGTGCTGAACAAGAGAAGCACTGGTACTGGAAATGTGGCTAGGTGATTATGAGCCAGACCAGGACTCAGGCAACTTGGGCTGTAGTCACAGCTCTGCCTAGACTATCTGGGTGATATCCAGCAAGTTATGTCTGTACTAGTAAATCAAATGTACCTTGCAGCATTTTCAGGCAGTAAAGCCACCTGGCATGGAATCATATCTGTGGTAGTAAACCACTCATAATTCCCAAAATAGTGTAGCTTCATGCAGTTTCTACTTATGAATGACCCCTGGATCATCCATGGCTTGGAATTGAAATACAAATTTTAACAGGCCAAGCCTTATGCCAGCAAACTTGCCTGCAGTTTTTTAACATTACTGCATCTGTGCACATTGAAATTTACTAGGACACCACAGCCTTTGTTGCTGTCTCCATGTCTCAACTGACAGTCTGGGAGAACATTCAAGCTCCTACTGGGGTAACAAGGGGAACATGACTACCTCCTCTCTCCTTTTACAGTCCTTTGTTTTGGTGGGAAGGAGCCTTAGTTACATGGCCTGAAGGAGAAAGAAGCTGTGGGCACTCCAGCCAGGTCCCTCACTTAGATTAGGACAATCAAGGGGCCAGTACATCTTTATAAATTACAGTTCACTACCCTTTTATGTAGCTATAAAATGAAGATAACAGAATTCATGACTTAGAAAATACAGTGTTGATGTTAAAAAGAAATATTAAATAATTGCTGTGTTAGCCAGCACTGTGTTTTTACCCTTAACTTGCTTCTGAGTTTGTGGAATCATCCCATATGGGGAGGTTATTCTAAATTGTACATGACGTGTTTCTCTTACAGTCAGTTCTCCAATACATAAAGTAATAGGACGTAGAAGATCCATGTCTTTCCTTTGTCCAAGCTAATACCAGCATGGATGGTGGCCAGATGAACCATTCACTGATCCTCTGTGCCTTGGCCATTGGTAGGAATTGTATGATACTTCTGACAACTATAGGAAAAAAAAGAAGTAGATGAAGTGAGGTTGGAATGGATGACCCACTGTGGTCACAGGATAATCCATTCTGTGATTCTGTAATCTGGGAATCTAGGAGATTTTCAAGACCCTGAAATACTTGGATCATGCCTTACTACTTATTAGGACAAAAAGGCTTCTTCCAACAGCTGCTCACATGTTCATTGTGGGGCAAAAACTCTAATGTGTCAGTCATTCTTATCTCTTACATGTTCCCTGAAGAAGCAGAGTGTTCAGGGTATTCAGCATTTATCTGGTGGTGTTAACATTAAAATAGACAAATGAAACAACAAGGGAAAAAAGGAATAATTTTAAATGTCCATTCACTGGCTTTGGTACAGTAGACTTTAGACCCACCAACTGAGCCTGTTTATTTTATTTTTGGCTCATCAGCAGGTGGGTGGCTTTTTGTTTACAGAGATGTGCTTTGCCTTCCCAATTTTTGAAAAGAACCCTGTGCAGAACTGAAAAAATCTCATTTTGCACTTCAAGATACGGAGTTATGATTTGATATTTTCAAATTCAGGTCTTCCTAAAATGCCTCTCCTTTGTATTACATAGGGACTGAGAGAGCAGTGCAGCCTGCTAAGTTAGAGATTGATGTAACTTCCCCAGCTCCTGCACTTTCTGGCTGTCACCCTCACCCCATTTCTACCACACAGATCAAGCCCACAAATTCCAGTATCTTCTAAAGGCTCTCTGATAAGGCCATACAATGCAGTTTTAAGATACAGTGGCACTATTGAAGGTACAGAAGAGACTTCCAGGTTCTTAAGAATTTTGGTAAACCTGACTCCTAGAAAGCAGCCACTTTCCCTGATGCTTGAAATCTCACAGATCTGAATTTCTATGAATGTGAAAGGGAACTGCAGTAAAATTCAGTGTCTTTTCCTCAAACACACTGCCATACTTTGCAGAACAATCTCCTATATATTATTTAAAGGTAGAATTTTCCCGCAATAGTGGAATGTCTCTCTCTTCAGTTTTGGTGCCTGCTATACGTGTCTCTCCTGCTTCTTTACTGACCTCTGCCAAGGTCTTGATGACACACTGGTGAGATAGTCTTGTGCTGCCTGTTCTTCACTGAGTATTCTGAATGAGCTTTCTCCTTGTTTTTGCCTCCCACTAGATCTCAGTGGTCCTTGTCCCTTGCCTGTAAAAATGGACCTCCACTAATTTGTTAGGACCTATATAGTATGAAGGAATCAAACTCCACTGAAATTAGGATAGTGATCACAAAGAATGTTGACAACAGAGGAAGTTGTATTTAGGGTACCTTCAGGTAATGCTTTCACCTTGTGAGCTGTGCTTGTGCTATAAACTATTTGGTTACATCTGAAGAACTCAGGTATTTCTACAATTGCCAGAAAAAAATTCCTATCTCTTCCTATGTTTTGCCTTCAAGTCAGTAGCATCCTCTTTTTTCTCTGCTTTTTACTCCTGTAAGTTGTTAAAAAAAAAGGTTTGCATTTCTTACATTAGCATTCTGGCCCCAAAGCTCGCTCTCCGTTGTAATCGTGTTGTCAGGGAGGTTTGCTGGAATCCTACACCATGTCTGTTCCAGCCCCAGTCAGTAATTGTGTTTCTTGGTTTTTTTCTGTGTCAAACAGAAGAGTTTTCCTGAGTAAACACTGTTCCCACTCTGATTCTTTATCTGTACATACCTTGCTTCAAAAAACTTTTTTGAAATCTGCATAAACAGCACATTTTCAGTAGAAATACCTCGGTCAGAATAATGATCATTTGCATGTTAATAGCTCCATCTCCATAGGTGGTTGTTAGTTGTTACTGGTCTTGCTTGTTACAATGAATGCAAATCCTTTTTTTAGTCCTAATCTTAATTGCAAAATGATTGTATTTTTCCATAATTCCCTATATTTCAGTAATTTTCATCTATATCAGATATGATTTCTTGACATGCTATCATCTGCTTTTTCTTTTATGCCTAGGCTCTGCACATGTTCCAATGGACTTGCTAATTATCAAAGCAATTTGGGTTTTGAATTGAAAATGGGCCCTTAGCCAATTCTTCCTCACCAAACTTTGGTAAAGAACAAAATGTGACTTGAACTTTGAGTCTTGACTCTGCTTCACCCTCTTTGCTCTTCATCCTTTCAGCTGTATCTGACAGTTAAGTGACTGACCTGGCAAAGTGCTGCTGGCACCATCATTTACACTCTGGGTGAGTGAGGTTGTTGGGGTGGATAGTTCCCTGTCACCATCCTTTCAACATCTGTGGCCTTTGCAGCACCAAATACTTGGTGTTTAATGTATGTAGCAATGTAGAGTCTGTATTTTAAAGGGACAGTACTGAAAGAAGCTATGTTGTTCCTGGTATTGTTGATGAGCCACTGCAGACAAGAATTTTGTCTGTGAAGGTTCATTGGCAAGATCTTTCCCAATGAACAATACTGTAAGGGCTCAGTTTTATAAGCATCAGGAAAAGGTAAATGTACATAAAGTGACTCAGGAAAGTCAAAATGCAGAGGGGAAAGCCACCTGAATTAGTTTCTAGGAAATGCTAAGTGAAGAAATATGGCCTTTACCATAAGTCTCTTAGGGACTTAGCTATTCCTGCTTATCATTCTTGGTTTTGAGCATGAACTTTGCAGAATTATAGAAATTCTGTTTGGAGGCATCCTCTTGAGGTTTCTTGCCCAGCCTCCTTCTTGGTTGTCCTTTTTGGTTTCAGAAATACCTGAGGGTGCAGTGCAGTAACATGCAGGAAAATGTGAGCTGGTCTGTATTATTCCCTAAATACTCTCAGCTCTGGGAGTGTCCTTATGTTTACCACTACTGACTCTATACCAGATCTATGCAATGGCAGAGCTGGCCCTCCTCAACTTGAACAGGGAGAATTGCTCTTTACTGTCTGTTCTGTGTATTTCTAGCCCAAAATGACTGCAACAAAAGCCCTCTGTAGGTCAGGGGCCTGTTATGACAGGCTTTGTGCATACTGTCATGAGAGGTGCTCAAGAAAAGAACTTCCTGAAAATAAATGAAAAGGCTCTGATATGATCATAGCCAAACCTTGTGAGTCTGTGGTCCACTCAGTTTGCATTGTAGAAAATGCCAGAAAATATATTCTACCTTGAGGAGAAATGTCAAATTATGCAGTACACTCAGATCCCACAAAAGAGTGGAGTATTACTTAATCATTGCAAATTAAAAAGTTTGTGTGACTTGTTGAAATTGGCAGTACCAGGTTCCCAAGATGACGTAAATCTGTTTTCTGACTGATCTTCCATCTTAAGCTGAAAGCCCTACTCAGAGTGTCTGTCTTTAAAAGTTGAAGGCTTTTTTCTTGAACTCAGCATATCCAGGCACTGTAGAGGTGTGTAATTAGGGTGTATGTAGGGGTGGAGGGTGGGATGTTATGTATTAAAACAGCCCTTTCTTTTTGGCTTATAGATCACTGAATTGTAGGAGAACTGGGACTGGTCTTTTCCTGAAGGGTAGGAGATATTTTCTCAGATGGTGTCCCAGGGCTGCAAAATTGGGTTTGTTTGCCTAAGGCAGAGCTTTCCAAAATGCACTCTGGCTTCATTGCTTTTCCAGAAAAAGGCAGCCCTCATAAACAGACAATCTTGTGGCAATCAAAAGATTTTAATGTGTGCAGTTGCATGTGCAACTTGTATATTCATTCTGCTTTACTGTTCACAGTGTGAACCTCAAAACAGTCTGCATCTCTCATAGTTTCTTTAGAGCTACAGGAGGAGATAGGCTCCTATTTGACAGCAACTTAACCAGTGAGGTAGGGAGGCTATAAGAAAATTACCTTATCCAATATGGTTGCCTGCCCCTCATACTGCAAATCCATCATATTGCACAAAATCCATTAAAGTGTTTATTTTCACATGCTACAACATAGTGCTGGCCATCTTTCTTTCTACTGGTGGATGGAATACATGAAAGGAAAATAAGTCCCCAAGCTTCCAGCAGCAGGAAGCTTGAACTTGCAACATTCCCTATCCCTCATTACTCATAGTGAGGGAGTGGAGTCTTCTCTGCTTGACCTCCCAGTGAAACAGCATGCACACAGCTCCTCTTGTGCTGACAGCTGTGAGCTGTCTTCCTTGTGCAGCTTGATCCAACATCCACTTCAAGTGCATATCACTCAAATGAGTAGGTAAGACAGCTTTCTCTCCATTGGTCCAAAGGCCTAATGGAAATAACGTCCACTGGGGACATGGGAACTCCAAGTTCCAGGCTTTCCTCTGCTTCAGTTTTACTTGAACCCCATCCTTACCTCTGACAAAAGCAATTCACTTGCAAAGTGATGTTGCCCTTTATGATCCAGTGTTTTGGAGATCAATAAATAAGTGAGTCATAGTAGGATGCTCTCAGACACCCAGAAGGGTTCCCTACCAAGCACAGAATCTTACAGAGAAGAGGTTCACACTTGTGTTCAGTTTCACATAGGGGTTGGAAGGAAGAGCTTCCCTTAACCCGCTGGGCATGCTATTCCTATTGTAGCCTAATTACATCAGTGATGTCTCCAGGATGAGAGCTGACTACTGTAGAGCTCTTCATCTCTCTTGGTGACCCAGAGGGAATCTGTGTCAAGTTTGAGCCTCTACAATTCAGGAAGTATATGGAGAAACTGGGGAGGACCTAGTGGAGACAACTATTGAGATAATTGTGGCCTATGGTACATGTCCTGTGAAAACAAGTTGAAGGATCTAAGCTTGTTCAGTGTAGAGAAGAGGAGAGTAAAAGGGGAGCTAGAATCCTATGGCACTTGACATATCATTTCTAAGAAAGGACCAACTTTCTATAAGTAGCAGTAGACAGTATAACACCAGCAACAGCCATAAGATGTGGCTTGGGAAGCTCAGGTGGGATTAGGAAAGACTTTTCACTGGGAGGGTGATGCAGCAATGGCAGAGGTGTCCAGTGATTTTTGGAGTCTTCTACTTGGAGGCTTTCCAAGACCATCTTATTTGAGCTAGCATGGGAACAGCCAGATAAACTCATTGGTCTCCTTTGTAGTGAGCGGGGATTGAACCTAGTAGAAGCTGTAGCCTTAAGACTTTGGCTGGACAGTGCCAAGGCAGAAAGGTACCTGGGGCTACAGGTCAACAACAAACTGAACATGAGCCAGCAGTGTGCCCTGGTGGCCAAGAAGGCCAGTGGCATCCTGGCCTGTGTCAGGGATAATGTGGCCAGCAGGAGCAGGGAGGTCATCCTTCCCCTGTACTCAGGACTGGCAAGGCCACACCTCGAGTGCTGTGTCCAGTTCTGGCCCCTCGGTTTGGGAAGGACGTTGAGACCCAGAGGAGGGCAATGAGGCTGGTGAGGGGCTTGGAACACAAGCCCTGTGAGGAGTGCCTGAGGGAGCTGGGGTTGTTCAGCCTGGAGAAAAGGAGACTCAGAGGTGACCTTATCACTCTCTAGAACTTCCTGAAAAGTGGTTGTAGTCAGGTGGGGGTTGGTCACTTTCTCCAGGCAACAAATGTCAGAATGAGAGGACACAGTCTCAAGCTGCAACATGGGAAATATAGGTTAGATATTAGGAAGAAGTTTCTCACAGAAAGAGTGATAAAATATTGGAATGGCCTGCCTGGGGAGGTAGTGGAGCCAGCAACCCTGGATGTGTTAAAAAAAATAGACTGGATATGGCATTTGGTGCCGTGGTTTAGTTAAGGTGTTTAGGGCATGGGTTGGACTTGATGATCTTGAAGGTCTCTTCCAACCTAGATATTCTGTGATTCTGTGACTTGCTCTAAAAGCATTATTTTAATTACAGAAAGGTTATTTTAGGTCTTTTTGAGATCATCTTTTCCTGCCTTGCCTGTGCTTTTTTGGTGATCTTTTTTTCATAGGGTGGCTCTGTCCGCATTGGGCAGCTACATCTTCAGAGCAGTACTGCTGTGAGCATTTGTGGGGGTGGGACTGCTGTTGATGGTTTAGTGCAGTTGTTGGGAAAGAGTAGAACAGATTGGTGCAGTGTGAAGCTGATGTCACAGGCTTTTATCGAATTTGCTCGTAGTGGGATCTAAAAGTTTTATCAGCATGAATTTGGGATGGTTGCTTCACTTATGGCTGGGAATGTAGAAAATGAACAGTGCACGTAAAAACTTCTTTTATTCCTTCCATAAGTCTGTCTCCAAACTTCTGGTACTCACTGAACATTGTTTCTGCAATTATGGAAGGTAAACTGGAGTGCATATAATGGAAAAAAGGAATAGATCACCACTCCTTTGGAGGGTCCTTATGGAGGAGTGATGAGGCAAGAATGGAGAGGTAAAATAATCACAAAAAAATTATGCTGAGGAGAGATCAATAACCTGAAAATTGCTCGTGTCACTTGACACCAGAACAGATCTGTTTAAAACCTTTCCCTCTATAGAGGAGTAATATTGAAATTGACCCATTCTGCCTACTTTATTTTCTTCATGTTAAAGCAACAGTGAAATTATTGAAAAAGCAATGCTGCTTTTTGGTTTTTTTTCAGCAAAAGGGTTGCAGTCAGCCCCTTTTCACACAGATTCCAGCAACTAGAGCAGGACTTGGAAAGACCTGCCAGTGATCTCTTCCGTAGTATAAACATTAAATACAGCTCTTCCAAATGGGGAATGATCTAACAAATGAACTCCCCAGAGAGTGATTGCAGGGAAGGAACTCTTCCAGAGATTAAGGCAGACAAGCACATAAATGTGATTATGTTCTGTTACCTTGTGAGGCTTGTGGATAACACTGGTGTACAGATAGATTGTGACAGAAGAGGCAAATGGATTGGGAGAGGTGGAAACGGAGAACTACCAAAAAATTGTATGATGGAAAGCTGTGCAAGGAGATGGTGGTGTCCTTTCCCATGGAGGCTGAAGAGAGTTTTTAGAAGAGAAGGGACATAAACCTGTCCATACAGTGTGGAGCCCACACGGAGAGAATTTGCAAGCAGAGAAACTCTTTTTTTTAAATGTTGGGAGGATTTGCTTTATAATGTATCTAACTAATTTTCTGCCCTCATTCTCACCAACTTGCTTGTTCCACTAGAAGGCACAAGTCCAGCAGAGCTTATAAGAGCACAAAAGCATAACAGCATCCAAGGACACAAGCCAAATAATGGTGGAGGATTGCCCTGGAGTTCCTAGATCAGCTGATGAGATGCCAGGGTGTGTTATTTTAATTCCATAACAATGAATTAGTCCCTATTTGTAGTCTCTTCTATTCTTTCTCTGGCTCATTTCTTCATGGAAGTATCACTGAAGAGTTGCACACATAGGTTTTCAGCTATCTGCAGTTCTACCTGTGTGAAATTGCTTGGTTTCCTTACACCTATTTTTTACAAATTTAAATTTATATTTATTTTGTTTATTGTAAGACAGTAAGAGGTGAAGTCTGTGCTCTACTAAGTGTATAATACTTGCACGTGTGCAGCTACTGTTTCTGTATGAAACTGGTTAAAGCTGGTTGTATCTTGCAGGAATACTTTTCAGTAATGTTCATAGTTCATCCTTGGCTTTTATATAGGTCAGTATTTTAGTTGTGGCTTGGTTTGAATTCTGCCAGATTCACATTATTCTTGTTTAAACAAAGCCTGTAGTTTTCAATTTTACTTCAATTCTCATTAGGAAAATGAAAAGCTTTCAGTACTCATTAAAGCCTAATCTAAACAGTGTAAATAGTACCCAACCCAAGAGTCTGCAGGGAATGAGAAGGATGCATTCACGACTAGGATGATGAGGTCAAGCAGATCAATTAATAGTCCTGGAATTTCCACATAAACTACTTACGATGGTATTTTTAAAAAAAGACAGAGTTTATTCTTGTTTTTTAGAAAAGACTTGTGTACCGAGGAGTCCAAACTCCTCAGATTTACTTCTATAGTTGCTTACTTTGCTTTCTTGAAATGGGATAGAGGCCAAGGGCCAGATTTCCAGAGGTATTCAGGCATTTCATGATGCAGATAAATACATAGTGAAATGCTAAATACCCCTCCATTGGTTGCTCACCTTTCAATTAAATCAATGAGGATTAGTTAGGCATGTGCCTTTGAGATTAGTGCTTTGTGATTACCCCCATCATTAGGCATCATTTAAGTCTTTTCAGGAGCTTTGTCTGTGCTTCCATTTCCACTCTGCAATTCAGACAATAGCTTTTCTTTCCCTTGTTACCCTATTCAGAACATGGGTATGTTATAAATAGGGTCATAGAGAGTCTCTTAAGTGAAAACGCATAAAAGCCTCTCCGTAGCAGCTCAGAGAATTTCCTTCTGGGCTTAAGGGTTTTGCAGAGTGGAAGAGCAAAGTAGCCAGTGAGCTGACTGAAAAATGAGAAAGGACAAGAGTATTCCAAGCCATCTGTTCCTTTGGAAAATGGAGCCTGTACAGGTTAACACCTGTTTCCATCTACTCAACATGATGCTAAACACATCTTTGATGGTTTTTGACTGAATGATATCCCAGGTGGTGTTTCTGGATATATTGAGGCATTAAATATATGCAAGTACTTAATGCATTTTCCCATGCTTCGACTGCAGGTAAGAGTTGGAACCAGTTGACTTTGGCCAGGCCTTCTGAGTGTAGTGGTGTTTAAGAAAACCTTCTGCTCTTATACAGTGGTATCAGACCAGCTTTAACCACACTGTTCCTCTGCAGACTGAAGAGGCCATTGCCACTTGGCTTTAGAGCTGTCTAAATGAGAGATTTTCATCACGTGAGGTTGCAATAGGAGTGTGAGTTGATATCTGAGCAGTGCTCTTTATTAGCAGACAGCCTGTAATTACTCATAAATTATATATAGATGGATTAAGGATTTAGTAATAGATTTATAAGTAAAATATATAGAATCCACAACATAGAGTGAAGGCAAATAAGTGAAGGCAAGAAACAGGTTGCAGTTCTATTTTAGCTAAAAAGAATGATAAGAGCAGGATTAATGATGCAGTGATACATCACAGTTGGTGTCACAATCTACATCTGGTTTCCAGGGCAACTTTTCAAAGCTGGAACAGAACTTTTCACTTTTTAGGTCAGAAAGACCCTTTACTCAAGTAGAAAGAAAATTATGGCATTACCGTTCTATTTATACTTACTTAGAGTTCACTTGTGAGCCTCACTCAGAAATAAGTTACCATGGTATGGTATCACAGATGCAAACATGCACTGCTGATAATGAAAATTGACCTGGCTGGGTGCATGTGGCTTTGGAAGTCAATGACCAGTGTTCCTCTCTGAACATTGCTGCGTGGTCCAGAGAGCTGTTGCTAGAGGTACAGTAAGAGTGATGAAGTCCTGCATCAACACAATTCTGGAAGAAACAGTCGCTATGAAGGCAGAAGCATGAGGGCAGGATTGGAAAAGAGTTAGGAAACTCTAAAAACACATCGCCATCTGATACATTCCAGAGGCCAAAACTGCACTCTTTGGATGCATCTTTTTTGAGCCCAGTATAAGTCAGCTCTTCCAGGGCATGTCTGGTGGTTTTTAGAAAGAGATTAATCACATTATAAACAGAATAACTTTTCTCTCTGTGTATCTTGCTTCCTTACTGCTAGCAGGGATAAGGGTTTGGGGGTCTTCTGATGGGTGCTGAGATTCTACTGTGTTAGAAAAGGGAAGGAGGTGAAGTAAAGTACATTGTAATGCCTCATCTACCAAGGCAAGAGAGAAAGAGGAGGGAAATGCATGGCAGAATTAAACTTGCAAACAAGAGATAACATAGGAAAATTGAGCACTGCTATATTAAACTTCAACACTGGTGAATGCCTGGCTGAATAACCAACCCACGTGGGGAGGAGGGAACTAAAATGTAAAATAATGTGTAGTGTTCACACACACCCCCCACCCCCAAAGGAAAAGACCAAAAAATTCTAAGCTTTATGGCTAAGAAATGGTCATGGATATAAACAGCTTAATTCTGCTGATAAAAATGGGAAATTCTGTTTCATTTTTGGTCAATTAGAATATGAAAGCAATTATGTCCATGTCCATTCCAATACATTTTGGTCACAGTGAATGATTTGATTTATGAGATGAGCATGAACTAACCCTTAAATCCTAAATCCTTTTATTTCTGGAAAGTTAGATTCACACTAGAACCAGCCTACTTTGCCATTTGGCATCATTTAAAAGTATGTGAGAAGAGCCACACCAGTGAGATTAAACTTGAGATAACTTGCCAAAAATATAAGTGTGCCTTCTCAGGTTTTTGTTTTTTGAAGCTGAAATTTCAGGGGCTGTTATGGAATCCTTAGATTGAGCTCTAACTCTGATTAAATGTCAAACTTCCATACCTTCCCAATTCAAATGCTACTTTCTTGACCCCCCCCCAATATTTGATCCAGGTTTGTTAGTTGTTCCTGCAGAATATGAACTCAATTGAAATGTTGCAAATCACTTAGGCAAGTGTTGTTAAGTTGACCATCCATACCCCAGAAGTATTGAGCATTATTAAAGGCTTAGAGTCAGGTTAGGCAGTGGTGCAAGGAGCCCTACATGTATGTGCTCTAGATCTGATACTGCTCAATGTTTTCATTAACATTTTCACTGGAGACCAGAATGGAGAGTATGCTAATCAAATTCATATGCAACACAAAGCTGGAAGCAATCGCCAATGCATTGGAGAATAGGATTAGCCCTGAGTCCGACTATGATGAATTCAAGAAGGGAGCTGAAATCAATAAACTGAGATTCAATAAGCACAAATGTAAAGTAGCTCACATAGGAAGGGATAATTAAATGCACAAATGGAAAATGGAGCTGTCTGTAGGCAGCTAATATGGAGGAAGAGACAAAGAGGTTTTGTTCCTTAAACCAAATCTAGGAAGACAAGGAATCATTTTTATTCCTGGTAGTGAACAGCCAATAGCTCCAAAAATTAGCTTCATGCTCAGATCCAGCTTTTAGCTCCACATGAGCTTGTCACTGATGATGCATAATTAAAGGTGAAAAAAAATAATCAAACCCAAAAGCACTAGCTCAGCCTTTTCTGTTTTACACAGGAGAGGTTAGCTCATAGGTAAAGGAATTACAAGGTTTTGTTTTTCCTCTCTTTAGCTCTCTGTGACCACTTCTCTAAATCTTCCTTCTTCTTCACATTCTCCACACATGGTGTGGACTTTCAGAGATGCAGGTTTGCAAAACTGGGCTGACATCTCTTTTTTCCATGGACAGCTCTTATGACAGGCATCTCAACCTGCCATGCATAGCCCCTGTTAGCTATTTTATTGTTTCATGTCAAGAAGAACCACACACTCTGTTATAAATACAGATTTCTACACCCGGGTTTCTATGCTGACGAGAGTGGTTGTCATTCAGAAGGAGAGGTGTGTGTAGGCTGCAGGAGTTGATGTCAGCATCTCAGTGTTGTGCACTGTAGGAGGAACTGTGCAAAGCCCTAAAAAAAGATTGCAGTAGGAAAAGGTTGCATGGGACAGTTCTCTCTGGAGGCAACATGGGAGTAAGGATGGGAATCTAGTTGCTCCACTTGAGGCAGAATAGTGATGGAAAACATGATGAGAATACCAATCTGTGACTTCCCTAGTGAGATTTGGGGTACTTTGGCAGATTGTCTGATATGATTTGTATGTCTTTGCTCACTGTGTGCCTGTCTTGGACCTGCCCTGTCACTATGTGTCAGATAGAGTGGCTTTACGGAAACTTTCTTTGCAGGAAAATATTTGCAGTACTCTTTGAAAAGAAGCTTGAGATTTTTCAGCAGTACAATGAACTTCCCCCATTAACTCTGACTGAGCTGTCTTGAGTCATACCCAAACCTAGGGTTTCTGAAGTCTTTTTCTCTTCCTGAGTGCCAATCAGGACCAAGCACTCTGCTGATCTATCAGATACTGCTGTTCATGGAAAAGACTAGCTAGAGAACATCAGTGAGTAGCCAAATGTATCCATACCAAACGTCAAAAGTATCCTTCATTCAAACCAGAAACTGTGATCTTTTGAAAGCCGTTAACGCCGATGTTCCCCTATTAAATCCAGACAGGCTCTTTCACAGAGTGCACTTTCTTCAGGCTAAGAGCTGATTTTATTTCCAGTCTCCTGATCCTTCCCCTGTTGATCTTGGACTAGAGATTTCCTTTTTGAAAGCACACTTGCTTCAATGAATCACAGGTCTGAACTCTTAAAACAGGGCTTCTTGATAGACAAAGCCAAAACTATGCTTTATTTGTGTGCTTGAAGCTGTTAAAGAAGACTTTTTTTTTTGCAGTTGAGGCCATGAGAGCTGCTTTAAGACAAGTGATAGTTAAGAGACAAGGTGGAGCTGTCAATGTGCTTGGTGCATTTAGCAATTTCAAGGTTTTCTGGCAGGGGGACAACAAATTGCCCTTTAGAGATGTCAGATACTGTGGATCACCTTGACCTGAAATCTTAAGATCGGAATTTGTCTCAACAGAAACATCTTTATGGCAGAATTGCTCCTGCTGAGGGCTCTTGCCGCATCAAAGGAGGTTTTTGACTCGTTAAATTTAGCATTGCCAGTGTGAATAGGATGAGACCATGCTTTAATCATGTCTCACATTTCTGTGTTTTTCTGTCTCTCTCCTCTCAAACCCCTCAACTTTACCCCAGAAGTAATCAAATTGAGAGGTGGTGGTAAATTGTACTGGGATGCTGTGCTCCTCCTTCCCATATAGAATCTAATCTATCATGGTGTATAATCTCATCTATGTGATGTTTTTAAAGGTATATTATAAGAGTAACTGGCCTAGGATGATATTTTATTAGTTTAGTACCAGTTTCATGCAGCTATCAATGTACTAGGCCATTATGTATCTAGAGTGCTTTTATCTCCAGCCATATCCTTCCCCTGTAATAGCCTGGAGAGCACAGTAAAAAATAGAAAATATCAGGGCAGTTCTGAGGTTGTATTTAGATCTGGTGTACAATGGAGTTGGCACAGAATTGCTTCCAAAGTTAGGAATAACAAGCAGCTGCTTTCAGTACCCAGCAGGTCCTGTGAGTGGCCAGGGATGTTACTGTACTGCTAGGGTGGCAGCTACAAGATGAGTTCAGGTTCAGGATGCTGCAAACAAATTGAACTAATGCAACAAATAATGCACAGAAAAGATGATCTCTTGCTTGATGAGCAACACTCCCATGGGACTGTCAGCAGGGAAGAGGCACAGGACATACTCATTGATGAGAATAATTCTGGCATGTCTGACTTGATTAAAACCTGGTGGCATAAAGCACTTGATTATAACGTTTAAAATGTGACTGGTCATTAAGGAACAAGAGAATTAATAATAGGGCTGGAATGGTACTTTGCATAAAGCTGCTTTTAGCCTTTCACAGTTATTGGTAAGTCAAAATCCAGGGTCATGCATGGAAGCAGACAAGTGTCAAAGCCTAAGAGGAGGGCAACCTGGCAGAATATGGAGAAATAAACTAAACTTATTAAGAACAGTTCCTTTGTAGGGAGGACAGCTGACCCAGAGTAGCTGCTCCCATGGGTACTTGCAGACTTGTGCTGGGGCTGTGCTAGACTGTTTAGCAGTACAGTGGATTATTCCTCCATTGCCAGGACCACCTCCAGGCACTGTTTAAGTTAGGAATATAGTTGCACCCTGACATCCCAGCCAATTCTACCTCACAACATTACTCCCCAACATGCCTATCTGAATGCATGCAAAGCCATTGAGGCGTTAGGAATGATATCACTGTTGAACATTGTCTGAAAGTCTTATACAATCATTATTATAATTTTGGGACAAAAAGCTCAGGTTATGTATTTTAATGAAATATAAAGCAAGAGACAAAGGCAGACTCAGAGTGGGTGAGAACTAAAAAGAGAGGTAATATTGTTGCTCATCCTGAGAGACAGATGCCTGAGAAGCTGAGGACTAGCTGTCATTGTTATTCCTTTGTGAGCATTACAGTTTTAGTATAAAGAGAGTTTTAAGGAAGGCAGTGAAGGAGCTTTGCAAAAGTTTAGCAGAGAAAGCTCAGAAGTGCTGTTGAAAATATTTCAGATCTGGTGGTGTCTGTCAGCACTGTCCATCAGACATGGGAGCTGACCTTTCCCTAGGTGTTCAGAGGTGATGCTCAGAGGAGGGTAAGCTATAAAATTCTTGACAGCAAAGACAACCAGCTTATGTTGCATGAAGTAGAGGACAGGAAACCAAAAGAAACATTTAGAGAAAGGTACAACATACTTCAAATGACAGGAAGGGAATGTGACCTTTGTCTTTTTGCACTGGTTTGAGTCAGGCAAGTTTGCAGTGTTAAGGCCAGGAAAAGGATGTTGTTGTTAATGAAAGGGTAGGCTGATATATGCCTGGGCAGCTGTTTTGGCTGTAGTAAAAATGGATCAGTAATTCATGCCTCAGGCATAGTTTCTAGCAAAAGTCCATGTGATTTTTACAAAGCCCAAATGTGAGGACTCAGAAAGATGTCTGAATGGGAGATAGTGCATGGGTTATAGGTCAGAGGGATGGCTTGCCAGGCTGATGGTACAGTCTGCTGCAAGGGAAAAAAGCATTTTACTGTTTCAGAGGAGAGGCTTCCGTTTTGCCCACGTTGCACCATTGCTGCACCAACTCAGCAAAGTATTCATTTGCATTTCTTTTGAGGAAGTGTGAAAAAGCTTGCATCATATTCATGTAATGCCAGCTTTTTTCTAGATGTTCCATATGGGGCATTTCCAAGGTGTGATGGAAAGTTACTGGAGTGTTTCCAAGGTGGGAGGGGAAGGCAGTAGAGTAAACTGAAGTCGGAAATGTAGAAGAGTTTTTAGGAACCTTTTGCAGGTGGTTTAGGCTGGAACAGGATAACTCTTCCTCCACTATGAGGATGACGAGGTCTTCTTGAACTGTGATGAATATTGAGCAATGCTCACCAAGAATAGACATTTGAAATATATGACAGTTCATGTCAAAGAGTTGATTGAGAGGGTCTCCAGCTCACACATCTTAACTTTAAATCTTCATGGAAAAGTAACAGAAGTTTTATAAGAATGTTAATGTTGCGCTGGATTCAAGACAAAACAGCCAGGATGACTTGAGTGACAGTAGTGCAGTTATTTTGAAACTATTCCAGAATAAAAGAATGCAAATTTCATATAGAATCCAGTGACTAAAGAATAAGACATTAAGAATGTCATTAAC
Organism: Agelaius tricolor; assembly: GCF_023055355.1. Taxonomy (NCBI): domain Eukaryota; kingdom Metazoa; phylum Chordata; class Aves; order Passeriformes; family Icteridae; genus Agelaius; species Agelaius tricolor. The sequence goes on from NW_027269269.1 coordinate 25,734,967, forward strand.
ACTAGTCAACACAGATTTAAGTAAAATAGGCTTTTCAAATAAATCTGCTTTTTTTTTCCCCTGTGGAATTACAAGTCTAGTTCATAAAGATGCCTTTAGATTTGGACTTTGGACTTTCCTAACATGCTATAATACCTCATGGTGTTCTGATAAAAAAGGTAACACTATGAAATAACAATAAAATAGAGATTAAATGAGTTGAGAGAAAACTAAATCATAGGCCTCAAAAAGCATGTGTCAATGGGGAATTATGAGCAAATGGGAGTGCTCCAGACTGGATTCTGAAAAGTCAGTACAAAGCCCCATTTTATTCAGTGTTTTCATCGATGATCTGGGAGTAAATGTGCTGAAAAAAGATTATTAGAAGGATACAAAAAATAATGGCTGTAAAAAACTAATGCATGGATCCCTCAGAAAGGCTGCATGCCTTCATAGAAAGTTATGTAGCACACTCAAAATGAATTTGGGTATTTAGAGCAGCAGACCTTGCTTTCAGATGACAGAACTGTATCTGGAAAGGAAGTATAAGGTATTGTGCTAGTGGAGCTCAGATTTCCCAAGTTGTGCTATTATAGAAAGAGGCTTAAAGACCACAAAAGTATGAACACAGCACTAAGAAAATGTAATGTGAACTGGTTTTCACTCTCATATGGCATTGTTGAGTCCAGTTCAGAAATACTGTTTTTTTCTGGTATCTACATTTTCACGTGATGCAGCATTGGATACAGGAAAAGTCTGCACCATGACTTTGATGTTTGGAGAACATGACTTGCCATGAGACGTCAAGATCATTTGAATTTATCTGAAAAGACAGAGGGGGTGGTGGGGACTTGATCAATACACAGTATAATTTTCTTCATTTAGAAAAATAATGTGGATGCTACAGAATGTTTTAATCTAGTAGAGAAAGGCATAGCAAGGACCAAGACACAGAAATTGATGTCAGACAAATTCAAATTAGGCTCAGCCTTTCAAAAGTGAAGGTGATCAAACACTGAAATAAACTCCCTTAGGACATGCTAACTCTTCATCACCTTCAACTCAAGACTGGATACTTTGCTAAAAAAAAAAAAGATAAATTAGATAGGGAAAATTCACTGAGCTGAGTACAACGATAGCTGGGTGAAGATGAAAGCCTTGTGACATATAGAAGGCCAGAAGGGATTGTTTAAACCTCTGTTCTGACCTTAAAGCATATGAATCTACCAAACCTCATCTCTCTTGGAATGCTTTGCTTATTCCTTGCATTTCTCTTCTGCCATCATATTTCTATTGTAGAACTGTGTTGTACAGGCACTGTTACACATGTCAGGCAAAGAGAGGCAAACAACATTGTTAGATGGATCTGAAATTTCTTTCCATCTGTCTTCCTCTGTCTCAATGCTGCCCTTCTCCTTATTCTACTCCATGAATGTTGATCGAGAAAAACAAAAAAAAACCAAACCAAAGATATGATGTTTCAATGACTAGAGTAGAACCATTTTGAGAAAAAAATTTGTTTACTCAGGCATATTGGTCACTTTTACCAGAGAAGTAAGAATAGGAAGCATCTGTGCCTCAGTGCTGCTGAGAAGAGAGTCTCTAATTGAAGATGTACAAGTAAATGATGGATCACATGAAGTACATGGGATTCTCCACAGGCTGCAGGTGGCTCTCTGCTCCACTGTGGATATCCATGTGCTGCAGGGGCACAGCTGCCATACTATGGTCTGCACCACAAACTGCAGGGGAATCACTGCTTTGGTGCCTGGAGCACATCCTCCATCCCCTTCCTCTCCTTTTTAACTGGCCTTGGTGTCTGCATAGCTGTTTGTCTCACATGTCCTCTGACTGCAATTGCTATTGTGCAATTTTTTCCCCTTCTTCTTAAATATGTTATTCCAGTGCCTCTGCCACCATCACTGAGGGGTTCAGCCTCGGCCAGCAGTGAATTTGTCTTAAAACCAGCTGGCATTGGCCCCATCAGACATAGGGGAAGCTTCTGGCAGATCCTCAGGGAAGGAGCCCCTGTAGTCCTCTGCTACCAAAACCTGGCCATACAAACCCAGTACAGCTGAGTACTACTGGGCATGTTTCTGGACTCAAATGTGAAACCAACTGCAAAAACACTTAGACAAATGTTGGGAGCTGGAACAGGAAGTTTGATCAGTGCATGTACCTTTCCCTCTGGCAATGTTGTACATCTTATTTAGGACTTAAGACCCTTCTTCTAAAGCGAAGCCACTTAGAAATTCAAAGATCTAATTTTCATTCCTTGTACCATTAAGACAGTGCCCTCAGTGAGAAGGCAGCCTATTTGGGCCATTGGAATCTGTCAACTTAGCATAAGCCTCTGTGCAAACAGAAGGCTAGTGCTGTGGTTCAAAGATGATAGTTGAACAAGATTTGCAAGTCAGAGGCTTGAAATTCTACAAAGGGAAGATCAAATAGCCTCTTGCTTTTAACAAGCATTTTATTTCTTTAGGGGACTGGACAGTTTTCATCCAGAAAATAAATGCAGAAATTTCATGCAGAAATTAAATGTCATCGTTGATACATATGACAAAATGTTATCCCTGACACACACATTGTCAACTGCCAGCTCATCAGCATATCTGGGAATCCATAGAGATGGTCCCTAAGTAGCTGGATTCAGAGCTGTTGTCAGCAAAGATCACACTTGGACCCTGTCTCTGAGGAGATATTCTGATTTTCAAGGATAATTTTAGAAGTTGCTTTAAGCCTGTGTGTTATCGCTTTAACAGCCCAGACTACAAACTTGAGCCCACACACCTCTGAACTTTGTCACATTAAATTTTGAATCTCATTTCCCTGGCATCACTCCATTTCTAATGCTGATCTTAAAAAGCAACAACTACCCTCCCCCACCTCCCCTTCCCGAGCCTTTGCAAAACTCAGGCAGGCTTGAGAATGATAATTTTGCATCACAACAACTTCCGAGTTTCTGAATTTTGCTTTTGATCCATGTTGGATTATACCCAAAACTCTTCAAGCATTCTAATGAAGCACAATTGTGTTAAAATGTCTGCTCTTCTTTTGGAATGAAAATGTTAAGTACTTGATTTGGGTCTCTCTGACAGTCTTCCCGAGACTTGAAGTGGTTTGCCTTCCACTAAGAATCGCATTTTGACCAGATAAGAATTGGTTTGAAATGTTCAACCAACTCTACTTCAAATTCTTCAGCCCTCGCAGTAGAGCTTGCAATTTACCTCATTGTTAAAAAACCTGTATTTATTGAAACCTCTGCATTGCACCGAAACAAGCTAGTAAGCAGATTCTGAGTGTAGCTTCTGCCTCTGCTGCTCATCTCATAAGGAATGACCAGGAGGTCTTGTTGCTGTAGGTGTGATGACCATAAAAATCCTTTGCCAAACCATAGTGGACTTGTTTGGCTATGTTCTTATGTTGATGGCTCGATATTGTAGAGTTTGTGCACAGGAGCTTTGGCTACAGTCATCCTGAGTATTTTAATAGTTATTTAGCCATTGGTCTTTTATACCATGCCAGATGCAACAGTCAGCTTCTTCCAAATAATTTTAAAATTATGCTAATAAACAACTAGCAGCTGCTCCTGTCAGAAATAGGCAAGGAAATGCTGGGTTTCGCTAAGATCCTAAAATGTCAGCAGTGACATCACAGTGTTTGAGACAGGGAAAGTGTCTAGGGTGGTAAAAATGGACAGAAGAGAATATTTCAATAGAAGGACTTAACATTGTAACCTAGCTTGCTCACAAGTAAGGCAAAAGACCTGTCAAGTGCCTGAGGACATCTTATATAAGACCTAAAATGCCCTAGGTGTCTGCTTTGAAGCTCTTGCTGGTTTTGGCAGTTGTATCATTTTGTTTCTTTCATAACTATATTCAGCTTCAGCTTAAAACAATTTTTAGGTTTTTTAGTCCATATTTCTCATTTTGACAGCTGTGGCCCAGAGGCTGAGCTATCCCAAAATGACACAGTGTTTAATCAATCCCAAGCTGATTCATGATAATATCCTTATTACAATTTTCAACTCTTCCTAAAGGCTTCCTGCGTTCGATCTGCCCTGACGGCCCATGGTTGATGTCACTGCAGAGTGGAATTGGGGAGCTGAACTCCCCAGCTGAGATGACAGTGGAAAGATGTAACATTTTGGATAAACGTGTCCCCCATCCGTCTGTCACGGCTGGTGTGCAGCTGTGATAAAAGCCTCCAGCTGCAGCCAGCCAGCAGATGTTTGAGTTCAGGTAGCCGAGCCCCGCGCGGTCGGCGGTGGAGGCGTGGGGGGCACGGCGCTGTGTGAGGCAGAGCACAAGCACTCTGGTGCCAAGGGACCTCCTGTGGTGCAGGAAAGCAGGGGGAATGTTTAAGTAGTCTTTATCCAAGCTGGATGAGTGCTGTCAAGTAGCTTTCTTAGTTCTTTCACCAATTTGTCTTGATTGCATTGACACTCTCTTGGCATCCATATCCCGTGATTATTCCAGTGAGCACATTTATGATGAGGAAGGTTTGTAGAAAGAGTAGCTTTCAGGTAAAGCTCACTGGCAACAAATTTTGCATTCACATTTGGCAATACCTGCACTCAAGATTTGCTTTGAGGAGTTAAAGATTCATTCAGGCAAGTGAGGAAACAAACATGGCAGGTGACCCTGGAGTTGCATCCAAACTGTTCAAGCTTTTACAACATACACCTCACTGGGAGGCTCTTGCATTTAAACACTGTGTTTGAAACTTCTGAAGGAAACCATAGATGAACAAATTTCACACTGGACCAATTTTAGCTTGCAGAATCTGGTTCCAGTTTGTAAGCTGAAGCATTTGAAGACATATCTTAGTTCCTTTAATTTTGTGACTTTAAAAAGGGATGGAAATGGTTTATTAAAAAAATTCTGAAGTATGATAGAATAATTTGTAGCTGTAAATCTGTTCAGTCTGTTCTTCATTTCAGGGCTAAGTACTTGCAAATTATTTCTTTTTTCAAGCCATTACAACCTTCTTCCCACTTTCTTACAAGTGTGGTTAGGCATGACCTGTGGTCCTTCAAACATGGGCAGGGACATCATTTGCAGCATTGAGTGTGCAGGGTGAGTTCTTTTTAATAGCATCCACTAGAGATCACTTCCTGGCTCTGTCCTTCAGCAGAGCAGACAGAGATACTTCCAGCCAAATCTCAACACCAGCTTCTTCACTGTGGAGCATTACTTGTCCAGGGTAGAGTTCAGTGATCTGGCTGATTTGTTTCCTTTTAAAGATGTGCTCTGTCCCCAGAAAGATTTTTAATCTAAATTTGTTTATTTCCAAGTGTGATAGATGAGTTACTTGTTAAAATGAGTATGAAGATGAGATGATTTTGCCTGTTCTTCCCAAACTTACTGATTTTTGTGTGTCTTTATCCTCTGTGAAATGAAGCCAAAGTAGAGGCTTTTAATTTACTTATCACACAGCCATAATAAACTACAATAGGTGCACTTCAAGCACTACAAGGTAAAAGGGAAGACAGGGGCTCCAAAGCCCACAGAATTATTTTTTTCTTGCTAGCACTTCCCCTGTACAGTAACAGGATGGAAGTGCACCTTCCATGAGAGTCATAACTGTCTTACTTCTAATTTCATTATTGCTGACTCTAATTTAATCAATCTCTGTAAACTAGATGAGATTGGGTGTAGTCAGTCAATCATGTCTTTTTCAAGGAACGCCACACTACCACAAGGAATTGCACAAAGAAATCCATAAGCAGAAACCCTGCCCTGAGATGGAGGAGGTCACATCACTGACACAGCTTAGGCTGCAGGTAATGATAATCTTCAGCCTTGGAAAAGTACCATCATAATTTATTGTGAATAAAACAATATGAACCCCTGTGTCCCAACCATATTTCTGAAGAATGATATTATTTTGTCTCCCTTCTTGAGTTCAGCACTGTGTTCTTCAGGATCCTTCTTAAATCCCTGAAGAGTGCTGATGTACTATAATAAGTGCTTAACTGCTTCCAGCCCAGAGCTGGTTGAAATCCTGGGCTGAATGTAGCAACACTTGGATCCTAGCACATTTTTTTAATACAATGTTTTGGGATCTTTTGGGGATGCTAAGTACTATATGAATCCTGTGCATCATTGTCAAGTAAATTGTGTCACCTGGTGAGTTAATTTCTAATTACACAACTACTTTTTGTGGTATTAATAAAAAGTAATGTGAGGTTTTTCAGTAAACTATAATTTTAAGTAATATTTTTTTGAGACCAAGTGATTTATTAACTCTTTTTTAGACCTACTTTAGACTAGAAGCAATTTTTAATAGTGCCTTGGCATAAAATTGTTGCATAGTTAGTCATGCCACTGGCATACTTATAAGCAATGGTTTTACTTAAAACAAATTAAAAAGGATTAATTTTTTTTTAAGAGAGTATTGGATCTCAGAGGTAATAATAATTATAAAGAATAACTTACTTCATTACACCTTTTCAATGTTTGATCATACTTTGGAATCCTGTTTGTATAGAGGTCACCTCACCTGCTATTCCTCCCATACAGCAGCTATTTCTGGGATGGAACAGGCTGTGATTTTTTTTTTTCATTCGCTCAGCAACTAATGAAGTTTGTGGGGGGCAAGTGGTTTCAGCATTGAGCTTCTGCCAGATGTTGCCACCCCACAGCAGGGACAGCTGAATGGCTCATGAAGCAGCCCCTTGCCTAGAACAGTTTTACAGCCAGCCTGGTAAAGTAAGCTGACATCAATTTGATTCATGCTAATCGAGCAAGCTGTAAAGTGCAGCAGCTGACCCAGGAGCTGTTTGGTTGTCCCTTATGTGGAATCTGAAATCTCTGGGAGAGAGGTTTGATGGAGAGCTGCAGGCCATAATGCTCTCAGCCATCCCAGCTTAATTTGCTGATGCAAGTGTGCCAGCACTCTCTAACAGAGCAGGCATTTAGTGCAGGCAAAGGAGAATAGCTTAGCTACTTCATCTGCTGAGGGAATGAAAAGAGGCAGAGTGTATGGAGGCGTGGTGGAATTGTTCAGGGTGCTGGTGCTAACACCTATGCTCAAGTACACAGAAGGATGAAAGAAGAGGTATAAAACCACCTGAGAAGTCAAGGCTTCAAATTTTATCAGCCACAACATGGGCTCTAGCAATGTGCACTGGAAGACTTTATGTCTTGTTGGTTTTTTTGGTTTTTTTTGTTTTTTTTTTTTTTTTGTTTGGTTGTTTTTTGTTTTTTTTTTTTGTTTGGTTGGTTTTTTTGCACAGCAGCCCCCTGTGGTACCTAGCAGTCTGTTTTTAGATTTGGTAGCTGCACATCCAGCAGTGCAGGTGTACTGTTTAGAGCTGTTGCCATTAAGTATTGATACAATTAGGCTAGAGAGGATTTGTAGAAGAGTGATGTATTACTGCACCCATACCTAGCTTCTCATCAAAGGGATTGAAAATCTTCACAGGTTCTTCCAGATCTGAACCTTGGGTCAGAATTTATATGAGGCTTGCCAAGGTCGGGTCATTTACTGTTTTGAAGTTAAAGCTCCTTGCCTGTGGAAGTCACATATCTGAATACAAAATGCAGAATCTGAAACAGGAAGAGATCGTTCTCTGAGTAGAATGATCCCTGGAAACTGCTCACCCCAGGAAACATGTAGGCATCATGAGGGAAAGGCTGAAGTCTGTGATTGAGTGTGTAGGGTGAGGAGGGGAGAGATCACCTGTAGGAGCAGCTGCCTACACCTTCTCTTTTAGGCTCATTGTAAATAAATTGCATTTATCATTACCCGCACCCTTTGTCTCCAGGCTTCTGAGGTGTTGAAAGCTCCAGTTAAATGGCTTGCCCAAAGAAAACAGTCACATTTGCATAATATTTTCATAGACACCTAGCTCAACCTGAGCCTGAAGGGAGACAGGGATGTTCCCTGCATATTTTATATTCCTGTCCCCCAGTTCCCACCTAGCTAACTCTAAATTGTGGTATGGATATGAGTATAATATATATAGAGAGAGAGATGGCTGAGAGGTCTGAATTTGTCTGGGGTATTTTCAGACACTCTTAGTTTAAGAAGCAACTTACACCCCATAGAATACTCTGAAATCGTGCTATTTAGAAACAAATCAGTTTCCATTTCACCTATTTTTCAGTATTCCTCTTCTCTCATTCTTCATTACTAGAGACATCTGCATGAAAAAAAGTCTTTTTTTTTATATCTTGGGAGTTCATCTGCCTCTGCTGATTATCCCCTCCCTCCCCTCTCCTTCTGAAGTCATTATCTTCTGATTGCATTACATTTGCAGCCATCCCACCGCGGACTCTCTTCTCATCAAGATTCTCCAGCTAAGCAGGTGAAAGGATAGGTCAGCTTGTGGAGAGGAAACCTCAGGGAGAGCCGGGCCCTGGCACAAGGGTGTCAGGGTGCACTCTGTGTCACTGTCTCTCTCAGCCACCACCACACTCAGCCACTGGTATTTCTGTAGAGGCACAATGAACTCAGTCAAGTTTCTCCCACAGATGGTGTTGGAACAAGAGCTGGAGGAAGTATTTTTGACAAGACGTGTATCTGCTGCAAAACGCAATGTTATTCGTGTCACCTACCCTGCAGATGTTTGCAGGCTTGAATTGAATTAGGGAAACTTTCATTACAGGAGTGGGGAGAATAACTGAAGATGTAAAATTGTGCTCATTTCCCTAAAACAAGAACTGGAAGCCTTAATTACGATAGAGTTACACTCAATCTTGCTCTGGGCAAGTAATATTTGTTTAACTGAAGTGGAACAGCTTCCTTAGGAGAAATCGAGGGAGATACTTTTCCCAATAAATGCCACCAAAGTTTGTGTCCATACTTTGAGTTAGAAGGTGGATTTTGTCACGGCTCTACTGTGTCCCAGTACTTTTCATCTCTTGAAACATCCTAACAGACTTAACAAATGGCGGATCTGTCCTGATGCCTATCATTTAGCAGGACAGGGCACAAGCTTAGCTAAGGTCACAAAATGAGCCAATGCAAACACTGAACACAGCTCCCAGATATTCTGTCACTCAGGTCTGCTTTTTAAGATAACACCTGTCAGACAATCTCTATAATGTTTATCCTGTCCTGAACCCAGTGAATTTTAACTGAACCCATTTAGAAGTTTAAAACCAAATTTGTATGTCTCCAGTATTTTTGTATTCGTATTTTCCTCTTCATACTTCCTTCAGCCAGAAAAGGAGGCTTCAAAATAAATTGATAAAATTGTACCTTGAAGGAAGAACTTTGGAGTTCTTAATGGGGCTCTGGATAGTGCACTTGAGAGACAGCTTTCCTAAGAAATCTTTTTCCACTGGAGACATCAGAAGAACATTGGCATTGTTCCTTACCTCCTTCTAACTACATGCAAGTGGTGTCACAAAGACATTGTGTTTGTTTCCATTGTTCTACCCCAGCTCCTTCTGCGAAAATATTGCAAGCAATGGGAATAGGCCTCTCTTATTTCTTGTAGGAAAACCCACAAGTGCCCAAGGCAGCAAATGGGCCATAATGGCAATACAAAGCAAGCAACAGAACAATCTGTAAACAATTTTGTACAGGGTGAGAATGACAATCCCTTCTTCCCAGACAGATGCCTAAGCTGGTCTGGTTTTCCCCAGGAGGCATTGCAAAGGTAATTCTAACTAACAGCTACAATACACGTGTACACTTTGTATCTTTGGATAGGGGATGCCAGCAAATATTGAATTTACTTCTAGAATTAAGTGACCATGCAGCAGCATGTTATTGCACTTAATGCTGCTTCTGTACTACAAAGAGTATCAGTGATAGAAATCAGTTTAAGTGTAGGATGATCTGATTTCCCAGTATCCCATTACAGCTGGGAGCTCTGCAGTGTTACTGCCGAAGGCTCGGCATCTCTCAGTCGATGGGTACATCTGTCTCAGGATGTGTTTGCAGAAGGTTAGACAGCACAGTGGGTGGCTCAAGCCTTCACTCCTTTGTTTGTTCCTTAAGGATATGTCAAGGACAAGATCATGATCTCATTTTATTTTAAATCATCTAGGTGAATTAATTTCAAGAAAGTTGGGGATTTGTGTTGGGTTTTGTCGCCATGGGGCCATGAGGCTTTCCTGGGATAGGGGTAGACAGGGTGACTTCAGGTATGCAAAAGACACTGCTTAACTTGAAAACAAATATATATGCAGAATGGATTCACTGTGGATACTTCCCAGGGTTGATCCATTCTTAAAGATGATAAGGGAGTTGGTTAGGTTACTCCCAGTTGTGTATTCTTTGGGGAGATTAGGCAGAAAATAAGTCTGAAGCCAGTATCAGCACAGCATCTGGTTATCCCAGCACGTATCCTGCTTCATATACTATATATTATGTCTTAAAAAAAAAAAAAAAGGAAAAGAAAAGAAAGAGAAACTGCAGAAACAGCAGAGGAATTCACATTGGTGAAGTTAGTCACTGGATTAAATTGCTATTTGTCAATAGAAAATTAATTTGTATTATAAATTACTGCAGCATAACTCTCAGGCACATTTTATCAATGTGTTTCAAATTATTTAATAACAATATTTTTCAAAAAAACAAGCACTGCCATTTGTTTTTACCCCACCCCTTTTGAAATTAGTCCATTCTGAGGGTTTCCATCAGTGTAATAGCCAACTCTGCAAAAATTCCAATGAAATAAACTATCACCAGGAGGACTAAAATCCATTGCCATAAACAAAGCCTTTTTTCCCTCCCTAATCAATGGCCTGCTGTGTTGCTGCTAATAGGACTGTACACAAGTTGCACAGAAAGGAATTTGTCTGCAGGTTCCTCAGACTTTCTTTCTTTGGTTTTCTTGATGGAGAGGAGGCAGGAGAAGAATGTCATGGAAGGATTTATAAATTATTTCACTGAACTTAACATGTATTGTAGAGATGAAATCCTTCAATCTGCAGAATGAGGCACATTCAACCTGTACATGGGAGGAAAAAAATAGCAGAAATAGTTGAAAGGCAGAAAATAGGAAGGAAACCTCAGAGAATGTGACTGCTGCCTTTATTTGGAACATCACTGCAGGCAGAAAAATGTCTTCTTATTTTGCTACTGGTCTAAAAATCTAATGGTTTCCAATCTTATCCTTCCCTATTTCAGCCCTGGCTTTATTCTACAGTTCTTCCCTTGTCTGTTTGGGCTGATTCCCTGCCTTTGCAGCCCTGAGCATCCCACATGCAGTCTGCCAGTGCACCACAATTACTCTATTCTTCCTCATTTTGTAGGAAGTGTAATTTCCTTTAAAAACATGAATAATCATGGATATTTCTTTCTCTTTTTATTTTCAGGTAAGTGGCCATTCCTGCTTTTGTCAGACTGGTGAGCGATCAGCAAAGTGCAGCTCTCAAAGGTAGTTCTTGTGGTATGATTTCTTTCCAAGAACCTTGAAATATTTTCCTCATCTGAATTTGAACAGCACCTCAGCAGGAGGTTTGAGATAGGCAAACTGGGATTTAACCAAACAATAATTTCTTTTCTTTCATTTTTGTGGTTTAGTCTAGCCCTACTGAGGTGCCCAGAAATAAGGAGCTAAGGGTACAGTAAAGGTCTCCTGATTGTTCATGGACCTTCAACCACTAGGAACAAAAACACGAAGGGACCATGGCAGAATAGTTGTTTAAGCCCTCAGAATCATACAATTGACTTCAATAGTTGTGAAGTTTTTGAGTCATATACTTTTAGTCTTCTACTTTTATTTGTTTTATGGGGGGTGGGGATGTTCTGAATCTGGAATATGTTCTCTATCTCTCCTTTTTCCCCTCTTCCCTTCTCTACATAAAGGTGTTTAAAATTATTAAAAAAGAAAGAAATGACATTATGTTTATTTTCAGGAATGTAGAGATGGATCTTTAGGGAAGAAATCTTAATGAGATAAGCACTATCAGTCATTGGGGGAAATATTGTCACAACATGAGATTAATTTCACTTTAAATGCAGTGTTTTAAAGGTAATTCCATGGGAAGGAAAAAAGATAACATAAATTGCTTAGATACAGAGAAACCCAATTCTCTGATACATAAGACAATTTTATAGGTCTCTGATTTGTTGCTGGATAATTTTTGATGCTGAATGGACAGTTATTTTCTAGTGTGACTAAACTATTATCTCAAATGAGTTAGTTGGGCACAGCTCTGAGTATAACCAAGAAATAAATGTAAGCCTGGAATACATTAACTATCAATATTAATTAATGAGTCTTGGACACACACAGGAAATTGCCTTAAACCTCCAACCTTCTGAAAATATCTTCAAGTGGGATTACTGACATAAAGGATTTGATCTAATTATCACTGCTAATTTCCTTTATGATGGTGGTAGTAGTGCAGTTGTTAAAAAAGGCACAGTCAAGATTAGTCACCTACAGTCTTAATGTTAATCCCTTATCTGTATTACTAATATTTTAAAACTAAATCTTTTAGAAATTATCACCACTGGTCCTGCTTCACAGTTTATTCAGTGCAGGTAATTAGATGGCTCAATTATTTCATTCTGATGTGCTGGGGTTTGGCTTTTTTATTTCTTGAAGTTTTCTTCTCCTGAAATTGGCATTATTGGTTACACTTTCTCAGGCTTTTTTGCTATCTGAAATGCTAGCTGTACCCCATAAGAGTAGCAGGCAGATAGATTGAAATGATTTAGCAAGATTATGTGTTTTTCCCCTCTGGCTTAGCCATTAGAAGTGAGCAAACTCTGAAATAAACAAAACCCAAGACAATTGTGATGAGGGGGCAGGAGAGTAATCAAAAAAAAAACCAAACTAAACCAAATAAAACAAAAAAAAAAAAAAAAAAAGAAACAAAAAAAACCCCCAAAAAAACCAAAAAAAGAAAACAAAAAAAAGCCCACCACATCTGTAAGATACAGCACCTTGATATCCCTGATGTGATTTTGTTGTGCTTAGAGTAAGCAAGTAAGCAGTTGTGAGGCAGCCTGTGTTTCACAAGAAGCAACTCCACACCCAGCACTTTTTTTACTGGGATACTGGGGCAGTGCAGAGAGGTCACAGGGTGGCAATGTGAAGTGTGGGCACTGCCCTGCACTGCACAGCAGAGATAAGGAGATGCTGGCTCCAGTAGCTTCCTGGGGAGCAGGGACTCCTAGCACATCACCCATCACACCTTAACAGGCCAAGTTATCTCAGAGGAAAAGCCCATGAGGGCTTGGATGCTCTGTGAGCCCCAGCATCTGCCAGAAGCATATATAGTGTGTAGAAAGTTTCTGAAAGAACCAACCAACTGGTTTCCCTCCCAGCCTTCAGCCTTGGAACAGAGAAAACTCAGCTGACAACCTGCTGCCTCTAACGCTGACACAGAGAAATGTTACCTATCTGTGCAGTTCATTATCTGGTACTTGGATCTTAGTGAATAAAGTTGCTGCTGAAGAAATCCCATTGCCACCAATGTCATATTAGACAGCACAACATGCTATCAGCTCTTAAATGTCCAACTCATCAACACAAATTGGTTCCTCTGAACGGCAATCCCATGCAGAGATCAGTTTTCCCTTGATGCTCCCTTTCTCTTTTTTCCCTTCTGTCCTGGTTTTCTTCCTTATGCTTTTTGAATGGTCAAATGATCTCTTCTTACATAGATCTTGAAGTATTTTAATTGGCACACAGACCTCATCTGGAAACGAATATCTTTTATTGGTGCTTTGATTTGTTTCTAATGCTATTTTATTGACAATTGTTTCTGGGTAATGATCCAAACCTTGGCAGTGCTTTTACATGAACACGTGATGCTTTGATAGGGGATGAGAGTTTTGGAGACAGCTCTGTAGCTGGCAGGCTTTGATTCAGCAATTGTGCCAACAGGTACAGGACCTACCCCCTGCTTCTGAGCAGAAAGCAATTTAAAAAGTACCAGTTTTTAGAGAGCTGTCTCATTGTTGTGCCTCAAAACAGCTGAGCAATAAAGGGCAACACACAAGATTAATGTAAGAAAATCTGGCAAATTCTTGTGTGACAGTGAGACCCTGCAAATTAGCAAACAGAGATGATAATAACAATATGAACAAAAAAGAGCAAAGATGGTGAATCACAACATGCACTTTATTCACTTACTTTAAAAGTTGTTAGTTGTCTATACCTTTCTGATTCTCTGGAACAGATTTCTTAAGAGTAATAAACCTTTGACAATATGGCACCGCTCCCCTGTAAACATCAATCTTTGCTTAGCAGCACAGCAATATTATTATAGGTAGGGACCTTTATATAGAATGTATTAATGAGCCTTTGACAATAAAATAGATAGAATAGATAAAATAGGTGAGGGAGGAACACTGGAAGTTTTTATCAGTGACGTGGCTGCTCTGTGCAGCAGAATAGAGCACTGTGTTTGGAAGGAAATGTGGGCTGTGGAAAATGATGGAGGATGTGCAGGCATGCATTTATCCTCTGTGACTTGGAGAAAGAAAGGATGAATTTAATGGGAGAAATCATAAATGTTTATGTCTGTGTGCCTATGCAGACATGCACTTAACACTTGTAAATTCATATAGGTTGGACACAAGCTTGTCCTTGTCTCATTCTATGCCACAAGAGACCTCAGAGAGATGAGGAAGGAGGCCTTTGTAGTTTCCTCTTTCTGTTTTACAGACCCAGGAATTTGGGCACAAGTAGTTTTCAAGTCATTCGTCAAAGATCACCAAGGAGATGAATAGGCCTCTGGCCTTTTGGATCCTGGACTGTCTCAGTAGCCTCTGGGAAATATTGACAGCTGATGTAGGATCTCTGCAAACCAGGAAGTGAAGGAAGACTACTCCTAGCTGTCATGAGGGAAGCATGAAGGGTTTGTCTGGCATTCTTCACATGTCTCTCTCCCACCACACTCCTGTCCCCAAAGGTCTCAGAAGGAAATAAATCACATATCTTTCTCTAAAAAAAACCACTGTGTCTAAAAACCCCTCTAGTGATCTACCTACATTTTGAAAACTTCATAGGGAAAAAGGATCAGAGAGTTACTACTTTTTTATTTATTTAGTCTTTTAAATGAAAGCACAGTTCTCTGGGAGATGTCTGGCACCTTCTTTAAAAATCTGACCCTCTTCTGATGTTTGTAATTCATCATTGACTCGCTTCTCAAGTTTTCTTTTCACCTTTTCGAAATGGATCCCATACTGCTTGAATTCACCAGTTTCTTTCACATAAGCTATATTTGAAGCTTCTAAGACAATCTGCTTTTTTGATAGGATGTCGCTAAGAATCACTGAAAGCATTTTCCAATTTTTATACATCATCTGTAGTTTGCTGAGTCCCATATTTCAGAACAGGCTTGTCTAAATCTCCCTGCAAAATGATCTCCATGGATCAGGCAGACAGTTCTTTCTATCTGCAGGCAGTGTAGGTTTCTGAAGTAGAAACCACCTTGTCTGTGAAGGAAAGAGGTATAAAGGAGCAGACTCCCTTTAAGAATAGACAAGGCTGAGACTAGCCTTTTTTCAGGAGAGTAGTAGGTCCTCTTCCTCACTATGAAAATAGTCATAGTTGTGTTCTGAGAGTGCTCTCTCGGATGTGGAAGGCTTCCCCAGAAGGTTAGAAGTGCCATCAGATTTATCTGAGAAGCAATGAGCAGGGGAACACTGCACATCAGCTGCACCTGCCACATCCTCAGAGCCAAGCAGTCAGACTTGAGCTCCTCGCAGAGATTTGTTTCACATGCTATCTATTATCTGTGGGCAGGGGTGCAGTCACAAGAGTGGGTTATCTGTCTGTCTACCTGCCTGGGTTGTTGTTTTTCTGCACTTCAAAGCCTTCCATTTCTGACCTAGCTCACTTGCATTTCTAACCAAAGCTCAGGATAGCAGGTGTTTAGCTGAGCACCATGGGCAGCACTGGAGTCTGCCACGGATGGTCTGTAAATCAGTTTTCTCTGTGCAGCAAGGCTCTGTCTTAATGATGAGTCAGAAGAAAAATGTTATTAATATTTAATGTGCAAGCCAAATGTCTAGCGTGCTGTTATTAGTTACACATCATGAGGGGTGCAGTATTGGCTACCAGTCAATGCAGGTCGCTTCCTCCAATGTTCTCATTCTGCAGACTTAATTCATACTGTATTTTTCCATTCACTGAGACAAATATCTGCTCCATTTAAAGGAGCTTTGTCAAAATCTTCTAGCTAAATCTTTAAATTGGTGTGCCTAGCTTTCAAGACCCCTTTCTGTGAGACGCTTGATTACTTTTGAGAGCAATTCTTCAAGCGGTGGGGCACTGCCATCTTTTAAAGAGGCTCTGTGCTGCACCTCAGCCGTGAGCCTTTGTGGGAGAAAGCCCTTCAGAGTCATGATGTAGGGAGTAAGGGAAAGATCTGTGCTCTTTGCTTGCCTGAATCTGTTCTTAATGAACTAACTACTGCTTGGTGTGCTTCAAGTGAAGCTTTTAGACCAGGTCTGTGTTACTAAACCAGAAGGAGAGTGCTGCTGGTGGATAATCCAGATTCCTACTTGCAGGAGGAAACAGATCAGCATTGGATTCTCTGTCACTGTTGGGTCGTACTGGAAATGAGCTGCATCTGTAGCCTCAACCTGTGTTGTAGCTATCAAGACTCAGGGGAGACAGTTTCCCATATCCGACCTCCTCCTCAAGCCTCTTCATCCAGCAACTTCCAAAGATAGAGTTTGCATGGTTGTGCTGCTAGGATCTTTAAATGCCACTCTGGGTGCGGAAGGATGGCTGCCCCTGACTTAGGCTCTTGTCCTGTAGCAGCCTGATGCAACCCTCCTCTTCAGGAGGATGAGGTTTTATCCATGAATAAAAGCAATTACCTCAAGGGTGAGAACAGTAGTCTGGGCCAGTACCTTTTATGCAGCCTGTGCAAAAAAAAACAAACCCAAAAGCTTTTTCAGAAAAGAATCAGAAAAGATTTTCTGCAGTTCTCCTTGTACTTGTATTCCTCCAGCATACACAGTCATTGGACTGAGGATATTAGGAGATGCATTTCTTCCTATTTTCTTTCATATCTCTGTGACTTTGTTGTCCATGCATTTGTCCTGTTGCTTAACCTACTGATACAACCTGCCCCTGCAGCCTCCTATGGCAAAAGATTCACTACATACTATATGAAAAAAAAAAAAAAAAGAGAGAGAAAAAGAAAAAAGAAAGGAAAAGAAGCCATTGTATTCCTGGAAAAAGACACATGGTTTCTAAGTAAATTATTTTTCACTTCTTGCTTATTTAATACTGCTTGGGAGCATTTGCCTCAGGGGCAGATTGGCTTCTTGTGAGGGGAGCGACCCTGGGACTTAGAGAGGCCCCTTCTGAATTTGTGCTGTTTTCATGCAAGTGCTTGTCCTTTGCTTTCAGCTGTGTTACCCCGATTCCCAGCAGCACAGCCTAAATTAGAAACAGAGCTCATGAGCTTCTGCATCATTCATTCCTCTTGCATTAAATTGACCAACTCTTGAAGTCCTACTTGCTTGGAACCAGCACCAATAAGAAGATGAAATGAAGCAAAACAATTGTATTTATAAAGCATGTCTCTTTTTATGGCATTTAAAGGGAAGCATGTACAGTTCTTTTTTACTCTGTTCTATTTACAAGATATACCCAGCTCCTGTTCATCTTGGAAAAAATGATGGCAAGAAAAGCAAAAAAGGCATACACAGGTAATAACACTTCTGGAGGCGCTGTAAAAAAAAATAATGCATGAGTCCCAGCAGAAACAGTTGCTTTTCTGTATGAGTATTAACCCATTTCCCTCCAAACACCTATATTTTCTCATCCGTGGCTGCTCCCAATTTTATGGTAGAGTATGTCTTTGAGGCACTTCACTGGGGCAATCTCTTATTCATCAAATTGGGGTCAAACTAACTGTAGGATGCCTCACTCAGCCATGGTGTTCATCTGCACTTCATGCAGGAAAATAAAAATTTACTTTTGAAGTGAAAACTATGAGAGAGAGTTATGTGACCTGAATAGTCTTATTTTAAGACTACTCAGTCTCATCTTAATCGTCCTATTCTGACCACATAGTAACAGATTAAAAGATTTGTTCCACATTCATACTTCTGGTATTTTTAAGTTTTAGCAAGCATGCTGGAATATAACAAAGATTATAAATGTGTGTACAGGGCCATTTTTCTCATAAAAAATAAACAAAAGCAATTTTGGTGCAGCAGACCAAAACCAACCCAATAAAATCATTGTGTGATGTAGCAGGGAAGGCATAGATATGCACAGAGCATATTTTGAATTAATTTATTAATGTTATCATTAATATTCTTACAAATCATGTAGTTCTATAAAGCTCCAGTGACATAATCCTTCAAACTGCGACCTGGTGCCCACTGGTGTCGGTGGTAACTGTCAGTAGATTAAGCATGTAAAAAAAGGTTCAAAAATGCAGTAACTCTTCTCTCAATTGAATAAAAGTGAAATGTTCTTTTGCATTGGAATTAAGGTCATGGTAGTTAAGGATCCTGCAGCATTTTTACCCACTTCAGAGCCTGTGTCCTGAGAGAGAAACAAAAATCCACTTAGGAATAATTGCATTTATTCTTTCTATGTTCTTTCTTTCTTTGTTTTTCTTTTCTCTCCTACAGCTGTTATGGAGGTCCCTGTCTGTCCAAACCAAGCAAAGTAGATACATTTCAATAAATGAAGTGTGTGAAGTTTTCAGAACATTCAATGAATTGTTGGGAAAAAGTCTAAATTCTGGCTCTAATATTGATGCTAATAAGTTATATGCGTATATTTTTTAAATTGCAATCAGAGTATAAAGATTTTGCTGTGAATTGTAAAATTAGCCAAAGCTGCCTGGCATGTCGCTGCTGCCTTTTTCTCTTCCGCATGACATATTCTTAACTAAGTCAATCATTTACATGGGCTTTAAATTTAATTTAAATGTAATGAATTTAAATTGGGCTTTGCACTATTTCAAGGTTGTTGGGTTACTTTTCTGTAAGTTAACATTCAGCACGAGGGATTCAGCTTCTGGATTTTGGTTTCATCTGCTCTCCCTCACTCTTAAATTCCCTCCTCCTTTTCCTCCCCCATCTTTATCATCTTTCCACAGCAAATCCATCTACACAGCCTTTAACTGACTTGTAGCCCAGGAAAGGTTCATGGGCAGGGGTAAGGGGGCAACACAAGCTGCATGTGTTAGGAGTGTGAGAATAACTGATTGGAGCCAGCCACAGAAAAGCATTGCAAGAAAATCAAATAAATATATTTTTGTGAGGAATCATGAGATTCTCCCTGCACATGAGTGCCTGTCTCATAATCATTCTCTTCCTCGATCAGAGTCCTCTTAATCCTCCACCCTATCACCCTCCTCCATCAAATCTCCAATACTTCTGAAACAAATCAAATCAAGAATTAACCTTTCAACCATGAAACCTTCCTTTACTACGATACGTATGTCCCCTGTTAATCTCTCTGCTACAAAACATGAGGCAAAGACTACTCCATTAGTGGTACTGGACTTCTAAATTTTCTACAGTTGCCCTTGCGTGTCTTTTAAATATCCTTAAGTCCGTTTCAACAGGAATCTCATGATGCCTTTCCCAGACTTTGGAAAAGGGAGACACCAGTCTGTGACAGACTCAATCTAGAAGAGGTTCTATTAAGCTCTGGATTGTTTGCCTACCATGAGACAGACAGATCCTACCTGTCGATAGGCAATCATGTATCCTTGGGGATTTAGGGAAGCTTTTCTTTATCAAGTTTGAATAAACAGGAATGTAACTAGTCCTGGCTCGAAAGCAAAGAGTCAAGATGAACAATGTGGGAAATTCTTGGCAAAGTCAGGGGATTTGAATTTGAAATTACTCAAGAGGTGAGAAAGGGAGGAGTTTTCCATACGTTATGGACTCTGTCTCACAGAGCCTGATCCCAGCACTGTTCTTGCAGAATTGGAATGTGCAAACAATATGCCTTGGGTATTCTGCTTACATCTGCAAAGTCCTGCTGTTTTCTTGGCTGGTTTTCTTCACATCCTATGTTCCTAACCAAACTTGCTCCCACACCTGTCTGCTCCTGACATTGCCATTTAACTTTATTGATACCTAGTAGGGTCATAAACATTTAGTGTGTATTCACAGATTAGAGCTGCTGACTGAACTGTGCCTGCTCTCTGTTGCACCTGTGTTCATTAATGTGATATTGAACCAGACAAAAGATCTGTTGCATCCAGTAGCCTGACTCCAGCAAGACCCAAAATATTTTTCTAATACCAGAGGAGAGAAAAGAAGCCTAAGTGACCAAGATGTATTTGAAACAGGGTCTAGCATCCACTATCAATGTACAATGCAGTCAGTAATGGGGAAAGACGTCCCCATTGTGCTTCATAGTACTCTCTCAGTGGACTCATTTCTCTCTAGTTCCTTTTCTCCCATTTCAATTTCATGTTGTGTTACATTTTCTTTCTCCTAATTGAAGCTGGCATTAATTGATACCATTCTGTTTTTTTCCCATCTGAAAGTCGCCCTCACCCTGAAATAAGGACTTGTAAATGGACCTGTAAATACTACAGTGTGTTATGTCTGCTTTCATTTTCAAATAAGAACTGAGTGCTACTGCCATGAAACTCAGTATCAGCTCTTCTACATTGGCCACAGGCTCACCATGGGTTAACAGAATGCTGGTTGCAAAGCGCAGAGAAAATACAGCAGTTCAATAGTAATGAAGTAACAATGTACTAGCATAGCAAAAAATGGAGTGAAAATTATAGCATAGCTGATTCATCACTGTGTTATTCTACTTAAACCAGTAGTGATTCAGAGCCAGCAACTTGGGAGAGGTTGTTAGAGTCTTTATGAAGTTTAGAGCCATTTACCAGCATACACTCAAATTCATTTTGTTTCATTATGGCCATGATAACCTTATGCGTTTGAAGATAGTTTCTTGGGATTTTTAGTTTTGTTTTGCTTTTGTATATTTTTTTTGCCTCTTGAAGGACAAATCTGTGGCTAGATTTCTGTGTGCTTCTGCCACACAAAAACTGATTTAGAGAAATATTATTAAGAGCACAGCTGTAAAACTGTAGCAGGTTGTAGCATTGTGGGATATGTGTAGCAACTTCTAAAAGTATTTTATCATTTCTCTGCACTTGTAAATGCAGCAAGCCTTTATACTCTGTGTTATTATTGCCATGTAATTAGACATACTTAGAATTTTCTTGATCTAATATTTCTGAGAGTTAGGTAAATAATTTATAGGGTACTCTTCACAAATGGATACAATGTGAATTCAGAGCTAATCTGCTCCTCTGGAGGTACATAAAATTATCAAGCTTATACAAGAGCAAGCTAATTAGGAAGCAATCATCATCAACAACAGCTGTTCTTAGCTCACTGAAGGGCGGAGGCTTTTCTTGCACAGTCCACTCATCCATTTCCTCTCCCCAGCTTTCCATGAGACAAGCATCTCCAGAGCTACTCCTGTGCAGCAATTCCTGTCACTCTCAGTTCACTGTTTCTGCTGTCTAAACAGGGAGTTCACTTCTGCAGCAATTTGTCAGCATTTTGCTAAGGATGGATGCATATCTGGAGAGTGGTGGAAGGGAAAGGATGGGCGAAGTGTCCAAAGTATGGTTTCCCCCACTCCCAAAAATGATGAGTGCATATTTAAGTAGACTACAGTGTTCTTTATATTTATATCAACTCTAGTATTTCAGCCAGGAAGAAAAGTAAAATGCACATCAGAAAAATGAATTATTTCTACAGCAGTACTATTAACATGTAGTGGCTAGGAATGTTGCAGTCAGCCCTTTACTGGCCTCGCCTTTGTTCTTTTTAACCCCATTATGAGCAGGGCTTGGCCTATTGGGCAGGAGATATATCAACTTGTACCTCAAAAGTGGATAGTAGCTCTCCAACCTGAAGCATGCATGAACTCAGCAGATACCCTTTTTTCTTGTACTCCCACATCACATAATGGAAGGCCAAGCCAGGTGTTCTTTGTTGAAACCAGTATTACCTGCTGATTCAGTGTTCCTGCCTCAGTGTCCACAGAAGTGATTGTTACTAACAGAGTCTTTGTGTTGTGCAAGTGAGAGATGGAGAAGCAGGAATCAGCTGTGGAAGGTCTGTGGAGAGGGAAAGATGGAGAATGGGACAATGGACAAAGGGGTTTTCTTGATCATTGAACTCTCAACTCCGTCATATTCTCCAGTAAATCAAAGAGCAGTGAAACTCTGTGTGGGGAGGAGATGACATGTTGGCCACAAGGCTGGAGGCACATGCTGCTGGAGACAGCTTTTATCCTCAGGAATGAATGACTGGAAAGTTTTTAGAAGAAAAAAGTATCTGCAAATGTTACAGTGCTTTTCCACTTGATTTCTGCTTTTGGTCTCATCAGACACCCTTTAGCCACCAAAGCTCTGATCCCAAAGAAGGGCAGTCTCACAGAAAACTGCCTGGAGAGCTGCCTGTGGCCATCTCCATTTCTTATTGCTCTCCTCTCACTGACACAAAACAAGAAGAGCTGAGGGGAAGGGAGAGTTGACTATCACTGGAAAGGCTTTGAGACACCCTGTGAAAGGTGGGATTCTCCTTGGCAAATGGTGTTACCTGTCATCATGTTTGATCTTTCCTATGGCTGCCTAGCAGAGGACTATTGCTGGAACTGGACAGAGGTGCCTGGGAAGTCAGTGGGCTTCTGACAACATGGAGAAGCAGATCAGCCATCAGCAGCACCAACAAAATACAGACCAAGGTTACCGGCCTTGCGCTGCCTTCCACCTCAGGAAGGAGGAGCCAGAAGCTCCAGAACAATGGGGTCGCCCAGCTTTGGTTTCCCTTGTAGCACCTGATGGAAGTCATCTCTTTAGAGGCGTTATCCTGTATTCAAACCTGGTTTTCATACTGCACACAGTGGCCTCCTGGTACAGAGCCAGCTATCTGCTGCCACAGGATTGCAGAGTGGATATTCAGTCTCCCACAGACTCAGGAGATGCAAAAGAGGAAACTGAGTTTGGGGTGAGGAAATATAGGTGTCAGAAGAGGAATTCAGGGTTGGCAAAGCCTCTGACAGCTTTATAGATGAAACTGCTGCCAGATGTTAATTGTTTTCTGTGTAGTTTTCAATTGATCTGTAATTTGACTGTAGATTCCAGGCTTTTATAATAAATTGTGTACAAAGCTAGCCACTTAAGGAGATAATAAAGACTCAAAGGCAGACAGAGGCATAAATTTGCACTTATCCAAGAGTAAGAGATGAGTTAGGGCCTCTCTGGCCGTCTTTTTTTTTCCCTTCTTCCTCTCTCCTTTTGTTCTGTAGGAGGAGCATGAGGGAACCAGAGTTTCTGTGCTCTGCAGACAGAGGAGAGAAGTTGAAGGTCAAATCCCAGCTGTGCTGCAGACACATTCCTTTTGGTGGAGATGCCTCAGCATCCGTTTAACTGGCAGATTAAAGCTCCTGTTTGCTCTGATGGTGCAGGAGCCTTTTCACTGATCAGACTTTCTCCTCTGTCTTGGTTCATTTATGCATACCCACACTCACTGGTGTGTCCATCCATCTACTTTTTTGCGTTATCTCTGCAGCAGCTGTTGCTTTCCCTTGCTGTGGTAGAAGCTTGCTATGGCAATAACCTACATGGCTTAAGCAGAATGAGTTTTCCCTGATTTTTTTTTCCCTACAAAAATGTTCTGAGAAAAGCAGTGGATTTTCTAAATATTCTTGCAGGAAAACTGCATGATGATGCTCTGAGTAGTGTCAGGGCTGTGTGTAGCAGTAAGTTGCATAAAAATACTGACATGATAAATTGCATAAAACAAAGAGAATATTGAGCAGGAGTCACTATGGTGGGGAGCTGAGCTCCCCTCCTGAACTCACCACTGCCATGAGACCCTGAGCATCAGGTATTGGGAACTGGTATTTTTCTGATGGCTTCGGCAAAGCCAAACTGATTTGCATCCCCTGATTGTATGGCCCTTTCCCATCGGTTCTGTGAAGGCTGACAAGGCAATAATATAATTTGCAAGGCACTGCGAACAGACACTGTGCTGTTGGGTGGTTCAAAGGCTTCTGCAGGAGGCACTTCCATTCTGAAATGGTGGAAAGAGTGAGCATCCTTTTTTTCTCTTTCCTGCCATTCAGGGTCAGACCTGTGCAGCAAGTGGCTGACAATGGCCAGGTTCTGCCCATGGTGCCCAGTGATGCTGTGAGGGCATTCTTCTCCCCAGTCCTCTGTTGCTTCCTTCATACCTAGACATATCCACATGTTCCTTACAGCTGCTTCCAGGTTGTCTGCTACCACAATAAAATGACAATAAAATACCACTGCATTTAGGTTTTAATTGGATCTGTTGCTTCAAAGGAGTGTTCAGGCCTGGTGAACACATTAAATACTTCTTTCTATGGTTCTAGGTAGAGGTTGCTTTTCTGTAAACCCCCCTGCATGGCAGTGTACATTTCAAGGGCTCTATGAGGCTCCGTACTGGTGCACAAAAGCTTTTGTCTGCCACTGACTGTGTGCATTCCCCTTCATTCCTGTCTGACAAAGCACATAGGTGAATTTACAGTTTTTGTACCTTATGAACGATTTTTTTAGCACTTTTGTGATTTTCAGCTGGGTTAGTTGAGGTCTCTGGGTGTTTGTCTGTCTAGCTGTTGGCAGTGTTTTGTTCCCTGTCTGTGAACGGGCCCACGGCAATGCTCAGTTGTGTTTGGCAAAGGATGTAAGAGGTGTATGTGTAACCTGCTCAAATGTGTGCCTGTGTGTGTTTGCAGTAGGCTCTGAGGATTTTACCCTTTCACGCTCTGCCATCTCAGTGCTCTCCGTATGCATACGTGAGCATGGCTTCCCTGCCCTGAGACTGCAGCACCCTAAAAGAACAGGATGCCAGCCAACTGCTGGCTCACAGTGTGGTGTAGACTACCTGTCACATGGGATTAGCTCTTCTGCTGTAGTTTACTATGACAAGCTCTCCTTCTGGGTGCACAGATCTGGAGCCAAATGCATGCAAAACAGCACCGTGCAAGGTGATGGGTGCTCTATTTTGTGTATAGTTGGAGCCATGCCTGTTACCCTGTGAGGCTGAATAGGAAATCCTCAGTGAGATCACTTAAAAATAAAGGTATTCTTTTAGTTTCTCTTCAGTTGCATAAAATATCATTACACTGGGGTTATTACAGCAAAATCAGTTCCCCTGCTAAAGAGGCAATGAAGAAAAGTGAAGAACAGTTTTTAATGCCTGGGGACATTAGTGGAGTTCTCAGGGCTGCAAGAGCCATGAGATTGCAAATCCAAGGAGGGCACTGACAAAGCTGGTGGGGAACCCAAGGCTGGACAAGCTGGGACCGGGGACTGGATGAAAGCACAAAACTGTTGGGGAAAAATGCCCTTTTAATTTGTTGTGGTCTTCTTTATGGAACAGTTAAATTCCCCCATACCAGTTAGAACATCCTGCTGACAGGTAAAGCAGTGAATAGGTAAGCCCTGCTTGCTCAGATATGTCTGGGTATAAACCCTTTCCTGTTCCCCCTCATGGTCAGCCTGCCTCAAATGACCTATCTGCAGGAAATGGGCCATTTTATGGTCTAAGATAACCATTTCTGTAAAGGCTGAAAGGTTCACAACCATCTAGAATTTACAGATCTATTGGCTTTTCCCCTTTTGAACCACAGCACTGTTCTTCACCATTTGGCAATAATTCACTATATCCATATTTATCTTCTCATTGTGTGATCCTGTGAAGAAGGAGGCAAGTGAGAAAGGATTGCTCAGTTTTTTCCCATAGGCACAGACAAGGTAGACATCAAGTTGCAGTTGAGAGATCTGTCTTATCTGTATTTTGTTGTCTTTTCCTCTCTCTCTCTGTTGCTCTCTCATCCTTCAGGTTGCCTTGAACTTGTCAACATGTGACACTTGGAGCCCTGTGTTTTCCAGTAGCACCTGTAGAGGGGGTGGCTCCCTGCCTGGGGAATGACTGTGCTACAGAGGGGGTGGGTTATCAACCGAAGTGAAAAGGGGTTGTGCGTAGGTGTGTTTTTACTTCCTTCTGCCTCTGGTGGAAGCATCTGAAAGAGAAATCATATCTCAAGGACATTCTCTTCCCACTTTGGAATCACTTAGCAAGCTGGAGAGGAGCTTGAAATACGTCCAGGTCAGCCAAGCTCTGTGATGGGACTTTTATTCCTGCTAACAAGACAAGTCACTGTGAAGTACCTGTTTGAGGAGTTTCAGAGATGAGTGCCCTTCCCTGCTGCAGAGATGCCTCTTACTCTCTAATCAGCAACTCTCCCAGAGAGGTTGCACAGTCCATGCTGTCTTTGGGCAAGCTGCCCTCCCCTGAATCTTCTCCACGCCCTGTTTTAATTAAACAGCCTAATCTTTAAGTGACCCTGTGCCATGATGCTGCTAGAGGGGCTGCAGTGTCCAGACATGCATAATTACTCACTTCAGAAAAGCTGTGCTTGGCCATCCAAATGAGGGGGCCTTTGCCCCCCTTATTTGCAGGTTCCAGTACCTTTTCTCCCGTGGTGCCAGGCCCAACCCCTTGCTGGTGGGGTTTGCCCCAGACTGGCTGTCATTAAAGCTGTCTTCTGCCTGCAGTCCTTGTGTCATGCAGAGAACTCCTTCCCTTTCTGCCTGCAGCAGCCTAAAGTTCTCTGGTGGGGGTCCACAGTTACAGGGCTCAGTTCAAGTTATTGCTCTAGTTCAGTGGGAGATTTTGAAGCCCTGGAGGATATGTTCTTGGCTGGATGATCCATCAGTGGAAAGTTAGCAACCCCACAGCTTGAGGGTACTTTATCTTTCTATGGGACAGAAGAAGGGGCTGTATTGAATACATTTATATGGGAAGAGTTGAAGGTTCCACACAAATGTGATGAACTGCTGAGCACATGTCTATAAAAATGTTAGTTTATTAGGCCTGGTAGCTCAAGGGCATTTCAAGGACTCATTTAAAACTGAGAGAAAGGCTTTACAGGTGGGAGAAGGAGGAGCTGCCATCACACTGCTGTTGAGATGGTCTGGTCTTTGCTGGATTCCTACTGCTTCCCATCCACACGGATTGGAATTTGCAGGGGAGAAGAAAACCCTGTCTCTTTATTCAAGAAAATTGAAAAGGCATAAATAAATAAATAACCCCGTTCCCTTAATATTCTATTCTGACTGGATCTTTATGAAGGGAAAATGAAAGGGGGAGAATGAGAAAATCATAGAGTTTGTCCTGTGCAGCATAAATCTGCCATCACGTCCAGGCTTCTAGGTGGTGGGCCTGCACATGAAATGGCCTTATTTACTCTCCCACGACTTTTAAAGTGTTTTTGTTGTGCAGAGCTGAAGCATTTTTTAAAGACTTTTCTTCTCAGGAGTGCTCTGTAGATGGCATCTATGTGTCCTTTTCCAGGAATGGGATCGGCGATGAACAAGTGGAGTGCCATTGCCATCTGCTGGCAAAGGGCGATGTTACCTTTCAGTGGGTTGGTCTTCTTTTTCTTTTTTTCTTTTCCTTTTTCTTTTTCTTTTTCTTTTTCTTTTTCTTTTCCTTTTCCTTTTCCTTTTTCTTTTTCTTTTCCTTTTCCTTTTTCTTTGTTTTCCCAGCTATAAGGCCAGTAAAACACTGTGAACAGAAGTCCTCCTTGGGTGCTTTGGTCGGTGGAGTGTGCATGTGGAGTTTCCAGTTTGGATGGCTTGCTTGCTTGTACATAGAGGTCTCATTGCCCCAGATTCTCAACCAGGGGGAGGGATGCAGCCTGGGCTTCACATTGGCAGAGTTGCTGCCATTCCACAGGACACTGAAGGTCCATCTTGGAGATGCCACAGGCACCTCTATATCCACGTGGGACAGAAGTTGTAGCTTTACAACGACTCAGGAAAATGAGCTTTGCAACCTCATGCAAAGCATTGCAGGAGGGACTGTACCACTGTCTGCATGAAAAAGTTTGGGTTGTGTGCAAAATAAAGACCCCTCTCAAATGCTCACACACATCCCTGTCCTCAGCAAGCTGAGCAGGCATCATCCCCTATAACACCTGTGCATTCAGTGTTGTATGAAAGGGTTTCTCTACCCAGCTTCAGCCAGCTGCCTTTGCCCTTGTTGAAGAGCGGTGCATCAGTGCTCTGCTGTCTTTGCAGTGCTCCCAGAGCAGTGCTGACCTTTCCTCACTTGCAGCAGGTGCAGGAGGTGTGAAAGGATCAACCATGGCTCTTCTAACCCCAGAAAAATGAAGGTACTGTTGATGTCCTTTCTCACAGTGTGGTGTGAATCTTCATTTTTATCTTTGAAGGGGAAACAGTGGTGAGGGAAGCACCCAGAATGGCACAGCAACTTGGCACAGCCAGGAGTGTAACTGTGAACTGTCTTTTCTCACAGGCACTGTTACTTAAATAGATCCAGGTGCTAGCAAAGTTGAGGTCACCTGGATCTCCATCCCCTCCCTTATAAGCTCTAAGTTCTTTGCATTGACTGTGGATGATTACACTGGAGGCAGATAGCTGATCCTGAGCTAGAAATAAGTAGGGTCCATGAGGCACTTAGGGAATGCATGTGGACTACTCCTTTACAGCTGCAGAAATAGTCATGGTGGTGAGGGGGAAAGGTGAAATGATGCAGGGGAAGAACTGCTCACTTTCATGGAAAATACTCCTTTGGTCAAGACCATTAGTGTAAATTTGATATAAATTTTCTGAGAAAACGTTCCCTCCCTCTGATGTAGAGAAGACGATGAAACAGTAGACTGAACAGTGTCCTGAAAACGAAAAGCATCCTCTGTGTCTCTGCCCATCTTTTCATATTTTTCTTTCATACTCTTTTCCACATGTCTTTTCTGATAATCTTCGCTTTATTTCACCACAGCCCCAAAACACATCTCAAAAGCTCCATCTTTCTCTAACAAAGAATTCTTACTTTCTGTCTATTCCTAACATCAGCCAGTAAAGACTATACTAGAACCTAGCTCCAGGTGTGTTTTCTCCTGTTGAAAGCCATCCCTGCCTTCACAAACCAGTGGGCAGAGAGCAACCCAGCTGTACAACATCTCTCTATCTATAAAGCAACTTGGGACAAAAAGCTCTAGGTGAGAAGGCGTTCAGGAGGGGAAAACAAGGAGAAGGAGCCAGAAACATCAGGGAACATCCCCACTCAGCTGAGCAGAGCAGAACAAGGCAGGATGTGTGGGATGGCATCTGGACTGGTGAGTCACAGCTACACATACAAGGACCCCTAAGGAAGAGTTCTCTGAAGGAGATAGGGGCTGCTTTGTGAGAAATTACCTATGCTGTAGATAAAGACTGAATCACCATTTTAATAGTTTTTAGCACTGAGGGACTGCATTTGCTTCCACTTTTTCTGTCCTGGGCTCTGACCATCATTAGTTCAGCACATTCCAAATCAGCTTCCTCATCCCAGTGCTCCCCATTTGCTTCAGGCAGAGCATTGCTAAGCAGAAACACTGCTGTAAGCTCTGACAAGGAAAGCCAAAGAGCAAGGATGTGGAAATTGCCTGGGGAAATGGAAAAGGAAAGATAAAGGAGTGAGGAAGAATGGCTGTTATGGTAGGGGATTGGAAATCATGCGGTCTGGATTTCTTTTTCCTGGTTTGTATTTGATTGTGAATTGTTTCATACTCACCCATAGCATTGCCCAGCACAGAGGATAAAATTCATGCACTTTCAGTCTTGACCTCTTCACGTTACAATGTAGGAAGCTGCAAAAAATTTCCCAAATACTGGTTTGGTCTGTAAAGCCCTTTAAAGGATCCACTTGAATTCAAGTAAAAGCAGCATTTGAGGCTGTATCTGTTCCCTGTGCTGCAGCCAACAGAGAGCAGCATAGCTACACACATCGTGCACTCTCCTCGATCCAATCCATACAGTGCTTCCCTGGGACTGCTCATCTACCTGGTACTGGTTTCAACAGCCATTCATTTGGTTGTAGGTGCCAGAGTGAGTCCCAAGTGCTCCACACACTGCCCCCTCTGTGCCACAGAGCCATGCTGGCCCCAGGCATGGGTGTCTCCCAGAGAAGAGTCCTGCATGGGCAGCCAACTGCCCATTTGCTGTGGGAAGCTCTGCTTCCAAGAGGGAATTTGACTGCTCCAGGATAAGTAAGGTAGGATGAAGTAGAGGAGACATTTTTCTGTTGTTGCAGGGTATGTTGCTCATCCAGCAGGTTAATGTAGCTGGTGACACTGTGGGTAGCCACTGAGGATAATGCTGTCTGCATTCCATGAGTGGGCTCTGCCAGACTTCCCTTCTGGTGGTAGGAAGCTGCACAAGCCACACAGCAATGGGTAGGATGAGCCTGAACCTGCCTGCAATGGGAAGCAGGATTCCCAAGGCCCATAGAAATGTAAACACAGTGAGAGGATCAGTCCCAGAAGATGGTCTGGTGGGCTGGAAGCAGAGGCCCCACAATAGGGCAGTGTCTGCACATTTCCTCCTGGGCTGGCAGGGTGATGTGGCTGTGCTGTGGAAATGTTATGCTAGAGCAGGTGCTTGAGGCAGGAATATATCCTGGTTTGGTGAACTGACAGGAGACTTTGAGAGGCTGGGTATCAACCACTGCAGCATCCTGCCTCAAGTGGGAAGACAGCTCAGGAATGTTCTCTCACACAGGTAATGTTGGCCCAGTGGGAATAGCAGCACTGACAGACCATTGTTACCAATGCCAAGTCGAGCTTTCACTAAGACTTGGTCTGGAAACAGTGATAATAACCTTCAAAGCTTGCTTGTTGGTTCACTTTAAACAAACTTGGCAGCAGACTGTGAAAATGTTTGCCACCTCTTGTATTAGGGAGTTAAGCTAGGTAGCATGAGGGTCTGTTCTGTCATGTATTTCCCATCTGATAGAGAGAAGTCTGTCTGGGCTTCAAGCCCATTTGTAAAACAGGGGTGCCAGCACTGCCTGAGCTCTTCAAGAGTACTGTGTGGAGGAAAAGGTAGGAGCATGGGTGCTTGGATACCTGGGTGACTAAAAGGTGGGGGAACATGGCATAAAGGCTTAAGGAAGGAAAGAAAAGAATGCTGGTCAAAGAGTGGTACACTCTTTCTCAACCTTTGTGATAAATCAGATCTCCTGACTTGTGACCTGTCAGGTGGATGTGTGAGAATTGCCTTAGCAGGCTTTGGTTTTGAGGGAAAATAAGGAAAGGCCA
Source organism: Agelaius tricolor (assembly GCF_023055355.1). NCBI lineage: Eukaryota > Metazoa > Chordata > Aves > Passeriformes > Icteridae > Agelaius > Agelaius tricolor. The sequence continues at coordinate 25,765,979 of NW_027269269.1, forward strand.
CAGTTTTGCTGATACATTATTGTGCCACACCTCATTTGCTGGTATTAGTGACTTCAGCCATGCTGATACCTCATCCCTATCTGTGAAGGTTGGGATGGGCAGGATCCACTTCCAAAGTAACAAATTCTTCCCTTGTGACTGCAAGCATAGCCTTGACAGGGAAAGGGGTTGTGTCTCTCTCTCTCTGCTAACACACACATACAAGCCACAGAGAAATAGCCAGATGGTTTCACTTGAAAAAATCAAAAGCACAAAGCCATCTGCTCTCCTGTTCTGGGGATCATGAACTTGACTTCTTGTCTACTGGTATAAATTGAATTTCACAGAGTGCGGGCAATGCATGTGTGCCCCAGTTTAGAAATCACTAGGCCTGATGAGGGCAAGAGGGCTGGAAACATCTCCATCACTTGAGTTTCCTGTGGCCAGACGTTCCCAGCATGTGTTGCAGTCACCCTTCCACTGCGAGACAAATGCCAGCCAAATAGCTATTAGTTGAGGGAGGGCAGGAGCTGCACAAGGCTACGGAATGCCTGCAGCCCGTGTGTGACAGCAGAGGGAGCGCTCACATCGCTCTTGGAGAGGGATTTGGCTGCTGCTCTTTCCAAACTGGTACGAGGAAGGGAGAGGACACTGCTTAGGGGATGAGTTAGACACTCCTGGAAAAAGAAATCCAGTCCTTGAGCAGAACCTGAGATGTTTGTCCTCTGTCACCTCAGTCTCAGATGAGACTGAGGTGACAGAGGACTGACATTGTCACAGCAAGCAAAGGGACCACCCGACAAATGGAGATGAGGTGTTTGCCTAGCTGGCACAGAGACAAGGACTGTACCTATGGATCATGTACTGGAAAGGCACCCTGGACAAAACGTTAGTGTTTAGGGTAACCCTGAATATGGAGTAAATAGACCTTAGAAGCTAAAATTCTTCCTTCAGCACTGGCTTGAACATGCAATTTGGACCTAATTGTGTTCTACCCCTTTTGAGTTTGATTTGTGTGATTATCTCAGGAAAGAAATCCCCTGGCTGGAACTGTTGTAGAAAACATGGCAATCAATTCAGCATCGCAAACTAATGTTCAGTTTGTATTATTAGTGCATAATTGTTTAGTTAGCTGTTGCCAGCACTCATGTTTTGCTGTGAGGCTTGTTGTATTCACTGTGTTTGTGAAAGCCTTGCTGCTGAAGTCAAGATATTTTTTTCTTTCATTGAAGCAGCATGTTTCTGGCCTTTGTGCCTTTGATGAAGAAAATGGACCTGAAAGATTAAAAAGCAAGGGGACAAGTGAAAAGAACCTAACATTTATTACTTGGAAAAAATCACAAAACCTCATGATTTTTAGCTTTGAGGCCCTGACTCCTGACTTTTTTTGTGCTGCAGTATAGGTAATGGGGCACTAAGAAAACACATTGTGAATTGTGTTGGTTTCCTAGGAAGTTAAGTGCTCTAGGATTTGCTTTCATCCATTCAAGATTATGCAGATGTACCACATGACTCTTGTATTCAAGAAAGATAGTTGTAAAATTTCAACTGCTAGCAAGTTGAAAATTAAAGATAGTTTCTAAAAAAAACAAAACAAACAAGATCCATCACAACAAGCCCTGCTCAACAAAAGCTTTAAAGCACGAGCTTACTTTTATGCAAAGAAATTGTCCTTTTATGCAAAGAAATAATCCTGCTGACTTCAGTGAATTGTGTTGTGTTCATACCCAAATGATTCTGAGCAGAAAATAGGCTGGAGGAAACAAAACTGGGAAGCGCCAGTGGACAGTTCATGAATTGGGGAAGGTAGAATTAAGCTAATAAATGATTCATTCAGAATTGTTTACCCAGCTTTAGCTAGCATCAGGAGGGAAAGAATGCAAATGGGGCTGATTATCCAGATTCACTTTGTGTCAGTGAGTTGTTCTTGGCTCAGGAACTCTTCCTATAAAGGGAACAGTTGAACACTCCATCATTTGAGAGCATTTATCACAGAATTGGACAAAACTCTGAGAATGCACTGCAGGAAATCCGCATGGCTGAGCAAAAGGCTGAATTCCCCAGGCACTCTCTCCTTATCTGCTACGATGTCTTAGTGTTGGTAACCATGCAGATTACAAACAGAATTGCCTGAATGGAATTGCACTGAGGGAATTGTCCCATAAGAGTTGAACACAATAAGGGTTGCTAATAAAGGTACAGCAAAATCCTTGTGAAACAGCCAACTCTTTCTTGCAGAAAAAAAAAATAGCTAAACTAAAAATATCTGGTTGATTCCCTGAAAATCCTTACCCTGCTCTGCCTCAAATGAGGATTTTGGGGGCTGGATACACCCACCAGTTCTAGTGACAAGTTGCAGGAAGCCCAAGGCAAACCCTGCACTGATGGTACCACCCAAGACCAGCTGAATTTCCTGTTCCTCAGTGCCACTTAACAAGCAGCCCACGCCAGGCAGGATGGAGGCACAGCGGAGCAGCAGGCAGGCCTGGCTGTTTTGTAAGCTGTGGCAAACAAGGACTGTTAGTCAAAGAGAGGACAGAGTAATCTCTTTGTGTGTGAGATACCTTTAATTAGGTAGGCTCCCTTGGAAACTGACAGTGACATAGCACAACGTCTGATGGGAGTCAAAATTATGAGTTGAGAGTGTATGGCAATGCTTGTAAACAGTTTCCTGGGTGTGCAGGGGTAGAGGAGGAAAAGTACCATGTGGTAACAAAGTTATTTTCAGATACTGTTATGAAGACGGAGGGGAGTGCCTGGGGGGACATGGACCATGCACCGATGTGAGTTCAGAATAGGTTGGAAAAACAGCTTTCAAGATGATTTTAATGTGGCTGATGCTTTTGAGTGGCTAGGTGATCCAGCAGGGATCTTTCAACTTTACTCCATGAGATTCTAGTAGTGTTCTGTGTGGGGCAGTGCTGTGTAACACTCATTGACTCTCTTGTAATTGCAAATGGTCAAGGACTCTCTTTTACAGATGGCCCTTCTCAGCATCACTTTGGGACATGGGAGCTAATGATGTTGTAGGAGGAATGACAGCCTCTCACTCATGAACCCTGCTGCCTTCAGTACCTTAAGTTGTCTTTGGAAGTCTCCCAACCAAGAATCCAAGTTAATGCTCCCCTGGAAGAAAGGAGATTTATGGTATTTTGGAAGCCTGAGAGAGACATCATGACTAACAAGCTAATTAGCCCCTCAAAAGCTGATAGACAAATGGAGAGGAAGAGTCTCTCTGTAACCTGCAGCCTTACCTTTAACACATCGTGAGGCAGCAGCTTGTCTGCAGGGGCCAGCAGAGTTTGACAGGAGAGCAGCTTCCAGTGCCTCTGCTTCCCTCTGACAGCCCGCGGGGCTCACGGTGACAACGGAGCACCCTGTGCCACGCAGGGGACACTGACTGCAGTCACACGGTGTCCTTCTAAACAAGATCTGCGAGGTGCACGGAAGGGAGCACCTGGTGCTGCAGCCAGGGTGAAGCTGGTGGGGGAGGGAGTGCTGAGGAGCACTTTGTGCCCTACATTCCTCCAGGCTCCTGCAGTACAGGCTTTAAAGAGAGAGGGAGCAGCTCACCCCACCTCCATCTGTGTGAGATAGACGGAACATAAGAAATGTTTTAAATAATTGAATAATGAAATGAATATATTAATGCTGAGAGAGCGAGAGAGGGCTGCTGGGCTGGACTTATTCAGCCAAACAGCCCCTGACAAGCCAGGAAAGAAGTAGGGTCAGCATTTATTCCTCTGGAGGGGATTGAAGGTGGGGTACTGTGTTCAGTGGCTCTCTACAGAGATTTTTCTTTCCTTCTCCTATTTCTTTGTTCAGTGATTCCACCTGCCTTTCTTTCTTTAGGTAGTCTTCTCTGTCTCACTGTCATTCTTTCCTGTCTCTAGGTCTTCTTTCTCCTCTGTTTTTTTTTTTTTCTCTTGCATCATCCTTCCCTTTTGCATTCTTAGCTTCCCATGTTTTTATGATGTTTAATCCTCCAAAACACAGGGAAAGTTCTCAGAGAGCATATATCCATCTTCAAGACATACACTCACCCTAATTCTGTAGCCACTTTATCTCTTAGAAGCATTTAATTACAGGTGAGATTCATCTACTATCCAGTTACTCCACATCTCATTCAGGAGACAAGTAAACATCCTAACATCAAGTGCAATACATTTCTAGAAACACTTGGATGGCTGATAGCTGAGGTAGGCAGTCAGAACCATCAATTTGCTGATGTAGGAATGCAATTGCAGAAGTGAGTTAGGTTTGGTATGTCAGGCAATAAATGGCACGGAGTTTGCATTAAGAATTTTTGAATTCTGGTTCTAGTGAAAAATGTGCCATGAGGGAGCTGGCCACAAACAGCTGCTGCACATCACTCATTACACCCAGCTCTGCCAGTGCCCCTCCCTGCCTTGCAGTTGCCCCACTTCCATCCCCACCATCCCTCCAGCTCTCCCAAATTTGGGCTCCCCACACCAGCTTTGCAGTGCCCCTCCTTCCTCCATGGCTTCCGTGCAGCCCCCTCTGCTCTCCCTGCTACTTAAGGACTTAATTCCTGTTTTTTGAGGCTGCTGACATCGCTGATGTATGCAGAGGTTTGTCAAAACGATCATTCAATTCCAGAATATTACAGGAAAACCTGCTGATTCCATCAGGTATAACCTGAGTCATATTTCAGACCCTGAATCCAAAGTACTTAAGGAATCATCCAGCCATTTTTTGTTTGCAAATTTAAATGAAAATCATTTAGTTAGTGGCTATGCTGCTAGAACACTTTTTTTTTTCCCCCTTCCTACATATTTCTGTTTTAATTATTTTGGGAGCAGAACCTTTTGAGATCTTGTAGTCCTGACTCTTGTAGTCATTCAGGTCCTGTCACCTAGGCTAAACAAAGACTTTATGCTTTTGTTGTGTTTTACTGAGTATGCACATTTGGGAGCTTTTTGTTGAAATGTTAAAATGTACAGGGTGTGAATTAGGGATGGTTTCAGGAGCATGTGAGAAGGGACTGATGGGCTGAGAGGAGCCAGGAGCTGGAGGGGCTATTGGATATGCTGGAAAACTGATTTTTCTCTTGTGATTATGAGAAGACTTCACAGGTCTATATATGTGGGGTAGCCTGTATTAAAAAAAAAAAAAAAAAAAAAAAAAAAACCAACAACAACAAAAAACCTAACATATAAAATATACAAAATACTTTAGCTATGGAAGAGGACCCTGTAGTATGGACCACAGAAGCAGCTGTTGAGAAGAGAAGCGGGTGGAGAGAGACAGATGATTTCTTGGGTGCAGCATGCAGGGACAGGTGGGGAGGAGGAAAGCATGGGGAGTTTAAAAGTGGCAGCTCTCTCCTTCATCTGGGAAGTTATTTCTTATGCAGAGTGAACGTAACCCTCCAATGTGTCTTCCTGTTAGTGACACCCAGGAAATGTTTTATGGATGAGACTCCATCACCTGTTGGCATGAAAAGGAGAAGGCAGAGCCACTGGTGATGGATGATCACTTGGAAACTGCACTGTGTCCTCTACACCCTCTGCCTCTCTCTCCATGCCTCTTTCTCATGCATCATTTCAGTAGCATCCACCTGAGGCTGCCAGGAAACTCCCAGTTCCTGGCTTCTCTCCCTCTTAACTTCCCAGATGTTCTGATATACTTCCCCTCTTCTGAAACTGCTTTTCTAAGTTGGAGATGTTGTCACCTAAATGGATGAACCATTAGCATTTCTGTAGGTGACAGCAAGAGAGAATTCTTCTCTGAAGATATTGTATAGAACGTCTTGCATGTTAACCCTTCTTTACTCAGAGTGCATCCTGGTGTGGGTCAGGTGGCTTTGTGACATAGGGGAAAAGGAGCAGGATTTTGCAGCTTTACAGTTGTTTTATTTTGGATTGTATTGGGTATGTGCTGCTGATTGGAAATCTTTGTATGGAGTACTTTTGTTTGGGTTGGTTTGTTTTTGTTGAGTTTTTTTTTCCAAATTACCATTTTTCTTTGCATCTCTCTTCTCACTACAAACTGCATTTGCTAATGCCATGGGAAATGGCAGATAATTCCCACAATAAGGACTGGAAAGCCTAGTTCACAAACCAGATCATGATCACAGACTAAGTAAGGAGAGACACAGAGTTGCAGAGGTGGTTGACCAACCCCCATGACAGTACTTTGCTGCACAGGCTATAAATTCAATCACTTTTCAGAATCCATTTAATAAAAGTAATTTTACAGATACATTTGAAAAACATAGATAGAGCCTAAGTAGTGGATAATATTTTAGCATGTCTGTCCTTGGATTGTGCAGTCTCAATTAAGCCTTCCCATTCAATCCCTGGCCATCAGGTGCTCCCTCCTGTGTATGCCAAGCCCAGTTTGCAGAAGCAGGTCTCTGACTGCGAGCTGTGTTATTGCCATGCCAACCCTTCCTCTCTTCCTGAGTCCCTGAGTCCCATCTTTGTTTCTGCTTCCTGCAGGAGGTCTTGTGTTAGTTCCACATTAATCAGTAGGCACTTCACTTCAGTGCATCACTTAATCTAGGTGGTGGCCAGGCTTTCCCATCTTTTCTACTTCTCTGTAATCAGGAGGGTTATTTCGGTGTGTGGGAGCCCCAGAAAAGCACAGCGCACTGGTGGTACACTGCAGAGAGACAGCAAACGCCCAGGGCTGTTTCAAACATACAATTCTGGCTCCTGCTATGGTGCCAATGGTAGCATAGCCAGCTGCCTCCAAACTGTGGCGTTTTTTATCAGCCTCTTGAGGGTTTTCTTCTCTAGTTTAAGTCAGAGGAATTCAAGCGATGCTGAGGGAATTGAGCTGTGCCTGCACTGCATCTAAAGGCAGGCAGTATCATAACACCGGGCTGACCCTGTCCTAAACACCTGCCCGGCTCCCATCCATTGCACACACAAATGTGCGCACACGAAGCACATCCAGAGCAGCGGGAGCAGCGGGAGATGGATGGCGGGAGCATCACTATGGCACTGCCCCACCCCAAACTCCAGGCTTTGTCCTGATTGCCGCCGAGCCGGGGATACGGGCTAATAATGGGTCCTCAGCAGCGACCTGCTTCCCCGCCTGGATTTTCCCTCCTCCCCCTTCCTTCCCGTGAATGTTTAGTTCTGAAAAGAATGATTTATCAAATCATTTTTATTCAGCTTTGGAGGAAGAAGAAGAAGGATGGGAGGGGAAAAAAGGGCCCTTTGCTGTTTTAATTGCTTTGCGGCGTACTTGTGAGAGTGGAGCTGGGCTTATCAAAGCCGGCGCAGCTGAGTCCCTGCCTGTCGCTAATGAGAGCTGCCACGTGAGAGCCGGGCTCCTCCGATGGACCAGATAGTGCCTCCAACCAGGGGGGACCCAACACTTAGCAAGTTAATTTAAATGAGGAACTGGGAACTTTAAACAAGAGGCTGGGGCAGATAGTATTACAAAGACTTTGGAATCAAATTAGAGGGGTTAGTTGTCTTAAAAACCAAAACAAAATAAGACACACAGTCTAGGATGCTGGTTTGGTTTTGTTTGGGTTTTTTGGTTTTTTTTGATGATTCATTTCTGAGGCAGGTGTCAGGGTCTAAGAAAAAGGATATTTTTCCCTTGACTGAATGACTCTCAAGGAACCAGCCGAATTCTTGGTGCTCATTCATTTTTCTTTGTGCCTGAGGGTGTCTTTTAAGAAGAGAGCTGTGTGCTGCAGTGACTCCAGAGTGCTGCCATGGGGTGCTGTGAGATCTGGTCACAGGGTTGCGAGCACTCTGGTTCTTGGCCAGAGAGCTGCTAAAATTGGTTGTCACCGGGCGCCACCTCCTCCTTTGGGAAGAACTGCCAGGGTTTCCAGGGTGCTGTGCAAACTGCCTGGCTTTGCACTGCTCAGTCAGGGTTCCCCTGCAGAGTTCCCACAGCTCTCCTGCCACACACTGCCCAAGCGGCTCTGCAGCACCACAGGAGCAATCCCAGCTGTCCATGTCTCTCTGCCGAGTCCTAATCTCTGGGCACAATTTCCTTTCATTTCTCTTCAGTTTAGACCCTCTGTAGACACGTTGTGAAAGGTGATCATTTATAGCAGCATTGATGTTCTCAGGTTTATCACAATATCTCCAGTTATTTAGGGTTAGAATCCCCACACAGCTTTGCTATTCATTTCACTTGTGCCCTTCAGGACATCAAGTAGCTGATCTTCATGTGTCTGCACCAAAAAAGCATTTTCAATACAAGCCACATCTTGAGCAGCATGCACTAACACCAGTAATCCCTTTATTGAATCAGATGTTGGATCAGGATCCTCTGGTAATTTTTCACTTGATTTTTTTTTTTTTTTTTTAACGATCCTTATAATTTGGGTAGGAGTCTAGTGTAGCCCTGAATGAACTGTATCCTAGGCTGGTACTCATCAATGAGATAACTTATCCCCAGCACTGGGTTCAGCTCAGTGATATAAATAAAGGAAACCTAGGATGTGAAGGAGGAGATTAATTTCTCATATCTTTTTCAATAAATTTGATCATGTCTCTTCTGGCTGTCATCACACTTAGGTTTCAAATTTTAATTAAAAACTCCATTGCTGAAATTACTGTAATACAGTAAAAATGAGGACTGAATTCTACCTATTTGTCAGTTTTCTCATATGGAGAAACAATGTCGCCTCTTTTGAATATCAAACGTGAATAAAATATGCTGGGTTTTTCTTTTTTTAATCTTAACTTAAAAAAATAGTTTCATAAAAAGCTCTCTTGAAAGCAATGATGGGACAATCTATTATTAAAAGAAACAAATCAATATTAATGCAATCTGATGGCTGAGATTTGCTTGAGTAGTATTTTATATTCATGTGTATGCTGTTAACTCTGCCTTATTAGATATGTGCAACATGGGTGAGTTAAGGTTGCTGTGGGAACCATCATTTTTTACATTTCCTGGCTTTAACGCAGGTAAAGTCAAGCCAAGCTACCTTGCATTAATATCATGTAATTTCTTTGATTGAGGAAAGAATGTTGGACTATTTCATTGTCTGTGTCCCTGCATTCAATTGCATGTTCAACCAAAATGAGTGTGATTCCTAGCCCCACACTAAAGAATTAGAACAGTAGAACTGGAACTTGCTTTCAGAAAAGATCAGCAGCTCCAAATGGCACCACAGTCCACAGACTTTAAGGTTTTTCCCCTCATGTACTGCTCTCCAGGTGCCTGTGTGTGCCCTGTGACAGTGGCATGCACACCCATCCTGTCATGCAGCAGAAACCAGGGGGCAGAATAGATTTAGGATCTGGTATTCAATACCTTAGGCAAGCCTTTTTCTCAGATGTGACCCTTCCAGAAGCACAAGGGTTCCATAAGAAAAGGCTGAAATTACCCAATCACATGTAGGGTAATGCCACAAATTCTCCTATGCTAGTTCTGCTGCTCTGCCCTTTTTCTTCCTTCTTGACATGGTCTGATACTCTGGGCACATCACAAAGTGAATGAGATGCAGGTTTGAGATTTTGCCACGCTCTTTGCAGTTGGAATATCTTTTCCTTCTACTGTGCCTACTCCTAAGAATCAGGCAGCTTGGTAATGTCCACCTCTTCTTCAGAATGGGGGAAATTGCCTATTACTAAATATCTGCAACTGACAGCAGAAGTGCCTGTAGCCACATCAGCTGTGGGCTCTTTACAGTCAATGGAAAGATAGCCAGGATTAGGAAGTGGTTTATCTGATGTTTCCACAAGAGAAGGGGATGCTAATCAGGCTTTGGAAGTCCATATGAAGCGCTAGGAGTGTGCAATAACTGAAGTGGAGCCTCCTGCATTAATCATGACCAAATCTAGCCCTAGTTTATCTACAAGTAAGTAGCAGTAATATGCAAAGACATCCAGCCAAGACTAAAACAACCTAACTGTATGCTAGGCTAGTGCATTGCTTGGCTACTTAACCCCAGAGAGGAAAAAGCCTCCATGAGCATACCTGGGGTATTTTGCTATGAAGACACTGTTTCTAGTATGAAAATTGGCTTGCAGGTCTTGGCAAAGCTCTGCTTTATACCATAGAGGCATAGCCTCAGACTTGTCTCTTTTGCAAGAATATGTGTTTTAGAAAGACCTCTTCAGGCCAACCACTCTCATCCTTTCAGTCCAGAGAAGAAATTTCCTTGGGATGGAAGTAGTTAATAAAAGTTAAGTCTTCTAGTAAAGGGACAGAAAAATAATACCATGTGACTGAGATGGCCAATTAGACATTATGAATATTCAGAATTCTCTAATCGAATGAAAGCTCATTACAAACACCCAGACTGAAATTTGCCCATGTAAAATATTCATTGAACAATTTTGCATAAATAAATAATAAACAATAATAAATGCATAAAAGTTTGTTCATAGACCATCTATCAGCAAGGGGAAAAAAAAGACAGAATCTGTTAAATAAATTGTATGTAATGAGTAATCTGCCCACTGCTTGTTTTGAGCTCTCCCGTGGTAGGTCTGCTGTGGAGATCTGACAGTAGCATCTCTCTTTTCGAAAGGATGTGAAGTAGGGCTGCTTGGAGTAGATAAAAACACTGAGGCACCCCGATGTTAAGGGAGCAGGGTGTCTAAGATTGGGACTTGGCTTATCACAGATGTAAAAGGGTCTGAGAGTTCTGAACATGTGAACTGAAGAAAATGACTGGATTTGAAGAAGATTCAAACCAATTTCCATTTAAGCGTAAGAGCATTTCCATTAAAGAGGTTCCTTGCATGTCCAGCTAACCAAGGTTTACAAAACCCCTCCCGGTACCAAGGATGTGTTCAGTGTCACAAGTCATTGTAGGGTGATGCAAAAAGAGATCAAAGTTAAAACTATAGTGTATGAGTGTGTATGAGGTGCAAGGGAAAGTGTTTTGCTGGACACATGCAAACAGGCTGCACAAAAACAGAAAAAGGTCAGAGCTGTCCCAGAGCTGCATATGGAACAACTGCAAATGACTGCATGTGCTTTGCCTACTTGCTTGGTTAACAGTGCCAGGGAAGGGGACTGGGAGAGAAATCAAAGGGCTGCTTCAATAAAATGTGAAAACCAAAATCCACAGTTGTAAGGACAGAAATACCCAGCAAGAGCGCTAAGCTGTGATTGGAGACAGTTACGAGTGAAAAGGTCTTATGCCTTATCCACTCTCAAATCACACTGTGTTGGGGCCCATCTGTGGAGAATCTGGCTCTTAGGAATCTGTCTGTGAGACAGCCTGACCTATTAAGTGTGAACTGTTCCTCAGGGTAGGAACCACCATTTTTTGTGATTTTTTTGCACAGACAGTAGCAGAAAAGCAACCCATTCTCCAGCTGTGCCCCATCATAAGAGCCATGAATGGGACATTTGTGGGAACACGGTATTTGCCTCATGGCAGGTGGAGAAGGGACATGAGACGTCGGATTGCCCCCTACTTCCCATTCTGTAAAAGTCATCACTCACCCGTGGTAAACCTTTGCACACCCACTTAGTAATTACCTGACAAGTATCCCAAGTATCCACCTACACAGCAAATTGCATGGAAACTTTCCTGTGACTACATGATGGTTACCTGGTCCTTCATGCTGCCAGATAATTAGAATCTGAAAGAGTTTTGTAAAGGTTAATTTATGTGAGACTGATCACACCCTCTTTTCTTACCCTGAAGTCAGGACTTCCACCTTCAAATATGGGACTCGTGCTCTTTTCTGGGTGTCACCACTTCACCCTTGGGAGGGGCTGGATGTCGCTGTAGGTCAGGGTAGAGAAGGCAGCTGGGGCTGGGTAGGCTTTTGTCTGTTGTCAACCTCCATGTGCCCAGCTCCCAGAAGATGAATGTGTGTTGCTGTCACAACCACAGGAGTCTCATAGGAGGCTCCCTAACAGCTGTGGTCCCCAAGAGTTGAGCTTAGAGCTGCACAGGCCCCTGCAATTCTCCCTGGAGGACTAACCACAATAAGCTGCCCTCCCTGACAGAGATAATCACTGCTCTCTGCTGACCAGCCTGTATGGGGGACTTAACACTGGAAAAGAAAAGAGAAAAACAAAACCAGCTCTAATCCTTATGCTTCCCTTCTCACCCACCAGTGAAATCTCACATGGGGATTTTCTTTTAAAGGGGGTAATCATGTGTGTTTCAGTCTGGATTCTGAGCTTTCCTGGCTAGATTGTGTTCTGTTAGAAAGAATCTCTCCTTTTCTAGCTGGTTGCAAATCCTTACCTTGTTATCACAAGACAGTTAACTATCTAATCACACAGTTTTATTGCATGCTTAGCCCTGAAACACACCACACTGCCAGATGCTGTAGCAGACTGTATTAGGGAAATAATAACAAGGCAATTCAGAAGGCTTGTCTCATAGCTGCTGGGTAATTTAGTGACCAGGCTGTTGTGTAATTTTGTTGTCACTGTGGCTCCGTGGGTTTGGCTGGGAAGAACTGTGTCAGCATGTGCTGTTTGCTGTGACAGACTGCATGTTGTAGAGCAGCATCACATGGGAAGAACTGGTGCATGTGACAATCAGGGGAGTCTGCCTGTTTCTGTTTATGGTTAGTCAGGGTGGAACTGTGCAAGGAGGCCCGTTCTTTCTGAATAGTTCATTGGAAAAACAAAAGACAGTTATTCTTCTCCTCACTCTCTGAAACTAGTCTCTTCAGAGGAGGGAATCAAAATAAACAGTGTGAGGATAGTGGAATATATGTGATGGGAACTGTTTATCTGGGCAGGGCAAAAATTTACCCCCTGGGGCTCTGGGTGATTAGCACTTCTGCAAGTACCAGGATTTGTTGAAAAGAGGAAGACAGAGAATATATTAAACCATCTGTTTCTCTCTTGCAGTACACTGTAGGGCTGGAAAAGAGATTACTGTGTCTCCTTGTTCATCACTCCTACCTAACCCTGAGAGATGGAAGACTGAGTATTATCAAGAGACATTTAAAGACAAATGACATTCAGCAGAAGCCTCAGTAAATTCATATTTATTAGCAAAGGAGGTATAGCAGTGTGCAAGAGATGTGCAAGCAAGACATTTTCATTCCATCAGTCCTTGTCTTTGTGCTCTGTGCTTCAGCATGAGCTCAGACATGGTCATCAGCTATCTCTGCCTGGGCAGGGTTTAGGTTTGAACCATCCCTCTTCTCCTCTCAACCAAGATTGAGTCCTTCTCTCTCAGTAGCAGCACAACACAAACCAAGCCTGAGCAATACTGTGAGGCACCTGAAGGTGAGGATGGTAAATGGAGTGTTCAGGCTCAAGGGTGAGCTTGAGTCTTCAGCTATAGCATGATGGTATAAGTGTGCCTCCTGGGGACCTGTGCAAATGGAGTGGAGAAGAGACATTCACGTAGGAAGAACCAGAAAGCAAAATGTGTTGATGGCAATGTGACAGCAAACCTGAATTTGTGAGAGGATGTGTGCATGTGGTGGTGTACAAGGCTGTGGGACTGGGCAGTTGTGTGGAAGTAGGTGTGAATCATGCAGGCATGGAATGTAAATTTGATACTGTGCAAGGACACAGAGACTGTACAAATCCTGTGTTTCTCCTCAGAGCCCAGGAGTTAATCTAAAAAGGCCTATACTTATGGGAGCTAGGGCAAATGTAGGTACGTAGGAACCCACCCACTGCAGCCTGGTCCTGCATGAGATGAAGGTAACATTGAGACAAGATGCAGGTGCTGCTGACGCCTCATCAATCCCAGTGACTCTTGAGGGTTTTTTCAGTCTCTGAGTTTTAGCAACAGGGAAGGAGGGGGCATCATTCTGGAGACTGTTATTTGTCAAGAACTGTTCCATTGCACAGTGCAAAGGAACACAAAAGCAGCCTAAGTGTGAGGTGCATATTGAAAACAAAACCAATGGCAATAGCTGGGACCTTTGACCAAAGAGTCTGTTAGGAAGAATTTTATTCAGGCAGGTGGATGGGAATGACTTTATTAAAGATGTGAAGAGGGCTTGAGCTGCCTGGGTAAATCCATTTCACTGAGAACAGAGGTTGATGGCATTACTCCCCCTCACTCTCCTGTGATTCATGAAGGAAAGCTGAGCTCGAATGCCTTTTATGAAAGATGGTGGTTGTTTGCTTAAAAAGAGTTATGGGGGCCTGTTCTGGCCTTTCTGATGTCTCACCTTCCTGTGGGATATGCACTGGACAGTCTCCTGATGTGGGCTAAGGCCTCTTTTCCCTCTCATATGAACTGAGTAGTCAAACCTAGGAACAAAAAATGCCAACCCACCTTTACAGAGTCCACCAGCCCAGGAAGCAGCACACAGCAATCAGCAGAGGTTCAGTCCTCATGGTGAGCAGAAGGCAGGAAAAAAGCACAGGGGATATGTTCAAAGTGACTACAAATACAAGGAACAGTTCCCTCAGCTTTATTGAGCAGCCCTGAAAGAAGCATCTGCTTTGCAGGACCTAATCGTCTCCTTAGATTACTAGAAGGGTCATTGGTTACATGCATTTTTATCTCTCTGTTTCCATATTTTCTTCATCTGGACAATGAGAGAAAGTAAAGGCATCAGAACAGTCCTCCAAAATTGCCCAGGTGTCAGATGAAGAGTATGTGTGTTCACAGGGACTTGGATCTTGAAGGTAAATATTATATGGACTGGGAAGAATGGAGATAGCAGTAGGAAAGCTCCCACTTTTCACAAAGGATGTTAACTGCCTGATTGTTTAGGGTAAGCTAGAGGAGAGGTACAAGAACAAAGGGGTGGCAATTAGGAGGCTCTTTGGCATTTGAGAGATGAAGGTTCAATTTCCTGCTGTCAGATACAGCCTGTGGGATGCAGGACAAGTCAGTAGTCCCCTACTGCCCAAGTTCACCACTGAGATACAGCAATGGCTTCTGCTTTACAGGAGCATTAAGAATGCAAATATTCTACCACAAGGCACTGAGATATCACAGAAACAAAGCAAGAAAACACAAGTACCTAAAATGTAATATGTCTATAACTCACTGCATCAGTGTCAGGTCTAGCTACTAAAGTGTGGGCACTTAAACAGGAGCTGTTTCTTGCTCAGTGCTTTGACAGTGCCTAGCAAATTACAGACTGTTCTCTATTGGTTCCTTGAGGTTACCACACTCTTAAATAATCATTCACTGAAATTCCTCTGGTAAAAGTGAACGAGCAAGCTTGAATTTCTCTACTTCTGCTGCCAGGACACAGTTTGGCCTGCTCTGTGAAGTGACCCTTAGGGGAACAATGGAGCACAAATTCTGTGCATGCACATGCACAGAGTTAAGGAATTCACACTTTTTTATTGGTGAGACTGCTGCTTGAAGCTGAAATGAGGTGCTATGTCACCATGCCACTTTTTTATTGTGGAGATAACTATGCTCTTACTTTTTGGAGAAAACAGCTCCATTCAGAGAGCTCTGATGATCTCAGCAAGTGCTGCCACTACTGCTGAGTTTCTGCAATCACCCACTGATTTAGGCGATGTTTCTTTGCTGGAAAATGCAGTACAACCTATCAGCTGGTTGGCCCCATCTTGTTTCTGGTGACACCTTCTGCATCATGACTCCCAGTGAGCTCAGCAAGAGAGGGGATGCCTGATGGGCAAGTCAGTAGAAAGTTGTCTTCTGGCCAGCAGCAACTGCTTTATCACAGCAATGTGGGCACAGCTGGGGATGTACTGTGGCTCCCTGCACATTTCAGGGCCATGTGGTGCTCTCTCAGGATTTAGTAGGCTGCTGGAGTCATGTAGAGATAAGAACATGTAGTGTTCTCTCAGCCTGTTCCCTGCTCCCTCCACCTGTGTCCCCTGTGCTTTCTTACAGTGGTGCTGCCACTTGTATGCATGTGTTTTGAACCTCCTGCCCTTTTCCCTTTTAAGTCCTGCATCATAGGACCAATCTGTCTCATAAATGTGGATCCAGTATGAGGTGATACAGTGATCTGTCTTCATATCCAAAATGAGAATAGGTGCACTCATAAAAACATTGTGCCATCATCATTGTACCCTCTGCTCTGAGTTTGGGATGAGCAAGCTGTGACAGTGCTGCAAGGTAAGAGCTGGTTGTGCTGCTGGATGGCCAGGGTAGAGAATTTTAAATCCCTGTTAGCATGCAGAGATCTGATAGCAAAAGTTAGGGAAGAATAAGATGAATTTCCCTGGTTCTTTTATCACACCAACAGTCACTTCTCTAAGTTTTTTTATTCATATCTTGAAAATTCTCATATGAAAATAGCACAGAAAGCAAAGAGTTTCAATCTGTGCTCTACTTCTCCCAGGCAACAGTGAGTTCCACATGCTAGTAAGTATGCACACTATGATGTACATGTGCAATTAATGCAACTACATTGAGTGCTTTCTCATTTCTTCTGTTCTGGGTCATTGAACAGCTGCATGTGATTCACACTTCAGTTGCTAGAGGTAGTCCTCGTTTTTAAGTGGAAATGGCAAAGCTCAAATAGCATGTCCCTACTGGCTTAGCAGTAGAGAAGGACAGAATTCCCTTCTCAGCTGTCAGAGTATTTAAGACTGCTTCCCTGTTATGCACCTGCAGTCAGAAATAGACCTCTGTGTCTGTCTTCTTCTCCTGAGCTCTCCCTCCTTCCCTCTTTATAGCTATAATAGCTTCAGTGGGTTTTGAATTCAAGCTTTCATTATCCCATGACCAAACCTCTGCAGATAGCACGGAGAATTGGTTTCCATGCCTGAGGTGAGCATGCTGATGCATTGTGTTCAGGGAGGAAATAGCCCAGACTAAAACTAACTTGGGGGTATCAGCTGACTCCAGGGTTTCTGGGGAGGAGGCAAGGAGGGCTGGTGGCAGCTCTGATTAGTTATCCTGCTGGATCTAAAACTGGTTTGAGGATTAAGAATTTACTGGGAACTATATGTCCTGGGCTTTGTGCAAATCAAACTAGAAGCTAGGCCAGTTTCAGGATTACTGGTGAGCTGAATAAATTGTGTTGCAGTGACTGCAAGTGGGCACATAATTCTAAATGTTTGGTGCACAGTTGTTAGGAGCAGCAGCAATAAAACACACCAGCAAGAAGAGGGAAGATTTTGGAGGGAAATTGGATGGCATTTTGTGAATTCAGGCTGCTGCATCCAGCTGTGTAACACACACACGACTCAGAGCTGATGGACACGTAGCCCTGCCTGGCAAGCAAGGCAGCACACACATGCTCCTTGTGTCTCTCCAGGTAGCTTTCCTCACCTTATTGCTCCTGTAGGGTGAGTGGGGTCCTCAGTGACCTCTGCTGTACTTTGTGGTGGGCTGGTGCTGGGAAGAGCATCCTGGGGATCATGCACAGCACGGCCTGGATGGATTAGCAAAGCTTTTTCCCACGGATTGCCTTGCCATACAACCAGGCTGTATCCATGACAGGTTTACTCTACTATTGAGCCCGCAGGAGACCTGTGTGACCACTTAGACTATAAATCTGCTCTTTTAATACATTTATTCCTCAGCTAGTCATTTCTCTCCTGTGATGTTTCTCATCTCTTTTCTGCGCTGCTCTGCTTCAAAGCTGCCATTATTCCTGAATTTCCCCCTCCTCTCCCTCCCCATTTCTCTCTTTCTCCCTGTTTTTCTGCTATGTCGACAGAGTTGCCTGAATGGTTTGATCACCAGGCTGGAGTTTTGGTCCTTCCACAGAGTGTGCACATTGCTTTTCCTTTCCTCCTTACCTCCCATCTTATTCTGAGAAACTTGTGTAGGCACAAAAGGGAACACTAGCATTAGACAGAAGCATTTTACATCTATTTATTATCCAGCTTTGCTGCAGCCCTCTTTTTGTTTCCCTTTCAGTAATGAAATATGTGTCTATTTCTCTTTTCTACCAGCTTGTCATATTTTGCACCTTATTGAGCTCCTATGAGCAAGGTGAAATGCCCTCATGCTGACCAGCAGGGAGCAAGGGAGAGTGCTGTATTAATGGCTGGGGACCAGGGAGGTGTTAGAAGAATCCTCCACAGTTCAAGTACAGGAGATGCTGGTACCTTTACATTGATAAGAATTAGTAATAGATTTTTTCCTAGAATCAGAAAGGAGTCCAATAGTGATGGTTTGGAGCTCTAGAGAAAATATTTAAGCTGAGTGGCTTGTAATCTCTTCTGCCTCTTCAAGACCCTCTGGTGATATGATTTCACATCCCACCTATAATCTAGGTGTTGGCGGCTGTATGTGGCAAGAGAACAGAGATATCTTGCTGTTAGGGTTTCCACATTGAATCCAGCTGAATAAGAGACTTAACTTGATGCAAACATTGTGTGTGTGTGTGTGTGTGTGTGTGTGTGTGTGTGTGTCTACGTACATGTGGGGTTCATACACAGGGGGGTCATACACAGGTGCACACACCAGTCACAGAAACAGTGTACACACATGCAAAGTGGGGAGAAATTAATTAAGGGGAATTACATGGTCCTAATGGGAGACACTGAGATAAGATGAAGAGCAAAGCATGTCTCCTGTGCCTGCTAGTGGAGCCAATATCATCTAGGGAGAGAGGGGAGGTGGCAGCCACATGCTGTCAATGATGGTGAAACAGATTGCCTTGAAACCAGGGGCTAAGTCGGCCTGAGCCCACTGAAGAACCCCTGCTGCATGTGAGCCTCTCTCCTCAATGCAGGACACTGCATAAACCCACCATCTGTCCTGCTGCAATGTGTGTTTTTAACAGCATCAGGTTCCAGTGTGAATTTGTAGCCTTGGCATGCCTTGCTAGTTGCTGTTTGCCTTTCAGATAACACAGCAAAAGGATATTTCCTCCATGTTCTCTGTTGCTGGATGTTGGATCTGGCATTCACACCATTTGGAAAGGAATGAGGGGAGGAGTAATTTTTGAGTTTCACTGCTGCTCTTTTTTTCCAGCAGGTGCTGGGGGATTGCCATACCTGGATCACTGTGTTCAGGAGTGAGTTACTGGTCTAATAACACACTCTTTGGCTTTGGCCAGAGGAAGCTATTTCAGTACAGCAGAGAATGGCAGTCATTGTACGCAGGGAAAGCTGTAAATTGCAGCATTGCTTGAAGAAGGAGCAGTGAGACCTCCAGGCTGAACTGGCAGAGTAGCATTTTGCAGGAGCTGATGGCTTTTAGCAGCAAGTCTCAGCTTTTGACTTAATGGGCCACAGGACAGATTGTACACAGGAGAACATGATTCTGGGATCATGGAGCCAGACTTAGTAAGCATGTCCTTCTGGGCTCCAAAAACCTGCTTTGCAAGTTTTAGTTTCTCTCTCATGAAATATACTGTATCTTTTTTTTTCCTGTAATCATTGGGAAGCAAAAGTAAATGTCATATACGTTGAACAAGGAGTGGGAAAAGAAATCTTTTTTTATATGACCCAGATGTCTTCCCCCTCCTTCTTGTATGCAAAGTCTACTATTTTTTGTCATTCAAGCTGGGCAAAACTGCACTTCTGCCTTTCAGAATAAGATATGGTTGTCATGTCTAGCCAGCCTGGCTGGATACATTGAGCAGATATAGACAGCTTAAATTCTCCCAAAGTCTTGTGTTTCACCATACCTGACTCGAAGCTTTAAAAAGTTCATATCCAAAAGTGATTAACAAAGGCTCCTAGATAGAACTGAGAGTGTTCAAATTTGGCATCTAGTCACTGAATTTTGGATCTCAAGACCAATTCAGGTAAAGGTCTAAATCTTGAGTATTCCCACATACCTGGCCAAAGTGACTGAGAAAGGGAAGGTTAGCCTAAGAGAAAGAAGTTGTTTCTAGTCCTGTGTTTGTTTGGAGAATATTCCAAAAGCAATGAGTTACTAAAACATTGTTAACAGGGATAGCTCTTTCCTATTAAATGTCTGAAAACCACATACTGCCATAAATTCATTATATTCAGCCTCTCAGATAGTCTTTCTCATTAGCAGACCTCTGGGCTCAGCTGCAAATGTAATGCCCACATCTGTAAAAAGCTAAGCAGCCCATCTGTATTTACAAGCTGGTATCCACACTTTCATCTCTGTTGTATAGCCTTGATATAGTTTCTAGGTGGTTCCATGCCAGCCTGCTGCAGCTGTGTCCAGTCATCCTGGGTTCTTATATTTATAAGCTTCTTCTGGCTTGCATAGGCTGTTTGCCTCATTTATTTGTCCTGCCCTTGCGCTGTGTAGTGTACTTTCTCTTCTTTCCACAGAAACTGAGCCTTATGCTTTGATGGCTGCAAGCCCCGGAGCCAGTCCTCATCGCTCCAAAGCCAAAGCCCACCTTTTACCAGAGCTCTGCCTTGGAAGGCAAGGGGAGTTTACAGATTCCTCCCTCAGGGGCCTATGTCATTTAAAGCAAAGTTATTATACACAACTCTAAACATTCAAAATTCCCAGAAACTCTTTCCCTTTACCAGCACTGCTGTATAATTCGTTATATACTGCAAAATAACACATGCTCCACTACCTTTCCCTGCTGGCATCCAGGGGAAATGTGATTCTGTGCCTATCACAGAAGTTATGCAGCCTTCCTGTTTTCACAGAAAGCCTTCCTCTCCAAATGTCCTGGGAAATACTGTTGCTTTTATAGTAACTGGTCATCTCTGCAGTATATCCCCACTGCTGCCTCACCAATGCAGGTGCTCTTTTTTTTTTTTTTTTTTTTTGCTTTGCTTTAGTGCTCCATTTGAGAGGGACACCATGAAAATTTATGTGCCTTTTTTTGTTATCATTGTCACTCTCTGTGAATTTTAGTTCAACTTAGATAGAGAAAAACCCAAAACCAAACAAAACAGAGAAGGTTTCAGAGCCTCTCATTAAAGCAAAGCTTGAAGTTTCTACTAATATTCAAGCTCCCAGTATCAAACAGAGTTCATAAGCTTCACACTGACAAATTACCCATATATTTGATGCAACTGGCATGCATGCACTGCATCATCTACTGGCACATGTATTACTTGATCTGTATTGCAAATATTGCTTGGAACTCCCAGAAACAGACGAGTGTGTGCACACTGGGTGCAAATGCAAATAGCATCCCTTCGAGAGATGACCACCAAGCTGCCTGTGGTCATGGAAACCACTTCTGTCTTCCCTCCCCTTGCAGCACAGGGACTGGAACAGTTTGTTCTCTCAATAGCTGTCTTGTGCACAGTCTTAGAGCTCCTGTGCAGCTGAATGTGCCTTGCCTTTGTGCTCTGCTGTGCTTCCAGCGGAAGGCCACATCCAGTTAACAGTCTTCCCCACACCCCACCAATGCCCCTTCAAAGAGAAAATTAGATCAAAGTTTTATCAGTTCACTGTGTTTGAGAGTAACACATGCCAGGATTAATAGTTCTCAATTTTTCAGAAATATTAAAATTTGCTCTCTATTGTCAGGACAATAAATCTTTTACCCTGCAAGTTCCTCTTGCTCTGAGGATGACCGAGTGATTACTGACCCCAATTACACAATTAAATCTTTGAAATAATACTGTTTGATATTAAACAATTACATTTCTCATAAGAAAATATCGCCATTCTCTTGCCAGCTAAGACGGTATTAATAATGCATCTACACAGATTCCATTGTGTATTAATAGAGAATGTCTACAAAACCTTATAGGATGTTCATACTGCATGTACACACAAAGCCCTATAGGATGAGAAGACAAAAATATAATGCAAATATAATGTGAATCCAGAGCCTGACAGTGGTATTCCCTGTCCATTCTAGTCTCCAAGGCAGAAGAATATCATAGGGAGACCTGGAAAAAATTCAGATTTTTTCAGATTCAGCAGGAGCAGCCAGATGGTTGGGAGATTGATTTGAGGGACAAGGGAAACAGCAGTGCTTGGATTGTTGAAGTCTAAGATGTGTGAGTTGTGACTATCAAAAGTTGTGTTTGAGACCCGTCAAGAACCAGAGGTTTTTCGCACTGATCTCAGTGGGACTTGGATTGGAGAGTGTGAGAACTTAAAGGGGACACATGGGTCAAATGGAAATATTGATGGTATGCTGAGCTACAAGGTAGTATGAAACCCTCAATTAACCTGCAAAACACAGGTACGTGAGGTTATTTCCATACCTGGATGTAATAAATAAAAGCTATGAAATTGCACCAAGAAATGTGCAGTTTTAAGGAAAGGAAAAGGAAAGATGGGACCTGCCTGGGAGAACTTAGATACTGAGAGCTGAAATATGTGAAGTCCTGAAAAGATTAAGTAGGAATCTCACAGCTGGCAATAGTTAAAACCAGTCTGGCCTAGGCTGTAGGAAAAACGAACTGAAGGGAATTATATGGTCCTGGCTCCACTGGTGCTGGACTAGGTGACACAAATGGTCACTTCTGTCTGTGCTATCCCTGATTATGCCATGACTGCACGTGCTTACAAACCCTTGTAAGAGTGTACACTGGCTAAGAGCCTCCACACAACTGTCACAGCAATAATTACTTTCCAGCTGCTCTGGAATGCTGAAATATGTGAGTCTTCATCATTGAACTTGATTTAAAAATAAGCAACTCCTCCTGCATGTTGTCAGATGATGGTGATGTTTCTCCATAGTTCCCTGCCACAAGCCAATAATTCAAAACTACCAAGAGGAGGTTACACAGTAATTATGCAAAGATGCCTTTCACTATTCACACTGGTTTTTGAGTGCTGGAAGCAGAGAAGCTTCTCTCTTTATTGCCAAACAGTATATTTTGTTTCATCAAAGGAAAGATCCCATATGGAGCAGGCAAGGTTCTCCTGTTTCAACGGAGTGAGGGTCACCCGTGTGAGTGAGCCTGCCTGTAGGGAACATTTTGGGCCTCAGCTTTTTCATGGCAGCCCAGGCTGGAGCCAGCAGTGACTGGCTCAGCATGCCCAGCAGTGATGGCCACTCTTCTGGTTGGATGGTGGTTTTCCCAGTGCCCTGTGCTCCATGGACACTTCTGAGACAGGCTGGCATAGGCAGCACACAAAGACAATGTATTTACTATGCAGCATGGTTTGTATGAGAGAGTGACTTAGGGAGAGCATAACCCCTGACTAGAAGAGCTGGAAAAGCAAAACAAACCAGAAAAAAAAAAACACCCCAAAACTAAACAAATGTTCACTCAGGTCTCCCAGGAACAGACTGGGGCACTGTGTAACAAAAGAACTATTTGCCTCAAGTATAAAACACTCCTTTTGTGGTCTCTTCTGTGTGTATTGTAGTGAATATATTGACTGGCAGGAATGTTCATGGGAACAGTGAATTTTATGTAAATATTAGAGACTATTTGCAGGAAGCAAAATTTGAACTCATAAAAAGTAGTATTCTCTGTGGAAGCCTGATCCTAAAGGTTAGTCAGAAAACAGAAACATCCAATGGGATTTACTGCATATATTTAACAAAAGTGTATCTAACCCAGCTTTGACTTTGAATATCGACTATCCAGGGACAGTTTGTGGACAAACAATATGCTAAGAATTATTTACTGAGACAAGTCAGCAAATAATTGCAAATGACAAATAAATTTGAGAAAATTACAAACTGCTTATGGACAATTCATGAACAGAAGCAAGGCAAAATTAATCAGATAAATTATTCACAATGAATGAATCTCTCAGCTCTAATTAAAACTCTGTAGCATATTAATAATACATGCCCAGAGAACCACAAACAGAATCATATAACCGAAAGGATCCATCTGTGTCTGCATCACAAACCTTCCCATCCTATAAAAGAGTGTTGCTGTATCTTCCTTGCTGTAACATTCTTAGAGCCTTTTTTGTGTTTCCATGGTTTAGTTCTGGTTGCAGCTGATAGAAACCCTCTCTGCACACTGTGTATGTGCTTAGTGTGGCATATTTCCTCACTGATGCTTGTGGTGTATGGGATCATTCCTTCCCAGTTTTTTTTTTGTTACTGCTTTTCCAGCTCTAGAAGAATGCCCACAGAATATGCAAAGTATTACCTGAGCTTATCTGAAATTGTTAAGGCTTTTCTTTCATGAATGTTGCAAATGGTTCTTTTCTAAGATAACAGGCACAAGCAAAGACCTAAGGGTTTAATCCTGAAAATGCTCCAGAGTGGAAATCATGCTGGCTCTCCCAGCCTGAGGCTCCCCCCACCAGCTCTGCCAGTGCTCCCCCTCCTGGCCCTTGTACTGCAGCTGGGGACCCCCAGTACGTAACTTTGCCATAACGTGGTGTGTGCTGCTTGCTTGGAGGAAATCCTAAATATGAGTATTTTGAGGAGCTTGGTCACTGTGTGTAGCAGGAGGCCCTGCCATTAAGCAGAAGCTGATGGCAGTAGCCTGGGCTGGGAGCTGAGTGCCTGAACATCAGTAGTGCTGCATGTTTAAAAATTCCAGCAAATGAAGGAAATTGGCTCTTTCCCCATCCCCAACCTGCATAATTTAGCTCTGGTTTTAATATAACCGTGTCTTTGTACTCTCAGGAACTCCCCAAACCTATTCCCCCTACTCTGATTCCCTGCCTGACAGACAAGACCTAGTCAATCAGAAAATTGTTTAATAGTTTTTGCTTTTATTCCCAAGAGATACCCTGGCCATTCATCAGCCCCATTTCTACCAGCCACCCCCACCCCTCATGTCTTTTATCTGCTTAAAACCAATCACTCTTCCCCTCTTCTTTTTTTCATTTCACAAAAGGAATCAGAATTTAATAAGAGCAAGCTGCAAAATATCAGCATTAATCCCCCTGTCCTCATGGGGCTGGAGCCATGAGTCCCTGGGTCCCCTTATCGGCACCAAACTGTATTTCACCAGTTAGAGCCCTTCTGATAGCATAAATACCTGCCATGCAGGTGTCTCCAGCTGACAAGATAACACATTATCAATCATACATCCCCAGTTTATGCAAAAAGCACATCTTCCCTCTGTTTATTTCATCTCATGGAGGATGGAGAGCTAGGGAAGAGAGGGGCTGAAAAATTAAATCTTTTCTCATACACTTGAAGAGCCAAATGACACATCTCCTGCATATACAAAGCAAAGGCCTTTCTCTCCTGTAATTCACTTATTAGCGGTTGTGCAATGGTGTTGTTGCAGAAAAATGGGAAGGGAGTAATTGCCTGTGGAATCCCATTAAGCTTTGTCATAATGCACAGTCCCAGAGTGGGTACTGCAGAAACACCTCCATCAAAATTACCTGCCGGAGGGAACGGTGGGGGGATGATTACACTGATGAGGACAGCAAAAGAGTATATCCACTCTTTACTGGCCACCTTAGGTGCTTGCTTCACTCATACACAAGGGCAGGGATATGGCCTTATCTCTGGAAACTGCAGGGCTGGCTCAGCCATAAATCCTCCTGTGCAAGTAATAAGGGATACTTTCCAAGAAGATCTGCATAGAGGACTGGACAGAGACACTTGGCTTTGGCAGTGGCAAATTTTCACGTGAGGCTGATGGCAGTGGGCTATGCCACCATCTGAGGGGGGTGCCAGAGGACTGTTGCAAAAACTATTGATTGCTGAGGCTCACTGCAGGCTGAGGAGGATTTGCTTTCAATTGTGTTTTCTGATGCAATTCCCCACCATTGAAAAGGAAGAGTATGGGTAGTGCATGAAATAGCTGGCATTACTCCATGCTGTGGGACAGCGTAGGGCTGCACTGATCTCAGGGAAGGGGATGCAGCAGTGACATACAAGTGCATGGAGGATCACAAGTTTTCTGAAGCTTTAGTTATATTTTCTGAACTCCATAAGGTTAAACTGGTGCAGCCCCAAGGTCCATAACAGCTATTGCTATAAAGATACCTTTACCCAGTGCAGCTTGTTCTACTCAGTTTAGGAAATTAAGCTTTAATGGTAAAAGGACCTATTACAGGTCTCACAGTTGTTTTGATTGAAATGTCCAGTTAAGAGTCACTAACTCAAATAGTCAGACCTGTTCAAAGATTGAGTTGACCAGCTTGACCTACACACTGAAGTCTGATCTCAGTGGTAGCTGTCATATACAGAGGACAAACCCTGCTGAAAAAAAAATAATGAAAGAGGGTACTTCATAAGCAGAGGAACGACAATGCAGTGCCATTTCCATTCCTGGGAGGTGGCATTTTCTCTGCTCCACAGCACCTTTGGTTCACATACTGGTTGATGATGTGCAGGGAGGGAAATAAGCAGCAAGAGCAATTGCCCTCAGAAACAGCAAAGAATTTGGTTTCCATTGCAAGTGCCCTTATTAGGATGGAAGAAGGTATGGGAAAAAAAAAAGGCAGAAAGTACAAGGCAGAAAAATATCTCAAAAAGATGTCCCACACCAGCTTCAGCTGCTCCTAAAAGGCATCTGGTTTCCTTAAACATATATTTAACCCTATTGTTACAAGTGTTTTCTGTTCCTTTATAAAGGCAGGTTTAAAAAAAACAGGTGTATCACACTGAAATATTTATCTTGGTCTCTAATCTGTGCTTGATTTGTAATGTGCTTGGAATGGGGGTTGTATCTTTGGTCTTTGTGTGTGTAATACTTATCGTAGGGAATTTCTGTTCTACAAATACAGCTCCCATGTGCTGCCTCTGTACACAAAATTAGAGATAATAATAAATCACAGTCAGGTCTGATTCTGGGAAGACCAGTTGTGTGGGAGAGGAAAAGAACAGTGGTTGTTAAACCCAAGTCCTAG
The DNA here is from genome assembly GCF_023055355.1 of Agelaius tricolor. NCBI lineage: Eukaryota > Metazoa > Chordata > Aves > Passeriformes > Icteridae > Agelaius > Agelaius tricolor. Next base: position 25,792,398 of record NW_027269269.1, read on the forward strand.
ACCTTCCTGTACACTCTTTAAGTTGTCACCTTCTGTCCATGTCTGACCTTGCTACTTGTTAAAAAGTAAAATGACTCCTCCAGGATGAAGGCTCGTTCTGCTGGTGCTGAAGATCCTGGCTTTTAAGCTCTGGGGACAGGTGTGGTATCTGCCATCACTCACAGAGCCTGGAAATCAAAATGCTTGTGCCTGTTAAATCAGTGAGAGCGGCTGCCTCACTGACAAAGGACTCCCTGGACTGGTGGACTAGCTATAATGAATTACTGTCCAAGCCAGTGTCCCTTTCCTCCCTCATCAAGGTAATTAGCATTCTGTATCATGTGGGTCCCTCAAGTCTCAAGAGTCCTCACCTCTGCACTGAGGTGCTACAGGGAGATCAGCCCTATTGCCAGACCCTCCAATTTTCCAAGTTGCAGCTGATGTCACTTGCCAGACCTCTACCTCCTTTTTTGCCCTTGGGACCTCTTCATGAAGACACCTGTCTTATTAGATTAGGACAGTTCCCTGTGGGGACGTGGAGATGTATGGATCATGTCTACCACAGTTTCCATCTCCAAACTATGACACATCATCGATCAGCAACTTTCTGCTCTTGTGTCTCCTCTCTCAGTCATTAATGACCTTGATGGACACCTTCTACTGTAAAAGTATATTGAACTGCCATGTTTTTACAGCACTGAAAAACATGCCTGTGATTCCATCTGAAACTCCATGTTTCTTCCCCAGCACTGAAATTTTTTGCTATATCCACAGTGAGAGAGAGAGCATTAGCATGAATGAACATGATGGAGAGCTATAAAGCTTTTATTATCACAATTTTAGGCTGTTCATCTTATGAGTGGCAAACTAACTCCTTGGGAGGGAAGTGCTTTGGGAAGCACTCTCTGAGCAGTTTGGGGACAAATCCCAGTGGAGACAGAAGAGAGGAAGGACAAGAGAATTTTTGTTGTACATAAAAGCAGAATAAAGGCAGTTTGCCATAATCCACCCTCGACTACAGTCAGGTAGTGTGAAATTGTTATCTTGAACGGGTCTGCCCTGGTATAATGGAGAACAATATTTAGCCTCTTCTACATGCTAGTTTGTGATTGAGTAATGTGATTAATGAAAAGCTATGATACCTACCCAGCATGATACCTACCCAGCACGGCTGCCATGGCACACATACGTACATGTGCCAAATGTGTAAGCACTTTTCTTGTATTTACTCCCCTTGGCCCTCCTCCCCCTTTATTAAACACAGTTTCTGTACATCTTTTTCTGTTCTCCAGACTGTGCCTTTTAGATGGATCTGGATAAGTCTGGGGGGTGATGGGGGGTTGCTCTGTCACTTTTTCCTAGGGCACTGCAGAGCTCTCTGAATTTAAATTTATGTGTTCCGGCTTTTATTGCTGGGCCACTTGGCTCCTTTGAATTATCTCAGTCTCCAAATGAATTTTATAGTCCATTGGGGGCTGTCCATGCTTGTTAAGGTGATATTTTCATCTCCAGTGTGCTGTGGAATCCCATCCGCCACTCAGTGATCACTTCTACCCGCCAGCTGCCTATTGCTTCCTTAGGTATCATCTCTGCTCCTTGGAGACTTATGCAGTTATGGGATTGGCTGTGTGTGGGGCTTCTGGAAGAGCCGACTCAGTGCACAATGGATATTACTTTTACTCAGGAAAGAGGTGAAATAGATGCTGTTGCAGCGTTGGGTTGTGCCAGCTGTCAGGCTGGCTTTTTGGTGTGCAGAATCAGCAAGGTATGGCTTTTGGGTACTGTGCATCCCTGGGCCCCACTTCAAAGGTTTCAAGGGCCACCCGACTGTTAAAGGGGATTTTCAAGCAGAGGAGGTCATCCCATGGGAGGTGACTGCAGAAAGGGCAGGAACCTGGGCATATGCAGTGCCGCAGCTGCAGGAACTACAGATTCTACTTCAACCTGGTGTTCTGCTGACAGGGCCAAGCCCATTCATCTGGGCCTGACAAGGCAAAAAGATGTTTGACTTTCTGTAGGGTTTCTCACAACACAGGCCCTAAAGGCTTGGCTCTGGTGTAGACTCCATCTTTGTGCGGAGTTGTTTCCCGTGCCTTTGACAGGACACCAGCATGGTGCTCCATTATGGTGCAGAAGAAAAATGAGACCACATCTAGACTTTTCCTTGTTTTGTTGCTCTTCCTTCTGATACCACCTTTTTGCTCTTCATTAAACTGACCTCTCTTCCTCTTCCAGAGAGGCTTCTCATTTTGCAGCTGGCAAACAGCAAACTTCAGTAAAGAAAAAGTTTTTTTCCTTACTGAAGTTGTCAAAGTCTGGGGAGCATTTTTGAAATACCATGCGTCAGATCTCATATTGCAGCAGATCTGCATGGTGGCAGAAGTGGAAGAGGATAGGAGGATTTTATCACTCTGCAGTGATGAGTGCTCAGGACTTAATATGGTGCTGCAGTGTGAGGAGTAGTCCAAGGACACATCTAACAGCTTGCACTCCTTGCAGGGATCACAAGTCTCCCTTTTCAGCTCTGTGTCTTGAAGCCCAGCATCATCTTCCACTGGACAATGCTCTCAGGCACACGGTGTGCTTCTTGGCATGTCCTGCACAGGACCAAGAGTTGGACTTCATGATGTGTCCCTTCCAACTCAAGATATTCTATAATTCTATTCTATTTCTTTTCTAGGAAACTTTGCCTCTTCTCAATATTCCTCATAAGAGCTCTGCAGACACACTTCACATTACTGCTTAGATACCCCAAACCATATTTCTCTGTCTTGGAACCTCTTACCTGTTTTGTGTGGGACCACTACCAAAACCCCCTTTGTGTTGGTTTGGCTGCTCCGCAGCCCCAGCACTTCTGCCATCCTGGGAACCCAGACCTAGAGAGATCAGTTCTGTTTCTGCATGATACTGTTTGCTCTTCAGATCATCTGGGATTCTTACTTTTTTTCCCTGATCCCCTTAGCGGAGCTCTTATAGGAATAAACTACTGGAAGATAACTTACCAGTTTCTTTTTCCTGTGCAAAGGGCTCCTGATGGAATTTCTCCATTTGTCTCTGTGGGATTTAATGTGATCTTGTTTTCTCTCTCCATTCCTCTTTTGTAAACTACTGATCTATGATGTATTGCGTCTGTTTCCACAATTCATTTCCCTAAGCCTGTTGTCAGGCTAATTGGTTTTCTGTTTAAATCCTGGATCTTGCAGATTACTATGTGTGGCCACTTTGCAGGATCCAAGCCCCAAATTTTCATTCTCTGCTGTCATTGTCTGTGTTAGAGCCTTTGTTAATCCCTCTCCAGCTAACTATCTTCATACAGAAATTTAACTGCTTTATATTAACCTGGCATACCTCTTCCAGCAGGCTTGCAATGTGTTCCTATGTCACCCTTGTGGCAGCCATTGTGTCTCTCCTACTGAGTGTAAATAAAAGCAAATTATAAATAAAATAAAGCTGAGAACTATACATTTCCTTATTTTCCTCCCCTTGTGTCCCTCCAAAGAAAATTAGATTCCTGTGAGGAGTTATCATGTCCATCATTTAACTAAACTGTACGTATCTAGCATTTATAATCTCCCTTCGTAAATCGGTCCCTCCAGGCCCTTATCTCATTCAGCGGGTCTGGAAATTAAAAAATAAAATAGAGCTCACAATAAGAAGAAGTCTGGAATGTCTTTTGAGGTGATGGTGAGGAGCAGGGGAGGGACTGAGTGGTAGCAAATAATTCTTGCTGTTTAATAACACCTTCCATCTTAAGGACTTCAATGTGCTTTGTGAACAGGAATGAATTGAGGGTCACCACATCCCCCATGAAACTGGGAAGTCTCGTCACAAATCTGTGACAAGAGATTGTGTCAATCAATCAGGACTGGTCTTTATGAAGCATGTGCAGGAGTTGGATTTGCTCAGCCACTGCAGGGATAAGAGTTATTAAGCTTCCTGCTGCAGGAAATGAGCATCTACCTATTTCAGTTGGAAGTGGAGAGGAGGGTTCACTTTAGGAGTAGAGATGGCTACTGAAGGAGATGAAAAATTCTGACCCCTTTTAGTAAAGGTAACTGGATTAAATATGAATGCATTATAAATACTTGGTTATTTAGAGGCAGGAATACTTGGACATGGAAAGACAAAGTGGTATGTCCAGCTCATGCAGCAAACTAAAGACAGGCAGAGGGAATCTTCATCACTTGCTTTGACTGCAGAACAGTCCTTTCTGCAAGTAGCAGCAAGTTTTCCCCACTTGCGGCCAGCAGCGTGAAATTTGGGCAATAGAGCTAGGGATTCAATTGAATGGCTTTATCAGAAACTCCAGATTTGCTTGGAGGCACCAAGGGAACAGTCTTTCTCAGGAGATTTCCACTGCTTCCTGCTTTAAGGAAGATTGTTTTCAAGGAAGATGAGAGCAGTTGTCTTTCTGGTGGGTATCTTGACATTCCACACTGGATGCCTCCAGTTCCAGGAAGGAGCACTGTTCTGGCCTGAGATGAGATAGCAGAAGGTACCAGGGGTTTTTTTTTGTCAATTTTGACTTAATTTGACTTAATGTAGGCCTGCATTTGTTCTTCTCTTACCCTTACTTCTTCAACCCTTCCCCAATACTTATCTCTCAGATTCATCCCTTCCCTCTGTCCTGATTCTCCTTAACTGCTTGTTCAGATTAGGAAACATCCTTTCAGCCTCTCTCTCATCCTCATTAAATCTTCTTTTTATTTTTTTTCCTTTATCTTCATCTCCTCCTTCCTAGACTGTCACTAAATTAAAAAAAAAAAAAAAGAGAAAAAGGAAAAAAAGTGAAGAAAAGCTCTTTAATGTGTTTTTTAAAATCTCTTTGAAAATTATACCGTCTGTGTCTCTTCTCTCTGTCTCTCTAGTTGCATTTATTTATTTATTTACTTTTACAGACCAAACTGAAAATTAGCTTATTGATAAAAGTCACAGTGGCTGCTGATGATTAGGTGCAAAGAGGCTTTGCCCCATTAAGACAGATAAATAACAAGCAAGTTTTCCAAGGACACAAAGCTGTGTGTTGCAGTTGAGATGTTGGAGGGCAGGGATGCAGGGAAGTGGGACCATGTGAGCCTCATGAAGTTCAACAAAGCCAAATGCAAGGTCCTACATGTCAGCTGAGACAACCTCAAGCACAAACACAGGCAGGAGAGAGGAATGGGTTGAGAGCAGCCCTGAGCGCTTGGGGATGTTGGTGGACAAGAAGATTGGCACAAGCTGGCAATGTGCACTTGTAGCCCAGAAAACCAAGTGTGTCCTGGGCTGCACCCAGAGCAGCATGGCCAGCAGGGTAAGGTAATTTTGCCCCTCTGCTCTGCTCTTGTGAGACCCCACCTGGAGTGCTGTGTCCAGCTGTGGAGCCCTCAGAACAAGAACAACATGAACCTCTTGGGGTAAGTCCAGGGGAGGGTGATGGAGATGTTCAGAGAAGGCAAGAAAAGAGAGTTGGGATTGTTCAGCCTGGAGAAGGAAAGGCTCCAGAGAGACCTTAGAGCACTTTCCAGTGCCTAATGGGGGCTACAAGAGAGCTACAGAGAGACTTTTACATGGGTCCATAGTCATAGGGTAAGGAGGAATGGTTTCAAACTCAAAGAGGACAAACTTAAATGTGGAAGAATTTCTTTTTTTGTGAGGGTGGTGAGGTCCTGAAACAGGTTGCCCAGAGAAACTTAGGACATTCTATCCCTGGAAGAATTCATGACCAGGTTAGATGGGGTTTGGAGCACTCTGGTCTAATAGAAGGTGCACCAGCCCATGGCAGGGTGGTTGGAAGTAGATTATCTTTAATGTTCTTTCTAACCCAAGCCATTCTAGGATTCTATGAAATATGAAAAAGATGTATTTTACATTTAAAAGGACAGGCTGAGTATTTGCATTCCTTCTCCCTCCAACACCCCATGACACAGGCACAGATGTGCAGGAAAAAGACTGGTCTAGAAGCCAAAGATAAAAGCACTTTTCCCACAAATATGCACTTAACCCCAGGCACTGATTCCAGAAACAGCTGATGTCCCCAGACCCTTGAGAAATGTTCTGGGTTTTAGCAGACTGTAAATTGCAGCATACCAGCCCTCATGGCTTTCATTAGTCAGCCCTAGCAAGGAAGTGGTACAGAAGAGCAGCTTCTTACCCAATGGGAGCAAGAATGGGAAGTTCTCTTTCAACAAGTAAAAGAAAACAGTAGCACTTTGCTAATTTCAAATATGTGAGGACCCAGACCAAAAATGACTCCTCAAAATACCCTTAAGTTCAGAGACTTTGTTATCTGAATTCATGTATTTCTAGATGTTGAAGTATGGAAAGATCACTAATGCATCTTGGCTCTGATCTCAAGGCATTTCTATAATATGGCCATGTGTGTCCATGCTATCATTGTTGTAACAACCTCAAGTACTAAGAGGAATGAAACTGCAGTAGCCCAGACTTCTATGTTGCCCACATGCATCTATCCAGAGTTTTAGAGTCTTTGGCAACTAAAATTTATGCTCTTGCAGCTTTAGAGCTTTTGGAAAATAGGACAACAAGGTTGAAGGTAGCTGGCTGCAGTCACCCTCCTGGTGTTGGTAATGGAGCTGGTAACTCCTGGTAGCAGAGATCCAGACCATCTGTGCAATCCAGTTTAGGCACTGGATGGGCACCACCATGAAGGAGCAGGTTGATGGCTGCATGCAGAATCACAGAAGTGTGGGCTGGAGGGGACTGCTTGTTGGACCTGCGGTCTCCAGCCCAAGCTCTTGCTTGAAGCTAGACACCTCCCAGGACCCAGTGAGTCAAGATCAAAAGTGCTACATCTCGGTGGGTTAATTTCTTCTTCTCCCAGCTTTCCCTGCCTGTGGCTGTTGCTACATCCTTACCACTTTGCAAACACCATGGGCAGCTTTGGCTGCCTATCCAGGTCTCAATTCTAGAGGCACATGACATAGCACGTTGAGGAGCCATTGTCAATCCAGATCAGCCTATTCATTAAGGGTTTATGACTAATGAGTGAAACTAGCTTCGGCCACCGGGGATCACTGCCACAGAAGGCAAGAAACTATCTTCATGTAAAGACCCTTCTGTGGAGAGTGTGCAGGCTACTAGGAGAAAGAACAGGGTCTCTGCATAATTAGGAAGCTTGGTAAACTCTTCCAGTCAGTCCGTCACTCCCTGCCATCCAACTGACTGGAGAGTCCATGTCACATATGAAAGGGTGCCTCATGAGTTCCTTCTGGAATATCTGGCACAGTGATGAAGTAGAAAAAAAAGTGAAATAAAAACTAAAAATTAATAAAAACAAGAACTCAAATAGAAGAAATGAAGTAAGGTGAAGATGGAGAACATCACATAATGGGGAAACTTTGCATCAAAGAGAAAGTCAGTACAAGTTCTCAAGCGGTAAATCCAGTCATGGAACAGTGGTTTGCATTTTTCTCCCAACAGTAAAAAAGAAGCTGAGAGAACTTCTAACACCATGAATAAATTTAGCTATGTTTAATTTTTAAAAATTAGCTATGTTTAATGATGTGGCTTGTACTTGAAGGCACCACATAATAATACAAACTGGCACTGCTGCACAGATCCAAGGAGCTCTGTTGACCTTACTTAGATTACTTTTCAGAGACTAAAGCTGGGCTCTCCAATAGCCTCTGGATTCTTGGGAATCCAGAGGAAGGTACACATGGAGCAGGGAGGACCTTTGACCTGACTTGTGCTAGAATTATTTTGCTCAGAGATAGAAACTAGTCTGACTTCTGTAGTGGTGCCAAACAAAGCCCATAGTAAATCCATTTGCAGTTTTATGCTGCAGCATTTTGAAGTTGCCTTTGGCTCTCCCATTTCTGTGTGATTCTGCCTTTTATCTACCCCTTGCTTTCTTGGTACAAAAGCAAGTGTGATACCTGTGCCTTGATGTCTAGGTTTGCCACTCCTCAAAAACACCATGAGGCTCTGCAATAACATGCCATCCAAATAGTAGGGAGCACTTTAATGTCTTCTGTCTCAGGGACATAGCTGGCATTTGCCATACAAATCTCTGTAGTCCCCTTCAGTGTTTATTCACTAATTGTTATCCACTGTTCCCACAGAGCACTTTGTTTTTGATGACTTATCTAAGTGGCACATTTATTCCCCTGCAAGCTTTGCGAGTGAGAACGAATCTAGTTTATTCTGTTAAAGTGAAAATTAAACCAGTGGGCTGCACTATTGGAATCAGGAGTTATGCAAAATGAGACTGTAAAATGCACTGTCAGTTATCTATGTGGTACTCTTGCTCCCTTCCCAGTTCTGCCTTCAGGAGCTCTCTTTCAGCCCATGGCTCCTACAGCCCTCTGAAAGCAGAGTGAGCACCAGGAGTTATTCTTCCTGAGTGAATAATGTACATGGCATATGACCTTCTGAGATATACCCTTTCATCACTAAGGAACCATGGAGTAAAAGTGCCTTTTTAAAGCAGCTCCTGACCCCACTGTTTTTACTAGGTTTTTACCTAGAAAAGGGAGGTGTACACTGGTATGGTTCTTTACCTTCCTCATACACCATTCAGGGGATTTCTGCCTGGAACATCCTGTTCAGGGAGTGATGACAAGAAAGGCAAATGGATCATTCCTGGGTTTGCATCTCTGGAGCAAACATTAGGCCCTTCCCTTTCTTTAATGCTGGCCATTGAGAAGGTGTGGTCCTCAAGGGCTCACACAGATCCACCTGTCTCTCTTTGCTGTCCTGCATGTTCGGATGGGTGTCTCTGAGTAACCATGGGAGTCTGTTCCCCTGGGTGCCTGCACAGGACCCAGCACTCAGGGCCTCACCACTACTGGGGCATGTGAGCCCAAAACCACCCAAGCACGGAGCCTGGGATTTTGCAGGGGAGAAGTTCCGATCACAGTGTTACAAGCAAGGGAGATTTCCAAGCTTCCTCAGACCTGGAATGTGATCAATTAAACATGAAAAAATGTTTAATTAAACTTACTTGAAAAAGCCTGGAAGGGTCATGAAAACTGAAGGCGAGGCTGCCGGTTCCCCACAGCATATGGCAGAGCAGCCGCTCTCCCCTCACTACAAACGCAGGACTGTCACTTCAGAGGGACGTGCAGCCCTTTCATTTTGCCGGCTGTCACCATGGCAGCAGAGGGATCAACCTGGGAGCCGCCATCCCCGCTGCCACCTTATGAACAGGAGTATTTCCCTCAGGGGACCCAGTTTCACCAGAGGAAGGCAAGCAGGGAAAAACTAGCCATTTTTCTGCTGTTGAAGCCTGGCTGCTTGGCAGAGGGCAGCATGCTGCAGGAGTGCCACTTGCTGCGAAGGCCTTGGGGGCCCCCTATGCTATGTGCCACTGGGATTGATGCACTTTATTCTTGTATCAAAGAGAATTTATATTGGACATCTAAACTCCTTTAAAAGCAGGGAAGTCTTGATGTTCCCTGTGTTCATGGCTGTTTGATGTGGGGGCATTTCAAGGGGCAGGTAGCCCTGTTGAGAAAAGCTCCACCTCGCGCCACACACATCCTCAGGAACCCAAGGCTTGCCATGGGGAGCAGTCAGTATTGCAGCCATCAGCTGCAGAGATGGGGAGCACTTTCAGTTGTCAGAAAGGATGACTTAATTAATAAAGGCTTCTTTAGATCTCTTAAATGATCCTGATGAGCCCTTTCCCATGGGAAGGCATTATGAAAGCTAGCTTGAACATTGAGGTAGGGAGCTTCCTTGGCTTCAAACATCCTGCTGCCCATTTACCTGTTGTGGCTTCCCTCAGCTCAAGCAGCAGCCCATCATTTGGCATTCTGTTTCATGAACAGATTATGTGCTCAGTTATATGTAACCATGGAAGATACAATCACAAACTTGAAAGGCTGTGGGATTGCAGGACACTGGGAAGACCAGGGCAGTTACCCAGTGTTGGGGGCTCTATTTTTGTAGTGCAGGGGGGGAGATTTTTATAGGGTTTCACTGGGAGTTTGGAGTTGAAGTATCACAAAGTTCCAAGCATTGGGTTTTTTTTTTCAAATGTGCTTGTCTTTCCATATATTTAGGCTGTATAAGAGCAAGAAGGGAGTGGCTCTGGCAGCCCAGACTTAGGAAATGAGCCCACACAGTAGGGGAGGCCAGCAAACAGGCAGGAGGTGAGTCAAGAAAAGGAAAGACAGGCTCAAAGTGCAGTAGGTTTTTGAAAGTGAGAAGAAATTGAAACTCAATCCAGCAAACACTTAAGAACCAAAGGGGGGATGAAGCAGGATTGAAGTGCTATGATAGGATTTCAGAGTGAGGAAAAAGAATGCTAATGGGTATGTTGTGTATGCTTTGTATGTCAGAGAAGCTGGGGAGAAGTTGCACTGCATGGAAGTGAAGCATTAATGAGTGGCCAGGCATGTCTCCCAGCTGTCAGGACAAAAGAGAAGGGCTTGGGTGCTGGCTCTTTGCAGAGCTGTTTTTATCCCAAGGGACTTCAATCAGAAAGTACCTTTCCTTGGGAGGTTCATTATCTCCCCTGTCTTCCCTGCAGTCTCTCATTCTCTGCACGGACAGAAGTGGCCCCCAAACTCCAGAGACCAGGCTGCATCACAGTGGCCTCGTTCTTCCTTGCAGACCTACCAGCTCCCTAAAGGCTTCTGCCTTTCTGCACTCTGTCAGGAAATTATTTTGCTGAAGAGACAAAGCATAGTCATTGTAAAAACTATTGCAATTAAGAAATTTAATTGCAAAGGAAGAAAAATCATCTGTAAATTAAATGAATCACCCTGTTTACAGCACAGAAGAGTAAGGAACGATCTGAGAGGAAGCTGACATTTTGTCAGTCTGAGGCAGCTCAGTGCATCAAAGTAGCAGAGGACATACTGGCTTTTATAGCAATAGCAAGGCAATTAACCTTGCTTTCCTATAGTTCCTTGGACATCTGATTGATTTTAAATACCAAAATGTGTCCTGTGTTCCAGCTGCCCCTCCAGCCTGTGCTCTCTGCTGGGCTGTAGGATGTAGGGGGCTGTGCTGAGGTGGTGGGCAGCAGAGAAGGGGCAATTGCTGCAACTGCAGCAATGGCCACCTGTCAGCTGAAGCTCATTAACTCATCTAGCATCTGCTCCCACCCTAATGAGATGGGGGGAGCACATCCAGTGAGAGTTTCTCTGCCTGGACACAATGCAATTACATTTGGGGCTCTTTGTCTGTCTCTGCATGAAGTATAAGACACCAGAGGTGCGGTAGAGGCTGGAGCATCCTGAGCAGTCAGGATTGTGGCTGCTTGTGCTGTGTGTATATTTATAGTACAGCCTCCGGGCTTTCCTCTGAATTGCTGTTGCTGTGTGAGGAATGAGAGTGGCAAGAGACACCCAACAAGTGGTCAGAAGGAGGTGGGGTCTGTGAAGCCGTCACACTTGGTAAGATATTGGCAGCAGTGGCTATGTGCCTGGTTGCTTAACTATTAAATAGCATGTCTGTACTCCCACAGGATGTTCTGCAGTAATAATTAATAGTGATTACATAGAGATAATACAATGGTTATGCTAATAGTTCTATCAGCCTGCATGTTAAGAAAGATGAGCCAATGCTATAAATACAGTACCTTGTGAAGAGCAGTCTTAATGACAAGTGTATTGCATATAGTAAATATCCTGATATTGTTTATAGTAAACATTATAGCTCCTCACCTAGTACAATCAGTCTTTGCAGTTTCCCTGCAATTAACTTCCAATGTTTCAGTCCTGCTCTTCTGTTTCCCCCTCTACCCTCAGCTGCATTGAGATGCATCAGGATTCATTGCTTCCAAGTCAAGTAAGGAACCATGTTGAGCTGAAGAGGTGCCCATTAATGTACATGCGAAACCTCCCAGCAGAGACCTAAGTACCCATGACAGACAGGCGCTCAGTACAGCTACACACTCAGGGCTTAGAAGGCTTTGCCAAGATCCCCAGTTTCATTAGTATTTAATTTCCTTGCACTGTGTCACATGGAAATAGTGAGGAAGGTGGATGAAGGATAGCATGAAACCTCTTAAGCTGGCTCAGTTAGGTTATGGTATCCATGTTATCAAGGCATGCCTACAGATTTACTCCAGCTGTGCAGGAAAACCCAGCCTCCTCTGAGCAACTGAGGTGAGCACAGAGATACAATGGTGTGTGCTTGTGCCTCCTGCCAGTGGTTTCAGGAAGGAGCTTGGGGCCATTTGTGGGGGGCTTACTCCCTAGTTACTGATGATTTCTCAGGGTGCAGCAACAAAAGATGAAAGAAGAAGGCTCTGCAGTTAGTGATGTCTTAAACTCTAAAAACCATAACTGTAGGGTTAGTGATGTCTTAAACTCTAAAAGCCATTAACTGCAGGAGTTAATCAAAGGAAGATCCTCTGTAGGGCACTACTTAGGGACCAGCTGCACCTGGGATAGGGGCTGCCCTAGCCAGAGCAAAGCAGTAGCTGGGGAGGCTAGTTACTAGTTCAAGATTATCCTCCTCAGCAGAAATCTAGGAAGGAGACAGGTTCAAAAGTCCTATGAGGATGGATCCCTGTTAACTGGGGAGCATCTTGTTACTCATAGACCTCAAGGTATAGAAGACACTGAGGTTTCCTCAGGCCCTGTTACACTCTGCAGAACAAGACACAGCATCTGATAAGCTGACCAACAGTCTGAGTGTCTGGGATGATAAAAAGGTGCAAGGTATCCTCACAGAGAGGAAGAAACCTCCTTAGGAATGTAACCACAGGTGAAGGATTGCACAGCCTGGACCATGCTGGAGGATGCCCTAAGGCAGGTAGCTCTGCCTAGAAACCTGGCCTAACAAGGAGTTATACCTTTGGGGGAGCAGCAAGTGCAGGCACCAGCTGGGAAGTTGTCCCTGCTTGTTAAAGCCACGTGGGAGGCATGACCATGGTGCTTGTTAGAGATCCAAGGAGCATTCTGGCAGCACAGATTTGTACAAACACGGTGTCTTTTCCTATCAGCTGGTGAAAGCTGCTGTACTGAGGTGCTCAAGAATGAGCTGTAGTGTCTCTTATACTGTTGTGTGTATGGGATGCATTTTAAGAATAGGTCCTGCCATTATGGTTCATTTTGAAGCATTCCAAATTCATTGAAAGGCATTAATAATGGTGGGCCAGATTGCCAGATTAGACTTCTCAGTCAAGCATTGGACTGGTAGCATGACAGAATAAAGACTTCTTCTCCTGGTGTTTGTTGAAATGGTTGGAAGAATGGTTCTTTTGCAAGAGATGTCTTCCTTTTTCAGCTTGGGAGCTTGAATCAAGTATGTAAACCCTGCACTCTAACAACCCAGCCAGCTCTCTTACAAAATTCCTTTGTGCAAACTATTTTCCAAACTCAATTACCCTTTGCAGTCACATTATTATTGCTCTGTATAATTCTGTGTATAGCCTTCCTGGTGAAAATTTTAGGAATGCTTCAGTGCTTTCTAAGGGCAGAAGTGGCCCCATGGTGTGTTGGAATGCAGAGGGCTTTGAAGGAATTCAGAAGTATCCTCAACAGCTGTCTATTCTCTGAAGATCAGCATGAGGTACAAAAGGTCCAAGGTGCTGGAAGTATGATGTGCCATGGTAACCTCTGAACCAAATCTGTTTGCTTAGGAGCTGAAATGTGTCACTTCCTAGTTTCATTCCAAAGATTTTAGTCCAGTGCCCATGTCCACTTCAGAAAAGATGCCTTTATTTTCTGTAGAGTTTGCAATTCTATTCTACCTTGGCTTAAAACATCATCCAGCATTCCTGCTGGTGCAGCACTTGGCCCAGCTGAGGTTCCTGGGGTTCCCCTACAGGACTTAAAGCCAAAGCAGAAGGACCAGGAATTGACAACACCTTTGCAGCCAGAGCAGCTGGGGATTACCTTGATGTATGTAGGTTGCAGTCTACACTTCCCATGCTGGGCATGAGCAAAAGTTGATTCAGTCTTCTCACAGCCAAGCCAAGTGAATGAACTAAACCATGTCATAAAAGACAGAGCCTATGCATAGATGGGACAAACCTCTCTGTGCATCACTTGTTCCATTGAGGAACCCAAGGGAAGTGATGGAACAAGCCAGAAGTAAAATGAAAGCTTCTATCTTGAAAAAAAAAAAAAAAAAAGAGAGAGACATGGGAAGGTGGGGGATAGGAGGACTAAAGGGAAAGAGAAGGAGAATCTGCACTCTCATTTTCTGCTCTCCTTCTCTTCCCATTTTTTCCCTGCTTGATACTGTGTCAAATGCCTTTGTGCCTGTTCCCCTTACTTCTCCCAAATTCCATCTCTCCTCAGAGCTCTGGCTTTAAACATGCACACATATATGCAATTAAATGCAGGCCTTGACTTTTCACCTGGGAAACTGGAGGGATAAGGTGAGCTAAGGTTTTAATTACAACTACTCATTCTGGGAGGCAGGGAATTCAAACTGACAGTAGATGCTGCAGCACTGCTTAATCATGTCTTACAGGGAAGAGAAAGATATCCCCATGAATATGCTAGAGAACAGATTTTCTGAATATAGAAAGAAAATATTATTTCTTTTTGCTTTTCCCTTTCCACCTTCTGCTTTCATTTTCTTTTTTTCTTTTTACTTTTGTGCCAAGTGGAGACTAGGTGTTAGGTACTGAAGATTTGATTGTGGCTTTTATTAAGGTAGAACTGTTAATGTGCAGCTGTGACCCCTAGGATAAACCTCTTTGTGCCAGGGTATTTTTGGTTTAGGCTTTTTTTTTTTTCTCCCTTGTCTTTTCCCCTCTGTTTCTCTTTTAAAGCATTTAATGGACCAGGTTCATTTGGGCTTTTTCATCCATTGACATGACTGAAGTTTTACCACAGACACCTTTGGCTCCAAGTTATTTTCTTGATGGGAAGGTGAACAGTGTAGGAGTTTAGTGGCACTACTTCCAGAAAAGCACAGTTGAAGTTGTTTGAGGAAGAAAAGAAAAAAAAAGCTACTTTTTGTCCCACAAATAAATCACTGACAGGTTTTCCAGCATTCAGGAAGAAAAAATGGTTCTCTTTTGCTGACCACAGGCCCACTATGATTCATGGTCCAATTTGATTTACACTAGTCAGTGGGTTTTTTCTACTTAATTCTAAGATTTTTCCCTGTGCTTTAGAGTCAGTAAGTGCTTCCTTTGCTAAGCAAATGAGAAGGTAGGATCAGGCATGGAAAGTCTGTTAGGATAATGGTATGAGTCCCAGGAAAAGGCCTTGCTACAAAAGAAAAGCAGAATAGAAAGTGAAGTGGGCACACATTTTAGAAACATGACGTCTTTGCCAACTCACTGAAAGGCCTCCCATCTCCACCTCTTTTTGTCCATGGTACACAAGCTTGTGCTAGGGCTCTGTCAGGCAAAGCCTGCTCCCTCTTGGAGCTGTTCTTGTGTCACTTTCTTCAGTGTGGCTTCTTCTGACTTCTGCTGAAGCCTCTGACTTGCCAATCTCAGTTCAGGCTGGGATGTGGAAATATCCTGGTCCCCACCCAAAGCTGCTGCAACAACTTCCAAACCTTTCCCACTTCCTTCTTTGGATTAAATAGTTTGGTGAGATTGTGAAGCTATTGCATCTGAGTGTGATGGTAAAAGACAAAGAGATGTCCTGCCTTCCATAAAAGACTTCAACTTACTTATATAGGGCTACTTTATAAAGTGGTGCCATGCACGGGGGTTTAACTTTCTTAATATCCTTCAATTGTTTAAAATAAACTTTACTGATTTTTTTTTTTTTTTTTTACATTCTCTAAAGAGGATATAACCAGGGCCAAATTTTTTAGAAGCCTGCCTGAGAAATGAGGTAGAGATGAGAGCTGAGAGTTCAAAGGACAAGTTAGTCAATAGTATTATTGAGTTCTTGCTCCTTGTTTGTTTCCATGCTTCAAGGAGAGCTGGGTTAACATCAGCATTTCAAATGGGATGCTTTTTGGGTTTGAAAGCCTCCATCTAAACCTATTCTTACATTTCTTGTTCTGGATGGTGTCCTGGTTTTGGTTGGTTCATTTTCTTTCTAGTAGCTGGTGCAGTGCTGTGTTTTTAATTCAGTATGAGAATAATGTTTATAACACACAGATGCTTTAGTTGCTACTGAGTACTGCTTACTCTAAATCAAGGACTTTCCACTTTTCTGTGCTCTACCAGCATGAGGCTGTACAAGAAGGAGCATTGCCAGGACAGCTACTCCAAACTGACCAAAGGGATATTTCATACCATAGAATGCCGTGCTCAGTAAACAAACTGGATAGAGGTGTCTGGAATGCTCTGGGATTGGTCAGTGAGTAGTGAGCAACTGTGCTTGGCATCACTAGTTTCTCCTGGTCCTTATTCCTCTCTATTGCTATAGTAGTATTAGTACATTTTTCTTTCTTTCAGTTACTAAGCTGTTCTTATTTCAACCTACAAGGTTTAGATTTTTTTTCCCCCTTGATCCTCCTCACCACTGGGAAGAGGGTAGGGAGAGAATGGCTGTGTGGTACTTAGTTGTTGGCTGGGGTTAAACACTGGGTTTCTACTTGGTGTCTCCTGGCAGCTTTTTGCTACAGACTGTGACTCTCTGTGCTGTGAAGTAGCTGAGGCCTTTGCATGGCCTGCTGTGAAGTAGGAAACTTGTCTGTCTTACTGGCATGAAAAAACCTATCTATTTTGCTACTGCCTCTGAATATCCTCTGCAATGCCATCATGACCCCTCTGATTAATTTCCACAATGTAGCTTTGCCAGATAGACCTCAGCAACCTTCTAGATGACCTCCCTAACCTGTTGTTACCCACAGGCTTCCCAGTATTAAGAGCTGAATAATGTGGCCAAATTTATCACCTTCAAAGAGATTTATGGAACAGTGTGGCCTTGACAGACAACATGGACTCCCATCTCCAAAGATATCCTCTGCACAAAATTTTTATTTCTTGGCCTCATCTCCTTTTTTAGATGCTGCTCTTCTTTCATTTAAATTCTTCAGTTTGGAAAACTGATATTGTGTCTGCGTACAGTGTGAGTCAGCTGTGATAAAAAAGTGCCCCAACCCATGTGGTGTTCAGTTTAGGATTTAAAAATTTTTATAAGGTCCTTTGCTTTAGATAGATTTCTCGTGTGACTTTAATCAAGTGGGAGGTGTAACAAGGAATTTGGTGGTTGCTTAATGAATCAAGATCCATAGGGATCTGGGCTGCCAACTTGTGCATATGCATGGAAGGCATTTAAAAAAACTAATATATTCTTTAGCTTAAATAAAAATAAATATGCATGGGCTTCTCAAGAACACTTGAAATCCCAAAGGAGCTGGTTGTACCCTTTGCGAGTCTTTTACTGCCACTTATTCACTAGGAAAATGCTTGGTGAATTTTGCTTTGGTCTCCATGATTACCCTATTTTGCCTGGCTTCTGCACTGAGCTGTGAGCCGCTTCCCTAAGACACAGCAAGGGTACACGTGTGGAGTTGATGCTAGCCTGGTGTGGTGCCTGGCAAGGAGGACAGGGGCACTCCACAGGTCAGTGTTACAGGGATTCCCTGTCCCTGCAAAGGTGCATGTGAGAGTTGGGTTAACTTGTTGTGAGAAGGATTGTCTTGTTTCTGTTTTCATCTGGGGGTTGTTTCGTACCTCCTCCTTCAGCAGGTGAGAGGAATTTCAGCCCAGGGCAAAGTCGCTTTTTTTTTTTAATTGGTTCTTCTGATCCTGAGGGAAGGGCTTTGTGAGCAGGATAAATGCAGTTTGTGTTGGTGCCCAGTTTTGCTTAATATTTATGTGTACACTGTGAGCCATCCCTGGGCAGAGCTAAGGTGCAAGGGAACTGTGGAGGTCTGAGGTACAAGGACTTCAATCTTCTGATTTGCTGCTTCCCTTGTTCTCCACCTCCCGCCTTGACATCTCCTTCTGTGAGACTCTTGTAAAGAAATTCAGCACAGCCAGGCCAGATTAAGCACTCTGACTACCCAATAGCTACATTTCAAACCACCCTCATAGCAGGCAATAGCTCTGGATAAGGGGCTTTAGTTAACCTATTAAACCTTTTTGGGGAGGGAGCAATGGAAAGAGGAAAAAGAAATGACAGCAATGTAAGCAACATGCTAGAGAAGGAAGAAGCAAAGGGAGAGGAAGCATTCAGTTTGATTTGTTGTCAACTCAAAATGCCTTGGCCACTGACTTGCCTTTGAGGTGGTGTGAGAGAGGTGAGACTAACAGTGCAGTCGATATGTCAAGAGGCTATGTCTGGGAAAAGCATTTATTTAAGACAATTGTGATCAAATATTCATCAACTCGCTCTCCCACCATCCCACTACAGCTTCTTTCTTGCTTTTCTCAGCTGAAAAAGACTTCATAGTGAAAGAAGGAGCAGCACTTAAATGATTATTTATGTTGTCATTTCTAGGCATTTTATCAGGTCTCTAATGAAATAGATTTTCTCTCAAGAGGTACATATTTTCTGAGCCAGAGGGGGAGAGCACTACAGATTGCTGAAAAGTCTACCCACATTCAATACATTTGTTGCATTATTAATGATGATAAAAGCAAGAGGTTATAAACATTTTCTTTTCTAAATACTAATTGCAGCTGACCTTAGCTTTAAAAAAAAAACTCCAAAAACACAAGACCAGACAGGGGAGTGTGGTGGGGCAGGAGAAGCACAAACAAACCCAATCAGCCCAAAATGTAACTGTCAAGGCAAAACTTCTTTCTTGACAATCCCCAATGCTTTCACATATATCATTTCTAGAAGCACTGCCAGAGCCAAACCATTTGAGACTAGAATTATAGCAGAGATTAGCGGGATTCTGTTCCAAGAATATCTTTATGGTGATCACTTGTCACTTGTCATTACAAATAAATCCTACTGGTCTTCTTCCCTCAGTCTCATCCTTGGCTTACTTACACTTGAGAAATCATTCTTCTTGTCCCCTCTTTTGCAGCAAGCAAAATTCATGTTGCCTCTTTGAATGGCTTCTGTTGTATCCTGACTCAATATAGCCATAGCGCAGGGGGATAGATACAGGAATTTTTCATACTTGTTTTTCATCCAGGTGCTGTTAAAATGTGTTTTCATTGTTATTGTCAGAACACTGGAGAATTCTGTGGTATCACTTGGGACAGCAGTGTACACAAAGGTTTAGGCAGCTTACCTTATATTCAGTTTCCTCAAACAGAATGAGGGATGTTGGGGGGGTTGGTTTGGGTTTTGTCTTTTCTCTTTTTTATTTTTTGGTTGTTTGGGTTTTTTGGGTGGTTTTTTGTAGGTTTTGTAATTGTTGTTGTTTTGTTTTGTTTGGTTTTATTTTAGGGGAGGGGTTGGTTTCTTTTTTGGAGGGGGTGGGTTGGGTTTGGGGTTTTTTTTGGGGGGGGGGGGTGTTGGGTTTTTCTTTGGTTGGTTTGGTTTTCTGTATATTTGGGGTTTTTTTCTGTGACTATGTACCACAACAGCTTCCAGAGCATTCAGCCAAGGCAAAATACCTGTTCCATGTACATGCAGCAAGGGGTTGTCTGAGTAAATGGGTAGAGAATGAGGGCATGATGAAATGCAGGAATAAAAACAATCTGCTGTATCTCTTCAGTGGGTCCAGGGTAGGAGAACCCAAGCATCATGAGCCTTGCAGTGCTGTCCCATCTCCTCCTCTCAGATACTAATACCATCCAGGCTCTGGACAGAGTGGTTAATAATTGGAGTATCTGCTGGTGGTGCTGTTGTTCAGAGCAGCATGAGGCAAATTCTGCTGGTTGAATTCATCACAGCTGTAATGAAAGCCACTGAGTTTTTATGTGTGATGCTGAGAGCAGGCTGTGGCATCCTTGGCCTAAGCAACAGAAATGGAATTTAAAACAATTAAGAATGATATTCTATCATTACTTGAACAATAGTAGTTGTTCATGTGTATGAACCCTTGGAAGGGTTCAGGATTGAACAGAACTGCCCACAGATTTGTGTTTCTTTTTCTGGAGCTTTAAAAGAGACACTGTGTTTTAGCATTGGAGCTTAGACTGGTGTTTGGATATGCTTTAAAAAAACTGAACACGTTCGCTAATGTGCTGGCTTTGTTTGCATCAGAATGCCTTATTTCTATTTATTATTTCACTCATTTATTATTTATATTACACTAACAGCTAGGGGCCTCTTTCTGCCAGGTGTCAGACAGATTCTTTATAGGAGGAAAGTTTGTATTCTAATACTCTGAGAGGTAGGAGTGTGTTCAAAGGAAGTAGCAAATGAGTTGCAGAACTTGGAAAAGGACGTGGCTCTCCTGAGTCCTGGCTTCTTGGCTTAACTAGTGACCCTCATAAACAGCTACATGAAACAAAGCTATTGCTCTCACTTTGAGTGAAGTCTTTAATTTAAACTGATTCTTAATGGGAGCCTTTAAACACACCAAACAACCAGAGCTCTGTTTGAATGGAAGGATGGTCTTTCTGTCAGACTGTTGTGTATCTGAAGAGGGCTGTGCTGCCTGGAGCCAGCAGCCTCTCAATGTTTCTGGAGCCTAAGCTCATTTTTCATGGGCTTTCTATATAACAGGAAATTAGAGCCCTTGCTTAGCTTCTCTTCTTGCTACAACATATTGTCCATGTCACATGAGATACCGGGGGAATCTTCCCCAGATGTGCAAGTTGAAAACGAAGGGTTTTGATGGCCATGTGCCTCCCTTGTCTCTGGGTTTAAAAGCAATCTGTCAAAAAGGACCAAACCCTTGGGGATTCACATTTCCTTTCATTAGGATAATTAAAGAACAGAATAAGCAGAACAGACAGACTTGTACCTTTTAAGATGCAAATGAAGGATTCTCTGACTGGGGTTTTGGAGTCAGTTTCCCCTCGTTCTTATGTAAAGTAAAATACCAATTTGAAACATAATGGAATAGCCTTAGCATCTTGATTTAATGAGTTTTCTACCAGTGCTGGAATAGAGGTGATTTCCCCTTATCTTGCATACTTTTTTCACATGGCCATTTTCATTGATTATGGCCTCCTATGTAAGATTCTGGTGTGGACTGTGAAAAATAAGATACTCTTTGAAGCCTTGGGCTCTTCCCTAGAGACCAAGTGTAATCCAGGCAGCCCATTTGAGGCCTGTTTTTCCTCTGGACTAAGCTAATGACTGCTGGCCATTTGCTACACAACTTGGTATTTTCTGACACAGGCTGAGAGCTGCCATCATCTCACAAGGGCAGCTGCTGTCCCTGAGACTGCACAGCTTTTGCTGGGGTGGGATGTGGCTTTCACACAGGCAGTGTGTTGTTATACCATGCCTACAGTCATACAGGGAATACCCTGCAGCACAAATCCCCCACAAAAAATGGGGACATCACACTGCTTCCTGGCTTCTAGGAGCACCCTGGCCTGTAGAAATGTTCCTTACTTCTCCCTCTGTGCCCCAGAAAAGATCAGGACTGATTCCTGAGGTTCTCACCTCCAGGGAGCAGGCAGCTGCCACTGCATTCAGACAGGTCTGTGCTGGAAAAAGCACAGTAGCAGAGGCTACAGTGGATCATAAAAGCATGAGATCTGATTGTGAGCCTTAGAAACCGTGGTAGATTTGCTGAAGTGGGTATGGTAATGAAGAGACTTGCAGTTGTGTTTTCAGGGGAGTGGTTTTGACATCTTGTCTAATCTACATGGTATTCTTGTCCTTTGCCAATGCAGCAACTTCTTACATTCACTAATGTGCTGGCATGTCTGCACACTTATTCATGCCATTATTTCTGGCATCAGCCTACTTTTCTCCCCCTTCAGTTAGGCCAAATAAGCATCAAAGAGATGCCTTTTCCTCAGGGATGTCACTGAACTAATTTCTGACGGACAGGGTGATTCTTCTTCTTATTTATTTATTAACTTTCACTGAGAAGATCTAGGCCCTTCCAAAAGCACTGCTTGGTTAATTCCCAGTGTGCTGGGGCTGTGTGCACATGCCCGTGCTGCTCCACACATGCATGTGGTGTCATTGTGTCTGACACAGTCAGCTCTCATTCAGGTGGTAGACTTGCTCTTCTCTGCTTGCTGTGGTGTCAATACTTTTGCCTCTACCCCTGGGACAGGTGCCAGAAGCCATGTGCCAGGTAAATAACAAAGTCATTGCAGCATACTGGCCTTCACCTCTTTTTGTAAACATTCAGGTATTAAATTTAAATTAATGTGTCAAGGATGCATGTTTCCTCAGGGATTCCTGTTTACTTATCCTTAGAGGGAAGTTTGTTCCCTTGGGGGCTGGAAACCAAGAAAGATCATCTCTTTTTTGTTCCCCCTCCCAGTTTCACACTTAGGATTATAGAAAGGAAGGGAGTAGAATAGAATCATTAAGGTTGGGAAAGACTTCCAAGATCATTGAGCAAAACCTTTGACTAAACACCACTGTCCACTAAACCATAGCACTATGCCAGACTATGCATTATGTTGCAGGAAGAACTGGACATTGCACTATGCCATGTCCAGTTCTTCCTGGAACGCTTTTCAGGATGATGGTGATTCCACTGCTTTCCTGGGCAGCCTGTTCCAGTGCTTAACTACCCTTTAGAGAAGAAATTTTTCCTGATGTCCAACCTGAACCTCCCCTGACACAAATTGAGGCCATTTCCTCTTGTCTTGTCAGCTTTTCTTTTCCTTTTTTCTTACTTCCTTCCCCAAATAATAACAGTACAATGAACCTTTCCAAGCAGGAATGCCCTCATATACACAACACGAGGGAAATCTTAAGCGTGCTATAAACCTCAGCAGCTGTCCTCCTCACACAGGAGCTTTGCCTGACTCTGGACTGCGTTTCTTTAAGTCACATCACTCACCTGGGTAGCTACCCTGCTGCTAGAGCTTGATGACAGCCAGTTCACCAGGGGACAAAGGCTGAGACGAGAGCTTAAAGGTCACTGTCCATCTTCTGATACAGTTGTGCAGTAGCCCAGGTGTTTGTTTTCACTAGCTTCACTTAATTGCTTCAGACTAAAAATTTGCTCTACCATTCTTTAGTAATTTTGCAAATTAAATAATGTAGCTGGAGACATCACCTTCTTGTTGGGTGGGTTATTTTTATATGGTAAGTTGCCTTGCAGAAGAAGCAAGCCATCATTGGCTGAACTGCACGTGCAAGATTATTGCTGAATATATTATCTTAATTACATCACATGAGTGTCATGTCCACTGCAAACTACTGATGAGATAATCCTAAACCACACCAGCTGTCAGCAAGAGGAAAAGAGGTAGGTTAGGGATGCATTTAATTTTTGTACATGTGGCTATTTTGCATAAACAAGGTATTGCATTAGTATCAGTTTGAAAAACATGCAGACTAATTATGAGCAACTATTTTTTTTAAAGTCTCTTATGGAATCCAGGATATAACACACCACTTGTATTTTTTTCAGTGTGAAGCTACTTCACTCATAGCTTCTTACAGCAGGAAGCAGGCAGAAGCAGCAGCTGTAGCATGCTCTGGTCCCAGATGGATGAAGCACATATGCCACAGTACAAAAGCTGTGCCACTAGGAAAGTGATCAAAGCTTACTATTTATAACTATTGCATTCATAGTTTCCCTCTGCCTTAAATCCAGGAACACAGCTCTTCCCTGTCCCAGCTGCTTCCAGGAGAAGGTGCTCTTAGGAGCTGTAGAAAATCACCAGCACCCACAGCCACTTAATGCAGTCACCTTCTAAATTCTTCCATTTTTCACTTGTGCGGTGTCACCAAATGCACAGCAGTTCTTACAAACGGGATTTGGCAAAATAAATGAGCTGAAACTTGCAAGGGGATTATTCATCATAGCAGAAGCCTGAGCTGCCACAGTGTTTGTCATCTGAAGTGCCTTTGTTACCAGTTCCATCACCAAAGCCAGTGCATGTGTCATGTGTGTGGTAAAAATTAGACTACTGGCCTGGGGGCTTTCCCTTCTGCTTTTGCAGCTAAGAGAAGATGTTGAGGCACGTGAAAACAGTTCACACTTGCACTCTTTGGGCACAGACAGTGCTGCTCATGGGTGAAGCATTTGCTTGTCTCATGTTTGTTTTAGCTTAAGGGTGTGAGCTTTTTCTTCACTTCCCTAGTGGATAAAAGAGAGTGTGGTTGTTCCATCTCCCCCCACTCTCCCCACACCTCTGCTTTATTTGCCTCCTCTTCTTACTGTTACATTGGTCTTTCTGGAAAGGACAGAAATAGAATAGTTTAGTGAAAAGGAGGAGAGAAAGATGAGAGAGCTGGAAACTAATGGAGGACAGGCTGAATGACAGATAACCTGTCTGCCTTTCTTACATATTTCCTCTGCAACTCTTTCCAGTCACGCTCATGTACTTTCTCTCACTTACTCATACAAAAACATACACAAACTGTCACCTAAACTTTCATTTTTCCACCCCTACCCTTTTTCCTCTTCCTTCTCTTCCTCATACTCATTAATTTCCTCTGTTGAATGTATTCAAGGGGAGATATAAAAACACTTGAGATTCATTATGGTATGGGAAGGTAGAAGCCACCAGTAACATTAGTTGGTTTTGAGGAAGAAAGGAAATTCAGACATGAGAAGCCTTGGAAATTCTATTATTTCTGGACCCTACTGAGGCTAAGTGCATGTCTTCATATGAGAAGGAGCAGCCCTACGGCTGCTGTTCCTCATAGCAACTTTCCCATGTGCTGCTCTAAAGTCTAGATAATTTCAGTGGGATCAATATTCTAGGCACTGTCCTGCACCAAAAAAAGCCCTGGGGGAGGTCACCTTTGCTTCAGGAGATCACCACAGCCATGAGGGAAAAAGACAGTATTGCAGAAGAGGGAGCAATTGAAGTGGCCTATAATTTTGGGTGCCTTGGTCTGCTCAGCATTTGAGAGTGGCAGGACTTGGGTTTTCAGAATTCACTGTCCAGGGCACTTCAGACTGGCCCTGTGAAGATGACCTCATCTCTTATAACATTGCTTCTTTTCCAACATAGACCCCAATGGAGAGTAGGGGCAGTAGAGAGAACTGTGTTTTTGTGACTTTTGTGACCCCATCTTGCCTTCTACCAGCTTTCTCTTCCTTTCAAACTGCTGTTTTGAACAAGGAAAAATGAACCAAAAAAACCTGTAAAAGGGATGTGCACACCAATGTTTTTATCTTCACTTCCAAGGGAGGCCTGCCCTTTGTCCCTTTTTCCCAAATAACCAAAATCCATCAGATAACCTCTTAAGACCAAGCCTAAGGCAAAATCAATCTCCAAAGGAAATAGCAATTGCTGTTACTCAGACAGCAAGCAGAACGTGAAATCCATATTGGCTTATTAAAAGCACAGGCTTTGCCTTGCTCATCTCTGATGATGACAAGCAGCAATTATTTTTATTACATGCACACATGGACACATGTGGGTAAAATACAGACTGTTTTAAAAGCAGAGGTTTCCTGGGGGTGCTTGTAGTGATTCTCATCACTCCATCTCTGAGGGTGGCTGAATCCTCCTCCTTGAGCAATATCCTGTGTCAGCAATTGAATGAAGTGCCCTGATTTATCTGTTTCCCTCTGGATTTTATTATCTGTTCTGTTTCCTTGCAAGGGCTGAATTTGAAGGGGAAATGTATGGAGGTTAGACAAGCAAGTACTGTGGATGCACCAGCTGGGGCTCTGATGTACAGCCACAGGTTTTTAAAAGTCAGTGGGATAATAGCACCCAATTGGTCCCTGAAAAGAAGGATGCTTTGAGCAGAGGGTTTTTTCTGGGTAGGCTGGAAGGCTCCTAATTACTAGAAATCAAGAGGAGAGTCAGTCAGGCATGAGATAGAAACCTCGCAGAGGGGAGATAGCTCAGTAGAAAATGGCTGTTGAGAAGGCAAACTTCCTCAGTTCTTCATAAATGTAGAAAATTATTATTGTCACAATTTTTTTCCTTCTCTTGCTTCTCCGTAGAAAGAAAAACAAGCTCTGCCTCTCACCTCCAGTCACTCTGGTGTCACTGCAGTCATGTAGGGCTCCCTCCCTCTGCTTCTCCTTCAGTACCTAATGCTGGCATCCAGCACACCCCACAAAGTAACCTGGGACAGTTTAATGAGCTGGCAGTGTCTTCCTTAAATTCCATTTCTTGCTTTAAGTTTATCCTTCCCCTTTTCCCCCTCCACCCCCAAGCCCCTTCCCCAGGTACATCCATGACCAATCCAGCTGGATGAGCTGGTTTTGTAGTGACCTGTTTGGGCTGTTTCATAACATGGAGGGCTTTGGTTAAGTGAGAGAACCTGGCATCAGGTGAAACCAGGACACTTTGTACTCACCCTGTGATAGGTGATTCCTTAGGAACACAAATTGAAGGGGAAGGCAAAGTGAATTAACTCTCTGATAGGATTGGGGACCAGTCAGCTTCTTCTTGACAAATCTGCCTTGTCTCTGGGTTTTTCTATTTGTCACTGTGAGGATTTCTTCTCTTTTGTAATTTTTCTCCTGTGGTTCAAGCCAAGGCTTGGGAACTGAGAACTGTTGGTTGTTTTTTTTTTTTCCCTGGATCCCTCAGAATTTAATGGATTCACCAATTTATTCAGGTCAAAACAGACTTGTGTGATCATCTTGTGTCACTTGCACAGGAACTGCTTTGTGTCTTTCACATGCCTGGCCTTGAGGGCTTCATTTCTGCCTGTGGTCTTGACTCAACTTGTGATGCTGGGATGCTTCTTACTTTCTTTCCTTATACAGTGCTGTTGGCAACCTAGTATGACCAAGGTCTCATGGAGGGGGAGAGGGGCAGGTAGGGAACGGCAGGAAGGTACCTCTGCTATGTTTGGTTTCTAGCAGATCTTATCAGAGCTTTTTGTGACTGCAGTGTCACTTCCAGTTTGGTTTTTTTTTTTATTTTTACTCTGTCATCTCCTCCCCATAGCTCTTTATGCTGCTGCTGATGTGCTCAATTATTGAGAGTGTGTAACTCTGTCTTTTGGCTGGGAAAAGAACCCCTTGAAACTGTGGCAACAGCCACTGCCGTTGTACCTAGGCCTGTAGATCTATAGGGCCGGGCTGGACCTTTTACATGCAGTAGTTTAAGAACAGCCCCATCTTGCCAAGTTCCTTGCTTTTGGTTGAATTCTCCATTTGCTGTCTTGATATGGGGAGTAGCCACATCATGAGAAGGGACAGGCCAGTTTGAGCTAACGGAAGAAGAAAACAAAATATGCCTCTTGCTTCTTTGGGAAGCTCTGAGAAAAGGGAGGAGGGAGACAAGTATAAAAAACCTATCAAATCCTTGCTCAATCTTTCCATGAAGAGCAGCTCAGCCTTAGCTCTCTGTGAACTCACATTTCCAAAATGTGCATGGAAAGCAATGCTTAGGCAGGAACATGTAGGTTTGGGGTCACAGGAGAAACATATGGATGGTTTAGTTACAAACACTACAAGATGCAGGCAAAATCCCTGCAGCTGGAGCTCAAATCACATCTGTACAGTATGAACAGCTCTATCCCTAGCACTCAGTCTATAGGCTGTTGTTTAACACCTCTGCTCCAGAGGAATTCCATTCCCCTAATCCCTGTTTTATGGATGAGATAAGGAATGGACATGTGAATCAGGGTCAGCGACTTAGACAGAAATACAAAATTTATCTTAGGATTTTCAATACATTAACGTAATTCCTGTGCACTTAATATTCTAGATGACAAAATGAAAGTTTTATTTCACTGTTAGGATGGTAAGCTGTAGAAGTCTGGCCTGACACTTTTCTTGTGGAAATGAATGTGCCTGATCATTTTCTAGCATTTTTTCTATACACTGCTGCTGCCATGACTAGCTTTCCATTAAGTTTGTGCACAGGTGATTTTATGCAGCTTGTTTGGGATCCTTCCATGCCTTCTTGCTGCTACTCCAAAGAGGATATCCTTATAAGATTCCTTATTTGTAGGATATTATAGTTATAAGGCACAGGTATGTTAATGTAGAATAAATTTGGCTTTTACTGCTTACAGCCTTTGTTGCCCCAGGAGGTCATCAAGTCAATTATTATAAAAGGATTTTAAAAAGGGCCTGGATAATTTTATGACCATTTGTAATTATGTGTTAAGATAGGGGTAATCAAATCTTATGCTTTGTGGCAAATGATAACCACAGGGACTATGAAATGGCTCATTTTCTCTCTCATGCACCACTTGACCATTAGGGTGGAGTTTTCATCTTCCTCCAGACTTTAAATTAATTGCTGCTGAGCACAGGAGACTGAAGGCCCGTAGCTTTCTGGTCTCTCTGGCAGGTTCAACACTGCTGGATTGTGTCCTGCTGCTTTGGGTCTCATTTCTGGGGAATGGTTAGGGGAGATGGGTCCAGTAGAAACCCAGAGTTGGAATGGGGTGACAGGAACAATTCCATGCCATGTGCTTCTCATGACTTAAAAAGCTCATGTCTGAATTCCTGGTCATGGGGGTTGCAAAGTTTGGGCAGTAGAGTATCATCACGTCCATGTGGCTTGTGTTTTCTGGCTACAACAGCACAACCAGGGCAGTTTCTGTATTGCCTGGCCTCTAGATGGTGTCTGCATAAGCAGTGGCTCTAGCTGAATTGGATTTTACTTTATTTCTTACCTTATTTTAGGTAAGAAGTCTTCTCCTTTTTTTCCAGGCTTCCACTGTAGTGCTTGTGTTGGCTCATCTTTAAGACGTACATTGGACAGGGGAAGCCAGGCCAAGGGAGGTTGGGAGTTTTGGAATTTTTTGTTCTATGGCTCTGATGTGCTGGTTCCATTGTGATCCATGCCTCTCTGCTCCATTTGTTTCATAACATGTGTGAAAATAGATGAAACATTACACTGGATAATGAATTATGGCCTTGGAAGTCCCACAACCATTTGTGAGTGTGAAAATAGTAATGTTCTTGCCAGCAGCTGTTCTGGCTTATGCAGTTCCTTGTGCAGTTTCCTCATCAGCTTTCTGTATAAAACTGTAATTTCAGCTGTGTCCAGTTTGAGTCACTGTTTGACAAACTGGTTTCCTTCTCTGATTTTTAACCTTTTTGTTTGCAGGTTGCCAGGGATTAAAATGCAATGTGTCTCAGACAGAGCATTGATGAATAAAATAAAGCCAGCCAGAAGCTTTATCTAAGCACTCTAATTTAAGTCTTCAGCATCTGAAAGACACTCTGAAAATGTAGATATTTTGGGTAATTGGTCACTTCTTGGGATAGATGTGGTGGTGGCTTGTACACAGCAATGTTCACCAATATTGTGGGGCAACAAAGTTTTAAAATTCTCTATCGAGTAAAGGAATATGGAAATGGCATTTCTCCATTTTATCCAAGCTAGAGGAGTGCAAATGTCTCTGCAACTCTATGCAAGAGCTTTTTCAGGGTCTCTTGCTTCAGTCAGTAGTGCTCTGAACTGGCAAATCTGAACTGGCTCTGAAATGCTGTTTTGTAGTGTGATGCTGCCCATCTCTTACCAATGGGAATCTTAAATACTCGATGGAGAGAAATGAGATCAAAAGGAGAAAAACTGCAGGATGGTTGGCAAAGGAGAATAAGAGATGCTGTCAGGAGAGGAACTGAACTGAGAAGGGGAGTAAATGAGGCAGATAGATGCAAGGAGCCTGTTCAAAAGGCAAGACACACAGAGGAGAGGCTTTCAGAGCAAAGTGATGAAAGGGCTACCATGCAGGACACTGCACAGTGAGGAGAGCAGTGGTTAGATAATGTAAGAGCTGTCCATTTACATTTATGTCTTGACATGCATTAGAATCCTCCCTTCACAACAGGCATTCCCATTTGGCTCCCACCCTCTCTCCCTCCTCACCTTTCATTGTGTCCTACTGCTACCTCCCAGCTACTCAGGCTTCTGAGTTGGAAGAGAAGCTATTGATAATTCTTCCCAGCTGTCATAGGCTAGTCCTGGTAAGGATTAGATGTTCCCATGATGCTTCAAGATGGGGTTTTTTCCACCTATAGTAAAGAGGCAGTTAGTTTAGTTTTCCTGAAAAACACTGCATCCTCCCTCAGCTCAGCCCAGTCAGCTTGGTGGCTCTGCACTGATTCACTCAAAATACATATTGTGATGTTTGCTGTTCTTCCACAAATTGGGCATAGGAGTCCTTGGGTCACAGGACTGTATGTTTTAGTGAGCTTGGTCTTCTCATTATCTGCTGTAATTGGGGAAAACTGTAACTTCATGGGACAGAAACTGTCAAAACTGGTTCTCTAATATGCCCATAACTGCAAGAATTTGTAAATAGAGAGCGCCAGAGCAGCAAAGCACTGATTGGAGCTCAGTGCAGAGTTTACCAACAACCACTAATTGCCAGCTCTGTTTGGATGAATTGTAAATGGCCAAGATAATGCAAATTAGGAAGACACTCTCTTGGCAGAATTTTAGCAGCTTCTGGGAACTGGGGAAGTCATGCAGCTCCCTTTGTAACTGAGAGCAGAGCCCAATTTGCTGTGCCTTCTGTAATGCTTACTTAGGCTGGGAGTGAGTCAGTGGAGCCCAACTGGATCACATGCTGCCCTCCAGGGGTTTGTTGCTAGTTAGTCCCATACAGAATTGGGATGTGTTATTTTGGGGCTTTTTCAGTCTACTCTACTTATTTGTTGTTAAGCATTAAATTAAAAATAGAAAGGGAATAAAAAAGCTTGTAATAAATATCACCTCTGACACTGATAAAGTTTGGAAATACTTTGTTAAAAGCTAGGTTTCTCACTTTTATGTAATGTTTTGGTTTTTTTAACAATACTTTTTTACATTAAAAAACTTTCTGCCTGGGGGAATACTGGTAGGGATGTGGGATCAGCACAGGAAAATACTTCAGAGATACCATTGTCTTTATTCCCCATACACCCTGAAGTTTTTTGAGCTACCTGATAAATTTATGAGTGCAAGTGGCATGGGGTATGCTCCTTGGAGACGGGAGGAGGGGAAACATATTTCCCTCTGCCTGGCCCCTTCCAAGTTTGTTAAGTGTACTGTCATGGAGAGGGCCCTGGCCCCACATATGTGCTTAGGGCAGCGGGGGATCTGCAGATTTGAGCAGGCTGTGATGCTGGTCGCCTGGTTTGGCAGGCTGTGTTTGAGGGTAGGGCAGATGCAGACCCTTCAGCTTTTGCAAAGGAAGTTATTTCCCCTACTTTTTCTGCCCCTTGCAGCCATGTAATTTGGTGGGGATTAAGGGAAGGAAGGTGGCTGGTCTGCACTGGGTGAGGAATGAACGGAAGTCCAAGTTAGGGACTGCTAGGTTGCTGCTCAGACAGGATGGAGATTGACTGTGCTTTGTTCAGCAACACAGCCTCAGCAGGAGAACACACAGAACAACTTCCATTTAGGAAGGGATCCAGGTGCATGAGAAGCATTTGGTACTTCTCATTGCTGGTGATTGTCTGGGGGTGCATATTGGGGGAGTGGATATTGCTGAACTTCACAAATAACCAGATGGAAATAGTCAGAAACATCTTGAAATCTGCTGGGATGATTCTCTTTATTTGAAACCCTCTAGGCAGTGTGTGTTATACTAATAAAGCCTCATTTGGC
Source organism: Agelaius tricolor (assembly GCF_023055355.1). Classification (NCBI taxonomy): domain Eukaryota; kingdom Metazoa; phylum Chordata; class Aves; order Passeriformes; family Icteridae; genus Agelaius; species Agelaius tricolor. Next base: position 25,823,692 of record NW_027269269.1, read on the forward strand.
GTTATTATAAAGCAGAGCAATAGGGCTCAGGAGCTCAGTCCCTGGGTAGGGACCGGGTGCCCGAGGCTGGCTCGCTCATGCCAAGGCTGCAGGGCTACCATCTAGCAAGCATGGTGATTATCAGCTCTATAGTGATTGCAAGCTCTCAGGATTTCAGCTCTGCTTGCTAGGTAGTGGTGCCCTGGGCTTGAGGCTGCAGCAGATGGAGAGAGAGGAGAAGGAGAAGGTGCAGGCTGTTTCACAAAGATGGCTTTATTTGGGGAGGTCCGTGAAGGGTCTCTGCTCTTCTTCTTTCTCCCCTAATGGGACACAGTATGCTTCTTTTATAGGGTTGGAAAGGATCCAAGCTTGACCAATGGCTAAGGGGTTAACATGACATTGCCTTATAGGGTTACAGAGGTATGTTAGGGGTGGAGGACAGGGAAACGGGAATTTTCTTTTGCTGTTTCAGCATTCCTATTGTTCATATCCTCCATGGTGCTTTTCCTAAATCTATGGGGTTTACTACATTATACCTCTTGGTCCAATAACAAAAGTTTACTATATGCATATGAAAGGAGATCTCGGGGTACCTTCCATGCCATCCCTCTCACAGAGTAAAACTGGGAGACCAAATGGGCAGAGCAGCTACCCATGAGTTCTGGAATTAGCTTTCTGTTGCACATCCTCTGGTAATGAATGTTTCTATGAATTACTTGTTGAGAGTTTGCCCACCAGAATATTTGTGGAAGGCAGTCACACCAGGGGCATGAGCACAGCCAAAGCACAAGTGGTTATAAAACTTAGAAAAATTATTGATGAAAAGTGGAAGTTTTTTTACTATGTAGTCAGCTTTGGGGGGGGGGGGGGGGGAACCTGCTTGAGAGGACATGTGTGCATAGGATCCCTGTGTTTATAGTGGATGGAGTGAGCACACTTGCAAGGAGTGAAATTCCTGAGACTAGTGGGGTAATTATTTTGAATTTAGCTTGCTCAGAGTCAAGACTTGAAACAAAATGAGAAAAGCCTGGAGCTGTGAAGGACTTTGATTTCAGCAGTGGAGAAGTGTAGGTGCCCATCATGAAACAATCCAGAGGCTCAAACCTTCCATGTGTCCTCTTCTGCTCAATCCCTAAGTGCTGCACTTAGGTTAAGCAATCCCCATCCACAATGAAAGTCAGTGCACTTTATTTAATAACTGTGTTGCAGGTCTCCTCTGAGAGTGGGAATGCCAGAACTGGTTGGCTTTTTAATGGGGCCTGTCAAGGGAATTGGTTACAGATGGGGAAATGAGGCACGTCCCCTCTTCTCTGGCTTTAACATCCCAGCTCTGGAGTAGAGGGTGGGTTTTGTTAAGTGCACTTTGTGGCTCTTTCTCTTCTGTAACAGCCGACTACTTAATGCAAAATGCTGCTTCTCAGCCTTAACACAGCAAGGGAAAATGCTGTGTTACAAAAGCGCTGTGGGAGCGGAGAGAATGGCGAGGACAGCACGTGTGTTTATTTGCTCCTATTACGCCACTGCTGCTGTGAAAACAGATCGAAGCTTTTCTTCCAAACGGCCCCTTGGCACAGGTTATTTGCACATAAATGGCCGCAGGTGATTTATTTATTCAGCACAGCTGGGTTCTGCAAAAGAAACTGGGCTATACCTGCCAATAGGTTAATACTCCTCCCTGCAGCGCTGGGAGGGCATGCGGAATTTGCTCTGCTGCAGGAGACAAGGACTGTGGCTGAAATTTTCGAGGCTGTGGGATAATTTTATAGCTGTACTGTCCTCTTGGCTTGCTTGTTCACTTTGGTCTTTGACTGTGGTGCAAAATAGAGTATGGAGCCTTGAAGGAGGGAGAAATAGAAGGCTTGTGCTGTATAACCAGGCTAGTGCTTTGCCCTGTTGAAGAGAAAGAAGAGCATGCATGTGAGGGAGCAACAGACTGCTGTGGGATTGCTCAGTGCACAGAACTGGCAATTCACTGTGTTGAATGCCACATAGCCATGGAAAAGTTATTCCTTATCATGAGGTATTTTAAATCTGCATCAGATTTATCTATATAGGTAGCCAGCTCTAGATCTTGATGACTGAGTTTTACTCCTTGAATACCACTCACACTGATTTCGTGTCCTTTAGGGCTCCTAAGTGGCCACCGTGCTGTCACCAGACTTCACAGTCTGTGTGTTTCCATAACTCAATAGGAAGAGTAAAGTTTATCCCAAAGACCAAATTCAAAACTTCTGAAGTATAGGGTAATGCATGTTTACCTCCAGTGACATCTGGGATGAAAAGGACTTTCTGCATGGAGTACCTGAATTCTGTAAATTGCATACCTATGAGTTTTTGAGAGAGGATTAATGCAGGAAGGATTGTAGAGATTGGGTGGTTATATACCTCAGTGAGGTGAGCTGAGGATGCTATGGAGACAAATTTATTTTAGAAACCACCTTGTAAAATTTGGGGTCCTCAGAGCATTGGTAGAGAAAGCGGTCTGAAAATCTCTCACATCTAACTTCAAAGGTGCTCAAAGACTTTCAAGTGCAAATGCTTAGAAGCTAAAACATCAGCTGAGAGCAGAGAAGCTGGCTTGTTTTCCTTCTCCTCCCTCTTTTTTTCCCAAAGTGGAATTATCCACTCTGAGAGTTCCATAAAGGTTTTCCACAATGAAGACCTTTTTCCATTGGGCAGTATATTTGCAGGAAAAGCCAAAAAGCCTGAACCCTGCAGCACTGGAACCCTACACCTCAAGGCACTTCTGTCTCTAGACTTCTCTCTTCAGTGAAAACCTTTTGTTCCTCTCCAGCCCTGATCCATTGCCTCTGCACTGTGACTTACATAGAATTTTGAGAAGGAGAGTCTCCCTTTTGTTCTCCTCTTCTTCCCCCACTCCCTCATATTTGGATGAACATCATCTCATCAAAGAAATACTAAATATTTAGGTAGCTGCTATCACCACCCATGTGGAGTAAGGATGTACCTAATGTACCTACACAAGACTGCACAGTGTGGGGTGGGATAATATGATGGTTAGGGCATGAACTGAGATTTGGAAGACCTGGGTCCATATGGTCTTTGTTAGTTCTTGGATGACTTCTTTACTTTTTTGGAATTTTATCTTGCTGTTTGTGAAATGGGGATTTGTAACATTCTCTTAAATCAGAAGGAGGGTTGCAAGCATATAAATGTTATTGAGTCTAGAATGCTGGGGACTGTATACAAGCATAAGAGCTTCAACCAGCAAAATGAGATGGTGAGGTTCTGCTTGAAGGGGATGGAAGGCAATTGGAGATTATGTTCTGTTCTGAATTCACAGTCCTCCAAACCTTGCACATAAGAAGTTGAAATGAGTCTGGAACATGACATCCAATTTCTAGAAAAACAGAAATATTAATACAGTAATGATGAACTTAGGTCAATTAGGAAGTTAGCATATGTCAATTCTTAACAGATCTGAGATTATTTAGTCTTTGTTTGCTACATTGTCTGCTACTGTCCTATAGTCTACAGTCTATAGGAATTGAGACTTTTTTTAGTGCCCTTAGAAAAAATAGGACAATTTCCCAAGCCTTTTTTATTCTTATTTTTATGACAAAATGCCATCCACTTAGGGTTAGCTCTATTATAAAATTTTCCTTTTAACAAATTTAACATCACAAAAATGTCATGTGAAATGCTTCTTTTTCATTATTGAATGATAAATCTAAATGTAGAAACCAGAGTTCTCCATGGAAAAAAAGGTTTAATTTTTTTCTTACACTTTTGTTATATCCCTGTTCCTATCCTTGGAAATAGCAATGTCCTTGTGTAAAATAAAACAGATTCAGCTTTCTTGAGTTGATCAACTTTTATTCATATTAAATATTGGATGCAGGACTAAAATATGAATGCATATAACATCCTTAATGCACATAACATTCCTTAAGTGAGTATATTTTTGAGCACTCAAATTGCCTGGTCAGGAGAGATAGGAGTGATCATAGAATCATAGAATGGTTTGGGTTGGAAGGGGGCCTCAAAGATCAACTTTTTTCAGTCCCCTGACATGAGCAGGGACACTTTCCATTAGACCAGGCTGCTCAAAGCCCCATCCAGCCTGGCCTTTGAACACTTTTGGGATGGGGCATCCAAAACTGTTCCAGTGCCTCACCACCCTCATAGTAAAGAATTTCTTTCCAACATCTAATCTGGCCCCCTTCAGATACTGACTGTTTTAAGGTCTCCCTGGAGCCTTTTCTTTCCAGGCACAACAGCCCCAACTCTCTCAGCCTGTCTTCATTAGAGAGGTGCTGCAGCTCTCTGACCACCTTTTGTTTCCCTCCTCCAGACTCACTTCAGTAGGTTCATATCTTCCTCATGTTGGGGGCCTCAGAGTGGGACAGTTTTCCAGGCTGGGTCTCATGAGACAGTATTAGAGTGACAGAGCAGGAGGATCCCCTCCCTTGTCCTGCTGGCTGTGCTTCTTTTGAAGCAGCCCAGGACATGGTTGGATTTCTGGGCTGCCCAAGCACATCTTCAGTCATGGTGAGCTTCTTGTCCACCAGGACTGAGCCTTTCTGCTCAGGGCTGCTCTCAATCCATTCTCTGCCTAGCCTGTATTTGTGCTTGGGGTTTTCCCAGCCTAGGTGCAGCAGCTTGCACTCGGCCTTGTTGAGCTTCATGAGGTTTGTGTAGGCCCACCCCTCAAGAGTGTCAAGGTGCCACTGGATGGGAATCCTCAGGAAATGGTCTTAAATGAGCAACATGGAAAGATTTAGAGCAATCCCTCTAACACCCAGAAGGTGAGGCAGAGGGGGAGTATCTTGCATGCAGATTTAGTCAGGGCATATCTGTGAAGGAAGTTCTGAACATCTGCTAGTTTTAAATGGTTATGTATGTGCTTAGTTGCAGTAATATAGGTGTTTCAATAATGTGTGAGCATAAAGATCACCAACAGAATCACCTTAGGTGCCAAATGGTTTTGGAGCAGAAGCCAGGTGGAGGTTTTATGACTGCTGCATGTTCAAGGTCTGTTTAGGGATTTAGCAACTGCCTTTCCAGGAATGATCACTTAACTCTTCTCTGCCTACCAGAGATGTCACGGGGATTTTACATGATAACTGGGACACCAAAGGTTGGAAGTGCTTGTGATCACCAACAAAAATGGACGAGGCTGGCTCCTCGGGGATGTCTGCAAAGATGAAGCTGGAGCTTCATTTTTTTGAAGGAAGGCAGAGCAGAAAATCTGTTAGTTCTTTTTCATGGCATGGCTGGAGGTAGGATTTGAACCTGAAGCATTTTCTGCAGTACCAGATGAAGAAATGTTGTGCTTCTGCAAGGACATGTGTGAGATGAGAAACACTGCTGAGAAAAGTGCACAGGAGAAGCTCTAATCAGGCAGCAGTGAAGCTTTGCAAGGTTCTCTCAGTTTTTGCATTTCATTCAAGCCTGAAAACCTCTAAAGGTCAAGGCAAATTGTGCATTTCCCCAGAATGATGGGGTTATACAAGCTGTGTTCCTGATGTCTCAGGGTTTTTACACTTTTTTTTGTTTGCTTCTCTTCCTCTCCTTCTTCATGCACGTGGGTTTTGCAGGTTGTTGGGAAACAGGGGAGTAAAAAAGTTTTACTGTTAGGAAAAAAATAGCCAATGCCCCTCACATATGCACAGCTCGTGCACATACTTGCTGCATTTGACAGCAAAATCAATTAATCATTAGGAATCTCATCCTGGTATCAGCACAGAAAGGTTTCTACTCTGCAGAAGGTAAAAAACACACAGAAAAAGGCAAAATCATTTTTCCTTTTATTTTATTTTTCTCTCTCCTTTTTCCCTTTCCCTGCACATAGGCACATGCTCACACCCACAGATGTTGACACAGCAGTCTAGCTAGCCAGAGCCGCCAGTTAGTGCAAACATTGTGGGAAGGCAGTAAATATCACTCTGTGGAATAAATGGCCCCCCTATGTCCCACTTGGGAGGATTATATTTTATGGGTCTCCTCCCTTTTGCCCCTTGTGCTTTGTTCTCTCTTGAGATTGTCTATGGGGCTCCTCTCTCATTTCCCAAGAGACTTCAGTTCCCTTTGCTACCCCCTGCTTTTTTCAGGGAAGGAAAGCCCAAGAAAGACAGCTCTCTGAAAATTTGACCAATGTGTTTTCTCCATTGATGGAGAGTGTGAGTCCCTTCTATAACTTCTAGGATACTTGTTCCCAGTGCCCATGTTTGCTTCTGATTTAATGCAGTGCTGAGAATGAGCCGTGTTCCCAAGCTGCTGTGTGAAGAAGGGGCAAATATGTCATCTCTGCTAGCTGAAATCTTCAAGGTCACAGAAGGGATCAAGCAGAAAGCAGAAGGGACTATAGTAAAGTGACCTGGTAGTCACAGGATTTTCATTTGTTTGCAGAGGAATCCTGTAGATATGTGGATATGCTGTACAGAGAACAAAAATTTATGTTTGTGGTACTCTGATCCTTTGTATTGCTATTACAGGTCCAGCACAGGCTGACCTTAGCCAAACATGGTTACCCATACCTGGCCACCCAGAATTTGCTCCTGGAAGTATGTGTGACCTGGCACTTCTTCTTTCTGCACCAAGGACAAATTTCATTCAATTTCACTTCTTGTAAGCACTAATAATGGATCCCTCCCTGACAATCCCCAGCAGGCACAAAGAAAATAGGTTCTAGGTTTTCTGTCTCTTCTAAGCAGAACACAAGATCATGCAGAGGAGCAATGAAGAATTTCAATATGGAAAGGTTAGGTCAAAAAGGTGACTCAATCCACAGAGAGAGAGAGACCTGTCTTTGCTCTATAGGTAAAATTCACATTTACAGCAGTTCCAGTGTTTCTTCCCACTTTACCCACACCCCACTCTGCCATCATTAACTCTCCAGCCCAAGTACTGGGGGTCAGAATCCTTCTCCGATTTGTCCAGCCAGTTATGGGCATATATTTCTGCATCCCAGCCCAGGAGACAATATTTTCCTTTGGGATAAAAGAGAGCACAGCTTTCCCACTCCCTGCCACACCCTTGCCCCCTCCCTTAACCCACTCTGTATATCCTAGGTGCTATAACATCCATTGGTTCACTAAAATAAATGAAAACTCCAGTTACTCCTCATCTTTGGTAGGTTTTTATTTTCAGGACCCCATCAAAAAAAAAAAAAAAGGTGAAATAAAATTAAGAAGACATGTTGGTATTAGTTTTAAAATTCTGTGGCAATAACTGCAGCATGTTTGAGCTGGAAATTATTTACTTTCTCTAATCCTCAAAATAAGCCAAATAAACCTAAACTGCCTCCCTGCAAAGGTGACTCACTTTTTCTGTCTGTTTAGAGCTGGCTCTGATGATCCTGAATATTTTTCCATGACTGAAAGGAAATAAAATTCAGCCTTCTGTGACTGCAGCTCTGAAAAGGCTTGGTTTCTTCCAGCTAGTTGCAGTGACTTTAGAAGCTGTGTAAGGAAAAGATGCTATGGCTGGAAATGTAAAAGAGAATTAAGAAAGACGAGGCACAAGTCTGCTTCTGACTGGGTGAGGGACACCAGTCAAGTTATGAGAACTTGAAAATTTCCCTTCTGTTCAAGCCTGACTATCAGGTATGCTGCACAAATGCACTCTCTGCTACGGATTTTCCACTCTGGCCAGAGCCTGCAGCTGAGGATAGTGTTAACAAAGAACTAGGGGTTGGCTCCTTGGCTTAGGATTCAACCCTATGCAAATCCCCATGGAGATTTTAAAAGCAGCTTGAGGTAACATTAGCCTTTGAGTTCCTTTAAACTCTACCATCTGGCTCCTAATGACAAACAAACTGAGCCCAAGAGCGATGGTGTTCCTTCCAGCTGCACCCTGTCTCACCTCCCATGCTCCCCTTACCCTGGCATTGCAGAGGGAATTCACTGATGTTGGATTCAACTCTGCATCAGCTGAAAGTATCCCTACAATGAAGCCTCCTCCTGCTGAGGGCATTTGGCAACTCATTGCCCTGCCAGCATGGCTTAGTATTTTTCAAGAAGAGTTTTAGAGAGAGATATTGATTTTTCAAGTCAATGCTACAATGAAAATACTTGGTTTTGTTCTCAGCCTAGTTGGTTTTGTCTTTTTAAATATTATGGTCTCCTGAGAAATCATCTCTATTTGAATTTCAGGGAAGATTTATTTTTATTTTCTGCAAGTCCAAAATGTACATTTTTATAAATCAGTGAAGGAAGTGCTTGATCTCTGTTCTGCTTGGTCCTCTGTAAAATCGTGTACTCTGATTTAATACAAGAGTTGTCTGTCACTGACAATGGATGACTCCACCTAACGGAACTGTTGACGCACAAAAGTTATTTCCATCGCATGTACAAGCTAAAGAACGTGTTTTGCAGATGCAATTAGTTTGAAAGAAACCCTGTGTATCCCATAGAAAAAATTAGAACACAGCAAATCCAGGTGAAACAGAATGGCAGTTCAGCCTCTTTGTCTGTCAGAATTGCATACAGAGCAGAGTTGTTCAGAAATAAGACACAGGGACTGCTCCACCCCCAGAGTTGCAAAGCCAACTGCACAGTGCAGGGGTGCTGTGGACCCACCTTGGATTGGAGAGGTAATTTCACCTTAAAATCTTCAGTTACAGAATCACACAATACACTAAGTTGGAAGGGACCCACAAGGATCATTGAGTCCAGCTCCCTGCCCTGCACAGAACCATCCCCAAGAGTCACACCATGTGCCCAATCTAGTGAATAGCTGCTGTGAATGACATTGCCAGTGCCTTTGGCTATAATAACCTCTTAAAAGGCATCCAAAATCTGTGTGGAGAAGTGTCATAGTGTCAGTCACCCTGTTAATTACCTGGACTGGTGCTGGGAGGAGGAAGGAAGGGAGGTGAGCTCTGATGTGTCAGGGCTGAGGTAGGTACCATTCCCTTCACTGCAATTTTGGCTTATCAGATGTACATTGCTTGACACCTGAGCCTTGGTGAAGGACAGAAAGAACATGTCTGATGTGCCTTCTGTATTCAATGCCTTGTAGGAAAGCACAGCTGATGGGGTTGCTTAGTAACACCTTGTATCAGTATGTTTGCATCACTACTTCAGGAAGAAGCACGGGCAGGTGCCAGGACCACAGTGTGCAGGGCAGGGTGTAGGCACAGTGGCTCACTATCTTGCAGAGCTTCAGGGCTGTTTCTCCTAAAGTCTATGGCACTGACTTTATTTTTTTTCCCCTTTCTCTCTGGAGTGGGACAAAGGCTTGATCTAATCTGTGGCTTGGCCTTCATAAAGGTCAGTGAGTGTTCAGGCCTGACCCTTTTGAATGTTAGAAGCGATGCTTGGCTGTTTTCGTTACTCATGTCTTGCATTACTGAGATACTTGGATATAGGATAGTGTTGGAGCTTAACATGTGAGGATAGTTGGCATCAAGTTCAGGCAGTGGCAAAGCAAATAATAGGATTTATTAAATACCTGCTTGCTGTCTAGTCAACAAACTCGCCAGCCAGCAGGCAGTATCCAAACAAATGCCTGGGATCTTTGGACTGCTAAGGCTGACCTCCAGTACCTGAGCAAGCAGGAAGGCATTATAGGATATTAGTAAGGACAGGCACCACATGCTCCTTTGAGACCCAGCCATCAGTGTGCTGCACAGGTACACTGGCAGAACAATTGCACAGTGTCTGTAATGCTACATAACAACTAAATAGCAAAGGTTTCCATACCAATGTGCTTGCCATTAGGTTTTCTTAGTTGTGCTCCCACCTACCTTGGCTTCTCCCCAGAGTTGGAGGAGTGGGATGACACTGTCAATTATTCTATTTGTGCTCTGTCCTCAGTCAGAAACTCTGCCCATTATTCTAGGGAAGACAGCTGTTTTTGTTGGAATGAATGGCTGCAAACAAGTTAACAATACTGACACTTAAATTGACATAATTAGGCTTCAGAGTCAGTACCCACAGATACCTGTGAGAGGAGCTGATATTTATCATAGCTCTTTCAGTTCTTTTGCAAAAGAATAAGATAAAGCTGCACTGGGGTATAACAACAACAACAACAAAAAAAAAAAAAAAAAAAAAAAAAAAAAAAGAAAATGAAAGAAAGGAAAAAAAAAGGTGGTTTGTAACCAAGGATTATCACTTTGATAAGTGAAAGCTGAAGAGTCTTATAGTCTCTGCTGGATGCTGCTAGAAGATGTGCTCCAGTGCACTGTTAGCTGCTAATGCAGTGTGACCCTCCTCCTGCTTTCTAAAATATTTTCCTCATAATCTCATGGTTTAATTGTTGAGTGTGTTTTACATATAACCCACCTGCCTTTGCTTTTTACCTTTCTTTTTCTCATTTTTTAAAATCCTGTTACAACTCTTTCCCTTTGTTAGGCATTTTATCTTGTTGTAATGCAAAATTTTAGGTCCTGGCATGCAACTTTTTGTGGTTTTGTGTGAAATCTGTAGCTGTCTCCTCTGTGCCTTCCTCTGTTTCTGTAGTATGTTGCTGTTATTCCCTGCCTGTGTAGTGTTATTGAGTGGAAGCCTTGTTTACAGTACACTACCTGAACAAACAAAATGAATTATCATACAGGAAAAGAAATATCTTTCTAATAAACTCTATAACTCCTTTGCTGGTTTACCTGGAAACAGCTCTGAGCAGCCTGATACTGGCAAAGGTGCCTGGAGGGATTTTTTTTTGTTCCTGTGGAGCAATTGTAACACAGTGCAGACGACCAAGCTCTGTTTGTGTAATGAGACCGCTGGAGGTAGAAGTAGAGCCACAGACTGTCCTGTGCATAAGAGATGCTGAAATGCTCTTTAAAAAGACCTACATAATTAAAGTACTTCACATTTTCCTGGAACACTGGCTTTGTGCTATTGGTTTCCTGACAAGGAAGTCTGTTTAATGTGTTTGATTTATTTTATTTTACTTTATTTTTTAGCACTGCTGGAGCCAGGGTGTAGTATATCCAGAAGCAATAGAGCTTTTATAGGGATCTGTATCTTTCAAGCTGGCATTTGCCCTTTTGCAACTAAAAAAAAAATTCTGAAGTCTTCCTAATGCTTAGTGTATTCCCCAAGTCAGCCACAGAAGTCTGAGGGCCTGTAGTCCAAGGCACACCATAGATCCAGGCTGTCCTCCAGGACAGTTGTTTGAAAACAATGAAGAGTGCTGGAAATGCAGAAGTCTGAGAAAAAAATCCTCCAAAGACAAAAGATACTGAAAGATACTTATGTTGGGAGCTGACCTGAGGAGCCAGGGTGTAAGGTTTTTCTTTGGCTCTTCCTGTATTTCCAGGTTGCTTAGATCCAAGCCCTTGTGGTTGGCTTAGGTTATTCTCCCCTTTCCCTACAAAAGAAGAAGCTAGAATAACAAGTGAGGAGGAAGAGAAGAAAAGCCGTAGGAGAATGATAGAACTGCAGTACTTGGCTGCCCAAAGGCCACTCAGGACTGCAGTGATCCCTGTTGCATCAGGCAGCCTGCCCAGAGCTGAGGGAAGCTTGAAACTTCCTGTTCCAGAGGTGCACTTTCCCAGAGTGCCTCAATGCCCAGTTCCTGGGGGTTGACTGCCAGGTCCAGGCTCATTGCCACAGCTCTAACTAGTAGGTGTGGACTCTGCAAGCTCATTTCTCCACACTGGCCCCCAATGTCTCTGCACTCAAAACAAGGGCTTTCAGTCCAAAAGGGCATTTATTGTAGATTAAAGAAACCATCAAGAAAGAGAAAAAGAGAGAGAGAGAGCTCAGCATGGTTATCTTAAGTTTCTTAATGTGAGAAATTATTCCAGCCTCTCGCAAATTAGCCAACCCAATCCATGGACTAAAGAGGCTGGCTGGCTTTCAAAGAAAATAGTGGAGAAAGAGCCTAGCAAAGAGAAAACATTCATTACTCCATGCTTGTGAAGACAAAGAGTATTTTAAACCTCAGTCCTGTCAGTTGTTCTAGATGGGCAGATATGTTTTGCTAGTCAAAAATCAAAAAGGGAAAAAAAGAATTAAAAATGTGAAGACTCAGGAAGACTGGGCTGGTTTTTTATTTTATTCAGACCAAATAGTGAGCAAAGCCCTGATCTCTGAGGTAAAACATGGCTTTCTCCCCACCACAGACTATATTTGAGCTTCAGAGATGTATCAGAAGCTAATTTACAACTTGGTATAGGCTACGTTATACAAAACTCAGGCATAAAATCAAAGTATCCAATTAAGGAGGATGATCTTTGGAAGTGTGTTTAGTGGTAAAGGTGGCAGATTAATCCTTCAGTCAGTCAGTCTCCCTCTTCATTCTTGAATCATCTAAGATGCCCAGACTCTCTGCTTGTGCCGATAAACTGAGATAAACCGGTGTGTAAATGGTAGACATCCCCTATGGCATTGAGGTGTAGGGAAGGAGTGCGTTCTCAAATTAGCATAAAAGGGAGCTCTGGTTATCTGCAGCTCTGGTTTGCTCAAGGTTATTTGAACATAGTGGATTGCACTGGATCTTTTAGGGATGCCTGGTCCATGTGGCTCCCTGTAGTAATGGCTGCTTAGGGATGTAACTGGAGGACTCACTGAGATACTTGAACAGGAGTAAATATCTCTGGCATCTCTGTGCAGTCCTTAAATGAACTCAAGAGACAAGTCTCCCATTCCATTATCCTGCAACTGAGACACAACTTTTTAGCCCTTGGTTGAGCTGACAGCAGAGTCTTAAGCAGCTGGCTGGGAGTAGAATGTGAACAAGGGGCTGGACCAAAGCTACATCTGTTTACTTAGGACTGAAAAGGCCAAGGCAACCACATCAGCTTTGCTTCTCCTGCATAATATCAAGTCACAATCAGGGTTTTGATGTTTGTCCTGAAAGATGAACCAGTACACCTGCCGTAATGTCCATGCACAAGCCACGTCCCATCCCACTCATTCTTGGGCAGAGTAGAGGGTGCTCTTGAAAGTTTAGAGTTTGCTGGGGTATGAGATAGTTGGTTTCTATTAATTTTTCAGCACCCATGGGGTGAACGGCCCTTACAAGCCTCTCCATTCCAAGTGTTATACTCGTCCTCTACCTTTTCTCTCCAAGTATCATTTACATGTATACAATCAGCAAAATATAGAAAAGATCTGCTAGAAAATAAAACAAACAAAAACCAAACAAGTAATCCTCCTTCTCCTCTCTCAAATGTACCACAGCTGATCTATGGGAACAAGTGAGGAAAAGAAAATGATCCACAACACATATTAGTCACATCATTATTGCCTTATTACTGGAAGTTACTTTGATTTTTCCCAGTGAAAGAGTAAAGAGCCTGCACAAAGCAAACACTGAATACTTTTCACAAACACTGAATACTTTTCAACTAAAGCATATTTACATTTTAGATATTGAGTGCTTATAAGCCACACTCTCTTTGCCACAGACCTAGAGGGTAAACAGCTTTTTTGATGCAAGGGTCAAAATTCCATCTAAAAAAAAAAAAAAACAAAACCTGTAGCAAACTATTTTCTTCAGGGTTTCTTTGAACTTCATGCCATCTTCAAGAATGTTGAGTGCTTTTCAGTTTCAAACTTCTTCATGTGCACCTTTCAATTAATTTTTAATGGCCATGAAAGAAGAGTGAATATTGTTCTCACTTCATATTTGAGGAAGATTTGGACTGACATGGCTTGCTGAAAGTGGTGAGAGGAGCAGGTAAGCCTTCTGTTTGGCATAGTTGGATAGGTCTTTCTTCAAATCTTAAACAGAGCACAGGTGAGTTGGATGTAAAGGCTGTCTTTTATCGGTTGCCAAGATCATGGATTTTTACTCTAAATCAGAGCATGTAACCAGTGTTAGAGGCTGTACAAATGGGATCCATGAAATAGGTATTTCTAAAGAGGGACCTGGAAAGACTTAATGTGCCAACAGCACCAGTGCTGGCATTTTGCTCAGTAATTGGTTTCTTTGCACCATTTATGAATGGAGAGAAAAAAGATGTTGTCAGTCATTTAAAAAAGAAAAAGAGAATTGTTGATGTATAAATGTATAATGCTCAAGCAGGCAGCAGAGGAGACCTCTTAATTCCAAAAAAACCTGCAGTGGGACAGTGCCATATGTTCAAAACATATGGACTGATGATATAAAATGCTTCTGGAGGGTGCTCCAAGGCATTAGACCTTGTGTGGCAACATTCAAAACCAGAATGTAAAAGACCCGTGGTGGGGGTAGGACAGAGCTAACTGCTGTGCAGACATGTTAATGAGGCAAGTGGAGAGTTAATGGACTACTGATTAAGCACGTTTTAGACATTCACTTAACTAAAGGAAATATTTTTGTGCTGCTGCTCCTTACCCAGGAGGTCAGAGATTTAAAGCCATAAGAAGCATCCCTGAGGGTTATTAAGCCATAACCTTTTAGATCTTCCAGGAATGAGCATTCAGCAATGTGCCATTAGCCTGTGAAATCGCATGGTCTTTTTACCCTCCCTTCCTCCAATTTCTGTTACATTCACCTGCTGGGTCTTGTCTTAAATTAGACTGTGAGCTCTTCCTGGCTGTCTTTGTATTTGCATAGAGACTAGCACAATGGGGCCCTGATGCTGAATGAGGATTTTGGATCCTACTATAATACCAACATATGAGTAATGAATAGCTAATAGTAATAATAATAATAATAGCGTAATAGCATCTGCTTTGTGTGTAAGCTGCTTCTTTTTTTTTTTTTCCACCTGCTCTCATTTGTGTGAGTTACCTCACCCTCAGTGGCTTGAGCACACAATATCTATTCTTATTTTGTTTTTGTGAATTGAAGTGTCTCTGGTGTAGCAGGCAGGCTTACACTGATGTGCCAGGGAAGAGCAGAGCCCTTGCAGGAAGAAGAGGGTGTATGACAGGTACCACTGACATTCGGTCAGGTCAAATAACACTGTTGTACCTTGAGTCTCAAGCTTCAGCTGAGCTGCCTTTATAGATGTTTTGGTAGCCCCTCTGCTGTGGTTTATTCTGATTCTTGTGACCTTTCCAGCTCTGTTTCTTGCTTCACAGTTTCAAAAGGAGAGGATGCCGAGGGCAGTTTTACAGAAGCCCATACAATAAACAGGAATGGCTTCTCTAAGGGAATATTGCCTCAGCTGAAAGAGATTTCTCAAGAGACAGATCACCATACCCTCAGAGGGAATAGACTGGCAAAGCAGCAGAGGCAGCTAATGTAAAAGGAAAACCAACTTTTCACTAAAATTGTATGTGTCAGAATTAAAAGATTAAGAGAAAGAATAGGGTACAGTTATTTACCTCTGAACTGCCATCCATGGTCTAGCTCTGATTACAGTTCTGTGTAAGTGTTCAGAAGCTTCTAATGGCTGCCTATTTTCTCAATTATCTAACCTTTTAAAATTGAGACAAATGTCTTCAGTGGCTGGGGTTTTGGTTTTGGGGGATTTTTTCTTATGTTAAGGCGGATGCTTAGCCCATGTAGTTGCACGCATCTTCCCTTTGCATTACCAATCATTTTTGATTTCTGTATTGTCTCTTGAATTTTTTTCTTCCCCTTATCCCTGTGAAGGTGACCCATTGTTACTTAGCTGATATGGGTAATGAAGAGTGAAGCTTTGCTTGAATTTGTCATTCCCAATCCAGGTGAAAATGAGGAGACAGTAGAATCCTTACAGGGAAGTCTTACACTGCAAAGATCAGCTCTATAAGGGACCTTCTGTAGACCCTTTTACCCTTTTTACCCTCATGCCCTCCCCTTGCATTGTTTTGTAGTAACTTCCCTGCTATCAATTCTTCTACTTCAGAGCCAAAGAATGGCCCAGAACTCCCTTACTAACAGTCTGAAGAAGAGGAACTACTGCCAAAAGAATACTCTGTCCCTCACATCTACATATCAGCTGGAGATCTGATTGTGCCCTCAGGGAAGCAGTGTGGAACTTTGTGTTTGGATCTGTGCATCCATTCCCCGTTTCAGGTGGGAGATTGGGAAGACTGTAGTCTTGCAGAAAAACTAAAAAAAGACTGTTGTCTTCTACAGTCTAAAGGAAGGAACTAAAGGAAGATGTAGTCTTGCAGAAGAACAAAAAGCTTGGCAGTGCATTGCTGTCCCCTGTTCTCGCAGGTGTGAGAACTCCATTGACTGCCTTGGGGTATATTCTGAAGATAACCATGAGTTAGTCTGCCTGTCTGTCTGAAGGGATACACTAAGAATGGGTCTTTCCCAGTGTAATTTTTGTCTGGAAGGAGACTCTGAGAGGGGTGTAGAAAAGGAAAGAGATAACCCCCAGGAAAGTCAAACTATCTATTTATTTAGTTATGTGTTTTGGGTTGCGTTTTGCATTAATCGCTGCCACACACAGGAGCCCTGTAATTTATTATTGGTGATAAGTGTGGACAGTAGCTATTATTTTTGTTCCCTGTTCTAAAATGTGGCAAGCAGGGACACTTAGATTTATGGAACATGCATTATTCAAATCTCAGGGCCCAATGGCTCAGCATGAACAATTCCAGCTATTTCCAGAATCTTTCAGCCTTTCCTCCTTTATTCCTCCTTGTTTTTCCCTTCCTTTATTTTTCCTTTCCTCTTTTTTTTTTTTTTTTTTTTTTTTTTTTTTCCCTGTTAGGCTGGATTAGGACAAGGGGAGTTTATTTAGGCAGGGGTAGCTGCAGTAAAACTCGTGCTTCTACACCAATGACAGGACAGGTCTCACAGGGAGTTCACAGAGAAATGCAGAGGGGCCTGATTAATGTCCATTATGAGGAACTGGAGGAAAAGGTGGTGTGTGTTTGGATAGATGTTATAAAATACTGATGTAGGGAATATTTTCCTGGGTCAGAGTCTTCTTTATTTATTTTTTAACTGCTGACTTTCTCTGGAACTGTTGTGCTGAAACAAAGACTGTAGGTCTCCACCAAAGTTGGTGTCCAAGGCACTAAAGCTACTTAATCTCTCATTGTCAAGAGGAAACTGCCTTCCCATGTGCCTGAAATCACTCACATCTGCCCTCATTGTCTATACAGGTGGATTTCACATCGAGGATCTAGATACCTCCACTCCCTTCTTTGGTATAAACTACAGGATTCTGCAGTGTTATTGGTTATGCCAATGAAGAACTGTGGGAGGTTAGGGACTGCCCCTGGCAAAGATCTCCTCTAGCTAGTGCATAGATTTTAGCTAGTTTCTTCTTCTAGCTGGTTGCAACTGCTGCTTAATGAATAGCAAAGAATTTCTGCAGGAAGGCAGAAGAGTTGTTTTCTAGGAAACGCCTACTTACATGCAGTTAAAAGCAAAAAAAAAAAAAAAAAAGTCTGATGTAGAGCCATGGGAAAGCTAGTAAATTTTGAGGAGCCTTCACACCAAGTGATAAAATCCAGTGGTGGTAGCAAAACTAAAAATGAAGTCTTTATCACCAAGAATAATGTATGGGGGCCTAAACAGGGCAACAGCATGGATGGGAAAGAATAATCAAAGAGTAATGCTCCAAGCAGGAGCAGAATCTCAGCAAAATGAAATTATGAGTAATTTTTATCAGTGACTTGATACCACCTAGGGAAGTCCAAATAACACCTCGACTACACACAATGTGCTGAAGTCTTACAAGCGTCCATGAGAGCACATCTATGTCACCTGGGGTATGTTTGTATTGGAATGCCTTCCTTCTGTGCAGCAATGGAAATGATCTGTTCTAGTAAAACCTTTGTACATATCAATGCAGGTACATCTGCTGTGGGCTTGTAGGATAAAACCACTGCATTTTCACACGTTGCCCTTGTCTCAAATTACATACTGCCTTTAAAACTGCTGTTGGAAATAAGTTGACAGAAACCTGCAAAACACAAGAGACAGCAGAGAGCCGGAGAAGACAGCCAAGCTAAGGAGGCTCAGAAAACTGGATCCTGAGGGTTTATTTCCTCTGCATTAGTTCACACTGATTTTATCTGCCCACCTGTTAAACTGTAGAGTGGAGAGCCAGGGGGCCTTAATACTCATGAAAATATAATACATGAGTAACAATATGCTTCCTTACCCAACATGATTGTATTTGCTTAGCCTGTTTGTGTACCTGCCAATGAGCCCTGGCATTCTTGTTATTCCCACACTAAATCACAGCAGAAGAAATCTTATTTTTTTTATTCTTTCTATTGAGACTGATAGGATATGCTCCCAGGGCCAAGTATTCTTTAAAGAACAAGCAAGTCAGAATTGGGGGGAAAAGAAGATAAATAACATGCAGCAGTGTAAATGGCAATTCTGAATTAAAATGGATTGGGGAAAATCAATGGAATATCATAAATTCTGTCTCTGTGTGGGGAAAAGTGTTGTAAGCTCACAGACAAGCAGTTGTCATAGGTTTGTGTGGGCTCTATCAAAATACCAATTCCTGATAGAGCCTTTAGTGAGGCAGATTTCAGGTCTCAAAGACATAAGCATGTTAACTGTTTGTGTTTGGGAGCCTCCGAAACATTACAGTGAGGAGACACAGCCATGCTTTTGATACTTTAGGAAACAACAGAAATCAATACTAACTCAGAATTGGACCAAAGTTAGAAGTTCTGATTGCAATGCTGCTGAACTTTGACATGTCATCTGGAACAGAACTTTGTGGTTTGTGCCTTTCTATAATAGGATTACTCTGAATTATCCAAACTGAAATTGAACACACATAGCAGTGGCATATGGGCTGGAGAAACAGTTTATCAGGCTCAAGCAAATGTTTGTAGCAGCTAATTTCTTGAATGCACAATAAGTAGTACTGGCTCCCATTTTAGGCACTCTGGATATAGTTCTGAAACAGAATATTGCATCTGGTTGTAGTATTTTTTTGGTTTTGTTAGGGCTTTTTGTAGTTGTTTTTTCTTTAAAGTATAAAAATAAAAATTAGTCACAAACAAGGATGGAAGGTTGGAAAAGCAAGAACAAACAGATGATAGAAAATTATTTTCTAGGAAAGTATCTGAGCAAATTGAGTATGCTGCCATGCGAAGCTTTGATGAGATTAACGCATACCTGCAGAGTTATTTTATTTCCACAAACTTGCATTTTTATAGAGATTTTCCAACACAGCTTTTTTCTAACTGGTGTTGCTTATTGTGGTTCAGTCATTATGAGTGACTCGAATAGACCAAGTCTGTTGTCTTCCCAGGGGCATCACTTGAAGAGTGACATGACACAAAACTTCAAATAAGTAGATTATTAAAAACTCAGATGATAGTTTTAAGAGTCTAGAGGGAAATGTAAGGATATTGAAATCCTTACAATGCTTTGTATTTTATTTATAGTGTTAGGATAACGCCTAGAGGTGAAATACTGTTCCTGTCCCAAATCTGGTACGTTTTGAAAAGCAAAGGCTCGAAAGTGTGTTAACAGGCTGCTATCAAGTATCTGCAAAGTATTTTCTCTGTCTGTGAATGAAAGTGAGAACACAAAACTGTGTGGCAATAAAAGAGGTGACATGGAGGTTAGAATAGCCGGCATACATACAAATTTTAAATGTTCTCAAAACTTGAACCAAATCTTATGGGCTGTATTTACATGAAGAAAGGGGAAAAAGACAAGATGATCAAGGACAATCATACACTTAATTGCATCAGCAGTACCAATAGTATGTGCCAGAGATTTATGGCAATAGGTATAGTGGAGAGATTAATGGATTTATGGGAGAAGAATAATTACTGACATGTATAAAGACAATTAATGTGTTATTTATAATGTGGTTCTTTGAAAAGTGTCTGAAAAATGTTTATGTTGGTAGGTCCCGGTTGGCATCGGTGAGGATTGAATTTACTCCTTTCTGATTCAGGCACTGGGGTATGGGGAAAGATGTCCTGTTTCAGCAGTGGTTGAGTAACCTGGTGCTGCCCAAGCACTCTGGGAGGCACCTTCCTTGAAACCACAGCCCATGCTGTTAGGAGTGTATTAATTAAATCCAGCACCTCAGTCTTTGTTGACTAACCTAGCTTCTATATTCCCCAGATCTGTCCCTTCCCCAGTTAGGTCTTGACTTTTAACAGCTTTCCTTTCTCTATATATTTCTGATCCTTACATGGTACAGCTGTTCTTTTCTTTTTCAGCTGTGAGGGATGTTTCAAGGGTAAGGTTGCTTTTATTTCTTCCCTACAGCTGTCTTTGTCACTGTAACTCTCAAGACACTGCTAACCTAATTCAAGAGTCCCTGGTTTTGGAGATGGTCTTTCAGTCCAGTGGAGACATTTGTACCCAGTTAGTTCTGGCAGAGTTCAGCAGGTAACATGCAAGGGACTTGCCTCTACTCTGGATTCTTCTTCTCTCTTAATAGCTATGGTTTGTTCCATCTATCACTGCCTCAGTTTCTCTATTTGTAAAATTAGTATAATAATAAAGCCTAAGCTTACCTAGAGCAGTTGGCATATTGAGGATCTTAAAGATGTGATGCCTGCAGATGTGGAAGAAAAGCTGTATTGCATGCTGAAGTAAAGAATGCTTATTATACTAAATTTCTCTCAGAATACCTCTCAGATTCCTCAAGTGATTTTCTTGTTTTCATCCTAAACTGATTAGTAGAGTTCCCTTAGCACACACTTAAATTTTTGCAAGCTCTGGTGCCAAACATCCATTATTTCAGACAAATATTATAGACCTTCCAATGCTGACAACCTCTCAGAGGTTTTCAGAAGGAAGAAAAGAAATCTTATTTAATTACCTGCCAATTTGTTTTATTTAGGGTAGCTGCTGTTTAGATAGGTGTAGCGGGATAGAAGAATGTCAGTGGGCTTTTCTAGAATGAAGTTGAAAGGATCAGGTATCTCTGTGACCCACAGCTTGTAGATTAGTAATGTCAGTGTATGTAATAAAGCCATCTTAATGGGCACCTCATTTACACCCCACATCTGTGTTACACCCCACTTGTTGCCCACTTGACTGCATTTTGCCACTCATCTGTTCCATGCTGAAGTTGTCTCCTGAAGACCAGTCACTTTTCTGGATTTGAGGTGGATTATTAGGGATCTGGTGCTATTAAAGGCATGATATTGTGATGTGCAAGGACTCGAGTTGGTTATATCATTTGATCTTTCAGAGTCATAGCATGACTTTTGCATCTAACAAAACAGAGCAATACTTAGGAGGAATGCAGAGTAGGAGGTCTACCATCTCCATGGGCATCAAACACGAGAAAAAATAGAGATATTACTCTATAATTCTTACCTAAAGAGTTTCATGAGGTGTGCCTTGTTTTTTGAGGTACATCCTCTTCCAAACTATTGAAATTAGATGAGCTTCCCTGAGAAATATAAAAACCAGCTGCAGTTTATCTTTCTGCACATTGAAAGCAACATCATAACTGTTCTTTAAATCTTTGTGTGCAATCAGCACTGGGAGTAAAGCTTCTGGCTAGAACTAAGCTTGAGAGATGAGGCAGCTGAGCTGCTGGAGACCATGCTCACACAATATTGCTGCCTTCAGTCATTGGCAACTGCTTCTGTCTTTTCTTGGACTCTTTTACTGCACTCAAGGAAAATGCTTTTCCTTACCTCCATTGTCATAGGCAGAACAGTTTCTGCTTGGGGAATTTTACTAAAATTTATTGCCATAACTTGTTATAAGTTAACATAGATTAATTCCTGGTTTGTGTATGGGGAAGGAAGGAAAGGAAACAACAAAATGAATGCAAGGAGAAAACCCTTTCCTCCCTTTCCCCAGGCTCAGCTCCAGTCCAACATCTCCCCTTATCCCCTTAAGTTACTCTGCTGTGCTGATTGGAAAGAATGTGTGTGTGGTTGGGCTGTAAAAGTCTCAATTCAGGGTAGCTACTGCAGCCATTTTGCTCTGCAGTTTTGTCCCATCTCCTTAAATACTGAATATCTCCTTCTTCTGTGTAATTATCAAGACCAGTGTGGAATGACCAGGAACTTTGCTCTGTAAAATTAGGATTGAAGACATGAGCATCCTGCGGTAGCTCAAGGTCAGGGACATGGCATGATGCAGGGCTCCTTCAGCTCTTCCCCTGAGATTTGTTGGAGGAGAGCTGCATGCCTCTGCTTTGTAAATCAGTTTACTAGGGGCTGAAAGAAAAAAGTCTAGAAAGCTGGTATATTTGACATTGGATGGGAAGATCTCCCCTTGAAGTTGTCCTAAGACCTTCTGAATAATGAAGCCTGTCATAGATAGACAGATAAAGACCAACTGCTTGATAATGGCAGCAATAACATTTTATCATTGGTAGAAAATATTCCATGAGAGGCCTGATAACATAGCCAGGGATCATGTATGACTTATTCACCTGATGCTGGCATCTCCCCTTCAAAATAGTTTCTGTGGGCAACAGAATGCAGACTAGCAAAGTGTTTTGCCCTGGAGAGGAGAGCAAAAGCTGGGCCTGGGCTGTCCTTACCAAAAGGAGAAGAAGAAGCAACCAGCAACATTTCTGGGAGTCTTTGCTAGGACCAGGTGGACTTTAGAGAGAGCTGAGAAAAGTAGATGGCAGAGTAGTGTGTAACCAAGAGTTCACTTCAGAGCTAACTCTGCAACAAGGGATTACTTTACTCATTTCATCAGTGTTGCTTTAAAGAGGGGAACCTTTTTTGACAGTCTGCCCTTTTCACAGTCTGTTTGTGTTTGTCAGCCTAATTTGAGCTTTAAAAAAACCCTTGCATCAGTGTGAGTATCACAGTGGGAACTTGAGGAAGCTGGAGATGCCTGAGTATCTGTCAGGTAAAGGTTGTTTGTGCTCATCACCAAATGGACTGTGCACGGTTTGGGATCATTGGGGTACCTCTCCTTTCTTTGGGAAGGTCTGGGACTGGGAAACCAGAGGGACTGATATGTCAGCTGTGAGTTCCATCAGGGCAGCTTTTGGGGCCTTTTCACTAGAAGAGCATCTGTTAGTGGGGGTAAAGACAAAAACTCACCAGCAAGACAGAAAGGGAGAAAGAAGCATTGCAAGCTGTTCTGTTGATAGAAGCGACTTGAAAGTGTAGAAGGACACCATCAAAATTCTAAATTATCTGTCTGGTTTTGATCACATTATGCACATGACCCGTATATGCTTAAGATTTGCTAGGATTCTTCTTTCATTCATGTTCTGCCTGTTCAGCACAGTGCATTTCTGTACATTTTAGGTATCTTCTTCTCTATTATTTAAACCCTTATGAAACAGAGCCTGTGTTTACCCCTCAGAAATCCCTTAATTGTGGATGCTGTTTCCCTGCAGTAAATGTGGCCCTGGAACACACCAGTATGTACACAGTGTCATGTACTACAGCAGGCAGATACAGAGACTTCTTTGAGCTAAAATTGTATAGCATTTCTTTTCTTCCTTTGCCACTATGTCTTCTAATACCACTGTGAGAAAAGCTTCACCTGTCTACATTGAGTATTTCACCTCAGCAGCTAGGGTGAAAGCAGCTATGTTTTTGCCATAGAACACAAATTATAATTTTCCTTCCATCCAGGCTCTCTTCTGTGATTTCATATTTATGACCACTGCAGTCCAGCAATATTATGGTTGAAGATCAGGCATTTGTGCTGGGAAGGATCATGAAAAGAATTTTACTCTCTCTGTAACATGCAGTCGACCATTACTGCTGTTGAAATAACATACGTTTTGATCTCTGCTGTGTTTGTTTCTCTCACCATTCAGTCAGGGCTCAAAGGTGACAGAAAAAGCAGATTGTCCTTTAGTTTAATAGGTTGCCCTGCTGTTTTCTGATGCAGAGATCCCTGGCTTAATTTATTGCTGGAATGGATTGCTTCCAAATAAGGATAATCCCCCTCATGCTGTTTCTTCACTTGGTTACCTTCCTGTTCTTTTCACTGGCAACATCCGCCTCTGCAATTCTGGCTTATTCTTGCCAGAAGACTCTTATTCATTTGCTGTGGTTATTGTAGTTATGGTCCTAAACCTGCAATCTTCAGTAGCTTAAAACTTTCTGAGACAATTGCTTCAGGGGCTTGAATTTTTGATCATATTTTCAACCCAAAAGTGAGTTCCAGAAGAGGAATCTGCTTGGCTGTGTTGGTAGTGAGGATTCTGAAATCATGGGGGTTTTGTTTTTGTTTTGTTTTTCTGGCTAAACACATTGAAAATAATTACTTTGTGATCATCTCCTGCTTGCAGGAGGATGTGCCAGAAGTCTGCTATCATGAAATTCCTACAGAAAAACTGCACATAATACAAAGGCATCTCTCATAACTGCTCTTTAATAAAATCAGATGTTTCATCTGGCTTAATGTATCCCCTTGGCCCTTGAGGATAGACCCTGGCTTTTAGCAGGGTACCTGTGTCAATAAAGAGTGAGAACCACTCCGAAAGAAATGATTGGGTTTTACCTTTAAAATGTCCAGTTCTCTCAGCTCTGAAGTGGCTTTGGCCCTCTCTACTCCTGTTTGTCCCACTGCTACACTTCCTGCACTCATGTTACCGTAGAAAAGAATGTATTAGAGATGAGAGAGGTAGAACTCCAAGTTCAGTGTGAGTGGTTGCAGAGTCCAGTTCTGATTTTGTTTCTCATTCCCTGAAAAAGCAAAAGGAATAGTAGGTGATTACCATTTTTTTTTTTTTTTTTTTTTGTGGAGACTTCACATCCTCTCTTCTTCTCTCCTTTTTTTCCTGTTTGTTTTGGGGTTTGTTTATTTCCTTGGCAAGGGGGCAAGGACATTGGAAAGGAAGTTAGAGTTTTTGAAACATTCAGATTCAAGCAAACTTGTGGAAGTCGATTGCTACTTTTCACACAACCTTTTTTGAGGTTCACAGCGGAAAGGCAATGAGTCTCACTAGCAGTCTATAACTCAGGGATGTAGCACTCGGAAGGAGCACTGTAACATAATTTTAAGTCTATGCAAATTTAATTATCAGCAGCAATTCATTTATGCCAGTAATTTTCAACAAGGACTTCTTCTTCTAAATAGAGGCTGAAAAGAGAGCGTGAGAATGAATTTAAGACAGAGACAACTTGCTGCCTAACCCCAAGAAACGTTCTTATTCAAACACCTCATGTGCATACAGTGCCATGCTCTACCAGACCCTTGCCTCCCTCTGTGAGGGGCCCAAGATAAGGTTGCTCTCTGAACCTTGGCAGAATGAATTTTTCAGCTCCTGCATGATTAACATTTCCACTGGAAAGCTGCATCAACAGAGCTATTTGTTGCCTGACTAATTACTGTTATTGACAAGGGGTTCGATGTTTTTTCATGCTCAGCCTGCTCTGGTGTTCTGCTGGGCAGCGGCTGCATTAGCATGGCAGTCAGCTTTCCTGCTTTAAAACCAGAGATGGCTGTGCTGTCTCAGACCTCCACACTGGTTGCTGGAGGACTGATTGAAATTTGAAGTTGTGCTCTTCCTGTCTAGCCTTTTGACAGAATGGCTTTAAAATCTGAACGTTGCCCTGTCACCAAGGGACAGCGCAATGTTGCAACAGGTCCTGGATAAGAAGGCACTGTGGAATGGGGAGTGACTGCTCACCTGTAGTGTGAAACAAGCTCATTGATACACAGGAGGCTTCGGTCCCTGTGACTTTCAACATCTTCCACAGCATCAAACTGATATTTCAAAGAGATTAAGAACTGAAGGGAACATATGATATCCATTTAAAGCCAAGACTTCAGATTTAATGAAGACTGTATCGGAATGAGATATGATTCAGATATCAAATTACATTTGTTTAGCCCAACACAGCTTAATAAATCACAGCAACATTTAATAAATATTTATCTTCTTTTAATCACCAGTTAGTGCTTTTGCTGGTCTCTCCATTCCCTTAATGGCTCATTCCTGTGTTTATTAAATGTGATTTCCATTTCTCAAATAATCAATACATCTTTTTATATTTTATAATTTGGGCAGCTTTACTGAACTTTTGTGAGATTTAATTAAGATTAAGCTTTAATCTTTAATTTCAATATATAAATTAGCCTGCATTCTCTATTAAGACATTATTTGGTAACCTCATTTGGTTTGAAAACTTGACTGGAAATGTGGCAAGCTCAACAGTAGTTACAGTACAAATGTTAATGAACTTCAGGTGAATCTTTGGACCAGAGGAGGAACTTGACTGCAATTACATCTCCTTGGCTTATGTGGGTATGCAGTTAATAATGTGAAATGGGCAATAAGAAAGGTGGATTCTGCATGGCTGACAAAGCTTTTGTTCGGATGGGTATCTGGTGCAGCAGTAGAAGTCAGGATGAGGTCAGCTGGAAAACAGCAAGCTGTGGAAATGATAACAATTGTAAATGATGACTCAGGTGCCATACAATGTGTGGCACATAGGGAGGCTGTGAGCAGGATTGAGTCTAGCAGGGTGTTTTTTAAGCCACTTGCCCATCCCTGCTAGATCCCATGGATTCAGCCATGGCCAAGCAGTTGGAGGAATGACATTGTCTGGCTTAGGTGCAGCTGATGGGAATGGCTCTTCAGCTCTTGGCAAGACCTTGACTGCCACCAAAATCTTCCAAAACCAATGTTATGCAGCAGTTCCATACTACCTTCTCCATCATTATCAGCACCCTAATTTAAAATAATATTAATCTGTAAAGCTCTGCAGATGGTGGTCAAAGTAGAATTTACATTTCAGGGGATATGCATTTTTGTGGCACTCTGCTTGACGCATGTACACCATGAATCTCATCCACTTGCTAGCTGCTGTCCTTTCCATCAAAAAAAAAAAAAAACCACCAAAAAAACTCAAGCTAATTAAACAAATCACACAGAGGAATGCAATATAATGTTGTGGACATTTTGTCACAATTTGGGCATGCACCTGGATCCTGGGGAAAATAGGTTTCCATAGTACAGGTAGGGCTAATGTTCCCAAGGAGACTCAAGGAGTTTGTTCAAGTCAGAGATGTTTGAGTCCAGCCAGGAGCTCATATTGTTTCATAACTTTGCATTGTTGTTTTGTTTGATATTGGTCAAAAGTTAAATGACTTTTTGACTTTTCATTTGGTTTGGGATTTTTTTCTATGGGAAGGTGAAGCTCCCTGCAGAGTCTCAAGATGTGCAGAAAACCTACTTTGGTTTACCTATAGAACCAAGGATATAATTGCTAAAAAAGCCATAAGGATGAATGTAATATTTATAAAGTTAATGCACTGGTCTTTGAATGTTCTGTGCTTCTGTAACATCTGTCATGTATCGATATAATAGTCACTGAATTTTGCATGACTCCAGAACATCACATCTGCCATGGCCCTGTCTAGCAACCTACTGCCTGGAATGGTCAAAGTGCCCCCCTTCCCACACCTACACCTAATATAAGCTGTATACCCACTACAGGTGGGATGAAGGCCTTCCTGACTCCAACATGGGTGCCACTCTTGCACAAAACTTCATAAACTGATTCAGAATTCTCACTTGACAAGTATTTATTCTTGTAATATTACCTGGTCTTTAAATGCTACTCAGACAGTTTTTAAATGGGCTTTAACTCCTTCAGCCCTTGTCTGTCATGTCTTCTTGATGTTCCCTTCTCTAGCCATATGAATGTTGCAAGATACAGACACAGGTGCTTCTTCCTTCTTTTTGTAGACTTCTGCAGCACAGACATCTGTCTCACCTGGGAAACAGACACTGCTTTTAATTAGTGGAGGGCTATTCCCCTCTGATTTTATCAATGTCACTAATGCAATATAACTCATCACTTAAGCTTACTTTGATTGTTGCTCCCTTTTAGGGACCATTTTCCTTCCAATGTCTAGATGCAAATACTGCTGGAAGTGGAGGAGGTTATCTGAGGAACTTTGCTTCCCTATCCCCATCACTGGTATGGTAGTGAGCTGTCCCTCAGATTGGAAACAGGTTGAGAAGAGCAGACCAGGACACAGAATGGTATCCTTGGTGTTGCTACACAAGCTGTTTCTGAGCAATAGAATCCCAAACTCCCTATTCTGTTAGCTCTTCCATCAGAAGGCAACTGTGGGTGACAGACATGAGGAAAGAGCAGAATTTGTTTCCTCCAGTTCCACTATGTCCTGCAGTTTGCTACCCATCACAGGTTTTGAAAATGTCTGTAATGAAACTGTTTGCAGCAGAAAAGAGCTGGATTTGATCCAGGGATACTTTTAAGACCAAAACTGGTTTAGACTAAAATAATGCTTCCTAGTGTAGTCAGCAACACTGAAGTCAATGGGGAGCAGGGGAAGTATAGCTGTATGAGATTTAGCAGATTAGGTGCGTTAATCCAACACCCAGGATAATGTTCAAGTTGAATATCTAAAATAGATTACTTTTCAGACTGCTTACCATGGTTTTCTCTTTGCCTTGAGGCTCCTCAGTGGTGTCTTGTAGAGAGTAGGGAGCTTGAAAGGTGCTTGGGCTGTCTTGCAAATGGGAACTGGAGTCCCAGTTTGTGATAGTGTCTGGCTGTGATCAGCCTGTGGAACCATCTGGGGCTGTTGCCCTGCAGTGTGAGGAATGGTTTATTGGGGCAAGTTTTCTGGGTAGCAGGCTGGACATTTGGAATTATCAAGCCTATAGTATCCGCACTGAAGTCCTTTATTAATGAAACTACTTTGTTGGAAAGAGACTCTCTGGTTAGGTTAGAGGCCTGAGCTAACAATAGTGGGAGTACATGACATGAACAAGAATACCATCACTCTTACCTCCTTGCTGACATCAAGGTGCCATTTGACCTGGGGTGAGTTGGTTGTGATCTTGTAGCAAGAGTTCTGACTAAGCTGTCTTGGTTTGTGTCTCTGCATCATGGAAATAGTGAGTCTTTGCAGTCACAAGGATATTACAAGAACAATAAATTATAGCAGGAATGAGTGCTCCCTTCATTAACATCCCCCCAAATTATTAGTAGTCATCTTTTTGAAAATAGGAGACCAGGAGGCTGATATCTGTCCTCTGCCATCAGAGTATTCTGTGTGATTTTGGGGAGTTTTGCTGTAGATTTTGTAGGCCAAACAGTTCAGAGAAAATACGAAAGGGTAAAGAGGAGGAGATGGCTGCCTAAATGGGGGGAACCGTTTAAAGCAATTAATGTAGAGAAAGAGCAGTTCATCAACAGCAAAGCAGGTGAAGTCCCGGCTGGCCAGCCAGCTGTCTGCATCCATCACTGCTCTGCACCTGCACACAAACATTTTGTTGTGCATATCCTACAGCTATTCAGTACTAAGGAGGGGATGCTTGGGGAGAAGCAGAGACAGAACAGCAGACATTTGAAGGGAATTTTGGATAGATGTAGGAAGAAAAAAAATCACACCTTCTGGTAAAGTTGAAAAATAAGGTAGGAACACCAGGGGCTGGGCACTGGGAAGCATCTTCCACCACATTAGGTGACTCAAAGGGGAAAGGAGGCAAGCAGTTGTACTGTGGGAGATTTTCTTTCCCTTTCCCACCCCTGTGCTCAGGTTGAGGATGAATAGCCTTGCCTTCTACATCCTGTAAGGATGATTGCTGCTGTGCTATGCCAGTTGCATGGCTGCCAGCCTCTTCTAATTTGCATGTAATGTATGGCAAAGCCATAATGTCATTACATTGCATAGATCTTGCCAGAAACCACATTCAGAAGCCTGCTATGAAGTTTCTGGCTCTGACTCCACAGCATTAGTTACCCCATAAGCCCCTTTGGCACTGAGCTTCCCAAATCAAGTCCAGATGCCAATTACTTTAATGAGGCTGCAGATTCTAAAAAGGACACCCCACCCACACACCTTGCCCCTGGCTACTGTTTCCCTGGGAGGAGACACAGGCAGTTTTGACAGATGCTTATTTTTTTGCAATGAAGCATGCAAAAACATCTGGGGAAAGAGGGTGACTTCACAGTTGTCTGTAGCTGAGAAGAAAAAGGCAGCTTGGTGCAACTGACTTGGATGTCTTTGGCTGACAGATATCATGTGAGCTGTGCCTCATGAATGCAGAACAGCCCAGTGCCTTCAAAGTACACCAGATGCAGAGGTATCAATTTCCTGGAAACACTGCTGTTGTTTGGCTTCCTTCTTGTTATTAACGTTATGCCCCCAGCAGGAAATCTGGATGTGAGATAGGGACACAGTTAGGGAAGGTTTGGGTTGAGGATGCTGGTTGGCCAAGTGAAGGGTTTGCAGCCAAGCTGTGGATGCTTGGAGGGAACTTGGTGTGGACTGGCCAGGATTTTGTTGTGCTAAGGCTGTACCAGAGGCAAAGCCCTCCATGCACATGCCTATAGGGGCTTAAAAACAGGCTTTTGCTTCAGCTCTCACATCTGTGGGTCTGGCCCCCTCCTGCCAAAGGGGAAATTGCACATTTTGAAGGAAGTCACAGCCTATGCGCTCTTCCCCTGGTTCACTCACTGGAATGCAACATAGACCCTCAATATTCAAGAAAACTCACCCCAGCCCCAATGGGTGATCAATCCTCAAATCCGTGAGGATTGCCAGATAGTTACAGATCTATCCTTTCCAGGCACAATTACCATCCAAAGGGATGCAATTGCATCTCCATTGTAAACACTGGGACAGGGAAATCCCATTTTGTTCCGATCTTTTGATTTGTTTTGTGTAGCACAAGAGGACACTGGTCTATAATCACAAAGCCTGAGTGCTGCTGCAATCCATCTGTTGTGATGGTGACAGCAGCACTTAAATGAAAGAAATCCACTGAAATCAGAGTTGTTTCCACTCTCATGGGACTGAGGCCAAGGTGGGAACAGGGATCAGAGTAACACTGTGATTGTGGAGTGATTAATTTCCTCTGCCTGTGCCTCAGTTTCTCCATCTATGAGCCTGTTGAGGACATAGGTTTGTTATGTTGCATTGTGTGTTTGAGATTGCTGTATTGTCTGCAAAGGTGGTTGTAATCCTCAGATGTTGTGGGAGTGGGAAGGATTATCATCATTATTTCTGACAGGCAGCTATAATTCATCTTTGCTTACCAGACCCCTATGGTAGTTTTATTGTAAAATGAGTAAAGGTGATTTCAGCCTGGGAATCATGTGAGCTTATTTATTGTTGAGACTGATAATAAATTGGATCCAGATAGTGTTGCCTGAGCTGTGCAAACAGAGAAAATTTTATGATCCTTAATTTAATTTGTGCTTTCTATTTCACACTATTTGTATTCTCTCAAAGTCTGAAAACACTTCTTCACCATTTGATCTTGACTTTTCCCATTTGATGAATGGTGATTATTTCCATTTCTCCTTTCCTGAATTTTTTCTCTCTTTTGTATAAAATATGAAACAATGATTTAATTAAGCTCTTGAAAGTAAAGCTTTTTAAGTTATTTTAAGCTCCCTCCACTGGAGGCTTCTGCAACAGCATTGGAGAATGAATTTACTTGGGATAAATACGACTGGACTTGGTTTTATGCTGTGCATTCCTATAAGGATTATACAGAACGGATGTTGTGTTTATCTTTTCCTTATGTCCAGCATTTTCTGTGATGGGATCTTAAAGCATTTGACATACACTAACAGCTTAACCCTCACCACAGGCCTTTAGGAAGCAAATACAGTAATTCCAGGGCAAAATATACGGCTGTAGCTAAGAAGCAGCCTTAAGAGATGGACCAAGGAATAGGATGAGAGGAGAAATGCAGGGTCATGGTGAAAGCTGCAGAGAAGTTTCTTGCACCATTTTGAATGGACAGCAAATGTAGTACCAAAAGAGAAGGTGGTATTGTCCAAACTGACAAAGATAGGAAAAGGAATCAAATGAAAAGCTCACAGGACTGAATGAAATATATTCACAAAATGCAAGTATTGTCACACCACCTTTCCTCCTAAGTGTCCCTACCCAGTCTTCTATCCCATGCCTTCTTCTCAGAAGGACTTTTTAAAATCCTGTTGCATATTTATCTGCAGTGAAATCACTCTTGGAAACCTGCTGCCTGGAGCACTGCCTGCAGTAATGTTACTGCAGGCCACCCCACCTCTGCACAGAGGCTTGGGAGCTTCCCTTTGCAGGGAGAGCTTTGCAAAGTTATGGGTGAGGGTGCAGAGAGAAAGCTGCATCTCATGGTGGGTTTTTCTTCTTTTTTTTTTTTTTTTAGGGCTTCTACTAGCTGTTTAATAACCCAGTATTGATGAAAGAGGTCCTTTACCATCAACTTCGTTTTCTGCAATGAGCTAATGTTTAATTAATGTGAAATAACTTTTGTGACCAAATGTATCCTTTTAGATTTACTGTAGGAGGCAGTTTGAAAATCAACTTGAGTGGCCAATGACTGCAAATGTATTTATTAAGGTTTAAACATGTGTAAATGAGTTGGTGCTTATTTGCAGAGCTGTTAAACTACAGTAAATATGCTATTTGTCAATTGGTGGTTAATTAACATCCATTAGCTCTCCATTAAGAACACAGTTTGATGTCTAAATTTCCTTGCTTTAGTACTAACTTTGAATTAGGGCTGTATGTTTTCCTATTCATACACAGCAGTTTTCAAAATCCAGTGCCAGTCCTTGGAACTTACCTTGCAAGGCAGAAGATTAAGAAAGGGAGAAGGGGTATTTTATTGCCCAATGTCACAGCTCCTATTTAGGAACTAGGCAGCCTCCTTCTTCTCATATCTCCCAGACTTTTGTAGCCAGTGCAAATTGTGGAGTTGTTCCAGGTGTTTAATGCCTTTGTGCCTCTGTGAGGATTTTAGGACACGTTAGTGCAAGAGCTGCTAAGGCCTGCATGGATGATGCAGACGGGGCGGATCGTGAAGGTTCTGTTTAATCCTCCCCAAAAAATTGCCGAAGTTGACGTTCCTGAGTGAAGGCTTTTGGGGGCGAGGGACAGGGAGTATCCCCTCCCAGCCGGCCGCTATGCCAGCAAGCAACCACAAGGTGACACTGTCCCAGTACATTATTTATGTTTTGACAGAGGAGCGTGTGTTAATACATTTCCCAGAAAAGGTGGTTCTAAGCATCAGCGTCTGCTCCCTGTTTCCTAACTGAGAACTAAAGGGTCTGAGGCATGCATCGCTCACTTGTTATATCCAGAAATTAGGGAGATTTTCAAAATACATCAAATTTCAAATGATGGAGTATGTTGTTTGCAGGGAGAGCTGGGGAAAGTCCTGTTTCTTTTTTCAGTTATGCAAATACACAAGCAAAGAAATATAGTCCTGAGAGGCTTCTTACAAGCTAGGCTTTTACCCAGAAACATTTATTTGTTTGTTTGTTTGTATGCTTTTCTTATTTGCTGGAATTTTTTTGGATGGTTTCATCAAGTGATGTTAAGCTGTGCCATGGGTTGTAACTGAGGTGCAGAGTTAGTAAGTAGTTAGTAAGACCTGACACACGTGAAGGCTAACACAATAAGCATCTCAGAATGGGGCACCATATCATGTCTGTCATGTTTTACAGTCAGACATGATATCAGAAGCATCTATGAAAAAAAACCAAAACTGTAAAGCACATTAAAATCCAGATAAAAGATATTTTTGTAGGAGCAAACTTTGGACCTGATTTTCCCCAGGTAGATATTCATTTACATACAGCCATCCTGATTTCCCAGGTCAGGTTTAGAGAGTTAACTGGATTGTTTGTGTGTGTAATCATGAATAATCATCTAAACCTGATAGTGTTCAGTTACCACATGATCTGTGCCTCCAAATATCTACTTTGGTTTTAGTACCATTAGCTAAATTGGTAGAAATATTAACTGCTTCCTCTTGATTTCTCCCTCATGAACCTGCAGTCTGCCTGTGGTTTGTTGCTCTGAAATTATTGAAGGAACAGTGAGAGAAAACAACGTAAGTTTAATCAGCTCAGTCTTGTTTCATCAGTCATCAAAGTCCCCCCTCAGCAGCCTTGTACTTGGAACTTCCAAGACAAATTGTCCCTTTGTGTGTGTAAGGGATGTGAAGTGAAGCAATGAGACATTCAGGCCAGGTAAGGAAATGCAGTAAATGTAAATGGGATTTCCTAGAAAAGCACCAGCTTTTTCAAGCTCCTTCTGGTCCCATGCACACTTCCAGCCTCCCTGGGAAGCTCTTTGTGGTACTTGACATGGTACCCAGGTGCCTTATCAATAAGCATTTGGGTATGTAACTTCTGGCAAATGATATTAGCAGCTTTGGTTTGAGGTGAGACGCCTGTAAGTGGCAATCATGACTTGCCTTCCTCTTCCATGACAATTCTAGAGGCAGTGAGGAAAGTTCTGGTGACATTTCTGCAGAACATCAGGACAGGCAGGCCCAGCCTTAGGGAAGGATGGGGACAGGCAGTGCCTAACTAATAGAGTTATCAAGTTCAGTGGGGAAACATGAACTTACAGCTCTCAGGAGACATTCCCTTCCCACAAGCAAATGTATTGTTGAGAGACTCAAAATGCACTAAATTCAGAATGGCAAAACATTTGGCTCCATCAAAAACAGCTACATTCCCTAATCAACCTTGGCACATTATTTAAGCACTCTTCATTTTAGAATTTTTATTAAAAATATTTCCACTCTTATCCCTAATTTAGGATGAATACCTGTGATGAAGTTGTTGGAATTTTCCACAAGGAAGAAGTTCTGATTTGTTTTTTTCTGAGCTCAGCTTTAAAAATTGAGGTAGCTGCACTTGTTTCTGTGAAGTGCTTTGATATCCATGGATGAAAAGAACCATAGAAGTGCTAATTATTGTCATACTGGTTTTAATTATTCTGTCATACTGATGGAGCAACTGCCAGTTTTCAGCCAGTAATATTTTTTTACAAGATGTTGTCCAGTCCACAGTTTTCACAGAAACAGTCAGATACTTCTTTTTAATTGTTGTAAAAGAAAGAAAAAAAAGAAAATCCTCTCCCTCCTCAGCAGCTGCTAGAGTTCTCTGATAAAAGTTCAAATCTGCCTACATTTGTACAGGATGTTAGTATCAGGATGGTAATGAGGAGAGGAGAGATGGAAAGCTCCATTTGTTAGATATTGCAGAGAAAACAGTAGGAAGAGCTAGCAAGGGCAAGAAGCTCTGAAATTTGCTGTCTACAATGATTTAAAGTGAAAAATGTGCTTCCCAAAAATTCAGGAAAGGTGTGATTTTCAACTCTTTTATTATTGCTGTTCCTGTTATTTATTGGAAGTACATTTTATTCTTTTTCTGGGAAGTACTGTATTTCCAGTCAGCTCAAACCAACTCAGCTGCACTGTTTAATTCAACCAGTTTGAAGAAAAAACTTTGTTTACGCAGCAGTATCACCAGTCCTCATGAGAGCTGTAGTTTAAAGGCCTCAGTGCTCTTATCTTTTCAGCCATTCTTCCTGGCTGTGCTACAACCCCCTAAGGCATCCCTTGCTTCATCCAAGGCCAGTGTCATGTCAGTGGAACCCCATGGCTACACTGGAGGAATGTGTTTATCCCTGCAAAACTATCCAGCAAAAATCTGAGTGGTTTCCCTAAGGTACTTCAGCAAAGGCATAGCACCTGGTGAGACAGCTCTGGCTGGAGTTTAATGCAGAGGGGAGGATTTAGGGCCAGCCAAACAAACGCACAGAGTTTATCTGATGTGTTGTATCCTCATGGCGGAACGATCAGTGCCGTGATTTCGCTGAGGGAAAGGAACTGTGCAGTGGCTGACTGTTGGTGACTGGCCTGAGCTACACCCCAGATATGAACCAGGACATCTGTGGAAATGGTCTCAATCTGTTCATATTGCACAGCTGTTCACGGGGGAGAAGAAGTTGCCACCTAGTAAGGACATCATGAGTGGGTGCTGCCTTTTGGAGGAGGCTCTTTCTGTCTGTGCAATTTATGGGAATAAGATGAAGATGTGCAGAAAGCTTCTTAATTTCATAATTGCATTATTCCAATGTAGAGAAAAAGCACTTGCAGAAGACACAACTGGCATGGGCATGTCACTCCCTCACCGTCATGACTTTGTGTGTCCCTGTGTCAGAAAACATATCTGGGGCAAGCAGTGACTCTTCATGACTGACACTGGGCTGTTGGTCTCCAGAAAAAAGTAACAGTAAAATTCCTTTGGTGAAAAGACTTTCCCTCTTGGTCTGACAAATGTGATATCAGACCACTAAAACACAGAGATAATTTGGTTTTTTTCCCCATTTGTACTCTTTGTTTGCTTTCTGGTTGTTTCCAGTGATGTAGTCTAGTTCCTCAAAACCAATATGATGCAGCAAATGGAAACCTAAGCAAAGCCTTATACACCCAAGTCCCTTCACACATGTATTCTTTGTTTTAGTGTTAATTAAAAAAAAAAAAAAAAAAAAAGTCATTTTTGTAAAAGACTTTGATGCAGCAAGCCGTAATATTGTGTTGGGGTTTATTAATATGAAGCAGAAAGATTTTGCCTGTCACTGCAGTTACTACTCAGTTGTTGCCTGAGGATTATGAGGCTTTTAAACAGATAATATGCAGTTATTTTTCCTGTTCTGGAGAGAGCCTGGTGGTTCTCCATGTGAGTCAGCCATAAAGCAGAGGAAGCACACACAGTGAATATGCCACCAGGGCCTGAGAGCCTCTTTTAGACTCTGTGATAATTTTCTGTGCCTCACCAACTAAGTCTCTGACATGGTGACGTCTGGGTGACTGTCCCACCTGAGCAAGTAAAACAGCAGAAGATAAAAATATAACTGCTTTTTTGGCCACTTGGGCGGAGAAGCAGCACAAAGGAAGTGATGAATATCTAGGGATTAGCCCTTTCTCTGAAGGGGCAGTTGGTATGGTCAACATGCTGTTGTACCTCAGAGACAGGGAATTTTCTTTTGGAATGTTGAAAAGGTAAATGGAAGTAATGTAAAAGTAGCTTGTAGGCTTGGGGAAATTCTTACAAAATGCTATCATTTAGGAAAGAAAAATCAGGATGGATTCACACAGGTACAGGGACAGGTAGCATTTTCTTTCCTATGCTATGGTCAGAAGTCATGAACCAAAGCAAGACAATTTCGGGATGAGCCTCAGTTTGTCTGTGTGAATTGACATGCAGCAGTTGACAATCTGCCACCCTGCTGGCCAGCCTGCACCTCCTTGTGCCCAGGACCAGGTCTGTGCTATAAACCTTTGTAACTCTGGTCACAGGCACGAGGAAAGGCGATGCTGATTGTGACACTACAAGAGCCAAAGTGCAGATGCAGCTCCCTGGCCTTGTAATCCCTTTGCCAAGAGTGTTTACTGGAGGAATGAAGAGATAGGAAGCATGTTACTGCCACATCAGCAGAATGTCAACTTAGGATGGCTTTGCCAACATAGCTAAACCTTTAGGTTGTTCTCATGGGAGCTTTAAGGGGAAGCTGTCTTTGAGGGTGTGTATTGCTAGCCTGATGAAAACAAGGCACTATGATTTTAAGAGATGTTAAGCACAATGGCAAGAAGGAGCTTGAGGTTTAACTAACTGGTTTTTAATACATCATGGAAGCATGCTGCCTTATTTGTGCTAAGCTGTTAATACACATTAGCTAGTTAAATTCTTTGCACTTCTTAAATCCCAGTATGAACAGAGCAAGTAAGAATATTTTTTTTAAAAAGAACATCTATACTAAGTTAAAATCCTAAATACTGGCACTGAATGGAACTTTCCAGGGTTTTTTTTAATGAATATAAATCTTACTGTGGACTTTCTGTATTTTCTTTTGAGGATGTCTGATGAGGGAATAAGAAGAAATGTTTCTACATTGGTTTTTCTTCTTTACTTCCTATTGCTTATATTCCAAATGTTGTTAAGAAATAATGAGAAAGCATTAATCATCTCTCTGGCTGGTCTAAGACAAAAGGAGAATCTACAAATCATACTGAATGCTTTGTGGGTTTTTTTTTAAACACTTCCTAGTCTTAAACTCTATTTCCCTTTGCCTTAATTTTCCAAAGTTTTGTATTCTGACTTAGTATTAATTGGCAGTAGTTGCTGTACTTGCCAGATGAGTCATCAAAACAGCTTTGTATCTTCCAGAGGGATGTTAGAATTTGGCAATCTCTTCAACTCTGGTGAAATAATCAAGTGTTGTGGTTTAACCCCAGGCAGCAACCAAGTAACACCTGCTGCTAACCCACCTCCCCCTCACCCCAGTGGATGGGAGGGAGAATCAGGGGAAAAAAAAGGTAAAACTCATGGGTTGACATGAAAACAGTACAACAACTGAAACAAAGTAAAATATAATAAAAATAGTAATAAAAGAGAGATTAAAAAAAAAAAAAAAAAAGAGAGAGAGATAAAAACCCAATAAAAACAAGTGATCCACATCTCAATTGCTCACCACTCACTGACTGATGCCAAAACCCATCCCCAAACTACAATCAGCCCCTCTTCTGGGTGACTCCCGGAGTCATGTGCAAACTGAGCATGATGTTCTATGATACGAAATATCCCTTTGGCCAGTTGGAGTCACCTGTTGTGGCCATGCTTCTCACAGTTTTTTGTGCTTCCACTGGCAGAGCCTGGAAAATGGGCAGGTTTTTGACTTATGGGAAGCACTAATTATCAACAATTAGAATATTAGTGTGTTATCAACATTGTTCTCATACTGAACCCAAAACAAAGAACTGTTGCCACTACTGAGAAAAACATTATTCCTTCCAAAACCAGGATTGAGGAAGATTAGAGCTTTAAGATGATGGAAAAGTTGTCTTGAACTGCTGGAATCAAGGAATCAGGCAAAGTTGAGCAGCTTGTTCATCCTGTTAGGATTTGCCATGAGAGCTTCATTAGCTCAATAATCATATTCTAATCACAAAATGTTTCTCTGCCTCAGTCTCATCCATCTTTCTTGCAGCTATCCAAACATTTGTCAGCTTTATGGAAAGATACTACAGGAACTAGAAATGATGGACACCACCTTCACATTGTAAAAGCTCTTGGCTGCAGAGCTAAGGGCGTCTATCCGATACTGATGACATCTTGACTCTTTCCTTAGGGAGCTGAATACATCTAGTAAACTAGAAGTATACTGCATGTTCCCCAGTCATCAAGACATTGACTCTATCCTGGCCAGTGTGTTCAAACACTGTGTTTTAAAATTGGCTCCTGAAAGTGAGGACATCTTTAGAAAGCTGAAGAACCGTAATGGAAATTATAAGGAAGACTTGATTTCCTGGTTTATTTTCTTTTTGTAAGCCCTGCTTCCTGACAAAATACCACAGAGCTTGAGATTTAATATTTGTCCTATTCAGCCATCTCAGTAAGTTGGAATATCACGTATGCCAGTCTCATCTTGCTCATACTCATGCACACACAGAGCATGATGGTGTCACAGGCCTCTTTCCACAAAGGACTGCACCCTGACCCTCCTTCACCAGTTTCTTTCCTCACACACTTGCAGTGCCTACAACATCCCCCACAGCTCTGTTGTGCTATGTAGGTGAAGTGGGAAGGGTTCAGCCTGTGTGAAACCTAAATCTGTTGTGCAATTCTCTGTGGTAGTAAGAGCAAACCAGGTTCCAGTCCAAAGATTTAAGCAATGACACATTGCTGCTTTTCTGTGTATGAACAGAACTTCTGCTTCCTAGGGTTTTCTCACTGCAGAGCAGTGAGAGGGACTGCAGGCACATTGTATATGGTGTTGATGTCTTGCAGTTTCCTTTGGATATATTTGAGCGTTCATGGCCTTTTCTCTGCTTCAGTCAACTGTGCTTGATTTACACAGTGGCATAGAAAGAGCTGTCCAGTACAGAGCCCTTACCTGAGTCACTAAATCATAGATGGCTTGGGTTTGAAGAGACCTTAATGGTCATCTACTTCAAACCCCACTGCCATGGCCAGGGATACCTTCCACTAGAACAGGTTGCTCAAAGCCCCACCCAACTTAGTCTTGAATGCTTCCAGGGATGGGGCATCCACAGCCTCTCTGGGCTACCTGTCCAGTGCCTTTCTGCCCTCACAGTAAAGAATTTCTTCCTAATATCCAATCTAACCCTACTATCTTTCAGTTTAAAGCCATTCCCCATGTCCAATCGCTACATACCCTCGCTAAAAGTCCTTCTTCAGCTTTCTTATAGTCCAGCTCAGAAGAATGTAAAAGCAGAAAGAGCTATCCAGAGGTTTTCTGTGGCCTCTGTAAACATCTGCATGATGTCTCTCAGCATTCTTTTACAGACTTCATGTTTACCAAAATACTTAAATTTCACTTCAGCTACACTTGTGGCTCCCTTGTCCTTACTTGTGTGGAATTAGTGCAGATGCATTTGTGTGATGGTTCACAGTGAGCAGTCAAGAGCCTCGTATTAGGGGCGGGATTCAATGGGCAAATATTTTTGCACAGATATCCCTGCTGCTTTTTGAACCTTGACCATTGCTTACAAATATCTCAGTCTTTAAGCCATGGAATAGAGGCTGGAAGTTTCAGATGGTGTGAACAATGCATTCTCAGTGCCATCAGAGGTACATTGTGAACAAGGCATTGGCTTTTCATGAAGTGTTCATCAAACACTTACCAGCAGTGCACAGATTTGCTTCAGAAGGTTTCAAACAACAGAATGTGATCTGTATGGGATACATTGCTTGTGGCTAGGAGTTTGATCAGTGTGGCCTCGCAGTGCCTGAGTTTTATTGTCGATTGAACAATGGCAATAAGACTGGCAATTTGTAATTACAGCACATTCAGCTAATGCAGATATTT
Organism: Agelaius tricolor; assembly: GCF_023055355.1. Lineage (NCBI taxonomy): Eukaryota > Metazoa > Chordata > Aves > Passeriformes > Icteridae > Agelaius > Agelaius tricolor. The sequence goes on from NW_027269269.1 coordinate 25,863,982, forward strand.
CCCAGGGGAATATTCTTGTGCATCCATGTTTGTCTGAGGTCAGAGGAAGAAACTTTTCAAAAAACTTACTATAGTATGTGTTTTGTTATGTCCTTTAGTAAAGGAAAGGAAAGGTCTAGAATTAATTCATAATTCTTGAGAGCCAAATCTATCTAAAGCCCTGTAGCCCTTTCTCAATAACTAAAAATTCCCTTTCTGCTCACTGAGTACATAACAGATTTTCCTGTATGGTCTTCATGTGCCTTCTGGCTCTGGAGGATGGGCTCAGCTCGAGATGGGACAGAGACAGGACATATCAGCTCTCTCTATGGCCTTGTATCCTCTTGCATGGTTGCTTGGTGTGTACAAGCACAGTCAGTACTTTAACAAATTCCAGTTACATCACAGACCTAAAGCACAGCACTTTCTTGGCATGTCTCTTTAGACTGGGGTCTCTTGCTGCTGACCATGCAAGTGCTTTTGGGTGTTGGAAAGCTTTCACAGATGAGTGGAGGTGTTCCATTGAACATCGAGCTTGTGATAGAGGGAAATGGAGTTAAGGTATCTGCTTGGCTCTTTCTATCATGTGATGCAGGTACACATGGGCAGAGAGAAGCTGTAAGAACATGAGCTTCCTGCTGGCTTTGGTTCTTGCATTCTCCTCTGCAGAAAATGTTTCTTGAATAGGGACCTCAGTCTGAACGCTGCTTTCACTTCATATTGTGTTCTAATAATATCACATAAGAGACATGAAATGGCTTTGATCACAGGGAGTAAATGCCACCAAATATTCTTCTTCCCGCAGCCTTTTCCTTGCTGCATTAAAAATTCATGGGTAATAGCAGATTCTTCTTTTCAGGACTTAGCTAAATCAGCAGATGGTGAGAGTGGGCAGGAATACCGGGGCATGTTGATGGACAGAACAGGGGTGTCCTGAATGAGCTGGGTGCAGGAGAAATTTGCACTTAATTTGCTTATGCTGTGTCTGTCTGAAGCCATCCAGATTCACTGTCTGTTCCTTCCTTTGATGAGCAATGAACTTACTGGAAAATTGTTGTAGTTAAGTTAAATTGACACGAATCTGAAGGTGTTCCTCAATTTCTGTGTTTGCTTTGTTCTTTGTGTTGCACTCATCCTCCAGCCAAAAGCAGTTTACAGGGAATGAGAGTGAGAGGCAGACTTCAGGAAATGAAATCATAGCCCCATAGAAATCAGTGGCAGAAGTCCACTTGATTATATCCCCCTGATTCATCCAAGGGGGTACTACTTGTCAAGGTTGCCTTTGACATCTCAGACACTGATAGACAAAAATTAGACATCCTTCTTCCACAGAATCCTCACCACGTCAGTAGGTAACCCCTTACATTTGGCACTAAGGTTTTACCACCCCAAGCCTCTAGAAAGTTTTCCTGCCAGCTCCTTTGTGCTGTACTCTCAACAGATGAAAAATAGCTCTGGTAAACCATTTTTACCATTCTTTCTCAAAACTGTATCTGAAAGTGGTTGTCTTACCAAAAGCTCAGAAGCAGATATTTGAGTGACTTGGAGTACTCCATTTCACAAATTCAGGCCTCACCTTGATTCCCACTGACACCTGGATGATCTCTTGCAGACTGAAAGAATAAGGTGAAAAAGGTGAAAAGGTGATATGGACAATGATTTTGGGTAAAAAATAGATTTTTCCTGGAGGACACTTGAGGTAGCCTCACGCACACATGCGATAGGTGTGGTATTTGGAGTTCATCTTCCAGTCCATTCCTCTCTCAGAGGGCAAGTAATGAAGCATGAAAGTGCCCTATTCAGAGCTCCATCTCTTCATCAAAGGTTTTCTTTGGGCCTTTTCTTATTATCTTGCTCCAGTCTGATCCAACTTCAGTGATTTTTTTTTCACATCACTTGCCTTTGTTCAGCCAGCTGCTACAGTGCTCTGACCAACCTGCTCTTTGTCCTTCCCTGATCTCTACCTGCTGCAAGAAGCTAGCAGGCTCATTACATTATTTTAAAAAGTACTGGCGTGTTGTATAAATTGAGAAAGTAATAAAGTGTCACTGAAGGCCAAGACTGTGCACAACCCCCAGGGGTTTCACAGGAAGCAATGCTTCCGTTCCTGTGTGGGTTGGGGGCTCTTTGTTCCACAAAACCCTGCCACCTGCTGGATCTAACAGGTTGCTGAAGCTGAGTAAATTGTGTGTGTGTGTGTGCGTGTTTGAAAGTGAGCATTTGCTGGCACTTCAGGGCCTGAACCAGGGCAAGTTCCCACACAGAACACCGGCTTATTCTCACTCTTGCCTGGAAGGCTTTTATAAATGGACTCCCCAGACCTCTGTTTTAGGGAGCTGTTTCAGGATGTGTGCATCCCTCATCCAGCCCAGCCTTAGCAGAGTCATAAGCAGTGGTTCAGGGAAGAATTTCTGTCCCTTGAAAGGTATTGCTTTATCTGAGAGGTGTTGCTTCATCTGAGTGGTTTGCAAGTTTGTCCACACTTGGGCTTGTTTTGCCTTATCCACATTGATTTAAACATGAGTTGGGATGAAATGGAGTCAGGGTGGTTCTGAGATGAGGAGGTGCTGCTCCTGCAAGAGGTGAAGCCCCCACAGGCCATACAGCTGCATGGCCACTGCTTCTGAGCACAGAACTGAAGGTTCCTCTGCCTTGTCTGACAGAAGGAGCTGCTGGAATCACCTCCAGCAAAATGCCTTCTCTCTCTGAGAAGTTACCTCATTTCTGCACCTCTTGGTGGGCAGGTCCTCTGATGTTCCACCCCTACTCCTACTTCCCCCTTTTCCATGCTTAGATTTGGACCAAAAATGGCCACTCCTGGCCCTACTTCTTTGCTATCTGGCCCATATCAATGACAGTGATATTAATCCTGCATCTGCCAGCTCTCTTAGAGGCTGCTGAAAGCACCCTATTTTCCTCTCTTGTCACCAGGTGTTTGGCATTTGTGGCAAAGTATTGAACTAGGAACAAAAGTGGTACAATGTAAGACTCAAACAGGTACAGCATAATATTTCAAGGAGATAGTATTTAACAATAGACAACCATTTAAGCAGACAAAAGCATGATTCAATTCAGTGGCTGGATGATAAAGGAAATAACGTTTGTGTTTAAAACAAAAAGAAAAATTCTTAACCTGGTGTGGTAATTAATCATTGAACCCAAGAAGGGGGTGAGTTTCTGTGTTTGAGGCAGACAGCTGGATAGGATGATCTGAGAAGTCCCTTCCAGCTTTAAAATGTACAAAAATTACATGGCCTGACAGAAATGGGGCATGGGAGCAACATAGGAAAGGAAGAGAAACTTGAAAATGTCAAGGTGAGAAGTTTAAAAGAGGGTAATGGAAAGATGAGAAGAAAAGCTGAAATATTAAAAAGTTTATGTTGAAAAATTAGGCATGCACTAATTCCAAATGCTGATACAGAGACATCCCTGACCTGTAGCCTGTAAGGATGGTATTAACTGAGCCTGTGTGTGTGGGACAGCTCTCCTGGCTTTTCATATTGAAGATCTGGACATAAAAATAGGTTTTCCTCATTTTCAGACTGGATCACAGTGAAATGAATGGAAGTGTTGTCAGAAGCTTGAAAGCAGGTCATAGTTTCAAAGGAAACTTTTTCCAAATTTTTGCATACAAATTTCTCTTGGATGTGAGGCTTTCTGACACTGCCTTGTGTCCTGATAGTGCACAAAACTTGAGAATTTTTCTTGTCTTGTGCAGGCCTCAGTTTAAGTTTCATTAAAGTGATGCTGGAGCTGTTGTAATGGACAAGAAAATGCATGGCACAACAGCCTGCTGCACTCTGTTCTTCACAATAAAACTAATTCTCTGGTAATGATGGATGTGTAGAATGTATCATTTCAGCAAGACTTTGGAGCTCTCCTCAGAATCATTGCTGTCAGAGTGATTATGCTCATCCATTAGCATTGTGTTGAGAACTCCATGCCAGAGCAGGTCATGGAATATGCATCAGGGCTCCTCAGGATGGGTTTGACCACCTCTTAGCTGTATGGAATTCCTGTCTGCAGCCATCCACATCCCTTGCAACTGCCAGGCAGCTGTTTTGGGGCCTGTTAAGGAGTAGGTTGGAAATAGGTCACGCCTGGCATGTTCTGTAGCATGAGTCTTGCAGGGGCTTTGTGTGGAGTAGTGTCAGATCATGTCAGATCACCCTGCAGCCTTCAGGGCTTCGCTCTCTGTGTGTACGATTGGAAGCTTGTGTGAGGATCTCTGCAATGGAGCTGTAAACTTTGACATGCCCTGAGAGACAGGACAATTTAATATGGTTAAATTAGGCATCTGCTGTGAGTGCCCTCAAGACAAGATTACTTCTCTGAGGGCAGAGGGAGTCTGGGGAAATTAACTTTTTATGCCTCTGTGACTGCTTCATTAAGTAATTCACCCAAATTCACTGAGGAATTTGGCCTGTCCTCCTAGAACTTCCCAACCTTTGGGTCATCTCTCTGCTTCTGTGTTGGGAGGGACTAATAACCACTGTAGTCACTTGGGAAGTCAATCCTAATCACTTTTGCTGAGAACAATAAGTATTCATTGGCACGGGAGGAAAGTTTTTGGGAGATACTAGGAGTAAGCAGATAGAGCTACTGCCTTCCTATGTGGAAGTGACTTATTTAAGGACCTGCAGGGTTGTACTCTGGCTCTGCCTGACTCACCAAGTGTTATATGACACTGGTGAAGCAACAATTACTGCCAAATATAAAGAGATTTTGAAGCTGTCCTCAGTGGGAGGTATGGACTTCTTGTCTAGATTTGCATGCCTAACTCCTACAGTCACATTTTAAAAAGACAGGCAGACATACTACCTTGTTCCCACGAGGAATGTCAGAACTGGGATTGGCTAGATCCCCTGCTGCTGAAGCCATGAGCCAGCCCTTCTTGGGGGGATGGGTTCCACAGTTTCCCACAGGGACTGCTGTCTGGGCTGGGGGATGGCAGGCAGCTTGGCTACCTGCCACACAGCAGCACTGGCTGAGCAGCCTGGCCCCTAGTGGTTTCAAAATTATTTGACACCCTCTGTCAAGAAGCAGCTGCAGAGTTCAGTTGTGAGGTGTTGGTAAGGAAGTCAGTAATGGTATGTGATCTTCCAGAGGAAAGGCAGTGTGATGCTTTTGACACTACTGATGGCTTTTATTCTTGTATTGTTGCATTTATGTAAGACTGGAAGGGCATTTTTTGTTTTAAGCAAAAAAAAGAAGCACTCTATCTTGACCCTCTCAAGCAGGAAGGTTCCTTCTACAAATAAGTCTGTAGTTCTACAAGCACTTGCTGTGATAGCAACCAGTAATTAAGGCTACAAACCATCTGCAGTACTAATTCTTTAATTCTGCTTTGTCATACTGATTAAAAAAAGACATCTTTAGGCTACTGTTATCCTCCTGTCCAGCCTTCAGATGTGGTCTTTAAGTAAAGGTGAAACTTTCTGAAAAGCCTGAGCATAAAATCTCTTCATCCAGTCAAACAAGTGTTTTTTTTTTTTTTTTTTTCCAAAGGTGATAACACAGTTCTCTGTCCATGCAGCACAGAAGAAGATGAACTCCACAACTTGCTTTTAGCTGGTGTAGATCAGCATAGCTCTTCTGACAATGGTGGTGAGATGTCAGCTTACAGCAATTGAGAACCTGGCCCTTGGCCTCTACATTGTCCACACCAAGGAGATCAATTGTGAAACTAGATCAATTGCATGGTAGCAAGGTTACAAATTGGTGAAAATCAGCTCTTGCTCTTGTACAGGAGGGAGTTCTGTTCCAGCTCAGTGACTGTGCTTAGAGAGAGGTGTTGTGCATGCATGTTATCATCCGCAGTTATGGCCTAGCTGAGTGCTCTCGTGCAGTAAATTCTTCTACCTAATGAGGTTCTTACTTCAGAGGAAGCTTGGCCTTGTTGCATTACATGTATGATTGTTAGCCTTGGCTCTAAACTGGCTCTTCTTTTCAGCATCAAAAGCCAGTTTAATTTTTAGACTTGCAAAATATTCATAGAAACCATATATATTTATATTTTTCTCAAATGGCAGAATTTTTCCCTATAATAAGTGCTTTGTAAGTTTGATTTCCCATCTCTCTTTTAGCCCTGTTTTTCCTCCTTTTCTTCTACTCCTATGGCTCCCTGTATCCCAGGGACTAAAGGAGAATGGAACATAACTGCTTAATTGCAGTGGGATGCTGCCCTTGCACATCAGAGCAGAAATGTGTGCATGTAGGAGCTGCATATATGGGAATGAAGAGAGGACAGAGGGATCACGGCTGTCCTTCCACGGTCCCTTAATCTTCCTCACCATGTTGTGAAACCCCTTTGGCTCTTCCTCGTTCCTCTCCATAACTCCTCTGCCAATGAGACAAAATTGCATTTTCTCTTCATGGCTGAGAAGCTTTGAGCAGGCTCTGCTGCATTGTGCAGCAGTGTATCTTGACTAAACGTGTTATAGCTCACAAAACATCATACGTTTTCACTCACGGTTGCAGATATCCCAAATAAAGTCCCTATGTGCCTGGACGCTGCTGGCAGAGTCATTGCAGAGTCCCGTTAAAACTCTTGTGTCAGTCATGTGGTCTGGAGACTTGTGTGAGCAGTGTGCTTTTCTTGGTATTTTTCAGAAATGCCTTTTCCCTGATTCCAGCAATATTTGGGATCAAGTCACTAGCTTTGGTGTGGCTGGTAGGCAATGAAAGTCAAGTGAGAACAGTTCCATTTTGTGTAGCTGTTTGTGGTGTGAGCTGACGAGCCTTGCTTTAGTCCTAGAGGGCAGCCATCCACATCATACAGATGGTTGTTGCAGTTGGCATTGACTGAAGTGCATGGATTGCTCTTTGTATTTAGCCACCTCAAATGCAAAAAAAACCCCACTCCTATTTGTGGACAGAGTCCATGCTTTCAGTGTCTCTTGGCTCTCCATGAAAAACAGATGGCACTTTAGTCTTTCACAATGTCAGTCTCTGAGTATCTGAAAAACTGAGCTGCCACACAGGGAGGCAGAGGTGACCTGAGTACCCATCCTACGGCAGCGCAGCATGGCTTATCTCAACATATCTCCTGCCCATCCAGGACCAGTGTCAAGGTTCTCTCCTTTAACTAGCCTAGGTGTCCATGCTGTGCTGTCTCCAGCTCATTCCCCTCAAAGACAGAGAAAGTAGGGATAGCCAGGCTGCCCCAGCTCATGCACTTGTTTTCCTTCCAACTTGGTACGCAAACAAATCCAGCATCCATAGCGTGGAAACACAGATACGGTCCTGAACCTGCCATCCAAACATTTATATCATGTCTCTGGTTGTGCCTTACAGTCTTTGCTCATCTAAGTGTGTTGCTCTGGGCCCTGTTCCCTTTAAACAGGGTTTATGTGTTTTGCATTGGAGGGGGGTGATGTGATACCTGCAGGGCTGGGCTCATGCTGCTCTGTCTATTCCTGAACTGCATAGCAACAAAATCTTCAGTGACTGACTCTTCAGAGTCAGTCTTCCTCATCCTGCCAGTCCAGCACCTACCAGAAGTACTGAAAAATGGCATTAAAAGGCTGCAATATGGATTTGTGGTGTCCATGCTCTGATTGTTTACCTAAATTTTTCCTCAAGTTTTCAGAAGGTAGGAAAGTTAGGAGCCAGACCTGCTGTTTCGTTATCTGCTTCCAGCAGGGGGAGATGGGACCAGAGAGTTATTTCTTCTGGGAGCACAAATAAAAATAATATTATTTATTTTCCTCGTGAGGCACTCTCCTAGGATTTGTGTGATTCCTGCTTGTTTGGCCTTTTACACTTATGCAACCCCTTCCTTTTGCTTCTGTACACTTCAAAAAACAAATAAGACCTATCCACATTACGTTTTGTTTTTGTTTTATTTTTCACAAGGTTCACAAGACCCTAAAGAGAATTTCTTCCTCATCTCTCTGATTATTATTATTATTATTATTATTATTATTATTATTAAGTTATGCTACAGTAGTTCTAATGAGTTCTAATAAATGTGTAAGAAGATTAAATCATCCCCTGTACTGCTGGATCAGCAAAGAGGGGCCTCTGAGCCCTCTGTGATATACCTCTCTTGGTAGGGGGGCATGGCCACATGCAGTCCCACCTTGAATCAGGATCTTAGTGGCGCCTGGAGACAGGATTTCTTTCTTCTCCCTCCCTGAAACCCCTCTGTCGTTCTCTGTATAAAACATATTGGTGCCACTTTCTATGAACTATATTTAACTAAGCATTAAATTTAGATTTAACTGGATAGTTATTGCCTCCTAAGTAAATACTCTGAGATAAGGAAATATTTAGTGAGCTCTAGCAGTTGGGTGGCAGATGCTTCTTGCATTGCATAATAGTTAATCTTCGACAAATATGTTTTCCATACTCCACGGGCATTTAATTAACATACAATAGCTCTTATTAAATGTAGATGAAACATATTTGGGAGACCCTTGTAAAAAGGATCCATGCAACACTGGCTTGCAAGAGAGGTGCATTTCTTTCATTGCTAACTTCATATGGGACCAGGCCTTGGAGCTGTACTCAAAGTCTGTCACGGGGAGTGCAGAGGTTTCCCCTTGGTGATGCCCCTCTTCAGGCATGCCAGCAGCCTGATGTGTCCCTGTGCCTTGCACTCTCCATCCTAGAGAGATGGTTACTAGTCAGCAATCAGGTGTCAGCAGCATTGTCTTCTCCAGAGGATTATCCTTGTGAGGTGGTATTTCTCTCTTCAATAGCTTGGGTACATCTAGTGTATGGATTAACCCCTTTAGCTCCTCATTCCTCTCCCCCTCTGGTGCTATCTGTGCCAAGTCTACTGCAGAGGAAAGGTCTGACTTGCCTCACTCCTTGGCTTGAATACAAAGCAGTCATCTCTTCTTGCTGCTGCATGCGTGGCACTGGAGCAGCAGTGTCATGACCTTAGTCCCTAATTTGTGGGCCTTTAACACTTGCAGGGATTGTTTAAGTACTCAGACAGTGCGGCCTTTCCATACCAAGGCTGCAGGGGCCAGTTTCTAGGAGTTCAGAAAGCAACTGGATGTGCTCCTGGAAGAAGAGAATCATTCAAGTGCCATTAACTACAAAGGCAGTGCCACTGGCTGGGGACATGCCTTAGCCATAAATCACTAGAAATAGATAAGTGCCCTGGGGCAGTACCACTGCATGCTTGCCTTGTGCTTGAGTCCTTCACCAGGCATTGGCTTTAGGCTGCTTAGAGACAGGAGGAAGGGTTAGAGGGTCCTTTGATCTGGTCCCACACGGCCATTTCTGTGACATTCCTTATGTCACTTCAGTTTGAGCGCACTGTGTCCCACAAGGCTGCAGGAGCAGAGGTGAAGCAGGCTACGTACAAGACCTGCTTTTTTCCCTTCCTGCACATGTACCAGCACTGTAACCACACAGAACAGCAACTCTCAGCCGAGTAACCCCATGGCTTTTCTTGCACCTGATTCTCCCTCTTAGACCTTCCCTTCCCTCTTTGCTTCCCGCCCCAGCCCCGCCGTGCTTTGGTCGCAGAAGGGTTACATGAGCGAAGCATCCCTAGGAGCAGTTCTGATCCCTCCCGCAGGCAGAGATCGGGCTGGTGGAATGGCAGGCAGGCATCAGCAATAAAACATTCGGCTTATTCCTTTCCATTAATTTAATCTCGCTTCTCTTTGCGGTGGGCTGCGGGCTGCGGGAGCGTTCCCGGGTGGGCAGCGCTGCTGCCGGCGGGGCTCAGCTGCGGGCTCTGGCAGCGGCAGCACAGGCCGAGCATTCACACCGCGGGCAGCTCAATGCCGGCATTGTCTCCGCTCCGTCGCTCCGAGGCTGGGAAAGGGGGTGGGGGGCGGGAAGGGCTGAGTGAAGAGAGGTGGGAGGGAGGGATGTACAACTGGTTATCTGGCGAGAGTAAAGTCTGAGAGAGGAAGAAACATGGTCTGAGGCTGCAGAGGCAGTTGCCAAGGATGCTGCCCTGCTAATCAGCTAGCGTGTGGCTTTAGGCCGCTAAGCCAAGTTGTTTGCACTTTTGGCCACAGACCTTTTCCTCACTATTTCATCTTGAGAATATTTGCCGTACCTTCCTCCGTCCTCTCTGCCCTACTCCCTGTGCCTCCTTCCCGCTCAGCAGCTCCCGGCTGCTCCTGCCTTCTCTCTGCTCCCCGCTCCACTTCCCCGCTCCCCTTCTCCTTTCTCCAGCCCCCTCTTCCTCTTCCATCCCCTTCCCTCTCTTCCTCTCCTTCCTCCCCTCTCCTTCGGGGCTCACCCCCTTTGCCTTGCAGCCCTCATGCCTTTCCAAGCCCTCTCTCCCCGCTGCAGTGCCCTCTCCCCTCCCCGGCCGCCGTTCCGTGTCCCCCCGGGTATCCCCGGTCCCCGGTGCGGGGCCCCGGGCGGCTGCGCCCCGGGAGAGGATGGGGAGCGCGGCCCGCGGCTCCTTCCGTGCCCGCCGCCGCCGCCGTGGTGCCGAGCTGCCGTCTCACGAGTAAGGCTCCCTCCTCCCTCTCTCCCTCTCTCCTCCTCCTCCTCCTCCTCCCTCCCTCGCTCCGCCTGGGAAAGTGGGTTAGGAGGGAGCGCGGGGCTGGAGGCTGCACAGCCACAGGACTATCCCCTCCCGCATCCCGGTGGCACAGGATTCCTCTTGTTCCTTTTCTTTTTATTTTTTTTCTCACCACTCTTCATCACTCTAAACGGGTCGATTTAATTGTTATTATTCCGTAGTTATTTTGCTACCTGACTTTTTTCGTCTTGCTTCTTTTTTCCCCCTTTTTTTATTTGAAGGATCTGCTAAGACTTTTTTTTTTTTTTTTTTTTTTGGAAAGCCTTAAAAAAAAAAAGGCAAGGAAGGGAAAGAAGCCAGCAAGAGACTGAAAAGAGCAAGAGAAAGTGGCAGCTGAGAAGAACTGTGAAATCACCTCCCCTTTTTTGGACTGTCGATCAGAGCGAGAGTTGTACATTATTATTATTGTTTTTCTTTCTGCGTCTATCTGTCCACATACGCAGGCAGAGAAAGAGACAAGTACTGACAGTGAAACTCGACGAGACCAGCCATGGTAGCAAGGGCTCAGCCTGATCGGAAACAATTACCACTGGTCCTACTGAGATTGCTTTGCCTTCTCCCTACAGGGCTGCCAGTCCGCAGCGTGGATTTTACCCGAGGTACCGATAACATCACCGTGAGGCAAGGGGACACAGCCATCCTCAGGTAGGGCATTTTGCCAACTTTTCCTCTCCTGTGTGTGCATCTATATTGCCATGTATGCAACGTGTACGTGTGACGTGGTCCAGATTTGTGGGTATAAGTCTCTGTGAGATTGTGTGTTATTTTACCTCTCAAACTGCAGTAGCAGCAGCTGCTACAAACAGGCTCTGCATGTGTGTTTGTGCTTTAATATGAAAAAATTGCAAAGCTTTTGAACACTTCTTGCCCCACTATCCTCTGTGTAGTGCCCTGGATCGAAAGAATTTCAGTGGGGAAAGATAGTTTGTGTCAGCCAGCTCTTGGGAGCGTACACTTTCCACCAGCCCTGCAGTATCAATAGAGGAATCGAAAAGGGATCCAGCTGTGCTTGCCAGATGTTACATTGATCTTCCCGTGCTTCTTTTTGTACATATGCAAAAACTTTATCCCTGGTGCTGCCAGAACTCTCAGGCAAGTTCTTTTGGGAAACCCTTGTCCTTTAATTTTATTTATTTATTTTTCTGCCCTGCGGGGAGGGAAGATGGATACAATAGTTGAACAGGCTGGTGAAAAAATGGTGTAGCAGCTCTGACTGCTACAATTTACGGAGATTGTATCTTTGTGTGTTGGGGTTTTTTGCATGGCTAAATAAATGGGTGTATGCTGTGCCTGTGTGTCTGGTTGTGATGAGGATGTCTTTGCACACGAAACCTTGCTTACTGGCAGTATTGAGTGTTGTATTTCTGATTTCATTGTGCAGGTTTTCCAAAGGTACTTCTGGCACTACTTGGGCTTTCTGTTAGGAGCGTCCCAAATAGCTGAACTGCAGTAGTCTTTTTCCTGTAGGTCTTTTTTTTTTTTAATTCTACACCTTGCTCAACTTACCTGCAGTAACTCCCCTACTGAAGGAAAATTCTGTGTGTGTGAATGTGCACACTGTGTGTTATGGCTGTAAAACTACTGGGTGTAATTTAAAATAAGTCTGTGATCTGTGTGAGGAGCTGATAGTGCACAAACCCTGAAGCATCAAGGGAGCAATCCCCTAGTAAAGCTAACAGCAGCAGCAAAGTTTTCTTTCTCTTTCTGTGAAATAAATCCTGCTGGATGTCACCAAACACTCTGCTACATGATCCCCTGTGTCCTGCATCCCTCCCATTTAATGATAGAGGGAGGAAGGATGCTGGAAGAGGGATGTGTGTGTGTGTGTGTGTGTGTGTGTGTGTGTACGCATATCGCTTCGGTCGCCTCCCATGTCCTCGGTTGTTTTGATCCTGGAATATCCATTCAGCAGCTTCCATTCCCCAGCTCTCCAGACTTGTTAACTTGAATGTAAGATTTATCCACACAGAGTAATAGGATTTACAGAGTAATTCATCTGCCTTGCATATGCAGTGGAAGCGGTTTAGATTCGACATGGTAAACACCTAACAAGGGGTGTTGCCTCTGACTCCAGCTTCTCTACTCTCTCTTCCACTCACTACCAATCCATATATCCCATTAACCCTTTTCTAGCAGGACTCCTAGCTGACTTATCCCATTTTTAAAGGCAAATCGCTTCCATCAATCATTTATTTTGGAGGGGCTGCTCAGACAGATGTTTGCCAGCATGTTTGGTACATGCAGCAGCAGACAAGTCATTAAGCTCGCTTGCCCAGACAGGGGTCACTAGATTTCTATTTCCCACTTAACCTTGGAGCTTTTCAGTTTATCTAGATGCTGTGTGCTAAAGCTGCCTTTGCAGCTGAGAGGGCTGAGCGGATGGTGGAGATGGTGCCTGCAAGGGCTGCATGTGAAGCGTTCCTTCATCAGCAAGCTCCACGGGGCTGCATGGGAGAGTGCTTTCTGTGATTGCATGTGGCTTGCCAGTGTTATGTCAGGCACTAAAATAAAACACCTGAGTGAAGTGATCCAGCTGTGTCAGCCAGATGTGTGCCAAGTGACACAGTCTGCAGGAGCAGCACACCACCCGGCCATGTAAATGCTTGCCCCGGGCAATACTGTATTCCTGGCTGGCTGCATTTCTGTCAGAAGTAACTGTGGCCAGTGCACAGGCTGTACCTTTTCCTTCAGCTACCTTCCTAAGCCCTTTAAGCAGATCTGGCCAACTGTATGCTTTTCACATTTCCTAGGAAGGGCAGCTGTCTCCCTTTCCCTGGGACCAGACCCAGGTTTCTGGGATATTTCAGTTCCTCCTTCAGACAAGAAGCAGAAACCAGGCTGTACTGGGAGACAGACTGCCACATGAAGCTTGTAGGTGTGAGATTTCCCCATGTCCCATGGACTTTAGGTCCTGCAGGATAACATTTCTTGTCCTCAGTTTTAAAGCAAAGATTTGTTTGCTAGCTTCCCCCTCACTGTTTTGTCAACCTCCAAAACATAACTCACTTTAAGACAGCCTTGTTTTGAAAAACTCCCAGTGCCTCACTCTCCCTGTCTATAGATCCACTATGACAACAGAAGGAAAAGAGCTAGATGGAAAAAATAAAAACTCTGTTAGATGATCTGTACTAACTGTGTTCAAAGCAGAACTTTATGTCCACAGATAGATAGGTAAGAGTTTTCTATGCATGGATCACATCACCTATCTTTGCTAAACATCTGCTTCAGAGGGATTGTGCAGCATCAGTTTGCCAGTGCCCAGTAGCTCCTGTAGCTTGAAGGGAAATAAAAGTGTAGGAGGGAGAAAAAATGATACGCAGTTGGAGAGAAATAAAAGCAGTATACATAGTGATAAGATAACTAAAAACATTTTGTTCCTGTAAATTGTGATGCAAATCATTCAGCGAATCAGCAAGGACAGGATATTCTAAATGAGTCTTCCTCTTGGGGCCTTATACATTTGTATATAGGGTTACACTTGTAGGTGGAAGAATGGGTGGGTGGGCTGATCTATGAAGTGGAGAAAAATAGTTTATTATAAGCCCTAATGTTCCTAAAGGAAGCCAGTCCTCTGAAGCTTCATCTGCAGCTTGTTACTCAGAATAGAATTATTCTGAAAAGTTTGGAGATGACTTTCTAAAGCTGTAGCATTTAAAATATTCCCTCAGTCCAGGACTATTAAAAAATGTCCCTAACTCTAAACTGGCTCATCTCCTAAATGACCTGGCAGCAGATTTGATTCATATGTCAGCCTTGCTGAAGGTTGATGACTCTTAGTGAGTATTTGGCATGGGGAAGTTAGGGAATTGCAGAGAGAATAAAAATAGCTAATTATAGGCTATCCGCAGGGAAAAGGGTAATTGTCTGCTCCTTGGAGCAAGGCAGAAAAGAGAGGCGGGCTCTGAGAGCTGCAACAGGTGAGAAGGGCTGAGCAGAGTTGCTGGTGTTTGTCCAGCTGCAACCAAGAAAATAGAGTAGGATGTTTTAAAGATGACACTGTATATTGGTGAGCCTGTCAGATTTACTAAGGTTTCATTTTTTTAACTCTGTCTTCAGCAAGTGAAGAAGGACACTGAACCTTATTTTGAGTTTTGAGAGGGAACTTTGGCCACAGTTCCTGCCAATGTCTTGCTGTCCAGATTACAATCATGAGGCTGTCAGGTTTTGTATGCAACTTCCCTACTTGGTGTTAGGAAAAGAAGAAAATAATATCCAAACAAGAAACGTACAACATATCCCCCAAACTAATTAAAATAGGAAAAGGAAAACAGGCCCCAACCCCAAATCTTCTTGCTGTTTGCCTGCCTTCAGCATCCCTTCCCACCTCATTTGCTGTGCACATTTTGGGTGAGCAAAGGCAGGTACACGTTCAGCCTAGGGAGAGGATGAGGAATACGAGGATGTTGGCTAAACTAGGACGTGTGCAGTAATGAAGGGCAGCTGCTGCTAACTGGGAAGGAAGGGAACTGTGTTCTGTGTTGTGTTTGGCCCTCTAGATGGTTTAAAAGCAAAATGGCAGTGGGGAGTCCATGCTATGGGATCAAGTACCTGTACAGCATGTTGGGGAAAGATCAGCTGCCTCAGAACCAGCACAGCAGTGCAACTCAAAGTGCCTTCAAAGAGCTCATCTGAGTGTGTCAGCAGGACTTGCAGCTTGCCCAGGAATTTTGGAAGTTCTGGCACAAGTGCAGATTTAGCCTTTAAAGACTCCTGAAATGGAGCTCATCACCAGCTGGAACCAAAATGGGTCACATCTCCATCCCAATCTGTTCTGTTATACCAGTACAAATCCACTAAAGCCCAAGGGCAGAGTCAGAAATATTCCATTTGTCTTTGGGGCAGATTCCCAGGGACCGCAAATAAAGAGGTACAAGTGACTCATACAGGGCATAAGCTTCTGAGCACTGCTCAGATGATGTTCAGCCTTTGGAGAACTGGGATCTCGCCAAGGCCAGAATTTGGCTCATTGCTCTTGAGTTTTTCCAAGCGTCAACTTTTCATCAAGAACTAAAACAATCTCATGCTGATGTGCAGATGAAAACCAACATTTGACTGAGTGTGCATTTTTCATTTTTACCAGGTATTTTAAAATAATGTAAATTTTCAGGCTGATAGCACATTTAGGAACATCCATCCTAACAGGTACATAGTTTCTTCAAGTTGTATGTTTCAAAGGATGGGCTAGAATCAAATTACCAGCAGTAATGACAGTGCTGTTGGCGTAATCCTGCAATATAAGCAATTTATGCAAACTCTGTTCTTGGCCTCCCAGTATTTTGCTGATATGTTACATGTGGAGCTGTGCTAGAGGACAAAAGCACCTCAGGCAAAATAGCAACACAACATCACAACAAAGTTTATGCTCTATACCGTCATTTTAAAATAAAAGTAAAAGCTGTTCAGATTACACTTACAATTAGCATATGATTTATAACAGGGAGCACTGAGCTGAGCCCTTTACAAGAAATGAGAATAGGCATATTCAAACGTATAATGCCACATAATAATACAGTCTTGGCAGTAAAATTGTAACCTTGATTATTAGTGGTATTGTTGTGGCACTTAGAGGCCACCATTAGGTTGAGGCCCCCTTTGTATTAAATGCCACGTGAGCAGAGAGTGAGAGATCCCCCCCACTCTGCAGGGCAGGCAGGCTATTAGCTGGGATGGACCCAGGCTGGGGTGGGCAGGAGGTGAGGGGACTCGCCCAGGGTTGCTCGCAGGGCTCAGGCACACCCAGCCTAGTGACCTATCCATTAGCTTGGCTTGCCTTTTGGCTCAGCCACACAGCAACCCAGCAAATGTGACAAATGAGGATTCCCTAGTACATCCTCATCCACACTGGTGTTGACTAGAAGTCCCAAGTGCCTTCCTCTCTCTTTGGTCTGTACAAAGCCTTCATTATCAATTCCATGGTCCATGTATTGAGACAGGGTAAGTAAGGATCTGTGCAAACTCTGCTGATTCTTTCCTTCAAATGAAAAATAAAAATGTATAAATGTAGTAACAGATGATGTTGCAAAACTTCCAGCTCTGGCAGCAGATGGTGCCATTATCTGAAGGCACACATGCATCCATAGATATGTGAGTGTGTGTGTGTGTGCATACATATGATAAAGGCAGTTGCAATATGAGTATGGTCAAAGGCTGGCAATCATCATCTCTCCTATTTTTATATGGTGTACCCAGAGGTAAGGGGGCCCTTTGTGAGAATGTCCTTCCTGCAGGGTGGGACTAACCTATCAAAAGGAAAAGTAGAATGGAAATTAGAAAAGGAAAGGCTTTCTTTGGTGAAATGATGCATGTTTAATAACACTGTACGTATATTTTGCATTCAGAAAGATGGAGAGACAGCGTTGAACTGTATGGCTGTAACCTCCTCCCCTGAGTCTGCACACACACTTCAGTTTGCAACTAAGTACCATATGTTTTCCTACTTAGTTGGCATTATAATTTATATAGTACTACATGTTACCTGAAGTGTCTTGGAGTCAGTACCTCTTCCACTCCCCTCCCCAGCAGGTCATGAGGAAAGACCTATTCTTAAAATAGCTCATAGTTACTGGAATTTGCCATCTCATAACTATAAGTTTTCAAAATATATGTTACACGTACCTGCCCTTTATATCCAGACCCACAGGCATCTGATTCTGACAGATCTGCAGGGCCCCAGCTTGCTGCTGATGCAGCGGCAGGGCTTCAACAGGCTCACTGAGAGGCTGAATATAGCCATTTTCATTGAAGTTACCTAGTTTTGTTGTCCATCAAAATTCACTCTGGTTTGTGTGAACTTGTGCTCAGCTGGAGTAAGTGCAATGGAGGGCACAAAGGTGAAGTCAGGAATTTACTGAGTTTTCTTTTACTATTCTCTTGCTGAAGAAAAAAACGAATATGATTTTCAGCTGAATCTGACACCAAAGCATTTGCTTCAGGCTTCAAGCACATCTAATGTGCCTGGTTTTATGGTAAGTAATGGGAACTAATAATGATAAGTTTCACCTCTGCCTAGAAAACAGCTATTTCAAAATAATGTGAACCGCCAGTCTCCTATGTGCTGATATATTTCTGCAGATTTTTATTAGGAACAACTTGGTTGTGTGGGAGAGGCCAGCTGTGGTCCTAGAGTTCCCCCGCCGTGCTTAGCCCTGTGCAAAGAGAGGAGAAATAGCACTGCTGCAGCTCTATTGATTTCACAGGGGCTGGGCTTCCTCAGTCCCAAATAACTTGATGGAAATGAGCCCACTCACACTGGGCTGGAATTCAGCAGATATTTTGCAATAGCACATCTGTATGAAATCTGGGAGGTGTGTGCTTGTGTGTGCCTGTGTGCAAGTGTGTGTTTCCCTATGTTTGCTCCCATTTAAAAGTGGAAAGTGTTTTCTTGTATGCAGTTGGACAAATGTTCATATACTTTGTAAAGTTGCCACACTTGCAACTGAGAGGCAGCATTGTCAGATGGCCCAGATAAAGGCCCACTTACTTGGAGGTCTCTGTGGATTTTTCCAACTCCTGGACCTCAGTAATCCTCACCAATGCTGGAAGTGTCCTTTTGTTTCAGTGTGTTTTATTTGCTACAGCTGTTAAGGAGAAAAAGCAGCAAGTATATAGCAACAGAATATAGCATCTTCCTCTTCTGAGGCTCAGGGATTAACACCACTGTAGATCTGGCTAATACTGACCCTTTGCAGTGGCAACCTGAACCACTCCCGCCAATTTACATTTCAGTAGCAGAGGGAAGTAGTGAAAACTTTGGAAGAAGGAAGAGCTTTCTCTCCTGCACACAGCCTCCCGCTGTCCTGTAAGAACCCAGACATGTCTAAATGGTTTCTCATCACAGGTGCTCTCCTTAGATGGATTCCTAGAAGCCCACCAGATTTATGAGGGAAAGGGAAAGGCCAAGAGGGTTCCAGCTCACCCTCCCAACCTCTGCCAACCTCTGTGTTGTGCAAAACAAAAGGGGAGTGGTCCCACCACTGTGCAGCTGCTACTCATGGTGCCACTGCATCTTCTCCTCTCAGGGTCAGCAGGATGGCCATGTTGGAGATGCACCACTGTCACTGTCCCTAACATGGTATGACTTAGTGTATCAGTGAGAGCAGTGCCTACCAGAGGTGGTCATGGTGATGCTTTTCCAGTGTAGGAAACCACAGTTACTTTAACCAGAAACCAAATAGTGCCTTATATGGCAGCTACCTCAGTGCTCTACTTCCTCTCTCCATCCCAAGCTGCTTTTCCACCCTCACACGAGACCGTGATTTGGAGCTGCACATCCAATCACCTTTCATGCCTTCCTCTGCAAACAAAACCTGTGTTGAAATCCACTGGCAGGCAGCATCCACGACTTTGAATAGTAAATACAAATCTCTCCTTTTGCCTCTCTGTCTCTCTCTCTCTCTGTTATTAAGCTGACAGGCACTTAGCCAATTATCCAGTCGTCATCTCAGCTGTATTTATGAAGGAGGAAGAGACAATGCACACAGCTCTTGTCTTCAGGGCTTCAGCTGAGTCTCCCTTGTGTGCTGTAGCATTTCCCCTTGTCTGAGCTGCTTAGAATACACAGGGGAAGAAACCAGTGAAGGGGTTTGGTTGAGAAGAGGGGTTGGGGAGTAGAGGTGGGGAAAGAGGTCTGCTCCCCCAGACCAGGGGCACACCAGAGCTGTCGCTGTTTGGCACTGCTTTTGTGTTTAAATTTGGCAGAGCGCACACGCCTTTGTTGCATAAGGTTGCGATGGATGGGGAATGCAGTGGCTGTGGATACTTGCAAAGTCCTTTTGCAAGGATCAAAAGTCAGGAACTATGTGGTGGCAGATTGTGAGTCTGTGCCTTAAAGTGAGGGAGTCACATGTACTTGGGACGTGGTGTGCATTTGTGACTTGGATCCAGGAGCCAACTCTAATCCCCGATGCGGTACTGTGCCTAGAACATACAGCCTGCGCTGGCTCAAGTGTTTACTCCAAACAGCAAAATTTAGGCAAATAGCACTGAAGTGTTCTGTGAATATTTTCATGAATGTTAAAAATGAATTCACTTTGGCTGCAGCTGTGCTTCCTTTGTGTGTGTGCATGTGCATCTTCTTTTCTCTCCCCCTTGTGAATAATCTGAGTGGATGAGTTTTCCTTGCCCTGGCGTTCATGGACAGAATGTTTTTAAAAGGTCCATAGATGAGCAAAACAAGGCTCTAGCAGCAACTTCTGCAGCTGGAAGCCCTGTCTGTACAGATCTGCAGGCATGTGCCCCTTCCTCACCTTAAACCAAGACACTAATTTTGTGTGTATGCCTGTGGTGCTCTTGATATATATTTATGTTGGATGCTGCTTATGGAGCACTGAACATGGTTCTTGCAACCCCTCATAGGAGCCCAGGCATAAAAGCAGTTGAACAAGTGAGATGTAGAGCTGATCACAGCTTGAGCCACAATAATTTATGTGCACGTGACAAGAGAAAATTACCTTTAAACTCTGCACCCAACCAATCAATCTTGCAGCAGCCTGCTTTTGCTTGAAAAGGTGCCTCAGGCCAAGCCTATCAAGCTCAGAAAAAGAAAGGTTAAAATGTTCCAACATCATTATCTCTTCCTTTTTCTTTGAAGGAGAGGAACCACAGTGACAAAGCCTAGCTGACTCCTTCACACCAGCTCCTTTGTAGTGAGTTTCATTCCCACCTCCAGCCCTGATTCCCAAATGGAGTCAGCACGGATTTTTCCATGGTCAGGCCCATTGCTTATGTGGTCACAGAATAGAAAGGAAAGCATGTGACAGAGAGGACCAGGCACAAATAAGCATGTTGGAATTGGAAAATGCTCAAGAGGGGAGGAAAACGTTACCACTGCAAGGTGCAATTATTGAGTGCTGCAGGTAGTACTGGTATCTAGTACTCCATCTCTTCCAGGGTGTCTTCTGAGCTTGGAGAAAAGTGAGATTCCAGGAGTGATTACTTCTTGAAAAATGATTGTCCCCTCTCTGCCAAATATGATGTAACATGATCCATAGTCTCCATCCCTGCAGCAATAGAGCAGAGAGCCTGCACCAGCTGAGGCACTTGTTCATTGGGGCTTCACAGGGGAAGGGGCAGTGGAGCCTCCCTCCTGCTATGAGCAGAGACATGTGTGGGCTGTGATTTAGTGCACCATGCTTGTCCCTTCAGTGCAGGCAGGTTTATTAGCAGTCCTCTTGAGTCAAAGGACAGAGGAGGTTTTAAGCTGGTGGAAGAAGATGGAGAGGGGCTGCTGCAGCCTGCCCTCCCTCCCCCCTTTTCACATTTGCTGCCCCCTTAGCCTTTGGTGTGCTGCTTGAACAGGAGTGTTCCTTCCACAACCCCCTGACATTTCTCAGGCAGGTTCTGTGCCCTGCCTCCAGCTCTTCAGACTGGCCCCACAAGGTAGTCATTTTCTCTTCCTGCACAGAATGCCTGGTGCATATATGTTTAGTGAGCTCATAGAAAGGGTGTGCATAGCAGGGCTAGTAAGAAGTGGGGCTGTGTCACCATTAAAGCTCTTCCTCTTCCTTGCAGAAATGCAGTTGGATGCCTTTTGCCTCCCAGTGATGTGTTTCTCCTGCTTTCAGTTGTGATCCAAGTTGGAAATGGAGTGGTAGAAGATCTCATTCATTTATGAGGTGATTGACAGGCAAGAGCTTAGGCTGCAGGCTGGTGTGAAAGCCACCTTGCTGCTGTCAGCAGAGGAACACACTGCAGCGCCTGCTTGGTATGCTGTGATTCTACTCCTGGAACTTGGAAGGAGGCAACTGGGGGCCTTTTCTCCCTCTGTTGTAGCTCTTTCTTGGGTGGGAAGCTTGACACTCTTGCGTGACACTCACGTGGGGTGACGCATCAGCACTGGAATGCAGATCTGAGATTTTCTTCTGCAAGTGGCAAAGAAGGCAGATGCATTTAAAAGACAATGGTGGTGCAATGGTGTTAGGGAAAATTCTCAGTGTTCAAATTGCCAAACCTCTCTAACCTTGAAGCATCAGGACTTTATCTGGTGAGTTATGATAATTTCAGCTGTATTTGTCCATTGCAGAAGCTGTAGAAGCTTTGGAGACAGCCCCATGTTTGGCCCTCCATTTGTCATGAAACCATAAGATGATACAGAAAACTAAAGCACCAGCTGCTGATGCTGTAACAGGGATGTTCCTTGATGCTGGTCACTATTTATTAACCTCCTGTGGCACTTTTTTGTAGGACTGTGTCTCTGAAGCTCTGGTGAAAACCCACACATCTTGGCTGCTTTTACACTTAAGAGAAACCTGAGATTGGCATCCATAATCAGGAGCAGAAGGTGCTGCAGGCAATCTGTCTTCCTTGCACTGCATTAAACCCATTTTAGTTTTTTCAGTTAAATATCAAATTATCTGTCCACCCACACATCCTCCCCACTGCAAACACTGTGGTTAGGGATGGGCCATCTGTAGGACTTCTACCTGGGTAAGGGGGTCCACGGGGGTTCTTGCGTAACATGCTTCATGCGTATTCATTGGCCTTTAGAGTGGCATTTCTTTCCTTCCTAGTCTCCTGGCTGGTCTCCAGTTCTGGCAATGAGTCAGAGGCATGCAGGTCTATCAATTTGAAAAGTGTGTCCCAAGGAGGAGGAACACGTGCAGCTTTGTTCTGCCCTGACTCGGGGAGAAGCACTTAAATGCAGGCCAGGTGGGTCAAGGACTTTGGACATGGTCAGACCAGTTAGCCTTTCAAATGCCTTTTTTTTTTTTTATTCCCCATAGGAAGCTAAAAGTGGGAGCAGCATCCAGCCCCCAGAGCAGAGAGAAGGAAGGACATGCATTAGATTTTACAGCATCCTTGTGTTGTGCTGTAGCTGTGTCCCTGCTTCAGTGGAAGTGATCACTGCAGCAGGGTCCTGTGTCTCTTTGGAGGGCTTTATGTTTCTAAGGAGATGTGGTCCACTTGGATGGACTCCAGGAGAGGGAAGTGGGAATGATCATAAGTCTAAACAGCTTACTTATGAGGACAGATGGATGAAAATGGGGCTGTTAGGACTGAAGAAGAGAGGACTAAATGTGAGATATGCATAACAGCATGGAGGTACATAGGACACAAAAGAAAGGAATTACTTCTGCAGAAGAAGATGGGGAGGAGTTTAAGATTGTAGCAAGAGAGACAGGTTTGATGTTGGTAAGCTCTGAAACAGTAAAGATTGCAAAACATTGAGTCAAATTTCCTTGGGAGGCTGTATAACTCCATTGCTGGAGAGCTTTAAGGACTGACTAGACATGTATGAGGAGTGACAGATGCCACAAATGACAAAGTAGAACTGATCTATCTTTCACAGAGTAGAACAGACTTGATAGTTCCTTTGGGTCTCTTCTACCTCTGCTGCTTGATTCTGTGCTGCCTTCAGGCTCAGAGAACAGCAGGAGCATAGGCAGAAAGGCAGCTGAAAAGTTCAGGGAAGTGCCTCAGTGAGATGCTGAGTGAGCCTGGCCGGGCAGTCCTTACCCATTTCTTCGGCTGTGGCTGACCTTCTCCCTTCCATCTCAGGGACATCATGTGCTCCAAGGAGACTGTCATCAGTGCCACTCCAGTCCAAGCATATGACACTTAACCTATCTGGTAAAAAGAAGTAAGAATCTGTGTCAAAACTATCCCTAAAACTGATTTTCTTCTGCAGGGACTCAGATTTTTTTTTCTCATCTGCTGCCCTTGGAGGGCCACAGGACCTACAGGATATTTTACTATAAGCGTGGTAGGGAAAAACAAGTCGAAGGCTCAGTGTTTTATCCTCGGAAAGTTTGATGATGTTGCTGAATGCTCACTTCATGAGGCTTTGTCAGCATGTTCTGTTAATGAAATGTCACCTTTTATCGGTATGAAATCACTTTGTGCATTGGTATATGAGCCCATGAGGATTTGAGTCTACCTTAAGAGGGGTGGATGTGGTGCAATTTATGAGTACTCCTGGGGCTTTTCCCCACTAGGGAGCTGGCATGTGACATCAGGCCCAAAGTGGAGCAGGTGGCAAGCCTTGCAGCTACTGAGTGTCATGGCTTTAGCAGTGAACTGGGTGCACGTGAACCGATGAGAAAACTCCAGTGCAGTGAGGATGTAGGGGTGAGTAGAGACAGGATGTCTTAAGAGGTTGAGGAGCAATTTAAGAGAGGAAAAGCTATTCAGGGAAGGAGGGGAAGAGCATAAAGGGGCCTGCTGTAAAGTTTGGAGTAATGTGCTTGGTGTTAATCTTTCTCTAGCTGTAGTGACCCAGGCTGTTGCTAACCTGGCCAGGCAAGCTGCCAGAGGCTGTCTCCATTGCTCACCCACCGTCCACTCTCATCCTGTCTCTGACTGGTGTTTTCTTGTCAGCATTTCTCTCCCACAGATCGATTCCTCCTTGGCTCATCCCAGTGATTTTAAGCATAGAGAGAAACTTCCTCTTGGTGGTGAGAGATAATCAAGCTGAATATTACCCATCTCTGAAGTGCAGGCAGTTCGTGAGCAGAGCCAAAGTCAATATCTTGGCAGATGTTGCCTTGCATTGATTTATCTTCTCCTGGAGCAGGGTGGATGGTCTCAAAGAAAGCAGCATGGTCACCTGGCCAACCCCCAAAACATTTGCAGGCTACATTAGCTTGCTTGATTTGGTCTCCAGAAGCTGCTCTCCTCAGTGTCAGGGGGTAGAACAGCGTGGTGCCAAACTCACAAATCCCTCCTTTGTGCTCATCAGTGTTATTTCTTGTGCTGAGACACATCCTGGGCTCAGAGCACCAGCTCACGGTGCTGAGCTAAGCCAGCCTCATTTACTGGCTTAATGGAGCAAGGAAAGAAATGTGTGTGCTGCTGCTGGTGAGGGGAGAGGAACAAGAGACCCATGCCCCAGAAAGGCCTTGCAACATGGGGGTTCTTCCACGCGGGGAAACTGGATGTGTCAGAGAGGAAAGCAAGGGAGAGGAAGCTTCTGTCTGAGCAGCAGGAATGGGGGGAAATAGAAGGGCCCCTCTTCAAGCCAGAGGAATTACAGTCAGCAGATCGCTGTGTGGGACAGGGTGGGAGGAAGGGGGGCTGTTGGCAGATAGAGGGGGATGGTGGAGGCAGGCTGTGGGGAAACCAATTGCCAGGCAGGAGGACCAGGTCAGAGTGCTGCTCCTGGGCTTTGTCCTGTCAGAACAAGCAGACAAAGCATGCAAAGCTACCTGTATAGAGTTCCAGTCCCAAGCTCTCCAGCATAATACAGTCTCTGTTTTCAGAAACCTTTGAGCTCTCCTCCTATGTCTGGCAGCTCCAGGTTTGGCTTTGGCAGGAAAGGGACTCCAGCAGAGTAGGCAGGGGGTTTTTCAAAACCGCAGCTAAAGAGAAACCATCTGTATGATCTCAAGTAACAGACACTCACATGCAAAACCCATCCCCTTTGGTACCATCCCCTTCCCTCAGCCCCTCATCTCCCCATCCCTGGCTGAGCCCTTCACAGCTCCTCTCTGCCCACCCTGCCGTTTTCATGCTGGAGCAGCAGGCACTGCACAGATACACAAACCTCATCTCTGGTTCTGCAGCTTCCCCCAGGGTGTGGACAGATGCTGATTGTCTTCATGCCCAGTTGGGGACAGCAGGAATTGTTATAAATAGCATCAGTCCCTTGCATGGCAAAGACAGAACTTTCCCCTAGAAGTCCATCGCTCTGCTCCCAGGACTCATTGGGAGGTCTCTTAAATGTCACAGAACGTTTGCAGCAGAGAGTACCTCTGGAGGCCTCCTGTGGGTTGAGGGCTTGATCCAGGCAGAAAATGGAACAAGTTTGCTGAATCTTTCCTCACAATCTGATTCTTTCTGCCTGTCCTCATCATTTTTATGTGAACAGCAGTTTCTGTTCAGAAGAGACTTGGGACTGAAATAGGAGTAGCTGCAGAAGTGAGCACTTAAAATGCATAAACCTGATGTGTTGAGGAAACAAATAGGTCTGGAGCAGCATAAGGGATATAGAGATGCCAGGACAGAGCTGGTGTTGGGATCCTCAGTTCAGGAGAACTTTGCTGGGGGTACTGCTAGTACCACACCATAAAAGGGGTGGTAACAGCAAGAAAACTTTCCTGCAAGAAAGTAATATGCTTTTCCAGCACTAAAGATCCCCTCTGCTTCCCCTCGGGGGTTGATTTCCTTCTGTAGGAGTGCTGATTGCATAAGGAGCCAAAAGTAACCTGTTTAGAAGCAGGGCTGCTCATCCTCCCTCTCCTCTGCTCCCTGCCCTCAGGCAGAGGGGGCTGCTCAGCACCTCTGGGCAGCTGAAGCCCTCCCTTTGCATCTCCAGAGCTGGCACCAGGCTCTGTCCCCCTGACAGCAGCCGGACACCCCCTGCTGCAGCACCATTCCAGCCTCGGGCACTGCTTGCTGCTGCTGAGGCTCTGTTTGCATCAGCAGCAGCTCCTTGGCTGGGTTTGTGGCTGCAGGGGCTGCGCTCCAGCTGGAGAGCGCCCTGCGGGCACTGCGGGGGGCACCCTGTGCGCACTGATATTGAAATTCAAGTTACTCGTAGGAGATTCAGGGAGTAACAAGGAGCAGTACCAAGCCTTGGATAGCCTCCAGCTCACATGTGCCTCCCCGAGGCTCCCCAGGGCCTCATGGAGGCCCAGCTTGGACTGCTCTTGTACCATATATTGGGCTGTCGGTCTCTCTTTGTGATTTCTGCCCTGTCCTTGCTTGTTCTTTGGTTTCCTTTGTGTTTATTATTCTAATTTATTGAGTTACCTGGAGTGTTTTCACAGACACCAAGGCTGCTTTGCAGAAATTAATGGTTGTGCATTCTGCTTGTCGGTGCCTTACATAGGCCTTGCTTTTATGTGATAGAGACTAAAATATGCTCAGAGAAAATGAAAATGTTAACCTCTATTAAAAACTGTTATGTGTAGAAAAGTTGTTGTCAGATCTATGTCAGGGCATACGAGTACTTTGAGATTATTTAGCTCAGTAGCCCCTGCCATCTCTGAATCTCAAAGTATTTTAATTGACTTCCCCTTTGAGACAAGCCACTATTTGTCCCCATTTTCTAGTGTGGGAAACTGAGGCTTGAAAAGGAGGTTTGCCTCACCAAATTAGTGGCCAGACATAGGTGACCAAAATCTTTGCTGGCTGGAAACCCAGTTTTTAGGTCTTGTTCAGAGCTGTGCTACCTAACTGGCTGCTGGACTAGAATATCACATTAATGTCTCTGAATGTAATGCAAAAGCAGGAGATCATCTTTCCTCAATTGTGGTCAGAAAGGCCAGATCCTGGCAGTTCCAATTTATGGAAATGAAGCTGTGGGAGGGAATACTCCACTTCTTTTGTGTTCCCAAGGAAATCTATTACTGGTGTTTGCATCTGAGTGTTCTTCTCAATGACATGGGGATTCTGGTCCAGAGAATGAACATCTTTGTAAAGGAGGAAGCTGCTTCCATGCATTTCTGTAAAGGAAGGGAGGAAATTGAGAGGAGATACCTACACATAGCAGTGCAAAGTGTTTTGTGGGGTTTGGATGTGCTTATTCACTGTTTTTGGAAAGGACTAAAGCAGGGTATCTCAAAAGGTGGTTACAAAGTGTGTAACAGCTCACACAGCTCTGCGGGAAGATCTAGAGGGGTCATAGGAAATGACAGGCCTGTAAATCTTGGAACTATGTAGGTGGCAGGTCCTTTCAGGGGCTGATCCTATAAATCTATTGAAACAAGCTGTCTGTTCCCTAGAAGTTTACTGAGAAAGTGCACTCCTTGATTGGTCAGGGAATGCCAGATGCAGCATTTTGTGGAGATCACAGTGTCACTAGGGGTGACATGATGCAGGGTGGAATTTTCAGCTGCCGGGACACAAGACATCTGAAAGGGAAGTTTCTTTTCAGGTCCTCCGTGAACTCATTAAAATATAGGATGATCATTTTCCTCTCCTGCCTGAATACTTAAAAGTCCTTAAGAGAGAGTGCCTTTCAAACAGACTCTTGTTTAGCATATATGAATTTCCTCCCAAACAGAAGAATTTAAGAAACAGCAGATGATAGCAGAACCCTTTTACATCAGTATCTTGCATTTTTAAATTTGCATTATATAAGAAAATACAAAAACCTCTTAAGTGGGCAAATATGCAGAACCAGAGAAATAACTTGCTGATAGGAGAAATTTCTGTGTCCTGGACAGATTGTTTCTTGCTTGTAGTCTGAAGCAAGAGGATTGATAACACTGCTGTTGGGGGGAAAGGGTCATGAGGAGGGATTTGCCCAACATATATAAAGTGACCATTGGTATCCTGTAATGTACTGCTTTTTGGGATAGTGCTAGGCCTGGGTGTTACCTTGTGGCAGTGAATTACACACATTATTGCACTTAATAGGAAAGCAGCAAATCCTACCCAGCCTTACACAGGCAATGTTTGCTGTATAGGATATTCCCTGCCTTTATCACCATGTTTGCCCTTGCTGTATTCTTCATTGTTTTATATATCCTTCACTATCCAGCCTGCTTTGTGTCCTCTTTGAAGCAAAAGGACTCAGTGTTTTCAATCTCCCCCCTTACAGATATTCTGTGAGGTCTCTAACTCATTGCTGTCACCTGTCCCTGAACCCTTTTTATTTCTATTGCATCTTTTGCAGATAGGATGACCTGATATGGGACACTGTATTGCAGTACACTACTGCACTTAGCCTCATTTTTTCTTTTTGTCTCAGTGCATCACTATGTTTGGGGTCTTGTCCATTCTGAATAGAGGATTTTTATGAGTTTGCCATGCATTAATCCTAATTTCTTAATCAGTCATTTCTGAATGACTGTAGTTAATTTAGAAGCCAACAAGGTAACTCAGATAATTCCTTCCAGAATGTGCATCTCCTGACATTGTGTGCTTGGTCAGTGCTTCTGCTCAAGACAGGGTATAGCCCAGCAGAATGCCTTTTTTTCACTTGTTAGTAAACTGAGTCGATACACT
Source organism: Agelaius tricolor (assembly GCF_023055355.1). Lineage (NCBI taxonomy): Eukaryota > Metazoa > Chordata > Aves > Passeriformes > Icteridae > Agelaius > Agelaius tricolor. Next base: position 25,892,357 of record NW_027269269.1, read on the forward strand.
GCTCATTTGAGCTCTTGTTTTATGGAGCTCTCTCTTTTTTCTTTTTTTTTTCCTTTAAAATTAACTGTTTCTTTAAGCAGTCTTTTTTCCTTCCCTGGAATCTTTGAGGTGAGGTGTCACCTCCAGTAATGGTGTAACAATGCTCCTGTGGAGAGGTTGCTGTGCTCTGCTCATCAGTCAAGCACAGTCACTTCAGAGGTGGAACCCTGTAAGTATTAAACAGCAAATGACAGAGGGTTGGAGACAAGAAAAGAAGAAGAAAGCATCCAGTTTCAACTGCAGGGACTGTTTTGGAAGGCAGATTATAATTAAAGTAATCAGAATTCAGACATTCAGACAGTTGTTGCACTCAATGCCTTTGAAAAGTGTCAAGCTTTGATTATAACTCATCTTTTTGTTTATAATCTTATCATACAAAAGATTTTGCCCAAGGAATCTGCTGTCTCCAATACTTAGTCCCATGAAGATAGAAGATACTAAGTAGTATCTTTGAGTAGAGGCAACCCAAAGACATCTGGCAAAAAACACTGTGAAACCAATCCTCTTCCTGCTCCAAAGCATGGAATATCCCCAGAACTCTACCACTCTGCACACCATTGGAACAAAACTGTAGTCCGTATCTTTCTAGGGTCATTAGATTATTTTTTACAGGTGAGGAAGTAGGGGGAAAAATATTCAAGTGGGAAGAAATGGGCATGGATGCTGGTGAATGAAGATGTAACTTTAAAAATCAGAGCTAGAAAAGGAGGAATGTTTAATACATGCTGCCTCAGAGCAAACTATTTTGGACCTGCTTGTTACTTGACTACATACTAGACCTCTATGATTATTTCAGTTGTACTTTATTTGAGCTATGTTATTTCCTATGAAACAAGAAGTCTCTCTGCTTTGTAACAAAGTTCTTAAACCATGTGACTGACCTCAGTTCCCAGGAGAGCCTGCTGGAGAGTACAAATGGGCAAGTGAAAAGCATTTGCACAAAATACACTGCTTGGTGTGGTTTTGACCTGAAAAACACTCTAATAAGAGGCTGGTAGCAGAGACTGAGATCACATGATACTCAATAGAAATCCAACAGTGAATAGCTTACTTTCCATTATTTTTCCCCTATTTAAATTAAGGGGCAGGTGGAGGAAGTTGATATTCTAAGTGTGTGTTTCTGAAGAACAGTAAATCTAGACCTGTCTCTTTAGTGAAAGCCCCTAGAGTTTTTGATCTCCTAAAACTTGTACCAACCTAGTGTGTGTTTAGTACAGCCTATTGGTATGTACTTTCTGAAATCTTTGGAGTGGATGGGGACATGCCTGCGTTTAGGATGTGAAATACAGTAATTGCTAGATTGATAGTAGTGGCAGACTTCAAGGTCTGTTTGAGACCTTCTAGGAAAAAAAAAATCAACCCTGAGCACATCCAGTACTCTACCTGCTTCCCGCATCCAGTACTCTACCTGCTTCCCCTCTTCTGGGAGCACGCCCCTGTGCAGCCTGGCAGAGCTGGAAGTCCCTTCAGATAACCAGGACTTTGGTACATTATAAACTAAAACAGCCTTTCATATCATCTCCTTCCCACATCTCCTTTCCTCACAGAGAGCACTTTGCCTCCCACTCCATCTCTGTAAGTTCTCTCTCTCTCTGTTCAATCCTCTAAAGCATTTTACAACTCTAATTAGACACGTATCTCCAATTTACTACTATTTAAAAGGGTAAGCAGTTAATGTCGTAAGACTGAGAATGCCTGGTAATTAATTACTAACTCCAAGGACCTGGCTATCTCTCTAACCAGCCTTGTCTCAAATAGCATCTCTCTCTGTTAAAACCTCTGTTCACAGTAATTAAACAGTAGGGAGGAGAAGCACCTTGGAGCCTGCCCAACCAAGTCTGTCTGACACAAAGTGCAGCTCTGTCAGGCAGTCCTTTTTTATCTATCTGGCATGGACATAATGGGACAACAAATTTTGATGACTCCCAAGTACACTCAAGCTTTGTCCAAAAGAGACTTCTGCAACAGGATCCCCTCTGTGCCACTGCCATTGAAACACAAAACCAGTTGGGATCCTCCTCATCTCTGGGAAAACAGTGCATCCCTAGGAGGATGACAGGCAGTGCTCCCACCCTGTTCCCAGAAAGCAAAGCATTATAAGCTGAGGAAGTTGGTTTGTGCTGCTGCCTTTGAACACTAAAGCTGTTTGTGTTGGAGCATCCTGCAGAGCAAAGCCTGAGCAGTGCTTGGGTCAGGTTCTGCTCTTTACAATAGTCTTCAGCCAACATGTTTGCAGGTGGAAGTGCTGGTGTGGTGGTCACAGACATTTGTTAAGCATATACTGTGCCTTGTGACACAGAGGGAGGTGATGATTGCTGGGGGATTCTGTGGTTTGCAGTGAGAACATGCTGAAAGCTTGGTCTGTGGACGTGTACCCTGGCATGGTTATTGGCTAGCTGAATGCATAGAGTCTCACCCCATCAGTGAAATGCAGACACCTCAGCAGTTTGAAATGCAGAGGTGTCCAGATGCAGTAAGCACAGAGATAATGTGGGAGATAGCATACCAGATGATAGGATGGCAAGCCTGGAAAACCTAGGATTTGTTCTCTACTCTGCTTCTTACTGTGTGTGGACTGTGGCACACCTTTTCCCCTTCTTTGTTTTCCTTATATGATAGGGATAAAAATACCTAACACCTTCAAAGACTGCTTTGACCTCTCTTAATGAGAGGTGTTAAGTAATGCTTGGTAAATCACGGTCACTTTATTGTCTTCTGGCCAAATTTCACTTTAGGTTAGCTACTTAATTGCCCCAGTACTTTTAACTGTGAGAGGTATTCTTGTTTCCTTAAACTGTTTTAAGGTGCATCTGTGCACTGCTAACAAGCTCTGCTCTTCGTGTCTAAAGGGAGGTGCCCTTCTGTGATGGCTGAAGTGATCCTTCATTGTTTCTTCTTCATCTCCCAAAGGTGCTGCCAGGCTTTAATGGACTATTCATCAAGTGCTCTGGGATCTTTTGATGGAAGCAGTCTGGGCAGGTGCACGGTTCAGTTCTCACTGCATAGTGAGAGGGTGGCATGCACCTGTTTACTCATCAGCTTTGTCTGCCATGAATAAATAGCCCTTTTCTTTGGACAGAGAAGTCCAGCAGCAATAACACTGTTGAGAACTTTACATGTGAAGTAAACTTTACAAAGTTATGTCAAGCTCCCGTTTCTAGTTGTTTGAGTTGACCAGATCTATGGAAAAGATAGGCAGGTTGGGTTTGGGATTTTGGTTTTGTTTGTAGCTGTTTGGTTGGTTGTTTATTTAAGTGGGGTTCGCTTCTTCGTTGCTGCACAGAAAATATTTTTTCCAAACTGGTCAGGACCAGTTGCTGTGAGTTGGTCAGAGCTGAGCTTCTGTGTGCAGGTTTATCTTCTGTGCAGTTCTTGTAGTTTTACTTCTGTAATAAAGCTCTGTGTTCTGCCACTATATCCTGTGCATGGTTTATTGCATGGTACCTCATGCATGGTACATCGTGGTACCACAGCGTGGTACCCCTTGTCTCTGCACTTGTGTCTGGAAGGATGGGGAAACAAGAGGAACAAGAGGAAGATGAATATGTCAAAGTGAGGGAGACAGACATCATGAGGGAGACAGACATCATCTTCATGCAGATGTCTGTCCTGCCTGGACATAGTCACCTGGTTTATAGTGCCACAGTTTTCCAGTTATATTTTGAAAAGGCTTGTCCTCTTTGAGAACAAGGCATTGCATTACTACTGTCACAAATATCTTTCCCTTCTCCTGCTCCAAACTGTCTGTTTCCATGTTCTGGAGAAGTTCTTCCTCACTCTCTGGCCCTATTTTCTAGCTCTTTATTTTCTACTTTTTGCTTCTCCTTTCTTTTTTTATTTTTTCCTTTCATCCTCAATTATCTTTGGCTTTACCTTTTTTTTTTTTAAACCTTTCCTTTCTCATTAATTTTTCATTTCTCTCTTCTCATTTATCCAACATCCTCATTTACTTTCCCTCTCTCATTCTGGTGGTCTCCCCTCATCCTCTTTGGTTGATGTCCTGGATGAAGCAAGGCTGAGGGTCAGACAGCACTCAGTTTGTCCAAGCTTTCCTCCAGGAGGAAAGTGCCCCTTCCTAGCCATGCCTGAGTCACCCCATCTTGCTGGGCTTTTGTTGTGCTCCTGGCAGCCTGGGGTAGGTAACAGCTACGTCCCTTGTGAAGGGCCTTGAGCTCTGCTTATTCCTGCCATGGCCACACAAGCCAGGGCTGTGCATCTGAATCCCTTTTTGCTGGGTCCTGAGCACACAGAGAACAAAAAGGAGAATCCTCCTTCGTGGGGCTTATGCTCCAAGCACTGGGGATAAGAGGTGAATACAGACAGAAACGGAACACATGGAAAGCACAAAATGCTGCAGGTTGACATAATATCATCAGTCAGGTCCTATAGAAGTGCTAAATAATATTATTCCCACTTCTATTTCCCTTTCTGCTAGCTTTTCTATCCTTTTAATCACTTTTGGGCCTTCTTTTTTCTTTCACCTTAGAGATTATAGGGCTTTGTCATTTTGTTTCCAAGAAAAGGGAAAGAGTGCAGAGTGTTTTCATTAGGCCAAGGGCTGGAGGGAAGGAGTGAGTCGTGGTATTTGCTGGCTTTAATCTTTATGGTAATACTTCAGTAAATATCTGCTGTTCTTTCTCTCCTGTCAGTGTGGCAGCCTGTGAATGATATGGAGCTGAGATCAGGGAAGAAGAGGGAACTGCAGAGAGGATTAGAAGGTTAAGATAGGATTACAGGGTCAAAATGGAAAAAAAGGAGAGAAAAGAAGCAGCAAAAGAAAGGAAAAGAAAATGAAGTGTAGTGGTTGTGACAGGGGAAAGGAAGGAAAGTGTACAAGGTACCAAGAGAAGATGAGATTTTTATGAATGGGTCGATGCATTCAAAGGTCCTAAAGTCAATAGTCTCTCTAAAATGATTTATTGAAGAAAAATTCATTTGTTTTATGTCACCCCATGAAATTTTTTTTTCCCCTTCATCAGTCCTAGGGATGGGGTCTGCGATGGCTGAACCAGAGGGATGCACAGACACTCCATTACCCCAGCAGCCCTGCTTGGATGGGAAGGTGCAGTGGGTGGGAAGTGTGGCTGTCAGGAGTCTGTCACAGCTGAATCTTTCAGGAGGGGGCGAGAGCCACCACAGTCACACAGGTGGAGGATCTGATATTGCTGCTGAGTACTGACAGCCTCACCCACTCCCCTGGGGTCCTACTGGTCCGTGCCCTACTTTTCGACTGCCTCCTGCTGAGAGTGACAGAAAAACAGAAGAAGGTGCAAGGGTTTCTTTCCTTGAACGCCTCTGCGTGGAGTTGAGGGAACAGCTTGTGAAGCAGGTTCGGATTTGGGGCTTTGAACATCAGGGCAGTTTCAGTCCTGCTTTTGGTTTGTGTAATCAGAAGGAAATAATGGATAAAGCTTGTCTGGACTGAGAAGGAAATGACCCAGACCATTGCACACATTTAAGGTATTTGGATGAATTAAACCAAACAAGTCAGATGCCTGATCTGCTGCTTCTCCTCTAAAAAATAATGACACAAGAAAAGCTAACACAAATACAGCATCAGGGCTTGGTAACAAAGCTGTTGGAGTTAGGGCAAAATGAAAGTCTCCCTTGCTCAGCGTGAACTGAATTTCACATCCAAAGTATTCTCACCTCTGGCAATGCTAGTGAAACATAACCATTCCTCTTCTTGTTACATGTCACGTAACAAAAAGGCACAGAGGCTGTGAAATGGCTTCTCATCCGATGTCAGAGAGGGAAACAGAGGTAGCAAGGAGGGAGCTGAGCATGACTTGCATCTCCTCATGCTTTCCCAACCAGTCCATGAGGCCTGGCCTATCATCTGTGTCACAGGCTCTGCTGCTGGGTTAGCATGAGTTTTGCAGAAGCCAAATGAATCCTTTCTGGAAGCAAGGATTAGGAAAAAGGAGCACACCACTTCCTTTGCTTTAGACTCAGTGCATTTCACTATAGGTTGCAGCCTGTAGCCCTTACTGTCAAGTCATTAGATACAACATTTTGTGACACCACTGGAACATGTGGCACTTATCTCCAGTCAAAGAGCAAAGTTTGGAAGGTCTCCTGTGGCTCTCTGTGTGGGTAGAAGTAGATTCTGGCTGGTCCATGTGTAATTGAGAGGTTAGAAGTATTTCTTCTTTCTTTTGTATTTCTTTTTTCCTGAAACAACTTCTGCTCCTGCCAGGGCATGTATTCACTGCTTCTCTCTCTTCCCTAATGGAGTGAAAGTTCATAATAAGTCTTTTCCTTCCTTTCTTTCTGTTACACTCACACTTAGAGAAGTTGGAGGTGGCAAGTCCTGCACTCTCCTCCTTCTCTGATTTAACCCAGTTGTTCTGTGGAGCAGGGCATGATGCTGGCTGTCAAATGAAGTTGGGGTGCTCTTAAAAACTAGACAGCCCTTTTCTTCAAGTTACAAGCCTTTTGCCATTCCTTTACCTCTCAGTTCTCCCAGCCTTCTCCTCTTTTTTGCCTGTGCTTTCTGAAGTCACCTGTGTCACTCTTTTGAGATACTGCTCGCTGCAGCTCATCTGAAGCATGGGTTTTGGTCTCTGACCGTGTTCTTTGGACAAGTTGTCCAGAGGGCCTCATGAGCTTTTGTAATTGCTATCTGCATCCAGACAGCTGGACTTCATTTTATTTGCATTTCATAATAAGCTGCTTTTCTTTAGCTGGAAGTTGCAAATTATCAAAACCCATCAAATCCTATCCATTGAAACTAAATATTTAGTCCCCAATCAAACCCAGGTTGGCTGGCTGCCAAATGGTCTCAGGGCAGGAGTAGGACAACTGCTGTATATACAGGGGTGGGAGTTTCTTTGATGTATTTCACTAGGGGCAATGCAAGACATTTCTGATATAATGTGATTGTTCAGAGAAATGCCTAAGCTGCCTTGGCCCTGTGTATTCATCTTTAATTATTAAAATAGGACAGATAATTCATAACCCTTGAGGTCTTTATTTTATTTTTTGACATTGATATTCAATGTATGCTTGGCCAAGGGGGAGAAAGGTAGATTCCAAGAGCAAGAGAACAAAGCAAGAGGAGAAGAAAGAGGATGAAGAAAAGAAAAAAGAGAAGAAAGATATTAAAATAAAAAGCATGTTGGAAATGAGAGAGAATGAGGAGTAAGTGGGGCAGAAAAGCAGAATAGCCTGATGGTTAATTGTACATCTTTTCTTCTCAGGGACTGTTCTATGCTAAACATTGCCATGCTGTTGCTTGTTATCACAAACATCTGGATGCGTTGATATCGGTGGTCTGTCCACTCCTGTGTTTTGGAGAGGTTTCTCATGTGATATGATTAAGGTGGGCACTTTGCAGGGAGGATAGGCCTTTGCTCCAGTGCACATACTTTTCCGACACAGCCAAGTGTCAAACAACAGCTTCTTCAAGGAGGTATTTTCAGAGAGTTTGGAGGATGAGGTTCAAGAGTGGTGAGGGATGGAGAGAAGAAAATAAAAGAGAGGAAGGAAATGCATATAAGGAGGAGAGACTCAAAAAAAAGGCTGCAATAAAGTCAGAGGGAATTAAGACAGACTGACCACTGCATAACAGCAGATTTCAGCAAGTTGGGATGCAGTAATGTCACTGTCCTCTTGCTCGGTCACTGTCAGCATAAATGCTGCTGTACATTCACAGCCAAAAGGGCTTAGCAAAGCTAATGAGCAGGGAAACAATGAGGAATGGGGGAAAAATTTCTCTGTGAAAACTCTGGCTGAGAGGGGATGTTGTTCTGCAAAAGGATTTGCAAGGCATAACAGCACCACTAGGGCAATAAATAAGCAGAGCAAGGGCGAGAGAAGAGTGGGAAAATGGAAAATAACAGGAAGTCAGGCTATAGCAAAGAAATGTGAGAGCCTGCTGTATTTCCACTGTCTAAATCTTCTTGGTCCTGGTAATTGGAAAGAACAGACTGAGAGTATTTGTCAGAGTTGCAAGTTTAATGACTTAAAATTACAGCAGCCTAACATCCATTAAGCTGCAGCATTTGTTTTGGAAGTGTCATTTTTCATGAGGAAACACTGTCAGAGCACTGCCCAGTCTTCTGCTGGCAGAGTTTTCTGGTGGCAATGCAAGACTGGCATGTCCAGGAGCCACAGGACAGGAGCAAGGAGTTTTGGCAGAGCTGGGTTTGGGAAGCTTAGGGCTGGGAGAGAGGAGGTGCTTCAGGGTAGGAGAGCAGCACTGGCAGGATTATGTTTAAGCATACCACATCCCTTCCCTCACTTGTGTCCTTATTGTTCCTAAGCATTCATATGGCATTTTTCCTTTAGTGAAGATGAAAATTCTGCTTTGTTTCCCAGTGTGAGATATAGCACCCACTCTGCCACGTCTACAGCACAGTTTGGAGACAGGTCTCTGAGCAAAGACAGGTCTGCTTTTGTTCCTGCCAGGGTTTCCATTCATTTCTGAGTTCAGAGGACTTATAGGACCACCATAAAATGAATTGAATTGGGGGGAACCTTAAAGATCATCTAGTTCCAACGCCCCTGCCGTGGGTGGGGACACCTTCCTTTGGACGAGGTTGCTCAAAGCACCATCCAGTCTGGCATTGAACACTTCCATGGATGGAGCATCCACAGTTTTGCTATCTAGCAATTAACTATCAGTGCTGTCCTCCAAGTTCCCAGTTAAATGGTCATGTGTGTTCTCCCTGCTTGAGTTTCCCCCACAGTAATATGAAGGCAGCAGGGTTTCTCTGTTTTACAGAAAGGATCATTCATGGGCATGCATGTTAGTGAAGATCACTGTAACAAAAGAAAAACAGAAAAGCAAAGTATTATTTTTCAAACATATCTCTGTACTTTAAGCAATGCTGCTTCCAGTGGAGGTACAACTGGAGACGAGGGCAGGGAGTGAATTGTTATGATTGAACATCAAGCCTCTTCTAAGTAATGGAATGCATCAAAAATTCAGAAAGTTACGAAAAAACATACCTTACTTAAGAGTCCATGGCCTGTCAGCATGAACTTGCAGAGCATTTTGGCATTTCAGCAAGAATGACTCTCTGCAATGGATGTAGAAGGACACCAGGTAAACTCATTAGATGCATGTTTAGTGTTTTAAAGCATTGTGGTTTTGAGGCTTCACTTATTACACTGCTGCTGAGTACTAATGATGTACAAACTATTTTTAGTAGGTGGACTTTATAAATGTCCTGCTGAGTACTTCTTTTGGTACTTGATAATGGTCCCCAAATGTATACCAGGGTCAGTGTTTTAATACCAGCAACTACAGTAGTTCATATGCATCCTTTATTACTTGATTATCTGTTTCCAAAATACATTTTGGACTGTCGAAACTATGTCGAATCTCAGATTGAAATCTGAGCCAAATCCATGAAACCATGAAGTAGTTTGTGTTACAGCCTTTTTTGTCTCAATCTAATGACCAGTTGATCCATCACCCAGGCCAGTGAGCAGGGATACCAGGTGCAGTGACCCTGGACAGCATAGATTTATGCTGAGAAGGTAGCAACCAAAACATTTGTGTGATTTCACCCCCTAGCAAGTTCACAGCAAAATTCAGTGCCAGGTCTGAACTTTTCTGGCACATTTCTGAGTGTTTGAACTCAGGATTTCTCAGGTCTGTTGCTGCCTGGAGTATGCTGATACCTTGCAAATTTTGTTGTGCACACTAAGGGTTTATGTCACTTCCCTGCTATTTGATGTCTTTATGTGTGGACCTGTAACAGCAAATGACTCTTGACAGTGCCTTAGGACAGGAAACAACAGTCGGTGAAAGTTTTTGGGTTAGCAGTACAGGAACTGAGGATTGGCCAGAATAGCAAGCAAACTTTCCTGTTTGTCATCCCTCCGAAGCAGTGGCTGACTGAGAGGCAGCTTCTGATTTTCAGCTGAAGAAGGCCAAGCCATTGAGCTCTTCAGGACCAGGTCTCTGGCATCCAACTTCACCAGTCATGCCGAACAGAGGATTTTTCCTTACTTTTTTGCTCTTTAATCACCTTCCTGCTGAAGGTTGGCTGGGTTTGGAGCAGATAGTATGAAGCCTATGTTTGTATCCTGTGTATTTTCCTCTCTGTACCATCTGTTCACAGACTGGAATACAGTTGTGCCAGTTAAAAAGCAGATTGCCTTGGCCCAAGGTCAGGATCAGAGCCCTGGTGCCCTGCCTGCCTCCCATGAATTTACACTCAACCCGTAGCTCGCTGCCTGTCTGCTGCATTCCCTGAATCTCCCACCTGCTATGATGGAGGGATGGTCAGACTCTTCCCTCGTACACCATGCTCACCCTCTCGCTCCCACCTATCCTCCTGTCCTTTTTCCTCTTGTGTGGCCTCCATCTGGCTCAGTTTAAAGGCCAGGGAAAGGTAAAAGTACTGGCTCAGCCTTGCTTTGCTATCAGCAGCACTGCTCAGAGTTTTCAGCACACCAACCTTCGCATTCATCAGTCCTGCTCTGCTGAGCCCTTCTTCCCATATTGCTTTGGGGACTTCTGGGGGACACTTGGATCCTGCTCCACCAACTGTTCTGGGGTTAACTCACTGCAAGGGATGATGAGAATGTGCTGGGAGTTAGTGTGTCAATCCCTTCATCCTACATGTTGCCTAAGTGGCAGTAGCAGAGAAGAAGGATTGTAATGGTACTGCACTGCTGTACTCCTCAAGCACAGACATATCCTACATTAAAAAATGAAGGCAGTGGCTTTGTTCACCAGAGTACAGCAGTATCCAGAGGGTTCTTATGAATATCAGGTGAATTCCTGATTAATATTCATCAGAGGAGTGAAAAAGAGAAGCTGGCAGGTTTACCCTTGGCCTCAGGACAACTTGCTGAGTGGTTCTCAGACTGTCTAGCTGAACCCATTGACATAGTGTAGGACTCCCCAGTCATGGACTACTCATGTTTAGCATGCTGCCCCTTTCCTCCAAACTCAGCCTTCTTCTGACTCCCTGAGTTTGCCAGCATAGATTCACATGAACCATGGGGCTGTGCTTGAGACTAAACAGGCACCTGGTGCATTGATTTGCCCCTTCCTTTCACTTCTGAACCGATTGTGTAGTCAGTTGCTGTTTGATTCTTCTCTTCTCTTGTTCTAAATCAAACCCTCTTTAATGTGCCCTCTGTGTTTTATGGGCAGTGCAGTGCCTCAATCATCTTCTTTGCAGAAGATGGCAGGACTCTACTGGTGCTCCCTTTTTTTGTAAACGCAGTCCCTTACTCGGCTTTCTAGTTCCAGCTTTGTATCACACACAGTGTTCTGTCTGCCAGCACCCCATCCTTATGAGTACAGTGGATCTCAAAGGGCTTTGTCCTTGATGTCTGCTTTGTAGATGATCGCACTGCCATATCCAGGTTCAACCACCTAAAGCAGCTTCTAGACATGCTGTACTCTGACCTGTCTCACACTATCTCTGCAATTCTCCATCAACAAGCACTCACAACTCAGGCTGAATAGTGTTAAAAAGCTGCTTGTCTTTTCCTTTGAATTCTCTTCACTTCAGTCTTTTTATAACTCCAAATAATGAAAAAATCTTCCCAGTCGTATACTCGTGAAATATGGAGGCTTATTTTCTCCCTTGTATTCTCCCCAACATGTGTCCTCCTCTACCAGCTATAGAAAATCCATCTCTTCTTCTCTTTCTCAACACTGAGACCCTTTGTTCATGCCTTAGCCTTCCTTAGGCTTGATTGTTGTAACCTCTTCTGCCTCGATCACCAGCTCTCTTCCTGTGGCATACTAAAACTGCCCCTCTGCCACACGAAACACATTGCCTTTCTGTTTGCATTGCTTTGTCAGATTCCCTTTGAATTTTCTTGTCCTTCACTTCATGATTTTAAATGTGATGTTTCTAATCCAGCTTTCACATCCCCTCCGATTCTTTACCTTTCTGTAAACTGCATTGTCCTGTTTGTCTCCCACATGTATTTTTCAGATAGGTCTAGCTACACAACCCCCTTCTGAGGCTGATCTTTCTCTGTATTGTCTCTTTCTTTTCTAACTCTCTAAAGTGTTTACTTCTCCTTTGCTTTCTCAGTGTCAAATGAGTGAACTTTCCTGTCTTCTTTGCTCTGTAGCTTACGTCATCCATTTCTTTCAGCTTTGTCCTCAACTTTGCAGAGCTGGACTTGGTGACTTATACACCCACTCAGCTGTCCTATAATCCAGCCATCCCTGCAGAAATTTTAGCTCTTGTCATCTCAGGAGCCCATCTTGCACACTGCAATGTGCCTTGTTTTGATGAGTAGCCTCAGAAAGAAGGTGGGGGATCTGGGTGGGAGGAGTGCCCTGGGTCTAGGTGGGGTATCCATGTTGGATATGGATGGATTAAGGAGATTTAATCAGTTGTGTAATAACACTAAGAGGATTGCTGTATCTTCCCATGCATGACTCAACTGGAGTTTATTTTGGATGTAGGTGGACAGGTGATGTGACCTAAGAGGAAAAGGAGGAGACAGATTCCTCTGTCATGTCTCCTTTATTTTCTTTTTATTAGTTTTGGTTTTATCTAGTCTTTGTTGCCAGAAACACAGAACAGAACTGCCTGCTGCAGCAGAAACAATCCTCTTGACCTGGCATTCCTCTGTGGCTCTTCTGGAGTATTTTTGCAGCACTTTTCCCTTTACGCAACCTTGCTTACTGGTAGAAGTGATCAAAATGTGGGGTGAGAAATAGCAGTTGGGGAAGCAGAGATGGAAGAGAGTCATCAGCAGGTATGACTGTATGGTCTTGGGAGTGATGGACACAGAAACATTCCTCCCAGTGTGGGGCTTGAGGAGGACCTAGAGGGGAGGAAGAGACCCTTTTGCTATCAGGGAATGATGTTTCTGGTCAGGGAGTGGCCTGTTCCTTGACCAGCCTCCATTAGCAGTATAGATTCTGGAGGAAGATTAACGACTGCCTGTGGTGCAGAGCCACCGCTTTCCTCTCCCTAACCTGGACAGATTAATGATGTGCTCTCTCTATGCAGCATATGGCCATGTGCTTGTGCATCTCAGCATGGGACCAGGTCAGCTGCCTAGCTGGAGTTAAAGAGGTTTGGATCTCTGCTGAGTGATCAGGGGAGGGAAGGAAGGGCTGCTGCTAGTTGGAGTGGGGCTATTAAAAGCCAATACTCTAATGAACCAGGAATGGCACCTAATCAATGTGTGAAAAATGGGTAATTCTTGCTAATGCCCTGTTAATGTTCTCGTAATGATCTGTCAGGGAACTCTGGCTAATTATTGTCATGGCAATTTGGCACAAATTTGCCCAGGATAATGTGGCCTGGGTGAATAGAAGCATGTATTGCTTCCCATGTCCCAGCACTCTGCTGCTCTTGCCACATCTTCCTGCTTTTCTTCTGCTATCTCCTTTTTCTGGTCACTCTTTTAATTAGGCAATTAGTTGATTGATTAGCTAATGTTTGTACAACACTCCAAACATGCAAAGTGCTAATTCTGTCCTCTTTGTTATTTCTCCTTTACATCTGTCTTTTTTTCCCCCTGCTTTTCTGATATGTCTGAGGATCAGGTGTGTTCTGTGATGTCAAAGAACACTGGTGAGGTCATAGTTTAGAATCCACAATGCAACTACTCCCCATTTTCTTTATCCTTGACACAATTCCATGGCACATGGGATTTCCTCTGTCCCTGATTTTGGTCTGATATGCCATGGCAATCTACCACTGCTTGGTGTGTGTAAATCCACTCTGGATTAATTTGAATGTCTTGGTGCATAATTCAGGCCTAATGTGCTGCAGACAGCATGGAGCCTTTGCCAGGGTTCTTGTAAATCATGTGGACGTACATCAGTCTCCAAATTCCCTGCAGTTAATGGGTGATGTTGGACCGCTGATCCTGTTTTACTTGCCCATGGGTTGTTGACTTTAGGCCGTGTTTTTCCTTAACATAATGGGATGAAGCTTAGAGAGAGGAAAGAACACGATGTGCTCTGCTCATCCCTCTTGCCTTTGAAAGTCATGTCTTTTCCCTGCTGTGCTAAATCAGGAATACTGGTGACTTACATTTAAGCTCTTTCTACATAAGCTTGCAGCTAGCTGGAAAGGAAGCGAGTGGGAGGGCAAGTGGAGAGCGACCTATTTGCACATTAATGAACGCTACACCCCATTGTATTATGTAAAGGCTTGGCTTTGCATGTGTTTACATGGCTTTTCAAAAGGGGAAACCCAGTCACTGGCAACCCTCAGGAGAAACATATGGCTATAGAATGGCAGTACAGTTATAGAGAAGCCTTTCACTCATAGCTGACATTTCCATAGCACTCCTTAGTGTCTTCCAGGAGGATCCCAAACCACTTAGCTCACTGCTGAAACACAGCCAGCTCCGAGGTGGAACAAAGTCACCATTCTTGTAGTGGAATTCCTGTTCAGTGAATGTTTAGGATGGGGTTTGAAAATCCTTTCCGTAGCAGGGCACCCTGGACCTCAGTTCAGCAGGCTAAGGCTGCAGCCAATACCGAGCTTAGGCAAGCATTGCCAATGCTTGAGGACTTCTATGGGATGTCTTAAGGATTGAGCAGGGGCCTTGGCTTCATCCAGCCTGGAAAACACTACCTCCCACAATTGTATGCTCTCTTAAAAGGTTACACACGGTCAATTCTTAGCTTCTTCATCACTGGAAAAACCCAAAGCCTGCTTCTAATGAGGGTGTAGGACACTTCCTAGCACCACAGCTCCAGTTCTGAGTGATGGCATCACCAGTTATTTTCATTGTTCCCACAATAACTTGGCTATCCCCTAGAGACTTGGAATAGGTGTCGCTATGGCTTAACATTTGCAGCTTTAGTTGTTTTCCTCTTCTCTGACCCAGCCTGGCTCTTGAGAGTGACTTACTTGATCTTTAGCCTTCTTCATGTTTACTTGCTATATTACTTTTGTAAAGTGTAGATGCTTTTCTACTTTGGAAGCAAATGCAGAATGTAAGTCTACTGAGATTTGGATAAATCCTGCCTGAATGTACCATGGCAATAGTCAGCATGTCTGTTTCTTAGAGGCATTCCTCCTGTAAGTGACCCAGGGGTGACTCACATTTATTTTGGTATCACTCAGCTGAAGTTTGTGAATCTGGCCCATGGCCATGTTTTGTCCATTTTTTTTTCCAGGTAAGAGTTATTGCAAAAGATGATATGGAGATACTGCTTTTGTTTCACCACTCTGAATCCCTCTGTGTTTTGTCGTAATGCTTTTAGAGCTTGTTTGCTTACTGAGCTGTGTTCCCTTCCATGTTTCCAGAGTGAAGGAAAACAAGTACCCATATTCCTACTGTGTGAGTGGCTCAAATAACAATATGAAAAAAGAAACCCCAACAAACAGAAAAATACTCTGGTACAAGATTAGACTGCTTAGATTTAGTATGAAATGCATAAACCAGAGGGCATAGCTGTATGTCTCATCTCTTTACTGATCAGTCTCCTATTTTCCCATCTTGTGCTCCCTCCTGTACCTGTTCAGACATACTGGGAAGCATGGGCATCAGCCCAGCTTTCTCCTCAGAAATGAGTTTCCAATTACAGGCCTTGCGGGCACTCGTTTGCATGAGAGATTATAAAGTCACTTCTCCCTGCTGCTCACCCCCTCCCATAATTTACCTGCTCCTATCTATGTTTGTGTACACGTTTGATGTGCTGCTTCCTTTACCTGTGGGTCTCCTAACAGGGAGAGTTGGAATAGGCTAAACTCCCTGCCTTTGCAAAGAGACAGTAAAAGGAGAGCTATAATGGGCAGTTAACAGAATTGTGAATGTTCTGGAGAAGTTTTCACTGAGTAACCATAGTGCAAGGATCAGTTACAGGCTCAGCATGAACTGGATCTGTTTTTTACAGACATGGGTTACAGTGTAGAACTTCTGCTCACCATAGCTACCAGAGCCAGATTCTCAAGGTCTTCTAAGTGTGGCTGGAAGACAGGACCATGATAGCACATTTGCTTCTGGTGCCCTCAGAGATAAGTTTTAGAGTGGCTGCTAGCTGGGTCATCAGGTTGGAGAGAGCAGGGCTCATCCTCACCTCTATTGTCACACTTTGTTTTCCCCAAGCTGGATAAATGGATATGTTTTGTGAGCAAGGCATCATTCTGGGCTTTAGGCTCAGTACTAAGACACTGTTTAGCCTTGTCCAATTCATTGCCTTGTTTACAAGTTAGTTTCCAGCCTGTAAAACAAGGACTATAGTATCAATTATGGTCTGAAATTCTTCTATGAATGACACATCTGATTCATATCCTTTATTGCAATGCTTTATTAGCCACCAGAGAATATACGCAGGTGCCCCTTTTCACGTGCACATACACAGAAAGCCAAGGTATGTTGTTTCCACTCATTAGTGTTTTTCAAGTGCTTTTCAACATGTTTCTTCTTTAGACAGTTTCTATTTTCTAAAATATTTCCCACCTCGAAGTTTCTTCAGGCCTCTAAACATTTGCATTGTCTGTGTGTGCTTTTCTTGCTCTTATTTTTAAGAAAAGCTCCAGAGCTGACCAGCCACAGTATGTCAGCTGAAAGTATGACTTGATGTATGCAGTGGCATTAATACTTTTCTCAGTGGGTGAGATTCACCCACCCCTGAGAGAAATGACTCACACAAGATCTAGGCATCACTTAAATCCAATGTAAGCTGTATTTTGTTGGCTTAGATGTGATTTTGCTGGAGCT
Organism: Agelaius tricolor; assembly: GCF_023055355.1. NCBI lineage: Eukaryota > Metazoa > Chordata > Aves > Passeriformes > Icteridae > Agelaius > Agelaius tricolor. Next base: position 25,909,025 of record NW_027269269.1, read on the forward strand.
TTGGCCTCGCACTGAGCCTCTACACAGGAGTAATTTTTCACCAAGTATTATTTTTACATCTTAATGTTCCATTTACTTTTTGGTGTGCTATTGAGGTACCTCAGAGAAAAGTTGTTATTGATCTCCCTACAGTAAGTATAGGTTTCTTCTTGTCTGACCATACTTAATTTTATGACCCAGTAAGATACCTGAGGAGTATAGTTTATTTTTCCCAATACATATTGACTGTGTCAAGGCTGCACTCTTTCTGTGGTCTGTTGGGCTTCTGTGTATTGCCTTAGAACTCTAAGAATCCTCTGACCCTCAGATCTGATTTTGTATTATCAGTAGACACTGGTCTCTCACAATTTCATTCTCGTTTTCAGTGCATTAGCTGATGTACTGCTTATGCAGGTCACAGCAAACTCCTCAATAGCACTTCTGCTGTTAGGTTTTCAGCATATTAAGAGAAGATCCATTATTCTTTCATTTCTGCTTTTTCTCTTGTAGAGACTTGTTCTCCGTGAGAAGACTTTACATTTCCAACCCAGGGGTCTTTTGATTTTGTAACAGGTTTTTTTTATTAAATACTTGGTCAAAGACTTCTTAAAAAGCAATTTATAAAAATATCCATGTGTGCCCATCTTTTGCTGAAGGATGTACCTTAGAAATGAAAAACATGCAGAAAAGAATGAAAAGAAACCAGTCATATGCAGAAATGTTAAAGACGGGGCTCAGTTGGAGCATAAATACCTCTAACAACCCCTGTGGCAAAGACTGCAAAACCAAAACAGGACAACCCCGGCAGCTCTTCTGCAATGCCCTTAGCTGAGCCTCACATACTCCAGCTGACCCACTGACTTTCCTGTTGCCAAAAAAGGACCATAATAATGAGCATTTCTGCAGGAAAGGACAAGGAGAATTATTATCAGTTCCTGTTCTACAGTAATGCCAGACCTCAAGGCTTGTTGTCACAGTGATGTTTTAGCATACAGCAGATTTCAAGCTGCATGTTATTTGTGATCAAGCTTGGCAAAACTATGAGCATGGGGGCAAGTTTGCCTTCCTTTGTTCCTTCAAGAAACATTTTTATTTCTTCTCCTTTAGTGTCGCATGATTAAGCAGGCCTCCCTTCAGGTGAAGGTGAAATCCCGGGGCAGCTGACACTGGTACGCCTGTGAAGGGCACCCGCTAAAGTGCTGTCGGGATGGTTTTGTTTTCATTCTATTTATTATTGTCCTTGAGGGCTCCAGAAGAACAAAATGTATTTTCCAAAGTCATGCATGAGCCTGAGTAGCAGCTCTTAGCAGGATGTAGCCAGATACTGTACATCAGTTAGAACAGATGGAGACAAGGGAGGTTTAGGGGATGTGGAATAAGGCAGCCCTCTGGCTTGCATTTCTCTTGTGCTCTATTCCACCCTCATCATCTTTGTGCAGTCCATGCACTACAGTCTTGGTAGAAACCTGGAAATACATCTTCCTGGAGAAGAGATTTCCAGAAAGAGATGAAAAGCCATCTCCCTTTTCACTTTCCCCAGTTTTGCATTCCTCCTCCTCTGCCTTGTCTCCCTCAAACAGGCACTCACATGGATGTATGCACACAGGCACACATTGCAGGCACACACTCCTCTCCTTTCAGTAGTTGTCCCTTCAAATCAAGTGTTGATATCTACGTGGAAAGCTCTTGGCACAGCAGAGGAACACAGATCCTGTCTGTAGGAATACCTTACAGGTATTCCTGTGAAGGAAGCCACAAAGACAAGCCTCTGAGTAACAGTGAGTGAAACTGAGAGAAAGCTGTCTTGTTATGTATAATTGAATCCCTCAGCACCCTTAAGTGACACCTTTCTTGCTTACACATACAGGAAATATACTGCACAAATGCTATTAAGCTGCAGCTAAACTAATTTAGCTGGTGGAGTGGGTGGACAGAATTCTTCTTCCTATAAGAAATTGTGTATCACTGATTGCCTGATAAATGTGTACTAAACCTCCACTTTTTAAAGAGAATGCAAGGATTGACAAAATGTCCAGACTCACAGCTGGAGCAAAAAGGGACAGCTGTTCCACAACAGACAATTACCTTACAGTGGAGAAGCATTTACACAACTACTTCCCTGTAACACTGCAGGAATGAGCTCCTGGCAGCACAGCACAATTATACTGCAGTAAGCTGCCGAGTACAAGCAGCTCTGAGGCATCACCTCTTGCAAAATTCTTGCAGGACCTTTAGTGATGAGAAGTGGTCAGGCCCTCATGCTTAGCATTCATCCATAAAACTGACTGCTGTGTTTCTGCAGCTGCCGGACAGCACATCGATCTTATTAGATCTAGTCCTTGCTTAAATCCATCAGGTTTCCATATGCAGTGGCAGACAGGCAAAACCTGAAATTTGTCATAAACATCAGTAAAGGCAGGCAGGTGGTGGAGCTGGTGAGTGTTGCCATTATGGCTGCTGAGAGCTGTAAGAATGAGCTGATGGGCGTTTGCCAGAAAGGCCAGTGATTGAATCATGTCATAGCGTGCAGTGGGTTGACTCTTGTGAAGAGCAGGTGAATAAGATTAAATTCTTACCATCTCTCTGGCTAGCAGACTGCTGAGAACTGTTCATTCATGTACAGAAAATTAATGATATTTTCATAGTTTGTGATAACCTGCTTAGGGACTTAGCTTGGAAAAGACTTAATGGGGAAATGCCTTTGGTGTTGGAAGCTAAAAGTGAGGTGATACCTCTGTCCATTAGTATGAATTCATTATTACATTATTTACTTCTTTTGGAAGATTCTAAAGTCTTAACCTCAGTCACTTACGGTTTATGTGCATATTTTTCAATAGAGTGACCTGATACAATGCCAGTTAGTTCTTGGTTACCCTGACCATGGATGTTGGCATCTTGCTGGTGGAACATCAGCAACTCATCAGTGAGCGAGGATTTCTGCACTTTGGCCATGAAGACTTCTTGGTTTGCTTCTCCAAACCAAGAAACTTGGGATGGTATTCCCCAGTTCCCTTCCAACAGCTGTATCGTGTTGAATAGAGAAACTAGCCCCTTAGATTGTTAAAATCTCCTCTTAGGCAGAGTGATTTTCATCTTGAGTTAGTGTCAGATGAGCCCATGCTTAGAGGAGGAAGACATGTGGGAAATCTCCAAAGGGCCTTTGCCCCATCTGTACTTTGCAAGGAAGTTGATGTGAGGCTGCTGCTCTCACCCACTGGTTGTAGGGATCTCTTTTCTGATAGTTAGTCAGTGAGCTGTCTTAAGCAGATGTGTGGCCTTCATTGCCCTAGTATATGAGTACCTCTCAATCTTTTTAATGCATTGTCAGAGCACCTCAGGCGTGCAAGGAAGTAAAATTACTCTATTTCACAGATGGGGAACAGGGAAATTGATGGTTAAACCCTCAGAAGGATAATAGGCACCAAAGCCTTGCACAACTGCTACTCTTGGCTCTTAAATCCAAGTCTACTTCTTCATTGATGCCCATTTCTATGTAGAGAAATATATACACATTTCTAGTGTTTACAAGCATTTATAACCATGTACTTGCAGTTGTATTTCTGTCCAAGCCCAAAGGAATCCCAATCTTATTGAAACTGAGCCACTCAGTGTTAGAGCAGTGTCTGGGGCACAGAGGTGGGAGTGTGTTGATCAACAGACTGTGCATTGTCCTTCCTTTCTCTGGCCCAGTTAATTTTTTATTAGTGCATGGCAGCTTCAACAGGAAGAGCCTAGTATCTTGTGAACACTCATGAATATTACGGGCATTCCTCTGGGAAGTAGAAAAGGATGAACTTAACCTTCTCAGACAGCAAACAGAATTAGACCTACCTCCTTGATGAGTTTCTGAGCTGTTGGGCTACAATATGAAAAAGAGGTTGTTAGCAATCACTTTTTTCTTCATCCTTTTTGTTGTTTTTTTTTTTTTTCTTTTTTTTGAAAACTATAGTTATTCCAGAAGAAAGCAGATTTATTTTCCTGACTATTTAGTTAAAGAGACAGTCAGCATTTGCCAGGTTCATACAGTCAATATTCCTCTTTATGTAACTCATTCCATTTCCTTCATTAAGACTTCTGTGGCATCTTCTCCCAGATACATAATGCAGTTACTACTGCAGAGCTCCTTCAGAAGAGATCATGTCCAGGGACTGACTCTGCTCAGACAGGTAAGTCAGCAGATAGCAAGAGTAGGTTCACAGTTTAGGAGGCTCTGGGAAAAGTGGTGAAGCAATTTGTAATTTTAATGGTTGACAGTTGAAGCAGATCAGTGACAGGGACACTACAGCAAAGCTTCTACACCAGCTGATTATCATTCTGTCCACTCTATCTCCTTGGTTCCCTCAACATCAGAGAACTCAAAAAGGTGTAGAGAAAAAGGCAGAAAATTTGATGTGAGATTCTGCGCTAATGGAACTGGCTAAAAATAAAAGTGAGGTCTTTATAGACTATGAAGAAGATGACAAAGAAGGAGAAGTTGTTGAGAAGGGATTTAATTGAGTGTAAAATCCTAAATTGTATAGATAATGCCAAGGCCTGTTACTGTTCACAGGCTGGCTCATGGAGAGTACAGGCAGCTGCAAAGTGAATGAGTTCAGCTCAGCTTATTTTTCAAGGCTTATTCACACAAAACTTCAGGTGCCTGGGACAGAGACAAGCAAGGGGAAGAAGCTTCAGTTCAGCAGGGATAAAAGGACATCTCAAGGGAACAGAGAACCATGAATGTCTGGACTGGATAGCTGAGGAGATGGGTGGTGTAGCATCAAGCAAATTACTTGGTTACAGGCAAGGAGTGTTCTGGCCTGTATCTATGGAAGTAAAGGTAGAGCACAGGTAGGATTATCTGTGTTGTTTCAAGCTCAGTAAAGCTGCAGAGGTAATATTAAGTCCTTGCCATAGTTCTAGTTACTGTGTTGCATGATCCACACTGTGAATTGTACCACTTAAAGGAAGTGGTATTTTCAGAGTAGAAAATCAGATCTGCCCAATGCTCCTGAAGAACCAAGGAAGGAGCTGCCCTCTCCCCACTTAAACTTGGTAAAACAGGCATGGCACCAAGTCTGAATGGCCAGAAAGTTTACTTGAAAACTTCAGGATGCCAGAAGTTGTATGCAAGGCACTTATAAAATTTGTTCCCCTTTCTGGTGCTGCATTCACCATAGCTCTCTGACAGATGTCCAAAAGTCGAGTGCAAATAAGCATGCATGTTAACTGTCCATGCATGGAACCTTCTGATATAAAACTACCAATCTCCTCTCAGTTTTCCCTACTGACTTCATAACAGTGAGGACTTGGCTACCAGGAGCAAGAGATCTGTGATGCAGGGGTGGGGCAGCCAGCTACCACTCCAGTCCCACACCTGGATCTCTAATAATTTTGGATGTACTCTCTTTGCATGCTTCTTCCTCTGTACTTTGATCTCAAAGTAGGAGCACTCCAAACTTTGGGGTTAAAAAACCTGAAACTTCAAAACAGGTTGAGCTTTATTCCTTGATATCATCCAGCCTGCATTTGTAGTTTGGCTTTTGGAAATTTGGGGCAGGTCTCAGTCTGCTGTAGCTCACATGGACAGGGAAGGAAAAGGGAGGAAAGGAATAAGGGAGACCAGTGCAGTGTCAGTATTACACTGGAGTTTATTTGGTGTTTTAATTGAAGCCTGAGCATGGAGAGCATGTTCTTAGAAAGGAATCTTCATCTTCTTTAACTTTCTGTTGCCTGTGTTTGCAGAAAGAAACTTGGAAGTATTACCCAAAATAACTGAAATTCTTAGAAACCTTTGTTTCTTTCTCCTCCTTCTTCCCACCTTCTGTAATTATATTTTTGGTAGTTTAAGCTGGCAATATTGCTGATAACATTTTTAACATGGTCCTCGCTCTGAAGGTTGCACTAAATAAGGGAAATATCATTAGAACCAGGGTAGCGCTTCAAAGGGAAGATTTTCAGTACTAGCAGTGAGAATGAGGAGGGGAGAGGGCTATATGAGGATTCCAAGTAAGGAGGGAACATATTAAGTAAGTGAGATCTGTGAAATTAGTGCAGTGCCATCTCTTTGCAGTGATTAGAACAGAATTAGCTTTGCAAGGGGAGAATAGAGCTGGTTTCCGATATCACTGGAAAATTATTTCCAAAAATGTACTGCAGTGTGTGAGGATTTACTGAATTCTTCATTTAAAAATGAATAAGAATTTAGCTAATGAGAAATGTAGACATACAAACAAAACTATCCTCAAATGCTGTTTAGCTTTTCCATATCTCCTGAGAATTAGCTTCTGCTTTCAGTCTGATTTTACCTGCTATTGCTCTAAGCTAAACTTTTCATTTATATGAGAAGAACTGGAGTCAGGAGGATTATGAGCCCCTCTGCTTTTGATTTTTAATAAAAAGAGAACATTTACTTCTGAACAGTAGCAGTGAGAAAGGGAATTAAATCTGAGGAGAGCAGACTGACCTTTGGGAGTGCAGGTGTGTTCACATGCAGAGATTCCCTTGGTGTCTCTCTGTTGCCTGCTCCTTTTGCTGATACATGCACTGCCCCATGTGCATGCAAAGGGGCATTTTACATGCTTGTGTTGCTGTAAGCTCTCATCCTCATGGTTTCTCCGAGATGATCCGAGATGAAGATGCCCAAGTTTCTGTTGCACTATTTTTTCTTCCCACCATGTTACATGCACAAACCTCCACCTCCTTTTCTTACAGTAAATATTCTCTTTATACCATCCATAGGGTTGTGCTCAACTATTCAGAAGAAAGAACAGGATCTGCAAATCTGTTTAAGATATTGAAAGGCAGAATATATCTGAGTTCTGCCTTTTTGCTTCCTGCTTTGTTAGTGTGCATTTGCAGGCTTTCATTTGAAACCACAACAGCTAGAAACTTAATGTTGGTCCTTGAAAGAAAAGCTTGGAAGGCTTCTGGTTGATCATCAAACTTTAGAAGCTGAGACTTTTGGGAAAAGCCCTACCCATGTAGTCACAGAGCACTGATAAAAGCTGAATAGACAATATCAGTGGAAATCAAGGTTACAGGAGAGGTGACAACACTAGCATAGTGTTTTCTAATGCTGCTCAAGGCAGCACTTCCTGACCCAGCAGTAAGAAGAGGGAAACAGCCTTTCCCTTTTCACTGAATATTTGTGCTCCTGAGACAGCTATCAATGTGCCAGGATAGTAAGGCAGTAATGGAGGATTTCCCAAGAAAGAATAATACTGGTGGGGCTGAAGGAGCAGATGTACATTATTTGTATTGGCAGAAGCTGAAAAACAGCCCAGCCCCAGCCCCACACTTAGAGAAGCACACTTATAATTAAAACCCAACAGATTTATTGCCTTGACTCATTCTGGTATTTATCAAATTATAGCTGGGTGGCACAGAACTATATGGCATGATTTACAGTGGTGGTGTGGAAAGGCACGGCAGTGATTCCCTCCCAGAACAGAGGGAGGTTTGTTTCTATTGTGAGAGGACCAGACATGGTGGGAGAACCTGGGTAATTAAGTGCTTTGTCAAAGCCAACCTCTTCCCTCCTCTGTGTGTGTTTGCACAGATCTAATCACTCTCATCACATGAGACACTCTAATCATTCTGACATTACATATGGGGGAGCAGACATCTAAAGAGCAGGAGCTGCTTTCTTCACCAACACCGTCGTGATTGTCTAGCTGTGTTTTTTTAACCCCCTTATGAAACAAAACACACAGGAAATTGAGAGTGGGGATAATGAATGCAGAAACAGGTTATAGATGTTGGCATCAACTAGGAAACAGGTCTCCCAAACTTTATAACTCTTGTGTTCATTTAAGCAAATCAATTTTAGTTTGCATGCAGTGATCAGTAGTATATAATTTTTGCATTTGGCGAACAACAGGGGAGACCCAATGAAGGCAATACAAGACCAGTAAATTGCAGACCCAGCAAAGAGACTGTGTTACTCTCATCATGGATGCAGCACTTGCCTCAAATTGTAATGGCACAGAGTGAGTTCAAATCCCACCGGGTGTTCTGTTTTTATTAGAAATACTTCATATCTCTTATTCTCGGTGTCAGATGGATCGCTATGCTTTCAGCACTTAATTATCTTTATCATCCAAAAATACTCTGCCTCTAATGAAAATATTTAAACAGCTCTTCCAGGAGCAAAACATAATGCAAGACCCTGTTGCTCAGAATGGCCTCAATTCCTAAGGATGTCAGAGTGGGTATGGAAAGGACTGTTGCCTCACAGATGACATCCCCACATAACACAACGCTGGGATTTGTGGAAGCCAGCTGAACTGGACAGGAACTGCGGGATGGGCTCCCTTTCCATGTATCTTAGCTGCCACTAATACACATTTTATGTAACTTCACCTGCTGGGGTGACCAAACACAATGTTAGAGCCTTCATGCTCTCTTGCCCTCAATGTATTTGTAGTGTTCCATGTATTTCCTGTTATGAAGGAGCAGTAAGCAAGGCCTCCTATGACTAATCTAAGGCTTGCAGTTTCTTCTAGACTACAAGTGAAGTTTGTATTATCTCGTGACTAAACTGTGTTCTTGCTTCCATTATAGCGAGGGCAAATTCTGCTGATGTTGCTCATGTTTTGCTGACGTTTCTACCCATTTGTTTCCACCCCTGCAAAGTTTTCTTCCATACCAGTTTTGCATATCAAAAGCTGACTACATCGGGTCTATTATACATGGTGGGTGGAATGGAATTGTCAAAAACATCCAAGTGGCTGAGGAGGTTTTGTCTATAGCAGAATCACATGTGTGACTGAAGCCTGGGTAGTCCTACCTGACCTAATTTGAACTTCAAAACTACAGATAGAAGTGAGATGTCAGCAGAGAACTTGTTGGCATGGGCTGTGAATGAGACTGTGGAGTGTCCAGAATGGCTAATTTTCTTTGAAGTCTGTGTCACTGTGCTTTAGTGCTGCTGTTGTCAGTGACCACAGCTACTTTAATACCTTTGTGGCCATGTCAGATAAATTGTAGCCTTGTCTCCAATCTCGGTGTGTATGCACTGCTTGTATGGGTACTTGAATGCTGCAAGGGAAGCAAGAAAATCTGGAGACCAAACATAGCAAGGTGCTTTATAATTATGGTCTTGTGGTATATTTGTACAGATGAGAGGGTTTCTTTATTGTGGTGAATGTGAGCTTTGATATTGCTAATGCTCAATAAGAGTTCATGCTTCACTTTCCAAATGGAAGCTTCCTCTCTTTGTTAAGAGCAGCACACACGGTAAAATGAATTATTTCTTATAGCATAGAGTACAATAACTGCTGCCTCCATCCACTTCTGGGCATGGAGAATACTATGGATTCTGCTGCCTTGCCTTCAGAGCACTATTGTTTATTGTCAAAAAATGCAGAGAAAAGGGCATTTCAAGAGCACTTTTTTTTGAACTATTTCAGTCTCACCACTATATTACTGTTTTGTTGTATTTAAATAGTGTGGCTTTCATTTTTCTTGACAGCATTTATTTTCAGGGATTTCATTCTGCTTATTACATGATTATATTCTGATTCTCAGATAATGTACAAGCATTTTCATCAAATCACAACACAGAGGCATTATTGATACCATTCTGCTTCTAACTGGGGATCAGATTCTCTCAAAATTTGTGAAAGCCACCTAATGAATCTGAGCAGAGTTTTAGCCCAGTGACAGACGGATGACTAAATACAGTCAGCTTATGCTTAGTTTTGCCTTTTTTTTTTTTTTTTCTGCAAGCATTAAACATGGCAGTAACAAAGTTCTGCCAATCCTCGATGCTTGAAAAGACTGGTCAAAATGAGAATCAAACTTGGCAAAATATCCATATTTAAATATTTTATTTCTGCAGTTTTGGAAACTTTCAGTATTCTCCAGAGTGATTTGCTAGAAATGATTTGGCAAATTTTGAAATGTTTCAACACTTTGTAGAGCATCATTGAGGTTTCTTGTCTGCCTGACATGAACTGGCAGAAAAGGCTATATTTACAGCTACCACCGAAAAATGCCAATTAAGTGGTGTACTACTAGTGGAATAATTAAAATGTTAGCATACTCATTAAGTGTTCTCAACAGCTGGCCCAAGTGGTTGTGTTAGGTGTTTGAGCATTTTTTGTGCTTGTTCACAAAGCTTTTCTTTGCAAGATCTATACTGTCACTGTGGAAAATCTGCTTTTGTCACTGAAGCAAGCATGCTCTCGGTGTAGCCAATGTGTGTGAGCAGGGCATTTAGTTAGGCTGAGGCCACTTTTGTAATTTCCTCTCAGTTTAAGTGTTTATCCTAGTGATAAAATAATAAACACTAATGCCAGCAGTGATAGCAAACCTAATCTTGTTGACCATCCAAACCCCTCTAACTAGTCTTGATGACTTTTATGTGTAGTTGAGAGTGAGTCACATAGCTGTACTTTTACTTCTCAGGTTTGGCTTGGGAAGGGTGGAATTTGCTGGGGAGGTGAATGGGTAGTGACATTTGTACCTGTGGCTAAAACAGCCGGAGCTTGGAGTTGATCATCCCCTGCTACTCTCCACGGAGTGCCTACAGTGCAGTGCCAGGCTATCTTTGGGCAGCCTCCTGTGCTACTGTGCTGCAGCTTCTGGCACAGGGATGATAGATGTTCCATGCCAGCAATGAGATCCATATGGTCCATGTACCATAGAGCCTGAGTCAGGCAGTTTTCTTGGGCTAGAAGCACTAAGCTTCTATGGCTGTCCACACGCCAATAATTTCCCTCCCGCGGTCATGTCCTTGCTCTGTTTCTATCTATGCAATTCCCTCACCGTGCTTCTCTCTTTCCCCTGCACAGGCTGCCCCACTGCTATCTACAGCCCAAAGTTTCTGCCACATATTCATTTCCTCCCTGTAGATCAATTCAGCCTGTCCTGCCCAATTTGCGCTGCCGACTGGCCTTGGCAGCCTCCGTCCTTGTCACTGCTTTGCTGAATTAAAAATTAAACCATGTCGGATGAGAGCAGCAGAGAGGCTTTCTGCAGGTCATCAACAGAGTCTATTGACAGTTTCTCATCCTGCTACCACAAATGCCAACTAACATCAAAGAAAACTGGGCCACTTCAGGCAAAATCCTGCTAGGTCTTGTCTGGGTGTGACATCAGAAGTGTTTTGGGGGATTTTTCCTATCTGAAGGAGGACAGCAGAGCATAGGCAGATATCAGTATGCCAATATGGTGTGTGTATGCACTCCTGAGTCCTTTTGAACACAGGGTTTCTCCGATCTCACATGTTTTGGCTACTGCAGTTTAAATTAGCTGACAAATAGTCTTCAGTTTTGCTTCTTTGGAAGCAATTCCTACTGTTTTTCCCCAGCAGCTTACTGCAAAGACAGGATGGTGCATGGTGAGCATTGGTTTTGGTGCAGATACTTGATTTCAGAGTTGCTGAGAGTACAGAAATATTGCTAGACTTTCCACTGCTGGAACTCAGGGGCCACTTCAGAAATCTAGTTAAGGTAGGAAAGCATCTGGCTGATGGCGTGACAAAGGGTTGCAAAGCTGAGTCAGACTGGGAATCAGTTTTATAAAACAAAGTTGTGACATGTTGGCATAAACTATTTCCTTAGTCCTCCTTTTCACATCATACATATTTTACACAAGTCCCCCAGTGCTGCTCTGACACCCAAATTCACTCCCCAGGAAAGAGGACTTGCAGGCCATGAGTCTCAGATAGGCTGGAACACTTGCATGCTCCTGCAAGTACCAAGCCTGCTGCCCTTCCTGTAGTGTGGGGACACTGAGTGTTTCACCTTTCTAGGAGAAACATCTTCCCATTAAGGTAGGAAACTTGCAATGCAGGCATTGAATGTCCTCAGGTACACTGGCTTCTAAAAATGAAAGAGGGAGAGAAACAGGGAGAAGGACCAGTTTGAGGAGATAAAGATGTTTTACATGATTTGCAGTTTGACCTTCAGATGTTGTTACCAGTGCATCAGAGGAAAGATCAGGTACTTCTAGATGAACCAAGGATTTTCTTTTCCCTTATCAGAGGGTTAAATTAAATGCTCTTTCCCAGCTGCCCTTTTTCCTTGGGGCTGCTGACTGATAAAAGGAACATCTGTGTTCTCAGCCAAGGAGACAAGTAATCATCAAAGAGGAGGCAGTGGGAGAGATGGTAGGGCAATGGAAAAGAAGGTGGTGCTTGCCCTAGTGAGGAGGAGAGAGGCTGTGTCCCAGCCCTTTCTCCATGGCATGAGAGAGCACAGCCCAATAGCACAACTCAGGAGTCAGGCTGAGGTATGCTGTTCAGGCACTGCATTGCCCCCTTTCCTGGGCCTTGGGGGGAAGCTGCTTTGAAAAGATGCAAATTCTTTTCAGTGCCTTGTGGGAGCAACGTATTAGTGAGAAGAATGAGTAATGGGGAGGGTGCTGAGGTCGGGTTGGAAGATTGCCAGCTAAGGGACAGTGACAGCAGCCCGTGTGATGGTCTGTGTTCAAAGTCATGCACCTTAGCATGGTTTTACCTCATCTCTAGGAGACCCCTCTGAGAGAAATGCCTGATTTTGGGTTCTGCCTCCACCCAATCTTTCTTTCAGCATTTTCTCCCAGCCAAAGCCACATGGGGAAATGACTAATCTGAGAGGCAGGCTGGGCTCTTAGCAGTGGTGCTGCAGCCTACCTAAGCTATACTTAGGTGGAGCTTTCCTGCTGGGAAAACAGTCCCACTCCTAGAGCTGTCCTGGCTCCTTCAGGAGAAAAAAGTAGCATATGTTTATTTTAGTCAGGCAAGTGAAGAGTGCTCTTCTTTAGCAGCCCAGGGGAGAGATTGAATGTGCAGAAAACCCAGCATTCTTGCATAGTCACTTTTCTGAGTAGAACTGCATTTTGAGGATGCAGAGCTTTGCTTGGTGTGGAAGGAACTAAGCTTTCATGCTGCTGCCTCAGCATTTGTGCCATCCGTTTGTGCCGAGCAGGTTTTTTTCCTTTCTTTTTTTTCTCCTGAGTGCTCCATGAGCTATTACTGACTCTTTAATTATACCAGGAGGTCCATGAACTATTTTGATGTGTTGTCTCTCTGGCTTTGACACATATTCTGGGCTGATGACACATGGTCACTCTTGTCTGTCTCTGTCTTACTCTGTCACCATGGGATTTCAAATGTCGCCCTTGGATCTGACACTTTGGGGACTGGCCAGACTTTAAAAAAATCCTCCTGCCTTCAGATACCGGTGGAGGTAATAAAAGGGATTTATCAGCCTGCACTTTTCTGTGCCTGTGGGAATGCGCAAGGTAAGTTCATACCTAGTTCTCATGAGACCTGCTTGCCTCTTTTTTCCTTCAAAATAACATGCAGCACAACTTTATTTTCTAGAGGATCTTTTTTCTCCCACAAACTGTACCTCAAGTGCTTACAGAGCAAAACAATTCACCACAGTGGGTAAATGAGTATATTAGAGCCTCCAGTCAAAGAGACAAAAACAAAACAATGAGGAGAGAGGGGCCATGAACAGCCTGGAGCTAGGGAGAGGATGAGGTCTGAGCTGACTCGGGAAGCAGTAGATATGGGTAAGCTGGCAGCAGGGCTGCTGTACACAGTGGGAGCTGAGGAGTCCTGGGCAAAGACATGTCATTCCATAGAGGGAGAAAGAGAAGCTTGGTGTGAGGCAAGGGCAACAGGAGATGGCAGGGAACTCATCTGGAACAAATACAGGGAAGACTTAAAATCAGGGGATGGGTGGTTTTGAGAAGTACACGTTGTTAAGGAGTAGGGGTTGTTGGAACAGCTCGAGCTGCAGAACAACAGCGTAAGATTTCTGATAGGGAGAGACATAAGTAGACCCATACACATACATGTGAAGGAAAGTTTAAGAGCAAGAAAAGACATTTCCTCCCCACAGCAGCAAGACACAAAAGCTTTGGAGCAACTACCTTCTTTGGCTGAGCAGGAATGAGTTTTGACCTGCTGTATTTCAGGTACCCTTAGGTGGGGACTGATCTAATGTTGTCCCCCACTGGGGCACTCATGCCAGGGTTTGCCATCAACACTCCCAGGTAAGCAATGGTTTGGCCAGTTCAGGGGAATTTGGGATTTCACAAACCAGGACACACACAGGTGTGGCAGAAAGCCACTAGCCAGTTGTTTTCTTTTACCTCTCTTTGCTAAATTGGTGTGATCAAAACATACCCAGGACCTGGGAGTCTAAATAATGGCCCTGTGCTCCCTGTGTGGAGCTCAGTAATATTTACTGAGCCCGACGGCTTCATTCTCCTGCGCACTGACTGCATTAATGGCGGGTGCAGGGAGGGAGGGCAGGGATGAAGGATAGCTGAGAGGGGTCCGGGCGACACTGCTAACGGATGGCCTTATTAGAGACACTTTCCTGGGGCCTAAGTGGAGCTTTTTTGTCTGAGTCGGCAAGAAGTGGGTCATTTTGCTGGGCTGTCAGGCCCCAGCTCTCACTGGAGAGAGGAGCTGTGACTGCAGCAGCCTGCTGGCTTCTCACTGCTGTATTTGGCCGTGAGGTGGATGAGGTGGTGCAGCGCTGAGGGGGGAGTGAGAGACCACATCCATACCAGCCCTCAGGGATCCCTGCCTGGAAAAAATACCAAGATCCAAATTGCTCTCTTACCCTACCCTGCTGATGCCTTGTGAAGGCTGACCTAGATCAGAGACTAGACAGAGTTAAAGAATAAAGTAGGTATTTATTAAGAGGCCTCAATAGATCTACCTTGGGCAGCACACCCAAAATGGCCACAAAATGGATGATCGGTCATGGGATCTCACACTTTTAAAAGTTTTGGGCCATTAGCATATTGGAGCATATTGTCCAGTTACAGCTTTAGCCCATGAAGTCCCATCCTTCTTGTTTTCTGTCTTCGGTCCACCGTTGTTTATGCCCTTGGGCCTGAGATCTGGATCACCTGTCCTTGGGTCCTTAGCTAGAGAAGGAATTGTTTTGTCTACTTATTCTGTGGAGAGAGCTTAATATCCCCTAATATGAAGTCTAGACTTACACACAAAAGCAGAACAGAATCTGAAAAATATACAATCTAAAACCTGAGGCATCACTGCCAGTGAGCAGTATTTGGAGGTCAGGAGGGAGGTAATGCAGCTGATCCCCCCCAAAACACTCCCTCTGCCCAACTTTCATTGCTGTCTCTCTCTCCACTGCCTGCACATCTGGAGAGGCAGTGATGCCTGAGGTGTGAGCTCGGGCTGCTGTCCCTCTCATCTGCCAGTGATTTTAGAGAGCCTAGTGGCAACGAGGTCTCATTGATTCTGCATTGTGCCTGAGCCACAGGGATCCAAGCTTGCTGCAGCCTTCCAGGGGAAGTTGTGCTCTGTCTTAAAGCCTTGCTGCTGATGGCTTTGGCTCTGCAGATACCCGCTTCTGTCTGTTGTATTGGACTAAAGGGGGGGGAACATCACATGTGTAGTCTGCCTTGCCCATCCTCCCTATCATAACTGTGTGTTGATGGATCATCTGAAAAATTCATCTGCTCTGAGGATGTTTCCAGCCCAGAAAGAAAAAAAAAATTGTCTAAGAATTTACAGATCAATACTGCCAGAGTTGAAGTTAGAGATAGTCCTCAATGAGATGTACATTATTTTTAGCACTTTTCCAAAATGCAACAAATGATGCCTGTGATAGTCACCCATCCTAGGAATGTAGATCAGCTGCCTGAGGGAATTACTGGGTTATTCCTGGGAGGAGCTAGTTAAACCTGAGAGAGTACTTTGTCACAGAATATGCTTAATTGGAAAAGACCCAAAAGGATCATGGAGTCCAACTCCTGGCCCTGCCCAGGACCATTCCCAAGAGTCACACCCTGTGCCTGAGAGCATTGTCCAAATGCTTCTTGAACTCTGCCAGGCTTGGTGCGTGACCACTTCACTGGGGAGCCTGTTCCCATGCCCAAACACCTTCTGGAGGAAGAACCTTCTAATATCCAGACTAAACCTCCCCAGACACAGCTTCAGGCCGTTCCCTTGGGTCCTGTCACTGGTCAGCAGAGAGAAGAGATCAGTGCCTGCCTTCCTCTCACCCTCACAAGGAAGCTGTAACTGCAGTGAGCTCTCCCCTCAGTCTCCTCTTCTCCAGGCTGAGCAGACCAAGTGACCGCAGCCACTCCTCATACTCCTTCTTCTTCCTCTTCAATATCCTCACAGCCCTCCTTTGGATGTTCTCTAAAAGCTTTATATCCTTATATTGTGATGACACAATATAAGGATATAAAGCTATAAGAGAACATCCTGTCCTGAAGGAGCTGAGAAATAGAGAAAATAGTCTGGGCACTCCTGTTTTGCACTACACTGACTTCCCACGTGAGCTGACATTATGTGAGGGGTAGCTGAAAAGGGTGTTGCAGCTGGGGTAAAATTTCTTACACACAATTTCTATTTCATGAAGTGGCATTTCTCTTAGGTGAAGAAAGACTGGATGAGATAATTTGAGGGAAAATGTAGATCCAGGTGAAATGCTGGCCTGAGAGACAGGAGTAAAGAGGAAAGTTTCTTACAAACAGAGGCGTTACCAGCTTGTTCTTCTTCTTTCCTAATATGGTGTAGGTGAAGAGAAAGGACCAGTACCTGACCTTCCCTGCTCTCCATCTTCAATAGCTTTGTTTTCTGAGATCATTTTCTGCAGAGGCTAAGTTGTGCTAATCCTCAGAGTAAACTCTTCAGTTTACATTTCTGTGAATCAGGACAGAATGCAGAAGACCAGTTTAGATTTATTTCTCCTATCCCCATTTTGTACTCACAGAAATGGTAACAGATTTTGCATACAAACTGATGGAAGGAGTATGGGCAGGGCTACACACCCAAAATTCAGCAGAGATAGTGGTGCATGCCTTTGGCACTGCTCAGTTATTGGTTCAACTTCTCTGTGATTTGCTGCACACAGGAACATCAGAGTCGCTGGTCTGGTTTAGACTGATGTAATATCTGGGCTCCAGTAACTGCCATATAATTCAGAAAGGTGCAAGAATGCCTGGACTACACCATAAGAGAATTACCTGTTCACAGGAGACATTTTCTTTCTGACTGAATGAGGTTAATGACCATCTAATGCCTGCCAGCATAAAGGTTTATAGTCCTTTATCAAACATAGATGACTCTGTTGTTGCTATAAATGCTTTGCTCATTTTTCCATATTGTAAAATATTTTTCTTTTTTTTTTTCTTTTAAATACACAATGGTAACTTCCAAAAGTTCACACTACATAAAGGTGAAAAAGTCTTTGGGCAAAAAGAATTTGGGAGCACTTTTGTCATTAGCTCTTACAGTATATCTATAAAGTGGTTACAGTGGGGAAGAATGGTTATTGTTTAAAAAAAGGAAGAAATCCATTACTTGATCCTCCAAACAATCAGCATCCTCTTGCTGATTGCCGTATCCTTGTGGCAGTAACGAATTAATGATCACCTTTAGATTGGGTCTTTACCGTGCGCGTGACGCTCCGAGAGCGCGGCTAAATTGGGTTGGATGTAGTCAGGATTGCTGAGTCTGTACTCCAGCCTCCTTGGGCTGCAATCCTGTCAGAGCTCATAAGCTGAGCCAGAGAATTTGATTAGGCGGCCGGGCCTTTGGGGAGGTGTTGGGGAAGAGGGAAGAGCTGAGGCTCCGTGCTGGCAGAGGCTCCGACTCACCCATACCTGCAGCTGGATTTGCCAGGCAGCCAGGGCCTGTGCACAAAGCTGGCAGGTGAACAGGCTGCCAGGATGCTATGGCCCCCTCACAGAGGGATGTGGAATGGATGTGGACTTCTGGGAAGTCCATTCTTCCCCTGGCACGGGTGCTAAGTCATTCAGTGCCAAAGAGTGGCTGCAGAGTCTGGCAGCAAGTGCTTCAAAGGGTGCACTGACTCCTAAAAACTGAACAAACACCTGCCCCTGAATGTAGCCGTGTGCCAAATGCAGCATCTCAGGCACCAGAGCAGCTGAGTAGGGCTTGTCTGAATCCCCTGGGGAAAGACTTGGATCCCAAATTGATGGTCTCCCTCCCAAGCCAGCAAGGAGGGAGCAAGCTTTCCTTGGCAGCTCCACATTCAGGCGCTGATGGGATCTGGCCCCTTTCAGCTTTTGACACTGACATGGTCTCTCTTCCTGGCATTAGGGCCTCAATTAGCCTCTTCTATTTCTGATGCTCTGAATTTGCATGGTAAGAGCTGGGATTAAGGACAGGCAGTCTTAACGCAGCTACTATTAATAAATAAGGAAGATTAGGAGCTTTGTCAGTAACATAGTGCTTCCTCCTTCATTTAATTATTCAAAAATACCTCGTGTTTAACCCTCCACCCTCTGAATGAAGTAAATAAAAAGAAATGAGATTAATGAAGATAAAGTTTAAATTAACTTTCTCTAGTGTGGGTCAGGCAAGAAAATTCATTCTCTTGTAATTGACTGACGCTGGTGCTGGCTTCTGCAAGAGTTTTAAAAAAATCTTCTGCTCTCTTTTTTACATAAATACATTTTTATATCAGATTGGGAATATTTCTTTATGTGTTTGGGGACTGCTGTTACCTACTTACAAAGCACAAGTCGCAGCAAGGCAAATTTCTTTCCTATCAGCAGGCCACAGTTCATCTCTAGAGGGACCACATTTGGAATTAAACAAGGAGTGAAATTTTTATGGCCCACTTTTCCTCACTGATACTGCCAGAAAGGAGGATGTTTAGTGGACTTTTTGAGGTGATCTTCGGGTTGAAGTTTTCATCTCACTGGGAATTGTCCTGCTACCTTCTAACTCGTTTCATAGGTGGTTGTAGAAGAGGTGTTAGTACCCAGTAACTAGGTATTGAGGATGCATTCCAGCTGCAGTGACCTCCAGGTACAAAAGTACTTCATGCCGTTCCTATGGAGTTAAATTCCTTCAGGATGTGTATCTCAAAGTGTGACTACAACAGTTTCCAGATGTTTCATATCTGCTCATGCTCTATAAAGAATGATGACTAAATTGCAGTTTAGTGACCTTAGAGATATAAAAAGGGGGAGGGGGAGAGGTGGCTGGCTGGCAGAGAGCTTTACAGTAATGGGATCTTTGCCAGTATCATTCATGCTTGAGTCAAGGACTTTCATTTCCCAAAAAGAACTGGGGATTAGCACAGCTTCTGCAGCCTGCCCTGCAAACAGACATGTCCCCTCCACAAATGTTGGTGGTGTGCTGGTGCTCTGGGGTCACCCCTCCTTGTAGGGTTAATGAACATAGCAGAGATGGAGCTGTTTGGTGTCAAAAATCCTGAAGGAAAAGGTGGCAGTTAATAAATGTGATAATAAATTATCTGCTTGCCTTCCATTCTTCTGGCCAAGGTGGGCTCTGCAGTGTCCTGGTGCAGGCTGGGAAGCCCCGACTTGGGGCTGTATCCTTTCATCTCAAGCTTTAGGACTGCTACCTGAAGTATTATTTTCTATATTTGTTCTAGAATTGATGGGCTATTTCTATCTTATGAGGCCTTTGGGTTCAGTGTCATTCCTATCAGGGGTAGGCAGGGGCTGCGATCACCGTAACTTGGCTTGAGGTTTGGTTGTTGTC
Organism: Agelaius tricolor; assembly: GCF_023055355.1. Lineage (NCBI taxonomy): Eukaryota > Metazoa > Chordata > Aves > Passeriformes > Icteridae > Agelaius > Agelaius tricolor. The sequence continues at coordinate 25,928,460 of NW_027269269.1, forward strand.
ATTTGCTGCCTGCTCTTGCCTGTATTCAGCATTTTGGGATACCAAAGATGCTGCTTCCCAGCTCCCAGAGCTGTTCTCAGGAGTCCATATAATGTCTGGGCTGTCTGTTTTTCTTGTGACCTAGGATCAATAGGTTGTGCTGTTTCCAAGTGAACTGCTGCTAAATGGCTCTCTGACTACATCTCTGGTTTTTGTTCCTAAGCAGGCCTGCAAATCTCTGGGCATGTAAAGGCACATTCACTTTGAGGAAAGCCTGCTGTACATTGCCTGTTTCCAAGCAATTTTCATCTAGGAGATTAGCAGACCAACACAGGGACATCTTAATGTACAATTACAAATTCAGAGGTGGTTTTCCAGGGCATCTATTCTAGTTTCCATGTTTAGAAGGTGCTTTCAGCAAATAGTCTCTACTGTTCCCTTAACACCAACTGTTTCTGTAAATGTTCTGGCCAGTGAACATATTCAGTGGAATATGCCCAGAAAGGGACATGGCTTGAGTGAGCTAAATATATATTTTAAAAAGATTATTTACTGGCTTCCTTGACCAGCATCTTGTACTGTCTTTTGTGTCATTCTTATCCTTGTAATGGATTATCTTGGTCTCCATAAAACACATGATGGGGATGTATTTTTGCTGTTGAAAAAGTCCCCAGTGACAGAAAGGATGAACTCTAAATGAGCAATGCACTTTCATCCTCATATTTTCTCAGCCTGTACAAACTCTTCCTGCTGTTTTCCTCCCTGGAGCTGGGAAAATTTGGGATGCTGAGACCTATTTTGCCATGGCAGGAGAATCTCTGCTGTTACTGAGGACAGTGGACCCCTTTTTTTTTTTTTTTTTTTTTTTTTTTGACAGTGCTTTGCCTTGCTACTGAACTGCAGAACCTTAATACTAGGCTGTGAATTAAGTGTCCTTTGTCCTTAGATCAGTCCACTTTCAGCAACTCCACTGGGAAGGGCTGGAGTGGAAACTACAGTGGACCAGTTATAAGTGTTTGTTAAGCTCAAGGTGAAAGACTTGAGGTGCAGGGGGCAAATGAGCTTAGGATAATTTCTGTAAACCTCAATTTAGATTATATGCCACTGTGAAACTCCTCTTTGACCTTAACTCCTCTATTGTCCCAGAGATTAATCAAGCCTAGCTTGAGAAAGGAGGGAATTCCTTTTGGGTAGAAAAATTATAACATTTCTACAATTTTTTCCCTGTATTTAGAAAACACAGTCAGCAAGTGGATGACAACTATTAGAGTCAGTGGAAGCTCACTTTTGGAATAACGTGAGAGTATAACAAAGAAAAAGCCTGGGAATGCTTTTTCATTTTCACAGAAGTGTGAGGATGATAGGAGTTCTTGCTGTGAGCTTTCCTTCTGTTCAAGATGAAACTATTAAGAGAAGCCACACACACACACACACACGCAAGCCCCTTTGTTCTGAAAGCTCCATGCTCTCTGTGTACTGCTGCTGTCTGAAGGTATCATTTGTGTATTGCTCTATTTCAAACACATCTCCTTTTTGTTCTCTCTCTCTTTCTCTTTGTCTTTGGAAAATGTTAGAGGACTAAGCTGAGCAGGCTGATGGTGCCAGATATCCTTTGCACGCCCACACAGAGACTCAGAAATAAACATCCTTGCTGTGACCTGGAAGCTTTCTCTTCATTATAGCATGTGGGCACACACGCAGAGCAAGTGGCAAGAGGACTCCTTAGCATGCTCTCCATACCTTTTGTTTGCTGTGCAGGTTTGTGTACAGTAAATTAGGACTCATGCTTGGGGAGTGCATCCTTTTATATAAGAGGGTCATCTTGTAAGTGGGTCAGGTCAAAGATTCTCGTGTCCCATACTAAGCAGCTTTGACCCATGTAATGCACATCAGATTGTCGCTCCTAATTTGATAAACTAAATGCTAGATTGATAATCCTACCTTTCTTTTTCCCCTTCTCCTCTTTCTAAATATATCTGTGTATCTCTGGCTTCTGGCTGCGAACTTGTATCTACTTTGCTCCATAGATTAATCATAAATATGGATATAGATGACAGAAGGTTAAGGGCATGGCGGGAAGGCTCAGCACCCTGCTCCATTTATCATTGCTACACTGGATGTTTGGGGGGTGCCTCACCTGCTCCAGCTTCTTTGACACTTTTCAAGAAGCGTCAAGAGCAAAGGTATTAGAACAAACAGGTCACAAAAGCATTAATTTAAATCTTCCCTTACTGGTTATCTCTGTCTGAGAAAATGGCTCTCAACCCTCTGTGCCTTTTTGAGTGAGTAGGAAAAAAAAGTCTGATAATTTTCAGTCAGATTGAGCAGATTTTTACTCGAGTACAGAGAGCCAGACCCTGATTCCTGTATGTCACTGGGATGTGCAAGGTGTTTTGAAAGGGCTGATCAGCTGATGACAAATATTTGTAGACAATCATTCAAACTGAGTTGAGAGTTTTGTAAAATTACAAAGATGCTAGGTCGTATTCTGGAAATGAAGGACCATTTTCTTTTTTGCATTGTGCAAATGGAATGAAATATGAATTGGAAATGAATTAAAAACCCACCAGTACTACTGAAAACATCGAGGTGAAGATGGACAGTAGAGTTCCTCTATCATTCTGAGCAACATGGACAGGAGTGTTGTGTGCTGGGTGCAGGATCTGCTGACATGCAGCCTACAGTTTGGGGCAACACATTTTAAGGAAGATATGAACAAGCAGGAGGGAGCCCAGAGGGGAGCTGCAGGCTTTCCAAGAGGCTAAGCAAACAGGACCTGCACAGGAAGGTTAAAAGAGCTAGAGCCATAAAAATTTACTTGCTCTAAATAGGGAAGGCAAAGAGAAACGAAAGAGTCTTTGTTCCTATAAATTGTTCTTTTAAAAGTGATATTGATATGTTGTGCTGCAAATCCCCAAGATGAGAAGCAGTATGTTAAATACTAAGAAGACTTCCTAACTGTTGGACTAGGAGTGTGCTGGAAGAGGTTAGCCTAGGTGGGAGGATGTGGAGCTTCTTTCATTAGAACTTCTCTAAACTGTGTAGGCAGATATATTACAGGAATGGGTTTGAAGGAATATCTGAGCCTGTCTTGGTGCATTGGGCTAGACCAAATGATGTTCTTGAGGTGCTTTCTGGTTCCACCTTGCTGCAATTTCTGTGATTCGACACAGTCAAACCAATCTGACTTCTGTGTAAGCTGGGTGCCTTCTTTTCACACTGCTAAAATTACTCTGGTCTGAAACAGATGAGATAACAGGAAAGGACTAAATTTCATGTAAGCAAACTTTTCCAAATGCTTGTTGGATTTGTTTCTTTACTCAGTCTCTTTTTGGAGATTATTAAGGAACAAACTTGTCATTGGATATGAGATAAAGCTGTATCATAAATAAAGTAAGAAGAAAAGCAAAATTTACTGAATAAATAGAGCAGGAATATATAGCTGGTTCTCAGCATGAAAAGATGCCAGAGCTCAGCGGATGTGTCACTGAGCAGTATTATGTCTGGTGTTTAATATGGATTAATAACCCAAAAATGGGAAGAATACATAGAAGGAAAAATGTGTAGATAATACAGCAATGTTGAGGTTACCCAAGCCTATAAAAGACTCTGAGGAGGTCTGACAATGAGCTCGCAGAGGCAATTTGCAAGCGTCATAAGAGTAAATGAAATGCAATATGGCAAAGGCAAGGTGATGCACTCAGGAAACAACACATTAGAATTAGTCATGCTCGTTTCTGGGTTCTAAAATAATTGTAACTACTCAAAAGAAAAGAATGAGGGGGAAAAAAAAGGCACGGCTGAGCAACTTGGTGAAAACATTTGTGCAGTCTGTAGTGATGGTGAAATAAAAGCATGCAAGATGAGAGAGTGCATTAAGAAAAGGGTAGAGTATAATAGATAAAATAATACAGTACCATTATATAAATTGATGGTACGTGCTCTCCTTGTACACTCTATTCACTTTGTTCACCCTGTCTCTCAAAAGAAAATAACAGAAATAGAAGAATGACCAGAAAAAGGGAACAAAAATGTCTGGAGTCTTTTAATAGCTTCTTCATAAACAATGATTAAAAAGCGCAACATCTTTTCTGGAGAAAAGACAAATAAGAAGCATTGTGGCAAAGGTATAGAAATAGTCACCACAAAAAAGAAGTGCACTCATCTGTTCCTATTTACTTTTCATTTTATTAGAAGAACAACAGGGGAAGCAATTACATGAAAAAAAATCAAACTACTTTAAACCCCTGAAGAGGGAATACTCTTTTACAAAGTGCCTAATTAACATATGGAACTTGTTGCCACCAGATAAAATCAGAAACTTAGTAAGAGCTCAATGAGATTCAAACCCAACTCCTATCTGGGTACTGGTAAGATTTACAGCTGAAATAGGGAAGACATGAAGATATGGAATGGGAGGTATTAACCTAAGATACGAGGATGCAAGGGGTCTTGCATCTTCTCATTCTGGAGTAACAAAAATCAGCAAGTGTCTGGAGAGTAAAAGGCAATCTCTCTTTGCACCACATTTTTGCATATGTGGCCAGTACTGGGCATTTTGGAAGCTTTTCTCAACAGAAGCCTTTTGCAAAGAGGGGGTGTTGCAGATATTAATATCGTGATATCAGTTTCTTTGAATTGTGGTATTTGAACAGTTTGGCAAAAAGGCAGCTGCCTTCCAGTTCTGCTTCAGCCACTGACCCTTTTTGGTGTTTTACATCCTCTCTTCTGCTTCAGTTTACCTATCTGAACAGAGGATGCACCAATGCAGCCTTGTGGTTTAGGAGATTTCTGATTTATCTCATTGATAAATGAGACTCTTGTTTGTGAGTCACTTGAACATGCTGAGATGAAGTGTGCTGCTGATACCTGCGCAGTGAAAAGCCCCGGCTGTATGATAGGCTGCAGTGTCATGATGCTCCTGCACTATTTCACGTGTGGCTGACCCTTGAAAGAGGCAATTGCATCTTCTCCACCCAGGCACGAATTCCCCTTTCTCCTGCCACCCTGTGGTCATATGGCCATATCTGTAGCGCTCAGGACCCTGCTCAGGAGTCAGAGTTTCCTTTGCAAGACATTATTAAAATACACATTAAAAATGTGATGTCTTCCCCTGCCGACTCTATTTTTAGCTAGCTCCTACGTGCCAATATCCTTCGTGCCCCAAACTGATGGTGATAATGACTTCTACCCTCCCAACCCAAACTGTTCCTGTGCCTGCAGCACTGCTTTGCCTTTCCTGTGCGAACTGGTCTCAGTCCAGAGCAGTTCCTTGGTATGCATGTCTTCTGTCAAGTGCTGATTCAAATCCAGATCCTGTGTTGTAATTCATGACTTGGGAATAGACTTAGGAAATAGTGGTCTTGTTTTTCAGGAAAAACAAACACAATTGTTTGTTTGTTTGCTTCTTTTTTTTTTTTTCCTCATGTGAAACTTGCACAGAATTCACTCCTTTAGCAGAGGAGGGAGATGAAAGGATCAACTGCACACCTGAAATCTTGACAACTCCACCTCACCTAGATGTCAGCTCTGCAAATGCTGCGCATGAGCCACAAATACATACATCCCGTTGTTTTGCACTGCAGCTGTGGTTTCTCTACACAATGACACACACAATTTTGTGAGGGTGTGTTCCCTTCATTCCCCAGTGTCCCATCTGGCAGGGCTTGGGGCTGCTGTGGAGCACACTTTTACAATTCCCGTCAGGCAAGTTTGACCTAAAAAACAATGAAAGTATTTGAATACATGGTTGTATCTATCTGCCCTAAGTGTTAGAGTAGTGTTTACTCATTTCCTTACTAGGACAAAATCCAAGCTAGAACTTAGTTGGTGCTTTTCTAAGTGCTTTTACAAATATCAGTCCTTAGGTTTGCTCTGTTTTTCCTTTGCTCTGTTTTTCACACGAGGAGTTGAACTCTCTGATCCTAAAAGCAAGAGCCTTTACTGTCAGGGATAACGCTGCTATCCTGTCTTCCAGAGCATATTCAGCCTCCTTCTCTCCCTGATTCATGACCAGGGAGGGAAATTGCTGCATTATTGCCTTGTGACGCCCTCTTAATACCTACCAAAAAACTATGTGAGCAGTAAATTTCTGCCCCCACGCCCTTTTCCCTTTTCAGGTAGAGAAATGGAGGGAGAATTTGTATCAGGACCAGACTTTACAGTTGCGTCCTTTACAGAATTTGTATCAGGACCAGGACTTCTGTCAGTTGTGTCCTCAGTTCAGCAGGACCCACTTGCCTTACACTGATCAACAAGCAGGATATACAGAAAGTGAAGTATAAGAAGGAAAGGAGAGATGTCTCTCTCACTGCAGTGACCAGGAACTGATGGACTCACGGAGACGTGTTTTCTTCCTGCCCATCAAAAACCAGTGCTCCTCCCCTAGATAGGCTCCAACCAGCAGAGAGCAAATCATGATTTAGACTTTTTCCCAAAATCAATTAGACTCCTTCAGTGATAGAAGCAATTTGTGTGACTTTTAATCTTTTTCCAGCTCAGCCTGATCAGCACTTTTTGAAGAATGTGGAGCCAATGTCTCTGCTAATCCAGGTAAATCAGCCATATCTGGAGACAGACAGAGAGGGAAGGAAGCGAAGCTATTAAAACCAAGGAAGGCCCATTTCAGGACTAAAAGGCATCAGTGAGGATACCTGATTTATAGGAGGAGAGTTGCCTTTCAGTCATTTTTAATGGAATATTATTAAAGGAAAATCAGGAGCTGTGAAACCTTTTGTGTCTCATCTCCTAATGTATTTATTTCTGCAGCAGGGAACCCTGTTAACCCCACCAGGTAATGTATTCCTCAGCTGGCACGGGTGGCAAGGTTGTCCCCTAGAAATTTTATTAGGGAACAAACTCAGTTAAATATTTGCACGTGAAAAGACTACCTCAAGGTTTTGGGGGTCTTAAATTTGTTTCCAACGAAAACTGCCCAGTAGAGCTCCTGAATCTTCCTGCATGTGGGTATCAAATACCATAATTTTCACATCTCTCTGGCTTTTTTTCCTTTGTCAACGCAAATGAGCTTAGCTAGATGGATGACTAGGTGGATGGTTGCCTAAAGCAATGTCAGGCTCTGGGCAAAGTTTGGGTCACACATCTGAATTGCTTTCCCATAATTTTTCAAGCAGACTAATAGTTGAAATTGTTGTCATTATAAGAAAGGCAAGTTCCACACAAGCCTCAATCCTACAGATTAAGCACCTATTGAGTTTTCTATGCTGTAAACAGTCTTGCAGAAGTTGCTGGAAATTCTCATAGAGGACTGTATTGAAATGACAACCTCACATTTGACTGATGTGAAGGACTTTTATCATGATACCAAGAAAGACTCTACAAGAGTGAAGATGGCTGTACTGGATGTGTCTTTTGCTTCCTTTACTCCTGTGCTTCCTTCACTCCTGCTGTCAATCCATTCTTAACTCCTTTTCAGTAATATTTTGAAGTACATGCAAACATACTTACAAAGTAAAAAAAAAAAAAAAAAAAAAAAAAAATTCATTGGATTTCCAACTGTATCGTACTGTTGCATGAGAGAAGGTTCCTAGAGGTACCCACCATTTTGGCTGATATAATGGTCAAGGGAGTGTGTGCAAAACTAGAAGGATTTAGGTATTGCATGAAATAATGAGCCATGTGCCTTCAAAGCCTCTGTGGATATAGATCAGCTAGTTGCATGTACATATCTTTATAGTTGCCTGTAAGAATAACCCCCTAGCGTCACAGGTTTCAGCCAGAACAGGAGCACAGTGGGAAATGTGTTTACATTCAGGTATTTCCACTTCAAAAAAGAGAGAATCAGTAAAAACACAAATTTGATTTTGTAGGATCAAAAAAGAGCACATTGCAGCACTTTCCTTTTTACTGTACTGGATCTTCTAAGCAGGCTTTGTGTAAACAGCATGAAAGTAGCTGCAACAACAAAATTAGGCAAAATCTGGTAGTAGCCTGATGAGGAAGGTGTAAGTTGCCTTCTGGCAGGGCCTCCCACGGGCTGCCTGCTGAATGAGATTCGATGTGGCTGAGCAATGTGTCATTGCTCGTGTGTGGGCACACGAAGAGCAGCCCTGCCGTGGTGATTCCTTGGAAGCTTTTGTTCAGAAAAGCCATAAATGACAACAGATGGTAAAAGCTGGTGGAGAACCAAGACCTCAAGCAAGACAAAAAGCCAGGTTATGGTCTTAGTATCACTGGTGTAAAACTGATGTGAAAATAGCTACTGTCACTCTGAGTGTACCACTGTGCTCTTCTCCTGGAGGAGCCTTGCATGCTGGCATAGGTTTGCAGCAGGGTGTGTGTGGTGTGCATTGGCAGAGAGCAGTTTCTTGTGGCACCTTGGTAGTATCTCGTTCTGGTTCACAATCAGTGTTTTGGTGCAATCATATCAAATTCTGGTATTTGAAAATTGTGGTATTTGAATTTAAATTCTTCTCAGGCTTCTTGTGTGTGTCTGTATGCACTGAAATTATGATGTATTAGGAGCATATGGTGAGCTCTGGATAGAGCTGCCCTGCCAAGGGTGTATTTCATCAAAGAGAGATGCAGAAGTCTCAGCTGATAGTTGGGTTTGGTGCAGTCCAGGATCCCAGTTACATGGGTCAGAAGAGGTCTCAGATACTCTGATATTCTGTTTCTGGACTTGGTATTTTTGCTGGGCAGCAAAGCTCTGGACTAGCAAATTCAATGGAAAGTTTCCCAGTGGCCTTTGAAGAGATGTGCTCATAGAAAGGGCTATGTTCATATCAGTTGGAAAAGTGGATATTTTTCCCCAAATGGCAAAGTGATGATCTTGCAAAAGTTTTCTTAGCAGATTTCAAAGAGTCAAAAGGTTCTCCATCTTTTTAGCCAGAAGAAATTCTTCCATATGAAAAGCCTTTTCCTTTTCAAGGGAAAAAAAAAACCAAAACAGATTCTTAATTCATTTAGAAACTGAAATTTCCATTTAAAAAGTCTTTCAAAAGCCAATTTTCAAGCAGATGCAGATCTATTCTTTCTCAAATCCAAAGATTATGGCACATACTCATCTACAGTTGCAGTTGACTTCCCATCCTCTCTGCCCTACATCTTCCCCCAGGAGACAGCACGTGAGAGCCCAGTCCTGTTCCTTAATCCCAGCAAAGCTGTGCACACTGCAGCTGGTCCCCATAGATTGCAGCACCACATAAAATGACTATGCACAAAATATGCAGATGTACTGTGTACTTTCTTAATATAAAATTTTCCTTACTTTAATACCACCTCACGGTCTCCTCCTCCTCCCATGCCTTCCTCCAAGGGAACTCGAGCCTTTTTAATTTGAGGTTTTCATTTTGTTTTGGTAGATTACATTTTTGTTTATTGCCTTCTGTCCCTCTGAGGCTCCCATACAAGACTTAGCTGCACCTGGCTTCCATTTGAAGACTGTCCAAGCTTCTCTCTCTCCTGACCTCACTGGGTTCTCTTTTCTTGTGTGTGTTGTGGGATTTTGTAGGGTTGGTTTTGTTTTATTTGTGTTTTTTTGTAACCAGGGATCCCTCAGGCTTCTAGCATGCTTTTTGCATGGGGTGATGGTCTGTCATCTCTGGTGTGTTTCTAGAAGCAGGGAAGAATAAGGATGCTATGTGGTGATGTTTAATTAAAATGTGGAATGTGTACATTCAGAGGCACGTATTTCATTTGTGCACATATGTAGATGTGTGCATGTGTATATGCCTTGCTGCTAATTGCTCTGAGCCCCTTTCTTGCTTTCCTGTGCTGGCATTCAGTGTTCCCTGTTTGCTACAGGGGAAAGAAAAAGCAGAGAGCACACCGAAATGTCACAGCTGAGAGGGTTTCTGTAATCCTCCAACATATGTTCAACATTAAAGCTCCTTCAGCAAGTCTGATGTGCTCACAGTCATCATGGGACCAGCAGTTAAAGCGCCCCAGTGCTGCCAGGAAAACGTTATCCTGGCCCTAATTGAGAGCGACTTAACTAATGTTTCATTTCCTAATTAGTCCTTGTCAGCCGCTGGAAGGCCGCGGATGCTGCTGGTGGCACGGGGCCCATCGCCGCTGTAATTGAAGTTGTTCTGACAGTCTGGGGCTTTGGGGTGATCCATAAAGTAAGGCTGATGGTTTGGGACCAAATTGGGTGGAAATAGGAGAGAGGGTCAAGCATCAGCTCAGACACATTGTGAGCATGCTCTGCCAAACCTGCATGGTCATGAATCAACTCTGAAATGACAGGGATGACAGAATAACATTGAGGGAATGAGAACATCACTCCATGCTGTGCTCAGTGGGAGTGCAGGTGGTTGGAGAGAGCTAGCCAAAAGTAGCTGCTGGGACCAAATGGAGTGGGGGAGAAGATCCTTTGCTGGAGAGCAGCTAATGGGCATGGACAGGCCAGTCACAAGGAGTGCTGTGCTCATCTTCAGAGCACAGGGCATCAAGAAGTACTTTGCCATGAACTTGGATCTCAGAGCAGTAAAGAACATTCCTTTAGAGGTGTTGGCCTCTTCTTCATCCTTGTCATTCTCTGGCATGAGTTTGGTGGGATGAACTCAGCCTCAGCTCCTTCACATTTGAGCAGCATGGCTGTGTTCTTGCCTTCCTTACCACCACTGGCTGTTCCCTCCCTCTGCTAGGACAGGGCATCCATATGGCTTTAGTGTTAGTGTGCCAGCAGCAGAGCCAACATACAAGGCAGGAGCATCCTCCTGCCATGCTGGAGATGTGGGCACTCGACACAGTGTTACATCAGTCTGGGACAGGGCACTGAGCTAGTGATTGAGAAAGAAAGTTCTAGAAGCCTCTTCCAGATGGAGAGGATGAGAATCTGAGTTTGAGATCACATTATAGCTAGAAAGAAATGATTTGTGGTTGCTCAGTAGAGGAGTTGTGGTAAACAGTGGACTAGGATGCATCTGGTGGAGGAGCCTGGCTCATCACACAAATCCCAAGAGTTGTGAAGGGGAGCATCTGGGCACCCCTGGACTTGGCAAGCACAGCTGGCAGGCACTCAAAGGACAAGTGGGCAACAGGAAGCCTGCAGGAGGAAAGCAGAGTGTCAGCTCTGAGGTTCACAGGCAGGGCATGATCACTTGCTGGCCTTCTCCAGCCAGCCAACCCCATCTGTCCCCCTTCAGCTCTGTGAAGTGGGGTAGATGGGATAAAAGCCTTTCCAGATGGGATAAAAGCCTTTCCACAGTGGGACTGTGCTGACTGATGGGCCTCAGGTCCCATGGCAGTGCTGTCTGCATGCTGGGCTGTGGCACTTCTGCCTGTGCCTCAAGAAGTCATGACCCTCCCAATGGGGTCTTCAGCCCATGGGACATGTCATGAAGCACATGGACAGAGTAGCAGGCAGTGGTAACAGGGAGACAACAATCCCCTTAAACCAAGATAAATTCCCGCCTCTCTTTGCTGACACTGACAATACTTTGGTTTTTGTCCCTCTAAGGCTCTAGTTTTATCTTAGTCTCCACCCAATGTCTTTCAAGGAAGAACAAGCCATAGAAAATCCTACATGCTCCCAGGATTCCTGCCTTTTGTGGGGGAAGGTGATGGTACTAGCTCTGTCTGGCACAGGGTACCAGGGAAACAGCCCCAGCAGGCCCAGCATGCATAGCTGGGCATACAAAGATCTCAGGTCAGCCCCAGTGCTCTCCAAGGCTGAGTGAGCCTCACAGTCCATTGGGTGAAGTCACACAGTGTGCCGCTGCAGCTACCCTGTAGGGTCCCTAACTGTCCCCAAAACATGGTGGGAGGGCTGTCGGGCCACTCCAGGTCACACAGGCTCTTCCTAGAGTGCACAGGAGCCAGACAAATCTCTGGATGTATGTGCAACTATCATGGTGATTAAGAAAAACTTGAGAAAGCTTAATAGGCTCTCTCCTTAATTAACATGTTCAGTGGTCCTGGCTATGAGTGGACAAGCAAACGTGGACTTCAAGCACAGCAGATGAAAGGAGAGGGCTGGCACTTGGCACTACATGGTGTAATGAGAAGGGGAGTTGGAATGTGCTTATCTATACTCAATATACACATCTTAAAATCATAGAAAAGTTTGGGTTGGAAGGGATCTTTTACGATCATCTAGTTTAACCCCCCTCCAATGAAGAGGGAATGCAATAAACGTTTTCTTTCAGAGACTCTCTTGTTTCCTACCAACCCTATGAAGAAAAGAAATAGGCTTTAGAATACATGTGAAGCCTCACTGTGTATGTAATTTCCATAGCAAGCCACCCACACTATGTAGCTTGCTCCTGGCGCCTGCACAGGTGATTTCTCCCTCCGTGCTGATCAAGTTGCTTGACCTCGGTGCCCTCTGTAAAGCTGTGAACTTGAAGGCAGCATAATAAATTCCCACCTCATCCCAGGTGCCTGTCAGCCTGAAGCTCCCACAGTAAGGTGAAGGGGGAAAGAGGGGGCTTGTGTCTCTTTACCAAAGCAGGCTGGCTCTCTAATGCCCCATTAGCATACCACACACAAGCATTCAGCTTTTAATTAGTTACGTGGTGTGATAATTAAGTAGTATTTTTCCACAATTTTTCTCTTGTGTGGAGCAGAGGGGAGGGGGGTGGTGTCTGTTGGGGACGGGAGTTGAGGTTGTTTTAACGTTGCAAGTAATTGCAACCCCAAGGAGAAGAAGAAGCAAAATGCAAACTTCCCCTGGGAGAGCTGTGGAAGCCCCATGTTGGACTCTCTCCTGTCCCTCTTCCCATTCCCTCTGGCACAGAACTACCCTCCTTCCTTCTGCAAAGTGCTCAGAGGATAATAACACATCCTCTGGAGCATCCTCCTCTCCATGTCAATGTATGCACCTTCAGATCCTGGTGGGCTGACAAAGCCTGTCCTCTGGCCTAGACTGACAGCTGTTAGGAAGAGGGGAAGAAGCTCAAGAAGAAAGCTCTGGATGGGAAGAATTGCAGGCTTTTTCAGAACTGGGGATCTGTACACAGAGCAAAAGTGGAATAATTGAAAAGGATTTCACAGTGACATGGCAGAGCAGGGTGTTGGGAGCCCAGAGCTAGGAGAGGGGAAGTTCTGCACCATGAAGTGTGTGTCAGATTTGCTGCTGCAACATGTGTGGTAAGGGAAAACAGCTTTCCTACTGTCAGGAACAGCAAGGCCCCATGCCCAGCTGCAGCAGGGCAAGTGTGGCCTCCTCAGCTGGGAATCTTTTACTGGAGAGCAGAACAGGTATAATTGATCCATGCAAAGCAGGGGAAGAAATAAAATAAAGCCTATAACCAAAGCAGCCTGTTGTTTCAGCAGCATGCACGCTGTTGGGCTGCTTATGACAGGGAAGCAGATGGCAATTCTGCGAGCCCTGCACATCCTGGCACATGTGTAAATTCAAAGAGTTACTGCATCATGGAAGAGGCAGATGCAAGTTTGTTGGGATATGAAATAAAATACAATTTCATAATGAACTTGGCAGCTATGCCATTCCTTAATCAGTTTGGAATTATCTCCATTAAACATCTTCCCACTTCCCAACAGGAAATTCAAATGAAAATGAACCCTAAAATCTGGTGGGTTCATCTGCTGTTAAGCAAAGATTGGGATTGCTGTGATGCAAAGATTGGGATGCATCTTTTAAATAAGCTCCAGGAAAACCTTTGGACAATTATCCAGTGGTTTTCACACAAACAAGGCAACATAAATCTCTTCTGGGCCTATGAGGAGATCACTGCCAACATGACCTAGGGTTTTCATCTGCTAAGGTGACGTCCAGCACGTGGCTTTGCTTCCTTGCCCTGGCACATCAGGCACTCCTGCCTTATCTGGGAGGGAGAGATTTATGTTCTCAGAATGTCAAGCTCAGGAAGTGCTGAGGCACAGGTATATTTTCTCCTTGTAGGAAACCTTTCAGTGGACAGCAGTGTGAGCTCTAACACTGAGTATTGCTAAACTTCTCATTTTCACACCAGTCTGTTCCTAGAGTGGGGACATTTTTTCCAGGGCAGCTCAAAATGAGAGTTTGTGGTAAGTGACACTGTTTTGACTGCTGTGACTTTGCTGACATGGGGCAAAGCTCAGCTGCTCCAGAGAGCTCATGTCCATGCCATGGAGAGAGGCTTTCTAGGAGGCAGTTTAACAAAGATTAATTGCAAAAATGAAGTGTCAGGTTTCTTGCCACTGCCTTTGCTCACTGTGTCCAAGAGGGCCGAGGGCACACAGGATCCATGAAACTCCACGGATGGGCAAGGGAGTTGAACAAAGAGTTGCAGAGCTGTTACACATAATTGAGCATAGGGTGTTGCAAAGGCATTGGAAAAAAGGGTTGGGAAGTTCTGTTGGTGAAAAATGGGAAGGCTTTGCCCTGATAGCAGCTCACTGTCCTGATGCTCATCCCTGAGGGTGAGACCAGTGCTTTGCACCCTTCCTGCTTGCCCAGACCTGCCTCCCAGGTGGGCCAGCACTCCTAACTCCTGCCCCACTTTCCCAGTCCCAGACCCATTTTACCCCAAGAATACCACTCCTGCCTAAATGTGTTATATGGAAGTGTCCAATGGGAAAATCATCTGCAATTACCAGAATACTTTTTTCATTGACGAAGCTCGGCTTGGAATTTGGAGTACAAGACATAAAAGACTGATAGAATAGAGCTTGATTGATAGCTGGCATGATTGCAAAACTACAGTACCTGCATCCAGCTAGCTATAAATTGTACCACAGTGCCTATCAGCCAGCTTCTCTTGAAACATTTGATTAGAGCTTCTTTCAGCTACCCTTGGCCCTCCCCAGCTGCTAGGGAAAGGGCTTTTGTGTGAACAAACCTTACGTGATTTGAGCTGAAATCGTGTCCTAAATATTTGAAGTGGCATGAATTGAACACCCACATCTTTTTTTGTGGTCCTGAAAATGGCTACTGGTCCTGAAACTGCAAAATGGTTGAGTGTTTAACAGCCAAGACATAAAAGTTGCTTGCCCAAAATTAAAGGACAGAAGTGCCACAAGATTATTTGCTGAAGAAGATGATTTTTTTTCTTTATTTTGGTTTTCATCTGGGTACTGCCACAGACATTTGAGCAAATCAAGGATTTTTATTATATCCCACATCCTGGCATCCCCGGGAAAGAAGGCAGCTGGTTTCTACACTGAGTTGGAACCTGGCTGCCCTTGTGTCTCATTGGGAAGCCCCATGGTGATGTCACACAAGCACTTAAGAGCGGAGACGCAGCACTCAGTAGCTCAAGCATCATTCCACACTCGCGAGGCAATGCTGGTGCCTTCACATGGCACATCACTTTGACATTGACGTAGCAACTTGTTCCTTCCATGGCAACACTTCCTTGGGGAGTGCCTCCACTGGGCTTTTTGGCATGCTGTAGTGGGGCAATGAGAATTGCCCTGTCCCCCAGAGGAGGTCATTAGCAGAGCAGGGAATTGAACCCCACACAGGTTGCTATATATCCGCCCTTGCCCTTTCCCCTCTAGAGAGAGAGCTCCGGGCTGAAGAGCGTCCCGCCGATGTGAATGTGAGTCACGTTCTGCTAAGCTGTGCACCTATGTGAGAGTACTACCAAGTGTAAATGACAATGGGCAGAGACCTCCCACACAGAGCTTTCAGAGTAGTATTTATTTATTTATTTATTTATTCTCTTTTTTGATAATTTAGTTTAAATCAATGTGGCACACACTGGTATGTTTTCCAGTATAAATTAACACCAAAATGTAGTTCTGTCCTTGTTATGTGTACAGGCTGGTATATCCCTCTGCTTGGCATAGAGGGCTCCAGGGGCCTGACAATGAAACTTGCCTTGGGGGAACACACTTTTGCATTCACTTCCCAAATTGTCTATTGCCTCAGCAAGCACTTTTTCTTCTACTAATGAGAATAATAAGCTTTTATGTAGAGGCACTTGCAACATGTGTTCGCCGCTGTGAAAGAATTTAGATAGAGGCTTAAAGGAAAGCAAAATAGGGTATTGTCTGGGATATCTCCTTGAGAACAATGTCAGTTTAAGTAAGAGAACTCAGGATTGTTGAGTATACTTGAACTTGGTTGTGGGATTCTTTTGATGGAAGCAGAAATGAAATAAAACCACTTACAGGCTTTAAATCAAAATGCTGGCTACATTTGGCGGAAATCTGTGAATCAAATTATTCTGGTATTTGCTGCTATTAAGAAAAACCTGAATACATTTCTCAATGCTTGATTTCTTTGAGTATTTGAATGGGAAAGGAAGTAAGTGCCACTCTACTTCCATGGAACAGAACTGCAGAGGAAGGAAAGCATTTTCACAAGCTGACTCAAAAGACTGGTGTCCAGCTTGAGGCTCCCAATTCTTTTTCTGATTCCTCCTTTTCACAGTACACATGAGTTTTCATATCAAGACCCCAGAGTGATGACATTACAGCATGACACTCATGCCATATGAGAGGAGAGCACAAGGATTTAGAAGGGGGAATGATGGGTCTGCCTTTTTCCTTGCAGAACCGTTTTGCAGCCCTTGATGGATCTCTTCCAAATGAAAAGATGCAGGGCCAGAAAGGGCTTGCTGGCTGGTTTTCTTATGGTAAATAGGGCAAATCAACTGCAACCCACTGAGAGCAGTGTGGAGCAGATGAAGGAAAAACTTTAATAACTTTACCAGCATGTTAAAGTTATTAAATTGAAGCTGTGTCAAGGAAGGCTTTCCTCAAGGATCTCTGGAATGATGCAATGGGCACAGCAGTGAGGGAAGAAGCAGCAAACCCTACAGAATTTGGGCTGTGGCCTTGTGCCCTCATGCCCACAGGAAGTGGCTTGCTCAGCACAGCTCACAAGCCTGCTGTGTTTTCTAGGCACTCCAGCTCCAGGAAGGTGCAGATAAATCAGAGAGAATCTCTGCAGAAGCACAGCTAGCATGATTAAAGGGCTGAAGGATTGACTTATTAGGGAAGAAGATTAAAGGAACTAAATATGTCGAGGTTGGCTAAGTAGCAACTTAAGATGGGACATGAATGATAACAATCTACCAGCTTCTGAAGAATTAAAACAGCTAGGAGAGAGAAAGAAAAGGGAGGAATTGGCAAGTCTGGTTCAAGGGGTGACCAGTAACTGACTGAGCATGCAATAATTTTGGTCAAATAGCAAAAGAAGAAAAAGAATCCAAATCAAAATCCTAAACAGCTCATGGGCACTTAAAAGGAAATAATAGACACTGAACTGAACTGAACTGAGTTGCATTTTACATAGATGTGTGTGGTGTGAGCTGAGCCCTGTGCTTGAGCATTCTCCTAGGTTTTGGCTGTAGTCCATCAGTACTCCTGTCCTTGCTATGTCTGTCAATAATTGCTCCTCCTCAGAGCATGGCTGCTAACACATGCAAGGGTTAGAGTGAGAAGGCTGTGCTGGGCACTCAGTCCTCTCTGAGGCCACATCTATGAGGAATCAAAAGCAGGAGCTGAGCTGCTGATGTGGGGTGGGGAGGCTGCTCAAGAGCACTTGTGTTCCCCTCCTGTCTCATTGTGGGGATCTGAAGTACTTAAATGTGCCATTAGCTTTGTACCTTTAATTTGCCAGTAGGAGCAGAAATCAGATTAAAGATTTCACCTCCTCCTCATTTCCTTCCTGCAAGTTGCATGGCCATTGCACAGAGCATGTGCTGAGCTGCCAGAAATTCTGCGTGTTGAGAAACTTACTCTAAAGACAGCGTGAAATGGAGGTGTCAGAAAGCTTCATGCTGCTAATTAAGCTGGTGTGCACGGAAACATAACTGTTGTCAGGGTTTAATTCTGTATCGTGCCTTAAAGCTCTGTTGATGCAGTTCTTTCCTCCTGCCCTGGAGCCTCCCAGATCTCCTCACCCAGCACTTCTCTTGACAGTTCAACCCATACCCTTTCTCCCCACCACTGCTACATTTCATCTTCTACCCTGTGTAGGTAAGCTTCCCCAAAAAAGCCCCTAGCACATCCTCTGGGTTCTCTGCTCCCCTCTTGCTTAACACATGTCCCCCAGTGGTATTTCCCAGCCTGCCCCTACAAGGATGACAACAGTGACAAGCTGTCCCTTGGAAGGGTCCCTTGCTTTGTTGCTGGTAAACCTGAGATGGATCCATGGAGAAAATGAATATATGTGTTTTGGAAAAGTGCCAGAGAGCTGGGTCTTGGCAGGGAAACACCTGGGCTAGACTGTGTTCCAAAACAAGGTCCCTCAGGCACAAGTTTCACTGGTGTCTGTGGAAGTCAGGTATAAAGAGACAGTATAATTTGCAGGATAGAGGGAGATTGCTGTATTTTTGTTCTCAGTAACAGGTGGCACAAGGCCCGCCCAAGGAGGTGGCATTCCTTGCGGTACACTTGGGTTCCCAGCCCTCAGCCCCTCTCTGTGCAGGCAGGCTCCCTGGAAAGGATGAAGCTGTGTCTCCTTTCTGTGCTGTGGAGGTGGGGCTTCTTCAGCCCCTGCTCTGCTCTGCTCCGCTTGCCTCTCCTCGCTGAGGTCAAGGCATGTGAATTTAGTGATGATCCAGCACCAGCTACATTGCAGAGGACAGTGGTGGCTTGACCTTGTGGCATTCTCTATAGGTCTTCATAGTCTGCCCTCCACAAGGTATGGATTTCCTAGAATGACAAGGGCTGTAAGGGGGACTTGCTGCCACATAACCAGCGCAAGCTGTATATGCTGCCTCATTTCATGGTGCTGTACAGTCCTTCCACTGAGTCCAGGACCTGGGACACCTCTTGACACACAGGCAGAAATAACCAATATTGCCTGTAATTCCCTGTCACTGTTGGTTATCTATACAAATGATGGAGAGATGCTTGAGAGGTCATGGCAGGCAGGATGTAGTGCCAGCAGAATACAATATGGGGGTGTGTTCCCATACAATAAGTTCTGCACAATTTAAAGCCAGCCCCCCTTCTCCATGTGATTAACTGTACTGCCTGCACCCTCCTCCCTCTGCCTCCCCCCTCTTGCACAAAGGCTGTTTTGCAGAAAACACCGTGGGGAAAGCAGCTTTTGCTAAATGTTTTATAACGTGCCAGGGAACCTTTATCAAACATTTAATCCCAAACCTGGCTTTGAAGCAGGGAGGTATACAATTCCGTAATTAATTTTTTTTTTACCTTCTTTTGCTAATCGCTGATAAAAAGCTTAATTCTATTAACAACTCGACTTGACAAATTGCACTGTTCAACGGAAGCGTTTAGAAATTAATTACGCATTTTATTGCATTAGATCGGATAAACAGGGGAGCGCCGGCTGAGCAGGAGGGGAGCATCAGCGCAGGGCCCACGGGTGGGATGGTGGCCATTTTTTTCACCAGCTCTGAGTGAGCAGTTCACATGGCTGGAAAATCGCTGACAGGACTGTTTTCCTGTTTGTTTGTTCTGGTCTCTGTGCTGATTGCTGAAGTTCCACGTAGGAGAGTTTATTTTTGTAAAGGTGAATTGCAAAGCTATGGTGAAAATTCAGCTAAGCACAAATTTCTGTGTTGAACAGCCTCCAGGGGGGACAGCCAGGCTCGGTGAGTCTGAGGATAATGAGAATATGGGATATCTAAGCACTCTATGAGGTGCAGAAGCAGTGAAGCCTGTGTGGCACAAATGAACAGACCAGGACAAGGGGAAGCCCAGTACCATAGTGTGTACATCTGGCAAGGGAACCCCTGGGTTTTTAATATATGTGTGTGCATAGATGTAGATGCATGTGTATATCAGCATGCCTACATACATACACACACATGCATATGCATGTATATATAAATATGTTCTCAAATTCCCTGGTGTAAAATTCAGAAACCATTCCAAGTTTGTTGAAGGCAGTCTGAAACAATGGGGGAGATAAGAAACCAAAATGGCACATCAGTACCTACTATTCTGCCTGCCCATGGTGAGATTTAAGGCTATTATGATTCAGAATTGCATTAGTGAGTGTCTAGGTTTGAGATGCAGTTTTCACTCTGTGTTGTTTTCAACCTTGCTGACATTTGGAAGAAGATTTCAGTTCATTCCTGTTAACCTGGAATGCATGAATGGCATATCTTCTTAATTCCAGCTTTGCTGCCTGTGTGCTGGGTTGTTTTTTTCTCAACTTTTTTTTTATTTCTTAGAGGCACATCAATAACCTTTCTCCTTGGCTGTAATCCATATAGTTGTGACCCTGATGAGTTTTAGTCTGATTCTGGAAAAGACAAGGAGAAGAAAATGAACTTCATTTCTCACTTCAGCTTCGTTTTCCGTTCGTGGGCTGGATAAATGTGGGTGCCTGTAACCAGCTCTGTCAGCTGGTAAGCTTTTTCTCCAAGATGTGCGTGGACCAGGTTGTTTGTGTGCTCTAGGGCAGCTCCTGCTTCCCCCCCAGAGGCTCCATCTGCAGGGTGAGGACGCACAGAGTGGGCAGCAAAGCCCAGAGATGCTTCAGGCCAGGCTGAGCCCTCCCTTCATTTCCCCAGTGAGTCTAGGCACAGCCTCAGGAGAGGGAGGCAGCAGGGATGGCAGTGTCCAGACTGCCCAGGAAAGGATCTGCTCCCATAGGGAGTCAGAGGGTGACCTGCCCACACAGCTTCAGATGCTTGCTTTCAAAAAGCAGCTTGCTCCAGCCTGGTTCTTGGCCATTTTTACTTCCTAGCAGCCCCCACTACAGAAACCAGCCTTATCCCCTGCGGCTGCGTTGCTCTGTCCTTCACACGCTGTCTGCAGCTGGTGGCCAGAGCCCTGGAGCAGCAGTCACAGGATGCTCCCCTGACATCTATTTTTACAGTGCTTTGCAAAGACAGTCACTGGGGACTCTGTTAGAGCTGTTCCTGGTTGCAGGAGGTGCAGAGGTGTAGGGAGACAGCTGAGGTGCTGGGGAACAGGGAGGTCATTTATGCTTCCTTGGTGCACATAGCTCTGCAGATGGAGCATTTCCTTTACTTTGAAGGCATCTATCATAATTCTTCAGTTATAGCTAAGTTTAGATTTCCATTCTCAGGCTTATTTTTCGCTTTCTAACCTTTATTAGGAGAAACTAATTTGTTTGCATAGTGAGATGTTCAAAAGCAGATAAGACATGTCAAGAGCAGGAGGGATTTTTTTTTCTTTTTTTTTTCTTTCCCTCTCTCTCGGAAAATGAGGAATGAGAAATATGAGTGCTTTGGAAAAATCATACATTGAGCTCATCATCTCTTACTGCATTTTAAGTCTTCTTGACTCAGGTGCTCTCTGGCTTGCCAGAGGTTATGCTGCCAATACTCCTACACAGGTATTTTTCACAGGCAACAGCTGGGAATCAGAGGGGGGAACCCTAGAAGGTGCATGGCCGGTTTTAGAGAGCTCTTATTAGGAAGGGGAGTGTGTGGGGAGGGGAGACAAGGGGCTGTGGTAATCAAAGCCAGGCAGAGAGTAATCTAGTTGTGGGAGCATGAGAGAGGCAGAAGCAGATATACAGATGGTGCACAGCAACTAAGAAAAGAAACATGATGAAGGAGTGAAAGAAAAATAAATAAAAGTTAATAGAGCTAAGCAAAAATACTGAGAAGAAAAATATAGTGCTGCTGAAAGAGGGAACAGAATGAACTCAGAGACAGGGAACAGGGATGCTGCTGAGAAAAAAAAATATTAACAATGAAAGATAGATCACAGCATGCTAGATGGCAAGAAATAAACAGCAAGTTTATACAATTTCAAGGGAAACGAGTCAAAATGTGTAGAGGGAAAAGGGAGGGAGAGGAAAGAAGTCAAGGTTGGGAAAAAGAAATTCAAAGGCTCCTTCGAAAAGAATAATTAAGTGACTAAGGCATCAGTGCCAAATTACTGTGGTACTCTAGGGGCTGAGGCATTCAGCAATGAAACCTGTGGGGATTGCTGGGGAGGGGGGCTGAACCAAGAGGACCAGAAGACTGGTGGCAGGCTCCCAGCCCATCCTCCCCAAGCACTGCACTACCGTGAGCTGCTGCTCTGGGTCCCTGCACAGCCCCTCTTGGCAGGTGAGGTTTAGGGAAGGCATGTCTGGAAAAAATGGGGAGAGGGAGAAATATATTTACCTCAATAAGCCTTCTGGCTGAGGGGTCTCTGTTACTTTTGAGGCTCTGTCTGCCCTTTCTGAGGTGCTTACCCTTGGCTTGCAAAGCCAAGCCCTCTCTTTTGGGCACAAGGCTAGCATTACACAAGGTAGGAGCTAAGGGGGAATATGCCGCTGATGTCCAGTGAGGCAGGAGGAATTTATTAGTATTTAAAACTAAATCAATGCATTGCATGAAAAAAAATGATCCTTTGCCCTAAATATTAATGTCAATTTGACATATGATAATTTAAATTTAATTTAGTTGCATAGGATTCCTCCTCAGCCCTATGCATGAACGGACAAGTAATTTTGCAACATGACTTCATTCAGCCACTGTGCTTGCAAAGCCATCAAAACGTGCTCAGCCACAGACCAGGATTTCCCTGTCTCCTTTCTCCCCTGGTCCCCTGCTTTCCTTTACTGCCTTTACTGCTAAGCTTGATGAAGCATGGCAATGACAAATGTGAAAACAGTAAGCAAAAGATTTTCACCCTTGCAGAATGAGCCTTGGCAAAACCACTGCTGTGTTCCTTGCTCAGGTTCCAGGAGCTATTAATAGAGGTCTGCAAAGGTTTATTAATTATGCTGTTATACTGGATCTTCTTCAGTATGAGCAGTGTGCACATTTTGTTCTCATTTCCCCATGTCTTTCTGTCACCTGAATAGACCTCTGCCAGGGCAAAAAAAATTTTAAAAGAGAAGGAAGCAGCATACCCAGGCAGGCCCTTTCCGACGTGCCTATCGTACGCCAGTGCACCCAAAAGATCTTTGTCCTGAGAACTCAGCCTGTGCTGACACTGCAGTTGTAGCTGGGCAAAACAGGAAAACTTGGTGTCCTCAGGGTGTTGTGCAAATCAGACTTTCTTTTGAATTCTGCTTGGTGTCAATTGACAGCTCCCTGGAAAACCCACCAGGTGAAACACGTCTGTAAGAGTTCATCATTTACAGGCCTGATGCCTAGAAGTGCAGCTGAGCATCTCAGCTTCCATTAATAGAAGTCAACATGACCTGACAGGACTTTGATCTCCTGCAAATAACACCAGGTTTCAGCAGGCCAGTGGTGGCTCTAGGGCTTTGTGGGCAATTTACAAGGGACTGCTCGGGTCCCTTCACTGAAGAGCTTAGCCTTTAAGAGCATGATCCTGTAAATCGGTGCTTAGGCAACTAGCCCATCGGGTTTAATGGGATTACTTGCGTGAGCACGGCTTTGTGAGACAGTCATGAGGAGTGGTGGAAATGGATGGAGCTGCAACATTGCTGCAGAGCATGAGGGGAATGCCAACAGCCCTGGGAATGCATCTATTGCCCTCACAGGGTTGTGGTTGGTGCCCCTTGGGAGGGGGATCACCGTTTGTCTTGCACGCTGCTGGAGTCTGTTGATGGCTAGATAAAGGCAATGGGATTGGGGCTGTTTGGGCAGGGAGGATGCCAGAAAGGTCATCAGGTGTATTGGAGTTGAGGAAACATGTGTGATGGATGGAGAGGGAGACACGGGGGAAGGTGCAGACAGGCACAGCTGAGAGCAGTGCCAGGACCATGACTGATGGTTTCTAAGGTGGCTGAAGCACCACCAAAGTGAGACAGAGGGATATTCATAATTATTTTGCTCCAATTCAAAAGCAAATCTTTAATTGATGACGTTTGCATCCTTCTGCTGTCCTTCTCTGCAAGCACAGTAGTTTAGGTAGAGCAAATACCCACAAAGAGGATATTGCTATTATGAGTATTTCTGTCTGAGGTGAATTTGAAATGGTCTTTTGGATGGGGAAATTTGCATTTTGTGCTGCCAACTATTGTCTGAGTCATAGGTTCTGTTCTTTGCTGGCCCTTAATTAGCTGAGTCAAGTTGGATAAATCACACACTAATTTACCTACCAAAATCCTTGAGTGGCCCACCCACAAATAGGTGCCATCTCAGTCTGACTGGGTCACTTCTTGAGCCTCTCAGTGCATCATGCAGGCCATAAGCTTTGCTGAGAAGCACTGGTGGTGCTGGTCTGCATTTCCACAGCTCTTCACATAAGCTCATCCTCAATCCATACTCAAGCCTGTACATTTTCCAGTGCTTCCATCATACACGTGATTTGTGTTGTGCTGATTTTGTTAGTGATGCAGATGTTACAGTCCGGTGGTATGTAGGAGGGAATGGTGGATTTTACAGCTGACTGCAATATTCACAATATGTTTAATGTGTGAGGAAAAAATTATTTGCTGCCAGAAAATACATCAATAATCCCAAAGAACAAATAAGCATCAGAGACAGATATTTCCTTTGCTATCACAAAAATGCTAGCTTTCATCAGACGCTTTTATTTTCTCACTCACTTTGTAACTCATAAGTGGGTTTGGTCAGCAGTACAGCTTCCTCCTGATTTCAGTGAGGAAAAAAACCACTAGCTATAGCCCTGCAAGCTATTACCTCTTAAAGCACCATTTGACATGAGTTTCAAGTGCTGTTTAGCTCCAGGTTTTGCAGAGTTCTGTGATGTCTGTCCAGGAAACCCAGTAATGTTCTCCAGATGGCATTTTCTGGAGGATGGCATCCACTTGCTGTGGATGTAATTTCTGTGTCCATAGGGATGGGCAGGGAGAAAGGACAACTCGGCATCCCCCTTTCCCTGGCAGCATTAAAGGCACACCCCCTTCCTGCACTGCACATCAACATGCTGCCTCTTCACTGTCCCCGGTCAATTTGTCATGCCCAAGGACATCCTACTGTCTCCCCTGCTCCCCCTCCTCTTCATGCTGCCAAGTTTTCTGCCAGGTTGGCCCTCTCACATCACCCCAACAGCTGGTTGGCATTCTGAAGTCTACAGAATCATTTCTGTTGGAAATGCTCATGGTCCTCCCTGCTGCTGGGGGTGGAGAGGACACCACGAGAGTCCCACCAAAAGCTGGACATTGGTACAGCCACACTGGAGCTGGCAAGCTTTTCTTCCCCTTTCCTCCCTTCAGCCTTGGTGGTTGGCAGCCTTCAGGATGCTGGCTGAGGTGGCTGTGGTGTCCTTGAAGCTGGTGGCTTGGGGTTCATGCTTCCAGGCTGAGCATGGGCCCCGAAGGGATCTCGCAGGAAGCCAGATGCCATGCTCATCTCTGCACTTGCCTCTCTGCCTGTGTGTGTGTGAGCTTACAGGGTTGGCACGTGTGCTCGGGCATGGAGGAGGGGGAGGTGCTGGCTGTATTTCCAGAAGTTCTGGAGAAGAGGCACGGGCTGCCTCTTGAGGGCCTCCCTCGTCAATGTGGTGCCCAGCACCTGGTAGCTTCCTCAAAGAAGTCAGGCTCAAGACATCTAACGTTGGACATGCAGCATGAGGGCTGGGAAAAGCAGACCAGGAAGCACATCCTCCTCTCTTGGAAAGCTGCTGATTTTTCTGTCCTGCATATAGAAGTAGGAGGGAAGTGATCCATGCAGATGAGCAATACGCAGCTCTTGGGAGGGATGTGTTTGTTACCTGAGGTGCACGGGCACCCCAGGCTCTCCATGCTGGAATGCCTGGATTGGTACATCTGCCTTCCCCAGGGAGTAAATGCACTTGGCAGGGCTGGCCTGCAGGCAGTGCCTGGTTGGGCACACGCGTGGGGCTGTGGGGGGTGTGCCACCCTGTCCTCTGCACGCGTTTGCCAGCGTGTGAAGTGTGCACACATTCCCTGCCTCTAACTACGGGGATTGTTAATCCTGTTTATAGCCAGCAGCAAGATGGGCAGGGAGCCGCTTAACAAGAGCTGACACATGAAAAAAATAAGGCTTTTGTCTCCATTGTACATTAAACAATTCATGAGGTTTGGGGTTGAATAAGACATTTAATGAACATTGGCCTGTTCAGGCTGCCTGCAGCTGGTCATTTCTCACCCAGGGCTGGGTGCTTTTAAAGGCAGAAGAAGGAGACATGAGCTTTGAGTTATAAAATTTTAACAAATAAATGGCATTTCCTACTTAGCTTAAAATGGAGAAACAGGGAGGAAAGCTAATAGGTGTGTTTTCAAGTATCTGGAATAATGGCAGGTTTGTAGACACGGTGAAAACCTAGCTAAACTGAAGTGAGGATTCTCTGTGAATGGCTTTATTTATTTATCACTGAAACTATTTGTTCAGTGGTACAGGATTGGAGCCAGAATCCCTGCTTGTTTTGCAGCAGGCACCTTGTTAGTTCTCCTCTTAGATCTCACAGAAGCACACAGGGTGGAGTAATGAGAAGAGAATGATTAGGAAACAGATCAGACCTTGTAAGTTGGCTAATTGGGAGTCAGAAGAGGAGGTGACTGAGAAGACTGGGAGACCTTTGCCTGTGGTTAAATGGATGTGTGTTTACCTGTATCCGTGTCATCTTTGCTATTATGACATTTTGTTATTTTATCCGTGTCATCTTTGTTATTTTATGATCTTACTTATGTAAGATCACTTCCCTTCACTCTAAAAGAAGAAAGTAAAAGATAAATATGTTTACACATTTTAAATGTTCAGAAATATCACTTTATGGAGTCACTATTATGTTGCTGTGCTTCCACTTGATTCACTGTACCAGTTTCTACGGTGCCAACAAGAAGGATCAGATTTAGCTTTCACAGCTCTTCCTCTCTGTAGGGTCATGGAATATGAAGTAGTAGGCAGCTGGATTCACTACTCTCTTGGTCTTAGACATTAAGCACCAGCACTGGTGCAACCTTCCTGATGTCACTTTTTGGCTCTTGAGATGTGGCTTTTGATTGAGCTCTTGGTGAGAGTTGTCCTCTCCTGGTCCACTTCTCTACCTGGAGCACAGGTGGGACACTGCCAGTGCCTCAGCAGAGAGGCCAAAGGCCAGGTGGACCTGCAGGCACTGGTTGCTCTGTGACCCCTGCATATGATCTGTCCAGACTGGAACCCAGAGCTGAGGCAGCTGCTGGGAGAGGGTGTGCTGACACTGCCAACCAAGTACTGCAGCTGAATTTGCTTTTGGGTTGTCTTTCTTTGCTGCTGGCTCAGAGCACAGCTGCTGATTTCCCATACTGAAGGAAGCAGTGAGGTTGCCTTTCCCTCCCTGGTGCACTCAGACCCCCTGTTCCAGTGCTGGGACACAGGCTGGCAGCCCAAAACAGATGGTGCTGTTTTATGCTCAGCCTGCACCACTGCCCGAGGCAGACAGCAGGCGCATGCACTCCCATCAGATGATACAGGAGAGGGTATCTCAACATGATGCTTTTGCCCATCTATTCAAAGTGGAGAGCAGCCCAGCCTTGGGACACCAGTCCAACTGGTTCTCAGCAGCATAATTCTGTTGGAAAGGAACAACTTTGCTTTGAAAATCCTGTTTATAATCCCAGTCCAGCTTTCACTACAGCAGCAGGGGGCTTTTGTTTTGGCCTGCCTGTAATACTGAGGCATTTTGCTCCAGAACAAAGAATCCTGTTATAGCAACAATCTCTATTAGTGCATATTAATGTGCTCAGTTTGTGTAATCTATTTTACCATGTAATTTATTTTAACATTTATTTTAACGCTTTCTACCTCTACGCTGAAATAATAACAATCTCATCACCTGTCTGTGGGAGGAAGCTATTTAGGATATTTAACCTTATGTGCTCTGGCATTTAGTTCACTGTTTAGACTTGTAGCCTTTAAGCATGACAGTCTTCTTTTTTTTTTTTTTTTTTTTTGTACGGCAGCCTGATCCAAACTACAGCTCTATAAATAGCCATTACTACTAATGCATCTAATACGGTATGGAAAATTGATGTGAGTTTAAAAATGTTTTGAAGAGGAAAAATGCAGCATGATATGGGATCCTCAGTGGTCTCCGGGATCATAGTATTGGTTTTGCATTGCAGTTATCTTCCTCACTCCTGCAGGTCTTCATGTCCTTTAAATCACATGTTCCTCAAATCAGGAGGGGGATCAGCAGTGTCCTGGTCTCAGTGGAGGAGCACAGTCAAATGGTACAGAATGCCATTTTCTTTGGATGTCTTCTGACTCAAGTTGTTACTGCAGATCTGTATGAACTTGCCTTTGAGGTCTGATCAGGTCATGTTCCAAAGTGTTGCTTCTTCTTGGCTAGCCCTGGACACCATAATTTACAGATGCAGTTGTGAAATAATCAGCTTTAAAGTTGCTTCCTTTCACCAAAGAAATGCCTGCCCTCAAAGACAGAGGTGAGAAAGTAGAGCAGGGGATTACATGGGAAGATGATATGCCATGCACAAACATACAACAGCCTCAGGCTTTGACACCAAGTTATTGTGCTAATGCCATGCTCGTTGGTACAGTGATGCTTTGGAAAGGCAGTGTCTTTTTGAGTGGGTCAAAACTGTGGTTGATTGTTTTCTAATCCTGTAAAACTAGAGTTATAAGCTCTGTCTGATCCTTCAGTGCCATGAGATTTGTAAGCCATAAGCTTGATTCCCAGAGAGGCAGGAACTCTTTGAAGCACAGTTGTGTCAGCCAGTTGGATGCCCTTAGGTCCTGTCACTTGGGAGCTCGCACCTGAGGAGCTGGAGAGGGTGATCAGAGCAGAGACCCTGTGGCTGGGTAGCTGAGCCCTGTAGCTGTAGCTGAGCAGGGCTGAAGCTGCCTCCCTACCAAGTGGCATTTGCTCAGTCAGAACAGGACTTGCCACATGCCTGGGCCTTGGCCATACACAAGCTGAACCCGAAGGCACCAGGGAGACTTTGCTCAATTGTAAGTGGTGGATCAAAGCTAACTTTTCCTGTATGGGACAGTGACATCTGTACAGGCTACAGTCTGTATTCTGGTGTCAAGACTGGCAAGAAGACATGGCTGAACTGGTTTTCAACTTTGCTGCAGGAATCGTGGAAAAACATTTAGGATTAAGCCACCTTCAGACAGGAGAATGACAGCACCTTCCACTTCACATGAAAGCATCAGGCAGCCTATCGCTCTATCCACCCTTTGCTGTATATTTTCTCTGTCTCTCTCTTTCACCCCACCATATGTGGCACGTTGGATGTGCTGCCTCCCCCTCCTGTTTTCTGCCCCAAGGTTGTTGTGAGCTTGAGAGTGATGTCTGGTAACGCTCTTTATTGCACATAGTACAGAGAAATATGAGGATGGCAACCCTACAAGAGCAGATGGCTTCACATGCCTGGATCTGTTTCCTCAGACAAAGTAGGATACTGCGAACTGGTGTTCATTTCACTTGGTAACATCTACTTGAAATATTGGTGGGTGTTGAAACATTTGGAGAAGCAGGCAGGCTGTTACAAAGACTCTCGTGGGCAGGGTAGAGTGAGGGTGTGTAGGTGATGGGAATCCTGCACATTTCTGGTAGAGTGTCCCTTTCTGGAGGAGAGGACAGGGTGCTGAAAGAAAGAAGTTGTAAAGAGAGGGGAATCAGTACTCCGCTGCATGCAAATGTGTGTCCATATCCAGGAAGGCTGGCCAAGAGTAAAGGGACTCACTGTTCAGGAGGGGTCAGCTGTGGAGTCAGTTTGGACACCTCAGGCATGGACTGCAAAGGCCCAGTTTATCTTGTTGGGGGGTGTACACACAGTACACAATAAATATATTCTCCAGACAATCAACATCCACATTCAGCAGAGAATACAACACGGCAGTTTTTGTAGCACAAGTAGGAAGAGGCCTCTGCACCATGCATTTGCAGGGTAGTACTTCGAGGAGCAGGTGGGGGAAAGGTGAGGAGATAAAGAGACAAGCAACGTTGTCTCTGTGTGCAGAGAGAGAGCTCACTAATGGGAGGAAAGAGAGGGACATGGGTGAACGTGTGGGGGACAGAAAGGATTAATCAGAGCAGGAAGGAAGGGAAAGGAAGATTCACAGGATAGGGATGTCAGAGGGAGTAGCCATAGCTCTGGAAGCCCTCTCACCTCATCCCTGCTTCGCCCTGCATGACAATGCTGTCCCCTTCTGTCAGACAGGAGTCTCCATCATTTCAGCTTGCTAGCCAACCTGCTCCATGTTAATGCATTTCTGATAATTACCATTTTTCAGAACTATTTTGACTGTTAAAAAATGCTGTTTTTAAAATATAAGCTGATTAAAAGAGACTGCTCATTAGCATAAGCTCCTTGCTGTTCAACCCTCTTCCTAATTAAAAGCACTCATCTGTGGAGACCTCGATTCTCCCCTGTCCTCTGGGCTAGCTTTTTGGACATTTTTCCCTGGCAGTTTGCTTTATTTTGCCTCATCTTCCTTTTTTTTAGTTTCCTCTCCAGCAGATTTCTGGCAAGGGTGGAAGAGGATTCAGGCAGGTGGAGGCTTAGGTATTTAGTACCAGATGAAAACTAGAATGAATATGCTGTTCCTTAAAGCATCCTCTTCTGTTTATTGCTGCTGGCTTGGGAGCAGAGCAGCAGCACGTTGGCTCCCCGGTTCTTGGAGATGCACCTCACAGGGCAGCTATCTCCTCCGGTCTAAACAGCATTAGGCTGGTGGCATGTTTGGATGGCAGATCTGTAATGCAAATCCAGAGGTGCTGGTGGCTGTGCAGCAAGTGTTTATTTCTCTCTCATTCAGCACTAAGCCAAGGTCCCAGCAAGGGATCAGCTGCCTCTGTGTTGTGGGGAAGGCAGCATTATGATGAGCTGCAGAGGTCCCCACCACAGAGCCATGTGATGGCTCTAAATGTCTGTAGCCTCAGTACTTCAGAAAATTTTAGCTCAAAGAACTGTTTTCTGTCTTTCTTAGTGTTCCCCAATGGTCCTGAATTAAATGAAGCAGCCTACCTCACTCCTCCCCTCAGTGTTGCCCATTTCTAAGCAGCTGCCGTGTTTAGCCCTGAAGTGGCAGCATTTTTGAGGCCGCTGAGGTCTGTCACCCAGAGGGCCTCTGGAAACTTCCAGCAGAACTTGAAGGCCCTGCAAATGATACTCCATACCTTCTAAATCCTGGCCATTAAATAACTGAGGTAAGGATGGTGTTTAAGCTGTCCCAAGGCAGTCTGGCACTCTAGCCAGCTTGATCGGTAGGAATTTACATTTGTGCGATGGATGAGTTGCTTGCTGGTCCTCTGCAAATGTTCAGAAAGAGGGGAACTTGCTGACATGTATGGACCCAGCTCACCAGCATGTGTGGAAGGAGGAGATTTCTCCAGACAGTGTTGTTTAGAAGTCTATTCACTGCTTTTATCTTTCCATGCTATGGATTGAGGGCAGACCTTGAGATACTCCCATTTGCTTCCCCAAGAAGAATTTCTGTGGTTCACCTGTGAAATACAACGGATGACTACCATCAGCAAAAATCTGGTTTCTTCATTTCAGGATGTCCTTCCTCAGGTACAGTCACATGTCACTTGGTACCACTAAAGGGAAGGGGCTTAAAGACTGCTTGTGAGAATGGCTTGGACATAAATTTTTGTTGAAGCAAACTCAGGACTGGCTGTCCAGGGACCTGTAACCCATCATGGGAATAACTAAAAGACAGCAGACATTTTCTTCGTCCTTGTTTTCATTCTATCCTTGCTCAGGATGGATTGGATAGGAGCTGTGACCAGGTTTGGCTCAATATCCCTTCTCCCCATGCTTTTTCAGTGTCTTATGCTTAGCCCTGCAGGAGCTGACACTACTGTGGAGAAGTGAGACTGGCGTCTAATTTGCGTCATGCCTCAGCAGCTATAGTCTGACTGCAGGCTCTTTCTTCCTGGGGTTCCTCTAAAAGCCAGAAAAGAACAGCTGATTTTCAGTTCTGGAGGGGATTGGGGATGGCTGGGAGGTTAGATACTCTGGGGTTAATGGTCATCTCTTTCACATCAGCTCTCCGCTGGTGGAAGTCCATTGATTGTAATGAAATGACGCCTGATTTACCATGACAGTCAGAAAAGCATCACTCTCAGTTTATTTATTTCCTTTAGGACTGAAAAATGAAACCCATCTGAACTGAAGGGGAGAATGCACAGTCACATGAGAGACTTATTCCACTAAAAAGAGATGCCCTTTCACACAGGCTCCACACCCCACCCTTGGCTCCAACATCCTCCTTCCCTGCTTTCTCACACTGGTCTGTAAATCCCCTGTTCAGATGTACATACTGGAGGTGGATGATGTTGTCTCTTGCTTATATATATGGCACTTCAGGAATAACTTGACAGAAGTTTGTGGCACTGCAGCAGTCAGGCCCCAGGTTCAGCCAAACAGTGGCTGTAAAATCCCATTTAAAAGGTCAGGAGCAATGTTCTTAGCACTCATTTTTCACCCTTCTGTGTATCTCTTTGACTTCCTTGACTGTCTTTTCAAAGCTGTCAGCCAGGCTAAGGTCTTACCTGAAATTCTGAAGTAACCTGAAGTGGACAGCCTGAATAGCTGTAAAGGTCAAGACAATGCCTTGGCTCTGGTGAAGGGCCAAAGTCACTTCTGGTTTCACTCAGTTGCTTCAACATTACACCAGGATGACTTTTGTTTAAAGTAGTGGCTCTACCTTGTCAATCAATAATCCACCCTCACCTTTGCGAAGTTGGATGCATGGTACTGTCCTGCTTTCATAGGCAGGGAAATTGAGTTGGAAAGTCCAGAGCAGGACAAGAGTTTGCATTGAGCTCTCCAGGACATCAGACTTGCTCTGGTATGTTGCTTTTCACCAGCAGAACTCGTGGTGTCCTGCAAAAGTAGAATGAGTGTCATTATCTTAATTCTGTAGCCGCAAAAACTGAGCCATGTTGAACTGGATTTGGAAGGAGTTGCCAGGGCTAGCACAGTGTGTCCTCCAGAGCTGCCCTGATGCCTCCAGGTGCCAGACCCAGTAGGCATTAGACTAGGCCTGGAGTATGCCCTAGCTCTGAAATCCTTTAGGAGGGTCATGCCACCTCTCTATCCTTTTTCATCAAGCAGTGGCCACACCACACTTGTAGCTAAGAAAACATAAAACAGGAAGGAAAACTTAAATGGAAAAGATCTGGTCTTGCTCTTCCCCAGCCTCAGAAGCTCTCCCTGAATGGCAACCCTAGCATTCTTCTCAAAAGTGGGGAAAACATATCTCCCATCTCTCTCCCATGTGTGGGGCAGCTGTGGGTGCTGATTTTTAAGAGAGTGCATTGCTGTCACAAACAGGTATGCAGAGCACCTTGTTCCTGTCAGTCATGGCAGAATCAGTAGATCTTCATGGTTTTGTGGGTGCAGTCCTGAAAACAAAGTCAATTCCCCTGCTTCTGGGTATCGGTGGGTCCAGCTGCTCAAAATCAAGCTGAATTTCAACCTGGAGACAGAAGAGGCTTTAGGGCAAACAGTTAGGACTTTGCTCTTCAGTGTTGCCCCAGGATCTGTCTGACTTTGTTTTGCTGTCAAACCATGTTTCTTTGACCTTACAGAGGCTGGGCAGGAAGGTTGATCCTAAGGACTTAGTTTCTCATGGGTTTGCACATGTCTGAAACTGGCCATCATGGTGACAGTGTGTTCTGGAGGGAAAATGGGAGAATGGCAGGCAGTGCTGATTTGAAAAGGTGCAGAATTTTTTACAGATCAGGAGTTTTAAACTCAAGCCATAGGGTCTGAGTAATTTTAAGTCTTATGAGAACCCTGCAGGAACTGTTGCTCTTTCTCATAGTAACAGCATTTCCTCCTGACCCAGGGTACTTAAATATTCTAATATTAACTCTAGAATAGACAAGTATTTCTAGATAGATCCAGAGAAGGATATTTATCCAGAGAAGGATATTTTTTATTTTCTGTCTAGAGTCAGCAGTCCCCATGGGCATCATGTATTAATCTTAAGGAGCTGTGATGGATGGAAAAGTAGGTTGCTTTCTGCAGTGAGGTAGTTTGTACAGGGGGAACTTCAGAAGTTCCCAGACTGGAGGGGTTGAAAAGTAATGGGTGCTACAGGATATCTGGGTGGGTAGGGGGTAGATGCTCTTTATCACTTGGTTTGGGACAGATTGTTCCTTTCTTCTTCCCTCATTT
The DNA here is from genome assembly GCF_023055355.1 of Agelaius tricolor. Classification (NCBI taxonomy): domain Eukaryota; kingdom Metazoa; phylum Chordata; class Aves; order Passeriformes; family Icteridae; genus Agelaius; species Agelaius tricolor. The sequence goes on from NW_027269269.1 coordinate 25,962,226, forward strand.
GCTAAATTCCTACATATTAGAAATAAGGAAATGAGATGGGCATAACAGCGATAAAATTAAAAGTAATTTCCAAAGATGAATTTCAATTAGACCAGAACCATTTAGGTCTGTCCAACAAAGCTCTTCTCTCTCATGTGAGACTTAATGACATGCTTCTGTTTGTCCTGTCTGGTGCAGTTTCTCTTCTCATGCATTCAGCAAGGCTGTCTGCTTCCTCTGCTGCCAGGGGCCTCCTTCAGCTCTTTTACAAGTTATTTCTTATCCTCTCTGGTAACGGCTCCCTCTCCGGTCTGACTAGAGATGGGACTCATATGAGGGACAGAAAGAGTTAAGTAGTGAACAGAGAAGTAATCTAAAAGCAGGGAGAGGGACTCTGGTCCTCTACAAAAAAGTGTGCTGTAGTTGCTAGGACTGGCTCCCAGCACCAACTTTGTAAGTCTGCCCCCTCTTTCAGGCATCTAGGTATTTTCCTTACTTCAAGAAGGGAATAAAACTCCAGACACAAACCAAAACAAAAAGCCTGACATCAGATCTAATTAATAATAATAAAAAAGCCAATTTCACAGCCCATTACACCTCGTAGCCAGGTGGGGGGTAGGAAGGTGAGGAGGAGGAGGGACTTGAAGCAACATGGGCGGGTGTGTTTGTGGACCTTTTGAAAGAGATGGGGTGATGGTGGCTCACACAGTTTCCCTGCCAGACGTATAGCTTTAGGCTCCATTAACCCAGAACCCAACAGAAGGTACCATAGCCAAGGGAAAAATCTTTTAAAATGCCGACAGTATCATTTTGCTTCATTAGCAGGGCTCCTGCGTGCCTCCTCCTCTCTTCGCTACCACTATGACCCCCTCCCTCCCATGCCCCCTCCTCTCCCTCTCTTTCCGTTTCGTTTAACTGAAGGCAATTCATTTCGTTTTAATTAATTTTTACTTGCAGCGTTATCACCCCAAGTATAAAGGCAAAAAGTTGTTTTTTTTAATTACAAAGCTAACGGCATTAATTACCAGTACAGTAAATGCATCAACGCATGGGAGCCAAGTGGCGTTTGGAGGCACTGAGGCAGTGAGCGCCTGTGACAGCTGCAAAGGGTTTGGTGGGATTTTTTCTTTTTTTCTTCTGGCAGCCTCACCACAGTAGAGCCTCGCTTTGAGTAAAAAACAGCCTGAGATTTTTAAAACCACAAATCAACTCAAGCCACCCACTGGAATATGGCATCTGGAAGGGATGAACCAGAGCATCCTTAAACTATAGGGCTGGAAGGGACAGGAAAAGATCTTTGTCCCAAAACAGATGCCAGTAGACCTGTTTCAGTCTTGATGGATGTTTGTTACATCTCAGCATGCACAGGGAGTCTATGTCCCACTGGTCTGGTAGTTCATCCAAGTGTCACCCTTGTTTCCTAAATGGATCCTTGTGCACAGAATATTTGCAGAGCTGTGATGATCTGGGCAAGTGGAGATGACTGTAGGGAGCTGACTGTGGGCTCTATCCAGCCATGGAAAGTGAACCCATCTCCAGAGGATGAAAGTGACCCTTTGCTTCAGCTCTGAATGGATCCTGAGGAGTGACCATAAACCCAAATACTTGGGTGTTAAAAAGAAGGGATTTGGTAGAAGGGATTTGCACTTTCTTCTGACATTCCTGGTGGTACATCAGGTGCCACAGGAACCTGATGTCTCAGGGAACTGGGCTTGGAGAAAGCGGTGTCAACAGCACTGGCAGTGGTAGGAGAAGAGCTCTCGGCTCTCCATCTTGAGCTATTAAGAGGTATCTTAGGTATCTTGGCTGTTTCCCTTTTTTTTTTTTTCCTAAGAGGAAGGTGTAGAATCAGTTGAGGGAGAAAGCTGGAATGTGGCCTTGTTGCAGTGTGCTTGGAACATGGAGGTGGCTTTGCTTTTGCCAGACAATGGGTAACTTTTGGAGAAAGGGAAGGATGGTACAGGAAAGGCACCTCTGCAGTCAGTTGGGGCAAGCAGAAATGGTACAGTGTGAGAGTTGCTTCTGCTACTCTGTTACTCCCATTAAGTTTGGGATAAACTAGCAAATGCTAAGGAGTGGAGGGGAGGGCAGGCCCCAAACTTAAGTGCTTGTGTTTCCTGATCCACACTTTGCTTTGGCCTGTTTCTGGCTCAAACCTTGTCTGCTCCTGTCATGGCAAAACCTCTCTTCTGATTTGTAAAAGAAGTCTCATTCTAACCCTCTCTGAAAGGGTTGGAAGATGTCTCTTTGTATGGCCTTGCCTTTAAGTCAGAGCCTGACTGTGAAAGGACAGATATAAGGAGTGAAAATTACCCTAATGAAATGATGTCTATCATTTTCTTATTCCAACCAGAAATTCTGTAGCACAGAACATAAAAAAAGAGGCTTAAAAAAAAAAAAAAAGAAAAAAAAAGGAACTTATTCAGAAACAACCTGAAGGCAAAAAGTTATGAAATTGAAACCCAAAGAACCAGCAGGGAAAGTGCTTTAAAAAAAGTCCCTTATTAGAGTCACAGAAGGTAGCGCCATGCCCCCACATGAAAAACAAAATAAAAACCTGGAAGCAAAAAGGTAAGAGAAACTCATGCACTTAAATACCAAGTTATGTTGGTTTATTCAAGTCAGATAAAGAATACTTTAAAAATTGGATATTCCATCCGAGTGATGCTAATAGAATGGAATATAAAATGGAGCACTGAGATGTGAAATACAGATTAAGAAAAAATTTGAGGAACAAATAGCCAAAGATAACACAAGCAATGATAAATTCTTTACATACCAAGAGTAGTCAGCCCCAGGGGGAGTCAGTTAAAGAGGTAATCAGGATGAATAGAGATTGCAGAAAAGACTTGGTCATTAGTAGAGGGGAGAAGAGAACCCTGAATACCCCAGCATGCATTTTGCAGAGAAAAAATGATGACACTGTCCTTGGGTGATGTGTGAGTAATAATGAAACTGTGTGCAAAATGGGGCTGTAACAGATCTCCAGGTTATTGCAAAGGGACTCCACGCTGGCAGGTACCAATTTTGACTTTCAGTGCGCCACAGAAAAATTTCTATTCCCTGATCATCACCCCAATACCACCACAGATTCTGGGGGAAGAAGCAACCTGAAAAGAGCAGGTATGAAATGTGAAGCTATACAAGTAGACTGCTACTAGATGAAATCCCTTAATAGGTTCATGGGAGGTCATACCATGTTCCAAAATTAAAATCAAAACCTGGAAACAAAAAGGAAATAGGAACAAGTGCAGTCAAATGCCAAATTTCATGGGCTTATTCACATTTAATAAAAAAAAAAAGGAAAAAAAGGAAAAAAAGAAAAGATTATATCACAGGTGTGGGATCTCAGCACATCGTTCCCGATGTCCAGAGATGCCAGGAGAACCCTTGGGGGTCTCGAAAACCCTGGAATGTTGCCAAGAGTGCTTGGTGGCTTGATTTTGATCCATCCACAGAAGTAACAAGAGTCTGAGGACAAGAGAATCACTTTAGAGTAAAAGGTGTAAAAGAGACACATTTAGAGGGTGAGATATAGACTTTAAGGTTTTTGGTACAGGGGGGTTATGGAGACAAGATGGAGGGATCAGGGCGTGTCTTGTCCTTCTTCTTTCTTCTTCTTGTCCTCCATCTCCTGTGATGATGTTGGCACTTAGAGATTGGTTTATGGTGAAGGTGCACTTGCTAACATGGGTGAAAAGCATTGGGAAATAAAGGTAAATATTGTATACGTAGGTTTTAGTATAAAAAGACATGACCGCCCCGTGGGTGGTCAGAGAGTGCCTGTGACTGCCTGCAGATCAGACCTCTGTTGGGCAGACAGAAAAATTTTGTAGATAAGAAATAATAAACAACCTGAAGACCGAAAGCTGAAGAGTCCAGACTCGTCCTTTGCATCGCGCCCACCAAAGAACCACTCTACCCGTGTCGGGGCAGAGACAGACAGCCGGACCCGACACACAGGCATAAAATGTCTGGGGTTTTTTGTTTGTTTTGGGGTTTTTTGTTTTGTTTTGGGGTGTGCTGTTTGTTTGTTTAGTTGATGGAGTTTTTGTTTGGTTGGTTTGGTTTTGGTTTGGTTTGTTTTGGGTTTGGTTTCAGTTTTTTTGTTGTTGTTGGTTTTCTAGTCTTTTTTAATTTTTGGTGGTTTGGTTTGGTTTTGGGGTTTTTTTTGTTGGTTTTTATTTGTTTTTTAATGATCAAGTCTTCATCTGTACTATCTTAATCAGTTCTGGTATTCCCCTTTAATTGTTGCTGTTAGTTCTGCCCATTCCAAAAAGCCCATTTTTTTTTACTCACATTAGACTTTGGGCTGATTTATTTTTTCTGTTGTCATTTCCAAAATGAGGGGCATTGCTCTGTCCTGTAGTCCAGGAGCCTAGCATGGCCTCTGCCCAGCATCCCAAAGCATCACTGGGTGTACAAGTTGCAAATTCAATGGAGGAGCAGAATCTGGTCAGGAATCTGTTGAAGATTAGAGTCTGGGGAGTTGATTCACATTCATCAACATACTATGATACTTCAAAACATTCTGTCTTCTCTACCTCTTCCTTTCTTCCTTTCCTAAAAGCATTTCCATGAGCATCATTGGATTTCTGCCATAGCTGACCTTAGGTATGATTTTCAGCTTAGTTGCAGGATTGTCCCTCCCCTCTCTCCCCTTCAGCTGTCCTCCCCTCCACCTCCAGCCCATGCCTGTGATCTGCATCCCAGTCACCTTGCATGCATTGTTCCACATCCTTCTCCCTTTTGCATTTATTTATTTATTTATCTTCCCTGGGGTTGGAAATGGGGAAAAATAAAAATAAATATGCAAATGAAAGGGAAAAAAAAACTGAGAGAAATTTAATTAAAATGTGTGTGTTTCTTTCCCTTCGAGTGCTTTAGGGTGGAATAGCAAATTCTTAAAAAAGAGAGCACTCAGAGTAAGGTTAAAGAGCTGGAAACTGATTACATGCAATTGAAAATGAAAGCAGGGAGGGGGTGGTGGAGATGTAGCATATTGAGATAGGTAAAGGGCTCAGGGAGACTCTTGCTGGTGAGGGGGCATTTTTCACTGTGAGTTACAGCCAAGCAGGCATTGCATATGAGGTCTGTAACGGGGTTTCAGACATTTTGCATCAGGAGAGAGGCAGGGAGAAAAGCATTTTACTTTGAAGAGCAATATGAAGAGGGCACCTTGCAGATGAGAGCTGGGAAAAAAGGCAACAGTCAGGAAAGACAGAGGAGTGGGGGAGAGCCACCACCTTCTGGTTTGTATCTGTAGATCTGCCATACCCCCACAGAGGACAGGACTGCTAGAATTCTTGAGGGTAGGGAGGGGAGAGAGAAATAAATAAATGAGCCTCATACTTTATGCAGGACCTGCAATCACTGGTTCTGAGCTTGATCACAGCCATAGCTGTAATGCATCTGTGTGAAGGAGAAGGTGAGGTTGTTGGGCTGTGGAGTTGTGCTTCAACTTATTAAAGATTTGAGGGTGAAAGCAAGTACTGGGGCAGGGGGAAGTACCCCAGCCTTACCGGCATGTTTGGACATGTCTGATTGACCCCTGAGTGTTGATAGGGCCATACAGGAGCTTCCCAAGTCAACAGGGCTCCCTTAGACCGATCACAGGACCTTCATGTTTAAACTCCGTACTCCCCACAGACCCACTATGACAGCATCAGGGCCAGCAATAGATTTGTGTGCCTGTGCCAAGGGTGAGAATGTGTATATTATGTGGCCTCACTTAGGAGCAGCACTTTTCCACTGCATCTTCTCCATTCTGCTCTCAGTCCAACATGGGAATCATTTCTTGGCAGCCTGTTCTTTTAATTAAGCTCAACCTTTGAAAGAGCACAACTCCACTTGTGCCCTACCTTGGTCCCAGGCTGCCAAGGCCTCTTCATTACTCAGAGCCCATGGGACACCTCATGAATTTAAATTTTAAACCTTTGATGTTCTGTGAGGTGTGGTCTGTCCCTCTGCAGTCACTGAAAGGCACATTCCTAACAGCTCTTCCTTGGGGCCGTTGCTGCCTGCTGCAGGGAGTCCTCTCTTCAAGCTGAAGCAACCCCCAAGCCTCTTTTACCTGCTTTGCTGGCATCCACATTGCATTGGCTGTGGGAGGCACCATTTTGGTGCTGTTCCTGCCCTTCTGGGTCCTGGCTGTTATGGGGGAGGAGGGCACTGGGGAGAGTTACCTTACAAGCACTTTGAATAGTGCCTGGAAAAGCTTCCATATTAAACAGCCATATTAAATAACCATATTAAATAATTCTTGATTCTGACTCGTCCATGCATTCTCTGAGTCCTCAATAAGCTCTCTTGGAAGGGGCTTAATGGCAAAGACAACAGCTGCTTCCTACTCTGTTGTAGCAGGGATTGATGTTGTAGCTTTTATAACCCACCAACTGTAGCTCTCCCCTTCTGCCCACAGATATTAAGGGTCCAATTTGCCCTTCTATTTCCCATGCCTTTTAGAGTGAAAGAGAGAAAAGAAGTCCTCTTCCTGTGATGCAGAGTGATTGCTGCCATCTGACATTCACATTTATCTGCTTGGTCTTTTCATTATCTCCCTCCCATTCTGCTCGTTCTCAGCTGTTTGCTGATCCTCTTCCTTCCTCTGAGACTGGCTGTTGTTAAAACTCCTCTACTTACCTGCTCTGTATATCTTGACTTATCTGCTTGGTTCACATCTCATTCATTGATTTTTTCATACCCAGCTGCTAAATGAGCACTGTTTGCACCTCTTCCACAAGCATCTTCTGCTTTGCTACAGCAAATTCCTTTGTAGTCCAACTAAAACAGTGTAGCTTCTCATTACAAACAGAAAAGCCAGCAGGCTTCCGATTTTTCTTACTTCTGCCTGTGTGCTGCTTGTTTTATTCCAGTCAAGAGGTCACACCACTGGTGACTCCTACTAGAGACGTTTCCCTAACTTTGAGCCCAATTTATCAGTCAGCATACAAGGCTCATTTTTCCCAGATGCCCCAGACCAGGAATAGCCTCTGGCTGTTACACAGCTTTTCAACAAACTGTGTCAAGAAGCAGCAAAATCCTGCCTCCGGGAACATGTTCCCTTTCTTAATTTTACTCTGTATTGTTACAATCTCGTTTACTGTCACAATTACAAATAGACAGACACAAGCTGCAAATTCAGATCAGATCAAAGACCAAATCTGCCTTGGTTCGTTTGTACCACTTCAACTATATAAATAGATGAGGGATAAGTGACAGATACTTTTGTAGGAGTACCCATGTGCCCACGTTTGAGGGTTATTCCATACCATTCAGAGCTGCTTTAGTAGTACGAAAGTGAGTGTGTAAACATGAGAGCTGTGCAATTGTCTGGCAAAGGCATGCTCACATGCAGCCAAAGTCCCAACATAGGATTTTTATTTTCATTTGTAGATTGATGCAGAGACATCAATCCCACATTTCCTTTCTGAGAAATCTGTGGGGTCTGTGTTAACTTTGACATAAATCTTCAGACTCATCTTCAGCATAAATCTTCAGGCCTGATGTATGGGGAAAGAGGGAAAAATAGAACCAAGAGACACAAAACACAGCTCATGATATGCACAGGATTTCTGTAAGATTGTGCCCTGTTTTGGAACAAGGTGTGAAGCTGATGCTGATAAAATAGGAAATGGCCAGAATTTATGCTGAAAGCTCATATCTCCCTGTTGGTCTGCCGTGTGTTCACTGCAGTCGGGCTTGGAAGTTTAGGGCTGTTGGTTTTTTAAAGTAGGAAAATGGTTCCATTGTCTTCTGCAAGTGAAGCACTTGTGTTATTTCAGAAGTGGGAATGAGTTTGGCTCATGAGAGATGTCCTGTGCTTGTAATTATGGGAATCTTGTGCTTCTGGAGTCTTCTAATATACATCTACATCTGCCAGTCAAGCAAGAAGCACTGGCAGAACAGGCTTTCTTGAGACTATCTAGGAAGTCCTACATCTAATATTCATGAACTTGGAAAGGCACTGACACATGAAGTAAAAAATTAGTCAAATCTTTCAAATATCAGGACTAGTCAGTAGAATAGGGGATCCTAGAGGGATCGGTTTTTCTAGGCTTAGATATTGACATGCTCTGCCCTCATTTGTTTGCTATGCAAGGCAAAGGACAAGTCTCCATGCCCAAGGCATGCAGCATTTTGCTGTCTCGGGTTTTGAGTGGCAGCTCATGCCACCAGGACCCTCTGAAAGGTTCTAGACCACACAGGCCATGAATGGAGCAGTACAGTTGGGAATCCCACCAGAGCGCAGTGAAAACCCTCTGAGTGCAGGGGTCTGGGGGCTGCAGGCGTGAGAAAGGCTCCAGGGAAGTGAGTGAGTTGGGAGCTGGGAGCCTGCAGGGCTGCTCATCCTAGCTCTGGTTCGCAACTTGACTTTCCCAGTTGTGAAAGGCTGGCAGCATGCATACGTCGCTCTTAATCTTCCTTTTGCATCCCTGTTTTTGCCGTTGTCAGAGCGCCATATTATGCGAATTAGAATTAAGCAATTAAGGCAATAACATTTCCCTTGAAGAGTTTGACAAGGCAGAAGGAACACAGACTACTTTTCAGACAAGCTTTTGGTTGTATATTTATCTAAAAGCAACAGGAAGAAAGAAATGGACAATGGTACACACACACAACCACCAGCTTTGTGACCAAGCCACCCTTCCCTCCCTGTGCATTCCTCCTTCTTACTTGTCCCATAACACCACTGAGGTCTTGGGTCCTCAGAGGGGCTCTCACTGGCCACCCTCAGCACAGAGGATTCAAAGGAAGCCTGTAACAAAACTGGATCTTGAACAGATGTTTGAAGGTCTAGCCCAACACCATTCTTCATGCTTCAGAGCAAGGGCTTTTGTCACTGACTCATGGAGTCACTTTCACAGCTTTGCAAGTCTGGTGTGTGGGGATGAGGAGGGGGAAGGTTCCTATCAGCTGCTGGGAGACAAAAGTTCAGAGATGCTCTCTGTGAGGAGTTTTTTGACTTTGCAACTTAGCCAGCATCTTGATGATGTGAATGATGTGAATTCTTCCCATCAGAGGTCCTCTTGTTCTAAAAGAGACCTTCCAATCTTCCTTCATTTAGATTTGCAATGAATTTGTGAGAAAGGAGAGGGTTATGCTATTGAACTGTTTTGCCACTGATTTTTACATCTCAGTCAAAGGTGGGCTAAACTGAGGCTTCTCAATTGTCTTGGAAGCCAAGGTGCTGGGAAGCCAGTCTGACCTCTGGAGAGTCATGCTGCTGGTGCCTCTGCACCCTCCCTCTGTTTAGCAGATGAGGTGGTAGCTTTTAAAGATGTAAAATTTGGTTTGAACCAGTAACTGTGCTAAGGATCAGACACAGGGGTACAAATGTAAGATTCTGCAAAATGGCTTCATTTGAAATAAGCCTCACCCTGTGATCTTTCTTTCTTTCCTTGGGATGTGGTTGGTCACCCATGCTTTGAACCTGCTTAGCTGTTGTCAGGAGCTTAGCATTTTCTTCATTTCCTACAGGTCTCAGGAGGGAAAGGAGCAGAGAATGGGGAGTTACTGGTTTGTTGCCAGTGGAGATACACAGGGCCTGATTCACCACTGCTCCATTACACCCAGAGTCAAACCGGCATAAAAAGATGAGTCAGAGGCAGTGACTCAGGCTCCAGTGCTCTAAATAGTCAGCAGAAGTGGCAAGCCTAGTCCCAAGTGGCATTAATGACTGAAAGAGAGTTTAAAAATTGTGTGGCTTAATGTGGTGTATTCCCCAGCTCACAGAGGCACACAGGGAATCATTACCAGATAGAGATAATTGGGTGCTTGTGTAACAGAGTGGTCACATACACTGATCTATAGTAGTGCATGGGAGGATTTTGTTCACTTTGAAACCTCTTCCTAAGTTATATGAGCTAAAATGAAGGCAGGCCCACTCAGGGCAGATTGCTGGAAGCTGAAAGGATATTGTGGGGATGGATAACCCCTTTACTTCAAGCCTACTTCACTGCCCACTTTCAGGAAAAAGGATTATAGAGGCCTTGTTCCAACCCAGCCGGGCTCATCTTAAGCTATGTTGCTAGGTAGGGGTGTAATGAGATAATTCAGACAGTCTGAGACCACTTTTTGGTTATGTAAAGTAGCATTCATGTGGAAGCAAAATTGTCCCAGTCAGCACCTGTGTCAAAAGCTGCTCTTTACATCTTCATCTTGCCTGGTCACTTCCTAGGGAGGTCAGCTGAGCTTATTCTCAGTAGCAGTTGTTTGGCCTGAATTAGTACTCAAGGAAGCATAGGCTCAATCGATCCAGATAACTCTATCTAGCCTTTGTTTAAATAAAGCCACAAGTTCCCACTGCCTCTACATCATTTATCTGCTGCGTAGTTCAGCAGCCAAGCTGTGTTTGTGGAGGCAGGCAAAAAAAAAACCAACAAAAAGAGAGAAAAAAAATCCCACAATAGTTAAAGGTAAATACCCATTTCTTCTTTCATTCAGGACAGTTACAGGAAAAATTTTGTGGGTACTATCTAGCCTTGATCCCCTTCATCCCTTTGCCTTGCTTGCCTATAACTACCAAGCCCCGGTTTTGACTGCAATCGCTCTTTTTATCCCTCTAGCTGAGGGTTGCACCACATTCCCCTCCCTTTCTCTGGATGTTTTAATGAGCTTGCATTTTCATGAAAGGCCAGATCTGATCGTGCCTTGAATGGCAGCTGCCAAACAGAGCTCTTAGTTTCAAACTCAGCAAGAAAATGGCTTTGCCTCCCCCCAGAGCAGCTTATGTACTTGAGAGGCTCAGTCATTATGAGCAATTTCTATTACGAGCTGAGTACCTTTTGTGTTCCTTGGGGTCTGCTCAGCACCACTGAGGATTGTGCCTTCTCTGTGTTTTGAACTAACAACAGCACAGCTTAGATAAGCATGCTGGGAAGAACGTGACTACAGTTGTCACCCTGGAAGTCTTGTTTTTTTCTGCTGGTTTGCTAGGGTATTCCCCCTCCCTTATTAATATATTTATCAAAAAAAAAAAAAAAAAAAAAAGTTCAGTTTTTTACTTCTCCTGAAAAGCATCTTCCATTTTCTTTATGCTTGGCAGACCTTCTCTGTGTGCTGGGCTTTTCACTGGACTGGAAGCATTCAAAGGGTAAATGTCATGAAGAACATGAGGAATTTTGGGTTTTTTGAGGGGGCGGGGGGCTGGTTTCAGGCTATGTAATTGTAAGATGTGAGGTGTCATTACCAAAAGAAGACATGCTAAGGTGCCTTGATGATGAGATTGGCTCAAGTCCAGGCAGCAGAGCAGGTCTCCAAGAAGAGGGAGAGAGGTCTCTTTTCACACTAGTTAAAGTCAGTATGTATGATGGGAGGCGACAGTAGAACCCACAGGGAATGGGTGGGACCTTTTCTGGTTCAGAGGACAGGGAAACTCAATCTAGTTCTTTTGCAACTTCCTCAGCCACAGCACCTGGGCAATCACAGAAGTGAATTTGGGCACAGTGTGCCCTCGAGCAAGAGACTTAGGAGAAGGCACTATCAGGAAATGCTCTCAAGTACCACTATTGTCCTGGCACGGTCCAGTGACCCCTCTGACTTCTGAAGAGCAGAGATGGATTAGGATGTGCTGCAGCCCAGAAGGAAAGATTGTGTTTTCTCCTTCACCTCGTGCCTCAAGCCCCACATCTGAACCTGCGGCTTATGGCTGCCACAGCTTTCAAAGTGATAGGAAATGAAGTAGCTGAGGGGAGGAGGGAAACAAAGACTACCAAGTTTATCCTCTGCCTTTTTAGTATGGCAGTGCTGTTAGAGAATTCACAGGTGCATGAGTTCTGGGCAAAGATAAGCTACATGCACAGAGGCATTTCTTGTCGACTGCATTTCTTGCAGTCCTGTGTATTGGAAAAGGGAAGTCAGGTAAGCTACAAGAGACATCTTCAGTAAAGAAGATGGTACTAAAAACATGAGAGAAGCATTGTGGCTGAATACCCAAGGAAAGTATCATCTATGCTTCTTTACTTCCAGGCATCCCTTGGCATGACCTTTTGGTCACTGTGGGAGGCAAGACAAAGCTAAACAGAGTATTTGTCTAACCTGTACAACAGCTTTCTCTTCTGTGCTATGTCAGGCTTGGCCTCCATGGCCCCCTGGGAAGCAAAGGAATCTTTGATGGCTATTCACATCAACGGGGAAGTCATCAATGCCCTTTTTTCCTTAAATTTAAAGTAATATTCAATCACATTTGAAAAAACTAACACTTCAAATTCACAACCTGAGTTTTGGCTCTCTTATAATTTGCTCTGTGCCTGGCATGTTTCTTCACTCCAGTGTCCCATTCCATGCACAGTTGTTTATTCACATTAAGCCAGTAAAATATAGATGAGACAATCTTACAGATGAGAAATTCTTACAACCTCTTTTAGTGGTTTTTCATTTGGCTGCAGTAAATGATGATGCAAACTGAAAGACTTCAGATTTTGGCTCCTCACCTTTGATTTTTGCACCTAATCTCTGCAGCTTCATCTGATCAGGCAATGTAGGAAATCTCCCCTCTAGGCCATTTCTCGCCTTGTAAGAAGTATTTATATCACTCTCTGATCCATTTTATCAACATGCCAGAAACATTTAGGCCCTTGTTCTTACCACGTCCCTGGAATAGCATGGGTCATCATCCCATCACTCCTGAACTGTTTTGCAAGGAAGCAGCCAGAGCACAGGACCCAAAGTAGCCTGACCAAGCCGGTCAAGTCAGTAGCAGAGCTGAGCTCTGATCATGCATCCCCAAGGCCTGTATTTGTGTTTTTCTCCTGTGCAAAATCCATGAGCCCTACAGCCTTTCTCAGCATTCACTTAAGTATGCCCGCTTCCAGGAGTTACTCCAGCATTTGAACCCCGTGCATTAGAATAGTAGAGTGGCCCCATTTATCCCCATTAACATACAGGCACACACTGTTTGTCTCCCTCTGGGAACATGATGGGAAGAGTTTTAGTGTCAGGAAAAATAGTAATGATAATAATAATAACAACAGCAGCAATAATACAAAGAAAACCTTCTAGGTGTCAACTCCATATTTTCTGGGGCCTGGTTAAGTTCTCTGGAGCATAGCACTCCATCACTTTTCTCAGCAGGGTACAGCTGCTCATACCTTGAAGGTTTTATCTCTGGGCTTCCTATACTAAAAGGAGAAAGGAGGCAAATCTTGCATTCCATGGAAGTATAGATGTTTAATTAAGTATCACATTCAGTTGTTCCAGACTCCTGCTTGACAGTCACTGCATTTTGAAAATTGTCTCCTTGTTTTCTGGTATTGAAAAGATAAAAAACATCTTACTCAAATGGTGTCTGTCCTGTGTGTCTCTCTGCACCTTGGAGTGACCTGTGCTCCAGGACTGATGCACAGGTCCTGCTGGCATGCATTTGCATGACTCTGGTGCATGCTGCATTTCACACCAGTCTTAGGGTGAAAGTGCCTCCTCTGTTCTGCTTCCAGTGGCCCTTTCTGTCATCTTAAGTCCAACCTGCCTTCTGCCTGCTCTGTGGCATTTGTCTTTGGGTCTCTCCTCTTTCTTTTTTCTTGTTCCTTTAGGAATGGGGGAAAAAAGCAAACTGCACCTTGGAGAAATTAGTTTTCTGGGCTTTTCTTACACTGCCTTTCTTGCAAAGATCTCAGATCACTTGCATCTTGCAAGAATTAATAATATAAAGCTCGCTGCCCCTCTGTGAGACTGACCAGTTTTATTATCGTTGTATGAAATTAGCAGTCTCTTTGAAGTCCACTTAATCTACTTTGGGACTGTGACACCTTGCATACAGATCCTAAGCAACACACTCCAGCAAGAGAGACTGGTCAGGGTGCAGTAGCCTCAGCGCAGAATCTGTCATTCCTCCTGTGCTCCCAGAGTCACACATCCCATGCCATCAGGGACACAGAGGTGTGGTTAAAACTGCTTCACCCAGAGGCCTGTTGCTGACAGAACTTAAAGTGCTGCCTTGTGTGAGCTAAGCACTCTTGCCTTTGCCAGTGCCCACCACGGGAGCTCCTCTGGATAGGGAAGAGCTGGGGTTGCCCACGGGTGGTTTTGTAGCACGCCCACCCATCCACCGCCAGCCACACATCACGTCCCCGCTCAGTCACTCTCCAGATCCAAGGTCTGTGGCCTTGGGACCTCACAGGGACATTTTGCTGGTTTTACTGGGGTACACTTAAATTGTATTCCCAGTGCATGGTAAGAAGCTGTGTTTTGGATTTGTGCTGAATACAGGGTTGATCATACTGAGATATTTTTCTTAATGCTGGCAAGGAAGTAGGGGGTGCCTGGGAAACTGGGAGGAGACACTGCCAGGACAAGTGACCCAAACTGACCAGAGGGATATTCCATTCCCTATGACATCATGTTCAGTATATAAAGCTGAAGGAAAAAGAGAAGAACATTTGAAATGATGGTGTCAGTCTTCCCAAGTAACTGTTACACATGATGGGGCTGCTCTCCTGGGGATGGCTGAACACCTGCCTGCCCATGGGAATGGTGATTTAATTCTTTGCTTTGCTTGGCTTGTGTGCTCAGCTTTTGCTTTCCCTGATAAACTGTCTTTATCTCAACTTATGAGTTTTCCAGCTTTTGCCCTTCCACTTCTCTCCCTGATCCCACTGGTGGGGCAGTGAACAGATGACTACCTGGAGCTTTGTTCATGGCTGGGGTTAAACCATGATAAATATTTCTGGAGATAGGGGGTCAAGTATATCTCAAGGCTGGAAGAGAGTTACATTTAGACTCTGTCTCATGATTTTGAAGGGCCAGTCTCTGGAAGGGGGAGAGAAGATAATTCCCCTCCAACTCTGCTTGCCAGTAGTGAGGTGTCATGGCTTGGTCTCTGGTGGGGTGTGACACCTGGTTTGGATACCACCAGAGCCAGAGGTTTGTGCTGGTGTGTGAGGCTGTGCAACCTCTGCTGGGAGAGAGCCACGGGGAGGCATGAAGGCTGCTGGGGGAAACAGGGTCTGTGTAAAACTCTCCTGCCTGGCCAAGCCCAGGAGGCTTCAAAGGAGGCAGGCCTGGCATTTACATCCACTGTGTAGAAAGATCACAGATAATAAGCTCTGTGTTTGTGTGTGTGAAAGACAATGAGAACTGAGTCACTCCTGCTGAATGTCATCATAAACAGTACCCAACAGCAGTTTTTCCACTGGAGTTGTTTTCCAGGGATGTCAAAACTGTGACTGAAACAGAAGAATGTGGTGATTCTGTTTCCTTTCTGCTCTTCTATCAAGGATAAAAGGCATTTCTGGGTTGCTTTCCCCCTACCTACCTACCTACCTACCTACCTACCTACCTACCTACCTCCCTACTGCAACTTCTACACACAGCACAGCAGCTTTTCTGTGATGCATGTATCCCACCTCCGTGCCAAAATCCCCTGGAGACCAGGTTCCCACTGCCTGTGGGATTGCCATCCCTTTTTTATAGCTCCAAAAAGACCAAGAGGAGCCAGCATATCAGCCTCTCAGCCTGGCTTGAATCAGGTGAATTTTAGTCTCTTTGAAGGGTCTCACAGTGGCAGGTACCACGGTGGCCTGTTGAAGCACGGACTCTGCTATCTCCTCAGCAGAGGGAGACTTTATAATTCCATGGCCACAGCAGCCCTACAGTTCAACTATAAAGTAGGACCTATGGCAGGAGACCACAAGAGGAGAGGCAGGATAGAAATGCAAGGGGAGGTGAAAGAGAGAGACAATAGTTAAAACAAAAAAGAAAGATAAAGAGTGACATGAAGACTTTACTCTTCATTTATAAAAGGCTTCATCTATCAGCTGGATTGCCTTAATGTGTCTCCTAACAAGGCTCCCCCAACACACACACCCCCTTTCCTTTGGTTTCACTCTTTGATAGTGTCACATGCTCTTCATTTTCCAGCACGTTGCATTCATTCTTTGCCTTTAAACTCCAAGGATTAAAGCAACTGGATTAAATAAATAAATAAATGAAATTAAAAGAGCTGACATATCATGCTGTTGTTGGCAGCCTTTGATTTTCTTCCAGAACAAGATCATTACTTTTTTTTCTCCGGCTTTGAAAAAAAGCAATGGACAGACGACAGACTCCTCATCTTACAAATTCTTTTATCACTTGTGGGCTGTGGTAGGTGTGGGGAGAGGCTGAAGAATGAGAGGCTTGTGTCTGTAGTATAGGGAACTGTGAATGTCTGTGAGTTTAGAGCCAGGTAGCACCCAGTTGAGCTCTGGACAGGAAATGTCTTTTTGCTGGGATTTTATACAAGCCCCAGGACAACAACTTCACAGTCCCCACTGAAGCTTAGACAGTGCTCCCACATAGAAACAATGAAGATTATGGCCAGCCTGATGAAAAGCAACCTCAGCTGCAGAGTGTTGAGTCCCAGACAAGTATTTCACAAGCTTTCAGGAGGAGACACATGACCACTGTGGTTTTTTGGTGCAACCCAGTTATAAGCATGAAACTTGCGTAAAGCATGAAGACCTGCTTTACAGCATTTGGCACTGGATCTGAATCTATGTCTGTTTGTAAGTCTCCAGGCCCAGGAGTTTTGCTGACAAAAGTTTAGGTCCATCCAGGAGCTTTTCCTAGGTTTGAAGCTGAGCCCAAGTTTGTTGAGTCTCTAATACTTTGGAGCAGACTGAGTTGTCCCTCCCCATGCACAGCTGCAGTGAGGATCAGTGAATCTCTCACGAGCTGCTTGGGAGACCACTAGAGGCACATTTCCCACAATGAAATTTGGAGGATATGTGGCTGTTCAGATCCAGCCTTGTTTGGGCTCTGAACGTATCATAAATCTCTAGCACTGGGTGATGCTTTGCTGTGCAAATGAAGTCCAAGGAGAGCCAGGAGCAAAGAAAACATGTTTGCACTCACAGTTCCAGCCTGACTGAATCATAGAGTGGCTATAAATAAGGAGAAGGAAACTGTTGCAAGGAAGCTGATTACTTGAAATTGTCCCTTCCTTCCCCTTGCTTTCTCCAGGATGGTTCAGTGCATCATCTGCGTGTTTCAGACAAGAAAATTTTGCTACATCCTAAAGTGGAGTCTCTTTCAGCTGAGGTCATGTCATTGTTTTCTCAGTATTCCTCTGCAATGCTGCTGAGAGGGTTTCTAAAGCTACCTCCTAACCTACAGCCCTCTGTTATAGTACTGGTAGTTAGTTATGTGTTTGTCTTGGGCAGAAGGCAGCAACAGATGTAACAAAAGGCACTCAGGATCTTCTCCAAACTAACTTGAGCTAATAAGGCGGGACATGCTGATGGGACTCTGTGCAAAAGGCTCTGTGTGTGTCCTACAAATGCTAAGTGCATCACACAATGCTTTACAGGCAACTCTGATCGTGTGCTCTCAGTCCTCCTCTTTCCAGGACAATGTAATTCTTCTTGTCAGGACCTCTTATCTCAGCAAGTGTGTTGACATGGAAGGGGCTCCAAGCCTGTGGAACTCAAAGACAATGCATTCAAGATCACCTCACAAAGGGCCAGAACTGAATGATGCAGTGAGGCTGTCTGTGGCTCTCTACCATGCGTTGCTGCTCTTTCCAGCCAACAGGCCCACAGTTCCATTTGGCATGCTTGGAGTTAACTGCAAACATCGTGTTCCCAGCCACACAGGCTGCACAGCTGTACTAAAACACAAATCTGTTTTCCCAGCAATTGTCCAAACTGAGTCTCCCCATGGGCATCTCAGCCATGACTAGAGAAGCGTATGTAGAACATGTCTCTTGGTTTCAGCCAACCCTGAACTCGTTTGTACTGTGCAGCTGTTGCTTTAACCAGATACAGAGACTTAGTTAGGTTAGGGTGACCTCTAGAAGTGTAGCATTTAAGAGCAAAGTGGCAGAAAGCATTCTGGGTACCACTCTGTAAGTAAGAGTTTAGTTCAGGTGTTCTGTACTGCTCCCAGAATTTGCACATTTTGGAGCTCTGTGACTCTCCATCCTCTTTTCTCTTCCACCCCAAACAGGCTAAAGAATCAGCTTTTACATGCTAGAAATATTCAAGGGAAAGGACATTTTCAATACTTAAGCCTCCAAGTGAACAGGTTAACCTGTGCTTCTCTATATCATTTAATAGAGAAAGGTTCAGAAATAAATTCTTCTGCATGCTCATAGTTTCCCCTCACACCACCACAAGCACTTGCCCTGCCTCACTCTGCAACTGTTCCCACACAACCACCACCCTCCACATTACCCTCACTTGCTCTCATTCCTGCTGCCAGTCATGGGAATGCCCTTACCTGAATTTAGTGATCCTCTGGATGTGTTCCTGTGCATCTTCCCAGTGGTGAGCACACCCTGCTGCACACACTCAACATGCTAGTATTGCTGCCATTCCCCCATGCTCCCACCTGCACTGCCTTGCAAGTGCTCTGCCACACAAATGAGCACTGTCCTCTCCCCTTCCCTGGTATTTATTTCTGTGCACATAAGATGGCCAGCCCTGGGGATTTGCTTCTGTATTTGCCTTTGCAGTGATCACAGGCAAATTGAAGAGGATATGACAAATATTAACCTGCAGCTATTAATATGAGCTATTCCTACAAGGTTATGCATGGCAGCAGTTACAGAGAGAGGTGGTTCTGATGTCCTTTTTGTTACCTTTGTGAAAAGCCCCCTGAAGACACACACAGAGCCATGAGGCATTTGCAGAGAATATAGTGTGGGAAACAAGAGGGGGCTGCAGCCCAGGCAGAGCTTTTGTTAACATGTGAGAGCTTGCTGGTCCACTCCAATACTGGCAATGCTGGGCAAAAGCTTAGGTTTGGAGCCTCAGAGATTAAACCCAGCCAGCTCCCATCCTGGCTTTTTTAGACAGTGGGGATGATCATCCAGCTGGCTGGGACCACAGGACATGAGGAGGATGGTTCTAAAAGAACACCAGTTGTCCTTGTGTTTGACACCAATTGCAATGAACCCACAGCATGTGGAACACATCTGATTTGCTTGCTACCCTAGGATTATGACCTTGAGCAGCATTTCGTTCTCCTTGTGGACCTAAGGGCAGTCTTTTCCCTCTCCCACACTGTTTTTCTGTTCACAAAACTGGCCCATCAATGCTTTGGAGTTCAGTCACTAGCTGTGAAAGTGCAGAGATGTGCTGCTAGCTCATTTGTTGACCAGAGCAGGTGATGCTTAATAGCCTCTAATGCAGGAGAAGAAGCAGTGAAACACCAGGAAAGCAACAGAAGAATAAAAAGTAAGACAGATGTGCTGACAGAGCACTGTAAATCACAAACTCAAGAAGGAACCACAGGCAAATATAAGAATGAGTTTCTCCTCATGAATTCTTCTGGCTGTGGAAGTACAATGAACTCTTGTCTTCCTGCAGCTTCTGCACTGAGGATTGTGGTCCTTCTCATTTCTCCTGCTGTTGGAGGTCGGCTCCTGAGCACGTATCATTTGTTACTCAACCCTCTGCATGAATAGGAGATGAAGCAGCAGTCTGAGGCAGCAGTGGCACATATAACTCCAAGCGGCTTGCTCAGCAATCTCCACATCACATTTAAATGTGTTTCACTCTGACCAGAAATAGATCAGCAGTGCCAAAGATGGAGCTCATTTCATTTTCCTCAGCAGCCAGCAAGCATCTTCCCTACGCTACTCTCTACCTAAACCATTCTGCTTCAACATTAGAACAGGGTCAAGACTTTACAGCCTGTCTGCCCACTGCTTTGCCCACTACAACCACCTGTCTAGCAGGCTGCTGGGTCTCCAGGATGGGCTCTTACCCATCTAGGAACTGGCTCACCCTCAGAGGGTATATCCTCTGAGTCAGAAGGCAGGTCTCACACAATCACTGGAGTCTCAGTCATCCAGGAATTAGACCATTTTTATCTGGACAACCAGTACTTGCTGCCTTAGGGGTGATTCAGCCTTTTGGTAGAAGGCAATTGCCCAGCTCAAGCTGTGTGGAGAAGACTGAGCCTCCACAGCAGTTTTCGAAGTTAGAAAGCAGGTGATATGTCCCAAAACCTGTTTTGTGCCTTGCAGTACAGATGAGCATTCTTGAGAAGATGTTCTCAAGGGTGGAGATTATCCTGGTAGCCTGAGGCCTGGGACATCTGCATTAATTTCCATGCTCTTACAAGCGTCCCATCCTGCATGAGCTGGGGTCTTGCTCAGATGTCCACCTGTCCAGACATCTGTGGCATGCTTAGCCAAGGAAGGTTTTATACCAGACCTTGGCTTTCTACTCAGTCATCACAGAGAATTAGGTGTTTCACTCAGGCATTCTGCTGGTGCACTGGGGATAGCCTCATCTTTCCTCTGACTCAGTAAAGAATCAAGCTTTGCTAGCCATAGATAACAAGTGACCTCTGTCCCTTCAGCTGGGATGAAGCAGCAAACAGTGGAGCCTGGTGCTTGCAGGCAGTAGGGGACCGAGCACAGCCTCTTTGCTTTGGCCTGGAGCAGCGAGGGCATTTCATGTCTTTCCAATGGGTTTCACAAACATTAATTATCCACTGTTCAGTTTTACTTCGTACAATTGGCATTTAATGGGCAGAGTAGTGTCTGGCTCGGGGTGAGTGGGTTGTGGTATGAGGTGTGATCTTTTAGTGCATGCTCTGAAAGTGAGACCTCCCGGCTTTGCAAGCAGTGTCTGGGGTAATAGTCTTTTCTCAGCAGCATGACAAAATCCCTTTGCCCATGCCCACAGGCCAGCTGGCAGCTCCATTTTAGTGTGCACCACTTTGTCTCTTTCTCTTCAAAGACCGGGGGCATTTGTTGTGCCAGACTCCCACAGGAGTGGTGTTAATTGTGAGACTTGATTGCTGGAGAAAGGGTAACACACGGACTCATTTGGTAGTGTCACTGTCCCTACAAGCTACTGACCCTCTAGCCCAGTGGTAGAGAAGCTGAAAAATTAGTTACAAATCTGACTTGTCAGGGCCAGGTTCTGCTGTTGTTACAGTGTGTGGCACCCGATACAGGGGAAGTTCTCACTCGGAGGCGGTGGTGGGAAGAATAAGAATATGAGAAAAGCAGAGAACTGTTAAAGCATTGTCACTGTGTCATAAGCAATTTGTTTGCAAGCAGCTTCAGATTTTCTTCCAGTGTTTTAGGGCTTGATAAGTACTCACTAAAAAGGAGTAATTTTTAGGCCTCCAGCTGTTCTTTACAACCTGTTTGCTTCAGTGAATCATTACTTGCTTAGTATTTGCACTCTTTTATTGGTTAAGTGAATATCATGCTAATTCTTGTCTTTCTCAACTGAGTAACTAAAATACTGATCAATATTTTTTTCAGTTAATTTGTTTGGGTATTTTTCCATCTGAAATACTGACATGTCAAAATGGAAACATTTCACAGAAACATGTGGGGTTTTTCAGGCCCTGTATTTAAATTTCCGGTGAAAAGGTGAGACAGAGACGGGGTTGAAATGGCCAACAACTTAAGGAGTGGGGATCTTGTGTGAGATGTAGAAAATTCCAGCCAAGCATTTGTATAGAAATTAGGCAGAGACTTGTACCCATATCTTGCATGTACCAAACAACTTAATGACAAGACTGTTATCTGCTCAGGAGTGGCTCTTTCTTGCAGAAAAAAGAAAAAAGGAAAAAAAATTAAAAGGCTGTAATAAAACATGAGAACAGATTACAGAACTTCCAAATTTATCATGCACTGGATTTAATTTATTTTAATTATTTTGGCCAGTCCTATGAATAACAAATAGCTTGCTGTCTGGTAAGAAGCAGCCTTAGCAGTTAAGAAACTTTCGTGTGACACCCAGCAAGTTGACAAATGCTCACAACTAACAAGTGTCATGAGAACATGAACCATGGCTATTCAAACTCAGCTCTTTTGTTTCTGTAGATGTTAACCAATTCCTTTTACTGTTCTGTTCACCTAAGACTAGCAAATACAGTATTATCCACCAATACAGAAGTAAAATAGGAGCCCTTGCCAACTGCAGCTGTTACCAGACCTCAGAAACCTCACAAAAAGGATGGCAATGTCAGAGTAATGGGTCTCACTTTTATGTGTCTTCTCTTTGCTGCTTTTGGTTCTTAATCTGAATCATCATTGGTTCTTTTTTTGAAAATCATGTGCTATTGATCATAGATAAGATGGATACATTTGGAAGTAATTTTGAATGCTTCTTAACAGAAAAAAACGAATAATTTTTTTTTAATGGCTAGTTGTGGAGAATCTACATTTGATGCCAACTGTAGTTACAAACTGCAGTATCAGATACTAAGAAATAATCTTTTGAGTCTTAAAAAAAAAGTCTCCAGACAGCTGTCCGACTCTGGAAAATAAATGGGAACAATTTGTTTTTAACCATGACAATGCACAATCTGGCATTTTTTGAATCAGAAAAACTTGGAGCCTAGAAATTAAACTGTCAGTACTAAAAAGTATGAGACTGTGAAGACCAAGAAGTGTTTAATCAGTATGTTAGGTTCTCAAAACGGGCAGGAAACATTGTCCTGGAAGGACAAAACTCTACAAAATGTAATTCCAGTGTAAGGACAGAGGAAGGTGTATGCGTGAGGGACAAGAGCTGGAAAGATAGATGGAGGCCAGTAGAGGAAAAAAATTGTTTGCTTTTTCCATCTAGTAATGCAGGAGAGAAAAGTCTCTCTCTCCCTAAATCCGTTCCACCCTACTGTCCTTAAACTGTACCCGTATGTTCAGGGACAGAGCAGAAGCTGCCACTTCAGGCAACGTTGGCCACATGGCACTGGTGCTGCAAATGCATAGTCACAGATTTCCTTGTATAGACAAGAAAAGATGCAAGCAGTAACCCAGGCTGCAAAGGCAGCAGTGGCATCTCACTGTTAGACATCATCACACACAACCATAGCTCTGACAGACACCCTGACTCTGCATTTTTATGGAACACAGAATCCCGGGCCTTCACTTGTTGTTATTGTTGTTGTTGACATCCCTGACATCACTACACATTCTACAAGACACTGAGGTGATGGAATGTGCCCAGGGAAGGGCAACAAAGCTGGTGAAGGGTCTGGAACACAAGCCCTATGAGAACAGGCTGAGAGAGTTGGAGTCATTTAGCCTGGAGAAGAAGAGGCTCAGGGGTGGCCTTATCACTCTCTACAACTGCCTGAAAGGAGGGCGTAGCCAGGTGGGGCTTGGCCCCTTCTTCCAGGTAGCAAATACTACGCCAAGAGGAAGTGGTCTCAAATGCTGCCAGAGGAGGTTTAGAAAGAATAATAGGAAACATTTTTTCACCAAAAAGGTTTTCAAGCATTGGAACAGCTGCCCAGGGAAGTGCTGGATTCACCATCCCTGGAGCTCTTTAAAAGACGTGTAGATGGGGCCTTTGGGAACATGGCTTAGTGGGGGTTTGGCAGTGTTAGGTTAACAGTTGGACTCAATGATCTTGGAGGTCTTTTCCAACCCAGACTGCTTTGTGAGCCCAGCAGTACCCCTGCACAGGCTGCAGCTGTATCATTCATCCAAGCTTTACTGTAGCAGCATATTGGACAGTAACGTTTGCTCCAGGCCCAGGGACAGCGATTGCATCTGCTGTCTAGTAGGATGCCCAGTATTTTCAGCAGACTGAAACCAAACAGTATCTCTGTAGTGATGAACTATGTTTTGCTATTACGAACTCTACATGCGTATAAGGTTTTTACATCTCTATTCTCTCTGGTCACAACCTTGTTTCCTTCAGTCTTTCCCTCAAACCATAGAGTAGAGCAGATTAAGATACTAGTGCCCAGAATATTGTGTTGTTATGGAGTCCAAATATTGATGTGGTTGTGGTTTCATCTTTAAAGTCTAGTGAACTTGAGGATACCAGGATGAATTGAAGGGGAAAGGGCTGAACCTGAGATGCTTTGCCCATGGTTGGTTTAGACACAGCTAAACCTGAGTCATGCCCATGTCTCTTGCATGCTCAGTTCTGTGCTGCCTCCCCACAGCTTGTTGGCTGTCACTTATGATCTGAGGAGAGCGTCCCAAAGCAGTCACTCCCAAACATGGCAAACTGCACATTTGTGTGCCAATGTAGCTCCCCACCTGTGTGTCTGATCAGCATCTGCAGCTGATGTCAGGGAGATTGTATTGGTGCTGGGATGAGGAACCCTAGTTTCAGGTCAGAATGTGTGACTCTGCTGTGACTTTTTTACTCTCCTATTGTTTGTTTTATTTGTAAAGCCCTTTCCCCTCATCCTCTCCATCCCTGTCTTTCTGTTTGTAGAGAAAACAGGCAGAACTGACACATAAAGGTGCCCTCAGAGCCAATTTGCAGCAACTGGTAAAGATCACACTGTATCCATCTAAAAATGCTTATCCATAGGGAGCTGTCTCTGAAGCTGAATGTAAAGATAGTGTTTTAAAGAGGTAGCTAAAGCAGGAAAATACACTGTTTTTAAGTAGAGAGCAGCAGATCAATTCAGAAACAGCAAGGTTGTCCTTAGCCCCTCACCTAAGCCTTCTCTGAGAGCTGAGAGTTTATTTTTCTTTTAATTTCCATATACTTTTGCACTGCTTCTTTTTAATTCGAAGAGCAGGAGCACTGAAGTATTACTAGACATGCTGTATTAGCAACTCTTTTGTAACCACAAAGTAGAGAGAACATGAACTGAAAGCTCTAGACCATGCCTTTACAGATCCAAATCCCTTGGCATTTGATCTCCTGTTTGCAGGTTAATGGGTTTGCCCTTTTTCTGGTTTCTTGGGATTTTGTGGGGAGTTTTGTGCTTCCTCTCTTTGTAGAGCTAAGACCTAGCTGCAAAGTTTGGCTCTAGATTTTGGCCAAAAATATTATTTCTTTTGCCCTATCTACCTAGCCAAACTAATTTGGAGTTCTGTTGGTTATGCCAGCTGGAAAAAGAAATTGGCAGTGAAGTCAGGTTTCTCTGGCAAGGTCTGCTTGTTCACAAGAATGTATCAAGTCTTGCTTTCTGTTGTGCAGCAGGGTACATACAATCAGAGCTGTTTCTTCATCCATTGCTCCAACTGCTTTGCAGAGAGCACCCTGATGCGAGAAACCTTCTCCCTGGATTCCATCTACTGGGTGTCATCTCCGTTGCTCAACAGTGCTCTCCTCTCTGTTAGCCCCAGAGTGCTGTCAGGTTTTCTACCCCCACTGCTCCGTTGCCATTGGCATTTCCAGCAAGGTTTCCAAGCAATTCCAAGCTCATGTGTGCTTTAACTGCTATGGTGACAAACTCAAGTAGCTTTTGCAGAGCAATTAGGCCTATGAGTTTCAGAAAGGTTTAACTTGTGTCCTTGGGGCAGTTTGGGTTATATTCTAGATCACATCTGATGAGCATCAAGTGGGGCAAAGCATCTGTATTTTTTTGGCTTTAGGCTGACAGGTGATGCAAGGCTCAACCAGTTGTTCAGGAAGCAGCATGAGCCTTTGAGTCACCTGTAAGGTTTTTATTCCTAGGAAAAATTATCCTATTCTCTATTCCTTCTGTGGGCTTCTATCTCCCTCTCTCTCTTGCCCCTTATGTATAAGTGTTGTAAAGCTATCTTTAGCTGAGGTACTGGTTAATCCAGCATTAATCGACCTCCCTAATTATACTTTGCTATTTTCTCTCCCTTTATCCTTAAAATGGTCTACTGGGTAGGGGGTCTAGAGGGCAAACACATTCATTATGTTACCAGCAAACAAGATATGAATCGCACTGCAGGGGACAAAGTTAAATTTACAGTTTCCCCTTGTAGATGTCATAAACTATTGATTTAAACCAAGAGGGGACGCAGCAGTAGAGCCAGCATATTGGCTATGTTGCATTGTTCTCCTTGTGCTCTGCCAGGGGTGTTTGCTGCCAGTCCCTGTGTGCCTTTCTGGAAAAGAGTGGCTGGGGACAATCAGGGCAATGGAAAGAGAGACGGAGATTAGGTAGAGGCTGTTTGGTAGGTCCATGGGGGATTATTTCAGGCTGTATTCTTGTTTCTGGATCTTAAATATCTTTGGCACCACTGTATTCTGTGGAAGGGACCTCTTTCAGAACCTACCTTTCCTAATCCCACACATTGTCTGCACTCAACTTTCCCTGCCCATTTTAGGGGGTTTAGAAGTGACGTCTTCAGATGCTTTGTGTACCACTCCACCTCTGCCTAAGCTTCCTTCACCGTGCTGGATATGGCATTTTGCCCCTACTTAAAAGCCTCCTATTTCTTCGCCGTGTCATGATTTCCTTGTGGGGAGGATTGTTCTTTCTTCCCATACATGCAGCAAGAGAACAAGGGAAGGAAGGGATTCTAGGCACCATTTAGCCCGTTTAGCTTGGTGACAGTGCTTACCCTGTATGCAGTGCTGGAGAGATAAGCTAATGGCTGGAAACATCACCAAACCAGAGTGCCTTTGTAGTGAGTGCACAGCTAGAGTGAGCCCTAGCAACTGGCAATTTGCTAAAGCACAGCATTTGGCTCTGTGCCCTCTTCCCTTCTCAGATCATCTCAACCAGGTTGGAAACACTCATGTCATAGGAAGCCAGGAAGGGACATGTAGTGAGTTCACACAAGAGAAATGTCCTACCTGGGTAATGGTTGTCACCAGCAGACCCCACACTGTGCCCCACCGCTGCTGCTGGGAATGGTTTGAATGGCAGGAGCAGGCATGGGGCCAAATGTGAACTCAGTGCTTGGTGACTTGTCACCTCTTCCACGTTTAATGATGTTAGAGAAGAATTTAGTCCCTCCTGTGCTGGCAGCCAGTTCTCATTATTGGTTAATTGGACTAGAGATGCAGTCACTGTTGAAATCTATTGTTAGGAGCAACTTGTTGTATTAGCATAGGTGTGCTGCTTATATCCCCCTGATGTGAGAGAGTCAAAGGCTGTAACTAAAAATACCATTTGCTTCTTCCCATCTTTTTCTGGGGACCACTCTATTTAAGGTGTATCCTGGCAAGTCTAATATGTTTGCTGACCAGGGATAAAACCTGTGCATTGTCCAGACAGCACATGGATTTTGTCACTTATCAACACCAGAAACTTTATCACTGTTCTCTGACAGCTGCTAGAAAGGTGGAAAGATCTGGGTGGAGAAGTCTTTCCGTGACAATCTCTGCCTTCTTGGAGCAGTAGGGAATCCGACTGGGTCTACATGGAGAATTAGATGCAAGATTCTGCATGCTACCTGCAATGGGACCTAATCTAACAAGTGGGCACAGATAAGCAGTGGCTGCTGAGATCTGATGTGAAAAGCCAGACAGAGAAAGCTGTATGCAGTAACAAACTTTTATGAGCTCCAGGATATTGACTACATAGACTCAAGCACTGTCTCCTTTCATCTTATCTCTTGCTTATCTATGTGCCTACCCACTGACCTCTCTCTTCCAGTTCATCCCTTTAATCAGCTTGAGGATGTAGGAAAATATTTTGTCAGAGAGTATTTCCGACTGCCAAATTCAGTTTATTTGTATCTCACTACAAAATAGACCCCAAGAGGTTAAATGCCATAATCACTTGCATTTCTGACTCCCTAGATCACTTGTCTCTAAATAACTATGATGTGCTTTGAGGACTGGATACGAATTTAATGATGTTATCACAATTAACCTGCCATCGTTGTATTTTACATTTTTTCTTTTTTTTACAACTACAAAATTAGCTTTAATTTTGAGCCAAAGGCTTTGTCGTCAATAACTTTATCTGCTAGTTGCCAGCTCACCATAGAATTCTTTCAAGCACATAAAATGAGAAGACACAAAACATTTTAAAAATTGAGGACAGCTTTATTTGCACAGTCTCTCCTGTTCATATTCAGAATGGCCTCATTGACTTTGTAACATCTTATTTAAACTACTCACTGCCACAGCAGCCTCACCTTCCCCGGACATCCTGAAGTGTGCACATCAGCTCTTCACAAACTGGGTCACAAAGTGGGTGTGTGGTACACCTGTGGGTGAGGAGCTTCATTTAGTGGGTGAGGAGTTTCCTTTGGTGGTGATGTTTAAGAACAGATGAGGAAAAACTGTCCCCTGAGATAATTTATGCATAATTGATATTGCTGTAGAGTTGGGGAGTGTGTTTAATGGTGGTCCTTTCCATTTCTGTTTTATTGATTCTGTGAAGACCTGCTATGTCCATTCTCCCTCCTTCCTTGACACTGTGTTTCCTAGGGCCATCAAAACCTATCTGATCGAGTAAAACCCACTTATGTGGGCTACATACATTCTGCTGCCCTGCAGTACCTCTTCTGGAGATAGCTAAGGATCACATTAGGGCTTTCACTCCTTCTCCCCACAGAAGATGAGAGTTTTCACTCCTTGATGAAGCATTCGGGCTACAATGGTGGGTGCTTTTCAGCGCAGGGGTCATCAGTCCCCCCCCCAGTACATCAGCTGATACGAGGGCTCCCACCTACCTCTGGCCAGGACACTCCAACTTAAAATCATAGAATATGGAATGGTTTGGGTTAAAAGGGACTTTAAGAATTATCTAGTTCTAACCCCTAACTTAGTACAGCCAGCTGTGAAACAATCTCATTTCCCTCACTGTTTCAACAATATTCAGTGTTTTTTTTTTTTTTTTCTTTAAACAATAGTTTTATGTGCCATTTTGAGATGTTAAAGTGACTTTCCTCTCACTGTGGGCAATTTAAGACTCTAACATGAGACAACTAAGCTATGGTGCCATTAGTCAGTATCTGCTTTTTCATATGACACATCTTCCCCTCCTTCCTTGCCTGTTCTTCAGCAAAGGCTTTTTCTACCTTTCTCTTTCTTCTATGCAAGCCCAAGTACGAAGCAGAGCAGCTGTCTTTTTCTGCCTAGCCCATGGGTCTGAGCATCTGGATAGAAGTGCTGACTCTTCTCTTTTGTACAGCACAGAAAATGTGCCCTAATACCCTTCACTTCCAAGCAAAACTGGAGCTGGTCCAGCCTAGGAAATCTGCTTAGAATCTCTATTTTCCTCTCCTTGCCTGCTGTCACCAGAGAAATCCCAACTACATCAAGTGCTTATTCTGGTCCTTGCCTTGTTGAATTGCTGGGGAAGGTGACTCGGAGAATTTTGGGTCCCTGCCAGTCATTCATAAGCCAATAGCAGCAAAGGTAATTGTCACTCACAGCACTTAAGCCAAAATGTGGGCATAGGCCTGGGACATTTCAAGAGCCTTTGAAATGTCCTGTTACGTGGCTGTTCAGGGGTATTGAAGGGCCACCTGGTTTTCCCTATCTGTCCCTATCCATGGAGGTTCCCTGGAAGTTGTTTTGTTTTTTTTTCTTTTTTATTTTTTTCATTATTATTTTTTTAAGACATATACAGCTTCAGTCTGACCTAACTAGAGATGATTGTAGCTCACTTCCAGGAACCAATTTTAGCCTTCCTCCTCCTCTACAACTATCTCTGAAGGGTAGGTGCCCCTCCATGGGCCTGCACTTTTGTCACTGCCCTCCATCCTGGCTGTTTGCTCTGCAGAGGGCATTGTGTACGTAGGAATTAGTACAACATATGGCCATCACTGCACACTTCATATGTTATTATCACATTAGAGAGTCCAGCCACATGTCCCTGCTGCAGCCAGGGGAAACTGCTGGCCCTGCTCCTGTCAAGCAGTCCCCCTAATCTCTCTGCAAGCAGCTTCATAGTTGTTTGCAGGCGTTTCTGAGATGTGGGGGTAGATAGAGCCAAAGAGTTTGCAAAGGATTAAGCAACAAGGAAACCTGTGGAAATCAGCTGCAAGAAGGGACAGTACAGAGGAAATTGAGGAGAGAGGAGGAGTTCAGGTTTGTGAATGGAGTAAAAAAGCAATAAAAGGAGAGTAATGACTTGAAGGAAGCAATAACGGACAGCTGTGTTTTGAAGGAGACATAAAATCAACATTCTCGCCTCTCTCAGCTATTAAATATCTCTCTGAGTTTGTTTAAAATCCCAGATTGTTGTCCCAGGAGTCAGGACTGCATTCAGAGTGGCTAATTGCAGGCTGACCTACTTGTCAATCCCTTTCTGGTGGCTTTAGGTTCTCACTTTCTGAACTGAAATGCATTATGTGACTGCTGTGAGCTAACCCAGAAGTGAGTCCTTCTCTGTGCTAAGTGAAACAACCGTGACATAAACCTCTCTGGGCTTGGATATTGGTACACAGTTTCTATATGCCCATCCCAGTTCCTTCCCAGGAAAATCCCCTGCCTTTTAGAGGGGCATCCTTCCACATTTTGGGAACAACCTGTACATTCAGAGGTGCACAGAAATCTTCTGGTTGCATAAGCAGATGTGTGCCTGGGAGTTTCTAGCCCATTCACAACAGGTTCCTTGGTGAGAGTGTGTAAGCAGCAGGGTGAACAGACCAGCTCTTCTTGTGCTGTGCATCGGTCCCTGCAGACACAGAGCTCTGCCAAGAGACTTTAAGGGACTGAAATGGGAGAAATATCCCATCACCCTTCCAAATTCAGGTTTCAAGCCATAGCTGTCCCACACAGAAGAAAAAAACACAGCATCTCCCTTAAAATGAGCAAAAAGTTTCAGGGGGAAAAGAGATTTGGAGGTCTCTTATCCAAGTCCCTTCTCAAATCAGGGCTAACTTCAACATTAGATCAGCTTGCTCAGTCAAAATCTGGAAATCTCCCAAGACAATGATACTTCAACCTGTCTTGGCACCTGTTCCAGTGCTGATCCACCCTCATTATGAAAATGTTTTTCTTTTATGTCCAACCAAATATTCTTGGAGCCCAAAATTGCTCCACACACAGCATCAGAAGTGCTGAGTAGAGGGGAATAATAATTTACTTTGGCCTGCTATCTACACTCTCATCATTGCAGCCAGGTATGCATTTAGCCCTCCTTGCTGCAAGGGCATGCTGCCACACTCATTTTCAACTTTTGCTCACTGGGAACCTTTGGTCTTCTTCAGAGATACTCCCCAGCCAGCAAGTCCTCATCCTTCAGTATTGCACAGAGATCATTTCAACAGGTAGAAGACTCTACACTTTGTTGAACTTTGTGAAGTTTTGTCATCCCATTTTTCCATGTGCTTGAGAGCCTTTGAATGGCAGCTCTGCTCTCCAGTGAGTCAGCCACTCCCCTGAATTTGGTTTCTTTCCTAAAGCTGTCAATATCTTCTGACCCATCATGCAGGTTACTGATGATCAGGTGCACCTGTCTTTCTGATTGTGCAAAAGAAACAGAGAACTTTAGGATGCTTCTGTTACTGTCCTATCCAGCCTGTGAGGTACCAAAAAGTATGAAAATCCTTATGTCTTGAAGAGGATGCAAATTAAATAGACACAGCTGAGAAAGGGTAGGGGAAAAATTGAGATATGGGGATGTTTTGACCTGCTTGAGTTGATACTTCATGCAGCTTCAGTGCTGAGAGTAGAACTGTGTTTGCTGAGTATAAGAAAACATGGTGAACATGCCATAGGCTGCCCAACTCACTGTGCTATGATATTATCTAGCCTGCAGATAAGCTGGGGAGCTTGCTTTTCTGTCTCTCCCTTCACCTGGCTTTTTGTACCCAGAAAGTGCTAGTCCTAAGTACTTGTGTCAGAGAAATGTCTGGGGTGGAGGTTTGTCAGCCCCTGTCAGACCTGCTCTTTGGAAAGGTTGTGTGAGTCAGTGCATGGCACATCCCAAGTCTTAGAGCAGCCCAGGAGGCAGGACCCCAACTCACTCAGTTCCCTCCTTGGTGAGCAGAGGGTTTCAGCTGTTTGAAAGATTAAGGAAGTAGTAAAATCTGCTAATGCAATAATAGTAATTAATAACAATAATGGGTTATTTTAATGTATTTTGGCATGAATTATTAGGCAGAGAGTACTGTAGGAGAGCAGAGACTTTGCAGGCGAGAATAAAAAGGCAAGGTGACTGGGCCCTAAAGTGCACATCTGGGCATGATTTGGAGAGGAGATTTATTGACACCATAAATGATGGCTTTTTCGAGCAGCTTGTCTTGGTGCCTATGTGGGAAGATGTAACTCCTGATTTAGGGCAGTGTTCATCAGTACTTACTCTCCAGGGGGGACTCCTGGGGTGTCCCTCCTGGCACAGAAGAGCCAGCTGGGCCGCTGCGAGCACAAGTGTGTACGAGACACAGGGCACGCACACAGTCCTGCCTGGCATCCCCTGTCCTTCCAGTCCCTGCGTGGTCTCTTACAGCCCTTGCCATTGCTGGTGTGTGGTGTCCACACCCTGGGCAGCACCAGGAGAAGCCTGTCCTCTGCTTCAGTGCCCCATGCTAATGCTGGTGCCTCTCAAAGGCAGCCACGGAGCTCTGCAGACCTCTCTCTCCTGGAGAGATCTCATCCTGGCAGCATGAGGGCATATAGCCCCAGCTCAGATCAGGCCAAAGCTGTCAAACCACCTGGAGGAGTTACCTCCACTCCTAGAAAGAAACTGTTTTTCCAGGGGTGAAATGTGAAAGGCAAGGGAGAAGACTGTCCTTTGCAGCACTTAGTTGATGTTTTCATTGATCTCAGTGATTTTGTGTCAGCAAAGTGGTAGGAATTGGCCTCCACTCTAGAGCCTTGTCTGGGCAAGCAGACATCTCTCAGTGGGTTTCATTACTATTATTATTATTATAGAGCCTGCAGCATGTTAAGAGCCTGCCAGGACACAGCACTCCCTTTCTCGAGGCTTCAGCCATGTCAGGGGAGACATCAGGGAGCGGGTGGGTGCGTGGGCAGTAGCAGCATGTCTCAGAGGTGTGAGTGCTGAGGGCTTGTCAGCATCTTGTCAGCAAGGGCGGGGGGCTTGGCTCCTCGTTAGTGTGCCCCCCACATGGCATGCGCAGGGTAGGTGAGCCTCAAACAGGGCAGCAGGAAAGCTTGAGGAGAAGATGACAGCAAATGCAAGGCTGAAAGGCAATAGAAATTAAAGCAAACAAACGAGAAAAACAATCCTTAAAAGCACTGGACTTGGCTTGGAGGTTATCACTGCCTTGGTATGCAAGGAGGGCATAGGAGGACGGTGTGGAAAGGGGACAGAAAGGATCCGCAGCTGCACAGCAGAGAGTGGGCTTTTATTAGGGTTCATCAAGCACGTTTTAATGAACGGCCAAACAGCCAGGAGTCAAATGAAACAGTAGGCAAGGTGTAAATGAGAAGGGAGCTGAGGGGAGTGAGAGGAATGGCCAGGGCACTGTGACTGTGCAATGCCAGGAGCAGGATGAGGGGAGCCACAGGTGGGGAATGCAATTAAGGAGCTGAGCCAAAGCCAACAAGCTGAATCTCTGGCTTGTGCTGAGCTGTTTCCACGGCCCCCATCCCAGGTGCTGAGCATCCCCCTGGGATTTTTAATTCACCAAGGCAGAGGGGCCCCATCTGTGGGCTGGGACAGATTCATGAGGTTCCTCTGCCTCAGTAGGTCTGTCCTTGTCAGGGGGTGCTGTCCAGGGATTGCTGAACTTTCCCTGGAAAGGGGGAAACCCCCTGGATATGGAATTTGACTTTGAAGGGTTCACATGTACTGGACTTGAGACAAAGTATTCTAAAACTGTGGTGTGGAAGTTGCATCCCTGTGAGGAGGGAGGGGGCTGTAGCTCCAAATGGCTGACGCTCCAGTACCTCAGAGCAGTAGCTCTTCTGGCATTGTATGCTCATCTGTGTGTGGGTTTTTGCTGACGAGTGTGATACATGCATACAGAGTATTTTGCTATTGTTATTATTACCCAAAGTTATGGATCAGCTTGAGAAACTCAAATGCAGTAAATCACTGGGACTGAGGTAGCATTAGTCTCAAGGCTCTGAAGTAAATAATGCATGAAATATACTGACAGCAGTGTCTGACGGATCCTTATAAACAGCATCTCTCTAATGAATGCAGAGCTGCTAATATTGCAGGGTCGGATTTGGGGGAAAAATGCTGAAATCTTTCTGTGCTCA
This sequence comes from Agelaius tricolor, assembly GCF_023055355.1. NCBI lineage: Eukaryota > Metazoa > Chordata > Aves > Passeriformes > Icteridae > Agelaius > Agelaius tricolor. Next base: position 25,995,915 of record NW_027269269.1, read on the forward strand.
GGCGAGATGATGCAGATGGGCAAACACCACCCCTTCCTTAGCCCTGAGAATCAGGCAAGTGATTTTAATGACAGCTGAGAGGGTCAGGAATGGGGTGGCAGCTCCATGTCCAGCTGTGATGTGGACTTCATGGGCAAGTTGTTCTCCCTTCTCCTTCCCTCTTGCAAGGTGAAGGTGCTGAAAGGCTGTCTGCAGCCTGCTCTGCCTTCACCCTGGTGTGGAGTGCTCTGAGATCCTCAGAGAGGGAGTGCTCCAGGCATGCTAAGTACTATTATTATTTTTTTAATAATCAAAAGACATCCAGGGAATTACAGATCTATGAGCTTTCTTTCAGTTCCAGCCAAACTGATTGTGAAGCTAATTAAAGACCGACTAGTACAATGTTCAGCTAAGTATAACATGAGAGGGTCAATCCAGTATGGCTTCTGGAAAAGAAAATTGTGCCTTTTTGAGCTACAAGTGGGTTTTGTTGTTTTGGGTTTTTTTTAAAGTTTAATAAAATAAGATAAAGGTGATCCCCAGCAGACATAATGTACTTTGATTTTCATAAAGCCTTTGATAAGGCCTTTCACACAAAATTATGAAGGGAAATAAATAGCCGTGGGCAAAGGGGCAAGGTCTTGTCACAGTTTAGAACCCAGTGGATTGTTAATTAACAAAGAATAGTTTCTCTTTTGCATGGAGACAAGTTAATAGTAGGAGTCAGTACACACTTGGGAGGTGTTTAGTCTGCCCTGTGTGCCATGGCTGGCATGTTGGTGCTTTCATACCGACTCCTTGTTTGGCTGGTGAGAAATGCAGCAGAGTTGCCAAAAGCCATAGGAGATGTTAGGAGCAGGCCTACCCCGTTGCATCCTCTGCTGGCTTGCTGCCTGAGCTGTGGAGATCCAAAGGGACCCACTCCCAGGGCTTGGCCTGGCTCAACCCACTCTGGGTTGTCCTGCCAGGAGCTGGGTCCTCCCCCAGTGCCCCTCACCATCTTACCAGCCAAAAGCAAGCATGGGCTGTCACATCCATGAGTCAGCAGGGTTTAAAGGTGCCATGGGGACAGAGCAGCCAGAGGACAGATGAACTATAACATGGATGAGTGTATGGTAATACAGACTGCAAAAATAGTCTCCACTTCAGCTGTACAGTGATGAGCACTGAGCTCCCAGGCTCCTTGGAGGGAAGAGATTGGGAGTCACAGTGAGTAACTCGATAAAAGCTTCTTCAGTGGGTTGCGTCAATTCCAAAAACGTGGAAGATGCTTGGTTGCCTTTAAGGGACAGGGAAACAATAGGGAATATGTTATAAAAAATGACATTATCTTGAACACTGGCTACACCCTCATTTATGAAAGTGTGTAGAATTACCAGAGGGCCATGAAGCATGGTTAGTAATCTTGTGAGATTTACCTACGAGGAGGAAGTCAGTTGGACTGAACAGGGTTTTCTTTTTCAGTGTAGCAAGCTTGCAAAAATGCCATTTCTCCCTCCCAGTAGCTCTCCCATCTTCCTTCTTGCCATCGTGCCCTCCACTGTCCCTGAGCTCAGGCTGGCTTCACTCAATCCCGGCCCACTCCAATGGGAGATGGCAAGCACTGGCCATCCACAGCCTCCCTGAAGAGACACACTAAAGGCTTATAATTGAGTTATTTACAGTAATGAAGAGTGTGGTGAAAAGTGATCAGTCCCTCCTTTTTCTGTCCTCCTGTAATACTAGAACAAGAGGTCACTTGGAGATGCTAATGGTAGCTTAATTTAGATCACATGAAAGAAGACACTTTTTCACACAGCAGGTATTCAGTCTGTGAAATCCACACTGCCTCCTGAGGTCAGAGCGTCAAACACTGCAGAAGGACTTGTCAAGTTCCTAGGTAATTTTTGGAACAATAATAACTGTTACTGAGCATGTAGTAGCATCCCAGGGACCCCCATCAGGAAGGACCCACTCTGCATAGCACAAAGCCTGCCCAAAGCAGGAACCAGCCTGACCTGGGTTGCTTTGGTCTCCATAGCCAAATAAAGGTTTGTTTGGTCAGATGCTGGGGGCTGAAAGAGCTGACCCAAGCTCAAGCACCCAAGTGTGACGCTTTTTGTTTTCCTGAACCAGTTCTGTAGCCCCAAAGACAAGGTACTTGGTTCCCTTCCCTTGGTGTAATGAGAGTTCTGTTTTTCAGCTATAAATCAGCGCTGTTCATTTTGATTTTAAATGGGTGAGGGAGGGACAGAAAGCCTACACCTGCCTTTATTTTGGAGGAATCTTCCTATGATCTGGGTGAAGTTTGGGTGAATTGCCTCGGGATAGAGCTTCATCTGCACTTCTGACCCTTCTCCTGGATCTCTTCAACACAATGTCTTTGGTCTGGTGGTTTTGTCACTCTTACAGTCAGTTCTTGGCATGCTTCCGTCTTCCCATGCATTGCCTGTGGCATTGTAATTGACTTAGCAAGTCTGACTGGACATGGGTATTGGTGAATTTTGCCTGTGGGCAGTATAGGCTTGTGGATTATGATAATGTTGAAGAGCCTTTAGCTTGTAAAGGTGTTTAAATTTACCAGCAAAAACAAAGTGTAACAGACCAGGGGAAAATAATTTCAAATCCATCCCTGTCTCTGTATTCATGTTTATCTGACCTGCAGTTCTAGAAGGGCCTTTAACCCCGGTAGGTTTGGGACTGAATCTGTTGTTACTGTTTTTCCTCCTGTCCATAAATTCAGTCCCTCATTCCAATTTTGACAAGCGGTGTCCAGACTCAGTGTAGAAATCTTTGCAGGGGATTGAGACAGAACACCAGCACTCCTTGCATTGTCTTTTGACTCTTTCTTGCAAAATGGCTGTAAGCAATAGGCTTTTAAGTGTGTTTTCTTGTAGCTAGCTGCAGAGTCAACCCAGTATGTGTACAGTAAAATTGATCATAATCCACTTGAGGGATGGTGTTCAGAAACTCTCACAGGCATCTCTCATTCCAGCATCATCACAACAGCTCTCCAACTATCCCACCTGCTTTTCTCCTTGCTTTGTTACTGCCTCAGTAGCTGGCAGTGTTTAAATATGTCAACCTGGGTTTTTTTCCAATCTTCTTGTTTCCTGTGTTCCTCTAACAAGCAGCTTGCAACAGAACAAACAAGCAAGTCAGGAGCGCTCCAGGCAAAAGGGGTGTTTTGTGTTTGATTTGAATACATACATATTTTTCTTGGTTAAAACTTGTGATACTCATCAAACACATGCAGGAAGGCTGTGAATAAGAACTCTTTCTTCCTTGCTGACACACACACCGTCTAATACAAGCACCTTCTCATTTTCACTTGATGTCTGATTCTGTGCAAAGCGCGCTCTCTCTCAAATCCTCGCACACACGCTTGATAGTCTCACCCTCACTCCTGCTCTGCCGCGTACACAAAACCACCTTCTCATCTCAGCAGAGCCTGGCACATGCGCACTCCCACAGGCGGCATAAGCACACACGCACAGCCACCCACACGCTTGCAAAGGCTTTATTATTGCAGGGAAGATTGCTCTCAAATATATGAGACTGGATGTAACTATGGCAGAGATGGGGAGAGAGGGGAGCAAGGCTGGGAAATTGTGCAGTCCCTTCACTCTTCAGAGACACAAAGCACTGCTCAGGTGGAGGGGAGAACATGTCCCCAGAGTCCTCATTCCATCTGCCATGCACAAGACAAGCACCAAGCATCACTTACTCACTGCCTCTCATGCACAGACTCTGACTGCTCTCCCTGAAAGTTTTTCAGTCGCCCTTTCTCGTGCATCCTTCCCTCTCTTTTTTGACTGTCTGTCAGGTCCTGATCACATCACTGTCACAGTTGCTATGATATCAGCATTTTCTGACAGGTGTATATGCTTCTGTCACTCCCAGTGACGCTCTTCAGCACCCAGCCTGCTGCCGGATCTGAGCCAGGGCAGCACTACTGGAAAGCACGATCAGCAGTATCTCATACTGCTGCATGCAGAAGATACAATCTTGGTAGAAAATGGCGTGTTTTCCATGCTCAAATAAGGCCTTAAAACAAGTGTTTTCTCTTTATGAAGAGTGAGGTTTGCTGCTATTCAGAAAAAGGAGGAACACTCTGGGCATTGCTCTTGTGAATTCCCAGAGATCTTCTCCTTTGTCCTCTGAAGCAGGCTCTGCTTTTGTCCTCCTGGAATGAGCTACTGCCTGGAAGGCACTAATTTCAAAAAATTACTTAAATTTTCTAGAACCCCCAAGCTTCCAGTGCAGCCGGAGGCACTGAGTGCTTCACTCGTAGCTGCATGGTGGGGTTGGCCTCTCCTGACAAGGGAATAACAAAAACCTATCACGGATGTGCTTCAGAGCAATTCAGTGTAGGCTCTTTGTTCGGGAAATGGCCACACACCTCTGCAGGAGGGGCTGTGAGAATCTCAGCTCGTGCACAATTTGGAAGAAATTTCAGGTTTTCCAATTACTATAGCAGTGGCTGGTAACCTTCCAGCAAAGAGGCGCTGGAGCACAGAGTTCCCATGGCTCCTGCTGGGCTCAGCCGGTGTTTGTGTTTGAACTGGCACCAGGAAAGCTAGGAAGCGAAGAGATTATTAATAGGGAGCGCAAGGAAGAGGAAAGGTGTTTAAACAGTTCCCACTTTGCATGTCTAATTCGGGAGCTACCCTTCTGTAGTTCCCCAAACAAATGCCCAAATCCAATGTCAGACTTCTCAGAAGCATAACTCGTTAAGCTTTAGCACACTATAAGATAAGGACCTTGCTTGCATAAGGCTATCAACCACCGATATTGACTCTTCAGGACGTTTTTAAGGCTATTTATATCACAATAAAGCCATTTTTATTAACATCATCAATCAAGAGAGACCGCATTTTGGCCTGGAAATGATTCTGCTTGAGTTTCTAGAAAGGAGAAGGGTGAGTAATTGTGGGATGCATTATCTTCGATCTCATTTGAAATCTCCTAATTGAAACCACATATGAGTGTCATTTAATGCTTATAAAATAGATGGTAGGGCTGTTGCTAATGTACCTATGGTAAGTACAACTTTCCAGTAACCAGAGGTACAGACTGGTTTTTCAGAAAATAACACGGCTATGGCAGGAGCTGTCCCTGTCCACATCTGGGTGAGAAGCTGGTTCCTGGCACGTGCTTCAAACTGAAGCTTATGCCCCACGCTGGGCTGAGCTCGTGCTACTTGGCATCCACGGTTCAGCTCAGCTGGCAGCATCTGCTCTCAGGTGCCTGCCACTCTCCCTGGCAGCACCAGGGGTCTTGACAGGACGAATTTGCTCCTGCGGTGGGGCTGGGGTCTGTGTATGGGTGGCTGACACCTGGGAACTGAGCCGTGGTCAAGGGGCATGGTAAAGCTTCCTGGCTCCTGGCACGTGCATGGCTGAGCTGCTGTTAAAGTGGAGAAGGGGATGTTTACAGCTCCCCTCCAGGGTTTCCCAGCCTCCGTGCTGCTATCAGCTTAGGGAAAGGGAGCAGACTTGGAGGAGCAGTGGTTACTCAGGTAAAGAGAGTGTAGCTTTGTACTGCCTATGGGGGGCCTCTGAGAATGAGTAATGGCAGGGCTTGAAAGCTGTTACAGATATTTGATAATTAATTGGCTGGGAAATCAGTTTATTTTAACAACTCTAGTTAAATAAAGAAGAGAGCTAAAAGGGCTGCACTTTCCTGCAATGCTACAGTACTTTCAGGGGCAGAGAAAGCCCATTACATGTCTACTTTTATGCCAACAGGGACTTTCTTGTGAAGGCTCTTGTGAAAGGTAGTTGAAATCTTTATCTCCCCTGAATCCCAGCAGCTTCAGTTTAAGACAGAAAAGGCTGAAGGGTCGTTTATTACCAAGGATCCATCAGGCAGAGGGGACAGGGGAGTGGAGCTGCTGCTGTAACCTCATGCTTCACCTCTGGCCAGACACTTAGTGCAGAGTGGTTCCAGTTGTGGTTTATCACTGTTTTATACTGCTCTAGTGGGAGCAATGCATGTAGCTCGGTTAACCTCACTTGTCTTTCTGAGTACTGGCTGATCTCACACACACACACACAAGGTTGGGAAAACACTGGTTATAGTCTAGCATAAGCAAGTAATTTTGGGTTCTCTCCCTGCTTCTCTTTGGCTGTTGAGGACCAAACCTCTTTTCTCAAACTAAGGAAGAAACAGTAAGGGTGAAATCAGAGAGGAGTTGGTGTCAGGTCCATTTTTGTTAGGGCTCTCTTATTTTCCAGGTTATTGGAATATTCATTGTATCATTGCTGTTCAGTGGGCAGAACTATTTCTTTGAGGAAAAACAATGTGTACCCTGGTCCTGGCAAAGAAAGAGAACTTGACTGGGATGTCAGACAAAGGTTTTTGATTTGACTTTTATATCTCTCTTTAGGAAGATATTCTGTGTGTGACTGTGCATATTAGAGACCTCAACAGCAATGCTGAAAGAGACTTGGATCTATTCTTTACTGCAGATTGTGCTTTGGATGTGAACTTAGGTCTCAAGCCAGTGTATCTTGTCCTGAGGGTTGTACAGCAAGTGTGCATATATGAACAGTATTCCAAATGCAGTCCTATTTGTCAGAGTCTGCAAAGAGCCTGCAACACCATCTGTTTTAGTGAGTGGATAAGAGATTAAACTGCAGGAATCATGGGTTCTGTACAATACATGAGAGCAGGCCAGACCATCACAGTACATCTTGGCTTTTTGAACCTGAGAATAACTTTAATATCCTTTCATTTAGGGTTTATTGTCAAAATTAACTACCATTTTACTCTTGTCTCAAAAATCCCAAACTGTTCTTCCTGCCCCAGTGCCATTGCTTGCCCTACTGCAGATTCAAATTCAGTGCAGACACACACCCCACATACCCCAGTGAAAACTTTAGAAGAATTAAAGAACAAAAATAAGCCCCTCAGTGTGGTGGAGGTACTGCAGGACCTCTCTTCTGCTGCCCTGTAGCACTTTGAATTGAGCCTCTTCATGACAGGATTTGAGCCTAGGTTTTCCCCCCAAGGCTGTGAGGTCCTGTGTCAATGTCATGCTGTGCATAGACCTTGGGATGCACAGATACACGCCAGGTGGGCATGATGTCATCTCCTCTGCATGGCTGATGAGAGCCTACCTTTAGCCAAGTGTAAACTCAGGGCAGCCTGCAAATCCTTATCTTTAAAACATTCCCTGGATGTGAAACCTCCTGCCAGCTGGAGCTACTTTTAGCTGAGCAGACTGAAGTGCTGTATTTAATGAATTCATTTGGAGTCTGGTAGAAGGAAGCAGGACTGATCCTCATTTAGTGTAAATCTAGGCTTCCCCATTTACTGCAATGGTGCCTTGTTGGCCCTTGATTTATGTCAGCTGAAGCCACAGTTTGGCATCTCCCCATACAGTACAGTACAGAATTCTGGAAATTATTTAGAGCTAGTGACCTGTCAGAAAAACAGAAATAGGAACCCAGCCTCAGACCAGCCAAAGCCCAAGTGCACAGCCTTAGACCCTGCTGTGTAAGAAACTCTCAGTAAGACAGCTGTACAGAAGGGAGCTCCATGGGGAAATGGTTTATCTGTACTGCAGATAAGCTGTGCATGGGGGAGAGGTTTCCTTTCACAGCAGGCTCTTGGGAGACAAGGCAGGGATGTCAGTGGATCCAGATAAGATATCCCTGGGTAAATGCTTCCAGTAGGATTAAGCAACATTGTCTTCACTAAGAAATGAAAAGGGTTTATGTTCTGTGTTCCAGCCAATTTGTGCAGCTTGTTTTGCCAGTGCCAGAAGACTGCAGGCGAGGAGGTGCAGAAGCTGTCAGAGCAGTCCCTGTAGTTATGCCTGTCCTTCAGTCAGCAGCCAGGCTGGAGTTCAGGCTCCAAAGCACAGACCCACCCAAATGACCCAAGCCAGTTGCCTTCAAACTATGGGGAGGAGCTTGTGCTTCAGCCAGACCTTTCTGCTGTGGTTGCATATCCCTTGGGCAGATCCCAATTATACAGAAAAGCATGGTCTCTTGCAGTAGTGCTAAGATACTGGAGGTAACATCTGGGATTCTGAAGGCTGTTTTGCAGTCATCACGACTGCTCTCTTGCTATCCTCATGCAACTGGTACACACCAAACCAAGTTTTGTATGAGACAGGTCAGGTCTGTTGTGTTTTGGTTTTGAAAATAAAATAGTTTCATTGTATGACTTTGCACAACCTATTTCTTTCCTTCCCCACTGGCTCCCTGTGTGTATAAAACATGCATCACAACACTTCTCCTCTACAAAGGTAAAAATTTTAGTTCCACAGTGCTTACTTCCTTTGATAAAAACACTGTGTGCTATTCAGTACATGCTGAATTGCCTTGCAAAACAAAGCCCTGCAAGGATCTCAGAGGAAAAAGAGTGACAGATATTAGTATGATTAGTAGGATGGCAAGAAGATCTTGCTGTGGGAATTATTCCTCCCCCTTTCTCAAGGAGTTGTACCTTCTTCCCATTCTGTTTCTGACCATGACATTTTAAACAAGCTTCTGGCTTTCATGTCAACAGCAGAAATTCCATCAGAGTATCTTGAAAATTTCTTTTTTTCCATTCTTCCTCCTTTCCTATATTTATTTATTCATAAACATGTCCTCCTCTGCAAGGCATATTGGGCATGTGGGAATGAAGGTAAGCTGAGATCAAAGCTCTTGGGAGTTCTCCCTCACAGCATCTTCTCCACCTTCCCTGTAACCCTTTCACAAATGCCTTCTTTCACAAGAACTGATGATGGACAAAAGTGATGCATTAGGGAAAGGCAAAATTTAGCAAAGCTCTAAACAAAGGAAAGAAAGTGCAGTTGAGCATTGCCTTACTGTAACAGGTTTGCTGTGGTTTCCACATAAAGGAGTTCTTCGGCATAGGATGAATACAGCATGGGAGTTTGAAGTTTGCAGCCTTTTATCCAATGATTGTAACACTCATGGGATGGATTTTCAAAAGTATCTCACTTTAGGCAGAAAGAAAACTGGATATATTGGTAAAAAAGCTCACTGTGCCAAATGCTGCTTTGAAGATTTGGTCCTTGTGTGTTAGTTTGGCAGCTGGTAGGCCCAAAAGTATTTTGACAAATCTGGTTTAGATTTTAATGCTAAGCATTTAAAAAAGTCAAATTTCATGTGTGACTTTTAAGTGCTGGACAACTTTATTCACAGCATATTTGGGAATACAACCATATGCCAATGTCTTTTGGAAATAATGAGACAGTTGCAGTCTGGTCCCACGGCCACAGGAGCTGATGGGTTCGGCTAGCCGCTCCCAGAGTGACCGGTGGAGACCATGAATCCCACCACTCCCAGGTCCTCTGCAAGAACCCCTGGGTAGTGGCTCCGTCTGCGGCGTGGTGACGCAGGCGAGAGCAGGACTGCAAAGCACTGAGGCAAAGGAAGGAAGGACACACGTATGACTGCCAAGGCGCTTTATTGACCCAGGCGGGACCAGTAACGGTGTCAAAGAACAACCCTTGGGGCGGCACTGATAAAGGGGAAGGGTGTAACGGAAGGAGACACGAGGGACCAATGAACGATGCCCAGGCGATGAGCGAGGGACACAACTGAAACAATGGGAATGGCCCAGGGGAGGGAAAAAGCTCAGGGGACAAATCATATGTTAGGTAAGGGAAGATTGACATAGAAATTTCTAGAAATGAAAGGGGGTTGGTTACAATGAGGGACAGGTAACTGGTGGAAGGAATGAACCATTATGAGGGAGAACATGGGGGGAACCGAGGGTCAAACCAAATTCTTAACTTATAAAAAATAACCAACTTTACAATAAACCCATACAGGACACACAATGCTACAGACTGTTAGTGTTTGTATCAGTAGTTTTTAACCTCTTCATGCATGTTTTCTAGAAGATCCAGTTTTGGAAACAAATCCGAACCTGTGCCAGGTAACTCTAGTGTGATATATAGAGGTCTAAGATATTGGCAACAAATACTTAGCTGTATGTGAAGTGAAAAAGCCTAAAAATATTGCTTAATCTGAAAGAAATATGTAAGCGGATCTGTCTTCTCCTGGCATATTGCTGAACTCTGAGGTAGGTGGTAAAAGTAGTAAGACCAGGTCACTGTAGTTTGTTCTCCCTGCAGCCCCTGTGAGGCTGATCCTTTGGTCCACAGCCCTTTTTTTTTTTCCAAACATCTGAAAGAATAGGCACTTCCTTGCTTTCCCTGGGAGACTTTTTACAAGACTAGCACTTGTAGATGACAAGAAGTTTTTCTTCAAGTTTGAACAGACTACTTTCTCTTTTTTTTCTGACCTGTTACTCCTTCGTAGACCCCTGTGCATCTTCCTAAATAATTCCTCTCTTCCCTTGGTATTTTCAGCTTTCAAAGAGGTATAGCTTGTCAACATGTCGCTTTTAAGTCCTCTCTTAGTCAAGTTATGCATATTTAATGTTTTTAAGCTTCCCTTAGATGCTGATCCCTTTCCAGCCCTTGATGAATTTTGTTGTTGCTCGCCTCTGAATTCCCTCCAATTCCCCCATATCTATCTGAAAACAAGGTGCCTAATATTGACTGCTCCAATCCAGGTGCATTTGGTATTTGGTGGCTGTTGTTTTTGGATGGAATTTAAAAAAGAAGCAGCAGAGTCTCTCAAAGGGAATTTGCTTCGTGGTCTTCTCTCTGAGAGCATTATTTCACTATGGTATTTTGGGACTGGCTTTAGATATGGAAATGAGAGCATGTGTCTAGCTCAGAAGCTGTTCTCTGCTTTCAAGTGGGAGAGAGATGGAAAAGGGGAAGAGGGGTTAAGCTCCTCAAAGGCTTTGTCTACATTAGGCTTTTTTCTTCACATTTCCCAGTGTTGCTTGCACGCGTGTAGCTCAATCCACAGTGGCACTAATGACAGCTCTGGCACAGGCAGGGAATCGAACATGTTCCGCTACACATCATCTCCACAATCTCTGCAAGCCCCAACTCCACCAGCGGTGCCACGGCAGCGGGAGCTGGAGAAGGAAAAGGTCAGCTGTAAATAATAACTAGAGTGTTTGCACATCAAGAAGGTGTCCTTCATTGAAATGCAGTAGCTGGAAGTGAGCAGGCAGGATGCACCCAGTTTCTCATTCATCTTGAAATACCACCCTTCACAGTCTGCTGCTGGCTACCTGAGGGCAGCACTTGGAAGTGGGGATGATAGCTTAGTTGGGACACCTCTGATACTCTCATAACCTCAGAAAAGAAGGAAAAGTTAAGATTTATTTTCCCTGCTGTTGCTCCCATTCCCTCTCTGATCTGCCTCCAAAGGATTTCAAGACTGATTTCTCTCTGGTGTGGATCCTCCTGTCCCACCTGTCCAGGACAAGCGCAAATACTTCAGATGTGATATTCCCTTTCTCTTGCTGAAGAAGAGGCAGTATGAGATGAGATGAACATTAGGATCCAGATAATGGAAAGTGCATTACTATGTCTCAGGTAGCATGCTCCTCAGGTACTGGAAGAAGCTCTTTCATATAGTACAAAACACAGGAGACACCTGCCAGTTTCATACAACATTTAAATCTGACATTCTTTCACAGACTTGTACCAGTTAATGGTTAACTGATTAAATTCTCAGCCAGAAAGTATCACCAAGATGAAGATGTTAATGAGTTTAAAAAAAGAAAAAGGGGGCAGGGGGTTGAGAAATGCCTGGGGATAAGAAAGCCAGCGTACAAACTTACAAGGTGGATTGCAAGCTGTCACTCAGAGTGGAAGCTAATTTACACAGAGGCTAAATTTAGGTTAAATATTAGGAAGAAATTCTTTACTTTGAGGGTAGCAGGACACTGGAACAGGTTACCTATAGAAGCAGTGCATGCCCCATCCCTGACTGGCAGTGTTCAAAACCAGGATGATGTGGCTTTTAACAACTTATCTGGTAACAGCTGTCCCTGCTCATGGCAGGAGCATGGAACTAGATGATCTTGAACATCCCTTCCAACCCAAGCCATTCTGTAATTAGCTTGGTGATAAATTTATAGGTTTTAATGGCTAGAAAAGATCATGAAATTATGTAGAAGGTGATTTACATTGTCATTTTAGGAAGTGTTCTACCTTTCTTTGAAATGTCTGTCACTAAGCATGGGAGAGTTGGTCACTGAACTGTATGGCTCAATACCTTGGCTGCTGTGCGGCTGTGTGACTGTGTGGCTCAGACCTTGATACTGTTTCCATTTCCTTCCCCAAATGTTCAGGTGGGGACATCTGAGCATTTAGTTCTTCTTGCCTCCTTGGAGATACGCAGCCATAACAGATCTACTTTGGTCACTTACCCCAACAGCTGTTGAGGCTGGTGGCCAGCGTTAGCCCCTGACAAGCTGATGGCCCTGACCTGATTGTCTGTTTGGCTGTATTTTCTCATGTCAGAAACATTCCTAGAGGTGGTGTACGGTTTCTTGCCACCTGGCAGTCAGCTCTTCCTGATCCACTGGAGGATGCTGCCAGTCCTGTGGGCACAGCCCTTGTTTCTGAGAGCCCCGAGAGCTGGTGCTGTCACGTTGCTGTGTGGGAGGGCATCTGAGGTGCCTTGCTTTTGGAACTAGGCCATGGTGCCATGGCAGCAATCATGTGGGCTGTTTTGCAGGCTTACATGTGTCTTGGTGTGTGCAACTGTGAAAGTGAGAGTCGGGGAGGGAACCTCCCTCTTGCATCTCTGCCATACAAAATACATGAGGTGATGCTCCAAAGCTCCAGGTTTAATTTTTTGGATCTTAAGCTTTGTAGTCCCCTTCCCTGAGCAAACCACTGAAATCCACAAGCTAGAAGGTGTTATTTGCAGCGCCACATCTCTCTTCAGCTGTGAGATGCTGATTTTCAAATCTTCCCCCTTGTTTTGTGACAGCCTGTGGTGATATCTCCTGCATTTTTAACCTGTGACTGGGGTGGGAGGAAGCGACCCTGGACTACACAAAATGCTTTGAAGCTCCCTCTAGCATCACTCTCCTATCCCCTCTTGTGTTTGCGCTGTCCCTTTTGTGCACCCACTCTCTCCTGACCTGCCCTTATGCTCTTTCTTTCTTTGTGACCATGCACTGCTAATCTGTGGCATAGTCTCATTCCCCAGTAGCTGTGCCGGCTGCCTTAATGTTTCTTGCCAGCTTTTGCCTCTCCCCATTTTTTCTCTTCCCTCTGCTTGCCAGCCCATGATGTATCGTTGCCTTTCTCCATCTGCCTGATTGTCTCTCTGCTTTTTATCTGGGTGCTGGAGCTCCAGGTGCTGTCATTCTCTGCGACAGCACAGAACGTTTCAGTTTCCCTCTGTGGCTGGATAATTACCAGATACAGAGTCACGTGGACTTCCCAGCGAAACCCTCCCTCCCCTCCTGTCAGAGAAGGAGATCACATCTCTGAAACTCATTTTCCCCTTTTTGTGGCATTTTCGTTATTATTATTTTTTACTAGAAGAAATTCAAGGGAAAAAAATGGATTAGCTTTTCTGGAATTACCTAGTGGTGACCACATAGAAGTTACCTACAAGGCACTGGGGGTTCAGGTAGAAGAAATAGGTGATTTCTACAGCTGAAGTTTGTGAAGGAAACTAAAGGGACTTATAGTCTGTATGGGTGCCTTATTAGTGCTCCTATTCTCATTTTTGGTGTATCCCCAAAACAGAAAAAAGTCATAAGGGTGCAGAGGCCTGCCAGAAGTTTTTAGTTTCCAGTTTACTTACAAATTTGGCATAACAGCCAATACCCAGTTCACATAAGGGACTAATTATCATTGTCTTTTGATGAACTTCTGTTCCTAAGTGACTCCAGATATTTTTAAATATCAGCCTGTGTCTTAGTGATCACAAAAGCACAGGATCTTAGTCTAAGTACAGAGCAACAAAAAGGCAAATCATTGGGCAATGTTCCCCATTGCCATTCTTCATCAGCTCTGCTATTCCCTGCCATTTTGATAGTGCAGGAGCCCTGGAATGCTACAGGAAGCTATGGACAGCAGAGCAAGACATACATTCCTAGTGGCTATTTCACTAAGGCCAAGTGATCAATAGCTGATGAGCATTGCCTAATGATTCTGGATCAAGAGCAGAGCCAGGTTTCTGGCTGGACCGAAAAGGAAGAGTGGCAAGTCCTCAGCTAACCCAAAACAGAAAGAGGGAGCTCAGAGTCTGTTTCCTCAGCAGCCTGAACCTCCTGACTGATTTCAGTGCAAGACCCTGATGCAAGCTGTCATAGCATTTGGCATTTCTGCAAGCGTCAGCCAGAGAGCAGTTCATCCCCCTGAGCACATGTAGGGAGCAAGTCTCCTCTGGCAGGAGGCCTGGGACTGGAGTCAGTCATTCTAGAAACATGTCTTGGAATGGAAAAAGACCTGTCCAAAGATTTCCTGACTCTGACTGTGCTGTAAAGAAATGGAGGGCATTTCCTGGGCATGGTGGATTATAAGAAGAGATGGTACTGTAGTGGTAGGTCTCATTCTGAGGTTTTTCTGTATTTTGAAATTTTAAACTGTGCTATGATATGGCTGGGATGGAGTTAAGCTCATAGAAGCTCATAGCAGCTCATATTGATATTTTTAAGAAGGTTCCTCTGCTGGAGTGGATGTGGACTGAAGTTGTTTATGCAGGTATACCGATCCCCAACAGATGGGAAGAGCAATAAATCATGCCAGTATAAGTTCTCTTACTCTGATATAGTTACATCCACCCTTTGAGAGTACTGGCATAAAAATCGCTGTATTTTGGGCTTGATTTCTGTTGTGAGTTTGTGTTTTTTCCCTACACAAACAGGAACCTCTACTCTTAAACAGTCATTTTAACAGAAAGAAAACCCATGTGAGACCAGCTGTGTGTCTGCTAGTGCGAGCCAGGGCAGCTAGCTGTCTTTTTAGGCCAGTGTATTTTTTGTAAATTCCCTTGGGTTTCATTTTCCATGTGTGCCACATAGACCGAGAGACAAGGATGTTTACAGCACATGAGCAGTTCTGCACTGATGCTCATATTTTCTGGTTGCAATTCTTTTTTTATTTCATTAGAAAGAGTTGATGGGAGAGACAGACAGAAATGTTTCTGTACAAGGCACTGGGGACTCCTAGAAAACTGGGTACAAATGCTGGTCATGAAAGAGGAATTCAGGCTGGAGCAGGTGCTGAGAGGGGCTACTGGGATGTTTAGGGCAATGGAGGGTCTATCATACAAGAAGAAACCAGGAGAGTTTGGCTTGTTGAATCCAGCAAAATGAAGGCTGAGAGGGAATATGATTGCTCTCTCTGAACACAGTGAAAGATAAACACCCAGGAGAGAGAAGAGCTCTTTAAGCTAAAAGATGGTGTTGGCATGAGAGGAAATGGATATAAGCCAGGTATGAATAAATCTAGACTTAGAGTTAGAAAAAAAAAAGGTTTTAATCAGCAGAACAGAAAGACTTTGAGCAGTCTGACCTGCAAAACAGGGGGAGGATATTCCCCAGTCAAACACACTAGGCTAAAGTAGGAATGAGGTACATCTCTGAAAAAGATGATAAAGTACAGCTGGCTGTGCCGGCTGAGGTTGGGGCCTCATGACATGGTAAGCCCATCCTAGCCTTACACTCCTAAAGTGGCAATTTACTAAAGAGGATGAACAGAAGTGCAGGCATCCTATCAGCCATGTGCCCTCCCAATAGGTGGATGGCCAAAAATTGTCACCTGAGTGCTGAAATACCCAGGGAGCTGCAGACAGGTGTGACGACCAAGGTCACAGCATAATACAGCTGAGAGAAGGCATGGGCTGAACACACACAGCAGTTTCCCCCTCCTGCCAGTTTTCCAGCACAGGACTGGGTTTAAGCAGTAGTTTTCTAAATCCCTCTGAGGGCCTGTGTTGTCACGCTGGCAGTGGTTACTCAGGAGCTATTTATGCCACATATTGGAAATCCATCCTGCTGTGGCACAGCTTTCACTCTCAAACAGTGACCCTGCTGTGTATCATGGCACATAAGGAGAGGAGCAGCAGCTGTACTAGGCTGGGGAAAGAGAGCAGCAGTGGCAGTAGGGAAGAGAATTTTGAGCAACAACTGATGCCCATGTGCATTCAAATTCAGCAAAATAAGTCTTTTGGTGCTTGGATGAAAGGAAGTTTCAGATGCTCAGTTGATATGACCTCCCATGATAGTGCCATCCACTTAAGGGGCCTTGCCTTCGCAGAGGTAGAGATACATTCAGCTGTGGGTGTCTTCTGCAGCATCTCCTGCTGAGGGGGCCTGATCCAGAGCAGTGGGAACCACCCAGGGCCAACAGCTCCCATATTGCTCCTCCAGACTCTGTGCTCCTCTGTGCTCTACCACTGTACTCCTCTGGTGGGGACTGCAGTGGCAGCGCTGCATTGCTCTTGAGATGTTGGCAGGGTCCAGCACTGCAGTGCCATTGTGGAGCCTGGCTGGACTCTTCCCTGAAAAGCCTGCCTGGGAGGTCAGGGCTGGCATGGCTGTGGTCTGTCCTTAGCCCTTGCTGCCCATACCCCTCCCGGGGCGTAGCAGACAGGCCAGACCCTTGCTGCCACCCTGGCTGACCATGGCTGTGTCCGAGTCCTTGCTTGCCAAGCAGGGAAGGACTGAAGAGCTTGATGAGACAAGATGAAACAGCATAAGCATGATTTGCTCTTGAACTTTCTTTCCAGGGCTGGGAGCAAGGCTGTGTTTAACCACTGCATTAGCTTTCCAGGATCGTATTTTGCAACACAACAGAGAATTTGTCTTGCATGTTTGGAGCTGGCAGCCAGGAGCTGACGTTGTTTTGTGCCGAATGAGCCGTGTTTGATCCCTCTCTCTTTTCCCTCTTGCCATTTTGCTGCTGGGGGTAGAGGGCAGTGGGGGAAGTTGTTAGCTGGATCTTGTAAGTGTGTCTGTGAAGTGAGAAGATTAGAGCAGGCTCATCACAGAGCTGAGGCGAAGACAGGAGATCTGATGCAGGGCGGGTTGTGGCATCCTCTGGCAAAAGGGCAGCACATCCTTCAGTGAGTACAGTGGGGTGGGGTTTGGGTGCTTAATTGTGTGTGCAGCAGGCTGCTGAGTTTTGGCCTGATGCACAGAGATTGTCTTACAGAAGAGATGATCAAAGGGTTAATGGAAAAAAGATTATTAAAGAGGAGTGTGGGAATTGTGGCACAGAGCTGTCACCACAACATGCTTTGAAGAAAGAGGGCAGAAAATGCAGTTCATAAACTCACTATTTATTTATTTTTCCCCAAAATGAGGTAAGCGCTGTGGCTTGCTGGCAAAGCAGTGCAGCATATTTCATTAATCCTAGCAGCTTGCTTCTTCTCACTAGTGGGGTTCTGGCAGAGAATTGTGGGTTTGGTTCTGCTATAAAAAAATTAAAAAAAAAAAATTTGAAATTACAACAGCAATTAAAAAACCCCAAATAATTATCCCAGCTTCAGTGCAACCCAATACATCATTGATAATGCTGTAAAATCTCCATGTTAAAGCAATCATTTAAACAGCAGCTTCACCAGGCCCTGAAGGGCTTCTTTCTTGCCTTTTCATCACTCCAGGCGGTAAACATCCCGGTCCATCTCCGCAGCCTCGGCCGTAGGTGCTGTGCTGCTTTCCCTGGGGCAGAATGGGAAGGCCCTTGCTGAGATCCCGGCTCTGCCGCACCCCCTCCTCAGCCCGTGCGGCCCAGCCCGGCAGCGGCTGTCGGCGGCCCGGGGGAGCCGTGCTGGGCCTTTCCAGGCAAACGCCGCCTCTCAGCAGCCGGGCCGTCTGTTCGCCGGGGGAGACAGAGGGCGGAAAGCTTAGGGCCGAGAGCTGCTGGAGTGACAGGCACAACATAAACTGCGATGAGTGTTACAGCAACACGCTGGGAAATCGATGCGCGGAGCGGCGCTGCCGCCACCGCAGGAGGAGCGGGAGTCCCGCTGCTCCAAGCGCCGGGGCCTGAGTGAGGCAGAACGGGCGCTGAAACCTCCGGGCTTGCGTCGCCGGGAGAGGAGATGTAGGTGCCCAAGCCTCACGCTCCTTTTCTTCACTCTATCTCTCACCCATCAATAGGAACAAGCCCAACTACTTTGAAGAAGGGGAAAAAAACATGCATCTCTTGCCAGATGGGGAGTGTTCCTCGGAGCTTAGCAGGGGGAGGTTTGCAGGAGTGCTGCTTTGGCCCAGCACTGCGTGTTAGACCAGCAGGTGATGGATAAGGGAGGACAAGGGGCAGGACTTGGTCCTGCCCTCCCCCAGCCTGCATGCTGCCAGGTGTCCCAGCCCATCATGAAATCCAGGGACCAGGAATGATGGTGGGCAGCCCTCTATCCCATCCAAGGCAGTGGTTCCTGCTGAAGGTTCAAAATCATTCTCCTGCAGAAAAGCATCGCCCCATCCCCTCCCTCCTGTAGCACAGCTCAGCCCTATTGTCTGCATTTGCATGTGGGGAAAATGAGAATGGGGGAGGAGTGCAAGGATGACCTGGGTTTCTTTCTCCACATCCAACTGTTTCTAAAAAATTTCGGGTGCCAAACTTGGCTGTGTTTGTTTACAAGGAGGCAAGGAGGACTAATGGGGCATGGCAGCAAGATCTTTCTTTTGTCCTTCCATGTCTCTGGTTTGAAATGGTGCAAGATCAACAGTTCCCAGGTTCTTACAGTGATCATGCAAGTCATGCCTATCACCATTCACTGGTCCTCTCGTTAGCCACATCAGAGATGTCAAGAAATCAAACCTGCAACCATAAAGAAAAGAATAATGCATGGATCACAAACTGTTTATTAGCTTTCACTGAGGCTGATGGTAATGGTTCCAATAAGTCTAATGAAAAGCGTTTGACTGTCTCTGTGAATTTGATTATTGATTATTAGTGAACGATAAGAGTCCATTGATATCTGGCTGATGCCATGCTCCTATTGCTTTGCAGTTAAAATGTCAGTTAACATGCCATTTAATATTCTATTAGTATTGAATTAGCACTTATTACACTGTGAAAATCATCACCATAAATCCTTATTAAAGCGTGATCCATTCAGCTGGGTGGCATCTCTGGCAGACTAAGAGGGGGGGTGTGTGTGTGTGCAGACAGACATACTGAGATGCATCATCCGCGTGAATGCATGTTCAGAGCATGCCAGGACTTGGAATTTCCACATTTGTACATTGATTTTTCCTGACAGCTTGAGAGGAGCAGGTATGGTGAATAGAGGGCTCAAATCCATTTCACTCACTCCTCCCATTTTCCTCTTTTCTTCGTCCTATTTCCTTTCCTTATTTTGGTAGCACCTGCTAACTTGTTTCAGGACCAGTTGCAAGGTTGCCTGACTGTAGCTATTGACCACTGTCCTAGGGCTGACCTGGATGCATGTAAGACAGGTTATGACACATTTTCTCTTCCAGGGAGAGGAGGGAGGATCTCTGGTTGAAGCCTACCCACAGGAGCAAAAGCACAAGGCTTTGTGCTGACCACACCACTGAACTGTCACTGACAAGACACCAGACAGGGGCATATTTGCTACCCCAGAGAGTTATAATGATCAGGGGTAGGGCAGAGCTGCTGAATGCTCACTGTAGCCTGGTGGGAATGGGAAAGCAGCCTGGTGGAGATGGTGGGGTGCCATGGATCTGCTGGAGTCCAGCAGCACTGATAGCTATTCAGGGGGATTTTCAGAAGTGACTGAGAAACTTCAGCTCCCACTGACTTCAGTTTCCACTGTTAATCTGCTTAGCTTTTCACTACCAAAATACCTGACCCCTAATTCTTGGTGCTGTTACAACTCCTGCATTTGCAGGAGGGCTCTTGACCCTAAGGCAGCCAGCTCTGGAGGCAGTCTGGGTATTCCTACAGGGCCACTGCCCTCAGCCCTGCAGCACACTGTGCTCTGTGGGTCATGGCTTTCATCTTTTCATCTCCCATCACTGGTGATTAGTGCCTGGAGTGGCCAATGGAACTGGAGCAATGCCTCATCGTAGTGATGCTGGTTTCTACCTGTAAGTGACTGCTCACAGGTTCCCCTGCATCCTTCTTTTTGACAAAGAGTAGCTTTTTGAAAACAACTCAGATCACACCTGAGAGTTCACCTTGGGGGCAAGTGCCTGCCTGGCCAGGAGGGTGGGCTCTGGCGGAGGGCCAAATTCTCACTCCCCTTCTTTGTCTGGACATTGTCAGTAAAAGACAGGAATCTATTGGGCTGCTCTCTAAAGCAAGTGTTTGTCAGATCAGACAGAGCTGCTTACAGCTTGGCCAGCAGCATGGCATGGCTACCATGGATGCCCACGCAGCTTGGCTTTCCTCCTGCCCACAAGTAACCCCAGAACAGCTTGGACACCATCCATGGGCTTGCCAAAAGGGAGTGGGTGTGAGGTGCCGGCCATAATGGTGGGGTCACATCACAAGGGAAGGCAGCTGCAGCAGCCTTGAATGAAATGCATTCAAATAGAGGAACTTGAAAAATGTCTGACCCATGCTAAAAGGCTGTATAAAAGCCTACTGTCAAATATTTGTCTTATCTTGAAGCAATAATCATTATCCTCTTTCTTTCTTCCTTCAAATACAACACATGCATAAATAGTGAAGAGGGCACAATCCTGTGCAATGTGATCTAGGAAGACCCTGCTCGAGCAGGGAGGTTTGACCATACAACCTCACTGTGGTCCCTTCCAACTTTACCTATTCTGTGATTCTGTAATAGCAGCGGCAAGAGATACTGGATTATTTGGATACTGGGACACTGTGGACAGAGCTCTGAGAGGTGAAGGAGCAACAGGTCTGGAGACTGAGCTTCCCTGTTTATCTGCAGAGCTAACGTGATGTGAGCTGCAGCAGGCCAACCTGCTCTCAGCCTCTCTGAGCCCAGCCCGGGGGGTGCAGCTGCCAGGGTGAAAGAGGAGTTATGCCTGCCTGTCTTCTTCAGCCCTGGTCCTCTTGAATGAGACACAGCTGAGAGTGAGAAAGACGTGTCTCCTCAGTGGCAGCTCCTCATCTTTTCTGTGCAAGTCTCCTTCTGGTGGTGGGAAGTGGTACAGAGCAGGTGTCTTTGCCAAAAATGCATTTGTCTTCATGGCACTTACTCTGCTCTCTGTCAAGAAACAAAATACTCGTCAAGTTACAGTTGCAATGGGGTTGGTTTGTCCTCTGACTCGGGAAGGTGGCACTCAGGGCCCTGGCAGTTTCTGGTCCTCCTGCTACTCCTCTGCTTGCCACCCTTAGCTGTCATTCCTCCTCTCCTGTCCACCTGAGATGTTCACAGGACATTCTGCGTGTGTCACAGGGATGAACAGGGATGACAGTGACACTCCCACAGCCTCTCATTTTCAGCCTGAAATCTGCGCTTGCCTGCACAAACAAGCAGATGTGCATCAGCAAGTGTGTGTGTATGTGTTAGGAGGGTGATGTTTGAACAATGAAATAATTCCACAATTTTTTTCTTTTTTTTTTTTTTTGTCAGAAGGATGTAGATGGGAGATACTCTATAGTTTCCTCCACTAGTGCTGCTGAAACTGAGGGATGGAGGAGCTGTGCCCTGAGCTGACAAAGATGGAGCCCTGAACCTTTGCCCTCCAGGCTGGAAGGGGTCTGGGGGTTTATCTATTGTATAGTCAACTTTTTGAAGGTGAAGGAGAAGCAAGAGCTACTTTCAACCTTTCTCACTGGCAGGGTTGGAAGCCATTTGGTGATCAAGATCTCTTGTGGCCGTCCAAATTAATTTTTGGTATGTAGGCCACAGGCAAAAGGAAGAGAGAACAAGAGACATGTCTGCCCCAAATCCCATGGGGTTTATGAACCAAAGATTCCTGAAACTCTCCAACAGAGTTAAATTGTTAAGTACTTGTCCATGGGACAATAATGATGAGAAGATTCTATGGTTTACTGGCAAGGCAGGAGTGTGGTGTGAAGTTTCTCAGCAAAGCAGTAAAGAAGAGGAACAAAAGTGAGGTGATGGAAAGGTTGTTAATCTCCCCCTTACCTGTCTCATCCTCTGCAGGTGTTATGTAGAAGACAGAAGCTCCAAGGTGGCCTGGTTAAATCGTTCTGGCATCATTTTTGCTGGAGAGGACAAGTGGTCCCTGGACCCTCGAGTAGAGCTGGAGAAGAGAAACCCCCTGGAATACAGCCTGCGGATCCAGAAAGTGGATGTCTACGATGAGGGGTCCTACACGTGTTCAGTGCAGACACAGCATCATCCCAAGACTTCCCAGGTTTACTTGATTGTGCAAGGTAAGCAACGTGCCTGATAGGAGAGCAAAGAGCAAAAGACACAGTGAGAGGAGGGAGCTGTATTTTTCTAAGAGAAACTCGAAAGTCAGGAGCCTATGCGTCCCTTATGTTTACTCAGGGGCCAGCTAGACTCTTCCCTTCCACTGTGGCATAGAATGGTTTTACTCTGCTGTCTGTTTGTCCTTTTAAAAGTGGTGACAGAGCAGGGGACACCAGTGACGCCAAGCCATATTCTAATATGATGCAAACCTGGCTCCTGGCTCTGGTTGTTTGGCAGTGATGGGAAAGCATTTGTTTATAATGACACTTTTCAGAACAGTGTGCCTTATCTCTTTACAGAGAGCCCTCTGGTTTCTTTGCCTCCTCCTTCCTCAGGTTTCCTTTCTTTTTTCTCGTGTCAACAAGCTACCGTGCTGTGTTTTTTGGCCTTCCATAGTCAGCTCTTTGCCAGGCTAAGGAATTAATTTTCCTGTGAGTTTTTCCAAGCTGGGTCATTGGTTTGCCGGGTGCACCATCACTAGGCATGTGTGAAACCTGGTACCTGAGGGACCTGCCACATACCTTATGTTGCCCTTTCCTTTTTTAGCTACCCTTCTCCTATGTGTATTATAAGGAACAGGAAACTTGGCAAACCAGTATTGTCTTATCTGTCTGCCTGCATTTATGGCATAACAGAGAGTAAACAAATGAAAGAGTTCACCAGTTATTGGTAAGGTCATTAAGGAGTTTATTCTTGTTCCATCCTGTCCAGACCAGAACACAAAACAAGAGAGTTTACCCACTTTTGTTTAGTTTTGCTTTAAATCTTCATGCCATTTTGTCTATCTGCCTATTTATCTAAAATATTTACAGAGCAGCTAAGTTGGTAGATATTAATGAATGTGTTTGATACATATTAGAGATATGTTCAACTTCTATATTATCCTTCAGCCATAAATTTTTTATTTCTTCTGATTTGTGTAGTAACCCATAAGGCTGCAGAGTTCATTTCCCCCGACAAGTTTTTGAATAGCTCTGATTATAGATGCATGCAGGAAAGGACTTTTCCTCTTGCTGGCACTACTTGGCAAACTGGGGGGCTAAGTAGCATCCTGAGTGTTTATCTGCAAGGTGACGAAGTCTGGACATGTGGTCAGAGGTGATGCTTTACACACAGGTGTAGTGAGCCAGAAGGCCCCTGGTTGCTTTTCTTGCCCGGAATCCTCCCCCAGCAGCACAAAGAGTGGCCCACACCCACACACAGAGCGGCTCTCCCGGCCTGGCTGAGTGCCTGCTGCATGAGATGCATTCCCCAGCCCTGGAGGTGTACCCTGCCTTGCTGCTCACTACAGCAGAGCAGAGCCAGCCCTCTGTAGATGGTTTATTACTGGTGAAATCTCACAGCACACAATTTCCATTTACTTGTCAAGAAAAATATAGGAACAAATGAATTCCAGAGCTGTGCATATGTATTATTAATTGTATTTGTGCCTATTAGATATGGGCCTAAGCAGCAAAATTGAGCTCTCTAGCTTAGCTTTCACTTAAATACGTGGGTATCTGGCTCTGAACTACTGCCACCTTTCTGAAAATAAGAAAATTTAGGTTTTGACACTCCTAAACTCTAAATGCCTGTAAATAAGGTATCTGTGGGTAATCTTTGTTCTAACACCTGCCACAGATTTCATAAAAGACCCATTGTGATATTGTGCTTACTGTATAATCCTGTAATTAGATAAAACTCATAGCTTTAATTTTTTTAAACTAAATTTAATCTGGAAAGAAAAGTGAAGGAAGATATAAATACAAAATCCTTTCCAATTTGGAAGAGTGAGTCTCATTTTAAACATGTTTTAAAAATAATCTTAACTAATAAAACTAATTCAATACAAATAGTGTATGTTAGAAAATAATCCCTGTAGTCTCAGAGTATTATTTTCTTATATTGATTGCTATTTTTCCAAGATTTGCATGTTGTTTGCCCGAAAAATAGTCTGCTACTAGTCTGCTACTAGTCTGCTAATTAAAGGAGTTTGGATATTTAGTCATACTAAACTATTTAGTTTTATTTATTTTATGCAGTTTATTTGCTTCTTTTGGTTTTGTATTCATACATTTCAAAACATAGGCTATTTGAAGCTCTGGGCATACCAAATGTAAAAATAAATAAATAAAAGAAAATACAACTCCTGAAACATTAAATGACAGGGTAGTCAACTGGTCTGCCTGGTAATCTGGGAGGAGAATTTCTGGAATGATGGTCAGTGGTCTCCTTTGAACAAGCTCAGGGAAACAAAAGCAAATGAGGATCAGAGACTCATTGCTACCTTTGAGTACATGGTTGATGCCTGGATTTGCCAGTGAAAGATACTGCAATGACAGCTGCTCCTGCCCTGGAGACAATGGGTTGGTTTAGGGCCATGCCAGGCTTCCTATTCCCCTCACTCAGTGTTGCCACAGATATTTCTGCATTCCGCTATCAAAGACAAATCCTTAGTCTCTCCCATTCAACTCCCTCATCTGTCTAGCCCCTGTGAGAGCACAACTTCTCTTACTCCTAGACACAAATGGGATATCTGTATCAGAGACTAGTAAGTGGGTAGGCAGATCCTAGAGTGCTGTTGGAGCCTTTAAAACTGGAGACCACTCCATGTCCACAATGGCAGCTGAAGTAGGCAGGCTTCACTGTATCCTGAATGTTTTCTGTGCTTAGATCACTGCAGTCTAATGAAGTTGCATTCTAGGACCAAGTCCTTTCCAGCCTTGAGAAAATCAGCTTTCCCTGAGATGAGCTCTGCTTGGTGAACTCTGCTGGACAGAGCTGCAGAAGTATATCACAGAAAAAGGGACATCACCTCTCTAATGTATACGCCCAAGTCCTTTAGTATTCACATGGGAAGAACCAGTTTCACTTTGCCAGCAACAATTTCTGCAAAAACACCCTACTTGGTCTATTCCTTTCCTCTCTTAAGTGTGTAGGGCCATGGATAAGATCCCTCTCAACTGGGATTGAAGATCCTTCTCAACTGGGCATATTGCAGAGGTCTAAAAGGGGTATAATGAAATGACACTTAAAAAAAAATCAGAACTTCGTGGAGCTAAAAGTAGAAAAAGTTGTCTTCCTAAGTCTTTCCATCTTTTGAAAAATAAAGCTAGTAAACATAAAGCTTCTCTGCTAGTAGAAGTAGGCATTCACTGCCAAAATATTCATTAGTACAGCTGTGGCCATCTCTGCCATCTTTCTGAGCCAGGTGGGCAGCACTCTTTGCAGTCCTCTAGACTGGAGGTGGTTGTCTCTGCCCAGCTCAGTTGCTACCAGGTGCTCTCTCCACTGGGGTGAATGCACCAAGAGACTGCCCTGAGCCACCACCTCACTCACAGCATTTTGTGCTGCTTCAATTTGGGTATAATGGCCAGTTGCAAAGCTTTCTGTTTACTACCCCAGTTATTTCTGCTGGTATGTGATCAAAAGAGTGAACACTTGAAAGGACCTGCAAGGGATGGTCTGGACCTTCCCCATGCAGTGAGACAAGATCAGCTCTACAGTTGCCCCATACATACATTTTTTGGAGATGTGCCTGCATAGCTGGTGCATGTCCATTATTTCACTCTCCTTGCATTTGGAAAGCTTTTATTAACATATGATCCAAATTGATTTTGCTGCCAATTATTTCTGGGCCTTCCAAGACACATAGTGGTTATTTCTCCTCTTCCTCAAAACTACCTTTTATCTGCCTGAAACCCCTAAATTTCTGTGTCTCAGAGATCTCTAGTGCAGCTTAATAGGCTCACTGCTTTCCAGAGGTCATATTTTTTTCAACCCGTGGCATATATATTTCACTACTCTTTGATTTGTCTACATGTTTTCTTTAAATGTACTGTCCAAAACCAAAACAAGAGTTCCAGTTCAGGATTCAATCATGCAGATACAAGTACCAGCCATGTTTTGCATATCACACTTCACTTACCTAACCCCAGAATGAAATGAGATTTACATTTTTTATATGAGTGCCTCACTGCTTTCACTAATTTAGTCTTTCTGCCTTTATAATCCTCTCTTACTTGTCTGCAGCTCATTCTTCACTTTTGTATTTGAACTTTAATTGTTTTCCCCCCTTCCTGAGAATACTGCTTTGTGCTCTCTGCTGTTGGATGTCATCTGGTTGGTCTCTCCATGGAGACCACTTCAGTTTCCTTACCATCCTGGGCTCCAAAGCACTTGCAACTGCCTCCAATGTAATGTCATCAATAAAAGTCAGGTGCCTTGTTTCTGTTCCATCATGAAGGTGTTAATTAAAGTATTGAAGAGATCACGACACAAAAGCAGACTGTGGCAGCAGCCCACTAAACCTTCTATCCCTGGTGGAGAGTGATCTGTTGATTGCAGCTCTTTGAAGCATCCTGATGGAGATTTAACATCCACTGTGTTCTCTTAGCTTGTTGAATACTGTCAGGTCTTCTGAAGTCAAGATATATCACATAATCACACATATTGCTTCTGCATTATCTGTTATGCCAGCTATCATACAAAAAAGGGGAAATGAGGCCTGGGTGGCATGATATGTGTTTGCCAAAAGTAGTACATTGCTTTTTTTTTTCCCTTTACTCCATTATTATCCTCTCGGTGCTTATAAATGGGATGTTTAATCATTTGTTCCAGTATGCTGAGTGACTTGTTCCAGGAGAATTGAGTTGTAACAGGGACACAGTGGCTGCCCCTTTACCAGCATTACCTTGAGTTCTTGTTCTTTTAGCACAATATCCTCAAGCCCTTCTCAGGCATTAGATAGCAGTGGAGAAATTCCTATGGTCCTTACTTGTCTCATCAGGATGACAGGTGCAAGGGCACAGAGATCTTGGCATGCATGGGCTTTAAAAATTTCTGCAGTAAAGACCTAGGCCTATCCAAGTCAATCTGGAGAAGTAACTCTACTACGAGGAAGCAAATTGTTCCTGTCCAGAACCTTTATGTGTAGGCATCATTTTGAATGGCAGTAGTTGTAACTTTTCAGTGAAACAAAAACATTCCATCGTTTTTGAATTTGATTAAAATTTAATCAGGAGGGTTTTACTGGTCTGAGGTGCTTTTTTTGGTCAAAATTATGAAGGCAAAGAGGTATAGCATTACCACAGCCCATTTAAAACCTAACCATACTCAGTTGAGGTATGAAGAGCTGCACATTCACATTTGCACTCACAGCTTGGGATTCTTGCAGACTCAATAATGTCTTGTGATTTCCAGCTATTGATTGTACAGATTGTGGGCTCTCCCTTCATTTAATGCTCACATCATGGAAAAAAAATTATTACGGGCTTTGTCATTGTGGCAAAACAAAAACAAACTGGGAAATGTCAGCAGCAAATGTTCACAAAGAGGAGTTTTGTGATTAGGGCTGGCTTGTTTACTGGCCAGCCCTAATCACAAACCCAAAGTCAAGTGCATAGCAGCTAAGGCCAAATCCTACAGTTTTCTTTCTAACTGATAGGTATCAGTGTGTGAAAAGAGGTACAGAGTGTACCCTTTCTCCATTATGAATTGCCTTTTTAGTGCTCCTTTCTTGCAAAGATTCAGACTCACTGGTCATTGTTTTAACATGATATAAAGATGCATTTGTTGTTACTGGGATTTAACCATAGAGAGTTTATTATTAACTCTATGAGTAGATTAGCTGTGCACCCTCTCAGTCCACTCTCCTGAAGTTAGACTTTGTGCTGGTCACTGATACAGCACAGAGAGATCCTTTACCCAGACAGGCAGCTGGGGCCAGTCTGGCTTCCCCAGCACAAACTGCTCTGCCAGCAAGGCTCTTGGTTAGAGCTGGGTCTAGAGCTGATGTGGGAGGGTGTTGTCCACTGTCTCTGGAGGAATTTGAAAGATGTGTGGATGTGGCACTTAGGCACATGGTTTAGTGGTGGGCTTGGCAGTACTGGTTTAACTTGACAATATTAGAGGGCTTTTCAAACCCAAGCAACTCTGTAGTTCTGTGATATGCCCAGCCCTTGCCCTCATCTCTGAGGACAGCAAGAACAGTCTCTTTGGACTTTGGGATTGTGAGAAAGATTTCTAAGCAGAACTGATGCAAGGCACAACAGTATGTTTTTTAGGAGCCTGAAGTCAGCTATCAAGTGGAGGTAATTTCTGACAGTCACCGGCTTGGCACCTGATACAGAATTGGGTTCTCCTGACTAAATTTAGATATTACGATTGCTGTGGGCTCTCTTGGACTCCCTTTGTCATAAGTCAGGAAACAAGACTTTTCTCAGGCCCAATCCAGTTCATCCTTAAGTAGGCATCCAAAATTCATCAGACAGATTGACCAGTGGAAATGTCATTGTCTCTCCCCTGGCTGTAGGCAGGAGCTCAGTCAGAGCAGTCCTTTTGGAGCCATGCATCCTTTTAGCCTTCCCACACCTCTTTCAATCAATTTCACCAGTCAATCCTCACTGGTGTTTATTCCTGCCAGAATACAGCATTGGTGGCTGTCATTGCTTGTGGTGGGTTGCTGAGAGACTGGAGTGGGGCTGGTCTTCAGCTCAGTAGATCTGTGGTGGGAGCCTATCTTCTTGTGGCATTCCTGGCCTTCCCACCTCTTTGACCAGTGCTGGAAGCAGAGCAGTTTGAAGAGAGCTGAAGCTATTTTTCCTTTGCTAGCTAGACAGCAAGGATGTTGGAGTCAGATGCTGTTCTCTGAGAAATGTTGGCTTCCCTGCTTTGTGGGCGCAGAGCCCAGAAATCGGAGGGATCTTTCTGAGCACTAACACTGTAGCGTTTTTCATTCCAGGGAGCGTGCAGTAGGTAAGAGCAAGCACAGACCACTTTGTCTTTTTCGGGACATAGCGCCAATGGGAAACTGACAGTGTATTTGGCATGCTGTTGCAAAGAATAATGAGATAACATGGGAATATGAATTTTCTGGGAGGAAGGAAGGAAGATCATTTTACTGGGAATGGTGGGGGAGGAGAAAAAAAAAAGATTGAAGGGAGGAGATAAATTCAGGTTATTAGAGGAACTGGAAGCAAGAAGTCCAGTAGACTTGGAAGGAAGTGACAGCAGTTTGGTGGGGAAAATAAGCTGAGAGAGCAAGGAATAGTCTTGGGCAACTGAAGCATGTGAGATCTTGCTGCACCACTTTTGCTATTACCATGGGCTATACATGTCTACCAGAAAAGTAATTCCAGAACGTCAGGCACACAATAATATTGGTGGCAGTTTTTCTAGGTTTTCTGTGCTGCTTTGTTTTGGCAAACTCATAAAGTGCAGGAAAAGGCACCTGGTGTTTCATAAGTTACCAAAGAATTTCCTTTCCCTCCCCATCTAGCATTTTTATTGCATCCCCATGGTGTCCTGATGCCTTTTAACTTCTGTTTTCTTATCTCCAGGCATGGTTGGAACGATATGATGCAGCTTAGGCTTTGGCTGTGCTATACTGGTTGGAGCTTAGCACTTCTTAGTGCATAAATCAGGAGGTTTTTCTGGAAATATTTTGGTGCTGGCTTTGCAGGTGCAGGCAAGAGACAAAAACGGAATACTTAAAAAAATGCTTACTCATTTTGGAGAAAGAAGTATAGCGCAAAGTGCATGGAATACTCTCCTGTGCCTGTGAGGAAGGCTCTTGATACGATAATCCAAGTCCTTAGTGATGTAAGTCAGTTTAGCTTGAGTGGACTCTTCAGAGTGGTATGGGTTGATATTGTGTGATTTTGTCTGATCAGCTGATTCTAGATTCACACAGTGCTTTGAAAGGTTTTGCCATGTTATTTCTCAGTCTGATGGGCTCAGTCTGCAGTCCCAAGTCTTAGCTTGGACTGTAAGACAGGGGAGAAGGGACAATATTTTTCTCTCAGCTCCCAACACAGCAAGAACTTAGTCCCACCACCAAGTCTGCTAACCCTGGAGAGAGCACAAATAACTATTAGCTGTGAGAGTGTACATATCAATCCATTTTAAAGCCAAGTGTCTTCCTGCTCCCACTGCTTAAAAAAAAGGGCTGTGGCTGCACAGGAGTTGCCTTGACTTGTTGTGAGCCTTGAAATTTGACCCAATTGGCCCACAACAAGGTATGTCCCCTTGGATGTCCAAAGTCATAGATTCCCCTTGCCTGTTCCCTCTCCATGATGGCCAGTGTCTTATCAGTAGTGAGTGAATAATATTTTTTTTTGCCACATCGTCTTGAGATTTCTTTGCAGAAAAGAACTGTTGATATAATCAGGAATAAATATCTTATTAATTTTACATGGCATTACTGTAACTGCTTAGTGGCTTGAAAATTAGAAAAAATCTGTTTTAAAAAAAATTCTCAAAAGAGCTGATCTGAAGCTTTGGATTTCTAACACAAAATAAGGAGAACAGATATATAGCTATTCTCCATTAGAAACTTTAGGGTCAGTTTGTCTCTTTACTTGCAATGTGGGTGATAGCTAAGGTTAATCATATTCCACATTTCTCTAACTCAGATCAAACCTTTTCTGTACCTTTACTGTCTACAGGTGCCCCCCTGACTTAAACCAGTCAAGAGGTCTGAAGGTAGGAGGCATCACAACCTAGGGCACACAGCTGTGGTAACCCAGGCCTTGCAATTCCAGCGGTCATGGAACAGTGTGTTCCTTTTGCCTGTTTTTCTTATTTCATCTGTTCCAGTTGAGTCAATGCTGCAAATCTGCCACACTCAAAACTCCACATGGGAAGAAATTCCAGATTCCTGGGGTTCACCAGCTCATGTTCTTTGGTTTTGGCTGCTGTGTTACAATCTACAGTCATCATAGCTATTTGTTAGTGGATGAAAACCTGGATCAAAATCTAGATTCCACTGAAATTAAAGGGAATTTTGCTCTATTGGAACCAAGATTTCATTTGAAATTGGAATTGGCTAGAAACAGATTGTAAAATAAACCTAAATTGAGCCAGCAGTTCAAAACCAACATCAAGTCTTATAGAAAGAAGCGCATTTCTTTCCTACCTTAAAAGCTTTCAATTTTATTCTTTAATATGAATTAATTATGGAAATAAGGAAATCGTCAGTTTGGAGAAGGGAATAAGAAGATGGTGTTTCTAAAATGAGAGTGTGGAAAAGCAAGTGTGCATGGTCTCTCTGTGCTGTGCCTAGTAGCACATCCTTGTGTCTGCATGGTGCAGCTTGACCCCAGCTGACCCACAGTAACTGTGTTCTCCTACCATTTATCTCTATCCAGTGCTGGTCCCCATCACTCCTGAATGGATCTGTGGTCTGTCCTTTCAGTGTGTGTGCAGGCTGTGCCTTGTAGGATAGGCCTCCCACTGCTTTCCACAAAAACAGTGGATGATAAATCATATTAGGTAATAGGTTTTCAGGGTTTGGATTTTGATGTTTTTTTAAGAACTCCAGCTCTTGTTTTTATCTTAAGAAACATTGAAATTGCTACCCCAGTACCAGCTCCTTACTCACCAGAAAGTGAAGAAATACTCTGAGAAAATAATTACTTAATATCACATATCCTGTATAGCTGCTAAAATGTCAGTAGTTGGCTGCTTGGGAATAAGAAAAACACCAAGAAAATAACAGAATAGCAGTTTCATTTAACAAAGCCGAAGATGTGATAGTTAGAGGGGAAAAATAACTTGCCAAATGTGCATACAACAAAATAGACAAAAAGGAAACAGATACTTAGACATGTGGCTTCCATTTACAGATTATTCAGAGAGCACTTTCTCAAAATCCTACCACAGCTTTGGAAAATCTGCTTTTTTTAAAAAAAACACCAACAAATATTAGGTTAAAACTGTTAATCTCCAGCAGAAAATGGGAAAGAAAAAGGAAGGGAAGGGAAGGGAAGGGAAGGGAAGGGAAGGGAAGGGAAGGGAAGGGAAGGGAAGGGAAGGGAAGGGAAGGGAAGGGAAGGGAAGGGAAGGGAAGGGAAGGGAAGGGAAGGGAAGGGAAGGGAAGGGAAGGGAAGGGAAGGGAAGGGAAGAAAGGTTGGTGTTAGCAGTCTGAGGGTGCACAAGCACGTGACCACTCTTGCTAGCAGTTCTGGGTCTTTACCAGACTCAGGCTATCAGTGAACAGCGCTGTGGTAGCAGGAGCCAAGCCTTACTTGAGAAGTCATAGTGGTGTATGAAAGTCTGAAAGATCCCATTGTTTCTCAAAAATGCATTGGGAATGCCATCATTTGTCTGCCTCCTTTTCCTGAAAGGGCCTTTGGAAATCCCCAAATGAGGGTTGTGAGCTTTCTCAGTTCTGATATCAAAAGCCAGAGGCTACTGAGGCTTCAACGATTTTAAATTTCCCTCCATATTCATGTATCAGATTTCCCTTACATTGACTATTTGATTGCATGATCTTGTGCATCAACAGTCTTTCATAGCACATTCTAGGAATGTCTTTATTATGTGGACACATATAAGAATAGGGAACAGTTCTTAAAAAATAAAACTTTTGGTGCTTCTCAAACAGAAAAGCAGATGACAACTGCCTTTTTTCCCCCATTCCAGGAAGGTTACCTTTAAAAAAAAAATCTGTGGAGGAAAGAAAAAAGATTATTAGGGAGGTCCTCTTTAATGAAACGAGAATTGGATTTTTTTGATAAGTTTTAATTTAGGGCAAATAATTTAATTGGAATGATTCATTAATTTTGGGGTGCATAAATTGGGCCTCTGGCAGCCTATTTATTATCTTCTTTATTCCTTTCTATGTCTTCTCTATCAGTAGTATAAGAAAGTTTTGCCTTTAATAAGGTAAGACATTCCTTTTGAATGTGTGGAGAAAGGACTGTCATTTGAACCTAATGGCATCTCACCTTTAGGTGCCCTCAGTTTGCAAGGCACTCAGGCTGCAGGACCAGTGAGTTTGTTTCCACACTGTCTGGGCATGTGGATACTCAGCTCTGCATAGGGTGCAGCTGATGTGGTGAGCCTGGGGCATCTGGCCATGATTGGCTTGGTCATGAGAGAGGTTGGTACCACTGCCTGGTGCTTGGAGAAAATTCCCAGCAAGGAGACCAGAGAGATGTCATCAGAAGATGTTCTGTATTAGGGCTAGAGAACTGTAAACTGTACTCTGAGTTTGAGGGTGACTGGGACATCTCCTTTTGTTAAGTGGGGGGATCAGCTCTCAGCTTTGGTATACAGCAAGTATGCCATTAATGTGTTAAGTGTAGACAGGCAAAGTAAAAGAGTAAGGAGCCTTTTGCAGGGAGAGAAGCCAAGAAGCAAGATCCTAAGCCTCAATTCCACATGGCCCTCACGCAGGTGCTGCAGCAGCAGCTGTATTCTGGAGAGTCTCTTCAAAATGATTGTCCCCTTGTTAGACTGATGGGAATGTGACTTTTTGGGTATGTTCCTGTTTTGAATGCAAAAAAAAAAAGGAAAAAGTCTTTGGGAATAAGTACAATAAATCTCCCCAAATAGCTACAGAACAGACTGTGAGACTGTGCAAGGTAGAAGCCTTATGACCTTGACTATACAAATCCAGCTATGATTTTAGGGATTATGACTGCATAGAGCTCCCAATTCACAATTTTACCTGGAAGATTAATCCACTTGTTGACCCAGAAAATGAGGTTAAGAACCAAAATTCATAGGGATATCACCCTTCATGATCCTGTTTGAAGGGAGTGTTAACAGGGTGGCAGTGACTGCTTCCCCTACTGTGTTTTTAACTATTGCAATATATTTCACATAATTCATGGCATGTTTGGTTTCCAGGAGAATATTTATACCTGTGTAAAGCCTGTGGACCACCTTCATAATTCAGGTGGACACTTTGCTTTTGCCTGTACATCCTGTGTGGATAAGTATCAGGGAAAGCCCTGGACTCTAAGCTAGATTGCATAGACTGGCTCATGTTTGTGCTACTTGATGACACTACCTTTTGGAATGAACAGAACATGTCCCCACTACACTGGGGACCAGTGGGGAGGGCTGGTCTCCTCCATGCTCCCTGTGGTGACCCTGTGGTCCTGACACATGCTTCTTTTTTGCTTGTTTATTGCTTAGTTTACTATATTTTCTGGTTAGAAGTACCTAAAATAAAGCAAGGGCTGGGACACAGTCTGGCATGCCAGCATGTGTTCCGTGATACAAGAAGGTATGGAGGAATTTGAAAGGCCAGGGTCTGTGGCATTGGTGTTGGAGGACTTTCACTGGTGGAGGAAGCTGAACTTGGCATCATCTGCATGTCTGTAGTCTGCTGTCTGTATCAGCTGTACTTGCTCTTGCTCTGAGAGGGGATGCACTTGTTCATTCTGGGAAAGAGTCTGAGAGTGATCTCATGGTTGTATCCATAGAAGTCCAAAGGACTGAAGCAAAAACAAGAGACTGTGGCTTGCTCTCTGGAGCAAAAGAGAACAAACCACATTGGCAGTATAGGCTTTGCCATTCAAGGTCATTAAAGGTTATCTCTTTTTAACAAATCCAGGGGGTTGTGTGGTTCTGCAAAATAAATTGCACAGGGACCCTATCAGAGACAGGACAAAAACCCAAGTCCAGAGGTAAACATCTGTCATTTGGTATTTTAAGTGCGACTCTGAAAGCGTCACATCTCTTGTCCATATGGACACTTAGTCTTGCAAGCAAAAGTGGTGCACTGCAGCTGAGATTCATCACACTTAATCTTAAATGTCTGAGTGCTGCTAACACAAATCTAAACAAGTCATCTGGCCCTCATCTGTGGTCTGTTGTGAGAAGGTGGCATCTTACTCTTTCTACTGTCTGCCTTGAGATAATGTGAAAGATCATCCCCCAGAAGTCTCTTTTACTTTGGACTACAAGTATGACTAATTTAGATTTACACAGCAAACTTTTCAATGTCTAAAATTTGGTGACATGGATCCACCTTGTATGTCTATGCAGGAAAGATGAAACCAAGTAAAAAACTAGTTCTGGAGACTCTGTCATTACCCACAGTCTGTGTTCTCAGCTGCACTGACAGGTCTGACTATTCCTCTTGCCACAACCTGCACTGTGTGACATTAAATAGTATAACAATACATTTTGTTTTAGTCTATAATCTGTTCTTTACTGGACAATGCTTTCAGTTATAATCCCTGACATATTTACCTGTCCTTGCGAAGGGCAGCTGCATTCCCTTCCAAATCTCTTTCTATAAGCCTGACATAAATTCATACCAGTTAGCCCAGTGAAAGGTTGCAATCTCCATGATTGGATACTCCTGCCTGCTCTCTTCCACTGAGCCAGAGAGTAAGGGACTCCCCTGAAAGACTTCTGCACTTTCTGCAACTAGCCCAGCACAGCCTGAGGCACAGGCTAATTTTTTCACAAGATGAGTTATTGCTATTCTAGCCCAAAGTGTTCCAGGGTTCTTAATTTTTCCCCCAGATTTCCTGCTGCCCCATCTCTCTAGTCCTTGAACTCCTTTGAGATGTCACTAGTGTTAGACCCAAATGCTTCTTACTTTCTTCTTTCTTCTCCCTGAAGGCAAAATTATATAGGATTTAAAAAAGAAACTCCAGGTATTTATTGGCTTGCACATGCAGTTCTCAGGAGCTGCAGTGCCTGTTGCATATCAGTGCTGGGTGCTGCCATGTGTCTGGTGCTTCAAAGTCCATTACTTTCTATGGATTTCACAATGTAATCCTCTTTTTCCCCATGTTCAAGGTCACACTGTTGTCTGGTCTTCCAGCTCTTTCCACTCCCTTAAAAAAACCCAACAAACAAACTTTCCATCTTCCAAAAAAACACCCCCAAACAGCTCTCCATCTCCATTTATCTATTCATATTGGGTTTGTGGGCACATTTCTGACAGCAATCACAGAAACTCTTGAGTCTACACCTGAACAGCAGAAACTCCTCTCTTTGGCTCCCAGATCAAATCAAATGGGTGTTTATTTCATTGCCCCAGTAAATTTTTTATTAACTGTGTTAGAAGTCTGCAAGGAAGGGAGAAGGGGAAGAGAAGAAAAAAGCTGTTCAGGAATGTAGACTGGGCAAAGTGCCCACAATTAATGGGGTAGCAGCAACCAGCGGGTATTTGAAAATTCGCCGTTGCCAAGTGCCAGGAGGTTTCTGCTGCCTGTGACAGCTGGTCATCATTATCGGACGACTGCTTCTGTGTATATCTTAGATCTGTGTCTTTGTCTCTGACCAAGTCACTCTCAATTTCTGGTTTGCAGGAACATACTGAAGCAATTAGGGCATGTTGGATGATTGTAGGGATGAGTGAACAGTGTTGGGTAATATACAAAAATTGCAATTTCTCTTCTATGCAAGCCCTAATTCCCATATCTCAAGATGAGCTTAAACCACCATTCCAGAGATAGGCCTCCCTCAGCATTGTATGAATTTGAATTTTGGTTTTGCAGCTCTGTCCATCTACTTGATTATTCCTTATTCATTGCTGCTACAGGGCACTTGGCATCTT
Source organism: Agelaius tricolor (assembly GCF_023055355.1). Lineage (NCBI taxonomy): Eukaryota > Metazoa > Chordata > Aves > Passeriformes > Icteridae > Agelaius > Agelaius tricolor. Next base: position 26,032,323 of record NW_027269269.1, read on the forward strand.
CAGAGATTGTTACAGCCCATTGTGATACCCATCTTTAAGGAAGTAAATCCCAATGCTCGATGCACCATTTATGTTGCTAAGTGTCTGCTGTCCCACTAAAGAAGAAGTGAGCACGTATTCTTGGTCAGAAGCTGCAAACTCATTTGAAGCTACTGAGGGAAGACTAAGACTACTGATATTGTGCCACCCAATTTGAGGAAGAGAATCTGTAAGGGTAAATTTCTTGTATGTATCTACCGGAAAACCACCGTGAGGCATCATGTCTCCTAGGGAATGTAGTAAATCCAGCAGATAAGCCAAAGCAGAATAATTGATGTAGAGAAGGATCTCCAAATAGAAGGGTTAAGTCCAGTGCAGGCACATTCTGTTTGGAGGGAAGTGTCAATAGCATTCATCAGTCTGGGGAGAAGTCTGTGGAGATAAAAGCTTTCTATCAGTTCTCGTTGAAATTTTTGATCTGGAGCTCCCCACAAGGGGCAGTTGCTTGACTGCATTTAAGTTTTGCGTGCAGGAAGACTTCTTAAGGATCGAGAGGGCACCCAGGCAAAATGCATGGACAGTGTCTGACATGAAGGGAACACATGAAATAGAAAATTGTCTTGGATGGTATAACTCCCAGTTTTTTGTAGTTTCTGTTCCTCCTTGATCTAGGACATTCAGCCATTGGCATGTTCTGGAAGGGGAAGCTCAGACCACTGGTAGAAAGAGGAGTCTTGAGCTCTTAGGAGGTGTACAATCATGCCTTCTCAGGAGCTTTCCAACCCAGTATACTATAGAGCTAAAAGCAGACTGACCTGATTTTTTTGCAAGGCATATCTGGGGCACACTTGATACCATGCAGGGAGGGAGGGATTTTTTTTTTTTTTGATGAATACCTTTTCCTTTCATGGCAGCCTCAGAAACCCAGAAACCTCAAATGGGAAGAAATTGAAATTGTGATTCTTGAGAAGGATGTGCCTTTCCGTTGGAGTGGAGACTGAAGTGTATCTTTAAGAAGATACTTCAGCCAGGAATATTGAGCTTGGGAAATAAAGAGAATAGTGAGTCCTCCAGACTACGGCTTATGTGGGACACAGGACCTCAGCAGGGAAGTACAATAACAGAATTGTTTACTTTCTTTAGGCATGTACAGGTATCCATGCTGTGAACATTATAACTTTTTTTTGCTTCTGCATCTCTGCAGTAAAAGGTGGTAAAAATTACTGTGCCAAAACCCAAGTATCAGAGGTAATTCAGACTGCGTCCCCATAAGCCATTGTGAGGCAGCATATGAACCTCACAAGGCACTAGTTGGCAGAAGAACTCTCTAATTGGATCCCAGACTGTTGTAAATCAGTGGGAAAATACTTCTCATAACTTGACTGGTATTTTAGTTTATCATCAGTTAATGTTGCCTCTTATAGGGTCTCAAAATATGCCACAGTGCAGGTTCTTCAGTGAATTCATTCATTAGAGGACCAATCACTGCCAATGGCAAAGCAGGTATTCATCAGTTTTCTTCTCCTTGCCTTTTGCTGCTGGTGAGTTCTTGCCATCCCCATCGTGTCTTCATTTCAATTGTTCACAGTGACACAAAATGTCTCCTGCCTGAGGTCAATCTCCCTCTGATAAAAGTCTTCCATAGAAGCAGTCAGGCTGGAAGACAGACAGGTATCAAAACATGAGCCTTCAGAAAACGGTGGCAGGCTGTCAGTTCCCATTAGCTAATACTACCTGGGCAGCCTGCTGACTCTTCACCATTGTAGGTGGGAGAGAGAAGTTTTAATGAGCAGCAGAGGGAGTGGAGAAGGGAAAAAGAAGAAAGCAGTTTAGATTAGAAGTGATACTTCTGGTAGTGGGTGACAGACATATATGTGTGCATGTATATGTCCACATTGGAGTAGTTGAGATCTGGTTTGTATCAGTGCAATTTCACTGATTTCACAGAAGTTGCTCCTGATGTTTTCCATACCAGTGCTGGAGTGTGTTGGATTGGGTCTTGGTGCAAAAGCACCCTCAAACATCTATCAAACTCACCAAGTAAGAAGGTGTGTACTCCTCTGTGGAGGTCATAGCTAGGACTAGCAAGAGCAAATCAGGAATGGGATGTATTCAGCTGTGAAATAGCCTCCCAAGGGCAAAGGTAGAAGAGTAATTTCCCAGAAAGTTTAAAGACTAGTTGGCCAAAACACTATTAGATATGCAGCAGAGAACAAACCTGCCTTTCCGAATGCCCCCAGCCCTGGAAGATAGAATAAGTGTGCAAATGATTCTTCTGTCTCTAGAGTATGTGAACATCTGAGATCTGAATTGCTGCAGGTCCCATTCTTCTCCCTAGCATTCGACCTACATTTAAATTCTAATTGACTTAGAGTGAAGACTCATAAAGCTTTCTCTGTTTTGCCCAGATGCTGAATCCTCAATGAAAATATAAACTGTGTCATTACATATTGGGTGGATGTTGAGCATAAAGGAGCTAGTTTAAGCTGAAAATTGCACAGCTCATTCCAATTAGTCATTCTGCATATGAAGTGCTTGCAGTGACTATACTTTTAGAGAGGAAAGACACTAATATAACTAAATACATCCCCACTGGATATTTTTATTCCCACAAAAGTTAATGTTGGGCTAGTGATGGAGATGTTATGTGCCTTGTTTGGTTTTCTGGACAGGTGCAACATCTTCCTTCCTATGGAGAGCCATTTTTACTTCTTCAGGAAATACATTGTCTACCAGGACCCTGAGTGCACTAACTGGACCTTGACCAGTCTCTGCAAGGGTATCCACCTACTCTCCATGTAAGCTTAGGTCTGGATCAGCTTATTAGGTGTTCCTGTCTTCAGCTGGGTCTCTGGTGTCACCTCTTGGATGGACCTTGGACCTGGGTGCTATGTAGCATATCTCTAACTTCATCCCTGGCCTTGTTTTCCTGCACGGACCCTGGATCTGGTTCAGGTTCATCTGGGGCTGTTGATGAACCATGACACCAGCATCTGGCATTGCCCACACTCTTCAGGTCCTAGGGGACTATGCTGAACTGGTGAGGACACAGCCGGGATCACCCCCAGCATACTGCCAGTACAATCTATGTGACTGTGCAAATTTTGGCTGGAACTTACCTCACTGAGCTGTATCTTTCTAATAGGTGTCTAACCTGAGGAAGTCTTGAAATGCTTGGAATGAATCTACCTCTCAAAATCACTCTCTATTTATTGACTATGGGGTAAGGTTAAAAATAATAGAATCATAGAATCCAAATATTTTGGGTTGGAAGGGACCTTAAAGATCATCTAGTTCCAAGCCCCATGCCATAGGCACTTCCACTAGAGCAGATTGCTCAAAACCCCATCCAGCCTGGCCTCAAATACTTCCAGGAATGCTTACATCAAATGTTTTATTTTGGGAGAGTAAATTAACTGAACTACTGTCCTTACCAGCTTAAAATTGATGTGTAAATTCTTCTGTAGTTTGTTTTCTTAAGAAAATTGTGTTTATGCCTCTACTGACAGCCTGATTCTCATTATCTCTGGAAGAGCAAATAGGGTTATGTTTGTGTAAGCAGGAGGAGAGCTGGATCAGCATTAAAGGTTTTGAGTAACCTGAGACAAAATAGCTGCTTTCACATTACTGTCTGTCACTAATAAGGTGCTTGTTGGCTTCCCAGTCTTTCTTTGGCTGAACACTAAAAACTCCAGTTCAATTTTAAGCATCAGAGGGAACCTTCCATATTGGTGCAGCTTGCTTCATGTATTATAAGAAATTATTAGAAGCATTTTTCTCTGTTTTGCTGTCCATCCTCAAGGGTTTCCCCACAGAATATTCACCACAGGGAGGAGATTGTAGCATGCTGTCGGGATTTTATTCAGTGTTTGACTATTACACTCTTAAGATCAGGGTGGAAATTTGGATTGTAAATTCTGTCTCTTGAGTTTAAAAGGGTTTTGACTCTTTATTTATGAAGAAGCAGCCCCTTTCCTGAGCCAATAGAGCTCTAGGCAGCTCCTGGCTAAAAGAAGAAAGATGTCTCCAGCCCCTTAACTGGAGCACTCTACATACAGTACTATAGTGTTGGCATTAAGGCTCAGGAATGATCAGGGAGATAGCTCTCTGAGCAACTCTGGTAGCACATTTCCACTTCCCTAGGAGATTTGGGATTGCTAACACCCAAATCTTCTGGTGTTTGGCAATGCAAGGGCCTTTGTCCTCTTTTGCTATCCTTTGTGTCTGGACTTCTGAGAGGTTTGACTTCTTCCTTGTTTGGGGTGCAGACAGCACACACTCAAAACCATTGTGTTTGCTCCCAAAACTGCTGAAGATCAACAACCAATGCAAAGAAGAGAAGGAAGTAAATATTTTCTGATGTTAGGCTTGCCTTGACCTGTCTAGGGCCCCAAGAAAACTGTGGGCGACTTCCATGCTGCTGTTGACTGTTGTGCAAGATAGTCAAATACTGTGACAGACAGCAGAATCAAAGTCTTTAAATAGGTTAAAAAAATAGGTTGCACCTCATCCACAGGGCATAAAAGGAAAGGAAAGAAAAAAGAAAGCTGCCATCTCCCTGTTCCTCCAGAGCAAGTAGCTGGCTGTTGGCAGAATTTCTCTGCCTGAAGGCACCACAATATAACATGTCTCATAATGGCTGCACACCTCCTGCTGTGAGCAGTGGGATTTGGAGAAGAGGTACCCAGGCTAGCAAGGAGAGCAGCACACACAGCTGGCTTCCAGCTGCTGTTGTCATACTATTACCTGGCACTGCGTCCTCATCACCTCATGAAGGTGAGGCAGAGCTCCTCTGTCAGCCAGGCTGTCCCTGGCTCATCCCACCATGCCATCTGTGGGTGAGTTTTGTCTCATCTCTAGGTCAGTACAGGAGCAGAAAAAACAAAATGTTTGTGATGGGCAAACAGTCAACACTGTTGAGCTGCTCCTGGTACAAAGCAGTGGAAAAGCTGAGGCCAGCCTGACTGAGTGGATCAAAGGAGGCAGGAGGGAAAGAGTTTACTCTCCTTTAGAGTAGAGAGGAAGGTCACTCCTGTGTTTGGTACCTACTGGGGATATCTAGATCCAATACTATGCTGTGCATCAGGCTTCCAAATAGCTTTGGTGGTAAACTTTCTGACACTCAACTCTTCACTTGTAAGGCTGCATGCAGAAGGCTTGCAGACCTTGCAGAGTTGGGACATGCACCTGTCAGGTTCTCAGAAGTGATCTCATGTTATTATCACGGGTAATGAACATACAAAGCCCCACTGCACAAACAGGTGGTGTTTTCTGCTTTAACTGGAAAGCTGCAGTAATAACAAAGGGGTTTGATGGCAACCTCCTTCCAATTTCTGCTTAAATACTACCCTCTTGTTCTGACTATCTTTATATCCATCTTTATCCTGACTATCTGCAGAAAGATTCAAATTGGGAGAATATCCCAGGGAAGAAGTGCTATTGGTACTAAGGCTGTTATTTGGGTGGTGGGGACAGGGAACCAGAGGCTGTATGATTATGTGAGCACGGCAGAGATTGTTCCCCTGTATTTGGCACTGGTGAGGCTGCACCTTGAATTCTGTGTTCAATTTTGGACCCCCCACTACCAGAAAGATGTTCAGGTGCCCAGTAATGTCCAGAGACAGGCAATAGAGCTGGTGAAGGATCTGGAGCACAAGTCTGATGAGGAGCAGCTGAGGGAGCTGAGGTTGTTTAGTCTAGAAAAAAGGATGCTCAGGTGAGACCTTATTTACAGCTATCTGTAAGGAGGCTGTAGTGAGGTTGGGGTCAATCTCTTCTCACAGGTAACAAGTGGTACAATGAGAGGAAATGGCCTCAAGTTGCACCAGGGAAGGTTTGGATTGGATATTAGGATATTATTTCATAACTGAGAGTTGTCAAGGCCTGGAACAGGCTGCCCAGGGAAATGGTTGGGTCCCCATCCCTAGAGGTATTTAAAAAACCTTTAGATGTGGTGTTGAGGGACATGGTTGAATGGTGGGCTTGGCAGTGCTAGGTTAGTGGTTGAACTTCATGGTCTTGGAGGCCTTTTCCAACCTAAACAATTCTATGATTCTGTGGTGTAGCTAAGGAAGGGGTGAGGAGCTAGTCTGCTTTGTGTACCTGGGAAACCCAGTCAGAGTCCTTGTCATGGGGACGGTGCAGGGGTAAGAAGCAAAAAATCACCTTGATTGCAGTGGAGAAAATCTCTGCATTTTGCATCTTAACTGAACAGCAGGGGGGTCACACCAAAGATCCTGTGATGTCACTACTATGCCATAATGCTGTAAAGAGTGAGGAAAAAACAAAGTGCTTTTCCCTCTCTCACTGATACAAACTCTTGGCTGTGTAGGAATCTATTTTTCCAGGTGAGGTTAACAGGGAGAGGCTCAGCTCTTTACCTCGCTCTGTTTCCTTTAATGAATTGGGGTCTTCCTCCACTGTACACACAGCCAGAGAAACAAGGGAATGTGTGCAATCAGTTCTCACTCAGCTGGCCAACGAGATGTGAAATAGGTTCCAGGGTGGGTGATACCCTTGAACGAAGTCACGCTGACTTGTTTGCTGTGATAATGTATGGACGCTCCTTCCTTTAAAGGCTCCCATGTAATTGAGCCCTGGTGCCTGGTAACTGGGAGCGAGTGAGTAAATTGTTACTTCCTAATGCAGGTTAAATGCTGCAAGCCTTGTTCACAGCATCTTATCCAACTGTCCCAACTGCTCTCCTTGCCAATGGAAACATGCCCTTCAGGGAAGCCCTGAGGCATGCAAATGTCAGAGGCACTCCTGCCTCCTCTACAGGCATCCCAAATACAAAGTGTTTTCTACTGTGGAAGTCATGGTAGGCCACTCTGGCTATTTCCCCTTTAGTCTGGGGCATTCTCGCTCTGCAGCTCAGGCTGTCACTTCCATTTTTTGCTTGGCATGCACTGAAGCAGCCTTTTTTCCCATTGACAGCTTTCCTCGCTCCGTGTGTTCTCTCCTCATCTTGCATTTATTTCTTCCTTTTTCTTCTCTCACTTCCTGTTGTCCATTTTTATTTTTTCACCTTCTGCTGAAGTACAAGCCTGGGGGGTTTGCTGCTGGGTACTCTTCCTAGTGTGTCAGTCATTCATATTACCCACAGTAAGTCACTTTTCCCACCCTATCTCATTAATGCTTCAATTTCTGCATGGATATATTTAGGATGATAATTAGGTGTTTCACCAGTGCAGGAATTAGAGGGCTTGAACAGCACACTTTGAGGTCCTTGATAAACACTGATAATGAAGCCCATGCAGTCAGGCTGTGGGAAGACACACAGTAGAATAAAGGCTGCCCCTGGCACAGACTAAAACAAACCCCATTTTCAGTTCCCTTTCATGATGGACTTCACAGACTTTGGTAGCCATGGTGTCCAAGTAGATAATGTAAGGGGGAGGAACAAACACCAGACTTTTACTCACCTTACTGTTCTTTGAGCAGCCACATAAAGCTTCCTCTTGTCAATACCAACTGGTTCTCAGAAGCCAGCCTGGGGGTTGGTGTGTGCAAATTAACTTAATTTAATTTAATGTCCATTAACACAAACTTTTAATTTAAGGTTTGGCTATTGAGAAACAAAAGAAGAGAAACAATGCTACAAACACCGATGGAAACTCCTTTCCAACTGCTACCCCAGACTCAGCCTCACACCAACACCTCTCCCTCTACCTCGAGACCACTCTTGCCTTCTTTGACCACTTTATGTTCAGTCCCTGCAAGTCCCTTGGTTGACACAACACCCAGTGCAGAAGACTGAGTTGGTGTGTGATGGTTTCTTGTTGCTGCTCCTAGTTTCCTACCTTTGTTTTCCCTGCTGATTCCTTCTTACCCTTTTCCTGCTCCTGTCTAGGTCCTTCATGGGCTGCAGTCCCTTCAGGAATGTCACTGCTCCAGTCAAGGTCTCCCATAATCACAGTATCTCCAAATTACCTCCCAGCACAGTATGCCTACATCTAAGAGCTGTTCCCAGCCCTTTCCACAGCAACATCCCCTTTCACATGCATCTTTCTGTATCTGCTTCTCTGTCCCCTCCTCTGTCTCCTTGTGTGCATTCTCACACCTTCTCCCATGCTTCCTCTTGTTTCTTCTGTCACACTTCCCTGTATGTCCCTTCTGGAGTCCCCTGGCCCAGTGGTGCCACCCTCCTCTATCCCTGCTGGGGCAATAGAGCTGGGACTACCCTGACTGGCCATGGAATTGGGGTGCAGTGGATCAGTGCTGGTTGTTGTAGAGCTGATGGGACAAACTGGGACTGCTGGGGGATGACCTGTTTCACCCAGGGTACCTGGTGCCCTCCCCCAAAACCAAAACTTGACTGCTAGGGCCAAAAAAGGGTGTATGGCAAAAAGGAGGACAGGATGCCAGCCCAGCTCTGCTTGCCCCAATGGTGCAGACAGATATCTGTGGGCACTGTGCAGCTGCTGAGGAAACAAAGCGAATCTGAGTGGGTCACTGGCTAATTGCTCAGTTCTATGATTCCTCTTGCAGCTCTTACCATGTGCTTTCTGTCTCATCAGAGAATCAAAACCAGGGCGCTTTTGCAGCAGTCTCCTGGACTTAGAGCTGTTTGCTTTGTATTTTTCAGGCAGTCACTGTTTTTGGGTGGGAATATCAGCTTTTATTTTCCCCTTTTGCCACCCTGATCAGTGCTTTGTCGAGTGGGATGGAGTTTCTCAGCTGGCAGATGCTTGCATGAGAAGGGCGGTTTTGCAGAGGGCTGTGCAGATGTTAACGTGTCAGTCCTTCTCCAAAGTGGAAGTGACATGCCTGTCAAAGTCGGGCAGAGCACAATGCCTGGGAAGGTGTGGGAGCAACTCTGCTAATGTCAGCTGAGCTATGCCAAAGCAAAAACAGTGCAAGAGAATGGAGGATAAGACACACTGAGAGCAAGCAGAGGTACTATACACTAGCTGGGAAATAAAAGCTTCATTTTTCATCCTATGACTGACAGGCTTACCTTCATCTGTATCATCCCTATAATAGATGTTGACCTCTTCACTCTATCAATGGGGTTTCAGTTGACAAATCCTGCCTCTCCCTCCTTCCCAGGCAGCGTGTTCAAGAAAAACAAGGCTGTTTCATCAACTTTGGCTTGTTGTTTCAAAGAAAATTAATATTGCATGGTCGTGGTGACAGTCAGTCCTCTGAACCCAAAAGCCTGTTGGCTAATTTCCACCACAGTTGGTGGAGGAGTTAGAGCCTCAAGGCTACTAGGGCTCCTATGCATTTTGTGCAAAGTATGACCCAAAAGAAAATAAAGCCTCTTTTATTATCTTCATGGAGCAAAAACATGAAAGAATGAGCTCAGTTCTTTTTCAGACATCAGCAAATCAATATAAAAACTCCATCTTTCACAGGAAAGCTGTGGGAAACCAGAAATATGCCCAGAGAAACTTCATTATGCTCTTCATCTTTACCTTTGCTTCCATGTATGTGAGCAAATATAACTCCAAATAACTCCTTTCTCAGTTATGCAGGTACGTGGCAGAACCAGGGATGACTGCAGCAGCAGCCACTCCTGAGGGGAACATCTCACTGTGGGACTTCAGCTGGGGAATTGCTTATGCAGGCTGGACTTGGATTTGAGCACATGCCTCCATATTGCTGCAGTGACAGTAGGCAGAGGGTTTACATTGTTCCTGAAAAAAAAATAAAAATAATTGGGTAGGAGGATGTTTTCTCACTGATGGACAAGTTAAGCTGTATCAAGCGGTGTGTTTGGTGTGCACCCAGTTGTAGCTGGGCTGAAATTATCATCTCCCTGACTTGTTAGTGTTACAGGTGGTTAAAATGAACTGCAGCCACTAAAGTGCTGCAGAACAGCCCTGGGGAAGGTTGTGAAGGTTATTGGGTTTTCCAATGTCCTACTATCTGCCTTCTGTCCCATGTTTCTAGCCGGTACCTTTCATATACAGTTCTGCTTCTCTAGTGGAAGGACTCATCATATCTGTAAAGCTTTAAATATAGAACATGTCCAGAGCAACCTGACACCATGCAGGAGTGAGGTGAGAAAGATAATTTTCTCTTGTCTCTTTCTTTTGTCTCTGAGACCTCCAATCATAACCAAAGAACCAGCAAACAGCAAAAATGTGGAGGAATACACGTTAGGGGTCCTCGTGGGAGCTCTGGCTTTATTGCCTGTGTGCTGGTGAGGACCAGGCCCTTTGAGGCATGCCTGTAAATGAAACAGGCGTGCTTGTAGCTCGGGTAAGTGAGTGGAACATATGCGACTGCTTGGTGGGAATGTCCTGAGCAAGCCAAGTCCTTCCCCTTCACTCCTAGCTCCTTCCAACTATTCCAGCCCTGCACAAACATCTTCTCCCTCTCGTCCTTTCTCTCGCTTGTTCTCGCATCCCAAACCAGGGCCTCTGAGCTCTGCCCCTCCATCTGATCTGTGCTTCCCTGTCTAATGACATGAGCTAATGTGTGCTAACAGATGTCTGAGCGAAAATTAGCCATGGTGTCCAAATCAATTAGACTGGAGAGGCTATGCAGGGACAATTGCTCAATAGGCTGTGTGGGTTGCTTTTTTCCCCCCTTTCTTTTCCTTTCTTTACAAGGGCTGAAATTCTGCAGCCAAGCCCTTGCCTTCCTGCCTTGCAAACTCCACTTCCAAGCAGTCTCCTACCTCTGTGCTTAATGGGTTCTGATCTGGTCTCCAGATGGAGCTGGCTCCACCAGCTGCAGGCGAAGAGCAGCTGCTCTCTGAAAGGAGAGGTACATGCTTCTCCAGAACCTCGCAGCATGGCTACAGCCGGCACGTCAGAGGCGGCTAAACGATCCTGGCGTTTTTCATGTGTTTGCCTGCTTTGCAGGAAAAGCAAATTAGTTTTACAGGATCAACCACTTGTGGAGCAGCATTTTGCAGCTCAAAACAGGGTATGGCACACACAGGCGTGTTGGCTCAGAAGTGCTTGAAACGGCTGGGATTCACCCTCTGTGGGAACGGTTCTTGGAGAGGCTGGGAAGCAGAGGATATGAATCCTTAAATGTAGTTCCCACACTTCTTGGGCAACAGAAGATCTGCTGCTGATGCATGCTTCTTTGTGGCACTATTGTGTGCTGTGACAGAAGTCTGTCTTTTCAAGGACCTCTCAGTAAAGCTCATGACAGGTAGTTACAGATGCCCCATGGAAGTTTTGCCTTTGGTTTTAATTGAACATATTTCTTATGGTGCTTTTCAAAGAAATTCAGAATCACAGGCCCAAAATAAGCAAAGTTGTTTGCCAGTGAAATACTGAGATATATAGAGATTAATTTAGGGGTATGGAGGGATATATATTGATCTTCCCTAGCATTCACTGTCATATCTAGACTAGCTTCCTAGTAGCTATTGATGAATCAGTCCACCCTGTGTGCTGGCCATAGTTTTGAGGACCAGATCTGGCTGTAGTGAATATTCCTGGCCAGAGATGTCTGATTTCCATAAAACTTAAATCTTCTGGGTATGAACTTGTAATTTCGCAGAGTTAAAAACAAACAAACAAACAAACAAAACCCCCCAACCAATCAAAAAAAAAACAAACCTTTTTCTATTAATTTGAAGGCATCTCAATAGCATGTGTATATTCTTACACTTCTCCAAAGCCTGTGGGATATTCCAGGCATTGCTGTGTGCTTCTGAAAGCTAAGCTGCATTTTTGAGCATGCCCAGCAGTCTCTTTCCAGACTGAACTTACCTTGTGCATGAAGTGGAAATACATGACTTGCACTCACCTGTAGCAATAAACAATGGACTCTATTCCTTTTCTGAGATGTCCAAAAGCACATACCATCAAGAATAGTCAAGTACTTAACATATTCACAGAGTCTTTCTGAACTCCTTTCTAGTTTCAACCACTTTCCTTTAGCTACACCTTCCTTTTTGAGACCAAGTAGTTCTTAAGAGTTTACAGGAAAAGTTTTGACAGGTAATTCTTCATCTCAGCTGCTGATACCTCACGAGCGCCTTTCTGCTTGCTCCTACCTCTTGCTTTTCAATACATTTCTTGTAAGATGTTGCTGCATGAGGTTGCCAATCAGTGAACCACAGAAGTATTTACTTTAAGTGAGTAAGTACATCGACCAAAGGAAGTGCCTTCAAATAATTTGTGTGCTCTGCTGAACTGTGGCCTAGGTACATTTGGTCTCACTCAAGTCTTTTTCATTTCTCTGGAAGCTTGTGTCTGGTTTCCTGCCTTGTGTCACCTTTAACTCCATTTTGCTATCACAGTTTCCTGGCTTTTTTCTCCCCTCTCCACAGTTAAGTGTCTGTGTTTCAAATGATGTTTTTCTATTTTTTCCAGTCTGTTTTTTTTTTCCTCAAACTGCATCTCGTTTTTCATTTTCTCTCGCCATTCAAATCTCACTAAGCGTGTTTTTCTCTTGATCTTTTGAGAAGCCTATGCTACAGCAGTGTAGCTGTCCTGTTGAACAGACCCCCTGCCTCTGCTCTCCCTCCTGCCTGGCTCACCCTCAGCCCCATGCTGCGCCCACCTCTTGCCCCCTTCTGTGTGTGCAGTGATGGGCTGTGAACACACACTTGAATTGCACTTGGTTCTGTCAGCCAGCCTTCCCAGTCACATTTATCAAAATTATCCCACAGTTCTTTGCAGAGTTGAGTATTAATAGGGTTCATTTAAAACCAAGACTGTTGCTAATGCTTTTTTTCTTATGTGCTAAATGGGAGGAAACAAGAATTACCCAAACAAGCACGCACACAGAAAGTGTTGGGAATAGCTAACAAGGCAAGTGAAATTGTTAGCAGAGGGGGCACAGAACAGTAGCAGCAGGACACATCTGTGTCAAACACCCCAGTTGTTTTGCCCAGACCTGGTATCAGGGCTGGTGGAGTTCTCCTCTGTTGCCAAGGGTTCTTCCTGTCCTCTGGGCTCTGCTTCAAAGCTGGGAGAAACCTGGTGCTCCTCTTGCTGTAAAGGCTGAGGGGTGAAAATTGGAGGTGAACTCAAGATGGAGATAAGAAGGGAAGCTGGAAGGTTAGCTAGACAAGGTGCAAGAGCAAAGTGATGCCTCCATGTCATTCCATTGTCAGACAGTGTCTTTATTTAGAGTTCCTACAACCCTTTGCTATTCCCCACTGACAAGCTTGAGTGGAAGGAGATAGGAAAAGGGAAGAGAGAACTGCCCTTCATGGAAATACTGAGAATTGCCCATGCCAGTGAGAGTTTACCCAGCACTGATTTGTGCTCCAATAGCTCATGACACAGACCTCCTTTATGGTTGGCCAAACTCATCTACAGCAGCCCCAGTGAACTTGAAGAAGCAGCATCATTTCCTATGGCTTCTAGAGGACAGCTGCTTCCCATGCACCCTCCCAAGTCAGGAGGATGCATATTCTTGTGTCTTAGGGATACCCCACAGTTTGAGAAACTTCTCAGCCCTTTGGTGCCTGCATCTTCTGTCAGGCACCCTGGATTTTTTTTTCTTAGCTACCCTTGTTAAGAGATCAACAGTGGTCAACTGGTTCATAAAGCATTTCCCTTCTGTTCCTTTGGTTTGTCTCCAAAGAAGCACTTATTTAGTATTGTGTTATGCAGCAGTCAGGGATCTTAACACTGTTCATGCTGCTATGTTTAAGAGCAGAGTTTGACCCCCTGCCTTTTGGGAATGGCCAGATCACTGTGCTGGAGAGAAATCCGGTGATGCTCCACAAATCCTTCATGCTGAGCTCCCTCCTCCTTTTTTTCTTGCTGTCTTGACCTTTGATGCTTGGCCAGCTGTCATGCTTAAAACAGCCCAAAGTGCTCTGCACTTCTCACATGGAGATCTCCAGAGAGAGGCAACTTACGCCAGCTGCTTTACCCAAGTTTTTCCTCATTCTGTTCTGCCTAGCCTGGGGAGCTATCCCTGGCTCACGCAAGTGGAGGATCAGAAAGAACATCTCAAGTACATAAAGGCACGATGATCAGTACCTCTGTGCAATTAAAAAGGCTGGTCCAGCCTTTCAGTGCTGTGCTTTATAGTGGCTCTAGCAATAATGAAGCCATAAAAAAGCTGGTGTAATTGGCATCAGTGCAGGCCAGCTCAGTCCTGGAAAAAAAGCATTCATTCCTAGGAAAGGGTAATATTGCTTCTACTATCTTCAGCCTTTGACATATTCTGGGAATCTGTCAGTTGTAAGGAAAGGGAATGGGAACTTAGGGAATGGCAAGGAAGCCAGGAGAAAAGTTTTTGCATTTAATTAAAGTTTGTGTGACAGCAAGAGCTTATGAAAGGTTGTCCAGTTTGACTAAACCAGAAATGTCATACATATATGACATATATGTGCTAACAGTCCTAGGAATGAGTGAATGAAAGGGTTGCCATGAGTAGTCCAGAGAAAGGTGGTCTTTGTTTCTGGGGAGAAGAAGGCAAAAAGAAGGGAGACATGAAGATTTGGCTTCAAAAGGGGAAACAGCAAAGGAGTCGTTTATGACATGAAGGTTTCTGGGGAATTGTATGTAGCAGAGGAGTGGGATGAGAGGAAACAAAAAGCCATGTGGAGCTTTATGGAGCAAAAAAAAAAAAAAAAAAACAGACCCCAAGCAGAGTTCATTTAAATTTGCAGTTTTATAGCTGTTAATGTGATTCCCAGGGAAAAAAAAACAAAAACAAAAACAAACATACCACAGAGTGTTAGCAGCAGTGAAAATAAAGTAAATCACTTAAATGGGAGCAATCATGCTCCCCAGTCTTCCTGTCCATCAGTGGGTTTGACTGCTAGTGTTTGTAAAGGGAATGATGTGATGATTTTGATGCTCCTCATCTCAAGATTTTTCAACACAAAAGTTCTTGGGTTTCCTTTCAAGCCATCTTCATGTAAATCTCCAGCAGCTCCATGGTTCCATCAGACTTACACCTCTATAGCTAAGACTTACTGGCCTCCAGTGCCCCCATTCCCTCTTCTTTTTTGAGATGAGTATTTTAGGTATATAAAATAGGGAAGCAGCTACAGCTTCTAGACTCCTTTTCATATTATACTGTTCCCAGCTAGTTTTACTCTGTTTGGGATTCTGCTAGGATTTCCAGAGGCTGTTTTGACCAAGAAGAACTTGGTCAAGGGGGAAAAAAAGAAAACAAAACACAAGACCTTTCCTGCACAGTTGTTTCACGAGAGGACAAAATTTAATTGCAAAGTGAATTGGGGAGATCAGAGCAGCAGTGGCTGCAGGCAGTGAGGGGGAAGTTCAGTGCTAATAAATGAAATGTCCCTGATCCAAGGAGAGAAAATAATCAGCACAGCTATAGGACAAACTTGGGACATGACACGAGGCAGCAGCACCTGTCAAATTAATAACGCCCCTTTAATTTTGTCCAGCCATCCTATTAAGCCCTTTTCCTGTAGCTCAGTGCTATGAGCCATGCTGACTCAGGAAAATAAGGAAGGAGCTGGGACAAAAGAAGGAGCTCCGGGAGGAGGTTCACAGCATGCAGAGAATTTTGAGAATCTTGTTATTAACTTGTTGTGTGCTGGGAGACACTACAGGCATTCAGCCAGCCTTAGAGTTATGTAGATGCTGGGACAGAGCCCTTTGTCAACAAACTCTGCAGCCCTGCTGCCTTGAGAAGACAGTGCTCCCCAGATACTGCTGCTGGATTTATGCTGTCAGAAATCTTGTGTGGTTGAAGTGCTTCTTGGCATGTCAGAAATGCCCATTGCTTGTCTACAAGTCCGTTGTGGATGGGGAATCTGAGCTTTCTTTCTCCCAAGATCTTTATGGCTGATGTGCTGTACTCCTTATCCTGCCTGTCTACCCAAACCCTCTTCTCCATTTTGTTCTGCAGTGCAATAAGGCTCAGAGATCTGGCTTCAGACAGAGCAGAAGAAAGAAAGGACTGGATTTTTTTTTTTCAAGCTGTGCATAACAGAGCAGTAGCCTTGAGTACACCTGCTCTGTGAGTGGGGGGCATAGGGGCAGCGATGGGAGGGCAGTGATGGGAGCAGACAGACATACACTGGGCCCTGCAAGCGTAATTGCTGGCCTGCCTTTAGGTGAAGAGATTGCTGCTGCCATTCCCACTGGGGCCAATTTGCTGCTGCTGCTCTTATCTCCAATGTTCATCAGGCTGCAGCTACAAACCTCCTTTGTCCGGGAAGTCATCTGAATCTTTCTCACCGCCTCCTATCCTCTGCTGTCAACAGAAAAGGGGACAATGCACGTTTGCCTGTCAGGACAGGGAGAGCTGTTCTGCTCAATTGGAAATCTAGCTTGAGAAGAAGAAAACCTTAGGTATCAAAACTAGTGGTCCACTTACTGCAGCCAGGTGCCCCGTGGTGTGCTTATGTGCCTGAAATCTGGCCCCTTGGGTTACGCTCTGAATTTGTTACTGCACATTCTCTGTGAGTGTTAAAGCACTCGGTTCATAGCGTCACACTTTTAATGTGCAAAAAGTACTTCTTCTCAGACTCTGTGACCCTGGGATCTAAGCCCAAAATTGAAAGCATGAGGCCTCCTGACAAAAGCACTTATGTCCTTTGTGGTTTTCAGCAAGTCTCTTAAATTCTCTGGGCTCCATTGCTTCTTCTTTCTTCATCTCACCAACTTTAAAAAGGGAACTATCCTAACCTATCTTAAATAATGTTATTTTATTCATTCTGTACATAATTTTCTGAGGGGAAAATATATTTCAGGCTGAGTTTCCACATTTTATTGAAGCCCAGTCGCATTTTTTTTTTTTTTTAGTGAGGGTTTAATATATAATTTGCCATTTTGCAATGAACACTATGCAGAGTTAAAGCCATACTTTTGCAAGTGAGCTAATACTTCAGGTTCCTTATTTAGATCTTACTTAAAAAAATATATTCTTTTTAAACCTTGCATTTGGTGGCATTTTTGTTTGCAGACTAAGGAACTTAAATTCATTTTGCGTATTCCAATTACAATTAGTGTTGTGACCACAGGTTCTAGTAAGTCTGTATAAGGTTCCAAATGAAGCCTGAGAGAAAGACTGCTCTATAGTCTACAGTTAAAATGGACCTGATAAAAAGGGAGTGGTACAAAAAAAGATTGCAACTCCCAGTGAGCTGAGGCACATAGAAGCATGCCCAGAATAAGAGCAAATGAGTGGCAGGGCCTGGTTCTGAACTGCTGTAATCAGTAGAATATTCTATTTTTGATAAATTCCTTGTCTTCTCTGTCCCTTGACACCCCCATTCATTCAGAATTTTTTAGCATACATAAGCATACATTTTTTAACGTACATACATTTTCTGCTTCTTTTTTGCCCAATTAAGTTTTAAAGACTTAAATTAAGGAGCTGGAGTAGGCACAGATGGACCACAGGTGATGGGAGAAAAGGACAGATGAAATTACTTAATTATTTTATTCCTGATAAGTAATTCTCTTTGGATTGCTCATTCTGGTTTGTCTTCCCTTACTTTTTTTTTTTTTTTTTTTTGAAAATACAGGTACTAAATGTCAAGGAGCACAGCTGCCATAAGGGATAAGGTAGTCTTTTAAGTATCATGGTCTTCTAATGGGAATGCAAAATTTCAAGGATTCACAGCCATGCAACAGTTAATGTCTTCAAAAGCAGTCCTGTGACCTTCTGTGTTTACAGCAAGGACAGCAAATTCTTGCCAGGCTTTCCAGAGTGCAGGGGGAACACTCCAGGTTTGGGTTACTCAGGGAGCTAAATATCAAACTATTCTCTAAATAACAGCAAGTGGTATAGATCAGCCTCAGATGAAAGCTTAGCCAAATTGTGGAATAGCTTGGAATGAGCCTTGATGAAGTCAGTTTTTCATGTTGCAGTGAGATGTTGTGCAGGAGGTGCTGTATTGCCCATTAGGATTTAGCAAGCTAAGGAATGCCTCTCCTGCTTGTTTCCACATCTTTTGGGTGCTGCAGCAGAATAACTTGTGCTATTGAATATGTATTCTTAGCAATGCTAAGAAGGACCATTCTTCTGTCACATTGTATCTTTCTGTCTCAAACTTTTTTTTTCCTAGGATGTCATTTGTCTCGGTCCTAGGGAGTTTTCTGTCACCTTTTATATCTTCAGCATTACTCTTAAGCATATTGAAATAAAGGAATTTCAGTGTTTTCTTTCCCTCTTCTTCAGTGTGGCTTATTTTCCCTTAAATGAGGGAAACATTAATTAATACATTAATTAATTATTAAAATTATTAATTATTAAAATAATTAATACTTAATTAATACATTTTAACCCATCTGTGAAGATAGGTATGGGGTGGTGTGCCATCCCCAGTACAGATGTATTCTAGATTGGGCCTTAGATGGCATTTCCATGTAGTTAATAGAGTGCCTGGATGCTTTACCATTTCTTGTAGGTGGTCTTTAGACCACCTACAGTTTTACATTCTTCAGTGCTTTGAGTAATTTCCTCCAAAGCTGTGCACTCATCCCGTCTGAAAAGATGTGCAGGTCTCTTCAATCCCCATGATCTTTCCTTACTATGAGCTGCTTGGTTTTTTCTTTTCTTCTGTAGAGATAATGAATTTGTTCCATTATTTTCTTTCTGCTCCTATGACTAATCCCTGTGTACCCCTTTATGTTTATCTGCCCTTATGGATGTTTGCAGCACCTCCCAGTTGAGCATCATCCACCACTCATCAGCAAGCTACTCTTAAGGCTCATTAATGAAGATGTTAAATGAAAACAGACCTCTCATGGTTCCTACAGCCCCTCTCTTACACCTGCTTACACCTTTGCTCTTACATGCCCCTTGTCATTATCCCTTGTTTATGGTTCTTCAGGCAATTGCCAATCCGTGACAGTGCTCCTAACCCAAGACAGATTGAATTAAATTTGCTAGCAGGAGTTCATGAAGCACTGTATTAAACATTGCATCCACTGAATTCCCTTCAACCATGAATTTAAAAACAGTCTAAAAATAGTATCATAGGCCATGCACAGAACATGCTGGACCCCCACAAGTTACAGAGCTGGGGTTTGACGATAGATAATAAATACTGTTAGCGTGATGAATCTGGAAGACTTCCTTGGCTCAGGTCTCATAATCTCCAGAAATGACATTGATTGTGTCGTAATGTCAGGCCTGAGATACCTAATTTGGAAGTTTCACCAGGTTTATAAGCCACACTGGTTTTCCCCTTTGAATTTATAATTTAATTGCTGGTATATGTGCTTTGCATTTACCCTTACTCCAAAAGCAGATTCAAAACTCGATGCTACAGTGCAGGGTGAGAATTGCACAAATGAGGTTCCCATTCTGATCTCATTCAAGGAAAAATCACACTTTGGTATTAATCTTTCCCTGGTGATCAATTAATTCATCATTAGTATTTATTTATTTTCTATGTATCCTACAATCTGCTGACTCTCCAAAGACATGACTTTAAAGGAGTCCCAAGGGATCAATATATGCAAAGTGTAAGCCTAAGGGGAGAGGAAAAATAGTCAATATCTCTGTGATCATTTCCTAAATGGTGTAAGCCAAAATGGAAGTGGTCAGGAAAATATTACTGTTAATGAAAATTCAAAATAGAATAATGAAAGTAGTGATCAGAAAATGTGAGATTACTTCCTATCAGAAGATCAGTTCTTTTGGCATGAAAGCATTTTGCAGGAGCATGGGCCATGCAAAAAAATTTTTGGACCAATGAGTGTCACAACAAATCCTTTTAACTTTCTCGTTTCAATCCACTAATGTCTAAATGTTTAACTGCAATGAGGCAAAAAGGTTTCATTGTGATTGTAGCATTACATTTAACTTTGTTTAGATTGGCATGTTAATTTTGATACCATATATTTATACCTAATGTTGCAAATTGTTATAAAGCAATGAGAGAGAACCCCTCTTTCTGTGCTTTTGAAATACAGACTTCAAACATTTGCAGAGTTAAATGTTATTCAGTGACAGTGACATTCTCTCACCAGGGCAAATGTCACACCCCATAGTGGCAAGAGGCAGCCTTCAAATTTTTCTACCAGCACTGTTTTCCTTTGAGCTCCATAGACTTCTGGAGTCTGCCTGCCTTGTCACATATAATTAGCAGCTGTTGAGTGAATTGATCAGTTAATTTCCATCTCGCACTCAGATGCATTTAATCCATTAGCTGATGATTCGTAGAGATTTTTTTCCCCTTCACATTTCCTCACCTGTGTTTTGTCAATAGTTAAATGGATTGGGTCACCATTACTCACTGCTTTTCCAAGTCCTTTTTCTTTGATTGCCTTCTTCCAGACCACATGGTACTTTAACAAACACTTGGCATCTAGTCATTTAAATGTCATCATGAATGTCACCTATTTTCCTTTATTTATTATTTGGTGTCTCTTCTATTGAACAATCTTTCCAAATAGAAGTCATTCTTCCTTTCTGTAGCCTCTAGCATGATCTAAACACTTCCTTACCATACTTTTATGTGTTGCTTGGTTAGACACAGATAAAGTCAAGCTACCTTTGAGGTGTCCTGGGATCTTCAGCAGTTCCAGGAGCTGGTTCATGGTTGGTTTTATATGGCTTTTTGAGGAAGAGAATGTCCTTGGATAATACTGTTTCTTCTGCAATGTCTCATGTATACAAATTAAATTTTCTAAAAAGCAACGCAGCCCTCCTACAGCTGCGATCACTGCCACCAGGGCCAGTGTCCAGGTTCCAGGACACTATTGATGGTGTAGGTATTGCCATACTCTGACATCCTGGCATTCAGGCTGTGTCCCATTGTGTGTCCCATTGTCTTGTTGTGGGAGGGATGTCTAGGCAATGCAGAGTCAGTGGGGTGCCTTCCTGAGCAATAATGTCCATGAGGGCATGTGTGTGGTTAGAAGTGATTTCTTGTGGGGCAGGATGTCCCTGTAACCTTTCAAGGAAACAGGGATGCTTAAGTGTACCACAGGCCCCTACACGTGGAAAAAGGTCCCCATGTCTGCAGCTCCATCTTTCTATTCCTGTTGCTAAAGGGGGCAAAATTCAACTCAATACCCCTGGCAGAAGAAGACTATGAACAGTGAGACTTTTTTCCTTCTTCCCTATAGTAAGTGAAAATCCATCAGACCATCATAGTCTGTAACCCTCAGGAAGTCTGTGAACTTCATGAAAACCAAACCTATTGTTAGGAGAGTTACATTCCCTGTACGGCACACATACCTTCCCCAGGAAATTGCTAGGTACCCTCACAATGAGAATGGTTGGAAGCCACCAACTTAGATCATTTAAACTAAGTTACACGAACACAAAGATCACAACTCCTGGAAACAAACTGTCCACTTTACTGGAATGAGGGACATGCTCGTAATTTCCCAGTAGGCCAAGCACAGCTTCCACTGTGCAAATGGTGAAGCAGATTAAAGCTGCCCTCAACTTTAATACAGTGCCACAGCCCGAGGGCACTACAGCTGAGCTGATCTGGGCACCAGTCAGATCAGAACGGAACTTGGCTCAACGAGATCCCTGCTCTCATTTGATGTCAAATTGAACGCAGCCAGCAGAGCTCCGCCACTCAGCTCAGGGGACCCCAGTCCAGACAGCTGTGTCGTGGCTGCCTGGCTGCTTGCAAAACAGCAGCCAAACACGAGCTCTCAAAGAGGCTGGGGGTTTCAGGAGCAACTAGCAGTATTTATGCCATTTGTGTATATGTGCATGTATCAGTATGTATCTAACTATAAACATATACACATAGTAAGTATGTTTATGTTTTTATATGTATGCACACAGATATCCACATAAGTTAGTTTTATGCCATATGCGTTATTTCCTCTGCATGGATTTGTGAAATGCTATGCATGTGCACACACACTTCTATCCAAACTTTCCAAATACCTTGAAGAATTGTAAATCTTCAGTGTTTCACTCAGGCTGAAAAGACTAGATTTTCCATTTGTGTGGCCGAGACGAAGTTTCTTCCTGACTGAAAGAAATACCACCAATACTTTTTCCTGAGGAACAAATCTAGGTTTTTTTTCTTTCTCCTTCCTTCCCTCCCCTCCATGAAAGCTTGGGGCATCAGTGGAGCACGCAGCAGCAGAGGCCATGGGAGGAATGAATCTCAGAGTAGGTGGTGTCCTTCTCTTTCCTGGTGCTGTGCCTGGCGCTTGGTTGAGATCAGCTCATTGCAAGGGTCAGTGAACACATCTTGTCACATGAATGTAAACATCTTTGGATGGCCACAAATGAGGTCACAGGGGGTCTCAGGTTGCTTTGGAAATCAGCCTCTGCCACTCTTAGTCCCTGATCAGAGTTTTTGTTAGGAGCTGACCATCATCTGTAAGCACAAGGTTTGCAAAAGTTCCTGTGTGGGAAATGGTGAGTTGGATGAAACAAAGGAGAGGGATAAAGACACAGATGCATTTCTCAAATAATTGGATCAGATACTGTTCAGTTTGGGAAGCTGTAGTTGCAGGAGGAGAAAAATGTAATGGCTGAGGGCCCTGTACCATTGGTTTTCCTATTCCTCAGTCACATGCAGCAGACTTCGCTGGAGTTCTGAGGGACTGGAAGGAGCCTGTGAGCTCCTCTTTGAAGACATACATGGAATCCTTAAAAAGGTTAGTAAGAATCTCCTTAGCTGTGCAGGAAAGCACCTTGGTGCAGTATTTCCGTGGTACAGCCTGTCAAAGCTGTTCACATCTCAGTGCCATGCTTCCAACTTCAGATTCAGCAGAGGACTTTGTCTCCCTCCTGGCTTTCCAGCACAGCCACCCCTCTGTGCCAGAGCTGTGCTCTGCTTTACTTCTCTTCCCTTCACATTCCCTCAGCGATGTGGTGCTGTGCTCTACACTCTTTGTCTCCTTTCACAATGGGGTACCTGGCTTCTTGTTCTCAATGTCTTCCCTCAGCACCTCAAGGGAATTCCTGAGGCACATATGCAAAGGCATGTGCCTGCCCTGTTCCCCTTGGACCCCCAGCAAGCCTCTCCACTGCCTTTCTCTTTCGTGAACCAAGTCTCTGTCTCTATCTCTTTATTGTCTCCAGCAGGACTGGATGGACAGCTTGAATCCAAAACAAGCTTCCCTGCCCAGCTTGATGGGGAAGCACCTCTCCTTCCCCATTGTCACTACTTCCCTCCTGAGGTAACTCATAAATTGCTCTGAGTCTTTAAATGGACTGTTATTTCTTCCTTCCATCAGCACTCTCTCACTCATGACTCACAGTGCAGGTTCAGCTTCAATGAATTTATTGGCATGACAAGGTACACAGGTGATGCCAAAGTTGACAACTTAATTCGTCAAGCGCTACTGTCTTTCTCTCATCTTCACCACACTGTCAGTCCTTTCCTCTTTCCCCCTCCTCAGCTCTCCTTTCTGTCTGTCTTTCTTTGCCTTTCTGTCTGTCTGGCTGTGTCCCCCTGTCTCCCTCCCTTCCCCTCTGACTGCCTCCCCAGGTGATAGTTAGCTATCTCACACTCAAAACAGTCTGTCTCTCTCGACGAACGGAGACGTCAATCAGAGGGCTCACCGCAGAGGGAGAGGAATTGGTCTTTACAGCATGTTGGCTGTTTTCTTGCCTTTGCAGCTTGCATGGAAGCAAGGGCTGAGGGCTGCAGTATTAAACCAACTTACGGAAGCCAAGTTTGCTTTAGGGTTTTTTGGGACTCCAGAAGAATGAGGTGTTGTGCTAGAGGGATAGAAGAAAGGAGAGAAGCCTATCACCCTCAAATGTGTATAGGAAGGTAGAAATATAATTTAAGAAGAAATCCAGCATCTTGACAAAATCCCCCCAGAGGATAAGGTCTCTTTTAAACAGAGTAGCAAATGATCTCTCCTTCTCACCCCCCCCCCTCCGGTCCCATAATCCTTTGTTGGCATGGCAATTGCCAAAGTGTATAAAGGAAGAGACAGATCCCTCAGGTATCTGTCAGCACTAGATACAATCTAGCCAGGACAGTGTGTGTGTGGCATTTAATCCTCCATACATCAAGCATATGCCCAGGATATAATGTCACACCGCATTTGTGCTGCATCCCTTGTGCCTATTTGTCATGAGTGTCTGCGCCCAATCCAGTGGCAGGTTGATCCATCGTGTGATGCCATCTCAGCTATATCTCTGCTTTTCTTCAGGCTTTGGCAGGGTTTTCAGAATTGTGTTCTGATGCAAAGTTTCCTTGTATTTTTTATCACTCTTTGTGCTTTGGTGAAATAATTTTTACCGACTCCAGTATATCATGACCATCAGAAGGGAAAATGTGTTAGTGTATCCTTATCATTCATCAGTATCCCTAACTATTGATTATGTTTATATTCCTGTTTAGATGGCACAGTATTTTGAGGGGCCAGCTCTTTACCTTGGGTTTATGAACCAAA
This sequence comes from Agelaius tricolor, assembly GCF_023055355.1. Taxonomy (NCBI): domain Eukaryota; kingdom Metazoa; phylum Chordata; class Aves; order Passeriformes; family Icteridae; genus Agelaius; species Agelaius tricolor. The sequence continues at coordinate 26,056,511 of NW_027269269.1, forward strand.
GGGCTGTTTCTCTCCTTCTTTGCATTTCTTTTCATGTAAGAGTATTTTGTGTTCTCTTTAATTTATACCAGCAGTGGAGCATCAAGCCTGTTTTGTCTGCCTTGCATTTGCCCTTTTTGTTCTGCCAAGGAACTTTGCAGCATGTTAATTCCTCATGAAGAACATGTGGGGCTTTGCATATATTCTTGTCTTATTCTCCTGCTCACTTGTTGGAGCTGTTGATGGATAAGGCATCATACCTCTAGTGACACCAGTAGGGTACCAGTCTCTGGGGATACCATATATCTTGCACACACTGGTTCCCTAAGAGTGAGAATGAGAGCTGAGCCTTAGAAAGGTGGAGCACAAGTGTGTAAAACAATCACTGAATGTGAGTACCAGACCACCTGAGTGATTCCTTCAGTTTTTTAGTAGTGTTGCTTACCTTGATAGCTGGGCTTTTACAGAGGCTCAGATGTGGATGTGCTGTCACAGTAAAGAGACATGGCTTGTGTTTTACATGGGACTTAGTTTTTGATTCCCTACTGCATTTGGAAATGAATGCAGTTTTTTGTTTGTGTTCTTTGTTGAAAATCAGAGGAGATACCTCATTCCTGCTCTGCAGCCAGTAGCACTGGATTTCTGGGGTGGCAAGTATTTGCTTGCAGAATCTTAGATAAAAGTTGTCTGTAAAGATGTTGTCCCACTAAACACAAAGGTGCTGGCAACCCTTCCGGATATAACCTCATCCTTCTGAATGGACAGTGTAGTCTAGGATGATACTTTAGCAGGAAGGTTGGACCAATGACCCATTGTGACCCCTTCCAACCTTATCCATTCTGTGATTCCCTCAGTTTGTAGCACTAAGAGACCAGCAAACCATTAGCTTTGAAGAGGGCAGCTTTGAACCACTCTGGGGGAAGAAGGCAGTGTTTTTATGTGTCCTAGCAAAGCTGCAGACTACAAGGAATAAGCCTCATTCCTGGCAGTCTGGGAGAAATTCTCCTTTAATTGAAATGGCCCCAATTCAATGTCATACGTTTACAGAACAAAGCTTTTGGGATTCATCCCTTCCCTCCCTCTGAGATTGTCTGCATGTATGCAGCACATCTTTACCACACAGCAAAGCTTGGAAAGGGAAATTCCAAGGTGTCAAGGTGTTCTTGCACATGGCTGAACCAAAACAGTGCACTCTCTTTTGGCAGGGAAGCTCCAACTGCAGAAACTGTCCTTCTCAGAAACCTTGGCTCTTGGTTGCTTTGTGGGAAGGAGATCACCACAATCACATCTCATCTCTAGCCAGCTGCCTACTTTGTTCAAAGATACCTTTACTTCAGGAGTACTGCATTTGGTTTTTCTTCTTTCCTGCTGGATCAGACTTGCATAGATGAGCATTTCTGGCAGGAGGGATTTTTTGCCTTGAACTCTTTGGCTTTCCCTTCTCAGATGGCTGATAACACCCTGGCCTTTAGAAATGAGGCTGCTGCAGCTATCACCAAGCTCAACAATGGCTAGCAAATGAAGGTCTCACAGCTGGCATTTCATAGCTGTGTGTGGTGGTAAAGGCCAACATCTCTGGATCCAGAAATAGCGACAAAGCAGTCCCAGAAAGCCAATTGTATTGGGCTGCACCCAAAGCAGCATGGCCAGCAGAGTGAGAGAGGGGATTCTGCCCCTCTGCTCTGCTCTGTGAGACCCTCACCAGGAATGCTGCATCCAGCTCTGGAGTCCTCAGCACAGGGAGGGCATGGACCTGTTGGAGTGAGCCCAGAGGGGGGATACCAAGGTGATTAGAGGGGTGGAGCATCTCTTCTATAAGGAAAGGCTGAGAGAATTGTGATTGTTCAGCCTGGAGAACAGAAGGCTTCGAGGTGACCTAATTTCCAGTGCCTTCCTGTAACTAAAGGAATCTTACAAGAAAGATGGAGGAGAATATCGACATGAGCATGTAGTGACAGGTTGGGGAAGTGGCTTCGAACTGAAAGAGGTCAGTTTTAGATTAGGTGTTAGAAAGAAATTGTTCACTTTGAGAGTGGTGAGGCACTGAAACAGGTTGCCGAGAGGTGTGGATGCCACATCCCTGGAAATGTTCAAGGCCATGTTAGATGAAGCTCTGAGAAACCTGATCTAGTAAAAGATGTCCCTGGCCACAGCAGGGGAGTTGGAACTAGATGGTTTTAGGTTTAATATCCATTCCAACCCAAGACATTCTGTGATTCTTTGTAAAAGTCCCAGTATGGATTATTATCTTTGTTCTCCATACTTTTAACTGAAAGCAAATCCAGCATTTCCAAAGTGCTGCTGTAGCTTTCTGCTCCTCCAGAATCCTGAAAGGAATCTTGAAAGGTGGTTACAGCAAGCTGTCCTGCTCCATTTTGCTCACTTCAATGTGTGAGAAAGGAAAGCCTGCTAATAAAAAATATTCTACATGTACCACATGCATTTGATTTGAGTGAGAGGCTTGTCACTGCAAAGCTGCCTTGGTTGAAATTGAGCCAGATCCTTGGGTATGTGGTATCCACAAGACACTTTGAGAGCCATATTTATCACCCTGTGGCTTGTCAAAGAGGATGTGGGATAAACCATGGGCAGTCAAGGGAATCTGAGAACAGCCTTTGGAGAGAGATGGCCTCTGTGTGGATGTTCATCAGTGCTTCATGATGGTTGTTCTGTTGGTTGTACGCTGTCCCTAATGAGCTGAATATAAGCAACAGCACAAGATCTGAAAACAAACAAACAAAAAAATTGGCTCTGTTTCTGTAGCCAGAGTGGGGTATTAGCTGAAATTAAATTACTTCCCCACTTGCCTTATTAGGACCTTCTCTGGACCTGTACCTCTTGCCCTGGAATGACATAGGCTTTTCTCTGTTATTTTTTCCTCCTCATACCTGGCCAGTGCTCCCAAGTCTATGTCCCAAAGAAGGAGTTAGCAGGCAGGAGACAAGGGCTGCTGGGACTCAGTTTAAAACCCATAATCTTGGGGGTTTTCTTCTCAACTGACTAATAAAGCATTCCTGTTCTGGCTGCAGCATTTCCTTGAAGCCATCACCCATTCTTGCTGTAAAAGGACTTGTCCAGAGGTGCACAACATCATAGGAGAAGCTCCCTTGACTCTGAATCAAGCCCTAGAAAGGCTGCATCTTAGGACTCAGCTGTGTGCCATATACATCCAGCATGCTTAATGTTCCTGTGAAAAGGTTCTTCTTAAGAAAATTCGCAGAAATGTCTTTGGAGGACCTGAACACTAAGGACTAACTTTTCTTACAGGATTTCTCTTCCAGGATGGCTGATTATGTCTGCAGAAAGAAAGATTTTGTATTGTTTCAGTCCCATAAGTAAATACTTACCAGATTTAAAAAGAACCGTCTAAAGGAATATGTAAACACACTTGAAACAAAGACCAAAAGCTGTGTACATCTGCAGTCCTTAAAATGTTTGGGATTAGGTGGCATTCCAAGAGTTAATCCCTGGGGATTAGCATGGCAAGCACTTCTGTTGTTGTTTACACATGTCCTGTGAGGAAGGCTGTGTTGTCACAGCAGGCTCCTCTAGGAGGGTTGGCCATAAAGCTCTTGAAGTCAGTTTTACAAGCAGAAAGAACCATAGCAGCACAAACAAGTGCAAGTGCAGAGAGCAGCGCTTTAAAGACAGGAGCTGCAGATGAGTGGCATAAATTCAGTATGCTAATAGAAAAGAAAGGGAAGGGTTGTAGCAAAGAACTTCATATGCAGAGGTGCATATCTGGTGATAAGCAGATATTGGGCATATGCCTGGCTTGTGTTTTGTGCTTTCATTGACATGCTGAGCAGATAACTGAGAACCTGCTCTCCTGAACTGCATCAGGATCCAAAAATGTGGGTTCTGTAAACCTGTGCTTGGGGAGGGCACACCAAAAAGCCAGATGTGGGTGAAATACAATCAGCACTGGGTAAAAGCTGGAGCTTAGGCTCAGAGCTGGAGCTGCTTTAGAGTGCAAGGCTGGCATCCAGTTTTCAAGTGGAGGTGCTGGGCTATGAACAAGAGCGAGACTGCTTTTAACTCTGACCTATCCTGTCACCTTAGTGCACTGATAAACAAGGCTGGATTGAGACTGAAGATGTTCTTTTCTGTGTTTCTCTCAGTGTGGAAGCTAAATAATTTCTCTCTTGAAAATTTAGTGGAGACAAGTTTATAAAAAGTAAAATCAGTGATAATGAGTGTAAGGAATTGAGCCCAGTTCTGTGCTGTCTTTTCCAACAGCTCAGGAATGGGACAGTGCAACACGTTCACACACTGTGCTGCTCTCTGCTAAGAAAGAAAGAATGTACTGGAAGGGCTTTACATGCAATGTTATGTGGAAAAAATAGTCCAGACACTATTGGATGAGGCAGAGCATTCCTTTAAACAAAATGTTTTGGCTTGTAAGCTCTTACTCTTCAGTGTGGTGTGCTCTGACACGCTACCCAGCTCATGGGTAGCATTGCACATGGCTTTGATTTACAGGATCCTGTCTGCTTCTCTGCTCCTAGGCAGTGCAATATGCACAGTCCCCATGTGGATTTTAAACAATTTCCTGCCTGGCGTCTCAGCGGGTGAGGCTCCAGCTGCTTGATGGGGGGAGCTCACCAAGATGCAGGCCCAAGTTCGCAGCCCCTGTGCCTCTCTTTGCCTGGCCTCTCTGGGCTTCAGCAGTGATGCTTGATGGAGATCAGCTCGAGTGGCGCAGAGCAGTGGGGGAGCACACTATGGGTTGGGAACTGCAGATCTTTTAAAGCGGTTTCCATGCTCTGGCTGTCACAGACTCTTCCCTAAAGGCCACGTGATGAGGCACTCCCTTTCAGACAACATAAAGAGGGAATTTTTACACCTTGTGGAAACTCTGTAGTGTATTTTGAGAGGTTTTTGTTTCCCAGGGGATTAAAAAACAAAACCAAGCCTTCAGCGTTTGCCTCTACTTCACAGAAGCTTTAATGCTGAGCGAGGTATTGGCAGAGTGAAACAAGCCTAGCAGAGTGGAAGGTCAGAACGCTCTTTCAGAGTCCACTCTCTTTAATGAAGTTCAACAACTTCCCTCTCTGCCCTCTCGCTCTGCTGACAGCTTCGTCTCCCTCTGGCTGAGGCTGCAGCGTGAATCAGACCGTAAAAAACACATCTTGGATCTGATGTCACATTTCTTCTGTAGAATGCTTCAGAAACATTATCATGCCGCATCCCAAAGGGTGTCTGAATTTTACTTTCCAGCCCTCAGCTTGCTCCCTTTGCGGACTTTAGCATCAACAAGCTGTTTCTTATTACGGCTGTAAAGAGCTGTGATTAGCCTGCTGCAAGCATAAGAGGGAAATTAAACCATTTAGTTGTGTTTAGCAGCTCAGCCCCTTCTTCAGGTTCTCTTTTCACCACTAAACACTTTAACTAAACAATGACTAATGAGGCCAATTTGCTGTCAATTAATTGCCCCAGGAAAGGACCCCTAATTGTGGTGAGCAAGGTGGCTGTTCTAAAGTACTGAAGAACCATATGATGGTCAGCACCCCCCCTACCTCTGCTTTGGGGCTTATTAGCGTTTTATATAAAGTGCTGTTAATTGGGATCTGGGGACAAGGAAATAAGAACTCTCAAGGCTAATTGATAGGCACCTGGGGAGGGTTTTAGTGGCTGCAAAGTTCCTTTGACTTTGGAGAGAAGTCCTGATGTTTTCTTTTTTTTTTTTTTTTTTTGCCCTGAGAGCTGGTGACTCCTGTGTATTAGTGGGTGGGACTCTTAATTTTAGCCAACAGATGGGGGTCCTACTAGCCTACAGAGAGGAAGGAAATAGGCTGGGGGAAGCAGCTAATGAGGATATATGGAAGGAATTGAGAATTTTTCCATTTGTATCCAAGGTGCCCTTTTTCGGACAAGCAGTTAGACCACTTAAATGAAGCTTATGGGCTTTCTTAGGCAGTTGCAATACTGTTTGCATCTGTGTCTTGGAGGTATTAAGTATCTTTTGCTGTATTATAGGTCTGTAGACTGGGAGTAAGAGCTGTATTTTTTTAATGATTTTGTGACTTATTGACAAAATACTGTACTGTTGAGCAGTCTTGGAATTGTAGACTGGGGAGTAGCTGCCCCCACAGTGGTAAGCTCCATCCAAGGGTCTTAGGTGTAGGACACTGTTTACCCAGAGGGAAGAGTCCAGGCATCTGACTGAATGTCGTGTGAGTGCATTTACATGGCTCAGGGTTTTCTAACTAGGTGTCCACTCTCCCTCTGTTTGCATTTTTTGTTGTCATACCCGACTTGAGTTCTTAGTCCTGTGCTTCCTGCCCTTTTCTCAGAAACCCATCCTCCTGCTGCACTGAGGTATCCTGTGAAGCGCCATGAAAGCAGAGTGCCATCAGTGCAGGAGCCAGGGACTATTGCCCCCAGCCTGTGAGTACCCCTTGTACAACTTCTGCTAAGCAGTGGTTCCCACTCCTGCCACTTTGTGCCTGTGCTGTGTCTAGGTGCTCTGGTCAAAAGACAGGGATTGGAATTGTTTGGGAGCTGTGGCATAGGTCAGGTTCAGCATAACAACGTTAGGAAAAGATCTCTAGAAGCAGTGCTTTAGCAAGGGTGGCCTTGATGCTTTCTTGTGCCATCCCCCATTGCACCCCTGGAAGGGCACTAATGAGCTTGTCTCCTGCATGTGAACTCATGTCTCTTAACCTTTGGGCTCACTCATTTACTGACATTAGGGAAGTAGCACTGCTCCTTGCCTCCTTCCATAGCCTTGAATCAGAACACTGATCCAGCCCGCCCACACCATCCCAGGTAATATCTCAGGAGGAGTTTCGAGCTCTGAAGGGCTTTGGTCATAAAAGGCAAGGATAACAGCAGCAGATGTTTGTGTGTTTGCTTGTTTGTGGTTTCCTTGCTGCCTCGCGTATGCAGCCCCTGGTCTGTAATAACTGCTATAGCGGGTGTTTTTGTGGAAACAAATCACCTGCTTTCATCTGGAGAGCAACAGTGATTGTGCTAGGGGAGCATGATCTATTTTTCATGTCTCAGTCTTTCTTATTATTTAAATTAATGTGAGTTGCACTTGTCACGAAGTGAAGGATTGACGGCAATTAACTAGAACAGCCTCGGTGCAAACTGTTTCTGCACAAGCTAGTTCTACCCAGCTCTGTCACTGTATCTTTCTTGGGACTTAAAATCTGCCACACCAGCTCTGACCTTGTACCCCTCCTGCCCTGCTGCCCTCCCAGTCCAGGGCACCCTACAGTATCTCTGCCCTTGTCTCGCTCCTGCCTTGCATCTCTCCTTCTCTTCCAATGTGAGCTTCTCTCATGGAGAATGGCCACTGGTTACTTTGGGATTTGTTATTTGCTGTCAGTGACATGGAAAATGAGATGCTGGGCTGGCATCAGCCTTGTGCCGTAGATGTGAAATGTAGAAGAAACAAATATGTGAGTTTTAAGCCATTCCTCTCAGTGTTCATTCCCATCTCTCCAGAATCAGTCCCTGGTGTGGGTGGGGCATCCGCCCTGTCTGGGGATGGAGGAGTGGGGTACTACAGTGTGCTTCCTTTCATGGCTCTGCTCCCCACCCCAACCAGGGGCATCCTAAGCCCATTGTAATGGATACTCAATATGATTTACACTGAAAGAGCAGAAAAATATGTCAATCCTATCTTTTTTATCAGTACCTAAGACCCTGGCAGTGCTTTCCCATGGTCCTTGGAGCCAGATGGGTCCAGCAGCAGCCTGGTTTCTCCTGAAGTAAAAAGCTGTTAGTCAAATTATGAAAATGCCTGTAAGTGCTGTTGAGCTGTAGTATTTGCCCTGCTGTGGGGCTGCAGCTTGTGGGTTTGCCCCTGCTAATGGTTTGGAGAGACCAGTCACAAAAGAATTTTCCACTTGAGGGTCAACAGGAGATGGCTGGGCAAATGGAGGCTGTGACACCCAGGAGATTCTGGTCCCGGGAGGTTTTATTCTCAGCAATCCTTCTTTCAGCAGTCTGGGACCTGTGAAAACATAATACAACCCACACAAGGGGAAAAATAATAAGGTCAAAGCTTCTCATTTTAAGGTTGTCCTAAAAAGGTGTGTGCAAAGTAATGACAAGTGCCAAGGAGGCAATGCTAACTGTTGCTGGTGCTGACAGTTCTGGCATTTTAACATGCTGGCTTGACGCCCTGAAAATTAAAAGTCTCTGACTTTTTATCTGAGTGAAATTATTGTCCACTGGCTTTGGATTCTAAACAGATGAAGCCAAGCCAGGTTTTAAATTTAGAGGGAAATTATTTCCTGCCCTATTCCTCCTTGTCTTAGCCTTTCCTTGCCTTCTGACTGAGGTGCCAGCTGAAAGGAACCAGCCATTATATTCCTAACAGGATTTCAGTCTTGGATGTCCTTTTCACCCTCATCTGAAAAAGTGGCAAGACAGATATGACCATCTGGACACATGCTCTTCCTCTTGGGCATTCAGTAGGCATGGTCAAAACTGCTTGTACTGGCTGAGTTTACTTGATCCTCTGTAAAGTAAAATGTCTTGACGGCTTTGGAGAACGGCAGTTTATACATGTCCCAGCTGGAGCTCTGCTGCTGCCATGTCGTGGCTTTTGCTGCTCTTTCCTCAGCCATTTTGGCTGGCATTGCACCATTCTACTAGGACTTCACACTGGCCCACAGCTTCACCTGCTAGTCCTGCTTTAGTCCTTGGTTTGTTGCATGGCTTTTTTTCCTTACGCAAATGTTAACACCTTGAGGTTATGTTCATATTCCCAAAATGTGGTATAGCCACTGGTTTTAGTCCTGGGCTCTACTTACCCAGTGAGCACCATGGATAAATTGTGCTCCAAAGTCACTGTCCTTGTGTCCCCTGACAGAACACCTGGGCCACAACTTTTGCAAAAATAGCAGCCTCTGATGTTCTTTCCCAGACTAAGCCCCTTTGTCCTCTCCTGTATATGTTGGTCTTCTATCAGGTCTGAGGTGGCCCTCCAAGTTGCTTTGTTCTCAGTAAGTAAGAGTAGTACTTTGGATTTTGGCACCAGAACTTTCAGGGCTCTGCCAGCCTGCAGATCTGCTAGCTGGAGCACTGAGCAGGTCTGTCCTGAGCCATAGGACAGGATGTTCCCCTCATCCACTGGAAAAGAAAGGAAGGGAGTTTTCTGTATCTCCAGGGATAAGTTTCCATCCCCTCTCTGAGGAGCCCTTTTTGAAAGTAAAAGCTTTTCCCTTATTTTCAGTCAGAATTTTCCCTACATTGCAGCTCATGTTAGCTGCTTTTCAGTGTTCACTGCGCACCTCTGAGAAAAGCCTGCCTCTGTCTTTTCTGCACATTCCCACTCACTATTTTTAGAGAGCAATAAGATCTCCCTCAGCCTTCTCTTCTTCAGACTGAACAGACCCATCTCTCTTAGGTTCTTCCCATCTTGGGAGCCTTCCAGTGGACTTGCTCCAGTGTGTCTATGGCCTTCTTGTTCTGGGGAGCCTGAAATTGATCTAGTACCTGAGATGCTGTCTAATAGGCACCATGTAAAGGGTTTTAGATGCTTCCTTCCACTTGGGGGGTTATACTCTTGCTAATACAACAGAGGACGTTTGGTCTTTGCTGCAAGGGCATACTGCTAACTCATGCTGAACCTGAAGGACCCCCACGTGTCACTGCTTGAGCCTAGAACTTTTTCCCTTCCAGAAAACAATGTGGTTGGTCCCTAAAGAGGGACTGTTATTGTGAGGTTTATTCTACCTGTCTAACACAGTATTGCATCTTCTTAATCAAGTAATTGGTAACAACCATCAAGGAACAAGAGTGATGCTGTGATATCTCTGATCCTTACATCTGAGCTAGTTCACCATTCAGAGCTGGGTACATGCCAGCCACTGCTTTGCAATTCTATTTCCTCTTTGCAATTCTATTTCCTCCTTTCCCAACTGTCTTTATTAGAGAGCCTGTATCTGAGTTACATGCTAGTCCTGAGCTGTCTCACCCCAGCTCCATCATCCCAATGGTTTTTCACACACATTCCTCTGCGAATCTGTGTGAACATCAGATTCCTGCTGGTTTTCCACCATGATGCTTGCACTGGTGCACAGGCATTTGAGGTGGGCCCCCAGCTGTCCTGCTTTCACAAGGCATGCAAAAGCCTTCCCCATTGTGTTGCCCCTGGCTGCTCCCTCACTGCCCTCTGCATTGTCACTTCTCCACAGGTCACAACAATCCTTCCCCAGTGCCCCTGGCTTCAATCCCTCCTTGCCTGGCTGAGTGAGCCTGTTGGAAAATAGATGTCTGCCTCACTTTACTCTACAGTACCCTTCGTTCATGGGGGTGACATGGCCATAGATACTCAAACGTTGTCCTTGAGTTTGGGGCCAACAGAGAGGGGCTAATGAGCTGTGGGTTGTAAACAACATTCCTGTGAATCCAGCAACACAGCTGGAAGTAGTGAGTTGCTCTCTTCAGGCTTCATTTCCTTTTCCCCACCTAGCTTATAGGCAGTGTTGCCTCAAAAGGACCATCAGCCACTCCTGCCAGGCAGGAGGAAGGGGAAGCTGCTGTCTGTTTACTCTGTGGTAAGCAAACCAGAAAATTATGTTGTTTCATTCCTCGCTACGCACAAATTTGGAAGCTGAAAATATATTAAAAAAAAAACTAGAGGATTCCTTTTTAGTGAAAATCCCTCACCACCTGACATGGGGTGTGAAGCATGGAAGCAAGACATGGGTGTGAGAGAGGAAAGACTGCAGCAGCTGGCACAGTCCACACCTGGAAGTGCCTCTTCAGGTCCCAATTCATGGTCGCTCTGGTGCCATGACACAAACTCAGCTTGGAAAGTTTTTAAGGATCTTGAATGTCCATGTCATGGGTGATCTTGTGAATCTTAAAGATTCTACTGTGCCTTTGGTGCTCTGCCATGGGTGGTGCAGTCATTCAGAGACTGCCTACTGCAGGTAGTCCATGGGGGATCCCTCTTGGCTGAAAGGTGTCACAGAAACCAATAACTAATTCACCCTTTGAGTCAGTGCTTTGAAGCCTGGCATCCTGCAGGAGGATGCAGAACTCCATCTGGGACTCCCCAGAGTGTAAGAATTAGCTGGGATGATACTTGGAGCCTGCTGATCCCTTCCACACAGCCTTGAGGTAGGCAGGCAGGTCCTGAGAAGTCATTTTATGAAGACCTCCAAACTTGTGCAAACACAAAGCATTGCAGTTGCAGCAAAGGCTGTTTCTAGCTGTAGACCCTTGAAATACAAACTACACACCAGTACATACTACTCTGATGTAATTTCAGAAACCCAGCTAGTAGTGAGAGGGGTGCAGCCTGTGAGGTGAGTTTGTGGCTGCCTCTGGTTAATAGGTAGGTAATTGATTAAGCCAGGCAAGCTGCCCTCCATAATTCTGCTTATAACAAGGTCAAACTTTCTTTTGTCTTCACAGTTCCACCAAAGATCTCCAATATCTCCTCGGACATCACCGTGAATGAGGGCAGCAATGTGACCCTGGTTTGCATGGCAAATGGGCGTCCTGAGCCTGTCATCACCTGGAGGCATCTCACTCCCACAGGTAAGAAATCCAACTGGATTCAATTTGTGAACTGTACAGTAGTTCCCTTCTCTTCCAGCATCAAAGAAAATTTCAGTAGCAATATAGGCAGCTATAGAAAAGTGGCAAGAATCTTAAATGTACTTCAAGCTTGTTTTGAAGAATGAATTCCCAGGCACAATAACCAAGTTTTCCAAGTGAACAAATGAAATTACTTCAATAGATGCTCTGCAGAATTGGACCTGTAATTCTATTTAGCTTAGGTCTTCATCTAGTTGTCCCAATCTCTACTGCTGGTAATGCACAGCACAGTGGTGGAGATGAAATGCTGCTGGTGCTAGACTGAGGGAAAAGGATTTTTGTTGAGACACTGCATAAAAGAGGTTCTTTCTGAAAACCATGGTATTTGCTTCCTACTGATTTGCCTTAAAAGGGAGAGGCAAACAGTGGCCCAGTTTATTTCATACCGCTCTCCACTTTGGCAGACAGCCAAAAGTCCTGTGTCTTCTGAGGTGACTAAAGAAGGCAATTGATCTTCAAGGTGAGTGAAGAGCAGGATGGTAACAGAATAATGGAGAACTCACCATCTTTGTTCTGCTGTCTGACTGTGCCCTCCATGCTCAAGGATGTGGCAAGGTTGGGAGGAGAATGTCTTTTTAGTAGCCAGACTCTGTGGGGTTAGCAGCTTGGGTTGCAAGGAAACCTTCAACCCCTAAAGATTTAACAGTAGGATGAATACAAGAGGTAGGTTTCTATCCTTCTGTATCATGTCCTTGGAGGAGAGAAAAACTTTTATCTGATTTCTTTTCCTATCAGATATTCTTTTATCTAAAATGCATGGGAAAATCATTGATTAGCCCCATATGAACGATCTTCTGTGGTACTCTCATATATATAAAGGGTTAAAGAGGATTTGAGGAAGGCAAAGAACAAACATTCTGCATGTGCTACAGATAGTCCAGCTTTCTATTGCAGTTCAACAGCCAGAAAAGGGGAGAAAAGTGAGCCAGAAAGTGTTGCAGAAAGAAAGTTGGAGAGAGAAAGGTAGAATGACACATTGGAACAGAGCTTAATCTAAGGGCTACATCCAGAACCCCCTGGATTTGGAGCCTGTGGTTGAGATTGGGGTTACTTAAATTTCCTGCCTTGTGTCTTCAGCCAAAACAAAGTTCTCCTGAGCTTTCATGTATATGAAAGCTAGATATGCAGTCTGTATTTCTGGCCCATTTCTTGCAATACCAAGAGAAAAAAGATGGGGAAAGCCTGCCAAGAAGAGGTGAGAGCAGGGCTGATTAGGGGAACACTAGTCATCTGTGGTATTATCATCACATCCTGACTTTCCTCTTCTGGTTTGTTTGTTGTTTTTTTTTTTTTTTCAAAATTAAGTATGACTGTGCCATTTACATTCTTAGGAGAAGAGAACTTATTTTTTTTCATCTTTAATTATGTATATAGAATCTTCTGGCTCTGGTATTTCTGTTCTTAAGGTTTACTTCATATCAAATCTTCCATATTACTGCTGCATCAGTCTTTTCAGTTCTCTTTTTTGTATCCAACTAAAAGATACTCCCTAGTTACTCTGTGAGCACAGCCTAACACTGAATTAAGCGCATTAAATCTTCATGAAATCTAAGATCTGGTACACATGAGATGCTTTCTTCAGAGCAGTGAGAAGATTCTTGTCCTGACTCATCGTTTTGGCTGTTGCTGCTTTGTGGGAGTTGTTTTTTTGTTGTTTTTTTTTTTTATTTGTACCACCTATTTCACTGTATCAGACACAGAATTTTTTTTTCTCCTTTTTTACAAAAGTCTCCACAGAACAAATCCTCACTCTGGCTATCCCCTCTAGTTAGCAACAGAATTGAAGAATCCCATCCCTACTCTGACCGTGGGGACAGTTTTCTTGGCTCTGTTGTTCAGTTTTCCAGCAGGTCCCTTCACATTTTTTCTCCCATGCTGTGTGTCTCAGAGGTGTTGCCTTGTTAGCATCCCTCAGCACCATCTCACTGACTCCTTTCCAATCCCTCCTCAGTCCTCCTCCCTACAGTGAAGCCTGCCAAGCACCTCCTGTGTAACAAACTAGAGGTTATGATGAAGGGCAGGCAGTCCTCAGTCTGTCACCTCCATGTGTTACTGATTGTGGTTCTTTCTTTTTCCCCATCTGAACCCATCTGCTGTCTTTTACAGATACAGAGGAACTGCTTTCAGGCAGACATCAGATCTTTGAGCAGGATAAAGCCCAGTAAAACACTTGTCTCAAAATGGAAGACAGAAGGGCTTCTTTTAAATGTTTTCCTTGAGGTTGACAATTAATATAAATTCCAAATCCCTTCCAGAGCTGCTGCTGTTGAAAACGTGTCTTATCTTGGAATCTCCCTTTTCCAGAACTGCAAGGCATTTTGGCTCCATTTATGCGAGTTTTGAAGCCATCTGCTATGCATCAAAGAGCTATTTTAGATCATTGTAAAGGTTTCTAAAATATATCCCTCTCCTTCAATGTTTTTCATAGTTAAACTTGAGACTGAAGAACTGGAATAAAGAGTTATTGAGCTTGTGTGGGAGATTTTGAATGGCCAGGTAGTGGAATTAAACCCGTATCAGGGGGTGAGAGGGCCAAATTACATTTTTCTTTGTGCACTCTCCTCCAGGAGTTCATTAGCAACTTTGTCTGCTGTTTCTTTCATTCATTGACTTCATTAATAGAGTTTTTTGGCTAATTACTTGAGTTAGGACCACAGAAATTATTGAATTCTTGTTGGCTGGGAAGTGGAAGATACAAATGCAAAGGGAAGGCAATGTTGGTACTTAGGCAGAGAAGGTAGGGATGCATGTGATAGTTCATTTAAATGCTGCAATCATAGCTTAGTTATCTGCCTATCTGGGAAGCTAAAAAATTGATTTATAAATTGCTGTGTTGCTTCCTGTTCTGGTTGTTCAGTGAGCAGTTGAACCAGACATTTTTCTCACTTCAACTATAAGTCTTGATCCCCTCAAGCAGCCCACAGGAAAAAACCTCTCCTAACCCTGTGAGAAAGCTAAAGTGTGACTGAGGTTGATGACTGTAGCACTGGCACCTGGGAGGAAGGCAGGTAAGGGGAAAAATACTTTAATAATTCAATGGCAAAAAGACAATACAGATCAGCTTTAATTTGATGAAACCGGAATGACATTCCTTGGAATGATGCAAGTCCTTGCTCTCCTCTTACATTCCTCTTCAGATGATTGGCAGATTGTATTTTGACAGAGCAGGTGGAGAGAGTCACTGAGACCCTTTTCTTTTTCACCTGAGAGGCCAACATTGGCAACCTGGTCTGAGTAGTTGTGGATTTAACAAGCATTGTCTGGGAGCACAAACAGCTTCATTAGCTCTTCTCCTCCGGCCAGCAGAGCTCTTTTCTGGGATCACTGACCTGCACCTTCCAGCAGCAGGCCAGCAGGTCCCTCCCTGCACATAGTCTGATCCCTTTTCTGTGATTCAGGACACAGCTGCAGGCTTGTTAAGTCTGCCATACCTGATGACATTTGCCACCCTGGTTTGTGATGGTAAGCCATGGCAAAGACCATAAAACTGAAGATCTGAACTGGATTTGTCAGAAAACTGTGATGTGTTCATTTAGAGTGGGGGTGAGTATTGATGGTGTCCTATGCAGTCTGCATGAATTAGCAGTTGCCAGCATTAGGAATACTTCACTAGGGAACACTCCATAGTCTCATCTCTTGAAAGGGATAAAACCCAGTTTCTTTGTACCAAGAGTGGGTGGTACCCTATTGTTTTATTCTCCTTAATATTAGCTCATTAACCTGCCTAATCCATGCCCCACAAAGGTATAGATTATTTTTTTTCACTGAATGCAATAACCTCAAATATCCCATAGCTGCACCACATCCTGGACAAAGTCCTGACCAAGGACCATTTATCACTTATCGCACTTACATGATCTGTGAGGGATACCACAGGCAGCCTACCCATCTGTGGGTGCTCTGTTTTCCCTGTACCTTGCACCAGGATAACAACTAACATAGCCAAAAAAAGACTCCAGTGAAATAGTTCAGAGATGGTAGCCAATGCCTGCTTTCAAGCCCATCTTAGTTTTTCTTCGCGTCTCTACTGACTTATGTTTATTCAGGCTAATGTGTCTTCTCCCTGCCTGCAAGCTGCTGAGATCACAGTCCAGAGTATAATTTATCATTTCTCATCTCTATGTCTTATTCAGAGTCAAGATAGGTGCCTGGTTGACTGAAAAAGAGCTTTCTGGGAAGAAGAAAAATTAATGTACATTCGTATCCTTACCAATGAACTCTCAAGGGAAGCCCTAAAGAGTGGCCTCTTGTGAATCGGGTTTGCAGCAATACAAACATGGGCAGTTGTTGCAAGGTCTCTGGATTACCAGAGATCTCACTGCTAATCCTTTTGCTGTGCATGGGCAGGCAAATGCAAAAGAAAAAGCCATCTCCTGTCCTGAGAAGCTTGTACTTGAGAGCTCACAAGAGCAGTACCATTTGTGTTTCTGCTTCTTTGCCACAAAGCAGAGTGATTGAAACCTTCCCAAGGGCCTTGCTTGTGGGTGCTCTGGTGAGTGCCTTTAGCACCCATGCTGATGGCAGCCTGAGAGCTGGTGACAGGGAGACAAAGCTATATTGACTAAAGTTGAATTGAGTTACCAGCTGAGGAACAAGCTTCCCTTTTCCTAGAGAAGCTACAGAATATGAAACCTGTATAAAACACTAGGTATCCCATTATGGATCCAACTTCTTGGCCTCAGCCCACCAAGGCCACTTGATGGAGAAGAAAACACTCTTCCAAATTCCACCTGACAGTCTAAAGAAACCCACTTTGGCTCAGAAAAAGAGCTTAGTTATTACAGTGGTAATCACAGCATAAGAAGGACCAGTCTAGTGCAAAGCAGATAAGTATTGATTGCAACACCCAAGTTTCATGTCACAGCATAAAATGAAAGGAGATGAGAAGGCTTGTCAAATATGCCAGTCTGATTCTCCCTAGAGGGTGCTAGAAATTCACATTGAGTCTTAGGGAATTTACCGTAGCCTGGGAAGTTTAGGAGGGATAGAGAATACAGAACTGTGCCGGCATGCCCTGTGTAATTGAGATGGTATACATATAATATGTTTATAAACAGCTGTAGAACTCATTGCCATGGAAAGTTATTTAAAGATGAGAACTTGGCAAGACTCAACCAGCTTGTGTATTCCTGAGGATAATGTGAACAAATCTGGATATTCTTGTTATTCACAATAAAAATATTGAAAAGGATGTTAAACTTCATGCTTTGGGGCTCAGAGATCAGGATAAGACCTAAAATGAAAGAGACAGATTATCTCACACCCCCGCTCACTTGTGTATTTTCCTTCAGTGCATGCCAGTCTCCTGATAGAGCTGAGCATTGAAGCAAGAGGAGACAGAGAGCTTTCTGAAGGCATGAGTTAAGAAGGCCATATTGGTCACAATGGGCAAGTTCACTCATTATGTCCTGTGTTAGCTTGCTTTTCATTGCTGCCTAAGTCCAAAGCCTTGTTGCTTCACTTAGTATTGCACAGGGAAACCCAGTTGATGCCCAAAGAAAGTAACAAGCAGAAAACCCTCAGCCAGAGTCACCACAAGTCAGCCCTGTGGTCAGTAGGTAGCAGTGGGAAACAGATTTTCTGGTTATCTAAAGCATTTGTATTTAGGCCATCTTTCTGCTGCTCTCCTAAAACCTTAGTAAAACAGTTGTACAGGAAAGCAGCCTTGTTTTGGGAAGCATGGGGTGGAGTTTTTTTTGTTTGGA
Source organism: Agelaius tricolor (assembly GCF_023055355.1). NCBI lineage: Eukaryota > Metazoa > Chordata > Aves > Passeriformes > Icteridae > Agelaius > Agelaius tricolor. Next base: position 26,073,766 of record NW_027269269.1, read on the forward strand.
TTTGATGGGGGTTTTGTGGCATTACTGTGCCAGTTCTTATTTCACAACCTTCCTCCCATGAAACTGTCTCAGGAAACTTGAGGTTTACAAGATGTTTGTTTAACAAAACTGAGGCAACTGATGATTTTTTAAACAGATCTCCTTTTCCTCTTTTTTTTTTTTTCCTTCTTTCATGTTCAAAATACTTTCTGGTAAAACATCTTCCACAGAGACCTTGCACTTTACCTCTTATACACTCCCAGTTTGTTTTAGCACACTTTCTGAGATGTCTTTTTCTCTCTATTTAGTCTTCATCTTATCCAATATGTAGGGGAAAAAAAAAAAAAAGGAAGAGGATGCTGGCTCATAAAGAGCCTGGGAAACAAGCCAAACTTTCAACTTTTTCAGGTCTTCTCCAGAAGGCATCTAAAGTTGTTTCAACCTCTATTTGCTTCCCACTAACACTTGTTCCACATTTCTTATATTTTTAGAGGACTGTTTTTCCTAGGGCCCACAAGCTAGATCCACATTGCCTCCTTCCTCACCTGTAACAGACTTAAGTTGTGATGGTTCTCTCTCCTCAGCACACTTTATCTTCTTTCTTCTATGCCCAGCAACACATGCACTGCACAGGGATCCTTCCTCTTGTAATCACCTTGCAATAATGCCCCATTCAGTTCCTGTGGACTGTGATGCTGTTTCAGTACAAACACAGTTTTTGAATTAAATGTTCACTTTTTTAACAGCTTTGATTTCTCTCTACTGTCCCAGGGCAGAGAGGGAGAGCAAGGCTTCATGAGTATTTTGGCATTTCTGGGGAAATAGACAAATAAAGCTGTTGTGAGGAGGAAACTTACCCTGCTGCCTACAGCAATGGTTGGAGAGGAACATGTGGAGTCTTCTGGTCAGTGCTTGTCTGCTCCACCTCTGGCAAGCTTGTCTGTGCTGCTGGCAAGATGTGGCAGTTCTGTACCAATTTAGTTGCCTTCCTGCCACATAAAAATGATAAAAATGTTGCTCCTTGCAGCAAGTTGGAGTCTGGTAGAGTTGCCTCCTTTTTATCTTCTCCCAGATGGGTACCAATTCTAGTTGGTCATGCTGTTAACGTCTTTTCCATGGCATTTTAAAGGCTGAGCTGAATTGTGCCCATATGAAAACTTTCCTCCACCTACAGAAAAGCAGCATTTTTCTAGTTCACTGCATGCTGTAATATTACTGTCTTTGCAGTGCTGTGCCTCCACCCTCAAGCTTAGTGATACTCAGTGGGGACACTCCTGTTTAGCTGGGGCTTCCAGGAACAGCTAGCTGCTTTTCCTCCCCCACCTCCATGAGCCAGTCTTGAAGGATCCCAGAGGGCTTAGATGTGGGAGTGAAAACTGAGCACCCCAGAAGATGAGTATCCAAAACCTCCCATAATTAATGATGACAGGAAAAGGAATTGCCACGTGCTTTGACAAAAAGGATAGCAACAGCAGCCTAATGAACTTTCCATTTCTCCATCATTCCTACCCATTCCACAGACCCATTAAAATCAAGGGACTTTTTTGTCTTGACTAGGACAGAAAGAGGAGAGGTCTCCTAGGCCTGCCCTGCTGAGACTGGTAGATGCAGCCCATCTGGCTGCCTTTCCTACCAGCCTTCCTCATTCTCCAAACACCATTTAGCACTCAGGTAGTCAACTGCAGTAAAATAGAGTATCTGAAGAGAAGGTTACTGAGTGCAGGACACTGATGAGGTGTGGATCTGTGTGTTGCTGTGTCTCCCTCTAGTGATCTGAACTCACAAGTCTGCTTTGGGTCCTTTGTGCCTGGAGCTGCTGGTTGGAGGACAGAGATTCCCTGGGTTCATCAGAATAAAAGGTGAATATTTTAGGACTGGGTCCCATTCCCCCTGCCATCCGGAGGTCATATTCCCCATTGGCAGCTCTGTGTTTGCAGCTGTAGTTCACATCTGGAAATTTAAATGTGCTTGTAAAGATACAGAGAGGTTGACTGTGAATTAAAGAGAGAAAAAATTCATAGCATGTTAAATGGAATAGTTTCAATTCAAACATCCTTAAGAAAGCTAGCCTTAAGAAGAAAATGAGGAGGCTGCAATTTTTTTCCCTTGTAGCTGTAATCTATAAGTGGTTTCACTTAAGGCAAGCATATTTTTCACTCTCTCTTCACAGCAGGAGAGAGAAACGCTAATAAAAAGGGAAAGTTAAGGTAGTAGCTTATGCTTGGTCCATGCTTTCTTCTTTTTTTTTTTTTCATTTAAAGGGAGAGACCACCATTTTGTTATTATGCTGTTATGTGACTACAACTGATCTCAGTGGCTGCATTGACTTCAGTGCATGATATATTCTGCACTGGAGCCAGATCTAGTGTCTCATCTCAGGACCATGGTGAGCATGGATGACAGCATCTATTGCAGCACACAGGTCCTGCCAGGACAGGATATCTGGAGAGAGTTTCCCTCCAGACAGCCCCAAAGCCTTCACCCCTTCAAGCATCTCTGGCACAATTATCCTACTGTCTCTTGCCTCTGTCTCCACCCCTACACCAATCCCAATCATGAAGCTGCTTATATGTTCCAGCTCTAGTGACAGCTGGAAAATAGTGTGAGAGAGAAGAGCAGGGTGTAGGGAGAAGCGAATTATTTGCTAGAGTCTCCTGCATATGTAGATAACCTAGGGCAAAGAGAAAGCCAGCTTTAGGGGCAAGATATCCTGAAACTGCTTCAGCAAGGTCAGGTGTCACTCAGCCTCCTGCAGTGTGGAGCTTTTCTCCCAGGCCTGAATACAGTTGTAGTGGAAGTGGGAGTCTCCCAGCTGAAGGCACTGAGCTATTTTGGTAACGCCAGGCTGTGACAGACCCTGGTGTTGTGAACACTTGTGCTCTGTTTGCTTCGTCAGCCTCCCTTCTGAGCCTTTCAGAAATATGTCTTCACAACATCCCTCCCTTTCCTGTCTGAAGAAAAGTGTGAGAGACTGGAAACATGATTCAGGGGGTTATTTTTTTCTTAGGAGGTGCACATACAAAAGTATTGTTCTTATTTCTTCTTCATATCCTCTTTTCTTTCGGAACAGCACCTGAAAAATACGAGTCTTCTGATGTACTCTGTATTTTTTCATGCACTGGCTGAACAAATCATCCTTTCTCATACACTCCTAGTGAGTGCCCACCGCAGTGTTACAGCAGCAGAAGAGCAAAGCAGAGCGGCTGGGAGGGGATGGGGAGTGCAGGCCCATCCAGGGGAGCAAGAGCTCTGGTCTGATGCAGCCTTTGAATTTCACACCCCATTTGGAGTGACTCAAGCCATTGGAAAGACGAGCATATCCTGCCAAAGGATCAGTACAATCTGCAAGGTAGAAAAGTAATGCAGGTATTGATGGTCTGGAAAAGGCAGTGATCATGGGAGATTTCAGTTGTGTTGGCTGAGGGCAGTGGCAGATTGGAAGGGTCATGAAATGAGGACAGGACCATTTTATAGCACTATATAGCACATTCAAAGAGCCCACCCCTTGTCTGGGCTGGTATCCCAGAAAAGACACCAGTGGGAGATGAGTTTGCTGCAGTCTGGGGAAGGCAAAAGCAGAGCAGTGCAGTCTCCCAGGGGCTCCTCAGGCTCCTCATGAGTGCCTGTGGGTCACTGCCCTGTTGCATGTGCCTGGCTGAGAACTGCTGGCAGGATCATCCTAATTACGAGCACTGTAATGGTGGCCATATGTCACTGACACCCTCCTTACCTGCTGTGCAGCCTGTAGATTTGTAAAAGCTGCATGAGTATGCAGGTGCACACTGCCGCATGCATTATTTGTGAGCACTTGACTGTGTGTTTATTCGTGTTCACCATGCTGCTGTCTGTCCATGCAGTTTGCTGCACAGATAAGCTTTTTCATGTTTACCTGCCTTATCCACCAACCTCAAAGGCTTTCATTTCCTTTAAGATAGAATTGTGAAACATAGCAGTAAGCATGAAAACTAAGAGCAGAGTACTTGCCATGGTTCTGTACACCTGTCCTAACCCTGGCTGTACATGCTAAACTACAGCTGCATGACAGGGTCAACGATTTAGTATTTTTAGAGTCAATCATGATAGGTGACAAAATTTCAGAAGTTCCCCAAACTACAGAAGCTCAGGTCAGACTCCAAACTCTTCCACTCCAGCCTCTCTCTGACATGCTCACTTTTATCTACTGCATTTATCTCTGCTGTACTTGGGCATCTTCCAAGCAAATAAATAATTGGATCCTGCTTCTGTCTCCCCTTCTGCCCAAGGGACTTAAAGTTAATTTGTGCTGACTGTTGGGCTTTGGGTATGTGGTGGGTTGACCTTGGCTGGATGCCAGACATCCACCAAGCCGCTCTATTGCTCCACCTCCTCAGGAGGATGGTGCACAGGAAAAAAATAAGATGGAAAAAACTTGTGGGTCAAGATAAAGGCAGTTTGAGAAAGCAAAAGCAAAGGCCACTTACAGAAGCAAAGGAAAACAAAATATTTATTTTTACCCTCTAATTGTCACCAGCAGGCAATCTTCAGCCCCTTCTCAGGAAGCTGGGCTTTAGTACATGTAATGGTTTCTTCAAAAGACAAACATCATAGTAATGAATGCCCCCACCCCTTTCTCTTGGCTTTTATTGCTGGGAAAATGCCTAATGGTATGAATTGTTCCTTTGGTCAGTTTGGGTCAGATGTCCTGGCTGTGTCCCCTTCCAAGATCTCACTCATCCTCAGCCAACTGGTGAGGGGGAAATGTTGAGACAGCCTTGATGCTGTGCCAGCACCCCTCAGCAGTACAAAATACCAGTGTGTTATCAACACCTTTCTAGTTCCCAGTGCAAAGCACAGCACTCTGAGGTCTGCTGTTGGGGAAATAAACTCCATCTCAGCCAAACCCACTACAGGGGAGAGGCTGCTGTGACAGAATGAACTCGGGGTACATATAGGTACGTGGTCCTTGTGCTGTGAAATTCAGTGACCCCATTTCCCATGGGGAGATCTGCAACCATTTGACTGCTATGAGGAGGATTCCTTGTGGCTCTTGGGAGCTCTCCAGGGGATGGCACTGGTAAACCCATGTTCCCTAGATATTTCTTCAGCAAGCTCCACCTCTGATGCCTGGAGCTGCCTGTACCATAGCTTGAGTGAAATACAGACCCATGGAGAGGGAAGTCACTCCTTGCAAGAGGCTGGGATGGGTCTTGGAGTCCACACACAGAGCAGAGCCTATAAGGGACTTGGGAACAAAGAAAATTCACATTTGCCGTGCAGCATCTCCTGCATGAGACCCAGGGAAGAGGAGGGAAGGAGACTGTTAACTTGAACAGACAAAAGTAATTAGAGGACTAAAATAATAGATTAATGAGCAGGCAGTGTCAGGGGAACTTATTAATTATCAGTAGAGGATTTCCTTCAGTGTGCAGCCTGGCCGAGGGCATACAAGATAGCAACTAAAACTCAAGTCCCATTTAAGGGAGTTGCTAAGGAATTAGCAGCACTGGGTGTCTGGAGAGCGATAGCAGAGGTTGACTTAAATGCTTCCTTTGAATCTTGTGTTCTGTGTGGCTCAGGTAATGGCTGGGGATGAGGGGGATCTGGGAAACACTAGATTGTATCTAACCAATGTTAATAATGGCTCAATAAAAATGCTCTGATAAGAACACATTAAAGTTGCACCGTTAAGCACTCACAAGCCTGGTAAGGTTAGATTTAAGGTTACAGATGCAACCTTAACTCTTCTCCTGCTGAGTGTACCTTAGCAGGCAGCCTCTAATTAAGGGGCATTGGGCTATTGCTCAAGTAATATATCATAACATCAGATAATGCTCTCTTTGGCTTCGGACAGGTGCACACAGTGTCTCATAATATTGTAGGTTTGTAAGTGTGTGCCTGATTAAAAAAAGTCCATTTTAATTGTGGCACTGAGCATACTGCATTAGTTGTACTGCAACAAAGCTTGGTGGTTTAGAACATGAGGTCCAGTTAGACTGTTCAGATGCAGGGCAATCCACCGCCCGTTCTCTCAAGTCAACATTTCACATGTTAGAAAGCTGTAGTCATGGAAGATGTTGACATCAGTTGTGTTGAAAATGGAGCTTTCCTTTTTAAGGACTGATTTCTGCTCATTTATCTCAACATATTGTGGGGTTTTTTGCCTTTCTGAAGCATTCAGGCTGTTCACATGGTGAGGTAGTACTCTGTCCCATCAGACTGTACCACAAAATAATGCCTTTCATCTATCACCGAGGAGGTAGCTGTTCATATATCAGCATGTTTTCCATTTAACATTCCTACATTTACAACTGCAATTCTCGTTGCATGTACTAAGGTTGTGATATAATGGGAAAAAGATAAAATTTAAAGGGCAAATTTGTTCTTGGAGAGCATTGCAGAAGTGAATGGATTCAGTGGTTTTAAACCAGACATCATAGGTCTAACATCCTTGCTTAACAGCAATGCTGAGTTGTTAGCCTGCCCATTGAACACAAAGTTCTTTGAGGAGAAGCCATCCCTTCTGCTGTGTAAGTCCTTGAGCAAAAAACCTCTGTCCTTCCCTGCATACCCTTACTGCAGCAGCCCAAGATTTCTCAGAAGTCAACGTCCATGCATTCGGCAAACGTGATCTGCAGCACTCCTGTTATCCCCCTGCTATCCCACTGCTTCTCCTTGCAGCTCTGTAAGGAGGCCTGCTTTGGTTGCATTTGGAGCAAATAGCCAGCATTGTTGGACTATGAGGTTTTTCAAATCTGTTGGGCATCATGTGAGCTGGGGTGCAGATTTGCATGTGAGTTTGAGAGCATCTAAAGCAGTTCAGATGCCCTGAGCTTTATTTATTGCATTTTGGATCGCTATCTAAAGAACAGATGGGGATGGCAAAGGCAAGGGCAGCAATTTTAGCAGCAGCTAGAGATCTGTAGATATTTTTAAAGGTTTCCAAATGTGTTTTGTCTGTCCTCAGCAAGACACAATTGCGTTGTGAGAGCTGTCCCTTAGAGGCCGGTGCAGGCTGGTCAGAGTGGAGCAGACGCTCATCAAGAGTGTTACGTGTGAAAAAGAAAGGTCACATAAGCCCAGGTGGCCTTCAGGAGACAGGCTGGATGGCCATGGGAGGAAAAGATCTTATGTGCAAGTATGAGAGAACAGCTGTGAGGAGGAAAGGTAGGGAATTTCATAGAAAGTCCATAGTATGGTGAAATATGCTGATTAATTTCCACAGACCTGCACAGATCTGAAGTGAGCTAAAAATTTCCTTGCTCGGAGACTTTGGGGATCACTGAGCAGAGTTTGTTTAAAAGAAATGAGCTTCATCTGAGAGGTTTTGCAACTTGTGCTAATGAGAGTCTGTCTGTCAAACTTAAGTGGCATCAAGTGGCCCAGAACAAGGGCTCTTGGGTGTTAAATGGTTCCTACCAAATACCAAGCCCATTATCACGATTGGCTGTTGTAGCCCTCTAAACGGCAAAAGTGATTAAATTGGTCATTATGAAACACTAAAGATGCATAATTATGAAAAATAAGGTTTGAGTAAGAGATTTCAGCTCACTCACTGCTTTGTATCTCAAGAAAGAATCAATGTAGAAATGTTTTGAAAGCATCCAAGGGTTGCCCCTTGTCTGGTTTTCTCCTGACAGTCTGGAAATTATGAATGTGTTTGGAAGTTAAGGTATTTTTCCAGTCTCTAGGCAGATATAAAAGCTGGAGACTGAATGTCCCAAGTTCCCCCCTCTGCATGAATGTGTTTCATTGTCCAGTCTCTCCCCTCTCTTTGCTAAGGTGAGGTCCAGTGCACAACTTCCCTTGCTCACCCTGGCACATCAAGCACTCTTGCCTTTTCTGGGAGGGAGAGAGGGATTTAAATTCTCAAAGTGTCAAGCTCAGGCAGTGCTGCTGGCATGGGCATAGGTATGTTTTCTTCTCCTAGGGAATCCTCAACTGTTCCAGAGTGCTCTTCTCCTTGCCATGGAGAGAGGCTTTCTAGGAGGCAGTTTAACAAAGGTGTGTTGCAAAAACGGAGTGTTAGGCTTTGGTCACTGTGAATATTCAGTGCAGAGGACTGATGGAACTCAATTGATGGATTGATGGACTCAGTATTGATGGAACTCTCTACAGATGGGCAAGGGAGTTGAACTAAGAGTTGCAGAGCTGTCACACATTGTTGACCATAGGGTGTTGTAGTGGTGCTGCTTCAGAGCACCCTTCAAATGTTGTTCTCCAATTAAAAGGCTGGAATAGCACCAGGCACAGAGCAGAATGTAAGCACAGGGGTTCTCTGGCACAGCTCAATCTATCCAGACTTCCTAAAGTTCTGATGTTCCTGGTTTGCACAGACCTTCAGCAGGAATAGATTATTTATTCATTTTACTGTCTTTTTAGTTCTCTCCCTCTTTACTGCCACCCAACCCTAGAAGAGTTTTATAGCCTCTTTAGAAAGAGTAATAGTGGTTCTGAGTTATGTACAGCCCCTGGGGCCCTCTGTTCTCCTTGGGCTGCTGCTTCTCACCAGGTGTGCAGTTGCTGAGCCACCGAGCCAAGTGCTTGTTTCTCTTGTCGAAACTAAGTGGTCACTGGGGATGTGCTGATATTTACATTCCATTATTCCTGTATGAGATATGTAATGGACTAGGAGATCACACCCAAAACTCTTCTGACCATTCATCTCCTTCATCTGTCTGTCTCTGCTCACCTTCCTTCCTCATGTGACAGCTGATGTTGAGTATCTTTCAGGAACTTGATTTGTTTGTAGATCAAATGCTTTTAAAAATGATCAGACATTGCTTGGCATCAGAGTGTGTCATTTTAAGCTGTAGTTGCTTTTAAGAAAATACTCTCTGCGTGTCATTTATGGCATTATTCATATCCCAGAAGACAAGTAATGTCATCTGCATATCAATGTGAGGTTGTGCGGGCCAGTAGTCTGCTGGTTTGCCATATAAAGTTGTGTTTTCCTCAGTACTCCTGTGGCTGCCATAGTCAAAATAAAATGTACCGTGTCTTAAATGGAAAGCCAGCTATCTCTGCTTTTTGAAGGGGCTGCATTCTTCACAGAGATAGAGTTGTAACACTCCTCTTGGCACCTACCTGTGCCTCCAAACCTACTGCTACTCAGCCAAATCTGACCTGTCTAAAAAACTACTTGAGTTAATTTAAACAGAGTGAGATGCATCCTGAAAAGTTTCGGATCACTCTTGAGGTGCTGATAAGAGGACAAGTTGTGAAAATGATTTGATTTCAATCCTTAGATGTTTTAAGTCTTTTTCTAATTTTTTTCACAGCTTCTTGCAATTTACACAAACTTGCTGGCTTAAATCCACAGTTGTACAGGAAAAGATTATTCTCTGTAAGGGTGAATGTTTCCATGAATTCTGTTTATGGGAATGCAGAAGAATTTTGTTATTGCAGATCTCTTTCAGAAAACACAGTGACCACTATGAAGTTCTTTGCTCACACAGTAGCTTGTAGGCCTTTTTAAAAATGTCTACATTTAAATTTCTCTGAAATCATGAATAAATTTGTCTAAATTTCCCATGCTATTGGCCTAGCTTATGCTAAGTAGTAAGAGGGTTGTGGTTGTCATTGTCTATGAATTTGACACTATGGGTGTTTGTATCAGGACCTAGCTCACTTGAGGATTAGGTTGTCTCAGTGAAAACACTTCTTTGCAGAAAAAAAAAAAAAATAGCCCAGATGCCTTGAAGGCCTTAATTTGTGTTCAGGGACCAGTTTTTCACAAAGTTATGTACTAGAGAGCTTGCAGGAAAGAATGAGTCAAAAACTGATCTGGATTTCACATGTGGGACATTTTCCCTGCATATTTCATCTTATCATTTGGCCTGTAAGCCCCAACTGCAGGTTAATCAGTTGCTCTTGACAAGGATGGCTTGGATGACAAAAAGTGTGTGTGTGGAAAACTCAGGTTTTTAACCAAAGAGATTTTTGTATCATTTGGAAAGGCCTCAAGACTTCCTCAAAGTTTACAGCCTTCATGGCCAGCATTTCAGTGTATGGGAGTTGTACCTAGTGAGGGAAACTGCATGTTTTCACCCCCAAATTGAATATAATATTGGCAAACATTGCCCTGTGACTGTGGTCCGACTGATATTTGCTGTCATTTTGCTGAACTTTATCACATCACTCCATTTTGCAATTCCTGTTTTAATCTCGTGGTTATACAATGTCAATAAATCTAGGTGGGAATGTTGCAAATTCCTGTTTCCACCTGTCAAACCCTAGCTTGGAAATTCAATTTTAAGGTTGTAAATAGAATCCACTTGGACTTGTCTTCACATTGCTGTGGCAAATGGTGTGCATTGCCTTTATGATGCTGGAAATAGCTTCACAAGGAGACAGCCTTGTTCTGGAGAGCTGGCCAGGAGAGACTTTTTGAAAGTGACTTTAAATATAAGAGTACCATCAAAATACTAATGACAGCAAAGGCTATTAGTTTAGCTAGATAGTCTGCAAACTCAAAGACCCCCCCTCCTAGCTCTTGTTTGGTAGACATCAACCTAGCAGAGGAATAGCAGACTTACCCCTCTGTTACTTGGCTGTTCCCTCTCTGACCATTTGTAATGTATGCTTTCTTCTCTCCAGAATTCCCCATGTCAGGAAAAGAAAATGGAGAAAGGAACCCTTGTCGATAGCTCTTCCATCAAAGCCTGCCTCATTTATATGCAGGCAATAACTAAATGATGCCTGTGGGGAAAGGCAACAGAGACAGGCCTGGTTGAGCAGTTTTAAGCAATCCTTTCCCATATGCATTTTTCAAGTGTTCTGAAGGCCGTTTTAAAAGGTAACTTTACTTTAAATTCCTGGACTTGCAGGAGTGTGAAGAAGCAGGATTATTAAAACCATGCAGCCCCCTTAAGTATCTGAAAGAGAGTGCAGCTTGTACTGAGGTGTTGCACAGGAAGATAAGAACATTTGCTGCCTCAAGATGCTGTTCCCTAAATGGGTCTGGCAGTCTCCAAAGCATTTGTCCTATAAATGTGGTGCTCGGGACAGGAATATAGCTGGAACCTCTTCTCTTGCCAGGAGCTGGAAACTTTGGGGCTATGAGAGTGAAGGAGCAATAATTGTCAAAGAGCTTGGAGCAGATGCCCATGGGGGAAAGAAGGCTTTGCTGCAGGATGCCTGTCTCAAGGAGGAGCCCCACACGTGGTGATTCACAATCAGCATCCTCAAGAATGAGGCTCCCTCTGCTTCTGCTTTCTTAGGTCATTAAATAAGCACTGCTCTGGCACTTGTCTTTTCTCCTCATATCAACATCAGAAACCAATATTCATAGCCTCTAACATCCTTTCCCCCGCTCAGTGCTGGCAGCTGTTCTCTCACCCCCTTCCTGCACTTGAGATACCTGCTGCAGTAATGGGATCCTCCTGCAAGCTCTTTAATTGAAAGGAATTTCTGTCTGGCCTGAAGATGTCAGGAGGCTGATGGAGACGTGTCTCTATAAAATGAGGCTTGATCTACAGTGCAACAGGCAGCGTCTGGATCACTGAGAATCCTTCACACTCGCTGGCTTCATCCAGCTTTTGGAGGCTGGGGGGGCGTTAATTAAGGTGCGTCTGTCAGGGTGTGGGTGCTGGAGACCCCTCTGGCTCAGCTGCCAGCTCTCCCTCTGTAGCTCAGCCTGCGAGATGCCATTGCTTCCTTTCCACATGGTGCGTCCCCTTGCCTGCTGTGCCACTTCCATTTCTGATTCCCATCAATTTGAAACAGAGCCCTGCTGACCCTGCTGACCGCTGCTCATACATCTCCCGGCATGGTTAATAATAATGGCCTCTGTGGGAAATGATGGGCTGAGACAGGGGAAGGACATAATGATGCTCTCGCTGGGGGTAGGCAGAAAGAGGAAAGTGAAGTGACAAGCAGCTAAACAGCAAGAGAGGGGTATGATGATAAAAACAAACAAACCTGCAAACGTCTAAAACTCCACAGCGATGGCATTCCTGAAACAAATGGGGAGAGACAAGCTTGAGTCCCTAAGGGAGAGAAGAGGGGGAAAAAAGAGAGAGAGAGAGGAAAGCGAGCAGAGAATCAGCCAATAATTGAAATGGCATCATGGAAAAAAAGAACTGGAAAGCACAGACAGGCTTGGAATTGGCAGGTGGCAAAGAAAGAGGATGAAAGACAGAGAAAGAACATGGAGGAAGGAAGATGTGGATGTAGGGAGTGAAACAGGAGAGTGGAGGGGATGGCTATAAGGACTTAACAAAGGAAAATAGGCAAAAAACAGGAGGTGGAGGAGCATAGAGGGGAAGGGAGGGGAGAGACCCATACATTGACAGAGGAAGAAAAGCAGAAGGGTACCGAATCAGGGTAGAGAAAGAAGAGAAAACAAGCTATTTGGGCTTAGAAAGAGGGAGGAAAGGAGAAAGAAGTGGAAGAAGGAGTTAAAGAGCAAGTTGAAAAGCCCCAGATCTGTGCCAATAAAGCTCACCAGAGACACAAAAACGAGGGTTTGGAAACCTGATGACGCCTGATTTTGCAAGGCTTCATCAGTCCCCATCAGCTGCTTGGAATCCCAGTGTAAATTCCAGGGAAGTGTATTTCATTTTTGAGTAAGCAGAGTTTGATTTTGATGGAAAAGTTTTTGGCCCAGCACTGCAGCCCCTCCACCCATGGCAGACAGCAAGCAGATTTTTTGTGGATATTACCATAGCAATAGAGTGACCCCAGCAAGGAAAGCAGCAGGCATCTCTTGGTTGGGCAGAGCAGCCACTTCCCTGCTCAATGTTTGCTGGGTAATTGTCCCTAGTGCCTGATGCTGTGGCAGAAGAATGTTTCTTTCTGTTGGTAAAGCAGATCAGTGCTGACATCATGCACTGTCAGAGATGTTGCTCTGATGTGCAAACAGTTGCTTCTGCCCTTGGCGCTTATCAATAACCAATTATGTGTTCATCTGTGTTTCCTGGCTCACAATTTTTTTACCTCCACACAGAGGAAATCAGAGAAGATGGTTAAATTTCCTCTCCATAATTTCTGTCCCTCAGCTGTGGCTGGGAGGAAGCTGAGTGAGCTTGTTGGAACAGCACTGCCTTTGCTGTGCTGCAGGGAGGTTAGCCAGAGCACAGGGGTGAGCTGTGGCTGCTCAGGCAGAAGTGTGTGGGCAGATCTTTGGCAGGATTCACCACTCTTCTTAGGAACTGAAGGCTGCTTTGCAAGCAGTCTTCTGTGGTCCTTCACTGAAACACTGGCACTCGTGTCCTGGGTTCTGTGCTCACAGCTGGCTCTGCCCTTCTGTGTGACACTGCATAAGCCAAGGATCTTTATGAGCACCCTTTTCTCTTCCCCAAAATAAATGTTTCCATCAGACATGAGAATTTTAGATTTAATGTATTTCTAAGGCACTTATGGTTTTTTGATGAGATGGAACAGATAGGCATTTATAGTGAGCACAAAAATAGAATCATAGAATCATCAAGATTGGAAGAGACCTTTTAAGATCATGAAGCCCAGCCATCCACCCAGTACTACCATTGTATCTACACCAGTAGGTATACCAGTAAACCACATCACCTATTGCCAGATCCAGGCACCTCCAGGGATGATGACTCCACCACCTTCCTAGGCAACCTTTTCCAATCTCTAACCACTCTAACAGTGGTTTGTTTTGGTATTTTTTCCTAATGTCTCATTTTTCCCTGTCTCAGTTTAAGGCCATTTCCACTGATGCTCTTACTGCAGGCATGGTGGAAGAGACCAGCCCCCACCTGTCTACAGCCTCCTTTCAGGCAGCTGCAGAGAGGGATAGGGTGCCCCCTGAGCCTCTTCTTCTCAAGACTAAACAAACCCAGCTCCCTCAGCTACTCCTCATAAGATGTCTTCTAAGCCTTTCACAAGTGTTCCTGACCTTCACTGAACATGCTCCAGCACCCCAATGTCTTTTTTAAGGGGAGGGGCCCAAAACTGAAAGCAATGGTTTAGTTTGGGGTCACAGGTGCAAATGCATGTAAAAATACAAAATTTGCTTACTTCAGGTCTTCCATTGGTCAAATTGAGGCACAAGAACAAGTCTGAAAAGCAACAAGAAAAACAGAAAAACAGAAAAAAAAGTATTTTTAAAAGATCTGCATCAATATTCATGGAACTATTTTTCGTTGCTACCCTTTTTCACAGCTTTTTTTTCCAACTCCTTAGAAACCACTCTTATCCCTCCCATCTTTGCCATTTCAGCTTCCACCTCTCTCATGCAGTGCTCAAATAAGCTCATTATTTTTTTCTTTTCTGGAAAAGATGAGACTCGTTAGTATCAAATACAAGTGGTTGTGGCACAGAGAAAAAGAGGAACCTGGGTGAGCCTCCTGGCTGGCATTCAGATGCAGAGATTTGGTTTTCAATTAGATAATGCTCTCTGAAAACAGGACTGCTGGAGCACATGGGACAATATTGACTGAAGCACAAACCAATTCAGTGGGTGACCTTCATGCTCTTGCTGTGTAGCCAGTGAGGATGGCTGGCGTGTAAATGCCACCCTATCGGTATTCATTCCGTGTGACTTGTAACCAACCCGCAGCAGGGAATGGATGAAAGGCAGCATTCAGGTATGTAATGTGATTATCAGGTGATACATCAGACTGTGATTCCACAAAGCCAAAGGGTCAACAGGACTGGAAAATGTATTTTGCAGCTTCTGGGAAGATGAATTTTTTTAAAGATTATAGTGTCCTCAGTATAAAATGAATAAATAAGTACCTCAAATAAAGAGATATTGTGTAACATAGTTCCCACCTCTCCTCAGCTGACCAGCAGGCTTCCAGTGAGACTGCTAACTGTGTAGACACCATTGTTCATATTTAATCTGGTTTGTGTTTGCACGTATGAAATGAGAGCAAAGTTCTGGCCTCTTCACCATTTGGGGCATAGAGGAATTGGGGGGTCCATACCCCTTAGCACTTTGAGATGATGGCCTCCCTCACTGAGATCTCAAGATACTCTCCTGTTGGCAGTCACTGTGTCTGGACTCCCAGGGGTAAAGGCAGGGCTGCCAGTCTGTCTGTCAGTCCGGGCTCCTCTCACTAGCATGCCTAGGGGAGGTTTTGTGCTGGGCATTTACATCCTTACCAGCCTGCCAAAGGTTCAAGTCAAATCACCTTTGCCTTACAGAATAATGTACTTTTTCTCAGCAGTCAGCCTTTACTTGACCTTTGACTGGATGACCTGACTTCCTCACATATAGGAGGATGAGAATGGAGACTGTTATTACAACTGGCTGAAGTTGTGCTGATTAAAGTTTTAGCAAAACACACTCAACTGTTTGCTCCAGAGAGACTACAGCTGTGGTAATGCAATAAATCATTAACATCAACCTATTAAAATGGGTTCCCAGGCATTCACACTGCTTCTGCTGAACTCTGGTGTGAGGAATAGCCTATGATGCCAATTCCTGTCTCAAAAATCATCTGTGTGATCTCACCAGTACCATTGTTCAGGCTGCTTGAGAAAAACCAACAGGTTCAAAAAGGGGGAGGCAACAACAGACACAGACAGAAGGTTTCTGGTTTGTAAATGGACACAGATGCCCAAAAAAAGCTGGGAGCCATTATCACAAGGCACCCAGAATAGCTTTTGCTGCAGTCAGTGAGAGCAGCTTTTAAGACAGACACTTTCTTTTCTCACAGCTCAAAGAGCAAATAACAAAAAGAAGTAAACCTCAGAGCAGAGAAATGACCTCTGAATTTTCTCAGGGAAAAAAAAAAGGATCTCTTGAACTGAAAAAAAGACGTCGCTGAGCTTTGTGAAGAAATACTCCTTCCATTGAGGGAAAAAAGGAAATGTGATAAGATTTTGCTGTAGCTAAATTTTA
The DNA here is from genome assembly GCF_023055355.1 of Agelaius tricolor. Classification (NCBI taxonomy): domain Eukaryota; kingdom Metazoa; phylum Chordata; class Aves; order Passeriformes; family Icteridae; genus Agelaius; species Agelaius tricolor. The sequence goes on from NW_027269269.1 coordinate 26,089,535, forward strand.
AGGCTAGAAAGGATCATCTAGTTTGGTTTCACATGTAGCACAGTCCAGGAGGCTCTGGCATGGCAATTTCTGTATCAAGCCCAAAACATACATTGGAAGAACATCCCATCATTCACAAGGGTGTAGGTGGCACCACTGTGGCCTGTGCATGCTCTCCTCTCAAGAGACTCCACTAATCCTGGCATCCCAAAGGCCTTCTGCCCTTCCAAACCAGGTTTTCTTTCCATGGAGAACTTCACGCAGCCTGTGGGGTGTATGGAGGAGCAGGGGAATGAAAGCTAATGAGGTAAAATATAATCATAGCACTCCTTCACACTCACAAGCTGCTCGGAGCAGGTTCTGGGGATGGGCTGTCATTTGTCTTCCAAACTGGCTCGAGCTGGCTCACCTTTCCCCCACTGAAATGCTCATGATTTGAGAGCCTTAGGTGAGAGATGCATAACAACTTCACTGCACTTAGGACATCATTGTCAATTTGAAGGACTGGGGAGGAGCCACTTCACCCAAGGAAAGCATTTGCATTCAGAGACTGTTTAAGTGCAGACAGCTTGCTCTCCATGGTCTTGAAGGAGAGCTAAGCACCCTTTTGCAGTTTGCCTGTTCAGGGAAACACTTTGAGTTTTAGAGTGTGGACAATGAGGGGGAAAATGAGCAGGTGGTTCGTGGGAATGCACAGCTTTCTGTCCCACTGCAAACACTCCAACATGGAAGCTGTTCATTTTTGACCATTGAGGGGGGTCCCATGTAGCCAACAGAGGGTGTTTTAAGTGACCATTAAATGGAGTTGGAAACAGAACATTCTGAAGGGAGCATCTGTTTGTGTTTTGGGCTGTTTCACTGCATTTATATGTGTGCATTTTATGAGAGTCTGACTTGGTATCTTCCTGTATCCTAACTTCGGAGCAGCGGGATCTGCTGCGAACAATAATGTAGAAATTGGAAAAGAAAGTGCAACTGGGTGTTTGCTGTGCCCTGAAGAGCCAGGGATCAGATAGTGCACAGGAAAATAGATCAAACAGAAAAAATCAAGAGCTCCATCAAGAAGGGGGCAGGCAGGAAGCTTTTGCATAAGTTGGAGAGAAATTTGATATGTTAGATCATTGGAAGAAATGTTCATTTGTGTGCAACCATACACAGTTGATACCTGCTCCAGCTTGCTTAAAGAAATGGAACAACTGGAAAGTATTTGATGCTGGAAAGTCAAAGATGGCTCTAGGTTGTCATTCTTAGCTTTATCTGTCAGAGCTGCCCAGCTGTTTGCCCTCTATGTGCCAGGGTTGTCTGGTTTTTTTGCGGGACAGTGAAGACCAAGGTGCATCCTCTCATGTACACAAAGGTCTCGTGGATCTCCCTCTCCCACAGTAACCTGAAAAAGACAACATTTCTTTGAAAGTATGAAGTGTACTAACTTCTGAAAATCTTTGCAGCTTTCTTTCTGAATGCTTGGGTTGAATACCACTAGAAGGCAGAGCAAATCACTTGACTGGATTTCTGTGATGTCACTGGGTGGAAATTGCTATTGTCACAGTTTACTGCTACTATTTTGTGCCTGTTTATTTATCATCTAGGGGTCTCAGGGTGGTTTACAATAATGTGCTGTCTGGCTGTTAATCCATGAGACAGGGAGACAATTATTTCTGATTCTAAATCCAACTCTATCCAAATTTGGAGTGTCTGTCCAACAAGTTTCTTTTGTGCCTTTGGAAGCACAGGCTGTTCCCTTGCATCCATCTAGAGCTGACCAAGCCCCTTGGACAGGGCATACTCCTTCTACCTAGCACAGCTGGTATGAAGCAAGGAGAAGCTGGAAGCTGTGGTTTTTAGAAATCTCACCTATTCCGTGTATTTTTCATAGCTACATTCTGCTACTTTGGTAGTAGTATGAACAACTGCAAGGAAATGAGGAGAGGCTCATGGCTATCCTTTAGAACTTGAGATGCTCCAAAGGAGCAGCTCCACTTGAAGCATGTGAATGATCTCCCCATGGCCAGCATGGAGTCACACTAGTGCTTACAGTCATACCTTGGATCCTGGAAGTGCTGTGGACCTCATGGGAGGGACCAGGCCTGGCATTTATGTGGGCAGTTTAAACCTGGTGGGACAAACAGTGAAGACACTGAAGAGAATGTATCTGGATAGACCCAGTTGTACGTGGGCATATTTAATACATAAGCCATGTTGCCTTAAGCAGGTTCAAATCTCAGGTTTTATACTGTAATTTTTCTCACTGTGTGATAATGCAATTTAGTGGATAGACTTAATACAAAGCTGTTAGCTAATTTGGAATTTTTAGGGGCATTAGCAAATTTGAGAATTAATCTATTTTGAAGATTCCAAGCTTATTAAAATTTGGGATTTAGGATAGGCTTGTCACAAGTTAGACAAATTATCTTGAAAGTCAGAAGTAGGAAAGGATGTTCAAGAAGAGATGCATGTTACCATACCAACAACACAGAGAGCCAGTGTTGAATGTGTACATTCCCTTTCTCCCAGAACTTCTTCTGACTTTGAGCAAGATGTCTGAGTGGTAAGAAATATGATATTTGTGGACCACAGATAATCTTACTGTACCATTCACATAAAAAGGGCAGAAATAGCTGAGACGTATTCCCTGATTTAGAGTAATATTTGTGAAATGGAGATTTACAATCTCTGTCCTGCAAATAGTTTTCTATAACTGAGTCATGAGAGAATGCTTAACAACTTGGATAGAGAAAGCCTGCCACTATTCCCACATGAGGACTTTTCCCCTGCTGTGTGACCACATATATTCCAGCAAGAGCATTTTGAACAGACCTACAAGTCCTTTCCCACAAGCATTCAGACTGCTCAGGAGCATACTGTAGGTGTCTGTCCAAAGAACCATGGAAGAAATTGATGATTTGAAGGGATTCTCAGTGTTAGCAGAGTTACCATGTGAGAATTAGATAAGTGAGTAATCAATCAAAAGCTAACCATGGCACCAGAAGCTGTTGGAAAGATAGGACAGCATTAGAAAGACCCTTCAGGTCTTTGAAGCAAAACATTTCTTGCAAACAGTCACCTTCCCTTCAGGTACCAACAATAACTTTCTAAAGCTGTGGGTAGGCGATAAACTCTGAGAATTCTTACTACTATCCCTGGTAAACTGGTTTTTATTCAGGCTTGGCCTCTGAACCTTAGAGAGTCTGGGCAAATATGTGTTTTAGTATTTGGTATGGAACTTCACGCTCAATAGATTACTTTTTTTCCTAACCAGCTGGACTTCTATCACTGCCTCCCCAAGAAAGCAATCAGAATTTTTTTTGTTGAATGATTAGGTAATGAATGAAAGTGATTAATTGGAGAAGAGAGGATAGTGGCTTTTTTTTTTTTTTGAGAGAAGGAAATGCCTTTGACAGGTATTGAGAGAAAAGAATAAAGTCTTGCATCCAGAAATAATGGATTAAGTACCAAGAGAAGTAGGAGAGTAACACTTACCTAGCTTTGAGAGAGAAGCAAAATCCCAAAAGGGACACAAAAGGGACTTGTAGCAGGTTGTCAGCAAGCTGAAAACAGCAGCAATGCTTGATGACAAGTGGTACTTATATTTATTTTAGGCTAAGAGATACAGGAGAGGTATTTTTTTGTGGTGGGGGGTTTTATGGTTTGTTTTTGTTTTCTTTTAAGAGGATTAATTTCTTTTCTTGAAAGCTATTTCTGGTTTGCAAAATTAAAAATGGAGTAGATTCTTTTATAATACTTTGAAAAGGAACTTTGAATATTTTTTCCTATACATCTTTTTAATTCCCTCATCATTTAATCTGGTAAAATAGTAATGTATGCATGTTCTGTATTTGTATATATTTCCATTTTCCACTCTCTAATTTTTGAGAACATCTCTATTTCTGAATTACTTAAAAACTCTTCATTATACAATAACTTCAGAAGTTAAGAAGGTTAGAAGGCTAAAACCAAAACATTTGAGTTGGAGGAAAAAGCAAAGGTGAAAAAATAGATGTGTATCTATTCAGCATAAATAGAATGGGAAGATGGGCAAAGGGAAAGAGAGAAATACAAGAATGATATGTTTCAATTTTTTTTAATGAGTATTTTTAAAAATACTTTTGAGCTTGTAACAAGTTTTCTAACAAAACAGCTTTCCTTGTGGAAAAAAGATCATGCAAGTGATAGTACATCAGCTGTGGAAAATCAGGTTTTTCAGGAGTACCATTCTGCTGGAGAATTTTGTCTGGCTGTAGAGGACAACAAGGGCAATGAAGCACTGTGTGTGGCCTGAGAGGCCGCAGTAATTCTGGGAACAAAATGGCTTTAAAGCTGTTAAAGGACAGAAATAGACATTATGCTTTACTTCTACATGTTCCTTCTTTGGAATACATATTTAAGCCCTTCCAGTGTGCATTCAGCTGTGACAAGTGCTCTATGCAAAGACCTGGTATTGAACTAGGTAGCAAACCTTATTGTACCTGTGCAAATGTTGAAAATAAAGAGAAGGTGGAGCTTGGGAAAAGAATACATCAATACAAACACAGCCCTCCTGACTAGGGAAACCCATACCTCAGCAGCAGGGTGAAATTATTGTTAACCAACAAAGTATATTGGGAGAAAGACTGCAGAAATGAAAGAACAAATCATTTTAGCATAGCATGGTGGGGCTTGAAATAGGAAGGTGAGAATCCTGACATCTGCTTTTGTATCTGGGATGGAATACATGACCCCATATAAACAGCACCCCTTCTTTGTGCCTCAGTTTCCTTAACCATAAAAAGATATTAGTTCATCTTTAGAGCACTTTGGGCTGCATGTCTGAAAAGCCCTGTGAAAGAGCTACCTAAGAATTATTTATCAAAAATGACAGCAACTCGTGTTCGCTTTGCACTTTCCTCTATTACCAGCCCTTTCTTCACTCGTAGTTTTCCTTATTTATGTCTTTGCTTCCCTATTACCTTTGTATTAAAGCTTGCATCTGCATTGATTTTACATCACTGCACTGTACAGCAGCCATTACAAGTTTAAACTTCTGAGAGATCCTTCTGAATCTTTAACCAATTGCTCCAAGAGCCCTGACCACAGCATATCCATCATCAGATAACACCAACTGTGCTTACTGTGATGGGGTGTTAATTGACCACTTACTATCCAGGGAAAGGGACAAATACACTGGGCACAACTGTGTTCCTACAGCTTCTAAGTCACTCTTCCCCATTACATATAAGGTTTTTCAAAGCAGAGCACTGTTGGTATTAAAATTAAGCATTTCAGAAAACATTGTACTAACTTGGAAAGGTTGAATGGTGTTTCACGACATCAGGAAATTTTTACCTGTTAGGAAATGCAGGTCTTCTAAAAATTGAGCTCCCTTGCTCCATTCCTCTGGCTGAGTGTTGTTAAATCACTGTATGTGCAGCACTCTCTGGCTTTCCATGTGCTATAGCAGCAGCAGCATTTTCCATTGACTGTGGAGAGAGCCAGGCATGACAGCCCGGCAGGAGACTATTTCTGGTTTGCTCACTGCTTTTCTGGGCATGGATCTGCCCAGCATATCCTCAAGTCCTCATCAGCTGTCTTGGTAGGTGGACAGAATATAATTTTTTATCTTTTTTTTGCTTCCATTCCTTTTATACAAAACTTTATTAAAGTACCTTTTTATAAACAAAGTTTGATATTGAGTGTGTTCCCACACAATAAGAAAAGAACTACTCAAATATATGAGATGGGTCAAGAAGACACTGAAAATATTTACTCCTGTGCTCAAGGAAGAGTTTACCCCTGAGTTGTTTCAAAGGGTGAGCTTGCTATTGCAGTTTGTTTAGGTGGGGTAACTAGAACCACACAAAATATTTCTCACAGATTTTCTTCGAAGTCCAGCCTGACTCATGTGACAGTCTCCCTTCAGCTGGCAGGAGCTTAGGGAGAAGGCCTTATCTCCATATCATCCAGCCTTGCAAAGACAGCAGTAAAGTGTTAGTTATTGCCTTTTTGCTTGTGGAGGAACAGTTTATACCCATCAGTAGTCTGCTGGGATGAATTGAAAGCCTAAGTGACCTGTCAGTCAGATTTACATTGACTAGAAGGCTCTGCAAATGATCTCATCACTTGAACAAAGCAGACCTGAGTCCCTTCACTATAAGTGTAGGTATTAATAAGTGTTTCTATGTTTAAGTTGCTGTATAACTTCAATTGCTTTTCACATGTTACTAAAGCACAGCTTTACAATGATGCTGGCACACAAGTAATTGCTTAGAGACAGCAGGGTGTAGGAAGCAGAGGAGCAGGTATCCTTTCATTTTTGAATTAGTTGCTAGACTTGCTTACCAGGAGTCCTGATGCTGGAATAACAATAACCTAGCATTGGCATAACTATGTGCTGAGTCAAACTGGCTTCCTAATAGACATGACTAGCTGCTGAATGGAAGGGGTTTGAGTTATCCATCGAAGAATAAAGGGTGAGACTGGAAAATAAAAGGTCCTGTGATTAATTTACTAAAGAACACAAGGGATCCATTTTCCATCTGCTTAGTCTCAGTGTTCAAGGGAAATCATTCATGCTGTTGTTCCATTTGAGAATGTGATCATTTGGGGAGGATGAAAGCTTGGAGACCTGGAAGTTCAATCAGAGCTTGATTTGGGAAATAGCAATTTCAATGTTATCCAAGGACAGATGAGTTAGAAAGACTGAGGGTATGCATTTGGATGAAATATTATAAAGGACATTTCCTTTAAACTAAGGAGGTACTCCCATGTTAAATATTAGGCAGAGCTATCTTTTGGTTTCCCTAAGTCTAGTCGATATTAGAACACACTGTCAGATTATTTACAGGCAAAAGCACCTGGCCAGTCTTAGAAATGCCCAGAACTGTAGCATGTGACTGTAAGTTGTACTTCATTTTATCAGATTTTTGAGACTTGATTCTGTCCTTGAGGTTGGCAAGTTGTTTGAATGACTGTTTTCACTTCCATTTGATTTTGTGGATTGGTTACTTTCTAAAAAAACTCAATGTGACTAATGTGACTTGATCCACTCTTAGTTAAAATTCAAGAAACTGCAGACAAGATAAAGTCCGAAGCTGCACTGGTGTATGCCAGAAGCAGGATCTCTTATGGTGGAAATTTTACCCTGTGGGTTTTACATCCCCATGGGCTCCCACCAGCAGTCTGGTATGGTGGAGGAGTGCCAAGGTTCAGAGCACAACTTTGCAGCTCTGTATGGAGACCCTAAGAAAATGGTGTTTTGAGAAAAGTGCAGTGTGGATTGTTTACACGAATGAGCCTTTGGCATGATTTATGTTCTCAGTGTGAGCAAAGACTAAAAACTGGACACCAGGGACCAAAGAACAAAGGTAAGTGGCATAGTCTCTCATTTTCTGTCTCCCTATAAGGCTGATTTTGCATAGGAAGCCTGCTCACAAAGATCTGGAGAAGCGGGCTTCCCTGGTAAGGAACAGCTCTGGTTTCTGTTGCCTCCCTACTGCCCTGGGAAAACTAAATGGAGCTGTGTGATGAGGATGAAACAGCAAGGTAATGCCTAAGGCAGAGCCTGCTGCTGCCAGTGAAGATTCTTCAGTGCCCTGAGGCAAAACTGTTTTTAGCTGGGACAGGGGACTGTTGATGTGCTAATTCAAAGGAAATGTTCATCGGAGCTGGAGGAGGTGGATTGGTTTAAGAGATGTACCAAATAAAAGGCATTGCATAAGGACCTAGAGAAAGATAAGAACCTAGATTTGAAGAAAATTACTCCAGTCCATTCTACCAAATGGTTCCAGTTAGCTCTGTTCTGCTGGCCCTCTTGCTCCTTTTCAGTGAGCACATCTGCAGCCATACAGCTATTGTTTCTCCCAGGTAATATCCAGCTTTCAGGAGAGCTCTCCTGTTATTCCTGAACTCAGTATTGCATTTTAATTGAGAATCATAGGGTTGTTCTTCCTCTTCCTGGGTTTCAGTAGGCCAATGTATTTAATCCCTACCTTTGACAGAGTGAGTAGATGTGGAGATACCGATTGAATCAGAACTTGGACACACATGGTGATTTCAAGTACAAATCTTCTAGGAGATTTGGAAGCTTGGGGGCTAGTTTCTTTTCAAATTAACACTTCCTTTCACTTGCTTAGATGCTTCTTGATTTCAGATTCCTTCAGGGGAAGGAAGTGCCTGACTAGAAGGAAACAGACAACTTTAAGCTATTTCTTCACCATTTCAAGGAAGAAATCCCCTTAGAGTGCTCATTCAATTGAGATTTCTACTCCCAATCTTGAAGCTGAGGCCCTTCACCTTTTAGGGGGAGACATGATACAGAGGAGATGGGGAGTTTGCTTGTCTGAACAGGTGACCTTGGGAGGTTACTCCTGTGCCCTGTATGCTGCTTCCTCCATCTGTAAAACACAGATAAAAAATGCTTATTAAAGATTAGGGTTGGGCAGGTGTCCAAAGGCAGCTGAGAGTGTCTCAAACATCTAACTGCTTGTCTTCAGGATCTTTTTAATTCCCTCTTCTCAGCACTTATGGCATATAAGGCATTTCTCACCTTAAGGCTGGTGTGTGATTGCTCTTTGTTCACCTGTCCAAATGAGATTGGAAGCCAGGACACAAGTGTGACACAAATATGGTCCATTCATAGTCATCCTCAGTAATGATGTTCCCATTTTTCCACCAGGGAGGCTAAATGCTGTCCTGTGACCCAGGGCACCAGTCACAGACCTCAAACTGCAGGGGTAAAGAGTTTCATTCTAATCTAGTACAGTGACATTTGTTAACGTTGGCTGTTCATTAAAAACTTTGGAGCAGCAGACATGTTCATAAAGCTCACAGCCTGCTCACAGATAATTCATGAGCATAATAAAAGGATTCATTATTCATGTAAGATCTTTGCTGTGAAAATTAAACCAGCTCTAATACCTCACGTGCTTCGGTGCATGTTGGGAAGGTTTATTTGTGGCATTTCACTTGTGCTTTGAGGTTCTGGAATTAAAGTTGCTATGGAGAGAGAAAGCAGTGTGGACCGAGTTTACAGCTGTCGTTAATGCCCTTATTAGCTGAGGCCTTATGAACACATCAAGTGTAACTGCATAGATGTAGTTCAAGCAGTGCATCACCAGCTAATGCCCATTGTACTAAAGCAGCACAGCCAAACAGGACCAGGAAGGCTATCCCTGTATATACACGTATATGTTCCAGACATTAACTTTATGAACATCAGATGCAAGGGTATTGCCCCCTCTTTCACCTGTGTTCTTTCTTAACCTTCTCCTTGCTGAACATTGCAGTTCTGTATAGGCAGAGGAAGGGATAGCATCCTACTTCTCTCATCTGCTTTAGTGTAACATCAGCTGAGATTGCTGAGATTCCTGTTGGCTTTTTGCCTGAGGTGGAGCAAGAGGTGCTGGCATGATCAGCAGGAGCAATAATCTCTAACCAAGAGGTAACAGGAAACGTGTGGAAGGGATGATGTCTTCAGATGTCTTCAGATGTTAGGCCTGCAGTGAGCACTGATCACAGCCTCCCCATCTTAATCAGACTCTTACTAAATGGATACCCAAATTAGTTGTAGACCAGGCTTAATACCCCTACTAGATTCATTTCAATGCAAGATAAGTGATAGAAGTGGTGCAGAAATCAATGACTATTTCTATCCAGCCTGACAGTAGCGTAAGCTATCTGTTATTGCACATTTGAAAGGGATGTATTGTACATCCTGAACTGAAAGCTATGCACACTGAATGGCCTGTGCACAAATGGGCACTTGAACTGTGATCAAAACAGACTGCTGCATGTAAATGAATGTGTGAGCATGGAGATATTCCCCTGACAAGCATCCACATGCATGCCAAGGGAATTGTACCAGCCAGGCATTGTTGGTAGTAGCAGTAGTATAATAATTTTCATCAGTATAAGACCTTAAAGATCCTATAGACAGTGAAAGATGTGAAAGATGCTTAGAGAAAGAGGAAAGCTGTTATATTTTATTTTTGCTTTGTGGACTTTGGCAGTGGTGAATTAAAATTACTTTTTAACCATTTCTTCTTATTCATCTGATGCATTTTTAGTGATAACATCCTTTGAGCAAACACCAAGGTGAAACTGCCACCAGGGATGAGAGGAAATGTCTTTTGTAGAATGTACCATTTACAAACAAACATGTTTGCACTTGTGCACTGAGCCTCCCTGCAAATTGCTCCTGGTTTAATTTTTCTGTCACCTTTCAGTCTGTCCCCTGCAGGAATACAGTGGGAGCAGGGCAGGCACAGCAGTGTGAACATGGTTGATAGATCCCTTGCAGTTCCTGAATAGGCAGTGTGAGAAGGGATGTGGAAAATGAAGTCTAGGGAAAGTCTGAAACAAGAGTTTGAGAGACTTTACTAAGGCAGGAACCATATGAAGAACAAAGCAGGTTCTGCACAAGTACCCTAAGCACTCTCATATTACTGTAAACATAGTAAGTCACCTCTGGGACACCAAACTGTTTATGAGCTAGCTATTCTGGCCTGCTTGAGAGTACAGCTACAAATAGTACCTTCTTGGAAGAGCCTGCATGCATGCTATGGAAAGAACCCATATTCAGCTGCATCCTCCAGCCAATGCATGAAGCAATCCTGCTGCATTTTTCCCCTCTTGGTTAGGGAGGGCAGAGCTAAACTGTGTTTCTGCCTCACCTGAAGAAGGTGTGAGATGAAAGAGTAGAGTACCTTGTCAGTGCCTGGAGCAGAAGATCTTGGATTTCATCAGCTTTCAACCTGGTCCTTTATTAAATATCTCCCTACTGCCATTGTGACCTTCCAGAGTGAGTGCCTAGAGGAAGGTGAGCAGTGAGTTCAGTACAGAAGTGTTTTCCTCTTACATAGTCTGTACCCCTGTGTGATCAGCCTTGGGACACTGGCATGGCCAAGGTGTGATCTTGATGGTGAACTGTTTCTTGGCATGGCTGAAGGTCAAGGTTCCATGCTGGTGCTCCTTGATATGTTGGTATCCTTGATTGTATTGTTCGAAGAATTCTTTGAGCACCATCAAGGCCCCAGCAAGAGAAGGTGCCCAGAGCACCAAGAGATGGGAGACACAATGTGCTGCTTTGCCAAAAACACATGAACATGGCTCAGTTCTGCACAGCCTTCCCCACTGAGGCAGTCTCTGGCAGCCTCACTGTGACGTTTTCCTGCCTGGAGGAAGGAGGGAGATGGAAGAAGGACCTCTGCTTCCATCCAAGCACAGAGATAATGAAGTGTTTGTGACAGGAGGGGCATACTCACTGTACAACATATCTCACCATCAGTTTGAGGCATCTGACTACCAGCCCTCAAAGCAGACAGTCTCCTGCTGGTCATGCTGAACTGCTGGCTCCTCTTGAACACTCAGAAAAAGCACTAAGGAAGTGTGCTGCTATGCTTGTAGATCTGGCCATACACAGCTTCTTACCTCAAAGAACTTATCTTGAAAATGAAAATCTTACATCCAAGCAATGAGGATATACTGCATTAAATTTTGGTTTGTGGCTTTAAAAATAATTTATGGGGTTTTTCTGGGTTTTTGAAGCAAAAGATCTGCTCCACAAAGCAGGTGTTGGTAACTTGTTGGTCAATATTTAATCTGTAACTTCCATCTTCACCTCAGAACGCTCCTCACACTTGATAGTGTAGTCTCTGGTACATGGGCAGAGCAATTTTCAAGTAGGATTCAAAAGGGGAGGTATTTTGTCTTGGGAAAGCTCCCTTGAGCAATAGCAACTCCTCTTCAGTAAGAAGAAATACAAATGTCTTAGGAAATGGCAAGAAAAATAACTAAAAACTATCTCAGCAGCAAAGTTGAGGATCCAGCTATTTGCAGGAGCTCCTGATCAAGGTGCCTTAGGAGTCACCAGGATGGATGATGGCCAGGTCTAATCCATAAACTGGACATAAAGCAAATGATAGTTGGGTAATGAGTGTGATTAAAAGTTGTTTTCGTTTTGTCCCTCTCAATCTGCTTGGAGACAGGGCCTGAGAGAAGGCTTGAGTCTCAATAAATGCATTTTTCTGGTCTTTAAAAATGGCAGGGAAAGACACAGTTCCCCTGTTTGGTTTTGTATGGCTCAGCCACAATCCAGCTGTGACAAACAGGGAGGGTTTGTGCCAGCTGGAGAAGTAGCATGTGAAGAGACAGCCACCTGTCCCTGTGTCAGAGCAGCAGATAACAGGGGTGGCCTCTCCAAGCATTCCACTTGTCCATGGTGAAACAGCCGGGCTTGAGAGGAGGTCACACATGAGGGTGAGAGAACATCACCTCTCCCCATCCTGACTGCCCAGACATGGGCAGGGATGCAGGGCCATGTCAGCTGGGATGGCTTACATGGTAAGGGGAGCTGTTGCCATCCCTCTGAGCCTCCCTTGGGTCTGCTGCAGCTCAGAAACAGCCCTCAATCCTGCACAGAGCCCCTTAGAGAAGGAGCTTCCCTTGTGTGTACACACCTTCCCGGGCAGGGTGGCTTGTACTCACATTTTCATTTTAACTCCTCAGCTACCTTCACTGATGCCACCCTCTCAGGCAGGGTGGCTTGTACTCATACTTTCATTTTAACTCCTCAGGTCCCTGTCACTGACGCCAACTGGCTCACCTCATTAAGTTACAGAGGAGGAGGCCCCTGGATTGATGGCAGGCAGGTTTAATGTGGCTCTTTCTGAGCACTCAAGTGCAGCATGTAGGAGGCTGCTGGGGAGATATTCCCACAGGCTCCAGCAGAACTGACTGATTGAAGTTGCTCTGAATTGATGGCTAATGGGGGAGCTTTCTTTGATAGCTCTTTCATTCTGGGTGCAGCTGGATAGAAAAAGATATCTTCACATGAGGGAGTGGGGGTTTATCCCCCCTGCCCTTTATTAACAGGTGCTTCTAGTGCTCTCTAGCAGCAGAAGATCTGATGGAAACCTAATGGTGTAAATGATTCTTAACTCCTTCTTTTTCATCAGTGGCTCACTTATACACACCAAATGACAGTCAGGTCAGCTGAGAAGTTGATAACTATGTAAAGTGAAAAATCCCTAGGGAAAATTGAGGCCACTGGAGTTGGATGCAGCCTTTCTGTGGCTCCAAAAATGGGTCCTTGGTTTGGTGTAGGTGTGATAGCTGCAAGTAGAGCATCTAATACCTTAAAGCCATGGGTGATTAGGTAGTGATGGAGTAACTGAGGGCCAGAGCTCTGGTGTAGGGAGCCACAGGGCTGCAAGGCAGGAGGGTCCAATATTAGTAGAGACTTCAGAGGAGCTTTCATGGCACCTGTTCATGTTATGCATGGCTCAAGCTGCTGTGGCAAGAATTAGACACACTAAGGCAGAATTATATCAAAACTGATTAACAGAAACTGGCTAATGGTGAAAATGCTATTTCACCCACCCTATGGAGGCCTCTGTTCAACAGGCTCATTGCAAGTACTTTTCCACCTACATTATCTAATCTTTTAATCAAATAATGGATTTCTTCCCAATGCCATAAGTTCTACATCTCCTAAAGTTTCCATCAGCCAGATGTCCCTGCAATCTGTGTGCATCCATGAACTGACATATTTGTGACCATGCCATTTCTCATTCCCATATACAGATCAGGGTGCGTGTTAGAGAGGCCAGAAACTCCAACAATTTGATCCAGTTTGAGATCAGCAGGCCAGATTTTGGTTGGTATAAATCAGTGCTGACTTGGAGCACAGTAATTTTGCTCCATTTGGGGATCTGACTCATAATTTCCAATCTAGACCCTGGCATCTGGCAGACACTATGGCAGGGCACTAAAGAAGCTGTTTCCATAGGGCTTGCTTTGCCCATTTCTTTAGCTTGACACAGAAGGCATTTGTCTTCAGTGATGTGTGCTGGGCCCCATCTTAAACTGCTGAGGTAAATTTAAGAGAGTCAGAAAGTAACTACACCTTCACCTGGGAACCTGGCCATCACTTTGCAGTTAAAACCTCTTTGCTTTTACAAGAAAGGACTTGGATTGCAGTGACTTTTTTTTGTAGGTGATCAGAAAATGCAGTTTTTCACCTCAGAGACAGCAGCTTCACTGTTTAATGCCATGTTGAAGAGCAAGAAGCCTTGAGATGTCTCTTAAAAAGAGGTCATTAAGTTCATGTCATAGCGTGTGTGGAAATGTGTATGTCTACTTAACTGGGACCCAAGAGAAGAGTTTGACCTGTGGCACCTGACAAACTGACAGTAAATTCTTGGGCAAAACAGAGAGGGTGCATCCTGGCCCTTTTCCCTGGTGAGATTATGTTACCCTTTTAGCTGGAGGTGTCATGCGCAACCCCAGTAACTACAAATGGTGTCATTCCTGCTCTTCCCTGCCTGTAAAATGCCATCTGGGAAGGAGGGCTTCCACATATTTGCAGAGTGTCTGGCCAGCTAGGGGGACATCCTGTGACTCAGTGCAGCTGCTGCTGCAGGCAATCCCACAGCACTCCCTCATGGCACCCACCTGGCTAGGCTAGGGCTGGGGAGCCATGGGGGAGGAAAATGCTGGTTTGGGTTCACAGTGGCTTTGCGTGAATATGAGGAAGTCCTTCATATGGGAGTTGAATTGCTCGAGTGCATTGATGAATGCTAACAATTTTAATGGTAAGAATTCCTGTATGCTGTTCCCTTCCTTTTCTCCTCCCTGTTTTTCCTTCACCATCAGAGAAACGCTGGCTACTGGCAGCTACTGGCTGGACTCTGCTGTTGCCAATATGTCATGGCTGCACAGTGCTCATCTTACAGTGGATAAATGGAAAATAGGCCTGCAAAGAACCTCACAAGTTACCTAGTCCATATCCCTGCCTAATGGCAGGGTCAGCTCTTCCCAAGTCATTCCTGATAACTGTTTCTCTAGTTTGTTTGGAATGACTTCACACCCTCAATACAACATACAGGACAACTTATGCTTGTGCTTCATTCTACTTTATGTTCTTCCAAGGTTTAATTTAAACTTCCCCATTGCAGTTTGAGACCATAGCTTTTTTTCTTGTCTGTTGTGAATCAGATGCAATCATCTGTTGCTTTCTTTATTTTGTAGGAACCTTGTCCATGATTTCATCACTTTTACTGTGTCCTACTTCAGTCTTTCTCAAGCTGTGACAGTCCCACTGTTTTTTCCTTTCTTTGTAGCTCATGCATCCTAAATATCTGATCATCCTCCTACTTTTTTCTGGACCCCTCAATTTTTTCACAGCCTTCTTGTCCTCACTCCTCCACACTTGTCCTGCTCTGGTCTTTCCAGTGGATTTCCAGTTTGTTAGATAAATACATTGCCAACGTGTTGATTGCAACTCAGCCTGATTGTAGGTAATGCAAATATGGGAAGGCATTAATGATTCCATCAAATCTACAAATGTCAGCTGATTGTCTGCTTATTTGCCATTGTGGGACTTGAACCTGGAACTGGCCTGGCACCCAGTTGTTCTCAGCTGTAGGAGAGACACAAGTATGAAACCAGCCGTCTGTCTTTTGGCCAGGGTACAGATGGATTTGTGCTACTGCCAGTGCAATTCCCATCTGCCTCCATCATCTTCAGCAACTATGGAAGTCATTCCTGGCTGCTACTTGATAGCTGAGCCACAAGTCTGAAACAAGATCATTTGAAAGTGGAACAAATATTTTGTGCGGTGCCCTAGTTTTACCTCGATGGTACTCCAAATGCTGTTTCACCAATAGTTGATGTTATTGCTGCTGCTTAGGAGCTTAGCCACCCCGGGTGCAGGGATTGTTGGATGAGCATCATAAAGATTTATGGCAAGCCCAGTCCTACTCTTTTCATTTAAAAATACTTCATCTATTTCAGGGATATTCTTGGTGAAAGGGAGGAAATGAAAATCTTACTTCCATATGCTTTTTCCCATTGGAAAACAGATCTAGTTGTAATAACCTTCACAAATGCCCTGAGCTCCTAAGGTCCCCCTCACACAGGTGCACTGAACTCAGGGCATCCCATCAATTCCTATACACTTTTGCACAGTCACACGAGGGATGGATCAAGCCCTGCTCCCTGAGCTTCACACAGTGCTCATGTTGAATCACTGCATCCCAGTCAGTGTGTCTGCACAGTGAAGGTGAGCAGGCAAAAAAGACTGACAAACTACCTGGTGTTCCTTCTCTTGGACACTCTTGTTCTCCCACTCCCTTTTCAGCTAGCCCCAAACTTCCTTCACTGAACTTTGGCCTAATATTGTCTATTATTTCTAGAAAGAGAGATTTTTTTATACCGTTTTCCTTGCTGCTACTCACTTTAGCCTGCTATTAATGGCCTTTGAGATACTAGACTGGGGATTTGCTTTTAAAAAAGCTGTTTGTAGCACTGATTTCTTTTCTTTCCTCTTGTGTTTCATCCTTCTTTCTTGTGTTTCTTTTGGAGAAGTATTGACTGTTTGAACCCATGTATGATGCTGTTGGAAAATCGGCCATTTTTATGTATTGGGGAGAGAGGGAAAAAGCTTTCATTGCCTGCCTAGCAAGAGGGTCTGGCAGGCTTATTTCTTCCCATCAGTGGAATTTCACAGGTCAGTACAGGAAAGCTGAAGGGTGAAAGCAGCTGAGAGAAGCTGGGGCTGGAGGCAAAGGGCATGAGCCTGTCTGTCTGCGCTGCTGCACTGCCTGGGCACCCAGAGATGTTGGATGCAGGAGAGAGAGGGGGCTGGGAAGCAGGAGCACAGGCAGGCAGACCAGACAGATGAGAGGCTAAAAGGTGTAAGCAGCCCATTTCAGCTGCTGGCTGAGAGGTACATAGAGTGCATATGAATCCAAATCCATCTGCACAATTAGCCAGGATGATTGTGCAGAGCAGGAGTCTCAGCTGATTTGCCAGCGCAGAGGGAATTTCTGTGCTGTTGGGATCCCATGTTGGGCAGAGCCGAGCAGCTGGGCTGGATGACAACATACCAAACAGCATCTCCAGGAAAAGTCATTAACATGGTAGGTGAAATTCCCAACTCTTGTGAATTGCTCTGGCTGCCTTCAAACCACTTCAAAGATGAGGTGATGCCAGCTGTGAAAATGACCATAAGAGGAAGGTTATCTCCAAATCAGAAGGGACTTCGTTGACCTCCTCAGACTTTATTTGAAACAGTGGTGCTCTGAACAGATGATCTTCCTCTCTCTTGCAGCAGATTATCCCCCTTGTTAAAAAAAAAAAAAAAAAAAAAAAAGAAAAATAGAAAAAAATGTCTTTGTTGTAACTTCTATTTTGAGAGAAGGGGAAAAATGCAGCTGTTCCCTGAATTGCTTGTCAGAGGTCCAAAACTGAGCAGCATGGGTTTTCTGTCTCTTACATGATTACTTCCCTCCTGAATGAAGCAAACCTTGATGTTCTGCTTAGGGGTAGGGGACTAAAGGAGCAGCTTTACTGTAGTCTTATTCTCCATTCTCTCTGGTCCTCACAAGTGACCTTAGTTCCTGCTTGCCTCATTTCCCATTTCTCCACCTTTCTGGATGTCAAGAGAAGGAATTTAGTAAGCACTTTCCCACTCCTGCTGTCTGGTATTGCTGTGAAGTTAATACAGGCTCTCTTGCAGCTGCTCTGCATTGGCTGCAGTGCTGCATTTGCAGTTTAGCTGAGTCCAAGCTCCTCATTCATTTCTTTTCCTCTTATCTAAGATTTACAGGTTCCAAAGCTGCTATCTTCCCCTCTACTTGCCCCTAGTCCTGGGTTAACTTCCAGTTCTTTCTCTGGAATGAGCAGAAGAATCTCAGAATAGTTCAGGTTCCCAAGTAATTTTGGCTTTAAGACTGACAGCCCAGCAAATATACTGCAGTGAGAAGGTGGAGATACAGATACAGGCTGCTGGGATCATCTGTCCATCAGTCAGCAGCAATGTAGTGCTTTATTCACTTACTACATCTTCTCATGTCATAAAGCACAATCGGAATGAAGGTATAAAGAAAAATGGATTTCATACTCCATAAAGAGCCCATTTCTTACACTCCTGGGTAAGACAATGAACTTCTTCCAGTAGGTTCTTCCAGTAGGTTCTGCTGTGCTGGAAATTAGAGACCTAGATGTCTGGCATTAACAGTGAGTGAAACATTGTCCTGATCTAGACCCTGCCCCTAACACTATGCACTGAAGCACTGAGGGACAACACCAGAGCCTTTGAAGGCTCTTCTTCACTTAATAATAATGACAGGATACTTCAGATGTCATGGACCACAGGGAAATACATTCATGTTTTCCAGAGAAGTGTGGGATGATTTATCTAGGGAGTGTAAAACCACTTGCTACCTTGGGTTTGAAAGCATGTCAGGATTTCATTCTGGTCATGATCCCTTAGTGTGGTATTGCACAGTCTTACATCTTAGCACAAGAGAATGAAAATGAGAGAGGAAAATAAAAACATGAGAAAGGAGAAAATATTAGCCAGAAGCTACATACACA
Source organism: Agelaius tricolor (assembly GCF_023055355.1). Taxonomy (NCBI): domain Eukaryota; kingdom Metazoa; phylum Chordata; class Aves; order Passeriformes; family Icteridae; genus Agelaius; species Agelaius tricolor. The sequence goes on from NW_027269269.1 coordinate 26,107,868, forward strand.
GTGTTGGTCTTGTGTGCGAGTGCTCAGGAAGTGATGGGGTGTAGTTTCAGTGGAGCAGGACTTGGGGGGAGTTTATGATGAGTGAGCCTTAACTTCAAAGCTGGCAGGAATGGGTCACAGGAAGCTGTAGTGGAAGAAGCAAAATAGCATCAGCTATTGCAGTTCCCCAAGCTTCTTGATTCCCTGCCCCTCTCTGCCATTGGGCTATGTCCCCTGCTTGTGGAGTTTGGACACCTGTCCTTGATGATGACACACACTAGCACACCCCAAAAAGATTGGTGTTAGCCCCTGTGAACAGCTCCAGCCTGAGAGCCTTTGCCCTGTCCCTTCCCACTCCACCTCCAGTGAGCAGGTTGTGAAGGTTGTCTGACACCACATTCATTCCCTGTAAGCACTTCATGCACTCAGGGTGTTTTACGGGGCTGGTTAAATGTTTGCAGTGATAAAGGGGATGGAGAAGTGTGCCACATTTAAGTTAGATGCATCCAGTTCATTCAGAGAACACCAAACTTGTCCTACACACTCGGGTTTTCAGCTCATGTGGTCTTTTTCCAGATATTTTAAGCCTGATGTGTCCATTATCTACAGCTTATTTGGTTGCCTGAATTAGGTTCTTGTCTCAGTAGGCATGAGCCTTTATCTTACCAGCGCTGGTAAATTTTTGTCCGCTAAAATAAATGCAGCACTATTTGAAATAGGCATCCTGGTAACAGCAGGACATTGCCTGCTCAGAAAAGAGCTCAGAGCTTAAAGAAGGCTGCTTCTCTTTGCAGCCCTTGTTCTCAGGGGGTATCTCACTCCTAGCACAGCCCTACGGCATGCTGCTGTTGTTCAGTGTACTTGCAAACCCTTGGATTCCACACAGCTTTCCTGTCCCCAGCTCGGGGTGTGTGACAGAGAACAGGAGCTAGGCCCAGCTCACAAATACACCACCCAAAGCCTGCAAGCCCTCCGCTTGCTCCTGCTCCCTGTAAAGCCACCAGGCCATGTGCTGACCTGTCTGAGATGGTGTAAGTGAGGACTTAACACCATCCATGATAGCAGTGTACACCTGGCATTAGGCAGGGGTAGCAGACATCAGAGCCTGCCTGTGCTTTGTGCTTGGGGTTACCGAGCACTGACCTGGTGCATACACAGCAAAGGGCACTTCCAAGTGCATTTCCAGGTTCTGCTGTGCCGTTTTGTGCATGTACCAGTTTCACAGATTAATTTCATATTGCCAAATCCTTGCACTCATTTGAGGATTATCTCAATAAAGTGAAAGCAGCTTGCACTCAGCAGATTTAACCATTTCAATCCTTCCTGTAAACTAGGTGCTCCCAAAACTGGGTGTGTGTGGTTGCAGGCTCCCCTGGCAGAAGAGCAGAGATGCTGGTAGCTGACTGTGTACACAGTGGGACTGAGGGACTCTCCCTAGAGCTGAGTTGCCAGAAAGATCACACTCCAGCTCACTTTCACAGTCCAGGACCTTAGCCCAAACCCACAATCAGCAGTGCTCCAGTGCTGTAAACAGGGACAGTTGATGCACAGGCACATAATGTGGGTATTCCTGGCACTGTCAGGAGGCTGGTAATCTGCACCAGGGCAAATGCTGGAGGGCACAATGTCATAAATTGTCTGAGATAGGTCACCCTCAGTTCTTCTGCCAGGGCCCAATCTCTACAAGCCAAGCAGAGGAACCAGCCTGTGTAACTTGGGTTGCAATGAACCTGGCACCTCTAGGACTCAAGGACAAGCTGGATCATTGTCTGATCACACCACTGTTTCACCTGTCAATTCTTAACCTCTTCAAGATGCCTTGAGAACACTTGCTGATTTTCTGTGTTTTGGAAAAAGCTGTTGATTCTACCTTAGGTCTTTAATAGAAATGTCTATCTTGAGCCTCTTTGTTTTCTATCAAATTTCCATTCCTGAAGAAATGAAGAAAGAAAAATGGCCTATGTGAAGCTCAGGTCCATACACCTTGGAGCAGAGCAGGAGCCAAATTGCTGGGAATGGTGAAGACCATGTATGTGAATGAATTTGCATGTAGAGCTGAAATGGGAGTAGAAGGGAGTATGTGGTGGATTGTGCAAGGATAGTGTAAGATTGCACTAGAACAGGGCCAGGGGGAGGGAGGGACACCTCTGATTTTCTGCACAAAAGAGTTTGAAAGAGGATTTGCATATATAGCATGTGTATAACTGAGAGTGGAGCAGTAATTAGGAGTAAGTGAAGGTGAAGCTGAAAGAGGAATTTCATGTTCAGTGAAAGATCTTTCCATGTAAGCTATTGTTCAGAAAGGTTATTAGCAGACAGCAGTACAAACTGTCCTGAGCCACATGCTCTGCCTTTGTCTGACTACAGGATTTTTACAAGCCTTTTTTTCTTTGAGAGCTGACAGCATAATAGTCCTGGACAATGCCAAATCATCATCTGCACACTCACTAGGGGAGCTGGGCTTTTATATGAGAGTGAAGAAGATAAAAACAGCACACTCAAAGCAAGATAGAAATGACTGAATAAGGGAATAAGAGAAAAAGAGAGAGATTTAAATGCTGTTTGCTAGGCTGGCTGATTTTTTTCTTCCCTTTAAGTTTTTCCTCTCCCCTACTCATTATATTTTGGATATCCTGTTCCAAAACTGTTTCAGTCATTTTATGTGCCTGTGTTTTCAGAGGGCTCTGGCTTGGAGGTAAATACCAAATAGATGCTTTAAAATATGGCAGATGGAAGAGGGAGGAGAGAAGCCCTACATAAGTGAAGTTTAGGACAGATGTGTCTCCTTCCCCAGGCAGCATTCTGCTCCTGACAGGCAACTCTACAGACTGCAGTAATGCTTCATCAGAAGTGTTACATATGTGAGACCCCTTGGGTCAGCTCCTTAAACTGGACAGGCAGCCGGTCTCAGTCCAGAAAAAGGGACTTGGTTAGGATTACTGCCTGCTGGCCAGGACTGGATTCATGTTGCATGACTCAGATTGAAAGCCTAACTTTTCTAACTCTCAGGCATATTAAGAAAGATCTGCATTCATCAGATTCCCATAGCCAGGCTTAGGTGGGGAGTGTATCTCTTAAGCTTGTATTCTTCCCCTCTGTTCCCTTATCTGCCTTCCCTGAGGCTTCCTGCGCATCCCTCACTCCGTGGTTCCTTTTGTAATACGGCAAGAGCTGAGTGACAATCAATCTCCTGCCCCTTCTTGGCCACTTCCCTTACAAAGATTGCAGAAGTTGTTACAGTCATTAAGACTGAAAAAACGGTCATGAAGCATTTTTGCTGCCAGTCTGTGTTTGGTACGAGGAGGATTTCCTTCAATCAGAGGGTCCTTAAGTTGCCCCAGATATACGATATGTGCTGGCAGGGATGGCATCTGGCTTTGTCAGCCCTGTTGAGGGAACAAGCTCCATATAGTAACCCTGTCATGCAGGAGTAAGGCAACATATTGCAATTTGTGTTGGTAAATCCTTTATGCTGTTGTGTGTTACTATTAAAGACATGAGTGTGTCTGGCACTATGAAATGTTTTGGAAATGGTTTAGGACATTTTAGCTCACTGTACCAGTCTCATTGTCTGCATGCCTTCTGCAACAAATCCAGGTGCCTTACTAATCTCAAGTCCAGCTTTACAAGGATGAAGAACTCCTCAAATATAGCATCATTCTCCTGCATATAAAATCATCACAGAGGGTTTTTTTACATATTTTATCTTAGATTCTTCCAAGGTTTGGACAAACTGAGGAGCAGGAACTCTTTTTTTCCTAGTGAGTAAGACTTCTGCTCCTACCAAGGAGTGCAATACTGCAGCATAACAATTTAAAATGCAGAGAACTGGAAATTTTGCCATGAGCAAGGTGGTTTTGGTGGGAAGACAAAGAGATGTTTCTCTAGATAGCTGCCTTGCCTTTCTCTACTGGTTTGTGAATGGTTGTGAGCGTGGTGCTGGGGTATCGTGGATGGAGAGATTCTGGGTGTCTTTATATATAGCTCTGCTCTTTGCCAGTAACCTTTGCCAGGCTACCAGGTTAGCTGCTGGGGCTGTGTTGTCAGAAGACCTGGAAATCAGTGTTAGGAACCTCACCTGAGGTCTGGAGCCCTCTCTGGAGACTTTTCTGGCTTTTTGTGTGCTTCCTTGAGAACAGCATGCTTTGCAAAGAGCCTCAGTTTTGCTTTATTATTTGATTGCATGTAAAGAGCTATTAAAAATGAGTAACAATTGGCATGTAATTAACTTTACATTTATTATCATCTAAGTCCTGTATTGACTGTTGGTGTTTGGCATAGACACTGACATGCAATTTAAAAATAAATAAATAGACTAAATGAAAATTTAGCTTTTAGAGACTTTTTTTTTAAATTTCATCAGTACAGCAAATTACTGGTGCCATATAAACTCTTTCTTGGGACTTGGATTGAAACCCAGGAGAGGCTAGTCAGTCTGAACTAATTTTCTAAAAAGAGCTCAGGTACTGGGGCTCAGCTTTTCCAGAGACTTTCCTTCTCCTTTCAGGCTCCAAAAGAAGGATAATTTTTCTTGCCCAGTGTATGCTGCCTATTTTGAGCTTCTGGCCTGAGCATAGCACACACTGAGTGTGGGCTACTCTTGGGAAGGTGCCCTCCTGCATGAGCTGTGCTGTTCAAAACCCTCTCCATGCTCCTGCCCCCAAACCAGGTGGTGGGATTAAGAAACAGAGGCAATTGAAACAGCACCACAGCTCAGAGCAAAGTCTGCTGGTCATCACTGTGTGGCTGCAATGCACTGAAAAGCAAGGTACAAAGTCAGCGGGTGCTCCACCTGGCCAGCACTGTGATAGTCCTGAGTGTTCTGAGGAGGGTAATCCTTGCCCGTGTTGTGATTCATGCCTTTGTGGCCTAGGGTCATGACAGTGAGATGAAGAGGGTGTGTGAGAGCAGGACTGCCAGTGTACACCTGGGTCTTCAGCCAAGTGGCTCCTGCTTGCAGAAAAGTTGTGTACTGCACACCCAGCAGGCATCACCCTGGGAGCCATGCCAGCTGAGAGGCTGTGCCATCAGGAAAGAGTAGGCCAGTGCACTCTATGCTCCTGCATAAAAAATGAATTGTATAATCTTTTATTTATCAAAATTCTTTTATTTTTGCTTTTTCTTTTGCTTTTCCAGCATTGCTATCCAGTTCCTGTCGTGGTCTTTGCTAGTCTACCCTGAGCAGGTCAACTTTAAAAAAATTTCTGACCATTCTTTTAACTGTGTAGTAGAAAAATCAAAACTGAGGGGGTTCCCACAACCTCTCTTTCTGCTTCCTGGCCTGCAACCAGAGCAGTCCTTCTCCAGAGCAAGCAGGGAGACTATTCAGTATAAGGGAATAGGGGGCTGAGCCAATTCTGTTCAGTCATTCATTTCCTTTAGTGCTGCTGGTGTTCACCTCTAGAGCAGATTTCTGAACAGGATGCAGGGGATACATAACCATGGGGGTGCTTGGCACTACACAGTTACTAGCAATATGGCCTTGCAGTACCAACCAAGAGTACCAGGAATCTTGGCAAAAAAAGAGGAAAAAGAACCAAAAAATCTGAGGCCAGTAAAATGGAATGAAAGCTGTTCACAGACTGGGATGAAAGGAAACTGTTGCTAGAGAGCCCAAAGATAAAAAGGGCGACCTCCCTACCTAACAGCTCCCACTGAAAGCTTGGCTATAAATTCAGGATTTGCATCATGCTCTCTCCACTGGCAAGTTGGAATGCTGCTGGACTCATCAGGGGGAAAAGGAGCTGAGATGAAGGCAGCTCTGCTGATAACAGTGGCCTGTTCTAGCCTCCCAAGTCAGCACTATCCACAGAGAATGTGGGAGGCAGGCCCTGGGCTGCCCAAGGTTTGTACTAGAAAGGAAGAGATAAGTCAGAGATGAAAGGAAATGCACTGGTCAGTTGTAGTAGCTCAAAATAAATTGCTGCATTCTTCCCAGCAAATTACTTTATTCTGCAACCACAGCCCCCTCCTTCCCACACACACAGATGCCTTCCTCTCTTCTCCCTCCATCCCTCCTTAAACCTCTTCCATGTTTGCCTGATGCTCCGTTCTGTAGCATCAGCTGAGCATATTGAAAAGCATACAAATGTGATTTGTGACTCAGTCCTTGAAATGCCAGAGGTCAGATCCACTCCCTAGAGTGCCCTGTGCCGTGTCCGGAAAGGGGACATGCCAGCAGCTCTACCTGGAGGTAGACCTTCCTCAGTCTCTCTGCCCTAATGGCAGTTCAAGGTTTCCAAGAGGATGACAATATGCTGCCATGGGCAAAGAGGGCCATGCCACCATCTTTTGTGCCTTCTTTGTAAACAATAAACTTTTTATCTTGTGTGTGTCTAGTCTCTGTCTCCTCATTCTCCCCCATGCAAATCTCTCCTCTCCCTACACCTCTCACATATCCATCTCTCAGCTCTGATGTGCAACTGCTCCTCTTCAATGCCATGATCTGCATGGAACCAAGTGCAATTTGGGCCCAAATAACCCAGTGTCCTGGGGCACAGGTGTGACTGGGGACTGAGGAAATGATTGCCTTGAAGATTTAATTCACATAGTTCCAGGAGGGTTTGAACACACCTGTCTGGATGCAGGGGCTCACTTTGGGGCTCCCCATCAGAAGCACAGGAGAGCTCAGAAGCTGTCTCTCCACCTCCTGCTATCCATGGCTGTGGAGCGGCAAGTTTGCTGACAGAGGGGGCCAAGGGCCATGGGAAAGGCCAGGTGGGCTAAGGACAGTGAGTGAAAAGTCAGCATGGGATGGAGTCAGACTTCCTTTACCTCAGTTGGGGTTGCTCCTGATTGCTGGTTTGATTTTTGCCTTTGAGACCCCAGGGCTGGGCAGACATCAAACAGCATGTCCTGGCCTGTTGCAATAGTTGTCCTCTAAAACTTTCCATCACAGGAGACACTGGAGCTGTGTTTCAAGGCAGCCCAAGCTGGTGAGATACTTGCTCTAATGCAGATCCAGTTCAAGAGGAGGCAGCACACAGACAGCAGCTTTGGGAAGGCCAGCAGAGCTGTGCTGTCCAAGCACTGCCCATCAGTAGGCAGGGAGCAGCTCATTGTTGCTGCCTGAGAATAGGGCACACAGCTCCTTATTTGCCATATGCCAGTGCAAGGCACTATCAGGGAGCCATCTGTGGGTCTGCACCCAGTTAGTGCTGCCTCAGCCTCTCCCAGAAAGACAGCCTTGGAGTGATGACTACAGAGAAAATAATTTTAATGGGAAAACAAACACACTGAAAAATCTGCTCAGAGCTCCCGCAGCACTGCAGTCTGTTCTGGAAGACTATCATGTCAGAGGAGAGCAGCTTTTGACCAATGGAAGCTGATTTGTGTTACAGAAAGGACATGTAATGTCATGTTGGATAATATCATCCTTTTCTCTGTGTCTGGGTAATTCTCTGAGCTTTTGATTTCCCTTGGTTTATCCTGCTGTGACAGTTCCCATGCAGAGGCATGGGATAAGCTTCCTCACCTCTACACTGCTTGAGGGATGATTTTTTTCCTTTATCAGAGCACACTCCAGAAAGACATTGGATACTGGGGTAAATATGCCCTCTTAAGATTTCACTTAGGGAAAAAAAAAAAAAACCAACATAAAAGCTTGAAAAAAGCTTAGATAGATAGTAGGCAGTGCAGAGCTGTGCTCCTTGGCCTTATCTCCTGGGTGATGCTGGCTGCACTACACTAGCAAGCTGCAGAAGCTGTGAAAGCAGCTGCCCTCAGCCTGCAACAGTAATACCACCATTAAAAAAAAAAAACCCAGAAATAATCAGAAATTGCATTTATGACTGTACTGCCTGTGCCAGCTGAGCTGACCATGCCCTGTGAGGAGCCACAGGAGCAATGGCAGCCAGTTCACAGTAAGGGAAGCAGTGGAAACTCATCAGAAAGGGCTGTCTGGGTGGAGAAGAAGCAGCACAGCCAGGCGTGGTGGGGAGTCACTCTGGATCAGACCCTGGACAGAACAAGCTGAGGGAATCACAGCTTCATACCTGGTGGGAGTAGGTTTTGTCAAGCCACCCTTGAAAATCTTCTTCTCTTTGCTTCTCGCCAGGAAAAAGATGTAGGAAGCCAGGGGAGCAGAGTGTCACCATGGGAAAGGGAGCCATGAGGAGCACACTGAAGGGAAGAGCTGGGAGTCAGCAGTACACACTCACTGACACACAGGAGGGCCTTCAGGGTGGCACTCTCTGCTGCTGTCCCACATGGCCCAAGAGCTGTCCCAGCCCACAGCTCAGGGCTGTTGGACAACAGGAGATGTGCTTGGGCTGTGCCAGACCTGCCATGAGGTAGGGGTGGCTGTGTTCTTGGGATGAGAAGTGATGGCACCAGCTCAAACCTCTGCCAGCAGCTAAGAGGGTGCAGGGGTGCCTTGGGCCATCACCCTGACCCCCACGGGGGCTGGTTCAACCATGCAGGCCTCGGCCCTGCTCTGTGTCCAAGCTGGACTCTGTGCCTGAGGCACTGGGAGATGGGAGCCATTGTACTGGCTTGACACTGGGAAAAGGGGCTCCCTGGGCACTTCTCCCTCTCCACTGCCTGCACAGGGAGACAAGGAGGCACCTTGCTCAGGCCAAGCATGGTATTTTCAAAAGCCAGTGCCAAAGTGAGACAGCTATCAGGTTCTCCATGCTCTCCTAGATCAGGGTTTGTATCACATGTTTGGGAAGCTACTGGAAAAGGATGTGGCCTTTTCCCTCTGTTTGCAGTCCTCCTCCAGTATATAGTACCTGTACCTGCACCTGCATCCTTTTCAGTGCTAAAGCAATACCTCAGTAGAGATACTCAGTTTAGTCTTCCCTTCTCTGCTTACCTGATCTTTCAGCTCTTCCCTTCCCTGGGCCAGGAGTGCAGCTGCAGAACAGAGCAGGTCCTTAGGTAGGAATACCCACATGGAATTTTGGGGGCAGCTCTGAGGGTGAAGGCTTATAAACTTCATCCTTCTCCTCTGATGCCTCTAACAGAAGGAGAACTGTTGCATTAGACCAGCATTTAAGAAATAATAATAATTAAAAGCTTTCTGATGAACATGTTTAATTTTCTATTCTAAAAACCTGCTAAGGCAGCGCCTTTCATTCATTAGCATATTTGCAAGGTTAATGTAGTGTACTTAATAAGATAAATAATGCTTGTCATGATATTTCAGGCCAATTGTGAGGGGAGGGAATAAAAATACTTTGCTTAACATCTTAAGTTTTTGCCTGGACAACTTCAAGTTAACTGCTGAGCTGCCACTGAGTGTTGAGGTGTGTTGTTCACTTTTCTCCTTGGCAGGTGCTCACCAGCACTAGCAGAGGGTTAAAGGAGTCTGTCATGGCACAGATGGCATGGGTGAGATTGAAGTGGACTCTTGGTGTCTACTGTGATAGACATCAGTTTGGGAATGTGCTTAGGAAAGCAGCAGAGTCATAAAAGTCTAAAGGAAAAGGATATGGGATCAGGGACAAGGTCTGTGACTGTGCAGGAGACAGCAGTGGTACCTACCTGCAGGAGAAGGTGTGGGGCCACAAGCAAGGATGGCAAGCAGATGGCAACAGCAAAAAACAGTGACTGGTGCAGTGGGACCACAAGGCTGGAAGAGGTAGTAGCGGTCCTCTTATTTTTATCTCCTACTTCAACTCATAGAAATAAGACATATTTCTGTATGAACATCCAGAATCAGGGAAGCATTTGAAAAATCCTCATGTAAAATGCCATGTATGGGCCATGGGAGACAATCATAAACCTGCTTGCAAACTGCCAGCCCTGGGCAAGTGTCAGGTAATGATTAGCAGAGAGCCCCTGTGTTCCTAATGGCTTCTCTTGGCTCCTCTTCTGCAGAATGCATGCTTTCTTAGGCTTTTTCATAATGTTCAGTAAAAGCTGCTACATCCTTAGATAAATGAGGCCACAGTGGGCAAGGAAGAAAGAGGAAAGAACTTTCCAAGCAAACAATCCAGGGCACCTGGCTTGTTACTCCCACATGCCCTTCCTTTCTCTCCCCTCCTCCCCCCAACCAGTAAAACAGACCAAACAGCTCATTATTTTCTCATAATGATGAGGAGAGGGAGAGAGAAACAAGCAAAAAAAAAAAAAAAGAAAAAAAAAACCAGGAAAAAAGAAAAAAAAAAAAAGAAACAAACCTGCTGGTATTTTCTATGTAGGAAATTAATAAATAGATATGCCACACAGATAGATGTCACAGTGAAAGGCTGGGAGGATGGGTAGATATTTAGCTGGCTTAAAATGCTAGGCCAGTATGATGAAGGAAAGGATGGACAGCAGAGGCAGCTGAAATATAAGGGGGTGTGGGGGGGTGCAAGAAATAAAATGGGGAAAATAGAAAGTACAATGGGGAAACAAAGACACTGGAAAAAAATGAAGGGAGGAGAGATATATGAGTGAGGAATGAAAGGGATGTGAAAGCAGATATAGCAAAAAGACAGATGAGTTTGGCAGAGGGTGGAAGGAATAATATGTTGTTGTAGGTGTTCAAGGGGGGTGGTAGCCAAGGGATGGAGGACCAGCTACAGTGGGTAGATTGATTTTGATGTTGGCTATATTGCAGGTCAAACACAGTCCTCACACCACATCAGCTCTGCATTTGCTTCTTCTCCTGCCTGCCTGTCAGCCCCCCACTGTGCCTGGATATTTGCAGCTGCAGCCCCTCTTGGGCTTGGCACTGACTGTCAGCCCCAGGGTGGGGAGCCCAGAGCACCAGGTGAGGCACGTACCAGCCCACGTGCCCTGCAGCACCAGTGGGCCCAGGGGCTCAGGGCAGCCTTTCACAGCTGCCAGGGGCCTGACCATGTTACACTGGAATCCCCCTCTCCCGCCTCATCTCCCAGGCAGACTGCTAGCTGGAAGCCCATCCCACAAAGGGAAAGGGGTTTTGAGTGCAGCACTCAGTGTCAGAGAAACTCGGGGGCAAACCTGAATGTCTGGCTGGAGGGATGTGGGACAAGCCATCCCACCCCACAGGACACCTGTAAACTGGAGGTGATGACAACCTGCCTCACTGAGAAACATGGGGAAAGGGCTTTTACAGCAGCTCTGAAGGCTTAGCCTCTCCAATTATCTTGTTCCTGTGTTTTTGGCCTGTGAGGATAGCCTGTGTCAGGCCAGACGGAGCCATTTCTTCAACCTCATCTCTACAAATTGTGTTGCTTACTTGACCCCATTGTACTGTGGGAATTTCCATTCACCCTGGGCTGCTGGACCCAGATGCCAGGCTGAGGGAACCCAACATCATGCAGCTCAGGCCCCCAGACACCAGCCCTGCATCCCATCAGCTCACCTGGCTGAGATGCACTCATCATCCTCCAGCACAGGGCAGAGAGCCCTTAATGTCAGAGTGCACTCCCTCTGCAGTGCTGCAGCACATTATTGTCTGAGAGCAGCACCAAACCAGTCCCCTGCCTCCATCCCAGCTGCTGCTTTCTTTCTGTCTCTGGGGTGCTACAAACAGCACCACTTACAGCTGCAAAAGCAGCTTTGCTCTCCTGCCCAAGCGCTGAGCAGCTCTGCAGGGCCTTGGCAAATGTGTGCTCCACCAGGTCAGGAGAGATCAGTGCATCCCAGTGCCTGGGCAAGTGGAGGGGTGGGCTGGGCTGCCCTGGGAGATGCTGGTGGCAGTGTGGTGTCTCAGAAGCTGCTTGGCTGAGTGCTGCTCACAGCTTTCCTGAGGGAGAGCACCCCCCTCACGGCTCTGCTGATCCCAGTTGCATGGTAACTGTGACTGAACTAAGGGATAAACACCTCAGTCACAGCCTCCCTGTTCCTTCCCTCCCCTCCTGTCTGCTGACACCCATTGGTTTGCAATAATTTGCTCATTCTTTTTTGGTTTTCTCCACTTGCCTTCCCTCCACATTTGCCCCATCCCGTTTCTGTCCTCTGTGAATAATGCTTGGCAGTGCAGAGTGTTGCCATAGAGGAATTAAAGCTGCTCTAGGCAGTTAGCTACTCAGGTGGGAGAGGATCCTGCAAAGCAAAGAACGAGGAAAAATATTGAAAAAAATCAAGGTTTTCTCCATTCTCTGTCTCCCCAGTGCTTGCTAGGGCTCTTGGCAGAGCTGGAGGCAGGGTGCCCAAGGAAGAGGTTGAAGCCCCAGGTGCTTTGATACAGCTTGAAGAATAAAGATGTAAATAGAAAGAGGAGGAGAAGTGCCAAACCAGCACAAAGCTGAAGATTGAGATAAGGAGGGCTGATGCAGCTGAAGACTGAGTTGTATTGTGTGTGATGTACTAGCCATCCAAGCCATTCTGCTTAGTGCCATGAGCTTTGCTGTTCTCAGGAGCTCTGGATCTTGCCCCGTGTGCTTCACAAACCAAGGAAACCTAGAAGAAATGCAAAAGAAAATAAAAACGTTCTGAGTGGAGAAAAAAGAAAAGGAGATCATATTCCTCACCTTCCCATTCAGACCCAAGTCCTCTATCACAGGCAAAAGCACACAGGCATTTATATGTAAATACACACAGAGCTCTTTTGCAGTACTCAGAAGAGATTAGGGATCATCAGAAAGCTCCACGCTGAACCTCTCCAGATTTTGGCTCCTGTCCCTAATCCTAGCTCTTGTCTGCCCTTCCAGAGCATGTTAGCAAGGCTCCATCAGCTGCATTGCATCAATGGGGCTGTAGCAGAGGTAAACGGTGACATCTGGGCAGGGTTTTGCCCATTCTGTGCATTGTGCATCAACAGAACATTCTTCAGCCTATTTATGAAGGTGATCAGATAGCAAAACTTCAGGAGGGAAATCTCCCCCCAGAAAGCATTTGCACATTAGGTGTGGGGATTTAAAATGGTGAATGATGGTGAAAATGTGAGGTGTTATTTTTTATATATATAATGATTGCTCTTTGCCAGGAAATGAAACTCAGCAGGGGAGAAAATACTGTGTAGATTTCAAAAGTCTTCATATGTCCAAGCACTAAAGAGCATTTCTTCTCCTTCTCCTGTTCAACCCTGACACCAGAGATGCTTCAGACTTGAGCAGTCTGTTTGAACTACCTGCTGTTCAAAAATCTTGAGGAGAGAGCTGAAGCTCTTTGCTGCTGAAGCCTTTCTTCCAAAGCTTCCAGGAGCTAGATAAGAGGAGTATCCAGGCTGCTTCCTGCTCCTAGGAGAGCAGGCAAACTGCTGACTACCTCTGCACCCTGTTGTGCATGCTGGGGTGGATTAAGGCTGCTGAAACAGGGGTCTGCTGGCCTGTGGTTGTCCTGCAGTGCAGTGAGTCAGTGATAAACTGACATTGCGTGGGAGATGGGAGTTCTGCCTCTCCTCAGGAGATCCTAAAGGATTTCTGCTTTATTGGAAATTCTAATAGTAGCTGGACTGATTTTTATCCATTAATCCCTGTTTTACTATGTGAGCACACACTCATGAAGCAGCATTGTATCCCCTGTATTTGAGTCCCATCTTCTTACCGTGCAGATGTAAACGACTGCCTATTTCTCTCAGCCTCACAGACCCAGTGGAACAAAAAGTGAATGAGATTTTCTTTCACCTTGTGCATCAGCACAATAAAAAAAAAACTATTTCCAGTGGCAGGATTTTTTCTACTGGGGATGGTGGATGAGGCAGATGGAGCTTTCTCTGATGAAACTCCTGTGTTTCTGACATTTCAGAAGAGCATCCTTTGCCTGGAAAAATTAGCGAATCAGCGGGAATTTCTTCTACTGTCTCATTTTTACAACCAGTGTTACACCTATAATCAGGATTTTTAAAGGCAAAGGAATGAAGTTTCTGAAGCAGAGGATGATGGGAATCTCTGCTCTAATACATTTTTGGACATAGAGATCAAAGAATAATCAGAAGAATGTCAGGATCTTGGAAAGCAATCTGATTTTAGTGCACATAGGAAGAGGTGGCAAGGTGTCTTTTTGCACTTGGCACAGTGAAGTATTGGCAGTTGCCATGAACTCTCCAGCCTGGGTGTAAGTAATTAAAAAGGTCCTAAAAGGACCTATGAGGATGGGCTAGAGAGTTTGGCTTGCTCAGTCAGAAGAAGAGAAGACTCCAGGGAGACCTTAGAGCCCCTTCCAGTACCTAAAGGGAGCTAAAAAGAGAGTTTGGGAGGGAATTTTTACAAGGGCATTTAGGACAAGGGGGAATGGCTTTAAACTGAAAGTAGGTACATTTAGATCAGATATAAGGAAGAAATTCTTTACTGTGTGAATGTTCAAGGCACTGGAATAGGCTGCTAAGAGAAGTTGTGGATGCCTCATCTCTGAAACTATTCAAGGCAAACCCAGATGCAGCTTAAAGCAATCTGGTCTAGTGGAAAGTATCACTGTCCATGGCAGAGGGTTGGAACCAGATGATATTTAATCTCTCTTCCAATTCCAACCGTTCTATGGCTCTATGGAGTTAAGCCATCCAGAGCCAGTGACTTTGTGTGCATACAGAGCATCTAATAATACTCTTAAAACCCATGACAAATACCGGCATTATTTCCTATGCAGGTGGTTGCTACAAAGAAGCAGTTAGGAAGATGATCAGTACCCTTCCTTCTCTTTCACATTTTAAGCTGCAGGGGGAAATGGCAATATTTTGGTTGGAGATAAGTACAAACCAAACCCTAAGGTGTTGACAACCTAAAAATGCTTGCATTTTGAGCTAGCATCTAGATTTGTATCTTGGATATTGTCCCTGGCTTTACTTCTTTGAACAGTAAATCTTTTTCACAGTTTAAACTGTGACTATAATTTAGCATTAATGTACCGTGGATGTCTTTCATATGGCCAAAAGGGACAAGTTATGCATCGGGGTTGGAGCAGAGAGACATATCACCGTGTTGGCAGGATCTTTACTGCTGGAACACTAAGTCCAGGAGTCTAAAACATATGAGACTTGGAGTATATTTAAGTCTGAAAAAATAAAGTATGTTCATACATCTAGCAGTAGCTACCCCATGCTGGTATATAGATCATGTGAAGTGTTTCAGATGTAGAACAGGTGCTGCCTTAGGGTGGTAAAGAAGGCAGCAGAGCATCTACAGTGAGGAGCCAATTCCTGTGGCTACAAGGTCTCCCCCCATTAGGGGTCCAGCAATGAGGAGATCCTGGTTCTGTTTCAAGGTTCCTTCTTGGGAAAGTTGTTTTTCTTTTCTCTTCAGATGAAGTAAGAACAAGAAAAAGGCTTTCACTGTGTAAAATTGTTCACTGATAGAAAACTGAGCAGGAGTTCTCAGCATGATATAGCCTTATTAAGCAATGGTCTTTTTGTCCTCCTGTTGTCTTAATGGAGAAAGAAAGAATTAGGAATCCTCAGATCTGAACACTAGAATTATGGCTGTGATTCACTACAAGCAAAACCAGCTAACCATTTCTCTGCTATTTTTAATTCTGCGTTTGAATCGTGGTGTATATGAAACACAAGACAGGGTCTGAATTTCTAGGAATAACTTAATTTCCAAATGCTCATGTAGCAGAATTGCCAGGAATTGGAGAAAAAGTGCAGACAAACAATGTGATTTTTACAGGACTGAAGAGTCCCTCCGTTGTTTTGCCATTGATCTTACATGTTGGTGATGTGAGGGAGGGATGCCCAAGGTCAGAACAAGCCAGATCACGGAGTTTTGCTCAAGTTTGGTCTGTCATTTCATAACATAGTCTGTGTTTTGCTCTGTTTTCGATCAGGGCTAACTGTGCCTCTTCTTCCTGTTATTTCTTTTTTATGTTTTTTTTTTAATTTGGGAGGGGTGTCACCATTATTATTGCTACTATTGCTATTATTATTACTAGTTTGCAGTGTTTTTTTAAGTCATCTGTGTTCAGCTCTCTTGAGAGCAATGAAAAGAAATCAAACTGCTTTTGTGAGTTGTGGCAGAAGAGTGCAAATAGATTGATTAAAAACGCTGTTTCTTTTTTTAATTTAAACAAAGCAGAGGCTTGTGGGTAATGTGCATAATGTATGCTCAGTGGTAACCAGCCACTATGGGGAGAGGGGAGGAAAATGAGGGAGAAAGAAAAAAAAAGGAAGTAGAGCCAGTGTTGTTCTGCCTTTAAACACAAGATTGATTTTACATTTTCCCTGTGTGTCACTTTCATTACTAGCAAATTAATCCTTCTCTCTGAGGCTTGAAACTTATTTCTAGGGTTTCTCATAAGAAAATAGCTTTTGGTGTGCTACCTATTCTTAAAAATGGAGCTCGGAGCTTAGCTACAAGAGCAAGTTGCAGCCATTTAAACAAAGGTGTAATGTTAAAATTGACCCTGTTATGGAGTTGCACATGACTGGCTTGTTATGATTTTTTACGTTACTTTAAATCTGCCTGTTCTGGAAGAAACACAACACTCTGGAAATGATAGGTGAATGCTGACTAGAGGACAGGTAACATCACTTTAACTAAATCGATAAAAAGTTATCCCTTCACAGCTATTTCGCCTTGTTCAGATAAAGAAGGCAATTACAGAGACCTGTGGCCTGAAGGATCAAGTCCTCAGCAAACCCTCTTGGGAGGAGGTTGTGAGATGTTTCTGACACTGATACTGTGCTGCAGTGCAGCATTGCTTCCAGCCATGAGGGTCTGCAGGCTGATGTACCCCTGGGGACTCAGGGAGCTTCCTGGCCTAATAAAGGGGCAGATTAATTGAGCACTCATATTAGGACAATAATTCCAGGCAATTACATGATTAAATAATTGGACTGCTGAAATATATAATTCTACTGCAAGTTGAGCAAACCATTTGGATGCTGTTGGGTTTCTAGAAAAATCATAATGCTGCATTGTGGGGCTGCTCTTTCTTCAGTCCTCAGGTCATGGTACCATGTGCAAAAATTTGGACTTGCTTTGTTTCTGTTTAAATTATCTGGTATACCTAGAGCTTAGATCATCTGTCCTTCATTACAGCAGGGTTTCTTTCAGGTTTTGGTGGTTTTTGCAAGTCAGACATTTTTCAGATCCAGGAGATTACATGTATATTCCTTTACAGTCCTTGGTCAGTCAAATCACTGGCTGTTTATCAAAACCTGCTGCTGCTTTTTCTCTTTGGATGCCTCTGATGAAGTAAGAGAGCTGTTCTGATTCAGTTCTGGTTTAGAAAACTGGAGAAAACTGACTCAAAGCCACTTCTTTACCTCAGTTAACACTGGCAATTTCATTTCTTTTTAAGGTGAGTAGGTGTGCCATAGCCTGCCTCACCCTTTGAGGGCCACTTGCCCAGGTCTGTCCAGATCCATGGTGCCATAACAGGGCAGTAGTGTGAGATCTCCATGGCTGCCTGGTGTCTGAGCAGGTGCAGCAGCAATTTTTCATCATCAGTTGCTGCCACAGAATGTAAGTGTAAGAGCACAGTCTTTGGGGCTGACCTGAGCAGGGCCCTGCAGTCCTGTCGACAGCAGTGACTGGTAATTAGCTAGGAAAGGGGAAGAAGAGCTCCATCTTTCCTGCTAAATATCAAACAGCATACAAAAATAGCCAGTTGAAGGCACAGTGAATACTTGCTCCAATCAGTGAAAATCCAGCATGTTTTATCTGACCAAATGTCAGGTGGCCATTTGGATCGACAAACAAAAGGGATGCCAGGTGCAAGAAGGAGAGTGAGTAACTAGTTTTATATCAAAAAGGAGTCTTATTTTTTCTTTTTCTTCTGAAAACTCTAGTGGCAGGCATTTCAAGTTGCTTAGACCGTGTTACAGTGAAAATTACTTCCTACTTTTCCTGTGCTGTGGAGTGGCCAACTCTAATGGAGGATCTGGTATGTGATTAGGTTTCTAAAGTGGCAGGCAGGGGAGTGCATCTACTTACAGAATTATTGTTAAAGTGAGGAGCTTTTGGGAGTTCTCTGCAGGAACTCTGGAATGTTGGAAGCATTCCATCAGATTTCTCAAAAATGCTCATATTCTGAAAAACTGCAGTCTTTACTGCTGCCTTTTGGATTTACTAGAGTCTTAGCAAACCATTGACCTCTCTTTGAGCATGCACTTGTTTAAATACACCCATGCAGAACAAAGGGAGAGACATGGCCAGGCCATATTTATTTCCATTTTGACTTAAAGTGAAGGGTACCTGTGAGCATCTGCAGGACTTGTTATTGCTCAGTGGACAAGAGCTTGTCAGAAATGTAGGGCTGGTTATCTGTTGTGTGAACTGTGTGTTTTATAATTGCCCTTTTTAGTCCTGTGTTAGCAGAGGACAATCTTATTTTTCATGCTTCAAACAAGTGCAATTGAGAGTGAATAGATCTTCACATTGATACCTAGGATCCAGCTCTACTCCCTTCAGAATAATTGGCAAAAAATCCCAAAAATTATTTTCTGTGAAGAAAGAATCTCCGTTTGGATCAATGGCATGGTTTTAGGTACACTGCACTAACCAAGTGGCTCCTGAAAGAATGGAAAATTTTATAGGTCTTGATTGATGCAGAAATGTCCCAGAAGCCATCATAAGGGAGGACAATGTCCATGTAATGATACACATGCAGTGGACATGTGCATGGGTGTAGGAGTGACCTGTCTTTGACCTGGTTTGGGAGAGCAGGGACTGCTGCAGGGCAGGAGAGAGGACACTGACAGAGCTGGAGGGCTCTGAGATTTGCCCACAGTAGTCAAGTTTGTACCTCATATGATATAAAGCTCGATTTTCCAACTACCAAAGGCATCAACTATGTACACTAGGCAGAAAAAATATAAATGCAAATATCACAGAGGTTGGAGGGAGGAGGGAAAGAAGTCTTATGCTGGTTTGTTTATCAAGAAACAGAACTTTCCTGGGACACAATACAGAACTACAAGCCTGTTATCCTACTGCTTTTCCAGCTCCAGCACCAGCTCTTTTCTTTTCCAGGTGAGGCATTATTGTGTTAATACTTGCAGGAGGAGGGAAGAAATGAGTCCAAATGCCCCTGTTTGAAATGTCCTATCAGTGCATAAAATACGTCTGCGGATTTGAGAATTACGCTGACTTCACAACAGTAAATTTCAGATAAATAATTTATCTCCTGCAAACACATTTCTGTGCTCTTACACATCCATTTGTTTCTGGAAAGCAGCGGGGGTGTTGGGGAGGCAGAAGCAATTGGTGCTCACTGGGGAACTTTCCATGGAGCTGCCTGTAGCTTGGGTGTTGTTGGCCGCTGGAGGTAGGGTTTTGTTCTCACAGCCACCAGCTCCCACATCATAAATAAAGCCATTTTGGAAACAGGAGGCACCTTGAGCTAAAACTGGCATTTCTCACAATATTGGCAGATCAAGCCAGCAACTGTTGATTTTAAATATTTAATGAGCAATATGTTGCTGATTCTGATCATAATGTTGTGTTTGCCTAACCTTTCTCAATGTGCTCCCTTCTGCTGTATTGCTGGCATGTTTCCAGGAGAGGAGGAAAGGAAAAAAACACAAATCCCACCATGAAGGGTGAAGAGGGGCAGAGAGAAGAGGAAAATTAAATGACTTAAGGAGAAGGGGAATAAAAGGCAGAGATAGAACTTCACTAACAGGAAGAAACAGCAGCAAGATGTTGATGTCATGTCAGAGTATTAAATTGGGGATTGCACAGAAAAACAGCTTTTCCCTGCAGAGGTATTCATACTGAGAGAACTGGAAAAGAAAGGCTGGTTGCTAAAAGGAGATGGACAGGAAGAGCTGTGTGGAGATGAACCCCTAACCAGGAAGTCTCCTGAGACAGTTCAGTGTGTTGTTTAAAAGCAGGTGAATTGAAAGAGAAGCAGTATTGCACAAATCAGTAAGATGCTCAGTCACTTTCCTGCCAGGCTCATAGAATGCTCACTGTAAAGACTGTCTCCAGTTTGCTGTATTTTTTCCAATTCGTTTTTGTTCGACTTCAAAACCCTTAGTGGTTCAGCATAAGCCTGTGTGACACTGGGTTTTGGGTTGGGCTACAGAGAGGCTTAGAAACATGAGTGGGTATCTCTGAATACAAAGGAGGCTTCACTGGCCAGCAGAGACAGGAGTATGCAATGGAAACAGGAAAAGGCTGCTTTTATAGTGCTAGATAGCACTGGTTTTGCTGCAGCTCCCATCCTGGACCAGACCCACCTTTTTCTGGTGTGGGTACTGACCGCTGTTTGCTGTGGAAGACTGAGCTATTGCTTAATACATGCCATGACTCATGCTGTATAGAAACTGCAAGATTCCAAATACTGGGAACTGAACTCTTGTTTTCTGAACAGAGAGGTTTTGGGCAGCAGGGTCAAATACTTCCTACCCGAGTGCCTTGGACACTCCTCAGCAGGTGTTATCCAGAGAGCTATTTTGTAAAAACATAGAAGATTTTTATAACATGTTGATTGGGCTCTTGAATGAGACCAGGCATTTTCTCATCTTTTAATCATTACCTGCTTGGCTGATGTTTAAATCAATGAGTGCATGCCAGACACTCACTGCCCTATTAGAAAGATGTTTCTTGTTTTACATGATGGCTTATTTATTGCTTCAATTTTATTTACAGCACAATATATATTGTCCAAAAGGGAAATATAGTTACCAGGCCAAACCTGGTAAAGGGAGGATTTTTCTTTTTTTAATGACGAGCATATCAATTTTGCAGTGCTTGTTATGCTTTCATTCTAGGCAGCTGCATACAAATTCTGCTGTGTAAAGTTGACCACACACAAACAGATGTATGGAGAAGCGTCAGTTGAGACACTGTGAGATAGCCGTGGAAAGAAATGGGACACAGAGTACTTGTCTAAGAGCAGCCTTTGCAGAAGAAAGGGCAGTGGTCCACCCAGGCCACTCTCCGTCCTCCAGCAATGAGAGAATTTTAAGGGCCCTTTATTTATAGAACTGATTGATTAATTGTTTTTCCTTCATGGACAATCTGTCACCTCCCTAAGTTACTTATTTAGTTGTTAACAAATGAGAGTGAAGCATGGATATATGCTCCACACTAAATTTTCAATTTTTGAGAGCCAGTATGCATGGGATTGCTGGATTGACCTCTCTCTGTGTTTGAATCCCTCTTTTATACCACCATGGTATTTTCTGTTGTTTTCTTGCTTTCTTGTTTATGTGCTAAGCATCAAAGCTACTACATGCAAAAAAAATTTAATTAGCCTTGAGCATCCCACTAGGGTCCTCAAGTACAAACAAGCACAGACCTTTACCAGTTCAAATCAAACACATCTTCAGTGGGTCATCTTCAAGGAAATCTCCAGCAGCATAGCTTCTGTAAGTGAAGTTCTTTGCTGCCAACACCTCCAAGTGATTTCTCTTTAGCTGTAGCATATTTCTTCAGCTGTAGTGTATTTTTTTTACCTTCTCTGCTCCCCACCCCCTGGTTCAGTTCTTTACAGCTTTGAAGTAAAAGGATGGAGTCTTTTCCAGCCATGTGGTGCAATATGGCATCATCCCCCTTAAAGCAATTGCTGTGTAACAGACAGCTATAAAAGCAAAACAAAGCTGCAAGTATGAGAACTCTTCTCAATGTTTCACCAATACAGTATTCCTACATGAATGTTCTTTGTCATTGTAGGAGCTCAACTGAGTTGCAGTCAGGTTTCAGTCTTGTGGACATATATAGAGGTGGAAGGAAAAAAGGGTTCAAAGATAAAAAGGAGAATAATAGGGGAAGGGGAGGAGGGAGACGTAGCAAGAGGAAAATCTGAAAAGACAAAAGAGGTATAGGAACTAAAGAGGGGAAGAAAAAGGTGAGAAATTTGAAGCGGGGCTGTGACGGGTAAAAAAGCAGGAGAGGTGATTCAGACATCTGGGATGGCAAGGTCTGAGGCTGAGAGCTCTTCTTGGCAGAGCAGAGCCCTGCAGAATGCTATATAATCTCTATCAGGGCCCTTCAGTTTAGAGGCATATAAATGGCGTGGGGTTTATTGCAAATTCTGGTTAATAACTTTCTCGAAGGGGAAAACTTCTGTATTCTCTTTGAAATACAATTTCTTGTCTCATAAATTGAAACAGCTGTGGCTGTTCCCTCTGCACACAATTTTTTTTCATCTTCTGCTTTTTTTGCTGGGTGTATGCGTATGACTTTGCTTAATGATTTTTCTCTGCAGAAGGGACCCAGAGTGTGGTGCTGTATACAGGTTTGTGATCAGTGTCTTTGCACAAGCACAAGAAAAATGCCTTGGGCATTTTCTGCTATTAGAAAGGAACAAGTGTTAAGCTATTAGTCTGAATCTAACTTAGACTGAATTTCTCCTGAGAAAACTCAGTAAGAATTTCTGCAGCCTCATTCCCTAGAAAGACTAAGCTGAGATTTAATCTATCACAGGTCCAGACTCTGGTCTCGGACCTGTAAAAGCTGCTTATACCTCCATAGCTACCATGTAGAAAACAGAGCAAAGAATATAGGTGAGGATCTTGACAGCCTGTATTCCTGCCTCATCTCTTAAGGCGTTGCTTCCTGCACAGGGATGGGGGTGGGCACCACAGAGCAAGTGGGGAGAGGTTCCCCTGCCTGGAAAGGGGAGCAAGACCATTTTCCTCCTTGTGATTCTAAGTAGTGCTAGATATTCCCTGCCAGCATCAAACCATCTCAGTCTCTCTGAGGACTCCTAAATGTCTCTTCTTTCTTTTTCTCCTTTTTTTTTTCTTTAATTGAAAGAGCCAAGATTGCCTTTAGGCTTGTGCAGATATCAACCACTTTTGAGGATGACTGAGTGTACAGAAACACAGGGACTCAAACCTTCCTGCCTTCAATCTGCTCCCAAGCTAAAGTGGTCAAATCCCTAAATCATTAAACAAGTGATATATGAGTTAACATAGCATGCTGACAGGACCAGTGTGCACAAATGTCCCAAGGAGGTTCAAATTCAGAGGGCTATATGTCACCTTCAGCCAACTTCTGTTTGGAAAGAGCTCAGGAAGGCTTTGGGATTCAGTAAAGAAATACCTGAATCTCAGTTTTTAATTTCTCCATCTCTCTCCCATGACTCCCTACAAGTGCCTCCTGCTAGAAGAGGTAAGGGGTGTAGAAAAAGCCAGAATTCATCAGATCTGAGTGCAGAACTCTTTCCCCTCATAGCAGACCTCAGCCTTCTCATTGTATATAGCAGATCAGAGCCTTTTTGGGCAAGCTGCTTGTTCAGGAGATCAAAAGCAGCAAAGCCATTTCTCCTGTTGGGTAAGGAAACAGACCTGTGGTCTCCAGCAGGTTCAGTTTCATCCTCATCTCCTCTTGCAGCAGCTTCCTGCTTGAATTCCAACCCATGGGCTCCCTCCCACACCTGCTGCATCCAGAGGCCCAGCTCCGCTGTGTGACATCAGTTCTGCTGGTAGAGCTGGGACATGTGTCCTTTGCCCATCAGAACAGATTGTAAGTGAGGGCACCAAAACCTCAAATCACCCCGGTGACAAGTGACTGGAGAGGTTCTCTGTTTCCTTCCCCCCTGAGCCTCTTGGCAACCACACTCACCTTCAGGCAAACCACGGTGTGTTCACAGAAAGAGCCCTGGGGATGAAGAGCAAAAGAAACTCATAGGGGCTCTTCCAAGGCTACGTGGAAAGTGCTGCAGATTTTCTTCTAGGTCTCCTGCTGTGCTGGAATGAGGGGGGACAACTATGATTTCTTCTTTGTATTTTTGCTCCGTGAATTGCAGACTTTTCAGAGGAGCTCTCTGTATTTGAGAAGGTAGCAATAAGAGCACTTGTTTGTCTAGAAATAGGATGGCTGTTCATGTGGTGTATTTTATCTGCTTTTAATGAGATGAGGCAGGCAGAAGGTAAGGAGGGGGAGCCGGCACCAAACATTCCCACTCCATCCCAAGCCCTCACTACCAAAGGTCATGGGAACTTACATTTTTTCTCTTTGTATGCCTCTGCATGTATACACAGAACTTAAGTGTCCAAGGCCCTCAGTGGTACTGCCAACAGCCATGAATTGCCTGTGAGCAGTGAAATTGTTTACCACAGATCAATATAACAGTAATACATCTGGAAGACTCTGGCCTCTGTTATCCCTTGTATGTTGTATTCCCAGCCAACACTAACTGCATTCCCCATTGCTTTCCCATGGCAATTCACCTTGCTCAGGGCTCTGCTTGTTTGCCCTAACCCTCTGCATCCCTTCACTTCTTTTTAATCAAACTTTCATCCCTATCTCATGCTCCGTGTCTCTTTATTTATTTCCTTTTTGGTCCTTCTTCTGAAGACTTGGGTCTTACAAGCTATCTTCTCTATGCTACTTTTTAAATTATTTGTTGTCTTGACAGTTCTTCCCCTGTTCTCAATTCTCCTTTCTTCTCTCTTCTTCCCTCTCCCCCTGTACATGCAAGCTCATACTGCCTGAAAATTATGTCAAGCAAGACCTTCTACTCCTGAAGTAGTGAGAAAATACAGTATGCATTTGCCATTTTAATATAGTTAACATTCCTCCCTTCCTTAACTGTTCTGCAACTGCAGACTGCAGACTGCTGAGATTAGTGGCATAAAATCCCACCAGGATATTGACATAACCTACAAGCCAGGAAGTTGTTATAATCAAACCCAGCATCCCTTTTGGAATGCTGGACTTAGAAATACAAGGACAGCATTTTTGAGAGCCGTTGAGAAATAGGTGTTTAAAAAGAGGGCGTTTGAAAACCTGGTTTTTAATATTATTTCAATAGCTTATGGTCAAAGTTGCAGGATTTTTTCCCTACTGAATCCTAGCCTATACAGAGTACTTAGACAGAGTACTGGTGCTGCAAAGGTGATAGAAAGGAATTTGATTGAAATGCTGGTTATTAAGAAATGCTATTATCCAGTAAAAGTGCCACAGGGCCTCAATCCAAGAGGCCCAATAGATGATTACTGTGGATGAATTCTTAGTCCTTGGAGGCCAGGTGGGAAGGCACAATTGTTGTGTTTTTCCCCCACCCACAGTAAAATTTAGAGCGGCCTTGGAGGAGCCACCCATAAAAAAATGTCTGTTGTGTTCTTTGGAAAGCAGAGAACCAAAGAAAGAATAGGAGATAGTCCAAACTATTTGTCATCCTCATACTCCACCTCTCTTTGTTTCCCTCCCTCTGAAACCCACATAAAGCAGTTTGTATGTTAGGGTGATGAGAGACAAGGGGAGATTTCTGTCCCCAGCTGGTGATCAGTTTATTCACGGAAGTATGAGGATTGATAGCACTTGTCACTAATAGCCCAGCTAATATAGCTGCAGATGCTACATTTAATCATATAAACTGTGAGGCACAATTGCAGAGCAAGGACCTCTGGCCTACACCACTGGAAAAGGAAGTGGAGAAAATTCCTAAAGGGCTGATGGAGAATTGCAATGGTCCTGCATCCCTGTGACAGGAAAAAGGAGGATGTGTCCTGCTTATGCATGACACTCTCTGCAGGATGTGTGTCCATGCACATATGTAATTTAATGAGTGCACATGAGGGAACCAAATGAAAGGATCCTGTGCATGATAGCAAGATATGTGCAGGAGAAAGCAGGGAGCTCCACTGCATGTAGAAGAAATGAAGGGAGTGGTTGAGGTAGGAGGGTGTGCCCTGTCACATTTGTCTGTCTTTCATAACACTGTATTCCTGACACCTTTGCCTTGATATCTGCAGCCAAAAGGAGTCAGAACATTTGAGAAGATGTGGTGCTGTCCATCAGCACAGCTCATCATCAGCACAGCTCAAGCAGGGAGCAGCCTCCATGCAACTAAGACCAGAGCCCTCCAGCAAGGATTCTGTAGTGCTGAGGACAACTTAGGCAGAAAAAAGGGAAGGTTTGGGCTTTTTATGGCCCCCATCCTCAAATGGCAGCCTCACTCCCCTTCTGCTTTCCAGGAGAGTTTGAAACCAGGTGTTACAGATTTTCAGCCATTAATGAGGGGTCTTTTCCCACCTGCCAAATGTGTTATGTCACAGATATGCATGAGGCTGCATGGATGGAGGCACCATGAAACACTTGGGAGGCAAATGATACTCCATACTTCAGTCCTCCACATGCAGGTCCACAGACACTCCCTGGCTCATCCTCTCACCCTCTCCCCTGCCTGCCAGCCTTCCTCCCTTCACATCCTCACCTAAATGCTCTGTCCTACTTCCAATCCCACACTCATTATTCCATGTGGTTTTTCCACCACCTGTAGACATGCACACATATGTGCAATCTAATCCCCAGGCACCCTCTCACCCACCTGCATTTCCTCTTGCACCCCCACAGTCTTTGGCACTGTTTTCCTTACGATGCTCAGCAGCTCTTGCCCACACACCAGCTGGTACTCACTCATGCTCACCAGCCTCTCCTGTTCTCTGTCTCCGAATGCCCCATGCTGTAACCAAGCTGTTACTTGTTCAGTTCAGTCATGTGTGTGTCCTGTCAGACACACATCTGCAGTCAAGTGGCCCGGAACAAGACCAGCATGTATCAGGGTTAAAAATGAATATGCCGGGAACGTCCCTCTTCTCTAAACTCACACCCTGATATCATATCCCCCAGGGGGATCAGTCTGTGGTGTAAAGAAAGCTGTTGGTGGTTTTCACTGAAGGAAAGCACAGGGGAGGAAAGTCCAGCGCAACACCTAGCCCTTCAAATGAAGTGACTTGTCAAGTATGCAACTGTGGCAGGGATTTGAGAAGCAGTAAATTTAGCAGCACTCACTTCCACTGACAACCTGTCATGTGCTTGAAACATAAATAGTGGTGGAGACAAATCACTGCTGTTTTCCTATTAAGCTTTGGCCCACTGGCCCTCTAGCTTGCCAGCAGCATTTCTACCTGGCCTGCCTGTGTGCCTTGTCTCAGGGACAGATGTGCCTCCCCGTTAGAGGCTTTGGGAGAGTCAGGACAGGTATTATCATGCTGTTATTTCCTAGGTGTCCTTGGTGTCTGGGTGCTTGCTCCTCAGCTGATGGATTTCTCGCACAGGCTGTGTGCTGCTGGCATCTACTACTTCCACCCAAGGTTGAGGAAACATGGACCCTCTCCTTAGAGGGCTTATGGTTTTCACCCCTGCCCCTGGTTTCTGCCACACAGACTGGCAAGGTCACACTGATGGAGTAAATGAGGCACTGATTTGAATAAAAGGGTAGAGGTGAAGTTTTCCAATGCACCTGAGTGACTTACAAGCACAAATGCCATTGAAAACCAAATGGTCTTGTCCTGTTAAAGCATTTAGTGGCTTTTGGAAACTCTGCTTTCAAATATCAATTATTTTATAACCATTTAATAAAACATGCCATCAGTAGCTCACATTAATCTTTACAGAGATGAGAGACATCCCTTAGTGCTTTAAATTGAGGAACCAGGGATTCAGTACATTTCACCTTCTTCCCTCTCTCTTATCAGTTTTGATGCCTCTTCCTCTCCTCAAGAAAGATGAAATCATGGCAGTGATTAAGGTGGCCTGCTCTGTGCTGTTTAATTAGAGCAACTGCTGTTTCAGTTCCAGTGAAATTCTCACAGGTGTGCAGTTGCAAAGCACTCTAATGAGACCCCTGCCTCTCCAGGAGCTTGGCAGAAAGGAGCCAAAGAGTCCTCAACATAACACGGATGGTTTTTCATGCTTTCTTGTGTTTTTTGGCTGACTGGGCTTCTGTTGGAGCAAGACGTTTCTCTTCCCACAGAAATCAAATGTGTTTGGGGAGTCAAGAGAAGATAAATAAATGGATTCCTGTCCATGATGGTAATAGGGGGATTCAGAGAGGCAAAGCCCAGTGAGACACATTTTGATTGACATGATTGGCCATGGTCTGCTCATGCCAGCACAGCTACAAGTTGTTGGAAATTTTATGTAATCATCAGAATAAGTATTAGGAAGTTGGTATGTAGGTAATTAAATATCTTTTAGGTTTGTCTTCAAACACAGACCCTTCCTTACCCCTTCCTAAACTTACGGGGTAAGCTGTAAGAAATCAGAAAGGAGTTGTTTTCACTCTGTTTCTTCTACTTACAGTTTTCTGCTTTCTTCCATTCTGATGACTCCTTTCTTTTTTTTCCCATATATCTGAGAGAGAAACCCTGTTTCACAGCCAGGATTTTCAAGTGTGCTGATGGCCAACAGCCGCACTAGCAATGGGAGTAGCTGCATCAGGGAGCTACAAGACCTCAAAATCAGTGTCTGTATTTCCTCTCTGCTTGACTCCCCTGTAGGACTACGCAAGATGCAGCATTAGGCATGGAGTAAATGCCTTCCTTCTCCTTCACAGCTACTGCCTTGCAAGTTTGAGAGAGGCTTTTTATTCTTTGGAAAGCAAGGGAGTGGCTAAATGCATAAGAATTAAATATCCTGGACCGAAGCAATCATTTATCTCAACTGCTATCACTATGAATCATCGGCAGGCACCTCAGATGATAATATCACAGGAGCCAGCCCAATTGATCAAAAGTCTCTGCAGCGTGTGAGCCCAAACAATCTCTTCCTGGCAAACCCCACCCTGCCTCAAACCTCTGTGATTCGCACCTTGATAACTGGCAGTATCTGATGCCTGCGGAATCCTGAATTCAGCTAGTTAGTCTCATCTCCAGATCCCTTGTTGTGCTCCCCACAAAGTATTCCCTTTTCCTCTTCCACCAGGACCAGATATGGGGGATGGTGTCACGAAATTACTATGTTGGATCTAATTGAGAAACATTGCAGCAAGGAGAGGGGTCAAGAGAAAAGCAAACAAAACGATTTTTCAAGAAGCTAATCCACCTATACAAATATTGGCGCCAGGCATCACAACACTCTGGCGTGTTTTTGAAAGGGTAAATCTTGCTAAGGGGTGGCTTAACTCTTTGACCTCATTTCCTCAGTTGAAAACTACAGCGGTTTAAAAGCAGAGTGGCTCGATCCAGGCTGATACAGAAATCCCAGTCTTTAGGTTTTGTTTGTGAAGTTGGTGTTCAGAGTAGCCTCGATGAAAACAGGGATAAACTACAGGAATTGCCATCTTGCAAAAGGACAGGAGATTCAGGGGCCATGTTATCTGGTCATGAAGCGTTTGGCTTCAGCTTACAAAGAAAGAGCCACAGCAATGCCTAAGCCTCTGCGTTAATGCTCTTTCCCATTTTAAGTAAATTTTTGCCAATTTGTAATTTCTCAAGACTTCTTCCAAGTTTCAAACATATAAGAAAATAATTCTGTGGGCTGAGTTGAATCATTGAGGAGGAGGAGATCGTCAAATTTTTAAAAAATTTTGAAGTTAGATTGAAGTTCTAGGTTCGTCATTACTCTCTCATCCCAAGAAGTGAGCATAGGACAGAAGGGAACAATCACCTTATATTTAAAAACAGAGAAACATTCTGGTGGATGCCTACAAAAGCAAACCACTTGATTCATGCACAATAGTATATTGAGCATATCTTGTGCTACATAATACACAAGAGACTTTGTAGAGAACACAACAAGGATTTTTAAAGATGCCACCAAACAAAGACCAACGCCTATAGTTCCTAGATTGAGCGACTGGCACAGTTGGTACCAGTGAGTGCCGTCACATGAGGTTTCCCTAAAGTCTGGGGCTGACAGAGTGATTTGTGGAATTAAACTAGGGACTGCATTGTAGTCCATCATTGCTCTGCACTGGTAGGACAGAAATTATACAGTTCAGTCAGGCTTCTTGCCCCTGAAGGGACTTGTTGCTGTCAGTCTTCTCTTTGGTCTTGTGTTTGTGAGGAGGAACTTATCTTCAAACTGTACAACAATGATAGTGCAAGCGCATTGTCCAAAATAAGAAATTTTGTAGGAAAAGGAGTACATGAGGTCAAATGAAAGGAAACTATCTGACAGAGCCACTAGAGACTGTAATAAGTTGACTGCTTGCTGTTGTATTTTATGCCTTTCATATGTGTCCATGACATGCAAGAAAACTCAGTCCCCTGCATCAGCTCTTGGCTTGCATTGCCATCCTGTGCTTAGCACAGTGGGAAACAAAGACCTATTGATTACACACCCATGCCCCTGAAAACACACCCTGATGTTCCTCTTACCAGGGCCAAGTGCTGGCCCATCCTCTTCTTGTAGGTGGTGGAGGAAGAGGGCACAGGACCCTGCAGTGCTGACCACACTGCTGGGAGCCAGACTGGTGTGCTGCCATCCACAGGTGCACATCGAAGAACTCCTGAGCCTCAGCTGTGATTCTTTGTCTGACCTGTTTTCAGCCTCCATTTTGTTAGCTGCTCCAGCACTGTCCTCACAGCCCTGATGAGTTACTAGCCCCTGCCTTCCTAAGGCTCTCAAAGATGTGGTGGCATCTCATTGATTCATCTAGCTGATGATGACTCCTACCTCATATTGTTTTAAAATACCCTTCAAAAGGCAGCAGGCAAAAATTTTGTGATGCAGAAATGGTGCAGCTATTGGTTTGTTCATGTTTATATGTCATTTTCTTGGCAGTAAAATTAAGGCTTGGTGTTTGGTAGCATAGTCATGATAATTTGCATTGCAGTATGCAACACTTGGGGAGTATAATATTGTAGTTGTGACATTACATGACTTAATTTACCTCATGGTTCATAATTTACTTTATATATTGGCTTCACAGCCAAGTTCTGTTCAAGAGTAATTAATCTATCCAAAAAATGTTGTTTGTGTTCATTAAAAAAGTGTTAACAAATTTGGGCTAAATTCAGTAAGTAATTTTGAGGGGAAAAAAAGTGATCTTCTTTAACATGAAATCATGTGATTTAAATTGTATCTCAAATTGAGGCAGAACATTATTCCTTTTTCTGGTTCAGCAAAGAAAAGGAGAAAACCAGAAAACCACTGGTCAAACAGAGGACTTTGACCTGAAGTGGGTCTGGATTTTTTCTGGGGAGATGGTTCACTTTCTTTCTGGTGTTCATATGTGGATTTCGAATGGAAAATCGAATCAGCTGCTAAGATGAAGTCGTATATTGCACACCTGCTCCATGCCCAGACTCAGAGCTGCGTGTGAGAGAGTGTGATGACCCTTAGTGGTCATTTATAGAAAAGAGGGGGTGGAAATTCAGAGATACAGCTGATCTGCTGAGGCTGCCTCAGGCAGATGAACCCCGCTGACACGCACCCACAGCCGGAATGCAAACTGCATCTGAGCTGTCAGATTTTGGCTTCCAGCTCCTGGGTAGAGCCGTCAGCGATGGGTGAAGTCCCAAGTGGTTTGGTCAGTGCTGTCCCAAGAGAGAGAGCACAGAGACATTGTTCAGTCTGAGAAAGCTGCTCTGAGCCTGGAGGGTTTTGTTTGCATGCTGGATGCATGGAGTTTGAGAAGAAGGAGCCCATGAAAATCACGGGCTCTCTTAACCCTGGTCATGCCAGCGGGTGCTCGTGTTCCCCCAGCCAGGGAGCTCCTTGGGCACTGTCCTTGGCTCGGGAGGCAGGGCAGGCAGTTTTGGTGCAAATAAGGTGCAAATGTGATTGCTGATGAGCAAAGTCCTGGTGAACGCCAGGGGAAACCATGCCAGAGTGTTTCCTCCCAGTCTGACTCATTCTCATTCATGAAGCCAGAGCCAGGCCAGAGCCCTCCCTGGCACTGCTCTAGTTTTTTGGTTTATGTGTAATAGCTACAGACCTGAGGGCATGGGAGGCATGAGGCCAGCTTAAACAATAAATACCCTGCTGTGCCTTGCTGCTTAAACAGAGTAATTACTGCCTTACTACATGTGACCCCTCTGTTCCTGTCCCTCTGGCAGTTGTTATTTCATGGCTCCCTTTACACAAGGGATGGCTGTGCTCCTCTCCCAGCTGTACATCTCTCTGTCTGCCGCTGTCTCACCTCCCGTCTCTCTCACTCACTCTGTCTCAATGTGTTTCTCTTTGTCAGTAGCTGAATACCATTTTCTCTTTTTCCCAGTCACTGAAGAATCTCCCTTTTTTTTTTTGCATTTCTCTCTCCCAGCCACTCTCCCTCTCTTCATTCTCCCTCTGTTTTTTCTCCATATATTTCTGTCTGCTCTCAAGCTTTCCCCGTTTTCACCACTTCCCATCCTACTCTAGGTTTTCTGCCTGCCTTCCTTACTGTAGCATGCTAGCACTAGTTGTCCCTTTGCTTATCCACCATCTGCTTCTCTCTACTGATCTCTTTGCTAAAAACAAGCCTCTTCAACTAACGGATGGGAAAAAATGACAAGCTCATTGGAATCTGTGATGGCTGAGGAGACAGGGACTGATAAATGAAAACTTCAAAGTTTTGCATTTAAAAAAAAGAAAGCCCTCAGCTGGAGGTAAAACAATAAAAATCATGTCAAAGGCTCCCTTAGCTATTTTTGTCTTTCAGAAGCCTGTTCCTAGGGAATAGAAGGTGCAGAGGGAAGGAGGAAAGTTAGGTGAGCAAAACCTCAAACACTAAATGGGGAGTGCAGAGACAACAAAACCTGCAGTTCAGCAATAGAAGTTGCTACACACAAAAAACTTCAAATGGCATCCATTGATTTCCAATCTTTTTTATCTCCTTGCATCTTGTTTTAAGCCCAACAAAGATGCATAACCCATTCTGCTCCCCTCTTTTCACAACTACAAAGATGCTTGGAGGGAAAACAAACATAGTAGCAGGGTGGCTGATCTCTTTCTCCACATGCCAAATGCAAACAGATACTTTCAGCAGATCTAAATTTCAGTTTAATTTAAGACCACAGCAGTGTTTAAAAAAAAATAAATAAATAAGACAACTAAAGTAATCTCTGCACAAGAAGAAGCCCGGTGCTGGATGCACGGAC
The DNA here is from genome assembly GCF_023055355.1 of Agelaius tricolor. Taxonomy (NCBI): domain Eukaryota; kingdom Metazoa; phylum Chordata; class Aves; order Passeriformes; family Icteridae; genus Agelaius; species Agelaius tricolor. The sequence goes on from NW_027269269.1 coordinate 26,140,350, forward strand.
AAGAGAGGAGATGAAACAAAATGTGTCTGCCACCTCTGGAGATCAGCTTCCCCTTTGGAGATGTAAGAAACTAGGGCATGAAGGGAAAGGCCTCTCTGGTAGAGAATGTGACTGAATGCATTGCTTTCAGGCCCTGACTACCTGAAAGAGCTGTCTGCACACAGTACAAGTGGGATTTTGACTGGGTGTGGGTCATTTGTAGAAAGGAAGCATTTAGCCTTTGAGGAAAGAGTGATGGTGCGTGGCAGTGCAAGGGGCCATTTGGGTAGAGGTGAGAAGGGCCCATAAATGCCTGGGGGACGCGTCAGTCTGTGTTTCTGCAGACACAGGTGGATTTATAGATGTGAAAACAAATAAAATACACAGTATATAAAATACAGAATATAGCATATAGATATATATCATATCTATATGAGAGCACAGGCAGGTGTGCACAGCAACAGGACAATATGCAGAGCCAATGGGGTTGTACAAGGCTATTTCCAGAGGGTAAGGGGAAAGGAAGGCTGCTTGCCAGCAGGCTAGCATAGCCAAGCAGATTTGCTGTTCAGCTTCATTATTTACTGGGTCCAATTAGGAAGCCAGGGGATAGGCAATGTGGCTGAGGCAAGCAGGCCTTCAAAGCCTTGCTGCTGCACACATCAAAGCTGCTGCCGCAGATCCCTCTGCAAAAAAAGGCTCAGCCAGCTCCAAGCAGCAGCAGCTGCCTGGCTCACGCTGCTCAGGGTCGTTCCCTCTTGGTTTGATTGTCAAGCCTCCCGGGCTCATGCTCTCTCTATCTCCAGCCTCCAGAGCAGAAAGCTCCTCTTTCTGATTCACTGGGACAGAGTTAAGGAGCTACAGCTTGGCAAGATGGTGTTTAATGGGGCTGGAGCAACAAACCAAGCTAACTAGGAACATGTGAAAGACAAAAAACCTGCAGGGAAGCAGGTTGCCTGCAGCGATGCAAGGGGATGGTTTAGGATGCCAAGAGCTGCACTGAGTGAGAAGTCATCCACCTAGGGAAACCTGAAAGGACCCTCACTGAGAAAGGGCTGTACTGAACCAGGCAGAACATCCAGGAGACAACCCTTGTCAGCAAGGAAGCTTTGGCAGTACGGTCAGAATTTCATCCTTTGATAATCTGCTCAAGGCAAATGTCTTCTCCTAATGGGAATGGAGTGGCTCTCTTGCCAGGAGTTGGCAGTCCCTCTTTCACCTAATAGAATATGTTCATTGTTATCGGTACCAAAGAGCATTGTCCAAGCCTTCTCCCTCCCTGCTTTGATAAACTGCATAGTGACAACCATCAGTTCCCTACCAAAGCTGGCTCCTGTGCAGAAACATTTGTAATTTCACTCGATGTATAAAGCTCTGTTCCTGGTCCCTCCACCCTGTTTGCCTTAGAGGTTAGAGTTAATATGACTCACCTAATCTGGCTGCCAAAGTGAATTAGTGAAAACATCTCTACAGCTCTCTGCAAGATATCACAACCTGACATTTCTCTAACACACTGTGATACATCTTTCCTCTCCCTGCTCTGTACTACAACACCTCAATTTTATATAAATGCTTTTTGTTAGAAATGGTTAATGTGCTCTTAGAGGGGACAAGGCGGCAAGGAAAAGGGTCTTTCCTGAAAGTGAGAGCAGCTCAGTTCTTGTAACAAAATGTTGATGCTCAGGGTCACCAGTGCAGAGAGAAGAACAGTGCTACCACTTATACAGCAAAAGACTGTCACAGAAACTTTCCCTGAAGTATTATGTTTATATGTGTGTCCTAAAGCAGGGGAATGAGGAGCTGAAATGGGTTATTGATGTTTTTGACATGCCCTTTAGAACAGAAGTCCGGCCTTTCAGTTACTTCCAGAGCACTCCACTGGGCAAACCAGCAGATCATCATGTCTTGGCAAGGGTTCTATGTAGCTGTGAAAGCTCTCCTGTCAGACATGGTACACTGTACACTTCAAGTGCATGTATGTATGCAGGGGAGAAGCTCAAAAACATCTTCCCTTGGGAAGGTATCTACCCTTGTAGGTTACTTTGGAGCTCCACTGATGCAGTTCTCTGACAGACTTAACAGCACCCGTAATGAGGGTGCCACTCCATTAGAGCTGGTTAAGTCACCCTCAACCCTGTCTTCATTATGGTGACAGTCTTGTGACAAGGGCAAATTGCAGGAGAAGCAAGTCCCACTTGGAATGAACCCTGTGTATAAACAAGGCAGAGTTGCAAAACAGAGGCAAATTATGTTTTAACCTTTTCTTTGTGAGTCTTTCCCTGATGTCTGATTAACTTTCCAGTCAACTCACTGACCTGCCAACTGGGAGTGCTGCTGTGAAAGGAGAGGAGTGTTGGTTGTCAGCTCAGTTTGGGGGTGAGAGTTTTAAAGTGCTTTATTAGCAGGTAGCAATGCAAGCAATACGCCATAAGAAAATCTGGGAATTAGGAGAGTTCTCCAACAGAAATTATCCCTGCTGTAGCAAAACCAGAAACAATGTGTTGCCTTCACAGACAGCAGCATGGTGCAGTAGTTGCAATGCAATCCTTCATTTGTGTTCAGCCACGGTAACACCTCATCTGAAATGCTGTGTTCAGCTTGGGGTATCACACATCCAGAAAAATGTAAACTTGTCAGAGAGGTCTAAAAGCAAAGAACAAGAATGATCAAGACCCTAAAAAAACATCACCTACAGAGGAAGTTTGAAAGACCTGGGCAATGTTCAGCCAAAAGAAAAAAAAAAAAGATGACAACTGAGGGAGGAACTAAGTGATTTAAAAGTTGATAAAAGGCTATTGCAGGGAAGAAGGGAATGATTTGTTCTTTTTGTCTGTAGTGGCTAAGACAAAAGTAATAGCTTTAAATTGCAGCAAGGGAGACTCAGGTCAAATTTCAGGAAACTGCTCCAGTGGTAAGGACAGCAAAGTCCAGGAACAGATTGCCAGGAGTGGCTGCAGAATCTCTGCCACTGGATGGCAGAGGATGGCTGTGTCCATGACATGACTCATGTGTCCTGGCTTGGGACTGCAGAACAGATTAGATGGTGACTGAAGTCCCTTCCACATTTCTGAGACTCACATAATTCTAGTCCTACTGGGGTTAGGACTCCCTAACATGTTCATGACTTCCAGCAATAAAAAACACCTGTGAAAAACCCACTCTGCTTCCTTCTACAATGACTCTTCACAGCATCAGCCCCAGCACAGGGCAGAGGACTGAGAGCCATGTCCTGGCAGAAGGAGCCAACTTTGCCTCCTTCCCTTGTGCAAAACGCTGCTGCCATGCAGGAAGGTCCTGCAGCAGACTGTTGGGGGATGCAAAAAACAAAGCAGTTGTAAATTTTAGACATAGCAATGAGATTTTTGCTACCTGAACATCTGGTAGGAGCTGGAAGAAGGGACTGCTGATTAACCCTGCTGAAAGAGAGGGGGAGCTTTTGTCTTTACATGAGTTTAATAGGTACACTACTGTTTTCATGCTGAGTCTCTGTGACAGGGGGTGGTTTTCTCCTAGAATGATTCTGAAAATTGCCTGTGAAAAAGAAAAATAAAAAAAAAAGACCAAAATAATTATGTAAGGGACAGAGTTCTGAGAAGATTTTGAAGCTTCTGAAGTTCTTCTCTGATGCTGAAGGGAATTGCATTCAGCTGGCATCACCAATGTGTGTGGCCAGGCTGACCTGGCCAAGACACTGCAGCAAGTCTGTGCCTCTGGGGTGGGATTTGTTGCAGGTGGCTCCATGGGAAGTTCAGCTCCAGAGACCAGACTTAGCCACTGCTTTCATGCAGTGCCATAAACCAAGGTGAGCAGTAGGTACTATTTGAACTCTCTCAAAAACTGCACTTTTGTGAAATGGGCAGGGTTTCAGAAGTGCTCAGCACCTGTTGAGCAGAAAATCCATTCTGGGCAGAGAGTTTTTTGGAAAATCTGACCACTCTCTGAGGAACCTGAATGGGAGCTCTTGTGATCTGACTTTTTTTTTTTTTTTTTTCAAATCTGTCTTTTACCATTTTAGGGTTGGGGGCTGATTTCTCTAAACATACACAGGCACAAAATTGGGGCTTGCCATTTCCAATGCTGCAAAGCAGTGCTTGCAGCCCTCTGAGAGGAGGAATGTGCTTCAGATTCTTTTCAGGAGGTGACTTATTTTGCTTTCCTTTTTGAAGGAATAGGGTAGATATACCAATCCTAATATTTCATGCTTCCCTGGCAATTTTCATGCAATGAATCTAATATGTTTTACATGGGTTAACCTCACTGCCCTGCTCAAACCAGGAGGTGATGGGAGAGGGGGGGCTATTTGCCGCAGTTTACAGAGGGAGAGCAAAGGAGTGACTCACTCAAGGTCACACAGTGAGTTAAAAGCAGGGCCACAGACCTCCCCCGATTCCTGCCCCCATCCATAACTCCGACTGACACTCAAGTCACTGTTTTCCAAAGTGTGTAAGTGAGGCAGCACGCTTTAAATGTGTCGTTTCATATGTACAGTAGCTCAGGGATGCGTGATGATTATTGGTCTCTGCAGATCAAATTATGGTTTGTTTCTCTCAGTTTGGCTGTGTTTAACAGTAGCTTGATCTGATCGATGGCACTTCAGGGTGGTGGTTGCTCTGGGAGACAGAAAGATATTTTTCCCAGTTTTGCAGGAGAAAAGGGTGCTGACAACACATCTGAGGACCCAGCTAGCCCCAGGTCCAGCACATCACCCACAGCATGACTAACCTCTGGCAGTACTCAGCCATCACAGTAGTGAACTTAGTCTGATCTTACGTGGTGGACATTTTGCTTCTCAGCCTCAGCAGCCTGCGAGATGCTATGGATTGTACCACCTGTATGGTGCCTTCCAGATTTGCAGTTTTCAGCAGCTTCTGAAATAACTTTAAAACAGCTCATGACTGTTGCTTGTTTGCAGACTCCATGTTGTGATTGTTCCTCCATAGCAATTTCCTAAATCTGAAAGCCTAACAGAACCACTCTGTATTTTTCTGTCCTCCCAGGCAGAGAGTTTGAAGGTGAGGAGGAGTACCTGGAGATCCTGGGGATCACACGAGAGCAGTCGGGCAAGTACGAGTGCAAAGCTGCCAACGAAGTTGCCTCAGCAGACGTCAAGCAAGTCCGGGTCACTGTGAACTGTGAGTACATAGCAGCTGGGGCAGGGCAATGGGGAGAGCTTTGCCCACAGGCAGGGGTTACTTCAGGATAAACAGAGAAGCCTTTCTGGGCTTGGATTATACAATCTGAAGAGAGGACGCTGAGAAAAATATCTGCAATCAGACACTTGCCACAGGGTACAGTTTGTGCTTTAAACCTAGTAATATATAAAAAAAAAGGCTGGGGGAGGTGTGGTACAGAGAGACAGACAGAGAGGGAGAAAGAGAAAGAGCTGTGATTTGCCCCCGTCTCTCCCCTCCGAAACGCTGGCAATGCCTTGTTTTCACTCATTGATATTCGGGTGAACAGTAGCGTGAAGAGAAGCTTCACCAAGGCAGCGGGGAGAGATAAGGGAGGGCTCAGCTGGCTCAGAGCAAACACATGCCTGCCTGCACCCAGCCATCTCTGCAGTGCCTACACAGCTATCACAGCCAGGGCACACGGGGCAGAGGCACGTGCTAATGACAGGGTGCAAAAACTTAACTTTTATGCCGGTTTCAAGTCATTAGTTTAAAGCTCTGTCTAAAAGACCCTTCATGCACCAGTGCAATACAGAAAGGGGTTTTGGCCAAAGGATACAGCAATCCCCTAAAAGCACCAAGTAAGCTGTGGCTCACTTCCACACATGTGGATTGGGGCACGGATCCCATCCCATATGTGCTTAGACAGATGTCCACTTCACTCTGCTGGCATGCTTCTCTCACAGGACCACAAGATATTTCAAAGTGATGTTACTCTTTAATCCTGCCTGTGTATATGTCCACCTCCATACTTGTATGGCTTATATTTGGCACTTGAGTGATGTAAAGTGAGCTATCCCCATGTACCTGCTTCATTTCCTTGCTTGGAGGCTAATAACATTGCAGCAAGGATGGATGAATGGGATGTATGTCCTCTCCCGACCTTCTTCAGTTTAAATTGAGACTTAAACCAGAATATTAACTTAAATTGAAATTGGAGATGGCTACAGACATAATTCTGGGTGCATATTCATGCCTTGATTCACAAGAAGAACTGCTAGGGAGCAGGTTAGGGCAGAGAGCTGATGGCATCAAGGGTTTCAGGCAATACCAGTCTTAATTTGACTGTAGGTGATTATAGCACCTTTTAATACCATTCTTGCTCTTCATTTTTTTCCCTTGGTCCCATGTGAGCCATCACATCAGATCAACTTTTCTGTCTCGCTTAGAAGTTGAGGATATAGGCTCCCTGCAGCATCCTTCGAATCTACAGTTTTTTATAGTTCCCTTAGAAATTGGGTGGCAGTGGTTTAATATCAGCTGCCTCATGGGCCAAATTTGGCATTAATATGAACTGTAGTAGCAGATTTTCTGTGCTGAAAGTATACAAGTGTCAAAAACAGCTGAGTTTATATACTGGAGACTTTCCATGAGAACCAATTAATAGTTTCAAACATTTCCGTGAAACATAATTTCAATGGTGCTTTAATGTGTTTGAAACAGATTGTTTGTATAAAGTCAGAATGTTTGATTTTGATTTAGTTTCAACACATAATAACTATGCTACGGTAAGATCTTAAACGTTTTAACTGTTGAAAAATATGAAAAAGTGATGTTAATATGTGGTGTAATTTGTAATGTAAGCAACTTAAAATTCCTTAAGGACAAATTTTGAAAGAAAGGGAAATAAATCTAAGAGACTATGAGGACCAAGCAGAAAAAAAAACAGTCCTATTAGAGGAAAGAAAACTAGATATTTGCATACATCCTTCCTCATCCTGCTTTGTTAAACAACACCACAAGCAGCATAAAGCGGGAAAACCACAGTAAGTTTGAAAAATGAGGATGAAAAATAGGGCTTGTCCAACCTCAGGAGCTTCTTGGCCATCTCTTATCATCTGCCGAGGACCACTGTCAGCTCAGACTGCAGGAGAAAGCATCTCACTTTGCTTTGGTCTCACACTACCACCTTCAGGCTTCCAAAGTAATTGCCCTTGCACATCACAGACAGGGAAACTGAGGCCTAAGGAGAGTGGGAGGAGAACAGCTAAAGGGAACCCACCCCTGGCTTCCCAGGCAGCAAAAGCTACACACAGAGCAGCTGATTCCTAGGTGCAATAGGCTGGTTTGTTTGGGACTGCCACCTGCTCCTTCTCCCGGGAGAGCACTGCACACCAACTTCTTAAAGTGGTGAATATGGGGACTGCTCAGAGTGAGGGGCTGGGCTCCCTGGCAGCAGGCCAGAAAGCAGACACTTGCTGGAATCATTTCTTACAACCATGGAGAGATGCCTATTCATTCTGTGACTCACCTCTTGTACCAGATTCATGAAATTGAATGGTTTGCCTAAGAAGATAGACTGCTCAAACCAAAAAATCAAATAAGAAACATTAAAAAAATCACCTTTGCTATCCTTTTCTTATCCCTCCTCCTTTTCAAATTAAAACATTTACATGAACCCACAGCCTTTGAATGTAGGATCCTATTTATGTAAACTTATTAATATTTATGATGTTAGAGGGCGCACTGCAATATCCCTAAAGCCCTGCATAAAATCCCGATTAAGGTCAGGGAAGGGATCATATTGAGATGGCTAATGTGTTCACAAACAAATTTCCTTTCCTACATTCTCCGGACAGAATTATTCTTTTTCTTTGACTGACATAATCTGTTTTGCTGCTTTTTTTTTTTTTTTGGCCTTTCAGTTCTGGGACAGATACAGATGGCAGAGTGTGTTTCATGGTAACTTGAGTCTCAGCAAAGTATCTGTCTGAGCCGCAGCCCTGTAATCTCAGGGTATGCAAGTATTAGTGACGAGAGACAAGGCACTTATTCCTTGATCCCTCTCAGCAGCCAGGTGGAAATAATTCTGCCTTTTAACATGTAAAGCTTATCACTTAATATTTTGAACATGGGGCTGGGATTGAAGATGCTGGTGCCTACCCTACCTGCTATCCAGCAAGTACTGAGACCAAGCTCCAGCAGAGCACACCAATATGCTTTCCAAGTTTGGTTTGCCCATGGCACAGCACTCAGACTTCAAAGTAAGCAGAGGTGGGAGCAGCGTGCTGGACTGAGGGCAAACTTCAGGCAGAGCAGTCACAAGCAAGCCCTTCTGGAGCTTTTCACAAAGCACTATGTCCAGGTGATCAGGATTTGTAACCTTGGACACCTAAGGGAAGTGTCTCAACATTAGCTCTCTGAGTTGCACCCACAGCTTCTGCTAAAGTTCTTCTCTTTGAAACCATTAATGTATTTCTGTTTTATACATGTTGCCTCAGTCCTTTCTTATTATATTTTTGGCATTAGGCAAAGAGTTTGTATGGAATATAATTTTCACGCTAGTGTTAAACTCTTACTTTATTCCTTTACTTTTGCTATCTTCTTTTACCCTTGATGAAGTCTTTCTCTCATCTTCTTCTCTCTGATAAGCTCATGTGAACTACAGATCCATAGGTAAATATTAATAAATTGCAGAAGTCCATCATTAACCTTAACTTTGCCTGTGTATGCCTATGCATTTATGACAGAACTTTTTTCAGCAGTGCTGAAGAGAAGCACGTGTAAGGAGTGCTGCTAATGTTGTATATCAGGGAATGTTCAAAGAGCAGCATTCTGCAGAGGAGCAGGGGGGAACAAGGGCCACAGCAGACAGCTGCTGTGGGTCTCCAGTGGCCCAAACAGTTTGCATGAGGCAGGCAGCCCTGACATAGTTTCACTGTTTTGTTCCACCTGGAAGTGTGTGGATTGACCACGTGTTTCCTTCCTGCAGACCCTCCCACCATCACAGAGTCCAAGAGCAATGAAGCGGCCACGGGACGACAAGCCTTACTGCGGTGCGAGGCATCAGCAGTGCCCACGCCCGATTTCGAGTGGTACAGAGATGATACCAGGTAAGGCCTTTAGCTCCCCTCCTCCCTCCTCTCTTCTTCAGTCCATTGAATAGGGGCTCCTGTCATCCTCCCCAACTCCTCTCAAACAAATTGCTCCTTACAATCCATTTGAGTCACAGTGTCCCATCAGTCTCAGCAGAGCCAGCATGGTCATGCTGGCAGGAGGAGGCAATTCCTCTCTGCACTGGGGATGCTGAAGGAAGTGCAGAGGAGGGAGCTCCTGCCTTGAAGTCAATTATGGGCCAATACCCAATTAATACACTGTTCACATGTTAAGTAGCCCATGATACAGACAAAAAAGTAGGTGTTATAAGTGTTCAATTAGGTAATGCTGCTCCAGGTGTGTTCTTCTAGGGAAAGGAGCTGCTGAGGTATGAGATTCCCCCACCTGTGTGACCTGAGCCTCTCAGACTTGCATATGAGAATAAATGAGAATAGAAAAAGGATCTGTCCTTCTACCTGAGCATTTACCTAACATTAAGAAGTTGTGTTATTACCCTACATTTTAGGATAGCCAGCCCTGAACAGGGTGCCCAGGTTCAGGGGTGACTCAGCATTGCTATAGGCACATATTGAGAATCTGTGTGTTTCACTAAGAATATGATGCTCAAGTACAGACTAGCCTTCAGCTGGCCATGGTGTGTTCACTTCCAGAGTGACTCAGTGCTGGGTAAATGCTTCTTCCCTTTCCCGTGTCTTTGCTTGGTTCTACACTGATTTACCAGTGGCATTTAATCCCACTGAACTACTACATTCCTTTCATTCCCTCCTCCTGTTTTCCATCTTGGTCTCTTTCTTTGGTCTTCCTTCTTTGGTCTCTTTCCTCTCACATCCCTTCCCTGCTTCCCTCTATCCTCACCTGCCAGCTGGGCTGAATGACTTTGCTTTGCTGTGTGCTGGGGAGGGATTTCCTTCCCAGTACACAACTGCCATTGCACTAAAAACCTCTTCTCCTGCCTTCCCAGGATAAACAGCGCCAATGGTCTGGAGATAAAGAGCACGGGGAGCCAGTCTCTGCTGATGGTGGCCAATGTCACTGAGGAGCACTACGGGAACTACACCTGTGTGGCTGCCAACAAGCTGGGAGTCACAAATGCCAGCCTATACCTTTACAGTAAGTACGGGACAGAGTGAAGGGAGGCTCTCACAAAGACACGGCTGTGCAGGAAGCACATGGTAGCCAAAACTCATGAAGGAAGGCATCTGCTTGACAACCCAGTCCCCTCAGACCTCCAGCTATGACCTGGCTTCCAGCATTCTGCTTTGGATACCTAAGTGTTCATACTTGCCTTGAAGCACAAACAACCAAATCAAAAGGTTTACAGTCAAGCCCTTTGATTGACTGGCTTTGCTGAAGACAGATTTTGTTAAAATAATAAAAATGTGTTTGTTTTAAAGCTGGAAACAAAAAGCCCTTTAGAATGACAGCCCCTTTAATAAGTAGACAGAAGGCCAGGGCTCGGAGGATCCATGACAGCTGAGAAATGACAAGTAATTCAGAGAGATGGAGAGAACTAGCCACCGAGCCTGAGGAGAACAGTGACAGAGTCAAGAAAAAGAGAAATTGGTTTGAAACTGGAAGGGACAGAAATGAGAAAAGACAGAATGATTTTAAAGGGATATACCATAGGGACCATGGGGGGAAAGGTAATCAACAGATGAAATATGGAATAAGGTTCCTTGGATCTCATTCTGCTACCTTTCAATGGCTGAGTTTGTCTTAGTAAGTATAAACACACAGAAGCTGGGACTAGACCAAGCACTAGAGCAGTTACCTGCTGATTCTGAATTTTGCAGCTGATTCAAACCTGACCCTAAAGAGAGGCCCCGCCCCTCACCTACCATCCACACACACATACAAACTGTGGTGTATTTAAAATGCAGTTCCCAATTCCAGGTCTAAAACTTGGGCTAGATTTGGCCCACGTGTTATTGGCATCAGAGATACACTGCAGCAAAATGACCCACTCACACAAATGAACACGTAGACACAAAAGTGACTGATGGCAGTGTTCCTGTGACAGTCCCAAATTGAATTTAAACTCTCATGTCATGACCTGCATGTCCTTTTAAACAGAAAAAAAAAATAAGCTGTGTAAAGCAGTCAGTATAGGATGCAGTTTGGTCTAGTTTCTGCTCTCACCAAGAAAAACCAAAGTTATAGTTTGGTTATTTTTAAGAGATGGGAGGAAAAGGATAAAGCCATGGGCATTCTTTGTTTACCTCCTTTGGATTTATTTCATGGCAGCTTGAATTTTTGTGAGTTTGGGTATATTTTGTGGCAGCTATTTTTTAAAGAACAGATATTATCATAAAAGAACATATATTTGATTTCTTGTAGCATTGCAGCACACAAAGCAAATTTCTACTTTGAAAGTCTTTTCACCCTGGTCTTGTGACTGTCATGAGATTAAAAAAAAATCCTCAGGCAGCAATCTGGAACAAAATTTTCAAATACTCCAGATTTGTTCTTGCTGATATTAATATAATTCTAAGTTTAGAATCCATTATTTGTGACTGAATTCTAAATTTGGCCCTCTCTGTTGCTTCCTGTTACACAGATGAACTGAAATGCATCACTGAAACAAAATATAAGATGAAATTCAATCATGTATATATGCACATATGATTTTAGTTGGGGGCTTAGTTTTGCTAGGGAAGCATTTTGCATGACTCCAGAACTTCACCTCAAAGGATCTCAAAGGATTTGCTAGCAATGAATATTTAAATATCACAAGTAATTTAGAAATGGGCGAGTGTTGCTGGCACCATTTTGCAGTAGGAAGGTACAGAGTGAAGAAGCGGTTTACCCATGGTCATAAAATGAGTGGCAGAACCAGCGAGAGACCCAGGGAAACCTTGCAAAGTTGCTGTAAACTGTTCCATGAGGAAATGTGGCAACTCTTAAAGATGATTTTCAACAGTGAGGATCCTATTTTAGCCCCCTTTTGATGTGTATGAAGAACACTTTCTTTCAAGTTGTTTGATTTGGTTTATAATTTTTTAGAAATTCAAGACCTGTTTATACTGGAGGACACTAGAGAACTTCACAAGAGCCACGAGAATGGAAGTGCAGGAGCTGAGAGAGATTTGATGATTTTTAGTGAAGTCTTTCTAACTTGTTTTTCCTGCTTGATTAATCCCTACTTTTTTCACTGTGCAATTGCTTCATATTGTTCCAGGAAATCTCTGTTCTTCTAGTTAGTGTGGAAGAAGGAAAGGCAGAGAAAAAAAAAAAATTCAGGCAGACTACAGCTGCTATTTTGAAAGTTAAGAAATCAGGGGGGAAATGAATGAAGGGAATCCAGCTTCAGAAAGATAAAGAAAGCTGCTGAAAAAACCTACAAGCCCAGATGAAAGAAATACTGTAGTGATCACACCGTAGCTGAAATAACAGGTAATGCACATTCCCAGCCACACACCCAGACAGAAAAATAAAGCAGTGCCAAGTTTTTGCAAGGTGTACAGCAGATACTCAAATACTTGGGAGTGTTTTTCATCCCTGGAATCAGAGATCTTATTTCCTTTTTAAAGAGAGAACAAGCTCACTGTAGAGCAACATCCCACCGGGGAGGTAAGTACAGTGATGGTTCCTCAGTGTCCCATTGCAGCACAAAAAAGAATGGCAGCAAGGAGTAAAGACACAACCAGAGAGTTAATAATGAGCTACTGGCAGCTTTGCCTGAGGTGGAGGGCAGACAGGGAGCAAGCGAAATGATGTGAAAGAACAGTTAGGCAATAGAGAAAAATTGGTGGCTACCATTTCATGAAATCTCAGTCAGCACTGAAAAACTCTCAGAGAGACTGAGTGCCTTAGATGCGAATGTCATAGATAGAAGATGCATTAAAATACAAAAGCAGCCTCCTTGAGCTGTATGAATAGATAGCTAGTGATCTTCCTTAAAGGATGTAGCAGCAGAATTGCCTGCTGTAGGTGAGATTTAATCCCCCCACTCCTGGAGACTGAGTTTACAACAACATGAATACGGCCCTGCCAAAGGTTTAACTTACCCAGGAAACTGTCTCCAACAGCAAATATGGAGTATGTTTGTAGAGAGAGTACTCAGGTACAGTGTGATGATACAACTGATCTGATACCTTGCTGACATTCCTTGCTCCCCACTCCTTTTGCCCATCCTGCTCTCTGCCACATGGTTTTGTTATTTCCCTTATTCTGCCACACAGTGGACATCCCACTGAAGCTGTCTAACCTGCTAAACCAGTGAATAGGTAAATGAGCTTTACTGCTCATCTCCCTGAAATGCCCCAAATGTTTTCTTTCATTGTACTGAGCTGAACAAGTTCCTGACGGGGCTCAACAGGCACCAAAGCCCATGCAGGAGTGGAAGCTCTATCACACATCTGTGGGTATGAAGAGTTGGGAGGCAGGGCCATGTTTGGCAGCACTGGCGAGCCAGTAGGTTAATTCAGCTCTGCAAAGCCTGGGAGCAAGGTTTTTAACCCCTAAGCACAAAAAAAGGGACAGTAGTACAGATCTCTGTGAATATTACCTGACAGAGAGGCAAAGCCAGGGCTGCCATCACAGAACAACAGAGGTGAAAAGCAGTGACACAACTGAAACAAAAGGGTTCTTCCTCCAAGTGTATTAGGAGGTAGGGAACATGTTTTCTTTTTGTTTTACTCACCTAGCAGTACTATGAAAAGCATTATCAGTGAAAGTCACAATTTGTATCTTAACACATGCTACACAGAAGTTGTGCATATATATATATATATATGTGTGTGTGTGTGTGTGTGTGTGTGTGTGTGTGCGTGCGTGTGTGTGTGTGTGTGTGTGTATATGTATAAACACATACCAGATACACATTTGCTGGAGGAACACAGATACATGGGTTTGTGTGTAGGTGAATATGTATACATAGGCATGCCCTCTGTGATGTAGAAGCAAACCCACATGCCCCTCCACAGGCACACATAAGCAGGTGCAGCACTATGTGAATTCTAGCAAAGCAGAGAAAAGAAAGAAAAGCTTTTCCAAATTAGTTGTCCTCTACCTCCTGCCGAGATAGCTCATCCCATAGGCTGAAACAGGAGACAGCAGCACAGTGCTGCACATCCTGATGCAGTCCTGCTGGCTCAATTGGCTCAATTATGGGAGACTGCCACATCAGCAGGTCCCCTGCTGCATCCTCTGCACCCTTTGGGGAATCAGCAAGCGCGGAGGTGAAGCAGAAGCTGGCAAGACAGTGCCAATTCAAGCACCTTCAGGTGGAGCCCAGCAGTTTTGGTTGCAGCAAGGCATGTTCCTAAAAGCTGGCATTAGCCTCTAACTTGTCATTATTTGTTAGTATCCTGCCACGAGTGTGCACACCCCTCCTTCCACTCTGCCCACGCTTTGTTGTGCCCTGAGCATTTGGTTACAGTGGTGGCTGCTGGGGTTTGGAACCTCGACTGTGGCCGAAATCCCTCTTAGTGGCTCTTGGTGCACACCCCCTGTTTTCCTCAAGGCTGTCAATAATAGGGAGACTCAGGAGGGAGGAAAGTGGTTTGGGCTGACAGTCAGAGGGGGCAAGGCTGAGACACTGCTAATGAGCCAGGGTGGAGCAATAAAAGCAGCACACAGTGGGAGAGAGGAACAGAGACAGAGTCCTTGAATAGAAAGCAGCATGATAATGAGGCCGTAGTGCTTTGCTTTAACTGCTTATGCTGTGCAGCCTGCAGCCTGCTGTGCAGGAAGAAGGTAAAGGGGAGTTGAGTTATTTAACCAAACTAAATAACAAGGAAGTCTTGTCAGCACAAACAGCCTGCTTTCGCAGAACAATAGTCCCCTGTTGCTACATAAACAGAGAGATCCAGGCTAGACTTGTATTTGATCTCTGCTGTGCCTGCTGTGGATTCAAACAACTCCATTACCACCATGAGGGCAGGAGTTCTGCCAGTGTCATAGGGATGGGCCTGACCTGCTCAATCCTCATGAGCTCCAGCAAGACACAAACTCAAGTCTTTGCACCAAGGATACTGTAGAAAGAGCATTGGCCTCCAAATAGCTGGGCCTAGGTGATCAGAGAGTAATAGTGGCCTACTGATTTATCCTGCCAAGTTCTGTGTCCATCAGCAGTGATCTTAGCAGGTAAGCCAGGAGATAACCCATTGCCCCAGACCTATGAGCTGTTGCAGCTAAATGTCTACCTATGGATCAGTCCATGGGTAGGAGCTTGTCTCAGTCAGTACAAGGCATCCAGGAAGCTCTGAAGGCAAAGAAAGGAGACCCAGTGATACCAGTCAGGCCTGGGGGCCTTGTATTCTTGGGTTTGTGTCTGGCTCTGCCAGCAGTTCAGCATTTGACCTTGGGCAAATTGCTTCCTTGCTCTGTGCATCACCAGTACCATGTATGAAGTAGAATTAACACTACTGTTAGCCTCAGACTGAGGTCTCTGATACTGGTTTCCCTCAGTATCTGTGCAATTCTTTTGGGATCCTTTGTGGAAGAAGCAAACTGTGAAGCCAGCAGTGGCGTATATCAAAGTCCTGCTGTGACGCATAGCAAGGACACTTTATAAAAACCCTATAAACAAGACAGCAGGCTCTGCAAAAACTCTGTCCCTCTCAGAGGACAAAAACTAAAGAAGCAGAATACCCTTGAGGATTCACCAGGGTGACTGCTTCCATGCACAGATCCTCAAGGGAGCTGTCATTGGCAAGAAATCCATTGTGGAAAAGGTTTTGGGTAGGCAACAACTGCCCATGGAAGACTTCCACAGCTCACCTCTCTGCCAAGACTAGCTTCCAGGCAGAGGTGTAGCTAAGAGGAGCTGTAGAGTGATGACATGAGTGGTCTTGAAAGTCAGAGGGAAGATATGGACCATCAACTCCAATTACCTTCACTGCAGGTGTTTAATCCCTCTTGCTGTTTGGCTATTATTTGTTTAGTTTTTCAAATCACTTCTCTCTGACTCCCAGTCCCAGGGGATGTTGATGTGTATTAGGCGTGTTGCTAGCAAAATGCTCTGTATATGAAACCTACTCTAGTTCATTTAATTTGGGGATGGACAACTCCATCAGGTTTGTATCTGCTGCTTGCCTGGTGTGAAAAGTGGCTTTTCTCCTGCACGTTGCTTATTGTTTCTTTTCCCCCTTTAGAACGAGTTTTACCCACACTCCCCAATCCTTTTCCAGGTCAGTATATGCTTTATGTTGAAGTAGCTCTTTAGCCGGGTCATTCTCCGTCATCCTGACAAACGCTCAGACCTAGGCATGGGCAAAACAGCTCAGAAATGCAGGAAAATAAGGGCTTTCCCTTATCATTTACATGTCATTTTCTCATTTCTGCTCACTTTCCTCATCCTTCTTTTCCCCCCTCCCTCTTCAAAAAACCAATCAGCTGAATAGCAACAGCCTTTAACCAAGCTTTGAGCAAGGACATTGAGTTGTCACCCAGGTGTGGACAGTCTTTAGGGAGGTTCAGTCTCCCTGCAGACCTACTTTTAAAACACATTCCCATCCTAAGCTCTCTTTGCCCACTTGTTCACATTTTGGATCAAAAGCATAAGCAGACCTAACATTTTGCAGAGACGGTGAAAAGGACAAGTGGAAAACTGAAAATTAAAACACTGCCAGATTTTTTTCACTCTAGCTGAGCATCTTATCATCCACAGTGAAACACTTTGTTTTCTCATGCTTTTGTCCCACCTCTCCAAGTCTTCCACTCACATAATCCTACATCTGAGGCAGAGAGCATGAAAAGAGGCACATGGCGAGGTGTTACTGTCTGCTTTATTCCAAAAGAGAAGTAGGTATGAAGGCAAAACAGGGTCTGTGTGGGTTTTTTTTTCTGTCTCTGTGTTGCCCACTCCTGCCTTAGGCATAGAGAGCATGGTCCCAACATCCACATGAGATTTGGGGCTTGGTTGTGACGCTTTCATTCTGAAAAAGCACAGAGACCAGGCATGTCCAGAAAGCAGGCTACAGCATTTGAAAGTGGTGTTTGAAACTAAATCAACCATAAGGCAGCAAATCCCTGTGTTTGAAAAAATCTTGGCCTACATCTCCTCAGTATCTTTGTTTTACTGCCATATGAGGAGGATGCACTCAACTTATGGGTTGCTCAGAGACCTAAATTGTTAATGTCTGCACAGAGCTTTGGGATAGAGTGTTATTAGGAACCCATGTTGTTTTGCAAAAGAGCACCTGCTTGAACAAAGCACCTGCAGGTACTCCCATGAAAAGAACAATAAATGCTGCGTGTTACACATGCTCCGTTTAACTACTCTGCTGTTTTCAAATCAAGCTCTGCTCTTGGCAACTTATTCAGGCTCAGGATGTAGTCACAATTGCCTATTTAAAAGGCAAATCCACAAATACAATTAAAGAAAAGTACCTAAAAAAAATAAAAAAAAAAAAAAAAAGAAAAAAAGAAAAAAAGAAAAAGGAGGTAGAAATCAAGCTACCATTAAAATTAAATCCCAGAGAGTGATTTGTAAATAACATTCAAGGAGCTGAGAAAAGGAGTAAAGTAGGCCATTGGGAACCTACTGTGGAAAAATAAATCCAATTAAACACCATTATCTTATGTATTGCAAATGAAACTTGTGCTTGGATATGAAATTAAAGTTGCTGAGACTGTTTTGGATGTAGGGTTTTGAGGAATTTTCCAATTTTAGGTGTTCTTGTTTTTCAGCAGAATTTTCAATGACAAATATTTTTGCCTGATGAAAAAACCAGGGCTCTTTGGTTTTATGATTATTTTTATTATATATCCTTAAATTCCACAGGCAGGCAGTGTTAATTTTTTTCACAGCAGCCCTGTTTACAGCTGGTTTTGAATTAGGAGCCCATTAAGCTAAATGATAAAGCAAAATCTGCGAGTGAGCAAGGCCAGGATTCCCATTACAAATACACCTCCTAATCAACTTGCCAAGGCCATCCTGCACAGCTTTAGTTGATCCTTTAAAACACTTTCCCCTCTGTCTCTGAAGCTGTTATATTTTTACTGCTCCCCAATCTCCTGAGATCGTCTTGAAGGACATCCTGGTATGCCATCACTCCTGTGAGGAGTCTCCAAGAATTTGTGGTGCCAAATGCTGGTGTATCTCCAGTGACCCAGGACACCCCAAGAGGATTTTGCAGAGTGGGAAAGCAGAGTTTAAATACTCTGGGCCTCACTTGTTTTCTGAAAGCCCTTACCAGCTTCTCTGTTGTGGGCCTTCAGCACAGATGCTTTTCACATTTGCTTTTACTTTGCTGCTCACCTTCAAAGAAACCTTGGGCATACAATTTTGTTAGACCTTTTTCTTCCTATGAGCTGATGTTCTGAAATGTAGTCCTCAGCCCTCAATTAAGCTGTTCCTCAATGACCAGAACCACAGCCTTCTTCCTCTTTCTCCCTCAATTTTCATTTCTGTTAATCCTCAGTAACACTTCCCTGCCCTGTGGGGTTTTGAGCATTAATTTAAAAGGAAGGTGATTTGAGACAAAGAGTGCTGTAGTCCTGCTAAGCATTGCTATCATTAGCTGGCTGCTGTGGAAACATCTTGCTTTCAGGCAGGCTGGAGACTCAGAAGCAGCCCATTCAACTAAACAAATGGGACTTGAATTTGATGAGACACTTTCCTAAAATGCTGGTGGAGCCCAGCTGATTCAGCTCTCAGCTGAGTTGTCCTTGACAAATTTTCCAGCTCTCCTTATTTTGCAGCCCAGCACTCAAAATGCCTTGAAATGTCTTCTGGGATGATGCCACATCATCACATCTTTCTGTCTGCATTGTAACATCATGTTATAATGGGCTGACACAAGACCTGGCAGTCACAAAGCAGGGGCCTTACTGCATCATCAGATGCCTTTTCAAAAGGATTTTTCTTCTTTAAAAAGAGAATTTGTTCATTCCACACCACATCTGCCAATGGAAGGGCAAGGTGGCCACTGTTGAACCTCAAAGGGACCTGTCACAATTATGGCACTAGCTCCATCTTTGTCCTTCATTGTTTCTCATCCTCAGCCCTTTGAACATGAACTCCTTCCCTTGGATTAGCACCCAGTGTCCACATCAAAATGGCTTGGCCAGACTGATGGGCTGCAAAACCTGTGAGTCTTCCTCATAGGAGTTTTGTGATGAGGGCTTGCCAGAGGCTAAGTAGGGGCTTTCTCAGGGTAGTGAGCTTGATGCCCTGGGAGCTAGGCAAGGGAGATATGGTGTTTCAGAAAGCAGCACATTCAGAGCTGCCCACAGGGCAACAAATGTGTCAGTCTTTGGGGCCTGATAAGACAAAGTCACAGCCATCAATAGGTTGACACAAGATTTATAGCTGTAGTGTGTTAGCAATTAGCAGAGTGGGAGGGAAAAGGAGAATGAGGAGTCCTACCTTTCTGCCAAAACGTGCACTGATCGGAGAATGACCCTGTGTGACTGTAGATCGTAGCTAGTCTCCATTTAGCTGTAGCCTGTGTAGCCTGTACTGTCACTAATGCCTTCATCAGGTGGGTGGGAGCTGGGGGAAGGGAGAAAAGAGATGTTCATTTGGGTCTGATGGCCAGAGTGGGAAACAGAGAGCACATTTCTTTCTAGTACCCTCTCAGTCCTCTTTCCTCTCTCTGGGTGTCCTATCTGTGCAGAAGAGAGCTCCTCTGTTGCAGTGGGCACCTCCCACCCATTTCTGCTCCCCTTTTGCTTTCTGCAGTGCATGGCCCTGCCAGTTCTGCTGAGCTGGCTGCTCTCGAGTCAGCAGGGCCTGCTTTGGCAAAAGGGTGGACATCTGAGTCCACCAAAGCTAAGGAGAGAAGCAAGGCGGATTACAGTAGAGACTATAGGCTGTAAAGGGTTAACTTTTTATGGAGGTTTGCTGACTAGGCAGTCAGCCCTGCCAGTATGATGTGACCAGCTGAAAGACCCATCCACCTCTGGAGCCCTCTTCACTGAGGCCTGAGGGTGCTGTCTCATTTGGGCTCCAGAAAAGGGTCAGTGAAAATCCAGGCCTTCAGGCCCATGAAGCAAACTGGTTGGCAGAGCTAGGGAAGCATAGACAGGCCAAAATAGACAATCTTGTACTTTTGGGATCCCTACAGAGAAATAGGGAAAAAATAATGACCAGAAAAAAATAATAGCCATAGGGACCAAGCACAGGAGGGTGTATTTGAAACCATGTCAAGTCTGGTATTCCCATGAATCCTAAGGCATTTGAGGGACATAGTTCAGCTGTATGGGTCACTGCACAGGGATGTATGGCTGACTACTCAGGGTATGCCTCCCTTCCCTGAAAGCTGCCTGAGCCCCAGGCACCAGCAGCTGATCACACCCATGGCCCCAGGTGGGAAGCACAACTCACAGCTCTCCTTGCTTCTCATGGGTGCTGTCCACCCAGGTTTTCCAAAGAGCTCAGTGTCCATTTGGTGAGTGCAGAAGGGATTGGCCCTGCAGGATGGATGCTCAGACAGACCAAGGTTGTCTGGCTGCTCAGGGTCAGAGTCAGTCCCTGCCAGCGCTTCAGGCACTGAGGGCTGGCACTGAACTGGGTGCCAAGCCTGTGGGGCCTTCAGGCCAAGGGAACAGGGAGGACAAGGCAGGGTGAGGGCAGGCAGCCAGCATCACAGTAATTGCTTCATGCTGTTTCATAGGTACGAGGCAAGGGATGGCACTGTATCTTATTTTGGCTGTGTGGTTTAAAGCGAGTAATACCAAAGCCAGAGGTGATGATACTGTCTTCCAAAAGGAGGTAGTATGAATGTAGACAAAAACAGCAACTTAGGGAAAAGAGACATGCCAAGAATTGATGCCAAGCTACCAACATTGCTTGGTGGGTTTTGCTGAATAGCAACAGACAGCTTCTGTTTGTTGAGATTGCTTAAAAAAATTAAAAGCCAATCTGCTGCTTCCCACCCCTCCCCCCCCCCCCCAAAAAAAAAGGTGTAGAGAAAAGAAACAAGCTTTCTTAGGGAAAAAAGAGAGACACAGGGGAAAAGAAAGAGAAATGTCTTTACTGCCTGATCCGTTTCTGTACTTTTTGTTCATTGTTTTAATTTAGATTGATTTATTCCAAAATGAGCCTTGGGTTGTATATATTTGCATAGTACAGTGCTGTGGAGGATCCAGTGAGTGAAGACGATCAGCAGCGGAGGGTGGGAACTGAGACTGGAAGTCCCAGAAAGATATTCCTCCAAGCTGAGCCCTTGCAGTGGATAAGGAAGACATTTCAAGGTGTGTGCAGTCACCAGTGTGGCTTTGCGTGCATGCAGAAGAGCCCTGCAGAGCAGAGGTCAGGGCACAGCAGTCAGGTGGGAGAGTGGAGCTTGGGTAAATCCAGTGGGTGAGAAGACACATAATTGCACTGCAGAGATTAGAAATGAACCCATGGAAGAGCAACTGCCATAGAAAATCAGTCATCTGACAGGCACAGTGATAGTGTTAGTGTTGTAGCATGGGCAGAGTACCCTGCAGAGCAGAGCTGGGGCAGGCTCTAACCCTCCCGAGGCAGATATCCCCAGCCCAGAGGACACTCATAACCTGAAACCATCTGCATGTTAGATGAGCTCCTGAAGCCATCAGCTGAACCTTCCCCCTTTAGAGACTCTGAAAACAACCCATCCCCACTGCACAGCAGGTGTACTTAAACCTTTCCTCTCTCCCTCCTGTTCTCCTTATTTCTTGTGTTGACTGGCTGACTGGAACTGTGGAGGGCAGCAAAGAGGAGGATGAAGAACTGCCACTGTTGTCTTGATTTAATCCTTACACACACGCAAAACCTCCTCCAACCCCCATGAGAAAATGACCAAAGAGTAACTTCCACCTTCCTCCTCCTCCTCTTAGCCCTTCCATTTCCAGAGTAAACCTTGCCTAAGGAGCTGGCCTCCCCTCTGGTTATTGTCCCAAGTGAACAGTCTCTCATTCACTAACCCATGACGGTAAGTTGGTTTGGGAAGCAGCAGGTTTATCTTCCCAGCTCAGGCGGTGCACTGGGCCCGCTTGTGAACCCGCTGCCATTCAGTGTCTGCTCTGCTGTTGATAAAGCACATTACACATGGCTGGGCTTGCATGATTAATACAGCTGTCTAAGCGCTCTCTCTAAAAACAAAAACAACCAGAAACGAGAAGGGAGGTGTGGGATTTGGGAGGGAGGGAGGGAGGGTGTGCATGGGGATAAAACCCAACCATTCCAAAGAAATCAGGCTTGCAGGAAAAGCACAGTGCTGTTGGAAGGCCTTCCCTCCCATGGGTGAGCAGGTCTGTCAGCAGAGCTCCCCTGCAAAAGGGAGAGGTCTCGTGGCAAGGTGAGCAAGGAGCAATGTGTGTGGTCCTTCCCCAGCATCCCCTGCATGTCCCTCTGCAGCCTGGGGAGTGGATGCATGGGTGGGAGCATGGGATCAGGCCCTGGAGAAGGATGAGCTCTGACCAGCACGGCTTCAGCAGGGTCTGGTCAGGCAGCCCCTCCGGTAGGTGTTGCAGCCACACAGGCACACTGACCCTTGGTGACACTGCCCAGCCACATCACTGTACTCACTCTGTGCTCAGAGGCACAGCCCACATGCACTGAGCAATCTCCAGGCACCCAAGAACATCTAATGAGGAGCAGGAATAGCTTCCT
Source organism: Agelaius tricolor (assembly GCF_023055355.1). NCBI lineage: Eukaryota > Metazoa > Chordata > Aves > Passeriformes > Icteridae > Agelaius > Agelaius tricolor. The sequence goes on from NW_027269269.1 coordinate 26,162,865, forward strand.
GCATATTTCCTGTTGCTCCTACGTATCCAGCTGAAGGCCTGCTCAGCAGCCTGTGTAAGCTGTATTAACTTTCCCTTTTTAATACTGGTTTTTAATGGGCTGTGGGAAGCCACAATGGCTTCCTGCTCTGGCTTTTCCCAGGCCTGGGCCAGGTATTAAAGCCATGCTTGCACTGTTAGGGTGTTAGGTGACCAGGAGTCTCACTCTGGCACTGCACACACACAGACACTTCCATATTTTGATGAGAACTACAGGGAACACAAGGTAATATTTACTTAGACCCCACACTTTAGAGACATATACGAGCACCTGGGCCCAGCTTGACTGTCATGACATCTCTAATTAACTTAAATACTGAGAGTGATATCCCTAAGAAGATCTCAAGGATAGACTGGGAGGACACTTCTCTGCAGATGTTAGAGAAAGATAAGGAGAGCAGAGGTTCCAGTAGGACTGGATTTCAGTACCAGAGTAACCTCAAGCATGCTGGCCACTCTCCACCCCAATTTAGTTGTTTTTCTGCTCCAGTCACCCCTATGCATGTCCCCTGCCTCTTCATTTCTGTCCACAGCCACTCAAATCTTTCCTATGCCATATATCCAGTAAAGCCTGTAGAAAACCATAGCAGGGATGAAGTGAGTAAACAGACAGACATGAAACTGATGAAAATATTAATTTTTCAAAAGGTTCCAGAGCCTCCAATTAGCAAACCTGCTTCTTAGGGCTGTGCGTGCTCTGGGTGAGGGGGGCTATGCTGTTTGTCTTCTATTGAGACACTAGGTTATGTGCTTGGTATCACCTTTGGTCTGCTGTGCCCTACATATGTGCTTGAGAGTTGAGCAGGAGAGGGATTTCTTTATCCTTGGAAAGCAAAAAGCAGAAAAAGCTCAGATCTTCCCCATAATGACTCCTGAAAAAGTCTGTGCTGTGTGCTTTGTTTGTTTGGTTTGTTTGCTTGTTCGTTTGTTTTATTCTTTGCTTGTAGAATGAGAGTCTTTAATGTGTGATTTGAAGACAATACAGTTTTAAGTATCTGATTTTGTATCAGTCACTGGGGAAGGTGGGTTTTGGGGGGTGATTGATTTTTTTTTAAATAAACTTTCAGTTGCTAGGGAAATAAAAAGGGTGGGAGAAAATTTCTTCAGCAATGAGAAAACATTGAAACTTTTTATATATACCATTCAGATCTGATGATGAAAGATCTGTGTAACCTTGAAACAAAGGTGGTCTTCTATCCACCACCAACCTCACTGGTCAGGATAACAGTTCAATTTTAGACTAGGATTACTGTAAACCAGCTCCAGGATAAACGGTGTAAGCAGACAGCTCTTGAGCACCACGACCTTCTCAGAAAGACACTGAGAAATACAATTTCAGGGATATTCTTCAGAACTTAGGGAAGAATGGGTGAGCTGCATTACAGAATGAATCTTCATTCCTCTAAGACATGAGGTATGATAGATGAGTACTTCGTACACCATGAATGAGCTCCAAAACATGGGGAAGAACTGTTCAGTGCTAAAAAAGTATGAGCAAATTCTGAAATACATTAAACCAAGTGCAAAGACTGATAGACACCAGAGACATTTCCTTAATCTTGTTGGAGAGTTGCTGGAGGGCATCCTCCCCGGCTTACACAGCGGTACTGGCACCTCTAGGAAAGCCAGCCTAGTATCACTGCAGTCACAGTCAAGTTTTAATTACAGGAGCAGAACTGGTAGTGACAATGGGGAATGAGCAGGCAATGAGCAAAATAGCTTCAACACTGAGAACAGGGAAGAAAAAAAGTGTCTTCTTCTAAGAGGGGGGGAGGAACAGGAAAGAAATAAGAAAAAAGGCCCCAGATGAACCCTAGTAAGTAGAAGCTGGTAATCCCTAAAGCCTCAGAGTAGAGTGCAAAGCCCTGGAAGAAAGAAATTAATAACTTTCAAAGTATGACCTTGAAAATGGAATTAACAGTATTCCTCCCTTTTAAGCCTTCATGATAATAAAGATTTCATCTTCTGAAGCCCTGGCAAGAGAGTCAACAGACTAGGAAAAATTGCTTCCTGCAGAGCAGCTGGCAAGTGCAAACCCTGAGACCCCTACAGGCCCCAGGGAGTGAGATGATAGAGACAACTGCACGATACACATCCTCTTTCCCTTGTGCCTTCTGCTTTGGAGGTGGGGTTTGTTCTTCCCCCCCTTATTTTTGATCCTATTTTTTGCTCAAGAAGTAGAACTCCAGCCTTCACTGTAAGTAGAGTCAGCTTATCAACAACATGGAGGCCAGAGCTTCTCAGAGTGGACAGCACCTGGAAAAACAGCAGGCTGGCTATACTTGGTTTATCGTCACCCCTTCCTTCCCAGCACAGACAAGTTCTCCAAGCCCATCCCATGCTGCTTTCTGGCTTCTCTTCCATTCAGAAACTCATAGGGACCAATTACCCTCAAACACCAGATTTTTACCTTGCACTCCCTGGCAGGATCCCAAGGGCAGAGTCCCCAAAGCAAATCAAGAGCCAGGAGCTCTCTGATGCCCTTTGAACCTTCTCTGTGGGCTCTCTTCCATCAGCAAACTGCAGATATGTCAAGCTCTGGAGTCTTGTTAATGTAAATAAGAGAAAAACTGGCACCCGCTCTCTCTTCTTCTGCCTTCATTTTGGTTTACTCAGATGATGGGATTGGCAAATGTGGATGTGAGACATATAGATGGGTGGATGATTTTTTTCTCCTTTAGGAATATATCTGCTCTCCGCTTGCATCTCAAATGATCTTTTTAAAAGGTCTGTGCTGGGAATCTCAAAAGTAACGTGTTCAGTTTCTGCTGGTGATGATCATGGTGCACACATTTGGAGGCATGCCTCTGGTAAACTTGTGGGTTTACTTACACATCTGCCTTCATTTGCTTCTTGAGCAAGGTTTGTGTGTCATGGCACAGTCTCTCTCTAATGGGCCCCTTCAAGGGTGCTTCTGGTGTTACAAAAAGGAGCTGGAGGAAGTGGAGACAGAAGGGGAAATATCTGTGTGGGGGAAGTAGAATAATAGGATGGCTTGGGTTGGAAGGGACCTTAAAGACCATCTGGTTTCAAATCCCCTGCTATGGGCAGGGCACCTTCCACTAGACCAGGTTGCTCAAATCCCATCCAATCTGGCACTGAACATTTCTAGGGATGGGATATCGACAGTTTCTGTGAATGCCTCACTACTCTTATAGTGAACTATTTCTTCCTTATCTACAATCTAAATCTACCCTCTTTCAATGTAAGACCATTACCACTTGTCCTATCACTATACACTCTTACAAAAAGCCCTTCTCCAGACCTTGTCAGCCCCTTTTAGGTACTGGAGACCACGGTAAGGTGGAGCCTTTTCTTCTCAAGGCTGAACAACTCTGACTCTCAGCCTGTCTTCATAGGAGAGGTGCTCCAGCCCTCTGAGAGTGTTCATGGTCCTTCTCTGGACTCACAGCAACAGGTCCATTTTTATGCTGGGGGCCATCATAAGAATAAGTGGAATAAGTAGAGAGGGTTGCAAACTTCACCACCAGCCCCTGCACCCTCGGTTTCTGCTGTCATAGTGGGTAGATATCCTGCTTTTTATGTATCTTCCAAAGAGGTTGTGCCGAGACTGCAGATGTAGTGGTTGTGGAAAGATGCAGGCTGGTGGGGACCAGATTCCGTGCCATGTCCATGTGTCCCTCCGTGGCTGCCTCAGGGCGGTGGCTCGGAGCGCAGAGCTGGCCCCTCCCCTGTGCCGTAGGACCCGGGTTTTCCCGGGGGGCTGTGCAGAGCCGCCTAGCCCCGGGGTTATTCCCAGCGTTTCCCGGGCCGTTCCCAGCCCGGAGGCTGCCGGGATGGCGAGGCGGGTTTGGTGTCCTTCGGCTGCCACCTCGCGGGGAAGCAGCGGCGCTTCGGCGGCGGCGCCCGGGCGGGGACACAGGGACAGGGGACAGACCCGCAGCGAGCGGCCGGCCAGGGCAGGTGACAGACCTGGCGAGTACGAGCGCTGTTCCCCGGCATGAGGCCACAGCCCTGGCAGCACACCGTGGCTTGCTGCTGCTCGTTCTCCTTTTTCGGACCTGCTTCTTGGTCTGAGCTTCTCCGGGCACCACGTCCATACCCGAACAGCTCTGCTGGAAACCCCGCTCTTCCCTGCACCTCTGAGCCCGGGCTGGTACTGATGCCCTCTTCTCATGAGCACCATCACTCCCCTCTCCCTGTCTCCCTCATCCTTGCTTTCCTGTGCCTGGTCAGGACTGATTTTCTTCTCTTTATCTCCCCTTTTCCCAGGACCCGATCTCATTATTTTCCTAACCTTTGTGCTTACACAACTTCGTCCGTTTCCCCATTCTCACCCTGGCTGAGCTTTCCTCCCCTTGTCCTCTTCCATGTCATGAGCCGAGCATTCCAATATTGCCATTTCAGCTGAAGATCTTCCCTGGTATCATTTCCTGTGCTGTAGCCCAGCATTGGTACAAGTGCAAGGTTCATCCTGTCACCTCAGTCCCCATTAACCCCTTCCTATATCTCTCATCATAGCAGCCTTTTCCTGTGCCTCTGCCCAGATGCCCTTACATATTTTTCACCTCCTCATGCAGCCCTCAACCCCCAGTGGGCACTGTAGGCTTTAGGAAGCCAACACAAGCCATGAGGCAGGGCCTGTGCAGGGCTGGCCCTCCAACCTCAGATACTGCTGCAGAAGCTGGGTGTGTTGCAAGCTTTCATGACAAAAATACTCATCTTTCCCTTTCCTGGGAAGATCTGAACACTCCACAGTGAATTCTTCCCACTCTGAGCAGTTTCCTTAGCCTGGCTCTCCCATAGTCAGCAGAGGAGGCTGCAGAGCAAGGAATGACTGAGACAGTTTTAATCTAGCCAGTTCAGGTAGCAACTAACAGCAGATGGTGTGCCAGGCCACCTGTTAATGCCAAGGTCCTAAAGTCACAGGAGAACATAGCACCCAAATTTAATGTGGGGCCACAATGTCATTGCTGGCAGCTGACTGCTGCTGTCCTTCTTAAAGAGCTGAGGGAAGTCCAGAAGTGACCAGACAAGTTAACAGAAGAAGAAATTCATCCCAAAGGGGTCAAGCTTCTTCTGGCTCATAATTACTCTGAAGCAGCTAAGGTAGGCCAGTATGATGCCATGCTGGCCACATGCTCCTGGCTGGCCCCCACCCAGCCCCCCCAGAGGACAGGGCTGAAGCTTAGACAAGACCCTTAGACTGACCCAGCAAACATCTTTCCTTGTGGTGTGTTCCTCAGGCTGGTTTTGAGGATGAGAGCAGCTCTTGGCTTTGCAATCTGGCTGTGGTTTGCTCTAAATGCAAGCAGCACCATGCTTTTCTCATCTTCCTCTGCCATCTAATCCAAGTCCCCCCATCCTTCTTGCTGTGTCTTTTCCTACACCATTCATGGGAGTAGGAGCAGTTGTTGAACCATCACACACACAAGCACTACAGCATTCCAACACCAAGCCTGGAACAGTAGCACACACCCCACATCCTCTCTAGTGAAACCTTGGATAGGCTGACTTGCAGCCCTCTGCACGTGAGGGCATGCAGCAACTCTTCTGCCCCATGCTACATGGAATGCAGGAGTGTTAGGCACTAGGTGAAATTACTGATGTCCCAAATTGAAGGGTCTCGCCACCCCTTCTGCATCTTCACTCAGAAGTATGTGGAAGTTCTCCCAGAAGCGTTAGGGGGATTGCCTGGAGCCTCTCTGTGCCAGGCTGTTGTTCTGGGCTGTTGCACACAGGCAGGTGTGGCCGGAGCAGTGAGGCCACTGTGGCATGGTTGTTTTTCCCATTGTTAAATTTAAGGATGCAGCTAGGGTTACATTGTCTTGGGGAGAGGGGTGGGATGGGGGACGGGGGCTGCACGTGGTCCCCTTCAGCCATGCGAGAACTACAGCTCTCTAAATCTTGGCCAAGGCTACCTTGTGCCGTGGCACCAATGCAAATCACCCAGGCTGGACGTGTGGCACCAATAAAGCCTTGGAAACACAGGATGCAGTGTCCCATGCACTTGTGTTGCAGCACAATTGGGCACCGTGGCAGGGCTCCAGCTGCCTCTGCACCAGGTATCCAAATATCTCACTTTTGGAGAAAGGAAGAGCAGTGCAGTTGTTCTGCCCTTGACAGCTTTCAGTCTGCTCCTTCTTGATTTGCTTAATGGGATCAGACTCGGTCAGCATTTAGGGTCTGGGGTCCCTTAGGGGTTTAGCTGTGAAATTCTGCCAGATATTCATATTAGCTTATCAGCATCAGAAACCCAATTTCCTCCTCTTCAGACCTGTTGCGTGGTCACGGACTTGACAGTGCTGTCCAATTACCTGGGCGGGGTGGGAGGATGAATAGCCCGGGATATTATAGCAAATTCCCAGAACAGAGGCTCAAGGTTACCGAAGCGGGAGACCTCAGGCACAGCCCGAAGCACATGGTGCCAGCGGACAGGGAGCAGGGATGGGCAGCCGGGGATGATTCGGGGGGGGCTTTCTGCCGGTCCCCAGCGGCGGGGGCGGCTCCGCGCGGCGGCCGCCAGAGGGCGCCGGAGACCGCGGGCTGGCCCGCGGCTGCTGCGGGACCGGGATGGCGAGGGGGTGTGGCATGGGGATGGCGAGGGGGTGTGGCATGGAGATGGCGAGGGGGTGTGGCATGGAGATGGCGAGGGGGTGTGGCATGAGGATGGCGAGGGGATGTGCGGGATGGCGAGGGGAGGTGACATGGGGGCTACGGGACCCGATGTGTAGCGGACGTGACATAGGGGCTGTGGAACCGCGACGCCGAGGGGATGTGTGGGGATGGCGAGGGAGCTACAGGGCAGGGGGTTTGCGAGGGGCCTGTGCTCTGGGGGCTGCAGGGGTGGGGGCTGTGGGGGGTCTGTGCGCTCTGGGGGCTGCGGTGTGCGTGTGCACGCCTGGGGAGCTGTGCCCACGCGTGCCTGTCCGCATGTGCCGCGGGGTGGGCGCGCTGGGGAGGGCGGTGCGCGGGTGGCGGGTGCGCTCAGGTGTGCGGGTTCTGCCGCACACCGTGGCCGCCGTGGGAGCTGGCACTGTCCCCCCGGCGTGGGGCTCACCCGTGGCCGTGGGGGTGGGCAGGGGCACGCACAGCCCGCAGCAGCAGCTGCTCCTGCACACACATGGAGAAGTCATCATGCAAACATGGGCTGGCATAGCCTGAGGTGTGCCTGGGAAGGGAGGGTGACAGTGATAGAATGAATTGAAAACAGATGTTATTTCCTGCAGAAAATCTTGCTCAAAGACAAGCATTTTATTTTCCAGCACTTTCACTCTTTTTCTTATTACACTCGAGCAGCTGTTGTCCCCCAAAACATTATTTTGTGATAGAATTATAAGCTTCCCACATTTTTACAGTAATTGTGACAGTAAATGTAGCACCCATGGAGTATTCTCTAGCTAGATGTACTGTAAAACCCAGGGATTCCATGTGGCCCCCAGGGTTATCTGCAGAGGCCACACTGGATCCCAGTGCTCCCAGTCAGCCTAACACAGTGCCCAACACCTGCTGGTGAGAACAGCTGCTGGTGTAGCCTGTGGTGTGGCACAGGAGATGATCAGTTCTGTACATGAAGAGGTTTCTGCAGCCATCTAACTGGGACACAGGGAACCACGAGAACATGTATCATTTTTCATCTCTGGAGATGGGAGTTTTGGCTTTTCAAATGCCCTCAAACTTAGGCACACAAGCTCAAGCAGAACAGAGGCTGGTGTGACCCTCTCCCAAGTCCTCCATCCCACCACATGTCTTTGTGTGTCCTCTCTTACACCTAGACATTGCAGAAGCTCATCTCTTCACCACACCACCACCACACCATGCCATGCCTCTGTCCCCAGTCCCCACCAAGCTCACAAACTCTGATCCATGCATTTAGATGCATTAAGGCAGCAGTACCCAGCCAAGGGCAAATGTCCCCTTGCCTCTGCTATGCTGGGTGTGCAGTGCTTGCCACCACTGGTGCAAATGCCCTTGCTCTGGTTGCAAGGACACCCTAGAAAAGTGGCAAAGAGGAGGAATGGTTGTCACAAGTATGTTATGTACATGTCCATGTATGTTTTAAGACAAATAGTATTTAAGCCAGATAGTAAAAATGTGGTGGCTGAAATTTTTTGTGGCAATACACCCTGCCTGGTGTGCTGTACTCTTGTTTTTTTACTGGGCCAGAGGAGTCATGTTTTGTGCCAAAAAGGGATGCAAAACTCCCAAACAGTCTCCACACCATTCTTTGACTGTGCGAGATGCTTTTTCTGAAACATAGGTGAGGTAGGAGTAGTAGCTGAACTGAAACGTGTTCCTGAGTTTAGGGGAGGAAATAAAATGAGTAAAACAAACAGTGCTGTAGGATTTGTGTGACAAGCCACAAAAGTTGCACGTGGGCTAGCTGAAAAAAAGAAGCCATAGATGGAACATAAATTTTCCACACAAATCAGCACATAATTACTTAATAATAAAATAATAGAACTGGGGCACAAAAGCTACTCTAGTCAGCTACCTTAGGAAGAAATCAGACAAATGAAAGTGCAATGGAATTTGAGGGATACTGGAGATATCTCTCTTGGATTTGCTGCCTTTTAGTCACTAGCTTGAGTTTAATAGCGACTGTGCTGCTGAGCAAGCCTGTGGCACCTGTGCTCCACCCAGGAGAGCAGGGCTCTTCACCTCTGCAGGTTGTGAGGGAGCAGTTGTACTTCAGTCTCATGGAGCTCCCCTGAACAGGGCCTTTTTTAATTTATTTTTTTTTGCTCTCCTCTGCCGTCACAGCCTTTCTTGGTAGTAAGCATGATTTCTTTTTTCCACAGCAGGATCAGTTCTAACATAAAACCTCATCTCCATCTCCACACTCCAGCATCTTACAGGCACATATACGTATAAATGCACACATACATGTGTGTGCATGCATACATACATGAGCATTTGTGTGCACATACACAGGGTGAGCCTGCATTTACAGACCCACAGACATGTGCCCTGACCAGCTATAAAGAAAAGGCTGTCGAGGCTTGGGATTGCAGGGTGAATTTAAAACAGCATCACTGCCATTAAAGCCATCCAGAAGAGGGAACCCATAAATGAGAGGATGAATGAGAAGATGTCAGGAGTGTTAGCATTTAATACTCCCGGAGCGAGGCTGCATTATTTGTTGCTGCTGCAGCGCGCTCCTCCCTGCCCCCTCTGACAGGAGCCTGCGGATGCGCAGCACACACGTGCAACTTCACTTCCCAACCTTATGAAAAATCAACCTCCTTGGCATACCCTGCACCCTCACCCCATAGGTGTCGTGCCACAGGGCTTTAAGTGCCACAGCCAAGCCTTCCTCCACCCTGATTCAGAGACAATTCATTACAGTGCAGCCCTGGGAGGGAGGGAGGGAGGGGACGTGTCTGCTGGTTGGGCCCATGTTTTATTGATCGGACCACGGTGATGAATCAGCTCCTGTGGAGCTGGTGTCTGCCTGCAGACAGGCACTGGCCACTGTGCACAATTATAAGGAGTCCTGGCATCTCAGGGCCACCACTGGGAAGGCAGCAGAGCGGGAAGGTGTGGGGGTGGTGACCAGGGGCTGGATCTGCAAAGGGATGAACCATATCCTTGCACTGAAAGGCCAGCAGCTCCCAGCTGGAGGCACAGCAAGGGCTGGGATGTGGTCAGCAGCCAGGGTTGAGCCTTCCCACTTGCTTCAGGCCCTGTTCCTCCAGCGTGGGTGTTGTTTAGGGAGAGCCACATGCCATTGCAGTGTTGGGCTGAGGGAAGGAGGATGCGGATGAGCTGGCAGGCAGCAGCCTGTAGCTGGGCTGGAGGGAAGCTCACCAAGGTGGGAAGGAGGCTGTGCCCTGCAGCCCAAACCCAGCACTGCAGGAGCAGCCTGGGACTGAAGCACTGTGTTCCTGTGTCACACCCATCTCACTCAGCCTCGTGTAATCTTGTCTTCTTTTCTCTCCCTTCTCGCACCCTGCAGGACCCGGCACAGGGAGAGTAGACAACGGCTCCATGAGTTTGGCCGTCCCACTGTGGCTTCTGGCAGCATCCCTGCTCTGCCTACTCAGCAAATGTTAATACAAATCAGAATTAAAATAATAATATTAATAATAATTAAAAAAACAACACGACAACAACAACAACAACACACAAAACAAAATGCGTTATACAGGAGACAGAGCGAAGAGAGGGGAGAGAGAAAAAAGAGGGGGGGAGAGAGAGAGACGACTGTTTCTTTCACAACTTTTGTGTGTTCAGGAGCGAAGAGGGGGGAGAGGAAAAATTACAGCAAAGAAGACTCAGCAACATTTAATCCAAAACCTGAAAAGCCGGCTGTCAAGTCATCGACTGCCTAGGAGGCAACACGAAGCGAGGGAGAGAATGGGGCACCAGCAAGGATCGTGTCGCCAGAGGATGCTGCAATGTAAACAATCCAACAAAACCTGCAAAGCCAATCAAAAAGAAGATCCCTTTTCTTTTCTCTCCTCCTTCCTCTTTTCCATACTCCCTCACTTTGCTTCCTTCCTCCTCTTTCTTTCTTTTGCAGAAAGAGGTCTTTGCTTCGTTGTCTATAGCCATTTAACTTTTTGGATGCCCTGGGTCATTTTTGTGAGCTAATGCTCAGCCAGTTCATACTTTTAAAAACAAATCTAAAAAAAAAAAAAAAAAAAAAAAGAGAAAAGAAAAAAAAAATAACAGCCACAAACCAGAGCAAGTCACCTGAAGCTCTCTGCACACTGGTGTCCTGTGAAGAACCCCTTCCTCTCTTCACTTCACCCTGTGCTCATGTGCACCCAGCCCTTGCTAAACACCTTATTTCCTTTCCTGTCCCCTCCTTCATGCAACATCACCCCCACAGGCCTAATCTAAAGCTGTGTCAACTCTACTGAAAGCCTACTTTTTTTTTTTCTTTTAAAATCCTCTTCCTTCCCCCCCCTCAATTCAACCAGGTGTCTTTCTCTTTCTCCTGTGTATGCCTGTGTGCGTGCGTGCATGCATGTGTGGCTCTTGCTCCGTCTTCCCTCTTTCTCTCTTTCTCTTGCTCTCTCTAAGCATGCAAAATGAACAGCCCATGTGTACATATGCTCATCCTGTTGTAGATAATGTCCTGCCTTGTAAGTGTGAGACAAGATACAGAGAGATCACTTAGGCAGAGAAGAGGGGTGAGGAGAGAGGGGCAGCTGCAAAACAGGTTCATATTGTGTCCCCTCTCCTATGTCCTCACTGGCTTTTTGTCTTCTGGCCATCTTGCTTGCAAGAGTCAGTCTGCACCGTTGTCTAGGCTTTTTCTCCTCTCCTACTTCCAATCTGTTTGGCTCTCAGCCTCCAAGTACCAGTGTAGCAGCTCTTGCTATGCATGAGTGCTTGCACACATGCATGGGGGTGTGCACTCATGTGCAATTGTCCAAGCAAGCAGAAGAAACCAGGACTGGCCTACAACACTATGGACTGAAGAGTGCAGTCACCATTCCTCCTGGGGATGGGAGGCTGGGCCGGTGGGATGTGAGTGATGAGACCTTGGACATCACCAAGCAGCCATTCCTTTTAGATACAGTGTGCATAGGAACAATACCTCAACACGAAAACCACAATCTGGTCATTCCTAACCATTTTGGTAGACATGCAAAAATAGAGCCAATACCCTTTTTTGTTGCTTTGTTGTTTTTGTTTTTACTGTCCTCCCCAGTATAAAAGGAAATGTAGGCTGTGTAAGGGGGAGTGTGTGTGTGTGTGTGTGTGTGCTGTATACCACTGCTATTACAAAACACACTGCAAATTCCACATTTGAAAGAAATTGGGTCAGAAAATGTCCAGGACTTGTGAATGTAAGAAATAAAACAAATGTCAGGTCCAAAATCCTGGGCTTACAAAGAAGGAGCATAAAATGATGCAGCGAAGAAGTGGGCAGTACAATTTCCCCTGCTCTTCTCTTATCTCAAGGGTGCTGGTTTTGCTGAGAGTGCCCCACACTTCCCCTGTGGCAGAATCACATACAGAGGTGCCAACAAGAGAGGCTTTAGTGGTTCCAAGTGAGGAAGCGAAAAAAAGCTGTGAGAAACAGGACTGAGAAAATGGTGGGCAGTGGCTGGAATTTGCCACACCAGCACAATGTCTGCTGCAAGAGCCAGAGTGAGCAGGGGCTGCAGTGCCTGTGTGTGGGTGGGGGCAGTGGGGAGAAGATTCCTGTGTCCCCTGGCCTGTCACGAGCCATAGTATCCACCAGCAGCAAAGATGATAGAGCACAGGGTTTATCAGGTAGGCCTTTTTTGGAGAGAGGGATGTGCAGGGGAGAGCTTGATTTAGCCCAGTGAAGTCGAGTGACCATCCCACCACAGCAGAGTGTTTTACAGGTGCTCAGCCACTCGGCTTTCAAGCAGCAGCCAGTTTGCTCCTGTGTCTTTGCCCTGGGCACCGGGGCAGTGGCAGCACGCTTGGCAGCTGTGCTCACATGAAGGCAAGGGGGAAACAGCTTGGCCTTGCAGTGTGCGGGAGGGGATGCCCCCAGGTGTCCCCTGACAGGAGGGAAAGTGGGAATTGCTGCTTGAGAGCCCGTCCCCACCTTTGCGTGGGCGGGACACAGTCCGGTGAGGCTGTGCCTTGCACTGCGGCACTGCCGGCGCTGCTGAGCTCAGCTCTTCCGAGAAGCAGCAGGCATGCAATTAAGCAGGCAGTCAAGGGCTCCTCCCAGGCAGCCAGAAGAGCAAGGAGATTTATTAAAGAGACACATGAGAGGCTGAAGTTTGGGCATTGCAAGAGCTACTGTGGAATTGGATGGTGGTAATTTATGCTCCTCCAGACGCCAAAGCCATACCTGCAAGAGGGTGCAAGTGACAAGTGGGCAACTGGTGCTTGAAATCCACCCAAGGCATCCAGGGATGGCTCCCTTCCTCCAAAATTGTCAGTCATTGATGGGACTTGGGCATTTCTTTTGGAGACTGGTGTGTGTCAGCCCACGAAAAAATATGCCCTGCATACTTCAGAGCATTCAGAGGTCCCAGTCCTCATGCCTAACTTTCAGGAGGGCCATCTAATTCAGAGTCTTAGTAACAAGTCCAGATTTTCTACTGCAGCAGGCCTCCTCTTTCCCCTGGTACAGCCGTGAGCTGATCCTGGTCCCAGAAGCCAGGTCTGGGAGCTGCACCCTTTCCTGCACACTGGCACGAGGGAAAACACACACTGCTCTTTCTTGGGGCTGTACCTATGCCTGGATTTATTGCCACAGGATTTATTTGTTGAAAAAGGTGGGCAGCCTGCAGTGTCTTGCTGTGACAGGCTGCTCCTAAGGGCTGAGTCAAGCCCACTTTAGGTTCTTTGATGTCAACCCGGTTGCTATGGTAGCACCTGTCCCATGTGCTCTCTGCATGTGTTTTTGTCACTGTGGGGTCACTCCTGGCCACTGGGGTCACACACATCAGACCCCTACGGTGTGGTGGTGGTCATTGAGTCCCAGCTCCTCATTATCTCACGTCTGTTTTGGTTCAAAGGAGTTTTGAGGGGATGGTTTTTTTAGATGTCAAGGCATATGGTTAAAAGGGAGATATCTCACTAAAAGCAGGGAATCAATTTTTTTAAATCATCTGCCCATTAGTGGGGGAAATGGCCTCAGCCCCAGTGCTGGGATCTGGTTTCTTCTGCAGGCCCTGGGCAGATCTTTGCCTCTGTTGTGTGGCTCTAAAACAGGGTGAAAGCCAGTTAATTGCAGACCTCTCTGAGAAAAGCCACCAACACCAAGTATGCCTGTTGTCTGCAGAAGTGCTGGGAACCATACTCCTGGCAATGTCTGTTCCTAGGGAAATTGTGGGTAAAATTGTGGGTAGGTTGGAGCTTGATTTTCTCCAAGAATCTAATCCTGTGAGCTGCAGTGTACCTCACAGGGTGCCGTAAAAATCCTCCTGTTTCTCCTGAACTCAAGCTGAATGCAAGCTTTTTCCCATTCTTTCTCCCCTCCATCCTCTGATGGAGATGTTGCAATGGCTTTTCTTGTGTCTCAGGCCCTTCTCCCTGAAACTCTTTCTCCTAATCATCTCTTTTCCCTGTTTGCATTGCTATCTTTCCCATCACCTCCCAAAAAGCTGTGTTCTTGCTTCCTGCTGCCTCTCAGCTGGTTGGGGACCAGGGAAGGTGGGTGTTTGAAATGGGACACCAGTTCCTTGAGCTTGTCAGTGTAATTGTGTTTGATTGATGGAGATTTAACATTTAGTGTCATAAAAAGATATGAACAAAATGGAAAAAAAAATTGTATTTCTTCTACTGGTTTGTAAATATTACAAGAGTTACATGAGATGTCTGGTAATGTCAAAGCAGAGGAACAAAAACTTAGATTTCATATATGGCCCCATAATTGCTAGCAGATTTCTAACCCTTTTCGGATGACTGAGAGGAGGGGTGAAGGCAAGTCTTTCTGAAAGGACCTGTGCAGGGGAAATGCAGCCACCCCGAGCCACATGAACTCCATGCATGATTGTAGCATGTTGGTTGGAGCGTGTGCCTGGTCAGATGGAAAACGAAGCAAACGCCTGTCTCTGAACGGCTGGGAAGGGCGCTGTGGGATGCTCCAGCCGGCCGACACCTGTATCCTGGCAGTCGTGTTCATTTCTGTTTGTTTGCAGCCCCACACTCGTGGCTCAGTGATGCACCCTCTCCTCCTCCTCCTCCCCCGTACCCGCTTTCTTCACCGGTGAAGTTGTGTCGCCCCATGCTAACCCCGAGTGCATGTGAACGTGCCATTCATGGAGATCTCATTGGTGACATGCATTGTGTCAAGAGTTAGTCTTTGTCTGCACATCTTTCTCACACCACTGACTGTTCACCACTTGGGCAGATCGCTCGTGCACTGCTGCTTGACCCACTTTTGGTCAAAGAACATCCAAGCCCCACCAGCTCTTCTTAGTTCCAGGTGCATCCAGACCATGCCCCCAGCCACCTGTCTGAGCAACCCCGTTCTGAATGTCCAAGCCCACAGCATGGACAAAGCCACCATCAAAAGCCATGTGGTCTCCAGGCTGAGTAGAAGCTACACATCTGGAAGGAATCTGGGGGAGCAGCAGGAAGTCCTGATGAAACAAGAGGATCTGGGAAGTTGGAGGAGTTATGCTAGAATCCTTCACAGACCCACCAGCAGATGATATTTCAGCTCAGTTTTTGTGTAGTGTTTCATCACTTCGCCCTTCCCTGGTGAGGGAATCTATGGGCACAGGGAAACACCTCTTCTCCTCCTCCCAACCCCTCACACCTCTGCTTCCTCTCCTCCAAGCAGACTGACCTGCAGCCCAAATCATCATGGTGCTTGATGTGATGTAGCAACTGACATGGGGGATGGCTGACCAAGACAGTATGACAGAGGAGGTGCTAGGGGGGTGAGCAGTTCTCTCTCTTTCTCTCTCTCTTTCTCTCCTGATGGTGCACAATCTTACTGCTTCTCTGACTCAAGGACACAAAACTTCTTGAGTTTGGGATGCTGGGAGCAAACTGTCTTATGGGAAGAGCAAAACTTGAGGCAGGGAAGTGATGGAGAAGCTGGATGGTAATTTCCAAGCTGTGATGCCAGTGGAAAAGGGTAGGGATGAGTGCTGTCCATCATCCATGCGCAGAACTCTCAGGTTCACCAGCGAGGAGACCATGGCCTCTCAACGCTAATCTTAGAGTGGCTTCATTTCCAGTGGGATGCCCAGAAGATGATTTTTTTTAATTGCATGACTGCTGACTAAGAGCTATGTCACACCACTAAAACCTCTTTCACTTTTCCTTCTTGTAACTTGCTAGAACAGCGATTGGGCAGCTCCCACAGCCCCCAGAATTTTGCCTAATGGTTGGCTTCCATTGGGGCAACATATGGTGCTTGCTTGTTGGTTCACTTGCTGTAAGGGGGAGCAGAACTCATCCTGGTGAGAGTACGTCAGTATGGTCCTCTGAACCTCTGTGGGTCGGGGTGATAGAGTGAGGCAAGGAGATCTCCAAGGCAGGCCTTGGGCAGGAGGAGCAGCTCTCCTAATTAGCCCAGGCTGGTGGGAAGCAAAGTCCTTCACTTGCTGCAGGCTTGGGTTAGCTGGTGCCACAGCAACTCGGATGGCCCTGCAAGCCTTGTAGGAGTGGAGAAGGAGGGGGCAGTGACAGGGGGACATGACTGCAGCGCAGGTGGTGGGGGCTGCATGAGCAGCAGGGCTCCTTGGGCAGCGCAGCTGGGGAAGGGGCAGAGGTTGCATCCCAGGTGGGCCCTTCTTTCCCTGCCTGTCCTCATGGTACATCAGGAGCTCCCTCCTGACCTCCTGGGACATGCTCACCATGCAGCAAAATGGGCCTCAGTGAGTAAAGCAGTGTGGCACCACGTGTGGTGGCTCCAGCCATGTCCTGAGGAAAGGCGTGTGGATGTTTCTGTCCGTAACAGAGGGGTCATGGGTGGAGACGAGGAGCAAGGCCTTCCTAGGAGCCAGCCAGTGGGGAGAGCACGTCCCAGGCGGGGCTGTCCTTCTCCAGAATTGTGACATTTGCTCCCCGTTTGGGCACACACAGGCTCACACGCACACGCCCGCCAGCTCCACGGCGCACATGCTACGGGAGTGCTCCTGGGCGCTCTCCTTCCCCACACGCTCCACCACGCACAGCCAGGCAGGGCTCAGCCTCCTTCCTGCTGCTGGCCGTGGCTCTGCCTGTGACACACAGCTACCTTGTGACCTCCTGAGGAGCCAGGAGAAGGCCTGGGCACGCCTGTGCCTGTGCCTGTGCCTGTGCCTGTGCCTGTGCCTGTGCCTGCAGGAGCACACGTGTGTGCCAGGAAAGGGAGGAGGGGGCACAGAGCAGGAACTTGCCTCCACAGTGCCACCTCCCAAAATCATTCAACCTTCCCAGCTGGAGCCAAGATTCATCCTCTAGACCTTGAGAATGAAGTCCAGTCCCTTCTTCTTGCTACACGGTGGGGTGGTTAGAACTCTCCTCATTAACAGTGTTATATACATATAAATATATATATATATCTATATCTTTATATATATTTTTCCCCAGCACTGTAGACATGAGCTGAACTTCTCTTTAATGAAACGAGAAAATGGCCATTTTATTTTTTCCATTGTTTTGGTTTTGAAACTAGCTCTGTGAAAGAAAATTTTAAAAGCGCAAGTGTGTGTGTAAAGGAACCAATCAAAAAAATTAAACCCAAAAAACAAATGAACAAAACCCAGTGATGAAATAAAAAAAAGAAGCTTTTTATTTTTTCTTTTCTCAATGTATTTAACTTCTGTTATCTCGTTTCTGTTTCTTTACATGTATGAATGCTCTGCTCTTCTGTGATCTTAAAAAAAAAATATACAAAAAAATACAAAAATTAAATAAACATGAAAAGGAGGTAATGTTTCTTCATTTCCCCTCCCTTCCTTGCATACTCTGGCTTGTCTCCTCTCTGATCATGTCTAGTGCTGACTTTCCAGCCCGCAGGGAGAATGTGGGCCAAGATACCCCTTCCCTCACCTTCCTTGGAGGGTCAAGGTGCAAGTGAGGCATGGGCCAGTGGCTTGGGACTGAGGGTGTTGTATCACCCCGAGCAGTCTGTCTGACCCCTTCAGTGCAGTGCCTGAGGATGAAGAAAGCAGGCTGCCTGGAAATAGATGTGACATGGGGCTGCCAGAAGGAGATGCCATAGACAAAACTGCAGTGCACACCCTGAAGTCAGCACTTGCCTTCAGCTTCTTGTTTGGTTTGGGTTTTTTAATTAGTTAAATTGCATGATTTTATGTGTGTGCACAGATAGAGGTTGGGATCAAGGCTGCAGTCCCAGGAGGGGAAGAACAAGGAAGCTGTTGGAAGGAATGAGCTGAGGCTGAGCTGCTTAGGCAAGCACAGGACAGGAGCACCAAAAGACAAAGCATGATGGTGGAAATGGTAGAGAGAGAGAGAAGGGGGATGGTGGGGAAGGAGGCAGGAAATGCTGGCCAGAAAACAGCAGGATGCAACACTGGAGAGGCTGGGTTTTATGACAAGGAGGGAGTGGAGAAGCAGGGGAATGGAGAGGGCATGGGGCTTGGAATAAGAGCTGCCAGGATAAGGGCAGGAGGGGCAGGAGTCTTGTGCCATGGTCACAAGCAGACATGAAAGGAATAGGTAAGAAGGAGCTGGAGGAAGAGGGCAGCAGAGTAGCCTGGGCAAGTTTACAAGCAAACACAGCCAAAGGGGAGAAAAAACCAAGAAGCAGAAAAAACCTGGTCAAAGGAGAAAGCAGCACCTGGGCAATTTAAATGTGAGGGTTGGACAACCCAGGACATCTACAGCCAAATTACTGTAATGGGGAATGTGTCATCTAAATGCCACCCAACTGTCACAGCCTGGCATCACTGTCCTTTTCCCAGTGGGAGAATCTCTATTTCCTGGTAGCCCCCAAGGACACACCTAACTGTGCCACTGCACAGGGCAGCATGTGCCTGCACCCAACACCAGGGCAGCAGCACGAGGCTGCACATGGCCAGGCTCAGCCTGGGCTGCAGGAGAGAGCCTGGCTGCAGCTCTGAAGGAGAGGTGGTCTCATCCTCGCTCACTGCTGGATCGTGAAAAACCAGGGCTTCCTATTTCTGGGTCTGCTCTGCCCACACCTATGTGCTGCCTTCACTGCCTCTGTGTCATCTTCCACTGTCTCTCCTGCTGCCTATTTACAGTCCACTGGGGCAGAGACTTGAGACCTGCATACAAAGCAGGGGTATATTCTGTGAAAAGTTATAGCTAATTTTGTTTCTGGAAAATAACACTTAGAACAGTGTAAGCCTTGTTTCCAGTAGAGTACAGACTTTTCTTAAATGGTGTGAAATTAAATAAAACCAGAGCTGTCAGAAGCTCAGCACAAACAGTGGGCTAAGCAGAGGTACATCCCTGAGCACGAGGTGCAAGCAGGATGGGTGAACATGAACGTGAGTAGCATTTACATCACCTTTGCTATTTGAGACTGAAGAGAGCAATGGGTTATGAACCCTCCACCATCACCATCGTTCCCTTCCATAGTGCTGGGAGAGCCAGGAAATGCAGCGTGGAGGATCCCAGCAGAGCTGGAGGGGAGAGTGCCAGGGCAGGGGGTACCTCTGTGCTCTGTGGATATTAAGGTCAGTACTGGCTGGTCACTGAGGTGGAAACAGGCCAGGTTTGTGGTGCTGTACATGAATGACAACAGCACTACCAGGTCTTCACCTCCGTGTGTGTGCCCTGAACACACCTGGAAAAGCTGTCTTTGCCTTTTCACCTCCAGCACCCTAAAGCTGAGGCTAAAAAGACAAGGTAAACCCTGGCAAGAACAACTCCTCTTTTCATTAACATTTTAAATGGTTATTTTTAATGGTACATTTAACTAACACTAAGTTATCCATGGGAAGAGAATTTGGCTGTTAACACTGGCATCTGCTTAACAAACAAGCTTTGCATTTGGTGAGGCGTGAGCATAACACCAATAGTACTCCTTGCTAACAGCAGACTCATTAACATTAATTCCTGCTTTTACCACCATGAAGAGCTTTTTGTATCTGTAAGAACAATTATTAGATGTACCCTGTTATTCCTGCAAAATGTACACAGGAAATTATAAGCAATGATGAAGACCTACCAGTAAATGAGGATCTGAATTCTTAGCACTTACCATAACTCAAAATTTCCAGAAGAGTAGGAAAAATGATGAGATGTTCTGGGGACTGTGCTCTTCATCTTTCCTCATGGAGGAACTTGAACTATGTTCAAGCACTGCTAAATTGCACTTGGAAATTAGTTAAGGGTTTTGGTACTCAAAGGCTATGGGAAAATGTGTGTCCATAAAAATATCTTGCAATTCAGCCAAGACTGGCATTGTCAGAATGGGCAAAGAGCCGGATTTATAAACTGCTATGGATAAACCACCAGAACTTAAGGTGCACCCTCCCAGTGCTGAGTACAGGGGGACAGTCACTGCCCTGGTCCTGCTGGCCACACTTTTGCTGACACAGGCCAGGATGTCATTGGCCTTATGGGGGAACAAGCTGGCTCATGTTCAGCCACTGTAAACCAGCACGCCCAGGTCCTTCTCTGCTGGACAGCTTTCCAGCCACTCTTCCCCCAGGCCAGTTTTGCTGCATGGGGTTGTTGTGACTCAAGGGCAGGACTCAGAACTTTGCCTCACTAAATCTCATGCTGTTGGTCTCAGCCCATCAATCCAGCCTGACCAGAATCCCTCTGCAGAGCTTCCTCCTCTCCAGCAGACCAGCACTGCCCCACTTAGTGTCATCTGCAAACTGACCGAGAGCAAGCTGAGCTTTCATCCAAGAGCTGGAAATTGCATTGATTTCCAGAGGAATATCTGTACCTAACACCTTTTTATTGGTCTGTTGTCTGTGTTATGAACTCTGTCCACACATGGCAGGTGTGGTATCTGCAGAAACTTGAGAACACGTTGGAGACTATGAGGTTTACGCAATGCTTTTTGATGTTTAATACTTTCAGAGTATATGGTTTGTAGGACATTTACTGCTTCCTCTTCAAAAGTGTCACCTTCCCAGTTCAGCTTAAAAATGGTGCATTGACCAGGAAACTAGAGGAATGAATGTTTGGGCCATTATCACAAAGAAGAAGGCTAATTGAAATGCTTAATAGAGTTGTCACACATTCCAATAACCTTGATGATAAATCTGATTTTAGGTCTTTTAAAAGATTACAAATTATTACAAAATGCTGACCAGGAATAATGTTACTCTGCCAGTAGAAAGATAATCCAAAATTTTATACAGGGCTGGAGGGCAGCAAGACTTGGTTTGGAAATCACACCTCAGCATTGATCTGCTGCTGCCCCATTTTGTATCCAGATGTTTTTAGGTCTGTGCCCAGGATTCTAGGGTTGCAGTCACCTGATATCTGAGTTGACAGGATGCAGTACTTGCAGTGGGAGAGTTTGTGGAAGTCACTGGTAGAAGTGGATAATCTCACCTTCTTCTGCCAGCTCAGCACGTGAATCTGAATTTTCCATCTCTTGGAGCCCAGCCTCCCAGGCTGTTTCCTTAGCTTGCAACCCATTTTGCAACACAGTCCTCCCAGATGGAGAAATCACTCGTGGATCCGAGTCTCTTGAGGATGCCACACAGACAGAGGGTCAGTGAGTATGCACAAGGCACTTGACATAAGTGTAGGAATCCAGCAAAGCTTCAGTCCCTCACAGTGCACTTGGCTCCCAGTCCTGGCCCTGTATTCCTGTGGGGAATATATTGTTCTCTGGCTGTGGCTTCAGATGGCACAAGTTGTGGGAAACAGGCACTGAGCAGTCATCTAGAGCACACGTGAGCCTCTGGCAAGCTTGAGCTAAGACTGCGCATCCTCTTTGCAATGTAGTTTGGGAAGCCTGCTCAAATGAAGGCTGCCTTGCCTGCCTGTGGGTCCATCACCCGTTGCAGAGTGGCCTGAGAAGTTCCAGCCATGTAAAACCTCTCCCAGTCTCACTGGCTGCTGACTTGACCAGTTTGCATAAAGAGCCAAGACAAGCCCCTTCCCAGCACCTGTGCTTGTGTGTTGGTCATCTGTCTAGTGAAGGGAGGGATGGGCTCTCCACATCTTTCCATGCACGATGCTTTACTCAGCCTGAAATTCCTCCCACCACAGAGCCTCGCACACCTTCCGCACAGCCTCCTGCCTCTGATCAAAGCTCTTCCCCATGGCACAGCGTGAAGATGTGCAGAGGTTCATTGCTGGAGGCAGCTGCTGGTGACAGCCCCTGCTGTCCCTCTCACTATGTGGCAGAGCAGGAGCGCTGCTGCCGTTCCCACCCACAGCACGCAGTGGGAATGAGCACAGAGCTCTTGAACAGTCTGCTCTTGCTGCTGGTGGTGCTCGGCTCTTCTGCAAGGATTTTCTGGGGCAGCTGTTGGCACAGCAGAGCTGCTGACAGGCATCAGGGCGAGCCTCCCACGCTGCAGGATGGGGCTGCAGCTGCCACAGCCCTGGTGCCCAGCACAAGGCGCGGTGTGAGCTCTCTGAGGGGGCAGATCGGGCACCAGAGCCCAGCCAGGCCTGTCACTGCCAAGTGATCTGGCACTGAGCGGGCTCTGCAAGCATGGTCTGGGGCTGCTCTCTGCCTGAGGATGATAGAGTGGGGCATCCCCCTGGGGAGATGCACATCTTGGAGTGCTCGAAGACCAGAGGGCTGCGCAAAAGATGTGAGGATTTGTGCTGCTGGCTGCAGAGACGGATCCCCAGAGCAGGCTGAGGTGAGCACTCTCTGTGAGCCCGCAGCTGGGAGCCGGCTCCTGACTCCAAGCAAACCTCAATCAGCTTGAGGGCAAAGACCTCAAGAAGCTCAGAGGACATTTTCAATGCTGTCCAAACTCTTCCTCTTGTACTTGTTACTCCAATTACTAATTGAAATGGAAATATAGGAAGATATCAAACATCTCTTGCAAGGGGCTGTAACACTTGCAGATAAAAGTTTGCAAGTGCTCTAAAGCACCTCCCTAGCCCCTGCCCCAGGCAACTACCCCAGGCAGCAATATGTCCTTGGGAACAGGAGGGATGGGGCATCCAGAGGCAGCTAGACCAGACTAACAGCATCTGATTGCCACTGAGTGATAGCCGAGTTAACAAACTGAGAGCTATTAAGGAGAATGACTGAAGAAAAGGGGGGAAAAAAGGCACTGGAGGCACTTTGTGCCTCTAATGATGGCTTTGATGTGGCAAATGAGGGAAAATTAGCACAGACAGACAAATGGAAACTCATTTCAAGAGGCACCAAATGAGACAAAATTGCAAAGAGAAGCTCAGAAGATTGATTTCATAGCAATGAAACTTTATCTCCCAAGGAGTCCCGTGTTCTCACCCACTCCCTTGCTCACTGTCTGTTCTCTGGGAGCTCTCTCTTCATACCCTTTTAGTGGTCCCCCTTGCTCTTATATAAATACTAGAGCTGCAAAAACAGTTATTCAGAACAGGAGTGTGAATTTGCTTTGATGCCATCCTCCCTCCCACCTTTTTAAATTTGTGTCTGCAGCAGTTTTTTACTGCATTGAAGGTGAACAGGAGCAGGAGCTCATCACTACCCTGGTAGCCAAAATCTGTTGTGTTCAGCTTTGCACAGCAGCCTGAGAAACTGGGATGGTCTGATCACAGCTAAGGTCAGGGAGGTTCGGCTTGGGACACAAGGAGAATGGCTGTGTGAGGTGGTTTTTGCTTGTATACCAGAGGGAATAGGCCTCTTCCTCAGCCAGTTGAACAATTTAAATAAATGAATTGCTGAACTCTGTTCATCTCCAAAGCATTGGCAATGCCATTGCATTCTTTTGCTTTGTGTCTGTGACATGTGGTTATTTGGTGGTCTTTTATCCTCTTTCCCTAAGAGACAAAAGCTTGTCAAGGATGGGAAGAGGTGCATGTCATGAGGAGGGAGCCCATCCACTTCCCCGTGCCTCCTTCTGCATCTGGTACCAACTCCAGGGTCACCTGTGAACAAGGAACAAGGCTTGACAGCCAGGCCAGGGTGTTGTCTTCAGTCAAAGCAACGCAGCAATTTAGGGAGTGGGAAGTCTACAGCCTGGGACTCTCACTGTGGCAGCAGTTTCTGTCCAGTGCTTACAAACAGTAGGGATTCATTCCAGGGGTAGACTCATATCTGCCTAAAGTCCTTATTGACACCTTCTGAGCTAACTGTGCCAGATTTGACTCATTGCCCTGGATTAAGCCTCACTTTCAAAGTTTGGCACCAGCTTGGAGAGAGAGGTTACTCAATGGGGAATCAGGCACAAATGTTTGGGGGTTTTTTGCCTTATATGCACATTACCAATGTCTGTGGATCACTCTAAGAGGAAGAGCACAGGGACACTGTTTGTGCTCACCATCATCTCTGTCATGTGAAAAGGTCTCTGTCATTACTGTGCAATTTTGATTCTCAGCACAGACACCTTCTTTAGGACCATGCACCCATATGGTGAAAATCAGCACTGATGTACCAACACCAGTGAGTCTCCTGGGCTGGAGACAGGTGAGCTCCTCTCCCATGGCAGAGTTATTAGACACAGAACCCACCAAACAGAAGGGATTCACCCGTGTCACACAATGATGGGCCTCTGTGTTTGATACGTGCCACAGAGGCAAAGGACAGGAGTGACATCTATGCTGGAAACTTGAAGTCCCTCTGTTTTAAAATGGCAATCTTACCTCAGAAACTTAATTTGCAGGGCAGCCCTAAATAGCTGAGCTGCCCTTTGTACGGCAGCCCTTGAGAAAGGCTGTCTGGGCTGTCACTGATCTGTGCACACCCTGTGTTTGCAGTGGGACCCTGGTGCTGGGCTCACTGGTCCCTCTGATGCTGGTTGCACATCCACATCCCTCCAATGCCAGCAAATCACCACGGGCAAACCCATCAGAGGCGTGGGCAGTGGCTGAGTCTCACCCAGTGACTGGCAGATACCAGGCTGCTCTAGTAACTCCCTTTTAATGAGTAAATTACCTAAGTCGAAACCAGCCTCCAGATACTTCGCAAATAAAGACTAAAGAAGTGTTTGACAGGTGCTCAGCTCCCTTCTTCTCTGCTCTTGTCCTCTTGCTTCTCTGTTTTCCAAATCTCCTTTCCACCTTTATTGGCATGAGGTGTGGCTACTTTCCTTGCTGGGTTAGTGTTTGTCTCTCCCCTTTCTGTTTTTCATGCATGAGTTTGTCGAGCAAGCACAAGCCATTTGGCCCACATTGATTATTTATGAAGGTGGGAACCTTTTATCTCGGCTGCTTAGTAACTTAACTCTGGTGTAGAGAGAGGCTGCCTGCAAGCAGCTGCACGTCTTGCAGGAGCTGGGAGACAGGGAAGGAGGCTGAGGCGTTTCAGCATCTGAGAGGAAGGGTGTGGATAAGGGAGACAAATAGGGCTGAACCCACTCTGAAGGGTGATTTATCTATAATGCCACCAGAAAGTAGGGTTAAAATGACACCTTTGGGATTTGATAGTGCTTTGCGTTCACCTTGCAGAGTTCCTAAGAAAATATCAGTAAAAAATGAGGCCCATTATTATAAATTCCAAAAGGAAGGGATGAAATTTTCAGGAATGAGTGTGAAGAGAACATGGCACCTCTGCTTTTGTACCTGCAGATACCTCACTGTTGCCTGGGTGCTAGCTGTACAGTCTGACTTCAGTGAGTGAGGGCAAAGCCAAAAAGAACAAAAGATTTCCAGTTCAAGCCAGGCTTAGTGGGAGAGGTGTTGCAACCCTCTGGTGAGACTGCATACCGTGATTTCTGCAAAACCAGGCAAGTCACGCACTCGTAATGGGTCACTGGGACGTGGTCAGGTGGAAACAGAAAATGTGTTTGCCTCCTCAGCTCCCCCCCTTTCCTAGCCCAGATTTTTGTGTTTTCTCTCTTCTCGTTGCCTGTCTGCTCACAGTGCACTCCATTAGTCTGGAAGATGGGGAAGAAATACATCTGGCCAAATGTTCACAAAGACATTTGCAGAGGGTCACCCATATGAAATGCACTGTTGGGAAGATCCATTCTCAGGATCCAACATACAAATACAAGGCTGGCAGCCTGGAAAGGTGTTGTCCCTTTCCTGTATGCATAAGTATGCAGGAAGGCAAATTCATTGTGTGTTGGAAACTGCTCTAGAGCAAAACAAATAGATCAACACCAAAGGACAGGAGCTGAACTGTTTTATGAATGGAGCTGTTATTAGAGTGCACTGCAAACAGGATAATGGAATATCAGCTGAAATTTCATTTTACTGTTGCTACTAAATCAAAATCCTGCAAAGAGTTTAATATAGTTCTCCTAAAAATTTCCTGTCACTTCTGCTCTTCCCTTCATCCAGCAACAGCTGAACATGTCAGATTCCAATCTGTCCCATGGCTTAAGAGAAAAAAAGTTGTATGGAAAAAATATTTTATGGGAACATAAATTTAAATGCTGCTTCAGTATCAGTGCCTTTCAGAGAGAGCATGTTACAGGAGCTGCCTTTGAGGTGACCAGCCAGAACAGAGTATGGGTAATGTGAGGAAAGGAGGAGGACACCCTGCTCCCTTCTTCAGCTGCCTGTTGTCAGGATGTTCCAGGATATTCTCTGGTGGGATAAAAATGGGACAAGGGCAGGGCATATCTGGGAGGCATCCGCAGTCAGCCAAGTGAGTGCACACAGGCACCATGGGTCCTGAGCCTCATTCAGCAAAGCACAGGTCCCAAGGATCCCTGCCATCCTTCATGGCTCTCTCCACCACAAGCAGGGCAGGAGGCATAGCTGTGGAGGGAGGCTGATGTCTCTGTGGCAGGGACACAGTGAGCTCCCAGACCCAGCTGTGAGAGGAGGAGGCTCAGCTCTTGGGGTCCCTCTCAGCTGAGCCAATACCCGAGTGCAGGCACCAGGAGCGGGTTCTGCTTCTCCCCCAGCCGCTGAGCGAGGCTTTCTGAGGCTGCCTGAACAAAAGGCAAATCGAATTTTCCCCTCCAGCAGTCTCAGCGGCAGCAGAAAGCAGGGCTGAGCTGATCTGAGCAGTGCACGGATGCTTTGCTGTGGCTGCCATGGAGCCTGCAGGGCTCTCTGTCTGCCCCATCCCCAAAACCTGCTGCTGCCCCTGACTCCCCTGTTCCCCAGCAGGGAGCAAGGCGTGCATTCCCAGCCACTGATTCAGCAGTGCTTTGCCTTCCCTCTGTCAAGGCCGCCTAAAATCCTCATTTTCCTTTCCTATTAGACCAGCTAGTGTGTCACCAGGTGGCAAAGGCTGCCCAGTGCAGGTGTCTGTGTCACTGTAGTGCCGGTGGAATGGCAGTGGCATTCAAACCTGGATATTAACAGAAGCCTAAGGGGTGACTGGTTGTGCCCATGGGCAGTGCCAAAGCTCTGGGCACAGCTCAGCTGCACAGAGCAGCTACTGATGAGCAGCTGGGTGAGCTAAAAAGGTGTTTCTACTTTAAAATTTGATCTTACGAGCTGTCTGGGGATGAACGTAAAGAAAGTCCTACCCTACATGTGCAGAGTTTTCTGTGACAAGTGTATTCGGAGCCGCAGGGACAGGATGCGCTATTTAGGGAAAGGCAGAGGCAGGCAGCACATCATGCGGGAACGTGCTATCCCCAGGCATTCCACTCAGCGGAGCGCTCACCTACAGACACGCCCCCTGAGAAACCTCTTCCCTGGTGGGTGTTTGCTTACACAGGCATTCCCCAGAGATCGTCCCTGGAGACAGTTTTAGCCTGAGAGGAGAGATGTCTTCATGGCATGTATTTTTAACAAGGCTTAAAGGTATGTGTTATTCCCATCCCCTTCCCTGCAGAATAAATATTTTGGGGCAGAGCAGTTACTGATCTGATCTCCCCGAAATCCTGAGAGATTAGCTCAGTTGTGTGTTCTGTCACAGCCTCTTCACAGAGTCCTGCTGCCCAACCAGGAGGAAGGTGCCACGAAATGTCTGGAGGGTCTAAGCCTTCACAGCTCTCTGTTGTCATAATTATCCTTCCTACGGTGCTCCAGGGGTCGTGCAGATAACACTGATAAGAGCACTGACAGCTCCCGGGTGCAGGGTGATAGGAATGCTGTGATGCCGAGGCTGGCAGACTTCTGAGATCTGGGGACATCACCAGGGACCTGAGACAGTCCTTAGGTCCTGGCAATACTAACACCAAACCTGAACAGCTAGAGTTGGCCACTGGGCATCCAAATGATGCTGGAGCATCTTATTTACTTGTGATGGCCACCAACAGCCAAGTGCCTGTGTGAGCAAAGGCCTAACATACACAGGGTCTTGAATAGCTAATGAATTGGGATGTGGAAGATTGGGCAAAACTGTTAAAATTTCCCTTTATGAACAGAGAAGAAAACCCACATCTCCTTGTGTAAACATGCCTCGGTGGAGAATTGAACCTGTGTTTGTGAACTCCCCCCTTGCTTCAGATCAAAATGCTGGTTTGATGATGCCTCTGTGACACCAGGATTTGTATTTTAAATGGAAATTTCTTGTCATGTGATGACAAGCACAGCAGAGACAGAAAAGGGTTCCCTGGTTCTGGGCTCTGTGATTCCCAAGCTCCACAAATAGGCAGTAAATTATTACAGTCAGTCACATTGAAGTGTGACCTTAATAGCCCTAAATGCTTCCAGTGTGTATAACAATGTGATAGGATCATCATGTGGGTTTTGCTGGTGCAGTGCCACAGGGAAGGAAATGAAGTCAGCTACAGTTGTCTGAAGAGTGCAAACCTTGTCAGACTCACAGATGGTAACTACAGAGTGATGAGGGGAAGCCTGAATCTTTCTTCTGTCTGTGCTTAGCACCTCTGTGAAATCACCTGAGAGGTTACATGAGAGATTGTTTGCTGTGGGGCTGATAGAAAGTGCACTGACTAAAAGCAAAGACGTGACCGTGATCTTTGTAGATGCCCACAGCCTCAGTCCAGGAGATTCTTCAGAAAAGTTTAGAAGAGCCATGAATTGTGCTCTTTCTTACAGGAAGTGCACTTTGCCTCAGAAAGTTCTTTCTTTTCTTACCTCAGCAGTGTGTTTTCTGACTGCCTCAGCTAAGCCAAGCAGTCCTTCATTTCTTTAGGAAGTGCCTATCTGCTGAGTACCCAAGATGTGCCAGGCTGCAACCCATGGATGGCAAAACCTCATAGTTCCACAGTTTTTGGTACTTGATCCTTGATTTTTGTCTTTTCTACAGAGAAAGTTGATAGACTATGGACCTGGCATGTTTAAATCTCTGATCTGGCCTGGTTACAACTGGGATCATTCACATCTCTATCCTGCGTGGAGGGACTGCTGCAAAAAATCAGAGGTAGCCAAGTCTCACCCTGAGACACTCTCAGTGTCTGCTCATGCCCTGCTGCTGCTTTACAAATGTCTCTCTTCTCTCTTGGAAAGAAATAAGTAACCAGACAACCCAGCAGCTCAGATGTGAGGGTGTGAGCTCTTGATCAGGAGCCGTGTGTGGCAGTGGAGGAAAAACGTGGAGCTCATTCATGGAGATGCTGCGTGGAGCTGCCCTGGAAGAGCCTGTGGGCGTTTGCTGAATGCTTTGTAATTAAGCTGATTCTGGGCATGCTGATTATAATTTCAGGGAGATGTGGAACATCCTGCAAATACTTGCATAAACATCTGATTCCCAGGACACACTCAAGCAGGCGTCTGTATGGGTGTACGGGAGGGAAGGGGAAGCAGCCTGACTAGTGAATGTTTTGAGAGCAAGAATAAATAGGTGGTGTTGCATCTGTGACATTGTTTTGGTTTTTAATCCAGCGGGGAGGAACCACAGGAAATGGTACATTTATAATCTTGCCTTCTGTCTCTGTCAGCCAGAGTGAACAACTCATTAGGATGCAGATTTTGCTCTTTTTGTTCATCAAAGCAATAATGCAGAGACAAGCCAAGTGAACTTGGAAGACCATTGTTGAGCATCTCTTGTACTTTTTGCAGGAATAGCACTGATGGAGGACCACTCTGTTTTCCTAGAGCACTATCCAGGTTCTACTGTTGTCCATGGAGTCCTTGATAAAAATTTTCTTAGGACTTTAAACTGCATGGTTTAGGACTGTGACTGCTGCAAAAAAAGTTTGACTCTGGAGAAAAGTTGTGAGAGTTGCACCTGTGCCCAACCCCAAAATCATAGAACCATAGAATGTTTTGGGATGGAAGGCACCTTAAAGATCATCTAGTTCCAACCCCCCTGCCATGAGCAGGGACACCTTTCTCTAGAATCCTAGAGATACTTGGCTGTAGACTTTGGTGGGGGTATATCAGTTAGACTATTAGAGCCCTGGTTTAGTACCTAACAGGTCTGGAAAATGCTCTGAGATCCCACCTGCCCTGATCTTTTGGGACATTTCATACCCCATAAAGAGTGCAATTGCACTATTTTTTACAACCTTTCTCCAAACTTCCCAGCAGGATCCTTGCTGTGCCAAGTACTGCAGACTGCATGGGGCATCCATAATCCAGCCTCTGTGCTTCTGTGCTGTCTCATGGAAGCTCTGGACTTTCCCTGTATCCTAGCATAGCATTGGTGCTGTGGTGAGGAGGGAACTAATTGCCTCCAGGCATTTTTGTCAGCCTGTGCCATTCTTACAGAGCTCTTGGCCTTGCACATTATGAAGACAGGCAGGGAGGCAGACGTGGGTGTATCTGTGTGTCAGGGTGGGGGCAGCAGCTCCAGACAGTGCTCTGCTTAATTGGTTTCCTTCCTTTCCCACTATATTAATCACCTCCCTGTGCATGCTGCCCAGGGCTCATTTCCAGTCATTTCGCAGGCCTAGTGAGAGGCCATGGAGCAGCCTAGGAGTGGATTGCTTCTCAGCAGTCCCTGGGCAGAGGCACAGGTCCCTTTTTCTGTCTCTCTGACTCCAGAGCAGCCTACTTTCCACCCAGTCCCCCTTCGATGCTCGTTAATGGAGAAGGAGGTGAGCATGAAATGGACTGCTAAAACCTATGAATATTTCAGAGGAAAAAGTCAAGGGACTCCATTAAATCCTGTTCCGTTTCTGCAAATGGAGCTGGGGGGTGGGTGTGCTGCTTAATGAGAAACTCCAGCGCCATGTGACTGCATGATGTTTCCCAAAGCCTCCCTTTTGCAGCATCCCCATAGAGTCACCAACACTGCTGCCATCCTCTCCTTTCCCAGACAAGTCAAACATCTCTGCTGTCAGCTGTGTCGCCTGCTGCCTCAGCCTGCCCCTACATACCCCCCAATATTTACCACCCAGTTGTCCTCAGCTGTACCTCTTCCCCCATCACACTCTTAGCATGAGGCACCCCCCTGAGCTGCCCAGCATCCCAATGTCCTACAGCAGCCCACCAGCTATAAGCACACTGTTTACCTTTCCAGCATTTCCAGCATCCTTCCCAGCTCACCTTCTATCTTCCCCCAGCCCCTTCCCAAGTCCCCATTCTCATCACAGCCTCCTCCAGACAGCTGCTGTCCCCCCAGCAGCAAACAGCGAGAGCAGCAGCAGCTTTCAGAGCAACAGACAGAGCCTGACAGCCCCATATGTTTCAACAGAGACAGTTCCTCCCTCTAATGGGCCCAGAGGAGCACAGCTTTCAAAGGATTCAGCGTGGAAGTGACAGCCTGGAAAGTCTTATTAATGGCCTGTGCACCAGCAAGGG
Source organism: Agelaius tricolor (assembly GCF_023055355.1). Taxonomy (NCBI): domain Eukaryota; kingdom Metazoa; phylum Chordata; class Aves; order Passeriformes; family Icteridae; genus Agelaius; species Agelaius tricolor. The sequence continues at coordinate 26,193,887 of NW_027269269.1, forward strand.
CTGCAAGCAGCGCCTGCCAGCAGCCCAGAGGGCACGGCCAGGCAGAGCCAGCCCTCCCCAGCCAGCAGCACTCTGCCACAGCCCGTGCCCTGGGGCAAGCAGAACCCTTCTCTGGGCTGGTGATTGCACTTTGGCTTTTTTCTAGAGACCAGTCAGCATGTGAGGTCTTCCCAGACCATGCAGCCTGCATTGCACCCTGTTCTCCCAGCCCTGACTGCCAAACGTGCCCTGTGGAGGGTCTGGCACCAGGCTTGGCTGTCATGCAGGAAGAAGAGCCTGGAGGAGACAACGCACAGCTGTAGGTCTTCTCTCTCCTTGCTTCTGTGAAGCAGTAGAGTCAAGGAAGCCAAAGTGACAGCATGCAGGAACTGCTCATCCTTTTGCTGGGTGCTGCCATTCAAACAGGAATTATCTTCTGGTCTTTAAGTGACTTCTTAAGAAAGTGACCTGTCATCACTCACAGAGCTGCCCCTCAGAGATATCTTCTCCAGGAACATTGGTCTTCCCCATCCAAAAGCTCAAGGTGTCTCTGCTGTTAGACATCAGCACCCCCTTAGGCCACCAGGACGTGTGGCAGTTTCTTAGCTTTCACTCTGTTTTTTCTAAATCACTCAGGTCTGCCTCAGAAGGAAAGAGACCCAAGAAGGAGAGATTCAGGACCTGGGCAAACAGAAGGAAGGAGCCACTGTACCACAGCACCCACAGTGAAATCATCTCCTCACTTAAACAATGAGCTGCTGCACAGACAGGTGTTGAATGAGGCTTCATTGAAATTTAAGCCACAGACTGTACACAGATAAATGGCCAAGGATGGGGACATCCAGTGTAGAGGGGGAAACGGAACCCTCTCCATTAGACCTCACCTCCAGTGAGAGAAACTGTTTTCCCTCTCTGGCTCAGGGTCCTAAGGATGGCCACAAAACCCTTCAGAAGATGACTGTCTCAAGGTAAGAAAAGCATAATTATGGGCTCAGCAGAGAGAGGCCTCACCAGCAGTTATCAGTTCACCCCAATTAACTCTTCCTCATTATGCAGCCACAGATGACCTGTACCACCCTTCCTCTCTCTCACCACAGATAATGAAGCTTCTCTCTCTCTTGGTTTAGCATCCACCCATTGCTCCTGAAATGCTAATTACATTTTACTCATAACTTGCTTAATCAACTACCATAATTAAATTAAGCAGTGCCTTTCTAGCTATATACAGCTTGTAGTTTGGGCTGTGAGCTGATGCATTTGCAGAGACCCAAGTGCTCCAGTCTGTCTGGTACAAGCTACCACCTCTCTGCAAACCCTGCCTCTCAGCCAGAGTGCTGTTCCTCTGAGACAAATGGGCTTTCACTTCCTTGCTTCTCTTATTATTGATGTTCACAGTTTAATGCCAAGCTGGAGGAAAAGTATTTCCTCTTTAATATATAAAAGTGGCCTTTCACGGAGAAAAGTAATTTCATTTTTAATAAACAAAAGTGATCTTCGGTACAAAAGTGCATCATTTCCTTTCACTTTTTCTGCTCATCTTCAACAAGGGAGTAGCCCTGTTCAGACTTGATGCCAGCTCTGTATACCAGTTAAAAGGGACAAAGTGTTGCAGATTGGGAGACTGTAAATGTCCATTACAGAGGGCTTCATATCCCCTGCTGGGTAAAGGAAAGCAGACTTAGAAATCTGAGTGATTCTATGAGAAACAATGGTCTTTTGCCTGCAACCTCACTAGAGCAATAAAGGTGGCAAGTGTGCTGTGAAGGTGTTGGCATTGTCAAAAAACAGGAAAACCTAAAGTTCCTGTTGCTGTTTCCCCAAGGAAAGGAGGTCTTCCCCAGCCCAGAGTGGGCTAAGCCAGGGGAACACCAGAGGGATGGGAAACACTTTGCTCATTCAGAAACTGGGGGAAGTTTGCTCTTGTAGTCCATGGATGTGGTAAGATATCCAAAGGGAGTTCACCTGGGCAAGTGGAGGAGGTTGAACACCCAAGGTTGAGTCATGGGTCCCTTTGCTGCAATTCAGGCAGAAAGTTTATTTCTTCTCGCAGTGGCATGAATATGACTCTGGAATTGTGCAGGACAAACTTTGTGTGCCTTGTTAGAAAGTCTCAGGTGGAGATTTACGTTAGGCAGAATTTTACATTCAGCTGACACACATGCCCTGGACCAACTCTTCAGCTCCTGCCCTCCCCCTCTGCTGTGCAGCAGATAAAAGAGTGCAAGGCAGCCTTGCTACCTCAAGACAACCATTTACATGGAGAGAGGTCCTTAAGTGTCCTTTCAGAGGTGTTCTGCCCCACAGAAGCAAAGCCAATCTGCCAGGGCTGATCCCTGCAATCTAGTGATGTGGCTAATTGAAACCACTTGATTTTGAATGCTTAATATTTGTTTGCACACAAGATATAGTCCACGCCTTTTTTGGAGAAGCCATGAAGCAACTGATGATTATATACAAGAATACAGACATCTAATTGTGTCATTTGTAAATTGGCACTTTGTCCAGAACCCATGTGAGGTGCTGAGGTCTGCTCTGTTTCCCAGGCAGCTCCTTGGAGCCTCATCAGGAATTTTCTGGGCCCTTGCTAAGCCAGCTGCTGTATTTCATAGATGAGTTGCAAGTGATTTCTAAACAGTGGTTGTAAAGCTTCCTGGGATGAATAGATGTGACAAAAATGCTTGATTTCAGCTCTGCTCTTGAGCTGCTGTCAGATACAGCTCAGGATTAAGTCCGAAGCCTAGCACAGCCCAGGCAACAATTCCTACTCTGTTCTTATATCATTGCATTTGGCACAAACTTGATACTGAGAGAAATAATTGGTGGGGCTTCTTGGCTGCTGAAATATATATTTCTGTCTCAAAAAAGTTCTGGTGTTTCCCAGTGAGCTACTAAAGATTTAAATCCAATGAGGAATTTGATATCTTTAGATAAGCTTGCACAAAGTTGCCTAACTTCTTTCCACTGAGGGTGGCAGAGCACTGGAACAGCTGCCCAGGGAGGTCATGGCTCTCCCTCTCCATCTCTGATGATATTCTGGCTTCTGTGCCACCTGCTCTAGGTGACCCTGGCTTGGTAGAGGGGTTGGCCTGGATGATCCCCAGAGGTCCAACCATTACTGGTTGGTAACCCCCATTCCCATTTCTACATCCAAGCAGATTCCCTGACTCAGAACATCCCAGGCCCAGATATTGCCATGGACATTTTACAGCTTTGTGGTGCCCAAGCACAGCGTTTCTCAGTTCAGCCTTTCCCAGGCAGTTTCCAGGCAATGCCCAGACAGCCACAGGCCTTTCTTGGGTCAGAGCATCTGTGGGGATGTCTGTGTCACGTTATATAAAAACCCAGGACTTTGGTGACCACATCATCCATCAGGCTAGTTAGATATTCTGCCTCAAGGGATATTAAGCACAATAAAAGCATACTGGCCTGTATGGCCTTTTACTTCACCATTTCAATGTAACATAGCTTTTTACCCAGACAGAATAAGTAGAAAGCATTTTTTCCACAGTAGTCAGACTTGACTGAGAAGGTCAAGGGAGAATGAAATTAGATTTTTTTGTAAAATATCTAAGCCCTACACAAGGGAGAAATTTCTGTTCCAGGAGCAAATAATTGCACACAACTACACGAATCTATAAGTGAGAGACTTTATTTGAACCAATTTTTCAAATACAGACATCTGTATTATTCTCACTTCTCGGGAATGTTTTCTGCTCATTTTTGAAGCTTGCAACCTTAGGACAATATTCAGGACATATGTGTACATTAGATCTCTGCAGATGGACACATTCATAATGCACAAGTACAATGAGTGAGAGACTCTTTCCAGATCCTCACACAAGAGCATCGGAAATGGGCCGCTCTAATTGTCAAGTTCTGCTCTTTTTAGCTTCCAGACACGTCACAGTTCTTGATACTCTCTAGGCTGTAGCCACCTTCTTCAGGCCCCGATTTATTACTGTGTTACTTCAGCTGTATGCCAGTGGAACTCCTCAAAATAGGGCTTAGGTGATGCACAGGGATTTGTTTTATTTATTGGGAACAGGCATGAGCAGAAAAACCAAGCTATCGGGTGAACAGTTCACCTGGGATTTTCTTTTGTGAGAGTAGTCTAGGTCTCAGGCTGGGATTTCTGGTTTTTTAGAAGTGACCAGTGGTTCTGGGTGTGTAATACATGAATCTTGATGTTCAGAGCATACAGGGGACCTGTGGCTTGGACCCCAGTGAGGTGTCTCTCAAGTTGGGCACTCCAGATGTGAGCCACTGGGGTCACTAGCCTGTTCTGCAAATCTCGACCTTCACCTCTTCTTCCAAGTATTGCTCAACAGAAGAATGTAGTAATAAAGCATTGTAGGTAAGAATGCAGGCTCGCACATGACCTGAGATCAACACCCTGAAAAATGGATAGAGGGTAGCGCTTTCAGGACCACCTAAATGACTCATGATCTTCAGTTCCATTTTGGGAAATTACTGGAGAATTTCGGGCCTGAGACCCCCAAATGCGCCTCAGAGAGGACTTTGGACATCCTTCAGCATCTGGGCCTTAGGAACTTGCATCTCTTTGAAAGCCAGTGAAATGTGTGCTCTCAAGTGCCCATGTCACTTAGGTTATTCTGAAAACTGTACCCTATATACATATAGGTAGATAAGGGGCAGACTTTCACAGGCACAAGTGGCAGTTAAACATGTAACTCCCATTGATTTTTTTTCCCCCTCGGGGACCTGGAAAATCCCCCCCCGAGGAGTTGAATCCTCCTCTCGCATTATTTTCACACCAGATTAACACCACTGCTTCCAGTGGAGCGACTCCTGAGTTACCCCAGTGTGAGCGAGAGGAGAACCAGTCCTGAGGTGCTCTAAATATCCAGTGAAAGTGCTAATGTGGCAATGCAGAAAAGCAGGGAATCTGAGCACAGGCCTGGAAGAGGACCCCCAGTGTCACCTGTGATGCCGCTGACCTGCAGGTGACCACCAAGCAGACTTCTTAGCCAAGAGGAACCACAAAAACATTCATTCAAACCCTTCCTTCCATCTCTGCAAACCACAGCCACTCCATTTCCTTCCTAAGACACCTATGACAAACAGCAGACCTTCAGTATGAAAACTCACAAGTGCTAGTTTGCTGTTTGGAGATCACAGGAAAAAAGAAATAACTCCTGTGGGGAGTTTGGTATGAATTCCCTCTTCCTTTTTTTCTTCTTTCCTTTTTTTCTAAATTCCTCTCCATCACTCATGGCTATTTCTTTCATCTAGAGTAACATGTTTCCCAAGCAATGCTGTTTATGTGGTCACCACAAGTGAGCTCCTTCTGGCTAAAGCTTCTCATGGGGCTGCATTAGGGCTTAGGATTGGAAAACACTGGGTCTGAAGGGATCTCAGCAGGATGCCCTTCCCCTCCCTTTGGAATGTGATTCACAGAAAAGCTCCTTGGCTGATGCAACTATTGCAAGGGTTGTGGGGTTTCATCTGCTATCAGTACAGACAGTCAGAATGGCACAAGCATTGCAAAGCAGACCAAATTCATGCTTACAATCTACTGCATTGGTGGGGAGTTTATGTTGGAATTTTTTTCACTTCTTCAATGCTTAGTCTAGTGAAATGTAGTAGTGAAATATCAAGAGCTACAGCTGGTAGGAGCATTCAGGATAGCTGTGGGTCACTAGTGTATCTTACGACAGGCACATGGAAAAAGCCCCTCTAGGACTCTGAATTTCCACTGCACTGCATGGTGAGGTCAGGCACCATATTCCCAGTGTGAGTCACTCTGACATGCCCTGCCCTTTTCTTACACAAATTAACAACCACAGGCACCTCCAGGCAAACCTATATCCTCTTCAGGGAGAGAGAATTAGATACATACTCCCTGGGGAATTCCTGTAGGTTGTTATGGCAGGAGTAGTAGAAAAGCTTCAACTACTCTGCTGATGACTCTTTGCCCCACTCTTTTCTTCTGGGACCTCCTGCTTCTTCTGCTTTCAGCTGACTTGATGTCCTGCTAGAAAAATCATTCCTCAAATACCCTTGTTCTCTTTCCAGTTTCCGTCCCATGCTGCATCCTTTATAGTGTTTCCTTTTAGCCTTTGAAAACCTAGCTGAAGAGGCAACTCAAGGAAATCCGAATGCTTTTCTCTGCTCTCTTCCTGTACCCTGAAGACAGCCCAGCTTCCTATACAAATCTTGTGTATTACACATTAAACCACTGCCTGCTCAAGGCAGGGTTTGTCTCTGTGCTCTCTCTCTCACGCTCTCTTTGCCCTGACTCTCTGGCAGGATCAGGACACGGTACAATAATAAAGATAGGGAGTGCTTGGTTACAGCCAGTAATTTTAAACTGGAACCAAGGGAGAGGAATTAGTATTTAAATTATTTCAGTTTGCAGTTGGTAACCACATATCCTGTTCTCTTTGTGGGGGGAAAAAACCAAAACACAAAACCCAACCCTTTGTTCTCTAAGCAACATGGCAAAGTGTGTTCTTACAAATGGTGACAAAACACGCGCGATGCCCCAACCATCAGCCAAAGGGGAGGCAACATGCGAAATACAAAGGTAAAACGTCCCTGGGGGGAGAAAGTTGCTTCATTTTTTGAGGAAGGAGGAAGGCCTGTGTCCAGGAAGACATGAGAAGTGGTTTTCTTTTCCTTATAAAGTTAAAAGTAGTAATAGCAAAGTGGAGGCAAGATGAAAACTTTGGGGTCTGAAATCAGAAGAGCGGGAAGCCGCATGGTCTTTGCAGAAACAGGCAAGAAAGAAAACCTTTTAAAAGGGTCATGACAGGAGATAAGGCCAAACAAAAAACATGGCCCCTCCTTCCTGCCTCCTCCCAAACACCTCTCCCACAAATCCTGAGAGCTGAACCTCAGTTCTCTCAACTTGGTGCTAGAGACACGGGGTGTCTGCAGTGTCTGCACTGGGCTGGACCCCTTGTGTGCTACAAACAGCAAACATATTGTACACCTCTCCTCCCTAGGCCTCAGCCCTGTGTCCCTCAGAGCTCTCCCTCCCAACACCATCCACACCCCGCTGCTGCCGTGGCAGGCACGGGCTGGGTGGTGAGACCTGACATACGGTCCAAGCAATGCCTGATGTCTGCGCTACATTTGCTGAATTGAGGTCAGGCTGGAAGGTGTCTCAGGGTTTACCACCCATCATGACATGGGAATATTAGCATATATATCATTTATGAAGTATGACACAATACCTATCTGTCAGTCAGCCCATCTTTCTACCTATTTAGTCTGTCTAATCTACTTTAGCTATCTACGTTTCACTATCTCTATCAATCGTCTATTGCTCCATATTATCTAATTTCTTCCTGTCTCTCTCTCATCTTTTGCACTCTAATCTTTCTTTCTCTAGCTATACTCCCCTCTCTCTCCCTATCATCCATCTATCCACTCAAAAATCTTTTCCCCCCTCATCTCTCTAATCCCTGTTTTTAAAAATCTTTGTCCAATCTATCTCCCACTCTCTCTTTCCCTCTCTTTAGAAAAAAACCCTATCTCTCTCTCTCTTATTTCTACAGAATGCCAGGAAGCACATGGAAATGAATCCTGACGTGTTTTGATGGCACTTCCAGTGAGCAGTCTACGTTCAAAGTGATCATTTCTGAGGAGACACTGTTCATCTTTTCTCCCTATTTCCAACAAAGAGATGGAGAACAAAGGAGTAGGACAAGGAGTGCCAGCCAGCCCTCTGAAGGCCATGGGGCTGCCACTCCAAGAAACATCAGCCACCAAAGGACGTTGGAGCTGTCAGCATTCCCATCTTTTGGTCTTCCTGCTGTGAGGACAATTTAATCCTGGTCCTGCAGCATCACACAGCTATGCTGCAGGGTACTCTGGCTGTCATTGCCAATGAGGCCAGGAAACCATACAGGAGCTGCTGGGAAACCACATTAAAAAAATCAGGGCAGTGAAAGAGCAGTAATTAGCTTTTATGAAAGCCCAGATATTACTAAATGTATTTTAACTGCTTTCTCTCACAGCTCATAAAGACAGCAGCAGACCCAGATGGCTGCACAAGCTCGGGATTTGGTGTCTGTCAGTGTTCCACTGGGACAGGCTGGGCGGCACCAGGGAACAGCCCCACAACCTGTGGGAAGCAGTGGCAGAGATTTAGGAGGTGGGGCTCTGCCCACAGTCATAAATGACAGCTGAAAGCCTTGCCCTCATTAGAGCTGGGTGAAACACCCTGGGTTCAGCAGGAGCAGGAATGAGGTATTTCTCAAAGTGCCACCAACTGGCTCCTAGGCCACCAGGCCTTGTCCTGCCCGTGTGCCTATTTATTCAATAAATATTGAATAATAAATGGCCCAATTCATTATGCCAAACAGAACAGTTTTGGGGGGTCACACTATGCTTCTCAAGGACTTCAACTCCAGCCCAATGGGATGAGCATTATCCTACTGTGGTGAGAAGATGAGGCCCTAGGGTCCAGTCTCCTCACAGCCCTTGGCACAGCCCTTGGCACACCCCTTGGCAGGGGTTAGACCTTGGGCATCGATCAAAGCTGGTCCCTCTACAGGCTCATACCTCCAAGGTCAGCATAGTTCCCCAAATCAGGGCCTGGAGGTCTCCTAGAGGCATGCTTTCAATGATCTTTCCTAAACCTGGTCTTGCTACTTTCATTATTTATGTTAGTCAGTGCTAACATCTCGCTCAAAATCCAAGCCTGCTCCCCTTAAAATCCCCTCAGCAGTGCCAAGGAGAGCAGTCAGTCACTGACTTGTGGCCAAGGAGCACAGCTGGGCCACACAAGAAGTGGCCCACCAAAGACCACAGTTCAGCAGGATGTACGGCAGCATAGAAATGCGACACGGTGGTATTAATGATAATTATTCTCATTTATTATAATTATTGTTCAGTTTGAAAAAGGAGCCTGGAGCCAAGTATTACGCTAATTGGCACATTTTCTAGTTGTTATTTTAGTTCTGAAAACAAACTGGGGTTTAGTATTCTTTTTTGTTCATTTGTTTGTTGTGTTTGGTCTTTTGTTTGTTTTTTTTTCGTTCATTCCATCACATTGAAAAAGGAAGAAAAGAATCTTTTTTTCCCCCTTCTTTTGTTTTAACTCACTCGGTAAGTCTGGACTCCTCAGATGAACGTAACATTGCACACACACACACTTGGAGAAGAGAGAGAGGAGAGAGAGAGAGAGAGAGAGAGCGAGCGCTCGCAGTGGGCAGACAGACACACGCACGCGCCAGGTCAAAGAACTCTGATACAGTGCAAGAATTTTCCCAAAATGATTGGATCATCATTACCAAAAACTTGCCATAACAACACCAAGAAACAAAGAAATGTTTAAGCCACACTGTTTGACTGGGATTTTTCCTGCTTTTTTTTTTCTTTAAATGTTTGCCACACAGAGAGAAAAAGGGTTTAAGTGGTAATGGGAGAGGGACAGACACAGGCTCACAGATGTGAGCAGGAAGGGGGAAATCGAGATTGGGGTGGGAAGGAAGGATAGAGGATAGGGGGAGGGAGGGAGGGGCAGTGGGGAGTCATTTCTTAATGTTCAGGCATTTTCTTGGTCCGCCTTGCTCTCTTCTTCTTTCACCTCTTCCTGCTGGGCACTTTCAGTAGGTTTGGTTTCTTCTACAGCATCTAGTGGGGAAAGAGATGGTCCAGCGTTAGTCAGCCATGATCTAGAGCATCCTGCATGTGCACACAGCTTGATGGACTGCATGGCTTCAGGCTTCCCTCTCTCCAAAGTCACCCAGGTCTCAGAGTCCCTGGAATTTCTGCCACATGAAAAGAACATGCCAAGGTTCAGCCCAGCAGGCAAATATGTAGCTCTCACAAAACACCTTCAGCCAGAAAGCATGTGCCACTGGAAGGAGCTGCCTTGCTCACTTCTGATGCCCCAGACAACTACTGTTCATTTCATTAGGGGCACTGATTAGACTCCTGGCTAGTCACAGCTAGATCACACACCCTTTTACAGAACCCACTGACTGTACCAATCACTGTGCCCCAATTACAATATGGATACTCCCAGACAAGACTTAAAGAGAGTCACAAAGAACAAACTATACACATTTGAAGCCTGCAAGACCCAGAGGGAAAAAATTTATACCTTGTAACTCAGACTTCTCTCACACTCAACAGAGATCTAGAGAAATGTCTGTAGCCTTCAAGAATGGGAGCCTTCATCCAGAGGCTGCCACATCTCTCCAGTTTTCTAGTCTCTCCTTTCAAAAGCAAAGCTGCCCTGGGGGGAAGCACTGAGTATAACTGGGAGCTAGCTCTGCCTGTCAGTCAGACACCTTGTTCTGGCAAACCATTCACATGAGAAGTTAAAACTACTGCTAGGAGCTGTCCCCTAATGAGCTAGACAGAGGATCAGAATGCAGGAGAAGGCAGAGGCAGCCAGTAGGAACAAGGCAAATGAAAGACATGCCCCTCAAGCTGGAGTGATCTCACTCCTGGGTTCATCTGGCCCATGCCTCCTTCATTGCAGCAGGACGGATTTAATTGTCTTGGAGTTTCTCCTGCCCAGCTCTGACCAGGGTACACTAACATGTCCCCAGCCTCTTTCAGAAACAGTGCATGTACTGTGTGGATTGCTTTATACAGGACAAGGTGGTGGACCCAGGGCTGCAGAGCTGTAAGACAGAATAATGCACAAGGGCCTTAGTGCACTGTAGTGACTGGTCTGCTCCATTGCCATCTCTCCCTTTACCTCACTGGGTCCCAGTCCCACACATACAGAGCCCATGGAGAAGTCAAGCAAGCAGCAATCCAGACTTGGGATAAAGAACAGGGGAAAGAAACACTTGGAATACAGGGAACAGGGAAAAGAAACAAGCACTGAAGGAGGAGGGAGTGATGTGGGACAGACCACATGTCATTGGTATGAGACATACTGTACCCACCTCGTTCAGAGAGCACTGTGGGTTCCTTGCACAGTTCCTGGCATCTCTGATGGGCTATCAAACTACATTGTACCAGTAAATAAAATGAGCCAGGGGCTGCTCCCTGGCCCCAAGGCCGACTGGCACCACCAGCTTATGTCCATATGGCTAAACTCTCTTCTTCTCCAGAACAGGGTAGCTGTGTCTGGGGCCTGTCTGATGCAAAGCTGCTTGGCGTACACAAAAATCACACCAGGGCCTGTGCTCTCAGCCTAACAATGAGGATGTTCAGTAGCCAGTGTTTAGTTTGTGAGAAGTAGCATCCTCATACCCATGTTTCAGGAGAATGCTAACTGGGATGTGAAAATTTCCTTACTGACACCATTCATGCATTTTGGCCTGGTTCATTTGATGCCATCAGATGGCAGACTTGTATTTGCTTCTGGCAGTAGGTGCTACATTCTTATTTCCCTCGTCCCCTCAGCTCTTTTAGCCTAGGTTTTAAAAATGTTACTAAGCACCACTTCCTTATGAATCACCTTTAAGTTGTGTGCAACTTTCCATTCTGAATCATCTTCATTAAAGGCTCTGCTTCTGGACCTTCAAATACTTTTAATCTTCTGACTGCTGATTTTCTGGAAGGAAAAATTTCTATGGGAACATCCCCACAGCCTCAGCCTCTGCATCTGCAAACCTCCTGTCAGCAAAAAACATCTGTGGACTTTCCTTCCCTTGACACAGAACAGCTAAGCACGATGCTATTCAAGGACTCCATCTATATCTGGTACAGCTACCACCACAGACCAGAGACAAAATAGGCTACTGATTAAAATAGGATCATAACAAGTATCATTGGGAGGTAAAGCTTGGCCTACTTTTTTAATTTTCCTGAATGACTTGATCACTGGGAGGGAAGAGAGTCCCTTTAATGCTGCTCTTCAAGGCATTCATAGCAGGAGACACATTGAATTACGAAGCTGAGAGTAGAATCCCAGTGTGCAACCATCTACCCCTAAATATGAGTGAAAAGATTATTGTTAGCCAGCAGCAAAGTCTGATTTCTTGCATGGCTCTGACAGATTCTAGTAAGGCAGAATTTCTGGGGTTTTTTCACATAAATGGAAGATGAATGAAAGAGCAACAAAGAGACATAACGTGGCTTCAGGAGCCCAAGTCTGACACTGCTTTTCATTGTGTTTAAAACTTTTTGTGTCTTCCTATCAAAAAATATGCACAGGTTTTAGCCAGCAGTCTCACAGCCCCCTCAGGACAGGACAACAGACAGGCACATAACACAGCAAGCACAGGGATGGACAGAGAGTCACTGGGAGTCCTGCTCATCTGCTGTGCTACCAAGTCACACAGATGCCCTGGTTAATCAGCAGCTGAAAGTGGGGTCCAGCTCCTACAGTGATGAGCTCTTGACAGCATTCCAGGAAGGATGGACAGCAAATCTGCTCACACTCAAGGTGGAGGAGCTGGCAGTGATGTTGGTTAGCTCCCAGTGTTCCCATGCTGCCCTTGCTCTTAGAATAAGCAGGCAAGTTGAAACACAATTTTCTGCCATGTTCTATTCCCTGTTAACTCACCACAGTGGCAAATCTAATTTCCAGGGAGTACCCATGGTGCCTAGAGATCCCTGGCTGGCAGAGGAACTGCACAGAGGTGCCTCTCTGTCCCCATTAATGTTCTCTGGGGAGCAGATAGTGGCAGGCTGATGACTCTCTGCTGAAGAAGGCCAGAGACTGCACTGATTTCTGCCATGGATGAAATAGACTGGACTAACAAGGACCATGGAGCAGCAGGAACAATTTAAGGTCACTTCATCACACATTTAAGTCAACAGAGAGGGATCATACAACTCCAATGCTGGACTGTGCATATTCCAAGTATAAACAAGAACTCTAGCTTTTTGAATAAGAATTCTCACACAAAATTCAGTAAATCACTCTCCCTCTTTTCTCTTGAAAAGCTTTAAGGGGAAAGACTCTGTGTATGGCTACACCCTGTTAAGCTATGTCTTATTTCCTAAAAGCTTTACAAGTGCTTCAGTGATCTTTGGGATGAGGGAAAAGAAGCAACCTGGTGTTATGATGTAGTAATTAACTATACCAAGAAGCAATATCATGAAGGAAAAAATAATTCAGCATAAAAAAAAAAAAAAGAAAAAAAAAAAAAGAAAGAAAAAAAGTCAAGCAGTGGCACTGCTGAACCACAGCAGTAAAAAGAAGAGGATTCACTCTGCGCAGTGGGGGCAATGCACCACAACCCCAGTGACATCAGGGCCAGTTAACAGCAGCTTCTGATTCACCTTTCTGAGGAAAGGTGAGACATTTTATCTGACTCACCAGTTTGTTTGATGCAGGCTATTTCTGCAGCATGTTTTCTGGGCTTTCTCCAGCCTTGTTTTCAGTGTCCCAGCAAAGGAGGGCAGGGTATCCCCAGGGAGATTGCAGATAACTGTCCTGGGCATTCCATACATCAGAGAGGCCATCTCTTACACTGCTTTTTACCCAGTATTAGTCTTGATTTTCCATTTTTTTGAACTCTGGGATATCGTACCTTTGGGTTTGCAGAGGACAAATACCATTATACAGCCAGAACTGCACAGTTTGGGCATTTTTTCATTCACTTTTTACTTTGTTGCAAAGGTGACAAAAAAGTGGTTGAGAATTCAGGCCATCCCCTGCTTGAGGAACAAAAGCATTTCCTCCTGGGTAGCCAAACTTCTACCTGTCTAAAGCTGCCTCTCTTCTGAACATGTCAGCACTGTGAGATCTCCTCCTGCCTACACAATCAGAGCCCCCTGTGTCCACTTGCAAGGGACAGAACAAGCAGGAAGCAATGAGCTCTTTCTTCAGGTGGCCCTGGACTGGGGCAGCATCAATGTGCACGTGGTGACATCATGAAATGAGAAAGCTGAAGTCAGAGTGGATGGACATCTCACCTAACTCCAGATACCTACAAAGAGATGTCTTCAGCTGATCTTCTCATCCTCTCCTCCCTTCCTAATTAGTGGAAATAAATAGGACATTTCTAAGAGTCTCTTAACCTGTCTTATTTGGATGCCTACTTTAGGACAAATTGCAGCCTGGGAATATCTACACCTGCACCAAGCCAAGGTGGAGACATTCACATTTGTTCTAGAGCACTCCAGCTACAAAGCAAAAAGAAAGATCCAAACTCAGAAAATAAGAGAGTGAATGAGGAGAGGAGAGGGAGCTGTATTATAAAGCAAAAAAAACCCCCAGCTTGAGGAGAGGGGGGCAAAACCAAATTCAGTCCTGAAGGGAAAAGCAAGAATGGCTAGGTCAGAAAGCTAAAAAAAAATCACCTCAAACTAACAACAAAACCAACCTAGTTTGTGCTTGCAATGACCATCCTTACAGTTCTTTTAATGCACACCAGTCATCACTTGCACTCTTTGTGGTCACTCCAGTCCTGTGGTTCCACCCTTCTAGCTCTAAGATTTTAGTCTGCCTTTTTATTTCAATCTTTTCTGCAGTCCAGATCATCTTATAGCATAAAATAATTTTGCCAAAGAGACAGTGACCGGAGCTGCCACTGTTCTCACTTCCATTCAGCTCTCTGGACGGTGCAGTCAAGTTGAGAAACCTTTTGGGCAGCCTTGGACAAACCTTAAGCCATCACTGCAGAATTGTTTAAGGGTAGAGCTGCACGGTGGGAGAGGCTGATGTGTGTTTCCAAGCTGAAGGGCCTGTGTCAAGGAGAGGCTTTATACCTAGAGCTCCATATGGCACCTGCTGGGAAACATCATGGAAGAGTAACATGGAATGAGATACAGAGCCTTGCTGCAATAGGGTCTTAAAGAGCTCCTGCTCCTCAGCCCTCCACTTATCTCCTGGAAAGGGTGAGAGTCTTGTCTGCGAGCCCTGCTGGGGGAGCAAATGCCTGGAACATGTGCAGCTCTGGTTGCTGTGGAGCTGAGGCAGGCACGCAGGCAGCAGTCCTGCTGGATGGTGGTGCCTCCAGCTGCCTCTGCCGACACTGTGCTCTAATGGCTGAGCGTGCAGGCTCCCCTCCAAGTCTCTCCACTGCCCTACATTAGTGAAATTAGGTTGAGTGGATTTCCGGGTAAAACACTGTCTCTTGGGACCTGCCCAGCTCCTGTCTGACTTGCCAAGATTAATTAAATCAGAGCAGACATCAGCTTATGACCACAGCGGCAGCAACCTCTCTGATGATCATTTCTTTTGTGACTGGTGGCTTGGGTTTTGTTTTTCTTTTTGTCTCTATTCCACTGCAGATCTTTAAATTACCACAGCCAATGCCAAGAGATGAGAAATTGCACAACACTCTGGGATTCTAATACAGAGGCAGAGATTTTGCTTTTGCTGCTTTCTCAGTGTTTGCATAATTATTGCTGATCTTGATTGTGTAGCTAGAACTCTCCTGTGCATTCACAGTGAAGAACTGCCCAAATCTACTCAGACGCTGCTCTCTCTAGCATTTGTCGTGCTTCCTCCTTTCTCTGTCCTTTGCCAGCTACAGCTTGGGCAGGGATGGAACTGAAAACCTGTTCCTCATCCAGTCGTCACTCTACTTCCGAATATTAGTCTGGGCTTTCCTGTCCTGTTATAAGCAGATCTCACATGACCCAGAGATGACTCTACTTAATTTTTTTTTTTTTTTTTTGAGGATAAGGAGCACTGGAAAGCCTCATTTAAAATCCCTGCCCTGAGCATCTCCTAGTTTTAATGACATTTGGATCCAGATTTGGATCCAGGCTTCACAGCTTGATTCATCTGTCCCAATCCATCTGTCCTTCTAGCCAGCCAGAAGTCTATTCCAGGCAGACGATGGTAGGTCTGAGACTGCTGAAACAAGACACACTTCAGGTTCCGAGCTGTTGCTTACACAGTTCTCTTTCTGATCCATGTTAGCCCATTGCAGTCAGCCCTATTATGCATCATATGCAGAGCTAAAATCCTTCACCCTCCAGACTTACTGCTTCTGAAAACTGGTTGACTTATGCTGTCCCAGCTAAACACCAAGAAATGAAGGAATTGGGTTTTTCACAGAAGTAGCTGTGTCTGGTCCAGGGTACTGACTTGTATGATTTCTCCCAAATCCCTGGTGAATCCCTCACTCAGCAGAGACAGACCCATGGTACTGATTCCTGTGAGCCCTGGGGATCCTGGTGAGCACATGGCACGAGGGAGATCTGCAAATCCTTGGCACACCCTGCAACAAGTTGGTGGGGATGAATGTCCCCAGTGCAAGTAGCAGGCAGTAGGTGCAGGGAAGTCACCTAATAATTACTGGAAAGGAGCAAGCAAGTCAGCCTGTTAAGGTTGAAACAATAATGCTGATATGGCCCCAATACATGGTAGCTTGGGCCTCCTATTCCTGTACCACCTCACCTTTTTCCAGAACCATATAAGAATTGTTCAGTTGCCCTAGCCCTGAGGAATAAAACCCAAAAAACTAAAACTTCTGCAAGTCCCATAGCTGGTAACTTTGGTCCCAGCTTGGATATCTGCCTCTTTTTCTGATCCTGCTAAACCCTCAGAGGACAGCCATACACAGTTCTGTCACCTCAGCTGCCCTTGCACTTTGTCAGGGTGAAGAGCCAGTGGCTTAGGGATTTCCTTCTCATCCCACCCCATGCCCTTCTCCCTCCAGCACCACCATGGAAATCCAAGCCTGCACTGGCATCCATGTGTGCGGTAGAGGGAAAGGGAGGGAATGGTGGGAGAGCTGCTTAGGGTGTGCAGCAGTGGGGAGGGGGTGTAGAGGGGAGTCAGGCTCACAGCTCCATTGCAAAGCATCTTTCACAGTGTCTAGACACCAGCTGCTGGGTTGCCGAGGAAACTCCCCAACTTAGCTGAGGGAAGGGAGCATTGAGGTCTCCAGAGAAATGGGAGTGATGGAGGAAGAGGGTGGGGAGAGAAAAGGGAGGATGTTCCTTGTGAATGTGAGGTGTTAACCCTGTTAGAGCTACATTTGCAAATATTCTTCCATCTTGGAGAACAGGAAAGAAGCAGCTCGCTTTCTTCCACTGCTGTTTCTTTCCCACATCCATGGATGCAGCCAGACATGGAAGCTGAGAAAAACTACATGCCTACTGCTGACTGTTCATTTATCACTGCCTATCACCAGCACTTTTGTCCCAAACTCCCTTCCTGCTGTACCCAAAACTGGGCAATTTAAATCCAGCTACAACTGGAAGAAGTGGATAGGTTTTCAGACAGCAAGATCTCCTTTAGCAAGGCCAGTCCCTTGGCCACTGTCACACTACAAGCAAAAGCAGCTGCAGAGAGGACAGAGTGCTCCACCTGGCAGCAGTGTCATCTGTCACAGTGCTTCTGTGGGGATGCTCTGTGGCACCAGAAAGTGGTGGACAGGTGGGAGGCTGCGTAGTACGGTGGCCAAAGGCAAGGTAAAGGAACTCTTTCAGGATGAGATGCCTTAGAGGCAGATATTTTATACTGGCATTGAGTGGCCTCCTATGAAACAGCATCAAAGGTGCTGTGACCTCAGAGGTGTTGTGACCTCAACAGACCTCTACCAAGGTTCCATGGTCTTCACAGCCAGGGAGCTTGAAGGGGAGAAATGGGAAGTGACTTGTGCAGGGTGTCCCCAGCCATCAGCTGGGATCAGAGTTGATCTGATGAACAATTTAGGCGCTCAGCTGTCCTGATGAACCAGAAGGGCTCCCTCCACGAGTGGTTCCAAGCTACCATCCCCTCTTTCTCCTGCATTCATTACTTCACCTGAGGAAAACCTTAGAAAAAAATACCCATAAGTTGTTCTTTACTCCTCTTCTCCCCTGCCCCTGCTGATCTCACATAGATCCTGCAGACCAGAAAGGGTACTCTTTAAATCTTTAAATACCTTATGATTCAAAGAGCTTGAATATAGAGGTTTTAACTTCCTTCCAGCTGTGGAATGTAATAGTTGACAGCTGCTCTTGGCACGTGTATTGGAAAACAGGATGTCCCTGTCTCATGCAACAGCATTTTTTTGTGTCACCCATCTTTTCTCCCTTGCTGGTTTAAGTTCTGGAGGATGGTTTAGAAAGAGAGTGCATGTGAGGGGACAGAGGAACAAGGTCTTTCTAAGACACATGCATTTATTCTTTAGCTTCTTTAGAACAACTGCCCTATGAGATTATAGGGGAGAAATCAGAAGAAAGATAAGAAGAAATGGAAATACCCTGAATAGATATAGGCCAATTGAACTTTACTGAAGTGACAAATAGATTGTTCTACAGCCAGGACATTCCTAGCAAAGTAATTAATTCAGGGAATGAAGCTTACAGCCCTTTGGGGATGGAGGTTTGAATTTGGAGAGGCCAAGCAGATGCACAGAGAATAGGACAGCAAGTGACAGAAGTCTGACAGACAGATCAGGTCCTCAGAGGTCTGCCCATCTCACAGCTCTGCTGAGAAGTCTGGCAATGGTGGTAGGATGAGTAAGGGGATAAAAATGAACCTGAAACTGTGGCAGACTGCTGGCATTCATGCACTGCTGATCCTGAAATAAAGAGGGTTAAGAAGAGGAAGGAAACGTGCAGAGCATTAGAGCCTTTGGGTTCTCCATCTACAGCTCCCACCTCCTCACACAGGACTGACTGTGAAGCTCTTCTCCTCCCCTTCCCCAGCAAAACTGGCTAGGGAAAAGAAACTAAAGGAGGAAATCTTCTGTAATTGCGGGAAAATGGTCTAGAAATTCCTTCAGTGCATCCAGAATTAATGTGCCGCTCCTCCCCTCGTACTCCTCCCCCTTCAGCTGTCGGTGGCAGGAAAACAAATTGCTGCAGCCCTTACTACAAACCATGCTCCCGCCTCCCTTCCCCCAGCCCAAAAGACATGTGCCATTCATAAGCTGCCTGACTGCTGGTCTCCATTATTAAAGCCTAGAAGACTGATAAATTGGGGATTCATGGAGCCTGCAAGCCTCCAACAACCACATTGCCATGGAAACCAGAGGCAGCCTCCATCTCCAGCAGAAATGATATTGATCTAGCTGAAGGCAGGGAATTACAATCAAGGGGAGGATATAAAATGTCTCTTTTTCTTCCCTTTGCCATCCTCCCATTTCGAGTTTAAATGAAGGAGAAATTTCATTTAGAGATCATTAGTTTGTTTCTGTCCATCATCATACACCAAGGCTCTGCAAATTGGATGCTAAAATTATTAAATGCCTGTTGTCAGGCTTTCCACAGCCATCTTCTTGATAACTGTACCCAGCAGCTGCAACATCAACACCACCAGTTCTTTGCATCAAAGAAATTACTAGTATTTCTCAAACGCACGGCTGGTGCACACCCATAGAATCCCAATGTGTTTTGTGCAGGATAATACACAGGCTTGCTCTCCAGAAGGCAGTTTAGGCTTCATGCTGTACCCAGGGAAACTCCTGGGAGCCTTTGCTTTTCATTTCATCAGGAGGAGGCTTGAGAGCCCAGACATAGGAAGAGGCATTTTGAACTGCAAACACTTGTGGGAAAAACCCCATTTTGAGACATCAGAGCGGCGTTTGTGGTGCAGAGCAATTCTCCCCTCTTCTTTAAATCCCTTGTCTGGGACTGCTGAACAGCTGCTTTCCTGAGGATGGAAAGATCAGAAGTCACAGTGCCTGTCCTGCAAAACTGGGTAGGCAGCAGGCACTTTCCTCAGATTATATAAAGGCCAGATCCTCCTGGTTTGACTTCAGGCGAGGGGTTGGGCTGTGTAGTCATTCCTTCTGCCCCAAGAAATCTGTGAACACAGGTGTGTGATGCTTGCCCAGTAAGTGGTCAGCTCCACGGGAAAGGAGTTGTAGGGCAGCCCTGAGCCTGGCACTGGCCATTTTCAAAGAGCCTAGCTATATAGCTAGGAAGGAAGGAAGGAGTTGTCTGGAAAACGTCTCATGAGTGCTCTTATTGCCAGCACCAGTCTTCTCTGTGAAGGTGGCGGCAGTTTGCATCAGTAATTCTGATTTTAATTCAAATTTGGCAAGCTCTGTTTTATTTTATTTTTTGACCAGTTTTGAGAGCTGTTTCTCCCAGTTGGAGAGGGACTATTGAGTCTCTGAACTCTCTGAGTGCTGAGCCAAGCGAACCGATGCAGCTGTCCCGCAGTAGCCATCTCGGTTTAATTGGCTTTTCACAATAACAATTCCATCAGGCAGATAATGAATTCAGCCATGACATGAGGGCACTTGGTGGGACAGCTGCAAGTGCTGGGGAGACCACCTAGGGGCACAGCCAGGCAGCCCCATGCCCTGTGCACAGCCAGCTGTGCCATAGCCAGGATGCACCACCTCTCTGGAGCAGCAGGAATGTCTGAGTTGTCAATAGCTCCTCAGTACTGTCCATTATGGTGGAAAAAAGTACCCTTACAGGGGGCTAAGACAGCCCTTTGCTGAACTAGTCTGCAGTGACAAGGCTTCTTTTCCTCATCAAAGGACATTTTCCTTGGCCCTGACTCAGCTGTGGGACCATGCAGTAGCTGCTCCTCCACAATCTCACGTGCACCCAAAGTCTGCCATGAAGCCTGGATCTGCACAGGTCCATGGAAGCTGCTAGTTACCACAGCTTCCACGTGCAGAGTTTACATGTTTTTGGCCAGGGTGGAGCAGCCCATAATTTTGGCTAAGGACCATAATTTTGACAACAGTGGTCACCAGGAGAGGGCCTGATATGAGGCATGAACTCATGAGGCCTGAGCTGCTCTGACATTGCTCTGAAATTGCACTGAGGCATAGGAAGTGGCACCCCACCATTTTGTGGTCTTATTGTCTCCTCCTGCTGATTTTATTTGCTATAAAGGTCCTTGGCTCGGGTCTTGCCTGCTGGTCACAGAGCAATATTGTGAGGTATCCATGTGAATGAACACGTCTCTCTTACTCTCTTCCTCTCCTGCTGGAGCTGTTCCACTTCCATAAACCATTAAATATTTATTGGGCCAGAGGAAAACATTGACTCTGTAGACCAGTGGTGAGGGCACTCATCTGGAATAGGGGAGACCAAATGCCACATCCTGGCTCCAGCAAACAATAAATAATTTATACAAAGTGGAAAAGCTCCAGCAGGAGGGATCAGGGGAAAATGTGTCCAGCAGCCCAATGGCTCGCTTGCAAAGCTCAGTGGATTTCAGCTTCCTAGCATAAGGCTTCTGTCCCATTCAGGGAGGACCTGACCCTCACATGCTGGCTACTCTAAGAGCAGGCAAAGATTTTCCTACTACTTCATTCTAAAAATCCCATAATTCATGGTAATGATATATAATATGTTTGGGTTTGAATAATTAAAGGGTCCTTTAATGAAAAAAAGATTATCACAGAAAAATTCCAATCTATCAGGACTCAGAAGCCCTGCACAACTGTGGTTTGAAATGTGATCAGGCTTATCTCTTCTGTTTGGCAGAACCATGTCCATGTGTTTTGCTAGAAATGAGGCCAAGAAGTAGTTGCATGCTACATCAGTTAGGAGCATCTGGAATTTTCTTCTTCTTCCCTGATGTAAAAATCAGTGACTCCATCCATCTTTCTTGTAGTCATTTGGCTTCAGCAATGTAAAAGGTTTCTATCTTGAGGCAGAAAAAACCATTTTCTTTCTCATTTTCTGTCTCTTTATTGAGAGCAGTGAACAGTGCTGGGTTAGTGTCTCTGGAGACCAAAGTCTGCTGCTCAGCAGCAGTGCTGAGCATTTCCTCCCTGTGCCTTCCTGGTGGGCCTCAGCTGTGTTTGGGAGAGGATGTCTCATGGACAAGAGGTCAAGCTTAGTCCAAACAGGCACCATGCCTGGCCACACTGCTACGTCTCCCAACAAAGGCTTGGCAACAGTGCTGGGATGGCTTTGTGGAAACACATCTGCAACCCCAAAGATAGGCTTAAAGGCAGGTGCCAAACCTGTTTGCAGTGTTTGAACAGAGTTGCAAGATCAAGGTGACACTCATGCCTCCTCGCTGTTTGGCAATAAAGAAGTTACCTCCTTTCACCACCTGGATCCCTGGTGTACCTGTTGAGTAATGGACTGTGAATGCAGACAAACGGCCAGACAGAATTGCTGCTCCTATGAACTGTAGGAGCCCTACTGAAGGTAAACTCACAGCAGCCCTCTGATCAGATCCCATGAATGTGGGGGATTTCCACCTCTTCTGGAAGCAAGGGAAAGCAGAGGACCAATGTTGCAAGATTGCACGGAGTGCCTTCCAGGGGGACAAACATAGAGACCATTTGTAAGCAGATCTAAGATTAAGACAGATTCCTTCAACTCACAAATATTTCTGAAGGGGGGCAAACCTAATCCCGGGCTTCGGTCTCCTCTGACATATTCCTCGTTTCAGCACTGATGACCAGAGGTTATTCTGAACTGTCTGTGACACTGAGGCTGAAATCACAGGAGAAATTCTAGCCTTGCATAAGCAGAATAGGTAACACAGGAGGTCTAAACTGGAAT
Organism: Agelaius tricolor; assembly: GCF_023055355.1. Lineage (NCBI taxonomy): Eukaryota > Metazoa > Chordata > Aves > Passeriformes > Icteridae > Agelaius > Agelaius tricolor. The sequence goes on from NW_027269269.1 coordinate 26,216,132, forward strand.
ACATACACTTTTTTTTTTCTAAACCCACACTCAGTGAGGGAATGGAGTCCCATATGAATGTGAAAACTAGACTGTTATGGACTTAATCCACACAAGCTTACATTCACACCTCCCTGTTAGAGGCTTGTGTCATTTACAAATCAATGTGTGCCCCAAGCTTTTAAGAACATCAAAGAGGTTTTTACAAGTACTTACAAGTACTTGCCACCACCCCAACTTTAAATTACTTCTACTTTATTCTATCTTTTGTCTCTTCAAGTGGTTATTAAGCAAAGTCTTTGAAACATTTTTCACAGCAGCAAAGACAGTTTTGTCAAAGTCAGTAGCACTGAGGAATGCTCCTGTATAATGGTGACAGCTCTTGTTCCTGCTCTCATATCCCCTTCCCTGTACCTGCAATGCATTATCAGATATGGTTCTGTACCATTGCACCCACTTCAGCATTGGGATTTGGATGCTCTTCCAAATGTCAGAGAGATTTTCTTCTTCATTAAGCCCTGGAGGTTACAGGTAATGTCCAGTTATCATTACTAGCATTACCAATTACTGTGTTTTGCTGAAGGAAGATGGAGAGGCTGAATAGTGTCTTCCACCTTCTGCTTTCTTTCATAATGAAAGGAGGACTCATTTGCTATTGCCTCAAGGTACAGAGGGGAAGTCTGTCATTCTTTGAACACTGGCTAATTGGGACCTTATGACCTTTATCTAAGACTTATTTGCATGAAGCACTGAGTCTCACTTTTCTGGTCATTAGGGGAACAGCCTTTTCCTTTACATCCCTGGACCCTGTCCAGCTTTCCATAGCTCTTTTCCGGACTACACTGGCAAAGGGCAGGTGTCCAAGGTGGATTCCTGACTGCCAGGACTTCAGCTGAGATTTTCCGCTCTGTTCCAATGTCCCATGCTGACACTGATGTAGTTAAGGACACAGCAAGAAAAAAGAAACATTTCACCAATTCACATTTGGTGATTATATAACCAAGGCTCTTAAATGGTACAGGCCATTAGAGCTAAAGGATATGTAAAGGGAGCCTTTGGCAGGGAATACAGAAGTAGGAAAGAAGTCACAGTTCTAGTAACCTGCAAAACCAAACTGGACTCTTCTTCAAAGAACAGCAAAGCACACAATAGCGGTACTCTCCAGCAATTGGGTTTCCCACATGCATTATTTTTAATATCTCGTCTATTTTCTGCCTGAAAGATATGCAGAGAGGAAAGCTAGGAAATGAGGAAGCCCTTCTTTAAATCAAGCTTGCAGCATGAATGTAGTCTTGAGAAATACTGTGTCTAGAAACCTGTTCAAATTGAGCTTGTGTAATATGGTCTTTCATAGGTCTATTGCAGGTCCAGAACTGGAGGTGGAAACTATCCCACAGAGCTGATGCCAGTGGCTTGACTTGTAAGCCTTCTGTCACTGCTTACATTTTCCTTGGTTCTCTTGGCCACTGCCCAGTCTCACAGAACATCATATGGCTACATAAAATATTTCAGTAGTGTCTTTACAAAAAGAGTCATTGCAGTCATCTGTGCTCATACAGTAACTGTCTGCAAAAAGGAAAGAGACTGGTGTGTGCAAGGACTAGGATGAGGAACAAAACAGAAGAAATAATGCCCTTTGGAAATGTGTAAAAAGTTACAGCTTTTTTTGGACTAATGTGAAGACTATCTGTCATTCCATCTCATAAAATAGATTTGCAGATTTGAAGGGAGTGCAGAGAAAAGCAACAGAGCTCTTTAAAAGCATGGAAATAATGTAATATAAAAAGCAGTTGAAAGCACTGCTTGTGTTTTCTTCAGGAAGGAGATGAACAGCAAGGGCTATGAGCCTATGCCCTCTGTGCATAAATGCATACTGTATGATGCTATTTACCATAATCAAAGGCATGAAGTAGGACTATCACAAGCTTTTGCTGTTTCTGTGACATAGCACGAGTACAGAAAGATATTTAAGGCAATGGTGGCCAATTTGTCACTGAACTTTATGGCCATTGTACAGTTGGTTGGAGTTGGGAAAGCTGTTGATACTTAATCAGATATTTTGTGTGCATACACACACACACATATATGCCATACAACACCACAGTTATATTTAGTATCAAAAGAGAGAATACATCATGCTTTACCTGTTAAACCAGGTCTTAGACAGTAGAAGACAGGGATGAGTCCCAACAGCAGAGAAGGAGTTTACCCTGGATCTGCCCATAGCAGTGCTTTGTGCTGGCCACAGAGAGCAGTGCAATAAATGGATGTTAGCTCTGACCTAGATTGGCAATTTCTGTGTTCCTCTACCAGTTATTTGCATGGATCCTTGTGAGTGCAACTTCACCTTGCCAGAGTCTATGAAATTTCCACGGAGATTGGAAGTGATCACTGCACTGACATTGATAATCCAGTATTAATGCACCTATTAAATAGCTCTTGAGGAATGTCTAACTAATCTGACTGTGCTAATCTGGTGAACTTTACAAATCCTTTTTCTCTGCATGTGGCAGTCATCTGTACCACAGAGTCAGTATTTCTACTTTTGAGTTTCAACTCCCTGGAGCTGTAAATCCCAGCTGATATTCTGCAAGCTCATATGTATCTGAAAAGTCCAGCCTACTTGATCCTAGTGTAAAGAGATGACACTGGCAGTGGTGCAGAGCACTTCTGGCATCTACAGCAAACAGCCATCAGTTAAATGTCACTGTCTATCTGTCCAGACTGTCCACAGGTCTGCTATTTGAGCCTTTCTCAGCAGAAATTTTGTTTATCATTTATGACAGAAAGCCTTCTTCCCATGGAGCATATTCCGAAGATGATCTGAATGCAGATGCAGTGGGCCACTGTGGAAAACATCATAATGAGAGTGATTTAGAGCAAAATCTAGGTGGAGTTTGACCACGGGCTCTTGGCTGTAGAGAGCCATGTATTAGCATGAGTGACTACTCTACAACATGGCACACACTGTGACACTGGCAGGCATTGCCCTAAACAATGTCACCTGTACATGTGGTTTGGAAGAGCAACAGCTGTAGCTGCCAACCAGAAGGGGTGAAAGATTGCTGTCACCTTTCCTGTAATTTGCAGCCTTCACAAAATAAGCAGTGACTCCAGTAACCAGACTTGAGTGTCCATGCAGTCCTTACTGAGTTCCAGAAGTACTGGTACCTCTTAGGTATGAAGGAGTGATTACCTTGCTCTCCTCAAGGGGCCTTTTCCAGAGCTGGCTCACACCAACTGGGAGGTACAGTAAATATGCTTAATGTCACCTATGATTTCATTAAAAAAGGTCAAGTACTGCTTTACCACTGGCCCACTAGTGCAGTTCCCACCTCTACGAGGCAAACTGCACCTCATTAGGAACAGCAGACCCGAGGCTTACAAGGGACAAGAGACAATATTGCACTGCAATAGAGGAGGAAATTCTGCACCTGTATCAGGTTATGTGTAAGCAAATTGTGACATTCCAACCTGCCCCTCATATGGATGTTTGCACCAATGCAAACCCAGCTATGAAAGAGGCGATGTTTATACCCATGTAGACACAATGGAAAGAATAAAATTTCAGAGCAACTTGGAACTAGACACAGACTTCATACTTCAGCATGTGTCAGGCAATCTAAACTGCATTTATATAGTCTTTACTTTGTTGCTAGAGTAGCACTACACACCAAAAAAAATGCTTCCATGGTTGCTTAGAGTTGCTCCCTCTGGGGCAGTCATGGAAAGACTATTGTATTTGCATTGCTTCTTTGGCTACCAGGTGTAGCAGCAGAGATAAGCTCCCTTGAACAGGAATGGCTGTGAGGTTGTTCTGCCTCATGCCAGCTACTCATGAGTCAAGGCTGAGATTCCAAGCCACACAGCTGCAATCTCTCGCATAGTGCAGGTTGCACGTTCTGGCTGCTACAAGACAATAGACAGACTCCCTTTCCAAATCTTTATACAGCCAGTGCTCCCAAAGTGCAGCAAGTATTGTCCTTCCATCAATATGGGGATTGAATTGAAAACAAAGAACTGATTCAACTGTGAACCATGAAAAAGGATCCACAGAGACTTGCTCCCTCTGAGGAAGTGAAGGGAAGATGGTGCCTCCCAGTGCTCCTTGCTTGCAGGATACAGGGCCCTGGGGGAACTGCTAGCCCGCTTACATGCAAAGCACTTGTCACCTGCCTGATTTTTCATTTCAGCTGTGAAGCTGCTCCATTGTAAAGCTATGTCATGAAGCAGGAAAAGCATTCTTCATTTCCCAACAAAAGAGGATCCGTTTGTTTCCTTAGGCACAATTTACTCTTTCACATTTCTGGGCTTTGTATTCTTACCTGACAATCTGGGAGTGCTTTGATGTGACAGCCAACCCAATTTGGAGGTGAGACTTGAAAACTTGTGAAAAGTACAAATCGAATCTAACACTGTGTGACATTCACCTCCTCTCCTCTCCAGGAGGACATCATAGCTCCTCTTCTTCCATAGTCTGCTGTGCTGGATGCTGATCTCATTTCACAGCTGCACTACCAGACTCTTTCCAGTAACCTTCATGGAGACTCTCTGGATTTAAGCCCATGCAACCACGACTAGAATGAGTCTCACTTCCTCATCCATATGTAATGTATAAATTCCCCCCATCACTTTTGGATTTTGTCCTGTTGAGTACGTTGGCATCTAAGGGAGCCTATCTAAGCATAATATCAACACCAAAGAGCTAAAAGCTGGATCCTAAGAAGAAAACCTATAAATCTAAGTCTTGACAAGGATGCTCAGATGTCAAGATAACTTGTTGGCATTCCCACCATCCACCAAAAGACATGAAGAGGTTTGAGAGATCATCCTTCTTACATCAATTCTTCAATGCCACTGAACAAAGCCCACTGACTCATTTTATGCCTTACCCACATTGGAATCCATCTCATTTTTACTTTTACATACACTGAGGATAGCTTAGGAACTGCCCTACTGTATTACTGGGAATGCCTGGGGTCCCAGAACAACCACCATTGGATACAGGACAATTGTTTGAAGCCATTTTCTAGGCCATTACCAAAAGACAGATAGAGCATGTAGAACTGAGTAACAAGGAGAGAGGTGAGGACTGTCAGGGGAATTACTGACTGGTACAAAAAACCACTCCCCACTCCAGAAATATTAAGCATTAAAAACTGTGCAATGCTCTTTATCAGGTTAGGTATTGCTTTCCCCACACCCTGTCTTTTTCTGCCCTGCCCTTAGATAAAGGCAAAAATCCCTCCTGGGTATGAATTAAATGCCCTCGTCTTTTGTTTTGCTTGCACCAGGGAAGGTATCAACAGATAGCATGGTACAGCCATTGTAGTAAAATTCAAGGCAGATGAGCATCACCACCCCAAGGCAGCACGGTCGGCACGCCTCAGGGTAGTAGCAGCCAGGCATGCCATGGCAACCAGCCAACTGGTGACACTGGCCAGGAGCCAATTAGATTTATTTTTGGCAGCCTGATACTGCACACTTCTGTGCCAGTCTTCGATCACAGAAACGATAAGAGGTGACCTTTGAAGGCCAAGGGGACAGATGAAGCTGAAAGAGGATCTGTCCCTGGGCTGGAGGAGCACTGAAGTGGCAGATGTCCCCTCTTTCATGAATGACCATCACAGTCACACCAGCAACCACCAGTGCTGTGTTGGCTGGGGAAAGACTGGGAGAAAGGTTGAGACCTGGCAAATGTGTTTAAGTCTATGGAAAGAGTAAGTAACAAGAGAGACAGAGAGCTTTAAAGATATGAGAGACTAACAGGAGGAAGATGGTAAAAAGAAAATACAGGCTTTCTGTCAGGAAATATTTCCTGTCTGTGGAGACTTTTGTCCTGTGATGATGCTCTTCAGAGGAATATTCTGTATTGCAGAGCACAGCCTGGAATCCTCAGAGAGATGTACAAGGAGACCTATTTAATCTTTTTTGCATTTCTTTCTTGGATGACTCTGGGGTCACTTAGCCAGCTGTTCAGGTTTGTGACTGGAAGGCTGATATCATACTGGAATAGGAATTCAAGAAAAATCTATATTCATTAACATTTTAAAGAGGCTATCAGCTTGACTCTGGCCACGCACCTTCCATGTTTGCTTTCTGCAAACATTGCTAAGCTTCAGTGTTACTGCATGCATACTGAATAAGTATAAATAGATGCATATACTGGTTTTGAACACTCGATCACTGAAAACTCATTTTTAAATATATATTTGATTGCAGATTTTCTAGCTTCCTCTGTTGGCTAGATGTTTACATAAGTGATAGTATCACGTGCAAATGCATATTAAATTGTGCATTTTAAATGGCCACTTCAAATGATGTGTCCATGAATGGTTGGCCACTTTAAATGATGTTAAGACCAACAAGAGCATGGGGAGGATATCTGAAAATGATTCAGAATATTGTGTGAAAATAAACTATTTTTCCATGAGTTCCACTATTTTTTCAAAACAGTCAAAATAAATGAAAATTAAAATCAAATAGCTTGCTACTATAAATTTCCTACCTCCCTCCATTAGAGCAGATTAATCTAAATAAAAATGGAATATCAATTCAAAGCAGAATCATTATTGCTTAGGAAAAAGGCATCCTAGGTATTAAATAACAGGGAATTAGCATTTATTATCCTGTGTACAGAGGACCACGAAACACTGATTCACACTGACCTATTCTTGCCGTTGATGTTTATACCTTTGCCCAAGTATAAAACCAACACAAGTACAGCATGCAACATAGCAACTTACATTTCACTAATCACTAAACACATTTATGTTGCCACCTAACTCATCATATAAAGTAAGAACAAAGGACTGAAGACTTGGACAAGAAAAAGCAAACCTAGACAATTCAATTCCAAGGCTTATTTCTAGAAACTTCTAAATAAGGAGAAGTAAAACCAGCAACCCTTTGTAGTTATGTACAATCAGTTCAGACTCATGCTCTTGAAGGCTGCTCCCCTTGCCTATCCCTTAAATCACAAATGTCCTGCATTAGTTCCTTTCCCAGTATTTGTATTTTTGTATATCTGTTCTTCCCTATCTGTCCATTTTTGTTGAGTAGGAATAGACTTGCCTGAAGCCCCAGGTTAGTTATGAAGCTTGGAAGCCTAATTGGAGAGTGGGAGGTGCAATCTGTGGAAGAGTAGTGGTCCAAATGAAATTATGGAGGAACATCTGTAAGTACAAGACTGGTTGCCGAGGCTCTCTAGAATTTACATCAGGCTGTTTATGACCATCAAGGTGGTATGCAACATTTTTCTCCAACAAGCTAATGAATGCAGGCTGCCCTGTACAACAGAGTAGTTCATAAATGTGAAGGCCAGTTTTGCTTGGTACTGCCTCTTAACTGAGTTTCATGCAGAGCCTACCTCCAATGTTACCTTTTCTTTTTTTGTTTATGTTCTATTTCTTTTATAAAATAAGAAAGGTCAAGAACAAGAGAGGAAAATATCCTCAGATCTTTGATTCATTTTCTACTCAGCTCAGTATCACAATTTATAATAAATCCTACTTTATGGCTTTTAAGTGTCATACGTTTGTCAAAAAATGTCCACTTTTGCCTCTCAAAACTCTTCACCCCTTCCCAGGGGAACTGATTAAGCAGATTTGCACTTGGTCAACAGCGAGGAATTGCAAACGTCTCCTAGAGTGACTTCTCTCTAGAGGACTTCACCTCCTAGGGGACTTCTTCCTCTCTTCTCCCCTCACTTACTGAGCTGCCAGGGCCCTTAATCTTTCCTTTCCCTATCTGATTCTCTTGCTACCCCTGCCTGAATTAGCTGACACGTCTAAAAGCTTGATGCAAGCTTGCATGGCATGGGGCACTCCAAGTAGAATGCAGTAGAAACCCTACAAGTATGGGTGTGAATGAAACTATAAGCACTGCTGATAAGATGTTCCTGATTAGGATGTGGTTGTACTGAGAATCTCATCCATACAGATGGAAACAGATGGAAGAAAGACCCTTTTGACTTCATGACCATCCCACCAGCAAGGGCTCCTAAAGTATGGGAGAGCTTTTGTCTTGTGAGATTTTCAGCTAAAATTGGAAGCCTCCAATGACCTGGCCAATTTGCCCCACTGGAGCTGTCTGTGCTAGTGTGACTGAAAAGGTTCATCACTATCTTTAGCATATGCAGAGCTTGGGGAGCTCTCCCTCCAGGCCTCCCAGCTGGCAGACACTCTCCTGCTGCCATGGGAAAAAGGGCTGATGGCACCTCCATCTAGAGGAACAGGAACCTCAGCAGGAGCTGCAGTATTTCCAAAAGCTGACTGGAAGCAAGAAAGAGGGTGTTAAGCAAGAAATTCAACTCCCGCACCCCAAAACACTAGCCAGGGGATTCCCTCATTAATTCTTAATCTAGTCCCCACACCAGTTCTTGCTCCCAGGAGACCGAGGGAGGTATCCATTTCTGGAGAGGCCCGTTTCCTAGCGAGGCACCACTCACCTGTCTTCTCTTCGGTTTGGCTGCTCTCCACTGTCTCCATTTGGGGTTGCGCTGTTGCCTTGGCAGTAGCATCCTCTGCGGCAGGGGTGGTGGTGGCAGTGGTGTCAGCAGCAGGCACGTCGGCTTGTTTAGGCTCCTCTTTGTCTTGGGCTTCGTCAGCCTTCAAGGACGGCGAGTTATCAGTGGAAGCTTTAGTGGCACTTTCCCGTTCAGGGGCAGCGGCAGCAGCGGTCTTTTCCTCTGAGGAGGCAGCGGGAGTGGCAGCCTGTGGGGCTGGCTGCTCTGAGCCCGTGTCGGCGGCTCCGTCTCCTTTTTTCTCCTCCACTGGCGCGCTGCTGTCTTTGCTGCCCTCCTCCTGCTGGGCACTGTCAGCAGCGCCTGCTTCTGTGGCAGCAGGAGCCTCGCTTTCTTTGTTCTCGGCCGCTCCACCAGCAGGGCCTTCCTCCTTCTTGTCGGCGGCATCAGTCTCAGATGCTGGGGCATCTCCCTTCTTCTCCCCCTTGAGCTTTTTCCTCGTTATGTGTCCGCGGAAGCTGGCCTGGATTTTGGTGGCTGCCTTATGAGCTTTATCTTCTGGTTTGATGCCATCTTGCTCAATCTTTTGGTCTCCGTCCTCATTTTTTTCAACCTTTGAAGAACAAGGGAGGAGGGCAGAGGAGAAAAGAGGGAGATAAATTAAGATTTCTACAGGTGTACCAGATTCTCTAATTTTATTGAGAATATCACACTTTCCTCTCCTGCTAACCAGTGAAAAGTTTCAAAACAGCCTTTCCATTTGGTATGAGTTTGGAGCCAGGTGGCCCTAATTTCATCCTCAGGCTGGACCAACATAGATCTCCAGCCAAACCTCCAGACAGAGGTTTGTAAAAGAAATTTAAAGCACCTCATCATCTCTGTCAGCAATGCTGAGACCATCTTGGCTGTGTGGAAAGGTTTTCACCAGCTGGCTTGTCTCTATTCCCATGATTTATTTTCCCATTCATTTTGAAATATACCAATTTTTTTCCCCTACTCATTTTCAAAAAACTCTCCTGAGGGAGATTTTCACAGTCCTTCCAAATCCACCTCTGCTTTCAAGTCGGTGTTTCTTTTTAATGACACCTTTTTTCGCAGGTGTGTGACTCTAATGACACCAAGTGCTTTGTCTTTTATAGCTTTTTGGCTGGGATTGCCAGCAGAGAATGGGATTGCTGCTCACCCCGCTGCAGCTCCATGCTGTCAGACACACAGGGATATTCACAGGATGTACTCCTCACCAACGCCCTGCCTGCAAGCACTCCAAGCGCTCTGCCTTTGCTCTCCACTCGTGGTTTCACTGAAGGATTAATAGGCAGATTATTATCACTCTTTCCAATTTCAGCTATTATTATTTCTGTAACTATTGGGGAGAATTCAGCCTTACAACAAAGAACAGGCATTCCCTGTGTTTTTTAGACTTAAATCGTGCATTAAAGTCTTAAATGGGACCAAAACAGAGCCTGTGCCTCACACTGGTCTGCTGCAGAGAGATAATGCTCAGCTTATAAACCTTCACTGAATCTACAGGACAGACCATAATCTACATGAATCTACAGGACAGACCCCCAATAATTTAGCAGGCCTTGGGCAAGTAACAGCTCAGCAGCATATTGATGAAAGGTTCTATTAATAGTCCCATTGGGAAGCATTCAAAAGACCTACTTGGAAGCAGAGCCGCTGGCCTCTTTGCTGTCTGCACCTGGTTTCCATCACTGGCTCAGGTCACAAAACAAAGAAAAGCTGACTGGGAAAGACAGAAGCATTTACTCCTGCGTGGGAAGTGGGAATTACTCCTTTGGCCATTGCAACTGGGATGTGCCATCTGGGGAAAGGCTCCAGACCAGAAGAGACAGGGGACAACCTATAAACATGTTCAGTAAAAGAGTGGCAGGAAGAAGGGAGAAGAAGCCACTGCAGTGTGCAAGTGTGCCACTGGAAACATCATGACTGTGGAAAGGGGGAAAGAAGAGTGGCCACAGCAGCAGCAGTTCCTGGGAAACAGACTGGAAGTGATCATTTCCACAGCACAAAGCAGGGCCCAGTACATATGGGAGTGATGCTCAGCCAGGGAACAAATCTGGTGTCCACTGCCATGCCAGAGGTGGTACCCACTATGTTCCTCTGGGTCCCCAGTGAGCACAGATTCCTCACCCGAGCATTGGTGCCCATCATGCCTTAAGTGGGTATGGTGGCCAAGGAGTGTGCAGCCCCAAATCATCAAGGCAAAGAGCCACCCTACACAGCTGTGCAGGGATGTGGATGGGCCTGTACACAGCAGGAAGTGATATGGGAGGGGCACAGGATGCTTATGTAGGGGGTGAAAAAGGCAAAGATGAATGAATATGTAAATGGCATTAATACACAGAATTCTGCTCAAGGAGTTTTTCTGCTCCTGATCACATCCAGGGACAAAATGGTTGTTGCACCAATCACAAGGGTGAGAATTATGTCTACACTTCCTCAAGAGCATTAAATGTCACAGTATGGAAAGTGGGCTTTTCATGTTTCTCTCAGCTTGTCAGAGAGCAGGTGATGGTTACATGCAAAGACAATACAGGCAGCAGCAGGCTGCAGCCATTCATGTGTCTTGCATAGCTATCTCAACACTGTTATTCAGCATCTGGGTAAGCTTTTCAGCCTACTTCAGCACAAGGAGGTGGAACCAAATTGAAAGTATGTTTAAACCAGCCAGATAGTGCAGAGCTCCACACATGATCCATCCTGTTCCTTAGACAAGTTTTGCATCTTGAAGTAAATCCTGTGTTGCTGTGGCAACCTAACTGCTAATACTTGAACTAGCTGGTTTAAGAAGATCTTGGATATGCCAGCATTACACCGTAGCCACAGCAACATGAAAATAGACTGGTACTCCTTCAGAGAACTGTGGGACACTTAAATGCTGTAGCTTTGACTTCTTCTCCCCAAGGATTGAGGCTAGTCTCAAACAGCAGCAAGACTGGGAGACTGGAAAGACAATTTAGACATAGCTACAAAGCCTTTAGGGTCCAGTCCCCACACCTGATTCCTGTGAAACCGTTAGTGAATGTGGCAGGATTGTTAATCCCTGGACTGAAGGGAGATCTTTCTTGCCGCTGGCCTTGCTGCTCTCACATCCCACATACCTCCTACAGCAACCAAGACAGCTGTTGCAGGTCATGGACTGCTGCATGCCTGACTTTCTGACTCCAGAGGAGCTGCTCTGTTACCCAGGCTATGCAGCCCTGTAAAGGTTTATCTCCTTCCCCTGCTAGCCAGGGCCCAGGGCACAGTGAGGCACAGGGGTGGCCCTGTATCCCTGTCAGCCCCTGACCTGGCAGAGGATGGGAGAGCACTTCTCTCCGGGGACATCAGACCAAAACCTCCCACCTGCACCTACAGCATAGCAGAGCTAAAAAGCTCCTTTGCTATTCCAGTGACACCATTGTCCTCTTCTCCCAGTTGGGATGACATCCAACTGAGTCCTTGCCAGATCCCAAGTTGTGCAACTGCAAAATGTATTTCCAGTAGGGTGCTTTCAGCATAATTTCAGCTACAAAAGATAAGAAACATGAGACCGGGGAAGAGGTGGAGTTCAAGATCCTGGATGAAAGAAATGTACTAATGGTTTGTCTTTGCCAACTGTGGCCCTCAGGAATCCTGTTTCTATTCAGTCCTTCCCCAGTAAAGCATCCCAGGCATTTGAAATTACTTTTTTTTCAAGCTACTTCCCTGCAGCAACTTCTAGGGTAGGACATGGTATCCATAAAGTATGTGTGTCATGTTGTGTAACAATGAGTTGGGTAAGAAACAGGTTGTTCAGGGGGAAACTTCTGTTCACACAAAAAAAAAGCCCCAGGGGTGTTTCATCTGTGGATTATGTGCACAGCAGATAAACCTTAATTAAGGAAGCGCTCAAAAATAACCTGTATACAGCAGAAGCTCCTGGAAAGCAATTTGTCTTCCTTGGAAAGCTAAAAGGGTGAGTCAGCCCTGCCAGGATGCATTCAAAACCATCTCAGTGGAAAACAAGAAATCTGTCTGTCTTATCTATCTCCCAAGCATTCATGACATCTTGTCTGTAGTATTGTGACTAGAATAAAGTGACTCTTATTGCTAGTGTTTGCATGGAATCTAGAGTTCTCAGCCAGGAACCAGGTCTGGTAAGGATTGGTTTCAGATATTAGTATTCCATCACCTCCCTCCCCTTCATTTACACATCTATTTGTAGAGTAAACTCATACTAATGCTTAATACTGATATAGTCATGATACTGTTAGGGTACATGCAATGTATTGCCATTTTACACAGAGCAACTGTCCTCTGTTTCATTTAGTTTTAAATAAATCATAGATCCTGTAAAGGCAAAATGGTATCACTGAGGCAGGTGGATGAAGAGCTAAATGGATCTATAAAAGGACATAGTCAAACATGTCCATTTTTTTCATTTAGACCATCCTCACATACCCAATGAAGCCACTGTGCAAAACTCTGCCTTTATGAAGCATACATTTATGTCTCCTTCTACACAGCCCACAGCATCTTCCCAGTTCTAGAGGGATGATCCTCTCACCATCCCCATCTGCTTCTCTGCCACACCTCCAGGTTTCTAGGACATCCCTTCCCATGCAGACTGTTCCTGTAAGTGAGAATTTCCTTGCTATCACGTACGTGAGAGAGTAGGAGATAAGAAATTAATGTTAAATCACAGATAGGGCAGAGGTTAGTTCTCAGGTACGAGGAATGTAGAAATTTCCTGGGGCCGTGACAAGCAGATTTCTAATCTCTGTCCGCTTTTACACCTTCCATCTCCAAATTCAGAACTTATTGGGGGGGAGGGGGGGACGGTGTCAAATTATGGCAAAGAATTAAGGAAGTATTATCATAACCTCCAGACCCTTTTAAATGTTTCCTGTGCTGGTGTTTCAGGAAAGGAGAAATGGAGAACCTAGGTGTTTTCTAGATGTTCCACATGTTTGCAGCCACATATAGGCAAAGAAATGAGAGGACTGAGTGCTTTGTTCCTTGCTTGCTATTAGTCCACTTGTCTCTCATGGTGTACCTCATTGCCGTTCCTTGGAAAAAATAATCACATTGTTTTGTGTTCTGAATGCTGGGGTGAAGAGACCAAGAAAGAACTTACTGTTTCACTGAAAGGTGTTTGAATATTACACAGCTTCCTCTGCTTGTCTCTCTAACTTTCCTTTTCTTGGTGTTTTCTCTGCCCTCCAATATAAAGCATGTATCAACCTCCTTAACATGCATCCTACCACTAGGTTGCTTTATGCTATAGCTATGCTATATGTTCAGCCTGGTATCCTGCTTCTTTCTTTCCTTACTTAGGAGCTCCTCTTCAACATGACACCAAATCCCAGAGCCCTTTGATACATGTGGCCATCTCCCAGTATTTTGAAAACAATGTGCTGAGAGCCCAGATTTAGGATTTACACACCTTTCACCAGAGAAGGCATCAATACTGGCCAGAGCCTGGACATCCATAGGACCATTGACACTTATCAATAACACACTTCACCCATTTTACCCAAGGGAAATATGATATCTGATTATTATTGGGAAAAAAAACCAAAACAAAACAAACAACTGTGTTCTCCACGCAAAGGAGTAAGGGCCCAAAGTCATTCTTTTCTCATGACACCTGTGCTAAAGTACATGTGAAAACCTTTCTTTCAGTTATTTAGGTGAACTAGTGCTGAATCACCCAAGCACCTGAGCTATTTGTGGGGTTAAGATGCATCTCAGCTCATGTTCTGTTTTTGACTAGAACACAATGTATGTTCTTACTGATGTTACTAAAGGCCACTTGGGCCTAGACTCACAAAGAAATTTAGGCATCCAACTCCCAGTGATTTCCCAGGATTGAGTGACCTCAGTGTTTTTCACGGGCCTGGCTCCCCATGACCTGATTTGTCTCAGAGACGGCATTTAAGGAGCAGAATGTATTCAAAAAAACGACCAGCTGTCTCCCCAGAAGGAGCAAAGCGTGGACACGTGAAAGAGAGAAAAGGCTTTCACGCTTTGGGAAGTGAGGAAGCAATTTAGCACACAGAACAGCTTTTTAAACCCAGTTAAATGGTGTGAAGACACCTGGCTAGAGGATGGCACCTGTCAGCACAACCTGTCTTCAAGGCGAGGAAACAAATAGAGTTCCTTTATTCTCCTAGGATGACTATGGTGATGGTGGGTAAAACACCCTTGAGAAAGAAAAGGTTAATTCATCCCTCTGAAGGCCTGTGCAGGATTGTTTCCCAGGGTATAACTAGCAGGGTTTCAGCTCTCCAGTTTCAAATCCTCTAACAATGGGGTTTCCACCCTTTCCTCTACAAGATCCTCCCATATGAAGGAAAATTCGCCTCTATTTTATGGTGCCTAGATTAAAATAAGATGACAGGCTGGCCAGATGGATGCATGTTATTCACTCATGTACAGTGGCTGCAAAGAGAGGTAGAAGACAACCAAAGCTAGACCTATTTAGGTATTTCTAGTGAGCCTTCTCAATAAATCCATACTCTCCTCACCAGTTTCATGACTCTCCCTTCTGTTTGTCACCCTATTTCTCTTAAGCTGGTGGTCAACCACAGTGTCCTCTACCACCCTGAAGCTCCAACAGCTCCAGCAGTTAAATGGAAAAAGGCACTCACCACTGCTTATGTTGCCTTTGCAGGCTGGGTGAAAAAAAGCAGAGCCTTGCCCCTGAAGGGGACACAAAGTGGATGATGTTCAGGATGATGTTCATGGAGCAGAGAAGCTCCATGGTTCTGGAGCAGAGAAGCTCACAGGGGAAAACACTTGCCTTGGGTCTGGTCTAGGCTCTGTGGAGCACTTTGGTGGTTGTGGGGCACAGACTGCACTCACTCATCTTTCAATTTAAAGGACCCAGAATGTCAGAGACAGGACTGGGCTGGAACTTGAGAAGGTGATGCTTTTATAGTTCATGCCAAGGGTGTGTGTATACCCTGGGGTGTGCCACTCCAGGGCACAAGGTCTGTGGGGACTGTGTCAAAAGGTCTTGAGTGTTCGGCACAATCAACATCTGTGCTCTTGTTTGAGGTTGGATCCTGGTGCATACGGTACTGTCAGTTATGTCTAGTCTCCTTTCTGGAGGGAAATACTTGTGTCACTCCAGAAGGAACCAGTCAGCAGGCATTCAAATCAAGGGATCAAAGCCTAGAAAGGAAGCAGGAAGGTATCCAAGCTGACAGTGTAAATCTACTACCAAAACAGTAGATTGAAGAAATTCAGCAGAAGGACCAGGTGGTAAATGTCCCTTGAACTATGATTTGATTAGAAAAGTCCATTCAAAGAACAGATTATTTTTGATGCAGATGTGCTTAGATAGAAATGCAAGCTTGCATGTCACTGGACTAAAGAGAAATTTTACCTTATTAAGCTCAGACTATGTGGTTTGTTTGGTTGGGTTTGGGGCAGTTTGGGCAAGGATAGTTGCTGCTATGTGGACTATTTTGATGTAGCACCTTCAGACTCTGAATCCATATCTGCTGACCATGACCGGGTAATGAAACCCAGAATTATCAATGTCTTTCCCTCCCTACCTTTTGTCTCCCAGTCTCTTTTTTTCCCCTTTTTTTTAGATTTGGACTCCACAAAATTTTTTAGGGAATTGTTATACAGCCTCTGGTGGCTCAGAGTGCCTGCCCCTGTGAGAGCTGGACACATTTACTTCTGATCTAGCTGCACACAGGGCACAGAGGCTAATTTCCTGCTCAGACTTGCTCCCCTGAGATCTTGGGCAGACAGCTGCTGAGATTCCCCAGAGTCCAGGCTTATACAAGGTCTCCAGAATGACCTCCACAGGAAGCAGAAGCTTATGTCCTGCTCCTACCCCACTCCCTCCATGGCAACACAGGGCATCCCATCCTTCAGGCCTGTCGACAGCACTCAGCTTGGTGTGGTCTGCAAATATGCTGATGGTGCACTTGATCCCACTGTCTCTGTCACTGAGGAAGACATTAAATAGCACTGGTCCCCATATAGACCCTTAAAGGTCACCACTTGTCATCAGTGTCTACAGGGGCTTCAAGCTGTTGACCACTACCGTCTGGAGGTAACTGTCCAACCAATTCCTCACCTACCGAAGAGATCTCCCATCAAATCAATCTCTCCAGTTTAGAGAGAAGGATGTCATTGGGGACCATGTTAAAGACCTTGCAGAAGTCCAAATGGTGACATCTGTAGCCCTTCCCCTGCTCACTGGAGTAGTCACTCCATCACAGAAAACTACTAGGTTAGTCAGGCAGGACTTGCCCTTTGTGACACCACCACTGCTTTATACTGAGCACCTGCATGAAGAAGAAAAGGTGTTTCTTCTCCTGAACTGCAGATATAGCTGGAGTGAAACACAGTGGCTGCCACCTGTGCCTTCAGTCACACACAGCAATTAAACTTCAGCAGGGACAAAGGTGTGTATCCCAGCTGAAATTACAAGGTGGGATGAAGAAAGCAAAACCAGAATTTTTGATTGGGATCTAGCAAGGCCAGTAAAGTAAGTACTGCTTTTCTTACTGTTCCATTAACCTATTGGTCAGACCTTTGCCTTTTGTTTTCCCAGTCTTGAAAGAGAGCCTAGCCCCAAGCATCACTTTTAGCCAACAGCTTCCCCATTCCCTGAGGAGCACCATACAACCTTTTGAAAAATCAGAGTTGCTCTTAGCAAAACCCAAAAGACCAGAGTTGTAGATCTACACAGTTTGATAAACTGGCTTTAAAACAGCTCTGCCTAAGATATCCTCTCCCATAGCCTCTTCAGCTTTAGTTCCAAATAGAGCAATCCCCCAACCCTGCTGCAGAGCTGAGCTCCACATGTATCATGACATTATATCCCCAAGGTGCAGCAATCCATTGTGAAGGCTTCTACCTATCGGTATAGACTCTATCTCCTCAGTGGGGCGTCTGGCCTTTTGTCAGCTTCTGGTTCTGATGGATTCAACAGATCTCACTGGCATGGCCTCTCCCTAACCAGCCAGGAGTAGCCCTACTGGCTCTGCTTCTTCCTCCATGGGATTTCCTGACCCTGTTAACACCAGCCTCAGTTTCACTAGGACAGGATATCAGCCTAACTGCTGGAAGGCAGAGAATGAGGGTGTTGAGTCTGGATCTGATCTTCATGGAAGCTCAGTTTATTGATTTGTGTTGTGGATCTTCATGCCCATTGGAACTTGACTGACCCAGAGATTGCCCTTATGCAGACTCTGGCTTGCCCTGGCCTTTTTTCTCCATTGACTTTTACTTCAGTGGCACTGGTGTTGATATTTGCCCCACAGATCTTCCACAAGGTTTCTGATAAGACTGTTGTGACAACCTGTGTATGAGTTCACCACAAGCAATGGGTAAGACATGGACCTGTCTTATGAATCTGAATTCTTCACAGCCACTCTAGCTCTTGGATGCCAGGGACCTTACAGAAAACCTGATGTGAAATTATTCTTGGCCTACATTTACTGTTCATTTCTCATACATGTTTAAAGTAGAAGCAGAGAAGAAGAGATATCCATATCTCCTCCCTGCTTAGGCACTACTACAGGTGAGAAAAGGAAGAGTTAGACCTACTTTTAAGATGCCAAATACAGGAGACAGGTCACTGGTCCCACTATTAGTTCTTATATACTGCTGACTCACAGAAAAGTGTGAGAAGACCCAGATCTACTTTTTCTATTCTTCTATTCCAACTTATTAACTGATTAACGGTTGTACAGTAATCTTATTTGAAGTCCAGTACCAAAAGCAAAGTCAGATGATGAAAGTGGAGTTTCATTTCATTGATTCCAGAGACATTTTGCTAGGGATAATTTTTACAAGATCTCTGTGGTCCGCTGCACCAAACAACTTACAAATGGAGACATTGTTAAGTTCCAGAAGGACTCTGAACATAATTAAATTAGTATTTTTAGTGCTGCAAGAACCTCAAATGGATGTAGCTCAGTAAAGCATTGTACAATATTTAAGCCATGCTCTTATCTACTTCCTCCTGTCAGTGCAGGATGAGAACATTCTTAAGGGGGGCTTTTCAGGTCTGCCAGAACCTGAAAAGGTCTCCAGAGGGATGTATATGACACAGCTTCTTTCACACAAGCATCTGGGCTTGACTGCCAGAGACCATGGCCAGTTTGTGTAACTCCAGTGCTTCCCAAGGTCTGTAAAACTGATCAAGCAGGCCTCTGATTGCAGCTGTCACTCTTGAGTGGCACAGTCCCAAGGGCATAATGTTGTGCCGTACCCCTCTCCTCTCTCCCCTCTTCAGGTGGGTTGTCACCAGAGTACAGGCATGGTTTTGACTGGGGAGATCCTGAACACAAAACTCAGCAACTCCAGGGCTTAGTCGCTTCTTCTAGACCCTGGCACTGAGCTATGGGAAATGCTCATGTGGCTTTGAGCCATTTTGTTTCCTCCTTTGCTCCTTTACTGTATTCAACCCTATTGAAAAGGAGGGAGGGGGAGGCAAGCCTGCAGTGCCTGCTCCAAAAACCCCTTTGTGGACCCTGCTATTTTAGTGCTATAAAGCCCCCCGGCCAAAGGGACATGTTGAATAGATGTGCTAGGGAAAAAGCCCTTGGAAAAAGTCTTTGGATCCACCACTTATAAGGGCTAGTATATCACAGGCACATTTAAATAGTCATCCAGATCTTCTAGTCTTCCTGCTGCAAGACAACTGTTATTTATTTCAATTTTTTCACTGCCTGGGCTTCCCATTTTAAAGTTGTTATTAAAAAAGGGCTTAAATGAGTATTTAGTATCTGGTTGTAAGGTCTCCTAGTTTGTTTTTTTTTCCATCCTTCAGTCAGGAAGCACGCCAGTAGCCTCAAAGAACTGCATATCATGATGTCTTTTCCCCAGGCACACAGTTCAGATGACTCTGCAACTGGTGCATCTGTAGCAGAACTGCACTCTACATCCAGAAACCCCTGGAGCTCAGCCTGTGGGGGGCTTTACTCAGAGGCCCCCTGGCAGAGAAGCTGAGGGAAAGGGAACCCTGGTAAGGACTCCAAGGATGGCTGGGCAGGTAGAGTGCACAGAGCTACTTCCACGTTTTTCTGCTCTGATGCAGGTGGGATATGGAAAGAGATTTTTCATCCTAGGAAGGACTTATGGGTTTCTGGAATAGGAACCTTCTTCCCTCAGGAATCCATGCAAAGCCAGATAGAAAGCACTGGGAAGCTTGAACAGTTGATCTAACACCAGAAAATGGACAGTGTTTCCTCTTCTCTCAGTAAGGGCCAGGTCACATGGAGTGGCTTTGTCACACACTAAAGAGGAAACAACTGAAAATCTCCAGGGTCCTGTAGACCCTCCCTGTACAGTGCAGCATGGCTGATTTTGTTCATCCACCCTGCAGGAGTGGTTTCCACCAGTCTTTGGATATTTGCCCCAGAAAATGACACTCTGGGTTCCTGTGGCAGTTTATTCCTTCAGTGAACTAAAGAATTCCTCCCAGCATTTCAGCCAGCCCCTGCATCTTGTCCATGCCAACATTAGTTTGTTTCTGCTTTCTTTGTAACACTCCTTCATATATCAGTAGCTCTCAGTTGTCATACCAGCTCCTTTGTCAGATCACTCTTCCTAGCCCTCTTAAACCCTAACCAGAGATCTTACTTGATTACTGAATTTACATTTGTTCTACTTAGAAATTACTAAAATGTCTCCCCAGCTTTAATGAATAATGAAACACTATACTTACAAAAATAGTAATTAGCAATATAGCTCAAAATAAATCAATGTGTGGATCACATTCCCAAAGGCAGAAGGAAAAGCTGCAGCCATTAAAATAGGTGGAGCTGAAAATAGCTAAGCACTTGGGGAAAAAGAAATGGAGAAAAAGCTTAAAGGAACTTATGAATGGCCATGTCCTATAGATAATTAGCAAACCACACAGGTTGGATTGCTAACACTGTCCTGAGTCTGACTGCTCCATTTCCTGTCAGTTCCCTTCAAATACCATTCAGCACTTTTAGGAGTTTTCTAAGGATGTGAAGCAGCTGGAGCAGCCAAGAAAAGTAAGAGGAAATAGAAGAATGCCAAACCCTCATCAGTGGTTGTCCAAGAGTTTCCATCAGAGCTCCTATCATTCTTCCTTGCAGATAAAGGAAGAGGTGCTCACAGTAAGAAAAACCAAATGTATAAGGATTTATAACACTGACAACCATTATTATTTCCACATCCTTGGGATGGATATCCCTTGCAGTGTTGGAAAGGAAGCAATGAAACAAGCAATGGGAGACATGACAATGGGAGTGTGTTGAAAGGGCATAGGGAGCACACTGATTTACAGAGGAAAACTAATTCAGATACTACAGCAGCCAGCTTATTTTCCCCTAGCACCACCTAAATATAGTGTTATTTTTTGGTAGAAAGTCATTATTCTGCTTCTTCAGGAAGTCACAGAATAAGGTTGGTTCTTGCCAGATCAATTTATCTACCCTTTCACAATAAAAATACCAAATTGCTCATAAGGCATATCTTTGGAGTCAAGCAACTCATAGATCTGCTAAAAAACCCAGATTATGGCATGCAAATGTCTATATTACATGGCCAGGTCATGTCACTTCTTGTACTATACTTTTCATATTAACCAGTCCCTCTGTTAGGAAAATAGAAACAATGCAAAAATCATGCCAATTCCATCACAGTGAATGATTATCTATCTAAAATTTTAGCCCAGGAGTGTAGTGGTTTCTTTTCTTTTCTTTTTTTTTTTTTTCATTTCTTACTTTTCTTTTTTGGTAACTCTTTCTTTTCCCTCCTTCCCAGTCAGGGGGAGGAAATTATATGGTACAACTATCAGCAACTGCATGTCTAAACATACACATATGTATAAACATAGTGGAGTAAGTGAGCAAATTGCAACGAAGACACTGCCTGAAGTCAGTCTGCATAATTGAATTCATTAAATCCTACTGAAATTAAATCAGAAATTAATCCTAAATAGAGAATATTTTCAAACAGATTAAATTCAACTCATTTGATCCTTTCCAGAAAGAATGAGTTATGAATGTACAAACACTTGCTGTATTCTCTCAAACCAGCCATTAAGTTTTCTGAATCTGCCTGATCCTTAGAATATCTGAGGATACTCATGTAGGATTGCACCTGCTGGGGCTTTCAGGTGACTAACACATTGATTTCAGTGCAAAGCAGAGAAAAAAGTTTCTATACGTAATTTCCTTTGGTGGAAGAAGCAATTATTTTGAAGCCTGAAGAAAATATAACACATTCCCCCAAGATGCCTGCTTTACAGATTGTACTCTCACAGAACTTTACCACAAATTATTAACATTTTAGTATACATTCCTATGCTTTAGCTCTAGCGGTTCCCTATAAATTTGATTCAAAGAAGAATTAAAGGGCCAGGTTTTAAGGAACGAATGGTGGGATCTTAACAAATGCCTCATTGCCTTAATCCTTTTGAAACCAGTGCAAATTAGGCACCAAGGCTCTCTGAAAATCCTGCTAGGCTCCTGCCTATATAAATCTTATTTGTTAGGGCAGTTCTGTAAATTACCTAATACCACTCTGCCACTGTTTGGAAAAAGGCTTGTAAATATCTGCTGTGAGACTGAAAAGTAAAACAAAGTAGCTTAAAGAAGACTTAAAGCCTTAGTAGGAAATCTGGATATTTGGAGTTTAGGAAACTCGAGGGTATAAAGGGATTACACTAAAATCTTGGTCCTAGTTTTTGCAGTTGGAAGTTGAAAGTTAAAACGCAGGAGGGAGAAGTTTGGCAAAGCAAAACAGAGGATCCCAGGGTAAGGGCAGCTAACAGATGGCTGTCCTACACTCTGCCCCACCATTGCTCCTGATTCCTCTGTTATCCTGGCCCGTGCTTTTCATGGGGTCATTCCAAGTGACAAGTTCTGCATCTCTGAGTAGCTGACTTCAGACACCTTGAGTCTGATTTGGAGCAGTGCCGAGCACTCAGAGCTGCAGCTGACAGTAATGGGAGATGTTTTCAGATATGTGCAACTGAAAACAAAAACTATGAATAAAGGTCAAGCCCTCTGTTTCTGAAATTCTGGACATAAAACTAGGGTACCCTGCTGACAAAACTCTTCATGCCTCAGCTGTCTACCTACAAAAACAGAGTTATCTCACATGGGTGTTGCAAAGATTTACTAAGTGATATCAGGTATGTGCTCAGAATCACAAGACAGCTCAGGAGAGAATTAGTATTTCTGATTTCAGAGCCAGGTTTGAACACTATTAAGCAAAGTTGTGGGAGTCACACACTGACTTATTTGAGAATTCAAAATATTGAATAACTGCTCATTAAGTGAGCACTGTCCATTCTGTGACCTGAATATAGTCAGAATCCCTGAAAAGAAAAATGTGATCCTCTCATTAGAAGAGTACTGAAATGCATTCACAAGAGACGACCATACTGAAGTTGCACAGTCAATTACATTTCCAGTGTTGGCTTGGCTTTTTTTATATTTGCCTTAGCATCTTTATTAACTTTCTTCTAACATAGTTTCTCCATGGTCTTTCTCACACATATATTAGCTCATACTACAGCTGAAGTCAAAATCTATTTCCACTCCCATTAATGTGGTATGATTCAACTTTTACCCAGATTTCACTTTCTAAAATGTAATTAACTACATCATGGGAGTTCAAACCTCTTGGTTTCATCAACATCTTACAACAAACACAAAAAAACCCAGAACAATTTTAA
The DNA here is from genome assembly GCF_023055355.1 of Agelaius tricolor. Lineage (NCBI taxonomy): Eukaryota > Metazoa > Chordata > Aves > Passeriformes > Icteridae > Agelaius > Agelaius tricolor. The sequence goes on from NW_027269269.1 coordinate 26,239,255, forward strand.
ATGTCCAAGAGGTGTCAAGCGCCTCACCAGAACCCTTAGGCAAGGTGTGGGATTTCTCAACAAGCAGCAGCCAGGCAGAAACAAGCAATGGCCCCCCAGGGTGCCAGCATCCAGTGTGGGATGGGATGAGGCCGGGTGCCCAGCTGAGTCCCAGAGCTGGTAGGAAGCTGGTGGCCTTCAGAAGCCACTGGGGGCTTCCTCCCACATGGAGATATGGATAAAGAAGAACTTGTAACATCAGCAGTGTGCTGGCAGGATTACAACATATCTTCATAACCTCAAGCTGCACCAAGGGAGGTTCAGGTTTGACAGGAGGAGGAATTTCTTCACAGAAAGGGATGCCATGCATTGGAATGGGCTGTCCAGAGAGGTGGTGGAGTCACCAACCCTGGAGGTGATCAAGAAGTGACTGGATGTGGCAATCAGTGCCATGGTTTAGTTGACAAGGTCCTGATCAGACAAAGGCTGGACTCCAGAATCTCAAAGGTCCTTTCCAACCTAAATGATTCTGGGATTCCATTGTGGGAGTCATATGTCAATCACTCAGTATCTGCCTCTGAGTCCAAAGCCACAAGTTGTCCATTCTTGAATTAGGTGAAGCAGGATTATCAGTGAAAAATGAAGGTTTTTTCTTAGCAAAAAATGAATTAATAGAAAGTACATCATATCTGGCAATTTAATGAATGCACAATTACTGCATCAGGGAAAAGCCCCCTAAAGATTTAATCATTTAATATGTACAAAAAAGCTACTGAACAGAGAATTACTGTGTTCAAAGGATCAGCTATACCCTTGCCTAGTTTTTGTCTGCTCTGTAGCTACCCTGAAACATCAGAGCTGGAATAGCAGGGCTGCTGCAGGGCAGAAGCACAGGGCGTTGATAGAAGTGGAGCAAAGGAAAGGCAGAAATCCTGTTTAGCACTTTCCATGCTCTGTATAACTGAGCACTATTTCACTGCCACTGGCAGTAAAATGACCTTCTGTTTACACCAGTACTTGAAGCTTGTGGTTTTTAAAAAAACTGGGCCTATCTCCAATTCTGATTAACTTCTCCAGGCATTTCTGTACTGCTCAGCTTTCACAAATGGATTTCCAAATAGCAGAACTGCTTGGTATGGTACCCCTCAGAGGTACTCAGCATCCTCCGCTGTCTGCTGCACCTGACAGCAAGAGTTTGGAGGCACGTATCTAAGAGAAGTTGAAAAATTACAGGTTGAGGATATCAGCATCAATGATACCATACTGCATGAAGCTAAGAGAAAATGAATCATATGTGAAAGACGGAACTGGTTGGATATAATGAGGCAGAGCAACAAGAAGCACATTTTGCCCTCTGCAGGGATAGTTCAGAACCATGGAAGAGAAACAAGCAATCCTTGCCAGTGGGGCCACTTACTGCACTTTGTGAGATGGGAAGGCTGACCTTAGCTTGGTAAGGCCCCTTCAGTTCCAGGGCAGGTGCTTACAAGTTACAGTATTATCTGCTGCTCAGTGCTTCTCCTTCTAGAGGGATAAGAAGCCAGAGAAGTCCCACAATCACAGATACTTCCAACAAATCTATCTCCTGATGTAGTCCAATGCCTTTTCTGCCACCCCCTCCATTTGTGTGCTGTAGCAGTGCACATTTCCAAAAGTGTTACAGCAAGGTTAGCCTAAAATCCCATCTGCTTTGGGAATAGTAGGGACTATAAAATCCCCACCATCTCACAAAAGTTAACACAAGGTCTACATTTCCACAGCCTTCCTGGCAAATATGCATCAGGTTTGGTGCAGAGAGACAACCACATTTACACTTGGCAAGATGGTCTATTTCTTCCCTACACTGACAGCCTCTCCACTTCCATTCTTAAGTGGCAGCAGGACCCACGAACAAGACGTTCTCTTTTGGCCACCTACACTGCCTCCATGAAATATCTCTTCTGATCACTCTGTCTTGACTGTCAGCTCTGCACCAGTACTTTGTGCACCCCTTGGAGAAGTAACTTTCTTCTGGAGATAATTCATGGACACAGAGGCTTAGGAGGCAACACAACAGCTCAGCAGCAGCTATCATATGTAGGCATGGTAGGAAAAAATCCCCGCCTATGCCTGACCAGAAAATTGTGTCTCATCTTACAAACCAGAGATCTGAGAAAGGCAATACAAGTATTCATGGTCTCCACAACAGCAACACCATATTCAGATTTGGAGAAGGCTCTCATCAATAAAAGTGTATGACAGTGTACCACCACGGTTCTTACCTCTTCTCAGGCTCCCTGTTAAGTGCAATTTGAAGGCTCTGATCTCTTTCTTAGGTGCATCCTGGTGTGGAGCTTATGATCCAGACCCTGTTGTGAGCACAATCTCCCCACCTGGAGATCCGCCAGGGCAACAACCCACAAATTCATAAGCACAGCACAAGCTCAGGATACAGGACCTATGATAGCATGGGCCTGCTTGCTTCCACTACTTCAGGGCCAGTTCTTCCTTATGAGATCCTCTCAGAGAGTCCCATAAGCAGATACGTGTTCCACCCCACAGACACAACAAAAACAACAACAAAAAAACCAAACAAACAAACAAAAAACCAAACAAAAAACAACAAAAAACCCAAAAAAACCAACAACAAAAAACAAACAAACAAAAAGACTAGCAAATAAAGCAAACAAATTATCTCTATTAATCAATTTATTCCTGGTGAAAAGAAGGGAGCGGAAGAAGAGAGGAACAAACCTATCCTTTTTCTGTCCTTTCTAGATTAATTCATTCAGAAGGGGTGTGAATACTAGTTTAAAAGCTATTGGTTGTATAAAGAGAAAACAGGCAGAATTACCGCAGTAGATTATTCCACTTTCTTCTGTGTCTCGGTTTCCTCACATGCAAATGGAGTAATAACAAGTGTGTTCCAGGACTGATCTTTTAAGGATTTTACCTCAAATATCAATGAAAAGTGTAGTACTAGTTTCAGTGATAACAGCTTTGGCCCATTTTTTCCCAATTATTTTGCAACCCACCATTCACAGGCACAAGTCAAAAGCAATGGGACTTATCTATTACATAAAAAGCCTGTCTTACAAGCATCTTTCTGGGCACATGTTAAAGGCAGAAGCAGAAAATGTAAAATGGAGACTACCTCTGAAACCTCACTTTGACCTCCTCCTGCAGATGCCTTTTAATAGTCCTTATTGTATCTTTTTTTTCCTTGAAACTATCCCTCACCTCAGCTACTACAAAGGAAAGAGCTCACAGAGTGAGCAATTCAGTATTTTCCTGTTATCCTAATTTCAAGCACAGCAAAGTGCCTTATTTGCCACACGCCATTCAAACCCATCACTGAATTCAGAATACTGATTTCCTCATGGTCTTTTTCTGTGTTGCTATTTTGCCATAATATCTCATTGCTTCACAGGCCTTTTTGGATATTCTGCCAGGGAGATAGGTGGGGTTGTTATCTCTATTTTACAGACACTAAAATCAAACAAAAAGAGGCTAAGGTCAAAACGGCCAGAACAATGACAAATTTTGGGTCCCCAATTGGTGATGCCTCAGATTAGTATTTCCCCAGCTCAGTGTGTGTTGACAGCAAACCTCCATACAATACCAGCTCTGCACTTCTGCAAGTCAGACCCCAGGTGTCTCAAACTGAGAATCCAGAAAATGAGAACACACCAATTAGTGGCCACCCATGGAAAACCTCATTTTCGTGGCCTTTTCATATCACATAGGAAATTGTGACAAGAGGCAGGAAAAAGCCTAATTCTCCAGGGCAGTATTCAATTGCCAAAATACGAGACCATTCTTCTGTTTTTGAACAGCCCCCTGCCCAATTCAATATATAACCTTCATCACTGTCAGTAAATGAAACAGGAGACCTATAGAAATCAGCTTTGTTTATGGCAAAACTCATTCAGTACCTAAGTGCATTCTATTCTGTGCACTGAATGAGACAGGGGTCCTATTGAAAAAAAGGTACCAGTGTTTGATCTTATAATTAAGAACTACATTTTTATGTCTATTCATGAGAGAAGACAAATTAAAGATGGATAGGCAACCCTTTTAATTAATTTTCTGTATACTAAGTGTTTGACTTTGAAAACTAAATATATGCTTAATAAAGGTGTTTAATCTTTTCTTTTAAATGTAAACTAAAAAGGGAGAAAATAGGAAATTTCATCATTTGAAATCATAACATTCTCCTCCTTTGTATTATAAAGGTGCAACTGTTACCTATTAAATGGTTGCAAAATTCTTTGCACTTTCAAAGCTTTATTCCTCTAATCTCATCAGACAAATAGATTAAAAATCCACAGTGTCTATTTGAAGAAGACCCCTACCAAGAAAATTCTTGTCCAAACAGGAAAAGCCCAGCAAAGTTTGATGTAGATGAAAAGATTGTCTTTGACTATTGCAATTTATCTCATCTCCCCAAAGCTGGGTAATCCTGACTATAGGCAAGGTGTCTTGTTCCCCCTCTTGTGTTGTGAAAAGACTCGGGAATAAACAAAGGATATCTTCCTAAGGGTTATACAGATTTAGCATGAGATACTGGAAGATACCACAGATCAGCTTTAGCTCCTCTATATTTCCATGCAACAATAGCTCTAATGGCAGCAGAGGGGATTAAGCACTGAAGGTGACTTCTAGCAGGAGTACAGCACTCTGGTTGGGAATTTCTGAGTGACTGCCATACAAATGCTTTGAGACAATTCATGTCAGCCAGGTAGAAGAAGCCACCAATTGATAAATCCCTTGTAATAATTCTCCCGTGAAGATGATGAACAGAGCACATCGGTGTGGAGTTCCAGCGGATGTTTGTGTTCAGGAGACGGATGTTGGAGCTAAGCCAAGGAAAAAGTTGAGATGTCTTGCTGAAACCACAGCCTTAAGTCCACTAGAAAATATGGGTAGAACTGGGCACCTCAGTGAATGCCTTTAGAACCTTGCTATAACAAATGCTGAAGACAGAGTGACATCTAAACAGTCTGGGTTTGGGCATCTTGCTCTGGTTATTGGGGAGGTATCTTCTGGTTTGGATCCAAGCCCCGAACCCCTGTACTGAAAAGAAAAAACTCTGTTCCTCTCTGACAGCATGTAGTAAATAACTATTTATTCAGTATCTCAGTGGATATACAGCTTCCCTTAATTATGGAAGATGTTGATCCAATCTCTACTGTACCTGAAAAGACCTCAAGTCTTACCTCCCTCCTACAAAAGACTGCTTAGAGCAAGCTGCTCCTAGCTTTTCCTGCATAAGCTCCTTGGCTTTTTCCACTGAAGAATTAAATAATCATCAGGCCAGAGACAGAGAGCATACAAAAGTAAATAGCACTTTATATCCTACTGGTTAAACACAGTCCTGCAAGAGGACAGACTGGGTCCAGGTTCTGCTTCAGTGAATATTTGATAATAACCATATGAAATAGTGTTTAAGGAGTACAAGAGGTCATTTAGTCCATCCTCTGGTCCAGAGGTACTTCCTGCAGCCCTTTGGTGATTGAAGCTGCTATAGTTTACGCAATATATCACAGTGCATCACAATCTTTTTGGACTAACCATTAAAGACCATTACTCCTATTTTTATACATCATGGGCAGTGGGAATAGATTACTTCTGGTTTTTTTCACTTGCCAGGCTAGCATCTGGACCACTCTTGGCCTTATTCCTTTTAGGTTAAACAACCCTAATTATTTCAGTTGTTTCTCCTTTTACCTCAAGCAATTCTTACTATCCCAGTCTATATCCTCTCATTGGACCACACTTCCTCAGAGTGCAGTACAAAACTAAGGCAGGACATTTTAGCTGAGTCCTACATGTGTACATCAGAGCTGAAGGCTTATGAGATGTGTCTGACAGCCTGTGCTCCCACTTGCACAGCCTGGTAAAATGGTGTTCCACTTCCTGGCCACAGGATGATGTTCTAGCCTAACACTGAACTTGTGGTCCTCTAGAGACCCTCTCTGTCTTCCTGTAGGACACCCTGTGGTGTCTCATGTAGAACTGGCTGCAATTTATTAATCATTCCCATGGAAGGCACTTCATATTCACTCTGATGTTCAAACCAGGTCCCTGGTCTGACAAGCTTTTGTTGAATTACAGCAGTTTCCCCCAGCTCACCACAGCTGGTTTATACCATCTTCAGATTTTATAAAACACTTCCTCTAGACAGTTACCCAGGTTAAAATTATACTATAAAGTACAATGTTGGTTAATGAAAATATGAAGCACTAGCAGGCCACAGCACAAGCTTGTGGCAACCTGCTCAATAGTCTTCCGTTTCAACAGGAAATCAGTGAGAATTGCTCATTGAGTAAAATTATCTACAGCAGTTCTGCATCCCTGCTGTAATGCCTTCCTTTGGAACATGTTTCTTTGCTTCATTTATGATAAAAGACTGTGAGATAATGTCAAAATCCTTACAAATGACAAGGTATGACAACTACTTCCTCTGTATCCACAAGGCTTGTTACAGAAGAAAGCTAAATTAGTTTGACATGATCTGTTCTTGACAGATCTGTGCTGGCTCCTAATAATCTCCTTTATTTGATTATTTCCACCATTTTTTTTCCTCCATGAATGAAGTTAAACTGGGTAGGCTGCAATTTCTTATCTTCTGCTTGTTTTCAGCCTTCTGACACCTCATCCAGGCCTCATGGGTCTTCAAAGCATTCAAAGCTTATGGTACAGAGATTGCTTCCCTCACCTTTGTAAATAAGCTAGGATGACTTGAAAGAGCCATCTTACATCAGTACATCCTGATTTGTTCTGCCCTTTTCCTAGATCCTGATCTTCCTCCTTTGTGGCTCCTGTTACCTCTTCTAGCCATCAACTTGCAGCTGATCACATTACTGAAGATCTGCAAAATTAGCATAAAATGCTTTGGCCCTCTTGACAATGCTGGATGTAAACCTTCAATCACAGCTCTCCTCTCCTCTCCTCTCCATGAGCACCACAGAGAGAGTCAGGATGATATTATTTCACTCTCTTGCTCTGGCTCAATTATTATTTTGTCTGTGTATTGAGTTGATTATGGGTTATAAAAGGATCATCTAGGCATGCCAGAAAAGAGCTTATGAATGTTATGGGGACATTACAGTTTTAAGTATAATTGTGTGAGAGCTTTAGACACCTCCACACTTAGAAAGGAAGGAAGGTCTAAAGTTCTACAGCCTGTGACAGACATCTCTAAGAACGTACTTCAGTTTAGAACAATCCCTTATTTCTCAGTTCAGAACAATGGTAAAATACTGCGAGGCATTTTAGACTCCACTTGGCAGTCACACCCTGATTAAAAAGTAATTAAATTCTACAAGATAAGGCATTGTCTTATGGTATCTCTTCCTGATTTGTGGAATCATACCACTCAAAGCAAGAAGACAATGAATAGAAGTAAGAATTAACTGTAAGAGTTCCTATGAGCCATTTGGTCATTTTTCATTAATTTGTCTTTTTTTTTTTTTCTTCATCTGCTACAAAATCTTGTACACTGGCATCATAATGGAGGGTTCTTTTTGCTGCATATCCAGTTTTACCATATAACAGTCAGCTTCAAGTATTGTTTCACATCTTAACTTTGCTAACTTTTCTCTGGAACTTATCCAACTTCTGTTTACTTCATGGAGATTTCAGCTGGCTTCAGTTCTTCTGTTATTTTGGAAGGAGATATTTTCTTTCCTTGCTCCATTTGCCCTTTCCTTAGGGTTTTATCTCTTCTAGCTGGTATTCTGAGTGGAATTTAGGATACAAGGGAAAGGCCATTTACCAGTGCTGTGCTTTAGGCAGGACTGGTTGCATACCTATCAATTTTAACAATCAACATTAAGCATCAATTTTCTGCTACAGTTGTCAGTCTTCAGAATTCTATGTAAGACTTGAAATTCTCTTGGGTTTTCCACAGGAAATGTAAATAGGAAGGGTTAAAACCACATCATTTCATCTTTTATCAGGCAAAGTCTCCATTCTGACAGAATCATAGCCTGTGCAATCCAGGCTGTTGCAAGCTGCCAGCCTGACTTCTCCAACATAACAAGCTAAGAATTAAAATGTTGAGACTAGGTGAAGTGAAAGTTCACAATTCTAAGGAACACAGTGAAGTGTCCCTGCAGGGGGTAAACTTTTGGTCCAGCTTCTAAAAGCCGCTCTGCCTCAGCTCCCCATCATTCCAGTACTGCCTCCCAGCTTCACCACTCCTCTCAGGCACAGCCGAGCAGTTGATGCCCTCCTTGCATTTGCTCAGCAGGTGATTTCCAGCAGTGGATTCCACTCTTACATGAAACCAAAGGGCTGCAATTTTACTGTCAGCAAATCAGCAACTGACACCTGTTTCTTTATGTCTACCCTTCCAAACCTAGATGACTTTTTGTTAAATTATTTATAAATCCACCACTGAATGCTTTACTCCTAAAGCTGTGGGCAGACAGAAGGTGAAATGACACAAGGCGAGCAATGGTCAGCTCAAAACCATTGTGGTTTACATCCTGCTGGTTTCAATCTGAATTAATATAAATGACTGGCCTTTTCTGCAAAAGAGCATACCATAGTACCATGGTGCCCAACCTGCACACCCTGGAGTACTTAACATTGCAGATTTATAAGGTCATTGGATGCTGTTAATAAAATAAATGGATTAGACTCCACTCAATAGTCTGATGTACAGAATACTAATTGATAAGTCCTAACAGTTATAAGAATAATCAGAAATGTAAATTATTCTGTACATTACCAATTATTAGCAATCATCCCAATTCATAAATAACCTCAAGTTCCTGAAAGCACAGTAGCACTTCTAGGCAATTATGGGAAGGGTGAAATAAAACTAGCTTCAGAGTGGGGTTCAGATCAAAACACACTCCCTTGCACTCCTGAATTTTAGGGGCATTCAAACCAAGTAAATTATATTCTTTTGGAGCCCTTTAGCTTTACTAATTATCAGCTCTTACAGAAAGGTGTATCCTCCAGAGAGAATGCCTAAATATTGTGAGATGTCCCAGCTTCTATAAATAGGGATATACTGTGATTATGGCTGGAATTAATTCAAGAAACTTCAGCTGCAAGATGAGTAATGAACAGGACTGACATTTATTGGCCATAATTTAAGAGACTGTAAGTACATCCTGGCTCCCCTTTTGAGACATAAATGCCAACCATCCCTGGTTGGCAGATTCAGGACATCCTGTCTTGGGCCAACAAGACAGCTGTAGCACAGCCTGCCACCCAACAGCAGCATTAGAAGCCAAGGGACAAGCCTGGAAGGAGCATGAACCATCCGGAAAGCAGGAATGCTGACACCAGTTTGTACTGCACGCATTGCTCCTGTTCCAGCCACACCCTTCCCAGCTTCTGCTGTGGCTGGGGAACCTTTTACTGGAGCCAACAGGAAGGTGAGAAGTGAAGATGCACCACTTGCTGTCTCTGTCTAGGGATGCTCATTTGTGTCAGCTGCAACTCTGCCCAAGTGGAGAACTGAAGCAGATACAAAAGCAACTGGAGCACAAAGAAGGAACCCAGTTCTCCTTCAAATACCAGTGCTAGGAAAGGTGAAGGGAGCCAGACCCTGGTGGTAATGGCTGATGCTGCCAGCAGGAGTACTGTGTGGTCAAGGGAGCAGGGGGAAGGCAAGGAGCAGAACAGATGGGAAGAGGAGACAGAATGAATAACAGGCGGAGACAGCAGGAGCAGTGTAACTCCAAAAGCACAAATTCCTTTTGCTGTATTAAAAACAAATCACTATTTTCATTACACTATTCCTTCACCCCATACACATATTGTGGGCGGGATCACTGTGGTGGTCGGGGAGGAGCTATCACTCTGGTGAATAGCAGGGAGAAAACTAAGTTTTTAGCCCAGCTCTCAGGCTCTGGTCCATTGTAATAAAGCCTTGGTCTGAGAAGAAAATCAATGGTTTGTGTTGAAGGAGCTCAAGGGGCTAATAAACATCCTAGCACTGCAGGAGTGACTGAGGATGGATAAAGCAGAGCTTTGCCTGTCTAAAGCATCTCTCAGTTCAGGGCTTCTGAATCCTTTTTTGTTTTTTTTTTCCACTCTAATTGTTTAGTTTCCAAATTAAAGAAGCATCTTGCAGAGATGGCCATAACAGTCAGAGAATGTATGCTTAGATCAGTCAGAAAGCAGGTTAATAGCACTGCCAGAAAGAGAAACCAGCTCTCCCTAAACCAATTCCTCTATACTGCCCTGTGGTGCTCACAACCATGAAAAGCCATCGAGTTTTACACATGCACTCAGCAGGTGATAGAAAGAGCCCAAAGGAAATATAAACACCTTCTCCACTTGAGGCCATCAGAGCTCTGAGGTTACATGTCACCTCCTGGTGTGCTCAGGAGGATCTTGAAATTATAGATTAAATGAGTGTGGATGGATTCCTGACTTTGATTTTGGACCTCAGATGTTGAAAGGTGTTTCATCAGGGTACCTGCTCTGGTACTCCCACAGCAAGATATTCTACCAGCAAACATTTGCACCCTCCACCATGCCTTTCTGGATGACCAACCTCCTATCAGCCCAATATTCCTCTGTGTAGAGCTACTGGGCTATGGTTGTTTCTTTATAACACTAAACACTGGGATTTCAAAACTTAGATGAAGACAGGTAAGGACTGCTGCCAAATCTACCCCTGAGACCTGTCAGATTCACAGCAAACAGGGGAATCACACAGTGACTTCCAAAGGGCATCAAAACAGAGAGCTTCCATCAAAAGGTTTCTCATCCTCAGGTATCTTTAGAGCACTGTCATCAGAGCTTTTGTTCATTCTCAAATCCAAAAAGAGCCCTCCCAGTGTAAGGAGGAAGCCCAAAGCAAGAAAGGAATCACAAGTCATTTATGTTCAGGAAGAGGACAACAGGAGGTTGTACAGGAGGAAAGATGCATGGGCCAGCAGTGCATGCACTGAGCAAATGGCAGTCAGCAATGCACCACCAGCCTTCCACAACCATGCAGAGGTCTCAGTTTATAGAGCATGGTGCTAATAACACCATGGCTGTGGGTTTCATCCCATATGGACCCTTCACTTAAAAGCTGGACTCGCTGATCTTTGTGGGTGCCTTCCAACTCAGAATATTCTGTGATTCTGGAGCTTTTCTTTCAAATTATCTCAGCCAAAAGCAGAAGCAACCTTCAGGCTATAGCTGCTCTTTTACCTGGCAATGCACCAATCCCTCAGCAGATACTGTCTGCTTGGTAGAGATTAGGCAGAACCCAATTCTGCCCCATGTCCTCTGCCATGGACAGCACATGAAGCACACGAGTCACTATGAGGAGCACATGCCTCACAGCACAAGCACAGCAAATCCAAGCAGGAATACACATCCTTCATTTGCATCATGCAAGACTATCAGCCTACTTTCATCTTTCAAGGGCCTCATTTTCCTTCCCATCAGCACAGAAGGCATTGCAATTTGGCAGCTCCTAGCAATGAGGAATTCCTGCTCTCTGGGAAAAGGGGAGAGGGAAATATAACATCTGTGCAGGAGGATCCTGGGGTGGCATCACAAAATCCAAATCAGATAATATTCTGAGTTCAAAGGGATCCACAAGATCATCAAGTCCAGCACTTAAGTGAATGTCCCACTCAGGTATTGATCCCAACCTTGGTGTTAATAGCACCGTGCTCTAACCAGCTGAGGTAATCTCAGGGTCCAGTGCAGCTGGCCTGCAAGGAGAGTCGATTTGAGGTGAAAACTCTTTGCACTTTCTCATTCTAGTCAGTCAAAGCCACATGACCAAAGGAGAGGTCCCTCTCATCTCCATCCCCAAGCAATGCCCACCCTTTCAGCATAGCATGGACAGAGCCTGGAGCTACAGCTCATTTCCTTATCCGATGGCAGGAGCAGCTCAGAGATATTCAGGCAGCCTCAGCATTAGGCCAGGACAAGTCCTCAGTTGGTTCCTTGGGCTGCACACGTGTCCCCAGCCTGGCACGGTCACACAGAAGATTCAGTGCAGCTCTCTAGGCAAGGATGCCTCTGCATACCAGCAGGTACTGCCTGACTGGTTTTTGCTGGGCCTTCGATTCAGGAGCAAGTGGCCAAAGACAATTTGGATCCACAGACTGATTTCTTTCCCACTGAGCACTATTGCTGTCCTTCTCCCACTGGAATCTCTGCCTGCAATTAGTTCCCTAGGAGGGGGTTTGTCTGTGCCATTAAGAACAGTTACATTATATGATCTAGGAGAAATCAATGTCTCTAATAGTCAGCAAAGGCAGTGGAGGAGAGGGTGATGGGAGGGCTGTTTCTCTGGAGACACCCTTCTCAGTAGAAATCCCAGGGGTATTGCCCCAGGAAAAGAAATAGTGAGGACAGTAATTAAACTTCCATGGAACAATTGTTTACTGGAAGAAGTACAGAAGCTGCTCAGTGTCTCTCAGAAAGGCAGAGGCAGTGGCTAGATTCTCCCTAGGTGCAGATGAAGTGCCTCTGCCCTGAAATCAGCAGTCTGTGGTGATTTACACCACAAGTGGTGGGAGGCAATTGGTGGGAGGAGGGGTGTGGATAGACACCTTTCCTTTAAAATACCCCTTTTCCACTGTCCACAGTAGTATTTTAAGGTAAGACCACGCCTTGCAAGTATTGAAGCATCTGGATCGTGCAGTATAATTAAGTTACCCTAAATGAAGCCTGAGACATTTTAATACGCTGAAGCAAGAAAACCTTCACTCTGCAGGCATCTTCCTCTCTCTCTTTTTCTCCATTTCCTCCTTCTTGTACACCTCTGCAGATCCTGGAATGACAAGCCACCTCACCGGCTGGCTGTAATTGCTGGAACTGTTCCCTAATGCTTTTCTCTTCTCCAATTGCATTAAACTGCATCTTTAGAGGTACAGCCCTGTTTATTCATGCTGCTCGTGTGGAAGGGGGAAGAAATGCAGACTGCCTCTTCTCCCCTCTCCCTCCTTTGATTTGATGGGTGTGGCAGGTTTTAAACCTTTGCAGCCGCTGGCTCTTCGGCACTGGGGTGAGGAGGAGTGGATGGAACAGGAGGGAAGCCATCGTCTATGGCTGGTGATGAATGGGACTCATCTCACCCACAAGTGGGAAACCTGCTTGCGGGTTATTGTTTAATCACTCATGCAATCCAATAGTGAGCACATACCCCCATAATGTCCATCTGTTCTAGTATGCAGTGCGTGCAACACTTGCATTTCTAGCCACCTATCTCACTGCCCAGCCCTGTGTGTTACTGACTGCATCTCTCGCTGGCAGGAAAGGCTGAGTTCAGGTTTTCAGACACAGCTCAACCCAGCTTTTCAGTGATGCTACCTCTCAGCTGATAATTTTGTGGGCTCAGATTCAGAGGTGCAGTCAACTGTAGGCAGAAATGACAACACTTAGATATCTACATCTCTCATGGGCGGGCACAGTCAGTCAGTCAGTCAAATACTTCACTCTTCACACTGGCATCACACCCACAAGAAAGAATAATCTGCAAGGTATGAGCGTGTGAATATATTTGTCTCTGAGGGGTGGGAGGACAGACACACACAGGCACACCTAGACACAAATGTGAAGAGATTTCTTCCACGCCCAAGCCTGTAATTTCAACATTTTGCTCCTTAGCTGCCAAAAAGGCGGGACATCAGGGACTTCCCCTGAAAAATAATTTGAGGAGAGCTGCCTTTATTTTGGGAAGGAAACTCCTGCCAGTGCTGAAGAACCCATTCCATCTTTTTCTCTCAGTGAAAGGTCTGGGTGGGGACAGAGGAAGCGCACATGCCGAAAACCGAGGTCTTTTTCTCCTCCCAGTCAGGGCTTTCTCTCGTGTACGATCAGCCTTCCCGAGCGAGCCGCTGTATTGCCAGTTTGGCAATTGCGGTGCGCGTTCAGGTAGGGGAGCAGCAGCTGGGCTGGGAGCCCACCCCTAGGCACGAAGGGGCTCGGGCAGGCGCGGTGGGGCGGCGTGGCTGCGGGAGGCTCGGGCATGGAGCGTGCGGAGGGAGCGCACGGCGAGCCCGCGCGTGTGCCCGGGGCGGCGGGGAGCGCTCGCCGAGCGGGGCCGAGCGCCGCGGGCACGCGCACAGACAGGGGTGTGTGCCCGCGGTGCGTCCGGGCGGGAGCGGGCACCGAGGGCTGTGTGCCAGAGGGGCACCTGCATGCCGCGCATTCCTGAGCGCCACGGAACACAAAAAGACACGAGTAAGCCCGGAGAGGTGTAAAGAACAGATACATCGGAACATCATTCGGGAGCTTCAATGCCCAACATGCGATGGTACGGGTAGAATGATCCCTATTCCCCCGTAGCTCTCTTCTGACTCCAAAGAACCCCAGAGCTCCTACTTTATTTTAAAATTTGCCATGCACCTCCGCCCACTGCTCTGTCACTTTGCCTCCCTGTCTGCCTTCCTTCTCCTCCTCTGCTCTTTTCATCCCGTATTTGCCATCAGAACGTGCTCTGCTGGCTGACTGCAACGTGTTCCCCCTTCCTCAGCCTTCACCCCCTCCTCCCAGATTTTGGTGAGCACATAATTAATTTCAGAGTATTGAAAAACCCGCATGAGGAAAAAACATAGGATGACGCAGGGTCTCTTTCTATCCCAATCACTTGCCCCTCCCCATTATTCTACAAATTTCTCCTTCGTTTGCTAACACACATCTCCATTCAGAAACACACTTTAACCTGAATCTTCTTGCAACACTGTGTTGTTCACAGGAACTGTAGTTACTCACATCAGCGTGTAAATAGAATACTGCAGTGCTGTGCTATAAAAGACACTGAAATTTATGCATATATAAAGAAAGTAATCAGTATAGTGCTGTGCCTGAGTTGAGTTTTGTGCTCAGAACAAGGACCAAAGCTCCTTGTTGCTACCTACAAATCCATAATTCTTGGAAGTTTCTAAAATGCCTTGCAAAGATATCTAGGGTCAGTTCCTGCCTCAAAGTTCCAACTGCATAAATCCAGTATCTTCCCGAGGAAGTCCAAGAGGTTCAGCCAAAAAGGCTTTCTTAATCAGGAGTAGGTTTGGGCTTTCACACAAAATAAAAGGGGGAAGGGTGAGGGGGAAATGATCTAAGTAGCTTTTTTTCCCTAATTTCATTATCATTTTGGACTCAACAATTTTGACACTGAAATGAGCCCTCACCCAAACCTTCCATCATCTCAATTCCCTTACAGCAAAAGCCAGGCAGTACCAGGACAGAAAATGAGTGGGTTTCCAACAGGTTCACACCGTGAGCTTCTCTTATCCCACCCCAGTTCGGAGCTAACAGAGGCGTGGTCCTCTGTGTCTTTCCCAGCTGGTGCACAGTTGTCTAACTGGTTGTACTATGAAGGGTATTGCAAAGAGGGTGACTCTCCCTATCCTAAGGCTAATGCTTTTGTTATTATTTAATTGGATTTTTCACTGTAGCGTAGGTTAAAAAAATTCCTTCAGGTTAATTCTTGCTCAGATTGTTGCAACACAAAAAAAATGAATACACCTGTCCTCCGCACCACCTCACAGCATGGGCACATAAAGCATCTCCCATTCATCAGAAACAGGAGCAATTGAGAGCATTCTGACCAGGGATCAAGGCTCACTGGGCATCCGTTCCTTTTTGGCATAAGATGAAGAATTGCTTCCTTTATCTCTAAGGTAGAGCCAGAGCTCATCACGTTTCCTGCCAGCCGCAACACTCCCCTCCACTTCCCCCCCCCCCCCCGCCCCATCCACACCCTCAGAACCACAGACAGAAAACCCTAGGCAATATAACTGCCCCTATTAAAGAAAAAAAAAAAAAAGAATAGAGGGGGGATTCTAGTAGCTCCCCCAAATGTGGATGTAGGCCACCCCCCTTCCCCACATCACCAGCCCCGAAAAGGCAAAACAGTCACGTTGCAGGGTGTGAAAAGAACCTTCAGTCGCAAGATGCTAAAGAATTGCAAAATAGACGTTTGCTGAAAGCAGCTGAAATTTCCTCCCCCCTTACCCCAACCTCTACCCCAGCCCCTCACACACTCAGGCAGACACGCACCCCACGGACATACGGACATCCAGCAGCCTGGGAGGCTTCTTAACAGAAAGAAATATAAAAATCTTAAGCTCTACCTGTTTTGTTCTTCTCATACAGCACAGCATGATCGTATTGTCCCCTTCCTTCCTTCTTCTTCCTTCCTTCTCCTCTCTCCTTTTCCTCTTCTCTCTCTTATCTCTCCCCCCCACCCTCTCCACTCCCTCCCTCCCTCCCTCCCTCTCTCTCTCCCTCTCTCTCTCGCTCACACACACATACACACACGAGCACACGCGCGCACACGCACACCAGGGCAGTTAGCAGCAACTGGAAGGTCCACAGCTACTGCTCATCACACATGCACACGCTGCCTCTCCCTGCCTCCCTCCCTACCCTTCCCAGAATTGTTCGCCAGCTCTCCCTGACTCGTCACCTCCCCACCCCACCCCCACCCCGGCAGCCACCCCCACCCCCCCAAGTCCCTCGCCAGCCTCATGAATAATTAAAATCTTCAATCTGGACCCAATTACCCAACGACTTTCCCACTGTACAGAGGCGACAAGGGAGAGGGGACACTGCGGGCTGCGCAGGGGTGGGGTGGGCTGGGGTGTGTCTGGGAGGCACCGGGCGAGCAGGGCACCGGGTGGCTGGGGAGCCCCCAGCCCTACTCCCACCGCAGCAGCCAAAGCCCCCTGGCCACTGCCAGGAGGGGGATTTATGAGTGAAGAAAGCATAAATCTTAGCTTGGGTGGGGTGGCGTGGGATGGGCACGGAGGGGAGAAGAGGGAATGGAGGTACTGCCACGGCAGGCAGTATATGCCGTGCACAGGTGATGTACCGTACCGTAGGTGGGAGCTGCGAGCTAAACGGGAGCTGGTAAATATGTTAAAATGGCTGTTAAAAATCCCTCTCCCCAGCACACTCACAAACATATATGCACGTGCTGCCTTCTCCCTATGTGCAGGCATAAACCCTGAATAGTGATGTCCTGCACCACTAAATGGGACAACTTGCTCCCTTGTTCCTTCACTCCATCCCACAGACCTTCCACAGGCACAGAAAGCGATACTCCTACAATACATTTTTTTCCCCCCAAACAGAATAGCTTCCAAACCCACAGAAATCATCCCTTTTCCTTCCATATAGATCTCAATTAATTTCCATGCCGAAGTAATTTCTACACCTATTGATCTCTGCCTGAAAATTGCTGTGAACTATTGCGAGGCAGCTGTGCGTGTTCACACATGGAGGCGGCCCCATACACGTCGTGTGGCAGCAGGAGTGCATGGGTCTGCATGCACAGGAGATCATGGCGATGCA
Source organism: Agelaius tricolor (assembly GCF_023055355.1). Taxonomy (NCBI): domain Eukaryota; kingdom Metazoa; phylum Chordata; class Aves; order Passeriformes; family Icteridae; genus Agelaius; species Agelaius tricolor. The sequence continues at coordinate 26,256,493 of NW_027269269.1, forward strand.
GGAGCCCCAGCAAACATTAATGTGCACATGCACTCGCTCCCAAGCACGTCTGGAAAGTTATAGCACCATGTTTTCTCAGAATATACATGAGCTGGACAGCTGGATAGCTGTATCTGTTATTGGGAAAAAATATCCCACACAACAGTTAAACCAAAGTCTGACAATGTTGGGCATGTCAAATAACATTTTTTTTTAATTGCTGAATTTTTAGGATTTCATCGACCAAAATTCAAATTTTGCTTATTTCACTTACTTAGTCTGGGAGGCACAGTCAGATGCTGTTCTCTATTTAGTACTAATGTCACTACATCAGCTCCTCTGCCACACACAGCATGGAGTTACTTGTAATTTATTTTTAATATAAAACTGCCTGCAAAAGAGAAGAAAATTGTCTTAGGTTATTACTAAGGTCTTTGCTCTTTAATTACATCTAAATACATTATTAATACAAATATTCATGCATGTGTGCACACTTACACAAATAAATGCATACGTATATAGATACAGTTTCTGGAATACCCCTCAGTACAGACTCCTACATAATCATATCCTGTTGCTATGATATCATTGCAGTTCTCAGTACACCATTTATTTTAAGAAAAGCAAACAGCATTTAAAAAAAAAATCTAGCTAGCTATCTACATCTGTATGCAATTTAAGAAAGTGTATTTTGGGGTCAAGAAGGTATCAGCATTAGTCCTGGGTTACAGACTAGAAAAAGAAAATAATGATATGGTAATGACATTCAGAGAAGATACTATACTGGGAAGAGTTGCAAGTACCAGCTGACACAGAAGTAGACCAAAGGATTAAGTAACGAAAATCAGATTCAGCTTCAGAAAATGCATGCAGAGAAAAAGAAGGCAAACTGTGCAATCATAAAAGAAGAGAGGTAAGAAGTGGAGTAGTAGAAAGCAGTAGACATCACATTTGAGGAAGAGATCTCTGTGACGTCCATCGCTGCTGACGACACTATGCCAAGGCACTGAGGAGCAGTGCAATGGCATTTTGAATTACACCTGGGGGACTTAGGAGCCTCTGCCTTGGCCCCTGGAGTTGCTGGGGGCTCATCTCCATGACAAAGAGAAGGTGTAATGAGCTTGTAGGCACTTGCCAACCCACATAGCTGTTCCCCATGCCACTGGGAGATGGGAATCCCCTGGTCAAACGTGTCTGAGAGCTTCAGCTGGGTCTCCTTTTGGTGACAATGAAGAGAAACGGGAACTTTGAGGGTGTGACTCAGACCATCCTAAAGCAGGAGCCTAAACTAGGTCAGACAAATCACGCTTCAGAAGTGTTATAGAAGCTTCATTTTCTTCCCACTGACAAGGCCTTTTTAGGGAACCTCCCTGTGCTAGGGAGCCCTGACGAGGAAAGCCTTCCCAGCCCCCAACTTTCTCAGACACCCACCTCGAGGGGGAGCAGGCTGGCAGCAGAACTGTGCTGGTGCAGTCAGGGAGGGTCAGGCTGTTTTCCTGTGCTCACCCCCCTCAGTCACAGCCAAAGGCAGAGCCAGCTCTCTTCATGCCCAGCCCCACAAGCACTGTATGCTCCAGTTTATCACAAGTAACTTTTGGCAAAAAGACAAAACCTCTTCAATGTGTTGCCCAAACCTACAGACTTAGTGGTGAGTAGCTGGTCTTCTGTGGGCTCACATCCATGTTTCCTCTGAATTAATCTCATTACAGAGAAGAGCCATGCATTGAAACCCAAATTTTCAGGGCATGTAAGTTCCTAACACCACTGTCTTTCAAATCAGGACCCTTTAAGTAGATTTAAAAGTTGCACCTGAAATTCTTCAGCAAATCATATAGTTCTGACAATCATATCCCAGCCATGGATATCCATTGCCCTGCCATTTTGGCTGTTTTCACTTCAAACTGTAAAGTAAATTATCTCATAACACAGCAGGAAGAGAGGACAAGTCCACAGCAATGAAAAAGCCAAAGAGAATGAGAGGGAAATAAAGGCACAAACTTCACCCAGGGAGTTAATGAAAATCAGAAGCAAAAATTAAGGGAAGAAGAACAGGCAAATCTCTATCTCTTTAAGTGCCCAATTGAAGATGGGATGCTTTCATCCAAATGACACCTTTGTCTCTTCAGGGCACTGCCAGCTCTGGCTCATTCAATACTCCTTCGGAATCGCAGGATAACACTGCATCACGCAGTGTGGATGTGCCCTGAAAGGCCCCTTTGACCTTGGCATTTGAATCTACACAAATAAAAGGAAGAGCAGTTCCAAAGAATAACATGAATGGGGGACCAGGTAAGTCAGCTAGAAGATGGGGGTGAACAACCACTGTAGATTTTAAAAGCTTCATCTGTGAGACTTCACTGAATGACAGCTAAGGAGGTGGAGAAGTGTGATATTTTCAAAAGCTACACACCTCTAGAAGGGAATCATCTGGAGCGATATATAGTCCACTGTTTGGTGTATGCTGCGTGTTGCTTCACCATGAAGGGCCATGTGGTTCATATAAAGTAATTATTATGGTGACTCCTTTAATTCAAAGTAATATCTTTAATTTAAAAGGGTAAAGATCTTTTCAAAGTAACAAGACATATTAGTGGTTATTACAAAATAAGGTGGGTGGAGTAAGAGACACAAAACTGTGCTTTTAAAGCCTGTTCAGTTCTGCTGCAAGGTTACCCCAGTAGCTTGAGGTCCATATAGATTGAAAGAAAAATTATCTTCAGTCCAGCTGCTAATTTTGGTGCAATAGCAAGACATCAGATTCAGTTTCATTTTGAAGAAGCGCATAGTTCCAACCTGCTCCTGGGACTGTAATCAGGTTAATTCCCCAGCCAAACAAAACTAGATGAAGCCAAGAAGAAAACAGTTTGCATATAAGAGCTGTCCCAGTGGTAACCATACTAAACTGAAGAGGCGTCTCTTTGAGGGAAGTACTGTGAAAGTCCCGTTACTAGGGATATTTAAAGCTTCAGTAAAAACAGCTCTGAAGTGAGCGACTTGCTTTCATTGGGAGATAGACTGGGTTTTCTCTCTATTGATATATTCCACATATAGTGGTAGCCTTGCCTTTTGTTAGCCAACTTTCATGCTGGCGGGAAAAAAGCCAATTTCATAAAGATTTTTTGGTATCCTCATTTGAATAGGCATTCCTGAAAATCCCACTGTGGGACCACTTGTAATTTCAGTCTCCTCAGTAGCTTTGCAGGTCTGGTCTCATTTGTCCTCACTATCAGTCATCTATGTCTTAGTGACAAAAACCAATGCAGTGCAACACTACAACCAAACTCCTTTTCTAAACGATTTAGACATAGTCATGAATCTTCTCGGAGGAGTACCCATTTTTCAGTATAAGGATCACTTATGTCAATTTACCTTAGATTTCACTTAATCCTGAATTATTAATATTAGAAAAGGAGAGCCTAGTTTATTTTGACCTAAGACCGAAATAAGAGGTTTTAAAGCCATGATTTTCAAAGCCACAATGCCACTTACTCTTGCAGAGCAGGCTTCAGAAAATGCTAGGAATGCTCTAATTCATCCAGTGACTTTAATGACTGCTGGGTTACTTATCCTGGACGATACTGAGCTCACGTGACATTAGCACCTGTTGCCATCAAGCTAGTCACAGGGATGTTCACAGGTGCTCTGCCTTTGTTCCCTGTGATTTCCATTTTTCTTCCCATGCTGCACAGCTGGGCTCACAGCACTGAAGACACCTGACTTTACAATACCCCACATAATAAGAAATGGGCTCAATAATTTCCCTGTTTTCAGCATTTTAGAAAAAAAATGTTTTCTATAAATTGTGTGGTATATACATGCTCAAATACCTGGGTAAAACCAAGGGGAGAATAATTTTAACATGCACAAAGAATGATCTGAACAACTCCTGGGTCAATGTTAATTATTATTGAGCTTCAGAATCATCAAAAATTCAAACATAACAGTTAAATCCCAGCAGAGCTTAGTGCTGAAACTGTAACTCTTCAATAAAATGAAGTCTAATCTGCTTGTCTGTCAAAAAGAAAAATGTCATCACAGAAAGCAGTCAACCTATCAGCTATTATTCTCAGTGTAGTTGTAGTTTGCCATGGGAGAATGTGATACTTTACAAGCCAAACCAAATGTGAGACAGGATGACCCAGGAAGTCCCTTTCTTATTCTTCTGGGACCCTCCAATATGTGCTGTGGTACACAGTCCCTCCTGCTGTAGCACAGGCTCAGAAAAAGCAAGCTTTGAACGAGAATCAGTGTCAACCAGGAGCTCAGCATAGGCCAATTTCCCCTGCTTCTCAGGCTGGCCCCACCCTTCACTCTGTCCCGCAGTGCCATGACGAGTGGCTGTCAGTATCCAGGCTCACACCTCACAGGGCCAGTGGGGATGGCTGTGCTGTTCTGTGCTGCGGGGAGTGGTGGGGCTGAGGTGTGAGACCCACACACTGACTGCACACATGACTGGAGAAGGAAAGTCCACCCTCAGGTCTGTTTTACTCCTCTCCTGGCTTCCTCTTCCTCCTCTTCCTCTAGTGCCATTCCCCTGGCACTGCAGTGCTGAATACGGGAGCTGCCCAGTGATACCAGTATGATGACATGACAGTACTGTGGTGTGAGGAACAATTTCCTGAGCCTGCTTTGCACCACCTGGTCCTGCTCTGCTCGTGCTCACAATGCCCCTCATTGATGCCAGGGTGAGGATGATGACCTGGATGCTTCAGCACTGGGAGGAAGAATGAGCAGAGACAGGTTCATCCTCCTTCTGTGCTGTCCCCTCAGCTGACCAGACTCCTTCTTCTCCCTAGACTAAGAGCTGACTTGAGCTGAAGCAGCCTGCATGAGGGAAGGTACATGGGGTACCCCGGACAAAGACAGGAAATGAATGAGAGGGAAAACAACTGAAGACCTCCCTATGGCCTTAACTGGCACTTCAGTGTCAGCTGTGGAGTGAAGTTTCCAGAGATGAAGGACACCCAAAAGGCCAAATCTGCCTTTCAGGCAAGAGATTAAAAAATTCTAACCATGGTCATGCTTCATGCACAGGCACATGGTGACCAGGCCACGCATTGATTTGGATCAATGATAGAAGATAGCAGCAAACCCCAAAACACAGACTGTTAATGGATGTAGGAAGTATTTGTATTGGAGAAGTAATGAAGTGAGCTGACAGGACCCTTTCACTTACCCACAGCTGTACATGGGGGAGTTAGAACAGCAAAGATCTACCAAGAATTAAAAGAGTGGGAAAACTGTAAACATCCACTTGCTTTTAAGGACCTAAAAAGGCTGACTCGCCTTGACTTAATTTAATTTAGCCACAAGATAGCTGCTGAGAGGGAAGAGGAAAGTCCAGATCCCTCAGTCTGCCAGGCAGACATGGTATATGCAGAGGATTGTTCCCTTGAAGTAGGATCTTCAGCACAAAACTCACTGCATCTGATTGAAGTGGAAGAGCTCCCCAGTCCAAAACACAGAGCTTGGACAGAGAATGGGTCATAGTTCAGTCTCACCACAGCTAAAATTTTGTTACAATTAAAAGAGTTCTACATTATCAGATCCACACCATACCCAACCTTCTTAAGAAGGTTGGTACAGCAATTATTATTTCTTTTCCAAGACCTCACTGTTAGCCAAAGGAATTCACCCCAGAGGACAGGAAACACAGATGGAATTTTATTAAGTCCAGGTCTGTGCAGGCGGGAATCCAAATCTGCTGCCCTGTGCATGGAAACTGCATTACAGCAAAGGGCCCTATTTTAGCTCAGCTCTACAGGATACCAAGCTATGTTTCTGGACTGGGATTTTCTGGAGGTTTAGGAGTTGCTCCAAGCACAATGGTGAATTTTCTGTGTAAGTCTGAGGGATTAGATCCCTCCCCAAGCAATTCTGGTGGCAAGGAGAAAACTAAACTTTCTGGAGAGGGGCCTAATTTCTCAAAGCAGTCCTACTCACTACCCGACATAACTATTCTATACAACAAAGTGCCATATCCCCTGCATGCCTGGCACTGTGACATGCTGCCAGCCTTGGTTCCCACCTGCTGCACCTCTTTCTTTGCCCTACAACCTGCATGCACAATTCACTCAGGTTGTCTCTGTTGTAGTTGCCACCCAGAGCTGTCCGTCCCCTCTGTCTAGTAGCTGAGGCACAGCATGACACAAGTAGAGGCCAGAGAGGGTTTCTGAGCCTGCAGAAGGCAGCAGGAAGCAGCAAGGGAGGTGATGGGGACCCACAGTCAAGCACAGAGAGACCTTTATGCCTGCTCTGGTAATGACACAGCAGATGCAGGGCTCAGTGGAGGGGGAAAGGTTTGCTTCAGCTCGAGGGAGAAAGGAGGAAAAAGGCATTAGTTTACCACCTACATCAGAGAGGACAAGCATACTGACCTAGATGGTCTTCTCGTGTGTGTTCATCTCAGTGGGGTCAAGTTTAAACTTATTTTAATAACATATGCTATAAAATTTGAAGGGTAATACTTCCGTGTTGCCCTAATTTATTCAGCTAGAGAGGAGGAAAAAGAAGTTCATTCTCTGTTTGTTATGAAAGCTAAGCTCAAATATGAACAATGTTCCATAGTAAATGATGGAGAGTTTGACAATCTTATCTGTATCATATCATCATATATTGAAAGGTTCTATTGTTAAGAATACCTACAAGAGAATACAGTTTTATCTGCTTCGGGAAGTGTAATTCTGAGCTTTCTCATTTTAGAGTTCTTTTCAAGTCAGGGATCTGTGTTAGGTCTTTATAAAGTTAGAAAAGCAAATAATATATGTCCAACTTTCTTAAAATTAGTCACAGTTCAAAAATAACACCACCATTGCCTGGGCTACATCAAAAGCAGCATGGCCAGGAGGGCAAGGAAGGGAATTCTGCCTCTCTACTCTCTCTACTGTAAGATCCTGCCTGCAGTACTGCACCCAGCTCTGAGGTCCTCAGCAGAGGATGGACATTGACCTGTTGGAATGAGCCCAGAGAGGGTCACCAAGATGGCTGGAGGGATGAAACACTTCTCCTAAAAGGCAGGCTGAGAGAATTGGGATTGTTCAGCCAGGAGAAGAGAAGGTTTCATGGTGACTTAATTGTGGCCTTCCAGTAACAGAAGGGAGCCTGCAAAAAAGATGGAGAGGGACTTTTAAAAAGGGCATGTAATGACAGGACAAGTGGGAATGGCTTCAAACTGAGAGTACTACTGAGAGTATTACTAGGAAGAAATTCTTTACTGTGTGGGTGATGAGGCACTGGAAGACATTGGCCAAAGAACTGGTGGATGCCCCATCCCTGGAAGCGCCAGGTTGGATGGGGCTTGGAGCAACCTGGTGTAGTAGAAGGTGTCTCTGCCCATGTCAGGGATTTGGAACTAGATGACCTTTAAGATCCCTTCCAATCAAAACCATTCTATGATTCTTTTCAAGAACAGCACTGAGTTCTGCCTAAAACTTTATATGTCATTAATTTCCTTCTTAAGGCTAAAAGCTTAAAAGCAAAATAAATCAGAGAAAACAAAACACTCAGTCCTCAGGCAACATGAAACACAAAAATGTAACAACCTGACAGTGTCAGATAATCTCCATGTTGCATATGACACAGGCCAGCTCCCTGCTTAGCTGTCAGCCACTAACAAGGAATGTTAAAATGGCAGCATGGCCAATTCATTTTTGCATTAAGCTCAGTAGTTACCAAGCCATGTCTTGAGGCATGGTGATGCCCTCAAGGTCTTCCAGCATTTCCTGTAACCCTTGGGAACTAATAGGCTAAAACAGCCAACAGGGGGAGGAAAACTGCTGAAACACAGAGCTCATTTAGTATTGTTGCTTGAAAGCCAGTGAAGGTTATTAATTTTTAGATCTTTGGCAAAACCTGCCTCCTTTGTATGTTTAGTCATCCAAGAAGTCAAAATGGCCTCCCAAAGGATGCTGAGCTACTCTGTCTGACTTAATTCTGATCATACTGTGCCCACTGAAAATGGGACTTTGCTGGATCTCCCTTTTTATCATTTTGTCAAAGTCCTGCAGGCTCTTATTAGATCTTCTTCACACAAAGTACAACCTCACTGGCCCAAAATTTGTCTCGTTACTTCCCAGGACATCAACGGATCCTGTCTGTGTAACTACACAGGTGTCATACCCCAGGAAAACTAAAGGATGATTTTGTACTTTGAAAAATTATGTCATGCTCAGCATTAAAGCCCTATTCCTCTACACACAATAAATTTAGGAAGCATTTGTTTTATCTTCATTGACTTAAAACTGATCTTAAATCCTATTTTACTGTCACTTCCTCCAACATTCTATTGTACAATACTTTCTGTCTTTCTTGTAGCAGTGAGATAATCTACATATCAAAGTTGTTTCTGCTGGACATGTAATTTCACCTAATACTGAGAATTTCACCACAATTTCTACAAAGACATTATTAAAAGGCATAAGAGAAAATAAATCTGTTTACCCTCTCTTGAAATGCTATTAAGTGGACAGAAATTCTACTTGGTAGTCACACTCTGCTTTTCAACCCTCAAAAGCAAAATTCATTAATGATACTGAAGATTTAAAATTCTTTATTATATCCAATGCAATCATGCACTTCTGTAAAATCTATCCAAGCATCCCAATCATAAACCCATGGGGGTTTTGTTTGCTTTGTTTTATTGTAGGTTTTTTTGCTTGCTTTGGTTTGGGTCTTTGTTTGTTTGTTTTGATTTATTGGAAATTTTTGGATCTGCTGTGAATTCTGTCGTTCTAAGATCCTTCTTCCTAGGAGGTAAATCCATAGAAGTATCAAAGTTAGAAGTCCTCCAACTGTCCAAAATATGCCTTGATAAATATTAGTTTATAAGTGGATTTAAAATTTGGATGCAGAACCACTTGCTTTCAGCTTTTCAAATTTCTTTGCAACATCTGAATGAACCCAACTCAGTTACACTATCACTGTCTTCAGTCACACTTTGTTCTCTCCTCAGTCACCCCAGTCAAGGACCTAATAGACTCTGCTGCTTTCCCCTGGTCCTGGTGTTCAATTGCTCTTAAGTAAAGCTTAAAGTAAATCAACATTATCTCCTGAAACAAATAGATATTTTCATAGACTTCAGGAAAGAATTCTTTAACAGGAACATGCATAAAGCTGAGGAACAACATCTTTTTCTCAATGTATGCACATTTATGCCCTGGCAACAGCATTATCTATTTTTCTAAGGCTTAGCCCTGAGTTCATATTATTTAAAAGCTATATACTTTCACTGCAGTGTTTACAAAGCACTCACTCCTATCTTTTACAATTTCAAATCGTTCCATATCTGTTTTTCACAGCAGCAATGTATTTACTGCTCCTAACATGCTTTGGACCTTGATAAATTTACTTCAGTTACTCAATTACCACATTCCTAAAGGAAGAAACAAAATCCTCACTGATCTTTAGGTTCCTTTGAAATACATCATAGTTCATCTTTGTTATTAGTCTGCCAAACATATCCACAGTTAAGGTAATTAACATTACTGCATGTGATGAAGACATTTTTTGAAATAACTGAAATCTGATTCTTTTGAAGTCATATGTGGAAAAACTCTTATTCTGTGACCCCCATGGTACACAGTATCCCCAATTCTACCCCATGTTCTTAATATTTCCCCTCTACTGTACTTTTCATAAACTCTCCCTGACACAGCCATCACCTCTATAGTTTCCTCATTTGACTCCTATGACCCTGAATAACTTCTTTTGGCCTATCCATAAGGGAAGAAACAGAACTTGCTATGGCTCTTTCAGACTTTCTCTACCTCAGAAAGTATCAGAGCTGAAAACTCTTACAGGCTGGAAGAGTGTCTGGGAGAAGCATATTTGCTGTTTCTTTTATTGTTTTTCTCAGTCCCTAATTTTGGCTCCTGAATAAAGTGAACTAGACAGACCTTTGGTCTACTCAAAGATGGTCATTCTCAAGCTGCTAAAGAGAGTGAGTAATACTTGATTTTCCCTGCCTCTCCTTCACTCATTTGAATCTTTCTCTGCCATCTACCCAGAGATGATATTTATGAAACTCTTGGAGGGTGAGCTATCTTTGTGACTGCTGTCTTGTTGTAAGACATGGGTGGGATGAGATAGTGAGTTGAAGTTTCCTCATGACAGGGACAGACTGACATTCTGAATCAGCAGAATCACCAGTATGTTGGTAGGTTTCTTTGCTAATGTAGTTCACTTTTAATATAAGTTACTCCATGGATGGGTTTCCAGATCAATGAATAGCATTTCAGACCCACCGGAAGCTACTCCCACGGCAGCTGTCTGCAAACTTATTCCTTCTGCAATTTCTGGACTTCCCAGCTGTTACTGGGCAGCAATATTTAACTCAAACCTGTGGTGCAGGGCTCATTCAGACAAGGATGTGTGTGATGCCCGTGGTAGCAAAGAACTGCTCTGAGCTGCAGCACTGTTAGGGCTCAAAACACCCATCTAGGCTTTCCTACTCAGCAGGAAGCAGTCACACAGTCATGCAAGTAAATTATAGGCTTATCATTCCTCATTCAAGCATCAGAACAGTCACTCAGCAGAATCCCTATGTCCCTACAGCATGACCATAGAAATATAGTGGTTAAAACTGCACTGTGCATTTGTGCTTCACCTTTTTTATTGCCCCTGCTCTGTCACTTTGCTTCATGGTTATTCAACAGGTGCCCTTTGAATAAGGAGCATGTGGCACAGAGATGACTGGCAGACAAGGCAGTAGAAAAGAGCAGTCTGGGAAGCAGTTGTGCTTATTATAAAGGGCAGCTAACTGATTCATCAGTGCCCTCTCCAGCAGCAAACCACACCATATAAATGTTATTTTGAAATTAGCCTTGTGCTATAAGGGGGATTAGCTGGCATGCTTGAAGTGTGAATACCTAATGTCCTCTCTCCCTAAAGAAAGATAGGTTGTGGGTATTTTTGCCCTCCAACTTCATGGTGCTTGGCTTCAACTCAATTTATGATGAGTACCCCAAGGCCATTTTTTCAGTCAATTCTAGTTTAAAAGAATTAGCAGGATTTTTATTCTCCAGCATTAGACTGGTAGTCTGACTCTCACTCAATGCTGGAGGAAGAAGGTGAAAAAATAGGATTGCAATCCAGCATAAGATACTGCAATAGAAAGAGATAGGAACCAGGGTTGCTTCCTTTTGTAGGTCTTGCAAGGAAAAACAGCAGATCTGCCAGGCTACAGATTGCTGTGTGAGCATGCAGTGAGGTTAGAAGAGCATATGGCAGGAGTGGCTGCCTGGCTGAAGTGCACCTATTGCCAGCCCTGTCATTCAGGGCTGTGGAGACAAGATAAAGCTTTATTTTAGTGCCCTGACAGCTGACAGGAACTTGTCACATTGCAGAAGCTGCTGAATCTAAAGTCAGGGGAAGAAGGGGAAGAGAAGAGAAATCAAAAGCAATCTCCTACTTGGTGCATACTTGTTTAATCTCTGGGGGACAAGAGATAGGATGAGGTCTCTCATGTATTCTATGCACACAGACTCTAGCACTAAGGGGTGGTAACAAGTGCAAGAAGAACACAGCAGAAAAAGGTGATAGAAGAATCTGGACTGTACTTTATTTCATGTTATACCCTCTTTTCAAAAGACATGGGGAATCTCTTGCTGTTTGGTATGGGTAAAACTGCTCTGAGATTTCCCTGTAACTACTCAAAATGGAGAAGAATCTGAGCTGGCAGGATCTTCCTTGCAGTGTTCCTGGTAAGTGTAGAGTTCATTTCCACAGATCCAGAGAGGGGAGATGGGGAGGAAGAACAGGGTTTTTACTTTGGGGAAATACCTGATTCTTTCTGCAAAATCAGTAACAGTTATTGGGCTGGAAACATAAACACTGTAGTGTTTTATTTATATTTTTCTGCAGACATTTTCTGCTAGTGCATTTAGGAAAAAAAGAAACTAAATAAAAAAGAAAGCCCCATAGGACAGTTCTGTTGAGGTTTTTGAGGTCATTTTTCTCTCTATTCAGTTTTAGTCACATGATTTAGACACAGTCCCTCTACTGAGTATTCCAACAACAGCTTCCACTACCTTTACTGTTTATTCCAGGTAATTCATCACATAATAGGTTTTAGGCTGTGGGGACTGCTGTATCATTTCCATTCCTAGCAAACATACAGCCAAACATGCAGCCTTTTTCCCCACCATACTTAGTAGAAATGTCTCTATTACGGTGTTCTGCATCTTATCAGATCACACCTAAGGGCTGCTGGTTCCTTGAGGCAGGAGACCTCCTTTACACAACACTAGATACAATGCTGGTGTGAGACAGATGTGTCAGCTCCTCTCATCTGTTAACACAACTGCAATAAAAAGACAAATCTGACCTGGATTTCAGTGGCAGTCAGGACTAAATGCTAGATTCAGATCCAATGAGCGAGGTATTTTAGTCAGATTTATGTACCTCTCTTGGAACATAACATCCTTAAAAACAGAATCTGGATTCGCTTCTCATTGACATGCTGTGTCAATGACACATCTTCTTAATGTGCTGTTGGTGCCTGGTTGTTCCTCATGTTTCCTCTGGCTCTACACAATAAAACACCTTTTGAACAAGAACATGTCTTGGAAGCTGAATAAACTAAGTCTGTGCTTGAAACATTTAACAATTGTAGGAAAGAAGGCAAGGAAATCTGCCAGCATGGCTGGAAGAGAAGCTTATCTTGCCTTGGCTGGATTCACTTTGGTTTTCCTCTCCAGCTTCTTTCCATCATTTGCTGCACCAATGTATCCCTGAGCATGCTGACCCCAGAACAATGTGCTGCAAAGATGATTACAGTCTAAAAAGGAAAAGAAAACCCTGTCACTATGGTTGTTATGGGTTTTAGCTTTTCACACTTAATCCTTTAATTGGTCTTTCTGGCAAGAAGAATTCGATACTTGGCTTTATTGCTGCATGGATGAGCCCTATTGCAAATCCCATCGGGATAAAGTTACAGTCATTTGGCAGTAAGAAGATCCATAGCAACCTTTCAAAAGCCTACCCAGAGGGTTCCTTGTTGACATCACAGTCTCTGTATGATGTCATTTTCTCCTAGAAAATGAAACATGAAAAAAGAAGTAGGACCTCTGGATATTTGATGAGATTGAGGCTAGCCCTTACTCCACTATTGTACCTATCAAGAGTTATGTCAAAGGAGAGTTTGGGTCTTGGCTTTCAGCCAGAACATTGATGAAGACAAAACGCAGTATAAGAAGGTATATAAGCACAGTAACAGGCTATAAGCACAGTAAAAAACATTTGTAAAGGTGTTGAGTGTGCTGGACCAGAGGGGGAAAGAACATTATAGTGAGCCATTTGGGCAGACCCAGAGGAGGGCTAAGCCATCTGAACAACAGACTCTTTGGATGAGAGATTTGTCTTATGGAAGTATACAAGTTACCTTGGAACCTTCCTACTAAGTATCTCAGTGAAATTTAATCTTCTGTGTCCCAGGCCAAGAGTGACAGCAATTTTCTTACATTCCAAATGAGCAGCTCTTGAGGTATGAAAGAGTGAAACAACATCATTTAGAATCAAATAAAACGTGGGAGCTCTGATTCACAGTCCTATTCATTAATGACTGGTAACTTTCTTCCCCAAGAGAATGAGAAGGATTCAAATCATTGCAATGGGTACAACCCATGACAGGAGTGTAATTTCTTCTGAGTTAAGTTCCTGAATAGAAACCTAAAGGCTTGGCCCTAACAGCCCTTTTCAAGTCAGTCAACTTGTGCTGATGTAACTAATGAGACGTCTGGACCCATCGTCATGAAAAGAGAGCAGATTAACACCTATGAAGCTAAAAATAAAAGCGTCACCTCTGAGGTTGGGCCCATGGTGCTTATTACAAGGGGTGGGGTAGGATTGGCAGAGCTGTGCGTCCATCGTGGATGTCACCATGGCACACCCACGCCAACATCTCCACGGAGACATAGCACATTTCTAGCTCCTGCATCACCAACTTGTTGCCAAGGAAACAAGAAGATGCAAAATAAAAAAATAAAAAAAAAAAAGAAGAAAAAAAAAATCTCAATGACATTCAATTTTGAGACAGTCAAGAAACCCCTGAAAGGGATTCTAAAGTGCCTGAGAAGGAAATGGAAATTGGGCTTCTAATTACAGATTCTCAACCAATTCCTTTTTATTCCCTGGTTATTCTGTCTGCTCACGTCACTGTCTTCTTGCCATTCTCTGTCTACAGAGGTATGAATGCCAGACACCATTGAAAAGAGAATCAGAAAGAGCTTTCCTGGAGTGAAGGAGAGGAGAGAGGGAGAGCAGGGGAGAAGGTTACTCAGTACAAGCAATAGTGGAGATTCCGTAACTCAGAGGAAGGTGGTGGAGAGAAGATGCAGAAAGGGAAATGTGTGGAAGGAAGGCAGAATAGGAAAGAAGGTTTCTGTGAGAAGGGAATATGTGCAGTTGGCAGGTGTGGGTGTACACATGTATATCTACACCAAATGCATGTGTATTTTTATACATACAGCTGAGAAGGTACATGTGCATACAAAGGTGTACCAAAATCTACATTGCATAAATAAAAACCTGAGCTGTGCACCCCCCAAAAATCAAGCTGACATAGAAATCAACCAACTAAACAAGAAAGAGTGTATCTTTTCATTTTGTTTCTTTTAATCCATTGTAGCACTATATTTTCAAGCTTTTTCCACAACCAAAAAGCTACAAATCTCCACCTCTTTTTAAATGACAGCCAGAACTTTTGCAACCACCTGACTCTAGGAGCTGTGGCTTTGCAAGAAAGGAGAAAATGTAAGAAAAATTGCAAGAAGGTGCTGACAGGTGGCAAACCTGGCAGGGCACATAAACACAAGAGCACACAAGAGAACCAGCAAACTGTATGACAGTATGAAGGGGAGGATGTGTTGGGTGTTACTGAGCAGAGACACACAGCCACCAAGATAAGACATGCAGGTGTTGTCTAAGCATAGCAGAGCCACCCTCCTTGACCACTGAAACCTGCACAGTCTTGACTCAGACAGCCTAGTTCTCTTAGGGAATGAGCACAGAGAGGGTTAACTGAGTAGATGTCATCTGCATATTATCTTACTTGAGCATGAGAGATAGGGAAAGTTTCATCATGGGATAGCACAAAGTGGTGCAGATGTTTAATGGCTACCCTGCATGGCTGCAGGAAGGCTTCAATTTGGGTTAGTGCTGAAACAGATGAAAGAGCTCTGTCTTCACGTACTTCTCTTCAATATTCAGTCGCACCCTTCTTCATTCCTTGAGCTTGTCATCAAACTTGCAGCCAGAAGTAAGATTGCTATAGACCAAGAAGGAAAACTTGTAGACAGAAGTTAACCATTGCTGAATTCCAACAGAATGATACGGAGGGATCTCATTTAATAACAAGGAGTTGATGGATTTATGGCTGTTGATAGTAAAAGGCTGCTAGCAGTAAGGTTTGGACTCCATCCCAGGGAGACCAGAACCATTGCTAACTGAACACAAATATCCCTTTGTGCCCCCTTCCACCTTCTTCCTGCCTCTTGTACAGGTCTTTGCTGGACTGAAAGGTCTCTACACACTTCAAGGCAGATTTTCTTCCCCTTGTTAGAAGAAGATGCAGAGGATGCCAAGTGCTTCTCTAAAAACCTGTGTGGTGACAGTCCTGGCAGTCCAACAGCTTTCTCTAAGGTTGCCATGACATGGAAGTGATGGGCACATGAATCACAACTGTGGAGAACACCAGCCTACATGCAGATGCTGCATTCAGATTAGCAGAAGCAAGTCCTGACCACTCAGCTCTCCCCTACTTACTGTGTGAGGTACTTTGGAGTATCCAGTCCCCTGGGGGATTGTAAGCAGGAGAGGACGCGGAGACCTCCTCTTACATGTATGCACTCAGTATAAAACCACAGCAACACAAGAGCCTGAATCACCTAAATGATGAAACCAAGGTCAGATTAAAACAATTAAAACATTTTAAGCATTTATCAGTGGTCCACTTGCACTTTATTCTTGAGTAAGATGAAAATAGCTAAAGGGCCTAAACTGCAGGACACAGAAAGTGGGCTCAGCTTTGTGTATTCCAATGCCACAGTGCCTCACAGACTCAGCCCATGGAAGCAGAACACAGTGTGGCCATATCCAAAGGGGCCATACGCCCCCAGCAGAGCTGTACAGACAGAGGGTGTCTGGTGCTGAGAGCTTGCCATAACTCAGATGTAGGGAACCAGAGGAATTGCTGTCAAGATGCAGGGTAAGTCCAAGTGAAGGAGAAGACAGTAGAAGTCCATTTCCTCTTTTCAGCACATCTTGATTTCTCCATCATATGTCTCAGCCATACTTTTTTTTTAGCATATCCAAAATGCTACATCTTCTCAACTAAGATAAATACATAATTCACATGGCTATTTTTTGTATTTTAAAAAAAAGAAAAAAAAAAGAAAGAATGCTTTTATCAGGGAGTTTAGAATCACAAATTACTTGTGAAAAAGGATATAATGCATTCTGTTTAAAAATGCAGGTATATATCACAACTCCCAGCTTCTGAATCACCACTACATGTTCATGTTTCGTGGAAGGAAAGATTTTTTTTTTTTTGATAACTTACTGTTTTGAAGTGACATTAAAATTTGCTTTGGGCAAAATGCAAGTTCTGATAATTTTGGCTTTTTCTGTTTACTCCAAGTGCTGTTCATCAATGAAATGAACATTTATTCCAAGTGACTTTTTTTCAGGCATAATTTTATAATTCATATTTCCCTAGATACAGTTTTGCCTCTTCAACAAATATTTTAATAGGAACTACTAAATTTGCTTTGAGTGAAAAAGTATAAGATGCCCTAGGAAATTCAGAATTTCAGAAAAATGTTTCTAAAACTCTGACAGCGGTTTCCTTTGTAAACACAATTGCAACAGAGTTACGCGGTATGACTTTCCTAAATGTTTAATGCACAGTACAGGCTCTCTTACTCGCATGCATACATACACATGCATACATTCTCTAACACACTGCATGCCTGCAATGCAAATACAGCATCATCTCTCCCTCTAAACACACAGAGACCTTCTCTTTAGTATAAGGACAGCTACACACACACACCTGCACAGTGAAATCTTTCTGACACAGAGGCCCTGAAACACAATTTTATCTCTCTCTTATACACACTGTCATTCCTTTTTTCTAACACAATGTAATCTCCCTCTTGCTCTTTCTTTCATACACATAGACACAAGAACAGACACATACAGTGTAATCTTATCTCTCTGAGATTCAACCACAGTATCTACACTATTTTCAAAATTGCATAAACACTTTCTGCCTGACATTTCCATTTGTAGACTCCATCATTCACAACTACAAAATTGATTGCAGAGATGGGAGGATGTGGAAGGAAGTCCTTGATCACGCAAATGCCTGTCTCTTAGGTAAAGAGGCCTTTTCTGGCAAGATTTTATTTTACAAGCCAGGAGACATTATAAGCAATGTTTTCAGTTTGGATGCAGCATTAGTTACACAGTGCTTCTTGTTATATTACACCACCAACAAATAGTAAGAGACTTAAACAGCTTGATAAAAAAATCTGCTAGATCACAAAAAAGATTTTTCCTGTATTGCTATCATTGTCAAACACTTCATTGATACGTTCCACAAAACGTGCTGCAAGCAAATTACAATATGCAGTTACACCTATATTTCCTGTGACATATAATATGCTGTAGGCCCTGAGATTTCAAAAGAAAGCTGTATAGAGGAGGTTCCACCTCCACTTAAGCTATTATTTCTACAACAAAAGTCTGTTCTTAAATCACTTGTATTAGCAGGATTGTTCTAATGGGAATATTAAAATGAATGTCTGCCTCTGTGAGCTTCTCTACACAATGGAGATTGCCAACAGTGACAATTAGAGGATGTAACACAGAGCACTTCTCTTGCATGCCATTGATTCAGACCCAGAGTAACTGGCTGACAATTTTGGGGGGACCTCTGCAAAATGAAATTTCATACCCTCATTTGATTTCTCCAGATTACCTCATAACAGATTGAAATATTAAAATGAAAATGTAATGAAGGATCTGGGGTTGATCAGTGATATTATAGAGCAGGTAAACAGGAATTTTTTCACAGGATCTAGTTGGACTGAAAGGGTTTTCATTACCTCCATTGAGGAGGCTTTAAAGAAAAACTGCAGAGGAAAGGGTTATTAAAAAGAATACCAGAAAACCAGCCTCAGAGTATTGTCTTAGCTCTAAATAAGCACCTTAACTAAACACAACTAGAGTCCCTAACAGAGAGTAACTTGTTACAATTCCTGGAAAAATGTTATTCCTTCATCATGAAGGGAATTTTGCCTAAGAATTTGGACCAGAACATCAATATGGCTTTAAGAAAATTTCCTGAGAGACAGAAGGAAGGAAATACTTTTGTGGAGCCCAAACTCACAAAAGAACCTGATCCACTGAAGGACTGGAAAAGCAAAAGCAGCTGTCCTACTACCAGAGGAAACTAAAAGAAATGTTTTCCTTTAATGGCCTACAATACTGGTTTGATTAACCATACGTTGGTTTGAGAACATTGTCTGACTGCCTCTGTCAGCACAAGGTCACACAGCTCCAAACAAAAAGACTGCTGAGCCAAGACCAACTGGGGTCACAGGCAACTGGAGTGGAGGGATGTAGGCAAAGAACAGGATAGAGACAGGATCCCATTTTAGGAGTGTCTCAGAGGGTTTGAGGATGGAAGTGTGGTACCCCTGGCTATGACAACGATAGATAGAACAGGTGTATTGTAAGCAGCACTGAAGAAGTCATGGGAAACTCCCATGCCCTGCATGTGTTTTGTCCCTTTTTTAAGTTATAATCCCATTGGAAGTGTGAAGCAGTGGTTTTCTGCCAAACAGCCTTCAGCTACCACAAAAATACCTAAACCAAAGCACATGACCACTTCCGACAATACAGAAATTGACCCTAATCTACTGTAGGAAGCTCATATCACCACAGACCTTGCAAAATCCATTCAGTGAGAGTCAATGTCCCATTCTTTCTCTCCACAGAATTAATAGAGGAGGATCAGGTCCACTACAAACTTCTCCCACACACCACATACCCCCATGTGCCTTTTCCCCTCTTGCCCCTGGAACAGATGCCAAATGTCCACAACTCCATCTGTAACCCCATTCACAGCACTGGCACGCTGTGTTGCACTACAGGATGGAAGAGCATTTCACAAGCAGGACCCAATGTCACTCTACCCCTGAGGAAGAACAGCATCACTCAGCCCCTTTCTACAGCAAGAAACCCAGGGCAGCTGCATGTAGCAACTGCAGACTGAATATAGCTCATGAGTTTCCTGACTCCTTTCGTGATATCTGTGATAGTCACCTGGCAATCTTCTGCATGGAAAATATTCCCTGGAAAACAGATTGGGTTACTAGTTCAGCTGCCCTCAGGAACTCCAGACTTTTTCCTCCTTCCTGAAAATTTCTTTTTGATATCAAATACTGTGACATTAAGGATCCTGATGATTTTGAATGCTGTTTAGATGTCTAACCTTGAGAAAATTTTGTAGGCCTCACACTACCTCATGAGGGCTGCTGACCTTAAAATATTACTTGCTGGTTGTGAAACAGATTCACTTCTTAGAATCACCTTTGATGCACTCTTTGAGAACCTGTAGGAAAATGTCACCTGTAGGTTAGTCAGCTCATTTGGAAAACTGTCTGCTCAGCATCTACTTGTCATGGTGTCTTGCCATTGATTTGTGACTTGTTGTTAGAAACAGACCTGAGTTTTGGTGCCTTCCTGAACAAATAGGTTTCCACAGGTCACTTGGACAGTGGTGGTTGCTCTGTCACTAGGCATCTCCACCTCAGTCACCTCCACACCTTGCTGCTGTCCCTCCAAGCCTGAGCAGTGGCCCTGCTGTCAAACTTTCTAGGTAAAGCTCAGTGTGGACGCCTGCAGCTCTTCCATTTCTACCTCTAATGAGATTGACCCATGGAGGCTGCTTCATTGAGGATTCAGGAGAAAGCCACTAATCAAGCTGACTGAAACACAACACAAAGCTTCCTTCTCTCTCTCTGTCTTCCACAGTTTCCTCTTTCTTTCTTTCTTACTGTGTAATCAACCTAGTTATCTACCTTTCTGTCACAATAGTAGCTAACTAGCTCTTCAATATTTCAGAAATAGAAAAACAGCATAGTCTTTTCTTCTTTTCCTTCCCAGGCTGTAGGAGGAATTGTTCAATTCATTTTTTAGGTGGCATGATTTGTTTGCTTGTTTATAGGCATGCATGCAAGTGGGTGTTTTGTAGATGTACGTGCAGAGCTCACTGGGGGAGGGTGAGGCTGAAGAGCCAAGCTGTGTATTTATTACTGAGAGTGGCAAGATGCACGACCTTCCACAGCTGATGTGTTATGGACCACCACAGCACAGCCCCTGTCAGCACTCTGTCTCCTCCTTTGAGCTCAGACACACCAGCAAATCTGGAAAACAGCCTGGGAGATATTTAGTGGGGGAAGAAAGAGGAAAGAGCAGCATTATTATTATTTCAGTCTCAGCTACTTCAAGATTGTCTCTGTCCTAGATAAACAAGATATCTCCTGCTATTGACTGAACATCTAAACATGAGGCAAATGCTGTGGAGAGGATGTTTTCTTAGGCCAGCTATTATGGACAGGTAGGAAATGATACACAAGTATGTCTTTGGGATTGACATGACAGTGGAGTGAAACACTGTGCAGATCTTTGAAGAAACTTTGACATTTCTAGTGCTACAAGACATGACAGCAGAAATTTCCTGGACAGTGTACTTCTGAAAAAATTATTTTTACCAAAATTCTCTAAAAAATATTTGTGCCATAAAGTACAAATACCCAAAAATATTTTGCTTTCATCGATGACAGATATTGCACTGGCTCCTAACAACCACATTTACTGGAACAGCTTTCATCCTTTTAACAGCTCTTCCTTTCTCCATGTACCATATGTTTTGTGCAGATCCTACAAACAGAGAGAGTCGGAGGCAATACCAAGGGTCTCCTGCCATTTTTAAAGCTAAGTATTACTCAAGGGATAAAATAGCATTGAACATCATGTCAAGAGTTTCACAGGGAAAAGACATGGCAGAAGAATATATTTAAGTGGGACAATATATTTCTAGCATTGGATTCATCGGAACAATGTTACCTCTATCCAGATTGCATGGCCATTTGGGGACTTCACGTAATTCTGGGATGACTGTTTGAAGATTTTAAAGTAAACAGTATGAAAGAAAAAAAAATGTATCTTTGTTGACTCCAGGGCAGTCTCTGTCTAAGTTTGTCCAACCGAATACCAGTCTTTCAGAGATTTGCAACAAATTTATCGGTTGCGTTGGTAGCAGTAGAGTAGTAGAGTCCTTGTGTGTGAGTAAAGCCCTTCCTCACACATATGTGTACATGGAGCTGGGACAGAGGGGAAATGTGTGAGTGAGATGCTGGGTACTGGAAAAATGTTTCATTCCTGCAGTGCTTATTTTGCAAAAGTCTAGAAAAAAGAAGAAAGACACTAGAATTGCTGACCCAGCTGGATTTGCATTGTAGGTGACTGTGATACAAAAACACTTTCTTTGAAAAACAACAGCTGATGAGGAACTGGTTGGATAATCCCATCCAGAAGGAAGTAGTCAACTACTAACAAAAGCGCAATGCCCAGATGGAGACCAGTGACAAGTGGTGTCTCTCAGAGGTCTGTACTGGGACCAGTACTGTATAATCTCTTCATCAATACAATCAGGGGATCAAGAACACCCTAGGCAAGTTGGCAGATGACAGCAAGCTCAGTGGTGTGGTTGACATGCCTGAAAGATGAGATGCCATCCAGAGGACCTGGACTAGCTTGAGAAGTAGGCCCATTTGAACCTCATGAGGTTCAACAAAGGCACATACATCATCCAGCACCTGGGTCAGGGCAACCCATTATCAATACAGATTAGGGAATGAAGGGATTGAGAGCATCTCTGCCGAGAAGGAGGTACTGGTGAATCAGAGGCTGGACCTGAGCCAACACAGTGTGCTTTCAGCCCAGAGAGCCAAGAACATCCTGGGCTGCTTCAAAAGCAGCATGACCAGCAAATCAAGGGAGGGGATTCTACTCCCCTGGTCTGCTCTCATGAGATCCCACCTGAAGCACTGTATCCAGCTATAGGGTCCACAGCGTAGGAAAAAAATGGACCTGATGGAGCAGATCTAGAGGATGGTAACAAAAACAATCCACGGACTGAAACGCTTCTCCTATGAGGAAAGACTGAGAGAGTTGGGGCTACTCAGTCTAGAGAAGAGATGGCTGAAGGAGGACCTTAATGAGGTTTCTCAATACCAGAAGAGGACTTAGAAGAAAATGGGGACAGAATTTTAAGCAGGGCTTGTTGTGACAGGACAAGGGGTAGTGGGTTTAAAATACATGATGGTAGACTAGATACAAGGAAGAAATTTTTAACTGTGAGGGTGGTGAAATAGTGGAACAGGTTGCCCAGAAAGGTGGTAGATACCTTATCCCTGGAAATATCCAAGGTTCAGGGTGAGTTCAAGGTGAACTCATATCCAAGTTCAGAGTGAACTGGGTTCTGAATAGACTGGTCTAGTTGAAGATGTCCCTACTCATTGCACAAGATGACCTTTAAAGGTCTCTTCCAACATAAACTATTCTATAATTCTATGGTTTTATAAATGAGGGAATCCTGAATTCAGAAAGCAGAAGGGAAGAAAACAGGCACTTCATCTGTAATACAGTTACAATGAACCATCCTGAACAGTCATTATAGCAGCTCAGCATCGGGATATCAA
Source organism: Agelaius tricolor (assembly GCF_023055355.1). Taxonomy (NCBI): domain Eukaryota; kingdom Metazoa; phylum Chordata; class Aves; order Passeriformes; family Icteridae; genus Agelaius; species Agelaius tricolor. The sequence goes on from NW_027269269.1 coordinate 26,279,241, forward strand.
TAGAAAGTCATTGCACCTCCATGTCAGATTGGTTTAAAGCACATTCAAAACAAACAAACAAATAAACAAAAAACAAACAAAGAAAATCCTAATAAAACCAACCAACCAAAAAACCCCACATATGGAAGAATCCGTATAGATTCTTTTTATTTTCTCCTTGCATTTTGAATCCTCAGATTTCTTCTGGTCCAATTCTTCAGTATTGTCTGCAACTGTGAAGACGAAAAGCACACATTTACAAAAATAAGATCTTTTATTATCATGTATTTACATGAATCCACTGTCTGGGGATTTTAAAAAACACCTGAATATAGAGAGGTGACCCTGCTGTTCCCAGCACAGGTCTGTTACAAGCTTTGTGTTAACATGACAGTACACTTCCCTTTCCATATGCCATGACCTTTCTTTATAGTTACGGATTTGTGGAGCTGCTGAGCTACTGCTTTGCAATGTGTATGCAACACTTGATGTGAAACCATGAAAAGTTTTCTTCTACAAAGTAGACCAGAAGTGACAGACAGTATGTATTTCAAATACAGACATTTATGCCAGCACTGAAGGGAATATATCCCAAATTTTGTATGCCAGAGGATCTCTACTAGGCTTTTCCAAGGAAAGGAACACTCCTGGGGGAGAAGCCTCCCTCCCTTACTTTTTCTTTCTCCCTTTGTTCTGCTTTACCAAGAGAAAAATCTGCATCTTTCACCAGACAGACTCAAGCCTGCAAATCCCTTGGCAGACAGCAGCCAAATTTCTGTTAGCTGATTCTTATGTGACCAATTCACATAGTGCAAACAAATGATGATGCAAATGCTAAAGATGGCAAGACATTACAGCGTAAACAAAGGCTCTTACAGAATCCTGACAGTTCCACTACTTAGATTACTGCACACTGAAAGGAGGAGTGAGATCAGAGTGACTCTGTCCCATCACACTTGGACTCACAGTTAAGGTGGTTCATGCATCTCCTCTGAGTACCCAGTGCTTGCACAGAAACCAAAATGCTGGGAAAACTTAAGGCTCTGCAGTCCTGACAGCATTACCAATAGCCACATGGACATTTGAGCATACTACAGCAGAAGCAAACATTACACCATGAGGCAGTGGGTGTCTTGAACAGCATGCCTGTCCAGCTCCCTGCACATTCTCCAGGGCAGGCAGAAAATCAGAAGCCAGACTATCACGAGCTCAGTGGAGTAGTGGACACACCCCCCACTCCCCTTCTCCTCCCCAGGCAGCAAGCAAAGAAGGGTGAGTGCTAGGAAGAAGGCAGGCTGGCTCCCCAGTGTGAGAATCCTGCTCATAAAACTCAATTAAGTGGATTACAGATGAGCTCATTCCCAGCGGTGGGTCACATTCCATTAGAGGCAGGCTCAATGCCAGGCGTACTCAGCGCTGCTCGGATGGCAGCAAGATCCACCCCACCACTTACCGTCTCTGCCTCTGACCTCACCATACCTTGCAGGATTTCTTGCCCTGTGCCCCATGCTGCATGGCAGGCTCATTGCTCATCCCTGCTCATCCTCTCAGTGAGGTAATCAGGGCCAGTGTTAGGTCATGGAGAGATACGGGGATGGGCAAGGTCTCTGAAACACCGTGGTCTAGGGCAGCAACGTGGAAAAGGAAAAGCATAGGGAGAAAGAGGCAAAATGGAGCAAGAGGAAGATGAGCAGAAAGAGAGATCCCCTGGAAAACAATGGCACAGTTCAGGAAAGGATGGAAACAGTCAGCCCCATAAACTGGATTAGTGGTATTTTACGTGAAAGTGAGAACAATCAGAGCTCTCAGCTCGCTAATCCCAAAGGCTTCTTCACAGCATAGGTATAAGATTACAGCATCGTCTGCTACACACCACCTACAGTCACTGCACTCAGCACTCAAAAATGTGTGTGTGCTTGTATGTGGGGAACAAAGAGTGTGTCTAGGGTATATTTGTGTGTGGGAATGGCTGTGTTTGGAAGAGAAAATGGGGAGGGAGAAGAGAAGGTGAATGAATTTGCGATGGGTGAGTGTGTGTGGGTGTGAGGGCAGGAAAAAGCTGGATGAATGACTGTGTGGGTGGGTAATACATGGGCTAGAGTAAGTCAAATGTTATAAGCACCTGCAGGCATTTTGCCAGATTTGAGATCTATTTTGACTTGCTTTATACATCCCACTTTGCTTTTCACTGTTTGCAAACGTTCCTGGCAGCTCAGCTTAATTTGTACAAATAGCAACCAACCAAGAGCGAGCCAAATCTGTTGTGAAATAGGTTGAAGAAGACACAGGTTTTTGTGCAGATCCAACCAGCAGGGGCTTTGTACCATCTGGAACCTGTGTACCACGTCCCAAGAAAAGGCCTACAAGGGAGATCAATCTAGTTACCTCCCCACCATTTGCCATTCCATGTGAGGAAGGAATACTTCAGACCAGTTGCAAAGTGAGACATTGTCTGGACAATGATCCTCACAGGGCATGGGACCCACACAGCGCAGGCATCTGCCATCCTGGCATAGGACACCTCAGTATCCACAGCCTCAGAGAGAGCTTTCTCCTTTAGCTCAGAAGGACTGAGAGGAAGACAGCAGCCTTATGTTTCATTCCCCTGTGTGTGACAAGTGAACTCAGTTTGGCAGTGTGAAGCAGCAGGTTTCCTATTTGTTTTACTACCAGTTTACCAGGCAATTTTGGACAACTTCACTTGCCTTCTCCAGGTATCTGTTTCCTAAGACAAAAAACTATCATTAGTGATACAGATATGAGATCTCTTGTTGGAAAGCAACATGTAAGACTCACGTGACATTATTCTCCTGCACTAGCTGAAGATGATTGCCAAATTTCCTTTGCATTCGTTGACAGCAGTACTCAAACCATAAGCCCTGAAGAAGTCCAAGCCTGCACTGCAGGAGCTCCAACTCTAGTCTCTCCAGTTCTGCTGCTTCTTTCAGCAAATCATGACCTAGGTTCTGGCTGTCTGTCTCAGGACCTCCAGCATAAAATACATAGAGCCCATTCTGAGCAGCAAGGGATCTCACAGTCCCTTTGGCACAACCCAGGTTGTTCTTGCTGTTCTATCCTTGGCAATTCCACTAGCTGGCTTGTATATTGAGTGTGTTGAGTCCAGAATAGCTAGGATGCAAAAGTACTGTGGCCACACAATTTCCTTCCCCATGCTAAAAGAATTTAGGTTCATGTATCACAACCAAGCAATCTGATCCCCTGTCTTTTATTATGCTTTGCCCTTCTCTTCTGACTGGCTTTTCTTTATCAGCATTTCTCTTTCTGCTACCCTGCCCCAGAGGTTTGCTCTGGCAAGTACTGTGTGCACTGTGCCAAGCTGCTTCACCCTGCCTTACTGATGGTCCCTGGAATGGCTGACAGTACACTGCTATATGCTTCTGTCTGTGTGCATGAATTAGCAAGCCCTTTGCTTTTCACCTTCAGCAGAAACAGAGTGACCTGTCTATGCAATTAGCCCCCACTCTCTTTAACTAGAGAGAAGACAATATATTGCCTCTCCAGGGAACCCAAGAGAGAATGAGAGAAAAAAACAGAGATGCTATCAGGGTGCCAAAGAATTAGGTATAAAAAACCTTTTCCACCCTAACAGTATAACAGGTGCTGCCTCAAGAACTGTTATGGAACTACAGCCAGAAATAGTGTGGTCCTACCCTGTGCATTTTTTCCCCCTTCTGGTACTCTTCACTTCTTAAGCATATTTCATTCAATGAAATGATTTAAGGCCCTGCCTGCAAGGAAGATGTTTTGTGAAATACCACGGCTCTGCCTTCTAAACCTTCCAGCTGAATGGGAATAACTGCTGCGGTTGCCACGGCACAGGCTACACAAAAATGATGCTTGAGTTTAATTATACTGAGTGGTTGAGGCCACTGCCTCACTGCTATGGGATACATTCCTCTGAAAAGCAGCCAGGTAATTTTGCTGTGGCTGCCTTTCCCTCAGTGTCCTGGGAAGGGGTAGGGGAAGGGAGGAAGGGTGACAGGGAACAGGGCTTTCTGCCAGGTTTAGCTACAGCAAACATACCTGAGCTGAGTGATCTCAAAAGATGTGGTTACACCAAGCAGAGATCCCCCAAGGCAGTGTCAGAGGTGGCTGGTGGATTCTGAGGAGTGAAGGCAAACTTCAGTTTTGATGTGGAGATTTCCACTGCACTATTCCTGTGATGGATGAGGAAAAAGAAAGAAAAGGGATTGGGAAAGAAGGCAGAAAGGAACTGGAATTGTATCTCTCAAGACCCTAGAAGTAAGGAAATAAAAGCAAAAAGGATGTTTCTGAGAGACCATTAGCCTCAGCCATAAATGTTGTTGTAACCAACACAGCCCTTTTATAAGGGGTGTTGCCAAGACACCTTTGGCAGAGCCGACGGCAGGGTTGGTGGTGCTTCAGCACCTCATGCAGCTACTTTTCCTGGACCAGCTCTACTTTTCCTGGAGCTGGTCATGGGCAGTAGTGTCCCAAATAACTACAGAGCTGGAAACAATATAACCACACATGCTTGGAGACCCAGCAAATTCTGCTCAGAAATGGAGGAGATTAACCTCAATGTCACCCTATGCTAATATGGCCAATTTTCTTCTGAGGATCATGCCTCTGCCTGGATACACACACACCCCCCAGCTCATTTGGGGCATGCTCAAGTGCCCATGGCACAGCACTGCCTTACCCAGCTGGACACACTGTGAGGAGCTCAGACATGAGTGGTGTTTTTCACCTCCTAATGGGCATTTTCTTCTGAAGTGCAAGCAGTTGCAGACTCAAAAGTCCCTCTCATCTGCAAAAAAATTCTCCCCGAATGCTTCAGGAATCGGCCCCTACCATCAGCCAAACTTCATTCTCCATGATCCTAAGGACACTCCGATAAGGATGAATCCAGACCAGGAAAGCTCTTGGTACATCTGAAGATGGACATCTAGAAGTGCTATTTGAATGCCTCACAAACAAATGAAAAAAACACTAACCTCCAACCAATAAAGTTCCATCAGATACTTTTGGCTTAAAATTCAACATATTTATGTTGAACTGATATGAAAATACACACTGGATGCATTTATAACTACCTAAAACATAAATTTCAATATTTTGTGGTCCTGAAGGCCCTTAGTTAAAACTTGGTGAGTCCCAGTCCCAATGACACCAACACATCTTAATCTTCAGATAAAACTGAGTTTACTATTCAATGTACCAGACAGAAAATACCTTTGCGACCTCTACCCTCGTGCCCTGGTGCACTCTGGGCTGCTGTGAACACTTTTGTACAGTTCTTTTAGGAAGACACAGCCTGCAGTGGACACGAGCACACATTTCTGGTGTCCTTCTTGTATACATATAGTCACTGGGCTGGCATCAGGCTGATTCCAACCAATTTGCATCATAGGCATATATACAGATTGAACACAGATTATGATACCTGGCTTCAAAAGGTGAAGCCAGCTGCATTGAACCCACTGGTCTCACACAGCAAAGCTCTGGGACTGTTCCTTTCCACTCCCAGGAAGATGCGGCATTGCTTGGTCACCATGGTGACAAGCACTTTTCAGTAGGTAACCACCACCCGGCACTACACAACTCTCTCCCGTGTGCAGCCCAGGCCCGTGTACTCACACACAGGCACTTGGCCTGAGCAGCCCTGCTGGGGCTTTGCCCGCCACTCCAAGCTCCGCCACCACCTTCCCGCACCCTGTATTCCAACACTGGAGCGTGACCACGGGCACCATCGGCGCCCCGACCAGAGGATGCGGCTGGGTTAAACTGCTAAATATTTAACGGGGAGAATGGCTGGTGCCTTCCCTAAGCCTGCTGCGGGGGATCTCCGCGGAGGATGGCTGTGTTGAGCAGTCGTTTGGCCAGGCGTCCACGGAAGGGACAGCCCGGCACAGCAGTCCCCCCATTCGCTCTTCATCCTCCCCTTCCTCCCATCCTGTCACTGCCCTGCATTACGGGCTGCGTCCGCCGAGCTGTGCCAGCCAGAGCCGGAGCCGCCCCAGCGCCCCGGGCTCCCTGCACCGCCCTCGGGGCCCGCGGGGAAGCCTCTGGCGAAGGGTTAAGGCTGCAGCCCCTCGCCGCCAGGGCTCCCCCCGCAGGTCCCCGCAGCCATGTCCCCTCCGCCAGGGCTCCCCCCGCACGTCCCCGCAGCCATGTCCCCTCTGCCAGGGCTCCCCCCGCACGTCCCCGCGGCCATGTCCCCTCTGCCAGGGCTTCCCCCGCAGGTCCCCGCAGCCATGTCCCCTCCGCCAGGGCTTCCCCCGCAGGTCCCCGCAGCCATGTCCCCTCCGCCAGGGCTCCCCCGCCGTCTCCATGGAAACCGGCCCCGAGCAGCTGCCGGCTGCGCCCCGGCCGCCGCGGCCTCGCCGGGGAAGGCGAAGGCAGAGGCAGCCGCGGCCCGGCCCCGGGAGCCCTTTCACTTCCTCGGTCCCGCCGCTTCAGGAGGGAGCGGTGGCTGGGACATGCCCTGAAAATGCCCCGGTGGCCACGAAGGCCGCGGCATCCTAGCCTGGATCAGCAATAGCGCGGCTGCCAGCGGGATCCGGGCAGTGGCTGTCCCTCCATACTGGTGATGCCGCACCTCGAGTCCTGTGTCCACTTTTGGGCCTCTCACCACAGGAAGGACAGTGAGGGGCTGGGGCCTGTCCAGAGAAGTGCAACAGAGCTGTGAAGGAGCTCCTTGACCCTCAAGTCCTGTGAGGAATGGCTGAGGGGGATGGGGTTGTTTAGCCTGGAGACAAGGAGGCTCAGGGGTGACCTCATCACACCCCACAACTCCCTGAAAGAAGGCTGTAGCCAGGTGGGGGTTGGCCTGTTCTCCCAGGCAACCAGTGATAGAAGAGGAAATGGCCTCAAGTCACACTAGAGGAGGCCTAGATTGGATATAAGAAAAAATTTGAAAGTATGGACAAACATTGGAAGAGTGAACTGTGAACAGTGGAACTGCTGAGGGAAGTGCTTGAGCAACCACTCCTGGAAGTGTTCAAAAAATGTTTGGATGTTTGGGAACATGGTTTAGTGTGGAATACGGTGATGCTGGGTTAATGGTTAAACTTCATGATCGTGAAGGCCTTCTCAAACACCAAGAATTCTATGATTTTAAAATAGAGGTGTAGTAGAGACGTCTGCTGGCCCTGAAGTGGGATATGGAGCTGACCTCAGGGCTTTGTTCTTCTTTCTGTTTGCCTCCAAGAAGATTTTCAGATTAAAATCTTCCCAGCAATGTTACACATTGCTACCATAGCCTCTGCAACAAACACTTGGCAATAATTGCCAACCCTTATGGCTCCCTGGCTCCCCTACTGAGGTTTATGTTCTCGTGAGGGTTTCCCTTCTCTGGAGAGATGAACGAGGCTTGTCCTCAGGTGACAAAATTGTCCTTCATTCACTGTTCACTGAAAAAAAGGAAACTGTCTTACACATATTGTTGTTTGGGTTTTCTTTTATTTTATATGAGGTGACATTTACCTACCCTGAGATCCAGACCTAAATATGGAAGTTGCTTTCACTTGAGGTTGTAACACATCCTCTCTGTGGCAAAAGTTGTCACTAGCCTACCCAAGCCTCTTTGCACTGAAGATACTTTTGCAGTGTTTCTGTGTGTGCCCACACAGGCAAATTTGTTCACAGCTCCCTGGCAAAGAGTTTCACTGTGCAGCATGAGTAGGGAAAGGCTCCAGAAGCCCTCGTAAAATGCACAGGTGACAGCAGATCCTGTGGGAACAGGTCAGGCTTTGCTTTCATATGTGTGCCAGCCTGGAGAGTTGGCCTTGTGCTGGAAACATTTGCCAAAGGATGTCCTAAAAGTAGGTTGAAAACAGGAAATTCATCTGTGTTCACTAACTGTCCATAGTGAAACCTGTTCTTTTTTTCACCTTATCTCAAATGCACTGTCCTGACAAGCAGAACATTATCTCCAGTTTCAGCTCTGAGAGATTACACCTATTCTGCCTATAAGATCAAAGTAGGGTCCCAATTTCAAATTTGACTCTCTTTTCTAATGCTCTTTTCTTCTAGCTCCAAAACTATCTTCTGCCTTCATCTTCAACTTTCCCAAATCTCATCCTGATCTCATGTTCCTCATTATATGGCTGCTGAAATCTTTCTGCCCAATTTCTCTGTAATAGTTCAGTGTGTCCTTAACCAGCAATTATACATCAGAGATCAAAAGGAGCCTTTCTCCATACCAATAAGATGCTTCTGAGACTAAAATTTTGCCTGGCTACTTTATTGTCTCTGCACTTCTAAATCAAACTGATTCCCATTGCCCCCCAGCTTTCCTTCGTCATGTTTTTCCTCTAATGATCTCTGTCTCTTACCCCATCTCCTCCATAGTCTGCACAGCTTGCAGTAGGATCTCCTTCTTTGAAACTGTCCTCCCAGACCCTCACACTGATGGGTTACTCACTGATATGAAACAGCACAGACACTGTAGCTGCTGTTTGGCTTCACCCAAGAAATGTCTCTCCCTGACTGATGTTGGCTAATTAGAAGATCTGATGTGGTCTAATAGCTTGGCTCTTAAATGCAAACCCCCTCAGCTGCAAAATGCTGGGTAGATTTTCTGGCAGCTCTCAATTTTCTGCTCCTCTTCTATTTTCTTATTACACTAAGTAAATATGACCCTTTCTTCTTCTTTCCTAGAACAACCTATTTAGCAGACATTCAATATGTAAGTAGTGAAGGTGATAGAAATGCACACTAATGGAGAACTGAGGCTATAATTTGAGTACACACAGAGCCTAGGCTGTTCAATCCTTGTTATGGAAGTGTAGGTGAGTTCTCCAGCTCCACAGTCCAGAGAAAAGGTATGGATCAGGGGGAGATGAGTGCTAAGGTTTAAAGCATAAAGATTGCAACTGAGGTATAGGTAGCTATTATTTGGTTCTGTGTTATCACATGACTGCAACTTTTCCTTTAGAATGAGCTCTTAGACAAGACATCCATGCTTTTATGACTCTTGCAGTCAACCACAGTCATGAAATCACTGTGGCCAGAAGAAGCTCCAGCTGACTAATAGTGCAGTAGGCACCAAGAAGCCACCAAGCTGTGTAGCAGGGAGGTATCAAACTAGCTATGCCAATGTCTGCCTCAAGACATGAGAACTCAGGTCTCAAAATCACCAGAACCCATGATGGAACTTCATTACTCAGCTGATCAACAGGGAGAAGAGAGAAAAATAGCATGAAAAGAAGGGTGAGGAATTGGATTTCTAAAAGTTATATGTATGATAAAGCCAGATTCTGTCAGAAGTACAAAACCCAACAGGATGAAGATGATACTGGCAGAGAAAAAATCAGACAATTTGAGATCTGGAATTAAAAAAATGTGAATGAAAATAGGTCTTTTCTCCAATTCAGCATGTGCAGGTGTGTATGCTAGACCATCTTAGTTCCTGACACACCTAAATTCCTACGTTTGTACTTCTCAGGGCCTTTATCTGGCTCTGTTAATTCCAAATTCAGGGAAAACAGGGCTCAAATGGATAGTAGTTCATAAACACAGCTGTCATCTACCTTCCCTGCCACAAGACTGGATCAGATACCAAGAAATTACCACTATTATTTCCTTCATTGCAAATTTAGTGAAGTAGTGAGATACTAATCAAACCATCCTACAGTCTGGATGAGGGGACCAGCACCTAAGAGATGTTTTGAACATGCAATGATAAACCATCTTCAGGGACTTGTAGCATTGCCTATTTTCAGTCTTAGTTTACCTTCAGCATAATGTGGGGAAGAGAAGCAAAAGGGAAGGTTTTAGCTCTCTGTTTCCTCTTCAAAGAGTTTAGCTGCATTAGCCTGTCACTTGTTACTTAGAAATCTTTCTTCTTTTTACGTTAAGATTGGATTTGCCAAAAAACAAAACCTATTTTTTTCTTTGTACAGACTACAGGTGAAGAAATAAGGTCAGGAAAAGCAACACCAAAATGAAGCCACTTACAATAATGTTTGCCTGCATATATCTATCCTAAATGGTAGGAAAGTATGAAAGCCTCCTTCTATTGCTACTCTTGGTGGGGTAAGCAGGGAGGACAGGCGTGGGACCTTCCAGTGGCATGAAGATAACTTCTTGGCATGGTTCAGAAGCATCTGGAACAAAAGTCAGCTTAAACCATCTTTAATAAAAGCTGTGCACAGCAAGCACAGTCTCAGCCATAAGCAGCTTTACACTGCAATCATAACACAGAGAGACCAGAAACAGCACACACTACGGAGACCAAGTCTCACTTTCAGTAGTGATTCACAGGGGCAGATGAGGACAAAATTAATGTAAGTAGGGGAGAAAAACTGACATTGCTGTGGAAACCATTTCATTTCATGGCATTTTAAGTCTAAACTAAATTCCCAACAATGAATCAATGCAGTTTTGTGTTATTCTACTATTGCAGCCAGCCCAGAGTGGGCCATGGTGACAAATACATTCCAGGCTATCTCCATGAAGCAGAAGCCCCTACTGTTTCAGCCAAAATGCCTGTAGTGACAGTATATGCTTTATGTGGTTCAGCTAGGACTGAGAAACCTGATCTCATAAACTTTGTCAGCATGAATTATGTCTTTATTATATTAAATGGCATCTTGGCGTTTGCCCATATACCACATCGCAGCTCAGCAAACACATATACAGGCCCCTCTGCCAGAGCATGCAGGCATGGGGGCAAAGCTGTGGTTGTTGTGAGGCTCCCATCTCCGTGCCTGTCCAATTTGGTCATGATTGACATCTCAGCTGAGATGTTTCATCAGTGTAAATTCCCCCTCCCCGCCTCATTCTTAAGCTTTCAGAAGGGAGGCGCTTGGTCCTGTGTCTGTTCAGAGGAAGCACCATGACCTACACGTCTGCCCCTGACCTTTAGCCTGATCAATAAAACTACAAATTGGTCTTTTCTTATCCTCAACACTTTAGTCATAAAACCCTGTTGAGATGGAATGAAACGCCGAACTTTATGTCTAGCATCATGAACATGTTTCGTAGCAGGGGAGAGATTGGCAGTATTTCAGCCATCAAATACACAACCCTCTTTCATTAACTCTCTGTGCATCAATTCTGTGTGATATTTGAAACCTGTAGAATGTCATTTTTGGTTCTATATTCACACATTTTCCCAGATATTCCAGAACAGCTAGAACCTCTAGTGTGCTTTAACAAAACTTTTTTACTACCATGCAGGCTTTCCACCTTTTTGTGATGTTCAGGAGGAAGAAGGGAAGTGGTCTCATTTCTCTCAGAGAGGAACAGAGATCATTTTAGGAGAGAAAACAAAGCCCAATAAGAGTGTAATGCTAGATGGGTGCACAGTCTTTGCTGGTATTTCCGTTGCCTGATGTTTTGTCCCTGCAGGGGACTGCCTGTAGTGGGGCAAGGAGCATGAGAGGACATGGGAGGGCACAACCCAAGACTCTCATCTTCTTAAGACTGGCACAGTGTTGGCAGACCTAAGCTTGCATTTGCCCTTGTGCAATAAGCAGTACTTGTGTCTGAAAAAGCATGTAATGGGTGCGGGGTTTTATACCAACAGCCTTTATCATAACATCAGAAGGGCTTTAACATGGCTCTAAATGTGCATGTGTTACTTTACCCATTGAAGAACAATTCAGAGGGAGGAAGGAGGTTGTACTGCACATTTTTGTGCACAGCTTGGAAAATCTATTCCATCGTTACAGTGAAATAGCTGTTGGAGCCACATGCTTTCTTCATGCTGGCAAGAGTGTTGTGTATTTAGCATGCTCAGCTGCTAGTGGGGTTGTAAACCATACTTTTTACTCAGCTGCACTGCCATGGGATGGCCTTGAATAACCTCCTGTGTCACATCAGGGCTTTTTACTGGTGAAATGAAACATGGCTGTGAATCAGAGGAAGGAAGAAAATCCTAACAGACTCTTCAAATTCCTTTTGGATAGCCAGACCATTCATTTTGCCAGGAAGGCTTGCCATCATTTATATCCATCCACAAAACCCAGAAAGCCAGATCCAATCAGTGAGGTGGACCAGAAGACCAGGAGTCTTTGGGTTCTTGTAAGCCCAAGAGGAGTGGTATGAAAATAACAACATCTCCTGTGTGGCTTTCTGATGCTGCTGTGTGCTACCTAATACTGCTGAGTCTGCAAACACAATTTCCTCTGCCTCAGCTTGCAGGAGAGCCCAGAAACACTGTGTTGGAATCACACAGCACATGTTCAAGGCAGGCAGGTGGCAGGTTCAAAGCAGAGTGAAGAAACAGCTCCTTTATGTAATGCACAGTTAAGCTCTGGAGTACCTTTTCTCAGGATTCAATGCGTGCTGGAACTTCACGTGAGTTTCAGAACTAATCCAGTACAATCCTGGAAGAAGCAAACATCAGAAGCTACCTGATGCAGCTCTGCTGCTGTATTGTACAGGGAGTTCTTAAGCCAAAACTTGCTGGAGACTGGAAGAATATACAGGGGAGAAGTTGCTATATGCTGGCCTTGTTCTCTGCTCTTAGCAAGGTACCACTGTTGGCAACTGTTAGAGAGAGGACTCAAGCTACACAGAATGGATGCCTCTGCTCTTTCTGATTTTACATAATCATACATAATGCAGGATGTGACTAGAATCTTCAAGGTTTATGTGCTTTCACACAGAGAAACCACACCTTCAGAAAATAGAGGTTTTTCCTAAAGAGACTTTTAGTGACATCAGCTTTTAATGACACTGGATCCTTATATCTCATTCCAGAGATGGGACTTCCGTCTTCACTCATTTATCCTTTATATAATTTGCTGGATGATCTTTGTGTTGAGCCAGAGATCAGGTCTTTATTATAATGTATACTGCAGTGTCTTATTAAAAAAATAGAGGAGTTATTCTTCAGAAGAACTAGTTGCCAAAAAAGAAGATAAACAGAACAAGAGGCACAGCAGAACAGAGAGGGAGCACAAGTTGAGGAAAAGTTGGTCCCATTTGAATTGCTAAAAAACCAGTTCACATCTCTCAACTCCCAAATGATGCCACACAAACCTCATATCATGCCAGCTGGTCCAGTCCCAGGCTCATTTTAAGCCCTACCTCAGAACACTATTTTTTTTCTATTTTATTTAAAAGTGCTTCCTGATTTTATAGCTAAGTGCCCTTTCCTCTGGGGAAAAGCAGTGCTATCTGACACAGGACAACAGCTCAGCTTTTGGTGGTGGTTATTGCTCTGCATTACTGTGACCATTTTCTTCCCTTTTGCAATGCCATTAAGGACTGAAGGAGGTGAATAGTCAGAGGATAATACACCATTAGGGACCAGCCCTAGCTGCACAATACATTTCAAATACACCGATATTCACCTTCCAGTTTCATCTGTAGTCCATTCTCTGTAAAAAGATACCAGCACTGATACAACTGAGGCCTGCCCAGACACAAATTCTGTTGGAAGCAGTGACATGAGTAGACCACCATGATTTTAGCAGAACCAGGATTTCACATTCCAACTTCCCAATATGTTGTCTTCCATGACCATGGAACTTGAGTAACGCCATATGATATAAAATACGCTGCGTACTAACAGATTTGTGTTGGACTTGATCTAGTCATTCTGACTTCTTTATTCATATGGTTGAGCTGTGTAAGGAATAAATATCTCTGGTACCAGATTTAGAAAGAGTGTATTTTATTGCAGACAAGAAGATATTATCTGCTCTGGTGGCAGTACGGGGGATTGATGGCAGTTTACAAAATGCAGAAACTCTGTGTGTATGTGTTAATCTCTGATAGGCTTATCACTGTACTAAACTGCTTCCATAAATCGTAGGCTTAATGCTGCTCTCAGGTACACCAACACACACCCAGTAACTCCTGGACAATTTTAAGTTATATAAATTACAGCAAAATTTGATCCCTTGTAGTGTCAGTGGTTTTTTAACACTCATCTTTTCAATAGGTGGAACACATAAACACTTGAGATTGTCACTTACTTCACCAAATTCAGCCTTGCTGGAAGGCAGCTGAAGATATCCACTGAGTATAGCTAAGAGGGGCAGATTCCTTAAACCCATTATATGGGGTGATTTGTGTGGCATTCATTGTGACTGGGCTTGAGGTGTATATTTGCCTTGTTTTTACAATATATGGCTGGTCAACTCATAATGCATGTTGTACTCAAATCTATGGATAAAATATGAAGCTCACAGAGGAAAAATAAGAACAGAATTTACATTTCATTCATTTTTTCGTGTCTGCTGTTTCTGCATTCTCAAAAATCAAAATGCATTTGTTGAATCCTAATCTACATCAAGCTGTCCAGAAGGAACATTCATTATTCTTTTATTGTCAGCAAAACACATTGAAACAAGGATATTAAACATCTGGCCAACATACATTTATGTGGCCCAAATGGCATATTCAAGTTCTAAGAATGTAAGAAATTCTTTTGAAACAAAAGTAGTTTTCCCTCTGACTTGGGAGAGAAGCTATAAAATATGAGCTTGTATAAATAAAGCAGTGTTTTCTACCTGAGACAATGTGTAGCATAAAATGTTACCTGGGAAGTGCAAACTCCTGTCCTCTACCACTAATCTCATTTCAAGTCTAGTGAGGGCACTTAGTCTTAACTAGTCTGCTACTAAGCCAGGGTGATTTACAGAGAGACAAGTTTAGGACTAGAGATAAGACAAAACCCGAATATTGCCAAAAAAAAAAAAAAGCTTAAAGAACAAAAAGAGTAGAGATTTACAGAAGAACAGGGACCAGAAGAAAAAAAAGAAGGCAAAAAATCAAAAAATGCATGGCCATAGGACATGGGCTTGCTTTCACCCCAACAGACAGGCCTCAGCTATGGCTGGTGATAGGACCACAGAGGGAGATGCTGTTTGCAGAGGTGCCAGAGCAGGCACAGCTCAGCTCCTGTGAGGCTGGTGTAAAAAAAAAACAAAAAAAACAAGAAAAAAAAAAGCTGGGAGGTAAGCTCCCAAACATCAGGTCACAACCCCAGCACCTCAAGGTTTTTCAGCCTCAGAGAATTTTTCTGCTGCCAGCACATTTTGGGTAAGAAAAGTGATTTTCTGCAGCAATGGAAAAAGGCAAGAAAGGCTGAAAAGTGGGAAGGTGAGAAGGATCAGTGGCACTTTGGGTGTCATCAGCCTGATGGAAAGGATAGTAGATTTCAGGAGGTGTGTGAACAAGAGGGGTTGGCAGTGAGATTTTCAGATTTATAGGAGATGACAGATAGGTAATAGGGTCTGTCACCTTTCCTCCACTTCCCTTACCATTTCTCCCCTGATGCCCTTTATTCCTTTCTTACTCCCTGCAGTAAGGCTCCATTTGCAGTTTACTACCTTCCCTAAACCCCCCAATCCCTTCTCTCTACCTGAGCAGCCTTCTGCCTACACATACGTCCTCCATCCCATCTATTACCCATCTGTATCTTATCTCACTCTTCAAAACAGCTCCTCCGGGCAGCAGAGACTGCTGTCATAGAAATGGAGGCACAGGGGCAGAGCTAGGAAGGCAGAAATGGTAGAGAAAGGAGAAGGGAGTACAAGTGCAAATGATGATTGCTCTTGATGTAGAGGACAACAAAGGCAGTGTGCAGACTGAGCCTCTCCATCTAGGAAAGAAAAGGCACCTGGTTATCCTTGATGAAGCTTTGTCTTAATACTGCTGCATACCTTAGAGCAGTCTAAGTTACTGTAGTATGCCAAGTCAATTGGGGATGGTCAGGGGCAGGTCTGCTCCTATCCAAAACACGCATGGGCACTGGAAGTCACATACCTTCCCCACATAGCAGCTGTGGGGTCTGCAGCCTCCCTCCTGCCATGGGACCTCGAGCCCTGGACAGAGCTTGCTGGCAGACACATGGGATGTCAGAGAGGGACACTGCGAGGAGTGCTGAACAGGGAAAATAAGAGATGTGGACGCTGTGCCAGGTGGTGGCAGGAGGGGTAACTGGTGTGTCTCATGCATAAGGTTGTCCTGCTGGCAGGGTTCACAAGCCCCTGCCCATCTGGGGATGAGCAAGGCACAGACAAAACACCACTCTGGAAGAAGACAAGGCTGAGAATGAGGTTAGATTCATAACAGCCAGACATATAATTTCCATCATGCAAGACAGTTCTGCACCTTTATTCAACATGATAGTTAAGAAGCGTGGAAATAATCAGGAGGAAAAATACTTGTGATCAAGGCACTATCACAGAATTCAAACATCCACGGCTGCATGCTAAAAAACATTGCCACTTGTTGGGTAAATGGAGGAAACCTTGTCTCTTTTCTTCTTCTGTTTTAAACTGAAATAACTACTTTGCATGATCTTTCAGATGCCTTGATCACTGGACATTATAAGTTGATATATGTGCCCACCTTACAAATTCAGCTGGTGTACTTGTCCATTTCAGAGTAACTAAATTATAGCAGTGTAATGACTTGGAGTCCAGTTTTCAAAAGCCCTTATCAAGTGTTTTAAAAACTTGGATTATACTTTCCAGAGTACCTCCAGCATTTCTTACAGGAGATGTTCACGAGTGGTGAGGGAATGGCTGCTATGTAAAGTAACACTAGTTTGATTTCTGTGGGGCAAATTAAAAGAGGATTACAACAACAATAGCTATAATAATAGTAACAACATCATCGATAATAATGATAGGGTAGCACTCTTTTAGCTGAGCTCCAGTAAGTACTGCAGTGATGCTGCTGCCCTCAGCTGCCCATCCTCCCCTGTGACAGAGCCTTGCTGTTGCAGAAGCCGAGTCAGTGGAGGGGATACGTGTCCGGGTGCTTGGCTGTCCCCACACACAGCCCATGGTGGCTCTGGCTAACACATGCAGAGCTGAGCTCTAGCACACATTTTCCAGGGCTGCTCCAGAGCTAACAGCCTCCAGCAGCAAGGTGGGCTGGACAGCAGGGCTGTCAGGGCAGCACCCAGCATATGGAAATCAGAGCTGTTGTTTTTAATGAGAGGAATGGGGATGCCTGTACCATGTTTGAATACATACAACCCTACCATGGGATTGCCACACTGATGATGTCTGACAGGCTTTTCCATTGTGTCAAGTCCAGTGTTTGGCAAGGGCAAATAAGTGTTTCCAGTGAAGCAGAATGAGTAACCTTTTGTTAACCAGTAAGAAGAACAATTGAAGCTTAAGAATTAAGTGATGTCCCCCTGTTTCAAGTTGTAACCAGAGATTGGT
This sequence comes from Agelaius tricolor, assembly GCF_023055355.1. Classification (NCBI taxonomy): domain Eukaryota; kingdom Metazoa; phylum Chordata; class Aves; order Passeriformes; family Icteridae; genus Agelaius; species Agelaius tricolor. Next base: position 26,296,349 of record NW_027269269.1, read on the forward strand.
GCAGAAATAGTTGCCCTGTGGCTGCTGCGTGTCCCCTGCTCCTGGGGTCAGCCATCACCCATGAGCTGAGGCCAAGCCCTGCCCATCCCTCTGCCTGCAAAATGTCCACAGCTCTTCCTGTCAGCTGCAAACAGCTGTTGCTAGGGAACTGCGAAAAGTCAAAAAGACAGCGAAGGATGAGGGGAGAGCAGCAGCAGAGGGATGGCAGGCCGCAGCTGGCGAAGGGGGAGGTGAGGGGGAAGGGAGGCGAGAGGGTCAAGAAAAAGGAAAAGGACTGAAGAGCCTGGGCTGGGAATTGGTCCCCATCTTGCCACAGAGAAACAATTCCCTGTCCCTCAAGCACTGTATTTTCTTATAATTACTAAATGGCTTTCCTTGATTTTGTTTGTGTGTTTGTTTGTGTTTGGGTGTTTGTTTGTTTGTTTGTTTTAAACCTCTGTAGGACAGAGGTAGAATGTCTTTTTATTTAGTGTACTTTCACACATGATACTGTTTTTTACTTAATTATCACCTCACCTTTCATCCCTTTCCTCTTATAATTAAAAATTTGCCATTCTTAGTTTTGCTTTTGTTCACTTTTAAAGACTGTTGTTCTTTTCCACTGAAGCATTGAAATTGTAGATATACCTCATCTGGTAAATGCAGCTGGAACTAAAACAACAGTTTTCATATTTTGTCTTGAAATTTTCCTTGTTCCTGGAGTTGATGGGGTGCTGACAGATGTTTTCTCTCTGGGAAACATCAGGGTTATAAAGTTATTCACCGTACCGAGCTACCTATGCTCCAGTCAAGATCTGCCTTATTTATCTAAGGACCTGTTTCAAAGCCAGCTGAACCCAGCAGCAGGTTGTCCCCATGCAAAACTAACTTTGGATTAGGCCATATCACTACAAATCCCTGCTGATTCATGGGTCATATATAATAAATCTGCATCTGGTGGCATTTGACTGCCCCCTGAAGAAACTGGACACCCTTAGAGCTGGTGCAGGTCTCTTTATGGCACCAAACCACAGCTCAGACTCTGGCATTAGGTCCTCTCAACAGATGCCTCGATGTCTCTGCCACTGCACTGTATTGAGTGGGTTGGAATGTGATAAGTGGTGGTGTTTGAATTAGGGTGGATTCTAATTGTGGGCAGTATGAAAGCTGTCTGAGCAAATGCATCTAAATAAGGAACAAGATTATATAGTTCATTGCCAAACTGGAACAAGGAAACAAAATATTCTTTGCAATTTAAAAAAAAATTAGCAACATTTTGGATAAAAAGGTCGGTAACAAGATATATATGGATAGAGTCATTAAAGAAAATAAAATAAATTATGTGCGGAGTTTCCAAACTCAACTGTGGTTGCAATACCTTCCAAAGAAAGCCATGACTTGTAGTAAGAAGCTCTGTTTTATTGGTTTCAAATACTGCAATGTATAATTGACTTATGGCAGGGGTGGGTGGTGGGATAGGCAGTATTTCACTTCCAAGCGTTTGGTCCAAAAAAGGTTCCAAGCCTTGGTTAGCAGTGATTGAATGTTATTAGTGTTTGATGGGTCTCTGGTGGAACCTGTGAAATGCGTTGGAGGTTTCAGCACACTTCCTAGTGGACAGGTGCCCATACCACTAAAACCACAGCTCTTTGGAGCTCGCTACACTCACTCTCATTGGTAGTCTCAGTGGAGAGGCTCACAGCTGAATGGAGCGTGGAGCAGTCTCCATGCTGATATTTCTTCTCTGCCAGTCCTGAGCTGAGGCACAGTAAGGAAAATACAGGGCTCACTGGCCTGCTGTTCCTATCTATTTGTCAGAGCAAGGGAATCTTTCAGCTTTTGGAGCAAGTGTGATAAAGGAATACTACTGAGCTTGCAAAAACCCATTCTTCCAGGAGAGGAACCAGAGAGGATTTAAGCCCTACATTGGTGCTTGGTATCTTGTTCAAAATTTTTCAGGCTTCAGGAAGAAAAATTCTGTTTGTTTTGATCCTTATCAATCTTCTCTGCAGGACCAAAGGACCGTGACTGGGCTCTTCTATAGTGCTTGTGGTTCTTTGTGACCCATGCTACACTCATCGAGAGGCACGATTTACCCTAAGGATACACAGAATTAAATGGTTTGAGAGGAACCATGTCATTTTCTGCACTTGGAAAGCTCAGTCCATCCTCTCTAGTCAGTGACAGGTGAGAGAACTGATTTCTGCAAATAAAGGCTTTGGCACATCAGGCTTGGTCTTTAGAGGCTATTCACAGAGCTCCATAGCTCATGTTGCTCACTGACATTTACATTTTACATATTGCTTTCACCGAGCTGCTTCTTGGCAGGCCAATAAATCCACCTGGTTTTTGATGACTGTTGGTCAGGTTGCTTCCCCTCACTATCTCCAGGCCTTGTTCATTTCCCTCAGTGACCAGGCACTTCTTCTGCTTTGCTCCTGTATTCTCTGGCACTTGGCCTTGCAGTATCTGCCAGGCAGTTCAGCACCTAAATCTGTTGTTATCCTAAGCAGACTGTGGTGGGTGGCTTGTTCATTAACCTCTTTGCAGCCACAGGAAATATGCACAGCAAAAAGGCATTGTAAAGATGGGGGGTGACACATGTTGAAAAGGTTGACAAGGAAGAATTGTGGGGCAGCTACTGTGTAAGAAGCTCAGGAATTCCCTTATTGCTATGAAAATCCTCAATAACTTATTCACTAGGGCTGGATGACAACCAAAAGACATCACCCTTCTGACTTTCAGTGGTACCTTTAAGAAAGAGAAGCATTTGCATGGAGAGGTAGCTGCATGCCAGACATGTGACTACAGACTGGCCTTCTCTGTGCATTCTCCAGCATCTTCCTGCATCACAAAGCAGCAAAATCTGTCTTTCAATCACCCCTCTGAAGGAACCCTCTCATTTTATTGACAATACAGGCCACATGGATAAATGAATTTCCTAACCTAGGAAGCATTCATCTCATCCTAAGAGGTGTCTCTAGTAGATGGAAGCAACATCATATGTAGCCACTTGTGTCTCCCCACTGATTGTAGAGGGGCTCTGACTTCACACTTACATGTCTGGGTTTTAGGTGGCTGAGCTCCGCTGAAACAAACCTTGTGCTTGACGGTCTCAAGATGACAACAGTGGGGTTAAATGGTGGAATTATAAGTCATTTGAAGTTATAGTTCTCTTCTTACAGTTTCAGTATTTCCTGAAGATAATGAATAGATAGATCCCAGTATTATATCAGCAGGTCAATTTTGTCAGATATAATAAATCATGAACTAAACCAGAATACTACTTTTTGTGTCCAGAAGTGGTTTTCCGTGACCACAGAGATTGGGTAAGCTTTGAACTGGAAAGGAATAGAGTTAATACTAATTGACTAGGTGTTTTTTTCCTGAGCAGGTGGAAAAGTGCAGCTGTGGTTGCTGTCAATATGAGACAACAGCATGGTCAGTGGGGTATAGCAGTAAAGCAGTAAATAGTGAAAGATCTGTTTGTGCTACCTAACAGACTGAATAACAAAAGGACAATGGTTTGATCAGATGTTGTAGAGGTGAAAGCTCCTGCATCAAGAACAGCAAAGCCTCAGCCAGAGAAATAGAAACTGGAGAGGAATTGGACAGGCCCTCTAGAATGCCAGTGCTGACAAGGCAATATTTTGTAACAAGGAGGATCAGCGAGGCAGAGCCTCAGCCAAACAATTGAGCATAATTCACTGAAAGTAACATTTTCTCAGTGGCCTTTCATGTGCAGAGACAGATATCAGAGAATATATGAAGAAATTGTAAGAAGGGCTTTGCAAATTTCAAACAGAAATGCCACTTCTTGACACCCTGGAGGAAGAATTCTGTACGTCTATACAGTACTCTTCACCCCACATCAGTTTTCTTGGATTTTTTTTTTAGTAAGAGAAGCATTTGCTTTTAAAGAATTCTCCTTTCACTGCATGCAGATATTTTCAGCTGTCATTTCTTTTTTCTCCTATGTTGAACTTTTCTTCCATTACCTGTACCCCTCACCTATCCATTCAACATGAGTTCTTGCAGCAAGCAGGTTCATATCATCTAAACTTCAGTTTCCCTTCTGTGATAAGATGGAAAGCTCAACATAAGCAGAATCAGAAGCAGCAGTTTTAATACCTTTATTTCCTTGGAGTAAATTAGACTTTAGTTTTGAGGACTTCTGGCTTTTGTGGTCTCTTTTTTACTGTTCTTCATATTCCAGTATCAATTTAAGGTTTTGGGATGAAAAACCTTGAAAGTGAAGTCTGTGGGGAATTTCAAACATAAATGTATTTATTTCAATCACAGTCATGAAAGACATTCTTGTTTGCTTGGTTTTTAATGTAGAACCAGAACAGGAAAATGAAGTTAGGATGCAGTGGTGTCAAATGCTGTGGTAGTGATGTGGCTTGACACATTAGCTAGTGCTGCAGTGTAATAGGAATGGAACTCTAAAGCAAAACAGCTGGCACTGACAAGCTGATGTCCACATTTACATGTTTTTGGGAGTTTAAGTTGGTTTAGCTGTAGTCTGGCTCCATGGGTTGAATGCCTGTTAGCAGATATATTTCTGGAACAAGTTTCCATTTAAATGGGAAAATAAACTAAATGGAGACAACGAGTATGTTTACTTCAGAAGTGCACCTTTGCACTGAAATAATATGCTAATTCAGACTCACAGTACGTGGCCAGAAGTGTGCCTCTACTTTTATAAAACAGAAGGAGTGATGTTCATTTCCTCCAAGAAAAAGGGTGTTATTAGCCACAGTCCATTTATCTGCTCAAGTGCAATGTGCTGGCAATTGAGGATGAATGCTGCATGCTTAGAACCATTAACACTTGGAAAGCATATAGAAATGCCCTAAAAAGAAACATACCCTATGTTAACTATACTCTCTGTGCTTTAATGATCCACCCACGTCCAAATGTTGCCTCCCTCTTTTTTAATCCTTCTTTGGCCGCGTGCCACGTTCACTTGAAAAAAAGTAGCTTTTTCCTTTGAATTACGTGTGGTTGAGAGCCCCTCACTAAATGCTGAGAACTCTCGACGCCTGCTGACTCTGGTGAAAACTGATGGCACTCAATACTCTCTAAAAGAGCACAGTCTCCTGCCTGTTAGCAAAGGATGCGGAGGGCAAATGGCTGTGTGGGTGTGAGCACGTCTACAGGGAAAAGAGGAAGCAGCTGTGTGTGAGAAAAAAAGAATGACCAAGGAAAAGAGTTGTGTGTATGTGATAGAGGGAGACTAATACAGTTAAAATTGAAGTGATAAATCATACCTGAGATCTCTCTTGAGACCTATAAATAGGAAACTGAAAAGCATTTCCTTCTATTTATTTTATAAGTGCTATAAACTTTATCAGCTTTTAGTATTGGAGACTCGTGCAATATTTATGGGTGGTTTACTTTAGAAGTTATTCAGCGGTTAGCGTCAGGAGGCTAATGAAAAAGAAAATTGGGATGGGTAAAGGAAAGAGGGCTTTTCCTACAGCCCCATAATAACAAATGCATCACGTCTGAGTTGCTTTAGCCCTCTTCCCAATATCCTTTGCTCCTGTATTTCTCTAGCAAATACCTACCCTGAGCTTCACAGCTCCACAGGGGATCACAAAGAGCATCACTTATTGGTAAAACTGAAGACAAAACTTATTCAGGAATTCCTATGAGGTGAATCACGGAAGGAGGAGATTGCAGAGTAGGACTTGCAAAGAGGAGACGGTTTCAAAGATCTCAGTAAATTAAAGCACGTGAAAGTCCTCCAAATGGAACAGAATCCATGATCAGCCTAAAGTAGTCTTCAGTTGCAATACAGAGGAAGGCTACTGTGGGAACATCCTCTTACACTGGGTAAAATGATAGCACTATTTTTGAACTGATTTTGGTCTAAACAAAATAAACAAGCTTCTCATCCCTCAAAGAACTTCACACCAATCCTAGTCCAAAGGTCTGTTTCTTAAAGTCTGGAAACATTATTCAATTTCCCACACTTATGCAGTTTCATAAATGGCTTATTTATGCTGTGTTCTTTCAAATGGAGACAACAGCTGTTTTCAAAGTTTGAGGTTTCAAAAAAAGAAAAGAAATCTCTTCAAATTTATAGCTGAATCAAAGAGCTTTCCAGAACTTGCTGCTGTGTAGAATCCTCCTCTAAGAAAAAGTTGCAGATTGTTCACATAAGGAAATAGGAACATACAGAGATTGCTGGGCTCAGTTATATGACGGAATTCCCAAAAAAAGCTGTGAACACAAGCCAAAGTTAAACAGCTCCAGAGATCACATCTTATGGGTAAGAGAGGAGGCTCTGTCCCAGCTGGGGAAAGCACTGGCACCAAAAATGGCATCAGCAAAGCACAGGGGCGCTGTGTTGCTCAGTTGGTTCTGTACACAGCCATGGGGTGAAAACTGGACTCAGAATAGAACATGACAAAGGGCAGCTCACACATCTCAAAGATGAGACTAATGTATAGATAGCTCAATCTCCTCACCTTATCAAGGGGGGGACCAAGAGGTGACTAACTTATTTGTAAACACCTCAAGAGAATTGTCCATTGCTTATGGGGTCTTTAGTATGGCAGAGAAAAGGAAAACAACAAATCCTAACATTAAGCTAGACACAGACAAATTCAGTCAAGAAATGGGACCTGTTTGGGTTTTTTTAACAAATCTAAGAATGGAGTACAAAAGTAGGCTGACTTTGGCACATTTTTAAATTTTCAAATCAAGATCAGATGCCTTACTGGATGATGCATTATTTTAAGCACACACAAGTTATTGGATTCATTACTGAAACAGCTGGATAAATGTCTCTGGCATGCGTCAGATTAGATGATAGTATGTTATTCCCTTCTGTCCCTTAAACTGTAAGTTTGTGAGTGAAGAAATTACTTAATCCTGTAAAAGTAAAATAAAGCCTTTATTGTTTGACTGTAAAGATATATTAAAAAACAAAAACAAACAAAACAAAAACCCCCAACCAAACACAAAACCAAATGACCTTTGTATAAAGTGGTATTGTAGGGAATATGGTATTTTACCCGTGGCCTGGCTGTATAGTATGGGTAACATTTTGTGCAATGGGAGTTATGCCTTGAACTTCAAAAGGATAAGTTTTAAAGTGCCACTGCTAGCAACTGTCCATTGTTGTCCCAGTTCTGAGGAATTTCCAACTATTCTTCAAGTAAATTCAGCCATTCGCTGCCTGCTTTTCTCCTAGCATCAGATGGACAAACAGCAAGTTTTGTGGAAGTCCTTCAGAGAGCCCAGGAGCAAACATTCAAGGATGGTCTTTCAGTAACCTTTTTTAATTGTACTATCTCACAAGTTTTGCTGCTATTGACCCTAGAGAAGACTTTGACGGCACTATTTTTAAACAACCTTTTTACAGATTAATTTTTATTTACTTGGATAGGATTTATCAAAAGAGCTGAGAGTAAAAAATTCTGTAGAGTAAATAAACAATATGTGTCTCCTAGGATTTTATGTCTAGACCAGACAGTAGGTTATGAAATAATAAAAGAGAGAAAGAGGAGGAAAAGAAGGTGTTGTCAAAGGGGATACAGGCAGTGTTATACCTAGAAAGGGCTATAAGAAAAATAATGATGACCTATGGTTCAGCTGTTATAAGACACAGGTTCAGAGAGGGGAAAATGCCTGAGTTACTGGAAAAAAATGATTAAATTATTCTCCTTTTAACTGGCCTAAGGAAGATGTGAGTGAATAGGCCACTCTTCAAGCCAGATTCAGGATAGTGAGGAGGAACAGTCTTTTCCAGCAAATAGTTTTAGCCACAACATAAAAAGCTATCTGCTGGAAGATTAAATCAATAAAGGGCAGTTTTCATAAGTGTAGTATATTCATGTTATTTACTGAAACAAGATGAAGCAACTCTCTTGCATATTATGCCTTTTAATTCACAGGAAAGTTCTCACCTTTGATGCAGGGAGTGATATTATTTAACTCAAGAGTTGTGTTTTACTTTTCATCCGTGGCTTGGGTGAAGGAGCAGATGCCTCCTCAGCAAGTGCATTGACGACACAAAGCTGGGAGCAATGGCTGATACCCCAGAAGGCTCTGCAGTCCTTCAGAAGGACCTCGACATGGTGGAGAGATGAGCAGAGAGGAACCTCCTGAAATTCAGCAAGTGCACAGTCCTGCGCATTTGGAAGAATAACCCCCGGCACCAGCACAGGCTGGGGGCTGACCTGCTGGAAAGAGCTCTGTGGAGAAGGACCTGGGGGTCCTGGTGGACAGCAAGCTGTCTGTGAGCCAGCAGTGCTCCGAGGGACAAGAAGGCCAATGGGATCTTGGGGTGTATTAGCAAGAGCATTGTCAGCAGGTCAAGGGAGGTGATCCTGCCCCTCTGTCAGCCCTGGTGAGGCACATCTGCTGTGTGCAGTTCAGGGCTCCTCAGTCCAGCAGGGATATGGAGCTCCTGGAGCCAGGGTAGCAGAATGACAAAGATGATTAAGGGACTGGAGCATCCCTCTTAGGAAAGGCTGAGGGAGCTGGGCCTGTTCAGCCTCCAGAAGAGATGACTGAGAGGGGATCTCACCAATGTCTGTCAGTATCTGAAGGGAGGGTGCCGGGGGATGGAGCCAGGCTCTGCTCAGTGGTGCTGAGCAATGGGACAAGAGACAACGGGCAGAAACTGATGCACAGAAAGCTCCACCTGAACATGAGGAACAACTTCTTTACTGTGCAGGTGACCAAGCACTGGAACAGATTGCCCAGAGATGCTGTGGTGTCTCCCTCACTGGAGATACTCCAGACCATCTAGACACACTCCTGTGTCATGTTCTCTGGGATGACCCTGATTGAGAAGGGAGGTTGGAGCAGATGACCCACTGTGGTTCCTTGCAACCCACCCAGTCTGTGATTCTGTGATATGAAGGAGTAAAGATTTTTTTATTTCAGTTCCCATGTGATGTAGTAAGACCTGCGCACCTCCAGATTTAGTTGTTCTTCCTGTTTTTTCCATACTCAGAAATTAACCATCAGAAGAGAACACACAGGAGTTGTACTTTGTCCAGATGCCAACACCATACCACAGAGGTCCAGCTGGCAGCCTGAAGACCAGAACCAGTCTTCCTTCAAGCTCGCTGTGTGTCTCTGAGGAGGTAGGAAACAGCTGCCTGGGAAGCACACTTGGACCTAAAAATCAAACATCTCCCCCCATGACTGTGAAAATTTGATGGTTAGAGGTGCACATGCAGGAGGGGATGGTACTGGCATCAAGCCTTCTTCTTTCCTCATAGACTCCTACCAGCAACCTAGGAATTCCTCTAAAAGATGGTGGAAGACTTCTGTGATCTCACCCTACCAGCTGTGGAAGTAGGTGACCAGTTCTGCTCAGAGGTTTTATAATGCTGAAGAAAACCTTTAAGAAAAAGCCAAGATCCTCCCTCTGCAGCTACAAAAAACCCAACAAACAAACAAATTCAACAAAACAAATAAACAAGCAAAAAAGAATATGAAAGACACCAAAGACAACTGAGCAAAGACTAATTATTTACCTTTACACTGACAGGTAGTATGGTAATTTTTATCTTAAAAACCCTTGCCTGACCAAGATGCGTTACAAAGGAATGTGTAGCTGTTTGTTAGTGAAGCTGTGTACCTTCAGAGTAAAGTAACTATTGCTTTGCAGTGAAACAAATAGCACCATAAACTCTACTACTATTGAAGCACAGGTTCCTAGCCATCTTAATCCTGTATCTCATGAAAACTAAGAACTTTTTTTCACATCTTGGATACCATTAAGGGCTCTCTCTAGTGTAGAGCTTCTGATGGCTAATGAGGGTTGAGCTCCCATTATTGTCCTTTCCTTGTTGAGACACTGAGATGGTCTTTAAGTGAACAAAGCTTGTCTTTGAGACCTGCCATCCCCATAAAAGAGCCAGTGGGACCAAGAGCTACCTGAAATATACAAGGCAAAGACCGGAGTGAGAAAAATGAAGAGTGAGTCCTGGAGAGCAGGGTGTGTTTGGATGCTTTACAACAGGCTGCAGGGTGTAAACTGCAGACTGCCCATGACACAAGCTCCTCGAGTGTCCCTAGAAGAGTGCAGGTGCAGTTCACAGACAGCAAAGCCATAGAGGTCCACTCTGCTGCTGTCTTGAGGTAATCTTTGCCAGTTCAATGGGCAGGTAAATCCATCCAGGAAAGGTTTTTCCATGAAAAAGAAGATGAAAATTACTTTGAAGAGCTAGAATGGGACCCGCTGTGATGGAAGAAGTGTCAGTGGAGGTGACAATGGCTTTCTCACCAGGTGACAAGACCATAAATGTCAATGGGCATTTCATTAGAGGGAAGGAAGAAAAGTACAGGCTAATAAAAGGCACAATGCTGACAGCAGCTTCTCCTCAGCAAACATTTCCGGCCCACTCCTCTGTCACACACACAAAATTTATTGCCACTATGCAATGCATTAATCCTTACTGTATTAGCTAGGGCCCAGGGAATAGCCATTTCTATGCAAGCTATGTCCAGCCATAGGAAGACAATATTTGGCTGCAGAGAGAAGTCTAGTCACATCCTGCCCATTCTGCCTGAAATCCCTCTTTGTCTGCTTACCCAGCATGATCCAATTCCTCCTCCCCACACCTGCTGTTATATTCTGCAAGCCTAGAACCCACTCTGTACACAGAAAGTGTGTTCTTGGTCCTCAAAGCCAGTCTCTCATTGCATGTGTTCATAACATGCTGGCTTCCCCAACCTCCAGCTGTACTTTTCACCTCAACCTGATACTGAATCAGGGTGGGCCTTGAGCAATTTCTCAGGCACTGCACTTCAAATGAGGATACCAAGTGAGGGAATTTGCTCGTAGCCCACAGCAGACCTCACAGCCTAAAGGCAACCATGCTGTAAGCACATGAAGATTCGCAGACTTGGGAACTCTTGATATTTGGAACAAGAAAATCTTTCCCCATCAGCTTTTCTTTGGGTTAATTGCAACCACTCCAATTTTTTTCTTGATGCCCTCCTGGAAGATCTCCAGGTGTGCAGTACCTTCTTTAGAAAATCTACTCCAGTTTATGTTCATTGCTCCTTTTTCCCAGCTTCCCTCTCCTCTCCAGGGACTTCTCATCTCCCCCTCTCCTGCTGCTCTGGGGAAATGCTAAAGCTAGCTGCTAATGAAAGTGGTTGCAATTCCCCACTGGAACAGTGGCACCAGGGTCTGAAACCACCCTGTGTCTGTGTCCCCTAGAGACTGCCCGGCTGTGCTCAGACACCTTGCTGCTCACTCCTCCTGTCAGACTTTCCTATACTGGCTCCAGCAGGTTTCTTCTGTGTTCTCTCATTTGAGCTAATCTCTTTCCAGTGCTGCAGGCAGGGAATGGGAAGGTCACTCCACAGATAAAGTGAAGATCTCCCTGCCCTGAAAACAATGAAAGGGAAAAAAGCCATGGGAGACAACATGAAGAACTAAAGCAAAGATACAGTTCTGCCTTGTGCTGTGTCAACAACAACAGCATTTCTGTTTGATTTTCTCTTGTCCTTTGTGGAGGTCCAGCACACAGAACAGTGCCTGCCACCCAAACAACACCAAACATGTAACCCTCTTATTGCCCAGATTAGCAACTTGAAGGGGCCATGTCAGCATGCACAACATATGGCCTGCCCCACAAAACAACAAAAATAAAAAGGTGGCCCTTGTTTCTCCCCATGCATGTTCTGCCCACCACATCCACAGTTGCGGCCCTCACTAGTGCAGTGTAGAAGCACGAGAGCATCTTTTGTGCTGCACTGAAATGCTGTCACTGAGCTGTAGCATCGCAGCCACCAAACAGAGCTCATGTTGTGTGACTGCACACACCACTTCTGCAGCCACTGCCCACCATGACAGTGATGCCTTAAGTTTTAGCTTTTATATTTTTCAGATTCTGTGCTGCCTAGGTGTGTAGTTCTGTAGTACTTTATATTAAGTATTGGTAAGATCTCTTCACAGAGCAGGTGGACAAAACAATTCCTTTCCAAGCTTGGGACCAAGGACAACTGTTACAAGTTTCAGGCCCAAGAGCATAAACAGCGGTGGACTGAAGAGAGAAAACAAGAAGGATGGGACTTTATAACCTAAAGCTGTAATTGGACAATTAAACCCCAATATGCAAATGGACCAAATCTTTAAAAGTGTGAGACCTTGTGACTGATCATCCATTTTGTGACTATTTTAAGTTCATCTTGGGTGTAGCCCTGGCTGGGCTCTTGTACTGCCCAAGGTGTATCCATAGAGGCCTTTTAATACTACTTTATTCTTTAATACCTACTTTAACTTGGTCTAGCCCCTGTTCTAGGTCAGCCTTCACAAGGCATCAACAGTATTATTACTCTGGCTAGAAATATCCACTTCAAGTGTCTCTTGGAACAGGGAGACTCTTCATCTGGAGAAGACTTTGCAGCTGCATCATATATCTGCATCATCTTTATTAGAACCGGCCCAGGCAATTCACCAGAGGTACTGCAGTGTTTAACTACAGTGGACATCTCTTCACCTGGCATGTGATACCTTACAGCCCCTGTCAGGAACTGGGGGGTGCTCCTACAGTGGGAACAACAGTCAACACAAACTTCAGGACCCAGAGTTGCATCTCAGTTCTCTGCACTAAGCAAAACTCAGCTACAGAATCACTCAACCAATTTGGTTGGAAAAGACCTCTGAGATCCTCAAGTCCAGCCTATGACTGAACACCAGCATGTCAACTGGACCACGGCACTGAGTGCCATTTCCAGTCTTTCCTTAAACACCTCCAGGGATGGTGACTACACCACTTCCCTGGGCACTCCATTCCAATGTCTAATCACCTCTTCTGTGAAGAAATTCCTCCTAATGTTCAGCCTGAGCCTCCCCTGACTATGTCTTTCCATCCTTTCACTAGTGGCTTGGTAGAAGAGGCAAACCCCCACCTGGACCCAACCTCTTTTCAGGTAGTTGCAGAGAGTGATAATATCACTCCTGAGCCTCCTCCTCTCCTTTGTCTACATAGAGGTGTCTATCCATAAGCTTCAGAATATATACCCAGCATCTATGTTTCAAACCTTCTATGTAAGTCATCATCAGACTCAATTAAATAAGCACAGACTTGGTCAAAACCACGCTCACGCACAAATGCCAGCGTACAATATATATTCCTCCCATCAGCCACACACACAACACACAAATGTACACAGGGATCCAAATGGAAAAAAGGGCAGAGGAAAATAACTGTTTTCTGAAGATACCAAGGCTATGCCTGACAACCATTCAAATGACTTATGTGAAGATACAAAAAATCCAGTGGTAGGAATATTTTGTGTAGTAATGCTTTCCAAAGAATCTGAGAGACTGAAGAACACAATCCTCATTTATAAATATAAGGCTGTTGTTCTTCTATTATTTCTAGAGTCCCATATTGTTGTTATTAGATTTCCAAAGTCCATACCTCTCTGATGTATTCTCATGGCTGCAGATCTTCACAGACTCCTTCTGCTGCACACTGTTCTCTCTCAGGTCAGGGCTCCTCCAAGGCTCTCCCTGACTGGCTTACCCACCCTCTTTTATCCCGGTCATCTTCATCAGTTACAGCTGCAGCCCAATTAAGGACATTGCAGCTGCAGCCCATCGAGGGCAACCGGGACCTCTGGGGCAAAGCCTCTATACACATATTCAAATACATTTCCTCTACTATATTTCCCCCTTCACTTTTACTTAAGTTAACAGTTATACAGATGTTAAATTACAATACATGCATTTCTCATGACTCACAGGTCATGCACAACACCCACATTCTCCCATGACTCACAGGTCATGCACAACCAACATAGCTCCTTGCTCAAAGGCCATACTCTTTCACAGCTCCTTGACCCAAAGGCTATGTTCTGTCACAGCTCTTGGCCGCCACAGCTCTCAGCTGTCTTAGATTCTGCTAACTATCACATCAGGGTCACCACTTGTTGTTCTTCTATTATTTCTAGAGTCCCATATTGTTGTTATTAGATTTCCAAAGTCCATACCTCTCTGATGTATTCTCATGGCTGCAGATCTTCACAGACTCCTTCTGCTGCACACTGTTCTCTCTCAGGTCAGGGCTCCTCCAAGGCTCTCCCTGACTGGCTTACCCGCCCCCTTTTATCCCGGTCATCTTCATTGGTTACAGCTGCAGCCCAATTAAGGACATCGCAGCTGCAGCCCATTGAGGGCAACCGGGACCTCTGGGGCAAAGCCTCTATACACATATTTAAATACAATACATATCCTTTACTATATAAGGCAGAACATCTTGCACAGCTGGTTCAAAACTCTTTGTTGGGGTAAATGAATTTCAACTTTGCCACCATATGGAGAAGTAGCACGGACGGGCTCTCTCTGCCTGGGGATGGCCAAGCAGAGGGCAGAACTGGAACTGGGAGAGCTCCACCCTCAGGGTGATGCCAGGGGAGTCGGAGGAAGATGGGTAGCAGTCACTGTTCCCAGAGAGACAGCACACACCCAGGCACAACCACTGGCTCACACACCTCGGCCCATGTGCGTGGCAGCAGCCCCGTCTCAGTGGCTCTGACACAGAAAAGAAGGCAGAGGAGCAGTGACTGTTCTGCTGCCCTGGGCAACTGCCTGCGTTAGCTCTGCTTAAAGCTAGCACCAATCATGCTGGCCTTGATAAAGCTTAGGCTGAGGGGACTTGGCTGCTTTGGACATTGTTAACCTGTATTTTTCTTTCAGCTGTGACAGACATTGGGGCAAGGAAACAAATAAAAACATTGCCACTGAAGTTGCCCAGAAGTTTCCATTCAATATGCAAGAAACTGATATGGGAAGGTAGAAACACCTGCTTGGAGATTCAATTTAGCAACATCAGAAATTTACTGTCAGCTGTTTGAATAGAAAATCTCAATGAAAAGAAAAAATGGAAGAATAATATAATCAAACGTTTCAATGAAAAAGTTGAGTTTTCCTTACTGATTATTGCAAACCAAACAATTTTATGCCAAAATGGTCTAACTGACAATAAATAATTTTGAGTTTGAAGAGCCATTCTTTTTGATCTTGAAGTGGTTTATGGGAAATACCTTATGCTCCTATTTCATGTTACCTGTGGGGTCTTCAGGAGGACTTCCTATCCCATGAGACGCAGCGGTGTCAATCCGAGAGATTCCATCACAGCTGTGTGCCACAGTCACCATGAGTAATGGTGGCTGACAGGGGTGCTTGGCTCTTCAGGGGAATGAGACAGCCTCCTGCTTCCTCACAAAAGGAAAATCAAATGGAACAGAGGCGCAGAGACACACTGATCGCAAGAGGCCTGGAAAGATCCTTGAGAGGATCTCGGGCTCGAGACCTTCACACAGTTCCACTGAGGAGCGAGTTTGCAGACAAACACTGGCTCTGCTAAACTGGGACAACCAACAAATCTTTGAAAAGAGCACAGTGGTAACCAAAAGCCTGAATAATGGCTTATGAACGAAGTAATTAAAAACTAAACAACATGACTGTCAACAAACTTTACAAGCCAGGGGTACTTAAGGAACAATTAGTTGTTATTTCACCAATAAAGAATCATCAGAACTGACAAGGTTAGGTAGAAGTAGCTGTTTTGTGTAGTGTTTAAATACATGTATATCTTCTTAGAATCAGTTGTTTGGGTAAAAAGAAGAAATACATTCAGAAGGGATTCTGATAGTTTTATTGCTGGTAACTATGCAACTTTATTGTTTATCTGGGACTTTTAAATTTCCTTATCTGCTAATGGTTGAGACTTTGGAAGCTGGCTGTAGAAAAGATTGCTCACTGCTTGCTTACTGCTTTTAACTGGCCATGCTAAAAACATAAAAATGGACAAGGCAATCTTACCAGTGCCAAGGTATCAGCTTTTAGTTTATGTCCTACCACATAGCAGGACACCAGCACTCAACCACATGGGCTGTCTTACACTGAGTGAAAATGTCATCCAGCATCAGCTCAGCCAAATACATCCAACTGCTGGTAAGACATTCAGGGATGTTCCCTGTGTCTGTCTCAACTGTCATCAAGCAGTAACTATCATTTCTCCCCAAATCAAAACATAGTCTGCTCAACAAGGAGCTAATAAAAAAAAATTTAAAAAAAACCAAAACCAATTCTGAGGGGAAGAATGACAGAGAAATTCTTAGGCACATAAATTATTAATATAAAAAAGATGTTGTTGTTGTTAAAAAATAGCCCAAGCTGCTAATACATAGTTTGGAGTTACTTTCTGGGCAACAACTGAATTAGCCTTCTAGAAAGGGATTCTAAACCCATACTTTCATTAAATTCATGAGTAAGAAATACTTGCACCAGAGATTGCAGCAGATTTGTTACCTTTTTCTGGCTGAAGCTGTGCAAATAAGAAAAGAAATCTCCACTTAGATACTGAATAAGCAGTCAAGCTAGAACCAGATTTCTTCTCAAAAAATAGTTCTGCAGAGAATCACTCCTCTCCACAACCTACAGTCAGAAAAGAAGATAGATTACATCAAGCACTCTAAAATATCTCCAAATAAGCAATTCCTACTGTTAGGCTCCTCAAAAAACCACACAGATATTTTGCTGGAGGCTGCCCATTATTGGAGCCACTTCAATTTGCAGATGGCCAAACCAAAGAAGTCTAAAGCAAACAGAATGACATTCCCAACCTGATGCCTCTGTCTCAAGTTTCTGTTAAGTCTCATGCAGAAAACTACATGCAGTAAGAGGATTAAATTTTCAATCCCTGTATCAAAGCATATGGGACTAAATAATCCCAAAACTCCTTTTCCCACATTCCCATGCTGAGGGTCATGACCAGACTATAAAGAAAGGACAGAAAGGAGCTGTCATGATTTAAGGACTAATTCTACCCTACTTTCCTTGTGAAAGCACAACCCTGAGCAGTAAATTCACCACTGGTTTGCTTTGTTTCCATCAATTTTGACCAAATCAGGCAGCGCTGCAGCGCCTTCTGAATGTAAATCCCTAGGAAGCTGCAGAGTCCATTTCTATTTCACAGCTCATCAAAGGGACTCAGACCATGGTGCTGTGCCTGCAGACTGTAATGGACACCAACACCCCAGATTTTCTCAGAGTTTGCTGAGATCTGGTTTGGCCTTAGACAGCCCATCTCAATCTATTGCCATGGAAACCATCTCATTCCTGGGCACAAGGCCACCTTTTCCTGGGACACTCTGGGCTTTTTCCAGCTCAAGAAGAAGCAATTATTCTAACAAATAAAGCAGGTATTAGTGGTGAAACACTGGAGCAGGTTGCCCAGAGGTGTGGCAGATGCCCTGTTTCTGGAAGCATTTAAGGTCTGGTTTGACAGGACTCTGAGCAACCTGATGTGGTTTAAGAGGTCCCTGCCCATTGCAAGAGTGTTGGACTAGAAAACCTTAAAGGTCCCTTTCAACCTGAACTATTCTATGACTCTATGAATAGTCTAAGTAACAACACAGGGACCATAAACAGATTCCTCTCTCCTGTGTTTCAAGGAAGCCTTCTGAGATTTATTGGCTGTTGCCAAGACAAAAAAAAAAAAAAAAAAAAAAAAAAAAAGAGTGGGCTTGCTGAGACATTGATGGCTTGTGGGATATTGACCTTACTATTTCTATTTCTCACCAGATGTGAGACAAGAGGGATATTGAAGATGATAAGTTCTAATAGTAGCTACAGGGAAACATACAACAGGATAAAGAATTCACTGTACAGTAAAATACTCCATAGCCATTCTGTCAGCAAGGCTGATTTTGTCAACATAACAGCTGCCTTGCTCACACAGAGATGTGCCATATG
Source organism: Agelaius tricolor (assembly GCF_023055355.1). Lineage (NCBI taxonomy): Eukaryota > Metazoa > Chordata > Aves > Passeriformes > Icteridae > Agelaius > Agelaius tricolor. The sequence continues at coordinate 26,314,080 of NW_027269269.1, forward strand.
TTTTTTACAACCAATTATCTTCTCCACAGCTAGAACACGTTCCCTACTAAGCCAAACCCTGCAACTTCTGCTTCCTATCAAAGTCCCTGAATGTGCAGCCCTGTTACAATTTTGTTCTCAGGGCTAGAGATCTTTGTTCAAGTGACTTGAAAACCCCAAACAGCACCTATGAAAACCCCAAATCAAACACACCTGAAAGGAGGGAAGGGGAGTAAGAGCTACCATCTCCTCAGAAAGAACCACTAACCAGGAAAGGAAAGCAAGGAAGCGCTTTGCCTTCCTGTAGTTTCCAAACAGAGCAAGTCATGAGTCCCATGGCAAGGAGCAGCCAGCCACACAGAGGAGTGGGCTCAGGGTCACACACTGCATTCTCTGATATTCCCATGCCATCAGGACATGCTAGTCTCACTGAGCTAGTGGTCAGCTGGAGACAGAAACACTCTGTCAAGAAATAGCCAGAAGGCTCCTTTTGCTTCTCAGTTTTGGAATCAAACCTAATTTTAAATTCTGCAGATCTGGTGAAAATTTGAACTATTGCTTTCAAGACAGCCACAATAAGGGCTGCAGGCATGGCACAAAAGTAACCATGTAACTCTAAATTTTGGCATGGAATTGTGAATTCATTTGTTGTCTTCACTGAAAGAAAGAGAAACATAAACACACATATGCACACCAAAGCTGAGACAGAGCGAGAAGTCCTTTTCTCTGTATTCTCCACACCCAGTCCTTGAGAGTCAGTAACAAACACCCTTGGGATGCAGCAATGGTGAAAGGGAATGTTTTCAAGTGACACTGTAACCTAAATGTGCAGAAGAGGGCATTGGTGGCTCACACAAGGTGAACACAGGGTGCTCAGCAGACCACAGCAGGGCTGATGTGCCACCCAGCACACCACAGAGCAGAGCTCTGCCCAAAATACCCAACATAATAACGTGTTGCAATTTATTGCATGTCTTGTATGGCTTAAAAAGGCTAAAACTTTTGTCACTGAAGTCACCAGGAACAAGAGGAGCTCTGGGGAGACAGCAGTGAAATTCCTGTTGTCACAGGGTCACCACAGAGGGATGTCAGGCATAAACCTTGTGAGTGTTTCTGCCATCTTCTGACCTGCTCTTCTGTGAGTGCTCAAGGGAAAGCAGTTTACTCCAAAGGGTAAGCAGGGCTGGAGCTAAAAAAAGATAGATACAACTGCTAATACAAACTAACCTGAAAGGCCAAGGGTTTCTTTTTGATTTGTATTGTCTCTACTGATCTGTGACCCGCTGTGACCTCTCCCTCTGACCCCTCACCTCTGGCAGTCAGTGGAAAATTAGTCACTCCAAGTAAGGACACAGACCCTGGGTCTGTGGTCCATGCTGGTTTCCTTGGGATCAGGGCACTGTAATTCCCTGCAGCACGTGCTGCAGCTCATGGTGCTCCTCCCATTGGCCATCCATCTTCCATGGATCCTCAGCAGAAAGGCAATTTGCTGAAGGGTGCTTCTGTCAGAAGAGTTCTTGTCATACAGTGGGTGGGTGTGTAGGTAGGTAGGTAAGTTGTCCAAAATTGGCTGCCTGCTTTTGCCTCATTTTTCCTAATGGGCAACCCAGCTTTGCTAGTTTGCTTCTCTAGTGCTGCCAGAAGGGTGAGTCACTGCCCATGAGTCGCATGCAGAGCTCCAGAAATGTTGTTCCGTCTTGTGACTGAGCCTTGGCTGGCCCAAACACAGCTGGGGCCGTATGACTGGTTTCTTGCTAAATCAAAGTTACCCTCATCAGAAGGCTCAATCAACACATGCTGACTGCATTTCCTCAGGATCTGCCCTGGTCCCATGGGAGGGACACAGGGACACAGAATTGAAATGGATGGCTTGCTCCCAATGCAACATCTCCAGATTTGCAATTCAATTCAACAGAAGTTGGGGCAGGCTGCTGAGCTGCCTTTGAAAGGGTCAGGGGGTTCAGAAACAGCAGGAAAGGAATGGAAGCAGGATACAAGCAGCAGAAGGGCCAACATTATTCTTCTTCATTCCACAGTAAATGCTCTGCTCCTGGGGCAGAAGACAGAGAACACCTCTGATTGAATTACCAGCAGAACTAGAAAAATAAGGAAATGCTAGATTGATGACACCCATACCATCTAGCAGACATACATGTGGCTTAAACTGGTGGTAACACCAGATTACAGTCAGAAAACCCTTGCCCCAGGTGTACTGAAAACAACTTTTCTTTCACTTGTGTTCATACCTCTGTTCTACAATCCTCAAAGCACCCAAAGCTTTCCATGTTACAGCCCAAGACAAAACAAGTTTGTTATATCAAAACATGTGAGACTGTTGGTTTTTGTATGAATTTTAAGGGGCTGGAGAGACCTGTAGAGACACAGAAATATACACTGAAGTATGCTAGGAGACTATGGTGACTTCCTCTTGTCTCTAATCCCTCGAGAGGATGAGGTATTGCTGTAGGCAGTACTTCCTAATTGCTTGCATGAATTACATTATGATGGAGCAATCCAGTCAGACAGAAGAGGACATGAAAAACTTGTGGATTAAACACCCTGATTTAACCACCAAAATGTAAAAAATTTTTAGTAAACAAGATCTCCTTCTGCAGTTTTGATTGGTCCTTGTCACTGAAGTTCAGATGTCACTGGTCCCAAGAAGTCATGGCAATCTAATGCAGTCTGTCACATGAGCTCGTACAGTCTGTTCCATGTCCATGGGGACAAAGCCATGGCTGCAGGTACTCAGCTCCAAGCCTGTGCTAAACTGCATGATAAGGACTTTCAAAATCCTGCCCTTTTGTTCAGATATGTGTCTCTGGATGATGCGGGGCACTTGGTGGATGTGGCTCCATGCCTGATGTTGGGATGGACTTCAGACAAGATCATCCAGATGGATTTTTCTGTCCTTCAGAGCTGTATCTTTCCCCAAACAGGAAATTTTAACCAATTATAACCAAATCATACCCAAACACATGCCTGTTTTACTTACTTCCTCTAGCAAAACTGGTGCACTTTTTCTGCTTTTATCTTCAGAGCTTAGCAAGGCTAAGGCTTGATTTCTTCACCACTCCTTAGTGTGAGCCTCCTTCATACAGCAGATTGTAAACTGTTGCTTAGATTTCTACTGAAATAACAATTCCTGAGTAAACTAATTCCATGGAGATAGACCCCTCCTAGCCCTACCACACTTCTACTTAAAGGCCAAAAAGCAAGATGTTATTTCTCTTCTTGTATGCACTGATTACCTACTTCTAGTGTACTGCATGGCAGGCCCTACCCAAATATTTAGTGGGGAAGTTTCATCGGTATTGGAAAACCATTTAGGCAAGACAGATGCCTTCACCAAAGATCAAGGGTAAAACCAGGGCCTCCTTCATTCTTTTCTATTCATCAGGATTTAACTCTCATCTTTTCAGAGCATTCTGGTTCAGGCAGCTTCAGCAAAGTGCAAATTCCAGCTGCTCTGATCTCATGGATTTAAAACTCAACTATTTCCATTTTCATAGCTACATGTTTCCTGTACTTTGAACTTGCTTTGAACTTTGGATTTGAACAAACTGAGGAGCTTCCAGTCATAATCAGTGAGATTTCATGTAGGCAAAAAAAGGAAAAAAAGAAATAAAAAAGATGTTCTCTATGGATCAGACATAAAATCAGCCTTGGGTTCAGTCAGAAAGGTCAGGTGAACTTCCTAATGAGCCCTACCTGAGTTTTAGGCTTGTACCGACAGCTGAAACTAGTCAAATTTCACTCCATTTCAGGTTTCATTTCAGATGTTTTATGCACTTCTAGACCTCACCATTTTCAACATATATAATTTGGTTATTACTCCTGATTTGGAGAGTAGATGTAAATTATATCCAAAGAGAAGAAGGTGACCAGAGCAATAAATCTCTCCTCTGTTACTGAACTTTGACAAGGCCATTTTTTTCACAGTGTGCTGAGGTTGTTTCACTTGGATGTAAAGTCACAGATGTCCACATGGTAAATCTGTTTCAGCCACCCTGAATGGAGAGCCTATGGTTTCATGGAGGTTGCTTTAAGTGTCCACAAGAGCTGAGGCCACCTGCAGGGTGAGACCTTGTCCTCGCTTTCTTCTGACCCATGCAGAAAATGCGCTGCTTTTTGTGCAGCAGCAGAACCCCTCCTGAGAGCCTGTGGAGCTACAGAGCTCTGCCTTAATGGGTGATATGAGAGTCTGACCTCATTTTCCTGTGACCACCTGAACAGGAGACAGCACTGGGCTTGCACTCACACTGTGAGAGGCCCATGGTTGTCTGATGCCAGCAGCATTTCCAAGCATCCATCTTTCCTGGGTGCTGTCCTTCTGCTTGGCCTACAGAAAGCAACAAAAGCCCCAAAGCTGCTTTCCCTCACTGTTTCTACCTTACCTTACACCACCCTGATGGAATCAGTGAGGATATTTCTTTATCTCCTTTCTTTCTGAAGAGTATTGCATGGGATCATGTGAGCTGCATCTGTTTAGTTTAAACCTGAATGACACACAGTAGAGAGAGGTTGAAATCGGTATAGTTTCTCTGATATGCTTCAAGGTGAGGGATGGAAAAGGCATGAGTCTGTCACAACAAAAAGAAGGCCAAGGCTTAGCCCAGTGTAGCTTCATGACCAGTGCCCAATCCCTGGAAGTGTTCATGGCAAGGTAGGATAGGGTTTTGAGCATCCTGGTCTAGTGGAAGGTGTCCCTGCCCATGGCAGCAGGGTCAGAACTAGATGATCTTTAAGGATCCTTCCCACCTAAGCCATTCCATGATTCAGTCTTCCTGTCCAGACCCCATGTGCAAACCAAGCTGGGTTCCACTGTGTCCCTTCAGGCTGCTGCAGGTGCCCAAAAAGATGTGGTGTGATCTCTGACCATGGACATGCTGACAGCTTGCCTGGATGAGGTGCCGAGCATCCTGCTCTGCCTGGCCCTGCCCTGCTAAGGAGGGGGATCTAGAGACCTGCAGAGATCAATTACCACATCCTTTATTCTCCCATTCAGTGATCTTTCAAGTAGTTTCACTAATACATTTTTGGGCAGAAAAATAGAAGTGGAATGCAAATTACTCATTCTAAACACATAAATATATATAAATGTATTAAAAATAGATGATTTCTCACATATAACAACCTCTAGTCCTTATTAGAGAAGAGAATGTGAACTCCATTTTTGCTGGTGTTGTTGCATCCCCTTTCCACTTATACAAATCAGGTAAAAATATTCAGCAATGTCTCATGTCTACCTTTTTTCTTTCTAATACTTTTTAGCTACTTCAAAACAACTCAGATATACCGTGGGTCTAAAGTTCAGCTCCAACTCAGATATTATTAGAATCATCTACTACCTAACAGGTCTGCTACAGAAAAGGTGAAGGAATTGGAAAGAAGAAAATTCCAATTAAAAATAGGAAGTGTGGAGTACAAAGAGAGATTGTGAAATGGTGGCAAGTGAGTATAAGAAAGACAAGCAGAGACTGTCAAATAAGCAGCAGGAATGCAAAGAGATGGAGATTTTAATAAAAAAAACATGATAACTAAAGCTAGTCAGAAGCAATTGTATTTTTCTCTGGAAACATTTTTACAACAATATGAATTGCTAGGGTTTGAATTTGGTTTTTTTTTCCCTAGAGGCTCGCTACAAAAAAAAAAGAGCTTTCATCAAACACAAAAGTGTTTTCAGTACAAATAGGAAAAATACCTTTTGAGATTTTTTTTTCTTTTAAGAAAGTACAATGTAAAATATTAATTATATAATTGTAACTACATATTCCATTGAATTTTCCATGGAAAAAAGTTTCAGACACCTCATGGAGTAATATGCAAGGTGACGGCAGCCTGGGACAGCTTGGCTGCTGTCAAACCAGTATTTTTCACTGGTATTTCACATTTGATTGTAAGAATTTTACACATGCTTCATATTCTTTGGGAGAAAAACTACACCACAAGCAAATTATTGGGGAGAAATAATTCCATATCTCAAAAGTTAATTGAGAGATCTCCAAAAGATCTCTCAATTAACTTTTGAGATATGAAGAGAGATCTCTCTTTTTGGAGATCTCTCAGAGATCTCCAAAACTGCAAATGAGAGATTACCCTCCTTTCTCCTATTCTTTTCCTCCAGTCCAGATAATTTCCAGCTTTCACTTCTGTCTTCTGCAGTCATTCATGAAATCTTTCTCTCTATTAAACCCCCAAATGAGCTCTTCTATACACAGCAGACAGGACAAATAATCCATCAGCTTGCCCATCTGCAACTCTTGATATCATGAGCACCAGGCAGTTTTACAATATAAAATGCTGACTTTTAAAATTTCCTAATGTAAGACTATAGATACAGGTAATGATATAAATATTGAATCAGTTCCTGTGCACTGTTTGCAAAAGAGCTATTCTGTGAAATGGAAAATCTTGGGAAACCCCAGGGCCCAGAACACCAGCTTATCAAAAGCCCCAACTTGCAGTGGTTATTGGTCAAGCAAAAGTGTTTTCTGGAGCAGGAGGGAATACATTAAATTAGGATTTAGCTTCAGCCAGAGTTTCCTGCCTTCACTCCCTATTCCCTGCTCTACTTTGAACATTAGCTTGATTTAAAGATTCTGCTATTAAAACACAGGAGCCTAAGGGAATGCCCAGAGCAAATATACAGATTCTTCTCACAGTTTTGCAGTATCATACACAAAAGATGTGCTTCCCATCTTTGCCTATACAAACCTTTATGGAAACAGTTGCCAGGATTATTCCAGTTTGTTTGTTTTCTTGTTTTTTGGGTTTTTTTTTTTTTTTCCTGGGGGTTTGTACTTTCCATGTGGAGTAAGTCAGCTGGAGAAGCTGGCATCAGGCAGCCAGAAGGGCGTGTGGGGGACTACAGGCAATGTCTCTGGGGACAAGGAGGGAGAGCAGTGGCTTTGCTCCTGCACTTTGTTTCCACACACCTCAGCCTTACTCTCTCCAGCTGAAGTGTCATCGCTGTGCCACACCCCCCAGTCTGCATGGTCAGAGCTGTCCTGCCACACAGTCACACCCTCCCTTACTCAGTCATCTGGTATTCTGTGCCTCTGCATCTCATTGCCAGCAGGCCTGTGTAGGGAGCTATTGTTGCTGTTTGGCAGATAAGCATGAAAAAGAAAAAAGACAAAATGTTGTAGTAGTCCTGATCTCAGCCAAAATTCAAATGCTTGGGGGACTTTCCTTGCCAAATCAGTGAACAAACAAATAAACAAAATCTTTTTTCCCCCCTATTTTGGCTCCAAGAAAACATGTCATTCAATTCAAAAGGAATGCTCCCTTTCCATTTTCAGTAAGTTTAACAGAAACAAACAATGGGAATAAAAGACTGAAGGCAGACATTGCTTTTATTCAGCTGCACAGTGTTAAAAAACACAAAGCACAGAGGGGCAGCTTTCTCCATCTGATGGGACTGTGAAATATTCCTGTTTCCCCATTTTAAGTCTAACTCCTCTGCCATAGGAGGTTCATGTGTAATTTAAGGTACATCTTCACATTTCTCTTCCCAAATCTAATCACTCAGTTCCTAATGATGACTCTATACCTACATTCTTTCCAGTCTGTTTATCCCAAGTTTTTTCAGTATGCATAGAAGAGTTATTAGTCGAAATGATACTGGCATTTGATAAATGTGGGTTAACTGATATTCTAAAACTCAAATGAAAATCTCAGCCTTAGGGAAAGGGAGCAGCAAAAAATAATCACCTTGGGAGCCTTCAACAATATTAAGACTGGCATCCTGAGGCACTGAAAATGGCTGGGGAGCCAAGCACTGGCAAGAGCAGCATCTCAACCACAGCTCACCAGCACTAAGAGGCAATAATTCAGAAGGGAGCCAAGCATTGCTCAGTGTAGCAAGACTGCAAGGCTACGTGAGAACCACTGTGTGAGACTGCCACTCACCACAGACCCTGGTGAATCCAAATGTTCTCCAGTTACCCTTCCTGTACCAGGAAAAAAAGCTGGGTGGGATCTGTCCAGGCAGTGCCAGTTATCTCAGAAGGCAATTTAGCAGCACCAACAGTGTGCTCCCCCATCCCTGGCACAGATCATCCTCTGCCCTGCACATCTAGAGAGGTACATGCTGTGTGACCATTCTTTGCACTGGACTTCAAAAAGCAATGAAATCCATTGCAGTTTTGCTGGTAACTGTTTCATTTCCACATTGTCCCTGTTTCCTGGGATTCTGGCTTTTCTCACTGCACTTTGTTATTTAATGACTTCTTTCTGGATCTTAAAAATAGCAGTAATTACAGGAAAGGTTCTGTTAGGCTACTCTAAATAAATGAAGGACCATTAAAAAGAGCTGTTATGAAAATAAAATAAAAGTATCATCTGCCTTGCTGTCCACACCCCATGCTTTAAAGGTGTTTTAGCCAATCTGCAGTATTAACTTTCTGTATAAAAGCGACTTTACATGACTGAATCTGGCCATGTCAAATTATTCAATCCACAAAATTTGGTTTCTTGACTCTGCATCCTTAGATCCCCTAAGTATGGAGTGTGGCAGGAAGGATGCATATAATGAACTTTAGTGTAAAGTCAAATGCCCATTTTTGTTTTCCCCGTGTGAGTTAAACTAAAAGTCATTAAGCAGCGTTTCAGCATGCACAGAAATAAAGCAGGATGCTGAGCTGTATTGCCAGTGCTGTATGCAATGGCTGTGTGGGGAGTAATTGAATCAATGAAACTTGTTTGCAGTGCCTGGCCAGCATGTGCAAGGACACTGCCTGAGTTTTGAGAATGAGAGGTGAATGACTGGGAATGCCTGTCCTGCCACCCGCATGGCTGGAGCAGTGCGAGTTTTGAGCTGTGCGAGGATCAGTGCTTCCCAAATCTAATTTCAAGCAGAGAATTCCTTCAAAAGGGAAAGAGAATTTCATTTTGCAGGACTCAAGTAGTCCCTGAGCTCTTCCCTGATACTGGCAAGCAGGCTGAAATACTGCCAGTAGAATTTTAGCTTGGTTTCTAAGGAAACAAGGCCTTTGTAAGCGCACAGGAGTGTGTGCTTCTGTGTGTGTGTATGTATGTGAGCTTCTCGGATGCCCTTCACCTCCAAAAGCTTTTGAGCTCATTGGCTGATTTCAAACCAACTTTGCTGAAGCTATTGAAGGTACAGTATTCTTATAAGAGTCCTGAAAATAGGTGATCACATAAAGGCTGTGCTGTTCATCCTGCCACTGACAGAAAGGCTAACAGAACCACTCTTTCCAGACTTCAAGAAATCCAAGATACTGGATACTGTACTTCATTATTTCCACAGATCATGAATCTGATAGTTGTCCCTTGAAGCATTACCCAACAAACAGTGGATTAAGCCCCATCAAAAGCCCCTTCTAAAAGCCACTGAACACTGGCCCACACTGGATGCAAACTGATGCTGGCTAAGCAACTACAGGCATAAACTTGATAAAGCCCTGCATTGTTAGTGCATTATGTCTTGCAAGGACCAGAGGGGCCGAGCACACACTTGAGTCTTAGCTGAGCGGGTTTCAGGCTGTTGTACACGTGGAGCATTTCACCAAAGCACCTAAAGTTCCCCAACTTGGTTGCCTTTACTGTTGCTTCTTGTCTTTGCGCTGACTCTGCTCTCTAAATGTAGCCAGAGAGTGTCTCCAGGAGAGAGGGAATGGAGGGCGCCAATGAAGCGGAGATGTACTTAATGCAGACACCATTAATAAATCACTGATAGTTAAGATATAGATTGGGTGATGGGTGGCAGATGGGAAGGAGGAATGTCAAATTGCTTTTCTCATATAGATTATTGGATTAACAAGGAAGCAGCGGGCATGTGGCAAACCAGTGTAACAAATTACTATCATAAAAAAAAAAGATAGAGCTCATCGCAGGCTGGTAATAATGCCATGTCGGCCATTAGCTCTCTGGAGAGGTACTTAGAGCACAACATCCGTCTTCTGCAAAAGAGACGGCCACTGCAACACCAGAGTGAAGGAGGCCCCCATTTGCTTCCCCCTCCCCCTGCCTTTGACACTAGAGCCTGTGCTGTTGAAGCAGGGTGGCCTACAGCAGCTGTAATGAATAATCACCATAGCTTTTAATAAGCGCTGCTAATTATTCCCCCCCCGCCCATGACCAGGCATTTGCATTCCCCTGCACCAACACAGACAATATTGGCATGACATCAGTAGGCAAGCAACAAACTGGCAAATTGACTCTGTTCTTGTGTCCCAATCCTGCTCTGTCTGAAGTCAATGACTAAAATCCCATTTGCTTGCAACAAAAACAGATCAAGTCTTAGTTTTCCTGCTGCTCCAGCCACCAAGCATGTGTGCCTACCTACACTGAAAGAATTATGTGTTATTGTGCTGCAAATAATGGTCCCTGATACTCATTGGAATAAACTTCAGGTTGGCTTTAGTGCTTTCTGCCAGAGTCCTCATTGCTCCTACCAGCAACTAGGTATTCCTGTGTGCAGAGAGCAAACACAGCAGGGCTGTGGGCTACAGGTGTTATGCTGTTAGCAAGTATATCTCCTAAAAATAATAAATTAGCAGCAGGGCAGCTGTGAAAGTCCTATGCTGAGAAAAGAAGGAATGAGTAGCATAGTATGGCATAGCATAGCCCAGACCATCTATTTTGGTCACTAGTAAGTTATTTATGGGTTCAGTCACTTGGTCTCACAGAATTCCATTTCAGCTTAGGCTAGGTAAAATTATGTTTTTCTTCCCTCCCCAGGCATGTTTCCATGTTCTAGTTTTGGACATCCTGCCTTGATATGTAGGAGGCTGCAACCCTCTCCGTTTAACACCCCCTCCAGCTGCCCCAGCCCAGCAGAGCTCCTGATCCCCCAGCTGCTCACACAGGCTCCCTCCCTCCAAGGAGTGCAGCCAGTGTGACTGAAGAAGACAGAAATTGATTTCCAGACTTGGAGTGTTTTTCTTAGCCTTGAAACGTGCTATAGGGCTAGCACAATAAAGCCTTCCTCTCACTCAAGGGCCTTTCTCATGTGAGCAGGGAACACTGCTGCCACAGCAGAATCCAGCTGCTGGCAGCCCTGGGTGCTCACCCCCAGTGAAGCCTGCATGCCTTTCAGAGCACAGGCAGCAAGGTGGGCATGGCAGCCTGCAAGGCAGAGCCCACCTTGTGCATAAAATCATAGGTAAGCACATAACCACACATGATATTTCAGCAGGTGTGGGGTGCAAAGCCTAGCAAAGGCTGCCCAGCTGATACTTGACTAGCAGGTGGTCTTCTCTGAGCCTTGTGCTCCTCCTGACTCATGTGTGTGATGAACCAGGGTTAGAGCAGAGAATGGAGCAGATCCCCTCCTGTGGCACCTTTCCGGTGCCTCAGACCCAGTGCTGAGCTCCAGCATGAACCCCTCCTGTGCCATCCCTGTGTTTCCATCCTCACTCCTTCCTGCTGGCCTGACCTCAGCCTCACCTTTCCCTCCTCTCCTCTGCCAGCTCCCAGTTCCATGTGAGGTCACCATCCCTTGATCTCTGCCCCGTTTGTTCCTCTCCTCCTTCGAACTAGGCCTTTGCCCAGGCAGCTGGGCTCTCTAAAAGCCTTGTGATTTCATTCAGCTCCTGACCCTTCGGCTCCAGGCTGATTTTGGCCTGAAGCCTTGGAGACTAGGACACAGAAAGGCAAGAAACACCAGGAAGTTTGAAGAGGGTGGTTTTCTAGTTTCAGTGGTCAACCTCCACATCAGAAAAACCACGGGTGCTGTTGGTCATTTTCTCAAGACTGAGACGTCACAAGTGCCTCTTTGGTGCCACCCAAATCCCATACCAGATCTGTGATCGACAAGCTTCTGCTTCCAGGGTGGTGATCTGGTGCTTCCCACATGCACAAAATTAAATCCCCATTAGAGATGAAGTGTGTGTGTTTCTCCATGTGCACATTCATGTGTACACTCAATGTCTCAGGCCTGGTGGCACCGGGCTGGCACTGTCATTACAGCCACGCCACAAGCCACCGCAGGCGCCAAGGGCTACAGCTCTCCATGGAAACTCTAATCCCTGGGAAATGAGATCTTAGGTTTTTTTGTTTTAAGAAACCCACAAAAAATAGCTGAGAGATTGCAGAACTAGATAGAAAGCTTTAAGAACGCCAACACCTTATCACACAGACTGCCCCTAGCCCTATCCCCCAAACAGTCAAGCTGGCTTTTAGGGCTTGTTTCTGAAGACACAAGTTATTTATGATTTCCACCCACCTCTCAACATGCACTTCGTCTGTTGTCTCTCCTTTGTCAGTTAAAAAAAACAGTAAAAAAACAGATAAAAATGGAGGGCAATTTCATCACCTACACATTTTTTCCTATATAATTTATCCTGGACAGATGAATAGAAATGATAGAAGTGGTTTAAATGTACAGTGGAGTAGCTGTTTGTCCATCATATGCTTAAGGGAAAAAAATAGCAACACCACCCACTGATTATGCAGTCAGTATTATGGCTTTACATATGCTTGTGTGTGGAATGAATTCTGGAATGACAGTATCATTGTATACCAGTTGAGGATTCATTTTCTGGCTAATCTATAGCTCAGATCATTACTCACAAAGCACAGCTCTGGCCTGGCTTTCTCATTGAGCTGTAATAACAAAGTTAGAGAATGCTAAATTTCCACACCCTGTTTCACTGCCTTGGAATAACAAACACTCCATTTCCAGTTTCCTGTGCAGTCCATCAGGGTGGAGCTTCATGTCCAGTCTGTCCAAGAAGCTGCACATCTGCAAAGCACTGGGCACTTTCAGGTCCCTGTCCTGGGAGCCAGACTTGCTCCACAGGTGTTGTCACCTCCTGTTAGCCAGCACAGTGAGGACATCACAAGACTACGTGCTCTCAGCAACCAGCATCAGGCTGTGGCATGGACTGGTAAAGTGCTGAAGTGCTAAACTAGGCCTGATTTAAAGGAATACAAAACCCCAAACCCTAAAAAACTCAGAAAATGCCCCAATTCAGTTCTCCATAGGAAACATGGGTAATTTTCAATAAGGAAATGCTCCTGTTTGTGTGTCTTTATGATATGTGGCCTCCTGAGTTACAGACCAGTGCAACATGGCCCATGTATAACACAGAGCAGCACACTTTCCATGGGAAGCAGCAAGGGCCACTATAAACATTTGATTTATGAGATTAAATAAAATGTATTTATCAAGCCAGTAAGGTGCATGTAAAGATAAGAAATTCTGCCAAGTGTGAAAGAAGTCCATCTTCTAACACCCTGGCACACTTCAAATAAAGATTTCAGCAGCAACATTTGGCAAAAGAAAAAGAACTCCAGCTTCTCCAGGCATCCTTTGAAGGCTGTTTGTGGATCTATGGACCATGGATTGTCTTTGCCCTCTCAGGCTGCTGGGACAGGTGGTTCCAGGTCTTCTCTGTATCTGTTAAAGTGCCAGGTGCACCTGCAGGATTTAAAGCATATAGGTCTTTGTGCAGGAAGCTAATCTCTCTAATTTTATCCATTAATTAACTAGATGCCAACTGGAGAGTACAGGTGTTTGGCAGTTTCATGAGACACACACCACAGAGGCAGCAGCTGCTGTTGTATTACCTGAAAGTGCCAAATGTTCCTCACTTGTAGCCCAGCACAGAGGACTGTACTGGGGTGACCCAAATGCTGTGACTCTCTGTGCTGCAATGAGATTTTGGTCAGCTTAAGCTGCAGAGGAGGTTCAAGTCTCAGACTGATGAGTCCCAGCAGATCTAGCCATTGGATTTAGGATATTGTGGTCCCAGCTGTGTTTCTGCCTGAGGTCTGACATGACAGCAGGGATGCTCCATGGGATTTGTGCCAGTGTCTCTGCTCACACAATGCTGGTAAACCCAGGGAGAAGCAGTCAAGAAAGCAGCATGGCTGGCAGTGTGTGGCAGCAGCAAAGGTCACAGCCCCCAGCTGCACCAGACCCAAAATCAGGGGTGCATCACATGGGTCATATGGTGGTGAGGAAAAGGAGCTGGAGGATCACTCATACTCCACAAACTAACACAAAGGTCTGAAAGATGACAAAGCATCCCCATTTCTCATCCCTGCCAGGCCTGTATGTTTGAAGCAGGTCTTGGCAGCCCACAGAAGTGGAATGGCTGGGAATGGATCTAAATGCCACAGTCCTTGTAGCTTCATGTCCAGAAAGTGAGAAGCCAGGACTTGCTTCAGGTGAAAAAAAATATCCAAATTTTAACACAAAGAGCCTCCCTTCTCTGTGAGCTTTTTCCTCACAGGATTGGCTTCAGGTGAAAAAAAATCCAAGTTTCAACACAAACAGCCTCCCTTCTCTGAGGCCCCCTCCCCCTTTCCCCTCTCTGTGTTGCCTTGGTTTTATGGTGGGAGTTCTGGTCTGTAGGTGGGAGGTAGCTGCTGGGTACTCCAAACTGGAAGCAGTTCAGGATCTGTTCCCAGTGCCTTGTCCCAGGCCACCATCTATGTCCTAGTAAGAGTTTCCAGAAGAAAGAGTTTGGAGGAGGTGTAACAGGGATAAATGGAGATGCCCACTGCCCTGCCATGAGCACAGGACAGTGATGGCTGCAGCTGAGGGCAGGCAGTGGTGAGACCCTGAGAGGATATTCAGTGAGAATCCAGGCTTGTTTTTTTGGGAGATGCTTAAGATTATAATGCATCCAGCTCCCATAAACTTCCTCTGAAAACCCACACCTCCTGCAGGGATGAGATCTAGCATGCACCCACTGAGTTTGTCCGCAGGAGCTGCAGCATGCCTGACGCAGGCACAGGGGTGACAGAACAGCAGGGTTCCCTGGTGATGCCACCAGAGCTGTGAACAGACAGAAAGGTCTCCCCCCAACACCGCCCCCCAGCTGATTATCATGCTCCAGGAAGGTTTTGCACGTGCAAGATATCTGTAAGGCCTGCTGCCAACTTTTTGTCAAAGCACTGATTTCTCGTGATGTGAGTTACTGCTTTCTTCTAGTAATTATTGATAATGCTCTTGGATGAATTACAGACATTTAAAAATGAATTAGACTGTATGTGTGTCTGTCTCTCCCGTCCCCTTTCTGTTTCCCCACCATAGAATCTATGGCTTTGAAATGTTGATACATATTCATTACAGCTTCTAAGACTTGAAAGGCATAGCTAAAGGGAGAGCTCAGATCAACAAGAATGTGAAAGCAGCAATGAAAGCAGGATCCTGGCTGTAAGCACAGTGAGTAAGCAGCATTTGAGCAGTCAGCATAGGGGGCAAGGTACCAGGTCTGAATCCTGCTCCTAGTTCTGCTACTGCCTCTGATGGCTGCAGACAGGACCCTGTGTCCTGGCTCCCTCGGCCACAGCCCTGATGTGGGGATGCTCACCAGGCCTCTGAAGCATTATGTGCTGTAAATGCAATCTCAAGTGACAAATGAATCCAGCCACCACCTTTCTTGCCATTTCCACTTGACAAAGCAATGAATCCAATGAGAAATTCTTTTGGGGAAAAAAAAGAGCCCTGAGCATGTACCAAAACCACAGGTGAAAGCATCCTGTGCTTGCGGTGTGAGAGCAGAATCCCAGTGGCAGATGGTGCACACACACTTTTGTACAGGCAGGCACACACTGGCTCACGTGCTCCATGCTTCCACAGAGACACTCTTTGTTCTGTCTTGTTTTGAAGAGTTCCCAACACAGAAGTTCAAACAACTTTGGATGTCTCTTCCATACCTGTTCCTGTAGTCTGAGGTGTGGTGAGAAAAGGCACATGAAAGATGGTTGTGCTAGGGCTGTTGCAGTGGTGCAGGTGTGAAGAGAGGCAAACCTTCTTTGTACCAATCGGGTGGCATGGTGTCAACACTTGCATCTCACTCTTTTTTCTCCCTTTCCACTGCAGCTCCCTGGGTGAATTTCTTTGATGTGAAGGTACATCTAGCACAGGAAGGCATTTGGCTAGTGGTCTCCATTCAGGGCAAGACAGAAAATCATATTTTGTAGGAATTAAATCATTTATCTGGAAGAAAACCTTCCCAACTGAATTTTAACTACAGAGAAGTTTTGGATTTTAGCAACCTGGCGGGTTTTTTTCAATAAAATCAATGCAGCTGAAGAATTCCTAAGCAGATGTGGCTGTGACCTCTGAGCAGTTCTGCCTCTCCCTGGCACAGCTTCAGAATGCAAAACTTACATTTGGGAAATCTTCAAGCTCTTGTGTGAAGGCACATTCTCCTGTTAAAACTCTGTCTAGATTACTCATTTAGTGCCTTTATAGTCAAGGCACCACCTGTATTTTTTTTTTTTTTTTTAATTTCTTCCTGAGAATTGCTCTATGCTTGTGTTAAATGCCAGGCTGGTGAAAAGTTTCATATTAACAGCAAAAGGCCTCAACATAGAGCAGGCTGAGTACCAGCACTGCTTGAATAAGCTTTTTCCTTACAGGTTCTGATGCTAATGCATCTCCAATATTATCCCCAGAGATAAGAGACTCACTTTCACTTCCTAGCCTCTCTGCCAGGCTTGCCAGTGAAAGAGGGAGAGTTTCCAGCAGTGATGGTATTTCTGACGTGCACTGATCAAGTAGGAGCTGGACTGGGACTAAGTTCATTTCCTATCGGCTGACAGCCAGCCAGCACATGATAGAAATTTGCAGTCCCTGCTGCTGTGGGGGCTGGATTCATATTGGCAAACTCCACATGAAAAGGCTGTCTAACCCATTACTAAACTGTTGATGCCAAGACATTTCTCTGTCTCCTGTGAGGATTCATTTTATAGTCTTTCTGATGAATAGCCCTTGATATAAAATAGTCGGGAATAAAAAGGTACAAAATAGAAAAAAGCATATACAGGAAGAAAGCATAGCTCTCTGTTTCTTGATGCACAAAGATCTATCTCTGAACTCTGAAAATATGCAGGCTGGATAAGGGATGCCATTAGATTTACGAAGGAGACCTTCTTTTGTCCCTTACACAAAGGTCACATCTGGAGCATAGGCTAAAACCATCACGTGAAAAGAGGGATGCAAAGCAGGTTTCCAGGAACCTTGACCAGCTGCAGTCCCCAGGGACGCTCTGTGAGGATGAGTTGGACTTAGTGTAGACGAAGTGAGAGCCCCTCCTTCCCCTGGTGCACACAGAAGGGAGGTGACATTAGGAAACAATCCTCAGAAAAACAAACATAAGTCTTACACAAGAGTGCCTGGGCTGAGCACCTTGCCATCCATGGCAAAGCACAGGGTATGAATTAATACTCTGACTCACCTTAGCATAAGGGCTTTGTAGGAAACTCAGTAAACCCAACACCCAGCAGAAATCATGTGTCAGCCCCAAACTCTGCTTTCTCTTGGGTTTCTTTTGGGGTTTTTCCTCTGCCACTGCCATACAGCTCCCTCTTCCCAGGGTAGAGATTGCAAGATCCACTTGATAACATGGATCAGGCAGAAGGCACAGGCCAGGCACTGTCAGCATAAGCTGACTTAGTACCATGGGTCCAATGTCTCTGTCCCAGTTTTACACTGGGAGAGAGCATGGCCAAGTGTGGTGTTAGGTAAGCTATGAAGTGTGTGGCTTAATTTACACACACTTGACACTGTGGAGGGCATTGAAGAGCTGTTCCTTAAGCTGTTCAAGAAGCAGCAGCTGGAGTGAAGGACCAGTATTTTGGGGAGTCAGTCAGCCCTGCTACCCAATTGATGGGATGCCTTAGGGCAACACCAGCCCAGGTGAGGCACAGAACATGTATTTCCCCTTTACTGGAAGGGATGAACCATGGCCCAAGTGCTACTAGAAACTCTCCTTTCTGTGGTCATGCAATGAAGCTGATGTACCTTCATAAACCACCACAAATAAAGTCAGGCTTTGGCTTTTAGTGCTGCTTCTGTTTGATGGCCAAGACTGTTTTGTTTGATGGCTGACTACTTTAATGTGGCCTTCATCAGCACCTTTCCCCCAAGATGAGGAGAGTGTCAGAAAGATATCAGCAGTGGTTTAGGGGTAGCTGGATGCTGCTGTTCTGAATTTAATAGCAGGACAGCCTCCATTTACATGACCTGGTGTGAGGCAGACACAAAGACTGCAGTTCTCATGACACCAGTGTATGGTCTCCTTACAAGTAAACCTATCATGTCCATCAGGTTACTTCCTAAGGGTAGATGAGGCTCCAAGTGGACTGCATTTTGCCCTCTGGTAACAGGCTAGCTGGTCTCATGCTGTCTCTGTCTGTCACCCCCCTTGGCCAGGCCACTCAGGAGAACAAACCACAACTGAAAGCTTGGACAGTAGAAGGACACATAATGCTGGGACTTGTTTCATGCAGCAAGCCAAGACCTTTCATAAGGTCTGCAGTTTGAGAAAATCTGTGTTCTGAAAAGACAACAAGAGGTTTCTGTGGACTCAGCCAGGGGTTTCCAGCTTAATGGCATGCCAAGCTCTGGAGCTGCAGTGGACTGTCACTGACCTAACAGACCAAGGCTGGTATAGACCAAGGTAGATACAGGCCCACACAGAGCAGAATGCAGGATACCAAAAGACTTGACTCAGTCTTAAAACCATAGCTTTTTACTGATATTGGAAGAAGTGATGGGCACGTTAAAGATGAGGGAGCAAACTCCAGGTCATCAATACAGGCCTAGTAATTGCAGGCTATGTATTAAAGGAGCTAGATGTTATGGGCACTGTGGTATTATATCAGCGTGGGCAAAGAGAGGTGTCTTGGGGAGGAGCAAAATAAATCCATATTAAAGAAGTTCATTACCCATGCCAGAGTGCATGCATATGTCACAGCCTGGATCTGTGCTGCTGGCTGCCTTCCCAAACCAATGCACAACACAGCAAGAAGGAAACAACAACATCTATTTCCCTGAGATTCTGGAAAGAGAAACAAATTTTTCCTCAGAAGGGAAAGTCCAGCATGTTTATTTTACCTCTTCAGTAAGCCACAGAACCAGCAAAGACAGCAGTCTTCTCTCTTGGACAGAGTCTCTTTCTCCTTTCACTGCCAGTGCCTGCCTCTGGCAGGCTGAGGTTTAGAGCCTCATCTGAGCTGAGGGACCCAATGCTCCACTGCTTCTTCTTGATAGCACCTCATTTCATCTGTGCAAGAGAAGAACAGGAGCTATCTGAGCTGGAGCTGCCTTCAGCCACAGAAGTTGAGTGGTGTCTCGCACTCTGTGCCTGCACAGGTAGACCGACCAACACGCTGTCACCACCCCCAGCCTCAGGAGGCCACAAGCTCGTCCCTCCTGGCAAGGGCTGTGCTCTCAGTGTCTGCCAGAGGATGCCAATCTTCTGCATGTCCCTCTTGCCATTCCATCCCCAGAACATGGAAAATTGCTTTACTGGCCAGGAGGTACTCTATAAGAAGTACTCTATAGTACTCTAAGTACTCTATAAGCTATAAGAATAGCTATGGTTGCAAGCCTTCTTCATCACCCAATGCCTCAAGTTCCTGTGATTGCAGCTACTTGAGGCACATGAGTGGTCTTGCCTGCTTCATATTTCAGTGAGATGTATGAAGCAGCTCTCCTTCTTCATAATCCAAGACAGGTCCCCTTTCTTTGGGGTAGATTAGAAAGCTGATCTGTTAATTTATCCTTATATGTTCTTTAATTCATCTATATATGTAACAGCTGTATCTTGGAATTGCTAACACAAGATCAGTTCTCATTATATCAAAGAAAAAGTGTAGTGGTTCATTCCTATTCACTCTTTTAAAATCAGACGAAGAATTCTTGTAATGACTGGCTCTGGGCAAGAAAGTCATCAGCAAAGAAGCAGAGGACTGTGACTATTTATCTATCTATCTATCTATCTATCTGTCTCTCCGTCTATCTATCTATCATATGTGTGTGTGTGTTTGTGCGTGTGTGTGTGTGTGTGTGTGGAGTGTCTCTGAAAAACAAACCCTTCTGTATGCTAATTTTTCCCTTTGAGTTTCCAAGACAACAGTGGTTTCACTCAGTGCTGTCCCTATATAACTCCCTGGTCCTCCCTCCTTAGAGATGACTGCATGGTTTGTAAGGACACTATTTTTTTCTCCATTTCTATACTTTTCCCATTTATTGCTAATCATCCATACTGAACTATGCTACCCCTGGTATCTATGGCTATGGTTTCATCATGAGGAGAGTATCATCCACCCTGGTGCAATGGCCCCATGTGTATTTTCTTTACCCGTGTTGCATGTGGAGTCATTTACCCCATTTTCAAATAAACTATCTCACTTGACTGTGGGGCAGAAGTAGGTCCATGGGAAGATTTTGTGCTGTCACACTCTGAAGATCACCCCTTAACCTGGGAAATCTTTTGTCTGGTATAACTTGTTCTGCATCTGCATCCAAAGACATTCAGAAGAATGAGCTTTCCTCATTAAATTTGCACTCTGGGAAGCATCTCGGTAACAGGTAGCAGTGGTTGTGGCCACTGCATGTAGTAGGATTTAGCTACATTTTTCCTAGGCTGGCAGGAATAGATGTCATTTTGCACTCAATAGATGTCATTTTTGCATAGGCAGGTAGCAGAAGTCATGTAAATTCATTTTGCCACTGCCACTGCTTATGCTCTGCAGTTTAGACTTTCCTGGTAATGCAACTATGCAAGGGAGGCCTGCAAAAATAATGCAGCAGTGCCTGTTTCTTTTCTCATTTTCCCCTGGGTGCAGATCCTTCTAGAGTCTGAAGTGCTCACCCACTGTGAAACAAACCTGAAGCCTTGTCTTGCTATTCCCTTCATGAGAAGGTTGTTCTTCAGCCCTGGGATCTCACCTGTGGGGAACACTTTCCTAATTTTCAAACTGTACTCTTCCCTATTGTTCATTTCCACTGAGAGCAGTCCAGCAGTCCAGCTCCTCTCTTCCTTGGCTGAAAACTGAAGTCATTTGCCAGCTGCATCACTGCCTTCTCCCATGTATCTCTATTTCTGTCCCACAGCAAACATTGCCATGGAAAACTTTGATAAGTAGAGTTTAGAAACTGCAACAGGATAGTACAGATTTCTAAATACTGCTAAGAAGTAGTGGCTCAGACTGTGATTTGAAGGAGGCTTCTTCTCCACTATTGCTAGAAATTCTCATTCCTTATCAGTCCAGAAGAACAAACTTGCTCTCTATCTAATAGGACATGAGTGCTGGTGGGATATAAGCAAATGCTTATGAAAGTATGTGGTTCCTGGGGTGGTACAGGGA
The DNA here is from genome assembly GCF_023055355.1 of Agelaius tricolor. Lineage (NCBI taxonomy): Eukaryota > Metazoa > Chordata > Aves > Passeriformes > Icteridae > Agelaius > Agelaius tricolor. The sequence continues at coordinate 26,335,143 of NW_027269269.1, forward strand.
AGCACAAGAAGAGAACTGAATGCTGCATAATCTGTGAAGAAGCTGTGAATCAGGTCTTCATGTTTATCTTTTTTCCAGACTTCATTTTTCTGCTCTTTAAAATAAAAAGCAGCAGTGAGACAGATCCCAGGCCCAGGCCTGGTTTTAGAGCACTTTGTATTTGGTGCATTCAGAAACTTACCCAAGTCTTAGAGAGGTATGTGCAGCTCTGAAAAATACCCTGGAAAATGGATTCTCCCCCCAGAAAGTTGGAGAAAATGCTCATATTTATTGTTGAGGTAAAGTCAACACAAATATAAACATTCCTTGACATTGTGTAAAGTTTGTGTATCACTGTAGAGGTAGAAGGGTGTTGTGAAGCACTGCTGGCCCGCACTGGTCTGCCCATTGGCTCATTGTAGGATATAGGGCAAAGTGTGTTCCAGAGCTCCATCCCTGAGATGCACGTGACAAGACACATGAAACCTGGCAGATATCACTTGTATTTTTAAAATCTGTTGAGATCTTCTGCAGAAATTTTTAAAAGTGGACAAAACAGTTTTTAATCTAAGTCCTATTGCTCCAGGCAAGTAGAAATAGTGAGAAGATGAAGATAACAGATCTATTGAGACATTCAGATTTCATTCTGGTCTTGAACTTGGTACACACATACTTGATTTTTAAAGTTGTTAACTTGTGAATGTGAGAACTATTTTGAGAACCTCTGCTGCCTTTAACAAGGTTCAAGGAGAACAAGATTTTGGACAACAACACGTACAGGTAAACACAGATGCCCCTTTCAGTCAGATGCTTCAATTATGGCTGAGAATTTTATGTGTTCTTCTCCAAAAAAAAAAAAAGAAAAAGAAAAAGAAAAAAATTCCTAAAGGTATCTAGTGTCACATCACAAACAAAGGAGCTTGGTAATCAGGTGTCCTTAGCTATATTGTGACCTTGGCCACTACAGAAAATCACTCTGGCAGCCTCCATCACCCTAAGAGATCCTTGATCTTCTAGCACAATAAGCAGGTTATTACGCTCTCCACTGTTCGTGCAGAATAGCAAACAATCAGATCAGCTAAGAAGCAGCCTGTACTCATTCAGTTCCTTGAAGTGCTCTGTGCAAGATTAACACCTGAATGCCTTTGTCCACAGGAGCATGCCTTAGATCACACGTCACAAACAGGTGCTCTAGCTTAACTTTGATTATGTGCATTTATAAAGTACAGGTGATCAAGTACAAAGGAAAGAGGCAAATAATAGCAAACAGAAATTAAATAAATAATAAAAAATTGAGCAGTAGAGAAAAAAAAAAACCTCAATCAATCTGCAGCATTATTGCACAGCATGGACCTAACTGTTGAAAAACTGCTAATGGAAGCAGTCATTCTTGACTTGTCCAGGAATAGCTGAGGAGATCACAAAGGTGACAGCTTGATTCTCAGCTTGTGACAAACAACACAGCACTAGCTATTTACCTAAGATAAAAAATCTGTGTGTGAAAAGCCCTTTCCCAAAGAGGGAAAAATCCCAATCCACAGACATTTCTCCTATGAAGACAAGTCATACCTGGTTGCTACAGCACACAACTTTGTGTGGAGCATGAGGGTTTACAGAGCATTTCCCTTAAGTGGTATCAAAGTCAGTTTTCATATGTCAGGCTCAAATTTTAAGAGAGCTAGAGATTTTTATATAGCTCTTTAAGGCACTTTTTAGAGTTCAAAAGCAGATTAAGCTGCCCTACAGATATGAAAAATGATTTGTTTTGGCTGCATTTTGTCTAATCACACTTCAGAGGGGGGTCAGGCACAACCCAAGTCCTCTGTCAGTTCTGTTCACACCTGACTGTCACTAGCAAGTGCAAAGGTCTTTAACAACACCATCAGGCAAGGGAGGAAGCAATACAGAGTGCAAAATGGCTCACAGTGAGTCACTTGCAGCTCCATGTACAACTGGCAGCCCCAAGAAGGAAGCATGTGCTTGTTGAGTGATCCTGGATTTACTACTATGGATTAATGTATTTTTTCCCCTACTCCTGCAATAGCTCACTGTGGGATTTACAATGTCATGTGAAGGCCCCTTTTATAAACTGCTGCCTGCAATAGCTGAAACAGTGAAAATCACCAAAGACAAGCCGAGTTATGGCTCAGAATTTTAATGCATTTTACAGGTGGGAATTTATATTTGGAGCAGATTTTTGTAGTCCATATTCAGAAATTGCAGTTGGAGCTTTCACCCAGATAAACCCAACAGTGTCATCTTTTACACTAACTTCAGCTCATGCCAAAAATTCTGATGTGATAATTACAGATTAAGTTGACATAAGAAATTATGGTCAGCTTTCCTTGGTTACAACAGAGGTCCCTCTAGCCAGGACCCTTTAGTCCATCACTGAAGGGAAAAAATTACTTGGAAGGTGCTTGTTCTTAAGAGACCAAATATAAAATGTATATCTGGAATATCCATAAAACCTCAAAAATTCCCTCCAACACACTGCAACCGGATTTTCACGAGCCATTGTTGATGTCTCTCTAACCCTCTGTGGGTTTCCTTTCTCTCAACCTCAGAGTCCAGAGCCCTCTGAAGCCTACATGAGCAAGCAAATAGCACCTACAACATCTGCAGCAAAGATTTTCACACATGAACCACATATTCAAAGAACCACATCCTTTTCATGGCTCTGTTTCAGCTGTAAGTTTAATTCAGTGTCTCTGCCTCTCCCACCAGTGAACAACAATTCTCTGTGCCATGAGTAAGAGCACAGAAAGGGCCCTGACTCACCTCTGGGCACAGCTCTCCAGTAGGTACAGAAAGCCACTAAACCATCCACATGCATCCCAAAACCAGGAGCTCACTTAAATTCTGAGTCACATCCAAATCTGAGAGGTGTGAATGTGATGAAAGGGCAGAGTCAGGATATCTGGGTCCTGACTGCTGGTCTAGCTCATGGCAACTCTTGACCATCCTTGTGCACTGACACTGCTTCTTTAACCCCCTTTGACACCCTGCCCAACTCTGGCAGGGACCCAATGTCCCAGGCCATTGGGATCCAGGTGCCAGCCACTGTCAGTGATGTACCATGAGGTTACAAATGTACATTAAACTCCATCGTATGCTTCAAAATCAAAGGCCCCAAAGATATTTGCCTCGTCCCCTGCCTGCTTTCAGCTCCAACTGCTCTTTGTTTGTGCTGAAGGTTGTTCACTCAGAGCCTGGTGGGAGGATGTCCCAGGCAGGCATGTCACTGGAAAACAAGGAGGAAGCAGGACACATCTCCTGTTAGGGAATAACGAGAAGGGTGGTGCAAATGCTGCAGTTGGCTCCAAGGCTGAGTAAGCTGAGCTGAGGGCTGAGCAGTGAACACCTCTCTCTCCCCCCATCTCTATTCATAGATCAGCACAACAGGATCCAGTACCTACAGTTCTGGAATAATTCTAAGCCTAATTTCAGGTGTATGTAGGAAGGAGTTATGGTCAGATGTGCTGAAGAAGTGAAATAAACCTTAGCCTATGAAACTCATTCTCTCTGATACCACTTCTGCCCCATTAACCTAAGGATAAATTAAAGTCAGGGTAAGGCAATTGTTTGTTGGAAAAGGAGATAAGGTGGTATTCTCTCACACAAACACCAGCTGCACCCACACATACTCACAAACACACAGAGCATCTACCTAAAAGGAGGGAGCACTGTGAAAAGGTCAGACATCTGTACCCATTTTCTGCCCTCAGAATCATAGGGAAGAAAAGCTCATTGAGTGCTCCCCCTGCCCCAGAGCAGGGTCAGTGCTTGTATAAACTTTCCCTAATGATTGTCTGACTATTCTAAAACTCCCTGGTGCTGGCAGTTCCTGTGGTATTCCCAGGCCATATATTCCTGACCTCACATACATTTTCGTCAGCCTAAAAACTTGTCATAGTGTTTAGCCTAAGTCTCCTTTACTGCAATTTAAACTCAATATTCCTTTTTATACCCTCAGTGGAAAAGAAGACTATTTAATTTCCTTTGTCTTAGTAGCAATTTCCTACGTATTTAAAGACTTGTTTTCCTACTGCTTCCCTCTAGAGCCAGTCTTCTTTAGCCCAAACAACCACAAATCTTTGTGTCTTCCCTCACAGGTTGTGTTTTCTAGACCTCAGATCATTTTTATTCCTCTCCTCTGCTGTTCCAACCAAATAGCCTGTGTCTTTCCAGTCTGGCTTCCCAGTGCTTCAGCAAGGCTCTACCCCCACAGAGCAGACCATGGTCTCTTACATGTCTCTTTTTTATAGCCTGAAATGAGGTCTGATGTCTGCCCTTTTTTTTGGCAGTATGGCATTTACAGAATACACATAAGGATCTTCAGATCTTACTGGATAAGATAAATAGTTCATATTTTAAGAGGAAGAGGTGACAAAATGTAGAGACCAAGTAGGAAAAAAGGCAGAGCTTGGAGATTTATTTCTTGATCTCAGGAAATAATTATCTCCTTGTACAATTTTGTGGCATAAATAGAAAACATTGTGTGGTGTTTTGAACACTGCATTATATTTTGGAGGTTGAAAACCAGGCAGAGATTGACAACATTAGAGAGAAGCTCATCAATGAACAATAAAAATGGTTAAGAAGGGAGAGAAAAATTAAAAAGAAAGTAATTCCCTATAATTTAATCAAATGATAATTTCAGGAGAGGATTAAAGGCTTAGACAAGCCTTGAAGATGGAAACACGAGCAATGCAATGATTTAGAGTACTAAAGGACAGCAAGCAGATGGTCACAAGAGAATGCATTGACGTGAAATTAATGAAAATACTACTTGAGAGTAACCTGTGAGAGCAGGATTTTCTAGGCAGTGGAATAATGTCCAGAAAAGGTGACAGAAACTTCACCATTCTCAGCATTTGAAGCCAGACTGGACAAAAGAGAGTCAGTGGACAGGAAAGGAAAGGTCACTGGGGCAATTAGGGCTGGATCACTTTCTCATGGGTCTACCATTCCTGTTTTTAAAAAAAAAACAAAAAAAAAACCCTACAGATTATTTCTATTTCAACAGAAAGACCTCCCTACTTCATCTTCAGCCCAGCTGATGCGGAGTTCATTCAATAGATTTTGGGGGTGTCATGGTAAGGAAGGACACTAATCTGTATCCCCAACACATGAGCAAGAATTCCTCTTCTGACTTTGGTGGAATTAGGGAAAACCCAAAGAAAAATGCCTCATGAGACAGAAAACTTCCTGAGGCAGATGGCAGCTTTTGTGTTATGTCTAACCTTGTCACAGACAAGAAGAATTTGCTACTGATACATCAGCAGCTGAGTAGAGCAAATGTGACAGGAAGAAGGCAGGTGAAATTCTTTCTCTGTTTTTGCTGAATCATGTATTTCCTGTGAGCTGCATTTTCTGGGACACTAAAACGATCAGCAAATTCAAGCTGAACTTGCTGAATAATTCCATGTGAAATAAGACTGAGGGGAAAGAGGCCATGTCAGCAGGGGAAAGAGCGATACATTTCCAGCTTTTACTGGTAAGCTCATCTCCCAAACAGGACAGTAAGGGAAGCCTGGAGGAACTGAAGTGCTATGGCAGGAGCAGCCAGCCACCCTCCTTCCCCAAAAGCCTCCCCTTGGCACTGACACAGCATCAGCCTCGGGTTTGAACCCACATTGCTTCCACTCCCAAAGAGAAGGGTTGAGCTACCCTGAACTAGGCTACTGCTGGTCTTCCTGGCTGAGGCTGTCCCACTTTGCATTGGCATGCAGAGGAGGAGAGAAATAAACTTTTTTGTCACTTGGCCCTTGTGTGACAAAGTTCTCAGCAGCAATGAGAACATTAAGTATTCTTGCTTTCTCACATCTGGCTCTTGCACTTGCACCATCACACTGTGAAGCAGGGCAGGGAAGCAGAGACCTGGCTTAAAAATAACCTAGCAGAAGATAAGCTGTACTTTAAAAGCCCCATAGATTTTTTGACATGCTTCCTAACCCAGCTGCCCATCACAAGCAGGAATTAGGGAAAAAGATGACAGAAGATAAAGACTCTACCAAAGATATGGGAGAAGAGGTATTTCTGTTTCACCACTCAGAAAAAGAAGTTTAACCATGGGAATTATAAGGCAAACTTATAGGAACCCAGGAAACGTGATGACAGAAAAGTGTATGGTCCAGCAGGCAGGTGTAAAAAGACAAGACATTGTCCCCTCTCACCAAGAGCCCTGATGATGTGGGCTGGTGCTGGAAAAGGGTGATGGACATCACAAGCAATTAGGTATTACACATTTATATTCCTCTTACAGCTGAGCAAATGGTCTCATCTCCTTTCAGCTTCTGCAGCCTTCTACCAAAATTCAGTGTGACCCCCCCCCCCCAGTCCAAGTAAAGTGCTTTTTTGGTAAGAGTGACAAAGAAAATTAGTATTTCCTGAGGAGAACCCCAATCCCCGCTGCTTTGTGTTATATTTTTATATATGCAGGCTCACGTGCATAGTCCTCATCTCCTGACCTGCAGTAAAGACTGAATTAAAAGTCAGGGCTGGCAGTCAGGGGTGGCAGCCCTTCAGAGACAGGCCAAGCCAAGGTGCATTAAACCAGAGCACAGAGCACCCTGAGCCTGACCTGTCAAGTGTTATCACACTCATCTTCCTGGAGAAAGGCCGGGCTTCATAACTCACATCAGGTGGTGGCTCTCAGGTCCTGTACATCTGCACCCCGAGCAAGTGAGCTGCTTTCGTTTTTGTCACAGGTCTTTTATTTTTTTGGCAAGAACCGCTGGAGTAAAATGCTGTTAGCACATCAGCAGGCTTGTCACTCCCTCCCTGTCACATCAATCAGAGTCTCTGAGGACCCAGGCTGCCTTGCCATGCATCTCAGCATAAGAACAGCAAGTTCCTTCCCCTTTCATGGCTCATCCCCATTGTGAATGAGTTGTTCTCCTGCCACTGCAGGAAGGCAGGGGACAGGAGCCACTGAGCCCCACCGTGCAGAGAAGAAGCTCGAGGTGTTGCAGAACAAGGGGGTCACTGAAGCCACATCTTTCATTATGTCTGCGTTTGCAATCAAGGCTGATTCCAGACAGTATAGTTAATCTATGCTCCCTGAATCTCAGCTGGAAGAAAATGGATTAGCTTTACTCACTTGACTGAAGCCATGGCAATTTACCCTTGCTGAGCATCTGACTCTTATCCTGGCCATCAGTTACGTCATGTGTTTCAGCATATAGCACAAAAGCATCATTTTTCAAGCTGACCAGGCAACAAACATGGCTCTTTGGGAAGCAGCAGAGACGAATCCAGGAAGTAGCACTTCAATGTGCTGTGAAAAAAAGGGGGAAAAGAAAACTCTGTGCAACCTCATGTGTAAAACATCCCCCATCTCCTACCCCAGCACCAGCAGCTGAGGCACCTTTCCAACCAGCACAGCAGGCAGCTCCCTCAGTGAGGGCAAGCCAGCACAGATCCTGTCTGTGGCAGAGAGATGATAAACAGTACTGCAGGGCACACTGCAGGGAACATGGGAGGCTGTAAATTAAGGTCTTCCTAATTAGAAAGCAGTCAAAAGCACACAAGCACACATAGATTGCTGGTCTGGGGTAAGCTGCTCTTCTACAAGTTACAGTAATGCTAAAAGGCAAAGCATCACAAAGGAGATGGCAAAGGACAGAGCAGAGGATGAAGCAGCAGGTGCTTGCACAGCACTGCCAGCTGCAGAAAGCCATGAGTAAGGGCCAAGGAAGAGGCCAGAGTCAGAAAAAGACAGAAATATAATGGCAAATGCTCTTGAAACTACAGGAGAAATTCTGAACTGTGACAAAGATTACTAGGAAATGAGGGAAGATGTCAGGAGATGAGTAATGTGTTAGCATATTGTGCCTAGAAAGTCCACATGTCTGGGACCCTGTGAAATATAAATGTGCAATCATCAGGTAAGAAAGAAGAATGTTTTCAGTGTGATAAATCCCTGCAGCAAAGGACAAAGGACTGGAATTATGGAGGTCCTATGGTTCCTAGCTGGAGGTGCAGCACTAAACCAAAGTCAACACCCTAAAGGGGCCAGGGAGGAGGGATACACACATCTTTGTGGTATTTAAAAAAAAGGCAACTTTAGCTGCAAAGGTGAAGATATTATCTATGATGTGCAGGTTCTAAATGTTCCAGTGGAGAAAGAAGAGTGTCCTCCCCAGACACCCTTCTTAGGAATGCTGTGAATGGCTGTGATGCTGCACCCTCTCCATGTCACACCTCACATGCAGCTCTCATGAAGACTCAGATGCAAAGAGAAGAGAGTAAAGCAAAAGCTCTCAGGGGAAATGGCAGGGATCCTCTGACATAAAACTGGCTTGGATAAAGTATTCAAAAGTGCTCGATAGAAAAAGACCAAATAGGACCTAATATTCTCCTAATGAGGCAATTTAACTGCCTGTTATTCTATGTCCTCTGCATTGTGCTCTCCCAGCACAGAAGTTCAAAGGGTTGTCACAACAGGCCCTCAAAGGATGGTTTTTTTAATGAGTTGGATTTCTTAGGGACTCAGTATGGGGCAGATTTGCTGAGGAGAAGAGGAAAAAGGAAAAAGGTAGGATACACTGAAAAACTGGTCATCAAGCTGGGTAATTCACTGAGCTATATTGCTGCCTACTGTAAACCTGCACTAAAATCAGTGACGTTCTCCCACAGGCCGTGGTCAGTTCTGTTTTAAGAGCAGATGAGATCCAAATTTAGTCTGACATCTTCAGCAAAGGGACTTTGGAGGGTTTCATCTGTTCTGCTCCCCCATGAGCAAATGTTTCCTCCTCACCATGAAAGTGCAATAAGGATTTTCCAGCATAACTTGAAGGGGAGACCTGAATTCAATTAACTGGCAGAGAAAATGTTCTCTCTCTCCCCCGCTCTCTCCCTCTCTCTCCTATTTCCTTAAGACAGTGTCTGTCCTTACTGCTGAAGGTCACCTGCAGAATGTGAGTCAGGGGGAAGGTACAGAGCAAGGGAGGTGTGGTGCTGCCACCTTGGCAACCTCCACAAACATCAATTGTGCAGAGAACAGTAACTGCTTTAAATAGGTTAAAAAATAAAGCCTGGTTATTTAATTTTAACGGACATGATAGGTGGGTCAATATCTATCACTCTGTCCCCATCTTTCTTCCCCACCCCTCAGGTCTCTAAGGGCAGAGGTTTAAGTCCCAGCTGAGAAAACAGGGCATGCTTCATTTAGTAGCACTGCAGCAGGGCTGCCGAGGAAGTCATGCTTCTGATGAGACATTAAATCAAGGTAAGCACTAATCTCAGAGACATCACTGCTTAAGAAGCACAGGAAGAATAAAAATCACAAAATTTTCATGGCTCTTGTGCTTTGACCCTCACTACAGCGTGTTTCAAAATGTGTGTGGGATGGGAGGCATCAAGTTTTCTGACTGCCTGTTTATGCTTCTTTTTTTATCATTTGCTCTAGGGGAGATTTATTGTGTAGATGCGAGTTCTGTTAAACAAAATCTCCATCAATAAGAGCAAGTAGACATCATCCCAAAACCCTATTAAGCATCCAAGCCACCAGACCTCCCTCTTTTGTTCTTTGCAGCCCTCACTCCATCCCTCCTTGCTTTACAAACTCCTCTTTCCTTCTGCTGCCCCAGCACGTGTCTCCCCATGCCTCAGCCATCATCAACCATTTGTCCTGGGTGGTGATTTCAAATCAAATCACCTACTAGAAGGTCTGCAGCTCAGGTCAGGCTGAACCTGCACATCTGAGCAACAACTTACTGCTTTTAGGACCAAGAAACTACGAAGAAGACAGCTGCAGTATTTCAGCCTATTCTCCTTTCTTTCCCTACCACCCCCAAACCCTCTTCCTGCACAGGCATGATTTTCTCTTTGAAACAATCTTGATGCATCTGGTAATTGCTGGATCCTGAGACTAATGGCTCAACAATGACCTTGTTTTTCCATGCTTTACACTAATTCTTGTTTATTAAAATTGCTGCTCTGTGAGAGAGATTGAGCTGTCCTAAAGACATACAAGGAAGGCAAGTATTTACTGCCACCAATGTCCTTACAAAGGCTTCATCATTTTCTTTTAGGTATTAGCAAAGAGAGCAAAGGCTAGCAGGGTAGATCCTGTCTGGATAAATAAATAACTAATTACTTGGATTGTCTTCTCCATTTTCCCTTGTTTTCTGTTTAAAAAAAAAGAAAAAAACAACCAACCAAATAAACAAACAGAACTCCAAATAGAAATTCAGCCCTATTTTTATGTTTTATTACAGGTTCCAGGCAAGAAATCATATCCAGGAAATTCTGTAATTGATCATGCCAAAATAGAGATGAAAACGTTACAATATTTAGTCCTATGCTTCATTTAGTCTTAGATCCAAGGGACTCTTTCAACAGCCTTTGCTGCCCCTGGTGTGGTCCTCCTCTCACTCTGATGCCAGCAGGTGTCATAGTCAAAATGTGCTACCCAGACATGGTCACTGGCATGAGCACCGGTTGCACTGGGAAGGAGGGACCTGTGATTTCCCCGGGGGATGAAAAACCCAAATCCAGATCCAGTTTGTTCCTTGGGAATGGCTGCAAGATGGAGGCAAGCACCACACAGTGTCCCACCTCTGAGCAAGGTATGTGTGCAGTGACAGGGCACAGATACTGCCCTGGCCATCACATGTGACAAAGGTCCACGTGTGACAGCACAGGCACAGCTGTGGCCTCTGACAAGCAGCACCCCAATGATGGGCAGGCAAAAGGGCCACTTCCCATCATTCTGCCTCCACCACGGGGAATTAACAGACACAGCTAAAGCCAGAGCTGCTGAGTTCATTAGACTTAATCCAGGGATGACTTTCTCTCTGCATGCCAAGTAAGTCATTGTACATATTTAAAAGTTCCCTTTGACTAAGTCTCTTCACAACTCCTTATCTCCCTAAACTCCTTGAATAGGCTATATTAGCCTCTGAAGAGCCTTAGACTTGTTCCTGGAGCCCTTCTATCTGGCTTTTAGCATTTTCCAGCCTCACAAACTGCTCATGCAGAAGCCCTGCTCTTGCTATTTACCAAGTCCCAAGACTTCTGTTCCTGAAACCTTGCGGATACCACAGGTACATCCACTTCCTGAAAGACTCTGTCTGCTGGAGCCCTCACAGCTCTCACCTTAATTCAGCTCTTTTATTCCCTTTTAACTTAACCTGCAGGGGACTTTCATTCAGGGACTTTGAGATATCTTCCTCCATTCTGGACCTCTCCAAAATTTTCATTCTCATGTCTGTGTCCCCCTGCCCAATCTCTTTAAGGCTGGTTTATATTCACCAGGCTCCATGCCAAAATTTTCTTCAAAATTTTCTCTCCACAACTTGTGTTACTAACTTACCCTTGTTCACAAGGGTTCTGTCCTCACCTCATCTAAGCCGGGCACACAAGAGTCACCCTGGGCACTCTCTAATTACAGAATGTGGCTAATTTCTTTAATCCCTTGCACCTGCCACTTTTAAGTCCTTCCCAGATCCACAGTTACTTGCAGTAAAATTATCTCCCATCTTCATGATGAATTTTTAGTTTTTCCTTCCTTCAGTCATGCCAGTTTCTCTGAAGGTCTGCTCCAGGACATACAAATGTGTCCTACCAGTGCAAAATGGTGTCCAGAAGAAGCAGAATGTCAGGCAGGAGAGAGCCTGGTGGGATTCTCTGACAAGTTCGAAAAAACACAGGGAAAGTTTATGAAACCCCTGAAAAGCCTTGGGAGCTTTAAGCATCTCCCCAGTGACTCCTCCTGCCTGACTGAGCAGTCAGACATTTGACTCAGGAAAAGCACTGACCCACTGCCTTGGGATTCATGCCCAGGTACCTCAGTACAGGGGTTTGGCTCTGAAGGTCCACACATGTAGAATTCACATGCCTCTTCATTCCCACCTGCCCCTGCCAGAAAAGGACACCATGAAATGACTTTGGCTGGATTATTTAGTGCTGCAGAAGTCTTTTCTCCAAGGTTTGCAACAGCAAACTTAATATACACTCCCCCTTCCCTCCATTTTTCCGCCCCTTTGGGACGCCGGTGCCTCTGAGGCATTACGTGTGTCTGACTTTGCACAGATGACAGGACTGAATGTGAGCAAGTGTCTCCGCATGACGTGAGCCCCTTCTGCCCGTGCCTGTGCGGGGAACAAAAGCCCGGGCAGCCGAGCGTCTCCTCTCCCACCCTGGAGCGGGCACACCCACGCTCCGCTTCGCGGCTCCTCTGCCATTCGCATTCGTAGCCATGCCCACGGACACGCTCCCTGCACACAGATCCGCTCCTTCCTCACGGGCACACCCACTGCCTCACATGCGCTCTGCCTTTGTCTTGCCTTTCACAGCTACAGACGCTCTTCATCTCAGAACTACCACACCCCAATCCACCGCCCCCCCCCCCCCATAGATCTTCAGCTCCCGAGATGAAAGGAGCATTTCCTACCTAAGAAGAAAGGTTACTGCTCCTTTTAAAAAATAAATATATTTTTTTAAATCTTTTCTGGTGAGCCACAGAGGGGCAGAGGCTCGGGTCGCTTTATGGCGCTGACACTGCCCGTGCTGAGGCGGTCCAGAACACTTTTACCCAGCAGAATAGCAGCAGATCCTTTGGTGAAGGATCAGGATCGCCGTTCATTAGGAGAATAATAAAACAGCCCCAAAGCTTCGTCACTGCACTGCAGCAAGGAGTGAGCAAAATGGGGATTCGGAGCCCTTTTCCGCTACGAGAGAAAAAATGTGCCGGCATTGCCTCCCAAGGGCTGCGGATGCTGTTGCCGTAGCAACGCTACATCTGAGTCAGAACTATTAAGGATCACCATGGCAACAAGTGTCTCAGTTGCCATTTCCAGAGATCTGACTGGGTTTGGACTGGAACCATCACACCACAGGAAAGGGGCAGGGTGGGAACCATCGCCCGGCAGGTCCTGGGCGGGAGTAGCTGCCTGGAGCCCTCCGAGCCACACTCGCTCCCGGAAACCTCCTCCCGCATCCCGAGTCCCCTGCCCCGCCATCGCAGGTTCGAGGGAGCCACAGCGTTGGTGCTGAGGCCTCTGCACCCCAATTGGAACCTGCTGGTGTCGTGCCAAAGGTGGGGCAGAGACTGGGCTCAGGGCGGGCCGGTGGGCTGACATCCCCTGCAAAGCCCCGCGAATAAGCAGATTTTTTTAACCCGTAAATTCCAGACAAAGGAGGAAACAAAGCTCCCCGCTGTCTGCCGACTCTCACCCTCCCCTTCGCGCAGGAGCCTTCATGCTCCTGTGAATATTGAGCGGAGACAGAAGCCCGGAGGGATTTGCATTTCACACTTGCCAGCAAATGAGCAACAGGAAGATCACACCGAGACCCCGGCACGGTGCTATTACCAATATGTGCACTAGTCATCCACTCACTGCAGAGCCTGAAATTGCTCCTTTCTCTCCTGCTCTGCGGAGAGGGAGCAGGCGCTGCCTTGGTGGTCACGATGCCAGCGCCCTGGGAAGGCGGGTGCGCTCGGAGGGGCTGCGGAGGGCGGCAGGGCAGCCCTGCCGGGTGTGTGCCGTGCCGAGCCGTGCCGTGCCGTGCCGTGCCGAGCCGTGCCGTGCCGTGCCGTGCCGTGCCGTGCCGAGCCGGGCCGTGCCGTGCCGTTCCGTGCCGTGCCGTTCCGTTCCGTGCCGTGCCGTGCCGTGCCGTGCCGAGCCGGGCCGTGCCGGGCCGGGCCGTGCCGGGCGCTCACACACAGCGACGTGCGGAGAATGGGCATCTCCATGGCATCTCCAGGGCGGGGGCACTGCTGCACAGGCTGCCGCTGCAGGCTCGGGCAGCCGGCAGAGAGAGGTACTCTGGAAACGCACGCAGAGCTTTTAGCACTACCCTGTATCCCTGTGGGAAGTTAGGTGAGAGGGGCACAGACTCTGGCCTGCAGATAAGGAAAGGACGCATCCCCGAGACGCTCATGAGCAGTTCTCTTCCTTACTATGCCCGAAGTGGTGCTCACCACCCTGCGACCACTGGAGATGCTGGCAACACAGCTCTCACAGAAAATGCGTTAAAATCTCGTTTCTTAGTCCATGCAAGGCATTAAGCACATTTAAGTACCTGGAGTTTGCCTGCCCTGCCTTTCTTTCTCAGTGCTGTCTCTGCTGTACTCTCCCCAAAGACACAAACCCAAACCCTCCACACACAATACCTTTACACTAGGGAGTGCTTTTTGTAAAATGTGCTCTTTTTGGAGTAGATCAACGATAAGGCAGAGAAGGCACAGTTTTATGTGACAAGGGCTGCCTAGGTGTATGGAGTCTCCTACTGGTCCATTAGGCTGGTAGGAATGCCTGCACATTCCCACATCCCTCTGGCCTGTGTTGAGGGCAGATGTCTATTGATAAGGTCTGCTGAAGACCAACCTCCATCCTTCAGAAACCAGATGTGTCAGAGCCAGATGTGACAGTGGGTCCCTAGCAACTGTGACAGTATCCAGTCATCTCTCACTCTGTTCTGAGCCAGGGGGACAAGCACAGCACAGTCCACAAGAATGCTGCTTCTTACAGGACAAGGTTTTGTGATCCTGGCACCCCTGGTGTCAGATTTTCCCATGTCTTACACAGCTCTGGCTGATTCAATGATGTCTATTCTGCTGCCAGAAAAGAGCAGCAATACGGTTCCACTTCCTCCTCTTTAGACCATCCTACCTCTCTGACTTTTCGTGCACCACCCTGCCAGTTGCTCTGGCACACCACTAACCCCTAAAAGGCCCAGACACACTTGCTCCACTAGAAAGGCACCTTTTTTTTTTTTTTTTTTTTTACCTTTGTGAAAACATTATGTTTCAGGAAACAGGAGGCAGAATGAGGTGCTTGTTGCTCCTTGTTTGTCACTACTGAACCTGCCTTTACGTTTGAGCTCTTTCAAGCCCAGATGTAAGGCAGCTCCCTGCTGGCGGCCCTCTTGCCTGCAGCTATTGCAATTTGAGTGAGCTATCTTTTGAGATATTTTCCTACTGTGGTAACTAAATTAACAGGACACTGGCAAAGCCATAGCTGCTGTAGATCAGAGCACTGGTTGGAAGTATGAGTAGCAAACACTCTCCTGCAACGAAGACTCCTCTTCCACTTGGGGCTTTGCAAATGGGTGAGCAGGGAGCAGTTGATCTCACAGTTGGCATTGTGAAATGAAGCAGATTTTTAAGGTCCTTGAACGACTGCCACCTGCTTTCCTCAAAACAAGATACAGGAGGAAGCAAGGTGGGGGCGGGGGTAGCCAGGACACCAGGGGATTCCCATCTTCAACACCGTTTGTCTGCTTGTTTCTTCAGTGCTGTGAGCCAGACCAAGCTGCCAACTGCTTCTCCCTGAAATAATGGGAATCTGCTTCTGGGAAAGAAATGCCAGTGTA
The DNA here is from genome assembly GCF_023055355.1 of Agelaius tricolor. Classification (NCBI taxonomy): domain Eukaryota; kingdom Metazoa; phylum Chordata; class Aves; order Passeriformes; family Icteridae; genus Agelaius; species Agelaius tricolor. The sequence continues at coordinate 26,350,449 of NW_027269269.1, forward strand.
AAGCTTGCCTTGCTTTACTGTCTCCAAAGAGATGCTTAGCTCCTGCTTCTTCATGTTTTCTGATTTTTCATAAACGGTTTTTTGTGACTGGTGTTTCTTTTTCTCTTATGAGAAGGGAAGAAGTAGAGAAGAGTTCCAATGAAAAGGTAATGCCCTGGTTTTGCCCCCAGCAGCAGTGCCAGGGAGTGAGCAGGGAACCGCGCCATCCCTTCTATTTCTGCAATCATCCTGGCAGGGCTCTAGGCTTGGATTAGGAGTTTACAATCCTTTCTCATCCAGCTTTTTCACATTAATTCATTCATTTTGTCATTAATAGATGGTGTGCACACCACTGGCAGTAGAGCTGAAGAGTTCCAGATATGTGCAGATAGTTGGCTTTAGTTCTGTTTTTAAAAAAGCCCCACCAAAATCTCTGCCGCAAAAAGCCAAGAAAAAATATAGCCTTATGATGAGATTTTTCTAAGTAAATAGGTCAGGAGATTTAACAAATGAATCTGAGCCTCCTAAGTCACTTAAGGGAACTTTATTTCATCACAAATCACTTTTCCTTCAGTAGGGCAGAGGTGAAAGATGTTTTCAGGGTAAGAAATATTTTTCTTCTTTATTTAACAGTATGGTGAGTTGACCTTGGCTGGACACCAGACACCCACCAAAGCTGCTGTGTCACACCCCTCTTCAGCTGGATGTGGGTAGAAAAATACACCAAAAGGCTCATGGGTTAAGAATGAGGAGAGGTCACTCACTAATTACTGTCACAGGCAAAACAGGCTCAACTTCGGGAAAATGAATTTAATTTATTACCAAACAAATCAGAGTAGGGGAGTGGGTAATAAAACAGAACCTTAAAACACCTTAAGTTCACTCCCAAGTTTTCTCCCTCCTCCTCACAGTGGGGCAGGGGCACAGGAATGGGGTTTGCAGCTGGTTCACGACATGTTGTCTCTGCTGCTCCTTCCTCCTCATGGGGAGGACGCCTCACACTCTCATCCTCCGCGTGTGGAGTCCCTCCCACAGGCTGAAGTTCTTCATGAACTGCTCCAGTGTGGGTCTCCACTATGGGGTGCAGTCCTTCAGGAACAGGCTGCTCCAGTGTGAGCTCCCATGGCATCACAATTCCTGCCAGCAAACCTGCTTCAGCTTGGGCTCCTCTCTTCCTGAGGCCTCAGGTGCTGGCAGGAGCCTGCTCCAGCATGGGCTCCCCACGAGATCACAGCCTCCTTTGGGCATCCACCTGCTCCCCTGTGGGGTCCTCCAGGGGCTGCAGGTGAATATCTGGTCCACCAGGGATGTCCATGGGCTGCAGGGGAGTCTCTGTTCCAGCATCTACAACACCTCTTCCCCCATCTCCTTTACTCATCCTGTTTTCTCCTTCACAGAGTTGCTTCTCTCACATATTCTCACTCCTCCTTCCTGGCTGCTGTTGAATAGCAGTTTTCCTCCTCTTAAAGATGTTATGCCAGAGGTTTTACCACCATCATTGATGAGCTCAGCTTTGACTGGTGGTGGGTCCATCTTGGTGCTGGCTGGCACTGACTCCACTGGACACAGAGGAAGTTTCTACCATCTTGTCACAGAAGCCACTCCCGCAGCCCCCCCCCACCAAAGCCTTGTTACACAAACCCAATACAGTTACTGGGTTATTATTAATCCTGAGAGCCATTCACTTTGTGTCTGAGATTTCATTTAAGGTAATCTTTTTCCTGACAGTTCTGTGTCCAGCAGTAATACAAAAAGCTATTCACATCATTCTCTACACATCAGTGCATACATGCTGACGTAACAAACCTATAAAACATCAATTTCCTCCATTTTAATGCAAGAAAGAAAAGGCCAAGCTCTACTCAAAGTGTCAAATCACTTCCTGGGAGATTCAAGGCCAAGCAGCAGGTGTCTTCCACTCTTCAGACAAAAAAGAAGAAAGCAGGGTCAAACAGCAACTGAGTGTGGCCCCTCTCCTGCTCCCCTGCTGCAGGTGGCTGTGGCCATACGCACAGCCCAGTGTGTGACAGGGCAGCATAGCTTTGTGCAGACATTTGCAAAATTGATACAAATATGTGGCAAATTATCCTCCTCCAATGACATAATGAGGCTATTCTCACTCATGAGTCACCTGTTTTTTCTCATACATATCCCCACGTGTTTGTTTTCTTGTATTAGAGGAATAACAGCATACCCACTGGCCAGAATGCCAAGTGCCTCAAAATAGCACTGAGATGGGTCTGGCTTGCTCAGAGCCTGCTGCTCCTTCACTTGTTCCCAGATACCTTTGATGACCTGGAAAACACTGTGGAGCATCTAGAGGTATAAACAGCAGTGCCATTGTCTCTCACCAGGTTTGATATCTGGATCCAGCCTGCAACAGCACTGGGGGCTGGGGGCAGTAGGCATGGCACTTGGTCTTTCCTGCTTTCAGCTGCTTCCTCCCAAAAAATGTTCACTTCGCTCAGCTCCTGAGAAGAAATTAAATACCGCAGGGACCAGCTGGCATTCTCTCCCTCCTCCATGGACACAGCCACTAGAGAAGAAATTTATTCCATGTGCCCACGCCAGGACTGAAGGAGGCTGCAGAGAGGCTCTGTGCCATGGCTTGGCCCTCTCTGCATCCTTGAATCCCACCCTACCTTCAACTCCTGTTCATCCCAGAACAACTTCATAGGGACATGGAATAACTGTAGCATGAGCCCAAGCCATCTGTGTAGATCTGAGCGTCTTCTCTCTTCAGGCCTTGCTTAGCCCTGTGGAAAACTCTGACACAGGGATGCTCTTGCCCTCTGTTCAGACTCCTGGGAAGCTGTTGTTCGCTCCCACGTACAAGGATCCCTGCACCACGGTTTCTCAGAATGGACACTGGGACTACAATGAATCATGACTCTAGGGTCTCAGATTTTTTCCTATGAGGGAAGAGAAAGAGAGGGTAAAAAAAAATGTACTGATCAGTAGATATTTTTGCTGCTGTGGCTGAGTCCTTGTTAAGTATTGACTAAGGCAAGCAAGCTGGAGGATTTTCAAAGGATTTTCCATTCAAATCAGTACACAAAAGCTTTATTACCCATCCCAAGGCTGCAAAATCATGTTAGGCCCTATCAAAATCATGACAGTGGCTTAAATCATGAGTTTAAAAATAGATGTGTTAGCTTATTATTATTTGAAGTATGGTTTCTGGATCATTAGGTTAAACTGGCATCAAGTTCTTTGTGTTCCTCCATGTTGGAAGCTCTAAAAACACTGAAAAATATTAATAAACCCTCTGAGATCCTCAAATAGTCACAGTTTTCTAGAATATGATCTCTGTGGGGAAAAAAAAAAGCAGCATACACTGTCATAAGAACTGTGCTAAAGCCATGAAAACTGCCAACTTCTTTCTTCTCCTCAAGGGTTTAAAATATACGTTTTATCTGCTCATGTCTGACAGCAAAAAATACAATGCTGTGACAAAGCAGCACAAAGGCCAGGTTTACTTCTAGAGGAAAGTAACACTTCCAATTATTTAGGTGTTGGCAGAGAGCCCAAAGATGCTGCTGGTAGCCCTGCTATCAACAAACCCCCAGGCTACCATATTGTTTGCACACTGCTTAGGATCCCTCTTTTTAATAGACCTAAAGGATCAGAGCCTGAAGTGCCTCTGCTGGTACTGGGTGAGCTCTGTCCAGATCCAGAAGCAGCACAACCTCTCATGGCAGAATCACAGAGTGCCTTGGGTTGGAAAGGACCTTAAAGATCACATAGTTCCAACCTCCCTGCAGGTTGGGAATGAACAGGGGTGCTGCTATGGGCAATGCTGCTTCTCCGCCGTGGGAAGGGGCATCTTCCACTAGGCCAGGTTGCTCAAGGCCCCTCACTGACAAAGCAATGCCATGGGATGCTGCCTCGCCAGCAGCAGCCAAGCACCCTCCTTTGTGGCACAACCTCGCCTCAGCCAACACAGCAACACGGTTTCAAGGCACCAGATCAGCATTAAATCAGAATAAGTGGCACTTGCTTCTGCTCTCCATTACTCCTCATGGCCTTGAGCCACTCACACGTGACTTTCTAACAGTCAGCCCTGGAAACCATCTTTTCCTGTAAGACTGGACAGAAGTCCCATGCAGATGCATCATAGTGGCAGGGAGGGAAGGGAAGGAGGCTGTGGCTGAGGACAGAGAGGAGCAACAGAGACACCAAGTAGGGATTTTTTGAGTCTACCTGCAGCATTTTTAGCTGTAAAGCCCAGAGGGCTGAATAAGACTCAGAGAAGCCACCAGCTGTGTCAGCAAAGCAAAAACATAGTGACAGTGGTGAATGCCTCAAAAGGAAAGACAAAGCAGATTGCAGCTTGCTGTCAGACATGGAGCTCTGTCTCTCACGAGGCCATAGACACCCATGCAGATATTTTCAAACCCTGGATACACATGCTGGCTGGCTTCTCTCTTACATCTGCAAGAGAGGGGGACTGGAGCCCTTCTGCATAAATTGGGATTTCAGCTCTTGCCTCCTATTGGGTTGTAGCTGCCTCACCCTGTCCATTGGCTATGTTGCCTCTTCCAGGCTGCATGGATCCCATTCAGAGTCCTTCAGGCAGCAGCCTCCCTGCCACCACCCCTCCTGACAAAGCAGCCCTGAGGAAGGATGGCCTGGTGTTTTCTGTCCCCAGCAGATGTCAGGCTCACACCTCAGTCCGGAGGGGACATTTCAGGGCTGGGGCTGAACAACCAGGCTCTGGTTAACTCATTGCCACCCAACCTTCCTGCAAAGTGGGGAAACATGAATGCATCCAGATGCACTAGGCACTTGCTGCTCCTTCACACCAGCTAACACTGGTGCTCAGGTGTTTGTATATTTTTAACATATCCCTTTTAGCAATTGAAAATAGAAGACAGTCAGGGAGCAGGTTACCTTTCAATCATAGGTCTCCTGATCTGAAGCAAATCACACACCCATTGCTGGCTACCTGGGGTTTGTGTGGGCAGAGATCAGAGACCTGCCACCAGGTTTGGTAAATGTCGGTGGAGCAGGCTGGCCAGGAGACTCCAACGGGTGCCGACAGCTGGTGCAGCTAAAGGAAGGACCCTGGGGAGCTCAGAGACACAAGAAGGGCTAAGATGAGCTGCTAGGGGATGCAAGCACTGGAAAATAAGAAATGCTGAGAGAGCCAGCTGGGGGAGGTTAATAAAGCCTGCCTGTCAGGGGAACTATCTGACAGGCAGACAGCCAGAGGAGGGGAGAAAACAGCTCACTTGAGTCCACAGACCCATAACTGGGTTATGCTGCTATGTAATCCACTTAAGCTCTAAAACTGTCCTGCCTCCCTCCCCCAACCTCTACTCTCCTCTTCTGTACCTCTAATATTCAGAAATGTTTCCTCGAAGCTTTGCAGGAAGTCTTGACAGTGGCGCAATTTGATTAGCGCTGGCTAGGGAGTTTTCCCAGAGGATCTTGGGAAGTACAGAGATACACACCCCGGAGAAACCGGCAGGGTATGGGTGAGCTGAGCTCGTACACTGGCTGCAGCACTGGAGAGACCTGCTCGGCAAGAGGGGCACGCACACCGGCAGAGACACAGGGGTGGGGGTTTTTTAACCTGCATTAGGAAATACATGCGGACACTTAGTGCAGTTTATTCAAAACAAGCTGTCTTCTCCACTATATGTCGTTCACCCTGAGAGAGATTAGAGAAGCGCAAGATGCAAAAGGCCTCTTAGATGATCTAGCCCATCACCCCAGAAATGAAGGTTTAATCCCATTAAGGGCCACTGTTGGCTTCAGTGACTTCAAGATTTGGTCCTAACTGCACAAACACAAAGCCATTACAAGACTGCAGTCTGACAGAGAAGCTTTCTTTTTTACAGGTTATATAATTTCTTTGAATAAAGTGGCTTATCTGCATGCTAATAATTAGAAAAACATTGTCCATTTCTATTCTCGTTTCATTCTGCTATCCTGGTGCGCTGGATGTAAGCAGGAGGTGAGACGTGTGTGCACTGTGAGATCAACAATGCACAGGCACATTGAAAAGACAGGTCCTTGCCCATGAGGGGATTATAATCTAATTTATTATATGGATTGCAGCAGTGCATTACAAGAGAAAAAAAAAGTTCATTTTATAGGAAGGATCAGGAATGTAGCATCAAACCCTGATCAAGAAGGGAGGGATCCACATTGATTTTCACATGCTTTGCATCAGCAGCCTGCAATAGCTAAACTCATTGCAGGCTATATACACATTTTGTTTGCTCTCTAATTATTAATTTAGAAAGGACATTCAGTCAGGGAGGGGACTGGATGAGAAATGTCTCTGAGAGCTGTCTGGAAAAAATGAGCGAGAATGATTTATGGAATGAGAGGGATAGAGTCCAGAAGGTTGTCTCTTGTAGCCAGGGTGGTGTGGGAGAGGGCAAGAGGGCTGTAAGGAAAAGAGGACAAGGCTGAATGCATTGACAGTGCCAAGAATGCAACCAGCAATGGACCACAGGGGGGGAAATGTGCAAAGAAGCCCCTTAAGAGAAGATCAATATGGAAGCAAAATGCAAACCTCAATGAAGGAATACATAACCGGGGAATCAAGCTACCACCTCTGTTTCTTCCTCCTCCTGCATATTGCAGATAGCAACTAAAAGCTCCAAATCTTTGTGTATTGATTAAACTTATTATAAAACAACAGCAAGAATAGAAAAAAATTATCAAACTCAACTTGCATTTGTAAGATTTTAGTGGATAAACACTTTGGTCATTTTTCTTGGTAAAAAAAAATATATGCCATCATTGATCAATGCTAATGGCTTTCAATAAAGGGTAATTAAATTATGCTCTAAGATTGGACAGAGCAAAAGCCAAGTCCCAGGCATGCCCCAAAGCCAGTCTGAAGAGAAAAGAGAAAGGGAACTTACCCATATGAAGCTACAGGGGATTATTTCACCTACTTCAATCTTTAATATGACTATCAATCAGCCAGGAGGGATGTTTATCCCTGTCTCCCAACATATCGTACAGAGGCATTCATTCCCCAGACATGAGCAAATTATGAATTGTTCCTTGAACCAAGATGAGGCCCATCTAGTCACCACCTCAATCAAAATGGAAAGCACCAAGCAAAAAAATATAACCCAAGGCAAGACAGGAGAGCAAAACAGATTAAATATATGTATAAATATTCATACATAATAAGAGATGGGATTGGAACAAAAAGATAAATCTTAACATACCTAAAAGACAACCCAAGAGATGTCTTGGAGTTGCTAATGGGAAGACAGGTAAATTGTTACTGGCATCTTAACTTCTATTGAACATCAGTGTAATGAGCAAAGCAAGGAGTGGGAGCTGAGACCTCAGCAATCAGAACTGTCTCTGCTGCCTCACACTGCTTAAACTACTGAGACATTAAAGGAGATCCTCAGCTTTCTTTAAAAAAAAAATTGAAAAACCATCTGTTCTTCATGTTTGCAGATAAAAACTTGGAAACACAAAGCAATTGTACCCTAAAGGCAAGTGAAATGAACTCAGAACTTGTTATTTCAAAATACATTATTAGCTTAAACTCTGAGGACTGATCTAGTCTCTTGTTTTGTGAGTGCATAGGACTGAGAAAGAGGTGGTCAGAGGTGGAAACAGAACACTTCCTTCTGCACAGCACTTGGACCAGGTTAGGAGAAAAGGAGAAGAAAAGATGGAGGTGACAGACAGGAGAAAGAGACCTTTGTCATGTTAAATACAGGTGGCCGTGACATTTACAACAGCCTTAATATTTGTTTTGGCTCTTTTCAGTCTCTTCCACACAGCAATCTACAATCCCCAAAGGGGGTCATACTACCCAGAAGATCTGTAGTAGCTTGTACCTATCTGTGTGTGTGACTTCAGATCATTCTTCAGAAGCCTCCATATGCATTATATTCACAACCACATTAGCACAGATAATACCTTGACTTTGCTGATTGTGAAATCATTGAATCTTCCATTTAAAGAATGGCATATGAAGAGGCAAAGAAGAATAATATTTAAGCAGATTAAAAATGATGCAGCTATTGAGCTTCCTAGTGCAAGTGCTCCTACTTGAAACTGCAAAGCACAGTGGCCATTAGTGGTGCATTGCATATTACATTAGGAAAACGTGCTTGAGACTCAGACTGAGTTATTTTACTGTTCAGTTCATTTTTGTTACTGATCTTTACTTTTTAACAATTCTAGCACTTACATCTTCATGTGTAAATGGTCAGATTGATGGTTCAAACCCTGAAGTGACAAGCAAGTATTTAAATTGCCTTTACTCAAATGTTAATTAATCTTGTTTGTTCCCTTATCCTTATGAAATGTGGTATGCAAGAGAGGTTATTAAAATGGGTGTCATTGGAGGTGTGCACTTAGAATGAATGCAGCTCTTGGTCCACACAAATTTTAATATAGGGTCAGTGAAGTAACAGAAAAGATGGTCACAACAATCTAAGGAAATCAGCAAGACAAGCTGTTGGGGAAAGTAATATATTTTCTTAGAATAGTTGATATAATTAAGAAAATGATAAAGCTTTCAGGCATGCGAACACTTCTTATTGTCCTCCCTTCTCCTGCCCACAGTATCAGCCAGTCTAATGAAAGATATTGCAACTCCTTACAAGCCTTGCCTCATTTACAGAGAGATGAACTTGTGATCAGGTGAAAAAATGCGATAAGCAGGAGTGGCCATGCGAGCAAACCACATCCTGAATTATTGAAAGGCAACCATGTGGCTGCCACCCAAGCAAACACAGACAAGCAGTGAGAGAGAAAGTCAGAGGAACAGCATCTATGGTTGTCTTTCACCCCAGTGCCTGTCTTTCATTTGTATCCATGTTTATTAGTGGCTTAATAAAAGAGATTGTTAATGTACCCAGTATCACATGCATTGCCTCTGTGCATGGGCTCACTCCCCCTCATTTTCTGCTGTCTGTCGTCTACAACTGGGGAGAACAAAGCTGAGAATTTTTTTGAGAAATATGGAAACAATATTTAGAGATATAAATATTGAAAAACACAGAATTTGGCATGTGTTTCTACCCACATCTGGGTTAGATGATGTAAACTGATAGGGAGCCACTAAACTTAGGTAGGTCTGCTGAGTTATGCCAGGGAAGGATCCAACTTGTTTAGTTATCAGCTGCTTATGTCTTGCATGATGAATTGGTCCTGTACTGACAGCTAATAAAAGATGTATTTATGTAAATGAGAGAGAGCACGCATGCTCTCCAATGTTAGAAAGGATTGTTTTCTCCACAAAATATAACAGTTGAAAGACAGACAGACAGGTGTCACATTTGTTTTGAAATATTGGGGCTTCCTGACATGAAAAACAACACAAGATTTTGTTGGGTTGTTTTTTGGGAATTTTTTTGTACAAAAAATGCAAACTCGTTATTAAAACAGAATTTTCATTTGGTGACAAAGCTGTCATTTCAGGTTCTGCTGGAAAACATTCAGCTTGGAGAAAGTCTTGGATTCCCAAAGGCTTTTCTGCTGTGGGTTTTTTCCCTTCCAACATGTCAGCTCATCTGATGAAGGAGACTTTCCCACCTAAAAACCTCACCTCACTTAAACCTTGAAACATCCATACCACCTCTACAACAGCTTATATCAGCCATTTACTAATGATGGTTTATTGGCAGCAAGTGGGGTCTAATATTCACCATCTTCAGATATGTGAGAATTGCATATGTGTGCTGCAAATACCTGAGAACATTCAAGCTTGTGTTCCTCCCCAAAAGGGAAATTATGAATCAGTCACAATACCCAGCTGCAACATAACAATAACTGTTGTCCTTCCATTTTCTGTGACAACTGGAACGCTGACAGTGAACAGCAGGACAATGGAGTTGTGTCAACATGCAGGAGGATTTCAGAGTGCTTACAGATATGAGTCATCCTGGTCAGTTATGGAACACTAAACCTTTGGCATTACAAGACTTTCTCAGTGGCTTGATTCTCTTTATTTTTGTCATTATTTCTTCACCCCATCACTTCAGATGGTGTGAGAAGAATGCATTCAATGCTCACAGAAAAAAAAGGGGGCTCTCTCAGGATCATGGAGAATAGTCAGATTTCCCCAGGCTTCTCATTTGATTTATTAATTCTTACTCTCTGCCATATATACACACAAACGTGCATTTAAACATAAAATCTTCCACTTGTGTTACAGATGAGAAAAAATGTTGTCAAGATACAGCACGAGAAAAGCCTTTGGGATTAGTTATGGGTATGTACATTAACACAAGCATCTTTTTTGATTAAGGCTTTCTAGTGTATTTCGAGTTTGACCTCTTCTATGTATTCATTCATAGACTGCTTACTCTGTAGTGCCTCTTTCTTTAGTACTAGGCATTTTTCCATTATTATCTTTAACAAAACATTTTGTGTTTCTCCTCATAATTAAAAGAAATACTCATCTCCCTTCCCTGGCCTTTTGGGACTTGAATAAGAAAGTGTCACCCTACTTCTTTTCCCCATTGTTACTCTAGGTGCACATTTGTCATCTCTGAATGCAGAGATGTTGCAATCAGTTTAAGATCACTGATTCTGTATTTGGTAACAATCTGGCAGGATTTGGCACACTGCACAGAGGTGAGGTCATTTGGTAAAGCAGAGAATCCATCGGGATCTGTCACTGTCTTGTTTGTTATTAATCTGTTCCTCCCAGGAACTCTTTTGCTATTTTAGCTTTTAATCTAACAAATATTTTGAGTAACCATTCCTTTTCTGGACAGATGATTTTCTCCACTGCCCTAATTATTTGTGCTACAGCCTCAGAAGGACTTGTAGGGCTGGTGAGTGGGACTGTGCTTTCATGTGCTAGTTGTGTTTCCTGCCTGTTAGAGAGAGCACATCCAGCTCTTTGTGGGCTTAATGGTGGTGAGAAACATTTGCAACATGAGTCGTTTTGCACTGGGGTGTCCTTTACCCTGTCTTGATAACACACAGACTCTCCCTCCTACCCATTCACCTCCTGCACTGCTCATCTGTCATACCCAGCTAATAAACTCCAGGCACCTCCTGCCCTGATCATGGCCTTGCATATTTAAGTCCTTAGAGCTCTTGGGCACACTGGGGCTGTGGTGAAAGCTGATCATACTAGAAATGCAGCAATCACTCTGCAGCCAATGCTGCCCAGATCCCCATCACGCTTTTATTTGAGTCCCTGCCACGGGAAGTATTGAACTGGACTAATGCACAGCAGAAAGTAAATGCTTATTGAAGAACTGCTCAAGTTTTATCTAGCCACATATTAAATGATCTTGAATTTGGGGCAGAGATGGGCAAGGCAAGACAACAAAGCAGCAAATGATCTGTCTGACAGGGCTTTGGAGTCGAGCCGCAACAGACAAGTCTCTGTGCTTATGTATGCGTGCTGTGGGGGAGAGAGAGGGGGGTGCACAAAGGGTGGGGCAGCCGGGCAAGGGGAATATATCTGTATGAGCTAATCTGTTTCTCTTGCTTTCCTCCTCCCCTCCCCATCTCCCTTTTCCTGCATCTCTCTCCTGGGAGATGACTCACGCCTGCTCTGCCCTGATACCACCATTTCCCATCAGAAGCACACAGCCACTCTGAAGTCACCCAAGCTGTTCTGTGTTAGATCCCTGCATTGCTTACATCTGCTCTTTGGGGTGCAGGATTCAAACACTGTGATGGGCAGCATGCCTGTAACTCAGCACAGACTCATGAAATCCAGCCACCTGCCTGTGACACACTGATGTCTTGATGACACCCTGGGCTTCTGAGTGCTCCATCCTTGTGGGAGTCCCATTTTAGGGCCAGCTGATGAATCTTCTCTTTATCAGAGAAATAGTTTTTATAAGGATCCAGGCAAGGCGTTTATCAGTTGACATCAGGTCCTCAGGTAGAGAAATGACTTTTCAGTTATAAAGGTCTGAGTCATTTCATCTGCATCTGGCCTTATTCCACCTACACCTTCCACCTTGCTAACACAGGCTCTTTCACCTGCATATAAACAACCACAGTGGTGTCCTTTAATGCTTTCTATGCAGGATCCCAAAGTACTTTAAAAACATTAATGGATGAAGAGTCAGGACCTCACCACAATGTGGCTAACCATTATTTTAATTTATGTTTTAGGAAACTAAAGGCATAGAGATAATCAGAATCTTCCCCAAGGCTACATAACAAGTAGACACAGAATATTAGAAAGGAATGGGGCAACATAGTCCAGCACTGTATTTTAGAGTCAAAACCATTCTCCAGTTCAGTGAAAAGGATGAGCAGGCATTGTTGTACCTGTTAGTTCTGCAAACTAAGTCACTCTGTGAGTTTCAGTTTCAAGTGAGCCTGTACACTTAAGGGACATTCAGTGATAATAATTGAATTTGGCCACCTTTGTGGCTCAAAACAAGGCTACAGACTGAAAAAAAGCTCAGGAAATCTCAGAGGCTTCTGGGTCCTGATACCTACTGAAATATCCCATGGGACAAACTGCACATTATTTTGAAAGTAACCAAGAAGGTGTTGTTCACCCTTATTATCTTGCAATTTGTTTTCCTTCTTTGTTGGATACACATAAAATACCAATCATTATAGTATCCAGAGCTGCTTACAGGTATTATCAAAGAGACAGGAAAGATGGTTTGACTTGAGCTGTCAGCAGCAAATTCTCTATATGCATAGATACTGCACATATCCAGCACACATATCTACAGCAGACAGCTAGAATTATCTTAAGAATATGACAAATGAAGGTGTGGTGGTTTTCCCTAACTAGAAAGATGTTTTCCTTCAGATTTGATCCCTGTACTGTACTCTGATAGTTGCCAGCTAAGGTTGATCTCCATGAGAAGCCAGATCTAAGGTTTAGCATTTTGTAGTGGCAGCTAAAGTTCCTGGAAGAGGGTCCCTGGAAGCATGAGTGTCCCCTTCAATCAGAGCTGTCCCTCCAGCTTTTAGGGAAACTGGTGGCCAAGCCAGCTGCCTAACACAGCACATATAATCTAAGTTTTGGAAGTACTAAGAACCTTTACTGACATAGACCCAGACTTGCAAACAATCAGGAGAAAGAGGAATTTCCTTTCCCCTCAACACAAGAAAGGCAGCCATCCTTTTACAATTAAAATAATCATGAGCATATGTCTGACTTCTTGCATAAGGCAGTAAAATTGCATCCACAGTTATATTTCACTCTCGTTTTCTTTGGGAAATATAATCCTGAAATAGAGCCTTGCCCTTTCCCAGTGATAATTTTTCTGTTCTGTTACAGGAGAACAACAGTTCAACACAAGTTTCCAAGAGGGCTTTTACATCTCTATAAAGGGAAGGATGCATACTTTTCTTTCTAGAGATTTTTATCTCTGGTTCGGACATCCATTGTTCCAGATGTCACTGGAAGTCCCAGTAAAAGGCCTCTTTTTTTATATACTCCAGAATTTTTCTTAAAATTGACAGTCCCTCTCTGAGGCCCTGGATTTATACTCTGCCTTCTTCTCTGCCTCTCCTGGCCGTCTGTCTTCTTTATACCACTTTGTTCAAACTATCATGTACCTACTTCCTCAGATTTCTACCTCCTAAAATGCTGCTTTGATTCATCTGTTTCTGCTTCAGCTTTCACTCTGGCATTGATCAGCAGAGCCATTTGGGAACTACAAAATCTGCCCCATCCCTCCAGCTTAATAGTAAGTACATTTAGTAGATACATCTTACAACTGGTCCTGGTTTTGCCTGGCATAGAGTTAATTTTCTTCCTAGTAGCTGGTACAGTGCTGTGACTTGGGTTAGGTATGAGAACAATGTTAATAACACATGGGTGTTTCAGTTGTTGCTGAACAGGGCTTACCCTAAGCCAAGGACTTTTCAGTTTCCCATGCTCTGCCAGTGAGCAGGTGCACAAGATTCTTGAGTGTGATCACAGAGCACATGCAGGAAAACCAAAGGATCAGCCCCAGCCAGCATGGGCTTAGCAGGCAGGTCCTGCTTGACCAACTTGATCTCTTTTTCTGATCAGGTGATCCACCTGGTTGATGAGTGAAAGGCTGTAGGAGTTGTCTACCTGGATTTCAGCAAAGCTGAACACTGTCTCCCACAGCACCTTTGACACCATCTCCCACAGCACTCTCCTGGAAAAGCTGGCACCATGGCTTGGACAGGTGCACTCTTTACTGAATTAAAAAGTGGTAGGATGGCCAGGCCCAGAGAGTAGTGGGAAATCATGCTGGATCCAGTCGGCCATCTGGTCTCTAGTGGTGTTTCCCAGGGATCAGTGGTGGGCTCAGTCCTATTCAGTATCTTTACTGATGATCTGGATGAAGGGATCAAGTTTCCTTTTAGTAAATTCAGGGACAACACCAACACCAAGTTGGTGTGAGTTTTGATCTGATGATCTTTGATCTGGAGGGTAGCAAGGCTCTGCAGAGGGATCTACACAGGCTGGATCAATGGGACAAGACCAAAAGCACAAGGTTCAACAAGATCGAGTACTGGTCCTGCATTTTTGGCCACAACAGCCCCATGGAGCACTATGGGCTTGGGGCAGAATGGCTGGAAAACCGATGGGTGGAGAAGGACCAGGTGGGGCTGGTAAACAGCTGCTGAACGTGATCCAGCATATACCCAGGTGGCCAAGAAGGCCAATGGCATCCTGGCCTGTGTCAGCAATAGTGTGGCCAGCAGGACCACCAAAGTCATGGATTGTCCCCCTGTACTTGGCACTGGTGAGGCCACACCTTGAATCCTGTGTCCCATTCTGGGTCACTCACAACAGGAAGGACATTAACGGGCTGGAGTAAGTCCAGAGAAGGGCAACAGAGCTGGTGAAGGGTCTGGAGTGCATTTCCTATACGGAGTAGTTGAGGGAGCAGACGGTGTTTAGCCTAAAGAAGAGGAGGCTCAGGGGGACCTTATCACTCTCTACAACTCCCTGAAAGAAGGCTGTAGCCAGGTGGGGGTTGGCCTCTTCTCCCAGGCAACTGGTGACAGGATGAGAGAACAGGTTGTGCCAGGGAAGGTTTAGGTTGGACATTAGGAAAAATTTCTTCACAGAAAGGGTGGTTAGATGTTGGAATGGGCTGCCCAGGGTGGTGGAGTCACCATCCCTGGAGGTATTTAAGGAAAGACTGGATGGGGCTCTCAGTGCACGGATCTAGTTGCCATGGTGGTGTTTGGTCATAGGTTGGACTCAATGATTTCAGATGTCTTTTCCAACCTAACTGATTCTGTGATTCTGGACTCTGGGAGGGAGCATTGCTGAGACAAATGATCCAAACTGGCCAAAGGGATATTCCTCACCACACAACATTATGCTCAGAATATAAACTGGGGGGAGTTAGCCAAGGAGGGACTGATGGCTGGTCAGGGATAGCCTGGGCATTGGTCAGCATGTGGTGAGCAACTGCATTGTGCTTCACTTGTTTCTTCTGGGTTTTATTCCCTCCACTCTCTCTCCCTTTCACTACTACTATTATTATTATCATTAGTAGAAGTTTTATGTTTTCCTTCGATTCAATTATTAAAATGCTCTCAGCCCATGAGTTTTACTTTTTTCCGATTCTTGTCCCCATCCATTTGCAGGGGAACGGATAGTGAGTGAGTGGCTGCATGGCACACAGCCCCGTTTACTCAGCAGCTTCAAAACACAGTGGAGAATAGTCAGGCATCACCTCTCAGGGAGTAGTAGGGAATATGACAGCCAGGAAAATAACCTTTTGTAGTCCTGGTTTCCAAATCTCATAGATATTTTTCATCTGGATTGGCTTTTATCAAGTTCCTGTCTATACAGGTTGTATCTCAGGCAAGAGAAACAAAGCCTTAAAGAACTGCTCCAGGTACTATATGCCTAGTACTGGGATAGAAAGCACTGGCCACATCTATATTTAGCTAACTCTCTGAGTCTCTGTGGTGCTCTCAAAAGCCCTCCCACACAGCCTGGACCCCTTGTTCGCATTTTGCTGATAAGCAGCATGGACCTGAGCTGGCTGTGCATTATGTCCCCTTGCAGTCCATGATACTGGGGGCCTGCAGGGAAGCATCCCACTCTCTTTCTTTACTTAAAAGGTCAGTCACTTGATGTCAGCCAAGGCCCCTGCGATAGGTGGAGGCTAGCAGTGCAAGTGGGGGTGACTGCAGCAGAGTAACTGTGTGCTGGCACATGCTTCAAGGCATATCCCTCTGTCCTAACTTTGACCCTCCTGCTACCAGCCATGGAGGCAGTCAGTGCATAACCACAGAGCTCATATACACAGCTAGGCATTGTTTCTCAGCTGTCCCACAGGGCTCTGCTCTCTCTGTTCTGTGTAACTCTAGAAAGCACCACTTTGCTTTGCTGTGGCACTGAAATCCTACTGTGCAGCAGCAAGACAGCCCACCCTGCTGCCTGACCTGACATGGCCAGGTTTTACTGTCCACCTGCTCCACACAAACACACTGACATACACACATCACCAGTCCCTCTAAACTCCTAATCAAATGTGGCTGATTAACATTTAAATGCCAGCACCAAAGCCTCTTTTGACCTGCACTTACACTGATCAATCTTTCCAAGAAAACTAAAACTCCAGCTTGTGGATGATGGAGCCTGGCCTCTGAAGGTTCATTTCTGATGCTCTCCCACATCTTTTTTGGATTAATACCTTTGGACAGTGTCCCTGTGGCTCAGGTGGACAGCAGGACTGCACCTGCTCCCTCTTTGAGAGACCAGGAATGAAAGAGATTGTTCAGAAAGCACAGAGAGATTGTTCAGAAAGCACAGAGAGAGGAGTCCTTGATTTTCTGGGATCATGGGATGGCTGAAAAATAAGGGTTCCAATGGTAATACGAAAGAATTATTAAAGCAGCAGGTCTGTGCTTTCTATTGAGTGATTATCTTGCTTTGGTCTTATGGGGCTAAAATAGGAAGGGGAGCTCTAATGCCAAGATCATGGAATGCGTTGGCATTGTCTAAAGACCCTGTCCTTTCTGGTCACAGTACCTGAGATTTCCTCTAGGAAATCCACAAATTTTTTATCTGCTTTTGTACCTGCATTTGCAAGCTGCTTATCACATCAGCTAGCAGCTGTGGCCGAGTGATCCTTACAGCAGGACTCAGGACAAAAGTCAGTGAAAAAACACATTGCATCAATTGTTTACATGTGGCTCATACCTTCCAAAGTTGATCCATTAGTGTATGCTTCTTCTCAAAGGTTTCCTTCAAAGAATGGCAGCCTGCAGTGCTTTAAAATGTTAGTACTTCCTAGGAGATGAACAAAGCTGAAAATGCTGACTATCTGCAGTCTATTGTCGAAATCCACATTTTGTTCCCATGTTGGAGATTGTCTGCTGCTCTGGCCTTCCCATCTCAGGAGGGGACATAGCAGAGCTGGAAAGGGTTCAGAGAGAGACAACAAGGTTGTATGGAAAAGCTTACATATAAGGGATGACTAAGTCATCTTTAGCCTAGAAATGAGACATCTGATAGGACTGTAGAGCAGTAAGTGGTGTGAAGATGGTAAAAACACACTGACTGTGACCTGTCTTATCTGAAACAAGAACCTTGAACACCAAATTAGGCTGGTAGGTAGATGGTTCAAAAAAACCCCAAAGAAGGTACTTCTCTTCAAACACACAATTGAACAGGGAAACTCCTTACCACAAGGTCTGCAGTGACTGTAGTTAACATTTGAAGAGCAGTTGGAAAAACTGGTAGATAATAAAATTCACATGGACAGAAATGGGACCTGGTTCAGAAAGTCCCTCAGTTGCAAACAGAGCTGAAGGTATAGTCAGAGGTAGTGCTATACATACTTTCTCTAGTCTGACACTTGCATTCAGCTATCTGCTTTTGGCCAACATTGCTCTAAGCCAGTACTCTGGCTCTTATATTCCTCTGTCATATGTGGGCCTCCCAAAGGGAGATCATCAGCTGCCACTCTACTACCAGCACCTTTCCCTATGTCAGGCAATATGTAAGAGCCTGATGGAGTTAAAGGCACCGTTTTCAGAAGCAGAAAGAAGATGAAGGGAATGGCGACCTGGTACAATGCAAGGCAGTATGGAGAAACTGAAATATTGCTTGAGATACGGCTCACATACAGGAAGAGACATAACAGAGCAGCACCTTGCAGCCATCACTGTCCACCTCCAACAAGACTTTAAAAACAAAAAAGAAAAAAATAGAAGCTTTTTTTTGCAGGAAGGGAAGAGGATAAGCATCCATATCACAGAAAAGCAAAGCTTTTAGTTGGAACAATTTTAGTTACAGCTCCATGGGAGAAACCGAGACTTGGAAGCCTATGGAAAGAAATCTACAGCTTCATAGGAGAATCCCTGCAGCTGGGAAAGCAAGCCTGTGATAAAACTCTTGGGTGTCCCATGTTTTGGTACTTTGGAGGGGCTGAAAGGAGCCTGGATTGTATTTGCATTGTATTAATTTCATACGTCTGTCTTCCTCTGGTGGCCTCTCTGGGCAAAATGTAGGACTTCTCTCCCCACGTTTCATACCTTAATTGTCCGTAGAATGAGAGAAGAATTAACACTGCCTGTGACCAGTGGCTCAATGTAGGTAGGGCGTGTTGTCATACCTACGTGCACTGAATTTTCTGTTACCTGGCTGATTTGCTTTCCACACACATATTCAAGGTTAAACTGATCTCTGGATTCAGGAGCAGGGGACTCCTTCCACTGGTCAGACTGCTTAGAACCACCTGGTGTGGGGCATTTGGTTTTTACCCATAAGTTTTCTTTCTTTGGGTAAGAGGTTATTTGGTTTTTAATAAATGCCCTACTGTATCAGCAATCTAGCATATTAATGGTGATGACCTGTCTCCCCATTGTCTTCCATGGAATATTTTAATACTTTTTTATCTTATGATAGATCAGGAGTTTATTGTAAGGGCATAGGGATTTGTATGATTGTGCTGAGCAGAGCAGATCATAGAATTACAGAATCACAGAATCATAGAATTGGCTGAGTTGGAAGGAACTTTTAGTATAATCTCATTCCAACCCCCCTTCATAAGCAGGGACATCTTCCACTAGCCCAGATTGCTCAGACCCCCATCCAAACTGGCCTTAAAATGTTCTATAAAATGTTCTGTAAAATCTCCTGAACTAGACCACTAAGGCATGGTGGTCCTTCCCCAGGTGTGTTGCTGGGAGTACAGACACCCTTCTCACATTCATCCACATCCTGCCATTTATGACACAAGTCTCAAAACCTTCTTCTGTGGTAACTAAGATGGCTATAACCAGAAATGGGGAAGAAATAGAGAATTTTAAAACTACAAGGTCCAAGTCTTCTTCCCCATTTGCTGAGAAGAGAGGCAGTGTAGTCTAACTTTGCAATTTCTTCTGAACAACCACAACTGCCAGTCCTGGAACTGTATTTGGCATCCCCCTCATTCCTCTTTTCCACCACTAGAATTCCCTCCTTTCCCTTCAATTTTCCCATTATCTCCCAAGTATTCTGGCTGCTCTGGCCACTCCTTCAGTTGAAGGCTGTGACTTTGCTTCCCAAGATTCAAACAGGCTGCCACGTTTCATCAATAACAATTTCCCTTTTTTCCTCCTCAGGAAGAATTGCCTCTCTGGCAGACAAAGGAAAGCACCTCTCACATAAAAGTGGAGCAGAACTAATGTATTTACTGTATTTGCCTATTTTATTATTCCTTGGAGATGTATTAGTTTAACAGGTTTATTTATGGTATGTGAAAAGTTAAATATTCTTTTGTCCTTGGGATTTACATAAACTGGTGCAGTGTGAGATTCTGGGGGTTTTAATGAGGTATTTGTCAAAATACTCTCCCTGGCAGATTTTTTTTAATACCTTTGAGACCATAAAGGATCATTTTACTACAATACTTTGCTTCTATCAGAGCCTGTGTGAGTGGCTTGTAATATCCTGTGGTTGTATTCCCTCTAGATGTCTGACTTCCCTTTCAGAGCAGTAAGAGACAAGAGGAGCAGAGCCTGGAGGATGCCTGCCAGAACCACCCCTGAGCCAGGACTGAGTGGGGAAGCACAAGCTCCATGCATCCTGCCCAGGTCCTTGGGGTCAGATCAGGGGTCCTGCAGAGCCCACCCAATGGCCACGGGCCCCCACACCTGGAGTTAAGACACACACCAGGCTTCATCCAAGCTGTTAGCCTAAAATCCTACAAACCAAGGTGTCTTCCTTAGTGGAGCTTAACAACAAAAAAGATCTGGAAGAAAAGGTTGGTGTGTAGTTTTGCTCCAAGGAAAGAGCAGCCAACACGTGATCTCTCAGGCTTTCAGCATAGGGCAGCTCTTATCTTTACCATAAGGATATTGTCCACAGGAGCTGGGCTTTACCATAAGGTTGGTACCATAGGAGCTGAGGCAGACCCACCACACCCATGGATTTCAGTGTTGGCCCCAGGAGGCACAGCACCCTCCTGAAAGGCACAGCACCCTCCTGAACTAGCATGGCAGTGATGCCCAAGCTGGACAAGACATGGGCTCCAGGTGGCGTCAGACCCATCCCTGATCAGGTCCAGGAAGATGCACCACACTTGCCAAAGCAGGAACAGCCCCAGTCTCTCGTGCCACCCAAAAACACATGCCAAAGCCTGCACCCAGCAGACCACATCTGGTAGCAAGCCCCAAGGGAAGGGTCACCTCTGCTGGGACCTGGCCAGGGCTGGAGAAACAGGAAGGGTTGAAGGAACCATCTCTGTTAAGACTGAAGCCAGAAGGGAGAGGGAAATGGGAATGGGTTATGTAAGTGGTGCCAGTCCCTCTGCTTAAGGATACTGATGGAGATAAAGGGAAGGAGGCAATTATGTAACAGCAGTATTTACAGGTCTGGCAAAATCCTTCACAACTTCTGAACATCCTTTATTGTGCAAAGCAAGCCAGACAGGGAGTGAAAATTACAGCTAATTAAGGCTAACTTAATGAATTCATTTTTACTTCAGTAATTATTCTCCAAATTAGAGAACCCAGAAAGTTCCTTAAAAAAAAAAAAAAAAAGGAAAGAAAGAGAAACAGAGAAACCAAAGTAAACAAAAAAACCTTCAAATAACAAGGAAAAAAAAGATGCAGAAACTAATGCCTAATATTCAACTTATTAGAGTGAATCAATATTTACCTCAAAACATGTTAGCAATAACATAGTATGTATAAACACATCCTTATTTTTTCTCAGTCTGTGTCATTGTTGATCTCAGGCTATGGCTCAGTAGAATAACGTGAGTAGCTCTGAACCCTGGCTGATCCCAGGAAGAGATCACGCAAGCTCAGCTTGCACAAGTCGATTCTAAATCACATAAAATTCCCCAGAACTGGAGACTGGTACAGAAGCCTTTTACATCTGGAAACACAGAGTATTTCCAGTTTGAAGTGCAATCCTTAAAGACATGCAGAAAAAGGCTGCAGAGGCAAGAGACATGGTTGGGATAGGTAGCTCCTTTTTGGGTCTTTTTTCACACTGGCATGTAAAGAAATCACTGCACGGGACTTTGAAAATGCCAAAGCTGTGTTAAGGTCCTTTCTTTGGCATGGTTTTGTTATCTTGTATCTGTGGGTTCCTTTCAAGCAAAGTGATCAAGAGCCCAGTGAAGATGGTCAGACTTTCCACCGGGCTTTAATGGGCTTTCTACCAAGACCCAAAAGATCAATTCTATCAAGATTTAACTTTTAATTCTGAGTACCTCCAGGTCTCATTGAAATTATAGTAGTCAGCATCTCCAGAGGTATCTTATAGATTTGGGCTCTAGATCCACTATGACATGCAGTGAGTAATTTATTTGTTTTTCAGGTGACTTTTCCAAGGTCATCTGAATCACATGTGACTGAATGGACAAGACAGGCCATCTCCATGGGCACCAATGCTTCCTTATCCTCCTGTTGGCAACAGAGGTAGGATCAATCATCAATGTCATAGTGACAGACAACCAAAAAAAACCTTCAGGTGCAGTAGTACAACTAGGTTTCCAATGTTATTGTAGGGCTGTTACAGCTCCTAAAATATTAATTCATTCTTTAATAGGTTATCTGTTAAACTTAAAAAAAAAAAAGGGGTGCAATTCTCTGAAACTAAACAAACACATTTGTTGAATGGAAGCTTTAAATTTCGGAGTGCATAGAGAGCTTTAAAAGCTGAAGAATATAATTCATTATTTATCACCACTTATAAATTTTAAGTAATCTGCTAAGAGTTATTACCTAACACTTACTTTTCAGTGTCCAAAACATACTTGCTGTGTGTACACACTTACTGAGACTTTCAGTGAGGTAAAGGAATAAATCTGACTGTAGCCATGGACTTCCAAGCATCCAGGCTCTCACTGGCCATCACTATAGTGAAGGTGCAGTGCTTCTCACAGCAATTACACCCTTCCCATCTGGAGGGGATGCAACCTGAAAGCAAAATAGGTCGAAGCTACCTCCTACGTGCCTGCTACAGGCAAAAGAGGTGGTTACCAAAGCATCTTTTGAGAGTAGCTCACTCCATCTGAGGAGGAATAGGTGAAATTATTTGGGATGACATGGGGATGCAACGCTCTCCCATCTCTTTCTGTAGATTGTAGGGGAAGCTTGGACAATTCATTTATTTCCCCCTTTGTTTTTTAGGAAAGATTGGGTAATTTATAGCCCAGTCTAAGTGCTATTCTTAGCAAAGACAAATGCAGAAGAACTATAACTACACAAGGCCTCCAAATATCTCCATGCTAGGGATGAGTTACTGGGATGGCATTTATCCAGAGATGCTGAAGCTCCCATGCCTCCCTGTCTCACCTCAGACAATGTGCAAGTTGGACTGATTGAGACAAAGGACTGCAGCCCTGGACTTGGGATTTTGCACATTCCTCCAGGTCTCTTCACATTTTTTAATGTTTTTTGCCAGTGCTCATCTAATCCCATGGGCTGCCACTTTGTCTCTGAAGGAGTGTAAATGTGAAGCTGCTCAGACTCACAGGGAGCTGCGCTGCCTTCCTCAGCTGAAGGCCAGCACTGACATTGCCAGATTTGCCTTCTTTGCTCAAGGGGAAAGCTGGAGCTGTGTGTCATGGAGGCATTTTCTAGGGGCAGTAAGTAGATACCTTAGGGGATTAAGAGCAGACACAGTGGGGAAAAGAAGTTAATATAATGCATATCCTCACATCTTCCCAGCTGTGTTTCGGCACATGGCTGAAAGACTGAGAGATGTCACTACAATAAAGCAGAGATGTGACTGTGAATAACTGTACCAACAACCACACCAGATTAGACAAAAGATTCAGTGGTGAGGGGTTTAGCACGCAAAACGGCAAAAGCAGTGTCTAGGAGTTAGCTCCTTCCATCCACTATCCTCTTTGGCTGCCCATTCAATCCTCAAAAATATAAAGAACATTATCTCCACAACTAAGTTGAAGAAATGAAGATAATCTCTTCTTCTCTCATGTGTTCACTCCCTGCTATTTCTTTCTGCTTCAGTCAAAGATGTGAAAACAAGCTTGAACTGCTGAGGAGAGAAGCAGCTGCACTGATGTCAGAGCTTCTCTGAGGACATTTCCCAACAGGCCTGGAAAAGGATTACACTGTAGCTGGTAACAGTAGGGGATGTTGATTTTCAAATCCCTTTTATTCAGCATTTGTGTCAGCGTTTTCATGCGTGTTACCTCTGGGCTGAGCCAAACATAAATCTGTTCTTACCAGTCTTCTCATTAGCATGCATGAAACAAACATTAGCAGAGAGGGCATCAGCACCGAGCGATAGCAATCCATTTCTATCGCTTTGGGAAGCAAGCAGGAGGTGGGGAGCAGTGGAGTCTGACACATGGGCATAGTGAGGCTGCTGCTGAAGCCTGTCCATGATGCGGTGTCAGGCTGCTGCCTACAAGGTGGGGCATGAGACATACAGGAGTCAGAAGCAGGTATAGTAACCAGAGTTTTAGTCTCGGAGAACAGGGGAGGTCCTTTGTTCATTGGTGAAAGAAAAATTATTTCATAAAGGTTTGTCATCTGCTTTTACATCCACAGTCAGAGAAGAAATGATATGCTTTTTTCTCAGTCACTGCCTCAAACCAGGACCACTAGAAGAAGGTCCCAAATTTCTTTCAGCATTTTGATGGTGGATAACTGATGTATTTAAACTACATGGATGTCCCACATCCTCAAAAGCAGGAGGGATCACCAGCAAAACACAGAACATTGAAGATTGTGAAGGTTTTCTACTGTGCAAAACCCACTATGGTGAGCAAATGTTGCTTCATATTAAAGATATATCTTTACCTGTGAACACATGCTCTGTGTTAAGAGTCATGCTAAAGAACAAGCATTCCATACATCCCTGTAACTGTGGTGACTGGACCTTCTCTTTTCATGCAGCAAAGCTACTGCAAACAAGGCATTGTACCAGACTCTGCAGCAGATTCCGTATCGCTAATAACATTGGAAGGCTGAGAAACTGGTGTCTATCAACAACATCCCTTGTGTTAAGTTAATGACATGTACCAGAAGCAAAGTAGGAAGATTTTTATTTTGGTCCCATCTGGGTCCTGTGCCACGGAAGGAAAAAATGATGGCATTTTTTGGGGGGGAGAAACATTTGGCTATCCAGTCAACCTTCTTTTTTTTTGTTTAATAAGTCACAGCATCAAGCTCTGGTTGCTTTCCAATTCTTCTCCAGTCCTTTTGGAAATGCTCTAGTGAAGAAGCAAAGAATATTGCAAAGAGCATTGCCTTGGCATGGAAAAGGCAGTGTTTTCCTACACAGCTGACCTGAGCATATGGAAGTGGAAAGACTGTATCTCCATTCTTTAGTGAAGTAAGGGTTTGCACATGGGTGGAAAATGTTTGAGATGCAGCACCTCAACTCAAAGGTCTCTCTCAGCTTGTCTGGAGGATCAGTGCAAAGCCTTCTACCTGAATTGCAATAACTTCATAACTCCAGGAACCTTGGAAAGAGATGATAGAACAGGCTGATAAGACATCCCTATTTATCCTTTCTGTGTTGTGGACAGCAGTGGAGTACTCCATTAGGATCTATCAAATACTTGTGCCTGTGATGAACACTGAGTCCCTTAGAGGTGTGCTGGCTGTCATTTGAGTTTCTTGCTCCCATAGGCAATGTTTGAGTCTTTCTCCAGGGTAGTATCATACCCACACACCCAGTAGTAAAGTCCCTCAAAATGCAGAATGCATTTTTAAAAGCAGCCAGATCTCACATTAGACAAAGATGTCCCTTGCTGTTACAGTCTGCAGAAACTTGTCCATCTCAGCACACTGAGCCAACAGCTTTGTACTGCTTACTTAATCAAGCTTCTGTAGTGGGGATGCACCACAACTTCTGTGGTGGGAATCCTCCCACAACTTCTGCCAGCCAAATAATCAGCATTTAACTCTCCTCTGTCCACAAGTTGAGCACAGAGCCTTACCCTTTCATACCTGGGCAGATTCTCAGTTACCTTACACTCACAACATTGAGTTCTTCTAGCACATCTATCCCTTATTTGGTGGAAACAAGCTTGCCTTATTACACCCCAAAAGCATCTCTGGACAAATGCAGGCCCTCAGGCTGTCTGTTTAGATTGACCAGCACCCCATCAAAATCTGATTTTGCTTTTTCCAAGTCATGTGCAATAGTCCCGTTCTCCTCAGAGATTCAGGGAACTTTGTGGTTCTAGTATGCATGCAAGTGTCATAGTTCTGCTCCCTTTCCGTCAGTCTGTGGATGGCACTGGGGGAAACCTTCAGGCACTGAATGTTTTCCCTCCCCTCTTGCTCCCTGGCTGAAAAAGTGCAACATCAACCTGCTGTGATTTCACCTACATTAGTTGTAGGGATTCTTGCCTGAAAGGTGTTTAAAGTGCCTTACAGTGTGTATTTTGTTTTCTCTAGTACTATTCTTGTTATGGGATCTCTTACCCTAGGGAATTGCCTGACATCCCAAGGAAAGCTGCTTTATGGCAGATGTGGACACATATGGATTTCAGCAGTGAAAGGTATCTACTGCTGGGCTAGGAGTAGGAAACTTCAATCTCTCTTTCTATCCTTCATTACAAATAAGTGATCTAGATTTACATCATGTACCACTACTCTTACTGTACTTTTCTGGCTTCCAAACACTGAGACATCATCAGAGTGCTGAAACCACCACTTTCCAATAACTTAATTGGTCAACAAGGTCTGCTTGCATTTCTCTTACGAATTATTCTCCTCCCTGTACAATGAATACATTCACTGCTTAGGACACATTGACACTGAGACTCCAACAACATTTTGTTTTAAAGAACTGAGCTAGATGCTGAGATAGCTCAGACTCTCTGTGGCAAGGTGCATTCAGAACACAGCCTTTCAGAAAAGGCATCACAGGAGTGCTGTCTTGGTTTCAGTTGCCCCAAAAGCAAGCTGCTGACAAAAGAGGCAGCCTTAGCCTCATTTATTGGTTTTTTTCCCAACTCCATCCCTTGTTCTGTACAAATGTTCATGGAGCATAAGGAAGATGGATCACAAGGCTGACCCAGCTGAAAATCAACCTGACCAAAAACAAAAGCTGTCAGTATAAGTGCTTGCACTGGCACAGGGCAGGGATTGAAACATCCTGCTGGGGTGTTAGTGAAGGGAGGAAAGGCTTCCAGACTCTGCTTTGGTCAGTTTCACCAATTAGGAAACCACAGCCTGACAGGAAACCACTAAAAGGAACTAATAGGAAATGCTGTAGGAAACCTCCCAAAGGACTAATAGAAAATTTTGTGATTAAAGGCTTTTTACTGGGCTTTAGCATGAAAGCAGAAGGAGGAAAAGAGGGCTTTTATCAAATGATTAAATGCCAATCTCAAGAGTAGTGTCTGCTTCATTCCTTACCTGAAAAGGGAATCTAGGCGCCTCACATCATACTGAATATCTTAGGTGTTGGGTACAAATCTGCCTATGAGAGCAAAGCGTGGCCTCATGCCGCTGTGCTGTGTTACCCCTGTGTGACTTCAGCACCCCTGCCAGGTCAGGCCCCACCAAGAGACAACTCTTCTTCATCACTTGCAGTGCCAGTACAGGGCCAGGGTTTGAAAGGCACTGAGCAGCTCACTGGCTTTGGGTTGCTGTAGTGAACAGTAGAGGTCTGAATTTTTACTGATACCTCCACAACTATGGTGAGTGTAAGGTTAGTGAGAAACATCTGTAAGCTGTGAGTAGTGTGTTTCAGCATTGGTAGTCTCCTTGTTCAGCTGAGATTTTTGTGATTATTTAATTCTACTTTTGGTTTTTAAATCTGGAAATGTTTTGCTAATATGTGTAGATCTAGCAACTGAAGAATAATATGATGCATGCCAAGAAAAATCTAAATTCCTCACCTATTACAATTTTATAATTCTAGTCTTGGCATGCATGAATGCATAGATCTCTTTCATTGGGGAGAGAAAAATAAGTTCTTAATTGAACAAGAATCATTCCTAGCTTGGTTGGCATTGGATTTCCGGGTTTCCTTTTCTAGTTGACTCTTTTTTCTGTTTCCTATGTATTAGTGAAATATCAATATGCTTGCCATGGAATGCATGAGTCTTTCTTCAGAGAAAAATTAATAACCTTCTGTTAATCAAAACAGAAACAAAAATATCTCTCTAATATTAATTTTTGTAATCTACCTTTAAAAATACATCAGTCCCCTCCCACATACACTTCCTCCTGATTCTAAATAAATTGCTGGTGCTAACAGTGCCATCTCTTGCATGAAACCTAAAATGGAGTTCCTGGCCACATACAGTTATTGATTCTTGTAGGTCTCTTATAAAGCACTGGCAATTCAAATCTACACCTTTCCTTTCACTTCAATCTGTTATGAAGTTATTTGTCAGCTTTTATCTGAAATTTTATAGTGTTAAAACTGTTGAGAAAGTGTTTGGCTTTGAAAGTAGCCATGCTGCAAGGTGAGCAACATGGCTTCCTATAGAACCTCATGGAGAATTTTGGACTGGGGAAAGATGGCATTCCACAGACAAGAATTAGGTGCTACAAATATCTTCTGAGGAATAGAAGGGGTATTGCTGCTTGCAACTGATGAACCACCATTACACCAGAGATCTTATTTTAAAATAAAGTTCAGTAATTATAATGAAAGGTGAGTGGAACTGAAAACATGTAAAGAAATGTTACTAAACTGGGAACTGCCTGGGCTGATGTGTAGGAGGTTGGGAGTACTCATTAGAGAATAGCCTTCCCCTAAGTGCTAAGCATGCTTGAGCAATAAGCCATCGATGTCCTTTTTGTCTGGAAGTATTAACCAACAACACAAGATGTCAATATTGGAACCAGCAGGCAAAACTGATGCCTGAGTCTGCGCTTTAGTCGCCAGACCATGTGGCTTACCACTGAGCAGATCTGGATCCTGTGGAGGAGAATGCTCTGCCTAGGTGTGGGTAAAACAGCTCAGAGTTTATCCTATTTGCCAAAGTTATCAGCTGTGCAGAGACAATGGGCTTCATGCTGCTTTTAGTGTTGAAGAATGCTGAGACCAGCCTGACTCATCAATCCCAAAGTTAAACTCTGAGGAAGAACATTGTTTCCTGGCAGGAACTGCCACCGGCTCTGGTGAGTATTGATAGTATTGATCTGATTGAGTATTGATAGTATTAATAACTTATGGAAAGATGTAGGGCTGCCATAACACCATAGCTGGCCTGAAGACATAACTGATATTCACTTTCACTATAAAAGCCCAGTCCTACTTTTTAACAGTAGGGTCTTCTAAAATATCCCTTCTCAGAGTGTGTGTGGAGGTTCCTGCATGACATAGAGTTGTCCCTCAAGGTAACTCCTCAATGAGATTTGCCCACTGTCATTGGTATGGGCAAGTGACATCAATCTCTAATAATTATTTTGCTTCACAAACAGGGACCTATACTAGCAGTTTTAGCTATTGTATACTTTGAAGTAAATAATTCTGATTAATATCTTTTGGTCTAATCATTATAATGAATTGAAATCAATAACTTTTTTTTATTTATGTAAATATATTTGGGTTGCTATCTTTATTCCTGCAGGACAAAGTCATAGACAGGATCAATTACACCTCCCTAATGCTTTAGACAGAAAATGTTGACCAAGCCTTGGACTAAGATTGTATTCAGGTGCACCATAAACTCATCCCTGAGAAGGAGTTTAGAAAGTAAGGGGATCTTTTTCGCAGCTCATTATTCAGTGGGATGGTCTCCCTGATAAACTTCCTCTGAAGCTTCCATTCTGCCCATGACATCCCATAAGATGTGGGTGCTCCAGTGCTTAGTTGTTGTGGCCCTTGGAGCCCAGGCTCCTGGCTTAGGCTCCCTGTGCAGTGTCTGAGGGAAGATAAATGGCACAGAAACAGATCTGCAGAGAGCTGCTCATTAAGCAAGGGCATAGCTCAAGGTCAGCTGGCAACTGGCAAAACCCAGGCAACTGGGAAGTTCTGGGCTGAAGCAAGTCCTCATCCCTGCCCACACAGTCATTACACACAGTGAGGCCCATCTGCTTGTCTAGGACTTGCTGCTCTGAGAGTGGGATTTGACTGTGTGGGAGTAACAGCAGGAATGCTGTGTTGTGGAGCTTGCTGCTCCCTCAATACTGATTGTGGATCTTCTGCAGGTGTGTTGGTTTAAGGGCTGGACTGGTTTGTCTCATGTCAGGAAACAAAAAGACAAGGGTAGGAGAGATTTTAAGAGAAATGCAAACAGTTCTTCCATGGCCCCAGAGAAGACAGTCCCTCTGTTTTTACTGAGGGACAAATAAGTTGTGGCAGAGGGCAGGGCCTGTCTAACATATGCATAGCTCTCAGATCCTCTGCTGTTTGCAGGTGTATATTGCTGTGCCTGTCAAAGGAATAAGCAAGAAATTCTTGTCCCTTAATGCATCCCAAAGGGAGCCTCTCTAGAACAGCACCATGGCCAGCACTTTATGCATAATGTGGGGGAATCCGGGTTTGAGTGGTTTGTACCGACTAATTCAGCTCCAGTCGGGGAGAGGTGGGAGCTCAGCACAGAGGTGCTCCCATCAGGCACACAGAGAAGCAAAGTTTGGAAGTCCATGATGTGCAGGTGTCACCTACACAGGAATGCAGATGTGTTCCCAGTGTTCATTCCCTCTATGAAAAAAGCAGTAGGATGGGCTTGTCTGTGGAGGGGTTTATCAAGCCCATAGCTTTGCACAAGCAGCACTGTGAACATCCTCTGGGCTAAAGGGATCTATGGACTTGAGGCCTACAGTTGGTGAACAGGGGAGGGTGGGTGTGTGATGGGAAGAGAGATTAGGGGTATTGAATTGCATTTTTAGATCTATGCACTTCTAATTGCCACTATAGGTGCTCCAGCCTATTACTGGATCTGCCTAGTCCCAAGTCTGCATTTCAATCCTTCAGGCAAGTGTTTTACTGCTGCTTGCATTCTGCCAAAAGCTTATTGGATATTAATGGGCCTTCCTGTGGCTTGAATGAGCTGGGTCCCTTTAGCCCATTTAAGAAATACAGGAAAATGACTGATGCCATTTGCTTTCAGCAGACCAGACGTCTTTGTTTCCCACTGAAACAGGTGTGAGAGCTGCAAATCCTCACATGTCTCAATGCTTCACAGGAGACAAGCATATCAGATGACCTCTATTCTGACCATTGGCACAACTGGGACAAAAGTTAATTAATTGGGTGTGGTGAGCCTCTTCCTGTCTTCTTCCATCTTTCCATCTACCAGTCAGGGTCAGAGCTTCAGGTAAAGACACACAGCTGCGTGTGGGGTCTTTTCTTCCCCCAGAACAGAGAGCACATCCAGCATCCTCTGTGACCCCAGCATGCACAGGCTGCAGAAAGCACTATTCCGCTCGTACTCAGCTTTTCATGAGACCAAGCTCTGAATGCTCCCAGTTGCTTTTCAGCTACCAGTTGTCCTTCAATAGGCCTGGTCAATAGATCAGATCAAGACTTTGCTTAACTCACATTTCATGGTTTCCACTGGCTTTTCATGCTGCGTTTGTTATACAGTGACTGTAGTTGTCCCAGAGAGATTTCCTCTTCATGCTTGAATCCAGCATCCAATGTCACAGAGACAGTGAAGCTGAAAGCCATGTCTGTTCCAGTAAATAAAAGCGGAAGTGTAGCATGTGCTCAAATCCTAGTACTTGCTTACAGTTGGGAGTGTAAATGTCTGGTTGTGGTGGAGATGTGACAGTAAGAGCTAGTAGACAGAACAAACTGGTGCCTGGCCTTTGGGCACAGTCTAGTGGCTAGGTCATTTTTATCCATAATCATATTTTTTCACTGCTCTTTGGATCCCTCCTGCTATCTATGGCATGGTGCTTTGAGTTCTGCTAATCTTAAACTTATAGGCTAAATTGGGGACTGTACTGGGAACAGTATGTCCCCAGTACAGACTGACAAATGCCAATGTTGTTGGCTCTCGTGTGTATATTCAGGGCTTAAGTCCTTCCATGTGGCTCTATGGAAGGATTGGACTGAGTCAGAGATGATTCTGTGAACTGTGCAGTGTTTGAGTGCATTGGTGCAGAGTGGCTCATCCTGCCTTTCCTTTGAAATTATTCTAATCAAAATGGTGAAAACACTTGCCAAATTAAATATAGCAGTACTCAGAAACTGGAGGATTTGAACTTCTAACAACCCTTCATTTTCTTATCTGTTAGCATAATTAATCATATGTAGCTTAAAATTATCTCAAAGCATAATATAAAGGAGGTATTCCCATTTTTAAAATAGGCTTGCAGCAGGGTGGGGTGAAGTGCTGTGTGGCAGGTCAATAGCAGAGACTGCAGTAGGACTTTCTTCTCTGGGGCAATGACTCAATGTTCTAAGCACTACATCCAAGGCACCCTCATCCACTGCTGTAGTTAAACTCATCTTCAGTGAGAAGCTCACATTCATAAAGGTTTGCAAAAGTATAAATAATATGCCATATTAGGGCTGTAAATCAAATGCCATTTCCTTGAAACTATTTCAAGGAAAAGATTCTGCTTTTTTTTCCAGCATAATCTAAAAGAGCTTTATTGATGTCCTGTCTACCATCTGTTTTACATATGAACCTTGTGACTCCTAGTCTTTCAAGCTTGTTAATTAGGCCAATAAGAAGCATACCACAGGAGCTCTGAAATGCAGCTCTGAAATTAAATGCTGGTGGAACATTTCTTTTCCCAAGCATGCTAGTGATGGGAAACCTTTCTGTGATCAGTCTCCTTTACTTCAGGCAGTGGTGCAGCAGTGTAGCTACTTACATTTTCTCTTTCCTTCTCAGTGTTGCAGAAGGAACCTGGGAAGGGAAAGGCTTTTGTGTATTTTTTCCCTCACTGCAGCACAGGCTGGATTTTTCTTAGCTGCACCACAACTCCACTGAGATCATCAGGAGCTCAGAGCTTGAAGGCTGCCAGATGTACAGAGAGTATGAGCATCAGTGTATCCACCTGGGTGGATTATCCAGGTAATTGAAGGAGATGCAGCTCTAAAAAACAGAGGGCCCCATTTGGTATGCAAACCACTGAAAAGTGCTGGAGTCTCCTCTTATGTTTACTGGCTGCTCTTTCTGAGGTCCAGTTTTGGTATAACCTATGCAAGAATATAAAACAGTAACAAAAGTGTAGGAATCTGCTCACTTGTTCTTCTCTTCCCCCTCCTTCCTCCACCTTGCAGTATAAAGCTATATGTTGTGAAACAGAGATGCAGTTGCTTGTCCCACTCTGCCACCACCTGTAGAGGGATGCTGGTTACCAGGAGACTGCCACGCCTTCTTGCTGGAATAATGGCAGGAATGGCAGTTGAGGATGGCACACCAAGAATTGGCTTGGATTTTACTTACAGTGTGTGATAAATTGTCCCTAGAAAATCTAAGGTGTAAAATCAGTTGTTATCTCCCTAAACAGATGCACAAAGTCTTAAATTGAAAGTCTGTTCTGAAATGCCATCTGACAAAGCCTGTATTTTCCTAGAAAGAGACGTGTGGTCAGGCAGCTCCCTCTTACCCGCCTTCCCAGCGGAGGGAGAATGCTGCCCTCTCTTGGACACAAAGCCATGTTTGCCACCAAACTGCCCCACGGGCTGGTGTTTCTGCCACCAGAAGGACACCAGCTTGCTGCCAAGGTGTGGCATCAGGATGTAGATTACAAGCTCCCAAGTAATGCAGTCCAGGCAGGTCATCTGACATGCTGTACAGGGTTGGTGGCAGAGTACGGTACCCAAAAAGCTTTCGTGGGTTTCCATCCAAGTGGTCAGTGGAGTGGCATTTAAACAGAAAACACTATTTTTAAATTTATTTTTTAAAACAAAAAAATAAGTCTTCATATCCTCCATTTACACATAATTGCCTGGACTGAACTCTGAGCCCAGAGCCAGGGTGAAAGCTACACCGGATCAGTTTTCCTCCTATAGGTGAAAGGGTCTGGGATTCTGCTCAGGTCTACTGGAAAGGAAATGCTTGTGTTGTCTCCATAGAGCAGATGTGCAAGGATGAGGACTGGGCTCATTTCCTATGTCTTCCTCCAGTGTGTGCAGAAATGGGCCAAGTGCAAGCACAGAAGGGGAGATGTAGCTTTGCCACACATCTCAGTGCAATGCTGGGGCTTCCCAAAGATTCACTACCAGGGAAGCTGCTCTTACGTTCCTTTACAGCAGTCTGTGGTGACAGGATTTCTGTTCTTCAGCCATTTGGGATCTGTTTAACTCTACCATCAGACTTTCCTTTTAAATTATTGGTTTCTTGCATTCCTTCATTATGAGGAGTTAGAAGTCAACCAATACAGTTTAAGCACTGTTTTGCTCTTTAACTCTTTTCTTTCTCTAAGCTGCTCTCAACCCTCACCATCCCTTCAACCTTAGCTGAAGAGTGCAATTTACAGTTGCTTTCTCTCCTAAAAAAGTTGGTAAATCAATTGGAGCCTTACTTTGAGGACAAAAGGGGGCAGACAGCACAGTTGAGAGAGCTGGCTGAAGTTAAATTTATCACTAGATGTGAGCAATCCTAATGTATCTCTTGTCCACTGTGAGTGGACAGAGCAAGCTCAAATACAAAGCTGTCAAAATTACTTACTCCTCTCCCAATCTGCAGTTAGATGTAGTTTTTCCTTGGTAAGGTGTGCTGATTCAAAGCATTCCCAGAATCTCCCAGAGTTAATATCTCCTTGGCTTCACACTGGAAAGCCATGTGTTACTCAGAAGTTTTGAATTTGTATTAATACATCAACAAAGCACCTTCTCTTACAAAGAATATGGAGCACAATACAGACAACAGATCAAAGATTGTACTGGGAAATTGCTGCAAAACTTACCGTTTAAACTCAGTCTGAATGAGAGTAAGGAATATATGAGCTATAGCCCCTGTGGGCAGAAACACAACTACACTTTAGGTCCAGTGCTAGCTCTGAGGGCTCAACAGCAAGAAGCAACAGTGCACAATTGAAGACAAAACTTTTGTAAGAGGCAATGGCAGAAGGGACTCAAAGATGCAGCTATCACCTTGGAAAGACACCAAGTTTGGTAGTTTGGGTTGGTAGACACCCCAAAATATGGAAGAATACCACGGGAGTGAAAATATCAATTGTTAGGGCCTTGCTTTCTGAAGGAAGTGATCATGGTGGAGCAGTGACTCTGCAGTGATTCAAAAGGAACACTGCCATCTAGTGCACTTCGAACAGACAATTTTCATACAAAAAAAAGCATGATTTGCATCTGTTTGTGCAAAGGCTGGAGGCACTGCCAGGTAAGAGAAGGCATTGTATTTTTGTTGTGTAGAGAAACGGCATTTTAACTTGCAGGTGATCACGAAGTATGAAGATAAAGATGAACAACCCTCTTCCTAACACTCTCATTGAGCAAGAAATTATTTTAGCTGAAAACTGTGCTTGATCTATGAAACAGGCTTTCACTAGCTGCCAGTGGGTAATGTGTCAGGAGGGTGGCATGCTCACCTATCTTGTGTGCTCACTTGCACCCAGACTGTTCCATTTCCACAGGCTTTCTCTGTGTAACAGCAAAACTCATGGTTGTAAGAAACTCCTGTTTGTAAAACTGGATCACTTTCTTTTTTTTTTAAGAAGAGGTGGCACGATCTGCTCTATTAAAGCAGGAAGTGGCAGCCCTCCCCCTACTTGGGAATAACTCTTTTGCCCTGGCAAAAATTGCCAGATGCTGAGATGCAGGGTGGGAAATGCCTGCATGTGGCACCAACAGCAGATGTCTGCCTGGTGGCAGACAGCTGAGCTCTGCACTGTGCAGCTGCAGGGGGCCAGTGGGGAATGAGGCTCAGGGGCTGGCAGAATGAACTCTTCTCAAGAAAGAGCCACTCAAGCTCATTTTCAAACCTGTCAGAAACTACCCCCCAATTACTTCAGTGCAAGTCAAAATAATCTGTAGATATCTGTTGTTTACTGTCACTAGGGTGGTTTGTGACATGCCCTGCGCACCTGACCTGTGGGTGAACAGTGCCTTCTTTCAGGTTAGGACAACTGAACAGGTTTTGGCTCTGCAGCCTCTTCCATGGAGGAAGAAAGGATATCTCACTCTCCATTCTGCCTGTGAAGCAGATGAAAGTTCTTTCAAGCTGGATCATGATCCTTATGGGGCTGTAGGGCAGATTCAGAGGGAATTGCAAAGTGTTTGTTAGCCTCAAAATGGCTAATTAGTTTTAATCATTGGCAGCAACTCAGAAATTACAGCTGGTTCTCATGCTGATGCCCTGGAGCAGCAAAGCTGTTGCCCACAGTTAAAGGCATCCAGTTGTTCCTTCCTAGTGCAAATGCCTGACATAAGGGTAAACTTTCAGGCTTAATTTTATGTCAAGAAATTCACCCAATCCATTCTGCATGGGGTGAATCACCACTGTGAGCATGCTGTGTGAACTGCCTGCATCCTGACGAGGCTGATAGCTCTGCTCTTATACTCACAGCAGAAGTATGTGCTTACTTAGCAACAAGCAGCTGATGAAATCATCTGATCCCTCCACTAGATGGGATGCAAGCACCATAATTTCTAAGCATTTCTGGTTGAAATGTGAAGTTCCAGCACAGCCTGCTGAATATAACTGGCTGCCATGCCAGATACTACTAGCCAGGGGCTGTAAAAGGCAAAAGTGCTTAGTTCCAGTTCCTCTTCATCAGAAAGAACACAAAAAGGGAAATTATTCAGTGCCCCAGAAACATGATACATAAGTGATTGGGGATGACATCATTCAGTAATCAGGCAACACAGTGTCCTGCAACCCTCTAAGTCCTAACCTGATGTGAACAGAAATGAGCAAGCAAGCCAGGGATGAGACTTGTCACTTCAGCATTTTCACTAGATATAGCAAGTGCTGTCAGCTGTCCAGAGAGATACGAGCTTATTTTTGGAAGCAGTAAGAAAGTTAACATTTTTATAGATCTCTAACCTTAACACAGTACAATCTCACTCCATTACCAATTGTACTTACTCATTATCCTAGATTAATGATAGTAGATACTATGAGTAATAACTCTATCCCTCTTCCTTTATCTGTTTAATTTTTTGTGCAGAAGTTAGGAATATTGCTATTACTACTTTCTCTTGGGGGAGGGGGGGGGGGTGGTGGTGGTGAAAGGCACAACAAATAAATAATTTGTTCAAAACCCCTGACTAAATGCATAGCACAAACAAGCAGTATCTGCATGTCCTGGTTCTCAGCCTCATGAACAACGTTGTGCACTATCAGGGCCCTTCATCACCATGAAATTCACAGGCAGCTCGACACAGTCCCTTTAGAAAGCCTCTTGGATTTTTATCTTGTCAGTGCAGCAGACTAGACATTGATTGTGTTGACTCTAATCTTAAAGATATATGTTTACCAAATTTAAATGTGAAAATAAATACAATCTTGAGGTCACTAGGTCACGTGGTATATTTTTATAGTCAGGTTTGTTTCACTTTACTTTCAGTCTTCAGAATGCCAAACATTTTCATCCTGTCACCACTCAGACAGGACTCGTGTATTGTCAGTCCAAATTGGACAGTTGAGTAGAAAGCAACATGAGCTTGTGGGATCTGGGAAGGTGTAAGGAATAAGTAAGAATTCTGGTATGAGCATGAGTTGATTAGCAGTGCAATGATTATATGCTTTGTAATTTAATGCCTAGCATTATGTTCCAGAGTTAATGTCCCCTGGAGAGGAACTGAACGCTTGTAATTCCTCCCAAGCTAAAGCCTCGGAGGCCACTGAAGCAGTTAGGCAATACTGCATCAGGTACCTTCAGCTCCAGCTTTCAGTGCTTCCCCAGGAAAGACATGCACTCTGAGGCAGTTTCATTGCAAAATGATGGATGCTATTCCAGGGGAATCAGGGAATACCCATGGCCCTTTAGGTTATGTTTACTTTGAGCTAATGGCTTCTCAACTTCATTTTGGTACAGCTTTGTTTCATTTTTCCCTAATGGTGCAATTGCAACCGCTCTAACTGTTGCTCCTTTGATATCTGGAGCATTGTCACATATCAGATACCAAAGGCAAGGCAGAATCTCCTTTGTTCTGCATGACAAAGGAATATTAGAGGGTCAGGAATGCAGGTACAAGTCTCCTGGAAGTTCCCTTGATGTGCTGACTTCACTCACTTTTCATCAACAAATGCAACTGAAAGGGTAACACCAGTGTCTTGTATGTGCCTCTGGTATGCCTGAGGTAGGAAGCAGCATTTTCTCACACTATTACTTTTGACTATAATTGCTGTTGTTTCCCCACTGTCCTTCTCAAGAGGTTTGCAGGTCACCTTTGTGTGCTGCTGTCTAGCTATTGCTTCTTGAGATGTGTATCATTCATGTGTATTATGGCTTTCATATTTCACTGGTGTTGGCACAATTGTAAGGGAACAGCATTTTATTCCCATTGCAGGCTTCCCCTGGCTCAGGTGATACCCACCTTGCCTGTGGTGATGGACCAGTCAAGACAGATGCTGGCCACATTGCCTGTTGGTAATATTTGTCTGTGTTCAGAAGCTGTATTCCACAGTTAGGTCCTCATTTAGCAGACAATAACAAGCAGATAGCTCCCACCCACTGAGAGCTCGCTGCCTAGGGTTATGGAAAAACATATCAAGTGGAGGTCAAAGAATAGTAGAGGGCAATAATAAAACACTGGCCACCCTGCTTTCCATGGGCCTCTTGCCTCAGGGGTAACAGTCAACCTTGCCTGTGTAGGACCAGCTGTCTCTTGCTTAATACATACATACACACATGCACACACACACACACACACACACACACACACAGCCTGAGCATAAATTAAACAGCCTGTGGAGGGCTAACAAAGAGCAAATGCTAAATTCAAGCCAGATGTGCCCCACTCCTTAGACACCAACAAGCAGCTTTGGGCTGGAGTTCCATGCTCTTGGAGGTGACTGGGATTGCAGGTCTCATGGAAAGCTCCAGCACTTAAAATCCAGTGGGGTTCTAGAAGGTCTCACCCTTCCTCCAGGATTCTTGCACCCAGGCTGTCTTCCAGCAGGCAGGCTGGCTGTCCTGGTGTCCCTGCACCTTGCCTAAACACCATCCTTCTTGGAAGAAAGAAGATGAGGTGGGGTCTATGCCAATAATGTTGGTTTAACTAGTAGATACTTGGAAAACATATGGATGTAAACCTTTAGAACCGGACAAGCTAGAGTATCCTGTTCCTATGTATCCTATTCAGTGTAGGCATCTTTTGGGGCCTATGTAATTCAGACTTTTCCTGCTAATGTTGGATCTGAGTCTTTCATATCCAGTGTAGCAGACAAGTGAGTCAACGCAGGGCTGAGCAGGCAAGATGGAGCAGAAACCCTGCTGCAGAGTATCCTTCTCCATAGCTTCAAAATGCACAGCAA
Organism: Agelaius tricolor; assembly: GCF_023055355.1. NCBI lineage: Eukaryota > Metazoa > Chordata > Aves > Passeriformes > Icteridae > Agelaius > Agelaius tricolor. Next base: position 26,389,109 of record NW_027269269.1, read on the forward strand.
ACCTGGCAAAAATTTCAGTGGCCTTGGTGCTTAGAGAGAATGCCTGTGGGAAAAGAGCCATCAGAATGGATTTGTGGATTAGGAAATCTCTTGTGAACAAGTCCAAAGCCATCCTGGAAATTACATTTTTAATTTCAAAAGACAGCTTCTTCTGAATTTTTCCTGTTTGATTAAGTAGGAATTGCATCAGCATCCCCATTATTTTTGCTAAATAAAACTCTGTTTGAGTTTCAGTCCATAAAGCTTGATCAAATGCATTTTACTATTGCTGTCTAAACATTTCATCTGGTTAATGTCTAACTTCAAGCGTTTTTAATATTTGTACTTACTAAATTATTCGGAGAGAAGCTACTGATCCTAGGCCAAATGCTGATGTCATTTACACCAACAATTAGCCCAACATTGCCCAACTCCCCTCAGGTGCTGGCAGGGCTGGAAACTCTGCTGTCCTCCCTCGTTCCTCCCACAGATGGCAGCCTCTTGATTTGCCTTTATCCTGCTCAGCTGCTGGGCAAAAGGCGGCAGGGAAAACGGCTTGACTGTATTTTTGCCTTGAACATGAAAGATTTTTGTCCTTCTTGATTTAACCTTCCCTTGTCAGACTAATGGTGGTGGGGGAAAGAAGCCAATCTCCAAAAGTCCAGAGAAAAAGGACGGGATTTCACATTAATGCATGAAATATCAGGGGCAATTGCAATTCAAGTCAATATGTCATGAAATAGCTGTCAGAAAAGTCTGAGTCAAATGCCAAGTGAAATCTTCACAGGAAAAGGAAGCAGGCCCAGCTGAACACCCCTGCTATGATGTGTTTTGGGGTACAGCTACCTCTTGCAAACACTTTTCAGAGACTTAAAAAAGCTCTGTGACTGGCTAAAAATAAGCCTTGGCACATTTCGCGCAGACTTTGCAAAGCCCTATTGCAGACAGGAACTAAAGCTCACCAGCCCTGCAAGGTAAGATCTAAAAGTCTTTTCTAGATGGAGGAAAGTGAGGCCGCAAAGGTGGGCTGTGCACAGTTCAGTATTAGGTAGAAGTATTTTGGCAAGGGGTGAGATTTTTATCTTTTTGTTATAACAGTGCTCCCTGCTGTGCCAGCAGTTGTAATGGTACAAAGGTGTGTTACAGTGGTAAGATTTGCCCGACATGAGCACATTATTCTGATAAAAGTACTTGAATGCCAATATAGCCATGTTAATACTAGAGTTTGTATAGCTTTACTGAACTAAAGTTGAAGCAGTACAACCTTGGTATATAGATAAGGACTAAGTATCTTATCCAAATATATGGAGCAAGTAAATGACTGATCTGGGAATAGCTCACAGCAGTCCTTCTTCCCAAGCTGCTTTTCAGACTGCCCAAAACTATTCTGTTCACATTTCTTCTCACCCAACGGTAACACAAAGCATCGTTTGTCAAAATGTCATGGTTTAAAGAGAGATGCCACACTCTTATTTATAAAACCAAGTGAAACAAAACATGGGAAAGTGTTTGTCTCCTGTCTGTCCTCCTTTCAGTGACACCTGTAATTCTTGTGTGTGCTTCTAGAGGAGTGAGTTCAGTCAAGCCTGGCAAAATACAGATGTTTCTGTGGAATCACTTGTAGTAGTTTGCATTGTTTGGGTTTTTTTTTAATGTATATTTACCAATGTAAATTTATGCAGAGACCAGCATACCCATCTGTCAAGTGAAAGTATGACAGTGGCTTAACAGTATACATCTAACTACTTGTAATATGTTCATTACTGGAAATGGCTCTGTCCCTGAGGAATTTCATGAAGCCTTGGATCTCAGGTTTCCTCTCCATGTAGGTGTGGGACTCAGCTCATGGAGCCATGCAATGGAGACAGCCTTAATAAGAGACCAAAAAATTAGGAATGCAGTCTCCAAAGGGAGGAGGAAGCGAGGGGACAGGTGACAAAGAAAGGCTTGTCAGAGCTACCAAATATGATCATTCAAAAGCATAATGGGATGTGCAGTAATGCCAAATGAAATGACCCTTTATTGGAGGAAGCAGTAGGGCAGATTCACCACTGCATCCCATGTGAAGGTTATGCTTTAGTTGTGCTCTTCTCCATTGGAGCTGCTTTATTTCCATGGCTCTGCATTCCTGTCTGAGCCACCACTTTTGTAGCAGTTCAGATAATGGACCTTCCTGTTATCCTCTTCAGATCAGCCTTTCCAAGTTGTCTTCCCTGCATGTTACACCAAAACTTGTCTTGCTTGCTCCCCACGGAAAAGCTGTAAGGGCAAGGAGGAATGTCCATGGAGCTGTTCTCTCCAAGGAGCACCATGAAGCAAGACCACAGAGCACTGATCATGTGAGAGTCACTAGGGGCAGCTGGAACAGGCACAGATGCCTCTTCAGCTAAGTCAGACTGAAAAATTTCAAGACAGTCATCAAAACCAAATTAAATATTTCTGAAGTTCAGAATATATTTTTTTCTTTTCAAACTTCATTTTTCTGTGGAAAAACTCTGTCAATTCAGTATTTTGGGACAAAAATTAATTTTGAATTATCTGGATTTCCCTCGGGAAGGAAATTCTGCTTTTCTATGAGCTGGAAGTGATGTATCTTAAAATTCCCAGGCAACAATCTTATATTGGTATTTTTAATTCTGAGGACCATTCCCATGAGTTTCTAGTGTTTTTAAAGTAGGTCAAATTTTGAACACAAAAAAACCTTAGGAGTTATGCCCCTTTCATCTTTTCTTAGGAGCAATAAGCCTTTTTGGTATTATTGCTGGCTTAAATATTAAACAGGAAGCAAATTACATTTCCAGTCATTAAAGTACAATAGAACAGCTCTATTGTCTGAATCAGTGCAATATTAGGTCAGATTGTCACAAAACGCTTGAAAATGAAGTCATATTGAAAATATGCAATAAATTAGACTTTTTATGCTTTCACTATGAGCTCTGCCTGATGAGGGACTGTTTCTTCATTCCTGCCAATTAAGGTAGGGCATTCATCCCCCAAAACTTGAATTCTGTAAACATCCATATGGAATTTGATATTCACATGCATAAAGTTACCACAAAAACGCAACACATTTCAATGTTGCTATTTACAAGAGTCCAATTTTACTTCACCAATAAAGGCATTTGCTTGCAATTTCATTGGTGTGAAAGGAATTGTTCCCTACGCAATTTGAGCTCAGGCAGCACAAAAATGTGGATCTACGGAGTGGCCTTTTGTTATGGTGCTCTTCTACTCAAACTCCTGCTCACAAGAATGTTATGCTAGGACAGATCTGAAAGGTCTTGTAGGGACAAGCGTAGACAACACTCAACAGGATCTAACACCTAGTGCTTGGTAGCCTCCCAGAGTGCTGTCCTGACTGTATTTGTAATCTTGGATTTGCCACGAAATCCAACAACAAAGCTAAGCAGAAGCTGGCACATGTGCTTAGAGAGGTGACATGCTACCATGAAGCTGACTGGTGCTATCATGTCTTCAGGCGGAGCAGGAAGCCCTGGGGAGGTTTGGGTTGTTTCTTGCAGATGCTCTGTTTCCAGTGTTGCAGTTCTCAGCCTGTCCCAGCAAAGCAGCATGCCACTCAGGATCTTCCTGTTTTCCTGCCTTGGGCAACTGCCCAGAGGGCAGTTGACCCCAATCTGTTGTAATTTTAAAAGCATCCACCATCAGGGATCATATAGCCTCTAAAGACTATTACAGTGCTGAAGCCACAGAAGTTTACTGCCAGAGCTTTGTACTGTTCCCCTCATTCATTCTTCCCTTTTCTAGACTAAACAAATGTAGTTCCTTTGTTCCTGTTTTGTAGGCCATGTTTTCTAAGACCCTTACCATTGCCACTTCAAAGATTTTAGTGCCTGATCTTTATAACCTCTTTTAAATGCAATGCATGAAACCAAACACAGAATTTCAGCTGAGGCCTCCTTGGCACTGGGTATAGAAAAACTATTTCACCCTGGGCTTAGTTTTGGTATGACACTTGTGTTTGGCTACCCTAGCATGAGATTTGCCCCCTTCTCCTTTGCTTTTTATTTCACTTGTGATTTAGCCTGACCTCTCTAGTCCTCTTATGCAATCTTTTTGCCTCCTCAAGGAGGAAATTTCTAAACTATAATACTTCTACAGTTGATTTATATTTCGTGCTAAGCAATTCTATTAAATACCAGGTTGTTGACTGGATCACTTCCTGAAAGTAACACAACTGGTTCTCATCACAGCTTCTGACAGGTTTGTAACATATTTGAGCACGATTTTTAACCATAAATTTTAAAAGCATGCTCGCTATCCTACAATTGTTAATGATGACATCAAAAGAAGCAGACCCACATCACCACTGGAAATGGTGTTCCCTCTTGTGTGAGGAAATCACCGCTAACTTGCTGGGCATCGCTGATACAACTGCAATTCCCACCAGAAATGTGACCTTACGAGCCATGGTGGACAATAAACAGTGTTCAAGGGGAACCTCTTCTTGCATCTCTTCGAAATCAGTGCCCTGTCCCTCCACAGCACACCTCATAAATGCACATTTAATTAATTGCCACCTGCACATGGTGCTACCTGGAGCTCCTAGCTGGGAGGTATCTGCTCCCTAATGGTCACATCATTCTCACCCAGTGGAATAGCTCAGCTACAGGAGCCCTCAGCTCATTCTTGATACTTAGCTACAGACTGTGAAAGATTTATGTATATGAAGAGTGCTCAGTTTTACTGTCATGCTACATTGTTTTGACAGCCCAGATGAAGATCCAGGTATGACATTATCAAACAGAATATGCCCTAGAGAAATTATTTTTCTGAGTATTTTACTTCACACTCTGTCTCATCTTAAAAATGCAGAACAGGCCACAAGAAATGAGAAGGAAATTAAAGCTTTGATTCGGCACAGAACCTCAGCATATGCTTATGTTGAAGCAGCTATGCAGTCAGAATATGCCTGTGGTTGAAATCTCAGTGCTCTACTACAATACTGATCTGAGTCTGATGGGGTCTTCAGCTTCTTCTAAGTCCCAGATGAGATGTAACCCACATAAGTGGAATAAAAATACAAAGGTAATGCCTTGTTCAGGTAGGGAATGGGGGAGGAAGAGAGATGGCCTTGTTTTTTATACACCAGTTCTGAAATTGAATGTGTGAAGGCAGTGAGGGCTGCTTCAAGAGAAGCCCCTGAGAATGATGAGAGGAAAGAAGCCAAGCCTGTCCTGGCAAGGACCTCTCACAAAGCCCAACTCATGGGACAGAGGAGTTTTTCTCCAAACAGGTAGTAGAACCAACCAAGTTCATGGCAATGGGACATGTGGTTGTGCAGGAAGGACCACAACAAGGGTCGCTTCCTGGAACACTGGTGACAAACTTTGGCATGGAAGATGGAGAAACCATCTGGAATGGGAGCGCTTCCCTGCATCGCTCTAAGAGATACATATAAACGCTCGTGATGGGAACATGGGAAGAACCTTGGATAAGGGTGGTAACTTTACATTAAATGGTCCATGCTAACAGAACAACAGAGAAAAGCAAACATAACCAATCACTAGGATAAGAGAATTGAAGAAGTGTTATGCTCAATCACATGGGAATAGTACGGCAACAAAAGAAAGGCAAGTAGGAAAATCAGTGTTCTTCAGAGGAATGATAACCACCAAATCTCAACTAATCTAGTGCACAGGAAGGAAGGATAGTAAGCCAATAGTTTCGATAAAGTGTGAGTTTAATTTGATCAGACATGAGAAGGAAGCACACAGAAAGGGGAAGGTAGGTCAGATGCGCAGAGCTCTGAAAGAACAGCGCAAGCATCAAGGGCTACAATCGCAAACACCGGCAAAACCCAAAAAACCTCCAAGAGATGTTGAGAACAGTTGAAAACTCTATAAATACAGCAATGGTGTAACAACAAAGGAAGGCCTGGGCCTTCCCTTTAAGGGGAAAGGAGGGAGACTGGCACAGTCCACTGCCCTCCAGGCCCTGCTGGAGGCACCAGCAAACCCAGCACCTACAGAGGCCGCCATTGCTGCCAGCACACCTGTCGGCCCTGCCTGAGGGGCTCTCTGCCCAGCCCTGCGGACAGAGGGAGGCGAGGGATGCCTGGGCCAGAGCAGGGACGAGAGACGCGCTCCTGGGAAAACGCCTTCCCCTCGCTTCCCGGCCTCACACAGGCTGCGGGGGGGGCGCGCTGCCGCGGCCGCTGCGTGCGAGGAAGGAAACGCTCCCGTGTCCCTTCCTCCCGCCCCGGGACACCCCGGCCGCCCCCCCGCTCCCCGTTCCTTGGAAACGCTCCCGTGTCCCTTCCTCCCGCCCCGGGACACCCCGGCCGCCCCCCCACTCCCTGGCCCGGGCCCCCCGGGGCCGCCGCGGGCTCCGGGCGGGGGCGGGGGCGCCGCCCCATTGGCCGAGGGCGACCCGTCTGCCGCGCTCCCGTTGGCTCGCGCCGCCGGCGGCCCCGCCCCGCTGCCGCTGTGCCATTGGCCGCCCGGCCCGGGAGGGCCCCGCCCCGGTCCCGCCCCCTCCGGGGTCATTTAAGTTTATGGAGGAAAATAAATAAATAAAGCGGGAAATAGAAATGCGTAGAAGGCGGGGGGGGCGTGGCGCGGGGGAGCGCAACCTAACCTGCTGCCTGGCCCGCGGCGGCCAATCGGCACCCTAGTGCCGGCACGACTGACACCTCCGCCCAGCCACTCAGCGCTCCCGAGCGGCGAAGACGGCCCCCTAGCGTTCTAAAAGCCGGCCAATGAGAGGCGCCGCCCGTTTGACCGACGTTTGCACCTCCTAATAGGAGGGGCGCATAGCGGACCGGCTTCGCCTATCGAGAACTGGCCGTGAGTCGCGAGGAGGGGGGCGGGCCCAGACGGCGATGGGAGGCGGGGCCCGCTTTGAGTGGCGGCGCTACGAGCCAATGGGTGCGGGCCGGCGGGGCGGGGGGGCCGGGGGCCAATGAGGGGGCCCTGCGAGGCGGCGGCGGCCGCCTCTGAAAGTGCCGCGAGCCGGCGGCGCCCAGCGCGGGGCAGGGGAAGATGAGAGAGGTACCGGCGCTTCCGGGGTCAGCGCGCGGCCGGGGGCGGGGCCCGGGTGTGCTCCGCCCACCGGGGGCGGGGCGGGCTGGTGAGGGGCGGCGGGGGGCGAGGGGCTCCCGCGTCCCGGCGTGCAGGGAGAGCGCGTATTCCGGGGGGCAGCGGAGCCGGCAGTCCTGGAGGGGGAACGGCTCGCACCCGCCGCCTCCCGGAGTTTTTTCGCCTTCCCGAAAAAGTTTGGGAGCCGGCGGGGCCACTCCCCTGAGGGTGCGCGCGGCCGGAGAGGGAGACTTGGCACCGACATTCCCCCCGCTTGTCCCCCCCCCCGCGCTGCTCCTCCTCCTCCTTCTCCAGCCGCGCCGCTGGGAAAAGTTGGCGGCGCTCGTTTGTGAGCTAGGGTCGGGGAGGGAAGAGATGCCCAAGAACCATCTGGACACAATCCCGTACAGTGTGCTCCGGGATGACCCCGCTCGAGCAGAGAGGTTGGGCCGGATGACCCAGTGTGGCCCCTTCCAACCTTGCCCAGCCTGTAATCCTGCCTGTAATCCAGGGGTTCTGAGAGGGCAGGTCGGGGTTATCCTCCGGGAGAAAGGCAGTGCCGCGCCCGGGATGCCCCGCGGGATGCGGGCTGAAAGCCCGCCTGGGGGGGAGCTGCTCGTCCTCCCGCACCGCAGAGCTCAGCTGCTTGGGGGTTTTGGGGGTTTGGTTCGGTTTTGATGCCGTCCCCGAGGGCTCACGGAGCAAATCAGCTGTTGCCCGTTCTCCCTGCGGAGGCTCCGGCAGCGCCGTCCCGCCCGAGCGCACCGCGCGTCCCTCAGCGCTCCCAGAGCCGTCGGTGCCCATCCTTCCCCCGGCGCCGGGCGGCTGCCGGTGCCCAGGGAACGGCGTCGTGAGGGGCTCGGCTTTCCGTGAGGGGCTCGGCTTTCCGAGAGGGGCTCGGCGCTCGGCACTCGGGGCGCAGGAAACAAAAATGGATTTGCAGATTGAGGAGGAAACGTGCTGCCGCACTGCCCGTCGTGTTCCCAGACTTCGCCTCCTTTTGTAGCCGAGCAAGCCGGTGCTTCTCAGGTTAAAAACCCTCCTGTCAGCCTTGGAGCCCTCTGTGCTGAGAGGCAAATGGGAAATTGTGAGAAAGTAAGACTCGCTGTCCAGTTAATCAAATGTGTAAAGCGTGAAGCTCGGCTCTTCGAGCGGAGTAATTATTTTAGGAGCAAAAAGTATCTCCGTAAAAGCTGTTATTGTCTACAGATACTGGATCACAGTCCTGAAATCCAAGCGCCTTCCTGGGTCTTTCTGAATGCCTGGGATGTGCTCTCATACAAAAATGATGTTTTTGGAATTTACGGGGCTGAGGTTGTGGAAATGCAGAAGCATTTGGCATCTCTGAGTCTCGGAGTGCTTTGCAAGAGCGAGTAACTCAAGACAAAAATAAATCTGTGATAGGAAAGTACTGTATCCTTCTCTTACACGCACAAAAACCCCTCAGAGGCAAGAGCTCTTTCAGAGGATGCAATGAGGACACAGTATTAGAGCCGACTGGGAGGATCCTTCCCTCCCCAGTGGAAAATGTGGTATTTGTGAAGTTGCAGTTTTCTGCAAGAAAGTTCCAGTTTTACTGGGAAAAAAAAGTTACATTATTCTGACCGGAAAATTAAAGTGATGGTTCATGGCTACCTGCCTTGCAGACTCCTGTCAATTCTACTTTCCGTACAGGGAAAAAAACACAGTTAATAAAATCTTCCCCTTAGAGACTTCCACCTTTTTTTTTTTTCTTTCCCCCCCCCTGTTTTCCTGTTTTCCCCCCTTTAAAAGAATTGCTTGGAATTTTTATTCCACAAACGACGTGAGAGCTTTACTTCTTACTCTGAAATAGAACTAAATATTTTTTCACAGCACAAAAATTCCAGTATTTGGCCAGCCTGATTCAAAACTTCTGGAAACTTGGGGCCAGATCTTTGGCTTGTTCAAACTGGCTAGTTCCATTGTGTTTAGTCCACAGAGGATTTGGCCCTAGTTAATTAATGGTTCACTCGAGGTCATGCAGCGAGTTGATTTTTAAAGCTGGAAACTGAATCCAGAGCTGTTATTATTCATTCCTGTCATATATCTTGAAGTTTACTGTACAACATTATATTTTTCTTAGACAAGCTGGATTAATAAGAGGCAGAATCCATGAGGCTCTGATTGCAACTTTTCTAAAAAATCATGTTCTTAAAAAAATCTATTCAATCGTGATCTTACTAGAAAAGCGAGTAAATATGTTGTAATTAGTGCATAGGTGACACTGACTACCGAGGGAGAGAGAGGCCTGAAAAACTGCTTTTGTTATTTAAACCTTTCTTTCAAAGTACAAAAGCATTTGATTGGCACTTCACTGATTTAATAGTCCATTTGTAATGCAGGAAGAACATTACAGAAAATTTTAGCATTATTTTAAATCTCATCATTTACCCTGTAGGTGTTTTTTAAAAATCCTCATTTCTAGGAGAAGAAAACTTTCTGATAGCATGTCGAATCTTTGACTAGTCAGTTGTTAAAGGTATGAATGCCTTATGTCTTCCAAAATGAAATGGTTTATGAGTCTTAAATTGTATCCTGTTTGTTGTGGTAGCACAGAAGTAAAATACAAGAAAAATCCTTCTGGCTGAGGATTTAATGTTTGGTCTTACTATGATGTAACATTAGGAATGGAACCCAAGCCCTCTGGTTTAAAATCAGTGTTGCCAGCATTCATATTAAAGTGAAAAACTGTTCAGATCCTGTGCAGCAGCAGTACCAGATGTATGAGATACCAGCTAGCTCATTCGATCATCTGAATTTACAGAGGTGGTCTTTCACCTGTACTTGCATGAAGATGCTTTGTGAAGGTCCATTTTTTTTCTGTTTTACACGGGGGGATGATACAAAGGCCAGAAATCCAAACAGACTGGCTGCACACACCCCTTTCCCCCACTGTTACTGATTTTTCAGGGGATAACAAGATTTCATAAAGTTCATAAAGGCTTGTTTCTGCATTCTGAATGTTTGAGGAGTGACTTCATTGCTAAAATGTTATATGCTAGAAAGATTTTGAATTAAACAGCACTGAAATGACTTCCCAATGTCAAAAAGCAGTCAATGACAGTTTGAACAGACCTTCTGCCTCCCAGGCCACAGCTGCACCTATTGGCTTCATTGTCCCATCCCTCCTACGCACATGCATGCCTGGCATTGTTTTGGAAATACAGCAGAAACTTGATAATTCAAACTGATGACTCGGAGAGTCACTTGTGGAATTAATTTATTGGGTAAATTAATGACTAGATATGCAGGCAGATTTAAAAATAAATTTAAAAAAAGTTGGTGTGTCATAGTGTACGGTTTGTTACTTCAGTGTGATTTATTTGTCACTGCATGAATTGAGTATCCTGGAAAATATTTTGTTAGAAATTTTGTAAGTCTTAAATCTCAGCATGGTTCTGTTCTTGTTATGTAAATCTGTGAGGGGAATTGGGTTTCCAGCTCTTCAATGACGAGTTATAATTTGGGATTAGAAATTAATCCATAGCACCTATTTTGTGGCACAGGATTTATAGCATGCCTTAGAGGTTAAACCATAGCCTTAGTATACTGATCTGTGCTGTAGGCTTATTTGATTTCGGCAGGGCTGCCTGCCTAAAACAAATAGGATTTGATCCTTGCTGGGTAACCTTGGTCAAATTCCAGGTGGCCCTCAAGACTTACTATTTCCATCTTGGTAATAGAAAATAAGTGTGTTCTTTCTGTTTATTTTTCACAGGGCCTCAGTATTGTTCAGTATAGTTTGTCATGTGAGGCTGTAAATCCCTTCCAGCGAGGTGGAATTTTAGATTTGCAAACTGTTCCCAAATGATTGCATGTGTATCATGAAGGAGAAGGCAGTCCTCTAGCCAAAAATGGACAGAATTTATCGAGTTTAGCTCATTAAGATTCCAGAGTGACTGCAGATATTAATGTAGAAGATGCTATGGGGAAAAATAATTATTTTTAATTTGCTCAAAGTACCAAATTAATGTTAAGTAAGCAGAATTCATCTGTAATTGCCCAAGAAATCTTACCAGCAGTTTAGGCTCTCTGAAGAGGTATTGCAGAGAGTGTGCACAAATCATTACATTATTGATAAACAAACAGAAAAACATACAGTGTCTCAAATTGGCAGCTATTAGTAACTTTGCTTGTTTTCCCTTACATAGGCATGCTGACCCTTGATCTTGGGTATCACAGCAACCCAAGCAAGTCAAAATTCAGTTCTTTAATTTTCATGAGCAGTATATTCACTGAGAGGAATCATTGCGCATCTCTGAAACAGAAGGAAATAGTTGCCATTAACTATTTTGCACAACCAGAGGTGATTTTGGAAGGTCTGTGTTGCTTTAGGAAGTCCCATACTTGTGGCCTGAGTAGGATGATCAGGAAATAAAAATATTTTGGTGTGTAGATCATTTTGTGCTTACTGATATAAATGGATCTCAGATTATACTCTGATTTTCCCAGATATTAATGAATAATGCCTCAAGGAATACCAGAATAAGACATTTTGTTATCAAATTTCTTTGTAAGAGAAAGTTCTGATTTTGACTCTTTACCAGCTTATTCAAATAAATAATTATTCCTTCATCATTCCTTATTTTTTAAATCCAATATGGGGTCCAAGTGAGTTAGTGCTTCTTATTTTCTTGAAAGCATATTGAAGACTAAGTACTTGTTTACTGGTCTGGGTTCCTGGCTTAAGACTCGGGCTTCATGAAGTTCTCTGCCATGAATAGCATATTTGACTTTAAGGAAAAATTGCTCGCTCTTTGTTTCCTATCTGTGCAACAAGAATAATACCATGTGCTGTCATCATGAATATTTGCAAAGGTATGTACATGGAGAATTCCAAAATGCAGCCATCGGGATTATAAATAATATCTAAAGTAATAATTTCAGATGGTAAGTGCCAGTTTTCCCATTGGCTGTTTGGTTTGACAATAAATGCCAGTGTCAGTAGTTTTATAAACTTTGGTGTAGTTATTCTGGGTTTACATCAGAAAACAGAAGGTGGCTTAGACATGAATTTCCTCTTTGAAATAACTGAAGTGACATCAGTGGAATTATACAGGAATGATTTTGGCATTGATACTGCTGAAAGAAATAGTGCTCTCTGAGTGCTTTGGCCTCATACAAAGTGAGCTGTATTAGTAGTAGAGGAGTTCAAAGCTTCTTTGGAATTGTAGTCTCCTCTTTACCATTTTAAGTTTTCAAGTACTCTAGCTAGCAAGTACTGTTTCTGGAAGAACTTCCAGGATTCAAAACTGTGTGTCTCCCACCCCATAGTAACTGTGCACTCAACTTGCCTAATTTCCCATATGACTTTCAGCATATCCGTTTGACTAAAGCTTAAGAAAGTGGAAGTTTTAAAGCATTTTTGTAGCAAACTCCAGTCAGACATCTAGGCTGCTTTTCTTATACATAACACTTTCTATTTCCAGACACTGTAAATATTGGCCTTCAGAATAGCTTTGTGCAGTGTTTACCCACATCACTTTATGGAAGATGAAGAAAGCAGAAAATACCCACTGTTTCCAAAACTGGTGATAATTTTTAACTGCTTGTATTTTTGTATGCATCTTTTGAGACCCTGAGGCTTTATTTCCACCACCACTGGTTCTGTACACTTCCCTCTCTCACTGGTGCTGGATGTAAGTTGCAGTCATTAAGTGTAAGTACCTCACGGTAGATATTAAACACTGTCAAAACTTGTGTAGAAGTTACAGCTTTTAGGTGCAGCAAAAACAAGGCAAAGTTCTGGGAAACAGGTTGGAAGTGCCTGAAGGTTGGGCCTCTAGAAAAACTGTCATTCTTCTCTATTTTTAAATGTACCAGAATGAAATTAGGGATTGAAATGGCAGGTGCTGCTATTCTTCTGTTAAAAGCAGCAATATCTGTTTTGTTAAGCAGTTTTCTGTTTCATAATTTTAAAGTAAATAAATAAAATACTTGTGTTGTTTAGGTGGAGTTTAAATGTGGGTTCCAGATTGTCTCCAAAACAATTTGTAGGACTTCTCCCCATTGTAGTGTGTGAATAACACCCACTGAACTCAATGTGAGGGTTTTTATATCGTGTGGCTGAAAAGAAGAGTCCCTATTTATAGCATTCAAACGTTGGCAGGTGCAAGACTGGTGAGAAATGTTAGTCTCACACATACAAACTAGTTGTTTAGGAGAGACTTCTACATGGTGGGAGCTGCTCCTCGCTGGGCCGCTAGAATCAACAGCGTTGCTCAGTGGCTGAGCAACAGATCTTCTTGTTGAGATCAATCAGCTTGCATTTCCAGGAGGGTGTGTAACGAAGAAGGGCCTGATGGTGCTGATTGCAGTAATATACTTAGCTATGGCAGCCTTAGCTATTATTTATAGAAGTGCTAATTATATCAATAGAAATAGCAATATTAATACTGTTAAGTGTCAGAATCCACGCTTGACAGCATGAACTAAACACAGCTACTGTGAAACAAAGCAGCCAGCTTGTCTCCCTTGTCAAACCACCAATATGCATTTCAGGAAGAGTACACACCCACCTTAATTGCTTGGGGTCTCACCATTTTTGCTCATCTTGTTATATCACTATCATTTCAAGCTGAAAACTCACAAGACCGGCTGTTCCCATGAAGTGTAGACTGTATTCAAAGTCAGTCTGGAAAATTCAAACTGTGACTAAAAGTGTTACAGTGGATTCCAGTTTAAAGCTGTCATCCTACAATGCTGGAGACTGCAAGTGTCTTGAAGTTCAGAATCTGATCCAAACTTTTTTTTTTTTTAGTCTGTATCCTACCACTTCTTGTTTACAACGTAGTTGGTGAGGACTCACGTAGATTTCAGTACCCACAGTTACCTTCAGACTACGTTACAGCCAGCCTTAATTGGCATCTTTTAAAGGGCAGAAAGCATATTACCAAAAAATAAACAAAACTAAAAGAAAACAAGAGCATATTGAGACTTATTGTCTGGCTGCTTTTTTAACATTTAAAATATGCTTGATTTCCTGTCACAGTTCTTGTTACATCTGCCTACCTCTTGTGACAGAGTTTTAGACTGACTTCCCACAGGAGCTTACAAATCAAGCAGGTTAATGTCTTCATTAAAACTGAATAACAGTTTACTTTGGGAAAAAAACATATTAAATATTTCAGGATATTGAACACCAAACTACTATTAAGCTTTAACTAATGCATTTACTTTGCTGACACTTGCTCTCCGATGGGACATGTAGCTCCAGTTAATGTCACTTGAAGTGATGTTTAAGACTTCATGAGAAAGTGTTTCCAACCCCTTCTAGATGATTTTACTCTAATTCTATCACTCTGTACTTGAGAAAAAGTTTTAAATAAGTTATTTCAGCAACTTGCCGTCCTTATTTTGGAAGTGTACTGGGTATAAATGTCTCCTTTAGAGTTTTAAATAATCCTTTCTATGTCCTAGATACATGTGGTGCATTGTGTAAAGACAGTGACAGGCTGTTGGCCTCTGGACATATAAAGAATGTCCCTTAGCATGCTTTGCCTTTGGGAGGAAAATACAAGGATTGTTGCAAACAGGAAAGATTTGGGTTTTGTCACCCATGATTGCAATCTACCTTAAGGCATGACTGATTTAGTGGATCAGGTGGATAGAAATACAGGCACATGGCCAGCAGGTCAAGGTTTCTCAGCTGGCAAGTTTAGATATTCTGCATGGGCCACTGTTACTGCAGAACTGTGGACTTCTGTCGTTCCCACTCTCTGTAGAATCCATTTGCAGTGATGCCATGTGGGACACAGGGGCATCCTATCAGTAATAGGAATGGGGTTTGTTTGGGTTTCTTTTGTTCATGTTGCACTGCAAATTCTGTTGGTGTAATTTGCTTTATCAGCTCTTTTGTTTTTGTTGGGATTTTTTTTGACCTCTTCATTTGGCAATCCTACAGTTTACTTATCTATTATCAGAGCTATGTCAGACAGTGATGCGTCATTCTTTCTGGATCCGACTGCAGCAGCATCCCAGTACATGATGCAATCAAGCTACATTCCTCCACTGGCGGATTCAGACCAATCCTTTTGAAGCTTGTTAATGTATCCAAAATCAAAGCCACTTTCAGTTCTACGCTGTAAGAATACTGATACTTTGTTGTAACCCTTCCCATCATCGGTCTGTAATAATCCTGGAGTTCTTCTGACATCTATTTAAACTCTGTGAACAGGTGATCTGTGAGTAAATCTCCCTGAGGAGTTGCAAACTTTCTTGAATTATTTACATATACTGTCAGAATTCTGTCTTGCATTGCATACTGGGCTGATTGCATAGATGATACAATATGATGCAGAAAGAAATGGAGGATGTGCCTAGAACATAAAGATATGCCTTAGACTCATGAATATATTGCATAAAAATAATTCCTACTGTAATGGTTCTGGCTTTTGCTGTGTTGACTTCAGGGAAAAAAATTGTCCACAAAACTTAGGATCTTGGTTATACCGAGAAAGAAATTGTTGAGAAAGATGAATGGCTTAGAGAATTACTTATGCAATAGCTTGAAAATAAAAAGCTTGGTTTAACTACTAGTGGGTATCTGAAAGACATCATTGCTCAGTGGTGATGTTCTGGAATATAATGAGCACTAGCTCATCTCATTTGGCAAACGTGGTAATTCCTGGTAGGACAGGAGATAATTAACAAGTGCACATAGAATATGAATTGTTTTGGTTTTTTTGTTTTTGTTTTTGTTTTTTTTTTTTTATTTTAACTCATGGTCACAATGCATTTAAGTTCAGTGGAGTAGAAAAATATAATTATTAGTTTTAGTAGAATAATTCTGTGGGGCACTCCACTTTTTGAATAAACAAATACAGATCAATATTTTCTTGAATTTACTGGTCACGCATATTTATTCACTATATTGCCATTCACTCCCTTTAAGTAGTTCCACATCACATTTTTTGGAATTTTACATTTGTGATTTGAAAACAAAAATTGTTGTGCCTAATCCTGTCTTGCAAGATAAATATGACAGACCTGTTTTTGTTACCATGGTGGCTGAGTACTTGTACTCTTGTGGTGCAAATACATACTCAGGTTCATGATTTGCTTTCTGAAAGTCCTTGTGGACATTTGTTAAAGCTTTGCATTGTTAAAGCTTTTGTTCCAGTAAATTGTAACATTTTGGTCAGAGGGTGTTGACTTAAATGGAACAGAAGTTACAAAAAAACCAAGGACTGAGATGAAGAGGGTTAATAATTCCCCTTTTTCAGTGATGGCTCATCTTGGTGCCACTGGGAGACATTCACCCAGCCTTGCTGTCCAGCCCCAGTTGTGTGGATGCCATTCACTTGGGCTGACAATGTGGTGCTTTTTAACTGGGCAGCACTGCTCCTGGTCAGCATGATAACCTGGACCTGACCTGAGAAGCACGTTAACTCCAGATTCCCAATTAGTATTGATGTTATTTGCATGTGTACATTCTAACAGGAACTGGGGAGCCTCAGATGAGATCAGTGCCCCATCCACTGCTGTAAAAGCAGTGCTGCCTCAGGAAGCTTTTAGTTAAAAAGGCAAGTCAGGAGAGAGGTGAGAGGAACAAAATGTTAGAATTTCCACTGTTGTGGTTGCAGACCAAGACACAGGGTAAAATTGCATGATTTTATTGGGATAATCCAGGGAAAGGAAATAGAGATTTTCAGAGACAACTAACTCCCACTAAAGCAAGTATGGGAGTGATGTGCCAACCTGCCATTTGTGCCTTTGAAAATGTCTCCAGGGAGTCTATTGTAGAGCCAAGCATTGAACTCTGATCTTCAGTCCCCCACCAGACAATCGCTCCTTTCTGCTTTAAGTGTTTTTAATTGAAAAATACCATCTGAACAGTGTCTGTAAAGAATTAGTTTTCCTCAGAACCTCCAAAAGAAAAGCAAAATGATGTGCTGCAGCAATAAATTAACCAGGGATCAAAATAAAAACCACAGTCTTGTTATGAAAACCAGAACTGGTGGGTAAATACTGTGAATTTATGACACCACTGGAAAAATAAATTCACTCTGGTAAATGTTAATACTTTTAGAACTAAAGATTTTTAGTTTAATTATTAAACTATTCAAAACTCTTCTAAGCAGACTTTACATGCAAAAGCTACAGAATGTTTAAAAAAACATACAGAAGTTCACCCCTTGCTTTTCTGCAGGCACTGTTTATATCTATGTCGGTGTTTGTTTCAGAGAAGAGAATAAAAGTCCACATGACACTATCTTACTCTCCCCAAACAGCAGTAACACTCTTCCTTTTATATAGGGTTGTACGTATATTCACTCACACGTTCTCATCACTTTGTTAGGAGGTAGACTCTTTTCCCATTTTGCAGGTTGGGAAACCCTGGCAGAACTCAAGGTTACACAAATGCAGAGAAATCGTGAGAGTCAGATTACGCTGCTGGAGTGACCCATGTTCAGGCCACTCCAACACGTCCCCTAATAATATTTTACAAGCCTGAGCCATCTGTGTGTGATGAGATCAGAAGTAAGGAAGTCTGTAGTTGCCAAGAGAATTTTAGCAAGCAGAATTGTACAACTACAAAGAAATCCTACAGCATCAACAAAGCAAGCTCAGAGAAATATTCACACTTAGCTGTTTTTGACTCTTTTAATTGGAGAGTGTTCTTGTTAAATTTTAAGGGTTTCTTCTTCCTGTTGCACACCTAATTATTGATCATATTGTGAGCTTTGCATACATTATTAGGAGTCTCCAAAATGGCTAATTCCATATTTTGCAAAAGCAAGAAGACACTACTGCTGCATCTCTCAGTGCACATGGAGGGGTAGTCAACCCCTACATCTTGGCTGCATCCCAGTGATTTGGCTTCCTTCTCTTCACAAACACACACACAAACACAAAAGCTCGGAGGTACCCCAAACAAGAGACCCCCTGAGAATTCCCTGCCTACTTCTGATCCGTGGCCTTCTTGCTGTGTGTGGACTTCACATCAGTGAGATCAGGTACTACTTACATCTTCCTTCTTTTAATTTGTGTAAGATGAACTTCACAAAAACAAATGAATACAAGGTATAGGTCTTTCAAATGCTCTCAGCATCAGTTTCACTCTTCTCCTTTTGAACACAACTGGGACTTGACTTGACTGCAGGTGGAATTAAGCCCACATTGAGCATTTTCAACGCATGCAGTCATAGAAGAATTTATAATCCTACAAAAGGGATTCTGAAGCTCATCAAAGGATATGAATATTTTGCTTTCAATAATGGCTCTGATTCTAAAACAGAAAGCTGCTTTCTTGGTTACTATGGGTTAAGTTCAACTAGGCTTTTTCCCAGTTTGTTTTATTAGAAAATGGTATTTATTTGACTGTGGTATGCTACCTAAAATTGTTATAATTTGTTTCTTTATTTCCATAAACATTTCTCTGTTTGTTTTGGAAGAGTGGTTACTTAAGGAAAAAAAAAAAACCAACAAAGTAAGCTTAAAAATATATTGCTTGACTCCCATATCAAATTTTCTCTTGTAATCAGTGTATATAGTTTTCCTATAGCACCAATCTAAAAAAAATAAGGCAAACAAAAGAAAAGAGAGAGAAGAGAGGCATTAGAATCTATTTTCAGGATGGCATATCAGACTACAGGCACTTATGGGGTAGAACAGTTTTATTATTTTGGGCAGTACAGTGGAACTTATGAGAAGCTTTCTTTTTTTATACAAAGTTAGTTCAGAGTAGATTAAAGTTTATTTCAAACTCAGCATATTTGACCTCAAGCATCATAAGAGTCATGTAGAATTGGCTCATGCTATTAAATTCCTACAGCGAACTCCATAATAATGATTAATTTCTTTCATAAACTCTCTTCATAATTAATACAGGTTTCATTGTGGGCACTGCTATTCTCATATTGATTATCTCTACAATTTAGATTGGACTCGTAAAATGATGTCTTTGTTTACTCTGATGGCCAGACATTTATTTTACTTGGATAACTCTCATCATTTGCAAACTGGACTGGGGATATTACTATCATAGAAATTACAAATATTTCAGACCTAATCCATGCAAGAGCAGGGATAATTCTTTGGCACCTGAGATTAATAATACTTTGGTGTTTTCTGATGCTTCTCATCTGAGAATCTGAGTTCTTCATGAACAATTAATTAAGCTTTAAGATACCCTTCTGAAATAGGAAAGCATTAGTAGCCTCCTGCACTGGATAAACTCCTATTTAGAGATGTTGACTGACTTAGTTCAAGTCACCTGTCAAGTTGTCTACCTTCAAGTTGGATATAACCCATATTTGCTGATTACCTATCTTACCCTTCAGTTCTGAGTTTTTCTCACCTGGCTGGACAATTTTTGATGTGGCATAGTTCCCTTTGGCAAAATATGCATTTTAAAAAATTGTAATTGCTGGATATGCTTTAGCTGCTGGAACAAATGTAGACACTTCTTGTTGCTTGTTTCTTTTCAAAAATAATTTAATTTTTTTTCTAAGAGTCTTTTCTAAACTACAGTAAAATCTGTAGACTTCTAAGACTCTAATAATCCTGTGTAAAAAAACCTCAAAACATGACTTTCACGTTTCAGACTTCAGGAGAAGCAGCTTAAATTGGAAAAGCCAAAAATAGCAAATGATGGTATGGAGAAGGTAAAGAGCCACAAACCAAATTTTGTAACATTACCCTGTGCACTCCATCTAATGTTGTGCAACAGGTGAGCCTTTCTCTTGGTCAGTCTTGTATATGTTAATAATGTAAATCCACTTTATTGCAATATTAGAGGAAACCCTTCTCATATAACTGAGAGATCCCAAGGATAGAGGCAGTACATTTTGTTTAGTTCTGTTGCCCAGACCCTGGAGGGTCCCGAGCCCCGTGGGAGCTGCTGAGCTCTCCTTGTTTTGTTAACTTCAGAGAGTGCTGGGGGGAAGTTGCAGTGACTGGCAGAAGTTAATCTTTGGAAAGCCTTGGAGACAAACAGGAATTCCATTTTTTTAGTTGAATTCAGCCATCCTGCTGTTGCCAAACCTACAAGCAGAAGGAAATGTGGATGTAAAAAGCAGCACGTATATACATATTAATGCTTCCAGTACAACATCCCCCATGCCTGAGGACAGTAAGTGCAACTGAGGACATGGTGAGGTTTACAAGAGTACCTCACATGTTGAGATGCTTTATAGTCCCCCCTGTGAATAGCCTAGCGAAAACCATATGTGAAATATAAATATACTGGGACTTAAAAATGGAGCTGCATTCCAGCCTTTTAAGTTAATTTTGTAACATGCAGCATCTGAGGGCTTAATATGTGTTGTATCCAATGCTAGCTGAATACTGCAGGGCTTAATAAATGCAGTGTGTAGTGGAGACACCAGAGGGTCTGATGGAAGACGTGAGAGGAGGAGAAGAAGATGGCGGAAATAGCACATTTTAGTGAAAGAGCAAATCCGGTTCGAACCAACTGCGTGCTTGCTTCCTTCAGTCCGAAGGCAACAATGAACTCCCGTTGTCATGCTGACTCAGTTGTCAGTGACTCACTTTATCAGTCTCAAAATTGTCCAGCATTTCATCAGACCTGGATTACACAATGGGTTTTTCCTTTTCCCCCCTTTTTTTTCCCAATACACTTTTAGTATTAATAGGCCTGTAAATCATCTGATGTTAACATGTTTCCTCATTAACTTCTACTTTTTTAATTATAAGATTAATAATCATACAACTTCCCAAAGAGGGAAGTGCAGTAATCCCAACTTGACTTGAAATTCTCAAGGAAAAACTTTTGTAGTTATGTGACTCTCTCAGTTAAAAATAAGTTAAAGCCTTTTGTTACTTTCCACAGGATATTGGCATAGCTAACGTATGCTCACAATTGTTCAGCTGAGGTATGTGTTCTCTGTTGGGTGTGGAGAGAAAACTTGTATGTGGAAACAGCAGCCAATGTATCAAAGTTGAATTTTTCTCCCCAGCATCACTTTTTTAGGGTTTTTTCTGCAAAAGCCTATTGGAGGAAACACTCAAATGCAGTATATTATCCACTAAAACAGCATACATAAATTATGTGATGTATTTTATGGGTATATTTATCCCTTGAACACAAAAAGACACGTTACCTAAAATGCAAAGTGTGTGATTCTGTACTTAAAAACATCTTCACAGTCTCTGTAGTTTGTGAAAAAATTTAGGTCTATGAGGCTTTATATCTAACTCTGCATATTAGTGCGCTTCACTAGATTCTTTGATTTTAGCACCTATGCTGTTACACAGTTTCAATGAAAGTGATATGAATAAACTAAAAATGTGTAAAAAGTGATGCTGAGTTGGCTGGACAGCAATGCATCTGTTCTAAAATCCAGTGTTTCTAAGTTCAGCCATATTGTCTGCCCTAATTTAACATCTGTATTTTCCACCTGCAGGATAAAATTATTTGTGTTCAATCAAATCAATTTTTTAATCACATATTGAGGGCAAAATATGTGTCTTCAGTTTTTAGTCTTAGAATGTTGGCGATACCTGGAATATGTTCGATGATGTCTTATCCTGGGTTTAATCCCATCCGTCTGTGTTTTGAATCCATCCTGGTGGCTATGAAATGGAAAGCTTCCAAGAGTCTTTGAATAATTTTTTAATTTTGTTCTTCAGTGGTTCTAGTTCTTTGTTGTTAATTAGATCAAACCACATTTCCACTGAGGCTGTAATGGTAGTGTCATCAGCCTGTAATCTGTCAAGTCCCTCTGAAACCTCCTTCAACTGCTTTTGTAAATTTAGTACCTCTCTGTAAAGTTCCTTGCAGAGAAAAATGTGTGCTATTTTTTGATCAAAGTCCTTCTTGTTCTCAGTGCAAATTTCAAGACACTTGTTGATGCAAATGCAGAATCACGTGTTCCTGAGAGGAACACTGAGTGTCTCTGGGAACCAGGGGCACTTTTTCACTCAGGTTACCCTTTTTCACTGGAGTTATCCAGCCTGCTGGTAATAGCAGTTTTGTCTTTAGGCTCTAAAGTACAGGTTGGGAAGAATCTGGCCATTACTTTTCACTTAGTGTGTCTGAAATACAGCACTGAGCAGCCATACATCAGAAGGAGAAGAAATAGTTTTAAACATTCTTGTTTCAAATTTGTTTTTTTCTGTTGAACCAAATAGTAAGGACAGCTTTCTCATGCATTTCTCATTGCTGGATATCTTTGGTAACATTGCACCAATATCTGTGATTTTCATCCTTTTAAATAGCAGTATACAAAGACATACCTTTCATTTTCCATAAACTTGTGGTCATTAGATCATTTGTTGTGTTCATATAGCCAACCTGTACTAATGTCACTGTTCAATGCTGTTACTTTTTCTTTTATTATCCTCCAGCTTTTTCTCTCGGAGATTCTCGTAGTGGGCAGCTGAATTTACAAGTCTCTAAAAGAAATGTTTCAATCATTGCTATTAGTTGCTCCTTTTGTGTTCTACTGAAGGCAACATCATTAAGACAAAATAAGGTTGCATCTGTCTTGTTAAGCAGAGATTTTCTTTACAGCATAATCAACTGGTAAGCTTATTTCTGGGTCTTCAAGACACAAAGGTGTCTAATGTTTAAGAGCATCTAGGAGATTTGGAACACAGATTTAAATCATCATTGCAGCTATGTTTAATAATGATAATGACAGCATTAAAACATCTCACTTTCAGGATCATGAAACTCATCAGAGTCCTGCTTCAGTAGTTTCACTTAAAAGAACCTCTCATCTTGAAGAGTCTACAAAAATGAATTGTCTGCATTTTTTGAGATGGATATGAAGTCATCCTAACTTCTTGAACAATTTTGACAATGCCTACACTATACTGTTAAAGAATTACCTTGGGATTTGGTACTTGTTACTTTCTCCAACTTCTCTTGAAGTCAGATAAATGAATATTTTTATGTGTCTTAACCATTAAGCCCCAGTTTGTTATATTGGTATCTTTAATATTAACAATAAAGCAAGAAGCCTGCAGTCTGGATTTAACAGTTAGGATGGAAAACCTGTGTGAGAGTGCTGGCTTTTGTTAGACTTGTTATAGACTACTCAGAACTGCTTTACTCATGTCACTTTCCTGTTGAGTCTTAGAATGTTTAAATTTCTCATTTGCAGATAGAAAATAGAGCCTGATTTTTCAAGCATCACTTCTTCCTATTCTTTGTTTTTTTCATGTAAACATTTCTAAGTGTCAGATCCTGAATAGTCAGCACTGGACTGTTTCTGTATCTGACATTGTAAATATAGGTAACATGACTCATGGACTCTTTGCCAAACTATATATAAGCAACCCCTGCAGCAAAATGTTATAACATCTTCCCTGGGTCCATTGTGAGGGGCTGAGCAGGTCATCTTTAGTCAAATGTATTTCTGCTTTTGAAACACCTCTAGCTTTGTCTGTCAGCACTTTGTCTCACCAATCACATCTGTGTGAGTTTTGGTTTGGTGTTTACATGGGAGAGCATGGGGAGCACCTCTCTAAAAACCAGTGCAACTCAGATGCTTTCAGTTGCTGAAAAAAGAAAAATATGCTAATTTACCAGTACCATACAACTTGTGCTGCTTTTGTTCATATTTATCATATTTAGTGGTCCTTGATAGTTCATTGCTTTTTTTTGCCTCTGAGGATTTTTTGTTTGTTTGTTTGTTTGTTTGTTTCAGTCTCTCTCACAACTGCAAAGTACTGTGCATCCATGTGCCAGTAGTGTGCAAGGCCAGGTTGGGTGAGGCTTTGAACAACCTAGTCTAGTGAAAGATGTCCCTGCCCAAGGCAGGGGGTTGGAACTGGATGATCTTTAAGGTCCCTTCCAACACAAACCATCCTTTTATTCTATGATCAGCCTCTCTGTGCAATCTCAGCTGTAGTTCTCTTAAATAAAAATCCAGCTATCAGTTTTACAAGTGACTATTTAAACTGTTTATTGATGTTTTCTCCAACATGGAAGTGCATATACTGCTTTAAGAGTGAGAAGGACGTATCGGGTACCGCAGGAAATTCCAAGGAGCTTTCTGTGGGTTGAGAGCATGGCCACAGTGGGAGAAATGTGTAGAGTGGTAACTGTGTGGGATGGTTGGCTCTTTATCCATCAAGTCCTTCCCCGTCCCCAAAGGGATCAGAGCTCTGCTTAGAAATTCCCAGGACTTGATCTAATCTTGAGTGCACGTGAGACGAGCGAGGGCTGAAAGGCTGAGTTAGCAGGGAGGAGTTGGAGAATGAAGGTGCTAAGAGGAGCAGGGTAAAAGCTGCAACTCAGCCAGGGTGTTTTACTGTTCTTTTTTATTACTTGCCACAATCCACTGCCTATCCCAGACATGTGCAGATTCCCATGATAAGCCTAAAGATTGCTGTTGGAAATACTTTTTAGCCCAAGTAGTGTTGCCTAGAAATGTTTTTTGAGCAGAAGGATTTCAGTTCAAAGTAAAACCTGTGATGGTAGGGGTGCTTATGGCTACTCCTGAACACTTGAGCAATTTCTGGCCATTTAATTGTGACAATTGAGTAATTCACGGTACAATGTTTTACTTCCACCTTTATGGTCTGCCTTTGCCACGATTTTCAATCCTCTTCATAGTCTTTATTCTACACTTCCTTTTACCAGTTAGAAAACAATCTTGAAACATCTTCTTTTACTCTAGTAGGAAGTTTTGTTTTTTACTCCTTGAGGAGACTGAGATAACTTTATGCACTTTTCCCTTATTTTATTCCCCATTTTGCCTGTCTCGTTCCTTGATGGCTTTCACTCTTCGATCAATTCCACCAATTTTAATTGGAATTTTTTTCCTGTCTTCTCTTGTGATAAAAAGATATTTTCAAGTAATCTTCTTTAGGCCCAGTGGTAAAAGGGCTGTCTTTGGGAATTTGGACATCTATTTTCCATTAAAATGAGTGGAATGAAGTGTTAGTGTCTGGCAGGGATTTGAACACCTTTGAGCTATTGTGAAGCAAGTATTCTCATTCCTCTGAAAGTGAACTCCTGTTGTAGATAGGAATGGATCATGTTAAGCTTTGAGACCTGTGGATGGCGTAATAACATGAATGTGGATAGAACCTGTAAGTCAGATTTTTGGACTTTCTTTGTCTTGCGCATAACTTTTCTCAGAGGAATAGCCTGTAGTTATCCCAAAGAACTTCCAGCATCATTAAGTACCTAACACTAAAAATCCATAGCAATTGTTATATCTTGTCTGCTCTGGAAAATGATGTAATTTATCACTTATCTTCCTATTTTGAAACAGGGGTCAGATTGAGTTGACTTTTAGCAGTATGGTGAACTGGTGCTTTTGTTCCCTGGTGGTTGACTTCTTGTGCTCCAAAATTACAGCTTTAATTTAGGACGTAAAAAGCTTGTAGCCTGCCTGACTGTGAGGTTCTAATTAAAGATTGCATTAGATGTGAGCTGACACTTGTTTGTTTCCAGTCAGTCTCCTAATACAAGAATTTTTGGATGTGTCAAGTAGTGTTGACTCTGAAGACTATTGTCAGTCATTTCAATGTAGAAACTATTTACTGCTTTACTGTTTTTGGTTTTTTTTTTTCCTCAAGAAATAAGGCAGGAAAAAGAAGAGATAATAATGTTACATAGAGCTTCAGCATTGTCACATTTGATACTTGGAGCCCAGAGTACTGTTTACGTTGAAACAGCAATGTGGAAGAGTAATGCCCCATAAATTCTCTTCATTATAACCCTGTGGCTACTTTTCTCATACCTGTTTTAAAGATGCTTACATGAGCTGCACATGGTGCCTAAACAGGCTGTCTCAGCTCTCATGACTGAGAATAGCTGTGCTGCACCAGGTAACCATTAACAGCTTGCTCACAGTTTGCCCCCATAATCCCATATCTGAGAATCCCCAGTGAATTTTTATGGTACATTGCAGCTTTACTCTGGGAATCCCTAGGAATTTCAGGCTGAAACTCATTTGCTTACTCAGTTGGATGGATGTATGATGTATAGCTCGATATTTATGTGGGGTTTCTATCAGACATGATTTTCTTCCCTTGCTTGGTGCCTGGCCCTCAAATGATTTCCTGAAGCTGGTGAGAATTCCATGTAGCTGTAGTGGTAGTACCTTTGTTTCTGAAACAGAAAGCATAAAGGTATACTGGCATTTATGGTTCTAACATCTGTGATATTATCACAGTGTGTTAAAAACAAATGTCGATGTATTCTGAGACAACAACAGAGACTACTTAAAGTCATTTTTGTATCCTGATTCTTACCAATATTTTGTTGGCTTCAGGACAACTCAACAAATGGAACAGTAGGACAGCAAAGTATCAGTTAATATAAAGTTATCTTTATTCCAACTTCTGTTTATTTTGCTGAGTTTTTTTGTTGCATATTATCAAATGGTTTCACAATATGACCTCTGACTTTGAAACAAAACAAATTAAGTGTTAGTTAGTACTGATTAGTGCAATGTTAACATTGATTCTTTATTTACTCAAAAATCAGGAAATTAACGTTCCTCTGACAAACTTAATTATGCCTAATTGCACAGATATTACAAAGGGGATCTCTCATTATATAATCATAGATAATCCTGGTAGCAATAAAAAATCTTACAGTCCTAGCTAATATTTGCAAAGAAAGTTATAGAAGAGGAGCCCTCTGACCATAAAAATAGTATCTGACTTGGGCCTGTTACAAAACCTGACTGAAGAGTGGCATTGAAGTTGGTACACTTTGTTTCTATTATATCATTTTGAAAATATTATGTCACCTTGTTCTGTATGTTCTAGTTCTATAATGAAAGGCCCTTTTGTTCAAACACAGGCAAAATAAAAGAGTTGTTTGTCTATAGGATACCAAAGCTCATTTCTGCCAGACTTACACCACCACTAACCTTGCTAGATCTTCCAATTTTTGACAGGTTTGATTGAGAGAAAGGTTCTTATCTCTGTTCTTGTGTAAAATAAGACCTGAGGCTTAATTTTCAGTTATAACAACTTTTTGCTTTTAATTTCTTTGGCTTTAAATAATAAACTCTCTCATTTATTCCTTTCAAAATGAACTTCAATTAATACTTCAGGAAAAGAATTGCACCTCTAAGTGTGTCCTTTAAAACAGCTGAGCAAACTGTGTTCACTTTATCAAAACATATTCTCCTTTAGGCTAAAACTAAAGGACTAATTGGACCCAGTCTAGTTTTTCTAATAGAGCTTAGCTTACATAAAGAGAAAAAAAAAAAAAAGGGAAAAAAAAAAGAGACCAGGACATTCCTTTTCTTTATTACATCTAGTGCATTTTGGTTCTTTACTCTTCAGAAACATCTTTGATTAAATGTTTCAAAGCCAAAAAATCCTGCCCACATACACACAAATATAATCCTGAGGTGGTCTGCACATAATCAAGGTTTGTGAATGTGAGACCTTCTTACCTATTTTACCTATAGTTGGTAGCACTGCTTTTAGTAAAAAGGTTACATCCTTACTAGTGTTTCCTGTGTGTTTGATACAGGGCTCAGCAGTTGTTTGCTGTTGGAGTGGGCTTCTGAGGCTATCAAAGACAAATCTTTCCATTACTTTACTGAATGGCCTCACAATGTTTAGTTAGCCCTGCAACAGAATCAGGCACATTTTGTACTCACAGGTCAGAGCCATGTGGCCTAAATGCCCCTAAGTCCCTGGGCTTTATGTTTTCTGTTAGCTGGCAGTGGGATTCTAGGGGTGCATATCCAGAAACACTAAGCACAGGGACTTAGCAGGAATTTGGGTCAGCTGACAATGGGTGCCACGGTGAAATTTTGGGATGAACTGCTTCTAAGTGAGAAACAAGCCGAAGAGGTTTGAGTGAAAGTCCAGCTTTTTCAGTAACTTACAACTTCAGTTTGCCTGGTAAAAGAATTGTTTTAACCTTGCCTAGAATAGATGGAGAAAAATCTTATAGAGGAACTTTCTCACTGTATGATTGTATTTGAGGAAAATAATCCTATATCCATTGAAGGGATGTCAGGGTGAAGTACTATTCATATTAGATGAATAATGCCACTTAGTGTTGCTTCTTTCAAATATTACAGCATTATTGTACATACTATGATATTGTTTTTTTGGTCATACATCCTTAGCTTTAAGAAAATACATAAAGAAATTTCTAGTTTTAATAATTTCATTTAAAAAGCTTTAAAAATGCTACTGATCATAACAGAGATTAAAAAAAAATCCCTGGCTTTTAAGAGAATCACATAACTTTTAGAGCCTATTGAAGAGTTTTTGAATGTTTGAAATTTCAACACTCTTCTTTTTTTTTTTCTGTAGAGAAGTTTTTGTCCACTTCATATATAGTCAATAAATGTTCAAGTATGAAATTTCCATCTTCATACCTCTGATACACTTACATTACATTTTTGGTTTTATTTTTCAAGAAATGGCTATTCATTTGGGGGACAGTATTCTCAGATGTGATATTCTAAACTAAGAGATAATTACCTCTTGAATGAGTAGCATCTTTGAAAATGCTGACAAAAATATTTTCCAGGTAGAATGGATTCATGCTGATAGGCTTATGAAAGTATTCAATTGCACCCAGAGGGTAAAATAACAGCTTCCAAAATATTGCTAGTGATGTGTCTCACTTATTTCCCCCATCTAGATCTTCATTCACAATGAACTTAGTGTATCTCAACTGCTATGACAATCACTAGAGTTGCAGAAGTTTGTGTTGGTTTGTTTGCAGTTTTCCCCCTACTATTTAAACAAAGTAAAAGTAGAAATGCTGGCCACCTTGAGCTTCAGAATTTTCACTTCTGAAATCATTATGACAGCAATCAATAGTCTGCATACTCCTTAACTTTCTGCGGCAACACTAGAAATCTTTCTTGGTTGTCCTGGTTATCTGGCAGAAGAGAGTGATGAATGTGCATCCTGATTTGTTTGTTACCAAAACTCCTTTCATGTGATAAAACTACTTTTTACTATTTGTTGTTAAATTTGGGATGGATTCAGTGTGAATTTTCATAAGTAATTAATCAAATTTCTATTCCTTAAATGTTGGCTGAACTGGAACATGTGTCTGTAGTGGAATCAGAAGTAACCTTTGGGAACCCTATAGTTATATAATAGAGGGTGCACCCCCTACAATGCAGTGGGCTATGTAACAAGATCTGACTTCATTGTAACTGCCCAGCTTGCATGAGGGCCTGGCATGTTAGCTCAACAGCTAAATTGGTCACTAATGGCCTGCCCATGCAAATAAAGGCAGAATCCCAGCACCCTGTAAGTGGAGAGGATGAACATATATGTATAGCCAAGGCTACAGATAACTGCAGCTTGTTAGGAGTTAAATGATTGCAACACAATCTACACAGAAAGCTGAATTAGCTTTCCAGGGCAGAAAGCTAATAACATATGGACATCCCAAGCTCGTGTGCATGTATGTGTAAAGGCTTTTTGTATGGTTGTGGTTTTTGAATTGGAAAGTGATATGTTGGTATGATACTGTCTTCTGGAGTTGATGAGGACTCTCAGTCCCTGTAGGTGGTGATTGATATACACCAGTGTTGATGAATATAAAAGCAAGGGATTGGCCTTGCTGGGACAAAAATTGTTATGTTGTGAGATCTTGCTCTCACAATTCACTGATGTAGCAGTAACATTTGCCCAACACAGCATTAGAGAAATGTATGACATGGGATGATTATGCAACAGAAACACCATGTTGCCACCTTAATGCAGGGTGGCCTGGGGGAACAGTCATTATGCAAAGTGTTCCTCCACTGAAGTACAGGTAGTGTCATCACAAAGGAAAGTGGGTATTTGGTACACACTACTTGCACACAGATTTACACAAATCTATTTAAACTGTTGGAGACATGTCAGCTTTGCTTCTGGTTTATTATTCAGGACATTCTGAGATTAAAAAAAAACCCCAAAACAATAGAAAAGCCAGTTCTGGTTCAGTAAGTGCATCCCAGTCTTGTCAATCAGCTGGGCTGTCTGAGAGTCTGATCCATAGAGGCTTCTTAGACTGAACTTCTGATCAGCAAAGGCTAACATCCCAATTCCACTTTCTGTTCTCAAAAGGGTGATTACCTTTTTCCATTTTTTTTTTGCTATCTGTTAAATGAGACTGACAGTAGTTTTGTTGCCAAAAGAAGTTGTGAGATTTGATTTTTTTATGATTACGTGCACCTGAAATATGGTATGATGGACCAAAGTTGCTATATTAAAGGAAAGTATTACTTATTTGGAGGTCTGGCACTAAGTAGTGACTGCTGAGATGGGAGAACAATTGAGATTCTTTGCATATTGAAAGGCACCAGAAGTGCACTGAATTTCCCCTTTCCTGTCCTCAGCATCATCACCAGTAAATCCGCAGGAATAAAGAGCTTTGTGTGGTCCTTCTACGTTTTTCGTTGGCCCCTGCTGATGTAAATCAAACATACTGTCCTCCTGTTATCTTCAGGTTTAAAAAACCTATTTTTAATCACTTCATACAGGTATCTAATTTGAATCAGCCTGCCACACTGCAGGACTCTTGAGCTTTTTTAATTGGCATCTCTCTCATTACATTTGCACAAAGTTGCAGAGACACTGCAGGACACCAGTAGAGACATGTGAATCACCAATCCTGTTGGGCTGGCAACAAGATGGTGTGATACACCAGGGGAGTCTCAGAGACCCGTGGATGTGGTTAGGGGGACAGAGTGGAAGCAATCAAGTTCAGACATGTTGCTGTGACTGTTTCTAGATCCTGCCTATACCATCTGAAACGGAACTGTCACGGAAGCTTGCCTGGGATTTTTAACAGTAGTATGGTGTTAAACCAGCCTGGTTTCTAGGAACAGTTCCTGGGATTCTGGTAATGCAGAGCTCCCTGAAGGTTTTAATGGAAATGTCGTAGGGCAAATATGTGAAGTACATCAAAACCAGTGTTTTAGCCCATTACAGGGATAGGCAAGGCACCCAACCAGTTCATGGAGTCTGTCTTACTTAAATTTCTTCAGCATTTGAAAATCAACCCTTAGGTATCTGCTAAGAGGCTAAATTTTTTTTTTTTTTTTTTTTTTTTTTTTTTTTTTTTTTTTTTCCTGAAGGAAGTAGCTCTTATCCTCAGACATGTTTACATGATGCCGTGACTCCTTTTCCAGTTTTGGCTGCCAACAAGATATGTCTAAACTTAGCATGTTGGTGTGCCTGGAGACATAAAGTGGAGAGGAGAGACTAAAGCAGTCTAGAATATGTTATTTGGCACTGAAGTACCTTCCTTCCCTCTCAGTCCGTCCTTAAGAATCTTGTCATTTGCAACAAAGTCTTTCACAGTTCTGGTGGGCACTGTGGTTTTCCCTATCTTCCCATTGCTCCAGAAAATCAGGGCTCTGCAGCTCTCTGGCAGAACTGGAGATGGGTGCTCCAGCTGCACCAAACATGCCAATCTTTCACCTGCCTTTACGGTGCAAGTAATTTTTTTTCATTCTTTTGGAGGCTTTGCTAGAGGGGTTAGGGCTCTTTTGCCTCCCTAATGTCAGTTGCTAGAAACTAACTCTGAACTGAGAAGACAAGTTTGCAGAAAAGGAAAAGCAGGAGCATCGTCTACCAGGTAGACCAGCATTGCTTGTTCTTGCATTCAGGATGGATAATGCATCATTTTACTGAGCCAGCCAGGAGCCCTCTGTTCCAGCCTCTTTCTCGTGGGGTGACATTGTGTGTGGCTTAACCAAAATTTGATGTCTCTGCCGTGGGAGTTGTACAATCCTGGCACATGACAAGGCTTGCTTGCCTGTTGTGCTGCATGGCCAAGCTGTGTGACTGCCACACAGGCCCTCACTGTCACACAGCAGGTCTGTGTCCAGTCCTGTGACAGAGCTGAAAGCTGCCAGCAGCCACACGTTCTCCTTCTGCTTCTTGCAAATGATCCAAGTGCATAGCCATTAACCTCCTCATATAATGGAGAGGAGGAATTGCAGGCCCACAGGAGTGTGGTGTGGTGGTGAGCAAGCTTTCATTGAGTATTTTGAATCAAGCAAATGGGCAGTTTTATGGCAAAACGTTAAATCAGAATTCTCCATTCAAATCACACCTCTCAGGATTTTTTAAAAACGGTTTAGATGGACTAAATGATTAATAAGACAACCCAGAATTGAGCCATTGATGGTTAGGATCTAAGTCTAAAAAAGACTTTCAGGCAAGGAACCAGTTGTGCAAATCACATCTTGTGGGTTTTTTCCTTCAGGTCAAACATATATTTGGATTTTATTAAGATTATGGTTAATTTGATTAATTTCTGATTGAAGGCCAAAACTAGCTTAAGTTGGAATCTACTCCATATTTGCTTTCCAACAGTCTTGAGGTTTGAAAGTGTTTGGTTTAGTTCTATAGTTCTATGAGTACACAAACCCCATGCGACTTTGGAAGGGGTGGCTTTGGGTTCCAGTTTGGGTCTGGCCCTAAGCATTGTACTAAGTGAGTGGAACTGGGCTCAGTTCTAGTGTTCTTACTGAGATTCAGACTTGCTCAAAACATGAGGAAATTTGGCCTGTTACCCTGGCTCAGATGCATGTATGACATCTCTAGAAAGTTAGAGAAAAGTTAAGGATCTAGGTGCCTTCCAACTTACAGGTTTTGGATTTGGATCAATTGCAAGTCTGAACATTTTTCAAACTGTAGTGTTTCTGACTCAGTTTGCCGATTTCAATCTGAATGTCTTACATTTGAAGGGTTCAAGTGTGTTTTTCTATGCAAAGTTGGTACATTTTATATATCTCTTCAGATATGTATCTGTAAGATTGGTAGGACAAAGGAATTAATGTTAGTTGGGGTCATATATTTCAGGCTGCTAAGAACTTCTCACATCTGATATCCTCATTTTGGTGTAGACCTGGTTTTTAAATTTTAAATTTCAGAGACTATTCCTATTATTTGAACTGAATATGAGGATATGAAAACTTGTGATTTTCATCAGCTGGCTTTGATACAAGTCCCCTTGACAAAGTATTTATTTTTTTCCCATAATATTTGCCATCGTAAAACTCTGAGAGATGCCAGGCCAAGATGGGAAGGCTCTTCACATATTTACAGTACCATCTACTCATGGAACTACAGTTGAGTCTGTTTTACAGATGGAAAAACTGAGGCAATGACTGCTGAATTGGTACTTACACAGCCAGATCGAGTTACCACAGTTAGAAGCAAAGTCTACAAATGCCCCTTCTGCTTTCCTGACCCTACATACCCTTCAATAAGGTGATTATGGTCATAAAGTCCAGAGAAGAAAATATGTAATATAACTAAATTTTTGTAATATATATTTAGAGTAACCTGGAGAGCTGTCTCTACATATGCCAGGTGTGTATGTAGCTAAATATTACAGAAGGAGTTGAACTAAGTCATCTATTAGAGCTTTTTACTCTTCATATTTTACCCTAAGGTAAGAGAGGCTGTGTTTTGATGAAAAAACTAATGAAAATTAACCTTTTGAAATAAATTACTTAATCCTTCTGTATTTACTGTACATCTGGATAAAACCATAATGTTTATGAGCGAAATACAAAAATGTGTACCAGTGAACAAAACTAATCAAATTCACCAGTCACCAGGCTGGTTAATATTATAAAGACTCTGTGAATCATGAATATCCAGCCAGCCTGAGGGTACAAATCCATGAATCTAGGGAGTTTACCTGTCTCTTTTAGTCAGCAGACTATCCCTTTTCCATCACTACAATTTAGGCATATATTGCCTAATAATAAATGTGATAATAAAAATGTAGTTTGGGAAGCAGGATGTTGTAATAGAGCTTTAGATCAAAAGTGAGATTCATTTTACTTAATTTAGCCAACTACAAGCTAGCTGCTTAGCCTAATCTAGTTGTGTAGGCTCCCTCTTTGGTGGGGAGACAGAGAAAGCTGGGATGAATTGCGTTTGGGAGGTGCCTGTCTCTCCACTGACAACAGAGGGAGCCTACTCAACTGGCTTAGACAGGACACTTAACTTTTAGGTGGGTATGAGTTACTCCAGGAGAAGTCTGTTTTGCTTCAGGAGATTTGAGTTCTCATCTGTTTTTCTACTGATTTACAGCATAACCTTGGTAATATCACTTAATTTTTTTTTTTTTGGACCTAGTATCTCCACCTAAAAAATACCCTATGGATAAAGTTCTTAAAGAGCATTTGCCAAGGATGAAATACAGGTGCAAAATGTTTTTTTCCCTGGTCTTCCTTTTTTGACATGTCTGTAGTTGTCATTAAAATAAATAGAATTTTTGCGTGATGAGAAGCAGAGCTGAGTGAAAATTATTTTAGAAGCAGCATACATCTTCTTTGGATGTGACAGAATATTGTAAAAATAAAAATATAGTAACTGGTTCCATGTATTGTTTCTCCTATCTTTGCTTCTCCTTTGCACCTTCCACCACTCGTCCGTCCCCTCTCCTCCCCCCAGCAAAAATATATAGGGAGAGGGGAGAACATTCTTCAGATTAGACCTGTATTTTAAATAACCTTGGCCTGTTTGCAACTGGGAAAATGTTTTTTTTACTTGAGAGATTTATTTCTGTCCTTGTAACACCATGTACTATATGCATTGCACCTGTTCAGACATAAGCACAGCACATTATTATAGCTGTAGGGGCAGAAGCTTCCCAATATATATTTTTTGAAAGGAGGGAATGCTGGGGAGAATAGCCCTCTCTTTTCAATTGTTTACTGAGCAGTCTCTTAGGAAGACTTCTTCCTCATCAAGATCAATTTTCCCTGCTCCCCTATTGTCTGGGGAAACCTATCTCCAGGAGCGTCTTTCTTGAAAGATCTCATGACTTTAAAATCATCAGTGGGCTTTGTGTAGTCTGCCTGTCAAAAGAGATATGTTTACACCTTCCCTGCATGTGTTAGAGCTATAAGGTTACGGAGCAGAATGGCTGATACGTTTCGGCGCTCCATGCTAATATGCACAAAAAATGTATTTATGATAATCATATGGACTGTCTGAAACAATGCATTCCAACCTCCTGTAACATAAATAAGAAAGGTGGAGCCAGCCGGCACCGAAGTGTTTATTTGCCAGCAATGCCGCTCAGCCCCGTATACCTTTGCTACGCTGCCTCAGCCTGGCAGTATTGAACCTGTTGCTGCATTAGCCGAGTTGTATTTTGCTAGATAGGGGAAGGAGGGTTGTCTGCTGTCTGGTAGGAGGGCTTTGTCTGTGTGCGCCTTTCTCTCTCTCCCTCTCTCGCTCTCCCTGTCTCTCGCACTCTCGCTCGCTCTCGCTCGCTCTCTCTCGCTCGCTCTCCCTTTCCCGTCTCTGTGGCTTGTAAGGTAGGTTGCAGTGTGTGTATATACACAACATCAAGAGCAGGAAAATGGACTCATTAGGGAGGCAGGCAGTCATTACCACTCACACTGTACTTCCAGGGAGACAGCGACTATGAGGAGACAAACTGAGGACTGGGGAACAAGGTAGGCCAGTCAACTTTTATAAAACATAAAAGAATAAAGCCTCTACTCTCCTTAAACCACCACCAGTTATTTATTTCCCCCCCCCCCCGCCCCCCCCTCGATTTTTAATTTAGAGATGTAAGTTTGCCAGACCTATTTGCTAGCTTAAAATTCGGAACATCTATAGAAGGCCTTACCCTCTACAAATGTTCCCCCCCCCCCGACTTATTTAAGGGTGTGCCCCCTTATGATTCACTTTAATTACTTTTTTTTTAATCATGAAGGAAACAAATACGTTTGTTTTCCAACACTAGTTCCAAGTAAATCAATATCTTTCACTCTTTTAAAACAGCTCTCTCCGTATGTTTGTGGGTCTCTCTGCCTTTTCTTTTCTGTTTATGCAGTTCCATCTGTCCGTCCATATATCATGTTTTCCTTATTTACTGCTAAACGGGGGTTTATTAGTATTTGCCAATGACTTTTAACTGTAATGCCGGTGACCAGGGTTAACTGTGACTCTCGTTCTTTGTTTTCTATATATATGCACACTGTAAGTTTAAAGTCCATGCCTGGCATACAGTAAATAAAAGCAAAAAAAGAGAAAGCAGGTTCCACTCTTTCTGACAGGATTTTTATTCAGAGATTTTGCTGTTTATCTGTTTTGGTGTGGGGGCAGAGTGGGTTAATTTTGGTTATTGTACATGTACTTTTTCCTCCTGGATATTTTTAACATCTATTTTTCATTATTAGTGTTTTTGCAGTTTCCTTTGCTAGGAAGAAAGGAGACATATATTCTAACTTTTATGCTGCTGATCTAATGTAACATTATGGAGGCATCACTGGGTTAATAAGAATTCAAACTTTCTAAGAGGGAGTTTGTATCCTTGGCTGCCCCCCACCCTCCCACTTTATGCATGGTTATGCTTGTGTTTCCGTGTGTACTGACGGGGAAGGGAGGGGGGAAGGGAATAGATATTTTTTACAGTGGTGGCAAATTATGAAATCTATCGAGCCATTTTGTCCAGAAATAGTAACTATTTATTTACCATTTTTCATTCCAAAAATATGCTGCTTATTTGTATTTTCAAACATTGAAGCTTTTCTCTGAATTGATTTTTTTTACTTCTTTTTTTTTTTTTTTTTTTTCTGGGGAGGGATTTGTGAATGCATTTCATAGCCCATTTAGCATTGTCGAGTTTTTGGAGCCCAGATTTATCATGGGTTCTAAAGACTGCTTAAACTGATCCATTTGAAATGGTCTTTTTATCTGAGCTCTTGTCATTTCTGTTGGAGAGTAAAACTGCTACTCTGTTGGTAACAAAAAAAAAGAAAAAAAGGAAAGAAAAAAGAGAAGGGATAGTGGAAGTGAGTTACATAAAGTGTTCTGGAGAATCCTAAGTAATTATATAAAATGGACGCTGATCGCTGGAGATCTCTGAACACTAACAATCACCTTTTTTAATAGAAAATTATTTATTTAACAGCAAGAGGCGGACTTCTTCAAAACATGCATTAGGCCTTCCTTTTAGCACAAAGAAGTCCATAATGCAATATTCCTAACCCACCTGAGACTGCCTAGGAGATTCTCCAAAACCTTCAAATCCTTTGAAATGTTTCTTAAAAATCCATTATTTTGCAGCCAGAAAGAACTTTTGCTGCCAACAGGTTTTTTTGCTGTTGTTTGGTGGGTTTTTTTAGCTGTCCTTTAACTTACGAGTCCCCATTTCTACAGAAGTGCCTCCTCGCTGAACAAACTAAGTTAATTGAAATCCAAAGCAGGAGATCTATTCACTGGCACTGTAACTACAGAAACTACTTGCTCCATTTCATTAGCAGCTTTTCCAGAGCATGAGTGAAACTTTTCAAGGTTTTATATATCATTGTGCCAAAATTTGGTGGCTTGTCTCTTAGCTGGGGAGGGACATTTATTGCTTACTATTTTTTTTTCCTCCTTATTTTCATTCAAACTTTTAAACTTAATATTTTGTTGATAGACTTTTAATATGTATGTTGCTCTAAATGACCTGTTAACTGTAGCAAGGTATTTCCTCCTCTCCTAAAGTTTGAATCTCAGGCTTTGAAAACTCAGATTGGTCGTAGAGGGGATGCTGAAGTTATGCCAAATACAATGTAGAGGTCTTAAAGGTGGATTTGCTGATGCCTCTAGATGGTGGTCAGCCTGGAGTGGGGCAGCAGGAGTGTTTGCAGCTGTCCTGCTCGTGGTGGGATGGGTGAGGGGTTTGCAGGCACCTGTCATTTTCTCCTGCACCAGTGCAGGTGTATGTTCCTCAACAGCCCAGGTTTTTTGTAGGGGGGGCACATGGACCTGTCCTCAGGTCCTTGTGCATGTACTTTTAGCAGAAGCCCAGGCTCATCTGAACATTTTGAAAAACTTTAAAAATGACTACGAGATACCGCTTGATTTTATAAAAACTCCAGGCCAGAAGAATTCAAGCAGAGAAAGAGAGTCACAATAGCAGGAACATTTTTTCATTATCCGGTAAGATTTCTTTCTAATAGTAAAATCTTTTTCACTAGGAGGATGTAATTTTTCTTGAGCCCCAACTATATTCTATCAAAAAAAAAAAGAGAAAAACCAAAACAAACAAAAAACAAACAAACAAAAAACAAACCCAAACAAAACAAATCTTAGCTCTTTCAATAGCACAAAGTCCGTTTGCAATCTGGATACAGCAACAAAGGGTAAAGTATGCCTGAGTAAACTTAAATCCAGCATATGGTGATGTAGCTGGAACTCGGGGAATGCCAAGCCCGTTGGCCAGGGAGGTAGGGCCAGGTTTGCTGGCGCGGGGCAGCGCGGGGTGCTCGGGGTGCCCTGCCCGCAGCCCGGGCAGCTGTGCAGGGCAGAGCTGGCGCTGCTCGTTGGGTCACACTGTGCTTTATTTTAGTGTTGGAGCAGACAGTTATCTAACACACCCACATGAGGAAGTGCTCTGGAGCAGTTATTTCATGCCTTGCCATGCCCTGTAGCTAGAGCAATTTTGGGCTGAATGGCGTGTGTATGTGCCGCTCTCACTCCTGGGAGACGAGAAGCAGTGCTGTTGGGGTTTTTGTGTGTATGATTTTGTGCTGGGGTTTTGTTGTTTTGTTGTTTAGGGGTTTTTTTGGGTTTTTTTTGTTTTTTTTTTTGTTTTGTTTTGTTTTGTTTTTTGTTTTTTGTTTTTTCCTTTGTTGGTTTTGTTTTTTTTTTTTAACAGGACCAAAGATGGGATATAAGACAGTTAAATCCAAATACCAAGAAAATACCATGTAAAATTACTTTTAATAGTGGAGGATGTTGTTTTTCTCTTAAAGGAGGAAAAAATATCCATCTTGTTTATTTTGATAAAGACAGTTGTAGCAATTTCCTGAGTTGAATATATCATTATTATAAATATTACTCACAGTTTTCCTATTTTCACATTTTCTTCATAGGCCCAGCTTATTCATAAGGGAAACCAGCTGCAGAATATTAAAAAAATGTAATATTATTTATATAAAACTTTGATGTAAATAGGGAATAGTGTCCCCTGCTAGAGAATTCTGTGGGATGGCTTACAAATCCCATTCAAGAGAGATTACAGTCTTAGATAAATTGTTACTTAAATCGTTTCAAGAAAACCTTGCTCATTTTTGCAGACCATATGAGGTTTTAAGCAGAATAATCTGAATAGAAGTTCTGTTTAGAAATTGATGGCATGCTGTGGCCTTATAGATTTCAGTTGGTTTCACTCCAGTCTGTTTTTATAGGACTTCTTTAAACTGCGATCTGTATGGTAAAGAGCTTCTGCTGAAAGAGATTCATAAATGTTAATGGGAATTTAAAGACTGAAATTTAACTTCATGTTACTTATATTTTTTTTAACAAAACTTTTAGAAAATCCAAATCCTTTATAAAAGTGTTGGGTTTTTTTTTAACTGAAACAATGCACTGGAAATAGTTACTATTAAAGAATAACTTGTTCCCTCTGAAGGGTCTGACATTCACACTGTGGTGCAGAGGGAAAATGATGGCAAAACACAGTGAAACGGACTTCTCTGTTCTGGTTAGTTTGGTCCAAGAAAATTTTAGAAAGTGAACAAACTGTGAAAAATAACTTGGCTTTTTAACAATTTATCAATGCCAGTTTTCTCTTGGTGAAAAGTAGTGTTTGACCATACACCAAATTTTAAGATACTTTTGTAAGATCTGTGCTGTTTTAACTTGAAAAGATTTTTGCAGATGTATTAAACTTTCAGTGAGGAGTAAATAAAGGAAAAGGCTTTTGTCCAGGTGGTTTTTCCTTTGATAGTGCTGACTATATTCTTGGTTAGTATTTATTATAAAAGTTAATGTTTAGTTCTAACGGCACGGATCCAATTCTCCTCTAATACGAGCATTTCAGAATGACTACTGCTTATGTCTTTCATGTTTTCTTACACTTCTGTACTTAATCCTCCGGCACTGTCGACTGCTATGACGGCATTTTGCCTGCCCAGTGCTAGTGAGAGTTCTGTTTGCAGATGGGTCTTGTAAAATGGTCACCAGAGGCACAGGGCCATGTGCCACCTCCTCTTCCATAGCTGCTGGGACAGCCAGGGCTGCCGGTGCCACAGGGCAGGTTGCTACACATCCCTGAGGTTTGCAAGAGCAAAGAATTCTGTTCAGCTTTTACCCCGTGCAGGGAAGACTGTATGTTGAAGTAGATGGAATACAGGAATGGGAAATTGGGCTAATGGGATAAAGCTGCCTTTAACGAAAAGAAAACACACACATTTTCTCCAAAGCCAACAGCTGGCTGTTGGCTTTGGAGAAATGAGTGTGGAGGGTCCCAGGTTGTTTGAGGGGGCAGATGATCACCTCCCAGAGAAGCAAGCCGCTGGCTGAGTTGGCACTCGGTGGCATTACGGGAGGAAAGGCCACGGACTATTCCAGAACAAAGGCTAAAATCCTTTCATGCCAAGAATGGCCTCATCCCATCAGTGACAACCTGCCCTGCCAGCCTCATGGAGGGTGGATTTGCAGCTTGTGCTGTACTTACTGTTCTCAGGCACTGCTGCTCAAGATCTTTGATGGCAGATAGGGACTCTAACACAAACTAGTCCTACCTAATCAAACCCTAGCAGTGTCTGTAGGACTTCCTTCTTCAATACCTCGTGCCATAGTTCTCTCCTTGTGCTTTTCTGC
Source organism: Agelaius tricolor (assembly GCF_023055355.1). Lineage (NCBI taxonomy): Eukaryota > Metazoa > Chordata > Aves > Passeriformes > Icteridae > Agelaius > Agelaius tricolor. Next base: position 26,429,641 of record NW_027269269.1, read on the forward strand.
AGCGGGTGGACACAGGTCACTAGGCAATATTTTATGTCCAGTTTGCACAGGTATAAATGACAGTACCAGAGGTGCACCAGAATCTGTAGGGTTTTCCAGAATCTTTGAGCTACTATCTAACAGTGGTTATGAAAGTCGGAATTAAAACCAGTTGGTAACTACAGCAAAGAAGAAAGGAAACCTGAATAGGCAGTGCTTCCAACCCTCTGCAGAGCACTTACTGGAAATCCTTCTCAGACATGGTACCATTCTGTAAGTTACACCTGTAGATGACCTCTTAATGTTACACTATCAGAGTGGATTTATCTCGAGGTTATGGTAGAGCTAAAAATGCAAGCAGGTATAGTGTGTCATTTGATTTGGAGGTAAATATAGCATGGGAATGACTGATTTTCCTTTTTTTTTCTCCTTCTCAACTAAAAGACATGCTTTTAATATCTTATTTTTAAGATCATCAGTAGCTGTGTGATGAATCCCTTGAGGATACAAAAGTAAGACTAGGAAAGTTGTGTTATGGACTTCAGAGTTGTCCTTTCAGCTGACTGAAAGTTAATTATTGATTTTAATTTCCTCCCTAGAGATCCATATGCCTCTCTTTCTGACTAGAAAGTTAGTGGTCACAGTGCAGGAATGTGAAAGTAATTGTCATGTGGCAGTGCAAGATTTCATGGGCAGGATGTCAGGAATGTGTAAGATGGAGGTTGACATGGGGAGAAAAGTGAAGAAAGACAACTAGGTAAAAGCTTGTGTCCACTGTCATTTTATGTGGGTTGGATGTGGAGCCTGCTATTCTCCATGGCTCTGGCTCCTGAACTCCCAGCAATCTGAGAGCTAAGTGAGTCACAGGCATTAGTGACAGAGGAATGCTGAGAATAAAAACAAAACAACAACAAAAAAGACAACCAAAAAATCTCATTGTTTAGGCACAAACACAAGAAAACCATGTTTAATTGCTGATGTGCTCCCTCTGCTGGTTCTCTAAAACTAACAAATGCTATTCCCAGGAGGCCGGGCCACACCCTCTGGGACACTGCCTGACAAAAATTGTGCCAAATGAATGGCTTTGAGCTCTCTTGCAACGAGCAGTAGTAACAGCAAAAGAAGTCTTCTGATGAAGAGTGTTAAAGCCTTGGATACCAGGCATGACTACTGAGAGGTCATGAAATGTTCAGTCTGTAATTCAGCCTTTTTTTCCCCAGCCTTACATTTGATAGGTGTTCCTTTTCCTATGATTTCCCAAAGTTTGTATTTTCTGTTGTGCTGTGGCTGCTTCTAGGATTTTTCTCATCTGAAGGTGTTTTATCAAAATCATCTCATTGATGATTTTAGTTTCAATTTTAATGTGTGTAGTGTCTGAAGAAGCTCTAATGTAGCTTAGGCTTTGGCAGCTTCCAGTTCTTTCTGTCACTGTCAGTTAAATATGCTCGTCAGCTTTATACTGTTGTGCCCACTTCATCCTGTCCTTTGGCTTGAATACTGGCTGTTTTTTCAGGATACTCTTGAACATCCTTCCTCGTTGTGATGAATCTGTATTTCTTTTCCAAACATAGACTGAATTGTTTAATATATTCCCTACACAGCATATTTCCCCAGTAGATAAGTTTTTTAAATCCAGCATTTTGTGCTTTTATGCTATGAAAAAAATGTCTGAGTCCTGGGTAAGATTGAGTACTGAAGAGAAAAAAAAACTGGAAAAAGCTGAATTAATTTCCACAGAATATTTTGAATGTGTGGAAGATTTCTGACATAGTAGTTATTCAATAAAAGATGGTCCTGTGTTTCCCATATTTCCCACCTATGTGGACTGTCATGAAAAAGAGCTTCATCTTGCAGCCATTGACACACTAGTGGGAATCAGCTGTGCAAAACTGTTGCAGGACTGGGCTCAAGTTTTCCTTGGAGAGTAATGAAAAGTTTCCTTTCTGCAAGTCTCGTGTTTCCCATCTAGGTGACTGCTTATTAAATCTTTATCCAGTAGGGACAATAAACCAAACAGCCTGGTGGGTAGCTAATTGTCTGGAGTGACTCAAACCACGTATAAATCTCATTTGTACTCACTACGTTGACTCTCTCTGGCGTTGTCGCTCTCTCAAGTGTTTATTCATTTTGAGACATCTAGAATGCAATGCAAAGGAAAGGATCCCTGGTCCTTGTATCTGAGAGTCTCAGTAAAGATACTCCTTTATTTCCCTTTCACAGGCCCTGCAGTTTGGGATCCCATCCTTCTGGAGCCTAGTGCAGGGTACTGGCCCCCCATGTGGGCAGTCACAGCAGTGAGACATCATCACCCTCCTCTCACCAGGTCCCAGGATGGGAAGAATTGAAGCAGGGTTTGGCATCTCTGTGATAGCCTGCCGTCCTCCTGTACCTGCTCTGGGGATAAATAGAGAGTACTGTGCCTGGGGCTACCAATCTGGCACCTTTTGCTGGTGCTAAACTAATACAAGTGATTAGAAGCGACATGAAGGCCCACCCCGTCCTGGCGGACCATTTGGAATCCAAGCCTGGTTTTATAATTTCCAGCATTTCATAAAAAAGCTGCTTTTATTTTCCTCTCCAAGCCATGGCCAAGTTTGGAAAGCTTCAAAGCTTGCTCCAATTGGATAGAAAAAGTGTTTTTAAGATGATGATATATCCTAAAAGAGCTGGTTCCTTCTTGACTATATCAGCCTCAAATCATTTATCCACCAAGTCAGTCAGGCTCATCCTAAAACATTTCACTGCTGTGAAAGCAGCTGCTCCTGAATGAGATTAAAAGCCAGTTGTGCTTTTGCAGTACAGTCAGCTATGCACAACTTTGTGTTGGACAAGAGAAAGCTCAGTTATTTTTCCCTAGTGCTGGGCATTTCTGGATTCTCAAATTAACTTGCTCTTTCTGCTAGTCTCTGAGTCCTTTTTTACAGGGGACTAGATCCCAATCCAAGCTTTTCTTAATACTTTGGTAGACAGACTTTTTTCCCAATGTGTTTACAGGGATCTTAAATATTTTTGTAAGCACGAAGTCATAGTGCAGTATCAGTTTCTGAAAGCAGATAGAAGGGTGCTAGCTATAGCTGTGCTAGCTATAGCTGTACGAGCAAGTTTAATCCTTCCTTCTTGAGTTTGTGCCTTGTTATCACCTGAAGTGTATTGCAACTTCTTTCTTTACTCTAATGGCTTACTTTTAGCCTTCCCATGAAGTTTTAGAATACTTGTGGTCTTTCTCTGGCATGTCAGACTAGAACTGACACCTGAAGTCTTGGGGTTTGGGTTTTGGTTGGGTTTTTTGTTTTCTTTTTGGAAAGGTTTTTACCACATGGAGGTTAAGAGCTAGTGTTTACTTAGGTAGTTTAGGTGACAGCAAAACTGTTCTGCCCTTCTCATGCAGGCTGTATTATGTTGTATCTCAGGTGAATTTAGCATGTGTTTTTTGAGCCATGTAATTTCACAGCATTCAGCCCTAGATTGTCTTGACCAAACTCCTATTAATAATTGAGCTATCTCAATAATTGAGCTGTCTCTATGCTGGAGTGAGAACCCTCTTGTCTAGATCACATCCATATCCAGCCCTGTGATAATTTATTGTGCTAGCAGAATTTATTTAACTTTCATTCCATATCTTTTGCAGGTAAAGAAAGGTTGAAAGCAAAAAGGAAGTGAGCTAAAATGAACTTTTCTGGAGTTTCTTGGGGAAGTCTGCTTGTGCAGGAACACAGTTTAATAGACTGTAGGCTGTTTTAAAGAGTTATTAGAGTCTGGAGTAATGTTACTATGGAACATTGGCTTCAGTGTTGTAGAAGGATACAAATGGAGCATTTAGGAAGGAGGTTTGTGAAGAATGTGAGCAGCTAGGAGAAATAAAAGCTGAGACGCAGGCAGGGGGCAGAGCTGTTCAAAGAAAATGAGGACAAAAAGTCTGAACTTCATGCAAAAAGAGGGGCTAACTTAGGTCCCACTGGCAAGTGAGGGAGAAAATTTTAGCAGCAGGGTTCTGTATGAGTAGAAGCAGAGAGGAGTGGGATGAAGCCACAGCCCTTTCCTTTTTCCTTAGGAGCAGTGGGCTGGAATAATCATCATACAGTAATCCTCTTCAGAGGACTGTACTCTTAGGATAGGAGGTTCCACGTGAAATTTCTGAATGTCTGTGTATCTGTTAAAATGTTGATGGTCGTATTTTGCCCTATGTTACATTTTTATAAAAGTGGACCAATTCCATGGAATTTAGAAGAACCAGCCTTGAATCAAGAGCTGAATTTAGCTTTGTATTTCTCCCTACTGGCTGCAGCTGGCATGTGTCTGAAGCACTAAAGATGATGCATGGTGCTCCACAAGTGATTTGTGACCAGGAGACAGTTTTCTTTAGGACAGTGCTGCTGCATTTGACCTCATTTCTGCTGTGTTAGATACTGTCTCCCTTGTGGCAGCATACATAGGTGTATTAATAAGATTCTTCCAGATCTCTCCTTGAAATCTCAGCTTATGCACTTGATGAAATGGCTTGCTTTTATGACATGTTGGTGATTATTCTCATAATGCTCAGGCAAAGGCAGCAAAGAATTTAGCATTCAAAATGATGCTTTTTTTTTTTTTTTCCATCTGCAAAGGTTGAATCCTGAGAGCCTGTGTGATTTCTTTTTGTTGTTGTTGTTGCTGTTCTAGTTTACTTTGTTCTTATTAACCAAAAAAGTGAGGTGCCAGTTCTGTCTAAGTCTTTCCCAGGCTTTTTTACATAAAGGAGTTACTCATGTCCTTCAAAACAAAGAACAATTATCAGCTGAGTTCAGCGGGAGGAGAGAATGCTTACAAAAGGTTCTAGGACAGTTTAGCCATAGATAGCTGCTGATACAGATAAATAGAACTTTGCATTTCTGAAGAAACTTATTCAAATATGTTACAGTGTTTAATGAAAGTAGCTAATTTAGTTTTGCCTAATTTCAGTAGCTGAATCAACATTATTATTTCCATTTTTTAATCAGAAACAATCGAGGCTTAGAGAGAAGAAGGAAGTGAGGCCTTTCTTTCTTCCTTCCTCAGTGTATTGTACATGCAGATGGGAGTTGGTAAAGTAAAGACCATGTTCCATAGACAAAGGAAGCTCAGATGATTCTTGGCTATGTTAAAGACTATTAGGCTTCTTCTTTTTTTTTTTTTTACACCATTGTGGTATTGTAACACATATGTGACTTCTTTGCCATTAAAGTCTTATTTCTACTTCCAAAATGAGATACAAAGACTCTACAGTAACTGGATATTGAGGCCAAATGCATTTAATATACCAACATGTCCACATAGTCTTTAACAGCAGAATTTTTAAAGATAAAAACATTTTTGGTGTTTTGTTTGCTTACTTTTTGTAATTACTCTCTTAACTGAGTTAAAGTAACTTCAAATTTTTGTTTTCCCATGGTTGGATTTCTCTTAGCTGGATATATCCTGATGAGCTCCAGTGTTAGTTTTGTCCAAGAAGTAGGTGTTTAAAAACTGGACCAGTCTACCACCTCTTTTTGTACAGTAATAATCAAAAGGCAAAGTTATATCTGGCTGAATTACATAGTGATGTTGTTTGATCGATTAAATACTCATCAAGAGAAGACAGGAGCTCCCTATCACTTATAAAGACAAACGTGCCTTCAAATAGTTACATTGTCCTGAACTTCTTGAGTATATCTCTGCAATGGCTGTTAATATCTGAGAAGTGCCATGAGGAGAGAACAAAACAGTCCCTAAGGGTCCTTTGGGCTCAGGCATTTAAAGAGGATTGTTACTTGTCTGTTTAAACTTGTCACTAGGGACAAAGCCTATGGGAGCCTGCAGATGCTGGATCTGGGCAGAGCACAGGTGTGTTGCTGCTGAGGCATCTCTCAGAGAATGAACAGTGGGAGGAACTGAGTTGCTTGTATATTCAGCCTGAAAACTGTACAAGGAATAGATGCATTTAACTTTTTGTTCCTTGAGAATGAGATTCTCAAGATCTTGAGATCTCAGTTCTTGAAAACTTGCAAACAAGTTTTGGGTTTGTACCACTCTGATATTTTTTCGCTTCCCAAGAGCCAGTTTTAATATCTGTTGATGCTTAGAAGAGCAGATTGGAAGGACAGCAACAGAAAGTTTTATTAGCCAGCACAATTAATACTTTTTTCTTGAGAGCCAAATTAATCTAGTTTAGTATGTTTACAAAAGAAAAAACTGGAATGCACAATAAGGTTTTGCCTTTATCAGAGACATATGGATTCACCATCACTGGATGTATTTGTGAGACTACAACAAAGAACTCCTCAGGCATGTCTCACATTTCAGGGGTCAAAGGGCAAATTGGATGAATGTCTCTCCTAAAAACTGGATGAACCAGCTTTTTCATGTGCAATTTCCAATTTCAGTAATCTCCAAGAAGCTTATAAGAGCCAGGATGGAGTCAGTAAAACCTTGTCTTATTAACCTCCGAAGGGACACAAAGGGGTTTGGATCTTGAGGCTGGTGGGGATGCCAAGTGCACCTCTTAAGTACTCTCATACTGTCTCGGCCTGCTGGAACTTTTGGCTGACACAACACAGTAAGGTTCACAAAGTAGATGAATAGAGTAGATGGAGACCAGGTTTACTGGGATAGTTCCCACCTGAGAAAGGCAAGTCAAGCTTTTTTGTACAGGAAAGGCATTAAATATCTTTTCCCCCCTCTACATCCCCTAAGCAGTCATCTTTCCCCTGTTCCCCTTTCACACATATATGACCTTTTTTTTTAGATTGAATGGTCTCTCAGATTTGTTCTGCTGATAAGCACTGGTCCTTTGAGAGATCCTCAAGTCTATTTTATTTGAGTCCTCTTAGCCTTTAAGATATTGTGTCCACTTTACATGCTAAATTCAGACATGGGGATATTCTGCAAATGTTCCCTACTGCACAGTTACCTCTACATGCTGTTGTGGTAATAAAAAGAGTTAGCTTTTTTCTGTAATTAAACACCTTCAGTGTTATGCACTTACTTTAATAAATCAGTTTCTGGATTTGGTTTTTAACTTACTGAAGCGCAACATTTAACATATTTAATTAGGATGTACATAGTCTTCAAAAATGCCAAAGCAGTGCTTTATAGGATACACCATTTTTCCTTCTGGGTCCCATGAACCTTTATGTATCTATATGGGTTTGGGGGAAAGATGGGTTAAAGAGGCAACAACTATGTAGTCATTGAGTCAGCAAATCTAGAAGCTACTTACTTATTAACCATTTTATTGATCTCACATCTTTGTGTGGCCCTTCCTTGGTTTTTGATGGGGATCACTGATGTGTTTAGGGGGAAGTTCTGCTTGGCTGTCCTGTTTTCCTAAGTTTCAATGTGCCTAAAGATCAGTGAAGTGGGAACACAGCGGAGAGTTTGGAATCTGGAAGAATGACAGGCCACGGATTTCTCCAGACTTTCTGGGAAGCCTGAGCAAATGAGCTGAACTTCTGAGTGAACCTCTCTTAACCAGAACTGTTGAGGCTCCTTGCCTTGTCAGAGGGAATCTTGCCTCCTCTCAGAGGAAGTAATTCTGCATCATTTGAGAGAGACTTTAATGGTCTATACACCATTTTTTAGGAAATATGCAGGAAAAAGCCTACTTTATCATATGTATAAAACTGTAAAGCTTCAAATCTTTATTGCTCTTTGTTTATTTTATAAAGCTTTTACTTTTCTATATCCTTATTCTGGACACCTGTATATTTAACCTTAACAAAAGAAGCACAGTCAGCCAAGCAAATGGATTGGTGTTCAATTTGCTTCCTTGTTTTCTGCCTCAGCAAGTCAGGAACCCGCTCCTTGTGGCAGAAAGGGCCATATGCCATGGTTCCTGCTCTGCAGTGTAATCTGATCTGCTGTGTGTGCACAGTAAAACCGGGCAGAATTTGGGCAAGGTGCACCAAGCTCACCACTTGTGTGCAAGACAACAACTGTAATAATGCCCATGTTCAGGAGCTCCAAAGCTTCCTGGAATTGCCGGGTTTACTGAGAATGCACCATAGTTGATTTGGATGTTTGGAATACACCCAATATGTCCCAAACTTCCTTGACTGAATTCATGGTAGTTTTCTCAGCAGCTGTGCTGTGTTTGTATGCGAGCAGGTTCTTCTGAATAAGCAGCATTAGGAGAAAGTCATGAGTGAGATAAGTATAAATCAAGGATCCTGAGTACAATCTTCAGATACTGAATTTATTCTCTTTTTTTTTTTTTTAATTCAGGTCCTGTTTTTAATGACCTTAGATATGGCATGTGCAAGAAGAGAAGATATGAAAAATATAAATAAGAGGATGTTTTGTGCATGCTGTAGACTTCCATACAGATCTCGGTACTTCACCTCTGCTCTTCTGTTCCCTAGCAGTGAACTAGAGGGATGGGAGAACCTTCTGCATGCCTTGAAGTTTCTTAACAGCTTGTGAAATGCTCCAAAACCCTTAGGTAAAAAAGGCTGGGGATAGCACAGTAATTATTGCCATATTTAACTTCTCTTGATCTGAGAGGAGTGAGTGGAAAATGCAAACACATATGTTACCATGAGAAATTAAGATATGTTCATTTCAAAAAATTTCCCAATAAGGAAACCGTCTTCCTTGGCTTTAATAATTTCCCTCCTTATAGTGTTTTGCCTGATGATGTCATCAGTGGAAGAATACACAAGTGGAAGAAAGGGTAGTAGGGCTGAAAGGCAAATTTTGGCACTTCTAAGCCTTGTATCCTACTAATGTCAATGAAAGTTTTAATTCCAGTTCAGGGTTGCAGTTCTTTTCAGAGTTGCAGAAGATGACCAGAGATGGGTATTTGGTTAGAGAGGAAAATGACTAGTAAGTCTCGACCTGGGTTCTGCAAAGGACCCACTTGAGAGGCTGATTCCCCAGTGATGGATAAACATGGCTTTGGCACAATGAGCGATGCTGATGTTGTTTGTATCTTAACCCCTGGCAGAGAGAGGGGTTCAGGAGGATGAGATTTAGAAGCAGGATAGAGGTGAATCGAAGTTAGATGGAAACAAAGGGTGAGGAAGAAGAGGAAGGCGTGGTTCCACAGTGGTGTGTAGATGTAGATTCCTGTGTTTCTTCTGGAGTTTGTGGTGAAGCTGAGTGTCACCAGCAGCACTGCTGCATTTAGTGGCTCGGCGTAAATAGAATCCCTAAACAGTTTTGTAAAGTGTCAGGGTTTTGCATGTGAAGTCACGCTTATGGTGACTCTTGCCTCTGCCATTTCTTTCCTCACCTTGTTGGTGGGCTGAAGTTACTATTGCTTAGCCCAATTTCATATGTATGAATATGCTTTCATCTCTTTCTCTGTTGCTTTGTTTATCTGTCTCTGTCTATCTCTCTGTGCGCCTGCTGCTTGTCTGCCTGCCAGTTTTTTCTTTGTCTCTATCACTTCATCATTGAACCCATCTGTGTAGAAAATGGGATATTTGGCTGTCTCCTGGTTTTTTTTTATTATTTTTTTTTATTATTTTTGTCATTTTGTTCCCTCAGACTTCTGAGGATGAAACTCACACTCCTGGGGGTGCCAGGCATTTTAGATCTTGCATTTAGGAGGAGCCGTGATGCTTTTTTGCGTCTGTTTGTCTGTCCATCTGTCTGCTGGTCTATAATAAGCTGTGCAACGAGACAGCAGCTTACTATCTGTGTGTGTGAAATTAGCTAATTGGTGTTAGCAGCAATATTTTCACATGTTTTATAAGCAAAGTGCAGCAAGGTATATAAATGTAGATATGATCCAGAGACACACACACATACACACACGCGCGCGCACGCAAGCCTGTCGCTGCTCATGCATAGACGCTCAGAAGTAATTAATGTTAATAAGATTTTAATGTGCTTGTGAGATCATAATGAGGAGAAATGAATGCTCTGATTAGAAAAAGGTAACTGTGTGTGTGTTTTGGCTTAGAACAAGATTTCCCCTCTTTTTTATAAATCACAATTTCAGAACTTGTTTGTGATTGCATCAATCGGTTTTTATTTTCAAATTAGAGGTCTGTTTAGCCATTTGAATGATTATCCAAATCAATGGGTAAACCCCTGATCATAAGAAATCGTGCAGATTTTTTTTCCCCTTAGAAAGCAAAGCTACTACATGACAGGGCTGGGCAGCCTCATCCTTCTAGCATTACATTTTTTGATGCTGCTTTTAAATCCTCATCAGCAACTGCTCTCAGAGATGGTGCTCATTTTTTACAAATAGAGATGTTTATCTATAGGTGTCTGCAGTGCATAATCAACCACTGAAACTATTGTGCCAAGGCATATTCCTGTTCATCAGTAATGATGAATCCTCAGAGTCCAGGTGATCACATGACACCTTGATTATATTTTGAAATAATTAGTTTAGGAAAGCAGAACTATATTTATATATTTTTTTCCTTTCATCAGTCAATTTCCAAATAAGAAGGATGGGAAAGTGTTTGCAGGAAATATTTTACAAGCTAGGATGTTTTTTCATCCTGGATCCTGTGTAGTCACCAGACTCCAGGCTGGCTAAAATCCAGCTGGACACTAGGGGTCCTTCTCTCCAGCAAATCAATGAAAATATTGTCCAGAGGGCTTCACTTCCATTTGCATACTTATTTTTGTTATTAATCCCTTTGGGATTGTTTTTTTTTTTTTTTTTTAATTGACACTGAGAGGTTGGATACTTTGTTTTGAAAACATCTAGAATTGAAAATGCAAATTTGAACAATCCATGTTCCAGTGCATCCCATGTTGCCTACTACCCACTGGATTTTGGTGGTGCCTGGCTTGAGTGGTGTTTTAAAGTGTTAGATCTATGATTAAATCCATGGAATATGGTTCATTTCCAGAAAGTGCTGGGGTACTGCAACAGCAGTCATGATGAGAAATGTTAGAGCATGGTGATAACATTGCAGTTTCCAAATCGTGATGAACAAAAACCAGTGTCAGTAAATACAGCTTTGATAGGATTTGAAGTCTCTAAAGATGATGATGTTCGTTTATAATGAATTAATTTATTTTGGGCAGAGGAAACAGCAGGCATTATGTATATTTGTTTATTCCTCTAAACACTCCTTTCAGCTAGCTGCTGTACAGTTGGACCTCTAACACTGTTCATCATTCTGATAGCTCAGTCCATGAACTTACTGTTATGAGGTGCCTTGGGATATTGTCTGCACAAATGTGTGCACAAGTGTGTCTGTGTGGGTGCACTCAAAGCATCACTGAAACGTGTACATCCATGCAGTAAGGCCAAAACAAAGTATTCCCCAGCTACTGCCACCGTCCAGGTAAGTTTTAATGACCCTGGATGGAAGAAGGACATCTTTACTTCTCCTAAGTGCTTATAGTCTGAGAAGTGCTCTACATTTTGGCCTAAATAAAATGGCAGTCTGAGCTCTCACAGTGAGGAAGCAACTAATTTGTTTTAAAAAGAACCAATCCTTCCTATAGCTAATTTTATTAGAATATTTTGAGAAATATCAACCCCAGTTTAGGATTAGTATTGAACTGAAATAGTATTGAATTAATGGGATATGATTCATTCCCAGAGAGTGCCGAGGTACCACAGCAGTGGTTGGGATGAGAAACAGTAGAACATGGTGATATGATTGCCATTTCCAAATCATGAGGAACAAAACCAGTATCAGTAGATATGGCTTCAACACAGCTTGAAGCCTCTGAATAAGATGATGGGACAGTTCAAGTCCAACTTTGGAATCAGTGTCTACCTGCATTATTTTCATTGCCTGTTTCTGGGTTTTTTGTGTATGTGTGAATATGCCAGTTTTCAAGAGCTGGTTTCCACGAAGTTGAAGACTGATAGTAGAGGAACAAGGTAATTATAGACTCTAAATCCAATGGATTGTCACCTTGGAGCAGGAAGCAGCTAAGCAATGCAAGGAATTTCTCTTTAAATTTGGGTGGTTTTTTCTGTGTTCTGGAAGTAACATGTTGAGGAAAACACTCAGTTTGGTGTTCCCAGCATTGGAAATGAAGTAGCCAAGCTCCCTTCAGCTGTGGGCTGAAAACTCCATAAGGCTTGGGGAGCTCAGGAAGAGCTGAGGCAAATTGGTTAAGTGCATGAAGTTAGTATGCAAAAATGAGTTGTGCTGAGTCCTTGGGGGACTGCTTTAATTCAGGAGTAAATTAGTCTTAGACCAATCTAGTTTAACTGAATAAGGAGCTACAGGGAGCTTTGCTGTTGAATTAGAGCGTCTACTCACAGCTTCAAGACAATTAAATGTGTGCACATTGGTGTCAAACCTTTAGTTGATTTGCCTTAACATTCTCAATGTCCCCATGCAGGCTTGGCTTAAGAGATAGATAAACTGTCCCAAGCAATTAATTCTGTTCTGGGGATCAGAAACAAAACAAATTTCAATAGCTTGTTTGCTTTGAGGGAAATATCATAATGCCAACTATTACCCGGTTGTTGACAGAACAGTACTGATTGCCCTCCCTCTCCTTGGATACTGTTATTTTCCTGTGCAGTTCTTGAAGGGTCCACAGATACTGAGGATGGCTTTCTGTTACAGTCAGTTCATACATAAAAAAATTCCAATGTAAAACATACCAAAGTTTGTGTATTTGGTACCAAAACACCAAATACTGTGTATTTGCAATGAATTCTAGAATTATTACAAGAAAAGCAAGTGTATTCACAAGTTCTGTTTGTGCTTTACTTGTATTTGACTATTCCAGTGTAGTTCAAAGATGAGAAAGAGGGTTTTGGGATAGGTTGGTTTGGTTGTGATGGCTGAACAGAATATGGTGGAAGCACAGTGATGACAAGCTCCTTGGGAGAAACTCATTCTCTCTTAAAGAGTCCTATGCACAGTGTGCAAACAGGAGCTCATAATTGCATGTTGAGATTGTGCTCTGAAGAATCTTTTAGAGTACATTTGCCAACCTTACTTGTATTACAGCTATTTAATTTGACTTTGTTCATCAGTACACATATAAGGTTAAAGCACTGTTAATTCATAAATTTCATAATTAATGAATAATTGTAAGTTAGTTGATAAAATCTCCATGCTAAACAACATTGGATTTGCGCAGTGAAAACTCTGTATAAGGATGGATTTTGAAAATATCTGTAGGGTCTAGTTGGATCAGGCTAGTACAGAAAGTAAGTAATCAACTTGAAAGCTTCATTGGAGATAGTCCCTGCTAGCATCAAAGAGGGATGTTTGTTCAGGTATGCTAACTGCTCTGAGATTTTTTATATCAAAACATACGTCCTAAAACTGTCAAGACTTAAGCTCTGAAAGAACTAATTATCTCATCCTGCTTGCCCAATTCCGTATTTATGTTTCTAGATAAATAGCCACTTTTCTACCAAAGTTGTTAATGCCCAGAGCACCTGCTGAAGCTGCTGGATGCAAAGAACTTCTACTGGTGTATGCATTGTATGCATGGCAATTTTAGACAATAGTTGGCCAGAAGGCTCTTTGGTCTAGGGAGCTTAGAAATTCCAGATAAATGGTGTGACATTTCTGCCAAAAATGTTCTTTTAAGAAGTTGTGTAATTGCAGAGTGTGATATTTACATGAAAGTAACAAGTATGGCTATCTGTAGGAAGGCAGGAACTGTTCAAGAAATCAAGTTGTGTGCGTGCTTTGTTCGCCTCAGCTTGTGAAAGTAACAAACACTTTTGAGGTAGGTAAGGAAAAGCCTTCTCATGAACAAGACTGGAAAAATCTAGCCATGGAGGAAGTTCCTTCCTTACTCTGTCATGGCAAATTTGGCCAAGTCTTTGAACAGTGTACGTTTTCAATCACTTTGAGTTCTGTTTGACTTAGTAATGGATATTCATACTTAGGCATATGAAAGAGATTTTTTTGTTTGTTTATTTTTAATAAGCTCTTCATCTCACTGGTAATTTGCACTAGATATTATGCAATCTACAGGTTGATTCACACATGAAAGGAAATGGCTTAATTTTTCTGAAATTTTATGTGTGGATAATGGGAAAGTTGTTTGGATATTTGAGGCTTCAAGTAATGTAGAAGCAGACAGCACTGAGCAACTAGACAGAGTCAGAAATATGAATCACTATGGCATGGATTTGCTTCCTGGTATTTCAGTTTTGTTATAATGTGGACCTGTGTCTTGTCATTAGCAGAATTTCAGTGGCTTCAGGGTTAGCTGCAGTCATCACAGAAATACACAGAGTAGTTTATATGTGTGCTTACTCCTACACTTATGCCTGTGTTTAGTAGTAGGGCATTTGGAAAAAAGCTGAATATATAAGAAGTATTTGAATAATGAGTTTGAGTAATGGTTCAATTTCTTTAAAAAATGTTAAAACTTAATCTTGTTCTCATTCTCCAAACTGTTCTGCCACCACATTAGTAGGAACAGGTCTTTATACCTATTCCTGTATTTGTTATTCAGAAAGAATTGCAAACTTCCTGTGTTTCCTGAGGTAGTAGATACTATGTATTTACATCTCTATGAGACATTGTCATTGTTATTTTATAGCTCTCTGTCAAGTAGGTGGACTTTAAGCAATGGGAAGTCTTTGTGTTCTTTTATGTGAAGGCCTTTCAGATCTGCAGGGCACTGGGAGGTTTGGGACTTGCCCATAGGGTCACTGTCTGCATTACACCTCTCAGCCATGCTGTGTGCAATCCACGTGTTGGCAGAAGCAGCACAGCAGCATCTCTCCTGCTCAGGGTCTCTGGATTTGAGATGCATCAGACCACCCTGCTGGCCAGCTGTGTCTTCTGTGTGCGATCCTGGGAATCAGACACCACGGTGCTTAGCAGTATCTGCAGGGTTTTGTGCCTCCAAGTGAAGTCCTGAGCTCAGGGAGATCTATGTGCCAGCAGGCATTTTGTCTGGAGTGACAGCCCAGGTAACACGAACTGCTGTGTGAAGTCTTATACATTGGGACAGCTGAGGTGCCTGTCTTCTAGGCAGGCAAAAAGCTATGATGTCTGACTTGGGAAATCATGTCTCTGCAGTGTTCTTTAATTGTATCTGCCACAGACTGGAGCAATCCATTGAGACATTTGAGCCACTCAAACAGCTAGAAGCTCCCAGCCCTCCTGCCAAGATTCTTATCTGACCACATGATAAACATTCTTCCTCAGGTATTTGCCCCGAACATCTTAGAAGTGCTTCAGGCAAGAAATGCGGCAGGTGGTGACTTGGTTCTCTTGGTGGTGGTAACCCAGCCTGCTCCACCCCAGAGCTGCTGCCAAAACACTGACCCTGGCAGGGTCTGCACCTTCTCCTCATGGCAGGGGAGGAGAACCCAGGCAATGGGGCAGGGGCCGTGGGGAACAGAGCAGGGAGTGGGATATTAGGGTAAGAGGAGGGCGTTTTGAGGGGGTGAGGAAGGCAGGGAGGAAATGAAGCAGGGACCAGTGCCATGGGATTAGCCATGGCAGAAGGGCGTGGACAGTGATTTGTGTAAATAGCTGCTGTAAGTAGAATCTGCATTAGAAGGATGGGAAGATGACAGGGTGTAGAGGAGGTCTGTTTTGAAGGGAAAGAAGGAACAGCACAGACATGTCTCCTGTGCACACTTGGGGTTCAACAAAGAACTGGGAGATGTCATTGCCAATGTGTTGGTACCAAGAAACTTCATTGCTTTTGGAAGAGTTCAAAAGCATTGAAAGTAAATGGAGTTGAGGCCCACCTATTAGATTTTCTGCTCTGTTAATACAGTAGTACAGTCTTAATGAAAATGCCAACAAAGTTGTCAAGTTTTTGTTAAAAAAACCAAAATACTGTGCCCTGGTGCAATTGATTTCCAGCACTCTACCTTTGCTGCTGCTTTCAAGGAGTTTCATAACTTTTATTCATTTTTCTTTCCCTGATAGTGAGCAGATGACAAATATTTTTGAATTTTCTGCTGCTACTTTGGTGAGACTTGTTGCTGGCATCAGGCTAGTGGAAGGGTCTAGCAGGTATTGGATTCTGTTGTAAAGACTCTGTTACTCTCTAATATAGGGCTTTTTTGGTGGATGCTTCACATCTAATTCAAAAGCACAACCCATAATTTGTCTTCTTACATCCTGAAACTTGCCCAAATTGCATAGAGCTGAAAGATTACTTCTTCTGTCCTTGGAGTTACAAACCTTAAAAAGATGATTGGCTCCTTGTTTGTCAAATATTGCTAACGTATATAAAGCTTATAATTTGCAGGAACTCAGAATCCTTTTCTGAAAAACTGCTGCCTGCTCAGTTATCACCATCTTGTATTAGTGTCATTAATAATTTCTGCCCAGGTACATTACCTGTAGTCCTGTTGAATCTCATCAGTGCCTCTTGAGGTTTCTTTTATTTGCCAAGGTAATTTTGATTTTTATTCAGCCACTCATTGCCCTCCTAGGTTCCTTTTTCTACAGGTTTAATAAAAATGTTTTCTATTCCATCATCTAGGTTATTAACAAAAATGTCAAATAGAACAAAACTTAGGGCAGAAACCCAGCTGATGCATTCTTGTATTTTGATAATTACTGCCTGGATTCCCTTACCCAAAATAGATTTACATTTGTGTGATACCATGGATATGCTTGTTTTGCTCCTCACTTGCATAGTAAAATATATAAGATGTCAACGGCCAAAATAAAGTCAAGGTATGTGACATTTGCTTCCTACAAGTTTTTGTTTTTTTCCTGTAGAGAAGGAAATTAGACTGTTTTGGCATGATTTGTTCTTAAATCAGTGTTGAGTGTTACTCATCTTTTATACTTAGGTGCTTTAAATCTGGTTTGATTCATTGTTCACTAGTTTTCCTGGGAATTAAGCTTAAATTCTGTGGTCTGGAATTTCCCTATTCTCCTTTTTTTTTTCTCTTCCCTCTTTGCATGGTAGGTACTACATTTATTCTTTGGTCTTTTGATGTGTTCTACAAAGTCACAAAGTCTGCTTCAGACAATTCTTTAAGGAGACCAGGATGAATTCATATACAAATGACTTGAAAAATATTTAACTTAGCTTAGTACTCTCTATTTTTTTTGCCATTTCTTCTGGAGTAAGACCATACCTCCCTTTGTGGTTAGAGAAGAATTATCCATGTCTCTCCACTTGAAATTTTGAATGAATGGTGGTGAAAAAAGGTGTTAAGCATTTCAGCCCACTCACATCATCTGCCAGTTGAACTTCCTCTACATTGATTAACAGAGCCACATTTTTCCTCATCTACCTAAATGTGCTAATAGAATGGTTTCTTGCTATTCTTGACATTCCTTGTTAATTTTGTGCTTTGAACCATTATGATTTTGTCTCTACATGTTTGTGTAACTTTTTTACTTACATATTCTAATACCCTGTTTGCGTCAGGATTTTTTTCCTGTCTTCGTAGCAGTAAAGAGCTTGTACTTTAGTGATGTTAAAACCCTGCTATTCTCTTTATTTCCTCTTTATTAGGATAGCCTGTGCTTTTATTATTCCTATATTACATTATTATTGTTGGTTTTTTTGTTGCTGTTGTTATATTTCATTACAAATCGTTGTTTATACTTTGCTGTTGGATTTTTTTTTCCCACCTGCCCCTTTTAGTCCTTGTACAAAGACCTTCCAGTAGATTGGCAAGTTACTGCCCAGGCATTCTCCTCCTTTTATTAGAGGTGAATGTCCTCTTGTCCTTAACCACATTTCCCATGGTCAGATAAGTAAAATCTCTCCTTAGAGGTGCTGGTTGTGTCCATGTGGGATGCAGTTATCTGTAGTCTTTGTGTCCTTGCCTGATCCCTGCCTCTGCTGTGAGGACAATGAGGAACACTGATTCCCTCAGCCTTGCTTCTAGAAAATAGTAGTCACTTTTGAGCCCTGATATCTCTCAGGTGGTTTTTTGTAGATTTTTTTTATTATTCCTTACGGTCTCTTTGTTGTACCTTCTTCCTGTGTTGCCTCTCTGAATTTCTGAATTGGAATGTTCAGAAGAGTACCCTGACCTCACTTAAAAGCCACTTAATTCCTTTGTAATCTGAATTTACCAACCTAAAAGTGGTTTCTATTATCAATATATTATATTTCTTTTCTTAGGTTTCTGGTTTCAATTTTCTTTTTATACTCCTCCTTCTTTTCTTCTTTAAAATTATTTCCTTTCTCTTAGCTTGCACATTCCTTGTGGCAAGTGTTTATGTTTTCTTGTGTCAGCTAAGTCTTACTAGACTCACTCTTCTTCTCTCACTTTTCCTCAGACATAATTTTTTGGAAGTTTTTGGAAGTTTTGCAGATCAGTGCCATTGCAACCATATGGTTTCCTATAATTGTCCTCTAAAACTTAACTTTTTTGCCCAATTTCTGTGCCAGTTTTGTGTGAGTCTTCTATATTGAGTAACTTTGTTCATGTTCATTTTCTGTTTCAGCCTTTTGTTAACCACATGAAAGTTGAATGCTCTTTCCCAAACTTTAGTCACTTAATAGCCACTTCAGAGCATTTGAACCCTTCCTCTAAAGGCAGTGATAGATTTCTGTCATCCTGAACCTGTCATGTTGCTACAAATGTTCACAGGCTTTTATGGAAGGAAATCTTCCATGCAAGCAGATATTCAGTAGTCTTTGATTTAGCACTTGGAAAGTTGGGAGGACATCTGAATATGAATCTTTAAGTTTTTCCCCCCCCCTTTTTTTTTTTTTTTGGTTGTTGGTTAGTTGATTGCTTGCTTTATAGTACAAAATAATTGGAAAATTCCAGAGAAAATAATATTTAAAATGCCTGCACAACCTGATTGCTTACATTAATTCCTTTAGAGACCAGCTACTATAAATGATGTTTGGGTACAGGTTACTTAACTTTAGTCATCTTCAAGGAAAATGCAGTCAAGACAGCTATTTAGTCTCCCTCTGTTATCAGTGGAGAGGAGGAGAAATACCTCTAGAGAGCTATTCATCCTAAATATATTACACTTTTAGGATGGGATTAATGGCTCTCTGGAGATGATTATGGTTATTTCAGTTAGATATCTAACTTTTAGGAAGATATTAGTTAGATTATGTGCATCTTGGTCCCATGTCTGATGAGATTTACCTGAAGAATATTTCTACAGTCCCAATATACAACACAGAAAGCTACCACACTTTCTCTTATTTTGCAGAGATTTTGTATGCTTTAATTTTCCAGAGTTTGGAAGAGTTGCATGTATTTTAAAATATTTCCTTTTTTAAATGTTGCTTTGTCTCCTGAATCTTTGATTATAATTTGCTCCTTAGTTTGGTTTCTGGTGAAGAAACTGTTTGGATTCTTTGTTTCTGTGTGGTCCCTTTTCTGTGGGCCCTGTCTTTTGAGACTCCCCTTCAGCCATTTGCTCTTGAGTATTGCAGGTAAATGCAGTTCCATGTCACCTTCCTCACGGATGACATGAAGACTAATTAAACACAGGTTTGAGTATGCTAAACTCTTGTCTCCAAGTTAGTATTTTTAGGTGGATATTTGTACTTGTATTTCAGAGTATTTCATGATGCAGCCACTAAAAATAAGTGATCCTGAACAACAGATTAGACATATTTGTTGATTTTTGGGGAAAAGCTAATGTCATTTTGGTGTTGCACAAGTTTCCCTCTTCATCTCTGTACAGCCGTAAGGTGTCCATGACACTATTATTCTGGCCACTCTGTTGCCAAAAACTTGTCAAGAATTTAGTGGAGAATTCAGAGAAGAGCAACAGAAGTTAAGGGGCTGAAGAAATTGAAATATGAGCAAAGATTACAAGATTTTAATATGTACAGTTTGGACTAAATGATGACTAAGACATATGATAACAATCTACAAGTATTTGAAGGGTGTAAAATATTAAGACAAAAAAGAAATTATTTTAAAATGTTCAAAGGGGTAAAACTCAGCAAGGAAAAATTTCAGCATGAATCATGAAAAACTTCCTGAGACTTGCATGAGCTGAAGTTCTGGAGTATATTCTGCACGAAGGTGGTAAAAAGCCTACAGTCTCACATAGCCCAGAGATCATACACAAGAGCATACAAAAGCTCTCCAGTCTGGTGCCACCCATTTCTAAGAGCTGCTGAGACCAAGGGATGCTTCAGTGGTGGCTGTAGGACTCTGGGCAGGCGGGTTCACCTGTGTGAACCATCCAAGTGGGGCTTTCCCAAGGGCTCCTGCAGGATGAGCTGCAGCATGGAGGGTTCATTCTGGTGGCAGCAAGCTTCCCTCAGCTGCTGTTCTCATGAAGAAGCCTTTTTTCCATCGTATGGCTGTACATGCACCCAGCCATTTGATAAGTGCAGGCACAATAAAGCTGTCACTAGCAGAATATATGCAGGAGACTCAAGGAAATGTAATGAGAAATAGCATTTTGGAATATCCTGGCAAAAGATTAACATGACATGTTAGGTGTTTTCTTTTTCCTTTTATCCTCTTCTTTCATCTCTGTAAGTTGGTGCAATCACATTAAAAACTGTTTTTTCATAGACTTTTCCCTGCAACTCAAGAGTCATCAACATGTACATATTCGTTCTGATAAAAGCTGGAAATTTAGACTGTACGTTTAGTTTAGTTAGGAGGTTTTAGTGAATTGTAGTGGACTAATTTAAGTCTAAAAATATTAAACTGTCATGACCACTGTATAATTGGGATGGCATTTTTGCTAAATAGGGACTTCTTTACTGTTTACAGCTGGTTTCGCACTCGTAACAGATACAGACAGAAGGAGTGAGGACTACAGTTCCTGCTCCCCCCTCTGCCCTCTGTTCCTCATTTTTATTTTCCTGTGTTCAAAACCATCCTGCATGCCAGCTTGGGAAGCTGGCATGCCTCCTGTTAAGACCAAACTTGCTCTCTGTTGCAGTATAAATAGTGCTTGCTTCCAACTTCAGAGCAGCACCCAACATTGCATGCATACTGTAACTCACTGGGAAGCAGTACCTCTGTTAAAGGGTTTTCTGTGCATAGAATGAGTTTGTGTTTGTGGCTTTGAATTCACTGGACGACTCTGAGCAAACATCTGGGCTAGGCCCTTAAGCTTGCGTGGTATTAGGTTACTGTAATATTTCGGTTCTGGAGTGACTGAATATAAGGAGGCCCTACTTCACAGGTATGTACAGGAGAAAGCAAACCAAATGCCATTCTTTATAGTACTCCAGATAGAAATCTGGGAGCACGCCCAACTTCAGTAATTTTTAAACTTTAAATTGCTGGAGGAGGAAGGGGGAATTACACCAGGTGAGCCAGATATGTTTTGAAATGTCCTCAGTATGCTAGACTGGGGATTTTGATTTCATAAAAGCACATTGTTCTGCTTTGTAAAAGTACCTGGTTGGGCAAAACAGGAGACTGTTTTGTAAGACAGAGGTCACAAAGGAAGGCTGTCGAGGGAAGGCTGAAGGGATGGGCCATTTTCAATTACAGAAGAGATTTGTTCCAGGAAACCACTACAGTCTTTGCTGACAGCAGGTGAGGTGTTGCTGTGACCTATTTAGTTCTTCTGCTATTGAGAAATGTCTTTGAAAAAGTTGCATGCTAGAAAGCAGTTGCTATTTTCCTTAGGTTCAGTAGAGCTGGTGCCTTCCCAGCTGAAAATGCTGGGCTGTCTGCTGCAGTCATACTCAGGGAAGAGCCTTTCCATCCTTAGCTATCTGGCACATGTGGCCACCTACAGTCTAAAACCTCAAGAATAAGAATTATTTTATCCTTCTGTCAGTTGTTTCGTTTTCTGAGTGTGGATGATCTGCTTGTGCACCATCAGCCATCATGTAGCTTCAGTCTGGGTGCACCAGAGCAAGTGCTGCCGAGAGGGGTGCTGGGTTTTGGGGCTATGCTGTATTGCTACAGATCATGTCACCTCAGTGGGTAAACAGTCCAAAAATAAAACCAGCAAATGATATAAAAAGGAATCCAGTTATATTTTTATATCTCATTAAGTTTCGCTCCTCCTTCTCGTTTTATTGGCAGAGATATCAGGGGAGGGTACATCTCCATTGGAGAAGAGGTGAAAAGATTTGCAGTAACTGTGTGGGTGAACACCTTTTCTTTTTTCCTATGGGGATTAAGTAGGAAGGGATTTAGGATCTCCCACACCAGTGTCATTTGAAGAAATCCTTATTTTATCATGTTTAGAAAATGGCTGCTGATTTAAGGTTTGTTACTAGTAGCCTGCCTGGGGGTTCTTTATTTAATTACTCGTCTCAAAGAGCTGCTGTCCCAAACTCTCATTTAATAGACACGATTGCTTGATGTTGCTGGGAGCCAAAGGTATAGGTGGGCGGACTGTCTTTTAAACCCTGAACTTGCCCTGTGTGGTCGTGACAGATGAGCAGGGGTTGAAATAAGGTGAGATTCCACTAACACAGGCTTTGGGGATAGCACGTGGTCTGTCCCCAGAGCTCTGCATGACCTTAATTTGTGTCTGCAGAATACTGGCTGCAAGAGCCTCTTCTCTTCACTGTCCATGTTTCAATATTCGATTAATAACTAATCGATAATACTATCTTCTGTCATTTTTGGGGTGTCCCTGACTGCCTTGTCCATTCCAGGGGGATAGCTGAGATGTGGCTGGATAATTTTGTCAGAATTCGACCTTTATTCTCCATCCAAACGCTTAGTGCAGCCTAAGTCAAGAAAGGCAGTAGGAAAGAATATTGCATGCCTTTGGGTTTAGTACACCTGGGCCCACTGAGCATTTCCTTACTTACCACGGGGAGTTTGTTGTTGTTTTTCCCTAGCTTTGTGCTCCAGCATGCTCAGCACCTATGTGGTTTTCCTGGAACTGAATTATGTCTGTCAGGATAGCTAAGGCCCTATCCTGGATATGTTTCCACATCATATTTGGAGTTCTTTCTCAGATTATGGTCCAGCCAGCTTTTGTTGCTTGGAAGTTATAATGGAGATCCTTTGTCTTAGGTTCATCTGTAGTAAATGTTTTACCTCTGTCAGATTTTCATCTTGAAAACACTTGTTTTTCAGACAGTAGCTGTGGATTTCATAGAATGGGAGTTACTATAATGACTGTAACTATAACCCTGTGCTGTAAGAATTCTGTTGGTCTCATGTCCCCTACTTAGGATTTTTATGTAGTTATTTATACCATGCCTACTAGATCTGGGATGCATGCAGAAGGGGCATGACTTCCCAGTGTTTGGATGATGGTGCAGGGAAAATTGTATTTTAAGAACTTCTTCATATACTTAGTATGAAGACATTGCTGAGAATACAGGCCTTGACAAGGAGAAGTATCAGCTTTTTTGCTTCTTTTTCTTTAATTCTCAAAGCACTGAACTTAAGCCCACTTGAACTCAGTAGCTAGAGGAAAACATGCGATTTCCCTAAAGTAATTTCTTGTAAGTTGACGTTGTAAGATGGCCTTGCAAAGGCCAAAAAATTAGGTATTTCCAATGAAAGAGTTAGAAAACCCCCATAATTACAGAAATCCTTTGGTATGTAGAAGTGGTGACTATTTTTTCTCTGAAAACACCACTGTTTCTGTCACTTCACTACAGATTTCTTTGTACAGTAGACAAAGAAACATAAGGAAAATAAAGCACATTGCATCTGGGATTTAAAAAAAAAAAAAAAGCAGTATTTTCTTTGTTCCATCTAATCTATACTGCTAATTCTAAAAGTTAAATAGAATATTTTTCTAAAAACTTAGTATGCAGTTCATGCATTTTCATGGAATGTCCTTAACTATTCACTGACTCACTCCCTATTCATTTATAGCTAATATATGGCACTTTTATTGTGGTTTCTAAAGTATGGAGGTTATGTGAGTCAGATGCAATTTAGAATAGAGATTATCTTTAAATAATCAAAAACGTACTTTGCCAAAAATACTAAAAAAAGGAAAGAAAGCATCCAGTGTTCTCAAAATATGAAGTGCTTTCTAAAAAGCCTTTTTAAAAAAAATAAGGGAGAAGAAATGTTGTGTAAACCTAAGTGTTTGGCAGACATCTGTTTACTTCATCCAAGGAGACAAGGGGTTTTAAGATTTTCTGAGCTCATGAGAAAGGCACATCCTTGAGTTCTTGCACCAAGGACGTGATGGAAGCATTTTTCCTTGAAAATTTTAAGTAAGAAGACATAAGGTTAGAGGTGACATGAATGATAACTTTCTTGAAGAATTTAATCAAGGACATTATGGGGAATGTAGGCGTTTGGATCTCTCCTTCAAAAAGCGGGGGGGGGGGGGGGTTGGGAATAAACAACCAAATACCCCTCTGCCTACCCTTTTTTTAAAATTTTATTTTATTATTATTCTTTTTCCTTCTTAAGCTGTTTCTTGTTCTTACAAAGTTTTCATTAATGATACAGTGTTAGTAAGGGCAATTGTTAGTTTTTTTGCTGTGACTTTGAAGTTCTTTTGTTGTGACAGCTGCTAGGCTGGCATTTCCTGGACATCAGTGGGATATGATGATAGCTTGCCTGCCTTCCTTCTTTCTGATGGATTTTCTCAGAAAGGATAGCAAACTGGCAGACTCGGATTCCTGTGTGAAAAAAGCAGACTTTGGATTGTAGTGGGCTAGAGTTGAGAGAAATAGGGTGATCCAAAAAATTATCTTCTGTTTTGTAACATAATCAGCAGTTTGATCTACAGGCAGAATCAAAAAGATCTCAGACTTAGGAAAACAACTCCTGCTTACATCCCCCCCTCCTCCCCTCCCATCCCCACCCCCCTTGCTTTCTCTTTTAAGAGTTTAGTGCAGCAACAAGTGGTGCTGGTCTGTCAACCTGATGCCAGCCTAAGTAGAAGCTACAATATAATAAATGCATATTTTCACTATCAAAAGATAGTGTTGGCTTAAAAAAATTCCTAACAGCCTTGCACAGAAGGCTTTTTAACAATATATTAAGCCTCATATTTTTCAATTACAAAAGGGCTTTTTTCCTCTGCTGATCTTTTTTAATAACCCAAGGAGCAAATATGTCTTGGTTTTGAGCTTTAATCTGGTGCTTTGTGTACTCTGATGACCTCCTAATCACACTCTCCATGACATGTCAATCTGCTGCAATGGAAAGTGGGTGATTTGGGCTGTCAGGAAAGTGTTGATATGCTCATATATCCTGTGCACTTAGGACAGAGGAGTTCAAAGAAATGCATTAACCAAAGGAATGAAATGTTATGGGAACCCATAATTCAAATATCAAGTGTCCCTTTCCCAGTTCATGAGTGGTTCTATATCTGTGTTGTGACTTTAAATGTGAACACCAGGTGTGAAGATTCCTGTTTATTTTTATTTAAGCAAAAACAAACACAAAATATTTCAGAGCTGATGCAGATGATGAAATGTAAAGATGTGTCTTGTGTTTAGTAAATAGTCAGGGTGCATATGTCTAAACAAGGAAGGAGTTTGTAGAATGTGGTTTTAGTTTACAATGCTCCCCTTTCATAACTATATAACCAT
Organism: Agelaius tricolor; assembly: GCF_023055355.1. Lineage (NCBI taxonomy): Eukaryota > Metazoa > Chordata > Aves > Passeriformes > Icteridae > Agelaius > Agelaius tricolor. Next base: position 26,454,895 of record NW_027269269.1, read on the forward strand.
CTGCCTCTGGCATGTTCCTTAAAATGTGGTGAGCCTACACTTCAATCTGTAACCTTCACTGCTACACTGATGTTTCCTTTGCTGATCATCAGGATCCCACAATTGTCAATATCTGCAGTGTTATTCTTCATAAGGACTGAAAGGTAGGAGTGACCTTTGTTAGCAAAGGGAGACTGGCCTAGTGTGCAATTTGAGAGGCATGATGTGAACGTGAGTCTGAGGGCAAGGGTCTGCTCCCCTGGCTCCTGACAGGACTTCCCCTGTGGTCTGAGGTGTGTCACCCAACTGTTCTGCCTGGGATTTCGCATCTGTGGTGTGCAGGTAATGACATCTGCCTTCCTGGTGAAGTTTGTGTGTCACCATTAAACTGAAGACTGTCTAAGGGACCACTTCCACCTTCATAATCCAGCACCTTTTATGCTATTGTTTAGTGGGTAAAGCATAGATTTATGACTCCGTGGTATTACTGTTGTTTGAGGAAGGCATGGTCCAACATCTGAAATACACTTTTCTGGTTTTCCCTGAGAAACAACATCATCATTTAAAACATTTTTGAATCTTTCCTCTGAAATGTTTTACTAAGGTTTTTCATCAGCTGTTACGTTTCAGCAAGAGATTAAGAGATGTAGATTTCTGGGTCTGCATCTCAATCCATCCTTGGTTTGGTAGAAATCCTGAGCAAGTTAATTTGGCTGCCATGCATTTAATCTTGACAGATCTCCTTGGACCTGCCTATTTAATACTGTGGTGAAGAAAGCTGAAAACTTGCCCATGGATACAAACTTGAGGCCTTAAAATTGCTGTTCCACTTTTCCTCTCCATGAATTGTTTACAAGGGTGAAAAGAGAATAATGATCTATATACTGTTTTAATCATTTACCCACCTCAGTGAGTATGTCATGTGGCTTAAGGAGTTGTGAATGTTTCTTTTTGATGCATAGTCTTGGAAAAGGGGTTAAAGGATCAGGAAGGCTGAAATCAGGTTAGTGGTTCTTGTGGTTTTATGGTCTTTTTGTTGCTGAGACTTTTTTTTATTTTGTTGTGAGGTTGGGGGTTTTGTGTTTGGTTTTGGTGGTGTTTTTCGTGAGTTTTTTCTTTTTTTATTATTTTTAAAAAAAATTTATTTTAGATGCTTTTTGAAGAAAAGAAACTTGAAGCTCCTTGTCTAGGCTGTTCTTGCGTTGTGGTGTAGATGCTTTGAGGGTATAAACCACAGAGGAAGTTGGGATAAAATAGCTACTTAAAAAGAGATTAAGGGATTTACTTCAGTGCCTCTATGGGTTGTGATTTAAAGGGAGAAGGACCTAATTTTTCATATTACAGCTGGTTTTATTAGCTACAGGTTTTAACTTTTTGGAAAGATTCTCACATCTTTCTATTGGCCAATTTTGGGAGTTAATCCAGACCAGTCAACAGAACTGTATGTTGCACTTGATTTTTTAGTAATTTTAAAAGCTTTTCAGTGTCTAATCTGTCCAGTATAACTCCCTAGTCTTTTGCTACAGATGGTATTGATCAGCAAGAATAACAGATAACTATACTTAAACTCCAATTTCCAGAGTGAAAAATAAATAAATTTGAAATTGGGGTGGGGAGGGAAGAAGGCATTACATAAACCAGAATTAAATACAGAATTATGATTCCAGATCAAAAGACTTCAAACTTCTACTTGTGGTTAGTTAATATTTTCTTTTTCCTGCAGAGTTACATCTGGGACAGGGGCTGAACTTTGTCTTCCAGCTTGCTTTGCCAGTGTTGATCCCAGCTTTTCAATCTTCGAGTTTACTGGCACCCTCAGAATTTTACGACCACAGTTCTCAACACATTATTTTGTAGAGGTTCTTTACTGGAAACTGGTTTCTGTGTGAGAGATAAATTGAGGATGGCATGACATTGGTCAGTTGAGATGGAAAGCTCAGTACTATTATCACTTTAGTACGTGGAGGATTTTTCAGTAATCCCAAAAGAACAAAAATATATGCTAGGTAGTTGATGTTTGCATTTGAAAGGGTTTTCTCATTGGTTCTTATTCACTTATATCTGCCTATCCTGTATGAAAACCACCTTGAACCTCCTTAAATTTTCTTTCACAAAAGCTTTACTCTAGAATTGGTCTCATTTGTACACATTTATTGTGTCTTTTTCAAATGTCAGCTCAGTATTTCAATAGTAGATTCAATCATGCCTGAAGTTCTTACAATCTATTTTCAGTAGTGGATCATCTGTTAGGAAATAATGCCCTCTGCATTTTTTTTTTCCCAGGCTTGATTTGTCTTGGGATCAGAAATACCCAAACTCTCTTTTAAAAATGAGTTGTAATTGAAATGTGGGGTTTCTGTGCTAGCCTATATGCATCCCTCCTGTTCATCTGTGTTTGGGTTACTTGTCTTGCCTGGGAATGAGAAAAGAGAATTTGATTGATCCTGTGAGCACAGTTGCTTTCTTTCCTCTTTGACATATTGCTGTTTCTTCGACTAGTTGGAATGTTCTTTAGTGGGTTCCTGTGGAAGTCATTCAGTGGTAAAAATGTTTTCTTTCTTGGGAAATGTTTAATAAACATGAACAGAAATCCAACACAATCCAACCCCCAGTGGTTTCTCTCATGTAAGTTTTCCTTATTTCTTACTTTTCATTGTACTTGCTTTTAACAAAAATCAGCTATCTTTAAGTCTACATTAAGTCCACATTAAGGTCTAACTTCAAATTTTGATCTAGAATTTGGAAATAGGAATGTCTGATGTTCAGAGAAGTATATAATTTTTTTTCTATATAAATTAAACCCCACTTGATGGATTAAGTGGGGGTTTTTTAAAGGTAAATGGGATAGTAATGATGTTGGAAAACAAGTGGAAAGGACAAAAGCTTTGAATTCAGGCTGGAGTCCAGAAGTCTTAAAGGTTTTTTCTCATTTTAAACTTCTGGAATGCTTTGGTTGAATATGAAAGCTCAAAGGGCAAATAAGAAAATAAATTAAGAAATTTTTCAGGTTAAATCTTTTCAATCTGTTTTTCTCCATACTGCCTTCCAGCATCCTGTGTTTTCTCTTTGCATTCCATTCCCTAAAAGCCTCTTCTAGTTTCAGGAACTGTTTAAATACCTATTTTATGACTAGCTTAATATTCAAAGGTCTCACAGCTTTTGTGGCATTGAAACTACAGTATTCCCTAAACTGCATTTGTCTAAAAGAGAGGGAGAAGCACAGATGAGAAAAGTAGTTTCTGTGCATGTGTCCTGTAGGTTTTGTCCAATACACCATAAATTTAATCCTAACTCACCCTTGGCTTTCAGCATGGAAAGCCCTACCAGCTAGGCTGAAAACAAATAACTCAGTCTTCAGCAGTAGGGAGTGATACCTCTCTTACCCTCATATTTGCTAACAGAACTTTAACATGGTCGGTTGTGCAGCACTGTTCAAGAGGCAGAGCTGTTGTTTTCATTTCTTAGATGATGAATTGAAGCGTGGTGCGGTTGCCACTTGCCACAGCATTTGTGCAGAGCCTCTGGGTGAACCTGATGCTCCACAGCCTATGGCTGGTGCTCCAGAGCATTGATCATCCTTTTATGACAAGCTGTTAGTACAGACAGCATGTGCCAAGCCATTGTGGAGAGATCTATCACAGCCACTTAGGAAATCTTTTGTACAGTTCTCTCACTCCTTTTCTTCCTAGGGAAGAAAAAAAAACATCTTAAGTCTCGTCTGCTTTGAAGTGAGGTTTCTGTGTTTATATGTTAAAACCCAACTTGTTTGTGTTGTGGAACTTCAGAAAAGTTCTAATCTGTGCAAAGATTTGAACTTCAGAGGTCTGTTTGGCACCTTTACAGAATCCCTTTCAAGCATACACCTTCTTGAGTGAAAATACACCATGAACTTACTGTAAAAGGGAACAGACCGAGATTGAGAGCAGTAATTTCCTGCCCAGGTGACACCTAGAGGGCAAGTTCAGGATACGGACAGGCATTGTTCTTGGAAACACCTCATGCCTGTGAAAGAAGAGGGGAAACCGAAACTTATCCTCTTACTATCTTTTATGAAATAAAAATACTGGAAATCATATAGATTTTGCCAGCTGTGGGTGCAGCAGTCACAGCAGGATGCATTTTACTGGAGGCGCCTGGTCCCTGCGTTCTCATTATCCTTCAAGGTGCAAGACAAACCAGGAATGCAAAGCATGCATGCTTCATTTTCTCCACCTCCCCTTGCATCCCAAGGCTTTTATTTTCAAGAAGCCAAAAAGAAATTGAGATTTCAATTGTGTTGTTTAAAGACTAAATCAGAAAACTTGATGTCTGATTTGTTCCACTATATCCCTCTGAAATGAATGTATGGTGAAAAAAATAGATCTGGTAGAAGTCCACTTGTGCAGTCATTGTAAGCTGGTGAAGGGCTGGCTCTGCAACTTCTGAATTTGTAACCAAGGCCTCATTCCAGCTCTCACCGCAGAAGTGAAAACTTCTGAATTAGCTTTAGTAGCAATGGGCCCAGTATAAACCTTTGTGGTACTTCTGAGATATCTAAAAGTTCTGGTGATGATTTGTTATGGCAGCTGGTCCCCCAGCCGCTCCTTTCACGTTCCCTCTCCTTCAATCTCCCCGTGTTTACGAGGGTGCTAAAGAAAGCTGGGCCAAGCCTGAGGTCTCCTGGGCCACCTGAAGGTCTCTTTGGACCTCTCTCTTCCACTGGAGTCCCTTTCTTGTTTTAAAGAAAATTATACTTCCCTTAAAGTTTCATCAACTTGCCAGTGAAGCTTGGTAGCCAGAAAAAGAACTTGCAAACAACTACATGCAATTATACTTAGAAAAAATGATCTCCTCAGAGAAACTGACATTTAATGATAATAAATAGTAATACTGCCATTAGTGAAGATTGAATTTGCTTTCAGTGGGATTTTACTGGTTCGGTTTTATTCCCAGTGTTTTTCCAGATCTTATTAATGATTCCCTGGGTTTTATAACATTCATCAAAAAAAAACAAAAACCAAAACCTGCAAAACCAAAACCAACAAAAACAAAACAAAACAAACAAACACAAAACAAACAACCAAAAACCCCCAAAAACAACCAAAAACCCAAGAATGGTCAGCTGTTGTATGGTCATGTCACTTTACATGAGATGGGTACCAACCATGTACAAGTTCTCCTTTTAAATGAGACTGCAGCAAAGTCTCTTGAAATAGGGGGAGAATTCTGCTCTGGTCTAGAAAATGCTGAAGCAATGCTTTCAGCATTAAAGGAAAACAAAGTTTCATAAATTACTGTATTTTAAAACAAAATAGAGAATTCCAGCTTCTACTATGCTGCCCATGAGGAGCAGAGTCAACATTCTTTAAAAAGCAAAATTGTAGTGAATAAGGACTTTTGTTTCCTCCAACACTAAGTTAGAAGTAAAAGAGAGAAAAAATAACTAAGTCCTTGAGCTTACACATATGTCTTGAAGGGAATCTATAGAGAACTGCAGTGAATTCAGTTGAGTTCAGGGTGTGAGGAGACAGACCTACTCACAGGACTGGAACCTCCTGACTTCATGGACAAGCTGTGAATCTTTTTATTACACAAGCTCTGAAATGCTCATGCACTGAAAATTGAATAATGGTTTCTCCCACTTGCATCTTTCAATTCTGTAACTTTTAACCATATTAAGTAGAAAAACTTGCAGAGAAAATTTTATTTTTCTGAGTAAAAAATAAAACCTCTTTTTTCAATTTTTCAATTATTTTAATAATCTACTTCTTAAGTACCATTCTGCTTGTTAGCATTACTTGGGCTGAGCAGGTGGCAGTGCAGTTTTCTGATAGGGAATTTTACCCAGAGTTCAGTATCTGTAGTGTACATCCACTGTTCTTCTGTCCTTCCTGAAGTCCACAGTAGGACAGTACTACTTTTTGTAGGATTGTTTGTTTTTGTTTGCAGTGATGGTCTTAGAGAAAGGTCTGTCAAGTAAGGTTGTGAATAAGGCTGAAAGGATGGGAAATATTACCAAGTGATGATGGACATTTGCATCTTCTAAACGGATCTGACTCTTACTCCATTTTCTTTTCATAATGACTGCAAGCAAAAGCACAGTTAGGCTCCTTCAGTGACATTTATTTGATCCTAGTTAAGTAGGGATTTTAAGAATTGTTCTTGAAGTCACTGTCTGTGCCAGAAGAGCGTGAATTTAGACAGAGCAATGAAATAATGTGAAAATATCCCTTGGTCTTAGCAAAGTAGAATATAACCTGTCTAGGCCCTGTTTGCTGATAATTTGCTTTTTAAGCATCCTCATAATCCATTCAAAAATACAGCTGAGAAGTTACTAGGATTGGACAGAGAAGTATTTAGAGTTTAGGGAGTGGTGAAGTCAAGACTGGACGTTTCATTGCCATGGGGAGACTGGCAGCTTAAAATCACTTTTCCCTCCTTGCTGTTTTTAATTGTGTGTAGTGCTTTTATTGCTGAGTGCTGAAGAAAATAATATGTTATGTATGTTTGGTAGACCTTCAGGAGAGGCAGTTTGCCACCTTGTTTTATGTATTTTACACCATACATTTATGTCTCACTCTGCTGTAGAAGAAGGAAAAAATAATAAGAAAAGTGGTAAAATATTGATCATGGAAGGAAAAAGTAAAGACATGCTCATAAAACTCTGAACATTCATAGAGCATCTCAGGAGGTACATTAAAACCAGACCTCTGTCTAGCTAATTTCATAAAAAAGGAATAGATTTCACATGGGTGGTACATCAAATGGCTTTATGCTATGACTTATGTGGATGTTGCAGTGGGATGCCTGATATCTTGCAATAGTGGAGGAGCATATATTAGACTTTGTATTTGCTGCACCTGCTAGAATTATTTTTTTCTATAGGTATTTGGCTTACCTTGGCTGACCCACACTTTTTAGTAAAGATACACCTTTGCATTTTGTCTCTCGGAAACAAAGTGGCATTTTTAATGAAAAGACATTTATCTGCTACTAGCATTTTTTAGATTGAGAAAAGGAAATCTTGAATTATATATAAAATACATGTAAGTGGTCTACTGGTAAACTTTCCAAGCTATATTTTATCCTGCACTGTGATTTCAAGTCTTTTAGCAGCTTTTTGAGGATTTGTTCCTCAGTTGTATCTGGTTATTCACATACTTTTTGGCTACTCTTCAGTATTTCAGTAGTCCACAGGGCATCCATAGCAAGGGCAGAATTGTAGAAAGCCCTACAACATCCACCTGTGTGGGCATGGGGTATCTTGTGAGGAAACCAGGATGTGGGTGGGAAAGAGAAGAAAGGCTGCTGCATGTTCACTTTGGTTTGGGATTGAGATGTTCTTCTGAGTGTTTTCTTAGGAACTGTAATGAAGACCTGGGATCTGTGCCCCTCATTCTAGCTCGTATTTCTGTGGCCTGGGAAAATCTGGCCTCCCCATTCTAACTTTTGGGAGAAAGCCAGCAGGAAGAAGAGCATTCAGCAAAGAGATGCTGGTTCAGCCTCCGAGACTGAGGTGGTCACCCTGTGTGTGAGGCATCCTCTTGCACATCACCTAACACAAAGAAAGGCACTCATCGGTCCTGTTTTGTGGAATCCCACAACCCAAGAGCTCTGTGTTCATCGTGAGCCAGGGCCCAGCCCTGCATGCACTGTTGGAGGATCCTCCCTGGTGCTCAGCTGCCTTTCTCTGAGTGCTGGTGGAGACAGATTTGTGTGTGCCTTGCCTCCACAGGGCAATCCTATCTTCCACCTCTGCTCATTTCACCCCTACCCCAAAGGCAAAACCTTAGTTTAGTTACTGTTACTGAGTAGGTAGTTTATTATTACATAGATTTTCTTTGTCTGAAGGTCTGCTATTCGTTCTGGGTGGAGGTGTTTGGCTCCAGTCACATATATCTATCTGTGTCCACATTTCAAGGATTTCCATGGTATTGACATTTCCAGTACAGGAATTTGAAGAATGTTCAATTATATACAGGCCATGAAACATATTTACTTTTTTTTCTAATGTCTGCCAACTGTTCTCTGCCAAACTTTAAACTAGGCTGCCATGGCTCTTAAGATCTAATTATTTTTTTTACATATTTACTATATTGTTATATACACGTAGTGCACGCACAAATAAAAGCTCATACCGTAGTATTAGAAGACAGGACCAGATTTTATCTGGAGGATTATTGTAGGCCTGTTTCTAATTTATATAATGTTTTTGTTAATAGCAATACCTCTTTTAAATGCCCAATAAAATACTGTAGCATTAATTTAAATTGAAATTTCAGTAATTTTAGATATCCCCCCATTATAACAGGTCAGGCTTTTAACAGATGTCTCAATAACTTTGCTATTAGCAGGAATATTTCATGAATTAAAATCAGGCCTCTTTGTCTCTGTCACTCGTTGAAATGACCTACATATTTGGCAGATGGAGAGGACTTGCTTGTGCATTAGTACTGCTGTGGTAGGGTTTTTTCAGCTGTGTATTTTTGGAGAAGAGAGGAGGATTTAACATAAGTTAACATAGTTTATTTTTTATTAATACCATACTTCAGTTGCTCTTTACAGAAAAATCATATTAGGCACATCTTGCCTTTTAAGCATAGAAAACATCTAGGACATTTCTCCTGGGCACCAGACTCCTGTCTTAAATGTAAACCTTTCAGTGGAGCACTGGACAACTTTTTGCAATCGTGTGGACTAATGGGGCTGGGAGCAGAAGGTGCAGTAACTCAGCTGTGGCAGAGATCCTAGAAGAAATCTCCTCTGGAGACCTGAGCACTTTCCAAGCCTTTCTGGGGTGTTGATTTTTGTGATTAAGTATTTTCATTCCCCTTCCTGGCATAGAGTGAGTTTTTAAGCAGTATGTGAAGGGTTTTGCCTAAAATGGCTCCCTGACACATTGTCATGCTGGCACATGACTCTGTTTTCTTTGAAGAATCAAAAAGGACCTCTTGACCTGAATGATGGCATCAGAGCCCGAGTCCTGCTGTAAAGAGGCAAACTCTAGAGAGAGAATTAGTTGTAAATGTGGCCTGTTTATCTCCTGCAAAATCACTCTCTGGCATCCTGTGCATTAGCACAGGTAGAAATGATTTCTTATTATTTTTGTTGTAAGTTTGATTGAAATGTAACTAATTACACGAGCAAGTAGAAAAGCTCCACACATAAATGTGCTGCCTGAGCAAGCCATATATCCCACAGTCTTCAATCGAGAGGTAAAAAAACACGTGGGATCAAGTGAAGTTACTTAAGGGATACATTTGGCCCCCCAATTCAGTTTATTCTAAAGGCCCAAGACAAGGAATGATTTTAAGTTTCTACAATTTCTTTTGACATCAGAGAGAGCTGCAAGCTTTTACTATTTTTCAAATTAGACTATTTGCTGTCAAGGATATCAGAACTGTCTAATCCAATTTAAGGGCATTTAGCCAACAAGTTCAGAAAACAGCAAAATTAGTATTTAGAGCCATTACAATGATATTCTCTTGCCAAGGATTCTCCCTGTTTGCAAGGAAATTTAACTTTTCCTGCCCAGTGAGAACAGCCTACAGTCCAGCTGCCAGCCAGGAGTGCTTTACCAGTCATCTCTCAAACTTTAAGGATGTTCCAGGAACTGAAGAGGCAAATCAGGAAAGGTGTTATGTTATCATAAACCTATCATGACATAGTACTGTTCCCCTGGCCTGGACTCCCTAGGACTTCAAGGGGAAATATCAGTTGAGTTGGTTATCTGGTTATCGTGGTGGTGGTGATGATGATAGCAATGAATACCGCAGTTTTCAGCTCTTAACTTAACTAGTTGCTTAGGAAAATATGAATAAATTCATACAAGAGACCTGGTTCCCCTTCTTGGAATTTTAGGTCTTTTTCTTACTTTATTCAAGTAGAATCTTAAGTCTTATCTGGAGTAAGCTCGCCTAGTACATTTAAACTCAAATTGTACTGTTTTAAGGAGTTTCCAGGGATATAGGACCTGCCTTAATTCCACTTGGCCTGCACTGTTACATGGTTTGCACCTGGGTGCTATCAGAGGAAAGTGGCTGAAAAGAAAGCATACACCTTTTCAAAGGGAACATCAATTCTTGAGGTGAAAATAGTAAATCATTGGGTTAATAATTGTCTTGCTGGGTATTGTGCTGTCTCTGAAATGGGAAAGGAGGTTTCTGATTTATTACAGATTTTGCTGTAACAGGGATGGAAACACAGCCCCACAGAATACCACTGTATGTTTATTATTTGTGTGTTAAGTAAAAGCGTTATCTTTTAACTCTTTTTCATCTTGTACGAAGAATGGCTGTAAGGACTGTGAAAGACACTTAGAGACAACAGGGGAAAGGATGTGGTACATCCTGCGCCTATTAACACTGTCAATTAGCACCATTTATCTTGAAATTTGTCCAGCTTGGAACACAAAGTATGTAGATCAGGGTTTGGGCCAGACAGAAACATAGAAAATGATGGTATTTCTGGAGACACCAGCCAATGTGGGGGAGAGAGCAAAGGCACACAGTAATTCTAGAAAGAGCTGCATTTTTTGTGTGTGTGAAAATTTGATTATAAGATTATTCTTTCAACATAAACACAATTCTCTAAAGACTTATTAATGGTTCAGTAGCATAGTGGAAAGACTCTAGTGCAGTCCGCTTTAATAGCTTTCTGGCTTGAACCCCAATACATAATGTTCTAGTAATAGTTTATGGGTGACTGCAGTAAATTGGTAGCAAGTGTTTTCCATTTTTTGGCTCTCCTTATCGTTTCTGCTGGTGGAACATTTTGTTTTGAGAATATTGCAAAGGCAATTGATCTACTTTGGATATGCACTCTAGAGTTTTGTGTCTTTTAAAATATACGTATAGATGAGCTTTTCCTCCATATCCCGACATGTATCATGTAAAGCTGGGGGCCACTAAAATGTTACAGGGAATCTGAGCAGTTGGCTAGACCCAGCAGGACTCCACCTACCCTAACTAATGTTCGGCAAGTACTGCCAAAAAGGCAGAGCTTTGGTCCCCCCTCCCACTTCCCAATACTTTCATTGTTCTAGTCTTTTCATGCAGCAGTGGAAAATTTGTTCCTGTCCGTGCAGGAATAAAGATCTTTCACACAGGTTCACTTTAGATCCAGACAGCTTTTTGGAATAGAAATAAACATGGAATATTTTACAGTTAGTGGTTCGGGAAAAGAGCCACTTTTGATTAAAGATGGGCCTTATATGGTCACCTTTGATTTCTATTGGATTTGGAGCTGAACTTAATTGTAATTACAGAGTGAAATTCCACGGCCTCTATTGTGCAGGAGCTGTCCCTCTTGGTCTTCAAATCAATTAATTCACAGCTCCAGATCATCTCTATAGCCAAGCTAATTGAAACAGCCTGCTTTCATCTCCATTCCCTAGACTAGAAGAAGAGTTGGGTAGCTGAACCCAGACTAGAAATGTCTAGCTGCTTTCCATGTGTAAGAGGCCAGACAAAACCCACCAGCCTGATGGTCTCTGGATTCCAATCCTCTGGATATGATAAATAAAGTCAAAAGTACCGAGAGAGTAAGCAATTGTTATCCAGTGGATTTTGCCACTGAACATCCTGTCCTTGTTCCTGGCTCCATTTTATTTCTTTAAGCAGCTCTCATGCTGACTCTTTGCACAATCATCCTGTCATAGTTTGTAGATCAGATTCAAAATGAAAATAGGTACATTTCTTCAAGATAACATTAAACACATGTAAAATTAAAGGACAGCTGAGTGTTTCCTTCATTCCTTTAATCTTCTGCATGTACTGGAACATTTGTTTTATATAAAGGTTATATTGTAAAAATACTGGACTTGGGCAAAAATCAAATTTTAAAGAATGTAAACTAAAGTCTGGACATCACTAAAGCACAGAGTGAATAGATGCTCAAGAAATATTTAAAGTAACTGAATGTGGACTTTGCCCAGTTAAAGTATCCCAAATGACAGCAGGGGAGTCAGTTTGTCATACAAAGCTGCAGACAGAGAGCTGCAGATGAACAGAAAGTACTGAAATCTGGCCTTGAGACAATAAATGGAAGTGTTAAGTGGATGAGAGAGAGCATTGACGAAGGAAGTTAGAAATAGAGTAGTGCAAAATGAGAGTTGTCATACCAGAACTGCTTCTAATGCTGTTTACATTGTCATAAGCCTAATAAATGTGGATATTTCTTCTCTGATGCATGCTAGCGATATTTTAAAAACGTGTTATGGGCTCCCAGGAAGAGAAGAGCATCTGAGTAAAAGGGTATACAAGTTGGACTCTGACCACAGAGCCTTAGTGCTACTTCTGAGCTGTTCCCATCCTGCAGCTCTGCACTGCTCTCTGCCTCTTGTGAGCGTGGATCTCTTTTTCTTGTTGCTTACTTATTTACCTGAGTTATTAAGATAATCCTATCAATTACTTGGGAATGCTGCCTTAAACAATTTGATTTCCTTATTTTCCAAGGGAAAAAAACTCCAAAGCCATGTTCAGGTACAGTTCTGGGAATCTGTTGCATATTTCATTCATGTAGGATCTGCAGTTTTCCATCTTTCATCCTTTGTAACAGCGGACAAGCACAGCTTTGTTACAAGCACAGCTGCTAATGATGCCCTAGGCTGGCTCTTTATCTGAACTTTCAGTTTATTTTATTAGTGCATCACAGAAATCATGCAAGAAGCAACAGCAGTCAGATGTGGCCATTGTTATAAATTTCCATTGTGCAAAAGCAAATATATAACGTGAAAAATTCAGAAACTAGATGGTCCCATGTTTGTAATCATTTATATCATTAATATGCCCTTAAAGTAGATGTGCAAAAACAATCATGCAACTTAAAGAACAAAGTGGGTAATCCAAGAAGAATAGTTAAAACCCCATTTCCACAAAAAAATCCTGCTCTTTTGTGCTTCTCCTATTTATTAAGTAGTTTGTTTATTTTTATTGAGGATCAGGTTTGCAAGTATATGTTTAGAAAGCTACTCACATTACAGACAATCAGTAAGGTCTAGTCTAATAGCTATTAAAATGAGAATAATATTTAAATTAGTAAAATTCAGAAATGTGATGATGTTGAGAATGAGCAATGAGTAGCCCTGCAAGAAGAATCAGTGAGGTTTGGTTCAAATTATCTGCTCTGGCTTGTAGAGGGTAATAATTTTCTTGATTTTGGTTTTTTTTTTTTTTGATAGGTCAGAAGCAGACAATTTGCGGGAGAATGCTCTTTTCTTGATGTGTGTTCCTTTTACATTAAACTGTATTTCTCCACTGCATAAAGTGGACTACTTACAATGCCATGATGTGTTTGGAATAAACAGTAGAGTGCTATATTTCACTGTAAGTTCTGTCTATAGAAAGTGCTGGCTCTCAGATCAGCTGTTTACATTTTTCTGAAAAAGCTTCCATCTGTTACGTCAAACTTGTTAATATAGGTCCTCAGGATACAATAACACTAATGCTTTAAGTATCCAAACGAAATGTCAGAGTCCAGTTGCAGATACTAATTTCAAATGTGCCAGTGTCCTGAATCCACCTCTTTTTACTAACAGGCCATTTAATAATCCATGTAAGTATCTATGGATGTCTAAGTCTTTGAAGGGCTGTGGGGGTCCAGATGTACAAATGCAGTTACAGCAGCAAATCCTCACAAAAGCTTTTCCACCACACAAGCATGACCACATAAAATTTGGCCTCATTTTTTTTTTTTTTTCTGGCTTTGCAGCTACAACCATCAAGACCTATTTAGAGTGAAAGTAGGCTTGGTAAGGGAAGTCTCTGAGCTTCATGTTGTTCCCAGTGAAGTCAACAGCAAAGTGATTGCATAAATACAGATATACCTTACTTGAATGTACATTTTGCCCCTCGTTTAAAGAAAAAAATTAAATCCCATAGACTTTACGCTTTGTTTTGTTTCTTTTTTCTTGTTATGGTTTGCATTACTTCAATTTAAAACATAACTGAGTCCTTCATATTTTATTTCTTGTATGAGCTGCTGTAATTTATTATTATAGTGGCCATTCAACTAGAATGAAGATGTATGCCCCTCTTTTGATCCTTGTAAAGATGAAGGGTGAAATGTAAGTTTGTTATATTACCTTTCTTGTTTCTACTCTTTTGTATCCATGGTTTTTTAATTTACATTGCATTGTGAATGAAAACCCTTATCTTCTGCAATGTTTTTTTCCTGCCACTCAAATTTTGCATCAACACAAAGGGTTTGTTCTTCACTTTGTGTTCAGTATTTGGTCATGTTCATTATGAGGTGTATCTAGAATACACAGATCACATTCAGAAAATATAATTTCTCACTGTGTTTTTCTTGATATCTTATTATTAAGGGCTGTTTTTTAGTGGATAGAAATCCATTCTATGCATAAAACTGCATTCAAATGAGGTTTACACATCTAATCATACCTATTTTTATTCTGAAATGCTCAGTGATCAACAGTAATTTCAAGTACAATGAATGGTTGTAGATCATTTGAGTAGTAAACACAATGGCATTGGTTAAATAGGACCATGCAGAGGGTTAATGGTAAAATATTAATTAAAATAATCCTCTTCAATTCCATAATAACTTTGGCCACATGCCTTCATCCAACCCCCAACACCACCCTCATGTACTCTTTAGAAAAGAATTCACATTACAGACAATCTTGTGTAACAGATTAACATAACATATCTGGAACATTACTCAGATTTTTGGGCAATGGCAATCTGAACATGTTTATAAGTTTAGCTTTTTCTCCACAGCATCCTGCTGTTAACTCTTGACTTTTTCTAATTGGGCATGACTACATGACTGGAAAGTGCTGCCTGTGGTGTCACAGGGAGGGTTGTTTAAGTGTGGGCGTTGGAGGGACTCTGCTGAACAGAAATACTCAGTGTTTTAAGGGCCTCACACAGGTAAACAATATTGTAAGGACTGAAATTTTACATTCACATTCAGATTTGAATGACTGGGATATCTATCTGATGGATTATTTTAGTCATGATACTGGATTACACAGATATGAATGCAAAGGTGGATGTAACAAGAAGAGATGTTAAAAAGGCAGGATTTTTTTTTCTTTAAAAAACAAGATGATGTAATGTCTCTGGGTTAGACACAGAAATTTAATCATTTCTTGCAAAAGACTGGAAGCTAGGAAGCCTTTTATTTTCTTCTGTTTTTTATCTCAACCTGACTTGTTTTTCTGATACCTTTTGCTCACTTGTAATGTAGGAATCCTGCCAGTGAGGTTTGTGGTGGAAAGTGTTTGGGGCACCAGTTATTATTGTTGAAGTATGATACAGCCTTCAATTTAATGTCCCTTTTTTTTTTTAGGTGACCAGACCTAAAAACAAAATAACTCTCTGCTATGCATGGGATTTAAAGTATAAGTCCCATTTATTTTTTGTAAGAGATTTCATCTTGCCCATTGGCAAAATAATTGGTCTCTGTAAAGAATCAGTAAGTAAACAGCCAAGCAATTTTTGCTGGTACATATTGTAATTCCCATTTTAAAAATTACTTAATAAAGATTGCCTTTTATAAAAGCTATTTTGGTATATCAGAGGCATGTTGTACTAAACGAAAAGAGGAAAAAAATACCTCTGTCATTTGGAAGAGACCATTTAGCCTCTGAACATATTTGCTCCACATTAAATAATAGATGTTACTCTCAGAGAAATAGAAGATGTTCTGTATAGTTCTATGGAAACTGTTTGTTTTTTCTGGATCCTTCACCCACTCCATCTTCCTGCCCCCAAAATAACAAATAGATTTGGCTAGTATGCGTGCTAGGTTAAATTTAGGTGTGTCATATAAATTATTAATTTAATAAAGTTAATATTTAATTAAATTTTTAATCATTAACAAAAGGGGAAAGTTCAGAGTTGAGGTATTCTTCCTTCCCATAAAAATAAACATTAACAATCAGTCTAATTCCTAATGCATAATGTTGATTTGCAAAGTTAACCATATTAGATGGATGTGAAGATATTACTCTTCAAAGGCTTAAAATTACTTTCATGTCCTTAAAACAATTGTCCAGAGGTGTTATTGACAGGGCTGTACCTGCAGGAGGAATTGTTAGTGTCACGGATATAGGCATCATATAATCACTGAGAGCCTTTCCATTTGTTTTCTCATCCTGTTACCTGGGGAAAGACTCAAATGCACTGTGGTTTTTCCATAGGTATTTTTTGTTGAGCACAGCTCTGTTTGCAATGGTCAGGTCAAATGAATAAATTTTGCGTGTACGCAAGAAGATGGTAAGGTCTGCAATGCAAGTGTATTCCTAGGGAAGGCCATTCCACTGCTCTTGCCCTGGAAGATCTTTGACAAATGAGCTGATGGGGTACTGCTGTGCTTCCCAGTGGCAGGAGCTGGAGCTGGAGCCCAGCTCCTTCCCATCCCTCTGCCTTCTTTCTCTCCCCTCAGCAGTGAAACAGTAAGAGTTCATCTTCAGCTGCTGCTTTAAATGCTGATTGTTCTGTGCTGATAAGAGATACCCATGGCTGTTAGCACCTTGCTTTCATTCTAAGCAGAGGGACCTGCGGAGGCAGGGAGGCAGGAGCGTGGTGTTTCTAGCACTGGCTCCCTGGGAACTGCTCTGCTTGGGATGAGCCTGTAGGATTCAGGCCCATTCGCCACGCAGCAGTACTTGTTTAAAAGCAAGACTTTAGTGCTTTTCCATGTACCTGACTGGGTGCTTTTTGCCAGGAACTGAAGAAAGAGAAGCTTGAATTTGCAAAGTCTGATTCTCATTCCCTTTAGAACTTTGAAAGTGATTGAGTGGAAGTGCTGGTATTTTTTCATGCGACTCCATTGGTATCCTGTGATTTCTTTAGAGAACTCCTTCTCAGGCTTTACTTGGCAAAAACACTGAAATACATTACTTAACTTTCTACACATAGAATGGAAGCTGTTAGTCAAAGTCTTTCTTTTGTGGGAGAGGCAAGACAACGAATTTTTCATTCCCAGTGTCTGTTTTAATGTTGGAGGAGGCATCGCTCTAATTTTGTGTTAACCAGTTTTCATTTTGAGAGCTATTTGAAATGCCACTTCACAGTTACTTCAGAGCTTCAAGGTCCTATCATGCAGTGTAGTGCCAGATTTTTCTGATGCGTGCAGATCTGCAGTAGAAAAGTCAAACATTTTTGGAACCCTAAATCTCTTCTTTGAGTTGACAGAGAAAACTATACAATCATTTCTGGCTTTTAAAAGTTGTTTCAGCCACAGACAGATTCGTTTTCACTGAGATTCAGATGTATTTCCTTTTCTGAATAGTAGGACTTGTGATCAGAATCTGATAGCAGACTTTTATCACCTTTCTTGTATAAAAAAAATCTCATTTTGATGTGAGTTTTATTTATTAGCATTATTTCTATTGTGACAGCATCATGGATATTCTTTCTGGACTTGCTTTTTGGGCAGCACAAATCTCAGCTAGACCTAGAGACTTACAGCCATTTGTTTGGTTGCCAGTAACTCTGGAAATGTCTGGATACCTGGACACTAAGAAGCAGTGAATTCTGCTTGTGTAATTTGTCAATAGACACAGGTCTGGCAATGTGCACCTAACTTTCCACACGGGTGTGCTGACTAGTCAGCACATACAGACCTTGGCCCATCACTGGTTTTGTCTCATAGGAAAAAGGGAACAGGAAATAGGAGTACTTTGTGATGGAATAGAGATCTATACCTTGCTCAGCTAAACATGAGGCATTTAGTCTCAGCATCTAGGCTAGGTGGAAGGAATAGGCAGAAGAGAGGGTGAGAATTCTTTGGTGACAGACTTAGCTGGGTATCTGTGAACAGAAGGAATTGCCCTCTCAAGACACTTGCCTTGTTGCAGTGGTGAAAGGAGCAGCCTAGGCCACAGTGTCTTTTAGATGGCCAAAGTTAGATGAGATGACTTTACCCTAATGCCTTTGTGTTTTTATTTCCTCACTTACAGAGTGAGGATAACCTAGTTCTATTTGGTTTTTCTTTAAAGTGCTTTGAGATGCTTGCTGCTGGAGTTTTTTAAATCTGAAGTAGCATGATGTTTGGGATTGCTCAGTTAATGGGGTAGATATAATTCTGGGATTTTTTGCTTTGTATAATTAATAGAGAGGAAGGAAGGCTTTGTTGTTAAAGCAGTGGAGTTTAACCTGAGATAAAAGTTCAACACTGTATTTTGTCACAGATTTCCTGAATAACTCCAATCTGTGTGTCTCAACTCATCTGAAAAAATAGTTCCTGCTCTTTCACCCTTTGGCTGGCTTGTCTGAAAAGCTTTTTTCTAGTGACAACTTGTCTTCCAGTCTGTGCACTGCAGTGCCTAATACATCAATCTCACTGTGATCTCAAAACTCTACTGCAATATAAAGCGTTTCTTATCAGAAAATGTAGTTTTGTATTATATGACATGTTCCAGAAACTTTGTTTAGTCGTTTTTAACATGACAGGACACAACCCTACATAATCCATTGACCTGTATTAAATGAAAGAATGCTACAAGTTTTAGAAAAATATAGATAGAAGTTATATATGTAGGTTCTATTAAAATAATATCAAGTGGATTGCATATTTTGAGGAGTATCACTTCTCAAAAACAGATTTTACTATGGAAAGTATTTGTACTAAAGCTTTCTAAATTTAAAAGTTGTGCTGTGTAATAAGCAGTGAGTTAAGTGATTCTTATTGATTTTGCTAAGATTAAAGCATAGTTAAGTTTGATCAACAACTATCCCTGCAGTTTTGCTGGTGCATTTTCAGCTAAAAGAGGAGACCCTTTTGGGTTGTTTTTTCAAATCTTAATCTGTACAAACTTCGTTCTATAAGATATGATGCATTCTTGTAATGGAGATAGCTGCTAGCTTGCAGTATAGCTCCCAACACGGTTTTAATCCAGATACTATATATTGACATTATCTCGGCTACAGCTCTTACTTAATCAACTGTCCTCATGTCCTTAAAGCAGAATGAATGTTAGAACTAAAAATGTGCCACTGATTGAACATCTCAGTCTTCATATTGATTAATATAATAGTTATTTTTGTAATATTATAAATTTTTAATTAGAGCCATTCTTGTTACTTGATTTCTATGTACTGGTTTTTATACATTAATCTTTATAAAAAATAAATATCTGTAACAAATGGTAGGAATGACTGGAAAAAATAAGGGGAAGAATGATATCAGGATCGAAGATGCTTTGTGGGTGTCATTTTTAGTACTGTTTCAAATGTGTATTTTTGTTCTAATTCCCTTTATGTTTATACTAGACAAACCTATTGCAGCATGAAGGAACTGTTTTGTGTCCAGAAGTCATTGCAAAGTGGCAAATATTGAATTTTTAATGTTCCCTACTGAATATAACTGGGGAAAGACACATTTTCTAAGAGGTTTTGTAGATTGTTTTGTTTTGTGGGTTTTTTTTCCTAGAGGAAATGTGAACTAAATTTTTCTACTGTGAGGCATTTTACATATGCTGTATAAGACTTATACATGTATTGGAGTAATATTGAAAAATTCAGTAAAGTACAAGAATAAAAAGAATGGAAAACAGGCTCAATTTTGTTTTGTTTTTGTTTTTAAAAATAAAAATGTTTTGAATGTCACTTGACAAACAGCAACTGATGACAGTGGGAAAAGCTTTGGAACCGATATTTTGTCAGGGATTTTAATAAACAGTAAGAGTCCTTTGTAATAATACTGAAAATACTTCACCAGCAGAAAAAAACCCCATGCTTTTGCTGTGATCATCTATTTTTGCAGAAAAGAAATTTGATATTTACTGAAATCTTAGCATCTGTCTTAGCAACCTCATTGTGGAAGGATTGATAGATATATTGACAAATTATGCAGCAGAATACAAAAAGCTAAAACTGATTACAAATAAGTTTTCTTGCCTTTTGATGACCTTTTATTTCTTAACTGGGGTATTGTGAGCTTCAGAGTCAACTGGAGAACACTTGTCTTGGGAGGTTATCATCCTTTCCTCACTCTGTTACATTCACCTGCCCACTGATACCAGAAAAATGTATTTCTGATAAATGTGAATGCTTCACTAGTTAGAGATCAAAAGCAAATGTAAGAATTGTACCAGGACTGCTTATGGGCGTTTTGACATAGGGCTGATTCATGTCAGGCAAAAGGATTCTGTGATTTTCCTTTTTCTGGCCTGTACAGATGCTTGAGCTTTGATTCACTTTGTAATAGAAGGAGCATGAAAACCAGTATACTTTTCATCCTCACTAAGGACTGAAGTCAAAATCTCCTTTTCAGTGGTAATTTCTGAACACCAATATAACCAAAACAGCTATAGCTATAGCAAGATAACTGGAGTCCCTGCTCAGAGCTGCTCCCCAGCTCTTCAAAGCTTGGATCTGCTTTGGCTGAGTGATTCTCCTTTGGTACCACCTGCTGCTCATATGCACTGGGCATCCTTCCCAGGGGCTTCCAGCTAGCATTGTGTAAGTACACACTGGAAAGGCTGCATAATTCATGAGGACATAGCTAACGTATCTGCCTCTTGAAAAATGTCCTGAAAGCACTTCTAAACTTAAAGAAAGATCCTACTTTGTCTTCTGGGTCTAGTAAAATACAAAAGGTTTTGGGAGGATTTGCTGTTTGTTTTGTTGCAATTGTTTCCATTGTGAGACTTCAGCAATTTTGAATGAAAGTCCTTTTCCTTCAGCTGAGGCTTCCAGAGGATGATTTGAAATCAAAAGTTAAAGAAGGGATAGGCATTGTGTGTATATCGCTAATGCTGCATCTTTTGTCTACTGAAGTATTTGTAAGCTAGCCTTTAAGTCCATCAAAGATACATTTCAGTGTTTTCTCTACATGTCTTCTGCTTATCCTTATTTTCTCTAGCATTAGGTATACTCAGAAATACATCTATTACTTATACACTCTTCTCTATGTGTCAAACAGAATTTGTAAGTCATTTATGTGAGCACTACACAGTAAACCATTCTCATACAGTGTACTAAATATTAAATATACAGCATAATGTGCTAATAAAACGTTGCTAACATAAGTAGGCCACCTAAATTAGAGACTAAGCCAACTCTGTGATTAACTGTCTCATCTCCTGAATTCCTGAACCTTTGGAAGGCTTTGGTAGGAAAAATAAAGTATAGCATATAAATATTGACAAAATTATTAACATCTAAAACCAGGAGGAGAAAAAACAAACTATATTTGACCATTATAGCAATTAAGAGTAGATTAATAAATTTGTTATCAGCTATCACATTGTACATGTTTGTATGAAGCCTGAGGGAACAATAGTATGTGAATTGGCAATGGAACAGGCTTCCCAGGAAACTGGTCACAGCACCAAGCCTGACAGGGTTCAAGAAGGATTTGAACAATGCTCTCAGGCACATGGTGTGACTCTTGGGGTGTCCTGTACCGGGTCAGGAGTTGGACTTTGATAATCCCTGTGTGTCCCTTCCAATTCAGCATATTCTGTGATTTTATGATACATCTTCATTAATCCAAGGCTTCAAAAGCAATATTACAGAATCATTTCTATGAAATGCTAGTTGAGAAAAGTTGTCTGAGATTCACAACCATGTTTCTGCCATGGTGGTCATGATGATATTACCATTCAGACAAAAAGTTGTGACTGTGTGATGTCCTGAGGTTACTGAGGAGGAGATGGGAGTTGTTTTACACTGCTGAATACTGGGGACTTCAAAGGATCTGTGCTAACTTCAGCAGGTAGAGAAATGTCACTTGTTTTATCCAGAAAGGAGCCTTGAACTTCCCTCCTTTTCAGCATATCTCCTGGGAAGGCTGTGTCACATCAGCACTGTGTTGAGCAGAACAATGTGCCAGAAGGGAGAACGTAAAGATGGGCCCAGCTGGAGGTCTGGCCTAGAACAGCATCTTGTCAGAACCTCAGGGACCTGTGGTGATGACCTTTTTTTGTTTGTGGCACAGATGAGGTTTGCTTCAGCAGGATAGCTTTATTCAGTAAAGAAAATGTGATTGTACTGGGGCTTTTTTATCCTTTGTTGTAGAATTTCTGTCAGGAACTTTGACCAGATTTTCCCTCTGAATTTAGCATCTTCCTAGCAGATGTACAGACGCTAAGGAAGGTGCATATGCCTCACAGGAACTTTATTTTTGCTCAGCTGCAGTTCAGAAACAGCCATCCTATTCACTAGCAAACACGTGAATACAGGATCTTTATACTAAAACTCTTATTTCTATATTTAAAATTCCAGCATGGTATGGTGAGGGGAAGGTATTTGGGGGTTAATAAGGAATGTGTATTCTTCAAAGCAGCCCCACCTCCAAAAAAAATGTCCACAGCCTTATAAAATACCTGGTTTGTGTCCTAAAATAAAGCATGTATTTCATGCTCTAAAAGTCTGAGGTTTGTAGCTGAAAAAGATTAAGTAAATAATTCAGAATTTGTTATGTTTACTTGTTAATAATTAAGCAGGTTAGTCTGTGTACTTTTTATAGGCATTGAACTTTATTTATTTATTTTTATTTACTTGGCTCGTGTTCTGATTCTTAAATTTGAAGAAGTTTCTGCCAAGGAAGAGATCATGAGAGAAAAGGTATCAAGGAGTTAAGTACTGCACAGGAAACAAAATCTGTAGGGACACATAATCTCTGGAGAGAATGGAGAATTGTCATCTCTCACTTCCCTTCTGCATTCCTCCAGACTAATCTCTAGTGCTTGAAGGGAATTAAATTTTAAAGGTGATAATGATTTTTCAGACAAAAGCAGCACCTTTGATTCCTACTTTGTGTTTTCGGAGACAGAGAGGTCTCTCTTTGTTAGGAGGTGACATTTGGTTCCTCTCAGTCAAAATTCCAGCTGTGTTCCATTTCAGAAATAGCTCAGAAATTTGAATGAAAATATTGATAACAACACATCATGTGGCTGTTTTCCTGTTATTTGAGTGAGATACAGTCTGGGGAGATGCTGTAAACTGACAGATTGTAAAGTCTGACATCCTTGTCTTCTGAGGAGGTACGGAGAGGCCACAGCAGCATGAGTTGCTCTCCCAGCCACATTTGGAACCATTCATTGAGAGACTGCATCCTGTGGCAGGTGGTAGTTCAGTCCAAGTGGATCAGTCTGGGCAGATTTCAGTGGTAGTGAACAAGCAAATAGCTTTCCAGGCTCCTCTTGAATCTCAGTATCTGTCACTTGAGAAGAGAATGTGATGAGAAGCAAAATGATTCTGTATTTTTGTCCAGTAATTTTTGCTTGTTGTTTTACATAGCCTAGCCCTGAGCATAGATTGAAATAGAGAAAGAGAAGAGACCTGGTTCTCCCCTCCTCCCTTGCCCACTGCTAATCACATTCTTTTCTTATCTTAAGTAAGGCCACTGCCTAATATTTCTGAATGTTTGAACTGTTTCTTTGGTCTTGGCAGAATAAGATATCATTTGATATTTTCACTCACCTTTTCCAAAGGGGAGACAAAGCACAGGGTAGTGTGAAAAGTCAGCTGAAGTGATCGGCATTAAAAGACAAAAGCTGCTGAAATGTGAGAGTGATCTTTGGACTGTATATTAAAAATCAAAGATTTTAAAAGACTGTTTATGTGAAAATTAATAGCCTGATTTTGTTGACAGTTGAAGTCTTCAACTGTTACCATGGCATGTTTTAATTCCCTGTCTGCACTGGTATTTCCTTCTGAAGAAATACACAGGCTCATTGCTCTGATATTAAAAATGCCATTTGCTTCTCATGTTCCAGGTGGTGATTCCTTTTAAGTAAACTTATGGTACCTGAAGTGAAGGCATATGAACCTCTCAGACAGCATTACAGATGCTCCTTTTTCTCCATCATGTGACTGCTGCCTTCAAAGATCATTTTGTCCTGAGCCTAGACAGTTAATCCAAATCTTTCACAGAGATAAATATGGGCAGGCAGTACTTTTCAAATAAAATTGAGTGGTGCACAGGGAACTTAAATTGTTTCCTGAATTACTTTTTCATGTGTGAAGGGTGTAACTGTAACACAGTTGTTTCTTTAAATTTTTTCTGTACATGTACAAACCTTCCTTCCCCACAAAAAAGCCAAAGCGTATCCAGTTCATTATCTTATACTTCAGACCAGGTCATTGATGTGCTTTGGGCAGTTGTCTTCAGAAACTCTTCAGATAATGTCTTTATCATGGAATTTAATGCTAGTCACTTGATTTATTTTTTTTCCCCCCAGACATACAAGCTTGACTCTTGAGAAAAGTTACAAATATCTCAACTCTAGTTCTCAGTGGACCAAAGTCCATATCACCATTACTACAGTCAGTAAGAGCTGCCCTGTGGTTGTAAGTCCAGTGAAGGGTTGAAGCAGCCCCAAAACTTGACCATTCAACATGGTCCCTTAGTTCAAAGCCAAGGGGTAGTGGTGAGCCTGTGTGAGACAATCTGTTCTTCTGCTAGTAATACTGTCCTGAAAATGAGGGGATTTCAAGCTTTAAGTGTGCCAGATAAGACTTTTCCACAGACATTAAATTCTCACACTTTTTTTTTTTTTGTTACAGTGTTTTTGTCATGCACTGCCCATTTTGCTGAGAATATACTTTTGCCCAAGTTTCATGCCAGGTTGAATCTCAAAAGAGACCGAGAGATTTACAAGTACTCTCACAGTGAATCATGTCTGAGATTCTTTTTTACTCCTATATTCTTAGCATTAATAAACAGTGATTTCTTTCATTCAATTGCTGCTGGACTTTAGTTTGTATGTGTGATGACTGTGTTTGGAAGGAATTGAACTGGAGTGATGCTAATATAATTTATCTTACTCTTTGAATTTTGTTCTTAAATGTAGGATCTTAAAAAGAGAAGATTTACCATCCTACAATATTCCCTCTCCCACCATAACCTCAAGAGAAAATGTAAATAAAATTGACACCTTCTTTACATTTTCTTGAATGGAATGTGGTTATTTCAGTTTCACTTAATCTGATGATAGGTCACTGAACAGTGTTTTTTTCATTAGTAGGAAATATCAGAGGGCCATGCAGCCTATAAGGCATCAACATAAGGAAATGAAAAACTGTGTATTGTTCCTCTTGTTTGCATTTTCAGCAGTACAGGATGTTCTTGTTGCTGTACAATCAATTAGCATAGTGGAAGAGGCATTTTTAATTTAGGATTGTTTAAGTTATTAATTTCTATATTTCTTAATTTTGTGGTAGATCTCATTCTGGTTAGATATTTAAAAAGCAGAGTTAGTAAATGTGCCTCATTTACTTCATCCTGAAAAGCACATTTTGCTAGGAAATCACCATGGCCTAAGTCAAGCCTCTCTGAAGACTGATAGACTTACAGCTTTGAGCCCAATAAGTCTCTAGTGAGCCTATGCTGTGAAGTATTCACCTCTGCTTTGTACAGGGAGTTAACTTTCATGTAAAAGTGAAAAAAACAAAGTGGTTTCCTGAATTGCACGCAGAGTTTTTCACTCCATTGATGTCATACAGATGCATCAGATTTTGAAGGTATTACTTGATATGATATAATTTGAATCACCAATACCCTGTTGATCTAAGTTAAACCACAAGGTTTAAACATGGAGGTTGGAATTGAAAACAAAGTGTATGGCCTGGAAACAGCTGTTTTGGTCCAACAAATTACCATCCCAAGTATAAGGCTTGATTAATTTAAATCATGTATAAAAACAGTTATGAAAACTGTGGCAGAAATGTTGCCTCTAATTAAATTCAGGCATTCAAATGTTTAGAAAGGATCAATTAATGATTGTGAAAATAAAGTAACTGTAACAGTTATACAGACTCTTGTACAGCAGTTCCTGGCAAAAATTACAGCTGACAAGAGGGTAGCTTGTCATCATGAGTAGTTGTACAAATGCTCAAATGCCAGTAGGCCAAAGAAGAGAAACTGAGACTTTTGACTTGGATTTAATCCTCTGCAGAATTTGAGGAGTCTAAACATTGCTGGAGGTCTGACTGATTAATGTGTTTTAAAATAAAAAACTTTCTCTTGCACCTTGTGATCAGATTTTCCCAGGCTCTTTCCATGCTTTTCAGGCTCCCCAGTACCACCCTCTCTTACTGGGCTTGCTCAGCAGAGCCTTCTCTCCCTGCAGCACGTTGTGTGCCAGCAAGCTCAGAGTGGTGCAGCTGGTAGCTGAGGTAGACATTAGGCAAACAGTACCATTTTGTACCTAATAGTATCGCTTGAATCAAACATATCTTCATGCAATCCATAGCAGCATTTAAAGGTCAAAACTGCATCCTCATTACTCAATATCTAGGCCTTTTGCTTTGCTTTATTCATTGTCTGTGCAGATCTGACAGACTGTTCCAAACCATCCTTCTGTAATGCTGGAAAGTGCTAACAGCCACTGTTCAACAAGTCTCTCTCTATTCAGGCAACTGCAGACCATAGGAAAGCACAAGCATTTGTTGCACATCCTTAGATCAAGCAAAATAAACCTCGTTCCCTGCAAACAGTGGAAGCTGCCATCCAGCAGCCTGTGCTGAGTACACTCAGGACTGAGCCACACAGGCTGGGGGATTGTCACAGGGAAATTTCTGCGAATGCTGCTGGAGACATTGTTTGATTGTAATGACCACAGGTAGAAAGCACCCAGAAAACAAAAGGAAAATGGCAAGATCTGAAAAGAAATTGTGCGCATGCCTGAGAGAAAGAAACAGAAGCATCCCTGCAGTAGCCAGGAACTGGTGGGAAGTCAGACTTGGAAACAATGAGCCTGAAAGCCTACTGTTGTTATATCTTCTTTATTTGAGAAAGCAACACTTTGTGAAGGCTCTCCAAAGATGAGTTCATTCTCATGAGTAATTTCTTCTCATCTATAATCCCAGTAGTTAAAATATCTTTGTGGCTAGCTATGAAAAACCCCCACTAGCAAAATAGATATATTATTTTTATAATATATAAACAATTTCTTAATTTTTAAATTACTTTAGTAATTTTTCTAAAATTATATTTTTAGGAAATTTATATATATATATTATTAAAGAATACCAGCCATTTTAGTTAGTCCTGCCACACTCAAGCTGGCATTTGCTTTGGACACAGGTTCTTACTGGCATTAGCTTTGGACACAGGTTCTTATGTGGAAAGTCAGCACTTGAGAGGAACAAAGGGAACTCACTGGTCCTGCAAGGAAGCAGGAAGCTTGACTGGAATGGATTTGGCACTGTAATCTAAGTGAACCTCTTAAAACAGGGATTGGAAACTGTGCCAATCTGGTCCCTAAACCATATTCTGAATTGGTGAAGGAGGGTTCCCAACTTCTTCTTTCAGTCTTCAAAATGCTTACTTTTTCCTCGGCTGTGTGATAGCCACTTCTGAGCATTTTGGTAGTTAACAGTGTATGGCACTAGGTCTGCTTTTGGTTCTTTGTTTCTTCAATGCAGCCTGTGGAGAGGTTTTCTGAACATTTTAGTCCTTAAAGCCATTTCTAGTTGAAAATATGAAAATGTTATACATGTTTTTCATTAAAAAAAAGAAACTCTTTAGACTCAACCTATTAGAGAACTTACCTCTAACTTTTTCCAAAATTCATTTGAATGACAAACATAACAGGCAAAACTTTGGTTGTGATACACATTTGTTTTTATCCCTAAGATGAATTAAACGACACTTAATGGAAAAAAATTACTTTCTTGAAGCATGCAATCTTAGAAATCACTCCCTACTTATTTTGTGTCTAGCTGTATAACTTCCCTCCCTGAAGCATGTGCATAGCATAACATTTGAAATACTAGTACATTTAGTTCATTTTTTTGTCACCTGTGCACTGCATGCAAATGTGTAGGACTTTGTTTTGTCTTCCTTCAGATAGGTGTATGTTTATATGTATACAGCATTCCACCCACTTCCCCACTGAACACCAGCTATTTGACTGTTATGGAAACTCAAGGTTTTTTGTGTGCAAATCCCTAAATATACTAATTTCTTTTCTTTACAGCAGCATAAGAAAGAAGTGTTGAGAGCTGCTCTTAACCCTTTTGGAGGCCAAAGTCAAAAGGTAAAACCAAATGCTAATGTTTGTGTTTCTGAAGGTGTTGACATCATAATTGTTTGGAAATGCTGTTTCCTTATCACATCTAAACTGAGATTTCCCACAGGAGAAAAGCAGAGATACGGTAAGAGGAATCAAAACATTATTAGGCCTCTTTAAGAGCCACCAGCATATCTGGGCATAAATTATAGAGGTAAGTTACAACTGGTAAACTGCAATTATCTGTTTTACTTAATATGAAAACATTGGTGTTGAGAGTCAATGGGAATTTCAGTAGGATTTAATATTGCTAAGGATTTAATGATTTTTGTCTCACTATTACTTGATAGTTTTTATGATATATAAAGTTTTTTCAAATTACAGTAAAACAAATCCTGTAGCTCTTTTCTCAGGCAAGAGTCCCTCAATGGGAGTTTTGCCTGAGTGAGAACTGAATGAGGTCTAAATAATTAGCAATTAAAATATTCAGTTATTGTGCTACTGTATATAACAAAGCACTGGAGGTATTAAAAATTGCTAATCTCCTTCTTATTAAAATGTTAACTGCTAAACATAATACAGTTTTGCATTTCTATCATTCATTTTTGCAGTTCATTAGTAGAGGTGAAATGTTTGTGACAAATAGTCATTTGAACTTTTAAGGGATTGACTTTGTTTTCCTGGCATTTTAGTTAGTATTTCCAACTGAGTTAATTTACAAGCAGAAGTTTTTGTGTAAGCCATGGATTTTAGTAAAAAACCTGATCATGAGCAACTTCTCACATGCCGTTCATCAGTATTTGCAGGAGAAAGCCATTGGTAGGCTACTCCTCAGGAGGCAGGGCTGGGGAGTTTGAGTATGTAATTTATGTATGTTTATGGCAGTTTGAGTATGTAATTTATATACATTTTGATTAAGCAGCTTCTTGTAATGGACTCCAGTGATAGGTTAAGGGTTGTCCAAAGGGTTTATGGCACAGTTTTCAGTGAGACACTGGCATGTGAACAGTTCAGCAACTGGCTAAGGAGCAAAGCTGTGCACCACAGGCCTCTTAATTAGCACATGAGCTCTTTATTACCCTGCTAGTTAATGTAAGGGCCAGACTGTGTTCTCATCCTGCTTCACAGTGCAAAAGAATGAGCGAGATGCATCTCCTGTCTCCTTCCTCATGTAGCAGCAGAGGAAGTGTGGGAAGGGAGAGTCATATTTGGTGTTAGAGAACAGAGTGGTGAGTGAAGGTGGTAACTGGTAGAGGAAGAAGATGAGTTTATGAAAAGATTTGGTGGCAGGTGAATTTCCCAGGGGAAGGCGACACCCTCAATGCTATTTCCCCCATAGTCACTCCCTGGAGTAGATTTTGTTACTATGCCTAAAGGGTATTTTTTTTCCTAATCTTTCTTTAGAGACATTTAGACCTAGGCATTTAATTGTGCCATATAACTTTTGGCAATTCAGGCCATGATTCTGCAAGGATTTACACGTGTATTTCACTTACAGCATTATGACTAATCCTGTTGAAATACATGAGATTAATTGCAGGACATAAAGTTAGGCATGTATATTTGTCTTTGCAGTAAAAGAGGTGTAGTTTAATTTATTTATTTACTTTCAGGGTGGGAAATTATTTTTTAAAATACATAAATACATGAGATTTTCCACTAATTTTGTAACAATAAAAGAGGAGATGGATGGTAGCAAAATAAGCTTTCTGCTTGCTCCCCAAAATTACATTTTTGTCATGTTCTCAGCTGTAAAGTATGGGTAAGAATAGGCTGTTAACATTTTCCTTTTTGCATGAACAGTTAAACCTCCAGCTAGAATGAGATGATCATATGATTTATTATAGAGGAGTGAACAGGACAGAAATCAAACAGGAAGGCATGTGTACTTGTGTGGACTCTTGTTTATAATTTCATCAGATTGGTGCACACCTCAGACATTTTATTTAGTGATAAGATATGCAAATTATTCTGGAGCTAGCAGCAATACCTTCACCTGAATGTCAAAACTGGCAGAGATTTTTAAACCAAACCTCAATAACAACTTGTATTTTAAAGCAACTATTCCTAAGATATAGCTACCAACTACAGACAAGTAAGTGCGGAATTGTTTCCTACTCTCCTTCATACCATTTTCCTTCCTCTCTTGTTTACCTCCGTGGTGGAACAAGGCTGCAGGCTTACCTGTAAATACTGGGTGTAACTATGGGCAACAGTGCAGATGAGCTACAAAGGTATGTGGAAGTTTGTGCAAAGCACAGGAATGCAGTTTGAAAATGGGGACACCTAAGGAATGAGACGTACCAGAGAAGATATCTTCTGTTTCTCCAGATGCCTACATCACATCTTTGTATCTCTGAAGGGATGAGTAGCACAGACTCTTCATTTCAACTGCTTGCTCTGTCTTTGGTTTTAGTTTTCTTGCATTTGTGTCCTTAAATCAGAATGTGGTAGTAGAAGCCTGTGGATACAGTGAAACATTTGGATGGTAGCTTTGCCATGGGATTAAGAGCTGAAATTCCCCAAAGCTGTAGATGTTTAGCTGCTGGGGTTTTGGTTTTAAGTGTACATACACTCATGAGAAAAAGGGTGAATATGCAGCCTGGGATTTAAATGTTAGATGTGTTTACTTTTTGAATCCTTGTTCAAGTCAGTGTGCACTGACTGTAAAGTGACAATCCTGTGCATTTTCCCTAGATTCCTCCTCTTTTCTCTGTGGATGTGTGCACATAACTATGCCCAAACACTTCCATCTGAAGTTTTCCTAGGACTTTCTTGGCTTGTTTTCTTCTTGTTGTTGTTTTTAGTGTGTGTACCTAATTAACCAGAAAGCTATCTGGACTAAAAACATCCAGCCAAGGGTGGCAACTGAAGTTCCTGATTGGAAAGATTTGACCTGTCCATAAAATGTAAGTCCTGTAATACATTCTCATGGATCCGGGTGCTCTTTGTGAAAAAGCCAAAATACTCAAGTCTTACTGCTTGTGTGGATTTGGGCCACTGCAGCAGAACATTTTGTTTACAACAACTAATTCTAGGACCTACTTTGGTGTTGTGCATACTTGATTTCTACCTACTCAAACGGAAGCACTTCAAAATAATTAAAGTAAATGAATTATCCACACACAGAGCAAACCCTTTCAGAGGGAAAGTGAGTTTAAGGAAAGCAAGAATCTGCTTTTTTTGGGGGGGGTGTTTCTTCTGAACCATGTATTTCAAGGTCTTCTTAAATAAGAAGCTGATGCTTTTGTTGAAACATAAAAAATAAACCTGAATTTTTGATTGTCATTTCTGCTGTGGCTGATGAAGTTAAATAATTGAAAACTAGAAAAAAAAACAACAGATGAAATTTGTCTTTTCAAGCTGAAGTCCAGGCAGTAGTGTACGGACTCTGCAAAATGCTTACTGAGGTAGCACTGGAAGAGATACAGTGGGTGTTGTGATATGTTCACTTTTAATGCACTGCTGTAAAAGAATTGGAAAGATTTGGAAATATTTGAGGGAATTTTCCTGATAGGCTGTAGGAATTCTCCTGGTTTAGTCTTTCACCCGAATGGATGCACTTTAACCCTCCATTGCAGTCCTGGTGCCATGGTTGCAGCTTCCAACATTGACACTTGGCCAGTTGCCGCAAGAATTGATCACTTGTTTCTGTATAGGGAATAGTTGCCTAGATTGGATACCAATAACCTTGTTAATCCTACCAAAACCTATGCATTCATGTTTGATAAATGTTGATACTGGAATCTGTCATGTTCTTTCAACATCAAGCTTCACAGGAAATCTCTGCTTCCATGCAGAAGTCCTCCTTTACTTGCAGCTTCAGGAGGTGAAATTCAGCTTCTTTCTTATGTTGACACTACGTTTGCTGGTTTTTTTCACTGCTGAATTAGATCCAGGCATCTAGTAGCATTCCAGAGGGAGAGGGGACCAGCATTGCAGCCTGCACTGCTGTTTCTTTGCTTGGGATGAATAATAGCCCACTGGGCTAGTTAACCATTACACTGACTTTTTCCTGTTCCTTCATAGCTGATTTTTGCCCAGGGGACATGGGTTACCAGAGCCTGAACCCAAAGTTCAGTATTGTGTGTTTATGTGTGTTCATGAGTGTTTATGTTTACCTGCATGCATGTCTGCTGTGTTAACCAGCAGATATTCTAGTAAAAGTAACAGTGCCAGGCCATTGTGCCTGCTTTGAGGTATAAGTCACAGGTAATATTTTACTCCCCCTCCTTTACTGTTTTTGATAATGAATTTGAAAGTATTAGCCTCTTAAATCAACACACTCGTTTCCTCATTCAGTTCTTTAAGCATGGAGTTTCAGGATGCTAAAATTCTCTTTCTTAGAGCACATTTGAATTGTGTGGCCTGTGATTCGTGTTGTTTTGCCAGGGGCCATGACCTGATACGTCCTCTGTGAAAAAGATAACATCCGTCTTCACTGAGAGTGAAAAAGTGGTGGCAAGAAGTATATGCCAGGAAAGTTTTTTGAGATTCAGAACAAGGTAATTAGCTACCATGGTTTTTGATCACATGTGTGCCAGGGTCAAAGCCAAGAAGAAACTTTCAGTCATTCTCATTTTCTTCTTCATCTGAACTGCAGATCATCTGGTAGTATCTGAATGATGTGGCACAGGTGACACTTGCCACTTTTGCCACATAACTTGGAACATAATTTGACTTTGAATTCTTTGTTCTGTGCCAGTGACTCAGTTTATGTTCGTCAGAAAGGATAAATAGCAATTTTGCTGTCCAGATGTCACATTCAGGTGTCCAGACAGATTAAAGTACTGATCTTTAATATCTCTGGTGTTTGTTTTGGGAAAGTTAATTTTCTTCAGTGGATAACTCAAGACAGTGACTTTTTTTGCTTCTTCTCCTGGCAGATTTCTCTTCCATTGTCTTTAAGACAGGGAAGACTTGGCTCCCCTATTTTTCTGTAAAAGTAGAATGCGGCTTGACAAGTAATTAATTGTAAAATAGAGGGCTAAATCCTCCATCTGGTGGTTCAGGATTTTAGCTTCAAATGTTATTGTGTCCTGCAAAGTTCAGGAGATATATCTTTCACTGAGTAGTATGGTGAAATAATTCCCTCCCTCCCTCCCTCTCTCCCTCCCTCCCTCTCTCTCTTTATCTTTCCTTCTCTTTATTTATCTTCCCTTCTCTTTCTCTTTATTTCTTTCCTCTCCCTTTCTGTGGTAGTATCTCCCTCTTTCTCTCCCTGTCTGCTCTTTGAGTAGATGGACATCTGTTTTCCTGTTAGACCTGAATCAGACATTTGTGTGGGGACACTGTGATGCTGCTGCTGAACACCTTCCAGGTGCTTTTGTTGTTCTTTTAGTAAGCCTTCCAGTCAAAGCCAGCCTTTAGTTGTACAGTAGTTTGATGAGCAGAGCAGCATTCCTGCATAACTTCCTGCATAACTCAGTGTTCTCAGAAGTGTGGGTTATTAAAAGACCAACCCCTATTTCTCCTGCACCACGAGTGAAATGGCAGACAACAAAATAAGAGACAGCAAGAAGTCAGCAGCCGTGGGAGCTGGACCACTTCTGTGGCAGCAGCACATTTTAGTGCCAAGAAGATGAGCTAGACCATTTTGACTCTGAAAAACAGCTTTGAGGCCATTTCAGTCATTCACTTTGGGTCTTTGGAATCAAACATGTATCATTCTTACTGATATTAATAGGACTTGAGGGATTATACAAGTCTCTATGCCTTCCAAAGGCATATCTTTAGGATGGCAGAGAGAATTCATGAAAGTAGGCAGAGGCTCTTCTGAGAGAAAAGCAGCTGAAAACTTGTATTTTTTTCTGGCAAGAAATCAATATTGTAAAAAGAAAAAAAGAAGCAAGAAATGTTGCTCCTTAGTCACTTATAGAGCATTTTAATTACATAAGTTTTTATAAATCTGAATTGTGGTCATTAGCTGCAGAACTTTGATCTGAAACTTTTTCCTTCCTCTGAATTAAAATATCTTTACAATTATGTTTATAGGCACATTTAAATGTTTGGGGTTTCTTTATGAGATGGGACTGCCCCAAGATGTCAGTATCTCTGTCTAAGCATTCTCTTGTAAGTTACATTTTAACAGTTTGATTGGTATGTGGCTGAAACACAGTGTTCCAATCCCACCTGTCTGGCTGGGCTATAAACATGAGATGAGCTCTTTCCATGTAAACTTTAAGCTTCCTTGAAATTCTGGAGGCCACCAGACTGAATCACTCTCAGGTTAACTCCTCCACCAAGACTGGAGACTCTTATCATGACTTCAAACGTCATCAAGAAAAAGCATCTTTCTCTTTGCCTAGACATTATTCTACATTATACTAAATTCATTCATTTTGGGGTAACTAAACTTCTCTAGATCTTGGGGAAAATATTTTTTTTTTACCTAATGAAAGTCTTTATGTTTGAGAAGCAGCTTTTCTTTGGTTATTTTGCAATTAGTTTTAAAAATCTTTATCCTCCCACTATTCTTCCTTATAATTGGTGACTGTGAGCAGAGAGACATGTGGAAGCAACATTGCAATGTGAAAAAGCCAGTTATTATCCAGACTGATCCAAATAAGCAAGCCCACCATCCTCTCAGGCTCTTCAGAAAAGTGTGGTTTTCCAAAGCAGTTTTCTTCTCCTCTAGGGAGGAGAGTTGCACATATTTTTGTAAAATGCCCTCATCCATCTACCTCTCAGGCAGATCTCCTTCCTATAGTTTGGAGAGCTGCCTGTGGATTTTTGAGGAGACAGTTGCTTGTGTATGTGCATTGAACATCCATGGCCTGCAGGTGATCCTGTTATCTCTGGGACTGTGCTTTAGTAAAATAGATTAATGTTCAGTTACCCAAGCTTTGTTTATGCCACTACTGAAAGGCAGCAGCAGCTGAGAAGTAACTTGAATATGCCCTCTCCTGGTGTTGTTGTATTAAGTGCTGTTTTCATTCTCCAGTTAGGATTTCCATAATCTAGCTTTAAAATGATGAGTTCTTTAGGTGCTTCAGATCCCCAGAGTCATTCTGTAGTGTTTTAAGATGCTGGACTTTATGTTCAAGAAGTGACATGACCTCTTCTTCTCTCTTCTTGGGTACAAAACCTCATCAATTTTCTGAAGAATATATGTGCCTGTAAATAATTTCTATCTCATAATGAAATTGATGTTTATCTTAATATTGATGCCTTAAACAGCAAAAGGAAAAATATATTGAAAACAGGTATTTTTTCACTTTGAAAACAGGTGTCTTTTCTTTCTTCTTATGTAGCTATTAACAGAGTAGTTAAACTTGTACTTACATTTTCAGATCTCATTTTTTTTAATATTGTGTTGAGAGGGAAAAACATCAGTTTAAAAATCATACTTCTCCTTTAGAAACCTTTTCCTTAACATCTGGTAATATGGGTGTTAGGGTTAGTTTGGCATATTGTAGGAACAGTACATATAAGCCTTGAGCTTAAATTTTGAAACCTGTACATTCAAAATTATGTACAGTTGATCTGGATATAGCTTGCAGAATTACAGAGTTTAGCCTTTAATTAAAATGTTACTTCTATTTTGTCAATGAAGTAATAATAAAAGGTATGGGTTTTTAAAAACAAAAATCATGATTTAGCAGAAGTTTTTCCTGCTTTTTTGTTTAATTTTCTAACCAGGGATTTTTTTCTTGAAGTCTTGCCAATGGCAAAAATAAGGAGGGAATGTGTGGACTCATGCAGAGTGCTCACTAGGGCAAAAAAAAAAAGAAAAAATAAAACCCCTAAGCTATGTCTGAGTAAATGTCACGTTTCTCTGATATGAATGAAATGCAGAACTCACTGCTTTGAAAAAATAAAATGAAGTAACCTCTCCATTTACAGAACAATTTCTCTCTGTGTTCCACTTCCATTTCTTACTGGAAATCAAACAGCTTTGTTTTTCAGCACTTCTCCTGCAAATTCGGTCCCTTGTGCACACACACAAAACCCCCTAAATCTATGCATCCTAGGGAATCAAAGATTTTGGAAAGTACATTTTTCATAGGTGTTTATAAATATGTCTTAAAAATTCCCATTGCATGAATTTCTTAAGGGTATAATACATGAAACCACAAAGAAAAATGTTATGGCAAAAAGTACTGAAGCAAACTGAAATTTAGATCTTCGCATTAGGAAGACTGACTGAAGTAACAACATTGCTCAGATGCTGAAAACAGAGCAGTTGAAGTAGAACTGGGTTTCAGTCTGAGGCTTTGCTTTTGACCTCTTGCTGGTAGGGAGTTCTAAGACAGCATTGGTTTCATCTTCAGTTGCCTCTAGAATCTCTTCAGTTATGGAAGATATCTGCCAATGAAATACAACTAGAATTCTTCATTCGTTTGTACAACTTCAGGGTATTATTTCTTAACACAGCTTTCAATTAGGTAAAAGTTCACAGTAACTCCTGCAGGAAATATTCAAGTGGATTATCCCGGGAAACCAGGAAAAAAGATTTTAGTTTAGTTTAGTTTAGTTTTTAAGAGGAGAACCTTGAGGAATATCTGTGGGCTTTTTGGGGGTTTCAGCTTCTTTTCTCCAGTGCACTGCGTCCACTAAATGTAAGGTGGTAGAACTTTTTCCTTCCACAAAGCTGTCATTGTTTTAAGGCCATTCTGCTCCCTCTGAACATGTATTGTAACAGGTGCCTTACTTGCTTGTCTCTCCTGGAGAAGTTTTATGGATTAAAGCACCACAGGTACCCTGCACAGTGGCACTATTAACAGTGTGGAATGATGTTGGGAGAAAAACTCATATGGAAGCTACACACCTAGGTGCAGTTAGTAAACAGAGATAGTTCTCCTCATTAAGCATAATTAAACCTAATATTGACTGCAAACTGTTACTTACCTTAAACTTCTCTGCAGACATTGTGGGAAAGGGATTAACTTAGCAGATAGGTACACTAATTACTACTTTCTTCACATTAAAGTTACCATCAGCAAGGCCTATATTCATAAATAAAACATAGTAGGGGATGAGAGACTGAGAAATATGTAAATTCATTTGCAGAAAAAAAAAAAGACCAAATTAAAAAAAGAAAGTTGACTGATGCTACTGGAAGCAAAATGGCACTCCAGCTAATTACCATGAAAAGTATGATAAATCATGGACGTGTATCCTTGACTTCTGACTGATAGAGCCTGGAGAGTGCAATCTCTCATGCGTAGCTGCCTCTGACTGATTTAAACCCCTACCACTATCGGGTTTGATGGGAAAGCACAAAAGTGTGTTATTTTATTTCCTTGGCTATTGTTGCTACCTCATTCTTCCTAGAAATGACTTGCAATTATTGTAAAAATACAGTCTGATTTCTTGTCTGCAGAAGAATTGTTGTTTGATGCAATTGACAAACAAAGGCTCCAAAGATGGTCTACTTATGGTTTAATAGCTGCATTTTCAAATGCAATTGATCTGGTATATTGAGACGACTATAGGGATATAATAAAATGTCAAGGGAGGGGCTGCTTTTGCTTTTTTATACTTATTCTCATGGGATAGATCTTGAGTCCCACAGATGAGATTAAAAGTCAGAATCAATTTAATTTATGAATTTCTATTTGTTTTCTGTAGATTTTTAAGTTGCTCTGTGCTTCAGCTTTTTTATCTGTTTCCTCCCAAATTTCATAGTTTTCTGCACCTAACAATTGCTACAAGGGACTGCACACACTTAGGATTATTCAGATGAGAGGCTTCCAGGATAAGGCCACACTATGTGTTATCATGTCAGTGCTGTTACTGCTTAATCCAGTTAATACTTTAAATTTGAATACATAATGGTGATGTGGTTGTTGTTTGTGGGGTATTTTCTGTTTTCCTTGTATATCTGTCTGGAGTACTTTTTTGGTTGAGCCATATCAGAATAAAAGTCCTATTGTTGGGCTAGCTCACACCAGAATGATCTGAGGAGAGATTTATCCTGAGTTTCCTGACAAGGGCATTGCCCAAGCCACAGGCATAGGAGAAGCTTGAGTACACCAGTATTTAATGTGCAAGGTTGAAATTTACCATCAAAGTGATGTTCTTATTATGTAGATATTTTAACACAAAATTATTATTGGCTTCTACTGAGTATTAGCCTTTAACTTTTTATGAAAGGAAATTCAATCTTTGTAATGCTCGCAGTTCCACATTTTGCTGAAAGAAGGGGAGGGAAAAGTGAAGTGGTTAGTAGAACATTTGCAGATAGGTTCTAAGCAGTGAGTACCTTGTTTGTTAAGTTGTTTAATTTATCTTTTTGGTTTCTTTTTTTTTTTCCTAGAGATATTTACCCCTGTGATATTGTTATGATGTATATGTAGGAATGTGTAGTTCCCAGGTAGGGGTATTATGCTTCAAGCAACAATGCTTATGTATTAACAGTGTCTTCCTGCTCTGATAACCCTTACTCTTTGCAGCTTTTTGTGTAGCCAGCAGCAGTGTTTATAGATGCTATGTGCTTTTTGCAGTTTCATTGAGTTTTGACAGCATAGAATCTGAAGAAATACTTCAAAATTGTTTCAGAGCTGCAAATTGCTTTCAAAATTTACATGGCTAAATTCTGCAGTGACTTACACACTATAACAGGTAGTTAGCAAAGCAAAGATATGTCCTCTGAGCAACAGTCCAAAATTATTGCTAGCTAGCGGAATCACAGGTTAAAGTAAGAACAATTTACTGGAGTAAATACAAATTTAAAGGCTAGTTTGTTGCAGCATTAAAAAAATAATTGCATGGCTTCTCTTGTTTAGGACTACACAATGGAGCAAGGAGCTTTCACCTGGGATTCAATCTGAGGAGCTATTTGTTGGGTCAGCTTCTTCAGAGAGATTTAGAACAACTCTGTTATGGGCAGGTTTCTTTTTTTTCCTGGTTCCCTTCCTTTTCAAAGGGAAGAAAAAAAGGGTCAATGTATGGAAAACAGAGAAATAGACTTGAGACACGGATGTTATGAGGCTTCACAGCCTGTAAATTTCTGTTTATGATCAAGGTTCCTGGCCAGACTTCTCCAGACTTATCAGCTAAATGTCACAGGGAGTCTTACTCACATTGTATCTGTAACAGTGGACAGCCTAAATCCTGGGCAGGCATTCCAGCATTTGGCCTGTTAGTAACATCTGCATGGTTTTTCTGATTAGAAATTGAAATTTGGTATATCAACTTTATAAGGAAACATTGCAAACAAGTATTTTTGATAAACAATAAACATTAGGAAAACTCTATTACATAAGAAATGAGAATATAAACTCCAACCATATTTTTTTGGAGGAAATAATAATTCTACTTTGTATGTTAGTATTCTAAAAATAAACTGTATTAATTCTCATTTTCTACCCAGCCAGCTGGTGTCCACTGGATACTTAAAGTCCAGTGGATACAATGGTAATTTATCTCTTTGGTCTCTTGTCAAAGTCATTCCCTCCAGTTCTTCTAAGAGCTCTTAAGCTTCTAGCAAAACTATTTTCTAAGTAATAGTAATAACAAACCTGAAACCCAGTCAACTCTGCAAAGCATAGGCCAAATCCTGTGAATTCATACTGAGGCAAAATTTACACTGAAGTCAAAATTAGGAGCTTTGTCACTTGCAGGATTTCTGTCAGGCATAAAATCCTACTTACTTTCTTCCCCTGTGGTAAGGATGACTGAACACACTATAGATTGTTAGAAAGTTTGGACACAGAAAATCATTTTTTTTTAATTAAGGCATATATTTTTATGAGCATTCTTTTGGGAAGGGAGTATCTCATTTAAGTAATAATATTTCTTAAATAATAGTTGAATGAAGTATTTGAAGATTATAATTTTCATTCTCATCAATATCAGGACAGCAGGATCCCAGGACTAAGACAAAATTACTGAATATGGACATATTTTTGCCAAGTACAATGTAGAAATAGGAGACCAAGCTTTAAAAGATGGATGATACTTTTTCTATGAATTTAAGTCATATTCTTAATCAACTGGTTTAAATTTATTTGAGTTAGGCAGAATGTGTCTGTTTTAAATACTCTTCCATTTTGTACTGGGTATGTAATAGGTTTCAAACCTTTATTCAGGTACACTTAGGTCTGAGAGAAAGTCCATTATTTCTCCATCTGAAGTTGTTCCCAGTGGAATGTTCTCAAGAATGACAGTAGTAGAGCTCATGTCATTGTCCTCCTATCAGAACCTAGCAGCAAAAGTGTGTGGCTGTGAGGACACTTTACCAGCATCTTGGCATTTTCCTAGTAGATATCAGTAGATTCAGTTACTTCTTTTGCCATGTTAAATACTAGTGTGCTTTGAAACCTGCACTTCCTTACTTCTCCTGCTTCCTATTCATTTTCCTGTTTATTCTTATCCTTCCCCCATAAATTGTGTTCTCTGATCTCTCTCTCTCTGTTTCTGTTTTTCAATAGCTCTGCTCTTTCGTGACTAAAGCCCTGAATTACATTGTCCTTACTCAAGTAAAACACCTCTTGAAGTCAGTCATGGGTTTATCTTCCTGTGATTTGGCCTTTGATGTTGTTGGGTAATTACATTATACCCATAGGAAACCCTCTGTATATTGGGACATAGGCTTCAGTCAACCTAAGGCCAGTTGATTATACATTTACCTGTAGAATGAATCTGCCTACTTCCAGTGCCCCATTTGGAAACTTGTTAGAAATGTGTATGCTGCTTTAACATGCAAATTCTATTGAGTAGGTGGAGAATAAGTTTTTTTGTCTGATAGGTTAGTACCCATTTAAAGACATAGATGGCAATCTGCTTGTTTAATGTTCAGTAAAATCTCAATGTTGAGTGTCCAGGGGGTGTGAAATGCTTAAAACAAAATAACTTGGGAGCTGAGGAGATAATTATATATGAGAGGAAATACTAGGAAGGGCAAAGAATGCAAATGAAGGCAGGCCAAGATAGATTCAGTGCCACAGACAAACCCCCCATTTACCCCTCCCTCCAATACACAGACAATACCTTCAATATCCTATGTGAGTTGGTGAACATTCTGTTGCATCTAAAATGTGGATGCATTGCTTCTACTGGATATTCAAGTCTCTTAGCCCACCCTGGTTCTTTGAAGTCCCAGGTTACACTTCTTTTGTGTTGGGGAGAAAGTAGGGAATGGTATTTCATTGTAGAAGAAGGATTTTATTTGGGTGTTGCAATTTTCTGTTAAGATTATTTCTTTCTGCCATGAAATGGAACATATGGGCTGTTTACACAAAAGGTATAAACTATGAATGTCAGGTGATTGCAAGAGATAGTCCAAACTAAATGCAGTTGTCCATAATTAGTCCTGTGCTTCATTTCTCCTTTGCTGAGACAAAATAAAACCCTGATCACTTTCTCTCTTACCAAAACTGGAGACTTTCTGTGTCTGCATCTCTGATGTGTTGTTAGGCTGTAGCAGAATGCTTACAGATGAAAGTGTTCTTACCCCTCTTTCCCTTAGTATCTACTATTGACAGTGGGACTTGAGTTTCTCATTTAAATGAATTTTTGTCTGCTCCAGTTGCCTGTTCTTCTGCATGTCAGATCCATTACATTTTAGATGCAGTGGATTATGGTGCTTTAAGGACATAGAGTAGCTGCTACATGCCTGTGAGTTAACAAAATTTAAGTATTTAAATTACATAGAAAAATGAAAAGTGTTTTTTCCTGTGTTTGGAATGACTAGTAGCTTTACAGCCATCAAACTGAGCATAGAATGACCAATTGACCCTTCCACTCTGTATGTTGACTGGTGACTAAAAATGAGAAGTCTTTCTACCCCTGCCATGAGGTTATGAGAAATGACTATGTAGTAATTAATGCCACTGTATCATTTTTTAACTGCTTCAGAAATATAATATCAGATGCTCAGATGGCATCAATTGGCTTAGCTCCACTGAAGGCAACAAAATGCGATGCCAACTTATACCAGCTGAGGATCTGGCCCACAGTTAAAAGGAAAAAAGGGACAGGCTGCCAATATGGCAGGGAACATATTGAGATTTATGGTAGTGACTTAATCAGTAAAAAGTTCTGCTTGAAGTGGTTGTCTCTTTGCACATTCCCATTAGTCACTTGAGCTGGAGATATTTGAAGCTCTAGCCCAGCCTCTGTGGGCACATTTGTGCTCTTGCACTCTGCTCCACACTCTATGCTCTTAAATATCTGAAAGCATCCCACATCACTCCTGTTCTTCTAGCTGGCAATCTCTCTTCAGAGGTCTGCACAGATTCTGGGCCATATATATTTTTTGACATAACTTTAATTTGGATGACTGTTTTCCTTTTTTGCCTATATTTCTGGTGTTGCTTTCTTAATCACACCTAAAAATAGGAGGGATTTCATATCTTTTGTAATTCTTATCTAGCTGTCCTGTTTACATTTAAGTATTATGTTAATCTTGATAAGAATAAAAAAAATCCAGTTTGCTGCCTTTGTATTCAACTATGCATGTATTTTTTTTACTTGAAGATAAGGTGACCGTACCTAACGTAATACCTGTAAATTTTCATCTGCTATAAATATGATTGAATCAATTGAAGGATAGAAATTCTCTTGTCTGTATTACAAAGTTAGTGAATTAAATACTTATGAAAGATGAAATGGCTGTAGAATCTCCCCAACTTTTTTCTCCCTCAGTAATACAACCATTTTAGCATTTGGTTTATAATGAGTGCTGTCTCTAAACTTGTGAGCCATCCCCAGTTCTGATACCTTGTTTTTGATTGTTAACAATGTTCAAAGAATGTAGTCTTAACAATGCTCAGAGAACATAATCTTTTGGGCCTGGAAGTTTCAATCCTTGGTCCCATCTGCAATGTAAGTTATTCAAGAAGCTCTGTGATCCAGTCTTGTAATAAAAAGTTGAGAAAACACTTCTCTTCTGCACTGAAATACCTGCCTTGAAAATGTAACAAACTGATTGATGACTTGGAATTGGATCTACAATATTATGTCCAGCCACTTTTGGATCACACCCTACAAATACATTTTTAAGCAAGATAAACTTTCAGAAGTAGGGGTATTTGAATATCAGAAGCCTGCAAAGTTTGAGTTTTATATATGTAATGAATTTTCTATGCTGTGATCTAAAAGTATAGAAAAATAAACTAATCATTAAAACCTCTCCAGATACAAAGCTCTGTTTTTTAAGAAGTTTCAAAGGATGCTTTGAATGACACTCAGTCTTTTACTATGATATATTTTCCTGCATTTCAAAGTAAGAGTGAGTCTTCTGTGGCATCGGTATCATGTAAGTGCTGAAAAGAGGGCTGGGGAGGCAGGACACAGTGTTAACCTCTTTTTCTTTTAGTTTGCTGATTATTGTGGGTTTCAAAGAATCCAGTGCTACCTCAGCTGGAAGACTGTTGCCTGTTTTAGGAAAAAAATACCGGAAAATATTTGTGTTTCAACCAACAGTTGGAAGTTTAAACTTAAAGCATATAGTATCTTCAAATCCCATATGCTGATAATTGTAAACAGTACATATAAACTCCTGAAAATATTGTAAAGTACTTATGGGAAAGGTATGAGTTGTATTAAAATATTGCAACAAATGTTTAAAGCCATATTTTTTCTTATATTCTCAGTAGGCTTTTTTAGAAATTGCATGTATTTTACAAGTTTCCAATTTATATCCATTTTTAGAAGAATCTTAGAGTGGTTTTACAAAGTGGCATTGTCCCCATTTGATAGATGGGGAAACAGAAACACGGAACAGGTAAGTAATTTTCTCAAGGTTGTAGGATAATTCATGGCTAAAATAGGGAAGATTCTTTCTTGGCATTCAGTGTTTCATGCACTGTTCTGCTGCTTCTCCTCTGTGTTAAAGAATGCTACAGTACCTTTATGATACATTTTAAAAAGAAATGCAACTTGTTTACAGTTCATGTTTACAGTTCTCTTTGAAAGCCCTTTTCATTAGCTGTATATCTTCGTCTTCTATCCTGACCTCTCATCAAAATTAAATTTTGATACACCCAAACCCCACAACAGAGTGAAGGACTGAATGTCATCTTTGGCTTGCTTGGTATTAGAGTCAAAACCAGAGGGCAGAATCTAGCTAAGAAATACTGAGTTTAAATTCTTATAATTGTACTTTAATGCTTCAAGAATTGTTTCCTGTATATTGGACCAGAACAGAAGGTTAGTAGGAGATAGATGTCCCCAGTTATAAATAATTGTGACAACAACTAACAGTACAGTGCACTTGAAAGAACAGTTATGTCTTGCTGCAAAAT
The DNA here is from genome assembly GCF_023055355.1 of Agelaius tricolor. Classification (NCBI taxonomy): domain Eukaryota; kingdom Metazoa; phylum Chordata; class Aves; order Passeriformes; family Icteridae; genus Agelaius; species Agelaius tricolor. The sequence continues at coordinate 26,498,983 of NW_027269269.1, forward strand.
GCATCCTAACTACAAAAATGACAGCCTGCATGGTGCTGTGGATGGAGGGCAGCTTGTACTGCTATTCAGAATAATAATATTAGCTTGTATCTGCTTAGAATATCCCAGAATTTTGTAAATATCTCCTAGAAAGTAATTCAATGTGTCTTATTTTGGTATTATGTAGGAGTGCAAGAAGACATAGTTTGTAAGAAATTAGAAGTCAGATTATAGTACTTCTGTGGCACAATGTATAATTGATATTCTTTAAAATTACAGTAGTTTTTACCTTGCAAGCACAGTGTTGATGCTACACTTTGTGGTCTGGCTGGCACCAGTGAAGACTGTGGTTAATCCAGTTTCTTATTTTACAGAAGTCATTGCAGGAAAGGACACATTGTTTTTTCAGGCTCCTCAAAGCTTTGCTGAGGTGCACAGATATGATGTTAATTTGAAGGAAAGTTTAACTTTACAGAAAGCATAGCTTCATCCTACAGTCATTGCAAAAATAGTGAATCCTGGCCTGTTCCATAACATCAAGGATGCTTACTTAGAGTTTAAAGAGAGTTTATTGAATCACTGTTGTCATTAAACCTTATTGCACACTTCTGTAGGGTGCTTTCTGTTCTTGGACAACCTAAGAAATGTATTCCCCTGCTATTAAGCCATTAGAAACAAATCTGACCTGCATTTACATTTGAGTCCTTCCAACATGCTCTCATCATTCTCATGCCAATGTCAGCCTTAGGAAAGACATTCCCCAGTGAATGGAAGAACACAGTTTCCCCTGCCACTGGAGGCTGTGTTATAACATCTGGTGACAAGCAGCATTATGTGCATATATTCCTAGGGTTATTTGTCACGTTTGGCCCTCCCAGCTGAATAGATCTGCATGTGGATCAATGGAATCAATAGGTGGTATCTTTTCAGATTTTTCTCTTTTAGATGAGATAAGTTCCTGTTGTAACCACCTCTTTATCAGAGGGTCATGTTTATTTGCCAAGTATTGGGATGCACTGAGTATTGTTAGTATGATTCCTGTACTGTGTTCCCATGGGAACTTCTTACTTCCACATCTGTGAAACTGGAGGTGCATAAAGGGGAATCCAAAGCTTGTCAGTATTTGTCACCTGCAGATCTGGAGAACCTAAGAAATGCATCATCTCAGGTAAAGAGAGGGAAGGATATACCCTGCACTTAACATGGAGAAACATTACGTAGCTTGTGTTGTTGTCTAAATATTTTGGAACTCATCAGACGAATAAAGCTGAAGTGGTGGCCAGTAAAATGTCTTCTTGGACCTTCATTACTGTATAAGCTGTCTGAAGTCTATGCAGAAAAAATAGGTAAAAAGCCTTACTAACACTGACTATTTTTTCCTGAAATAATTGGTCTATCAACTCAAGAGGAAAGTAGCTTTAGAAAAGCTAAGAGATGAGCATGTGTTGAAAATTTCTATAGCATTTATAGCCTTTTACTCTCCAGCTTCTTGCCCTTACTAGAATTATTCATTGTTTATCTCACTGAAAGTGAACTTAAATCTTAGTGCCTGAGTTAGTCTTCTAGTAGAGCTAGAATAACCTCCTACTCTTACTGTTGAGCACAGCTCTGACAGTAGGTAACCACATCGGCCTTTTTGTGCTGGGGGATGTTAAGCAGTAAATGGAGATTATTGGGTTATTTAATGCCCTTCCCCCTACAGCCCCAAAAACATGTAGGAACTGTAATGTGCTTCACTGGAGAAACTCCGATGGTTGGATACTTTATCCTTCACCACTAGGAGTTTCTAGGTCAGAAGAGCTAACATAAAACAGTGTAAACTAAGACAGCACAAGAAAACTTGTTAGACAGAGCCAGTGCTTCTGTTGCCTGGTTCTAGGGATGCCATTGGACCACCAAATAACAAAAGCATCATGATGAGTAGTTCCAATTCAGGTTTAGATGAATACATCAAACCATGTAGTGCTGGATAAGACACCTCTAGAATTTGCAATATTCATCTAGTGCCTAGCCCATGGCAATACTATCCACAATAATTATATGCTACCGCCAGCTATCTCGAGGATCAGTTTAGCAAGAGAGCAGTTGCTTTGCCCAGGGAAATTTAGATTAGATGTAAAATTGGATTTTTCATAAGGCCTTGTTTTTACCTAGCTACGAATGTTTCCTTAGCACAAGTGAAAACTTTACACATTTTAGCTCAAACTGTACTCTACTAAGCCTCCCACATTTATACCCATCTTCTTGGCAGTCATCCCAAAATATGTTTGGGTTGAAGCATTACACATTACATTTGGTGAAGCTTTAGCATTCCCTGTTGCTCACATCAATCCTTATTTCTGTTTGCTCTTGTAATTTACAGTTAATGAAAATTCTAAGTTTACCTTTGTTTTTGTTGGCGTCTGTACAAGAGAACCCTTTAGCCTTTTCAGCCTCATATCCAAGTGAAAAGCTGGATCCAAAAGGGAAGGTAAAACCTATCTGAGTGCTTCCAGTTTAGACAGAAGCCCTTACCGTGCATGTCAGCATTGTAACATTACATTTCTGAAGGAACAGCAGAAGAGCCTTGCTCAAGGCTTGACCTGTGCCTGTGCTTGTGAGGGGGCTTGTAAGTAGCAGGTAGAGCAGCTGATCCCAGCATGAGAATGCCAGATCTCAGTGGCCATCTGGTTAATGGCCTTAACCAGTTCCCACTCCCTTCCAATTCAGGCAAGATTCTGCCTGAAATTAACAGGAATTTGCCTGATTACCAGAGTGGGAACATGGCTAGTAACAAACTCGTACTGATGACCTTAACGCAGCGTAGGCAATATTGACAAAACAAACCAGTCTGGAGTTAGTGCCGTCTTTTCTAACGAGCCTGTTAAAAGTTGACTCACAGATTTTCACTTCAGGAGATACAATTTGTGTTTACCTACGGTACCACCTATGCACTGAGCTGTGTATGTACAAGGTTATAATGTTAAGCAATGAGATGTAAACAGATGGTACATGTAGAATTTCTGTACATACACACAATTAGATAATGTACGTGATTTGTATTATGCTTTTTAAGCCACTTATTTAAAAGACAGTTTTATGCATTAAGAATTCCTATGCAGCTATCAAATTATTATAAAAGTAAGCTTTGAAAGGCACCCTTTTCATTTATTTTTGGTGCTCATTACACATTCTGAATCATTGCTTGTTCAGAAATGTTACCTCCTAAATTAACAAAATATTTTGCAGGTGAGAACACTGACAAATTTTTAAAAATGTGTAACCAGAATTATAATATGGTTGCATATTTCTGGGAAAAGCAGGTTTCACAAAGCCTGACCAAGCCTTCCTGCTTCTCCTTATAGTGCTATGTACTATAAGCACTAGTTTTTCACAGGTCATCAAAGTGTTCCATTATCACTAGGAACTCTGATCGCATTTTGGAAGTTCATTTCCTGCTTTCTGGTTCTTCTTGTGTGGCTGTAGCAGAGGCTGTGCAGTGTGACATGGGAGAAAAGCACTGTTTGCACCTGTTTAAAATCTCCAGTGCTTTGTGTGGTTCCTGGGCAACAGGCAGGAATCCTGAAAAGCTAGGCTGCACTTGCTCAATTGTTGCTGGCAGCTGTGACTTTGAGAGAGCACATAGCAGCTCGTTAGCAGGTTGCTTGTGTTGTGTGACATGCACCAAGCATGTCAAACTCTGAGCTGAGCTCGCCGCCTTTGCTGCCTGCAGTCGAGGCCGGGTTGCCTGGGGTTGCAGACTTGGCCAAGGAAAGCATTATAGGGATGTAAGGTGAGTTCCTCGTTGGTAAAGGGGCAGGGAGGTGAGGCAAGGAGTTGTGAATCGGTGCTTTCTAATTAGAAAAGGGGAACGGTGGCACACAGGTTCTCTGCTCCAAAGGGTGCTATTTTCCTCCTGCAATTTTGTTCTTTTCAGATTGTGTTTGCAGTGGTGGAACATAGAAATGCAGGGGATAAGATGAATTTGAGTGTGAAAGTGTGCACACAGACACATGCATACATTATATATGCACTACAGTAGGGAAATACAAGATGACTTCACTGGATAATTTTAAATTTTATTATGAGCTTTGATTTCTGGTCTCATTTACTTTGAGCGATCAGGATCAAATCAATCCTTACAACCTTGATCTTGGCCTATTTAGGCAGCATCCAAGCAGCAGATGCAGTCACACTGTTTGACTGGCAACTTCAGACCATTTCATCTTCATATCTACTCAGTTTGTGCCTCTTGGCTCAATAAAGCATCTCTTTGCTCTTGTAAAAGGAGTTAGTATGTGATAAATCTAGTTAAACAAACCACAAAACTACAGCATCCTTACAATCTGTTGAAATCTACATCATGAGATGGGAACAGATCTGCCATTGTCTTGAGATCTGTTTGCACCCTATGCAGTTTTAACCAAGGAGCGATCTATAGACTGATTTCTTTTCTCCAGCTCCAGAAAATTTCCTTTAGACACATAGTGCTAATATTGACAATGGAAGTCATTATCCCAAGATGAAGAAAAAGCAGAAGGAAGTCTGGCTACTAAGGAAATTAGATACACTCATGAAAAAAAAAGCTTATCAAGGACCACTTAATGAAATGATAATCTAACAAATACATATATGTATATATGTATATATATTTATGTATATGACATATATAACCCCTTGATCAGAAAATCCCTGGCCAGAGGTTTGCCAACAACTAGAAAGATTTAGTGCCAGGCAGCAAGACTTCTCATTTGTCCTGCCCACAGGTACAGTGAGTAACTGCCCTGGCTAGAGTCAGGGACATGCTCTTGAGCCTGTCTGCTGGTCTGCAGAGGGATGTGATGTGGGCATGGTAGGTTTTTATTTGAACTCTGCTCCAAATGCATGCTTCAGTGCTTATCTGTTGTTGTTGTCGTCTTTATCCGAATATAGAAAGCACTAGTTGTCAGGTACTGAGGGTAAACGTGATAAAATTAATAGAAACCAAAGTATGACATAATCATGTGCATTCAGCACGAGTCCCTTGATTTATTTTGTGATCAGAGCTTTTTGTTTCCTCATCTAGAAAATTGTGATAATTGGTGTTTATCTCATATTGCTGTACAAAAGCAGTTATGTTGTAAACTCTCTTTTCATGGTTGTCCCTGTGTTTTTCTGTTGTAATTTCCTTTTCTGTTTTAAACATGGGTTATAATCTGTCTTGCCATAAAGGGCCTTCTGAATTCATCTTCTGACATTAGTTTGGCTATCAAATCATTGAAGGGAATAAACTGAGATATGTGTGTAAACTGTGTGCTGTTTTTGCTGTCTCCTGTCATGCAGGCAGGACTAAAAATACCTTGAAAGTTGACATCCCTTTAGTAGGAACTCTCAGTTTTTATTCAAGAACAAGATATAGGAGTATTATTCTGTAGGAAAGTATTTGTGGTCTCTTTGGTTGGCCTTGTTTAGCACTGTTCTTGATACCACCTCATCACTGCAGTGAGAAAATTGCAGGTTTCCTCCTTCTCTGCAGGTAAGTTGGCAAATTCCTTTTAATATGGCTCCACTGTTTCTAAAATTAAAAAAAAAAAGAGATCTGTAGGACTTATGTCAGTTTAGAATGTGTTGTTAGCTGGCAATAGCAACTGTGCTACACAGCACACGCAAGTCAGGGGCTGGATGTTTATGAAACACACGAGAATAGGTGTTGCATTTTCTTATGTACTACTTCATTTTACATAAACTGTATAGCGCCAAAAACACCCACTCAAAAATAAAGTGCAATAGAAAAATGGCATTCAAATGTTAAGAATATGACTTAAAGCTCTTGCAGCCAAGTACAATGAAGTTGAGAGACTTAGTTTATAAATCGTACTGTTGTCTCAGGTATTCCAGCTGATGCAGTGGGGAGGACAGACCCCAAAAAGAGGATTATGTGAGATGCTACATGTAGGTACAGCAAGATTTCACAGTAGCCTGAAATTCTAGTGGAAGTACATCTGAGAAGATTCTCTCTTTAGTTTCTAACTTGTGACCACCATATTTTAATTAATTTTGTGACTCCTGTGTTTTTAACATCCCTGGATTCTAACAGTCTGCAAAATAAAATGTCCCATCTCAGAATGGTGTCCTTGCCTTGTTGCCATAGATGATATCTGCCTTCATATGCCATGACATGTCTTTCACTGCTTCCTCATGAGTAGAATTGTAGCAAGATGATGTGCTTCACTGGGAGCCTTGCTACACACGAACAGCTTTGATTGTTCAGGAAATACCAATCTCCTCTTCCATAGGCTCCCTGGTGAGACTTTGGGGCTAGCAAATACATCTTGAGCTAGTCAAGGTAAACAAGTGGGAAGTGTCTGCATTGGAAGCTGAAGACAGAAGAGTTACAGTGACTTTAACTTGGGTCACATCCAGACACTATTTTAGAAGGAGGAAGGGAAAGAAGGAAGTCTGCCTCTAGGGTTGTGAGCATGGGCAGACTCTTTCCTTTCATGCTGTAGTCTCTCATCTTGTTGTGTTTTGTTGTTGTTAGTGGTGGGGTTTTTGTTTTGGGAGGGGAGCGAGGGAGAGCTTGTTTCCAATGCTGCATCTTCCACATGTCTAGACACTGATATGTAAAGACACTTAAAGGGGTAGTGTTCCTTCTACTCTGTGCTTCCACCATTGCTGCAGGTAGTGAGTGATACCTGTTGTCATATTTCTGGTCCTTAAGCTTACTCAGAGCCTAGAAAAAGTCCACCTTAGCGCTTGGATACAATGCTAGCCATCTTTGACGTTTACCTCCTGGCTTGGTTTATTCTAATGCATGTCAAATGGAGGGAGAGGAAAAGGAAGAGAAGCCATAGAAAGAGGAATGTAAAATCATCTAATAAAGCAACATCAGTACATGATATAAAACTAAAAAATTAATTAGAAGATGAAGTTTCCTTCCAAATTACAGTGTCCTCTCATTCTGAGCTTCCCAAGTAGCCACCTGTTCCATCACTGAGTTTTCTTGTCCATGTTTCAGGGGACGTGCAGCACTAGATTGCATTATTCCTCCACTCTTTGTGTACAGTTCACAGCTTGGCTATTCTGCCTAGTCGCTGGTCAGTCATGTCTTCAAATAGTCCATCAGACATGCCTCGCTTCAGTAACAGTGCTTTAAAAGATAAAATAATCTACCTCTCAGCACTAAAGGTTCACTTCTGCTACAGAATGTGATCATTCTGTTACAGTGATACTGTCTCGGATAAATTTACTAAATTTACAATGTTTGCTGTGTTATCATTCTCCTGCTCCCTTTTGCGCTGCTGTTGATCTGCATTGAAACTTCATAGCAAAAAGTTCTCTTAAGAAGCCAGACCCTCAGAAAACAAATTTCCATGGGGTAATTTTCTTCTTCAGTATTTGAGGGTCACCTTGCCCGGTCTGTGGCTTCAGCTTGCTTTTTTTTCTCCAAGCTTAACTAAATTGAAAATTATTTGGAGACGGTGAAGCTAATTGTCCTAATTAATACAAGTGGGCCCAGGTGGGGATAGAACTTGAGACCAGTCAGGTGGTATTGGTAAAAAAACCTCCTCCTTTTGAGAACTAGGTAGTGAAATGGAGAAGCTGGGGATCCCTTAGACTGTGATATTCATCTGATAAGGTTTTTAGGTTTTTAGTTTGTTTTTAATTTCTGCTTGGATTATTGTGAATGTTTTGAATGTATGGATTTTTGGATAGGAGAGGCCACATCTGAGAGAGGGAGGTTACCATAAAGAAAAAGCTTCCTTTCAAATAAAGAGCACTGAGTGGTTAGTCCAGCCTTGTAGCTTTTGTTGATTCTGAAATAGCTAGTAGTGTCAGAATGTACTAGATTCATCCAGCAGCTGGAGAGGCATGGATTAGCCACCAAGTGAAGAAGTACAAGGGAGAATGCAGAATTTTGTTGTGTTTGTGCCCTATGTTGTAATTCTGAAATGAAAACTATGACAATGCTAACAAGGTGCATGAAGGGATGTCTTTTTTTAACAGGAGTTTTTCATGGAAATGGTTAAAAAAAACCTTGGAAATCTTTGAAGGTGTAGTTTTTGTGTAAGGAGATGGCAGAATATTATGCTCATCTAACAAGCATCTATAATTTCATTGCCATTTTCTCAGCTCCTTGATCATCCCTCTCCATTTCTGATCTACCTTTATGTCAGTAGCTGTCACTGAAGACTTCTACTTGCTCCCTTGCATCTGACAAAGATTCTAAACAGGGCAGATTCTGGTTGTTGACTTTGAGAGTAGATTTTAGCCCAATTTGCATAGATAAGATTTGGCGTGCTATCCTATCCCGAGTGTCTGTTCAGTGAAAAACATGCAGCTATCTGTGCCTCTATCATTTTGTTTGCCAGCAACCTGGCAAGAAAAACTCTTTTCAAGTTCTGACCTGGCTGATGGCTATTTGATGGCATAGAAAAAGAGGAAATAAATAGCAGTCGAAGTAGTCCAAAACACATTAATTAGGTGACGATTTAGACTAACATCCTGCATTTCCTGTCACCTTCAAGGATGCCATTGAACTATACTTCTAACCACCACACTTTTTTTTGTACCTGTGGACTTAAAGGCTTTGCCCTTGAGGAAGATAACTTCCCCAACCCTGGCAATAACACAGTTAAAGGTATGGAATAGGTCAGCCAGTGCGTGTTATGGTCCTGTAGCCACAAGATAATCCATCTTCCCCTTCATAAAAATCTGGCTGCAGTATTATTGTGTGTAACCCATGCTGATTCTAAAAGCAGTATGAATTGTATACATCTTGCACATCAGTTTCAGTGTCTTAAAAAATGAAGAGGGTTTTTTTTTTCCTTCTTCCCCTTCCTTTGAAGTTTTAAAGCAGAACTTGCTGGTGACCCACTTTTGCTAACAGTTCTCTTAACTAACCCCTGTACTCACTTATACATTTTTTTTTCTCTTCCACCCACTGTCTGTCTAGCCTGGTTTAAAATTTTTATATATGTACTTTTAAAAAATTGATTAGTTGGAGAGCTGCCCGTTCTTCTGTGCTGTATAATAAGGATTTAAAAACTGCACACTGAATTCTGTATAGTGTAATTAAAACTGACCCAGATTTGGACCTGAGAACACCAGGACTTAGCCAAACTTGCCATGAGCTGAGTTCTGATGGCAGATGGAAGCTAATGAGGACACACTACACTCCAGAATTTCCCAGCTGCTTGGCCCCTTTTTGTACAAACAAGGTTTGGAGTGAAGTCCCAATCCCAAGAGCATGTTTAAGCAAATGTACTGCACCCAGTGTTTTGGGAAACAAGGCAGTGCTGTCGGACTGCTTCAGGAAAATTTTGAGGCATTATTTCTAATGGGCTTTTACTGTGTATCCCAGTGTCATGAATATGCTCTCTTCCATCTTGTCCGAGTGTGATTATATGGTTCAGACCCTATATGAATACCCTCCTCCCATTTCAGCTGGGAGTGTTTCCACTTTAAATTAATGGAGTCTTAAGATCCCAAAGTACTGGGTCTCCTTTCGACCTGTGGTTCCCTTAAGTGGATTCAATGTCCTGGGACTATTCAGGCAGATGTAATTGAATCAGTTTGAAGCAGCTGTAGCTGGCATGTGGTCTCTCAGATTGCTAGCACCTGCTTGGTTAGGTTTTTTTGTTGTTTGTAACTCACTAGAGTGAAAATAGTGCCAAAACCAGCATTGGTCTTGGAGCTGATAAAGCACTCCAGCTCCTATATCCCTTACCCCTTCTAGCCCAGACACCTCATTACTGGTGCCTGCAATAATGCTGTTGGTAGCAAGCAGAAACAGGTTTATGCTTCCCCTCCAACTGCCTGCCTCCCCTTCAAGCCACTGCACTGCCAACACTGACTCTCTTCTTCATCAGCAGTAAGACTTAATCGTGCTCAGGTGTGCAGAGCGTCTGTGCCCTCCTTAGAAAATTGGGCAGCCCATGGTTTGCTTTGTCTGATGGAGGCAGCACCAAATTTATCTGCTGCTCTAACAGTCTCACTGCTGGCAGGGCAAAGTTACTGTTCTTCATGTGTAACAAATGACCCAGGAGTCCTGGGAGGTTCTCTTCAATACTTCTGCTCCCTTCCTCTGGTGTAGTGTACATAGATTTTGGTTACTGTGTTCTTACTCCAGTCAAACTTTTAATATGGTAAGATTTCAGAAGGGACTGTGAGTCACTTGGTTGCCTCTCTGTATCCTGTGAATTATTGTAATCAAAGTTCAAATTAAACACAGTAGTGCACTTGGCCAAATACAGTAACAACACACAGTGGTGTGGTTTTCAATGTAATATTACAAGATGGCATATTGCAACGTTAATTTTTTTAATATATCCCCCCATTGACTTCCCCTTAGTTTGTGCATGTAGTTTATGTGCATCCCTTTTATTTTGTTCCTTCATGCCCCAGAGATAAAGGATGTATCTGGATTTTTAATTCCAGCTGTTTTCATATTTGGTATTAGCCCCACATCTCACTCTTTTGCTCTCTCTCCCTCCCACACCTTTTTTTGGGTATTACCATTTATTTCTAGGGTGAGAGGGTTTTGTCCTCAGCTGATGTATGGGACTTGATTGCCTCCTGCAATAGCTTTAAAAATTGCTATTTTGGGGAATTAAAAGTCAATTCCACAAGTGTTCCAGGTTCTGAAGCTGTTTCTTTATTTCTTTCTTTTCTTTTAATCCACATTTTGTATTCATATCACATTGTGAAATGTTTTGGTTTTTCTGTGGATCTTTGGGCTGTAGACAAAGTCTCTTCCCATGGAATATTCCATCTCTGCTCCAGCACATGTGTTAATCCACAGCTTTCTGTGGTTTGTTGAGCTCAGGCATTTGAAAGGTATTACTGAAGGCAACTTCTCGGGGCTCAAAATACAATTTCATTTCAGTGGAAGTTAAATGCCAGTTTAAACATATAGAATTAATTGGGTTTGGGATTTTTGCAGTGTACAGGAGATGTTTCCCTTTAATTATTTGTTTTTACAGTACAAAATACTCCTGGTTTTACCTTTTAATTTGCATTTTGTGCTTAGATATCCTGATAAACTACCTTCTATAACGTGTAATTGTGAAAGTGGTGCAGCTAAACATTTCAATAGTTGTCTGACGGATCTACAAAGGAAAAAAGAAAAATGGAATTCCAATCAAGACAGAATTGTTTTTTACTAATCCAGTGAGATAATGCCACTGCTTGATTTTTCTCTTGTCCTGTTGTGATTTGTAGTGTTTTGTTTGTTTGTGGACTTATTTTGTTTTCTTGCAGTCTACACTCTGTCTTTCCTACTCCCTTTTGGTTAGTCTCAAAATGTCTACCAATAAAAACATCCATCTGTAATGATAGCTTTTGCCACTCTTTGTAGTCTGGAAGTGTTGCAGCTGCAGATATCATCTACTGAATAAAATGTCAGCCACCAGTTCTAAGAGGGAAAGCTACTAAGGCTTAAGTTAAGAAACAGACAAGGACTGTGGCTCTCAATTTTTAGAGATACTATTTTAAAACATTTTTTCTATAAGCAACACTTTTTGTGAATTAAATATTGGAGAGTAAACATGGAATATTTTATCTTTTTCAGATGTTTTGAGTCCCTAGCATCCTTTGGTGAGATCAGTAGGATTATAGAAGGGAAGCTGTTCTTGACACCACAATGAACACAGCACCCATGAATATCTAAATAAGTAGCAATAGCAAATTAGAAAATGTTTTTTGTATGCAAAAATACTCGGGGGTGTGGAGGGGAAAGAAACAAAGAGTAACTATGCAGGTGTCTATCTTAGGATTTCTTAGTGCCGATTGTAGCCAGCCAGACCAAGAAAGCATCTGCCACTCTTATGGTTGTCTTGAAAATAAATATAGTTTTAGGTCAGCAGCAAGTGATAGCTGATATATTTTACTTCTAGAATGCTTTTTTTTTTTGTACTAAAGTTTACTTTAAAAATGTAGGCACTAAATAATTGTGAATTCTACACTAAGTACAAGAGGTAGTAGAGAACCAGCAGGATTTATGTTCTGAAGAAGTCTATCTGGCATAAGCAAAGAGAAAAATATATAGATGTTCTTTTCAGTCTGCTAACATCCTGACGATGAGTTGCAAATGAAGTAGTTTATTGTGCTGAACCATGCTTTTTGTATATTTAATTTGAAGGTATCCATTCAGAGACTGTACATCTCTTACTTGGATACAGATAACTGATCGATTTTATGTGAAGCATGCTAGCTTTTTGTGCCTATGGAGTACAGCGCTTTTCAGCCTAAGATGTATTAGTAACTAGCGCAGGAGGGTGACAGAAAGGACAACAAAGGAAGTTAATAAATTGATAATGAAGTGGGATTATAGAGGATTGAGCATGGATATTAGAACCATTTCAAACATACTTTTTAATCACTACCACTCTACTCTGATTCTGTTTAGTGGCACCACCCTGAAATATAGTATTGAGTATTTGGTAAAAGACCACTTGACTAGTTACTTACTGGCAAGCATGTCCACATCCTTGACAGGGGTCAAGAGATTAAATGAGTGGCAGGCAAGATTCTTCTATTTACCATGCAGTCGGCCTCTCTAGAAGAGCCTTTACTTATTTAAGTTGACAAAAATATTTGGAAAACTTGCAGTACAGTGTGAGATCTACAAATATTTTATTGTCCAGGCTTCGCCTTCCATCACTGCATCATAAACATACAAAGTTAAGAAATTGGTGACCAATTTAACACTGAAGTGAATATAAAAAGATACTGTATTGTGCTTCTCACTAACAAATAAAACTGTGTAAGCGAATCAAATGAATGCAAAGTACAGAGGAGGAGATGCTAACAAAAATGAAATGGGCTCTAAATCAGAGAGCATTTTCAAGAAGAAATCCCAACCCAATTCTTCCTGTTACATTGACCGGGCAGTTTCTTAAAAGAAGTATAAGCTGTCTCATACATACTTAGAACATATAACTCTTGTCCACTTCCCAAAGCTTCAGTTTTTCCTTTTCCCAAAATTTTGTGCTTGACAACTGGACAGAAGGCTATGCTGAATTAAATTTTATTGTTCTGGTGTTCTCCATCCATTTGCAATGCACATAATCAGGAATTTAGCTATGTCCCAAGAAACCTGTTTAACCTAATGAGAGCAAATGGCAATGGGTGTTCCTTACACGAGACAGCAGTGCCAACGTTTCTGCTTAATTGGGACATATTTGGCTGGTTCCAGTGCTTCAAGTGGTTTTTAAACAGGTGTTTAATGGGTGTGGGATTCTGAACTCTGCCCTTTTGATACAGCAATTGCCAAATAAAGATTAACAGAAATAAAAAGATCTAATACAGAATAATAATTTTTGTCTTTGTATATTTATTCAGCATAATTTTTACTTTAAGTCGCAGGCGGGTGGGGAGGTGTTTCTTCTCATAATTGAGAAAGTCCATTAAATAGAACAACAGGATGTCTAGCAGGGTGTCCTAATTAAAATTACCCTGTAATTTGAACAAAACATTCATTTGTATGTAGCTAAGGTTGACCTAAACCCCATCTAAATCAGGAAAAATTATAATACAATTTTTTTTTTTTTCTGCTGAAAATGAATCTTAGCATTCTGCCAGCAAACAGCATGGTTCTGTTATTATACAGTATTCAAGAGTAAGGATTTTCTCTTCAGTGTTCAAAAAATAATGTTTTGAGTAAATTTAACAAGAGGTTTCTCTCCTACCTCTACCCTTTGATAGTATTCATTCATGGTTGTGTTTCTGTGGTATTTGAAAGCAGAGACAATTTTCTTCTGTGCACACTGTAAGCCCATCTGAAGCCTTTGGTCGTGGCCAGTGTACTGGTGAACTAATAAGCAACTGAGATAGCAGCTGCTTAGCAGGACTGATTGGCTCGGGCTTGACTCTGCTCTCTGCGACTCCACAGTTTCTGCCTGGCTTGGAGTGTGAGCTGGGTAATTTTGTTATCTTGGGGAGTGTGGGCCTGCATACATAATCCAGGCTGTCTGCACAACTGAGGAGATTGTACGCTCCGTGTAAAAATGACCTGCTCGTGCTCTGGCTGTCATGCTTTGAAATGCTGCTGAGGCAAATTGTATTTAATATAATTTATCAAATCTAAGTGAATGTTTGAAAGAACTAACTTCAGAAATATTGGTTGTATTTAAGAAGAAACTCACAGCATCCTTAACTTGACAGAGCTGCACAAACTGCAGCTTGTGGATGTTGCTTCCAGGACACAAGGTGATGGAAGTTTGTTTATTTATTTATTTATTTATGCCCACTTTCTGGGCAGGTTGGAACAGAGAGGATTTTCAAAAATGCTCAAAACTGGTCTGACTATGCTGCTGATGGATTCAACTTAGACTTCTTTGCCCTAATATAAGTGGAAAGAGAATCACACCCTTGTTTCTTTGGATAATCCCACCTATATGTACAAAGAGTGGAACTTGATAATTGCCAATGCTTTATTTGCCAATGCTTTATGTACAATAGGACTTCCAGCGAATTATTCTTCTGCTTAAACCAGCTTTTGCATTTTAATCTCTCAGCTTCAGTAGAGTATATAACAACAAAAGAAAGGGAAGGGAAAAACCTGATGAATGATTTGCTTAACCAACTTTAAGCTCCAAGAAGAATTGTTAAGAAGAAGATAAAATTTGAGGCTGGTGTTGTGGTAATACACTTTTCAACTGATCAAGAGCACTTGAATAGAAGGGATTCAAATGTTGGCATAATTTAAAATTTTAGATTCCTGTCATTGTTTTAAAGACAGTCAAAACTGATGTGGGTACCTGTTGTAATGTGGAAAGAGTAAAATTAATTCAAACAAATAGGTATTGGCCAAGGTTGTTTTATATGTGTGTCTGCACATATATGTTATCGTGTGTATATTTAAGTATGCATGCTTTCCAATGGACAGTTATTTTGCAAAGAAACATATTCAGTGACACCACAGGAAGAATATATGCACAAATGCGTTGTACTTGTAACTGTACCTTAAGGGCAGTTGAAGGAAAATGGGAATCTCCTGTTGGGGAAACCAGCCAAGCCTCTTGTCTAGGGGTTGCATAACTTGAACATGTATAGGTTTATGTAACAACCCATACAGCTGCCTGTGGTTGATAAAATAACTGTGAACATCTTGAGAGTGTGTGGAAGGCTGGAATGAAAAATAGTAGTTGTGTAGATGCCATTGCTTTAGACTCATGTATGCTGGAAAGCATTGTTTTGTTATTGTTGAACAAAAGTCACCAGTTCTTATGCCTGGTCTGGTGTCCTGCCCTTGAGGCCTGGTTGAAACTTGGCAATTCAAATTCTAACTGCAGTACTGAAAAGGTGTGTGTTGGTTGTTGAGCTGATGAAAACAGGTGAAGATCAGGTGTCTGCACTGATTCTTTTTCTCAGTTACTTTAATTTCCAAAGATGCTGAATCCCCTGTGGGTGCTAACTGGCTAGTGAAGCTCTTCCTTAGTGACTCCTTCTCCTGAAGATATTGTGGGTGGTGGTGTCAGGTGATCCCCTACCACCAAAGGATCTCTCTTGTAGGATGTAAAATATTCCAATTCCCTGGAGCAGGGAAGCAAAAGGAAGGGAACTTCAGTGTCTTCTGTATTCAGCTGAAATCCAGATAGCCATCCTGTGCAGCCATTTGGACAGAGTGGCTTTAGAACTACTGAGAGTTACAAAGTTAGTTTCCAATCAGGACGGAATTGATGTTTCTTCCCTGGAAAGTAGCGAAAAGATGTGTAGCATGGTTACTGTAGAGATGTAAAGGAAAATTCCTGCTCTGTATCTTCAGGTGTATTTTCTGAAATCCTTGAAAGATTTTTCAGGAGCTTCACCATCTTCTGGTAACAGTGGTTCTTAATCACATGCTTTATCGTTTGCCTTTGGCAAGAATGCTCAATTCTTTCCATTTGAGTGTGGGACCTTGCCTTATTGCCTCAGGGAAGTGTTACTCTGTAATGCATGTCACTTGAGGCTAATTCAACCTGCCACTTGGAAAATGCCCTTGGTGCAGATTGTAGCAGTGCACCATTATCTCAAGCTATTTTTTCATCAGAGGCAGACTGCATCTGTTCTGTATGATCTGTGTGGCCCAACAGTTTATTTTAGGTTAGTATGTGAGGTAGGATTTTTTTTTTACCTTTAAAGCTGTGATGGGTTTGGCTTCCAGCTGTGTGAAAAGAATATTTTTCCCTTGTCATACCAAAACAGGCCTAGACATCACACAGTGCAGGTCTACAGCAGCTTGAACTAATCATGTTGATGCTGCTCTGTTGCTGTTCCTCCACTTGAACAGTTCTGCTGCCTCCCTAGCTCTGACCCCCAAGTTTTCTGCCTGGATCTTGAGCTGCAGTGAGGGTTTGATGTGGCTAAAAACACATGAAAAAGAAGCCTTCATTCAGCTGAAAGCTCCCTGAACCAGGCACTTACACAGTCCTGCTCTAGGGTGGACTTGGGGACATGCGACCATGAAAGGAAGGAGGTGAGGGAAGGATGGGATTGTGACAGCTCCAGTTAAAATCAGCTTACATCATAAAACAGCCATGCTTGTAAGGTTCTGGAAATGATAACCCAGTGGTCTCAGCAAGACACAGCTGTGAGCATAGGATATGATAATCACGGGAACTGTGGCTTTGGAATTTCCTTCCTCCCCTGTTTTCTAATGCATCATTTTGGTATACATCAGAAATGCTGAAGATCACACACCTTAACCTTTCCACCCTTGAAAAGGGAGAATGATATGAAGGCTTGATTAATTTCTTTTATGAGGTTTGGTTGCTGTATGTCACTAGAAGCAGATCAGGCAGAGGGGAAAAAAAAAAGAAAACATTTTTGTAAGCAATAGGGAATTTTCCCCTTTGAAAAAGAACTAAAACTTCATTAACATTTCAGCCAGCTTTAAATTAAAATTTGCATCTGAAAATAATCCATAATGTGTTTTGCGTGCCAGTGAGTCATATCAGAGCAGTATCAGCACAATTTCTTGTGCCTACAGCTTGTGATGTGGCTCCTGTATGGTCAGTAACAGTGTGCCCCTCATGCTGGAGTGAGAATTCCCATGGAATTAACACTTGGCCTTGTGCTGATCATACAAAGCCAGTGTGCCCCAGTCCACATGGCTGGGTGGGGCAAACTGAACGGAGCAGGTGAGTGCTGGGTCCTGAATTCTACACCTGCTTTGTGTGCAGGCTCACTTGGCCTAGTGCTTTTTACCAAGAATAGACCTATTCCATTCCATTGCAAAAGGTCTGTTTACACCAGAAGAGGTTTCTCTTGTACCTCTGTAAATCTCTAATGTTCTCTTGTAATTTCCATGGGACAGGCCCTTTGAACATGCCACCAGAGTGACTGGGTCATCTTTCACCCATCCCTATACCACTGATCCATGATACTTTAATTTTTCTGCCCCACTGTGCGCAAGTCATTGAGTTTGATGTTGGGAGGAGAGGTCAGAAGTGAAGCCAGCAGCTCTGCTGTGCAGACAGGACAAATGGGAAACTGCTCTGTATCCCAAGGTTTTGCACATATGAGAGCATGTAGGCATCTGCAGCATGCAACTTGAATTTTTTTTTTTTCTGCAAGGTTTTTATGTGAAGTCTACATGGATTAGATCTGTAGCTGTCCAGAGCAATTGGTACTCCAACTGCAGAGCCTTTGGAGAGAAACACTTTGCTGATTGTATCATGCTTTTTGTCAGGCATGTGCTGGAGTTCCTGACAACTGTTTCTAAAGGGTTTTCCTTCATGCAAGGTCTTAAAAGATAATTTTCTCCTCTTTTTTCCCCCCTCTCTCCTCAGGGAACTAGAGGGCTTGACGCATCCTTTACATCCTGCATTTACTCTGACCACAGTCCCTCCCTGTTCTCACAAGCGGAGCTCAGCCCTGCTTCCCTTCCTGTTGATTCCCAGTCAGCTACATGGTAAGTTTTCATTATCTCTGGAGTTGTTGCCATGAGGTAAAGCTCTGGCAGACTCTCTCTAAAATCCATTAGCACTGGGCATTGAGGGCAGAGCACTTCATGCCCATCAGAGATCGTTCAGTTGTATTCCAGGCTGACTGCAAGGAAAAGAAGATAGTATTGAATTAGCATTGGAGCTGAACTTCAGCATAGATTGTTATAGGAATAAAATATGAAGTAAAATATGTGACAGAATTAAATCCATCAGTTCTAATAAAAGAAACAGAAGAAAGCAAAGAAATATTGGACCCTTAAATCCCATTAACCAGGCCAGAGAGAGAATGCGTTAAAAGGAAGCTGCACTGTATCTTTTTTCATTGTTTGATGAAATAATCTTTTTCACCCTTTAAGTAGTGTGTTTAAAACCCCTAGTATTTCTGAAACAAAGGGAATATACAGCCACCGAGCTAGCTGGTTTTTATACCTTCCTTTCTGAGTATTGTCCTTCAGTGCAATACAGAGCCATTTCTTTGTTCTCACAAGCTAGCAGTTAAATTGTATGTAAATGTATGCAAATTAGATGCTGTCTAATAAAGAGAGTCATTAGATGGAAGAAATATTTAGTTTAGAGGGAAAAAAGAGAAGAAAGCAGGTGTATTTTGCAATAGAAAAATGTAAGATTGCAAAAGCCCCTCAAACTTTGGGCGAAGGCTTTTTATAAAGCCATTAAAATATTTTCTAAAAGGCTTGCCCTACTCTTGGTCCTATTTTCTGTGTGTATTTTTATGTACGTGCACTTCTGTGTTCCTAAAACTCACTGGCTGTGCTATGCATGCAGACATGTAAGTATTGTACTTATAAGTATTTTATTTCTTTAAATCATATAGCTATGAATTTACACACATGTACCTTGTACTAGGGTGTGTTTTCTTCTTACTGAGTAGATAGAGGTGGAATTCATGTGGTAAATTCTACTTTCATAGATTGATTTATTTGTCATATGCCCTGACTGGGTACTTTTTCCCTCTAAATCATCTTCCTCCATTTTGTCAACCCTCTCCTCAACAATTTTAAAGCTTTATTTTTCCCCCATTTTATTTATTCACCAGTGCTCAGTGCCAGATGCATTTCCATTCTTTCACTTACATTTTCTGCCAACTTATCCCTTTTGAGGTATGGACCTGATTTAAGCCTGAAGCAGCAGCGACCTTTCTAAACATGAAGTTGCAGCATTACTGTCAGGTGTCATAACACTAAAATGCTCAGAATGTGAAGCTTTGTGTCATCCAAAACTGGAGATTCCACACCTATGGGTGGAGCACTTAAATCCATCTAGGTTCTGAAAGATTTAAAATACATTAACCTTATTTTCTTGCCACTTTTAAGGAGATGAAATTTGAGACTTGTCTCTCTCTACCTTTTGAATTTCTACTCCTGATCTTTCAGCACTTCAGTTTGAGTGAACCAGTATACAAAGGTGATATGGCTCAATTATCTTCAAGTCTTTGTTGTATTTTGTTTCTGATGGGCAGTTAGCATGGTTTCAGGCAGAGACAATAGCTGTATGTCAACTTGCCTATTTTTTCTGTTGCAATTTTGCAAGTCTGGAAGTCTAAAGACATATATGTATATGTGTATAAAATATATGTATATAAAAATAATGTTGTTTAAATATTTACATACAAAGCCAAAGGGTTGGCTTCCTTCCCAGAATTACTGGAACTACCTTCCCCAGGAACATTTGGACTTGAGAAATCTCTACAGCAACACATTTTTACTGAAACTAAACAACTTGTGAAGTGAGTAACTAGCTCTGTAGCCTTCATTGTTCATATGGGTTCTTTAGCTTAGACTGTTGGAGAGACCTCTCTGCATGGGTAGTTCATTTCCAGCTAATTATGATAAGATTATCTTTTATTGCCATTTCCATCCCTCAGTTCCTCACTGGCTTATTTTATGAGAGATATCTTACAAGGAAGGCTTGGACATAGTGGGAATATGTTTGCCACAGTTCCAGGACAGGTCCATGCTGTGTGCTGCATCTGAGCAGTGCAGTCTGGGCACTGCATTCTTTTCCAGACAGCTAAAGATCAGTCAGACTGATCACTCAGAACAAGCTGACCCCCAGCTGCCCAGTGTCCCAACCACCCTGGCCTTGGCAGTCAGCAGAGAAGCCATAAAGTGTCTGCTACCCAGTGGGAAATGTAGGCAGGGTGATTGTTAGGGCATGGTGGAGGTTTGGCAGTGAATATTTCAGGTACTCTTGAAGGCATGATAGAATATGTGCAGTGAAGATTGTGAGGAATGCAAAGGAAATCTGAGCTGTAATATAAGGAAGCTAGAGAGAGACGAGGTTAAATTGAGGAGTAACATGGGATATATTGGTGACTCGGAGGGATAAACCCACGTTAGCAAGCAGAAAATGTTGGTGTTTTACTGACTCACTTCAGGCACCACTCTTCTAAGCTGTCTGGTATTGAATGTCCAGAAGAAGTGAGTCATAAGTGATGCAGGCATTTAACATGGATTTTTACACAGAGTTTGCAATCTAAGTATAGATATGCACATTATTTAGATTTTTGGAGGTGATGATTAATCTTGAAACCCTAACTGGGAGATGTACACTGGACATGGGACAGGCTGCAAACAAAGTACCTTCTGTCTCTCACATTATTGGTCAGGTTGCAAAAAATACATGTAGATGAGTGATAATCACATGGGAGAAGAACAGTGTAGGCTTAGGGGCAGGGATCTGACAAATTCCATATTCCTTCCCATGCTTCCTGTGGTCTGGAATAATTGTTCAGGGCAGGAGAGAATTCAGAGCCTACCTACTTTTGAGGATATGCATCTTGCTGCCTTATCCATCTCAACAATAATACAGCTTTCCTACTCTTGAAGTACATTACAAGTATATATATGCATTAAAAGATGTGAGGCTTCTGTATCTTGTGATGATGAATCCAATAACAGTACTGTAGACAGATATGGGAACCAAACCCCTGGTGCATCAGATCAGGCATCCATGCTGTTAATGTCTTCAGCTTCAGCAATGGGAGGCACAAGAAATCCTAAGTTCTAATAGTGGAGCAACTAATTTTTTTCATTAGTGATCTTGATAGTAAATGAGAATTTTTAAAGCTGTACATCTCAGGAGCTTGTGCAACTTTAAAGAAATAGTTTTAAGAAATAAAATATGCCACACTAAACTAATCCTAGAGCTAAAGAACAGGCATTGGGACTAGCAGCTTTTGCTATTACCTACTGCTTATTATTGTTGTTATTATTATTTCTTTTTAATTATGCAAAGTGCTAATCAGTTTGATTATGCACAGTGCTAATCAGGTTAATTATGCAAAGTGCTAATCAGTTATTCTCTAAGCACACGAGGAGAGCAGAGGTGCTGGCAGTGAATGGTGGTTCTAGATGGGGGTAGTCACGGCAGTCATTCCTTATTAAAAGAGGAGTAGGTGAGATGATAGGGGTTTTTGCTTCCATTAAAAAGTAAATAATTAAAAAAAAGAAAGCCATGAGGGGGACAGTTCTGATGGGGTAATTCTTCTTTCACAGCAAGGCAGACTTTTTTTCCAAGTCAGCTCATGCTGTTGGATAATTTCTGTAGGAGTTTGAGTGCACTGATTTGGGCAAATGTATTGCAGGGGAGTCTTTTAATGGCAAGGGTGCAAGGTGTGCCCACTTAATAGGTCGGGGTGCATTACTAGAAAAATCACAAATTAAGGGAGTTTGTTCAATCTAAGAGAGTCACCTTTTAAGCACTGGTAAGTGGGATAGTGATAATGTAAGGTGGATGGCAGTTGTTCCTGTATGGCTGAAGATCCTGTATGCGCATACAAAATGTGTTTCTTTCAGTGTAATGCCTTTAAAAGCTGCAGGAATGTAGGGTTCCTTATCAGTGGAACGTTTCTTCTTCCCCTTTAGCACTAAATTAAAAACTAGAATTTTGGATTCCTGTGAAACAAGATCTGTTTTCACTAAGCTATGTTCTCCCATCAATTACAAAAGATTCAGTGTGTCTCTCTTACTATGCTCAGTGTCTAATATCTAACCAGCATTCCTTATTTGATTATGTTTCAGTATTATTGTGGGATACATAAGCAGTACTTTTTTCAGTTAGTAATGGGGATGACATTCCCAGAGCAGAAAGCTACTTGCTCATAAGAGTCCTGGGTAAAGGATCTTAAGAGATTTTTGAAGTCATTAAAACAAAAGACTGTTTCATATAGGGCCATCAGTACTAGAAGGTTACTACACCAGCAATGCAAGAGAATTTTTTTTAAAAATTAAGCATTGAAGGCACTAACTTATGGGGAGGCATGACAAATTTTAAGGTGCATTTAGGATAGGAAGTAAAGCAAAGAATCGCTAATATATGGCTTAAACCAGAGCCTGAAAATTCATACTATTTCCTCTTGGCTTTGTGACTACTCTACAAGACACTGATCCTTAAAACAAGTTTACTACCAAATATGTGGTCACAGATGTTCATCTATTCTTATAAATTCTTTCTGGTGTTGGAAATCTATCCGACACCAGCATCCAGTCTAGTGCCTTAGATCTGGAGGAGGGGGAGTATGTGATGCAAATAACTTAAGTGAGAGGGGGACACACCAGACACAGTGTCCTGAGACTCTGCATGCTTTGCTGTCTGAGCATCCACATCTTTTCAAGTGGGAGTCAAATCTTGAGAAAAGAAAACTCAGAAGGTTTCATTTTCCTGTGGGTATTTCCCTATAGTATCTTAAAGCATCTGTAGAATCAGAAGACCCTTGGTAGGCCAGCAGCATAAACTCCACCACATAGTATTTGCATCTTAGAAATATGAATCTACCTGAGACATAATCATAACTTCTGTTGAATTTCACCATCTCAGATGACTGTCCTTCTGATGAATTGGGGGACTAGAAAGGCAAAACTCACATTCAGCTGCTAATCCTACTGCTTCTTTGTAACCCTGATAAGTTGCATTACCTTGATGGCAAGTATGGTTAATGACACATTCCTAAGGCAGAGGAGGTGGTTTGTGAGGCAAGCATATTGTTTGCAAAGTACTTTGATATCTCTGAACTAAAGGGGTTATAAGAAATCCTGAGTATTGTGGGGAATTGTATTATTAAGAATCATCACCAAATCTTATGATATTGTGTAAATTAGTGCAAGATGGCACCAAAATAGCTTGTGTATTCCTAAAGAGTGAAGTAAGTGGATAGAGAAAACTCAGTTGCCTTGACATGAAGCTAATGAGTTAGCAACAAATGAGGAAACCCCAATAAGGAAATCTGTGCCTCCTGTGCTTGAAGAAGTGTGCCCTGAGTGAACAGGGAAGTCAATTCTTTGTATGGCAGAAAGCCATTGCTTCAAAACTCCTTTTGCATTTTCTTGAGGGCCTGGTGTTCAGAGGTGCAGGCTAACAGCTACTCAGCCCAGTAGGAGCTGAGTCTGCTCATTGGCATTCACACTACTGGGAGCTGGTGGAGAATTATTAACAATAAGATTTTAAATGTTCAGCCTGACCTTTTAAAGTTACTGACCTGCATTCAGGTTACAAATACACAGCAATTTTCTCTTGAGCTGCAAAGATTCTAAATGTTAAATCTGTAACTCAATCAGACTAGCAACCCTTCTCCTCTCTGTTCTCTCGTGCCTAGCTGCCATGACTGGAGTAAAGGAACAAGAAAACTATCTAAACATATCCATATCTTACTCTGACACTGGCACTTGGAAGAAGCCCCACTGACATAAACTAACACAAAGTGACACATTGTTTAAAAAGTTGTTTTGAATGTCTTCTCCCATTGATCTTTTTTAAGGAAGATAAATAAACACTGTGTGTGGTGCAGCCAGACTGAGTATTTTTGCTCCTACAAATGTTTATACATTTTCTGGTGGTTGTTTGTAATGCTGTTTGTTGACTGTAAATTCCAGACCTGCATGTTTGCAATGTATACATTTGCAGGAGCAGTGCAGTTTGGGGAGTGCAGTCAGGGTAGTGCCTCTTATGACCACTACCAGGTGAATAAAGGGTGGTTTGTTTTTCTCCCCCTTCCAAAGTAGTGAATTTGTCTTTGTGCTCTCAGTGAAAGAGATGGCCATGGTGGCAGGAACTTCAGTAAAGCAGGACTTTCAGGTCCATGAGGAAAGCCATATGGGATTTGTCTGGTACCATCAAGTTGTTTTTTTTTTTTTTACCTTTTCATCTAATTAACAAATAACTCTATTGCACTGTCAGTTCATTCAGTGGTGATGAGGATGATGTGTGTTTTCTCTCAGGAGGAAATGACTGAGGTTGGTACAGATGACAAAATTCCTGTTGGCTGAGACCCCTCCTGCCCCTCTGTTCCTGTTTCACAATTCTCTCTCCAGTTTTTGAAAAAAATCTTCCCTTTCTCACTTATCATTATTATCAGCATCTTAATTCCCAGGGCAGTGGGATTGTGTAGAAGATTTGGGGAATGATGCAAGCACTTTCTTCCACTGAACTGAATGAGCGTAGCTGCCTGAACATAGTGAATGTGTAGGAAGAGTTCAGCTTAATCAGTCACCTATTCTCCTATTAGGTGGAATTTCCCTTGAACCCATGCTTCTGTTGTGTTTGTGTAAGTTAAAATTTCGTGTTTAGAAGGTTCCAGCTTGCCTTGCACTTTTCTTTCTGCTCTCTCATGTACTTTATCTACATTTATTAGATGCTGGTTTCGCTGCCTTGCAGTTACCATCACAGAAACCACTCTCATTTGAGTATGAGCTTTATTAACATATAAAAATTTTAATTAGTTTTAGTAGCTTTAAACATAAGTTTTAGAAGAGCTGCTTCTGCCTCAGGTGGGCTGTTTATAAATCCACTACTAGAAAAATCATTTGGTTTTGCCCATGCTTAAATCTTCTGATAGCATCTAAGAGTTCTTGTGTCTTCATGGCTTGGAATGAAATCAACTGAAGGACCTTTGTGGCAGGAAAGTTTGTTGTTTTTTTTTTTATTCTACTCTATGCTTGTGCATCTCACCACCCTGACAATAGCTGTTCCATGAAAATAAGAAGGACCTACTGCAAGTATGAGCTTCTTAATGAAGCCTCTCAAAAGGCAGAGGTCTGTCTGGTGGTCCTGCAGCTCACCATACTGTTGATGGCCACAAAGCCGCGATATATTGGTATGTAGAAGATGCTATTTTTCACTTGGCTGTTTGGAAATTCAGGGAATTAAATGCATGGGGAGGAAAAAAAAAGTGAAATAGTATTCCATTTACATAAAGTCACACCTATGAAAACTGGAACTGAAATTCACAGAGCAACCTTAATTCAACTTTCCTGTGCTTTTCCAGTTTTTACGTGATCACATGCTGGTTTTGGTGGGAACCAGTCTTCTCATAAAACACCTGATGGACCTAGTCTGTGGTAGAATAATTCCAGAGATTTTTTTAGTAAGAGGTTGTTTTCTTTAGGGCCAGTTGCCTCACTTACTGCAAACACTGGAAATTGTTTAGTAAATGAGGCAGAACATAGCAGAAAAGAAAAGATGCTTTTATTCTCAAGATTACGGTGAGAGCATGCATGTGCTTAAAGCAAAAAATATGCTTGAATTGAGTTGCTTGTAAAATCAGACATCTTCTGGTGGGCTGCAAAGCAAGCTAGTATTTCTGCTTTCTCTTACCAGTTCACTTACTTGTTTTAACTCTTCACTATTTCTATCTTTTAAAACACTCTGTTTGATTTCCTTTAAAGAAATAAATGAACTCAATACCAGTAGTTACAGCTTGCCCTGGTCTTGCATCACTTTTCTGGTATGTGAAAGACTTTTTTTTTCCTTTTTTGTTTTTTTTTCCTTACTCGCCCTATGAAATTGCAGTTTCCAGGATTTTGACTTTCAGTTGGTAGGAAATGCACTATGTTCCACATTTATTCACTGACAAAAGTGCACACAACTCTTCCTGACACTTTGACAGTTTAGTGGGAGGTGCAGTTCTAAGTAGAATGTGTCTGTCTGTAGCCAGGTCCATTTTCTAAGCACTGGGAATTCAGCTGTTTTCTTGCGAATTCTTTTTTTCATATTTTATTACTTCACAGTGAATACAAAGAGTGCTTGTTTCTTTCTTTCTTCCTTTCTTTCTTTTTCTTTTTTTTTCACCTCCAGTTGACACAATCAGTATTATTTGAAGGAAAAAAAATTACACACAGAATGGGAAATAGGGTGGGAAAATGTAATAGGAACTGCAAATCTTTTCTGTCTTGTCTGAGTAAATGAGAGCTGATGAGAGATGC
The DNA here is from genome assembly GCF_023055355.1 of Agelaius tricolor. Classification (NCBI taxonomy): domain Eukaryota; kingdom Metazoa; phylum Chordata; class Aves; order Passeriformes; family Icteridae; genus Agelaius; species Agelaius tricolor. Next base: position 26,525,066 of record NW_027269269.1, read on the forward strand.
CGCACAATGAGGTCTAGGGAATGCTTGCTGAACTGGTATATAAAGATTGTTTCATTTTGCTTCATTTCATTTTACTGTATTGAATTTGAAAGGGAAAATTGCAGCGGACATGAAAGTTTGCTGTAGGAACACCTTCGGTTGCAGTACCCTTGACATGAACCTGGGCAAGCATGAAAGGGAACGTTAAATAAAGTAGTGTATGAATTGTGTAGGTGTGCTTCAGAAGCTACTTTTTGAAGAGTGCCCTTTCACAAAGAGTGGCCCTGCCTCTCAGGTTATTCTGCTACTTCTGTTTTTAATCTCTTAAGGTGTCCTTCTGGGTTGTCTTTTAGTTTTTTTGTAATTTGGTAGTGGGGGGAGGGAAGTCAAAACCATACTCTTTTTGCAAGACTATGTGGTAGTATTTTTGAATGCCAGTCTTCAAGAAGACTGAAAGAAGATTATTTCTTCCCCCATTTATGCACACTCTGAAGGTTCTTCTTCCCTTTTCACATGAGTATAACTCAGGGGAACTTGGTTCTAGGTGGGATACTACTACAGCAATGCACTTCTGTACAGACAATTTTACTTTTACCTTGCATGTTACAAGCTGCAGTGCTTCTATCCAACTGGAGTAACTGCACATTGTTTGCTGGAAGGAGCAGGTGTGAGTCAAGTTAATCTGATTTTTTTTTTCTTGTGCTACCTTAGGCATTGTTAATTCTCAAAAAACATAGGATTGTTTATGCCTAAGTCAAAGTCAGTTGAGTATGTCTGAAGTAATGCACCACGAACAGCAAACATTGCTGCGTAATAGCTCTTACAATGCACAATATAAGATTTGACATTCTTGCCAGAGCCATTACCCTTGGGAGAGATCTTTGATGATAAAACATCTAAAAATTAAACTTTTTTTCTAATCTAAATATGTAAATTGTAATGTTCAGAAGCAAGATTCAGCATCCTTGTCTTCAGAGTCCAGCTGGTGTGTTCTCATGGCAGGTTCATGTCATGAGCAGATTTAAGACTCCTGGAAAATTTTTTTGCCATCTGGAAGCTTCTGGATTTCTGTGGGGAAGGCATGCTTGGCAAGCATTTGCCTGGAAAGCATTATGCTTTGTACACACCTTCCCAATCAAAGGTGTGATTGGGAAGGTGTGTACACTCTTCCTAGAGAGTGAAGAGGTGGGAGTAACATTGGTGGGCACTGGAAGAGAAGCAAAGGGGGGTGGTTTTACTTTTTTCCAAGCAAAGGGGTGTTTTAATGGCATTGTGTAACACAGCTCTTCTGCTACTCTGAGGGTTAAGGAACGATTGGGTAGGTTATTTAATTCCTCCCCCCTCCACCCCTGCCATTAGCACTGCCTCTAAATGGAGACCTGCAAGTGCAAGGATACCCACAGGGATATCAGTGTCTCTGGATGCAATTCATCCCAAGGAGCATCGTTCAGTTCAGTAGCTAAAATCTGGCTGTTGCTAAGTACCATGGATTCATCATCCTAGTTCAAGCACAATCCACTTCTTTTCATGGCTATGGTTCTGGAAGTGGAAGGGTTCCTCATTGTTTGTTTTTATTTTCCCAGATAAACTTCATAGGCTCAGACAGGGAAATCTTGGATAACAGAAGAGAAGTGACAAAACCAAAATTCTTCTTGACATAGGAGTGGATGGAAAAGGGACAAAGTTTTCCCAGTGTCATGAGTAGATGTAATGGATATGGAGCATTAAGAAAAGATCTAAGAATTTAAAAGCTTATTGAAATGCAGAACATGTTGGGATATTTGGGGGATGGGGTAAGACAATCACTCTTTTCTGTAAATTTTTTCAGTCTGAGTCTTTATGCTGTGCAGTCTGACTAGCTATGCTGTTTCATATACAATAGTAATTCAAGGAATATTCTTTTTAGCAGAATAAACAAATTTTTGCTGCTTGACATGTGAAATGTTTGTGCTAGTAAATTCCACAGACAGCCTCTTGCCCCCCCCAGTATTGTTTTGTCTGATTATACAATCTTGAAAGTTTAGAATTGACTGGTTTACTGTAAGAAGCATTAAGTAAATGCAATCTCCCTATTTTTAATAACAGAAGCTCAAATTTCATGTGAGATCACACCAGTACTCCAGTGTAATTAAGTTTATGGTTTTCTTATGCACTTCAAATGCCTGTGATGTGCAGTTAATAGTATTTTTCAGACAAGTATTAGGACACCTCAGCACTGATGCCAGTGTGGGATGGTGTCTAACAGCAGTGCAGACACCACAGAACAAAGGATATTGCAAGACCCTCTTATAATTTGTCTAAAAATATGCATGACAGCAGAGCTCTTTTTTTTTACCTGAGTTTAGAGAGTGATAAGGCTTTAAATTAGAGTGAAGCTTCATAAAAGAATCAGGCATGAAACAAGATTTCCAAGCTTGTTGTTAAGTCCATTGTCTATTGAGAGTGAAATATGGCTGGATATCAGATCTTCTGCAACTTGGATTTTGTGTAATGGATGTACCCCAAGTCTATTTTCTGCTATGCAGATTTTTACCATGATCTGTTATAAGACTGCATAGGAAGTTCTATAGAAAAGCTTTGGATGAACATTTCATCTGATTACATATATACAGATACATTTTTTGTTTGCTTGTTTGCTTGCTAAAGGAATCATGATTTTTCAATACAAGAGCATTCTTTTTCTATTTCTAAGGAAAGAAGATAATACTAAAGATGACTAAGAATTCCAGAGAAGTGGGCTGGAACAAGTTAAAAAAACCATTTTATTTAAAAAATATTTAATTTAAACTGGTGGATATTTTTTGTTTACTTCAAAGAAGTTTTGATTTTCAAATGTTTTGAAGATGAGGGCCAAAATTTTCATTTCATAAAGAGGAACAATGTTTCTGACTTGGCTCCATCTGACATGCTTGTTGAACACTGAAACTTAAATTGTATTTACTCAGGCTAGGATGTAGAGCTGAATCTGCACATACAGTGTGTGTGACAGCTCTGTAAATTAGAATGAGACCTGATTATTCCAATATCTTGGACTGTGGGGGCCTGAGTCTGCAGCATCAAGATTTTGTGATTCTTGAGATTGGGCTTGGCTGTGTGTAGAAGTGTTGGAAATGCGCCCCTGATTCCTTTCTGAAATGATTCCCTCAGATACAATGGGGCTGTCAGGCTTGCTGACTGTAATGGCAAAGATCTCATGTGTCAGTAAAGCCTCTCCTCCCTTGGAAAGCTGGAGAACAGCTTGCTTTATGTAAGTATTTAGGGACACAGCAAAGACCAATAGGTGATATGTGGGCCATGTTTTCAGTCACCTTTTCAGCTCCTGAGCTAACTCCTGTGCTGTGTTTTGGGGCAGCAGATCTGGGAAGTCCCTGGCAGGTATCCACAGAATAGCCCTTCCCTTACCTTATTAAAACAGCACATGCAAATGCTAAACAACTGTTTTGTTCATGCAGATCTTTGCCCATGCAAATTTAGACTGCTGATTTCCTTCATTACACATAAAGAGGTTGGAATGTCCTTTTGAGTGGGAAATAATAGCCAGGATAGTTCAATAGCACCACTTTTTATTCTCTTTGCTCCTTAATCAAACGAGAACCACGCAGACTTCAGTGTGACTGATATAGCAGTGAGGACTACGGGGTTTGGCCCCACAGGTATTAACTTGTGTCAATCCTATGGGATTTTCTTTGTGTGCTATCTGCCTTTTAGGGGGACTGTTGGGGACAGGAAGCAGCACGGTTGGGACAGGCAATGGGAGTACTTGCTGTGGCTTCAACTGCCCATTGCTGGCTGGGAAATGCTAATTGACATTTGAGAGAATGTACTCTATATGAGAAAGTGATGAGTGAATGAAAATTAAAACAAAAGGGTTGAAAATAGAGCTGTAATCAATCTAACCCTGTATCTCAATAAGCCAGGGGCAGTATTTCATAGTGAATTTGGGGCAGATATTGCAGCAAGTGGCACAATAGCAAGGAGTCTTCCCCCCACTCCCTCCTCCCCTGCCATTAAATCTACATTTGGAAGGTGGATGGTGCTGACTCATAAATTAAATTGGGGTAATACATACAGTGTATATATATTTCTGTCACTTTGTCTCAAATTAAACACGAACCTTCTCCCCTGACAAGATGATAGAAAAGTTAATTGCTCGCCCTGGCTTTAAATTGGAATTTGAATTTGCAAAATGCTAAAGGTTTATGAGATCTAAATCATGAGGAGCTTAAATTACATTCCTGTGATAAAATATTAATAAATCAATTAAAACATAAGCCGAGTATAATATTACTTTTTTTGTAGGAACCTTGAACACAATAATTCATTAGAGTGTGCAGTAACAATTATTGTATCTTTTTTAATTTTCTTTTTTATTAGTTTCTCTTTTTTTAAACTGGGGAAAAGGCAACATCAGATGGGAAAACACCACACAATGGTGGAATATTATCCTGGTACCAAATCTAGTAATCTCCTAGTAACAATGCATGTACATACAAAAGCATCTGAACACCCTGAGCTCCATGAGCACATTGCACCATGGCTCCACTATAACAAGACTCACTCACTGAAAGCTGGGGGCTGTTTTTTCCCTTTTCACCATGGGAAAAAAGGGCAATAGCGTGGGAAGAAGGGAAAAAACCTTGGTCATCCTGTTTTGTTTTTTTTCTTTTCCAGCTTCTTTCCATGCCATTTTATCCTTTTCTTATTTTTCCTTCTCCATTCTCTTTATTGGTATAAGATTGGTATGATTTCAGTGTCAAAACTATCAAAAAATTCACAGATCTCTCTGTAAAGCTGGCCTGAGTTTTGTGTTGGGGAAACTCAGGTTGGAATTGGATTTTGTTGCTAGATTTTTAGTTATGTTTTGAACAACTCTCACAGCTCTAATCTTTACATAACCCATTTCTGTGTACTATATAAAGAGCACTTCAGGCACAGTATGGAACTTAGTTATTATTTGAGGAAGGAGGTGTTATGCTAGCTCAGCATGCATTTCTTATATGCAAACATTAATACACAAGGAATGCAATTATTACATATACCTGCACACCTCTAGTGCCTGTGAAGGTGCAGATTCCTTTGTCAAGTGCTTTTTACCTTCTGTGAAATGACTGGACTGCATGTCTCATACAGCTATGCTTAGTAAAGGGTCTAATTGCTATTATTACATTATTTGTGTTTGAATTCTTGAAAGGTTATTTAGTACAAATTATGTGTTAGCGCCAAATTGGCAGCTCTGGGGACTGAAGTCTGCCATACACATCCATAGGGTAGGTCCCGTGGCTGAGTGCGCTGTGCCCACCCTTCCCTGCGCCTCGCAGTCGTGCACAGCCATCGCTCCTGGTCACCTTGGAGGGTCTGCTTCAGACTCTCCTGGTTTTGCCCTTTGCAGCTCAGCCCATGGCTCGTGCAGATCCTGTGTGCTGCAGCCAAGGGTTTTTGATGAAGCTAGAGCATCTGAATAGAAGTCCCAGCCGTGCCCCTCTCTGGGGACGGGAGGGCTGTGCAGGAGGCGGCAGGGAAGGGGTGCACAGCTGCTGCTCCCGCCTCTCCTGCGAGCAGCCCGCAGCCATCTCCCTCCAGCAGCACGGGCAGCTGCCTTGGCCAGCTGAAAGCAGCCAGGGCCAGAGTCAGCTGGAGAAAACAGTGACAGGAGATCCAGGAGCAGGTGGTGGCTTGTGCTTCTAACCACCTGTCTGAGTAACACTTTCCTGTGCTGCCCAGAAGCTATGGCACGCTCCAGTTTTCCCTGGATATGGGATCCCTCATGATTCTCAGGGCTCTACTCATGGTGAGACCATAATGAGTTCATTGAAGAATCCTGCTTTACTGTGCTCCTGGCTGTCCTAACTAGGGAGTGACCTCAACTTAAAATTAAATCTTAGTTTTCACAGGCTTTTGCATTTGCTGTCCCTCTGCTGATGAGACCAGGCAGGGTCTGTTGTAGTGATGCAGAATAAAATCAAACTTTGTGTTTCTAAGCACACGTACCATGTCAGTACTGCTAAGCTCCTCATCAATATTAAAGAGTCAGTTGTTAGTTTTACATGCATTGCTTTTCATTTTTCCCATTTCATGAAGGGGGGATGTGAGAAAAGTCACTTTCCACCAGGTCTCAGTGTCACGTAGCAAACCAGTGGTGGCGATTCAATTGACCTATGTGACTACAGCTGCCCACCCTTTCACTGGACCTCACCAAAACTGGAGAAATACCTGTTCATCAGGAAGTAAATGATCATTGAGCTTGTTTTATGCAGACTGAAAAGCAGCCATCAGATGCAATTAGCCTCTTGTGGCTACCAAAATGAGGTATATTTAAACAAACAAGCTAAAACTGAAGGTTTCTTATCACCCACATGGTCTGATCTTCCTTTGTTATGATTGCAATAGATTGTTGAGGGTTGACCCAGTATTATTTATTCATGGCTCTTCATAATTACATTTACTCAATAGATTCCATACTTCACAATTTCTGTTATAGAGTGTGACTGAATTTTTGTGCATTCTTGTAAATAAATTGTTTAAAATAGATCAGTCAAAATTCATGTGTGTGTTTGTACGGAGGTGTTCCAGATTTTTCTTGTGTAGTGGGATAACTTCCAGTCAAGTGAGGAAAACTTTTAATATCAAGTTTTTTTGTCAGTGTTGCCTTTCATTGAATCATAGGAGTTAGACTGGTGAAGTCATGGAATCATAGAATGGTAAAGGGTTCAAATGGATCTTAAGGATCCTCTAGTCCCAGTCCCTCACCTGCTGTGGGCAGGGACACCTCCCATTAGACCAGGCTGCTCAAGGCCTTATCCAGCCTGACTTTGAACCCTGACAGAGTTGGGCAAATCCACAACTTCCCTGAGAACCTGTTCCAGTGTTTTCTCTGTGGCACACTATCCTTGCTGGGAGGTGAAATAGATTATATGCACAAGAGCATTGTTGACTCCTGCCCTGTGCAGAGATGGAAGATTCTTTTTTAGCCATGGGTGATATCAGGTGCTTGAGGTGGTGAGTTGAGGTGAGTTGAGGCTACGTATGGGCCCATAAAAATGGAGAGGAGGACATGGACTGGCCAGTGCCAGTACAGGGAGTACCCTACAGTTTTGAGGGCCATCCTGTCAAAAACTTTACTTCCCTGTCCCACTTGAGGACCGCCATCTCTTCCTTACTGTGCTCCAGGGAGGTGGCCCAAGGACAGACGGACAGACGCTGCAGTTAAGTGCCTGTTGGGGGCACTGAGTTTCTCACCGATGATGGTAAACGTGATTTGGCTCCTGCGCTCTTGTAATCAGGCTTACTCTTGCTGAAACAGAGATTGCTCTATTGCGGTGCCAGGCCTGTAGCAATACCAACTGTTTAATAATTAACAGGCCCTGGTTGTTGGCAGCAGCTCCCGGTCCCCGCCCCTGCCAGTGCAAGTGCCCGTTCCGTGGGTTCACCTGCCCGCCTGCGCTCCGGAGCGCGGAGCAGCGCCCTGCTCGGCAGAGGTGGGAACAGTGCAGAGACATCCATCTCTGTCTAATCTGCTTGGTTTATTATTCTCCAGGGACCTGGGGTGATACAGCGAACATGCAGTGCTTTGGCAGCACTAACAATGGCTGGGCTGTCATTCTAGATAATATTACAGACTTGTGCCTGATGCGTGGGGTCTTCTGCTCAGCTGTCCATTCTCTAAGGTCTTGTTTTCTTTACCTTTATTTCTTTTTCTTGGAGGGGTGAGGTAGGTAGTGGAAGAGGCAAGTTTCCTGTAAATTAAAAAATAAAGCAATGGGCTTAACTAGCTTGTTCTCCTGGTGCCAGAACGGTGTTTATTGTTTTATTGCATTAATAAGTACTATCAAACACTTTTCCAGTATTTTATTGTTAGAATGGATGCTGAAATGAAGAGCAATTTTTTCAGTGAATGAAGGGACTTCATTATGGAAGTCGCTTCACCAATGGGGAAAAAATACAACAGCAAATAAGCCCTCACTCTTGCCTCCATTTTGGCCACTTCCATAGTTTTCATTTGATTTCCTTATTACTGTGTACAGTGTATGCATGTGGAAAACAGTATGTTGTGGTTTATGTGGAAGTGAAGCTCAAGCTTGGAGATCAGTTAGGAAAAACATTGTGATATTGTGAAGAAGAAGAGATTATACTGCAGAGTTAAAATGTAACTGGATGAATAGACACAAACATACATATTAATTTCTCTTTCATTCTCCAAACCTTGAGTGGAACACAAGCCAGGATTTTCACTTGGTGAATGGGATAATGATTTTATTTTTTAAAATCCATATATATGAAATGAATTGTAAGAAAAGATTTTTTCCATTCCATTCTGCTACAGAGTTCTATATTTGGGGTCAGCTAAACTTTGCACAGTATAGACCATTTTGGTCATCTGTGAGGGAAATCACTGAGCTATGGGTTAGCCATGATGTGGATGACACAGAAGATCTTTGTGTTTTTAACAAGTATTGCACTGTAAAACGTATGGTGTCTTCCAGTGTTCTGGAGGAAATTCTGTCATAAAATTCTCTATCAACTCTACTTGAAGTTCCACCCTTTATCATAATTATGGCAGGTGCAAGTATAAGGAAGCAAATGTAATTAGTAATCAGACCTGTGAGTACTGCCCTGTCGCCAGCTTTTTATTTCCTCTATGTAGCTTTGCCATTACAGATCTGAGAACCCTATAAAACCCTTGCATAATTAATGTTTAGTTTCTAAACCAAGAAACCCCAGATGGTGAGGTCTGGGGCTCACTGATGCTGTTTCCTCTAAAAATAGAGGGCATTAATGTGAGCATATCCGTCCATTTTCAATAGGTGAGTCAAGTTAAATACTCCAGAACAAGGTGGGAAAACTTGAGTTTGTCTAAATCCTTGGGCCAAATCTCATCACGTGGGGTTTTCAGGTCATCTGGATGATGTTAGGAGACATGAGCAGTCTTTGCTTCCCACACCATTTGTTTTCCTAGCATACTTGAGCACTTCTGAAAATTCTTGTGTGTTTTTTTAATCATCCCTGAAGGCTTTGGCCTGAACAAGCATCTGGCATTTGACGCAGTCTGTGTTGAGATTGCAGTAATGACTTCTTGCCCTGTTTGTCATTTACTTGAGTAGATCTCTACAGACGGTCTTTTGATTTATTCTCAAGTGGGAGCAAGTTAGAGTTCAGTGCTGCTAGATGTCTTCAAAAAATGGGAGAAGTACAGACAATGAACTTGTTGGTGTTCTTTCTAAAAGTTGTAGAATTGACGTAGTTCTGTACTTTTTTTTAAACTTTTTTTTTTTTTATTTCATAAGAATGTTGAAGTGATGCCAACAGATAATTTTCAGGAGTCTCGAGCAGGGCAGCTACAGGTATGCAGGGAGAGGCAGTGCACTCAGGAGATTAATGAAGTGCCTTTGCAGCTGCTATTGTAGAAGCTGGAAACCTTGTTTCATTAAGCAGAAAAATAAACTACAGAAACAGAAGACTCCCTCTCCTTCTTTCTAAAAGTGTTTCCTTTCTTAAAATGCACATTTTTAATCCAGTGGGAAGAGTCTTTTCTTACTGCTGACATACTCCTTAAATCATATTGTTTTCAGGCAGTAGGTAGAGTGTGTAGATGAGTGACATTTGCTTGTAACTGTAACTAAAACATAGTTTTAGTGACATCAAAAAAATTACTGCATTTATAAGCTGAACCATTTACAGCAGGTAGAAGGGAAATTGAAAGCTAGAGTTAGGAATGGAAAACATCTTATCACTTTGAGTGCCTGCAGCTGTGCCATCTTGGGGTGTGACTTATTTAGAGTTGCTGGTCAGTTCTTGGTCAAGAGAATCACCAGGAATACCGGGAGGGACCCTTGGGAGCGATTCAGTAGGTGGTGCTGTTCCCTTGAAACCAGCTCTGATGCTGTGCCCAGCAGGATGTTTAGGGGGTTGTTTGTTTCTTCAGCTCTAGCTTTCACGTAGGACTTGAAAATTAGCTATCTGCTGCCATAAAAAACATCTCATTAATGCCTTTTTTTTTTTTATTAGCTGTAGCGGTACTCTTAGAGCATATGTAAACTTTCAGTGGCATGGGTGGTGGGAAATATAGTAGAAGATAAAACATAATGGTTTCAGAGTCATCTCATGTATGCTTGAACGTAAAGCTTGAAGCATATTCCAGGATCTGTGAATTCCAGGAGTCATAACTGGAAAAACAACCCTATGGGGACATAGGATAATGGCTTTAAACTGAAAGAGGGCAGTTTTAGATTAGATATAAGGAAAAAAAAACTCTTCTATGAGAGTGGTGAGGCATTGGAACAGGCTGTCCAGAGAAACCATTATGTTTTATCCTCTACTATATTTCCCACCATTCATGCTACTGAAAGTTGACATATGGTCTAAGAATACTGCTACAGCTAAAAAAAATCATAAAATCACAGATGCCCCATCCCTGGAAGTATTCATGGCCTGGCTGGCTGGGGCTTGGAGCAACCTTCTCTAGTGGAAGGTGTCCCTGCCCATGGCAGAGTGTTGGAATTACATGGTCTTTAAGGTCCCTTCCAATTAGGTTCTGTGATTCTATGATTTTTTTAAACATGCTGTGTGGGTAGCAGACCTGACTTGGCTTCCAGCACAAGGTGAAGTTGAATCCAGAAGCAGACCTAGAGAGGACTCCAAACATTTCAGCTCCGGGAGTTGCTTGAATGTGAGCTCTCAGTGATGGCCCTCCACTGAGCTCTATTCTGGTAAAAAGCAGTCACTCAACTAACAAACAAAGCCACACATATTTTTCAGAGGATATGAGCAGTGTCTTTCCAGGCTGTCTCCAGAATTCAGAATTCTTCTCAGAAATCTTCAGAAACATTGAAACCTTTCCTCTGTGCTGGACTCCTCTTTTGTGGGACGACTGCTTGTTATGGTCTCTCAAAAGGAAGAATATTTTTTTTGACTCTGAAGGTCACATGAAACATAATGTCAGAAATTTCTTTTTGTATGGTTTGAGGTCAGAAAGGTCATTCGTGTTTTGAACCCAGTTTTGCACAAACAGATTCCATCTTGAACCCATCAGGAGGGTAAAGCTCCTCCCTTCCATTGATGGTTTTGTTCCACTGGTCAATTCCCTTGCTGTTTAAAAATGTGAGATTTTTTTCTGCTTTGATTTGACTTTTCTTTCTTTCATTCTTGGCTTCACGTTCCAGACTTTGGTTCTTGTTACGCCTTTCTTCACCCAACTGAAGATCTCTGTGGAAAACAATGCAATAGAGAAAAGTAAAAATGCCTTTTAAAGCATACCCACTACCTCCTGTTTATGCCGCCAGGGATTGCTTTGGACATCTTTGCCACATTGCACTTCTTGTTCATGCTCAGTTGTTTATTTGTTATAATCCTTCTCAGAATCTCTGTTTTTCAGGGTGCAGCACGCCCCACCTGCACCCATGTCCCATCCTGTAATGCGTTCCTTTTTCTTGAAGGCTTGCCCTACTAAAAAGTTTTTGAAAGAACGCAAGTTTTGAAAAATCTGATTCTCCTCATCTCTTGATATCCTGTTCTCCTGATATTATATCAGTCTTTGCATCACCTGGAAATTTTTATCAGCAGTGATTTCATAACTTATGAGTCATTGGTCAAAATGCTGAATAGTGTTGTTGTTATTACTAATTTTACCTGTATCTTCTTCCACCCACCTGTGTTGGAATACCCCTTAGGCTAATAGCTTTCTGAGGCTCTTCCATTAGTTGGCAGTTCAACACACACTTTCATTGATGGAACTAGAATGTTCTGCAGTAGTCCTAAGTCAAATGCCTATAAAACTGTAAGTGTATAAGCTCTTAGGCTTATAAAATACATACTCTTACCAAAGAATGAAATCAAGTTTGTTTGACAAGACCTATTTTCCATAAAACTGTTTAAACTAGCATTAATCACTTTCCTACCTTTCAGATCTTTATCAATAATTTCAATTAGCATACATCAGTGCAATTTTACTGGTGTCAGTAGATTTGTACATTTTGCTGACTTACAGTGTTCCTAATGAGTGTGTATTACTCAAGAAAGCAAAAACCAAAACAAAAGTCAGTGCTAAGGATGCTGCAATGTACTTGGGCACTTCTTTATTTGGAGAAGCAGTCTGTAACTTCTCGGTGTGGTTGTGGATGGAATACACTGGTAAGTCCCAGCAGTCCCCATAGGCAGAGTGGACACTGGGGAAGGTTCCTAACTGGAATTTTAATCCATCAAAATGTTTATGGGATTTCTTACAAAATTTTGAATTGGATCTGAAGTGTTTTACCTTGCATCCAGCATATATATCTGCTTTGTGAGCATTGAGACACTACTCACAGTTTTTTCTTGTTTCTGCTGAAGCTCAGAGTAGAGGTTGGTTTTTCTGAGCTGGTCCCTTCTACCATTTCCTGAAGTTCACAAAGGGAATCTAGTGGGGAAATTCTGCAAATGTCACAGAGTTGTAGGTACTGCTGAGATGGCTGTGAAGCAGCTGTGTTGGTGTGGAGGCAGGAGGCTGATGACTCCTGGAAACAGATGGGTCTTCCTTTCAGATAGCTTGAGACATGATTTTCTTCCCTATTAGGTCTTGAGATGCTTTGTGCTTTAAACACCCTATTGTGTCTAGTAAGCCTGAAATATTTACTATTTACATTAACCTCCAAATGAAAAATGTTGAGAGACTATGCAAGCAAAATTCCTGGACTACTGCATTTTACTGTCTAGTGTATACAAAATTGCAAGATGTGGGTGAGAGCTGTGTATAACAGTATTTGAATTATGTATGAAATAAATATGTGAATTTTATTTTTTCTCAAGGGTGTGAGGACTTGGCCAAAATTGGGCTGGCATGGATGGCAGAAAAAAAAGAAAAGGAATTTGAGTATACCAGAATGACCTACTTAAAAAAATTAAATTGGAAAAAAGAGTAATGGCTTGTAGCTATGGGATAATGGAATTTGGGACACTTCATCGTAATCTTACTTCTAATTGACAACAGGCGTGTTTGTGCTCTATTGTGGAAGGACTTTGTGATCAACATACCATTGCTGCATGAAACACTCCACTTTTTATTATACTGGTCAGAGAAAGCAGTCCAGGATTCCAATCTCCAGGTCCAGGATTTTCATTTAAATCCATTTGCATTGTTTTCTGAGGGAGATTCACTCTGATTATTGAAAAACAAACCCCACCCAGTCTCCTTCTCCCTCAAAAAATCTTCACTTTCTTTCTGAACATTGAAACTTCCTTCTCAAAGGATGGTGAAAAATGGTTGGTGTTTCTGGAGAACACTGTGTTTAAAATATGTGGTAGGGAATCCCTATTTTTTATCTGATTCTGGGCATTATTGTAATAGAAATATTTTAATTGCCATAATGTATAGATTGTAGAAGTTGAAATGGAATGTAATTGATTTCTGTGTTCTAATGATAGATAAAATTCCAGACTTAAACCTACTCTTTTAGAGTAAACTTGTTTTTACTAAGTAGCCATATTATGAAGCTTCATAAAAGCATTCTGCTTTCAAGATTTTACAAGAAAGATCTTAGTGATAAACCAATTGAAATAGCATTTTAAACTCATTTTAGACTGTTTTCTTACCCATAAATTTATTATCATTTTCTCATTCTTAGTTTATCTATACATTCAGTCCATAAGCCCTTCCCTTAAAAGTTCTCAGTAGATTTGTTGAGATGCTATATACCTTGGGGAACCTGAATGATTTATTAAAATCCCACCCTTCACCCCCTTCCAAATATGACAGTCAGAATTCAAAATGAGAATAATTACAGCTGTGCAGTTACAGCAGCTCTGAAAGACAGGGTAATATGAAGACTCCAGAGGAAATGTTAACAATTCTAATAGTTTTTTGTAAAAGACAGAGAGACACTGTCAAACCAGAGGTTTAAACAAAAAAAATAGGTTAAAATAAAAAAACCCAGAAACTTAAAGGCCATCAAGGACTAGTTGAGCCATGGAACAGATGATAAGCAAGCAAAAACTTGTTGTCCAAAATATTGATATCTTGCTGGCAAAAAGAGACATGTCTGTTATTTGCCCAACTAGATAAGTCACAGGGGGACACAGGAATGAAATGAATCTCTTTCAGTACCTCTGTATGAAATACTAAATTAAGGTTAGTGGCTACATTTGACAAAGAAAAAGTGTTTCATCTGTGCTGCACATAGTGAACTATTAGTATGACTGCAGCATTTAGACAAATTGAATGGCATGCTATTGTCCATCATCTTTTTATTCTCCTTTTTTTACCCTAATTTTGAATAATTCATGGGGAAAATGATCACTTGGTAATGCCACAAACTAACAGCAGGCAAAACTAATTTTACATGATATGAAAACAGATTTTATTTATTTAAGAGTAATATTTAAAGAAAACAACAACTTTTTTGACACCAGCTGCTGGGAAATAAATAGAATATTTTATGACAGAAAAAAAAATCCAAATGCGTTAAAAGCTGTTCCTGAGGGATGGATTAAAAAGTAAAATATAGATGTTGGGCAGATAAATTTAAACTTGGTGGTCACTGATGTAATTCTGTTCCTTAGGGGGAGTGAAGGGTAGTTTTCTGGAGAAAAGGAAACTTCAAAGGAGTGCAGAGTTATGTTTAAGAACTTGTCTGAATAGCTGATCTCTGTTCTGGTGACTGGGGGCAACTTGGGTGACATCTCTTTAAGATCTTTTACATTCTCTAGACCAGATGGGGTTTTTTTCCCTCATGTCTGTTGCGTGAGAAGCAAGCCTCCTTTTATTTTATTTTTTTCCCCCTAGTTTTTCCATATCTGACCTCAGCTCTTTAGCAGGAGGAAACTTTGAACCTACAGCTTTTTTGCTGCTAGCTTTTTGGTTTTTGTTTTTTTTTTTTCCTTCTTCTTGAAGTGGCTTGATGAGTGCAGCAAGAAAGCAATCTGGAGGGACATTTTTTTTTTTATGAAGCCCTGCCCAAGAGTAGACGGAGTGAGCAGGTCGATACCCAGTTCTGGTGTCTCAGGATAGGGAGGAGGAGGCGGAGAGCAGGGGGAAAGTTGCACAGCATTTTAGCACATGAGCACATGGAACAAATGCCATCAGTAATATAAATGTTGTGTACTGCATTTTCATGTAAAATTGTTTAACTTAAAAACTCTTAGTGACAGAGGGAATGTAAATCTGAGGCTGAGAGCCTGAGCCCCTAGCAGAAGTTTATTATTATGCCTGATAGCAGCTGAATTCCAGCCTTTTTGCATGCTATAAAATGGGGCAGTTTTGTCTATTATTGGCGCCATGTGCACCGCGCAGTGAAGGGTTTGTCGGCAGTTCAGCTGTAAGCCCCCATTTTCACGGGTTTATAACTCTACTGTTAAAAATTCACTCCAGGCTGGAACTTGGCACACGAGATGGAGTCTCTGCAAGTTATGCTGAAACTTAGGCTGTCCTCAGACAGCTTCCTGATAGTGTTAAAAGACACAAGGGGCGTGTATGGCTCCTTTCAAAAGACAAGAGAGAGCAAGGACAAGTCCCACCATTTTGTGCCTTTGATTAAAAATTGTGTTGTTGGATTCTGCCTTGTTTAGAAGGAGCACCCTGATGCCTCTCAGTGTTCTTGCACATCTTAAATTTGGAAAGAATTTTATTTGAATTCTTATTTAACTTATCAGTTCTCTTCCTCGTTATTTTTACATGGAGAAAAACTGATCAAAGGCTTTGTATACATTTCCTTTAATGGGATTTAAATGCAGTGTTGTTTTGCTGTGCTTTAAGGTTTAAACATTGAATATTTCATTTTAGCTAGCTGTCATTAGTTGGTATTTATATAGAGCTTGGGTGATAATAACAAGCCCTAGGTATATGAAATGTATTTTCATTTGCTTCCAGTGATATTTTCCAAGAGATGGATTTCCAGACTATAATACAGCTTTAACTGCTGGGTAGTTATCATGATGCAGCCTTTGCTTTGACTCAGTCACCTAGTACAAGGCATGCTGTGATCTTGTGAAGAGAGCATGGGTTGGTGTACTTGTATAGTCTCATTTATCAAGGCATGAGGGTCAGCTCTTTTTTTGAAGGGGCTTTCATTTTTCAAAGTGGTTGGATGCTTTTATGGTGTTGCCATCTCGAAAGCAATGCCATTGGGATACTTTTGATTTTGTAGCTGGTCATGGTGATCAGGGAGCACCTTCAGTGCTGCAGACCAGCAAGAATCCTTTAAAGAGAGGAAGTGAGTGGTGGGAAGTCTTCATGAGATTGTACAGATTTGTAAGTCAATACGTCCAGCTATGAAATCTGAAGTGGACCAAGGAAAATGAACCTTTTTGTACATCACAATCAAAAGTATGGGCTGAAAGTTCCAAGAGCAAAGATCTATTTGAGTTGTACCAAGAGATAAAGGCTAAAAAAAAAAATCAGTGGGTTAGAATTCAGTCTCTGACGCATGTAAGATGGTGCTTGTCTTGTTGTCACTAATAAATATAAAATAATGGATCTGAAAAACCTGTGTCCTTTCTTTGTTTAGATTCTTTTCAGCATTTGACCCATTAAGTATCTAATTCTTGGCTTACATCCATTGATTAAAGAAGACTAGGAACTAAATTGGTTTGGTGAAACAAATTCTCTTCTCTTACACAGTCATAAATAAGAAATAATCCTGGATTTTTGTACAAGTGTCAATATTCTGAATTTACTGTAGATTATATCTAAAATCAAATTTTGGCCTGTTATTGAAAATTTGGGAGTTTCAGTTTGTGTTGTGAAGTAGGAGTTGGTTGGCATTGACCTCCTCTTGCTGAGGTTATCTGGTCTGTCTGCCTAAATCCACATTGCAAGATCATTTCCTTGATATGCTCCATAATATGCACCACTCCCAAAGGATGACTCTTGCGCCTAACCTTGATAATCTCTGGAGAAAATAGTTAAATACGGTCTTCAGGGATTTGCTACCAAATATTTAAACTTCTTATTGCATTGGAAATAGAAAATCCATTTAATGAATTGTAACTAGCAATGAATCGGAGAGGTATCTTCTGGAAGTAACTTTTGCTAAACTTTATCTGTATTCAGATGCTGTTGGCAGAGCAGGTGAAAGGGCTTGAGGTCAAGGGGGTGCATAAGTGATGGAGTTCTGTGGGATCAGTCTTGGAGGTCTCAGTCTAAAAAGCATCATTAACTCAGTGTTACCTTTCAGCGCCTTTCTAAAATCTTCATTTTAGACGAGAGGCCTGCGTGCAGAATTTAAGAGGCTTATTTTCTTATACAGAAATAATGCTGCTAAGCTGCTAGAAATCTCAGCAGCTTAATATAAATGTTCAAATAAAAAAGTTAGTATTTTAACTGTATAACCTTCAAATATAATTAATAATGAAATCCTAAGCAGGAGCCTAGGGGAAAGCATTAGGATTTTTTCTATTTGTGGAATAGGTGCAGGTCTCTAGTGTGCAGTCGAAAATAGGGACTAAATATGAGCTGATGATTTGGAAATCACTCATGTGTGCTGCTGAATGCAGTCACTGTTGGGATGTAAAGTAGAGCACAGGAGAAAACGAAAAAAGAGGGACCTGAGCCACCAACTTCACACTCAGATAAAATACCAAACTTGTGTACTAGATGGGGATATTCAGATACTTTTTTTAAATTTAATTTGGCCTGAGGATTAAATTAATGTTATCCTGCTAGTGCAGGAGGTAGTGTATTACTTTTTTCCTTCACTCTTCTACCAGTGCTACCCAAATTATTATTATGCAGCTTAATTATGGGGAACAAAAATCACAGTAAGAGAGAGTGTCATGACTACCTTTGTGATGAGCCTGTTAAGATTTTTAGCACAGCAAGATGCTTTTCAGAAACACTGCTTCCCAGAAAAAGATGTTGTTGAGTGTTAATCCACAGGTGGTGACTCAGGAAAGACGAAAAGAAACTGTTCAGACAATGAAGGGTGTTCTCCAGCATGGTTGGAATGCATTGTTCTGTCTGTGCTTACACTTCCCAGAACCTGTGCCCCACTTCTGTGCATGAAGGTTGCATGGAAGGCCAGCAGTTCCTTCTGTAATGAAGTGCTTAAACTCTGCAGTACTGGCTGTAAACAGGAGCTATGGGATTATGGGCCAGAATTTTGGTCTCAGTAGAGGAAAAATGTCTGCAGATACTTCAAGCATAAGGGGTGACCACACAGTACTCTTCCAGAGTGCAAGTGGAAAACACAGAAGCCCTGGAAGGACTGGTTCTTTCTGTTTTATTTCCAGTTCTTTAGACATCTTGAAGCACATGGTGTGGATTTGATTAAGGTAAAAATGTGTTGTCAGGCTGGGGGTTACTACATTACCATCCTTTGAGTCACATGATTAGGAAGGAAAAGAAATATGGAAGTGGAAAGTGAAGTTTGGTGTACACAGTAGTCAGCATTCACACATCGCTGTCACACTGTGTGACCTGAGGTATTGCAGTTATTTCCTATGTAGGTATCAGTTGCTTTTTTACTGACAGCTTCTGGAAGAGTGATGGTATTGGCTAATGGAGCAATCATACTGCTTGTCAGAGAGGAAAAATTATTTTTAGACTTGTCTTTTATAACAACACCCTGAAATGGTTGATGATGCCTAAAAGAGGCAACACAGAAGTCAAACTGTTATTTCACATACCCTGTTTTTCCAACAGAAATAAGTAAAAAATCTCATAAAATGTGGAAAGGACACTACAGATTCACTCCCAGTCTACTCTTTTAGATTCCTCCTCAAAACTTGGTAGCTTCCAGGGCTGCATTTAAATCCTGGGGCACCTCCTTTCTTGCAGACCATGGTGTGTTCTACCCTGTCCATTCTCTTACAGTGGCTGCATCATTCCTCCTCCACTGCTCAGCAGAAATTACACTTTGATGCAGGAGCTGTAGCCTAGGTTTTTGTGGCCATCTGTGATGTTTATAAGAGAATCTCTCCTCTATGCTGCCTTTTCCATGGGAAAAATTATTTGCTGACCAAGCCAATATCCAGCCCATTGCTAACCAATTCATTAATGCTTTCAGATTATGGTGACTCCTTCTCCTACCTCAAGCAATTGCAGTATGTACTAATGAATGGCTGTTTAGCACCTTCAGATTGTTTATGTAGTCTTAAAGTCACTTATTTAACCTTTTTTCTTTTGATGGTCACACCTGAATGTGCCTTGCACTATTATGTTGAGATATGACACAGTTATGTGATTTTTGAGGCCGGAAGCAGATTGATTTGAAGTTGCAGGAAGACAAATAATGTAGAAATTAGCTTTTCCTCTTACTTTGGAATCAGAAGGATATTCTGGATATCTTAACACATTACTAGGTAAAGTTACTAGGTAGCCAAAATATTAGGAAAATTCTCCAATAACATGTGTTTTATGTGTATTGATGTTTCTTGGTGATACATAATCTTTGTTCCACCTCAAGAAGGTAATGAGAAGACTACTTATCATAGGATTCATTTTTATCAGGACTGCTGAAGGTTGCAGTAGAGGAGAAGAGTACACTTACAGTAATTTTCTAGAAACAGTTAGCAAGAATTGCAATTTAAGTTTTCTATGGATTTGTGTTGTGGTTGGTTGACTTCTTGACTAAGAAGGTGTGACCTCTCACTGAAGTATTTCCTGGGTTCTGAGGTGGATTTATAAATCCTGTTCTGTGGTGCTTAAGGTATGAACTTATACTGTTGGTTCTGTGTGGGGGAAATTAGTATCTCTCTCTACCCCTGCTTATTTCCTTTTTTTTTTTTTTTATTTTCTGAAGTTTATAGGAATCAGCCTTTTTATTCAGGGTGATAAGCCTTTAGCAAATCTGGTTGAAATTGGTGAATTAAGAGTACTAGTGAGAGGTTGTATTCAGGCAGAAAAATTCTAGCCTTACAGAAACCAAAAGAAAAAGCTGGTGTCCAGAGGCAGGATATCTTTAGTTATTCCAGGCTCAAACAATGATTTGCTCTATGACCTTTGGCAAACCGCTTGTCTCTTTATGCAGTAAGAAAATACTGATTGATTGAATCGATATCTCTGTGGGATGAGGGTAATTTTCACATTCCTGACTGAGGATCTCAGGGTTCTTTATTGCCAAATACTGAGAAGGTAGAAGGTAGTGGTAAACAGGGTGTCAATATTTTTTGAAGATATGATGTCATTCGCCTTGATAATGATTCATACTGAAAGATTTAGGCAGGTTCTGCTGTTTGAATAATTCAGGTGAAAATGTTTTTCTGATTCCAGGACAGTTTGGACTGTGCTGCTTGATGAAAGGAGACCTAAGATCATTTGTAGGATTGAAAGGTTTACCTGAACACTACTTCCCGTTAATAAAATATCCAGAATATTAGGAGAGATTTGTTTAACTCTTCCTGTACTATCTGTGACTTACTGAAATTTGCCATAAGAGAAACGGATTACTTAAGTTGACTTGCTTGGGCTGTTTTTTTGCTCATACGCTGGCAAATTTGTAAAAGTAAAGCATGAAGGCTTTTTTCATTCGTGCCACCTATCTGTAATGTTTGCTGGAGCCTTCTTTTTTTATTTGATCATGGGATGCAATACATGAGCCATGCAGTGAGAAGCTGGGTGTTGGCATCAGTTACAGCAAACAAGTGTTTAAAAGTCTGGTAAGTCAAACCAGCTTAAAGCTTAAAAGCAAACCTTTACTGGACTGGCATTTGTTAGCAATACATATAGCAAATAGTTCTTAATCATTATTAGCTATTACCACTGCATATTCAAACAGTTGGTTGTTAAGATCCCATATTTTTCCAAGCATTGCTTAAAAACTTGCATCTAGAAAATTAACAAACGGTATTTTGACCAGCTGGAAGAATAAAAATCGCTGTGTTTTTTAACACCTTTAAGTTTAATATTAGATATAAACATCCAGTGTTCTGCACCCACCAAACCAGAAGTTGTCCACCATACCTTCCAATCAATTAGTATTGTAGCATTCCAACCGCAAAGGGACTGGATAAGAGAAAAGAAAAATAAGGATTCCTTAAAATAAAAAACTAGTAAAGGAAACTATGACAGCATTATACTTGTAACCTGAATTGTGTGAATTTTAAGTTTTCCTTTATAAGCCATATCTGATAAAATGAAAACATGAAATTTGCATAAAACATGATAAAATTTGGGATTGCTACAAATCTTGTCCCTCAGAGATGCCTACAATATTATGAAAAGAAAAGAACACCTGCATTTTTTTATATATGTGTATATATATCTATGTGTGTATAAACAAAAACTTCCAAAGCAAAAGTGCAGAAGTTTCTTTTCAGTCTTCTTCTTCACCTGTCCCTACTTAGTCCTTTCAGACTCCTTTTTAGAGAAAACAAAAAAAAAGGCACAGATTTCAAATTTTTGGTTTGCAAACTCTCTTTGAAGATGACTTCCACTTTAATGTTTCTAGCTTCTGGCTTTCAAACAATTGCCATTTTACCTAAAAGGGCAACATGTTTACAGATTGTATGTGAAAAAATTTTCAAGAGTGATGCATTTCCTGACCATTTCTATTTTTAGCACAGTGATAGCTCAAAGCTAAGAACCCTTCCTGATTGAAACTGTACTTTTAGTAACTTAAGGATGGGGTTCTTTCTTTTTTCCTGATTTGGACACATCTAATGTGGCAGACATCCTAGGAAATGAGAGACAATTCTCCTCTTATTCATAGATATGAGGCTTCTCTCCCCTCCAGGTTAGCTTGTGTAGTTTTCTATTCAGGAACTAACTGGGGTTGCTTTCAGTGCAAAATTAAATCTTGAATGTTTTTAGCTGGTTTTGCGGGGGATTTGTTGTTTTGTATTTTTGGGGTATGGGGTGGTGCTGGTGGAGTTGTTTTTAGGTGAATTTTAGGAACTGGAAATAAGGTGAGCCAGAGCAGTGTGACTAATGGTTTTTCTGCAGGCCATCAGCAAGAGTCTCACCAATGGTATGTGGACTGTCATCCTACTTTCAGACAAATGGTAGTAATGCATGACTCTTCAGAAGTCCTACAAATAGCAGTCTGGAACATTTCATTAGGATTTTAAGAACAACAAGGGGATGCAGATTTAATAGGCTAATATGTTTAAGTGGCCTTGGTACTATCTTATGTAAGGTGGTAGTTTGCAGAGCTAGGAAATAATTCTGCACACATTTACTGTGTAGTAGTTCCTTCTTTTGGAACTTTAATGTGGCTTAGAACTAAGAAAAAGATTTTTTTTTTCTGTAATTCACATTAGAGATACATTTATTTATTTCTGTGAACATCAGACCCTTCTGTAATGGTTATTTATTGTAGTATATTTAATGCAGACTTCCAGTCAATGAGAACAGAAAGGAGATCACTGACTACATAAAACCCTAGGCTGGTTTCAGTTATAGCTCAGGAAATGGAAAGTTTCTTTCTTGCCCAAATATGAAGCTCAGTCAGAAAATATAGAGATATTAATGTCATAGGGCATTGTTAAAGAGTAAAAACTTCAGCTAAAAGAGAGAAATGCGGAAGAGAGTTTTGTGTCAGATGGCTACAGCAGAAGATCTGGCAGCTGGACTTCAGAATTCTGCTCCAGCATCTCCAGATCTGCTGGGATTGTAATGTATCTGTTGTTGGCATCACTGAACCTCTTAATGGAAAAGAAAGTGTGTTTCTAAAGAATTTTGAGATTCAAGGAGGAAAGGCTGAATTTGTTGGAAATTTTAGCCCTGATATTGGACCAATTGATTACAGGGACAGTTGACTACATGTAATTAAAACCAAACCTCCATTCACTTGATGTTAAATAATATAGTACTTTATATAATAGTCTCTCTTAGTACACACAGATGCATAATGAGAATTTATAGGTACGTGTGACTCCTAGAGTGTTCTTTTTATTGTAAACTATTTCCCTAAATTTTGGCTTCTTATGGTATTTCATTCTTTTGCTTGCTTACATCAGAATAAATATCCAGCAATCTTTAAAAAGGTAGCACAGAGTGGAATAGCAGTTGGTGTTTTGTATCCTGGCAGACTTCATGTATTTCACAAGTGCTTTTACTTTGGAAGGTACAGGTTCAAATTTTGTTCCTTATGCATTGTTTAATGGGGCAGGGGGGCAGCAGAGCATGAGATGGTGCTGGCCTGCTTTAATTCAGAAAGAGTTCCTCAGCACATGCTAAGAAACTAAGCAGTTCTTCCCTGAGAGACCTACTTCCTTTTTATAGTTTTTTGTAGAGAAAATGCTTGAAGAGTGCTGAGTTCTTTCTGTGGGAGGTGCAGAGGAGGGAAAAAGAAGAGTTTTAGCTCTTCCATACAAATTACAGGTGGGTTCAAATTTGGTAAATGTGGTAAATGTAGATGCATCTCAGTTATGACAACAAAGGTCCTGAAGGATCTATCCTTTTAATCCTTTCAAGACATATTGAAGAAATAAAAAATTTAGTTGTATAATATGTAAATGATCCTTTTCTATTTATGAATATTATTTTCACTGTCTCAGCAATTGGGCCTGAAATATTTTTCTGGGCTTCGTTGCAACATAAAGGCATTAGATCAGGAATGTCCAAAATTCAGATTGGCTGGTATTTGATTATATCACCATGACTGAATGTTACCAGTTTTAAAATGCTTTTTTTTTGTTGTTCAGGAAATTTTAAAACAGCTTTGATTTCAAACATGAAACTTGGCAAGTGACTGGTCCACAATGTGTTCTAATCACTTCTGGTATTTTGGAAAAGACTTGAAAAAGATTGAAGTTGTTATTTTATTAGAAATTTAGTTACCAATTGTATATCTGAACTTCTCATCTTCTTTACCTGGAATGCAATTAGCATATGGTCTTGTAGACTTTGCCCAGTGTTAGCGTTAATTTTGTGTTTTTCTGTACATTGGTTTTTGTTAGAATTTTTTTTTACTGCTAAGAAATAATGTACCAGTTTTAATTCTGTAGTTTGGTTGACCACCAGGAGGATACATTTGGTCTCATCTGTTTAAACATAGATTATGGAACAAGTTGAATACCCAAACGTTTTTTTTGCTAATAATAGCATTCTCTTGTATGTTAGGTGTGTTTTAGTTTTTTTTTTTTTGTTGGGCACATGGAGCCAGAGTGAATTTTAGTCTTGGAACTTCAACCAATTCAATTGTTGCAGAAGCCCCACGAACCTGAGCTCATACCATGTACCCCTCATCTTAAGTATCTGAAGCAAAGATAATTATTACATAGATTTAAGCGGGTGCACTCCATATCTCAAGGTCCCTGGAAAAACTACAAATATAATTTGTAATGGACCAGGCCAACCTCAGGGATGGACCTCAAGGATGCTGAGGTCTCTGAATCTAGTCCTGCAGTGTATTTGGATATACTTTGGCTTCAGAAGATAGTAGCCATTCTTTTTAAAAATCCATTTTAAACTTATCTAGTCATTATGCTGTTGCTTTATTACCTAGATTTTGCAGGATGTGGCTGACAGTATAAAAATCTTTTTCTTGTTTTTACTAATATTGAAAGTAAATGCAAGATTGTTTTCTCCTTTTTTCTTCCAGATATTATTTCCGGTCCTGACACAGTGATCAGTTGAAATCATTGCTGATATAGTCTCTTTTTTCTTCTGCATTGTTTCTGGGGAAAAAAATTACAATAGAGCTTTGCCAAATCACAGTGCAGGAACTGAACTTCCCTGAACTTTTATATAGTTCCAGCTGGGTTTGAATTTCTCTTCTTGTAGGATGATGTCTAATTAAACAAGAATTACAAGTATGGACTTTATTGGGAGATATTTGAGAGCTTGCATCAATGTTACATTAAAAGTTTAAGCAGCAGATTTGCAGTAAAGTCTAAAGGTCTCCAAGTCCTCTGGTATTAAATTTGCAAAGATTTCTGAGATGAATGAAATTGGAGGGGGTTGGTAGCATTGTCCCTGTAATATTGAATCTCAATAGCCTGTACAATAAGATATTGTTCAGTATCCTCCTTGGGCCTTGAGCTTAATATGGCAGTTACATAAACTGAAATAATGTGAAACTTCTGGGCATGCTTTGTGCATGACGTTGTGCAAGATGGAGCTGGTTTTGGGATTCAGGTTAATGGCCTTCTGGCAAAAAACATAAATAATGTGCTGAAGTAAAAGACTGCATTGATTTGTGCTTGTGCATATGGTGAAATAAAATCTGTCAATGTGTAATCTGGAAGAGGCCTGATACCACTTGTGATGCACCTGCTTGTATGAGCTCAAAACTTGGCCTGTAGTCGTGACTTTGCTTTTTATTAATTTTATTTACTCTTAAAAGATAGCATGGCCCTTCTTACCCCTCAGAATCCCAAGTTCCTCCCAAGATAGACCTGTGGGGATAAGGCTTCTGCTAAGGGTAGCACAACAGTGATGGAACTACTGTCCATCTAAAGTGGCAGAGCCACAGAAGCCACACTTGCACTTGCTGTTCCAGACACCTGAAGTGGATATTTTCACCTCTAATTCTTTCCACTTCTCTGACATGAGACCCACATGAGACCCGCAAATTCATGCCTCTATGCTAATACACTTCCCTCCCTGTCTCTTTCTCCTGTGAAAGAAGTGTCACACCTTCATCCTATTCCCTTCTCTGCCTGCAGCAAGAAAGGAAAATGGAAGCTTTGCAGTGCAAGCAAGGCAGATTCTCACAGTGAAGATGGAGGAAAGCAGGTGCTGGTCAGGGAGAGGAGATGGGCTTAGGCTGCTGTGTGAGGGTAAAAGAAATACTGGAGATCTTGAGAGAACATCAAAGGTCCCAAAACCATAGATGATGGATTTCATAGGTGATTGAGATTACCATGTACAGTCTCCTGATGTCACATGTCAAGACAATGACCATGAGCAATAAGTCAAGAGGAGGAGTTGTGACAACTTTCCTAAATTTCTTACAGTTGAAAACGTGTAGCTGTCGCTCACTCACTCAGTTTTGCTGTCTCAAGAAAGAGAGCATTAGAAGTTATTTTGGCCTTATTCTTGAAGGGGCACAAGTAAGCAGAGTCTCTGGTGTTGGGGGTATGTTCTCCACACAAGGAAAGAGAAAAAGGCAGGATACAGTGAACTTCACATCCTGCTGATACAGATGAGTTTATCCTGGAAATAGTCAACTGCTATGTTTAATTGCTCAACACTTTGAAATAGCTAGACTTCCAAATAAAGGTCTATCACTTTGACCTTCCCTGCCATATGTCCCATGAGATTTACCCCTGCCCTAGGGTTTTTCATTACATCTAAGTACATTACCTTTTATCCAGGATCTTGCCCTTTCACAAGTAAGGGTCTGGCTGAATTTTTTGGGGGCAGATCTGTGGAGGAAGTGGAGAGGTAGTACCCATTTAAATGTACACAGTGTCACTGTGGGGATAGCTCAATGTCATCTTCTGTACCAGAAATCAGCAACAAAATGGCTTTAGCTGTGAAGGGCAGTGGAAATTCAGGAAGTACAACTAAAAAAGTCCCCTGTTTCCAAAGAAGACTTTAAAGATGTCATATATGATTATTCTAAACTTTAAAATTTTAATCATTAGTACTGATAGTCTAAGAAAATAGGCCAGATGATTGTCCCTTACCACAGTGACTGATATATATTATTTTATTTTGCTTTCCAAGGGAGCAAATTTCACAACTCAGCCATACCAGTGCAGAGTAACATGATGAAGTCAAGCCAACACAGTGAAAACCTTCTATTTCCGAATTTGAAACAAAATTCTGTATTGGTTTTTGATAACTGTTTTTACATTTTAAGATACATTAAATACCACACTGTTCTGGCTTGTGCACATTACTTTAATCTTGAAATTTTGATACCTTTCGCATTTGATGAATTTCTTTTTTCTGAATCATCTGTTTTGGATGCTGTCAATATTTACATTCTTTTTCTCATCTTCAGTGAATCTCTGTAGTGATAATAATCCTAGCACCTATTGCTCAGCATCAGAGTAGATTCTTCTTTCTATTCTTTTGTAATACCATTGATTAATAACTCATTGCTTCCTATCTGTCAGACAATTTTTATCCATCTTATTGTAATAGTATTCAGACCATAATTCTCTAGTGCCTCTATGAGCTTCCTGTGTGGTACTGTGTCAAAGGCCTTGCTAAAATCCAAACAAATTATATCCACCACATTTCCTTTATCCGCCCAGTTTGTCACCGCACTGAAATACCCATCACAATGAAACATTTATTGATGTAAGTTTCCCTGTTAAACCAGAATAAATGTGAAGGTTCTGCTGTGATTATGTGATAGAGCCTGCTTCTTAACAGTGTATTATCATTTTATGCACTAAAGATAATATGAGCCATGGGAGATGATACCATTCAGCAGGAGCAGTGAGGCTGTGAAGATCAAAGCATTATGAACCTTGAAAAGAAGTGGGAGAAGCTTATATGCTACAATAGCTTGCAAAGGGCGTAAGTAAAGTCTTGAAGCTGTATTCCAAGAGATGCTCAGCAAATATCAACTTCAGAGCTGCTTCACAAAAAACTGTATCTTTAGAGAAAGAATTGTTTGGGCAAGGCCTCGTGAAAGCTGCATGCTGTCACTGTTCCTGTTCCTTGGGAACATAAACAGGATCTAGGGACAGCTTGTGCAAGAAAACAGTTGGAATAAGGAATATCATGGTTTTCAGCAGCCAACTTGATTACCATCATCGCCCCTGCGTAGGAGGAAAGCTTCAAGAGGTATTTAGAAGGATGCTGGGTCCCACCTAACTATAACAGAACTATCCATTAAACCCCTAAACATTGGGAGCCCAGGTCAGATCCTAAGTGCAGTTATAGAGACCAGCTCTTCTGTGGGTTGAGAAGTTCAGCTCTCATGTGCTTTCACAGCTGGGCTTCTCAAGTGCTTGTTGCTAACTCTGTTAGCAGGAGGAATAAATGAGGGGGATGGACTGTGCTGTTAAGGGATCCAACATGTTTAACAGGTTTGAGAGCCCTTGTGGTGAAATTGCATCCAGTACCTGTTTCCAAGTGACCATTAGAGTGGATTATGCATTGCAGCTTTTATACAGTTGATTCTCTCTAACTTTTTGAAACTGAGATTTCAAGTCAGTCTTCGCCCAAAGACAGGTTTTATCATACCTGAACAAAAATAGTTCAGATACTTTTGGGGGATGTGGGGTGTGTGTGAATTGCAGCAAAAAATACACCTTTTTCCTGATTAAAATGTTTTTCTTGCTGAAACAGCCATGGTTTGGAAATTAAATTTTGTAATGGGTGTCATTTTCACTGAGAAAGTAAATTCAAAGGATGAATGCCATGAGGAAGACAAAATCTCTGTGGACATTCATCTTTGCAGTGAACCAATAACAGATACATATTTACCATTTTGACAAAGAAACTTTCAGTCTCCTGTTGTCCATTCCTGCACTGGGAGGAACCCTGATCCCAGCACAATGCTGTAGGTTGTCCTCTGTTTCCATTCTGCCAGATTACAAAGGCCCCCAGGTTTCTCCCATCAGCACCCTGTGACTCTGATTTGAGCCACAAATGGCTATGAGTTTGAAGGCAGAGCTGGAAATAACCTAAATTCCAGCATATTTTTGAAAGTGTAGTAAGAGCTCCAATTCAAACTTTTTGAGAGGATATTTCAAGCACTGCTATTACTTTTTTTTTTTCCTTTTTATTCTCTCCACTCAGGACAAGGAACAGGTGACAAAAGTAAAGCTGTTTATAGAGAGTTAATACCAACTAAAGTGCATTCACCTAAAAAAAGCAGTAAAGTAGTGCTATATCTGTGTTAATAAGATTTGCTCTTTTGTTTTACCAGTGAACCTGAACAGAGCATCGTGCTGATGTGTCTATACTGGTTCCGATTCCTGAGTTTGTATATTTGTTGCTAGATGAGGTACCTGTACAAGTGACTTTCCTTTTCCATTTCTGTGACACAATTATTCTGGGCCATATCCTAAGTAATTATTTCGATTCTGAAGTTGGATTGAGGTCTCTTAACTGGCCCATGAGTATTTTTGAATATTCTCCTGAAGGTAAAGGGCTTGTTTTTTTGTTTGTGTGTGTCCATTTGTCTTCCAGTGCTCTCCCTTTCCCTCATTCCCTGGTTGCTGAAGACGAGTTCCTAAATATTATCAATGAAGTTTTTTCCTTGAGGAAGGAATACATCAGTATTTTACCTTCTTTGAATAATTACTTGTGGTAGTGGCTTCATTGTTGATATCCAGTTCAAGAAGTGAGCTTGAAAAAGATCAATTGACTGAGGTTGTAATTTCTATATCTAGAAATTTCCTAAGATATCAAAAAGTGTTGTACTGTATTCTCCTCTAGTATTCCTTCTCCTCATAACTAATCAGCTGTGTATGACTCTAACTGACCTGCTCCAGCTGAGTTAAGGTACTCAAGGAAAATCAAAGCTTTACAGATATGGAACTTCTTTATTGCTAAGAGTTTGCAGAAGGCTGACATCTTCTGAAATGTTTCCTGAGTAAAAATTTCATGTTTTTCCTTTCTCTTTAATGTTTTAGATTGATGGAATCTGATCCTTATCAAAGTGGTGAATTAGACCATAACCATGAGTCAGGCAAAGTACAGTCATGCAGGCCATGAAATATTGCTAATGAACTTCAGTCATTGTAGAGTTGGTAGCTTTCCTCTCACAGTTTTCACACTCTGCATAAGCTTTGTGGCAAGAAGGCAAAGTGAAGAAAGCAAAGGGAAACCTGTTTACCTTCTGATATTTGTTTTTCAAGCCTTTACTAAGAGGCAACACTTGCCTTGTTTTTAACACTTTACTCATGGGCCTCATTCCTGACCTCCCATGCTCCTCATTCTTGCAGTTCCAGCTCTTGGGGTTCTCTCAAGCAGAAGTTCATTGACTGTTCTTGAGCCATGTCTCTTTTCTTTCCACAAGGGGATTAGGGCACCCCTTTCACTTAACAATCATGATCTCCTGCCCCACAAGTGTTAAGTGTTCTCACCTGTGCACAGGAAGGCAAGCTCTTAGAGAGAGCTTTTTCCGAGGCTCTATTTCTTGTATTAGAAGAATCACGGTGTGTGCTAATTATGCCTGCCTTGAGGAGAGGGACCACTTTATCTGCAGGCACTATGTAATCAGGTTAACTTACAGAGTAATGCCAAATGTTGCATTCCCTCCTTTCCCTTCCCAATCAGAAAAACGTGGGCAAAGCACAAAGGACTTCAGTTTAAAACCACTAGGAAGATAGGCTGAAGAGCAGTTGTCAGGATTGTGCCCAGCATGGGAAAGAGGTTCTGTGCCTTTGTGCTTTGACAGGAGACACCCATGTGTTTCCTCATTCTCTACAAAAAAAATTGGAATTTTGGACAAAATTCACTGGGGTGAAGTCCATGCACCAATTTATTCCTATTTAGGTCATTGGAATAGGGCTTCTCTGTACTGGCTCTCTACACAGGGATACATTTCACCCTCAGTGAATGCTCTTTGTTTTCTCAGTTGAGGTCAGTTTTTCACTGCATTCATTAGAAGGAATAGCGTTGGATTTTAAATACTGCTGCCCCTCTCCTGCCCTGCCAGCAAGCCAGCCTTACAGTCCTGAAGATGTTGGAAAAGGGGTAAATTTGGAAGGGGAAGAAAGTGAAAGAAAGAGAAGATCAGAGGCTGAAACTGTTATCCCATATGTGGCAGTTGTGCTATTGCCTGCTGCTGATGGACTTACCAGATTTTGCCTGGATTTCTTCACTACCTTATTAGGTATCTCTACCTTATTAGGTGTCAATCAGGAGAAAGAATGAAAGTTGCTTGATATAAGGTTGTCCAAAGGAAGAGGAACAGAGGAACATGTGTGTCAGGTGGTTCCTTCAGGAAAAATTTCATCAAAGCCTATAAAGTTTATCTTATGCCAGCATCATCCTAGTGCCTCTATCAGAGGACTCTTGTTCATTCAAATGCTCAAGAATTGTTTCTGGTTCTTCTTGTTCTATCTGCTTCTGTGCTCTCTGTTTTGCCTCCTGCTCTTCAACACCTCTGATCTTGACAGAGTGGAAAACCTAAACCTACAAATAAGTTTGTGAGCTTATTTTTGTTTGTGGTATAGGTGTGTGTATGAACATGTTTGTGTGACAGTATATTGTCTGGTATGGTGCATTTTATTTTAAAGATCCATGAGGATGGATTGAGAAGCCTCATATAAGACTGACATCTGAGGAATTGTATTTTTACTTATGGGAGAACAATGTAAAATTACACTTAGGAATTGCTCCCAGCCTGTGGTACATTTAAAAACAGCATTAGATTTGCACCGGGATTTATTTGACTGTCTCTGCGAGTGTGCTGCTGGTGAGGAGAATACCTTTGACTTTGAATGGAGTAAATTAGGCAAGTTCTGCTGTCACCTTTTTAAAATAAAATTTAATGAAGTTTTGAATTGTTCCTTTAATGAGTCATTGGTACATTTTATGTGTCTGTGTATATTGCTGTATGGTTTGTTATTACGAGGCCAAATCCTGACAACTTACTGCAAAATAGTTTTAATTTATTATTAATATTTTTTTGTTTTTCTTGTTTCTCCTGGTTTTGGAGCCTTTATAATTAGATATAATTAAAACTGCAGGTTTTAAACTCCAGTCTAACATTTAAACTCATATTTATGGTACAACCCCTGGAGTTTTATTGTCATTCCAACTATTTCAACTGCATTTTGAAAAAAAAAAATTTTTTTGCATCTGTTCGAATGCTGTGTCGGCAGCTATCACTTCTTAATCATCAGTTTTGCACAATAATGTGACATTTATTTTACATTATAAGAAACCAAAGTTTTATAGATGAGCTTTTTCATATCCCTTAACAAAGGTTTGCAAGGGACCTTTTGCCTTGTACACTTTAAAAACAGCTTTACTCTTTTTGAACTTGCCTTCCTCTGCTTCTCCATGCAACAGTCTGAAAGTGCTGCATGCTGTAGAACGAATTTGTAAAAAATGTTGTTGGCTGGCATTATGTAAAACCATATTTTCCCTTTTGGTGCGTATGTTCTGGTCCTAGCAGTGTCCTTGTT
Source organism: Agelaius tricolor (assembly GCF_023055355.1). Taxonomy (NCBI): domain Eukaryota; kingdom Metazoa; phylum Chordata; class Aves; order Passeriformes; family Icteridae; genus Agelaius; species Agelaius tricolor. Next base: position 26,556,941 of record NW_027269269.1, read on the forward strand.
TTGCTGAAATTAACATTTTTATCCTCACAGTCTTTGGTATGTGGTGGTGTTTTTCTGTCTTTTTTAATTGTGGGGTTTTTTTTTAATTAGTATAAGGTTGATTGTTAAAATTAAGTGGCAGAAGGCTTCTTTCCAAATTATTCAGGGATCTTTTGCTGAAGAAATATATTTTGCTACTCTCAATTGCTTTTTTCCCTTTTTCTTTCATTGCAAACTACTCTGGGAAGAGCTTCTTTTAACAAAAAAAAAAGGCTACGCTTGACTGATAATGCATTGCTTTGGATGGTGAAACATTATGAAAGTTTAATTTTTAATTAAATCTGAAATACCAATTATAACTGAAAGAGATTTTAACCTGTTTCTTTTCAGACTGCCTGAAGTTACATTGTAGATGCTGAAATCACTGCACCTTAAAAACAAAAAGATTAAGCCACACTGCATTCCTGTAAGTAAAAGCTTTTCCGGTACCTTTTGTTCGTATTTTTCCTCTATATGCATCCAAAGTGTTAGCACAGTAGCTGGTCTTGGATAAAGGTCAGAGTCCCCTTGAATGGGATTTAGAAGTTCAAAGGATGTTTTATTTAAAAATTAAAAAGGAACTTACATCTTGCAGATCTTTAATTTCAGAGCACTGAATAGATCATTCTTTCCTGCTTTGTTTTGAATAGTATTAGGAATACTGTGCATCTCTGTTGACTTACAGTTGCTGTCGCTTTGTCAGAGAGGATTTCTGCACGTTGGTGCAGAGATAACAGAAAGTAGCAGAAGATTCCTTATAGCACAAAATACAGTTTATTCTCTTCTCATGATGTCGTAACAAATTCTTCTCCTTTGTATGAGAAAAAAACAAACAACTTTCTGATGACATCACAGGGGACTTCAGCTGCTTTAGGGTGCAGATGAAGGCAGAAATGCCTAATTCATCTCTGCTGTGACACAACAAAACAGTCAAAATAACATCTACGTCTCAGCAAGAAAGGAGTCTTTTTCTAACAGCATAGTTGTTCCATAAATGCAAGTCAGATTGCACATCACTCTGATCTACCCTTATTTAGAATCTGTTTATTGAACGTACTTGGGTTAATAATTAAGATTTGGAACTTCAGTGACTGAACAACAGGCATGCAAAAGAGGATTGGAAAATACAGTAGAATCAGATACTCTTAATCAAATGAAATAATATATGAAAAAAATCCAGAAGCTTGTAGAAAGAAGGAAAATTATTGATTTCAGTTGAACAGTACAAAGCTGTGGAATATTACAAAGCGAAGTCAGTTTGTTTTCTTGTTTAAGATCAAAATGTGCAGTCTGTAATGAAATCCAGAGCCTTCTTCCAAAGTGGTACTTTTATACTTCAGTTTTAAAATATTTTAACTATTAGAGAGGATTTATCATGCCTTTACCACCACCCCCCACCCCCCTTTTTTAATATATTTTAATGTTTTATTGTAAACTAGCTGGAGGGTACAGTTACACTGTGGGCAGCTAAAGCCTTCCCCTCCAGCACACAGCGCCAAGCATGACTCAGACAGGCAGATTGTGCCATTCTGGCTCTACTCCACTGTGTTTTTACATTACTGGCAAGGGCCATGCCATTGTGTTGTTTAAATATTGTGTATTAACTGCAGGCTGTGGCCAGTGAATGGTATTTAACATTTTGTGCTCTTCATTGCTGAATGTGAGCAGCTTCCCTGGCCACCAGAGGTTAACCTTGCAATTACACTGGTGAGCCAAGTTGAAAACAGTCATGGATTTGCTGGGTTCAGCAGCAATTTAAAGGGAGGTGTTCAGGAAAAATGGGGGAACTCTTCTGAATCTGTGAGTACCAAATTTCATGCTTCTCTTGCAATTTAGTGTGAACAACCGGCAAAATTTTTGTTGGAAAGCAGGAGTATTTCTCTTTCCAAAATGCAGCAGCAGTGTAAGAGTGAATTGAGGCATGTTCTTTGAATCCTTAGGACCCAGATGGTCACTAAGTCCTGCATGGAGAGCCCAAGACAAAATAAGAGTAGCAATTGGTGCTGGCTGGGATGAGCTTTTTTAAGTTATATGGGACTCTAGATTTTGAAGGGAAAATAAATACACAAGTGTAAAACTCATGTTCAGGAAATATTTTTGGTTTCATTTTTTTATCAGGAGTGTCAAGTGCATTCACACAGAGATGTTGAGCAGCTTTCTCAAGGTCCAAGTAAATCAGTGGTCAAACTGGGAATGGAGTGTGGGATCATGATTCCTAAGACTTTTCTGCCTAGGTCTTCTTTCCATTCCATGACATAAAGGCTCATATTTTTAATCCTTGAGTTTCTTGTATAATAGTTTAAAAAAACACAAACAAACAAACAAAAGAAACTACAACAGCAACAAAGAAATTCACAAACACTGCCACTTTTAAACTTTTAGCTGCTTTTAAGTTCTGTACCCTTGGCATAGCCTGTCCCTGGAATACAGAAGAAAATGGTGAGGAAAGTTTTACATAAGCACGTAAATCCTGTAAAATGAGGATGTGGTTCTTGCTATACCTCTTGTCCATGAAAATAGTTGCTTGATACAATAACAGTAGTGGCACTTTTGATAGAGGAAGGTATGCTTTAAGGACTTCTTTTGTTTCCTCTATGTTTGCTGTAATCAGGTGTTTGTAATTGTAAGATCCTTAAAAAGGTGAACTTGCTGTTTGGGCTTTCCTGTATTAACCCAAAAACAGCAAAGAGAAAAGGCAAGCCATATCCTGGTAGTTTTGTAATTTATTTCTTTAATTAAAGGGCAGAAATCTTGCTTTAATGTAGGGATGTCCCTAAAGTGAATGATTATTATAATATGAGCCAAATTTCATCTAATAAAAAATACTTGGTACGTGGCATTAGAAGAAGCATTAACATACACATCACCTGAACATCTGTCAGACAGTTGCATGAAAAACTCCTCTCGCTAAACATGGGACAGATATTCTGCCAATGCAAAAGGTCTGTGGGCTGGGTTTTTGCTATGTTGGGTTCTCTGAACTAAAGTCATCTGGGTTGATAGGCAAGCAGATCTTTTGGGGTCAATGGGACTACTCAAATACTTCCCTTTAAGGATGTGGTTTAATTACTTTGCTGTTTGCAACTAACCCCAAATAGGATTAAGTCAAGCACAAGGAGGTACCTTTGCTCACACTCAGTGTCTGCATGATTTTGGAATGAGACAATGACAGCACACATATTGGTGTTCTAATCTTTATGGGTACTGAGTGGATACTGATACTCATTATGGATAATGAGTGGCATTGGACAAGTCATTTAACCTCACTGTGCCTTGTTCAACAGATCACTCTTTCAATCTGGTTCAAACTGATACAGCTCTGTGAACATTACTGAATTTGTGAATTTGCGTTTGCAGAGCTCTTAGGGGATAAATAGTAACCATTGTTATTATAAATAAGTATGTTGTGTATCCAAATCATGAGGAATGGTGATACAGCCACTCTTGGGGGTGATCTTTCACTCGCTTGTGCCTTTGTTTAATCCCATCACTCAAAAGTACCAAGGCCAACTCCAATTTACAGAAGTATTTCTCATGTCACTCTCCTCACTTTTGAGTATTTTATTGTTCATGTTCTCCCTCTATTTCTTTGCTACTTTCCTCCATGCTGAGTTAACCTTGCATACCAAACTTTATTCCTTTTTTTTTTTTTGCATTATACAGCAGAGGCATTTGTGTAACCTCCAAATTACAGAGAGCAAATTCATTTTGTCTAGTGATTGTTTGCTGATGATGTATGAAACAGACAGAAGACAGTTTGAATTTTCATAAGTTCAATTGAGCTTGCAGGCATAAGGAAAGGAAGAGGCAGAACCCAAGCCAATGTGACACAGTAAGCTGGCATCCCAGAGTGCAGGCTGCATGTGTAGCGTCAGGATGTCAGGGCTGGGAAGGCCTTCGTCCATCACAGCTCTGCTTTTAGATGAAGGAAGAGTTTTGAAGCAACAAACAAGCACTATATGCACTACCATGTTCTTTTCAGTGCAAGAATCGTCATGATTCTTGATGGATCTGGGACCTGACCTTTCCTCCTATAACTTGATGTTTTAGCTAGAATTTCAGGTGGGCGAAGATGGGCTTTGAGTCCATTCCCACTTCCTGGTCCTCTGACAGAATGCAGACTCTCATGAATTTAAGCCTTTTTTTTTTTGATGCAGATATTGGCTTGTAGAAGCTGTGCTGCAAGTGTGAAATGAGTATGAAAGTGTGCTTGCTTTGAACAAAGATGAATGTCTTGGGGCCAACTATCCCTGAGGAATAGCATTAGCACTAACAAAGAGAATTAATTTTGCCTTTTCCCCTTCCTTTACCAAGGCAATCCAGAAACTCATGGGGATAAATTCTGCCCTGATTTCTACCTGTGAAACCCCAGTGGAAATGTGGAGAGGTCAAAAATGTTTGTCAAGGCAGAAATTGTCCTAGAGTTGAAATTGTGAAGAAAGCAGAAACTGGTTGATGGTTATCTGGCCCAGGGGCTAGAGAATATGTCGGAGCCTTACCTGGCATTACATGCTTCTGAAAGCGTTGCTTTTGTTGTACCTTAAGGAGAATAAACTAAAAAAAAAATAATTAAAAAATCTATTGAGTGAAAATTTATAATCAAGAGCACAGTGATTAATTGTTCTTCATGTCCACTGGGAGAAAGACCTAAAGAAATCAGTTCAATGAGCAGTGAAAATTACCAAGTTAGATATTAGGAGACATGTTCTGACTGTAGGGGTTGTAAAGTGCTGGAACACACAACCTATAGGTATTATGGAAGCAGGGGAGGTTTCTTTTTAAAGGGATGGCTTGGAAGACCACCTCCCAGAGCGTGGTGGAACTTCCCATAAGACAGAAGACCAAACTAGATGGGTTCTGTTACTCCCTGGCATTTATCTGATTCAGTGTACTATTTGGGAATGTTGGTATGTGGCAAGTACATTCCTGATTAATAAAGCCTAATGTTCCCAAAAGATCTCCAGGGTTCTCATTTTTCCATCCTCTCATAACTGGAAAGCACACTGTCTCTTCAAAGATTTCATTGGGCTGCCAGCATTTTGCTTTGACCCTTCTTTTTTTTAGAGATGGATAGAGGAGGGAGTCACATAGACACAGAAAGATATTTTCAGTCGTGGTGAGTCTGCAGGGGTTTCTTTCCAGTCAGTGCACAAATACTGATTTGTTTCAGTTACTGGTTTTCAAAATTTGGATTAGTGGAGACACTCCAGGTATTGCCTGATACAAGCTCCTCTGATAAAGAACATGGAGACAGTTGAAAGTTGCAAATAGGATTGATGATCAGAGCAAATATGTAATGAGGCTGGAGTAAAGCCTTCTACAAAAAGGTAAATGTGTCAGGAGATTAGGAGCTTTGTAATTGTCTCTCTTTTCTTATGATTTCCTCTGTTTTCTGAATTTTCATGCAAACATCCTAGAAAGATGTTTTCACTTAATGAAACTGCAAATCTCAAAATGCAGTTGGCCAAGAACTAAGAAAATACAGGTTGGTTTTAATCAGTCTCATTCACAACTTAGCATAAGAAAGGAGTCAGGAATTATTTTTTATTAAATCTCTCGTAGGTTATTTTTTTTTTGTTTTCGTACAAATGTTTAAGGGCTTTTTTGGGAGGTGGAGGGGTTATGTGGGGCTTTGTTAGTATGTTGTAGGTCTGGAGGTCAAGGGCATCAGCTATAGTGTACAAATGGGTAGAATCATGGCATTTTTCATATATGGAAGCTCTTGTTTTTGCAGAATAGTGGCCACAATAGATGAGGATAGGAAAATGGCTCTCTGGTGTGTGGTTGTTTTTAGTATATAAAGGAGTATGGGCTGTGATTCACTCATGTTAAAAAGGCATGGGAATATAAGCATTGATTCCCTGAGTAGCACTGCTGTAGCAAGTTGCAGTAAAACACTTCAGCATTTCAGCACCTGAAGATGTTATGGTGAAAGTAGAAAATCTTTCACTCCATTTATCAAAGCATTTGCTACTCTACTTCAAGGTAAAATAAAGATTAAGTATTATTGAGCAAGGAAGGTTATATCAGACCAGAGATGTCATTAGATAAACTATGAAAGGAAAAAACAGCAACACAGACCTGGCCTTTTCCAAAGGACTCCTATTTTGTTCTATCTGAAATGAAATTGTTTAGCTAAACCAGTGTATAATGGGAGGGCCTCCAGAGAAAGACATTGTGGTTACTCCATATTTACATCAGTGTCCCTGAGGACACTCTCGCTGAATCATTTCAAATTCCAGAGTCTGATGTAGGGCAGTCTGATGAATGTAAGTTACCCAAATTTTCTGGTCTGTTTTCTTCACTAGGCTAAAGAGGATCTCATTTGTACTGCACTCTTTCCTGCCATTGCCCCTGAAGTATCTAGATAATAGATTAGGAAGAGATTTTAATCTGTTGTGCCAAAATTGGTCTGTTGTTTTTAACAGTTTCCACTGGCATGAAAGAGATCAGAATATTTGTTTTATTTGTTTATTTTTAAACAATAACCAAAAAGAAGTATTTGACTGTGCAAAATGTTTTGGTGTCAGCAATAACTGAAGGCATCTCTGAGTCAAAACCTGCATTAACAATTTTTTGAACCTGTTGCTTTCTTTGGCAGATTTTTTTCATCATATTTCCTTAGAAATTTCATTCTAGTTCATGCAGTGTTCTTATTGAAATTTTGAATAATAAAATCTTTTCTAGAATGGAAGAGTGTTATCTCATTTCTTCCAAAATTTGCAGCAAGTAATCAAGAATCATGTGACTCTTATCAGCAGAACCTTTTCAAGAAATAAGGTGTATATTTCTCAACAGCAATCATAGCAGTTGTGCACCAGATCACTGCATGTCCTCTCTGACTACAAACCAGATTGGATTATGATCATGCAGCTCCAGGTCCTTTAGGTTGGGTATAGTGGCACAGTTCCTATGTATAGAGTTTGTAAGATCAGACCATCAATGGAAAAATTGGAGTCAGAGACAGATGAATTCTCATTTCTTCCCAGTTCCTTTTTCCATTCATTAGGGTTTCGAGTGAAGAGGATAATGTTTTTTGTCATGCCTGTTGCCCTGTTTTAATACACAACCAACCTTCTTATGTCTGAGTGGCTGTCACTTCCCCAGAACAAGTGATACTGATTCCTGTAGCCAACAGCTCTAAAATTATCATCCTTTGGGGTGAATTTAGTGCCTTACTGACAGCTTTAGCCTGCATGTTGTTAGCAACCCGAGGGGAATTCCAGCAGTCAGGGCATCACAAAAGCCTGAGGAATGCAGAGAGAGGATGCTGAGGGACCCAGGAACCAGATGACCAGGAAGGTATAGAATTTAATTAGTTTATCAACTCAACTGGAAGTGTAGCATGATTAGAAGTGAAAAATCCCTGAGTCAATAGGCAAGTTTGCTATAGGTAGTGATGCTCATGGATAGCACCTGAATGTAAAAGTTTTGATTCCTCATAATTGTTTCAATCCTGCAGGAAGGAAAGGATTATTCTTTTTACTTTTGCCAGGGCTTCAGTGCTATTTAATTTGTCTCGGTGCCTCTTGGCCATGTGACATCACTCCAGAAATGATCCCATTTGCAGTTTCTTCCTGTGTCAGAAATTGGTGTATTCCTACTTCTCAGCTTGTGTGTGTGGCTAAGAAAATACTGCTCTTTTACAGCTACATCTGCCCTTCCTCTGATCATGCTTGCCATTCAGGAACACATTTATCATGGCAAATTCTTGTTCACTTTAGCAGTCTTTGTTATGCTTTGGTGTTTTTGTGCCTATGTGCTGATAGTCATGGCTCCAGAATGACACTGAAGAGAGCATTCAGACATTAATTCAGCTCTGGATGTATAGCAAAGGCTTATTTTCTTCAGAATACCAGTCATGGTCACCTCAAGTGTTTTCCTGCCCTGTCCAGGGTACTGTCCTTTGGCAAGAGTTCAGGAAAATTCTTAGTGCAGGAAGGTAATGCCAACTAATAGTTATTATTATAATCTATAACAAAAATAAATAGATATGTTTTTGGACTGGTACTGAACCAAAGCTTTGCATTCAGATAGTCCCTGGACTTCTGTGATGCTCAAAACATCATTCTCTTCTCATATGTAAGTTTCAGACTATTGCAAAGATTTGGAAATAGGTGGTGAGAGGGCACTGTGCTACCAGGTCCAAAGCTAGATGCAGTAACATTAAGGTGCAGGACTCCAAGTGGAATTCAAACCCCAGAGTCAGGGGCTTTGTTCAGTACTTGGAATGTATTAAGGACAAAGGGAAGCATCTTATCGGATGGTGTTCAGCCTAGAGGCAGCCAGAAGGAAGCTCCAGAGACTAAAGACTTGGTGATTTTTCCATTGATAGGATTTCTTACCAACAAGATATTTTTCCTTACTGCAATCCATTTATGTCCTAGAGAATTCCAAATGTGCTAGGTACATTTTACTTTTTTATGAATGCATTTTCTGTCCCATTATAGAATTTGCCTTTCATCAGCATGAGATAGCCAGAATTTTCCTGTGCCTTATAATGGTGGAAAACAATTCTGATGTCCCTGCATTGTCAGACTGTCAGTGGCAGAGTTTTCTATGTGATTGTCTTCATTATGACTTAATTACATTTAAAAGCATTTAGTTTCTAAAAATCTCTCACACTATCTCTGTCATAATGTTTAGAATGTATCCATACCATACAGTAGATATTCTTTAAGTTCCTTATGCTTCTATTTCTTGTAAAATAAATATACTGTAGAACAAAATTGAATTTCTTTATTTAATGCTGAATTCTCAAAGCTGTGTTGTGATTCGTCATGAATGCACTGGTGGAAGTTTGGAAGGGGTAGTAGGCTTTTCTCCCTTTTTCTTTGCTGACATGGTAGGAAGCCTGAATATCCATGTTATGAAAAATTTGAGTCTCAATTCTACTGCTGCCAGTACTTGGTCCCACTGTCTGTGGGATAGGACTTTGTAATTCCCCTCTGTGGCTTCCTAGAGCTGGCAACTCAGGGCTGTGGAACTGGAAGGAATTCAGGGCTGCAGGTAAACAATGTGACAAATCCAGTGTTATTTGTAGTGCCCAGAGAGGATCTGCAGACATAATCATCACCTGTGATCCCTCCAGATGTCTGCACACCATTTCTGGATGAAGTGCTGCCATTTTCTGATAATTTCTTTCACAGATAAAGAGGGAATTCCTGGCCCAAAAAAAGTCCCTAGGATTCTTCCACATTCCTTTCAGTGGAGACAGGAATCATTGCAAACATATATGCTTGAGCTGGGCCTTTACATGGGTTGAGTTATGGTGCATTTATGTATTCATCTTTTCCCCCCTTTCCAAAAGTCCTGCCCCAGGTGATAGGCAGACACCAACTACTCTGGCTGATGTCCTGCTGGAAATGCAGGACTTTCCTTAACTGATGGAGAGGAAAAGGTTTTATCTTTTGGTAAAAAAAGTGGGAAAATAAATACATCCTGCTTTCTTTAGAGAGCCTTTTTTTTTTCTTGAAACAACTAGATTTATCCTGTTTTAATACCAAAGTGAGATAAAATTTGTCGCATGCATGTTTTTGCCCAGTAGTGATTAAATGAAGGTTTATTTTGGATTTATTCCTGTTTTCAGGTGGTTTGGAGTTCCTTTGTGAAAGGTTACAAGACTATATTGGTTAAAAATTATTCCCTTTCCCCCATTTTATCTAGCCCATTTTATCTAGCCCAACTTTAATAGTAACTTAGGAAACAGTTCTTCAGTTTGTGGAGTTGATGAGGAACTGGCAGATTTCACATACACTTCAGACAAATTGGTCCTTCATTGAACTGGGGCTGGGCTCTTGCTTGCCCTGAATCCAGACGTAAAAGTCCCAGTCTCTGTCCCAGTTTGGCCTTTTTATTCCTCTGCATCACTGATGTGCAAGTGGAAGCTCCTGTGCTGCTCTTTCTCAGTGTTGAGAGCTTTCAGAACCCAGTCTGCATTTGTCCTGTGTTTCTTTAAATATAGAAAGAGATGATGGAGCCTGCTTTGCGCTTTTGAAATCTCAGTCTTCTCACTTAAAGCTAGGTCAAATATTCTGTGTATTTTCAAGTGTAGCACAAATTCATGTGCTAAATGGACAGCAGTGGGGGTGGTACTGGTGCCCTGTAAATAGGGACTCCATGTAGTGGAGATTTAGTGGGATTTTCACCAGTTTCAGTGCTTGGAAGGTCAGGTTTTGTTTTCTTTCACCATTTTGCTAATATAGTACTATTGTTTTGATGCCTCCCCAGTTCATTCTTAATGGCCATGTCATTAGGACTTTTAAGTTCTAGTAAGACATTATTGGTGTGGAGGGCAAGAAATAGTAAGAAGCTTAAGAAGAAGTCCTAGTGCAAATCTTACCGAACACAAATTATAGAAACAGGCATCACATATAATGGTATATAGTGACTGTACAGTAGCAGTCCAGATTAAAATGTGCTCTCCTCTGCCCAGTAGATCTAGACCAGGAAAGATGAAAAGAAATTGCATCCCCTCTTCTCCCAGCTCTCCAGTTCATAACTACAATCCCAATTATCTTGTCAAAATGAAGTTTTTATGGGAAAAAAGGTAACATATCACCACAATAACTTCTGAACATAGCCCATGCATCAGGACTTGGTGTGGCACAGAAGCTCTTATTTCACCTCTAGGTCCTGTACAAATAAAAATGCCTGGAACAATGAGCCAACAAAATGTGAAATTAAACAGGGGCAAATGTACATTTATTTTATGTCTAGTCACATTAATCAGACATATCATTTTTCTTTGGAAATGACTGTTTCAACAAAAGCAAAATTATAGCAATTAAAAATGTAAGGAGGAAATAATAGTATTGATTTTTTTGTGTGTGGTTTTGTTATTTTTTGCTTAATTTTGTGACAAGTAAGTAGTAATGCATATCTTATTGCACGTCAATCTGTTTGTTAGACTGCAAGAGGCACCTAGATTTCAGAAAGGTGAAGGTTCAGTAAGAACTAAGCTAATGCTTAGTGACTTTTTTCATTGCACGAAACACTGCTAGTTTTTCTACAGCTATGTGCAATAATGCAAATACAGAAGTAGCAAAAAATGAAAGGCCTTACTTGGAAATTCTAATACACAGAACTTTCAAAACAAATTTATTTTTGGCTTTTTAATTGTGTGGAAAGGTTCAGTATCACTTCTTTTGAATCCTAACTTCAAAAGGAAATGAAAAGTCAAATTTTCTCCCTTTACTTATTGCTTTAAAATGCCTCAAAAGGCTTAGTAGCTCACTAGCAAAAGTAATCATAGAATTATAGACTGTCCTGAGTTGGAAGGGACCCACAAGGATGATTAAGTTAAATTCCTGGTCCTGCACAGGACACCCCAAGAGTCACACCATGTGCCTGAGAGCATTGTCCGAACACTTTCTGAACTCTACCAGGCTTGGTGCTGTGACCACTTTCCTGGGGAGCTTGTTCCAGTTCCCATTCACCCTCTGTGGGAAGAACCTGTTCCTGATATCCAACCTAAACCTCCCTGACACAGCTTCAGGCCATTCCCTCAAGTCCTGTCACTGGTCAGCACAGAGAAGAGATCAGTGCCTGCCCCTCCTCTCAGCCTCACAAGGAAGCTGTAACTGCAGTGAGGTCTGTCCTCAGTCTGATCTTCTCCAGGCTGAGCAGCCCAGGTGACCTCAGCTGCCTCTCATACAGCTTCCCCCTTCTCCATCCTCTTTACCCTACTTTGGACACTCTCTAACAGCTTTATACCCTCCTTATGTTGTGACCAGGGCTACACACAATATTCCAGGTGCCCCAGCTCAGAGCAGAGTGGGACAATCCCCTCCCCTGCCCGGCTGTGATGCCGACCTGATGCCCCAAGGACAGGGCTGGCCCTCCTGGCTGCAGGGCGCTGCTGGCCCATGTTCAACTTTCCATTGACCAGGACCCTCCCCTGAGACACAAGAGAAAAGATCTGCTGCTTTTTGAAATTCTTTAGGGATGCTGTTCAGAGAAGTTGTGGGTGTCCCATCCTTGGAAGTGTTTAAGGCCAGGCTGGAGAGGGCTTTGAGCAACCTGCTTTAATGGAAGGTATCGCTGCCTGGGGCAGGGGGAGCAAGATAGAACAATGTAATCCTGAAGGTTGCTTCCAACCTAAAACATTTCATTGGATTGAAATTTCATTTCTGTGATTTTATTAGTTTCTAATGTTCTTTATGATGCTACAAACTGCATCTCTCTCCAATTTTCTACCATCATTCTTGTGTCTAGGTGCATCTAATTCTTTCTAAGAGAAGAATTAGGGTGCCAACCTCTGTTTTTGCTGACAAAGGCTGCTGTAATAGATAGCTGAGTATTTCTTGTGGATGCCAGGAGGAATGACTATTTTGTGGACAGATATTGTAGTAGACAGAAGTATTGATTGGGTTTCGTTGTAATAAACACTGCCAGATGTTATCTCAGTGTGTACTGTTTGCATTAGTAAATAAATAAATTCTCCAGAGCACAATTATTCCCTATAATGTTTTTTCAAAAGCTCACTGTTGTCTTACTGTTGAGCTTCCTCTGCTTTCTGTGCAGCTTGAGAAACTAATTGGAGCATGCGAAGCTAATTGTAAAATTCAAATCTTGCTGTAGGTTCACATACATAGTCAAGGCCAAATCTGGCATGTATAAGTGATGGCATCTTCACTTGAGGTAGTCTTTCTTCACCTGAGACTTTTTGCTGCAGAAAATAACTGAACAGGTTTTATTTACTGTTGTGTTATTCTCCATACTGGTGAACACATTGTTATGGGAATGTCACAGTAAATGCCTGTGTCCTCTGACTCTTGGTAAAGGCTCTCAGCTTGCAGGTCACTTGGTACAAAGTGATGGTCTGGTTCCAGCCTACGTGCTGTCACTGAAGGCATTGGTTAAATGCCAGTGCTTGAAGCCCAGCATGTCACCTATCAAGATAAACCAGCTCTGAGTAAGCATCTGACCTTCCACAGAGACCAAGAATTCCAAGATTCACGATTGAAATGATCAATCACATAAAATCAGTTTGAAAAGCACACTGGTGCACAGCATGTCATCACAGTGCTTTATCCTCACAATAGGCAAGGCATGTTGAAGTAGACTTAGATCTGAGTTCTCTCTGATTCCTGGAGCTTTCAGCTCTCCTGAAAACACTGAGCAAGTCCACAAGTGCTTTCCCGAAGTGTAGTTAGTCAACTCATAAAGCTCATGTTAAATGAGAGCTGAAGTTATATACCACATATTCTGAAAATGATTTCTTTTTATTTTCAGTGAAGCCATACCTGTTCCCTCAAACAGTGGTTCCTTGCTCTGCTGGACTAATGCATCTAATGCATGTAATTTATTATTTTGAGTCATGTACTGCACACTGGCTTTCACTCAGATACAGGTTCCCTTGACAAGTTGGCTCCTTCCAGAGCCTCCCCAAACAATACTCAAAACAGTTTAAAAGGTTTAGGAAGATGCAATATGTATTTGAATTCTCAGCCAGTGAATCAGCATTATTAACCTTATGACTCCTAAATTAAATCAACATTCTCTGTGTCACATCCTAAGTAAAATCATATACAAGATGTGATTTTTTTCCAAATTATTAATAGTTTTACTATTGTTTGTCTGCTTCTTCCAGTATAGCAGCTGAATTTTTAACTGTACTTAATGTCTGCCTAAGTATATTTAGAATTTTTATACATTTTACTGGAAATTTATGTCATAGAAGCATTTACATGTGTTTATATTTACAGCTATACTTTACAAGCTGTAAGGATACTTCTCAAAAATTTTATTTTGGGAAAGGATCATCAAATCAATACCTTTTTCTTTTCTTTTCCACCATTTGTCAGTGTCCCCCTTTTTCTTCTTGCCAAAAAGAGAAATGGAAAAAAATTAATGACGAACAAGGGAAGGAGAAAATGAGGGACCTTCCCACCAACTTTTTCTTTCTCTGTACATGAATACTTTCAGTAATGTCTCTGAAAACTTTGAGAATAATTACTTGCTCCCAAAATTCCCCATGTAAAATTAGCAATATTTGGCCATTTAAAATGCAGCTCTTTTTCTCATCTCACTTACTTTTGAATAGTCAAGTGCATGTCCAAGCTACAGCCACTGAAGAACAATTCCAAGTCGCATGCAAACATGGTGTGTCAGCTGTGCATTTTTGCTGTTTCTAAGGAATAAAGATCACAAATGTGAAATGGAACATAACAGAGAGGCACCTGAGTGCAGATCTGAAGGTAGAATCTGCATTGGCTCCATTTCAGCGCATCCAGTGGGAAAACTTAAATCTACTCATGAGTCCTGAGATCTTTACCTCTCTCAGGTTAACAAATGTATCTGAGGGAGGAAGCTGGAATAGCTAATTCCCAAGTGATTTTAATGATTCATGCTCCCTAAAAGAGGGAGCCATGGGAAATATGCCTGAGCATCATATTTTGTTGTGTGCTATAGGATGTTTGTTTAGTGAAATGGCTTTGCTAATAGATTCATTAATCAGTCATGTCCCAAATAAAATAAAAAGTGCAACACAACCCTCCTTAGGTTTGGTCTTCTGCAAAATTAAATGCCTCATTTGTGTCTTTTGCCTAGGCAGGGAAAATGGAGCAAATAGTGACCAAAGCCTTCAGGAGCTCTGAGGGTCTTTTGATTTTAAGGTTTAAGGACTGCATGAACTTGCTGCTTCTTCCTCAGGGCTTATGATGGAAAACCTTTGCTGTATTCTCTCCTCCTGGCCTCCCTGTCTCTCAGCTCTCAAGTGATACAGGGCCACAACATAAGACACCTCAAGCAAATATTGCAACAACCAGCTGATGTGACTATAAGGGGGTATTTTCTGGTGGGTAGATAGATACATTTCCTTTGCTCCATATTTCTGTGGACCAAAATACCCTGCTCTTTAATGATTGTTTTCTAGGATAAGGTTGGAAGTTTGTCCCCAGAACCAGTTTGATTTTTGGCATCTCCCTTGTTACTGTGTGCAGTGGTGCCGCTTAATGCTCATTCAGGCAGTGGATTTGTGATTCTGGTTCTTGGCCTAAAGTGGATTGAGATTCATGAAAAATAATCTCAAATCACAAAGCCACCATGGGAGGCTTCTAGCTTCTGTGACTATCTCACTTGGGCTAGATTTGAATCAGCAATCAGGAGGTGAATGGTTTTGTTCTTATCCCATTGCCAATTTCCTGAACTAACATAATCTGAGTGTGTGTCACAAAATTTTATTTTCCAATTGAATGCATCCATCCTTTAAAGACAGGTTAAAAAATAAGAGATAAAATGTAAAGGAAATTTAGCATCCAAAAAATACAGAACAGTGCTCAGGACTTTAAAATATATGTAAACAACAGTTCCTGCCAAGTTAGTCATTACTAAGAGTTGTTAACACGGGGGATTGATTGAGAGAATGATTGTTGCTGTAGAATGATGATTTAATAAGGGAAAAATCTGATAGATTTGACATGCTACATAAAATGTGCAGAATGGTTATTCTTTGGTAAATTGCAACTTTCAGTTGTACCCTGTACAGATGTGTTTGTTCTCTGCCTTGCCACAGTCCCCTTTTTTTCCTGTTACTCTCTTTAATTGCTACAAAGCATTGGTATTCACCATTGTTACACGTCACCCAGAAAAACATATACACACTCCATTTTCCTTCCTCTTGTTGTCTTCTCTCATCCCTTTGCCTGGCCTGTGCTCACCTACCTTCTCTGGTGTTCAGTAGAGCACATAAAATGTCCTGCTCTCCGTCTTCAGAAGGTGTCTACCTTCTCGTTTTATTTGCTTTCTGCTAGCACTGCCTTCACATGCACTGTTCAGGCTCATGATTATTTATCTGCTGCTTAGTCCTAACAAAATGCTTAGTGCTTTATAAGCCAGAAAATGAAGGCTGTCTCAGCTCAAGGAAGTTGTACAGGACAAGAAGATGAAACAGCCCTTTAATTATTCCCATCTTTACTGACAGACTCTCCTTCCATTTTTCAGCAATAATTTATGAGAGGTTGGTTTGGTTTTTTTAAAATCTGAAATGACCAATGCCTCTGTAAAGATCCTATTACAAGTATTGTTGGTGTCTTTGGTCTTCTGTAAAGCCTAGTGGTTCATGCAGGCCATGCCCAAATAATAGTGATCAGCTTGATCTGAGCTGCTGCTGGGCCCCTTTTCTGCAACTAGGGGAGGCTGGTGTCAGAGGCTGGCCAGAAACAGCCTTTGGCTTGCCTTGAGAAAATGTAGGGCTAGCCCTGCTGCTTGTACCCTATGAATATGAATAATAATAAAAATGAATTCTAGAGTCTGATTACAACAAATAAATTCTGTAACACCCTCTGCACTATATTGGTTGTGCCAAAGAGCGTAACATAAAATGACTGAGAACAACAGCAATTCAAAACAGCAGCACACAATGGTGTAATTGCACCCTAAGCACATAAAAATAATGGTTTTAAAGAAAGGAGAAAAAGGCAAACATAGGACCATGGAGTGGTATCAGGGACAGTGTCATGAGTCTTTGGTAAGATGCATGAGCCTAGTAGAAAGAAAAAAGAGGGGGTGGGGGGTGAGTTACTTATGAATCAGTACAACTGTGCTTTGTTCTGCATGAGTGTTTTAATAGAGCAAGTGTAATATAAGGATCAGGTGGGCTCGTGGGAATGGAACAAAAGGTTTTGTAAAATTAAAGCAAAATAATTATAGCTCTAGGTGTAGAGTGAGCACACTCCAGCAGTTGATAGCGGGAACCTGCTCAGAATGGAGAAGGAAGGAGGGAGGAAGATGCTGTTGGAAAGGTTTTTTGGTTTGTTTTTTTTTAATCCATGCAT
This sequence comes from Agelaius tricolor, assembly GCF_023055355.1. Taxonomy (NCBI): domain Eukaryota; kingdom Metazoa; phylum Chordata; class Aves; order Passeriformes; family Icteridae; genus Agelaius; species Agelaius tricolor. The sequence continues at coordinate 26,573,737 of NW_027269269.1, forward strand.
ACACATGCACATTTACATACATGCATGTGCACATATAGTGCAAACATGTTCATACATGTATGGTAACAAAAATCAGTGACTGTTTTATGCAGGTTTAGAAGTCACTAATAGACCCCCACAAAAAATGCATTACAAAGAAAATTTAAGGAATAGTCTCAAATGAATTAATTAACAACAAAAAAAGGAGAAATAGCAGCAGAACATTGCTTTCTGAAGGAATAAAGGCCTAAAGTCTAAAACAGAGACTGTCATATGACATGGGAGATGTTCTTGCCGTAAAAGCCCAGTGATGAATATGTGCAGAGTGCCCAGTATACTAATAAAGCCAACTCAAAGTCCCAGCAGTGAAAGTGATCATAGGGGGTTCACAAGAAAGCTGTCAGCAATGCTTTGTGTTACAGAAACTCCCGTATTTAGGCAGAGCATTCTGCTGTGCTCTCACGAAGAAAAAGCTGTTTCCTACCTGAATTTCAGAGTAGTTTTACAAGCAAGGTGAGAACTTGGTTGATCACCACATGGCCTCCCTGTGCCTAGTGTGCTTTTTTTTTAACTGCCCGCCTGTATATGTGCCAAAGTGCACATGGATTCTGTATGAAACCAGAAAACAAACCAAAAACCTGAAAAAGAGTCCTGACCCACCATGCACTTTCTAAGTTGCTGATTGTCTTCAATATGTAATTAAAGAGGAGATGTCCACAATTCAGAAATAGAGAAAGCCTGTACCCAGGCATGCATTCTTCTCCTTCTCTCATGTTGGTCTCACAGTGTTCAGAACATGCTCCTATTTTAGCCAATGACTTCCAAAAAACTAAATTCTTTTTATTTGTAGATATGCTGACAGAGAAAGAAGTAGTGAATTTTAACACCAGCCTCACTGACTGCCCATAGCACCTGTGGGTTAGGATGAGTTTCCTTCTACTTGTGCATTGCTGCATGGAATATTAGAAGGAATAAGAGCAACTACCAGTGGTAAAATGAACATACAGCAAGAACTGGTTTTGTTACAGCACTCAAATCACTTCCTTTTTGTGGTGGATGGTGTCTGGTGGGCAAGATGATTGCACTTCATTGTGGTGCAGTTTGTGGAAAGGAGGTTCAGTGTCACCCACAGAACTGTAGTTGCAGGCGCAGCTACTACAGATGGCTGGCGTGCAAGATAAGGTCTTGGCAAGGGAGGGGGACAATTAGCCTGCCTCCCACCACATTTCCCCTTATTCTGTAGTCAGATTTCCCTTATTCAGAGTTTGTTCAGGGTAATTGTTCACAGACAATATATTTTTGTGCTCACGGTGCAATCAGAGGCTGTTCTCACTTAAAGCAGAGCACATCTCTTAGGTAGTGCTCTCTGCCAGAATGTGGAGGCTGAGATCAGAGTGAAGCTTTATGAGCTCCATTTGGTGCTTTTTACTTCCGTCTTGTTTCTCTCTCTGCAGGGGATGTGAAACTAGATTTGTCCTGTTTCCACAGCAGGGTTTTGGTTTATTTTGTTTTTCCAAAGCATTTCATTCGGTGGCGCAAATCCAGAGGAGAGTGTGTTGCAGAGATGGATTTGAATGTCAGACAGAAAGAGTTGTGTTTAATAAACTCTTTGTTGTAAGCTATAGAAACTTGAGAGCAGGAGGCCCCTGTTTAATACAAACATTCTGTGGCTAAATTATCACTCTAAGCATTTGCCCTGAAATTTAAAGAGCAGTGAGACAAGGTAACTTTGCTAAAATGGATGTTTATGAGGTCTGAAGCTCAAATTTGAAATTCTTTCATTCTGGTTCTCCTCTCAAACTCTTTCCACCTTCCATCTGCCTTTGTCTTTTGACTTAGAGTTGGCTGCCTAATAGAACTGAGTGGACTATAGGACTAGTTAAAATGAAATTCGAAAAACAAAACTAACAAAAAGCCCCAGCAAAAAGAAAAATAAAATAAAAAAAAAACCCAAAGTTTTATAGGCTTTTAGAGAAAAGAAAAAGGAAAAAGATGCTTTAATAGTATAATGCAGAATTTGGAGATGATAGCCCCATATGCAAACAGCTGAATATGTAGCTCCCATTATGTGTGCCACTATTGCCTATCTCCTCTTCTCCCCTGCTTGTGAAAACTCTTTTCTGTGTCGCAGCACAAGCTACCTATCTGTGTTGATCTCATTTTGAAGTGTTTTGTCAACATGAGCCTGTTATGAAATGAAAGGTCAGTAAAAGGCCAGGCATTCGTTGGGGTGAGCACTGCACGCTGGAAAGGGAGGGGTCAAGAATGCCTCATCACATCCCAAGCTTTCAGATGTGCCTCATGAGCTGTGCGTATTCCTGTTTGGGAACACAGACGCTCTAAAGCTTCAATCGACCCCTCATTCACAGCAAGACACAATATGCCAGTATCTGTCACATTGCAAGTCCTTGAAACACTATTGAAGTCAGGGAATTCAAAGTCCCAGATTCTTGGCTTCTTTTGAGATCGCCTCATTTTCTTCCTTGCCATTCTAGTAAATCCGACATACATACATGCACATGCATACTTGTGTAGATGTACTGACATCTTTCCAGAGCATGAAATTCAAAAAAGGGAACAAAAGCATGGGTTTTTTCCCTTGTCCTGTCACTTTCTGACAAAAAAAAAAAAAAAAAAAAAAAAAAAAAAAAAAAAGGCACTTTATAAGTTGTTTATATTCCAGCTTTATTTTCTTCTATTCACTCTTTGCCAGAAGCAAAGCATAAAGGATTACGACAAGAGCAGGCATTTGTATTTTTATATTATATTTACATATAATATACATTATTTAGATGATAAAACCTGTTCTAAATTGTACTGAAAAAAAGTAATATTTCCAGATTTGCTCAGAAAGAACTCATGCAGCACTGGTCACATTTCCCTGCTTTTCTTCCATCTATTTTGGAATGTGATGAGCAATAGCATATAGGCATCAGTGAAATCTGCAGTCTCTCCCTTTGCTCTTTTGTCTGATTATCCTTTTCCTAGTCGGTAGGAGAATGAGTCTAATCTGGCTGGAGAATTTGCAACCGGATTTTCTCATACGGCACATGAAGTTTTTTAGATAACTGTAGGGACAATTTCTGGTCTCATTGAAGTTGTTGGCAGTTCTCCAGATGATTTGTTATAAGATTTGGCCTTGAGAAAAAGGATCAGTCACACTCATCTCCTTTTAATTCTGAACTAGAATGACCCATATCACTGCCCACTGATGGCTGCCTAGGATACTAGCAGTGAAATTTTGGAAAACGATCAAAAGTTCAAATATATGCAAGAATGCATGAAACCCACTGTCTAAGAGACCAGAGAGAACACAGTTTGCCACAGCAAAATACGTGTTTAAATAGAACCAAATAAAACTGAAAGCTTGATATGAAAGAAATGTATGTCCATTTTATTATTTTTCTGTATAATGTCAATTTAGGATGAGGTCTGGAACAGTTCTCTCAACTTATGTTTGTATTTTTCTGTTTTTTCCAAAATCTTTTGATTGCAGAGCACTATAAATGGTGCAAAACAAAGTCTCTTTTCCAAGTTCCCTACAGTGAGCAACTTAAGAGCATTTAGTTTTAGCGGGTATTAGGACTTCATTTCCCCAGAGAACAGATCCTGCCCCTTTGATCTCTAGATATAAAAATCACTGTTTCCCAGTGGTTACAGAAGATCACTGGGGCCCCAGAAAGGTGCCATGAAGATGCAGAATGAAGACCTCGCAGCTCCAGTCCATTTCCAGCATTGTTGTTGCTTCTTGTATGTTTTGAAAAAAAATATTCGTGATCTCCAGTAATCCCCGCTTCTGAAATAAATTTATAACTACTTATATAACTTAGAAACATGCATTAGGGAAGGGAAAAATAATTTTAAAGAAATAATCATGCTCTCTAACTTTATCGTAATTTCTTTTATGTGTTTATGTGTGCAGGTAGTCTGCAAAATAAATTTACAGGCATATAATTCTGTATGTCTGTATCATATGTAGTGGTCCTTCCCACAGGAAGGTCTAAACCAATATTCAAATCCAACTGTTTTCCCTGTCTTTTGGAGGAAAGGAGAGAGAGGAAGTCAAAATATAAGATTTTATTACAATACAGTTCTGTCTGCAGCTGAAGATGTTTCTCCAGCATATTGCTATCTGGAGTTTTCAAAATTTCTTGTAGGAGGTGAATTTTCCAGTTGGTTTGACTCTGCTGTTAAAAAAAAAGCCATGCTGATTTTTTTTTTCTTTGATTAAATGAATAAAATGTTAAGGGTAATTAAGCCAAGGAGAGTTTTAAATCTTGTTGATTTTTTTTCCCTCAGTTCCTAACCTGGTAAACAAACTGCTTGTATCCATCTTTGCAGAGATAATTTAAAACCACTGTGCTGAAAGTATAGTGTAAAAACACCAGTTTTCACTTCAAAACCATTCTGATGACCTTCAAACCTTGTGTGTTAAACTTGCAAGTAAAAATCATGGTTTTCATTATTTCTGTTACCTCAAGGTTACTTCAGGGCTAAGGTTTCCTGTGAAGATCAAACAAGAGTTTTTTTCCTGTCTTGCACATCCTTACGTGTGCCCAGATTATGCCCTCTGTGAAAATACTAAACCGCAGACGCTGTGGCCTTGAAGCTGGAGGGAGGATTGCTTGGTGTTATTAAGGCTCTGATCAGCAGACCAGACCAAGATCCGGCTGCTCCTGTCTGGCTCAGTAACCTTGGAAAAGTCAATAAAATACTTGTGCCTACATTCTCCAGCTGTAGAAGGAAGGGGATGCTCTTTCCCTGCTGCAGAGGTACTTTGGAGATAGAGCTACTCTCTGGTGATGAGTACAGAAAAATGTGCTTGTGTATCGGGTTCACAGCCCATGCCACAGTGCCAGATTTTCCTGACAGCACATGGTCCTGAAGGTCCCCCAGAACATTATCCACGCTTCCAGGCCTCTCCACTCTTCCCAAGCACACCTTGTCAGCAGCTGCTTTGGGAAATGTCCACATCTCCCCCTGTGTTCATAGGGCTCTTGGCACAGAGGAGACTTCTGCATGCTCCTCTCACCCCATGTGCTCCTCTCACCCTTGCAGGATAGCGAGTGAGCCTGCCCAGCCTGGCTCAGCTGGAGTTTTTGATAACCTTTACAGAGTGAAAGTGGTTGTTTTAGAGCAGCAGTGTAGAGCTGCTTCTGTGGTATATTATGTCTCTGATACATTTCTTTTTACATGTTTTTCTGTAACCTTGTTCACACAGGCTGATCGTATGTGCCCCAGATACAAATAGGAAGACGAAGTTTCCAGTTCCATCTGCTGCAGTCTAGAACGATTTTATCCACCATTCACGGGGGGGAAAGCAATTCCGACTTAAATGGCACATAAGCTGTGTATTATTAGTCTGATGGGATAAAGTATTACAGGTTTTCTCCTAGTGAGTTTTTATATTTGAACTGGAAATAACTGTGCTGCATGAACTCTAAGTGGAGAGGTATAAAACAAAACAAAAAAACCAAACTTGTGAAATAGCAGAGGCTGAAAACTTTACATCAGTGATGTCTGCTTGTAAAATCTCTCCAGAATTATTCTTTCACCAAAATACCCGACCAGCTCTTCTCCAGCAACTTTCAGCAGAGGTAGGCAGGAAATCCCATTAAAAAAAAAAAAAAAGGCAACTCCCTTGGAGCCACCACTGTTTGGAAATGAACAGTTAACAAATGCAACCTTTTCACTGATGCCCTAAATTCCTTTGTCACTTAGTAACAGCCTCTACAAACTACGCCTCCACGCCTGACCTAAGTTACATCATATTGCCATGTTGTGGAATAATCTATTGTTGAATGTGTACAGAAAATTGGTTATAAGATCCATGATATTATAATGAATAATTATAATTTTTTTACTAAATAAATGACAAGGTTTATTTAGTGAAAATACCATGTCAGTGCGGAGAGCAAAATAAAAAATAAGTGCGTGTGCTGTGCTTGGATTGGGAGACATGTCACCACATACCTTCTTAGCTTCTTAACACTGCTAATGGGAATAGTGACAACCTTTATCTCCCCACTCGGCTGCAGGAGACCTTGGTGTCTGCCAGGAGACAGTTTTCCAGTGGAAAGCTACTATGGCAAGCTGGTTCTTACTAATCATCTTGTCAGTCCTCCCTAAGGCATCGCCGCCTTGGGGCAGGTTTGGGGCATGATCACACCTTTCTAAATCTGCGGGATTTTAGTAGAAGTAGCTCAGGTTTGTATCAGTGTTACTGTCCAGAAGCTTGGCCATTGATTTCAGTAGGAATTTACCTGGAAAGAAATGTATCATTAAGCGGCTGAATTATAACTGTTCAGGACCAGATGAATCCTTTATGTTACCAGGTTAGCATACCTAAGTGTGGGCTTAATTTGATTTCTCTTTTCCTCAAAATTAATGATTTCTTTAAGTTTATTGTTCGGAGTTCTGCTTTCTTAATTTCTAAGTAGGTAAAGATGCTCATCTGTGTCTAATGTTGTGGTACACATTACATAGTGAATGCTGAGAGTTAATCTAATGTGGAGATGGGATGGAGATGGTATTGCTGGGAGCCTTTGTGACACAGAAACAAAAGCACTAAGTTGTTACGAGAGAGATTTTCCCTTGCTAGAAAAAACCGCTGCAGAACGTCTGTCCAGCTTTGGGTAATAAAAGTACCTTTGAAAGTGAAAGCAAGTAGGTGCTGCGAGCGGGGGGAAGCAAACGCGAGGTTCAACCGGCGGAGCGGCCACGCAGTCGGGTTTGTGTCGCTGGCTTTGGGAGGGATTCCTGCCCCAAGAGGCGCCTCCGGACGGGGCCGCGCTCCGCCGGGCCGGGGCTCCGGCAGCCCCGGGAGCGCCCGGTCCCGGCGGGCGGGCGGGGAGCGCCGCGCTGGGCTGCGCTGGGCTGGCAGCCCCGGGGGACCAGCGGGAAGGAAGGAAGGAAGCGGATCACAGCCTATGAAGTCTGAGATGTGACAGCGTTTTGCACTGGAGGCAGCTGTGTGGGGTTACCTGAGGACAATGTCTGGCTGTACTGGCTGATTGCTTAGAGCATTAAAAAAAAAAAAAAATCCAATTAATGGGGGCACCTCCTAAACAAACCAGATATCCCTTTCACCATGCAGTCCCTGTTGAGAAGAGTATGATTTTACATTAACTACACTGGATAAGTAAGAATTTGTTATGTTCTGACTTTATCCAGGAAATTCCCTTTTAACCCAATTGTCCCTATTAAGTGTGTCAGATCTTCTTTCAAAAGCTCTGCTCTGCAAAGGCAAATTAGTATATTAATGTGGAAGCACGTAATTTTAAGACAACGAAAAATTTGGAAGCCCTTATCCATTTTTTCAGGAAGAGTTATTTATTAAAAAATATTGCAACAAACTCTGCTTGCTTACCGTTATTTACAAAAATTAAATTTCTTTTTGTTCATATTTACTTTTCTCTTTTAAACCTTAACAGCAGAATTATACTTGCCACTTTCATTTTCTTTAATGTACTTTAATTTTGTTTAGAGTTGATTTAAAGTTTCATTTTCAGATTCTCATCTAAATATTGAAAATCTAACCTGAAAGTACCTCCTAAGACTGATCTACTCTTCTTTGCCCTCTTTTTAAATTATGCATAACATAAACTTGACAATAGTCAGGTTTAATTCTGAAATGCTTTATTTATGGCAGTGTAATTCAAAGCCTAAGGGAAAACAGTTAATCTTATGTACAATTAGCATATATAGCTCTTTAGCTGAAGTTCAGTGTATTTCCCTCACAAATGAGCATCGGGGAGCCAGGTCCACGGCTGCCTTCTTGAAACCTCAACCTTGAACTCCTGGCTACTTCAAAGCATCCAGGATGGGCCCTACCTGGGCTCTTGGAAGTTCTCTTGTTTCCAAGGCACTTGTGTAGGTAGGTATATTAGCCATGGGATATATTATTTATGCACTGGTTTTAGAGCTGTCAGAGGAAAATCAGTTTTAGGGAAGAAGGGAGCAGTTCTCTTGAAGTGGGGTTTTCACCTTTCACATGCTGTTTGTTTCCCCATCCTATTTTGGATTTTGAGAGAGCTGTCTTTTGTGCAGGACATAGTGCCCCAGGAAAATGGACCCTAGGTGTTGGGGGGAAAAGTTAAATAATTTTTAACATGAACTCACAAACAGTTTGGGCATATGGCACTGTAGGAGAGTGTGTATAATGTGTGTGTGTACGATATTCCTAAAGATGATTGAGTGGTTTCAGTATGTTTCTAACTTGCCTGCTTCTTAGCAGTAGATATAGGATATGCATAACATAAATGCATTTTATTAGGGGTTGTTTGATGCCTCTGATGTAGTTTGTGGTCTGAACATGTTGTTTTGAAATGCTTATTTGTATGTAAGGAATTGTTAACACATTTTATCATGCCATGGTGTGGATTTGTGAGAGTTCCATGGTTTTCTGCAATATCACTGCATCATATGAAATGCACACAGTTCTTCTAAACGCAGTGAAACATTTATGATGTGATGTTAAACTTCAATTTGAGGCCCAAAAGTTGTTTTCACTTATGTAAGAAGTAGCCAGACCCAGGGTGATTTTAACAGATGATGCACTTCTATCCTAAAATGGATTCAAAGGGATTCTTTATCATACTGTTCAATCCCAGGTGTGTAATTTTTTTTCTTCTGCTCCCAATATGGGTGTTCCTGTTTTGTATTTCAGAACCTAGATTTTCATTTAGCAATTAATGTGCGTGATTCAAGTCACTCCTTCTGTATTTTATGAATTTTTTCCAAATATAGTATTTCTCTGCCTACTGTTGATTGAGCAGAATGGGACTTGCCTACACAAAATTTCTTAGGAAATACAATTTGCACATCCAGATTTCTGACTACACCCACTCTCCCCATTATTGTAAGGTGTTAATCTGCTTGTACGATGGTGCTTGCACAGATGCATGCATACATACATACATACATACCCTCTTTAAAAATAGGCTGTGTGCCTAAATCCTTATGGGAGAGCTAGGTCTGTATGCTCACTGAATATTTAGCCCTTGTGGTTACTGAAACAGAGTTTTTGTGAAGACTCTTCCATATTTTTAGAAGGTGCTTTTAGTAAGCAGTTTAATCCTAAGTAACAACTGAGGGGTTTTTTTCAGCAAATTTTAATTTAAAACTAATTTTAAAATTACACATATCCTTTTTAACAGTACTTTGGATTTGAGCAGTTCCTTTCCAGAAACCTACCCTGGAGAAAATGTTTTTAATCAGGTTAAAATGGAGGCAAGATAGAAAAAAAAATGTTTGCTGTGGCGTGACTGGAGCAGTGCTAATGAGCTCTGCTCTAATACATGAAGGAACATATGGCCCCCATCTGAATACAAACTGGACACAAAGCAGTAATTCAGCTGAGATGTCCTGAATATTGTAAACTGGGTGAATGTGGTTGAAGGTGTTTATAAATGGTGGCTGAATCCCACACACTGACTCACTGCCTTCTAATGTCCGGGGCTCAAGGTGCTGTTTGTAAGAGTATAGAAAATGACCAGTAGAGGGAATTCTTAATTAATACTAACAAAATAGCAAACTGAAGTGTTATGCTATGAAGAAAAGACTTCTTGTGCTCATGACGCAGCAAGAGACGGATTATGGAGAGGGCGAGTTAGGAGAAGAAAAATCACAGGACAAGCAAATTGAGTATTTACTGGCAAATAATTGCTCTCTTAAGCTGTGGCTCTCTTCCTAAATTCTTGGCATTCCTGAGCACTAGAACCATTTTCAAAAAATGCATCGTTACAGAGTAGATGTAAAAAAACCTCTCAAAGGCTGATGGTGCAGACTTGTGCAGGTAAGAAAGTGTGCATTACTGCCTATATTTCTTCTAAAGCTTTAGATTGCCATCCTTTACAGGACTGCTACTTTGCTCTGCCTCCGATAGAACTGATGTTTTGGTTTCACAGCTCTATTTCGTCTGAAAGTTGGGGAAGTGAGGACAGTCTTTTAGGCAGGCTGCAGTGTGTGCTTTTCTGTCAGCACAGAGGTATTGACAAGGAAACAAAACAAGCTGGGAAAAAGTATATGGCCCGGTTTTATTTTGTTTAAATGGGTGCTGGCTTTTATGGAGGTGCCTCTAATTAAAAGACTACACATCAGCTTAATGTGGGGCAGGAACTTACTGCCTGTATGTGCTTGTATTGCCACGCTGATTTCACTGGAGGAAGGCTTGTGAGATGCTGCAGGCAGGGAAGAAACTTTCTGTAAGGGACTCCTAGGGACTGCCTGTGTCCCAGGGCTTCCCTAGGTGGGGCTCCCCAGGGAAATGAGACTTTTGGGAACCCAGTCTCTTTCTTCCTGTCTACAGTTTGCCTACCTGTTTTGTACTCTTTCCCTCCCAAATTTCACCACTTTAGCCAAGTTTAATGGGTGAAAGTTTCCAATATACCTGAGCTTCCACATTTTTTTAACTAGACAGCTGTTTAAAGGGGAAAAGTTGTTTTAACAGCTTCTCTGTGGGGCAAGCAGCCTCATAATTAAACCCAACATTATATATCAGATACAAAACTCTTGACAGAAATCCATAACACAGGAAGCTGATTTGACTCTTCAGGAGCTGGCTCAAATTTATGGAGGATTTTTTTTTGTTGTTTATTCCACATGCAAAATTCATTTTCTAATACTAAAAAAGGGCATGGAGATGTATAGGTGGTTAAGAATACTTTGTCTTAAAATATGACTCTTACTCACATCTTAATCATCACATAAAACTGTAACATTGCCATTTTTTATCAAACCAACAGAATGCTGTCCCTCATTTCTTCTCCCTACATTATCATGTGCATAAAAAGTAATAGCTAAAACAATCTCACTTCTCACAAGTTAATGAAAACAGCACATATTCCTGGAGAGCAGACATGTTCCCTTGATTTTACAGGGGGTTTATTTTGATTGTACTGAATATGTTCAGGAGTGGTGAACAAGCTGAACATTTGATTGATGGGGGCATATGTGTGTTGGAGACACAGCTCTGGAAAGCCACACAGAAAGCGTCACAGTATCAGACCCTTCAGAAAAAATTGCCAAGTTCCCCATAAAGATTAATGGTGGTTTAGCTTTTAACACAGGGGTAATTTCTCATTAATAGGTATCAAATTAAAATTGACTTATGTCTTTAAACATGGGCAGGTTTTAGTCTTTATAGTTTACTGTACCATAATTGTGGATATTGTGTTTATTCAGTATTATGCTATTTCTTCAATTGTATTATATTTATTATTATAAAGACCTTTCTTATTATTATTGCAATAATTAGTCTATTTTAAACTGCTAAAATCTTGGCCCATCTGGGGTTTTGGGTACAGAGTACTGCAAGTTTATTATATAGCATGTGAATGAAAAGTAAAAATCCTTTTATTGGTTTTAGTGTTCTGCCTTTTAATGGCTGTCCCCTGTTTTCTTGGGAAGACAGATTTATTTTCTCTGTGCAGTTATATTTATATCACTTCCACTACATTCAGTCTTCTTTGTTTTCTTTGTCATTTTGACGCTTTGTAAACTTTTCTCATATGAAAAGCTCTTGAGGGTTTTAATGAGGCTTTTACTCTCGGAACCCTTTTTGTTTCTCCTCTATCCTATTTGAGGCAGGGTGATCAGCACTGATTGCAAAACCCAAAGCGATGGCGTGACAGCAACTTACATAACCACATTATGGAAGTCTCAGAAGTATTTCCTTTGGACCCCTCGTTGTCCAGTGTGAGGCCCAGAACAGCCCCACTAAATCCCTCCATTTCCTTTCCTGTGTTGGCTTCTGTGAGCTTATCGAGCTACAGGAGATGGAAGCAGTGCAAATTATTTCTTTATTTCTCCTAATAGAAAGGCTAGCTACAGAATCCTATAGAAAGTGAGGGTTTTTGAAGTGAAGAGAGGTATCTATGGAGAAGTATCCTTGTACCTTGTGTGCAGCAAACTGGAAGGATTCCATAAGATAGAGATGGCTGACATAGAAAGGAAGCACAGCTTGTTCTGTGGCTTGTAGACCATCTGCAAGTGACTTGCAAGAGATGAGAGGGTGCCAAATAAAAGCACAATTGTGATATAATGGAGGTATGAATCAGTCATTGGTCTACTCTTACTGGAAAAAGCATGCAAAGCCCGGGACTGTTCCTTGGGTGGTACTGGAATACTTCATTCCTTTGAAACATGTGTTTCAAGCCCTAGCTCCAGACCAGCAGCCACTTAAAACTGTCTGAAAAAAAAGCTTTTTTCCATTTAGATTGTCAAATCTTATCTTTTATTTCTGCAGATATAAAGAGGCATGTTATAGAAATATGTAATAGAAAGTCCCTGGGTCACAGTAGAGCATATCAAATTGACTTTTGCTGGAAGCAAGTGAGTTTTATTCCTGCTTGTCTCCTCTCAGTTCATCCCCCTTCTCTCATCTTTTACCTCCTCTTTTTGCCTCTCCCTGCCTTCTAACAGAAATTTCCTTCTTTTTTTTCCTTAGTCAAAATTCCACCTGGCATGGTACATTTTTCTAGTGTAAATGATCACTTTCAGCATTGAGGTGATAAAACATATTTTATGCCTTCTTGCTTGCCCAAGAGAGAACAAATAGATTTTGAAAAGCAGATGGTTGACTAGAGAGCCCTAAGGTATCACAGAGCTAACAGGTGCAGCTCCCTATTCAGACTCTGCAAAGCAAAAAAATCCTGTATCCCAGGCAAACCAGAAAAAAAGCAGGAAAAACAGCAAAAAGATGGACTTTAGAGTCCAAATACATATATATTTTAAATCATGTTTATGGTAGGTTAAAGAGGCACAGTGTATGTATGCTGGAAATAGCCATCCCTTATGAAGAACAAGGCAAGCATCACAGCTAAAGCAGAGTGCTGGAAGGTAGAGACTGCACTGAATCCCATCATGGCCATTGATGAGCTGAGCCATTTGCAAAACTCTTTTCATGTCTGTTTCCCACGCAAAAGCAGGACAGTAGCAGAGGAATAACTAATAGATCCTTCTACAGATTGTTGTGAACCCTGTATGGGAAAGATTAAGGAAAGAAAAGTGTATCCTAGTGTTGAAATGCTAGATACTGAGTCAACTCAGAGCATGTTTCTGAAATACAGAGAGTAAATTGTTGAATACCTCAAGCAAAACAACACATGTAGGTCATTAACAAAGAAAGAAAAATCATATCATCATCATTACCTGTTTCTAGTCACATCTGTGCTGTCTTAAATGTACACATTTAATATGGAGTAGACAAAGTATCTAGTCAGCCTTCCAGTGGTGAAGGAGCTATGTTTGCACTTTTTCACTTCTTCTGCAGCTATCAATAACTTCAGATGTAATTTGTATTGGGTTTTGCTCACACTGCCATAAATCCTAATTCAGAATGAAAATGAGAATATCAATGCTTCATTATTAATAACATCATTAGGCCCTGATTTTGTGATCTTAAGCTTGAGCCATCCAGCTGAAAATCCCTGGGGTGTGCTTACTGAATCCGTGCTGGGAGCACTTCATTGTTGTGGGTGCTCTTAAGCACATTTGGTCTTGGTGTAGCAGAGGACTATGAAGTGGTATCTAGAGGTCTGAAGAGTTATCCTTGCAGAAGCAAGTAACTTATACGAGTCAACAAAATAAGGTTTTTTGCATTGCTAGAGGTGGAAAAAATGGAGACACCAACTTCTTGCCTTCTAATTTGAGTACTGGAGTACTGGTCTTCTATTTCAGGGCAAAATAAAGGAAAAGAAAATCAGGAAGATACCTAATCAGAATTTTAGCTACTAGCAAGAAACAAGGAAAGGGCATATAATGAGCATGGCTCTTTTTGCCCAAGCATTAAATATTAACATCTTTAAAATCTAGATTGCAAGGAAAGTGTTTGTGTGTTTAGTCCAATTAGAAAACAGATTCATAACCATAATCACATTTTAAAATTAATGAATACAGGAATAAGAAAGTAATATAAATCAATAATCTTATGTAGAAGTTTTTCTGGGAGTTATGGAATTTGGCGCATCATGCTCTCAATTTTTCCATAAAAACATTTTTCCATTAGTCATCAGGTTGGAGCAAAGTTTATAAAAATTGGAAAAACAAGTCATGAGAGCTAAAACACATTTTGAAAAGTTAAAATGAAAAGATGAATAGGATGGAAAACTTTTTGAGGAGTTGGGAGAAAAGAAGGTAATAGGGAGATTTTTTCTGCGTTTGTTTAAAAGATGGGATCTTGCTGGAGAATTAAGTTGTAAGAATACTGTAGCCAACTGTGAATTTCTGTGATACTGTTAGAGGAAAGATTTCCTGCTTTCCTGCTCCTGTTTTCAGGCAAATTGCCTTAGTTGTCCTGGTCTTTCTGTTCCACATAATTATCAGCTGAGTTGAACGAGATCTCCTTACAGCTGTGAGTAGTAATGAGGCGTTAGCATTTCTTTGCACATCACTACTGGGATGTGACCTGTCTCCCTAGAAGGCTCACCTTTTCATTATAAAGGTGTTACTTCTTTTCTGCATGTTTAAGGCATCACTCAGGTGATACAATCCCTTCCTTCTGCAGATGTAAAAAATGCAAACAAACAGAAATTCCAGAGAGCTTCTTTAACCTTGGATGTGAAAGGTGGTCAGGGATGGAGGTTTTGGATTACTGGGGCAGGAGTTTTGAAGGAGAGAAAAAGAATGTATACATTTAGGATTGTTCTTAGCGTATTGCATAAATGATGCAGGAAATGCCACAAACATCTCCACATAGGGAGGTGTCAGAGATAGAATGACAGCAGCTATTCAAAACTCTGTTGACATCTGAAATGTAAATAAATGTAAGACAGTGATTGTGTCCTTTTGTGAAGGCATTTGTTCCTTCCATGATGATCTTCCCCCTCACACCAGTTCACCTACTCTCCTGTGATGCAGAATTCATGTGACATCATGAAATTCCAAGAAGAATAGAAATCAGACAAAAATGGATGGTTCTACAAAGGGCAGATTATCCTGTCTTTTTAGAAATAAAGGAAGTTGTGGTGTGAGTCAGTCCTCAGAAAATTATGTCAGTAGTGAGATTTATAAAAGGTGCAGAAGTACAGAAGCTCAAGTCTTGTGGAGAGGTGATATTTCATGGCAGATCTGCCTGGGATTTATGTGCTGGCAGGAGGACAGGTGTTGGGGTAGGAAGGCTTTTTATGATCAAGCAGAGTAGCTCAAAGCAGCACGGGCTTTGTGTGTGAATGATAGACAGTAGTGAGTACAGCAGAATCCTAAGGCAAGGGATGGTGAGTGGGCAAATCATAGGGGGAATTTATGCTCTATGCAGCTATGGCTCAGATGATTTGGCTATGCTTTTTCTTTTTCTCACACTTTTCCCAATTTATTTTGTATTATGTATCATGCCTGTGATTGTTTTCTCTTGTTTCTCTCCTGACATGTTTAATCCCACAGCACAGTCTAGTCTTGATGTTTTCCTTCTCCTTCAAAGAGTCCCAAGAGAGAGAAGCAAGGAAGGTAGATGTATTTGACTTTGGAAAATGATTCAATGGCACTTGCAAAGGAAATAAAATATATCACAGGGGTCTGCTGTGGGGTGTGGAGTGAAAATATTGCTTGTTCGTGACAAAGGATTGCCTTGAAGACTGCTTCAGCTTGATCAGTCTGAAACCCGTGTCTCAGTGTTTCCATTACAAAGACTTTAATGTTTCTGTTTCTTTTGGAAAAGAACTTCATCTATTTTGAAATAAATCCAAGGCTCCCCAAATGTTCTGTTTGCTTTCAGGCCCAGCACATGAGAGCTCTGCATCAGGGTCACGTTACAGAGGGGTCAGGAGAATAGTCACTCTTTGGTTCGTGAGCCAGGTTAGCCAAGGAGTCTGCATGGGACCAGCCCCATGGCAGCAGAGGACTGCAAGGACTGGGAATGTGGGGGCATTAGGGCAGCACAGCTGTCCTGCAGTGGGGGGCCATGGCTCCTCCCCAGCCCAGGGGCACCAGGGAACCTGCACAGGTGATGCTGTACTGCACTGGGCATCTGTGGGACTGTGGTAGGATGAGGAGAAATCAATGTGACTGCGTGAAACCCAATTTTTTTTTTTATATTCCATGGGACTCATCTGGTTTCCATGTAGAAGGCAGGACTTTAGGACCTGTGTTATGCACGAAGGCAGATTAATACCTGTATGATGCTCTCTTGCTTTCAGATTTGTAACTCAGTGCTAATTATTCCTTCAGTGGATCTCAGGCTGGATATGTTCACTGGAGTTGATCATTACAGAGGCTTAGTACATTAATTCAAGTTCTCAGCAAACAGTGGCTCAATATCCTCCCCAAACTCCCAGTTGCTTCCTATCCTGAAGGCATAGCTTTCTGACATGTTTTTTTTCTTTCCCTAATCCTGAGATATCCCTAATCTCTTCCATCTTCAATCCCCATTTTTCTAGTTGGCAGCAGAGAACTATTTCAGTGCATACCTATGGATTCAGTGCATTCCCAACTTATCATTTTTATATTATTAGTTTTACCTAGTGTTAAAATACTTCTACAGTTCTAATGTGTAGAAAGAAACAAAGTAAATTTACCCTCTGAAAGGGAAAATACAGCCTTTAAATTTGTGGTAGGCATCTCTGGTGGTGTATCCCTGGTGATATGGTTTAAGTTCAAGTGGTTTTTTTTTTGTTTTTCTTTCTTTAGTGTGTTTCTGTATTTGCATCAACTGCTGATGCTTTTACATTAGATTTTTTTGTTTAGATATCTTACAAAGTTTTCATTTTTAGTTTCTATTTTTCTAATTCAGCTTTTAAAAGAAATTCTAAAAAACCTCGTGTAAGATGAGCTCATGAGTGCTGCTGCCAGCTGGTAATTTCTTTGTACTTTAGGTGGGCTTTGTATTTCTCATGGGCTAGCTATTGTGGCCTGAAAAAACTTGTTATACCAATACATGAATCCAGAAAAATACAAGTAAAGGTGACCGGGGTGTCTGTATTCCTAGGTTCCTGATATGAGAAGATGCCTCATTTCTAGGAGACCACCCTCTTCCTCCTTTGTCAGCTTCAAACTGTCTCAGTTTAAGCAAGTTCGGCAGAAATGCCCAATTCCTACGGGGTTTTTTAAAACCAAAAATGAGACAGAGGCAGAAACTACTCCTGCCTTCAAGAGGGGCTGCAGTGTGCACTCCAGAGCCCAATGTGAGGGTTGTCCTTCCAGCTGGGCCAGTCATCTTTCCCAGATGGGTCTGGTGCTTCCTCCTCCCGAGCACCTGCCAGTGCCAGCCCTTCAGTGTGGAAGAGGGAGCTGGAGGAGCTGAGAGTGTTGGCCAGGGTGAAGAGCAAAAGAGGAAGAAGTGGGAGAGGGCAGTCATAACTGGGAACACTATGGATATCATGACCAGAATGTAACAAAGGAAGAGAACCCAAATCTAAAGGAAACCAAACCTCACTGATGCCCTTACTTGTGGGATAACTGGCTTAATTCACATAACCTTTTGCCTGTCACCATTTGCAGAGCCACTTCAACAAAGAAACTCTTTTTTGACATTAAAGAGGAGTTAGAGGGAAAAAGACACAAGCTCTGGTCTTCAGATAATACACATGAACTTGATAAACTGATTGTAATGTCTGTGTCTTGAATTCTTTATCTCCAAGTGAAGAATTAAAATACATGTGCTTCAGAGGGGAGCTGCGATACTTCATCCATTTGGAAATTATTTTTCTCCTTTAGGAGACAGATGCTTTACCTTTTCCATGAAAAGTTGTAAATGTTTCAGAAACAATTAATGAAACTTCCTGACATCCTCTTGGGTGAGGAAATATGATTGCTGTGGGAAAACTGAGGCAAAAATCTGTCATGTGAATATTTTATTTTAATAGTTAATGAACAGGGAAAAAAGAAAGTATTACTGTAAAACACATGAGCAAGATTGTGGAAAACTTTGGCAGAGAAGGGTTCTGAGACAAATTCTGTCTTGATTGGCATCTCTTGAAGGTCAAAGCATCTACCTAGTGCTTAAGGCACAATTAAATTTGGCTCATGGTGTAAATACAATCAGGATACTTACCTCTTAGTATACTCAATTTCAAAATGTACATGCTGAATAAGGCAGGCTTGTCGAGCAGAAGTAAATACTTTGAAAAGTGACTACAGGAAAAGATAAGCTTCCTTTGGTTTCACAACAGCAGTAGTGCCATTATTTTTTTACATAAGAGCCACCAGTCTCTTCAGTCAATGGCAAAAGAACTTCAGCAAAATGCACCACACCATCTCAAGGCATTGCTGTTTGTGTAGAAGTTAACAATTTCTGTTTAAGGATTTGGAGATTGAGACACAGAAATGTAGCAGGCCACACAGCAAATAAAGTGGCAATTGAGGAAGAAACAAACCTCAGATGCCCCAACCTTTTCCTCTCAGAATCAGAAGATCCACAGTCCTTGGAAGCATGCACATGTCCATAGACTTAAAGCTGTTTTTTTGCTCTCAGCCTCTGTGTAACCTCAGATGATCCAATTGTTTTGACTGTCATCCCAAGATCCAAGTCATTCAATCAATATTCCTAGGCAGTCTCCTTTCTTTACCATGAAAAGCACCCCCTTTTTTTTAAAAATCTCTAGTAGATTTTAGACTGAAAACACATGAAGCAACAGTTTGAGCTGCATTCACTACATGTTACTGACAGATTGTAATCATATGGATGTGTGTGTACCAGTATGTATTGAATAGGTAACGATAATATCTGTGGCAATCCCTTTCTCCTGTTAGACATTTTGACTTTTATATCAGTTCAGTTTGTAACTACATCTGTTAGTCAAGCATAATATAAATCAAGGAAAAAGTAAAAGATTCAGCTGGTTGGAAATGAAAAATTTAGGGTTAGAAAAGAGAACGACCCATAAGCATTGGATACATACTGGTACTCAATGATTATTTTAGATTTCTATTTGTTTGGCTGGTTTTGCTTTTTTTTTTTTTTTTTTTTTAGGGTAAGCATCTCAAGAGTCAGCAATTACTTTATATTCATGGAAGTCAATGAGTGGTTTACTGTGCACTTTAGCTGAAACAGACCAGTACTCCACATTGTGAAAATCTCACCTCTAAATAAAGCCAAGTTCATATGAAAATAAAAACTGAACTAGCAAGAAAAACCAAGCCTGACAACAACTGAACAACTGATACACACCTTTGCTTGTGTGTTCCTGAATAAGATACGAAAAGACAATGAACAGAAATGGGCATTATTTCATACCCAGTGAGAGTTTATGCTTTCCAGCACACGAGCCTTATTTAAAAGCTGCTTGGTTTTTAATTGTTTTGCAGCCCACCTTATCTGTGCACCCAGAGGATTTTCCTCTGGCCTTTAAAGTCCTCAAAGTTGTTGGGAATACTAGATAGAACACTCTTCTCTTTCTACTTGCTTATGCAATTCCTAACTGGTAACAAAAAGAAATAAAAGCTAATTCTGTGAGGTTCTTCTGGGAGAGGAGGGTTGATGAAGGGAGAACTTGACTTCTGAGATCAGAAATTGCAGACTAATTACCCAGCAGTGTAACAAGTTTTGGGCTGCTCAGTTGCTCTCCCTGGTAAGGGCAAATCTCCAGGACAGCATTCTCCAGTTCTTGAGTTGTCTAGTTGCCATATGTGCCTGACCCCGATTACGCAGTGGGGTTAGTTATGATAACTGAGATTTATCCTGATTTTACTTTATTTCTGTTATTCAAAGTGTGTTAAATGGCCATAGTTTCCTCAGGCACTCAAAATCTGAATGGTCCCTTAGGTGGTAGAGAGGGGAAATTCACTGGTGGTGTTCATGACAAATATGTGAACTGACCACTCCGTTATGGCCACACTGGAGTCTGGATTTTCTGATAACTGTATCAGAAGAAGGCATAAGACAAGGAGATCTGGTTACCAACTGGTCTTTAAGAATAAGAAACAGACATTTGCATTCTTTGTCCCTGAGCTGTAAATCAGGAGGGACAATCCTCACTTTGAATGCCGTGCTTATTCTCAGCATGATGTGTATGGTGAAGGAGGCATTGAAAGAAAGTATTAAGGCTAGGATAACATCAAAGAAAATGCTTCAGATTTTATTCTCGCTTCTATAGTGGATAAATTAAAACAGAATGAAACACCAGCAAACTTAAAAATAAAAGCAAATGTGTATGTGTGGACCGTGACAATTTATTCTGAAAATCAAAGTAAATTCTTTCTCCTTCCAAGCCATTGTTCTAATGACGTACTTTTCTAACAACCTAATCCTCTACCTTGCTTTCTTTGATGGGCTTCCTCAAATTCACTGGCCAGCCTATATGGTGGCTTTGAGATTTTTGGTGTCCTCTTGCTTGGTTGGCTTTCAGAGCTACACCAGATATCTCTGCTGATCTTACATTGTGCTTGGAACAGGATGTAAAGGGATGTCACTTTATTGCACCAACAATCTCAGCAGGCATTGAAAGAAAAAGTTCAAACACACCCCCACTCACAAGATGTGGTGGCGACTACAAAAATGGGAAGTAGGAGCTTTTCAGGAAGAAGGAGTCTTAAGCAGACAACCTCAGTCTACACCCTCCTTTGAATTAGAAGTCACATGGCACAGTAGCCTTTTTATGTTAAAATTTAAAAAAAGTGTCTAATCCCTTTTGTTTCCCCACTATGGCTTTGTGCTTTATTTTATTT
This sequence comes from Agelaius tricolor, assembly GCF_023055355.1. NCBI lineage: Eukaryota > Metazoa > Chordata > Aves > Passeriformes > Icteridae > Agelaius > Agelaius tricolor. Next base: position 26,594,314 of record NW_027269269.1, read on the forward strand.
TACAATAATTACACCCTGTATGGCAGTATTCTTCTAGCAGGCAAACATTGCTGCAGAATACAATCCCAAGTTCCACCAAACCATTCCCACAGTCCAGACAGGGCTGCCTCCTGCCTTGGGACACACCAAGGCAGTCACCACAGTAAATTCCATTCAGCTGGAACTAAGAGACACTTTTACCATTTGACAAAAATAAATTCAGAGAGAAACTAAATGAGTTCTCAAGTAGCAGTTGAGGTAAAATATGTGTGCATGAAAGGGGGTTAAGAGTCCAATTCTAAGTGTGTAACATAGAAGCCAATTGTAATCAACAGCTTACTTCTCACATGTTCTGTAAGGAAGCATTTAATTGTTTTCCCAGCTTTATGAGGGAAGGTGCCTGGTGATGCATTTCCCCTATGCATTCTGCCACAAGGGGTTTCCCAGGTGTTATGTGGCAAGGGGGGCTGAAGCAGGCGTTGTGCCACTGAGTTCCTCTCTGTCTTGGGTGAGTTAGTGATTCTATTTGGGTTTTGTGAGCTGAAAAGAGTAGGAAGGTTTCTGCCATAAACAACTTGTGAGAATTGTTGATACATTAGGGGACAAAGAGCATTGATCTTAGTAATGCATTTGTCTGAATAAGCACATCAGTACTTGGCACATTGTTATTAACACCTTTGTGCACTCCTTTTCTTCCTCAAAGACAATGTGCATGCATACAAATAAACCTACATTTTCAACTTTTATGTCAGTGCATGACTGTGGGGACAGAGGAGAGACATCCAGCTGTACAAATATACTAAATATGTCCCCCATTATTTGTGGCAAAATTAGTTTTTTGGACCCCACTGATTAGAACAAGACACATAGTTATTACTGAGGATATCAGCCGTAGGAAAGAAACACTGTCTCATCTTTATACCACATATCCCATTCTTTTGTCAGCTTACATTATAAATAAATAACAAAGCAATTTGACACATGCCCATTGATTAAAAATAAAAGTTGTCAGAGTGAGAGGAGAAAGACAAAAATATGAATTATTAATAACAACATTAAGCAATGCAAAAAAGATGCTTAACATGCAGGAAAGTCCCTGAAAAGTCACTTAGTGAAGGGGAAAGAAAGGACAGCAGTGAAGACCTTCCCTCCACTATTACTTTGTCTTTTCTTCGCTACTTTGGCCCTTGGAGGTCAGGGTGACATGTTAAAGAGAGGGATGATTCTGTTAATTTATGTAATCTTATTTATGTCTGGTATTTCCAACATGTACTGCATGCAAACACAGAAGTATCACATAAGGAATGGAGTTAAAGTGATTGTGTGGTGTCATGATTTGGTTTGGCCATTTTGTATTACTGGGCAATCTCCCTGGCAGTGGGTTTGAATGACCAATTGACAGCCCTGACACATCATTTGGAGAAGCTAAGGTAATTTATACTTTTTCTAAATTTTGTGTATCCCACATACCTGTGATTTAATATGCAGATATTAAGGCATACAAAAATTCTAGCAATAGTTTGTGTTCTGTACTTTGTAATGCTCCAAAGAAAAAACATAAACAGTACCCTAGTAGCTGGCTTAATTATGCATTTCTTTTCCCACCTTCTGTCGCTTATTTTGGTTACAACTATTTAAATGCTTTCATTTATCAGACCAGTTTGAATGGCTGTTGGGTATATTGACCATCCTGGCAATACTTAAGTTTCCATCTGTGAAGATCAGATTTCTTTTTTCACTGAACAGGGAAGAAAGAAAAAGTACACTGGTGAAGGGAAAAAGAGACAATTGCAACATTTTCACAAAAGCTGAAGGAAACCCCTCGGTGACAATCCTGTTTGCTGAAGAATGCTCTTGCCCTAAAGCAGGTACAGAGTGTGCTATCACAGAATAGCTAATCAGAAAGTTTTCCTGGTAGCATCAGAAGTCCATCATGGCTGAAGTCATGCTGTCTCTAGAGGGACACTTTATATTAGACTTCCTCATGGCTAGTCTGAGCATTGTGTTATTTGTAGCTGGGGAGATGACATCATCTTTAAAAAACCCCCAAACCTGCAGGAGCAGTAAGGATCCTACCCTGTGCTTATGATGTTAATGTTTTGAATTAACAAACTGTTAATGAATTCACAACATGGTCTCCCAATTATTAATTGTGTGTTAATTCTGGAAAGCTTCTCTTTATGCATCTTTGGTTCACATAAGAGCTTAGCACTTGCAGGTTCTATGGATCTCATGAAATTCAGAAGTGCTCAGAGCTTCTGAATGCCAGGGTCAAAGGCTGGCATTTAGTTAACCTGTGGTGCAGGTACCTCCATCCTCCTTTGGGCTTCCTTTGCAGTCAGCTGAAGAATATTAGGCACTTAGAGGTGTCACTTGGCTTGTCACAAAGAAAGGCATCTGAAATACTTCCTCATATAAGGGGTCACTTCTGTTCATAGGTCAGAAAGTCTGGATGAAGACTGTAAGCAGTTCAAAAATTATCTGAAATTCTTCTATGCATGTTGTCACAAGCTTAGTAAGCAAAATGAGGGAGTTGCCCTAAAGATGTTAGTCTTCACTTTTCTGTTTCTGTGTGTACAATGGGAGCACTGTGCATGTTTGGTTATACAGGTTATGAGAAGATGGACTTCTCTGGGTACATAATTATAATGATGCAACTATGTGTTAGGCTCTAAATGGTTTACATTTACATTTTATGAGCTCTTTTCAGTTCCCACATACATAATGTACGTAAAGATTAGCACTGAGTGGATATGTCTCAGCATGGGTACCTTACACTATTCCTGAATTTGGCTGAATATGAAATTATTGGTCTTAAATTATAATTGATGTAGCCTGACTCCTGTTAGTACTTCTAATCTGCTGTATCTGATCCCCATGGTTTTGATGAACATTAATTTGTGCATTAAAAGACTGAATTCAAGTCAATTTCCTTGGTTTGGAGAAGCCACACATACCAATACTTGCTTGAGAGGGCTCAAGTACAAACCAAACCAAGTGGAAGGGAGCAGCTCCTGGGACAGGACTGAGATGACAGAGAGGGAGATAGCTGCCCTTTGTCACATACCCAGAACTATAAGCTAAAGTCAGAAAAAAACCATGTAAAGAGATGCTAGCATATTGTGCTACTCTATGTTGGAAATTAGAGGCACTAATTTCTTAAACTGTTTTTGTCTACTTGCACCATACATAGCCTTATTCTAAAGTCTTGTGCTAGTGTCTGCAAGAAAATCTTTAGACAGTTGAAATTTTTTTTTCTTTGAAAAGGAGATTCTTAAGAAAGTGAGTAGGCTTTAAAATTCAGCAAGGCAGGTTAAGACAACCTTTGGTAAAGAATTTTAAAAATCCAGGAGAAAGCACTTTCATAATACCATAATGGTACTTTTCATCAGCCTTACTACACCCATGTGCAGTATTTCAGCTCTGTAAACTGAAGCTTATTTATGCTAAATGATTTGCCCAATACCTTATCATGGGTAAGTGGCAGGCCAGAAATGGAACCCAGGAGTCCTAATTTGATTTCTTGTTGAATTCAGAGACAGTATAATGCCCCTGAAAGAAAAACACTGAAGAATTCAACAGGAGCCCTCTGCTTGAGGAGTCTCTCATTTCAATAAGCGTGTGGTTATAGCATGTCTGTGCTCCAACCGAGGTCCCCGAGGCTGCTTCCAATCCAAACCCATGTCTCCTCTGTCAGTGCCCATTGCCCTGCTGAGTGCTTCAGTGCTCTGAACCAAAAGTCTTGTTCTTAATGGCCATACTGGGGAAAATACAGCCATGGAAAAGTGTCACCACTGCCAGCGAAAAAAGCAAGTACGGGTGAAATAAAAAGAAGCTGTAGAGTCATAAGAATATAGATTGCACTTTGAATGCTTCTACCACTGTTGGGCTTCTTATTTTAGAGTAGTGAAGATGAGATGGCAGATGATATTATTTATCTTCAAATCCCTGTCTAATCATATTTACCAACTCTGTGAGATCTTGAATAAATATGGATAAGTCTCTGTGTTTTTAAATTCATATTTTGAAATTTGACAATGCATTGTGTGAGCTTTACAGGGAGGTATTTCTGGTTTGCGAGAGAAGCCTCTTCATGTCAGCTTGTCTTCTTGGTAGCTTTCACAGTGTGTGAAGAAGGAAGGTAAGAACTAGGGCAAATAGTACCTTCTTCCTGCAGCATTTGGGCAAACATTTGAAATCAGTGGTTAAATCTGTGGGCTGGTGAAAGAGACTAGTGTAGACTCTGGATCTAGTCTGGAAAATTCAATCACGTAATCTTGAAAAGAAAATTCAAGAGTCAGGGGAAATGCAGTCCAACACAATTTGTTCAGTTAGGACTTTGTGAATTCCTGTCGGGATTGACCTCAGTGTATTTATAAAACTTAAAAGGGATGTTCTTTCTTACAATTCCAAATTTTCCCTTGTTCAGAGGAAATTTTGCATACATTACAGCCAGTTTAATTTGTAGAGACAAAGTATGAATTTTCTCAACTATGACTTGGAGGACATAACATAGAGTTTTGTGAGCAGAGTTTTTCATTAATGTCTTTTTTTATGTTTAGCTGGAGACAGAAGCGATCTGACTTTATTATTACATTTTTACTGAGGATAAGAAGTTCTGAAAGTAGATGGAAAGGTAGCTATGCACTGGGCGCACCATAAAGGCTCAAGTGTGGGTGTTTGTTAAAATGTGAGATGCTGTAGGATACACCACCTGGCCTTCAGCTGCTTTTACCAAAAGACATTTATCTCAGAAGTGCTAAGTCCTATCTGCTAGCCATGGCCAGACATGATTAAATCAAAGTGCTCTTCTGATGGCACTTGAAAACTATGTTTAAGCAAATGCTTTGAGCCCTGTCCCCCAAACTTTACATACGTGAAACCACATCTAGGGTATGATTTATTGATGATAATCCTACCATAGAGTGTTTTAGGACAAATCCTTCTAAAGCAGTTATTAGATGAAATGTTGGATTCTGTTAAAAGGGTGTATAATATAAAGAATACTTGATTTCATTAATGCTGGTTTGATAACATCAGTTGCCCTCTGGCAATTTAGGTGAGCCCACAGGCCAAGATTTTTACCTTTAAGTGCTCTTTCTACCTGTACCATGTACTGAGGGTGTGATGGGCACTTAAGAATAATTAGCATGTGGTTTATACCTGACAGTATAAAAGCTCCCTCAGCACATTTGCTGAGTCATGAATATGACTTGGGTTCCCAGATTGGCATGAGTTCATGCCTACTGGTCATAGAAAAGTTTATTGGAAGTGGAACTGTTTTGCTTAACCTCTGTATTAAAAAAAAAAATCAAACAAATATCAAACAAAAGTGAAAAACAATTTGCATCCCTATTACTGAAATCTGTGCAGGATATGAGAGGGAAGTATTAAATATCTGCAGTTTGGTAAAATCTGAAGCACAAAGGAAAAATATGTATAATCTGAAGTTACTCAGGGTGGATAGCATATGTTTTAAACAGTTGGATTAAAAATCTAGATAGTGTATAGCGTGAGTTGATCTTGTCCTAGTCTGTGGGCATTATTTTTTCTAAGCTAGGAACATAAGGTTATATATCAACTAAGCAGATATGATCAGTCTGATCTGCTGGGTCTTCTTTTTGAAAACATAATCCTTATTAAAAGCAACATTGTGAAGTTTGAACCTTTTTCTTCCACTTCAGGCACAGATATTTTCTGCAACTATTTTTTTACTGTAAAAATAATCTTTTGCAAACTCTTTTCTCAGACTTTATTCTAGCAAAGCTCCCATTGACTTCAGTCTCTTTACCTAAGTAGAAACCAAATCAAAAGTTAGCAAAGTATTTCAGGATTATGAGCTCTATTTAGAGGGACTTGAAGTCATAAATTTATTTGGTGATGAAATCTGAGGAGCTTTTGAATATGGTCAGTCCTGTTTTAACCTTTTACAGAAACCTATATGTTGTTGACAATCATCACTGACAGGTTTCTTTCATGAAATTCCATCCTAGAACCAAACTTAGAAATTATCAAGGTCATTTTGTTTCTTTTATTCTCCAGTTTTTTTTTAGTCTTCCACAATGGGCAGTCTTATGTGTTGCCTGTCAGAATCGCAGAGGAGAGAGGGAATATAAACCTACCTAATGATCATGAGTGGAATAAGAAACTGTTATCCTGGGAAATTTGATTTTGATTTAGGAAGCCGCAATCTGTGCATTTTCTTTCTTTGATAGTTCTGTTTTTCATATGCTCTACCTTGGTGAAAGCAAAGTTTATGATCTCTGCTTACTCTGACAGATTTATTTTGATTGTACTAAGTGCTTGGTGAGTTTGGGGAAGACATCATTACTTAGTGTTTTTACTTAGTGTTTTGTCTTCTGGTTAAAGCTTGGTTTGGGAGGTAGAAAAATGAGGATCACATCTCCAGCTATCATCCAGGGTCATTAAGTGGATGCCATCTAACTATTTCCAGTGCACAGGTGCTGGTAGCATTGATTAATTCATGATCACAAAGTGCTTTGGTCTACTGGCATAGAAAGCAGAATAGAAGTGCAAAGTGTTATTAATGGAATGACTGCTTGACATACTTAATATATGTTGTTAAATATCTTTTGAGGCTAGATACATTATGAGTCTGAGTGACTCGACTGAAAGTAGTTATGACTATTTCTTTAATTAAGATAAACAGATCCTTACTGAGTGCATCACAGTTTCAACCCTCATGGTAACCTCCTGGTTAGGATTATGGGTTGATTTGGTTCATTTTACTAAACATATGGCCTAGGAACTGGGTGCTGGCAGCATCTTTAGAGTTTGGGGAAAAACTTTTTGTGTTGGTGGCTGGGAATTTCTCTTCCTCTCCTGACTAGTTTTATCCAAGCTTTCAGCTGTGATTTCATTTCAAAAAACATGCTGCAAGACATGTACTTCTCCCTTTTCCAGGTGGAAGAAATTTGTAGTTGTTTAGGAACTCTGTAAAGCATAACATTAATTCTGGTTGTGTTTACACTGGGAGAAATCTTACCCTGGTTTATGTTAATATGAAATTTACCACTGTTACTAAAGCCAGGATTTGGCATGTAAGAGTCCTTTCCTGTTTAGTGGGAAGCACTTGCTGATTGACCACTTTGTGAAGTCATGGACGTGTTACGCTATCCAACTTTTCTCCAGAGCAACACACAACTACAAGGCTCTTTTTGTGAAATTTCAGTGTTTACGCATGATGTGAAAACCAGAAGGACGTGCACACCTAGATTAATGTTTCACTTTGCTGGCAGTGGTTGCAGTTTTACTGAAAGTGTCATAATAGCTGATGTTTTTCTTAAAGATTGTACTCTTGAAGTAAACAGATAATGTCACGCTCTTTGTTTTTTGTTTATAAAATAAGTTTCTAGTCCTCGTGATTGGAGGGAAGATACTGAATTTATGATCAAAGCATAATACAAAGACTCCGAAATGAAAAAATATAAATATAAAGGCTGGTGCTTATTTGATTCTTTAATAATATTTTTAAAACTTTAGAATTTTCAGAGGAAAAATGGGGAAAATTCTGAAAGGCAGGAGGGAACCAGCATGAGCTCAGGATCCGCAGTAGTTCATTTGCATTTTGTTTTCAGCTTGGTCTGAGGAATAGTTTAGTGGTCTGAATACTAGCTTTGAAATCCCTATGCAAGTTGAATCTGTATCTACAGTATCAGCAGCAGGACTAGGAATAAAATTCACACCTTCACACCTCTACAAAGAACAAGTATAGCAGTGAGAATTTATTGAATATTTAGCTAGCCATTTAAACAAAGATTACTGAGACTGTTCTGTCTGGTATTACTTATCTGTGTCTTTATTAGCTGACCAAGAAATGCACGGTTTGTTATTCATCTGTGTGATGTTTCTCTGCCTCTGCCTGCTTGCTTGGCTAGATTTCCTCTTCTCTCCCCACCTGTAAGTGTTTGGGCAGAGAAATTACTTACTTAAAACAAATTTCCAAGGTATTTTTTGATATTCTGCTGGTTTAATTCCTTAAATTAGGATCATCACTGTTAGTAAATGTTGTGTGGCTATACACGCTAGTCATTAGAATTGCAATGGGAATTGCTGGGTGGAATTATAAGTTCTTTATTGTGTGGGAATCAGAGTTCATGATACTGAGGGTCTTCTGTGACTCCAAGAGCTGTGAAATAGCTTTCAAGACTTAAAATGAATGGTTATGAATTATTTGGCTTTTTTCTCTGTAAATTCCATCACAAAAATAACAATAACAATAAAACTGCAAATAAAATACTTCGTTTGCCTAGGAAATTGTTTAGTTTGTTATTTGGATTGTAGTACTACCCAGTCCCCAAACAGAATTAGGGTCTGTCTCTAATAAACGCTTGGGTAGAAATTAAGAGAGTGCTCCTGCTTTAGATCTTCATAATCTACATCAGAGATTCGTACAAATGAGAAGAAAAATTGCTATAGGCAAAATAGCAAAGGACATTTTGGCAATTATCCTTTTGTACAGTTGGGCCAAGTAATTCTGAATTGTATAGAATGTGGTGGGGACAGGACTGTTCTGTGGATGAAACAAAACAGTGTAAATTATGACTTTTTTTTTTTCAAGACTAAAAATTTTAAAGAAACTATGCTGAGAATTGACTTCAGATAGAATACTTTTGATTTTCAACTTCTTTCCACAAAAAAATTCTTTCACTTTCCAGTAAAAGTATTTGTCTTTCAAAAACCTCATCCAGCTGCAAGTAAAATTTTTATTGATGTTTTCACAAATACACTTCTTTTTTTATCAGCCTTTGTTGGGGAAAAGTTGGAACCTAGTAATAGTGGCCTTTGGGACATCAGGTTTTGTGACTGCCATGCCTTGAAAACTTGTTGAAAGGAGTCTAAAAAATGTATATGATTTCCTAAAGGCAAGTGCCTTTAGGAAAGGCACTCCTAATACACTTTTGGAATCTCCCATACACTTTTGGAATCTCTTGGGATTCTTACCAGGGTATTCTCCATAGAGTGTAATTCAAAACAGCATTGACTGCAAGAGATTTTAGGTAGAGAGTATGTCCAGAATTGTAAGTCAATTCCTAACTGTACTTTGTTGATGGGAAGGAGAAGTAGTGTTTTTCTTTGTCTTACCTTGATTTTTCTGTTTCTTAAAGATAATGATTTCTTGCAGTAGAAAAAAAAAAAGATATCCATTGCTTTTCCCTGCCTTACTTCTACTTGTAGAAATTCTCCTTCCTCTAGTGAGAAATCAGGGCAGGTGCCAGGAGTGCTGCTTCCCCAGCCAGCAGCATAAGGAAACTGTCTGGCTGTACTGAGAAAGTTTTCCCAGCTCTGTGTTTATTAGCCTTGTGAGGAGAAGCAGGAGCATTGAAAGCTTTTTGGAAACTTATGAGAAAAAAAACCCAAAACATTAGCTGGCATTTTATGTTAGGGATTTTATACAATACTGACAAAAAACTGAATTCTTAAGACTCTATTTTCATCCAGTAAATCTTTGGAGTGCCTTGAACGCTTGGAACTTCTTTTGCTAGACCACTTTAGAGCAGCTAAAAAGCTATTGTATGTAAAATTTTTACTATTTTGTTTCTGACAATCAGGTGGGTTTTCCTGGACCCTGAAGAATAAATTTAAAGGTACAGAGAAAATTGTAAGTCTGTAGACTACAGACAGTAGATACATAGCAGTTTAGGGTGGGGGCAGGGTTATAGGTTAGCTGGTCTTAAATGGAAATCTTTGTACTGCCACAGAAAGCCAAAGGACACTGTAATATTTATTTGGACTTCCCTCCAAATAAAAATAAAATAAAGGAAATAGTGAGACTTGGCAAATAGATCTTGACCTTATGCTATTTTTACAAGTCAGACAGATGTGCAGTCTCTGATAAGCTGGTACCCAGGATGAGCTATCAAATCAGAAATCTGTGGAGTCACTCTTCAAATCCCAGCACTAATCGCAATGATAAAGAGCTACCTTTCGATTAATCCTGTCCTGGACTTTAGATGAGAGATACTGCAGTTTAATTACTGAGTGAAATCCACTTTGTCTGATCTGCCAGTCTGCACTGTAATGTCATAATATAATCAGCCTCACCCCTGTCTGAAGCTCTAGGGCTGTGAAGTCCAAGGACTTGTTTGATTGGAAGAAATAAAACGATGTTCAAACAACCACCAGCCACAGGGCTGTAATTACCAAAATCTTGTTTGCATCTGTCTGTCATTTTCACCATTGGTTTTTTTATGACATGAAGAAGCAAGGAGAGATCATGGTGGATAAGAACAGTAACCTGACAGGTGACAAATCAAGATGTGAGATGGTTTTCTTGTAGAAAATAATCATTGTAAAATATTCAGGCTAATTAAACTGGGTCTCTTTTTTACATATTTCCCATCAGCTTTGGTGACACATGCTGGTTCAAGCAAAGCTTAGCCATCGGTATTGTCATTTCATAATTAAAACCTGTAACTGAGCTGGGAGTGCCTCCACCAGAGGTTCCAGCGCAGGGATGGAGTCGCGTGAGTGTGAGAAATCAAATTTCTACTCGTGTGAGAAAGGCAGCAGGTCTGCCACAGTAGGAGGTGTTTTCTCTCACCCCTCTTAGCAGATTTAGCCGTGATTTGGAGGGAGTGTTCCTTCGCACAAAGAGAGAGGCCATGGCTTGCTCTAACATATTACATAGCATGCCCAGCACTGGTGCATGGCTCCCCCCCCACCAGCTCTGTGGCAGCTCATTGCACCAACTCACACTGAAAGCAGTGGGAGAAATTAGGATGCTCCTGATCTTTTGATGTCAGGCCTTCTTCCCTCCACCTCTTTTATTAAGGGTGCAACCAGGGATCATTGGTAGAATTTCTTTTTAATGTACCATAGAGACTGTTGTTCTGGAAAAGTTCATTACCTTTTCCAGGCTCGTTTGATAGAGCTGACTGAACAGCGGTGCCTTCCTCTCACTTCTGACCTCGGCAGAGCTGGATTGTTAGCAAGAGGTGAAGAGATCCAAAGTTTTGAATAAATGTTTTGTTTAGTTATCTTTCTGGCCATGTGAGGGAGGTTGCAGTTGTGGTGTGGAAAGAATAGCTGACAAAGCTCTCAAAAATGGTTTGTTCTCAAGTTATTGCTAAACATAGATGCTCATGGCCAGAAAAGGGAACACACCTTTTATCTAGCTCCACCCTATAGAGACAGCACTCCTAACCTGTGGTTGGGTTAAGCGTGGTTGGATGTGCTGACATCTTTTCATTGCTTAGGTTTTCTTCCCCCAACCAAATCCTCATTTATCTTACAGTATTTTCTTATAATTTCGTCTTCTCTGCTTTTCCCTTTGCACCTTCTTTGTCTTGTGGCCATTTCCACACAGATCTTCCTTTTTCTTCTTACAAGATCTAGTGACTCAACTCCTTACCATCTCAGTTGCACTTTGAACTCTCTATTCCACCCATCTAGAATGGAGTTCTTACATTGTCACTTTCTCCCAGCTCTTCTGCCCTAAAAGCACTCCCAGTTTCCCTTTGTTTTTTATAGAATGAGCTGGTGGATTATTGTGAATCACAACTGGAGTTTGACAATAATCCCTGTGCTGCTTCCTCCTCACAGAATGGGCTCGTTCAGCACTTCTACTGGCAGGGTCCAAGCACAGGGTGAGATGAATGCTCTCTGGGTGTCCTGGAGCTCTAGCCTGCAGGTAGATTTCTGTGCATAGACCAGTTCTCTGTACTGCAAAATCAGAGCAATGTCTTGGGGCAGAGACTGGGGGTGAGGAAGTATAGCAGACAGCAGTTGTTAGCTCTATGTGTCTGTGCCTTAAACTTGCAGCACATTTACTTTCTTCCTCTTCCTTTTGTAGCCTGTGGCTGACAGCAATGCCTGGCATTGCCTGTCAGCAGGGATGGCATGCAGGGTGTTTTGCAATGGAAATCTGGCTTTAAACATAACTGGGTTTGTCACTACTGTTTTAACTTCTGAATGGTATTTAATCATTACAGTCTGCAGATTCCATTCCATCAGGATCTATCCGGAGGAGGCTGTCTAGAGAATCTTCTCTGAAGCAGCTCTGACCAGCAGCAATGGCCCCAGCGCTCTGTGTGCTTCCACCCTCCGTCTAATCCTTTCTGTTAGAAACAGAAATGTCAGAAGGAAGATGTGCACAGCTTCTTTTAAATCTCAAGAGTATTTTTCAGCATGAAGAAGTCCATTTAGTTACATAGTCTTGCAACAACCACTGGTGTCTTTCTTCCCAAGAGAAAAGTATCAGGGAAATGTGAACAATAGTTGTATGGCCAGTTGCTACAGGAATTATTTCTTTTCCAAATGCGAACATAAAGGGGGGCATAGGGTAGCATATAACAGTACCTAAGAAGAAAGGAACAAATTAGTCTATATTGATCAGAATAAATTATGTTAGTTTCTAAGAGAAAAAAGATACATGCAGGTGGAATACAAGTTTAGTGTGAAAACACCTTGTTACAATATACAGTGATGTGAAATTCCCATCTTTCTAAGGACCTCAGTTCATACCCAGGTGTTTGGTGTGCTTACAGACACAAAGATGGGGCATCCTTAATGTAATGGCTCTCACAAGCTTTGGTGTGGGGAGTTTTGTGTGTATGATGCTGTACTGCAGCCCAGCTATACCTTTGGGGCTCTCTACAGAGATGTGGCACAGGTTCTGGGGTAGCTTTAGACTACCACCACATTCTTTGGACTGACGTAGGAACTTGTCAGAAGACCCAACTCAAAATGTTCATGGCTGTATAGATTATTTTAGTCCCTTACGTGCTCTAGAAAAGTGAATTTCTCTTCTCTTTATCATTCAGTGATATGTGTAGGTTTGTTTTCTTAGATACCATGGCATCTTCTGCAAAACTATGGTGCTGTTAGCCATAGTATTGTGTGAAATTAATGATTTTTGCTGAGCAAAATCAAAGCAGCAATGATCCATAGTTAGAGGACATAGCATAGATAGGAGGAGACTAGGGGAGAAAGAGGAGCAGCAGGCAGAGGAGTGATCTGAAGATTGGAGAGGAAAAGCAGAAGACTCAAATCCCATCCTTCATCACCCATGATGCTGTCTGTTCATATTTACTCCTTAGCCCTCATACTGCTTGCTCACGCATAGTTTTGTGCCAATGCTCATATTAGCCCCACAGCTTAGGCTGAGCTCCACATGCACATGGCTCACTATGACATTTTCACAAGTACTTTGAAGTGTTATCAACACGTTTCTAGATCCCACATGGCACAACCAAAACCTGTTGGAAGTAGAGTAAGACTTGTTTATACTGGGAGCAGTTCCATTCAGGTGCGTGAAACAAATCCAACTCATGGACAATCAGGAACTAGAGTGAATCTCAAGTCTGTTCCTCAGATGTGTGCAAAGTACTGGGAAGTAACTACTTTTCTAATTGAAAATGATAGAATCATAGAATCACTGAGGTTGGAAGACTCCTCCAAGATCAAGTCCAACCTTTGACCAAACACCACCATGTCAAATAGACCTTGGCACTAAGTACCACATTCAGTCATTTCTTGAACATTTCCAGGGATGGTGACTCCACCACTTACTTGGTCAGCCTGTTCCAAGGCTTAGCCACCCTTTAAGTGAAGAAATTCTTCCTGATGGCCAATCTGAACCCTCCCTGGCACAAGCTTGAGGCCATTTCCTCATGTGTTGCTACTTGCATGTGAGAAGAGGCTGCCCCCCACCTTGCTACAACCTCCTTTCAGGTAGCTGTAGAGAGCATTAAGGTGTTTCCTGAGCCTCCTTTGCTCCAGAAAAATTTCACCATGCTGCTGATGGGAGCACTTCATCATATCACCCTCTTTTCTCTTTAGCAGAAAGACTTCAATGTAGAGAGCTTTCTGGTCACTTCTGGTGACGTAGAGATTGAAAACTTTGGGGGTCTAGATCTGAAGGTACTTCACCAAGTTGTTGCTTTTTCTTTTAGCATTTGAGAGTTTGAGACCTGGTATTTCTGTCTCAATGAAGAAAATTCTTATCCACTGGCCAGCCTTAATTAAACTTACCCTCTCCTCAAAAGCAAGCCTGATGGGCAGCTCACTCTTCTCTTTGTCTAAGCAGGTCACTTTGTGCACCAGAGAGAGGGGTGCTAAAAGGGTCCCAAGGAAGGAGGTGAGCCAGATGTCTGCTCAGCATAGAGAAGGTAAAGCATACCCCAGAACTGCACAGAGTGGCTCCTCATCCATTTACTAATGAGCACCTTGCTGACATCAGCCAGCCTTGTGTGTCCATCAGCCAGGTCACCCTGGTATTCATCAGAAGGTGGGGCTCTGTTTATATTGCAGGTTGTGCTTGCCCCACTTTTTAAATGGAATGGAATTGAAGCCTTCACAATTGTGCGAGAGTCAGAGGAGAGTTAATATTTTTGGTCTCCAGTCCTGCCAATGCTGTTAACAATGTTTTAAGGGCAGAAGGCAACTGCTAATTGTGATGTAACTTGAATGATTTCATCGCTTCACTCCTCTCACCCTACTGGGACATTCATCAACTCTTCCTGGTCACTGTTGACCTGGGATGCCAGAAATCTGGCAATCTCAAATCACAGCTGAGCCAACCTCGACCTGATTTATCCACTCTGGTCTGTTTCTGTAAATGTTTGGGGTTTTTTTATACAGCTATATGCAGAGTAATCTGAGGCTTAGAACTGTGTGGAGACTCCTGATTTTGTTGTGTTTTAGAATTTTTTCTTTTCCACACAGTAAAACAATATCATGTCAAGGGTGAGGAGAAACCTCATTTTAGCATCTTGTTGCCAATCCCCCAAGTTACACATTTTTCCCTAAGCCCACTTATCTCGTAAATAAAAATAAATATAAAATAAAATACCCTTTTAGGAATAGTTATCAGTTATGGACTCTTTCTCCCTTTCAGCATAAAGAGTAGTTGAGAAACTAGGGGCAGCTTACTTGACTATCAGAGCCTCTATTGAATTCATCCACAGGTCTAAAGAGATCAAAATTGTTTGACCCTATCTGTTGCCAGTCTGAAAAGAGAAATCCCTTAAGCTTTCTCCTTTCTTGTCATGTACTGTCTCCCTTTGTCAGTTCACGTCCAAGGTGATTTTCTTAGGGATAGCAGGATCCCTAGCAATATCTATCTTTATAAAGCCTTCAACGAGAGAGCAAGAGACTGAGCAGGAGGGTGTGGGGAGAAGGGTGAAGTATACTGCGTGAGTATCTGACCCTGGAGTACCTTCTGCTGTCTCTGAGAACCACAACCTTATCGAGAAGCACACTTGTGGCTTCTGTGGCAAAGGATGACAACAAAAGCAATGTTGTCCACCACAATGACTATTCAGAATGGAAGCCTGGATTTTAAAACAAATGCATTTGGAGCATAGATGTGGAAAGGAGGAGAAGCACAAGTGTTGCTTATTGGGGGCCCTGCAGACAGAAAATTATTGTGTTTCTAACGCTATTGATTTTTTGCAGCAGCTGATATTTCAATCTGAGTGCAGCATGTCTGAGCGTCTACGCACACTGTCAAGAAGAAATATGATAGTGTCTTAAAAGATTAATAATATCACTGGTCCTCAGGAGGCCTGTCTTAATTCACTGGCCTGTTCCTTGGCATGTACTGTAATTTATCTAGTCTGATTTGAATAGCAAATGGCAATCGGCTGCCATTAGGGAAATAGGCATCAGTCTTATTGATCCAGGATGGGCTGGATTTTATTTAAGGAGAGCTGCAAAATGTTATTAACTTCCGGATGAGAGGCTGGAGGTGGAGAATTTTTTGCAGTGTTCCAAGGCAGGGTGAATTACACTGAATCCTAAAAGTCCTGAAATAGATAATGGGAGGGGGGTGAACAACTGCTACCACTTTGTTTTCAAAGACACCAGTTATTTCCAGCACTACTGTTCTCTTTCCTGGGCTCTCTGTCTGTCTGTGTGACTGACTTAGTTGTCTTTGTTGGAGGCAAGGGTGCTAACATTTGGGGAGAAGAAAAAGGGATGGATGATCTTCCTCTTGGTTCAGATAAAGCTGGAATTGACTCTTCACTGTGACACATGAATTGTGGGTTTTCCAGGCCCCTCAGTATGCTTCACAAGAGCTCTGCAGTTTAACCTCCTCGTGGGGAATATGTAATCCTTGCTGATGCTCTGCTTTATGTGTGTTTGGAATGACCACCAGTGCTTCCTGAGGGGAGCAGCTGATGTGGCTAGAAGGGAGGTGATACTGCATTGGCTGTAAACGTCCTGTCCTGGATCCCTTTTCATACCAGTTCTTGCCAGCAGTCACCATGAAGAATAAAAAGAGGTTTTGGATAATATTTAGGTGCTCCAAATCCAGCTTTATTTTTCAGTGGATAATGTTGTTAAGTGTCATGCTGAGCTATGGATGTGAGGAAGTTTGATGCAGTTTCAGTCTCTACACTTACACAGAAACAAAATCTAATGGCAGTATTGGGAGTCTGAAAACTAAAGCCTTTTTTTATAAAACTAATCATAAAGAAGTAAAATCACAGCAAATACTTTGGGAAATTTCCAGTCTCATGGTGTGCCACTGTGGGATAACCTCCCCAGGGAAGAGGTGGGAGCCCAGTTATTTGGCGCTCTCTAAAGTAAGACTAGATAGATCATCAGGAAAAATAGCATAAGGAATACCCCAGCTCAGGTGGGAGGAGGGACTAAATGATTAAATACCACAGGTCTCTCCAGCTTTAATCGCTGTAACTCTTTGATACATCAGACTCTCCCAGCAGGAATCACTAAAAAGAAAGATCCAGGAGTGCTGTCTATTAAAAGCTCAGAGCCACTTCCGCTTCATCAGGAGACACTGTAAGGAGCAGTGGAGGAGTGTGGAACGCAGGGGGAGTTCAAAGCTCCCCTCCAGTCCCACTCTTCCTGGGAAGCCGGCTCCTCAGGGAGCAGTGTGGGAATGGTGGCTCCGGGGAGCTCGCAGGCTGTCCTGCACCAGGCTCCCTGCAGGAGGCACTGGGAGGACTGGGCTGGGGTTGCTCTTTCGGGAGGTGGGAAGCATGCAGTGGAGAAAGGTTTGGGTAAGGGACGGTGCTCTGGTCACTGTTGGCTTTTTACCTTTGTGAGATACAAGCAGTGTTACCTTTGAGAAGATTCTTGACGCTCACAAGAAGATCTTACTGACCGACATCTTTTTCCAACAGTATTCACAATAAAGAGGAAAGTGCAGTAACATTTCAGAGAAGTAGCTTCTTGTTACTTGCATTCATTTTGTACCTTAAACATGGGGTTAGAGAAGAAAGCTCTACAGGAAATGACCACGAACAAAAGCAATAAAATAAATTGAAACTGACTTTGGGGCTTTTTTGAGCAGTGGTAATTGCTATACATTGTGATGTTTGCATAAGAAATTAGTTAATGTGTAAGAGAATGACATGTGATATATTTTATTTGCCTGATGACTGTAGTCTCTGAGTGAATGACTTATTAAGGTTAATAAAAAAATTTGCTTGTGACTTGTAATAATTCGATTGCTAGAATTTAACGTTCCCTTATGCACAGTTGCCTAAAGGGGGGAAACTAAATTATACATACGTTCTAATGACCGGCTGGCTGTGCTTTTATTTATTCCTTAATAGCGGTTTGAGAACAAACAATGTGTTCTAAATTGTTGGTCTGTCTGTCTTTCTGCCTGCCTGGGCAGGAACGTTATGGCTTTCTTAATTCTCCTGTGTGATTTATCATCCCCAATTCATTGTTTTGCATAACTCTGCTCCAAATGAAGAAATGTCATTATTTTGCAGTGAAAAAGTTGTCATTTGCATAATGCCTGCCATTAATTATTGTGAGACTAATGCAGTTGTTGATATTTTTAGGGCACAGTGGTACATCCTGCACCTTGTATAATGTCATTCTGAAAACATGGGTAGTTAATAGGTGCCACAACACTGCACAAATGCAAGAAAGGAGGAGAAGAAGAAGAGGAAGGGCACATAATGGAGCAGTCTATGATCTTTATTTAGATTTTTCTTTTCCTGAAATACATATTGAGAGATGACTATAAACAGAAGCAAAGGCTAGGAAGCTGTGACACCTGAGAAAATGAGGAAATGTAGAATCAGAAATGTTCCTTTCTACATATGTTAGTCAAGGTAGACCTAAATAAAACTCTCTCATGCTGATGTTCCTTGGAATTGAGAAAACTCCTGGCAGTAGTTAATGACTATTATCCCATAACTGGCAGTTCTTCTTCTCAGAAGAGTCATTTGTTATTTGTTTTAGTCCCTTGTTTATTTTTACAATGGAGTTATTTTATGATTCTTTTTCAAACATATAAAGAGAAAAGGGCAGCTTTCGTGCAACAAACTTCTGCCCCATGATGGTGGGCAGTTTCTGAGCCTGTGGTTGTGATTGTATGCTAATGGGAAGAAATTTCTTCAGAAGACCATTAAACATCAACAGATCCTAGGTCTTTTGATATCTTTACTAAAAAATAAGAAGCTCTACATCCCTTTGCCATTCTACAGGTCTACTATGTCCTTTCTCTGTTTGCTGATGTATCTTAAAATGCCAGAAGGAGAAAACATGGCCATTTAGTCCTCAGATCCTGAGATTCACTGCTTCCAGAGGGATGTAGTTTTCTGCCATTAGAATTAAAACAACAACAAAGAAAATTAAACCACAAAAGTTCAAATAATGCTGAGAGTCTAACTGAAACCCACAAAGGGCAGGAAATTCATCTCCAAATATTGCCAGTCTGTCCTCAGCTCACCCTATTGTCACAGAGAACTGAAAGTTGTTCCTACAGTGTGTGATCTTACAGACCACAAATGCTGCAATATGTAGGCACAATAGGGAGCACAATAGAGGAACAGACACTGAGCTTTATTCTCAGTTTCTTGGATGTGGTAGGTGTGAGACAGACCCTTAAGGTAGCAGAACATAAAGCTATTTTTAATGTGTTTTCATGCACTTTGAACACAAAGTGCAGTATATAAAGAGTGTTTCATAAAGTTGTCATTCCTAGTTACAAACTATGCCACAACTATAAGTTGCAATCTTTAACATTACAGAAACAGTCCATGTGTCAGTGGTTGATTTCTTACATCCATATCACTGCCCCTGCTTGAGACTTTTTAGAAAAATACAATTTTAAATACCTAATGCTGGCAAGAATCCTAGAGAGTGCAAATCAGAGGGAGAAATTTCTGTATAAGATTGTAACAACAGAACGTCATAACTTCACTCTTCATTGTGCCAATGATCTGAATGCCTCCAAGGGCTTTGCAAATCTTGCAGCAATGTATCCTTTGAGACACTTTTTCTAATTCACAGGATTAGAGAGATGGTGTGGTAGGAAGGAGGTCCCTGTCCATGGTATCCCACCCCCACTGGAGAAGTCTATGCTACAAATGAGCTGCAGATCTGATGGAAGAGCAAGAATTCTTGGAGTGCTCCTTCTGTAAGATGAGTTCAGGAGATGCTCAGCACCCCTCAGAATGAATAGATCTTGGATACAGGCTCCCTGTGTGGCCACAAAAAAATTCACATAATTTCCCTCATAATTTTCATCAATGAGGAATTAAAATAATTCCAGACATCTGAGGGTACATTGTGAGGATTAATTCAGCAAGATTGTTGAGATATTCAGAGGCTATATTGATGAGTACCACAGAAAATCCAGAAACAAAACCCCATCTTATTTCATGCAAGACTTGGATGCCACTCAGTAAACAAGGCTTGGGGCCACACACTGAACAGAGAGGATAAAAAAAAGAGTATTTGAATTAGTCTCATTCCCTGGATGCTATCCATTATACAGAACACAAAATATACAATCATAACATGGAAGATTGTATTGTAACACTACAGCTGTTGTGACAGACTTCATTTTGATATTTTCATACTTTTGCGTGCTTTGCTCTGTGACCTGAATGTTTTTGCTTGGTTTTAAAAGGCATTTTTGAGCATAACAGGCACAATAGAATAAGTGCAGCTCCCACACAAATCACTCCATAGTGTGAATGCTGAACAGCCATTAGAACCAAAGGGGGTATCATCACTGGTAATTTCATAAGTTTGGTGGTTTTCATCTCAGAAATGAATATCACCTACTGGAATCTCATCTAGTTAGGAAAATATGTTGTATCTCTATATCACAAGTCTCCCAAAAGAATATCTTGTTCTCCAAACATTTCTCTGTTTCACTCTTAACATTTTGTCCTTAACATACACTTTAACTATGGTTGTACCTGGGGAAGGATATTAATCAACATCCAGTATGTTGACAGTGCAATAGTAAATCATCAGTTGCAGCCATAATCCATGTGCTCCATAAATTCATTTTGAAGCCCGAATCTCTGTGATCTATGTGTTAGCCATGTAGAAGCTTAGCTGCTGTCTGATGCACATCAGATTGGTTCATTCTGCTCTACAGAAATGTACATTTCTTAGTGTGGAGTAGCATTTTCTGCTTTTGCATCATTGTGTTTAATAGCCCTGATAGAATGAGCTGTTAAAGCCTAAGCTCTATTTTCTGATTTTGTCCAGTTGCTTTTTGAAACCATTTTTCCTTCTGGCATCGAAAGCATCCTGTGCTGATGAATTCCACAATTTAATTACAGGCTGTGTGAAAACATACTTCCTTTTGTTTGCTTTCAACCTGGTGCTTGATAACTTCTTTGGATGCTTTCTAGAAATGTGTAATGAGAAATAGGGAGCAATTATTAACAGTTCACCTTGTACTTGTTTGTTATGATTTTATCAGGCTCCTTTATATTTCTCTCAATCATTCATTTTCCAGGGCAAAGAACCCAACTATTTTTAATCTGTTCTTGCACAGAAGTTGTTTTGTGCTTTGAACATCTTTGTGCCCTTTTCTGCATCTTTCTGGCTGCTTATTTCCTCTTTTGTCTTGAGAGTTGAAACCCACATAGCGTGTTCAGTATGTGAGTCTACAATGGATTTTATTAGAAGGATGTCATTATGATTTTAGTTTTGTTTTCTAGTTCTTTCTTAATAATCCCCAAGGGTTTTTTTTAAGGGTTTTTCTCCTCCTTTATTGTCAGTTCTGAATATTGAACTGGTTTTATTTCATAGGTATATCCACAAGGATTCCATGATGTCTTTCCAGTGTAGCAATACCTAAATTAAATCCTATTTTGTTGTATGAATATTTAGTATTTTTTTCTCCTATGTCATGATAACTTTCTTTTAGAAAATTACTTTGGTTAGGATTGTCATATTATTTAATTTTTAGCAGCATATGTTCATTGCCTCCTTCTGAGAACTCTATGGATTTGTGAATCAAAATTTCTGTCTGCAAAAATTCATGTTGTATCACCCCTGTTTTATCTACTCAAGTGTCTGTTATTATTTATTATAATTTCTACCAGTTTCTGTGGCATAGACTATAGACCAAGTGATCTATG
This sequence comes from Agelaius tricolor, assembly GCF_023055355.1. Taxonomy (NCBI): domain Eukaryota; kingdom Metazoa; phylum Chordata; class Aves; order Passeriformes; family Icteridae; genus Agelaius; species Agelaius tricolor. Next base: position 26,615,634 of record NW_027269269.1, read on the forward strand.
TGGATCTTCCTAAAGCCCTTTTTTACTATTGCCATTAAATCACTTTCTGTTCTTTTGTTGTGCAAGAGTTATTAGTTAAGCTCTTTCGTGACTGAGTTTCTTTATAACAGTTTCTTTTGTAACTGTTAGATGGGAACCATTTATTTTTTCCACTGCACATTTTCTCAGATTTAACCTTCCAGGGGAGAGATTTAACTTGTAAACCTTTTAAAACTACTCTGTAGTGAACAGTACTGCAAGGAATTTATTTGGGATTTTTGTGCTTTGAACACCCCTTTTGCACCTCATCTGTTGGCAGAAACAGATTTTATGTAAGGTGTCCAGAAAGGTTATTTATGGCTTTAAACAGTTGTTCCTCAAGATTTTCATGTGCCTGCCTTATTCAACATTTTCTTTATTTAAAAAATCAACAAAATATACAATTTTTTCCTGCTTTCTGTGTTTCAAAATAACTTCCTCTTTTTGAATGGTGTCTTTTTCCTTCGAGTAAATCCTTTCACTTGGCTTGCTTTAAAAATCCTATTATTTTCTTGTTTTCACATGTGACTATACATTTGTTTTGTGAGTTATAAGTAGAAATGAATTACTGCAGTACAACTTGCAAGGTTCTTGCATTTAAAGGAACCATATTTTGCATTTCTCCTGGAGATTTTTGCCCTCTTGCAAAGGATTTTCCATCTGAAGTGGCAACTGAATTATGGCAGTTTACAACCCAGCATATTCAGGTAAGTCAGAACTGTTTAGGGATCTCTTTAGTACCTCAGGCTGTGTCTACCAGACAAACTGCTGAGTTGTTCCTCAAAATTATTGAGGTAGATGACTGGGGGTCAGGATTATTACAGCTATTCTAAAGAAAGGCTTTCCTGTTACTTGTTAGAGAAGTGAATCTCTGATAACATATCTTCTAACAGTAGCATCTTAAAACATTTACCCTTAGCTGTTTCTTTTTAATTTCCTTTCTTCTCTGTTCCTTATTCTAAATAGAATTTTGTTCCTGAAATTGTATATTGCTGTAGTGGATTATTTGTTGTTATTTTTTCAGTCCTATAGAGAACTGAATTTTCTTGTGTTATGTTCATTATTACAAAGTGGTTCTTTAATATGCACATATTAAAGTAGGTTTAGTTACCTTAGCACTAAAACAAAGTTGCTCATTCTTCCTTAGGTTTTCTGCCTCTGAAGTCTTCCATTTTGCTTTTCATAGTCACTATCAACATTTTAGTAGGATGGTCCATGGTATGATTCTAACACCATGCTCTTTCTTTGTAGGCATAGAGTTAAAACCCATGGAGATTTTTGTTACTTTTTAATTTTTACCTATTCCTTTACCTATTTATATCTATTTTAATTTACAGCAGCAATCCCTCATCTGTATATCCTGCTCTGATTATTATGAAGTGCACCCTAGTATTGCAATGTACAACATCTTCTCCAGTTGCTGATCTTGTCTTTTTTGTCCTTTTTTTTTTTAATTAATTTTCCACTCCTCTTAGTCCTTAGTTTTTGTATTGAGTTGCTGGTTGTTTAAGATACTCTACTGAGAGTGACAAGCAGACTTGTTTTGACTGTTGAGGCAGTTCTTTGCTGTATTTGGTATCTGATTTTTATCAAATTATGTTCTTTTGATACAGAGTTCTCATGGTTTCACCCAAAGTTATTGCATTTTTCTGGTCTGTGTACAGTTCTGTACCTCTCCCCTTAATATCTCTCAGCATTTTTTAATCTGCTCCACCTTCCCTAGTTAGAAGCATTTCTCCTTTGTATGATCCCTCACATCTAAAGGATTCTTAAGCTAAAATTCTCCTAAATAAAGACCAGCCTCGAAAAAGAACAAGTTTTATGTACTAGCTGAGTTGCTAGCATCCTATTCAACCAGTCACTCATTCAAACTAATACACTTCTGGGATTAGAAATTTGTCAGATTGAGCTTACAAAGTAGTTTTGCTTTTATGTTACGTATTGGCTGACGCATTTCCCTGTCTTTTGGCTTGTCAAGTTTCCTGCCTCCCACAATCTTGGGGATGCCTCTACCCCAGAGGACCTACAAGACCTGGAAGCCCTACCAGAAATACACTGCAAAAATATTTTAACTGGGTTTCAGAGTACATCAGAATCTCAATTATCTAAAGAACATGGGAAGAACACTGAATAGGGCTTGATAATCGCGTTTACCAGTAACCAGAATGCCCTGCATGCCCATGGATCTGTGGAAATAATTAGTAATAGAAGCAATTTACCATTTAATTAATAAATGACAAGGGGCAAAACCTTGTCTGGGTTCACTGAATTTGGATAATTGAGGCTCCACTGTATTTTAAAATCTGAAATATTAACTATTATTCTTGTGTGCTTGAGATAATAATCGTTTAAAAAATGTGCACGTAATAGGACCTAAGCCTGGTTGTATTATTTCTATAAAGGAAGAATTTCATAATGTCCTACATGCAGAGCTTTGCTCTGTAAGAAAAGATCACTTTTTCCTTAAGGTATCTGGGCTCTCTGTCCTTAAATATATAGATGTGTGTCATCTTTGAATCTGTAACTACATTCAGGAGCCAGTGAGGAATTTCAGAGGGCAATGAATAAGCTCTCACGACGATGAGTAAGAACTAGTGCAACAGAACATCTTCAGAGTGGTTCTTATCTCAGCTGCCCACAAAGGAATTTAAGATTGATGGAGATAATTCAAATTTTATAATGAAATAAAAAGACACTAGAATTGGTGCCTACCATAAATAGCCATTCAGAATAGGAAGTAGATTGTGGAAAGCTGGGATTGAAGACAGACATTCTTGGCTTATAGTATATTCCAGTGGATTTAACTGCCATAAAACACTGGTTTGCTGCCTCTTTGAGTCCTTGAAAAAAGAGTTCCAGGCTTCTGCCTTCCTGAGTTTTGCATGTCTGTCATGCTGTCTCACACATTTAATAGTTCCCACCTCTGCCATTGAAGCAGTATGACTGAAGAAAGAATGAGCCTGTAAAAGACGGCATCCTTAGCATCACTCCTAAGATGTCAAAAACTGTGATTCCCTTCTATTTCTCTCAGTCATGTTGTTCTTTGCATTCTATGTTTTTGTCCCCCAAATCTCCTCCATTCTGCCATGATTCTTAGGGATACTGCAGAAGAATATTGCTGTGGTCATAAATGAGACTCTGCATTTAAATCTGAAAGCAGGGAGAATTGGAAAAGTCTAGTCTCCTTCAGAAGGGCTGTCCACTGGTAGAAACCTGCTACTGGAAGCAATCTCTTCCTGTGCCCAGGAGGCTGACTGTAAATCAGTTTGGTTTGTACTATCCTTTTCAAATACACAATAAATATCAGAGAATAGGCAGTCCTTGCAGGAGTGTAATTCCAGCCCCACACAGATGTTTCATTCATTAGAAATCTGAGAAATTAACAATAAAACCACGCTGTGAAGTTGTAGGTGTCAGGGAGTTCTATCTGTTGCTTCTGAAGAACAAAGTGAAATGGTTCATTTCAGTCCAGTTGGTGCTCTGCTCACATAAAAAAGGGTCACAGATTTTGGTGTGTACATTTGTTTCTGCTTAAGAGATCCATTACCAGAAAAGGGGGGACATTGCATCAGAAATTATGAGTTGGCACCATTCATGGTGGTCAGGGAAGCTTGGTTAAGCAATGAGCCACATCCTGCTCTCATGACTCTGTGAGTAGCTCCGTTGAAGTCAATAGTAATTACATCCACTAAAATCAGTGGAACTACTTGCATCAATAAGATAAGTAAGATTTGGCCCAAAGGTTGGTTGATATCAATGTTTTTAATCTCTCATTTTCATAAGTGCTAGGTTCATTCAAGCAATTTAAAGTGAGGTGAATAAAGAACATTCTGTGCTTTGAATAGTTTGGCATCATACACAGACAGAGCATGTGATTAATACCATATTGTTGGCTTTGTTCTTTACTTTTCAGTTATGGCTGGCAATGTCCTTTTCAGAATTGCTGGTATCCCCCCAAGCCTATATAAACAGTCTCTACAGATTTTCTACAATGCCCTAAGATTTTTCCTGTACTCAATGTAATATGTTGCTGCATTCATCACCCTCCCATCAGAGCTATAATGTGTTCCTGATGTGCTACTCTGACACCATCAGAGCTGATGTGGAGTGATGTGTTCACCTGTTCAATGTTTCCCAAACCAATACGTTATCGGTGTTTTCTTGAGTGTAACCATGCCACTCTTTTGTAGTCATGCTCCTGGGAAAACTTGTGGAAGCACACTGGCTCAGTCAGTGGTGGTAGATAGCAAGTTGGGCTTGAATTTCTGACACTGTAGTTCACGTGACTGCCTAAAATAATAGAATTAGGGGATAAGCAATGAAAAATGGACAGTCTTGTTCACTTCGTAGAACTGCAAACATAGAATACTTGGAGCATGATATTCTTGATATTTTCTACTGAAAACAGTCAATATATGAGATTACTGTTAAAGCACAGCTATGATTTCTGCAGAAATATGAATGAGGAATGGCATTGCTGAAGATTGAGCTCTAGTGCCAATGTTGGTGAAATCCCATTTTTAGCAATTCTACCCTCGTTTTTACATTTTTTCAAGAAGTAATACACAATATCTTTATTTCCCTCCTGCAAACTTCCTGACAGTGTGTAACTTCCTGGATGGGCCTTTTTTTGTCACCAGGAAACTACTTTGAAAAAAGACAGCAAGGACTGATAGTTGTCTTCGCTATTTAGCATGTGTCAATAAGTGAAAGCCTTACCACAGTCAGAAAAGATTCATTAATATGCCATGAAATTCTGCATTGACTTCTCAGAAGAGAATTCCATTTTGTTGTGTTCTCACTGATGTGACATTCAGGACAGGTTCTTTTTTCAATGAAATGTGAGGTCATTTGACTGATATGAAAGGATTTTTACTGATTTAACATCAGAATGCATAATTTATGGTTACACAGGGGTAAAGGGGAAAAAAAAGTTACATAGCACCTGCCTGTGTTCATGGTATTAATACATTCACTGGATAAGTTCCTTAAGGAGTTTCACATATTCCCCCTACGTATATACTCCCTGGTGTTCCTTAGGTTGGAATTTTCTCCAAGGTTTTGAAAATCTGAAGCCATACTCCCTACTGATGCTCTGCAAGTTCTGGCCCATATGTCTCTGTGGGTACAATTTGCTGTTTTCCTGGATGTTTGAGGTATCTGAAGGCACTATGCAGGAGGGGGAGATTTGGATCACCAGCTGAGGGATGAGAAGGATTAATCCCTGTGAAAGCAGAAGACTGTTACTCAAGTCTTTGCACAATGAAGTATTCCGTGTGTTTACAGCTACAGTTAATAGCCACCTCACAAGTTTTATCTTGCATTGTTTATCCAACTACATTTATATTGATGACACACTTTATAAACAATTCACAGAAGTTTATAGTTGATTTATCAGCATTTTGAAAACATTTTTGAGTATTACATGTTTTGTAAGCACATCACAGATCTATTTGTAGGCTATTATAAACATCAATCGGCTTCTTCCACTCAATCCTTTATAACAGCTAATAAGCATTTATTGAAACCTTTATTAATCATTTTCTAAACTCTCAGAAGTACCATTCTTGAAAGTATGACTACTGACTATGTAAGAAATCTGTATGTTCTGAGTGGGGAGTAAAAAATGGACAGTTCAAATGCAAATTCTTCCTAAAATAGAATTGGACAATAATGATAAAAACTCTTTCTAAGTTACATTGCTGTCCAAGCATTTCTTCTAATCAGTTGTTGTAGAGCGCTATCACATCTTTTAGCAATCACATCTGAAAAAATTCTCACTTGTAGATACTTACAGAAATCATAAGAAGGTAAATTAATTTTAATCCTGAGCAGCTGAAAATTCAGTAGGGTTGTGCTCTAGTAAAAGCTTTTAAAGATTGATATGACTCAGAACACTGTCTTTTATAATTAAATCTTTCAGACTGGTAGAATGGCCAAAGGATTCTGACTGTGTTATTATATTTACCATTTATTACTTTTCCCTGTATTTCTGAGGAGATGAGAGCACTGGAGGTCAAGAGTATGAGAGGAAACTGTCCTTTGCTAAATTTCTTCTCATTGCTTTGGCATTTTTGACTGGTTTTTATTCTTAAGAATATGGGTAGCTCTATATACGTCAAATTGTGGCTCTCCAGATTCAGGTTTTCTGATCATGGTGGCTGGTATTTGTCTGTCTTTCTGGCTTTGAAACTTTGATTGAATGATTACTGCTTGATCTCTTTTTGTGCTGCAATTGCTTGTTTCTAATTCTTAGTCGTACCAAATAAAAATAAATAATGGAAATACTTTTAAGACTTTCAGGAATTGTATCACTGGTTAACTTTGGTTCGTAAATCATTATTCATATATCTATTTATATATAGTTATAGATAAATATATAATTATATGTCTATTTATATATACTATTTAGTATTTATAGTATCATTATACTTTTTGGAAACTGAATTTAGGGTAACTGAGAACTTGCAGATAAGTTTCAGTTAAGTAAATCAGTTGAGTCAGGTCTGTTCATTTACAGGTTGGATTTGCAAAAGTATTTATTAGCCTAGAAAAATGCATCCAGTTGAGCACAGAGAATTGTTACTTTCTTCTTGGATATATTTACATCAGGTGGATCAAAGAGTCTTTAGGCTTTTTGGAGATGCAGAATGGAGATCTGATCTCTAAAGCAAGGTGCCATTCAGAGATAGGAGTTCTGATAGTGTACAGATGATGGTGATCTGAGTCTCTATCAGTCTCCAGCAGCTATCACAAACAAAATACATGGTGAAGGATTTTTGCCTTTGCTGCTACTGAAGGTATTATAAAAGCATACTGATACTTCTACCATCTGCTCTGTTAACCTGTGCAGCTTGGAGCCAAGCTTTATATTTCTCAGCAGGACCAAGTCAAATAAAGCCATACCTTAATTTGTTCTGGTGTAGCTTCTAAATTCTTATCTGCAAAGATTTCACAGAACCACTAAGGTCTAGTCCAATTCTTCAGCTCAAAGCAGCTTCACCTGGAGCACATTGCTGAGTGCCATGTTGAGTTAATTTTTGAGTATCGCAAAGGTTGGAGATTCCACAGCCTCTCTGAGTAGCAATTCCAGTGTTTGAGTACCCTCAAGACCATTTTTTTTATCATGTTTTAACAGATTTTCATATATTTCCACTTGTGCCTATCCTTTCATCTTTCCATGGGAAAACATGGTCTTCTTACTGCCCCACACCAAGTATTTGCTTTGGTTCCCCCTGAGCCTTCAAGAAAACTTTCTGAGATAATTATCTACAAAAGTCCTACTCAATAGTTTTTAGTGCTTACAGCAGGGAGTAGGATACTTTTCTTCCATGCTGTTAGGACACAAATAATTTGCAATAGTTCTGAAGGAATTTGGGATGACCAATTTAAGTTATCAGTGCCAGGATTAAAATAGTCAGTTCCTTAAGATTTTGTCAGTATTTGTTGAGGTAATTCATTATTTTGGTCAAGATAATCTATGGAGTTAAACAATTTTTTCTTTTCTTTTTGATTTATTCTGTTTCTCAAGAACTTTTTTCTGCTGGCTTGTAAGGAAAAACAAGGCTGTTTCCTGTGTTCAGGGAACCACAGAGTATTTAATAGCTATAAAGAACCAGGAGCTCTTACCCTGTTTCCATCTTTAAGTGTTGCTGACCATGTGGAAGCCTCTACTGCATGAAGAGATGATGAGGGTGCCAAATTGCACCTGTGTATCTGAGGCTTAAGACTTTGTTTGTTAGAAAGCAGCATTGATCAGTCCTTCCTGATGAGGTTTCAGCCCCTTCTATGCAGAGCTGCTAAACAGACTTGGTTGGTTTACAGTGTCCATGTCATTCTTGGAATTTCACCGAGCTCATTGAAAGAATTCTCTTTTATAATTTTCATTACTGTTTTTTAACTATTTCTCATTACTGTTTGTGTGTTGATAAATTGGGCAAATATTTTCCTCTAATATATAAATGCTTATCATTGGTCCTTGAAATTCTGATTCAACACATTAGTGCCTGGCCCATGTAATTTATTTACTTTTAAACTGACATATTTTGGGCAGTTTCAGCTTTTTAAAGATTATTCAGGAATGTGAACATTGGAATGGACAGCTGGTCTTTACCATTTTGTCTTAGAAGGTCTCAGACATCTACTGAGGCCCAGTATGTGCCTAGATTTTAGCTAATATAATTGTTCTATTTGAAAGGATTGGTATTTTTACTAAAGTAATTAAACCAGATCAACTTCATGCATGTATATGGTTATATTAATGTAATATTGAATTATAAACCCATAGAATTGCACCAGTATTAAATTACGTAAGTCCTTTTTTGAGGGGAAAGAAAGAATAGGGTTTAAATTTGTGTATTTTAATTTATTTGTAAATAAAATGTTACTTAATTTCAATTTTAACATACCATTAAAGTTGCTCCACTTAATAATGTAGTGTAAGATCCTAGCTATCAGTTAGTAGCTATCTAATAGAAGGATTCCTAAGGAGAGATAGATGTATATCAGATGCTGAGTTCATTTAAGCAATATAAGATGTATTAGACATTTGTCCCAGCCTATATTTTTCAGTGCAAGGTATATATACAGAGAGAAGAGTACATTTCTTGAACTACAGTAATATTCACTCTCTTTGTCATAAGAAAGGAGAGAGTTTGTATTAAACAGGTTCCTTTTATGTTCTACCTACAAAATTTCAAAGACTGCTGAACAAATGAGGCAGGAGTTTGTACATTTGTGCATCAAAGAAGTGCTTGAATACTTTCTTATACATATAAAGGTACATTGTAGGGCACCCTCAAAGAAAAATTATATTCTGTAATCAATCTGCCTTCACGTGCAAATTAAATAATGTTTTCCAATTTAGAAATGCTCTTAAACACTCTACAACTATAAAATATCCTGCAGAGAAAAAAATTAATGGACTAGTTGCTAGATGGTCACTGCTAAAGATATCATAAATGCAGAGTCATTAGAGTAATCACATACTGTCATTTTTAGCAGTATTTAGTATTTTCATAACAGATCCAACCAGACCGATGGTGCTTAGATAATGCAGGAGCTAACAAAACTCCTTTCTCTTTTCTTTCAAATTGGTATTTTATTTGTAGACGGCAAAACAGCAAAAGTTTTCAAGTAGAGTGGATCCCCTGTTACTTAGTAAGTTGAGCTGGGCAGTTAAAAACCTAGTAAGTTAAGATGATGGAATTACATTTTTTAAAATTTTGAGACAGCTGTGTCAGCCATCAGAGTAAGGATAACTTTAACGGTGAAGAAAGCATGAACAGAGTTTTGTTCAGTAGCTGCAGTTCAATGTAATGATTGAGAAATGGGAATATTAAGACTAAAAGAAATTAAATGAAGATACATAGAAAATCTGTGTGAAAAGTATATATATTATATTTAAATACCATCTTGTCAGTAGATTTTCTAAAAACCCTTTCAAATGGACCATTTAATACCGGATAAGCATAAAATTACTACAGGAGCTGTTCTTCAGTATGATCAAGTGAATGAGAGAATTATCCAAAAGTCTTTGATTTTGTAGTAATATTTCTAGTTTAATTATCAAACATGATCTTGACATAAAAATTCTTCTTAAGGGGTTGGGGTTTTTTTCTGATTTTGAGTTACAGAACTTGCTTGGGGTTTTTAAACACATCCTAATTATAATTTGTTTATTCATTAAGTTAATGTACTTATTCTAAGTTAATTCTTAAGTTAATGTACTCATTACCTGGTTTTCAGAGGAGACTGGGTTTTTAGAATTAAGTATAGTTTCTTACTTCTGTAAAATGGCAGGATGTGTTGTTTGACCCTATTTGAAGTTTTGCAGGATTTAGAAAAGATTATGGGTAAAACTGTCTTCTTCAGCTGCCCTTGATACCCCGACGGGTCTTTATATCTAATTTCTTTAGCCTATATACGCAGTAGTTTTTGGCTTAGGGATCCTTGCCCCTTTCAGGAGTCAGGAGGTCATGTATTAAATCAGTTCATTTTCACTGCCTTATGAACAACTGGGAAGCCAAAATGTCCCCTCTTCTGCAATGAGGGGGACAGAAATAAATCTCCAGTGACTTCTTGACTAGCTTTGCTCTTATATTGTGGAAACTCCTCCTCCTCCTTGGAGGTGTGTTGCAACTTAGGATTAGTAGGATGTGAATTAATCAAATATTGAATTAAGGTTGTCCAGCAGAAACATGCTATGATCTGTTTAGATAACTGATGGAAGCTTTATCACATTATGGTAACACAGAGAGCATTACTGTCACATACTCCACTTCCATCATCTCCCCTGGCAGCTCTCATTGTCTTAAAAGAAGCCTTCCCAGCAACCAAAAAGTTGAGGTGAGATATAGCTCCAATTTAAGTAATAGAACAGAATACCTGCAACTTGGTCTGGTGATACAGGGAACTGTGGCATGATGGTTTCTCCTTATGTGATGATGAATACCTCCATTTATTCTCTTTTTATTTGGGGAAATGATGTTTACTTTTAAGGCTTAAGGAATGTTTGGTCTTAGAATTGCCAGATTGATCTGGGTCTGAAGTTGTACCTTCTTCCTTCTCTCTAGGGAATGCTCTCATGAACTGGCACAGGGTGGCCTAACTCTTGCCTTTTAATAACTAGCCTGAGGGAAACTGTTAGTGGTACCAACAGGGAATCCATCTCCTGACAGGATGGCAGTGATTTCACAACTGTGCCGACTATGCTTATATGGAAAAAAAAAAACTCCCAGCAAAATAACAGCATAAATTGCTACTGCTTGCAAAGCTACAACAGCAGAGTAATGCAAAGGAGACTAATTGTATAGAATCCTCTTGACTAGGCAGCCTGCTGAATAATAAACCTTCCCAAAGCCAGCAAGGCATATTCATGCAATAGTGGATGATTTTCTTTGTGCATGCCTTGGTTTATATTGTGTGCACTGCATATGTTTATATTTATACAAATGTTGCTGTGGAACAGAAGCCTGCTGTAAGCACCCATATTCTGGGTATGCCCGTATGTGTGTTTGTGTGTGTCTGTGTATTTGAGTGCATGCACACATGTGTATGTATATATGTCTGTGTGTACGAGAAGCAGATGCACTGTAGGCAGAAAAAGCAGATAAATATAGATTCAGATAGAAGCAAAAGCCTATAAATATAGACACTATATAGAGTGCAAGCAGGCAGATCAGCACAGTTTCGCTATTACTTGCCTTCTGTGTAATAAAAGAGTAGCTGACACTGACTAAGGGGATGACACTGTTGGCTCTCAGCAAACAAAGTAAAAAGGTAAGAAAACTTCCTTCCAATATGAGCAGCAATTGTGACAGAAGATTTGCTATATCTAAGAATTTGTTTAATATAAGTCAGCATGTAGTTTCTTCTGAAGTCAAAGCATAGCGTTTGTAATTTTACCTTAAAATAAGTATATAAAATAAAAATCCTGACCCACAGTCTGAAAAAGTGCTACCTCTAGTTTCTGTTTTAATTTTAATTTGCAATAAGCCTCACACACCGTGCTTGTCAACCTTCTGCTTCTGCTCTACAACCAATCTTCTTTGGTTCAGGTCCTACAGTCTCTCCAGATGAACTTGGGTGGTAGAGTACTGAGGAAAGCATTTAAGTGCAAAATTAACTCTCAGAAATAATGATGAGTGTGTCCATATATATGTGTGTCTAAACCTTCTGTTTGTAAGTCTCTGATGCCTGTTTTAACATCTTTCTCTCTCTTTGGCTAATCCATATCTGTAATATAGGTAGTTAAAACCAGAAAAGTCTTTACTAGAGATAAAGAAAACTTTACAGCTATTCAGAGGATGAAAAGTCAGTTTTTTCTTATTCTATAGCTCTTTGATGAGGTTATTCAGATAAATCAAGGTTGCTGGAAAATGCCTCAAACTTGTCAATGCTGTGTTTTATTTTTCTCTGTATAATACAGGTAGTATTGAGGAGTTTGCAGCAAGAGGTTGGTGGCTGAGAGTTTGGCATTCTATTTCAAGCTTGACCACTTGCTTAGCATGAGAACTTGCACAAATTATTTAGAATGTATGAACTTATTTTCCCATTTGTGAATGTGTCACAGAGTAAATGTGTCACAGAGTTGGGTAATTGAATAATACCTTGTTTGGTTAATCGGTGTCATGATTCCACTGGAACTACTCACAGGGCAGGATGTTCATAAGAGTATGTCTTTTTGTACTAAGAGCTCTGACAGTCCTGAGTGAAAATGAAGGGATAACAGTAGGAAATACTGCTGACGATGTTTCGTGTTGTGTTACAAACAATTCACTTGCGCTTAATTTATTTGTGTTCAAAATAAATTTACTTTATGAGTTTATTTACTATATATTTTATTAATTTATTTGTGTTCAAAATAAACTGATTGGCTGGTGAGTATTGTCAAGTTTCAGTATTCTGAGGAACTTGCAGCAAAGCAGAGGAAAGGCAAACACCAGCGTGTGTATATTCATATTTGGACGAGCCATACTTAGTATGACAAAACAGAACCAAAGACAGAAAATTAAAATGTCAAGTGGTGAATGGCTTACTGTGGTATTTAGCTCATGTAATGCAGGTTTTCCTGAAGTATCTAGTTTAAAATAATTTTTCTCTGCAGATAAAAAAAGGCAGCTCAGAATATCTGGGTTTTGCTTCTGAAATTATTACTTGGTTTGGTGCAAGCCATTTTCTGCTCAGCTTCCTTATGCTGATACCTGAAAATAAACTCTTCCAGGTATATTTTAACAACCTCAGTTTACACCACAGTTTCCTCTCACCTAGGTGCTTCTTGAAAATTGGATTTTTGAGCCACATGAAGTGTCCTATGAAGGTGCCTGTTTTTACTGTATCTATTGAGATACTTGTATCAAACTCAACGAGGAGTTTGAAGTCATGTGCATATGAGCAATGAGAAGCTCTGGGAAATGCCTAACTGATACAGGCACTTCCTCTTGTCCCTGAGCTAGTGATAAAGCTTCTTGAAACAAGGAACTGCAGCCTTGGTTCAGGTGCTGCAGCTCGTGGTGGCTTTGGCAGCAGCAACTCCAGCCTCTGGGCTGGGGGATGCTCTCAGCTCTGGGCACGGCTCTTACACCTCCCAGTGCCCTCTGCACTTCAGGGATGCCTCAGGTGTGTGATCAACCCATTGTCTGAATATCCTTGAGTTATTCAGGCTCTCTCAGGATGAAATCTGTGTGTTTTAGGAGTGGTGAAGGTGAATTAATGTGATCAATTACAGTACTTCAAAAATTAACTGGCCTATCCTGTAAATTCTTCTGAATCCCTCCTAGTATTTTCCTGTGTCTGCTGCACAGTATAAAAGTCACACTTGCCTCAAAACAAGATGTTGCTTTTAGGGAGCAAAACAGATATTAAGGGTTGTTGGACAAGGATTATACTGATCCAACAATTACTTTACAAATGCACTCTTTTCAAAATCTCACAGGGAATATCTGGAAGGAAAGTTATGCAATCCCAGAAAGCATTTACTGTGAATTCTGAATTTTGTTTTCTGCTTCCTCTCCCTAATTCTGATAAATTAGTAATTACTTACCAGATTAAATTATAACATTAGATTGCTTTTGCAGCAGGGGAAATATAAGTTTAAATAAAAAAATTACTCTTGATCTAAAACCCCACATGTGTTGATTTCAGTCTGGATCAGATCTTTGCAGCTGAGTTATAATCTTGAAAACTGATGTTTATTATGGAAACACTGACATAACCTCTATTCTTTTGGTTCTGGCAGACATGGCAAAACTATCTAGAGACCATTTTTTCTAAGTTATTTTCTAGTCTCCTTGGACTTTGCTTTCTGAGTCTTTGCCAATTTTACAGCCATTCATGTTGACTAAAACCCTCTTGGAAATATATCAGTCTGGAGGAACCATTAGTAAATAACACCATTACACATGTTTAATAGGTTAGCTGAGGGGTGGGGAAAATTTAGCAACTTCTGCTGTGTCATGGTCATTCCAAAACAGTAGAGTCCAAAAGGTTCATGTGAAAGAGAAGCTGGTAGGAGAAAAGTAAAGGTAAATTGCCAAGAAAAGCATTCTTGTTGTGAATTACTTTTGTTGCAAGTAAAGTCATGTTGCACAAGGTCTGCAAAGGTTTATTGATTCTTTAACTAGCAGGAACAGTTGGCAAGCATCCCTAGTACATTTCGGTTTTGTCTCTATCATTTTAATATTTTTTTATTATTCAATTTGCCATTAAAAGCCCATGGCAACCCAGCACTGGGCTTATGTCCTCCTACAGTCATTAGAAAGACAGAATCTGTTTTGAGAAACATTAAGCTTACGTACAAAGTCGTGAAATTCTGGAGTAATATCTTGTTTATAACCTTAGTTTCTCCCTTATGATAGTCTTTAATAAGAAGCCACATTGTTTTTCTGCAAATACAGAGCTATAGTATCTTTGATACATGCAAAAGGCATCTGCTATTAATGTGTTTCACGAATCAAAACCCAAAAAATCTATCCAAACCAGCTGTCTAACATAGTGAAAAATAATATTACTTTGTAGCTATGTTCTCTTGTAGGGAGAGAATCTACAGAGACATTAAAGAATGTAATATACAATTAGATACAAATGCAAGTTTTTTAGCACCCACATGGGGGTTCTTTGAGGATTTTTTGACCTAAATGTGTATCCAAGATGGTATTCATAAAAGGTCTGGTAGGATTTTGTAGGTGTGTGTAATTTTAAAAGTTGAAGTATTTTCATCAGAGTAGAAACCTTTTTCTTGAAAGAAATCTAGCCAGTACTGACTTTACAAGTCCATTTGTATTTTCTGTTGTTTTCTGTGCTTTTTCTATAGATAGTTTCAGCTCTCTCTTTTTCCTTTTCCCTTAAATCTCTGGATGTTTTTTTTCTCATTCTGTATGTGCAAAACAGATGAACTTTAGTTTATTCAAGTTTTCATGAAATTTAAGATCAGGTAAGCGTTAGGAGCAGAAAATTTGTGTAGTGAAGTTTCCAACATTTTTGAGTGATTGAAGGCAAGTGGGTTATAATGGAAACTTTATTCAGCTTTGCTTGATAGCCCTCAAGAACAGAATATACCAGCTCTGAACTCCCTTACTTGTATCCTCATATTTTCAGATGAATCAGATCTCTGTTTGAACCTGATCTGTAGAGTCCGCAGCTAGTTGCTTAGAATCTGACGTGCTAACAAGGGCTTAAAAATAGGTGTACTCTGGACAATGATAAAGCAAGCACAGCAGCGTTGGAGCTGCCTTTACCAATATCTGAGCTTGGCTTCCCTTAGCTGTTATTTCTTTCTTGAGTCTCTTCCTGTATCTATTTTGTATAACATCCTGTAAAGCATTTTGTGCTTGTAAGTTACGTCCCATAAGATGAGGGTATATTAAACATCAAGACTAAGTATATAAATGGTGCTGAAAAATATGTTCTTTTTCACATGCAGTCTTGGCAGAAGAGTGCAGGCTTTCATTGTTTGATGTGCTGGTCCTCTGGTTCAGCCTTCATGAAATACTCACTTTGCGTAGCATCACTCAAAGTTTGCTTGTGGAGCAAGCATCATTTCTAATGGCTGCATGACAGGGAAGTAGAGTTTGCCTTCTGGGTCTCATTTCTTTCCCTCAGCACTCCTCTGGTGAGCAAAGGGAATATGCCTGAGCATGTTTTGAGTTGGCCCCATCTGAATTAGTAAGTGCTTAATTCAGGTTGCATGACTAGGTGCCATTTAATGAAGACCTTACTCTTTTCCTTTAAGGGTCAGTTTCATTTTAAGATAGATCAGACTAGTTAGGCTGCACGTGACTTTTTATGTAAAACGTTTCTGGGTAATTTCAATGCAATTCAAGTTATGTGAAAACAAAATGAATAAGCATGTGCAAGACAGTGAATGAATGTTTTCTTTTCCTAACAGCCTGACAGAGATCCCGACTGCATGCTGGCTGATAGTACCATGTTAGTAGATGTGGACCTGGGTAAAAGAAAAAAAAAATAAACAGAATAGTCAGAAACATTGCATATCTGTGTAATTTCCTTAAAATAGGGTTTGTCTGTCTTATAACATGGAGTTTTTGTTTGCTCACTGTGCTATTTTAGGACCTGTAAAAATGTCCGATGTCAGATCTGTGAAGAAAAAACATGTTGCCTATTAAATACAATCTGAAGAAAATAATATGGGGAATGTGTGTTTTCCAGTAAAGATAATGCAAAAGCAGTTTTAAGAGCATTGATACTTGATTTTTTTTTTTTCCTTAATCAGCACATTCAGTTTCATTTCTAGTACGAGGCTCAGTGTCTGCTGTGGCTTGTAATAAACTTCCTTTTAGTCTTCAGTCTCTCAGCATCCTTTAAAGTATGTTAACATGCTTTGAAATCCCACTGACTTCATTCAAGAAATCCCCCACCCAATTAATAAATGGATGCCCAGGAGTCCAGTGTTATGCCAGCCTGGTGGTGTTCCCTTGCTTTGTAAGACCTAGTGTCAAGTGGGAGCAGGCAGAATCTGCCCAACCGTGTCTCACCCTGGAGGCAAAGGATTCAGCAATGTGATGGGCATTCACCTGTGTGAATGAGACAATTCCTCCTACTGACTCAAAATTATTTTCATTAATGAGCTAGAGGCCTGTCTGTCTGGACTGATGACTCTGGGTGTGTGGAAAAGAGAGATCAACATGGATATTTTGGCAGGCTTAATAAGATAACAAAATAGGTTGAACTTCCCTTGTTTCTGGTCTCTAATTCTCATATTTCCGTGTCACCCAATCATCTCAAAAAATCCAAGGCTTTGTATTGCATACTATGCATAGTGTCTATGATTTCTGTGTTCCTGAAAGCCTAAAGTAGGTACTAAAGAAATTAGTAAAAGGTTCATGTATAGTATGACTTAAAAAAGGAATTCTCTTTGTAACCTTAATGGACCTTCATGGTCAGTAAGAGCTTGCTAGGCATCTTTATACCTGGCACAAGAAGTGTCACAATGACATTAATTGGTAGTTTTTTGTAGTTTCTAATAGGATTTGGTCATGGATGTGTGGGAGGGAAACCTTACTTTTGGACAGAGGGGTTTGTGGGGTTTGTTAAGCATCCGCTCTTTTACCAAAGGGCATGAAAACAAAAAGGTTGGGAAAATTGCATTTAGTTCAGAAAAGCACAGTTCTCTTTTTACATGCTTGGCTTCCCCCTCTCCATGGCACATGCCTTAGTGCACATCCATGTCACCTCTGTGCACTGCTTTACATGTGTCTCGCTGCTCAGTGTGAGGAAGGAGTAGTGTAAATCAATAGTAAATGCTGGCCGCCCACTCCGTGCTGGGTTACGCAATGGCTCATACCGTGTACACAGAGACAAAAAGGGAAAAAGCACACACAGGCTTTACATTCAAAAGCTCTTGCATAATTTTGCTTTTCTACAGCCAAAGAGAGGAAAAAAAAAAAAGGGAAATAACAGATGGGGAGACTTGCAGGGTTTTTTTCCCTTTTTTCAGACTGTACAGAGGCGAGCTTGTTTAACATCCATGGTCATTTCTAATTGCCCCGTGCTGCAGATAAGCAAGGCAGGCTTGCTTATGCTTGAAAATAAGACTTTTTTCCAGCTTCCATGATGTGGTGCAGTTCTCAGGTAATACAAGACAATCTGTTATGAAGTGTTTAAGGCTGAATTGGTTATTTGTTTAGTCATAATGAAAAAAGAAAAAGAAATACCTCACTTCAGCTATTCAATACATGTTGCAAAGTGAAAGAGGGATGAGGAGTAAGTGAAGTTGGATTGAATTCTCTGACGTTAGTTTGAGCTCTTTTTTTTTAATCTTTTTTCCTTTCTGAAAAGCAAAATATCTCTCACTGTAATATTTATGTAAAAAGCCAGTTACGTAACTCTCGGCTGCCTTTCGCTTTTGTTACCTCTCTGGACTGTACAGCTCCACTGTTTTTCCTGACGACAGATTGTATTAAAACCTGCAAATCCTGATGAAAGGAAGGAACGACTGGGTGCCCACAGCACAGACTTTAATTTTGAGCCTTTTTAAGGGCTTCAGGCTAGAAGACAATGGATCTATTTAAGATCTGGTTTTGGCTGGAGGAATTCTTATTGAGTATTTTCTTGTCACAGTGTGCTCTGGAACATCCCTGGCTTCTGCACAGTGTTTCTGCCTCTCTCCTCCTCTCTGTTCTCCCCCTCCCTCCAACTTTTGGATGTATACAATGAAAGCTTTTTCCCTTTCCTCTCCTGACCTTAATGCAAGTGTCAGGTCAGTCTCTGTGTAACAGCAGCAAGTGCAGAACAACAGTGAAATTTTAGGCTGTGTTGAACTTTATTAATTTCTATTTTAAGTGATTGATGTCCATAAAGATCCAGAGATTTTTCTAATTAGAATTGGTGGGGATATTTTAATTTACTTCCGTCAAATGCAAGAAAAAGTACATATAGCCCTGCTAAAATAATAATTAAAAAAAAAAGAAAAAAGAGGCATTCTTCGGCTTCAAGAAAGGGAAGAAATGGGTCAGTAATAAAGAAAAATTCATTCTTTCTTTTCTGTTCATACTACAGGAAGAATTTATTCCTGTAGCTATTGCAACCAGTTTATTCCTAGTTGTATCCTCTGAGGATCTGACCTGTTTGTGGTTGTGAGCATTGTGTCAAGGTTTGTTTTCTTCTGCCCTTTATGAATCGTTCTTGTCTGCGTGCACATTCTTGGACAGATTCTTCCCCAGTGTAATGCTACTAATTCTGTTGATATGATGTCAGGAGTCTATTAGGTCAATTCTAAAGTTATAGGGCTCAATCTTCAGTTATTTTAAAGTGTTTTTCTGGCATTAGAAAAGAGCCATAAAATGAGTCTGCCTGTGAATTATGCCCACTTCAGGCATAATAGAAAAAAAATTTTGAAGCTGACATCTTTCAACAGTGATCCCTGAGACAAGCTTTAAATGAAACAGGGTTTTGTGAAAACAGGAAGTGGAATATTTTAAGCTCTGTAAGTATGTTTTAATCTGTGTAAATATATTTCACCAAACTCCTGGGGAGTACACATATATTCAGAAATGTATTGGAACACCTGATTCTGAAACCAGCCCTTGCTTTGGCTCTTGGCAATGAAAACTTCTGCCTCCGTTTTTGTCTCAGTAAAGAATCACTTAGGGAATCACAGTAGAACAGATACTGTTCTATTGTGCCTTTCAGAAGTATTCTAAACCTATTTTATTAGTTCTTGTGAAATCAGTTCAGATACATAGGGAGAAGGCATTGAAATATTTTGTAGAGGTTAAAAAATTATTTAAATTTCAGGCCTGTGTTGCCACGCAGACCAAACTGTGGGCACCAACCATATATAAGATTCAATAACCCTATATAATGTGATGACAATATATAAATGAAAATAACCTTGGTCATCAGATAATTAGATTCTGGAACACTATCCTGTAGGAATTATAGCGCCTGAAAACCTATGTAATTGTAAAGTGTGGCTGAATCAGCATATCAGTAGCAGTTTTTAACATAGTTGCATGCAGTGGAAGAGAGAACCTCCTTAAAATCCCTTATCCTGGTGTCCCTCATAGCTGTCAGCCCTTTATAAAATGCTTGGAAGATTTAAATGGTGTAACTTTACAGAGAACATGCTCAGTAATGAGTCCAGTGTTTGACTTAATCAAAAGAGTGATCATTTGTCTTTGAGTGAAAATTACTTTCTGCTTGTCTTTTCAGAGTCTCAGTCTGTAAGTTTTTCGTCAGTGCTGATTGCAATGGGAGACTTATTTGGAATAGGTGTACAAAACCTGATAACTTTTAATGGCAGACAAGCAATTTCCCCTCTTAAAGGCATCTGCTTGCTTTTCAGTTACTGAGACATTTCTCTGCGTGTCACCGGGTTACCCCTAACTTCCCAGGTCTTCAGTCCCCAGCTTTGCTTTGTATGCTTGGGTGGGCTGCTATCAAGACACTAACCTTCCTTAATGGTCAAACAAACATTTCATTATTTCCTGAGCATTTTCTAGTTTAAAAAGGGAAAAGCCCTTGTAAATGCCTGCTGCTAAAACTCTGGTTATATATGCACAGTTGAACAGCAACCAGAACGAGGGAATTTTGTGTGTTCTGCAGAATGGAAATCTAATTTTAATTTATGGAGGAGAGGGTGATTTGACTTGACCAGATGCTAGACATGCAACCTGTGAAACTTCTGTCTGCCTAAATTCATAGGCAAAATAGGCAAAAGGGATGGTTTGAACAGTTTCTCAAATGAGATGTTAATATTCAGTTTTAATGAATAAGTCTTCACAACTTAAAAAGACTCTGCTATTTTATTTTTAAACATAAGCTGTTTGAGTCCTGTCTCTGTGAAGATCTGTGCCTTAGTTTTCTTAAATTCAAGTTTGTTATTTTAGAGAAAAGGTTAAATATGAACCCTAAAGATTTAAAAACAGCAACAAAAATGAAAAGAGCTCTACATTAATTTTTATTTCAAAATTTCATTATTTCTCTTCCCTGACACATACTTAGGGTTGGGTATATTTGAAAAATAGGTAGCTAAATTATTTTGCTGTATCCAGCAATGTGCTGAATTAGCTATGGTAGGCTTTTTATCTAGCAATTATTCTGCAAGGTTTCCTTCCTCCTTCCCTCCCTTCCTCAGAACAGTCGTTTTTGCAACTCTCACACTTTGGTTGAAGTTTATGACAATTTTGTGTCCTTCACTATCAGTAATTCATTGCTAGCGCCTTCAGTAGTTCCACTGGTCTTTTTGCCTTGCAGAAGTCCCTAGGAAATGCTGCAAGAAGCAATGTTTTTGGAGTAATTGTAACAGAATTATCAGGCCTAGCTGCCCTGAATGTTCCTGCAGCCCTCCTTTTCAAAGCTGTTATCTTCCACATTCACAGCAAACAGCACAGCTGGTTCATTTCTCCTGGAGAGAACCTGGAGTTCTTGCCCCTGCTGTTTAACCCCTGCGTGCAGGTGGGCTGTGACACTTGCAGGGAAGGGTCACCCGAATCCAGCAGGGTGGAGGAGCTGTGGGCATGTGTGCAGTGCTTCGAGCAGGGCCAGCACCTGGCTGCTCCTTGCTTTTGCCCCTGTGCCATGGTTAATGCCTTCGTGTTGGCACTAAAGGAAGCAAGGGCTCTGTTTGGACTGAGCGCCTCCATCAGGGAGCCCCAGGAGAGGATGCTCCGTGCTGTGCTGTCTGTCAGAACCCCTGTGGCGAAGGAGAGCATCCTTGTTTGCTCATGGATTTGTTCCCTGGATGTCTGGTCTCATCACTGCCAGCTACTGAATGCTCATGGCTGGCGTGGGGAGGATGTTTAAACTCTCTTCACCTGGTTGATGCAGAGGCTTAAAAACAACTCTTTAAGAAGTGACCTTTAATATCTGTAGTAGAAGAGAGCAGGGAGCTGGACTTGATGATCTGGAAAGGGTAAAATCTTGTAAAAAAACCTAAACATTTCAGTTAGTTCAGTTTCTGTGGGGACTCGGTTTGAGGTATTACTTCATAATTTCAACCGAAGAAACCTCTGACTTGTGTGACTTTTTGGACACGTGATGAAACTCACCCCTTTAGGGAAGTTCTGGCAGAGACGAGATACAAAGAGAGTTTGTCTGTGTAAGCAGCTGAGAGGATTGCTCGTTCCTGAGTTTGTGCTGATTTATATGTGACTGGTTGCAGCAGAATAGATGGACTGGCTGCTTTGACTGTACTGTGAACAAGAGAAAAATACACTCAGTTGATAATGTTTTAAATCAAAATAAATAATGACGCTCTCCTTCATGGAAGGACTGTGAAAAGGTATTAACAGAAGATAGTGCAGAAAGAATCTGAAACCACCTTTGTCTATAGTTTCCACTACATATATTTCTTAAACTGTTTTTCTCTTCACATTTTTTTATTAAATACCTTGGTTGCCTTCAACCCCTTACACCACTGGAACAAAAAAATGACAAAGTTTCAATCCCATCTTCTAGGTTCCATCCAAATATACATTCCTGATTAGAAACCGTCAGTTGCCGCTGAGGCTGGAAATGGCCTGTTCTGCTTTGAGGAAGGGGGAGGCAGATAACTAATGGTTGCTCAGGCTGTCATGTTTCTGAGAATCAGCTGTTTTTTCTTTATACTGCAAAGATTAAACAAAGAATGTTAAACATTTCCCAATTTAGCATTATAATGGAAAGCGGCTGTAGGGCCACAGCTTGCTGCTGCAAGGGCAGGCGTTCATACGTTCATACGAGGAGTCGAGGAGTCACTTAAAAAGGCTTTTATTTCCTTTGAAGGCCTGTCCAGCCTCCCAGCCCAGCCGCTGTGCTTTGCAATCAGGTGGAGGCAGCTTTAAATTTTTACTTTCATTAAGTAGGAGCTAATTTACGTTTGGAAATTAAAGTTAAAACATCTCAACCATCTGCAAAGTGGAGGAGGAGGCAGTGGGTTTCTTTAACTTTTCAAATTTCTACAATCCTTTTTCACATCAACAGGCAAGCAAAAATTATCTTTCGGAGCTCCTATTAGTAATAATACATAGTATTAATGATCCAATTTCTTAGCTTCAGTTCTTTGTCTTAGTTTCTAAGATATACCTGTTGGGTAAGTTCAGTCACCTTTATACTTGTATCCTGCTCAGGAGTTTAGAAACAAAAAGTTGTAGTCTGAAGTGCAGCAAAATCAAATTTTTTGACCTCCAGACAGCCCAGCTTTTTCTGTACCATTTCATTAGGGGTTAAGTGGAGCACTCTGACTTTCTGTTTGTCATAGTAAAGACAAAGGACACTTAAGGGTGACTGGTAAATAAAAAGGAAAAAAAAAGGAGGAATGACATTTTTTTTTCTATACTGTCATTGCATATACTTCTATCATGTATGTTTATCACCCTTTCTTATTTTTCAGTTTTACTTGAACCGTTCATAGTAGAGACAAATAAATTGTTCAGTCTTTCTTAGTTAAGAATTTCACTATTATGCTAATATGTATCTTATTTCCTGTCAGAATGAAATAAGTGTCATTACAGTTAGTTGGGTTTTATTAAAAGAGCAGCTAAAAATGTCCTTTGCCTGTCTCTCCATTGGCTAGTTTTCAAAAATACAGTAGTCCTCTGTCATCTCATAGGGACAAGATCTAAACTTCTTACATAATTAAACCATTTTCAGAAAAAAATATTTCTGGTTTCTTGTATAAACTGTAAGCACCGTAAAGAAATCAGATATCCATTTTCTGCCTTCTTCAGCCTGCCTGCAAGTAGATTTTGTCTAAACAAAATTGCTTTGTACTCAGCTGTCACAAACAGTTGTGTATCACTTGGATGTCTACGTGTGTAATTTCATTTGCCTCCTTCAGTAGCTTAAATATGTTTGTAGATGCTTGCCCACCTTTTCATTTCTTAAGGCAAGCTTTTTGCCATGATTTTTTTAATAACTCAAGGTTTGGGTATAAAAAATATTTCAATCTTCTTGTGATTACATTTCTTACAGAATGTTGGAATTTTTGGACTGTGCATCTGTTTAGGCACGTGGAGAAAGACAAGACTGAGATCATGTAAGTCATGAAACTGAGGGCGAATAATCCATACTTTGTCCTTTCATAATTTTTTCAATTTATACCCAGATGCAAGTAATAAACCAAAATGAAGAAAAAAATCAACTAGTTAGCTTTTATTTTAAAGTGATTAATGAAAAGCAAAGTTCAAATGAGGCCACAAATCCTGTTGGTGCACAATGGGTTGATTTATTTTGTAAATAGACCATGGATAATTAACCATAAAACAAAACTTTTCTTTTTTTTCTTTTTCTTTTCTTTTTTTTTTTTAAATTGCATAATGACACTGGTTTCTTTTAGTTGCTGTGAGTTGCACAGAGGGATAACGACTTATTCACAACTGGTTACAACTAGTTACAGCCAAGAAAGGAAAAATCCCAGAGCAAAGAGAAGAAAAAGGCTGTTAAAACCCTACTGCACTTGCAGTTTCATAGTGAGGCATTCGCTAGCGGCTACAGACTGGGAAAAGCTGGAGTAGATATTTACATACTCTAATGGTGCTTGCGGTGTTGTCCCATGTTTTGGCTCAAAACTCACAAGAAGAAGACAGCTCCTGCAGCTAGCCTTGTAGTCCACAATTTTGCATTGACTTTTAAATAGAATTATTTGTGCTTTGTTGCAAGTTTCCATTATGTGTCTTCTTACTCTGACACTGAGGGAAGAGTCTTCTGGATAGTCATAGTCTGATTTGCTGCCAAGTCCTCTTGTGAGCCAGAGAGTGATGCTAGCTTTTCAGATATGTGATATGAGAAAACTGTCTGCCCAACATCCCCGAAATTTGTCTCTTTATAATCCACAGTCATCTGTGGAAGGGATCTCTGATGCCCAAGAAGGAGAAGGTCCAATTTGTTGTGAAAGTACGTTCACTTCTAATTAAAACTACCAGCTGGGATTACAGCCCTGGAGATTGTAAATAAAGTAGAGCATGAGATGTTCAGATGATAATATAGCCACTTTTGTGGTGGTTTGTATTAGTTGCCAGTCCTTAGATTTGCTCATCTCATGCCAATTTATTAGAGTGAAGAGAAGGATCATGTAGGTAACAGTCAATATGCAAAAGGTTGGAGTTGCAACACAGCAACTGACTATGGACACCTTAACTTGCTCTCTCACATGCCATGTGTACCTTAAAATGCTTTTGACTGTATTTGTAAGACCTGCAATTCACACAAAGCTAAAATTTGTGTTCATGTTGCCTGTTAGTGCAGCTGTGCTGTGTTTCATAGATGGTGACTCTAAGGGACTTGCAAAAAGCTGTCCTCACTCCAAACAATGGCCTGGGCAGGCAGAGTCAATGGGTAAAAGTGATTATCACTGGTATTGTTTTAGCTATGCTGACTCAGGTTGTTACAGCAAGGTTACAGAATGGTGTTGGTAAGGGTTCTCTCTCCGACCCTGATTTGTGGGTATGCGGTTTCTTCTGCAAAAATTGAGAATTTCTTTGTCAGAATGTACTGCGAGACTGAGGAGAGGAGAAGCAGATTATTAATGTCTGACCATCACCTCTACCTGCTTGAGCTTAGTGCAGATAACTGGGAAGAAGGATTCTGTGTTTTTAATCTAGACCCCAGTTACAAGGCAGGATCTTAGATCAGCGCTTTGAACTCACAAGTAGAGAACTGATGAGTTCCCACTGTGTTACTGACACTGGTAACTACAACACATGGGCTGCCACTTGTAATCTGCTTTTAGGCCAAAGAGTCAATTTAAAATAGCATTTAATTTGAGCAAGAGGCTTCTGTTGTGGGAGGGAGTTGTGCTGGGGGCAACATTAGCATTGTACTTACAAGCAACATTGCAGTGAGGACAAGACCCCAAAAATAAGTTAACTCTCCAAGGCTCAAAACAGTCTTTGGCTTCTCTACAGGTCCTCTTGGAAGGAAAGCCAGCCAAGGTCCACTGTGGTAGTGCTAAAGGGATGAGCCTGGCCCATGGCATTCCCCTTGAAAATGCTTTTTGTTAGGCTTGTGCTTCTGGGAAGTGTGGCAATGTATGGAATCTGCTACTTACTGTTTATGAGTTAGAACTTGATTTTATTGGCTAAAAGAGTCCTTGTATCTTGTGACCATCTTTTTCTGTGCTTTGCATCATGCCAAAGAGACGGGGGAGTGGTGTTGGCATGTCTTTGTATGAATAGGTCTGTCATTAAATATTTGAAATAGAAACATCTGAAATAGATCTTGCCTGAGAAGAACAATGGGATAACTAGAGAAAGCCAGTTTTCTCCAAATTTGCTTTTGGGGCTGGGAGTTTTAAGCAAACAGAATTAAAAGAAAAAAAAGAAAGAAGAACAAAGAGAGCAGGTTAGTGCATGGGCTTAAAAACAACAAACCCAGGGAGGTGTGAAGGGAGACACAAGGAAAGTTAAAAGAGAAGAGTGGAGGGATGCTTAGCAGAGGGAGGGGTTTTCTTGTTTGTTTTTTTGTTTGTTTCAATAACTAAGACCAGCTAAGGGAGAGGGAAGCTACTGGTAAAAGGATTGAAAGTCTTTGTTAAGAAGAGTCACTGTTTTGTAAAGGGAACCTTTTTCACTTGATGTGGATCTAGCCCAAGGACCATTGACTGCTAGTGGTGAGGATGCTGAGGCATGGACATGTATTTGGGTATTTCTTGTCTTCTGTGGTCTCTAAATATGTGTTTTTATTTTGTGCAGGTTGAGGATTCATTCATCTTCCTTAGGCAGTTCCTCTGAAATCTTACTGTTAGGAAAGGGTTACAGGCAGCCTTTGCTGCAGGCACACACAAGATGAAGGACAGGGTTTTCAATTCCTTTCAGATTGTGGAAAGTGTCAGCACATGAGTCCAGTATGCAGAACACAAATTCAACAGTCTGCTTGGTGTGCAACAGGAAGAGCTCTGTTAGAATTAAATGTAGTTCAAGCTTTTGAACAAGCCTTTGTGTTTTTCTCCTGTGCTAATAACCTATTGGTGAGGATAGGCAGGCCAAACTCCTTTTATTTTAGCCACTCTTATCTCCTCCCAAGTAACTCTCCCCAAATCTAATACCTAAAAAACTTCACAAGAAAGTTAATCCCAAGTTTTCCCCAAGATTTTGCCCATCTCAGCCTTGCCAAGTGTGGCATCTGATGTTGTAGTAGGCAGGTTCAAGTTCTTATGCTTTCATGGGAAACTAAGCAGTACAGTTGTTTGAATACTTCTTCTCCAAGCACTACATTCAGAAATTCACTTTATAAGAAACGAAATTTTTTGGTTCTTACTGAGATTCTGACCATGTTACAGAAACCCCTCACCAAATGACATGGGAGACAACCACTTCCTGTAAGCATCTCAGTGCTGAAACAGCCAGGGATGACTGGGAATGATGGGCTGTGCTTCAGCTCTCCTTCTGGTCTTCCTAAATGAACAGTTTCATGTGTTGGCATTCCTGCTGCTACCTGATCTGGGTGAAAGCCCTCAGTTCTTCCCTGTTTAGGCTAAGATTTGTCTTATAGTTTCAGTCAAGCTTCACATGACTTCATGGTATTTTGCATTTTAGTAATTTGCAAATGTATGAGCAGTGATCAAGAGCTTTCTTGGCAGGTAAAGCAAACAGTTAAAGGAATTTTAGATGTTAAATATCTTATTAATCCCAACTGCTCTTACATTTTTCCACTGGTTAAGTTTGAGGTTAAAGGGCAGAGCAGAAACAACTGATATTCCCCTCATTTCTCCTCACTTCAGTTTCTTCTATAGGAGTAGGACTGTCTGTGACTCTCAGTCTGCTGCTTTAACCTGCTCAGAACTGGTTCTGATACTTCCCCAAATGGCAGCAGTAATGAATGGTACTTGACCCAACAAAATATGTGTTAGTTGTTACATAACTGGCTGTCTGAAAAAGCCTCTTACCTTTCCTACATCAGTAAGCTCCACCAGCTCTTGGACAAGAGCAGCATATCAGCTGGATTCTTAATAATAATTGATTGTCACTGATATATTGGTAGTATTGCAGAGATATCACAAGCTTCTGAGGCTCACTAAAGTGTACTGAAGGTCAGGACTAAAAGCACTAAAAAATAGATACTAGTATTTTCTTTGTGTGCAAATACTAATTCATTTTAAAAAAAAATTACTTCCAGGATTCTTATTTGTTTTTTCTATTCATATTTCCAGATAAAGCTTTTTGGCATTTGTGGAACAGAAGTGCATTTGTTTCAAACTTTTATTTCAAAAATGTATTTTATGTTCTAATATAAAATTTAAATCAAAACTGAGAGTAGCTATCAAAACAAAATTATTTTGTCAAAACAACATTCAATTGATTGAAATGATTTTTTATTTTTGTTTCATTGGTAACTTTGCAATGCGTTGTTTAATTCAACTGTGAAACAAAAGCAAATTTCAAAGTCTAGTTATCCTGTGGAGCAAAAATATTGGGTTGTGTTTGGGCTATTCTAGATGGTGCTTAAAGGAGCACTTCATTAGAATTCTACTGAATCTTTTTAATAAAGAAAAAGAAATAAAAAGTGTGAGGACACAACAGGACAAGAGTAAGGAGGCTTCAAGCTGTGCCAGGGTTCAAGTTGGACCTCGGGACGATTTTTTTCACTGAAAAGGTTGTAAAGCATTGCAGTGGGCTGCCCAGGGAAGTGGTGGAGCCACCATCCCTGAAAGTACTCAAAGAGCAACTGGATGTGGCACTTAATGCTGTGGTTTAGTTGACATGGTGGTGTTGAGTCAAAGGTTGGACTCAATGATCTTGGAGGTCTTTTCCCACCTAAATAATTCTCAGACCCTTAGACTATGCTGAAATCTTCTTGTATTGATGTTATTCTATCTTTGTTCAGCAACAGTTGATCAGAATCCATCTCTCTAACTAGATGTAGATCTCCCCTGGAAATGTATTCTGTGTTTCTGCTCAGCAAATTGGGAAGTCTCTGATACTGTGTCAGCTCTCCTGACTGCCATCTCTGTGGGCTGGTTACAAATACGAGTCTGGGTGCCCATCTGAGTCCAGCTGCTTTCAAAGGGAGCAAACAGTTGAAGGTAGTGCTAGTGTGAGTGTAAAGCTTATATTAGTTTAATATTAGTGTTTTCACTTTATTTGTTACTTCTTAGATTTGATTTAAAAGGGACCTTCCCTTAGAAGAACACATTCTGGTTATTGCTTTGCATCTTTTCTTATCCTGTATAACACCCATAACACATTATCTATTTTTCTTCCTCATGTAGAAGCTGTATACTCAAATAGTGAAATTCTTCTGGCAGCAGTCTTGTCAAGGGCCACAATGTGGTAGATGCCTTGGGGACATTTTACTTTATAGATTACTGCTTCGTTAAGTTTAAATTCTTCAGGATTGGCCTAAATCAGTTTCAGTGAGAGCACTCCACAAAAGAAAAACATGAATATAAGGGGGCTGTGTTAGACAAATAAGGGCAAGGGTGAAGATTAAAAGCACAGAACATAGTTAAGAATTGTTCTCTTGCTGGAAAATGTAAAGCATCTGACCTTGTCTTAACAGTGTAATGATCTGTATTTTTTGAAGGACTGAGCTACTTAACCCACTTGTGATACCTTGGTTATTCAGTTCTGTCTGCCTTGAGCATGGATAGATACAATGATCTTGTATTCCTTGAAAACATCAGCGGTGCAACTTCTGTAAGTTTGGGATAGATCAGTGAACATTTGATCACCCATTCAATGGAAGTTGTGGTTCTGCTAGCTTTGGAGTTCTCACTCCCATTAGAGGTAAACAGAAGGGGACAAAGTAATACCAATTGAACATTTTTTTCCCATTCATTTGACCACCTAACCTATTGTTTATGTTTTTCAAACCAGAAAAGGGGTATTTTGTGATACAGAAAAACTGCTTTAAGTAAATATATATTGGGGCAATAGTGTTGTTGGTTCAGTATTTCTCTGTAAACAGGCCTGTGGCGAGACAGACAGAAAGGTATGCTTTGAACAACAGCTGTCTCCTGTATTCACTATTTTTTTTTACAATTTTTTAGAATTTTTTTACATGCTTAATCACATAACCTCCTGTATCAACATAAATTAAATTCAGTCTTAAGAAGACTGATTTTATCTGAGGAATACATTTTGCACCGGTCTTGGACATAAAGGGTTGGGATATTAATGTATTTAGGCCTTAAAAAGTATAAAAATAAAAGTGCCCCCACCTCAGAGTTCAGTAAATAAAGAAATAAAACAGTTTATGTTGTGGACATGCTCTCAATATTTCCTGCACGCTGGTGGAGCAGTGCACATCACAAAGATAATAATATAAGCAGTAAAATACCCCAAGCAAACAGAAAGCATCTGTAGGTCTTGCCTTGCTGGCTGATATTATTGGGATGGTTGTTTTTAGCTTACCATGCCATTAATGCTTTGCAAATGTATATCTGCATGCTGAGGGTTGGTCAGGAATTGAACTGTGTTTATAATGGTTCTATTCAATTGCTGCATTGTGGCTGGATGCCTGCAGATATGTAAGAGCACAGGAAAGGTACTCAAGAAACTATTAGACCATGGCTGGTCTACCAGCCTTAGTCACAGGAGAATGTAATGGGCCATAAACAGGATGTAAAGAACCATTTGGAAAGATGTTTGGAGAAGTCCTGGCATGTAACTCATGAGGTGTTTGTTAGAGGATGTCCCCACAATTCTTGTTGAAAACAGATGAAGTTCCTTTGGAATGTGTATTGAGCCTCATCTAAGCTCTGTCCTTGGCTTTAGCAGGCTGGGGATCAAGTTCATGTTAGAAATTCTCAATTCACACTGCTGTCAGAACCCACAACTCTTGTTCAAGATGTTGCAGCCTGTGCCACCTTCAGCCCCAAATCAGCACTGGCAGTACAGCTCTCCTGGCTGCAAATACAGAAGCTAGAAAATGTCCGATGTTAACTTGGTTTTGAGTGTTACTTGATGGGATCACCTCTGGTAATATGAGTTTGGGGAACCCTGAGATCTCCTGATCTTTTTATTCAGTCTTTCCTTGTAGAGGTAAATGGGCCATTTTGCTGGCAAATGGCAATTTTAAGCATAATTCCAAAAGGGTTCCTCATAGGAGGATTTTAGCAACACAGGTAATGAAGCCCTGCTAAGAAGGCAGGCTCCCTTTCAAGAATCAACAGTCCTCAGGTCAAAAAGTCAGAGACTTTCCCAAAAGTTAACTTGGGCAAAAGAAATGAGTTTATCCCACTGGCTCCGAAGGAGCTATTAGCAGTACACATCCATAGAATTGTCTTCCTGATTGTGTGCATTTAGGTTAGTTCTGGATTCCCTTTTCAGACTCAACTGTTTAACAGAAATATGGCAGCAGCTTCAAAAATTGCTGATTCCTGTCTCAGGCATAACGAATTTCACAGTATATTCTTTAATTCCTATTTCTATAGCAGTTTGTAAAGCATCTTCACTTACAGGTTTTTAGTATTCAGTAAGAAATAAATTTGGGAATAGGGTCTTTCAGGTAAGGGGCCTGTTGCAGAAGTTTCTAGGTCCTTTGGTCATTGAATTGTACAAGAACTTCAGATTTTTGCAACTGAAATTTCTGAAATATTCATATAAAAATGAGATTGCTGTATTTATGGGAAAATCTTGATATCATCTTGCTGTTATGTGAGGCATTTAAGAAATCCTGAAATATCTTTAAAGATAAAACAATGGGAAGCTGCTTACCTCATGACATAATAAGGCAAAATAAGGTCAGGAAAAAAGTCATAGTTGCAGTTCCAGCAACAGAACAGAATGAGTTATTTGTAAGAAATAATTTATTTGCCAAATACAGCTTTTCTTGCCCCATCAAATATACACAAGTTGATCAGTCTCTTTGATTCAGGAATCACTGGAATTTATTCGATGACTGCTTTCAAAACTTATATTCTATGGACTCTCTGTAAAGGGAGGTGAAGGAAGGATGGCTGTGGTTTTAATACTATTTGCAAAAGCCTATTCTGTAACTTTCCTCTCTGGCATCCATCTTATAAATTTGCATTACGTGATGCCAGGCATTTGGGAGTCTATAGTTTTGATGAAAGGTAGTAACAAGTTCAGCTTTCATACAAGAGTCAATGTTCATGCAGCAAGAGTTAATGTTTAGCAGATAGGAGGCTTCACACAGGTATCTGCATTCTCAAACGTCCTTTATATTATATTTATTTTATTAACCCTATGACTGAAGTGGTAAACAATAAATAGAAAGATTTAGAAAGAAATAGAAATAGAAAGGAGGTCATGATGTTGCATGGATGAAGTGAGGAACGGGGTGTGATTATTTAATGAGTGCACTGATTCAGAATCTCAGGGTGAAGCTAGATGCTTCTTTTCACTGCACATAAGGGCAGAAACATGTCATAAGTAGTTGCTGGTGTGCTGCATTCATGAAAAAAGCACAGCATTCACTTTCCAGCCACCAGAGAGTAAAGGAAAGACAGAGAGCTGCAGACATCTGTTACTGTGTTTGCTTACCTACCCCTGTTCCTGGAGGTTTTGAAGCAGGATTTGAAAAGTGCATGTGACAGTCATTGTTTCTGGCCATACTTTACAACAAATTACTGACTTTAAAGGGCCAAAATTTGGACCTGTATTATTTAGCCAGTGGTACACACCAGGCACTGTCAGTGAAAAGGCTGGGAATAAAATTTAGTTCCTAGTTTCCTGGCTATTATTTAGAACATATCTGATTTAAAATCTATTTTCTGCATACCCTTGCGTGCATATTTGTTGGCACATGTGCTTCTTGCCATTATGGGGCAGATCCCATAGATTTTCTGCGTCATTAGTACAGAGAGCCAGTCATTAAAAAAACAAAACAAAAAGCTTATTTGCCTGAGCCACTAAGATTTTTTCTCACAGTTCTGCCTGTGGCGCCTGTCACTAGCAGTCAAATAAGGACAATTTTACCATTCTCTCCTGCTGCTCTAATTTTTTTTTCAGTGCCAGTACATGTATTTGTTATTCTTTATAACTCCCTTTGAAGTTGGGAATCCAAGGGGAATCTAAAACCGACCAGATGTTTCTGCTGCTGGAGACACAGAAGACAGCAAGGATTAAGTTTAACTGAAACTTAGTTCTCTACAAAACCCCATTACAGTGAGAATTCTTCCTGAGTTAGTTTTATTTATTATTTATATTTGCACTTGCCATCCTGGGTAGGTGATACCTCAAGTCATCTGGCCTGGGAGAAAAATGGATGATTTATCCAAGTAAATAGTGTATCAGCAGCTGCCTGCATTGATTTCCCTTATGGGGTTTCAGTTCCATTACACTGCATATTTCCCACCCACACTCTTTACACAGTATTTCATGTTGAGGAAAATCATTCCCATCTCTGTAACTTCAGAGAACAGATATGTGGAACCATCCAGGGAGAGGGCAGTGCAACTCCTGTGTGCGTGGGGAGGGGTGACATACTTAAGAAGGTGCTGGCCAGAAAACAGCACAAGATTTTTAACTCCTTCTCCTGTCATGGCTGAAAGATGAGAGAAAGGAATAAAAGCGGACATGGGAGACTGGTTATGAGAAAGAAGGGCCGTGCTAACCTCCTCAAAGTGAGAGCAGCAGTCATGTCTCAGGTGGGAAAGGACAGGAAGAAATGTTTTTGTATACTTCTGAGTTCAAGTAAGATGCTCTTGAAGCTGCAAGACAAGAAAAAACAAGAAAAAAGTTTTAAAACAGTCTGTGATATGAAGTATGTGTAGTCCTGTGCAGTATCCATCTCCAAATTAGGTGGTGGGCAATCCTGCTGGCCTGCTTCTGCAGTCATGAGAAGTAGCCCATGAGAGAAAGGAGTGCATGTTCAAGCCTCACGGAGGTCCAAATGGAAAGGCAGAAGCAGAACAAGACCTTGGTCTCTCTTTACCTTGGGCATGGCTTAAGATAAAGTTTGGATCCACTTTCATATTTTAAACACTTCTGGTTTCTGGAGTACTGGTTCCCAAGTTATCTTATCTGAGTTTGTGGGACTGCCTGTCCCTGTTCCCGTCTGTCACATACATAGCTGTTGAGCGTGCTGATACCATTCAGTTGAGTCAGAAAGAACTGAAAAGCTGATTTGTTTTCTACAGAATGGGTATCTAAGGAGTGGAGAAGAACTCAGAGTAGTGCTCCTGCTGAGGGAAAAACAAGCAGAACTTATCAGCTAAGCATGTTTGGCAGAGGACAGTTGTCTGGCCAGCACAGAAGAGCCACAGCACAGGCTGTCTTCTGCTCACCAAGAACATTATCTTTGTTCTGGGAGAGAGGACCAAGGACCATTGTACTCCTTTTCTCTGCTGCTTACAGGCTCTGATTGCAAATCTGTAGGAAGACAGACTTTATCAGTATCTGTTTCATGTCTGAGCTGGTTTGGTTTTTTGAAGTCCAGTCCTCTTTCATGTTGATAAGTCAAGGTACATCTCTGGCAGATAGCGTTTTCCCTTTCCTCTCTGCTGTGGGATTCCAGCAGCTCTTCCCTGATTTTTCTCTGTATGGATTCACTTGATTGTTTCACACCAAATCTCACTGCTTCTCAAGTCTTGATGTCACAGCCACCATAACTGAGAAATAGTGTTGGACTCTGCCTAAGTTTCTCTTCTAACTGGCCAGATGGATTGCTAACACCTTCACAGAGGCACTGTCTTCCATCATTCACTGTTGGAGTTGCTGCCTAATATTGCAAGGCCCTACACACCACCTTAATTTGTTTTTAAACAGGAAAATCAAAAGCCTGGTAATTGTATAGAGCCTCCCAATGAACACCAGCTAAAATGTATGCACTGTAACAAGCTCTCTTCAGAACAGCAAAAGGGAGTGGAGCAAATGATTTGCTAGCATCTATACTTACTTAAAGCTGCTTTTCTGATTTCAAAATATAAAAAGAAATTAAGTCCTGGAAACAGTGGGTGATTTGTATTTGGGATCTTCTGTAAGGTTTTGAGGAAAGATAAAAAGAAAAAAGTAATCACATGTTTTTTATATTTTAAGGACCTGAATTTCCCAGCTTTGTATTAAAGGGAAACAGGTTAAAATCAGAGAATTTTGGACTTATGTGTTTTCTCTTCTTTATTTTTTTGTCAAGGCATCAAGGCAGATGGTATGAAAAGATTTATATTGGTCTCTCTGCTGACGGAGCTTTACCTAATAATCCAGGACTTGGAACTGGGTGCTTCAATAAAAACACTTTCTGAGAGATTTTTCCACTCAAAACACCAGGAGAAGTTTCTTAATTGACAACATCAAAAATTAGTATCCTGCCAGGACTACATTTCTTTGCACCTTATTACCCAGAACAAAAGATTAATATGTTCTCATTCTGAGCAGGAGAGTTTTCAATAATTTTTTCCTTAATTAAACCAAAAATGAAGTGAAATGATTTACCACAGAATTGTGGGAGTGAAATGATGAAAAGCCCAATTCCATGTGTGATGTGCTGACCCTGTCTGGTCTGTAGGGTCCCACCAAAGCTACTCTATAACTCCCCTCCTCACCTGAACAGGGGAGAGAAAATATTACTCTTGAGTCACGATAAGGACAGAGAGAGATCACTCAACAATTACCATCATGAGCAAAACAAACTCAACTTGGGGAAAATTAATATAATTTTTTACAAGTCTAATCAAAGTAGGATAATGAGAGATAAAACCAAATCTTAAAAAAAACTTCTCTGCACTCCTCCTTTCTTCTTGAGTTTCTCTTCACTCCTGATTTTCTCTAACCCCTCCCTGCAGTGACACAGGGAGATGGGAAGTGCAGGCTGAGGTCAGATCATCCAAGTTGTTTCTGCCATCCTTCCTCCCAAGAGGACTTCTCATACCCTTTCCCTACTCCAGCACTGGGTCCTCCCCATGGGAGACAGCCCTGCATGAACTTTTCCAACCTGAGTCCTTCCCACAAGCTACAGTTCTTTACAAGCATGGGTCCCTTCCACAGGGTGCAGTCCCTTCAGGAGCTGGCTGCTCCAGTGTGGATCTCCCACAGTGTCACAAGTCATGACAGCAAACCTGCTTCAGAGTGGACTTCTCTGTCTCTGAGGTCACAGGTCATGCCAGGACTCTGTTCCAGCATGGGCCTCCCAAGGGGATGTAGTCTTCTTTACAAATCCTCTGGTGCTATTTAAGTGTCTTCCATGGGCTGCAGGTGGATCTTATTCCAGTATGAACTTCTTATGGGCTGTGGGGGCACATTCTACCTCACTATGGTCTTCACCAGGGGCTGCAGGGAAGTTGCTGCTCCAATGCCTGGAGCACCTCCTGCCCCTCCTTCTCCACTGGTCTTGATGCCTGCAAAGCTGTTTCTCTCATGTATTCTAATTCCTTTGTGCTGCTGCTGTTCTTCAGTTTTTTATCCCCCTTTTCATTGTCCCAGAGGAGCTGTGACAGTCACTGATGGGCTCAGCTTTGGCCAGTGGTGAGTTCATCTTGGAGCCAACTGGCCCTGGATCTCTTGGATGTAGGGGAAGCTTCTGGCATCTGGCAGATTCTCAAAGAAGCCACCCCTACAGACCCCTTGCTACCAAAGCCTTGCCATGCAAATCCAATATCCATATCAGTTATTTCTTTATCCTAGTTTAAGCACTTGATTCTCTTCTGGTGATTGCTTCATTCTCTTGTTTTTGATGGTTTGCTAGATATTTTGAAATTTACAGACTTACCTCAGTCTTTGAAATTAAGAAATCTCAACTTCGAAAATCCCAAATTAAACTGTGATTCTGAGTTCCCTGTAACTGTGAGCACCTTGATACACAGAAAAGGCATCATTCCTCTTTGTTCACTTATAGTCTGAACTTCATCCTGTAACCCAGCTGTAGTGGAGAAAACTGAAAGACTGAAGCCAGTGGATAAGAAGATAACATGGTTCAAATCTAAAATTTGAAGTTCAGTGCTGTGCAGCCCCCACCTGCATTTTTAGATTTTTGTATGTGTGTGTTCTTGAGACATTGCATTTGAAATATATACAGGAAACTAAGCTTAGCTGGAAGGCTGTAACTTGTAAACAGTTTCCCATGTATGTTTTGATAGAATGGTATGGGGGCGTGGGGCAGGGCTGTGGATTTAGAAGATATTTTTATGCTTTCATAACACAATCCACAGTCCATTTTAGACTAAGCTCTGATTAAACAAAGATATTCAGATGTGCCATGAAAGTTAGCAAATAGTGAAACAGGTTCCTCAGTATTGTGACACCAACACTCCAAAGCAGCCTGACCAGGCAGGAGGTTACACCCTACTTTGTTAGGTCAGTTTGTGATGTTTTTCCAGCTACCCTAAAGTGTCTTGAAAGAGAATTTGATGTCATTTACAGTTGTCTTCTTCCATATAGGAGCACTGCAGGCAAGAGTGTGCAGTTCTGCCAACAGTAGGTGCCAAGGACATGGCTTACCTATTGTCAGTAGCATACTGTCTTATACAGTGAAACAGGAATCTCTCTCTTATCTCTTGCAGTCTTGAGTATTAGACTATATAGGCAATGAGTCCAAACCAACAGGGAGCCAGAGGGTAGATTGCATATCTGACTGTGAGAGTCATCATCAGGCCAAGTACTCCATCAGGCCAGTTGGAAAAGCATCTTGTCACTGAGAGGTAGAGTTGGATTTATGTTGTGCCCAGCCTGCTCAATTAGAGAGGGAGGATTAGATAGCCCATAATGTAGCTGTGATACTCTTGAGCACCGATGGGTTACAAGTCCTTCTACTGTGCTCAGAGTAGCACATGTGTGAATAGGGTAAGGACTTGGAAGCAGCCCCGGTACCCCCAAACTGTGAGTTATTCCAACAAAGTAGCATAGACCTCTGCAGAGCACATTCTCCTCCAATTTGCTAGCATTCATGTTCTGCTGGTCTTGGAAAACATTATGCCTCCTGTTCTCAAACAGAGTTCCTGTTTCCCTCATGGTTTAGCAGCTGCCTTGCAGTTGTGATCCTTAGATCTACCTTTCTTAGATCTCCAGTTTGCCCCATGGCCTCTTTCATCTTCCTTTCCCCGGGCCCTGGACAGATTCTGAGCTCCCTGCTAGCTTGCTGTTGCTTTGTGTCTGCCCTCTGATTGCGGGTGCTGCTGTTCTGACAGTCTACCCCAGTCCTTCGTTGCTCAGAGGAAATAATAACTCTCATTCAGCTGCTTTCTTAGCATTTATTGTGACATCCGAAGACAAATGCAAACTCATCTCTAGAATCATTATTCTCTTTGAAGAACAACGGATTGTCAGGGGAGACATTTTTTTGTGTGGATTCACTTAGAAGTTCTGTCCCCTAGTGTGGTTCTCCAGCTGCCCCTGTCATATCCTCCGTTGTTGTTTATCCAACTTTTAATAATTTCCTTTTCATGCTAGAAAGGGCCACGTAATTTTCTCTCTGTGTGTGCATGTATTTGTATCTACTTCATGTTTTTTCATTTCTCTCAATTCATAACATACAAAATGTATAGGAAAAAGCATTGAATTAAATACATTTATTATTTATGCATGGTTTATATTTTTTGGCCTAAATTTTGTGGAATGTCCAAGGATTTTGTGCACCTCCATTTAGTCATTAAGGTATTTTTAATCACCTCACATCATGACTAATTTTTAGAAGAGACAAACTGATTTGTGAATAGGGTACACCTGCTTCTGTGTAGAAACAAATAGAGGGGACTCTTTTTGGGGTTACTAGGAGAGGTAGAGACTATGAGCATTGTTCTGTGTAATCAAAAGAAAGAATATCAATATTAATATATAGCCAACCACATTGCTCCCCACACTGAGCATCAGCTATTTATTTATGTTTTCTGGATCATCAAAGCTACTTTGAGATACCAGTGTAATACATGAGTGGCTTTGGTTAAATTATTTTGGTTTCAAGTCATCTCTGTTTCTGATGGGAGATCAGGCCTGGTCTGGAACCAGCTAGAGGTGGTAGCTTAATTTGCTCTATTAACATAAGCTTTCACCTTAAAGTGTTGAGGTC
Source organism: Agelaius tricolor (assembly GCF_023055355.1). Classification (NCBI taxonomy): domain Eukaryota; kingdom Metazoa; phylum Chordata; class Aves; order Passeriformes; family Icteridae; genus Agelaius; species Agelaius tricolor. The sequence goes on from NW_027269269.1 coordinate 26,653,989, forward strand.
AGCATAAGGCTTGCCTTTACAGGAGCATGCACAGTATGAGGGTGGAAAATTTCTCAGAGAAACTGTCACTTGAGTTCTATGGGTAGAGTAGGAATGTTGTTTATTCTGCTTCCAATAGCAATGGCATTTTACCTTGTAGCAAAAGGAACAGAAGGAAACAGCAGAGGGAATGTTCCTCCAGTCATGACTCTGGTTTTGACAGTTTAAGCTTTGGGATAGCATGGGGAAAAAAAAAAAAAAAGTGACTTGCAAGTAATCAGGTACAACATCACTGATTGTGGCTGGGGACAGGGAAAAACAGAGGAAAATCAGTGGGGAAACATTAGAAAGTGCAGCCCTTGACCTGCTGGAGTGAGCAAGACTTCTTTGGCATCCTTTTTTTCAGTTCTGTATCCCTAAAACATCCCAAACCCATGTAAAGTGTACTTAAGAGGAAAACTGAACACCATATCAGACTGAAACACCTCAGCCCTGGGCTATCCCACACTTTGGCACCACTCTTCCAGAGGACCTGGGGAAGCAGCATGTTCTGCCTCCCAGGGACAGTGGGATGGAGGCACTGGGCATTGAGGGCAGCTCAGTCACAGTAACCTTCCACTGAGGTTAGAGAGGTACCAAGGTTAGATTGATCTGGAGTTGGAAATTGTGAATCTGAGGTGAAAATGGTTCCTCATACTGGGGTCTGGTATGTGAGCATCAGATCTCTGCCTGGCTGTAAGTTACTGCACAGCTTTTCCTTCTATGTTTTGTTTAAAATTTACCCCAAAGTGTTTGTAGTGTAATAGTGATTTTTCTTTCTTGCATTAACACAACTGTAAGCTATGTACTGGATTTAGAAAATAAGGATTTTACAGGCATGAAGCACATCCATCTGTATTACATAAACATAGGTACATTTTGGTTTCTTTTTCTTTTCCTTCCCATGTTTATGCTGCACAAAGAACTTACTAAACCAGATACAGTTATGGCGTTGTTGGCTTTAATCCACACAAGATTTTTAAATCTTTTCTCACATTATAATATATTTAACCGCTGCTTTAATGGCAAAAAGGATTTCTGTGGCTGTGAGCATAGGAACATGAAAGGTATAGTGGCTTTCCTGTGTGAGGAATATGAGAATATTCACTGAGAGAGGAACTCTGAGGAACAATTATCCCAAGCTGTGTCTTTGACAAGGCTGTCAGATTTTCCACTTCCATGAGCACAGCTGGGCATGTGGTGCCAGGGTGAGAAATTCCACAGTGGCTGGAGGCAGAGTGCACTGGGTGCTGGCCTGGCTGGCAGTGTTGGAAGTCAGGAGTTGGAGCTGGAAAGAAAAGAAAGATGACTTTCTGCAGCTTTGAGACAGTAAGGGAAAAAAAAGCCCCAAACCACCAGTTTGGAATGTAAGGAAAGAGTCCTTGGGAGATGCCCCTTTCCAGACTCCTGTGCCTCAGAGGCTGAGTTTGATCTTGAGCTTCAGGTTCTTAAAATACCTGTACTCTCTTCTAAGACATTTGCTCTTCTACCTCCAACTACAGATTTGTTCTTGTGCAGCTTACTTATATATCTGTTGAAAGCTTTGGAGGTTGGTTTATTTCTTTTTGAATTTTCTGTATCACTGGTACTTCTGTATCACTGGTACCTAGGGTTTTTGTGGTTTCGGTTTGTTGTTGTGGTGTTTGGAGATTTTTAGGGGGAAGGGTGGTTTGATGGGTTTATTGGCTTTTTTTTTTGGTTTTTTTTTTTGTAATCCAAAAACTTTGTTGCTTTTTTTTTTTTTTAATCTTGGATTACAAAAAAAAAGCTCTGAAGGATAAATAAATAAAGAAGTTATGCAGGTCTTACCGAGGTGGGCAGTGAAGTTTGAGGTCTGTTTGGATGCAGTTTCAGCCACACCTGGTTTTGCTGGGTTTAGTCAAGGATATTGTTACACCAGTGTATGAGCTAGACTTCAAGATGATCAAGCTGGTTGCATCTAGAGAGGCAAGGAATTGAAGAGGTTCTGAACAAGAGAGGAGACAGCAAATTCCTCATTTTCTAGTGCTCCAAGTACTAGGGATTGTTTCTCTTGTATACATCCCATTTTATATGTTGCTTGAAATTAAAAAATTGGATTACCATATGTTACACTTTCTGTTTTGAGCATTACATGCTGTTCTTCATAACTTTTAGGATTGCTGGTTAGGAATGGTTTACTGAATACTTGAGTTTGATAATCTTTGGGACTCTATCTAAAATATTGCATCATATGGATTGCTTGCTATGTCAAATTGCCTTGACTTTTAGCTACTGTTTTGTCTTAGTGTTTGGAAGGAATGGTCTCTTTCCTCATTCTTTGTATGAGTTGTTTCATAGAGCTGTTTCCCTGGCCTACCTTTTTAATGTTTTCTAATTTCTCTGTTGAAAACTTGGGAATGCTGGATAATTCTGCTAATCAGGCAGAGAGCTAAAATAATGGACCCCAAAATGTAGGCTGTTAATTATTTTTCAGTGCAGCAGCAATGTAATGTGTGACAATGGAGCTTTTTGGTAACAAGTGAAATAATTTTGGACATACTGGAGACTAGAGTGATTAGCACTTAAATAACACCACACTTCTGAGGATAGCAAAGCACTTCATAGCATTTAATGAAGGAGGCCTTCCTTTCATACCCAAAGGATGTACTCTGCTGTCTCTACTCACAGGGAAGAGAGGAAACGGTTCAGGGAGAGGTGAGGGACAAGGCAAAGTTATAATTAGTGGTTGTAATGTCTGATGATAGTAAAACATAAACCAAAAGACTCCATTTTAGTCCTTTGCATGAACCCTAGAGGAACCCATTCCCAGCAGGGCATTTTTGCAGCAGCTATTGCCTTACCAGGCATGACACAACCTGACAGAATGGTGACGGGGGAAAAAGCCTTTCTGCAGGTTCATGCCATGGCTAAAGAGGGAAGGGAAAATATAAACATTTCGTAAAACCATGAGTGGGAGCTGCTTATGGATGCAGGGGTTGGAGGAATGCAAGAAGAAGGGAGAACGTAAATGAGCTGGTGTTTATCTGAGCCCAAGAATGGGCAAAGGAGAGAGACGTGTGGAATACAATCATATTTTATTTCAGCTATTCAAACACAAAAACTCATTTTGTTTCCTGTGTAATCAGCACTGAAAACCCAAGTATTTTGTTGCTAGTGCTCAGCTCTGAAAAACAAAGTTTTCTACCCGTGTTTTGCAACACCTTTGAACTGGACACATGCAATTAATATCACCATGTTGTGGCCTACCAGGATTATTTCAGGGTAATGGTCAACTTGAATTTGTTAACCTTTATGTGGAAAGGGTTGAGGCCATTGTCTTGTGGTTACTCTGGCTAACTGTTTTAGCAGTTTAAGAGTAAACCATACTGTGAACATCTTCCCCGTGTGCTCAGTCTGTCCACGAGAGAAGGGTATCAGACCCCAGAGTCAGTCTTAAATTCCTTTATAAATAGCTACAGCTGGTTTGCTGCGATGTTTTTCCTCAGTAATTACAGTAAATGTGAGCTTAAAGTTGTATCAAATCTTAATGTGTTGGGTTTTTCTTTTTACTTTGACTTCAGCAGTATTTTTAAATCCAGGAACTAAGGATTTGTTTCTAAATGTTAAGAGAAATGTCCCTAAGCATAGAAACACAGGACTAAATTCGCTTTCTGGACATTAATATAGCCTTAAAGCAAGCAAAGTGGGCATGAAGGGTTATAGCTGTACTTGACTCCAAGGCTTGATTTTGGTGTATTGGACAAGCTCCCTTTAAATTCGATATTCTGGTTTTACAAATAGCCAGGGAGGAAGGCAAATATCTTCAGACACAGATATGTGTGTGTGACATTTAAAAATTGTCTTGCTTGAAAAAATACCATCACTGTTACAATTTATTCACTGGTGAAGCATATATAGAGCTGAAAAAGGTCTGTGCTAATTAATGAGACAATTATACACATTAATACCAGATTAATCAGACCTCATACTTTTAAGACAACAACACAAAGATACAAATACAGTTTTGAAAAGCATCATCCTTTGTGTTGTCCCTGGCTCGCTTGGCTGAGATGTACATAATGATGGTTGGACTTCACAGTGCTAAAACACTGTTACTCAAAACAAGTCCCACACATAACTAATTACAAAAATGCAACACCAATAATCTGAAAGACTTAATCAAGCCTGTGAAGGACCTTTCTGGTTAGTGGATGATACAGGAATGCCACCATTCAGACCCGTGCCATGGGTTCTAAGCTATTATGTCCTGGATCCTGAATAGATGCAACATAAAAATTCTGTCCTTGGGATCTGTATTTTGTGGCAGCCTGGATACACTCTCCTTCCCTTTTTGAAAACTATGACTCTCATGCAGTTTTATCTGACCCTGACATGAAATGCTGTTAATGTGAAATAATGAAGGTTTTAGAAGAGGTTTTGCTATGAGCAAACAAACATACACTGAAGTCCCACTGCTGCAACTAGCCAGCAAAAGGGTACCTCTGAAAGCTCACACATTTACTGCATAAAACACATTTTCAAGCAGAATAATGTTTCTTTAATTATTCCTGTCATAGAAGGTGGTCCTTGGCCTAGTTTCATATTGTCTCTGCAATGTGAAGTGTTGGCCTTGAGCATGTAGCATTTGCAGTTGAGATTGGAGTCAGTCTCATTTAAGCTCAAGAACCTTAGTGTTTGTCATTTCAGGGAGTCTTGTGCACAACAGTGTTGTGTTCAGTTGTGACTGTCAGGTTGCACCACCATTCTTCAGTGCTGGCTTTAGCACTCCCATGGCCCCATGGCTCCTCACTTGCTCTTGAGAGGCCCTTTGGCTGTGTGTTTTTATTATTTCTGTTTTTTCCAGTCTTGTTGCAGTTTTCTTTTTAAATGGTAGACAGAGCAGACTCATGCTGTTGACTCCGTGACCTGCTTCTCATTTCTACCCCACCTGCTTAAAAAGTTTAGTAGTTGGCAGAATGTCTTCTGGGACTGATGTCTGAGCAATGGACCATTGAAAAGCAAAATGAAATATAAAACTCCTTTTGTGTCAGGAGCTCTGGATCTGCAAGTGAACACCTGCTCTGCTGATCACTGAACCTAGGGAAGGGAAGAAAGAGAAGGAATCTCTTGAGACTCAAAATGGCCTACTGAAAGTCAAATCCCCATCTTTCTTACTGTATTAGCTAATAGGAGTAAAAGTGAAAAATAGTGCTTTTTTTCTTGTTCTTCATATGAAATACATTGAAACGTCAGGGAAAACCTAAGTAGTTCAGTGAGGAATGAATGGTGCAGGCTATGGATTTTTGTTTTGGTTTTATCATCAACTCAGTGTGTGACTTTGATCATGTGTCTTAGTTTTACCCTGTATAAAGTGAAGTCTGGAAAAATACGCAGTGTAGTTTTTGATGTTCCACTTTATTTATATAGATTCCCAGGGACCCTGCCGTGCTTCAGTGACTGTCCCCCTATTATGGCAGTGCCACGTAGACTTCAACAACTTAGAGCTGAGCTGAACTCTGACAGGTAGAAACTTCATTATGCTAACTTTCCCCACAGCTAGCTTCTCCCATCAAAAAGCAAGCCTTGCTTTAAGCCTCAGTGAAGTAACAGCTCATTTCTGGTTATCTGAAGAGGCTCAAATATAGTGGAATGAATTTATTAATGATGTATTCCCTCACAGCAAACAGATTTGTGCTCTCCGATAATTGAGCACTACAGAAATAGTTCTTGTCACCTTCCCTTTAGAGAAAGTGAAAACTGCCTAACCACCATACAATGTTAGGCAGTTTTCTCCAAAAATAAAGTTTTATTGTTGAATCCTTGCAAGTCTTATATTAACAAAAACATATGTTTTATTTTCTTGGATGTTAATACAGTTTTTTGTTTGCATATAAATGTTCTTGTGTTTATACCAGTCTGAAGGAAGAACATTGTTCACACATGAAAATCTGTAAATGTATCCAACTTAAAGCAAAAGTAAAGCTAGCACATCTGTTTTAATATCTCAGAGAGTAAACCAGATGTGTGTGTATATATAATATATACATGCTAGTAATAGATGTTAAATTAGATTTTAAGAAATTGTTCCAGCTTAATAGCCTAAAATGTTATTAGTAACATAGATAAGGAAATTACTTAATAAAAAATATATGATTTTTAACCTGACAGTGTCCCTCTTAATTAAGTTATGAGATCCTTAGATGAGTGATGTTATAACAGTGCAGTGTGTAGCTTCTATTATTTATAAGACAATGCCAAAGAGCTAGCTCAAACCGATTAAAGCAAGAAAAATCTCATTGAAACTTGCCATTCTGAGCAAGTGAATGCTGAATCTTTCTATAGAAGTCATGCAGCTTTGGCATCTCAAACATAGTACCTAGCTAGATCTTTCCATGCCGGAATTGCACATTAGGAGAAAATAATGATAATAATAATAAATTTTAAAAAAGCAAGAATTTGGCAGGTTTCGAAATGTTAAAAAAAAAAAAAAAACAAGTATTTCAGTTGTGGTGATGGGTCCAATTTAAGTTAGAAATCTGAGTATCCTCACCTACTGTACAAAATCAGCCCTACCAGTGCAGGAAAGGTTTTAGCATTGAGCTGTGCTGAGGCCCATGAGCGCTCCAAGCTTCAGGCAGCCACAGGGCTGAGCGGGGAGGATGGAGGGTGATGGGGGAGAATGGATGGAGTGTGAAGGGAGGATGGTATGTGATGGGAGGATGGTGTGTGATGGGAGGATGGTGTGTGATGGGAGGATGGAGTGTGATGGGAGGATGGATGGAGTGTGATGGGAGGATGGATGGAGTGTGATGGGAGGATGCTGTGTGATGGGAGGATGGAGGGTGATGGGAGAATGGATGGAGGGTGATGGGAGGATGGATGGAATGTGATGGAAGGATGGATGGTGTGGGATGGGAGGATGGTATGTGATGGGAGGATGGAGTGTGATGGGAGGATGGATGGAGTGTGAAGGGAGGATGCTGTGTGATGGGAGGATAGAGGGTGATGGGAGGATGGATGGAATGTGAAAGGAGGATGGTATGTGATGGGAGGATGGAGGGTGATGGGAGGATGGATGGAGTGTGAAGGGAGGACAGATGGAATGGGATGGGAGGATGGATGGCGTGTGAAGGGAGGATAGATGGAATGGGATGGGAGGATGGAGTATGATGCGCAGCGGGGCTGTGTTGTCACCAGGCATGGCTGAATCATTTCTGTCCCTCTTGCTGCGATGACCAGGGAGGCCAAGATTAGCAGCTCACCCAGGTCCCAGCTGCAAGCCCAGCCCAGCCCAGCTGAGAAGTAAAACCACAGTATCCTTGAGCAAGTTTGTGATCTCCACCTTGCAAATTGCTTTTTGCAAGGAGGTCCCATACCTCATATCTTTCTTTGCCTGTGGAATGTATTTTATGATTTTCGCTGTATAGAAATTAGGAATAGTGCCTGGCTCTGAAGGCATGAAAGCTAGTTGCTCTTGATGTGTTTTTAAGAAGATAAATATTGCTTTTGTTGGTGGTGAACATATCATTAGTGATTTTTTTTTTACCTCTGCCCAGTTATTTTATCAATTAGGTACTTTAGTAATGAAATTATCTACAATTTAAGCAAATAAATAATAAGAAATCTTAAATCCCAGAGATATTGAAATCAATCATAAATATTTTTATCCTGGGTCCCTGATTTTATCCTAAATATCAAAATCGTTGAAGTAGGATTGATTAATATCTCTTACTTTCTATTTCCTGTTCCCACCACTCTTGAAGGCTGTAAAAATAATAAATTATGTGGAATTACAATTAAGCTGAATGCAGCACCAGCAGGTTATAGAGAAGAACTTGTAACATACTTGCAACTTTTTTCCTAGTCTGACTTCAGAAAAATACTTATCAAATATTTATGTAGTTAATTTTAAAGGCTTGATTCTGGAAACATTGTTGAAGCAGTCAAAATACAAAATTGCTAAGCACATATTTAGGAAAATACGTCTAATATCTTAACATGATTATAAATTTAAGCTAGTTTTCCATAGTAGTTCAAGCTCTAACCCCTAGAACTGGTAGACTATAATCATGTCTTATACTGATCATGCTTGGCATGGAAAAATGAACGTATGCAAGGCTTAGATTAACCATGCACCACAGATGTATTCAATGAGCCTGTTTCCTGTTTTGCTTTATAAACCCCCCCAATCCAATCCTTTAGAGACATTTTTATCTGCTAATAAGCATAATTGCAGTCATTCCTGCTGTCATTTATAAAATTATAAGACGTTTATTTAGTCAGTTGTGGTGTTTAAGGCTGTTAAGTTTCCCCGACCAGAATGGAAGCTCTGCTGGCAAATGTTTCTCTAAGACTTCTTTGGTACACCTGGTCTCCTGATTCTCTCTCCAACAGATCATTCGTCTCTGATGAGGCATTTACCATGTAGAGGTTTGTACCAGAGACACAAAAAGTTCTGGTTCTCAACTCTATCTGCTTTTATACTATTTGTGGTTACATAGAGATGACCCAGTTTTCCCCTGAGTCTTGCAGACTGTGGATATAGACCCTAAAGCCTGGAAGCTTTCAGCACTATGCATCTGTGTGAGCAGAAATGCAGATCCAAGGGGGTTCAAGTAGAGAAATAAGTTGTGTGATGTCTTGCAAATTGAGTCAGACCATTTCAGAGGAGTGGAAATCTGCTGATGAGACTGCCATAAATGTCACATCTCATCATAGAAACATAGAATTTTTTGTGTTGAAAGTGTCATTAAATTAAGATCATCTCATTCCACACCACCTGCCATGGACAAGGACACCTTCCACTAAACCAGGGTGCTCAAAGCCCCATTCTCAAGAGAAAGGAGACCTTCTTGCAGCCCTTCTGCTGCTCATGATAGCTTCTTGGGCTACATCTAACTTCAGTCTTCATTTCTCCTGTAAACCATTTCAAAACTTTTTTTTTCCCCTTCTGCCATATTTTTAAACTGCAGATAATGAAAACAATTTGATGGATACACATGGAGACTGGAATTTCTGTATTTATTCTGATGTTACACACAAAGTGATTGACAGGCTCAGTTCCTTATTTCAAGAGTTGAGCATATCTTTTTAAATCAATAGGAATTTTGCCATTGACTTGAATTTGAATTGTTGAAAGGACTCTTGTTTTCAGGGAAGATATCTAAAAGTGTCAGAACAAGCACATCTGTTAGCCAGACATCACTTCAGAGTCCTGAATTTAGTAGGAAGCTTTAAAGGCTTTGTGGGAAATAATGGACTGCTTTGGGGAACTGCAGAGTATTCAGATTAATCATCTAGACAGAAGTTTGTGAGTTTAGGGACTTTTCAGCATAGAAATGCTGGAATCATGAGCTAAATATTACGGTACATCACTTGGTTCTACTAAAAAGGTATATCATCCTTTTAACTTGTGAAATCCTACTGTTTAAAGGTATGCCAAAGTGAAATAGTTCAGGCAGGGGCAACATCAGCAAAAACTATGACTGTTACTAATTTCACCCTCACTAGTATTTGTTCCATGCAATTGCTATTTATTCTTCCTAATTCACAGTACAGATGATTTTTTTTTTTTTTTTGTTGTTGTTATTTATCCACATGAACAGACAAGCTCATGAAATGGTCTCAAGCAGCAAATGGCTTTGGAAGTCAGACAAAGTGAACTAATCTCCAGTTTATAAACCTATGGGGATGCTGAAAGAACAAATGCTTCAGCAAGCAACTTTAAAGAGGAATTGGGATGTGGAGTTTCTGAAGGAAAGGAATTGGAGGTGACAGAGCACAATACAGCCTGAGCACAATGACACACTGAGTAGAGAAATTTAATTACATAAAGAGGGATAATAGATCAATCAACTAGAAAAACAGACACCAGAGAGAGCAAGGAGAAAAGAAAAAGAAAAGAGCCATCTGACCGTAGGAAAACAAAGTAGAGAACTTTGCAGTATCTTACTAGCCAGCCTGTGAAGCCAAAGAGAGTATATGAAATTTTTAAAAACTCATTTGTTTCTCAGACAGCCAGGGAAAGGACACTGAGATGCAAGAAGGGACTCTGCCCTCATTCAGCTCAGACATCTTCAAAGGTCTACCCTGTGTGATAAATAGAGCAAACCCTTTGTGATCTCTGGATGAAAGTCACGATAGTAAGTCAAAAAAATCCATCAGAGGCCAAGTCCAGCAATCCTCAGCCCTGATTCAGGCAAAACTGCCATTGTTTCACACGAGTGTCTGGAAAACAGAGGATGCAGGGGCACTGAGCCAACTGTTTTTTTAGGTTTTGGGTTTGGGTTTTTTTCCTTTTCTCCTTCTTTTTTTTTTTTTTTAATTTATTATAGGGAAAAAAAAAAAGCAAGCTGAATGGCTTTTCAGCGTGGAGAAAACTGTGAGAAGGGGCAGGGGCCACCCACTTGGGGTGCCCTGTCAATGCTGAGCAGATCCTCCACTACTTTCTTTCCACCTGCCCCCAGTCTGCTTTGTGCTTCACAAGAACTGGTCTTCTTTCAGACCAAAAGGAGAACTTTGCAGAAAGTTATGAGCAAACAGTCTGAATGGAAACTGCTCTGCAAACATAATTATAGCATTTGCAGTTAAATGCAAACTAGCAAAGCAGTGGGAGCAACTGGGTGTTCAGCAGAGAGAGGCCAGGTATAAATGCTTTGATATTTAGATGGATTTGAATTAAACACCTTTTTAGCGTCTTAAAAGAAACAGTCTCACCTCTGGTTCAGGATATATCCATTATTTCTCTCTCTCTTCCCCCCCGCCCCCCCCCCCACCCCTTGCCTGGGTGTACAATAAATTCATAGTCAAAGCAAAGCAAGCAGCTCTGGTTCTCCTGAGGGCTCCGTTGAAATCAATGAAGCATCTTGGTGATCTATTGTTCTTAAAAGTGTTCACACTGAGTCACTTCCTCAGCGTCTTCTTCTTGCAGCTCCGGGTAGAATTTCACCTCAGGTTTCTGTGATTGTTTGGGAGGCTGGGGGTGCACTGTGGCTGCTTTCCTTTCCTTGGGAGTAAGCTCTCCTAGTTCAGGTAACTTTTGCAATTACTGAGTAATAAACAAGGCAGTTATTTGGGTGCCATGCCTCTCAAGTGTTGAAAGTTTGGCAGAGCCCAGCAGAGCACCTAACCCATTGCAGAGACAGGCTTCACTCTGTGCTTCACAGGCACTCTTAATTCAGACAAACTCATACCAAAGTCAAGTGAGGTTTTCCCTGAGTAAGAAATGAGTTAAAAACTGAGGCAAGATCCTGATCTTTTACCCAGGCACAATTCCAACAACTTTAGAAGAGTTGCTTTTGACTTATGGCATTGTAACAAAGATCAGAATCTGGGCTTCAATAAGGACTTCAACATTTGGCCACAGTCCCATGAAGGCCTTTATTAATTTATTTATTTATTAAAAAGGACAATTGCATCGACTTTAATAACCCTTACCTCAAAGTTCACTTGAAAGAAAACTAGTAAGACTTTTTACTGAGAGAAGGAAAAAAAAGTTTAGCTGTGGTCAGCCAGGGTGGGAAATTCCATTGTGGCTGCAAGCCCATGGCAGGTAGAGTGGAATTTAATGAAGGAAACTGCTGTGTTTTTGTGTCTTTCTGTATGTTTTTCCTTTAAAACCAAGAGCTGGGCAGGCTTCCCATTTGACCTGATGTGACCCAAGCAAATTGCTTCTTATATAAAAACAACTGCAGACTTGGAGAATGTGAAAATGCACTGTATCCTTTTTCCAACTCAGGGAAAATGAAAGCCTGAGAAACAGGACGGCCCTGTCAATACTCGTTGAGCAAAACTATCACTCAAGCCCTATAAAGAGAGATTAGAACAGGCTTCCTTATGCCAAAGGGATTCATTATAAGTTAGATCTCTTTAGGTGTTCTTTTTTTAAAGCAGACACACTTACCATCAGTAAGAGAAAAATCTATTTTTCAGAAATTTATTTTTTTTGTGAGGGGAGGAGAAAACTTTCATAAAGGAGGAGAAAGGGGGAGTGACGGGGAAGAAAAAGACTTTAACTAATGCACCCAAGTTAAAAGAAATAAATTGATAATTGTTAAAATTTAGGCAAAAAGCCCAGCTTTTAGCCTTTGCTGTAACTTGGGAGAGCACAGGCGCAGGGATTCAGGGTGTGTCTACTGATATTGTATTCAGATGTGTTGCCTTGGCATGTGTACTGACGGATTTATTTAAAAAACAAAGCAAAAAAAAGGCATTGTGTGCTCGTGAAATGACTTCATAAAATCCTTTCCTTTATGAATTATTTTGATCACAGGGCTTGTTGTTTAAATTTCTAAAGTACTGTGCTTTTTTTTTTTTAATTGCCTTCTTTTCAGAACTGTCTGTTCTCAAGTTGGCACCTTCCGCATAGCAGCATGCAGAGATTAAAGGAGAGGGGAGGGAGGGGAGGTGTGGAGCATTTCATCAGACCAAGGGGGTGACGTGGTGCATAAGCAAACTCACATCTTCTGTTGGTCACCCCTGAAAGGAATCCTGAGCTCTGAGCCACTCTTCTCCCTTGCAGCCATGTCTAATCTGCATCACCCACTCCAAGGAGACACGAGCAAACACTTGGACAGTCACATGGTGCCATGTTAGAGGAGACAGAATAGACTTTTGTTTGCTCTTTCTTGCTTAAAATGGAGGTGAACAACTTCCTACATAGGAAAGCAAGATATGGTAATACTTTCCAGGTTCAGTGAGGCCTATTTTTCCAAAACACAGGTTTTTGCTTGTGTTCCATGGGTTTCTGACTGTTGCTGGAGGCTTTTTCCTGCCATGGCTCAGGAGTGCAGCTGAGAAGACACCATGAGCACTCCCAGCATTGCACACTAAAGGGGCACCATGTAGAAGGAAACTCCCGATTGTTTTGTTCCAGATATGGTGTTAAGGACCTGCAAAGTCAGTGTCAGTTACTTCCACAAGAGCAACATTCACAATCATCATCATCCAGGTCCTGTATTTATCTAGAAGTTATAATGGAATTTTCACATGAGGCATGAAACCTACAGGAGAGCAAGAGATCACTTGCAATGTCTTCTTTTTATTTTCTGGGGAATATTCTCAAGATCCTTATTATATTTTGTGTTACTTGATAGAGTCTGATGTAACATGATAGTTGTGGCAGCCCACCCAAGACTATTACTGCTTGTGTAAAGGAGGAGGTCAGAACAGTACTGACCTGAACAGGGTTGTGAGCTTTTTCATATAAGGTTGTATTTATAGCATTAGCGTTTCCAAAGAAAGGTGATATTTCTGCCCAGAATGCTGGTGTTTTCAGAAGGAGATACCCTGATTCATGGGCCCGGCACTGATCTGAGGTTAGAGTTAAGAGATTTATGTTACATGCATTGATTTTTTGGGTTTCTTCTCATTGTCCTGTCTGCTGAGCAAACAGGTAACAGCTGCACATTTAAATGGGTAAAGAGACAGCAAACAGTGATTCAGGGTTCTAGATTGTGTAAAAAAAGATGCTGATTCCCGTGGAAGCAAAGGATGCTTGTTTGGTTGACTGAATGCAGTTTGAGAGGCTTTTCTCTGTCTTTAATGGTAAGACCAGTTGTTCCCCTGGATATCCAGCCTCCTGAGGGAGAAGACAGGGATGGTGAGCAGCCCCAAAATCCAAGAAGAAATGTAGTTAGCAACATAGTGCACCACTCAGACAGGCAATAGTCTGTGTGGCCAGAGGAAGTCCACCCAAGCCTACTGAGTGGAGGTACTGGCTGAAGTGCTCACCAAGCCACTTTCCATCCTGGGTCAGCAGTCCTGTCTGAGAGTGGTTTAGCATTGGAATGGGCTGCTCAGGGAAGTGATGGAATCACCATCCCTGGACGTACTGAAGAGACATGTGGGTTTGACACTGGGGGATCTGGTTTAGTGGTGGGCTTGGGTGTTCTGAGTTAACAGTTGCACTCAATGATCTTAAGAGTCTTTCCAACCTAAATGATTCTCCCTTTTTGCTGCATGGAATTTTTCTACAGGTGGCATAATAGACTGGTAGACTTGTTTTTAACTGTGTACAGGAGAGTTCCAAGGAGAAAAATAGTGGAAACCTTATTATCTTATTCTAGAGAATTTTCTTCATAGTTTAGAGGCACTTTGTTCCCAGAAACTTTTTTCCATAGTCTAACAGATCATTCTGCTACAGAGAAATACATAGAGAAGTACATAGAAATCTTCTGTTTACTCCAGGTCTTTTCCCTTAGCAGATAAGACATCATTCTCTTCTCCAGACCTACACTTTGTGTGACAGGAGATGAGTGTCATTCAGCAAACTTTCCTCGATAGCAGCTCTTCTTGTCCCTTAGCCAGGAGGATGTATTGTCTTTGACATTATGAAGTTTATGTAAGACTATACAAAGAGCAAAATGTGCTTTTTTACTTCCTGTATGTAAACACTAGAATTCCTTCATGCATACTCCATGACAGACTAGAGACCGTGCCATCTAAATTTTCAGTTTATATGTTTCAATCAGTGTATATCATTAATATATTTATTCAGCCTATATATATTATATATTCATCTGGTAGCAGCTGAATTATTTTTTTAAAATATGATTTTCTGTTGTTTCTGTAATTGTTTTTTGAGATCCACTGTCCCCACAAGTGTTTTTAGCCTGGACTTTTTCTGTGGCATCTAATGTGAAGTGCAGTGTACGAATCAACAAAATGTTGTGACATTCTTACTGTGCAGCTTTGGAGAGGATGCCTACTTAAAGAACTTGTTGGGACATAAAATGATTTCTGTGAATTATACCTTTTCTTTAAGAAAATTAACTAAGTAATGAGCACTGGTTTTAGGTTAGTCTTAATGTTACTTATGGATGTTTAGCAATACATAATTTCAGCTGCAGAATGCAGTGCGTATCATGTCAAATCAGTCCTTTTGTATCGTTTTACTGGACAAAGCATTTGGCAGGGTGAGGAGAATGGTTTAGGTGCAGAGGTGTCTTCCTGCGATTTAAAACTGGAGCACTGTAAGGTGTCTGCTTTTTTGACAATGGACTTGAGAACTCGTTTGAATTCCAGCAGAAGGCCTAAGGAAATTGCTAAAAAGAGGTCAAAGTGCGTTTGGCAGGTCATGGAAGAAATCCTTTTGCGTGCCACTTTTCCCAGTTTGGGTGGACTGTCACAGGACTGTGTTGTAATGTGTCATCCGTTTTTTGAGTTAGATAAATTCTCAGCAGCTTTTTTTAGCCCATACTCTTTTATAGATCTCAGCAGGGATTTTGACCAAGAAACAAGGAAGTAGTACTTCAGGATTTAATGCTAGATTTTTATGTTTCTGGTCTTGACCATATATATGATCAGATTTCTGAGTGAAAGGCAGGAAAAAATGAAGATGTTGCTAAGTGAAAAGCAGATGAAGGAATTTCTGGTTTAAAAATCCAAATTAAAGTATCAGCAGGAGATTTGCAGTCTGTTTAGACTATTTCTAATTTGTACAAGCCTGTGTGGACCTATTTCTTTCTCATTTAATGGCACACCCAGAACTTTCATTGGCTTCAATGCAATTATTGTAACAGCTCCAGGAACTTTCCCAAGAAGTCTGCAACAAAAACTATTTATCTAAGTGGGAATGCTTCCAGTGGCACCTGTATGCCATGGGCTGGGCTGTACATGTAGGTACCTCTAGTCTGAGGGCTATGGAAAATAGTCTATGTTCTTGTTTAAAAGGGATGTAAAACAAAATAGATGTTCTGATCAATAATACTTTTTTTTTTTAATGGAAAAAGTAGTAACAACGTGAAAAGCCACCAGTAAGAATTATAAAAATTCTGTGATGGGCACTGCAATTTGCAATATGTAATGGCTCAGAAAGATTTGGTTTTTTCTGGAATTTGAGACTGTCACTGATTTTGAGATGTCTCTGTTCTACTGGGAACTATGCATTTTATCTTATATATATTTGTTATATTTTCTGAGCAGTGACAGAAATACAAATCCTGGCATTAGTATTTTGGATTCTGGTAGGTTTGTCTACCTGAAAAAATTCTAATGGAACTTATAAACTCTAGTGAATGCTTCTAAGTGCTTGTTATTTAAGCATGTGACTAGTCCTGTAGGACTAAAAATCCAGGGGAATAGCTAACCAGCTGTAAGCTAAGCATATGACTGCATGTTTTCATAAGCAGAGGTTTAAATTTTTAAAGAAACTGCACAGGAATCTTATCATCTGCTTCAAAAAGCCAGGACCCATTTTGGAATAAGAAACAAGAGCATTACTAACTTAAAGTATAGAGGGAGAAAACTTAAACTGTTGAAACTGCGAAATGGGCTGAAATGAGGAAATTGTATTTACCCAGGATGGAATCTGGCAAGTGCACTTGAAATGCTTTTATTTTTCTTTCTTTCTTATTCACAGAGTTGCAGAATTTGAGTTAGGTCTAAAGTCAAAATAAACATGATGTCTCACTTGAGAAGAACTCTACCTCCTTTATTTAAGAATTTGTATAAAGCATTCGACGAGGCTGCGTAATATTTTATTTGGTTAAATTAGGGTTTGAGGTTTGTAAAGTTTAAACTTGGTCCCCTTTTGAGAATGATTTAAGACAGGAATGCTATAATCATCTAGTTATATGAGGCTAGAGCAGGTGCTGGCAATGGAAAAAATTTTTTTCTCCTTCCATCTGTTCTCTGAAGAACTGCTTAATTCTTCTTGCAGGAATCTGTTAAAAGCTTTTCATAAGGTTTCCCTGTAGGCAGACAATTCACTGCAGAACCCCATAGGCAGTGCCTTTGGATGTACTGTGAGTAACTCATGCACAGGCTCAGCCTTCTTTTCCGGGTGGAGTGAGAAAAACAGGAAAGTATGCTTAGGGATCCCCTCTGTATCTCTCTTTTGAGTGCAGCAGAGATTGAACAAACTGAAGAGTAGCTTCATGATCCATTTCTGCTAGTGGGAATAACATTACTTTCTGTTGTATTTAAAACAATGAATGGAATTGGGTTGCTTTCCCTCCTGTGTATGTGTCAGTTATTCCAGTTTTGGTTTTTTGAATATTCAAACCAATAATAAACAAAAGTGAAACTACCTTTAAAACGTTTAACTTGTTACAGTTTCTGCTTCTGAATTAAGGCAACTTGAGTTTGTCAGACTAGATGTCCTGCAGTTGGGCAAATAAGTTGTCCTGCATTCCTTACTTCTTTGTTTGTCTTTGTGGCAGGGGTTCCTAGATATCAGAACTTTGAATTTATTTTTTTTTTAACTCAGGATCATTTTCTCTTCTTAGTGCAGATTTCTTCACAATACTTCTGCTAATATTAATGGATTCATGCATAAATCCTTTATGTAGCTACAGAGGAAGGGATCCCAAATGTTTGTGTCTTCCCATCTGTATACTGAGAATGCAATCAGATGAGAAGGTAAAAAAGAGTACCAGTCAGTTTGCAGCAGATAAGTATTAGAGGAATTCCCCCAACACACACCTCCCCTGCAGGAAAACAGGAGTGTGTGTGTACAGGAAAAGTCTGACAAGTTTGCTGTGAGTTGGGATTTAAACTTCCTCCAAGCTCTGAAGTTCAGGAATTCAGCCTTTGGGTCTAACCTGTAGCAATTTTCTTAGCTGACAGGTCAAAGTTACAGCTAAGGATAAAAATCATTCCTGCTTAATTTTGAAAATCTGAAAGTCAGAATTTTAGATTTTTCTCTAAAATAAATGAAGATAAATTGGCCCAGGGTGAATTATTCTCCTCCTTTGATAGTCCTGTTATGATATAATAGATTTCTCTTTACAGATTATTGTCTACATGCAGATTTTATTTTACAGATAGCTTAAACAAGGGGGTTGAACACTACCCAACATTGCCACACTTGTCTGTAGTCAGAAAAAGAACAGATCTTTATTTCTGATTTGAGCTTTCCTCCTTGGTTTCCTCTGAGCTGACATTGCTTGACATGGACACAGGTTTTAATGTAGGGTAATGTTCCATATTTCTGGACTGTTTAAATTTTTGTTTGTTTCTCTCCGTTTCCAAATGCCCTGTTATCTCAGCTAAATCACTGAAGGGAAGGAGAATATTCTGGGAGGTATGATAAGAGGCTTGCTCTTGTTTTATGCATTTTCTTCTAGATGATTACTCTTGACCTCCATTGGAGAGGGAGGACTGGGCTAAATGGAGTATCTGCCCCCATATATTCCCATTTTATTCAGGAGACTTTATGCATGTATTTTGCAGCTTCAAGTCAAATTACCTGGTAGTGAAGGCTTGAAGGTAATTTGGATACCCAGAGCAGTCCTCCTTTCTTTTCTGTAAAAGGACTATGCATGTTACATGTATCAAAAGGACCATAAATGTTATATTTATCTATCTTGCAAATTAGTTCTTTCTAAATACTTTTGAATAATAGGAGCAGGACTGTTTTTTTCTTACAGAAGTGTGGGTGATCCAAGCAGTTATTTCTATAATAATGAAAGCATGTTTCAGATACAAAAAAAAATTCTGGGGATTTTTTGTGGCCTTGAGTAGATCACAATGGCCCTTTACCACTGTTTTTCCATTTCAGCCATTGTGAGTCTTGAATAACTAACATTTGGAAGCATTTTTGCAAATGAAAGCTGGTTATGAAAATGCACGGAGAGAAAAGCAAACAGTATGATCCTAGACGAGTGTTTTCCAAAGGCATTCTGATGAACTTCCCCTGAAACTTAGCTATGTATATGTGAGCTTGAAAATATAGAGACAATATCTCCAGTATTACATTTCGTTTTATTCATTAAAGAAATGTTTGAAATGCATTATTCTCTTTAGTCCAGCAAGGAGCCCCAAGTTAACTGATGTGTTATGGGCTGCTCCATGGCACAAAGCATAACAAGAGAAAATACTCTCTTTTCGTTTCCCAGTTTTTGCATTGTGACCTGACATTTATGCATATTGCATAAAGCAAATTCTGATTACTACAGCTTCACTGACTTGAGGCTGACAAACATTTTTTCCCTTTTACTTGCTTTTTGTCATTTTGTGATAAGTTCAACACACAGTATACTATACATGTCTTTCCAGATGGCACAGAAAGGATAGGTTATAGACTTTACATGGCTGCACCATAACTTTTGTTCATGTCCAGCTTTTCAGTACAAAAGTAATCTGTACCTGGGTTCAACAAAAACGGTTGTGTCTGCCTGATCATATTGTCTACATAACCAAATAATCTAAAGTATGCATGGTTTGAGAGACTAAGCATCCAACAAAAGCTTCCTTAAAATGAGTCATATCTTTGATTCAACAGTCACATTAGTTGAAATTAATCAGTCTTCCTGTTGCTGGCACTGGGAAATTTAAGAAGAAAAGCAAAAGAATAGCTGCAACAAAACAATGCCATCCATTGTAAGGCAGTGCCAGCCAGGGATACCAGGCAGCAACCAGCCAGGCCAAATCAGCACTTATTTATTAATTCCAGGAATGTCTCAAATATTTGAGGGCAGTTTCCGGACAGAGTAGTGATGGCAGAGGGTTCTGGCATTTCAGTTTGTCAAGGCGTCATGGATCTCTTGTTGAGAAGTGTTCACATTAAGGCATTCATTTCATTACACATGAAGAAATTGCCCTTCATGCTGTTCTAGCAGGAGTGGCAAAAAAGGTGCATGGACAAATAAAGCAAGCAGCACTTCTTTTACCATCCCATTGGGAGGCCAAGTTCATTTTTTTCTTCTTCCATTTTTCAAACTTAATTTTACATCAAGCAAGAGGTCAGAATTCAAGCACGATAGTTTAGATGTGCTCACTTTAAAAGTATGTATGATAGTTACTATGTCCTTGGTCATTTTTAGGCATAAAGGGAATCTATCTTTATATATCCTTACTCCCTTGTTGTCCTAGTGCTGCCTTCTCTATATTTGCATTACATATTTTTTAGATCTTTTGAAAGTACCTCCAGTCAGTGTACAGGCACCTATTCTTTCAAGTGTTTCTCTCCTTCCATTACTTCTTCTTAAGTGACAATTATTCTCCCATGCCAGGTCTAGTTCTCATTTTCTTGGTCTCTCTCTTACCAATTTTTTTCCTTCTGCTTTCACAATTCTTGCCTTATGGATTGAATGCAGACATAGCCAAGTGAAAGTCTGTGGCTTGGAGGTAAAATAGTGCTACTTGGGCAAACTGTTTGAGCTATAAATCTATTAATTTATTAATGCTGATTCCATGGACAAATGTTTTCTGTCTGACCTCTGAAGTTGCATCCACACTTCTGCAGATTTCTTTGTACAAACATGATGGGTGCACATCAGTCAGTCCTAACCTTGGCAGCATAAATTCACACAGAAAAACAAAATTTGATCTTAAGAGCAGTAAAATGCAAGGGAAAAAAACACCTTTAAAAAAGTTTTTAGATCTATTTTATAGATTACTATTCTGCACTCGTAATGTGAGCATGTTGCAGAAGTTCATTAAGCAATGCAGTCAATATCTGAAATCAACTTATGGACTTGTTTGGATTTTGTTTTTCCTCATCCAGCAATAGAATGCAGTACCAAACTTATATCCTGCATTTCTGTCACCATACCTTTTCCAATTCTGTTTCTGCTCCATTCTGTTTACTCATTTCTCTCAGCTATTTTCCCTAATTTGTCACTATTGGTCTAGCTTGTACCCAAGAGACACAGATCTCCATGTCTTTAAAGAAGGCTTTTTGCTTTTATGTAAGTGACATTGTTCTTGTCCACTTCTCATGTATTCAGGCCTGGTGTTAGGTCACTGGTCTTGTGATGAGTGGTGCTCACTGCACCCCACTTGGCTGCTGAGAAATGGCCTCCTACTTAATTTTTCTCCATCAAAAGCTGATGGAATTTGTGGAGTTCCTGGGTTTGCAGCCTGCTCCAAGCATTGGTTAAGGATGACTGTTTCCCACTTCACACTAGCCTGGTCTTGTTTACTATACTTCTCCCTTCCAACCATGAAGTGCCAAATGAGGTTAATATTACCAGCTCACCCACCAGTAGTCTGCAGTGCCAGGCCAGATACCCAAGAGAAGCATGGCTTCCTTCAAGCTCACAAACCAACTGGTGATCAGAGCAGTGAAGGTTAGCTGGGGTCAGGCCAGAGGGAGAAGGCAAATGCAGGGTGGCTAAGGAGTGAGCCAAACATGGTGATTACAGCCTGACATGGAAAATTGTCCCAGGAAAAACAGTTAAAACAGGGAGCAACTATAGCTTAGTATTTTAGGAGTGGTGGAGGAAACAATTGACATTCTTCATTAGTAGACTGTAGCCTCAGTAAAATGTAGGGATTCTTTCTGAATGGATGTGTAGATCTTGGCCTGTGCAGGCTGTCTTCTTCTTTTTTTTTTTTATGTATTCACCAAATGTATGATAAATTAAAACTGCACAATGAGCAGCATTTCCTCCCTGCAAACTTGCAGTGCACCAGCTATGAGAGAAAATGGGTTCCTGGGGAAATGCATCTTTTATGTTTTTTTCTGACTAGCACTATATCATTACATCTTCAGTCAATAAAAGTATGTGTCTTTAATATATATATTTACTCATGCACATATATATCATTCCAGTAATTAGCTGTGGAAAGGAGCAAAAATAGTTATAAAAACAAGAATTCTGAACAACAAACAAGCTTAGTGTACAACTAAAGGAAACTTTGAAGAAACAGGCCTTCATGAAGGAATAACACTGTTGGAAGCATATGTTTTCCATGTACCAGGAGACCATTTTAATAGTTTACAAATGTATTTAGCCACAGAAAGTCTAAAATTAGTCAATGTTTTAAAGGGCTAAAGATTGACACAAGTCATTCCAGTTAGTGAAGGACTTCTTTTCATCCACATTAAGTGAATAAATTTATATAACTGAGAAGATGTTTATGGAGGACTGCTGTTCTGTGGCTGCTGATTAGAGTTGTACAAAACTTTTCTGCTAATTTTTAGTATTCATTTGTTTCAGGCATTGTGTCTTGTGGGAAATATGGTGGCCTAGACCACAAGTAACTCAAGTTCTGTCCCTGCTCTTCTGCTGCTATGCTCCATGAGAACAAGGTGTTCATCCACACTGTTGTAGTTTTACCCTCATAAAATAGGAAATCCCTTTGTAAACTATTTTGAGAACTGCTGATGAAAGATGCTGGCTGTGAGCTTTGCCAGTCTTTTCTCCCACAGTTTGTTTGAGTTTAGTAGACTAAAGTGAAACTCAGGTGAGTCTTCAGGGCCTCCAGGGTTTGCACTGAAATTGTACAAAACCTTGTATACAGCATGTTTTCACTTTAACAGCTCCAGGGTTACTCCGAGCCTGGCTCCTCATCGTTAACAGGGCTTGCGAACCTCAGGAAATCCTTCATCTGATCTGAATTATGAATTGGCAAGGAAATCAACATCTTCTGCTGAACAACAGAGGTTTTATGAGGCTGTGCAACACCGTCTCCACAAAAGCTTAGCTCTATTTCATCTGTGCTCAAACACCAGCTCTGCTCTGTTGCACACCCTGTGCATTCTGCTCTTCATCCTTAGATGAACTTCATCCCAGATGGCTTCATCCTTGATTGACTGCACTGTGTATGACCACAACCGAGGCACATGTACTGATGTCACGGTGTTCTCTGATGTCACACACCTCTGCTGAGCTGTGTGAGGAGGCTGCTCTGGGATCCTGCCTTCATGATACCTTAGTCTCAAATGAAACAGAGGTTTGCCCTTTCAATCCAACTGGGTATCTTCCTCATCACAACAGCTCTTTTCATTGTGGTTTGAGCCACTCAGAGAGAAAACTAAGTCACAGAGCTACCTGGCAGTGTCAGTCATTGAATAGTGTTCAAGCTTGCTTTCCTGTTAGTTCTGTAGTGGCTCTCTATGCTCACTTGATGGGTTTTCATCCCAATGGCTCTTCTACAGGGTCTCAAGTCTGTAAAGAACTCATCTCTCTTCTATACACCCATTGGTGGGAGCAAGCTTAAAAAGAAGATGTACCTAGAAGAAAGGAGGAAAAGGGACTTGATCCTCAACAGGTCCAGTACTTCACCAGAAATCTGGACAAGATTTCCATCTTCTTCCCCCCAGGGTGATAATGCAGTAATGCAAAGAAACCTGAAAACAGAAAAATCTTACTAGAATTTCTGTGTTATTGAAAATCCTCAATTTCTGTGTTATTGGAAATCCTTTTCAGATCCTTTATTTTAAAAATGGTCTAAATGTACATAAGAAAAGGAGCTATATTATCTCCTTTAATAAAGTATTCCTTTCATTCTCTGTCAAAAATGGTCACATGCTAAACATCGAACAAAAAAATTTGAAATGTTAAAGGAATAAAACTCTTCAGGGAATAAATTATTTTTACAACTGGCCAATATAAAATAATACAGTACAAGTCTCTTAAAGTAGTAATTGATAAAGGAATAAAACTGCTAAAAGAGTATATTTTTCATTTGCTGGAGCTAACTGTATAATAGCACTCAGCTGTATTTAATCTCTGGGGGCCTACGGAACAGGCATAAAAATGAACATAACTTAAAATCGACAAGAGATCTTTCATGAGATTTGTGCTACCTGCTGCCTGCTGGCAACAGCCATGTTCCTGCAGCAAGCCTACTCACTCAGCCCCACTGCAGTTTGCCTTTCAGAGCCTTTTTTTATCTGTATGTTAAGTAGGTAATTCCCAAGACATCCCTATTAAGTGAAAAAGAATGACTCTTCCAGCCTGACACTCAGGGAAACTGAGATACAGGGAGGATGAAGCCTTTGCCTGGAGTCAGGCTGGTTTGTTCTACCATGTAATATGGCTGTAATGGGCCTAGTCCTTCCACAGAATGCTGATTGAAAATATGCTAGAATAAAAATTTGAAATTATGGTTTCACTAAATATTGCAGAACAGGAGCACGACTGTGCTAGGCCCAGGTCCTTCAGTTTCCTACAGTGCACATTTGAATGCCAGTATAGAAATCAAGTACCAGTTTTATATTAGTGTCTGGTTGATTAAAGAATCCTTACATTATATTATAGAGCTATGTGAGTGGACTTCAAAGGCTGACCTCACAGGGGCAAAAAGAGAGCATCCCAAGAGGGAGAACATTCCCCCACTGTGTGGCCATAGTGTGATTCTTGTTTGCCTTTGAAACAGGTGTGTGCCATGAATTTCTTAGATTTTCATTAAGGAAAAGAAGATAAATTTTTCTTTAGGTAGATACATGCAGAGATTCTTCGTTGAAGCAAATGGAGAGAGAGTGGGAACTTGGAAGAATGCATACAAATGGCATTTCATTTATCCTTCTGCTGTCTTGGTGGGTGTTGGAGAGGCCAAGTGATTTCTAGCTTGTACAGGCTTCACCCAAGTGATGTTTTCTCCCCAGAGTCTCTTCCTGTTTTTCCATCCACTACTCAGACCGTTTGTCCCAGCAGAACTGCTTCATTCTTCTTGAGATCAGTCACACTGAAACAACTGAATAGAATTAGAGTTTTCGACTGTATTTTTCAGCTAGTTTATGTTTGCTTCTCTCCTATCAACCATGAGCTCATTTTCCATTTATTTAATCAGAAGTAAGACCGTGGGCTTTTATCTAAATAGTCTTAAATTTAGCGTGTATTTTAAAACTGAATCCTTCTTTATGTTGAAGTTATGAAGCTACCTTCTTTTCATAGCACTTCCTTATAAAGCAATTAACCTAATCATATGAAATTTTAATGACATTTGAAATTTAGAAACGTATCTACATTTTATGGGATTTCTGGATTTTGGTTCCCTAAGAAGGGAAATAACTGACTTCCTTATTTTCTTACATTTTTTACTTTGTTTAGTTCTAGGGGAGAATATGCCAGAAACTTTGATGAATGCATAAAAATAATAGAAGATAAATGTGCCTGTGTAAATTTCTACCCCATGCATCCCCTGTGCCCTTGCATCATATTGCCTAGTCTGTTTATCGTAAACAGACTGTATCTATTCAGGAATAGTAGCATACTTTTATCAAAACACAGATAGTTTCCCTTTATAATCCACAGAATCAGTTACAAATTTCTCTCACTAATTATTTTAGGATAGAAATTGTTATTCTTTGAGACCTGGTGGGTGAAATTAAAAAAAAAAAAAAGGACAGCTAGAAAAAAGAAAAAGCTTTAGTCTTTTTCTTAATGGTGGTTTTAAGCATATAGAAAGAAGTGAGGAGAGTAAGAGCAAGAATAAATTGCAGTATTCCTAACTTACCAAATAATACATTTTGTTTCTGCCTCACTTCAAAAAGACCCAAAAGAATGTTGTTTAAACTTGGCTTATTTTGTAGATACCCTTGAGAGTCTGCTAATAAATGGAGTGCCAAACAAGTTAGTTCTGTAGTTTCAAAGTGGTACATACATAACATATGTAGACAGAATATCACTTGTGCCTGAACCTCACTATTTCTCTGTTGAGCTCTGTCTCCATTCTCATGGAAACCAACCACTGATTGACAGTAATGCTGTGAACTTCCACTTATTAGCTAATGCTGACTTTTCTTGAAAATAGGAGCTGAGTGCAGCATTATGGAATATTCATGGAACAAAATTCCAGAGAGAGAGGTCTCAGGGTCAGGAGGAGGGAGGGAATGAGAGACAGATGCCAGATTGCCTGTAGAGAGTCCAAGCATGTGTTTTTGTTTGTAGCAATGATGCACATGCCTTTTGCGGGTGCAATTATTGCTTTTGCCTTTGAAAGTTTTACCATAAATCTGTTTCTCAATCTCCCTTCATTTTTGACCCAAACTAACCTCTTCTCTATACAGTTCTGTTACTTAACTGCAGTTCCACTTGGGAATATCCATGCGCCACCATGCTCCAGGTGTTCTCCCCTGAATTTTAGAGATCGCTCTGAGTTCAAATCTGTTTCTGATCAGGTTTCATCCATTAGTCTTTCTGTCTTTTCATGATCTTCATGCACTGGATTTTATCCCTCACTGAGTCATTGCAATGAACAGCACCACATGAGTGAAAAAAATAATTTGCCCTTTATTTTTGGTCTCTGCCTACCATGCAGCTTTAAGCAAAGGCATATGATCAGTAAGCAGATGAAAACTGAAACCTAAAGTATTTGAATATCCATTTACCGTATCGTGACACTTTCCTTTTAATCTATCAAATACTTAAAAATCTGAATTCTCTTGTTCTAGCAATAAGCTTGTCTTATTTGAGTGACACTTCAGGTCTAATGAAGCTGACTGCAGGTGACTCACAGCTAACTGTGCAACAGATGTGGGGTGAAAGCTTTTAGCAGCCATGCACTTCCAAGTGGGAATTCCCTGCCTGTAGTATTTGTGACATTGATACTGTGCTATTTTTCCGTGTCAGACTCAGGCTTTATTGTGGACCTGACAGGTTCAAAGTCACAGAAGCTACTTCTTGTCATAGAGTGTTTCAGAGAGAAGGCATTTAATAGTGTATTAGCATTTGTTAGTTTTATTTAGGAAATGGAGAAAAAATTGCATCTCAGTATTCTTGTACTCCTGGGGAGCTTTCAGCCCTCAGAGAATTTCCTAACCTTGCCCTTGTCCCCAGGCTGGGGTGCTGACAAACGTGCTGCAGCTTACCAGGGGAAGAGATTGATGTTCAATTCAACTGCCATATCTGGATGAACAGAATATGTACTGGTTTGAAATGTTGTTCAAGTTACCATAAAAAAGCTAAGTATGAGAATATAGATTCATATCATATTGTGTGCACTGTCAGGAATTTTCCATCACCTCGTCTTTTGGAAAGAGAAGCTTTCAATAGCTCAGGAGGTTTTTTTTGGGAGACACAGCATGCTGCCTGCGAGTCTCCCCAGATGCTTTGGGGAAGCTTCTCCTTTGGTGTGTCCTGCAATTTGCAGGACTGATATTGGGAGAGAAAGAGCCGTGCAACAGCTCACAAATGTGAGCCTTGAGGTGGTGGGGAAGTCAAGGAGGGGCAGATGGGTTTGCACAGTTTCCTGGTCTGGTGGGCTGCCCACCGTGGTTAGAAGTAATTGTAGCCTGCATCAGTTCTGTCACAGCTGGGTGATAGACTTCATCCTATGTGGGATGCAACAACTAAATGGGGTTGGTCACTTGGGGTAGCTGTTGAGTGTGGATGCCCACTGTCATAAAGGGACTATGATCTTAGTCAAGAGCTCTCTGCAATACTATTTATCAAGAAAGCCATACTTTTAAGCCACAGGTGTGTATCTGGGCCCTCAGAAGTAATTTAAATGCATATATATGTACTTTTATTTTATTTTTTTTTTTATATAGGGCAAAGTTGCCTGAAGCCTGTTTATTAGTTAATAACCCCCTCCAGGTTACCGTCTCTAATCTTGTAATGAAATTGAGTTAATAAATCCAAGATATTATTAAATAAAGCAAGTATTTAATATTGCTTGTCCTCTTTGAATCCAAGTTGCAATACAACAGAATTTCATTTTATAAATAACACCTTTCGTGCTAGCACCACAGGGCATGATTCAAAAGAATCTAAATAGAACATGAATGCTGTAATCAAATGCAGACCCCAGGAAGGCAGATTAAAAAGGCATGTTGCTGGTTAGCACAGCAGACAGGGTAAGTATAGCAGGTCACAGCAGAGAAGCTAGTTACAAAAACAAGGGCACAATCAAATGAAAATTGTTTGCTTGCCCACTCCAAACCATGACTGACTGCTTCTGTGTCCATGACCTATTTTTTTTAAATAAAGGAAGATTTTGAGAGGTTGTTACATTTTAATTGCTTTGTACTAAACAAGAAAACAGCAAAAAAAAAAAAATTCCCAACTCTGTGTTTGCATGTGGAGTACAGCAGGAGAATATCTATTTATAGGTAGAGACACTACAGCTGGAGAAGACTTTTCCACTAGGTTTATTTCATTTCATCTCTGTTTATCTCATCTGTTAGCACCCACTGCCAAAGGCTGTGTGTCTCCTGCTATATAGAGGAACATAGAGACGAGGGAAAAGCTGCAGGGCACTGCCATGAAGCTTGCCTTGCAGAGAAGGGCAATACTTGCATCCTGCAAGTGTTCAGTGCTGAGGCAGAAGTGGCAGGAGCAAAGCAGACAGGTCTTCATGAAGCCCAGGATCCAGAGGCAGCCCTGTCCTGGGACCATCCTCCTGCAGCACTGCCTGGCCACTGGCACGTGCCTGGCTATCCTGGCCATGCTGTCTTCCTGTCTTTCTTCCTTGAGGGTGTCACAAAGGTGGAGCAGAGGTTAATGGAGCAAAAAGAAAAATTAACCTCCATGTGCTTATCTGCAGCTGCTCCAAAGGCTTGATTGTAGCATGGCCTTTCTCTAAGCACAGAGCTTTAGCTTGTGGAGGGATGCATGGAGGGGAGGAAAGAAAAGTCAGGGTCTCCAAGCACTCTCTTTCCTCAGCTGGGGTTCTTTCTTTATTGCTGAGATGGGAAAAGCATCACCCTTTTTGAGGCTTGTCCTCTCTATACTGAAACAAGGCAGGCAGAGAAACCCTTAGGGGTTATTGAGTTTAGCCCTGTATTCTCTGTGTGTGCATATGTACAATTGCTGCAAAATGCATTTGGTCTTCTAGTTCAAGGACTAACAGCCAAGACAGGGGCAAGGAATTAAACTCTGGTGATTTTGTTTATATGTATTTGTGCATGTACAGATGTACACCCACAAATGTATACATTTATATTTGTGTGCATAACATGGTTGCAAATATTAAAAAATATTAGTAAGAAGATGCTTGTGTTATAACAAGGTACCCCCTCCAAGACTCCCAGTTATTTCCATATAGGAAATATGGAAATTCCCAAGAAAAAGCAAAGTCAGTACAGTTAGCTCACTGAGCTACTTAAAGAATTAAAGTGTTCTGATAGGCAGTCTATTAATTTATTTTAACAGTAGAATCAAACTAGCCTAATGCAAATAATAAGTCACAAAAACTAGTCTGTAAACAGTATAGTGAAAAAAAAAATTAAAAATTAACCTTCCAGAATGGTCTTCTGTACTCAAGGTAAATGAAATATTTTGTGGTGGCAGCAGCAAAAAAATGAAATATGAGATCTTGCATCCCAAGTTATTAGTGACCTCTTAAAAGACAGGCTGAAAAGTGCCTTTACCAAATTAAAACTTTGAAAAAGGGCACAAATGGGAAATGTCAAAATAAAAAATCTGAGGAAAATGATTGTCCCCCTGGCTCTTATTATTTTGCAGTTCTGAGGCTGTGGCCACTGTTAACGCTAGTGAAGCAAGAATGGCACAATTCAATCTCCTGAAGTCTGTAATGAAAATAGTCTACACTGACAGGCAGACAGTTGGAATTTGCTGAGATTTTGATTACAATTGTGTGATCTGTTCACTGCATGTCTTTTTTTTTTGGTCTAATTTTCAGAAACTTCATGGGCTTTTTTTTTTTAATGGAAGATTTCATTTGGTTCTCTGTTCCCTGTGTTTACAGTACAGCCATCCTTAATGCTTAATGATACTAAATAATAAGAATGCCAGAGTGCTTAATTTAATGTCTGCTATTGATCTCTGGACTGCTTAGCAAATGCCTTACTAAACACAGAGGGCTATATACTGCCCCCACTTCCATCTATGTAAATCTCCTAAAGTGTTGGGAACCTAAGGTCAGCTGATCTGCCTCCTAATTGTGTTTCCTGCTTAGAAATGTTAAAGGTTTTCCTCATCACAAACAGGAATTATTATTTCAAATTCTGTTCCATTATTCTTTGTGTGCCTCTCTGCTCACTGAGCACTCAGCTCTCTGGACACCTCTCGCTAATAAGGTTTCACTTGCAAGAGCTCACATTTGTCTCAGTTTTCTTCAGTATTTCTGGCAATGCTGGTAAACATAAAGGTAGTGAGAGAAGCGAATGCTGAGCTGATTTGTAAATGAGCAAAGCATTTCTTAGTGAGGTCAGATCAGCTGACAACTTCTCTCTGTCACCCAACGCCCTTCCAGGGTAAAGACTTCTTTGGTACCAACTCATATGAGCTGGATGGTCAGATTGACAATTTGCCAATTAATGGGGCAAGATCGAGACTCCCATTCTTCCCACAGCTCTCCCAGTGCTGTGTCAGTGATGTCACTTCTACTGCTCTGTCTCAAGAAATCTCGTGGAAATGCCTCCTTCTTTTATTTTATTGAAATCATCGTGATTTTGTAGAGCTACAAATGCTTTAACAGTCTCTTCTCCTAAAGGTCTGAGTCTGAAGAAGCTGTGATTTACTATAAATTTTGCAGTAAAGCTCTTGGCTTTTATTTTCAGCCATAATTCAATCTTAAGCTTTCTCTGCCTTTCCCACCTGCATTGTAGACTGACTGTTGCTAGCAAAATCTATCCCAGCGTTACTTTGCCAGCTAGAACACACAGATGTAAAACTAATTAGTTTAAAAAACATGTTTTCATTTGTGTCTTGTGAATACAGTAGTCCTTAAGAATTCAACAGATTAGGAATTTTTTTGAGACTTGAATTCTGGGGTGGCACCACGTTCTTTCAGCACTGCATCTCTGTCTCAAATGGTGCAGTACCCTGGAACAGAAGTGCAGGTTGAGATTCCCAAGCCATTTTCAGTTATCTCATGGTCTTTCAGTTTTTGTCCCACTTCTCCTCTCAAGTAGGTCCTCACCTGCTGTACTCTGCTTTTCTAGTCATGACCCAAAACCCAGCACTACCAAGCACCTCAGTTCCCATCAGCAATCTCTGATCTTTTACTGAGGCAGGTTTAATAAGCTTGCTAATAATGACTTGTAGCATACTGGTTTCTCGTAGACTCAGGCCATCCCCCATTCTAGGTCTCCAAATGTGCTTGATAAATTATTTGAATTACTCTTTCAATTGCCATCTGTAGTTCCTCATAAAGAGACTGCTATTTGTCGTGCGTTGTGCCAAATCACGCAATAGTTTTTGCAAAGCCAGGGACTGTACTGAAATCACCAAACTCGTGTCACTTGTGAGCTGCAGTACAATAACAAGTTAGCTTTAAGTAGGTTACAGTTGCAGTCTTGTGAGCTGAGAATGAAGGCCTTGGAACTCTGACCTGTAAATCTCAAAAATTATGGGGAGGTACAAGAGAAGAGAATTTCATGTACCTCAAGTTTTTTAATACATATATAAAATTTTTCTTATAAATATGAATCATAAAATGAATAAAATGTCAGTGTTATGCATAAATACATATAGAAACATATGCATACTGATCTACACTCACACATACGTATGTTGTGACCTTCTCCTCCTTCCCCTTGCCTTGAACTTCCTCCTTGAATGTGTCCTAATGGTGGAGCACCGATCATCAGATCTAAAGAAATTTAGTGCTGCGTGAAACCTTGGAATAGTGACGTCTGTTAAATGTGGACAGTTTTGTTTGTCTACTGGGAAATAGCATGAACTTCCCAATTTTTTTTTTTCAAGTTTGCATTGCCCTCCTCCTCCCCACCCAAGGGAGGGTAGCTTCAGGAGAAATGGCTGCTTTCTTGCTTTCTGGTGTGGTGTAAAGTTTTCCGTCGAGAGACAATAATGTACATTCCTCTGGCAGGACGGGATGGATTTTTTTGTTTCTCTTGCTGTTGTTTATTTATAAGACATTTCCTCTTGCTTAGTGGAAGTTTGATCGTAAGAGGCTCCAGTGATTTTCCTTCCCACCTCTCCCCTCCCTAATTTCTCTGCCTCGGCACTCGCTCTGGAACAGAGCGAACTCAAAAAGCCCATCGGCGCAGGGCGCGCTTCGCAGCCAAGCCCTGCCACTCTCCAGAGACTGTGAGGTGATTCTCCTTCGTCACTGCTTGGACCAGGAACCACAGCCCTGGTGAGTGGTGAGCTCCCAGAATTTGATGTGTCAAGCCTTCTATTCTCGGGGCCGCTGCGGCGAAGCAGGAAATAAAGGTTTTTTTGTTTGGATTTTTTTTTTTTTTGGTTGTGTTTTCCCTTTTTTTTTTTTTTTTTTTTTTTTTTTTTTTAAATACAAAAACAGAATCAGCTTGGAGCGCAGAAGGAATACGGAGCTTGGAGCGCGGCGGCTGCCGAGCCGAGTGCGGGGAGCTCGGCGGAGCGGGGGGGCCGCGCCGCCCCGGTGTCCCCTCGGTGTCCCCCCGGCCACCAGCGGGGGTCAGGGCGGGCAGCGCGGCCGGGCTGCGGCGGGCGGGGGCGGTCCGGCCGGGGACACGGGGCGGGGGGGAATGTTAATCCTTCGCTTGGAGTTTCTGTCTGGCAAGTTTTCATGCCTCTGTGTTCTGAGCATTTACATTATGCTCTGAATACCTGATTGCCCAGCCAAGCAGAAAAGAAACTCTACAGTGGATGCATAGTAAAAGAAAATGCTTCTGTAGAAGCCACCTCTGGGAATAGCAAGAACTAGTTGGTTTATAGGCTGCTGGTCCTATTTGAGGGAGCGGGAAAGGTTGGATTCTTTTTTTTTCCCCTCTTTTTTAACTCTCTCGCTTCCCTTCTGTTCTCTTTGTGTCTCTACGGGAACTGGGAATCAGGAAAACAAATGTACTTTTGTAGAACTTCATATACGAAATCTTGGATGCCAAAGAACTGAGTGTCTCAGCCAACATCAAGGTACTTGGAATTATTTTCCGCTGTTGGATAGGGAAGATAAGGCTTAGAAAGCTGCAGGGATTTGCTCACGACTGCATGGGAAAGGCAGAAAAAAAAAGAAAAAAAAAAAAGAAAGAAAAAAAAAAAAGGAGTAGGATGAGCACCTCTAGCTCCAGGCCCAGATTGTCTCCTTTTGTCCTCTCCTGCCCTGCTGAACATATCACTTCTGTTAATATTTTTTTGCTGTAATGCTTAAGAAGGCCCAGGCAATGCGTGGGCTGTTCCATTCATCCCTCATCATCTTCCATATTATCTGACTTGAAGAAATGAATCATTTCTTGACTAACATTTTCTACTTCTAACAAAGTAGGCATATAAGAAACAGAGGGCAGCAGTCAAAATATTTGTATTTTGAGTTATTATCCTGTTCTTTGAAACATGTCCCTGGCAAAAGACCAAGATCTTTAATGGAATCAACATATCTCACACAGGGTATTAACTAGGCAGCATTCTTCTCACCCTTGTCTGCTTTTGAGTAGCATTTATTCAGCAGGTGTTTCAACAAGCTTATCTCTGTGATACCCAGGGAGTCAGCCCCTCTTTGACTACTGCTGGTCACCTGTGACATACAGAGAATTCTAGTCACCTTTTCCCTGGTTTTATGCCCATTCTAAGTCCTAAGAACTCTACATAGAGGCTGGTGGTAAGCAGTCCTCCACTGGGGCTGTCAGAAGCTTTGACATTGACTTCAGAACTGAGTTCAGTGTCAAGTCATATCCAGCCTGTATTAAGGCACTTGCTAATTCTTATAACTAGCAAGTAATGTAGGATTTGGTGGCTTTACTCCCTGGTAATTTTTTGCAAAGTTTTTGTTGGTTTCGATCCATGTGGGGTTGTCAGTCCCTCCCCATGCTTCAGTTTGAGCCTCAAGTTTTACTAAGCCTGAAAACTTCAAGTGGAAGACAGAACCTCAGAGTTCCATCTGGTTTTGCATTAGAACTGTAAAGAACTGAGAACTCCTCCTTTTTCATGTACAAACCCCCAGGTTGACTGCAGACGATTTTCAGCACTGAGCAGCAAGGGTTAGCTGTTTCTCTTCATTCCCTGGTGCTGCAGACCTCTCTCTGAACCTAAACTAAATCACCAGCTCTCAACAAAACCCGCAATTAAGGGCTGATCCCTTCAGTAAAGAGTATTACATACACATAGAAATAACCTTTACATACATCAAAGCCTCAATCCAAATGGTCCCAGCTTTTCACTAAATTGATGTTAAGATCCAAACTTGGCTGTTGCATCACCTTTCTGCAGTGTACTCAAAGCAGCTGACAGATCAGAACATCCCAAACTTTCAGGCAGTTCACATCACAGATAGAAACATAATGGATTTTTTTTCTCTTCTCTGAATGGGCTATACTGAACGCCCACACACACTTTTGGGTCTGATCTTTGAAGCTTATCTCTGATTTACTTTCTCCCTCCAGGCAGTGTAAGTCTGAAAGACATAAGTACTTCTGAAATGGAAAGTTCTCAAAGCACAGTGCTAAATGTCTGAAACTTCAAACTTCTGCCTGTATAACACTTGTTCTCTGGATATACTGAAGTCAAGGGCTGTCACTCTGGCATCTTTCACCAAGAAGGAAAAACAATGTTTAATCTCTTTTTTTAAGAGTCTCTGCGTTGCTCCAAACGTCTCCATGTTTAAATTATTTCATTAATTTATTTATTCTCCAGATCTCTCTGGTAGCAAAGGAACTTGGCTTTGCTGGTATTTATTTATAGTGATGTGGAAAAATTCATCAGTCTTTCTTATTATGGTATAAGCTGCTTATTGACAGTAGGCCAAGGTTATAATGGTTGGTCTGTGGTCTAAAATCATTAGGGTGAAAATCTGCAATTTCAAATCATATTCTAACTGTCTGTTTAAACACTTTAGGATGGCAAGATGATGAATTGTCGCATTAGTAGTAGCTCCTTTATCTACTGCATAATAGTTTATCATAGTTGCTTTCAAAAAAACTTTAATACTTAAGGTCATTCTTTTATACATTCACTGTTTGCTTCTAGCAGTAGCCATTTTAGTTACAGCATAGTAATCTCAAAGTGCTCTGCACACACTGCCAAGTTAAACCTCTCTCTTTTACCCATAGATAAAGTGGGAAAGTTATCTTCCTTTGCCTGATGCAAGCAAGGAGAAAATGCTATTCTTTCCCTCATGTTCAAACCACCAGTTTATGCTTTTGGGGAAGAGAATATATATTTATGTAGTAGAAAGAAAACTACTGTTTTCTGCAGAACAGTTGTTTGACGTGATATGCTTGTTGTTCTGTGAGTGTTAACTGCATCAGACAAGAACAAAGCACAGAAAAAGATGTAATGATAAAGGTAGGCAGATTCATAGGTACTGGGATGCTTCAGATGTACAAGAATTTAGGCAGTATCCAGAGACAATTTTTGCAATAAAGTACATAAAAGCAGCTGCCTTGTTTTGAGTACATTTTGTGTATTAAGGTATTCTCAATTTGTTTTCTTATTTTTATTGTAAGCCTCTCTTTTCCAAAAGTTGAACAACAGCTTGTTTTCCTGGGTAACGACATTGAAACAGCACTAATTTGCCTTCTCGTAATTCAGAAAAGAAAGTGAAACTTGATTTTGAATTAGGTCATATGATGAGGAAAGTTAGGAAACTAAAAGGGATTGCAAGTTACTGAGGTAAAGCAGCCACTAACCAGAGATATCTAATTATCAGCTGCAGTCAGTGCTTACCTCAAGGATAAAGAAATAGCAAGGTTTATGAATGGTAAGTTGAAGGGGTTTTCTTCCTGTCCTGGGCTGAGAAGGGGAATGTAGGGGTGACATTATGAGAATGGAGAGAAATGGAAAAGGCTTTAGGAGACTTGAATCTGTATCCCAGCTGCATCATTATGATATTTACCTCTGTCTATTTCTCATCCATCTGAAAAGTGGAATTTTTTTCCCCACCCTTACATGCTTAAAAATGTGTCTGGAAATACAGCATGTAGATCCCCCCCATTGCTGCTATGCTTGTTTTTTCATCTTTGCAAGCTTCAAGTTCTTGGAACCAAGGCAAGTTCCAGAGCTAGCATGGGTCTGTGCTGCTGGCAAAACAAAGCAGGTGCAAATTACGGTGGAAATGAAATAGCTGGTGCTTGGAGGCGGTGGAGTGCCCAGTTCACCTCAGGGTACATGTCTGCGTTCACAAAACATGGCTATCACGCATACCCTGATTCATTAGAAGTGTTATCCGACAAACAAGAAGCCTAATCATATTTTAGTGGGAACATTCTTATGATAAACTCAGCTTTAGTGAAACTCTGTGTATAGTGCAATTTCTTCTGGCCGTGTATATTACACAGTGAAGAAAAGCTATCCCGCTGCGTATCAGAAGGCTGTAATTTCATTTAGGGGTTCTATTGACATCATAAACTGCAAGAGCAGAGCTCAAGTGGCTATTTAAGTCATAGGAACTTCAGAGGGAAATTACTGCCTGGCAGCAACTGGCCCTCCCCACACGGGCCCCCATGAACGCACTTCATGTTTTCATCCGTCTGCCTATAAATAATAAATCTCTTCAGTGGCTTCGCAAGAGAGCGTTTCCAAAACACTGGCGTTATCTGC
Source organism: Agelaius tricolor (assembly GCF_023055355.1). Lineage (NCBI taxonomy): Eukaryota > Metazoa > Chordata > Aves > Passeriformes > Icteridae > Agelaius > Agelaius tricolor. The sequence goes on from NW_027269269.1 coordinate 26,690,021, forward strand.
CACCCTCCCTGTCAGCGGCGCGTTCCCGGCAGCCGGAGAAGGAGAGGGAGCCCCAGGCCAAGGTGGGAGATGCCCGGGGATCGCCGCTGATCCCGCCGGCCCCGAGCAGCGAGAGCTGAACGCAGCCGTGCCCGCTGCCCCGGCGCTTTGCTGCCATCACAGCTGACATAGCTGACCTTTCCCACTCCTAAGCTGTAGATATGCACCCTGGCGCGTGTGAGGATAAATGCTCTGTGCCACCTGCGATACACAAGGCTACAGCACATCCCCTGTTTGTTCCCCGCCTCGCTGGAAGCGCTGCCTGCAGCCCCGGGGCAGCGCCGCTGCTGGGGATGGGTGAGAGGAGAGGGCTTGGCACTGCCCCACGTCTGTGCCCGGCAGAGCAGGGCTGACCTTCTCCGTGGTGGGACCGGCTGCACCTGAGTATTGAAAAAAAATCCCCCTTTTTTTATTTTAGCATTTAAATAATGCACAGGCAGCAGTCGCCTTGATAGAAGTTCATATATTTCATCCATATGGACTTATTTCAAGAAAAGAATAAAGGGAGCATTTGATTTTTTATCAGGAAAGCAAGGTTAACCATTCATTAGACCTTGTCAAGAAACTTCTAATTTAAGCCAGGCACTGGAAAAAAATTTAGAAGAATAATGGATAAGTTTTGTGTGCCATAGATACCCAACGTAGGCATTGTAGTTTGTCTGTCTCAAAACCAATGCATCTCAAGTTCCTGTAGATGTTTAATTTCCCTTATCCTCATCTTTTTTCCCAGATAGTAGGAAAGAACTATTTTTGTACCCAGTGTTTTCAAGACCTTGGGGTACTAGATAGGTGTTAAATGACCAGTGAGAACAAAATCACTATGTATTTTCTCTGAACTGGTTTGTCCCTTCTTACATTTAATTTAACAGAATGATGGTTTATAATGTGAACTTTTAAAAAGTGTTCAGTTATAATATTAGTATCTCCATTCTTTATAAAGGAAACTTAATTCTGCTTTTCAATCTAGCTTTTTCCCTGGAAAAGCAATTAAATCATTACCTCTACTTCTCAAATGTCACCATCTTCTGATTCCTGAGACCATGGTACAGCTTAAGGGAAATGGGAGCTTTGAAATTACATAAACAAGGTTTATATAGTTATCAGACATGGCAGTCCCTAGTAGCTCTGGAGGTAAGCTGTTCACACTTGCATTTCATCTGACTTTGAGCACTAGTGGGTCTGGATAGGCAGTTATCCTGGAGAATATGTTTTCAGTGTTCTCCATGAGTCTGCAAAAGCAGCTTACACACATGCATACATTGCAAACAAAAGTGGATTTTGAACTCCACGTTGCTGGCTCTGGGGGTAGGGTTGCAGGTGTCAGTAGCATCTGCGCTCTTTCTGCTGCTGTCCTGAGAAGCTCTAGCCAGGTCTTTTTGTGCCATTCCTCACCCCCTTCCCTGTGCTTTAGGGATTCTGAAACTTGTTATGACTGAAGTTAGTATGCTGGCTGTGTGCATGCTCCAAGAAAAAAAAAAAAATGAAGTCCACAAACTGTGGATAACAGCAGATCCCACAGTTCAGTGAAATCAAAATAGGATGTTGTATGCCAAGACACAAAGTTCTCATGGTCCTTATCTCTGTATGAAATAACTGGAAGTGGTTACAGTTTCCTTCATTTAGTATAACTGAATGTATTGAGGGCTGCGTATCTTCAGTGAGATATTAACTGCCTGATGGCATGCATCCTAATTTCAGGACGTGATGTCCTGGCATGAAGATAGAGTAGCCTATTGTCCCACTGAGTCTTGAGTGCCTGAAATCTAAAGCTATGTTACTGTGTTGGTGTCTGTCCAACAAAGATGTGTGTTCTACTTGTACCATGTGGAAAAATGAATAAAATATCTAAAGTTAAAAAACAATTCATAAACACCATATGCACATACATACTGCATGCACAACTTCTCTTTGAAAATATTACAATGGGACACCCTTCCAGATTCTGGTTGTAAAAGACTGTAACAATTTCTTCTACAGGTTTTTAGTCAAAAAATACTGCAACAGTCTGTTTTCTTTCAAATCAGCAAAAGTATAGTAGAATAGAAACTGTTCTTTAAAATGAAATATCGATCTGTCTCTCTAACATACAGTTCTTCTAAAGCTGCCGCCCTCTTAACTTGTAAGTGCCAAAAACTAATTCACACTTGGGGATACTGAGGCAGAAATTGGTGAGGTGACTAATCTAACACCATGTCCTCATGGAGCCCATCTGGCTCTGAGTTGCCTGCCATAGCTGCTGTGATTAGCTCTCCAGAAGGGCTGCTGTAGCCTGTGTGTCATGTGTGAGTGGAGGGCTCTGCAGGCCCCCAGTAATGTTGTGGGCTGCAGCTCGCTGTTAGGACCCAGAGCCTTCAGAGCAACAACACCTGGCCCTAGGGCAGAGCAGGGACTGGTCTCAGCTCTGAAGCACCAAACTTACTGTTACATGTATCTTCTGGGGAAGGCATAGTCCTTTCTGCTGAATGTCTGGCTCAACAAAAAAACCCCAAAAAAACTAAAAAAAACAAGAACAAAAAAAAAAACAAAAAAAACAAAAAAAAACAAAAAAAAACCCAAAAAACCACAGAGAGAGGCTTGAGTGCTCGTCTAGTCCCATCTCCTGTTTGCTATAGAGCAAGACCATAATTTGTTTTGCTGGCATACTGCTGCAGTGTCTTTGCAAAACCGGAGAGAAGCTGTGGCACTGGTTAAAAATGAGATAGATGACATTGCCTCAGCAGGAAAAGAGCAGAAAATATCTGACATGCTTTTTCTTCCCAAGCATAAGATCTGCATCTGGGTTTAGTATTAGATAGGATCACTGAGGAAAATTGTAGTTGGCAAATTCTACCTTTTAATGACTTTAAATGACCTGTGATGTATTAGGCTCAGCAGTGTCACTCTGTAGCTGACTTCATTGTGACATTTCCTGCTTCCACTAGAATGAGGGGTCCTGATGGTGCCACTTCATCCCTATTGCTGCTTTCAGTGTGTGGTACCCTACCATGCAGCTACAGCTGGTTTTGCTTTAAAAATATTAGTAGTCTGTCTGATATTATGTCAATGGGACTTGCTGCTCTGTAAAACGACTGCTCTGTAGAGCAAAGACACAAGTACAAGGGCAAGCTGAGTCATTGGCTGTATTTGGATGTTTTCACATCCTTTTGTGGGGAAAAGATGTATACCTGACAGGAGGAAGGCTAATTCTTCTCAGTCAATGCAAGGCAGAGGGTTTAGTGAGAAGAGATCAGATGGGCTTGAATGAATTTTGTAATTCTGAACATATCTAGGAAATAGAACTGAATGATGTATAGAGAACTTCTCTGTCAGTGTGGAAAATTAGAGATTTGAACAAGATGAGTTTAATACTGAAATGAAATGAGAAGAAGTTTATGATTAATAGGGTCTGGCAGAGACAGCGTACTTATATATAATTTTGGAGACTTAGGAAATGATCCTTGGGTAGATGTGGGTCTGGGGGCTTAAGAGGAAAGGGGAGGAGCCGGGCCCACAGGGAAGCAGAGTTCTTTTGTCTCTTTGCAGTGAAAGACCCAAAACTTTACCATAGCAGGCATAAAATGGAAGAGGTAAATCTTCCATTTTAGAAATTCAGACCATCTTTTAAAATATTTTACAAGGTGGAAAAGATAAATTAGGAGTGAATTATGTGTCGAGCTGAAACAGGATTTTGGTTCATCTCATCTTTATTCCTGCTTCTGAAGCAACTGCCATCAGTTGTTTCAGGGCAAGACATTTTCTTCTGTATACTTTCCTTCCAACTGAGCAGTACTGAATGCTGGACTAGGAGGCTAGGTTTGCTTACCCCTGTGACAATAAACCTGTGTCCTGAAAAATCACTTTGTTACAGTCATTCATAAATGGCAAGATATGCAGATAGACAAAATTTGTCTTGTCTTACATGGCTTCAGATGCAGCTCATAATCATTAAAATTACTCATTGGCCTGTGAGGAGAACATAAAGAAAATTATTTTGTGGAAAGCTAACAGAAAAGGGTAAGATTCACAGCTTACTCATTATCTTCATTCTAGGCAAACAATTATGTGTTTTATTACATTCTAAGGGACTTCAGAAACTTGGGTTGTATTCTCCCGCCAGGACATGGTGAGGTTCTATATATTTTACCTTCTACACTCTTATCTTGAAATTTTCCTTCAGAGTGAAAATTATTTCTCCTGTGAGCACCTTTATATTTTTTCCCTGTGTAAGAGAAAAGCCATGTTCCCATACTGATGTTTTCTGACTTACAATTGTCTATGTAAAGTCAGCAAACATGGAATAAGTATTTCTAATGCAGACTTTGCAATAAGCAAGTTTTATTAGAAATGGGGAAAGTGCAACTCTGGTCTTTGCCTGCCTTTCTCCAGAGTCTCATCCTAGTGCACTTCCCTTTAGGTGGCATTCCCACATTAACTTGTCTGTGACCCGAACAGCTGTTTGTGATCTATCTTCTGTCTTCTGAAATATGATGGAGAGACTTAGAAATTATACTAATTGTGGTGTCCACATCCTCTCTTCATTAAAAGTTGAAAATTGCTGTTCAAATATTTCATAATCAAAAATTAATCCCAGTCTACCTGTTCCAAATCATATATTACACCCTCTGGGAATGAATCCCAAATCCCCATTACAATTTGGATGCTCTCTCCTCTGGGTATTGATTACAAATTCTGGTTATTGTTCACATACTTTGTCATAGGGGGAATTAATCTCAAGTTCCCGTCTACTGTTCTGGGACTGAAAGCTATCTATAATTAAGATTTTTTCTATTAAATGGATATTGACAATGAGCTTTTTCGTCTACATTTTTGGGGTTGTCTTCTGGCAAGGAAACTCCGTTTGAGCTCATGGAGAAATTCTTCATGCTGAGTATTCTGACCACCAATTTTCATGCCACTGGGGGTGCAGATGCTTTGCAAGAGCTGGTGGCATAACTGGACTGTTCTCTAATGTTGATGTTGGGTAAGGAGATGCAAACATTTTCACAAAGGCTCAGCAGAGTGGAGCAAATAAACAGATGAATAAAACCAGAAGAGTTGCTTCAGAAATGTAGAGGAAGATGCGAGCGTGCAATTGTGAAGTGCTCTACAATTGCAAACCTTACGAAATCATAACAATCTAATATATGTAGAAGGGAGGAATAATTTGCTCTCCTTTTCAGCAGTGCATAGAATAAGAATGAAAATACTGTGGTGAAAGGTAGCAGTATAAAAATACCAGAGAGACAATGTATTTTTGATAGGTGAATCTGTGTTCCATCTGATTAGTTTCAGCAACTTTGACTACAAAACTAACTGCTGTTATTTCCACATACATTCAGTTATTTTCCATAGAATGATGAAAAGCAAATAGGAAAAAAAAAGAACTCTTCAATTCCATAGCTGTGTCTATCTCTGTTTCTTCACGGGCAGAAAATGGGATCAGAACAGCTCTGTTTTTCAGGGAATCTGGACTCTGGACATAGGTTTTGGTGTTTCAGACCCACCACTGCTGCTAATAGACGTGGTGTTTCCAGTGGCAACAGTTGTCTCATGCATTCTTTCACACTTCAGAAAAGATCCATGTTTCCTTTTTTCCCTCTCTTCTTTAGCAGTGGGCAGCCCTGCAACCTTTTGATCATACCGACTTTGTACATTACATGACTGAACTCAGCTATGCCAAACATCCTTTTAGTAAGTTTGACATTTGTGCCATTTGAAAAACCGGAGGGAGAGAGGAGGAGAGAGGGGGAAGAATGAATCCTGGCGGCTTCCTCCTGCCCTTTTGATTAAGAGTGCAGTAAGTCAGCAGAAGAGGTGGGACTTCTAACAAGGAGGCGGGGGTGTGAGCTGGTTGTGATCTGTGATGTATGCACAGGCATGCACATGGAGGAAAGGAAAGAAAAAGACGGAAGACAGACAGAAATTACTACCAGAAATTAAATAACTGATGTAAAGTTTCTGGTGACAGCAAAGGGACAAGATGAGACAAAGGAAAATGGCCTTTGGTACTATCCTTGAACTGGTGAGGGAGGTTCAACTTAGGAACTTCCAAGAGCCCCTTAAGACCTAATAATTTTAATTTTATAACACATATGTGTCCGTTCGCTACTTTGCACCTGCTGTTTCTGTGCATATCCTATTCTGCTATTTTCTGTTCTATGATAAATTTTGTGCAATCATTAATACTTCCAGTTTTTCTAGATTTTTTTCCCACCTCTGCTATCCCAGTCTTTGAGATGGTGCAGAGTTTATAAAACTGGAACATCTGTTCATATGTTGGCATGCAAAGGGAACAGGGACAAGGCTAATTATGTATTCTATTGTTCACAAACGAAGGAAGGGCTTTGCATAACTTCATAGCAACTTCACAGCTTGGGTATTTGGGCTTCTCTGTGTGCTTCGGACATCATCCCAACCAACACTCAATTTCAGTCTTCAGACTGAAGCTCATCTCTGCTGAGGTACATGAAGGCCTTTGTAAAAGGGAAATGCAGAGGTTTTTTACATCTTCCTTCAGTTTAATCAGTGCTGGCCTTTGCTGAAGATGTGATACTGGACAGAGTGAAATGCTGGGTTAGTGTTTTGTGATAGCTCCTCAGTAATTATTTTTTTTAAAAGAGGGAAAGAAAGGAGAAAGGAAAAGGGCTATGTGAGGAGAAATAGCAGGCCAGAATAGGCAGTAACATTGGACAGGACATTTAAAAGTCCTGAAGAAAGAGTACCAGCTGTTTTAAAGTAACTTTGCAATGATGTGTAAAGTATTTCTCTGTGTGAAAATCCATATTGATTTTCTTTTGCTTTATTTGTATAGAAATTGTTCTCAGAATAGAAAGGCTTTGACATTTTGCCTTCTCCTGTCCTTAACAAGTCATTTGTGTTGTCCCCTCCTACACACACATGTGCTCTGTCTTCTCCCTGGCTGTTGGAAAAGGATGGCACCTTGCTGCTTCATTTGGATTAATGGATAATGGTGTTGGACACCCTGCTACAACTCTGGTGGTCATGGCATCTGTGATAGGAAGGAGGACATGCTTTGGGTGGTGACAAGAGTGGTTAACACAAATGGCTGATACAGTTAATTGCCAGATGAGCTGGAGGTTATCATCGGAGTCCTTGCAGTTTTTTCCACTTGGCTTCACATACAGAAAGACAACTTTTTTTGTTGTTGTTTTTTTTTTTTTTCCTTTGGCAAAGGTTGACACAAATTATCTGACTGGTAAAATTATGTGAAAACAAGCACCTCTTGAACACTGCACATGTTAGGCCCTGTTCTTATGGTAAGATTTTATAGATGCTGTGGTGAGCAAAGCCTCGTGTGGCCAGAGAGAGAGGGAACTAGGTAGAACAGTTTTCAGTCAGAAGAACATTGACTCTTCTGCAGCAATAATCATAGAATCATAGAATGGTTTGGGTTTGAAGGGATCTCTAGATCACCTAATTGCAACACTTCTGCCACGGGCAGGGACACCTTCTACTGGACCATGTTGCTCAAAGCCCCATCGAGCCTGGTTTTCAAGGCTTTCAGGGATGGACTATCCACAATGTCTCTGGGCAACCTGTGCCACTGCCTGACTAGCCTCATCATAGAGAATCCTTCTTCATATCAATTTAAATCTATGCTCTCTCAGTTTTAAGCCATTACCCTTTGACCTATTACTTTATGCCCTTGTAAAAAGTCCCTCACCATCTTTTTTGTCAGCCCCATTTAGGGGAGAAGGCTGCTTTGAGGTCTCCACAGAGCTTCCTCTTCTCTGGGCTGAACAACCCCAGCTCTTTCAGTCTGCCATCACAGAAGTGCTCCAGCCCTCTGAGCATCTTCATGGCTCTCCTCTTGACTTGTTCCAATGGAATGGAAAACCACAGAGTCTTGTTGCTTGGTTTTCTTAGAGCACTCCCATTGTTTGTCAGGGTGCTGTCAGCTTCCCCAGATTTTCCTGCAGCAGGCCTGGCTGTTGTGGTGTCACCATCTTCCATTTCCCAGCTCCTGGTGTCAGACAGCTGTGCTTCTGAGGTGGGAGGAGGCAGCCAGCGAGGAGCTGGGAGTGTTGCTGCTCACCCCACTTGCTGTCATTGCATTGAAGAGAAATCCTACAGGACAGCCCAGGGCAGTGGGGGCAGTAGAGCCTTGCAGGAATCCTTAACTGTGGGAAAGAGGGAGAAAATGGCTCAGGGAGCCCCACCTACAAGTGGCTCTGTGCAGAAGGACTCACTGAAGCTGTATTTTTAACGCGGTTGGGTATAAATGACCCATTTTTACCTCTGCATACATCATCTGCATCATCCCTTCACTTCCTTCCTCTTTAAGTGATGTGTTATGCATAGATTTGTCATTTGCACTCCAACTGCATTTTGCATTATTACATTTTAATGATATTTGAAGTTCTTGCATACATATTTGAGTTCCTGATATAAATGAAAAAAGAGAAATAATCAGCATACTTGGTTTATCTGATGGCATAAAAATGTTCTATCATAACTTTGGCAATTTCTTGACTAAGATCAAGCACAAGATCAAATACTAAGAGAGGATCCAAGTACATCTCTCTATCTCAATGTCTCTAAAGTTAGGGTTGTTCAAAGTCAACATCTCAATTTTGCAGTTTGGTACCATGTGTACCTCAGATCAAAAATATTTAACCAACTCTCCCCCTTAAGCTCTGTAACCTGTGGTTTGGGTTAAAATGAAACAGAGGTCTGAGTGGTCCTTGACTCTCACTATTTTTTGTAAGTGAACATCTCACTTACAAACAAAGCATATTGGCTTTGTTTGAGGATGCTCTGCGTGATCCAGAGGGTCTAACCTCCTCCATCCCATATCTCATGCAGACTTACAATCTGTTATAATCTATTAGGAATCTTGAGGCTTGAGGGCAGAATTTTGTGTAGGGATAAAAGATGCTTTCATGTTGGTGCTATGGGATATTTTTTTTTTTTTTAATTCTTTCTCTCATTTTCCCTTTCATGAAAATTCATTAATCTGTGACATTTAAAGACACTGTCTGAGAGGTGTCTGGAGCAGCGGCCGGCTGCATACATCAATAGTTTCTCAGAGTCTGGCACTCTGTCAATATTTGGGGGCCTCAGTAACAGCACTTAAATGCACTGCCTGCCTGCCGTCACGCTCCTAGCGCGCCCGTGAGAGTCTGAGTGAGGGGATATTAGCACGACGAGTCCTTTCACAACTGGCAACACTTTAGAGACAAACTGCTTGGTAGGTATCTCTCCTCTTCCCTCCCCTCCTGTTTTCTGGCATGTCTGCTTTGTTTATCTGATGTGATTTATGTATTTACACACAAATATGCATCCTGTGAGGGGGCATCATAAATCCTGAGGCTAGAGGTGGTATTATGGCATTATCTATATAACAATGGAAATGGGATGAAGCTGGATTTGGACCCAGAACCAGATTAAGCTTGGGTTGACTTCTGGGCCAGTTGAGTCAGGAACAGAGTTTTATTTGGATTTCATGGTGCCAAAATCTTTAGAGTTCAGTTCCAAATAATGAGGATCTTGGACTAAAATATTACAGGAAGTGCTACTGTGGCAGTATTTCAACCAGCTCCAAACCAGAAGTGGAAAACAAGCCATTTCAAGACTTGGGTTCTATTCAAATCAAAACTGTTACAGCAGGTTCAGAATCCAGACCTTCTGTTCCTTTTTTAATCCTATCCCACTGCATAAATTGGATTTACAGCTGAATATTACTCTGGATTATCCATGAAACCTCCCTTCTCAGAGTTAAGAAAACCAGGGAAGCAAAATGCAACATTTTATTTGTTTCTCTGGTGGAATGGGAAGTACAGTAAAATAAATTTGAATTCGCAGATGTTTATTGATATCCTCCTTCCCCCTTTTGTTTGGTTGGAGCATTATGGCTAGAGAGCAATCACTGTATTTTATGATACAGCCATGATTATTTTCTCTTCACCTGTTGTGCTTTACCTCTTGCTTATTATGTTACTGGATATGGCTCTGAAACCAGGTTGTCTAGAGAAGTGAAAGGCTACGGTGCCTGGAAGTTTGCACTGGCTTTTTAGAGCTGACTTGTGGACAGAAATCAGGCCATGAAACTCTGTCTGAATCTTTCCATTTCTAGGTCTCCTCAGAATACTATTTTTTTCAACCTATTTTATGCCATATATACTAAAAGGAGATTAAGGGATGAAGACAAAGTAAGCCCCCCATTATGAACATTTTCCTGACTGAATTTTGGGACCAAATTCTTAGACAAATATATCTCAATCAGAAGGTCCCTGAAATCACTTCCTTATCTTTCCTACTTTGCAAGTCCGGTAACACTAGCCAGTGCTCCTTAGCTGTGACCTCCAGCACATCCTCCAATGCTATCTTGAGTTGACAAGTTCTTCATCCTTTTCCAATAATGTTTAAAAACCTTTTTTTCCACAAACTTCCCCTGGTAACACCTGCAAAAATTTGGCACGATAACAAAATAGACAAAATTATTGTGTCGTACCTACCTTACAAGAGTAAGTTGGCAGCAAAAATAGCTAACTACTATTTCTCAATAATTTCTTTGCTTGTTTTAGCACTGTCTCATCTGCTGCCTTTATCCTCATTTTTCCCTTACTCCGACTACAGCTGCGTCTGATCTCCATTTTCCTGTTTGTGTCCCAGAGCACCTGCAGTTATAGAGTATTTTGTCACCTATTGGAAAAAAAGGAAAACCCTGTGAAAGTTTACAGATGTTTCTGCAGAGACAGTGAGTAACAAGGGATGCATTTATCCTTGCTTCCGGCCGAGCAGCAGTGAGAAAATAAACAGGCTGAAGGCTTCTGAGCATGCTGGAGATGCATCTGGCTAGATGGCAGCAATGGCCAATAAGTGCAGTCAATCGACAGGGAGGAGGATTTATTTTTAATGACAATAATTTCTCCTTTAGTATGGTGGGGGGGACACATGTATGCTGAGGGGAGTGGTGGCCCTGCAAGTGCTGCTCTTGGGCAGAGCAGGACTGCCTTGGCACCGGCCAGCTCGGGCTGTTCTCTCTCAGCCCCTCGCAGGAGCCGTGGCTGAGGTGCAGCCTCGGGGCTGGGAAATGGCAGTGGGGTCTCCTGGAGCTGAGCAGCAGCCCCAGGGATGGAGAAAACTAGCATGAAGTTAAAGCTGCCATGGGAGTCCAGGACTCTGGGGGCACCCGTGATCAGGCCCCTAGGGCAGGAATTCTCGTCCCATGTGCTCCACAGTTCCTTCCTTCTCAGAGTGCGATTTGCGCTGCCTTTCACAGACTCAGCAGAGGAGCGCGCAAGCTCAGCGTAACCCACGCACCTTGTGAACCCAGGGAGTACATCTCAAGGCATAATGGGGAACATTTGAATTCTGTCCCGAGTGTTTCAAAAACGTGACTGACTTTATTGTCAGTGACAACCATGTATGCTCTGAGAAACCTCCCCACCCCCAGCTCCAAGTGCTCTTTGTTGAAGAGTTCATAGTATCACAGTCCTTTCTGTTTCTATGGTGTTTATTTTCCAACAAGCTCCAGTTGTCTTTCAACTAGTCAATCTGGCCTTGTGAGATGCATGGGGTCCTCAAAAGAGAGGGAGGTGCACCTGCAGTCCCACAGCTGTTTCCACCTCTCTGCAGATACTGAACTTTCATTTCCCATTCCTGCTGGTGACAACTGTGTGCCTGAAGCCCTGCACAGGGAATTTGAAGCTTGCCTATGAGGCTTTCCACTTTTTCAAGCTCTTTCAATCCAACTAGTCTTCCTTCCCTGGAGGGAAGAGAGAATTTGTCCCCAAACAATGGGGGTACAAAAGTGCTGAGGGGATCTTGGGTTTCAGGCTTCATTCATTACATGTCCCTGTTGGTTCCTGGTAGCTGTAAACGAGATGCTTTCTTTGAATGCTGAAATTGATGAAGCAAGAAAAATCCAGGCTTGCTGTCCATTCATATTTTACATCTATTAATAAGTAATTAATTAAAAAAGAAACTGATGTTCCCATGATGGGTTGCTAAATATATGCAAGTGCAACTATTGGCATTAAAAAGAGATTTGACTGCAGTTGAGGAGTTATTTATATTTTAGTAAATCATGTAGGCCCCAGTTGAGATGAGCAGTCTCATCATTGTTTTAGGCACTGCACAGACCCACTGTAGGAGGTGCATGTAACCCCAACAAGCTCAGAGACTGCAGAGACAAACTGTGAGAGACCACCATAAAGAAATCAAATAATAACTCACCTTGGGTGCAAAGATGGGGGCTGAATGAAGAAGAGAATGCAGATCCCCTGCTTCCCTATTCTTTCATTAAGTCAAGAGCTGGTTGACTCACAATTCAGCCCTTAGATTTAAATCTGGGTAAAACTGTTGAATTAAATTTTTAATTTGCTGAAAGATGCTCACCTCAGATATGGATTAACCAAGATTATGCAAGGAAAAAAAAATAAACGAAGAAGAAAATAAAAAGTTTTGGAAAGACAGAAGATTTTGTTTTGATATTTCTAAACAAGGTTTCTGGTTTTGTTTTGAGACTTAGTCAATTTTAATTGAAATATATTGAACACAAACAAAAAAACTAACCCATTTCGTTAAACACATAGGTGATTTTTGTTTGGGTTTTTTTTTCTCCTTTCCATGTTCTCAGTTTGGTCAGCTAGCCAAATAAATCAGCTATTTGCACAATTGTAGTTCTAATTAGAATGTTGGGCCCTGGGGACTTGGGCTATATATTTCAATACAGTACATATTTATAATAGCAAGTACCCTGCCTGGTACTCCATATATAATAATAGCAAGCAGTCAAGTGCACTGGGGAGATGGGGGCACTAGGGAAGACCCAGTGCCTTTTAGCTCTTCAGAATTTTACTTTCAGTGGTAGTTATATTTTGGAGGGTATTGCTTACAAGATGAAATTTGCATTTATTTGAGCAACTCACAAATGGGATTCACTGCAAAGCTATCATTAAAGGGAAACAATGCACAAGAAGGAACAAAGGATACATTCTCAGCCAAGGCTGACATGTAGACACTTTCAGAGATCCTTGATGCCATAGGAAAAATGCTGTTTTCACACTCTATCGTGACCTCCCAAAATCCTGAAAACCAAGCAGTTAGGTACAGGGGCTACTCATAAAGTGCTGTGACTGTTCAGTTGTATTTTTGATTGTTTGGAGTGTTTCTACCTTGCAAGCAGTGTAGTCATTTCTGTGATCATTCCTGTCTAGAAGCAGTTTCCTCTGTTCCAGTTCAAAGCTGCAGAGCCCATTTTCTGTGAATGGCTTCCAAGGAGGAGGACTCTGGCATCAGGTATTCCTGATGTGGTTTTTGCTTGTGCAAGTTTGGCCACTCTACTGTAGATAGCTGGTAGGAGCTGAAGGAGTCACTTGAAGTTTGGCTGTATCTTACTCTTCCGCATCCTCTTTTAACTGATCTGGTTTGGTGTTTTCTCCGTCTGCATGTGTCCATGAGCAACAAACCCATAAATTTATTCAGCCTTATAACCAAGTTAGAGAAGCTCTAATAGTAGAGGGGGAGATGTTTTCTTCCCAGAACAGCCAGTGTGGTATTCATCCTGCTTTTTCTTGCAGTACAGCCTGAGCTCTGGCACCCAGGGCACTCTGCGACCCTGCCTCCAGTGCCTCATACTGTGATTTGGCAGTGGTGATGCTCCCTCCAGGTGATTTCTCTGCAGTGTGCAGGGCCAATGCTGGTTTTGGTGCTGCTCCAGTCCCAGCTGAAGGGCTCAGGTGTACTTCTCATATGATCTTCATGTAATGAGACAGACTTCTTCCTATGAACCTGTAGTGGGTGTGTGGGGAAGGAATATGCCTTCGGATTGCTAGGCCTTGACTGCCAAGTCAAAATCTACAGAAATTACAGAATTTTCTGAGTTGGGAGGGGCGGGGCCCACAAGGATCATGGAGTCCAACTCTTAAGTGAATGGCCCACACAGGGATTAAACCCACAATCTAGGTATTACTAACACTATACTCTAACCAGCTGGCCTAATCTCAGGGTCAAGTCCTTCAAGATTAGGATCAGGCTTTCTAGTGGAGAATTCTTAAAGTTTCACTTTCCCTTGACTGAAGAGTTGTCATTGTACAATGCAGCATTCTTGGTCTGATAGTTCAGCTGCAGAATGACACCCAATTAGGCAGCCATGGATAAAATCTAGGAAATGAGACTTGACCAAGCCCTCTCTGACTCCCCACAAGTATGCTTTGATGAGGTTGGCTTTATGCAGACTTCTGGAAACTTCTTTTGACATCTGTGAGGGCCTCATATTATTTAGTCCTTACCTTCAGAAGTCTGGAGCATTACTGGACAAAACAAGGGTCTGCTCCAAGCTGTCAGATTTCTTTCTCCATTACCTCCCAGCTGCCCCATTTAATATATGGCTGATGGTGAATATCTGATGGTGAATAAAGCACTGAAACATGTTGTTGAGAGAGATGGTGGGTGCCCCATCCCTGTAAGTATTCAAGGTCAGATTGGACAGAATTCTTAGCAAGATGATCTGGTTGAAGAGAGGGGTCCCTGCTCATTTTAGGAGGGTTGGACTAGATGACCTTTAAGGAAGGACCTTTAAGGGTCCCTTCCAACTCAGGCGATTCTATGGTGATTCTATGGTAGATACCATGGGATTCAAGATAAGTGAGAATGTGGTAGGAAAAAAGGTAGATAAGATGGGTGGAGACTTGACATGGGGAGCTGAAAGTAGGCTGCATATACAGGAGGGTGGGCAGGCATTTTTCCTTAGTACATATCACAGAATCTTGCATATAGGGGTCTGCCTCTACTAGTCTTTCTTTGTTCAGGAACTCCACTGTTAGATTCCAGTGGTCCTAGCACACAACCCAAACATTCCCATGAAAAAGAAACACAAGTCCTCCTGATGTTGCTGCCAGTGACCTGGGGTACAAAATTGTGGAGAAGTGAAATTTTTATTTCTGGTTGTTACTGTTCTCTTTGTGCGCTTACTGCTACAGTACCAAGCAAAGGTTTGTCTAGACCAGAGCTCAGGGCTACTTATTTTCCTCATAATCCATTTCCTTTTGCCAACAGCAGTGGCTTATGTGGCTAAGTCAGAAGGGAATGCTCCCATCACAGGCAGCCTCTTTTCTATGATCTTCATTAAGCTTTGGGCCATTAACTCAAGATACGTGATTATTTTGTTTGTTCGAACAGCAAGACAAGCAGAGTCTCCTCTGAGTGTTTCTTTCAAGCAAACCAGCATGACTGAAAACTGGGAGCTTGCCAGAAAGCGTTACGTGAGATAGTAGTGGCAGGTTCATCTTAGTGTGGGCGGAGAGGGAGCGATGTACCCTCTCTTTTACTACTTCAAACATGCAGTGTCCATATGCCATAGTTGAGTTGGTTTATGGATGGAGAATGAAGGATACTACTCCATCTCCTTCATGCAAACACTGTGAGTGCTGTGGAATATAGAATCCTAGGGATATGAGTATCAGCTGTTGCTGCAGTCCGAACACACAGCATCAGCATGCAGTATGCTATAGACAGTACCGTTTTCCTCCTTTAGTGTTAGTACACAGAGCCAAATACTAAAAGGGGGGTGGGTGGGTCACATGATGAAATTAATACCATTAATTATTTAGAAACAATCAAAGGAAATACAAGACATCTGGCTTTAAGCCCAAACAACTCATGGCACTGCTGTTGCCTTGTAACCTCATCAGCTCTCAGTCCAGTCATCTCTCTTCTTTCATTATGAGCACAGGAGATGCTTCCCCCCTACTCCCCCTTCCCCACCCCTCTTTCCTGCCTTATTTCTGGCAGCTTGGAACACAGATCACAAGACTGAACTATATAGTTTACTGATTTTGTGTGTATAAACCCTGATTAGTTCTGTGGTGAAAAGGCACCCCCCCCCCCCCCCCCCCATCCCCATGCTATACAACAGTGTTTGATTAGCAATGTGTTGCAGACATAGGTCACTTTTTTTTCTCCTCATCCTGATATTGGGGAGTAGCTGCTGTAGGAGGAAAAGGCACTGTTGGTGCTGTAGTGCTAAAAGTCATCAAGCACACGTGTTGCAGTAGGCTGTGCACAACATGCAGTGAGAGACAGTTCCTGCCCTGAAGAGGAGAAGATCTACGTAGGCAAAAAACTGGAGCAGAGCAAACATCACAGCAAATGGAGGCATTGTGCCCATGATTCTGCAAGAGGACTGTGGCAGACCCAGTCCATTGGCCTTGGCATTCACCTCCCCCTGGCTGAAGCCAGTGGTCTTATCCTTCGTAGCCATGGCCCGGCATTTTTCCATCAGAATGATCTTTCAGTGCTTTTTCTTGAAATGAAAATTTTCTTGGGGAATAACTGTTTTACCCAAGAAAAGTCAAATAAGTATTTGCCAACTGCTGGTTCTGAAAGACTCATTACTCTTTTTTCCCCCCTCCTTTTTCCAGGTAGTTGAAGAAAAAATTCTGTTTTGATTCTCTGAGAGGTGTATTTTTTTTTTTTTGTGGAAAGCCCTTCTCATGAGGAAAAAAGACACACTTCACTGATTCTTCCAGCTCAAGAATAGAACATTTTGGGGTCCTTTTCCCTCAAGTGATTATATCATCATGATAAGATAGTTCCATATTCTCTTCAGCTCAGTCTTTCTTAGTATAGATGATTTAATGCAGTTTTATGATGAGGGTCTCATCTTCCATAGGCAAATTAGTACATACAACTTCCTGAAATGTTTTTATTGGGGCAAAGCAAAGTTTTTGTTGGTCATTCTACTTTTCTGTGTGTTGGCCAATGTGGGCCCATTTGATGGCTCAAATGCTGATGTATTGAAGTCATTCTCATTACATCTTTGTCTGTGGAGAAGCACTTTCATTTTCTTTCTTTTCTTGCTTTAATCCGAAAAGCATAGATTCACTGACTGTTCTCTTAATGGTTGTTGGGACTTGCCTTAACGAGCTCTTATTTTATGAAAAGGCACTGAGACTTCTGTCACAGTAAGCATCTCCTGGCGGTCTTTACTTGCTCTTGACTATTATTTTGAAGATGCATATTCCCAATTATCTGTGAAAAAGTATTGAAATATGCTTTCTTGGTTCTGGGAAGCTTGCTTTATACTCCTGCTCTCTATTATTTGTAGTATTCCATAGCCTACTCTTGTCCTCAGGAAATGATGGCATCAGTTGAACATATTGGGTGTGATTTTTTGAAATATGCAGTTACCCACATTTGGTTCTTTCTGCATTCAATGTGTGTTAACACTACCTTCAACAAAGGCAGAGTTAGACCGATGCAGAAGGCTTTAAAAACTGAAAATGAAACCCACCTCTTGCACTCTGGGCTATTTGCAGGCAAGAACATATGTTATGAATGCTTCTGCTGCTTTTCAGGGTGTTTGTTAAAGGTGCTTAGACTCTTCTCTCAGTAATGGAGTAATTAGTTTTGATGCTATGATAGATTTGTTTCTTTTATATTGGCCCTTTAAGTTTACCACGTAAAGGTATTTTATCTCCTGGAACTAAATGTAAACAAAAATTCTAATAAACTAAAAAACCCCAAACAAACAAACAAAAAAACTGCTGGTTAAAAAATGCCACAACCTCTTAGATGAAGCTGTTCCAAGGTTTTGTTTATTTGTTTCCTTATACTAAAGCCAGTAATTTTTATTTTGTTTTCCTTAGATGTAGTCATTAAGTACAGTTTCTTGTTTACATAAAACTTACAGTTTTATTTTCCTTTTTTCTTCTCTCCTTTCTCTTTTCCCTTTTCTGACATCTGCATCACATGTTGATATCAAGAGCAGCAGTGGTTGGCAGTTTTCCTCAACTTTGCGAGAGAGAGAGAGATTGTGTTGGAATGAAACCTTGCTCTGCGTACAGCCTGCTTGAGATGCAGCACTGAAAGGTATAATCTCATTTTCTGTCTTGAAACCAGAGATGAAAACCACAAACAGGTAGAAATCTCGGTGCCAAACCACCTGTTGAGTTGCAGCCGAAAAGCCTTTGGCAATACTTTCCTCACTGTATCCAGTTGGAACAGTTACATGGCTGATTCCCACAGTATCTGTCTGTACCTGCGAGTTTGGTAAAGAGGCTAATTCATTGGAGAAGATTGGGATTGAAATTCATTTAGAGCTAGCATGGCAAAGAATCTTCTGCTATTAGTCTTCCTTTTTGCCTGGAGTAGCATGCATTGCTCGTACAACTCAGTTCAGCATTGAAAATACCAATCCTGAAGTCACATGCTGTGTATTAGAGAGAAAAATGAGATTTGTTGAAACAGCTTTGTGTGGAGTCCAGATCTGCAATAGCATGATATCCTAGAGGTCACAATTGAGGTGACTGGATGAAACTGTGAAGACAAAAGTTGTGAAATACCCTGCCGGCAGCATCAGTGCTTCATCTTTTGAGGGTATTACAATTCAGAAAACCACTTGAAATCAAGTTAAAATGCTATCCTTGAACTGCTACACATATGCTCCCTGTGACATACGCATTACAGAAACAGCCACTGTGTTTTAGTATGGCATTACAATTTTGGACTCCACCCACAAAAATTAATAACATTCTTCAAACAAGAGTGATGTAGGATGCTGACACATTTACGCCCATATGTTCTTGGACTTGTGTCCTCCAGTGCATGAGAGAACTAGAAATCCCATAATTTTTCTTATTTCCTGTAAAGCCATGCTGGTAAACTAGTAGAATATAAGTGCTGGCAGGCTGGCAGGGTTTGGACCATGAATAGATGAACAGTAGAGCCATATTTTATACTTTTACATGCTCTTATATGTCCTATTCTGTTAGTGGTACTAGTTGACTTTCATGGGTTTGCACAACCATAATTTAGAACAGATTTGGGCCACACTATTTATATTTGTGCAGATTGCCTCATGTTTGTGAAACAATTATTTCCTGTGGATCTGTAGCATTGTCCAGTGTTGCGAAATGCTTTCATATGTATATATGACTGGTTAAAACATGAAATGTGTTTTGAAGCAACATGACAAAGAGCAGTAAAATCTGCACAGTAACTGAGCTTTACTTGGCTGTCCATATAATGTCCAATTAATGCGGTTACTGTGCTCTGAAGTCTCTCCAAGGCTGAATAAGACATGCTGTGGCCTTGTAAAAGATGCAGTTTTTCCCTGAATTTTCTAAAGATTTCCGTTACAGATGCTACAATGACATGAGGACAGTGTAATCTGTATCTTTAGTAGCAGTAACAATGCAGGGTGTGAAGTATATCCCCAAAATCTGAAGGTGTGAATTCTAACCCATCAGCGAGCTGTGTGAGAATTCTATAGAGTAAAACCTAATTCTGTGCTGAAGAGGAGCACTGTGAACACCCAGCATAAAATAGAAGATGTTCTGTTCTCTACTGCACTGTCTTGAGCCAAACTTGGGATCTAAAAGCCAAGCGAGGTTCTTTCATCACCAGTCATAAAGATGCTGTAAGTCAGATTGTCCCCTCAGGCTATATTTTGACAATGTAGTAAATTGAGCTTTGGGAACTTTCTACCAGATCGAGAACTCTGTCACCTCAAAATGCAAAGCACGGATCCATTATAAATTCTCTGATGCAGTTTTAAAAATATATTTTGATGTGTTGACTTCTAGCAGCAAGCTCTGTGCCTTATCTGATACCTTTTGTTCCTTGCTGCTAGCGTTAACACATAGAAGGGCTGGCAGAAATGGCATCTCGTGCCCTCACGTGATCCAGGTGAAGTCTGTACTGTGGAGTTATAAATTAGTGCAGTCTGTTAAAGTTTCAATGATAAAGCACCATCAACTCAGTTACTTCCCTGCATTTTGTTGTCTTTTGATTCTTCCCTTAGTCCTGGAAGGTGGCATAGGCATCAGGAAGTACAAAACTTGATTTATGTTACAAATGGAATCAGAAAATATCATGGATTTTTTATATGTGTACCAGCACTTCCAATCCCAAGAATTGTGTTGAGAAGAGTGAAAAAAACCTAAGTGCTGTTTCTTGCACAAAATGAAGACAGGGCGCTACAGAAAAAGTACATGGCCAAATTCCTTTTTACCTAAACTGTAGAGAAACTAATGAACAGAGAAAACTTCAGAGTTTTGATCTGAGGATGAGTTTGGCCAATATTAAAATTTGTCTAAAATTCTTATTGTTTTCTTCTGCCGTCCTTCCCTTTGCTTTTCTCTGCTGTGTGATGAATGTACCATGTCCACATCTTGTGACTGTAGCTTTGTGTTTAAAGCCACACTAGCACAATGAATGTCTTTAGTAAATTATATTTCGGAATTCTTACAGGGAATGTGCAGTCTGGAAAGGCAGAGCTGATTGCAAAATCTTCAATTTCAGAAATGTTCTGTATTTGAATGTATATGGTTTCCTTGACCTTAGTGTGCCAGAATGATTCTCAATCTCAGGATCTTGGTGTCTTGGAAAGAATAGGGGAAGTGGAGAGAAGAACTTTATAATGAAATTTTTGACACTGATGTGTTTAAAACTTATTGTTTCCTGGAGTTTTAAGGAGTTTTCAATTTGTTTTCCTTCCCTCTCTAACCTAATTAATTTTTAGGGATATGCCCAGGAATGCAATTTATAAGACAAATTAATTACATTAGAAGTTACTGTCATGGTATAAGCCCCCTTGTTTAGGGTAAATTTAAAATGTTTCTGTCTTCTTTCCATCTATAAATACTGATCTACCAGTGACAGTCTGTTTTCTTTATTTTTTGGAAAATTTTGTTGTCAGTGGTGAAAATAGAAAAAACATGGAATTTAAAAAGGGGAATCATTGCTGTAATTCAGCTGTGGCTAGCAAAAACCTTCTGAAGTGGCACTAGCAGAGAGGTAGGGCTCTTTGCTTAGACTGTTTTGTCCTTAAAAATAGCTTTTTGTAGAAAAGAGTCAAATAAAAACTAATGTACAAGTCAACAGTTTTCCATTTACTGTAAAATGAAAACATTCACCCTCAAGAAAAAAGTTTTAGGAAGGAAAAGCACATACCAGTTGCATTGCTCTGTTCAGGACTGTCCCAGCTGCAGTGTTTGTATTGGTGAAGCTCCTTAACCTTTTGAAGCCCATGGATCCTTGTACTTTACAGCCTTTTTTTCATATCCATGCAATCTACTGACTTCAGCAAGGTAGTACACATATTAAAACATTTACCCTGGGCTTCCAGGGCTGTGCATTCTTTTCTGAAAGATTCAGGAAAGACGAGGGATAATTGCTGCTTCTGGTAAAAGCAGTAGGCATTTTGAGAGCAGGAGCAAGTTTGCTGTAAATTCAGGCCAAAATAGAAGTTTGGAATTTATTTGGATTCCAAAGTTTCCCAATAGCATTGCAGCTAGGTCCTTGTTTCTGAGGTTGGATAGTGACACTGACTTTCCTTTTCACAGAGAATGAAATGCAGAAAATAGCTTAAATGGGGACAAAACAAAGGATGGTGCATCTTTAGCTACTTTTGTTTTGATTTTAGATGGAATAATCCAAGGAAGAGAACTTTGTTCATAAAACCATAGTAAACATAGCAAAACATCCCAACATAAATACAGCAGAGTATCTAAGCCAGTGTGTGATTCTCAGCTTGTGTTTTAGTGCCTCTGCCTGGCATGGGCTTTCTGACCCCACCATGGCCAGGTTCCAGCTGCTCACCCCCTCCCTCAGTAGCATTTGGGGAGCATCTTTCGGAAAGTGTGAGGAACTGCCTGGGAAATTTGCCTCAGGAGATGATAGCAGGGAAAGGGTGTTGTGCAGGGAGCGTATTTTGAAACACTGGATGCACTTTTTTTAGTTTTCTATTTCCATCCTGTGTTCCCAGCTTTTCTAAAGGAATCCTAAGTCATTTCAAAACAGAATTACTTCACTAGAAGTTGTGTGGCCCTCATGAATATGGTGAAGCCTGACACTCCCTGTCTCATTTTTTCTGGAGGTGTTCAACAGTCTTACGGCATTTTAAAAATCTTCTTTCTATGTCCAGATAGCATTGTCTTTACTTAAAGATAAGATTCAGAGGCAAATATAAAACATTTATTAGTCTGCTCTAACTCTGACTTTTTCCTTTTTTTTTAGATGCTAAATTATTTTCTTTTCCTTACACAAATTATAGCAAACATGGTGCTATCCTACAGTCCCCAGCTTCAGTTTTAAAATGGATCAAGTTTAGGTTCTGACATAATTGGCAGAGTACCATCGTTTTTCTACCCCTCCCTCAATCTGGGCCATAATTTTGGATATCCTGTGGACTGCAGCCCAGAGACTGCCAGTGCTGGGAGCATACGGAAGGGAAGAGATGATGGCAATAGCTCTGTAGCTTGACCTGACATTTGCATTGTTTTCTCAGTCGCTCAGTGTGATGAGGGGAGCAGAGGGTTTGGCATGAATTGTAAGAAACTGGCCATGAGGAGCAGTCTCCCCTGCCTAGCTCTGATGTTATGAGTAGGTGCCATTTGCACTTCAAAAAATATAATACAAAGAAGGGGTATTTTAAATAAAGGGAAAGAAAGCAAATAGATAGAGAAAGTCATACTCTAGGTAATTCCACTGCTTGCAATGAGGTTTCACTGGGGATGGATATTGACCCCATAAAATCCCAGGGTCACAGACAGCCTTATGACAGACCCTGATAGCTTTGTGAAGACAGATTATGTCAAGCCCTCAAATTTGGAAACATAGCAATTCCTCTGTAGTAAGATTGCAAATGAACACCCATTTGGAGATTGCCAACATTATCACAGTTTGTCAGGGTGATCTCACAGCCCACAAAGCGCCGTAAGAGATTGCTTTACAAGTTCTGAAAGATTAGAGCGTTGAAGTATGTGACACTGGAATGATGCTTTGATGCCTGGCTTTGTCAGTCAGCCAGACAAATAAATAATATCCAGTTTTTATTAGTGTAAAGCATAACAGGTAATAAAAATGGATGGAGACACACTTTCTTGTTGCAGCTACAGGGAGCACAGAAATACATGCTAAGAGAAAATGGGATGTGTGAATGTCAAACCCCTCAAACAGGCAGTTGAGTGTCTGTGTGGGTCAGTAACTTATTGCTATTTCAGCAGGTACTAGTTCAAAGCATTAAAATTATTGTATGACTAAATGAAACAGCAGAAATATGTGGCATTTTAGGATTTTGGTTATCTAGAAAAGCATGAAAACATATATTCTTGTAAAATAAGGAGTGTTAAGGGCCTGGGCTGCAGAAACTGTGGGTTCCTCTCATGAGTTGTGAGAGAGAGTAATGTAGGAGTGCACGTAGGAAGTGGCATGGTATTAAACAGCAGAAGAGTGTAAAATCCAGCCTTTCTTTACAGCCTGGAATTGTGGAAAAGCTTTTGGGTAATATGGCACATTCAGATCTTTGTTAAGATCTCTTAAAACTTAAGAGATCAGTGTGAGAATAGTCTACAAGCATGAAATTGGTGTTTGGGACTCTGTATAACAATTGAACGTTTTAGGCTACCCTTTTCCAGATTTCTTCCGCATTCAACCCAGATTTCCACAAAGGATGCCTAGTCTGAAAACCATTTGTGGAGCCTCAGATGAAAACTATTTTCCCTGGTAAACTGTTACAAACAAGGCAAACTTGTTAATCTTTGTGCTTTGATACAAAACATCGGTAGGTTTTTGTATATACCAGTGTTCCACCAAGGATGGAACTTGGATATGATTTATGTCAATTTTCAACCTTTAGACTTTGTGGAACAGAAGGTATAAAATGTATGTTTGTTACACTCCTTCATTCTTAGAGAGCCACAAAGTTGTAGTAATGTCAGATCAGCTACAAATTCCTGCACCTCTGATCCACTTGTAGTTAGAAGATGATCATCTGCATTTGTCTCCCACTTGTAGAGCAGCTCACAGTTTGTCCTTGACCCTGGAGAGCTTTTGCCCCCATTTCTCCATCCATAAGGGCAGCAGAGTCCTTATGGGTACCCAGGCATTAGTTAATGATTGCTTACATAAACCTGGAGAAGCTTGGCTGAAAGACTGGGTGTAAGGGCATGGAATTATTATGACTATTATTAGCTGAATTCCTAAACCTAGACAATGTATTTGCACATGTAAGTAATTATGATGCACTTCAAGGCATTCTGTTTGTAATGCTTTGTAATGCTTTGCTCTCCATTTCCTACAAATCAAATTACTCAGGGGTAGATTTGATTTCCACATCATTTTGAAAATATTTTCTTTTTCTTTTTTTAATTTCCTTTGTATTAATTTTTTTCAAAGTTCAAAACACAACCAACTGTGACTAAAAGCATAAACCCAAACAAAAAACCCCTAAAGTATAACAAAATTAAAGACAGCCTAAGATGATATGCAGCAAACAATTTAAATCATACCTAACAAACGTGGTTGTAATAATATACCTTATCCATGTCTGATCCACTAATAACAAATACTTACTCAGAGAACAAATAACTCATTTTTCTTCTCAGAGAGAGAGAGGCAAGACCCAAATTCACATTGTATCTTATAGTCTAAACAAATATGAAAAACCTGCCAAATCTTCTTATAGAAATCCCAACAATCTTCTATTTTCTTGGTATCTTTTGGGAATAAGGAGACTGGGAGGAGGGGAAAGAAAGGCCAGCTTTTACTGGAAATGTGTGTCCTTATCCTGTAGCTATTCCATGAGAATTCCTTGGTGCCTTCTGTTGAAAGGTTTCTCTTGCGGGTACTGGATTCAAACCAAAACCTGAAAGCACAGCCTGGGGTTATTTTTAATAATTTGGGATTTTCTCCTCCCTTATAAGAAGTTTCTTCAGAGTGTTGGGTTGACAAACAGATTACAAGTGAACTCTGGTCAGTTTACAAAGTTTGTTACAAGAATAAAGACTGTTATTAAAATTAATGAATGCTTTCCTTTCTCCCTCATGTCAGAATAGGCTTTTGACATTTTCACATTTTTCCTTTTCTGTTACATAAGCAATTCCTCTTTGCTTAACAGAATAGCACCATCCTCCCTGTCCTACACTGCGGGTATGGCACCATCTTCCCTCTAGTCCCTTCCCTGTCATGGAGTCAGTTGGGTTTGGTTTAGTTCTGGTCCATGAGTTGCCACCGGTGGTAATTGGCACAACTGCTTCCCAAAGTGGGAAAAGGCAGATTTTCAGGTATCTTGCAAGCCGTGGATCACCTTCCCTGCCCCACAGCGCATATGTGTTGTTTGTGACCAGGTCCTGGCTCAGCTAGCTGCAGTGCCAGCTTTGCCACTTGCTCCATTGGTGTGCGAGGAGCTCTGGCCTCACTGCCTGCTGGAGAGAGCTTATGTCTAATTATGTTTAAGGAAGCTGAGTATTTTCCCTCTTATGTTAGACTTTGGGGTAGAAAACAGTTGTCTGTTTCGTGTCTCTTCTGTTGCCCTTGTTATTATGCACCTCGTGCTCCTCGCTCCTCCTCGGTGGGCTGCGGTCCTTGTGAGGAGAAGAAATTCAGTCCTTTGCCTGTGTGTGCAGGTGAAATCACTGCCTTGCAGGGGCTCTGTGCTGGGAGGTGTAGAAAGGTGTCTCTCTGTGTCTTTTGATTTTGCCTTGAGGCCTCTTGTAATTCAGCAGCACCCCCCAACTCCTTGCTCCTCTCCCACTGTCCCCACATGTCCCTTTAGCTGCTGGTCTACCCAAAACACCCCCATGCCACCCCTTGCCTGGGGTGGTCCTGCAGGGCTATTCTCTTTGCCAGAGAGGTTATGGTCATGAATTTTGCGGTTTCCAGGTGATGCTTCTAGTCCCTATTATTTCTTGTAGTTTAAAAGGTGCTGTTGGCTGAGTCCAGGCTGCCTCTTGCAAAGACCCACTGTCTAATACACCCAGGTAACACATGCGTATAAGAAACAAATGGGAGGTGAGCAGGATCACTAGAGTGACGTAAGGTAAGGAGACATTTTTAGAGCCTCTCATACGGTATTTGGCATCATGAACTTCAGTTTAAATTCTATCAACAGCATTTTGCACTTAAAACCTAAGCTATAACAATTTCTTAACATCATAGCTGAGAAACATGCCTCAAAAATGTGAGCCGAGCATAGCTGGTACAGTGTCATGTCCCAGTGTGTAGGATCCCAGATTACTGCCACTTAAGCTGTTTTGTTTGTTTGGGTTTTTTTTAATTAAGGAATACCCAATTCTGCAATCATGACTTCCAGCAAAGATGTTTTCTTCCCAAACCAAAAATATGAACCTTATTATCTGGAATGTAAAATGTAACAGAGAAGTGGCTGTACTGGCTACAGAAACAGAGATCCCAGTTTCAGATACAGACCAATCCCCTAGCAGTGGGCTAACAGCATCCACCTCCTTTTGAGTACCAGAGAGAAAATCTTAATGCACTTTGTGTGTATTCTTTTTGAGATTCATATTAAATGTCAGATGCTAGACCTTTTTTCCTTATCCATCTGTATAAAGTCCTGTCAGGGGATAGAGGGGTTTGGGAAAAGGGAAGGTGTTTATAGAACATGTTCTGAGGGGCTATGCAGGGCAAATTGACTTCTGTGGTACATGGGCTTAGGAGGGAAATAGGGTAACGAGAGAAAAAATGAGAAATTAATGTACAGGCAGAACCTCAAAGGTCAGAATTAGATCATATTCTTTCTTTTCATAGTAAAGTTACCTGCTTTATGAAGCAATGTCCTAGGTATTTAGCTTGTAATATTTTCATAAGAATGCATTCCTATTGTCAAAGACATAAAGAGCCCAGAACATGGTTTAGGGATTGGAGAGAATGTATATCAGTTACATATGAGTAATGGTTGCTTGTACTGAAATGAAAATTAAATTTTTGATACTTGCTGTCATTATTTGATTAAGAGACATGAAGCTACAGAATTAAGCTTACAGTGCCTATCATTTAGTTGGGCTCTGTTTTAGTCAAGTTGGCCAAACTGTCAGAGAAAATTAGGGTTCTGAATTTAACCTTTTAACCTCTTGTTTCTAGCACTGCAGCACATCACTTCACTGCCCTGTAGCACAAGAACTGCTCAAAGTATTGTTCTGAACTTGAACTTGTTGATATGCTGGTCCAGAGCTGCACTTTGGCACCTTCAATTGCCTTCCAGATCAGGATAGTAGTTTAAATGTCTCTTGAGATCTTGTGTCTTGTCATGTGTTTGCATATCTCTCAACCTGCCCATGATTAGGGTTGTTTAAATGGTTTTGAATTTTAAATTTGTTGGATCTTCCTTTAAAAGTCCCATTCATTTAGTCAGTGTGGAGAGTGTGACTCTGCCTGAGCCCCACGTGGGTTTCCATTTGTGTCTGCTTTCTGGATTCTCACAGGGAAAAGGTGGCATGAGATTTGTTCAAAGAGGCTGCATTCATTTTCAGTAGACAGATCTCCTGTCGCACAGTGATAATGTGGAACAGTTAAGGTTGCATTTATTTTTCAAGAGCTGAACTGTAACCCCCACTAGCAGAAGATAGGGGTCCATGTAAGGAGGAAGGGTTTGCTTAGTCTTTGGAAGACTGTGGT
The DNA here is from genome assembly GCF_023055355.1 of Agelaius tricolor. Classification (NCBI taxonomy): domain Eukaryota; kingdom Metazoa; phylum Chordata; class Aves; order Passeriformes; family Icteridae; genus Agelaius; species Agelaius tricolor. The sequence continues at coordinate 26,717,423 of NW_027269269.1, forward strand.
GAGGTCTTAAGATACAAAACCTCCTTTACATCACAGCCCAAAATAGTGCATTGTCCCCAGAGGGTGGCAATAGCAGATGTTTGTGAATGGCAAGACCAAGCCTCCAACATGATCATCAAAATCATTCTCAGTGGAAATTTCACTTCATTGTGATGAAGGGAAGTGAAGCACCATTTATTGACACAACTGAGGAGTTTTACACTCTGTTGTGTTGTGGATAGAGAAGAATAGTAAAACAGCTTCTACCTGGCATGTTATCAGTGCAACCACCAGTCATAGGGAATTCAGTCATGCACAATGCCTGCACACCAGGGAAAGAAAATTTCTGTAATATGTAGCATAGTCATCAAACTCTCTGCATGCACATCTAATCTGTGCAACTGCTTCCTGGGTTCAGGTCTAGTGTGAATACAGGTAAACATTATTGCTTCCCGTAATTGTGCCAGTGGACAGCAAGAATAGACTTACAAAATCTTGGGAAAGCATCAGAACAAACAGGCACATGTTCTTCATCCTTTCATGCAGTCACCATGTATCAAAAGCACAGATAGACAATATATCATATGTGAGGACAAAAACCTCACATGGGGACTATGCCCCATGCAGCCATCACACCTTGAAAATAGACATAAAATGTTAAGTCAATATGAATACACAGCTCCTAACAGTCTAATAGATCACACCACAGCCAGGTACATCTGTTCTCAGCACTAACCATTATCATTAGCTTAAAACACTTAAAATCACTGAGCTTCTTCAGGTCTGGGGACAGATTATAGCAGGAAGAATCTGCTAAATAGATTTAGCAATGTTGCAGGCAGGGACCTTGACTACATTAAAACGATACATTTTACATCTCAAAGGCTGTAGGCTGTTTTCAGAGGAACAGTCTGAATGAAAAATGACACTAACACTGGATGGCAATTTCTTTATCACTGTGTAAATACGGAGCTTGAAACCCTTGGACAAACAACTGTGCCAAACTGGAAAACAATTTGCCTGTGAAAAATCAGGCTTGCAATGTAAGGCAAGCCTGTGTTCTTGTCAGACTTCTGCACAGGCTGGAAAGACTGAACTGTGACTGGACATCAGACTGGGTGGCTGACAGAAAGAATCAAATCTCTCTTCTGTACAAAAAGAAACAAAAGAAATAGCATACTTCTCCCTGTCTCTCTGTGTTCACATGCTGGTATCTGACTGCTGTGAAATGTGAGATATGGATTCTTGCAGAGACTGTCAAGTCATGAAAGCTTAGAGGAGCTTTCAGAAGCAAACAAACAAAAAACCAGTTTGATATACATGCAGCAGTGACTACTAAGGTGGTAGGCTGCTTCTTGTTTAGGACTTGCTCTGGAGGAGCTGATGAAGAAGGTATGTGATTGGTTCACTGCCTGGCTCTTCAAAAGAAGTGAAAGTGGAGATAGAGCATAATGACCATGATAGAAATAAATGCATGTTTTTTTTTTTTTTATGATGAAAATTTCTGGAAGATGCAAAAGAGGAAAAAACAAAAGAGACATACATGTTTTGCTCACTAGCTAAGAACAGGTCCAAATAAATAGGTAAAGGTTCGGCCTCTATTCTCCTACTTATTGTTAGCAAATTGTTTAAGCTTTATGAATGGCCATGAAGGTCTAGCACCTCTGCTAGAACTTCAGTGTGTGGTTCCATATATCTTCACACAGACTAGGAATTCTTCAAGAGCACTCTGGCTATGAAGAGAAAAAGCAAGAGCAAGTACACATAGAAGGCCATTCTGGTTTTTAATCAAGCTCACTTTTTTGTACCTTAACAGAGAACTAAGATCCCTTCTTCCCCACTGTCATGTTTTCCGTATCTCCCTCCATTCTGTCTCATGGCACAGATTTCTGAGGCATTAAGGCTGAGAGGAATTCTGTGTTTCCCCACAACAGAGCAGGCTGGGTGTGTGGAACCCCCTTCCCCATTCTGATAAGGTGAAGTGTTGTTGTTTTCACCACCTTGACTGACAGTTTGTTAAGCTGTTCTTCCTATGTCTAAAAGGCCAGATAACCTTCCCTTGCAAGGTCCTGAGAATGCTTTCTGGGGAGGGAATCCTTGCTTTAGGGGTACCAACATAACCTGCACACAATGTGTGGAGGTCCCCAGAAAACTGCAGTCAACAGCCAAGCTTCTCTGGCACAATCATTCTCTCCATGCTAAAGGAAAATCTGTCACTTGCTTGGGAGGCAGTCTGAACCCATGCAGTTACATCTCTGAGGAACTGGTGGTTAATGTGTACCTTGCCACCCCCTACTTCCCATGGGAAGCGTACTTCTTTTATCATGTCTTCTTAAATATAAATAAAGAGCCTACCAGAAAAGGAAAAAGCCCCTACCAGAACAGGAAATAGTATTGCACCCAGTTCTGTCTCTGGAGAAAAGAAGGAGTAATTCATGGTAGTCATGTTGCATGGCACACTCAAAGCAATATCCAGGTGATGCTCTGGTGGCAGGGCTGTGGTCAGGGAATCAGGCCCAGAGCAGGATGGGTGATTACCCTGGCAATTGGGAAGGATAGCTCATGACAAGAAATACCCATGGTATATATGCCTGTTCATTCAGCCCCAGAATGGGGATAGGTGGGATATAATCTTTTTAAGAAAAAACAACTAATAAAGTTGCCAAGAACAGATATTTTATAATCTGTGCTAAATCTCTGCTGGAAAACATGAACAGCAATGAAACTGAGAAGACACTAAAAGAAATTCGGGGCAAAGTGCCAGACGCCCAGACGGAAGCAGAATGTGGACCAAAAAGCTTGCGACAATTGGGTAATTATGGTTTATGAATTTCAGCTTTAATCTGTAGTTCAGTGAGTCCTGATTAAATATCTGTTAAACACAATTAAAGTTTGTTTTTGTATTTCACCGTCTTGATCAGAATAATTAGAGACTGCGTGTTTCATGTCAAAAGTAGCAAGAGGAATTTTAGTGAATGAACATCGTTTTTAAAAGCCATTTGTAGCACCAGCTGTTGGCATTATTTTATATTTTAGTGTTATCAGCATAAAGATGGGTCCTCTCTATGCTGAATGCTTTCCAGCGGGGCTAAGATTCCGGGAAAGGCGTGATACAGTCGGAGCTGTGCCGGGCCACGGGGCTACACAGAGAGCCCAGGCTGGGACTCTCTTGCTACAATGTGAGACTGCGCACTTAAGCATGGAGGGTGAGAAGTGCTGTGAACGGGTCATGTAGCGCCCAGCCTGTGCTTCTGTGCCAAAGATGTTTGAGATAGCAAGTGCGAGGAGTGATAGGAGGGATCGCTGGAGAGGGCACGGATCTGATGAGCTGCATTTGGATTCTCTCATCTCAGCGCCTTATCGGAAGCTCCGCGTGTCCCAAGGGTAAGGTGTTAGAGTGTTAGCCCAGCATGATAATTGTGGCAGCGTTACGAGTGCTCTTGGGAAGGAACCCTTCAACTGTGTGGTGGTGCCTTAGCAAAGGCAACAGGCTGCAGTGATGGCCCTATGCAGTTACTGCAAAGGATGGGTTTGCCCATGCCAGCTGCTGCGAGCACTTTGTGCATTTGTCTTCATCAGAAGCAATTGTATTTAACTGAGGAGAGAGGATAAATTCTACTAAGTTGTTCCCCAGAAAAATAGGGAATAAACAATGTTGTGGAGGAAAAGCAGGATAGTTTTAAATGAAGGGAAGGCACAGTGAAATACAAAACTCTGTCTACAGAAGCTGTTTTTTTTCAAGAACCTGAAATGCATCTGAATGTCACCTAAACGTAGTTAGGGTGTATAAATAAACCCAGAGGTGGGGGGAGTGTGCATGGGTATATGGCTGACCTGGTTTTACCCTTCATCTGTCTCTTTGTACCAGCAAAAATGAATCTTCAGTCACAGTTAGTGGTGCCTGAGGAGGGGGAATAAATTTCAACTATCATAAACTAAAAATTGAAAATACCTACTAAAGAGACTTGAAAGACAGTGCCAGTTTCTCCTGTTGAGAATGTGTTTTGCTGCTCTATTGTTTAGTTTACTTCAAATTATATGGTTTCTTTGGCCTCTACAGTTTCAGCATCTTTGCTGAGTGTCAAAAGAAGGAGAAATGCAAGTGTCCTGTGTGGAGGAGGCAGTCTTCAAGCACAGGACTGAGACCCCAGTCCTACTGAGTAGTCATCCATTAGTAACAGCTCTCAGTCACCAGTGACCATGTGGAGGGTCTGTGTGGCTCATTATCATCCTGCAGAACGACTTCACTTGCTGGCAGCTTAATGATTCAGTAAGAGACTTGCTCGAAAAGAACAACTCAAAACTCAAGAAAAGTATTAGCTTATCTATAGTTTCTTTTGTTTTTTTAAAGCATTGGTCAGTTTCTTTGTACTGTTTCCCCTACCTTTCCAGCTAAGAGGGGAAAAACAGTGCCAGAGAAAACAGAATTTCTAAATTAGCCTTCCAATAAAACTATAGATCTATTAATTCCTAAGTGAAATCAAGGTTAATGGTGAAAGAGTTGAACAGAACTAAAAAATCAAAGATACTTTGGAAGACAACATCAAAGGCATATCAAAATATGGTGGTCTCTTTATAAGCTGCAAGCCCTGAAGAGATGGTGCCCCTAATAGAGCTGAGGGAGAAGGGATCAAAGCGATGATCACATGAGTCTTTAAAGTAGAAAGAATATGTGGAGTGAATCTATGAAGAGACAGGTTTTGGATGAAACTTGCATAGCACTGGGATCGTTTATCACGTCTTGAAGCCCGGGCACAGTACAAATGATCAGATTTCACCAGGGAAGGAGGTAAAAGATGTTCAATTCTGAAGAGGAAAACTCAGACCAAGTTTCTATCAGTAGAATAACAATATCCATGTTTAAATGTGTATATATTTACATATATGTGTGTGAACAAATGCATTTTTAAAATGTATATTTTATTAATATTATCTATACCCACTTTGTTCAGGAGGAATATATTCTGGTGAAACAAAAAACTATCAGTGGTATTTGGTTGAGAGTATGGCTTTGTTTTTATTTTTACTTCATAAAGTTAAAGGGAGAGGAGAAACAGAGTTAGAGCTTTTCTGTTATCTTCTGTAGCATTTCTGAATTACTCTGATTTTCCCTTGGAACCAGCTGCTTAAGTATATCTCATCAAATGGCTGAGCTTGTCCAAATCCACTACCCTTATGTCTGAGATTAAAAATAAAACAGGGCAGTGTGTAGGTCTTAATACGAGTTGCTTTTTATGGGGGTGGGGAAATGGAAATACTGATTTGTAATTCAGTGTGTGTAGGCCTTTCACAAAGTGTATACAAGCCCAGTGTAAAAAAAGAGGAGCTATTTGTTCTTTTGGCAAAGGTGTGTCTAGTTCTTCCACAGAGTTTTATACTGTGCCTGAGGGTCATTTCTCTTTTAAAGAAGCACTGACAACTGTGATGAATGGCATTACCTGGGAAGAGGGAATATCTAGATGTTTAAACAGATCAAATTTCTTCTTATAGAAGAGTAAACATTAGGTCACAAATCTGACTGTTCTACTTTCATGGAAAATCAGAATCAATTCTATGCTACTTAAATGTGAACTGGAAAGGCTTAAGTGTAGCTGCATGCTGACATTAACAGAGGAGAGTAGTTCACAACCTGTGTACATTGTCACGGCTATCCTTTTCCATGAAGTCATGGATGAATGCCATGTGCCCATGTTGAGTTGCCTCCTTGTCAGCAGGCGAGATTGCCCGTCCATCACTATTATCTACAACGAGGCTCATTACCTGCCAGCCAGTAAACATCTCACTCTTGCCATCTGCAGTGAATTACAAAGTGACTGGAAGAATCAGGATCAGTTTGCCTTGCAGAATGATTGTCAAGTTCATTTTCATCTTTGGAAGCCCTTTGGAAATGGGAAAGATGGTGACTGGGATGGGAAAAAGATGATGTCCATTACCCGTAGCTGCGCAAGCTGACTGATGCTATTTTTTACATGCCTTGAAATTTTCACAGCTTGCAGGTGAAATAATTTCTTTTATTCTTGACTGGCTGTATCATTTGTGATAAATAGTGATGCCATTTTCACATGAGAGGACAATGTGTTCCTTCATTCAGGAAATACTTTTTTAATAAAAACATTAATTGTACTCAGTACAAAGACATCTCCCATTGACAAAGTTCATGTCCAGGCCATCAGTGATGCATTCAGAGAGGAGGATAGTGTATTACAGTAATTTTTGCTGCTAGCTTTTTGTCAGTCAGTGGGGTTTTTTAAAGCTTCCAGGTAGCTTTACAATGATTGTAAACCTTGATGTCACTGCATGGGCTTACAGTGAATTTCAAGCATCTATCTTAGGGAAGACAGAATCTATTTCATAGGGCTGTTAAAGGAAAACATTAAATAAGTGGGGTAGATCAAGAATCTGTCAATAATCCTTGGTATAGGGTCTGTTGGTAATGTACGGATAGATTAGATGTCCTGCTGTTGGTAGTGGGAAGGTAGACAGAGAAACAGAAGTGTTTGGAACAAAAGCCAATTCTAATGGGTCTTCCCTTTGGCTTTCAGGACACATCAGGTTTGTGCAGAACCTGGGCCTGGGTTTGGGCGTCTGTCCTTTTTCTTTGGCCTCTTTCTCTCAGCAAAATGCAGAGTTCAAAAAAAAATAGAGTGATATGTGTTTGGTATGTCAGCCAATAGCCACATGTGCAGTGAGGAAATTTTCTCTGAGAGCTCCCAAAGCTCATAATCATTGTGCAAGACATAATTATACTCTAGAAATCCAGATCGGTCCACAGTAAGAGGAGGATGGGAGGGAATGTTACAGACGGATTTTTACTAGTGTATGTGTCTCCTTTCTGCAACAATTTTGGTCTTAAGTGCACTTGGCTAAATTCTCATTCTCCCCCGGGAGGGTTACTGGAGGGATTTCCAGGCTTTTCTGTCTGCCTGCAGCAGGCTCATGGGGAGCAAACACGCTGACTACCATTCTTTGCACCTGCTTCAGAGAGGGGCAGCGTACACTCCCAGATGCTTGCCTCAGGGTGCCAGCAGGAATGGGGGAATAGGAGGAGGCTGGCACTGCTCTTCAACAGACAGTCATCCCCCTTGGGAGTCTGGAGATGCCAGTGGGCACGATGCACCCAGGCCTTCAGAGCTGAGCAAGTGCTGATGACAGTGTTGTACCTGATCCCAGTCAGATAAATAAAGAGGTTCAGAGAAGAAAGCTCTCCGGAATCCTTTCTTCGCTCTCATAATGCTTCGGGAATAGCTGGTAGTTAGCTCTCTGTAAGAGAAGAGCCCAGTGCTCTTTTTTAGAGAGCAGAATCAAATTAAACTGGAGAGCAACACCGATTTCTGACTGGGTTTAACCATTTGCTTATCTGAACTAATCATTGTTTTTTAGGCTTTGTTCCTTTTTTTGTTTTACTTTTCGCTTGATCCTTTGAATTGCAAGCATCATTTGCTAAAGGAAACAATTTCCTGGCCAGTGATTTTTTTCTGTAAAACAGGGATTCAAAATGATCTGCCATCCCAATTTTTGGTGATACCCAGACATCTGACTGACTAGGCATATTTCCTAATTCTTAGATTTGCTGTATTTTGAAACTGGAACAAATGCTTACAATAAAGCAAATGAACAATACTAAAGTAAACGAACAATGCTTTCTGAACCCGTGAAGTAAATGGAAATTTTGCCTTGGGCAAATAATGTCTGGAGCTCCACAAACACCCTCATTTCATACAGAAAAAGATAGATTGAAGTTATTTCTGTAGCATGTAGGGATGATCCGGTACCTAGAACCAGACAGTGTATTGCTGCATGATGGACAGTGTAGCCTCTCTGGATCATACCTTGATATTCAGGATGAGAGATAAATGTCAGCCCTTACAGCAGGGTTTTGTGTGTTTCATTTGGCAACACATGCATACTGTTTTCACTTTTCCCATCTCCAGAACTCTGCAATGGAGGGATCTAATTGTTGGATGCCAGATTATCAAAAGCATTTAGATGTTTAAAGATGTCACTGATTGCCTGAAGGTACTTTCAAGAGTACATTAGCAGGTTAGGGCCGTTCCTTTGTCACTGGGTGCCTTTTAAAATTCTGGTCGCTTCCTGCTGTTATATTTGATTATAAGAATTTCTCTAAAGATCTTCGTTGCCACCTCCAAGGTTTGCCAGCTTGCCCACCCGAGTTGTGAGTGCCCTCCAGGCTTCTCCTGTATGAAGCATGTGAGAATGGGATATGGCCTGCTTCTTTCAAAGTACCAAGAAGCACAAAAGTATTGAGAAGAGGGCATAAATAAGAGGGAGCTAGAAAAATATGAAATTTGAACCGACTTTGCAAAGGGTAGAGAAAGCCTGTACAATGAGCATTGCACTGGGAGCCACAGTGTTGTCATCGTGATGTGCTTGCTGAGCAGGGATGAGCTGCAGCTGAAGGATGGCAGGCTTGCTGTGGGCTTCACTTTCACACCAAAACACTGAGCAGACAAATCAGCTGCAATGGGAACTTGAGCCATCCAGCAGTCAGCATAGCTTGGCTTGATAAACAGCCCCTCAGAAGAGGATACCTACGTCACCAGTCCAGGCAGAGAGAAAAGCTCTCCTTTATGCTGTGTTTTGACTATTACGTGCTTCCAAATGGTACATTTAGCGACACTGATAGGGAAAAGATGGCTCTAAGTATCAAGCAAGAAGGAAATGATAGAACACCAAGCTGTTGAAATAGCATATCGACTAGCCAAAAGAATGTCTGGCGACATTTTTAGATGTTGTAAAATCAGTATGATTATTTAGATCTTAGTTGAAACATGCTAAGTTATACTTTGAAAATATCCAGCCCTTTGTTTGTGATAATTCATAAAAGTGAGAGCTTTATCCCTGTGTGTTGTTAACTATTTCTCTAGGGGTGTTGATGTTCTAAAGTTTCAAACACAGGTTTTTAAACCAAATCAAATGGAAATGTTACCCCTTGTAACAGGTCTCATTCTTTGGGGTTTTTGAATTGCAGAATATCTAAATAAATATCAAAATATCTAAAAAAAACCCTGAAACAAATCTGAATCTAAAAATTGCAAAGCTATAGATATCCTTATTCTAGTGACTGAAGCAAAAATACAGATATTTTCCAGCAAAGTAGCTCTGTCAAATAGCAATAGAATACTTGTAGTTACAGAAGGAGGAATTCAACATGCTTGACATTTTGCAAGAATTTGGGAGTCTTCATAGTTTGGAAAATGTTTTGGAAATGCTTTACGTGGCATGCTATAGGAAATAGTTAAAAGATGAAATAACATACCATGATTTCACATATATCTTTTTTATTTGCTAATATTTTCCAGAAGGACCACATAAAAAATGTTGGGTTAATAGAGAAATTCCCACCAAGTTCACTGAGCCTTAAATCACATTAATGGCAATTCAGAACTCCTATAAATAGCAAGAAATATGTTTTGGTCACTGTTTAATTGAAAAAGTACGTTTGCAACATGAGCATTGAGTTACATTTCTTCCTAGACTTTGTTTGACAGAGTCAGTTTCATTCTCTGACAACTGCCAATGCACGTTTTTCAGAGATGAAGGTGATGTTCTACACAAAGTGTATGGCAGAGTGAATTACAGAATGAGACATCTGTGGGATTTTAGCTGGTAAAACACCTGCAAAAGGCTGCTTACATGTAGGATTTGAGGAATACTATGTCTGAACTAAAGCTTTCATATTTCAATACCTGTGCCACTGTTTGCTAGTACAACACTCATTAAGGCAATTGTTGGTTATATTGTTATGTACTTTTCTTTTTCTGCAATACAGGAAGTTCAGCAGAATTGTCTAAAGAAATGATGGTCCAGCATCCTTAACAACATCTTTCTTGTAAAGGTTGGGATAATACACGGACTCTGCTATCTTTTCCTCGTTCAAATTCTCCCTTGACTTCCCTACCTGGAAGGTATAAATATCAGCTGTGAAACGGAGTTCTAATTCCTTTTCACTCACAATTTCACAAGTTGAGCAACTTGTTATAGTTTATCACAGTTGGGAATTTGTTTGATTTTGTTAGTTTATTTTGCTGGAGAAGTTTATAACATCCAGGCAGCTGAGGAATAAACAACACCTCTCTCAGTTGCCAAATCCTCCTCAAATGACGCCTTAGGACGGGGAGAACGACGTTTTAATTGAATTACCACATTCCACAGCTGAATTAAAACAGGTCAGGCTGAAGTATGGATGTGGCTGGATTTCAAGGCAGAATCAATGGTCATATTAAAGCTTTTCTTGTAATTTTCTGTCTGCGTATCTTGAACCCAGGTGATGTAGGATTAGGTTTTCTCCCAAGATTTCTACACTCTATTTCTCAAGAAGCATTGGTGGAGGAAAATTTTGGTGGTATCTAGATGGCACTAGGGAATGCACACCTTCTGGTTGTTTACAGTGGCAGTTGAAATCCAATTTTGTATGGGATTTTTGAGAATGGACATGCATTTATATAAACAGGCACTTGTGACTGTGTCATAAGATGATAAAGTTGTTGGGAAGCAGTGCCTGAGTTTATCTGTCTGTACAGGTCTAGAGCACAAGGATGTGATGTGTACACATGATCATACTGCAGATACCCCTGATGTCTAAGGCAGGAGTTAGGTTTGAGGGTTGCCACAGAAGGAGCTGCATCTCTAAGGACTGTCTGGGTATTTGTGCAGATTGGTACTGTTTGAGCACAGGAAGCTGCAGAAGAGAAAGAAGATAGGGTCTTGTCAGTGTTTCAGCTAGACATAACCAGTGCAGGGAGTTTAAATATGTGATCTTTGATGCATCATTATTGCTTGCAGGCTCTGGAGACAACTGCTGTTAATAAATGAGGAGAGGTTTTCCTTCACTTCAAAATGTAGCTATCTTGCTTTTGGGTCCTGAGGTCCTTCACTGAATCTTGCACTGAGACGAATTCTCCAGAAGACAGGATCATCCTTTATTTGGCATTTACTCACTCAATTACCTTCCTGCATTTTGTGCAGGCCACATTAGACTTTTCATATTTTATTTGTTCTTGCCAGACCACATTTATTCATTAGCTGTATTTATTGTAGTTATGGTTGAGACAGCACTTTTATTGCAAGTCCCCTATCTTTGGTGGTTTATAACTTTCTGAAACAATTACCTTTTTGGCTGAAATTTCTCAAGCTTGTTCTAAGCTCAGAGGTGAATAATGTTTCAGTAAGGTTGAAAAAAATCCATTAAGCCATTTATGAGGACTAGACGTTCCAATAAACGTAGGCGCATTTATTTTTTGATGACCTACTTATTCCAATAAAGTGCATTATTATTCTGTTTTCTCCTGTTTTAAATTATGTTGTCTTTTAAAAGAGAATGAGGACGTTTTATACCAGATTTTTAGACAGGCTTCAAGCAAGGTTTGTTCACATGCAGTTTTGTGCAGGCAAGCACAGTTGTTTGCTGCACTGAGCTCACAAACAGGACTATTTATGGGTGCAAAAGCTTTTGGAGTTCAGCACATTGTTCTCTGCAAGAAAACAACAGCTCAGTCCCTTGTGGTTCTGGTGGATAGCTGGCACTGCATGTGCAAGTCTGACTACACAGTGCAAGGGTAGATAGACAAATTGAGGCTGTCTTTTGAATATAGGCCTTTAGTTGTGCAATGATGCTAACTCAGGGTAAAGATTCAGATATTGCTTGTGCAACAGGACACTGAATATACTTCTGCTGTCTTGCTGGCATTGGATACAATTTTTCATCGTGCTGTCCTGGACAATGTGCAGTAATTTGACAAGTGATAAAGTCTTGTCCAATTGAAAAGGCAGTGCTTTTTTCTTCTTTTTTTTTCATTGAACTTCTGCATAGACAATGTAATTAAATTCAACTATGCTTTGTCTCATGTCTACAGTGTGCCTTTTAGTACACATGTAAATGCTTTGTGTGTTGCATACATTGTGAGAAAGTCCTAATGTTTATGCACGCTGATGTAGCATGAAAATATAGCAACTTTTACTTACTAAAGTGAAAATATTACAAGTTTATGCCAGTGTAACTGAGAGCAGAATTTGGCCCAGTATGATTAGATGTACTGATAAACTTTTATGCTAAACTCCATGACCTTTGCACAATTAAAATCTCAACTTTAACATTGCATTAGCCTAGGTTTTCATTTAATTACACATATTTGGTTGAAAGCTTCAAAAATGTTAATATTTTAAGTCTCTTCTCATGTTTGTAATTTAACTTTTTTGTGTGATTGTTTTCTGCAGTAATCAAAAGGACATTAGCATGGACAGGAAATGAATCTGGAACTCTAGAGATTAATATTAATCTGCTAATGTCCTGTCCTGATGTTCTCAGGAATCCTTTCTTCTCTAGCACATTATGGTACTTTAGTAATCAGCAATTAAGGCAAGGTTTTCTCAGGGCTGAACTATGTCCTCATATGTCTCTCATTTTCTGATTGCTGTGGGAATGGTGGTTCTGTCCCCCATGGAGTCAGAGCAGAACGCAATGTTTCTTCTCAGAGAGCCATACTGCTTAGATGAATGCAGGGCTGGAGGCTTAGCACATTTAAAGGACGGAGATTTGAGAGTTAGATAGGGGAGTTTAATCTCAGGTTATATTTCTCTATGGGATTTGCCATGTTTCCATGCTTGGGAATACTTACCTTGATCCTTGTGCTAACTCTGCGTAGAGCCATGGGCTCATGGCTTGGGAAGCACAAACCCAGCTGGCCCTGACCCACAGCAGCACATCACAGCCTGGGCCATGCTGAAATCTGCATCAGGAGGCAGTCTCATCCTCTGATTGTGTGCTTCAGACAAGACTGTTTTGCAGACCCAGTCTGGTAGTGTCAGGCAGAAGGTCAGAGGGACTGTGTAACCTCTGTCCATTTACCAGCTCTTGCTAGGGACTTTGTTGTTCCAGCCCATAGACACACTGATGCCACTGCAGAAATCATTGTAGCCCTTGGACTTCAGTGGACTTCACTGATAGTGCTTAAGTTCATATATGTAGCATTCAGGCAGCAGATCCTGTAAGCCACAGTATTTCCTCCCTGTTATTTCCTCCACTTGCCACTCCCAAGATGGTCTGAAACATTGCAGTTCCATGGCATTTAGGAAATACAGACCTGTCTCCAAGTATCCCACTATCATTTGCATAACAAAGCTGAACGGATTTTTATTTCTTTTAGCATGTGCACAGAAGGAGAGGTGAACAGAGAGAATTCATTTTCAGGTTTTCAGAGCACTGTAGGATTCTGTGAGTTGGTTCAGGGGGAGGGAGGGTTGGTGTGTGTTTTCTTCCTTTTCTGGCATAAGTGCCCCTGGTTTTGCTCCAAAAAATTAATTGATAGTCCATTACAAACTTCCTACATTTTTTCTGACTTCTACTTTTATTTTTAATTTCTATTGTGCAATTCCATCTGAATAAAAACCCTCTAGAAGGTGCAATATTGAGATGTAATATTGACTTGATTGTAGCAGATCATTCAATTTTCTTTCCCTAAACAAAATTTCATTGAAATTGCTTTATTTTCAGTGCTTCACTTTTGATAAATCGGCATCTTCCAATGGCCATATGTTCTATTGGAAAATTCTCAAGTCGTCCTAGTTGTATGCACCCAGATGATACCCAGTTTCATGATATGTTCCGTCGTCTGCTACGTGGTGCAGAGAGAGGAAAACAAGAAAGTGATAGTGGAAATGACACTGAGGCCTGTGCCTGCACTTCAGAATAAGCAGATTGGAGTCCAAGCACTGCTTAAAGCTTCAAGTACAGTCATTTTTGTTTTGGTTTAGGATACAGAATAATTTCCATTTATCTCAAGTTGGGTTGCTTCCTTTATAGCCTGTTTATTCCAATGAAAAATGCCTACATAATCTGAGCCTCTTACTGCCCAGATACTTATTAGTGGTTTTGCATGATATTCAGGTAATTGAGCTTCCACTCGTCTTAGCAGATGAAGTGGATGATAAAGTTGGTTTGAATTCCTAGGAAACAGGAATGAAAATACCATTGCAAACCTCAGGCTTAGTTTTTCTGTGCCACCATTTCCCACCTGTACATACATTTCTCTAATTTATAAAGGGTACTTTAAAAATATTTGTTGCCAAAATTGAGAAGTGTGGGCTATGCAAGTACCTAAAAAGGTGAAGAGAATGAGCCCAGAGTCTGGGGCCCTTTGCAAGAGAGGGAGGGAGGGTAGAGGGGTAAGAAAGCCCAGATTTCTCTGACTGTACAGTTTCTGCTATGGCACTAGGGTTAAAAGGGGAGAGATTCACTTCAGGTGGACAAAAAAGCCGAGTATATTTTGACTCATGAGTGCAGACAGCTTGCACTGGTGTGGTAAGCAAACCTACCTGCCCAAGCTGCCCAACCTCTATCCCAACTCTACAAATATCTGACATTCTTTTGAAGCAACAACCCCTGAACTGTACCAGTTTATTACCAAACATTTTCAAGAAAACCATAACCAGTTATGATTTGTTTTATTACCTTGAATTTTGAGCCATAGCCCTTCAAAATCTGCTTTGTGAGCATTTCAGGCAGAATTTCAGCAGTGGTGGATAGAGAGCTGGGTGGCAGCAACATTTGACATCCCAATGCCTAGGACTGATTCTAAGTCATACCAATTCTTTTTGCTCTTGCATTGAGGTCAGGTGCATCCTCCATCTGTGCTCCATCTGCTCAGCAAGAATGCTGATCTGGTGTTCTGTACCTATTGCAGTGTATCTGTCATGGTATTAGATATAAAAAGGACAAAAGGCCCCGAGGACATCCACAATGTATAAGTATTTTTAAAGGTTTGTCTGAAAACATTTAAACTTCAGTGGTCAGCAGGAGAGCTGCAGCAAACAAGATTTCTTTAAGCTCCCTTTAGAGCACTTCTTTTCTCTGGTTTTCCTTTTCCAAAGGATTCCTGATTCTCAGAAGTATTAATAGAAGTTGCAAGAAAGCTCATTCGAAGAACAACCTTTATGCTAAGGCTCTCAGTATCTCAGATATTGACTGTCTTAGAGCTGATGGCACTTGGATCTTCTACCCTCTTTGAACTGTGTTGCAGGGATCCAGGTCTTTTTCTTGTGACAGTCACATATTGTCATTTTAAAACAACAGTTTATTTTACAACTGAATTTATTCCCTAGTGCCAAGGAAAAACTGAGACAGAAAACAACTAAATCATACAATGGAGTGGGTATCAAAGCAGAGAAATGAAATCCCACATTTAATGATGGCTTTTTGAAATCCAAGGCAAAACTGACTGATGGACCCAGCTTTTCTGAGGATAGCTCCAGACTCTTCATCTGTTTTCTGTCCATCTCACCTTTGAGTACTTATGGCTTAAATTCAGGAAGTTCAGTTTAGCTAAGTATCCAAAATGGTAGGAATTACTTTGAATATTTATATTTTTGAAAATGGACTATAAGTTACTTAAGAACTGTGTTGAACAGGATATTTTTTTGTCCCTTAGCATCATAGGTCTAGCAAAATGCATTGTATGCCTAAACAAAGTATTTTCAAAAGTTCATTATATGTTTTTTAGTAATAATTAGCTCAGAAATTCCATCAGCATTTTTAAAGTTTGAAGAAGATTCAGAGTGCAAATATGCAAGATTTCCGAGAAGAAAATGCCTGTTGCCTTTGTTGTTCCCTCCCAAACTGGCATGGTTAAAGGATTAGTTACTCAGCAGTGTTCTGGGTAAAAGATCAGGCTGGTTTGCATTTTTTGTAAGGCAGTTCACCCTTGCCCATGAAAGAAAAGGACAGTTGTATTTATATGAACAGGAGCTGTAAATCAGAATTGGAATAGTTGCTGGCACTGGCTCTTAATCATTCCTTGGAGTTGGGATCAGGTATGGCTTGCATTTGTACCGTAACTCTAAAAGGCCCCAGAGCACTTTCCAAAAACTGAACAATGCCTGTGTCCATTTTCTGTGGACTCAGCTACAGCAGGCTGCAGCCCACTGCTCAACATCTGTTGAAGGAATGGGCCCGTTAAAAGAACACAGGGTCGCTGTAGTGTGGTGGTGCATTTTAATTGTCTCCTACTATACTTTTTCATGCTTTTTCAGCCCTGTGGAAAACCAAGTTCTCCTCCAACTGGTCAGAAATGTTCACACAAACTTACTTGCCCTGGGATTCACTATGGGTCACCCTGATTTCAGAGAAAACTGCCCAAGTGTTCTTGTTTCTTAGAAGTTTGTTTTAAACAGGTCTTGCATAATCTCGATTTTCTCTAGGGTGCAGGAATGTGGGGAGTTTGGGGTTTGGCAGGTTCTTGGCAGGATGGAGGGCTTAAAAGATCTTATCTTTCTGCTGTTGCTCATCACTGACCTATCAGGCCAGTGGTGTCAGGTAGCTGGGGCAAGCTAACAGCTCTGGAGTAGCCATTGATGACAGAACTGGTGAAATTTTGTGATAATTCTGCAAAGCTTCACTAGTCCCTGGACCATCCTTCCTTCTCTACTTCTATTTAAGGAGATGGTTGTAAGTAAAGGCTTGCACATTCTATTGCAAGCCATCATGTTTTCAGAAGCATTTACAGATTTCAGTCACAGCTTTCCCATATCTGGCAGTAAATACCGATATGAGAAAGGAAAAGATATCACTCCCTTGATCAGATCTTTTTCTTTTTTTTTTCTATTTTTACATTACCCCAGCTGGAAATTACTCATTTTCCTAACACAGCCTTGGTTTTCTACCTAGAAAGACACTTCTACACATGCAGAAAATATGAGAAAGCTGTAGTTTTGGTTTATTGTTATTATTTCATTAATTTAAAAAGTGTTTTTTTTTTTTTTTACTAAATTTGGAAGATCTGAATATGCATTATGCTTTCCATATCATTATGATAAGATGCTGAGCACTCACAACTTTCTTGGAAGCTGGTAAAAACCAAAAGCATTAGGACCTTCTAAAATCAGTCATCTAAGACCTTTTAAACAAAAGTCATCCTCTACTCACGCAACATAGAAAATTTCATAAAACTATACAACTGGAAGTGTAAACGAAGATGTATTTCAGTCTCTTGTCTTGCTGATATTTCGCTGTATAGTATAGGTCAAATGTCCATCTTCTTTTGCTATTGAACAAATCCCAGAGGTGCTTAATCTGAAGCACAGTGTTTATAGGTTAGGGAAGTAAATAATGACTTACCAAAGCATCTGTTTCCTGCTGTGGAAGACTGTGAGAATGGTTGATTTAGCATGGGTATTTTGTTTCACTGCCACTTGCCATAGGGGTTCCCAGTCTGTTTTAAAGGTTTGGTCAGGATCAGTGGCCAGATACACCTGGTACAACTCCTCCCTTTGTGGATGATGATGAAGGCGTATCACAGGGTCATTAAGGTTGGAAAAGACCTCCAAGATCATCAATTCCAACCTTAATATCATTTGGTAATTGCTAGGTTAAAGCTATGGGCACAAAGCAATACTGAAACTCTGATTAGACTTTCCTCAGTCTGAACTGGCGGGCACTTACTGTTGGGACCTTCCAAGAAACTCTTGATTCAGCCTTTTCTTTTGGGAAAATGAAAACTGACACCACCATGTCCTTTGCATGCACTTGGCAGCAAGTGGCAGTGGTTCTGTGCCATTGGGAGAGAAAGGCTCCCTGGAACCCAGATCTTCAGTGCCTCACATGAAGGGACCTCAATCCAAACCAGGAATCTAAAGAAGAGTACTGCATGTGCCTGTATAAACAGTCTGCAAATCCCATTCTAATGAGACATTCCTGAGGTGATTTCTGAGCTCCTTTGTCCCAGTCAGGTGAATTCTCCCTATGTCACACCCATGCTCTTCATGGAAGGTGGTGGAGTAGAGAATGCACCACTGATAGTGTGCTTCTTAGGCCTTGTGGTTGCAGAAGTGTGACGAGAAGAAACATCTGCGGATGTCTGGGTTGTACAGGAGTTAACAGAGAGAGTGATTTAGACCACCAAATGTGGATATTTTATTGTGGACCTATTGTAACTTACATTATATTTTATATCTTCTAGTGACTGCACAATCCTGGGATTTGCCTTCTGGCTGTGATTTATTTTTCCTGTTAAGTCATTGTTCATCATTATGAGCTGAGATTATTTTTCTGTGTAAATTTAACAGAGAAGCATTCTTGAACTTGAATACATTTTTAATTTTTAAAAAGCAGCAGAACTCCCTTTGCTCTCCTATGATTATGATACTAAGCAATTATAACTCTTTACCCTTTGGTCTTCACAGCATTCTTGTCCGATTAGTACAGAGAGAGGCTTAAATCAGGACACTGCCCCTGTACCCCCTCACGAGCTGTGAGCTTTGAAGGGTTTTTAAGCCTGGATCCAGACACAATCTTGTCTGAACACCGGAAAGCAAGCGCAGAAACGTGCCAGGGAAGCAAGGCTGTGCAGTCATCAATGCAGATGTAATATTGTTGTTATTGCTAACACTGAAATCCTAAAGGAACAAAATTTAGTTGGGGAATCTGTTGAAGGGGAAAGAAAGATGCCTGCTAGTAGTTGACCTTGGCAGATGTCAGGTGAAGGAATGCAAACAACCCTCAGGAAGACTTGGAAGGTCACTTGGGCAGTCCGAGAGAGGGTAAGCAGGCCTTCCTGGCCACCCAAAATTTGGCATGAGCAGAGAGGCAGGTGCACCTCTGAGTAGATCAGAGGGTGTTCACTTGGCCTTTGGAGAATTTCAAATGGACAGGTACAAGGCAGGTCTCACATCTCGATTCTTCACAACGGGAAGGTCACAGAATTTGTGTAAGTGTTGTTGCATGGGGTTGGAGTATCAGGATAGTTTTGCCTTTTCAGTTGCTACACAAGAGGCTGAGTAATGCTTTCTCTTACCATTTATATTTTCTCATACTTGCCTAGAAGAATACAATGATAGCCTCTTCATTAAAGCAAAATTCTTTTTTTCTTAGGTATTTCTTAGGTAAAAAAAAACTATCCAAAAGATGGATTAGATATACAAGTATTTAATTGTCATTCAAATTTTTCTGTTCATGTTACTTAACAGTGTTTTGCTTACCACTCAGTTCATCTCTGTCCTGGTTTACAGTCTACAATTTTCTGCCAACCCCAAAAGCTCCCTAACCTTTGTTACTTCTTGTTTGACCTCTTTGTGGATTTGTATTTTACTTTTCACTCACTCACCTCTTTCCCTTTTCTCTCCCTTTGCTATCTACATGTAAGTTCATAATTTTTATTATGAGTGAGGAAGCTTCTTTTTATTTGTCCAAAATGTTACGATCTACTGAAAGGGGGCAGGGGGAGAAACTAAATTGGAGTGAGTCATCATTCTTGGCTCCTTGGAAGCTGGAACCAGCTTCAAAGAGAGTCTCAACTTGGGGGCAGTTGCACAGATGAATCCCAAACCTTTTTATGTCCTTCTCTTTCTTTCCTCTTCCTCTCTCCTCATGTAGTCCGAACAGATTTGGCAATTTCAGTTAAGCACGTCTGTGCAGATTTTTTTAATCCATTACATAAGTTTGTTAGTTTAAGACTCTCTTCTTCGACATATGAGCCTAAAATGGCTTTGATTTAAAAATGGAACTTGGCAGGGAATTTGTTCATATGGTAAGATATGTTTTTTTCTTAGTTTGGTTTCATTTATAATATGTTTTAATCATTTTTGGTGTTTTCAAAACAAATGGTGAAATATGGGGGTTTTTTTTCTATTTCTGGCTACCCTCCTCTGAAAGGCCTTACTTCTCTCTCTGTGTTTAATTTGGTGCTTGAAAAAGCCTTTTTAGACAGAGGCTGCAGAATGTAGACTTAACATGCCTGTGAGGAGGGAAAATTCAGACATGGATCATGCTGACTGGAACTGTGAATCTCACAGATCTTCTCTAATAGCAAGCAGAAGGGTCACTAAGTGGGTCTCAGAATATGTACACATATAGAAATATTTGTAAGAAAATAAGTGGAATACAAGGAAAAGAAAGTAGGGAAACCAGGTGGGACAACACCATTTCTATATTCATGATCAGTGCATCATGATTATCTGAGCAATTATAATTTTAAGGAAATTTTTTTTCACAGTCTGAGGTGCAACAAAGCAGATTGCCACCAAGCAAAATTCTTTCTTCTAGTTCCTAGAACAGGGGGGATTTGCATTCCCTGGATGGCCCAAATATCCTGGATTTTCTGTATTTTATTACAGAAATTTTTCTTTGTGATCTTCCTAGTACATACAGTAACCCATAGAAGAGACTTTTGCCCTTTAGAAGGTGGTTCAGACCATGCATCCTGTTAAAATCTCTACAATAGAATTGGGTCCTAATTTTTCAAGTGATCTTGTCTTTGTGTGCACAGATCTCAACTTCGCTAGGGTTGGGAAAGCAGGATACACGTTAAAGTTGTGTTCAGTCTTGGAACCTCAGAGCTAATGGTTTTGAAAGAAATGCAAGGCTGACCACCTGGTCTGCCTATTGCACCTAGCTATGGAGGAAACCCCAGCTTGTCTTTATGCCCAGACTGGCTGAAACAAAATACATGCTGCTTTTGCAAAGGACAACAGCAGAGAACAGCATCATCAACCCAAAGAGCAGCCCCTTTTTTGAAAAGAGACAGGCCCTAGGAAAAAAAAAACCTCCTCTACTCATCCTCTGTGGGAAACCCAGCTGCCATTGCTGACAATTTAGGATGAGAAAGAGGTAAACTCTGCATGACTAAAGCAAAGGATGGGAGGATCCACTACAGAAAACTGTGATAAAGGGGAAAAATTTGCAACTACACTTCATCCTAGTTAAGACTGATGCATGAGGTAGAGGGAAGAATCTTTCAGGCTTGGAGATGGGCTTTAGAAGACCAGCCAGAAAAAAGCACACACAAAAATAAGAAAGCAGAAGGCGTGGGTGGTTATGGGGATTAGTACTGACATATGGAGCCTATCAGCTTGAAGTTACATGTTTAAATCTGACCTAGGTCAATCATGCCCCAAAGTCATTACTGTCGAGCAGCTGTTGGGTGGCCTCTGTGAAATGACTTAGGGGTTTGAGCCCAGTTTCTAGTGGCAGGTGTCCACATTACACAAACCCATCTGTATTAATTGCCTCCCTATATCTGGGAATCTCACCAGAAAGACTAAGTACTAAGGGTTCATCATAGAGACTGAGATATCCTGTTTTGTCTTGGGTGGCCCTTCAAGGAAGGGGCTGAAGAACTTAGGATACTTTTCCTTTCTCTGTTGTTCAAGTCAGACCACCAATTTTCAAACCCCTAGGTCCTGAAGATATCACTGGTGCTGCGTTTACTCTTGAAGTCAGCAGAAAGTATTTCATAACTGGCTGCTTGCACGATGTTGAATATACATCATTTGGTTTCTACTTTCGGATCATAATAATATAAACAGGAAAACTACATTTTGAATTCATTAAGTTCTTCCTCCGCTGTTTATAAAAGATAAAAACTTCTCACTCCTTTTTTTTTTCCTAAGGATTGATTGGTGTCATGTACGTATTCGTTCACTTCTGTTTATGCAAGATAATAAGAGTATTAACATGGAGGTGGAATAATGGTGTTTATAGTTCCATCACCACTGTTTATATAAGATAAAAACAGTTTAAAAACCAAAAAAAGGAAAAATAGTGAGAGAACATTTGCTGTTACGTACATATATTATTTTTTCCTACTTCTATTTCTAAAGAATTTAAAAGAAAAAGAAAGTGCTGCAAGTTGAAGAGGAGTTGCTTCTGTTTATAATATTTCTGTGCTGTTTACCTAAGATAAATTAATTTAGAGTTGATGTAATGAGCAGCTTGGAAGAAGAGAATTGGGGTGAAAGAGGACCTGGTGGGGTTAAGTCTGATACTCTTAGTACCTTGTAATCCTTTCCTTTATTAAGAAACATGAAAGATGCATGCTGAATCTTTCTGGTGGGAATACGATACCACTGGTGAGGCTGGGGACCCACGGCGCTGTCACGGCAGCCAGTGCAGCAGCTACCAGAGGGATTGGAGGCTTCCTCTGGCAGAAGAGCTCTCAGAACAGAAAGGATACTACAATAGCCTGAAAAGATCTCATGGACATTAAACCCCTTGGTATCATTGTCCATGGACTTAGTCCAGTAATTGTGGGCCTTTATGACTCTGTTTTGTTCTGCAGCTTTGAAGTATAATCCTAATCCCTTCGGGGAGAAAGGCTTGTAAAATGTCTGCATTTCTGAGAGACAGGGAAATTCTACCTTTGATGCAAGCCCTATTGCCAGTCCCACTCAGTCCTTCTGAGTGACCCCTGCTCCTACCCTGTGCACGGGCATATTGACAGATGAGGGAAGCTGGCAGATGTGCATATTTCCTTGGGATGAGACTGATGCTCTGGTTCACAGTGTCAACCAGAAAGGCCTCTTATACCTAATAAAAGAACAACTGTGTGGACATTAATGCATGTGCAGGCAAAAAGTCCAGGAGTATTCGCTTACTTTTCCAAATGAGTTTGCTCCAGATCCAGTCACACTCTTTGTGTGTTTGCTTTGGCCAAACATTCAAGCAGGCAGGCTTGAAAAATCAGGTGTTCGTACACTTTCAGGTAGGGAACTATCAGCAGCTCTGTTTCACCCTGTAAGTGGTAAGTGCTGTGAGAGATGGCTTTTTGCACACGCTTCTCACCCCCCTTGTGCAGGTAAAGGAATCAGCACAGGAGTCGGCTTGACCTTCTTCAAGTGGTGATGGACTAGCTTAAAGACAAATAGTGAGAAAAAATCTAACTGCATCCTTAACCAGGAAGCTATAGAGTATCAGTAAATCTAGACTTGCATAAAAAATGCTTTTTGTCTTCTAAAAGAAGTCACCATCTTCTATAATTTCATAGTAGCATTTTTTTTCCTCTCTAGTCCTGTGTGTACCTAACTCACAGTGATGTCTTCATCTCTTCTTCCCAATTCTTACTTCAGCCCAATAAATGTCTTTACAAGGCAGACCATTAAAACACATGCATAATTCCAATTCTGTTAAAAGGATTCTGAAGTAAAGGTTGAATTTTAATTATATCCCTGAATCCCATTTCATTCACACATTTGAATTTAAGCATAAGCTTGAGTACATGGTTTGAGGGCTCAAGGTTTAACATTAATGCTGTCAGGATACAGTGCTGTACATCAGTTGTGTCATGTGGTCCATTGCACTGCTTGATGCCACCTATGCACCCCTGCTCCAAATGTCAAGTACTTGAAGCAGATTGTGTGTGCTTAGTGAGCAGCAATGCCCAAGGTAGATAAAAAAATAGGTTTTATTGGAAAAATTGCAATCTACAGGTGCATCTTCCAAAGGCAGATAGGGGTATGAACTTGCCAGGTAAATGAATCCTTGAAAATTTCTCTCTTCTAATTGCCAGCCCTTACTTCCCTTAGTGCTGACATAGATGCAAAGAGAAAGGATAGATCTGTCAGCAAGCTGAGAAAGAGTTTAAAGGAACTTCAATCAGAAAGTTTTGTTTTTCAGATGAATATATATTGTCATGGGTACAAAATGACATTTCCTGAAGTGAAGGCCATTCTCATCCCTATCCAGAGCATTCCAACATACAGTAATGTGTGTCTTAATTATGGTGTTCCTGTGTCTAAAAACGGCTCAGAAATTTCACTTTTCAGAGTTGTATAATCAAGTTGCTCCACCTTGCTATTAGGCATGAATGGCAGTCAGTGCTCCAGGGAAGCCTGAAATTGAAAGAGCAGCAGGTGGGGAGCAGTGGGTCAGGATGGGTATGCATTTAGGAGAGCTGTGTGGGGAGTCCAGAAGTAGAATAGCGGGAAGTGCTGTAAATTGGATTGAACACATTGCTAGTGGACAGGGTGAAAGATTATACAGCATTTGTCTGTGTGACCGTAATGAGCTTTTTTCCCATAAAAGATTTGGGGAGAAAGTACTGTGTATGAATAGGGTCCCTTTAAGAAGCACTTTTAAAAGAGCTCATTTTCGATTCCAATCATGTATATGCCCCAGCAAGACTGTAGCCAGATGCTTGTAGATCTGAGGAAAACAGCCCAACCCTTTTCTTATCATCTACCAGAGATGACAGACTTTAAAAACTCAATGGCACTTTCGATAACTTCTAACAAGAACTGGGACTTGCCTGGCTCTATTTGTCTGGTCAAGGCTCTATTTCTGCAATTTATCCCATGGAGATTTTCTGCAGAACCTTACACTTAGTGTCTAAATTAATGATATTCCTCCCTTTTTGCCATGACAAAAACCACTCTGCACTATATACATTATGCTAAAGTTTTTGTCATGGACACAATCTGTAAAAGCTTTTTCAGCTTCATCATTTTGACAAGCTGATTCCATTAAACCCTTCCCAGTGATCACATTTGTGTGGTGCACATGGGAGAGATTGTTTGCTCACATGGTTTTCCCTTCTTTGAAGCTAGGAAGCAATGATCATCTCTCAGGTTACATGTTATGTCTTTTTTCTGTCCCCAGGAAAACATATTTTGAGGGAACACAGTGTAGCTCTCTTAGTAAATGAGTCTTCTCTGTGGTATAGTCCTTGACTTTTCTTTAAGGCTCTTTTAGGACAGAGACATAGTCTTAGCTCTTAGAGTGTGTAGATTGGTCTGTTGATATGTTTGCATTAAAAAGCTCTGAACACATGAGACATTTCTGTCTTTTTTGCCATTTTACTTGCACTGAAATGGAAATAGTTCAGTGCTTTGAATAACAAAACTCTCTAGTTTTTCTCAAATACATGGTTTACTCAAAATCCTCCAGTGAAGGTCACCACAGTCTGATGATACCTCTGCTGGATACCTTGCACTACTGGAGGTTTTAAAGGAGTCTGGACAAACACTGGTAGTTCTGATCCTGCCATACTGGCAAGTGCTAGATGCTGGTGATTAAAACTGGAGCTGATAAATTATAGAGCTGATAATGAAAGAAAAGGATGCTTTATTTTAAAATGCATTCTCTCACAACTTACTTTCTAAGTGGGTTATTTTAATATCAGGTTTTGGCAATAAGGAAACTTAACATTTTGTGGCTAAAGCAGATAGGAGACTGGAGGGGAATAAGATCCCACAAAACCTGTGTTTGTCTTCAAGGAATGCTTTTTATCTGCCTTGGATAAAAATGAACATGGTGTAGAGATACTTCTTTATTTCACACTCAGTAAAGCCAGTAGGATGTTTTATGCCAGCCTCAGTGATGGGCACAACCACCAGACTTTCTGGGATAATTGTCAGTGCAGAATAGCATTGCCTACAGCCTGCTTTAGCATAAACCCAAAATCTATCTCAGTAAGCTTCCAAGAGCATTGAAGCTTCTCAGATTCATTAATTCATAATTTTAAGTGCTGTTTGTTTGTTTGTTTTCCAACTGCTAATAATTTTACCTTCCTACCTTGTCCAGTGCATTTCCGCAGATACTCATATTTCTCAAGCTGATAGATTTCTGATCCCCCAAACTGAATAGCTGTGTATCTCAGCTTCCCATCTTACATGAACTTTATCTCCCTCATTTAAAATAGCAAAAGCACTGCCTACATGAACAGACCATTATCCTGGTTAGGCTGTTAAAGTTACTGTAATGCTGACTTTATTTTCTTGTAACAGTTCTGAACAAAATGTTTCCTTTGAAAGGTCTCAGACCTCTATCCTCCCAACTCCTAATCACAGTAATATCCAACCTCAAGGAGTCATTAGTGAAGACTCAAACAATATCCTGTAACAAGTCAGCTATGAAGAAATTGGCATAGTTTATCTCTCTGATTCATGTTAGTATGAAAATAACGGGTTGCAAAATAAAGGTAGCATTGCTCTCATGCTATAGATTGTCCATTGGATCCCAGTCTTTCCTCCCCCACCGACACATCTCCTAAACTAACCCTGAGTACAGTTCTGCAGTCACTTATGAGACAGGGTCCATCTATAGAATGACATGTTCTTAGACTGCAAACGCATTTCATTGTGCTCCTTCTCAAAGTGGCTCACCTATAAACCTCTATGTAGTCATGGTAAGCTATTGCATTTTTGGATAACTGGGAAAATGGGTATAATAATTATATTTAAATATAACCCTCAAAGAGGGCTTTACTTTCTGGACCAAATGGATGCAGTGAACTGTGTAAACTGAGTGTAGATGAGTTCTTGGAGTTGTTTGGTTTTGGTTTCATCCTTGTGAAATGGACACTAAGCTTTGCAGGAAAGCTGATAAGTAGTGCAAACTGTGTCTCACCACTAAGAGACTTTGTAAAATCTTGGTGTATGTTGTTTGATTTGGGCTTCAGCAATCAAAGGGATTTTCTTCACAGAAAGGAGCATGCATGTGGATTTTCAGGTTTCTGTGAGGATTTTTATTCTTATTTGATGTGATACAGGTTCTAAACTGGGCACCAAAAGATGTGAGTTCATTTCATAGTTCTGCCTTAGTATTGATCAGCTTCAAGATCAGTTTAGCTTTTCTTCTTTCCTTTTTTCATTCCATAAATTGAGAATAAGGAGAATTACCCCCATAAAGCAAAAGGTGATGTTCAGCTGGTTGGGAGGGTGTTTAGGTTTTTTTACAAATAAAGCTCCTGAAATTATCTATATTGAATTCCACAACTTTAGGTCACATTGGTTCTCTCTGGATGAGCTGTATATATATGGATAAACTGTGCTGTGTTAGGGAAAACTGGGAAGCTTGGAAAATCTGAGAAAAAATTCAGTCTTTCATGAAACATATTCCACAATTTGTTATAAGTATTGTTTCTATTTGTTGACTGGGTCAGCAAAGGAAATTACCAGGCTGAGATTGCCCAAGATGTTCAGGAGAGGAAGTTCAGGACTGGAACAAGAGTGTCACCCCTAAGCTAAGTCCTACTAGAGAAGGTGCTAGGTACTTGCAGTGTTACTTCTTTTATATTATGTCTGACTTTTCCCTTCAATTATATCTTGCAATAATTTGATTAAATCGACAGCCCTGTCTCATCCTCTATCTATATTATCAAATGAATAGTCCAGTTAAGAAGGGTTGATGAAAAATTCCATCTAAGCTTCTCTGCTGTTGTACTACTTAAACTCCCTGCAGCATCACCTTGGTGGTGAAGGTCAGGGAGGGAGGCAAATCAAGGTTAAACTGATATAACCAGGATTCAAGAGGGGAGGTGGTTTGAATATATTGGCAGTAAAACTTAGAATTAGGAACTGGTTCCTATAAAACAACATCATGTTTAGTGATAAGAGGGATCAGATTCTGTGGTGAGAGACTGCATTCTTGACACTTCAGCCACTCATCGCCATATAAAAGAGCAATGAAAAGTTTGGTTGCCCTGAAACTCAGTTTTCAGGGCACACATCACAGAAGTAAGATCATGCTACAGAATATGCTGTTGTCATACCAAATACAAAAAGGAGAGTATTTTTCCCGGAAGCCATTTTAGTGGAGCTTTATAAGGTAGTTTTATAACAGGTATAAAGTGAGAAGAAACAGGTGAAAGATAAATTCCAAAGTATTGATAATGGCCTTGAAGGAGAAAACAGTTGGTTCTCCTGGAAAACTCAGAATAAACACATACTTAACCTGTCTTTGTAGATGCTGAGGGCTTAACTCAGCACTACACTGCTCACAGAGGTACAGCTGCATGACCCTGGTGACTTCAGTGTGTCTGCAGGTGTTTAAACGCAAGTGAAATCTTTCTGTAATGCTTTTAGTCTTGTTCCAAGTGTTGTGTACTCTCCCAAGAACACAGGTCATGTTCTAAGCAGTAAAAATTTTTAAACATTGAGTACAAGTCACATGCTCTCTTATCTTTCAAGGATTTGCTGCTCTTGTCTATGGTTAGATATTCCATATATCTTGTCAGCTTAAGATATTCCTATAGGTCTTCATAGAGTCAGGTTGGGATTTCTTTAGGGATAGGCAGTCAAGAAAACATCCTGACAATTTCTTTAAATTATTGTGGCAATGGATCTGACCTGCTCACACTTCTCCATGATACTGCGGCCACTTTGCTTCTGATTTAGCAAACACCCTCACAGTCAAGTCCATGCAGCTCTCAGCAAAGAGAGCAAGCTGGATTTTTGAAGTCCAATGCAACTCCAGCCTAGGGCTTGCCAGAACTCTGCTGATACCCTTTGTGGCCCACCAGCCATGGGTGATGCAGACCCCCAAATCCCTGCACAGCCGTCCAGTCCCCTTGCAGCTCAGGCTTTGCAGCGTTCCCAATCCAACTTAGCACTCCAGCCCAACCTGTTCTTCAGATACTGCAGTACTCATACACTCAGCCAGTGCCCTTTAGTTCTGCTCTGCAGTGCCATCAGGGAAAAATGATATATCAGAGTACTTATGTCCCAAATTGAATGTTAGTCAGATGTTAAAATGAAAGAAATATTATGGAGAGTCAGCACGTCTCACTGTGGAAATAAATTACATACAGTGGAGTGTCATGCCTCTTGGGACCACATATGATCCAAAGACACCATTTAGACTAGTGATCACAACACCACTGGATTTATTAGTTCATGATAAAGGAATTTAATCAGTTCATGATGAAATCCAGAAAGCAAATAATAATTAGCAATAGAAAGCTCCCAACCAGTAACTTAAACTCATTTTTCAGGGTCACTTCCTCACATTAGTAGCCTATTTGTATGTATCACTAGATTTTATAGCAACTATCTCCTTATTAATAGCAACTTCACTAATTGCTATTATTAATAAAGATGCATTTAGTTCCTAGTACCTTGCTTTCTCAGTTTAACATTTTGGTTACTCAAGTGTCATATGCCTAAATAATTTAGTATTATTTGATTGTATTTTCTCAAGCTGTGCAGTCCAGTTTTGGAACTGCAGAATTCAGGACAGGTACTTGAGAGGGTGTAGGGAGCAGAGACTGTGTACTAGGGCTACAAACCTCCAAGCAGGGAAGCAAAGATGCTTCATTGCTTATCCACCTTGCAGTAAGGAGAGCATGAATTGATGTGGCTATGGTGTAACACAACAGATCCAACTTGTGAGCTGCCACTTCAACCACACTTCTTCAGAATAGAAAATTCACCTACAGCTGTGATCAGAGCCAAGACATAATTTTGAAGGTCTGATCCTGAAAGGC
Organism: Agelaius tricolor; assembly: GCF_023055355.1. Taxonomy (NCBI): domain Eukaryota; kingdom Metazoa; phylum Chordata; class Aves; order Passeriformes; family Icteridae; genus Agelaius; species Agelaius tricolor. The sequence continues at coordinate 26,746,387 of NW_027269269.1, forward strand.
AGCCAGAACTTTTAGGTTTGTATCCTTGTATAGTTTGGTAGATTTGTTTTCTATTTTCTTGTGTTTAAGGTTTCAAAGCTGAATTCTAAGTGCCAAGAGAAACCAACACAAAATATTTTATAAAATGAAAATGCCCAAATTGCTTCTGGACCACAAAGAGAACTCATCTGGTCAACAGTTGACTTATTTTTTCTCTTTTGCAAGAGTGAACAGGGAGCAGGCTGTATGCTGGGTGGGAACAACCCAGTCTCAATGCAACCATTATCTTTCCAGTGCCATCTTTGCTCCTTCATGGTCTCTTGATGGGAGCACACACAGCCACACAGTGATGGAGAAGGGGATCAGGAGCCTGGGAAGGATTACAGACAGGAGCAGGCAGCAGCTGCCACCAGAGCTGTGAAGCTGGCTGACAACACAGCCCCCTTGGGCAGTCAGAAAGGGGCACTGGGAGTGATTTTGGCAGTGGCCATCCCTTCCCAGGTATTTTGTTCCCAGAATTAGTCCCCTAGCAGTGACCTCCTTGTCCAGGGTGGTGGTGAGCAGCAGGAGCAGGGCAGTGCTGTGGCTCTGGGAGGTGGTGCTGGGCAGCCTCCTCCTGCCAGTGGGCTGAGCTGGAGACTGCCCTGGCCAAGCATCTGCCAACAAAATGCCCTGGTTTCACTCATTGTAACAAATCCCTCAAAGATGTAGTCAGTGATTAGAGTTACAGAAAGATAAAAGAAGTACTATTCCAGGCCATCTTTTAAGTCAAGATGCATGCTCAAAATGCTACATTTACATTATAAAACAAGAATATATTGAACCTTCCTTCTTCCTCACCTTTTTGCTAGCTTTGCCCTCACTCTGAGCCCCTTAAAGCAACTGCTGCTGAAGCTGTAATGTGCTGTTGCTTCCAGAGAACTCTCCTGCTCTTCTTTTAAAGATGTTTTCCTCTGAGGTGCTTTGTATAGAGGGTTTTCTTGACAGAAGTTCTTCTTGGGGAGCAAGAGACCTCCAATGGATGTTAATTAGAGTTCAGTTTGCAGATGCAAGAGATTACTGTTCTTATTTCATCTGTCTCATTGTTTTCACTGAGAACAGCTGTTAGGACTTATTTTGGGCTGAGTTACCTGTGGAATGAGTCAGCTTGATGTCTTTTTTAATTAGCTTACATATACATGAAAGTCCAAATTAGGGTTGGATTAATTTCTTTTGTCTTATCAAAACATATTATCCAGCCTTCCTGGCAGGCAGAGTATGCTGAAAAATCTATTCCATAAAGGTTTTTCATTTGTGTTTTCTAGTTGTGGGTCTGTGGAGTTTTCCGGTTTATAAAAGCATTTTTGTGTGTGTGTGTTTGTAATGCTCATTTAAAGTCTGTTTTTCCCAGTATATATTAGTAATGTGGAAAAGACAAGGCTAAAATTATAGGCATTCTTAATTATAAAAGAAAATTTTAAAGTCTCCTTTTACTACCAAACTACTACCCAAATTTAACAATGATTTTAAATACACTACTGACATTAAATACACTAGTGAAAGAAAATGTAAGCCTGAGCTGTGTCATAGTTCCTTTACAACATTCTATCTTCAAATTTGGGAGAGGAAACAAGAGAATAAACCTTTTCTATTATCTTGGTGGACTATAGCTTCTAAACAAACTATGTCTTTGGAAATGAGTGATGGAAATGTGAATAAATTTTGATTCAAAATTGTTGTCAAGTCATCACTGCATTCTTCACAGAACCACAGCTTGGCTGTTTATTTAATTTAAAAAAGCATATGCAGCGGTAGTTGAGTAGATTTTTTTTTTCAAATTTTTTCGTGATGCATAACAAAAATACATATATGTGTGGCAATGCATACAGACATGTTCATTCTAATGTGTATAGAAAAACTTCTTGTCCTTTCCTAAAGATCATTTTTTTTGATTCTCCAGTATTGCAGACTAAGGATTTATATATGGCCATATAACTGGCTCTCAAGCTGTGTTTGCAGCGTCCTCTCCCATATGAGCTTTCTCCTTCCCTGCAATAAGCTGTCAGATGTAAAACCATCTCCTCAGTTCAAACCTTTCCAAGCACTAGCTCCACCGGGTGATGTTCATTTCCTGTCTTCTTAAACAGCGTGGCCAGCCCTTCTCCTCAGCAGTGTGTGAATGCAGGAGTCCATGAGGACAAGGGTTGGACTGTGGAGCTTCCTCTGCTGGTGGGCACACAGAGATGAAGATGCAGAGCAACAAAGGAATGTGCCCTCTTAGCCATCTGCAAAGACTTACTTGATTTCAAAAGGAGCAGGATGAGGCCTGTGCATGCGTCAGGTCCTGCTGAACTGCTTTTTCTCAGTGTGCTTTTGGACTACATCTGTGCTGTGACACACTGCTGGTGTCACTATCAGTCCCCAGGCAGACACCAGTGTGCAGTGAAGCCTGTTAATACAGGTCACTGAAATTCCAGATATTTTGGCTGCTACAAAAGGTGGTCACTTCAAGTACATGAGCACAGGGAGAAAAAAACAAGGGGGAACTTGAAGGTCATTTTCCTCTCTACATTGCCACGTTGCTTCTCCTGATGTGGCCCCTTACCTGGCGTGTGACACTTGTGGCTAAGGTGTTGTCATATTTCTGGTATGCTAACATAACATTTGACTGTCTTCCTCTGCATTCTTGTAATTAACTCCTAATATTAAAGCAGTTTCCATCTCTGGATTCCGCAGCAAGCTGATTGAAAGGCGATTTAATTGCACAGCATTGCCAAGAAACATGTTAGGTGATTGCTGGCTGTAGTAGCAAGTAATGTGAAGGTAATAGAAGGTATCACAGGGACTAAGATTTTGCTGGCCATTAGCAGAGGTGACTTCAAAAAGCAGATTATAATTAGTATAGATTTCATTGAGCCAAGTTTCCATCTGTTGCTAGTCACTGGATTTTGAGCTGCTCTCCTATTAAATATTTGCATGTATGTTCCTGGATTCTCGATGGAAAGGACACTTAGGGGGAAAGGGTATAAATCAACTAATAACTGTGTAACCTGCAGAAATATAAATCTATGTAGATTAATCCGTGGTTCCTAAATTGCGTACTAGATTGTAATTCAATCAAAGGGTAGGGGTCATGTGACATTTATGAACATTTATGGATGGTATAAGCTCTCAGATTAAATGTCAAACCTGGTATTCAGTTTAGAATCATGTATTATTGTTATTCATTAATATATAAAAACAACAATTATATCCACTAAAATCCTCAATTTAATTTTGCAGTAATCTGTCTCCACTGTGTCAGAGATGCAGTGCAATCTCTTTGCCCCCTCAGATAATTTAAAGGGCTCCACTGAACTTCAGCCCAGTCTGCTCTTCCCCCCCAGAATGGTACTGGCTCCGTTTGGCCCCCTCTGAACTGAGGAATTCTCTAGTAAATTATTTTCTTTATCTTCCACTGGGATTAAATTTTAGTTTTCATACTGAGCAGGTGTAGTGCACCCAGAAGGGGAGGCAAGGCAAAACTCTGGATCTTAGATCCAGTTTACTGAGTATATTACACATGATAAAGCTGTCCCCTCACTGGCTCTGTATCAGTAAAGGGTGAAAATGCTTTGAGGTAAAACAGTCATTTTAGGATTATCTAAATTTGTTGTCAGTTCTTCAAGCCTACTTCTTCCCAGTCAGGGGCTAAAGGACTAACATTGCTCACCTTGGTGTGCTGCATTGCATCGGAGAGATCCTAAATCACTTTGCAAAAATGGAGCAGAATCGCTGTCCCAATTTACTGCTAAGAAGGCACTTGAAGCAGGTTAACTCAAGCCACTTAATGAATAAAGTGTACGAAGCAACTGAATGCCAGTTGCAGAAATTACTTTGGCACACTAAGATGTTAGTGTTGTTGAAAGGAAGCAATGCTTAAGCTAACAAAGGTAATATATTTCATCTCAGTTTACAGCCAAAATTTTACTGACTTTCAGTGGACTTCAACGTGAATGCCTCAGTCACTTTTGAAAATTGTAGTTAGCATCATAAATCTATTATCTGCTTATATAATGTAACTCATACCTCTGGTTTTCACCATCTTAAATTCCCATAAATAGAAATTCTTCTGTGTTTAGGAACATTATTCTCATTAAGCTTGGGGGTACTAGATTCCTAAATAGCCTTAACGTGTAGACGTTGCTTGTCTCTTAGTCTTTGTGATTTAAATGGAATTTATTCATATAGCAAAGAAAGAGAAAAGGAGAAAAATCTGACCATGGTGAAGCAAGGAGAGGTTTAAGATTAGCCCTTGGCTGCTCTGTTCAATGGCCAAAACATCTTCCAAGTAATAATGATTAATTAATACTAGGAATTCAATATAAAAAAAAGTTCAGTGGATTCCATTTGTCCCTTCCACCAAACAGAGCCATAGTGGGTTGAAAACAAGAGACATAAATAGAGACAGGTAACTATTCTGTTTATAACATAGAGACGTGGGGAAAAAATGATCTGCTTTCTTAAACTTCATTTTCTTATGTTGTTATATAATATATGTCTTGAAGAAATCTACTGTGTTAATCTAATGTAATTAGGTTAAATGTCTCTAGTGACCGACAGTGCCATATGATAAGAAGTTTCACCCCAGCATTTTAATGGTTCAGGTTCTGCTCATGGTTTCAATTAAGTCAGCATAATTGCACAAGGCAGTGAGAACAGGATTTGGCCCATTTCTCTCCCACAAACGTGTTCTGCAGTTATCTAACCTGGAATGAATCACAGACACATCTTGTTTTTCCAGTACTTTACAGGGAAAGTTTTGTTTTCATATATTTTCTTTTGAACAAAACTGATAATCAAGTGTCCAGACTGGTTGCAATAATTTTTAAAAATACAGTGTTTCAGTTCTGGTGATTTTGCTGGATTCTAGTGTGCAGCTTCTAGTATATTGTGCCTGTCTATAATTACCCTACAGTTTTAATTAGGCAGGACAATCTTGTTCATTCCTTTGAGCGAATTTGTTGGTAATGTTTGTGTAAGTCATTACTCAGCACCTCCATAATCTCAGGCCATAATTTGTAGAATTCTTTGGCATCCATGTTGTCAAAATTGCATGATGCTTTCCCTTAAGAGACCTTATTTTATGTTGCTTATAACAGAGCCAAACTCTAACCTCAGCCTAAAATTTTCCATTCTGTGGGGTTTTTTTCTCCATATTGGATTCCTCCCACTTTTTTTTACTTTTTTTTTCAACTCTGGGACTCTAAGGCACATTCTTTGGCTCAGGCCTCTTGTCTCAGGTTCTTCCCTGGTTTGTAGCTCACTGTCCTATCTGCCCAAAACTCTGAAAGAAATACTTCCAGCCCCTAACAGTGCTTCATTATCATCTACTACAGATGAGTCCATAGGCTTCCATGGTTAAGTCTTCAGGAGAAATGCAAGAGGAAAATAAGGGGTACGTGCTTAGGAAAGGAAATTTTTCTCCACCAGGAGAATTTCCCTGTTACAGTTCATTAGAATAATGGATTCTTGAAAGCAAGATAGTGACCTTCTCTTCACCAGCTTGATCTTGCCCTTCCTTTCATTTTATGTCATTTCAGCTTTTCAGTCTGTGCAGAATCCATCCTGTCTTCTGTCTCATGCAAATCTTCCTTACATGTGGGAGCAGTCTGCTCCTTTACAGAGAAATTTGCTGTTAAAAGGGCCTCTCTGGGTGGCCTGTCCAAAAGATGCTATAGGCATCTTGTTTCTGCCCTGCAGTTTTTAGGATTGTCTCTGCTCTTTGCTGTATTTTCTCCACCTCCCTTGCAAACCAAGCACTGGATTTGTACACATGCTTTCTCTCCCACCCTCCTCTACCAGGACAATAATTCCCACAAATAGTAGCTACAACTCTGAACAGATTTTCTGCCTGCCTTCCCTCTCTCTCTCTCCCATGACAGCTCCTCTCTTTCCCTTCACTCTCTTAACTCAGGTTTATATCTCTCTGAGTTTTTTTAATTCCTTTGAGGAATGACAGAGCTAATCTCCCCCTGTAACTAGACAGGAAGCAGAAGTTGAGGGCCATGTCTTAAGTGCTGGAGTACACCACATGGATCCCACGGTCGTTTTCCACTGTGCTCCTGGTCCCCTGATAACATTCTTCTGGAGAGCACTGTCTGGCCTGACTACCCACATTTTTTTCAGCTTGGCAAAGGGAAGGGGAGACAGGACTGATTTGTAGCTTTGAACATTTGGGGAGCATCTGCCTTTGTTTTCTGTGTCCAACAGGAGTGTGTCTTCTTGTTACAATTCAGAGCATCAGGCTTTGATTAATTTTGTTTATTGCTTCATCCCAGGTTATTATGTTTTGGAAATAAATATGGAAATAAATATGTTGGCAGTAAAGCTTAGATACTTCATAGTAGACCTGTAGTCTACCAGAAGTTTGCAAACCTTTAGCCATTCCACTTTCATGCACTCGTTTTTTTCTTAGGGGTCTCAGGGTAACAAATCAATCAAGTCCAAGATACTGTGTTGACAGAAGGAACTAAGACAACACAATTTTTCTGTGCAGCTATCAGCTGTAATGTAAGCATTCTCAGCCCTAATAATAAGTCTAACCCCTCTTCTGTGGAGGTCAGGATCAAGAAGGCGAGTTCTGTTTCAGAGTCCTGTATCATCTGGCATGACTGCTAAGAAGGATGCCTTTCAAATCTGGCAGTGTTTTTGTGATAAGAGCATTTGTCCATAGGAGCCACAAGCCTATTTCACGGAGACTGTTGAACAGCCACCAGAGGATATTTAGTCTCTGCTGGCCTGGAATTATCCCAGGACTGAAAAGCTCCTCAGCCATTACCAGTTTTCTCAGCTACATGGTTCTGGGGTCGGGTAGTTTCAAAACTTCCAAGATCCATGTTTGTGAATTCAAAACTTTTTTTTTTCCTCTCCTGTGGGAATTGCCACCATCTGTAAATCTCCTTGATCCCTCTTTTCTATTGTTACATTGGAATCATTTAGTGTGTTTACTAACAATTTGATTTCCTTTTTCCTTTCTCTCTTCTCAGATCACTCACAATCAGTTTGTGGCCTTTCTCTGGAGGAGCCCTTCCTTGTCTCTTGTGTACGCATTTATAAAATTTTATACTTTTCATTGATATAAGTTGTGCCTTTTCTTCAAGTTCCATCAAAGTCAGCCCGGGGCCTCTGTTGCTTCCCATAGTCATAGGACTCAATACTGAATTTCTGTTTCAATGCAGTCCAAGATTTTAATGCAGTGTCATCTTATGGGACTCAGATTTTAGTTCAGTGACATTGTGTGATTGATTTATCTGGAATTTATATGTGCATTTCTGGATTACAATATGGAAGATTTCTGTTTGTGTGTGGGGATATACATGTTCTGATGGACATTATGCTGTTGTGTTCTAGTTCAGAATGAAATATAAAATATTCCATGCTGTGCAAGTGCAAAACAAGTACAGAAAACAGTCAACTAGCATTGCAGCCTATCCATGCTGCAGTTTGACCCTGTAGTGAGGGTCCTTTCCTTATCCAGTCCTGGCTGCTCTCTGAGCTGCTCTTCTTATCTGAGTAGATTAAATGTGCTGTATTCTTATTGACATCCAGCAGTATCAGGATTAAAGATCTGTCAGCGATTTCTTGGGAAGGTGTTATGCAGGGTTCTTTTCTCACCTAGTCACATTCACTTGAGTTTGGCTGCTGCTCTGTAGGTTGGTGATTTGCTGACCTTTTTAACTGAAGAAAATACTATGTTTATCCAGATAATTGTGTTTTCAAGACCCAGAACAGGAATAATTAATTTTTTCAGGGTTTGAGTTTTGGTTTTTTCCTTTTTGGGGGGAATAAGGGATGGAGCCTTTGGGAGTGTTTGTTTGTTATCATTTGAGTTTTAATTTTGTCAGGTTCTGACACATGATGGTTTTGCGCATTTGGAACAAAAACTCACATTTTTCTGGGATTCCTTCATACATATTGGCAATGAAAGCTAATGCTTTTGAAACAATGACTCTTCTTGTTGAACTATAAGGGGAAATATAGCACTACCACTTCATAATATTTACTATAGTTAAGTACAGACAGACCAAGGTTTTCCAAATGTACACCAGCATTTTAAGCCACTGTTTTGGGATGTCCAAGCTGAAGCTATGCAGTGAATGCCAAAAATAATGAGGGCTTTTAAATTTAGGTTTAGAACTCCATGTCCAAATATACCTGGACTTTGTGTTACTTCATATCTCTACTTTGCAATTTAAATTCATGTCTCCTACCTGTTCAGAGAGAAAAGTAGATGACTGTTAAAATGCTGCCTGGAATTTAAAAAAAAAACAAAAACAGCACAGTAAGAGAAATAGCTCTTTCATATTTGGGGGGGGGGGATTAAACCTGCAAATCTGTAACTTTATGGTCAAGTTTTGTTTTGATTGTTGGGATTTCTTTAAAGGGATGTGAATGTGCAAATGGACATTCATAATTTTTTCAAGGTGCTTGCTGAAACCATGAAAGAGCTTTCTTTTCCCAATACTAGACCTAAAATATGTGGCTTTAACATTTAAAGTTGACCCGCTACTTTTGCAGTGCAGAAGGAAATGGCATGCTGCCTTCTCCCCCACCCTGTGGGCAAAAAGAGATTTGCTGCAGTGGCTGCAAAAGGTGGTATCACAATGCCAGCTCCCAAGGAGACGTATTTGAGTTGACCTATCATGCCTATGGTGTCCCCATATTTCTTTCCCTTCTCCTTTGCCTTTCATTATAAGGTGTCCCAAATCTGTAATTTACAACATGCTGCTCCAGGTTTGCTCTGATATATTTGCTACAAATAAGTAGGAGCCTATGCGTGTCCATAGCTGCCCGTGGCAGTGTCAGGCCTGTGAGATGAGGGGAGCAGAGGCCCCCACAGAATGCAACATGGCTTATGTCTAATGTGACATTTATTTGACTCAGAAAGGCAATTGATTAAAGGCCCATCGGACCTTTGCCATCATGTATTATGTATTTATCCAGCAGGGGCAGTTTATAACGGCCCCTGACAAATCCTATTACTTTTGTTGCAGTACTTCATAATATCAATAAAAAGCATTAATGATACTCAGGAACGGGAAGCATTAACATAGCTTGTGTTAACACTTCCCACAGCAGTGGCAAAACCAGTTATGTCTGTGGCAGACACCATGTGCCTTCAACATTTGCATAATGGCACCAGTTTAACATGGTTCTACCTCTGCAGGACAAGGCAGTTAGGTGGAAGCAGCAAGCTGGCTTCATGATAGGTAGGCATGTGGCAACCTGGAGCTGAAATCCTTGTTCAACAGTGCTTTGCTGTGTGACCATGCATTTGCTGTTTCCTGTCTGGCTGCCTTTATTTCTTGACATGTAGGATTAGAATCGCATGCTCTCTTGCTTCTTTAGGTCTGGCATATTCCACAGACAAGAAGGCCTTCTTGATGCTCTTCTATTCCTAAATTAGCAAGCTCCATAGGAGCCCTACCATATCTCAGGCATGTCTTTTCCTGTACTGGCCTTCCCCGTTCTCTCTGGAAGGCAGGTCCCTCAGGCCATTGATAGTCTGGGTTCTTTTTGGTAGCAGAAATAGTGTAAATGGGATGTTTTTACATTAGAAGCTGTTAATGGTACCTGACAAACATGTTTCTGATCTAAAGTGATTTGTTCTGCCCTCTCTCTCAGTGTCCAGCACTGGGCTCTCTTTTCATATCCCTTCCCACAACTTGCTGCTGATTCAGTATTCATCCTTCTCCCAAATGTTACATACACATCTGCCTAATTACATGGATCAGGGTTTTGGAGGTGGAAGGATTTCATAGATCTCCCCCTCAAACTGTATTCCCACTTAAAAGGAATACAGTTGATCTCTACTCCCCTTGAATGTCCTCAGGACTTTGAGAGACACAGGTATATTCTTTGTCAAAATCATTCTTTTCATGGAAGAAGTCTTCCAAGCAGCCTGTAGCAGTATGGACATTACTGAGGTGCTTTACAGTGGGAGAGATAGCTACAGAGGATAAATAGCAACAGCAGGACACTTCTTCAACTTGCAGAGCACTACCTGTTCAGATGGAACCCATACAAAATTGAAAAGTTACCTGCTGTTAGCATTGGTAAATGCAAATCAAAAGTGTGCCAAAGTCATCCAGATACAAGGAAGTTGCAGGACATGTTCACATAATTCCATGGATATCTGTTCATCTTGTTTAAATAGATTTCTGATGTAACTGGGTTGTACTGAACTCCAGCATCATTCCTATCAAAGTGAGCACTGATTCTAACTCTTGTTACTTGACATCCTGGTTTTAAAAAGAAACCAAAAAAAAAAAGGAAAAAGAAAAGAAGGGAAAAAGTGCAATTTATTCCCCAGCTTCATGAAGACGTATTTGGTCAAGTAATGATGACCTAAGGGAAGCTGAGAGGCATCTTACTGATCTCATCATAGTTATGAGAACCATCCATCATGTGGTCAGTGATTTGTATGTCAAAAGACACCCAGCAGTATTCCAGCCTGCCAGTAGCCGGTTTCTGAGAATCCTTATTGACTTTATCAGATGTGATGATGCTCAAATAGTCTTTGATATCTATGTATATGTCCCTGCTTTGGTACTTGTTCACCACCAAACTGTCATCTGTTACCACTCTGAACCATTATCATCAAATAGCAGCTAATTATCCGCCTCTGAATCCCGTTTTCTGGTTCTGTGCTTAGTATTGCTTTGCAGATGAGGAACAACAACAGTGATTGCTACATCAGGAACACGGAGGAGGCATCTTTTTCTGTTCTCAGGTTTCTTAAGAAGCTCTCCCTTACTTGAGAAGAGGATAATAACCTCCAGGTCAAGCTTATTCATGAATCAGAAATGAACATTTGCAAAAGGCCAAAAAAGTCTACATGTAATAAGCCTTATGTTTACAACAGCTTTCAAGAGTTAGCATTTTTCAAGAATTATCATAATTAATGTAATAAATAGGCATGTAAATTATCCAGAAGAATCAGTTGATCTGCTTCTGAAAATAAGGAGGTTTAGGAAAGGAATGGTCACCTAAACAGCAATCTGAGACAGGAAAGGAATATTTTTCCCCCAGCTATTACGTGTGTCCTGAAGGGAAGGGAATGTTCCAAAAAAGAAAACAACATGGGCAGAGGCAAATGAGAGAAATGGTGAAACAGCCTCAAAATGGCAGCAGAGCTGAAATTATACCCTGGTGTATTTATAGAAATGAAACCGTACAACCAAGACTACACCTTGGGATGAATGTCCTTGAGCAGTGCCACAATTTTAAGCTTTACTCTTTATCTGAAGATGTAGCCATCAAATAAACTTAAGCAATAGATGTGCATGGGGAAAGACCTCATTTTTTAAAACAAATCTGTCAAAGCTCACAGGTTTGTTTTAAAACATCTGTCATAAAAATAGACCAAATGTCCAGAAAACTTAAGACGTAGCCAGATTTATAAAAAGGGGCAAAATTTGGTCCCAGTTTTTCATTCAAGCATTAGTTTAAGTGTTGGCATTCAAATTTTTTAGCAAGTAATAAAGACTGCACATAGCTGTGAAGTTGATGTGTGGATTACAGTAGAGGCATGTGTGCAACCTGCCTTCTAATTGCAATACCTACAATATATCCACTGGTGCTGGATGAGATTGAACTCAAAATTGGACAGTATGACAGCTGAAAACGTCACACCTTTCTGCCATTATGCATACTAGCAATCTCTTTGTTCTGAGTTATTTTTCATTTACTTAGTGTGATATAATGCATTGAGTGTTAACTATTTTTGAAATATTGCACAGTACAGCAGGAAAAATAATGGGCTTTAACTAGACAGTTGTAGGCATAATATTTTTGGTTTAACTAAAAAAAAGGAGACAGAGAGGAAATTGAGTTGTTCAATGCACTTTTACCCCACACTGGCATAATTTAATATATTTGGATGGAAAAGACCACCTTTCTGAAGCAGTAGCAGCATTTCCTGCAGCAGTTTGAATGTCAACCCTCAAAATAATAAGACAGACCAGTTTGTTAGGTCAAAATCACTGTGCAAAATGGAAACAACCACAGAGTGTGGCAGAGTTTCTCAGAATATTCCCTTTGTAGTTATGGTAAATTATCTTCCAACTTTGGCAAGCCCATTGCTCTTCTACAGCTGTATAACCAAATGCCTTTTTCTTGTCTGAGCTTTCTTGTGAGTCCTTCTCCTAGTGCAGAAATCCTATCTGCACCCTGCTTTATCATCATGTTATGCATCTGCCTCCATCCAGTGTATACCCCAGATATTGGGTAAAAATGGTACCAAGAACATGTTGGGCAGGAGGAGTGGTTGTTACAAAACAACAGAAATAGGATGTTTCCCAAAATTCACCTTCTGATCAAGACATTGTAGATTTGTCTATTGAAGCTGGCAGTGAGATATGGATACTCAGGGAGGTCCAAATGCCTGCCCATGTGCCCATGTTCATGCTGAATGTCCTATGTGTGAGACGCCACAATGGAAAATGAGCTCGTAAGAGGATTTCCTCCATCTTCTTTTCCTCTCTACCACTCCCACTTAAAAAAAGAAGCAAATCATCTGCCAGGTAGCTCATTTGTGTGCCATTACACAGGTGCACATGTCAAAACACATGTGAGTAATCTTCAGGCTGTGCTTTGTGAAGGCTGTTTTGCTTCTTGGTGGGAATGGGAACTCTTAGACATTAAAGATCACAGTGTATTGAAAAATAATGATTTCTTCCTCTGAAGTTCTTGTTCAGCTTGAAGCTTTCCATCATTTTGGATAATATCATGCTGCATATGGTTCACAAATTCAGCCCCCCAGCTAATACTTTCATTTCATGTGTTTGCATGCCCAAAATATTAGATTTTTGTGCACCACCAAAAGCAAATGCTTTTGGATCTTGCTCTCTCCCATTCCATCATACCGAGTTTTAATTTTAATAGAATAGCTGTATCAGTTTTCTGAATTATGTTTTCTAATGTTTTAGCTTCCTAAGCATACTCTAAACAGCTTGAATTTTCAAGGACAAAATTGAAATCCCAACTTCAAATAGCATGCAATTTAGAAGTATTTGTTCTTCACCCAATCACCAAAGTAAGGATCAGTTGCAACATTTGGATCTGGGTGTGTATTTAAATTTCATATTTGTCCATGTTCACTTATCCTGGATGTCTGTAAAGAGATTAATTGCTTTTCAATTTTTGCAGTAAATCCACTTCTACATAAAAGACCAAAAATAATTTGCAGCATTCTGGATGCTCTGCAATATGCACTGAAGGTTGTAAAGGAGAACTACTATGTGTGATCAGCATATAACCAGCTCTGAAGAATGAAGGTTTTCCAACAGTTTTTCAATTTTTGCACATAAAAAATCTTTTACATTTTGGGGTTTAGGGCAAATTTCTTAAGTGAATGTCTGGCATCCTTAACGTGGTCCAGTCATGACATTAAATACTTAAATTCTGCCACAGAAGGCTAAAACAAAAATGCAGCTTCTCTTCCAGTGAACTTTAATGGAAAGGTAGCAATTTTAGTCACTCAAATACCTGCAGACTGAAAAATGCCTCAGGGAAGAGTGTCAAAAATCCTGTTTTTTCTTAACTTGTTGAAAATAATTGGGCAAATCTTTTATTGTGGAGCCTGCAATTTAATCTCACGTTGATATTGTGACTTCTGTGGCAATGTCTTCACCTTCTATCCTGCCTTGTGCCAGTGCGACATTGCCACTCTGCTAGTGGACAGCCCAGCTTTTCCTACTGCAGGTATTTCCAAAGTGTCATAGCCTAACTGGATTTAGAAAAGTGCGTAGTGTCTTCAGGGAGAAGCAATGCTTTTGTAAGTGCTTCTGATGACCAAATATTTCTCTTCCATATCTTACTCCAGCAGCGTTTTCTTGGGAGGCAGGGTCCAGAATTCAAAGGCATTCAGCAAGATTTTATAGATGAATGGGCATCCTGTTCTGGGAATAAGAATATTTTAAAAGCACAAAACTGAACTAGATATTTAATTAAAATGTACAAGTAAACTGCTGAAAGAGTTGCAGCATCTCGGAACATCCCAAAGAACTGAGACAGAAAAATAACACTTGAACATTACAGGTAAATGAGAGCTAAATATTGTTAATGAGCAATTTACTGGTATTGATTGATCCTTTTATAGCTGTTAAGCATGCCCCCATTTTTTCCTAATCTGTGCCCCCTACCTTTGAGGGGCCATGTAAAGAAATACTACCTGCTCCACCAAAATCTTATTAAATAGAAAAAGCTATTTTATTTACCTAAACAATTCTGGAAGTACAGCCTTCACCTTGCCCAATAATTCTTTCTTCACCACTGCTCAATCTCCCCTTCAGGTAAGCAGTGGCTCACCTACAGTCCTTTTGCAAATCTTCATCTAAACTCATCATTTCCCTTGTGATACTGTATCAAATGTTCTACTGATAAATTAAATTTACTGCATTTCCTTTGGATAATCAGTTACATTATCAAAGAAAGTTATCAGGTTAGTCTACTACAAACTACCTTTGGCAAACTCATGTTTTGTTTCATCCTATTTTCCATTTACCTACATGTCTTTTCCATTATTTTTCCTTCAACATTTGTTGCATTCATGCTGTTGAAGCTCCTGATGTTACATCAACATCAAACAGATGTAAGTGAGATCAGAATCAGTTTCAATACACTGTAGTACAGCCTTGCAAAAGCCTATTCATTCTCATGACTGCAAAAAGCTACATTCTCATCTGGCAGACAAGTAAAACATCAATTTTATTTTTCATTGTCATTATAGCAAAGGGCAGGTGGGCTGATTTTGAGCCTTGGCTGGCGAATGTTTGCAATGATGTGCAAAAGGGTTTCTAGAGATAGGATCAGAGACATCTACCTGCACATTAGAGTGCTTGGACACTTGCATTAAAAAAACCCTAATGTATGTATCAGTAATGAAAATCTTAATTAAGAACACTGCATCATTGTCCATGAACACTCTTTTTTTCTCTGTGTTTGAAGCTCTTTGTGTATTGCAGCATCTACCTGGTCCAGACAGAGAGAGCCCTCAAAGAGTGTGTCTGGCAGATCTCTTGATTATTAACAACTAGCGAATGGCAAACTCTTACTCTTCTTTTGTCTCAACACTGAAACTCAGAATAGCAAAGCATGCAGCATAACTTGGGAGTTTGTTTGGACTTTTTCTATGGCTTTTTCCACTTCATTGTTACACTGGTGAGTTTCAAAATCCAGTAGCATTGATTAGAGCTGAATGATGTAACTTAGAGCTACCAAAATGTGCACAGACTATTTACCCAATAGTACATTTTTTCCTTTAGGAACGATGCACTTGCCTGGGCCATGTTCTGTATGCACAAAAAAGCACACTAATGGATGTGACGACTGCAATGTTAATCTCCCTAAACTCAGAAAATTTAGAGTGAAGGGTCCCAGAGCAACCTTGCCTCTGCCCCTTGCTTATGATAAGGTCTCTTACTGATCCCTTGGCTTTCCAAGGCAGACAGTACAGAGAGAAGACAGGGAGAACAGGGAGAACTGCATGAGGCTTTTTCCCTGTAACTGTATTCCAGTGGCATTTGTTTGTTGAGCACCGCTTGTATGTTTGATGTGGTTTGAAACCCATCAAGAAAACCTCTCTAAGTAGTGGACATACAACTGATTTATAGGTGTACTGATAGCAGCACAAATAGTGTAAGGTAAGGAAGAGTGTATGCATGCACACACGCTTTTGCCAGAATTGTCTCTTTTGCCTCCAGATGAGAATGAGTCAGGCTGTCCTCTCAGATTCACTGTCATGTCACTGACATTGGTGGTTTCTGTGGACTCACACCTGCATGGTAGGAGGATGTGTCCCAGGAAAGGCAGGAGCAGGAGATACTGCTATTTACTTTGAATAAGAAACAACTATGGAGTCTCTTGTTTTCTATACAAATCATCACTGTAGAGACCCATATAAAAACCTACACATGCAATGATTTTATTTTTTGATCCTTAGAAAGAATTCCTCCAGTCTGACAGAAGAGTTCATGCTGAGGCCAGTAGTTCATGCAAGGCACAAAAGCTGCATATGCCTTTATATTCTCATATATAAAAAACAGTTCTGAGAGTGAAACCCATGTAATCCAATAATCCCTCAGACTACAGCTACTGTTTCAGCCATCATTAATATTCTCAAAACCAACACTTACTTCCCTAAGGCATTAGAACCTGAAATATTCCAGATTAAATAAAGTGGGATAGAAAGATGATTAGTGGACTGGGGGATCCCTCTTATGTGGAAAG
Organism: Agelaius tricolor; assembly: GCF_023055355.1. Classification (NCBI taxonomy): domain Eukaryota; kingdom Metazoa; phylum Chordata; class Aves; order Passeriformes; family Icteridae; genus Agelaius; species Agelaius tricolor. Next base: position 26,762,617 of record NW_027269269.1, read on the forward strand.
GTTGAGGGAGCTGGGCCTGTTCAGCCTTGGGAAGAGATGGCTGAGAGGGAATCTTATAAAGGTACATAAGAACAGCAGTGTGTCCTTGTGGCCAAGAAGGCCAATGGGATCCTGGGGTGCATTAGCAAGAGCATTGTCAGCAGGTCAAGGGAGGTGATCCTGCCCCTCTGTCAGCCCTGGTGAGGCACATCTGCTGTGTGCAGTTCAGGGCTCCTCAGTCCAGCAGGGATATGGAGCTCCTGGAGCCAGGGTAGCAGAATGACAAAGATGATTAAGGGACTGGAGCATCCCTCTTAGGAAAGGCTGAGGGAGCTGGGCCTGTTCAGCCTCCAGAGGAGATGACTGAGAGGGGATCTCACCAATGTCTGTCAGTATCTGAAGGGAGGGTGCCGGGGGATGGAGCCAGGCTCTGCTCAGTGGTGCTGAGCAATGGGACAAGAGACAACGGGCAGAAACTGATGCACAGAAAGCTCCACCTGAACATGAGGAACAACTTCTTTACTGTGCAGGTGACCAAGCACTGGAACAGGTTGTCTAGAGATGCTGTGGTGTCTCCCTCACTGGAGATATTCCAAACCCATCTGGACACACTTATGCCATGTCCTCTGGGATGACCCTGCTTGAGCAGGGAGGTTGGACCAGATGATCCACTGTGGCCCCTTCCAACCTAGCCCGTGATTCTGTGAAAGTGCTGATTCTTCACTGCTTGATATCAGGTCAGTGCATTTCTATCTAGGCAGAATACAAGGGAGGATTGCCTCCAGTCTGATTTGATGCCATTCTATACCAAAATGCAAATATGCAGTAATTAAAACTGTCCCCTAGTCTTCCTGCTACAGCTCAGTCAAAGATTGCAAGAATAGTATCTATTTTTTATCCTTTTTCTTTTTTTTATTTTTTTTACCGGTCATTTACACAATTGGCTGTCTACAGTTATAAATGTGTGGTCCAGTGTCTAGAAGAATTTTTAAGAAAATAAAGATATTTTGATATGGTAGAAACCTTGTTATTCCAAAACCAAATGGTTTCAAACATGTCGGTGCTGCTACTTCTCTTTCAGGACTATGTACGTGTCAAGTTTGATGTTTTAAAACAAAGCTGTGTTATAATTATACAAGCATGTTTGAGAAAAAAAGGCTTATGGAAAACTTAACAGCTGGAAACTGTTTTTTGCATACTTGGATGACTCAAAAGCAGCTGAATGGGTTTTTGCAAAACTTTACCAAAAATGACATTTCTGGATTGAAACAAGGCATGAGAAATAGCAGCTGAAAAGGTAACAGTTTCACAAAGGTATGAGCAAATATAGACAGAGATTATTTAATTCATCAACTTCCACTGTACAGTCGTTAATGTAATGCTATAAAAATAAAAGGATTCATATTTATATAGTTTTTCAAGGATTTCAAAGATCTATACTAGACTTTAGGAATTAAGCTTTGTAGCTGAGCACTAATCAAATATTAATATTTATATTTCATTGGAATATCTCATATTCAAACAGGAAAACAAAGACATAGAGAAAGGTGGAGGGTTTGCTAGAGTCTGCACAGAAAGAGAAGACCACATTTAGCACCCATGCCTTTGGATTGCTCAGCTTGGCAGTGTGGGAGCATGCTTGGCATCAGGAAGCTCCTGGCTTCTCTCTCCCTCTGACTCCTGCTTCAGGCACACCCAGCTTGTAGGTGAACAGCCTCTCTCACACACATGGGCTGGGCTCAGGTACCCAGCTCCCTTCTTTCTGTCTCCACACTTCATTCCCAAAGGCAAAGTCTGCCAAATTCTGGCTGCTGTGATCATGAAACTTGACTGCATTCAAATATCACCCCCATTTCAAGTGTGCATACACTCCCCCTTCTCCCCCTGTTCTCAAGGACTGTCAAGGTGAGAGACCTGTCACTAGAAACCTCTTCTGGGGTCTTTTTCAGTGCATGGTTCAGTCTATAACTCTCTAACAATAACTTTACTGTTTGAAACCTCAGTCACTGAATAAATATGATTTTACTGCTGCTTAGTTTGGATGTTGAACTGTATTGGAGGAAACTGCTCTACTTTCATACTGAATTTTTTTTCAGGGTGGTGTGTGTGAAACATAACACAAATAGGAGTGTTTTTGGATGGCCACACTGAGCAGTCAGCAAGAAGAAAAGTACAGTATGGTGAAGGGAAATCTGTAGTAAAAGCAATATAAGCTTGCGGTTTGCTAACAGGAGCAAGAACATGAATTTTTCCCTTTAACCCCAGCTGTAAAACTCCCTCCCCATGGTGGGGAAATCACTTGATGTCCTGTTGTTGCACCTCATTTCATCTTCATGGTGTGAACCATGACCCAGCTCACCAGAATATCACTCCTCTTGAAGTTTGGATATTAGCAGAGGTTTTGTAGAAATACTTTTCTAACTTTTTCAACAAGCCCACTCCTTGTCATTGTCTTACTTTCCCAATTAAACAGGCTTTTTATGGCTTTCACTTTTTTAACTTGGCAAAGTCACCAGTTCTGGGAGCGAAGATTCAGTGCTGCCTTGTGCATTATGCAGATTTCCAGTAGCAACCTCAGATTAAGACTTTGGTTTTGATATTTTCAGTAGGACATAATTTCATTTTCTTACCACAGTTGATCTGAGCTTCTTGAGAAATGGTAATCATGAGGCATTGCCATCTTTGCAGGCACATTTGCAGTAGCCCTAGATTTGGTTAGATTTAATCTCTGTACCTAAACTATTAATTTACATGAGGAAAAACTTGAATTTAGCCAGGTAGGAGCACCTAAGTCCACAGATTTCCCTCAACAAAACCAGGTGTCATCAGTCTTTTCTCCGCATTTCGAAAGTTTTGGCAGCATGCCCTATATATTGACCATTTTGCTCGTGAAGGGCCTCAGTTTTGTTTTCCCTTTATCATTTCCATTTTGAGCTGTCTAGTGTTGCAGTGGTTCTCACAAGAAGCTGTCCCTGTATCACTGCCAAAACCAGAATCACAGCCTAAGCCAGCCTTTAACTGGTCATTAAAAGAAAATGACACTCTTCTCATTTTGCTAGCAGTATCACCTCCTCAGCTTCACAAATATATTATCTGATCCAAAACTTCTCCACTATTGTGTTTAAGTGTTTTGTGAGTCTTATACCTAAAAAAATTCAAAGGCTGAGCAGTGTTGTTATGTGTATCTCTTCTTCTTGTATGTGAACACCCTAAGCACCAGGAAGTGCCAGGTTCATGGGTCTTTTTGTTAGAACTCATCAATTCTTGCTTTCTGAGTCATCTTTTAGATTGTATGAATTTTAAATATTTGTTGGCTAGAGGATGATATGTTAAGATGATTGCATAGAGAAAAGAGGAGAAGAACTACCAAAAGGCAGAAGCCAGTGAGTTGGGTAGTCTGTTGAAGATATCCTTTCCTAGAGAAAAGTTGCATCCTGTAATGCCCAGGTCAGTTGAATATAACAGCATTGCAGGCTGACAAATATTCTGCTTTCCTACTAACTATTATGAACAGAACTTACAAAAAAAAAAACCCAAACAAACAAAAAAACCCCCAACAAACAGAAGATTTATTACAATTACATTTCAACTATGATTGAAGTAGGAGAAACAAATCTAATAAACACTGTTAGAATTTCCCATTGTAGTCCATACAAGAACTGGCATAATTTAAATAGCATGGGTGCATAAGGGATGCATTTAGGAAGCAGCGGACGCTTTACAGAATCCTCTTTGCTCCCACTCCACTCCAACAGGTTTATGTTCTTCAGCTCAGCTGCCTTTGCAGGACTGCATCTTAAGGTGTTACCAGTTTGGGCTGAAAGTTTTCAGTCTGAAAACTTTGCTGAAAAAAAAGGAGACAGAAAAGACAAGTAAAAGTTTCATTTCTCTTGCCTAATTGAAACAGCAAAATTAGTTTGACTGTTTTGGTGTAAGAGCAAAGCAGAAAGCACAGTGCCTCCATTTAAAATAAAATCACTCCTTTACAGCCCACTTTACACAAGTGAGCCAGGAAGGCAGGCAGAATGGGTTGTGACAGAAAGAGGCTGCAAGGAGAAGCAATGCAATCTCTTGCACACCTTAAGCAACAGGATGACCCTTTGATACTATATATGTGCACAAAGTTTTGTTGAGCTGGCACAGCAAGGTTGTGCTACCTTTGTTTGCACAGTTCACCTGTATGTATGTGCTATTTGTGAATTTGTGAACCTTCCCCTCTGCCCACTTACAGTTTGCCCAGGGATTTAGGAGAGTTTTGAAATCTCACAGAAGTCTGGCTCGTCAGATGTAACATTAAATGAAATTGGTTTGTATTGCAACAGGATTGGTGGGAGGATCAAAGGCTTGATGTAAAATAAAAGGAGGTTTTTGGTTTCTGTGTGCTGAAATGCTTCTATTTCCCTTATTTGTTTATTAGTGTATATTAAGCAATTGAATTCTCCAATAGTAAGCAAAAAACTCTACTAAAGCAGTTATTAAAGAAAGCTTCTTCAGTTACTGTGACAAGAACTGAGTGTTACTGCTATAAAGGGTCTCAGAAACTGTGTTCTTTTAAGGCTGATCAAAATTTAGTTTTAAAATCAGAGGCATGTAACTGGACAACACAATATATCTGATAATTTTGGTTTAGTCTGTAGAGCCTAGGGTCAGCTAGAAGTTTGGTAGATTGTCTCTCAGGTCAGGAAGTAGTTTTGGTTTACAAATTTAAAAGCGAAATTCTGTTTTAGTATTTCTTAAATGTCAAAACAACCCTCTGACCTTGAAAATTACTATCTCTGTATACTTTTGGGGCTCTTAAGTAAAAACCAGGCCTTTTTCATAGTGAAATGTGGTAGCCTGTTAGTCATCAAATCTGAGAACTTAGAGAAGGGAGGGTGACATTAACTCATCTTTTCTTTCCCTTTGCCAGTGCAAGAATGGGCTTCATTCATATCAATGACAACTGGAGGGAAAAAGATGTGCTAACCTTTAACTGGGTTTCCAGTTTATTTCCATAATGTACACCGTGGCTTCTCCAAGGATGAGTGCTCTGTCTGCAGCCTTTCAGACCTCATAATAATAATAAGAGGGAGGACAAGTTTCTCTGCTCTCTTTCAGAACTTAACCTCCAATGCCTTGATTTCGGTTTGTCCCCACCTAAGCACTGCAGGAGGGTAAAGGCCATATTTAGTGCAGCTGTCCAATTGCACACTTCTGATCATTCCTAGCCCTTAATAATATGATTGGTTGAACTTAAATATGGCATTTGAGCAGCCCGTTTAGTTTATGTATCGACAGTATTCTCCTTTTCTGGAAAGTAATTTTGCCACTTCTGAAATTATGATGAAAACTGAAAATCTGCCCTTCCTTCATCCCTTGTCCATGTACTTCTTCTCACTCTTGCATTTCCTTTTGGAAAGGAGGTATCTGTGTGATGTCCCTGTTTACAGCAGGGCAGAAGCAGCCTGCCCTTCTCACTGTGAGTGAAAAATTGAATGGGAGGGAGCAGCCTGAAGCCCTTCTCTCTCCCCTGAAAGTGGAGCATAACTCATCTTCATGGCTCCCAGATGCTCTGTACAAAACTGACTTCAGATCTTTTTGGTTCTGATGTGATGAACCCCAAAACTTCCTATGATGAGAGCTCTGGGCCTCTTCTGCCTCAATTATCCATGGTATCTAATGTTAAGGCATTCTCCAAGACTTTCTGCCCAAGGATTTGCAAGTACTAATGACTTAGCTTTCCCTGGATTTCTGTGAAGTAGGAAGGTCATATATTCAGCACTTATCTGTAGGGGAAACTGAGACATAGAATGAATCTGGATTTAACAGAATACCCGAGCACATAGTTCTTTGAATTTAAGGGTCATTTCATAAGATTTTTTGAGAAGTCATTTGAAATATCTGCTTCAAGTTGTTTGCTGAAAAGCATCTTATAAATAACTGCATGGTGTTTATAGCGATCAATTAATTAGGTACCACTGTTACGCAGAGATGGAGAAACCAAGGCACTGCAATTTTTTTAAGGTCAAGCAACCTGAGAGATTTTGCTCACAGAGTTAAGCAGCTTTCTTTTCTTAGTCTTTGTGGTTATATTCCTTCCTTTCTCCATGTAGCTGACCATTTAAAAGATTGAACAAGGCTTTTTGGAGAAGAGATTAAATTTGGAGGTGTTGGCTGTTGTGTTCCAAGGTGATGGTTATTCAGCCAGCTTACAATGTAGTATCATAAATTATTAACTGTATTTAAACCTTAAAAAGTAATATCTGCTCAATGATTTGCCAACTTAATGTACAATAAACACCTACTATGGATCTGTAGTTAGATTATTTAATCTAGAACTAATCTACTGTTAAACCAGTTTTGAAAATTGAATAGTTCTATCGCTGAAAATAATTAATTGTTCAAACCCATAAGGCTAAATCCAGCAGTGACCTAAATGATAGGAGAGAATTACACATTGGACATCAGTGTGTGGGAAAGCAAGTAACAAAATAATATATGTTGCCCTGGTTCTCTGTTATCCTGGTCAGTATCACACACTTTTGTTGGTAGGGTCTTTTGGTGGTGCTGGCTTTGTCCAATTCCTCCCTCCAGCATTTGAGTTCCAGCACTTTTATGATTATTTCACAGGGAAAGTTGGTAGAGGTTTATGTTTTCTTTGCCCTGCATCCATTTACACCCATTCTGTGACCTGGCATGGGGCGTGGGCCCTGGCTGGTCCTGTGGAAGAGTTTGGCTCGGCAGAGCTGACCCTGCATGCGGCAAGGGGAGCTGCCTGCCAGAGCACTCCTGGTGACCTCACTGGAATTGCTACTGATTCATCCTGATGTGAAGATGAGCAGATCTCAGGCCAGTAGCCCTCAGTGATGAAGTGTTTCCAGCATACCGTTTCAGGAAAAATACCAAGCTCCTTTGTTGAGGAAGAAAAGAAATGGTTTTTTTCTCTCTCTCTATCTCCAAACCCCTCTACAGAAAAACTTGGGGGAAAGAAGAATAGCAAATATTCAATGGGAAATTTTGCCTTTATTTTTTTCTTCTCAAAAAAAAAAATTCCACACACAAATCAAAACAAGATGGAGCCCTGGAGCCCCACCTGCTGACTTGAGGGAACAGAGAGAGGGAAGGGAAGATGCCTGGTTGTGTGCCAAGCATTCAGCACTGGGCTTGTAGCACTGTGATGTGGCACTTGAAGCTCTAGGGGCCTGGAGCCAGCGATACAAATGCAACAAGAACTCTTATGAAAACGAGCCTCTTAACAGCGTGTGGAGCTGGTCTGTGATGGCCTCAGGAAATCCCCCTGGCTAGACAGGGCCTTTTTATCCACTACATTGCTCTGACTCAAAGAGAAATCTCACGTAACTTCCTCGACCAGAAACTGAGCATACATATAGTCTGCCGCGTGGGGCTTTGGAATTTCCTTATTTTCAGGTAGTCATTCCCCTCCTCCTGCTCTGAAGAAGTCTGCCCTACTTTTCTTTGTTGTCTCATCGCACGTAGAGTCCGGTGCTGCAAGCCCATAGCACATCCTCAGCCACAGGGCTTTGTGCTGTCCTTCTTTTGTGGTCACACTCTCAGCTGATGGACACTGGCCTAGGGCCACTGGTTGGAGTTGGGATTTTCACTCCTTCTACATTTGGCCCTTTAAAGCCCTGAGAACTACTTTTAATAGCATCACAACTGGCAACACTTGTTTTCAGGCTCAGGACCATCTACAAGGAACTGCTTGCGTATTAATTACAACAAAGAGCAAATCTACTTGACATTTGATTTTGTTTTTCTTGTTTCCTTGCAAGCTTGAAAATGAGCTGCTTTTGCCAAAGGAAAAAAAAATCAAAATGCATTTCACGCCTTTTTTTTTTTAACTTGAAATAGTCCCCTTGAAAAAACTGACATGTTAAACACCAGCAAGAAAATTATTATTTGGACATATGGCTCCTCTTCCTGAACTTTGCGGAGAGGTTAGATAACGCTCTTTCACATCTTAAAAGACTAGACTGCTGCTACATTACTAACATATTCTTATGTAATAATCTGGCACTGATGATACTTTATCCAGTCCCTGTAATGTAAGACTCATTTATGGTTCGGTCAGTTATGAGGGATTTTGTTTTTTCACAGATTATCTTCTAATTTGTTTGTTTTTTCATTACACTGTCCAGAAGCAGAATATAGCATAGCATAGCATAGCATAGCAAGAATAGAATAGAATAGAATAGAATAGAATAGAATCATGAACAGAAACATATTGTGGCTTTGTCTGTCAGGAGGGCTTTGCATTGTATAGATTGTTTCTATTAAACACTGAATGATTAATACAAAAGTAAAACTAAATTTTAAAATCTAGCTCTTAGATTAGGACAAACTCATCTGAACCCATCCATTTACTTTTAAGATAAGGCTGTTTCATAAAGAGAAAAATCTGTAAGAATTAAAATAAAGTTGTCAAACCATCTAAGATAGTGAAATATCACAGAAAGATTGTCATTGCCCTTGATGCAACAGATGTTGGCAGTGGTGTAAGGTCTGGAGATACTTGCAGAATGCAGAGTTATATAGGTGAGCTGGCCAGAAGACGGTGAAAATATTTGCAGTTTTGGAGTATGAGAATGAAACCTTATGAAACTTTTTCATAAAGAAACTAACTTTTAAAAGACTAAGACTAGGACCCCGCCAGTGGGTGAGGGAGCATGGGAGCCTCTTAACTTTGAACTAGTTTCTATCCTCAACCCAAGAAACTTCCCTGAAAATATTTGCCTTGAAAATTATGTTTATCACAATTTGTTTCATGTTCAATGACAGAGCTCTGCCATGGAAAATTGTGGATTCACAGAATCCTGGAATAATAAAAATCAGAAAGAACCTTCTTAAGTCATCTGGCTCCAACCCTGGCCCTGCTCAAGGCAGAGCCAGTGAGGATGAGGTTACTTTTTTAACTAGCTTGTTCATCTATGCATGTATGTATACATCTTTCTCTATACCAATTTTAGAAGTACTTATATACTACTGTCCATTTTTTCAATAACTCCTTCTGAAACTTGAGATTTTTAGAATAATTTAGAATAATTTTAGGTTCTCTCACTGATAAGCAGGAACTCTTGTTCAGAAACTGGCCTGCACAGAAATGAATGTGCAGCCACTGTACCTGACTCTTGATGAGCCTGGTTCCTTCCCTTCATTGCAAGACAACTATTTTTTAGTGACAATCAGTTGTAGGGGCTTAAATATCTCACCTAAGTGATAAAATAATACTGCTACCAAGGACTACCACCACTGACTATTCTTAGACTGAACCCTTTTCCTGCACAGAGGGGGGACCCCAGATCTGCTACCCTGCATTAATTGCTGCTGTTTGTTGCACATGGGATGTTCTACTAGAAGAAGCAGTGGTCTAATCTGATGTGGCAGCTTCTACATTTTTATCTTGTAAGTGCTTTACTTACATGAATTAATTCTGAAAACACTCTTGTGACGTTAGTCATTGTTATGATTCCCATTTTAGAGACCCTGAGTCTAATTCTTAATTATACTAATTCTTCCTTATGCTAGTGAGGTTCCGGATCTGTGAAAGGGTCTCCCAACTGAGGGAGATGGATTGCAGAAATGTCAATGCCAAAATGAGAGTTCATTGCCCTCTAGCAATTCTCTGTTTCTCTGAGGTTGGAGAGAAATATTGGAAGACAAGTATAAAAGTGATTCTGTTGATTTGTACTAAGGGGTACACAGGAGCTGCATAGCTCAAGCCTGTAAGAGGTGTTGTATTAGACAAAATTAAATTATGGAGATTGTTGACATTTCTTTCAGTGTGGCCACAGTCATCAAAAGAAAGGGAAAGTCACCTCTGCTGGCCCTTCTTTTCCTTTAATCAGGATACATTATCAGAGAATTGATATCCTACCTCTCCCCAAAAAAACTCAAAACCAAAACAATAACCCCGGAAGAAGAGGCAGTGAGCTTGAGGAAGGGAGAAAGAGATTGAGGTTTTCCCAGGAATGAATAGCAAGCCATTTTAAAAGTATTCATTATGTCCTGTAACCAGAAGAAAGACCTTCTGTCTTTCTGTATGATAAAACTACCAGTGAGATGTATTGCAAGATAATTAGGAGCAAACAGGCAGGAAAAATGAGTGATGTGCTACTCTTCATTTCCTGAGCCAGTCGTGTTCCAGTCACTGTGCAAGCTGCAGCTCTGTCTGTGGAGAGACTGGAGATGGAAATCAACCCTATCTGTGTCCTCTTCCCTTATGGCTTCACCCATGTGAAGAATGTGATGGACGGTTATATCTGCTGCAGAAAAGAGTCAGAACTCTACACCCTCCTCTGGGTTTTTGTCTTCCCACTCTATTTATATCCAAGTCTAAGAGATGAAGTGGTATGTGCAGATAGACACCCTTCTGCAGCTGTCCCTGAGACAAAACTAATGGTTGGACAGAGAAAAGAAAAGGCCTCAGTGGGGTTATTTTGGTGGCAATCTCATGTTTTTGGCATGCTGTGGCTGTACAGCTCCCCACATTGCAAGCAATGTTGTTGTCCTTACAAAGGTTTTGTCTAGAATGAGGAATATGAAAATAATTACAATTTTTCCTCACCGTTGGGCCCATAGAAAAGCCTCCTGAAACAAGGCATCTTTAGATAAGAAAGGCTGGTAGCAGAGGCACAATACCTGTCACCTCCAAATGCAGGAAATAAGATTTGTGACTATGTGACAGCACCAAAGTTAGCAAGAGGGATATGCAGCATGTTTCCCGTCAGCGTTAGAACAGAAGTGGGGCAGACGTCCGCTTTAAAGTTCTTCAAATCAGAATTATAATTGTCTACCCATGAAGGTATGAGAGAAAATTAAACCTCCTGACATCCTGAGATACTTATGCTTCTTTCAAAAATCATAGAATAAAATATAATAGAACAGAGCAGAATAGGCTGAATATAACACAAGATGCTGTTTAAATAATTTTAATTTTGGAGCAGAGATGCAATTGGTAACAATAGTATGGATCATGATAGAAGGTAGAGAGTTAATGTTTTCAAGCGTTTAAAAATCTTTGTGAGCGTTCACAATAAACTTCCTTATAAATGTAAAGAAGACATGTTACCTGCAAAAATCATGTCCTCATTGATCTGCTTTTTAACCAGTGATCAGATTTCCTTAATTTTTTGTAAAATCACACTTTCAAATTGTTACTTTTTGACCCAATGCAAAAAGTATGCATTTCTCCCTCTGAGGAGGGAGAAAAGCAGAGTCCTGCTCTTCTCATGTCTTCTCAACCAGATGTTTTATGGAGTTCCCCTAGGTTGCACTGTTGCTTTTCCAGTGAAGGCAAGGGGATTGCACTGGTGCCCAGGAGGCTATGGCTCACTTTTCAGCACATCTTACTGCAGTGGTAGTGCACTAAAACAAAAGAAGAAGCATGTCTCTCATAGACCAGTTTGCAGTATTTTCTCCTTTTTTAAAAAGAGAAGCTGTTCCACAAATTAGGCCATTGTATTCGGATTGTCTGAGAGAGTAAAAATATGGAGACCCTCTGATGTTTCCCTTTACATTTCCCTGTTGTCAACAAATCTCTGAAAGGAATTGCCTTGGGAACTGAGAGCTGTATTTTGTAGGTAAAAGGTGCTTTAGGAACCAATCCTGGACATTCCATATAGTTGGGGCAGGAGGAGGGTGGGGAGAAGTGAGGCGTGAGGAGGGCTGATTCTGGTAATCAGTGCAGGAAGGAACAAGCTTGTTTGTTTTGCCCCAGAAAATCAAATGCCATATATGACAGAAATGACCCAGAAGCAAGGCATGGTACCTTTCTCCCTTTAGCATGCAGAGGCACCTACTGAGCACAGTGGTGCAAGTTAGGAAGAATGCTTTCCCAAAAGATAAGTAAGGAGTTGATTTCTGTAACAAGTGGACTTCCCAGTCTCTTTCTCTAATTTCTTACATACTGAATAATAACTGTGTATTCACCCTCTCCAACATGCTGTGCTGGTTTACATCTCTGAACAAAAAGCACAGACTCACAGCTGTTTATGAAGACAAGCCAATAAATCTAGAGGAATATATTTATACAACTCATCCTGAGATTACATAGTTAAATTCAATTTTTTTCAAATAGACAGAGCTTCTTAATAGACAAGAGCTCCTTCTCTGCAAAGGAACCAAGTTCCTCTCTGTGCCACCCAGATCTGTTGATTTGCCATTAATGTCAGCTTTTGTCAGCTGTACTGAGTGCTACAAGTTGCATTGTAGAATACTTTATATACTTTAAAGGAGTAAGTACTCTGCCACTTCCCTGTCCTGCTTTTGGCTGCCCTTAAGTAATACATATATAAGTCAGAAGGTGAGGAGCAGTTCTGGTAGCTTTTCCTTTCATAAATCCTGCCATTTGCCAATTGCAAATCCAGGTACAGTTCTCATAAAGATCTCTTCCAATTCTGTAGCAACATATGGAATGGTTGCCATACATATGAGTCTGAAAACTTGTTGCAGTACTGATTGCCTTTTCCATAGCAAACAGCAAACTTTTTTTCAACTGATCAGACAGACTAAGCTTTCAGTTGTTGATCCTTTTGCTAAATCTCCCTGATACATGGAATAATTTATATGAAAGAAGAGCAAGCAAGAGGGTACCATGCAAAGCTAGAAATCATCATCATCATGTATCTGAGTTAAATCTGTGATAATAATCTCAGGAGGGCAAGGTGATGTACATTTTCTGGAGCTCCTCCTGGCCTTTTGCATTTATTTAGACTACAAATCAGCTCTTGGATGATATTCATGTAGATAGCAGGAGGTCCTTTACTTCTGTAGCTTCCAGTAGAAGAGGACCAGCTAAGAGCAGGACTTAGCAGTAGTGTTTTCTACATTAGGTGCTATAGGAGATTTGAGGATCTCCGCATCAGGAACACATGCTAATAAAATATGTGCCACATAGTAAAAACTCACCTGGGTGAAATGCTGCTCCTTCTGATATCAATGGAAATTTCCTTTTGACCAGGGGTTGCTATGGCAGCAAGCAGTGGAAATGAGAACAAGGACATTTTGATATGTCTACACTGTGGATTGCAAATTATGATACCCGAGTTAGTTTTAAACAGTCTTGCAAGGAGTGGTCTAGTTAAGGCAGCCTGAAACACCACGTGGCCTAATTTACCATGCTAAACAGTTTGCTTTCCTCTGTGCTCAGGGTATATTCATGCCTGGGGTAGAGCAGAGGGGAAGGGATATTTGAGGAAATGCCTCTTTTAGGGCAGTGGGATAAGGAACAGACTGTGACAAGGAGTAGTCTGGGGAGGGAGAAATAACATGAGAGAAAGTAAGCTACAAAGCAAGAGGGGCAGCAGTCCATGGAGTCAACTGAATGGAAGCAAATCCAACAGCAACAGAAGATGTGCAAGTTTGGGGAGCCAGGGTCCAAAGAGTCCAAAGTCCGTGGCAGTGAACTTTGCTCTCCTCCTTGAAGGTCAGCTTAGGGCTCCTGTTTCTCAGAACTTTCTTCGTCAGGAAGACACTGTCAAATCACTGAATGAAGTGTCCTCACAGTCTTCCAGTGGTTGATCCCCTCATCAGCGCCGTTTTAGTCGAGCTGCTGCTGGCGCTGCCGGCTGAAGTGGTGGAGTCCTGTATTACAGCTCCACAGGTGCCAACCCGCCCCAGCCTCCGCAGCAGCATGGAACAGCTTCTAAGTTGACTTTTAAAGAAAACGCTGAGAAATTATACTGAAAATGCATTACTGTAATGCTAATGTTACTAAGTCAAATACTTAAAAGTTAGGAAATGCCACAGCTAATGTTGTCTGTGCAACCTGAGGGAGGGCCCCGTGTACCATTACCATGCTTGGTAATTACATGACAGCACTGTTTCTTCAGTGAATCCCTGCATAACGTGGTCAGGTCCTCTGCATATTTTATTAGAAATGTAGCCCAGAGCTGTTTTGCACTCTGTTGGATTATTTCTTTGGTACTGACCCAGGGAAGAGACTTGTCTGTGTCACTGTGCTCTACAAAATCTCATCTGAAAAGGAGTCAAGGCTTTTGATGGTGCTGTATTTCTCTGAAATCTCCTTTTCTGTTCCTTGGGATATCTACCTTCCTTAATATTCGCGAAAAATGCATATTTTGGGGAGGCTGGGGATAGAACTCCTACATAACCTCGTTAAGCCCAATGTCCCAATTGTTTCTACAATGCATCCCTCTCTTATTGACTGTTTGGGTCTTCTGTAAACTGTGCTGAGTCAATGGGCCCCAGAGGGGCTGGTAGGCAGATGGGACACAGCCAGCCAGCATGTAACATTTAAAAAGGTGAAAAAGGGCAGGAACCCACCTTTTCCCATAGCAGAAGTTGATAGAAGGAATGAATAATAGTGACATCTCCCATCAGCTCTCCATTAAAAGCAAAACACATAGAAGCTGGTGCCAGATTTGCCTGGAGACCTATGTCAAAAAAATGATAAAATTAATATAGAGACATTGATAGAACTTCTGTCTTTTGTTTCTTCCTTCCTTAAGCATTTATACCTAAAATACAGAGTGAGGGGAGAATCCCAGCACTCCCTCTGAAAGGCCAGCAGTCAGCTGCATTGTGAGTCCTTTCTCTACTTTCTTCCCATGCTTTTGAGTGGCACTGGCAGGTTAGTCATGCCCATTTAAAAGTTTATATACAGCAGATGTTCACGGAGCTGATCAGGAATTATGGATTTGCTGTTGTAGCTGCAGCCCTGTATGAAATACAGAAAATGTATTTGGAACACAGAGAATATACTTGCCTTGCACAATAAATTCAAACACCTCCCTTGGTGCTATTTGCTCAGGAGGGGACATCTGAGCCCCTGATGAGGGGACATTCAGTGTCCTGAAACCCAAAGCGGTTCCCTTCCTTCTGACAAGGGAAAGTTCTGGCAGGGCAGGGGTGTGATGTCCAGGGGCTGAACATGCTGACAGCTCCCTCCCAGAGCAGGGTGTTATCTGCTGCCTTCCTTCTCAGAGGGAGAGGCCAATTGGCCCACACCTTTTAAGAAGCAGACTTTGCACAAGTGTCATAAATCTCTGCCTTGCCTGCTACACAGTGCTGCCACTGCGCTGGGTATCACCAGGAACCATCCATTTGAACTGTACTTCATTTTGCAGCCCAGGGCAGAAGAAATATATTACTTTGCCACCTATTTGGGGGGATAATTTCTCCACCTCCTTGATGCCTGAGACTTGTCTTACCCCAATACCTAGCACTGCCTTTTCACAAAATCTCCGTCTGTACCCTGTCGGTGCTCGATTTGTCTGTATTTGTGCAGACATGCATGGCAAGGATGTGCTCCCAGAGCTTGTGCAGTTCCAGAATCATAACATTCCGGTGATCCATCAGGAAAATTTGACTGAAGGGCAGCATGGTCTTCCCTTAAGCAAGCCAAGGTAGCAGGCAAACCTGCACTCCCTTCCCCACCCCGCAGGACAGGTAGTCTTTGAAGACTGTGAGAAGGTGCAGGTGTTTATTTTGGCAAAAGCTGCAGTGATGTGTAAAAAAGGAGAGGGAAGGGATCTCCCAGCTTTTTGGAGATAGCCTCTGTATAATGCCATTTGAATCTTACTTTTTGTTTGGTGGTAAGTTTTAATAGTTATCCTTTGAGGATTTTCCCTGCGAGCTTATCTGAATACACCAACAGTCTTTTTTGTAATATTCGCATTTCCCCTTTGGTTCAGCCGAGCCCACTGACAGATCATTCAAATTCAATTGTTTTATGTCTAAGCCGAACAGCTAATTAAAGTAGGGATGATTAACCTGACTGGCAGTGTCGCTCTCTCTCCCTCGCTCTCTCGCTCCCTCCCTCCCTCCCTCCCTCCTGTTCCAATCAGTCTTTTTCTCACACTCTCCCTCTCTCTCCCTCTCTCTCTCTCTCTCTCTCTCTCTGTCTTTTGCTCTACTGTGTGTGTGTGTGTGTGTGTTTTTTTTTTCCTCTCTCCTAAACGTGGTCTGCTTGCTGATGGCAGAATGGCACTCGGAGATTTGTGCATTGTGTCTGGTTTCCTACGGGCAGGCTGACCCAGTGCCTCTAGGGACTTATCAATAGACCACTCAGAAGAGACAGAGACAGGAGAAAGGAGGAGGGGTGGGGGGGGAGAGAAAGAGAGAGGGAGAAAGAGAGAGAGAGAGAGAGAGAGGGAGAGAGAGAGAGAATCAATATCAAGAATAGAAGGAGCTCCGAAGCCATTTTTTTTTTTTAAAGAAGTATCAGGACTTGGGAAGAGGGTGACAAAGAAGGTTTTTCAAAGAGGCAGTGGAGGAGGTTCTAATAAATTTGGAAGGAAACAGTTCCCTGTCTTGGGAAAAAAGGAGAACTCCTGGCTGATTAGCATTCACACCAGGTATGAGATGTTCCCTACCCCTTATCACTGTCGCAACCGAGATGGAAAAAAGCGCTTTACTCCCCCCCCCGGTTTTTTTTTTTTTGGTTGATTGTTTTGGTTTTTTTTTTTCCCTTCTTTCCCCCCACCCCCTCAGCCGTCTCTGCTCTTTAAGTAGATGGAGCGAGCGTTTATTTTGGTACGGTGGTTGGTGGTGGCAGGGGGAGTGCGAGCTGTGGGCATTTGTGTGCTGGGAGCAGGGAGAATGGAAGCAGGGCAGCGGGGAGGGGGCGGGTGGGAGAAGAGCCGGGAGTGTGTTACTGTGTCTCCTCTTTGTGCACCCCTGGGGGGGGTTACCCAAGTTCATTTCCAGCAGGTGGATTTAGACAGGGAGTTACTTAACGCTTGACCGCCAGTTTTGAAAAAAAGGAAAAAAAGGGAAAAAAAAAAAAGACCTGCTTCCTATGTCTATTAAAGGAAGCTCCAATTTTTTCCCTCTCTCTTCTCTCTCTCTCTTTCCTCTCTTCCTAACCAGACAGCGGGAGGGTTTCTGGCTCCTCGCCAGCCCAAAAGCCTCTAAGTGTTTTGCACTTGTTTCAGGGAGCCCGGGGATTTTTTTCAGCATTTTCACTAGAGAACAAAGAGTTCTTTACAAAGGAAGGGGGAGAGCGAGCTTAACGCCTGAGATATGTTTTTCTATTTTTATTAGGGATTTTTTTCCCCCTCCTAAAAAGAATGAGAGAGAAGCAAAGCACAGAATGTGTGGCAGCAACAAAATAGATTGAAAGGAAATGCAGTTCCCTTACCTCCAAATTATAATTTGGAAATAATAAGAACAGGAATGGAAGGGGGACAAGAAGAAGTGAGTTTGGTATGTCGTTCTTTTCTCCCTTTTTTAAACTCTCTCTTTAAATTCCAATTGCTGTTTTGCCAACTTACCTAGCATCTTTTTTTTTTCCTTTTTTTTGGCATGAAAGTTATACTGCAAACAGTTTCTGATTACTTAAAAAATCAACCAACAAATTTTTACCGGGAGAAAAAAAAAGAGGGAAGTGGGGTGGTTTCAGTAAAAAAGAAGCAAATTAGCGGGAACAGAAATCTTTCACTTTCTGTCACTTAGAAAAAAAGTTGGTAATGGCTTGTTGAAGCTAGGATCCTAAAATACAGATGGGGCACTAACGTCTGTGTCCACGGACCCAGCTTTCCCCTGACCATCTGTCTAAAAGTCACCTCTCATTGGCAGCACAAATGATTAGTAGGAGCTCAGGGAATTTTTTTTGTTGTTGTTTTGTTTTGGGTTTTTTTGTTGTTGTTTATTTGTTTGTTTCCTTGTTCCTCTTGTTAGGTGGACCTTCTTTTAAATGGCTCCATTTCACCTTCTGAGTTTACTTCTTCAGTCGAGCCCCAGATTGAGGGTTTCAGGATAGACTTTCTTGCTCTGTAGATTTTTTGTTCTTCTGAATGTGTTTCTTATAGATACACTCTTTGTCTATTTGTACGTGAAAAAGGCACATGTCATTTACAAGGGAATAGCGCATCACGTTTAAGGAGATGTTTGATTTGAATTTTGTTGCATACAGTGTATAGCACACAGGATCTTCTCTACAGCATCTCCTGTGCAGTGCTTAGAATGTTTGAGAATATATACTGTTGCAAATTCAGTAGCTTAAGGAAGTGCCTTCTTTAGCCAAATTCTGCCTTCCTTCCTATATTGATTTGTATTTTCCTGGCTTTGACAAATTGGCAATCTAAGAGCAGCATCATATAGCAGAGGTACAGAAAACAAGAGAGGAAACTGCATGTTATATCCCCCCTAAAAATCCTCAGCACACAAAACACAAAACTAGAGAAAATAATTAGAGAGTTACGATGCTCTTTCTGGCTGCACTACTACTACAATACCTTGATTTTTATTTTCATGCTGCAGGCTTTCCTCAGAAGAGGTTGTCTGTTACAGCTTCGTAGGCATCACATATCTGTTGTAACACTGCTTTTAAGCAACACCTATGCATTGTGTAAGTGTACACAGGAAATTAGTCCATTTACATTTCCTCATGTGATGAGGGGGAGAAAAATCCATCCTTGGGCTCTGCTTGCACCGCTTTAGAAATCCCAGCACCCTACAGTGCCAAAACATCCTGCAGGATACAGCCTGTCCCATGCAGAAACTAGGGAACAGGGAAACTGTCCATGACAAGTGAAACCACCAGTTAAACACAGTTTTGTTTTCATACCATTATCTAGACTGAGGGCTTGCACCCCCACAGCTTCATTAGCTGGGACTCTTCCCTCTCCAAAGCTGCGGTGGGCACAGCTCTCCCAGCAGAAGTTGGGGACTCATCACGGGCTGAAGTCCCCCGCTCTGAGTACAGGTTCCTTTGCTGCAGGTAACCCAGGTGTTCTGCCTTTCCATGGGCAGCAGCAATAGTGATGCCAAGCTAAAAGTACTTAGCGGGCTCCCCAGTTTAATGTGGAATGTTTGGCCGAGAGGGATGGACTACGATAACAAATAGAAAAACTTTTGGCAAATTCCAAATGCCTTTATTTTACTTAAAATCCTTGCTTTCCTCATTCCTCCAGAGAGTTTTCCCAACTGCTGATGTTTTTCATGGTCTGAGTATTTTGACTTTACTCTCTGAATATGTGACTTTCCTTTCTTGCTCTCTCCAAAAAAGAAAAAAAAAAAAAAAGAAATCACAGGAAAAGTAAGCAAAAGAGAGCAGAAATGGGACTTGGCCTTTGAAGTTTTCCATAGGGTAAGCAGTCTCGAGTTTTTCTGCGTGAATATTTTTTCTTCTCCCCCCATCCGACCTCTCCATCCCCTCTTTATTTTTTTTTTAATCCCACAATTTTTTGGTGAGAATTTTGTATCTGCAACCCTGGAAATGGTAATATACGAGAGAGGTCAGAACAGAGCTGAAGCCTAGATTTAGCCCCCCCAGTCTCTAGAAGGCATCTTCCAGTGACTGTCACTGCATCCAGAAGTAGGGAGGATGATAGCTTTCTTTTGGGCACTTCATGGACCTAACCTGAGACTAACACATTCACAGTATAGGAGAAAAAAGAGAGAGGGGGAAAAAAATTTAGAAAATGGGGAAAGAAAAGCTCTTTGAGCAGTAACACACTGGCTCTTTCTTCCTGCAGGCAATCCGCTCCAGCTCCTGGCGACGTGTCCTGCACTATCAGATATCATATGACTCTTTATTTGGACTCCCGTTAGCAGTATGGGCCTGTTAGGAGGCTGTTTGTTTTCTTTTCCTTTCATTTCCTTCTCCTTAGTTCCCCCCTATTTTATGTGTGCCCGTGTGAGCGTATCCCCTTTATAATCTCTCTTTTTGTGCTGAAGCTTTATAGAAAAGAAAAAAAAACTTAATCATTTCCCAGGGCTGTTTTTAATCCTCTGCCAAAATTGAAGTTCATTGTCGAGTTGTAAAAATAAATAACACCTTTTGGCTTTATTTCTCTCTTTTGCTTCTTCCTGTGCCCTTTCTGGCATTTCTCGGTGTGTCCATATGTACCCGTACGTGTCTCCCTGTGTCTCCTGCCTGCGTGGGTGAAGTTGGGATACACCTGTGTCAGTCTAAGGAGGAGTACAGAGCTGCCTGCTGCTGCTCCGTGCCGTTCCTTTCACTTTCATAAACTTCCCTCTGTTTGTTTATTTATTTCATCTGGGCACCTTCTCCACACCGAGTTTGAAAAGCTGTCAGGCAGCGATCCCTGTACTGGGGTTTTCTGCATTTAGGTGAGCAAATGGGGGAAGTTAGGGCTGTGAGAAAATGAAACGTTGTGCTGGAGGAAGAGAGGATGAAGCGCGAGTTAGAAATTAGACACGCTTTGTGTACGCCGCCCATAAAAGTTTCCTGCATCAGAACTCTGGTGCCTAATAATAGGATGGGGGGAGCCAGACAGCAGCCAACAATTGAAGGTGTGTAGCAAAGTAGCCTTGTGGCAGCAGCATTTCTGATACCGAGTCACATTTAGTTAAGATGATATTTTTCCCTGTTTGTGCTGTCTTTAGTACTGTGTTATTTAGACAAACACCGCTGCAAAACTTTTTTGTCTGAAAATGATAAGTCATGTCAACAGAAACACTGAATTGAAATCAAATTTACTAAATCGTTGCAAGGAAAAAGGTCTGTCTTTCCAAAAGAGAGGTAATGTTTTGTTTTGATACTTTCCTACGCAATGTTTTAATTTCTCTTAATGAACTAAGGATTTCTGTTGAGAATTGTTAAGAATTGGTTTTTAAAGCTGGGGGGGGAGGAAAATCCTTAAAATATTCCAAAGTGAGAGGTTTTGAAGGAAGGAGATTTAAGTTTTATCAGAGGAATTTAAAGCGTTCGGGTTTTTGTTCATTTGCTTCAGTTTTTTGCAATCTGAATCGTAATATACTTTGTCAAGCAAACCAGTAAATGAGCTTTTTTCACAAGTTTGCTCCCTCTGTAATTATTGCTGTATTTTTATGGAGCTTGGTGGTTTATTTGTCCGAATTTGGTAAGATCAGCAAAGCCGAAATCCTGTTTTCTCTGTAGAGACACAAAGGAGTTACTGATACTTTCTGTCAGAGGTAGGTGCTTTGGCCAGCCAGTCCTTCTACCAAGTTGTGCTGTTCAGCAGTGACTGTGTGCGGGCTGATCGCCACGCTCCAGGGAAAAGTATGGACAGATTTTGGGGTGTGATTTATATGCATTTTGGGCTGATATTCCTGTTAACACAGCTGAAGAACTGTAAGTTTTAGCCCTTCCTCTCCAGTGTATACTTAGGCCAGTGTACAAAAGCAATCTTTTAAGTGAGGCAAATACAGACCAGAGGGTTTCTTGTTAAGAATCCAGAAACAACTGCATTTCAGCTGTACTGTAGGTGTGTAAATTGAAGTTGCCTGGCTAGTTGGTGATGTTTCTTACTTCTCATCTAAGACACCTTCCCACTGAAGTCAGTGCAGGTTTTCCTGAGAAAAGGTAATGAAAAACAGAGCTAGAAGATTAGGATTTAGGGTGGTCCCCTTGAAATAGTGTTGGAAACCAGAAACGTAGTGTGTGCTTGCACAGCACAGCACCCCTCTGGAGCCCGCAGGGTGCACTCACTTTAGTGGAGGGGCTAGAGCTGAGTTGACTCCTGCAGTCTGAAACTTTATTTGTATATGCCTCCAGTTCCTCCAGATAAATACCAGTGTCTGCTTTGCTCTCAACAGCACACCGTTTCTTTTTATTTAGTTTCTGCCAGTTGTCCCAATGAAGAATAAGAGACTCTTTGACAAGAGGCAACATTTTCAGGCTTCTTTCCTTTTCTCTCTTCCTTGACCAACTTAAAACCAGCTTCACTGTAACGTTTCATGCTTAGGCACATTCATCGTCCTGAGGAAGCAATTACAGACTTTGTTGGAAGAAATCTAGTTTTGAAGTAAATGTTATGAATGTTTAAGAATTGTGTGCTCTGTGTGCACGGTACATGATGTTCCCTGGTACTCTACGCGTGCTCCAGTACTCTGAGCAGTCCTTGCTGTGGGTATTGTATTTATTTGTCAGCTCATTCTGGTACCTGCCCATGAATTTAATTGACTTGACAATCAGTAAACAGCTCCATGATAAGGCTGAAGTTTGAGAGCAATGTAAGTGGGAACTAAAAGGCTTCTTTCAAGTTTTTGGCCATTTCAATGGATTGTTGCTCAGCATATTTATTTATAGGACAAAAAACCCCACGCTCTTCAGACTTCTTCAACAACATCTCTGCAGAGTGGATTCTTTCATTTCAAAGATGTTAAAAGCTTAAATAATTACAAAAGACATATTTAGCTACCTCACAAAATAAATATAGCAAAGAGGTGCAGAGAGCTGAAAGCGAAGTGCTGCAGCTAATGCCTGAAAGTGCTCTGGGCTGGGCAGAGGAGGACAGGCTCTCTGCTGCTGAAGTTTTGTTAGCATAACTTGGACTGGGTGGAATTGCACCAAAGTTGTGTTTTGACTTGGCTTAACTTCACTGCTTTCATCTGACTTTTTTTCTGAGCCAGCCCAATCCAGATCTGTTCAGCGCTCGGGAGGGTGATAGCCAAGGGACAAAACAGCTTGTCTAACACATGTCTCTTTAGTGCACCAGTGTGTGGCTTGTGAGGCCTCAGACTGGATCACCACTGTCAAGAGAAATGTGTTTTCCTACAGCGTAATAAGTTGTCCTGCTGCTTTCAGATGTCAGAGATCCCCAGTTCAGCACTTGGTGAAAAGGTCTGCTCTCAGAAGAGGTTTCCCTTCCATTTAACATTTCATTAGTGCATGCAAGTCATGTAAATGTGATGTGGCCAGTAGGAGCAACAAATTCTGGCTTATTTTTTGCCAGGATATATGTATTTGCTCTATGTCTGTATTAATGTTATGGTGCGATGATATTTCAACCTAAACACCAATTTCAGTGGCTTACCGCTAGAAAATGAGCTGAGTTGAAATGTCAAGTAGTTGTTCCAAGCTCAGAGGTGAAGCTTATACTGTTTTGGAAAGTATGAGGAAAGTCATGGTTACTTTTTTTCTCTTTTTTCTTTTTTAATGTGTTGGGCAGCCACACTAAGACAGGAGCATTTTCTGATTAACTAATTACTGAAACCCATTAATTTTTCCATTCTCTTTCTATTTTTAATTTTTCTTACTTCTTCAATACAAAATGAAAATTATAAAGAGCTAATTTCCTTAAACTAATTAGACTCACAATTTTAATCTCACAAAACCCAGGAAATTCCAAGCGATGTTTTTTTGTAACTCTGCCATGTTGCACATGCCTCTCTCCTCTTTGAAACCCTTGTCTTGGCCTTCAAAAAATCCTGGGAAAACACTCAACACTTGCCTGAGCCAGCCTTCTTGGTCCAAACTCTCCTGAACTTCTGGCACTGCCAGGCATCCAGATCCAGATTTTGTGATTTGAGCTCATCATTTTTGAAAATAACAACCTGGAATTTCCAGACATTTCTTTGTAAGAAATTAAGGGTATAAAATAAACAAAAAAAAAAATTAATATTTAGAGTGAGTCTGTTTCCATTGAAGCCAGCCCAAGCAGAATCCACATCCTCTGGCTAAAATTTCTCATGGCACTTTCCAAAACTTGATTTTTGCTCAGATGGCCTTTTCAGTTTTGACCATCTGGAGAGCATTTAAGTTAGTTACATGGAATATTCTTTAGGCAGTCCTCTGAATAGGACTCCTAAAACTCTTTGACCTGTTAATCTCAACTACATATCCCATCAAGCCAGCGTGAGAAATAATTTTTGTTCCGTGCTCCCAGAGAAAAGGGTTTAGTAATAATTTCTTTGGCTGGAGAATCAGGAAATACCAGTGAAAGCTCTTTGAAATGAAGATGCCAGAGTCTTCTTCAGTGAGATCAACTGTGATAGGTAGATAGATGATAGATAGATAGATAGATAGATAGATATAGATAATCTTTTTTTTTCTTGTTGAAATATATCCCCACAATTTTCAGAAGGCACAGAAAATTATCAGTGCCACAATAACCTTGTACAGCTTGAGAGTGCTAAGCAGGGCAGATCTGAGGCAGACATCCCTGCTGATGAGAGAAGCCACCAAGCTGGTTTCGGGCTTTAGTTTGTGCCATTGCCTGCACACTGCTGAAGCACCTTGGTGTACCCTACAAGGAACCTTCCTCTCTGTAATCATTTTTAACATCCTGATCCAATTCTTCAACTTCTACTTTCATTAAATTCTCAGCAAAAATGGACCCTCTCTAAGTAGACTCTACTTCTCATACAGTTAAAACTTCCATCCCTCATAAACAACAAAAATAACACCAACAACTACTACATCAAAAGAACATATATAGTAAAAAGTTAAAGGGAACATTGATTTTCAGCCTATTAATTTTGTTTTATGCTCATGTCAGACACCATAAGACTTTTCTCATGCTTGCTTTGGAGAACCTTTGTGAAACTCTGTAGAACTGCACCAAGCAAAGTCAGTGAGAAGCAATCTTGTTTCTGATCAAAAGGAAGTAATCTGCCAACTAATGATGACAGAAACCTGCAGAGCTTAAGGTGCTCCTTTTTATCAGAGATATAGAGATTCAGATTGCTGCTAAAGATTACATAATGTCCTGGTTAAATTTCAGTGAAGGCAATTGTATTTGGCCTCCTTGGATTCCCTCTGAAGTGTCGGTTGTGCAGAGCAATGTTCAGTTCCAGACCTCAACCACACCATAGGGGTATGGAGCACAGTTCAGCAGCTGCCACCTCCCACTCTTGGGACGGCTGTATTAGCTCAGCTCAAAGTAATCACTTTGCAATTTGATCAATGACTGACTCAACAATGACAACAGTCAATACCTCTCATCCATACCTTCATTTGTCTAAAATGCTTGTTATAAAACTTGACAGCTTGGATCTCTTCCCCTCAATGGTCTGGTGATGTTTGTAAGAACTATCTCTATTTTGCAGATGAGGAAACTGAGGCCCAGAAATGTTTAAGTGACTTTTCTAAATGCACACAGCAAATCAATGACAGAGCCAGAAGAATAATTTGGGAATTCTGGTTCTCAGTCTCATGCTCTGAGCACTAGGAAACACTACCCCTCTGAATGTAAGTTATTGTTATTAAGATGTGGTTTATCTTTCATGTGAGTCGCCATCTGTTATATTGCCTACTTGCTATTAGTTATGAAAGCTATTCAAATTTTAAACTGTTTTGCATTCTCACAGCTACTTAAGCCCACAGTAGACCTTTTGACAACAGTAACAGCGCTTCTCATGTGAAAGAACTGGACAAATATTAACTCATGTTTTTTCAGTAAATTTTTGCGATGCCATAAACCCACAGTTTAGACTGAATTTAAACAGACCTTGAAAAATCCATGTATTCGATGCCGATTGGTTCCATGTCTGTCAGTTGTACTTCAGTTAAGATATGACTGTATATTCTCATTGATATGATTAAGAACATAAATATCCAAATGGTAATTTAAAGTAAATTGATTGCTTGATAACTTTATGTATCTTGGGCCTAATAGCTCTGTGGCTGCTACGGTCCTTTGAACATGTAGTTGGAAAAATGTATTAATCTTGGGCTCTTAGTGATGCTTCTGGGGACCTCAGTGAGCCAAGGAGAACTAGGCAGGTGTACTGGAGGCAGTCTGGAAAAGCCCTGAGCAGGAGCTGGGGTGGGGACTGGAGTTTTAAAATGAGAAAAGGCTTTTGAAAAGTAGAAGTTGCTTTTTCTCTCAGTGTACAGGTGGCTGCTAGGGGAATACGTCCATTCAGATCCTCACAGTCAGCCTTTTTAAAAGAGCTATGATGCCCAGGCTTGAGAAGGGGTAACCCCTGCAAACAGGGGGAAATAGCCTTGTAGCTGAAGAGGGAAAGAATTGTCGCAAACTATCCAATGGCTGCCAGCAGGTGGAAAAACAGGGACACTGCCAGGAAGAGTCGGAGACAGACTGGACACTGATGCCTTTTCATCTCTGAAGATGGTCAGGTGGGAAGGGCACTTTCAAAGTCATAACCAGTTACTTTTACGAGACAAAGCCTACTGAATTTCTGGAAGCACTTTTGTTCAGCTGAGCTGGAACATATCTTTCAGAGACTGAAACAGATAATCCTAAAGTTTTTAACTAATCAGGACATGTGGTTATCAGGAATGACCACATATTTAAGACAATTATTCTGAAGATTTTAAAGTCTATTCTACTTGTTTTGAGTCTGAATTTGACTTAACTGCAGCTATGCCTTTGTCTGATGTATTAAGGAGCCCTCTACTGTCAGAAATCTTCTCCCCATGCTTGGATTAATAAACTTTGCTGGTCTGGCTAACAGGTGGTAAATTTTTGACACCCAGAATAGAGTTAGAGGAAATGGGGACATGAGTAATGGAATTTGAAGTGAGAGGTGAGGAGGTACTGGTGGTAGAAGAAGTGGGTGAATAGAGAAGAGAAACAGTATGCAGATTGGGTTTCTTTTTGTACTTGAATATATAGGCAGAAATGAAAGAAATATGTGGCTAAAGTCAAAGATCCAGTCATAAAGAGGGAAAGAGATGGGAACAAAGGAGAAAACATCTTGAGAATACACACAGAAAGTAATGTGAAAAGAGGAGTATCATAAAGCTATTAAAGACAGGAAAAAGAAACAAATTTAGTCTGTAGCGGTCAATAAGGTCAAAACAAATGGTAAAATATCAGAAGATGTTAAGAATGTAACAAAAAGTAGCAATAATTCACCTTGGATTAGGGCTTCTCAAACAGCGGGTACTTTCCCATCTCACAGGAGGCCAGCGGGCTTAGCTCATTATGGCATTGAAAACACACTACTTAATCTGAAGGTTAGAGAGGGGTTGGTACAGTTTTGAAAGGTCTGAACACATTCAAACTTTGTGAAAAAGACTGGCCAAATTTTCTGCCCAAGGCCTCTCTGTGCTCAGGATTAAAACTCCAATGTTCAGGGCATAACGAAAGGGAGGCCTAATTAGGCAAGAGAAAGCTCTTCTCTCACACATAGCTTTTGCTTCTTTTTTTTTTCCCTACCAACAAAGGAACAAAGAATAGGGTAACACTTTATTACGGTAAGTGTACTGTTCGTTTTCTCCAGTTGTTTCTCTTCCAGCCCTCTCCAGAGCAGCACCTTTCTTTGCTCTGGTGGCTGGAGCACCACAGAATGGAATCATTCCTCACCCGCTGCCCACTCATGGTGCAGCCTGGAACAGGTCACTTAGCCCCTGGCTTCAAATTACTCCAGCCAACTCTAAAACCAGCTGGTGGTTTCCTTTCTCAGGGGCAGCTGAGAAGATGGCATCAGCATGGCCTGTGAAATGCTTGCAAAATAATTAGGTTCAATTAGCAAGGTTGTCTCTGGATTTCACACAGTTCAGTGTGAAGAATTCTTGCATCTTCAAATATTGTAGCATTTCTCTCCTGTCCTCCTTCACCTGTGAAATATCTCTGGTAATGCTTATTATTGAGTGTGAGTGTAATGAGGGTTTCATGCTTGGAAGATATTAATGTTTTCCTCTTAAAACTTGATAAATCCTCTGGCCAAGATAAAAGTCTGGTTAGTTTTTATTAAGAAAGAAAAAATATTTTTCTCAAGGACATTGATTTGCATGTGAAAACGCATGACTGGTCCCAACCAATCTGGCAAAATAGAGTAAGAGAAATGATGATTTCAAAACTGGCCATTGTAGGCCAAGCACTGAAATGGGGCCAGTCTGGATCATTCAGACTCACTTGTATAACAATAACATCCTTTTAAAAATATCTAAAAAAAAAGCGCCATCCTTTCAAACTGGTTTTGTGAGGTTGACTTGTCTCTGATGCGAACAAAGTGCATGTAAGGAAATGCCATGACACTCACCGCTTGAAAGAAACACATATCTGGATATTCTTGTTGATGGATGGATTACTGAGTGTCGTACCCCAAATTCTTTTTTTAAAAAGCTATCCTGTTGCATCTGTGCAAGCAAAGAAAAAATATTCGAAAGGGCAAAAACCCAAAAACTGTTAGAAACATGAAAGTCCTTTCTAAAGCCATTTCTCCTTGTCACTGGTATGAGAAGAATTTTCATTCTCTTTAAGGCTATTTAAAACATACTTTGGGGCTAAAATGACAGAGAAGGCAATCCAATGCATTCTCAGCCCTGAAACCACAATCAGTTACAGATCCTTGTTGCCACATCGCATCCAGTGAGATAGCTTACTGGAAGAACTGGTCAAAAAACCTCAATATTGATTGAGGAAAAAAAAGTAAAGTAACAAAAATTTGAATGTTCTCTTTCTCCTTCCTCTCATTCTTTTTTCAAAGGAGAAAAAAAAATGCAAAACACTGGTTTTTATTGTTTAATTAAATTAAATCCCCATTTTCAGTGATTTTGCTTTCTGTGAATTTTAGTTCTTGTTTTTTACATGAGATGAAATACCAGGAAACTGGGCAGGCCGTTAAAATTTTCATTAATTGTTTTGTTTTGATTTGGTTTGGTTTTGGTATGAAAGATTATTCTCTCAGTTTCTGCTGCCCTCCTGTCTCTCTTTTCCATATTCCTGCACACTCCTGGCTGACTCTGAATGGCTCTTAACTGTTCACTTATTAAAGAGAACAAGTGTGGTTCCATAACTTCATTGATTTAAGTTGAGATCATGGTAGGGATGACTCTGGATTCTGGAAATTATACCAATCCTTGAAGATATTCTTTGGAAAGCAAGTAGGGAATATTATAGCATCTCTTCTAACCAGGATGAATATCACTGCAGTCAGCAGTAGGTGTCACAAGCTGTATGGGTACATCAGGGATCTGACACGAGAACACTTGTGTTCATAATGTTTCTGTCACTTACCCAATGAACAATTTCTGACTTATCTATTTTGGCCTGTTTTCTATGTCAGCATAACTTGGTACAGGTGATAAACCTAAATTTCTAACATTTTTCTGACAGACTACTTGAGGAGTTATCTATATGTATGGCACTAGTATTTGAGGTCATTCCTGTTGGAAGGCCAACACACCACTGATTTTTTTTCATTGCTAATATTTATCTCCATGAAAGCATGATTTTTTTCAAAGCACTGAATAATGCTGAAATTAGTATTCTCTGTAATGATGGAATTAAACCCCATAATTTTAGAATAGATGTTGATACAGCATTGTTGTCCACCTGTAGCATCTTTCCTATTAAGCCAAGTGAAATGGCAGTAGCATTAAGGAAGAAAACTTAAGTGGGTGTTATTGACCAGATGGATGCAGCTGTTCTGTTACATTCCCACCATTTTGCATTTGAGCTGTTTATTTTCACTCTCTGGCTGTCAGTCATCACATGAATTACCACTGAGAGACTCTGTCTCTACTGCAAGATCTATAGTCATGGGTCCACAAGTCTGCTGGAGTGTCTGTGCTCTTTAGTTCTGTCTTCTCTGGTGTTTCGCCTCTCCAGGTAGGGCTCTGCAGATTGGCATCACAGTTTACTCTACTTCCAAGAAGTGCCAGACAAAAGTGAGGCAGAAATTTGTCCCAGTAGGATTAGAGGAAGCATTGAGTGATTTGACCCAGTCAACAACTGTCAGGAAGCATTGCTGCTTGAGGAAAAGTAAATGCCTCATTATTGCTGCTAGACAGATGCACCTCAATAAAACACCTGGAAGTGGTCCACAGACCACAGACAGAACGTCACTGAGGTTGATTTTTTTTTTCCTTTTAAATGGGGAGAGATAGCAGACCTTGTATTTTTAGACATAAATTGTTCATCAGCAGGGGTGAGGAAGCAATCTATTGCAGTTGAGTCTCATGCAGAAACCAAGTGTGTTATAAGGTTGTGTCCCTTTCATCAGATGTGGACTGCGGTAGGGGGAAGGACATCAGACTGCCTGGGCCATCACTTTGAGCTCGCAGGGCACATGTGACTTGTGGCGAGGCTGAAAGTGAGTGAGGTAACCACAGAGTAAGCTGCTAATGATGTGGATTGTGGGAAGCACTGCTGATAGGAAGCAGACAGTTGGATTGATTAGGTCAGCCCCAGGGACTAGTTGTTTTTCTTTCGCCATCCTGGGGTGAAGTTAAACCTGCCATTGGTAGTAATGAACAGCTAATACAGATCAGACTCTGCCAAAATAACAACAGTGGCATCAGGAGCAGAAAGTTTTGCAGATTTGTCTGTGTGTGCACTTGCTACTGGTGTTCCTGGTGGGTGGCTGAATCATCCTGATGGCATTCAACAGGAACCAGCTGCTGAGAATATTAAAATGCAAGCATTTATTCCTCTAGAGAGACAGTAGCATCTGCAAAGTTTTCCTGTCTTGATAGTACAGATAATCCCATGGAGTATTCTCTAGTAGTTTTTAACTCTCAATTCATTTATACATGTATTTTAAAGCTGTAAGTGCTTTGTGTCTGCACAGAAAGGAGACCCTAGTTTTAGATCTGAGGCCACAACTGTCCTAGGCAGGTAGTTTGCAGCCCTATGCTCAGGCTGAGGTACCTTACATGGGAAAAAAGAAGCTGGACTTTGCCTCCTCCCCCTCCCACCTTTTTTCTTCACCCTCATCTTGTCAGGAAGAACTACCTTGGGGGCTGGTAATTCACAGAGAAAGAATCCTTGGCTATGATTCTGTAACTTCCATATCAGGGTAAGCTCTGTCTTGAAATTTATATTAGCAACAATTTTAAGAAATTATGAAAAAAGTGAAAAAGCAATTTAAAAATGGCCTGATAGAGTAGGATGTTCAACATACCCATTATTGTTTGTCTTCATTGTTCCCCGAGAGGAACATGTCACTTCTCAAGCCTGTAAGCAACACTCCCCAGACCAAAACTGTTCAGGGATACCTGTGGAAAGGAAACTGGGCCCTAGAAGCTTTGAGTAACCCATCAAAACCAGGGAGCACTCAGCACCCATCAGAGGCTGGCCCTTAGTCTGACATGGTCCTAACAACAAAGGTCATAACCATCACAAGTGAGGGAAGAGAAAAAGCAGATAGTAGTAACAGTGGGGGGGGGGGGGGGGGAAATGGCAATTTCTTCTTTTTAGTCTTTGCTTAGCTCTGCATATCTCTGCTGCTTTCCTTAGAATATGTTCTCATGCAAATAGCGTGTGATTTCACATACTAACAGTGTTTACAGGATGGGAAGGGCAGAGATTCTGCACATGGCATATGATGTGAGTAAAGGGGCAGGATTGTTTTATGGAGAAAGATAAACCGAGTTCTTTAGCAGTGTGACTATAATGTTGGCACAGAGAGAAGAAACAAGCTGTAGGCAGCCAGAGCTGTATAGCAAAAGAAAGGGTGAGGTTTATGATTTAATTTTAAAAGGAGCATAACTTGGTGCACTCGTCACAGTAGCGTTTTATTAAGGTATTTTATCCATATCTAAATAGCCTTGTTTAAAATGTCTGCCTAATACCTCATGGCTGTGAATAGTTTGGCTGTTTTTCTAAGCCTGAATATTAGTACATGGTGTTAAAAGAACAAACTCGCCCAAGGCAGCAAACCTCCATTCCTGCTTCCACCTTTTGTCATTTCTAGTCATCCTCAGAGCCTGTCAGGGCTTTGGGTTTTGACAGAAACTTACAGACAGAAGAGGGACCACAAACACCACTCTACAAAGTTTATTGATAGCCTCTCTCATGATGTGACAGGCCAAGGAAAGCTGTTGCAGGAGAGGTGACAGCAGTGGAAGCACTTTATAGCCCTTCCTGATTTCAGCTTCTCCTTGGAAAGAGCTGTTGAAACCTCTTAGCGGTGTTAGACATATAGTTTAATCTCAGTAAGACATCACAGTGATGATGCATACATCAAAGACTCTGTTGTGTTTTCCCCTTTTTATGTGAGTTATGTTTGCTCATTTGTTAAAAAAAATAGCATAATGATTTCAATTTTAAGAGGCTTAAGCCCAAAGCTTTGGAAAGTCTTAACAAAGAATGATTTAATGAACTGGCTATTGTGTTTATTGTTGTGCTCAGCTACTTAAGTATGTCATAGGCTCTGCAATACAAACAATTAATGGTCAAGCTTCTGAGCTCAAGTGCTACGGTCTTCTGCCTTCAGAAAAGGAGTAGCAGCATTTGAGGTCTGCTCCCACTTAAGCAGTAGTGCAGTAAAAATCCAGTGGATTAAGACTAAATGCCTTGGGGTTGGATTTGTTGTTTGTTTGTTGGTACAACACAATAAAGTAGAACTTAATCCTGAATAAGAGCAGCACTGGAAAATTTCAGGAACATACTGAATAATACTTAAACATTTTCATCCCAACATTTCCTCTAAGGATGCATCTCTCTTTAAAAAGTCATAGGGAAGAAAAGACTCTTGAGCTTTGTCTTGGATAATGCTGTGGGTGTGAGTGAGCTTTGCCCTGAGAAGATAATGCCCACCAAATTTAGGAATGGTTGATCTGCACTGAAAACCCTGCTGTTAGACCATGGGACATCATATGGCTCCTAGTGCAGCTCAGCTGACAGTATGATGTTGGTACCCATCCTGAAAGCCACACAGGATGTATCCTAACAAATCCTGGGGACTTTGGTTCTCCAGTGAAGTACAGGCTATGAATAATCTTTAAAAATTATCAAATCACCCTTTTTTGCTGAAAAGATTTTTGCTTTTCAGTTTTATGATTTCTGTCATGTCAGCTAACTGCTGTTCCAAGTAAAGGCAGAGGAAGTGTCATTTTAATGCTGCTGTATTTTGTCACGGGTATTTCACATCTTCTATTTTCACTGCTTATCTGCACTTTGTATTTATCACTGCAAAATGATAATGAGAAGGTGGGGGTTAAAGAAAGTAATGAATTTTTAGAGCTGTTTATTGTCCTCAGACAGCATGATCCTCTAGGGCAATACCTCCCCCACCTAGTCTAAGCAGGCAGAAAAGAGGCATTTGGACACAAATTCAGCCACTAAGAATGAAGTCAAAGCTCAGAACTATCATAAAAAATTCCATCCTGAGAAGATAGGAAAGGCTGAGGCTGCCAGTGGAGCAACTGAGTATCTACAGAGCTATGACTTGGTTTTCCCTTTGCCATCCCATGGCTAAAATCAAGCTATGTCTCTGAGTTATTTACCTCTCTGGCCACAGGAAAATGGCAAACTTAAAAATCCCATCAGTGCTGTCCATGTAGCAAGAACTGCCCCTTTTTCACCTCTTAATATTGTCACATCTGAGTAGCAAACTACACTAACTCTCTAATAACTATTATAACAATGGTTACTGCTGCATTATATTTTATTAGCAATGCTTTTCCTAATAAATTTGGATCAGGCCTTCTATCATTCTCCAGCCCAGTCCCATGAATGAATGCTTCCCCTGACAGCTACCTGTTCAGTCAGCCCTGTACTGTGGTAAATAAACATTCTACCAGCATAAGGTGTCCCACCAACTCCCCTCTTCATCTCTAGTCTGTTTACATTCAGTGTAATTCTTTGACTCAAACCATCTCACTCACAAAACTCCATCTCTTAACCTTTTATTATTCAGTTCTCACTCTGTGGGTGAAAGGAATAAACAGCAGTTGCTGGAACCCAGCGGCTGAAACAGTTGAGAGTTCATATTTCTTTAGAGGCAGAATCTGTGAGGATTTTTGCTCCAAACTCTTTTTTTTTTTTTTTTTTCTTCTTGAAGATTAGGAAAGAGTGTCACACATGTGTGCCCTGGCATGGTAACTCTTTGCCACCTGAAACAGTAGTTGTTCATACTGACAACTAAGAGAAAACACAAATTCAGCAAATATACCAGGGCCACCAAAGAAGGGCTGCTGTAGCCCACAGACTTTCTTGCAGCCAGTTGACATTATCTGGATTTTCTTAAAATTCCTGGATAGTTTAAGCCCTGAGACAACTATTCACATAGCACTGGTTTTACAGCATCTTTCCAAACATCAATAAGGTATCCTCTGCTTCCATTGTATTTACTGGGAGAAAAAGACAAAGATGTGGCTGGAAGAAGAATATAGCTCTTTAGTTTATGGAGCTACATTGTCTTTGTGCCTTAGAAAAATATAACATTTTCTTGCATTTTAAGAGAGGTGAAATAAAGCGTGAAGATAAACACTTTATACCCTTAAGCTTATATTTCAAAAGTGACTTCTAAAATTGTGAGTACTATGTTTAGAAATGTGGAATTCTGGAGCAAGTGAAATTTTATTCTAGGCTCATGAGGAGTTTTATTTCAAATCAATTTCTTTGTCCAAAACCTGGTTGGGAGCAAGTATGTGAAATTTAGCATATCAGATTGTGAAAGTCCAGCAAGACTACACAAG
The DNA here is from genome assembly GCF_023055355.1 of Agelaius tricolor. Lineage (NCBI taxonomy): Eukaryota > Metazoa > Chordata > Aves > Passeriformes > Icteridae > Agelaius > Agelaius tricolor. The sequence goes on from NW_027269269.1 coordinate 26,796,605, forward strand.
GCAAATAGGGGTGGATAAGATACCAGGATACAATACTGTGTTCTTCATTAGAGATGTTGGTGAAATCTGAGTGAGCCTTCCCCATGGTTTAGTAGAAAGTTAAAGAATCCAAGGGACACAGAATATCTTTTGGCTTCTTGAGGTCTCTGATGTTGAAATACACACAACAGTGTGAAGAATGAAGAACAAGTCAAAAGGAACATTTCTGCTCCCATAATTTCTCTAAAAAAGCCACTTTTGTATAGTAACTTCTCCATTAGCTCTCAGTTCCAGCTATAAACTACAGGGATAGACATTCATTCAAAGATGAAGAAGCCTTCATTATTTTTAGAAAGTTCATCATAGCACATTTACTTGTACGCTGCAAAGTATTTTCACAATTTAAACCTAAGGAGTTGTCAAAATAAATGAACAAAGTATGCTCTGTGACACTTTATGTATTTATATTTTGAATTGTCTGTTGAACTGCTTGTTAATTTGAAAAATTCAGTTATTTGTGATAGGTCAGCATCCTTGCTGTTCCCCTTGAATTAGCAAGATCATGTTCTTTTCCTGACTAGCTGTGCTCCTAACAGCAAACACATTCACTGAGACAGTTCTGTTTGGGCTGGGAGATCCATGGCTGCCTCAGTTAATCCAAAGGATTATTCCATGACAGATTATCCTAAACGAAGGTTTTCCCAAAGCGCCTGCTTTCTGAAAGGTCACATCACTTCAGAGTCAAGCCACGTTTCAGCGCTCGCAGGAGGAATTCCAGAGGGAAGGGACGGAGGTGGCAGAACTGGGTGCCATGTGGTAGGCATGTCAGCGCGGGGAACGGCATGCCACACACCTGCTTGGGGCTCTGCTGTGCCACAAGTTAACATTTTGATGAGCAATTTCCATTCTGTTGTTTTCTCTCAACACATGGGGTTCAAAAAACAGTTAAAAGAAAACTGTACCCATTTGCTCATCTCAAAAGCCTGTGATTTCAGAAGAGTCTGCCAGATTAATTTTCACATATAGAGTATTTCAGAGTTGAAATGCACAGAGGAATACAGTTTATCTTTTGAAATTGTAGTGTGATGGCCAGAGAAGAATAGGTGTGTATTGCTCAAACTTCATGGAACGACACTGACTGATGGTTATAATTGTTTAAAAAAAAATCTATTGTGTAATCACAACCTTCAGAGATTTTTCAAGTCTATGTTAATAATCATGAATACTTGCCTCTCTAGGAAGGGGTTTTTAGTTGCTATATAAAAAAAACTACAGACATGCAACAATTATTTTTCTGACTGCACATCTGTGAAGAACCTGCTTTCTTTAATAACTGTATTTGAACTAGTTTTCCTTTAAACTTGCACTTGGATGATAGAATAAAATCTATTAGTCTGCGACATTAAAACCCTTCATTTTTGTCCATATTATCTCCATAAAACCCTATTGGGTGTGGGCAGACAGGAGGGCAGGGAGGGGAAATATCTGCAGAATTCCATTGGCGTTGCTGCAGAAAGGATGCAGGTCTCACGGAGCACTCTTACTCAGACTTTATATTTTCGTCAGAAATAGGCTAGACCTTTGCTAATTTACCCTGAGCAGTAGCTGTCATGCAGTTGAGGAAAGACTGTATTTTGTATTTTCTGGTTAAACCTCTAATCTGATATTCATATAGCAAATTTGGTTGTAAATTTTGGCTACTGAAAATTTTCTGGCTTGCAGTAGGCCTGTGTCTGTGTAATTGGAAGACAGAAGAGATTCTCTCACTATAATCTGATGCTTATCTCCATCTTCCTTAAGGCAGGAGAACAGCCAAGGGATTTAGCATCTTCCTTGTTTTCTTGCGACCTACTGAGATTAACTATGGTTAGAAGCTCTACTTCATGCATTTTGTAGCAGGATGTCCAGGTAGCTGCTAGATACCTTTTGTTGCTGAAGTCTGAAGCATTAAATTATTCAATAACCCCTTGTTGTCTTCCAGGAGAGTATAAGCTTGTAAAAAGCAATATGATCAACACAAAAGTCATCCTCTGACATGCCCTTGCACCCATAGATCATGTTCATGCAGTTGCTTGTAGAGCAGTTTTATAGGTTTCTCAGTAACCTTTTACAGAGTTAATTTCACTGGTCCCTTTCAAGGGGTCCACTTGATTATATACCAGTAAAAAGAGATGGCATTTGAGAATGGTTGATATGCTCACAATTTTTGTAAGCAGAGACCTTGATGAGTTCCTCCACAGTCAGTCTCCTTGGGCTAAAATTTCAACGTATTACATGGGGATTTAGCCACTCATTTCCCATAAACATCAATGGGAGTCATGTGGCTAAATCCCTGTGCAACACATTGAGAATGTATTCCCTTATGTTTAAACTCATTTTGATGCAGATGCTTTCTTCTGCAGGAAACAAGCGAAACATAGAAGCCATTTATTTCTTTCATTTGTCTGCCCCAGTTCTCCAAACTCCCAAATTACCTTCTCTTCTGCCTAGGTACCACAATATCTCACAGGAGTTGCTGAATCTGTGTGTGACACCAAGTTGGAGGCCAAGCTTCAAGACATTAGGACAATGGATGCTAATTGGTATTTATTACCTACTCATGTGTGGGGAAAATTGGACAGATGACAGGCTGTCCTTTCACCCATGAGAACGAGATTTTTCATTTCTCTCAGTCCTCCATCACCTGCTGTATCACATATTAAAGGAGAGCCCACATGCTGTTTTTAACTAGTGGTCTCTAACGATGAGCTGCAGTGAAGGATCATTGCTTGGCTCTTGTGTGCTTTGTGATACTCTCCCAGAAGGTTCAGGGATCTGCTATGAACACTATATGGAGACTCTACTAACTTCCTTAGTCAGGAAGAGGGTCTTTTAGACTAATTATTGGAGGGAGGGGAAATGAAAGGCTATCAGGATGTAGGCACAAATGTGAATATAGTATTTCAAAATCACTGGGCATGATTTTCAGTAATGGCATATGTGTGTTAAGATGCAATTTTGTGCCTGGAAAGAATTGTGTTCATTATAAATGGCAGGTGCTTTTAAAGCATTTAAATATTGCATTTTCTATTTCCACCTGCACACCAGGTAACTGGGTATTAATATGCTACTAGTTGAGCCCATGATTCATTGCAGGTGCAGTGCTTGGGAAATCAAGGATTGCATTGAGGTCCTGATGAAAATCATGCCCTCAGGCACATCTGAGCTCCATTTTGATCAACAAGCCAAAAATAAGACTTTTATTTCAATTACAGTTCGTCTGATTTTGAACTTAATGATGCAACTTGAAGTCTATTGGCTTAGCTCCTGAGACCCAGGAAGGAGGATGTCTGGGACCTTGCCTATTCAGTGGAATAGAGGTTCCCATTAAATTCACTCTGATCTCATTACATGTCTTTTATTTGGTCAGAAGCTCTATTTTTGCTCTTCCTGGCCTTATTGAATCTGTTGTTGATTCATTGTGCAGACTTGGTATTAATGAAAAAGACTGCCTCACTCAGGTCTCTCTGGAGGGTGAGATTTTCCATAGCCCTGTGTCTGTAGCACACGTTGGAAGCACAGACTCTGATGGGTTGCCTTGTGAAACTAGATTCGAGCAGAGCTTTATTAATAGGCTGATGAGATGTATCAGCCTGGCGAGGCTGCCTGCCTCCATAATGAGCGAGGGCTGCATTTTACTTCACTTAACGAAGAGAAAAATCCTCAGCAATGCCTTTTCTGTACCCCTGCTATCCCTGCTCCACATTCCACTTTCAAAGACCGCTTTAAAGGTCTCTATTATTCCAGCTGCCTTTAGGTGTCACTAGAAGCTTTGGGTTCCTCCTGTTCCTCCATGCCTTTGTGTGCTGAGCCCTGCCCTGCCATTCAATTGCCCCAGCAGCTTGGGGGTCCCCTGGTTACCCCCAGCGACTGCTTCCCTTGTTTTGTGGTTACAATGCTTGTCCACGCGAGTTGCACAACATTAGGTTGAATGAAAATGAAAGTAATTCATTTTGGTAGCTTTTCTCATTTCCAGCAAAGCTGGATGTCAGAGGCTGCCCCTGCATTATTGAATTGGAAACTCTGCCACAGGAGAGGATGATCGTCCTACAGTATGTTGTAGGCTGAAGAGATGCATTTTCAGCTTGCGTAACAGTGGAAGGGCTGACTTCTGTCCTGCTTTTGTCAGCCATTGTCAAGACATCCTAGCTTCTTCTGCTACTAAATTTCAGGAACTGTTAATCTGGTCTTTTCTGTTTCAAGATGGATATGAAAATTTTTGAGTGGGCCAAATACTTTCTTGGCCTTCTGATGAAGCTTAGGTCGCTCATATGGTAAATCATTATTTTGGAGACTATATTCCGCCTTTGCTGGGAATTAAGAGTGGTGTTCTAATAGCTTCCTTCCATCTGGAACAGTCATAAACCAGATGGATAAGGGATTGGCACCACTTATTTTGAGTCTTTACCCAATTCACCCTGTGTAAAGGGACCTTGCAATATTTCCCAGACAATTGTTGCATGTATCCAGAATCACAAGTGAAAAATATCAGGATCAGATGTGTGGGTTGCCTCTTGGGAAAAGGTTTGAAGCGAGAGCAATAAAAGTTATAGCTTTCTTTAGTGATGTTATATTGGAGTCCATGATTAGGAGCCATACATAAGATTTTTTTGTATCTAAGTATTATTTGAAAAAGTAGTAATCTAGTTTCAATTCCAAAGCTTATAGCACCTTGGGTTAAGCCATAACAATGCAGAATTTGTATATGATACAGAACGAGAAGAGATAAGTTTTCAAGGACGTTGTGTATAAAGAGGCTGGCATCTTCTCCTACCAGATTCATTGTCCTCATCCGTGTTTTCATGAAAATGAATTCATCACACTGCATTTCAGTACATTCCTTTAATATGATTTAGTAAGAATGGAAATATCGCCAGAAACTAGAAGTTGCACCTAAATTTATTTATTTATTTTGTTAAATTAGAAATATTATTGTTTTCATTAGTGAATGGCTGGAAGGAAGAAGTCAAGTGGTTGTGCAAATAGCATTTATTATGGAGAGGGTTTTCATTTATGATATGCCTTTTAAGAACTGCTCTTTGGCCCAGGCCACTCTGCAGTGTTCAAGAATTGCTTCAAGAATACTTCTGATGTTTCTGAATACCAGAACAGATTCATAGTGGTAGCCTATTTTATTTTGGCTTAAAGAAAAGAAAGGAAGGAAAGAAAGATAATACAAGAAAGATCATAAAACTCAGGTGACAAAATTGAAAGGTTCACAAAGACTTCTTACACATACCAGAGACATGGTATTGCAAAGTGCAAGAAGGAAAGCAGAAAGGTGAGTGTGCTTAAATGGGCAAAAGTGGGAGAGGTTGTTTAAGTCAAAAAAGCACTTTTCACTGAGCTCAAGTCTAGGACAAGGAGATCCTTAAGAAAAGTTTATGAATCTCCGATAAAAGTTACAGAGAAAAGGGTACAATGGTACAGTGTTTGGAAAAGCAAAAAGCAATCCCATAAAAAGAAAAGGTTCTGTGCTTTAACTTGAGTTTGAAGGGGAATAGATGGGGACATGATCAAAGAAAAGAAGAAGGATATAAGAACAGGAATACTAAAGCATTGTAAAGAATTTATTTTCATTTGTCATCATTGTTTGTATTGAAGACCTTTATGATTTTCAGCCACTTAAGAGTCTTTGTGGACACCTTCCACAGAGGATGTAGTGGCATATTGTCTAGGATCATGTTGTGTATAAATCCTAGAGCATGCAGGAAGCCGGGATGAGTGGTGTTGGTGCTGCTAACAAAAACAAAAAAAAACAAAACAAACAAAAAACCCAAAACAAAACAAAACAAAAACAAAAACAAACAAACCAAAACAAAACAAAACAAAAACCAAAACAAAACCAAACACCTCCAAACAAACAAACCAAATAACACAATCTGTTCTGAAAGTTAGACAGGGAAACAAGGAGATTCAAAAATTGCTCAATTACTTTGAAAAACCAAGCGATTATCTTATGAATTAATTTGGCAGACCCTGTTTCAGTGGTTTATAAATTGTTTACCATTACAGTTAAAACCATAAACATTTTTTTGTAGGCTGGTTAGTCTTTAATGACTCTTTCCACGTGGCTGGAAAAATCTGTCCATGCCTGAGTGCCTCAATGCCTGAGTGCCTCCTGTGCTGAACAGCCCATCCCTCTGGTCCCAGGTGCCATCTCTGTGCATGGGCACCTTTTGAAGCAGTAAATGCCAGGAGGTTCTGTCGCTTCCTGCTACCAGCTCAATGCTGGTCTGTGAAGCAGTAATTGGCAGCCAATGTTGTGTGTTGCATCCAGGATCCATTTCCCAGGATATCCATGAGGATAGAAGAGATGGGGCAAATGTTATCACTACAGAAGTTAAAAATTCATTCCAGTCTGTCTTTGTGGTTTCACGATAAGGAGTGTATTAGAAGAGCCAGTTCCTTTTAGCAGTTTCTCCCTGAAATGTGCTGGAATGAGAAGTGTTCAGATAAATCCTTTGTGCTAGCACCTCTCTCTCTTCATCTTCTGCCATTCCCAAATTGCAAATTTGTCTCAAGAAAGATGCTAAATTGAGGTAGTGGGTCAAGAAATGTGTTTCTTGGAGCAACTTGATACAAAACACTTAATATACAGCTGCGCCTCTTGTTATAAAATCAAATCAAACTGAACTATAACAAAAACTCAAAGAGAACAAAAGCATCAAAGTAATAAGCAGAAATATATTGGCACTCAACATTAGCTCACATGGCCCTCATGATATGGAAATACCCAAATTAACCAGGTATTTGAAAACTGAAGACAAGAGCACAACCTGTTAACAGCAGTAGTCCAGTTTCCCTAGTGCCATGTTTTTAACATGTACCAGTACAAACCAGGGAGTAAAATTTAGACTTGCGTCGAGGTTTTGCTGCTAACTCCTTAAAGCTGTGCTGGATGAATGCCAAAAACTCTGTTCAAACATGGGACCAACGGGAAATTAAAAGCTTTTCTCTCTTAAAATGCCAGAGATATAGAAGTTACACATCCAGTACTGTGGTTCTCAACTTCCTGAAGGCATATAGGCTGTTTTTCCATTATTTATTCCAATCAGTATCAAAGTTACAGTAGTCTGGTGACAGTCTTGCCTTTTGCCATTTTGTTTCAATTTATCTCTAAGTCATCTCTTGCTAGAAACTAGAAAAATTGTTAACAAAAGGCCAGTTTCACTGATGTCAGTGAGAGTACCAAAATAATAGAATCTTGTGAGGATTAGGCTTCAGTGTTCATACCAGTTGGAAATAGGTTGGGATCCCATTCAAATGTCAGATGGTGGTGGCAGCTAGTGCTGCTTGATTTTGAAACCTGACATCTTCTGCCCTGCCTGTGTTAGAGGCAATTCTGTGGCCCCAGAGCACAGCTTTCAGGGCTAGTGTCTCATTCCAGCACCAGTTCCAGATGATGATGCACAAAAAAAGGGTAGTTTTCTGTCTTCAGTGCAAAGGAACAGCACAGAAACACAGTCTTGCAGAATGACATCTTTAGTTAAGAGGAACAAAAGGCTGAGCTGGGAAGGTCACTGTTTTGTCTTTTCTTGCTTATGCTTGCCTGATTTCTAACTTTAGAATTAATATGAAACATATCTCCTTTGGCTCATCTGTTTTCTGTGACTATTTGTATTATCTGTAAAAAATTGTTAATGCCTTACAAAACGCTTTCATAGCTCACCATGATGATGGAGTATGTTGGAAATAGGGATCTTAAAATATGGATTACTAATGTGATCATTTGCCCCAGCTACAACCTTTCTAGATAATCTCTAATATAACAGGCTTTAAAAAATAGAGCATGTGATAACAGGAGCTGCTTATTTGCTCCATAGCAGAGCTATGAAGAGCTCTGTATTTTCACTTTGCAAACCTTGGCAAAGATATAATACTGTATATGCCAATTTTTTTTTTTAAATTATGGAATTTTGCTTTCATGCCCAGGATTAAAACTGCCTAAGGTACCACCAATAGAAAACTTGACAGTAGGGGAGTACCCCAGGAGCTTTGTATGCTATTTTTTGATAGAAAGACTTTAGACATTAACAGATATTATTACATTAGGAAAAGAGTTTTCTGGACTTTTTGCTCTGAGAACTACAAAAAGAAGTGTCTGACATTAAATAGAACAATAAAATACCTTCCCGAAGTGTATCATGATTTGACAAATCTCAGCTGAAAGTAAATGAGATAGCTCATGCCAATACCCTGACAAAAATGGAGGAGAGATGTTAGAATAAAAAATGTATAACCTAGGTTAGTAATTGCTCTTTCTGTTTTTAAAAAAATTGAAAAGACAATTTAGCAAACCCTGCATCATTCAGTGATAGCTTACTTAATAGATTGACACAGAAGTTTTCCAAAATTCTCTCAATTTTACAAAACACCAGTTCATTGCTGCGACCTGGAATGAAACTGTTTACAGCTCTGTGCTAAGTAGAAAGTTCAAATCAATTCTTGTCCATTAGAGTTAGGCATAACTGATGAAATATCCCCAGAGGAGTATTGTAAATGTATCAAGATGTCCTCCCCCATTACAGAAATGGGGAGGCATGGTGAATTACTTACCTTCTCTCTTACACTTAATGTCTCTGAAATGCTGCCAGGCAGAAAAGGCTTATCTTGTCTCACTGGGTTTAAGAGAGGTCTATGCTGTAGTCTGGGATACAGGGGAGGAAAAAAAAGGTAGTAGTGCTGAGGGCAGACCCATATTAGGCTTTATTCCTAGACAGGACCAAACAAAAAAAAAAAAATAGAGAGAAAATCTGCTCAATAACCAACAGCGGATTCAAAATACATGCAGGAAATATCTGATCCAAAAATCAGTACTAGGGATTTTTTAATAATGTAACTGGAATTTTTGTGCAGTGAGCTATATAATAAATTCACTCATTAAAATATACACTGAAATAGCATTGGGGCAGAACATACAAACAATAGAAACCAAGAAAACCATTCTTAAAGATGTCTCCAAATGCCAAGGCACAGTGTGCATGGTATTGAAAGTAGCTAGCATTCACAATTTCTTTCCATCAGGAAAAGAGCCTTCAGCATACTTTTCACTTGCTATGAATTTGGCTCTAGGATTGTACTTGAAGTTGTAAAGAAATTTGGGAAGTCTAGGTTCTTGCATCAGGAGGCCTTTTGTATAAGGCCTTTGCTAGGGGTGTAACGAAGTTTGGGGCTGCCAGACACACTTTACAATACCTGAACTGAGATGTTCCCAGTCTGCTCTTGCTGCTGACAAACAAGAGTGCTCAGTTATGGGGTCAGAGTGATCTCAGCTGCATGAGACAGTCTGCCACCAAGCAGAAAACAATAGAGCAGAGGGGAAAACACAACATAGTGAGACCTCTTGAAGACTGAATGGCAGAGAAGGGGGAAAAGGAGACACAGAACTGGAAACAGTCATGTTCCAAACTGGTCTGTGAAACTGATCTTGATGTAGCCAAAAGAGTTCAGGTTTATGAAAGACTCAATAAATATCCTGTGCCCTCTAAGCATTCAGAAGCAAATCAGAAATATGCAATTCCATAGCAAGAAGTCTGCATCTCCCTTTAACAGCCCCAGAAAATGCTGCCATAACAAACTATAGTCTATGCTGCCTACAGAAAAACTAGACTTGCTTTGCATGTTGCATGAAATTTTAATCAACTTTGCAATGAAGCAACGGGAGAAGATAGGGCCAGAAGTTTAAAAATATCGTGTGTAGTTTTTCTGGCTCCTGGGACTTGTAACACAGCACCTTCTACCGATCTCAGTTGCAACAAGTGGATGCAAAAGGAAAAGTAAAGGCAGAACAGGAATAATGGAAGTGGCTGGGAGGAAAAAAAAAGCAGTGTTCAAAGCAAAATATTTGTTAAGTAAAAGCACAGGACAAAATCTAATGAGAAATGGAAAAGCTTCAAGGTCAAATTTAATTATGTGGGAGGGCAGGAGGAAAAGGGTCTTCAGGGCCTTCAATCACAAAGTGGACAGTGAAGCTATTCCAAGAGTTAAATCATTAGCTTGGAATTGTAAAGCCTGATTTTCAGATTTTTGCTTATTGCTTTCTTCTGTGAGCCTGGCAAGTAACATCATCTCCAAGCCTTAGTTTCTAGCATGGAAGTTAGGAATGTCTGTACTTCAGTAACCTACAAGGACTTTATGAGACAAAATATTTTGAAGGTCATGTCTCAAAAAAGGTCTTCATGAAGGTGAAGATGAGGCTTCAGCTGTATGGCTCCCATAAGTATGTGAACCTTTCTTCTTCTAGAGAAGAAAGAAATATTGAAAATTCACATCACAAGTGAGACTTAACTTGAGAGCAGTGGAATGTAGATTTGGTTGTACAAAATGCTCTTCCATCATAAGAGAATGATGATAAGGTGTAAGGTGATGTCCAGCTCTCCTCCCAATCTCAGGCATTGTTTTCAAAGGATTTTACTTATATCAGAATGCATTAAACAGAAAATTGAATGTTGGAATCTAATGGATATTGAGGCATAAGTAAAATTCCCCTGATGTCAGTAGCATATGATCTTAGCACTGCTCATAAACAGAAGAAATCATTGTTGACAGGCTGGACTTTATGTTCTGTATTTTTCTCCCTAATTTTCCTTCCAAGCCATAGTGTCTAAGACAGGCTCTGTTAAGAATATCCACTGATGCATTAGCAGCACAAGGAAATGGTCTGATCACTCTACATAACTATAAAGAAACAGGTTTCATTTATGATGGATGCAGTGGTGTTGCTTCCCCTCAGCAGAAACCCTCCTGACTCCTCTGTCCAAAGCACCAGAGCCAGCTGCCTCTGCCCACCCCTCCCATACCCACTCTGGGAAGTGTTTTCCCCACAAACTGCTCTTTTTCATCCTGCTGAGGTCTTTGAGGGAAAACAGCTCTTTGAAATGCTCAGGGAGCATAGCACAAATGGGCCCCAAGGCTGCTTCTTACAAGGCCAAGGAATAATCATTTAAACTCCCTGCACTCCAAGATGTATTTCCCTGCTGACACTACTGTCACATACTGCTGTATACATCTTTGCTCTGGGAAGCGAGAGCTGTATATTGCTTTCAACAATCTCTAGTTCTCTCCCACTCCTTCTGGATTGAGAAGGCTCAAGGACCTGAAGTGGGATTGCCAGAAAACAACAAAGTGCAGCCACAGGTTACACTGAGTGATTAGTTGGAAGGCTTCTGTTCTCACTGCTGTGATATAGCTAGAGAATGTTTGACTCCTGGCATAACACATTTAAATTTTGGGAAATTTTCCTGGAAAGTAAGGTCTCTGATCAGTTAGTATTGTAATCTGCCCATATTAGTGTCAGAAAGCCTTAATCCCACCCTATTTCACTCTCTAACTCATGACATGCAATTCTTCGTGAAGTAAAACCATTTGCAAAAATATTAAGAGTTCCTTATTTTACCTTTTTATATTTTGAGTCTTTAATCTTAGGCCTGGCAAGATGCCACAAAATGGCATCCGTGCATACTTGTCCATATTCTATTTTATTCTGCCATATTTCTCTCCTAATGAACATTTTCAAAATGTTCAGGTGAAGATTTTTGTGATTCTGAGTACTTATGCATCATCTGGAATCTGTCCTCCTGCTTGAAAAGTTTGTCATTCATTTAAAAACAGGAAGTATATGACTTAGATGACCAGACTCATCATAAAAATAACAAATGGTAAAAAAAGACTCTTTCGTATATTGCCAAAGGGATATATACTATTTATCCAGACTGCTGAGCTCATGCAACTGAACAAAAACATCACTTGAAAAATAAAGACTCGGCTACCAAAAATAAAAAGGGGGTAAATTTTTCCATTCTGAATCAGTTGTACAGTCAACTCTACTAATCCTTCTTGACCAGCCTTGGAGATAGGGAACAGCTGTAAACATATGTCAGAATAATTGAATAATTGCATATATGGCTTTTCTGTACATAGCATTGCTATAAATAGCATTGCTGATCTCTAAGGACCTTACAAGCCACCTTTAACCCCATTCTGCATATCCTCATTGAAAATCAAAGGAATTGTATTCCTTCAATAGAGAATTCTTTTCTTTCTTTTCATCATGAATTGCAAAATTCACACCTTGTATTTGTCATTGCTCCCGGAATCAAAATTGCCACTAAGGCAATTTTGGACCATTTTAGTTTATGTCCTGTGATATTGGTAAGATATAAATAAGGAAAGAAAGAAGAAAAATTAATTAGGGAGCAGGAGAAGAGGTTGTTTTCTTTGTAAGCATTAAAACTTGAGATATTAGAAATTGTACTGTGGAAGAGAAACTTGTGAGTGAAGGCAGGAAAATCACTACCTCCTGTAGTTCTGTTTTGGGAGAGTGCTGTGGTAGGAATGGCAGGCATACTCATGATAAGATAGAGATGGTTTTGCTGATATGAGCTTGGGATACACATAATCTCCATTTCCAAGTGGTGCTGCTCAGCCCACATAAAAGAGGATGCAGGGAGAAGTTTTGGAGTCCTTGGAGTCCTTGGAGTCCTTGGAGTCCTGGAGTATACATACATACATACATACATACATACATACATACATATATAACAGAAAAGTGCTTTAGGTAAGCTTTGGGCATAATGGGTCTCTCTTCTATACTTGCAAAAGTAATTGACCTTATCCCTTCATCTTCAGCCAAATTCTTCAGGTATCACAAAAAAGACATCACAAAGCTCAGGGAGTGCTCGATGACTGTCAGATGCTTCCAAGTTGCATATGTCAGTGTAAATGTCATGTGTAAATATGTATACAAACATGCCTGTAAATATATATATGTAAAAAATAAATAGTTGCTTGCATATATGCATGCATGAATATGTATAACTGTTGAGGTTTGGTGGGTGTGTGTGCAGACATATATATATTATATATGTTAAATATGTGAGATATATTCATATAGTCACTAATTTCAGTCTAGTAACAGGGTCAAAAATAAGCTTGGCATGTCTGATTAAGAAACCTACTCTCTTTTCCAAAGCAGTGACATTGACCTTCTTCTAATGCAAAATAGAAATTGCACATGAGACAGAATTTTGGATAAAGACAGGACCTTAGGTTTCTGTGGTTCTAATGAAGAATATTATATCTGTAGCAGAGGAAAAACCTGTTTCCTTGTCTGGGAAGAAGCAGAAGTTGTTTGAAGGTGCATGGGTTGGAGAATTCTTTATCTAATTCTTAGGGGGAAGCCTTAGCCAGCAGGAGATGCTAATGTAGGACACTCAAATTACTCCTGGGAAAAATTAATTTAGAATACATGTATATGATTCATTACAGAGCTATTTCTTTTACATACATGACATATGGTGCTTTCTGAAACTTGGTCTGGTGAAGAGCTGAAAGTATCTGATTGAGAAAGGTGGTGGCTTTATAGACTCCATTCTAGGAGTTTTCAGCATTGGAAGCCATTAAAAAAAATCCTGAAATCTGCAGATCATCTTGGAGTGGCTGTGAACAACTTCTTTTGGGGAAAACAGTAATAATGGATACCATAGTCCACAGGTATTCAGGGACACCTGTCCTCCATCCTTTGGTCCTTGTATCATCTTGAAGCAGATGGGTTCTTACTGAGATCATGATGCAACAGAAGTTCTTGCTCATGTATTTCATCCAAACCTGCTCTAATCCACTGTGCTCCCTGTAGCCCTTGGAGATCATCTTCACTGGAAGGAGGAGTTGAGGGAGCTATAGTATTCGGGACTTTGTGATGAGTGTGAAAAGTCCCTTTCTGGGTGTTTGGGGGATAGACTTGGTGTATCCATGGGTCATCTCTGTGCTGTTATAAATAGGCTGCTGTAAACAAGAGGACAAATTACTCTGACTTGTTCCAGACAGCCATCCAGTACGTGCAGCTCAGCAGGCAGCTTTCTGAGTCACTGTATGCAAATGAAGCTTCCCGTGAGACTTTGCAATAAAATAGAAGAAAGCTTCTTGTTATTTCAGTAATCATGAGCCACTGAGCCAAATAAACTAAGGCTGCCCATAGAGCCACCCTTTACCTGGGGGAAGGACTGTCTGTGGCTCCTGCTTTCTCTTCCATCACTAAAGGCACTGGAATTCTCAGGAGTCACTGGGCCATCTTGATTTAGCCAACTTTTGTGTTTTGTTTGACAAGAAAATGACCTCTTAAAAATGAGCCCTATCCTGTGCAGTCAAAGGAAAACTTGACCACTTTTGAGTCGGAGTCACAGTCCAGATTGGCTGCTGCTGTGCTTTTCTTTCTGGATTCCTTAGCTACCAGAGTCCACTTGATGCTTAAACAGCCATTGAAAACAGTGCATGATGTCGTGGCTCTGAGCAAAAAACAGTCAGAAGAGTCTGAATAGACTGATCAGCACCAATAAAGAGTTCCAATCTGACTGAGTAGATATAGGAACAAGCTTTTTCTATAAATCCAAGATACAGCCACCCAGGATAGATGTGCTCATGGAGGGAGCTTGATATGTGAAATTGCAGGAATCATTTGAGAAAATGTTTGCACAGATAAATGTAATGAATTTCCTTTTCTCTACTTTTGCTTTGTCATATTCCCATCCATACAAAGCCACAGTTTATCTTTCTGTCCTCAGGAACAAGGAAGCTGCCAGGCACAAATTGAAGAGCCCACACTAGCACAGAATGGAGCGAAACATTCTCCATCATCTGTACAGATCTGACCAGCCTGTATTTAAGCTTTCCCTCTGTGCAGGCACAAATGCAATTAGGAAACCTGTGATTTCTCCTGAGCCTTGCCAGTCTGACAGCTTGGGAGAAAGAAGTGAGGAGAATGTAGGGAGTCACTGGGCTAACAGTGATCAGCAGCCACACTCAAAATGTCTGTTCAATCAAGGAGGGTGTTCCAGGCACCGAGGTCTCACTTCACTCCACAAACTGCAACATCTCAGCACTTGGAGGCACCGTGCTCATTGTCAATCAGTCTGTGACAGCCAGCACTGCCTCCGCAAGCACTTCATTCCCCCTCCCGCCTTTTCTGGAGTGGCAGGAACTGAAGATGATAGGAAACCAGAGTTAATGAAAGGTGAGGGTGTCAGACAAGAGAATTATCCTCCTAAATGTACATCCTACAGTCCTACTATCCTACAAAGGTAAGCACACAAATTAAAGTCCAGGTACTGTGATTGCGTGGAACATTGATGGTGCCAGGAGAAGTAAGTAGGGGAAACAGAAAAAAGATGTGTACTACAGAGTATTACAAACTAAATATGTGGAAGTGAAGAGCAAGTGGCAGGCTAAGGGACTGACTAGAAATGAGTAAAGAGAGATCCAAAAAGGCAGATAAAGGGACAGGCAGAAAGGAAAGTGTGGAAAAGGAAAAAATGCTATAGAATGGATGGGTGTCATTTATACTGCATCCTCTCATGAGATTCTGTGCCCAAAAAAATAGAGGTGATAGGATCTTTGAAACCTTCAAAAGAGATTAAACACACAATTTACATTAAAATAAAATGAGGGTTGTGAGTGAAACACAACAAGATGGTCTTAAATATTCTTCTGTGTATTCATAGCAGCATTCAGTAACATCAGCATAAGCTGAATGACTTAGAGCCCTACAAATCAAAGCTAGCATGGGCCCCAAACACTTCATTAAACTCCTATGCATATACTATGCAATGTCAGTATATTGCAATAGGTTGGGTATTTTTTCTCAAAAGCATGTATGTGTTTGTTCCCTACATGCTATAGATAACTTCATATAGATGAAATTGCCACACATTACTCATTCTAAGATTTTGGATGAGTTGCCACTTACTTTACAGTCTTCATACCATGGAGAGACTGTTCTGAACACATACATGCTGCATTCCTGCCCTGAATTTCACCACAGATTTGCTTTCAAAGTTGCATCTATGCCATTCTTTGAGACTTAAACCAGAAAGACGTTCTGATGCATTTCTTAAAGAAATTGTGATATAGATGTCTTTTTTGGAGGAAGCAAAGGGCTGCATGTAAGAAAACAGGCCCATAATTTCCATAAGTGAAATTCTTACAAGAGAAGTGGCAAATGGAGTCAGCTCAGCTCCCACTTAGCAAAAAGTTTCATTAGAGCTGAAAAGCAGCATCTGATAAGACACTTCTCTAGAGCCCCCTAACCTGTTAACAAGAATAGGAAAATCTTTAAAGCAACTCTAAAGAGTTTTATACAGTATACTGCACATAGCAAGTACCACAGCCATGTAAAAATACTGAACTTGTATGGCTTTGCCTCTTGTAGATGAATCCCAAGCCAAGTGATCATTTGAGGCTTTCCATAGTAGGATATATTCCTTTCATTTACACAGGTATCTATAATTGCACATTATAGTCAGTGGCAAAGAATATGGGGGTTTTAATGTCCTAAAGATTGCAGTGGCCCCTCAGGCTCAAGCCTCCTGCTCAAAGTTTCAAAGGACAAGAGAATACAATGACAATTATACTCTTCTGAAATAGAAGGTTTATTGTGTAAAGCCAAGGCAGATGCTCACTTAGCTGTAACTGAGCTGCTAAAACAAAAGCTGTGTTTACCTACTGCTGCTCAGTAGATTTGAAGTCTGACAGATCTGTTTGCTGCAATGCAGAGGAGCCATGAGCATGCTTTAGGTTTAATGGCACACCTCTTGATGAGCCCTGAAATACTGCTCTGGGAGGTGAAGAGGAGGTGAAAATACTCTTCCCTCAGTCAGAAACCATCCCCAGACCATGAAATACACTTTGGCTGGGAAAAGGTGCATCACAAGGCTGTCAAAAAAGTACAAGGGTCAATAAAGAACCATGGACAAAATCTGTCAGATTTAACAGAACATTAATTCAATCTGCTAGGCTTTAAAACCAAGCTTTTCTTTAATTGATTTTGTGGGAATGTAAACTGAAGCCCAGCTGATGAATCCTGGCAACTGTCATATGATTTGTTTTTGTAAATGTAAGTAATAAAAGGATGTTCACTAAAATAAAACCTTTAAGTTAACCCTATTTAGAACTAGTTGCTTTTCTAATATATAGTACATGGATTTCCATTAGCATCGTTGAGATGACTTCATACATACCCTGGGGCAAGTTTTGGCCCCTAAATGTTCTATAATTAAGTGCTAGTGGCTCACACAGTAAACTCGAGATTTCTGCATACTTATTTAAACTGCTAGCATTTAAATGGCCACGACTGCTGAGGTCTTGATGTTAATGCCCCATTAATCCCTCTGCTCTGGGAGTCAGGTTTGCCTGCTTTAACATGTGTTGCACCAGCAGTAGGTGCACCTACCCTGGCAATATGCAGACGGTCAGGTACACAGGGGAGGGTCTGCAGATTTCTGCTGAAGGGACTGTTGTAGCAAAGCCACAGTTTGTGTTGGGTGGAGCCACGCTCATTGCTTCTGCCTCAAAAATCATCTTAATATATCATGTCCAGCCAAGCCCAGTAAGGGCTAACATTTTTTTAAAATGTCCTAGACTCCCATTTGAGTCCACCAGCATTTCTTATTTTAGCAGGAGCTGAATCAGACATAAAATAGAGATTAGGTTTCTAGTACCTAATACATTCTGAGCCAGAAAAAAAAATTCTTTGCATCTTTTGGATGTTAAGATACCTGTATTTTGAAATTAGGATCTACTTGCATTTGACTGTCTTTTACTGCTCTGGTCTGAGAAATCTTAAACTTGTTAGAGATGTAGATGCTTTCTGAATATAGAAGCATGGTGTTGTTTGCATTAGTATTTGGGAGGTATCGTAATGAGATCGTTCTTATTGTGGATCCCACTATGATTATCCCTCTGGGGGATGGTTTGAAAACTTCAGCTCATATACAAAGCAAGTGCTTGCTTGCATAGAATTTAATATTTTTGTGCTCTTTGGATAACACTGACTTCTAGGTCATCCTCAGGCATAATCTCAGAGATACTTTTTGACCTTTGAGGGACTTTATGGGGTTTGGTTGCCTTCTTAACATCTGAATTAGTCTGATTAGCTCTGCCATTGATTCTCTTCCATGCCTTGTCTCATTGGTTACAGTGGTGCACCCTTCCTTGGGGAAAGTCCAATATTGTTTTCCTGGGGGGCAGAGCCCTATCTATTTTCCCAGGCTTGGGTGGAAGGCTGTGTAAACCGAGGAGAGGAGAGCCAAGATTGTTTCTGTGAGCTGAGAGGCCTTTTTTTAATGTTGGTATGAGGCAAAGTCAGACTGTTCTAGTATATGATTTTAGGCAACATTTGCATACACACATGAAACTTCTAGGTAGGCTTATTTTATAAATCTTAGCAAATTTTAACAATCCCTATACACTTAAAGAAAGTTGTCATAAGTATTGTCAAAGTGATAAAAATCACACCACTTTAGGCAGTTTGAGTCGCTAGTGACTGCAATGTTATTCTTGGTGTTTAGAAAAGCTCTCAACTGTCAGTCATATCAGCAATACACATAGGGGTAGGAGTGCTAGTTTGGACAGGCTGGAGGTAATTAAAACATCCCCTCGATAAGGACTCACACGATGAACTCTAAAATTAGCTCACACTTAGGGGAGTGAGCAACATTGTATTTCATCCTCATATTTAAGTATTTTCCTAGCCAGAATGATGTTGGAAGTGTCTATCAGCTGCTTGGAAGGTCCTCTGTGGCATACATGGGGGTTCAGGATGCTGGGCCTTGGGAAGCTGGGGTAAGCCATGAATTACTACAGGAATCTTGTAAGTGTAGATGTCAGGTTATCCATGCGCATCAGCTGGAAAATAAACACCCAGCCCGCAGCCACCTTTGTCACAATACTCCTCAGCACTAGGCAGATGCGTGGTGGGCTTGTCTTCTGTCAGGCTCAGCAGGAATTCCTTCTGTTCTTTAAAAGAACCTATATTTGGCTCTGCAGATGGACAGGTTACTATTATCCTCTTATCAGGGACCTGCAGAAAGCTAATAAGAGCACAGGCTGTGGTTGGTCAATACATGGGCTTCAGAGTTGAATAAATTTCCCTCTTTGGCTGCTCAGATTTGCCAACATATTGTACAACTCTCCCACTCAGCACAGATGTTTGTAGAGTCAAGCTACAAACCGTGATCACCAATCTTTCTTTAAATCATGAATTTTTGGAGCAATCAGGGAGTAATTTTTTAGTCATTTTTTACCCAAGCAATGGCCTGGATAGTAATGAGAATACCTTATCTGATATTGCTTCTGAATCACTGTTTCATTGGACCTTCAGCCTTGGGGTATGATTTGCAATGCAATCAGTACTGCATTTATGTTTACCATTTTGTGCAGGAAGCACCATTGCTGGTACAACCAGCTTAACTTCTTCATAAGTGTATCTTAACGCTGAATTTGGATTTGGGCACCTGAAGGTAGAGCAAAGGGAAAGTTTTCTGTATGTCTTGACCAGTGAGGAGAGTTAGCAGAAGTATAACTCAGATGCCAATGTGATCTTTGTATAGTGTCACCTGAAACCTTGTGAGATGTTCTCCCTTCACACCATGGGAGGAACCAACAGTCAGCAGTGCTGTACTCGTGAGACCTTGGGCTGAGTGAAGTGTCAGGAAGATGCTGCAGTGTCAGGAAGGTGTTGCCTTGTCAGGACTGCATGGCAGCATAAAATCTGAAGTAGCCCTTCCTACGTAAGGCCAGAGAGGAGTTAAATCACTTAGTGTCTCTGGCTCAAAGAAGGTTGTCTTTTTTCCCCTTGCTTCCAGAAAATATAAAACCAGACACCACTCAAATGAAGATATCACTAACCTAATTTTCCTTTGATAACAGGACTGCCGCAAAGACAGACTTTGGTCTTCTTGCTGAAAACTGTCAATAAAAAGTTTATTTCTTTGTCTCTATTTTCCCCTTGCTTCTCATCCATAAGGTCTTTACTTTCCAGTTAAAAAAAACCTAAGGATTATTTCCAATGCAGGGAAAAATCAGTCAGGATCTGATTTATTTGATGTAGTAACTTTGATGTCTTGGGTTTAGCTGGTGGTTTTCCTGTCTGCACTCCTTGCTGCTGGGGAGGTTACGGATAGGAAGCAACAGCTATGTTACATCTCACTGTGTCCAGACACTTGCACTCCCTTCACTGCCATCCCCTGCATGTCTCTGTCGTACTTTCTGTTTGTGTGTGCAGCTTTTTGCAGTGTTTCAATACTCAGGTAAGTGAAGTGTTATTTTTTTCTTTTATAGGCTTATATCCATGGTTCAATAGTATGGAGGAGTGCAAAGCTCACTCTGTCTGTTGTTTACTTTCTTAGGATACTTTCTCGAGAGACAAGCTCCTTTTTTGCACACTCAGTTTTCTGGATTTTTGACACAAGCATTTAACCTTTCCACAGACTAGCCAACTCATGATTCAGGAGGTCACATATGCTTTAAAGTCATTTCCCCAACTCCATTATCATATCTTGTTGCCTGATCCATATATAATGCTCTGTTTTTATGCATTGGATAATCCACGCTATGTGGCTATTCCTCTTTGGGAACCTGATGGTAAAAGCCATTTCCTCAGTGTGGTAGGTTTTACTCCTCGCTGTTTTACTTCTTTCTTCATATACAACTCTGCCTAATTCACAGGCTTATCCAGTGAACATGAATTAAGTCTCCTTCTGGTTAATCATCTTCTAACCTACCAAAATGCATTTCATGAGTTTCCATATTTTTATGGATGGTTTTTAGACCAGAAAAACAGTGTACCTTGGAGTCATCATCATCAAACTGGAAAAACAATCAAAACCTGCTCAGCCCATCTCCCCAGGGCCAATGAAGGATGTGTGCATTGCATGTCTAGTGTTTTGTCTAGGTCAGTTTTAAATATACACAGTCAAACTTCAGTTCCTTCCCTAAGGAGACTATTTTTCAGGTTTATAATATTTTTCTCCTTGGAATTTCAGCTTCATGTTACTGGTCTTAATTTTTTCCATATACCTTCTTTTTTTTTTTTTTTAGTTTGTCATTCACACCTTTCAATTATATGCAGCTTGTTTTCATCCCTTTGCCCTCATCTGATAGTCACTGGCATGTAACCAGGCTATTGGAGATGTAGCTCTTAATTTCTTTCCCTAATAGCTCGGTTTTTCCACACACTGGTTGCTTATGAGGCTCTTCTCTGAACTGTCTCCAATCACACTGATGAGGAGGTGCCCAGAAACAAATGTCACATCCCAGGTGCTTTCACCTCAGAGCAGAGACAGAGAGACTATTGCTGTATCTTGCTGTTATGTGATGTGATTACTTAGCTTTTAATGGTGATGATTTGTCTTGACTTTTCTCTGTGTGTTCAGTCTAGACTGTGGCCATTGTCTGTGGTTCTTTAAAAGATTCTCTTTAGATGCCTCCAGGCCTGTTCCATTGATCTGAATTGTTCATTTTCCTTTCAGGCTCCTTCAGCCCCTTTCCTCCCTCTTTTTCCTCAAGTGTAGCTGTCACAAAGCTCAGTATAATCCTCTCAGGGCTGGTGTGTTTCAAATACTTCAGTTAACAGTTCAGTTCCACCTGATTTTGGATCCAATCTTGTGGGGCCAGGATTTCTGAGGCAGCTTGCTCCAATGTGTAGGAAATGCTGGCACTCAACTTTAGCTAGTTAAGTCTATCCAAGCCTTCTCTGAAAATTTTCATGCCAGTAATAAATCTTCATGAGACTAGGTTTTAAAGTAACATGCACATTCAGTGTGAGCACTTCCCAGTCTTTGGGTGACTTGAGCCTAAATATTTCACTTCTGATGTTTATCTATACAACTATATAGAAAGAACCAAAAAGAAATGCCATGTTGAGATACTCTGGAATTTTGAAGGTGTATATATTCCAGTACAAATTTTGCTTTGGCACTTTCTGTTAAAAGAACGGATGTCAGGGTAAAGTAAACAAATAATCTGAGCAGCTTCTTAAAATGTATAAAATGTAAAAGGCAAGGCTTCATTTCTCTCCAGTGCTCTCCACCAGGTAAACCTACTTTGTCCACCTGTCAGTTGCATATTTTGATCTTTGTTATGCTTACAGATGTGGGGGTGTTTCTTTGTTATCATGTTGCTCATTCCTTAAATATTTACCCCTGACATGCATATATGCAGATATAAAAAAAACAACTTTAGCACTTTCATATACCCAGAGTGCTTTGGGTTCATGTTTAGCTCTGGGTAGCAGCACTACTTGTGACCTTTGTGCTCACTGCAGTGTCCTGACCTCTATGTTAATTGTAGCTTGGTATTGTAAAGACAGAATTTATGTCCTTGCTAGTGAATCCTGTTCAGGATAAGATAAGAAAAAGATGCATACCTCTCCACTGTCTGGTAACTTTGATAGTGCAAGATAAGAAAAATATGCAGAATACAGTGGAAGGCACCATGAGCTGTAAACAAGCTGCTATAAATATATTTGTGTTGAAATGCATATTGAGTTCTCTCTCTCCTGTAGCTGTGCTAGTCTTTTTGGGCTGGTAACACATCACTGCTTAGGGGTTTTGGTAGATATATTCCTAGTCCGTGAATTGATTTTAGCTGTTCTGTTTTCTGAGTTCTTTCTTAACTTTTACTAGAGACAGAAGTTGCAGCAGACACTGATGAATATATTTGATTCTGCACGTCCGGTTTGTGGCATCTTAGTATTTTCTATTTGTCATTTATGTCTAAATAAAAGAGTTTGGAAAAGTTGTATCAAAGTTGTATCAAAGTTATATTAAATCAGAATAATTGTTTTGTTTTTATAATTCTCTTCATTTTAGTGTTCTTATTTTGTATCTCTCTTTCTTTCTAATGCCTAGTTCACTCCATCAAGGCCTATTCTACCATATCTACTATTACAAAACTCAAAATTTTTAGAAAGCCAGGCCTATTTTAAACACAAGCAAAACAGGTTGGTGCCTGAGGCTGTGGATTGGTGGAACAGAGAGACCAAATGGTTGGTGCCCAAAGTCTTAGAGCGATGTGGTTTCTTGCCTGAACTGTGTCAAGAGTCTGTGTGAATAAACAACTCTACAAGTAGTTGTAACTCCTCATCTCCCTTCCCATCAGGCCAGCAGTGTGGTGTTATCTCGCAGGGAATGGGCACATGTACACAGCATTGCAAGGCTGCGGCCAGCCAGGGCTCCCTCTCACCATCTAGATTATTATGTTTGCAAGGGCAACTTCTGTGCCCAGCTGGCTGGGAAGCTTAACTCTTCCTTTGGAAATAAAATGCTAAAAAGGACCTTATTTGTTCTGTTCCTGTGATTTGAGGAGGTGGTTGAGTTGTGGAATTTCTTTTTCAAATGTTCCCCAAGTCTTCACATTCCTTTTTGTCTTTCCTGCCATTTATTGGTTTCTACATAAAAAACTTAAAGTGTTTGCTCAACACGCATAAATTAAGATGCATGGGAAGTTGATCTATTATTATCTTGATTGGTCTTACATAGAAACTGAAGCACAGAGCACAGAAATATCTTTCTCAAGGCCAAGCATAGATTCCCCAGAAGAGGTGTAAGTAGGACCCAGATTTTTTGATTCCTAATTCTGTTCTTTAAAATAAATAGAATTCCCTTTTAACTTGTGAGGATGTTCTTTGATGGTGATGGCATCTGTGTTCATATATATAAATTTTTTCTTTTACTTTTTGATCTCACATTCTATTATTATTATTATTATCATTATTGTTATTGTTATTATTATTACTACTACTATTATTATTAGTGGTGGTAGTGATGGTGGTGGTGGTTGTTGTTGTTGTTGACAGCTCTAAACAATTTCTATTTTCATTTTGGCAGTCACGAGTTTTCCATCAAATTGGTGGAACTATCACTTGCTAAATTTCTTCATAGCATTACAATTGATGAGATTGAGTTGAGGCTGCTTTGGCTCTTCTTTTTTAACTTTATTATTTCTCTTTTAATAAAGGAAAATCAAACTGATACGTTCCACATTTACACCTATACCTTCTTTTACTTGGTATGATTGATGCCTCTGTTCCTTACTACTCCTTTTCTATTATCACGTATATCCATTTGCAGTGAAATACCCATCTATCTTCACTGTTGTATTTTCACACTGCAGTCAAAAATCTCATTGCCTCTCAGGCACCAATTGCAAACCCTTTTCTTTTCCATCCTTTCCTGGAGATTTGTGTGGCGGGTCAGTCCTACTGCAGATTAAAACCTTTGCCTCTTTTTTCCTTACTCATGCCATGAAGTCATCGCTGTCTGTGATATCACAGTGGGCTGCCCTGGGAAGTCTTGTGATATCTGAAGGAGAGGATTATAGCTAGGTTAACAAAGCAGTGGCAGGACTGGAATGATAAAGGTGTTTATCATACCATAAAGCATCTTGGTAATTAGAAATTTAAGCACAGACGTTTCCTGTTTTTTGAGGGAGAGCTGGAATTTTATCTGCGTTTCTCTCATGCTTCATCAAGGAAGTTCACATTTATAAAGCAAGAGGAATTGAAGCTGCACTTTGTTTTTCTCACTGTAAGAGGGAAGAGAAAAATGTGCAGGCAGGCTAGGTCTATAACATTGATTTGCAACCAACAAAGGAAATGTCTACTTATAGGACACAAATCAATGTGACCAGACTGTGAAAGTGCAAACAGAGATGTGAGAAAATTATTTGATCGTTAGTCTTCCTTTTGAAAAGACAGAGGGCCAAATTCTGCTCTCATTTATGAGGATGTAACTTCCATGAAAACCAGAGGAGACTTGCCAATGTAATTATGAACAAAATTTTATATGCTGTCCTTCTGATGGATGGAGGTGTTAGGCATTAGACTCAGGAAGGGGGCTAGGCAGGAAGGGAAGAATGCTGTAGTAAAGAGGATATGCAGGTTTTGCTGTTAATGAACAGCAGACACAGAAAACATATTGATGTTCCCTCCCGTGCAGAGGTGACTGGTATGAACTGTGCACCTCCTTAATTCAGTTGAAATCATGGAAGTTTTCATTAACCTGTGAATTTGTTGCCACAGGCTGAGATATTTTCTTGGAGACAGACTAGTCTCCTGAGAATTATCTAATCTTGCAGATTCTAGACTACAGAGTTCATTATCTAGATAAACCATATATTAACAATAAAACCACTGTATTTTGAAAGCAGGAAGAAAATTTGGTAGTCTAAGTCCTCTTGGCCCATGAAAAGCAATAGATACTATACTGATTTGGAAGTGAACTCCTTTATTCTTCCATGGCTAGTCTTTACAAAGACAATGTGCTTCCTAGTTGGGGGATTTTGTCTCCCCTGGAGCTGTTTGCACCCCCAGATTTACCTTGTAGATTGATAGAATTGTTTGTTTCTATGCAAAATCAGTTTCTGAAGCTGTAGGTTGACTGCATAGTGGAACTCAGTCATAAAACCATATCAAAATTACTATAGTTGTGTAACAGAAAATGTTGATCTAGGATAAATTCACACACTGATTTGAATGTTTTCAGAACAAATGGATTATCTTTATGTGGCAGGCTGGATGTCAGATCAAGTGTCACCTGTCTGCGCCACTGTGACTTCAGGCTGGATTAGGTATCGTCTGCTCTCCTGCAGCAACACAAACTCCTGATAATTCAACAGTAACGTGATTGTGTGTCCGTGCCCAAACCAGGTCAGATCTATGCTGACGACTGAGCTGAGTCTGTTCATTAGTGAGGAAACTCATCTCAACTTCAGTTTCAGAAACACCCCCAAGCGGAGGCAAACTACCTCCTTTAGCCGCACACCCTGCTTCAGTCAAGGCTAGAGCCCCTCTTCAGCAGTTCCCTGCATTTGCACAGGTACTGGGATTTCCCCATATGTCTCCATCCAATTCTATTAGTGCAGTCACTGGAAAGAGAAAGGCCAACACATACATACATGCACAGTTTTAAAAGCTTGGGACTCATTTGGAGAGGTAGATGTTTTTATTCTGATTAAACTGCTCTTAATTCCTGGGGATATTGTTTTATTTATGCCACAATACAAGATTAAATCAGGCCGTGGCTTCCCAACAGACAAACAAAGCGAGTCTAAACAAATTATGTTTTTGAAAGCTTTTGGAATAAGAATAATTTTGAATCTAAAATGCATTAAAGTGACATTAAATAATAAAAAAACCCATTCATTACAAGTTAAACTCCCCTTTACAGAAAGAGGCGCAACAAGTTCCATCATTTTACTTTGTAAACTGAAAAATGTCTGCTTTTTGATTTTTCTGAACTACTCTTGGCCTTTTGAGATGGAGGAAAAAACACTCCCTGGCTTTTGCCCCCAATTCTCATATGTAGTGAATATCTCCCCTTGGGTGCTCTTTGTGTTGCAATATCTTGAAATAAGTGTCTTTCTGTCAGGCATTGCTCTTATATAATACATGTTGTCATCTGGAGTGAGGCACAGTTGTGCATATTTAGCTGGTTTGCTTTGTAATGCGTCATTACAAGTGACCAAAAACATGGCACAGGAAGTTGTTTGTGTGCTTTTTTTTCATTGCTTATGCATCTCCCAAGCAGAAAATGTTCTTGAGAGCAGATGGTACAGAAAAGTCAATTGCAAGTTCCATTTTCCAGATGCATAGATGTTTCATGTCTTCTTGAAGCCAGTTCAGATGGAACTTTGGAAACCTGAGTCTAACTTTTGCTTAACCCTTCACTGGGTAACCAGTTAAATTGCTTCCTACTGGAGTTTCAGTCCTAATAAAAATAGCCTGACTGCACAAGATCCATTGTGTTCTCAGATGCTTAGCTGGAATCTGGGACATGGTGTTATAGTCAGCAATTAAAATATTAATACTGCTCTTCTAGCAAGAATGCTGCAAGTTCAGCATCTGATGCATGTTCTATGGTTTCCATTCATTTCTCTCTTTCAACTTTCCAAAGAATGCACTGTAACACAGAGAGGCCAATATCTGAATTTCTTACTGCTTGACAAAGGGATTACTAGATAGTGAAGGCAAATTAATTTGACTTCCTACAGAGAAGGTAAGAACTTCTTACCCTAGGGCAGTAACACAGTCAGCTCATGACTGCATGATACTGATAAACTACAGTTTACAACTCAGTAGGTTTCTTGTTTGATTTAGTTTTTTTTCACTTGCTCAGGTCTTTGGACTTTTCACTACAGTCTTATTGCTGCTGAACTGTAGCCTTTATTTGATAACAAATAAAAGTATCAGTCCAATTTTTTCCCCATTGCACCCACAAAAATCTGTGGGAGATCAGATGAGTATTGTAGACTAACTTAGTGGGAGGGCAGCCATGAAAGTCGATCTGCAGTTGTTGGCCAGAGCAGTCACTTTGTGAGTTCAAACACAGTCTAGGTTTAGTTTAGGTCTGACTTTACTATAAGGTGATTTGTAGATACAGGGATTCATAAGAAGTAAGACACTTGATCCTATAATAACAATACCAAATTGTCAGTTGTTGTCCATAGATCCCAAGAAAACAGAAAGTAGGATTTCTCCAAAGATACTGCTTGGCTTGCAGCATGACATGCCTTGGTCAGAGGTAGGCATAGAACCAGAGTCTGAACATCTGATCCACTGAGTTTTGATGTTTTCAAGTACTCTCAAAAAACTTTCAAGAAAGATTATCTGAACTAAGAAAGATAATAGATTTATAAATAAAAGCCAAAGAATATTTTTTATTATGTCACCTAAGTTTTTTGCTGTTTCTTCACACATGTGCTCTATTCACTCCGTGTGAAAAGATGAACCTAAACTGAACTCTCAAAGCTGAACAAATTCAGAAGTGAACTGACTTTCCAAATCCCTGGTTCCAAGACATCTCTTAAAATGAGAGAATACAGGGGTTTGGGATGACTGAAATCTCGCTCTTATGTTGGTAATAGCATATAATTCAAGTTTAGATGCCCAGAAATGGTGATTGATGGTAAGAGAGGTCAGAAGGAACTGGTTTCTTTGGCAAACCTTGTGAAACAATCTAGAACCACTCCATTTGCAAAGAGGCTCCCGAGGGAAGTCGTCCGACACCAATCCCATCAGAGTTCAGGAAGTGTCTGGACGGTGCTCAGTTATATGATTTAGTTGTAGATAGTCATGCAAGGGTGACCTCCTACTGAATGAAAGTTCAGAACCTTGTGACACCAGAGTAATCTTCAGAAATTCCTTCTGTCTCTAGACCACTCATGGATTATGAAAAGAATAATATTTTCAATTTATAGAGAAGTTCCATCTGAAGACCTCATTACTGATTTGCAGCATTATCTATTAGCCTTGAAGTAATGAGGGAGTTGCACATTGTCATTTACTTTTCCAAGGGGGAAACTGAGAAGTGTAAAAACAAGGGTTTCTGAGAACTATGAGAAGTACTTTATTAAAATTTGGGCCTTCCCTAAGAGACAGAAGGAGAGTTAACACCTAGAAAGACTCGAGCTTTCAGGACAGGATCCAATCATAGCCTTCACCATTCAATGTTCTCTCAAAACCAAACAGAACTGTTGGGCTTTTTTTTTCACTCCTTCTTGCTGCTTGGCCTGAGAAGCAAATTGCACATACCAGACTGGCTTCTCAAGGCAGTAAGTGAAAATGGCATTTTAAAATAATAGCTGCCATGTCCTGCAGCTCAGAACTGTCATACTGCATGTGAAAAGCTCACTCCTTACCAGAAACAAGGCACAGAAAGTAATAGTAATATGTGTGTGTGCGCATGTGGATGTGCCTGGGTCTGGGACACAGAGTCCCTACCTGGGAATGGCTTGCTATTATTAGACATGCAGTTACCAGAGGTTATGTAAGACAATTGGAGCTCTGTTTTTTAACAGAGACATGATTCGTGCTACTTGTAGTAACACTAGCCACCTCCAAAGGAGACAGAAAGCAGACACAGACAAAAGGCCAAAGAAATCAATGCTGGCTGAACACAGCCATCCTCCTGATACCTTCTGCTTGCAAACAGACTTCAGGTTATCAGCTGTGGAGGCTGATGCTAATTCCAAAGAGTTCTGGAGTTACTGAACCAGTACATCTGTACTGATGGTGTTTGCAGGGCGTGGTTGAGGCTGCAGGAGCTGTGAGGGGGTGACAGCATTGGGCACACTTTGCCATGTTCCCCGTAACGTCTCTGGTGTTCTGCAGGAGGCTGAGGGAGCTGTGAGCAGAACTAGCACTCCTACTCTATTTTCTCAGTTACTCCTGCTGGGAAAGACTGGAACCAAAACAACTTTTGGCTCCTCTGCAGTTAACACTTCTATAGACATTTTTATAGTAATGTGGAGGGAGAGTTGAGACCTGGAGTAGCTTTGAACTTCTGCCAGCACTCTTCATTAGAGCAAATTGTGAAATCTGATTGAACTAGAATAGCTCTAAGCTCCCCTACAGCTAAGATTCCTGATCCATCTCCTATGGTACTTCTTGCCGATCATGGCAGAAATCAGAATATCTGCAAGAGCCCTGATAATTTTGTTCATCTGGGCCATTTTCTTATAAGATTTTCTGTCACAAAATAGCAGGAGTAAGGTAGCTGCCAGATTGTCTACAGTCAAAAACTCAAATCACCTCCTCACAGAATTTCTTTTCTGATAAGAAAAAATATTGAGTTCAGACACTGGTGTGGTGCTTATTACAGAGTCACTTTCCAGAAATAAAAGGTGGGGAAATTTCTATCAGGTCCCCTCAAGTCACTGTCATTCCCTACAATGCCTCCTCTTGGAATATTGTGATCTCCTATAAAATTTCATTTCAGCATCATCTAAACCATTCTGCATAGTAATTTCTGCAGTCAAGGAAGAGACGCTGAAGATTTGCAAGTGGTCTTTTTAGCACTCATGAGACAGCCCACCTACGTTAGCAGAACTTATCCAACAACAGAGCCAACTGCCTTCAGTTTCATTCAAAGAAGTTTGAAATAACCAGAGAAGAGGCCTCTAAAAGCCACAGAAGAGAGCTGAATACTGAATTAAGATAAATCCCAGAAGTATCATTTGCTAATACTGAAGTAAGAATAACAATTATGCTAAGTTATTTTCCTTAATGCATCATGCTGCATATACTGCACAGAAGTCACTTCAGCTACTGTTAATGTTAGTAATCATTCTCCATCAGCCACACCACATACAGTTTTAAGGGAATAGTGAAAAATAACTCAGAATGCCTTAAAAATGGTGTTGTAGTCATATCGTGACTCTGTGTTTTCCTGACACGGGGTGTTTAAAACCCAGATCTGAATAACACAACTGGCACTGACATCTCTACATTTCAGGCACACTTAAGAAAAATCCTGGCTTGATGCAGATGATACATAACTTTAAAAAGCAAATAATTATCACAAATATATATCACACCTCAGGACACTGCTGTCAGTGACTTGACATTTCCAATGATGAGTTTCACAAATGCGCATAACCATCAGATTTGATTGAGCAATGTTTTAGAATAATTCACATGCTCATCTAGAACTTTTTTCATTGTGTTTTGGCACTGAAGCATGAAACAGGAAATCTACAGTGGTTTTCTCTTTGCTTGTGAGGAAGCAAGCGCTTTGATCAGTTCTATGTACTCCAAGGCTGTAGTCAGTTATTCCTCAATGGATAGTGAAACTAAAGCCCAGAGTGACTCGGTTTCTCTGTGGATCCCGTGTGATATTTTATATATAGTTTTTGACATAAATCAAACAAGCTTTCATTTGTACAGTTTGAGGCCAGAGGCAGCAAACACACAGGAAGAATGGTATGGGAAAACACGCTCATGATGCTTTTTACCTTGTCTTTTCACTGTGTTGGTTACGGACTCTTTAATGAATGACAGGCAAGGGAAATCTTCAGAGATGGAGACAGTCATCCAAAACAAAACAAAAAAAAATTTTAAATAATTTAATTTTTTTCATAACTGACATTAACACAGTTGTTTAGCTCAGCATCCAGGCAGTGGTGGTAAAAATGTTAAAACTTAAGGAAAAGATTGCTTGTCTCAGACTTCACCCCTCAGAATCCATGCAATTGTGATTTTTAATATAAATTTTCCTCTAGTAAAGCCATATAAAAATCATGCAAGTATTTTCATCTCTTTATAAAACAAGTCACATAATGAAAGCTCAGGGAGAGGAAGGAATTCTATCACAAAAATGCTAAAGTTTTCTTGGGAGGAAGGAGGGTTTTTCTGTTTATCTGTTTGATAACCTGGCTCTTAGTGCTTGAGAAAACCAGATGTATCAGAGAAACTTTTATTTCTTAGTTTGCCTTGAAGGGGATAGTCCTGTGACAAAGGGGGCAAATCTATTGAAATTTATACCTGAAATTTCCACGGTCCTACATGGAATTCTACCTTTAATTAATTTAAACAGTATCTCATAGTTTCTGCAAGCAACAAGCCATGAAAAAAACAGTATTTAATTACTTTTATCACTTCCCATTTTGTATCATGTTCCATATTCATCAAAGGGTACTTCCAACTTGTGATTGAGATCATTTTTCAGCATAAGAACCACAAGCTCAGTGGCCAGACACTGATGCATCAAGTGCTGTACCACTGTGACCAAGAAGGATGGGGGTATGGCAGAACCAGTGTCAATGCTGTAAATCTTGATTAAATTGTTATGTACTGAGATTACACAGTCCCTGCACCTCAGTGAAAATACATTGTCTGTTTGAAAATCTGAAACAGGGAGATCTATTCTTTGAGGACATTCAGTACTTTCTACAATTCACCAGTATCTATGGGACTAAAGGGTTTCAGGGTTTGTGCCAAAGTATTTGCAAGGACAGCATTTCCTGAAACCAAAGCAACGTGTAGGGGAAGAAACTCAGCTCATTTTCTTCATATGCTTTCATTGTTTTTGTTCTTCCTGAAAAATAATGTCCTTTCAGATTTCGTTTGACATCTCCATGATGTTGAACAGATTCGGAGAAATCACCAATATTTTGACAGGGTTCCTTGGCAATGAAATGTTCATGAAGCTCATCTGTCATGAGCTAATCTGGCTCATCTAGCCAAAGCAGTAGCTTAGGCAGATATATTACTGTAACAATTTAATTTCTACACATTTTCTTCGTCTCTGGTGATTGCAGTGATGGCAATTCATATTTCAGCTTCAGAAACATTGGTATTAATTGCAGCACAACTATACCTTTAGTTTTGTCAGAATCTTGCTTAAGACAGCAAGGCGGTGTTATGTTGTCTGAGTGCCACCTTCTTGTTAACGAGACAATATTCTGATTGCACTAGCCATCCTGAGTGTCCATAGCTTCAAAACCTGAACCTCTTACTTGTTCCCCTCCCATGAACCTTTTGAGTTTCATGCCATAATGCTGGTGCCTTATGAACTTACAGCACCAGCACATAAATGCCTGAGGCTGTTTACACCCTCAAACTGCTTCTATTAATACTAAGTATGTGTAGAAAAGTAGCACTCAAGATTCAACAACACTTGCAGTATACAAGCACTACCCACAAATCAGTCTGTTCCTGAGAAAGATTATGTAGGTGCAGTTCCACTGAGCACAGATGATTTACTCCATATTCCACACCAACATCAATAAAATTAGGACTTATCTGTTTGCCTCAGTCACACCCCACTTTAATGAATTGCTTTGAAAATTACGTGGTTTCACTCAGCATTCAGATACAACTTTAAAGGCTCCAAAGTAGGAATACACAGAATTCCGTGTTTTATACCCAGCAATGTTCTGCCGGAATAAGATAATTTCAAAATAATGATAATGCATATAACTCTACATACATATATAAATATATGGTTACTTATATGTATATATCTATGTATGTGTACAATACTGCTTCTTCATGTTACCACATGTGAAAAGTGCTCTGACCCACTGCTATGGTTCAGTCTGGCATCACAGATTTTTATATTCATTTAAACCATTAGCTGAATGTTACCGCAGGGTGACCTGCTCCTGCTCTGATTAGGCCTACCAACTACTTACAGTTAGTTTCCTCTTCCAAGTAGAAGTTATCTTCATTTCAAATCAGGTGTGCAAAGTCCAAACAGTTGCTTAACATTGCCAAGCATGGTTTTATCCTGCTCTGCCCCCTGCGAGGAGCAGCCAAGAGAGCAGCAAACATTCTGCTTGGGCACCTGCCACACCCGCAGGTGTGGAATTTATACCCTCAACACACTGAGCCTTTTGAGATCTTCAATAGTAGAAAATAGGTTGCACTCAGATCTTAAATGAGAGAGAATGTTCTGGACTGAGGCCTTGTACCACTGCCCCAGGTAGGAGGGGATTTGGCATGGGAAGTGGAAAGGAAAGTCAGAAGGAGAAGAGTCATCCTTTTCAACCTGAACTCTTAGGCATGGTTAGTTGTTACACTGAGTACTGCTTGCAAATAGAAAGAAATATCAGAAGAATCAACAGAACAAAAGTGAGACCTCAGAAATGCTTATTCCATGTGCCAAAATCAAACTTAAGAATTGCAGCTTAGGGTCAGTGAAATTCTATAGTATCAGATAAAAGGCCCTGAAAGAAGGGAAAAATAAACAGATGCAGACAGGTAATAGAGGGCCCCTGAGTGAAATAGTGGGAACATAATGGAGACTTTCCTACAATGTAGACTTTCCTGCTATTCTGGATTTCAGTAAGTACCTCTGGGACTTCAGGGAGAGATTTTTTTTCTCAAGTGCTATTGCAAACATGTCCCTGTGGGAAATTGGCCTTTACCAGGCTAGAGCAGTCCAGCCTCTTTAAACAGTCTTTCTGTAAATGTCTAATCCATTAACAAATTAATTTCTGACTTTTAGGCTATACTGATAGTGGACATACAGCATTCCCAGTGGAATATAGAAATTAGCCATTTCCTCTTGGAAATAAAGCCCTGACTACTGTGAAAAATCCATGCTTATGGCCTTCTCATAACATGTCTTGTGTTGCTAAATTTTTGTCAGTTTTTTTAGCAGAAGTTCTGGCTTCTAATGAACAGTGGCTTTTATATATTGTCAGTCTTGGTGTCTAAGACATTGGGGTTGTATATGTACCTATAGATAGCCAATGGTCTAACCTTGTTCATACAATGTAAATGCCATAGTCAGTCCTAGTCTGACAATGTACTTTCTCCTTATAAACAGTAAAATATATCTGGAATAACCCACTTTATGTAGAAAGTTGATTCTTGAATTGTGTTTGCTGATGGCTAACACTGCTGTTTTCATCTCCTCCTTCTTGCTGTGGCCTTAAGAATTTAATCCAAACTCCTACTCCCAGAGAGAAAAAGTGCCCAAAAAGAATTGAATTTAGCCTAGACAGCCCAGTCTGAAAATGTATCATGACTGTGAAAACATCAATTAAAACTCAACCCACCTGATTCAAGAGAGCTGTACAATATGTGCATTAAGATCAGACATGCTAACTTCCGAGGCACTACCGAGTTACTTTCCGTTGCCTCATGATAGACAGCACTGTTCCAGCACAGTAAATAAGCTTTAAATAAGCTTATTTAAACAAGCACAGAATTAAGCTCACAAGAAGCTCATCTTTTAATTTTTTCATTACTAGGGATCAGAGGAAAGGCAGAAGGAAGCATTCTGATGATATCAGGGAAAAGACTCTTGCAAGAATAAAATAAATAGCAATTAACTAAAAACTTGAGTCTACTTGATTGGGAATCACTAAAAAACAGTAAGAGAAGATTGTAGTACCAGGTCTCAAGCAAAGAGAAGGACCTATTTTGTTGATTGTCCCTTGCTGGTCAGACATAGAAGTGTTCCTAACAAGCAGGGAATACTCAATGTGTTTGATGGTGTCTCTAAGCAGACAGAAGTACATCCAGGGGGAGAGACAGAAGTAACCTGCAGGGAACTAATCTAGAAAGAGCCAGTTTCAGGACCAAACAACAGCAGTAAGTTGATGTTTTTAATATTTAAGTCATCTGTAAAGGAAATATGATGGTGTGTTGTGTAAAGAGCAGAGTCAGGCCAGTGCTTGCTTCTGTGTGTTTTAGGTAATACAATATGACAGACCACATCAGATCAATGGTGCTGATTAATGAACAGCCCTGGAAAGGAAGCTAACAAGAGATGAAAGGGTCAAGACACAAATTTCAGGAGGGAGAAGGAGGATCAGTGCCTCAGAATACAGAGTTATGGTCCAGGTGCCCATTAATCATCAGCATTATTATGTAAAGCACCACATTTTCTCCTGACTTAATGCCCATTGCAACTGCACTGAAGTCAGTATAAAAGTGACCTAAAGTGTACATCTTAAATCACAATCTGTAGTACATCACTACTCTCATAAAATGGACCTTCCTTAATAAAAACACTGATACAATTAATGTTCCTCACACCCTCTAAATTACCAGATAAAACTTGGAAAGAGCAAGGTGGAATAAAAGTGAGCATATATAAAATGCCCAAGTTACTATCATTAGTGGGAATATTTAAGTAATAAAGTCTGCATTTCTGGAATGCATTCATGCAGAACATTTATCCTCCAAAATCTTAATTAAGCACACAGTACCCCATGGAACAGAAATATAATGCTTTCGTTTTCTGGATAGAAGAGCCCAGGTACACGGGGAAGAAGTTATTTAACCCAATGTCACACATCCCATTCCTCTGTTGTCCTGCTTGTCTCTCTTTTTGCCCAATCTTCTTATGGTCAAAGATCCTTTTCCTCTCATTTTTCCGAAGTTAAATTAAGTCTTTTACAAAATTTGGATTATTTCATTCTCTGTTGCAATACTAGAGTCTTAAAAAGTACCATCAGCTTTGCTGATTTTATGTACTTAAAAAGTGCCTAACAACTGCTGAGGATCTCAGTGCTTTGTGCTCATCACACTGGAAGAAAGCTATCTTCCCAGGCCACAGCAAAAAACATGGAGAAAAATGAAGATATTTTAAGTATTGCCTTTCACAGAGATTTTTGAGCCCAGATTTTGTAGAAGACTTCCAACAGCCCATCTCTAATAACTTGTCTGCCTGACCCTTGTTGGGAAGCCAGATTGAGTGCTAGGCAGTGCTACAAGAGAGAGCCACTTGGATTGGGATCCCAGAGATTGGAAGAGCAATAATGACACAAAAAGAGAGGTGACAAAATATGCAGGATTAGTACATGCAGTTCTTAGTCTTCTCTCGTGTGAAATTAGGAGTGAAGTGAGCAGGAGTTCTGCTGAAGTAAAGACTAAAGACCCGATCTTGTGATTTTTCTGTTTCTAGTACAAGTTAAAAATGTTATCTGAAGTACTAGGCAGTCTCTAAGGCACGTGGGATTTATGCCTTAAAAAGGTGAGTAATAGCCAGATAAAAGACAGACTGATGTGTGCAAAGTGGATGTAAGAAGCAAGGTCAGTGTTAACAGAACAGATGGGGCATATATGGAGGTGGGAAGGAGAGCCTGAAAGTAAGCCACGCTGACTTAGATTTAAGTCCATGCTGTTAGCAAGGACATAAAACTACAGAATCCTTGGGCGTTACTGCACCTTTGAAATTCAATCCTTAGTTCTGGTCAAAAGTGTCACTATTTTATGTAATTCTTTCAAACTAACCTGATGCATGTGGTTCCTCTTCCAAGCCCTGGTGAAACTCAGAGGTTCAGACTAAGTTGTAAATTTTGTGCATGTTTGAATTTACTTAGTTTGCAATTCAAAGCAGACTCCAAGAGGGGAGAACCTAAAAAAACTGGAATCAAAGAAAATGTTTGTTTGAACCCCTGTAAAATGTAGCTGCCAGGTTTCATGTAGCCTGTTGAAATAAGAATTTAGTATATATCCCAGTCACTAAGAAACATCAGCATTACAAAATGTGTGAATTGAACATAAAACTGAATGTATATTTTGTGAAGTACATTATTACAGTTTCATCTAAAATTGCTCATTGTGTCTGTTGGTGCTTATTGGAGTGTTCCTGCTGCACAAACAGTGGGGTTTTTTGTGTTGCTTTTTCAGACATAAATTCCACCTTGCACAGTGACATTAGCTACCTGTGAAATAACAATTACATCTCTTACCATTTTTCATTCACCTTGATTTCTTCAATAAAACAACATATTTGCTTTTCCGGTCTGCTCAGACTAGGCAAGATCATTTTTTCATGGAAGGGGCACCAGTGGCTTTTCTGTGGACAGGACTGAATATGCTGATGTCTCAAGAGTTCTTTGCATAAGTGAAGTGAGCAGGATTTAATTCTGTCCCTGGATGTCAACTTCAGACATACTCCCAACATACCCACAGTGACCCACCAAAGGATAATAAGAAGCTAGCAAAGGAGGAGTTCTCTTAGTCTAGAGAGGGATTCAAGTCTCGCAAAAATGTAAATACTCCCAAAAACTTAGATGTGGATGGGGAAATCACCATCTAATAAATAATGGAGTGGAGGTTTTTCTGTGGATCCCTTCCCATCTCAGTCCATTGGTTCCAACTATCTGTTTATCTCAGAACATTTCAGCAATAAAGCTGCTGCTGAGCTGAACCTTTCCTGCCAGGCTGGCAATAAGTTACTTCCCTGGTGTCACTGCAGTAGACCAGGTGGCTGATGAGAGAAAAGTGGGGTTTCTGCTTTGATACAAGCCATGCTTTTTGTGATGTGAAGACAGCAAAAGACACAAAGTAGGATTCTTCCCTTCCTTTTTCTGCCTTTCAGTCCTGAGGAAGTGTTTGTTGCTGCTCAGAACAGGACTGGCCTTGTTGTTCTGATGAGATGCACTTGAATTCCAAGTTTGTGCTAGCTCTCCATCAGTGCTCCGTGCTCATGCCATTGGAGTGAGAGACTTCTGAGGAGGAATCCTGCTGGTAGCCCCTTGGAGGAATCCTGCTGGTAGCCCTTTGGTGGCCAATCCTCCCTCTCCTCCTTGCTTCACCGGATTAGGTTGCATGGGCAGACTGGGGTAACTGGGGACTGATTGTGGTCATTTGCAGCCTGGGCTGGAGGGATTGAAGTGGGAATTCAGCACTACCAAGCTGCAGCCAGCTGTACTCACAGCACAGAATGCCAGTTAGAGTTGTAGCAAGTTTTCTTGCTCTCAGTAAATAATTATTATTTCCCCCTGACCTTTCCTTCTGATTCTTCCTGGTACAGACACAGCCTCTCTCTGTTCCCTGCCCCAATGAACGTCTGCACTAGGTCCAAGGCTTGGAGTAATTTACCTGAAGAGTGATACCATTTGGAAACCACTGTAAGTATATTTTATCTCTTATAAAAGACTTCTTGTTCAGCAAAATAAGACATCTTACAAAAAAAAAAAAAAAAAACCAAACTGCAGCACCTGTGAGCCTTACTGATGAGGGTAAACTAAGTTTTGCTTTTGAAATTTGCAAGGAAATATGTGGGCAAAAAGTATGTCAGTAAAAAACTGCTAAATATTTAAGTCATACCCTCACAGCATAGTTCAGCAATGGCTGGTTTGATCTGCTTGTATTTTTTATTTTGGCAGGTTCTCCCTACTTACTGCTCTAGTTCGTGCTGTTCTAGTTGGTTCATCCATGTTTATCTTTGCAGTGTTTATCTTCTTTTTTATTCTTATTACTTTTTAATGAGACAGCTTATCTCTCATTGGTGTTTCAGGCAATACAGATGGAATCTACTGCAACTTTTTAAAGGTTTACACTGTTCTTTCTGAGCCCTGAGACATTTATGACTTAAAGCAATTACAATTTGGTAATTTGGCTGGATTACATAGGCAAAGTTGCCTAAGAGAATTCTGACTTTGCATTGTGGTTTTATTATGCTCTGAAATGACCATTTGCCTGATACTTGTACTTTCTCCCCCATAAATGTAATAGTTTTTAATTCTTTTGATCAATTCTCAGTAATTGTCAGTACTGTCACAGTGTTAGCATAGCTGAGATGCTCTGATGTTACAAGTCAGGCAAGCTCTGTAGTCAGGACCCAGCTCTCATGAGACTCGTGGTTCAGATGGAATAAATGGACAAATTTGGGGCCATATAAACCCTACCTCAGGCCTGAAAAGGACCCAGCAAATTTCAATCTTACTTTAACTTAATCTCTGAGTTTAATTTAATTATGTTAATCAGTCTCCTGTAAGGGATTTTGGAGTTTATTTTACTTTTCTGTGTTGATTAAATTTTCCAGGCTTTTATTGCACTAGAACATTGGGTGTCTCTTGTCAGTTTTCTGTGCCTCCCATTCTTGCTTTGCAGTGTTCTGCTGGGATTTCTCTTTCATATTACATTTTATGGTGATGTTTTCAGGAGTTTGTGTTTTCCATTGTATGACACAAACTTGCAATCAGAGATTTTAAACAAACTGCCAGTCATGTAGCTGCAACAGCATGAAGATCAATGTGGCTGCAAAATCATCAGAGAAGCTGTGTGAATATTCAGGCAGTCAGGCTGTGCAGGACTTTTAACTACTGAAGCAACACTTCTGGCAGGAAAATAGGGATGGTTCAGGTGATTTAAAGGGAGCTTGTTTTGGGAAGCTTCACCCTCAGCTCTGAAACTCAGTGTGCCCTGAGTTTTGGGGTGAGGTCTCTGGGCAGATTTTAGTGGGTTTTTGTTGTTCTTTCAGTCCTATTTTTTATATTCACTGATTGTACTCATCTCTCTCTCTTTACTTTGTCAGTTTCTAAATATGTATTGTCAATGTCATGTCTGGAAGAGACACAACACTGGCAGTGATAAGCACTGATATCAGGAGCTGTGTTAGTCGCACACAGGCAGAGAAAGAATGTGCAGCAGAACACTCAGGGAAAATATTGCTTAAAATCAGACGTGAACTATTTTCACACTCTTATTTTTAGGATTTGAAAAGCTGGAGGTTTTGGTTTTTGTTGGTTTTTTTTTTTAGTTTTTTTTTTTTTTTCAATTCTATACAGCCCCTGTGAATTACTAAGGTTACAAACTAACTGTGCACCAGTAAGTTAAGTGCAGTGCTTGGATACTACAGGCATCTCTGACCTGAGGGTACTTAGTATAAGGTGATGCCATAGCTGTGAAGAGGCAAAATAATGCCTGGAACATGGGTGGGCAGACTCAGCCAGCAGCAGCACTTACAACAACATCAGCAACCCTGTGGCATGTTCCCTCTGTGCTGCTTAATATGCGACGAACAAAGGTCTGGTTGGTGACCCAGCCCTCCCTGTATTCAGAGGCTGAAAACTGCCTCATTATTGTTCATTATGTAGTATTATTCTCATGCAGTCACATTATCATAGCTTCCCCTGAGACCCAGGATGCTGCTGTGGGCTCTGCACAGCTACACTGGTTCCTATACCTGAGCTAATTTGTTCAGTGCTAACCTGACGTCTCTGCAGGACAGAGAGCTATTCCCCCTGTAAGGCAAGGTTCAAGCATTAGTTATAGCTGCTGTGTGAGAAGTACAACATACAGGGACCTGGTTTGCTGGCCCCACTGTGAGAACACGTTAACTCATCCAGGGGAAATTCATTCCAAACTCAAGTAATGGTTGCAAAGGAGGTACATGCAAAGAAATCACCTGTGGAGAGCAAGTGGAGGGTTGAGGGAGAGAAAGTTGTATGCAAGAGTGGCAGCAAGAAAGGGGAAGTGTGGCAGGGGTTTTAAAGGCATTCCAAAGCTCAGAGGTAGTAATTAGTTTCTAGATAGCTTTGAGGTTAGGACATCCAAAATATTACCCATTCTGCCTTCAGATGAAACACAAATGAGCCAATTCTACAGCCAGTACCTAGATCATTGCAGCCAGCCGCTGCATCATTGTGAGTTGGCCATCATTTGAGATCTTGTTCTATGACAGTGCGGTGTTAAGGTACACAGAAAGGAGCGAATGCCTCAGTGCAGTGAGGATGCTGACAGAAAACAGAAATAATATGATGGCAGTGATTGCATACATTTTGCTTTACACATGAACTGACAAGTACTGATACACACAGTTCAGTTCAGGAAAGACAGGGGAGGCAGTTAGCCTCCTGTTAGGTACTGGAGAGGATACAATGAAGAAAAAGGATAATATATATTAAGTGGTGTAAATTAACATCACAAAAAAACCCACAATAAATATAAGGGAATGCTAAAAGTGAATACCAACAAATAGAAAGTACATGGACATAGGACAGTAAATAAAAAGTGATAGAGTAGGTAGGATGTTTAGAAATAAAGTGGATAAATCTCTTGTAAATCAATAGCAAATAAAAATTCTGCATGGACCCTCTAAATTTTGAAAGTCAGTATCTTTTCTACTCCCAGCTTGTGGGATTCAATGCATCAAGTCCATGTACCAAAGTGCCATCTCTTTGCTGTATTGCCCTTCTGCCATTCTTCACAAGGAGCAAGGATGATGATGGCCCTCTGATAATGTTAAGAATGAGTTCATAATATTAAGAATGAGTGGAAAGGACTTGTATTGCACCCCAGGTATGTATAGAGAAGGAGATAACCAGAGATCAGAACAGAGCCCCTTACTCCAACAGCACATTCCTAAGTCTCTTGCATTCCAAACATGGCCATTGTTGCCCTTACTAACAAGTAAATAGCAAACAGCTCTTTTCCAAGATTATTATATAGAGAAGAACGTAGTCACAGGAACTAAAGCAGCAAGGTAGATTGACCCTTACTACTGAAATAATCACATAGTATTGCCAATCAATGAAGTCCAGAGATGGGACATACATA
This sequence comes from Agelaius tricolor, assembly GCF_023055355.1. NCBI lineage: Eukaryota > Metazoa > Chordata > Aves > Passeriformes > Icteridae > Agelaius > Agelaius tricolor. The sequence goes on from NW_027269269.1 coordinate 26,837,982, forward strand.
GGAGTAATTTGGGAAGGTTCCACAAACAGTATTTATTACTTGTTTCATTCTTGCTCCTTGTTCTTTCAGGGTTTTTTATGTTGCTATAACCAAAAAAATCACAGTTTTCCAAACTTCTGGACCATGGAGATATATTAGAGAGCCTGCTGATGGGAGTGTTCATAGAAGTAGTGTGTAATCAGAAAAAAAATTAGGTTGGAAGGGTCCTCTGGAGGTCTGTAGTCCAATTCCCTGCTCAGAGCAGAGCTGACTTCCAAGCTGGATTAGGTTATTCAGGGCCTTGTTCAATTAAGTTTGGAAAATCTCCAAGGATGGAGATGCCATAACCTGATTGAGTACTTAACAATTCTCCCTGTGAAGACTTAGAGGAAAAAGATAGCAATAGAAGTAGACTATATCAGAGAATGTAAGACTATTTCATTAGAATATATAGGTGAAGATCATGCAATAGGAGCTTTCTGTATGGGTGATAAGGTAAAACAAAAGAACAGCAATATACTTACAGTAACAGCAGGATTTCTATGACTTTGTCTTTGCTGGCAACAGTAGTTGGACATTGCAGACTGGAGAATTTTGTCTGGGTTTCTTCATAGGTAGTTTTCATCACAGTGTCCCCAGGATTTGTCTTTTCTGAAAAGTTTTCTTTAGATCCTTAGCTGACTTTGCTGATTCCTTAGCTTCCCTCCTGTAGAAGCCTGCATCCCTTTCAGGTGGTAGTGACATAAAGCCCATGTCTGAACAGTGAGAGAAATAAGATTCTGAGGAGAGGTGTCATCTCCAGTGCCAGTCAGCCCCACTACTATATTCTTACCATCCTAGTGAGCAAAAGTCATAGAGCTGCAGGACTGCAATGTGGAAAAATGATGACACAAGAGCTTCTTGATAACAGTGTCAGCCTTAGGAGCAAAGTAGAAAAAATATGGGTTTGGATAGAAAGAAGCAGGGGATGCTTTGCACAGCCTTCTTGGTGTCACTACCTGTTGCTATAGTGTTTTTTAACTGTCCCTCTAATGAGTTTTGAAGGCCCGGGAGGCAGGATCAGCCACAGGATGAAACATCAGCCAGTGTTTGATTTAACAACAGAACCATAGCTGTGCTAGTTGACCGGCAAGTCTTGTTTACTCAGACTTAGCCCCCACTCTGCAAAAAACAGCAGTCTCCTGCCCAGGCTAGGCAGCATTGTGTGTGGATAGACCTGGAGTCAGAGGCTGTATTCCAAGCATATAACTTGGCTTAACTCTGAGCTGAAAACAGACCTTAAATACAGCAGTTCAGCTCCTGGGTAAGGGGAACTTCATTGCCTTGTGCATCCAGAGTCCTAGCCTACATACAGCCTTTGTTCCTGGGCCAGAAAGGTGTGCTATCTGAAAGCTGCTTGGGTAGCAATGCTGTAAAAACCCACTGGTTTATGCACAGATTTCCTGTAGTCCCCACTGCATGCTGGCTGCACATGGGAATATCCTGGGCTCTGGAAATGAGGCGTGTGAAGGTGTGCCAGAGTTTGTTTGGATCATGCCAAAGATCCGTGCGAACTGTTACAAACAAAACATATGCAGTCCATGTACTTTAAAATATGCGTGCCCACGTACAAGCTATAGTTTACAGCAGCAATACCATCCGCCCATCCCGTGGTGTGGAGACTGTAGTCCCGGTAACCCAAAACGCACCAGGGCTGCCAGAAGCTGCGGGGTGTTCAGTGTGACCCCCTCGCTGGCCGTGGTTCACCTGCACAGCTCAGCTCATCTCAGCTCCCGGCTGCACCCCGAGGCCCGGCCAGCTGCCACCGGGCGCCTCTTTGCTGCCCCTCGGCCAACCCAAGGCTTCCCTTCCGCGCCCACCACCTCCTTGGGGGGGCTTTGCGGGACGAAGGCTGGGGAAAGGACTTTTTTTATTTCTTTCTTTCTGGCCCATTTAACTTATATTTTTATTCTAACTTTCTTCCTATTTTTATTCTAACTTTCTTCCTTAACTTATATTTTTATTCTAACCTGCTCCTCGGGCCGGGCCGGGCCGAGCCGGGCCGTGCGCGTGCTGCCTCCTGGCGGCGGCCGGAGGCAATGGCGGCGGGCCGGGCCCTGCCCCCGGCCGGGCGTGCCGCCCTTATATAAGGCCTTTATGTAAGCGACCGTCCCGCTCTGCCCCTCCTCGCCCTCCGCGGGATCGGCGCTCTCTGCGCTGAACAGTCGCTTTAAGAATGGAGAGGCCAGTGCAGCCCTCAAACCCTGTCCCGGGTGGGACGCAGGAGGGCAAAGGCACGCGGGGAGAAGGGGCTCTCGCCCTGGCCCTCCGTGAGGAGAGTCCCGGCCTGTGGAAAGGGCTCTGCCGGCAGGCAGGACGTGCGCCCAGGGTGCCCCGGCACTGCTCGAGGGTCGGCAGGAGATAACGGGTTCCAGCGGCACGGCTCCAGCCTGCCCGGCTCCTGCGGTGTGCCCAGGGTTCTCCCCCCGGCATGCGGCGGCAGCAGCCGACGTTTGCCCGGTGCCCGGGCCGCATCCCGGGCCCGGGCAGCAGTGTCCCCTCCGGAGGCTGCATCCCGAGCTGGCGGCGCAGCTCCCTGGCTCGGGGAGCACTGAGGGAGCACCTGCACCTGTGTAGAGGAGGGAGGACAGTGAGGCATGTGTTCGCTGTGTGATTCAAAACCTGCCGCTTCGCCCGGTGCCTCGGCTTCTCCAGCCCTGAAGCTAAGATGGTGACTGACTACCTGCTTGATGTTCCACTGATGCTTAATTCCTTGGAGGTTCTGGATGGAGGGAGGTGTTGAGAGCTCATGTGCTCAGTGCTCATAGACAGCTGGTTCAGGTTCCAAGTCTTAATGCTTTACTTAGATGAACTCTGCATCTCAAAATTGCCTCACAATTGCCTGCTTTTCCCCACAATCAAGTCTCTTCACTGATTAGTTTTGAACTTGAAACTTGCATATTTGTTTGCTTTTCAGACAATTCCATTATATTTCTGTATAACTCTCTCTATTCAGAATGCTACAGCCTTGGTTAATATTTGTCAAACGGTGCTCTGACTGTCTAAACTACTGGGACGAGTTTCATTTTATATGTCATCAGTAGGGGCAGAATAAGGAGCTTCATGCTTGGCCTATTTGCTGTAATACAGTCTCAGGGCCATTGCATCAGAGTCAAAACAAGGAGCAGCTTGTTTCCAAACAAGAAGTATGGAGGAAAGTCTTCTCTGCCCCCTTCTCTGTAAGGGGAAAGAGAGGCGAGAGGGGGGTGGTGGTGGGGGAAGAAAGTTATCTTTAACAGATTCTAAAAATGCCTTTTCCCAAATATGCAGTCAGTCCCATCAAAGGTCTCTTTGTTTATTTTCAGGAAGAAACCCAAGACAGCTGAAAACCAGAAGGCATCTGAGGAGAATGAGATTACTCAGACGGGTGCATGCAGCGCCAAGCCAGGCCTTCCCTGCCTGAACCTTGAAGCTGTTCCTTCTCTGAGCCCGGCCCTCATCCACTCTCCACATTCACCAACAAACCTGCACACACACACAGGGTTATCTGATTGTGAGTACACCAATATGCTGCTGGGGTTCCTGAAAACACCTCCTTTACTGTGCACCAGGTTTTCCAGTTGGATGCTCTTCCCATAATGTCATAAAGAGGATCTTCTCAGGGCTTACCTTCTCCCTTCTTTGGGAATTACATCTAAAGCAGAACATTTTTGTGGTAAGGTTGTGATAATGCAATCAGCCAGAAAAAAAGGTGAGAGCGTGTTCTTAGGTCAGGCTGCTGCTTATTGCAAATTAAAAAGGAAAAACCCCTCAAGCATGTCCCTGTCCAACTAGAACTGTTGCTCTGCTCCAGGTAGTCACAAGCTTCTCATTACCCAACCATATCTCCTGACTGGAGGGGTTTCAGTCTGTGCTGAAAACATGGGCCTGGCTCTGCAGCCCAGGACTGTAAAGTTTCCATGAAGAAAGGGGAGCGTTTTGTGGAGAGGATCAGTCTGTGAGAGTCTGGAAAATCTTTGTAGACCTGTGTGGTTGTACCAGCCTTAAGGCCCTTGTTTTGAGGGCATTTACTTTCAGATTACTCAGCATGGGTTAATTGCCCTTTAGAAAATGTTCTTCTCCGTTTTGCCAAAAAATACAAAAAATAAGGGATGAGATTATTAAAACTGGATTTTGGAAAGTCACCTGACCTTGCCAGCTCTTCAAAACATTGTCATTTCACAGAGGTCCTTGCCTGGAAGTCTCTTGGGCAAGAATGTGCAGGGTATTGTGAATTTCATCACTCACTAGTTTTAGAATTTATAGTTTACCTCTTCTGCAGTGGTTTATAATGTAAATTTACAAGGCGGGGGGGAGAGGAGAAGATGATGACACCAGGTTTCAACAGCTCAGAAGCCAACCAGACTTTGCAAAAGCTTGTAAAAAAAAAAATCAGGGCATGACAATAAAAAATCAGATTAAAAAGTATGTGTATCCTTTTCTTTCTTTAATTTAAAAATCCTGCCTCAGGGCCAAGCTTGGAAGCAGTCGGGTTATAGGGATCATCACTATCAAAATCACTTTAGCTGCAATTCATTCCTGTTGGCTTCTGACTTTATTCATTATGAGCTTCTCCTAGAGATCTTGATTTTAATAGAGCTGGTAAATACTGGGGAGACTTTCCTAAATCTCACCTGGTGATTTGAAGAGAAGAAAGAGCTGTGAAACAATTGAACAGCAGGCAGCATGCAATTTAGTATATATGAAAACTCTTTTCAAATTGGAGATGTCAGACTCTTTGTTAAAACTGGGGTGCAGTTTTGTCTTGTAATGTTTTCTGAAAACAAAAAGCTTGTGAAAAGATACAAAAAATGAGCAGAACAACAAGAAAAAAATAATCCTTATTTTCAAACAAAGAATCCCTTTATCCCATTCACAAAGATGAAAGAGTTCATTAGTAAATGGGATTTGAAACCTCACACTGATTTTTTTGACAGTACAAATGTAACCCATGAAAGCAACCTTAGGACAGAGGCCAGCAGGGATTGCTGGGAACTTGGAGAATGAGCTCCTGCTTTTGCTTTCTGAGGTGGCCAAGTTCAGGGTGAGGAATATTGGCAGAGGCCAGCAGGGGAAGGTGGAGCCTGCAGCTCTTCATGCTCTACCTGTTCTGTGCACAGTGTCTTTTAGACTCCTAAGTTTTTAGAAGACACTGTCCCCAAGTCACCTTCCAGATGATGTCAAAGGCCTTTTCCAACCTAAACAATTGTATTCTTCTGTAAATAGGAGTAAACTGCCAGCCCAGGTTAGATGCTCCTTTCACACTGCAAGTGCAGGGGATTTTTTCAGAAAATGGGTTTAATAGCAATTCCAGCATTAACATTGTCCTGTCTTGTGAATTGTTGAAATTTAGTTCCCAAAATATAGCTAGAGTCCTGCAAAGATTCAGGAAATAGTAAGACCTCTGGTGGTATTATCTGTTAGCTGAAAGCAATAGAAAATTTCACAATTATTATGGGTTATGACCTTTATCAGGCTGTATTTGTTAGGGGTGGTATGCATATAATTAGTGTTTGGCATGCCTTTGCAAAACAGCAAGAACCCACATGAACTGAAATGAGGAGTGATGAATATAACTGCATATTTACTGTAGCTTTCTACCATGTTTTGTGGTATTCTTTTTTCATATGGCCTCAATCCTTCAATTGCTGGAATATGTTCGTGGATGCAAAAGATTGATTTTTGTGGCACCCAACATTAGAAACGGGTCTCCCTGCAGTTACAAATGCTTTCTCCATACCTCTGATGTGCCCTGTCTTTTGGGTCAATTCTTTCCCCTCACTCTAGAATCTCTTTCTTTGTCCTTCTCTTCCTCTCCCCTCAGAGCTACATTGCCACATCTTTCTTCCTCTCAACTTTTGGACCCATGGTGATGCTTTTCTTCTTCAGGCCAGCGAGACTTTCTGTCCTTCCCTCTACCTTTAGACAGCACAACATTGTTTTTCTTCCCTTTCCCAGACCATCCTACTGCCTGGGCAGTACCCCCACAGCTGGGCAGATACCTCATTTTGAAAGGGCATTCTTCATTCTCCTGGGAGGTTTTCTAGTGGATGGCAAATAGTACAGAAATACTATAGAACTAAAGTTAGACTGAAAGTTTGGGAGGAATTTTCTCTGAAAACACCAGAAGCGCACAGAAAGAGTCAGCATGGTAGGGTGTATCAATTCTTGGAAAAATGCACAGATGTACAGATGTTTTCATAAGGCCTCATTTATGTATCTGGGGGGAAAAAAAGGCTTGGATTTTATGGACCACCTTTCAAATCAGTTTGAAATCTTCACTGACCATTTTGCATGCACAGTCACTAGTGCTTGGCAGAAAACAACACCACATATTTATTATTATGAGAAATGTTCAGAAGCCAATCTACTTTAAAATATCAGGGTGCTTTTGGAATGATTCAGATCAATTTTTTTTTTCCAAGCAAAGGAAATAAAAACTCTGTGATAGCCATCTGCTCCTCAGCTGTAAAAGGCAGAGGTGAAGAAAGCCTTAAGCAATAGTCTGAATGCCAGTCTTACTGATATGAATACTTAGCAAAAGAAAAAAAAAAGGAAAAACAAAAACCTTGGATGAAGTCATATGTGATGCATAACATAATTTAAGGTTTCATTCTGTAGCATGTATTCTACATGCTGCTTCTGGTGCCACTTATTCAAAATGAAATTGCATTATTCCTCAGATTTGTAGGACTAGGTCCTAGATTTCTGGGTTTGAGCACTATTTCCAGCACAGATGAATCCCTGAAGCTAAATCCAGAGCACAGGATGCACTGTGTCCAGTCCCATCTCTTTTTCTTTTGGGAAATGCAATACAGTTGGAGAAACAAGTTAGAGGAAGAGGTGCTTCCTGAGGTAACTATTTTCATGGAGGGCTTAGCAGCCCTCATGATTCAAAACCACCACTAATAATTGAATTAATTTGGAATTAAATGATAAGAGTGAGCTGATAGAACTCCAGCTGAGTTATGCATCTAGCTACTCAGCTGTCACAAACAGATCTATCTGCTTACCCAGAAGAAAGGTGCTCATGCAAGGACAAGTACAAGTTGTGGAAAGGTTATAAAAAAGCAAAGGAAAGCAATGAGATTTGTTCTGTTCACATTTTTTTCACATATTTCCTTGCTTATGGATAGAGAATGCATAAAGTGCATAATCAGGCTGTAGTTCAAAGGCTGAACAGCCTCAGGTAAAGTTTCTAAAGATTTCAGTGAGAAGAAGAAGGTCATCAGGAGCTGACTGTATTTAAACTGGTTTGGTCTGCATAGGCCACTTATTTCAGGAGCTTTTCAGAAAGCATCTATAACTGTATATATTTTGCAAGTGAGCCAAGAGATAAGATCATTTTGGCAGAAACTTTCACGAGTTCTCAAAGATACAATCAGACAAAAACTTCATTCAGGCTCTGATGTATGCATCTTAACAGATGTGTCCAAACTCAAAGGAATCCCACGGGAACAGTGCAACTGAATCTCTTTGTCTCTATTGATAGTTAAAAGAGTTATTCTTAGACATTGGATGGTCCATCTGTGAAGGAATTTGTTCCAGACAAGACAAAAGCAACATCTTTGCAAAGAGTTTCCATGGGACTGAGAGGCAGGTTGGACAATGACTGAAAAACTTCTGAAGCAGTATTTATGATTTTTAGAGAACACAGAATTCTTGCAGAGACCTGAGATTCTGGTAAGGAATGAGCTGAGAAGAAAAGTAAGCCATGAATTTTTTTTTAATCTGTTAAACAATCATTGGCAGGTTGTCAAAATAAGGGAGGACTTTCTAGAGTTATGTTTTAGCAAGGGACAGGGATGATTTTTTGCATTAAATAGAATGCACTTTATAAACAGTGTCAGTGATAGACCACATCTGAGCTCTTTGTCCCTACATGCTCAAGTACCATGGCTGACTTGGTCCAATTCCAGAATTTTTCAGCTTTCACAGGACAGGAACTTTGAAGCAGAGTATTTGCTTTTTTCCCTTCTAAGTTTTGTAACTTCTTAGCCTTCCAGCATGACAGGGAAAGACAGAGTGGGAACCTCACAAGATTCCTGAACTCCACAGAGCATTGGGAGTGAATATGGAAATTCTGGGGGGTTGTTTTCTTGAGCAGCTAGAGGGACCCACCATTCCCTTCCCATGAATCTGCCAGTTCAATTTGCCTGGGGCTAGTGTAGAGGCTGAGTAGATCTGAAGATGGTTTGGCCTCATCTTTGCCTTTTAGGTTTCCTGTGTTTCTCTTAGAGGTTCTGTGGCAGGAAGGGAATGGTTACATGCCCTGATGGTCTTTTTCTTCTCCCTGGAAATTTGTTGCTGTGATTCCCTAGGAGCTGCTCTGGAGCTTTCAAATAGTCGTCACTCTCAGTGAAGACAAGAGGCCCCCTGATTCTACCAGCTTCCTTGTTTAGAGAGTCAGGCAGTATGAAATAGTCATTTCAGCTGTATTTTTGCTAATCTATGTAATGCATATCTTAGCTAATGCTGAATATTTTTAGGTTGTTTTTGGTGACCTAAGAAATTTTGTATGTTTAGATATCTATTTTAGATGATATAATAATAATGATAGAGGCCTTTTCTGTAGAAAGCTAAACTGAAAGCAAGGATATACATAGTTCTCAAATACCGATGTTACAACACTAATTATACTTTCATCTTGCGCAACATTTGAAATATTGTTTGGTAACTGCTTCTCTTTTTAGTAGTTGTAAGTGATTTCTATGTCCCGTGCACTTGTATTTTTGTTTGTAAAATTATCAAAGAAGTATGAGTCAGGAATTACTTGTGTTTTCATAGAAGCAGATATGTGTTGCTTGAATTGTGTAGAGACAAAAGTAGGTACAAGTACAGGTATGCAAAACTATAAGCTGCGTTCACCCTGCCTTTTGTAAAAGCCATCATAATACATTGAAGAACTGGCAGTGAAAAATGTGCAAATGGTAGGAACTGGTCTCTATATTCTAATCGGTGCACTAAGTGAGTTTTGTCAGGTTGGTCTCTCGGGCTTTTTGTCTCTTGAGAAATGACTAATAGCATATGGTACTTCAATTACAAAGTCAGTGAGTATGTTTTCAGAAGCAACTGTGGAGCCCAACTTTAACTGATGCATAAATCACTTATATTTGTAACACATAGATGCCTTTGAAAATTTGTCTAATTAGCCTAAATGTTGGTTCTGTTATTTGATGCCCCTGTAATACTGGGTTGGTCTTAGGTTGTGGTGTTTGGTGCTTTTTTTTACTGCTCTCTATTTAAAGAACTGTCAGTGATAACATGCATAGTCTTGGCTTTGGTTTAAAACTGCCATGCATGCTCCTAACTCCCATGATTTCAGGGTACATCTTGAAGACATTTCTACAGTGTATCTATCCTTTCTAAGTACCAGGGAAAAGGATAAGACTTACTGCTCTTTACAGGTCCATAGCTTCCATTCTTGAGGTGACTGAGTTGGTAATGCAGTAGTGTTTCTCTTTGTAAGTCATGCTGCAGCCAGTGAGAGACACACTCTCACTGTCCATTAAGATGTCTGCAGTCTGCTTCTGAGTTTACTTTGTTGTGTCTTCAGAGTAAGCCCCCTCCAAGATTTTAATTACTGTTCTTTATGTTCATAGTCTTCAGTAAATCCTTCTTCTGTATGTATTTCAGCTGTTTCACTCATGAAGTGAGGGACTGATGGATATGTACAAGTATCTATCACTGTTCAATGTATCAAGATGTTCTAGTACTTTTTTTTAACATTTAGGATTTTGTTTGTGTGGTTTTATGTGTGGGATTTGTGTTTGGTTCAGTTTGGGGGTTTTTTTGTAAGTCTCCAGAGCAGTGCTTTCCTCTTCTCCCCGTGAGCTGGCTTACCTTCTTCCATCGTACTCCATCCTGAAAAAGAACCAATAATGTAAATTCTACAGTAGAGTTCCTGTGATGTCCTAGCTTACCTTTACTGCTTTCATAGACAGTAGTCTTGTTAACAGACTGACACTACTACTTGCCTACCTGATCTCTCAATCCACATAGTCTGCCACACTTCATAGATACCAGTCATTGTTCTGTTAACTTTCTCTGTCTGATATGTTTAAATAATGTTTTATTACAGTATTTCTCTTTATGCTTTTAGTGAGTTTTTCTTTAAATTTCTTCTTCACCCTACCTAATCTTTGTTTTACATCTAGTCTGCTACAGTTTATGCTCAGTTCTATTAATGTCACTTGGGCATGATTTCCATGTTTGGAAGAAAAAAATTTCAGCTTTAATGAACTCTTATACCTTGTTATTTAACCATTGTAGCATTTTCTACTTCCTCATTTTTCTTTTGTTGTCCTTGGATATGCATATAAACTCTATTAAAGTGTTATTAAGGCCACCTCCCTGCTGTTCTTAGGGATTTTACATCCTTATCTTTTCCTTTCAGACCCTTTCTGACTAACTTCCTCTTCTTTTTTTCCTTTCAATAGTTGTTCTTCTTGAAGTTGCACATACCAAAACTGTCACTCTGAGATCTGCTTGAAGCATGTCAAACATAATCATGCCAATCATTGTTATTTCATATCTTAACCATATATGCTACTGCTGTCATCTCCTCTATCTTAGTTGGGTGAGAAGACTAAACCAAATGTGCCATTTCCCTAATATGGTCTTCAGAGGAATATTTCAGTGTTTGACAGGTGATTCTTGCTTGAAGGAAACTAAACCAGCTGCATCTCCATCTCCTTTTGTCCTAGTGTGGGTTGTTAAAATGCTGCGCAGCTCAGTGCTTGCATCTCTCGCAGTTAGTTCCTTCTGTGCTGTAGGGAGACACCTTCCATGCACTGAGAAACATTGACTGGTGTCGTAGTGGCCTGGTTTGTTGCAGCTACACAACTCCAAAGTTACAGGTGTAAAAACATACTTGGTCACCTCCTGCTCCTTTTCACCACTATGAGCTGTTTAGCATTGGAGCTTTTTGCTCTTTTCCTCTAAGCTTCCATAGTCACTTTCTCCTCCTTTGTTTACCTGTGGTAGAGTAGCCATGTAATCTTTGTGCTATGATCCTCCTCAGTAACTTTAGAACAAGGTATGGCCAAACCAGTATTCAAATTAGAGAAAACCAAAACAATTCTTGCATTGTTCTCCACTGAATGACTGAACAAAGGGAGCTCTTTGAATCTTTTTTTGAACTGAAGCCTTAACATGGTAGTGGGAGAGAACCTGAAATATAAAACCAAGGATTTATAAACCTACTTATGTTTATAAAGAGTGCTAGGAGGTGTTGCGGAGTAAAATCATGTTCACAAGAAGTGTGGTGTTTGATCTATTCCATGGCTGAGAGTCAGTTGAAAGCCATCAGAATGTCACTGAACTTCATTTGCATCAGGCTGTTTGCCTGGCATCCCAGCGCATGGAGACCACAGCAGCAGGTTCTGGCTGGCACTGTGCATTTGAATTCCCAAGGACACCAAGTGCTGTTCTTTCTAGAGGGGACGCCATTGTGCCACCCATTCATATTTTCTGTGGCTGTTTTCATTGTCCATGGAGTCATTCTCGAGGCTAAAATAACATGAGATCCAGTCTTATGTATCTCCCACTCAGGAAATAGTGTACAATGAGAATTGAAGAATCTGTCAGCACAAATACCTCCTTGAGGAATTAACTGCACCTATGAAAAAGAGATAAACAAATCCTAGAACCCCTACTCATCCCAGCTTTGTTGTGTTGAACACTGAAAGGATCTCTGCCTGGCTGGATGTGCAGTATATACTCTGTATCCATCTGTGACATGTGGTGAAATGCTTCTTCTTGAAAGCCCACGAGAGGGAAGTAGTCTAAATTACGAGTAATCTCACAGCAGCTATTTTTAAGTTCTTAACCAGGGAAAATGTAAGTGTAGCAATATTGTGCATCTATTAAAAATCTTGAAAGGCTCTTTATAACTAGATGATAGGAGTGATAACATGTAATTTATTGATGTTACACAGATAGAGGAAGAAACCCACAAAGTAGCAATTTTTGTGTGAAAAAGGGTATGATAGAGGAAATAAAAACAGAGAAAGGGACTTCTCATAGTTTCATGCTTGTTTGGGCAACTATGTCAATTTTAACAAAAATACCTTGTGCTTTGATCCTATGCTACTTTTCAAAACAGGGCATATTCCATGTATTCAAAAGTAAAACTCCCAGATGCCATCTCTAGTAGTTTTGGATGAGTAGAGGGCAGAATGTGCCTAAGGCAGACCTGAGAAATAACTCCCATGCACTGTATTAGTATCACCTGTTGGTGTCTGAATGCTTGGATATACATGTAATTCCAGGGCCTTTTCCCCAGGGAATGGGGGGATGCATTGGAACTGGCAATGTGCATTTAATACTAGAGTTCCCTCTGATGGTATCAAGCCATCCAGGAATGTTGCTTATTGCCTTGATTTATTTGTTTAAAGTGTTTTGCCATACATTTCTGTTCCTGTCAAAGCTAAGTAGGGGGTTTTGGAAATAAGTGTGGTCCCAGAGATTGCAGAGGTCTCACTGAGGACAGAAACATTTCCTGTGGCCTTCAGTATTGTAGACATGAGTGTGTTCTGTTTCCCACTGATATTTAAATCTGAATTATAGAGAGGCCTGACCACTCATCCCATAAACTCAAAATAAAGAAACCACAGTCCAAAACATTATGAATATGTGTCTCACGATATTTCCAAGCTGAAATATTCACCCAGTTGTACTAGTTAAAAAGCACCCAATTGTACTAGTTAACAATTTCCCTTTCACTAGTACATAAAAAAGACAAATGGAAAAAATAACCAAATAAGATCTAGCATTTTCATGTGATAGCTTTCCTCTACTCAGGGCTGAGACAGAGGCACTGGACAAGATAAGAATCTTTTTCAGCCCTGAGGACTGGCATTTACAATTTTTCATCCATCCCTTGTTTCTCCCATCAGCCATAGTTCTGGGACCAGAACAAAATCTCTTTCCAGAGAAATGCCTTTCAATGTATCATGGAGGAAATAAGCAGTGCTCTTCCACAAAACTCAACCATAACTGCACCCTCTCCCTAACAGACTGCTACAAACACTCCCTGTACAGGATTCCAGCTTGAATGGAAACCTTCTAAAGAGGTAATTATCTTAAGAGATTTTACTCTATATTTTCCTTTTAACCAAAGCCTACAAGCTCTCAGGCTTACTGTATTTAACCACACTCAGGTTGATAAGCTTCTTCTCCTGGTCTTTCTGCCTGGAGGAACACCTAACACTGCTGGGCAAACATGAAGGAGTTCATGGAATAGCAGGTGTCTCTTTTGAAGGCAAGTTTTAATATATTTGCACCTATTAGCCTTTTAATTCATTTTATCTCTGGACACAGCTCCCACCTCCAACCCCAGCCTCTTCTCCTCCCTAAACAAGGTTTCTGAGAGAGGATAAAAGTTTTACAGTCTCCCACAGCAAGACAATCAAAAGCAATCCTTATCCACTTTCCTTATGGGGATTCAGTCTGAAATACACTATTAGGATTTAAACAGAAGTCTGTAAAGCAGGTGGAGGTATTCTTAAGGACTAGAGTCATCTTTTAATCAGGACCATGGAATAGCAAAACAAATCACCTTATTTATCTATGTTTTCCAAAGAGTTATTTTTTTCCAAGAAGCATCCCCCTAACCTTTTTTTGAGTAGGGAGTGCTCACACCAGCATTTCTGGCCCATCTCCCCCTGTCCCTACTCAGTGACTCTCTTGCTGTGGGTCCACCAGTGAAACATGCACTCCAAGTAACAGCACCTGGCACTGGGAAGGAAAACGAGCAATAGATGCACCTAGATTTTTAAAGAGCCAAGCTGCCTCACACTTATAGCCAGTTAAAACAGTTGGACCATGCTGGGGCTTGGCAGGATCATGCATGAGCTCTCTGGGAACAAGAGAGTGTAGATGAAACAGATTTCATGTAGAACATGAAAATGTTCCCTACTGAAGAAGGGATGAGTACGGCATCATTTTTCTTCCTAGGAAATGGTGCCATCATGTGGAGACATTGTTTTCTCTGTTTCTTGTTTTAAGAGGGCAGTTGTGAGGTTTTCTCCCTCTACATTTTAAAGAAGTGCATTAAAATGCTATTTGGCAAACTTATATTTCACTAGCACGAATAGATTACAACTGATTGGGGCACAGGAATTAACACCCTTGAAGTGATATGGCCACATCCTGTTGAAATCCCTGTTAATGCAGCTGTGATGACCACTCCAGGGCTTCTTCTGTAATGTTATACATGTTGCTTGGAGGTGGTGTAGATACCCACAGAAGTATCCCCCATCGATGTAGTTAATTTCTGTGCTATGGAGATACAATGGCATGGCTGTAGATAGTCTGCAGACAAGGTCTGAGAGAGGAACTGAGATAATGAGAGTGTATGTATACGTGTGCCACTGTTTAGTGTGGAGGTATATTTGACTGGACCCCAAATATGTGCCTGGGAATAAAAAATGGCTTTTGCCTATGCACTCTTCAAAGTGTCTTTGGAATTTGTAAAATAGCAAATATAAAAATTGGATTAAAAGTGGGAAAGTGAATATCTTGGCTCAAAATGTAATACTTCCCTATCTTAAAAATAGCTGAACATGCTGTAACACTGGCTTTGGTCACTGCACTGCTATAAACTGGAGCCAGTTTTTACCTGGTGTTTTACAATTTTAAGTAGGATGCTGACCATAAAAAAGAATGGAAGAATTAAGGCACTAGAGTACTTGGGGAAGAAAACTAGTTTTTTTGTAAGCCTGGAGAATAAAATTTGAAGAAACTTCAATTATTTCTTGATATTTCTGTAATATTCTTTACCCAAGGATGCAAAACAATTCCTTGAGGCAGGCAGTCCTGCAGGATTGGATGCACAGTGCTGTCCCTGTTCTAGGTGTGGAGCAAACTGAGGGACAGGCATTCCCACCTGTGGTTTCAGAGCAAACAGGATTAGTGCCAATGGACACCTCCTGAGGTGTGTCAGGCAAAGCACAGGAAGGTGACTCTCTGCCTGTCCCACCCAGGCCTGGAGGCTGAAATAGAGGCTTTTGTGCTTGACATTAGGAATTTATATCCACTGGGTATAGAAGCCAATTTATGTACAGAACACCCATGGTTTAGTCTTCAGTTTTATGTTAAATGGATATCTCATCATTCAGTAAATGCTAAAAAGGACAGGGCAATTAACTAAATAAATCATCTTAGGAGTGTGCTGAGCATTTTCTAGTCTGCAGAAAAAGTCTCCTGAAAAAAAGTTTAGGCAAACTCTTATTTGCCATCTCCTTGGTGTGTTTTCTCTTTGGAGAATAAGGTTGTGTTTGTGTGTGCACACATTTCTGTCTTTCAAACAAATGCAGTTACTAGCTACAAAATTTAGAGAAGTTTGACAGCTTTCAGAATGCAGTGATTTTTTTCTTCCATAGAGTGTATTACTGACACATTAATAGATGTTGTGCTGGTAAAAATACAGTACTTCTTGTTAAATGTAGACTGCTACATATTTTGATTCTAACAACAATCTGCTAGGGTTAGGGCAATTTGTGTAGTGTCATCTGGTGTTTGTTTTGGATAGATATTATAGAAGGAGATACTGATTTTCAAGATGTTCAAGCAGATGATTGGGTGAAAACTCCAGCAAACCTTTAAAGCAACAGAAAGCAAGGGCTACTCCTGGTCACATCTCCTGCTGAGGATACAAATGTTCTGTGTTCCTGAAACTCCATAGAAGTTTTTCCTCTTGCAGGCCCCTGTTTAGAATGAGGCCAAATATTCAGGAGAATCAGCCTGAGCAGGCGTGGCTGAATTGCTCTCTCCCCTTCTTTGAGATGCACTGAGAAGTCATACATTGCCAGGTTTTCAGCATTTGAATTCTGGTCACTCCCTTGAGTGGAAGAAATGCTACTCCACTAAATTGGTTTCAGAGAATTGGAAGCTGATGCAGGACTAATGTGGTGTATGGAAACACTAGATAGGAATTTTTGCTCTGTTAATCCAGTTTTATAGTAACTAACTTGATAACAGAAAATAAAGCTTTATCAATTGGGATAAATCAGGTCATTGAAGCTGACAACAACCCACAGTCATTGCGGTACAAAGTTTGGAGTACAAGGCACTAATGTATGGAAATGAGAACTTCCTATAGAAATTGTGGGGCTATAGTAGCTTTCACATTGTGATGGACATGCTGTATTTGGAGTGAACTGTTGTGTTTATGAAATAGTTGAGATCTTCATTCCAACATAAGGATTCTTTACATACATCTTTCTTAAGGAAGATCTGTTTTTATAACAGGGCTTTGTTTGCTTGGGATTATTTATTCTGTAAGGTCTTTAAAGAGTATCTAGACAATGATATATAGACAACTCTTTCATTCACCTCCTTCAGCTAGAATACCTAATCTGTGTTTGGGCTGCAATTTAACTGAAAGAAGATGGAAGAAGATAAGGAAGAGAATACCTATAACCAATGAGGATGATTTGGAGACCTGAGTTCATATTTTCTAGAAAAGACAGGTCTAAAGAAGAAAAGTGAGGCACCTTCTGGTATATAAGGGAGTGCTGTAAAGAGGAAAATGGTCAGTAGCTCTCCCTATGAGATGTGTTAGGGGAAGAGGTTGAGTGATCAGTTTCAAATTTAAATACTAAGAAATCTCTCTTGCTAGAAAGATAATAGACTGTCTGGGGAGGGAGTGGAAATCCACAGTGTTGTTTTTGCAAACATGGTAGACAAATTTCTGAAGAAGTAGTGTAGGTAAATTATTCCCACAATAGGAAAAATAGTAGACTAGATGACTGTCTGAAGAATGTAATGTGTCCATTTGATACAAATAGGAGGCCATCCAACAGTTGGTGTGGAAACCAAGGATTAAAGATTTCCAAAACCACACATGGTAGAGGAAGAGAGTAAGGACTAGATGATACTGCTTGTCTCCAGCAGCAGGAGGTTATTAGGTTTGTTGTGCTCCCAGGAACTAGTGGCTGGATTACTGATGCACAGAAAAGCAGTTCCAGAAGTAGGAAGGCCACCTACCAAGCCTAACTTCCACATCTTTGTCCTAGCTCAGGGTGTTCTCCCAACTAGGGAAACACTTGTCATTTTGATAATAAAAACATAAAGAAACCATATTCTGTACGAGATACAATGTCTCCAACTTTTCCACCATCTCTCAAGTGTGCATTCTTCTCAATGCAAGGCTTGCGGAGGTTGTCAGAAAGAGAAACTAGGCAAAAATACCAAGCTAGTTGATCTTGTCTAAGTGAGACATCAGTGAGATGTTTGCCGGACAATTCTCTAAATTCTCCTGCGGAAGATTGAGGCAAAAACTAAATCCATATGTGTCTCAGCAAGCCCACCAGTTCTCAAGGATATAGAACAATTATTCTCTATTCCCCATAAGTATGAAAGCAAGATACAGTATTGGAATAATTACCAATATAGCCGGACGGGATGTGCCTGAGCTTGTCTGGCCTTTGCTGCTTGACCAAAAGGCGGCAGCTGTGGTGTTTTCACCTCAGAGACACCTTTGGCTAGCTGGATGTTGCAGCTGGGCACACGGAGACAACTCCAGACATGCAGGAGCTCAGGTTTATCTTGGTGGAGAAGCTTTAAGGTGATGGTGAAGGAGGAGACATCAGTTTTGATGGAGGGTTTTCAATCCAGAGCTTTATTCCTGGCCCACAGACCTCTGAACCCACCAACAGCTCCAACAGAACTCTCCAAACTGCATGTTTGCTCGCCCTTTTACCCGGGGGAGAGGGGGAGGGAAGGAACACAGGGGACCACCAACCAGGTACAGCAGGGGGGAGTCTCAAGTGACAAATGACACCTGGATGGCCCAATGTCCTCCAGGGGTGGAGGGCATCTTTTGAATTCTGCCAATCACTGACGCCCTTCTGGAATGCCAGAATTGACAGGCAGTGCTCAGCGGGGGGGGGGGGGGGGGGGGGGGGGGGGGGGCAAGTGAGTGGGGGAGGGAGAGGTGGCTGACACACCTGGGGAAGAAATTTTCAGGGAGAAACCCAGGGTATCTGAGGCAAACCATGACATCATACCGCAACAATACAGCATTTGGGTTTCACTCTGCTAGTCATTCCTGTGAATGAGCACATAGTAAGTTTCCAAAAAAGCTTGGATTCCAGCATCCTAGGCAGTTTTGCTTCAGGTGAATGCTGTGCTGAGTTGCTGTAAATGTGATGGGTTCATCACTACTGTGTTTCCAGAAATGGTAGTCATTACTGTGCAATGGGCTTTGAGATACCATGATTTTAAAAGACACTAGAGAAAATCAAATTCTTTGATATCCTTCAGTTATGGGCATTAAGACTTTCATCAACTGGCTTTGCAGAAAGGGACATCTAGTGGCTGTACAGAAAAAAAACCTTGCAAAACGCGTTTTCAAATGCACAACATAGCCATTTGTGTATGGCCTGCAGTGTTCAATATTCTGTTCATCTTTTTGGTTCTATTACCTCATAAGTTTTCTGGGGGTAATTTTTTATGGTTTTGACAAACAAACAAAAAATCACCATTTCGAGCCATTACTTTCTAGCTTCATGTAGGTCTGTGTATGGTAACTCTGGCAAATAGAAAACTGCCTCAAGCCATGCTTGATGTACCTCACTGCTGCACTTCGAGTTTTCTATAGCATCTTCCAGGAGTCCACTGCCTGCTGTTTCCTTCTGCCATTGCCTTCCCCTTTGGTACTGTACTTGCAGAGCCTGTCATTGTTATTGTCATGGTAAAACCTACTTTATTTTGAATGCCCATAGCATAAAAGTCAGCAGGAGGGGTGGATGAGATTCAGGGAAACACTAATCTAAGCATTCAGTCATGTATTACACAACAAAAGTTTTTTTCCTTTCCCATCCACGTTGTGCTCCTTCTTACTAGTTGAGGATGAATTCCATGCATGTTTCTGTGAATAGCCTGACAGTTTAATCGGTACATTTGCATACGGGCAAATGAAGCTTTTTTCAAAGTTGCACAGTAATATGTTTCACCTTTATACCATGCCAGCTTCAAATTGTATCCCAGGAGGATTTCAAATGTGCATAATCTGTGCAGTTGTCTGGGCTTTTTTCCTTTCTTTTTCTTCTGCTTTTTTTTTTTTTTTTTAACTGGCAAATGCCTATTCATTGCCCATCTGGGTAAGAATGGCCTTTGCATTTTCACACCCATTCTTTCCTATATGGTTTGTGAATACTCCTCCAATCAGAACTTGCTTCACAGAAAGGGGACAAAACCATTTTACAGGAGTTTCTCAGAATAAGTCCATTGGGATCTCTACATCATGTTTACTGGACAAAAAAAGACCGAGTACTTAACAAAGACCACTTGAATTTCACAGAAAGTTTCCCACTGTCTTGAGTTTAAAAGAGTGGCAGGCCTGAGGAGAGCCCTAGACAGGAGTCTTTTTCCTGAGCTGGGCATTCTGTGCAGTGATGAGTAGGTGAGTGTGTGTGTGTGTGCAGCTGGGCCTTGTGAGGAGCTGACACACTTTCTGGCTTGTCCAAGGCTCTAGGAGTCTTTGTCAGAATATGGCATTTACTTAGAATCAAACCTGCATTGGCAAGTCCGTGTTTTGTGGGCAGCATCACCTTTGAACTTTCAGCTTAGAACAACGTGAAGTAGGGGTCAACCACAAAACTTGGATCTGGACCCAGCTTCATGCAAAGAGGGAAAGGATCTGCCTTGGACAGCAGCTTTTGCTACAGACCAATCCCTGGAATTTGTTAAAACCACTCTTCATACTGATGTGGCTTGTATAGTAGTGGTTCTGACACTTACACAAATTATTTCTTTGCCTGGACTTGGGATAGATATGCTTTACAGTGTTGAATGTCAAGGAAGGTCGCCTAGAAAAATCATCCTCAAAATCTGTATTAGCTTTTTTTTTTACTATTTATTGTGTATCTCTTCCAACCACCCTTCTTTTATCCTCAAGGAGTACATTTCAGTTGCTTCTCAGTTGAAGAAGTGGTAGATGTTCCAACAGTGAGAGGATCTTTTTAGGGCAAACTCTAATAGCAGTAAAAAATAATGCCATTTATGAAGTGGCTCAGTTGGCTTTCAGACCAGCTCCTACACCACAAGGAGCATCCTAGTTCAGTTCCTATAGGAGAGCTATTCACATCACTCTTGCAAATGCATACAAATCTTTTTTTTGTAGCCAGGATCAATTTCAACTGCCTGTTTTCATTAAGTTTGCTAAGGATTTCCCTAAATTCCTCCCATGTTAAACTATGACAGGACCAAATACACTGTGGCTATACTACTCTTGATTCCCACAGCCAGGACCTGAGAAGGACTGTTGAAACTTATAGATGAACCTTGCCCTTCCTCCTTTCTGTACATGATTTGTGGGTAAATGGCAGAATTCACATTCCCAGGAAGTCATTTAGTCTCATGATCCATGTCACACCTTTCTGGAAAGGAGTTGTCCTAAGTGTGAGAAACAACTGATAACTTTGAAAATTTAAAAAGGTTTATTAAACCTTGACAAAAATACATCAAAGGACTATATAAAGAAAAATTGCAGTGCCAGGAACTGCTATCGTAGATACCACATGGCCAGTTCATCTTCAAGATGGATGCCCAGTGTTTTATACCCCTGGGGGTTGCATCAGCCAGCTCTGGCTCCTCCCAAAGTCTGTCTGTCAGTTCTTCTTTGCCATTTATCGGTGGAGACTGCTTTCTTGTAACTTGATTGGAGGTCAAGTGTTGCCATGCCACACCCCCTATGCACCAAGCTTTTCCATTCCCGGCTGCCCCATGCAAGGGGTGCGTGGCTCAGCTTCTGTCCTAGACAACCCCGGCTGTCTGATGGTCACAACACGGGAGGGGGGGAAGGGAACCATGGGGAGAACAGAGGACGTCTAAACTACTGTAACATAACTGTACATCACTAAAGCTTTTTTTAATATTTACACAATATTTATCCCTTAATTGTGGCAGCCAGTCATCTCATTACCGTCCGTAACACTAAGGATGCATTTTTCAGAGTTTTGCTCACAAAATTAATTTTATCTGCCGAGGAGCATAGTAACAAAGTAGGTTTCTTTTCTCAAATCAAGTGACCTGTCTGTAGCATCTCTGGTGTGTGTAGAATATTCCACATTGTGCATATTCAAGATAGGATTTTTGGGTTATTGGGTTAGACTGCTGCATATTTCTTATTATTATCAAATACCTTCTTTGACAGACCTGAACATAGAGATGTCTTTAAGTGAAAGTGAGTCCTAGGAGCAAACCAGGTAGTCACTGGTACTACTCAAAGATAGTGGGTAGCTGTACAGTCACTTGCTATGGCCTGTAGTAAGTCTTAAAAAGAGGTGTCACCTATTTATCAATAATTTTCCACCCTTCTGTTGCCCCACATCTATGAAGTTTTTGCCAAGGATTCTGACTTTGTGTGTAAATACATGCTGGATTTTGGATTCTAGTATGGTCTGACATGTTTGACACGGAAGCATCTGGAACTGCCCTGGAGGCCTCTGGAGAATTACTCTATCTGGAAGGAGGAGGAAATACATCTCTTCTCTACATTATTTTGTGTGATAATAGTTGCAATGCCCTTGAAGGAAAGTCTCCCAGTTTCTAAGATGTTTTTCTAGTCCTATGGTCAGTCCCATTAAAGAAAGAAGTTCAGGTTTCCTGGCTAAGCTTATGAACAAGACAGAGGAATTTCACAACCTCCATCGTGGTGTTAGTGATTTCTTCCTTGTTTCTTCTATGTGAGCATCCCCTCAGCATGCTAATCACACATGGAAATTAGTAACCTTCT
The DNA here is from genome assembly GCF_023055355.1 of Agelaius tricolor. Classification (NCBI taxonomy): domain Eukaryota; kingdom Metazoa; phylum Chordata; class Aves; order Passeriformes; family Icteridae; genus Agelaius; species Agelaius tricolor. The sequence goes on from NW_027269269.1 coordinate 26,859,724, forward strand.
GGTACAGGTTGGTTTACATCTGTTAACATGGGACTTCTTCAGACAGCTTGGCCCCTTTGTGATTTCCAGTTCCTGACCTTTGTGCTTCCCTTTAATCATCAGCTACTTCAGAGAATTAAAATAACCGCTTGTGTCCCTGGTGGTTTCTCTTGGAACCACCAGAAGAGAGGGTGCTTGAGATGTTGGGAGTGAATAAATGGGAAGTAAAAGGCAGAGCAGGGAGCATGCCATATTTGCCTGCAAATTGCAGTGAGAAGTGTTCAACTGCCTGTGGATGAGATGTAAAGCATTCCTTCGGGTGGGGCAGAGAGACATTGCTGGGCTAAAAGGCCTGTGTATGCCTATCAACTGCTTCCAGTGCTATTTATTTGCTCTTACATTTGTTAGACAGTGACAATAAGCTAGTTTCATTTACTCACACTTACCAACTTCTATTTTTGGATGCTCACACATTACCAAGTTATTGTGGCAATAGTGGTTAGATCTTTGGTGGGAATATGCATGACAAAATGCCTGTAAAACCAGTGGCGATTTAGCATTACTTTGCCTAATTTTCTAGAAACCAAGGTGCCACAAGTACTACAAATGCTTAAAAGAATTATTAATAGTGTTTTATTTGTTTACCATTCAAGGGACAATTGATACTTTATAATTAAAAGGTGAAATCATAGTTTCTGCCTGTCAAAATCCAAATAGATGAAAATTTGGTAAAAAACAGGAAAGGAAATGGGAAAGCAGTGAAACCAAAGCAAGCAAGATGAAGATGGGGAACAGTGGATTGGGAGATTAAGAAATTTCTTTTTAGTCACTTGTAAATTTTGAAGATTATGTTAGCTCTGTATCCAAATTGGTTAGATGCTTTTCTGAACTGTTCTCTATTTAGATTATTCAGTCAAACTAAGACAAAATCTTCCTTGGAGTAAATGTCTGTAATATTCCAGTTTCTGTCAAGTAAATAACAGCAGGAGAACATTTGTTTTTATATGATGGCGGTCTGGTGCAAGTCAGAACTTGGGATATGCTAAAAATGAAGGGGACAGCTCATGTTAACTTCTTGCTTTGGGTTCTTTCAGAGAACTGTTTGTCACTATTGGGTAGCAAATGTTCTAAACCACAACCCCAGACAAAACTCTGCGTGGGATTTTAGGAACATTTGCAGCCTTAATCTTGAACCAGATTTGGATTTTACAAAGTGACTGCCAGTTTTTTTTGATACAAGTAACTATACTGTGAAACACATGATCTAAATTCCTTAAAATACCAATCTAGATTGAAATAATATTTTCATATATACTCTTTGCATTAACAACTTAGGGTCATTACAGATTCTGATCTCTCTGGCATAAATCAAATCCACAGCCTAAAATCCAGCTTTAATCCATGTGCTCAGTGTTTACAATTGGCTGGCTCTAAGCTTTTTAAAGCCAGATAAACTGATAGGAAGTCCAAGACTCAGGAGTATGATTGGAATTCAGGTCCAGCTACACCTGTCTTCATTTGGTTTTGTCCAAAGATTCAGGACTTGAGCTTCTGGAAATGAGTAGGGAAGTTTACCTGTAGCCTTACAAAATGATGTGTTGTTACCAATGCCTCTGTGTGTGGTTTTTCCAGTGCAATCAGTTTTGTTTACACAGTGGGAAGTTACCATTGCCAGCGCTCTCACTCTGGCCCTGCAGAGGACAAGACTCATTCTGTTCTTTTTGTTTGTTTGTTTTTGTCACCTGCTTTGCTCCAGGTAACATCAGTTGCAAGGGGATGACAGAGCGCATTCATAGCATCAACCTTCACAACTTCAGCAATTCTGTGCTCGAGACCCTCAACGAGCAGCGCAACCGTGGCCACTTCTGTGACGTGACGGTCCGCATCCACGGGAGCATGCTGCGCGCCCACCGCTGCGTGCTGGCGGCTGGCAGCCCCTTCTTCCAGGACAAGCTGCTGCTGGGCTACAGCGACATCGAGATCCCCTCAGTGGTGTCAGTCCAGTCTGTGCAAAAGCTCATTGATTTCATGTACAGCGGGGTGCTGCGGGTGTCCCAGTCAGAGGCCCTCCAAATCCTCACAGCTGCCAGCATCCTGCAGATCAAGACTGTGATTGATGAGTGCACAAGGATTGTCTCACAAAATGTGGGCGATGTCTACCCAGTGATTCAGGATTCTGGCCAAGAGACACCCAGGGGAACACCTGAATCAGGCACCTCGGGGCAGAGCACTGACACAGAGTCTGGCTACCTGCAGAGCCATTCACAGCACAGCGTGGACAGGATCTATTCAGCCCTCTATGCCTGTTCCATGCAAAATGGCAGTGGGGAGCGCTCGTTTTACAGTGGAGCTGTGGTCAGCCACCATGAGACAGCCCTGGGACTCCCCAGGGACCATCACATAGAAGACCCCAGCTGGATTACCCGGATCCATGAACGGTCGCAGCAGATGGAGCGGTACCTCTCCACCACTCCAGAGACCACACACTGCCGGAAGCAGCCCCGCCCTGTCCGAATCCAAACCCTGATGGGCAACATCCATATTAAACAGGAGATGGAGGATGACTATGACTACTACGGCCAACAGAGGGTGCAGATCCTTGAGCGCAATGAGTCTGAGGAATGCACTGAGGACACTGACCAAGCAGAAGGCACTGAGAGTGAGCCCAAAGGGGAGAGTTTTGACTCGGGTGTCAGTTCCTCCATTGGCACTGAGCCTGATTCCATGGAGCAGCAGTTTATGGCTGGTCTGGGCCGGGATGGGCAGCAAGAACCTACTCAAGCAGATCAAAATGATGTCCCTGCTGATGGCACTCAGCCGCAGCAGCAGCAGCAGCAACATGTAGATGCCAACTCTTCCTCACCAGAGAGAAGCAATGACGTTGAAATGGACAGCAAAGTGCTCACAGTCAATAACAGCACCGAAAAGGGGGCTTTGCAGCCTTCTGTCAGCACATCTGTTGCCCAACCATTGCCAACCACACAGATCTACTTACGCCAGACAGAAACCCTCACCAGCAATCTGAGGATGCCACTGACTCTGACCAGCAACACTCAGGTCATTGGCACAGCTGGCAACACCTACCTGCCTGCCCTTTTCACCACGCAGTCTGCTGGCAGTGGCCCTAAGCCTTTTCTCTTCAGCCTGCCCCAGCCTTTAGCTGGCCAACAGACACAGTTTGTGACAGTGTCCCAGCCTGGCCTGTCAACCTTTACTGCCCAGCTGCCAGCCCCACAGCCCTTGGCCCCGTCTGCGGGCCACAGCACAGCGGGTGGGCAAGGCGAAAAAAAGCCTTACGAGTGCACTCTCTGTAACAAGACTTTCACCGCCAAACAGAACTACGTCAAGCACATGTTTGTACACACAGGTAAGAGTGCTTCCCTTTGGCTTGCATGTGGAGCCACAGAAAGCCCTTCACAACCATGTACTTAGATTTTGTTTACCAGCCTGCCAGGCCCCAGGATAAACAGAAGGGAAGGCTTATCCAGGGAGCTGGTGTCACTGAACACTTCCTGGCCTTACTGCACTGAAGTTGAGTCCCTGCAGAAAAATATAGATCCCAAATAGGGGCCTAACTGTGCAGGGTGGAGAAACAAGTTAATTTCTCTTGGAGTAAAATGCATCCTGCATCCATCCAAGGAAATGGTGAGCATTCATTGTACCCTGCAAGCTGACCAGACAACATTAAGTGGATGAGAGGAAACTAATAGGTCATAAGAAAAACTATATCTACTAAGAAAGGGCATCCCCCTGTAGGTTTTACAAATATGGGGTTTACAGATTAAGCTAAAGTAGTGGTGAGGTTAGGGCAAATTCATTACTAGTGGAGCTGCGCCAGTAGGTCCAGGCCCGGATGTTACACACACTGCCACAGATTTTTTAGATCTCACATACTACTATAAGAAATTAAATCTGGGGTTTTGTCAGAAAGTCTTTCTGTACTTCACTGAGGCTAATTGCTGTAATCCCTTGTCTCTTGGTAAATCAGAGGCATCACTAGCTGTGCATACAGAAACATAGGGTTCAGTGAGAAAATATTTAAAGAATATATGTGGAGCACAATGGAACACAATATCAGCATCTTTCTGTTTAAAACTACAGCTGCTTTAGTACATGGTTTATGGTCTGTTGAGATAACATAGGTAACCATATTTGCCACTGAGCCAAAACTGCCTTTTCTAGCTTTGCCAAGTTATGAGACTTCAAAGCAAGGATATGTATTTTAAATGGAGTTCCATGGGTTCAGGAGTGCTTTGCTTGCTTTAGCCCTTGGCTCTTCCTGCTGTTGGAGAGACATTCTAGTTTAGAGAAAGAGTAAATATTTCTTTCACCAAGCAGTGCCTTTGTTAACATCAGATCTTAAAATAAATGCTGGGTTTGTGATACATGGAGGAGAACCTGGAAACATTGCCCAACATGCCTCTCTCTTGGATGCAGTAGATTTCAATTCCATGTGTATATGTAAATTTTTAACTTCAATTTACCTGTATTTATCACTTAAATGAAAAACTCCTCTAGATATCTACAGCAGACATGTACATATACATATACAAAAAGATCAACTTCTCAGGACTGGTACAAAATGTGTAATTGCAAGGATCAAGAGTCCTGAATCCCAATATTACCTTTGTGTCTGTTTATGTTCTCCATCTCTCTGTTGCGGATGAGGAGCTAAAATGCAACATAGATAGTGTTGGTATTCAGAAAAATATCCCCTTCATAACACAGTCAAATATATCTGCTTGCATTCTTGTTCTAAAAGCCAAAAAGACTGTTTTACAAATAACTTCACTGAGATTAGGTACTTTATTGCCCCTACCACTGCACTTTGGTTTTGGATTCAGATAAAGAATAATACTGGAAGTATTTTTCTGATCTAAAACATTCTTAGCTACTACAAGTAATACCAACTGAGGAAATTGATAGGCATCTTGAATCATGAATTAATATTTTATTTTTGTGGGTCTGAGAATGCCCTAAAAAATGAACCGTGGTGGCAAGGAAAGATTTGGGTAAATAAATCATTTCAAAATTCATTTAGGAGCTAACTGGCTCCTGAGAGAATAATTTCACCTTAATCTACAGAGAGCAAGGCTTCAAAAAACCCTCCTATATGCACAAATTATCATTATGTGTGCAGCTCCAGAGAAAGTCTGTCTGCTACCTTGTCTAGTGCTGGACAGGATCATTACAAAAATTGAGGGGAGATACCTGTTCCCACTGTCAGGGTGACTTTTCCTTAGGCCTGTTGAAAGAAGCCCAGTAAAGTGGCCCTGGAAAAGATCCACAGAAAAAATGAGAGGTTTGGGAGATGCAAATGTTTGAATTAATCTTTCTGTTTGGAGGGCTCACAAGAGAAGTCATGGAAGAGCCTAATAATAAACCTGAATTCAGTAACTTAAAGGCCTCTATATCTCTATATGTTTTTATGCTTCCAAAAACTACAGTCTGATTAACTTTCCATGCAACAGAAACCGACATCCTTTTCTTCTTTCACATGGCTGCAAGCATATTAGAGATTGCTATTTTTCCATGATCCATGTAGACTCACTTTAATATATCCCATAATATTGTGGAAATACAGTGCTAGAGTGTATGCAGTGTCTGCACTTTATAAGGCACCATTGCCTTTCCCACATATCACACTGTGATTAATACTGGATTAAAGGCTGCAAAAGAGGATCACATGCCAAGGGGATCAAAGCAGAACACCAACATTGCTGCCTCCATACCTTCTAATTTGGTGATAGGATGGCGATGGTATGAGGGCAAGTCATTTGAGGAGTGGCTGAGGTCACTTGGCTTCAGCCTGGAGGAGATTGAGGGGAAACCTCATTGTGACCTACAGCTTCCTCATGAGGGGAAGTGCAGGGGCAGGAACTGACCTCTTCTCTCTTGTCCAGTGATAGGACACAAGGGAATAGCATGAACCTGTCTCAGGGTAGGTTTACATTAGATATTAGGAAAAGGTTTTTCACTCTTTGGTAGGGGTTGGTGGGCACCAGAACAGGTTCCCCAGGGAAGTGGCCACAGCACCAAACCTGGCAGAGTTTGAGAAGCTCTTGGATGATGGTCTCGGGCTCATGGTGTGATGCTTGGGGTGGTGCTGTGCAGGACCAGGAGGTGGAACTTGATGATCCTTGGGAGTCCCTTCCAACTCAGGATTCTATGATTCCATGACCTCAGTGTCAGTACCAAGTATCCATTACGGTTAGGGTTCAGAGAGCTGCAGAGCCTACATCACCAGGAGCACAGGGGCTAGAAAAGGGAACCATGGCCAGGCGCTGACGTTGCTTCTTCCCCATTCCAACTCAGGATATGCTCTGATTCTATTCTTCTAATCATCCCATATTGCAGTTTAATACCAGCCAAATACAAAATAAAGAAGCAAAAGGAAGAACATGCACATTTTAATTCACTTAGCAAAGTTTTCTCTGACTTTAAAATGAAGAATCACGGGAATAAAGAATCTACAGTGCTCACTTAGGAAGCACAAAAATTTGCATACAAAAAAGAAAAACTAAAGTTTTGTAATTCTTTAGAGAGGAGAAATCCCAGGAAGACTTTGAAGCTGAGATTAAAAAGCCACAACCCAGTATATCTTAGAAACATAAGCAGGCAAAAATTAACATATTTTTATAGCACAATCTTAACAGGGTCTAGAGTGGAGGAGACCAACTTAATACAAACTCTGGGACATATATTGCCCAAGGCAAAAATGAGCTCCGTAAATACAATCAGCCTCTTGTAAGTTAATCAGACGTTATTCTAACTGACACGCTATCATTTTCCACATCACGTGTCATGCATATTGACCTGTCTACACACAAGACAGTACTGTGTGTGGCAAAGCCATCAGGAAAGCAAGGACTTAGTGTTTTGAGCAAATGTCTTTCACCAAGTAGGGACAAACTCCTCACGAGTACAAGGAAGAGCAGCAAGTGGGTTTCATTCATGGATGTCACTGTCATACATGCAAACCATGAAATAAAAAGAAACAGAGACTTGGGGGAGATAAAAAAGTAGGTCTTTCACATCTAATCCATTTTAATTATCTCCTCTTAAAATTGAGTTTAAGTAGCATATGGTAATCTCACTATACAATGAGTGAATTATATATTACCACAGGCATGTCTTGGTCCCTGAAGATTGACTCTTCAGGATCTAAAACAGTTCAAAACAGACTGTAAAAAGAAGGAAGCAGGATGTTTTGTGGAGAAAAAATAATATGAGAAATTGCAGAATAACCACAGGAAAATAATTTTCTCCATCAGTGAAAGTGAGGATCATTTCAATTCTTACAGAGCTATAGTACCATTTCTATCCCTGACAGCTTTGGGGATGATGAATTTCACACATGAAATATACCACAAGTGATTCAGAAAGCAAATTAAAAGTAGCTTTTGATGGGGCATTCAGGGTGTTAGTTGTTGGTTACATTATCAGTGCAGCAGCATATCATGAAAACTTTGGTTGATACCTTGAAACATGAGACCATGCCTTATCTTTCAGAACTCTGAGCATGAGGAGGATTTAAGAGTAGTCTGAAAAAAACAGTATATGTGCTCAGCTAAGTATTTTTCCCAGTTTATCCTTGTAGTCATTGGTTTGTCTGAATATGATCAGAGTTCAATTATATGAGTTTCTGTAATAAGTTTTACAACAGTCCTGGGAACACAAGGCAATGTGGAAGATTACATACATGTTTTATCTCCCTAGTTTACCTCATAAGATGTTTGATTTAACTGGCAGTCAAATCATTCAAGTTTCCTGTGTCTTACACTGGAAGTTTATCTGTTAGGTTGCCCTTTGCATGGTGCTGGCTGGCCTAGGCAATTCTGTATCCTGAGGTTCCTTTTTCCAGTACTCCTCGTACACGCTTCAGCTGTGACATTTGACCAGAAAAGGGAGCAACAAATGTAAACCTCTTATAAAGTGTTGGATTCCTCTGACAATCTCTGTCTCTGCTCTCCTGAGAAATTGAAAGCAATTTGACCAAAATGTGTCTGGCCCAGGTCAGCTGTCTGGTAATCACTGATTTGTCCCTTTTTTTATTGCATGCTGGTAAGGAAACAGAAGCACTGGAAGGTGAAGTAGCATGGCTGAGACCTTCCTGTCTAGAAATGAGCATGAGGGGCAAGACAGGAGCACAGACAGGAGAGGCTGTGCCATTGAAACTGAGTGCAGATGCCAGGACCTTTTAACTCTAGTCCTGTCTTTGTCAGTGTCTGCCTAGTGTGTGAACTTGAAGAAATCACCTGAGCTCCTTTTTACTGTATGTGGATAGGGAATTCCTGCAGCCCCCTTTGTAAAGCATTTTGAAACCTCTGGTTGGAAAAAATGCTGTGTGTCAAAACACACTGCTTGACAGACTTACTCTTTGTTAGCCAGAGCACCTCTCCAAAGACCCCCATGAGGCTTACCATTAGTTTATTGCAAAGAGTTCTACTGAACTGGTTTAATTTTATGATTTTTTTTTTGTCTGTCTCTCTGTGTCTCTCTCATTGGTACTGGGCAGGTGAGAAACCACACCAATGCAGCATCTGTTGGCGCTCCTTCTCTTTAAAGGATTACCTAATCAAACACATGGTGACACACACTGGCGTGAGGGCCTACCAGTGCAGTATCTGCAACAAGCGCTTCACCCAGAAGAGCTCCCTTAATGTGCACATGCGTCTCCACCGCGGGGAGAAGTCCTACGAGTGCTACATCTGCAAGAAGAAGTTCTCCCATAAGACCCTGCTGGAGAGGCATGTGGCTCTGCACAGTGCCACCAACGGCACGCCTGGAGCCACCGGCACCGGCGCGAGGGCTGTCCCCGCCGGCGTGGTGGCCTGCACGGAGGGGACCACGTACGTCTGCTCTGTCTGTCCAGCTAAGTTTGACCAAATTGAGCATTTCAACGACCACATGAGGATGCATGTGTCAGACGGATAAGTAGAATCTCTCTCTCTCTCTTTGTTATGAACAACAAAAATAGAAACAACAAAAAAAGCTATGGCACTAGAAATTAAGAAATTATTTTTGTTTCATTTTTACCTTTGTTTTCCTCCTTTTTTTGGGTTCATTTTGTTTTGTTGTTTTTTGTACTACATGAAGAACTGTTTTTTGCCTGCTGGTACATTACATTTCCGGAGGCTGGGTGAATAATAATTTTCCCAGCCTCCCTCGGATGGTGGCCTTAAGGCCAGGTAGTGCTTCATGAGCTCCACTGGTTGGATCTCTAGCTACTGGCCTCTAAATACAACCCTTCTTTACTACAAAAAGCAAACAACAAAAAAAAAAAAAAAAAAACCACAAAAAAATTTTAAAAAACAGACAAAAATAATTAAAAAAAATCTTTTTTCTCACTTGTGAAGAGCACTACAAATAAAGAAACAAAACAAAATATATTACAAATCTACAAGGCCTACTGTCATTATAAGTACACCGCTTGCAGTGTTTCAATGGACATGATTCACATTGCTGACCGCTTTTGGACTTCACAGTATCCAGTTAGAACTGTGGAATATTTTGCTTCTGGTTGAGCAGCAACCAGAGGAAACAAGGCCCTGCTGGTTTCCACCATGTGTCTGCTTTCGCACACACACATGCATCCACAAACACACAGAAAGGGCTGAGGGGAATGCGAGGCAGTGTGGCTTGGATAGTGTGGAGTCCCTGCAGGGTGAGGAAAAAGAATCAGAGGTTCCTCACCTGGATTCCGCTCCATCCCTCGCTGTCCAGCGCACCCTCCCCGCTGCTTTTCTCGTACCACCACCACCTTATAGCAGAAACCAAGAAGATTCAGACAACGAGCAACGGTGGCTTTTTTGTAATTTATTCAGTGTCTTCGCTGAGCACAGGGCCTCAGCACAATCAAGAGGGACTTTCACAGAAGGCAAAGAGAAACACAGAGGAAAATCAAAGATATCAGAGGTTGCAACCTATGGATCTAGGTACAAGAGAAGGGTTAGTTCCCACAATCTTTGCAAAAAAAAAATAGTTGCATCAGGATTTATTCTTGTGGAAGAAAGAGGAATAGAGGGTGGGAGGGGAGGGGAATAATAATTAAAAAAAAATAAGAGTTGTTGGGACTTTTTTAATTCAAAATTTTATAGAGGGGCAAAAGTGACGTTTACCAGATAGAATGCTGATTTTTTTAATATATTTACAACAGTATTTGTGTAAAAAAACAAAAAAAGTGAGATTGTTAAAAGTAATTTTTCTTTGTTTTCTTTTTTGTTTTGCATACACTGCCACTAATATCTTCTCTTTTATTATATATATGAATATATATAAAAATATATATTTTATTTTAAATTGAGACTGTTAAGGTTAGCTAACCTGCTTCCAGATAGAGGGGGGGAGGGGAGATGATCTTGATTTTTATTTTAAAAAAGAGGAAGGATGTTTTCTTTATTTTCTTTTCTAGTATTATTCTCTCTGTTTTCTAATGGAATCAAGAATTACCTGGGTCGATGAGGGGCTCTGTGAAGTCATCTGTGAGATTATCTACTAGTGTTTGTGCATCCTGCAGTATCATTTGAACTGCTACTTTGTTTTTTTTAATTATATGGTTCTCTTTTTGGCTCTTACCAAGCTTCTGTTGTTTCTTTTTTGGTTCCATCTCAGAATTTATTTCTGCTGAAGGATGTTTCCTTTTGAGAAAGAGATTTTTCTAGCAATGTTCCCTTGTTTTTGGGGATGATATAAACTGTAGTCTTTCTTCTTTGAAAAAGTAATGAAAGTTTTAAAGTGTGTAATAACTAGGATTTCCCTTCTTTTTGGTCACTGGACAAGAATTAATCTGCTGTATTTTTCTCTCATCCCTGCCTTGCTCGCTAGAGAGCTTCCGTATTTGTGTGGGAATCTGATCCTGCCCCCAGTAATTTGTGCTGATGCCAAAACAACTTAAAACGTTACCATTGCAAATAATCTTCCCTTCATTTGCAAAAAATCTGACTGAAGGGCCACATCCCACATTCTCTGCATAGACAAAGCTATGAAAGGAATGTAGGATCAGTGTGAAAGATTGATTCCTGATCTGCATATATATGTTGGTGTTTTGTATTTTGTTTTATTGTGTTTGGACTGGTGTTCTCCCTAGTTGTCTTCTGTGTATCTGTGTAAGAATTTTTCCCCCAAAGCCAACTCCCAAAGTACATGGGTCCTTAGTTCAGTTGGATCAGCGTTTGACACTATCTTTGTCTTGCTTGAAATCTATATGAGGACTTACACCAACTGCACTCTGGACTTCATATTTTAGGCAGAGAAGAAGCACCTAACAAAAATATGCAAAAAGGAAAAAAAGAAAAATTACTAGTTTAGTTTTTACTCGTGTCTGTATTTAAATTAAGCTTTCTTAAGTTTACAAAACTTCTTGCTTGTGAACACTGAGCATTTCACATGAGACATTCTTTTATGCTGGACAACTTTCTGAGTATTGACTAGGTAGATCTCCATATACAATTTTGCATGTTCTTTACACCTGCGGCTTCTCTATCAGATGCCTGTGATCCAGTACAGGTAACTTCATCCATATGTTCTGTGCCTGTTCCATTAGCATTTATTTGGGGGAAAAAGCCTGACAGGTGGTTCAGTCTCAGAATCTTTCTGTGCCCTGCAAGGTACTGTTCAGCAGATCCTAAATGCTGAAGCCCAGATTCTTGGCTGCAATGTGCAGCATAGAGAGACCTTGAGGTGAGTGCCAGGGCAATTGAGTCTTTTATATGGTAACACCTTTCTTTGTTGCCAACTTGTTTGGGTAGTTCAAGGAGCTGGAGAAGGAGCACAAGTTCATTAACAAATATTATTTTAATAACCACACTGGTAAAAGCAACACTGGCATGTAAATCAAGATGCAGAAAGACAAAGCCCAAGACACAGAGGGAGAACTGATATCTGCCATTTAGACACACTAAATCTATACAAAAAATAAGGTTCTGGAGACTAGAATGCAGTAGAAAATGAGGAAGGTGAAGCTAGACAAAAGGATTGAAGGTTTTTCTTTGGGGATAGGAAGGTTTTTTCCTGAGATCGTTTGTATCAAAGAATATTCTCCCATATGAGGAACTAGTGAAGAATTTTACCCAACTTACAAATATGTAGCTGCTTATTTGTCATCTGAGGTCTGGGGAAAAGCTGTTTAATTTGCCATTGTGAACCTGGTGAACTGTAGTCAAGATGTAGCGTATTCTGGAATATACTTCTGATACCAGAAGAGATATGCCAGTAAACATGAAATAAGAATCAGGATCTACGTCCACCAAAATCCAAATACTATCCAAATTTTAATCCTTCAGTTTTCATCCTTCCCTAAATCAAAGCATTATCTTTGAAATGCCAATTTTTTAAGTTCTAATAAATCTGAAGTGAATTAAAGATAAGGAATGAATGAATGAATGAATGAATGAATGAATGAATGAATGATGCCAATTAAAAAAAACAATAAACATAGTTCTTAAAGTAAAGCAAAGGCATACTAACTAGACTGAATTCTAAAATGCTTGTCAAAGAATTTAGGCCTAGGTCTTCAGAGATGACTGCCTGTAATATAAACTGATTTTGTTGGACTTCCAGACTTGATCTTGTAAAACATGGAGCAACATGCAGCATGACTGCAAATGTGGCTTAAAGTGCTTGTCAGGTCATTCTGAATTTAGAAGCTCAAACATAGTCCCCTTCATCTTTTAAAGTGTTAGATTCTCTTTGGCAGTTCTTCCTCCCATCTTTGAAATACTTATTTGCTACTTGGAAACAACTATAATATCTGAATGTTACAGGTATATTCAAGCTTCATATATTGCTACAATATGCCTTTGCAAAAGGAATAGCAGTCACCATGATCTGGAAACTGCTGCTGACAATGTTTGTGCGAATCTATCTCAGTATGCTTGAAAGGCTTCCTTCAAAACACCTGGTGAAATGATACAGATAAGAAAATGCAGACTGTAGGACACATCCTTTTGTTGAAGCATGCAATATCCTGCATTCCTTGAGCTTGATTCTCACTTTCGCTAAAGCTCTCTTTATATTGCTTTGGTGATGGAAAAGGCCATTAAATAGAACATAAATTCAAGCTTACAAGTCAAGGCCTCTCTGCAAGGCATAAGTGCAATAAAGGAAGCCTTAGAGTGAATGAGAAGTGCCTTCTTGTACAGCTGCTGAGGCTGGTGAAATGAATTGGAAATGTAGGACTGGCTAGAAGCAGATCTCCCCTGTGGTCCATCTCACCCAATACTGCATCTCTGCCATGTGGCAAGTTAGAGATGATTTGAATGAAGATGAATGACCAGTGTTGGATTATTACAAAGCAATAAGCCTAAGGGAGAAGATTTATTATATAATCCTCATTAGCTATTTCTACATATAAAATACATATAAATACAAATAAAACATGTATTTGCCTACAACCTAAAGGCATAATAATTCATGGCTTTACCTTTTTATCCCATATAAAATTATGTATTGTGGCAGATAATTCTCATTGTCCTTGAAAGATCTAGCTTATTCACTTTTAGGTGGCCTCCATGATGTCCTGTGAAAGTGAATTCCTCCCGTTAATTACCACATTGTTGAAATTATTCCCTTTCAAATTTATTTTGTTGTTCATTAAAACACCCTTATTCTTGTATTATATGAAATCACAAATCAGAGAACCAAAATTTAACTTCTCTTGCCTATTTCATTGAGGTCTGCCTCTCTCTGGGAAGCTGAATCCACAAGGAATGCAGGACCACAAGCTCAGTGTCTGCTGAATAGCAAGGAGAGGACAGCTCCTGAGCATATCCATATGTGTTTGGGGCATGTGCATTAGCAAGGTTCTCCTACAGTGATCTCTTGCAGGGTACTGGCAGGAACAACTCATAAGTAATGGGAACCTAGCAGCACAGTAACTGGTCTGTACATTTTAATATGATATTTCAGTCTGGTCCCTCCTCTCATAAAACCATATTAATAGTCTCTCTTAAGGGAAATAGGTGTAGGTGTTTGCAGCAACTGCTCTGAGGACACTTTCTCAATATCCATCATGCTTCTACTAGGCCCACTTCTGGCCCATGCTGTTACCTTCAAAAACAGCTCAAGTTCCCAGTAAGGTAACAGGGAAGAGTGGCATTTAATTGGCTTTCTAAGTGAATGAGACTTCCCTTTGCTCGAAGACCAAAGAACCCAAGTGGAGCCTGTTTTTCTTCTTTTGATTTCTTTTTCATCCAAAGGAGAGCTGAGTATTAACCCACATACCATCAGCACCCCACTTCTTGTCAACCCCACTGACTGGGTTCAGTTGACCTTGAGGTACTTGATTAATGCTGGATGACTGACATGGTGGAGGAATTAGTCTCTTGCCTTTAGTGAGTATTATCCCAACATCTCCTGTCTCCCTTAGTAATGAAACAAGTCCCATAGGGAGAAGGTACAAGACATACTCTTTGTAGGGATGTTGAGTCCAATCCAAAATCAGAAGCACCCAAATAATTTCAAACGTAATCAGTATGTGATAGATCTATGACTCTCCTGACAGTCCTATGCTAAGGAAATCCTCCAGCTCTCACTGCTGAAAATTGTTTGCTGCTCAAAAGGAAAAAAATAGCACGAGCCTGGAAAAGAGAAGGGTCCAGGTAGACTGTCGAGAACCTGACGAGACAGCTGGAGAGGGACCTTTCACAAGGGCATGTAGTGGTAGAACTGGGAAGAATGGCCTTAAGCTGATGGAGTGTAGGTTTAGATTAGATATTGGGAAGAAATTCTTTATGATAAGGCTGGTGAGATACTGAAACAGGTTGCCTAGAGAAGGTGTGGGCTGTAGGTGTTCAAGATCAGGCTGGATGGGGCTTTGAGTAACATGGTCTAGTGGAAGGTCCCCTGCACATGGCAGGGGGCTTTGAACTGGATGATCTTTAAAGATCCTTACAACCCAAACCATTCTATAATTCTATGATAATATCAAATTAGCACCTAGTGGTTGTTCTGCCAAGAAGGACTATGACTTGATAATCAACCCTTTTAATTCAGCATCCAGGTCCTCTGAGCCATTGGAATAAACACAATAGTAAAGAGTCAGCAGGTAGCCTAACTGAAGCAGTATCTGATTGGCCTGAAGCAAAATAGCTGCTTTTCACATTCCCTGATTTGTTCTTATACTGGCTATGAAAATTCGTGAAGAAGGTATAAAGTCATGAGAACTTGGCCCTGAGAGGTTTTGAGCCTCCTCTTCTCCCAGAAGGTTTGTCTTCAACTGACCACTAAATAATCAAAATTCTGCTGAAAAAAGGCTTATGAGGGAAACTACAGATAACACATTAAGTCTGGAATCTTGAGTTTGTAAATGCAATAAACACCTTTTCCAGTACTTGGCAGTCCTGCTGACAGAAACCAAATGCAGGTAGAAAGGCCTTGCAGAGGGGCAGGTGCTGAAAATGCCAAGGGTCTGCAGCATGGCCAGTAAGACAGGCAAGTGTATGGAGGTGGCCTGATGCTGGATACACATCCACAGGGGCTGGTTCTAGCCATGCCAAGTCAGTGTTCTTGCTGCTGTTCACCTTATTTTCATGCAAGAAGTAATAAGCTCTCAGCTGGTTTCCTTTAAAGCTACTCAGTGATCCAGGTCATTTCAGCCGGAGCAAAGAAGCCCCCATATTTTCACAGATCACTAAGCTGGAAAATATAGAGAGAGTTTTAGGTATATGCATATTCTTCAAACTGACCAAATGAAAATGTGGGTTATGCCTTCTCTAGCAAAGAACAGAGAAACTTGGTCCACAAGGGACACAACCTGTTTGAAAGAGAGGAACACTTAACTCTCTTAGACCTATTGTTATAAGGCAACACAAGGGGGAATCTTTGTTTTGTTTTTCCAAGAACATATGTAAATGAGAAACAAGATGTGTTGGGTATTAGTGCGTATGCATCTATTTATTCCCAGTGCTGATAACTAATCAATTATATTAGTGCCTCTAAGAGTACAGAAAATATTATGCTTTCATTGTTGTTATTTCTGCTCCCCCTCAGCTATAGATCAGGAGTACCTAAGGTGGAAAGAGTAGAGCTACACAAATGAGAAATTTTGGTGAACAAAAGAATTATTTCCCTGTGTAGGTGTGCCAGTATCTGGACAAATATCCTCTCTGAGTTAGAAAGGATATCTAACTGTATATCTAACAGGATACTGTTAGATAATTTTAATTTTAAAATTATTCTTCTAGTGAAAAAAAAGCAAAGTTAAATATTAATCAATATTTTTTCATTATATATTCAGCAGTGTTGCTGATCTTTTTGTATTTTAGCCTCTGCAGTAGCATTTGACTCACAAGCATTAAGAGAGAGTTCAAGACAGGAGAAGCAGAGATTACTGATGTACTGTGAAGAAGATTGAAAAGCAAATTGAACCCGTTTGCTTTAATTCGCTATTCATGCTGCAACTAAACTCAACTAAAGAGTTTCTAGGTTTATCTTAAAATAAAAGGAGACAAATATAGTCTACACATCATTCTAGCAAAGTCATATCAGGAGAAAAGTAAATCATGGTTTTTAAATGCCAATTTCCCCTAGAATTGTTCATTAATAGCTTTTAAAATAAAAGAGGCCAGTTCAAGATAAGCAGAACTCTGATGCTCTAACACAATTCTTCATGTTACACATGATCATAGTTTCCACTACCACTACCTACGTGAACTTCACTGACTTTCCCCAAAGTCAGTGAACTGAGATTTTTGTGCACAGCCACATATGCCCAAAGACAGTCTTCATATTTCCCATAGGAAAAGGAGAGTAGCACTGAGGTAAGCAAACCAATCACAGAATTAATGTTGGAAAAGGCCTCTGAGATCATCGAGTCCAATTGTTAACCCAGCTCTGCTAAGCCCACCACTCAACCATGTCCCCAAGTGCCAAATCCACACTTGTTTTGAACACTTCCAGGGCAGTGATTCCACCACTTCCCTGGGCAGCCTGCTCCAATTTTGCCTCCCTTTTAGTCAAAAAAAATTTCCTAATATCTAATCTAATCTTCCCCTGGTACAACTTCTGGCTGTATCCTCTCATCCTGTCACTTGTTACCTGGGAGAAGAGCCCACCTGGCTACAATCTCCTTTCAGGCAGTTTTAGAGAGTTCCCCTTCAACCCCCTTTTTCCCAGATCCCTCTGTAGAACCTCCTAAATACTTTCTTAACTGTATTTTAACACCCCAATTTACACATTTTTCCTCAACTATTTTTCAAAAAGCAAAGAACATTAAGATACTTCCTTGGGAAGTAAATACACTACAGCCTTGAATACACTACAGCCTCATAGACAATTGCTTTAAAACAGAAATACATCTGAGCAGTATGAAGTGTGTTTATGTTTGGTATCTGTAGCAAAGTTTCATCTAAAATGTTCCCTTCTTACAAAAAATATCATGTTTTCCTCTTTGAAAGGGTAGGGAAGAAAGAATGTTAGTGAGGCATAGTAATCTCTTCATATTGGATGGTGTTTTTCAGCTGTTTCTTACTTTCAGTTACACTTCCAATTTTGTTCCTCTTCCAAAGTGATTTCCTTTTGATTGGTTGGTTGGCATCAGCTCCCTGTAAAACACTGGAGGGTAAATGTTCTTTCTAAATCAAATTAATAATATGGGGGCACGGCTATGTGATTTGACTCTAGCTTCTCCAATGCCAGTGAAATTCTTGAAAGAAAGTCCCGTGAAAAGCTACTTTCAAGGGACAAATTCTGTTCTAAATTTCCATCAGCGCAACTCATATTGGCACTTCTGGGATTCCATGCATGTCACTGCAGATAAATACAGCCCCTTTGGATAGTTTAGCTGTGATTCCTTTTAAAAAAAGCATATTCTAAAAATATCCTTTGCTACAGCAGTACCATTACACAAACAAAAGAACTACCAATATCACATCATATGTGAGAACTTCTACCCAGTTCAGCCCAAAGGGGCATTTATTTTTGTTTTCACTCCTCATGCAAACTTTCTTAGCACTTGAGCCCTCTCTGATCTGCAACCTCCACCGGCATCCCTCATAAATGCTCTCTGTCACATTGGGCTCAGGTATTACAGTACCCCATATGCTTTCATGAGTTCCCCACAGGAGCCTTTCCTGTTGGAAAATCTGGTACCAGTGTAAGAAAGCATTGCTTACTTCAGGCATTTTCCAGACAGAACTGCAGACTTCTACAGTGTTCAGTCTTTCTACTGTTGACTTGTTGGTGATTTTTTTGCCAAGTTCACAGTGGCACTCGAGGAATGTGCAGAGCTCAGTTAGGTACTTGTTGGGTTCACCTGTCTGATTCTGCAGTGTCCTGTTCCTACAAAACAGGCAAGTATCTTTCTGAGATTTTTTCCTACAAACTGGACAGATACCTTTCTGAGATCTAGATGTTAAATAGGAACCTTTTCTATTTCACTTTGCTTCTTCTCTTTTTGCCACCTGGATATTGCCATATTCTTCATTAAACCATATAAAGCCCCCTAGAAGTTCAGCCCTCATGTTGAATACATACTTAATTAGAGAGTATCATCGCATTCAAGAAATAGGATTACATTTACCCAACTGCCCAGCTTTCTTTTAATTTTTCCCATTTAGTCCTTTACTTTCATTTGTCATGTAGGCTGTTGGTACCTATGGGATCTTTGAGTAAAATCACATTATATTGCGTGTGTGTGTGTGTGTGTGTGCATGCAGTTGTATGAGTGTGCATGTGGATGTGTGCATGTGCAGGGACAGCCAGCTACCTGTTCCTGCCTTTACAGACAGGCTTCTAATTGAGTGTGTGGACACGCATGGTTTTGATGCAGGGAAGGCTTTAGATGAAACAAGGATTACAGCATTAACTCCGGAGCATTGGCAGGTGACTAATGAAAAGCAGGTATACTACTCATACACTATATATGCACACATATATTCATAAAAAGCAGTCTGTTAACCAGATGCTCTTAGTTGGATGTTTGCCCAAATTAGATGTTCGCCCTCATTAAAAATGTGACAACCAAATTTGGTACAGGAAATTTTTCTGAGTATCCATTCTGAAGGGAAGGCTGAAATGTGCCTCCCAGAGCCTTACGTGGTCTTTCAGCCACAAAATAAATAAAACAGTCCATCTCAGTAGGCTTCACTAGCAGAGAGAGGCATCCATGGGGGATGACAGCCCTGGAACAATACTGTTGAGTTCAGTCACTCGTTTCCATTGAATTTCAACATGTCTACCTTGCAAAGGAATAAAATCCAAGCAAAATAACCTGCCTGTTTGCTCCCATAAAAATAATAGTAAAAAATTATTAAGCCTTTAATTAGTTAGCAGCACAATATATTGATAGGCTCTAAAATATTCCAGGTCTGGAGTCTCTAGTTTCCAAAGCACCATGTCAAACAGCTCTTTCCCCACCTCAGGTACTCTGAAACATATTGATTGAGAAATCCATTACAAATGTGCAATCACTAACAAATAGCAAGTAATGTTCTCTCCCTTGGTCTTTGCCAAAATCTTTTCAGGATCATGGTTAGTGTGTCTAGAAGATCAGTAGATATTCAGGAGGAGAAGAAATTGGTCAGTAAGATTATTCAGTATGTAATCCATGAGAGCTGCAGGATTTCTAGAACCCATTTTGCACCCATTTAGTTAGTGGGATGAATATGTTTAACTACAGCTGCCTATTTTGGTATCATGCTAGCTCTGAAAGCAGCATTTTATTCTTCTAAGTCTTTTGCCTGACTAGGGGATTTTCCTTGTTCCAGAAAGGGTAATTAAAGATTTAGGGGGATACCTTTTTTCTTTCATTTTCAGTCATAAAAATGTGAGTAAATATTCTTCTTAGATTGGTGGCATATCCCTTCCCCTTTTGAATAAGACTATAATGCAACAGTTTTGGCTGGTTGATTTTTGGGTGAGATTTTTATTTTGGTTTGGGGTTTTCCTTTGGTTAAATGTACATTGTCTCTCTATAGTCAAAATGTCTGTGATTGTAACAGTATGTATTTCTTTTACTGGAGAAAATAGACTTTTTGGTTTTTGTTAACAGTACTAGTGACTTTGTGGAAAATGACAAGTTGCTATTTAGATCTGCTTAGTTAAGTACAGTACACTACAATACAGTATTTCTGAAAGCTAGAACATACAGTACACAATATATATAGCAATTCTATATCAATATATATACATAGTATAATCATTTAACTTTTGCATCTGCCTACGATCATAGAAAAATAATTTTTCACATGTATCATTCACAACCCAATCAACTGCTGCAGCTATTTGAAGCATTTACCAATAATTATTACAGCTCTATTGTGCTTTTTCATAGTATTAGCTTCTTTATTGTCTTTACAAGCATTTTTTCAGGCTTTTTTTAAATCTCTATGTAGTAAGATGTAGAAAATTTTTTTTTAAGAAAAGGTAAAACAGTATTAGGCTCTACAAAAAATTAGAGATTATTCCCTGCTACCCTTTCATATCAAAAGAACAATTAATCAAGACAAATATCTATTAGCTCTCTTCCTAAGATGTCCTGTTATTTCATTTCTAAGAGTGTATGTCAGACTTTTCCTCTTCCATTCCTAGCCTTGGAGAAAGATGCCGAAAGTGGTCTCTCACTCCTTCCAAATCCTGTTTCTTTAAAGTTTTAAGATTTCCTAAAATTATCCTCTGCACCAGGGTGGGGTAGAAGAAACATTGTTCTCTGTATAGTTACAAAGAATGTGGCCAGGGATTGAACAAGAAATACCTCCATCCATGACTATTAATATATTCCAATTGGATCCTTATTTATCCACTCGATCACCCCTTTTTCAAATGAAAACAACCTCTGAAAGTTTTAGTTTCAATTCATAAGTTCTTCTAGGTGAATGTTCCCTTTACCATCTTCATAGTACATTCCTGTTGGTTTTGAATTTTGGGTCAGCCCCATTGGACTTCAATTGTCACCACAAAACTGCTGAAAAAGATGTCACTAGGTATATGTCAACATCTACATCCAAAAGCCCAGAAACAGCTGATTGACACCCAAGCCTCATGAGTTTGGGTGTTCTTTCTGTATTCTCACCTTGCAACAGATGGCTCAGGCAGCAAGCCTTGGTTCAAAATTAGTAAGAGTGCAAACTTATGAGAGTATGGAAATTTATGTTGGCTTTTCTATATATCAGGAACATCTAATTCGGCTGACATTCATTCTTTGGTGGATAACATATTACTTCTAAATGAAAACATTCAAAATCAAGTGGATGAGGGTTGTGGAGGAGGTATTAATTTTATCTCATTTCTCTTAACTGTGAAGACTGGAAGAAATTAGAGATGGTCACATCAGTTACAGACCATTTTCACTGAGAATGAGCAAATCTGTGTCACTGCAAATCAATAAAGTTATTTTGGAGTAAGAAGAGAGGGAAAGAGTTACCTATGCCACAGCTTGGGATATTAAAATGAGAACTTCAAGAATGGGAATTATCAAGTGCCGGCGTTCCTAACAGTCTCCCGTCATCTGCCATTTGCACGTACGTGGAGGCCACTACCACATTCTTTTTCTTTCTACTTGCAGTTTAAAAGTTATGGTCTTCCAGCAGTGATTTCTGAGTCTGGCTTTCCTTTACTCTGTGTATACCCATTTGTAAGGGAAGGAGGAGACTATCCTTTCAATATTAGATACACAAGTAACAGAACTAGATTATTTCGTGAAGGATGGGCTTTGTCCCATTAAGCCAAACAGGTGCCATTTCCCAAATTAATTCCAGGTAGCTGCTGCAACAGAGTGCTGATTCAGTGGTCCACATTTTCTGACCATGCTCTTTGCCTTTTCCTTTGACTGAATGCTGAATCATACATATTTTTGTAGAGAGTGTTCTCACGTGACTGAGAATACCAGATCATTTTAATGGCTGCATACCCATTCCACACTTGCCCTGCTAATCCTTTGTAAGGTTCAGTAATTCATTTAGCATAAATACTAGTTTAATGTGTTTCTTGATTTAATTTCTTTGTTGCCTTTTATTTTTCCTAATGCTTTTTTAAACACCTCAATTCATTTTGCATGTTATACAGTTTACAGTTTATATTTTTAGGTTAAGAAGTGGTTTTACAAACAGGATGGTACCAAACAGGTAGATTATCCACACTAGAGATTGTACTTTTAGAACGCAGTGTATACAGATACAATTGCCTAAGGGAAAGTGAAACTAACAAATAATCAGCTGGTGAACACTATTTTAACATATCTTCTACATAAAAGACAGTCAGTCATTTGTGATTCCAGAAATCTTGCTTTTTTTGAACACGTATCCTTTCTTTTTCGTTCTCTGAAGAAATACTCATCTTGAGAATTGTGATGTTTTAAGAAACTCATTTCATATGTGCATATTTTCTGCTTTTCTAAGGAGAGAGAAAACAGGAGGTGATATCAATTTTACAGTTCTAAAGATTCTTGCATTGGCGACTTTCCTTGAATGATATAAACATCAAGGGAAGACTCTGTCCAAATATTAGCTTTATTCTAGTATATGGTTTTCATTATTACTTTCATTTTCCATCTCCTTGTTGACCAAGTAGACTTCCAGGACTAATGCAAGTAATGGTCTCATGTTTCAGTGGTCGGCAGCATTTATATTCAGCTCCTTTTTGCACTACTTTCGTGTTTTTTACAGCTTCTGAGGAACACAACAGTTGAAGTAGGTAACACTGTCACCACGAGAGGGAGAGCCTTGTACAAGAGAATGTTACTCTGTGCTACTGTGCTGGTACAGAAAGGGATTTTAAAGCTCTTTGCTGCAAAGTTAAATAAGAGGAGAGTCCCCCACTTTGGGGATTTGCACCAAAGACAGGGGGCCTCCCAGGAGAGGGAGATGCTTGAACTCCATACAAGGGACTTGCTCTTCACCTGTTCCACTTAGAGGAAAAGACTGAATCTCCAGTATCTGCTGCTTGCTGCTGCTCTTTTTTTTTTTATCTTCTTAAGTATGAATAATTTGTAAACAATTTATAGTTCCTATTTATTGGTGAAAGAAGTGTCACCACATTTATTGGAGTCAGAACTATTTCTTCACAAGTATCTTCATTGTCTTTCGGGGTGTCCTGTTTCTTTTGTCCTAATGCCAGGATGTAGCTTGGACTGCTGTGAAACTCACAGGAGTCCTTTAAATCTGGAATTTATTCCAAATTTTGTATGTTCTGAACAATCAGTTCCCTAGATCCTTGCTCCAAAGTTCAGGTTCAAAGAAATTCTCCCAATGAGTTAAATTGGAAAATTGGTGGTTTCCCATTCACTCCACCAAAAATGAGCTTTTGATTGTCAAACATAATAAAAAAAAGCCACTCAGTTCAGGCAGGACGTACTGCATGACTTTGCTTGCCAGCAGTGAGGTCCGTGCTTAATCCTGAAAACTGGACCAATAATCTGTGGCCAAATTCTGCAGGCAGGACTCGCATGCCCTTTTGTTGACTTGAGTCCATTTTCTCTGACAGAGAAAGCATATGTACTCCTACAGAAAGCTGTAGTTTCATATACATTAAAAATAGTTTCATATACATTATTTAAGATGCCACAGAACTGTTCCCCATAATTTAGCCTGTTTCTGCCCAAAGTTTTTACTACTCATAAAACTGACTCAAGATTTGATTTCACTCTACCAGGCATATTTTGCCTGTGTTGAGGGCTGTGTGATTACATAGTCTCAGAGTCTCTCCTTCTCACTGGGAGACTTAATTCAAAACAGTCCTACAGAGCGTGACAGTTGCTTCCCTTTATACAAGGCTTGGAACTTGCTTTTTTCAGAGTCCTAAGTAGCTTTGAGTCTTTCTTGGGTTTGATTGATGATTATATGTTTATTTTAAGTAATTAATTAGTGAGCCACAACAGGTAGTGTAGATACATGATTCATAGCAATCCCTTTTCCCTAATTTACACCCTTGATGTGTCACTTTTGTATTGCCAAAACAGTGTAAAAGCATTTGGGTATTGGATATTTGGAGTTGATTCCAGATTTCTGACTGCTTTACCCAGAATTGCTGTGGCCACACATTTGCTATAATGGTAGCCACATATTTATGTGGGTAAAGTAAATTTATTTCTTTATAATATCTGATTATGTAACTGCAAATTCAGACTATACATCAAACTTTTTGGTAGACTTTTTAAAAGTGCTACTGCATTTGGTGTGCGGGAGGATAGATAGCATGAACAGCATTTCAGCAAAAAGGTAGGACCCCCTTGAAGTACATGCAGCTGAACAGCAAAAAACCTCATTGCTGCTGATTATTGTGGCTAAATTGAAGTTTGTAGGCTTTACAGAACAGCTGGCTAGTGTTACTCATTTTTTGTCCCTTGTGTGCTCAGGCATAGGTTGCATCACTGTAGCTCTGCACCCAGAGACAGTGGGTTTAGGTGCTGTCCCTTTGCAATGCCTAGTGATTCCATTATGTGCTCTTTATTTTTCATTATAGGCTCATTGGTAAAGATAAACAGCAAAAGTCCTTGCAGCCTGGCATTTTTATGGTTTAGAGGTAGATATTCAGGATCCCTACACCCCTATTTAGATTCTTGCTCTTAGGTTATTTCCTTGTTTCTATGCATGTGGATGAAACAGTGCACCTGCCTGGAGGGAAGGATGCAGTATCTTTTCAAGAAAAAGAAAATTGAGAAAATTGCTTCTTGGTTGTAATTTGACATATCTGTTGGTATCTGCTTTTGTTTACATTCTGGGGTGGGCTGCCATCTTCAACAAGGGACTGGGAGCGAGGGAAGAGGCAGAAGATAAGAGGAAGCATGTGCTTGAGCCCAGATGAAGCAGCATGCAGTATTCCTCTATATACTGAGCAATTACAAAGAGATTAGTATAGCAGCAGCAGCAGCATTGCCCTGATGTGTTCCATTTTCCATACATTTCCCTTTCTTGCTCCTCCTTCCCTGTTATGGCCTCTTACACTGTTTTAATGGTTCCCCACACTCCTTTCCTGTAACTACAAGGGTTTGATGGAGGCTCTTGTGGTGTCCAAATTGAAGTTATAACCTCCAAACTGGTGAATACCCCAAAGTCTTTGCTGTGTTTTCCCAAGTGATATCTTAATGAGTGGCAAGCCCTGGGATATGGGTTTGGTTTTTTTTTTTTGTTAAAAGAGATAGATAGGCTAGGGGAGGTATGATCTGACTGGGATTCAGTAACCTGCTTGCCTTTGTAATTAGTGAGCTTTATTTTGTTTTCCTTTTAAGTTTTCATTTTGAAGTACCTAAGAGCTTATATGCCTGTCATTGAAATTCCTGTTTTTCCCACCATAGCCCTAGATGGGCTGTGAAAAAAAAAACTTTTTATATATATCCCCAAGTATTTGCAGGATGGAATAGGGAGTTGTTCATTTACGCGTGTGCCTACATGAGCAGAAGAAAACTGAAGTTAGTGTCGATCTGTCCAATTGTTTTAGGGTGGCCAAAGAGAGCTGCCACTTTGAAAAGTTGATTGCACTACAGAACCTTAGCTTGGGCACTGTTAAAATAGGGACTGTATATTTGGAACAGGGAAGTTTTTCGGTTTTTTTTATCCACACACATGCCCTTTGCAAGGTGTACCCTTGCAAAGTTTGCATAAGACAACTCTGTGTAAAACCACTACTGACCTTTTTTTGCTGTATCCATTTAGTTCTTTCTCCTTTCTGCAGCCCCCAAACAATGGCTTGTCTCCTTTCTGATTTCTGTAATTTGACTTTGGTTTTGATAAATGTCCTATCTGTTAATGAGATCTCCACATTGACTGGGAGGAGAGAAAACAAGGCATGTGAAAGTGTGGCTGGGAGACTGCAAATCCCCCTTTGTTTAGGGGCATTCATATACTAGCTGTTTTCTTGGGGGCTGGGTGGGGTGGGGAGGGAGTTTGTGCTTTTTTGGTCTGGATAAGGCTTTTTATTTTTGCACTAAGTATGACTGCACTGCACTGCATTGCACTACTGAAATGTATTTACATGTGGTGGGATTGGAAGGGGCCAATTAAGCAGGATGGGAGGAAAGAAAGGGATAGGCACAGAAAACAGGATGTACCATAAACCTGACCAGGTTGAAAGAGAAGTGAGGTTACCTTAATTTTAAGCAACTAGTCAGACACTGAGACAGCTGTATTGGATACCTTCTGTTAAAATAAATAAATAAAGCACTATAATAGAAACTGAAGAGGCATCATGAGTTTCTTGGTGCAACAGATCTTTTCTCCCCTTTTTATAGAGAGAGTTGTTCGGAGCTGTGAGAAAGTTAAGAGAACTGCTCATTGTGTAACTAGCGAAAGGCTTCACCGTAAAGACACAAATTCCCAGTTCCAATGTCAAAACTTGCGTTGTTGGATAGAATCTCTTCCAGAGGATTGACTATGATTACTATCCCTTCAGTAAAAGCAGGATCTCTCAGCTCAAGAAGTGAAGTCACAAAGCAGACTTTACCAAAGGGGAAGGTCACTGAAATAAAGCACGTCTTTCCGAGGCTGTTATGGGAACGGTGCAATAAACAGTCATTCTGAACACTCAGTTACAGGTGTTCCACTCAAGCCTTTGGGGTAGAGGAAGCAGGAGGGACATTTGGGCAAAAAAAAGATGGTGTGGAATTCAGTACATACAGAAATACTCCTGCTTAGACAAAGGTGCTGTCTAGCATTTTAAGTTCTTCTCTCTGAGTTCTCTCCTTAAACATATAGTCTAGCATTGTGAAGGCTTTCAGCTGGAACCAAATAGAAGCCTATGTTGGAAAGTATTTTTACAGTCAAGATGCCTGTTGGCTTATGCCTTGGTCATTAATTTTGTAACAAGCATACTATGAGAAAAATGAAAACAGTAGCAATGTGCAGCAAGATCCATCTCTGCTGCAGCTCTTTGTGATCTATGAACTCTCAAAAGTTTGTGTTGAATCTCTTCAGTAAGACTGTAATTGCAACTTTAGCCAGATGGTAAAAGAGGATCCTGAAAAACATTCTGTAGAGAAACTGGGAGAAGAATGTAAAACATGAGTTTATCTGCTTTGGTCCTGTAGTGGAGGGATCACCTGCCTAATGTACCACAGGGTTTCATGGACAAAAAAGGGGATTACTAAGAAAAGAATTGCTAAGAAAAGGCTAGAGTAATTGGGGGACTAGAAATCTATTAATGCCCCAAATTTCAACTTAGACTTGAAACTAAGGTATTTTGGCTTCATTGGTACCAAGACATGGGTAGTACAGACCTTTCTCAGAGTGCACAATGCAAAGCAGATTGCTGCTGCTCAGTCTCTTGGGCTGCTTCGTTTGACAAAAGTGTCAAGAACTAGAGAAGGAGTGGTATGCAAGGGGCAGATGTTGGGTGGGAAGGAACAAGTCTGGAATGAGGAGAGACTTTGGAGTTAAGGATGTGTTGTTCTGGTGAGCTTTGAGATTTCCACTCTTAGATTCCAGCCATCCTGGCTTGAAAGGACTGGAAGAGAAGGACTGGGGATACACCCTGATGTACTGTTAGATTAACTACTGAATGACTCTTCCCTTGAAAGCAAGTGGGACAGTAGAACATGCAGCCTGTTTCTTTGCCATCTGCAGGAACCCTCTAAGATGAAAACCACTGGAAGGTCAACTTCCAGTAATGAGTCAGTAGATGCCCAACAAAAGCACAGTTCATTTGAGAGCTAGCATAATACAGAGGCAGGAGAGCACCTTTATTTTGTAAAATGGCATTTGCTTCCATCAGAGTAGTGACAGCTACAGGGCTGTTACATGGGAGGAAATTAGGTCTGTCTGCTGAAGTTAATTCATGTAATGAGCCAATACTCCTGGTTTTTGCTTAGGTAAGTTTTTCTTTGTTTCCTTGTTTAAGGCAGCTGCATTTATTGCTACTGTCAGAGTGGATTTGCATTGTCAAAGAGGAGTAGTGGACTGCTCCAAAAAAAAAAGTGAAGCTGAGGGTTTACTGAGCCTGCTGTGTCCAGAGTGCCTTTCCTGCTGTGGTAAAATAAAGAACTTCTGTAGGTTGAGCTGTTCTGGCTGACTGATTGCTGCATATTCCTCTCTTGTGGTCTGACTTGATGGCAACCATATTTGGACAAGGAGAGGAACACTGCATGTTTGCAATGCTGTGATAAGATGCCATTTGCACTAGTTTTTTAAAAGTACTGCAACCTGAAGAAGTGGGCTTTGAGCCATGCTCCAAAATTGGGTTTGAATTCAGCCTGTTTAAACCAGATTCCAGCTGACTCAGTTTCAACAGAACTGTCTAGTCCATGTAAACAGGAACCAAACCATTTTTAAAAAGCCAAATTCTAACTTATGTTCCTACTCGGTTACAGTGCTCAACCACACCAGCTCCTGGGCATAAGTGTGATGTATAGTTTCAATGGCTTTTAAGTTGTTCCTTTTTGCATGGTCAGTTTGAAACTAGTTTAACTGGAACATCATTTAAATATAGCACAAACTCTTTTCTTTTTTTTCAGCATGGTACTATAGCCCCATGTAGACAGTGCTTGACTGAGAAACCAAGGATAACTTGAGGTTTATTTTAAGAAGCCAAAACATATGTTGCTGACTAGAGATGCCGCATAACTTAATGTCCTATTTTTCTCCAGATGGAGAAACACTAACTTCCGTAATTCTCCTCCATTTGTCATCCTACTTCATTGTTGCACCTTTTCTCCCAAATGAAAATCCCTTTGGCCAGTGGGCTAGATCCAACACAGAACTTCCCCGTACTGTTTGATCATCTTGTTTCTATATGTTCCTTTCCTCAACATTGACAAGCGCTACTGAGGACCAGCTTGAGTTTTTGCTGGGATGTGGCATAGTTATGGTTCAAGAAAATGCTAGTGACATTTTCAGCATTATAGTAATTTCAGAGCTTACCCGTGAGGAAAATGTTACATTTCAGAAGTTCTGCAGAAAAAAGAAAATGCCAGGATTCACGATGGAGCTTCAGCCACAGTGCTGTAGCCAAATTGGTAGGGAATGCATTTTTGGTGACTCGAGATACGGACAGAAGTATTTCAATATATTTACAAAAGTAATTCAAAAGCAGCAGAGAATGTATGCTTTCTCATCCCTGCTGAACTAAGAGAATTTATACTAATGGAATGATCCCAGGGTAACCTGTCAGTGTTCATCACTTTTCCGCTAATGGAGGAGGCTAAGCAACTGTCACATCACCTTATACAGTCTGAGTTTGCTTCAGAACTGCTCCCCAATGACCTGCCATCCAGGTGCCCTCTCTCACTCATCCTGGTATCCCACTGGCTAAGGATTTGTCACATCAGCCAAGGTGATCAAGAGATACACTTGGCCTCACCTAGGAGCTTTCTACCTTTCCTTTTGGTTTTCTATCAAACTAGGTGAGAATTTAGTGGTGAAGTAGATGTCAAGTTAGCTGTTGTTCCAAATGACAGAAAAGGCAAAGCCACATGGCAACTGAGCTACTGTTGTCCTCAAGGATATTGGTAAAGGTGAAAGACCAGGCTCTAGTTGGTGGTGTAGTTGTAAACCTACATCTTCTGCTGCTTGCCCCTCCAAACTTGTTTTGGTCAGCTATGCTGTTGCCCTCAAATATGCTTTGTGTGTGAAAAACTGAATGCAGTTGTTCTGTTGTCTGTCTTCTTTCTTCTGCATCATGGATGTGGCACCAACTTACTCTCACAACAAGCTTGAGTTTTGTTTTGCTGTTGTAATTAACATGTACTTCTACTGTAGACCAAAAAATATGAAAAGGAAAAAAAATCAGTTTCAAGACATAAAAGACCAGTGAGTGAAAGGTGAAAAATTTAGGAAGTGAAGGTGTGAGAGAAGCAGTGGTTAACTGTGTTAAGTTAGAAATCTCAGAATAGCCTTACGTATTTCTTAACCAATGCTTACCAATCATCCAGTAGTGGGGTTAGATAGCTTTCTTGGCTCATTCATACCTGTATCCTAATATATATATATAAATAATTTTTTTTATTTTTGTTTCTTTGGTATTGCTGTTGCACATCATGTTGTCTTTTATAATGCCAGATTTTTATTGTATTGTACTTTATCGGTCTGTTTTGGTTTTGTTTCCTTTTGAAGGATAGGAAAAGTAATGTTTCCTTTTTGTTTTGAATTTATGAGAAAAAAATGCACTGGAAGTAAATACAAACACATTTTGCCATTTAAAAAAAGGAAAACACACAGCCATGCAGTGGAAAAGGCTAAGAAAACGCTCCCCTCTTCCTTCTTGTGATGGAAACATCCTTTAAAAAATATGCTAGAAAGGAAACAATCTCAAACAGAAGAAGAGAGAAGTCTTTTTGTTCCTAGCTCTGCCATCTGGAGTATTCTAGCACAGTGTTCTGCAGGGTTGGTCTCCTACATGGCCAACAGGCATAAAATCCAGAACCACATGGGTCAAATTCGTCCCTGGTGCAAGCAGATGTTATTGCAATGAAGTCAAAAGAGGTACACAGAGGATGGATTTAGCCACATGTGTGCAGATACAGCTTCCTTCCCCATAGTACCCAACCCAACTCCCCACTGCTAGAGTTTATTGCTGTCAAAACAGCTGGTCTTTTGGCTGTGTTAATTGCATAATATCCCTTGAACATTTTTCAAGGTAGGCAAAACACTTTCCCAGTGAAGAAATCAGTTCTGGATGCACCTTGGTGTGACACTTTTTGCCTACGAGCTTTCAGCTGTTACCCACTCCCAGCCGTGAACTGATGTGATCTATCTCTGGCTTGCCTTTGCCAGAAAAATGGACTTGACTATTAAGCATAGTAAAACTTTCGCATATTTAACTACTATGATCCAGAAATGGCCCTTGCACTTTTAAGGCATATGGAAACATCCTCTCTGTCTTTCAAAATGGAAAGAGTTCTTTGCAAATGAAACGCCATGTGCTCACACACACCCACGTGTGCTCCCTGGGCTCCTGACCCCAAATTCTTCCCAGATCTTTCTGTGCCCGGCAGTGTCCTGTCTCCATAGTGCCTGATCATTTGAGTACAGCGGGCAGAGTCTCATGTTGAGATGAATTCAAAAAGCATACATTTTAAAAGACAGATGATTTTCCTGTTATGCCAGCATCTTCAAATCCCCATATCAGCTGATGGGTTTCCCTAACCTGACAACTTTCAATCAGTTGTTGAAACATTGGCTTTCTGTGTTTTGTTTTCTAAGGAGGGAATGTGGGGTGGGGAGAATAATGAGGTGTTGTTTGTAACTTCACAGTCCTAATAGTTGGTTTTTATCTTCCATATTTTATGCAAAAACAGACATCATAAGTCAATAAATAATTGTGCCCTAGGTTGAAAGTTAAGTGTTCAGGAAAGGAAAAAAATGGTTGGCATTTTTCTACATTTTTGTGAAGACTCTTTTGGAAAGGAAGGGTACATATTTTTGTTGTGTAGTATTTTCTATTTTTGAACGCATTTTCTTGGTACAAGACTGTTTTGTGGAATTTTTTTTTCTTTTTGGTGAACACATTATTTAAAAAAAAAAAAAAGAAAAGAAAGAAAAAACTAATTGAAAAGTTTGCCCTTAAGGATATGCTGCAGTTTTGAGGTTTAACATGAAAAAAAACATTCAAGGCGCGTGTTAAAAGTTGGGGAATTGTATTGTTGGGAGTTTTTTTGTAATTGTTACAAGAAGAAGTTTGTAGCCACTGCTGTTTATTTTGTTTCAGATGAGTAAGTAAAGGGATTGTTCTTGTGTTATTCTTTTTTAAAAAAAATTATTTATGAAATGTCACAAACACTGGACTGTGAGTTTGTGGGGAAGCATTTTACCACTCTGTGTCTTCATAGAGCTGTTGGTGATCCTACTTCTCATTACTCTGCTTTATGATCTCCTGAGCAACTTTGGAGGGGATGGCAGGAGGGGGAGAGAGAAACTGAATGCATTTTTTACGTAGAGAGTTGGGGGAAAATTAGGAAACAGTGTTTTGGAGTTCTAAAGCTGGACCATCAACTCTACTCCTTCTCCCATTTACCACAGGAATGAGAAAGGCCTTATGGTACCTGGATGTGGCAGTGTGCAAGGGGAAATTGACTAAGAGACATGATGCTCATAATGACCTCTGTAAATGACATCTGTTTCTCAGTCAACAACTCCCTTGGTTTGCCCTCATCCTGCTAGTGGCTTTTGTGAACAACTCATCAACCCCACTGAAACCATGGGGTTGGTTTGCATTTTTCATCAAGCCTTCTTGGGCACCCATACAGTGGGAGTGACCAGCAGGGAGCACTACTCTGTTTAAACACTGGTCTGGATTTGAGGAGGAGTAGAGGCTGAGGGTGACCAAAGAGGTGTGCCATGTTCTCAGTATTTGAAGAACAGGCTTAAAAGACTAAAGCAGTGCTCCAGGTGTTCATGGGACTGGAGAAAAGGGAAAGAGGAAGACACCAACAGCCATAACAGAAACTGGAGATATGTAACTGGGCTACATTTGAGACCAACCAGATTCTTTTCCTTCCTGGACAATAATGCAGCCAAATCTTGAGACTGTCAAGCAGACACAAAGCTGAATGTGGCCTTCATTTTTCCTGCCTTTCCTTTTTTATTCTCCCACTTCCTTTGCCCTGAGATTTCTTCTCAGTGAGCCCCTGCTCCACTGAGCACTTTTTTGCCCTCCACCTAAACTGCCCTTGCTTTCAAAATGTGAGTTCAGTCAGGACTGAGTAAAATCATGTGCCTTCTTTTCCCCCTTTTGTAATTATACCAGCCTCCTCCCCTTCCCCAACTTACACGTGTGAGAGACAACAGGAGGAGGCTCTTTAGAAGTGCTACTTGTCTATAGGTGTCCAACAAAACAGTAAGGTGGTGGTAAAAGGAAGGGGAGCTGGGAGCTATGAGCTCCTTTCCCTTCCCACACGTAGCAGGTCTTCCCAAGGAGACACCCACCACCACCTCCTCAGACAGTCCTCACTCCTACAGTGCAGCCGTAGTGAGCATGTGGTGGCTCTTCTCTCCCATTTCAATCCTAGCTTTGTGAAGCACTCACTTGATTTCAAATCATGCCATTTTCAAGCAGTCACATTGACAAGACAAATGCAGTTTGTGGCCTTATCAAGATGACTTAAACCACTAAAAGAAAAAAAAGGCAACTCATTTCCCTCCCAAGGTTTGTGTCACTTCTAAAAACCCAGTCCACAGCAGTTTAGACTCCTCTAATCTCAGTCCATTTTGATGATGGTGGCTAAAAGGACTAGCCTAGAACTTAAATGCTGGACCATCTAATCTCACATTTTCTTTGCTATTACCCCTACTGTCTGCTTGCTTTTCTCATTTTCAACTATACTCTGCTTAATGAGGCAGCCTAGCCTTTGGTGAAAGGTGAGAAGAGCCAGTGGGATCCTGGCACAGGGAAGGTAGTTCATGGACATTTTAGCAAGAGTAGGATATATTAGCTGCCACAGCAAATGCACATTATGATGGGCTGACTGCAGTGTTTTAGGGCAAATGAACCACCCAGTTACTGGAACATCACTTGTTCCCAGGTCAGAACCATGGAGAGAAAAGAGCACATTGGCACGATGGAAAAGCGGATCACAATCCACAGCTGCTCATGGGCAAAGACAGGGACTCAAATGCCACCCAGCTTCTCTGCACACTTGCCCACTGCGCAGTCAGTGTCCCTGACTCCACAGAGGAGCCAAATTTGCTGGAGGAGCTTTTCTGATTGTAAGAGGCCAAGGGTGGGTGCTTACCTGTGCTGTTTCCCTGCAGAGCAGGAAGCTCCATATAGGCTTTCCTGGAGCTTGCCCTTCTAGAAATCCACTTCTAAAACCTGTAGCACCTGGGTGGTGGAATGAAAAACCCCTCAATTGCTTCCATAAATGATCCATAAATGTAAATATTCTGGATGGGGTATTGGAAGTTTATTTTTTAGGCTCAGCTCTAAAGCCTGGGAGGAGCAGCATGGAAATGGTGTTGTTATTCCCCCTCTCCCAGTTAACAAGTCTGCATGTGTGCACATAGATCCAAGAGAAAGGGTGCATTCCTGCCCATCTTTGGTGCTGAGAGACTTAAAACATTTTCCAAAGCCTGCATTTGACACATTTAGAGAACATAAGAAAAGACTCTTAGCACATGCAATATTTCCCCCCACAAAAGGGAAGGGGGGAGGAGAACAGTGTGGACAGTTGGGATTGTTAGGGTTGGATTATTTTGCATCTTTTGTAAAACTGTAATTTTAACAGTGCCTTATTCCTAATAGATGCTGGCACTTGGGACACACACACACAATAAAAGACAGAACTAGGGAGAGTCAGATGGGTACATCCATAAGACAGAGGTCATTAATCATCATAAAGGAAGCTGTATTGGGAATGACACAGCTATGTCAGAATTGGAAACAGTTCAAATATTCAACCACTAAAGCAATTTCCCTTCCACCACCTCCTGCCTTCCCTCCTTGCCAATGGTGCTGCCCAAGAATAGCTGCCTACACCGAGGCCTGTCACTGCCCCATTTGCTTTTGGCATTGTCAAGTCCAAGGAGTTTAGCATGGTCATGCTTTTCACTGCAATCATGTTTTCCATGGGGTACGTGAATGCCAGTTATTTTGCTTTAAATGCACTTTAAAAAATAAAAAAAAAATCAAATCAAAGCTCCAGACTGTTTCAAATACATAGGGGAAGACAGTGCATATGTGGTTGAACCCAGTTGACTTTATCTCCAGTTCCAATGTACTCCATGCAGTGTGTATGTATAGAACAATGCGTATGCATACAAACACATGTCAACCTTAAAAATCAGCAGACTAACCTTTCTCCTTAAGCTCATGAAACCAGATGCTACACAAACACAGCAGCAGCAGAGGAATTATGGTTGGGCTCTTGAAACAGATCACAAAAAATAAAAACAAATACTTGGTCCTTTCTGTACGTTCAATAATTACAGAAGGAATTGGGTTGTAACCAGAATAAAAAGGAACGGTGCTAAATGAATGAATGGGCAAAAAAAAAAGAAAGAAAAACAAAAACTCAGCCCAATAACACAGTTAGACTTTTATGCTAATTTACACATTGGGTTGGTTAGGATTTTTTTTGTTTGTTTATATGAAAATAAAATTGCATCTAAACTAAACTACCACAAAGATAACAACAAAACAACAAAGAAAGCAAACAAAAATGCATCCTGCCCTGAAGAAGCGCTTATTTATGGAGGATGTTAGAAATCTCAAAACTCTCGGCCTTGCTCTCACATACCACATGCTCAATAAGTCCTTTTTTTAAAATGTATGAAACTGAAAAAAAAAAAAAAAGAAAAAAAAAGGAAAAAAAAACTTTTTGAAGCACCTTATGTGGCTTCCCATTCCAGGAGTGGGAGCTGCTTTTTTTTCTTTGAGCACCTTACTGATGTGTTAATGCTATCTGCTGTCTTTTTGTTCCCCATGGGCCGAGTGGCTGCTGTGAGCACGGGCCGGGCCGTGCCGGGGCCGCGGGGTTCTGCCATCCGCATTCCCATTGCTCACGGTGCTGGCTGGGACCCATGCGGAAATTTCTCGGATGGTCTTTGCTCTGTGGCATGGATGGGAGCTAAATGGTGGAGGGGAGAGCACACGCTCTTGTGTGCGGATGTAAAAGGTAAAAAATTGGACATTTTCTTCTTGGGGCCAAAGGAATTCCCAGCAGACAATAGATGCCGAGTGAATGGGAAACTGCAGCCAGGCCTAAATCCTAAAGTCTTTATGCAGGCAACCAGTGATGGTGACCTCGGGCACTGTCCTGCCAAGGTGGAGACTTCAGGATTTGGCTGCAGCTGGCCGAGGTCCCCGCGCAGGACATGGCTCTCTGCCCGTGTGATGAGACAGCCACCCACCTGCACAGCCCTGCACGCACCGCTGTGCACACACACACAAACCCCACAGCTGTACAGGCATCTCTCCAGAAACATGGTTTGTGACAATGTGAAGAGCAGGTCGAAAGTTTTGAGGGGTTAAGTTCCTTTTTTTTCTCTCATTATACTCTGTAAATGGTATGTCAGTTATAAAAAACAAGCAAATAGAAAATTGTTTAAAAAAATTACCTTGCATACGCCTTTTCTATCAAGTGCTTTAAAATATAGAATAAATACACACATCCTGCCAGTTTTTTCTTACAGTGAGAGTATCCTTACCTGCCATTTAATATTAGCCTCGTATTTTTCTCACGTATATTTACCTGTGACTTGTATTTGTTATTTAAAACAGGAAAAAAAAATAAAAAAAGAAAATTAACTGTAGCGCTTCATTATACTATATTATTATTATTATTATTATTATTGTGACATTTTGGAATACTGTGAAGTTTTATCTCTTGCATATACTTTATACGGAAGTATTACGCCTTAAAAAAATACGGAAATAAATTTTACAAGGTTTCTGTTTTGTGTGGAAGAGTAATTGATGTTGCTAAGAATGATGTTTGTTTTTTTGTTTTTGTTTTTTTTAATGTTACCAGCACTTTTTTTGTAAGTTTCACTTTCTGAGGTATTGTACAAGTTCACACTGTTTGTGAAGTTTGAATATGAAGGAATAATTAAAAAAAAAAGACAAAAGAATGTGGCAGGTGTCTTTGTGTGTTTCTTTGTCTGTGGAGAACATGGAAGGTGGATGGCAAGTGTCCTTTGGATTTCTCTTAGCTCTGATGGGGCATGGCAGGAGTCCTGCTGGCACCTGTCTACAGGGTCAGCCACAAACATTGCCATGTTGGGATCATCGTCAGGGCTGAACATCAGCAGTAGCTGATGTTGGGGCTACATGCCTGACAGTCTGGGGTTCTGGTGTCCAAGATACTGCTCAGAGATAAAATCAGAGACTTTGCATTCTTCTGATTTTTAGCAGCTCTGCACCAAGTCTGTGAATACAGGACATTCCACTGCCAGCCCACTCAGTACCAGAAATGTATTCTGCTGGTCAGTTCAGGCCCTGAAAGAGCAAAATGCTCCTTGGGAGCAGTGGGATCCACAATCACTTTAAGGGGTCTCATGTGCCCTGGATTTCCACTTCTTGACAATGACTAGTCCTCAGTCTTCCAGTTTCAATATTTTCCTCTACTTTCTATCACTGCAGCAAGTGCATTTTTAAGAAGTTACAGCAACAGTGATGGGTGATGTGAAAACTAGGGCACAGACACTGCCAAGCTGGGGCTGCCAATGATTACTGTTACACAAACCAGAACTGAAAATGCAGCTGAATGCCTTCTCACTTCCCAAACACTGCTCCCACTTAATCCAAACCATGCTGGATCCAGAAAAGCCCCTAATTTTATTTCCAGGTCATATACTACAAACAGTTAGGTTTACCTTAGGATAACCAGCTTTGTGCTTGGAGCAGAGAGAACCCTGAGAGGAGACCACAGTACCCTCTATTAGCTCTTTCTCCCTGTGAAAATTAGGACCAAATTTGACCCTTTGTTTCCTGCAATGATCTTCTTCATTTTCCATAATAGATGAAGGACAACTATCCCAACAGTCCTCTGACCCATGAGTGTTAGAAGGGAAAGGATTCTCTCCCTTGGGAGAAACCATGTTGGATAAACTGTTGCATGAACAGCTATAAGGCAAGTTTTAGCATGGAACTAAAATGCTGTTTGTCAGTCCCTATTAGCAGAAATACCAAGTTAGCAGATGTCTAAGTCCTTATACCTCCCTCTGAGTCACAAGGGCAAATGCTCAAAAATCAACTCTGGATACCGAGGTTTGCTGGGCCACAGGGGACCCAAGCCACAGCCTTTCCAGGCATGTCGCCTGTGTGTCCCTGGCAGTGGTCACTCTGGGAGGGCTGAGACATCAAGAACTTGGGCTCAGTCCTACCTGAGCTCCTACCTGAGAGACCTTGCTGTCACCTTCATTTGTGACAGACCTGGGAGGAGCCAGAGAGGTCCAGGTACAACTCGTACTAGAACAACAGGGCTGATCTCACATTCACACGCTGTCCGCTGTCAGCCTCACCTTCCTCCCTCTTCACCAAACCAGCCCTTTTTTGTGGCAGTGTCCCCACTACTGACCAGAGTTTCGGTGAGTTTGGGAGATGGGCTGGTATGACCACACCAAGGGTCTTACTGTCTCAGGAGGAGGTTTGGGATGGGAACTCAGCGTAACAGTAAGAAGGAAATGGAGCAGAGGTGATGTGGGTTGTGTCTCTATCCCAACCCCACAGGCTGGAGTGCTCCTTAGTGGTGTCACACAGTCCATGAGGGAGAAGCTCCTACAGGAAACCTATCACCACTCAAGGAAGAAATAGTCTCCCAGACTGTACCTTCCCATTTGGTCTGTGAGGGAGAGATTGCTCCCCTGTGGCTTCTCTGTGGGACAGGGTCAATGCAGCTGGAGATTCCAGCACACTTAGACACACAAGATAAGCCTAAAATGAGAATCCTGACATGACCCTCTCCTCAGAATCACACCTGCAGTAGCTGAGAGTGGGAAAACTGGGAAAATGCCTAGAAATAGGCTTCTGGAGAGCCACTGCATGTCCTCAGTAAACACTTAGAAGGATGTAAAACATCTCACATGGACACTTATGGGCGTGCACATGCGGACATTCATTTCTGCCATCACAGAGAGGTTGCCCCAGAGGACCCTGAGTTATGGCCTCAGCTCAGCCCTCTTGGGGACTTGGATCTCACACCCCAGATTGTATCTGAAGATGCAGTTAAACACAGAATCGCAGCATTAGTGTGGGTTCAGTACCATCCTTCAGAGTTGCTAAGGTCAGCAACTTCTGGCCAGGAGACATTTATTTTAGTTTGAAATGCAAAACCAAGAGCCTGCTGGCAGGGCTTAACTCCAGCTGTCTGTGGAGAGCTGGAATGGCAAGGTGCCACTCCAGGGAGAGCAGCCGTGACTTGGGTGTGTTCAGCCAGGGTCTGGGCTGGTTCCTTGGCCCAGTCTGGGATGCTGGATCTGCACCAGTTGTCCTCAGCATGGTAAGAGCCACATGGCTGCATGGGCTCCTCACCTCACCGTGCACTTCACTCAGTCAGAGGCAGGTGGCAAATGTTAGTAAGCCCTATATCCTTGAGTTATTTCTTGATTTTAATAATCAGAGATTGGCTGGGCTGTGGCCAGAGCTCTCCCTTACCTGCTGAATGAAACAGGAGTCTGAATCTACCAGCAGTGCATATACTCCCTCTCCAGACTGCAAGAATGTCAAAGGAAGTGCAGGACTGTTTTCCTAAGCTAAACATGGTCCGAAGTGCACTCCTTGCAGGCCTTTCCCCCAACCCTTGAGCTCCTTGAAGCCATGGAACTGGGCAGTGGATGTTATTTGCAGTGGCAGCATCCATTCTTGAAACCTCAGTCCCCCGTGCATGCCTGGCACCGGCATGGCTTGACAGCACCAGCCATGTGCAGGCCGCTCCATGCAGGCTGCTCCATGCAGGCCACTCCCTGCAGGCCGCTCCATGCAGGCCGCTCCATGCAGGCCTCTCTGTGCAGGCTGCTCCATGCAGGCCTCTCTGTGCAGACTCCTCATGCAGGCCGCTCCATACAGGCCTCTTTGTGCAGACCCCTCATGCAGGCCGCTCCATGCAGGCCTCTCTGTGCAGATGCCTCCATGCAGGCCGCTCCACACAGGCCTGTATGCCCAGGCACACGCAGAAGGGATGGATGGCTCATGAAATGCAAGGGCTGTACACCCAGCCATGTGATAAGGCAGGGGCCATGACAAAGAACCCCCTCCAGAGTCGCCATAAGCAGCCAAGAGCCTTTCCCAGCCCACCAGCAGGGAGGTGAAGCTGCACTGCAGCTGGCAGAGAGGGCTGTGCTCTGTCAAGATCAGTCTTAAGTTGCTGTTGTTGTTTTTTTCCTAAAGACCCCTCATTGCAAGAGTCAATAGCTAAATTGCCCACACAGGAAAAATATTAATCCTATTAATGTACAATTGTTTACAACATTAAGAAAGAAATGCAAGATCCATACCTGGATATTTGTGGCTCAATGCTTGGGCCACAGCACCACTCCCAAATCAGGATTTTCAGGAACGCATATTTAAAGCTTCACACTTGCATATCTCAGAGTACAGAAAACTGAACATAATTTTTTTTTAAAAAAAGAACAGGAAACTCATATTTTTTTTGACCAACATTCTCACAAAACTAGAAATGCCTCCTTGTGCCAAAACAAGGATGAATAATCCTCATAGGAAAATGTGGAAAGTGCAAGTAATTTTTATAAAACCTGCCACTTTTTCTAAGTGCTGATAAAAAAAATAAATTAAATTACAGTCAAATTTCATTAAAAATAGCTTGGTTTTTTCAGGAGGGCTGCAGTCCTAATGTTCCTAGTGGATACCCATGGGATGCAGAACAGTTGCAAACAGTAGCTCTGATTTCTGGAGCCCACACTGATTTATGAAGTGCTGCAAAGCCAGGTCCATGGGGACGATTCTGTGACTCTACCATAAAAGTGGGATGTAGCTGGTTTTGCCTTGCTTGTCATTGTTTTCCTGCAATTTTCCTTGGCTGACCTATTCACTGGTGAGTCTGTGCACTGAAACCCAGGTCTGAAGCACAGTAGGAGAACGAGGTATCATTTCACAAAGGAACAAAAAATGTGATTTCCTTCGGGAGACAGAGGAGGATGCCCTTACACAACTGTATGGAGAGAGACCAAACAAATATTGCCATCAGTGCCCCCACTGCACGTCTTTTTGAGGATCAGACATATTCCCTGTGGGCCTGGTGAAGTCGGGTTGACTATGCTTCAAGGCCTTGGCATAGGTGCTTCCTTTAGTAATGATCATTATTCTCATCATCATCAGTGACAACTCTGCGACTCTCATACAAACACTCTGCAATGTATCCTGCAGACCAAGTCATTACATAAGAAGGAAGACATAAATATCATTAATCCAAGGAATTAAGAGTATCTGTAGAAACTCGGCTGTACCAAAAAAGCTCTCTATGCCTTACAAACCAGAAGACAAGGGGCTCCTTACCCACATCCACCCCACTATGGGCTTGAAACTCAAACGTGGGTGGAGAAAAGTATTCAGCTAACATGGCCCCTTGTGCCAATAGAAAATTGTAGGCAACAACATTTTAGCACCTCTTTCACCCAGGGACTGTCCTTTTAGCACAGCACTGATGAACCTCTCTCCAAAGTATGGCTGAGCCTTTCCCCAGTTTTAAATTCCCTGGCTGTTTCACAGAGACTTCACGCCAGGCTTTTCTGCCCAAGCCAGAAGAAATGCATGATAACAGCACTGGCCGTATTGCTGACCACAGTCCCATCTCTCTCATCTTGTCTCGTTAAAATAAGCAAGCAAAGAAGAATCCTGCTATTCAGACAGATTCTATTTTCCATATAGCCACATTGTCCATCATCAATTAGCTTGATGAATAAGGCACAGCCAGATGTCTGGAAAAGACTAAAAACAAAGCAATCAAAGGAAAGAAAACAAACAGTAAAACAACAGGAGCCAAACTTCCCCAGACAACAGCACACCCTCCTTTTTTTTGTATTGCATGATTTTGAGGGCCTGTAGCATTAAGGAATGGACTGAGTGATAAAATCAATTTGCCCCACTGCAGAGGAATTGCAGCATTTCAGACAAACCCCAGGATTTCTCTCTCCCTGTCTGAACCCCAGGAAAGCCATCATAACCCAGAACCCTCCTAGGACTATACCTGGACAAGCAAGCATGGAGGTGCTGGTCACACACCAGCACAGCCCCCTTGGCAGGAGCAGCCAAGCCACTCTGCCACCAAGCCATGAAAGCACCAAGCAATAGTTCTCATAATTCCCACTCCAGCAGACATGGCTATCACAGGAAATTATTTTAAAAACTGTTCTCTGAAATAAGCATAAACAAGCATGCCACTGACCTGCAGTCAGCTGCATCTGTCTCCAAATGCTTTTCTAGGCTCCAGTTTAGCAGTTACAGGGAGGGAAACAATCCCTCCTGTATTCCCTGTGGTGGCAATAAGCTGTAAGGAAATCACTCTGATGTTTTGCTGGGGAAGAGATAGTGGAGAAGCATCTGCAAGCTCATGGATTTAATGATGATGGGAGGAAGAAAGTCTTTCAGCCCAACAGATCCTCATGCTCTGAAATTTAGGACCTGCTAGCCCATGTCACAAAGCTCTGGATTTTGTGGCACCTCAATGCCCACCGCAGCTCCCAGCAAGGGCAGCTCTGCAACCCACAGGAGTTCAGCCTTCCCCAGGGATTTGGGCAGCAGTTGCTTTGCCTTTGCCTAAGTCCTGGCCCTAT
Source organism: Agelaius tricolor (assembly GCF_023055355.1). Taxonomy (NCBI): domain Eukaryota; kingdom Metazoa; phylum Chordata; class Aves; order Passeriformes; family Icteridae; genus Agelaius; species Agelaius tricolor. The sequence goes on from NW_027269269.1 coordinate 26,901,789, forward strand.
CAAGCTGGCAAGGCACCTGTAGAGTTTTCAGCTTCTTGTGTTTTCTTGGGTCTTGAAATTCCCTCAAAACTTTACAGAAGAAAAGCTGTTAGCACGTCTCTGCTAGGTCAGTCACAATCTGAGCCCTGAACACTTGTGGCAGCCCTGCCCAAGGCCTGTGCCTTGAGTCCTGCCTGGAAAGGCTTGCTCCAGGTTGCCCAAGGGCAGCTTTTCCAAACTTCCAGGGAGTGACCACTGCTTTGCAGGATGGGCTTGCCAGCTGGGAGTTGTCCAACATCAGTCAAATTACATTTTTTCTTCACTCCAATTCTCAGTCTACATCTCCTTTGATGCATTCACCCCTTCATGCTGCCAAATAAGCTCCAGGACAGGAGTTTGGGCAAAGCCATGACAGGGGCTCTTTTGGTCCTGACAGCAAATGCAGCTTGTGCTGCTCACACCTCTCACCACCTCCTTCTCCAGGCTCACCAGAGCCAAAACTTAATGTGCTATTAATTTTCCTGCTCTTAATTTTTTATCTCTTGCCTGCACAGGCTCCTTATAAAGCCAGACAGTCTTGCCTCCAAGGGGATTTACAATCCAGCATACTGAGGTCAACAGCTTGACTTCAGAGCTGCTTTTGGCTTCCAGGATGCTCCATGGCCTTCACAAGCCGTGGTGTGACGGCTCAGGGCTGAGGTCTCCCAAGTGCCCCTTGGCTCAGAACTGCATTAGGAGCCTGAGCTGACCATAAATACAGGCTGCTGAGTTCATGATCTCATGCGTAAAAGGAACGTCAAGTCCTTTAAATCCTGTTTCCTCTCCCTACGTTTTAGATAACAACTACCTGAATCCATACATTTTCCCACCCACTCCTTTTCATCAGACATTTCTCTCTTTGGTCCATTTTCAATCTGTTTACATGGCTTTTTGGAAGATATTTTAGTGACTGTGTTTTATCACAGTGCCCAGGCTTATTTGGGTTTATGTCTTTGGACAGTCTCCAAAGGACTTCATTCAAGCAACTTAATTAGTAACCATTAATAAAATGTATAAACAGCTGCTTAGGAGAAAATCAGATCACAAGCCCAAGTATTTTAATAAGGCCATTAGTCTGCAATTATATGTGAGACAGAAAAGTCTTATGAAACCATCCTGCAACAGCCTGGAGTGATGTCTGAATAAACATCAGAGAAATTTAGGTGCTGGCATCCTCCTAAGTTCCTGGCACTGATGGTGGTACTGCAAAGCTGCTGCTCTTCTTGGTGCCCTCTGCACCTTCTCTCTCTTGAGTGTCTGGAGTTAGGATGTGTGCAGGAACTCAAGGATTGCAAGCACACATTTGTCAGCTACATTAATGGTTCATAAGCCATTAGCCCTGTGAGGCCTGATCTCGAAAGCATTCCTCTAAAAAATATGACTTAGTATGCTTTGGAGAGGACTCTTTGGGAAAGGCCACCAAGAAATACCTCTCTTTTTGCACCCACTCTCAAACTATCCTCCAGCCAAAACACCTATAGACCTACCTGGCCAGCCAATGAGAGTGGTCTTCATTTGATGTGCACATTGAACTCAGAGCTTTAATTCCCCAGTTGCCCACTTGATGTATGTGCTGGTTGGAGGTCTGGTGAAAGCCAGCAGCTTTCTCTTCCAGCAAAAAACCCAACAGGGCAGCAGCAAAGTGCCATGAGTTCATGGGGCAAGCTTGAGCCCCTGGTGTGGCAAAGTCCAGCCTCACATGCAGCCCCATCCCAGACAGGACCAAAGCACCAGCACCTCTTCCTGATGGCAACAGGAATGTGTCAGCAGCTTCTGCATGGCAGCATCCCATTTTCCCCCTTTGGAGGAGCCTCTCCTGAACCTAACATATATTTGTTATCTTTATCAACTACATCTCCTGTGGTTTCTAAAAGTTTGAGGTGAATTCTCTAAAGTAATATCTCCCCTTTTCTGTCATTACAAATCCATGTCAGCAAATGACAGGAGACCACCCCTCACTCCTATGCACCAAAGCATGTATTTCCTTTACTGCAAAATGTCCTTAGTGCTTGAAATAATTTAAACTTTCCCTTTAATATGCTGACATACTTTCAGAATCTGTAGAGAAGCATACAGACAGCAAGAACTTTTACGGAAATATTTAGGATCCCAAGGAAGGTCCAGGCAAGAAATTAATTACCGTGCTTGGCCTACAGTGACAAGCACTGACCCATTGAGACACAACTAACTGGCAAGGAGGATAAGTAAGGGCAGTTTAGTTCTTTCCAGCCCCTTCCAGAATGAAGAACAGTGTACCAGTGCTGCAATAAACTCTGGACATTTAGAAGTTTCATAGCCTTTTATTTTACTGAAGGAACAGCTCATGTGAAAAAAATGAAAACACCCAAGAAATAAAGCACTGAGGTTACAGCCAGGCTTCTACTCTGGCATAGAGTAGGGACCTTGCTGAGCCCTGGTGTGACAGTCCCAGGCTGGGCTGCAGGACACCCCATGGCCTCCCAGCCCAGCTGTGCCCCAGGTCTCCTCACAGCTGCAGAGCAATGGTGGGACAGCTGTGACACTGGTGTGAAGGAGCTCTGACCCCTCCCAGAAGGCACACTGGAACAAACTCAGACACAGACACCTCTAATGAGGGACTGAGAAGATTAATGTTCTGCATTGAACAAGAAAAGGTTAGAGAAACAACTAGTTCTCCCAGTGCATTTGGTGTCTTGCCTGACGTTTTGGGATATATTTATAGTAAATCTATGTTGGAGATTTTTTCCTGTGTATCTGAAAGTTTCCTTCCTTTGACTAACACATTCATCCCATCAATGCAAAGCTGCTCCATGCAAACACACTGTAGCTAGTCCATATCTCACTTGAACAGTAACATAAGCACAAGGATACAGGGCAGGCATTGAGAAGCATTAATATCATTTTGTGTCTCTCCTATGCCAAAGGCAAAACCACACAGAACTAGCATTTTTATTTCCTTTTTTCTGCCTTTTGGAGTGAAACTATAATCACCCTACTCCAGAGCAGGAATTTAAATTGGACATGGGGCTTCAGCTTGGGGAGTTAGATGATCTTTAAGGTCCCTTCCAACCATTTTATGATTTTATGGCTGCCTGGGAGGCTGGCTGATCTGCAGGCTGCTGGAGAAAGTCAAGTGGATAAGCCTGTGGGATGAGCAGCACCTGAAATGCTCTTCAGGCCCTACATGTTACAGAGGGGGCTGGTTCTGAAAGCACCAAAAAAGCTTGAGGTTATGTCCACTAGAGACCAACCACAGGGAAAGTTTGTGAGTAGCCAGACCAGCACAGGATCCTGAATTATGGGCCGTGCTGGTTTTGACTGGGGTACCATTAATTTTCTCCACAGTAGCTGGTATGGAACTGTATTTTGGATTTGTGCTGGAAACAGTGTTGCTAACACTGGATGCCTAAATTATTGCTGAGCAGCTCTTACACAGAGTTGAGGCCTTTCCTGCCTCTCTCACTGCCCCACCATTGAGTGGGCTTGGAAGAGACACAGCTGGGACAGCTCACCCCAAGTGACCACAGGGCTGTTTCTGACCATATTGCATCATGCTCAGCATACAATGCCAGAGGAAGGAGGAGGCAGGGGAGCCATTAAGAATCATGGTGTTCATCTTCCCAAAACATGTGAGGGATCCTTGTTTTCCTGGGGATTACTGATTACTTGCCTGGCCATGGGGAGCGGTGAATTAATCCCTTGTTTTGCTTTGCTTGCATATGCAGCATTTGCATTACCTATTAAACTGTCTTTATCTCAACCCATGAGTTTTCTTGCTGTTTTTTCTTCTGATTCTTTCCCTATTCCACTGGAGGGAAGAGAGTGAATGGCTGTATGAGATTTAGTTTAGGCTGGGGATGAGCCACAACACAGCAGTGATTAAAAGACCCCTAACCATAGTCCAGTGATGACCTCTTAAGAGCTGTGCATACAGAGCCCATTCCTGAGAAAGACTCTCTTTAGGGATATTCAGTGGCATTAATCTTCCCTCATAAGAAGACAGTGAAATTAAAAGGAAAAACACTTAGCACTGACAAAGATTGTTTTTTAAACACCATCATTATTCTGTGTGAGTCACTGCCACACCATTATCGTTGCTACCAAGAAGGTAGATATTGATTTTTTAAAAAAAATACATGGTGTTTATATGAGTCAGAAGACTGTACACAGCTGTGTTAGACAGCAAAACCAGTGCAGGATACCTCTTTCTTTCCTTGGGGCATTGGTCATGAGCAGGATTAGGAACCTCTTCTGTAATTTTGCATTTTCTGAGTTGCCCCTCTTGCTGAGCCACAGGGGTGCTCACCGTGCTCCCACCCAAAGGACTGGGGTTTGCTCTAGGGCAGCTGCCAGGATACAGCAGAGGCTGTTTCTGGGAGCACAGCCCTCGTGTGGGGCCAGGCTGCTCAGACCCTCCCAGTGTCCCAGGCTGACCATGGGCTGCTCAGAGCCTCCTGGTGTCCTGGTTTGCAGCCATGTGCTGCAGATTTGTTCACCTTCGCCAGGACAAGGCAAGAGGCACTACTCCAGGAGGGAATGGGGAGATGCTGCTCTAGGACCACCCTCTGCTGTGGGATACAATCCAGCCTTGCCACTGGCAGGAGGGATAAAAACAGGAGATTGTATCAAACACCAGGGAACACCTGCTACATGGAAAATCTCTTTTCAAATACATTTCCAGAGCCATTGTGCATCCGTTCTCACTCTGAGCAGCAGCACTTTGTACCCTCATATCCCACAGACAGGCCTGTGGGCTGTCATCACTGCTCTGTGTCACCACCCCATGTGCCCTGTGACAGCCTTCTGGGCTCCCCATCTCCCTTGCCACCAGCAGGAACAAAGCCTCTGCCATTCTAGCTGCAGTCATCCCTTACTGTAGGTCTTGCCTGTGTACTGGGAAATAGGTTCCTCTTACTCCAGGTATGCTCAGTGACCAGCTCAGGATGGTGCTCATCTCAGCTGGCTCTCCTTGGAAATAATCCAAGTGATCTGTCCTGCTACTGCACAGGAGCTCAGGAGGGCCCACAGACCCTCAGGGCTGGTCAGAGCACTCAGTCCCCAAACCTGCTCATGAGCTGTTTCCTGTATGTGCAACCTCAGCTCTGGGTTGGGACACATATGACTAAGCCCTCCCCAAGAAGAAGAGGGCTCCTCCTGCAGGAATTCCTTGACAAATTTTGAGTATGAGCTCTAAACCATAGGAGATTTCAATTTTAAGGAGCAGAGTTTCAACAAAGGCATTTTGTTCCCCTGTGTTCTAGTTCCAGTTTAACACTTCTGAAAATGTTCAGCGGGAATCAGGCCACTGGCATGGAAAGTTGCTATGTGCAGCATAATTAAAAGAAGTGAAGAAGGAGGTCATACCTTCTGCAGTGGTGTTGGGCAAACCAGCAGTAAATGCTGCTGCAGGAGGAGGACAGTGAAAGTATTACAGGCTTTCAGATGTTTGAAAGAATATCTGTCCTTCATCAGATCTAGCAAGCCAGATGTTCTGGGCTCTTGGATTTCAGGCATTTTCCATGGTGAGATATTCCTTCACAAAACCTCTTTATTCCTCTTCACCAGACACCAGCCACAAGGAACCACTCCACGGTTCCAAGGAGCTGTGATGGCCCAGCTACCATGGCACCACAGCCCTGGGCCCACAGTACTCACCACAACTAAGTCCGGGCTCCAAAGTTGAAAATAACTGTACCCAGGAATTTCTGATTTCTGGCTTTCAGAGGATTGGCTTAATAGAAATAAATAAATTATCCTGGAGCAACATAACACTTGTGCGACTGCAAGTGCACTGCAGATGACTCTGATGAAGCTGTTGTTTGCTTCTTCAGGAAAAAGCACTTAGTGTGAGGTTTTAAAACCTGAGCAGCATGTAAATGGCAGTGAGACAGGAAGATGCTATTCTGAGCGACACCTTACACTGCTACGTGTCTTCTAGTGAGCTCCAGGGATGCAGGGGAGAAAACCAGGGAGGCAGCAGCAGTTCTCAACATTTCCTGTCCCAGCAGACAGCCCAGAATAGAGGTTAGCATTGAAAAGTTCACAAGAAACCATAGGTAAGGCAAAGTTCACTGAGGCAAGTGAACTTTGATGAGTAACACTCAGGGCAGGTACTTGAGGGGGTGAAGGAAAGAAAGGGGAGGCCTGGAGGAGGGAAGACTTCAAGGCAGACAGAAAGAAGAGAGACTTCGGTTCGCAGCCAAGGAAATGCATAAATGCTGCATCCACCCAAACAATTTTTACTTGATATCACTTCATGGTTTGTCTGTATATAGCAGTTGAAAGCTATAATGAAGAGTACCAGAATGCAGCCTAATTTCTTGGCTCACTGTTGGGGCTATAATTTTGTCGGCCTTGCTTCAGCTCAGCATTACAGCGCTTTTAAGTAAAAATGGTTGAGACCTTTTTAGCTTTATTGCTCTTTGAAGGAAACATGACTTTGAACCATCTCAATCATACTGTAAAGAAAACTTTGAGCCCAGTGACCAAAGTCCGACAGGGGGAGCAGCAGCAAACCCAAAGAGGATGACATTACTCCAAGCCCCACACAAACCAGCAGCATGAGGAAGAAAAAGGCAGAGGCTCAGGCTTCTGGAACAACAATTTCTGAAAAAAAGTGGAAATGGAATATGCTGCTGTCTTTCTTAAAATAGAAACTAAATCTCCTGGAGTGTTCTTGCACTACTCATGGGTCATGCCTCCAGGCTAGAAAGCCAAAATTTGGCAGAGGCAACATTCTTGAGTGAGACTTAAGTGCTTGGTGTGTGTTGTGGGATACACAAGCATCTCAGTCAGAGGCAATTAGGACTGTCCAAGTCCATTTAGGAAGCTTTGGGTCTCCCTAGTGAGCTTCCTCCCCAGGGACACAGAGGTCTGCTGCTCAGTCACACCACAGCTGGAAAAGGAGAGGTGGCCAGCACCATTGCCTGGTGAGAGCAGTCTGTGGGGTGACAACACTGCCACACAAAGTGAGAGGTAACTCTGGGTGGACACTGGGACAGAGGCCAGTGAGTGACAGAAGGGAGCTACAAGCACCCCTTTCAACTCACCTGCATGCACATGTGTGCACACAGCCTCTTGCCTCAGACAGAAAAAGAGGTTTAAAGATGTGAGGTGAGATGAGCATATTCCTGTCACCAGCTGTGAGAACATCCCTGAGCCAGACAGCCAGGTTGGAGCAGGAATCTCAGATGTTCAATAAAAAGCATCAGTATTGATGATGCCAAGACCACAGAAGACCTTCAGGATAGAGGTGGTGGGAGGGAAGAAGAGGGGCATGGACACCACAGAAGAAGCTAATGCTGCAGCAGACTGTTGCTAAGGAGGGATCCTGTTTGCTGAGGATCCTCAGGCTAAGGCGGTGGGAAGAAATGGTGCAAGGAAGGGAACTGGCTTGAGAAGATAATAGAGCATTAGCATTTGGGTTTGGCTTGTAGAACACCTCCTCCTGTTCAAACTGAGCAACTGTTCCCACAACCAGCCTTGCCTCCAGGGCGCTTTACTCCCTTCCAGTAGTGCAGAGCTGTCCCATGCAGAAGGAAAAGAACACCCCCCTCCCTGCTCCCAGAGGTGTCTGTGGCAGGCGCTGAACCATAACCAGCCTGTCTGAGATGTAGGGACACCTTGATGAATGACTTTACAACTCCAGCTACTGAAGGGCTGTGCCTCACAAGAGAGGACAGCAAGAGCCCCAGCAGCACAGTTCCTCACAGAGCAGACAGGATCATTTTCTGAGAAAGGAAGGAGGGACAGAGATAATGACAGCCCTGCTGCTCCACATGGCTTCTTGGCATGAAAATATGAATGGGTTACTCCAAAAATCATAAGGGCACTTTTGAAAATTGATGCCCTTTTTCTCACATTGATATTTTTTCTCTCTTATCTCCTGACACTGCTTCATCTGGATTAGCCCCTTGGACTCCCGGGGCATGGTGCAGTGTGAAGATTGTGGGGAGACACCACAAGCTGAGGTATGATATTATGATCCTCTGGCCCCCTCCACAGCCCTTCCTCTGTCAGATATCCCTGCAAAAGTTGCCCTCATCACTTAAAAACCCCCATCTCCTCTCCTCATGAGCAGCAGCAATTGCCCAATACTGATGCAGAAGAAAACAGTGACAGGATCCATCCTTCCAGTGACATGCTGCAAAACTTGTGTTCTAACTTGACCAAAATTTAATTAAAGCAAAACAGAACCAAAACAGGTATTTTAGAGAGGAATTTGGCAGGATGCTGGCTTTATCCAGTCAGCCTGCTTTATGGGATACAGTGCCTGAAGTCACAATTCTGCCAGATAGAGAGAGCTCCTCTAAACCAGATCATGCCTGAGGTAAAGCAGAAGGAGTACTTGGACCTGAAAGTCCCAGTCCAATACCTAATCAGCAGATGAGAGAGTTATTATGCTGCCACCCACCCTTGGAGTCAGAATGTTTTGCTGTATAAAATCCATTGCAGATGTGATTTGCATGGCAAAAAACTCCCTGTGGACCAAACCCACACCTCTGTGGGCTGTGCAGGTTTGGGATGTGCCACCTTTTTCCATACTGCTGGCAGAGGGGACAGGGAAGGTAAAGGCTGGTCAGAAGGGAATCAGTACCAGCAGGATGTGAATCTCATATGAACCTTAACTGACATGAGCTGTGGTAGCTTCTCCAAGGAGTCTCTACTGATGCTGCAAGCTGCTGTGCACACATAATCCTGAAGCTGACTGAGTTCCATTTTGGCCACCACTGTGAAAACAGGTGAGTTTTGTAAAAAATGTAAAGCTACTGAGGCCAAGCAGGCATATCCTGCTTAGATGGTATGGGTATGAATTAAAATTTTGTTGAAAGTTTGCAGGTCATGCCAGCCAAAGAGGTTCTGTTTATTTCACATCCAGCAGGTAAGGTTATTTTCATGTCAGTGTAGGATAACTCAGCTTGGCAAGAGTACCCAGGAGGTGTCTAGTCCAGCATCCTGCTCCAAACAGGGTCAGCCATGATGTCAAATTAGGGCTTTATGCAGTCAGGTATTCAAAAACCCCATGGATACAGAGTATTTCAACCATACTGTCATGAGGGTATCCTGGCTTGCAGGAAGTAGGGTGGAGGATTTATTCCACCTGAGTGGCACATTTTAGACACTGCACCTCAAATACTGGCTGTAGTGACAGCAACTCTGGTGTGAAATCACAATAAATACAATTTGCAAACAATCCTTTAAGCTGCAGGAGTGGAGGGCACGGCAACCCAGCCAGAGATGGCAAAGTGAAGAGTGAGGAGCTTGGGAATCAGCATTAGTAGGGAAGGACAGACAGGTTTGGGGACTGGACAGGATGCTGAGACTGTGGCTGGAAACCAAAGGAAGAAACACGAACACAGGCTGGAGAGATGCACAAGGGAACAGGAGTGCACAAACCCTCACTGGACAAACAGCACAGAGGAACGTCAGGACTGACAGCCAAGGAGGTGGGGAAATATTGAGAGGGAACACTGGCATTTATCCAAGTTATTTGAAATTTTCATCAAAGAGCTGGAAGGCACATAGGACTGAAAAGGAGAATTAAGGAGTTGCTCTTGGAGGTGAGTGCAAAGAAACAGGCTGGGAATTAATCAGGTTTGGGAACTATGGCACCTCTCCCCTTTCTGCACATGGGACAGAAAGCCTGGGAAGGGGTGGGGAAACCAGGAGTTTCAGCAATGCCTGTTGGCATATTCTTTCATTCTGAAGTTCTAACAACTTACTACTGACCTGTTTCTCTGCCTTGCTCCAGTGATACCCTGATGTGACAACCAAGGCCTGCAACATGTCCAATGTTTAACAAGGGCAAATATACACCACACACTTGATTTTGGGGTAGGGAGGAGAGAATTTTATGAGAGAGACATTGCACTAACTACTGTATTAAAGAAGTTGTACTGTTAATAAAACCCACTGAAAATATCACAATCTAGATTGCTTATGCAAATTTAATTCAGCCTTGCCTCTGTGTGTGGTGCAATCTAGTCTAAATTAAATGATCGCAAAGATTATTATCTTGCTCCACAAAACCTCTACTGCAAAGCAGACACAAGAAAGTCATTAAGTCCCTTCCCCAAAGAGCTTCCAGTCTTGGGAAAACCAGACAAGGGGGTGTGAAGGAAGCCATTCCAGGAAGGAGGTGGGAAGGGAGTACTTAGGATAATGAACTTCAATAGAACAGAAGCATTTGCAACTAGATTATTTTTGGAGAATTATATTTGGACAAGAGAAGCTTCCATGAACACCTTGTAGAAGTCTAAAGTGTCTAAAGGGGCCTACAAGGGAGATGGGGACAGACTTTTTACAAGGGCACCTAGTGACAGGACAAGGAGGAATGGCTTTACACTGAAAGAGGGTAGGTTTAGATTAGATATTAGGAAGATATTGTAAGGAACTGGAACAGGTTGCCCAGGAAAGCTGTGAATGACCCATCCCTGGAAGTGTTCAAGATTGTTGATCTTGAAGATTGAGTGTTAAGGTCTCTCCAACCCAAACCAGTCTATGATTTTGTGAGTCTATGATTTTTTTTTCTTCCTGGAGTCAGAGTAATATTAAGAAATTAGATAAAAATAATTAAAAGCAAGAAACAAGTTTCACAAGGGAGACACCACTAGGGGATCCAGTGACACACAAGGCAAGGCAAAGGGAAAGTTTCAGCACTGGAAGATAAAAATGTGAGGCAAAACAATGGTGATCTTGTGGTTATAGCAGTACGTTCCCCCTGCTGCATCTCCCTTACCTTCTAGGAGGGCCAGGCAGTGTCTCTTTATCAATCTGTGGTTAGCTGCTACATCAAACAGCTGGCAGCAGTAACTGCAGTAACCATCACCCTAGAGCCAGTGTGAGCACTTCGCCAGCCACACTCCTTTGGGAATTGCCCACAAACAAACTGCATTTAAAAACTGCTAAAATGAAGTTAAAATGCCTCCATCTCTCTGCCAGCCCCCCTGTGAGGAGTGATGCTCACTGGGCATCTGCACCCAGCCTGTGACTCGCAGAGCCCTCGCCAGTCAGGATGAGCATCACGGTGTGTGCTTTCCTCTCCAGCTTTAACCACACAAGTGTGGCTGTGTTGGACTCTTTGCAAGATCACAGCCAAAAAGCCTCTGCTGGACATGGGTAGGAGGACTTCCCCCCTTCCTGGACTGCCCCAGACACCGCCAGCGAGTGCATTTCCCCAAAAGAGAGCAGTATGGTTCAGCTGGCAGCAGAAGTTCGACTGTACAAATGTAATGTAAGCACAGTAAATGTAGTCCATGTCACACTGTTTGGGGGCTCCCAAGGGAATGAAGGGGCTGGAGAGCCCTTCACGGGTCATTTGGTCTCGCAGCCTTGCAGCTATATCCTCCAGCAGGACACATGTGCCCTAGGGACTGGGCAGTGACTCATCACACACCTCCAGTGCCATCCACAGCCATAGGGCAGTCACAGCCTTGGGTAAAGGCAGTGGTGCTGATTAGTCCCATCAAAGCCTGTAGGGGCACTTTCACCATCACCAGCCAGGCAAAAGATGGTACTTTCACCCCTCGCACCTGATGGGTATGAGGGCTTTCTACAGCACCTCTCCCTCGTACCACTCACCCACAAAGAGCTTAGCCTGCAAAGCTGCAGGCAGGAGAGATGGCCCAGGAAGCCCAAGTCCCAACACATCATTTTGAAGTAAATTCTTAAAAATAGGTTGATAAGCTCTGCTCTCCACAGGATCTCCTCTTTTCCTTGCCCACATACAAACCAGCCTGTGACGACTCTGACTTGTGGGTGCATAAAGAGGAAGGGCACTTTGCCTCCTCCTGCTAGGGCCACAGGTCCTACGTGCAGCGAAGGGGAACCTCAGCCCGGCTGCTGAGCTTCCTGTACCCTCTTGACAACTCCCTGCAAGCCCCATTTGCTGTGCCAGAGTGGGTGGTGGGCACAACCCAACCTCAAGAGAGAAGATCCACTGGCATCACTCGTACCCCAGTGACCACAGTCTGAGGAGAACTGTGCCTCAGAGGACTCGATCTCAGACCTCAAGGGAAGCCACATCGCAGAGATGTGGCAGGGTTTGTAGCTGTGCCCTAGCCATTCGTGCTGTGCCTACTGGCAGTGGTCCCTGGAGAAGGATGCTTCCCAATTTTAGTCTCCTTTCCAACTTCCTCCTCGCTTATCCGCACTCCTTCATCTCAGATTTAGGGTAGTTTATTTAAAGATATATCTTTTTTAAACCTCCCCCTTCTTAAAATCATCTCTGCTTTGATAATTTTTTTCAACTGTTTGGTTTTTTATTTTTGCTTTTTTTTTTTTTAAGTGACAACTTTCTGTGTGCTGGGCAAGCAGCCCCGGCCGAGGCATCTCCCCGCGCTCGGCCGCAGCACCGGCGCCCCGGGCCCCCAGCTCCCCGCTTCGCCTCCAGGCAGGAGCAGCTCCATCCCTCAGCCAAGCACGCCCTTGGCTGCGGACCCCGGCGCCGGACGCCTTCCGCGACCCCTTGGGCAGAAGGGCAACCTCCCGGGCACCTGAGGCGGGCACGGCGAGCGCGGCCCCGGCCCCGCTGCCCCGGCCGGGCACCGCGGGTCCCGGGGCAGGGGGCGGGCGGGAGGAGGTGGCCAGCCCGGTCCCGCCCCGCGGCTCCGCGCCGGGAAGGCGGCGGGAGGCAGCGGGTCGGGCCGGGAGTCAGCGGGACCGGAGACCTGGACCGGGACCGAGCTCTGCTCGGTGGCGGCACGGCCCGACGGGCCGGGGGTAAGTCCTGGCTGCTGCCTCCCGCTCCCCTCCCGCCCGGCGCCGGCAGTCCCTTTTCCCGCAGCTCCCCTCCTCCCTCCCTGCCCGGTTTTCCCCAGCCCCCGGCCCCCGAGGCATTGCCGGGGCACACGGCAGCCGGGCCCGGGGCACCACGGGGAGGGGCGCAGCTCCCGCTGCCCCTCGGGTGCGGGGGCCGCGGAACAGCGGGAGCAGAGTAGCACCCGCGGCTGGAGACGAACCCAAAGCCACCGCCACACCTGGACCCCCCGCTCGGACCTCGAGCCCTTTCCCACACCCGGACCTGCCGTGCGGGCCGGGACAGGCACCCGGACTCCTCTGAAGCGGAGATACACGGGAGGAGCGTCCCTTTCCCCCCCTTTCCCCCCCTTTCCCCTCCCTCTGCTCTTCCCCACGGCTGAGACCCTTGTCCTCATGGCAGGTTGTCACCCCCTTACCCGGGGTGGTGGGTGTCCTGCCACCGCTCTGTGAGGGTATCCAGGTACACTGGTACGTGCCTGGATTGGCAGCACCCTGGCCAGGTGCCAGGTGTGGAGTGAGCAGGACTGGGGGGGGGGGGGGGCGGGATTGACATAGTCCAGGGATGAGGGACCTGGCAGGGCTGGGAGGGATCTCAGTAGGGAAGACTGACTTTGGAGTGAGAGTCAAAAATAGTGCTTGTGAATATAAGAAACAGAAGACAAGACAGGAAACCCACAGCCAAACTGTGTGTTGGGATGCCTTACGCCTTCTGGTTATGTATATTATTGGTGATGTTTTGTTTATTCCCTGTTCTGGCCATGCTTATCACCTAGGCAGCTGCTTTTTCCTGCACTACAATACCAGCCTTTCCTGGCTCCAGACAATACAGAATTCCCAGAGTGGGAACTGTGTCTGTGCAAGGGACACAGTAAAATGAATCCTGTCTTTGGGTGGCTGCAGCTCAACTGTTTTATAAACAGTCCTGGACCCAGCAGCAGCACTCATGCTACAAGAGATCTTCGTGATCCAGTGGAAAGCTTAACTTCTTTGTCAGGGTCAGGCAGAAGAAAGATAGAGACAAGCACAAGCCATAAGAGATTGTTTCACCCCTGTTCTGAGGGATCTGTGTTTACAAGACATGGGGAAGGTCAGTTTCCATCTCATTCAACCCTTGTCCTCTCCCAGCTACAAATCATCAGGGGAAAGTAGCAACACTTTTAAGGCTGAGTTTATGCCAAGGGGTTGGAGCAATTTATACCCATTGCACAGCTGTGCATCACAGATGCTGCTATTCAAGGGGTGAGGTGAAACAGAGTAATATTTACACCACTGCTATTGCAATGTTTTGTCCTTGCTTTTCATACCTGTCATACTGATGATGAGTTCAGCAACAGGAGCAGTAGCAAAGGAAAAAAAAGATACAAGCCATTAAATGTCATGGAACAACCTCGGTACAGCATCTTTCATATTTCTGGAAAAAAGATCTTCCTCTTAAATCAAGGAAGGGTAGGTTACTGAGAACAGACTTAAATCTATTGTAAGAAAAAGAAATGCAGAGCACCCTGCAAGCATCCTCCCATTATTTCATCCCAAACATCAAGCTGGTTTGTTTTTCAGCACAGGAAGCATATCTTCTGGCCAGGCATGGAAAACACAGAGCACCGTATGGATGGAATGGAAACAGCACCAGCAGTCAACCCTTTACAAAGCAGGCAGGGGTTGGGACATGCTACAGGAAAAGAGGAATTCTGGAGGTGGAGCTTGCTGCCAGTCTGCCAAGCACTTGAGTGTGTGAACTTATTGAAGGCATTTTTTGATGAGAGAAAGAAGAGGATGCTTCCCAGAAGAAAATATATAAGTTCCAAATTTTGGCCAAGCCCTAGTATGTTTGGGTAGCTGTGATGGGTCTTGCTCATCATTTCAAATTGTTGTCTTTCAGGCTGCACTCTTGCTCAGCTGACTTACACTGTGGTGTTTCTCAAAACCATTGCCCACTTTCCATACAGCTGCATTGGTTGGTAAGATCCATCTTTCACATGCACACAGGAGGTGAAATCTTGCATTCTTCTCTTGGCTTAGATTCAGTGAAGAACAGAACAGGCCAAGGAAGTCTTTAAGCAAAGCTCTGCCTGTATATGAGCAGAAAAAATACCTTTCTGATTGGCTTGGAGAAGAATTCATACAGAAAGTATAAAAATCGTACCAGTACCCACAGGGAGTTCTGTTTTCCACAGTCATTGCAGAGCTCTGATTTTCAATCCTTTCTTTCTCTTTGCAGTGGCTGCCCCATGGCCCTCTTCACCAGAGCCGGCAGCCATCCTAACGCAACAGACCCCATTCCCTGTGAGGCAAACAGCACCACAGAGCCTGAGCTGCCCCATTCACATGCCTACTATGCCCTCTGCTACTGCATCTTGATTCTGGCCATCATCTTTGGGAACGTGCTGGTCTGCCTGGCTGTGCTGAGGGAACGCACCTTGCAAACCACAACCAACTACCTTGTGGTGAGCCTGGCAGTGGCAGATTTGCTGGTGGCTACTTTGGTGATGCCATGGATGGTGTACTTGGAGGTAAGTACCTCTCAGGAATGATCAGCAGAATTTAACCACACCACTGCATGCGTGGTCATGTTCCTAATGAAGGCTGTAGCAGCATTTAGACTGATCTGTGGGGAGCAGCCCTGGAGCTGTCCTGCAGGCTGTGTACTGCTTGGGTGTGCTGCTTGGAGTTATTAAAAAAAAGGTATAAGAGTGTGTGTGTGTGTGTGTGTGTGTGTGTGTGTGTGTGTGTGTGAAGCCATCCCAGAAAGATAGAGTTAGACTCTTCAGTTTGATTGCAACTAAAAAATATTATTAAAAGTCAAGTTTTATGTGAGACTGGAATAGTCTATCAGCTCAAGTGCATTCCAATCCTTAATGAAATCACATTATGCTTTGCTTTAGAAAATACTTGGCATTCACTCTTGCTCTGGACAGGGTGGGACTGAGGCACATCTGTGGAGCAGCCTCTGCCCCATACAAAGCCTTGGCCATGATTTGTGAGCACAACAGTAGGTCCATTTCCTAGTTGTGTTTGTAGACCTATTCAAGACTAATTTCCGTCTGAGGAGCTTGGATAATCAAAGCAGCTGATGCAAGAGTCATCCAGACAACAAAGAAAAGAACTCATACGCATCCCAAACCAAACTACCAATCCTAGCATTGCACAGGACTTCCTATAAAACTGGGCTGTAGGACTCCAGAAAGACTAAGATTTAAAAACCAGTCCAAAAAGCTCCTAAGTTTTTCAATATTTGCTGCTGTTTATGGATCAGCAATGCCATCAATGAAGCAGAAATGGCATCATGCTTCAATACACCATGAGCCTGGAAATTGCCAAAAAATCATTCAGTCCCTAAAACTGTGTAGAATACCTATTCATCTACTGAAGGTTTGCCAAACCAGACTTCAGAACTGGCCCTTATTTATGGAAAAGTTTAAGGTGGATAAATGCCTCAGATTTAAATGCTGCTTGTGAAGTTTGTGCTTTACACTCCATTTTTAGAGTCATCAGTGGCCATGAAATGTGTTATTTTATCAATCATGCAAACCAGAACTGTCTCTTTCTGAGAAATCTTTTGGGAAGGCTGTGACAGAGCAGCAACAGGAACATTTTATAGCCTCAAAATCCTCATCTCAAGGAGGTTTCTGGCTCAGAAGTGCTGTTTAACAGTGTCTAGCAATCTTCTGGGGGCCAACATGTAGGTCTGGCACACCAGTATTGCTGCCCTCTTCTTTACTGATCCCTGATGCTGTGGCTGCTGAAGCTCACCAAGGGTTCCAGCACAGTGGCATCAGGGTATCCTCTCCACTGGAGTTTGAGGGCATTAAACACCATCATGCCACGTAGTCATTGCATAGATGGAGGAGGACATGCAGCAGCATGGCTGGGAGCACCCTCCTCAGGCTTCTCACAACATCCAATTCTACCTCCAAAGGGGAAGAAAGCTTCAGGAGAAGGTTGTCACTGAGGTCTAGTCTGCTGAGACTGTGTGGGAGTCACACTGTCCCTCATCTTATCTCTCACACAGGAGCAGTGAGACCTAAGCTGCTCTGTGAGCTCCAGGAGCTCTGCTGGACTGGTGTCAGAGGGAGGACAGAGCTGAGTTACTGCAGCTCAGCAGTGCTGACCACATGAGTGCTCTCTGTACTGCCACTGTGCAAACCCATGAGCAGCCATCTCACAGCTGCAGGAGCCGGCAGCAGCCCCAGGCATCAGCTCTCAAGAACAAAACCCTTCAGGGAGCCTGCTTAGATGCACCACTACTTTCATGCCTGCCATCTCCTGATGCAACTTGGCTTCCTACTTTCCCATCCATGTGCTCCTCAATGCAGCATCACCATTCGTATCTGAATTGTGGAGATTCTGTTGTTTATTTTAAGAATTCAGGAGACTGGTGGATAAGCATAAGTTTAAAAAAATAATCATTGGGCATTCATTAACTGGAAAGCTTCTTATAGAGTTTGGAAGTTAAAATAATAACACCACAATTTTGTAGATAAAGCAGACTGGTCATCAAGGAAGATTAGGTGAAAACCTGACCTGAATAGTCTATAGGGATCTTGAGCACTGTGTTTGATAGAGCCAGATTTCACCCTGGACACTTCTGCTGCATAATCACTGAGTGGTAATGAGAGATTGTATCAGCTCATCTCTCTGTAGTTTGCTCTCATCAGCTGTAAGAGATTAATATTTGACCATCCACCTCACCAGGTGATATGAGGATTCATTCAGTTAATACCTGGGATACCCTTTGAGATTCCTGGACAAAAAGCACCAGAGGGATAAAGAAGAAGTACCCTGCCAGCACATGAAAACCAGGAATGCAGACTAGCAGGTTCTAGCTGTTGTAGCAAAGATGATTAGAAGAGAGCAATAAAAGGAAGATCAGAAATAGAATTTTTAAAATGTTGAACAAGGCATATAATAAAAAGGCTTTTCTTCACTGGTAAATTCTGGAATAAATTCCAGGTTCATATACCCCACAGGTAAATATTAACTATTTCACCAACTCCAGCAGAGCTACTCCCCATTTCAGAAGTGGCAGGTGGAAGTGAGAATAGGTTTTAAGCCCAAACATTTTGATCTGTCAAGCATCCTCTTACACAAGCTGCAGTCTAGTATGCAGGTGGTGTGATGTGATAGCATCATCCTGAGAGGCCTCACTTCTGAGCCATCCCCACCAGCACCTTCTTCAGTTTTAATGGTTCACATTCTTGACCTCAGCATTTTAACATGCTCAGGGCCTTGGAAACTCCCTCAGTTAAGTGCTTGTTCATCTGCTGGGTTAGCAGCAGCTGGCTTTCATGTGAACACCTGCCACTGGCTTGGTGAAATTTTCTTCAGACTCCACAGCTCATAAAGAAACTGCATTACTTTTTACCTCAAACTGCAGAAATATCCCTTACTGGGTCCCACTGCAAAGGCTTCCAGCAATTTTTTAATATATTTTGAGGTGGTCAAGCAGATCTCAAAATCTGAAACTAAAGTAAAACCAGTGTAGTGTTTCTTAGGAAGCTGAACCTACCTGTTAAGGTCCCTAATCTCAGATGGACAGCCTTCAGACTGCATGTCTTGTAGCTCATCTGTGTAGAAAAGCTCAATACTTTTGGTTTGACTTTTTCCCCTTTACTTACTTTTTTATAAGAAAACAAAGGAGCACCTCCATTATCAAGAGAACTGGAGAAGAAAGCACAGTTCCCTTCTGCATTCTGCAAGCCAATTCCCATTTCCCTGCCCTGTATTCATTCAGGATCAGAGGGTCTAATAGAAGACTGACTCATTCAATACCTGATTTCTGAAATGTAGCAGCTGGGTCCAGCAGAGAACACCCAAAAGACACAGCTCACCGCAGCAAGTTTCTGTGCCCATGTGTGGGAATGCTGCCACTATCAAATCATTTACATTTCTCGGGATTATTTCTTAAACAATTCTCACAGACTGAATTTTTGTACAAGTGCTTTTCTCTGCAGGGGGCTGCATCCTTCCTAGGCACCAACACTTGCAGTGCTGACCCACTGCCTGAGAAGCCAAACTTACTTGTGGTACCTTCTCCAGTATGGTCTGGGATACTTATTTTTTGAATGGGTTTTGAAGAGCTCCTAGGATGGATCCTACACAGACTTACCAAGCAACTTGCTCCACTGTACCACTGTCCCAGTCAGAAAAGTAACCTTCATAACCAGTTTGCACCTTTCTTCCAGCTCATTCCTGTTGCCTCTTGTCCTCCCACCGCACTATTGCTGTCACTGCTGTGAAAAACCCAGCTCCATCTTCTTCAACCTTTTCAATAGCGTCGCCCTAGGCACCAGAGGGCTGTTAGTCTCCCACCCCTCAAAGCCATCTCTTTTCCAGACTGAAAAAGTCCTGCTCCCTTAGCTGATCCTCACAGCTGCCCTGGCCCCTGTGGATTGTTTTGGTGGCTCTCCACTGGACTCACTCCTGTTAATCAATGTTTTTCTTCTACTCATGCCTCAAAACCAGGTGCAATATTCCAGATGTTGTCTAAATGTGAGGAGAGACCAGAAACTAGTGGCAGTTTCTGATTGCTTCCCAGGACGCAGATGAAACAGCAGGATCTACAGGGCTGAAGGCTAAAATCCAGGCTCTCTCCCAAACATGGACTTTCCCCCTTTTTTCTCTCCTACTCCCCCATTCGGCACAGGACTGGGTTTGTTTGCAGCTGAACAAGGAGGCAGCCTGCCCTCCATCTCCTACAAGGAGTGGGCACTGAGGCAGACCACCTCCCTCAGAATCAGGCTGTCATCCCAATCCCAAGGACAACAGGGCCACACAGTGCTTGGAACATGCTTGTCAATCAAAAAGGCTGTTGTCAAGAACTCAGTGCCTGCTCCAAAACCCACTTCTCTCCATTGCTAAGACTGAGCTTAGGCTGCGGCTGAGCTTTCACAACCACACACTTCAGATTAAAAATTCAAAACAACCAGAACAGCTTGGTAGCAACTCAAACCCCTTTATCTGAGTAGCTTGTGAGTTCTCACTCAGATCTAATAATCAAAATCTGTAACTGAGATAAGAATTCAAATAAGGTTTTTGAGAAGCCTCAGTCTCAGATCTCAGTTTCATACATAAATGCAAAAAATTTGCAGCACTTTTCCAGCTCGCTGCCTGAAAGAGCACTCTGGCAGCTAAGCTGAGAAAGACTTTCAGCCCTTAGATTTTCTCAGATAATCATTAATCAAAGGATAAATACAGTGATAGCAAATTTAAATCAGTTTTTCATGCTAGGCCTTGAGAGAAGGGATAGCTGCTGTTTCTTCTACCTGCCTCCCTCTGTAAGAGCACACAAAGGATTGAAATTAAAGTGAGGCTCCTTCTCCACGACCTACTGCTGTGTTATCTTGCACACAACACTGGTGCCTCAGTTTCCCTCTGCCCATCACTGTGGAGCTCCTCCAAGCTGCTGAGATACTTGGAGGAGAGCAGCTTCTCACACATAACTTGTCAGGACCTGGTGCAGAGCAAGGCTGACAGTTTTGTGTCACTGGTGCAGGTGACCGGAGGGGTCTGGACGTTCAGCCGTATCTGTTGCGATATCTTCGTCACCATGGATGTAATGATGTGCACAGCCAGCATTCTGAACCTCTGTGCCATCAGCATTGACAGGTAAGACACAGCAGCATCCAGGGGGACAGCCTGGATATGGGGGTCAGCCCTGTGCCCCAGTGGGGCAGGGACAAAGAAGTGGGGTGAGCACAGACAGCATGAGTGTCCTCAGGACAACAAACCCCTGAAGGTCTGTCCCTGCCACTACTGCTGTTGATGTGGCTCTGCAAGAAGAGGCCTGCACTGGAGGGCAAGGAGACACAAGCAATAAAACATCCCCAGCAGATAGTCAACCATATCCTCAGGCTTCTTAAAGGCATGAGCCACAATTGGTCATCCAGCTCCCAGTGAGTGTCAAATAGGGTTTCTCCTTCTGGAGATCTCACTCATGAAGCTTTAATAAACAAAATCCTGCCATATTCACAGACAGAGATGAAGATTATTGCTGTGTAATCTTGAGCTTTGCTCTGGTTTTCTGCATTTTAAAACTGAGCCTATTTTAAGCAATGCTGAGGGCTGGGAGCCAAAACCTTGTCACATGTGATCCTACTGGGACCAAGGAATGAGAGAAGGGAAAAATACTGCATGCTGTACCTTTGTAATGTGTAGTTCAAGGATAATAATGCAAGGCAGCTCTCAGTGCTGCTTTGGTCTGGTGTTCCTCCATCGGAATCTGTATCCCCATTTCAGATTGGCTGTCTGCAAGACACAGCCCCCAGGCTCTCCTAAAGATGAGACTCCTGTACCTTCCAAATCCTTGCCCTGCTGGGGCAGCATCTCCTGGAGCAGCCCAGCAACTGAAGGTCCTTGACAACCTGCCCCCAGGCAACCTTCCGCCTGTCAGGCTAACACCAGACCAGGCAGCTGAGACAGAGTTTACTAGTTTGTGGTTACTCCAGAGTGCTCTTTCACAGCATATAACTCTAGGGCCTTGAGGGTTAGGGATTTCCTGGGGTGTCTTGATCCATCTGGTAGCCCAAACCTTGTAGCTTTGCATGCTGTGAGTTCTGCTGAGTGTTTCTCTGCACTGCTGCCAACTAACTCTGATTTCCTCTGTTCCTCCCCCCAATGCCCCACTTACCATTTCTACAAATTGCTGATCCCATCATCTGATTTTCTCTACTTTCCTCTTCTATTTCTTCACCACATTCACCATCATGTTCCCTGTGCTGCTTTCACTTCTCCCTTTAAAAACCTGTTCCTTTCCCTCCCTCCTTCCTCCATCTCCTCTTCCCGGAGCTGGTTTGGTCTGCAGATACACCGCAGTGGTGAAACCAGTTCAGTACCAGTACAGCACTGGGCAGAGCTCCTGCAGGAGAGTCTCTCTCATGATTGTGATAGTTTGGATGCTGGCATTTGCAGTGTCATGCCCTCTCCTCTTTGGCTTCAATACTACAGGTAGGTGATACCCTGAACAACAGCACGCAGGAGGGGTTGGCAGTGGAGCTGCCCTGTGTATGGCCAGGTCACTTAACATGGGTCTGCAGATTTGCCAAGTTACAGGAAATTTTAAGGAACTGAAAACCACACTATGAAGGAAGAGAACAATCCGCATGTACTCAAGTCTATAAACTTGCCATTTGTTCACGTAGACAGTGACTGTCACTCTAAAGGGCAAACCTGCCTGCTCTACTCCCAAATCAATGCCCATCAAGGTGTCCAGGTCTTCAGATTCCCATCAAACAATCACTTTGAACACACAGAGCAAAACGTGCAGCACATACAGTGTGCACACACACACACACTTAATGGCATCTTGCCGATATCCACAGGTTCAGAAGCACAGTTTTGACTCTGAAACTGTGCTTCTGAACCTGTGGATATCTTAGAAATGTGTACAGAACACATTTCTAAACAGCAAGGATTGCATATTAGCACTGCTTGTTAGAGACCTCCTTCCTATCCCGCTGGCTGCCTGCTTCCTTAACTAGTCCTTTGAGGAGGGCAAACAACTTAGCCTCCACCTTGGAAGCAGGTTGGTCTTTTTCCTTTCCCTTAGCTAGGGCAGCACAGTCTCCCTGGAGGCAGAGGAGCAGGGGAGCCTTCCTTCCCACTGAGTCACAGGCAGAAGCTTCTGCCCCCATCCATCCTCTCTGCAGTGCTTGAGGCAGGAAAGGGATGGGAGTGGGAAATTCTGCTGCCCCCCTCTGCCTGGTTCAGACAGATAGGAGTGAATGCACACTGCATCTAGACAGCTCAGAAGCTGTCAAAGGAATAGGAGAAAGGGTGGGAATAGACATGAGAGAACAGCTGTTGGACAGAAAAGCAGGCAAATGCATGCTTGCTAATGGTTGTTAGCCCTGTGTTGGGTTCATTTTAAGCATCACTTAGGTAATTGGGTAAGCCAGAGCATACTCTGCACTCCTTAGACTGCCTTTGCCCCCAGCCACCTTCTGTCTCGCTTTGCCAACACACCAGAGCCTCCTCGTACTAAACTGAAATCAGCTCAGCCACTCCTCTCTCTCTCTTCTCCTCCCCAGGGGATCCCAGTGTCTGTTCCATATCCAACCCTAGTTTCGTCATCTACTCCTCTTTGGTGTCCTTCTACCTCCCCTTCATGGTGACCCTGCTGCTCTATGTCCGGATTTACCTCGTGCTCAGACAGAGGCAAAAGAAGCGAACCCTCACCCGGCAGGGCAGCCAGAGTGCCAGCACCAAACCGTGTTATGCACACCAAGTAAGAGCCACATGAACCCACTAGGAGCTGTCAAAAAGGAGAGGAATGCATCATCTCTTCATCTCAAAGGATTAAAACACAGAACAGAAAGCATAAGGAGGAACATAACATGTTTTCATCCCATCCCTTGCTCATACACCATGATATTTGAGGCACAGACGCCCCAGTTAAATCCTTTTCAGACCCTTAAAAAGAGGATATTCCCTGTGTATCTCTGCCCTCTAGAAGTGGCTAGTAGAAAAGAGCACAGCCTACTTCAGTATTTCTTCAGAGCAGGGTTTTCTCAGCCATGCATAAGTCTTCATTTTTTGCATAATTTCTTCATTTATTGATTTTAATGTCTTCATTTATTGATTTTTGCTCTATGAAGCTTCACTCTCAGGGCTTCACAGGCTTTAACATCTGTTATTAAAATAAAAAACCCTCTTCATCTGACAGACTTAAGAGGTCAAAATACTCATGGTGCATGCAACATTTGTTCCACTGACCTTTCTAGATGAAATATCTGCAACCATGGGAACCAACACAACAGTTTGAAAGGAATTACCTGATCATGCATATCCACTCCTTTACCCATTTTTGCACAGTAAAGCTACATTAAAAGGGTGGGGATGCTAAGGGGAGCAGGGCCAATACAAAAATACAGATGGAAGGTTAGCAGAGCAGGTATTTCTGCTCTTACTGTTCTCATGCTTCTCCTTGGTGGGATGGAGGCAAACTGTTGCCAGCTGCTGGTTAACCCCCAGGTCAGTGCAGAGGACATGGTGCAATATAAGAGGCAAGTGAGGCTAAGGATAACTCCTACAACTTCCCTCATCATCCTCTGGCCCAATGAGCAGTTTGGATGGTTTCCAGATCCTGTGTGACATCATCTTTTGCAGGAACACATGGAGAGGAAAGCTTTGCCAAACAGATGCCAAGGCACCTTTTCCCCCTGTCTCTCGCTCAAATGCACAGGCCAGGAGATGTCTACAAAAAGGAGGTTGCTCACTGTCTTCAGCCTGCAGCGGTACCGAAGCTTCTGCCATGAGGCATCCCTCACCAAGGCACCAGGGACTACCCAAACCAGCAGGTGGGAAGAGAGGAGGAGGAGCATGAAGGCAGCAGTGGAGGTACGGAGGCTCAGCAATGGTGGTACACTCAGCAGCTTGAGGCTGTCCCAGCAGCAGCCCCGACTGATCCAGCTGCGGGAGAGGAAGGCTACGCAGATGCTGGCAATTGTCCTGGGTGAGTGAGAGACATTCTGCCTGTGGGGTGCAAGGGGTGATGGTTTGGGACTTCCAGGAGCCTCCTAATACAGAACCTCCTAATACAATATTGAGATTTAATAAAAAAATGCAAGCTGGGCCTTGGCTTCAGCTGTTACTGCTTCACAAACTCAGGATAGACAGTAGTGGAACATTTAGGGATCTAGAATAATGCTCCCAAATGTTGAGAGCCATGTATGTTAGTGTTTTATTTACTATGTTTTGTTACCCTTGTGTTTAAAATCAGTGGCCAACAAGCCCTGCTAGAGGGAGCAACAGCCAATACCTTTGCTTTTCCTTTTCCTTTGTTTTACTATTGCAAGGCTGGAACAATCCTAAGTTTCCATACATGCAGAAGCTCTTAAATCTGATTACAGAAAGAGAAACTGAGGCAAGGAGCCACAGAGGAGCTTGTTCATACATCTGGGTAGAGAAGCTGGGACACTGCTGTCCCTGTCACCTGCTGTGGTCACCAGATGCACTGTTCCCCCCCATTAACTCAGTAGTAGCAGGAAAATAAAGCAGCCCTCATCCTAACTGATTAAAGCATCGGAGGCTTTCCCTCAAAGTTGTGGCCACTTGCTTTTGTCTGTCATCAGACCACTTCTGAAGCCCCATACATTCACAAACCTGGTCCCAAGGAGCCCAAACTTTTGCCAAATCTCTCTATGTCAGGAATAAACGTGGCCTTCAGTGTTTGTGAAATACAGAAATAGTGAAGGGCTGGAGGGAGAGGTCCCCCTTGCAGGCCCCTTTCCAAATAGTTGCTGGTGTAAACTCACGGATTGTTTTCTGCCTCTCTCTAAACCCAGGGGCATTCATAGTCTGCTGGCTGCCCTTCTTCTTGATTCACATCCTCAATGCCCACTGCCCATCCTGCCACGTGCCTCCAGGGCTCTACAGTGCCAGCACCTGGCTCGGGTATGTCAACAGTGCCCTCAACCCCATCATCTACACAACTTTCAACACTGACTTCCGCAAAGCCTTCCTCAAGATCCTCTGCTGCTGACTGTGGGGCCACACCGGGCTGCACGGGTCTGCAGCAGCCCCCTGGGGGGAGAAGAAGACAGGGACAAGCCAGCGAGTCCCTCAGTGCTGGACACAGCCCTGGGTGTGCAGCACATCAGCCAGCACAGTGCATCGCTGCTGGGCGCTGACAGGCTTGCGGGGCACACGCGACCCAAACGCAGATGGCATCCCTCATCTCTGCTGCCTACGTGCTGGAAGTGCATTTGCCCTCCCACAGCTGGAACCTCAGCCTGCAGAAGGCACCCAGCTCATGCACAGCAGTCCTAATAAGAGGACAGAATTCGAATTCTTTGATAAGGATCCTGATCTCTTCGGTCAGGAGCCAAGAGTGAAAATTGGACAACGAAACTTAGAAAAGGAGCACTGATGGAGAAATAACAACTTTCCTGTTGTTTCCATCAAAAGGTTTGCCTGTAAAACTGGGTCAGTCTAAGTGCTTTGAGAAAATCACCCTAGCTGCAAATGAAATCTTCCCTTGTGCTGCCAGCTTGTATTTTACTGCTCCTTGCAAGGTAGAGAGGTGGCTGCTCTCCCTCACATGACAAGTGCAACACTACCCCAGGGTCCCCTCTCCTCCTGACCCAAGGACCAGTGATAGATTGGCCATTACTTAACTACCACACACCCCAATGATCTACAGGGGCCACCAAGAGAACCAGGCTCTTGATAGCTGCCATAGATTCAAACCTGTTTTTTCAGCTGGTTGCATGGACCTTGTCTCCAAACTTTTTCACAGTCTCCTTGGAACCAATCTTCACCTGTGCTCCTCTCCTGACAGGAGCACTGCTAGATTTGGGGTTTGTACCACCTGGCTGCTGCAATAACTCCAGTTACAGCCCATACCTGGGGGAGAGCTCTTTCATAACATTCCTCCCAGTAAGAAGGGACATTTGCCTTGGGATCAGCTCCAGCACTCTCCCTGACGCCCCTTGCCAATACTCTTGTCATCACATATGGTATCTGTGTATCCCAGCATCCAGGAGCTGGCCAAATACAGCCTGGCCATGGTCTCCTTTCCTAGCAGTATTCTACAAAGCCATCTCCAGTAGTTCCTGGATGAAAAAAACAGAAAGTCCTGATGTACCGTAAGCTGGTCTTGTGTCAGGGCATTCTAATGCTCTTCCCCTCATATAGAAAAACCTGGCATGGGCCAGAGAGCCTCAGCTTGGTTCTCCCATTTTGCCCCCTTGCTGTACTGGATCAGAGGCTTCAGCTCTCACTGCCAGGATTTGGTTTAGTTGTGCTGTCAGCCATGCTCGTTTGATAGCTTTGGGCATAACTCTGTGTGCTGCTCCTGCCTGTGTCCATGCCACAGCTCTTCCATCTGGGAAGGGCTTCCTTTCCTTCCTAATATGAGGTCAAGGCCATTGTTCTCTGCCTCCAGAGCACATGCCAGAGCTCTAGCTGCTGCTTTGGTTTGTCTGGGTTTTGGGAGGAGGATCTTGTGGAGAGCATGTGTCATTTGCCTGGGCAGGTGCCCTCCATACTGCATTGTAACTGCCTTAACCCAATAAAACACAAGTGTAATTGGAAGTTTTGGTATCTTTGTGATTAATGTACCTCCTTCCATAAGCCTTTTGTCATCTGTAGCCCTCTTAACACTTTCCCTGTAAAAAATTATCATCCACCCGGACACCTGCAAGAAGTCTTTATTATTACTTGCATTTTCCTTGCAACTGGGAAAGAAATCAAAGGCTTCTGTAAGCACTTCCAGCAGATGAATTCTGGAAATACAGTCAGTTAGTTTCCCAGCTACACCAGGCAGACATGCAGTAGTGTTACTCTATCTGCTCAAAGATGCTAGATAGCACAGGAGGCACTCAGCACACAGGATGGAGGAGGTATGAATCAAGTGAACCAACCTGTGGACATATTGCCACTCAAGTAATTCTCATTAAGATGCTTCATAAAAGAGATCACCAGTCCAGTTGCTTTATGTAACAATTGTCAGTAAGGAGGAAATTAAAAGATCTTTTAAAGGATGACTAGGTCCATTTCAAGACCTGGCCTAGCTTCTCTCAGGGGTCAGCTTGATCTTGAATTTGAACCAGTTCTTCAAGGAGTGATCCCCAAGATGATTCAGGGTAGAGGTAAGAACAGGAGGTGTCGCAGAAAACTAAGCAGCATTTTCGTGTCCACACAGCTATAAGGGATGGGGAAAAGTCTGTATCTAAACATATGGTCCTTTCTTTACTAAGATCTGAACTACCAGATCACAGAACTGACTAGGGACAAAAAAAAAAAAAAATACAGCACAAAACCCTCACACAATTACAAAAACTCAACTCAGAACCAAAACAATCTCTGTCTCCTCCCTCAAGTGCTGCTTGAGCACCATGCCCAGTTTTCCTCTGTCAATACGATCATAGGTGATCCTATAGAAAATGCCAAGGAACAGAAGCAATTACAGGCACAAGCAGTTGATGCCTCTCCACCCTCTCCAGCAAGCCAGAGAGATTGCTGAGGGCCCCCCCAAGACACACCCCACTCATTATTTACAGCAGAGTGATCTGCATTCTCCTTTTCCAACTGCTCAATGTCTCCTACTAACCTTAATTTTCTACATTTTCCTCCTTGGTGTTTTGTTTTCCCTGACTCCACAGCTGGCTGGGAGAGGTGAGCTGTGACGCTGTGTTCTATGGGGACTCATTACATGTTGATATTCACATTAGAAGAGCCTTGGGATAATGCAGAAGCCTCCTCTCCTGCAGAGAGGAGAAGGGAGCTCGGAGGCAGCCCCAGGTGCTGTGGCAGCAGGGCTGCGCAGACGTGCAGATGCAGCACTGCAGGGTGTGCTCACCTCCACCCCGCCCCAGCAGGCAGCTGCAATGGGGCACCTCAGGGCCCCTGTGCTGCAAGACATTCGTGAACGAGAGAGCAGCCAGGAAGCAGCTCCACCGTGGCTGAGGAGAGTTAAGACCCTTTGGAGATGAAGAAGAGCCGGCAACACTCACTGGGAAGATCAGCCCCACCCCCCCAAGGTACAAGGCAGCCATCCAAGTGCTGCCTGTCTAGACACGTTTATAGCACGCCTGAGAAATGGACTGAAAAACACCATTTATCCCTGCATCCACCATCTCCCAGCTCACAGAGCCATGAGCTGTGGCTCAGCTGCAGGAACGCAGATCAATGAGCCACTGAGCCCACATATCCCACAGTTTGCTATTCCACTGTACCTGGAGCTCCCCATTTGTGACAGATGTGCCACATGTTGCATGTGTTAAGCTTCAGGTCTAGGACCAAAAATGCAGGTTACCCAAGTCACTAAAATCCTAAATGGTATCAGACACTGAACTGGAGCCATCCAGAGTTAAAACTAAAAGCTCTTATGTTGAGTTTTACACTGTAAAATACAAACAGAGAAGAAACCATGAAACATTCTACCTCGTCAGAGGCACAACAGGCACCAGACCATACAAGAATCTTTAAGCAGAAGAGCACAAAGGTCCATGGGGCAGAAGATAATCTTCCATGAGAAAATGCTGGTTACTGGAAAGGCAAGGAATTTATGGAGGAGGTAGGTTTCACCTACCATCGAAGACCAGTGCTCTGCAGGTGATACTGCTCAGTGAGTTTTCTGCAGGTGCCTTGCAGCAGCTGTTGGACACGTTGTTTTAACAGTCCCAGCTGCAGATATTAAAATCCACATTTGCCAGACTACAAGGACAAAGCAAAGCCTTGCAGAAAAATCACACTTCTCCAGGTAACCCTCCTTAGGGCTCTTAGGGGCTGGGCTGGCCTGGCCAGATACTCAGCTGAGCTCAGCTGGACCCCACTGTGGGGCTAAGCACAGGGAGCTTCCCCCTTGGGAAGAGAAGGGAGTGCACCTGGAGTCTGCCTCTCTGAGGGGAATTGGAGTGGCAGGGGGTTCTCTGTTCCCAGCTGAGGCCAGCACAACCTGCTCAGGATGGCAGCTCCCCTGGAAGACAGAGCTTGGCTGCAGCTTATTGCTGTTGCTGATGTTTTCTGAAGAATGTCTAATCGATGCCAGCATTTCAAGGCAGGATCAACAGCCTGCAGGCTGCTGATATGGTGACACTCAGAACTACAAATAGGAATTGTGGACAACTCAGAGGACAGCAGTAGCAATCTGATTAGTTTCAGCTAAGTGTGTGATGATTTGGCCACAAAGTGACAGACCCTGGCTGTCAAATACACCTGCAAATACACCTGGCTCATCTAGCAAGAAGAATGGGCTCATCAGTTCTTTCTCTGACCAATGCAAGTATCCCAAATCTGCATGAGCCTTTGAATGAGCCACTGAAGTGTGTTTTTCCTTATCTAATGATAATAATGAATTCATATTGACATAACAATGTCATCTCCTGGTAGTATTTTGCCACCTGTCCTTCTGCCTTATGAGCAAAGGAAGGCTCACAAGACTGTAGGAATTTCAAGGTGTGAGGGATTCAAAACTTCTTCAAAGTCAGCATCATCTGCTAAGTACCTCTTACTGAATGACATTGAACAGGATGTAGAAGATGCATCCCAGACCAATGCTGCCTTTCAATCTCAAAAACCACTGATCCAGTTATTCTCTGTTACTCCCCACATAGTCAATCTTGACACATAGTAGTGAACTTCCTTGTTATGCCTTCACGGCATCACTCATGCCACCTTTCCTTGGTTCCTTACTGCCTCAAGTGTCAGATCAGGAGCCCACCAACTCTGATGCCAACCACACCTTTCTTCAACAGGGATAGATTTTCTCTGAGGCCCAGGCCTGGTATTTTCCTGAGCTTCCTTTGTGATTCTGGGAGTAAATCTCTTCCTGCCAGACACTGGTCTCATCCCTGAATGCCTCTGGAAATGTGAGGCAAAGAAAACCCCTGGGGCCAAAGAAGAAAACAAAGATAATTAAAAATTAATTTCGGTATAATGATGTAAGCATCTCAGTGAGACAAGCATTAGGCTTGTTGTATCTTTGGTGATGTGGGGAAGACCTTACTGGCTTCCTGCCCTGGGGACTCCTGTCAGTTTTAATAAGTTTTACTGCACAGCTGTGAGCATGGCAAATTGAACAGCCCAAATAAAGACCATTTTCACCGGACAGAAGCAAAAATATGTTTCTTTCTGCCATCCCATGTCAGGGCAGAAGGGCTGTGGTGCAGGTGGACTGCTCACCTTGCTCTGCCGTAGGTGAGAGGCAGCAGCACTTCTGTCTCTCTGTGGGGGTCAGGTCAAGGGATGTGAGCAGATGGTTGTTGCTACAGGACTCCCTTGAATATTTGAGATGGCACTGGCTGTGGGCAACAGGGGAGCCAGGTACTGGAGTTGAGTCCAGCACTAAGTACCTCTGTCAGCCTCAGTCCTGAAGGCTACCAGCATTGCTCTGTGGCCTTTTGCCTTTTTGCAGCCATTGCTGACTTCCCTGAACCACAACAGAACACTTCTTCCTCCTCAAGATGTGCACAAAACAAGGGATGGAAAAAGGCACATGCCAGTGGCTTCTGCAACTTGATGTTGGCAGTGCTACCCACAGACACACTGCACAGCTCCCACTCCTTTTTTTTGCTTGCCTTGCCAAATCCTAATCATCCTGTTTGCCTATGTTCCTTCCTCCCAGACGCTCCATCTCCTGTTCCCTTTCTTGAAGAGGCTGCATCTCTTTAAAGGCTTCAGCTTCCTGCCAGTCTGTTCTCTCATCCCAGTTCAGCTTTGTCTGAGGAAAGCATCTGGCTTTCCTAAGGGCTGGTTTCTTCAGCTGTTATTTAGCACAAAGTACCACTGAAATTGACATTACTTTATCGATGGTTCCATTCTGGCCCAGGAAGGGCAGTATAAAAAAGCTCAAGACAGATTCGTAGACTCTGCTGACTTCCTGCATGATGCTGGCTGCATCAATACCTCCCCTGATTGCCTCATCAAAAGGCAAACCAGATGTTCTCCTGTGGAAGGAGGGAGCTGTGAAGACAAAGCATTGCTACAAAGCCACCTTCGTGTCATGCATTGCAACACATCCACCAGCTCAGAAAGGCAGCCAGCTCAAGAGCACAAGGTGTCACACATAGAGCACAGCAATGGGTCCAGGAACTCTGGCCAAAGGACCTTGGAACCCTCCTTTCTTTGTGAAAGTTTGTGCTGGGCCATTGCATATAAGTGCCATAGTTTTAGGTCTTTTCTTGATCAGCACCCTGCAAATCAATCAACTCTGCAGGTATGGGCAGTAAGATACACCTTGTCCTGCAGAGCCTCTGGCATGAACCACTGCCATTGCTTCTCCCAGTGCATTGACCACTCCCTTGAGCCAGAAAATGCTTTACACAGTAGTAGAAGCATAGGGAAGACAGAAGGCTGGTTAATCCCGAGCTGTCTGGCAGATGCAAATGCCTTTATTTATAATTCCTTTACCTTCGGATCACTTAACAGATTCCTAGATTTTCATGCTTTAGAAGCTTGAAATAATCCTGGTTAACCACATAACCCCTTCTCATCCAAAACTGCTTCCCAAAGAGCTCTGCAAGATGTTCAGACACACAAATAGCTGAGAACAGAGCAGGCTTTCTCCAAAGATTTTGCAATGATGGGCAGTAAAAGCAAGGCCAGGAGCTGGAGGAGCTGTGTCAGCATGACAGAGCATCCCACTGTGTTGCTCCTTCACATGACCAATGTAATTGAAACATACAGACAACAGATGTAGACTTAACCAGGCAGTTCATCATCACCTCATTGTGAGGCAGGAAAGGTGCTGCTTTTCCAAGTCAGTGTGTTCCCAGGGAGGAGATTGTGCACTGTGACAGACACTGTTCACATTGGCAACATCAACAGGGAAGCAAGAACATTTTAGTGCACCATTTTTGTCCCAGCACCAACTTTTACCAGTCTAGATCCAACTTCTTGAAGGGATTTAAATTCATTTTCTTTTTGTTTGAAAAGTCCTGTCATGCCTACAGAATGTGCGTAAGAAAGGATGGTAACGTGCTTGAACATCTTTAATAGTCCTAAGGAGTGCTGCATTACCAGAAAGAGATGTGGTCCCTAGCGAATTATGTAGATCACTCCAGAGTACTACAAATAAAACCATTAAACTGGCCTGCACCATCATCTGTTTCATGCATGCCTTCCACATCACAGAGGAAACAGCTCTGAAATTACTGAGAGAACGGTTTAAACATTTTATTGGAGCCCTTTGTCTGCCCCCTCAGGTTGTGAATCAAAAACCAACAGGGTATGGGATTAAGAAAAAATAAAGCTACTCAATGCTTAAAAGCACCTCTGAAACACACCTGGAACTAAATTTTCTATGCATAAAAATTCCATGATCTGAAAACCCGCTGGACCTTATAGATGTAGAAATAAATTGAACACCCTGCTGGAACATTTCCAGTCTTGGTCAGCTCCTGTGATCCTGCAGAGCCACAGAGGAGCAGACTTAGAAACTGTCAGAGAAGGCTGGATATACACTGTGTGTGTGTCTTGGACACTGTCCTTCCTAGTGATTTACAGGATGGGGTTGATAAACGGGGGGGGGGGGGGGGGGAATTAGAACCCTGAAGGAAAGAAGACTGTTTTGTAATAAGACAATTTGATTTTTTTTTCCCTTAATATGCTTCAAAGCATACCTTTGAAACTGCTAAAGAGTCTGCAACATTAAAATAGCTCTGGAAGAAGGAAGTTACTGAGCAGAATACGGATGAAGTGGTCAGAAGTGGTCAGAAAGACACAGGCCTTAACATGAGGCCCTGACAGTTATTCTCATCAGCATGAAAGGTTTTTCTTTATTTAGGGGAAGACTACACTAAAGGTTGCTAAGGAAAAGATATTCAATGGTCTAATGTTTTTATAACACACCATCTCTTTTGTATTCTGCTCTGCTCTTTTATACTCTGCCCTTTGGGGATGGATGGCAGTCAAAGATGTTTTTGCAGTCTTCTGTGCTTAGTGAAGTTAATTTAGCACAGACATTTTTCCACTCCTTATTAATTTCAATTTTCACTTCTCCATGGAAAGTTTAGCTTTCTTCATGCAGTTTTCATCCACATATTAGGGCAAGAATTCTGTTTTTGAAAGAAATTAAGATCTCTGCCTGGAAATAGATTTAAAAACTTTCTAAGTTAGCATGAAAAATGTTGCTGATTTTTTACGGTGTGAACTAAGAGGACTGATATGTTGAGAAGTTGTATAAATACAACACATTAAGGTTTCAGAGATAGTGACGTTTGTGTTTGTTAGATACTGAATGATGTAGCTGGTCAAATTCTGCCCAGTGTGAAATGGTTTACTTTGTGCAGCCATGGTACACAGGTGCACACATATAAAAGCTAACCAGAGAACTGTAACAGGAAAGCCTAATGGGTAGGACTGGGAAAAAAACATAACACAGCAGTATGGAAGGATTGGAAAGCCAGAAGAAGAGAAGGGTTATTGAGAGTAGCCTGTTACTGGCACTTAGCTTAGCAGGCCACTAAGATCCCAGTACAGCTATGTTTATCTCCTGAGGACATCCAGGCTGGGAGATAAAAGAAAAATTATTAAACCCAAATGATTCACAGAAGTGGGGCAGGACGGAGAGACTGAGTGATCACAAGTAGCCCCCAAAAGGTATAAACAGCAATTCCAAAACTAGCAGTAAGGTTACCAACCTAATAAGTATGCAGGAAATGTGGAGGACACAACCACCTGCACCCCTTGTCCTATGTGTCATCACAGAGCATCCATGACTGACCTGTTGGACATAACCATCCTGGTGTCTGAGGGCTGGGCTGACTCAGGCATTTCAGTGATTCAATATGTGGATACAGGAGTGTCAGTGGACAAGAAGTTTCAAAACCTGTCCCCTGCCAAAAGATTCTCCACAGGCACTTGCAACGTTGTAGAAACAGGCGCTGCAGAAACAAGCATTGCAAGGTCCCATGCACTACGACTGCATTCCTCTTGAAAGAAACATAAACCATTTTTATTTCATTAGAATTCTTGTCCTTTAAGTTAGGCAGACCTTCTACCTCACACTGTATACCCAGGACACCATCTCCAAGTTTCCCAGTGCTGTATCAATTTTAACAACCACAAAGTACTACTTGGAGTGAGGATGGTAATTCTGTATTTTATGTCGTTTCTGTGGCTGAATCATTCTCTGTAATCTGTCTGAAGACAACAGGAGAGCAGTATTTGCACCATTTCTTTCGGATCCTGTGGAACAGAAGCGTAGTTACTGCAACAGAGTGTGTAAAGCTGGAATGGTATAAAGGACTATGACAACCCTGTGTAGTTGCCCAAAGGGACAGGGAAACTAAAAACCCCTTATACTCTATGGTAAAGTCATTCTGATGGGAGGTATTATAATCTTAAAGTATGGCAGAAATTGTGAAGAGCAAACCACAGATTAATCCTTAATGGCTTTAAGGCCATGAAGTGTAGTATTTTTTTAAGCTTAATTAAGGCAGTAGAGTCCTTATGGGGAGAAGGACAGGCAGCTCTCTTCAACACTTCCAAGTCTATTATGACATTCTTTTGAAGCAAATTACTTGGAAACCTGCTCCATGACAGGATACTCCAAGATAATGTCCTCCATCAGGCTGCTAGGTCAAGTTTTCAGGAGATACCTTCTTGAGTTCAAACTCTCTGGTACACCACCTCTGTCACACATTGAGGAGCCAGTGAAACAAATAATAAATGTATTTTATTGATGCTTTGAAATAGAAAACTATAAAATCCATGATTCCACAGTGAGGGACAGTAAAAAACCGCAACTGAGTAAGAGGAACGTAACATACCTAAGTCATACTCTAAAACAAGGACCCACCAGAATGTTTTCTAAAAGTCCCTTCCCTATGACACTACCCTTCCACAGCTCCATCGCAGAGCGACATTTGTGTAGCCTGCTCTGTGACCAGTGCTAGGGTGGCTGGAAAGAATGATACAGTCATTGTCACCCATGTGCTAACACAGGAGTGAAATCTGAAAAAAGTGCAGAGAGTTTAAAAAAAACCAAAAAACCTACAGCAGGACATGGATTAAACACTTTCTTTTCTCTCTGGCTCTAATGTTACTGAATGGGACTCCAGAGGCAGGGGTGTTCAAGGCCAGGCCGAGGTGGCAGACTTCTTCCAGGCCCAGAGAACATTCTGCACTGCAGGTGGCCTGAGAGAGGAGTACACACAGTCTGTTGTGCCACTGGACACAGCAGTACTTCCAGTCAGTTCTTTCCAAGGACACATATGCTGGCAATGGTTACAAGGACAGTATTTGAAGACTGAGGTGGGATTTCTTACTAAGGGGATACATGATGAGAGACTAGGATAATTACTATGGAGTATGGAATGAGAGTCCCAAGCAGCTGCTGAGTCTCCATGCAGCTGGATTAATTTTAAGTATATGCCCTGCTTTATCCTCAATCACAATTTCAATTACTCTGTCCTTGCACATGGGAAACCATCGTCAGTATCTGAAAACAAACCCATCCACACTGGTCTTACTGGTGAATTGTCCAGGCCCTTGCAGCCATCAAGAATGCACCAAGCCAATTAACCAAAAGAGGCGTTTGAACAAGATCATCCTTCCCCACCAGGAAGTGAGATCTCCTTCAAACGTCTCCTTCAGGTCCCTCCAGGAAGGAAAAAAGGCATTTTAAAGGCATTTTACTACTGCCAGGTCCAGATGATACAGTCCCACTGGATGAGGATGCAGTCTGCAGGCTCCTCTGTCCTCTCTGAGCTCACTGTCTCTGCAGGGCCTGCCTGAAGACAAGCTCCTTGAGCTGGTCCAGCTTACTGTCCCTCAAGGCATCCCGAACGGCACTGAAGAAGCCAAAGTAGTGCTGGAAGTTGTGCATCATGAGCAGGACACCGGCCAGCAGCTCGTTGGTCACCAGGAGGTGATGGACGTAGGCACGGGTGTGCCTCTGACAGCAGTAACAGCTGCATCCTTCCAGCAAAGGACCAAAATCATCGTGGTACCTAAGGAAGAAGCAATGGTGGGTAACATCAGAGATAAGAAGAGCCATCCAAGCAATAAAGAGTTTCCCTGTATCCACCTGGCCTTTTGAAGGGACCTAAGCCTAAAGTCCTGAGGTCCTTAATCCAGATTTGCTGACAACTCAGACCAGCACCACTGGCACAAAGGACATCAGATATCAGAGGTGGTTTGGGTTGGAAGGGACCTTAAAGATCATGTAACTCCCACACCTTTCCATGGTGGGGGCCATGGCTGCTGAAAGCCCAGGCCTCCTCATGCCAGAACTCAGAATAACTCTGACTACATCACAGCTAACAGCAGAGAGGCCCCATCTGTGCCTTCCCTAGCAGAAAAGCTGCAGTGCAAGACAGCTATTACGCACTTTATGAAGGGGAAAGCCACCAAAACCACAGATTTACTAATCCCACTATTCACAGAACAGTATTCCACTCCATTCTAAGATGCACCATTTCACAGGGAGAGCAAAGCAACACCACTGTCTACTCAGATAGCCTGGAAGTAGCTGTGACAAAGAGAAGGAAGGACAAGTGGTAACAATGGCTCAAGTTTTTGTGAAGTATCCAGAAATGGCAGAACTGCTCTGCAGCTGCCCAAACTGAGTCAGAGAGTAGAGGGTCTCCATAGTTCAAATAAAATCTGGTATCTCAAGTTAGATGTGGAAGAACAAAGTGATTCCCAGACCACCTTTGTGAACCTATGGTCTTTCAGCTGAGACATAATTATGACCACATTTGCTGAATAAATGATCAGAAAACCCCTGGCTCTAGGTCAGGCAAAAGACAGAGCTTTCAGAGCTAGGCTGTTGCCTGATAACAAGCCAGAATGCTTGTCCAACACTATCTGCTCAGTGTCCAGAATTACTCTCTTCAACAGCATCATGTTTTATGAAGTCTCTCATCCAGCTGCTGACCAGTTGCAAAAAAATACAGAGGACAGAAGAATCATATTTAGTCACACAGCTGCAGGTATCCTCCTCACAAACTCACATACTTTTTATCCTTCAGAGATATCTCAAATGGTGTCATTTCTGGGTCGGCTTTGGATACTTCCTCCTGGTCTTCTTGAGCACCATTCTTCTCCAGGTCCTGGATCCCATTTTGTGTTAAAACTGATTAAATTTAAAAAACAACAGCCTTAGATCAGAAAGCAAGAGCAGAGCAAGGGTAGCAACCATACAGAAGATACTTCTGCTGCTTTCTTGCCAGCTGAAAACTCCTGCCACAAGTTTCTACCTCTTTTTTCTAGAAAGC
This sequence comes from Agelaius tricolor, assembly GCF_023055355.1. Classification (NCBI taxonomy): domain Eukaryota; kingdom Metazoa; phylum Chordata; class Aves; order Passeriformes; family Icteridae; genus Agelaius; species Agelaius tricolor. Next base: position 26,939,207 of record NW_027269269.1, read on the forward strand.
AGGTATTTTACTTTAATTGCTGTATGTTAGTTAACACAAATACACTTTTTAGATGACAAAACAGCAAGAGACAAGTGAAAACTAATCAACTAGAACAAATCAAAAGTTAGAGCTGAAACAACAGTATAACTTTTTGCTGCTCTACTGAGCTGAATTCTTTATTCTGAATTCTTTATAAAATGTCAAAAGTATTTTGTCTGAACTGCATGCTGAACAGAATGCTATCATCTGAACAAATGGATTTTATTGAGATTTTGTTAGAGTAGACAGGCAACTCATCTGCATTCATTCTACTTTCCATGCTGTGATAATTCAGGGATTTAGATGCCTCCTGTTTTGTTTTTTTTTAAAAAAAACTGGAATCAAAAGAGGCTGGTAGAACTAATTCAGAAGAGGTGGGTCAACATGTGCCTTTTCAGCACCATTTTCACCTTTATTTGTCAGCATCTATCTGAAAAATAAAGCATTATCCCATGATTTTATAGGTTTGCATTTTTGAGTTTGTTCTAAAGGAGAAGGAGATATATCTTGAAATACCAATATTACTGATGCATAATCCATGCCTACAGTGTTTAAAACAGACACAGGACAAAACCACTACCCAGAGCCTCATAATTTAAGAATGAAGTAAGACAAGATAACGAACAACAAACAAAGAAAAGGGTTAAAAAAAAGCAGCCAGCATGAAGAAATAAGGTGTTCTGTTCTATTCAGCTGGCTCTGAATTATCCAGGCATGAAAAGCCACTAGGTTCTACCCAAGAGAAAAAATGTGAAATGTTTCCCCATATTAAAAACATTTAATAGTCCAAAACAAAACGGCTGCTTGAAACACATTTGATAGGGGCTTTAATGGGTGATACACATTCCCATCTCACAGTATAATGAACAGAGCATTTTGGTTTTGATATAAACCTATGAATGCAAAGACAGAGAGGAAAACTGCCCAAATAAATGGGAAACTTCTGACAGCTAGAAAAAGAACTTCAAAAATATATTACTACAACAGACACATAATAATTTAATCCTAGAGAACGCTTAATAGGTCCAGCCTTCACTGCTAACAGTAACAGAAAATTTGCCAACGGTGTCAAACTAAAACCCCTCTATTCAGGAGGTGTTTAAGAAATATTTAATCATCATATTTTGGCTAATGAGACATTCAGAATCTTCAAGTTTTACTCAACAGATATCACAACAAAGCAGCCTGCCTTCAAAAGCAACATGTGGTAGTGGAATCCCAGGTTTTCAAGTGGTCACTGCACTTATTTCAAGAACAAAGCCCTCAAATACAGATTGCTCCCAAGTATGAATTATGCTTACCACAATACAAAATGCAAAAACTATAACAACCATCAAGAAGCCTACCTGTTGCTTCAGGATTTGGACGGCAGTCGTAACTGAAAACCAAGGCACAGCCTCGCTCTGTCACTTGGAAGGGAAAGAAGCTCTCAAAAATGTCCACTCCCCTTTCAATGCACTCAAGCACCTCATCTGGTTTGCCTACACCATGAATGATTCTGTAGAAGACACACAGGAAGAAAAATCTACAATATTCTGAGTAGAAGCAAGCAGGTACCTGAAGGAAAAGACCTCTACGTCATGTGCAGCACATGTAGCTTATCTCTGCAACTGCTAACAGTCATCACTCAGAATTCCATGTGCTTCTGCTTCCCCACCTCTCACATACCCGGTACATAACAGGCTTTTCATTATTTGCCCTTTGGAAGACAGGCAAAAATCCCTCATTTACTGTGGAAAAATCCCATTCTGTTCATTGTGTTTGAAGTGATTTGTATGTGATTTTTTTCACTTACACATAAATACCATTAGATTCATAACATCTGTGCCAGAGAACAGATATTTTCCTTAATCATGTTTGTGACCCAATGAGCTACCAGTTCCCAGACACATGGACCCTTTTGCTTGTTAGCTGCTTAAAAAGAGTCTCAACAGAGACACAGCAGTAGATGGCTGGTCAAAGATACATGTCCTTCAGGTGACAGACACATCGTATAGCACTTGGAAAACTGCCTGGGAGAGAACATACTAATGAAAAACATTGTTAGAAAGAGAAAACATCCTTGCTTTAGTCTTCCCTTCTCTTTACACTCTAACTGCTCAAATGATTTACCCAAGAACGTGGGCTGTAACATCTCCTGAGACATGGCATTAAGAGCCAGGCTCTTCCTGGATTGCCATCAGTGGTAATAGAGATCCTGCTGGTAGCCAAATTTAGTTGGGCAGCTTCACCGAGGGTGGGTGAAGTGTAAGAGAGTAGTCTCCTGCAGGTGCATAGGCTGAAAGCAGTAGAAGTTAATGTAGGGCAATGAGCTAAACAGATAATTAGGAAAATACACAGGGGCTGATAAATGAAGTCACAAGGTGCCATTTTTAGTCACTTTTCTAAGTACTCCAATTAAATTGATGAGCACAGAATAAGGAGAGGAGAAGTTTACAGCATGAGTGTTTTATGTTTCAGGTTCCCATGACAGGGAGAAAATGAAATGCAAAAGTCAAAACAGTAGCTCTGCATATATGATCAAAGCCTTGCTGAAACTCATCTCTGCACAAACATTTGTTCTTGCAAGAGTTCCTATGCTATTGGAAAGGAAAACAAATTTTATCAAGTGACTTCAGCCCCTTTAGGTACATGAAAGGATTTTTTTATAAAGAGTACACTCATAAGATCATTTTACAATCACACAAAAAGCAGCCACTTCTTGAGTGAAGCACAAAAACTGTTTGTCTTCAAGAGAATTTCATGCTGGGGTAGAACAGAGATGAAGAACAACCTCTCCAGCCAGAATGGCAAGGGTGATTCAGGAGCAATGACTGCCTGAAATTCACGTGAGGTGCTTCCAAGACCCCCTGGGGCTAACCAGCTCTCTTGCTATCAAGAGGTCAGAAACACTTGTCTTAACAAGACAAGCAAACTATCTGATAGATGAAGCAGATGCACGGGTAGACACTGAGGTTAGCTGAGCAGATTGGACTCTAATGCTCCCAGGGGATCTTTTAAGTAGCTCAACCAGACAGAATAGCAACAACACAGCAATTGTCAGGAAAATTCAAACCCCAGGCACCCCTTGAGCAAGAACAAGCTACAGCACCAGACACAGTGCTCTTGCATTTAATTTCCTTTTAAACACCATTAGGTCAGAGCAATGCTCTGCAAGCAGAGGGAAGCAGGAACACAATGGGGCCTCAGTCATTCTCTTCAGGAAATGATGAAAAAAGCAACCATATTATTTCTGTATCAGTTGCTCTGGTAAGAACAATCCAGCGAGCTCAAACCAATAAAGAAACTCCTACACTTCTGAACCACTAGCGAATATTAGCACACATTTTCAAGAAGTCTTTAGTTACTGTTTAGTCAGTTATAAGGATTAAGAAAGCTGCTGCTCCTGTCCAGTCCTTGGCATGGGTCTGATGGGCACAGCTAACAACTCAGATATGCAATAAACCCCACACTGTCCAAGAAGAGAATACCACTGTTCTGGGCCAGCCTGTACCACCCTGGGTAGTACACAGGCTCAGTGCCTCAGGTACTAGGACTGAGCTGGCTACCAAGATCGTGCAGCAAGCACTGGCTGGTTCTGCCAGCTCCCCTCTCTGCCATCTGCGAGTTCCGGTCAGAGAGAACTGGAAAAATGACACTTTTACTGAGAAGAAGTCCCTGTAAAATACCTTGATAATAATGTTTTTGTTTGAGATGAACTTCAAGTAAACCACTGCCTCCAAATGCAAGTAACCCTGATATATCCTACCTGTAACTCTTCCTAAAAACTTTTCCTCAAACCCACAGTATGAGCAAAGCCTGGTGCCAGTTGCAGCTAAAACCTGAAACAAGTGTTGAAGACTGCAGCTTGACAATTTATTATTTATGCAGTAAAATTTATGCAGCCTGGCACACATAGAGCTGTGCAATACAGTGATTATTTCCCACAGAGAAACTGCACAGCAGCCTGTAGATGCTCCTCATAATAGAACAGATGGATTTCTTGGGATGTTGCCCACACAACTTACCTTGGTTTATCCTCTGGCAGCTCTGCTGTGACAGAAGCTATCAGTTTCAACTTGGTCTCCTTGGCCATGGCACTTCCCTGGAAGCCATCTAGCAGAAAGCCACCCACAGGCCGCTTGGCAGTCTCCCTGGCTGATCTGAGCCTCTCTTCCAAGATATCTCCACCTTCAATTGCCCCAAACATTACACTTCCTTGTAGTTCCTGTCCCAGGAGAAAGCTACAAGTGTTAGAGCATGCTCTGCCAAAGACATGAAAGGCATCTCACAGCCCAGACTTCAGATGCCTGCTACTTAAGCCCCACATTCCCAGGAACTTGCCAGAGCCATGGGGTTTCATCTCACGCAAGACTATTTCCCACACAACACCGTGAAGTCCATGTGGCAGAAATGAGACTAGTAGAGACAAGGTTCTGCTCCTTGCCTTGACACTAACTCACTGAGAATTCTGATGCCACTCTTCCCACCTCCCTACGGAAGGCAATAACCACGCATCAGTTTTGTACATGGCTTTTTATGGATAGGGGTCTCAGCAATGGATGTATAAGTGCAAAATACAAAGCAGGTGCCATTATGCTGGTTCTCACAGACACCAGATGTCACAGGGAATTCCCTTTCAGGAGACCCAAACACTAACTCCTGTCACCTGTTTTCTCTTGTAGTGTAGACTCAGATAGTATGTCTCCTTTCACTAAGAGGAAGGAAAGTTTCAAAGCTGCTGGAAGAAATAAAGACTAGCACTTACTAATTCTCCCTCACTTGTAACCAAGGGGACTTCAGAGCAAAAAGATGGGTTTTCTTAATCTGAACAAGAAGATCCCACTTTGCCAATGCATCTAATAATAAGGTAAGTGAAAGAAATGCATCACAACCCAAAAGCAGAAAGAAAAATCTTAAAATGTAGTTCTCCTCAACAAGTAGAGATCAGGGGTGATCCTGGTGCAGAAGACAATTTACTAAAGGAAGGAAGGAAAACTCACTGTGCTACTGGTTATATCCACTCTGGACTGTAAACTGGGCATTCTCAGATTTACAAGTGACTCAACTTCCTACTACAATTTCCTGGGGCTGGTCCAGGATGCAGCATGGACCAAGAAGCACTTGCAGTGATATTGCCTCAGTATCTTGGGGAACTTACCGGTGATTTTTCTTGCAGCTGAAGGCATATATCCAAGAAGGAAAGTGACCTATCCACAGACTTCTTGGCTCTTTTTCTTCCAGCTTCCCCAGAAATGGTGTCTCCATCAGAGATGCACTGGAACCAGTCTGGCTGGATGGTCCGCTGGATGTCCATGAACTTGGAAGCTGTCATCTCCATGCGCCCTGAGCTGCCCCACAGGGACACCGTCTGTACAGGAAGAACAGGGATCAACAGCAGTTGCAATGACAGCAGATCTTAAGGGTGAGAGGAGAGAAGGAATTGGTCTGGTGAAACACCAGCTACTGGAATGATAGCTCATTAGATAAGTTCCCCTGGAGCATGGCTCAGATAATCAGCTGCCCTTGGCACAATGAATGAAAGGAGATAAATGACTGAACTGAAATTTCTACGATACTCTTTGGTGAAAACATCCCACTCAACACTGACTTCTCCATATTTAAAAATCCAAGATAGAGCAGCTGGCCTCTCATCACACAAATTAGTGGCAGAATTGGGAAAAAAAAAAGCTTGAATTACCACCAAACTTGTTGTCAAGTAAGCAAAAGCTTATAAAAAGCAGCAAAGGCTGCAATGGCAAATACAACTTGCTAGTTTTCTGTACAAAATGCAAACCCAAGAAACTACTTCCTCTTTCTGAGCACTTAACTCACACAACACATGTGAATGTGTATAATGTGAATGTGAACACATGTGAATGTATGCATTTATATAAACCATGGCAGTCTGGGAAGAATACAAAAGCTTGTTAAACACTCAGTCTTAGAACCCCATGTTATTTTAGGTCCCAAATCCAGCAACTCTAGAAGGCACTGAAATACCCACACCAAGTCAATGTAAGGAATGACTCATTAGGATTTCACACACGATCTTCCCTGTCTCTTCACATGCTTCCCATCATGCCAGCACACATGGGACCCCATCTTCCATTGCTACTCCATGATACCTTCAAAAGAATTTACAGCAAGACAAAAGCATGTGGACAGGGAGGTTATCTTACCTGAACACCTAGCATATGTCACTATAATATTCAATTTACTAAACATTCAGATTTGTAAAATGTTCACATTTTAGCCTATTTTGGAGAATCTGTAATAATCTGTGAGTGCAGCATGGCCATTGCTTTGGTTGCATTATTGTTAGGCTTGTGAAACTGCTGCTCCAAAACTTTAAAGAGGTATTATTAAAGTAGGTTAAGTCAAGGGCTTGAGCCCTTCGGAAGTCAGCTCTTTTCATCTGCAATTCTGTTCATGTCTTTTTAAATAAGAAGGGGTTTTCAGCCATCAGGAACAGCATATAGCTTGGAGTGTTATGGGCACTTTTTGGGGCCTGAGGGTATAAACACCTTCTCCTAGCCTGCAAGACAGGCAGTGCAGTTCTCATGTATACTAATTTGCAAATTGAATTTCATCAGCAGATGCAAAAAATATGAGCAGAAGCCCTTTTTTTTTTTTGGGCTGGTCCCCACAAAGACCCAAAAGGACTGCACCAGTATACCACATGCCTGTTGTCCATCCATCCATCCTGATTACTTCTGGCCTTATCAGCCAATTTCACCAAATTTGAATGAAACCAGAAGTCTCCAAAGCAATACAATTTTTTGCAAATTTCCAACTAAAAAAAAGAGCAACTCCAAAAGGAGTTCCAAAATTTGCATCTACAGAATAACTGAAACACAGCAGCTGTATGTTTTTCTGCAGCAGCATGATGTCAGACAGTACCTGCTGACTCTTACTACAAGAGATCAAGGAACAGCTGGTGAAGGCAGGCAGAGGAAAGTCAGAGCTGTCTGAGCCAAAGGGCAGAGTGTAATCACATCTAGTTACCTTCATTCTGTTCTCGAGAGGAAAAAAGCTGCTTTAATAAATAAAATAGCCATGCAGCTTAGAGAGCTGAGCATTATCCTGTGATTATTTAAATCCAGCCAGTGCTAGACTTTCTAGCACAGAGCTTTCTGTCCCATGGCTTTCAAAAAGCTTTCATAAGTATTTGTCAGCACAGATCCAGCTGCAGGAGGCCTTACAACAAGGTGACAGATATCTTCACCAGCTTATTTAAAAAACCCAAAAAACCTCTGAATCAAACTCCCAACACCCAGGTTTAGATTGCTGCTTTCACCTCAAAGCTGCACAACAGCTGGACAAGCTTCAGGTAATTCCTTCCCTGCAGAGGGACAGGGCTCAGCCTGGATCCCAGCAGCAAGGAATATACACTGATAGCTGTCTGGCAGGAATTATCCTCCATCACTCAGTGACCTTCCACCACATGTGGCCATACCCAAACAGCCTATGGGACTGATGTATGTCAGTCCCACACCAGGTGCCAGGAGCTCCAGCATGAAGTGTCAGGCAGCAGGCAGTGTGTGGACTTCACAGCAGCGTGTGTGCCTGTGGGGTGGAACAGGCAAACGTCTGCAACTATGCACTTCTGGATTGCTGAGCCACCCTCCTGCAAAAATTCTGATGTCCTTCCCCTTTGTGGGCCTGTAGCAGGCTGTATGTAAATAAACACACAAGGGTTCAGATTTACTGCTTATCAGTGGCATAAGCACAAGCTTGTACAGCAAACATGCCAAAACACACAAAAGGTATTTCCTTTTACTGCCATTTAAACCACAACGCCATGGTAGTCCAGAGTTCTCCTTTCTACCTGAATTGCCATTTAAATGCTCAGGAACCATTCAGGGAACGTGCTGTCAATAAGAACAATGTACAGCTTCATTCAGTTGGAGGTATGAGCATGTAAATGACAATCGTCTTTGTGGAAAGATTCATTTTGCTAATCTAATTGCATATGGCTATCTGAGCACACCCACAAAGATGAAGGGATGATTGGCAGATTTCTTTTGGGAACTTTAGGTGGATCCTTTCAAGTCTTTAGAGCTACTGCACCTTGTTAGTGTTGTAGCCAGAGGGGCAGGGAGTGACTGGGTCATGAAGGGAGCAGTAGATCACAGCATCTGGCATACCTGAAAACAGAGAGACAGATCCAGAGCAGAGTTTCATGAACCAAAGCAAAGATGTGGCTTGCAGATCTGCAAAAGGGAACAGGGTATTGTCCCCCACACAAATACATCCATTCTGACGAAGAAAATATTGTTCATCTATCTCAGCACCAAAGAAGACAGATTTCTTCCCCAGCTTTACTAACTGCCTGGAGAAGAGTGCAGCAGCAGCACAAACCACAAAACAACATTCTTTGGTTCTGCAGCCTGCATAGCTGCTTTGGGATTTATTTATGTTACTTCTTGATTAATACTCTACCTATTAAAGTTTTCCAGATCCAACAGCTGACTCACTTGGCCACTCAACTGGTAACTGCTGGAGACACCTCACACTCAACACAATCCAAACTAGCAACAATCCCAAGCCTAGAACTTTTAAGGAAGGACAGAGTAGAATCATAGAATGGTTTGGCTTGGAAGGGACCTGAGAGATCATGCCTCATGGGCAGGGACACCTTCCACTAGACCATGCTGCTCAAAGGCCTATCCAGCCTGGCCTTGAACATTTCCAGGGATGGGACATTCACAACTTCCTTGAGCAACTTGAGTGGCTCACCACCCTCACAAGAGTGAGAACAGGAGAGTTAGAGAACGTTTCAACTACACAAATGAGAAATTTATCATCCCTGCTGGACTGGAGGTTTCAAATGTCAGAGAGCTAGACAGTATGCCTCCACGACATAAAGCCTCCTCTTCAGAGATAGTCACTGAAACTGGTAAAGCCTCCAGGAAGTTCCAGACAAATACATTTTTCAATTTTTCTTGAAGAAGTAAATTGCTCCAAACAGGCATGGTTTATTGAAATTTGGATGCAAACTTCCTTCGGAAAACCAACCCATAATTTTTTTTATACATAATGAAATGTATGTCCCAAAATTTTATGTGCTTTTTTAAAAAATAAAACAAACAAAACAAGCCTAGGCAACTCATTTTTTTTCTTGTAAAATGTGCTGGATTCCATACACAAAGAACTGTCTGTAATTTATAGAAATTACAGACACATCATCACCCTGTTGCCTGATTGAAGGATTTCTGGCCATACTAGTGACAACATACAATTTCAAGTCTTCCCTAGTGCCACTTTGATTGAGAAAATCCCTAAATGTGCAAAGCCTACATCTTTCTGCCTACTATACTACCTGAACATGCTCTAGTGGGATCCACCTGCATTATCTCTCAGATATACAAGCAAATACTTGTACTTTACCCATAAATTTTGCAGCTCCTTCCTTATATTCTTCTAGGACATCATGAATTTCTGCCCTGCAATCCAGATACAGGAACATATTAACTAAGCAGACAACTGTCTAGAGATTGGTGTTTTCATAACTAAGGGGTTTTTTCCCATACTTATGCATTGTCTGACACTGAGCTGGTATTTGCCATCCAGCTGTCAGGAAGTGAAGCAGGGACAGATGGAATGAAATGCCAGAGTCACAGAGCTCTAGAATCACAGCTCACAACCTGGGGCACTCATAATTCTGTGGCAAAAAAGTAAAGCTTTCACCTTCACTGACCAGGGTCCACTGACTTGAGGGAGAGCATGAAGCTATACCGTGACTTTTTGGGGACCATCACTAGTGTGTTCACATCGTTCAATAGCTGCACAAGCTTTACCATGTTATCTTTCTTTTTGGTTGCAACTTAACTAGCTTTGAGAGTTACTTGATGCTCCAGTTTTACATTAAATGTCTTCAGGTATGGGGTACCTACCACCTCTCTGGGCAACCTGGTCCAGTGTTTCACCATCCTCATTACAAGATACCCTCTTATAGTTTAAACCCATTACTACTAATCCTACCACAAGAGGCTCTGTTAAAAATCTGTTCCCATCTGTCCTATAATCCCCCTTTAGGTATCAGAAGCCTGGTAAAAGGTCTCCCTGGACCCTTCTCTCCTCCAGGCTGAACACCCCCAAATCTCTCTGCCTATTGTTACAGGAATGTGTGGTGCTCCAAAGGTCCAACAGGCCCACATCCTTCTCATGGTGTGGGCTCCAGAGCTGGATGCAGCACTCTCGGTGGGGTGTCAGTAAAGCAGAGGGGCAGAATCACCCCCCTCGCCCTGCTGCCCACCTCAGGACGATGACTGTGAAGACACCACGATGGGTTTAGCCTAAAGACGCTAAAAATCACGCAGCCCTCCAGCTCCCTTCCCCTCACCTTTGCTACCCCGCCCCCGCACCTCCCTGGGATGGGCAAGCGGGCCCGGTACTCACAGGGCGGGCAGGGCGACGTGCGCCACGCTGGGCACGCCGCGCACCTCCCGCAGCGTGTCGTGGCTGAGGTGCGGCGCCGCGCCCGTCCGTGTGTACAGCAGGCAGCCGGGCAACGCCAGCGCGCCGGCCCCGCCGCGGCCCAGCCCCGCCAGCGAGCCCAGCCGCCCGCCGCCCGCACCGAGCAGCTTCAGCCTCATCCTCGTCCCGTGGCGCCGGCAGAAGACGCCGGGCTAGGGGACGCGGAGAACGCGGGGAAAGCGGGGAACGCGGGGAAAGCGGACCGCCCCTTCCCGCCCCAGCCCTGGCCTAGCGTCATCAGCAGGCGCCGGCGGCCGGGCTCCGCTCTTCCGTTGCCATGGCCGAGAGGGGCGGGCGGCGGGCGGCGGTGCCCGGCGCGGCCATGGCCCTCTCGGGGCAGTGCCTCCCGCAGGTAACGGGGCACGGCGGGGGGAGCGCGGCCCGCTCGCCTCAGCGGCGCCGGGGACGGGACGCTTCCCTGGGATCCTGCTTCCTTGGGATCGCGGGCAGTCAGCACGGCAGGGTCAGGATCACGGATGAGGTTGCCCAGGCCCGTGCGGTGTGCCGGCGGGCGGGAAATCTGCACTGGACTCGAGCGAAAGGCGCTGAAGTTGGCATTGTGAAACTCGGGTTCAGGAAGAGGCACGGGAGCTTGGAACGCTGTGGTTTTCCTTAGTCCCTGCCGAGGTTTGGGTAGCTTGGAACAATGGGCCAAGGCTGAATAACTTGCACAGTGACATTCAGGATCAGGTTAGACGGGGCTCTGAGTAACCTTAGGTGGTGGAAGATCACAAAATCATTAAGGTTGGAAAAGACCTCTAAGATCATTGAGTCCAACCATTAATTCACCACCAGTGGGTTCACCACCAAACCATGACCTCAAGTGCCACATACACAGGTTGTTTGAACACTTCCAGGGACGGTTACTCAGTCTCTTTCCTGGGCAGCCTATTTCAATGCATGATCTTCCTTTCAGTGAGGAGATTTTCCCTAATATCCAATCTAAATATCCCATAACAAAACTTGAAGCTATTCCCCGTTATCCTGTCACTTGTTACCTGGGAGGAGAGACCAACCCCCACCTAGCTACATCCTCCTTTCAGGTGGTTGTAGAGAGTGACAAGTTCACTCCTGAGCCTCCCTTTCTCCACACTAAACAATCCCAGTTCCCTCAGCTGCTCCTCTAGACCCTTCGGCAGCTTTCACTTCTGAATAGACACCTCAGTGTCTTTCCTGAATTTAGGGACCCAGAACTGGACACAGGACTCAAGGCAGCGTCACCAGTGCTGAGTACAGAGGGACGATCCCTGCCCTGGTCCTGCTTGCCACACTATTGCTGATACAGGCCAGGATGCCATTGGCCTTCGTGGCCACCTGGGCACACTGCTGGCTCATGTTCAGCTGCTGTCACCAGCGCCCACAGGTCCTTTTCTGCAGGCAGCTTTCCAGCCACTCTTCCCTCACCCTGTGGTGCTGCCTGGGGTTGTTGTGACCCAAGTGCAGGACCTGGCCCTTGACCTTGTTGAACTTCATGCAGTTGGCCTTGGCCCATCAATCCAGCCTATCCAGACCCTTCTGCAGAACCTTCCTGCCCTCAAGTAGAGCAACATTCCAATCCAACTTGGTGTTATCAAAATGCCCCTGCTCATGCCAGGGAGGCTGGACTATATGACCTGTAAAGGTACCTTCTAATCCAAACTCTATGAAGAACAAGGTGTTGCTATGCATAAAACTCAACACAAAAAACTTTCTGTTAGAGAGTGCTGCAGGTTTTTTGGGCAAGTAATAAAAGAGCTTTACCCCAAAGCACCGTGTCCTGCACCTGCAACCACCTGACATCAAAGAAAATGAATTCTAGGGTGAGGTTCCATTTGTTTTGCTTCCTTGGGCACACCCGTGCTCTCAACCTTCAGCCTGCTTCTTGTGGCAGGTAGGAGTGTGTATCTGCTTCCTCAGGCAGTATCCTGGGCTTCTGGCAGCAGCACAGAGGGAAGGAGTTCGGAAATCTGGACTGTCTGGGGCACAGGTGTTACTTGTGAAAACACAGTGACACGTCAGGACCATTAACATTTCAGAAAGATGAATATGGGACAGGTATTCTCTCAGCCTGGCTATGACAAAAAGCTGATATCAAATTTCATAGTTGCTGGTTGCTGGGCACTAGCTCAGCAAGTCTCCATCCAGCCCCCAGGGACTGGGTGCTTCTATTCTCTCTGTGTTCTCCAGTCTCTGTGTTTGGCACTAATTGCCAAATGACTGTTTATTGCCTAATGACTTCTAAGTCCAGTTTATGCAGTTGTAGAAATGTTTAAGCAGTTGTAGAAATGCATTTCAGAAACAATCTATTCCTTTATAACATGCTTTTATGTTACATTCCCACTGATGTTTGCTCTCTGGAGGCAAAATGTGGATATAGGAAGTGGAAAAATGAATATCCTTAGAAATGTTTTCCTTTCTTTAATTTAAGAGAGTGGACCGAGCCTCTGAGTATGCTGTCTCTGAAGCTTTTTCCCTTCAAAAGTCAAGGTGTCCACAGAGGCCTTGGGGTCCTGTGACAAGTTTGGAAACTGCAGAACGGCTGCAAGTTCATCATGAGGCCTGTGAGGAAGGTGAGGTAAAATTCTGCTTGCCACAAGATGCCTAAAATGAATTGTTCTTGATCCATCTTTGCAGTTCTGACCTGAACAGGCTCTTGCAAATCTTGAGTTCACAAGAAACAGTTGATAGGAAGATGTCTTTCATCTAATGGAGAAAGGCATAAGAAGGATCAGTTGCTGGAGTTCAAGGCAGATCTTAAAGGGCATACCTGAGCGAAGGATAAACTCTCTGTCTCCTGGAGATACCAGGTCAAGACAAGGATAAGAACTGTCCTTGAAGATACACTGTATGGTCAAAGCCAAGTTAGTGCACTGCAGGAAACCAGGTGAAATCACCTGACATATTTATGATACCAGATTAGTTCTGGAAATGGAGTTGCTCTGTGTAAATTTCACATTGATGAATGACAGTGTGGTTTTGTTTTGATTCCCATGCAAAATTTTCCTTACTAGTTACCTAAATAAATATTTCTTTTGTAAAGCCTGCAGCCAAAAGTGCTTGCTGAAGTTTGAAAGTAAACCTGTGGTAGGTTTAAAAAACAAAAAGGAGGGAGATTATTACCCATCAGTGCTAGAAGTATGTCTGCAGTGTAAAAAGCTGATAGGAGACAGTATTTTAAAAACTGAGTTAACCATTCTTTTAAGAATCAAAAGTGAGCATTACAGAACAACATGATGACACATCTTAAGAGCATCCACTTCAGTCCAGGAAGTCAGCTTTTTCACTTGTAATCATCAAGGGTTCAGCTAACAGCATGGAATACACTTACCTGCTTACAGTGCCCTGTCTCAATGCATTATACAGCCAATGGCTCCAAAGGAGCTGTCTTTGCTGTGGTGAAGAACCTTGTCTTTCTTTTGGTGGAAAGGTTGCTTGCTTTCCTCATGTTTCTTTATTATTTTTGTTTGCCCTTTTCTGCTAGGATTTTCCTTTTTATAGCTAACAGTCCCTCAGAATTGTTCCTAAGTCAAATTCTTTTACCTGGAATCCATTATTACAATACTTAATGGTAGTAACTACACAAAGCCGACTTTGTAAAGAGAAGTGCCAGAAGACTTTTACTCTAGTTACAAGAAGATCACAAATCCCAGTGAAAAAAGTAACCCTTCCCCAAGTGGCAAGTTGTTTTCTGCTCTTCTTTCTGTTATCAGATACATTTCCCTGCTCCGGATCTGGCTGGAGAGATTATGAAAGAGAATAAAAGTGATTTGAAGGACAACAAACATTAGATTTATGTTTTCTTCAAAAAACTCACCATTTTCAAAGAAAGTTTGAAAAATGCTTTATTGCCTTAGAAATACCAGGGAGCATCTTCACTGTGTGTTAGGAGTGGATATGAGGAGCAGCTGCTTGCTCCTGTCCATTGACTGTGTGTCTCACACTGTGTCATGACTCCCGCTGGAGTGAGTGGCTGCTGGGATCCTGGCTCTTTGCCCATCCTCACCACACGGATGGCTGAGGATGGTTCTGATGCCTTGCAGTTTACAGCCCTGTGTCCTGCTTCAGGAGCAGCTTGGCCACCCATGCAGCAAGGCCAGCTGGTTTGTTTTAAGCAGCAGACCCATGAGCTGACCTTGCTTTTGAGAAGAAATTCTGAAAAAGGATTTTTTTCATTTTTCTGCAGAAAAGAATGGAGATGAAAACAGTCCATTGCAGGACTTCATACCTAGTTGTTCATTAGGCATTTGAGCTCACTGAGGAGTACCACATCCATCATGAGTGCATTCCTGTAGCTGCAGTCTTAACACTGAGTCCCAGGTGAAGTTTGCCACCTGATAGATTTGTAATTAGACTTACCAGTTGTTTCTGTGATACTTGCAAAGGGTTAACCTGTACACATGAAGCAAAAGTTTGTCCAAACTTTTGGTTCTTTTGAATTTAGCATATGACAGCCTTGGCTGCACATGTGGAAACCATCTAAGTGTCTGCAAGTGCAGTGGTAAAACATATGAAAGCTGTCTAAATTATGAATTACCTCATGTGAATTCCATCTCCTTGATAAATGCTAGAAAATAATCTAGTAACAAGTGATCTAAATGCCTACGGAATCATAGTAAAAATGAGATGGAGAAGAATGAATTTGTGATATACATGACAGGGAAAACATTTGCCACCTTCTCTTCCTGTTCTTTTACAGATCAAGAAGATAAGAACAGAACTATTAGCTTTATTCCATTTCCTGTTGCGGATTAGGTTTCAGTCATTCCTAGAATACTATCCCAAACTATTGCTAGTTTACACTTAGCCATATGTTTTTTTTTTAAGCAAGTGAAGTCATCAGTCTCTTTCTTCATGGTAGCCCAGGAGCTGCTCAGTAACTGGATGAAGTCCCAACTGCAACTGGAGCTGAGCAATGAAGAAGAGGAAGTTGACTGTGTCTTTCAGGAAGAGCCTTCTGCAGCCCCTCCGAAGTATGAGCACTTTGATGGTGAGAGCACTGCAGAGCAGGGCCTGGTTTCTTCTCTGAGGCTGTGCTGGGGAAGGAGGTCAGGTGTCTCCACAGGCCCCCAGCTGGCTAATAATTAGTATTGCCTCCATGATTGCAGAAGGCTGATCAATCACTTTATTCTACCATACTATATTATACTTATTGAGAAGCTCGTGACCCTTACAGACAGTCGCATACTGCTTTGACCTAATTGGTCAATTCCCCCAATCACCATCCAGTGTCCAATTAAGAAATCACCCTTTGGTAAACAATCTCCATAACACATTCCACATGTGCACAACAACAGGTGCAGCAGGTGGAGATAAGATTTGTTTCTCCTTCTTTTCTCTCATCTTCTCATGGCCTTCCCCAGGAGAATGCCTGGGGAAGTCGTCTGTTGCTCTCTGTGGCCAGAGAGCTGCTGCCACAGTCAGGCCTTATGGTTTGTCTGAATGACTGAAAGGTAACAGTTGTTTTGAGGCCAGGACAGTGGACTCAGTAGAACCCAGACTAAATGTGATGATTTTTTCCCCCAGATCTTTACAGCATCTTGCTGTAGGGCTGCATAAATGTGACTCATAAACATTCAATGTCAATGTCTCCCTTTGTAAAAGAGATTCCGTTTTTTCTTTTGTGAACAGGTATTTTTGAGGCCTGTCAAGTTTATACAGCCATTTGAGAAGCTCAGAGGCAAGACTGTAAAAAATGGATGAAACATTGTTACTGCTCTAGTGTGTTCAGTGGGAGACTGATTAAGACTCTGGGGATAAATGGAGTGCAGTCAGTGTGTCTGCATTCATCAGAAATGCATTCACAGTCTGGGGAAGTGATCCCTTTAATTACATTAGGCTTTGTGATATGAGACAGAAGAGTTTATTCATTTCAGACTAGCCTGATATAATCTGAATTTCTCATTTCAGACTTGTGCAGCTATCTGGAATGTGAAATGGAAAGTTCCTCTGTCCAGAAATACCTCCAGCATCTTTTGCAGAGTGAAGCTGTGAACTGTGGGATAGCGAAACATCTTAGACTTGAAGAGATCAAGGAAAAAAACAAATTTGCGGATCCACGAATAATCATGGAGCTCAGACACAAGCAGGTGAGCATGCAAGGCAGCTCAGTTAAAAGGAATAAGGTGGAGGATTATAGGATTAGAGTAAATGCTCAGTGATATCTCCCCAGTATTCTCTCAGAGCTGCAATAATCTCTGACTTGGAAGCAACTACCCAAAGATACTCTTCCAGAGTTCAGCTGAAACTTTACTGCATTTCCATGTGCACATCAGCCATTCAGCAGTAGCTTGTATAGTCAGCTTTCACTAAAACTGTTCAGGTTTTCCCCCTTTTCCTGAAGACTGACAGGAAGAGCTGCCACAGCTATCAGATCTGAGTTTGCTCCCATTAAGGAATATTGATTTAATTTCACTCTCTCACATGGAGTGTTTTGCTGGTCAAGAACAATTCTCTCCAGTCAGCGCCTGCTACAGATAAGTTTTCTTGCTTAATGTGAAAGGTGGATTGTGACCTACCCTGGCAGTGTTCAGTGAACTTCAAATTCTTCAGCCTTTGGTGTTTGCTTTGACTTTTGCCAATTTTCTCCTGCCCAGGTGAAAGAAAACCGAATAAGGCATCAGAAGGCTTTAGAGCTTCAGAGACAAGAAGAGTCCTTGAAGAAAGCAATTCTGTCTGAGGCCAGGCTCCAAGCACAGGAGGAAGACAGAAGGAAGGCCCTGCAGGCTAAGAAGGAGGAAGAGGAGATCCAGAGGGAAATAGTGAAGCTGAGAAAGGAAATGGCTGAGAAGAAGTACACTGTGGCAAAAGTTGGGAGAATGTAAGGCAGGGTGTGGAGAGATGAAAACCACTTATAAGGTCCTTTTGTTAAATATAAGAGTAGTGGTGATCCCTAACAAAACAGCTGTTGCTGACTTGGAACTCTCCCAAAACCTATTAGTCCTCTGTTACCAACATCGGTGGCAGAGTTTTTCATGAGTGGGAAGGTGTGGTAAGGATAGTGTTATTCTCCCCTTCGCCATTATTACAGTATATGCACTGAATCACAAAGTAGCAGTGTGTTTGCACCACTGTGCATTCTCTCCATCAACACTGCGGCTACATCTAGTCTTGTCAGCATCTAATGCCACATGAAAGCCAGTACACAGAAAAAAATAGAAGAAAAAAGTCTGTGTTGAGAGTCTAGCCCTTTCAATACTTTCCCTACTATGAGAGAATAAAGAGCATTCTTGGCTGAGAATTCTGCAGAGACATTATTTTTTTCTTCTGCTGAGCTTGGATTCTCACAGAGATGTCCCTTTTAGGGATGCCATTTATTTACTTAGGCAGCCCTGAGATCCTAAATCTTCTTATAAAAATGCTTTAATGAAATATTTACTGGAATCATTTACTACTTTCTTCTGCCTTCTATGTTTAGGAAATGCACTGGAATGTTTAATCTCTGGGACCCCAAACCATTACAGAGGTGGTTTTTAAGGAGGCTGAGTTAAAATAATCAGCAAATTTCTAAGCTGTAGAGGTGGTTCTCTTACAATTGGCCAAAAAGAGAAGGTATTAGATTGTATATCATGATATTAGATCTGTGTGTTTGTTCACTTTGCAGGGAGGGGAAGAGACAAGGAAAAACTCAGAAGCTGTCAATGCAGGAGGTGGCTGCTGTGTCACCACCCCTGAAGAGAGAAGAGCAAGGAGAGGAGAAACAGAGAAGAAATCAGGAGTTGCTTCGCAGGATTCACACCAGTAAGCAGAGAGTGAGCATCACCTTTCTTTATCTGAGACTCTGAGCTACCTGCCTTGTCTACCATTTGCAAACCTGAAGTAAAAAGTCCTGGTTATACAGAATCTTTTACTTTTTCAAAGACTTCCTGATACCAGGAAAGTTGGAAAGCAGGGCCAAAAGTGTGTTATAAGACTATGAGCAAGAAATCCTGAGGTGCTGACCCCACTGGGCCTGTGCCTCAAGTGCATTCAGTGGGATATTTCACTTAGAATTGTGGAAAAGACATGGCTCTCAAGACAGGTAAGATCATAAAGGCTTCTGCAATCAAGAAATAAAGACATATACAGAGAAGGAAGTGAAGTAAGATTTATTTTCCCTCAAGGAGGGAAATAATAGGGGAAAATGGCAGAAAAAAGGCCTGGGAAGCCCTTATTATGTGTGCATGGGGGGAAGACATTTTAAAGGTTGCCTTGCACACTCTACTTCAGGAGCAGGGAAAGGAAAGAGAAATGCTGCAGCCTGGGATGAATTTTGAGCAGTGGCTCTGAGAGTTGATCCATGCCAGTACATCCACAGTAACAGGTTCCTCAAGGATCCCTTCCACTGGGTACAGTAGGATATTCTGTGTTACTGCAATAACTCTTTTGATGCAAACAAACTTAAATAATTCCCAGTAGGAACCCCTTTGTTTCACGTTCATTATTCTGATACAATGGTCAGCTCTGGGTTAAATGTGTATCAAATATTCACTACCAAAGGATGATCTTTTAGTACTGAATAATTTTTTATTATCTCAGCAGTCTCAGCAAAGGAAATAAATTTCCTGAGTGCCTGAGGTATGAATGCCATCCATCCCATAATGTTTTTAATTAATAGAGCAGTCATCATTGTTGATGTCTATATATCTACATCTAGGGGTTTTTTTCAGCAGAAGAATCCTGTAGATTTTATGGCGATTCTCCTCACAGCTCAATCCATCTGCCCATCTGCTGGATTTGGGCTTGGCTGCTATTTAGCAGTACACAACCTCTCTCCAGCACAGTCTAAGCTGTGAAGATAAGCCTGAATGAAACCACAGAACAATTCAGGATTGGCATAATGTAAGAAGACACAGCTTGGCTGAGCTAAGCAATAGTGACATTTTGATTACTTTCCTAAAGCAGAAAGAAACAGCTAATGCATTGACTTTTTGTAAGTCTCCATTTGAAGATTTCAGCGAGAGAGGAATGCAATTAACACAAGGCACTATGACAAAAGGGGAACAGCAGAGTCCTGTAAGTTGACCCACTTGGAGGATCAAAATGAACAGTATCTGCAGTGACAGGACTAGAATTATGGGGTAGATTAGACAGCAAATTGCTGCTCTGTACAATGCAAATTACTCCTAAAGGCAGCAAGTCTAATTACACAATAGCGGAAAGGTTTGGCTTCCTGCTGGAACGAGGATGAGCTGAGGCTGTGTCATAAATTCACTCTAGGAAATGTCTTGATTTTTGTCTAAGTTAAAAATTCTTTTTTTTAAAAAAAAGCAGCAGTTATTTATAGATGTGTTCTTACCTGTAGCATCTTAGACATTTTCTAGATTAGAAAATATTTTCCCTGTCTCTAGAAATTTTATGTTCCTCACCCATTTCATTCCTCTATACTTGGTGAACTAAGTGCATTTCACTCCAAAGCATAGAGCCCCTTGATATGATGTCTCTTTCTAGATCCTTTCTGCTTTTTGTAGAAGACCTGCACATGCTCTGCAATACTTTTTTTAAATCCTCGAGATAATTATTGAAAATGAGGATTCTAAAAAGAATCTCAAAAAGGAAAGCCAGAATAGACAAAGAGCAGAGAGGATCAGTATTTGTGTGACAGGTTGTATCTATCTTTCTCATTGGTTTTCTGAAACTCTCCCATGCAGTGCTTGCAGCAACATTTCTCTGCTTGGCTGAAAGTCATTCTGGAGCACAGAATTAAAATGGGAAAAGCCAGAGCCCTTGCTGACTGGAGGTGCCAGC
Organism: Agelaius tricolor; assembly: GCF_023055355.1. Taxonomy (NCBI): domain Eukaryota; kingdom Metazoa; phylum Chordata; class Aves; order Passeriformes; family Icteridae; genus Agelaius; species Agelaius tricolor. The sequence goes on from NW_027269269.1 coordinate 26,959,391, forward strand.
TGAAGGCCCTGCGAGCTTGGAGAAACTATACTTGGGCCCAGAAAGTAGAGAAGGAGACAGAGCAATTGGAAGTTCATCTCCAAGATCAAAACAGGTAGTGACCCTTTACTGTGGAATTCCTCCTACTGCTGCCGTACTTGGACAGAGCAGTGATCAGGGACTGTAAAAGGAGCTTGTCAGTTATCCAGCAGGAAGGAAACAGCAGCTTTTTGAGAAAATTGCTATACTGCCTGCAGGCTGCCAGAGGCATTGTGGCACAGATGAAAAGGAGGACAGATACAAACAAGAGCTTTAGCACTTTTCAACAAGCCTGTGTCTCAGTCTCTGTAGGTGTCTTTCCTAGAAAACTCACCCTGGCTTGCTCTGGACTCCAGAGAATCTGCATTGCCAAATTTATTCCTGATTAATATATTTGCTGTTTCAGTAGATGTATAACAGAGATGATTTTGGCCAGTGCCTTTCACTAAGGAGGCAGTTGGATGAATTCCCTATCATCCAGGAAAATACTTCCCTTCGCAGGTGTCTGGCAGGCTGCAGTGGTGAGACACTGTCACTTTGCCATATGCTGCTGGCCAGGGAACATGATACCTCTTTTGCAGCTGTCCTGCATCTCAGAGATGCCACAGGAAATTGCAAAGTGTGTACTAGTGAAACTTAATTCAGAATAGCCAGCATCCTTTCTATCCTCCTACTCCTCCTTGGAGGACCTCTGTACATCTTCAGAGGGCCTTCAGAGTTGAACAGCAAAAAGACTGAGGAAGTGATGTGGCTTTGTTCCTGGGCAGAAGCCTCACTTCTGCCATAACACAAACGCTTTCTCAATCAGGAAAACCCAACTGGCTGTGGAGCACAACCAGCGACACCTCCTGTGCTGCTACTTTCTGGCCTGGCAGCGCTGGAGCCGAGCAGAGACGGAAAAGCGAGAGCTGCAGATGAAGAGGGAGCAGACAAAGAGAAAGATGCAACAGCTGCTGGAGGCTATATCGCTGGAGACAGGTGGGGACAGGCCACTGGAGGTTAACAAGCCTGGGACAGCAGAAGTAAACCATCATCAAGATTTACAGCAAGACAAGGTAAATCTTTCTCAGGTAGTTTTGCCTATTGGCATAGCAGTACTCTTAGAAAGTACTTACTTTATATGCAGTCTGAAATAAAGAGTACATTGTCTCAGAGGAAAGCCTCTTTCCCAGGATGACCCCCAAATATCTCCCTGCAGCTGTTCAGGAGAGAAGTCTAAAAATCAGAGGCAAATGTGAAGGACAATGGATGAGTTTTAAAAATAATCTCTAGTGCTGCCAAAGAACAACCCTTCGTGTACTCTGAGTTGCAATGAGCATCCCACCCCCAGATCACTTTTATTGAGAGATTAGTTACATTTTTCATGCCATTGCACTTTTCCTGCTTTTAACTATGGAGGAAAAAAAAGGTTGTCACTGGCTGTTCCAGAATAATGCACATCACAGGGAGGTAAGAGAGGAGAATCAGAGGTTGCTCGCTTAAATTGTCATTTGTCAAGTTGGATCCTCACCTTCCCTTCTGTCTATGTAACCTGTACCACATCAGTGCTCTAATGTCAGCATTAGAGCTCAAACACACATATTACAGGTCAAGCTTTCTGTTTGCTTAAGTGTAAGCAAATGTTGATTCTTTCAATGCCTATACTATCCTAGTAGACATGTATTTTTCTTCTGCTGCACTGGTAATATTTGTGCTCTAGGAATGGGACTGAATTTAGGGTTTGACCTAGGAATCAGAAAGCAGACCTTATAGCTGATGCCTCCTCAGAGAATGACCATGTGTCAGAAAAGTGCACCCTCATTCCCCATTGTGCACCTGTTTTGTGGTAACATTTATCAAAGCTGTAAAAGAGACATGAGGAAGCGGGACCTTGTAGACTTCTCTTCCATTTAAAAGGGGACTGTTCAGTAGATCAGCTGTGTAGATCACTTCAACAACTGGTTTTAATTTTATTCTCCATCTGAGCTCTGAGCAGGGACAACACGGTCCAAAAGCGAGTGTGCTAATTGCTGCGAAATGAGCTGTCCTAAGATGTGCTCCCTAACAAAATAGTCAGAATGTATTCCTGCTAAAGCTCTTGTCTAATCAGGATTTCTTCCTCCTGGTGAAATGGCACACAGCTTCTTAAGAGTTCTTACCCACAGCCTCCACTTTGTGCATAATGGGGGGGGGCCCCTCTGGCCTGACTGGATAAGAATTGCATAGCTGAGATTACCCTACTTCTCAGGCATCTCACTAGATTTGCATTAAAAAAAACCACTATGCAGGAAGGGCAGAAGAGTGCTTAGTTTTAATCAATGCCAATTTTTCCTCATTTATTTTGGTTTTTCCCCTAGCCAACTGAAACTTGCCTTATACAGAAAGAGCCTGATCAGACCAGAGACCAGTCTTGTTGGGATATTGTTCACACATCTCATTTCTGCAGAAATCCCAAATTCGCCTGGGAGATTACAATTAAACATGCAGCCCTGAGTGCCCAGGACCAGGCTATGTACAGGAATCAAATAGCCACAGTCCTCCAGCAGTTTCAGGCACCCAGTCCAAAGACATCTCCTGCTTATGGTAGTCGATTTGAGCACCGTCACGCCTTCCAGCAACGTGTGATTGAGGAGCAGAGGCAGCAGCTTCAGAAACAGCAAGAGCTGATCCATAAACTGCAGGAAAATCAGAAGCTGAGCAGAGATAAAGAAGAGGGAGCACAAGCTATGGCTGTAACCCAGATGTTTAACAGTTCTGTTTCTCAATCCACAGAGAAAAAAGAATCCAGATGCAAGAATACAACCCCTTTGAGGTATATACCCTCCATAAAGCAAGGTCAGTTAGTCATCATGTCTCAATCCCACTCAAGTTGAGCCAGAATTTGCCAGGCACATTTCAGTCATGCTAGTGCTATCTGCTGTTCCTCTCAGTTGTGACTTAGCCTCAAAGGAAGTATCAGACTGGCCACAGTTCTCTGTCCTTCTCCCTCCCTGCGCTGGCTCAACATCAGGTGATCCATGCAGGATCTACTTAGAAACAGCAACACCAGTGTCACCCATAGCAGCTGCAGGGATCTGTTTAATTATGAATAAAAAGAGCATCATCCTCCCTTATTTTAGACCATGCAGGAGCCCTGGAACTCCATTGTAAGGGTGCATCATCAGTCCCATTTCAAGGAAAAGTGTATCAGGGATAATGCAGCACAATGGAGAACAGAAACAAGAAGGCCATAGGTGGTAGGTGTGAGACATAGTTTGACCACATTCACTGAAGAATTTCCTTACTCTTTTTTCTTTCATAGCCCATCTGATTCTTATGGGCCAGAAAACACAAGGGCAGCAATGCAAGGCAGGAGGCCTTCCAGCCGGCTGACCTCACCTCATCCCATACTGAAAGGTATTGTTCTAGATAGCAAACACCATTCCAGACCACTTTTCTCAACAGCTTGTATGGAAGTGTGTCTTTGCCTCAACTTTGCTGGTTGATGATATGGTATGGAAGTAAAATTCTGCACTTTCTTTCTCAGTCTAACAGTGCTGTGAGAGGAGAGGGTGAGTTGTTTTCTTGTCTGAGTCAGGCATCTGTAAAACCTGGGACACTGCAAACTCCTCATGCCCACGCTTAGTACACTGTTGTGGCAGTTGTTGCAACACCTGTGGCTGCCTCTGCCATGACAAGACTCAGAGAAGCTGTACAGGTTTTTTTGCCATCAGTCTCATTCCCTTTGTTATGCATCCAAGTAACACATAAACTAGCCAGTCGTTTTCATCCAACTTTGACAGAGGTGTTGAGATTTCAGAGGCAATTAAGTGCCTAGCCAAGGTTTTGTGAGACAACAATAGCCAGGACGGGAAGGAACTCCACATCCATGCCTTTTGTAAGATATCTCTCCGTCTCTGGCCACACTGGCACAAAATAAACACACAACATAGCCTTTTCATTAGTAAACTAGAATCAGGGTTCTGTTATATTCCTCGGTCATGTTCTTCTGTATCAATGCAGGCTAGTGTCAGTCTGCATGAAAAGTTGTCTGGAATATAATCATTGTGATGTTTCAATAGTTTGGGATCAGCAGACCTTTTTGGCCATGACAGTTGGGCATTAATAGTTGTCTTTTACTACCTGTGTTCATCTCCATTGCTACCTAGTCCAAGCCATCGTTCACCCTGATTTGCCTGAACTCTGTACACCTTAGAGACAGAAAACATATTTTTCAGAGCATTCAAGTAGCTGTGTTTAAAGATCCCAAAAAAATTCAGTGAAGAAGTTATCATGGAATAGTTTTCCCTCTGAGAATCCTGGGACAGCTGAGAGGAGAAAAGAATCTGAGGAAACATACTGTGGTCAAAACATTTCAATGCCTCCCAGTTATTGATTGCTCCATCTTGTGCTTTGTTTGCAACTGCAGAGGAAGCAAGCACAGGTTCCCAACTCCTCTGCATGTTCTGTGTGTAACACCTTTGCTGATGGCCAGCAAGATCACTCCATTGCAATTTATCTTCTGAAAGAAGCATTAAGCAGTAGTTTCTTACTAGTGGGACCAAGTACTTGTATGTCCCTGTGACAGTGATGCTGTCATGAAATTGCTTTTAAATAAGCAGTTAGAGCTTACTGGAGACCTCAGAGCAATTGCTGCTAAATCATGTGCCCTGAGCCTCAGGCAAGGCAGGGAGGGGCAAACCCTGTGAACACTGTTCTTTCATAACTGAGCCCCGTGGTGGAGAGAATGTAATTGCCGTGGTCCTGAGTCATCTCCCAAATGTTTAAAGGTCCCTTGTTGATGACACTGCCAGCTGCAAGGGCCAGCAGGAAGCAAGTCCCTTTGTGCTGGCATTGCCAGGGCAGTGGGGGCATGGCTTAGAGTGATGCATCCTTGTTCACCAAACTTCTGCCATTACACCATAGCTCATTTCCACTAAGCCTTTTGTCCTTTGTTTTTGTAGGGATGGAGGAGAGAGCAATTCAGCGGGCAGAACAGAAGAAGAAAATAGAAGAAGCCAAACAACGAAAAGCAGAGGAAAAATTGGTAAGGGAAGCGGAAAATGAAACAAGTGTCTTTCACATCATTCCAGTTACAAGAAATATTGATTAAACCCCAGAGTCAGGGACTGAGAAGAGGCCCTTTATCCAAAGCAGGAGTTTTATGACTTGTGAGAAAGCAAATATGCATCACATATCAAAAGAAGTAATTACTGCTGGTTTTGCAGCACCAGCCCTCCTGTAGCATAGACAGATACTTCATCTTGAAGTTGCAGTTCTAGAAACAGCCTCCCTTACCACCCCCAAACACTTTTTTTCACACCTACCCCATGACTGTAGCTAGTCTTTGCTGAGAATGGTAAGGGTGGAAGTGCACCCAGAGATCCACTTGATGGGACCTGGCAGTGGTGGGGTTCCCCTCCCTGCCTTTCCTCTCTGGTCACATGCAGCTTGAGGACATGCAGTCTCACCTAGTAAAAATCTGCATATTTCTGGCAAATCTCTGCTGAAGAGGGAAGATACTGACGATGTTTGTATAGTTAATGTACAAATTCTGTGATACACATACAACAGAGGAGCCTTCTTCAAGTCAGGGTATTAAACTGTTACTGAAAATATTACTAGTAAATTGCATTAGGATTAGAAAGTGTGATCTTCACTGTCTGGGGAAAGAAATGTTTGGGTACCTGTAATGCTGCTTTGCATGTGGAAATGAAACTTGAGAGCAGAGCCTAGGGATTCAGAACTGACTTCAGTAATCAAGTTCTCCATAAATGACTTGGTGTATGGTTTACATTTTTTTTGATGAATAGTGGACAAATACTATTAACTTAGGGGAAAGACAGAAAGACAGAAAGAAAGACAGACAGAAAGAAAGAAAGACAGACAGACAGAAAGACAGACAGAAAGACAGAAAGACAGACAGAAAGACAGAAAGAAAGACAGAAAGAAAGACAGAAAGAAAGACAGAAAGAAAGACAGACAGACAGACAGAAAGAAAGACAGAAAGAAAGACAGACAGAAAGAAAGACAGAAAGAAAGAAAGTAAGAAAGAAAGAAAGAAAGAAAGAAAGGCATCTAGGCAGTAAAAAGGACAGCCCCTCCTCCCTGTCCTTTCCACCGTTCACTCTTGAGCACGGATCGTGTCTAGTATGTGAAACCTCACCTGCTGAAGTTTCAGGTGCTGGTCAATATTAGAGGAATACTAGGAAAGTTTAAAGATCTGTGTTCATGGAAACGGTCACATGAAACAAATTGAATTTCACCTTTCTCCATTTCAAGGCCCAGCTGAAGGCTGAAGAGGAAGCACGACAGAGGAAGGAAGCTGAGGAAAAGGAAGCACAGCGGGAAAAACGCCGGGAGGAGAGAAGGCAGCAGAAGCTGGTGACCAAATGCCTTACCTGTTTCTTCCCCTTTAGCAGGGATAGGGAAGAAGATCCAATACCCACTGGTACTCAGTCAGCAGCCAGAGTAATGTGAAATGAAGGTCTTCATTGGTAGAGCAGAGTTCCACAGCACAATACCCACAATACAGACTCACAGACTGCCCTCTTTCTGGCAGTGTGAGGGGAAGGGTTGTGTCCCAAATGTGCTATGAAGTATATGCTGTCTGTCTCCTCAGCAGGACTAGAGGTCCCAGCTGCTGGACATTCTCTGATGAAATATAGCCACATAAGTCCCTCACAGTGGCAGCATGTTCAGTCTACTCTCAGATTCCTTCCACTCTTGTCACCCCTCCAATGTACGCAGTGATACCAGTCACAAACACATCATTCAGAAGTAAACGAGCCTGACAGTTATATCAAGGGCACCTTTTCCTCTTGGAGCTAACCTAGGAATAGCTGCACTTCATTATTCTTACTTGGAAATGAGTTCTCCTAATAACCCAAATAGCGCATTTGAAGTCCTACAGGAATTCAACCTACAACTACTGTTCTACTTGGATTGAGTGTTTTACAACATTTGACCTTCATTCCTGAGTATCAGTCAAAAGCAGTGTTACACAGTTACGAAATACCCCCATCCCTCCCCTGCTGTTTAGGCTAGATTAAGTGGTAGGGTCCATGCATAAACTCAGAATAATTTTTTGACATGTTTTGGATGTCAAAGAAGGTTCCTGCTTTGTGGTAGCCACAAGTGACATGTCTGTTACAGTAACTCCAGACTGCAATGCTGATACACAGCCCAAGGGAGTGTCCAGGAATACCATCATCTCCCAGGAGAAGACATGTTTTAGGACACAGTTCTACTGCATGGGGTCATGTCTGGTCTGCAGTGCTAAAGCTGATGCAGATCCCTAATTCCTGTCAAGTCAGAACCTCCAGCTCCAATATGATAATCTATTGCCATTGCTTGATATCCCCTTCATCCTGAGGGAATTAAAACTACTGCTTTTTGTATTGCAGAAAGAACTGGAGAAGCAGAGAAGGCTGGAGAAAGAGCAGCAGCTCCACAAAAAGGCTAGAGATCACTATGAGGAGGTCCTTCTCAGAAAGCTAGGAATAGTGCCATGGAAAAGGCTGAGGGAGCAAGCCAAGGAAAACCTAGTGGTAAGTGCTGAGGGTAAAGGAAATGACTGGTGCAATAGGAGGAAGGGAAAAAGTAGATGCAGCACTTAGCAGAAGCCTTAATAAGCTTTTAGGCCAGGTAGAGATGGAAAAAGCAAAATTCTCCCTGCATACCCTGCCTTATATTAATTTTTAAATCAGCCCATCTGACAATAATCATGAAAAGCCATTAAAAACCTGCAGGATGGCATCCTCATTTATAGCTGATTAAACAGGATTATACAGCAAAAAAAAATATTTAAAGTCATATGACATGAGCCTGCCAGTTTTCTTACTCCACAGCAAAGCTTATCAGTGAGATACTGCCAAGCAACTTTAGCTGCAGGAGTTAACCCCAACCTATCATCAGGGCTTTCACTCTCTGTGAAGTTCCTGGTACAGAGTTGGCCACTGCTAGTGGCAGGACACTACAGGTGATAATCCAACAATCTATTCTATCCTGGCCCTATCCTGAGTGCAGAACAGTGAGTGGCAGATTCTGAGACCTCAGTGCAGGAATGTTGCTAAAAAAACATTTCTGCACATGACTGAGTCAGCATCCCTTATCAGGGAGAGACCGATAACACTCAGCTGTATCCTGAAAATCCAGCCAGAGCCCCAGCTAAGTTGGAAAGCTTCCATTTAAGTCACTGGAACTGGAGCTACTCACAGTACTTGACCAAATGCACGCAGGCTTCCAGCTGGGAAGAAGTAGATGGATACAAGCTGTTCCGTATGTCCACCCTGCTGGTTGGCATTATGGACAGGCTTGGACTAAGCTGTTACAGGCCATGCCTCTGCCCCTTTCACAATCAGTTAAACTGAGCATCTCATTCAAAAGGGTATTCTCTACAAGTGATGCAGCAGTGGCCTGGTAGAGAGACTGCTTTTGTTCCTTATGCTGACCCCTCTTGATTGGATCCTCTAAGTTATTCCAGCTGTCAGAAATCTGGATTTGGGTGGCCCCGAAAAAGCTGAGATGATTTTCTAGTGCACTCAATTTTCTATGGCTTTATACTTAGGTAGTCACCAGTTCAGGTAACCAGCTGCTGTCTCTGCTGTCTTCACTCAAGGTGGCACAAAGGCACCACAGCTTGGGCCTGCAGAGGAAATGCCTCATGACTTGGCTGCAGGTTGCCCAGCAGAGTCTCAAGGAGAAGATGTCTCGGGCTGAGGACTTCTATTCCCATATGTTACTGAGATGGGGCTTCAGGAACTGGCTAAAGGTTGGCCTGCACCACAGTGGAGAAATGATACCAAGAGGGCTGGCTGCTGCCACACTTTCCTGTAACCACAGTGCCAATTCACTCACCTGTAGCACAACCTTTGCCAAGTTAATGCTATCTTCCCATTCCAGCAACATTATTCCCTTTTTCAAAGACCTTCTCTCAGCTTCTCACTCTCCATCACTGTCTTCCACACAGAATTTTCTCTTACACACTGCTCCTCTACCATCTACTGTCTCACCCTACTCCCTGTTGATTTTCCTCCACTCCTGTGCCCACCACCCTTCACTGTCACAGTCTCAGCACTGTTTTATTTATTGGGCCAGAGGTTGGGAGAGAAAAGAAGAAAAAAAGCCATTCTCACCTGTTTCTTTGTCCTCCTCCCCAGTACAAGGATTATCTCTCTGCTCAGGAGGAGAGAGCGAGTACCTTCCGCACAGTCTGCCTCATGAGGAAGTGCTTCTGGGCATGGTTTGATCATACCATGGAGGAAAAAAGGGCCTTATGGGAGAGGCTGAAGATTGCTGCTGAACACAGTAACAGGTGAGTGCATACCCTTACTAGCAGTTCTTTTTACTTTAGTTTAATATTCTCTGTAGATTATTTTAGGGGCTACTTTTTGACAGGTCACCTTGTCCCCAGGAACACACGGAACAGGTTCTGTACTGCTGGTGTTTTGCTTTTGTGATACGCACAGACAGCATCGGCAGAGGTTTATGCTAAGTTTCCATGCAGCTTGGAAAAGAAAGTGTAATGGCACCCTTCACAGGACTTCTAAATCTGGAAAAAAAAGAGAATACAGTGAAAGCCTAAGTACAGATAAGAAGCTGAAACTTTCTAAGCTGATTAGCAGATCTGGCCATGCGGCTTCCGCTAAAAGCTGCCTTAGGAAAATCTTTAAGTACAATTATAGCAAGCCAAATGATTGTGTAGGAATTATGTAGTACTTTTTTGTCCACAGCAGATAATTTAGTTCACAAATCCAAAGTTGATCAACTAGAAATCCTACTTAAGGAGTCTTTATATTTATGCCATCACCAGCCTGACTTGGCAGCAAAAACTAGAGCAGTCAGTTCTACCAATCATGATTGGAGCTGGACACACCCAGTCCACTCCTTGTGCCATAAAATGCATTCTAGTAGGAAGAAAAAACTATTGTCAAAGTTCAGCAGAGAACAGAAGTCTGTTCACCTGCCTCATCATGGAAGCATGGTAGCTGCATGCAGTCATGAATAGGCTGTGCCTGTGCACAGCCCCAACAGGATCTGCAGCACCTTAGAGGAAGAATAAAATTAAATTAATCTCTTATGTGGTAGAGCAAACCTGTTCTAGCTTGCTGTGTCAGTAAGGTCTGAGTAGTGCACAGTTTAGCATTAACAAGCCAGCAAACTGGAGGAACTAGGGGAAAGTCAGACCCAGGAAGAGACTGGATTCATTCTATATATGACCTCCTATTAGGAGCATAATCACCTGACATTCTTCTTTATCTCTTTCTTGACTTGCAAAAGGCAGTTCAGACCTTGCCATAACAAACTCTTCTTCAGACAGGACTGTGGTTCCCTATTGCTTGTATGGGAACCCAGGGCAAAGGCACCTTTGATGGGATGATTAAAATCAGGTAAGAATTGGAGCCCAATGAGCCCAGCTGCCTGCATTCCCAAGGGGTTGGTTTGGACCAAATGAGCCTGCATTTTTCCTGAAGAAACTTCTTTCAGAGGCCCTATTCATTCTTCAGAAAACCTCTTTCATCTTTAGAGTGCTAAGCAAACAACAGCTAATGAATCCTGTCAGAGAGAAGAGCAGAATTCTTGGTGGAGAGGAATAGAAAAGGGCAATATGTTATTCTTCCCCAGCATGATTGACATTTCAATGAAATGGTCTGCATGTAGATGTTTAACATGCGACAGCCCTGACTAACAGCAGAAAGGACAAATCTTCAAGATCTGAATTCCCCCTTCAAACAGAAGTTCTCTTTTGATTGCCACTTATGTCATGTACACTTCTGCATGTTGTCACTTTGTTCCTTGTGTCCCTAATTTCTTTCAGGAGAATTACACTTAAGGCATTCAAGGCATGGAGGCAGTACCCATTGCTGATGAAAAAGGAAAGAGAAAGAGAAGAAAGAAGAAACCAGCTACGCAGGAGAGTAGCTGAAATTCTCCCCAACTTCCAAACATGACAGAAGAGAGTCAGATGAGATGGGAAGGAGACAACAAGACCAGTTCAGTTCAGTGCTATCTCCCTGCTGACTGAAACAAGTCCAGGGAAAAGGCTTACAAAGTGCAGAGGATCTTAGAGCCAAAGGGAGCTCCCTGTGGTCACTGTTGTTGTAAACGAAGCAGAGCTGGAAGCTTATTGGACAGTTCCATCAATTCCATGATGCACTTCATGAACTTAGTCCTTTTAAGCCTCTGTAGGGGTGTCTTGGCTGGTGGCTATGAAGCCCAGATAACCAAATCTAGCATAGGGTGTCTTTGAGGCCAAGGCCATTTCCACATGCAGAGCTAGCTGCAGCAATGACATGAATCCTCCTCCATCCAAGGAAGCACAGAACTAAACTGCACCTCTTTTTGCCAAAGCAGTAATCTGGTGCATTTCTGTTGGCAGTACTATGTAGAGTGACAGCTTGTCCAGAGGACAGACAGACCTGGCTGTCAGCTGACCCCTAACTACTGCTGTGAACTTGGCCACCCAGAGCACAGTTTCTAGCTAACTGTGCCAGGAAAGTTTGGATGGGAGGGGGAAAGAGAAGAGTTTTTTTTATGCAAACCATATTTGCTAATGATCCAGATCATATAATTGGATATGGAAAGTCTAAAACCTGGGTTCTTTTGCAAGAGGCTGCCTTGTTTGCCCACTGGCCAGTTCATAAGCACAGTGCTTTGATTTTGGTACCAAGCAGTGGTCCCAACTTTATGAGCCTCAATTGTCATTTAAACACTTCCCAAGCTATTTAATATTTCAGGGTGTATTGTGCAAGTCTTGATCGAGTGTTTCACTTGATCCAGTACTTCAAAGAAAAAAGACAAAACTCCAAGAAAAAGGCAGATTGTAGGTTTTACAGAAGCTGCTGACATGATTAAAATGGAAGTTTCATACTACTGTTTAACCTTAACCTGCAGCATAATGCAGACAGGGTAATGCCATTCAGGTACACTATGTCTTTGTAACAACATAAGGCAGGAAGCTGGAATGATTTCCCTCTCACAGCAAGATAGGCAAAGCTTTCCAAAAGCATTTGGCAGTACGGGAAGTACTTGAGTAACACCAGAAAGACAACAGTTTACTGTTATCTTGTAACAGATCCTTAGTAAAACCCATATATGCACTGGAAGTTTCCAATAAACCCAAATCTGAAATTAATACAACTGAGCTGTTGGTGCACATTGTGTCAAGCCAACTGAATGGCACTGGACAAAAGGCCAGAGCCAGGGACCTAGACCAGCATTAAGTGCTGCAGACAAAGTGGCATAGGACAGGGTGGATGCTGAAGCACAGCAGCACATTCCAGAGCTTTAGCATCAGGAATTTGTCCATGTGGACACAGGGATGTGGCCAGAAAAAGGACCCTGCCCACAAAGCCAGGCTGTTGGTGCAGGTCTGAAGACAGCTGTCACTTGCAGGTACCTCCCACAGCCATCCTCTGCAACACCCAAACATTCCCCATCTCCCACAGGCGCAGTGCAGACCCGACCAGCAGCAGGTCAGACGGGCGCTTTCTCCAAGTGCAGGGAGCTGAAGGTGCCTGCATGGAGTGTGGGCGAGCTCAGACCATCTGGCTGCATTAAGAGGCAGATTGTGAGAGGAAGCACAAGCTGGGAGAGGCTGGATAACATGTGTTGCGGGGAAGAGCAGGGAGCGTTTTTTGCAGAGGACTGAGCCAAACAGCCAGGGAGGAGCAGAGCTGGGGCTGAGCTCCCGAAGTAATGCCCCAGTGCAGCCAGCAACCACACCTGGTGCTAACAGCAATCCGCTTGCTCTTGGGACATTCTTTCCTATTGGAAGTCTCTGCCATGTAGTGCCAATGAGCTCCTGGAACTCCTGAACCAGCCCTTATACTCCCATTTTTCTGCTGGAATTTTCCTCTCTAGCGGGGCTTGACAACACAGCAAGGAAGGCCAATGGCCCACCTTCCACCTGGATTTGTGTAAGGACAATAGTAACCCAGAGGACAAAAGGTAAGAGAGAGAAAGCATCTCCATCTGGAGAGAAGCAGCATTCCAGCCAGCCAGAGACAGGACATGCTGCAGCTGTAAGGGGAGGAACAGGCATTTTTAACAGCAGAGTGGATGTGCCCACATGCAGCCTGGAATTGACCCTAGTAACAGGCTGGGCATGTATTGAATTTACATCTTGCACAGCTAAAAAGGTGCCCCAAACCACTGGCTACTCAGGGGTGTATCCAGTTTACTAAACTGCAGATTCTTTCCCTAGCAATGCACATTTTGTCCTCAAAGCCCACAGCTCCTACTCATCTCAGTGCCCACTCACCATGAATGAAAATCATGCTGCTTATGTGGGGCTTTGTTGCCTCCAAAGAACTTGAAGTACAGTCAACACTTTGGAAACTGTCCTTTGTTTCCAATACTCTTACCTTCCAGGGTTTCCTTCTATTCCTAGTAGCTTTGAAAAGTTCTCCTGACAAGATGCTCTTTGGTTGGACAGTTGCAGCAGCAAGGAGCCAAAAGAAGATCCAGGAGCTGTGCTTTGACAGCCCTGGCCTACTGCCAGTGCAAGCATGGAGCTGAAGCCTCTGCTAGATCTGGCTGAGGGACAGGGAAGATGTTCAGGGATCAGGCAAATTCATACTGAACATGGTCTAAATCAAAAGGGACATGAGAAGCCCCTTGACTTCCCTACTGATGCTGACATTTGGCTGAAACAACTCATACCTCCTTGGCAGAAGCAAGGCCGTGCCAGATGATGCACAGGATACCCCTAAAATCCCTGGCACAATGCTGGTGTTTTGCAAATTGAGGCTCCCACAGGAGAGTGACATGAGAGCTTGTCAGACCAAGGAAACAGCTTCAGCTTGCAGTTGTGCCAGAGCATTCCTCCTGCTCCAACACTTGGCTAGATGCAGATGTCAGTGCCTTAATGCTGGTCATCAGCCCACACTCACAGCTCAGGCACACTCCTGCCTGTCAGCTCCTTGCTTTTCTTAGCAAGAGAGGGAGGTGGCTGCACAGCCAGGCTTTCGTTCTCTTGCACAGGGGTGGGGGGAGGACTTTTACTGCAGTGCAACAGCAAATACAGAACCTTGAAGTGATTGCAAGTTCCCCATCCTCTAGCAAGACCCCTGCCCCTACAGCATTTTAACATGGTTTCCCAAAAACCTTAACCACAGAAATACCATCTTCTCATTAAATCTGTACACCAGTCTTCCAAGTTCCACTACTTCCAAGTTCCCCAGGCCCTGCACAAACTGGATCTGAAAGGGTGCCTGAAATATTAAACAATTTCCTCTCCTCCCCCCAGGCAGGGAGGAACAATAGTTAGCCTGGGAGGGGTCCATGGACCACTGCAGTGTGATCCACAGCCCACATATTTGCAAACCTGTTATCCATTACAGGCACCTGCCCCAGCATTGGACCTTGGCCTTCCCAGCACAGGAGCTGCCATTCCAGGCATGGCCCTGCTCTGCAGGGCCAGCACAGCAAGCCACAACAGGGGAAAAAAATAAAAGCTAGGGGGAGACAAGTTTCTTGTGTCCCCGTCAACAGCACTGGAGTTAAAGCTAGTCATGCTTGGGTGTCCAAGTCTGACAACCTTCTGCAAACACTAGTCTCATCCAACTGAAACCCTACTGGAAGGTCCTTGCTGTCAGCAGTGCAAAGTTATCTTCAAACGAACAGCTGAACAGCAGACAGAAGTACCACAGCAAATCAAAGGTGAGCTCTGGAACAATCAAAGGTACCTGTGAGTCTACTCATTAAAAGTTATCTTGACTTTCAGCAGCAGTCCCAAGATACCAACAGAATTAAAGGTTACATCTCTTCCCACTATCTACAAGGAGAATATCCTATATAATTGCCAAATATGGCTTAGAAAAGAGTTTAAAGCAAGAGATTGTTCCTTTTTGGGGTTCTGGGTGTATTATGTGGGCAGGTGTCAGAGGGAAAGCAAGACACAGGATAAAAAGGCCTGGAACCTGCTCAGATACTGATAATGCATTGCTCATAGGATTAACTGCTACCATTCAAATTCCTACCATGAGGGAATGTCTCTAGGATGCTGAGAACTGCCAGCAGGTCTCTCATCTCACCACCAACAAACCCAAAGGTCAACCTTTGCAGAACTGGACGAACATTTGTTTCCCAAGTTTTCCTTAACCTTTTGCTCCCTTATTACCCAGTCCAGCTCTCAGCTGAATAGCCATGAGATAGTGGCAGCTTTTGATCTTTCAGCTTGCCTGCATGTGTCGGCATAAATCAACAGGCCACTCCACAGATCATTTCCATTAATTTATTTTGATTCATTTGATACCCATTTGGAAACACTGAACATGATGCAAAATGGACATAAACATACACACATCAGTCTCTTCAAAAAAGCTCACAAATGTTTCACAAAATTTCTTCCTAAAGCTCAGGTTTAAAAAAAAATTCTTTCCACTTTCTTCTAGAGCCCATCACTCTTTACATTATCAGTAGAGGAATTCCATAAAGACAAGATCTTGGGAGGCTGAATTCCCACATTTCACAAAGAAGCTCACCTGTCTGCAAACAGATTTTTGCTGCAGGATCCTCCTGGTAGTGGCAAAAAAAAATCCTAGGTAACTGTAGAACTTTTCACTGAAAGGAATACAGGAAAACACATCCATAATCACACACGCTTCCTGCCCTAATGAGGCAATATACATTCATATAGGAGGAAAAAACCAAGCACATGATTAAGACATTAGGCAGTGAGGCAGTATCCATTTTATATTCAGAAGAAATTTTACAGCAAATGGTTTCATTAAGACACTTGAAAGCAACCTACTTTGAAGGGAAAAAAAAGCACCATCATAGCATGAAGGCTGAAATGTGATTAGGAGTCACAAGCAGCACCAGCTCAGGCTCACCAGTGACTTTTGTCATTTGAGGACAAGTTAAATGGAGAAACAGTCAACATGGGGACCTGTGACTTGCCTACAAAAAAGCACAATGCAGGAAGACACAGTTAAAGAGTGCCAAGCCACCATTTACAGGATGTATCTAATGATGCACTGTTCCTACTACAGACACCAAACAGTGGGGTGATGGCACTTGGACACGGAGGGTGTAACATTACAACACCAGCAAAACCAGAATCCTGGGCCCCTAAGAGCTGCCTGGTCTGCAGAAGTCCACACTATTTGTGAAACAACAAATGCCTCTTAAAAGGTGATGGGTAAAGCAAGATAAACTAACTTTTAAAGTCTGGGTGGAAAAACATCAGAGCTGGCTATTACCAAAATCCTTCCCTCCTCTTGGTCAGCTTTAGGTCCTCTCTTCACACACAGGGAAAATGATCAAGAGCCAGCAGGGTACTGTTTTCTGCACTGCCAGGCATACAGCTTACAGGTGAGACACTGGTCCTTGCCTGAAGGCCACACACAACCCACAAGTCCCCTGTCAAATGCAGGCTGCTCCCACTGCTCCAACCCCCAGGCAGCATGGATCTAGGCAGCTACTAACACAGGGAGCCCAAGGACTGACTCTGACTGTCTGTATGCCTAGATTTTAACATTTTTCTACCAGCATGGTCAGTACCAAGCTCAGCAGGAAATTACTCAGAGAATAAACTGTTCCTGAGCACGCCAGATCACAACACTTTGCCCTTGCAATAACTGGAAAGGAAGCATTACCCTCCAAGGGTTTCCTGCTAATTCTCGGGGATGTTAAAAGGAGAGTTCCCACGTATGCATCTGAAGGGATTGAAACTCTTCCGCCCATTTAGATGCCTTTAAAATATCCCATTACTTTATGCTTCTCATCTCCCAATGCGTTCACAAAGCAAATCCTATCAGGAAGAAGAGGTAAACCAATGCCATGCCGTTAAAGAAACAGTCACCATTACTATACAGATTATAGCCACCTGAACCTCCTATTCACTGAGGAAACAGCACTGCATTTTCCTCCTAGAAAAAAACTCCATCCTTGCAATCTTTTAGTGCCCTGGTTTCAGTTCCCCTGGAGCCAATGCAAAAAATGAAATTTACTTTAGCACTTTGTCCCCACTCTGCTGGAGCATGTTTGACCAAGGTATGGAATGGTTACATTAATCTCAGGTCCTTCGTTCCTATCTGCAGTCCAAATTCCACGCTGCCTGGGAGAACAGAGAGAGTCTCAGTGTCAGCAGTTCAGATGAAACCTCCCACTCACTAAGAGACAAGGGACAAGGCTACAGTGACAGACAGGCTGCAAAGGTGAAACCAATCTCTGCCTGTGGGAGTAAGTGAGCGCCACAGGGTTAGCACTGCCAGGGAAGCACCCTGTGATCTGCCCTGCTTTCTCCCAACCAGGAGTAGCAGGACTCAGAGAAATCACTTATCTCAAACCTGCAAAAGCTCCCAGAGCTTGTTCAGCCTGTGGGTGCATTGATTGATTCCTGTGCATGCAGCACACAGGGACGGACAAATTGGCTGTCTCCACTGCAGGGGTTCGTTTAGCACAGAAGGTCCTTCTGCCTTTATATTCCTCAGTGCCAGCAGGGTAAGATCTAAGAAGATCCTCCTAGACCACAGCATTCTTATCTCCAGGTTGCCAAGCTTGACATCATCTCAGCAGACATCAGAATATACATATGTGCCATCGAAACATTTACAGACAACTCAAGTGGAAGCAACTTTGTTTCAATTTGAACTCCTAGGATCAGGCTTCAAGCTCCAAACAGAAGGTCATAAAGGAACACTTTGCAGTCCAGCTGCATACTTTTTTATTCACATTAGAGTCAAGAAAGCAGTCAGAACTTTCTGCTGTGCTTGGTTAGAGGTAGGAAGCAAAAGAGCTGTCCCTTTACCTCCTTATAAAGAACTGCTTTACTGGATGAAAAGGGGAAAGAAATAAGGGAAATTCAGTAACTGTATAGCCACATTCCAAATGCAGCTGCTCCTTAATTATCTGCTGGTTATAAAATGTGCCACTTGAGGAAACCAAACAGTGCAAAAAGCAACACAATCTTAACCTTAAAATGGGACATATCATGAGGAGCACTCAAAAATATGGCAGGGATCCCAACGGGCAGCCCCTGCTTTCTTTTGGCATCATGCACCATCCATTTATTCTTCAAACTACTGCACAGCAGCACAGTGAATGTGCATCACTTACCCAACATCCCCCAGCTGCCTGCCATGCCCATGCACTCAGGGGCAGGCATGACCCACGCACACGTCTGAAAACACCACAGCTAGGAACAAATAACTCCGCTTTTGCAACTTAGGCCCAACCTGAAATTCTTGTGCCACAGTCCCCAGCTCTTCCAGCCAGACCTCTCCTATTACTGCAGGGCCAACGGCATACATAAAGGGCTTAAACCAAAAAGCCACAAAAAAAACCCACCCATGAAATCCAGAAACCACTGCCACCAAAACCTTGTTATTTTGGCTGAAGTTCGAGTCCAGGCCATAATACAGTTGCAGGCTGATGAGGAAAAGATGGCACTCTTGCAGAGCATATTTTAACAGGTTCATTTACCTGCCAGTAGGGGTCATCTATCCCAAAAACAAACACCTCCAACATATCCTCCATCTCTTCCTATGTACCTTAGGGTTGATCTGTTCCTTGGCTTCTTAGCTTGAGAAATCAGATCTATAGTCAGGCAGCTCCACAGTAACCGGGCTGAGAGAAGACAAGATCACTGTGCTGACAGCAATACAACCAAGATGCTACCTACCAAACATGCTGCTAGCAGAATTGCCTACTCTCCCACAGACTCCCTTCTCCCTATAGACATAGGATGAAGGTAAAGCTACAGTAATACCAGACAGACAGCACTCTAGTTTTGCCCTCAAAGTTCACTGTCACATGTTGCTTCAAAACTCCTTACTTGGTGTATTTACCTGCTGTCACATGTCACAACCCATAATCAGAGCAGAAACACTTTGAAGGAGATGAGCAAAGCCTTCAAACCAATACAGACCCAGCTTGCAGAAAGAACAACAGGATCTCTTTTCACTCATTTAGACAGACACGGATGGAATAATAACTTTAGGGGTCAAGAGGTGAAGGGATTGTACAAAGTCCTACAGGAATGTAGCTCACAAAGGCACTTAATAGAAGCATGTACACAGCTGGATGGAATCAGAGATTGTAAAAATAAATAAATAAATGCACCAGAGAGGAGAGCACTGCCCAGTGACTGCCTAGACAGTCTCTTCTAGCCAAAGAGCCCAGTTTCTGCAGGGCTCCATCTGTTAGTGTGTCCAAAGTTCACTCTTCTGACATCTCCAAAATGGCACACAGAGGTACAAATCCAGGGATTCCTTAACCTTTGCAGGAACCAGTGCACTCTCTGAAGCCCAGCAGCAGGTTCCTCCTGATGCCAGTATTAACATCTAAGGGAAACTCAAGTTCTCAAAACCTTGTGCTCTTCTTGCTGTTTCCCATGGTGAAAAAAGGCAGCAGGCTCCTCCTCTCCCCACCTGCACATATGGCTTACTGCTTTCTGCATCCTATTGCTGGCTGACAGCATGTGAAGAACCATTCCACCGGGGAAAACATCTCCAGTTGTCAGTGAGGGGATAGCCCACATAATGACCACGAGGAAAGGTTGTGTGAGGAGGAGTCCTGGTGGGAGGGGCTGCTCCCCTGCTAAACAAAGTCAGTGAGCCATGACAGAACACCATCTGCAGAACGAGGGGTATCACACGATGTCCTCGGCAGAGCGCTGTGGAGGAGAAGCCCCCAGGCTCAGGAAGTGGCCCCAGTTGCACAGGAGTCCCCTGTTATACTGGCCAGTGTCTATCACTAACCCACCCAGCAGCCTGCGCCCAGTGTTGTCCCGCAGAGCCAGCCGAGCTTCCCTCTCAGTCACGTTGTAGCTGATGTTCAACAGCTGGATAAGGAGGATGTATCCCATGCCAGCTGTTACAATGGCACAGTACCACACACAGGTGAACGACAGAGCAGAGCTGGCAGCAGGGAAAAAGATGGGAAGGAAGCCATTTAGTACAGGAGCAGCTGCTTTAAAGTGACTTTCCCTGGTAATCACTATCCTTTCAAATCCCTGTCTACATCTGCCACAGTGATCTCACTTTGCTGCTTTCATCAGATAATCCTTAAAGGCTTTCTCAAAATTAAAGCTTCAGGGTTTACTTAATGAGAGCTTTTACTGCTAGCAGAGCTACTCTTACACATTGCTGTCACAGAACCTAGCTCTTTACTCTTCGTGTTGTAATGGTGCTCAGGCCTTACTTAAGGACCCCAGGATGCTCTCACTCTACAGGTCATGAGATGGAGTAGAGGAAGGAAGAGTCACTTGAGTACTATCAGTACTCTGCCCATCTGTGGTAGTGCTGGTCTCTGAACTCATGTGCAATAGCTCCCACCACCTTCCCTGCCAGACAGAGCATGTTCTAGGCAGATAGCTTGGAGGACATTCACTAGATAAATAGTAAGGAATGAGAGGGAGAGAGAGCATGTGGATTCCAAGCTGTCAGACCATTACATGCATTGGGATGGGGCATACATATCTAAAAGTACATCTATACATAACACAATAAATACTTCAAATCCTAGCTCCTTCAACTTTTTGCACATAAATAGTGAGCTCTCTCCAAGTCTCAGGCTGCCCACCTTGGCAAAAGCAGAAACACATCTTTGCTTTCCAGAGTTTTTTAGGGAACACTTTGTGATCAGGTCTGACAACCAGCAGAATGACGAACAGGAGCTAAGCTGCCTGAGCAAGCCTGCTCCCACTGCAGCTCTCGCAGGCAGACATCTCACCTGTAGTCAGAATAGGCCCCAGGGCAGTAGAACAATGCCACAAACAGACTTCGGCCCCTACAGATGGTGTGCAGGGTCAAGGTAATCCCATACACAGAGGTGAGCATGAAGAAGGAGAGTGCAAGGATGAAAGCTTGATGGTTCTGCTCCCCTACGCAGCTGTTAATCCTCCAAAAGGAAAGAAAAGATTACTTTGCTTAAAAAAGGAAAAGAAACAGTGTTCTATTTCTTCTTCCTCCCCCAGCTGTCAGAGAACCTGATTTCCAAGGTACTTGCAGTCGACACAGGCTGAGAACTTTGAAAAATGTTCAGGGAAACTTGATAACTTTATACAGAAAGGTTACAAACACAAGACAATAGACCTGTAGGCTAACAGCGGCAGACTGTTTGCATCAAATTTTTAGCAGGGGTAGTATCCTTTGCTGAGACACATTACACCCTACTGCCCCCTAGGCTCCAGCACCACAGGAGTCCCTTGCCTCAGGAGAGCGCTAATGCAACTTAACTGCAGGATTATTAGCGCTCTACAGACCAAGTCTAAAGCAAAAAATCAAATCCAAGAAAACCCACAGCAAAAACAATCCCAAACTGATGAAAAACAGTAGAGAAGTAAAAGCAATTCTGAAGTATGCTGTAGAAGCTATCAGCTCAACCCACTTCGCATAAACAGTTATTCTAACTGTTCTTTTAAAGGGTAAATACAAAGCTTTCTGTATTTAAAGAGTGTCATAAGGTCTTGCACATAGCAAAAGCAACTCTATTTGTCAGGGACTGTAAAAAAAGCAGCTTACTTTAAAAAGGAGGGAACTCAGAGAGAGAACACAGGGAGCCTCAGCCGTGCAAAACCTACCAGACACAGTGATGGTCCAGCCTCCTCACACACCTGCCACAAAGCCGGCAGTGCCCTGCTCGGGCTGGCCTGACCAGCTGGCATTTAGTGCACCAGTCCTTTTTCACACCTGCTGGCTGCTCAGCTGACATCCTGCAATAACCTTTAGCCTCCCCATTCACAGCACGACTGCTGGCAGCACCTGAGATGCCATGGAGCCCGCTGGAGCTCCCTCTAATACTCTTGTGCAAACCCTGGTGCGATGGCTTCTCGTTGCCTGCTGGGATGGGAAGGTAGCCAGGGTCCTTCTTGGCTCGAGACAGGGCTGCAAGCATAAGAATTAACCCGCACGTGAGAGTGACCACTTGGGAATGCTCCACGTGGCCCCGGGGAACCACCTCCCGGAGAAACACATAGTACATATATCCCAAGGAGAAGAGCCCCAGGCTCAAGAAGAACAGAGTCCGTTCCTTCCTCCGGTGGGTGAGGTAGTAATACCACAGCACCACAACGGGCAGGGACGTCAGGATGATGAGCCCCAGCAGGAAGTGCAGGGCGGCAACGTGGAGGAAGACAGGCAGCAGGACGAGCGGCGGCACGAGGCTGACATTGATCTTCACGGCCCCCGAGAACCAGGGGACCCGCAGCCGGTCCGCGATGGTGTCGGCGATCCTCTCCAGCGTTCCCGGGGGCAGGGATTTGCACGTCAGCCACCTGCGAGCGCGGGGAGCACAGCGCCGGCTGGCACCGGGACAGCCGCACTCCCGCCCCCTGCCCCGTCCCGCTCCCACCGCCTCCCCTCTCCCTCTCTCCCGACAAATTTCCCGGGAAGCGGGGCGCGGCTCCCCCGCCCTCAGGGCGGCAGCCCCGCGGGGACGCCGCCGCCGGGAGGGTGTCCCGCAGTCGGCGACCCCCGGGGGTCGCGGAGCCGGTACCTGTCGCAGCCGTCGTCCAGCTCCTCGCAGTCGCAGCAGCACGCCGCCAGGTGGTTGCGCCGGCCGCGCCGGTCCACGTACTCGCAGCAGCAGAGGGGCTCCTCCATCGCCGCCGCCCGCCCCGCCCCGTCCCGTCCCTCCCGCGGGGCCGGGAGCGGCTCCCGCCGGCGCCGCCGCCTCAGGTGCCCCGCGCGCGCCACCGCCCCCGCCCCGCGGCCCCGCCCCCGCCGCAGCGCCCGCCCGCCATTGGCCGCGCGCGCCCCGAGGTGTGCGGGGGGCGGCGCCCCCGCCCGGACCGTCCACCTGACGGCGGCGCGCGCCAATGGGCGCGCGGGGGGCGGCGCCGCCGTCACGCGGGGGCACCTGCCTTAAAGGGACAGCGCAACAGGTGGCGGCCGGGGGGGGGGGGGGGGGGGGGCCGGCGCCGCGGGCCCGGGACCGGGAAAAGCTGCCCCCCGCACGCCTCCACACCGACCCTGCACCCCCCTCCCCACCCCAACACCTGTGTCTGCACCACTGCCCCACAGGCTGTGCACCGCCCGAGCCAGCGCTGCCCTCCTAGTACAGCCCGAACTCGAGGGAGGGAGCCCTTGCATTTTCTGGGATTTTCTTTCTGTATTCATCTTCTTTCCCTCAACCTGCTTGGAAAACGCTTGAAGCACACGAAAGGGAGTTTCATCATCAGTGGGCACACCACGCTGAAGCACAGCCCTCGATAGAGGGAAAACACCGAGGGCTGAAATTTCTCTGGGAGAGCTGGAAACATATGGCAGAAGGCAGCCTGCCAAAGCTTGCAGTATGCAAGAGATCTCAAACCCTTTCCTGTTAATTAATCTTAGGCATTTCCATCGTTAAGATGGTGACTTCTTTCACAAGGTCCCCATGGCTAAAAAAAGCCTATGAAGATCCTGTGGCTGTGAATCCACTAACATTCTTTTTTCTCCAAAACACTCTTCACTGATGGTCATTTTCCTATGTTGACATAAAAAGCTGCAATTTCATAAGAGACAAGCCCAGTTCTCCACCAAGGGTGTTTTTCCCCTCTGAAATGTTCAGATCCATTCAGCAGCAGTACAACTGCCCTCACTCACTCACCCTGGGATGGATCCAAGAGCTCTGCACTGTTTGGAATTGAGACTCCCCAGGGAAGAAGGCTGGCAGAGAGACAAGACTGCCAAGCTATGGCAACGCAGAACCCGACTTACTTCTTCCACAAACCTTTTATTCTGTGCAACAGTAAAGAGTCCAGAGGAGACAGTTACAGTCCCTACCCCACAAGTCCTCACACACACACATCTGTTCTTCCAGCATCTTGAATGAAAAGCTGATGTGGCTATTAACTCTCAGTCTTGCTGCTCTGTGTCCTGTTCAAGTGGTCAAAGCTTCTTTGGAGCATGGAAAGGGAAGTCTTCAGCTGTGAAGATACAATCCACCCCCCCACCAATTACTTAAGTCAGTCTCCTGCATGGGTGAGATATCAGGAAAATAAAGTCTCCCTCCTCATTTTCTTTTAAAGATTTCATGTGATTTCCTCCTCCCTGTTTCCATAAACAGCTTACTGTGCTCTCCTAACAGCTACACTCTGTAGAGTTTATAAATACTAACAGTCCAGGACGATAAAGTCTTAACACCTCACCAGACAACAGCACAGAAGATAAACCACTCCACTCATTTTTAGTCACAGATAATGTTCAGTGCAAATACTCCAAGGAACATGGCAGCACAACATGAATTTTCTTTTACTACCTGGCCCTCCTAGTGCATTTTGGTGCACAAAACATGTTTAGGTTATTGACAACCCTCAGAAAACATAAGGTAGCAAGCATTAAGATGCGTCAGGACTTCCAGACAAAAAGTGTTATTCTGGATGAAAAAGGTGGCTAAATTCTCACTTTTCTTTTTTTACACTGTGTGTTCAAAAAGCACTTAACACTTCAGAATTAGGAATTGTTTGAATAGTAAGCAGAGAAAATAAAAATGGCATGAAAACCAGAAAATTTCATCTCTAAAGTGAAACTGCCAGCACTTAGGCTTTTTCAAGTTGTGATCAAAGTGGTTAATTATCAGATTAATAGCAGTTGTGCAAGCAGAGACACCTCTAAATGAGGAGTGTAAGAAATGGCTTCTTTTTCTAACCTCCTTTAGCAGAGAAAATTGACATGGGTACTTTCATGGAAGAACAAAGAGCAAACAATAGAGAAAGCTACATGTGAACTCCCCTTTCAGCTTTCCTAAACTAATAATTTATTCCATCGCATTTCAAGATATAATAAATGAAGTTAAAATCAGAACATTCCTGAATAGTAAGTAAAAACTAAAGCATGAATTTACTGTCCTTCAGGTACTGAGTTGAAATTTCAGTCTAGGGATTATAAGGATTTAACAGTCATGGACTTCATGATCAGAGAGACACAACAATATTCAACTTTTTTTTTTTGTCTGTAGTATACAAGAGCCTGAAATTTTAAGTTACTGTGAAGGAGGATTATATTCTGTGGAGCCTCTCAGAAACATATGTAGAAATTATTTATTTTACATTGGAGATTAGGTGGCCCCTTGATATCAATGCTACATGAAGCTCTTGCCAGTATCTAGAGGAGCAGTGGGGAACAAATGCCAGGATAAACCTGAATGAAGAAATTCCATAATAAGATGGGAAAACACTTCACAAACCTTAATCTGAGTGTTCTTGGAATCTGTTTTGAAATACTCCAGTCTTTGCTTTGTCATGATTCAGAACTGCATTAACACATCTCTTAAGCACTTGACAAGTTTAAGAAAATTGACATGGGTACTTAAATCTTAGTCAAATAAAAAACTCAAACCAACAAAAAACAAAACAAAACAAACCCACCCACAAACAAACAAACAAACCCAAACAAAAACCAACCAATCAACCAAAAAAAAAACCAAACCCAACCCTCCAAGAAACAAATTCAAAACCAAAGCGAGCTGAAACATCAGAAACATAAGCACTGCCTGTTAACTAAACTCAAGCCTGGGGCAAAACAGATCAAGAAAACTTTATCTAGCACCGGACCACATCAAGCTATGATAATACAAGGGATAAAAGATGTACAAGAACATCACCAGAATGTACAAGAACAAACATCACCAGGAAAGATTTTCAGACCTACCTGCTCAAGAATTTCAATTGAGTCTCTTAAAACTCCCTTCACATGTTTAACCTGTTCCTTATCATATTGAGGTATCTCCTCTTTTGATACAATTTCTGGGGATATGCTGAAAAAGATTGAGATTACATCAGAAACATGGAACATGCACCCCAATGCCTTTTTAAAAGCAACTGTTCTCTGCCACCATTGCTCTGCCATTGCTGAGAACATCCTCTTACAAAAGCCACATGCAAAGCTGCCTGCAGTTGAATTCCAATACCTGTTTGCTTGAAGCTAGTACCTCAGACCTTTACAGGCAACAGCCACCAAGAAAAAACTGTGCTCACATTATGTTTACACTGTAAGGTCCACACTTCAGGAAGCATGATCCTTCTTAAGAATAAAATCACTCTAACCAGTTCTGTCACTATGGGAGGTCCCCACATCCCTTCCAAACTCAAAATCAGGGTATGTTTTTTAACTTTTTTCTTGATACTGTATTCAAGAGGAAGCAATATCTTTCTGTGCCTGAGTACAAAAGGCACCTAACATGGAAGTTTGTGAAGGAGAGGAGATTTAGGAGACTCACAGAGAGAAGCTAAAAAGCTAAATGAATCTTTAACATTCCATTTGAGAACATGCTGGTTCACACAGGATGAACACTTCAGTTCTGTGATCAGCACTATGATATTCACAGAAGATGAGTCACAGCAGGCTGATAAATGCAAACTAAGGTTAACATTTCTCCCAAAACAGCTTGTCAAAGAAGAAATTTATTACTGCAAGATGCAGTCAGACATGTCCCTGGATTTCAGCATAGACCACAGAAGTACAGCAAGCCGCAGCCACTTCTGAAAACTTACCACTCAATTTCACTGTTTATAATTTATTTTTTAGATCAGATTCTCACATAAGCTGAAGAAGAAAGCAAGCAAAGATTGTGAACTCACTTCAAAGAGCTTTCCTCCTGAAGCTGGACATGATAAAGGGACTGAGCTGCATGCTCTATCTTTGAGAGTTTGAGGAACAGTGTTATATTCAGCAAGACCAAGAGCAGCAAACTGTAGATAGAGGAGAACAAAAATCAATTTTTCAACAATTTCAGTTGCAATGCTACAAATACGAGATCATGGCTAAAGACAGCTAAGGAAACAGAATCCTCCCAGCCTCCTGGGAGAAAAAAGGTGTGGGGCAGCACTATACTGAAAATTAGTACCCATCTGAACAATTCCTAGCAGTTACCATTAAACTAGGTAATAACAAAAAATAACAACAGTATCTCTTCTTGGAACTTTTAAAATTAGGAATGAGTAGATTCTAGACTTTATTTTTTAATAGTATCAGACCTAAGTAAACCTGTAAGGTAGACTAAGTTTGACAAGTCAGCATTTTCATCCCACATGTCATTTCCAAGTCAATCCATTCCTCTTTTATACCCCCATGTTCCACTCAAATTAGTTTATCATGCTACATGCAGTCTTAACATGAAAATGAGGAACAAATACAGATAAAAACCAAGATGAGCTTGAGTCAAGCAACACTTTAATGCAAGTGAGTACTTACAAGACACTCATTACTACAATGATGGTGGTGGTCCTACTTACTGCATCTCTTTTCCTTCCTATAGGGCATGGAAGAGAAGGAGGTTAAAAAGTACTAAAGAATATTCCTAAAGGATGTCTGCAGATAGATACATGTCAGTGCCCAGCACTTCACACAGAATAGCCCAACAACTTCTAATGGGAAAAAAATCAGGTCATGTAGGTGCATAGGACCACCTCCAACATTCACCAAGGCATTTTTGCAATCATCTCTGAGAAGCTGGCTGAACAGTTAGGCTCTTCCATCAGAATTCCCCTTACCCACTTGTGCTGGGGAGAACACAATACTGGGGCATGGGAGAACACAATACTTCAGCCTTCTCAGGAATTGCCTGAGAAGGCTGAAGTCCATCCATTACTAACACACAAATGTGCTGCTGGTCACGCACAGCAGAGACAGGGTGCAAAGTGGCTCTCTCCTGCTTGTGCTCCTGCTCATGTTCATCTTTCTGACAATCTGTCAGTCACATTGTCCTGTAACTTGTCCCATCCTTACTGGCTTGGTTTATCTATTGTCCCATAACAGCCCTTCGGGAGGCCACCTGCTATTCTGCAGGCATCAGGGATCAGACACTGAGGGACAGAGTGTGCCTGTTCTCTCCAAACCAAGCACCTAGCACTGTGGGCACACTTATCTTTAAATAGAATTGATTTTGCACACCCTGCCCTGCACAACAGACATACATAAAAGCTGTAATGCACACAGAGGCACACTCATCTGAAAAGGTGGAGCAACAATAGCAAAATTAAGTAATTAGGAAGCAATTTCACATAGGTAAAGAGTCCTTTACACATGCTGTTGATCCAAATATTCTCTCAGTGCTATCTATACTCAGCGTTGTCTCCCTCTTTAGGGAAGTGTACTTGCTCCTACCTCACTGTTTACAATTCAATTTCCGTCATGGAATCCACCATTCCCTGGTGCAAACTAGTGCACAGATGTTCCTCATCTCCCTAGCTGAAACTAATGTTGTATATGCTGGTGGCCAAGTCTGTCATGCCTAAGGGCAGTAGAACTGCAAGAAATGCTTCAGTGACCCAGAAATTACAGAAGCATATGGGAAACAGAATTCGTAACATTAAAAATCAATAGCCAAAACTGAGATGACAGGGCCAAGAGGCAAGTGGCAAAGTTCAATCAATTCATCACCTGTGTGTGTAGTTATTTGAAGAAAAAAATAATTTTTTCAGAAACTTTACATGGATCAGGTTTTATTTTCCCTGATCCAATCTCATTTTCAAACCTTTGCAGATACAGAGCAGTATTTAAGATTTTGGTTGATTTTTGTTTGTTTTGAAACTGAAGGTGATATTAGCCTTAATTTCACGAGATACTTATGATAAAAATGATCACACATGCTCCAAATATACTTTATGCAAGCTTGAAGAAGCCTGAACTTGTTAAAGCATTTGCTATCACAGAAAAGAGCAATACATTCACAAATGCTATTCTTGTATTATTTTAAGAGTTATGCTTTCTTGAACATACCTTTTGGAAAACACTTGATGTATAAAAATTCCTACCTATTAAGCTGCCCTGGGACTCTACTCCCATGTCACCAGAGGAATGCTGGGAAGAGCGTTTGGGAAGTGATTCTGCCAAACCCCGGTGTAAAGTGCGTCGCCTTCGTCTCAGAGCAAGTAATTTCCCAGAGTCTTCTATGGACTGATTAATTGCATATTCCTCCATTAGGAGATCTGATTCTGCAGTGGAAAAAAATAAGGTTACCAAAGTGTCAAAAAGAAAGCTGAAGACAAATTGTGAGATATGCAAGGTGGCAGCAAGAGGAACAAGCACACCTTCCAATACATGAACTTAAAGCAGGTAACTGGCGAACTACACCCTGACCTCCACCCCTGTTCTATTTTCTAGAGGGCACTTGGAACATTCTGCAGAAGTGGTGCACACTCAGCCCCAGGGAGGATTGTTCAATGCTATTCCAGACAGCAGCTGGAAGAGCACTGCAAGACACTGTTAGACTGAGGCTTGAAATTGTGTTAGACTGTGAACCTGCAGCAGTGGCTGGCCAGGCTGTGAACAGACATCCATGGAGCTTGCCAAGTGCCACTGCTTCTCTTCTCAAAGGCACAGTCAAGGAAATTCTTAGAGATAAACATATCCAGCTGAGAATAACAGCTTTCCTGCTGCTCCTCTTGTTTCCTTCTGAAAGCCATTACGGCCAGGTATACAAGAGCCCCTTGTTAGCCACAAGGCTTCTTTCATACTCTGAAACTGGCAGATACACTGATGACAGGAAGTTCTGTCTTTAAGACTGCTTGGTGTTGCCTTTTTTTCAAGCCATTCTTTGAGGAGCCAGGCTTGACAGACAAAAAAAAGTACATAGCAAAGGTAGCTCCTTACTCCAGTACAAAGAAGAAAATGCCTCACCAAGTTGTTTGAAGTTTTCCTGTATTCCTCCCCAGGTATTCTTCTCAATTACAGACTTGACAAGGCCCCAAGGCTGTTTTTTGTACTTCACTTCTGCAGAAACCCTAGAAAACAGAATGCAATAATGGAAAAGTGCTCTTCTAGGCGGCACAGTGATAGCAGAAATCTCTTATCAGAAGCAGCCTCCAGCTTGTGTCTACAATCTGCAATACCAACTGGAACTGCCATCGCTCTCCAGCTGGGCAGCACTTTCATTAAAAAAATGCAAGAGACAGACAGTAGCAAAGACAACATCTCTAGCTAAAGTGTCAAAATCTAAATGTCCAAATTATGGGAAACATTTTGGAATGTTTTCCTTCAGGCTCAGACTACCAGATGATTTCTATCCTCTGAAGCATTCTCATTTTAACACATATTTAAAATAGGATTCAGGCTTCCAGATAATAAAGTAATGATTTTTACTTTGTATGAGTACACATGATATATTACATGGGCACTACAATAGCAGAAAGTGAAATTCTTTATCATAACTCAAGTGCTCACATCCTACCCTGAGTAGACAGAAATTAAAATCTGTCTTTCCATGAGCATGACAGAGGGGAAAACTACATTCCTACTGTGCATTCCCTGCATTCCTCAGGTAAAGCTAATCAATACTGCTTCCAGAATAAAAATGAATTGGACTAGAATCCTTCAGAGGCATGCTTTAACTGAGTGAATCGCAAAGCTATTCATAAAGGACAAAGTCCTTGATTTCAGTCAAGAAGACTGATCATCCTAGAATACACTCTTTTCAACTTTTTAAGTAATCTTCCAAATCAATGTAAGCCCACTGGGCATGGTGTAATAAAACAACTCCTTTCAAACAGAGTTTCTGAGCCATTTTAAACACAGTTTAGTAAGGCCAGCTGTAACATCATTATGTGCCTTTCTGTTCTATACACATATGCTCTGTGCACCACGTGCACTTAGGTTTTTGCTCTTATCCTAGGGCTGTCGCATTCTCAGAAAAAACTAGTCTAGGTCCCAAAGAAGAACAGCGATTCACTCAAAAAAAAAAATCCAAAGCAGTCGTTCAAGGACCTTCATTCCATTCTCCCAGTAGAGAGGGAGTTTTCAGTAGGCTGAGATTAGCCAGAATAGAATCCAGGCTTGCTAACCTTTCCTGAGCACTGATTAAGTTTGAGAAAAAAGCTCTTATTAAAGACAGCACCACTTACATTGTTTTCAACAAATGGGAGAGGAAATTCCATATCTAGACAGAGTTCACTTGAGTACCCTCCTTGCAAAATTAAGTACATTCTATCTTCTCTGCACATTCCTGTGAAAACATTCTCCTCTACAGGCCCTTAGCAAGGATGACTGGGAAACCTTCTAATAAAGCATCTCAATTTTTTCCAATTTCTCCCACTCACACAGCTGCACTCAAAAAACACAAGGCTGGTCAGGACCCAGTTCAGTCTGGGAGATGAGTTCTGTACCTCAGAGTCAACATCTCAGTTAATCTCTCACTGCATTAATGAGATCCAAGCACAGCATACATGTGATGAGAAATAAACTAAACTTATTCTTTATAAAAGAACCCAACATTCTCTGTGCTGCTGGAAAATCTCAATTGAGAACATCCCTGCCTTGGCTTCTGCCCTCCCCGGTGCAGCATGCAGGCTCACCGTAACCGGCACTTGTGACTGGATGTGCGGCTGATGCAGTATCTGTTCACAGTGTAGAAATAATCATGGTAGGGGACGTCGTGGGTCAGGACCTCAGCATCTACCTGGTAAGACTGACCTTTCTGGCTCTGCTTATGCAGGATCTATCAAAAAAGAAAAGAAAATTAAGAAGGTATACTCATGGTACACAAATTTCCCCCACCCCCTTTCAGCCTGAGTTCCTTAGGCTGGATCAACCAACTCCAAGTGAACTCAAGAAGAGAGAAAGCCTGAAGAACCACTATAAAAACCAGTAAAGAATATCAAGTATAGGTGGGGTGGGAAAAGAGAAGATGCCTCCTGCTAGAGCCAACATCAGCAGCATCAGGGCTTCCCCACTGCCACCTCAAGTACCAGATACAAGGCTGGCCACTGCCTCATGACCACAGCTTTTCTTTGAGACCTTTCCCAATGCAGAACTACAAGAGGGTTGAGACTGGAAGGCACCTCTGGTGCTTGTCTTGTCCAAGAACTCAGGCAGGACTATCTAGAGCTGGTTGCCTAGGTCCATGTCCAAGTGGCTTTCCAATACCACAACATCTGTGAACAACCTGTTCCACTGCTTAGTCACCGTCACAGTGAAAAAGTGTTTCCTGATGTTCAGAAGGAAGCATCTGTATTTCAGTTTGTGTCCATCACCTCTGGTCCTGTCACTGGGCACCACTGAAATCTGTGGCCTTTGATGGTGAGGGCCTGACTCAGAATTTTTTGCACCCTCCTTCAGATGCTTCTGTATAATTTTAAGATGCCCCTGAGTGTTCTCTTCTCTGGGCTGAAGATTTCCAGCTCTCAGCCATTTCTCACATGGGATGCTCCAGTCCTTTCATCATCTTAGTGGCCCTTTGTTAAGCTCTTCACCTCTCATACTGGGGAGCCTAGAAGTGGACACTGAAAGCCTTTAATTGCACCTTTTCACCCCCCCAGTTCCTAAGAGATGTTTCATGGGAATTTACAGACATCTGTAAAGGTAGAAAGCCTCTCTCATTTCATAAGCATTGGCTCAGCAATGGTGAGAGACACAGCAAGACACCTGAGAGATGCTTTGTTTAAACTGCAGATGCACATTCAGTTCACCAAACTTTAATCCACAGCCAGAACTCTGATGGAGCAGAGAGCAGATCTGTCCCTTGCTTTAAAGGGCACCAGACAGACACACACATGCACACAGTACCTGCTTTTCTGTTGCAGTTGTGAACTTCCCACAGAGGGGATTGTTAATTGTTACAGTGTACGTCAAAGTCCTCAACTGATTGCCGTTGGAGTCTCTATTCCAAGGGGTTGATACAGCATCTAGATGAGAAGTTATGCAAGATCTCACATAAAAAATTACCTGTCTTATCATGTCTTAACAGTTTGAGGAGTATGGGGCAAGACAGAAAACCGGTTCCAATTAATTGTGGGGCTTTTCCAGGAAAAACCATACCCATGTAGTCTGCTAATAAACAAAGGTGAGGCTCTGGATAGCTGAGCCTGAATCTATTGAAATAGGGTTGACAAAAGAGTAAGCAATTAAATGAAAATACATAATTTCCCATTTGCTTAGAGTTGAATAGATTCACTTAGCATTATCAAAAGCTTTTGCCACATTGCCTTTCCAGCTGACACTGAATAAATATTACCCTTTTTGACTTGATTTTCTGTTCTTACGGTCTCAGTGAATAAAATTTACTCACCCAGAAAATTAAAGCCTGTGAGTATCGTTTAGGAGGATGCAATGATTTTTGCCTGTGTACCAGCCATACAAATTTCACTATTTCTGGGACACAATGTAATCAGAAATACCCCACAGAATGCATCAACTTAATAACCTATTCAAAATTCAGGCATTAAGGTGCAGTTTTGTGGTGCACTGAAATGAGGTTTTTACTCCAAAATGTGCATACCTAGGGAAACAATAGTCTAGCTTTAGATATCCTCTCTGAAAGTGAAACTTAAAAGCTTAAAAATTCTTTCAAAGAAAGGAAAAACTTCAAAAAAATTCAACTTAGCCCTATTTAGTAATTCTCAGAGGTAAAAATTTTCAGGGTAGCTTGTAACAGACAGAAGGGAGAAGAGTTTATTACCTACTATACTCCTGGAATTAAGAAACCTCTGCATGAAGTGAGAATTGGTGAAAAGGATTTCAAACATCTTGTCTGCAGTGATGTGGAAAACTCTGTTTATAAAAAGTCTCCCATAGAGATCATTGTCAGAGACAGTCTCCTTCACTGCTAAGAAAGACAGAGATCAGGTTAAGAACAGCATTACACATAACCTTGATAGCATTCTAGGCTTTATTACAGCTTAAATCTCTCCCAAGCTTGCATCAGCATTTGTTTCTTGCTCTCAGAAACCCAGTAAGGATATCAGCAAATGATTTGGTAGATAGATTGCCTTCAGGAACAAAGTCCAAAGCTGATTTTCAAATACACACCACTACCACTACTTCCCTGTGCAAATTGATAAATTAACAGCAAAAGCTACCATCCCTTTAATTTTGTCTTCAGTATTCTACTAATCCTGCAAGAAACACTGGGGAAAGAAAGTTAGCATAATTTTCATTAATATGTGTGTTTATTGTACAAAAGACAAGAAAGAAGGACACTAAAACCATAACAGTTTTCTTCTTATGGCTGGTTTCAGAATTCTGCTTTTAACAGTTGTAATACTGGTAATGCCCACAGTCTAAGGGACCAGGTAGACTCCCAAGCAGTTCTTCCCTCCATACCTATTGAACAGGAACACAAGGGGCACCCTGCTCCATTTTGCAGTTCCCAAAAATGCATGGAGAGGCTCAAAGGCCACCATCTATTTCAAAGCCACCGAGCACCCCAGTGGCATTCTGTGGCTGCAGCACTGATCTTTGCTATTTCTGCTTCTTGGTGGTTGCTGGCGTGACTCAGCTTTGTGGTTTTCTCAGCCACGCTTGCAAGAGATAAGGGATAGAACTATAATCCTGGAGGGCAAGCAGTTTCCTGTGCCAATCCCAACTCAATCTACTTATGCTTTAGAAAGAAGTCAATCCTAAACTATAATTACCAGCAAGACAAACAAGCCCCCCCAGCACCACACATCACTAAAATGAAACAAGCAGCCCAAAAGCAAGTCTTGCAGCAGACAGACACAACCTTTCAACTGATACAAATGAATGCTCAGGGCTAGGAAAGGTCAGTGCCATTTACGAATGCAAAGGGAGCCTGAATATCACGCTGTAGTTCACAAGCTGCCTGCAGGCTAATGTTACAGCACTTAAAACATTACTGGCTTGGTAGCAGTCAGTATTGATAAGGCAAATGCACCGACTGAACAACCACAGCAGTCCCCAAGGAAACCCAGTTCTGATTGAGCAGACTCCCTCTGTAGTGCTGCTCCTAGCCTGCTAGAACATCTGCCTCCAAAAAAGCTCTCCTTGATCTCATCAGACTTCAAAGCAGGACCCCAAAAGAGAAGCGTGAGTGCTGTGGTTTTGTGCTTGCACAAGAGGTTGACTTCCTCTCCATGCCGTGTTCTGCTTATGCAATTGTAATTCCACACAATTATGAGATGGGACAGAAAGCAAACACACATTTCAAGAGGCCTATTTAACCAGTCCATACACAGTCATTACACGTAGAATATGAATTCTGCTCTGCTGAAACATTGTGCAGGAAGCCAGAATTTCAGCCTGAGTTTTCAGCTTTTACTCACTGTATTTTCTCTCCTAACTGAATCTAACTCTAACAAAAGGCAGGCCAAGTGAACTGTAAGTTTGTCCTAATTTAACAAGACCTCTACATTACAGATCTCTCCTTTCAGAGTGCACTACCCACATCCTCTCTTTTGCTAAGAGACAGGAAGTTTCAGATACTGATGCTGACCTCCCCCGCTCCTACTGTGCTTGAGCTACTAGGCAATTCACACCTAGTTACTGTGGTTGAGTGTTACTCAGCTGGACGTTGGCATGCCCAAGGAACCTGCTACCACTTCAAAAAAAAATAAAGACACCCAGACACATGATCAAGCCACCAGATAAGCATTAGATCAGTTTTGTCAGCTATTTGTATATGTCTTAGCAAACACAAGATAACACAAGTTACCTCTGCCCCAGTGAGCCTGAGCTAAACAACTTCACGTTCACCTGAAATGCCTGAGGACAGCTGCTATTTTTCTGCCGATGCAAGGTAATTTGGTATGCCAGGGCAACTTGTGATATGCACAAAGCCCATGCTTTATTACCATAAGGTGCAGATCTTGCTACCAAGCTCTATTACTCTGAGTCTATCCTCTTTCTAGTGAGTTTGAACAAAAAGCACCCACAGGTCTATACAAAACTTCCCCGAAGCTAATCTACCTACACTAGCTCTATATAGTCATGTCTCTAATAAGGAATAGTCAATGAAGTGCCAATGAAGTGCATGAGTATCTACTGAGAAGTATGTTTTCTATTTACAAACCTTCTCAGCTCTTGGAAGAAACAAAGGAGTTTTTTTTTATGTTGTTAGCACATACAGCAGTAATTTTCAGAAAATCCAAGCTAAACCTGGGTTTACATATCAGGCCCATCAGCTACTTTAGATGCTAGGATTCAAACAGCTGTTCTCCAGAAAACTGTAAACTTTCTGGACAATGAGTCTGGAAGGTG
Organism: Agelaius tricolor; assembly: GCF_023055355.1. NCBI lineage: Eukaryota > Metazoa > Chordata > Aves > Passeriformes > Icteridae > Agelaius > Agelaius tricolor. The sequence continues at coordinate 26,995,228 of NW_027269269.1, forward strand.
CATGTATACATAAATGCTGTGAGTTCCACATCTGTGGAACCAAGTAGCAGGATACACCAAGAACTTGACAAGCTTCAAGTCACTTCCATCTGGGCTTCTCAAAATTTGTCTGTAGAAATTCTAGATGAAGCAGTGAGCACAAACAGTAGCACAGCAATGAATAAGCATACACTTTATACACTTGTCATTTGAACAGAACAGGCAGCCTTAACCACTTATTTCTCTACAAGTGAAGATGCATGTTTGTCTACGGTTTCATTTCACACAGGTAAACTTGCCTTTGTTTTTCACAACAGTAGGGCAACACAAAGCATTTTACCGTAAGACTGGCTTGGAATGCTCTTTATTAACAAAGTGTTTCGTGCAAATACAGAGATATCAGTTTAACTCCTTCACTTTCAGAGCTGTTCTAACCCCTCAGCAGCATATAATTATCAATGCTAACTTTCTTAACCTGAATACATTTATAGCTAAATTGGAGCTGTCTGCTAAAAGAACATGAGATTATTCTGACTTTAGGTAAGGATCACTAGGGACCCAAAAACACAGAAGTAAGCATATTACCCAGAGTGTTCTGGTTCAGCCTAACAACAGCAGGGTCTATTCCCTCCCCCACTACTGCTCTGCACTTCCTAAGGTCATTTTCATCACTGCAAGGCAAGCTGTGAAATAATGTTTGAATATAATACCATTATGCAGCAGAGATGGTAGAGGTTTAAAGACATCTGCAGTGCAAAAAAAGAGACAGAAAATGAGGGGTGGAATGGGGCAGTAAGAAAACCACTATTATTAAAATTCCCCTCAACAACCAACAGCAAAAAGCTAAACACATACCACATGCAAATTAAGAAAGCTGAACTGATAAAAGCAGAGGCTATCAAACAAATTAGTAAGAAGGTTGATTTTTCCACTCCACAGAGTTGGGGGAGGATCAGGATTTTAAAAAGTATGTATGCAAATCTTGGCACTGTTGAACATTTCTATACCACTGTGGATAGGGAAAAATTACAGGCTGTATGAAAGATATGTAGGTAGAAGCTTTTAACCAAAAAATACCTGAAATCAAGTGAATAAAACCAATTTCTAGAAGCGAACATGTTTCAGACATCATCTATTTAAAGACTGTATCAGCGGTATTAACCATTTTCAGAGAATTCTCCTATACTTTAAGTACAGAATTATCATGGGGAACTACTAAGTAAGTATTGTCACAATGCTAGCTTTTTCCAGTTCACAAAATAAAAAATCCCCACCAATTTTTGCCTTCAGGTGACTTAAACATATATCCTCCAAACACCAAAATAAATAAATTTTTTTCTACAAAGTATATCCTTTCAGTATTTTGATTAAAATGCCAATAAGATAACAGGGCTACTCTTCCTTACAGACAATGCACATCCAAAATTTTGTATTGGGGGGGAAGAGGGGGACAACTAGTACAGGGCTGAACCTAATTTCAACTGTCCTGCATTTTAAACACTGTTTGCCCTCTATACCACTATCTGCAAGCAGTCAAGCCTCTGCTGTGTCCATCTTGCAGCACCATGGTGCAGGCAGGTATGCTCTCCTGCAGATCACACATTTAAGGTGGTTATTAGTACACACAGAAACAACACAGTAAGTCTGTCATGTTACACAAGGAGAACAGAAATGTGTGATCTCCCTGCATACAGTAGAGCCTTCTAGCAGAAAATACTGTTTTCCCTGTATCCTGCTTCCCCCTTCTTTCTTTGAAGTATTTCATGTTGCCGAACATGGTCACGGAAAACAGACAAACAAACAAATTATACTAAAGAATCTTGAGGAAATTATAAAGATCTCCTGGCTCTGTGTTAGAGACACATATTCTGTGCTTGAACTAAAATCTGTTTTCTGAAATTCAGAATTCAGGCCACAGATATTAATGTTTAGCTTAGCCAAAAGTTTGTCATGGCTCAGGATTTATACTCTGATTTATGAAACTGGACAAAAACACCAAGATGCACGTCAATAGGCCAGTGGGGCACAGTGGGATGCAGACCCCCATCCCCAAGGTGAGAACTGCTTAGGACAAGGGAATTATTGCTGTGAAGAACAACAGTCTTGAGCTTGCCCCTCACCTTATTTGCTAGGACACCTCCATGGGCAGCCTGAGTATGAGCCAGAGGACACAACAGAAATTAATCGCATGGGTAAACCTTTGCCATGTAGGAAAGCTAGTTTCATTTGCGTGAAGGAATTCACCTTGTAAGAGTGTGGGGCAACTGCAACAGAAAACAGACAGAGAAACAGAAGAAAAAAATTCTAAGCATGAAGATTCTGAGAGAAAAGATTAATGTTGTGAGTCTAGAAAATCCTGTTCCGAATAAAAAAAGACTAGTCTTGGGGAAGGGAAGAGAAATAAGAAAGTCAGGTTTTTTTTATTAAAGATATATCTCCAGTTTAATATGCTCTATTTATTCAACATCACTATTGCAGGCATGACAGGGAATATTTACTGCTATTGTTTAGGCACTAGCAACAGGAAAGACAACAGGACTACTTTTTAATCAGTTTAACTGGAGACCTTCGCCATAAAAAATAAAATCCAGAGACAGAAGAGAGATGTAGTAAAAGGAAAATAGGAAAGCTGCAAACTATCTAAAACATCCAAAAACCAGAACTTTCTGCTGCTCTAAGAGATACACCTGTGAAAGAGTAAATTAATTTTTGAACCTTGTTAAGTGTGTAGGAGTACAGCATAAACAACAGACTCTTTAAGTAGGTATATTCACAAAAATTATAATGCCTGACATACATTGAGTTGAATCTGAACTCAAGCCAACACAGAAGCAGTATGGGGGAGCAACAGCAAAGTTAACTGAATATAACCATATTCCCAGGCAAAAATCACAACTTGAAGGCAGCCAACTCAAACTGTAACTCTGAAAGCCTTCCTGCACACCTCAACAATCCCCCGTAACAACACCTGCAAACAACTTCAGTTGTCAACTCTGAAAACAACAAGTCACAAAATTTCTCAGTGACATTAAGAACTGCCTTCAATTAACTAAACTGCTTTATTGCTGCCAACAAGTGATGAAGTAAGTTCTCTTTGCACATGAAAGAAATATACAGCTGCTACTGAGCACAGTACTACTGTTGGGGTTTTCTGTCTTTTTTTTCTCACCACCATATAACCTTGGAACCAATACAGGTTGTGCACACTTCACATTAAAAGCATTTACAGAACCCAAGATTCAGATATTACAGAATATCCCCCAAAGTTCAATGAGCTGTCTGAACAACTACAGCCTTTGGCACAGAAAACTTCCCCAGGGTAAGTGAAAATCTCATCATAGAAAGTGAGAACTTGTCAGGGCTACTGTGGAACCACAGCACAAGCACCCACAAATCTCAGCACAAGCACCCACAAATCTCAGCACAAGTCTGTCATCCAGGTACCTACGCTTCTTCTATCTTGTACTGGGTAATGAGATATGAGGTTGGTATATTAGGATCCACTGTTAGCACAGAGAATGAAAGCTGCTGCAAGATATCCATTAAGGTTTTTCATTTTCAGATCAGACTCAGAATACACACTATACTCTCCTGAAACCCTGGGCTTTCAGTAAGTTCCTCAGCTTACTCCACCAATAACAATGAAGCCCATAAGCCTTAAGCAAGTACAAGTGTAAAGAAGGGGGTTGGGGGAAACTTTCAGAAACTTAAGTACAGCCTGAAATGTTTCCCCTCAGTTTCCAAGAAATACAAACAAAGGAAAGAAACATCTTTGAAATTAGCACCACCCCATTGTCAAGAAACTTCTAGTTTAAACTGTTGGCAACTCTCTACCCACCAAAAGAGAGAAAGAAAACCACAATTTCTTTGTTTCCATTCTAAATACCCAACAGCTTTTTCCCTCACAGAAACAAAGATTAAAAAATGCTTTTGCTGCAATTCTGTGAAACAAATAAGCAAACAAGTTTCATAAGATCAGAAAGTTCTCTAACTTTCTCCACAAGTGAGATGGAACACCAAAGTCATGTTGTTTTACAGATCCCAACTTTTAAGAAAGAGATTTACCTTCTTCACTATCTGAAGCACTGCTCTTCTCTGGAAGATTTTCATTCTCGTTAAGGTCTAAGGACTTTTCTAAAGACCTGCTCCTAACTAGCTTAGCAGGTTTTCTTTCTGAAGATGGAAGAGGACTCTTTATTTGCTTCTCACTTGAGGACTCCTCCACCTGAAACAACCAAGAGCAGAAAAAGATATCAGCAGAGACCATTAAAAAAAAAAAAAAAAAACCCAGAGAAAGTTACTATAAAAGAAGACAGCCATACAAAGTAAGCCACAAGTTCTGTCTGCTCAATTACCACACAGTCAAGCACTAATTTCCCCCTTGTTCCTCTACCCCAGCTAACCTCTCTTCCCTTTATTTAAATATTTCACTAAACTCTGGTAACAAGAAACAGACTTACTTGTATGTACTGATGGTACCAAGAGCTCCCTTAAATGGGACAGTCCTCTTGCACCCATCTGCACAGTTTGGGCCCCTTCCCTGCTTCAACACTCACATTTATAAATTAATTAACCTTACACAGATTTACTTTACATTCATCAGGTTAGTTTTTCCTAACAGTTTAGCAAGGGTCCAACAACCCAGAGGGGAAGCACAATGAAACAGGCAGGGTGCCCCTCTTTCAGCAAGATTAGATTACCCCAATTACGTATTTGAAAACTTCTTATTTTGTAGGATGCCATCACCCTTTGAAAAAAGAAGTTTTAAAATACTGTTTAGAGCCATCCTACTTATAAAATATTACTTCTCACAAACAAAGCAATGGAGTATCATTTGCCATCTCCAATATGTAAGCAAGAAGGAAATCCCTCTGAACATCAGTCACTGAATCAATGATGCAGCTCTTAACCTTAAACAAGAACTGTCAGCTAAGCATGTATGTCATTGCACACCTAAATAAGTAAATCTCCAGGGAAACTATATGGACAAAGTTTGTGTATCTAAAAATGCCACCCAAAAAGTTTAGCTAACAGCTTTGAATCAGTTTTCATTCTAAACCTCTCCTCAAGGCCCCACTGCCACCAGTGGAACATCGGGATGAAGAGCAGCACAGCCCCAGAAGAGCAGTGTATGGACCACAGTAAATATGATCAGGCACCTCAACTGAGTTGTTCTGACTCATCTGCAAAACCATCATCCCTAAAGAGTATTCAGCATTGACTCAAGAAAGCAAAAGCATCCACTGCTGGAACAATCATCATGTACTTCCTGTACTTCTTGGGTTTTTTAAAAAATAAAAACCTGTTACTTTTCTTGTGCAACCAAGGGCTATTAGGTGGTGGGTGGCTGGAAAACAGAGACAGGCATAAATCTGACTGCAGTATAAGCAGACAAAAGTACTCCTTTGGGGTCAAAAAAATATAAAGGAGGACTGAATCAGAAAAACACATCAGTTAACAAATGCTCCTATTGAGTGAAGCTGCCATGTAAGTTATACTCAGTCACATAACAGGATCTAGGATAGAACCAACATTAAATGTCAAAATACCAATACAGATGGAAGTCCAAAAGGAGCTAGTTGCAACAGAACAGCCTAAAAATTGACACTCTGATCCAGCACAAACCCAAGGAACTCTCATAGCATTTTGACAACAATCACAATCTAGTGAAGCAAGGTTCCCACCAGCAGCATAAGAGCAGCCCACTATGGCACAAGCAGAGCAGGGAAGCCAGGCTCAAGTCATAAGACAAAAGCAATAGCTCTTAGGATAAAAAAAAGCTTTTCATGTAGTTATGGAAGAAGAGATTCAAGCTGGAGCTTTTGTAATAACTGATTGAGTTTAAAGACAGACTTCATGGGGGTTTGGGTTGGTTTGCATTTTTTTCACACTAAAGAGTAAAGATTTTAAGATCTGTCAGCTGGAATTAAAGATGTATAATTTATTCCCAATTGTACATTTATCTCCTGAGCTAGTCTAGTAGTGCTAAGCTCTGTGCCAAGGGCCTTTTGGTTTCCAGCCTGTGAACAGCAAGATCTGGGACTGGAAGGCCTCCCTATAAGGGGAGGAGGGAAGATGATGGTTGCAAAAACAGGCAACAAGGTGGCTCCCACATTCACATGTACTGAGAGGGCAGGTAAGTCACGTAAACTTGTGTCAATCAACACAAGACAGCCATTAACAATATTTTTTTTCAAGATGGGCCAAATACTAGACCTCCACTATTCAGATCTTCATCTTATGAGAGCTTTGGGCCTTACTTTGTCTATCAGAGCAGTAAAGGGAATTTAAGCCTGTTTTCCTCCAGTGTTTGGAAGGTGGTTAAGTGTGCTTTGTGTCGTCACTATGATGACTTCTGATAAATACATTCTAAGCACTAATGCCTCCTCCAACTGCCCTTGTGGTTCTACAAAATATGCTGCAATCCTGGGACTGTGGAGAGAGCATGGATATTCTTGAGTAATGCCAAGTGACACAGCTAAACAAAATCATTGTGCACTTTAGCTACCCTGAAACAGTAAACAGTTTAGTTATACATTTATCAAGACTGCACTTTTACACTATAATTAAAAGACTTTTCAGAGGCAGTTTATTCAAGGCAGAAGACTGGCATTTTTGCAGACCAAATCCCCAGGCATTCCTCCTTACCAAGATGCCAAATTAGATTTAGCACCTGCAAGAGACATCTCGGGGTGTGGCTTCTTTTCCAGGCACAGCAATTATCTTTAAATGGCTTGTTCTTGCGCAAGTAAGACTTACACGTGCAAACTAAGGCTACCTGTGTAGATTTTTAGTTATCCCAAACAGTCCAAATTCCAGCAGCATCCTCAGTCCCCTCAGGCCTCCCCTACAACTCTCCAAAAATCTTGTTTCATACTGCTTGAGTGATGGGTACTCCATAAGGAGTACCCATCAGTCAAGCAACTATGCTTTTAACATCTGAGAAACACCAATATTCTTTGCTGGATATGAGTCTCTAGCCATTAACTTGGATTTTGGCAAAATTATTTAAATCCTACGAACCTCCAGATCAGTTTCAGCAAGTGACAAAAGCCAGAAGATTTAAAGGGTAGGGTAGTAAAAACTATTAAGATAATCTCCTTCCTTCCTTCACATATTCACCTAAGCAAAACTGGCAATTAAGTACCCAACCCTAGTGAAGGTTATAAAAAATGCATTAGCGGTTTATTTTCTTTTCCAAGACCTTTGGGACACCTAATAACCAAGAGAAAATATCTGCAACTTTTTAGGACTACAGCTGCACACAGGAGCCCCAGTAACTGTGCTAGACACTGTGCCCATCTCATATCACTACTAATGCACTTGCTGCTCACACTAGCCAAACACATTCACAAATTCATACAACATGAGTGAACACAAGTGAGCATTCATGCTTGTTAGTCATACTAACCCAAGGCATCAAGGTCAAGGTGAAATTCATCTTCATTATAGCAAGTAGGGGGGCTTTCCCCTTCCTTCTGAAGCATTAAAAAAGGTTTCATATATTCACAACAGCAGACTGACCATTGAAGGCAAGAAAGACAAAGTGTAACTACCCTTTAATAAGCCTTATGTATAGGAGATACAATAAAATAAGAGGAGATATCTTTTTAATTGACAAATAAGCACAAGCAAGAAAACATTGGAAGTGAAAAAGGCATTACTTTCAAAAAGCACTTGGATAAAACACAAATATGGTCCCCTTGGGAACTGGATAAGAAAAACCAAGAAATTTTGTTTCTAAAGGAAAAAGAGAAAAAAACAGACCAGGACATAAGCCTCAGCATTATAGCAAGGCTGCACAGCGAATTAGTGACAGAGCACTGCTGAAGCTTATACCAACAATATTCTCTTACACAGAATTTTGCTCATTTTCAAATTTAAGAAACATTCTTGACTTCCCAAAGACTTCCTTGGAAGGTACAATCTCCATTCATCCTATGCTTACAGACATACACGTTAAGCACATATGCTTATCAGCAAGAAAGGCTGTGTCAGCACTTACTCCTGGCAACATGTGTCTGTTGAGTGACTCTCCTTCTGTTTGAAGTGTGGGCTCACGAACTAAACCAATCATTTTGGGTAGTTTTTCATCCCTTTCTCCAGAATCATCACAAATGCTGGATCTGTCCAAAGCAAAAAGAAGATATCTTTGGAGATCTAAGCACTGAGAAATCCGAGAAAGCGTCTCATGGGATTTTTGCATTGAAAACATGGCTGTTCAGATAACATTAAAAACTACCAAGTCATTCTTCCCACATACAGCTCATTAATATCAAGCCATCTTCCTCATTTCAGCCACCTCTCAAAACATTCAGCTTCTGCTCATAAGGTTAATGACACCAAGAAAGTGAATGCTGTGAGAAATGAAAAAACATACAGCTTGTAACTAATTTGGAAAGAAAAAGCATTATGAAAGTGTCAGAAAATAATTTTTTTCCTGCACAGCTTATTCCAAAGTTGCGACTTTCTAACAGAAAAAACCCAAAACATAACAAAAAAACCAAAAAATCCAAGCAAACCTAAAACAGAAACCAAACCAATCAAACAAAAAAAACCCACCAAAAATACTTAATAGAACATCTTTTGAAGCCCGTAATGAACTCAAGACATTTTTCTCACAAACATATTCAGATAACACAGGATTAAAGAGACAAATTACATTGTTCCATTTTGGAGAGTCATACTTATTTACAAAGAGATATGTAGAGTGCTGTTATTAGATTGACACTGGCAGGTCATAAATCAGTTCACATTTGTTCAAAAAAATCAAGGAAACTTTCAAAAATCCACATCATTATTATTACAATTATTCTGGCTTGTTATATTATTATTCCTGTTTCTTAATTCAAGCTGAGGACAATACAAAAATAAGCTAAGACATCAGATATCAGGGGAACAAGGCAAAACAAGTATTTCAGTCTCCGCAGAGGACGGGGAGAAAGAAAGCATCTGAACCATAATATAGCTCCATTCTATGCAAATCTTCCAAACTGTTGAAGGGCATAAAGGTGCTAGGTGAACTAGGCACAATCACACAAAAAGGCTGCTATTTAAGCTACCCTATGCTGGTCCCCAAGCAGACCTAGGGAGAGAACAAGATGCTCCTCTCTCCTCTTCTAAGGGGCCTCAGCTACACTGCTACTATTTTAGCAAAATCACATAGTTAAGTTTTTATGCACACTCAGTCTATGCAGTTCAGAGCTTTGCATCCTTTTACTACAGGCTCAGCCATTCTGGTAAGGCTACAGCAGCTCTTTAGAGAAGGAGGACACTGCTTCTCCCCAGATGTTTCAATAGGCTGTACAGCCTCTCCTTACCGAGACTGCCCGTTGTCCTCTGACGATGAGTGGAAGCTCTCCATCTCCTCGCTGTTCAGGCCCAGCTCAGAGCCATAGCTCTGGTGCACCAGCTGCCAGAATTCCTGCTTGGTCAGCCTCTGAAACAAAGCAGGCTAGTCAAGAACCACGGTATGGAACAGTAAGGCACTGGAGGAAAAACAGCAACAAGTTTGTATTACACCACAGCCTTTAACCTCAATTCTGACAAGGACCGAAAGCATTCAGGTATCACGTTCCAAGATTGGGTTTCAGCATTTTGGGCAACTGTACTCCTGTCTACTCCACACTCCCATTGCTGTTTAACCAACCATACCAGGCATAAGAAAAATCATCATTTTAAGAAAACACACACTTGTAGCCATTACTTGCTTCTTCACATGTCACCTATATTTTCACAGATACCTTCAAGGTACCTCCCTCTTGAACTTCACTTGATATGGCACAAGGTAAGTAATTACCTCTTTGATTCTGAACAAACTGCTTAATAGATACCTGTTTCCTGAGGATGTTCAGAGAACTTTACAAATTGTGGGAGGCTAGCACTTCAGTCACTACACTGGTGTCTAGGTCAACCAACTGTCCACTTTGCCAAGGGGGGACAGAAAGTCCTCACTTTGTACCACCAGCATCCTCTTAATGAAAAGTAGTTGCTTTTCTTCAGGATTACCTTGATTGAGGACTAGCCAAGTCTTCTCCTTCTCTACAATATCTCTATCCTGTTCCAAGAATTCCCACACCTACCGAGACATATTTAAGTTCTCTTAAATTGTCAGGAAAGCTTGGAGGTGAAAGTACGACACACTCGTATCTGCAAAGTAAGCAATGAGTTTCAAAGTCCACCTTGGCTGTAAAGGGCTTGGGGGGGAGGGGGTATGCAAAAAAAAAGAAAGAGAAAAAAAGGAAATAAAAGGTTTTGGTATTTAACAGAGCTCAGAGAGCAATACTAGCGATCTTAAAACAGGAGACACCACACTGGAAAATGTGCCTCGGCCACCATCCATATTGATCAAGGGAACAGAACTGTGCTAATGAAGCAGTAACACAAGTAGTGCTTACTATTTGCATGAAATGATGACATTAAATACCCATGCATTATTTAAAAGGCCTTTAAATGATCCTCTCCACCCGCTTGCTTCACCTGAAGAGTGTTAGTTACAGCACCCGCAATTTTAGACAGGCACGGAGGAGCTGACCCGCACTCAGGATGTAAATTCGTGCCCGCAGCAGCCCCGGCGCTGCCCGGGCTGCCGGCGCTCCCCGCGCCCCGTCCCGCTCCGCGACCCACCTGGCGCGTCCCGCGGGGCAGCGCCGCTCCCGGGACAGCCCCGCTCCCGCCGGGAGCCGCCGCCGCGCTCCCACTTCCTGCTGGGCGGCGGCGCCGGGGCCGGGGCAGCGCCTTCCTCGGGTGCCGCCGCCGGCCCGGGGCGGGACAGAGCCAATCTCGGCCGCCGCCGCCGGGCCGGGCCCCGCGGGAATCCCGCTATCCCCTCGCCCCCGCTGCGGGATCCCCGCGCTGCATCGCATCGCACGGGAACCGCTCCCCCCGAGGGCCGGGACAAATAGCCCAACTCGGGAGACGAGGAAGGGTTTTTCCCTCGGGTATTTTCCAGCACACCACGGTTTTTGTGCTGGCAACAAGCACTCTATTGGCAGAGATCGGTTTCAAAGTATTTAATCCTTGCGAGGGCAAAGTAAACATTAAAACAAACCACACAGCTGTAAAGCAAGGGTCATAGCAGCTAACGCCAGGCTCCCTCTGCACGCGGGTTTATTCTACAGAGCAATGCCGTGCTGAAACACATGCATCCACTTACAGCTGGCCTTACTTTCCCCAGGCATTCTGTCTTTGAAGCAATAAACTCATAACCACAAACAACTACCTACAGCTGTTCGTATTAAATGGCCAAAACCAGGGGTGGGCATTACATGGTTTCAAAATACAACTGAGGTGAATCTTTAGCTAGCACACCTTCCAACTAGGAATCAAAGGACAGAAATAAAACCATTTTCATTTCTGTTGCCCAATATTGCCAATGCCTTGATTCCCAGTCATAATGGAGTTAACGTTGCTAATTAAATTGACCAGTATGTTCTGTCTATGGGCAAATCAGTCTGCCCTTTTACAGTCAGCTCAATAGTTCGAGGAAAGCAGAGAAGCTTTTCAGCTTCTATAAAGGAATCTGTAAAGCTGTTTCCTGTTGTTTTGTAAAAGCAATGTTACCAACTTCTTCTTCTAAAACAGGATTCTTCCACTCTGCTCAATTATTCCTAGCTCAGCTAGATATAATAAGTTCTTAATGGTCACAAGCCAAGATCAAAGGAGACTTGCTTTATTGTATCAGAAAGAGTCAGTTTTGAAAACAAAAAAGGGCATAAATTTTCTGGGTCAGACTTCTGCTTCTGAGAGATGCTTTAGAGAAGCTCTGAAGCTTGAAAGGCAAAATCTAAACATTCATTACTTTGCCCATTCAAGGTGATGGTCTACACCGCATTCTTCCTCAGTTCTCTTTGTATACAAAAACAAAGGCTACAAGAAGCAGCTGGGATACACTTTTGTCTTTTCAAGCAGAGCACAGATCATCAATACTTTGCTTCATGCCAGACAAAGCAGTGTCATGGCACAAGCAATACTACAGAGTACCACCGACAGAAGCAAAGCTGATGATTTTTACCCTCTATGGACAAATGCAGAAATAAGAACAAGACCTGCCATACAGGTCGACTAAAGAGACAGCCCTCACCACACATCACACTTCTACCAGGCAACTCTGATACAGAACCCTGATTGTTTGCAGAACAGGGGAGGGAAACAGCAAATTTTCCCTCTAATTGCCTAAACATGAAGCTCAGAATCAAACCAAGTCTTCTTACATCTCTTAAATTAATCTTGTTGTACACAAAGGTGCAAATAAACATCTCTCTTTTCACAACCTTCCCTAAGAAACTGCTGGGGAAGGCAGAACTGCTGTCCTGGGAGATGTTTGCCACAAGAAGCCCAGGTGATCAGAAATTCTGGTCCCTTCTCACACCTCTAGACTTACCTGCTACAATGTCTTCAGCGACAGGTGCAAATCTCTACCCAGCAAAGCAAAAGAAGAACAATAGGAAAATAAATCTAACTCTAAGGCAAAGGACTCATGGGAATTGAGACCGATTAAGTTAAGATCTTGTTCCATTAGAAATAAGGAGCGCTGTGTTTGTTTGGGATTTGAATGACCTGCCTAATTACATTTTAATTTGTTCCTTCTCCCTTAAACTTGAAGGATATTTGACACCTGTAAGGTTTAGGAAAATAAAGCAAAACAGTGAATGGCACTGCTCTTCTTGTCAATAGCAACCATGAATAAATTCCTTGTGCCAATCTGGAAAGCCCACTACAAAATAGGATTTTTGACTGATTTTAGAAACTGAAGTATTATTGAAAGCTGCAGTGGATGTGGAAGCAGCTATCTGTTTTATCAAGACTGGTGTCATGTCTCTTCCAGACCTGCATTAATGATTCCTTATTTTCCATGATGCTGGATCATTTAAAACACAATGGCAAGGTAAAAGCCTACAAGACTCACTCTGCACATGTTTTGCAACAGGGATGGAAAAAAAAATAAAGTGGAATTTTCCTTCAAAGAAAAAAAGTCTTTCCATGGACATTTAAAAATGAAAAAGCCTAAGAAAGACCCATGTTAAGAAGAAAGTACCCACTGACTTGCAGAGGAACTAGAGTTGAAGGGCACCAAACACACTATAGTGTATTCTGAGCAAGGTCTGAAGAAGTTACGAGCTACAAAATTGTAACTGAGCTGAAGAGGACTAGGAGTCCTGTCAGAGCAGTGGTGCAAGCTGGGGGAAAGCATCTTGATGGATGAAGTAAGTTTGGGCACAGAATAGCATGTAACCATTTGCTGGTTCTCTTGCACAGTGCAAGTCACTTCTAACCGAAAGGCAGACTTGTCAAAGCACTACTTGTTCAACCACCGAGGACATGCAATATTTGGGAGGTACAAGGCAGAATGGCCACCAGATGGAGATCTGGGAAAGGGTATGAGGCTGACCCCACAGACAAGTTCTGCAGGTGGTGAAAGCTTAAGGTGAATCAGGTAAAGCAGACAGGTCACCCCTCAGAGGTGAGACTTCATAGCACAAAATCTGTGCCCAGAAGCGCTGAAGAGGCCAGGGACTAAAATTTACCTTGGTACAACCATGATTTGAAGCAAATGTAATTCCAGTCCCCTGGATCCAAATCCTGAAAACTGGGGATTCTTCACTGTCAGGTGGTGCAAACCAGGACTATGACACCTAAAGTAAGATTTATACTTTTGATGACAACTTTATTTCATAATTTAACTGTTGGATGTCATCTCCAGGTCTAGAAGATGTGCTTCAGAATATAAACAAGCTATTCACAGGCTTCAAAACATTTAGTTACTGGCAGAGGAAACATTAAAACCAGCTCCTTTTGGAACTGGTTCCAGAGTGACATTTGTTTTTTGTCAAAAGCCGTACAAATTCTGATGGCAACCCTTTGATCACTGAAGCCAGGAACACCAAACTCCGCATACTCAGGTGCTGCATACCATGGCAGGGCCTCAGGTGTATGGGACATTTTCCAAATGCATGCTGTTCCTGACATTGGAGTGGTGGGGAGAAAACAGCAAAACTGCTTGAAAACACCAAAGACTCTCTTTTAGTATTAGTTCAGTAGACAGCTGCCATTCTAGTAGTGTCAGTGGATCCAGCTCCAGCAACTTCAGTTTCTACTTTCAACTCCACAGTGCCCCTCTATAGCTTTATCTAGTAAAGAATATCATAAAGAAGGCTGACAGGTGACTCAAACACATTCTAGCAGAGAATCAGAAGTCATTACTACATTTCAGAAGTAGGAGCTCAACCTAACAGAAATCCTGTTTCAATAATAGTTCTAAACATACTACATTAAAAAGCCCTACATACACCTCATGACCATGCTCCATTTTACAACCCCAAGCAGAAATTCTCATAAACAGATTTATCTTTTAACCTACTGCAGTGAGGATGAAAGCAAGCTAACAGCAAGATTTGACAGAAATAAGGATAGTTCCCAAGCTACTCTAATGCACTGGTTCCTAAAACCTGCTGGCTCATTTCATCTCATCTTGCATGCAGTCCATGCCTCCTGCTTTCTTATCTATCCTTTAGCTACTGTTCTCAAGTGAAAATTTGATCCTAATGTGACACTCATTTCAGTGTCAGAGAAGAAACACACAAGAAAAATTAATACTGAACAGTACAAACATTGTTACCTCTGTTCCAGCCCTAGGATAGGTTTGTATACCTGAATGTCCATACATTGACCCTCCAGCACCACAAACTAAATAAGTGAATAACATAAGTGCCATTTCTGACAAACTCTGCACAATGAAAGAAAGCAAGGTTACTTCCAGTTGCCTGTTTCTGTCAAAAGGTGACAAAGTACATTGTGGCTGGATTCAGGACAATTAAATAGTATTTGATTTGAGGGACAAGGGATTTGCAAGAAACATTGGTTTTGCCTTAAATAGCACTTCCCTTTATTTTCAGTGCTTTTTTTGACAAAAAGTGCCTCTAGTCAGCCCTAAAATTCATCCAACAAAAAGAAAAAAAGTGTAGCTACTATGTGTAAGTAGTACAACAGCTTTAAATCTTTGGGGATCATTGCAGTGTTATATATGGATATTTTGGTGTGTAATTGCAACTGAATTGAAATATTTAAACAATGAGAGACAAACAGGAAGGAATTGGTTTACAAAATTGTCTTTCTTACAAAAAAATTGTCTTGTCTGTCTTTCATTATGTTCTTTCTAAAAATGTCTCTTTTTAGAAAGATTAGCTTAAGTATCCACAAATTGCAATATAAATCAAGCTAACTAGTCAAAGTTGCCAAAATACACTTCCATATTATACAGCCTGCTTTTACTGCATTTATGCAATGCCAGCAGAGTTGTAATGAGTTGGCTGGCAAAGGTTCAGCTAACTTATCTAAGAAGGAGTTTTGGGCTCTTTTCCTTGAAGTTTTCACTGAGAAAATCTCTTGCGTTTTTGATCACAAATTAGGCATAGAAAATGTGAAGCAAACGCATATCAATTTAGTAACATATGCTTGAGCTCATAGTGAAGAGAAGCATGCAACCTATATGCAAAGACAAAATGCTCCTTCAACAGCAGAGTTGTAGGTGGCAGTCTAAGAAGGAAAAGATGAGAATTTTGTCTGTGATCTAAAGTACAAGGAACCAAAGCAGAACACCAGATTAGAATTCTAAGTCAGAAAGGAAAAGCTAACTTCTAGTCTCTTATTCTGCAGAGGTACATCTGTCTATATTAGAAAAAGTTTATTTGGCTGCTTAACCACAGGTACTGTTGCAGACAAGCTTACCTTATCAAGCAACACATTCTGCCACAAACGGAAGATACTGAGGTAGCTTCTGTCTCTTGCACTGAATGATGTGAAGAAAAACTGCAGAAAAAAACAAAGTAAAACATAAGCTCATGTGTAGCTATTTTCAGGTCTCCCAGAATGCGGTCCTTGTATCTTGACTAGCCCAAGGTCATCAGTAACAGCTTGACTCATTTCACATTCAACAAACCTGGGGTCATATTCCTCAGGTTCCACAGTTTGAATCACTTTCAGTGATGATTTTCCCCAATGTCCACACAGTAAATGAAGACACTTGCTGTTCTGGCCATGTGACTACCCTTGGTATAAAGGAAGAGCTCCCTCCTCAACTTAAACACACTTAAATTTTTCCCACAGAAGGTTGAACAAATCAGAAACACATATGCCTGTTTCTCACAGGCCACAGCTATTTCCATTCTTCTGCCCCATAAGCCTTTTACTAACTTTTTCACATAAGATGATGTGAAATTAAAATAATTAAAATAGGAGATCAAATTATATGCATAATTTCAATTATTAAAATCTTTCCCATTGGAAAGCTGGGGCTTTTTTAGCAAAGATGTCTATCTTCCTTGTCAATGAAAGTTAATGCTGGATGAATTGAGAGGGAACAGCCAAATATGATGAATCACAGTTGCTTCCCAAAGAACAGCTCCAGGTTCACAGTGGAAAGCTCTGTTCTTTGCCAAGAATTATTATTTTTCAAGCATTTATAGAAGAACTAATCACAAAGTGTATTACACATAAGACTCTGCATCATGCTTTTTAGGTTTTCAAATACACACTTAAAAACTTCATTTCCCAGCACGTGTTCTGGGGTAAATTTCTCCATTACTCAAAACCCATGACATAACAGTCCTTTTGTTTTCAGTAGTTTTTTTCAAGGAGTACTTGAAATCCAGTGACTTTGATATTTTTCCAGTATGAAGAATACACATTCTGAATTCATGCTTTGAATTAGTTTTCCTTTGAAAAGGTGAGACAAACTTTCACTTTCTGGTTACTGTATCAACACCACTAAGGGATTCTGCAGTCAAACTGGAGACGAATTTGCAAGCAAACGTGCACAGGGACCAAATCTAAGTCTGCCTTCTAATCCAAATCACATTTAAGCATTTGACAGGGAAGTACTTATGCAAATATAGACTAGAACAAGTGCTGTGATCAGGACTCTATCATTTAGCAAGAATATATTTAAAAACAGTTTTTTACCTTCTCTCCTTTTGTTGCTATTTGTATGGCGTTTGGAATGAGACGAGCGGTCTTCTCCTTTGTCATGAAAGTTATATCCTTCAAAGCAATAGAAATCTAAGCAGAAACACATTTAATAAGACATATTAAAAATAACTTATGACTAAAAATTTAGAAGTTACAGAACATGCAAGAACTCAAACTAACCCCAAACCCTGGGATGCAATTCAGATGAGATCACAAAGGGAATTACTGTCTCCATTTGCTGCTTTAACAGCAAGCATTTCAAAGTAGAAGCTGAGGTGACTTAAGAGTCATCTCCTCTTCTTTCACATTGGGACTAGAGAAGTAAGTGGATCTTTCTGCTTTTCTTCCACTCCTCCAGCCACAATCCCAACCAAACACAAATCACAGATCTGAAAGTCAATCCCAATCAGAATGCTATACATAAAGCAGGACATAGTCTGTTACCTGATCTCTCTCATCTATCTCACAGATGTTTACAATATAGTCAATTTTCAAAATTTTATTTGCAGTCTAGTCACTGCAAGAAATTCTTCCTGTCTAGGCACATTTGACTTGTGTATTAGTAGTTGAAATGTTTCTGTTTAGAAGAACATGGTCTGACTGGCTGCAAGAAGCTATTTCCTTCCAGCCTACCCCCCTCTTCTCTTGAATATAAGGCTGTGCTGCCATTCAGCATAGAGAAAGGAGGAAGGTACAGCTCTAACTTGTTTTTTCCTGTGTGAGCAGGAAGTTCTCCACTTACTCCCTCTCTCTCTGCAACAACACAGCCTGCTAATGAGGTCCCAAACTTGGCTCTACCATGGTAGTTGATGAGCTCAGATTGCCTAAAGGTATTGCTGAAGATGTCACCCTGCTAGACAGGCAGAAACAGGTTACCAGGATGTATGCTGTTTTGGATTAAAAAAAAAACAAAACCCAATCAGTCTTTGAGCAGATTATATATTCAAGAGTATAGTTTATTTTTTAATTAATTTTACATCTAAAATAAGACATATTCAATCATCAAATCCATCTGATGAAATTAAGCTTGGTTTTCAATTAAGTATTTCTACAGCCCCTCACGGGCTTAAATACACAAGCTATTTGTTGTTTGTCCCGTATATTTCAGAGCACTCAAATGTGAGATACTGACTTAAGTTAAGAGCAGTCTCATAGTTCACAGAACATTTTGACCTGTCCATCCTCTGTTTGCTAGGTTATCTTCATTTTCTTATTCACTGTTTCATGTAAGTTCTGCAGCAGATGCAACAACTGCATCTGAATGAATAAATTTAAACTCATTAACCTAATCTGACAGAAATAAAGGGCCAACATATCACAAATATCTATCTACCTTTGCTTGTACTGTTCAAAAGCCATAGACCACAATATGAGAACTTGCAGAAGTCATTTATCAATTCCCTTCAGCTATTTTTAGATGCTGATATTTACATGTAAGGCTATGTTAAGTAAGGTTTAATACTGGAGAGTTCTGAATAGAGCAACACCACATACCATGTCATGCCCCAGGACTTACAGTAGGAGGTTATGTGTTACATTCCTTTATAGGACAATATTGCATGGTAAGGAAAGGCAAGTTGTCATTACCAGAACTGTAAAAAGCCAGCTTTAGCATAATTCCTAAACTTTTTATGCTGAATGACAGACTGAACAGGCTTACTTCAGCATTCAGATGCCTCCACTGCTACTCTTATTTTACATAATGAATTTGAATTTCCACTCAGGGATGCAGGCTCTTTCTTCACAGCCCAGAGTTACTAGTATGAGATGGACAGGATGAGATCTGAGAGACTCTAATCCTATATCCTGATAGGATATGGAAAAGGTGGGATTCAAGTGAGCTAACAGATCTTACTGTGGTCTCCCATCGGAAAATGTTGCTGTGGAAGCAGAGCCAGTTTTCAGAGAGATACAAGCGTCCTTGCAGCAGGATATCCTTCTGGAGCGCACAGGCGTAATCTGTGTACAGAGAGCAAGAGCAAGTTACTCACCCACTGACTGCAGCACAGCTGACCCAAACTTATTAACTAAAATGAAATGGGTATTACAATACAATAAAAAGCCATTTCTTTCACTTTTAAGAAGTCTACAAAGGCAGACTTGTACTGGCTTGCATCCAGACCATTGCTCTGGGAACAGCCCAAAGCCAGAGTTGATGGTACATCCATGTGAGGACAGCATTCCATCTATGTATTCCATCCCCTGCGTACTATCTTAGGTTTTCAGAGAAGAGGTGTCGGGCATGACCAGGAGTACATGGGAGAAGTATTCATTAGTCAAACTTCAAAGCATCTAAACAACAGAATACACAAACATTTTATACTACAACAGATTATACTGTCAACTCCTACGTAACAGTAGTTCATGTTGTAGCAAGATAATAGTATTCTACTAAACAGATCCTAACACTAGCTAAAACTATCTGCAGAGTGAGACACTAAGAGGCAGATTGAAGCTATCCAGTTCTTGAGGCAGGGAGTATTTCCTGAAGTTGACTATCATTTTTATCATTCTGTCTCTGACTGAAACACCCCTATTGAGAAATGGATTTCATCTACAATGTAATTACCCATAATCAGATACCTGCTAATTAAGAACAAGAGCAGAGGATTTAGTTGCATTTCTTAAAAATCTCAGCGCTTTCCCAGTTTCAGAGCCTGAAGAGTCAAACAAAAGGAATTTTCAGAAGAACTGCTGCTAGATAATTAAGATGGACCTCTTTGGGGAGGTCCAACCTAAAGAAGGCTACCTAATGTACACAAAATAATCAGAATGTATGTATTGATACAATATATATTAGTGATTTTACTCTTAGAGGTATTTAATACCTTTATATCTGGTATTGTCTGAGCCAGAATTTTGTTTTTGTGTACTACAAGAACATAATTAATACAGTTCTTGTTCAAATATCAAGAACTTCAGGAGTCCCCAACATCCTAACTTCAAGCTAAATCTGCATTTACAGAAGCTTTTATTATGATTTTTAAAATTCTCTACCATTTTCCTCCTCAAATAATCAAGCAGAAATAAATTTTCTTATAACAAGAATGAGTCATGTATACAAGCCCTTGGAGATGTAACTACAAATAGAACTACAGAAACTTAAATCTAAAGAACTAAGTGCATGTTTGAGAACTGTCAGATACCAAAATGCTGACAGAGGAAGGCAACAGGAGTTTGAAGTTAAGGACTTGAGGAGAGCATTACTAAGAAGCTTGCATCTGACTTCTGCGTTTTTTAGGAGAGGGATTCAGACCTACAGAGGTCATCACTGGGCAACTCATGAGCAATCCCACTCTGACCTACCTACACAAAAGAGAATATCAAAACAGATGGAAGAGATTAGCATTTCTCCTTTTAAGTTTTCAGAACTGTAACTTAATATGTTGCTTGAAAACAACATTTTCAGGTAAATTAAAATAGCACTCCTTTAAGCTCCCATTTAGAAGGTTTAAGTAATTCCCCTCATTTTAAGAAAATACTATTTTCTATAATACTTATATACAGTGCTCAGTACAGTGGAATAGTTACTTAATTTTAACAGTTGATTTAAAAACAGAAGCAGTAACAATTCTTTCAATGAACAGCAGCAAGCAGTGGTTTCTTGGAGCACTGCAAAGCCTGGACCTAGTTTCTCTACACCAAGCAAAGGAAGAGCTCCTTGCTTGGAGGATGCAAAAAGCCCTTTCAAGGAAACACTGCTTTTTATGGGGTAAAAGAAATTTATATGAAAGTAGTGGCTTTGCTTCTTATGGAGCAGATTGAGATTAACCCGTTACTAAATCTTTCTCTAAATCCTACACAGTCCCTTTGAAACTGCGCTTCAGAGTTTGCTCCATGGCTTTCTACTGATTGGATGAATCAATCCAATGGAAGGAGAAACATCAAAACAATGCTTTGAAGTAATATCCTTTCCTTCTGTTTTACACCCCTACTGAAGTATTTTAAAAATGCATAAGGCATTTCAGAGGATAACTGCCTCTTGTGACTGGAAAAAGACACTGGGATTTAACTGCTTCAGAGCTGTTGCTTGCATACTCCAAGCATACACTAAACAGCCTCTCAATATTCACTTCCTTAAAAGTTGCATAAAATGAGAGATGAACTTGAAACAGTCACAACGCCACTTTTGTATGAAAATATACAGTGTATTTGTTACATAAATACAACACAGGCAGGTGATGAAGGGAATAAGGTGCATCACTATGCAAAGGAGGTAGGGGTACATGCTTGCCTTCTTTGGATTCTGCAGTGGAGTGAAACAGAGCTGGAAAAGGAGTATTTCAGTACTGAGAAAAGTAATGCATCATAGTTTGATATTCTGTGACACCTGCTTCTTTTCTCTCCCATTCATCTGAAAAATAGTCTTTTAAATTACAACCACCCATGTGTCACTCTGTCCCAGGAGTCACATTAATCAAGGTGCCTTGGGAAAGGGTATTAGTTCCAGGGAGCAAGGGGAAAGCTTTTTCTAAGGATGATTTACCTAGTTAACAGGGTCTCAGAAACAACATCCCTTTTTTTATTTTTCCCACAAGGCAGGCAGTAGAAGAGAGGAGTATGGACCTGTCTTTCCTTGAAAGTATTTTTTGCTAGTTCAAAGACAGAAGAATAGGGAGTTATCACCTGTAGTCAGAATTTGCCATAAAAAACACAAAATGCTTTGACATGACTGTAATCTCAAGTCACCAAACAGAAGACAAAGACTTTTTCTGTGATTACTTCTTACCTACTATGAGTCTCTCTGAGTCTGGCAGATGAGAAAACTGTCTCTTGAATTCCTCACTCCTATATTTGTAAGTGGAACTTGAGAGCTGCAACAAAGAACAGTAAAAGGTTATGCAAACAGATTTATTTTCAGCCATCAACTGTCTTCACACTGGATGTGTAATTTTATCTTGAAGAACAAATGAACCTCAGAAGAGCAATAAAGAATAGGTGGTATCTAAATGTGATCATCACTGTAACTTTATGCTTACTTATGTAAGAGTATTTATTTGGCATGGGCCAAACTATTCCCTGTATCAGGCCAGATGCCAGTCACAAGGCATTACAATGCTATGATAGCAACCTGCTCCACCCATAAGAGGATGAGAGCCCTTCTGGGACTAAATATTCTAGCACAGACCAAGTGAAAAGGCAGCAAGGCCATAACACAGAGATGACAGAAAAAATCAAGCCCTCACAGAGGCCAATAGAACAAAAGGACCCAACAGAGAACATCAATGTCTGCTTGGAGTACTACTTCAGGAATACTTCAATGCACTGGATTTTTCAACAGTTGCTGTAACTAGAACTGCAGGAACAAAGAAAATAGTTTCCTCCAGTAAGAATGAATAGCAGCATCACCATCACTTCTTGATTTTCTGTCATGCTCTACAGTTCACCCCATTTTAAAGAGATCACTGTCTATGATTTTCTTAAGATTCAAATTGGGCAGTAAACTCACAGCAGAGGACTATCTCAATGGACTTTAACTCCTTATTCCTATAAACAAATGTACCTGCTCCCATACAAATGAAGAGCTTCAGCACCTTCTCCAGAAAATATTCTGCGTAGAAGTCCTACTATTCATTTTCAGTTGTAAGAGGATCATATTTTTTTTTTCCTTAACGGATATTGGACACTTATTTTAGAGGCAGTCTTAACTAAATGCTGTATAAGGTCATGCACTCAGCTGGACTAAAACTATTACAGGAAGAAATCACTTTTAAGTGTTCCTAGAACCAGGTATAAATATACTACAAAAGCCTCTTTCACACTTTTTTTTTTTTACCTTTCTAAAGATCTTAAGCACATGGATGCTATTCTCTGCTTGAGCCCCTGTATTACTCCAAAACTTGACATTCACCATTAAACCCATCTCCACCATAAGATCAGTTTCTACTTATATTTAGGATGGAGGAAGAAGGAAGAAAGGAGGCAAAGAACTACTTTTGATTGTATGACCTTACTTTTGACACATTCCTGCAGCATGTTAGTTGGCCACTATTCTTTCACTATGTTTGTGCTTGTCCAAAAAACCCCAGGACAAAACCAGACTTATCTTCAGCTTGATGGCCTTTTAATAGACTAGAACAAATGCACTGTTCCCACCTCCTCAAGATTCCCACATTTTGCTCTTTTTCACTGAGGACATTCCTGCTTCTTGCAGTTCAAAAGTTCCCTGAACACCACCCTACAGCTTAGATCTTACAATTGTCTGGCATCTTATACTTGAGAACTGAACTCTTAGGCCACAGGAAATGCAAGTTCAAGTGCAACCTCAAAGTCAAGTGTTTAAGTGCATGTAACATGTGAGAGAGCAAAGTTGCTCTGACACAGATCAGCTCTTAAAAAATAAGTCAATTTACCTTCTACACCATAAATAAAAGGAAGTCTATATGTTTGACCTCTGTTTGAGTACATACTTGCTGTCCACTGATATTCTGAGCATTGTAATGCAAAAAGGCAGCAAGGGATGGAGACAGAAAATACATCCACCTCTCCCCTTTTGAGAAAAGCAAACATGAAAGGTTTGAGTGTAGCTAAAGAGAAACATGTTAGAACATGTCTCCTCTAAACTGTAATGCCTCCAGTTATATTTCAGTTATTTCTGTGATTATAAAAACAACATTCTTGGAAAGCATGTAATCTGCTGAAGTAGGTGGGCTATGGTTTCTTGGCCTGCAACATCCAGCCCTGAAATGCACACTTTTAACTGATCATCCAAAAAAAGCATCAAATATCTGCACTGCTTAGAAGAAATCTAGTTCTTTGCAACTACTCTGGAAAGAGACATAGGGAAAAATGAAAATTTAACTCACACCTGTCAAGTTTCCACCTGTAGTTCCTGAGTCCCTATGGTTTACACACAGTCCTACCTCAGCTGACTGAAGTCTGGACTTGTTTTCCCAACACCAGCATACAGGGAATAAAAGAATTAGTTTGCCATGAGAGGAAAATAAAAGTCACAATTTGTGAAATCATGATTTAGGAAGCAATGCTTTTAAGGAGAAATGTAGTTTCTCAAACATGATGTATACAAGAGATAAGAGCTACACTGAAGTTCAGCATCTTTGTGGTTATAAGACAAAAGGAATCAAAGAAAAGGGGAGCATCACAGTGTCACAGACATATTTATATTAGTGCCTGAATCAGCCAGTTCAACAGCTCCAAGAATCCAGACTCAGGATACTGAGGTTTACTTAGAACTGAAATTTTTCTAGAGCATAAAACCTGTTACAGCTTGTCTTAGAAACCCCTGCTGGCATTTAGAAGCGTTTTCATGAGTGACTGGACTATAAGAAAACCTTATTAATGGTAGATTTCTACTGAGCTCTTAGGACATCTAGGCAGAGTCTGCTCTGAATCCTTATCTAATCAGCAGAAAAATGTCAGCACATGGAAACTTTTGAACCTTATCTTTTTTGCATGAAAACTAGCTCACTTAAATATGTACTTCTTACCTACTCAGTAGGTGGCTTGATGATTGAGAAGAGATCCCTCAACAGACTTGGGAAACAAGAGGGGCAATTTTAACACTATTGGCAATTTTAATTTCCTTAAAGTGAAGAAAACAAGACATTTCTATGAATACAGTATCTCTTCTAATCTCTACTATAATGTCCAACATGTGGCAGTATTTGAAGCAGATTGCCACCTCTGAGTTACAAAATCTAGCACCAAATATAAAAAGAGGAAAGGCATAAAACAGGTTGTAGCATGGCACTCACAAGATGAAAACAGCAACTTGTTTTTAATACATACACATTTCTAAGTTTAATTATAAATCATCAGGCAAACACTTGGCCTGAGGGTAATCTTAGGCATTTATGGTCATGCTATATTTAATCACCAAGGAAATTATTAAGTGCAGCCAACAACTTGTTAGCATTTTTCATCTGAAGCCACAATATATATACCAGAAACCTGTAAAATAGCATAAACAGAAAACCATTTTCAGTGACAACCAAGAAGTTTTACAGAAGACAGTTATGTAAGAACCAGATATTGGAGACACATAACCAAATGATTCTCATACCTTGTTTGGAAATGGATGGTTCAACTATATAAAGTCATGTTCCAGAAAAACATATGTAAACTTAAATAGAACTAAGCTGAGTTATTTATAGGACAGAAGCCTGTTAAGAAAAACAGATTCCCTGCACATTTACATCTTCAAAGTGTAGCCACTGCAAACAATTTGAGCCATTTAGCAAACTGCAGAGGAAAATTAAGCAACAATTTCTCCCAGGAGTACATCAAAAATCCTAATCATTAGGAAATTATTTGATTGCAGATATCACTAAGTATGCAAATAAGCAATCAACTTCAGCAGAATGGTGTGCACATTTTTTAACAATCACTAACGATGGCAATAATTCTGCATTTGTTTTGTTAGTGTTTTCCCTTTGTTTTGAGACACTACAAAACCCAGGTAACCTGACAATTTGCATTCTACAGTTGTGACATGCAGCTATGAATTCAACAGCTGAAATCACAGGTAAGTTGAACTTATCAGTAGGGTAATAACTCTCATATCACCTAATTTCAAGAGATGCCTCCCACTGAGCTTCAGTCTCAGAATCAGTTATCACCACAGGCTCAGGGTCCCAGAATCAAACAAGCCTATAAGGAAGCTGCCCAAACTGCCATTTCTTTTATGCTCAGAAGCCTCACTTAACCATCAAAATATGGCCCATGGAACTTAAGGCTTTGCTCCTCTGTCTAATATGTAAATCCAAGCCACTAACTCTAAACCCCAAATAAAGATCATCTGACTATTCCCCAAAGACCTGTACTTTCCTATGACGTTTCTAGACATGGTCAAAAACAAATTTGGAGGTATTAGTGAGGTTAGGATAAAAGAACATTTTAACCTTACATAAACATATTAAAACAAACATTAAGTATTCTGGCAAAAGCTGTTGCATTTCTACTGAATAATAAAACCCTTCTTAGCATCAGGAGAAAGAAAAAGAACACAGTCTCCAGAAAAACAACACCCAGTCAGAGAGAAATCTGGATTTTATACAAGACTCCTCTATACTGCAAATGTTCTTTAAAGGCACCTGATTAGGGAAAAATAGGGAAGTAAAAGTAGGGAAAAATATCAATCCAAAGCCTACCACCCCCCCCAAAGGAAAAAAACCCAACAAAAAACCAAAAAACCCCCAAAAAGAACCTAAACAAAACATACTGAGATCCCACTTTCAGTGAAATTAAAGACTCACTAGGGGAGATGAGAACCAAGTTAACAGCCCTGAATAAAAAGCCTCATTTAACAGTGTAAGGGAGACAAACTTGACACTTCGCATATTCCAGGACAGATTCAGGCAGACTCCCTCATTATCACAGGAACACTTTCTATGGCACACTGAGATGATCTCTCACCTGTAAAAGGTGCCAGGTCTGACAAGCCTTTCCATCACAGAAATGTTGATCCCACTGCAGCCATTCCCGCAGTCCGCAAAAGTTCATTAATCATCCAATCTAATCTACAATACACAAGCCACAACTCTCTGGCTTTAAAAGTAGAGCTGAAATGACCAAATTTCTCTTTGGAAAAAAATAAAATATCTATTTTACCTTTTTCCATCCAGAGTAACCTAAAGTTACTCTGGATGGAAAAATCCATCCTATCTATGGATAGTTCTTCTGCTAGTATATTTGGTTAACTTCATCTTTACTTTGTGAATTATTTTTAGATGGTAAGCAAGTTACTCCATATCTCCTTCTGAGGTAGGAATTAAGCTTCTCAAGCCTATCAGCAAAAAGATTGTTCTTTTTCAGACTTATTCTTCTGGCTTTTCTGAATCCTCTCATTTTCAGTGTCCTTCTTGAAAGGTAGATATAGCATTGCAGGAATTACCACAAACATAAATCTGAATCACAGACTGCTTTTAGGCGCAGAATCACAGTGAAAGCTCACATCCACATGAGTGCCAGTCTGCCTTATCTTTTTGCAGTTACAGGGCACAGTTTCCCAATTCTCCTGACACCAAGCACTAGGTTGTACATTGGAAGTGTCAGACTTCTCCAGTTCATCTTGTTGTACATAAACAATTCAGATCTACTCTGTTACAGTGATCTACTTTCACTAACCACTTCTTGACAAAAATTACAAAAAACTGTTTAGGAACAATTTTCAATCATTAAGTACTCAAAAGCTTTACTAGCAGTGACTTATGTTCTTTTCTCTCTTGAAGGACAAAAGCATTTAATTTACATGGGGAAAGAACCACTCACAGGACCATGACATTACTTAGGGTGACTTACTGTCTACTTTGGTTCACTTTTGTTGGTTTTGGGAGGGGTGTTGTGTGTTTTTGGGAGTTTTTCGTTGGTTTTTTTTTTTAATGAGATATTTGATCACACCTGCTTATCCACACAGTGGATAAAAGAAAAAAAAAAAAAGAAACCAAGCAACTGTTGCCAGGGTTTGCTCAGCCATTGTATTCCTTAGAAGCCTGCTTTTCAAAAGTTCCCATGCTCTCAAGGAAATGTGAACAAGCTCCTAGTCACAGTGGGAGGGGGAAATGTTTAGGGACGTACAGCTATTTTCCTTACATTCATTATATGCTGTTTTTCCTTCACCCTTACCTGTGGAGAAGGGAGTCTCACAAGCACAGGGCCATTGGCAGGCACAGGGCTGTGCACTAAAGCCATTATGTCCCCACTCCTGTGGCCCAGCCCCCTCTTCTTTGTGGAAGCTGAAGGAGAAAGGAACTCTAACATTTCTTATTGACCGAGCAGAAAAACAACAGCATTCTCCTTCAGTGGCACCCAGAAGAACGTCAGTGAAAATATGTCCTTTCTTCAGTTGGAAATACAGCATGTATAAGTTAAAGAAAGGGATATTAAAATACAGGTCACTGGCAAATACTCCAGTTACTGTATCTTCCAGGGGTTAGTTTCATTGGGGGTGAGGAAAGTTGGGGTGAATAGAGGAGTGAGGGGTGGTAGTTGTGTTTCTTTAAGCCTACAAGACCCCATAACAAGGCTAAAGACAGAGTCCCTAGTTCTCCCAAGATGAGTATTACTATTAAATAGTTCTCACAAGTTCTCACACAGGCAGGCACACTGAACATGTTAGGCAGATTATGCCTTACCAATAACACCAGGAGCTTCCAAAAATCCACATAGAAAGAAATTCCTCAGAACTATTGCATTATGGAGAGCTGCTGAAATATTGGGTGCCCACTCAGAAAACATTTGACACCCAGTGTCAAGGAAGTGACTGAATGAGGTGCTTCTGAAAGGAAGACTATTTCCATTTATTTTGTAGACTGGGTAGAGCACATCAAAGCACTGTGTCCCACAGGAGTAGCCCAGCTGTCACCAAGTGAGATGGACATCAGTCTCACCAAGCCAGCATTGACCTGGCACATGGTGAAAGCCTGTTTTCCTGAAAAGCAGTTCTGGTCAACCAGGGAAACCTGATCACAAATGTTTCCCCATGTAGAAAATGAACTTGGCTGAGCTGGAGTACTGCTCACAGAAGGCCTGGTCATTTCCCACACCTCACCAGTCACAGTGTTCTTCCAGGAGCAGGAATGAAGGTCTCATGCTTCAGCTTCACCTATATGACTATCAAAACAGCCTAGAAAATCCACAGCCAAAGTTGTTACAGTTATGATTTTGACAGACAAGAAAATTTAACATCCTATGAAATACTATGCTGCTAACATCAGGTTATATAATTATAACAAAGGTAACATTTTTGTGAAGAATTTTAAAATCTGAAGGAAGAAAATTAAAAGACTTAGAGTTGAAAATATAAAGGTATTTCTTCAGAGAACTTTGATTTGCATAACCAGAGATTACATTTTTCATGTTCTTAAAAAAAAAAAAAAACAAACAAGGAAAAAAACTCAAAACAAATTTTAAAAAAACCAAAACACCCAACAAACCAAAACAGTAGAACATACTGGGAAGTATTTTGTAACAGAGTATTTCAGTTTAGAACATGTGAGGAACTCTCACAAATTTCTCCTTCAAGGTCACACCAGAATTAGCTCATATTCCCATTTCACTGAAACAGGGTTCAGCTGAAGGTGCTTGGGAAACAAAATGATAACCTTCTTATCAATTATAAGAAAGCTTCCTGCCATTACTACTAGTACTATATCTTTTCTCCTGAAAAACAAGACCTTGGATTGAGAATATCTGCTTTGAGAATATCTCTGCTTATTCTGAAGCAATGGTTTTGTAGTATTCAGTACCTTTTTTTTTTTCTGCAAGTAAGTGTTTTAAAGCATTTTAACAGTGAAGCCAATGTACTTTCATAACAACTCTGATTTGGAGATAAAAATCTCAAGCTTGCCATGTACAGTGCAGAGCAAAGCATATGCTCCATTTCAGAATAAAACTGACTGAAGCATGAAGCTAATGTAAAGTCAGAACACACACACCCCCTACACATACCTCCTCTAGCTGCCTGCAGCCTGTTCCAAACCATACAAATCCCTGGCCAAAGCCTCTACAGCTCCCCCCTCTCTCACCCACTTGCTCAGAGCTGGTGCTGGCCACCCTCCAGCAGTGCTAGCTAGCGTTCTGCCAGCCTCTGCTTGCATGCTGGCTTGGAAAACAGGCTGAAACACCCCAGCCTTGCAGAACAGGCACACAAATACTGCAGCAACTGGGCAAAGAAAACTTATGCAGGGGTGACATTTAAGAACTGCCCAGCTCCAATCTAAAACCACCATCACCAAAACTGATTTTGGGAAGCAGACTGCAGTAGCATAAATCATTTCAAGTTCACAGAAGTCCCAAAGGGAACAGCAGAGGAAAAGTACTATCACCAGGGAAACACCAGCTTGGAAAGAAGCACTTAATGCCTAGCACCCCCTCCTCTCTGCATTGCTGAAGGCTACAGTCCATGAACCAGCCTGAAGAGTACATCTGCACCTGGCAGCTCAGCATGGAGCCAAATCAAAACTCAGCCACTGTCTCCTGTTTTAAGTCAGGCTGAGGTTCAGAGCAGGAGCTCAGGACATCAGGGCATGCTTCCTGTATACCCAAATTCCCCAAAATGCGTACATTACCAGCCACCCAGAGCTCAGCTCTTCACAGGCACTTAGAGGCAAGGGATACAGGGTTCTGCATGCCCAACAGATCTCTGCCTGCTCTGAGAGGGGAACAGCAGCCATGCACCTATTCTGCTTTCTTTGCACTGGCTCTCCCTTTCCACCTGCCTTACCTGTCTGCTACGTTTTCACAACTAACTACATGGAGTCAGCAGCAGAGAGCCCTCTCCCAGCACAGCCCTACTGAGGAAACTGACAGAAGAAAAAGAAAAATGCATGTCAAGACATTGTAATCACTCAGATTTCAATCTGAAAGTCTGAAAGGAGAAGATAATGGAACAAAAAGAGGTTGTATTTACAGTCATTTTGCAGCCCCGGCTGCTGGCTAGGGTAAGTAGCTGTCTGTGCACCTAGCTGGGTGGTGGCTTTGGAGGACCTGCAGTTCTGCTGTCAAGATCAGCTACATATGTAAATAGCAGGAACTGGTTTCACCAGAAAAACAAGGTAACTCTTCTGCTTTCCCAAAGCAAAGACAGGATATATCATGGGGAATCTTCCTGTTCTGAAAGGAACAGGAAAGTATTGGGAAGTATATCCATACAGAAAAATATTCACTGACAATTTATTTCCATTAGAAAGCCAGTGAGAGGATTCAAAGTGATCTCAGAAAGGCCTTACCAGAGCCTGGGTACCAGTGTGACTCAGGTCTCAAAAATAGCATTAGCATAGACTGTTTTAAGTGCATTTCCTGTTTATAAGATAACACCATCTGCAGCTGATTGAACACCTGAGTGTAGACATCGGCAATTATCAAGGAGGCTGATTATTTCAGATTCAAATAGAATTATTTATATAACTGCCACCAAGCACTTCTGAGTTTGGATGAAACAAACACTTAGATTTTAAATATGAAAATTAAGTTAAAAGTTCAACAGCTTTGGACACTTCCATGGACAAACACCTTCCTCAGTTCTGAATTAGAAATTAAACTGCTTTTAAGAGCTAAGGTGTCCCAATCTCAGATTTATTCAGCATCTTCATCAACGCCTCCCTAGCTGGCAATAACATTTTTGAACCTGGTAGCAAAACTATTCCTATAATGCCCCTCACCAGAAACCACATCTCATGTTGCCTCCCCAGAATAAGCACAAGTTCACAAGGTTCTTAACTGCCAAACTCCTTCTCATTTCTTAGGGGGAAATTGTGGATCTGTATCTACTTTCTTGACTTCACAAATGCAGCATTCAAGCATTCTTTTTGTTCTATTTTAGTAGTTTTGTCTACCCCATGAAGATTTACCCAAAAAGATAAAGGGTAAATCAAAATACAACCACAAAGTCCTGTGATACACCTTCTAAAACAAACTTAATACAAATAAACCAAATGTGTTTGGATGAACTCTGCACTACCTTTACACTTAAAGTTAAGTGTGCTTGAAGGGAGTTTGTCATCCTCCAGCACAAAGTTACTCTTTTGCTCAAGTCAATCTATCTATTCCCCAGGCTAACTTTGAGTCTTGTAACTATGTTGTCCAGGTTTCAACAGCCATAAGTGTACTAAGTATTATGATGCAATGGCAATTAAAAGCCCAATTAAGATTATTTCCTTTTGGATAACAAAATACATTCCTTTCTGAACAGCAGTTTCATCTGACTCACATTTGTTTTTATAGCACGTGTATGGGACAAGTAGCCAATGTTATTGGTTAACAACATCTGTTTTTTCACCCGATTTTTCACTGCATGCTGCCCAAGTAATACAAAAAAAGTCCAAACTGCCTGTCTTTAGACTTATTTGATCCATTTAACAGAGACAGGGAAAATCCAGATGTTTTCAGGGTGATGAAAAATGCCTTATACAATAAAGAAACTACAAGACTTAACTTCTCAACTCATCTTCCTTACCTGCAACAAAGTCCCACCAAGATTATTTGATGCCAAAGTAGACAAATACAGAAGCAAATGAGCAGCACCCTTCAGCTGAACATTTCCCTCCTTACCCTGCCAGTAAAATCTGTCTCTCTGTAACTGCATCTCTGATCTATATTTAAGTTTAGTAACAGTGCCCAAACAAGGATCAGAAAACAACATCATGAAGGAAACAATCACCATGGTAGTAATTCCCCTTGGTGCCATTTGGGTTTCAGCGACTCATACAAGGAGACATAAATACTTTCAACCAGGACTACAGTGAAAACCTGAAGGAGCATATTAAACCACAACACTACATAGATAATAATGCAGGAGTGACTGTGGCCAATTACATAAACTGCTTTGCTATAAATTACTCTGGTCATCTTATTAAGCCTGCCAGTAGCCCTGCTGCATTTGAAATTCTATGGAAAGTGGCACTCACCAAGCAATTGCCCCAAAGCTTCTCCTGGCTGCTGCTAATGGAGAACCACAAAACAATCACATTTTGCACAGTTTTACCTACCTGTCCTCTCTCCTCTCCTTATATACAAGTGGTTCACCCACAGCACACCTGAAAAAGACAGTGCTACACCACTACCTGTTTGCAGAAATACAAGCTGTAAATTAACAACTAAGGCCAAAAATAAAACTTGAAAAAATCTTTTTTCCATCTCCTAGAGTTGACTTTTAAAGCTCTCATTCTGCATTAGGGACTTCCCTTTCATTAAAAGGATATCACTATTCCAACTCCATGCAGATTTCCTGAACCATGCTGCCTTTCTTATGGTTTTTCTCCCAGTGGCTAGAAAAAAATAAGTATATCACATAAATCTGAAGTATTTTCTTTCTGACCTTTTATATTTAATCTTCAGGTTCTAGACTAATTTATATGTATATAGTAATAATTAATATTATAGAGAACTATCTACTGCTGCAGCTGGCAAAAGCTTATTTTGACAGGGCACCACTGGCAGTCTTTGCTTAGAACTGGTCAAAATTTTATGTCAACGAGATCTACCTCAGTGCTCAGTCTGGAGCTGCATCAACAGCACTAAAGACATTCCCAGCACCAAAAGGGAAAAAACCCCTTTAGCCTAATCACCCATGTTCAAGGATTGGGTAGAACTGCAGTCTGTCTTCCTACCAGGTTAAAACACTGCTTCTGTATAATCAGGGCTATCACAGGGCTGAAAAAAGGTACCTGTTTCTGGAGATTCCAGGCAGGTAAACAAACAACATGCCAGTCCTACAACTACAGCAAAAGCTATTTGTACTAAAGCTAGGGCATTAAAATAAATAAATAAATAAATAAACAAAAGCCCAACCAACAAAACACCAAAATGCAGCATTAATGTGCCTAAAGGATTTTTTTCTCTTTATTTTATTCTCTTTGTAGACCTATAGCAATTAATTTAACCAATTCTCATCCTCCTTACCAGACTGCTTCATACCAGCAAATAATAAGGAGGCCAAAAATCCTCCTCCAATGTCAAGAGAATTGATATATCTCCTCCACAACCCAAATATTTGGAGGTACAGATAAGAAGAAACAACACACCAGGTATACAACATAAGAGAGAGCTACTGTCAGAAGGCCTTAAATATCAGCCTCCAAAACAATTCCCACTTCAACCAGCCCAGTAAGCCATTCCAAGAATGGCATGAGTCTTCAGAGAAAGGTGGAAGGAAGATTCAAACAACTATAGATACAATAAATATTTCATTTAACCCTATCTGTCTTGGGCCCCAAAGTGCCTCAATTTGTATCTGTGCTTCAACAAATTATCTTCCAAATTGTGATACATATCTGCATCCCTCCTTCTGCAGGTTTGAGTCATATATGCTTACTGTATTCTTGCCATACATATTGTCACACACTCACAGACTAGTTCTTTCTTGTAGAAACCAGATCCATGCATGTAAAAATTCAAAACACTTTCTTCATCTTGTGCAACCTCTGTTGCTTTTATATTATGAAAAGTAAAAGGCTTATTTTCACTGTATCAATTATTTGCCTCTATTTTCAAACTCCTTCACACTGACCAACTCTTTAAACTGGCAGCCAACTTACACTCCAATCAATTGCCTTTTTAAGCCTTATTATCCTTTTTTCAACCCCTCCTTGCTATCTCACATTTTCAAATTCTTAAAGAAGCCTCCCAGATACAAGCAATTTTCTGAGATGCTCATTTGATTTCCACTCATTCCACCTACCTTTTCATTCCAAGGGAAGGACTTACTTTTTTAGGTTTTTTTTCACGGGCATTCTTCTTACTGTTGGCATACATGAACTTTCTTTGACTGTTCATTAATACAAACTAGAATTCCCAGACACAACACCCTCACTTTTGATGCAAGGATCCTTTCCATTAGCCTCCTCATTCACCTTTACCTTCTTCACTAAGGTAGGAAAATACTTACGGCTTTCACAGGTTTCTTGTTCCAAGGATATTAAACTGAACCGTATACCAGTATGAAGGGCATAAAAAAGGATAAAAAGGTGAATTCAGAATCCTGAGATAGGGCTTCCAGACATAACATAATTTCCAATCATCTTTGACCTTCATCATCTATTTGCAGTTGCCAAAACTAGGACTATTTAATCAACTAGAGATAAAAGCTTTACAGTTTCCAGTGGAGAGAGAAAGCCCTGAGATTAAGTTTGTAAGCAATCTTTTTTCTTCTTCCAGTGAGTTTATAGAAGTCCAGCTTTGTCCACCTCCAGGTGGAGGGGAAAAAAAACCCCAGAAACAAAAACCAAAAAATATCCCATGACACACCATCAATCTTACAAACAGCAGTCAGTAATACTATCAGTTTAAGAATTGCTTACAGTAACAGAGAAAACTAATTATTTCACAAAATTATTCAATAAAGATATCCAAAGTGTTCTTTTTTTTAAGAGATAAGAAAAATTCCACAGAGTGGGATACTCTTCTTCCCTCCCTGATAGTATTTCAGCTACCCTTCCTTCTCCCCACTCACCATAGCCAGGAGAGAGATTGTGTCCCAGAGGCTGTCAACCCTAGCCTGCTGCTAATTACATGTGCTCACAGCGCCTATTGAGCATGCATGATACCTGGCCTGACTTCCAGAGGCATGGCACAACTGCCTACTCCCACTCAATCCATGAAAAATTGAAGTCAAACCAGCCAGGCTCTAACAGCCACATTTGGTTTCTATTATCAGCAAAACAAGAGTACATCACCCTCAGAAGAAATGAGCCCTTGGAGCAAGGGCTGGCAACCTAAGTTGCTGGAAACATGCAGCCTCTCCAAGCAAATAACCCTGGCATCAAAGCTGATCCCTGGATGCTACCAGAGGCTAGTCCTGCTGCTGTAGCAATTCCTCCCTTCTACTGACTCAAGAGTGTGAATGAGCATAACAGGTCCCCCCACCTGCCACAGGACACTAAGATCACCTTTGTCAAATGTTAAGTGACACATACTTCACACACTGCAACAGGCTGCCTTCCATGCTGTCACCCACACATTTACTATGACTCAATTCAAGGAGATTTAACAATTTGGTTTAATAGTCAGCAGCTGATCATCAACCATGCAAGTTATTGAAACATTTTCTGTCAAGAGCAATGAGAGATACCAATGGCATAACATTTTAAATAGAATTAATTAATTTTCATCTTGAATTTGTGATTTCCTGGTTCTTGCTGCTTTACAATTCAGTTGCCTTGAGGCTGAGAAAATAAGCACCATGGCTTCCTGCAAGCAGACTGGTACAGCTTTTAAAATTAATCAGTGACAGACAGTAAGGCTACAACATTTCCAACCACAGCATTATCTTATAAGAGGGAAGTATTTGCGCAATTACTTTGTTTTAACTGCAAGGTCATGTTTGCAGAGCCAGATAAACACCAACATCAAACACATACTAAGGTCTTGGAGTATAAATAACACAGAAGATAATCATTTAATCATAGTGAAAAACACCTCACACAGCAGCTGTGACTGCACTGAAGGATCCCACTCTCCTGAAAAGAAACTTCAAGCCTTCAGCACATGTCTCAAACCTAAGAGTGCAAAGCCAATAGCACATCTACATTCTCCACATAGAATACTCTAATAAATTTATTTTAAATCACCGGGCATATCAAGGAAACACTGGGTTGTTAACTGCAGGTCCAACAACCCAACACCAAGACCTGAACAGGTTTATTCCTCTCACAAAATACCACCTGCATTAGTGGTTGTATACAAACCATCGAGCACTAGCTTACACAATCCAATTTGCCACCTAACAAGAACATAGCTGGCAGTTGCACTGTCTGCATAGCATGACTTCCTATTGACTCAAGTACCAACACACAGCTGGGCACAGGCAGAACAGCCAAGGATCATCCTTGTTTCTGTAGGGATAGTGAAGAAAATACTGAACACCCCAAGAACTCACTCTAGCAACACAAGTTTATCTATGACCTGCTGGAATTTTATTAGTCCTGTCCCATTTCATTGGCTCCAGATTACTATTGCATTTTTAAGAGTACACATGCATTTGGAGGGGATTTATCCTATGGCCTGAGATGCAAAACCAGATGTCCTGATCATTAGAACATCTGCTTGTGAAGAGGAGTGAAAAACATACAAGCTAGATTTATAAACAAGGAGTTGGAAAATCTGATCCCCTGCTTCTGCTCACAGCTCTGCCATGGACTCCTTCTGGCCTTCACTAGTTACTCAATCTTTCACTTGCTAAGCACAATGAACACTGTGATGACCTCGTCAGGAGAAGGACACAGTGGACCAGATGACTTTCTATGAGCTGAAGCACAGGGATGTACTGAGGACACCTGATACAGAACCTGAGTCAGACTCCCTTCCTCACAGCTCTGGCACTCTGTGTCTCCCACAAGATCAGCTGTTACCCTGCCTGTGGCTCCTTGCATATGTGGTCTCCTTCCCTATCAAACAATAACAATCCATGCCCCAAATTAACAGCAAAACATACACTTCAAATCTAGACACACATTCACCTTCTCTCAAGGCATTAAAAAAAAAAATCTACCAAAAGAAAAGTACTGAAATAGGCACTTATTATTTATTACACACTATGCTTTCAGTCAGGCATTTCCCCAGAAAGAAAAAAATTGAATTACTTGTTTTCTGCCTTTTTTATTCACAAAGTCAATTCTTACAGAAAACACAGGAAGTTTATTTACTCGTGTGAAAAACAAATATGTTTACTTGACAAAAATGAACACTAGGAATGTTATTCTGAACCACCAACCACCAAGAATCAAAATTCAGTCCTTATGCTTAAAAAGCATCAGAGCATCAAAAATATATTTCTATAGGCATAAGAAACACTGGCATGGGTTGGCTGGCATGGATTCACGTCAGGACCTGAGAGACAGGACTGGGCATAGAAGCCACAAGATCTGTCACTAACTTGATCTGAGACATCAGATAAACAACTTCACCCCCCTCTCAGTCTCACCTTACACTTCAGTAATCCAGTAATGATAAAATTACCTGCCTCACTACATGGGTGGAGAACACTTTAGTAATTCATGACTACAAAGCAACTTGAGAACTGTGGATATAAAACTTGTACATATACACACACATGCAAATTAAAACAGACAGGTATTATATTTATAAATTAAAGCCAAGTTAGCAGAGATTACCCAAAAGCTCCAGTCAGCACTCCAGCTATACTGAGCAGGACCCTGCATTTTCTCTGTGCATGAATTAAGAGTCTCCTCTGAATCAGCAAGTAGCTGGTTAATAAGACCATGATCCACTTCATGAACTTCCTGTGAACAAAGAAGTAAGGTATGTAATTCAGCAGTGGTGGAGAAAGGTGAAACAAGATGGTTAGTCCATTTAACAGCTGTATATTAAATGAAACCTGACATGGTAATTTCACCAAGGTGAGTGGCATGGAAACACTACCACAGACAGCTTTTTCATCGGTTTTATTTTGTTCCCCCTAGACTACACTATATTTAATTATATTTTACATTTTTTATCAAAGTATTTTATTTCCAGCACACTTCCCCCCCCCCATCTTGCATGTTAAAGCTGCACAGATACTTAGAACTCAAATAATATCAACACAAGACATCGGTGCCTAATATGCAGCACGTCTCAGGAACCTGTGAGACCTTTCAGAACTTGAGAAATGTCATACAGGTGTAGCATTTTTACCAGAGTACTGACATATATTATTATAATACTGATACATCAAGTGTTTATACTTACTGTTAGTTACACTATAAATTGTACAGAAATACAAACACCTCAGAGACAAGTAATTTGACTCATAACACTATTAAGATAATAAGCAGCACTGTTTTCTAATTCTGTAGCACTCTCCATTGTTATCAGTATTCTTCACTTTGGAAGTCAGTTTTACTTTATGAAGGGAAACTGAGCCACGGAACGTCACTTGTGCCATCCCAGCTAGCAAACGGTACAAAACCAGCCCAGGGACCTAACCAGTAACCCCGCCTGTAGTACCGGATCCGCCGGGCTGAGGTAACGCTGTGTTTCAACTCCAAACCAGCTCAGAACCGAGAGGGTGTTGGGCTACCCCGCCCAGCGCTGCCGGGGCCGCGGCCCGGGCTGGGGACAGGCTGCGGAGGGGACAGCGGAGCGAGGCAAAGGCAGAGACACTCCGGGCTGCGTGGGACGAGAGCAGAGCGGCCCCCGCGGGGCTTTTCCACGCCAACACCCGCACTCGCTGCAACTTGCACCAGTTGCTGCCCGCCCGCTCCTCCCCACCAAAACGCCGGGGTTCAGCGGCTGCCCGGCAGCCCCGCGGCCGCCTCCCCGCTGGCTCTCCCGGGAGCCCAGCTCCTCCCTGCGGGGACCCCGCGGGGCCTTCGCCGCTCCCCTCATCGGGGAGCCCCGAGGGCCCCCCTGCCCCCGGCCCCGCCTCGCCCCAAAAACTTTGGGGAGGTGGGTGGGGACGGCGGAGCTTCCCAGCGCTGCCAGCGGGGCCGCGCCGCAGCCGCCCGTCCGGGGCCCGCCCGTGCGGGTGCCCGGAAAAGGAGCGGGGCTGCCGCTCCCCGCACCTACCTGGGGGGCCCTCCGCTGGCCCGGGGGGGCGGCGGCCGGGGGCACAGAGCCCGCCGGAGGGGCGGGCAGGGAGCGCAGAGCGCGGCGCTTACCATGGAGGGGGGCGAGGGCCGCGCGGCACCCGCCAGCTGCTTGCGCGGGGCGCACGGCGGGGCCGCGGCCGCCATTTAAAGGGGCCGGCGCCGGCCGCGCCGCCGGCCCGCAGCGGGAGGAGGTTGCCAGGGGCGAGCGGCGTCGCTGCTCCCGAGGAGGGGGAGCCGTCATGGGGGGCGGAGAGCGCTGAGGCGCTTACGGTGCCCTCCTCGTCCGGCCGCGGCAGCCCCTCTGCGGCTTCCGCAGGGGTTAACTGGAAAGTCTCCGCGCCGGTGGAAACTTTAAGGGCTGTAGTAGGAAAAAACTCCCGGCTGCGGGGAGGGAGGGAGGGCGGCGTTCGCTGCCTCCTGCCCGAGGAGAGTCCCGCGCCCGCCGCTCTCCGTGAGCGCAGCCGGTTAAACAGCGCCCGGGCAGCGAAACGGCTCCCAAATCCTGGGTTCGTGGGATTCGACGGAAAACACTGCCGAGAGGCCGCTCCGGGGGGACTTCTAGGGGGAGAGGGGGAAAGGCTGGCTGCGGGCCGAGCGGAGGATGAGGTGACATAAAGGCAGTGAGGGGGTTTTCACCCCAAGAAACCCTGGGTCTCAGTTTTGAAGCTGCTGAGCAGCGCCGAGTGGTTTCTGCCCCAGTCTCTGAGCACCCGGAGAGCTTCTCAAATCAGGGCACCCAGCCAGAGCGACCATGGCTCACAGATTTGCACCCTCAGCTCACCTCACAGGAAAAAGGAGAGCCCTATGATGTGCAAAGAAATCACATTGCTAGGTAGTTGGCTGGTAGATGATGGATGGATGGATGGATGGATGGATGGATGGATGGATGGATGGATGGATGGATAAAGTATGGATGGGTAAAGCAGCCTGTTGTGTCAATGCTACTTCCTTCTGTTGTCCCCTTTCTCTCTACCTCTTCCCCTTTCTCTCTGCCTGTTCCCCGGGAAATGCGTGGAGGCTCCCTTTGGACATCTCAGGGTGCTGTGATACCTGCTCACTGCTACATTAGAAAAAGTACCTGAAGTCCCGTGGGTGACACCCCATCCCATCTGTTGGCCCAGACAGGACAGCGTTAATCCAAGCAACTGCTTAATTAAATTTACAACAGAGTGTAAAAAAGAATGTGTGGTTTGTTTCATTTTTGTTCCTTGCTTTCTTGATTTGCACCTGAAACTTGAATTTTGGGGGCTTTTTCAACAACACTCAGGGTATCGGTTTATTTTTCTTCTTGTCCAAAAACTGAATCATACTGGCTTATTCAAGTGAGAGAAACTTCATGCTCAGCTACTGGCTGCCAGCAACACTAACCAACCTCCATTGTATTCCCTCAGTTAAAAGCTGGCTGACCTGGCACTTTGGCTCAGGCATGACCTACTTAATGGAGGATTCACAAAAGAATTGCTAGTTCTGGATGACATGAACATAAATAGCATTTGCAGGAGCAGTGGTGGTATGTCCATGACAACACACTTGAAGAGTTTTTTTTGAAGCACACCAAGTATTTGGTTTAAATCAGGCAGTGTTTGGATTGCCTTTGGTTCAGATCCACCTTTGCATGCTGACTCCTCTGACACAAAGTCACAATCAGCACTCTAAACCAGTAACTCAGTCCAAAATCCTCATGATCTGCCAGGTGCCTTTGACTCTACTGGTTGTTCCCTCATCAAACTCTTTATTGTTTTTGACTCCTCCGACTTTTCCTTTCACAGATATTTTGGCTTTGCTCACTAACACTTTGGCAGTACTTCCTTCAAAGACCCTCACAAACTTCCATCTTCCTTTTGAAGTGCTCTGTTGTTCTACACTTGGTCCCAGTTCCCTTCCTAATATGATTCCTGCCTGGTAATCACAGGCCTTCCCACTCTCCCAAGCCATTTCAGAAAAGTATTTGTCTCCTAGGTTCTTTTAACCATACTCCCTCTAGCCCATCCTGCTTTCACTGCTTCCACCGCTTCCACTGCTTTGGGATCTGTGCACCAAAGCTTAAGTGACAACTGGTGACTCCAGGAATGGGCTGTTCTTCTTGACATTGGTGACCCAAGTTTTGTGAATCAGTTATGGATTCTTTTGGCTTTCAAATGCAAAGAAAAGCAGAAATATTCATGCCTCTCTCAGCTGCATTGTGCTTTAAGAGTTATGGAATTGAGTCTTTACTGGACCCTCAAGCACAATCCCATTTCCTGGAGAGCTTTGAAGATATGGAAGATCATTAGATAAAGTATGCCATAGTCCCTAATCCTGCAGTTGAGGTAAGAGGCATCAGCCAGATAGTGACAGTAGTCCATGCTTGGTACAGGCACAGCACAGCTGGCAGGGCTGGGTGGTACAGGTGGGGCTTGGAGCTACTGTAGCTCCTCTCACAGTGTCCTGCTCTGTGTGGGCTTTCTATAAACACAGACTACTTCAGAGCACACCTGCTGGTTTTGCAGATAGGCCGCCCTCTCCAGCAGTTTCCCCCTCCACCCAAGTTGCATAGACAAGCTCTACTTAAATATAAGTAGAGTTTAAGTAGTCAACTTTTGATGAAAAAGGATTTGTTCTGCACTAAAAAAAACACTTTGGGGAATACACTTAACCTGTAAACACCATGTGCATATAGCCACAAAGATACTGAGTTCCTGAAGTTTCCTTTTGTGGTGCATTAGGGTGATAATGTGGTGCATTAGAGTCTGGCTGTTCAGAAAATTAAGCCAATGCTCTTTGTGTTCTCACCATCACTGGGGAGGGGTTCAGCACAAGGAGTGGTCTCCTTTGGAGTATCTGGATATTCTCTACTCAGCCCAAAGTTGTGGTCTATACAAGCCAAAAGCAAAAAACAATGTATTATCTTCCCTCTGCTCTCAGAGCATTTTCAACATGTTCTCAGAGAGAGATCAGAACAGCCGCTGGGG
Organism: Agelaius tricolor; assembly: GCF_023055355.1. Classification (NCBI taxonomy): domain Eukaryota; kingdom Metazoa; phylum Chordata; class Aves; order Passeriformes; family Icteridae; genus Agelaius; species Agelaius tricolor. The sequence continues at coordinate 27,037,109 of NW_027269269.1, forward strand.
AAATAATTGTTGTCACTTGCAACGTGGCTCTCATCCAGGGAGCAGGCAGAGCACTGTGAGCTCAAAGCTGTGGTAACTTTAGTAAGTGTGACATTCACTAGGCAGAATGTGAGGTCCCATTGCTATAATACACACATATTTTTTACCCGTACTACCAGAGGGAGAGATGGTGAGGCCAGCTACTTCAGCAACCATGGACCAGCACATTGGGAAACTCTATAGATCTGCAGTCTCTTCATTCATCTTCTTCTTGATGGTGGGTGAGTACTAAACCACCTTCCTTAATTAGAAGAAATACGGGTTGTTCTTGGAAGCTTGGCTTGAGAAGTTCCCTTTGTTTTCAAAATGCAACTTTCAACTGAGAGCTTCCTCAAGATGCAGGGAAATTGTATTTAGTGTTGTGCATTGCATTAAAACATACTTTTCTCTCTAGATACATTCCTGTTTATCTACTATAAGGGTTCAGAAAGAGTGTATTTGCCTGTCTTTTCCCAGATGTGTCTCATCATACCTAGAATCTTCGTTTCTATTTTGTTTCTCTGATATATTAGCCACCAGTTATTGTCACAAGGCTCATATTCATATCCATTTGTGAGAGCCAACCCCAGCCCAGGGCAAAAGTCATATAAATTAAAAGCAGCAATGTGCAGTCATTGATCACTTAATCATAGATGTCTGAGAGCTGGATACAGTTTGTAAAGCACCTTCATGGCACCAGCATGGTATGAGTGTGAAGCTGAGATCTAAAGCAAACAAAACCATCTGAAAGACAGTCATTTCATCAGCAGACGATTTTTCTTGCGGGCTGGAAATTGAGCCCTATTTGCCCTCAACCCCTCCTCCAACTACTGAGTGTGAATGTAGGAGAGGAGGCTAAACTGGAAAGGTAGAATTCTGCACTGACCTCCCCACACCTTTGTGGTTTCCCCATGCTGTTGGCAGCTGGCAGAGGAAGCTTGCAGGGCTGCTCAGATTTACTGCAGGCACCAAAGCCTTAAGTGAGGCTCCAGGATAGGAAGAGAGTGCAACTGTATTTTATTCTTTCCTTTTGTCACCCCAGCCCCTCTAGCCTGCCTTGCAGTGTTTCTCACTTAAGGGTCTGATATGGCCCTACACGGGGAAGTATTAACCTGCAGGTTACACGGAGGGGAGACTGACGGCTTCAGCAGGTGCCCTATTAGTACTGCCAAATGTGGAGCACATTGCCACATTGCAGGGAGTCCCTGAGAGCTTTCTCCCCTCGTGGCTGAAAACTGGCTGTGAACTAAGGACTTCATATGACAATGACTTATTAGATCATCTAATCGTTTGTCCAGGTCTGGACAAGATCATCCACGCTGTATTTCTCTGTACCCTGTCTAGCTCAAGTGCTTTCACCACAAAGCCTTGCATTCCTCTCCATGGGCTTGAGCCCACAACCCGCATGACAAGGGAGCTACACATCACTCTGCTAATGAAGCAATTGACTTTAAAAGAGCTTTAAAGCAGAGTCAGCAAAGCATTTGGCATGGTATGCTCCCAGATGCCAAAACGATAAGGGCATTGTGTAATCGAATACCAGTGAACTAATATGTTCCAGTTTTGCAGCCTTAAAAAAGAAAAAGAAAGAAAAGAAAGGGGGAAAAATAGAGGCAGTGCTGTGACCTTCTCAGTGAAACCCCCAAAGAGAGCTGGGACGAAACAAGACAGCCTACTCCTCTCCTGTTTTAATTTTCCTAATTTAGTTACATGATTTGTATTGAATAAAAGATGTGGAAATAAAGCAGATGACAATTATTATATCATGACTATTATTTCATGATAGGAGAGGCGTATAAAACTCACGATGAACAGAGGCAACATCAAAGCACATTGTTCCTCAGCTACATTTTCTATGCCACTGTCTGTGTAAAAAGTATACCTTTTGCATCACTAAAAGAAATAAAAATAACAGTTGTGTTACAGGGGTGCACATGGCAAGACTGGAATACTTGTAGCAGAGAAGAAATTTTGTGGCCATTCCTCGAAAACAAGGTAGCGGTAGCACACATTAGCTAAAGCAGCAGTTATCCAGTGGAGAAAATTATTAATAAACTGAGATTATATAAGAGTACTCATTATGAAACTGCTCAAATTCACTCTAATAAATAACCAAATAGATCTCTTCAGAATATTTTATGCACAAAAACTGTAATATGTCAAGCTCTGTCTGTTATTTCAATTATACTTTACATTTCCTCAATGTATCTTGTCAATATACTTCAACTTTTATGACTGCTACCTCAATACACATATTTAACTGGACAGGGAAGATCTGCACCTCAGATTTCCCCAATAAGCTCCAGTGGGCTCATTGGTAAAATAAGGTATGAACAGAAGGATATCTCGCCTGGTACTTTTAATAAGAACTAATTTTAGGGGACCAGATTAAAACCTATGTTTGTGTACCTAATTCTCAGGCATCCAATTTCTATGGGTTGGTGTTTCAGTTCTAAGGCAAAAATTTTCACTTTGAGGTAAAAGCATAGAGTGCCAAACAGCTCATAAGGTGTTTCACATGCTCTGTTGTTGCCTAGTTTCACAGCCAGTTTGTAGTTCCTGTATTTTTGCACCCATTAATTCTCTCTTGTTTCATAGTTAAACTGTAAGCTCTATACCCCAGCCTTTTGTAAGGTTCCCAGAACAACAGGACCATGCTGGCTGACAGAAATCTTCTACTCCCATATGAGTCATAAATAATAATAACTGTGAATACAACTGTGATTTTTGTGTACAAGCATGTCTGGAGGAGCCATTCAAGTAACTCTCAAACTGATCATAAAGGGGTTTGGTTTTCCATTGCCTCGAGACATTTGTCCCTGAGCAGAGACTGTGTATTGTCACTGTGATTCTTTACCAGACCCCCACAATAGCATTTCACACTCTGGGGATGGCAATGAAAAACTCAAGACAATGGACAATCAGGACCTTCACTCTGGAAGTGTCTGCAGTCCTTGAGAGGACCCCAACTCGCTCAAAGGGAGACTATTTCACTTGAAGAAAATAAAACAGAGAGCCTTTTCCAAAAATTGGTCCGAACTTTTTCTTGGCAAAAGCTTATTTTTGGGTTTGCTTTTCCCTCTTTTTGAGACAGCAACTATTCCTCTCATTTTCTGTGCCCAGGCCTGTTTCCAGAAGTAAGACCCCTCTCACTACTCTTAGCTCAAGGATATGATACTATGATTAGCACTTGAGTATGAGAAGGCAGGTTGAAATTTCTGCTACAGGCATGTTCATGTTTTTCTAACAAAAGTTAGCTGGAGATAGTCCTTTCACAGAGAATAGCTGTAACCCTCAGCTTCAGTACAGGCATAAGGCTGATGTTCTGTCCCCCAGAGTGCTGATGGGATCTGCTAGGGCTTCAGTCTCTGGTAAGGGAGATGCTTCCCATGATTTCAAGATTTCCTGTCCTGTAACTGAAAGTGCATGACAAAAATTCTGAGAACCACATTAGGTTTTGGGATACAGGCAGTTGCATTAGATGCACACTTATTCACTGCACTTTCCAAAATAGAACTGCCAGTGTATAACTGTACATGCATTTTTTTGCTTTGCCTCAGAAGCAGTTGAGGCAGGAACATCAGGCTTTTTTGGGGTGGGAAGAAAGAGGTTAGTGTTGCAGATGGAAACGGGGCTGACTGGACTCTAAATTTCACCCAAAGCCATTAGACAATGGCATTAATCTTCCTTCCTTTAGTATGGCAGTAGAAAGGAGCTGATATTCAGGAAAAGACCTGTCTGTACACAAGAACATAATCTAAGCAGGAACTAAGAAGAAAATCCCTATCATAACAGTGACTGCCCTCACGTGTTAATTCCAGGAGCCATTCTTTGTGCTGGTTAGAGGTCAGGAGCAGCAGGGACATATATTATCCTATCTTCCTCAGCTGTCTTCTTCTCTCTCTTCCCTGGTACAGATGTAGGAGTTACTGGTGGATGTGCAAACAAGGAGAATGCAGCAGCTGTGTTTCATGTAACAGCACAGCCTTTGTTGTTGACACCTGAGCCTTGGAACCTTTTGGTGACTCAAACACCAGCCAAGGAGAAAGCCAAAGAGGGTGAAACTGTGGTCTTGAACTGTCATCTTAACAGTCCACATCATCCCTCCCTGACTGACCTGATGGTGAAATGGTACAAAGAAGATGAAAAGGGGCAGATGGACCTGCTAGAAAAGAATGTGACCATCCTGCCAAATAATTCCAGGATCTTCATGAGTGGAGACTTGTCCCAAGGGGATGTTTCCCTGATTATCCTCAATGTGACAACCAGTGACCATGGTATTTATTTCTGTGAGGTTACACTTCCGGACGGGAAGGTAGTGACCGGAGATGGCACAAAGCTCAGGATCAGGAGGGCTCTGGGTAATACTTGGAGTTATTTACTTATTTACTTTGGTCATCTTTGTTTTTCCTCCAAAGCTGGTCTGCACACTGGTAGAAAGAGAGAAGTTGCCCTGTTTGGCCTCTGGCAGTAAAGGCCTGGTGTCATGGAGTGTAATTGCTCTATAACATTTCTCATTATTTTTGTAAGGCCAGCTAAAATTCACTAGCTTGTCTCTATAAAAAATCACAGGTATTATTATAAGGAGGAGCATTTACACCACAAAAAGGAGTAATGTTATCCATAAAAATAAAGTCGCTGCAAAGAATGAAGCAGCTAGACAAATTCCTCTTGTACTCACAGTTCTGGCAGAACCCCCATGAGTGACAGGTGACAAGGTACCATCTCAAGGAACAGCTCTAGACCCCTTTTTTTTGATGTTATTTCTCTCCAACCCACTAACTTGCATAGTCATTCCTGAACTCTGAATGACATAAGTAATCCCACGATAATCACGAGGATCATATGTAATATGATCGTTATATAATTTCTGATTAACTTCATTCACATTAAAGTAGCATTAGAAGTGCCATGTTATGTTTTCTTAGCCCCACAGATACACACTAGGCATATTAAGTAAAGAGGTAACTTGCTACGTCTGCAGCAGCTGGAAATGTCAAACTTTCCTTTTATGTAGGCTAAACAGATTCCAGTCCCAAAAAGTCAACACATTAGAGGGGTTATTATCTTATTATCTAATTAACAAAAATGCCTCCTTCTGTGTCAAGAGTAAATTATGCAAGTGCCATTTTTCTCTTTTTCATCACCAAAGCTTCTATCTCACCAAGAATCACTAAGTCTTTGGCCTCTTGAGCCTGATTCACTAATTTTTATAACATTACTCAGTTTAAACTGTAACACTAAAGCGAGCAAACTGTGCCCCTCTGCAAGGGCTTTGGTCGCGTGTCTAATGAGGTCTCCTGTTGGCTTGATCTCATAGTCTCAGTAGCACAGGTTACTCTTGAAATGTCTGCACTCTGGCCAGCATAATTGCCTTTCTATGTTCCTGAGATGATGAAATGTATAATTTCGGCACTATGCTATCTCTGTCATGCAACAGTCCCAAGAGCAACCAGTAAAGAAGGGACTCCAGTGGAGCTGTCTCTGCTCTCTTGTGCTGTCTCCCTTGGAAGTAGATAGGCAGACCAATGGTTTTCCTGAAGTTGTCAGAATAATTTTTTTTCTTTCAAAAATAAAGTGTACAGGCCTGAGTCCCATTAACTCAAGCAGCAGCTTCTTCTATCATCCCATAGTGTCTAGCTGTTGAGGGAGATTTCTGGGATGATGGGCCTGCCCTGTCTCTAAAGCACCAGATAGCATAGCAGCTTAGGAATGCTGCTTAGGAGTTCCTACACAGGAATGAAAAAAATCAGTAGCTCTGTAGTGCAAGTCACTCTTCCGTGTAGAAGGGATTTCATGTCAGACAAGACATCAGCATCATCATAGTAAGCATCTTCCTCTGCAGCCACTGCAGAAAAGATGCTGGCTACATTGCATATACTTGTCTGGAAAACATTTTACATCTCTCTCTGTCTTCCTTTCTTCCCCAGGCTTGTTTGGTATAGAAGAATCCATTGGAACAATCATTGGGGTTGTGGCAGCTGGTATTGGAGGAATAGTGGTTCTGATCATTGTTTTAACCCCGCAGCTGAGGAAGTGCATCCTCTGCATGAGACAGGAGTCTCACCAAAGGTACCTGTGTTTTAACTGAAAGACAAATAAGACATTTACTTACCTCTGGTCAGACATGGGATCTGGTTCAGAAAACAAGCAGTGTGAATGAAACTCTAACAGAGCTGGTTCTGCGTTCCATCAGTTTTTCAAATAGTTTTTTGTTTATGTTGGGTAGAGCTTTACCAATGGGCCTAATGAGTTACCTATAAAGAGAATAATAGGATCTTCTTTAGTTGCCACTTTGGACTAAGAGTTTTTCAGTGAGATGCTGCAGCTTCTTTTAACAAAGACCAAGGACCCATTCAGTTCTTTTCTGCTTATACTGAAGGATGGTTCTTCCTCCTGCCAATTTTGTGCTTACATCTGTATTCTTGCAATGCTTTTGTACAGAAAACCTATGATGGCTTAGGTCTGTGGGGTGTGGTTTATAAAGTCTTACTTAAAGATCTATCTTCTATTAGATCAGCTGATAACGTTGGGAAAACCAGGCATTTCCACCATACATGAGCCAAAGAAATGCCCCGATAAGAGGCTGATGTACCCAAAAGCTCGCCTACTTTTTTCTATTCTGTCAACTAACTGATCTAATTTGAGGAGACTGACACTGCATTTTGAAACAAGTTTAGTTCCCATTTTGAGCAACCCAAGATGTGGTATGCGTTTCAGAGCGAGCTCAGCTGACTTTTTGCATTCATTGAGCAGACGTGTGATTTGCACCTCTTCTCCTGGCGCTCAAAAATCTTGCTCAGCCTGATGAAAAAATCCCCTCCCTGAAGGGCTGAAGGAAGAGCTGTGCCTGCAGTTCACTGGAACGCTGCCGCCACCTGATGGACAGCGTAGCGGGGACAGGGACGCCGGGAGCTCTGCCGCTCTCTCCGGGGAGGATCTTCCAGCCCCCGCTGGGAAGCGCACTCCCTTCCATAGGTTGATGCTGTCCACACAGCAGCATCCCTCTGCAAACGCTCTGTATTAAGAATTCACAACTTCTTTTGCCAGAAAGCCTCGGAGGAGTTTATTGTGTTGTCCTGACTCTGTTGCTCATTCATTGTCTCTCCTTTCCTTCTTGCTCAGCATAGCTTGAGGTAAAGCATTGTGGGAGTCTCTGGGATATGCAAAGCCTGCAGGTGGAACAACTTCTGATGCCCCATAAGCCAAATAAATGGAATTCTAGATGGAATAAAAGCCTTTGCCTCTACGTGTTGACTTTGGCATTTTTGTTTTTGTTAGCAAGCTTCTTTTTCCTGCAGCTTTGTCAACCACAGTGGCATATTTACCATCCTCCTGCAGCAAGAAGCAAAACAGCTTTTTGTGAAGAAATTAATATTATCACCTGCAAAAACTCCACTTAGTTTGGCCACACATCTCTGAATTTAGACTCTGATGAAGCACCCTGGGCCTCTCTGTGCCATTAGCTCTTATTTTAAAGGTGCAGTTCAAAGTTTGTCAGCTGAGTTTCAGCAGACAGAAGGAGCCCAGACTACCCAGGTGCTCCAGGTGCCCATGGTAGCACCTCCCCAAGGAAATCAAAAGCGTTGCTTCTGGGGATGCAGGAGTGGCTCCCACCTGTCTGTGCCTCCTGCCAGAGGCTCTTGTCCTGGTGGCTTGTCCAGCCTAAATGCTTGTGACAAAGATGCAAAGAGGGCCCACTGGTACATAGCAACTCCTGGCTGAAAGAATGGGATTTTGGTTTCTCGTGCCAGAAGGAAATGTAGCATTTGAATATAAGCCTTTAATACTCTTAAAAAAAAAAAAAAAAAAAAAAAGGAGAGATGAAAGATTTGCTTGACATGACTGATGTCCTCCACAGCCACTGTTTCCTGATATGACAATAATTGATTCCCAGGCAGTCAGTAACTGGGGGACATGCCAGTATAGGAGACTATGGTAATCACATATCCTCTGAACAGAGAGAGACTTAATTCTCTCCCAGGATTTTCCTGAGAAGCTGTGAGAAAGCTCAGAGAAAACAATTCTTATCTTCACTTGCTGCACCTGTTATTGTGCACATGTGGAATGTGTTATGGAGATTGTTTACCAAAAGAGTGATTTCCTAATTGGACTCTAGTGATGGTGTTTTGATTGAGTGACCAATTGGATCCATGTGCATATCAGACTGACTGGCAAGGGTGATGGGTTTTTCTTATAGTATAGTATAGTATAGTATAGTGTAGTATATTTATTGTATTATAGTGTAGTGTAGTGTGGTGTAGTGTAGTGTAGCTCAATAAAGCATTTGTTCAGCCTTCTGCAATCATGGAGTCAATGCACATCATTCCTGAGTCAGGTCTGCTGCTGCTACTATAGGAGACCCTCTTCTACATGTATCAGAGAGCAGTGTATCAGCTCTGAAGCCTGTGGAGCAGTGAGTATATTCTTTTGCAAAGTGTGGGTATGCCTCTAGTAAGCAAAGTCAGAAATCCTTGCTGATCTTGCAACTGCAATAGCCCAGTGTAACTCTGCTTACCCTTGAACACAGCTCAGAAGTGTCTCCAGTGCTGTGATGCAGGAGCATGAGGGATAAGACAACTGGGTTCTAAGCAACCTGGTCTGGTTAAAGGTGACCCTGCTCATTGCACAGAGATTGAAACTGAATGATCTTTAAAGGCTCCTTCCAACCCAAACTACCCTATGAGTCTATGATTAAAAAAAAAAAGTGCTATTTGGTGACAGGAGATGTGTTCCCACTGCACCACAGACCAAACCCTCTGTTTCTGCAAAAGTATGATCAGAGCAGAATCTTCCCTTTGCTTCATCATATATGTTACCTGTCACAGAATCACAGGCTGGGTAGGTTGGAAGGGGCACAGTGGATAATCTGGTCCAATCTCCCTGCTCAGACAGGGTAATTCCAGAGCACATGGCACAGGATTGTGTCCAGACAGGTCTGGAATATCTCCAGTGAGGGACACTCCACAACCTCTCTGAGCAACCTGTTCCAGTGCTCGGTCACGTGCACAGTAAAGAAGTTGTTTTTCCTGTTCAGGTAAAACTTCTTGTGCATCAGTTTCTACTCAATGCCTTCTTGTTCCATTGCTTGGCACCACCGAGCAGAGCCTGACACCCCTCCCTTCAGTTATTCATAGACACTGATGAGGTCCCTCCCCTCTCAGTCATCTCTTCTCAAGGCTGAACAGACCCAGCTCCCTCAGCCTTTCTTCATAAGAGAGATACTCCAGACCCTTAATCACTTTTGTCACCTGTTGTTTCCCCAGTGGGTGTCAGAGTAGGTAAAGTCCCCCACCAGAACCAGGGCCTGTGACTGTGAGGCTGCTTCAAGCTGTCTGTAGAAGACCTCATGCACTTTCTTTCTCCTGTTCAGGTGGCCTGTAGCAAACACACACAACAGTGTTACCTCTATTAGTCTGCCCTTTTTTCCTAACCCATGAGATCTTGACTTGCTTGTTGTCCACCCAAAGACACAGCTCGATACATTCCAAGTGCTCTCTCACACACAGGAAACTCCACCACTGCACCTTTCTGATCTGTCTCTCCTCCCCATAAATCCTGGACTGATAGAAATTCTCTCACACCATTGTTAGATCTGGAAAATAAGGAAAATTTTTATTCCACTACCTTCAAGTTCAAATTGTTTGAAGAAAGGTCCTAAAAAGACTATTCTGGCCCCCCATATCTGACATGGCAGGTGGGATGAGTCTGTCCACATAAAAAGTCTGGCCAGAGGATGAAGTGAGGATTGTATGGGGCTGCTCCCCAGCACTTGGCTGCTTCTTGGTCACACAGGCACACCATTTTTTCACATCGGTCTGTCAGGTTATCTGCAAAAGAAAATGTGAGCTGAGGTTGAGAGATTCTGTATCAAAGGCAAGAAACAGTTTTAGGAGGAAAAATCCCCTAAAAAAGCAGCCCTTGGGGATCAAAGGCTGTGGCAGCAGGATCAACATGTTGTGTTGTGGGTGGATTTGACCCTCCCCTGCCCTCTCTATCAACAGATCTGACCTTGACTGTGACAAAGAGCATCAGAAATTAGCAGCTAAATGTAGATTGGCAATGCTTATAAAAATCTGCTCAGCACAGAGCACTCCCTGCTTCTAGATCTGTGTGAACTATGAGGATTTAATTCAGTAGTCAAAGCTGAAAAGGAAAATTATTTAATCTTAGCCTCAGGTAAAAATATTCCACTGTTCCTCAGTCTGCGAATTTCCCTTCTAACTTCTCCCTCTGCAAAACAGACTGATTTCAAAAGAAAAAAACACTACTTTGAAAGAAGGAGCCTCCCAGAGGGATATTCAGAAACCTGAGGGCGTCAGAGCACCCACCAGGCATCTTTCACTCTTGCTGTACCAGTTGCTGCTGTCTCTCTCTGATCACAGCAGAGGAGCCAAGGAGCTTTGCAGCAGGGCCAGGTACCTGATTTTTATGAGCTAGCAGCTAACAAAGTGATCAAAGTCATACATGGAACTATACAGGAATGCAAATATATGACTACATGGCCATAAATAACATCAAAGCCACTAGCTTAGAAGGCTACATTGCAAATGACTGAGTTTGGGTTAATGAACCTCATCCCACCTATAGGTGGTTTAAATGCAGTTGTTTGGTTAATATTATTTTAAAGGACAGTACCTTGTTTCTTTGAGGCTGCTACCATGGATTATCTAACAGACACAAAACCCTGCACTAGGCAAAGTTTAATGTGCCAGTGCACATGGGCTTCACTCCAAAACCAATTGGAATGAGTATAGGAATTTTTTCAGATTTCACTGGACTTTGATGGATCAACCCTGTATCAGAAAAATAAGAAAGCTGTTCGGAATAATCACGTATTTACTGCTAAAAGTGTTTTAAGGGTCAATGAGGACTTAAGGCCACTCTTCTCTTAGCTACCAGTCTTGCCTGATACTCTCCTTACCCCTGTGCTCCTTGAGCTCTTCCTATGCTATGCCAGCAACTGTTCATCAAATGTGAGTACAAAAGTCTGGATCTGTAACATTCATTCAAGAGGAATGATTTTTTTTTTTACCAGACCCCACAACCAACAGCCTTTTCTATATTCCAGATATCTATTGAATGGAATTTGCCTACAGGTGATGGCATATCTAGACTGAAGAATATAGTTTTGCCAGTTTTTTTCATTCCACAAACAAAACTACCTAATGGTAGCAAAAAGAGGAGAAACACCAAGTAAAATGAGTTTCTGTTTATTTTACATGAAAATGTCTGTATTTATGGTACAGTGTCAGGCAGCAGGCATCTAATTCCTGTTGCATTGAAATGATAGTGCAAACAGTTCTGCTTCTAACACTTCTGGACATCATTACCCTGAGCTCAGCAAGCATGCCTGGAAATTTAATTCTTCATCTCTTTTGTTTGAATGGGGTCAGACATTATACCTTCACATCCCAGTAAGACCTGCCAGTGCTGTAGCCTGGGGTAGGAAATTTGCCTTCAAAACGCATTTCTATAGTTCCTCCTCACCAGGGATATTAGGGGGAGTGTAGCCTTCTGAGGGCTTGTGGAGAACAGTTGATGGATGCATCAGGTCTTGCCTGGACATCAGTTAAGGAATTAATGATATTTGTTTAACTCATGCTTGTTGGCCAAGTCAGAGCAACTGCAGCCTGCTGCACTCCTATGTCCACTGCCATGGACTGAATGATACATCTCATATCTGCAACTTGGATTGTTCCTTCACAGCAAAGAGAAACAGGACTTTTCCCCTGTAAAATGACTAGCAGAAAATATCAGTCAGCTATGGAAATATGGCAGGAGGAAGAGCAGTTGCACATTAAAGTGACGCATTCCTTTGCCAGGACTTTGTATTTACTTGATTGTTCTGGAACTAGGAAAAGAGCAACTGCAGATGTGCTGTGTCCCATCCCCTATCTGCTGGCAGATCTTCAGCTGCTGGTGAGGCTGAGGATTGCACCAGTAAAATATGGTTTTCTGATAAGGTAGAAATAGTCTTTTAATGTTCTAGCAAGTAACTTTGATGATTATGGGGATAAGTTTTACTCTCACAAATTCTTTTCAAACTTTCAAAGTCTTCTACAATGGATTTTACTACCAGGAGATTTCTGGAGACTTAGAAACACAAGTGACGAATTCTAAGACTCAAGTCATCTGGTGGATGTCAAAACAAACTGTGCAAGACACTGACAGGCTGTGACTGTGCAATTCAAACCCTCTTGACTGGGTACCAGCTGTAGAGCTGAGCACAGCCCACACTTGTTGTCTGCCTGAAGCAGTCGAGAGCATTTGATTCTGCATGGTTCCAAATCCCTGCTGGAACCCCAAGACTTCAGGCTGGAGCCCCAAATGGGGCAGAGGTGCAGGCTGGCATCCTATTTAACCTATCTTGCAGCCATGCTAAATAGCCTGGCTCTTCTCTAGCAGTGCTTAAGGGTAGTAAAAAAGTGGACATCCCTGCTGAAGGGAGGGCCATAACTGCAATGGAAAGAGCACCCCCGAAGACCCCCAGCTGTAGGAAGAGGCACGCTTAATGCCAGTGAGCAGAAAGTCTCCAGAGAGTCATCTGCATCCCTGCCAAACTAAGATGGTTTGGGGTCTCCATGGCCCCCAGTCCTGCTCTTCAGCCTGGGTGGATCTCAGGTTACCTAGAATGGGTTGTGCTGGGGCTCCAGCTTTCCTCCCAGCTCCTGGCAAGGAACGGGCAGGGAGCTTGGAAGAGAACGGACATTGCCTAAAGCAGCTTTGAAACTAGCTTGGCAAACACAAACCTGCCTCTGGGGCCTCCAAAGCTCTTTGGTATGCCTGCTGCCTGCAGAGGAGGGAGGGAGGGAGGGAAACCCAGGACAGGAGCCAGCCTTTCCTTACCGCACCGCACGGTGTTCTGCTCACACGCCCACTGGTAGCGCTGCACCTTGGGGTTGCAGCCTTCCTTCTCTGCCGTATCATAGCAGCAGTCATGCCTGTGGCAGCACCTGGGAGACACAGAAAGAGAGGGTATGGGTGTCCTCCTGCATCCTGCCTGATGGCACAGACTCCAGGGGAGCTTTGCTGACACACAGCTCGTGACAGCAATGTTCACCCCAGCCTGTCAGTAAATCATCTGTTGATAATGCAAGTATCCTGGCATCTCTGGGAAAGCTTGCTTGTCTCAGGAGCTCATTAATGCCATATTTTTGCTCCCATGACCACTGCACTTCTTCCTCTGAGCTTTTGCCCTCATGAAAGCATGTGTGGTAAAGACACGATAATCTGTCTGAAAAGGAGCAGAAGTGTGCCTATAAGTTGTGCTATTGTGGCTCACTGGCTTAGGCTTAGACCCATCCCAAAACTTGAAATTGGAGTGTTTCTTGCTTTCCTCAGTATCACCAAGAAGCTTAGTCTCTTCAGTTCACCTGCCATGTGCACCTTGGCACATAAAGGTTCTGAGGGCAGGCTACAAATTAATTAGTCTCAATGGTGAAATTCATATGAGTTAACTTAAGAACCTTAAAAACCATCTACATCTAAGGCATTCACCTATCTTCTCTCTATGCACATCTGCACCACAGTTCACTTTTTCATGCTGCAGAGATCTAACACAGGGTGAAAAGCATCAGATTTGAAAAGTGCAGTTGTGTTTCACTGACCGTAGAGGGAATGAGGAGGAATAGCTCAGCTGATGACATCTATCCTATGGACTAGTCAGTGAGACCATTCTCACTGTCAGTTATTTCTGAATTTATGGAAAACTTGACATCACTTGAATTTTATTCTTGTAATTTAGGGATTCAAATTCCACCAAGAAAAGATTCAGCACTTAGAGATGCTTTCTGCTGAATAGCAAAGGCTGTTTCAGTAAGGATGCAAGGTCAGAGGCTGGAGCCAGAGAGCAGTGAACTCCTGTATTTCCAGGAGACATCTCTGCAAGAACTGACTCTTCAGAGAAACCACTCTACTAACTGGGAAAAACTGAGGCAGGCTGATTTTACATAAAAACCCTGAAGCTGCAGCAAAGCCTAATCCATCCTCAGGGGAATGATAGGTAGCAGAGCAGGCCCATCCCTAGTGTCTCATATATGGGACACTGAGCACCGGAGGCTGTGGTGGAGGGGAGTGCCAGCTATAGAAACGAAAGGTCTGTGAGGTCTGGGGCGTAAGTCAGTAGCCAAATTGATGACTCAGTGGTGGGGGAGTATGGGGAAGAAGAACAATGTGAAGATAGACGAACAATGTGAAGATAGACGAGCAAAGGGAGGTGTTAGGACCCTCTGTGCCAAGGGAAAGAAATTGCTCTTTATGAAGAGCCAGAAGGAACAAAGAGAAAGAGAGGTAGGAGAAGTGAGGACAGATACTGTAGGGGGCAAAAGATGTTCTGTGAATCAGATAAGGACAAGCAAATGAGCACTGAATTTGCACTAGCAAATGGTGTTCTAGCTAGCGGTGAGAACTCGCTGCTCCTTATCTAGCTTGGCAAAACCAGGGGAAGTCACATAAACTCTGCAGAACCACAGGATTTGGGGCATAATTCTGCTTCCCCTTACAGCAGTTCCTCCTGATGATCCCCACAGCTGCAGCAGGGTGACAGGTAGCTTACTTCAACACAAAGCAAAAAGACTTTTGGCTCCTATTTTACAAACATCTGAAAGAACTGTCAAGGAATGAAAACTAAGGAATGCTATTGTTGTCCTTTGCCACCTTCAGATAGTCCCCTCCTGTCTGGAAATGCCCTTTGCTGCACCTGGGTCAGAGTGGTGCTAAGCTTTTAATGACCTGCTAACATTCGGTTACACCAACACAAACAGAGGCAGCCAGCACCACGGCAGAGCACTGGTCATCAGCGATGGCAAACAAACACAACTGTGTCACCTGGGTAGTCAACAACCTGCTCGTCATGGCTGGGCTACGAGACAGCCCTAATGACTACAGATAGCTCCGGCTGGTCCGCAGGGATCAGCTGGCCAGACCCCTGCTGTTGATCAAATGCCAATAAGGTAAGAATTTGTCATGTTGTGTTTGTCACATCAACAGCACCCTCATTGCTGTGTGTCTTTTGCTTTAACCTTGCGACAGAGGAGAAATCTTACTCTTCCCTACGAGTTGGCCAGGATTTAACAGTTGGATGCAATGATCTTAGAGATCTTTTTCAGCCTTAACGATCCTGTGACTTAGATGAGTCATAGATGCACCCTGCCTTTCGTGGTGTTTTCAGGGAAGTGCTGAGCGCCCTTAGGCCGTACTTTACAACCTAGGTGCTGCAGCAATCCAGGGGAACAGAAAGGAGAAGGAGAAACAAATCGATTGAGTCTATGTGGAAGAAATGTCATTATGCCTTGAAGTGATGGAACTGTGAGAGTGGAAGAGTGGAACAAAAGGGAAAAGGTAATTTGTGACAACACCACATCAAAGTCAGTATGTGGAATAAACCTTATAAAAGGATTACCCACTCAATGGCTTTTTGTTCTTTTTCACATAAAAGAGAGGTGCTTAGAAGCACTCTAGCCCTGTCTAGACAGATTGACTGAATTACACACAAGAAAATTACCCTTTTGTAAGGGTCTCTGTAAAAAAACCTAGAAGGTCAAGGAAATGAATAATTTTCAAACAGTATTTGTCACTCACAGCCAGTAGTTTTGCCACCCTTTCTTTTTTAGAATGGCAAATAGGGAAAATTATGTGGTCACTTTGACAGGTGTGGGGTACTCAACTACTCTAATCGTTGCAGTAGTTCTTAGTAACAGATATCGATATTTCTCTGGCAAACAGAAAGTGGAAAATTTTAGGCCTAAATCTAGTGTGGCATTGTTGATTCTTCCTAGCTAAGAACCTAAATAAAACTTTTAAGTTTTTCTACAGCAGCCAAGCATTGCAGCTAAAGAATAATAATGAATGTACTTAGAGGATCAAGCTTCCTTTTTACAAACTATCTGATATTTTGAGTCATTTCCACTTGCAAAGTCTCATTTTGTGCCTTTAGGATAAAATCCTAAAATACTCCATGCAATTTAAACAACAGCAGAAACACTGGCTGGTGAACACGTGGCCACCTTTTTCTTTTTCAGGAGTGATGACTACTTGCATCTCCCAGGGTCACATAAATTTGGATGTCACTCAGTCTCTATGGAAAACAGCTTTTAAGTCCCTCTGCTCACCCCTTCAATAAAAGCAGTGCTCCAAATTAGTGAAGTCATGTTTTACTTTCAAGGCTTTATTATGAAATTTGTTAAAGGATAACAAAAATAATTAAACACCCTACATACACTGCTGTAGATAAGTGCTGTGATAAGCAGGTCAAGAGATATTACTGTGGTTACTCATCGTTTGTGAGACCCATATTGACTGTTTCATAGATTAAATATTTCACAGACAAATAAAGGGACATGATGAGAGGGCTTTGGGAGTGAAACATCTTACTGCATTAATGAAGACAGCTCCATTAGTCTTCTCGTTCATGCCCACAGAGATCTTTATCTTTGATACCTTTTCTTCCTTCACTCCCCTCTGCCCCTTTTTTCTGTCATTCTAATTCAGCAAAATCTTGGTTTGTAGCAACCTGCAACATCTCCAGCATCAAGGTATTCTGGAAAGCTCAGTTTCCTTCCCAGTGAGCTGCAGACTGCCTTCACCCCTACTAAAAGCAGAGCTTGCTTACTAGTAGTACCTGGTCTGGAGACTGTAGATAGACTTGTGTGCTTTGACTTTGATATTTCAAACCTGGCAAGATTACAAATACCAGGCTCAGAGCAACAAGAGTCCACTATCCTCAGCTTTACTCTCATTTACTCTCTTATGCTCATTGCACAGTACAGGAAAAAAGCCTTCGATTTCATGCAATACCTCCGACACTTGTTGGGAATAACAAGGCCAACATCTTCCCCACCAACAAGGAAAAGGGGAAATAACACCATGGTCTCCCTTAGTTTTCTGCCTTGATTCAGTGGGAACTAACAGCCAATTAGGGCAACAGGTTTAATTACTCCTTGCAACTATATGGATTTCTTCAAGAGGACAAACAGTGATATTTCCATCACTTCCATTTTAAGGATTTAGGTGAAATAACCCTCCAAATAACTCCTTTCGTCAGGCAGGGTGTGCTCTCTATGAAAAAACAAACAGCTATTTCAAAAAATTACATCCTGGTTTCTCCTTTGCCCTCTACCCCACATATTACAGTGTCCTAAGAGCTTTGGTGTCATCCAGAAGGAGGTTAAGCCCTCATTCAAATCCCAAGTGATACATGGGTCATCACTCCCAAATCCCGAGTATGTTCATATATACTAAGTTCCCTGCCCACAAGGCAGCAAATGAGTCAGTGGAGTCACAGTAGCACAAACAGAGAAAAGTAGGGAGATCTGCACTGCTTCTGGACACATAGCCAAGGTTTCTCTTACCAGTCCGTTTTATCTTTAGGCCAACCTCGTCCTCCCAGTCCACAGTAGCACCCGTAGCCAATATATGCCAAGGGAGACCGTCCCGTGCCACACGTTATGGCTCCAGCCAGTTCAATGATTCCTCGAGTGTGCAATGAATGGGACTTTCCCAGAGCACCTTTCCAAACTGCAAAGACAGGACACGGTTACACACAAGGATTAAACATGCCTGCTACTGATTTTCCTACTGTCCTTAAAGGGAGATGGTTTTGCTTTTGACTGGTTGGTTGGGTGCAGCCCTGACAATCTAACTAGTCATGACATTCAGCTGGCCAAAGGTAGTCTTGCAGGGAGCTTTGCCTGCGTCTGGGATAATCAAAAGTTGGATGCAGGAATGCCCAAGCATGCTATTTCTTCCACAGGAGCTCAATTCAAGCAGGACTTACTAGTTCTGGTGTACTAGTGTGT
This sequence comes from Agelaius tricolor, assembly GCF_023055355.1. NCBI lineage: Eukaryota > Metazoa > Chordata > Aves > Passeriformes > Icteridae > Agelaius > Agelaius tricolor. Next base: position 27,054,925 of record NW_027269269.1, read on the forward strand.
GATTGCAGCTGTGTTGCACCCAGGAGCAGTGTGCGTGGTTGTGCTCATCACAGAGCCCAAGCTGTTAAGCTTTGCAGGGTCTGCACCAGCACCATGGAGGCCACCTGTGCTTCACTGTACCCCAGAGCTCCCAAACCTGGGACAGTTTTCCAGCTATGCTGTGGTCCTGACTGGGACATGAAGCAGCAGAGTACAGCCAGGCAACCAGACCTAACCAGGACTCTGTGGAAAGAAATGAAGTTTCTATGTTGCTCAAGATTTCTTACGTTATCCAAGTTGCTCTATTTTTCAGGATCTTTTAACCCATTTTCCAGGTGCAAAACATACTGATAATCCTATTAATCTGCACAGAGGGACAGCTACACGCCCCTGAGCCTGTAGAGTACACACTTTGTCAAGGACAAAGTACCTCTATTAGCCAAGACGTATACAGCCGCTTTCTCTTGTGACTCTGGAAGTGCTGGCAACACTTGTATCCGCTTCCGTTATTATGTTCCACCTAAGTCGTAACAGGTGGGCCACACTAATTTGGGGAAAAAGGAGAAAGGAGCTCTGTGTCAGCTGGGGTGTGTAGATGGCCACCCAAACCAGTCTGGAGATTTTTGAGTTACGAGTCTTTCAGTCTCCTGATTTCGCAGGTTTATTTGGAACTTTTTTAGAAGCCACAGGCTCATTCTTGCAGTAACTGTTATGGAAACCAGGAGTACCCTGCCCCTAATACTCAAACCACTGTGATGCTCAGTCACAAACTTGCTCTTATCCTGCTGTATAAGTTGCTCTTATCCTGCTGTAGAGACAAATAGGAGCATTTCATGCTTGGATTTACTGTGAAGGACCAAATGCACTTTGCACTGCTCTATTGGTAGGATCAAAATCCTCAGCCTAAAAGCCTGACTCATCTGCTCATCCCACCCATGCACAGCTGCTCCAAAATCAAACAGGGGCTTTCCAGCATGCTTGGATGGAGAGGGAGGTGACTCCTGGGAGCTGGGAACTGGCCACTGAAGTTGCTTTGCTACCTGCCCCTGGCTATTGCAGCATGCTTGACCTCTTCAAAGTGTTGTGCAAACACGGGCTAATTAATCCTCTAAACCAGCCAAGGACTCAATACTATTATTAAAACAGTTGCTTTCCTTTTAAAACCTAGCCTCTAATCCCCCTGCTTGGGCCTCTTCCCACATCTCCTGGGCTAGCTTGCCCTCCGAGCCCAATCCAAATGCCAGTGAAGACAAGGAGGGTCTCTCCCCATGAAGGACAAGGCAGGCTTTGCTCCCTCTCCCAGCTCGACCCCCCAGAAGGAGAGGGTGCCACCATTTTCACCCCAGGGATCCACACCTTAGGCTGTCCAGCATAGCCTCAGTCTGCTTCCTGGGGCATTCCTTGGGGATTAAATGCACATTCCTGAAAAAGTAAGCACTGCTCAGCTAAACACTACTTGAGTGTTCTGGTTTCGTGCTAAAAACACATTGGATGGGTTTTATTGAGAACTAAAGAGACCACTTATTTTCCTTGTCTAAACAGCAAGGCTCCAGAGTTAGAAGGGGGCTTAGCTCTCAGGGGAAATCACAAGTAGTGAGCTGCTTTGAATTTGGGGGTATAAATCATGATTTTTCAACCTGTTGCAGTTTGCTGACCCTGAAAATATTCCAGTGGAGACAAAAACGTCTTTGTAGGAATCCCAGCCTTCTGACAAATGGCTTGACTTCTTTTTTAGCTCTTTTACTGGCCTCTTAAGCCAGCACTGCTGGGCTTAGCCTGTTGGCCACTGGCTGAAAATGGTTGAGGCTGCTGTAAGGTAACTGTACCTCACCCAGAAGAAGAAAGGCCATTCTTCTTTTGGGGATATCTCTGGAGATCAAGGAATCACTGTAATTACAGTGCAGAGTTGCTATGAAAGTGGAGAGAACGCCCCAAAGGAAATTGAGTCCAAAAGACTCAATTAGTGTGCTTAGGGCTGTGTGTTCTGCAAGAGGCGTCCAGGCAGCCTCTGATGTTCCTGTTCTTTGAAAGCTGTCTGGGTTTTGAGCCAGCAGTGCGCTGCTGCAGCTGAGAGGTCAGCCCTAGCAAGTACATTTTTAATATTCAGGTGCACAGCTAATAACTTGACCAAGAACTGAAATTGCTTTCTCTATGCTAGGCAGCTGAGCCAACACAGCCAGGAAAGCCTTGAAAATGTCTGAGTCTCCACAGCAGCCTGCTCCTAGCCAAATGTCCTGTTAGCAGCATGTCCAATCATTAGTTAAACTACTAATGGACCACCTTAGAGAAGAACATACCTGCAGAGAGGTGAGCAGAGGTGAATCTGACAACTTAGCACTATTTCCTGCTTAAACTGGCAGCCTTTGCTGTAAATAAAGGTAGGAGGTTGTTTTTTTTTGTTTTAAAACTCTACTGCAGGTATAACCTCAGATGTGCCAGTTTAGTGTTTTGTTGCCTTTGTCTGTAGGGACTTTATGTTAATGGCCATTTATGGCTTTTATAAACGGAATTTTAAAAAACTATTTTAAATTCAGATGTGTTGATAACTGCTCACTCCATGGACATTGGTATAAAAGGAAGGTATTTCAATGGAACACGGACACTAACAACTCTGTAGCAGAAAATTATTAAAAAAGAAGAAGACCTGTGTTTATACAGGTTATGCAAACCATAGCTGGGGCTGGGAAGTGAGGCAGGCAGGCAGCTCACTTACACTGTCCCTCACTGTAAAGTTGAGGATTGTCTAGTGACACTTTTTTCCCTCACTTGGCCACATCACACGGCAGTCCTGGCACAAAGCAGGCAACGCTGATGGCACAGGGAGAGGCTATGCCTGGGCAGGGGGAGGCATGGCAGGAAAGAGGGACCGAGGGAGTGCTACTCACCTGCCTGAAGCAGCGCCAGAAGCAGCAGCAGGCGAGGGCCCATGGGCAGATCTCTCCCACGCTCGGGTACTCCGGGGATCAGCTGCCGGCGCTCCGGCAGTGCCTGGCCCTACTGCCAAGTGAGCCGAGGTGTGGTTGTGCTAAACAAGCCTGCCGGGCTGCTGCCCCGGGCTTTATATACACATGGCTCTGCGCCCGTCTGCAGTGGAACACCCTCTCCTGCGATGCCCCCGAGCCCTAGCGCGGTCCGGTCCGTCCCCGCTGCGGGAGCAGAGGGCGAGGGCTGGCTCTGTTTGCCCAGCATCGCCTTTGGCAGGGAGGGAGGGGCTGCTGCAAGGGCATTAGGCCGGTAGGCTCTGGGACAGCCCAAGACCCAGGCACTAAGCCGGGCTCCTTTAAGCTGTTTGCTTACAGACCCTGGTTAACCTCTGAGAAGCTGCGGCAAAGTGAAGCCTTCAACCGGGCTTTCTGTGGCTTGGGCTCGCTGCTGTGGCATTCCCTTGGCAAGGATCTTCTCCTTTTATAGATCACTTCCCAGGGTATATTTTTATAAATTATTTTATTTTAAGACTGATTATTTTCATGTTTAAAAAAGAAAAGACAAAACTATAAAAATCCAACAGAAAGAATACTGTTAAATGCAGGTACCTAATTATAAACTGACCAAAAGAGCTAATTTGGCCCTACTCCAAGGGATAAATACCCTCTTGGCCTGTTGCTGCACCTGACTAACACCAATAGATTTCTTGAAAACTCCTCAGTATGCGGCTACCAGCCACAGTACGAGACCAGCAGCTGGGTCCAGCCCTGGGGCTCTGGTCACAGCCGGCAGCCAAATCCAGAGGTGGCCTCCCTGTCACACAGCCTCTGCCTGTATGAGGCCACAGGCAACGTGGGCAGGAGAAATGGCCACAGTTATTTTGTCTTTGGGCTTGAAACAGCTTTAGAACTCCTTCTTTCCTTGGTACAGCAGCCACTTGACTTGGGGTCTGAGCATATGCCCCTTCCCTGGTGTGGGCGCAGTGGGCAGGGTGGGCTGCACTTCTGGAGTGGAAGAGGAGGGGAAGGGGGCTGCTTGCCCCTTCTTGGGAACAGCCCAGGACTATCATAGAAGCACTCCTTGCCTGAGTGTTCCTTGCTAAAGCTGTGTTTCCCTTCTGAATGGCATGGGTTTAAATATTTGCTTGCTACACATTGGTAGTAAATCAAAGGTCATCAGCAAGTCGTGTATGCGGCTCCTTTCTGCTGAGACCTGCCCCAGTACAGCTGCTGTCACTCTTTGCCAAGCAAGTTTTCAAGATACAGTACATCCTGGGAGATGCCCTGTGATACAGGGCAAACGAGACAGCAGGATTGAGTAAATCTCATTACAATGACCAGCCTGAAATTTCCATCCCCAGTGATGGGCCATGTGCTGGCAGTAGGGGAGGAGGGAGGATAGCTTGAGCACAACACACACCCAGCTTCTCCCTGCCCTGCACTACCTCAGAGGGGCTCAGGAGAAGTTGCAAAGTTTCTGCCCTTGGAAGCCCCCATCAGTAACTATTCATTTATTCAAGTCATAATGCCAAATCACATAGAATCATAGAATCACAGAATCATAGAATGGTTTGGGTTGGGAGGGACCTTAAAAATCATTTGAAACCCCTGCAATGGGCAGAGACACCTTCTACTCAGACAAGTTGCTTCAAGTGCCATCCAGTCTCACCTTTAATGCTTCCATGAATGGGGCATCCACAACATCTCTGAGCAAACCTGTCCCAGTACCTCAGCGCCCTCACAGTAAAGGATTTATTCCTAATATCTAATCCAAACCTGTCACAATTGGACACAAAATAGAACGACACACATGTTGGAACCTCCAAGGTAAAAAAAGAAGGGCAGTTTATTTTCAGCCTTCATATATACAGAATTTGAAAAGTGACCCTGGATTGGAGGATGCAAAACAATCATTATTTACATGAAAGTGTGCCTGAGAAACTCCATTACAAAAATGTAAACAACAGAAGGCTTAGAAGAACTTAGAAGAACAGGGCGACGCTAACCTACTCTTTTTCATTTAAAAGCCATTGCCCCTTGTACTGTCACTACAAGCCCTTGTAAAAAGTCCCTTTCCAGTTCTCTTGTAGCCCCATTTAGATACTGGAAGGCTGCTCTAAGATCTCCCAGAAGCCTTTTTTCCCTATGATGAACAGCCCCAGCACTCTGTCTTCATAGGAGGGAGGGGTGCTCCTGCCCTCAGATCACCTTCATGGCCCTCCCCTGGCCTCGCTCCAGCAGGCTCACATCATTCTTGTGCTGGATGCAATGCCTCATGTGGGGTCCCAGCAAACTGGAGCAGAGGGGGAGGATCACCTGCCTCACCCTGCTGGCTCACTGCTTTGGATGCAGCCCAGGATGCAGTTGGCATTCGGGGCTGTGAGTGCTCATTGCTGGGTCATGTTGAGCTTCTCATCCACCAATGGCCCCAGGTCCTTCCCAGGGCTCCTCCTGAGCCATTCCCCACCCAGCCTGAGTTTTGTGCTCAGGGCTGCTGTGTGTGGGAGCTGTTGCTGGCACATGTTTGACCTTAAGAATGAGAGTTTGCAGAAAGAGGATGCTGGAGGACAGATGTGCTGTGATCAAAGGCTCTATGGACACAGGGCCTGGGAGAAGGGCAACAAAGAAGGCAGGCTTTGAAACATCATGCGGGGTCGGGCTGAACTACACCCTGTTAGAGTAAACCCCACCCCTGACGGGTACGTGGCTGGCCCAGTTCTTAACTGGGGACCAAGAGGGAGTTGCGAGGAACCTCTGCAGATGCTTTACAGGATTCCTGGGGTCCCCAAGTCCAGAGGAACTGTCACCAAAAGTATCTATTCTGGTAGATATTTGGCTTTATTTACTTTGGATTTATCAGAATAATTTGGATTTACAAACAGACACTTAATCTTTTTCTTCCAAAGCCTTGATGATTTATAAACCTGATCAAAAAAGACATTATGAAGTTTCAGATCACAAATTAATTCTATTTGTTATGTTCTCACAGCACCCCAAATAACAGGTTAGTTTTTTGCCCCCATTCAGCATCAAATACAAAATAAGGAAACAGAGACTCCTGTAATAGCCAAATGTATCTTCAATTTTGGAAGAAGACTTCTTCGGGGTATTAGGAAGGGATGCCCAAATTCAACCTTAAAATGCAAAGCAGAGTTAATATATCATATCCTCATGGTTATTTCACACCACTGACTGGTCAAGTTTGTTAATCTGTGCAGGTACTGATTACTGTTGCCTAAGTTAATTAGCATATTTGTTAAATAGCATTAAATGCTAATCATGTTCTTACTACGTTACAACAAATACACTGGGATCATGAGGGCATTTCTAGTATTGTTTAGGGAAATAAAATTAATTCTCCAATCCCACCTGTTCATGTGAATTTGCATGTCACCTGTTTGAGGTCCACTCTCACTAGTAGCAAGAGGCAGCACATGAGAGTGTTGGATGTCATCGCATCAAACTCAGACTCACACTACTGTCTGTCCCAAACTGCATGCAAAATAAACTTACTTTGAGCCTCAGGTCACTTGTTTGGGGCAATTGATCCGTACTGCTGGGGGGCTGCCAGATAAACTGGCTCTGCTGAAAACAGTTCCCTTGGTGTGTACCACCAAACCAGCTGTCCCTCAGGGGTGGTGGCACTGCATACTCTTGGGCTTGTTGTTGAAAAACAGTATTTGGGAAAAGTCTTCAGTTGAAGGGGAGAAGAAATTTGTAAGGAATCCACAGTTTTATATAAGGCTTACCCAATCAAGTTCAAACTATCAGATCTTCTTGTAGAAGATGGGCTGTCCTTCATCCCCTAGAGGCTGTGCTTCCTCAAATGAAATACCCAGCCACCACTGTGGATGTTGCCACCAACCTCAAGAGGACACCTCTGTTCAGCACCAGAAGAATCAATGGTGCTTTTGCTGTCCAGGCCAAAGGGTTTTCCTTGATTTCCAAGATTCTTTGAGAGGCAGAGGACTCTTTCTTGCAATACCATGAGCATTAGAATTCCCTATAGGATCTGCCCCTGCAAAGACCAGGAGACTGGAGACTGAAGGATACAGAATGACTGTTTGGGTAGTCAGAACTAGAAGAGAAAATCAGTTCTAAAGAGAAGAACACTCCACATTAGCTGTCTGGAGGAAGAAAGTAAATCTAAGAGTTACGGAGTTAACAGAGTAATATAAGTAAATAGTCTTGCTTAATATTGTCTTGGATGGAAGGTCTGCACATATTTTAGTGCAGATAAAGCCCATTCAGTCTTTAATGAGGAAAGACATTATTATTATTATTAATATTATTATTATTATTATTATTATTATTATTATTTCCAGTTTCTAAGTCAGCCCCAAAACAATTTCTAGAAATGCCTCCTGGTTTGAGGGTGTCCAGTATGCATCTCCTTGAGTTTCACTGCTGCTGTGTGATGGTCTCCTCTTGATGGTGTCATTTCTGAATAGTGAAGCTGGATGGCTCCAGCCTGGAGCACCCTCTCAAAGTCAGTGCCTGCTTTTGTCTATAATCACACATCCCCCTTTGGTGAAAGGTGAAAGGCCACCTCTCTCAAGATTTCACTGTTACAGTTTTCTCCCAGCAGTCTCAGAAGGCACTGGGCTGACTGCAGGGGACCTTCCCCTCTGAAGTAATTTCTACATATGTTGTTCCCCTTTTGCACACTTTCTTGCACTCCTCCCATGAAGGAGTGGACCTCATGGTCTGCATGTATAACCTGCTGGAGTGGAAGGCAGGTGGAGCTGACAGGAGTCAGGAAATGACAGGGAGTTGAAGCAGGAGAGTAATATGATATGCTGAGGGAGCAGCAGCTTCTTGCTTATCAGCATTGGGGAATGTGAGGCAAACACTGTGGGCTGTGTGCTAGAGAAGAGCTACACCACCCCAGCAGGCTGCCTTGCCACCCTCACGGCTGCCTCCATCCAGCCCTCCTGAGGATCTGTGACCACACAAGGTCCATTCATTTCACACGACACACAGAGTTGCATCCCTTCACACATTCCTTCCACAAGCCATGGAGAGAGGAGATGCAATCCACAGAAGAGAGATGGGGTGCAGGTGTCCCACTGTTGTGCAGTCACTGCAGGTGGTGACAGGCCCCAGCAGCCTTCTCCTCTTGTCACTGGGAACATCAAGACTTTCCTCAGCCTTCTTCTCCCAAGTGTTAGTGACACTCTCATGCTGAGGCCTTTGGAAGCACCCACTTCCTTGTTTGTTCTGCCCTTTTGCTGTAGAGCAGCAGCCAGCCGGCCACCTGAGAGACAGGCTCGCTCAGGAACAGAGAGGTTCTTGTGTCCTCCAGGAACTGTTGGGCTTTGGTGGAACTCACATAACCCACTGCAACTCTCAGGGCAAGGGGGCCATGACTCCAAAAAGGTTTTCAAGACTGCATTCAATGTCCCTTGGCCATAGACAGTCAGAAATCAGAAACACAGCATGCCCTGGCAGTGTGGAACCTGCTGCCATCACCACCTGGGGAGACCGCTGTCGATACAAACAAGTGCATCTCCTTGGAACCACATTGAGCATTGCCTGTAGCAAAAGCCAGGAATACATGATCAGCTGAGCACCCTGAGACAGCTGGCTTTCAATTTAGAGCCCTGGTGACATTTCCCACTTAAAAGACAAAGTAAATGGGTACAAGTTGAATAAAGGTGTCTTCTTCCAATACCAACACCCCCTCAAGCTGCTTTAGTGTGTGAGATCCACCAAGAGGTTTGGCTGCTTCATCCAACAGGAGACCAGGGAACACCCACACAAGGAGATTGAACGTACAGTCTGGTTTCCAAAACAAGTTCCTGGAATGCCTCTAAGTTCCCTGAAAAAGAATTACTAACATAAATGTTTGTGCTCATTTAACAGGAACCCCTGTTAGAGACAAAACTGAAAGACCCATGACATGAATTCATACCAATGACACCAAGATTCACGATACTAATCTAGACTCAGAAGCCCATTAAAATACTTGGTTTGATGTGTCAGTGTTTTTAAGTCTTGTTTAAATTCATGGGCAGTTCCCAACAGAGCAAAATGGTACTTTTTTTCTTTTCTGGTTGTAAAGTTAATGTAAACAGAGGTGTGTTCATAGATCCTCCTGGGAGACAAAGGAAGGATTGGCCTGAGTGGGGAAGGTGTAATACCAATCAGCACATAAAATTCTTATTCCACCTTTGCAAGTACGTTTCAACCCTGACAACTCTGTGCCACTGTCCTCACTCAGCTCTGCCAATATATTCCTGTGCTTCCTATCTAAGTAGTCTGGTGTGCACAGTCTGCTTCAGTTTCTCATTTGCCCACTGTTCAGGCTTCATTTTCATTTTTTTCAATTGCTAAAAGTGTTTCTGCTTCTACACTTGCCATCTCATATATCTCTCCTTCTGCCTTTTGTTCCAATCTACCACTTCTATCTTCAATGTCATAAATCACTTGGAGACTCAGGCTGGTAACTGTCTCCACCCTCAGGTAGCAAGAGACACAGAAAAGTGCTTTTTTTACTAAAGGCTTCCATTCATAACAGCAGTTGGTCCTGTTTAAATTAGGGAGCACTTGGGAGCTCTGAGTCTTCCACTTTTAAGAGGCAGGGCAATTAGGGACTTCCTGAAGAAAAGAGGATGTATGTTACACTACCTCTGCTCCATTATTCAGATTGCTAAATTACGATGCATCAAGTGTACAGACTAATGTCTCCTATATTTGATATCTCAGTATAGAAAGAGTAAGTCAATAATGGGCTAAATTTTAGGTGGTGTTGCTACTTCTACAGGAAATATGAAATCTTCCTCTGAAGATGCTACTATGATGATTTGCTATCAGATTTCCTTCTGAAGGCTGGCCATGAGCTCAAGGTTACTGCTACAGACTTACTAGAAGAAACACTGCATAGCAAAGGTTTAGCTGCTCTCTTTTCTTGACAACAACCAATGCTGCATATTGCAAGTGAAACCATGACAGCAAGCTTTTAAGCATTCCTGGAAACCCTCTGCAGTTCATCAGACCAGGATTTTGTTAACCTACATGGAGACACACAATTAAGCTTGTATTGATAAAGTACCCCAGAAACTCCTCTTCACTACTTCCACAATGCCAGTCCGAATTTTCAAGCCCAAGTTCAAAATACTGTACTTCACACAGTGCATTCCACCCACAGGCCCTTCAAAACTTCTCTCTTTCTATAGATATGTACACATCTGCACCAACATTCATATTGAATACTGCTACCTTGTTTTGTTACGTGACTCACCAGTTCTGCTGCTTTGGAAATTGTTGTTTTCTGAGTTCCATGTTGGGTATATTAAAAGGTTTTGGGGGGAAAAAAAACCAAGGAAAAAAGCATCAGGACAGTGAAAAGAGCTCCACCCTTCAGGAAGAAGAGAGGAGATGGCTCTGCAATTTGTTCTGCTGGTACACAATGCTCTGGGCTGGTCACTATGGTCATCCAGCAGGTTTGTGGGCTTTTGCTGTCTGGGCAGCCCCTAGATGAGGGCATGCTGCCTGTATTATATCTCCTCTTCAGGCTTTGTCCTTGTGGCAGGTAAATGACCACATTTGCAGTGCCAGTGCCAGTCCTCTCCTCCCTTACATGATAAGGGTTTATCAGATCAAAGCCCACACCTTTGATCAGGTTTGGTCCTGGGCACAAGAGGGCTGGATGCTGTTGTGCTCTGAATGCTGAAGAACTTAGTGCCTTGTGCCTTGAGACACAGCAAGGAACTGCCAACACAGGAAGTCCCTAGCCCCATGGAGATCTCAACTCTCAGTCAAGCTGCCTCACTTATATTCACTGAATAATTCAGGTGAGGCATTTTGATTATGACTTCACGTAGCCTTTTGTTTACAGTTATAGGAAATTTTCAATCTCTACCTTGCTCTCTTGCCTTTATCTCATACCAGACATAGTGCTTACAGAAAATTTAAGACTGCACTGAAGAACACAGTATATTTATTATTTTAAGTACTAATGTATTATTAGAATGCTGTTGGTTGTGAGGTGGTGGAATGAGATAACAGGCTGTGCCTGATGAAATGTCTTATCACTTCATGGATGCCAGCCATCACTTGGGAGTTCAGGAGTTCACCCAGTTCCCAGCACACCAAGAAACTGCCTTCAATAAGAACGCTTGATTAGTTAGCAGAAAAAAGATCTGCAATAATAAATTGGGTAAGTTGATGTAGGGTGTGTGGCCTTCTAGTCTACGCAGCACAGAGTAGGTCAGCTCCAGATAGCCCTCGTTAAAATGTCTGTTCTACTTCAGTGCATTTTCTCACAGTCTAGACACTTACCCTTCCCACTCTGCTCTATTGTATGTTTGGAACTTGTGTATTTTGTCTCTTTCTGCATCTTGTTCCTATCCATGCATATCCCCCTGGACATCAAGTCCCTGATCTCTATCACTGTCATATTTGCACAACAAGCAGCATCCATGTCTGCCTGAAGGCATTCTTATCATTCCAAACACCTCTGATATGTGTTGCAATCAGCTCCTGAACTTTTTGACATAAGACTTATTGAAGATTTCAGTATCTTCACAAGCAAAGCTATACTGAATACTCAATCCATTTGGGACCTGTGAGAAGATGAAGCTTCTCTTTTCTTCAGGCAGAAGAATGAGTGTGAACACTGGTAAAACTTGTGCCACTTCTTTGGCTACTCACAGTGTCTCTATGGCTTCTGCCTGGAAATTAGCTGAGGAGCAACTCCATCAATATTTATTCCTACTTCTCTGTTGGATTGAGGATACAGATTTTTTTGGTTCTCTAACTCCTCTGCTGGGCAGGCAGTGTATTACAGTATGACAAGAGCTCCAAACATGGGTTGTTTTGTGGAGACTTTCTGCCCATCCCTCCAACTTGTCGAGGTCTGCACGGACTTCTGGGGTATGGGCCACTCCTCCCAGCTTTGTGTCATCAGTGAACTTGCTGAGGAGGCCTCTTCCCCTTCACCCAAGTCTCCATTGATGGAGAAGTTAATACTAGGTCCAGTATTGAGGGACACCACTAGTGATCTCCATTTGTACCCCGTGCCACTGATTACGACCCTCTGGGATCTGCTGTTCATTTCAGTTCAATCCACCTCACTGTGCCCTCATCCAGTCCACATTTCCTGAGTTTGAGTATAAGGATGCTGTGAGAGACAGCATCAAAAGCCTTGCTGAAGTCAAGGTGGGCAAAATCCACTGCTCCCCCCTCATCCACCCAGGTGATTGCTTCATTGTAGAACACAATCATTTACCTTTAGTGAATCCATGCTGACTACTCCTGATCTTCTTCTCATCTAGGTGAATAGAGATGTCTCCAGAGTGAGGTGCTCCATGTTCTTGCCAGGGATCCAGGCACTGGTCAGTTGGTTCCTCGGCTTTATGTACTTCAGTACAAGAATTCTGTCTATTTGCCAATGTCTTCTGTTACTTTAGAAATACAACTTATTGTAGGTTTTTTTCTTCAAACAGAATTCCATCAAGTTCTGCTGGACTGAGTGACAAGCAATCTAATTCTTGGAGTAACTTATACAGAAGATGTTACTTGTTTTGTTTCCAAAACATTAAATTTTTCTGCAGTTTTGCTAGAGAAAAGCCAAAATCACATGAATGCTCTTCCACTAGCAATTGTTTTGTCTGTAGATCTACCAAGGGCATCACTTGCCACTTGTTTAGCAAGTTTAACTGTAAATATATACATCCATCAATCAAAACATATTTCTCAGTAATCACTATATTCCCTGATATTTTAACCTTTATATTTTCCTTGGCATTGCAGTTTGGCTTTCCCTGGCAGAGCGATAGTTAGGCCACTGTTTAGTTTAAATTTGGCTTGGCAAGTGTGCTATCCTCTCTTGCACAGCGCTGAGCACGTCTTCACACATTCCAGCCACTGCCAAGTTGTGTTTGGTGCTTTGTTTACTGTTCATACAGAGAGTATTTTTTCTGAGACTACTGCTGAATTAATTTTTGCTTATCAATTTATGTTAATGCCAGAAATGACCAAAATATTGTTTTCTGAGTCACATCTTATTTTCTTTGAAAGAAAATATTTCTCTCACTTTCTTCTCTGCCAACCTTTTCTTGCTATAATTACTGTACTTGACGAGTAAAAGATTTCTGAATTTGCATTTCTTACTACCTACATGTGGTGAGAAGTGCCAAGACCGATATTTTGCCCATGGCCATAATTGTGTATTTGTGTGTTTACTTTAAGTTGTATATTCAGGGCTCCATTGTGCTATTTGCTCACTTGTCTCTGTACCATCCTACAGAGCTTTAACTGGAAGACAGGCTTTGTGAAAAAGTAGGGATTGGAAATGTTCAGCTGGCTGACACTTTCCCTTAACCTAATATTTTTGTAGTTCTTCATAGCATAATGCCTCAGAAGAAGTAAATTTGTCGACCTTGAAGTGGTCTGACATTCAACAAAGCAGCATAATCCTAGAGATTATAAGTGTTGATGCAGTGATCTCTAGGGAGACAGTTCTCTTACTAAGGTTTTCTTTGACTCAAAAACAAAGAAAACCGCAAAGCGAAGCAAACCCCATGAGCTGAAAGCCACAACGTGGTTTCAAAACAAATTCCCTATAACACAGAGTCTAGGCAAGCAACAAAGTCCCAAAGTCTCTCCTTATTTTTTCAGTAAGTGTAGGGCCATATGTTGAAGCAAGATTAACATCTAACACTAAAATCTTAAAAATTTATTTTAAACCCTTAAGTGTGTGATCAACTCTGGTATTACCAGAATTGAACTCACAGCATTTCCTTCTAAGTTTTGATTACGAGATCTATTACATCAGCATCACAGATCCAAAGTGGCATTGAGATGCTAGAAACCCTCTTCAAATTTGATTACTTCCAGCTGGACCAGTTCTTATCTCCATGGGCTTACCTGCTCATGATTTTAATGTTTTCCTCTTGTTTGGTAAATTTTGTCACTATGGAAAGATTTGTACAGCTTTCAATGACACAGCTGGAAACAGTTCAAAGGACTCATCTGAGAGAAGTCAGTCACACATTAGAAAGAATTTTCATTAGAAAATAAAGACACAGAGAACAAAGGGGAGCTCAAGAATGAAGCACACAATGACTTCAGATAGGGCAGAATCTCTTAGTAGAAGAACAGTATGATGAGAAACAAGTTATTTCCTATTTGAAAGAGAATTCTGCCTTAGAAATCTGTGAAAAGAAAGAGAAATCTATAACAAAGAAATCTTGCTCAAAAACCATCATTTTCAGAGGTAAATTCCAAAGAAGTTTGTGGGGAAACTGCTGATGAGTACTTCTGTGTGAATAAGCTGAAGAAGAATATTATCTCATAACAGATATGACTGTGTCACTAATATGAAGCTGTCTGCTTTCCTGCAAGGCCAGAAGGAATGTCAGCTTTATTATTTACAGCTCAGACTTATTTTCCAATTTTTGCTTTTGTCTAGTTCTCTACCACCTCTATTATCTGATGCTTTCCTTTGATCACTTTCAGCCTGACTCAGCATAACAAACATCAAAAAGACATCTCACTGCAAATCAAACATCTGCCCTTATTCTGCTATTTATGACAAATTTTTAATGTAACTCCCTGTGAAATACTCCAGCAACGACTAAGAGACAGCTGTTCTTGGCTGCAAATTATATGTGTGGTCTCATTTCAGCCCTACAGGAAATGCCATAAAGAGGACAGGAATATGGTGAGATGTATCATGTCAGAGTTAAATAGAGCTGCTCCATTTACAGCAAGTGACAGACTTAAAATGCTGCACCAAGGTTGCAAACAGTTATGTATCAGTTACTGTGGATTTTATAGACCAGATCTGCATGGCATCACTCTAATGTCTGCAGGATTTCAAGGCTAGTCTTTTGTTAGTTCTAAATCGAGGAGAGCAAACCCCAGTGCATTTCTTTCATGTTTTGCAAAATCACCAAAAAAAGTCTAGATACCTAATACCTCTCATTCATTGAATAACAGTGATATCAGGGATTAAAAAAGAAGGGTAAGATAACCATGAATTGCCATCTAGACAAAGGATTATTCTGCTTAGAACATCTTAGTATGCACGCAGATGTCACCTTCAATAGAGGCACCAACAGTGTCCTTGTCCTCCATGAGCTTCCTTTACAAGAAACAGAACTAGTATTTCAGCACCTCTGGCTTGAACTGGCCAGTAAATTCTAAAAGGGAAGGAAGGACAACATCACAAATACATAGACATCATAGTTTCCTCAGGTTTGCCTCAATGAATAACTAGATTAAATAAGCCCCAAATTAAACACATCTCAAACAAATACGACAAATGAAGATTTTAGGAAACACCTATGTAAGTGACTTTTTGGAACACATCTTGAGACAATGTCTTGGGTAAAATAAGTAATTGAATCTTCATCAAATTTCACAACACTCATTTGAGGGTCCATGTTTAATGAGTGGTTTTGGTATTTGTATTTCACAAATAATTCTGTGACAGAATTAAAGAAAGTCCCACAGAAATGGTGTCTTTCTCTCTAACACTCAGTAGATGACCTCTTGGGTAGACGACACATCTTCCTGAAGATGGCTTGGATGAGGAACAATGTAGGGCTGAAAGGACAAATAATCATCCACCCAGAACCAAGCACACCAAAACTGAGATTTTTTTTCCAGTCCATCAACTTAGTGCTCCTTAACTATAGACTGCTTACCTCCTGTCCTTTCACCAGTGGATGTGGACAACTACCAACAATTGTCTGCATTAATTTCCTTTGTAAAAAATGCCACCTGACCCACACAAAAATCCTTCCTTCCCTATCTTGTAGGTTATGGTTTCTAAAAGTTCTAGAGGTGGTGTTCACTCCTCTTAGGACACCCCCAGCTATTTACAGCTTCAACACACAATGCCAGTTAAGGCTGAACGTGGTCAAGTGATGAACAATTATTTCCTGCGTTTTTTACACACATTCCAATTTACTATGCCCCAGAATAGGAAACCTAGAGAAAATATAATCTTTCTCTGAAATTCAACTTTCTCAATCTTCTTTTTCAGTGACTGTTCATTCTCACTGCTTCAGCTAACGGTCATAATTTTTTATTAAGTTAGGGAGCTTGAAATCTGTGACATCTTTGTTGAAAATATTCCCTTTAAATGAGAAGACAAAGGTGACTTATGTAATTTCTAGAAATTCTACCAGTTAATCTAAAAATTACCTGCAATAGGGGAAAAACCCAAGCTAAACATATGATACAGCTGCTGAAAAATGGCAGGGGGAAATCCCTACTGTCTTTATCTGCAGACCAGAATCTTTGCATTGTGTATAACACCACCATGGCAATTTTCTCTAGTGCTCCATCAGTTGATCTCTGTTTTCTTGACAGCCTGTTGAACACCAACAATGTCCATGGACCAAGAAGCTATCAGCTGCCTGCTGGCATCTCCTGGGTTGAAGATGACCCAGAGCAGGGAGCGTAACAGAAGCAGAGCCCAGACTGTACAATGCTTATCTTTTACTGCAAATGAAGCTCTTAATTCTCATTGTGTAAACACTGGATGCAGAGAGTTTAAACTGTAAACTGAGTAACTGGCAGAGCAGAGCCAACAGCATCCAGGCCATGTTAAATTGAGTGCCAGTGGCTGTAGTTGCCTGCCCTAACATGTCCCTCTGCCTCACATTTCCAATTAGCTGGTTTTAGGCTTCCAGATGCACCCAGCTGGGTGTGCAATGGTAATATGGACAGATTTAAGGTCTTCCAAGGATGGCCCAAAGTGCCTCTGACCTGAGTAGCTAGTTTATTTATTGTGGTGAAAGAGAGAGACAAGGAGGGGATAATCAGCGAGAGGACATTCAGGAGCTGGGACAAGGAAGCAAGGAGACACAGAAGGGGAGTAACAAGTTTGCCACCTGGATGATGCCACTCCTGTCAGCTCACAAAGGTGGCTGAAGGTAAAGCAAATTTATCTGCTGCCAAACAGGTTTGGCTTCCTCTCCCCACAATGCTGCACACTTCCTTGTGCTCCCAGCAGAGGACAGCCCTGGCTGCTCCAGCTCATTCAAGCCCTGGTGGGCACGCAGGGGAAATCCCAGAGAGAGCGTGGTCCATGCTGTCCATCGCTCACCCCAGTGATGCAGCTGTCCCAGTGCTGTTCCCAGGCTGGTCTGCAGTGGCTGAAGCAGAATGGTGAAGCTGCTCCAGAACCTGGGACACGCTCTCCAGGGCTGCTCATTTCACACTGCAGTCTGACCAGTTCAGCAGCTTCTCCTGCCTCACCTCCCAGTTCTGCATCAGGACACTGGGGTGCCTCTGCCAGCAGCATCGTGCTACTGCCACAACTGCTGACCATCCTCATTATCTGTGGATGGGTCACCACTTCCAGAACTCCAAGATCTTTAGTGAACCCGAGCAGTCCCAGAGCTGGGCAGACACGTGGTTCTACACCACTGCTGCAGTTGTTTTGTGTGGAAGTAAACATCAAAATGCAAATCAAGGCTAGCTGGTTGAATGGGTCACTTCAGTACAAGACAAAAGGTATCTGTTTGCAGAAGAAACCACTCCTACAGCCCTAGAGAACATTCAGAAAGTAAAGATTTGTGGGCAAGAACCCCATGCCTTTCTTAATTTCAAAGCAATTTTATGAGGGCTGGAGAAATTACTTAAGTTACCGGGACCACAGACTCACCCACACAAAGCAGTTTGTTTAAATTAGGGAATTAGCATGGGTAAGGGAGCACTGTGCAGTACAGGGCTGAGACCCAGGACTTGGAAAGGCTGTGGAAACAGCTCTCCAGCATGCAGGAAGGCTCTAGCAGAGTTGAGGCACCACAGAAAATTAGCATCCACTCTGCACTGCCAGTCCAGCACACTCCTGCTCTCACCCAGCCAGTTCTCCAAACCCCACCAACTTAGTGATCAACCAGTGGACTCAGTCAACAGTGAAATCAATGTTAGTGTAAACACTTCAGGTGGCCTTATACTGTTTGTCACAGGCAAATCCTCTGAAAATGAGAAAGGTTTCCAGGGAATTCACACGGAAACCATTTAATGTAAAAAGGTATTTTCATGGTCACTGAGCCAACAGCATCAGCTACCTGGCTCTGTAGAAAAATTTCCCAAAGAATCCCATCACCTAAAGATGGAAGCTGTACTTAGCCTCAGAGGATGAAAAAAGCCCCAAATTCACTGCAGGGCTGACTCTGTAGCTCAGTCCAAGAGTACAAATACTGATGGCACGTGGTGTATGGACACTGCTGGGACAGGCTCTCATCACACTCACCTGGCAGAGCAAAGGACATTCCGTACTAACACAGGCAATGCAACTCCTCGTGGCTGAGCTTCCAGGGGCAGGAACATATAAAAATATAGTATTCTAAAACATTTTCATGTAAGACAGACTTTAAAAGAGGCACATGAAAGATGTGAGAAAGGTGGGTGAAAATAAAAACTATTAAAAAAATCCCTACCTTTTTAAAAGATGATTCTGATTAAGTAACAATTCTCATTAAACAAAAGGTTCTAGCTTCCGTGAAGATTTTCAGTCTTCACCTCAGGAAACCCAATGCAAAAGAGATGCTTGGATCCCCTACAAAAATCAGGCATTATCTTTACCCTTGTCTGTACACAGCATGGAGCAGAGACATCTGACACTCATGGCTCTAACCTGAGGAATAAATAAAACACTGTCCCTTGTGGCTATTTTTAAACAGGGTAAATTTAGAAGGAAGAAGGAGACAAAGGAGTGGAATATATTATTACTTTCAGGGTTTTTTTTTTCAGTGCTCATTGGTTTGTACAAAGGCTTGGCATGTACCAGTAGGGAGACAAGTGCTTATTAAGTGGTAATTTTGCATATGGCTGTTATTGCCATAACAGACACCTATGCAATCTTCCAGTTATGGAGGATTCACTCTTCCACTGCCATATATCTGAACCATTACCTGAACAAAGGCTTCATTTGTCACTCTATAGTTCTGAAAGCCACAGTTTAAAAAGTTAGGGCAATATTCTACAGCAATAGGAAAGTTAAAAGCAAGCATGCAAAGTTTTGATCCTTTCCTATTCGAAACCAGTTTATAAAGTTCTATAGCATAAACTCTAGCTATTCCCAAGGAAATGAGAAAAAAAAAAAGCAGCTTCAAGATGCTGTCCTCTCAGCTGAGACACACAACCCACTCAAGCAGGAAATAGACACAAATAGTGTGTGGATAGTCAGTCTGAGATGTGATGATAACAAGCTGCTGACATTTCAGAATTTTCCTTTGAATAACAGGTGCTGGCTGAGTACACACAATGCTAGAAAGTGGGAAAGAGCTTTTCAGAAGTCATTGCCTTGGATCACAGAACAACACTGCAAGAGACTGACTGCAAGCTGGTACACAACTTGTTGCCAGCCCTATGCAGCAAAAATCAGACGAAAACAAAACAAAATAAACCTCCAACCAAAATCCAAACATCTTTCTCAAAAAATACTTTAGAGCATTTCACATGAGGAGAGAGGAGGCACTCATTATCACCATAGCTAAAAGACTGCAACAGAAAGATCACTAGGCCAGCATGATCCAGAAGGAAAACCAGATCAAGACACAGGTTCCGGCATGACAAGATTTAGAAAGGCCTCTTGGGTCATCCCAGATTCTCCTATCACTTGCACCCAAAATATATCATTACTTCTGTATGTGACAAACTCTTTACACAACAAACCAGTATTTTGTGTCTGCTCTATGCTGCTTTTTATTTCCTTACTTTTTTATTAAACTAAGGAAATGGGATAGACTATTCTGTTTTCAGCCATCTCTAAAACCAGCAGGAGCTGTCCTTACAGACACAGTAATAAACCCCCTCTTTGCAACTTCATTGATCAGTTCCTCCTCAGAAGTGCTGGAGCATGGGAAGAGAATAGGGAAAACATCCATTTGAAGGAAACAAAAGAAAAAAAAAAAAGAGGCTGCTACCTAGACTAAAAACTTAATTGATCTGTGAAGCTTTCTGCTAGTCCTGCTTTCCCAGATGTTTCAGAGTTGGCAGGAAAACAAACCCAAGCCTGTGAGGAAGAAACAACTACTACAGTGGCCTGTTTGAAATGCACTTCCTGACCTCAGATTTGGGGGACAGAACCTTTGGGAGCTTCTCATAAGCACAAGAGGACAATTCACCCACTTAAGTCACCACTGTGACAGTGCTGTGAGTGGTGCAGGAGCAGCAGCTGGCCTTGGCAATCCTGGCTACACAATTCCACATGGGGATCATGCTGGAGTCCTGGGAGCTTGTTCCCATCTAGTGCCAAGAATCCTCAGTTCTTACACTCATTCCAGATTCCTCCTCTTGTTTTTCCTTTTCCTTTGATACTGATTCTATTCACTTTCACCAACCCATACAACAGTGTTAGAGGTGTGTGCCATTTTCCCTGTGCACACAGACACATAATAGCCCCTTTTTTCTCCTATTTTCATCTGACTGTATTTGCCCCCTCCCTACCTTCAGCACTGAACCAGTATCAGGAAACATATTCCATGGTCAGACCACAAAAGACTGAGGAATACAAGTACAGCCTTTTATCCTCCTGAGTTGAAGCAATTCTTACTTTTTTGAGCAAGAATGTCTGCATTTGCACACATGTACGTGACCACAGACATACACACATGCCTCAAGTTCCTCTTGAATACAGCCTCTGAACAAGTCATGTCAGTGTGAAGGGCCTGTGTCACTCTGGGTCTCATTATTTGTTAACGTGCTTTATCGCCTCTTTTACAGAATTACTCCATCTTCAATATCTCCTCTGTTGTTCTTTCCTCCAATGCCATTTACTGGACCCGAGCCAGCAGTCGAAAAACTCTTGCTCCCTTTTGCTCACCTTGAACAAAACACACAGTTACAAAACAAGACAGCAATACACAGATCCACCACCCCAAAGAGAGAGGGCCAGCCCTCTTTCTGGGAGAGATTTGTCTCTCACCAAGATCCACTCTGATGAAGAAATTTTTACAAAAAGGCAAAACAGAAAATAACCCCCACCAAATCTGAAAGGCAACTCTCATTTTAGTTAAAACAATCCAAATCAAGGCTCAATTAAAGCCTTGTTTGTCTCAGGCACAGACACAAGCAGGCAATCTTAGTTCTTCTAGTATTTAAAATTATGAGGAAAGAACTGACAGCACCTCTAACATCCCCTTTTCTGTCTATAACAAGTCTTCTGTTATAGACAGAAAGCAAGAAAGCCAAAATTTGAAAACTGAGATTTACATTTCAGAAAAGTAAGTGTCCCATACAAGAGGAGAGTGAAGGCATGGGATTTCCATTGCTCAGATTAAAATCACACAATACAATTACTCTGCCAGCTCCTGAAAAAAAAAAAAAAGAAAAAAAAATCTCATAAAGTGTACTAGATAAAATCAGCAGCAGTGTTTCCTCCCAAACTGCAGAATAGCAACTAAAGTCCTTTTGACCCATGCTGAGGCTTGCGTGCCCTAGTAATTCTAGAAAATGAGGAACATGACAAGCTGAGCTGTTAGGCCTTATCTATCTAAGTCAGGATAATTACTCTGAAAAAACACCCTATCAGTACAAATCAGGCAGCACAGATTTTCATTTACTCTCAGATACTGCACAAAAGTACCACACCTCCTCTCAGAAGCTTACAACTGACCCAGACATTGTAGGGTAGGAAAGAGACTGTTTAAGGAAGAAAAATAAAAAACTACTCAACAGCAGGAGAAAGAGGATTATCTTGAATGGCCTGCCACTGCTTTTTCAGTGATTCTGGTTTTCATCATCTCTGTTTTACTTTGTAAAGGCTTCAACAGTGATAATAATAGAACCCTATCACAGACTTGAGGAAAAAAAAAAAAGAAATTACACAAGCAGTTATACCCGAGCTTCTGGGAAATCATGACTAGGGCTGTTTGCTGACCCAGCAAATATAGCTTGGGTAGAAACACCTACAAGGAAAAAAAAAGCAAAAAGACACAATAGAAAAACAGCCATGAGATAAAAATGCTTCCTTCTGTGCCATGCTCATCAACCAGTATCCCACAGAATCCTTGCTATCCGTCCTTTTGTCAGGAATTATTTCTCCCAAGGCATACTTCTTTTATTAAGCTGAAGTAAGGAAACAAGGTGAGCCAAGGCCTCAGAATTAAACAGTTCAGTCTTGGAACACTGTTTTCTAGATATGGTATGTCACCTAGTCTGGCTAGAGTTGCAGTGATTGTAATTTAAAATATCTGATATACTGTCATTGTTTCTGGTGGCATTTCCATGAAAACAGATCTAGACACTGGTTCTTCCTTCCCCAAGTAAAATCCACTCTAGATCATTCCCTCACCCTCCCATCAGATTCATGCAATGCTGAAAATTTCTGAGTCTTTATTATTACTATTATTATTTAATTTAAACAAGAGGGAAAAGAGCAGCACCTTTTAAAAAACCCTGTTGTGTGCTACACAGGATAAACAGGTGAGGTTTAAGAAAAGTTAAATTTATATGTACATATACACATATACACTAAACCAAATTAAAACCAAAAAACTCCTGAGGAGGTAATTTTCAACAAGAGATAAGAAAGCCACATCAAGCAAAAGCACAAATTAAGATTAGAGTGCACAATCACATGTAGTGCAGATACCAAACTAGCCTGGGTCCTGGAAGCAGTGGAGCTATAGCAGGACAGAGCTCCATGAGGGCCATCTAATCCCACTCCTTGGCAGAAGCAAGTCCAGAGTGTGCCTTCAGGAGGGTCCAGAGTGTGCTGTACAGGCAGTGCAACAGCTGTCTGCTCTGCCTCCAGCAGTTTTGGCAGATGCCACAAAATGCAGCAAACTAGTGATAACAGGAGATCCAGAGCCGAGCTACAGACTAATTCAGCTACAGTATTTCCATAACAGAGGTTTCTGAATTCCCTCATGTCTCTTGGGTGCTCCCTGTAGGTACTGCCTGCTTCAGTCACACAGCAGACAGCTCCTGATTATGTATTATTTGTGCACTGAGGTTCCCATTCTTTCGTACCTGCACCTTCTCTTGTCTCTCTTCCACCCCACAACACCACTTCTATTTCCTCCAGGCTGACAGGGTAATAAAATTAGGAAGGGGCATGTACATCTAACTAAGGGGAACTGTCAAGAACCAAACGTAGCTTAAAAAATAATCACAATTCTTAAAAAAAAACCCAATTAAAAAACCTGTTCAAGTTCTGCAGACTTCTGGCAGGCTTTGGTCATTTAGCCCAGAGGTCTTTGTCTTCAGAGCCTGCAGGCTAAATTGTCTTGACTGGCAAGAAGCATGCAGTACATGATAAAATTCTGACTGAAAGAAAAAAGTAGTAAGGGCTGGGGGAGAAGTGGTTCTAACATGGAAAGCCCAGACTACAGTAGCAGCTCTTAAGCCACACGGTAGGCTTTCAGGAGGGTGAATTCCTTCCTGTTGGTGCGAGCTGCCCAGATGAAAAGAGCAGCTGCCATGAACTGCAAAGGTGCTGACACACAGGCAAGGCAGAAGGACCAGCCGAATTCACCCTTCACATCCTCGGGCAGAGGCAGCTTCCTATGGAGCAGCTCAATCCCAGCTACATAGCATCCAACGAGGCCCAGTGTGCACAGCCCTGGGGAGGGAAGCAGCAAAGCACAGTGAGCTCACCCACGGAGCTCCAGGGCTACTCTTGAGCTTCTGGAGGAGGATGGCAGGACACTTACCTGCTAGGAAATGCAGGACTCCGGTGGCAATGGCTGGGTAAAGGCTGCGACAGGCACAAGCACAGAGCCCAATCAGAGCTCCAAAGCACATGAGGCCGATGCTGACAAAGGGCAGGAGAAACTGCAACCGCCAGAGATCTGCATGTGAAAAAAACACACCAGTCACCTTTGCTGAAAATGGGCTGGAAAAACATCTTCTCCCACCATCTTAACATTCCCTTCTGTGCTGCTGTTTCTGCTTCATCAGACATTCTACATTCATAGTCAAAAAGGACCAAAGATTCCATTGAAACAGAAAGAAACTAATTTGTTAACTCACAAATCCCTGTACTGCATTCATAGGCAAAATCCTTGCTAACACATCTATGTCTTCCTTTTAAACTTTGACCTACTGCCTGCACAACTGTAAAAAACAATAAATGGTGAGCAAGACCAAGAGAGACAGAAGCGTTCCTCACTAGTGACTGAATTTGAGAAACAACTTTTTTTAATTCTACTTGTTTATCTACCAGAAGTGAAAGACACTTACAAGTCCGATTCAAATCCGTGCCACTGTTGTGATTTCCAGGCTCTATGTACTTTTCTGCAAACTGATCAGAGAGGGAGAAACTGATGCAGTTTGTAGTCATATCAGTTTCTAGGGGTGGAAAAAAAGAAAAAGCTGCCATTAGGTGTCTCCCCTCAATCCTCCTTCCCCCCTTTCAAATCCTCCTTTCCCAATAATTTGAGCTAGGAAGCTCCTCAGAGTTCCATTTGTAAAAAAAAATTACCTCTCCAAACAGATCTGTACATGTTTTCCTATGATATAGTTGGCACAATGTGTCTGTTATGAGGTACTACACTAAGGGATAAGCATTCTAACATGCAGAATCTTCAAGCTTCCATGGATTATCCACAGAGAATTGTGCCATGTGTAACATACTGGCAAAGTAATGTGGTAGCATATGGTGCTGAACTATGTTGTCACATAGTCTTGAGCTCAGGGTCCCTTAACTAAGGTCTGCTTATCTCCATATGCAGAATGTGGTCTCGGACTAACAGTTAAATCAAAAATGGGACAGAAAGGCCTATTTAAGGAACATGAAGGATTTGCTTCTTTACACTAAGTTTCTACCTCAGATTTTACTTTGATAATACTATTCAGCAGAGCTAGTTTAATTGTCTTCCAAAATAAGTATTTTCATGAGAGAGGAAAAAAAAAGTATTTCATGCATGGTTTTTTCTCCACAAAATGTACTTAAAGTACGTCTTTAAGAAGGTTCAAAATGATGGAGTTCACATACAGCAAGTACTCAAAATTAACTTTGAAGCTATTAAAATAATTGTTTGCCACACATTTTATCCCCCAATGATTTGAAAAAATACTACAAATATTTCACTCTATATCCATTCAAGGATTCCAAGGTGTGCTGATGCAAAGGTGGGATATTTGTGATGTGAAACAAGTGAATGACTAGCTAAAAGGCATGAGCACCTCCTCGATAAAGTAGTGTCTTTATTCCATTGCTGGATCCCAAGATCTATCCTAAAAAGACAGTAACTGGTAGAGCAACTATAAAGGTATCCCCAACTGGACAGCTGAGACAAAATAAAAATCAAGTTTGTAAGACTAAATTTAGATCAAGTATCATGTATCAAAACCAGAAACTGCAGCACTGACAGCCACAGACCATTTTGCCCTTTGCTTCTTTAAAAATCTGGACTGTCTTTATTAAAAACCCAACCAACCAAAACCAAAGCTAGAAATAAGCCTTCTGAAGGAACAAAGTGGCATGAATCTGTTCTGAGGAAGTTAGCACACAGCACTGCAGGGAAGCCAGGGAAGTGATAACTGCTCTGGAGATACCTGGTGGGCTGTACCAGTGAGAGTTTTTGGGTACAGTGATGCACCTCCGCCACAATCCAACCGTGCCGTTGCACCGGAAGAGCGCATCTGTGTACGTCTTCTCATCTGCATCTTTGCTGACAAACTCCTCCCAGATGCTTCTCCCAGCCTCACTAACATTCTCGGCTGGGGACTGGGTGTGGTACTCGTACCAGAAGTCGGTGCCGATGGAGGCGGCCATGTAGATGGTGGAGATGAGGCTGAGCACGCAGGCGATCACCAGCGCTGTAGCAAACCGGTTATCCATCATGGCGCCCTGGGTGGGGACACAGGGACAAGTGAGCAACGCTACAGTGTTATCCCAGCAGTGCCATACTCATCAGCCCCCTTCTGCATGGTCCCCTCAGGATATGCAGGCCTTCCTACCTGCTAGAACCAAAGGAACACTGAGCAAATCTTCAGTGCTGGCCAGCATGCACTGGATCTGCCAGTTCCATGTAGGGACAATATCCTGGAGAGTGTGCTCTCCCAGCCACACTGCACTGGCTGCTCGCCCTGAAACAGCAACTGACAGAACACCAACTCATCCCCAAAGCAGATGACACAGCTCACTGCCATTTGTGATCCTGATTGTAGGGAACGTCAGAGACTCCCTCCACAATGCCCAGGAAGAAGACTTAGCTTTCCTTAAGAGATTACCAAGAGTAGAAGTTATTTTTATCCCGCCACCACATACGGCTTTCACAGCTTGTGTTTACAGCAAAGACAAGAACCACAGGCATGCCGAAAAAGCCCTTCCAGGCTGCTCACAAAGGGCAGCCATGCCAAGGTGCTGGAATGCCTTTAGGGAAGAGAGAAATGTATCTAGGCACTAGAGACAGAACATGAAGGAAGCACTGGAAAACAAGTTTGGAAATAATGGTAAATGCTGCAATAATGCTACAATATATACCGTGGTATTTTTGAAGACCTAGAACAATGCAGGGGGGTGCCCTGTTTCATGGGAGCAATGAGGCAAAACTGAAAGGCCTTCATATGTTCCCACCAGGCCTCTGCTCTGTGTCCCTCTCTTAGGATCCTTTGTGGGGTTGTGCTCCCAAATGGCACAAATTCAGGGTCAAAGGAGGCATGGGAAAAACACAAATATCACACATGCTTATGACAATACCATAACTTTAATGAGTAACTGACTGGTAATATGAGAAATGCTTTGTGGCTGCAATGCACCAAAGGACTCCTCTCAGATGCCAGTTGTTCTCATGTGCTTTCTATGCTTGATTAAATTTATGGATTACTATGAATCAGGCTTGAGGCACTTGACAGGAAAAAAAAATTGAAACTAGCTCAGCAGCTAGAGAGGTAGGCTGGTGGTAGGAGCTACTATCTAATCAGCTCGTCTCTTGCTTGTCTCCTCCCTTCTCCCACACACTTGATCAAAATATTTTGCTCTACTTTCTTTGCAACTAAAGGAACCGCAACTGGAAACAGTAACAACTTAAACATCAACATTCACAAGAAAAAACAGTGAAGTGCCTCAAGTCAGACTTGCCAGTAAGAAATTATGAACTAAGAAACAAACAGCAAATTAAAGAACGGAATTTCAAAGGCATCAATGTTTGCTGTTAACAACACCATTCTTATTTCTTTTCCTCTCCATCTGCTCCTCTATTTGTCTGAAACTGGCTTACAAGGGGGAAAAATTATGTGTTCCCATATAATTTCCTATGCTTCATTTCCATATTAAATGAGCCACACTCTCTGCAATATCCATCCTTGAACTGCATCCTTAGCAATGAGAAAGAACAGAAGTGATTTGTGGTGAACTAACAAGAAACACCCATTTAAAATACTGCAAAGTTTGCATACCACAACTTAAATAATAATCTACAAACTGTGAACTCCTATAAGATAATAGAAATATTGAGAGGGAGAACACATCATATCCAGTTTTATTTATGTGGAAAACATAAAATCAAGCCCAGACTTGGAAGCAAATTCTCTGTGCAGTATTTAATCCCTGGCTATATCCCAGTGTCTTGCTCCAGGCACACAGGATATGGGATAAGGACAGCAAGCTGTTGTATAGATCTGACTTCACCATTCAGCCCCACTGAGTCAACTGAGGGATCCCTGCCCCTTCACACACTGCCCCCGAAGCAAACAGAACAAGTAGCACCTGCAGGGCCAAAGCTGCTGCCCAGCTGAGCTCAGAGCTGAGCAGATCATTCTCTGAGCAAGCAAGAGAACAGGCTGCTGAGCAGGCTGGTCTGGATTTTCCACTCTACTGCAATCACATCTACTGCAAGAGGAACTCTCTGCAACACACTCCTCTCTTTAGGAAGGGTTCCCTCTGGGTGGAAGGATCACAAGAACCCACAAGCTTCATCCTCAGAGTAGTGTCTGGTGACAAGGAATGTAATCAGGGCCACTGATCTGTTGTCACTACCTTTCAATATAAATGCTGACAATGACAAAGCCCTTTCAAATTTATACCTAACACAGAGAAAGAAAAGAACTGGCCCAAAAGTCTTACTTTCAGCTACGTATCCCTGCTGCTACATGCAGAGCACTGCTGCTGGCATTATCCCTACCAGATCACCATTAAAAAACAACCACACGCTGGACCAGCCTTCTGTGTGGTGATGTGTTGTGAATACAGCAGAGCTGATGTCAGCTGGCAACCAAGAACAGTTCATAAGCAAAATGAAGGCTTAATCACCAAACAGCAAATTAAAGCTTTGCCCTGTGTTCATTATCCACTTGGTAAAAGGGACATGGCAATCTACTGACACTCAGTCCTTGTAATGTTACTGCAGGCATTGGTAGAGAACAGCCAAGAGGGCTACAGACCCCAAAATCTAGCGAGTGGCTTTGTGTGGCATTTGTCCCAAAATTACTTTCAGTATGGACAGGACAGCGACAAGCAAGGTAAGAGTGGACCTACAATTCCTTACAATAAAGGTCCCCTCAGTGCTTCTGCCAAACACTTCAACTGCTTAGAGCAAAGATGAAGAACTCCACAACACTTCATGCAAAGCTTGAACCAGTTTTTCCTGTCAGTGGAGAAGACTTGACTACTCTGCCCATTCACTGTGCATATCCATTGCACCTTCATCTACAGGAAACAAGCTCTCCCTTAAATGAGGTGTCCTTTAAAAGAGAAAAC
The DNA here is from genome assembly GCF_023055355.1 of Agelaius tricolor. Taxonomy (NCBI): domain Eukaryota; kingdom Metazoa; phylum Chordata; class Aves; order Passeriformes; family Icteridae; genus Agelaius; species Agelaius tricolor. Next base: position 27,083,446 of record NW_027269269.1, read on the forward strand.
CATCCTGCCAGCCCCAGGCTGAGCTCAACGGAAGCAGTGAGCATAGTCAGTAAGAAATAGTTACCAGAGAAGACCACAAAGAAACACACTGACTGTTTATGGGATTAATGCCATGCTTTGCAAAAGATTCTGTGCAGAACAATGTGTAGGAGGTACTTTAGAATAAACTTACTTATGAAAAAAATAACACTACTGTTACCAAAGATTACATTAATTATAAAGACAAAGATTGATAACAAATAAGAATGCTTTTTATCCACAGGCTGTCAACAAGAACCTTCATTGTTTTAACAGGTATGGTCATATAGCTCTGACAGGATGTTTTTGCCTAGCAGAAGATGCTATTTCAGACAAATTACATCTGAAACTAAGCTATGCAGCAAATTTAAGATAACACTAGGTAGCTGTAAACAGGCAAAAGTGCTTAATGAGATATTGCAATTATATTAATTTTTTAAAAGAGGTGAGAGACAAAATTTTTACGTTTTAAGAAAATTTTTGAAAAAAGCTCAGAAAAGTGAAGGTAAAGGCCAAACTGGAAGCAATACTCAAGAGAATGACTAAACTGCATGCACTTCAAAGAAGGGAAAAACAAAGGAGACAAGTCAGTAGAGTTGGGAAAGAAAAAGCAGAGAACGGAACAAAAACAAGTATTCTGGCAAAAAATCAACTCTAAGACTGAAGACTGGACAGTCTTTGTAAGAAGTTACTGTACCATGGCAGAAGGGAATACAAAAACATGCATATTTTTATCTTGTTGCTGCGGTCACTCCTTTCAGCCAACAGTGGGTCACCACATTTAAGAAACTCCTTTTACATGACATCACAAAAGAGTCCCTGGTGCATTCTCTCAGGAAACATGACAGCAATCAGAAAGGGATTAAGAAGGCCTGCAAGAGGGTGCAAATATGGGGAGAGGGCTGGAAACAACACCAAGCTGGATCAGGGAAACAAAACGTTAGGAAAGATTGCTACCAAATACTTTTTTTTACCTTCAGAGATGCTCAGAGTCCCTCAGGACACACAGCTCCGATGATTCCAGGTCTCTTCAGATGCACAGCGTTGTTTGTGTCCTGTGGCCAGCGGAGAGCACGAAACGCAAACTTCCCTTTTGCCCAGACTCTTCCATTCATTCAGCTTCTTCCACACCACCAGTTCATAACAAGTGACCTACAAGCAAAGAGCAAACCGAATGGCTGGACATCATCATTTTACTCTGAAATTGCTTCACAGACATCTCCCAGTGCTATCATTAACGAAAAAAAAAAAAAAAAAAAAAAAGCGAAGATGGAGAGGGGAAATTACTTGAAGAGCCCTCAGGCCAAGAGCACCTGTCCCGCAGGATCAGCCCAGTACCGGGCCGGGCCGACCGGGCATCCCCACGGAGCGCGACCGCCCCCGGGGGTCTCGGGCCTCCCAGGCGTCAGCCCCCGCGGGGGGGCAGCAGCTGTGGACCGACAGCAAACCCCAGGGGAACGGCCCGAGCCCTCAGCCCCATTCCCCGTCCCCGCCCAATATCCCCTCACCGCCCGGCCCGGCCCGGCCCGGCCCGGCACCCACCGCCCATCATCGCCGCCGCCGCCGCCGCCTCGCACCCGGCCCGGCCCCGCTTCCGCCCGCCGCGCCCGCCCGCGCGGGGCACGCTGGGCGATGTAGTTCTGCCGCCCCCTTCCGGAGGCGCCGGCCTCAGCACCCCTGGGCAGCCCTTCCCCATGGCTCCTCGCCCTGCCTGTGGGGAAATTCTTGCTCGTGGCCAGCCTGAACCTCCCCGGCTCTGTGTCCTCCCCTCCTGTCGCTGTTTACCTGGGAGAAGAGGCTGATCCCCACCTGGCTGCACCCTCCTTTCTAGTTCTTTCTGTTTCTCTTGATTGCTTGTAAAAAATGGTGATATGACACCCTGGCTGAATGACTCGAGAAAACACCAAGTAAGGGGGGGAAAAAATCGGGAAAAATTGCAAAAATTGGCAACACTGGCTCCATGCCCCAAACTGGCCGTTTCCTTCCACTCCGATGCACAAAACCACGGAAATGACAAGAGGATTCTTAGAAGTGGTCAACAACTCCCATGGCTGAGAGACCAGCCCACCCAGTCTTTGTTTTACAAAACTTCAAACAAGGAAATATTCAGAAAAAAACCCCAGAAACATTGAGGCTTTCACACCTCTCAGGAGTTCTGGGGAACTATCCCGCCCAACTCCTCCGCCAAACAGCCAGGGAGCATTGTTGCAGCCAGGTTAGCAACTAGGATGCAAATGTGAAAGCAGTCATACAAGAAACTTCTTGGGTTTGATGCAACATTAATTTTTTAATTTAAAAAAATCAGAAATTACATTTGATTCAAGAAATTTCTGTCTATATGCCCCACTTTCTGGAATGTGAAGCTGTCTCACCACCACCTCATAATGTAGCTGTCTACATAGGCATATTTTGGGTCTGTTTGGAATTAATCCTGGACTCTAAATACTTGAGTGACTTTTCAGTGACTTGGAAGAAAGCAGAGTATTGCTGATAAACCTCACAGATGACACGAGGGAAGGGTAAATAATGACATGGAGAAGGTACTGGGACAGGGTGACCTGATCGTTTTGCAGCTGGGGCAAGCAAACATGCCTTTCAATAAGGTCATTGATGAGCTCATTAATTTAAAAGCAAAGACTGGAGTCTATACTTACCTGACATGAGATTTTATCCTGGGAAACGAAAAATGAAAAGGAAAAATTGTTGGTGAAGTACCAACTGCCAAGAAGTGGCCCTCCCCCAAAAAACCCCAACTTTCCTGTAACCTCAGATGTACAAACTGAGAAATCACAAGGAGGAAAGATGTGGTATCACATCTAGAATTGCTGCTGACTCTGAAATAGCATGTCTAGTTTTGATACGTTGACAAAATAGAGATAAACCTGAAAAGGGATATGAAAGTCACTGAGCAATTAGAAAATCTCTCTCAATGAAATATATCACCAAGGTCAGCCAATTTTATTTATTGAAGAGGAGCTTATTTAAGGAGTTAAGTTATTGAACTAAGGACTTGCAAGACTATAAAATATGTGTAGTAGCAATAGGGAAGAAAAAATCAGGAACTTCTTTCTGTATACCTGGAAAAGCTATCAAAGCTTGAAGCCAGAAAACATTAAAAGAAAAAAAATTCAACAAAACCCCTGTGTATTCTAAGCCGTGGTAAAAGCAGAGTCTGAACCATTTACTGTAAAGTGCAGTGAATTATCTAACACTGGCACATCTTCAGTTTTTCTCCTAAAAGATCTAATTTCATAAAAATGAAAATCAATTCTGAAAAACTTTGCAGCCACTGCTACTTCCATTATTAAATTAGGCTACAGTGACCTCTTCTTTTTCCTAATCTGCCCTGATCAATGTGAAATGTGCAGCTGCTCAAAAGCATCCAGAGCGAAGAGATGCATTTTCATTTTATTTACTTATAATCAAATACTCTCTGCAGACTTTGCCTGGATGTTTTTTTTTCTGGAAAAATACTCTTCTATATCTAAGAGTAAGCCAATAAAAACATTACAAGTGAATGCACAGGGCCATTCCTTGCAACAACTATCTTTTTTCTTTTTTCTCTTCCTTTCACATCTCCTCAATGTGCCTCAGCAGAACCGCTGGTTGATCTGTTTAGTTACAGAACAGGATCAGTTGGGAAGATTTTACAAGTAAAAGTTTGCTTAATTTACAAGCACAAAGGGAATAATGCTGAGGGCTATAGCATAAATGCTGTTCCTGCTTTTTGCAAAAGTATCTGTGCTAGCAGACCTGGATCACAAGCATTACTAACTTCTCAGTCACTGACAGAGAGTTTAACATCAGAGTGCTGCAAACAGAACAAACAAAACCAAAACCCCAATATGTTGCAAAAAATAATTAAATTGTTTAGTACAAAATGTCTGTAATTTTAGTTCTCACAATCTAAGGAAATAAGTAAACATTTGTAGGAGGTGGCACTGTCTGTATTAAATGAAGCTGACATAGGATGAAAAAAGAACAAAACCCTCTTCATATATCACATTCACATGAGGGGTTATTGATTCAGACCTGAAAAGGCATTCAAAAGTCTCTGCCTGTTTTTTCCAAAACTACGAGTCAATTTACAAGATGCCGCCTCCCACAAGAAATATTCTTTTTGCAATAATAAAAAGGGCAGTTTTAGTTTTAGGTACCATCTATGAGCATTTTACACAGCCTGAGTGAGCAGAAAATCCTCTGATTCCCCTCAGACCTCTCTATGCAGTTTGCCTGGTTTTATTTCTGCCTTCTTTATTTTTCTTTAATATTTTTGTGGCACAGGACACAGTAGTATAATTTTCACAGATAAAAAACCTTCTAGATGTGCTTCTCCCAAATACCATGAATAGCACTGGGGCATTATAATGATATTCATCCTCTATGTCAGTGGTCTCCACACCTTTTTATCATGTACCTTGTCAGTAAAATCTTTTTGAGCAGGCACTCCTAATAATGTAAATATTTTTTTAAGTATACACATGTACTACCACATCAATATATAATGTACATTATAAAACAACAAAAATATAAATTAAAAAAGGATGAGATAAATGGCAAAACCAATAATTAATATTTAAAAATAAGTGTACAAAAATATTTTCTTCCTGCACTGCATTTTCTAGACCGCTGCTCTCAGCATGAAACTATTTCAGTCTATCCTGATGCATTGCCTCAGTGGCCACAATTTTACCTGAATAGGTTCCACCCTTTCCTATTTGTTGAGGGATGAAACTTCCATTAGTTAGCCTTCATGTGGTTGCCTCTGAGCATGCCTTTAACTAGCCATAGCATAATAGGACAGTTTCAGCCAATTTAGCGTAGGCTTTTTGATTTTTTCTTTTTTTAATTAAGTCTGTTTCTTACATGGTTTTTTAAGTAAAATCATTCAGAAATGACTACACTTTATTTTACAGCCAAATGAACCTCTGTCCTTCTCAGCATTTATCACTATTAATAATTTACAGATATGCAGCTTATTTTATCTAGATGACTGTGCTTATATAAAAGTGCATGTACAAGCTGGAATAAAATGACATTTAAACTATCAGTAAAACAGAGGGTGTAAAACAGCAACAACAACAACAACAACAACAAAAGAACAAAAAATAAACAACCAAATAAACCAAATCCACACCTTGCTACCTGAAATGCTTCAATTGCAGAAATTTGTAAGGGGGGGGGTGGTGTATGTAAAAGAAAAAAATCAGCAACACTGCCTACTTCCTGTGAAGATATTTTCCCCACAAATTATGTGACTGCCTACCACAATACACGTATCACAGGCAGTGCAGAACCATGAACAAAGACATGAAAGCTTTTCCCTTGCTGCTGTTGGAAATACCTTCGCATTCCTATGAGGAAGATTTGAGGAATGATGCAAACTCTGACCTGGCAGATCTCACAGGTGCATTTGAGAGAGGCAGAACTGTCAGAGAAACACACAACCTAAGGCAGATCTGGCTAAATACAGGACCACCATCACAATACCTGCTCTTAATGTCTGGTTACAAAAGTTAAGTTGGTTCTCAGGTTCAAAACTATTCAGAACCCAGAAGCTTCATTTTTTTTTTTTTTTCAGAGCTGCATCAAGGGCTGGACAAGATGGGTATCTCAGATTGAAGAACATACACCCGAGCCAAACCAGCAGCTGGTTGCTTCAGCAGAGAATTTTTTTGGGGGAAAGTGTTTATATGTATCTGGTGAAGCCTGGAGGAGGAAAACGCTGTGGAAATACTGGAGTAGGATGAGGAGAGAATAGAGTCTGTCCTCCTGAGCTTTCTGGAACATCTATACAGGGGTGTTAGGAGAGGAATTTCCACCTACTCAGTATTTTTGATAGCTTGGCTCTGTCTCAGGAAAAAGAGATGTGGGAAGAGTAAGACCCTACATGATGCCCTAAGTGAATCACTATCACATAAAAACACCCCAGACTACTGACAAATATGCCTGCTGCTGCTCCACTCAGATAATTATACATCACTTTATTATTCATAAGAATGCTTTAGATTATCTTGACACCTCTTCTGCCCAGATAAGGAAGTGTCACATGTGGAATATGGCAACACACAGTGACATCCCTACGTCTGCTTAAAGCTTTCAAGAAATACACAGCAAATTCAGTAGAGAAGAGTTGGTCCCTCTTGGAAAAGGTTTACTATTTAATTTTTTATTTTAGTGAGTAAGGCTATTATTCTAAAGGGAGACAACATAGTGAGGAATCACAAACACAGGAATACACAGACATAGAAGTATCTTTATGATGCCTTTACGCTTTTTAAAGTTACTCATTTTTTTGTTTGCTCTGAGATAGAGAGGGAAGGAGTGAATTTCAAGGAGTATGAAGTAGTGTGCAATGGAGGGAAGAGAAGTTTGTGTCTGATTTCTAAAGCTTGTAAGTGCTTGTAAGCTCTTACATTCTAACTGCAGAGTAAAACAGGATGGAGATCCACCATTGTAAGAGAGGCAGAACAAGTGTAGAATTGACTGTAGGGTTTAGCTGGTCTCCTGCCCTAGTACTAATGGAAAGAGAATGCCTCTATTTCCCAGTGCTTCTTGGAAAAAAACAAAACTAAACTAAACTAAAACACATTCCTTGAAGCAGCAATAAGGAAAGATCACATAAAATTCACCTCTGCACTGAATTCATCAACCATTGTTTTTGTAAAGTGTAAGCTACTTGGGCACTTTTACACAAGTCTTGGCTGAAAACTGTGTATTCTTTGTACTTTTCAGATGGTGAGAGGATGATTTTTAGCCTGTGTTTTCTTGCAGGTTTACACTTGATGAGTCTTGCATGCAAATTGCAATGTCCTCAATGCAACCTGATTTTTAGAATTTTAGGAGTTTGGTTCTGTGCTTCCTTCTCCCAGCTTTGCCAGGGAAGAAATAAGCTGGCACACAAATCCATTTTGTAACTGACCACTGACAAGTCTCTCATAAAGAAAAAGGCTTGCAGCAACAGTACCTACTCACTGTAATCACCACAGAAGAGACTTTTACATTTCTTTGAAAATAAGAATTGTGTTTCAGGCAATCAGGTGCAGGAGGTTACTTCTAGAATAACAACAAGGCCTTTTACAAATGTATGGAGTCTTTTTTACTCTGAACAGAATCACTGTCTCTTGCTTAGAAGAGAATATAATGATTTTTAGGGTGAATGCTTACAACCCACTTTGATATAGCAGGAGGATGATTTTTAGCCTTGTTATTGGTTACATGTTCACATTTACTTGTGTGGCATACAAATCAATAGTCTTAGCTGGGGTGTTTTTATACACCTTGAGCCTTTTTCAGAGTTTGTGATGGCTGAATTACACTCACTAACTTAATGCTTACACATTCCATGAAAATAGTCAGCTGGAGTCCACTAGTGCCCTACAGCTAGGAACGCAGTTGTGTATAAGTGGGTACTTATTAGATATCAGCATATCACAAGCCAGTGTCCACCTAAATTCTCTTCCATCCAGCAGCCAGTCATTTTACAGCAGCTTCTGCTTTTCCAGGTGCCTGGAAGTCTACCAGGCACCTGCTGCACAGGAGCACATAACCTGAGCACTGGGAGAGTGAATCTGAGTGCATCCAGAGTGCTCTGGAGGGACTAACTCACTGTGCACACAATTTGGAGTTGCTCTTTGCATGTGGAGACACAAACAGATGCAATCTATCTGCCTAGGGATGAAGCACACACCAGAAGGCGATTTCTTCAAAGCTTTGAGAATCCTGGAGGCCTGCCTGGTCTGTGAATGTACTGGTAGAAGGGAGAGGAAGGAGAAAATGAATTTATTTTTAGAAGAGAGGAAGGATGATGAAGAGCAATAGTGCAGGTTTTAAATTAGTATGCACTGAAAAAGCTGTAATGAATTCAGTAGTTTTAAAAATGAGAATTTCTGTTTGATTTATGCAATGCTGAAAGGGCTGTCTGTAAGGTAAGTCACAGCTGGAGCAATACTGATACTGCAAATGAAAGATGAAGGAAATCAGAGCTTGTTAAGACAAGTGAGTACTGTTTATAAAAACAGCTCAAGAGTCACGCAGGCTGTGCAGCCAGAAGGAGAAGGAACAAACCACTGCTCTAGAGTCCAGGACTGTGGCTGATGAGAAAGCCTGTGTGGGGGATGGGAGCATCAAGTCAAGTTTTAATATACAATATATATTGAAGAATATACAACAATTTGGAACATTATTTTCTAAGTTTCTAATACATTCCTAAAGTCGGGTGTGGAAAGTCCAGGCCTAGGGAAATTGGCGGGGCTGCAGGGCAGGAGGGGGGCACTGGCAGGGCATCCAAGAACCTGGGACTGATAAAGAACAACCAGTTACAGGGCAGAATGGATATAGGAGTTTTAAATGTTTTTCCCTATATATATTCATATGAGAGAATTGCTTTCAAACAGAAAGCAATAATCATAAAGAGTCAAGTTAAGTAAAAACCTCCAAGCTTCAGGAAAGTCAGATTTGCCCTGACAAGCAATTTGTACAAAATGTTTGGAATATAGATAAAGGCTGGGGCACCTGAATTCGCTGTTCTTGGGTTTCTTATAAGCTGGTACAATCTCAAATTTCTTCAAACTACCAATATACCTTCCTAAAAACCAAAAAGTTCAGAATCTCAAAAACTACCTTCCCTCCACCTGAAAGAAAAGCAAAACCTGAAGCTGGAAAATGCAAAAGGGAGATAGAATCAGTAAAATTTTACCTGATTTTTAAAAAAGCCACAATGCGTTTATTCTGAAGGCAGGGTTTTGACTCATCAGATACTCTTGTTGCTAGTTCATCGCCTGTGCAGTTGGTTAAAAGTGTACAAATTACCTCCCCACAAAAACCGCTTTTCTCCTCCTCCCGGCTCTCCCCCTCCTCCCTGCTCACTGATAAAATATTTTTAAAGAAGACCTGGAAGGGATCAGTAGGGGAGGCTCAGAGCCTCCTTCAGAGAGAGGATGAGGACAGCTGGGCCAGAAATGGAACTCACCGCGCTGTCATCCATGCCTACGGTCACCTTCAACTACGACTACTACTACGATGACCAGTGTCAGTACCAGCACCTGCAACACATGTCTACTTTCCTGCCTGTCGTTTACAGTGCCGTGTTCCTGGTGGGCATTGTTGGCAACTCAATCCTGATAGCGGCCTTGATCTTCAAGCGGCAGGTCCGGAGGCTGATTGACATCTTTATCATCAACCTCGCTACATCTGACTTCATCTTCCTCATCACACTGCCTTTCTGGGTGGACATGGAGGTGTCGGATGAGACCTGGAGGGTAGGATCTTTCCTCTGCAAAGCTAGTTCCTATGTCATCTCAGTCAACATGTACTGCAGCATCCTGCTCCTCACCTGCATGAGTGCTGACCGGTACCTCGCTATCATGCACCCCTCTGTCGCACGACGCATCAGGACAAGATCCTATTTCAGAGCACTCTGCATCTCTGTCTGGGTATTATCCTGCTGCCTAGGGATGCCAACCCTTTTGTCCAGAGAACTGAAGACACAGTATGGAAAGACTTACTGCACAGACAAAGCTGTGACAGAAGTCAAACAGATCATGTCACTGATGCTTTTAATCCTGGCCTTCTTCTTCCCACTGTTTAGTATCTTAACCTTTTACTGCTCCATCACCAAGAGACTCTGTGTGCACTATCAGAAGGCTGGGAAACATGATAAGAAACTGAGAAAATCCATCAAGATTGTCTTCATTGTAGTGGCAGCTTTTGTTGTCTCCTGGGTCCCTTACAACCTTTTCAAGCTTATGGCCATCCTTTTGCGACTCCTAAAGCAGCCCGACTGTTTTTCTGGCACGGTTGCCTACCTGGGCATGAAGGTGAGCAGCCCTTTTGCTTTTGCCAATAGCTGTGCCAACCCTTTCATTTACTTTTTCTTTGACAACTACATCCGCAGAGCCATGCTCCAGTGCCTGTGCCCACGGGTGAAAATGAGCAGCAACAGCTCTGATACCCTGGACACCCACCTGAGCCATTCCCTATCCAATTTTGCAGCAGGGGAGTATGCCACCAGGAAGAGGAAGCGCTCTGTGTCCCTCTGACTGCGAGCTGGGACTGCGGAGGAAGGGACTTCTTCCCCCAAAGAGGGCAGGAAAAGAAAAGGAGAAACAAGCAACAGAGACAGGTGCAAGTGTAATGCAACCAGTGCTTCAGGTGGGAGGGATGTTGCTTCCTTTTAAATGCAGGTAGATGGAAACCTTAACCACAGAATTACTTCACGAGGATTGCTGTGACAATGCATGGTGTGAATGTGAAATCTTCATACCAAGGAATAGCTGCAAATGCTTATGCTGGAACCCCAGTACAAGTGCTACAAACTACAGGAAAGAACCATATTCAGTCAAGGCCTCTCTGAGACAAGCTTTGAACTTATGCATATACAGGTTTTTATTCTGTGCAACAAAAGCAACCCAGGTGTTTCTTTTTGGTTCCTAGTTTGCCCACAAGTAATGCGCAATGTCCTCAAACCAACCTGATCAATTTTGGGTTTTTGGAGGTTTTTTGAACTTAAAAATCAAATATTTTAATGTATTTGTGTTTTACCAGTTCTCATAACTCGAGTTTTGTGCATTTTAAGCCTCAGCTTCTTATTACAGCATTAAATCTTTAGTTTTAATAGTAATAATTAAAGTGCTTAACCCCTCGGATTTCAGAAAAAAGCAGAACTTGAAGGCAGAGAGACCAGGAGACAAGCAAAACCGTACAATTAACCTTTCTCTTAAAGAAAACAAGACCAACAAAAGCACACTTGTGCTTTTTAAAACTTTTTTGAGGACCTGACACAATCTCTGATTTCTTGGGTCAGAACTAAAGAGTCACTGCCTTCTACTAAGGAGTGAGTTCTAGAGTGAAAGGTTACACACATGCAAACCTGCTTAAAGGCTTCAAAGGGAAGACAGCTATGTCAGCTAACACAGCTCATGAAAAAACTGTCTGAACAGTAAAGGAAAAAAACCCTGGAGACTGGACAACAGAAGTGCCATCCCTCGGATGTAACTGCAGCATGTGTACATTCACTATGGCTTTTCACACCTCTGTATTTTCTAAATGACTGTAAATGGGAATGACTCTTCTGAGTGTTACAAATAAATCCTGGTATTTGCATTTTGCACTGAACCTTGTTGAACAGTTGAGCTGTTTAATGTCTGCAGAGAAACAAGAGCAGATCTCGCGCAAGGGCAGCGCAAACCTAGAAACCTGCACATCCTGCCCAGATCCCCAGCCAGTTCCACACTGGAGCACTGGCTAGCAGAGCAGGTGGAGAGCTGGCTCTGCAGCCTCACAGGAGGCAGAAGAGTCTTTCAGCAATTGCTGGTGGCAGAGTGCTCTCTGGCACGCAGTGGGATACTAAAATGAGGGTATCACTGAGACACACTGGCTTTTTGCTCTCCCCTCCCTTCACTGCATGTGTTTGTTTCCTCCCTCACTACCTCTTCTAAAAGATTTTGGTTTTTTTTCCTCCACATGACAGACTTTCCCTCCCACCCCCACCTAACTGCCAAACTCCTTTTTCAGGCTTACAGCTGCGTGAAGGGCATGAACTCTTCCTAGACCTGCCAGTGTTTGAGAATGAGGCCAGTGTCAGTTCCACTTTTAAAGTTATAAGGTTTCAAATTTATTTGCAGTGACCTTCAGAAACTGCAAATAAAGCGTACAACAAGAGACCCTTTTTTTGTAGCAAAGTAAGCCTAAGATTTGCCTTTCAACTAAGATACGATTTTTATTATAGAAAAAGACAGTAAGTCAGACTTGTTCATTATTTCCTCAATCCTCGCTGAAAGCACTAAAAAACTTTGGAATATATCCAATCCACAAGACTTTAAATAATTCTAGTTAGAGCTGCTTGTTTCTTTCTTTCTTTTTTTTTTTTTTAATAATTCAAAACACCAGATCAAATTGGAAAAATTACTGAGGAGCTCCACCAAGATCTCATGCCTAAGGATTTAGTTTCTGGAAAATAACAAATATACTTGATAAATATTGTCAGGCTTGAGGAGAGTCATGTATAAATGCCACAGCAAATGCTCCACATGAGCAAAGAATTAAAATATATAAGAGGCAACTAATTCAGCAAAGGAAAACTTGCCAATTTCTTTCAGTCTTTCACTTGAGTTAGTGTAATTTCTTTTCTTGTGAACTGCAGGTCATTTGGCACTTTCATGACATGGTAAATATTATTTTCAATTTTTTTTTTTTAGGAAAAGAAAGCCTATACTTAAATAGCTTTACCTCAGGAACTTTTACTATTCCATATTAACATTTATTATTTGTTTGTTGGCATTTACATATCTTAGAATGATACCCAAATTACTGTGATTGAAAGTATTTAATGTGGTAGACTTGAATAATGTAACAGGATGCCTATTTTATCAATGTTAAAAGAATTGAATGACAGTAAATTGGTTTGCTATGTAAAATGGAAATAGTGCAATTCTGATATGACACTTGCCAAAGATATTGGCAAGCAATTTAGATTGGGCTTTTTTTCCCCCACAACATTTATTATTTTAAAATAAATTCAGTATGACTGCAGCTAATAAATATGGTTTGGCTTTTTGTAATCTAACTTCTGCTTTCATTGTCATGAAGAAGTAGCAAAGCATTACTAGAAAATCTGTCAGTGAGTCGGGATGAAAACATTCATCTGCTCATCCCACAAACCTTTTCATTATTTCAGAGATGCTTTTATATTGCCTTAGAATTAAATCAAGACCTTTTGAGGTTTTTAATGAAAACAACTATACCACCAGTACCACCTCCAATCTAGAGGTTGGTGCACTTTCTTGAGGTGCGCACAATCAAAGCTGAAGTGCCTTTTCTTCTTGATATAAATCAGGATCCTATTAGATACATCTCTTGGTCTCCATTTTGGCTTGAATGAATCAGGAATTTTCAGAAATAAAGTATTTCATCTCAACACAAAGAAAAATTGTACCCAGACCTGATGCTTGCTTAAATAGGCAAAGAATTTTTGCAACCTTAATTTCAGCAGCAGATGTGCTAACACCCACAACTGCTCCACAGCTAAATGGAACTTCGAGTTGCAGAGTATTGAGGAGAAAGTCACACAGGGAATAGCCTCAGACCCAGAATAAGCAGGGCAAACTTGCAGCACTCAAAACAAGAAATGTGGTGTAGGCACTGTGTGGACTGACCCTCCACAAGTAGTGCAGTGAAGATTGGTTCTTGGAAGCCAAGAGGAGAACTTCCACTGACTTAGATGCATCCAGATTTCATCTGCAGCTTCTTGTCCTGGCTCCTTTAGACTGGTGGGAGGAAAAGCCCTTACAGCCTGTCTGTGCCTCAGGTTTTTAACAGAGTGGACTACAAAAAGAATATTTCCTGACTTTGTAACGATGTTGCAATGATATATTTGTTGACTGCTACACAGGGACAGTAAGGTCGTTGACAAAAGAAGGTTGAGGTTTTCTCCTCAGGTGCTTGCAGGGTATATTGTACAAAGAGATGTCAGCTCATGGGTGGGAACATACTTACATATACTTCTAACAGATAGACTGTTACTACTGGAATACTAATTTGTTATCCCTGAAGGATCACTTCTATTCTTGAGGTCAGCAGGAACTTGTGAGTAGATTTGCAAACTGATTTGAGCACAAATCATCATGTGTCCCAAAATGTCTAACTGAAACACGTAGACTCAATGCTCTTAAAGGTCCTTCCCAATCAAAATGATTCTATGATTCTTCTCTGGAATAAAAGGCTTCACCGAGTTAAGCAGCACATTTCATGGCAAATGAAGAACAGAAAGCAGACACCCACAATCCTGCAATGGAAAATCCATCACCTCAGGCTATTTACCAAATATGCCAGCATTCTGCATATTGTCAGAGAAAGGAATAAGCTCATGAACAGGAACAAAGAAAGAGCTGCCTAAATCCACAATGGATGGAAACTGGCAGTGAGTTAAATGGCCTCAGAAATAATTACAATGCTACCAAAAGTCACGCACAGAGGTGGCTGGGAGCCCCTAGAAAACCAGAAAGGGCCCATGGCATCTCATCTAACATTTTAATACTGTACCACAAAGCCTGCAATTAGTGAACTCTAGGTCTCAATAACAACCTAAGCAGCTGCTTGGTTTGCAGGTGCACGTGTTCAGTACTGCTGCAGTCTTGCTGCAAGTGACAGGAGGTTTTGGAATAGCCCAATTCTCACTAAATGACAGAGGGGTTTTGGCCCCAAGCATCTGGGCAGCAAAGACTTGAGCTCATAATGAAGTAAAAGAATGCAAAATATGGGAGATGAGAAAGCAAGTGGATTAAAAACCAACAGCCTTCAAGAAGAAAGGCAGTCTTCCACCTCTGAGCTGGTAAAAAATTGCTGCCCAAATCGAGGCTGTTTGTGTTCATATTTCTTTTTAAATATGAGTTAAAATGTAGGGATTTTTTCCCCAGTTCACCTCACTTATCTTTCTGTAACAGGTTGCAGCAGCTTTGGAAACTGAGGCCACTTCGGTTTGAGAGCCAACATGATCAATATCAATCATCTAAATAATGCATTGTGACCAAAAGATATATTTTCAAACTTCAAAACAGTTTCATTATTAGTAAGAGACCACATTCTTAGTCAGAATCTCCCACTAAATCTAATACATAAATATACATCCTCTGCTGTTTACTTCTCACATTTTCTAGAGTACATGGGATTTTACAAGAGGCACTTCATCAACAAACCCTCAAAAAAGAAAAGGCAAATGTTTCTATTGAAATTTGGACTAAATTTAGCTGTTTTGGGGACTAGAGGAGGTCACAGGGAAGGTAAGGTGAGAATCCTATCTCAAAGAAAATGCTTCCCACAAGGTAAATTCAGAGGCTTTCATTTGTATTAGCATTGATATTGAGAAAAGGTGACTACTCACTTTCTAAAAAGCAGATCCTTCAAAAGCGAAGTGGATTCAATAATATCAGAAAATAACTGGATGCATCCAAAAGTTACTAGTCAATTCTGAAAAAAAAAGCCAAACAAGCAACCCTCTGTCTTTTACTGTGCAATGGAGTTCCCAGAATCTAATGCCCTCTTTCTTTTTCCATTGATAAAACTAGTTAATATGAATATAAAAGAACAGCTGTTTCTCAAAGAATGCCCTTTCTTTAACCCTCAATTTGAGGCAAAGAAAACCAGACTGTGAAACTGTGTGGCATCTGCTCAGAGAATGAAACTTAGTCAGTGGTTTAAAATCCATCAAAATTTTCAGTCTAGCTTTAAAACTGCTACACAAAATGTCCAAAAAGTCAGACTTGAAGTGCAAAGAGCAGCTTTTGCACTGAGAAACACCATGTATAATTAAATACAGCACAAATGTTTGCCATATATGGTACCATGCACCTGACTTGACCACTCATGTGACTTCTCTCTGTGCACTGCCTAAACAACTGCTTGACCACAACCACCATTTCCCCTGTCACCCACTCCTCAGAAGTTTCTGGGAACCACAGAAACTTCTACCCATGCCTCACACAGAGAAAACATGCAAGCCATTATAAAAAAAAAAAGAAGATTAAAAAAAAGAGAGAATACAGGCAGGTGCGTATTTGCTTTCGCCTGTGTTTGAACCCGTGGGAGTTACCCACCATGGGTAAATCATGCCACCTAAAAGGTGTTGCAAGTAAGAGTAGAAGCTTGGCAGCTTTCAAGAGACACATATACACACATAAACTTCTGTTCTCCTTGTAACCAGCCAGGACACTATGGATAGAGAGGTGCTGAGAAGCGAAGAGGGCAACAAATGCACTGAGAAGTGCAGTGGTGTGCCCAAAACCTCAGCTCTAGATAGGGTGTCAGAGGTTATGAAATCTAGTCAGAGAACATGGTACTTCTGACCACTTAGGAACACAACCAAGTAATTTAAAAACTTTTTCAGATGTCTCACCAGAAGAGAGAAGAAGGCTTTGGAAAAATCTAGAGCTAGAGAAGAGAATAAACCTTGAGTAACCCTTATAATCTCCTAGCTTCCAGGAGTCGTGTTTTGGCAACCACATTGATGGTGCCGTGACACACACTTTTGCACAGCCACTCAAGAGTCTGCGACCTTCCTGAAGCTATTGAAAATGTCTGAAACCCCTGCTGATTCATAAAGGAGAAGTAACTCTCCTCTTCTAATTTTTAAGTACTTGTGCAACTAGACTGATGATGCTTATAAGTCCTTATTTCCACTGTTGTCCAAATAAGTAATTACTGTCAGTATGGAAACTGCTGGTTTTGTTGAAAATTAACTGGAATTTTATATGACTAACTTCAAGAAAGCTGGGGTTTGGCTGGCTGAGAAGACTAAAAGCCTAACTCACAAACTACCTACCCAGCAGTGAACCCAGCTGGATTAATTTGTGTCCTAGAATTCATGCTAATGATTCATCTCCAAAAGCTCTGAAGACCCATGAAATTCATAGTTCTGTGGCCTCACATAGAGAGAGGAGCCACCCAAATAGTGCTCCCAGCTGTGCTGCTGGACTGGGTTTCCTGATGCTGCGGGCTGCACCTTCCTTAAAGTGCCTTCAAGCAACTTGGATGAAGCATAGGGCAAGGTCACAGTGATTTAGGCATCTGTGTTCTCTTCTTTAGGCACCTCTGCTCCCTGCTCTTCTCCCATGGCTGTAAGGACAGGATAAACTGTGGGATAAAAACACAGCAGCTGAAGTGTCTGCTAACAGCTGCAAGGTAACTACCGGGCTTTAGCATAGAGTGTCTCATGTTCATGGAGAGGACAAATAGTGATGTGCATCTTCCTTTTTATCTGAAAAAAGCAAGCCTGTGTTCTGACTCATGCTCTAACGAGTGCCATTACCAGCACAGCTGAAGAAGACTGCAGGCAATCATCTGGTTCACTAAGAGCACACACTTAACAGCTTATTTTTCACACGTATCTGTCAAAACCCATAAGGGTAGGTAGCTGTCCTTTATGCTCAGAACTCACCAAATTCACTGAAAATCATGAGATGCCATGCCAAATCTATTCAGAGGTTCCTGTTACTTGATTTTGAACTTGTAGGTTTACCCTTTAACCACACGCTTTCCTTACACACACTGGAAGGGAAACTAACATTCCTTTAAAAGGAAAGCTGAAGAGTTTTGAGGGTATAACCACCTATTAGCATCACACATAGTCAGTCCACTCAGGGAACAGCCATGCTGCCACATACCAATTTAGGTGCTTCAAAACCAAGTTTTTTATTTACTCAGTTATTTAAGTCAGGTCTGAGATTTGCTTCATCAAGGGAATCATTTATAAACCCTGGTACTCTGTGGGGGAAAATGCATGTCAAGAACTGAAGTACTTTCTGCATTCGTGCTCCATATTTTGATTTTATGTGTTATGACAAGAGTCTGCAATGTCTGCATTACTTGCCAGCCCTCTCTGGTGAATAGCTGCCAATGAGCTGCCCAAAAGACTTTTAACAGTGCCTACTGTTCTTGTCTTTTGTCTTTTGATACAAGAATTTTTTCTCTAGGTTTACAGATGACAATTGCCCGCACCATATTTCTGCACATGAGCTGGCAAAAATTATTGACCTATGGTGAGTCAATTCAACAGAGAAATATTTCTTTTCCTCACTCCTTCACCCCCACAGTGAACCCTCCTCAATAATATATGATGGAGCAAAAGGCGCTTACAATTGAAGTGGAAAATTTTTAAACCTAACTGCTATTAAGAAGTCCAGAGAAGAAGAATGGAGTTTATATGAACAAGGAACGTTTTAGAAACACAGTTAATCAGATTAATGACTGTTTTGGATGAAGCATTGCTTCTCAATAAGTATTACGTGTCATGTATACATATGTTGATTTTATAGAATAGATTTTATTTTTCTGGGGTATCAAAGTACTACTTGGAAAAATGGGTAACTCCAAATAAAATTATCATTTTCTCCCTCTATCAAAATCTACCAGTTATTTTTACAAAATAGGATTTCTATCAAGTCAACCTTATTATTAGAATAATAAAAGCTCATTTGAAATCTAAATACCACAAGCATTTTCCTGACCAGAAAAGGCTTAATTAGTTACTTAGATTGCTAAAATAATTGTATGTAGCTCCAACTATTTTTGCCACCCAAAAAGAAGAAATAGGAAACTTCCCACTTTCATGCTGAGCAAAACTGCTCAGAAATATGGGCAACCTAAAAGGCTGAATTAGCCAACAGCCTCAGTGGCAGTTTAACTGACAAAAGGCAGAATTAAACTAAGGACAAAACAGCCAGTGGCCATTAAAAAGGTTTGATTTATGTGGGTTTCCTTCCTTAAAAAAAAAAAGAAAACAAAATCAAAACCAACAAAACAACAAAACTTTGGATTTAATTAACCACAGCTGAGAACAGGTTATTCCTGCTGGTCCCACAGCCACGTCGGCTGTTTTACAGTCCTGTGCCCTCCAAGTATCAAAGCCCATCTGAGCACAGCATTTGGAAGCTGCTGCTGAAGAGGTTACCTGGGAGGATCTGTGCTCCACTCCAAAGGGAGCAATCCTTCACTGGCAGGACTTCTAACATCAGGCACTCCCGAGAAATGCAAGAGACAATGACGCCTTTGGAAAGAAGAGAAAATGTTACAATCAGGAAAAAAATAACTGTCTTGAAGTATTTTTTCTAAGCAGGGAACTTAATCCACTTGTTTTCAAACACTGGGTCACTCACACATTTTCCCTCACATCTGAAGTTTTTTTCTCTCAAGCGAACTGAGAATAAAATAGCCCCAAAACCAACATCTGAATCCATTTAACAAGGATGATACTGTAAACCTGAAGATAGACAGCTGTGAGTATAAAGGTGAATATAAATGAGCTGTGCTCTTCACTGACATGTACAGCAGCTGTACTTGTAAATATTTATTCTGTTAAGATCTTCAGGAATCAGTGCATGTCAGGGTCGATAGCAAATGTTCTTTAAACCATTCCCAGATACACTCCTGTATGGCAGTGGGCAGGTTAATGCTTCTCCCAGGAGGCACGGGGTGTACCTGATGCTGTAGTGCACATTTGAACACCACCATGTCATGGCAGTGGGAAACTTTAATAATGCAGTTTTAACACAGCTACTGTCAAAACAGTTAGCTTGTACTTATGCTGCAATTTTCTAGGTTTTTGAATAGCAAACTCAAAAACCCTTTAAGAAACATTTCACAAATAAACACTTTGAGAAGTGGCCTAATCGCATATCGCCCCAAATCTGCAACACGGGATCATCTAACCCGGCACACCCTTTCTCCCCCACAAAAAACTGTGTCTGCAAAGCACAGCGTGGTCACTACACACCCAGATGAAAGGAGCCCCCACCTCTCGGGTGAGCACGCAGGTAAGCGAGCAAACACATGAGAAAAAAAAACTTTCTGTGTATTACGGAAAAAACATTCAAACCCTCCCCACCCAACGCCGACCCAGCTGCAGCCTTTCAGCCCCAGCCCGGCCCATGCCGAAGCACACTTCCCATTCCACGGGGTCAGGCGGCCAGCAGGGGGGAATTTACCTGTCCTAGCCTCACCAAAGAGTGGAATTACGGCTGTAAAACTGCTCCTCCCTTCCTCCAGCCACTCCTGCCCGCCTCCCGCCTCCCCGAGCATCCCCTGCCGGGCTGGGGACCCCTTGTTCTCCCCAGGCAGCTCCCGCCCCCCGAGCGTGCCCGCGCTCCCTGTGCGGCGCCGGGAGGCCGCGGGGGATGAGGGGACGCGGCGACATCGCGTGCGAAGCGGCGGCGGCGGCGGTGCCGCTCTGAGTCAGCGCCCGCCCTGCGTCCGGCGCGGCGGGCGGGGAGCGAGAGCAGCGGGCGCTGACTGATCCCGGCCGGCACGCAAGGCTCCCGCTGCTCGCCGAGCCCCTCCGCAGGCGGCGCTGCCCCCGCAGCATCCTTGTGCCCCTTTTTCCTTACTGACTTCACGCCCCCATGCACAAACGGCTCCCCGTTTGTGATTTTGGCGTTTATGTTTAAAACCTGGGAAAGTCTCTTTGCCAATAGCCCGTGGGGAAGGGCAGAGCCGTCAGAACGATGTCAGCTCTGCGCCTTAGTCCGCGTCCAGCATCTCAGCCTGTTCCTTCCCCTCGCTGTGCCTGCCCGCAGGGCCCTCACGAAGGGACAAAAACTGCGGTACTGAGATGGAATGTCTGCGTGTGTGGGTGTGAGTACCAGCCGGAGGTTTCAAATATTTTACAAGATTTTTTTCCAGTCCTTGCCTTCTCAAACATCCTGTGCTGGACTTTTTTGCTGAGGAAGGACTTGGGCTGTTCATCGATAAGGGCAGCAACCACTGCTCAAAGCAGCACAGAGCCCGAGGCCTGCGTTCCCTTAGCATTAATTAGTGATTTTTCCAAGCGCTAAAGAGCAGAGGAGAGCTAGGAAGTGTAAATGCCATCAACAATCCGAGCCACTGAAAATGGTGTAAAGTACCCACCATAAAAAGTATTTTTCAAGAAAGGGCGTTTTTTGCAGAAATCATGAACACCCGAGGGGTTATTCCCCCATCTCAGAAACAGCAGAAATCTGACATTTCTTAAGATTTCATGTTAATTGACTCAGTTGAACCAGTTACACCACAAGCTTTTCCAAATCTGCAAAGTGAATGACAATTACTCAACAAGAAAGTTTCTATGATATGAATCTCACTGAAACAAATGCTTCACTTAAGAAGCCTCTCCAAGAATCTTGAAGCACTCAGTGAACTCTGCAACAGACATCACTTGGGAAGTGATTTCTGTACATATTTTAAAAAGAAATTACAGATTAACCTGTTTATTCCAATTGAGAATTGAGAGTAGATATGAAATATTTTTAAATTGAGGTATAAAATGGCCCACTCATTACACGTCCCATTAATTTGCCCCAGGGTCCTTTTTGGGATAAAAATCTTTTTTTCCTCTACCCAATCCCAGCCTGAATGCTGTCTCAGCTGCTAGTTTCTGTCTTAAAGGATGCTGGTAACATCAGGGGTAGAAGTGGCAGTGGAAGGTTGTCTACTTTGCTCTTCATAGGTTTCCCCACGTTGTAGATTGTACAAGAGATTAACTACCTGGAAGGTTTTCGACTTGTTTTTTTCAAGCATAAAAATGCATAGATAACTAACTATGTGGTCAGCAGATTGAGTGCAAACAAATACAGAGATCTACAGTCTGATTCTCGTTTGCCCATCTGCTAAAATCAGACATCAAACTGCTGTTTGGGATTCGTCTGGCTTGGATTTTATGGAGGTCATATTGCAAAGAAGCAAAAAGATAAAATTAAGTGCACTTAACAAAATGTCAACTATTTAATGTTTTAGCACAGAATTCATACCAGCTACTGTGCTGCTCCAGCTGTGCAGTGATGCAATACAGAAATATCACTGGGTTGCATTGGTGAAGTCACACAACAGGCTCAAAATGCTACATGAGGATCCCTATACTTTCCAAAATTTTTCCTACTCTTTTTGGCAGTGCATACAAGTAGATTGAAAAGGCTGAAATGCTGATTTCCAGGACACCAAATTCTTAAGAGAATATTCAGGCTCTTTCATATACTCATAACTTTCACTCTGTCAGAAAGAAGTACTTTTGAAATGACAGAAGAACAAGCTCTATTCTGAGAAAATTCAGAATGCTGAATTATTCCTTGGGACAAGAGAGGATTTAAGTTGCAGGGCTTCTCCTTTTAAGTGTTATATTTAGGGAAAAAAAAAAAAAAGAAAAGATTGAACAGACACATGGGAAACAAGCAGGAAGTTGTCCCTGTAGCAAAAGAGCTAAAGGACCTGGCTTTTTCATGTGGTAAATATTCTTATCACCATAACAGTCTGCTTTTCTGAATCTCCTCCTAAATACAGGTCCATTTACATAATATGTATGCATGTTTGTTCATTGGGCCAGAGAAGCACAGACTGTCTAAGGAATACAAGCAGCAATGAATAAACCTGCAAAACATCTCTGCAGAGCTGGTGAACCATCAGAGAAGGAAGAACTTGCTGCACAGCATAGGGACCCTGATTTCATTATGATTGCACACGGTAAAAAGGAGCTGCTGGGACAAAGAAAATGGAAAATTAGGGGATTTTATTCCAGGCAAGTGGTTAAGTGCAAGCTTATAACTGATCTGACTGATAATTAAAGAAACAAACCAAAACAACAAAATAATTGGCTTGCTTTAGCCTATGCCACAGTCTCCTACTGTGACTTCAAAAAAATTGCCTACTTGCTTCTGCTTGCTTAATGAGAAAGAAGATAGATTTCTCTGTCCAGTGTGGGCATCTGGGCCAATGCAGTTACACAGGACTGATGAGGACCTGCCAGGTCTTCATACACAATGCCAGGCATAGGTCCCTCTCATAAACTGGTCAAGATAGTGAGAAATTTTCCATTCATTTCTCCTTTGGAAAAGGTCATTCAGTAGCCTCTCTGACCAATAAGATACACTTCCAAAGTCCAGTTTAGGTTGATGGACAGTTTTATTTACTGGCATTTGTTTTCCCAAATTATCTGAAGTCTTCAGACACAAGATACAGGTGCACCTATTTGCTTCCCACCTAACCAAGGAGCACTATCAATTGTGGCTACTCAAAGAGATGCTCAGGTAGTGCCTCCTCCACCCAAGATAAATCTGAGCTTAGTTCAAAGTGCCTGAACACTCAGGGTTTGTTAGCATTGCCTGCAAACACTTCTTGTGAATCACAGCGACATTCTCAGCAGAATGGGATGCCAAGGCGAGTCAGATTCCATAATGCTCAATACAAACAACAAACTTAGGGAAGTGTAACAACTAATATTTTTTTTATTAGGGGGGCAATGACCAAGCCATTCAGGAGGAATTAATTTTCAAGATTTGGCTACAGAAGAATCTCTATATTGCCTTCCCCATGCCCAGCTGCTTGATTTTTTTCTGGGGAGGCTTCAGCAGATGGCTTCAGCAGACGCCTTCCATCTTTTGGTCTTTGAAGGTGGGTTCCCTCTAGTGGCATTAAGAGGAGCATCGATTCTGTCTTATTGACTGATCTTGGTCCGTAGGGGGGGCAGGGGGAAAGAAGACGCTGGAAGGTGTTACACGCTCACATCAGGAAACACTGACTTGTCTTAATTTGGCTAATAGCCTAGGACTCTTGTGTACCACACGTTCTTTATTTTTTCAATCAGCTGTTCGAACATTATACTGATTTTAGTTGCTTCTTTGGCGATTCTCTGTCTGCAGGAGACAACAGAGTATGTGGTAAGACACACAAGTGTATGAGGGTAATTCCCGTCTGCTGTAATTACTACTCTGCCTGTCACCAGGAGTGCAAAGCTCCTCAGCAATCCTAGAGGGGCTTTCCTCAGAAGACAGGAATAGGCAGTACATGTGTGCCATGAGTTACATGAAACTGTCTCTAGGGTGATCATGTTTTTCCTTTTGTGAGGAAGCTCATTCCCCTACGCTGAGCAAGGCATATGCACAGCTAGAGCCAAGCTAGGTTTGTCACTGAGTACTCAGCCCCTCACAGCCCTGCAGCACCCTTCCAGAGGAGCTGATTTCCCACCAGCCAGCAGCCTCCTCTGTCACTACCCGTGGATAAAGAGCAGTACCTGCCATCCCTGTGAACACTGTGTGTACCTCCCTGGGAAGACCTTTCACCAGCAGACCATATCACCTCACCCCCCCTTCCAACACCTCGCTCCCTTGGTACATCAGGCTTTGTTTGCTGATTAATTTCCCCTTGGATCTCTCCACAGAGATAGCTGTTCTTTCTCCCACACCTCCCTCTCCCTTTTCACACATGGCTGTGGGAGTGTTAGTACAGAGCTTTCCATACCTGGCCGCAATAACTGTTGGACTCTGGACAGTATCCAACAAGAACTGGCTGACTTTAGGGGACACCTTGTTCACAGCTTCATAGAAGTAAGATGCAATAGTCTCAGGGATGGCCAGCAACTCACGACGGTCTTTCTCAAAGATGGACTTTGACTGCACTTCTGAGAAAAAAGGTAAAACCCCATGAGGTTTCTCATGTCTCTTGTGTCTCTGGGATCTTCCCCCAGCTGCAGGGGAAGAGATTTGAAATTCTGAGATTCAGAACCTCTCCCAGAATTTGCTCTACAGCATTCAGCACACTCTCTTCACCCAGTCATGGGTATCTAAGTCATAGACCTTCCACGGCAGAGTATTTGCACCAAGTATGGGCAGTTTTCATGCCAGGTCTCTACTGACTTGTTCCACACTGCCAAGCACTGTGTATTCATGGTCTTCAACTGAATTATTTGGCTTCATTCCTACTTCATGATGCATTCCTACTTCCTGTAGAGCTGAGCTTTGTCTCAGATAAGCCGCAAAGCTTTTCAGACTTACCGGGGAGGGTGGTGCTAAGGAGCAGAATCAGAGCTATCACCAATGCCCTGGATTGCAGCATGGTTTGAGTACCAGTTCTGCTCTCTACACAGAGAGACCTGCAGGAATCAGCATAGAGTGTGTGGGTTGTTTTCAGAGAAATAAAATGTTGGTTAAACACCAGATTTTTGCAACAAACCTAACCAATAAATGAAGACAAGAACAGAAAGATCATGCGCATTTCCTCTGAAGAAGTGAGGAAAAGGCAGTATAAAAATGTTATCCTTTTCTTTGTATATTCACAAATATCCACAATAATAACTTTCAGAGCCCAAAGAAACACAGGCAGTTAAAGCTAGTTCTTATGAGAGCTAGTTCTTATGAGAGTTTCAGCACTGAGCAAATCAGTAAAAGTGCTAGAAGTCAGAATAGGTTTCCAAAATGCTTAAGTACAACTGGAAAATTCATATTGTGGGATTTCTTCATTTGATTTGTTTTGGTAAATTGCTCTAAAGAACATTGTGCTGGTTAGTACATCACATACAATGATCATCTTAGTGACCCAGTGATCTGAGTACTTTGTCTTGCTTTAGTTGAGGAAAACCCCAAGTAGCTAACTAGGTTCCCTTGTCTTTTTCACTCTGGGATTAATGTAGCAGACAGTAGCCTAAGCAGAACAAGTTCCCAAAAGTGAATGAATGCAAAATTTAGTTTCATCCGACTTCCTTTACCTTTGTCTTTTAAAAAAGTCAGAATTTGCTACTTGGCACACTGAAAATATTACATCTAAACAAGCTTCCAAACACACTGCATTTAAAAAGCTGTTTAGAAATTAAAATTTATTTATGCCCCTAGTTAGGGGGCTGCATCACTCAGAGGAACATGAATGAAACGTTGAACATAGGAATTGCAAAGGGAAAGTAGGCTGTAAGTCTATTATATATGAATGCTTTGCTAAATCCCGTGGTGTTACAAGTCAATATTCCATCTTATCCCCCAGTAAGGAGATTTCCATCTGCGCAGATTACCTCCAAAAGCTACCACCCAGTTCACTAGATGTTGGTACAGTTGCTCCTTTACTACCCTTCCTTGATTTTTAATCCCCGAGCCAGTTTTTCTCCGTGTACACAAAAGGCAGAAATTTGCTTCCCAGGAGCATGAACAGATGAGATGCTCTTACCTGCTTTAGAACCTGCAGTCCCTGTGTTCAAGGCACCTGGGAAAAGGTAATGCATCTCCCAAGACGGAAATTCTGCAACTCCCACCATGGGCTTGACCCTCCTATGACTGTCTTATGGAGCATCCATCACTCAGCTTCAGAGCAGGTGACCCCAGGTACTCCCACCCTCCTCTATTTCAGCACCATTCCTGGCTACAGAGTGTGAGAAGGGCTCACACTTCGGTTCACAGTAGGAGATGGGGCAAATTAGAAGACTACCTTCACTCATCTATGAGCTAGATACACCAGTCACAAAGTCCAAGCCACCAGAACAGAGTTCAGCTCTTACCTGTCCTGCTTTCTCTCTTTCTCACGCTGAGGTAGGTGCTCATCTGAGACCCTGGCATTTATGCAGAGCTAATATAGTGGTAGCAAGGGGTCAAAGGTCCTGCTTTGTTTCCCCATTTGCTCTTTTGCAAGCACATCCAGCTCAGCGGGACAGGCAAGAAGCTGTGGAGGACTCTGGACCTGTTTTTGAGATTTGATAATGGAGGGTCATTCTGACCTGAGCCCAAGAGTTGTGGAAGGCAGCTTCTGGGTCACTGAGCCCCCTACTTTTGCAGGCAACCATTTCATAGAGGCCCCTTTCATAAACTGACCAAACTCCACATTAATAGCAGCTACAGCTGGGCTAAATTTTGCTCCCACTCTTCCTGTGCTCTAACCCCACTGCTCTGACTGTTGGCACTTACCTGCAGCTGTTACAACCAGTTTCCTCTCCATTTACAGCAAATGCATTAACCAAATGGTGCACAGAGGTGTGCACCACTCTCATGCTTCTTTCCGTGTGACCAACTCTTTGCACAGGCTGACTAGATGAGAATACACCTGAGACAGCTGTCAAAACTATGGGTTGGACTTGATGATCTTTAAGGTCTCTTCCAACCTAGTCATTCTGTGAATTCTGTGACCTTACCAGGAGGAACATCCAGCCACGGGATCCCCAGCCCAAGAAACACAGAGCTGTTAGAGTGGATCCAGAGTGGCATAAAAAATTATCATGGGGTTGGAACACCTCTCCCATGGGGAAAGGCTGAAAGAACTGGGGCTTCAGCCTGGAGAGAAGGCTCCAGGGAGATCTTACTGCAGCTTTTCAATACTTAAAGGGTTCTTATCAGAAACACAAAGACTTGACCAAGGCTTGTATTGACAGGAGAAAGGGAAACAGGTTTAAATTGAAAGTGGGTAGATTTAGATTGGATGCAAGGAAGAATTCTTTACTGTGAGGATGGTGAGACACTGGAACAGGTTGTTCAGAGAAGTTGTGGACACTGGAAGTACTCAAGGCCAGATTGGATGGGGCTTTGAGCAACGTGGTCTAGTGGAAGGTATCCCTGCCTAAGGCAGGGGCAGGGTGGTTGAGATGATCTTGTAAGGTCCCTTCCATTCTTAAGATTCTATGGTAACATCTCCTGACGTTCCCCAGTCCCAGTCAGAAAGTGGCTACATTGCTTCTGTAGGGAATGTTTTCCCATAGCTCATGTTCCAAGTGCCCCTTGGGTCTCCACTAGGTCCTGTCACCTGTGTTTGGCACATGTAGACAGGGGCAAGAGACAGAAAGGCTGCAACACTGAACTACAAAGGGCATCAGCTGGGGAATGGGAGGACAGAAATTAAGCCTACTGTATGAGACCAAACAGATTTCCATTTATATGTTGACCACTTATTTTAGGTGACTCTCACATGTGGGAAGTGCAAAAAGCTCAACCAGTACCTTCATTTATCAACCAAACAAGATTTCTAGAGGACTTTTCCTCTCATGGTGCTCCAAATGCATTAGAACCAAACAGTGTTCTCATTTTACAGATATGGCAGCCAAGCTACAATGAGTCACATCATTGAAGAGGGCTGCTAGTGGTTTCCACACATTTTTCCACTCTAGTTATTTATCCAAATGACCTTTTTTCTTAGAAAAACAAAGAAAAAAAAGTCTCCAAAATAAGGGGGGGAAAATCCTACATACAAACAAACCATTTTGGATTTTTGTCCAAAAAATTAATAACAGAAGATTCTTACTGATGTATAAAAAGGTTAAGTCAAGAAATAAGAACAGACACTTTTCAGTTCCACTTCTGGTCAAACAGTAAAAAGCAATTTATTGCCTAGGAAGAACACACTAGAGCAACTGGTTGAAAGTTCTCTTATATTTCAATTATACATTTTACAGTCATTGAAGAGAATCTACACATTTATAATCTTTTACAGCTGGAATAACATTCAGAAGACCAGCACAAGACACATCATAGGCATTACACTTAGCAGAAACAGAAATGAGCAGTCATTACTTGGAGGGGTTAATTTACAATAACCTCAAGTGTTATTTATTTCTTATGTCAGGTCAACAAATAAGAAGCTCTGAGTGGGTGTTTTAAACTGATGTGCTGCAGGAGGTAGTAACAGAAGGGACTTAGCTGCCCTGTGTGGTGATTCATGCTGCCGCAGAGCTTTGCATTGTGGCTGTTAACATACAAGGCAAGTTTCCTGGCCCTGAAGTCAGCCTAACTTTAGGCAGTGCTATCATGAATACAATCCCAGGGATAGCAACTGGGTGTTTCAGCACTTTCTAGTGCCAAATGGGCAGTTGCCAAGACCATATCAATGATTGCACAGAAGCAGCCCTTGCCCCCCATTCCTGGAATGGCATTCCAGAATGGCAGGGTGCTCTGCAAATAAGCAAGAAAGCCAGATATTGCAAGTATTTTCTTAATCAAAGAAAAATTACATGACTCTTTATCTCTCTTGTGCATCTCTTGTCTGAGGTAGAAAGCAGCCGACTGTAGCATGGGTGACGTTATCTGGCCCTGCGTGGCATGGTCACTTACTCATTACATTATTTTAAATTAGGCAAAAACAGGTGGCTATGAAGGCACTTTATCTAAGACAGAAGATCATTCTTTGGGGGTAAGGTATATTCCTTGTTCTTTCAACAAGAATGGAAGAACAAAAGTTTAGAATAGCAGTAACTCCCATACGTGAAATATTCAACTTTTTCCATCACAAATGAGGTGACATATGAAGATCAGGTCTCTGGAATGGCTAAAAAATGAATCATGAATAAATTGCAATGTAGAAAGAATGAGGCTAGGGTATTTCCTACTGTTATTTCTTTCAGTGTGCTGTATTGGAGCTGCTCAGTTCTCTCTCTCTCTTAAAAAGTGAAAGACCCTGTGAGCTTACAGGAAAAGGGCCCACATTGTATTGTGCAATGCTGCCACAATGGGTTTCATTTATAGCCAATTAAAATCAGAAATAAGCATCTAAAGCTGAGCCTATTTCCTTCCCACTTTTCTGTCCGCTTGAAGCTGTAAAGCATGCAAAGACAGATTTCCTTTGTCGTTATTTCACAGCCCACCAACTGGTGCTTTATGAACCACAGTGGTCTGCAGACCAGTAAGCCTGGTATCATTTCTGCTTCCCTGCTGGATCACCCAATCTACTTCTGTCACAATTTAAGAAATTACAAAATTAACACAGAGATACAATCAATCTTCCCTGAAGAGTTTTGTTTAATGTTTCTATAAACATGAATAAAGTGACTGAACAGGAAATCAAGTATGATATAGATAAAACCTCTCAAAAACTCACTCAACAGTTTGTGAATTGTGTTCACAATCCACAATTAGTCACCCTAGCTCAATTATGGGGACTAGAGGAACAAATAAAGATGGAGGGCTCCTTCATAGATGTGGATTAGAAAGCACCACCTCTGCTGTTAGCATGCTCATACTCCAGCAGCTGCAGCAGCTGCTCCTGTTACAGAGAGAGTCATCTTGGTTTCCTTGCAGTGCAAGCAGCTTCTTGCTCTTGGGAAAACTTGTTGGATATGTATTGGCTTGTACACATTTGAATGTGAAGGAGTGAACTCCTACCATGCAACTATCTTGGGATCTCACCACAGGTCTCAAATAGCCTCTACTCTTTGATGGAGAAAGGGGCAGCCCTTTCCTGAAACCTGGACATTTGGCCTAGGACAGGAAAAAGTTCTCTTGCATGATGTATGAACCTATTGGAGGCACAAGGAGAGAGTCAAATTCCAAGTAACCAATTCAGCTTCCAAGGGTAGAATCTGCAGGGCCCTTGCTATCTGCTAAAAGTCAGCAGAGGGTAAAGCTAATGTAAAAACTGCTTGCTAGTTTTGGAAGAAGCAGCCCCATATAATTTTCTGTCATTTTAGTCATCATAAATGCCTTTTAACTAATAAAAATACCAGTCCATCATACAAAAAGGTAGTTCATAAAATCCTAAGCACATCATAAAATTAGAAAAAAATGATCCACAGACAGTGACTGATAGACTCAAGAGTGATCCTAGCTTTGCAAGTTCTGCAAACACAATTCCCTATATTTCAAATGTGACTCATGGGTCAATTCACATTGTTCAGTCTGGACCTAATGCAGACAAGTACTATGCTAATTACAGCCCTCCTTTCTTGAATTCAAACATTGGAGCTACTCTTTTAGCTCTTTTTAAAAAAATTGTGATAGTCATCAGCTGTGGGCAAAGAGACCCTCTGTCTTCAAAAAGTAGGCCTTCAGTGCTGAAACAAAGTCAACCAGAGAAGCTCCTTCATCCTTCTGCTTTATCTCCATAGGCAGGAATTACAAATAAGCATGTTCAGCCAAGAAACTGTAGGAAGATAAGCACCCTGGAGTAGCCCTGGGTTGACCAGCAACTGCACTAGATATCCATTTAGGACCATTTGTTCAAAGTGTGATGTTTCCCATCATTGTTCAAAGAAAAGAAAAAAAAAAAAAGGAGGTGGACAAAGTGAAAGTCTCTCCAAGTTTTCCAGGGAAAAGCATAAGCACATCAGTAATTAGGACATTAAAGAACAAACAGTAGCAGGGTCCCATGCTGCACTGGCTGGGAAATAAGCTAGGCAAGACAGTCACTGGTACTGGCCAATCTCCAGTGCCTCTGGGTTACAAAATAATTCACAAGATTCTCTAAAAGCTCCTTGCCAAACTGGAGTCTCTTAAATCCAAGAGGTGCCTCTGGCAAGACAGTTTCTCTGGAAGCAGCCAGCATCCACAGAGCTTCTCTTTCTTAGCACATTTTAAATTAAAACAATGGATTAATCTCATCAAGGAGAAATGACAAGATCTCCTTCACAACTGGTCTCAAAGCATAGAGAAATTCTGTATTCTAGTGTCAGGGTGAGAACTGAGGAAACCCTACAGTCCAGCTCCAGATCAGATGCACCACACATGCAGGGCTGGTGTGTCAGGGTAAAGATCAAGGACAGTAGTAAAAACGGTGAGTATAAGCCTTCTTCAGAGTCCTTTATCCCACCCCATGTATATGATACATGGCATGGAGAGGAAAGGGAGAATATAAAATGTATGGAAAAGAGTACATGGCTTAGGCAAGATATATTCACCAAAACCATGCTTCCTTGAGGTAAAGGAAATTGTGGTCCATGGTGTAAAGGAGAGTAGTCATACTTTGCTCAGTCCCTGTAGGGAAGGACAAATCTTTGTAATGTTAGCCCTTTAAGTTTACAAATAAATTCAACTCTGGATGAAAAGATAGAACAAGTATCTTTTAAGGCACTAAGGTCTAGGCTCAAAAGAGCAGATAATCTGACAATTTGCAGACATGCCAGTGAGACCTTATTACACCATGATCCTCCTGTTTGGGAGAGAGGCTTAGTGGGGACAAAAGGAAGCCACTGTCCCAGCTATGCTGAGCAGCCAGGCAGAAGCAACAATCATTACACATTCTGAAGCACAACAAAGGGCCTTAGAAAGATGCTGTGCCTCCCCCCACAAAGCTCCCAGGGGACTGGATCAGATGACCTCCAGAGGCCTCTTCCAATATAAATTATTCTACTGTCTTGTGACTTTACAACTCCATGAACATTGGAACCTGCACCAGCATTCTACAGATTGGGCTCATGGCAGTGCCACTGCACTTAATCAGGAGAACTGGTATCTCTCTTTAAAGACTGGAATACACTGTTTACTTTAAAAATCTGCTGTTTCTACTAGAATGTTTTCAACGAACCCAGCCATTGGGTTTGTTGGCCCAACCTTTTATTGCTGTTTATTTGCTCAATCAAAAGCAGCCATGCCAACCTAAATAGTAGAAAAACTAGGAGGAGTCCAGTGGGAGTCTTAGTTCTTCCAGTACTGACATTAAATGACTATGCTTCTTCCACTGTGGGAACTTCCTCTGTCCTGCAAGAGAAAATAAAAGATTCAGGAACAAGGAATGATGAAAGAAAATCCTACGTCTTCCTACCTGCTCTGAGCACCATAACAAAAACCATTTATACATATACACCTTCCAGCTGGAACTAGAATTGCACTTCCCTCCACAACACAGAAAGGAAAATGGTAATGTGCAACATACAGCCCCTCAAAATACTCCCACTTGGTAAAATTCTGCATATGTGTGATAAGGGACACTTAACATTTTTTGATTTAAAAGAATCTTCATTTTTTCAGGAGGAATACACAGTCTAATTTGGAGATTAGCAATTGGATATGAAGCTTTTCACACTTAAGTTGCTACCTGAAGTATAATCCCAGTGCAAACTGACAAGAAGAGCTGTGAACAGTAGCTGTTCACCGCCCACAAAACATATGTTCAATTCTCAGGAGTCCAAACAAAGGAGTCATCCTCTCCACCTCGCCTATAGAATGACACATTTTTCATCCATGCCACCCATGACCTTAAAGGTTATTTCATGTAGCTTTATGGATGTTTTCCCATATGTGCCATATTAAAAATATCATGCACATTTTAAAAGAAATCAGAAGTAAACCAGCACCAGAGATGGTTACAGAGGGATGGATGCTGCTGCCTAGTCTGGAAGTGCTTTCTCCCCAGTCAGTACCAGAACAACTATTTTAACACCAATATATACACAAGATCCCAAAAGCCTCTGGATGGGGACAGGAATATAACATGTCACCCTGTAGGGGACTTAATTTATTTCAGAATCACAGAATCGTAGCATGGCTTGGGTTGGAAGGGACCTTAAAGATCACCTAGTTCCTATTCCCCCACCCTGGGCAGGGATTCCTTCCGCTAAGCCAGGTTGCTCAGGGCCCCATCCAGCTTGGCATGGAACACTTCCAGGGATTTGACTTTTTACTTTGCCCCTGAACACACTACATGCAGGCAGTGCCTCTCAAAAGGCAGCCTCAGCAGCCTGGGAACTCAGCAGCCTCTTCATAACCATGCTGTGCAGAGCACTCCTTGCTCCTTGGCCTCTGAAAGACAACAGGCTACAGAAAGTAGAAAACATTCCCTCTCACTCCCTAAACTGCACCTTTTCCCTTAGATGGGAAAGCACAAAGGCAGCTGACTCACCGAGCGGGTCCCTGCGCTGCCTTTGTGCTTCTTGTCCTGAGCTGGGATGATTTCTAACGAGCGGTAACTGGGGGGTTTCTCTTCTGGCCACTCCCGCGACCTGCGGTTCCTCCGCCGGCGGTTTGACACTGGCACACGGACTTGCTCTTCTGAGGAGCTCCACGAGCCTCTGCGAGAAGAGGGGGGGGAGTAGCTGTGCCGCCTCTGGCCAGAGTAATTGCTCCTCCCAGCATGGTGCTCGTACTCCCGCCTTGCCCCGGGCTCCTGCCTCCCACCACGATGGTGGCTGGAGCGCTCCTTGGTCTCCTCTGGATAGAAACTGCTGCTGCCCTTGCCCCTCTCAGCTTGGCATGGGGGTGACACATCCCGTCTGGAGTGCTGGGGCCTGCCATTGTAGCCACCTGTTCTCTGCCTCTGAGGATGATCCTCTCGCTGCCTGTCCCAGGGCTCCTGACTGTAGCTGGAATGAGAATCCCCACTGGAAGGCAAGGGCCACCTCCGGTTTTCCCTTCTGTCCTCTGCAGCAGAGTCCCAAGGCCTGGGGGTGCGGGCAGCTCTTTGTGGCCGTGAGGAGTTGCTGCTCCCATGGATGGAGGAGATGTGGTCGGCAAGAGGAGGTGGCACGATGTCGGAGCCCAGCGAGGACAGCAAGCTGGGCTGCACAGCCTGCCGCTGGTGGGAGGGCGGCCGCAGCTGGGACATGTTCAGGTTTTGGATTTCAGACTCCAGATAGTCCAAAACACCATTGTTAAGGGAAAGCTGGGCTTGTGGCTGCACCAGTGGAAGACTGTTCTGCAGAGATACATCTAAGGACAAAAAGACAAGAGAACACAGCAAGTCAACAGGAAACACTGAAGAGAAGGCCCTTCTGCAATCATGATCCTGGCTGAGTTGCTTCTCTTCTCCTGCTCCACCTCACTGCAAGAACTGCACAAGTCTCAGGCACCACAACCAGCACATCCAGACCACATGAGGTATGGTGCAAAGAGTAGTAACTAATAAACTGCAGCATGACCTAACATGTTTTAGGCAGTACAGAGGTAAGAAGTCCAGCATACCTGGAAATATAGTCTGTGTGTTTAGAGGAACATTTTTTTCCTACAGCACTGATACCATATTTTATTTACAAATAATCAGAGAAAGACCATAGTGTTTCCTTTTGCATTTCATTGAACTGGGAGAAATACTGTAAAAATAAGAAAATTTTTATATGTATGCACACATACATACACATACGTACAGATATAAGCAACAAATGGAGAAGAAAATTCTTCCTGGTTCATTAAAGAGTCCTTAATTTTTTGTTGCATGCAGGCTAGATCTGTTGCACAGAAGGCAGTTTGCCCTTAATCATTTGAAGACTAGACATTTGATAAGAACTCAAACAAATTGCACCTCACTTGTCCTGTCAGTTTTGGCTATAAGGAGTTGACCGTGACCAGCACAGCAGAACAAAGAGACAGTACCCTCCTCTGCCACACAAAGCAAGATAAGCTGGGTATATTTACCCTGCAGTCACTGGGGTGCAGCACAGATACACCTTAGTTAGTGTTAAACTGCTTCAACCAGCACTGAGCCCAGCAAGACACTTAAGATAACAGGCTGGTTTTATGTACCCAGACAAGTTTACCATACCTTATGCGCTGCAGATGTGGCAGAGCTGTCATTCTAGGACATGCAGTCGTGCTAGGTACATCTTTCTCTCTTTTCTTGTAGAGAGGCTAAAGCCTCAATGCTGAACTTCCCAAAGAACTTACCTGTTTCTCACCCTGATTTCCCTCTGAAATGATGCCCATGGTCTCACCTTGTTGCAGCAGGGGGTTCAGCTGGTAAGAGGAAAGTTTTGAGTTCCTGTCACCAGCTCCATAGAACATGTTGTGTGATAACCAAGGTGCAAGTGCCTGAGCCCGCTTCATGAACTGGTGCCGTTCCAGCACTGTAAAAGAAAAAGAAAGCTTACAGCACCTCTCCACAGGGCACAGCTTGCAGATCACATACCACTTTGCTTTAAAGGCTGTAGCCTTTGGATACAGGAAGTTCACAAAATTAAAATCTCTCTCCACCCCATGATGAAGATAAAACAGAGCACAGGGAATTCCAATACAAAGTTGTACATCTTCAAAAAAGTACCTAAAATAGAAGAAAAGCTTTACTGCCCAACATTATGATTCCAGTTTAGCAACTGGGAAACAAATAACACTATGATTAAGTATGCAGCACATAATAAGTTAAAACTTCTACTTGCCTTGTCATTACAGAGTAGAGCTGCAGAAAGGTGGGAAACAATGTTTCATACATCAAGACATGCAACAGTTTTCTTTCTCTCGAAATTCTTTCAGCTCATCACTGGTCCTTTCCCCTTTTGGCTTTGATTTCCCACTAAATGAGACCTTTCCTTGCCACCATTATGTGGGTTCTGTCCAGATCATATTTTCCACTCTACACTTCATAATTTTCTCTGTGTTTCACAAAGAGGGCACTCAGAGGTGCACTGTCCAGCTTTTCCCTTTCTATTCTTTTGACCACTCTTCTTGTCACTCCATAATTTACCTCAGAATGACTGCTAAAATTAAAGCCTCTAAGACAGTATGGTCAAAGTGGTGAACAAACTAAATTTCCTGCTCTCAACAGCAATGTCCAGGGTGCCAAAAGAGCAAACAGTGGAAATTTCTCTCTTTCACAGAGTTTCCACCACTGCTAACTCCAGACATCTGTTTGTGGGGTCAGATTCCAATTTCACTTCCTTTTTTTCATCATTTCTATCTCACCTCCTCAACATAGACAAGCAGCTAATAAACTGCTCACTTGCCTTCAGAGCATAGCTCATTGCTGCTTCTCTTGGGGGAATACCTAAAAACATCTTACAGAAACTTATTTCTTTGACCACAATTAATCAAAACTTAAGTTTACAAGCAAGTAAATTCTGCAAGTCCCTGATCTTACAAAGCCTGGTTTGTCTGTTATTACTGGCTGTAGCTTTTCAGCAACAGTACCTTAAAAAATTTCTCTTTTATGGTATTCCTGGAGTTTCAGAAGTGACAAACTTTTTACTGCAGCCTCTTGTCTGGTCAGGCATGAACAAAACATTACAGGTCAAGAAACAGATAGGAACATAATTGCCTTTGAGACTTTTACCCCTCTGATCAATCTGGCTGAAGCTGGCTGATGAAATTAAAAGCTATTGGAGGGAAAGAGACTAGGGATAGACA
This sequence comes from Agelaius tricolor, assembly GCF_023055355.1. Lineage (NCBI taxonomy): Eukaryota > Metazoa > Chordata > Aves > Passeriformes > Icteridae > Agelaius > Agelaius tricolor. The sequence continues at coordinate 27,119,475 of NW_027269269.1, forward strand.
GACAGGTTGACTGCATAAGATTTACTTCTTTAAGAAACCAGGCTACAGCTAAGCTCCAATTAATTCTGTCCCCTGGGTTCACTACAGTAGGCAGCATTTAGACTGCACAATCTTTGGGACTGAGCCCTCCACTTTAAGTAGCACTCCAGTTATTAAACATGTCCTCCTTCAGCTGTTTAACTGGATTTATCCAGAGCACCACTTGCAGCAAAAGGACTGACCATGCCCCTCAACACATCCTTCCTTTTCTCCCCAGTTTTTCCAGCTCCACTTAATTCTCCACTGCAAACTCCCTCACTCTCCCCAGTCTGGCTTCAACCAGAGGGAACTACAAAGCTGGAAGGTTCAGGAGTTTTAATCCTAACAATCTGGTATCCTCAAAGTTGTGTGGTCTGAGGTAGGAGTTTCCAAGAACTTTATGTCAAACTTGATTCTTTTCTTTTTTTTCCCCAAGGGATATCCTTCCAGTTTACATTTCAAATTTAGAGGACGAGAGAAAGAATACAAAGAAGTGGGATAAACAGAAGGAGAAGGCCTTATCTCTCCCTCTCCTATTCTTCTAATGCCCTAGAGCCTGCTAAGTGTGTGTTCTGGGTTTTGACCTTGGTCTTTGCCTGAGGAGTAAGAGACCCAGCACCTGTGGGCACACCTGCTTAGCATACTCCCTCTTAAGGTAGGAAGGCTGTCACTAGGACCAGTCATCCTCCCCCTGTCATTTCCTGATTTGTCCCTACAGCTGAAGAAATCCAGAATTAGCCCTGGTCTTCCTTCACTATCATCAGCCCTTCTTCCTTCCCCAGATACTTTGCCTTACAATTTGAATCCAATATATACTCTGATTTCCCGTCTTCAAAACAGAAGTCACAGATCTTTTTGAAGTGAACGTATTTTTCTGAGGAAGGTCAGATTCACCCTAATTCCAAAACTGCTACCCTGCTTTGCCAGAAAGTTGTGTTGCTCCCTCCATTTACTCTGTTGGAAAAATCTGTTCTCCACCTTTGACAGAGTTTAACAGCAGCTGGGCCAAGTATAAAAATAAAATATTTTGCAACTTAGTGATACCCAGGTGCAAGTATATCCTATTTTCCCCTGATTCATTACTGGAAGAAGTCCACAGCAGAAAAGGAACAAATAGGAACAGAAGGAGGTCGTACGTGTATTTACTCTGATGGGCTTTTCTCAGAGTTTTCCACAGGGAATGTAATTGGCTTGCTCCTGGGCATTTCTAATACTTCTGTACATCAATCCTGAATTACTCAAACAATGCACTCCTTTTATTGCTCATTTCAAACCCACGCTCGTTAATGGTGTGATTCACAGCACCCAGGATTATCCTGTGCCTGTCTCACTGGCACCTGTGACTGTTCAGCAGATCCACGCTGTCCTCTAGTGGCCAACGACGGGGAAGGAAGCACCCATGCTCACCCTGTGATCCTACACAGGTGAGGATTTCTGCCTTCTCTTCAGCTGTGTGGAATGTTACTCCTCAGCACTGTTTTTAAGATGTCCCCTGAATCTATCTTCTTGTGGTTTTTTAAGGCCTCCAGTTCATTTCTTGGAGTGCAAAAAAGTAAGTAAGAGGCAGGAAGAAGTAAAGAGAAGCAGTTCAGCAGTATTAGCAGAGAGGAGCAGGCACATGGATCCTTTGCCAAGTGGATTCAGAGGGCAGGCAGCTTGGATGGAAATCACAGACACAGAATCCAGCATCCAGTCAAGGAGGCTGGACTTCTCTGTCCCTTCTCTCATGAACACGGAGAGGTTTAGAAAACCCTGCAAGAATTCCTCCTCTTTAACAGGAGGAAATAACAGCAGCAGTCTGGAGTGAGCTATAATCTGCAGCACAGAAAAACAGAAAAGAGCTCATGCAAACTCTGAATCTCTTTTTTGTTGAGAACTAGGAAGTCTGGAGGTGTGAGTCTCATCTCCATCACCTCTCTTCCCCTTCACAGAAATTGATTTTTCTGCCAGATTTCCACAGCCATCTCAACGCTACACATTTTACATGACAACTTGTAAGGCCTCCAATGTTAGTTTCAGTTTTACCAACAGAGGGGATATTCTGCTCACTCTTTGTAAGGACTAAGCAAATTGAGCTTATATCTAAAACTCTCACAGTTTACTAACACCCAAGCTAAAATAGCTGTTTTGAGGGTAAAGGTAAATATGAATCAGAGATCCTTGTTCATAAATCCTCTCCTTGTAGCATCTGGGAAAGAACCTGGGGATTTCAATGATAAATAAACATTTGTTGCATTTTGTTACTGTCAGACTGTATAAGCTTCAGGGAGACTAGTCTACTAGTTGCTAACCAAGTTTCAGTTACAGGAATGCAGAGATTATATGAAATTAACAGCCAAAATTCAATCTGTAGCCTTACTAAAAGAACAGAGTCTGGCTGCAGAAACTTTATTACTGATAAAAGCAAAGACAACAAAATTTCTTTTGACCCTCAAAACTTCAGAATGCACTTGCAAGGCTGACCAGCAAGAGAAACCATCTTTCTCCACCTTCTTCTCACTTCCTTCTCCAAAGAAAACCAAACCAAACCTTTTTCTAGTAGAAGGAACAGCTCTGAAGAAAACATACAGATAAAAAAATTTCCAATTTTAATGTAATTCTTCTCAGAGCAACATACTTGAAAGAAAGACTAGATTGGAGACTAGAACCAAGGTATTTTCTTGCCTTTCTCACATGCACAGGCATATGAACCACAAGACAGGAAAGAAAGTCCTGAACTACTCAGGCAAGGGAACTGATTGTGCTCTGGACGGTGAGAGAAGCTGGTAACAAGGTGTGAGCAGGGAGAAACTTCTGATAGTTGGATACAGAGCAAGATAGATTCCATCTATCTGAGATCCCCTCCTTGAATTTCAGATTAGCTGGTCTTGGAGGTCACGTTGGCCAAAGAAATGTCTCAGTTTATATGGATGCTAAACAAAAGAAAGGAAGTGGAGCTCAGCAAGCTCCCAGCCAAGCTCTTATCTTGACAGAAGCTATAAATGGATGCATATTTGCTTGAACCTCACCTTTCTGATTACAGCAGCACCGTGTTGGACAGCAGCCACACTGGATGTGGCAGCAGCAATACTGGGGGCAGCATTGGCACCAGCATATACCGATAAGCAGAAGGAGGAGGAGACCACCGAGAATGATGAGGAGTACTGTGAGCCAGTCTGTGGGAAAAAAGAGAGAGAAAAAGGATTGATCCTGATGCATCTGGCCATGGTAGCTTACTGAGCACCTCTCCACTGCTGGAGATGTCTTGGGGTGGAGGAGAACAGGAGGAGATATCTTGGTAACAAAGCACAGGCACTTACGGAGAACAATCAGCTTAACTTCTTTGTCCGCATCACCTGAGGTATCTCCTTGTGCTTCCACACTGCAGTAGTACATGCCATGGTCCCACCACATGACCTCACTGATGACAAGGTCTGCTCCTGTGGGAGAGGGATCAAGAGGTCAGTGGGCTCTTTGTGACTGACAGACACTACTTTCAGGCTCCGCCTAAAAAGAGCCCTCTGCATGCTGGAGACAGAGGGTACTGCATCTCCCCTCTTCCCAAGCATAGCCATCACCTTCAAACTATCTCATTTCAGTCCACTGAGAACACCTACAAACAGCATTCACTGCCAGTCCATGTTTTCTGTGTTGCTGGAAGCCAACTGGTCTTGGAACACAGATCACTGTCCCTCTTAGGTCAGCAATCCCAATGGCTCTTCTGGTGGAGCAATACCTAGTGCTCCATGGACAGCAGGGAGCATATAACACACCTGGACAATTATGCAGTACTTGGAAGAATGAACTGTGTTCTAGCCTCTGAGCTCCTCAGCTGTTGTGCTCTTCAGCAAAATGCTCTGGCATCCTCAGCTCAGCCTCAGGCTGTAGTGCCTCCAAACACCCTCAGGCCAGCTGGGGACAGGGCCCTTCCCTGCTCTTATTCCATTACCATGGGCAGTATATAAGCTACAGATTACATTAGCCATGTATATGCTTCTCTTCACTTAGCAGACCCAGATATTGGATAATTCCTGAATTCACTGCCTGCCTGGGAGGTCACTCACGGTTCTGAATGGTGATCTTTCGCTGCTGGTAGTCAATGCCCAGCACAGGGTCCTTCTGCCCATATTTCTGGATGACAATGCGCACCTTCCGCTGGCTGTCATTGCAGTCGTTTGAGGGGTCCTGGCCAAGGGCTAAACCAGCCTGGTATGCTACAAACACACATCATCAGAGATGGCAAAAGTTATTTCAAAAGAGCAATTTATATCCTCTTGTGAGCAGTAGAGAAATTCTTGAGTACATTGTGTGCAATTGCTTTAGTTTAGCAAAACAAACCATGGCTTCAAACCAGAAAGCTGCTTTGGAGTACTCAAAAACAAACAGAGGTAGAGCCACAGGAACGGCAGAGATTTTGAGAATGCAGGAGCTGCAGAGGAGATTCCTCCTGTACTCACAACTGAAAGAACAACTGTAGAAAGAAGCTAATGGTGGTAGCCTGGAAGCAGCTCCCAGTATGAAGCTGAAAAGAAAAAGTCATAAAACACCCAGGAGTACTAGAACTAAAACAAAAGGGTGTTTATCTATCAAGCAAGATCTCCAGACATACATGAACTGCTCTATGGATTGTCTCCCTTTCCCTCCTGTATCCCATTACATGTTGTGGAGCTCATGAAGACAGAAAACAATCCATCACCTGATTCCAGCTAAGGATTAAATGTAAAGATGCACAAGAGAATTAATGGAGGACTAGAGGCAATTTCTATACAATACTCTTCTGACAGACTCACATCATAAACCAACATTGAATTTCCAAGAATTTAGGATCTGAGATTTGGGGAAACGGCTGATTTGGTCAGCATTTTCTGTAAACAGTTCATAGTGAAGAGAGAGATGAAGGTAAAGCTTGTCAAAGGCTCTTTCACTGCTATACCTAAAATGGAGTATGAAGTCCCTTTTGGGGACTATTAGCTTGAGCCTGGGCCTAAAGCACTCACATTCTTCTGGGATCAGCTGAGCCAGGGACCCACCTGCTTGGGAACTAGGCTGTAGAGCACTTGGTAACATGCCTACCCAACCCATCCAGACTGCATAAAGGAGAGTTTGGGCACAGCACCCACTGTGAGCTCAGTCCTAAGTGTACGGTTATGCTATGGCTGGCTAGCTAAACATTCTGCAGGGTTTACAAACAATAGAACAGAGCAGAATAGTTCAGTTGGCAGGCATGTACAAAGGTTATCTAGTCCAACTGTCTGATCACTTTAGGATTGACTAAAATGTAAAGTAGTATACTACTGATGTAGTATTGAGCCATTCCCACACATCCTGTCACTGGATACTAGGGAGAGGAGAGCAGCACCTCCCTGTTCACTTCCTCTTCTCAAGGAGCTGTAGAGAGCAATGAGGTCACCCCTCAGCCTCCTTTTTCCTGAACTAGACAAGCCCAAAGTTCTTAGCTGCTCCTCACAAGATGTGTCTTCCAGATATTTTATCAGTTTTGTTCCCCTCCTCTGGATGTACCTTAATATCCTTAAATCCTGGGACCCAGAATCGCATACAATACTCCAACTGAGGCCACACCAACAATAAATGTCGCTGTCGAGGCGGTCACGACACAAAGCAGAGACCATAAGCAGTCTCAGTTGGCAATTCTTTATTATTGAACATGGCTGACTTTTATACACTTTCTAATTGTTTATGCTTCTTCTACTTTAACTATTAGCTACAATAAGTCAACATAATACTATTAGTGAAAAGTTATAGTGACTTCAACTAACTTTCTAAAAATACTTCGTCTAGCTGCGAAGTTCTCTTATCTTTCTTCTCTCAGTCTCTTTGGTTACAGCTTTAGAGAGAGCTCTTTATCAGCTTCTTCTTACTTCTCAGCTTCTTCTCGCTCCTTTAACTAACAAGCCTGCTGTTAGCCTCTTCCACAAATAAACATAGAGGGATCATCACCATTTTGGACCAAGTAGTTATCCTGGGATGCAGTTTGTGTACCATATTAAACCCCCCTGAATTAAGCTGCCTGCACCAGAACATCTGCACATGAAGTGCTCCCACCACTACTAAATGCTATTACTTAGAAGTCTTCATGCCCTTCAAAATGCATGTGTTTCTTCTATTTCCTAAAATCAGTAACATCTGGTCACAGGTATCCAGCTCCAACCACAGGACCCCCGTGGAATCCTAAAGCCCACCTGTTGCAGGCCCTTGCATTCGTACATGCTGAAGCCTAAGGCTGGGCTTCCAAGATCGACTTGCGTCAACCACAGCTGAACTGTCCTGTACTCTGACTTGATGACAAGGAGGACAAAAGAGCTGCTTTGGTTGGGATTTCTGTGATCTTATAAGGCCTTGACATTTCAAAGGAAATCACAGACATGACCTGCATTTCCTTGGAATGCAGGGAAATGTCACAACCTGGTTTTTGCATAGGAAGGGGTCACTGTGAAAAACCTGTTACTACCCCAGTGAGTCTACCTTCCCCTTTCTTCCCACTTGAAGGGGGATTCCTCAGCAGATGAGCCTAACACTTACAGGCTGAGTAGTAGTCAAAGATGGGGTCCTTGCAGAAGGATTTGAAACGCCAGGTCACCACCACATCTTGCAGTTGTGCCGAGGTGGTGTAGTCACACTTGAGGATGACAGTGGCAAATAAGGTGGTGTAACGCTCAACATCCTGCACTGTCACCAGGAGCGAGAGGCAACCTGCAAACAAGAACACAGGAGGCTGTCAGCTCACAGACTCCTCAGGCCTCCCATCACAGTATCTGCACCAGAGCAATGACCCAAGTACATCTCCTTTGGCCCCATCCAGGACCTGCACCTACCAACCTCCCAGTGCCTCTGGTGAAGTCATCCAGGGTTACAAACCCTGGTTAGAACAGGAGCCTCATCTTCCCCTGACAGAAGAAAGCTTCATTGGCCCTCTTTACGGACTGAATTATTTTCTCCAAAGCACGAGTAGCCATTGTGCAGCACATCACTCTGTGTTCTCCATCTGCATAGGGAAAACTGTCCCAGAAGCACATTGGATGGGACTTCCTTGGCTTTTAATCCTAATCAGAAAAGTTCTGCAGCGCCTTATGTTTATATAGACACCAAATGAATTTTATCAAGGTCTTGCTCAGACACTCATCAAATGTTATCTAATGGTGACCAGGATTAAGACAATACAACTTTCAGACTGTAGGACTGCAGTTAATTGTTTATCACCACTTCAGAACAGTACACATCAATTACTCCCTTTTTTCCTTTTAAATAAAGCTATCATTATGTATTTGTTACATATTCATTCCAACAACCTCCACAGCACTTTCCATCCCAGCAGCTGAACATACTCAAGGAGGATTTGCAAAGTTTCTCATAAGCTATGCTGTAGTTCAGCTATACTCCAGAAACGTCTCTATCTAATTTAAACTTTGATAGTACAGTAAGTTGTGCTTGTCATTAACAATAGCAAAGTTATCACCAGTTGCCTTTGATAAGGGAATACAAACAGTTCAGGGCAAGTGTGGGATGCCCTGTTTGGAATACATGCCAGAGAACCAGGCAGGGACTGCCGTGCTGTACTAGTTTCTTCTTAATTGTGGAGCACGACAGCAAGAAAAGGCAGGAAGGAAAGTGAGATGCTTGAAGGTACCAACTGTACAGGTCTCCATGAACCAACACTTGATTTTTATCATATATTCAAAGATTTTCGCTCTAGTCCATGTTTTCAGGATGAGAGCAAGAGAACAAACTGCTACTGCTATGTAGTAACATCTGGAACACAACTGCAAATATCACTCTTTGTCAAGCATCTTTCAGTGTCCTTTTAGGCTGCCATCTCCACTCTACATTCCAGGCAAATATGAGCTCACAGTTTCCACACTGTGGAAAAGATGCTGCAGAGGTGCATGCTGCCTCAGCAAGTCATTCTGCAGTAGGGTATTGTCAATGCCACACTTGCTCAGTTTCTGGTTTGAAATGGGACTCTTTGTCAGCCAACTGAAAGCACAAGCAGAGCAAACTCATTTGCCTGAAGAATACCACACAAACATGGGCAAAGCCAGGGAAACCCCTGAATCCAAGGCTTTTCTGAAAAATGAGATATACACACACATGCACTTAAACACAGAGTAGGAGATGTACAAACCTCTAGATAAACCAAGTTTTTACAATGCTGTAGCGCTGCAAGGTCCAGACTGCTGATAGGTAGTTACAGTTGCTCTTATTCAAAAGCACTGTAGTTCCACTCATCTTGTTTCAGCTTTCACTGTGAAATAGCTGACTCTGGGGTGTTAATGAAGAAAATCACAAGAAACCAATTCAAACTCTCAAGATTGGCAAAACCATGATTTGAGTGTCAATTAAATGAAACCCATATGAATTCTGACTTGTCAAGGCTCATGGGAACAGAACGCTTTCCATGGATTTTCTACAACAGCATCTCTCCGGTAAGAATAAAACATTCAAAACCACTGTGTGCTTTTTACTAACAAAACCCACATCTCTTTATGGAAGGGATGCTTTCTCATTACCTCTGTTCTGCAAAACAGCCAGAGTTGAAGGGTAAGTTCCTTATTTTCTAAAGAGGCTGAAAATCTACTGTTCCTCTCCAGATGTTGCTGCATGTTCAATGTTTCTCATTAACCTCCTCCAAGAAAACAAAAAAGTTGTGAAATTAAGGCTGGGTCCTAAACGTGGACTGCATTACTCCACTGCAGGACACTATCTTTCTTATCCTAGTTGGAAAGAATAAATATGGACACCACCAATCTAGTAAGTTTTGGCTACATCTATGGCTTTGCAATGAAGGCACGAAGCTCTGGAGCCAGTGTAGCCAAGTTTTGGCTAGAGCATCTCCCAGGAACACAGCTGTCAAGCAAGACAATAAACAAGCATACCCTCCATACTTTTTTGCCTCCTTCAGTGGTCCTCCGTGAAAAACTGAACTTTAAAGCCGTACCATCAGCCAAGACCCGGGCATCCAAGAAGCCAAATGACCACTTTATTTCCAAGGGTAGGTTAGAAGCTGTCAGGCAACCCGCAAAGCTTGGCAGAGTGAACACTGCTGGCTGAAGGCTGTCCGTGGGCAGCGAGGTGAGCTCCGGCAGGTGCCCAGCAGGTGCACCAGCACTGCAGCTACCCCAGAAATCCCCAAGAGGTTGAGGCTCCTGAGCCAGTAGCAAAAGCTCGGCTGGGCGTTTGCGAGAGGCCAAACGGGATCCCCGCATGTTCGAGCCCAGCGCCAAGGTCCCAGCCGAGCTGGCCGCACGCGACCGATACTGGAGGCTGCCAGGAAGCAGGAGGCCACTTCCTCCTAGGAGAGAGGTCAGCCGCACCTTTGGGGAGCGAAACTTGTCTCCGCACGGCTTCGCGCCGAGCTCGGGAGAGCCCCGCGGGCGGGAAAGGGGAACCGCGGGGGGAGAGCGTCAGACCGGACCGGGCCGCCCCTTCCCCTCACCGCGGGGCCGCCGCCGCTCCCTCGACCCCGCGCCACCTTAACCCCGGGCGAAACCCGAGGGCGCCTCCCGAGTCCCGGCCCCGGCGCCACGGGGGTGTCCCGGGGCAGGGCGGCCGCAGTTCCGGAGGGGGCCGTGAGCCCCGGGCCGCACTCACCGGCCGGCAGCCAGGCCAGCAGCAGCGCCCACCGGCAGCGCCCGCGCGGGGCCATGGCGCGCTCTCCTCCTCCTCCTCCTCCTCCTCCTCCTTCTCCTCCGCCCGGGGACGTCGCACCCACTGTCCCTCCCCTTCCGTGGCACCTGTCCCTGGGCCGGGCGCTGCCGCCGGCTGCAGTCCCCTCCCTCTGTACCTGCACCCTCCGCCGGAACGCCAGACAAAATACCAGTCGGCAGTTTCAAGAACTGCTTTTAATATACATATACATATACATATACATATACATATACATATACATATACATATACATATACATATACATATACATATACATATAATATATATATTCCAAAACATGCATTTATTGTATCAAAATTAAAGTGTATATATATATATCTCCTGAACACACAGGTGTATGGGAAGTTAGCCGAGTGCCCCAAGCGAAGGGCGCACGGGAGCGCATGCTAAAGACTGCGGGCGGGAAGAACGTCTGGGGAATTCACGGAATCACAGAATCGGTTCGGTTGGAAAAGTTGGAAAACACCTCCGAGATCCACCTGTCCAGCCTGTGACCAAACACCGCAATGTCAACTAGATCAGGGCACTGAGTGCTTCGTCCAGTCTTTCCTTAAACACCTCTGGGGGCAGTGACCCCATCGCCTCTCTAGGCAGCCCATTCCAATATCTAATCATCCCTTTTGTGAAGAAATTCTTCCTAATGTCCGACCAAAACCTTCTCTGGCGCAGCTCAAGACTGTCTCCTCTAGATCTGTCGCTAATTTAATTTTCCCGCTGAGTTCTGAAAGGACCGCAACCGTGGCCAAAGCAGAGGTTACTTTAAAGAAAAAACCCGAACAACCCAAAGTAAAACAACCACCAGCCCCTCCAATTGGCCCGGTAGCGCCGCCGACCCGCCCGCTGGCTCCGCTCCCGGGGCGCTGCGCCGCCGCCGCCGTTGCCTGGAGACGGGAGCGCGGCCGCTCCGGGCCCAGGTACCGGGGCTGTGGGGAGGTCGCGGCCGCTCTGGGCACAGCCGCCCCCGGCGGGCCCGCGGGTGCCGTGGGTTGTTCCCGGTAGCCCCGCTCCTCAGGGCCCCGCAGCCGCGGCGCCCCCCGGGGCCCCTCTGTGCCCGCACCCTCCCCAGGGCCCCGCTGAGGCTCCCTCCCCTGCCCGCCCCTCGGAGCGCCAGGCGTCCCTTGCCTGCCCTCTGCTATCCCCGCTAAACAGGAATGAATATCCCACAACAGGGATAGACCGTCCCGTAGTTCATCTGAAATGTGGGACTCGTTGGGTTTTCTTCGCCGTCTGTGAGGCAGTTAATTTTATTGCCTGTTGCATTTGTGGTAATCTTCTCATACTCATTTTTATGATTTTTTTTTTTACACTGTAAGTTAATCAGTAACTAGTGATGTCACCTGCTGTTATTTCTGCTTAGTAGAAACCTGGTAACCTTTATTCACAGGACAGCTTTAATAGACTTGGAACTTTTGCTTGCATGTGTCAGAGCTAGGATACGTGGATCATACAGAGGGCTAATTTAGGTGTAAGATTGTAAATTAGAGTTAGATTTATTTCTCCTATGAAATAGGAAAATACTTTGCATGTGTGCAACATAGTAATAGTGAGGAGAACAATCGCAGGGCTCCAGTCCATCTCTTTTTTCTTTCTGATGTGGAAGAAAGGAGACAATGGGGCTATGATAAAGCTAATGTGTCTAAATCCTGCTTTGTAGCTTTATCCTTGCTGTCTTGGTCTCTGACTAGTAAATAATTTATATACTTAACTCTGTGAGAATTGATACTTTTTGTTATTCTCCTTGCTCTCAAGTCTTCACGATTTTGTAAGAGCAGCCATATTCTCTAATACTTTTTTTTTTTCCATGGGATCTTGGGTTGATTACCTAAACTGACTTTTATTACTAATATTCTAGTGCTGATGGATAATGATATACAGACAGCACTAGTTTCTATGCCTGATTTACACTTGGATATTTTTCTTTCTGTATGTAAACACTATAAGACTTTAATGTTCTTTTTTTTTTTTAAATGAAATTAAGTTTTACAAGACTCTCCTGTTTGCCCATTTTGCACTCATCAGCAGCCCAGTAAATTGCTGATGTACTCTGATGTGGTCTGGATGCAAAAAAGAGTGCTGAGAGAGATGTTTGATGGTCTGCTGTTTTTCAAAAACAAATGAAATATTCAAAAAAGAGTGCTGAGGAGACCATGGTTGAAAGTGAGTTAAAAAAACAGGGCTTGGCAGATGGGAAGAAACCTGACACATCCAAAGCAGAGCTAGACTTGAAGAAGATGTCTTACCCTAGAAGAGATGATCAGTATGGCGTTCCCTGTGGCAGACACCCCTCATGAAACCCAAAAGCTGCAGCTGTGTTTTAGACCAGTGCTACCCCCAGGTCAGGAAGAGCAGAGAGTGGAGCCTGGAAGGCTCACAGTGCAGTGCTAGGAGGAGTCAGGATTGGCAGTGCTGGGACAAACTGAGTTCCTTCATGTGGAATGAAAACAACTAAAGAAATAACAATCTCTGCTGAAAGAAAGACCAAGTGTCTTTTCATTTTTATCTTTTTTTTTTTTTTTTAATCCAAAGCCCACCAGCGGGTAAAGCTTTTCTTCAAAAAAATTAACACATTTTGAAAGGAACCAAAAAAATAAAATCCTGCAGAAGTAGCACAATGTAGAGATATTTTTTTAATCTCTTGCTTATTGCTGGTACTAATAGCATTGCAGTTTTATTCTGCAGTAATAGTTCCCTATTTCTACATAAACTGAATTAGTGGTCAGAACTGATGATCACTCTTCTGTGGATGTAAAAGCTGATAGGGGATGTCATTTAAACACACTGAAACAGTTCATGATGGGGAGAGACACCTTAAAATAACTGTTAGATATGTTCTGTTTTCTAAAGTAAAACTGTAGGCTGCATTTTGATAATTATTTATTTTCTTGTATTTTATGCAGTTGAAGTGTCAGTCACAAGGTTTATGATGGCAAGAACTGCATTTATGAGGTCTACACATTTAAACACCTTTTTTTCTGGAAAGAAGAAAAGTGTAGGATGACAAAATAGAAAGAAAGTGGTGTGATCTCACTGAATTTGTTTATGTGTTAGCAAATAAAAACCCATTTGATTTAATTATGCTGTATTTTGGATAAATGAGACAATTATCTGAGATGAGAAATCACTTAATGTCCAAATTTACTGAGAATTTTTGAGAGGCTTCCATATATAAAGATTCTGTGTGGCAGCAAAATTGACAAAAAACCATTTTAACTTTGAAATAACTGAAGTTATATGCCTGAATGAACACATTTCTCCATTCTGTGGCTTTTGAGAACATAGCTAAGAAAAGGGCAATTTGAAAGAAAATGGAACTTTGCTGAAATTCCCAGCTTGTAGCACTTCCACTGAAACAAGGATAACCTGAATTCAGTCCTTACTTGGAATAAGTTCCTGAGTTCTTGGAAATGATGAAACTGACGTGGATCTGGTACAGTATTTCAAGTCAGTGTCTTGATTTACCAGGACTAGGAGGAAAATGTACTTACTACCCTGGTCTGGCATTGGCAGAAAAATTATGATTGCTGATTTTTTTTTCCTCACTAGACTTATCACATCAGTTCTACTTGTCATTATCTCAGTTTTCAGTATCAAAAGGTTTAAATCTTTCTGATTTAGGAAAGCTGTTGTAAAAAAAACCTGCCAATTCCCCCCCGAAAAATAAAATCAACATTCAGAGAAATGTATGCCTTTGTCATGGTGAGCCTGCACAAGAGTTTTCAGGATCAGCAAACTCATGAAAGCCAGAATCTGCAGCCAAAGTAGACATGTTATCCCCTTGAGCCTCTTCTGAGTTCTTAAATTCAGAATTTGCTTTGGTGCTTGAATGCCATCACAAAAATGTGCACAGTGGACATTGCAGTATCTTTCTTTAACTAGAACCCAGATATCAATGAAAGCGGAAATGTTCATATCCCCTTTCAGCCTAAAGCATTTTCCAGATAGGAATTAATTTATAATGAAAACTATGATAGTCTTAATTTTTAGAAGAGAAATGATTGCTAATTAGTTAGAATAATTTGAAATTTTATAGCTCTTTTCTCTGTGGATATCAAAACACTTTGCTAAGATGTGTAAGTATTATTATCTAATTTTTCACAGGAGATAACTGAGACAGCCAGAGGTGAAATGGCTGATACAAATTGTACACGTCATTATTGGGTTTGGAATTAGAATTCAGGTCTCTGAACACTCCACTATCTATTTATGCAAATAGTCTATAACTATTTCTTCAACTTCAGTGATATCAGTTGTGTTACCCCATTAAAAACTCATGAATTTCATTTAAATATATTGAGATACATTGCAATTGTTTTCATTTGTTTTCTAAATGTAAAACTTTCTGCTTGTCTATTTTCAAGTTTTTCTCACCACACCAAAAGTATAAAAGCTCATTCGTAATTCTTATGTGAAATTATGCAGGAAAGTCAGATTGTGGAAGACACTCAGGACCTTTGGATGAAGATTGTCTACAGAACAACAAGAATGACATATCTGAAATATTTCTTTGTCCTCTTTGTCCTTCTTGTGGGTGGCATTTTGTTAAGAGACTTTGCCTTTCCTGAAATATTGGAAAAGCCTGAAATTCCTCAAAATATTTTTTCCAAATGGATTCTGACCAAGAGCTGGAAACAGGAAATGCATTTTTAGGGACTTCTTAGTGGTATCAAAGCCATGATTACAGATGAAGAGGGATTTGCTTGCATCCTGCCCATATTTCTTATTCTGATTTTTCATGTTTCTTTCTATACAACTTTTGAATTTTCTGATTTTGGATAGTTTTTTTCATGCTGTAATATTAATGCAAAGTTGCTCCAATGTGCATTTTGAGGCATTTCATTTGAAAGTGGAGAGCACATATGAAATCAAAAGGCAGAATAAATTTTGACCATTTTTTTGTAAAAATGGTCAACGTGTGTGGTTTTTATATGACAAATGTGGACCTTTTCCACTTCAGAGGAAAATAGTAACTAGTGAAAAATGTAGCACCCTGAAAAAGATGATCTGAAAGATAAAAATCATATGGGGGAGGGGTGTTATTAAACTGTTTAATTTTTAAAAAAATGGTGCTAACTTTTAGATTTGTTTTCTATTATCTTAAAATGTTTTGAAGAAAGTGCTTTTTTTTTCTTAAGGATTCATCTCTCATGCTTTTCCATTCAAGATATTAGGTGATCTCAGAATGTCTATCTCCAGATATTTTTGTGAAGTCCACCACAAAGGTGAAGGAATAGCCTTGTTGTCTCAAAAGCAGATCTCATCCCAGTATATTAAAGAGAACCTCAACACATTTAAATCATGTCAGTTCCCACCAATACACAGTATTTAGATGAAAGTCTTGCTGCAGCAATTTATTCAGATCCTGGAGTCCTAAACCTGAGCCAATGAATTCGCTCTACTAAGTAGGACATATCTTTGAGTTATCCATATTTGTGTACAGGCAGAAGACAAATAGCATCTTTGGGAATCTCAAAGCATTTAAGAGGAAATGAGAATCGCCTAAATGGCAAATAAAAGCAACAATACTAAAGGTTTGTCTTTACCACTGCCAGGGAGAGAGAACATCCACCTTTTCCAATGGAACAGGAACCAGCAGAAGATGCAGAGGCAGATCCCAGTGGTGAGCATTTCCCTGTTATGTCCTGATTTCAGTACTGAATCTACAGTAACTTCTGGCTTCTTCCACCATTCTTCCACCACCTCTTTCTTACTTCAACTCCAGTTCCTGCTCTTGGTGTTGCCAAATTTTATTTTCACTCTGGTCATAGTGATGTTCTGGACCAAGCCATGTGCCTGCTGTTCCTGCTGTGCCTCAGCTCTCAAAGTCCCTTCCCTGAAAATTTTTACTGCTTAGACCTGTCTCTGTAGCTAATACTGAAATCAGGTTTTTAACTCCACCAGACTCTTTCAGTCAGAGGCCATTATTTTTCTTTTTAACATATTTTTCATCTTGAAATGCCTGTCCAGTGTCTATTTCAGGTGTCCTGCATGTCATCTAACACACTAGATCCAGGTAGCATGAATAACAAATCCACTTTGGAAGAATTTTTTGATGCATTGCTGCATTACTTTTGGCATTTGTTTGATCTTCCTCTTACACCTTTTTTCTGTTATAGGATGGTTTTTTTTTTCTTTCCCCTAAGTTTTAAATGACTGGTGTTTGGAAGTAAACTTCTCCTGACACTTAATGCTAAGCATCAGGAAGGCTGTTGTTGGACAGAGGAGGTTCTTTTACTACTACAGAACTAAATATTTATTTAATATGGCATGTACGAGTAAATTAATCAAAGGGATTCATACCTAAGAGAGTGATACCAATTATACTTTGCAAAAGAAAACAAAACTAGTGTTTCAAGTGAATCACCAACTGCAGAGGAACAGGAGGAAGAAGGGGAGCAAGTGGAATTGGACATTGAGAGCATTGCTGAGAATGGGTGTTCACTGAGGAGATGGTGGTACAAATTTAAAACCCCCTGTACTTTCTAGTTTTCATTGTTTTTACAGTTATTATTAGGAACAGCCTAACAACCTCAGACTGTATTCAGTTACAGTGATTGAGTATTTCTGCTCCCTTTCATTTGGCATAACTTTGCTCTTTGCCTGGCTGGTCTCTGCCCCCTTTGCTTGTTTCTCATGGCCCACCTAGGAGAGAAAACAGTCAGGATAGCATGAAATGCTTACAAAATAGATTTAACCTGAGATAACCAACTGGAGACTTCTTTTAGCAAGTGCTTATGACTAGTTGGAAGTCAAGTTAACAGTATTGTGCATTGCAATCCAGTGAGGAGCTACATTGGTCACACATTAGCAGTTTGCTTTCTTGAGGACAGTGGTGTCTTCTGGTGGTCCATTATATGTGGTTTTAATAATTGTTTTGTGCAACAATGTGCATTCAATAGCTACGGAAAACAGACACTTTAAAATTTGTTTGGTTTCTAAAGTGGAGACCTAAATATCAAGCAAACCTCAACTGAACTGCTTTAGTAAGTCTTAAAGTTTTAAAACCAGTATTTTTCAAACAACTTTTTTTTTTGTTTAAATTCTTCAGTTTTGAATATTTACAGTGAAGTTTTTAAAAGCCTGAGGGAGCGTTTGTTGCAGAGCGTTCCAGGACAAGTAGTTGCTAAGACATGGAACCCTTGTTTTGAGCTATGAAGTATTGATTGCTTTATCAAAGGGGGCAAAGAGTTGTGACTCCTTCCCTTTTTGTGGTCAGGTGCAAATATCAGCAACTAACCCAAAACATATGATGAATATAAATTTCTGTTATGTTCCCACTTCTGAGGTGCAGAAGACAATTTGGACAAACAAGATAGTATTCAAGTATCCTCAAAACCACAAAAAAGGCCTGAGGAGGTAAAAAAGAAAATAGATGAAAACTTCTTCTACACGTATGAAGATGTATATTCAGGACCATATGTCACTGATGACACTGAGATACCCACTGACCTTCTTATTTTTAAGTATCCTTTCTGTTGAGCTTGGGCAAATTCAAAGGTAATGATATTTAATATACCTTCTCAAAATTGTATTGGTCAAATTTGGAGTAGCCTATGTGGCATTAGTGGGATACCTTTGGTTGAGACACAGGTAAAAATCCTGGCCAGTTATGGTTCTGGGTGAATTTAATCTTGAGTATTGTCTTGACCTCATAAAGATTTCTTACAGAGCATAGTGTTTCCTATAATAAGTACTCCTGTAGGACTAGATCATGGAGAAGCTAATGTGACCAGGCACAAGACTGGCATAAGAATACACCCTGCAAAGCTCTCCCTTTCTCTGTAGCCACACTGGTGTTCCCCAAGAAGCTGAGGGGAGAGCAGAAGAGCTCCTGTATACCTCATAAAGGAGAAGTGGGGAAGGAACCAGGTAGATTTGTATTCTAGTGCTCAGGAGATCTAAACTCATAGAATGGAGGAAGTGGTGCCCATCAGCTAAGAGCTACAATAAGCTCTTGGGTAGGTGTAGTCAAGTAGGGTAGGATATGATATATGACTTTTGTATATGCTGGTGGTTTTCTCTGCAGACACAGTTCAGTTGCTATTGAAGACTGCTATTCCCTTTTTTACATCTGCCTGTAAACAATTAAGAAGTGAGCTTGAAAACTTGCTTGATCTTTGTCTGTATAACAGTTCCTGGTAATCTGATGCATATCTTTTACGTTTCATTTGAAAAGAGAACACAGATAAAATATGAATTCCTTGCAGCTCCAAATGATCAGAAACAAGAGGTGTACCCATAGTGGAGATGAAAAGATGGGATATGAACTTCAGAAAGCCTTTACTTGTGCCTTCCTTTCAGTTATAGAGTAAAGATATATTTTACTTTCACTGTATACTGAAGAAAATTATCTCCTGCCATCAGGCTTAGTCACTAGTTTCAGTATTCCCATTTCAGTTTCAGTTTAAGCATTTCTATCTACTTAGTAAACTGTCTAGAAAAACAGTGTGTAATCTTTTCCTTATTGGACTGTTCCCAGACATTCTTTTGGATATGACTGTACCAGACCTGTAAACCTGATGATAATGGATAGAAATACTGTAGGTTATGTAGCAGGCAACCAGGTGATCCTCCAGAACCTGAGAACTAAGTATCAGAAACATGTCCGGAGCAGCTGTGGCGGTGGCATTGGGTTTATCACAGTATGGCTTTTGTTTCTTGTTTAAGAACTTTAGTCACTTTCTAGGGAGAAAATATTTACTTGGTTGTGGTTGCCACATATGGGAGACTTCTACAGTTGCACTTTCATATACATAAGAAAGGATATGGTATTGATTAAAGGAATGTGTGGATCATGCAGCATGGGCTTCTCATCCCATCAATATAATTGGCAGAGAACAAGTATCTGCACACCTTAGTCCCAGGCTCAGCTACCTAAAAGGACTGACAAGTCCAGCTGGGATTATTTTTTCATTCTTATTTAAATCTTTTGGCTCATAGCAATTATTTTATTTTTTCAACACTTCATCGGTCCTAATCACAACTGATACTAATATAGAGTCCTCCTTGCAATTAAAATTTAGAAAATCAAGCTCCCACACAAATAAAAAGTATCTGGTTTCACTCTAATGAACTTATCAAGAGCTTGAAGTATCAAGTTCTGTCTCTGAAGTACCTTACCATGTGAAAGCTCTGCTATCTCTGTTTTATTGCACGTGAGCAAGGCTTTCAGACTATCAGCTTCAGACTGGTAGTCCTGCTTCATCATAAGCAGCCTTTTCTGGGGAATCAGTGTACATTTTTACACCTTCAGAGTAGTGTCATTCAGGATAGCTCTTCTGCAGGTGTCTGCTGAAGTAGATGGCTGCTGACACAAATGCTGCTATGGAAAGATTAGCTAGTGGGTTGAGTGAGGTAGGAATCATGGATGCATCACAAAGTAGATTGTTTCACCATTTGTGATGATTCCACAATATATGTGGGTTATACCATTTTGTGTGCATAGTGGCTTCATTGTGATATTGAGCAATAGGTTGACAGTTGTTCAGAATAAACACACAGAAAAATGCAATCTAGTATTTATGGCAGTATGTTTTGACTAATGAGTGGGTGAATACAATAACTCAGTAACTATCAGGATAAAGACAAAGGTGTTATTACAGCATGCAACAAGACTTCTGCTTTTTCAAGGCACACCCTAGTAAGGAGTACTTTGCAGTAGGAGAAAAAGGGAAGAAGCCAAACATTGTCATCTACACATATCCTTCGGTGAGGCCCTACAGAATACTGAAAGGTAGTGTAAAACATTCTATTTTTATTTTATCCAGATGGGCTAGTGTTTAAAGATCCCAGCAGATGGAGTAGTGGATCATTTTTAGTTTAGGAGGAAATAGAATCTTCTGGTCCTTCACAGCAAAAATAGAAAACATTGGTTTCAAGTTTTTATTGCATGGGAAGAAACTTCTATTTGATAGAGATAGCCAACCTAAAGCCATTACCTATTGAATAAAAAATAATTTCAGTGAATGTTGAGCTCCTTCTGAGTAGATTTTTTGTGTTGTTTCTACTGTGCATGTGTATTGGGTCTTGTACATTTCTTTAGGTGGAACAGAGGTAGCCTATGTTTTTGGTGATTTCAACCGTACTGGCTCTTTGCTGGCCAGTGTTGGGAGCAGCCCTGACTACATGTTGACCATCTGGGACTGGAAACAAGAGGAGACTCTGTTGAGGTCAAAAGCTTTTGCACAGGATGTTTACAAGGTCATGTTTTCTGCTGAGAATGAAGAGCATCTGACTACAGGTGGATCAGGACACATCAAGTAGGTTTGCTGATTAGGATTAATACATAAAACCTCTGCAGTCATAATACATAATAGATGATTAACAAGAATGTATCATTAGCAAACATGTACCAATGAGGAATGCTATTTTACCTAGCCCTTACAATTACAAAAATGAGGATTTTCAAATTCTTTAGCCAGTCAAACAAATCTTTCAATATCTTTGCTGTCCAAATAGGATGATGCTTGATGTTAAATGTCAGTACCTCTGGCTTCATTCTTGAAATTTCAACAAGCACTGGGACGTAATGAAAAATTCTTATGTATGCATGTCTTCTAGCTTACCATATTTACCTTCTGTGCCTTCTGGGCTTTCTATCTTTGATTTTTGAGCTCATCTGCTCCTTGGACAGCCATTGGAGCTGGTTGCCAGGTCATGGATCAGAAACCCTCTGATCGCACCAAAAGCCTAAAAAAGATGTTTCCATACATTCCCTTCCCTGCTTAGTTCATGGCTCCTTTTATAAAACAGGGTCAAACACCCAACGACTTTAAACTTTCTTTCTGTGTACTGTGCTTAGCCAGTACTCAAATGTTAACACAGAGAATCTTATGCTGTGAGTGGGATTCTGTTGTAATAAAAATGATATCTCTAAAATTATGATGCATCTGAAGTTACTTTGAATTTTAATGGGTAAATCAGATAAAAATCTGAGATTTGCTTTATAGTTTGGTTGCAAGGTGGGTCTGATATAGCAAATTATTTATTTAGACACAGAACAAGTGTAGTTTAGAAGGCATTATTTATGGAAATCTGACTAAACATAATCTCTTATAAACTTTCTTTTGAGCTGAAATACTACAAATAAACTCTGACATAGCTTTTATTACATGATAAATGTGACCTTTCACCCAAATGTGGACTCAAATTACAATTTCCAACAGTCATCTTAAAAGTAATGTCTCCTGCACACACAGGAGACACTAATATTTAGGATAAAACCTTCAGCTCAGTGAGATTTTATAGTACAGTTTAATTCCACAAGAGGACTTGGATGACATTTAATGAAGTCCTCAGTCCCTTGGGTTTACAAAACTGAGCATCATACACCCCACAGCAAAGATAAAATAGATACTCCTAAGTAAGTGTATGAGTTGTAGCGGAAAGATGTAGGTGTGGATTTTACACTTCTTAATTTTTAATAGTTTAATCTTCATTCTGCTCATTCTGAATCCTTTTCCTAGCTTTTCCATTGGAGTAGGATAGGGAAATGTTTGTGTAGATGTAAAGCTGTATATCATTTTCAAAAAAAAAACAACCCCAAGTTCTCCTGCAAAAAGGAGTAATACATGAGCAAGGCATGCCTGGTAAGAGTACTGCAATGTCTAAGAGCGATTGAGCAGTGTTTAGGAAATCTTGTATCACTGAGGGGTGGTTTTTTTCTGTACTCAGGTTCTGGAAGATGGCTCTCACATTAACTGGTCTCAAGTTGCAAGGAGCTTTGGGCAGGTTTGGAAAAACAGCAGTGTCTGACATTATAGGTTTTGTGGAGCTGCCTGATGGGAAGGTAAGTGAAAAAAAGTGACCAAAAGCAAAAATATTATGTACCCTTTTATTCTTTGATATAAAGTCTGCTTTGTAAGTTGGAGTGTTACTATTTGCTTGAAAATGTTTTTAATCAGGCCTGTGATGCACTGTTCTGAGAAGAAAATATTGCCATCAATTTGCCCAAAATCCCTGTCTTGCTTTGTAATAATTGGAAAATAGTTAGTGTTGTAATTCCCAGAAAAAAGATCTGGGTTGGCTTAGAGTGGAGTGTCTTCTAAAGTGGAAACATTAGTGTACAGAAATACAAAGAGACTGTTGGTCCCAATCTTCACCAATTTCAGTGTATGCAAATTGTGTCACATTGCTAAAAAGTTGAGCCTCCTCACCCTTTACATCTTCTCTTGCAAATGTCTGTACTTTGCCATTGGTTTAATGCTTTAATGGAAGGTAGCCACAAATGTTAAGTGGGTTCTTGCCTGCTTCTGCACAATTACATGCAGGTGCTTACATACTTATCTTCATTTGCATTGAAGGTTGTATCAGGAACTGAGTGGGGCAATTTGCTGCTTTGGGAAGGTGGCCTCATTAAAGTAGAGCTCTGTCAAGTTGGACACAAGCCTTGTCATGAGGGCCCTATCAGCCAGTTAGTTTTTGATGAAGGAGACCTTTACTCTGTTGGAAAAGATGGTGTCATTCGGGTGAGTTTTTCTTTTGCTCTGCCTTTAGGTGTGCACATGTATGGTCAGCAGGTAAATATTACGTATTTCCTTTACCAGATTTTTGGAGGATAGTTTATTTCCGAAAATTATTTGGTATAACAAAGAAAATAAGAGCACATCTCCACAGTATATGTGTTTGAACTGGATAGCATGGCATGCAGTTTTCCTTGTTTAATAGTAATAAATAAATAAATCAACTTTTACTTTAGTAAATCAAAACAATCTTCAGTGGTTTTTCTAACAGCTTTGTTCCTGACTACATTCTAACATTGTATAACTTCCAGGCCTATTAACATGTGGTAATTATCTAAAAGATAAAAAACAAGCTACAGGAATATTTGAAATTAATTTTCTGCATGTTTAAAAGCTCAGATTATTAATGTTAAAATAACACAGAAGTTAACTAGCGTCTCAAAGATACATATCCTAAAATGGGGGAAAATTAAAGAAAAAGCATCCTGAAGTTAACAAATAATTCTATAAATTAAAGTCAAAATGTTTTCCTTATGCATAGCACCACTTTCTGATCTCACCTGTCAATGATCAAGAATTTTGCAATCTTATTTCCCTGCTCTTTAAGGGAGAACATGATGTGTCTTTTGCTGATGTGTGGAATGGCCAAGATAATCAATGGTATACTGACCTATAGGCAGTGGAGGGTTGCAAATACTGTTGTTGTTGTTGTTGTATTATATAGGTTGGTGTTTTCCCTTAGGAAAATTCACTTGATTATAAGTGTGCTAACTGATATGTTGTCCTTATCGTACAGAGCAGAACATGGAAGGGTTAGACTTCCCATTATTTTGTGCTGCCTCAGTATGAGCATGCTGAGTGCCCACAGATACCATTTATTCTGCATAGCTCTGAAGCTGCCATGTACAGCTCTGCATGTGTCAGGGCTGAATTGAAGCTCCAGTCACTGTTCCTAGGTTATGTTCAAAGCAGTGATTTTGCTTTCTTAAAATTTTGATTATCCATATTTATTGTGTACAAAAACAACCTGGTCTTATAAAAAAGCTTTTTTTTTTTTTTTTTTTCTTTTTTTTTCTTTTTTTTAATGCTTCCAATGCCATGAAGATGTGGAACTTTGAGGTAGTAGATACTGCTGATCCTGTGGATGACACAGGGTTAGTGGAGATGGAGCCTATGAATGAACTTTGGCTTGGCAAGAATGTCAGCCTGAATTTCATTACAAAAGTTCATGACCAGGGACAGTCCTTCTGGTTTGCTCAGGTAAGACACACTCAGGTACATGCATCCCTGTGGAGAAACAGAAAATGAGGAACATGCTGGTAAGTAACAGCAGGAGTCTATTAGAAATCAGAGTGTTTCTTTTTAGTAGAATTCAGTCTTCTAGATACATAGAAAATAATCTTGTTATCTACCTACCTATCTACCTACCTACCTACAGGTTTGTTGGTTTTTTTTTTTTTATAAACACAGAAACAGGCTTCCTAGAGAGGTTAAGTTCCAAGCCTGTCAATGTTTAAGAGGCATATATAGAGGAGTTGAATAATATATTTTAAATTTTGGTCAGGCCTGAAGTGATCAAGCAATTGGATGAGATGATCCTTGCAGGTCCCTTCCAATTGAATTATGTTATGCTGTGCTGTGTTTTTAGTGTATAGTAATGTGTGAGACTCTGGCATAAGAATAGAAGAATGCCAAAAGGTATTGTCAAGTTCTATTACCTTAAAGTGATGAATGGGATTCTTAAGACCGACATAATTGCATTTAGTAATTTTTGTTTCACAATGATAATCATTAAGGACTTTTTAAGAAGTCACCATGTGCAGTTTTATTTCCAAATTGAGTCTGAAAATATTCAATTAATGTGTTTTTTTCTTCAGGATACAAGTGGATCAATATGGAAGCTGGATTTGACTTTTTCAAATATGGTAATTTTGTTTTTTATTTCTTCTGATTTCTTCAGTTCATTTGCAATAGGAACCATATCCTATGACATCCTGTAGCTATACTGGTTCCATCTGGAATGAAATTTGTGTTTTGTGAAGTTGTATGATAGAAAATTGTAGCATTGGAACAGATATTTTGTTTAATAAAATTTTCAAATGTAATTGATTGTAATGATTGTGCAGGATGGTAAAGAGGAATTTGATTTTTGATTCCTGAAATTTCAGCTGCCAAATTCAAGTTACTTTAAAGGACTTTAATTCTGTAACCTGGTAATGAAAGCTGCATGGATGCAGGAAATGAGTTGAAGGAGTGTTATTTTCTCTATAGACAGGTGTTTGAACTAATCCTTAGTCTTTAAATGACAGAAAGAACTAGAAAAAAAATAATAAGAAGATGAAACACATTTGAAGTGTTTTATCCTACTAGTAACTAGTGTTACTGCTGGAGATGTTTTTGATGGAGAAAAAGATGACAGAGGTGAAAAAGCAGCATTTAATTTTTGCTCTGGAACATAATAAAGTTAATAAGAACAATCCCTTGTGGGGACTAGAATTCTAATGTGAAAAGTAAAATATGTTCCAAGAATTTTATGGTAAATAAAATACGCATACTATACAAACTAATTGTATTTAATGTAAAAAAAAAATGTTGCAAAGTCTTTAATTCCTTGAATGATTAAATTATTTCCCAGGCAGCATAAGCTCAAACTGGTGAGCACAAGTGTAAAATGCAGCATAATTTCTCTTCTGTTTTGCACCGCAGAGCCATGACCCAGAGCGTGTGTGTACCTTCCACTCTGGGGGGATTGAGGCCGTCGGTGTCTCTCCCTTTACATGCCTGATGGCCACCACAGCTCTTGACCGTGAGTGCACTGTTCCTTTCCTCTCATGCCACTGCCATTATTGGTTTTGAAGGGCAATGGTGCTTGGTTTGGAGCTACTGTGTTTTGTTTTTGTGCTTTTGCTATTGCAAAGTCACTTTACATCCAATTGTTATTCCTGGGATCAGTTCTTTAATAGTTAAGGCAAACCATGAATGTTTTGAAACAATGCTTTAAGATTCCTTCATCCCAAAAACCTGGGATTGTAACAATGGAAGTTTTTAATGAGAAACTTCGTAAATTGTTTGTTCTGAAGGAATGGCTGGAAAGGTGAGATATCCAGTTTGAGTAACAGTACTTGTATTCAGTGCTGGGGTTTAATAAGTTTTGGGATTTTTATCTTGTAAGGAATTACATGCACCTGCAGCATTGTGTAAGCCATTGCAAATACTAATGTTTGTGCTTTTCTTAGAAAATGCAATAGCTATTATGCTCTCATGAACAGATAACAAGCAATTACAGACATATTCATTTAACTTTTATAAATGTTGCTGTTTAGGCCTCTCAATGTTAGCTTTATTGTGCTTTGAAAGAAGAACTACTGGCCAGAACACTAACAATGTCATTTACACTGTTCAGAAAACATGACAAGGTATTTTAATTAAATTCCTGTCAGTACTGTCTTGTAATTCGTCTGCGTTATGCAATGCAGATATTCTTCTAGCCTGAAGACTAACTCCTACCAGTTGAGCAAACTATGTTTCACATAAATGCTAGTTGGAAGGGAGTTTTATGCAATCAGTATGTGTGCCTATGAATCTGGTTATTTTCCCTCTAATGAAATCGGATCTTTCATGGACAATCTCCTATGTTTCCTCCCTTTAAATGTTTTCCTCCCTAGGCAGTCCCAAGTAGTAGGCTATCATCTTTTCCTATGTTGTCAGTGCAGATTTTCCATAGAGTATGCCACAATTCTGTGCTCACTTGAAAATTACATGTAGATGGTCAGCCTGGGACTTCTTATTACAACCCTCAGCCTCGAAAACTCTTGGTTCTGTATAAGTTGAAGAGTGAAGAAATCATGTATTTTGTTCATGAGCACCATGTTAGCTATGGTGCTCTGTAACCATCAGTCATCTTTCATGCCGGCATTTTGTTACTCAAAAGAGAAAACATACATTTAATCCAGATTTTAATTCAAATAAATAGACATTTCTCCATAAATCCTAACATGTAAGTGACATTGCAAGAAATAAATTCTTACTGTCTCCTTTCCACACAGGGTCAGTGCGCATCTATGATTTCAGCAGCAACAGTCAACTGAGTGTAATCAAGTTTAAACAGGGAGGAACAGCGCTGGCATGGGCACCGGCTGTTGTGAGTTTTTCCTAGCATGTTAAGCAAAAATTCTTCAAGGAGCCTATGAGCCTGCCAGCATCCAGGAAGCTGCTCAGCAAATAAGACATTAGAGGTCACTTGTTAGGCCATGGTGAAATTCACTGTAGCAGGATAGATAGGTTTGTGGGGTAGTATGTTTGTATACAGTATAGGAACAGTTTAACTTTACTATGGGTTATCAGGTATCCTACTTTGTGCCCTCCTAAAATTTTAAAATCAGATTTTTGTGTGCAGTATGGGAAGTAGTCTGAGTTTGTAGACTAACAGCTTCTATTTAACCCACACAGAGCAAATGTCAATTAACATTAGTTAGTTAACACATTTTGAAATGACAGCCCAGACAAATCACAAACATTTGGAGATAAATCATTAAAAACTGTTGCCAGAACTGATCATTTGTGGAGTGTGGAGTCTATCACTTGTAGACATATTTGCTAATTTTAATTAAAGTAGCATCTAGTCATGTTCTTGAGAAAACATAGCAGCCTGGTGGATTAATAACAAGCAAATTTAGGAGGCAAATAATTACTTGAATGTTCAAAGTGAGGGTTCCACTGGGAGAGTGCCTTCATTTTATAAAAGTGATTATTTTATAAAAATATAATTCTGGCCATGCAGGCTTTCTGACATGCTGTTAAGTGGTTACCTGTACCTTCATGAGGTAAGATGTCTGCCACAATAAATTGTACAGCATCACAAAACTGACTCAGTTCAGTTTTATGAAAGTTATTACTAAACACAATCTGAAAAACAAAGGGCACTTAGTCTATCCAGCTGCATTTAAAATTGTATTAGGTACTTGGTCACAGTTTAAAGAGTCCAAATGTATTTTAAAATCTGTGCTATTAATCTAAGAAAACTTAGTCCAACATACTTTGAAGCATCTGTTTACCATAATCTCCTCATAGGCAAGCTAGCAGTGTCTTTGTTAGATAAGTGAATACCGACAAGTCAGCTCATAATCGCCTTCAAGACATTACCATGTATGGCAAATATCAGCTAAATCCACAAGTCCAGCTATATCCAGCTAAAACACAGGCCTGTCTCTGCTAACCTGTATCACAGTTCAAGCTTCTCTTAATTGTTAGCAATTGGCTTACCTACAGAACTTATGGTAAAGACTCCTCCTTCTTTCCATCTCAAGTGGAATTCCCTGTTGACTGCTGTGCTTTCTATGGACTCAGCCAGACCCAAGCCTATTCCCTGACCTCTTAAAAAATCATACTTATGTTTGGTGCCCCATATTTTATTCAGGGAAACATAATTCTTTGTTTTGGGTTTCAGCTCTTTTGCATAAGAAGCTACTGATGTATCTTTATGTCAGTATGAATTACCTCTTCCTCAGACATTGCAACCACATCCTTGTTAACATCTTCAGTTTCAGTGACATGTTATCACTAAAAAAAAGCAAAACACAATCCAACCAAAAAATAGGCCCCAGTCCTCTCTCTTCCTTTGTGGTATCATATTAGAGATGATAAACAACGTTTCCCATGTATGAAATATTCTTTGTGCTTTAGCAACACTTCCACATAAGGTGAGTTTAAAGGTAAACAACAGAGCATAATATGGATTATTCTTCGAAGCTCTCAGATGTACAATGTGATTTTTTTTCTTTGTTTCACTTAAAGGTAAATCCTGAGGGAGGTCTAATTGCCGTGGGGTTTGAAGATGGTGTTGTCCGCATAATTGAAGTTTATGATCCCAAACTGCTGCCCAGTCATGCAGGACAGGCCAATGAGATTGCAGAGATAAATCTGAAACAAGTTTTCAAACCTCATGCTGCTGCAGTCACAGCCTTGGCATATGAAAAAAAGGGATATGTGTTTGCCACAGGGGTATGTATCATGCAGTTTGGTTGGTTTTATTAAGCCACAAATGTAGAGCCTTTTAAAAGAGATAAGGTAAAAGTTTGTTTACTGACAATGCAGTTTTACTTCTGTTGCTGCTGTTGATTGCTTGCTGTAGTTCTCTGTGCAGGGAGAAGGATCTGTTTGCATTCACATCTGTTTTTCTGAAGGAAAGCAACCATGCAATTCACACAATTAATTTTGTGAATTACTGGACTGTTTAGTGTGAATTCTGTAATTCCCTTTGAAAATGGATTTGGTTCATTTTGGAATTAGTTTAGTAGGATCTTGGATTAGTAAAAGCAAGTCCATTGGTACACCACATTGGCAGCAATCCAGCTGCTACCGAGCACTGCTTGGCCTTACCACAGGGTCAGTCAGTCATTATGCCTGGTAGTCTTTGAGATGGTTTCCAGTTAATGTGGTGTCTCTTTTTAAAAGCTTGTCCTTAGCCGTGATCAGTGCATTTGCAGTTACATGTTCCTTAAGCTGAATTCCCATGTATTTAATTTAATGTAGGATTTAAGGTAAAATGAATCATGTTGTGTGCCAGTTCTTGAACTTCTCGTTATCTGGGGAAATCAGCTTGTGCTACGTTATCTGAAAAATCAGGCCTGAGCCTGAGATTTAAAGGAGCTCTTGGGGCAATGGGCAGAATGCACGTGGCAGGTGATGCCAAAGGAGGCCATTGAGAGCTATGGGTGCAACATATTTCTTGGAACAGCATGGGCAGGGTTTTTATTTCCTCCCAGTAATCATCATGGAAATCCAGTCCTGAATCTCCCCTGTTTAAACACAAAAAAATGGAAGTATGTGCCTGTGTCATAAAGTACTTAGAGTCTTTTGAATTTTTGGTCAGCTTTGATTCAGTCATCATCTTTGCTTGTTTGTTTGTTTTTCCTCAGAGTAAAGACAAAACAGTTTTCTTTTTTGCTATTGAGGATGAATACAAGCCTATTGGATTCATCTGTGTCCCTGGGCCTGTACAGGCATTACAGTGGTCTCCACCTTCTCATGTGAGTAATGCATATTTGTTTTCTTTCCTTCCCAGCAGTGTTAACATATAATTTTAAAAAGAATTTCCAATCAAAATAGATGAAGATCCACTACTCTAGTCATGTCCTCTATAGACAATACAAATAATGTTTTGCTCCTTTGTTCTTCATGCTGCTTCAGCATGACAAGAGGTTCTGTTTAGCTAAATCTCTGGTTTAGTCACTAGGGACATATTTTGGGTTTTGGATAATGCAAACTACAAGGTTTTGGTATGCTTTTTGAGCCCTTGACTGGAAGAAACAATCTTATTCCTTAGCTTTTGGAAGAACTGATTCTCTTTGACAAAGAAGTTATTTGGGCATTACTGTCTGTGACTCTTGCCCCTATTAAAACAGGCTTTTGAAAAGCTTTTTGACAACATTAAGAAAGATTTTGGGTGCTTCTTGAAATTCACATTCTGTGTTTGAAATCTGTCAGGACATATCAATGTAGGTCTTTGCTAATATTTAAAAGTGTTCTAGGGTTAGGATAACATTTGAAATTTTTTTGGTCCAGTAACCTTATTTAGAGGAGAGACTATTAATTATTTTTAGATTCTAGCAAGATATATTTTACTGGTGCATAGTGGCAAAGTGTGGTTATTTCCACTTCTAAAAGCTGGCAAAAGAAGTCTTGTTGGTATGAATTCTATCTTACTGCAGAAACAACAGATCTTGATCTGACAGTTGCATTTTGAGTCCTTTCCTTAAAGACAAGGTACTTCGCCTTACTAAAAAAGCACCTGTTGTGTCTTGGATGTTAGATTCTGCCTGAGTAAGTTTCTCTACCAGTATCTGGCCTCTATTGCTAGATAAGAACATTTGCTTAACACAGTGCCAGCATCTGAGTGTCACACTACTTCTTTTTTTTGGTTTGTTTTAAAGAAGCACTGGTGATTAAATACATTACATTTAATGAATGCATTTTTAAACTGAGATCCTACAGACACAGGAACCATATCATTCCTAGTTAGGGTTTCCATAGCAACTCTAAAATGCCCTCTTTGCACATTTTTAGTGATGGGTCAGATAAAATAAGCCTCTCTCTCTTTTCTCCAGATAGCTTATGAAAATTGAAACTAAATACAGGCTTGTCTCTTAAAAACTCAAAACACTGAATAATTATTACCTTCACCTCACCTATTCTTCCTAACTTCCCATTTTAAAGGACTTGTGAGGTGCCAACAAAAAACAAACTGCTGTAGCATTTGGCAAGACTTTGAGCCAAGTCTTGATGATAGAAAGGATTTATTAGTATGGAAATATATGAAATTATCAACCCAAAACCTACTAAGTCATGGGTCAAATCCATCTTTTAATTTAACCAAATTTCCAAAATATCATCATGCTGCTTTCAAGCTAAGCAGTGTCAGAATTTCAGCTGGTTTGGACACAGCAAGGATTTCTTCAATTCCTTAGCTTTGCCTAGCATAAAAGAAGCTCACTGACTTCTGATGTCCATTTAAAAGTGTACATAGAAATAAGAGCACAGGTAAGTGTGGCTGGAGTTTGGCTTTATGCCTATGCATCTGCCTAACCAACTTTTCCTCCCATTTGTCTCGATTCCATTTATACATCTGCCCCATTCTTTGTGTTTTTATACAGGACAAGAGCACACTGCTCATCCTTTGTGAGAATGGCTTTGCTGTCCAGGTTCCTGCCCCTCTCCGTGGGAAGCAGGATACAGTGACCACCTATCACATAAAAAACCTGCCAACACAGTACTTCCATTTTTATAGTATTAAATCCCAAATCAAGGTAAAAAACTCTCCTGTGGCAGAATTTCATCTTCTTCATTGTGTCAGGTGACCAAACTACCCAGAAGAGTTTATAGTCCCTGTATGTCATCACAGGGTTTTTGCTAAGCTCCTTGAAAGGGAATGGCAGGTGGAAGCCATTTGTGGCTTGAAATTACAAGTTGTTTTTGGTTTATTCAAACCTACATGACACTGAAAGCAGGATGTGAATTTTGATTGTAATTAGAAGACAGCATTAGAGAAAGGGAAAGGTAGTGTATTAGTTCTCAAAATATTTTAATTTTGGTAATTTTGACAAAAATACTATTTCTTGTGGCTGATATTCACCCTATAGGAAATTTCCTTCAACAGTTATTAAACTGCCAGGTAGTCACCTTGAAGCAAATATGAAACATCTCTTTTTTTTTAGCAGTGTTTCTGGCTTTAAAAATATCTTTTAAGTTTAAAGGTGTGCATTTAATTTCTGAATGGTACTTAGTATTTAAAAAGAATATGTGGTGCCAAAGGAAAAGAGTTATGTCAAGTCACAGCTACAGTTAGTTTTGTGAAACTAAAAAACAAGCTGATGTTAGGCTCAGAAGGAGAACTCCAGTGAGCAGGCTCTCAGTTCCATACTCAATCCACTACAATGCAACAGCCTCTCTCATTCTGTTAACTACTTCTGTTAACCTGTGATTTCTCTGCCTTCTCTGTTAACTTCTCCTGACATTACTGAATGTCAGGCAAAGCTGCCTTTTGTGTTATAATTTGGAGGAAGTCAGCATGCAGGAGCAAGATCTCTAGATGCTTTTTCACAGCAATACCTATAAGAATGATCACAAAGCATGCATGAGAAAGGAAAGATTAAAATAATATGTATTGAGCTTTGTTGGTTTTCTTGTTTGTTTGTTTGTTTTTTGTTGGTTTTCTTTTTGTTTTTTAGTCAAATGAGAAGAATAATGTTGAGAAACAATCACTAAAAATAAATAAATATTTCTACAGAGAGAAAGAATATTAATGGCTCTCTTTTTACTTTGGAATTAGATAAATAATTAATAAGTTACAAAAAGGATGTTCTAATGCAAGGAAAGATTTCTCACAGTAAGGGTAGTGATAAAAAAAGTAATTTTTATTATTCCTGTCCCTAGAACAGGAGATTTTTTAAAAGGTATGTCAGACAAAGATCAGCTGATAATATTTAAGGGCTTGCTGGTTCAGCTATCTAATATCTTCTTAGGAAGCTACTGTTTTAGAGAATGTTTGGTATTTGTTTATGCTATAGTAGGCTTGGATGGAAGAGAATTTTAAAGGTTTGATAAATCTTTCCTTCATTGTTCAGAAGTTAAGTCAATTACAGCTTCTCTCTTTTGCTCCATACCAATGATGCACTAGAACTAATTCAAGTTCAGCTTTCCAGTTCTTTTCTTTCTCCAGGGCAGGCAGGGGACAAGACTTAGGATTTCTGCAGGAGTAAGCATAGTGGTGAAGATTTGGAATAATCTATCTGAAGAAATGTTGAAATCTGCTTGTCATTCAGAATTATTTCTGTTTCAAAGGAGCAAGAGTAAATACTTCAGAGGAGGGAAAGGGGGAAATTTCACTGGCGAGTCCCATGAAGTCTGGTTGATCTCTGCTAAGCTGACAGGAAAGAGATTTCTGTAGATATTTTGTATGTATAATGCCAGGACCACCTTGGATTTCATGTATGAGACTCCTTCAGTCAGTGATGTGTGGAGTGCCTTGGTTTCATGTCTTGGTGTTTCTCTGCTCGTTGTAATAGCTGAAAGAGGAGATTGCTCGGAGAGAGAAAGAAAAGCAAGAGAAGGAGAAGGCAAGGCTTGAATGGATAAAGCAGCAAAAGGAGCTGGGACTTGAGGTAGAAGAAACTAAAGAGGAAGAACCTGAAGAGGAGCCATTGCCATCTATCTACATACCAGAGGAGCCCAGTCCCATCCTCTGTGGCTTTTATTCAGCACCCGGAAAATTTTGGCTTTCCTTGGTAAATCAGTTTTTACTTCATATTGATTGGGTTGCATGATGTGACATCCTTTCCCTTTGAAACCTGACATCCCTAGGACATCCATTCCTTTCATCCTTGACAGTTTCACTGGTTTTTGTGAAGTATACCAGTAGTGTCACTCTGATTCAGATTGTTTGGTAAATATCCAGTAGGTGCCCTTCTTGGTGGTGCCTGAATGGGCACAAAGACTTAGCTGTTCCCTCACAAGCAGAAGGCAGAATTTTAACATAGTGGTAGAATGGCTTTTAATGCCAGAGATCATGACAGACTTCTGTCTGTGGATAAACAGGGTCTCTAGGTGTTTGGAGGTAGCATTTTCTAACCTATCACAGGTCCTTAAGAAAGGAAGAATTATTCTGAAATTTGTATTTTCCTGGTCAGTTGCTTCAGTTTTCTTTTGTCACAATTTCCATATAGTCCTTCTCTTCTTCAGGGTGGGTACGACTCAGGGTTTCTCTATCATTGCGAATTCTCACATGGTGGCGAAGAAAACCCTGAGAACAGGAAGGATGAACCTTTTGAAGTGATTCCTATGGAGAACACTGAGAACAATCCCATTCACCGAATCTCCTTCTGGTAAAACACTGTAATGTAACAAATAGCTCTGGGATAAAGCTTGATGAAATATAACTTGGAAAGGGGAGTGAATGCTCCTTTGTCCCTTTTCAATTGTGGCTCAACTCTAGTATACATGAACTCTCTCTGGTTTTCCGGGTACTGAATTTCACTTAAAATTCCTAATGGACATAGCTGAGCCATGTGTCTGATAGAATAATTTTAAAAGACCTTCAAAGACAAAAAAGTGGGATTTCTAAGTAAGTACTGACTAGAACTCAACCACCCTACATTGTAGAACTCTAGGAGAACCCTTAGAAGTCCCTGCATATAGTGATCAACAGTACAGCAGTTCTTTATCATAGTTAACCAAGAGAATTAGAACATGGAGCAGTCAGTCCATCCCTCTAGTGCTAAGAATATAGGCTTCTCAGGACGTTCTGTGGACTGTATGAATGGAAAGGCTGGATTCTTTTCAGACTCCCAGTATTAGGTTCTCTGTAAGAATATGCATGTTCTGCATCAAAAGGAGGCAGGTTTGATTCAGGATTTAATCTACTGCTGGCTGCATTCACCACCATCTGTACTAAATGGGGAGCAGAGGCTAAAAAACTGCTTTTCTAGTTTTTAATTTTGTGTCTGCTACACTGCCCAGCTCAGGGCTAAGAGTAGTTCTAAGATACCTAGGAAGTGCTGGAATGCTCCTGAGCAGCCAGTTAGCTGCAAAACACTTCATAGTAGAATCACACATACTTTAAATGTTCCAAATACTTTGCTTTCAGCTTCCAAACTTGGGAAAGTGATTTCTATTAAATGAGATCAGCTCTTTTAATATTTTGAGCTTGCTTGTTAGAAGTTACTGCTATCACTCTTTCTTGTTGTTTATTTAACAGCACCCGCCCCCCACTGATGTTCTGTGGGATGCAGGATGGCTCCCTGCGTGCCTATCCTCTCAGGGAGGAAGGCCTCTCTGAGGGTGCCCTGAAGGACTACTGGTACCTGAATGTACACGACAACGATAATGGGCAGATCCGGGGGATCTGTTGTAGCCATGATGATGGGTGTCTGATTACCTGTGGTGGAGATGGAAACATTTTTACATTTGACCTCTTGTCAGAGGAAGAGGTTCCCAAAGAGCTTAAAGTCACAATCCCCCCTCCTAGGGTAAGTTAGTACCCTCTTTCACTGAATTAGGCCTATTTGGAATGAAGCAATCCAGATGGGCAAACATGGTTCAATTATTTTTCTTAAAGAACTTTCACAGCAAAAGCTGACGTTTCCCAAACTATTTAGAAGAATAGCTCTTGCAAAATGTTCCCTAATAAATGGGCTCTGGGTCTGCACTCTTCCTTCTCAGTGTTTTGTATTTTTCTCCAAATAACACATACTATGTTTATTCATACGTAATATTCTGCCAGTGCTTTCCCACTCAAAGGTGTAGTCATGCATATTCCCGAAATGAAAAATTGCAAGAATTTCTCATACTTCATACCTTTCTTGGGTTTAATTCCAGTAAAGTATGATTCTGCTCTGGATGGGGATTCTAGAAATACTGTTGGAGAATATAATATATGTACTTTCTCCATACATCTAGTACCATTAATCTAAAATTCACAGTGGATTTTTTTACATTTGCAAAATAGCACAACACGATGCTGATGCTGTTGCTCTTTCACTCTTGGGCAGCATTAGTAGTAATGAATTTACAGGTGTCCTGTACTCACTGCAGAACTGATCATCTCTAGCACATTTAAACAGATTACACTGGAACTCAGAAGCAGTTCTACTGATACTGCATAAAGGGATGTCAACTAAAATGTTCAGACTTCATTGAATTTTTAAAAACTCTTAAGAGTGTCTGAATTAAATAAATATAACTTGAAAGAAGCAGTGAGAGCTGTTGAGTAAAGAAATGCCATTGTGCACAATAAATATTACAGTGACCATGCATTCAATAGAGTTAAAAAATCTTGAAAGTGCCAACATAAAACAAATTAAACTCTTACATATGTTTTAATACTGGTTACTAACTACATTTTGAAGGATGCTTGGCAACAGAGACGGAGGAAATTGTGATTTTGGTAATTCAGCTAAATTGTTCATGACTAGTTGGAATTCTTTACCAGTATGACAAGAACATATGGTACTGAGAAAAGAGCCAGTTATTTTCTAAAAGTGAATGATTAGAACCTTTGCTATCAGGGCCTTACTAACTGCAATATTACAAGAAGTTATTAATATACAATTATAAGCATATGTACAGATTTATAGTTTTAAATATGTAAGTAGCTCTATATAAAGACCTTTATGGTCAGTTCTATTGTTCAGGCTAACAACATTTCTTAATGACCATTCTAATAGAGTTTTTTCCTTTTCAAAGTATATCTTCATTAAGTATCTGTTCTAGTTTTAAGTCATGTGGAAGATTTAAAAAAATCTATCTTCATTAAACTTAATGAGATTCTTAGAGAATCAAATACAAATCATCTGAAACTAATTGAGTTAAATTACAGATCAATTAAATACAACTAAATTGTTGGGTGATAGTCCCCCCTCTTTTTTCAGAGAATGATTGCCTAGGGAAATGAGGCTTGTGCTACTGCAGTGTCCATCCATCTGCCATTCTTCACAGCTAATAATTGTGAATCCATTATGCAGTCAGCAAAAGCCAACCAGACTAATTACAGATGTAACTTGGAATTAGCCCATGACACACTGACGCTTGTCAATGTGGCTGTGAGGGCAGACAAGAGAATTGGGTTGGGAGGTAGAGAACCAAAGATGTTATGGGACAGAGTGAACTTAGGACAAGTAATGACGTAACGATTTATGCCACTGGGGAGGTTATAGGATTTGTGTTCTCTGTCTC
Source organism: Agelaius tricolor (assembly GCF_023055355.1). Classification (NCBI taxonomy): domain Eukaryota; kingdom Metazoa; phylum Chordata; class Aves; order Passeriformes; family Icteridae; genus Agelaius; species Agelaius tricolor. The sequence continues at coordinate 27,155,840 of NW_027269269.1, forward strand.
TAATGTTTCATTAGTTCTTTTTACATATAAACCAACTTCATTGCTTTTTCTGCTTGAAACATTACAACGTAATATTTAAGGCCAGATAATAATATTGAAAATGAAGATTTCTTTTGTTTTTGTGAGAGGTGGTGAAAGCTCTATCTTAATCTTTATAAAAGCTGAACTATAACTGCTTGTTTAAAGACAAGACAATGTTTTTATTCCAGAGAGGTCTTGAGAAGGAGAAGGCTACTGAAGACATTAAGGATCCTGATGCCTACATGTAAGAGATGCATAGATAATGATGAAAGGGATTTTCAAGTGTTGGTAGCTCTTTTCACATGTATTTCTTTTTGCCTACAAAGAAGAGGGACAAATTGATCAACCCTGAATTTGAGTCATTTATTTGTGAAACACACAGTTTTTTCAGCCTTTCTCTCCATTTCATCTATTTTTCTCTGGAAGTAATTCAAATATCGTACTATGAGGCAGTTAACTTTATACTACAGAGACAGCAAAAAGTCAAAGCCCCTTGATGTTAAGAGTGTGTAAATATACAGGAAGATTATTCCTTTTGAGTTACTTTAAGAACCATTGAGTTCACTGGGAATTTAAAACTATCAAGGAAATCTAAAAGGTCATATAAACTGTAACCTTTCCACTCTTACATTGAGATAACATCATTTCCTTTTTATGCATTTTCAGTATTGAGGAATACAAGCAGAAAAAGGAGCATGAACGGAAAATGAAGGAAGCTGAAGAAAAGAAAAATAAGAAAAGAGAGGAGTTAAGTGCACTGAGACAAGACTTTGTTTTCCTCCTTCAAAAGAATCAGGAGTTGCCCAAGCACATGCAGTTGCACAGAGAGGTACACACCTGGCTTTTATTAGGATCGTTTACATTTACAGGCACCTTCTTCTAAAATGTTGCTACATACCATGTTGGGGCCAAAGATGTCCAATGCTTTGGATTAAGGTAGTTTTAAGAATATGTAAATTGATGGACTTCCGAATCACAGCTGAATCACAGCTGATTATTTGTGCCAATCAAGAAGCACAGGAAAATAATTTGGTTCTCTGTGGAGATAGCTTCTGCAATAAAGGATAGTGTTGATGTGCATGCAACTGAGGCACCTAGGTAAAAATATTTATTATGAATATCTAGTAGCCAAAATAATGTGATGCTGGGTTTTCTGTCTTCCTGCAGGAGTTTGAGATGGACCGTAGGATCTTTGAAGAGCTGGACAGGCAGACACTACAGAGAATCCAGTTAGTGCAAAAGCAGCTGGCTTGGGAGCATGAGAAACAATTCGTTGGACTGCAGAAATTACAAACACAGTAATTACCACTTTTCTTCTGACCTTCCATGGGGTTAATTGTCTATGAAGTTGTACCTCCCACAAGAAAAAGGAATGTGATTTTTTTTCCCTCTCTCTCATATAATCAGTATTTCATCTATTCTGTTATGATTCTGTTCTTATTTAAGAATCTTACTTATTCTTGGAATATACACAAGAGTATATGTTCATATTTATTTGTGATTATTTTTATTGAATCTTTGGTAAAAATGCAGATAGTCAAATGAAGGAAATTACTTCATTTGGATTCACTTCTGTATGAAGAAAGCTGTTTGAGACTGTTTGCCTGGGGTTTTGCCAGTAAGTTCGTAAGAACCAAGAACTCTTACTGAAGTGTTGAAAAACAACCTGGGAAATGAATGCCTGTTTTTAAGACATGTTGTGTGTCTGTCAGATATTTTAATGTCATTGCTAACACAATGTTCTCTATAAAATTTGAAGTTACAAAACAAACTTTCTCAAGAACAAAAGTTTAGGCATGAGGTGCATTTTGAGTTGGTTTTCACAGATCTAGGTAAGAGCAAAAGATGAATTAATAAAATAAATACACAATTAAAAAACCACCTTAGGCACACAGAGTATGTGACTGGGAAAAAAGATAGAATGAGCATGTTTTTGACAAGTCCTTAGTGGAAGATGAAATTTACTGTCATGAAGAACCTGGTATAAGTTTCAATATTGGGAAAAGTCTTCATGTGATAATTCTTGATCATCTCCATTCCTAGATTACATAAAAGCCAATAGGTAGTGTCATATGTCATCCTGCTATGCAATTGCTTACTGACTTGTGGATTTATATGTAAGGATTGCATGTGCAATAAGTAAACTACACTATTCATGCCCTTTTGGTCAAGGTAAAATCGTATATTGTGCCCACTGACATCAGACAGTTTTGTCTAATTTGTGATTCCAGGTTTCGGGACGCTTTGGAATTTACTCTCACTGTTCATGCTATTCAAAGCAATCATCAGATTTCGACCTACAGCCTTCTAACAGTGTCTGAGAAATACGCCCAAGATAAGAAACAGGAGGACAGCAAGGGGGCAGTACTTAAAGAGAAGTGGACAGCACTTAAAGAGGCAGAACAAGCAGAAGAGGAGATCTCCAGAGAGACAAGCCCCGTGCACAGAGGTAATGATAACCATTTAAATCTTTCAGTAATAGGGTTTCTGTCTTTCAACTCAGTTTTTGTTCCTGAGTCCAAGATAAAAAAATACACATGCAAGTGCAGGTAAAGAAATATAGCTGTAATGTGTTTTTTTAGTACCTGCATACAAAGTAACACTCACCCATAGTTTTCCATGTTTAGATCAATGTCAGCAATTGTCTGTCAGCCCCGTGGGTAGAATGTGACTAAAAGTCAGTCAAAGAACCTGAATACTTACAAAACATCCACTACAATGGAACTAATTTACATCAGTTCTACAGGAGTTGTCTGAGGGAGTTTCCAGTAGCTGGGACTGCACTGTGCTGCATGGTATTACATTTTCACATGATTATATTTTGTTTCAGGAAGTGTAGCTTTTGAGAATGACGCTGAAAGGCTGAAGACACCAGATGTCCGAAAGCCAACCACGCGTTATATAGAAAGCAGACGTCAGAAAATCAGAAGACTTATTGAGAAATATGATGCACTGAAAGCCAAGATCATGAAGAGGAGGGCAGAATGGCATGAATTGTGAGTCCTGAACTGGACTCTGTTCCCTTTTAGTTCTGCTTCTTGTTTGAGGTCTCGTAATGCCATTTAGGTGTCATATGGCACTATAATCTCCCTGCTTAGGTTTTTATATTCCTAAGGGTTGTAACTAAAACAGATGAATTTTCATGTATTTCCAAGTCTCAAGAGAGTATTAGAATATATTTAGTTTCTATGGTTCCTGTAAAATATTATCAAATTTGAATCCAGCTCGGTAGCTGTATTTTCAGATAGGGAGTAAAATGTGTCTAAATTGCTCGTGACTGAGAGACACCTAGGTCGTTACAGTCAACTCAAAGTGAATCCTGCCAGCCCCTCATGGAGCAGACACTGTAACAGCTGGGTTAGGTCAGCAGTCTTAGCATCTCAGCCATCACGTGAGTGTTTGTGATATGTCGTCATGCTCCATGCTGGTCTTTATCTTGAGCAGCAAGAAAAGGGGACAGGACATCTTTCACAGAATCATAGTTCCTTCCTGAGTTGGAAGGGACCCACAAGGACCACCAAAGGCCAGCTCCTGTCCTTGCATGTGGCAGCCTCAAAAGTCACACCCTGTGCCTGAGAGCATTGTCCAAACACTCCTTGAAGTCTGTCAGGCTTGGTGCTGTGACCACTTCCCTGGAGGGGCTGTTCCAGTGTCCAACTACCCTCTGAGTGAAGAACCTTTTCCAAATATCTAACCTAAGCCTTATCTTTGAATGACCACTTTTTCAAGGCTGGGTTAGATGGGGCTTTGAGTGACCTGGTCTAGTGGAAGGTGCCCCTGACATGGACACTGGAACGAGATGATCTTTTGGGTCCTTTATAACCCAAACCATTCTATGCTCATGGAAGTACAAAAGTTCTTCCTTAGGAGATGAATGGCAGGGAATAGGACCAATGTAGAGTCAGAATACAAGGCTTTTAAGTTTATTGAGTGTTTAATAACGTAGACTAGGATCAAGTATTCCTTGATGTGCGGCTCCCTGAAATTGATAGCAGCATGTGCTCACTTAACCCAGAACTCGGTCTGAGTGTGAAGGTTTAAACTTTCCCATGGCAGAGCTGTTTAAGACTTCTTAGGGGGGAAAAAAATATCTGGGATTTTCATTTAAATGTGCCAGGATATTATTTCCAAAGTAGCCATTCTTTTCTGAAAGAGATGTTATCACTCTTTCACCTCCCAAACTTTGCTGCACAAGTAAGAGGGTATGAAGTGACTGTTCATTTGTATGTTTTCTGTCTTGAAGTTCAGCTTTATTTTGTACCTACCAGATACAAGAGCAAACCTAGACATAACCATGAGAATTCCAAAGATGCTGAGGAGATCAAAGAAGCACGGGAGAATATAGGATGTTACAGGCTGAAGAGTGCCACTAACTACACACTTACTGAAGATGAGCGTATAAACACTGAAAAGAAGATGATGCAGCTTGCAATCCTGGAAGACTTGGTATGTAAAACTGTATATAGCCCCATTTTTTGAGAGGAAGTGAGGATAGTGTATTAATCACTGAAGAAATTTTTTTAAAGGAATTGAAAGTGAGTTTGGGAATAGGCCTTGAAGGACAGACGGCTGTTTTGTGCTTTAGTTACAAATCAGCCCTTCTCTTGTGAACTGTCTTGTGTTTCAGCAAACCCGAACCTGAATCATTCTAGGGTGACTCTTTATAAATGAGAAAGAGAATTTACCTTTACTAGTATTTCAGCTGGAACATCTGTCTCTTTTAATTACAAGACTTATAATCTAGTAAAAACACTGAGCTAAATAACCCCTGCCCATACCCAAAGGTATTTTGAAATACCTTTACAAAAACAGGGATGTGAGCGAGGACAAGTGTTCTAGTGTGGCCTCTCTGTATTTGCACTTTGGCAATCGCTGCTCCTGGAATTGGAATCTTCCTGAGAAACCAGGTTTTTTGGGCCCACCTTGCTATGGTAGAACTCCTACAGTCACCACACATCTTTCAACCTTGAAGACACAATAAGTTCAAATGTTGTGCAGTATCTTTGTTGCTTTCCCTGTGATTTCCCCCCCTATCCTTCTCATAGGAATGGTTTTTCATTGTATTTGGCTGGAGTGCAAAAGAGTGATACTGGATAACTTTGACAGCAAGGCCTAAGCATTACAGAAGCAATGCCACAGTCTCAGGGGATTTGTTTGATCATTTTAGTCTCATGCTGTAGTGCTGATGCTATCAGATAGCCAGTGATTAACCCAACTCATTAGAACAAACAAAGGGAATAGTTCTTGTCATAAATTCTGGGTTTATACAGATGAGGAATTCCAGTTGCTTCAGGTGGATGGTGTGTTCTTTTCTTCTATAAAGATCAGAGAAGTTTCTGCCAAGTATATTAATGATAATAGATCACATTCAATTATTACTCTACATAAAAAGAGTCAACTAATACAGTGTCCCCTTATCACAGAATGTTTAATAATCCTAATGTTAGCCTTCTTGAGTTGGGTAAGACTGCTTCCTGTGGTGGAGAATCCTACTAAAATAGTTTTTCCTTTGCAGATCCATAAGACGAAAGTGAATATGAACAAAGAGATTGTGTCTTTGAGGGATCTCAAGGTTTCTACTATTGATGAAATCAAGAGTTTAGTGAAGGAAGTCAAATCCATACAGGCAAACTTAGATGTATCAGAACATCTCCCTATTCCCCCGATCCCTCAGTTACACCCAGATGAGGTTCCTGAAAAAATAGTTGAGTGCAGCAGTGACGTCCTCCTAAAGTTCAAAGAGGAGCAGGAGGCCAAGGCAAAGCTCGAGGAACCGCTGGAAGGGTGTCCCTCGTCTCGCGCATTTAGGCACGTGTTTCTTCAAACTCCCCCCTTGGAAGAGGGTTATGCCATGGTACAGGCTGGAGATGCATCAGCTGTGGTCACAGGGAAGCAGGAGGCTTTTGAGATGGAGAAAGTAGAGCCAACAGAAATGGAACTGGAAATTTTAAAGAGAGAGAAGATAAAAAATCTATACTTGCAGGAGACCTTGATTAAAAAGGTAGGAAATTGAAAGTTATTTTTGTCAGATTAAAAAATCCCACTGGTTCATAAATGAAACCAAAACCCCTTCAGTCTCAGGATTGCAGCTAGTCTTGCCTTTCTGCAGTCCTGGAAAACGCTAACTATTGCAAATGTACAGTGGAAATCAGTATAAATCCATAACTATAACCTGTGTTCTGACTATTATCACTTGAAAGATATCTTAGATTTCTTACTGATTGTGCCATGAAGCTGTGATCTTAGTGGCCAAAAAAAAAAGGGAAAAAAAAGACAAGTAAAATGTTAGACATAACTTGAAAAATTACAGAGTTAAAAAGCAGCATCACTACAAGTTTGTAGATTCAAGTTCTCAGCTCTTCAATAACTGTAGTCTCAACTTTTTGGTCTAAAAATTACTTTGTAGGATTAGAAAAGGTAGAAAAGAGAGTAACCAAAATGCTTAGTCATGGAAAAGATTCTTTAAAACGTACATCTAAGTGGATAATGTATCTTTGGCCTGCAAAAAAGGCAACTGAAATGGTTTTAGAGATGTGAGAAAATTCTGAATAGCATAGAAAAGGAGAGTAGGAATTGTGTCTTAAAAGGAGAGATACCAAATGAAATGGTCACATAGAAAGCTTGAAGCATGCAAGTGAAAATAGTTTTCCTATCCAACAATTAGCTAAGCTTTGGAACTCAGCGCTAGAACATGGGGGAAGTTATAATTTGATAGTGTGGAAAAAAATCCATTCAAAGCTGTTGAACACAAGTATACTGCTTCAAGCTCAGGATGCACCTAAGTCAGAGTTTAAGAGAGCTGTATAGCTGAGGGTATCCCACTGTTCACTTGTTTGCTCCATTTCTTAGCATCTCTCCTCTAATATCTGCTACTGGGAGTTGATTCTTTGGTCTGCCTCAACACAGACACCCTTGTGTTTATGTGTATGAAGGTTGTGATGGAATACCCAAATTCTGCTGTGAACATCACACACCTATAAGTTAATGTTAGCAGCTGCTAGTACTTATTTTGCTGTAAATGTCTAAGTGAAGAGCTGGCAGCTGTTTCAAAAGAAGTCTGTCAAGACAGAAGAGTTATTTATTGATGCATCTGGGATTGTTATATAAACTACTGTAAACTACAGACTACTCCAAAACATTCTCTGAACTTCAGGGATGGAGGGGATGCAGTGAAAGATTCCTGTGAAGCCCTGGTGATTCTTTTACTATTATGCTGAGAACAAAGACAAGGACTTGGGACTAACTTTGTCTTTCAAAGTGCATCACTACTCTATAGGAAATAGCATTTCTGAGTTGTTGATTTGGCAGAGAGAATTTTTCCCTTCTGCTCCCTTCTCTAGCTTTGCATGTTTAACTGCACTGGAAATACTTTTCCTATTCCTGATTTCACGCTACTTTGCTCCAGATCAACACACTAGTGATCAACTTCGATGCTGAACTTCGCCTTTTGCGGCACAAGAAACTGAAGATGGATGTGCAGATGAAAAGTGCTGATCTGCGCTGCATCACATGCTGTGAAGAGCTGCTTATCCTGAAGAAACTTGAGATACATGAGGACCTTCTTGAGGAGCAAATTTGTGCCATCATCAATAAACAGGAGGACATACATGTAAGTAGACCACGTGTAACATTAATTTAAATTTAACAGTACCATTAGTGCATGGCTTGAAACAAAAGTAAACCATAAAGTAAATGGTGGCATCCCTTGGCTTTGTTTTAGCACCAATCCAGTGACTAGTGCTAAATTTTGAAAAACAAGAAACTCTTGATGATCAGCCTAATAGGATGGTCACTTCTGATGTCACCCTGTTTTTTAAGTTTTTCTAAGCCTTCTGATGTTTACATTCTTGTAACGAAGTTACTCGCACACTTTATGTAAATAACTTATTTTTTCGCATTCTTTTATGGAGGAAAAGAAATTTGAGAGACTGTTAGTTTATCCAGTCTCATTGGAGAGTGACAGTGTCACTGTCACCTTCCAATCCACTATCACTTTTAGAAATCTATAAATGTTGGAGTCAAAAATTAAAAGTCTTTTTTTTACCTTGGAAAGTCCAGTGTCCGTGTCTTTCTGTTTTGTGTCCTAAAGTGACATTCTAACTTCCAGTACTTAATTTTTTAATAATCTTAACATCTGTATTTTAATAGATCCTTCATGATATGTCATAAGTGACTAATCACATCCTTTAAGAACATATTCCTAGGCGATGCTTGATGGGTTTAATCAAGAGAGAAAGACAAGTTTTGCATTTCCAGATCTTCACAGATGCATCCTATATACGTACACATGAGCTGTACCTTTTAACTGAAATAGATTTTTGTTTGTTTAGTCAAAATTGAAGAGCTACCTTGCACAAATGGAGGATAGAAAGTGTGAGATTGTAATGCTTGAGGAACGTGAGAAAGCTCTTTATGCCAGCTTTGAAGCATCCCTTGGAGAAAACAATGAATTTGCTGATGTTCTGACAGATATTTTAAAGAAGGAAGTTGAGTATGTGATAAAAGAAGAAGAAAGAAGAAAAGCAGGTTGGAGATTTTGTTCTTTTTGCTTTATGGATTTGTTATACATATTTCCGTGTGGTCAAGTACATGTCTCTCGGTCTAGCTGGAGCCTTGAGTACACACAACACTCCAGTCAGTTCAAAAACCCGTAGTTCAAAAACCTACCCAGATTTGTTTATAGAGTGACAATGTCTCCTGTGGCTGTCATCTTGAATGATAGCAATGATGCAATTCAGTTTCTAACATGACTGCGGTTGGTCTGATAACAGCTCGTGCAATTTACATCCTGTAAGTCAATACCGAGGACTGACAATTGGTAAGAGGAAGAGGCACAGCTTTAAATAGGTGCTTCCCATGCTTTATCAATGGGAGCTATGAGTAAGTGATTAGTCTGTCACATTTGTGTGTGACAATCTGTCTGACATTCTGCTTTAATCTGTCCATTGACTAATGAGAGATCATAAACCTAATCTGCAATCATCTATTAGTCACAGGACTAAACATATTACAAAAGGATTTCATTCATCTTAGTGACTCAGTTTTAAGCTGTTAAAGCTAGGCAGTCCTACTGAGCTAAAATACTTGTGCTCTCTCTGACATGGCTTTTGATTTCAAGTGGGACATGATTAGCAAAAAGTGCAGACAATAGTGATGTTTTATGACAGATTTGTGCTTCCATATTCTGCCTGGTTGATTAATCTCTCTGGTAGAATGGTAAACCCATGCTGTTTAAGTTCCTAACACATATAAAGAGAGAAAATATGTTGAAGATAAGTCCCAAAAACATGGGCTGCATCTGTGCCTGTACTACTACTACTAGGTGATCTCTCTCTCTCTCTTGCTCTTTCCCTTTTCCTTTTGTTCTTTTTCCTTTGAAAACATCACATCAGATCAAAGCAATAGGCACAAGGGGCCTGGATTCACATATTACCAGAGTTGATCTTTCATGGGTTGCTGGGCTTGTGTTCACCAGCACATTGGCATAATGCATAGCCGGTGAGTCTGGAGCATTTTGCAAGCCAGTGTCTGTTTCTTTCAGGTGAACAAAATGAGAATGAAGAGGAGGATGATGAAAAGCCTGACTTAAAGACTGATGAAGAAAATGGTGGATCTGAAAGCATAGTCTTTGATGACTCAATTTGCCCAGAAGGTACCTAAGCTGTTATTTCCTTGTCTTAACTTGTTGTTTAGCTTTAGGGGCCACATCATGTGTTTGAAAAGAAAACACAGATTTTTTAAATTATTCACTGCATGGTAAAGTCATGAAGGGGTGGAATGTGTGTGCCCATTCTGTGTGCAGCATTTTTCCCTGGGTAACTTTGGTCAAGACAATAAAACTGCTGGTAGTGTAGACTACCCTAATTAAAAAAGTTTGGAAAAATAAAACTTAGCTAACCACTAAGAATTAATTCTTTTGGGTAAAGAAGCATTCACCATTTCATGGCTGTTATCTGGAGAGAAAAGTTTCCTCTTTGGATTGGAGCAGTGGCAAGGCTGTAGGTGCTCTTTGGAAATCAGCTGCGTGGCCTGGCTGGATCCCTCTCTGTTCAGGGAAATTCTGAGGGGGATCCTCATGCTGTTAATTGAAGCTCGTTGTTACCACCTCGTGGATTTATGCAGCAATTGCCTGTTGCTAGGCTGCTCTGAAAAGTTAGTAGCTTTACTTTGCAGAATCCTCTTCATTTGTGCATTCAAAAAAGGCAGGCAATCTTTCTCTCTCCTTTTCTTTTGTACAAGCTTAGCTAATTTAGATGTTGTTTTTTTTTTTAAAATCTTTGAGTGATGTGTCAATGACTGTGCAACAGCACTGCTTCATTTTCAAGTTCTAACTTACCAACAATTTGCCTTCCCTTTTTCTTTTAAAATTAATTTTAAAATCATTTCCACAAATTGAATTTTTATTAACTCCTTGTTCATCTCATTTTTCAATGGAATGTTGGGAAGAAATAAAGATTTTTATTTCTTATTTAAAATGTCCAAATTGCTAATTTAATTGGGTAATTACCTGTTGCATTAGTGCCTTCATATTTGTTCCTTTATGTGGAATTTTTTTGCCTTTATTGGGCTCTCTTTTTTATTATTATGCCTGCTGATTTGGGCATAATTATGCATTTGCTAAGCATTACTGAAATCACAGTATTAGATAGAAATTCACAGATCTTCCTTACCATGACATGGGTTCCATGAAATACAGCTTTGTTTACAAGTAGAGCTATAAATGATCCCTACAGCAAGTTCATAATTTATAGTGAAGGGTGCTATGGAGAAACAACTATGTGCGCACATAATTGAAGATTTTACTGCAACACATATTAACTACTGGAACTGCATTGCTTACAAAAGCTAATTTTTGAGCACTTGCCTTTAATGCTGTCTTTGATGCATTTAATCTGACTTCTGGAAACAAGCTGCCTTGACTGAATGTGAAGAAGAAAAAGATCCATCCAAGACATTCACCTGTTCACGGAGGCACGTGGCCTATGGGTTTATGTTTAAGGAAGCTTTAGGGAACCAAACCCATGGTGTTATTATGGGGAATGCTGGGAATGTGCACAGCAGGAGAAGGTACCAGCTCTACTCAGTAATTCCAGAGTAGTCACAGTGAAAGTAAGCTCTTCTTTGACCCTCTCCCTCTCAGGCTGCAGTGAGGATCTCTTCCTGAACACCATCCAGCTCCGGCAGCAGCGCATAGGCATTGAGAAAGCTTTAGAAGAGGAGAAGAAAGCTGCTGCTGACCTCAAAAAGGAATATAATGCCTTGGCCATAAAGGTATTTTAGTGTTTTCTCAGAAAGCATCAGCATGTTCAATGTAGTGCTAGTGATTAGTGCTGGTCTAGGATTTAAAAACAGAACCCTAACCCTCCGAGAGGCCTCCATTTGGGAAGAGATATCTGTGGTAGCACAGAGGCAGGAGGCAGCTCGACATGGGTCACCTGAAAAGGGTAAATCAAGTTGGTCCAACCTTAGCTTTCCTGGGGCTGAATCCAGGCTTTAGGTCAGTTCCTTCCTAGCTGTCTAACCTCATGCAGCAGCAGGAACTGGATTCTCTGGTTCAGATGAAACACACGGTGTGGTCTGGCCATCCTCTGTGTGTGTGTACAGGAACAGAGATTGAAGAATACTTACCCTAACACAAATCCAGGTTAACATAAATGCATAAAAATTCTATTCTTCCAGCTATTTCTTTTGCTTTTAGTTATTTTCCGTTGCTCTTTGTCACAGGTAATAACTGAATAAACTTTTGGTACAAATTTTCCATTTTGCCTTTTTGAACTCCTGCATTCATTAAGAAATTTGATTTCTACTGATTAAAAAATATCTTATTTTGAAGAGTTATCTGGAAGAGAGAGGGTGCTACCGAAATAGCATTGTGCAAGTCTTGCGCTTTTTTTGTCTCAAAAATGTTCCATCACGCATGCTTAACATACCAATTTTTTTTTTAGTTTTTAAAGGCTTTCCTAAGTGCCAGCTGCCACATATTCACCCTGGGGCATGACATTTGAGTCTGAATTGTTTCTTTCTCATGCAGAATCAATAAGCATTTCCAGGCATAACACAATAAAAATTATCTTGCAGGCTCTGTACATGTACAAGTGTTTTAGATGCTAAACAAAACAGCTGTCTCTTGATACATACAGGGCAGCTCTAAGGAGACATTCGCAAGTGTACACGTGTGCAGAGGTATTCAGGTTAGAATTTTGCTTGAATATATGTAGATAATCCTTGGGTTTGCCTATGAAACTTGCCTATTATATGTAGTTTAAAAAAAGCACATTTTTATATACTTTTTCCCCTTTGGATCAGGAACTCTTACAGACCTTGTTGCCTTGTGTATTCTAAGTATCACAGGATTTTGTTTGTCCACAATTTGTCTTTCTGCAGGCAAAAGAAATAGAAACCAGTCTGGACAGAACAAACAGGGAACTGGAGGCCTTTCAGTGGGAAAAGCTGCACAAACTGAATGAGCTGGATGTAGTTGTGCCTTTGAGACTCCATCAGGTAATTCAAGATGCTGTGCATCCGCACGTGCAGAGTAGCCTGTGTACAACTAAACAACGGTGTTACTGTTCTTTGGGGCTCTTAGTTCCTGATTCACTATGGTCTCCTGGGAAGGAAGTGCCATTAACTGAACTTCATGCTGCTATTTCCTCTAGAATTCCCCTTTTTTTCCCTTCTCCTGTACTGACAGAAATGAGGTAAGGACAGGCAGGCTGGCCTATAGCTGAAATGTGCATAGTCTTCAAGTGCTGTATAGGTTTGGCATGGTATTCTCTTTCAGGTCCATACCTACTGATATTCTCCTGGGGGAAAAAAAAATGAAACACCTCCCCAGAAAAACAAATCAAAAAATCCCCAAAGAGTTTGAAATTAATGGGAATTCTGCCTAGTTCAATAATGCCAGATTGGGTACAATGCATTCATTCACACAATTCCCTGGCCTAAAAAAAGAGTTGTGCCCATGCCCACCTCACTCACTAACTCTATTGCTCACACATTTTATATAAAGAGACATCTCCATCGCCCTTAATAAAAAAAGCCAGCCTTGCTTATTTCTGGCTGCTTTTGCAGGTGCAGTGCTTGGTTGATGGGGAGATGCCCCGTGACTTTTCCCAGGCTTTAGTATTTACCAATCAGTCCTTGCAGTACCTGCAAAAGAGAATTGTGGACCTACGTAATGAAAAGATAATGCAAAGAGAGATCCATAAGAAGGCCAAGGAGCAACATAAGCAGCTTCTCCAGGACAAAAAGGAGATGGAGATAGAGATTCAAGGTGAGTAACAAAGACTCTGAACAATACAGCATTGCTAATGTTCCTTCTGTCCCTCTCACTGGCTGTGGGTAACTCACCGCATCTGGCTCTATACTTGCACGGATGTCACAGAGGGCAATTGCAGAAAATAGAACAGATCAAGTAGACTGTTTTGATGGAGTAGTGGTTCTCCAGCATTGCAGAGTCATCAGGCTGTGCGAATTTGGGAGCTTAGTATAAGTAGAGCTGACTAGGATGAGACACTGGAAGTCCGGACACATGTTTGCTATTTCTGCTTGTAAACCAGAACTCCTAGGATAAAAGTAGTTTCTCCAAAGATACATAAGCTTTTTCTGGTAATTTCCTCCCCTTTGGAACATCTGAAGAAGGAAACAAGGCCTATTCAAAACAGTTTCCCAAGAGGCAAACCCAAAGTTGTGTCTAGCACCACCAGACCTGCAAAGGCCCTATACAGCCTGTGGTGTGAGAGTGGTTTACTAGGACCGGCTTAGTGACCACACAGGCATCATCAAGGGCAAGGACAAATGGCATGACTCAGCTGTGAGCTCTATGTGGTTTTGTGTGAATTATTTATTGCAGAGCAAATACCAAAGGGCTCAGACAAAAAGCTGAGATAAGGCAGAAATTCTTATAAACCAATGAATGACAGTGCTGCCATTTGTGCCAATGTCCCTCTGTTAGGACTGGAGGAGAGGTGCAATAATCTGATGATGGAGAAGTTTGGTCGGCTGGTTGATTTTGAAGCAGTTCAAGTACACTCTGTTAATATACCTATGGAGCAGATGAAAGTGAGAATAATGGAGAAAGAGTATGAGCATTTCGTGGAGCTCAAAGAATGGGAGGTAAGCAGCAGGAAGAGGAGGAAGACACGTGTTGTGATGATCTGTTAAGGCTTTGTTTTCCTGGGGACTGAAAAGTTACACTAAAATCTTTTGTCAACTTGCTCATATTTGATTTTTTTTCACTTGTCCTTAATAGACCATAGTGTTCAACTCCAATTTCCCATCATCATTGCTACCTCTGCTCCAGTTGCTGGTGCACATCCTATTTTTCATGGAGGTAGTCGATCTCTCTGTTTTGCTTTCCTCAAACACATTGTCCTACTTCATTCCCTACATGAAGCTCTTGCAGAGTGCTTTTCTCTGGTTCCCAGGTGGCATTCAGCACCTCCTGCCTTCTCTTAGTGCCTTTGGTGAGAGACTTTGAGTACAGGACAGGCTCTGGCTCATGCCTGGGGTGCCAATCTGTGCAGTCTGAAAAGTTCATGTCTTCTTTTTGTGGTAGCTGCTGTGGTGCAAGCAGGCAACACACTTATGCTGCCTTTACAGAAGGGCACAGGAGGGTACAGAAATACTGTGTACCTAATAGCTTTCTTTTTCTCACACTTTTGCCTAACTGCTTTACTTAGGCATTTGTATTTAGATATATTAAAAACAAAAAGATGACACTGCACTAAAGGTACTGTGCATCAGATCCTGCCAGGTGGTGTGGCAGGATCAGTCTGTTGTTTACCTATGACATTTACATTGTCCCTTCCCCACTGCACACTTTTTGTCCTCTCTCATCCCAGATCAACTTTTTACATCTTTCTAGGAAAGAATTGTAGTCCTGCAGCATCAGCTAACGAAGCTGACAAGGGAAAACACCAGCAAGCTGCACCAGCTGAACAGGTTTTGCCATGAAAAGCATCAGCTTGAAACTGAGCTGGAATCACTGACAACTGGTCAGGTGAGCCTTGTAGCCACTGCAGTGCTTGCAGGTTTGGGACTGTTCAGAAATGGGGAAGTGATCATCTGGCCCTCCCCAGCTCCCTGGTCTCACATCCTGCTCTGCAGTCAGCAGTTTGGGCTAGGAGTGGGGCAGGCTGAATGGCTGCTCCATACCTTACCTTCTCTGCAATTTCTTACTTTGCTGCTTTCTAAGACTGAAACAAACTAATTTCTCATTAAAATATGTCTTGAAGGAATTAAAAGAATATTCCTTTGTTACATGGAAACAGTCATATTACAATCATGTAACAGTATTACAATGAGAAGTGGATTTATTGCTCTGTACCAGGGAGTAAGTGTAAGTTAGTAAACCTTCAGTCTTTCACATAGTTCTGACTAAGGTGGGGAAAAGTTATGGGTATGTCCTGGTTCTTGGCAAGCTTCACTTTCCCTATTTGAAATAAATTTCCACTGTTCATTCTCCATGTTTTCTAGGAGCCATTTTTTTCCTCTCCATTTTTTTTTTTTTTAATCTACAGGGCGGAGAATTTGAGGGCACCCGAAGTGCTGACATCAAAGAGACAGCCCGGCTGGAGTCACGGCTCATGCACATGACTTGTGAGGTGGCCCTTCTGAGAGAGGAAATCAGCCAGGGCAGAGTAGATGAGATGTAAAAGAACTTGCTTTACTTAGCAGAAAAAGTGGGTGCCTCTTTCTACAAGCTTTAGCACAAGACTCTGAGATTCAAACTCCCTGTTCAGAAATAGTAACTAACAATCCAAGTCACCCTTAAAATTAACTGTGGCGGCAGTCATGCCTGGAAGTGCAAAATTAATTGTTTTGGCTATCCAGGGGTTTAGTTGTAAAGAGTTTTATGTGTTTTTTCTATCAAAATATGACTGTAACAATATATTTGGAATAAAAAATAGCAAATAAAACTACTAAATACTGTTATCAGTTCATTGCAGAGGGTTGCACTGGACAAGGTGCGCTGTGTGTGTCCATGTGTGCGGATTATGTCTGTGTCTATCTTCAAACAAGTGGCTGTGGGAAGCTGATTTGAAGTTTCCTTGGGGCAAATATTTATTCTCAAAAATGGTAAAAGAAGTCTGCCTCAAGCAAGCATTTGTTACTGTTGAGCAGCTAACTGAGCTAGTTAGAGTCCAGGGACACACTACTGGCCAGGAGAAAGCAAAGGGGCCTTTCTCCTCAGGGAAAGACATGGCATTTACTGGCAGGAGGAGGGTGTAACAAGGGAAAGTCAGCCCGTAATTCCACTGGCTTGCAGCTGCCTGATCTGTCAGAGTGCCAAGCTCTGTGTGTATTGCTCTTTTTTGCCTCTCATTTGGTGTGGTGGCAGTATGTGATCATTTACAGCACTTACCCTGCCTGATTGTGAAACTTTCCTTCATCTCCAGGCTGGAGGGGTTGTGTTCTTCCCATGCAAGGCTCCTGAAATGCTAATTTTTAATTGAATAAATTAAAAAACCTCCAGCTGCTCTCGCTATTCCTCCCCATTTCCCACCTCTTGCCACAGGTCTTTGTGTCTCTGTCTGGTGTACACTCAGCAGGCCTCCAGCCATATCCCAGCCAGGCACAAGAGCTTCCTGCTGGCCCCAGCACAAGTGTGTGAATGGTGCTTATGCAGCCTACCCTTACAGGGGGTCCCTGCTGAGGAATACACCTGGTGCTGGGAGCTCTTGTGCAGCTGCAGGTTGTGCCCTGGCAGGTAGGAAATGGCTGGAGCCCCAGGCGAGGGGCTGCCTGGCACCAATCCCTTGCCTAACAAAGGGCAAGGACATACGGTGCCAGCTGGGTAGCCACATACCTAGAGACTCAGCTGGAGACAGGGAACAAGACCCCAGACTCAGCATCGCCAGTGTCTATTTGGAAAACTCCGACTGCAGGAAAATGTCACCTTTCCCCAGATGTCCTGCTAGCTGTATGTCTGCAAGTGAAAAAGAAAAGGCTCATTCTGTGTGAGGAATCAGCTTAGAGCCAGGCACAGCAAAGACTAAAGCCTTTATTTTAGATGTTAAAGCGTGGATTTGTCTTTACAGATAGGCAGCTGCAGATGGCGTGTATGTGAAAGGTTGTTTAAGTTGATTAGGCAGAGTGCATAACTCCAGTCCATTCACAGGAGCATGTTCCTGGAACAAACTTTTCCTGTGGGGGAAAGGAAAAGACCTTTTGGGCAGCATTATTTGTTGTGAAACCCTCGCTGCAAGATGGTGCTGGCAGCTCTGTTTGGACCCATGTCCTGCAGTGTCCCTTGTCCAGCTGTTTCCATTGTATGCTCTGATGGTGCGACTGAGAGCTGCTGCCTTGTTTCCTGGGTCCTCCTGTGACCTTGCTGAGGATGCCTTCTGTCTCCATAGCATTATAAAAGGCACATATACATCTATATACAAGTGCATAAATATATAAATAGGGGTGTTATACAAAAATAAATACCCTTTCTCTTTTTCTCTTTAGAATAAGTCTTTTGCAAAAGGCAGCTTGGTCCCTAGCTGGTGGGAGGATGAGTCTCTAAGGGTCTCAGTGGTGGAGGGCTGCTGTTCAGATGTCTTGGTAGGTCCTGACCCAAAGATGTGATCACCGGATTCTGGGCATGGAGATCTCCTCTGGACTGGCAGCAGTCTAGTCTTTCTACCTCTTCAACTGGCACTAGCCCTAAGCAGCAAGGGCTTCCTGAGGGGGAAAGGAGCAAGAAATTATTACAATGGACACTGGAAAGAGAGATGCAGTGGGAGGTTTCAAGTCAACAGTTCACTTTATGAGGAGGGGAACTCTGATCAAAGAGGAAGATCTGCATTCTGAAAGTCTGTGTGGGAATTCGATGCCATGATCACACAAAACAAGTCTGATCTGCACTACAGGGGTGGATCAATGGATTAGGTCCTAGGGAGATGGATTCATATCACTTGAATACAAGCCATCAGAAAGGCTCTACATTGAGATTTCCCCTCAACAGCAGCCTAAAATGATGAGATGAAGGAGGCATGGAGTTTCCCAAACCACTGACCTTGGTGGAAGAGGGTATCCCGTCGAGCATCCAGGCTAGGCCCTCCCACTTTGCTTCCTATCACTGGATGGTGGAGGCCAACAAAGTGCTCTTGAAGGTGAGGACAATCATCTTGTGGCTGAAGAAGCTGGTGAGTGGAGTCATCTGGGAGACTGTAGAGGAAAGAGTTGTCTTCTGTTCTGGAGCTGGGCAATCTGGGGAAGCGGGCAAAGAGGTTTAGTGCTGTTTTTTACAGATCTTTCCTCCTTGAAAGATCTAACTCATGTGTCAGCCAGTTCATCAATGCTGTGACATAGAACATTCCTAAATGAAGGGAAGAGCAGAATTTGGGATGTACCAGTGGTATTGGAATGAGGTGATGTGAGACTTGGTATCCATGACCCAACAGCTGGTGAATGCCACAGGAGCTGAGAGGAATAGTGTCTCACAGGGAGCACGGTAATGAAGGATGTATGAACAGTGAGACACAAAGCACTCATTTTGTGTGAGGGCAGATTCTGGGGTAGCTGTTTATCAGCATCAATCACAGATGTTTGCTTCTCTCATCCTGCTTTTCAGTCTCCCACTTAGAAACAGGAGGAGGAAAAGGGGACAGAGGGGAGTAGGTCTTGGCCACCTCTACAATTAAATTATTCCTTCCTGAAATCCTAAGAGTTGTGTGAAGAGAATTTAGACCAAGGTGTCCTAGTGCTGGAGCATGGATTTGTTTCTCAAGAGCTGGGACAGATAGGAGTGTATTGATGGCAGGCCTCTGTGAGGATGTAGTCTTATGGGTCCCCCAGTAGATTGTTCTACCCTCTCTCTACACAGGCCAGGACTCACCTGGAGGGCTGGTAGTCTTGCTGGGCACTCCTATTCTGCAGCACTCCTGCCTGCAGCAAGGCATTGGTCTCCTCGTGTGACTGGAAGGAGAGAAGGATTCTTAGCAGAGCACTGGCACACAGCAGCATTAAGAGGCACGTGCTGATCTGTGAGTCAGAGCCCTGGGGCAGACCGCTGAAGCTCTTACAGCAGAAGGCAGAAAAAGCTGAAACTGTTTCTTTTGCTACTGAGGGCAGTGAAACTGAGCACTGAAAAACTCACTTGACACTTACTGCTGAATGAGTGGGGGATAAGCAATTTATCGTCTCAGCTCTGGCACTGCCTCTTACCCTTTTACAGACAGAGTCCTCAGCACTGTCAGTCCCTGTGAGCTTTGCTCAGTGGACAGGAACTACTCCCATAAGAGTTGCCTTTTCTCACTGCCTCCTCCTGCCTTAAGAGGCACCTGGCCCAAGAAACAACCCCTTCATCTGTGTTTTGGAGTCCTTCCTGTTCCCCCCATGTCTCAGACTTCACTACAAAGGAGAAATCTCTTTTGGGAAGCCAGCCTTGCCACTTCTACATGCTGCAAAGTGTGCCAGCCACACCTGGAAAAGCCCTCTTACTGCAAGTGTGGCCTCCAGCTCATGACAAACCAGCTCTTGATTCCAGGTGTGGACTCACCTGTGGCATTTCATCAGGGCTGTAATCTCGGGGCTTGGTGCTTGCGTACCCCACTCCTGCAGAGGTGCAGATGCCATTCAGATGTGCCCTGCTGGCATAGGGCTGCCCATTGGCAAAGGGATGTCCATTGGTACGAGGAGCAGAGATGCCTCTCAGAGGCACCATGGTGTACTGGCAGGATGACACCAGCAGCCCAGCTCCCGGGAAGCCCATGTCAATGGTTTGCTCTGCAGAGGGAAGGAAAAGAAAGTCTGAAGCAAAAATTCGAGGTAAAGTCAAGCTTGTTGAAGCTCAGCGTGTATAGGGTTAGGCTGTCCTATGAGGCAGCTATTTTGGCATCCAAAGCACTCTTGGAGTTAAATGGTGAAAAGGAGCCCTTCCCCCTAGTCTCAGAGGTTCCTTTGCAACAAGGCAAACAGGATGAGGAACAAACAGTGGCCTTTGTCTTTATGGGTTCCACAGGACATCTGAGACTTGCCCTCTGTCCATCCCTTCCCTGCTTCCCAGAACTCCCTCACATTTTGGGTATTTGATGCAACTACACCCCGGGTCAGATTTAATCCACAGGCAAACCATATCAGCCCCCAAGAAACAACCCTTACTCTGCTTGGACCAAGCTCTCCAAAGGCAAAAGGGGATGAAAGCCACAATGAGAAGGACAATGGATCCCAGCACAACGCCTACAATCAAGTACGGCAAGTCGCTGGAACGGGCCACCATGGCTCCTGTCCCCAGGCCACTGTGCCCACCACTGAGTGGGGGACGCTGCTGAGGGGGCACTGGGGAGGGTGGAAGGCGACCTGGCAGTCCAGGAGACTTCCGAGCTGTGGAAGGAAGAGAGAATGTTAGAGCCACGGCAGATAGCACAGCAGTCCAGGGATGTTAATGCTGCTGTGGAGCAGCCAGACTTCTATGGTGGCTTTAAAGTAGCACTGCTGGATGACAGAAATCCTAGGCTGATGCATATGGCAGTACAGACTAGGCCTCTGTGCTTGGCTCACGGCTCTGCCAGATCTGCTTGTGGACTGCTCGAGCAAAAGCAAATGCAAAATAGCTTCTCCAAAGCACACACTTGGACTTAATGCTGTTCCTGTCATGAAAGTGAAGACAATATGGGGCCTGCTTCTAGTGCAACATGGAGCTCAGCACAGCAAGGGAAAGTGAGTCCTTCTGCTTCCAGTCACCACCCATGTGATAGGCAAACAAAAGGTAACTGCTGCTCTGAGGGACAGCAATGGACTCTGCCCAAGGGGTGAGCACAGACTGGGCACACTGATCAACAGCATGGACAACCCTGTGTCTCTCTTCTCTCCAGTGCTGCCTCCACCACTTCACTGGAGCTTGGGTAATGTACTGTCATGCAGGGATGGTTCCTGCCCTGCTGTGTTCTGACAGCTGCAGGCAGGGAAGGCAGCAGCTGTGCTCCCAGAGCTGCCCTGGGAATCCACTTACCTTTGGTTTCACAGATCATCACATTGCTGAACTCACTTTCACCTCCCTCATTGAAGCACTGCATCTTAATGTCATACGAGGTCTCTGGCTGCAGGTGGCTGATGGAGTGCCAGTACCGATCTCCTGAAGAGGAAAAAAGCACATGGAGCTCTTAACTTCCTCAGGGAACAGGCAGTTGGCCCAGCTCTGCAGCAGTGCCTGGTAAAGCAGCCTGGACAGCTGCTGCCTTTTGTGCACAGGGCTCTTTTTGGCTGTGCTGTCTTCCAGCAGGGACCAGTGGTGGGCCCACTCTCTCTATTTCTCCTACCTTCCACCACGTCCTTCTTGTAGTCACTGTCATTGTCACTGTCAGTGGGGCGGTAGTAGATGTAAAATCCATGGATGGGAGTGTTGTTGTTGCTGGCTGGGATGTACTGCAGAGAATGGGAGGGAGAGCAGAAATTAGCAGAGATGTCCATGCTTGTATTGTACTAGGTGAGGAGCAGCTGGGATAAATGGGATGGGACGGAAGGAAGATAACTTAGCAGAGGGACTTTCCTTGTGTTGCCATTGGTTTGCACAATGAGGGCTTCCCTACAAAAGCTCAGTGCTACTTGCTACTGTCAAGCTTTGCTTCTCTCAGGTAACAGACAAGCTATGAATCTGGGTTTGTCACTCCAGGCAACCAGTGCTCTGCTCCCTCTCAGCAGCCCCAGACAGTGATTCAAGAGAAAAAAATTCCTGAACAACAGTGACTCAGCTGGGCATGAGGAAGCACACCATCATCTTGACTTCAGTAGGCTCGTGGCTTCCAGACAAACTGGGTCTAGCCATGAACTGGTCACTGCAGGAGCTTTGTTTTTCTGAAGACAGCTCTCTTCCTCCCCCACACCCAGGGCAGTACTGTCCCAGCTCCGTGTGCTCTTGCTGTCTTTCACCCAGTGCTTTATCAGCTACTGTTTGAGTTTAAATGAACAGCAGTGCCCATCCTGCCTTGTGGCAATTTCTGGCTAGAAGCAGCTAGGAGAGGAGAGCAGTGCATCCCCCTGAATAAGCTCTAAGCTGTTGAAAACACTCAGATACGGTCTTGTTATCCAAAAGATCCTACCCACTCCTAAAAATCCTCTGCAGTGGTCTGCTGTAAATGATTATCAACATTTAGGATTGTTACCCAGCAAATGAGAGTGAAGGACATATCTGCTGGAGCATACTAGGAGAGAAGAGGTGCTAATGGAGCAAGCAGCCACCCCATGCATTGTTCAACTGTGCTTATTGAACAAAATGTTCAAGACCCCACAGTTATCCATTGAAATCTTCCTGTATACAACGTGGATTCAGATGGAAAGGGTTTCCTAGGCTCTGTGACTTCCTGGCCTTTTATATGTCCCAAGGCCAGTCCTTTGGCGGATACAGCTATTGGATCCCAGATCCATTTGTGCTGGTGACAAGCTCCAGCGTGGTAACCTGGAGGATGTGTAAGCTGGGCAAGGAGCACCCACACACCTGGTTCTTGCCCCTGCAGCGCTCTCCACCCCCAGGAGCCTTACCATCCACTTGAGCATGATGGTGGTCTCGTTGATGGCGTCCGTGAAGGTGATGTAGGGCCCGGCCACGGGGCGCTCGTAGACGCGGTTACTGTACCCGGACACCACGTACGGCCGAGACGCTGCGCTGGGCTCGCTCTCTCCCAGGATGTTCAGCGCCCGGACACGGAATTTATAGGATGTGCCTATGGGGAAAATAGGAAATGAAACGGTTGCAGGGACTGGAGTTTTCCAAGATTTCTACTGTCAGTATGGCCCTGACTGTGAAGAGAGGCTACATCTCCAGAAAGCAGAGAGCCTACAGCAAGTTTGCTGTGGAAGTACAAACACTGAATGGCCACATTTCAGCCATGTTCTTGATGGAGCCTGCTTTTATTTATCTTCCCCAATTCCTGTCTGGATGGTCCAAAGGTCAGATAGTAGTTTTGGAAGGTGTGCAGGGGGTTAAGAAATGCCTGATAGGATATCCTGGCCTGAAAGCGGGTATGGAAATGTCTTCTTCCTCTACTCCATGGGAATTAAGTACATAAACATCAGTTCAAAACACAAACCCTACGTAATTTTTACTCAAACTTCATTTTACTGATCTTTAGTTTGGGGTAGTTATGTTCCCGTTTTAAGCTGTTCAGCTCCATGATGAAATCTTTTCTCATGTGAAGTGCAACGGAATTTGTGCACCCATCTGTCTTGCCTGTGACCAAGGAAAGTTCTGTCCTGCTTGTAAAAGGCAAAAGCAAATACCTTTAGTAACTGTATCCTGTAATACAGAAAAATATGCCTAAGCCTCCCTGAGGGAGGTCAAACCTGTGCTGGTCTCTGCAGCTGGAGAAATTGGAGAAGCATCTGCAGCTTTTTCCCCACGCACCTAGGGCAGGAGTCAGGGAACCTTTGTTTTGCTCACACATGCCAGGGCTGAGCAGGACGTGACAGATCGTTAACCATCCTACAGGGACCCTGCAGCCTTCCTACAGACCTCCAGGAAGCAGGGAGGAGAGCACCTGCCTACCTTTCTCCAGGCCTGGGATTTCCACAGAGAGGCGAGAGGGAGGAATGTCACTGGTGGCCAGGACCCAGTCTCCCAACTTTTTCAATTTCTTATACTCCACGCGGAAAGACTGGATGGGGAACCCGCCATTCCCACGGGGGATCCAGGTCACGTACACAGATGTCTCTGAGGCCATGGAGATGGTTGGACGGTCCGGTGCCTCTGGAGCTGCAAGGGACCCAGGAGGACATCAGGACGTGAAACATACTCTTCTCACCCTGTCTGGAGGATCCTATGGCTCAGTGGTATGCAGGTGAAGGACTACCTACACTGCACCCAGCCACATGCTCTGTAACTCCTGAATGCTCTTCATTAGAGCTGGCACCCCCAAACCCTCAGGCCTTTCAGTTTGTGCCCACAAGCACCTTTTACTCCTGCTTACATCTTGCTCCTTTTCCACTCCCGGCTCAAGTGGGATGACACAAAGTTTGAGGTGTGATCACCCATCATGGGAGGGAAAGCAGTGTGAGGGGTGGATGTAGGGGTGGAGACAGAGCAAAAAGCCTGGATGATGTGGAAGCAGTGAGCAGGGGGAGACTGATGCAGGGACAACCAAGTGTAGGAGATAGAAACAGAAGAGATTGAGTAGGAGCAGCTGAGAAGGAAATAAGGAAAAGTTCTGAACTGTGGAAATGCAATTTGACAGGAAAACAATCAAAAGATGGGAGGAAAATAGATGAATGGAGCTATGGATATGAAAATAAAGACAACAAATGAATGAGTATGGGGGAGATTGAAGGATGGGACCTCACAGGATTAGGACTGAAGGAGAGAATGTCACAGAAATGATAAAGGCAATAGTCATGACAGAGACAAGGTGGGAAACAACAAATTAGATTGATCAGTAAGGATCTGATGTTTCTCCAGTGCAGCAAGATACCCAAATGGAGCACTCTCTGCACCTGTAGAATGGGAACCAATTGCCCCTAGCCAGGGCTTGGCTGAGAGAGGAGGATGCCAGATCATGCAGGACGGAACTTGGTCCCTGTTCCTCCCTCACACTCCATCAGCACCCACTGCTGCAGTGCAGTTTGTTGCTCCTGTGCCTCACATATTCACAGATTCCAAGACAGGGCTTTCTAAACCCTCTGTGTGGAACTCAGAAAAAGGCAGAGAGTTGCTGAGACGTCCTCACATTAAAGGTGGGGCCAGGCAGTGGGATTTGCCTGCTCTCCAGGACTCGCTGTCTGCCAAGGCCAGTAGCAGGAGTGTCCAAGAAGGACCTCTCCTTGTCAGAAGCTAGAAGCCACCCATCCAGCACTGCACTCTTGATTTACCCAGCGGAGACTTCAACCCCAGCATGCCTGGCCACTGCCACCACCCACAAGAGACCCAGCACCCTTCACCCTCCCCAGTGCCAGTTCAGGGAGGGCCTTACGGGACAGGCGGCTGTTGTCGGCCTGGTTACTGCTCTGCGTGCTCGTGCCTGGGTCATCCCTCTGGATCTGCTGCTCTTTGCTGGCAACAATCTCTGGTTTTGGGCGCCGGCCTGTGCAGAAGGGAGAGGTGGCATCAGTAACAGAGAGATGCACTCAGAATTAACTTTTGCTGCGATGAGGAAACCAAATATTCCCAGACAGGATGTGGAGGTAAGTACGTCCTAGACTCTAACAGCCCTAGGGGCTCAAAGCACTCAGCCTGTTGGCAGGAACGAAAGCTAAAGGGGCAGATTTGTTAATAATCCCCCTCAAATTTAATTTTCTACAACTTTTAATTGGCTTTCTTGAAATGTTGCTAGATTTCTGTCTCCAGGCAGAGGATGGATTAAACAATCTCTTGACATTTATGCAAGACACATTTTGACAGTTCTGCAGGTGTTCAACTGAGACCCCAAGGAAAGAAGAGACTTATTCCAACTCACACAGAGGATGGGCTGGAATTTTCCCCATCCTACCCCTTCACTTTCCCTTCTGACAGTTGCTCTAAGCTGAGGACAGATGGGTTTCCAGAGCAGAAACACTCCCATTGTCCAAAGGCTGGTGCTTTGTGCCTCAGGGCTGGGACAGGATGTTCCAGAGGGCCACTCCCCTGACTCAGAGTGAAAGGGAACCCAGGGAAGGTCTGTCCTTTACCGGTACGGAAGGTCACCATGGCTGTCTGTCCCTCGCCAGCACAGTTGTGAGCAGCCATCTCCACCTCGTAGAGGCTCCCAGGGTCCAGCCTGGTGAGGGTCAGGCGGTGCTGCGAGGCTGGGACATCCCTCACAGCCCAGCTGTCCGAGGCGTTGGTGACCTGCTGAGAGACCAATGCAGGTGTTGCAGAGCTTGGGGCAGGCTGGGCTTCTTGTGGGCACTGAGCTCAGAAACTTTATTAGTAAGTTGTATACCAACCACATTTACCTTCTTGTCCTTCTTGGCAAAGGAAGGAGATGTTTCCAGCCTGATTTTACAAAGCAATTCAGGTATAAGCAGGACAACTCACCCAAGCCCCAGAGTGTTTTCTTGACCCCAAGGTTCATTCAGCCCTGTTCTATCCTCTAGTTCCCTTTGATACCACCACCACTCTATGTGTGTAAATCTCCAGAGCAGGAGTGGCCCCCAAAATGCAGCATTAGCCACAGGACTGAGCTGCTTTAGGAGCCAAATCTCTCCTGCAGCCCAGCTGCTGAGCTGCTCATTTAGATATTGGCCATTTCTGTGGGATGAGGTACCCAGGCACAACTTTGTTTTAATGAGTTTTATCAAGCCTCACCCCGGCACTTTGGGGCTGAAATGAAGAACCATAATACTAGGGCAAAGGTTTCTGCAGGGAAGAGACTGTGCATGGCCATAGCCCTCAGAAAAGCTTGGAAACATGGGGGGTTTTTTTTGTGATACCCTAGTGCCCCATGCAGAAGGGGAGGGAAGGTGGAACCTTCCTCCTTCTCCCCAGCTGCAAAGATAATATTTTTGCAGGCAAACAGGCAGGACACTGAAGTGACCCGGTGCCAAAAGGAGAATTAGTAATGCAGGCAACGCAACAGAACGGAAATGCCAAGACTCTGCTGTATCATTCATCTTCCCCAAGCGTTTGACACTGACTGATTAGTGCCTGCCTTGTTTTATTTTTATTCCTGAGCCTGCAAAAGTTGTGAGGCCAAGGAGGGGAGCCCTAAAAGCTGCTAATATCCAGGAAAGGGAAAGAGAAATTCTTAAGAAACAAAAATAAGGGCTGCATGGCATCTGACTGCTTGCAGGCTGCTGAGAGTTTGGGGCAGTGTAGGAACAGAGTAAAAAGAGACATTCACAGACATTTTCTAGAGAAGAAGCAGAACCTTGCCCAGTACAAATGTAGGTCTCCTGTCAGTAGATCTAACTTTCTTTACAGCTGTCTTCTACACAAAGAGCC
Source organism: Agelaius tricolor (assembly GCF_023055355.1). Lineage (NCBI taxonomy): Eukaryota > Metazoa > Chordata > Aves > Passeriformes > Icteridae > Agelaius > Agelaius tricolor. The sequence goes on from NW_027269269.1 coordinate 27,182,700, forward strand.
TTTTCTTTTGTTGCTAAATTGATTCCTTCCCTCTCCACACACATGCTTTTCCAGTCAGAAATGTCAAAACCAGATCATTATTTAACTTGATCCTAAGAATCTTGGATAGAAAGAGACTCTTTTAAAACACATTTAAGAGTTATTGGGACTAATTCCTTCCCACACAATCCTTAAGCATCCCAAGAAAGAGTCTCCAGCTGAGAATTTGGACTACACTGAAAACATATTACTGCAAACTGCAGTGACCCATGGTAACCTTCACTGCCCCATAGCCCCTTCCAGGTGAAGCGCTGAAAAACAAATCAAATATGGACAAACTCCAAGGCTGCAAGTTAAGATTGCAAGCAGAATTGGTAGTTACATGATACACCACTGGAGAATAAATCTCTCCTTGGCAGACAACCAGAGCCAATAGTCTGGGGATGCTTTTGGCAACTTTGTTTTTTATTTAAGCTTGCCCTATTGTGTTCCTGTGCCAGCATCTTCTCCCTTTGTTTTAAAGGGCTCTTTAAAGAGATGGTTAGCTGAAATCCTCATCTTAATTTTTTTTTAGAAAGAAATCAAGGATTGTAACAGTCTTCTATTACACTATATTTTCACAAAAGCACAAAATTCCAGGAAAATAGATACATATACTCACATGTACATGAAAACAGTGCCTTGCAGTGGGTGGGAATCCCAAACATGCAATCTGGCATGTTTTTGGAACTACTCAAACCCTCTGGGGTTTGAGGCAAAACCTGCCTCTCTACTGCAACTCCCTGCCTACCCAAAGGAAAGAAAAGCAGCAGACAAAAAAATTCAAGCCTCTTTTTCCCACTTATCCCCAGCAAAATGGAAAGAGATACTATAGAACTCAAAACCAGAATTTTTCCCTCAACAGTGCTTCACCATTTAAAGAAACTGCTGGGCTACAGCTGTGCCTGCCCTGTGCCTGCAGCGCCGTGAAGCATCCTAGAGGGAGGAGCCCATGGGCTCCAGCAGGACTTGGCTGTGCACCATGTGCTCACACTGTCCCACCTGCAAGCGATGTACACCACAGTGCACTGCCTTCCAGCTACAAGAATAAATCTGGGGGATAAGGACCTTCCCAGAGGATTTAGCACAGCTATGACAGTTCTCTGCTGGATCCTCACACTCACTGAGCATGGGCACTTCAGTGCTGCTGAGGAGGGCAGCCACATGCAGTGGAGAGGCTGCTGCTCTGTGTCCTGCAGCCCGTTCAAGGAGAGGTGCTCCAGTGGCTTGTGCCAAGACAAGTCATTGTGCAGAACAAATTATTGTGCAACCTGCCCTCAGGGCTTCCTACCTGTGCAAGCACACAACTAGGAATTGGGCATGGAAGCTACTGGTAAGTGTGTGCATGTGCCTTCTGCATACTTAGGCAGGCAGGCACTGCCACTGGGCTCTTCCTGGATAGCTCAGCAAACCTCCTGTCACAGCCTGTATCCATCACACCTCAACAGGCTGAGACCGCAGCTCAGGAGGTCCCACTAACCAGTGCCATCAGTGAGCAATGGGTGCCCCTGCCCATGAAGCATGAAACACGTGGGGAGGCCACCACCCCACCCATGGAATGGTGCAGAGGGAAGACAGGAGCAGGGCAAAACAGGGATACCTTGCGATGCTTCACCACGTAATAGAGGATCGGGGCTCTGCTGTCAGGCCGGCGTCTCCACACCAGGTCGTAGCTGTCTGTCTTGGATGTCCGTGGAGAACTGAGGATGATGGGGGCTTCGGCTGGAGTCACCAGCTCCTTGTTGGCTGCACACTGTGGAGATGCTGCTAGAGGGGTTGTCCCAGGCTTTGGCAGTCCAGCTATATCCAAGGGCAGCTTTAAGGCGCTGTCTCTGGAAGGTGGTGTTGGAGGTTGAGCTGAGTCCAGCTGGGCATCTCGCCCAGGGTTGAGTGGAGCTCCTGAAAGACAAGGTGTCACAGCAGAGTAAACACCTATCCCAGTCTGTGGTTAAGGCAGAGCTGTGAGCCCCTTGTGCGGTGCTGCCTGCTGTACCACTCAAAAAGGTATTGGCAACAATCCCTCCTTCCCCTGCTATAAACTATAGGGTTCTCTGTCTCTCTACAGTTCCTCTGGTAAGTTGAACTGTGTAAGTTCAACAGGGTCCAAGGAATCAGGTGGTACCTCTCCTACCCCAGGTGAATTCAGTTTTTAAGCTCTTGCTCAGTGCAAGTTCAGAGACAGAGCTAAGCCATGGGGTGAGGCACTACACCTAGATGTCTTGTGTCTCTTGTGTAGAGATCACCCAAATGTGCACTCATGACCCCACCCTTAGAAGCAAAACTGGTGTCACGTGTTCCCACAGGGAGATATGGAGACCTCAGGCAGAGAAGCGCTTGCAGCGCAGGTTAAATAGGAAGCAGGGGCAACACCTCAACTTCCTTCCCCTGCTTCCCCTGTCCTTGTCCTGTCTGTTAGGCTGTGACTGAATGGCCATGACTTTGGGGAGAGGGGCTTACCCGGGCCAGCTGTCCTCAGCTGCACCATGGCTTGGGCGCTGCCCACCTCATTCTCGGCCATGCACTGGTAGATGCCCTCGTCCTCGGGCCCCACGCTGAGCAGCCGCAGCGCCCGGCGCGACAGCCGCAGCCGGTGGCTGCCCGAAAGAGGCACTGCGTTGCGCAGCCACATCACCGAGGGCTGCGGGTTCCCTCGCACCTTGCACGTGAACTTGGCACTCTGGCCCCAGGGAATGATCTGCTGGGATAGCTCCATGGTGACCTCTGGGGGTTCTGTGTGAGGAACAGACACAGACTGTTGAGCACCACTTGGCTGGGAGCATGGCACGGTCATGGCTTTGCACTTTCCTCTCTGGCAGGGATGAGAGCAGAGTGATGGATCATTTCCTACCCTAAAGTCCCACTACTCCCTTTGTGGGGGCCCACATGGGTCTGCTTCAATGCCCCTCCCCTTCAGCATCCACATAAGCTGCAAAGGGAGGTAGCCCAAGGCCATCTGCCCTCTCACATGACATCAGACATCTACAAGTCCCATTTTTCTGAGCTGAAATGCTACTCTGCAAAGACTGTGCTTGTGCCACAACACCACAATGGCGGCACCTGATGAAATGCAATCTGTGAAACATAGGCTTAATCTCCCTAAAAATTGTGAGACTGGGAAGTTATGTATGGTAGAAATATCTGAGGTGTAGTATCCCTTACATTTTCCACTCCATATAGAGCTTCCCTACAACAGAACAAAAAACAGAACAAAACAAAGACACTCCAGTGTCTTCCTTATGCCAATGTCAAGTATGTCTAAAAAGCAACCAGGCTTCCACTAGAAAGTATTAGAACAAAAGCAGTGCCACAAATGACAGGATAAGAGCTTCTGCAGAGGAAAGGAGAATCCATCATCTTCAGCCCATGGTGGGAGCCAAGAAGGAGGAACTACAGCCCTGAAGAAAGAATTAGTCTGGTGTCCTGGAAACTGGAACCACAAGCAGGGGTTTGCATTACATTGTGGTTTGTCCAGGGAGAGGAAGAGTGCTTCAGAGCTAGTATCTTCCCCTAAAAGAAGATGAGACATCCAAGTCCTTCCTGAAACGACAGCTCCAGCAGCACTCACCAAACACCTGCACGTTGTAGAAGATGAACGCGGCCCCAGCCTCCCCAACGCCATTGTCAGCTGTGCAGCTGTAGGTGCCCGAGTCCTCCTCGCTCGTGGGGTCGATCAGGAGGTTGCTGAGCAGGAAGCGCGTCTTGTTGTAAGCGGAGACGCCGGAGCCATCCTTGGCCCAGGTGACCCGCGGTGGGGGGATCCCGCTGGCCACACACTCCAGAATCAGGCTCTGGCCCTTGGTGACAATGATGGTCTGAGCCTCAGGAGGGTAAATTATCCGTGCCGCTTCCGCTGTGGAACCTGGGGAGGAGAGATGGAGGAAGGAGGTGCATGGGAAAGAAGGTGGATGGTGGGAGAGCACCCTGTGCAGTGGGTTAAGTAGGGATAATGGTAGGGCGCACTGTTTTCCTCTGCTGGGATGGTAAATGGCAATGCAGGACCAGAGGGACATTCTGTAAGGGTTCTCTGCACACACCAAAGCCACCTTGCCAAAGGGCTAAGGGCCTTTGCCCGCCCACCACCAAGAACAAATCCTAAGGAAGCATGGCAACTCCAGGGCTGCATACACATACTCCAGGAGCAGACCTTGGGGCCTTCTGCTGCTGGAAAGGAGTTTTCTCAGCAACTGATAATGGTTCAGCTGTACCAGATAGCACTGATCAGTGCCCCCAGAGCTGGAGATGTGCGGTGAAGGGAGAATGGCTTACGTCTCACACGGAGCCTCTCACTGGAGACTGAAGTTTTCACTTCCTGTGTCACGGGGTTGTAGGCAGCACATTTATAAGTCCCCTCATCCTCCTGGCTGGCATTAACGATCTGAAGGTTTCCAGATGGCATAATAAGATAATTGTCTGTAGAGAGAAGAGAAAGTGGCACATGATCACAAGATATACTCCTGTCCAACCTCCATGGAACTCCTGTCCATGGAACACATGCAGTGTCCTGAAGAAAAGGTGGACAAGGGGGAAAGAAAAAACCATGACGTCCCAGGCAGCATGGACATCAGGGAGACCATGCCAGGGACCCTGAAGTAACTTGTGTTCAGACAGGTGGCAAAGGGACAAGGAGGCAGCAGGTAGAGATAGCTACTGCTGGTAAGGAAGGGTGAAACTGAGGGTCCTGTGGCGGAACCTGTTGGGACAGACCCCTGTGCACTCACCTCGGGAGGCCTCCAGCCACTCCTGCTTCACACTGTAGCGGACCTGAGCCTTGGGGTGACTTTCGGGCAGGTCACAGGCAATCACGGCTGTGTTCCCTTCATCCACCTCGATCACATGCTGGCCATCAAACTTGAAATCTTTGAGATCTGCAAAGAGAGCAGAAGACAAGGCATCTCAGTTGCTGGCTAAACATCTCAGCTATCAGCTCATGCTCTCCCATGAACTCGGGTCTGTTTCCTTGTGGTGCCAGCAGAGGACTGCTGTGACCCCAGCAGCTAGGGAAACTGGCTTCCTTTCACGATTCCCCCTCCCCGACCCCCCTTTTTCCTACAAAATGAGTAACTTAAAACACAGCTTCTGGAGAAACCGCCTGCTCCAGGGCTGGGAAACTGGGGGTGAAAAATCCTGGCCTGAGAGTAAAAAATAAGCCAACTTACTGCAGCACGGAAGGGCAGCCAAAAATGCTCCTTCTGCCGCCTGCTATTTCACACATGGCTGCTGTCCTGCTACTGAGAAGCTGACTTTGTAGTCATAACTCAGGAAGCCCAGCCTGCTTCAAGGGTATACAGATGCCCGGTGGGAGGAAGTGTGTGATGCTTCCTGAGCTCCTCCCACACCTGAGAAATCAGCATCTCTGCTCCAGGCACTCTTGCTCCAATCAAATATCTTGCAGCTGGAAGTTGGTTAACCACACGTGTGCCCAAGCTCCAGTTAAAAGAACAGGGACTTGCAAGGAAAACCAGCTCCTCCTCTACATGGCACAGCTGCTCCTTCCCTAAAGCAGCTGTGAAAACCCTGTCCCACCACATCCCTCTGCCCATGCTGTGATGGGAGTTCCCACCCTGGCTGGGCTGATGTGGGGAGCAGGACTGGAAGCACAGGAACTAAGAAGAAGGGGTACCTAACTTTTTGTTTTCTTTTCCCTGTTTTTTTAAAGCAGGAGGAGAGGACTGCAGCAAAACCCCACAGATCTGGAAGGGCAGGGAGCATACCAACCTGGCCCCATCAAACTTTTCAGAGAGAAAACTGGTTTCCATTCTCTCTGGGCATGATGGCAAATCTTGCCGATGCACTTCAAGCTTGAAGTTTGTCTCAGACACCTATGCTGTGAGGGAGGAGGTTTTGTGCCAGGAAAAAAGTCCCTCGTGTGCATTTTTACAATGCTGTACACCAGCCCAGGTGTTTTCACCCCTAGTGAAAATGGCACATCCCGCAGTTGGTTGTTGTCACAGGTGACAGGTTACACTGTCATATCAAGGCTCAGGTTGGTGCCTCTTCCCAGGATCAAGGGCTAACAGATCTCCTGAATGGCATGCCACTAATTCTGGATCAGACCACACTTCCTTTGCAAAACCCCACTCTAATGCAGTGTGCTGCATTTTGCAGCCACGGCACAGCCATGTGCTGTCAACAGCTCCCTCAGCCCCAGAAACCCATCCCAGGACGTGGCACCCGTGACCTCGGGCAGTTTGGGGGCCAGGGGAGCAGCAGGAGGGCTGGCGGCGGGCGGGCGGCAGGCAGCCTCCCTTGGCAGCCCCAGCCAGCAGAAAAATGTGTTCTCTGGGAAATGCAGCAGCGCTCCAAGGGCAAAAGACAACTCTGGCTCCAAGCTTCTCCCACCCACAGTCATGGAAAAGTGACATGAAATTTCTCAAGTAGATTTTCTGATTAAACCAAGACCCTTTATGGAGTTTAAATAAAAACCAGCTCTCTTGGCAAGGCATCGAGAAAGCCTCCCCGAGCGCGGTGCGGAGGGGTTGTCGGGCAGCTGCTGGGGGAGCCAGTGGTCCCGGGCCCAGATCTGAGGGAAGGGGAGGAGGTTGAAAAGAAAAGGGGAGGTTTTGCAATGTCATAAAAATGATTTGCAGTGAACATGCTTAATACTTCTGGAATTTCTTGGCATTGTTCAATTAAAAAAAATAATAAAAAGAAGGGATACAGCTGAACTTCAGAAATGTGATTAATTCTTTAAGACAAGCTGAGGAGGGGAGCCATGTTTCCATTGGATATTAAAGCCAGATGAAAGTTAACTCTTAACTTGTGAAAAGCTGGCAGCGCCTCACACTCCTCCTCCAACGAAAGTTACTGCTGGGGCAGGGAACGATGATGGATATTTTCTCCTCTTTGCTTTTTATATTTGATCAAGGAATAAAACAGTGAGAGCCACAGAAATGGAAAGAGGTGGAGAAGTGGCGAAAGCCCAGGGTCTGCCTGCCCACACTGCGCATGTTTTGCTGATCAACGAAATATAAACGAGCATCAGGAAAATTAATGTGTGCCTTGGTGGTCTGGATTCATCACAGCCAAATTAAGATTTTGGAGCCAAGGCACAGGCTCCAGCAATGCTGGCAGGGATCTGCACACACACACTTACATGGAGCACGTGTACATGCACACATACCCTGAGGAGAAGAAGTGGCCCAAAAGCCTGGAAAAAGAGCAGACCCAAGGTCCTGGCATAGCAGAGCCATCTTGAAGATGGAAAATGATGACCCTGAGCCATGGCACCCCCTGGGATGGCTGTGGGCTAGGCAGACATGGGGGCCTCTCCCAGACAGCCCCCCAGATGGTGGCTCAGCCCACATATCACAGCTGTGGGTGGTGCAGCTCCACAGTAGGGAGCTGCAGCTCTTCCTGGCTTCCCCTCAGCCCAGAAGTGAGGGACAAGAGATGAAACTGTAGACAATGGGGGAAAGAACAGAGGAAAGGAAGGGATCCTGAGGGGGCTGGGGGACCAAGAACCAGGTGCCTTTGGAGAAGCAGAGTGAAGCTGTCAGGGGAGAGGGGAAAAATAGCAGAACTGGGACAAACTACTTTCTCATATGCCAAGTGTACGAGCTTCCTGCCAAACTACTCTCCTAAATTCCTACTTCCCCACAAAGAACAAGACTGGTTCACTTGCCAGTGGATTTTGGCCACAGGCAATCTCAACTGCCCTGCTCACCACTGGTATGGGCATGCAGAGCCATCCTTTAGGGCCAATGGGTCAGCCAGACCTGTGGTGAGGGGTGGTCAGGGTCACCCCTGTCCCCCTCTGTGCATGGGACAAGCTCCCCCACAGATCCTGTTGCATTTGGCCCCAGCACAGCAAAACAGAGGGCGCAGTGCCAAGCTGGGACAACCAGCTTCGTCCTGGGGAGTTCAAACAAGCTGCCTCTGAGTTGTGGGGGGACCATGCATGTCCCCCCCAGCAGGGAGGGCTGGAGGACAGGATCCATGCCAGGGGGATATGCAGCACTTGCCCCTTCAGCTGCGCAGCCAGTGGCAGCCAGGCCCCACATCTAACATGCAATTTGCAAAGGAGTCTAACAACCACTGCAGCTGGGAGAAACCACATCCCCTCTCACTGGCTGAGTTTTCCTTCTCATATGGCAGCACCCAGCGCGCCAGCCCATGTTCTTGTCCTTAAAAGACACGCCTGACCACAGTGAAGCAAGTCCTCATCTCCCAGCCATTGTCCGGGAGGTGCTGCGGACAGACAGACTGAGCACTACCAATCCCAGCCGTACTGGGACAAGAGGGCTTTTTCCCCCCTTTTTTTGTTTAGGAGGGAGTGCAACCAAAGGCCATTGCTCATGTCCATCTGCAGCCGGCTCCGAGGCGTGATGGGGTGAGCCGGGGTGCAGCCGTGCAGCCAACTGTGCTGCTGTCACTGGGGAGAGAAACCAGCTGAGTCCCAGGGCTGGGGGCCAAGCAACGAGGCAGGCGAGACAGAGCTGATTAAATGAATGGGAGACCATAAATAAATCTGGAGAAGAAGCAATAGTAAATGAAATGATGGCCCCAAGGTAAAAGGTTTCCCTGCCATAGGGAAGAGTGAAAGAGGAAAGAGAGGGAAGGGGAAAAGGCAGGAATAGGGTCCTCCAGCCTGGGGGCAGGCACCTTCCACTGTTCCCCCCTCAGCTGTGAGAGCAGCCTAGGGCTATGGCTCTCACTCCCCATCCAGCCAGCACCACAGGAGCCTGGGCAGTGGTGCTGTCATCACCAGATTCCTCCCACCCTGCTGAGACAGGCACAGTCCCACGGACTCCAGCCTACTGATACCCACCCCAGCCCATCTCCCCCACCCTGGGCCATCTCACAGTCCTCATGCCACAGCTCCGATGGTTCACAAAACACCACCTGTGTTTTCCTTCTCTCCCCTCCTCACATCAAATCTGCCCCCGGGACCAGAGCTCCTGTGCCTGCTCTGCATATGCTTTTCCAACAGGCAGCTATCCTCTTCTTTCCCTCCCTCCTTCCCTCCCTCCCTCCCTCCTGCCATTGCCTTTGGGGAGTATCTGCGGAGAGGCCTTGGCGAAGGAAAATGAATGGGGCTGTCTTCAGAAAGCAGCTGCAAATTCCTGGGGGATGCCCAGCCCGACCCTGTGCAAGGTCACTGCCCACAAGCTCCACATGCTGAGGCCCAGCTTCCCACACGTGGTGCCACAAGGCTGAGGACTGACCTCACCCATGGCACTGATGGAGGGAACAGGGCAATGAGCCACCCTTGCCCACTGCATTCCCGAGACACAGGTACCTGCAATCCCACACCCCCGGCCACAGGGACACTGGAACAGGTGGAGGTTTTTTACTGCACCCCTCATCTATTTTTCTGTTTTGTGTTCAAATATCATGGCTATCCAGGTCAGGCTTGCTTCTGTGTTTGATGCCCTGATTTTCTATGCATACAGATGAGTTCTGGGAATTACACAGCTCTCGTTACCTCTGCTCATCAGCCTTGCTCCAGCCCTGCACTTCAGTTGCCCCTGTGAGCTCCATGAAGAGCTCCTCACCTTCCAAGCCTATAGCTGTTACAGAACCAACCCTCAGCACCATGTACAAGTCCATGGTGGAATCACTCAGCCCCACCAGAGCCCACTGCAGCTGTGCCTTTTACATACAGCACCCCTGCCCAGGAGAGGGGCTGGGGCAGGGCTTTCTGGCAGGATCGCAACTTTGCCACCTAGAATCAGGCACAGAAAACATTTCTTCTTTGCAGCTTTCATTCATATGAAGGCTTAAAGCCTGGTTTGGAAAATCAGGGATACTCCTGTTTTATCCATACAAGCTGTCCCAGACTGCAGTGCTGCCCTGGGGCCTGCAGGGCTGATCTTGTGCAGTGACCTGCACTGATATGCCATGGGCTGCCAAGGTGCTCCCACTGCTGTGGAGCTCCACTTCATTTCTAACTGGACCCAATGGTGCCCAAGTGATGCCTGAAGGGCTGCTCCCTTTGTCACTTCGTGAAATCTTTCCCTTCTGCAAATCCCTCCTCCCTCCACCTCTTGGATATACAACAGTTATTTTATCTCTGCTGGAGAAATTAAATGCAAGTTTCAACCAGCACTCTGAGCCAGGGGGAAGAGAGATGGCCTCAACATCACTCTCATCAGCTCAGATGAGAGAAGGAGGTGTGAGTCCCAGGGCTACACCGAGGCTGCCAGCACTGCAGTGATGGCTATCTGCTTGCTGACTGTCAACAAAGCACAGCAGGCCCCAAGGGACTGGGCACACAGAGCCTGGGGCATTCCAGACTCCTTCCTTCAAACAAGGCCCAAAGAAAGAGGAGAAATAGCCTAAAGTTGGCCAGACAATTTTACCTACACTCCTCAAAACCTAGCAAGTCACTTCTTCCAATGACTCCAGGTCCTCTTCCAAAATAAACCAAGCCTTGAAAATGTTTCCATCGCCATCCTTCCCCCCACTGCTTTCATTCACACATTGCAGTTTCACTTTCCCCTTGCCATCCCAAAATAATTTTTGGATGGAACTAAGACTTTCACAGGGTTTTCTTTCAGCCCCGAAGGTTATTCGGGAAGAGATTTATCAACTGCAAGCTGACCTGCCAGGGGCTTTCCTTGCACCACGGTCGCCACTGAATCAGCTCTGAGCAAGGTCCTGTAGAGGAGGTCTGGAGCAGCATAGAAAGCCTGGGGCACAGCTGCTACCAAGCTTTCAAACTCAGCTCCACCACCAAGTGGTGCTCCCTGTTCTTTCAGAGCAACACCACTGTTGCAAGCAGACTCCAGCTCATGAACATGAGACTGGTTATTTGAGCCTCTCCAGAAGATTCTCCTCCCACACCTTGAGTCCAACACCTTCACTGGGATGCCCTATCTCTCTCTTCACTCACTGACTGCTGTATCTTCCCCATCTGGGTGCTCTCTATCACCCGAGGCTATCCGGGTGTGTGGGATGCTCTGCCATCCCCAGCTACCCCTGAGGATGAGGGACCCGTGCAGCACAGCACAGGGGTTTTCCACAATGGATTAGCTGCTTGATCATCCAACCTCTGGCTCCAGTTTTGTGAGCTCCACTGAGTGGGGCTCCTGACTTCCTCTCAGAATTGCATTTGCCACAACAGGGACACAGCAATGGCCAAGTCCTTCTCTTTTGCACACACTAGGCAAAGGTAATTTGGCTCCTGGAGAGGGCTGATGCACTACTCAGAAGCTTTGATTTGTCCTGAAGGACATTATGGGGCCTTCTGGTGCCTTAGGACCTGTCCCCCATTCACTGCTAAAGCAGTCAGATAGGTCAGACATACTTTTCCCAGGAGACAGAGTTGGTGGTAGTGGGCTGGGATGCAAGTGAAAAAAGAAAAGGGGATCAGCTAAGCAGGAGATGATCAGGATGAGGAGCTGTGCACACCCTACTCTCCTAAATTCAAACCATGCCCTTGGTAATCCCATCCACCTCTCTCCTCCTTTCCTTCTCTCTATCAGGCCACCAGCACACACAGCCCCCTTTCTGCTCTGGAATGTGTTCTCCGAAACTTAATCTCAGCATGGGGCTCAGGCCAAATCCCCCAACAGATTCGGCCCCGTGACAACTCCCTCCCACCCTGCTTCAGAGTTCAGCAACTCTCTCCTTGCTTTCCCTAGTCTCCTCCTCCTCCTCCCACCCTGTCTGGCCTAAACATTTCACTCCTGATTAATGTATCAGTGACAAGCCAATAGTTCTTGGCTTTAAAGCAAAGCCAGGCCCCACTTTGCACAAACATCTTCACGTCTTCATTTTCTTAAGACTTAGCCCCAAACTCCCTTTTGCTGGGAAAGATGAAGCCCGTTCTACACTCAGGGACTGTCACTGCAAGGCAATGGCAGCCTCCTCTGCACACACTTGCTCCACCAAACACTGTGTGGATTTCTGAGAAGGTGGGGTTCTCCACTGCTCTTTCTCACATGCATCCAGATACAATCCCTTCTGGCCAAATACATACAACATGTGGCCAAAACCAGGTGCTTGTAAGAAAAATTGTCCACCTAAGACACCTCTGACCATGCACACGTCTCCCAGTGCCAGAGGGCAGCAGTGAGGAGCACATAAGCTCAGGAATAGGAGCAAAGTCCCTTGCTCAGAGTTGTGTCTCAAGAAGGCAGTAAAACGTAGCACACACTGACCCTGTGCGGGCAGCAGCCCCAGCAGCAGTTGGGCCATCAGCTCCAGCACGTACTACTTATAAACTCCATCAATAAGTTAGGAACCAGAGGAGGCAGCCTACCTGTCAGGAAACACAGCTCAGGCATTCCCTGGTCTTGCAAAACCTTCTCCCTGAAGGACAGATCTGCAGCCTATCACTCAGGAGGAGGATAGCTTGGGTCAGACTGGGCCACACCATGTCATCCAGTCCATGACCAAAAATGCTACAAAAGGGCCTATGCCAAAGGAGTCATCCCTTGATGCCAGCACGAGCAAGCAAGAATGGATGAGCCTCTCAAGATATGTGAGCAATGGCCCAAGCAAGGCAGGGGCTGTCGGAGAACTAAAGCTACTCACTAGCTAAGGTTACCACTGCAGGGACACTGGCAATGACTCCTTCAGGCACACGAGCAATGCACTGGTAGCGCCCCACGGTGCGGTTGTTGAGAGCCGTGATGATGAGCTTCCCTTGCTCCACGTGGATACCCAGCACCTCGTCCGATCCAGCCAGCTCCTTCCCATTCAGTCTCCAGGTGAGGTTCACGCGAGGGGGGTCCACCACACACCCCAGGCTGACGGGGCCTCCAAGCTTTTGGACAATAGAAGCAGGTTGCACTGTGACCTGCAGAGATTCACCTGCATAGAGGGAAAAAACGGGAATAAGAAAGCTCTGTGAGACTCAGCAATAGAATGGACAGAGGAAAAAGCTGCAGTGCTGTACTATTTGCATTCCAAGTGGCCTTTCCTTGTGTTGCACCATCCCCTGGAGTCCTCATACACCCACCCTAATTTTTAGAGATAAACCTCAGCCCATTTCTTCCTGGCACTGCCTGAGAGAAATGTTCGACTCCAAATGTATCCTCCTCTGGAAGAGGGTTTGAACCTAGACCTTTGGTCAAGGCTACTCAGGGAACAGCAGAGAGAGGAAACCTCTTTGTCTGTGAGGCATGGCTACGCTAAACAGCACTGAGGGAAACCAGAATGGGTAAGAAAAGACACTCACTCAGTTTGGCAAAACAGCTGGCAGCCACAAGCATGAGGCAAGGGATGGGGGACATGGGCCTCTTCCTTCCACGTGTCATTGCCATCCCATGTGCTGTGACCTGGGCTGCCCAGGGAAGGGTCCCATAAGCTGCCGCAGGCGATGCAGTGGATTTGTGGCAGTGGATTCCTGTGGATGACAAGAGAGACAGGATGGATGAAACCCAACCCTGCTTGGCTTCTCTACCAACATCCCTAAACTGCCAGATTCACCAAGCCAGTGGCCTGAGGAGACTACAGATGCTGATGCAAGCATTTCTCTTCTCCAGGCTCTCCCCCAGGCACAGTTGGGAGTCTCCCAAGACATCCCATCCTAAGTACACACACACACACACAGACACACAGTCTCCTGCCCCATTTTGTACTTGGCACAGTGAATGACAGCGATGCACACCGGGCAATTTTCAGGAGCAAAACACAAACATTTCTAACAAAGTGTCACTGAAGATATCCACTGAGTGTTGCTGCCACTTCTTGGCTATGTCTGGAATATATTCTATTTTGAACACTAAAGTAAATGAGCAGTACAAGTCCACTCTAACTAAGAGACTCAACCTATGAAAATACTTCAGATTAACTGTTCTGCCTGAAACACACCACCTATTTTAACTCTACACAAACCACCAGGTTCATACTTGAAAGTGTCGACTAGCCCCAAAAAACTAGAAATGTAAGGCCACCTGTCACAACCCAGGTTGCTGTGAAGAGCTGCACACTGCAGCAGCTGCTTTGGAGACCCATGAACGAACACTAAAGCAGACAAGCCAGGTCAGGGGGATTAAAGACCTCAACAGTCACCCCAAGAGACATCTCAGATGTCAGACTGAGTTCATCTTTAATTGAAGGCAATAGGCTGAAGTCAAGAGGAGATTTCCCTTACTGGCATCATAATGCAGCTATAGGATTTTGAGCTCCCTTCAGCTGCAGCACTAAGACGACCTGCAAGCCTTAGGGCACTGAAGAATTGCTCCTGTGGCATGTCTACAGGGAAGAAGCCCAAGACCAAACCCAAAGCGGCCATGGCAGCCAGCCCAAAGAGCAGTTACACTGCCTGCTCCCCCTGCAGCAAACAGCTCATTCGCCACAATCACCATCCTCAGGAGCACCTGACTCTGCAGGGTGGTATTTCCTATTTCCACCATGGTCACTGCTTGAGCTATCACCTGCTTGAGCTATCACCTGCTTGAGCATGTGTTCTCCATACCCATCTCAGTCAAAAAAGGGCACAAGTTTCTTCAAGCATAACCCCCAAAATTAAACCTCCTAACTCCTAAAGTAAGGACTGACACATACTCCCCCTGAGATGCTTGGTGAGTTGTTCAAGGCAAGGCTGATTACTGCTAGGAAGGAAACCACACATATTTGGGGAAATATCACCAAGCTACTCTCAAATTACTTTGCTTGGCTTTTGGTGACAGCAAAGGTGCAGAAGTGCAGCACAGGGCAATGTCTATGGCCAGCATGCTGAGATGCACATTGTAACAGCAAGAATCCAGCAGGCTGGCTTGCATGCCTCTCTGCAAACTGGGCTGTCCCTCTGACAGCCTCACAAGCTGTTCCTTCCCCCCCCCCAGCTCTGCTTGAAGGAGAAGTCATGGAAGAGACACATAAAGTTGAGAAGAGGAAAGAAAAACCTCCTCAGAGCTGGTGATTTCAAAAGGAAGAAACACCAAGTAAAGCAACATGCTGCTGGAGTTTGGAAAGGCCACAAAGAGCATCTTTACATGGCCCTTTGCAGGCCAGTATGAATCTAGTGCACTGGCTGGCCCAAGGCAGCTCTTTACAGGAGTTACAGGATCATGGGTATAGTGGCTGTGAGGCCAAGATGACAAGCCCTACTGAGAGGCAGAATAAATTAAGTCTAGCTTGGCATGGCCCAATGTGGCTTCCAGGCATCCAGGAGCATGGATGGAGTTCAGACATTGGACATATCCTGAAGGCATCCAGAGAAAACACTAGGCCATACTCCAGCTACTGCAGGCCACAGCCCCGTTACATATGGAAATCCCTGTGGGTAACCTCCAGTGCCAAAGAGACAAGACAGCAACTTCCCTCCCACACACCTCATCCTTCTTGGTGTTCACTCTCCTCACCTCAGAAGAGCGTCAAAATTTCCCCCACCAACCAGCACATAGTGACTTGACAGCTCCAAGTCAATCAGGACACTTTAGTGATTGACTTGGAGACCCATCTGAGTTGCTCAAGTTTATTTCTCCATGTAAGACAGCCACCAAAGCACCCTTCATTATGCCACAGCCACCACAGGGAGTCACCACTGATGATGGCTGTAAAAGTGCCCTCGGTCTGTCCATACCACAACATGCAGTGTTGACACCACTGCTGATGCACAAGTTAAGGTCACACTAATTACACTCATCTGGAAAAGATTTTGAGGTAGTTCAGGCTTAAAAACACCTCACACCTTAATGTTTACTGGAGATGGAAAGCCTTTCACTGATGCAGTAGAAACATTTTGGGGTAGGACTTACTGTCTGGCTCCTCAGCATTGGAAGCCTATGGAGCAAAGCTGACTCATTCCCCCTATCTGGATGGGTTTGGCAGCAGGATGGAAAAATGTTGGACAGAGAGGAGTTGCTCCCTGGAGCCCAGGCTGACGAAGGGGTTAGGCAAAGATATTCCAACCAGACCTCCCTGCAGCTCTGCGTTGCACAGAGCCTCTGGCCAGAAGGGCAAAGCCAAAGGCACAGAACTGTGCATGAGACCCCTCGTGAGCTAGGACCACCCAGGCACATCGATGCAGTGACTGAACTGGCTGCCCCCAGGTCTGTGAAAAGATGAAGAGCAATAGGTGGGGAGAAAAAAAAGGGAGCTCAAAAAATTTGGCCACAGCACTAGGCAGATTGAACAGTATTGAGCAGAGAATGAGGAGAGAAGGTGTGTTGCAACGAGTGTATGTATGGTACCTCCCCAAACCTCCAGGCAAGAGTACAAGCTCTAAATAGGGACATGTGGCCATTTCTTTCACAGCTGAGTGAAGTACAAAAAGTAAATGGCCAGCATAAAAATAATGAGGAAAATGAATGAAAACATCAATTCCAAAAGAACTATTAGGATCCGGGGCCAGATTTTGAAATTCTCAGCTTTTACAATTGAAGCCAGATTTTCAAAAGCATTCAGTTCTTGACATGCTGAGCACTCCTGAATAGGCAACCAACTTACTTCGATGCCTAAATGGGAGCTGACCTCTTTTGAAAATGCTGTCCTTAAGCAGGCTGCAATAGTGCAAAGCAAGGAACTTTATTAATCAGGCAGCTTTCGATCTGCCTCCTGTCCTGCCAGCAGCACCAGAGTGGACTGCAGTGGGAAAGAAGGCAGAGGTGGGAAGTGGAGGAGACCCCAGGCACCCCAGCTGACTTCCCAGAGGTGGTGGACCCAGGGGCTGAACCAGGGGCTGCAGGACTGCTGCATGACGGGGTCCTGCTCTGCTGCCTCCTCTCCCCAAGGCAGGTAGCTTGTGAAGTGCCCCTGGTTGCCAGCACTTCTGCAGTCACCTATAATACCACTCCTGACAGCTCCTGCTTAATTGCTATCTAGGAAAAGAAAGAGTTAAAGTAATTTAAAGAGATTCGAGAGGGAGGGGAAAAAAAATTTGTTTGTTTATTTATTTTAAATTCTTTCCTGCCAGGTTAAAATAACAATTTCCTGTCGGTGGAGCTCTAAGTCCCTTTCAGACAGCCCAGTAAATCAAAAGAGGGGCTATTAAGAGAACAAAATTAACGAGAGCTTAATCAGTTAAGGAGGGGTGGTGGGGGTGTAAAATCTGTCGGCTCAGCTTCCCACCACACACCTAAGCCCAGCGAGGCCCCTGCCTGCAGCCCCAGCTGTGCCATGGCGGCGGAGGGCACTGCAAAGGCAGCGGAGCGAGAAAGGAAAACCAGCGGTGAAGATATAAAAGGGAAGAAAGGCCCGCGCCTGAGCGGGGGGGGGTGACAAATCTCGAAAGGAAAAAGGGATTTGAATTAAGCACAGGCCGCAGGAGAGGTGTTTGCTGATTAGAAACTGAAGGTTTTACTGAGGAACTGCAGCTCACAGCCCCAAGCCCCCTCCTGCTTAACAAGGGCCAGCCAAGCAGCCCTTGTTACTGCCACATTGCCTGTAATTTACAAGGCTCCCAAATAGGAACCAGCCTGTGCCCCAGCTCCGGGGCAGCATCCCGCAGCACACATCCCAGGCAGGGATGGATGGGAAGGCTGCGGGAATGCCCAGGCAGACCGGGAGCTGTGTGGAGTCACCGAGCACATGGCAGCAGGCTGGGGTTGTGATATTCAGATGGACCTTGGGAACTTCTTCCTGCAAGGCATGAACAGTGGGAAGGGGCAAGTATTGCTCTGCACCGAGGGAAAGGCTGCAGCAACTTCAGTCCAGCCACCAGCTGGGGACACCCTGGGTGACTCTGGAGAATTCACTGCAGCTGCTCTCTGTTTCCAGCAGGTCAAGCAGGGACAGTGAAACTCCCAGCTCTCTGTTTCATACATTGAGACCTCAGCTTTTCAGAAAAAGCAATGTCTTACACAGTATTACGAGCCAATTTTACTTGTAATCATTACTTTTTAATACAACACAGTAGTTTTTTCCTGCCTAAAGCAAAAACCACTGAAAAAAAAAAAAAAACGTGAAAAAGAAAAGACCAACTGCACCCCTTTGTTTTACAAATTGAGGAATCTGAGGGCTAGAAGAGGAAGCCAACCTGGCCCAAGGTTATCCAGTAAAGCAGTGGCAAGTGGGGCTGGAAATCAAAAGCTCTCTGATTGGAACCTCCATTCTATCAAGCAAGTTGTTCTTGGATGCTAAATGTTTTCCATCCCCTCTGAAAAATCCCACTGTACAACTGTATAATCCTCTAGCTGAAAAAATACTGTCCAGGTGACATCTTTGAGCAGATCAGCTGCAAAGTCCTTGCAGGATTCCTGGGCATGGACAGCAATCTGGACATCCCTGGCTGCTTCTCCCTGACCCATCAAACAGTAACATCCCACAGGGCAAAATTAACCTCTACCGAACCCCTGTCCCCATTTCAAAGTATTAATTTCACACAGATAAGTTAGGCTCATTTTCTCTGAAAGGGTTTGGGAAAAGGACAGGTTGGTGCAGGACAGAAGCTCCTCTCCCACAGAACATCATGGGCAGCTGATGGGGATGGGTGTGCAGATGCCATAAGGAGTGGCAGGATCCCAAATGGGAAAATCAGGTGGTATCAGGAGTGGGCAGAAAGGCAGAACCCAATATTATACCACTATGTTTGAAGTCAAGGAGGTAGCACAGTGTTTGTGGAAAAAGGGATAAAAGCTTGCCCCTTCTTCCCTCTTGTAGCACTGAGAGCTTCTGATTTAAGAGTGCATTAGCTCTTTTAACATAGCCCTTGACTAACTGTATGAGAGGGTCACCTTCTCCCTTTTTTAAAGCAATTAAGCAAAAAGACTCTTTCAGTGGTTGCTTGTGAGCTCAGAGAGTCCATCAAAAAGCCACAACAGAGAAAGCCTGGGATAAATTCATGCTCATACTCAGAAAGAAAATATCCAGAATAAAACCTGGCATGGCAAAACCACCAGAGATCAGTGAGTTTTCCTAAAAACTGCAACTGGGTGACCCTAAAAAGAACCACAGTTTTAATTCAAGCAAGTCCTGAGAAATAGACACCTCTTTAAAAAATAAACTAAACTTGCAGGGAAAACTCTTTTCCTTGAACAGGACTGCTCATGCAAACCAAACCAGCAACAAACCAAACATGCAAACATCTTTGTAACTTTTTTGTCTTCCTCAAGATGAAGCTGCTTCCCTGAGCAGTTTCTTTCCATAACAGCCTGCATCATCACCAGGGAGAGGACTGGGCATGCTGGCTTTGACTTAGCAACAGGATGCAAAGCCTTCTCATAGCCTGTCTGACTTTTGCTCATATCCCTGAGGACCCAAGGCCTGCAGTTTCTGGCAGCTCTCCATCCAACAGCTCCTCTGAACTGAGCGCCACTTTCCAGCTGGCATTGATCAGGCTGACTTTGCTGAGACCCAGAAAACCCCTTCACGTTGGCATTTCATCAGCCAGCAAGCGTGAGGCCTCTTGAAGAAGAAATGCCACCCTCACACCTGCCACGGGCTCCCCAGTGTCACCACAGCAGTGACACCGCAGTGGGTGAGCCTCACCTTGGGCGCTGCCTGTGGCATGGTAGGACCTGTCAGCTGGGGGACAGCTCTAGTGCAGGCAGGCCACGGATGCAAGGATGGCCTTGCCCCACAGGTACACGTCCTTTTTTCCACAGTTACCGGGAGAGGAGCCCTGTGCTAAAACAAGAGTATACACACTGGCTTTTGCTGCCCCTTGGTGTGCCCTGAAAGCAGCTCCAGTCCTTGAAAATACAAGGCTAAAGCATAAGAAAAAAAGAAAATCCACCTCCTTTCTTCAATATCATGCTCCCCCCATGCCCTAGACACTTAATTTCCCTCTTTCACCCCCCCCCCCCCCCCGGCTTCCCCCTCCATTCTGAGTAAATTCAATTTGACAACCCTGCTAATTGGATAAACGCTGCTCCCTACGCTTCTTTAAGGCTGCCCGCTTTTCTCTCCTTGTTTTTGGAGGGCGATTGTGGCTGTTCTTTAACATGAATTCCATCTGCTTTATTTCTCCTCTGCCCATTCAAGACACCTCCTGAATATGTATGAGGGGCTGCGCCCCCCCCACCCCTTTTCTACTCCATCCCACCTCCCTCCCTCATCACCCCCCACCCCTCTCCCTGCCCTCTCCCATTGCCCGGGACAATAACCCCCCAAATGCCCCCTTCTCCCACCCGGGCCCTTTTGCTTTAGATAAACACAGGCAGTGTCAAGTGTGAGGAGGGGGGGGGAAGGATGGGGTTCAACTGCCAGTCAAGCCTCGGGCCCTCAATGAAGCCCGGAGGCCTACCCTAATCTGCTGCATGCTTGCCATATGGGAGCTGTGTTGCCCTGGGAAACACTAACAGGCAGAACGGAGCTTAATAGAGTCCATATTCATTGTAATGCAGTGAAATGGCTCGAGGGACTATTGCCCCTTGGGTCTGTTTTCATTCTTCTGTTTCCCCTCTTTCTTTTCTCTCTCTCTTTTTTTTTTTTTTTAATAAATTTTTTTTCCTCCCCTCCTTCTCCCCCTCCTTTTTTTTTTTTTCCCTTCTGTTTTGGTTTCTTTTTTTCTCCTTCTTTCTTCCTTTCAAAAGGACGAAGTCCCTGGAGAGCTCTAATCTGGAGAGGCTGGGGGCTCCCCGAAGGGCTGCCCAGCCGATGGGGCAGGAACGGGAAGGGGGAAGGGAGAGGGTGGAGGTGGTTAGGGAGGCGAAGGAGAGGTGGAGGGCAAGAGGAAAGTAGTAACTAATAAGCATGCAGCCGGCCAGCTGTCAAGATGCTGACAATACTGCTCCGGGTGCAAAGAGCCCGACAGGCAGCGCTGGCACGGAGCTGGCGCAGGGTCCTCCCGGGAAGTGCCTGCCTCCCCTAAGAGCCGTCCCGAACGCGGCACAAGCGGCAAAGAGGAAAAAAAAAAAAGAAAAAAAAGAGAAGGGCGCAGATGGAGCGTGCTGCACAGCCTCTTCAGAAACAAAGCGCACCTAGGAAACAGATGTTGTTGCTGCAACAAGCCTGGAACTACTGGCTGCTCACTGGCTCCTTCTCCCAAGTGTGTGCCGGGAGAAAGGGGCCCTGGAGCAGCTGCCAGGGCTGCCCCCGTGGCTGGGACAGGCTGTGTCTCCAATCAAAACCTTTCAGTCCAGAATCACTCTCTCAAACTGGAGAGCTACTACAGTTTTACACCAACTTTTCCTCAGCACTCTCCATCCTTCCCATTCTTGATCCACCTGTAGACTCTCCCGCCTCGCAGCTAAGGTCCCAGTTTAGGGAGCTGAGGAATCCTGAAAGGGGTGTACATCTGCAGCACTTACAGAAGGGTGCAGGCCCTGAATTCAGGAGCTTGATTTTCAAATGGCAGAGAACCAGCAGAATTGCTGCTATCAAGATCGTGCTGCTATCGAGATCAAGGCCCCACAGAGGTGCAGCTCAACTTACTCTCTTGCCAAGGCTGGTGTCAGGAAAAAAGGGTCAGGATCCCCTTGAAAACCACATCAATGTAGTAACACACCTGTGATGTGTTATTTGCTCTGGAGTGTTTTCAGTTTTCCTCACAACTGCGATAAACTCAGCTGATGTGCAGCAACAAAGTCTCACTTTTTTGAGGCTTTGCTATGGAACAACACTGAATCTTCATTGTAAGAAATATTTCAGAGGAGGCAGCAGGAAAGGGGTCACCCACTGATACCAGTATGATGTGAAAACACACCTTCAGTCTCAGAAGCAAGGGATTTAGTGCACTGTATTGCTTGCCTGAAGCAATCTCTCTTGCCACATCAAAACAACACTTGCTTTATCATTCCATCACAACTGAAGCGGGAGATCAGTGTCAATGCAGTCAGATGCTGTACTAAACACAGAAGAACAATCCCATGTCCTCTAGACTTCACACCATTGGGTAGAAGAGTTAGTTATTTTAGGATGCTTGATACAAGCACTAAAAAAAATTACCTGTCCATACCTTTTTGCTCTTTGGACAAAGAGGAAAAGCATGTAATAGAGAGAGCTGGGAATAAGTGAGAATGTACATCTGGACAAGAAAAGCCCAGAGAATGGCTCTGCTGGCAACTGATGCAGTGGGACCCACAGGATGGGTGGTGAGTGCCAACTGATGCAGGTGGCTCTGGTCTGGGCTCCACCACTCTGAATCCTACACCAACATGAGCCGGGCCTCAGGTTGTTCCCTCCCAGTCAGCAGCTGCAGTGGAGGAGGGCGCAGGGACTGATGGGCAGTTCCCACCAGGAGCTGTCATCACACAGGCACAGATGTGCCTCTGTGTTTACATTACTCAGGGCACTGCTTTGTTTTTCCCTTCTCATCCTTTGCAAACAAAAAAAAACCCCAAACCTTGAAATCTGATGTTGAGATTCTAATTGCCTCTTGGGTTAGGGAGAGGTCAGAGAGAAGGCAGGCCCGGCAGATGTAGGGGAAGTGATGCCAGGCAAAAGCCCTCAGAGATGCTAAAGGGAAGTGCGGAATAAAGGTGACAGAAAATAAAGAGCAGGAAAATTAAATTTAGATGACAGGGCCAAGAAAGAAGAAATAAAGGAGTTGGATTTTGGCAGATTTCCTCACGTTGCGTTTGTCCCCACTGCTTCAGGACAATGACATGGCAATGCTATAGCTCACTTGCCAGATGCATATCCAGGCTCAAGTCTTTTTCCTGTTTTCCTCTGAGCAGGGGCTGTCACTTCACACCATCACCTCTCAAGCAATTCTCTCTCCCCAGCTGACACTTAATTTAAATGTGCCCTGCTTGGAATAGCAGGAAAACCACTCCTGCTCTCCACCAGAAACTCCTTGCTGCTCTGAGACAAAAGCTTAAGACTTCTGCAGCATGCCCTGGTCTCAGCGAAACAGCATTTTTCCATGGAGAATTCCATGGAAAAATGGACATCTAAATGTCCAAAATGGACATTTAGAGACATTTCCATCACCACCATAAAGAGAAACTGCCTTTTAGTTTGCACTCCTTTCAGGATGCTCTTATCCAAAGCCGTTTTCACTCTCCATTGCTTCCCAGCAGCTCTTGGGGAACACACACAGGCAACTCTCACTCCCTGACTACAGGACATCAAGATGTTGACCAGAACAACCATTTTGCCACTGATGACGCAGCAATGCTAAAAAAACCCCAAACCCTAGGCTACCTAATATCACCCTATGGCCTCCCTGCAGCCGCAGCAGTGGTCAAGAATGGGAAGGAAGACCACAAATCATGGCAAAGGTGGGACATGGAGCTGCCCTGAAAAGACCCATCTCTATTTTACTGTTTCTGTCACGTGATGGGGTCAAGCTTGCAAGAGGACAGACAATAAATATCCCAGCATCCATTCATGCTGGTAACCACCAGCTGAAACACTCCTCTTTCTGTATAACATGAACCAAAGCACAGAGGAGTGGGGGACAAACCCCACCAGTCAGCATCTGCATGGAGCACAGCAAGAGTGCTCGGGGAGCAAGCACATTTCAGTGTCTGTCAGCTATGGCCATCTGCAAAATGAGACTCAGAAGCTCTTTTTCACAGAATAGATCACAAGCCAGACACAGCAGCTATGGACACTTTTTAAGAGCAGCCCAAATCTTCATATGCCTAAACATGGGATACCTTTAAGTACCAAACTAAAAAAAAAAAAAAAAAAGAATCCAAATAATCTTTGTCTAGGAACAATAGAAAAATCTTGTCCATGTCCAATTAGAAATAGTAATAGAGTGGAACAAATACATGAATAAAAAAACCCCAAACCACAAACCAGAAAAGTTCACAGAAACTGCCAGTGACACTGTTAAGCCCTCCTTGGGGGAAGCTGCTATGGGGAAATTTTCCTGTTGGCAGAGCAAAGACTTGGGTAGCTTTCCTAGGCTCTGAACCTTCCAGTATGTACTTGAAGAGCAAGGGTGCCTACAACTGCTGCAGCAAAAAACTAGCCAAGCTTATCATAAACCTAAGCCAGTGGCACAGGAGAAATACCTGCTAAAACAACACATCCCCTGGATTATAACAGAGGACTTGATTCTACTGCCACCAAAATCAGCCTGATCTTTGCCTTGACTTCAATGGGAGCAGGCCCAGAAACTGCATTAACAAGCACAAGGCTAGTTTAACACAGTTGACATCAAAATCCAGAAGAGCACACAAAAGAGACAGGACAAAGTACTTGCCAGTAACGTCAATACAAAGTTTAATCCCCAGATGGCTGGCTTTAGAGACATCCCCATCACCACCATAAAGAGAAACTGCCTTCTAGTTTGCACTCCTTTCAGCAATGACTTGTTGCTGGGATGCAAAAGAGCACAAGCCCATTTTTCTTGTCCTTTGAAGACGGTATTTAAAAGTTGGGGATTTTTTTTTCTTTCCTAAATTTGAGAATAAATGGGAGTTTTTACTCTTCATAGCTGTCACTAAATTGCTTTTCACTAACAATAATAATTTTCGTTATGGGAGCAGGTCAAAAGCCTCTAGAACTCTCTGCTGGGACAAATTTCCCCTGGAAGACATGTCACTACTCCAAAAAACACAAGAGGAAGCTCAAGGCTAGCAAAACAAAGGGACAGAAATGACTGTTCATAGAAAATGCTCTGGCTTGCGCCAAATGCCTAAGGTGGGGTGCAGGGATTAGTGCTGAGTGCCAGAACCCAGATGGGCTGAGCCAGAGCCCTACTTTGTGCCATGATCAGCAGCTGCTATGCTGCTCCAAAACCCCATGGGGCCCACCCTGAGGTGAAAGATCATGGGGGACACACTCACAGTGGGGTCTAAGGATGGCTGACAGATTTCCCCTCTTCCCAGAGATGAAGAGGAGAGGGCTGCATTGTTTAGGCTTTTTTAAAGGTTGTGTTTGCATGTGATTTGCCCCATTTATCAGCACAACAATAAACACGCCTTTCCAAAAATGACGGTCCCGTTGAGGACAGTGAGCCAAACACGGCAGGAGATGAAGCAAGAGCTCAGGTCACCCTGCACAGATGGGCAGGGCCGCCATAAGGTTTCTCTCTGTTGACAAGGGGATGCTCCATAACAAAAGGATGGCAAAATGCTGCTGCCTCAGAGCCTGGGAAGGGAGACTCACCTGTTGTGCCCCAGCCAGCTCCTAGGACACACCAGTAAGTGCCACAGCCAGCCTTAACAAGCAGCAGCAGCGCCCCTGAGGATCAGGCACACAGCACAGACCTGCCCCTGGCTTCCCACTTGTCACTGCTGCCCGTCAGAGCCGAAGGCCCCTCCCCAGGCCTTTCACACAACAAGCATCAGCAGCAATTCCAGCTGTAAAGTTTGCTTTCCTTGACACAGTTTATTTTCTCCATTCCCCCGCATCCCACCCCTGCCACTTACCCCTCACTCCAAAAAGGCTCTCTCAAACAGGCTTAAGCTTTAAACAAATAAGGGCTTGACAAGCAGCAGCCTGCTCCCGTTTCCCTCCCCACCAGCCCTGCTCTCCCGCCCCCACCGCTGCCTCCACCTCTGAGCCGTGGCGCAAGCGGAGCTGGCGAGCGCCGTGCAGGCATAGAAAACAAACACGTGGAGCAGAGCCAGCTGTGAAGTTGGATTTGGCATACGCTGTTTGCAGAACGAATAAAAGCACATGAGAGAAGAGGGAATGGGAGAAGGGCGACAGACTGGGGAGCCGGGGTGCCCTGGGCTCAAGGGGAGAGCGTGACTCCAGTACAAAGCCCTGGCACATGCCTGCTGCAGGGTCTTGTGCCCTGCATGGAACTGGAGGGGGGAACAGTCCTACAGACACATTTCCTGAGCTCTTTGGCATCACACTTCCACACCCCTTTCCTAGCAAGCTGGACTGTTTTTGCATGTGCTTGCCCTCCCTCCTGGGCAAAAATTAGTGCGTTCTGATGCAACGTGTGAAAAATAAATGCACTTTTACCCCCCGGGGCATGCAATTCTCCCCCTTTCTTTCTTTCTTAGGGTTTCTATTTCCATTGCACATTATGCTCCAGGGCCCCACAGCACAGGAAACCCTGACCCAACTGCCCCATCACCTCGGCTGAGATTACATATGCTGAAGGTCCACATTTACATTAATCCCCCTCCCAACTGTCCCTTTCTGTAAGGGTTTCAGACAAAATATCCCTCCCCTTAAACCCAAGCTCCCAGGAGATGTTAGCTCGGGTATTATTTATTATTCTGCCTTCATCTGTCTGGTCTAGCCATAGGAATGGCACTGGAAGGCTTTAAGAATAGATCACCTATGGCCTTACATCAACACTGGATCCATGCAGGTTTTCCTCCCTCTCCCAATTATCTCCAAGCAAAATGAAACAGAAACATATGCACTCTGCCTGGTTTGGGGCAGAATCCAGTGATTTGACGTGGTTTGCTTGTGGTTTCCACTCAAAACCATAAACCAGCCCAGGTTTGCTTGGAAGGTCCTCAGCTGTGTTTGGAAGCTGTAAGAAAAGCAGCAGTGTCCTACCTGGTCTTGGACCCTGTCCAAAACAGGCCAGCAGCTGGATGGATTAACAGCCCAGCCTGACCACCCAGACACCTGCAGACATGTTTTCACAAGTCTCATTACCATCCCTGAAACACAGTAAGGACTTTACCCTCTTCGGGCCCGCTGTGAACACTTGTCCCTCAGCATCACTCCAAACCACCAAACTGACAACAAGAGACAGTATTTGGATAGTTTTCTTCCTGAGAACTACATTATGGACCCCTGATCATGAGCAAGGAAGGTAGAATTGGAGAAATACTGCAATTGCTTTTTTCTTTTGGGGTAGAATTTACTGAGACACCTAATACAGCCATGGATCACTGCAAATAAAGCATTGCTCAAAACCAACAACCCCACTCCTATCTCTCTCCCTTTTGGAGGCAAATTAGCAAGACAGAGATGGATAGAAACTCATAGTCTTGGAGGTTATGATGCCACATTTCTGAAATTGCCTCCTCTGTTGGACAAAATATACTCCTACCCTGTGTCTCAGCTTTCCAGGCTGCAAGAACAGGAACAGCAAACTCCAGCTGGTACAAGCAGTAACGAGATGAACATGAGTCAGATAATTTCAGAGTCTCATAGAAAGGTGCTAGACAGGTATGTAGTGTTATTATCTCTACTGCTTCCTGGTAGCCCCAGGATTTTTGGATTAGTAAAATACAGATGTCAGCATCTTGGGGATAGTGCCTCAGTAACTGAACCAAACAGGGAGCGGCATGCTGACTGCAACAAGGGGAAAATATGAATTTGCAGCGCACACAAAATATTGTGGTTAAGGGAGACAGATACCACTGACAACAGGGAACAGGATAATTCATTGGGGCTTGTCAGACTAAACTTTCTGAAATCAGAGACTTAGGGAAAGTGTTTGTCAAGCAAACATTCAAACATCCAGCTGCCAAGAACTAAGTAAACAGAGAAGGAGAAGTAGCAGAGCCAATGTGGCACCATTTGCAAGTACCCCATGATCATCAGTCACAGGCCAACTGAGCCCATCAGCAAGCACTAGTGAAGCCAAGGGGATGAACTACTGCAGGAAGACCCACCACCAGGGTGGACAAACAATGAGAAATTCACACCTTCAAAATGTTTTCATCTAGAATAAGATTTGCAGAACTGGGCAGGTGTAAGTACAGCAGTCTGTGTGGTTCAGTGGACACCTTCCTGCACCACACACATGCAACTACCTGGGCACATGAAATAAAGACAAAGTCCAGGCTGAAAGCAGTCCTCCAAGACAGTGAGCAAAAACCAACAGCTCTGGTACCATGCATTTTAGTCCCACTTCACCTGAAAACCTGCAGTGGTATTTACTGTGCTTATGAGGAGCCTGAAACCAGGGCCAAAGATTTGAGGGCAAACCAGCTGATCCCAGCCCTGAAGCTAAGGGTGCCAAGTTGCACTGGGCAAGTGAGGGGAAACACTGGTCTCTGCTTCCCACCTAAGTGCCTATCCATCAGTCAGAGCTTTACTCCCGTGGTTCACAAGACTGCTGGAAAGGGTACCTGGGTGACTTAAGGGATCCAAGAAAATGGATGAAAAATATGCAAGTTTAGACATGCTGTGCAGTAAGACATGCACATGGAATTTCCAACCAGGTCTGCTGACCTCTCTGGGAAAGCATTCAAGATTGAACATGTCAAAAATAAAGCTGAAACCCATCACAGGCAATCCTACAAATGCACCTTTTGTCTACACACCCCTATTCTTCTATACCTCATCCCAACAATGACACCAGAGTGACATTATATTAATTTCCTATAGATCAGACCTCTCTTGGCTGTCTGAAAGAAGTATAACAGACACAGGGCATGCTTCAAGGCCAGCACTGGATGCATCACTTTTCTATTAGTCACTGGCCATGGATGCACCCACAGTAGTGATGGTATAACCATTCCTTGGCATGTTTGTGGCCACCTGCATTCTGCACAAGTGATCAAAAACTCTCATGCTGCAAAGGTGCTGGGAAGAGGAAGTTTGTGGTTCTGCAGCCCAAAATTACTGACACCTTTGTACCTAGACTGTGTTTATGTATAGGAGGTTCACAGGGGGGTTAGGAAAACTGTCATCCTCCTAGCTAGAGAAGGACTGTGAGAGATCAAAGGACCCAGAGAGGCTGCTGGTTCCAAAGAAAAAGAGGCTTGCAGGTTTAGTTGTGATGAACAGTGACTCTGTCTGAGTTGACACAAAGGCACTTGATGCATTTGATGCATACAGCATTGGTTCACTCCAACTCTGAGGGAGGAGGGTGGCCTTCCACAGGAGAACTCCATCCAGATTTAAAAGGCTGAACCTCCATACTAAGAAACAGCCCAGTACCACAGACAAAAACCCTTGAGGTTTTTTTTCATCAGGAGATAAATGACCTCTTCTAGAGTCCTGACATAAGTGCTCCAAGTATTTATAACCTGGAAGAGATATTAATAAAGAGGCAGAGTTGCTTTAACTTTCCCTTCTCTGCTCCCCTCCTGTATTCTCACCCTCAATTTGCTACTGTGCAACAGTCCTCGGGCAGTTAAATCAGCAGCCTACATGATGCAGTATTTAAAGCCCAAGGAGCTATAAACATGGCAGTAAATACATGCCTACAGACATTTTCTGCCCTCCATATCCTCCAAACTTGCAATTTTCTCACATGGGAGACTGGCTCAAAACAGACAGGAGGAACCAGTGCTATGACCAGCCAGTGGTCCCCAGCACAGCCACAAGCTACCTGGGGCTTGCTGCTGCAGTCCCAGCGGTGCAGGGCTCTTTTGGTCACAGGACAAGGTGTTTCCCAAGCATCACAAGGCAAAAGTGCTCCCTGTCCTGCAATGGGAACAGCTGAAGCAGAGTTCAGCACCATCCCAAATCCGACCAGGTGATTCTGGCAGGGCAGGAGGTGGCCCAGCAGTCCTAACCCCTGTAAGGAAACTGCTGATCTCATTTTTTCAACCACAATGGCACTGGTGTTGGACTCTCACTCATAAACAAGTGCAGACTGCTCATCCACTCCTTAGGGTTTCCAACAGGAGAACAAGCACCTCAGACCATTGACAGCATTTAGTCACAACAGTAGACTTTGGTTTGAGATCATTCACATCACCTGGGCCACACAGCACGACACCATCCCACTTTTGGTCCATGCCTTTGCTGTTTCCCTTGATGGCAGAAGTGGGTGAACAAAGGGTTAAGCTGGTACAGCCTCAAAAATCACTCATTGCTTTCTGAAGCAAGAACATCTTTGGCAGGGTCCCCATCTGGGAAATGACATCCCGCCCCCCCCTCGCGTCCCCCTGAACTCAGAACAAAGCACTGCACTGCCCAACATGCTCCTCCACTGTTTTTATCTTGGTCCAAATGCTTGTTGCGTTTCAACTTCTGCCAAAAAGAAATGCATAAAAAAATATAAAAAAGGCATGTGTGGGGCAGGGGAGAGGAAACAGAGAGAGTAGAGTGAAGTCATTAAAACCAAATCTTGATTACCTACCAGTGGTGGAAAAAGGAAACAGGGGAGAGGAGATTTTTCTGTTGTGATATGCTTTTTGAAGCTGAAATCAGAAGGCACAGAGGAGACATGACTTCTCCACACAATCCTCCACCTGGGACCAAAATTAACTGCTTTGCCTTTCCAGTCTACCATGTGCCACACCATCATCATCATCATCAGAGGAGGAAGCATCTGCTTCCTCACAACAATTTCTGCCAATCACCACACACATTTTTTACTACTCTCACAGCTGTAGCTCTCACAGAGTTCCTGCACCCAGCACTGAGCCCTGGTGGCATAGGACTGGAGGACACAGCACAGCTGGCCTGCCATTTCCACCTTGATATCAAATACAAAGGTTTGGCCATTGCAAAGCCATAGGAAATCCTAGGGGAAATGAGCCTGGAGAAGATGGCTTGTGCATGCTTTGTGGAGAGGCTGGATGGGCCAAATGAAGAGTCCCAGACTGGCTCTGTCTCCCAAAAAGACAGACAGAAAAAATAATTAAAAAAAAAGACAGACAGAAAAAATAATTTAAAAAAACTGCATTGGCTAAAGAAGCATTTAAAAGCAAAACAAAAAACCCAGTCTGGTTTGTAGTCTGTAACAGCTGAACCCAGGGACATGCAGAGCATGCTTTTTGTTCCTTCAGTACAAAAGCCCTTGGTTTCCCCTTCCTCCTCATTCCAGCATTTCCCCATTGGGGGTGTCAGAGACAGTTCAAGGCCTCCCAGTACTTCAGACAAAACTGGGTTTTGCTGCCCTTAGAACAAGTGACTGGGATCTAAGAGAACTGGGGAGATTTGGGGAGCTGAAGAGCTGCAAAGGCTAAACCTGCTGCCCCTGGAGGATGGCCAAATGGTCAACATCCCCATGACCTGCCACAGGCCAGTGCTTCCCTCCAGGGTTTGGCTTCCCAAGGTGTGACTTTGGCTTGCAGGCTGCATGGCCAGGCCACTTGGATTCCCCAGGGCTTGCTTGTGCTACAGCTGGTGCTCTGCAGCATGTCAAAGAGAGGGAGAGATTAACTCCTTTTTTAAGTATCTCATTACTATTATATTTTTAAACACAGCTGGTTGAAAATTTTTCAGCAGAGCCATAAATAAATAAATACTTTGAGGAAATTTCCTGTGATCTGAAAATTTTACTGACTGGTCTGGCCTTTATCAGATTATGTTCCCTCTCCAGTATGCATAAGCTCCACTTGCTTCTGCTTTCTCTCCTGTAAGGACCAAATCCATTGAAATATCTATAAAATATCAAGATTTCAATGCCTGTACTGTTTGATATTTTAACAACCACGCTCCTGACCGGCACAGCAGTCACATATTCATTGTGATCCCACCTGATGATTTTTAATTTTCCCTGCAATCAGAGGTGTCACCTGCCAAGACCCTAAGATCCAGATATTAAAAATTTATTAACCTGTCTGCAAAACACTTCTTTTCCTGCTCTTAGGAGAGAGATGACAGAACACAATCGGTTGGGAATCTAATGTCTCTGACAGGCTTTCCTCCTTCACAGATCATCCTGCTACAATGCCTCCATCATAGCTAGCTTGGTTTAGAAAGCAGTTTCTACAGCTGAGGACAACAGTCAAAATCACCATCTGTCATGACATCCTACATAAAATAAATAAGAAAGACAACACCACCCACTACCTCCTATTAGCAGACTGTTAAGGAAAGCAAACAATCACCCACTTCTGAAGAAGCCCAAGACAGGAGGAGCATTTCTCTTCCAGTCGGTCCCTGCCTGCCGGTGGCAGACAAAGCCTGTTTAGTAGTGTCTGTATGAGAAGCTGCTATTATATAAATAGCAAATAAAGTTCAGCTGAGAAGAGGTGCCCCAAGCGTGAGGCTCTGCACATGGAGCAGAGGAAATGCTTGCTCCAGAAAGGCTGCCTTTCTACAGCACTTCTCATTTTAACAGGATGGTTCCCATTTAAACCCTCTTCAATCCTGAAAGAGATGGCTTGGAGCCCCCAGCCTCCTTACCCAAATGCTAACCCACTCCTTGTAGCCCAAAAAAGGAAATAAATTCATGAACAAATAATTTCCAGTACTTTTTTTCCAGGCTATTGTTATGTGACTGCATTTGGAAGTAAGAAAGAAAAAAACCAAATACATGACTGTGGTCAGAGTCTGGCCTAGAACAGGGGAAGGAAAGAAAGAAACCTCAAACCCCAAACCCAATCCTTGTTTTTTATGTTTAGTCATTTTTGGAGAAAACTATAAGCAGTAAAAAGACCAGGAATAAACACTGACACCAGCTCCTGGGCTTTGGGGTTGACAATAGGAGATTCTAATCTATTCTTCCATCTATCAACGCAATCTGCTCAGCCTAAAACATTTTTAAAACCTAAGTCTAATATGCTAATAATCTAATTGAAGAAGTCAAACTTGTCTTCTGCTGCAAAGGACTAAGAAGCTTTTGTGTTATGAATTGCTTTATCATTTTGGAATGCCTTTTCAATGCAGAAATCACCTTTGCTTGAGAGGTTTTAGCAAATGTTTCACAGGAAAGATCAGATGGCGTTAGCCTAAGACTCACCTAAGCAGCGTTCTGGGAGGACACAGCAAGCCCCTGACATTTGATTGCCTACAGGAAATATAAATCTAGACTTCTTTGGATTTTCCAAAAATCCTTATATTACCATCCAGTAAAGGAACATAAGGAGTATTAGATTCCTTTATTGTACAGAGACTCCTTTAAGAACTCAGGTGCTCAGCAAAAGCCATCCTCTGCCTCAAGGACAATTATCTCTAATTGCTTACAGGGACTGTCAACGCCTTTTTTGAGAAGGGAAATCTGTGACTGTCCCACAGCACTAAACACCCCCAGAAAAACCTTTCACTGTTCAATGCAAAGCCATATGTAGATCAGCTCAGGCAGTACCTACCGTCCAAACTGCATTAAATACTGTCACTTGCTACAGACCACAAGTGCAGCATTAGAAGTGGAAAGGAATAAGGTCTTTCCTCTCCCTCTAGCAACTGTGAAAACTCACCTATCTAAGGGAAATACAATCTCAGAATTACCATTACGGAAATCATTCACCATTTCTTAACTTGGAAAATATAATAAACTCTTCCAGGAAGAAGAGCACTCAGTTTTGTGAAAATGCTGCTCCATAATTTTAGAATCCAGTTGTGCAGCTGGCACACTCTGCCCTGGGATGGGTAAAACAAGCTGTTCTCATATAGTCACATCCACAACGTGCTGCAGGATTTAATAGTTCCTCACGAGATAAGCTATATAAACATAAAATGTTAAATGGGACAGAAAGCAGCTTCAAGAATTCTCTCTGCAAGCACAACATGGAAACAATTATAATTTCCCTCTGCATTTATTGCCAGCTGAAGTTTTTCTGTTTCTTTGCTTTACTTTGCCGATAACAAACATCTGTTGGGAGCATCCTGCCCTGTGCAAGAGAGGAACACACCTATCGCAGCCTTTGGGGCTCTGTACTCAAGCAAAGCCTCTGGAGATCCTCCTCTGTAACAGCCACAGAAAAACCTCTGCTGGTTTTACCTATTGACTACAAAATTCTTCCATGGAAAATTAGTCTTTTTTTTTTGCAGCATACAAGCAGTTCAAGTAGTTAAGGAGACCCTCAGAAAAAACATGATGAGCTCTAGGAGAGATGGTCTCTTGAGGTCCCCCATATATGTCTAAGGATCTTATTTTAGGGTCTTCCTTCCCAGCTCTTGCCTGCTACCAGCTTTTACTTACATATTTCTTCATCAGAAAGCTCTAGAAGAGCAAATCACCAGGCTGCAAGATAAAGCTGACCATCTGTGGCTCATTAACAGCTTTTGATCCTTTTTGGCCTGGTTCCTACATGCCCCTTGCAGATGCCGGCAGCTCAGCACACACCATGTCCGCTGCTTCCCTGGCTGCCTGTAAGGAGACAGGTCAGCATAAAACCCTCCAAGCCCGCAAAATGCTGTGAGATCAGAAATGCTGGTGGGGACTTGAAAATGCTGCCTTTGAGCCCCAACTTGAGCCCCATTCCACCAGCTGAAGGGAAAGAAGGGAAGGAGAGACATGGATCTCACTTTGAGGATGGCGTTTCTCCAGAATAACCTGTGGGGAGGCAGCAGCCCTGCCTGTGTCTGCAGGCAGCCACCGTGCCCAGGCAAGGGCTCCCGGACCCGCTCCGACACGCAGCGCGCTGTGCTTGCCTTGGCTCGGCGAGGGCTGGGAGCATCTCTGCAGCAGTGGGCTGGTGCCTGGGGAGGCATCCCTAGTTGTTCCTTATCAGCCTTCCCCAAAACAAGTAAGGGCAGAGGCACACAGGATATGGCCCAACAAGCCCTTCTCAGTCCCAACAACTGCTGCTGGCAGCACTGGGACTTCAGGCAGAGAAAGGGAAATTAACGACAGAAAACAGGGAGAAAAGGGGGTGCAAGGACCTGGCAGAGGCACCTACATCCTTTGGGAGGCAGCATGCACGCAGGGAACAGGGCCACGCTAGAATCCTCAGCTGCAATCCTGTTCTCCCTTATCATTGCAAGGTCTGAGGCAAAACTGAAAGGCGGCTGTGTGCTGGGAGAGAGTAAGAGATTATACGCAGTAAGCATGAGGAGGGATGGGTGGCACAAACCCATTTTAATGCCTTTTCCATCCCATGCCCTGTCTAATTCAGCTGGACAGCAGTGAAGGCAGCAGCTATGTTAGGGCCTCTTTGCAGTCTTTCATGCACAGGGAGTGACCTGGGATCAACAGAGAAGAAAAAACTACAACTGTGCAGCCGTCTGACATCTCCCACCACTCTTCCACTCCCAAGGCACTGACTGCAAGGGCACAAACACCGCATCTGAGATCTCCTCTGTAATTCAATTATTTAGCTTGCAGAGAGCAGATCAAAACACTTGCCAAATGGAGGAGTCCTGCTACAGATAGGCTCCTCTTCCTGGAGAGTAGAACAAAGAGTCATCCCTTCACTTAGACACAAAGAGCCTTTGGCAACAGTGCCATTAAAAACAGTATGTTTCAAAGCATTCCTCTGAGCAAAAAGCCTCTGACTGCAGTTCAGGCTGTTAATCAGACAGTAGAAGGGCATGGCCATGAGCAGTCCCCCAAGACAGTTTGCCTGGAGCTTTTTGCAAATGGATACCAGAAGAGGATGCATCTGAATCCCCATCCGCTCCCCCAAACAGTGCTCTAAGTCAGACAAGAAAGGAGGGGGGAAAGAACCTGCTCAGGTTTCACTGAAGCAATCCTATCTTCTTTGAGAGTTCCCAGTTAATGCATCAAGCCAAGTTTTGCCCATGTCCTGCCACTGGGGTCCACACAGTTGCTCCCTACTGGACTGCCTGCGCTTGTAGGGGTCAGATTAACACTCCCTGTATGTCCCCAGACATGGGCTCAGTGTGCTCAGGAAGAGCAGCTCTTTGCAACCCTGCTGTCCCTCCCTGCTGCTCCTGCACCTCCTTACAGTGTAAGGTACCTCTTTGCTGACCTGAGTATCTCCTCTTGCACCTGGGCACAATAAAAGCCATGGACTTGGCCTTAGCAGCATCTGTTAGAGCTTATTCTTGGCTTGTGCACTGCAAGGCAATGCCTCCAGAGCAGGAGAAGCACAGTCCCAGACCCCCTGTGGAAAGAAGGCACAGAGTATTTATGTAATGGTACGGTTTAACTTGAGATTGCATGCTGCAAGCAAAACAGCGTTATTACACTGGCACTCTCCTCTTCCAGCTACCTTTCAAAGCACGATGCCACAACATAAAACTGGCTGACAGGAAAGAATTAAAGACATAACTGGCTCCTTTCCTTTCCCTTCAGCCACAAGCTCTTGCTCTCCACCTGCAGCTCCCCAGCTCTGCAAGATGTACTGCCTGCCCCAATGTAAGGCATGCACAGCAGCAGGACGGTACCAACACCACCTGCAGTGCCAAGTGCCCCTTTGGGAAATCACTCACTGGAGCACATGTAGCCACTGATGTGAGCTGAAAGCTAAGGAAGATGAGACTCAGGGGTGACAACAGCTGAAGCTATGACAACTCAGCTTCAAGGCAGACAACTTTCAGTCAGGGTTTACTGACACTGGACTTTGACCTCTTCTGAGCAGGACACAGTAGAAGATGGAACATGAGACTGACTATCAGGCATGGTGGGGTCTGTACTTAGCTGCAGTCTTCATCTGCCAAGTCACTCCAAGGTACATGTGTCCTTTTCATGCTCTATTTTTATCTCCTCTTTCACATTTGCCTCACTGTTTTGAATGGGAATGTAGGAACAGTCTCCCACTAAAAGTTAACACGGTATCTGTCATAGCTGTGTCTCAACCTTGGTTAAAACTTGTAGACACAACTGTAATACAAACAGTAATTTAGGTTTTGGAATATGGTGATGGGGGAAGATGGCATAGCAGGCCTTTCTCAGGCTTTAATCCAGAGAGTCAAGAAACCTGTACTTCAGTGCTAAAACTATGCTAAAACTGGGTTATACTCACATTTTTGTGGCTGATGAAATTTGCACTTGTTTGCTTGGTCACTAGTTTGGGAAATTTTTTTAAAGGTAGTTCTTTCAAGTGGCTCAGAGGTTAGGGATGTCCAAAGTTATCCCCAGGAGAATATAGGGTCAGGCATCAATGATAAACACAGCCTGCCACTTGCTCTTGATGTTGGTGTCTTTGTGCTCCTATTCCCTTCTCCCCAAACCTGCAGCCCAGGCAATTGTGAGAAAAACAGGACAACTGTATATTTAGCAACTATGTTCCTGCCTAAATTGCTACATAATGTAAGTAGCAGACCCTTCCTTCCAGAAAAGACCATAGGCTTCATGATGTCATCAGAAGGATCCCACAGCCTGTATTGCACATTTCCCCACCAGGCAAGCACAGCCAGCTCTAGTGGGAGCTGGAGTAGACTGGTTCCTGTCCTGTGAGACACAGGGCTGGCTTGTCTTGCTGTAGCCATGTAAACCAGATCATTCTTCCCTCAGGCTTCCTGAAACTGGCTCCCTACCTCCCTACCAAGAGGTGACTAGGGTCAGCAAACACACCCAGGCTCCAGCAGCTCCAGCTCTGTACCTTGGTACTGACCTCCCTTTCTCAGCATCCATCATCAAACTAATGGGCTGCATGGTCATCTGGCATAGTTGATCATGATCCCAAGACCTTCCTACTCTCTGCTGCCTGGGCAGACACCTCTGACAGATCTGTAGCTGGGGTGACAACAGCTGAACTACTCTTGCAACATTTACAGCACCTCAGGCACCCAGAGCAGCAAGGTCCTCAAAGGCAACCAATCCTTGCGTGGCCCTGGACTCTTTCTCTATGGCATTACAAAGGTGTTCAGGCACAAGCTGGCACAGAACCAGGAGCTCAGCTCCTCATCATGGAAAGTAGACATCTTTTCCCTTCAGGCCAGTCCCAGACACCCCAAGGGTAAAGTCGGAGTGACAAAATGTGATGATGGACACATCTAAAGCAGCTGGCGTACCTCTCTGAGGAGCTCTTCATGCACCAGCTTCTCCCAGGCTTCTCTGGGAGAACAGCTTCTCTGTTGTCTCACCCTACAAACATCCAGCTGCAGAAATTCCTGACAGCTACAAGCCTGATACCCTGCTTGGCCAGCTGAGGGGTATGAAGTCCCCAGAGGGATTCAAGAGCTAGTAGATATCAAGTCCTTCTCCTGCAAGGGTCCCACAGCTCTGCTGTGGTCTGGCTAGCCATGCCCAGAAGAAGTTAGTAATGAGGTGTTCCTCACTGGATTCAAACCCCATTGCAACTGGTTAACTGGGGCCATCTTGCTCTCTTTCTGCCCAGATAACTCTGGCTTAGAAGCTGCACTTCAACTGCTTGCAAACCAGGTTATGTGCCTGAATAGCCACTAATGAAACAGGGTGCCTTCCATGCAGGAGTAGGTGGTCAGGGCTGATCTGGGCAGCTGTTACACTGGTGACAGTGGGACCATCCCATAAACCTACCAAGCGTGACCCTGTACTGAAAAGTGAAGAGCGGGAGCTGGTCTCAATGCACAAGTCCCATTGACTCCTCACTGTATCATCAAAGTTGGCCCAGGTGTTTTTGAAATATCCCACCCAGCATGTTTCTGAAAACACATCTTGACACTGAAACTCAAACCCAACCCTTCAATCTGACAGTGCTTGGGTTTGTTAAACAAGCAGCTTTCTTCTGGAGAAATAAAACACAAAAATCATATGCCCATCACCATTCAGGGTTCCCAAAGAAATCTCTCACTGACAGCAGCAGGCTCTAAAGAAGCTGGACCAGACAGTCCTTTTTACCACCCATGGTCAACAAAAAGCAGGAATCTTCCTACTCCAGCAGGGACTGCCATCCAGAGAAGTGCTGGAGCAATGAAAATGCTCTCCACATCAGCTACAGCTCAGGGAGCAACTTGGGACAGAAGGCACCAGATTAAATTTCTTCAACATCCAGAACGCTATTGGCTTCCAAATAATTGTCTATTTGTGTGCGTGCATGC
Source organism: Agelaius tricolor (assembly GCF_023055355.1). NCBI lineage: Eukaryota > Metazoa > Chordata > Aves > Passeriformes > Icteridae > Agelaius > Agelaius tricolor. The sequence goes on from NW_027269269.1 coordinate 27,220,875, forward strand.
CCAAGAATCCTCGCTCCATGGTCTGTCTTTGTGCCAGCATACTCCCAGCACTGCGACTCTCTAGGGACAAGGCCCATACTTGTATTCAATCTTGGCTTTGGCTCCCAAACACTAAGGTTTCAGATTATGTTTTAAAAAACATTTTCTCTGGCAACTGGGCTGTTAATGGATGTGATGTTTTTGCTCTTGCCTCCTCCCCACCTTTAAAAGCTTGGCACTAAAGGGCTTCTTTGAAGATAAGGCCAAATTTTCAATTTAAGGGGAGGAACTTCATAAAGTAGACTTGAAGGGATGGAGAGGAGAAGGGGAAAAAATAAGAAAAACAACCAACCCTGGAGCCACTTAGTGTGTTGAGATGTACGCTGAACAGCACATAGGATTACAATGGCCTCTCTGTACCACCACTGGCTGGAGCCAGAAGTTCACTGCAGCTGCACTGCTGCTACCTACTCCAGGCTCCTCGAGGGTCACGCTCAGAGAGGGCCTTTGCTGTAGCTGCACACCAGCCTGCCCTCCAAACCAAAAGCATCCTGCACTCCCTACAGAGTCCCCATCCATCCAGCAAGCAGGGGCACACGTCCCCAGAGGCAACCACAGGAGCCGCCCACTGGGCTGTCAGTGCCACAGGAGGCTCTCTGCTGACACCAACTGTGGTCCTCATCCAAGAGGTTTTTGAGGGCCACCAAATCTATGGTCTCTCTTGATCTCCAGCAGACCTATCCTCAGCACCACAAGGAGGCAGGGAAGTGCCATTTAGTTTTGCAGGTGGAGAGCTGAGGCAAAGAGCAACTTGCCCCATCTTGGGGGGGAATCTGTGGTGTAGAGGAGAATCAAACGCAGCTGCCCTCACATCCCAGGCTTGCACCCTAAAACACTGGCATCACTAAGCAAGGTGGCTGCTCTCCCTAAAATTACCAGGATAAATTACAGTGACATTACCAGAAGAAGCTGAATTTTGCAAATAAATGCTGTATTCCAGGCCAATGTATCCATATTTGAGGTGTATTTCTCAAAGACTACCTCACTACGTTTGTATTACCACAGGCTTTCTAAACCACACTAAACTCAACACATTAATTCACTGGGGTCTGTCTAACCTGTCCTTCTGTCAACTAAAAGGAAAATAAAAAGTAACCTCATTCTGGTATTTGAAAGCTGACAGTTCTGACAGGAATCTTTACACCCTTTTCCCCTACACTCATGATTTTAAGAACAGCAGAAGGACATATATCTGAAGGCAAACTGATGCACAGTCTTCAGATATACAAGCTTGTTCAGACTCGCTGACATTACAACCAGTGAACACATCCCTGCACTTGGCAGGGCCCTGTCTATGGCTGTGCATGAAAGTACAACCTGCTAGCTAATCTCTCTGCCAGAGTGGACGTGAGAGAGCTGAAATGGTATTACTGCTGCAGGCCTCGGGGTGAAAAGATTTACTGCCTTTGCCAGGCACAGAAGTTAATGAAAAATGATCGCTTTCCAAAACACCATCTGGCTTTCACACACACATCTAGAGACACCACAGCCCAAAACCTCCACAAACTTGACAATGGTGGGTTTCCATAGGGGCAGCATGTTGCAATGTGCTGTGGACTTTGCCCAGCAAGCCTCCAACACTCTGCAAAGAGGCACAAGGCACAGTTACCATCCTCACATCTAATGGCTGCTCAGGGAAGATGACTGGACACAGGGCAGCAGCCTCTCAAGAGCAGCAGAGCAAAAAGCAAGGAAAAAGTCTGGCTCTCACCTCTGTGCTGGCACACTGCCCACAAGGAGGGCAAAGAAGCTCGAGCACGTCCCACACGCTCCCTGATGCACATTTCTCTCCATCAATGCCACTAGAGCCAAAACAAATTGGCACTGCCTCTTACTCAAAAGCTCTTACAACACACAATGGCAGCGCTCAGAGCCCCTCACAGGCACCCAGTCTAGGTGCTCCACTACCAACCCCATCAGGCTCCCATCCCAGAGCTGAGCCTCCCATCCCATTTGTCCTTTTGCAGGGAAGAGAGGCCATTTTAACAAAAGGAGCATGTAACATCCTCGGGGCAGGGATCTATTGCTCCCTGTTTAAGCAGGGAGCAACAGCTTAAGAAAGTTCTGCACCGCCTGCAGCAGCTCTGGGACTGTGTAAGCACCAAGTGGTTTCTTTTCCCTGCAATAAATATCCTTCTGAGCTTTTCAGCCAACTTGCTTCCACTGCATCCATACTCCTTTTGTCTTAGCTTCCCATGGACACTCAGACAGCAGTGTTGCTGGAGCACACGCTCCTGTGGAGAGATTTTAGAAGACTTACACACAAATATGCATACAAAGCAAATTTTGAAAGCTTCCTTTTCTGCAAGCATTCCTTCCAGAGAACTGGCTTCAAGCACTGTGTTCAGCCAGTGAAGCAGCAGATATGATGTCGTATGATTTGGAGCCAAGGGGAACTAAATCCAGCATCAGGAAACAGAAAAAGAAGCATGCAATACCTTGCATTGAACAATTTCCCAAAGTACGTTTAGAAACCTGAAGGATGATATTCACCCCCATTCCACCTAAGGACCTGCAATTCATTTAGTCATTATTCACCTTAAATTGTTCTTGTGGCCTAGGAACTGGAATACATAACAACTTCTTAAACTGAGACTGACCACAGGAGCACCAGAACATACAGCAGCAGGTTTTTTCCCTCAGGATGTTTTCAGTCTAACCAGAAACAGGAAGTCTCTGAAGATTTTGCAAGAGAACTTTTTCCTTGTGGGATATCCCATCCTAGCTGCAGAATTCACACTGCAGATTTTTAGCCTGGGAGGTAACGGTTTAAACCAAGAGACCTGCAAGCCTTGGTCTATAACATGCCAGTACTAATATATCAAAGTCACCTCTGCACATTAAAGAAGTCCAAGGGAAATGTGCCTCATGTCTCTGAGGCACTCGGCATCAGATATTAAAATGAACAACCCACCATTATTTACTGCCAAAGGAACTTTTGTTAACCTCGAGTTACCTCAGCCTACTGCTGCTGCAACACCTTGCAGGCTGAGTGACTAAACTGAGCCCAGCTAGCTAAGCTCAAGTCTCTGAAAACCCACCTGCCGGCCAGCCTGGGCTAAAACAACCAGCATGGTCCCCAGCATACTTCCCCTGTTATTGCTCCCCTGCTCCATGAGGCAGACAAGGTGGGGTGCTGGGAGACAGCCTGCCTTTGCCTGGGAAAAGAGTGATTTTGGAGGCACAGAGGTGCCTCTCCAGCCGTGTGCCAGTCCCGAGGAGGCCCAGCACAACAGAGAGGGTTCTCCCCATACACCTGAGTTCTGTCCTGAGAGACATTAGAATAGGTACAGGTCAGCTGGCAAGAGCCAACATAGAGAGTAATATCTGCCCCCCCTCCCAGTGCTCAACCCATCAGCACAGGGCCCAGTTCCATTTTCTGCATGGGAACAGTAAGGCACAGGGCTGTGGAGAAAATTCAAGCTCATAATAGGGCATGTTGTACATGGGCTGAAGACCCAGCCCAAACACCTCCACTTCCCAACACAAGCTTCCAACTGAAGTGCCTTTCCTGTCCTGTCACCCATGTTCCCTCTCACAACCTGGGTAGAAGAAGCAATATTTGGTTTTTTTCCTATGCTTGTTATCAGATTGCAAGGTTTCTGTGCTCCTAAGGGCATGTGGTTCAGGAATAGTCCAGGAAACACTGGCAGGTAGATCTGGCGGTGTTTCAGTCAAGTGTTTCACTAACAATCACAAGAAACTACAAAAAATCAGGTCTGCCCTAAATGAGTAACTTTTCTTAACTCAGGAAAGGGACTTTCTCCACTGCAGCACTGGGGAGTATGGGGACAAAGCAGGCTGCTTGCTTCATAGCCCCACCTGTGAGGCTTCTTGCTTGGCAGGAGGCTCCAGCTGGCTCCAAAGAAGCAATTCTGCTGGCCCTCGTAAGCCAGGAGGAGCTGTACCAGCATCATGAAGGTACTGCAGGGCTGCCAGTTTGGTTCTGAAGATTTGGAGGGATCTGTCTGCTGTTAGTTTTGAGGACATAGCAGAATTGCATGCAGTGAAGTGGACTGAGCAATGATTCACCTGTCCTTCAACGGAGCAAACCTCCAAGCCAGGAGTCTCACACTCTGAGGGCTGGAAAGACCTCTGCAAACACCAGACACTGGGTTTCACTTTGCAATCTCAAAGAACCTCTCGCTCTGTGCTTCTGTATCATGTCAGTAGAAGGCACAGAAAGCTGCTTTCTTCAGACTTCAGGGTTACATAGAACTCATACAACTTACATGTTAGTTTGGAGCACACACATGCAGAATCATGCAGCTCCAATGCTTCTTCGTTGTGCCAAGCAGAGAAGAAATGTGTAGATTCTTGTACTGGAATATCTCTCAAATAAAGGTCCTGTGGGTGTGTGTGTATGAGTGGGAGAAAAGTGACCTTGCCTTTCCCAGATGCACAGAACCTCTGTGTACCGCTCAGCTGAACCTGCCTCACATTCCCCAGCAGGAAGCAGGGAGGACTGCACTGTATCTGACTTCAACCCTCACAGCAAACACTTATTGAGACCTCTTCTGCTTGCTATATGCAGGATGAGTCCCTGTATCTGAAGGGGAGAATTAAGGAAAGGACCTGGAACAAAACTCCATTTATTTCTTGTAAGAGAATATCATGCACCCAGCAGGAAGCTCGCAGCTCTTCCTAATTGTCCTACTTACTTCATAAGATCCCCACATGACTCCTAGCAGCATGGGAATTTATTTCACCTTCATTTCTTTAGGTCACTTAAATAAACAGAACAAATCTTCACTGCAAACCCATGAAGTGTTTCTGCTGAAATCCTTCCCCACAACATGAACCTCAATATTCAATCCATTAATTCAAAGTGTCTGCCATATAAGTACATGGGCATAAATATGGAGGAACCCTCCTCTTAATTGCAGGCACACTAAGTCAGTTAGTTTCAAAAGAAAACTAAGATAAAATTCTACTTACAAAACGCCCACATTCTTCTAATGTTTTCCATGGTAGTTTTTTGGCCCATGGGAAAAGAAATTTTCACAGCAGATTGCAAATGGACCTATCGAAAAGACACTATGGTAGCAATTGAAATTGTAGAAATGTAGAGATGTAGAAATTAAGAGAATTGGGCACCAAGAAAAACATTTAAGACATGCTGGGAATTACATGTGATCTCTGAGTGTGTGTATGGATTCCTGCTATCCCACTCACATAATGCTGCAGAGAGGTCAAGAGAGTTTCTTTAAAACAAGCAAGGACAAAAAAGACCATCTTTAATAGATGTGAACTGCCTTTCACACAATGCCAGTGAAATAACACTTAGGGTACCAGAACCAGTTGGGGAAATGCCGAAACACAGATTTGTATTAAGTACCTTCTGCCAGTTGGGGGTATTGGTTAAAGTCTATTATTTTCCAAAGTATCTTCAGAGCACTTGAAAAAGTCTTGTTTGGACACAGCTACAAATTCAGCATCCCACTTTCTCCCCAACACATTTTCTATTTACAGGCACCATCCAGACGATCTGCCAAAGTTGCAGTCCAAGCAAGGAGGCATGTATGCACAAAACCCACAACATCCCACTGCCGGGCAGAAAATTACTTCCCCTGACCCAATCACTCCTCATCCTTGCACCAGCTTTAAAAACTCTACGGTCACGGAAGAGGACAAAAATTCTAACAGACAGGCTACCCACTCCCGCTTTTCTCTGCTGCAGCAGCAGCTCCTTCACAGAGCACAAACCGAAATGCCTTCGCATCTGCCTGAGACAGCTCTTGCCTGTAAACTCCCAGCAGCTTTTGACAAGAGTTGGAGCAATGGAGGATGGATCTGCGGCTTACTTTGCGCAGCTTCTCCTTCTCCCTCACTGCTCACCGCGCCTCCTCGCCCAGCCGGCAGCGAGGACGGGGCAAGGTCATGGACCAGGCTGCTGGGGAAGTTCCAAGGAGCCCGGGAGCGTGTGCGTGCCCTGGGCCCTCCATTAGTTCTGGCCGAGCCGCCGACGAGGAAGAGCTGGAGGGAAACATCCGAGCCCCCCACATCTCACCTGCCTGCGCCAAAACAAGCGCCGTCCCGGTGGGGACCAGCGGGTCTCCACTACTCCCTTGTTACGTATCCTACATCCCTGGTCGGACCCCCTTCCTTCCATCTCCACACCAACTTCCCGAACTCTGCGGCTGCCTGAAGATGGATGGGGTGAAAGCCCTGCGCCCCATCGCCCGCCACCACCGTGCGTCCTCCCAAGCCCCTCTCCAGGGCCACCAGGCCCGGGCCCCTTTCTCTTTCACTCACCGCGGTCTCCAGTGGAGCAGGCGGGGGGAAACACAAAGATGCCCCAAACGAAGGGAAGCAACAAAGAGGCTTAACTCCAGAAGCTGGGAACTTCCAGGCCGGATCTGCGGGGAATTCACTACACACACACGCACGCACACACACACAGAGAAAGGGAAAAAAAAAAAAAAAGAGCGAGAGAGAAAAAGAGGGGGAAAGCCTGTTTTGGGGGGAAGGGGAAAGTGAGGGGGCCCTTGGTTTGAGGGTGCTGGTTGTGCTTTTTCTGCGGGTTGGCGCTGGGGATGGGGGGCCGCGCTGAGCTCAGGCGCGGCGGGAGGAGGAGGAGGAGAAGGAGGAGGAGGAGGAGGAGGAGGAGGAGGAGGAGGGAAGAGGCGCCGGGATGCGGGAAGCCAGACCCTCCATACGGGAGACGGCTTTTGGATGACTGAACTCCCAAACAATTCCCTGCTCTGGCTACTCCTGCCCCAAGAGCCTCCCTCCTTCCCCTCCCCCTGAGGAGGAGGGAAGAAGGGGAGGAGCCAGAGAAGGGGAAAAACTCCAAGTAAGACCCCTTCCCCAAAGCTAGGCAGCGGCCGGGCCCCGTCCACCCCGCACCATCCCCGTCCCCCCAGCACCGGGAACCGGGAGCCGCGGGCCCCCAGGGCCGCTCCCCGCCGCCCCACGCTCCCCGGCCGGCGGAAGCGGCAAAGTTGGGACGAAAAGTTTGTTGTGGGCGGGGGAGCCGGCCCCGCCGGCCCGGGACGCGGGGCGAGGGCTGCGGGGCCCGGGCGCGGGGCTCCCGGGCTGGCAGCGCACGCTGCAGCGGCACCGGCGGCTCACGGAGCCCTCCGGCCGCCCCTCCTGGGCGCCCCATCCTCGGCGGTCATCGGCTGTAATAATTACCAAAAGGATGAAAAGGTCTTTTCTTCCAGCCATCCTTTCCTAGCAGGTGCTTGTTCTCACGGAAAGTGTCTCGGATACAAATTTTCAGGAAAAGCAGTGCCACCACTCCCTGAGATTAAACCCCATCACTTCCTCCTCACTGCATCTCCCTGCACCAAAGAGTGAATTTATGCCCCAAAACTTAAATTCACCCAGAGGTGCAGGGAAATCTTTTGTTTTTCAAGGCCCTTCAGTAAAGATTATCTTGAAACAAATCTGTCACTGAAAGGTCAGGATAGGTTTCTCATGTTTTTGCCATGTACAGAAGAGCACAGATGACAAACATGATCTGTACTTTCTAAATGTGAAGTCCTTCAGTCTTCAAAGAAGAAGGTGAAAGAGTTGAAGTTTTTAATCATGTCATCATTGAGTTTCAGAGATATTCTTGCTTAGTGGCACTTTAGAAGAGTTCTGATCTCCCAGCTTACTCATTTCTCATAAGAATGATGCAAAGGATTTAATGTTTTTTTCTATTTATATTTGGGGTTCTTACTTCCTTGGTTTATTGCACAGGTACTGAAAAGATTAAAACTGATTTTTCTGAAGGATTTTTTGTGTTCCAAGGGAGTGTGTGAAGGCGGCTTCTTCAAGTTTCATTTCAATGGGTAAGCTTATGAGGTTGAACACAAAGACTTCAGTTGAACACAAACTTCCTTCCTCTGAAATGGTAACTTTGCTCTCTAATTATCTTTTAAAGTATTGTTTCCAAGGTTCCAAGTTTTTCCTTATATTGCTCAGTAACACACTCCTCGGGTGCTAAATCCATATGTAGACACCTCACTAAGTGGCCTAATTTTTACAAGTGCTAAGACCTCTAGCACCTGCCTTGTCTGAAAAATGCTGGTTTCCTAATTTAAAGCAGTCATAAACTCTCCTAAATTAAAGCAGGAATTGAATTAGCCCTGAGTAGTTTTAGGCTTACAGAGGTAGGAAGAAAAAGGTGAGGGAGCAGAATTGGAGCTACCTTGTGCAAAGAAGTGCCCCAGGGTTTGTTAAACAGTATGAAAGGAAAGATTGCAGCCCTGCAGGATTACACTCCCGTTTATCCCTAGGGCTGAGGGAATAGATGGATGCAGCAGTGCCCTTCATATACTGTTTTTCTCATCTGCCTCCCAAAAGAAATGCCTTGGGACACAGCAGGGTGCTGGTTTGTGCAGCCACGTCCCCTTGGCATCCCTGGACAAGCCAGTGGCAGTCCTGCTCTCAGGAAGCTCTGTTGTTGCTCTGCTGGGGTTGCCTGCTCTAGGCATTTGTTTCAAACTCACTGCCAGCACCGACTTCTGGATGCCCCTGGCCTGTCTGAAGCTTGCAGTAGTGTGAAGACCAAAATCCCCTCATTAACCCCAGTTCCTCAGACATAAGGAAACTTTTACTCTGGGCATTGACCAAGCATAGCCCATGGCTGGGGGGTAGAGGTGTCCCATTTCCTTCTGGAGATGTCAGAGCGCCCCTGATCCTTGGCTACCAATTTGCCCATATTGGCCCTGTCCCTCTCTGATCCCAGACAAAATTCCCACTGCTGCTGCTGTTGGATGCAAAGGCTTCTCCTTGGGGCCGCTGAAACTCCAGCTGTTTGATATTGTGAGGAGCAAGGCAGGGGGCACACAGGGACTCTGCATGAAAGGGCGAGCTCAAAGGAAACCGGACCCTGGCATGTCGGCACGATACTCAGTGGGTAACAGGCTCAGTTAAATTTGCTCATTCAGCCAGCTAAGAGGGAGAGTTTTCTCATCTGTCCTGCTATGTTTAATTCATCTGCACATGCCTCCCAATTACAGCAGGAGTAATAAACAGAAAGGGATGTTGGGGGTGGGGGGAAGCCAGCCAGTCCCTAGCCACCAACCCTAAGCGCCCTGAAAAAAATCTCAGCTGCACACTGCTGGGGTTTGCTGCCATGGGAGCTACTCTTCAGAAGCTCTGACTCTGAGTCCTTTGGAATTTTAGCCTAGATTCATACCTGAGTTTTGTTGTTTTGTCTATTTTTCTCCAGAAATGTACATTGCAGGAGGTGTGTTGCAGAGTGCTGCTTTAGGTGTACCATGTCTGCCGCCTGAGTTAGGCAAAACTGCCAGTAAAAACCACCATGGTATGCCTGCCTCCACGGAGGCTCCCAGGCTCACCACCAGGTTCCTCTAGCTCTGCATTTTTGCAAAAATGAAAACTTGATGGGGAGAATTGCGCTGTGAGGCAAAGGCAAGATGAATAAAATGCTCCATCATAGAGTGAGTTCAAAGCTGTCTGGCCATGTTGTCATAAATTCAAGATAAGTTTGTGGAAGGATGGATGAGGAATTGATGACTAGCTCAGTTCCAGGAGTGGCCATGGTCCAAAGTGACCAGAAAGTCATCTTGTGTAATGTGTAGAGGAGAGGGGAAAGACTCACATTATGAAGGGTTGTGAATGGGAAGCCCCCTGTTCAAAGGAGTTTCAGCATGAGTTTTACTTTGTTTACCCTCTTGTAAAGCTATTTGTTACTTTGATAATCCATAGGAAGTGGGATCATTTCTCTACAGCATGTCAAATTAAATAAACAAATAAAATCTTGTTTGGCTGGTGAGAAGCTTAGAAAGTGTATTTGTATAGGGATTCAGGAACTAAGCATCTTTCAGGAGCAGAAGATTAAGAAAGAAATCAGAGAAACAAAGGGGGAAGTGATTCAGTCATCAGAACTCAGAGAGACAAATTAAAGAGGGGGTTGGGATGAAAGGACAAGAGATATGCCTGCCTATATTAGGAAATCTCTGCTGGCGTAAACTAAACCAACTTGATGTCAGTTTAGTTTTACCACTAGGGTCCAAGTCAGGGACATAGACTTGGTTGTGACAAGCTCATCCTGATGTCAGACAGAAATATCATATGTTCACTGGTGTTTCTTTTATTTCAGAATATATACATTACCCCTCATGCATGAACACAAGCACACACAAGGGATAACATATGTATTTTGAAATAAAAAAATCGCAGTGAACCAGTGCTAGCTTCTCCCTCTGAGAGAGGGGTTGGCAGCAAGATAGTTTCATTAGTACTGTTCCTGTTTCAAACATAATAAAAACAATACAAAAGAAACACAGCCCCACAAAGGTATCACTCTCTTTTCTTGCAGTGATACATATATTGGTATAAAGTATATTATATATTGGTATAAAATATGTTATATATGGGTACAGCTGTGCCTGTTCTATGCTACATACCCACAGGGGATGTTGTAAAGAACTACTATTCTATTTGTAGTCAGGTCATTAATAGGAAATACTCGGAGAGTTAGTGGGCTCCCAAGTCTATGAGAAGATTTGGTTCAGGTCCATTTGTTTCCTTGTCTTAAAATGTTCAGGGATCAGCAGTCAGAGAGATCCTCTTGTGTTTGGCAAATGTTTTACAACTGAATATTTTGAGTGGAGGACAGGGTCTTTAAGAAAATGTTTTGTTAATGAGAAATTATCAAAGGCAATTGGTAAAACTATTTGCTTGAGTAAGGAGATGAGACAAATGCCCTAAATAAACAGCCTTTCCCCCCACCCCTCTAGAATCCTGCTTTCCTTCCTGAGAACTTGGCAACGACTCTTCTACAGTTTAAAACTTCTCTTGCAGTGAAAGCCGATATAACCATATTTGTGATCATGACCACACACCTCACTGCCAGTGATGGATGTGGGAAGTCCTGAGACTGAACACAAGAGAACCATGAACCTGCTGTGTGCAGAAAGATGTAGGACATGCCCTCCTGCCTTTTGGTTCATTGCCAAAATCCATCTCAGAATAATGATAAGAAATGCTCCCCTGATGGATAGGATGTTAAACCAAGACCATGTATGTCATGTTTTGCAGTGACAATGTTGCTCTGTGCTGTTAAATAGGTGTCGTATTTTATCCAGAGACACTGATATTTCAGTGGCAGGCAAGCTTATTCTCATCCTTGAGCGGGAAATTATTTGGAAACTTTCGGATGCATGTACAGTGGATAGACAGGATGTGGTGCTATAAAGTAGTTCACCTTTCCAAGTGGAGATGGGAACTTGGGCAGCAGGTGCTGAAAATAGAACTTTCATGGGTGAAAAGCATTAGATAGAATGAATCATTTCAAGTGAGTGTTATGAATCTCAAATTAGAGGAAAGATGTATATAATGTTTTAGCATATGCATTCAAATTATATGTATGTAATAAAACTGCAGCATTACCAGCTCTTTAAGAATCAGTTTGGTTTTTTGTTTTTTTTAGTGTGTGTGCAACGCATTTAGCTGGAAATCATGGCAGAGTGCAAGATGTTTTAGTGGAGTTGGCTTAGGTGGCTTTGACTGATCCTTTCCCCCAGTATCCATTTTTAGCTTTGTAGAGGTTTGTTGAAAAAAGCAGGTTTTTTTCTTCTCACGTGAGATTCGTTTTCTCTGTGGAGACTTTGCAGGGAAACCTGGTAGTACAGTAGTTGATGGGAATCTTATTCTCATCAGTACAGACTCCACTGGTTTAGGTTTTCACACTTTTTATGATTCCCTAATCTGCAGTAGGTTGTTGCAATTTTACAGAAAACAGCAGTGAAGATGGGGAGGCGTCTTAAAGGTGTTCCAGGTTAATGCTGAAGACTGAAAAGATCCCTTTAGGTTGAGTGTAGTCCCTGGATAATTATATCTGCAGGAAATAGCTACCTGTCATGTCTGTCAACAAGGGAGCTTACCTTTTAAGGCACACAGATCTCCCTTTACATCACATTCTCTCTTTGTTGTAGTCCATTTATTCACCTATTGTTCACCTATAATCTCTCTTCCCTTACCACTTTCCCACACACCTGTTGCCTTTCCATCTTTCTTTTTCATTGCTTAAGGCTTGTGCTCAACCTGTGCTCTGCAACAGCCCTCAAACAAGTCCTTAACTTCAGGAAGTGAAAAGGCTGGGGTTCCTCAGTCTCCCGGGCCCCCTCTAGCCCTGCATTTGTCCCTGTGTCCCCCAACATCTCCCCCCCCCCCCACCCCCATCCGTTGCCCACATCCTGAGCATGAAAGCCAGCCGGATTAATCCGGCACAGAGCACATTGTGTGTGAGTCATGACAGGCTCACTAAGGCGTGCAGTGCTGATAAAAGGCAGCTCTGATGGGCTCTGTCAGGGATCCCGGAGAAACAGCGTGGAAAAAATCTGCTAACCCACATCCCAGCCTGGCAGCCAGGGCCTGGAGACAGCCAGGCACCAAAGGGAGCGCGGGGAAGCCCCCACAGCACTGGCAGGTCCCACTGTGGGAGCAGCCTGCGGGGAAGCCCCTGGTCCCAGGCGTGAGCTGGTGCTTTCTGGAGTCATCCAAGGGCTCGTGAAATCAGAGGAGGGCTGATGCAAGCCTCTAGGTTGTGAGGATGCATCCTGGGATAACCTCTCTCTCCCCAGCTGACCATCTGACCATCTGACCAAAGGACAGTCCTGACTCCCAATGTCAGAGGTGTCACTCTCCTTAAACCTACCTTCCCCTGCTCTGCCCCAGTGGCTAGCCCTGCTAGGGGAGCCTGAAGGAGACTGCTCTTGTCTGACTTGGAGAACATGTCTCTCAAAACAATGTTATTTTACCAACCTGCACTTTCCCATTATTTGTTCCTTATTTTTCATATGACCCTTTATGACCCATCTTCCTCAGTACCTTCAACTCTCTGGTGTTAAGCCTTGCAGACACTCACAGATGTTTGAGTGATTATGAGTCCCTCTCCTTTTGGTCAGCCAGGCTACGCATCACCTATCTGCAGTATCCTCTTCATACTCTCCTCTCTGCTTGTATATGGTGTCCACTGAATACCATCACCCTACTGCAATCTGGAGACTCAGGCAAAGGCAAAAAGAGAAAGAGCTGGTCTTACAGCTCTGTGCCTCTGGGCATATATGCCCTGCTTTGTCTTTTCATTAGGCTGTGCACAAATACACTTCAACTGCATTTTTAAGACCAGGATAGCAGAGCACCTATCAATCATTTCTTTGAAACTTTAGGAGTTTCTTCAAAACTTTAGGAGTTTTCTTTGAAACTTTAGGATTCTCTTAGAATCATGGCTGATACCAAGGCCATGGTGCTCAGGAATTTACAGCCTCTGAGAACAAGGGTTAGGTGAACTTAAAAAAGTTATATAACTTAGTGTTTCTGGTCCTTTTTTAATCCAAAGAACAAACTAACCTTTCAGGGAGGAAAAAAGAAATCCACACATTCTTTTGTGGCGTGATATAATGCAGCAGCCAGTGGTTATAGGCAAATAAAAATCAGGCAAAGCTTTGAAATTCTTCATTTTTCATTTCTACCAGCTGCTTTTATTTGTCACCATTTCATTTGACTGCATGTGTTAGATATTGCATGAGGCATGACTGTATGGGTGGGAATTTGGAGAAGGATGCTGTAATCCACTTGCAGACTGCCTTCTGAAGTCTTGCAAGACACCAGTGCTCAAAATACTCCCATTCTAGTCTGCCTGCTGTGTGCCAGACCATGCTGAACCCAAAACCTATTTAATCCCCCTTTCTGACTGATGTAAGCCATACCTAGAAGCATCTTGTGGAAGGCAGAACAATTGGCTTAGGGAATGGATGTCAGCTGTAATCTTTTCTCTACAATTTAAATTTTACTGTTGTATACTTCTCTCCATTACTTCTGATTCTAATATTTTTGGACCACCCCTGCTTAGCATTTGCAGGTCTTTAATCCTCTCTGTTGTCAGACAGATAAACTGGGTCTGGGCCCAATTCTCCCTCAGCTAGCTGGGTGTAAATGTCTCTGAATTCACACCAGCTAGATGCAATGTAACATGAGAAGTGTGTGAGGCTCTTTATTCTGTCAGCCTCCCCTCATAAATCAGCTCTCACACCAGCACCTGAAGTCATTTTCTCAAGACCAAAGAAAGCATGCATGGAGAAGGTTTTCTCAAGAGCTTAGGGAGATCAAATGGTCTCAGAAGGTTTGCTGTTCCCTGCAGTGCTGCAGGCAGCTCGGGCAGGGTTGCTGAGTGTGAGGACCACGCACAGCGTGGCTCAGCACTGGGAGGGCTCATGGAATGGGGACATTAAGCCACCAGAGAAACCATAGTTGTGTCTACTTGTTGCAGTATGATCCCAGCCAAAGAGCCATGGATAACCCTGTTTCTGTTTCATCTCAGCAAAAGAGCCATGGATAACCCTGTTTCTGTTTCATCTCAGCTGAATACAGAGCCAGTTCACCTGCCCAAGAGGTTTCAGTTTATACTAGCTTTTTGGTAGTGAAACTTTCCCATGAGACTGAACTGCTAAGCAGCTTTTTTTGGTGACCCTTTCTACAGTGTCTACTGTGTGAGCTGGAACAAGAATGAAATTCCCTCCCACCCCAGTGTCTTGTGCAGCTCCTTGCCTGTGTCTCATGATGAGAGAGACCAGGCCAGTAGGTCCCAGGCAGCTCTTACAGTGTCTGCTTGACGTATGAGCCAAATAGTTGTCCCAGCACGGTACTATGATTTGAAATACATGACACCAGGAAGCACAAAAATTGCTGAGTGGGGTTATGCCATGGTGAATACACCATGTCCCTCACTGCCACTCAGCATATCCTTTCCCACACAGACTCTCCTCTCCCACACAGGGACAGTGCTCTCCCTGGCACAAGAGCAAGAGAAGAGGCTGGAGGCAAATCTCTGTGTGCTTTCAGAGGTATGATGTCTACAGGGTCGGTCATACCACATCCCAAAAATGGGAGAAATGGAGGAGATAGAGCTAGATAGAGGTACCTACACATGAGGTAGAGCAAATGGCAGTTCTGATAGAGCAAAATCACCTTTTGCTGCTGTTCGTTAGAGGTGTGTTTCTTTTGGGGTACTTCACATTTTCTAATCTGGCACCAAATTCTTCTTTCTAGAGTGCCTCTAAAGACTTTTACCAACTGAAAGCCAGACCCAGACCCCTGCCTCCTGCTGAAGTGCTGCCAACTACTTCTCAGAGCAAGTCTTCCAATAGGTGTGTGGCTTGGCTTCTTGTATAGGAAGTACAACATTGGTGTAAAACACAGGACAGCTTCACCAGTTTAGCCCTTGATACCACCATTATAATCACTGCAAAAATAAATACATCTTTACCCAAGAGATATTAATGTCAAAGAATATATATTTTTTAAATAATATATTTGGGGAAAATCAGAAGCTACCTTGCTTTTGAAAGACACGTTTGGCTGGTGTCCTTAACATGCCAGAGCTGTGATTTTCTAATGACCCTGAAGGAGATGAATTCCCTCATTGAAGCTCAGTGGGATTTGGGGGATGGGGTGTGTGATTCTTCTCTCCCTTGAATATTCAGACAAGTACTCCTCAGACATCTCTCTTCTTCTTGTCACTCTTTGCCCTGTTTGTTTGTTTTTTGCACTTCTCGCAGCCTGGACAAGGCAAACAGGCCAGTCTATTGTTGGTGTGCATCTCTTTCACTGCAAGATTTGTTTATGTCTTAGCACAGTGATGCAATATTTGGGTTGTACGCTTCAAGGGGAAATGTTTATAGAACTAAAAAAATATTTCCATTTGATTTGTTTATAGGAAGTTTTTTCTTGTGGTCTTGAGTTTTGAAAAGGCCTTTGCATGTTTTCTTTTCCGCCTCCTCCCCTCCCCCTCTGTGGATTTGAAGTTTGGTGCCAAATTCAGTCATGATAATGCCATGACTGACTCTTTAGGTATTTCTGCCATGCTCAGCACTACACCACTGGAGTATCTTCATCCTGGCCTCCTAGATCTCAACAGTGTTATCCTTCTTACATGCTGAGGTTAACAAAGCTTCTCGGCGGGGCTGAGGATTTTTCAGTCCCACAGCCCAACAACTCCTTTCCTGAATTATCTCTGACCTGGGCCAGCCCTCAGGCAGGGCAGGCTACACTAACAGGGGAGACTTGGAAGAGTTAAATGAGAACATTGCTTAGAAGGAAAAACAAAAGAGTAATAGGAAAGGCATCTTTGTGTGACCGAGGCTTAACCGAAACCAGGCCTTCTCCCTCTGCCTCAGCCAAGAAAACGAGAGAGGACGTGCAGGCAGCCACTGGCAGACCGTGCACGGCTGTCCTCCTCTGCCTCCAAGGATGGAGGCAAGGCACAGATACTCACAGCTAGAGGGAGGGCAGACACTTGCTCATGTGGCGCCCCCAGGGCACTGGCACGGATGCACTTCCCAACACCCTTGCACTCACACCCTTTATTGTACATCCGCTGCCCCTTTCTGCCTCTCTCCCATCTAGTGTAGTGTTTGTCACCCAGAGGAGGCTCCCACATGCTGTTGTACACTATCCTCCAGGCATTGTGCATCTGCTCTTCGGGAAACATTGAGTACTACTGGGCTGCTGTCTTGTCACATTGATGTTGAAAGGATGAATGCCATGTTTCTTCCATCCCTGACTTTGGCCGCAGCTTGCAAGCAAGAGGCATAGATGGGGCGGGAGGATGCGCAGGCTTTCTCTCATGCCTTGCAATTTTGCCTCTTTGTACAAAAACCAGAGAGAACATTCACAGGATCTTTCCAGCCACTGTCCTTCTAACTTAACCCAGCATCATCCGTTGCTGGTTCCCATTCTCTTGATAGGATAAACCATCACCACCTTTACCTTGTACCTACCAGGGTAACCAGCAGAGAACAGAGAAGGTAATAACATGTGCCCAACTCTTTGAACCAACAAATTTCATCAGCCCTCAATAAGGCACTCCCCCACCTATGTCACCACAGTTTCAGGACTGGAAATCTTCAGAACATGACTGGCCCTGGTGCCCAGGTGCAGCTCACTTTCCATGAGCTCATTAACCAGCAGAGCCTCACAAACCATTGTCTGGCAACAGCCGGTGTAGGAAAAATTACTGTTAGAGATGTTTCCAGCTACTTCCAGCTGCTGCCTGGAAGAACTGCAGAACTGCACCAGACAGAAATAACATGAGATCACCAGCTCAGAGGAAGCCTTGGCTTCCCCAGCCCCTGCCCCTCAGCAGGTGGCCCCGGGCAGTGGAATGGCCTGTGTGTGCTGTGGCAAGGGGAACCTGGCATGTGGGCATGGGGATCATACACAGGTGAATAAATAAAAGCCAGCCCCCTTTCTTTGCTAGCTGGGGAGTTCTCCTGCAAGAGGTGACTGGGATTGGTGTTTGGTTTTCTCCTGGAATATTCCCAGTTCAACACACACTGTTTCAGAGCCGTGCCAGCCACCTGCTGCCAGCAGCCCTGTCTCCCTCAGGTCCTGTGTCCCAGCAGACTGCTCGGTCACCACAGAGGGACCCAGGACAGCCCCCAAGTCCCCCACTCCTACCCTGCCTTCCCCCCAAAGCCAAGATCCATCAGAAAGGAAAAGTGAAGGTAATGAACAGGCTGGCTTTGGTTCTCTCATTCTGACAGTCACCTTTTCTAATGGTCAGTAATATTGGAATCCCTCAGAGACATGTTGTGTGACAGTATCGTTGTGCCTGTGAAAGAGCAGGACCTTTCTGGCCACAGTTTGAGTATGTTTATTTTGTCCTGTTGTTTGGGACTGAGATTACCTAAGAGTCACAGCCTCCTGTGCATCCATGCACCCAAGCTGTAACCTGGAGCAAGCTGGCAAGAGAGCAGGGGATGCCTTGGGTCTTTGCAGAGAGCAATGCCTAGGTTTTCCTAAAAGTTATCTATAGTGCCGGGTGAAAAAAAGCAGAGGCAAATATATTTTGTACAGAAAATTGATCTTGATGAGAACTATTTTGTCTGGGGACTGTGTCTACCAGGCCATGATAACTAATACCTGGTAGTCTATCTTGGCTCTTCACACATAAGACAGACACTACATCATCGTGTTATCAGGGATTTTAATGCACTGGAAGCCAGATGGAAGGCAAAGTAGACCAAGTCGACTTACAGACACCATAACCACAAGCCTTTGTTTGTGAGGAAAAACCAGAAGGGATATCACCCACAAGCTGTGGCTAAGTGCATACCTTCATGCCATCTCGGTACCTTCTGGATATGATAACCAAATCCTCGAGGAGGGAAGGTCTATGGGTCACACCAGCTTGGTACAGTAACTGTGTCCTCCACGGATGGTTATTGCATGTGCTCGTGCGTTGCTGTCGGATGCTTGATGGTTGTTCCTAGGAGTGGTAGAAATAGCTTATTTATTCTGTTTGGCATCTATATCCATTCCCTCTTCTCCTCCCAACCCATAACCCCCTCCCCCAAACACCAAGCTAATGCCTTCCAGATGAGGTGCTAGAAGCTGCTAATTGCACCCGGATCCGTCCTGATTTGTGCTTCAGTCAGCAAGGCACCTCACTAATGGATCTGAGACTTGGCAGAGGGCCTGGGACCAGTGTCAAAGGAAATGGATGAGAGGGAAGGAGAGAGCAGGCGGGCTAGAGGAAGAGCAGGGAGACCCAGAAAGGAAAACGATCCCTCCTTCTCACAGCAAGGGTCCGAATACTGATAAGGGCTTGTGGCTGTCCCCCGAGGTGGTGTGTGGGATGGAGGCGGTAGAGGCATGTTGCCTTCTCCTGTCAGAGAGCCCACGCCTGTGCTGGGGTACTTCTCCCTGCTCCTATGGGAGCAGTTATCAGGGCACAAGGGCAGCAAGGCACACCTGGGCCTTATCACTTCCCAGACTGGTCAGGGCTTGAGCTCTCCTGATGGGAAGCTGGGACACGAGAGCTGGGAGCCAGCTGGGGGCTGTGGCTGAGCCGTGGCTCTCTGTTGATCCAGAGCATCTGTCTCACATCCCTGGTGGGTTCCAGGAGAAGAGGAGCCAGCTGGAGTGATTGGATGTGGATCAGAGGTGGAGAGAAGAGAAAACAAGAGGGAAGGGGGTTGGGGAGATTGATAGCAGGCAGGATAAGAAAAGAAGGAGGCTTGGAGAGGAAATAGAATAGTAGGTACCACAAATGGAAAAAGCAAGAGACAGAAGAGGAAAGGCAAGAAGGAGATGTGAAGGCTGGAGGATAAAGAGGTGGTGTATAACATGTTTTCTTTTGCTCCTGCACAGCCTGCAAGAGCCACACTGTGGGCTGGGGAGGCTGTGCTAGCAGCCAGACAGGGCTGCAGCCTCTCTGAGAGCCCCAAAGGGAACTGTGCATGCTGTCCTGCATGGAGCCCTGGGACCTCCCTGTAGAGCCTCAGGGATGGAAAACTTCCTATCAACACATAAATGTCCAGGGACTATTCCTCAATGTCTCACTAGGCTTAACTGCCTGAGGACAGGTCTGTTTCTGGACATGTGGATGACACCAACACAAAGAGATTTTGCTTCAGCATTTCAGCCTGGGCCTGAAAACTAGGTTGTTACTAAGTCCTTGGGAGTTAGCTTAAGGGTGGCATGAAGAAATCTCCTTTCTGTGTGCTGGAGAGCCCCAGAGAACTGGGAGTGGTTCCTGGTCTATTTTGAGATACCTCTCTAGCATTAAATCCAGTGTCTTTCCCAAATGGAGTTTATTACACTCATTTTACTGGTGGAGAAAAATGAAGTAACATTGCCTTGGGTTTCACAAAGAATCCAGGTCCCACCTGGGAGAGGACTTGTGGTTGTCAGTCAGGGGGTACCTGCTCTGTTAGACCATGAAGGTCTAGCATGAAGAACCAGCAGAGCCATGAAATTGTCAGAGAGGGAAGGAAGGTTCAAGAGCAGAACTGCACCAGACGTAAACCCACACCAGTGATCGGGATGGATGGGCACTTGGTCTCAACAAGTCCTCTTCATTGAAGAAAAAAACTCCAAAACCAGGGAACACTGGGGTGGAAGGAAGCCTGCAGCTGCCAGGAGGGCCCTGGAGGTGTATTTCAGCATTAAGTAATTATCATGATAACCCTGGGAAAGATGCTCCAGGTGGAAAGGTGCCAAGCTGAAAGCAGAAACAGGACAACCAGAAGCAACCAACTGCAACGGGAATCCAGTTGGTTGGAACTAGTAAGACACTGTGCTAAAATGCCTTTGGCTCTGAGTCCCATTTTCATCAACTTTGCAATTCTTGGCAAAGATGGGAGGGAGTTTCCACTAGACTGTGATTCATTTAATGAAATTTGATCATGGCCAGCAGGGGAGGGAAGTACACAGACTGACAGAGAGACAGTGTACTTTGAGAAGAGGAGGCAAGACTGTCAGGCCTCTGCAGAAAGGGCAGAAAAAGACCTGTCTGATAGGAATCTTGGTGGGCAATCTTATGGGGGAAGGGGTAAGGAAGTAGAAGAGCAAACTAATTACAGACATTGTGTGTGCTTGGATGAGCCTACAGACTGATTAGCTCATGTCTCCGAAGCAGTTGGAGATGGAAACCAGTTAATTATCCTTATTAATTTTTCCCCTTTTGTGCTTCTAGTTATTTTTGGAGACCATTTTAAGCACAATGCACCACCCAGGTGTTGGCTGCCCCAAAACCCATTGGAATTCCCTATTTGTCTTTCCCTTTCCTTACACAAAGGACAAAACAGTCCCGATGAGAGTGATTCCTTCTTCCTGAAATAAGGACAAATAAAGAAAAGAAGGAAAAAAAAAAAAGAAAGAAAAATATAGTATCCATGCTGGCATGCCCAAATCACATCACACTAGCCTGTTTCTCTGCCTCTGGGGGACCAAAGGCAAGGGGGGTGCCTGTCTCTGAACTCATCAGTGCATGGGAAACTGTCAGGTCAGTACCCAGGTGCACAGGAAACAAAAGTATACTTGCTCTGCAGCTTGTTGCAGAACAGTTAGGACTTAGATTTAGCTTCTTTCCAATATTCTTGTTGTGGATGTCCACCAAAGGACACTGGGGAAAACCTTGTGAACATCCTGATGCCATTTCTGATAATAGAAGCATTTAAGGCTTCAGGAGTGCAATAGGAGAAGTTATTTTTGAGGGAAACCACAGAAAAAACTGGCCTTTAATTCAATCTGCCACCTACTTCCCTTGTTCCCAGATGGAGGGCATGGCCAATGGATGACATGTAAGCTGTTACCTTTTAACATCTGTGACCTTTTTGTTGCTTGGAGAATGGAGAAAGAAGCCTCAAAATGGTTAGATGGGAATGAGGACACTTAGGGATTGAGGATTTGGGGGGCAGACCATGCTTCTGCATCTGCAGTTGGTGTGCAGGCAAAGCGGTGGCAGCACCCAGCAGCCTGTGCCCCAGGAGATGGGCACAGAGCCTGATGTGCCTCTGGATCCATGTGGGATGGGCACGCCCAGCCCCACAGCCCGCAGTGCTCCTCGCTGGCTCTCTGTGTCCAAATGCTGCCTCAGCCCATGGCTGCTTCTGCTTCAGGGCATGGGGGTCATGCAGTGGTGTTCTGGACTTTAGGTGCTGCCCTCCCGGGGCTTCCTGGGCAGCTCTGCAAGAAGTTCCCCAAGAAAATCTTGGCAAGGTCTGGCTTTGGAGAAATGCCTGGCCTTTTTTTTCCCCTCCTTCTAATTTCTTGCTGCCTGGGGTCCAGGCACAGCCTGGACAACCAGGTGGGAAGCCACAGTCCAAGAAGTGGAGAATTAACAGGTTTTCAGCCCTATGCCAAAGCATTAAGTGCTGGGAAACCAGACCATGCGCACCACGTAAAAATAAAGGGAGAGCTGAAGACTTCCAGACCATGGCAGGTTTGATCCGGCTTGTTTATTTTTTGGCAGGAGGGACCGAGTGAGGCCACAGAAGGAACTGAGCATGTGCTGTATGTGCCAGAGAGAGCACATCTCCTCCAAGTCAGCTGCATTCTGTTTGCTTGCACGCGTGGCCCATCAGTCCCATTGTGGTGCTGCCTTTGCCTGGTGAGCTGAATGCAGGAACCAGGTCCATGGCAACGTGATTTACGAATCCTCTCTGAGGTCCTATCTTCTTCCTCCTCCTCTTCCTTTTGGGGACTTGGGGATTTGGTTGGTTTGGGGGTTGTTTTTTTAAAAATAAAGAGCACTTGAAGTTCATTTAAGGCAGAACCCCTTGATTTACTGTGCTTTGGTTTCAGAAACAAAATACTTTACTGGGGGGAAGAAGCCATTTAAGCTTTAGAGTATTTTTTCTCTGTTACACCTCAGCCTCTCTGTAACGTGCTGTGGTACAACACTAGCACTTGTCTGGCACTGAGAAGGAACCAAATCAGTTTGGGCCATAGGTGCTATGTCAGAGTCACATTTTCTCAAGCAGGGAGTCAATCCATCAAGAGAGAAATCACTCTGCTGTGCTGCTTCTATACAAAATATGTCTGCTGAGATCTCGGAACCCAGCAAAGTCAAAACAGGACTTTCACCACGATAAAAGAAGTGATGTTTCAGATCTACAGAACAGAACTGAATGAAACTGAAGGACAGCTGTCAGTAAGGGAAAATTAGGAGCATGGCTGAGTTCTCATACTTAGAAGAGCCAAAACTGGTTGGGTTTTTTTCCATGAATTCCAGGTTTGGCTTAACTGAAATGTAGACCTATTTGTTTCTTTCTACTGCAGCATATCCTAGCCTAAAAATCTGTCATCTGCACTTGGCACACTTTTTATAAGTGAGAAATGAAGTGGTCAGGTACACACTAAAGTATGAATAAAGCACACTCACAGTCAGGTAATTTATTTGGGCCTCTCAACGTCATGTTCACAGGAATTCTGAATGTCCAGGAAAGCATCACTGATGAAACCTATGTGGACCTCTTGCACTGTAAGAAAACCAGATAACAAAACCTTCTCCTAAGCCCATCCAGTGATGCAGCTCAGGGTGCCTCACTATGCTGGAATATCAGAGACCCAACTTCAACAGCTAGTGTCACCAAATAAGTCAAAAAACCTCAAGAGTAACTTTATCCCTACAGTTCTGTGAGCAAGTCTTCCATGCTTTACCAAGAGCATGCATGACTGCTTCAGAGCAGAGTGGGGCTGCTGGCTCCTAAGTGGTGTCAAAATACTGCCACGAGGCACTACTTTACTTAGCATTCAAGGGTCAAAACCAGAATCCATTGGGAAAAATAGTTTGTGCCTATAATAATCCCCACACTCAGGCTTTCTTTGGCACTGGGACACCCACAAAAACTGGAGTGCTGCTCAGGACCTTATTCAGAACATAGGTGATGGAGAATGGTTTTCACTTCTCACCATTTGCACTGGAAAGAGAAATGTTGAGAGGGGATGCTGAAAAAGGCTAGCAGCATGGTCAGGAGAAGAGAGTGCATATTGGGAGGCAGGAGACAGTTGATTTATTTTGCCCAGTGAAATGCAGGCTGAGAATGGATATGATTGTTCTTGGTAAACACATCAGAGGGATAAGCACCAGGGAGGGAGCAGAGTTATTTAAGCCTTGGAACAATGTTGGCGCTAGAACAAGTGGGCATGCTCCAGCCAGGAATAATTTGAGACTGGAAATAAGAAGAATGGCTTAAGCCTCAGAGCTGTCAAGTTCTGGAAGAGTCTACTAATTAGGGTAGTGGGAGAATCTTAAAACTTATTAGGATTGTTTGGATCTTCACATTTGTGCAGAAGATTGCACGATGTGATTGCTGACAATAGCAAGGGCCAAGACATGGTAAAATAGGAGATCCCTTCCAGCACTACCTCCCTACTGTGAAGCACTTGGGATTGATTTGTTTCTCATGTATCCATGTTAAGGCAGGAGAGCTGCAGGATCCTCTGCCATCCAGCCCTGCAGGGAGGTTGTTGGCAAGCCAGTTGCAAGCAAGGAGATGAGGACACTTTCTCAGATTGCTGAAGATGATATGATGGTTGCTACTAATGAGCTGTGAGGAGAAACGTGTCTCTTGTCCCAGGAGGAAGATTGCAGACATCACACCAGGCCACAGCCAGGCAGCAGGGCAGAAACAAACAGCAGAGGGAAAGAGTTGAAATTCCAGAGGAGAAAACCAAGTGCAGGCATTTTCTCATTAGAGAGCAGGGGGCTTCATGTGTTCTTTGTCTTTTCAAAGACAACAGAGGTTGAACAATAACCAGGGAAAATTTACGTAGCCCATTCTGTCATTTGGAGCTGAGGCAGCTCTGCAACAAGCCCTGGGATCAGCTATGTCATTTAGGCCATGAGTCAGTCTCAGAAAAGCCATGGGCTTATGCCGTCTTATACAATTTTCTCTTCTTAAGGAGCCCTTCTTTGTCTACTAACCACCCAAATCCATGGTCCTCCTTGTTAGATCCTACTGCTCCTTTCAGCATCTCCCAATGGAAACTGGAAGTTTCCACAGTGCTGGAAGCCTGTGGCAAACTTTGGCAATCTGACGCGGCCCACGCCACACAGGATCTGAGGTATGGAGCAAGGTGGCTCCTGCCCTGTGGGAGGTCCCAGAATGCAGGAGCTCCACAGTAAGAAGTGACAGCTCTGGGAATTACAGGCAAGGAGGAATCACCTAGCAAGTAGCTGCCTCAGGCTTGAAATCACTTGTCTGTGCTTGGCATGAACGAGAAAGCTTGCTGGCCAAAAGAATCACTGTGCAAGACAGAGGGGTAACACTGGGGTGGCCTGGGAAAAGACTGAGAGATATTTCTTCTCTTGCACCGGGGAAGCTTTACCTCTCAGCCCCATTGTGTTTCCCCAGGACTGTGTCTCCAAGCTCTCGGGCGTACATGTGTTAAACTCAGTGGTCTTACATGTGGCAGCTCAGGAGAGAGGGTGCTGACAAACTGTTCAGCAAAGTAATTCCTCTTAGCCTCCAAAACCACTGGCACCTGGGCAAAATGGGAATTCCACAGCTCTCAGCCTCTCACTGCAGGTAACCCAACCCAGTTTAAATCCTGGCCTGCCTTAGTTGTAGCCAGGCAGATGGAAGGGCTCGTGCTCAGGAAACAGCACCTTTCTCATCCTTGGGGACTCTACCTGAGACAGGGGGATTGAAAATCTGAGCAATATTTCAGTGTGTGTGTGTAAGAAAGAATACATGTTACAGCAGCTGGTTAATGCATACCCTTCCACATGAGCATGGTAAGATTGAGTTCTAAATTCCCTTCCTTTAGTTCACTGCATGCACACATGCAAATTCCCTCCCTTCTCCTTAGGAAACTGAAAGAAAGGAAAAGCAAAAATAAAATATTTGAGATGAGAGAGAAAGAATTCTCCTCAATTGAGAACATTTAATGGGAACCAGCTGCCTGAGCATGACCAAAGGCTGATCCTGCTGGGGGTTTGTGGACAGTGTCACTTTCCATAGGTACCTGCTGAGGAAAAGGGAGGGATGCTCAGGAGACAGCACAGAGGAGGAGGAAGGTGAAGGAATGTGCTACATAGTGTTTTACCTCCACACAACCCCATCTCCCCTTTTCCTTATTTTTCAAGAGACTCTCCAAGCTCTTGGAGAAGAGCCATGACAGGACAAAACAAGAAAGCATGAGTGAGTGTGGTGTGAGCATGTGGGTGGCTATATCTGAGCAAAAGAGGGTGGGTGGAAGAAAGGAAATAGGAGCCCAAAAGTTCAGTGCATGAAACAAAAGCTAAGGCTGGGTCTCTGCTCCCCTTCCTGTTCTTCCTTGCAACCAGACAGCTGCAATTAAGATGTAACTGATACACCCAGAGCTGGTCCCTCCTGCCGGTGCTCCCTCACCTCCTCTGCGCCTGTCTGCCCATGGTGGCAACAATGCCAGGCATAAACCCAGCTGTGCAGACCTACTGTGTGGCTACCAAACCCAGCCAGAGCAACCCGCAGGACAAGGAATTTTAATGGTGTGAAATATGGGTTGCTTCCAAGTTCCCCATTCTCCTGTGAGGCATAAATGTCTGCATGGACCTGCCCATGCTGCCGCTTATGTGTTCATGAGGTGGTGGGACCTGACTCATGTCCTGCTCTGTCTGTGGCCCCAGCCCCTCTGGAAAGAGCCCTTACTCCTGCAGAACCTGGTGCACCACTTGCAACCGGCCCAGGGCCCTGATGTTGATCCAAGCCCATCATTCCGGGTCCCACTTTTTGAAGGATACACTTAGCCCTGTTCCTGTACCCAGGGATATTCACTCCCTGTTCAAAGCCACATAGATCAGCATCAGGAAATATTGTCAGCTTGGCCCCTGAACAGTAACACTTGTGTAGATGAGGGCTTCAAGTGTACAGAAGGATGGAGCAAATATTTACACATTGAAAAACATAATATGAATTGGTGATATACTCTGAGGTAAATACTGGTATGGAAACATAGTGCTTCATTGGGCCACCTAGCAATTCTTTATATGAAAGTCATCTTTCAACTAGAAGAGGTAGGTCCTGCTGGCAATGTTTTTGTCCAGCTTTTCCAGGTCTCTGTACTCTGTTTTCCATGATTTTGTTCACAGTCTTCAATGGAATTGTACATCTTAAGAGCTTCCTCAAAAGTCATGAACCAGAATGCCCCCTTCCCCCAAAATCAGGAGTTACGACCATCATGACGCATTGTGCACTCCACTATACATACTTTAATCAAGTCGGTTTGTGACGACTTTTGAGCTCCAAGGATTTATACTTTCCCACCACAGGAGAAAGTCCCAGTCCCAGATATTTTACTGGTTCAAACAGGCAAGAGCGGTCAGGGGAAATGCCAATGGAGTCACTGCATGCACTGTATGTTCTGCTCTCTGAACACCTGAGATGCGAGCATTTAACGAGACAGTGCCCACAGACCCTGCTCCCCTCCAGGAGGGCTCTGGCACCTCCATGATGTTTTGTCAGTGTGATGGTAGAGGAGATGCAAACCCCATCATAGCTGACACTTTGACACAGACTGTAAGATCTCAGCACAGCTGCAGCTGGCCACAGCACTACCTGTTGCAGAGATCTGAGGAGAAGACATTGTAACAGTCCGGGGCTGAGAAGAGGGAATGTGCTAGCAAGCTGTGGCATGGATCGGATTTTCCATTCAATAATCCCATGGTAACTCAAGAAGATGGTAAATTGCAACTGCAACAGCTCACTAGCAGCCTAACATTTCCTCATGGTGCTTCTGAGGTGTGGAAAGATCTCTGCAGAGTGAGGCCCATGAAGGGGGGAAGCATGCAGCAAAAGTTTTGGAAAATTGCCCTGCAGCCTCCTTTGCCATTACCCTTCCTCTCAGCAGTGTGCAAACCCCTTCTTTTCAGTTCAGCACACTCGTGCGTGTAGGTACCCACAGCCATGGGGGCAGGAGCTGCTCCTTCTTCACCTATAACTTCATCTGCTGCTTTTCTTTCCAAAGGAAACTGCAATTAAACCCCAGGCTCCAGTGCAAGGAGAGTTTCCAGGCTTGGCTGTCCCTCCCTGTGGGCAATGCAGCCTGAGTGCCAGGCTCTTGTCACGGAGTCCCTGCTGCTCCCCAGGACTGAGTGGGACCACTGCCAGTTTACATTAGCAGCCAAGTGACCATCTGGTACAAAGGCAAAATATGATTATTATGTTTAGGTGCACGCAGTCTTTGATGTAGTGCCCAAAGGTAACAATAAAGTATTATTAAGTTTTTTCAGTTATGTGGATTGTGACAATACTGTGACAAGGCTATTGGAAACAACCTTCAAAATGAGGTGTGGGAGGCTAGCAACACCCAGCCACATGTTGCTTCTTAATCCTAGCCCCACTGACATCCATGAAACTTCAGCTGGTGTAAGGGATATGTGCCACAGCTGCTGAGGATTCCGGTTCCTACCCCAAGGAAGCCTCAGTAAGGGGCTTTTAGCAGAATTCAGGGGATGAGGACCCTGCCCTTAGCAAGCCCATGTTGCTGCCCTGCACATCGGCCTTGAGCAAGTCTTGCCTCCTCCTCGCACCTCAGTTTCCCCCTTCTGGAGGCAGACATGGGTCAGTTCCTCCCGCATGCTGCCAAGCATCCTCCCTCTCTCTGCTTCCTTCCTAACCTCCCTCCCTTTTTAATCGGGATTTGTATGTGGGTTTCCAGGCTTCCTGGCTGTCCCGTCTCCTCTTTCTCCTGCACCGCTTTGATGTTAATTGTCTCCAGGGCTGGAGCGCTCCTTGGCTGATTAAGTCCAAGAGTCCTCCCTGGTTTTGTTGACCCATGAATGGGGGCCTCTTCAGTGCTCAGTGGAGTGCGGGCTCATTGCCCCTCCTCCTCCCCCCCATTCGGTTTGATGGATTAATCGTGCTGTGTAAAGGAAAGTGGGGTGGGAGGGGAAACTGAAGCAGCAGGAAAGGGGGGGGAATGAGGACGGGAGAAAGGCAGCAAGAAAGAGAAGGACCTTCAGCAAATGCTCGACTGCCCTTGCTTAAAATAACACCGTTTATTTAAGCAGGTCAGGCACACAATGGCTTGAGAGGGGCTGCTACTCAGATCATGGGACCCTGCGTCCACTGAGTAAGAGGCTGGAGAGGGTGTTAGCCAAACTCTGAAAGCTAGTCTGTTCTTACCCAATGTCTCCATCTCCCCCCAGCACACACACATGCACATGCACACGCACACGCACTTGCACCTCCTCCTTTCCTTCTCCCTCCCCTTCAAACACTGGAGTCCTTTGCCTTTTTGGCAGTGGCAGGGCTCAGAGCCAGGAATGGAGGGGCTCTGAGAGAAAAAGGGGGCTCCAGCCACTGCCCTGGACCTGCTATCCTGGCGTCCAGCCAGGAGAGGAGAGGCTGCTGGCCCCATGGAGTGGGCTTCCCACAAGAGTCTGCGGTGAAACAGATGCCAGCATTTCAGAAAGACTTGTCCCTCAGCCTCAGATGCCTCTGCTGCCTTGCTGAGAGCCTAACTGCTCCTGCTGAGGCAGGGTGTCTGCAAAGCTTTTGGTAGAAAAACATGCCTCTTTCTCCTTTTCAAGAAAATAATTGGTTTCATTCAGAGGTGAGATTTGAGTAGCTTGGGCAAAAGTAGCGGTATCAGTGTCAGCTGACTAAGTGGTCTGCTGACTGTGTTAGACTTGGTCTTTGCTCCATCAGGGATATAGTACACCTCTCCATTATCCCATTGCTGGGCTGCCTACAACACAGCCATGCTCATGGCCTGCAGCATCCCTTGGTGTAACAGTCCTTTGCCTCTTCATTCTGTCCCATCTATGGATGTCTTAGCCCCTTCTCACCAGAGATGTCCCTCCTCTCCAGGGATCAGGAGGCAAGGCAGAGCCCCACAAGAGTCCTGGCCCAGACTGTCTGCATTGCCACTTGCAAATTATTCTGGTCTCCAAGCCTGGCCAATGCTAGCAGCCTTCTTCCCTGAGCAAGACTGACCCAGTCCCAAACACGTGTACGAGAAATCCCAGAGCTACTGCGGTGGATGCCTCTTCCTTCCCCACCTCCCCCTGCTCCAGCCTCCCATGCTGCTCCCATCCATAACAAATGCAGAGTCAGGCTCAGGAAATGAAAAGGCTCTTCCCAAGAGGGACCTGTGCAATTTTCCAGCCTCTCCCTCCGCTGCCACTTCCCCTTCTCCATCCCCCTACCCCAGTTTTCCCTGGCTGATGGCAGCAAAGGGCCATTGGTGTTGGCAGGGTGCTGCCGGCTGCCTGGCAAGCTCTCCTGGACAGCCTGCCAGGCTTTTCAGGGCTCATTCTCACTTTCCAGAGGCTGGAAGTGCAGAGCAGGAGACAGGCTGCCTTGGCAGCCTCACTGTTTCCAAACATTGAAAGGCAGAGAGAGAAAAGTCTGCTTCTCCCGCCTCACCAAAGCCACCACCACCATGGATGCTGGCCAAGTCCACCTAAAAATAACCGTGGTGCTACCGGACACACTTGCTTCTCGGGGACAAAGCAGGACAATGCACCCCAGGGCAGCAGGGATGGAGCAGAGCAGGGCGGAAGGGAAACTTCGGGCTTTTTCCTCCATCTCCTCTCTCACCAAATAAAGCTGCCTGTGTTGTCCTAGCAGTGCTAATCAATAGTGACCAGGGACTTCTCAGTTTGTTTTCACAAGAAGGTTCCAACCAGTACAGCTCAGAATAGCTGCAAATTGTCTTTTCCCAGCTGGGAATGCCTTGCTTCCTGTTGTGCTCTCATGTGTGAAAGACAGCGTGGCTGGCATTGTGCTATAGGTGACCCTACAGCCCAGGGCTGCAGTTGCCTGAAGGTAAGATCTCCCTCACCTCTAACTCCACCTCCGGGACATGTGGGATCTGCTGGGATTGCCTCTCACTCCCAGCAGCTGTGATCGCAACTGGTCCACCCAGATGTGACTGCAGCACATAATTAACAAGTGGACTAAGGAGAAAATGAAAAGTGTGTGATTGGCACAAGCATGACTTTGGCCTCTTGGGAAATGTGTCTTGCTAGCTGTGCTGCCCAGCTTCAACACAGGTGCTTTTTGTCCATCAGCCCCTGGGCAACCATGCTGATGCCTCCAGATCAGCACATGGCACACCGTGTCCTTCCCACACTCCCATGTCCGCTACTTCCAGTACAGCCATCAAGTCTGCCTTTGGAAGCAAGTCTCCAAGTGCAATCCAGATGCACTTGGTGTAATGCAGATATCCTCTCCTTGTAAAGATACCTGACATGTGTTTCTGCTTGAAACAGGAGAAGTGAGAGGAGATGTAAAAGCAGATATGTGATCTGGGGCACTCTTTTCCTTCCTGCTGTGGCCAAGACATGTCCTGGCCCCAGCTGGAGGGTCAGCACAGACAAAATATCCAAGTTCCCCTCTTGGTAGGAGGGCGAGGGTAACTGGAAAAGCAAAGATGTATTTTACCAGCAGGAAAAAGGCAAAATCCTGAATATTTCCAGAGTCTGGAAGAGGCTTCACCAGCCCAAGCTGTTGGTGAAGCTGTAACACACCTTGTCTCCAGCCCACAGGCTCACTAAGTGTTTCTTGGTGGGGGAAAGCTGATCAAAGCCAAAGGCTGAACAACGTTTGCTAAGTCTGACAGATATGCTGGGACACTTTACTTCCATAAAAATAGGGAAGAACTAAGCAAGAGGTTGGGTGTTATCCCTGCAGACAAGGCTCCTTTTCTTTAAGTCAAAATAATTCAGCAAAATTGATGTGAGTTCGCTAAATGTTTCAATGTTTCAGGTGACCCAAAGTTTTGGCATTAGGCACAAAAAATCCTACCCCAAGAAAACGGTTTCGGCCGAAACAATTTTCCTTGCTCTAAATCTAGAGAGTTTTGGCTTTTTTTTTTTTTTTTTTTTTTTTGGTGGGAGGAAGAGAAGAGTGTTTAAAAAGGGTGTGGCGTAGTAAATCTCAGTCCCAGCAGATACATACTTGTTTGTCTATTTACAGTCAGGACAATCCAAACCCGTTAGCAGATGTAACTGAGTTAAGACATGAACATGAATTTAGAAAACAATATGAACCATCATTTTTAAGAAAGGCTTGGAGGCTAAATCCAAGTAATTGATATCGTAAATCCCTAAAGACATTATTATGGGGTATTTGTCACCTCAGAAAAATTCAGGATCCCTTGCTTACATGCCTGCACCTACTTTTGAGGCAGAGCTTTGGACATCCATGCTTCAAATGTCAATGTGTAAGCTAAGTCAGAAATTATTTGGCATTTCTTCTACTTCCGAGGTATTTCAAAGAGTATTTGCCAGATCTCTGAGAAACAGCTAAGTGTTGAAGCTGCAGTGAATGATGTTTTAATTTGGTCTGAGGGCTTGAAAGAACATCTTGAAAGACTTAGAAAAGTCTTAAAGAGAGTATGAGAAAGAGACTTAAAACTGAGCTATAAAAAAGCCCTATATCTGATGTAATAAGTTATTTAAATGAGGCATAAATTGAGCAAAGATGGTGCAACTGGTAATGTGCACAAAATGTTGAAATGTTTAGCTCTGCAAAACAGAGTGTATTTGTGACAATTTATGGAGATGATAAGCTGGTTTTGACAAAATTAATTCCAAATGCTCAGGGCGGGTCTGATTTTGCAAGGTGGTGAGCATTTATTTTTTTTCCTCTCACCCAGAGCAACACTTAAACACACACTTGGTTGTGCTGACTTGGCTTGTTTGCTTCTGGGGTGGGATGCTACACAACACAACACCCAGGAAAGGTCATTTCTTGATGACATGATGACATGTCCCCTTGTAATGGGGACCTAAGGAGTCTGTCAGGGAGCCCTCCTTTCACTCACCCTCCATCTCTGCTCCACGGTTATAAAAAAGGCACAGGTTTCTTTGTATTTTTAATTTTTTTTTTTTTTCCACAGCAGCTTCGGAAATCAAACATCTGCTGGTGAGGAGGTTTGCTGGGATGCCGTTCCAGAGGGGATCAGCAGCATGATGCAGAATGGAGGTGACCAAGTCACAAAGGGGCCATCGCAGCAGGGAGGGTGGCATGGCTGGAGGGGCACCTCACACATGTGGGCACAGCTGGGCTGGCTCTGTGTGCATCTGAGAGGGATCTGAGAGGGAAAGGGAACTGGGAAAGCTGGGCTGAGACCAGGCTGCTGCTGCCCTCCCCAAGGCAAACCATCACAGCCTCCCTCACACTGACAAATGCCAAATATAGACTACAGAACACATGGAGTGTCCCACTGCCACTGCTGCCGCCTCCTCCTCCCCAGCTCAGGGCTGGGATGGCTCATGCTTTGTCACAGTCCCGAGAGGTTACTTTTCACATAAAATCAAGTACATGTACATATGATTGCTAGAAAGAAAAACAACTTTCAAGAATGAGCCTGCAGAAAAGGAGAAAAACCATCCCAAAGAAATCCTCATTCCTTATAGATTACTTCTAGTGCAGGCACGCACTAGGGCAAGAGAGTGTCTAAGAGGAGACAAGGTCTCCCTAACAGGAGGGACTCCTCCCTCGACCCAGGTTTTCCTGAGCTTGTTTTCCTCCAAGCAGCACATCACAAAGTCATCTTCTCCCTCTTCCCCTCCTCCCTGGCCCAGGTTGTAAAATAATGAGTTTCTTGTTATTCTTGTTATTGCTGAACGGCAGAGGTCTGGAGCCCTGTGAAGGGAAGGGGGCAGCCTAATTAGGGAAACGAGAGCCATCCTTAATGAGCACTCCTGATTAGGTGGGGATTTAAAGAAAAAGGAGGGGGCAGGGGGGAAAGAGGTCAATTCATACAGCTTTCTCTTCCCTACCCCCAGCTCCCACCCCTGCCCTTCCCTCCTCCCTGTAAACCTACCGCAGTTTGGGGTCTGAGTGTGGGGGCTTCTCTGTATCATTTTTGGTTATTAAACTATATTTTCCTGTTTTGCCTGACTTAATAGGGGGTTGATTTCATTTCACTTCCTTTGCTAATTTTCTCCTGTGAAGGTATGTCAAGTGTTTGACTGTTCCCATTCCTGGACCTTTTGGTGTCCTTGGGGGTGCTCTGGAATCCCTTCTGGTTGGTATCTCATCAACACGGTGGTGCCTGAGCAGAAATGACAGCCAGTGGTACCAAAACTTTCCAGCAATCCCCAGAATGGTTTGCTGGGTGTGCAAAACCTACTACATCTGTGCATTGAATTGCTCCACATTCATGCTCCACCAATGTGGTTCCACTTGTTGTTCCTCTGGACAGTGTAGACAGTATTGATGCCCCCACCTTTATTAGTGAAAACTGGGCCGTACTTGCATGTGTGGGCATAGTAGATGCAGCTTTGCAGCTACATCTGTCACAGGTGGGTGTCTTTGTCACTAGGCACCATGCCACCGGGGCAGACAGCACATCCTGGCCATCAACATTTGAGTTGTCCCACGTGTAGTTCTGGTACCCTATAATTCAGTGCTAGTTGCTTGCTACATTCTGCCTTAGTAGGAATAAGCCTCCTGAGTTCCCCTGAGTTCATCCCTTCCTATATGTACATTGGCAGGAGCTGAAAGCCTCATGTGTGGAAATTCAATTGCAGAAACTTTCTCATTCCACACCCAACTTCTTGGATTTCTGTCCTGTTCTGCTTTCCCTTGCTCTGCCTGAGCTGTAACCAAACGCCCCCGCTGTCCGTGAGGCTTCAGCTCTGGAGCCCTCGGTGCTGCATCTCCTCCATCTGTCCAAGGACACAGCAGATAGAGCAGGCTGCCAGGCACACCCCACCTCAGCAGATGGCCAGGGGTCTCTCCCAGGGCCTCATGCTCAGAGGGGCCCTGGCAGAGGCTGGGAGTACACAGGGATGACTGGGTTTCTCTTTGCCAGCCTTGTCCACCGGAACATGCCCCGAGTCGGTGTTAGGCTGTCACCTCCAGCAACTTCTGTGATGTTATTTGCAAAGATCTGTCAGAATCCGTGCCCAGTTAAATCATCACATGCTGAAATGCTTAAACAGGCTTCCAAGGAGCAAGCTTGCAGCCAGAAGCGTGGGAGGAACGTAGTCTGACAGAAAGGAAATAAGCAGGGAACATTTTACCCATAAAAGCACTTTGCTTTCTCTTTGCTTCATAAATCAGCTTTCTCTGATCTCATCCAAAAAAAGGCAGTTAATTCCCCACTTCTCCCTGCCTGGGAGATGTATTCTTTTCTGTATTTGGATCTTGCTTCAGAGAAATTAAGAGACCTAATTGTTTCCACTGCTCCTTCCAAAATCAAGGAACAGAATAACATTAGAACCAAGGCCCTGGGCCACACCTCCCAAGGTGCCAGGCTCTTTCCTTTGGGAGGCAGTGCTCTCCCCACCTGCAAGAGCCAGGTCTCCCGCAGGGGTCCCTGAACTTGGGGACGTTCTTGTCAGCACCCAGCACCTGGCAGTGAAACCTCTGGCCTAAGCATCATTGCCAAAGGCCAGGTAGAGCCAGGTGAGAAGTGATCATCTCACTAGTGACTTCTTTTTGGGAAGAAGTCACTAATGGGGTATTCTTGATGCCTGCAGTGGAACAGGTCAGGCAGATAATTATTCACCAGCAGGAGTAAAAGATTTAATCAGCCAGCAGTGCATGGCCCCCGAGTAAAGACCTGTGCACAGCCATGCAGATTCTCTTTGAGTACTGAGCACATTGCATTCCTCCAAGCCTACCAGAAATGTGGCTTTTTATCAGATCCATTTCTCTTCTCTGTTTATAGCTAGAGGATGCCAGGGCCCCTCTGGACTATACTTTGAACTAATTTAGTTTTTTTTTTGTGCGTGAATTCCTTGGATTATCAAGAAAGTCTTGGCACAGGGGCCAGTTCCTTTCTATTCCTGCCCTGACATGCAAGCTCGCTGGTACTCTCTCCTAGCAGAAATGACCACACATCTCCAAAGCAGATGGCCTTGACTTTACAGCTGCTTCTGATGACCAAATCAGAACAGAAAAAATAAAGTAAATTTGACTTCTATTGCTGGGTACAGAAGATGTGTTCAGCTTGCACTCCTGTTATTCTATTGATTCATGCTTTCTCTGCCTTGCCAGAGGCACTATACCCTATGCATTTCTTGGTTATTCTATAGGAAAGCAAAAAATTTCAAAGAAAATGTTGGGAGAAAGGGGACAGGAGCATTTCTGAAGTAGTGGTGTTTCATAGGGAGGCTGTAAAAACCAATGGCATTAGATGAGCACCACCAAACAAGTGAAAGGCTGAATTGCAAGCTGAAGGAAATGTGCATCTGGAAGGTCTTGAAATAAATACATCCCTTCCTCAAGCTGTTCCCCAGGAGCTGTCTAACTGGAGGTCTGCCTCTTTACATTTCATCTATCTTAAGTCAAATACACTCAACTGGTGCCAAATTATGGCAGGGGATAGCATGCCCATAAGTGTCCAAAAACATGCAGCTGTCCCCCAGGAGGTCTGACATTAACAGTGACATGGAGAGCATGTTCCCCTGGCATCCTCACAGCCCTGCCATGGTGCTCAGCTGTCAGGACATGCTCCTGCAGTGGTGGCATGCACAGATCTACCTCCTCTGGTGGCTGGCCGAGTCTGGAGGTTTGCCAGCATGGAGCTGTGTTTACTGTCTGTAGGAGAGAGACCCATTAACAGTGTATCACTCAGGGCCTTTGTGCAGTGTTTTTCTAATAGGAGAAAGCTTGCACAGCTTGTGGGGAGTGATTTTAATAGAATATTAAACCACTGTTGCCTCTTCATCCCAATGTGTAGTTGCTAGGTCCCTCGCTCTTTGCTTCCCTCCTTTCTGGTCTCTGGCAACACCTAGAAAAGTATAGAAAATCTCTGCTACAAGCCCCTTTCTGTCCATTATAATGAGAGAGAAGCATGATGAGGGCAATGTTCACTTTAAGGGATTGCCACTGATCCTCCCTGAGACTGAGCTGGCACCCTGTGCTTTAGAAACACAACGATGGGCAGTGGATTGTTGGCAGGAGCTCGATATCCGCTCTGGCCCGAGAGCCTCAGGTTTGCCTGGCTCTGCTCATGGGAGGCACACCACTGTGTGGGAACCCAGGGCAGACACTCCCCCCTCTGCAAACCAAGCAGATGCAGAGCTCAGAGATCACCCCACTGCACCCAGAGATATGCCAGCATATTGATTTTGATGGACTTATGACAAAGAACATGGAACTGGCTCTCTAATGTTCTGACAGCACTGACACTCCTGGGATGGGGCCTCAAGCATAGCTCACAGGGCTATAAATGACCAGGCTATAGTTGACCACCACAATAGTCATTAAATCTACATTCACAGATCACCAGGTCAGAGAAACCATTTCTTAAATGTATGTCTATGTTTCTTGTTCTGGGGTGGAGCACTTGCTGGCTTCATTTTTCTTTCTGACTTTTTTTTCCCCTCATGAAAAAAAGAAAAAAAAAAAGAAAAAAAAAATTACAACCAACATCTTAAAGGTTCATTTTCTCCCCAGCATGGAATGAACCCAAACAGCCAAACCTCAGCATTTTTCACAAAGTGTAAGCCTTGTTTTGCAGCCAGCCGAGGAGTGAGGGGAGCTCAGGCTGGGTGTGTGGATGGCTGTGGAGGCAGGTGAAGGCACAGGAAGAGTCTGCATGTGCATAGCAGGTGCACAGAATTGTGAAGATAAGGAAAGCATGGATGTCACAGCATTGGGTATATGACATGCTTGCACATATGTGTAAGGATATATACACATGCACACACACACAAACATGCATATATAGATGCATATTCATTTTTGTGAATATCTGCCCAAGAGGACCCTGGGTCTGTAGGCCTGTGCAGAATTGGGTATGCAGAAGTGCTCCCTGGCTCCTCTCTCAGTTTAAAGACTTGGCAGGAGAATGGGGACAGTCACTGAAAGCCTCATTTTCTGTGCTGGGTTTGTCTGGTGGACTGGGCTGTAGGTGCTTCCGAGCCTCCCCCTTGTACCTGCTCTCAGAACCCGTTTTGCTTTCCAACTTTACTCATATTTGCTATTTCTTCCTTTCCCTCTTTCTGACTCCTTTTCTGTTATTCCTTCGTCTCATGTTTCCTCCCTCTGCCACTTCTAAAATGTTTTTCTCCTTCCCTTTCACTTCTCCCTTCTGTTCCTCCTTTCTAGGTCTCTCGTCTCATTCCTCCCACGCTGGCATCCTCTCATTTCTCTGCCTCCCTCTGCTCTTCCACCGTTACTCTCCATCCTGCCTCTTTCCCTCACTCTCCCGTCTCACATGCTTTTGTTTTTCCTTCCCTCTCCCCCTTTGCTTGGCCTCTCTCCCCTCTTCTCTCCCTCCCGCTTCCTCACTCCCTTCTCCCTCTGAAATAAACTTCCCCGTGTGAAGCCCCTGGCCACCTTCCAGCCTCTGGTGAGATGAAGGGGTCCCTGGCATACACTCAGCTCTGTGCTCCATAGGGCATTGTAACCACTGGTACTAAGGCTATAAAATCTTTAGTGTCTCTAGGAAAGATGACTGTAAATTCTTCAGAAGTCCCACCATGGGTGTAAAGATCCTCCCCCCCCCCCCCCCCCAGCTCTTCCCTCCTTCCTCGGGCCTCTGTGAAAGGAGCTGTGTAGTAAAGCAAGGGTCTCACTCCTCCCCTTTGCTAAAGCTCCAGCTCTGAACAAGATTTCAGCAGAGCATGGCCCTCCCCATTGAATTCAAGAGGAGATTTCAGTACCCTGCAGAGCAGAGAAGCAGTTCTTGCCGCTCTTTTGGTCACTTAGGTATTTGACTTTATAAACATGATTTAAAAATGCTAAGAAAGCACTGAAGAGAGGAAAGCCTCCCCTCTAAATGTTGAGCAAACAGAAACACACGAAGCATTGTTCAGCTCTGAAAGATGAACCAGCCTTGGGCCAGCGAGGGAGTGTGGGGAAAGCAGGCAGTGCATTAAAAATAGGTTAATTCTCACATATTACGGATTTGCTGTAAAGCCTGGAAGATCCCAAAGGGTGTTTATTTTTTTTTTTAACTTCTTTCCAACCTGATGAACACCAAGCATATCTTCTCAGGGATATTCAGCAGGGAATTTAGACAAAGCTTAGCAGAGGCAGCACAGAATCCAGCTTTTGGCCCCAGGGACCTGTGTTTAGCAAGAGTCAGACCTGGTTACTGTCAGGCTGGTGGGTGGATGGGACTTGGATGTGCAGAAGGCCATCATGACACTTTTTTATCTAATGCATGGATTTCCTGGTGCTTGTCACAGGAAGAGGGAGCACAGGGTTCATATGTGAAGAGCTATATTGCAAAAGTTTTTTAGTACTCCCACACCATGCACAAAACATACAATATGCTCCCATCCTGTGCCCCCAGTCACTGCCAGCCCCAAAGCAGGACATCCCCCTGACACTGCCATATGGAGAAAGTGAAGCAGAGACAACAGGCTGGCCATGGTGAACCTACAAAGTGCAACAGCCTCAGCAAAAGAGAGCCGGATTCATCTGAATAATTCTCATTTTCAGTGTGAAAGATTTGACAGGCTTGAAAACACATGGCCCATCCTTCCTAATGGGTTGTACTTCAGCATGTGGTAGGGGTGGTAAATTCCCTGAGGCTCCCAGGTTGGTGCTGGAACTAACAATCCCATGTTTACCTTCTCTAGACTATGGGCCAAGTTCATTAAAAAAAAATACAGGATGAGGAATTCGGGGCATTCATATTCTCATCAATGACTGTCCATAGTGTGTGTCATGAAGGGGAAGCACTGAGGGGAAATGGGGTGGCAGGATGGTGTGAGTAGGAGTGCCCGTGACTGCAGCAGAGGCAGAGGGGGAAGAGTGGGCCATGGGAAGGGGCTTTGACAAAATTGCATCTGTGAAAACTAGTGGAGAATTTTGCAGCTGAGGGGTGCTGTAAAGTTGGCAGAGCCTTGTAGAAGACCATCCAAAGCACCTGGCTCTTTGGTTGCTGTTCAAATAGCAGATTTGACCAAAATGGAGGAAAGCATTGAGTGGAAGTTGCATGGCTCTTTTGTTCTGCTTCTCCCTTTTGCTTCCCTTTGCCAAGACCTGCTCCCTACGCTTCCTGCTGAAGAACTGCAAAGCCCTTTCCCACCTCCCTACTTAACGCTAGACAGCTACAGATAGCTCCTTTCATTTTTCTTTGCAGCCTCCTCCTCCTCCTCCTCCAGGGTGCTTTAAGCATAGCCAAGCTTTCTCTCCAGTTATTGCTACCTCCACAACCTCTTTCTGAGCTTTTGGTGTTTCTGACCTATTGTTTCCATGGCATTGTGGGGATCAGCTCCACTGGGTCATCTCCAGCATTTGACTCATGTGCCAGTGCCTCCAGCTCCACTGAAACCTGATGTGCTTAGCCAATTGTACAGCAGAGGGCATGGACATGCCCCACGTCTTCAGCTCTGGTAGTCTGCTGTCTGAATTCTGGTGTGCACCGTTACAAGAGTGCAGACAAGAGGACCTAGGCTTTATTCCCAGCTATGCCACTTTTTAAAGTGGGATGCTTTGGATTGAGCCACATCTTTACCTGTGCCTCAGTTTCCCAGGCAGAAAACAGGGTTACATACTCTGACTGGTTTTGGCAATTGATCTCATAGTTAGGTATCTACTGATGCATGTCGGATGGCATCCTTCTCTAGATGAGCTCCTGCAGTTTGATGCTGATATGTCCTGGTCTGAAAAAGCCCAGGTGTGACAAGCCCAAAACAAAGAGGGAAAGGCATGTACCTGGGTGTTAATACCAATTATCTCTCCCAGGGGGTGTCATGAAGAGGTGTTCCCCACCCACTCCATCAGTGTGATGTCT
This sequence comes from Agelaius tricolor, assembly GCF_023055355.1. Taxonomy (NCBI): domain Eukaryota; kingdom Metazoa; phylum Chordata; class Aves; order Passeriformes; family Icteridae; genus Agelaius; species Agelaius tricolor. Next base: position 27,260,811 of record NW_027269269.1, read on the forward strand.
GGGAAGGGGCAACACCAGACACAAACATCCAGTGGCTGATGTGGTGGACATGCCAGCCAGTCTGAGGCCTGGACTGGCTGGTGAGACCATGCAAAAACCAGGACAACTGTCCCTTGTGTGGGGGAACTCATGGCATCAGCTAACCAGTGAGACAAAGGGAGCTGGCCACGGAGGAGGGAAGGGGTCATGGGGCCAGGAGAGGAGTGGAGTGATAGCCCTGGGGTACCACGTGGGGTGACAGCCTCCAGGCTGAGTGCAGTCCCATGAGAGGACTGGGGTGTAGGGGTGTGTGTGAGGAAATTGAGAGAGCCCCCTCTGTAGTGCACTGCCAGCTTTGCGCCACCATTTAGCCCAGAACATGTGTTGACCTGGGTAGTGCTAATGGGGGAGGAAAAGAGGGGCTGCAGGTTACAGTCTTCTTCACCCTCCAGAAAATCCATCCTTTGGGGTTTCTCCATCAGCCCCCACTTGCCAGATATCTCAGCCATGCAGCCCTTGGAGAGAAGGTGCAGGAGGAGGAGGAGGGAGGATTCAGGTGGCAGCATTTGTTCTGTGTCCTCCCGGTGGCCCTGAAACCTTCCAAACCTGATTTTTCAATAGGCCACCAAAACAACCACTAGATGTTTAATGACTTTCGATCTCTCCTGCCCCAGACTGGCTTTGAAACAGTGACTCAGATGCCAAAGTCCCAGTAGCAAAGTGGCTTTTTAATGACACAACTCGAGCTCGAATTCCAGGCACAGGGGAGGCTTTGACACTGCTGTTTGTTTTCTTATTGGAGAAGTTCAAGAGAAGCTCAAGGCTTAAAAGCAAACCCTTGAAAGCAAAGCATTCCTAATCACATAAAAGTGTCTGCACAGGCCAGGGCTGAAGAGGGGGCTTGTGACTTTAATCTTTGCATATCCCTTTCTTTCTTCAAGCATCTCTCCCTCTCACAGAGGGGACACACACACACGCACACACAAAACTCTCCTCAACGCCAATAGTATAATGCTCCAGGAGAGGAAGGAGGAGGAAGAGAAGGAGGAGGAAGCCAGCCCGCCTGCCTGCCCCCATGCTGAGCCTGAGCAGACTTTGTGAGAAAGCTTCTCTCCATCTGCAGCCCAGCCCGGTGGGAGTCAATTAATTCTGAATAACCTAAACCGACAGAGGTATTTGCATTCACAACCTGACTGATGACCGTATAAAATTGATTTATGAATTGAAGTACTTTCCCTCCCCTTATCCCCAATTCAAGCCATAATTGATTATACGTGCTGCAGCGAAATTAAAGAAAGGAAAATTAAAAAAAAAAGAAAAGAAAAAAGGGAGGCTCCACAGACGCTGCTCTATATTCTCAAGGTTTCCTGGGATTAGCCGATCTATTCATCACTTATTTTTTTTTATTTAAAAAGTTGCTTCCTTTACCCTCTTCACCAGCTTCTCCCCCCACCCCCTCCCCTTCATCCCTGCCCCTCGCCACCACCTCTCAGCCCAGGCAGAAACACAGTGGGTTGTACCTCAGGAGAGATGGTGGGAGGCACAGAACCCCCTCAGCAACATTCCCACAGTGTGCCAGTGAGGCGAGAAGGATTTAAGCCTGACACCCTTACAGGGCAGAACAGACCCTTCCAAAAGGAGAAGGAGACTAAACTGGAAATCCTCAACCCAACACTGTCCGAAGGTCTGGCTTAACTTGCTGCCTTGTAACTGCTGCATTGTAGCCCTCTGTGGGGTGGGGAATTCACTTGGCCTTTCCAAGCAGTCATCTCTTATTAAAGAGATGCTTTCTTATACTCATGCAATGCTCATACAATGCCCTCCATGACCTAGGGAGAAGTGCTGTATGAAAGCAGGTACTATTGGGCAATATCCACTTGCCTGATGTCAATAGGAAGCATGAGAAATCTTGTTGGAAGCAGCTGAATGATGCAACTCTACAGATTTTCTCCTAGTACTTAGTATATTGAGCTAAATCCATAAGCATGAGAACTGATGACACTTTAATCTTTTTTCCACTCATTATCCACCTACTCCACCCTATCTGTCATCCCATTTTCATTATCTACTCATTGTTTTTCTTCCCATTTTACGTATGGGAACACAGAGAAGCAGACTGGTGATGGGAACATAGATAACCTTAGTCCTGTTCTATTTTTTCTTTGCTTCTTTCTAAATCCTTTTTTTTTTCCCCCCATTTTTAAGGAATGGATATGCCCTCTTATTTCCTTTCTTTTGAGTGGGAAGAGACAGAAAACCCCTAGTACAGCTGAACCCTTGTATGATTTCACTAAAACTCATTTGCCCAGAGTGGTCTGTAAAGCTCACAGACTTCTTGAGCATGTAAGTACAACTTCATATCACTTTGCAGAGTTGCAATGCTTATTGTTCCTTATCCTTTAGGAAATTATTTAAACCAAATCTTTCAAGCATCTGGACACAGCTCAGCAATGCCATCTGCACGGCACCTCCAGTGAAGGAAGAAAGACTGTGATCTAAGTGAGGCAAGGTGGGGACTCGGAACTTGCCCATTCCTAGGATCTATACCAGGATGGGGAGAGCTCATTTATTTCAACCCCCACAACATTGTCTCTCTCCATTTGGGTAAAGCTGAGAAGAACAAAAGGGCTCAATGAAAAAATATTAAGCAAGACCACTTGCCTTAACTGTTCAAAGAGGCCTTCAGCAAGAAGCTTGTCCAAGGACTCTCACATGGCAGCTATGGTGCTACCACGGAGTTCAAGGAGAAACCACTCTTCTTTCCCAAAGAGATGAGGCAGGGGCAGCAGGAAGGCAGTGCTGTGCAGGGATCCAGCTGTGCCTCCTCCGCTGCAGCTGTTTGCCTGCCCCTCCATCCCCCACTGCATAAGGCCTTTGTCCTGCTCCAGGGCCATTTCCCTAAAAGTTCAGTGTTCGCAGGTGTTTGACCTCATTGTGCTGGGAACAAGGGGAAGGCTGGGGGAAGGGGGCTCTGTGTAATTAAAGCCAAAAGCCCTACACAGTGCTGGAAAGCTGAACCTTAACTGGCATCTCACATCTCTGGTGGAAGCTCTGGGCAGGACTTTGGAAAAGGTTCAGAGCAGAAAGCTTCAGAGCAGGATTCAGGAGATACTGCCAAAAATCACATTGGACCCAGGAGGCAGCACTCCACATCCCAGTGGTCAAACTCTGTGCAGAATAAAACCCACTTCACAGCAAATAAGGCCTTTATGCTGCAGCCTGGGACATCATTTGGGAAAAAGCTGTCTCTGCTTCAAAAATCTACAAGGCCCTGCTCCTGGAAAATGAAAATGGTGGTGTGTCCACCCCCCCTGTCAGCTCTGATATGAGGTGCACAGCCAGGCTCTGCAATAGTCTGTGGCCCCCTCATAGCTGCAAGGCTTGTCAGACATTTGCTGTGCATGGAGGACATCTTGCACCTTGAGGTAACACAAGGAGCAAATGCATTGTCATGGCTTTGGGGGTATCCTCCAAACAAGCTTCCCATTTCAAAAACCAGCAGCTCCAGGGCACAACAAGGGGCACTGTATGTGGGCTGGGCTTTCTCACCAAGAATGCCTGTCCAAATTAACCTGAAATAAAGATTGTCTGTGTCTGGAGGAGGTGAGAACCAGCTGCGCCATGAGCAACTCAGGAGCTCCTGAGCCAGCAGACAGCAGAGGCCAAAGGCTGCAGTCATGTCTCGTCTGGGAGCTGCAGACCAAAATCTGTGATCCTTACATGCCAGGCTAAGGCACTGACCTCTGGGATGGGAAGCCAGCAACACAGAGTGGAGGTGGGCAGCAGCCCTGGCAGGGGAGGGCACTGCCCAGATCCCACATCTACTCGGCTCCCTCCCATCTCCACCACAAGGAGTCCCGCAGATGTCGACCCCGACAAAAGCACGCAAATGGGAGGGACGTCAGCGCAGATTTACATCCAAAGGTCGCCATGTCCTGAGTGGTAAACGGGTGGACAAAGAAGTTAATCGGGAAGTCAAAAAGGGCAACCTGAAGAGGAGCGGCAGCTGGGAATGTGGAAGCAGAAATCAAGGCAATTAGAAGGGAAAAAAAGAGGGAGAGTTTTGCATGCCTTTCTGATTTTTCCACATGGAAAGAACAACGCCGTATTATCTGAAACTGAATTATTTTTACTGTCAGCTAAGAGAGAGCAATCAGTAGGCTTGAACTGATGACTCTGCCAGCAGTCACAGTCTTTCTTCCCACACAGACCAGCGACCCCTCTGCAGACAAAACAGCTGCCTGAAATTCCAGAGCTCCCAGGGGAAGAGCAGTGCCATCCTTGCTCACATCTGCACTGACAGGCTCTGCTATATCACTTATCTGCTGCCACAACATGTGGAAGCATCCATCTGAAAACTGATACTGATTCCACACTGGGTGCTCCACAAACATGGAGCCTAGAGATGCTCGGAGCTGCCCAGAGCCCACAGCACAACTATCACAAGCAGCAACAGGTCACTGCAGCCTGCAGCCATTCCTGAGCTATTGTTCAGGGTACAGACTAAGGTCATGTTCCCTTTTAAGCTGAGTCAATCTTTTTACTGAGTTCACTGGGAGCTTGCGCTCAAGACAGCGGTTACTAGATGGGCCAAACATAATCTTTCAGAGCTTGGACAGGGCTGTATTGGCCCCAGGGGAGTTTGGGAAATGGAGAAACAAACACCATCACCCATGTGACTAAAAACAAAGCAGAAAAAAAGGTTTCAAAAATATTGATAAATATGCTTTTCTAATAATAATAGTAATGCTTTTCTCTACCTCTTTAAAAAAACCCCAACAACACAAAGAACTGCTTTTCCAGAGAGTCAAGGATCTCTCCTCTTTCAACAGCACAAATTCATCAGCCAGCTTTTAATACCATTAATTCAAATGAGCAGAGACACTAGCCAGCTGCTGGATGGGTACCAGAGAGGCTGGATGCTCTGAGCAAGCCCAACCACCTGCCCAGGGCTTGCTCTTCTCCCTGCATTGAACATGCCCACTCTGGCTTCATGGAGAAAGTTTAGCACACTGACCTATTGCTAAGCAAAAAGGTATTTATAATTCCCAGGAAATGCAGATCCTATTTCCTTTAGTGTGTAACTCACAGGCAACAGAAAGAGTGAGGACTCATTGCTTCACCCACAGCATCAACAGTTTTAGGAACTGGGGTACTTCAAGGACCTCTGGATTTGACCTGGGAGATAGCTGGGCACCTCTCTCTTTTAGCCTAGAGCTGGACAATTAGCCTTGCTCAGCCAGCAAATTTTTGCCAAATGGCCAGGAGCTCTTGACTGGCTGAGTCCAAGCATTTTTTGCATAGGGCCTAGCTGAAATAAAGAGACAAAGGGACTCTGACAAAGAAAAAAAAAAAAAGCGGCTACTGGTCAGATACAAATAATTTAGCTTAATATAAACTTAATTGGGTATCATCCTGGGATCTTTATAACACAGAAAATCAGACTAGCTGGTCTAATAATATCTTTTGGCCTTCAAATCTATGAACTGATGCCTCATCTTTCAAACACTTCACTTTCTCTCTCAAAAACTGGGTACAGATTAGGTCTAAAATGTCCCTTGTTGTCCCCACATTTGTGCTGGGCTTGCTTGGTAGTTGCACCCTTGCCCAGATGCCTTGGGAGCTGTTCCTTCTACACTTGTCCCTGTTTGGTTGCTTCTGTTATTAAATTCAAAAGTGACAGACCCCAGAGAAATGCAAGCAGTTAATTTATTTCTCTCCAGCTGTAAATGTGCAAATACTTTTATCAGAGATTGTTTCTTAAAATGTCACAGACAATGGGGCATTTTTGCATGAGTCAAGCCAAAAACATAGAAATGTCTCCTGGACAATATTTTGTCTGCAGCACTGGGACATGTTTGTGCAACTGGCTTCGGGACCAAAAAAATTTAAAACTCTAGCCCTTCCTCTGGTGGGTATCAAAGCATCCTCAGGAAAGGGCAAAATGACCACAGGGACAAAGATGCCAGGTTACACCTGGGAGGGGAGATTTCTCTACCTGCTCCCCAAGCCCTGAAAAAACACAGCAGGGGTTTTGTTTCTCGAAGCTGCAGCTTGGCGGCCGTGCCGGCGGGTCACATTTTACAGTCTGGGCCAGGGAACGATGAAAAACAGAGATGACGGCCTGACGGCCCCGGCTTTACACCGAACCCCCAGCCAGCTCCCTGCTCGCAGCACCGACGTCCTCGGAGAGCGCCCGGACCTCGCTCCTCGCGCCGTTTGGGGCTTTTTCCTCCCCCCGCCCCTTTTCTCTGGGAGAACCTCTCTCCCTTCTCCCGGCGGCTCCCCCCGGGCCGCCCCGCCCGGCATCCCTCACCTCGCCACAAACCCGCCACACACACGCACGCACGCACTGCGGGCAGGCACAAAGGCTTTCAAAGCCGCCCTTTATATCCCCCCACAGCTGCCCGCGCAGCCCCTGCTCCAGCGCTCGCCCAGCAAGGACGCGTATTCTTCGGCTCCCAAAGGCCCCCATTGCTGTCAATTAGTTACGGGACGCCACCGGGATTCAAGGCTGACAGCTCCGGCAAAGCAGGAGAAATGGACTCAGTAGGGAGCGAGGGGGCCTGCCCTCTTTCTCCCCCCGCGTCTTTCTCCCCACAAGAAATACCTTTCTTAGCGAGGCTTTTTAAGCCGCCCCCCCCAATCCCTCCGCCCGCGCCTGCATGCAGGGGCATGCACGTAGAGGGATGCATGGCGCCGAGAGATGCCAAACGTGCTGTGAAAGGGGCGCCGGGGACAGCCGACCTGCCCACGTAGGGGGTCATCAATATTTCTGAGTGTTTCTTTCTCCCCCGCCTCCATCCTGGTCTCCAGTTACAAATCCCCCATCTCTCCGCTCCCGGATGAATATAACATCTTATTTCTCCTCTACTTTCCCACCCAGGCTGGCTTTCTAGAAGGGGAGGGATGGGACAAGGTTAAAACACGACTCTGCAACAAGTGTGGGTTTCACTTGGCAGCATTTTATCTCTCGCTTCTGGGGATTCTCAGCTCATCTCCCTGTGTGTAACCTGGAGTGTAACCCAGCAAGCTCACAGAGAATGGGGGAGTAAAGCCAGGAGGGAGACGCTGACCCGGTGATTTCACGGCAAACGTCGGTGGTGTGAGATTTAGGAAAGAAACAAAAGCTGTAATGGTTTGGGAGTGAGGGACCTCTTTAGCCAGACCGTGGAAATAAGATATATTTCAAGAGAAGGCATTCCCACGCTTTCAGCCTTGATATTTGGTATGGAAGAAAATCCAACCCAGGCATTGGCTTTGGTGATTTGAAATGGGATGTGTTTCATGTGAACTCCAGCTTTGGCTCCTGTCATAAATTCCAGTTAGAAATGGGGATCACTCACTCCTAACTCAATCTTTATGTTTGTAGCTTTCCTAGACATTTGGATAATATGGAGGGTCTTATGCCAGCTGTGGATTTGGCCCAGCCAAAGTAGTCTCTCTGGATCAAAGAGGGATAACAAAACAATATTTAGATAATTTTTTCCTTGTCTCTGCTATGGGCTATTTGTGTGTCCCTTGTCAAGTCACTTCATCATGCGCCCACCCGAGCCATGAGCAGCTTCCCTTACTGTCCCATCACATCTCCCTGCCTGGAGGCACAACTAAGTCAGGGTGACTGCATTTCACATGCCTTCTCTGGCTCAGACAATCCTTTCATCTGAAACACTTGAAGATAAGAGCAGCTCAGATTCAATTTCTTGGATCAAAATCTTCCCCTGAAGTTTGGATCCTGACTGGTCCCAACCCAGAAAAAAAAGCAGTCTTTTGGTTTGGCTGCATCTGAAGGCTCCAGCTCAAGCTCACACGGCAGAGTCTTGCACAAACAGCTCATCTCGAGAGACTTCTGCTTCCTGGAGAGATGAAATCTTTCAGAAACAGCATAAGAAGAGATTTCAAATCCCTAGGAAAAAATCCTCCCCTCCGCTCCCACCCACATCTTGGCATTGACATGGAACCATGGACCATTGCCTAATTCAAAATCAGATTTAGACAACAAGCTCTGGGCTATTACAGTGGGAATGAGAAACCTTCACTTGCAGTAGGAAAACCAGTGGACATCCTTGAAGGCCAGCAGAAGATGTTGGGAGAGTTGTGTGTGGCTTAAATTGGGTGTGCACTATTATTTTTGTGCTGTGGGGGCTGGAGAGGGAACAAGGCAGAAAAATAATTTGGTGTTACAAAAGGCAGATGTGGTAAATAGTTCACAGGAGAGGCTGACAACATTCCCAGGCCACTGGAGGAATAAGCTGTCCAAGGAATGGCTTCTAAATGAAACAGCCTCCGTGCAGTTTCTGCATCAGGACAAAGGGTAGGTTTGTTTTGGATGTGCTAGTAAAACTGCTGTCTGCGAGCCATAAGGTCATACAGCTAAGGTCTGGCTGCTGTCTGGTGAGGAAGTGTTCCTCTGGGCCTCCTCTGTCAGCGTGCAAATGCAGGCCTTGAGAAAAAGAGTAATATAGTCCCCATTTCCCTACAGAGCAGTACTGCAGTGAGTGATCTCACTACAAGGAGTTCAAACCTACTTGTGCTGCACTGAAAGGGTTATTCACACAGCAAGCACTCAGTAACAAAATGCTCTGTATCCGGAGCAAGTGATTGGTGATGGCCAAGGATTTGTCAGATGATAGCACCTGAGAAATGCACTTATCATGTCCTACATAGTTTCCTTGTGCACAGTAAGGCATAAGAAACCTGTAATCATGATGGCACCAGCTGGCTGCCTCACTGATAAACCATCAAAACATGAGAGCGCCCGAAAAAATTGAGTGCGTCTGAAAAGATGAATTCTGTTTTCCATCTTTTGACATGATTCTGGTCCGTGTTACTGCTGATAGTATGTTACATACTTTACAGCCAGCCTGAGAAGGCACTGGCTTCCATTTCCATTAATCCAAAACTTGTGACTTTTGCTTTGTTTGTGCAACCACTTACAATGATCATTCATTTAAAACAAATCATGCCAGAAAGGAAAAGTTCAAGGGATTTGTGTTTGGTAGATGAGTGTTGAGCCACATTGACTTCTGGGCCATGGACCTCAACATGCCAAGCAAAAAAGCAGTAAGAATGAGAAAGGCTGAGCTGGAAACACCAAGGGATGTCTCATAAATAATGGAAATGCATTAGCTGCGCCGAGGTGGGAGGTGGGCGGGAGATGATGATGCAGGGGGGAGGGTGAAGAGTGGCCAACGAGGAGAGTGGATCGCACACAGCGCTTCCTGGGAGGCCACTTGGGTCATGGGCGTTCTCATCAAGCTGACAAAGAATGTCAGGGCGTGAAAAAGTTGAAGTAGTCCTTTAATTAACACCTCTTCACTGGGTGAGACAAGAAGCCACCTCCTCTCTCTACCCTCCTTTGCCATGCACCCTATAGAGTACCTCTTACCTAAGCTGCCGAAAATGGCCTGTGGTGAGAGGTGTTTGTCACCATATCTTAGTGCATCACTGACAGAGTCGACAGATGCAGCTCACCACCTCGGGGCATGAGCAGGTAACAAACTGACAGGGTTTTCTGCTGCAGTCAGTGGTGGGGAAGCAGTCAGGAAAAGGTGAAAGCAATCTCTGGGATGAAATAGTACCAGAAATGCTGGCTCTCTTCCATCTTGCATGCTAATGCTGAAACATGAGTTTCTCAGGCAGGGATGAAAGGAAAACACATATCACACAGGACCCTTGGGACAGGGGGGTAGGAGGATTTGAGGCAAGAAAGAAGATCTTTCTTCTCCTTTACATTCCCATTAGCACTGTGCACCACACAGGAAGAAAAAAGTTTGATGTCACAACACCAAAGTGCTCTCCCTAGTTCTCCTGAAGGAGATTCAGGCCTGCAGGAAAGATCCTACCAGTTAGCACCCTGGTGGGATGGAGAATTGCACTAGTCCTTGCAAATGGTAAAAGAGACTTCTACCATTTGCTTTAGTTTGCAGAATGGGAGACTGTACCAAGTTTGTAAATAAGTTAAATCTTCCTGAAAGGTGAATTTTAATCCAGGTTTTGATGAAAAATTTTGTGGTCTGCATTGCACTAGTCTGTTGTGGTGCTCTCCTGAGGTACTCTATGGATTTACTTCCCAGTCTCATCAGATGAGCAGTAGGGGCCTGATTTGCCCTCAGCTTAAGCTCTGATTAAAATACACAACTGTGAGAAATGAATCCTGTTTTTTAGAAATGCAGTCTAGTGGGAAAGGCTGCCTAGACAGCTCTGCCTAATCTAAAGCACTTGAGGAGTGGCCTCACCTGAGAGAGGGTTCTGTGATGATGAGCCAGAGTTAAAAGAGCAGGGTTCAGATCCTGCCATGCTACAGATGCTCTGGGTGGCCTTTTGCAAATGTCTTAGCCAAGGACAGTGGTTCATATTCCCCAGCTGTTGTAGCCAGCGCTGGTTGTACCCAACTGGCTGTAATCTCAGCTGGTGATAACCTCAGGGAGTTGTGAGTGTGGTGGAGTAGCAGTGTCTCAGCATCTCAGACTCTGCATGTTACAGACTGTGGCACTTCAGCGACCGAGTGGAGGTGTGTATGAAATTCTGCATGAGCTCTGGGTGTAATAAACACAGCAGTGATACTGGGCTGCAGAGCTTACAAACAAACAAACAAAAGCTCTCCTTTCCATTGCTGTCACAAACATCTTTTTATGGCAAAACTGGGCAGGAAGATAGTTTTTGCACTTTGTGAGCTTGAGGCTTCATTCAAAGCCTTTCCCACTTTTATGCTATGCTACCACAAGAAGTTAAAATCTGAAAAATCAATGTTGCAAGACAACAATTTTTTTTTCTCTCCATATACAGACTTCTGTGGCTAAACACCCTTTGAACCAAGAGATGAATCTGTTCCTCCAAGGCTGCTGGTACACAATGTGCTGGCCAGTTTGCAATCTCCCTCCCACTAGTGAGGGTCAGCCTCAATTCGTCTGACCCACTCAGCATGCCATGACTTCCTAAGCAGCAGACACGGTGGAAGTTTTTATTTCATTGGTCCTTTGACACCTGAGGAGCAGCCCCTCCATGGCCAAATGCATCTGTCGGGTCTCCCCCAAATCTCTGCTCCTCTGTTGGTCCATGCATGGCTATGTCTGCCTCTTGAAGGCATCAGGCATCTGGGGCTGGCAGGCAGCCCTTCACAGTGCCGGTGAGAGTTGCAGGAACAGGTGTGGATGCCAAAGGATATTTAATGCCATATGGCTTAATCTGGAAAGGTTTGAAGTCTGGACAACCCACCCTATGGTGTGCAATTTAAAAAGGCACGATCTCCCTGGTTCTTCCAAGGAGTGATTTGATCTACAGGCACCTTAAGGGAGAGAGTTCTGATATCAAAGGGCTCTATAATCTGCCAGAAAAGGGCATTTATGAGAACCAGCTGCCGGCAGCTGAGGCCAGACGAATTCAGACTGAAAATCAAGGTGCACGTTTTCAGCTGCGAAAGTAATTAATCTGTAGGGCACATTGCCTAGAAGGCCAGCAGTGGCTTGGTTGCTGGCAGGCCTGAAATCAGGACCAGATGTTTTCCTGGAAGAGATGATATCACCTAGCCAGGGATGGCAAGCTCAGGGAAGGAATCATGCAGGGTCAAGCTGGAAAGTCACAGTTGCTGCCACTGCCACCAGCCTAACAGCCCATGATCCATGCAAGAATGTGTTTATATATATATATATATATATATATATATATATATATATATACACACATTTATATGTGTAGCTTCACACGTACAGCCCCAGTTAGCATAGACCAGCATGCCTCCAGCCAAAGGTCTGCTCTGTACACTCTATTTATTTACCCATTTCAGTCTTACAGAGCTGCACAACTGCCTGGCTGGAGCTCAGGGGCCAAAGTCTCCACTGGAAGATTTGACTGGGCAATAGGACTGAGGGAAGGGGATAGCAGCTGGGCTCCCACTCACCTGGTGGGAGGGATGCCTGCCATTGCCTTCCCCCCACAGCACATGAAGGTTCCTTTCTTCAGGCCAGTGCTGCCTCACAGCGCCTTGAGTGTTGCTTAGAGCCTCCATTGAGAATCAGCGGATTGGGCAAAATCCCATACTCACCCTTCCTTCCCCAGCCCCAGCCCTCCTTGGCTGAACTGCAGCCCAGATGTCACAAGGGAAAAAAAAAAAAGCAATCTGAAAACCACAGACACACATAAAAAAAACACCCCCAAACAACCCCAAACAAAACCAAAACAAATAAACAAACAAAAACAGGAAAAGAAGGCGAAAAGAAGAAGAACATGAAAAAGCAAACCCCGATTCTCCCTGCTGCCAGCAATGACAGCAAACAGGCCCTGGGCCCTATGGTTGGTGGCATCAGCAGAGGGACCCTACTTGTCTGGCTGCCTCCCAGCCCCCTTCCTGCCCAAGCCCCTGGTGTTGCTACATCTACACTCCTCTTTCTCCTCCTCCTCCTTCTCCATTTTTTTCCTGCTTGACAAGTGTGCAGTGTTATACCTGTGGTCTCTCACTGCATCATGCTTTTTGTCTTTCTTATGACAGCAAGAGCTATTTGCTTGGGGCAGGGGGAACATTTCTGCTTGCACAGGTTGATGCCTCTCTGTGTTGGCAGTGGAACAGAAGGAATGGCTGCAGCTTGTGCTCCAGGGCTGAGCAACACAATGTTGATGGGCTGGGGAGAGGAGGAGGGGAGGGGGTGAGTCAAAAGGGCCTCCTGAATCGATGGGGAATAATATGAAAGGGAAACTCTGGCAGGCATGGGATGACCCAGATGGACAAAGTGCAGTGAGGCAGCTTAGTTAATGGGTTGCATTAAAATTAAACAGAGTCAGTGTTCATTTTGAAGCAGCACAGTGACCACAGAAGGGCTTTGCGGCCCCTGTGGGAAGGCGGTGCGAAACAAAACCAGGGAAAACCTTTCCCTCCCTTGCTGCCCTTTCCTCAGCAGGTGTAAACTGGGGCAGTCCTGCTGTCCTCTCCCTGCCTGGGTTAACACAAGCCAGCTCACTACATCCCTGCCACCAGCCTGCATTTCCATAAAAGGGATGATGATCTTGTCAACGTTCCTGTAAATCTGAATTTTTTGTACACAGTCACGTAGCTCTCAGAGAGGTGACAGCCGCTTACCAGCTCGTCACCAGCACAAGGAAGGACCTGGGCAGTCTGCAAGACCAAGTCAAGCTTTAAAGAGGAGGATGATAATAAAATGCATCCCTCCCCACTCCCACCCCTGACAGGAGGAGGATTTATACTCCTCCTTACAAAGGACTAAAAGTAGTCATTTAGGCTCTGCTTCAGCAAAGCACCTGCTTAATTGCTCAGTTACTTCACTGTGACTGGAGCAACTGGAGCACATGGTTAAGAACATGCTTAGAGGCGCTGCTGGGTAGGAATAAACTTAATTATATGCTTAAACTTAAAGAGATGTTTCAACACCTTGCTACATCATGGTCTTGCACCTGAGGAAAGTGAAAGGGAAAAGCTGACAAAGCAGAACAGAAGAGCAGCTTTTGGAACAATGAACATTTTAGGTTCTCCATTCTACAGTTAATGAAGATGAATGAAAATCCTTGTTACTTGGTGACTAAAGGTGAAATGATCAACCACTGAGAAAGAGCTATGTGGTGATGTATTACACAACTGAATACCTTTAACTGGCAAGAAATATATACACTTTTCCTGCATTTTCCTTCCTGTTTCTTCTTTATATTGACGAGGATATGAAGCATATGTCTTTATTCAGAAAGGCACAGTAATATTTGCTTTCCATTCTGCATACCTCAAAACCATTAACCAAGATGTCAGTGCAGATCAGGGCCCCCTGAGCAAATTTACACCTCTTCATATAAAAAGCAACCAGACCATTTAACCAAGTGCTGGACTGATACCCCCAAACCCTCATGTGATATATTGTAGAAAAACTTCCAAAATAGCCTGTGTTTGGCACTGCAGGCTGTAATTGCCCTGCCTCTTGTGGTGTTCCCACTAGGAATGTGCCAGCAGAGTAGGCAGCAGCAATGCCCATAGCCTGCCCTACAAAGTGTATCAGTTCCAGGAAGGTGGGTCGAGCTCCCTCCTCTGTGCCTGGCTGAGCTGCTGTGACTGTCACCAAAAGGCACTAGTCAGGTTCCAGCTCTTGTCATGGGAATACTTGCTCCAAAGAAGTCTGGAAGATGCAAATATTACTTTTCTGCACTCCTCTTGAATTGCCATAGTTTGAACATGATTTAGGAGACATGTTGATTGCCCATGATGAGGGACTCACAGAAATGAACTATGCAGGGAACATAAATTACCGAGTATTTTTAACCTTTAGGAGAACTCTCTCAGCTCACTTTCACAGTTCTTTATTTCAGAGACAAAATAATTCTCTACAAATAAGCAGAAAGATCCCAAATTTGCATAGCTTGCTGGTAACTAGGATGAAAGTGAAGAGCCTTCCTCAATCTTCCCACACATTTCAGGGAGAACTGTCATGGCAGCCCTTTCTGAAGACATCCATTTCATAAACAGTAAATTTTTGAGAAATGTTACTTTGGAAATGCAGTCCAAAAAAAGAAGAAAGATGAGCTATAAACATTGTCCTCCCTCAGTTCATGGACCAAGGCCTCAGACATACCTGTTTCACAGACATATAAGCCCCCTGAGTGATCTGCTTTAACAGATGTGTTTTGATATCAAAGAAATGTCACATCTAAAAGTATTAACAGCCTCAAAAAAATGTTTTTGCACATGCATTAGCAAATAATCCATCTGTCCTTCTCTTAGGGTTGGATAGATCTGTGTAACGAAGATAAACACCAAATTATACTCATGTACCTGCAGCAACATACAGGCATGATCCCAGCTGGACCGGTATCACACTGAGCTTCTGAAGTAGCAGAGCTGCAGGAAATCTTCCATACATGCTTAGTACTATGTGAGCCCACAAGCTGGGAATAAGTTATGGCTGGCTGAGTGGAGGATTTGGTGGAAGAAATAACATGGGATATGCCAGGAGCTGGAGGGACTCAAGAAGTGGCAGGAGGCAGTCAAGGCCAGACAGTGACAGCATGCTCATGGCTTTGGGACAAAAGGTTAACTCTGCTCTTAATCAATTCCACCTATAAAATACTGTGTAAATAAATAGTAGCTGCATGCAATGTCTTATATTTGCTGCTCTTCATAGAATCGTAGAATCACAGAATAGTTTGAGTTGGAAGGGATTTTAAAGCTCCTTCATGGGCAGGGATACCTTCCATCAGACCAGGCTACTCCAAGCCCTATCCAACCTGGCTTTGAACACCTCCAAATGAAGGCCATGAGGATGGTGAAGGGTCTGAAGGGGAAGCCTTTGAGGGGCAGCTGAGGTCGCTTTGTTTTTTCAGCCTGGGGGAGACTGAGGGGAGACCTCATAGCAGTTACAACTTCCTCGTGAGGGGAAGAGGAGGGGCAGGTACCGATCTCTTCATTCTTTTGACCAGTGACAGGACCCAAGGGAACAAGATGCAGCTGAGTCAGGGGATGTTTAGGCTGGATATCAGGAAAAGGATTTTCATTCAGAGGGTGGTTGGACACTGGAACAGGCTCCCCAGGGAAGTAGTAACAGCACCAAGCCTGACAGAGGTCAAGAAGTGTTTGGACAATGCTCTCAGGGATATGGTGTGATCCTGGTGGGTCCCTTCCAACTCAGCACATTCTATAAGTAGAATGTAAAGTATGCAGCCGGAGTTGCCTCCCACCCTTGACTCCCTCAGGCTTAAACTTGGATACTCTTGGGAAGTTGGAAGTTAAAGCTAAGGGAAGGAAGTTAAGGGTGTGGCAGAGCAAACAAACTCACCGATGGGGCTGAACACCTCTGCACAACTCTCTGGCATGGCTCCTTCCAAAAAGTCAGAGCAACAAGTACCTGCAGCTGGAAGGAAGCATGCCACCTGTTGGTCTCCTTTCATTTTTGTGCCAGTGGGCTTGTTGTCTCTTTGTCCTTCCAAATCATACTGAAACAAAGTTCTCCTCCCCAGTACTGCCCTGAAGTCTGCCCATGTCCTGGGCCTCCTCTAGCCCTGCATCTGCTCCTGTGCTCCCCAACATCTCCCCCCCCCCCCCACCCCCATCCGTTGCCCACATCCTGAGCATGAAAGCCAGCCGGATTAATGCGGCACAGAGCACATTGTGTGTGAGTCATGACAGGCTCACTAAGGCGTGCAGTGCTGATAAAAGGCAGCTCTGATGGGCTCTGTCAGGGATCCCAGAGAAACAGCGTGGAAAAAATCTGCTAACCCACATCCCAGCCTGGCAGCCAGGGCCTGGAGACAGCCAGGCACCAAAGGGAGCGCGGGGAAGGGGTCCTGATCCAGGCTCAGCTATGGGGAAGCCCCTGGTCCCAGGCATGAGCTGGTGCTTCCTGGGTCTCTTGGGTCATCCAAGAATTTGTGAGGCCAGAGGAGGGCTAGTGCAAGTCCCCAGGTCCTGAGGCTGGACCCTGGGATAACCTCCCTGGTCAGCTGGCCAGGGTATTTCAGGCATTTATGAAGCCATATAAAGGGAAGTCTGCCTGATTTTCTGTGCATCTTTCTGCCTGATACTTCCCTCTGGATAATTTTCTCAGTTCAGTTTCTCACAGCTGTGGACCTCAAGGTAGTTTTTTCCCCCAATCCTTTGTGATTAGCAGTGCTGCTCCCAGAGGACCAGCAGGAGAGACCATGGCTCAGCAATACCCAGTGGCCTCGGGTGGGCTGCAAAACTGCCTCATAAACCACCAGCAGTGTGTGGTGCATGAAATCCTACCACAAGCAGGTGCGCAGCGCTCTGTTACATTGTCCCAAAAGGTTAACAACTGTGTTTGCTGCAAAAAGGGTTCAGCCCCAAGCCCCAGGCGATTCAACAGCTTGCCTGACCACAGAACTGGAGACAATAGGGACCACAGCATCAGGGATATTGTGGAGAAATCAGGATAACATCTATGTGCACCACTGAGCTGGGAGGAGTTGCAACCATGGGGTCTGTGTGGAGGGCAAGGCAGCAGCAGCAGATTTCAAAACAATCTAGATAAATTGGAGAATTGGTCTCAAATCAGCAGGATGTAAATCACACAAGAGCAGGCACAAAATACCACAGTGAGGTGTTGGAACTCAAATGTAAAATTGGGACTAACTGGATAAAGAGCAGTGCTGCAGGAAAGGCTCCCAGGATTGCGGACAAAAAATTAGTCAACAGTGTCATGCTGTTTCAAAACAGGTTATTGGGACCCATTAATGAGAGATTCATAGGGGAGGCATAGGAGAAAATGACTGTGCTGCAGTTGGCCCTGATGATGCTGGGCACAGCACTTTTCAAACTGGGTAAACAAACTGGGGAGCCTTCTGAGATGCAGGAGCAAGCTCCACAAAAGCTTTGGAAAATCTATGAGGGCAGATTGAAAGAATTGGGTTTGTTTAGTCTGGAGAAGAGAAAACTAAGAGGGAGCATTAACAGCCCTTCAATACATAAGGACTTGTCCTAAGGACTGCAGAGTCCAAGAAGGAGCATGAGGAGAACTGGGGCTGGTTTGCAGCAAAGATTTAGGCCAACAGAGCAAAACAGGGAAACTTTGGAGCTAATGAGGGACACTGCAGGTTCTCATTCATGGGTGCAGTGTCAGTGGAGCTGGAGATACACTCGTCAGGAAGGGTTCAGGTATAGCAAATCTTGCTTCAGAAGACGGGGCATCTATGAGACTATAACCAAGCACTCAGTGCTGCGCTCCTTCCCTGTCCTGTTCCCCAAGTGAGCCCACAGCTTTAATTACAGCCCCTTTCTGACCCTCAGCAAGGCAAGGGAATAGGATTACTCCAAGGAGAAGGCTATAAAGTGATTGTTCATGTCTCGTGCCTCCCCACTCCATTTGCCATGCATGTACCAAATAATAATACCCATCCCAAAGATCTTACTGTCCAAATAGATGGGACAGAGGAAAATTTCTTCCCAGTAAGAGATGTGGGGGCTACAAAGAAGTGTATCAGGAAAAGCTGAGAGAAAGGGACCTCTTTAACCTGGAGGAAAAAGGAAATCCTTGCAGTATTCAATTAGCTAAAGGAAGTTAAAGAGAAGACAAAGCCAGGCTGCTCTTGGAGGAGGCCAGTGAGAGAACAAGAAACAACAAGAAACAACAGGCGCAGGTTGCAACCAGAGAAATATTCATTGAGGCTAAGGAAAAAAAATCTTGTCTGGAAGGATATTTCATTATTGGAACAGGTTTCAGAGAGACTTTGAAATCCCTATCCCTGGAGATCTTCAAAATTCAACTGGACAGAGTCCTGGACAGCACAACCTAAACAACACAACCTGTTGAAAACAGCCTTGCTGTGAGTAGGGGCCAAAGTTGGAGCCTGCCAAGGTCCTGTCTCACCTGAGGTGTTCTATGACAGGTGTACTGTACCACAGAAGCTACCTATGCACCTGAACCCTGCCAATGATGCTTCATACAGGATACTCTCTGCCACACTGGACCCTCTTCTTTACAGGCATTTCTGCCCCATTGCTCCGTGAGCCTTTCTTTAGTCTTTGTGTTCTGCAAAGCTGGATCCCCATGGTTTGCATCAGGCCCCAACCCGATGTAAAGCCCGATGTAATAACAACATTTCTTGACCATGATTCACAACAACAGCTACCACCCAAGTTCTTGGCTTGTTGTGTAGCCCAATATCTAATGGTGCTCAGTTCAACTCAATATTATCTGCATGTCTACCCTATCCCACTCCAGTTCATAGCATGGCCAGCACTGAGCCCATGCTCTCCCTGTTTGCAAACCTTAAGCACCCTGGCTGCTGCTTGGAATGAAGAGGGAGCACTTGGAGATGAACTTTTAGCACTGCAAGCTGTAGGGAAAGCTGAGGTCCTTGCTTGTCTGTCACTGATTTATTGATGCTTCCCTAATTGTGGAATGCCAACCATACATGGAGATCTGCAGAAAGAAAGGACTTGGATTGAAGGAGAGGTCACTGCAGACAAATCAGACACAGGCACCAAGAAATTGTTTTGCTTTGTTTTGTTTTCTGTGCTGCTGCAGTGAATGTAATAAATGTGCATCTGCTGAGCTGTTTCTACTGACAGAGTTTTTCCTTGTTTCAGATTTGGCCTTAACTCTTCTTAGTAATCCTGATTTGCAGTGATCTGCCCAGGAGGAGTATGTGTGCGTACATGTGAGAGAGGGAGAGGCAGTGCTCATTCCCAAAGCAGACATTTTGTTCAACCTCTGCCAGCCATTTTTTGGGTGGAAGTATTTTTTTCCTTCATTCTTTTGGGTCACAGTGTGAGCATGAATTTTAAAATGATCCATAGAAGTAGGATTTAATTAGCCTGTTGACAGAGTAATAAACCAAAACGATCAAAAAAAAAGCAAAATCGCAGAGACTTCCTCTAGACTTTCCTCCCTACAAATGTGAGTTATTTTGTTATTGAAAGTTAATCTATAGCAAACACTAGAGAACAACATTTGTTCATTTCAGAGACAGCAATCTGTAGCAGTTCTTTGTGTACCACTCTAACATACATCTTTTGTGCCTTCTTCTCTTCCCTCTCTTGAGATGAAGCAGAGCTCTGGTTCAGCAGCTGGCATCTGTCATTGATTACAGCAGCTTAAGGTTTTACCTCTGAGGAGCCGAGGGGGAGCACACTGGGGTCCTTATGTGTAACTGCACACAACTCTGCTCTGGCGCTTCACTCCACATACTGTCACTCCTCCCTTCCAGATTTGCTCTTCCAAACCTCCTCAAATCAGCCTTCTCCTCCATTAGCCCTCTTTATACATCATGCCCACAAGACAGATCTTGTTGATCTGTCCCATCCCAGTACCAGAGCTGAACAGCTCTGACTCAACGGCACACCAGAGAAAATGCAGTTTGCTTTATACTTTGGGTTAATCAAACTAATCCAGCACTTTGAATCTAGCCTGCTGTGGCATGGCCAAATGCAGCATCCATATTAGGCTCTACAGCAGACAGGCTGTCGTTAGATTGAGGTTTCTGAGTCACGCTATTGAAGCCACACTCGCGGCGAAGCATTTATTAATAACTTTTGTTGCAGAACTTTATCCCTACAGTCTAAAAATGGTACTACTCATAATTGCACTTAGATCTTGAGCATGGGGTTGTCATTTATTTATGTCAAGTGGGTTTGTGTTGCCTTTTTTTTTTTTTTTTTTTTTTAACTTCACTGTAAGTTGAAGGCTTGCTCCTGCCCTGCTTCGGTTGCTGTAATATTGCTCTGATTACTGAAGCAGGTTTTTCCCAGATGTGCAGACCTGAGGGTTAGTTCTAGTTCAGGTCTAGGACAAGTTGGCTTAACAGAAGCCAGGTAAGGTGGAGACAGCAGGTCACAGACACAGCTGACCAGAGCAGAGATTCTACAGAGCTCAGGACACATTGGTTTGAGTATGGCTGGTGCTGAGGAGGCTCTAAGAAAGAAAGAGCTTCTTGCAGCATAGCAGCAGCAGGCTGTGGGTGGCAAAGTCTGTGTAGCACCTTCCTGCACTAAACTTGGACCTAGTCTCTGGAAATCTCTCACATTCCCCTGGCAATGGATTCACTTTCCAAAACAAAATGAACTCAAACAGAACCGTTTCCTATGAATGAAGTCGGGATGGAACATAAAACATAGGCAGGGTAATATAGATGTGTGACATATTTCAAGCAGCAGAGAGAATGATTTCATCCAGCATCCAGATGACTGGTAAAGAGAGTCAGCTGCCCCGAGGAGAAAGCCATTAACACACAAACACATTTTATGCTGGCCAAGGTGAGAAAGAAAGGGCTGTAGGTACTGAGGTGACAGCTACTTTAGGATCAAAGAAGAAGGCTGAGAGGAAACTGTAAAACTAACTTCAGATCTGTGTGGTGCAGGGTGTGTAAACAGAGGAGGAAACTTAATTAAATGTGGCAAACAATTACTATATTTTCTGGGAAAGGAGAAGCCATGATTTCACTTCCAAGATACTACACCTGAGCAAACATCATCCAAAGCTGGCTTCAACTAGGGCTTCACTGCCAGTATGGTAATGCAGATCTAACTTTGACTTTGAAGGGTAAGAAAAGTAACTGAGTGGAGAGACTTTAGTTTGCCAGTGGTCCTCAGTATTCCTTCCCTCTCTGTAGAGTAACTGGAATGGATAATTGCTGGCCATGGCAGGAGATAGTGGCTGTCTTATTCGTACCAATAATTTCTGACAAGGCCTAGAAAAAGAGAGAAAGAAGATGGTACCAGCGCTGAGGTGTGTGGCCCAGAACTTCTGCGAGGTGAAATTCTGTAGTGAATACAGGTCAGGGAGAGAACAGGAGCATCAACAGCAGAGGGTGGCCTACAGGTCACCAGGTGTGGGCCTCATCATCGTGACAAATGTCCTGTCCCCTGACATCAGCGGATTTTTGCACCCAGCTAGATGCTGAGCTAGGAAGGCAGGAAGACAGGTTGTGCCCAAGCAAACTCTACACCAGTGTAGAGAAAGGAATATACAAGAAAAGAACAGATTGACTAGAATGACACTGTTGAGCTTGAGCACAAAGAAGACATCTATACAGAGTGAAATCTAGGCTGATTTACTAAGAGTTAATATAAAAGCATAGCAAAAGCCAGGCAAATTAAAATTGTGAAGTCCTTAGGAAAAAAAATTTTAAAATAGATGTAGAATTGTAGGCTAATTAATTCAATTTCAATTACAGGAAAAATTCTGGAATTAGTAATGAAAAACCTTTTTGTAAGAAACTGGAATGTAATGGGATGAGTAACAACCAATATTAGCTTCATAGTCTGGTCTTGAATAACACATCTAATTTCCTTTTAAAAGAAGCAGACAGACCTCACAGGACATTAAGGAGAAGCAGATGTCAGTATCTTGACTCGAGTGGGTTCTTTGACACTGTCTTGCATGAAATTCTTATAAGCCTGGGAGGAATGTGTGGTCTATCTACTGCAGAGCAGACACAGCACTGGTACTCAGGAGGCTGTGAGCAGGACTTCCCTCTCCATGGATAGGAACCTGTTGAACAGAGGTGTACAGGTCTCTGTCTCCAACTGCAGTCTCTTGGTGACTTGGACTGTGGACTAGAAGATGATTGAATTTGCAGAATGCCCAAAGCTGGAAGGATTTGCAGGGACATCAAAGATGGGATTACAATTTTTTGAAAAAGCTAACAACAGCCTGACAAATTCAAGAAATGACCAGGGAAAAAAATGAAAGGATGTAGTAGGAATCCATGTGAGGGTCCAAACTGAGGAATAACTGACTGCACAAATATGGACGTGGAACTACTGGAGCTAAGATTTAGGGTCATGGTTAGGTTTAGGATTTAATGCAGATTAAAACCTGAAGTGTTTGTCATCAGTGCAGTACTCTTGGAAAAAGAAAAGCAAAAAAAGAAAAAAAAAGTGGGCTAAATAAATACAATCCAGACAAAACCAAGAAGAATCATCAGAGTCTAGAGAATGTGATCTGGGAGGAAAATCTGAAAGTCTTGGTAAAGCTTAACCTTAAGAAAAAAACTGTAATAAGAACAGTAAGTCTTGTAAGTTCATGAAAGATTGCAACAAGGGGAGAAAGACCAGTCACGTCTACCTGCCCAAAACAGAGACATTCAGAAATAATAACAGGCTTAAACTCAAGCAAGAAAATTTGAACTTGATGTCACAAGAAAGTTAGGGCAAATAGATGGAGGCAATGCATAAAGTGTCCAGGCATGAAGCCTCCCTAAGGGGAGAGCTTCAAGAACATCGGGTAGCTGTCAGGAATGATAGCAATGTCCTGCGTTGGGGGTTTGGAGAGGGACCAGAGATTTGGGTTTAGGCTGAATCTCTCCTGGGGGAGCTGAGGGGGAGGGGTGGGAAGGGCCCACGCCATGTGGAAGGCCTTGTTAGGAGTATTCACTAGGACAGGAAGGGAGGAATACTAGGATGTTTCTCCTTCCTCCTTCTTCAGTCTGCCCCCCAAATCTTCATTTTCCCTCTGCACAAGGTCTGTTTCCACTTACTCCCCTTGCAGTCCATCATCTGAAGCAGGTGTCACTGAGATTTCTGTACTTCTCCAGCTGCTGCTGAATGCTTGAGGATCAGGAGGCACCCATCCAGACCAACCTTGTCCTGGGAAAGTGAAGAATGCAAGGCTAGATGGCAGAGCACTGAGAGCTCTGGAGGTAGGACTTGCTGCTGCCAGTGCCACTGGAGAGATTGGGTGAGGAAGCAGCTGTTGCTGCTGTAGAAGGACCTGCCTGCAGCCAGCATTGCCCATGGTGACAGGAATGGAGGGATAGGCTTGCAGGAGCTGAGACACCTTTGTGGCCTGTGTCCCCACCACTGCCTGTCTCCTCTGTACTAAGCAAATAGAATGGTGGCAGGTCTGGCACCTGAGCACTGCTCATGCTGCCTGTGCCTTAGGGCATGTCACACATCCCAGCATGAGAGGCTTTCCCCCAGTAACCAAGACAGCAGATGTCAAAGCCAACCTGTACCTCTAGCCTGATCTCAGCCAGGTTCCTACCATGGGTACAGGGCAGCAGTATCAACAGAGGATGATGCTCTGGGACCTTTGAATTGTGTTTCTGTTATTTGGGATCAAAATTTAATTGTTCCCCATTGACATGAAGGCATAGACTCAGATTTGCAGCTGGTAAGTCCCAGCTGAATCACTTGGAACTGCAGGTTTATGCTATACACTAGGACCTACAGCACACTCTTAAAAACCCCAACTCCAACAGTGAATGGAAAGCTATTGTCTTAAATATTCAGCTTTAACGATGACTCTGATGATGAATAGAAAACTTGGAATAAGATTTTCAGCTCGTGTAAACTGGCTGATTTACATTTTATTGAAAGTAACAGTGCCAGCATATCAACAAAGCAACCTGGTCCAATGAGCTCACAAAATCCAATCTAAATTATTTACTTTCAAAGAAAGATTTGTTGTAAGTGTTTTCCTGGCCTTCTAAGTTTAACAGATTATTTGTTCAATGGAAGTTTTGTGTGCATTGATAATTTTTACTAATAATAATTTTACATTGCACTAGCAAATCATCAGAAATGCACTTGATAGTACGTTAGCCTTCTCTTTCCTTGTGTATTTTTACTGGCAAAACCCATCTCTGAATATTTATTTTCATTCATCTCAACATTGGTGATATACACAGAAGGACCAGGAGCTGCCCTAAAAGCTGCTATGTGCAGCATACTCTATTACTGTGAGTCAAGTCCTCTCCTAATGTCAATCAGCATTAAAAACAGAGGGAGGCACAATGTTATCACAGATGTAGGAGCCTCATCAAATATTTTGTCCCACACTCCTGCCTTCCAGGCCATATCCAGGGCACATGGCACAGCCCCTCCTGCTTCACCCTTAGCACCAGCTTGGCTCACTTTGCTACCATGTGGTTCATGAGCTTTGATTCCTGTTGGGTCCCCATCCCCTCGGCAAGGATGCTCTTCCTGTGTGCCAGGAAAAACAAGTACCTTCAGCCAAACCCCAGTGCAGCCAGGGAGAAGTAACAAATGCTTTCTGGTGGCAGAAGCAGTCCCATTGTCAGAAATCAGAAGAATCATTTCCTGGTTACAGTAGCCTTCAGATACATGTATCCAACTCCAACCCCCAAATAAAACAATGGGAGTGATATATTGGCTATTCTGTTTTGGTGACTGAGCACTCGAGAGCAGGAATGCAGCTCCCAGAGGCTCAACACAAGGACTTGAAGAGGTTGGCTGTATTTTCTTCCACTTAAAACTGGGAGAGGTGAATAGCTGGTAAAAGTGGGGAAGAGATTGATGGCTTTGGAAACTGCATGGCCCTCTCGCTATGTGGGACAGCTTTGGTACAGAGAGTCAGCTTCAAGCCTGACCTTGCCCTCCCTGACCTGTCAGTAACCTCAACCCTCACCCTGGAAGCACCATCCCTCTTCCCTGGGGAAGAAAAGTTTGGGGAATAGTGGGAAAATATTAGTGGTGATCAGGTAAAGATTATTTTATTTTCCAGGAGAAGACAGCCTGTGAGGCATGCAGAAACTTGATGTCCTGCTTATGCTTTGGTATTCAAGGTGCAGGAACCTAGTGGTGCTCATACAGCATTAGCTCTAAACGTGGTCTATTTATTACACTTCTCCATGGAATGTCTTCCTGTCTGTTCTGCTGAATCCCCATCTTCATTGCATTTTAGATGCCATCACAGCAGTCAGACCACATCCCTGATGGAATTTATTGAGTCTCTCCTTCTTCAAAAGTCATCAAGATTCAAACCAGGCTCTTTCCAGACCCAAATATTTCAGCAGCATGAGGCCCAAACCCATCTTGTAGCTCTCTGCTTCCCCCTACAAGATCACCTCCTTCCCTTGGAGCTGCCTCCCCGCTGCTTTCCCTTTCTCACAACCAGCAATCCTTCACCATGGTGTGTCTATAAAACACTCAGTGCACACGGCAGCTGAGGGGGAGGGACCGAGGGGCTGGTGGAAGCCACTCAGATTTCACATTTATTTAACAGCCGTGGCTGTGCTTGTTTGATTTATCTTCACACATACGTTTGACAGATATGGTCTCATAAAAACTCCGCAGAGTAAAAACAGCAGAAAGGCCTGCAGCCATACTGCGTCAGCATTCCGTCTGGCTCCAGCTCCAGAGCTAAGCACAGATCAAGCTCACTGCAGCTGGCAGCACCCCTCACCTGGAAAACTTCTGAGTTTGCAATGCCTGAAATGCATAGTGCTTAAGTGGAGCTGGTCCTGAGTTTTCCAGGTGTCTGGGCAAAAAATAAAAAAGGTGATGATTTTCTCTTACCTTGAAAAATCATGCTGCATTTCACATAAATTGCTTTGTTCAAATCAGTTTACATTTAAGTGGCTAATCTCATACTTTCCCCAAATCTGGTGTGATACAGCAGCATTCAGAATATCTTTAGAAAGCTGTAATTTTGATAGCACTTCCAAAAACACCTCTCCCAAATTGCAGCAGTTAAGGAGTAGGCTTGCTTCACCCTTTCCTTGCAAGGGCCTTATAAGCTTGCTCCATCTGTATTACTCCCAACATTCACTTAAAAAAATGAGGTCTTATTAATGAGTCAGATTATGCTGTTGTGGTTCTGACAATTTTCACTGGAGTGGAATTGTAAAATCTGTGCACAAAGCAACTACTATATAGTTTGGGATATAGGCTCCACAAAAGCACAACCCACTTCAACATATGCATATTTCACAGTGGTTTTTTTTAGAAAGGGAGCACACCTGAAGCTCTCATTCCCAGCATCAAGAGAGGCAAAGTGAAATAGCTGTAAATAAAGTCCCTGGGGTGCTAATGTTGCTCAAAGGTAGGACTCCAGCTGCATTCAGGTGGCATTTTATTACGCGTATAAATAACAGCCCCGCCGCGTCTGGGAGCTGGCAGCCCAGTCTGGAAGAAGGAGCTCAGAGCTGAGAGTGAAAGGCCCTGTGTTCCAACCTGCTGCTGTGGTGGCCACTCTGTTTTTTTATATGTTACTCATACATATGAAATAAAGTTCTTAATGCTTGTCATGCAGAGATAAGACAGATCTTGCTCTATTAACAAAAGCAAATGTGAAGGCACCTGTATCGGGCCCACAATTATCTTGGCTGGTTAAAACCACTGGATAAGATTAGTGGGAGAAATTGTGACTGCTTCTCTGTGAGCAAATATTTGTGGTTTCCTCTCTCATCAGGGATGATTTTTCTCAGCTATAGAAATGTCACCTTTTCTGGTTTAGGTAAATAATTAGGGAGTATGCAACAAAGGTTTGGAAACCTCGTGTTTTCCTGACTATGGATAAGCTGTTTTGGTTTGTGGCTATCTCCTATACTGCTGATCCTCTTGGTGACATACTCACCCAGTTTTAATGGTCACGCTGAGCAGGGTCACACCCCCCCACACTCCATACATGCAGTTCAGTGCCTGATGGAGAGTTATTTTTCAAAGGAGAGGGCTTTCAGGCAGTGGTTCCCTCTCTCTTTTGGGACAATTTTTCCCAGCTATGGAAATGCCATCTTTTCTGTTTTTAGCAAAAAACGAAATTGCAGACATGCTGCCTTCAGGACACACTTGCCACCTTTCCTGTTTTCCAACAGTACTAGTTCAAGGACCAGATACTGCTCATCATGGCCTGACATGTT
This sequence comes from Agelaius tricolor, assembly GCF_023055355.1. Classification (NCBI taxonomy): domain Eukaryota; kingdom Metazoa; phylum Chordata; class Aves; order Passeriformes; family Icteridae; genus Agelaius; species Agelaius tricolor. Next base: position 27,287,838 of record NW_027269269.1, read on the forward strand.
CTCTCCCTCTTACTCTGTTGCTAGCAGATGAAAAATGTACTTCACCTTCATTAGTAACTTCAGGGGACCCAGCCCCAGGGCCAACTTCAGACTTCTTTCTTGAGTTTGAACCATTTGAAAGAGATCACTTGTGGACAATGTGTTAATTATAATCCCTGTTGTTGTACACATTGTTACACTTGGGCAGTGTCTGGGCGTGGACACTCAAACCTTATCATAGAACCATAGAATTGTTAAGGTTCTCTAAGATCATCGAGTCCAACCATTAACCCAGCACCATCATCTTCATCACTAAACCATGACCTCAAGTGCCACATCCACAGGGCTTTTGAACACTTCCAGGGATAGTGACTCTGCCCCTTCCCTGGGCAGCCCATTCCAGGGCTAGACAACCCTTTCAGTGAAGAAATTTTTTCCTCATATCAATCTAAACCTCTCCGTGATTTCCTCTTGTCCTGTTCCTTGCTACCTGGGAGAGGAGACTGACCTCCACCTGGCTACAGATTCCTTTCTGGTAGTTGTAAAAAGTGATAAGATCTTCTCTGAGCCTTCTTTTCTCTAGGCTAAATATCCCCAGGTTGCTCAGCTGCTCCTCATAAGAATTGCGCTCCAGACCCTTGTGACAAACCGACAGCAAAGGCCCATGGTCTGACATGATTCCTTTCAGATACAGGCCAGCTTTGGCCAGAGGCAGGGCAAAACAAACTGCCTCAGAAAACTGCAGGCAACATGGAAATGCAGGTCCCTGGATCACACAAAATGAAATACCCACATATGAGACTTGGCTATCTCAAGGGGGACCATATCTGCTGCATATAGATGCAGAAAACGAGGGCACCCTCACACTGATGGCATAGCCACCAATATGCAGCATTTCTACCCCTTCTTTTTTATCGTGTGCAGGTACAGAGCCACAAGGAAGGTACTGACAAGCAGTCAAGGAATTCAGCTGCTGGTTTGCTATAGAGGACTTGGGAGCTGGAGGGCGAAAGTGATGCATGGAAATTAAGTTAATTTTAAACCGCAGGCAAGAGAAGAGACTTGCTAGCAGTTACTTAAGAGAAGCTGCTGACTGTTTAAATACCATTAAGAAGATTAATGTCAGCCCACAGAACCACTGAAAACTTAGGGCTGAAAGGGACCTTGAAAGGTCAGACCAGTCCATTCCACTAACCCAAGCAGGATCACCTAAACCTCGGACATCCCTGACAGATGTTGCTTAACTTGATCTTAAAGCTCTCCACTCCCTAGGCAGTCTATTCTTTATTATCCCTGTCATTAGAAAGTTTTTCCTAACATCTAAATTGAGCCTTTCCTACTGTGACTTAAGCCTTCTTTTTTCTTTTTTTTTTTTCTCTCCCCTTCTCCATCACAGACAAGGAACAATGATTATGCCTTTTTATGTGCTTAAAGACTTCGTTTCTCTCCTCCTTTGGGTTAGAGAATTTTGGTTCTTTCAGGCTTCCCTGGTAGGTAATGGTTTCTCCATTTCCGCTTACTCCCTGCTCTCTGCTGGGCTGGATACAATTATTCCACATCTCCCCTTAACTTATTTTCCATCACCTCAATACCCTGACATAGCTGACTTACATTCAGCTTTTGATCCTTTTCCTAAAGAATTGCTGCTTAACCCATCACTCCCTCCTCTGTACTCTGGGAGTTCATATTGTTGCTCAAGTGTACAACCTTCCACTTCTCCTTATTCAACTGTCTTCTGTTTCTTCCAGACCATTTCCGCAATTTGCCCACACAGTTCTAAACTCTAATCCTGCTCAACACTACCTCTAGTTTTGAGGTAGTGTTTTATTTCATGTGTAAAATGGAAGCCTTTATGTTTATCCTTTATAACAAAACATAACCAAAAAATTAAGCCAAACTGAACCAGATGTAGGGTGAAACCCCTCTCAAAGCCAGCTTTAACCTGGACAAGAAAGTGCTGGCAGCAGTGCCCTGGGTGAGGTTATTCAAGCAGGTTTGTACCAAGTGACCTCAGCCACTCCTCATAAGGCTTCCCCCTCCAGATGTTCCACCATCCTCCTTTAGAAATGTTCAAGGCCAGACTGGATAGGGCTTGGAGCAACCTGATCTAGTAGAAGGTGTCCCTGTCCATGGCAGAGGGTTGGAATGAGATGTTCTTTAAGGTCCCTTCCAACCCAAGCTATTCTGTGATTCTCCTGGAGCGTGTTTCCCAGCTGGCTTCAAACAGCAAACACCAAACTACTCTGACAGCCACACAAAGTTACTGCAGTCAGGCCTCTCCCACCTCTCCCCTCCACCTAAAACCTCCTTTTTGTGTTGCTATATCTCTGTCCCAGCTGTCTTTGACCCACACACCCTCACCTTCCCCACTGCTGTTACCCAGGCCCTGTGTGCCAGCACGACCTTCCCCGGCTTGGGGAAGTGCTACGGGAAGGACAAAATTAAATAAAAATAAATGAGGACAGTAAAATCGGTGTTATTTTAGAGGTAAATCCCTGTTATTTTTGAGGTAAATCTGTGTTATCTTTGAGGTAGCCCTATTTTGCCGCCCCGGCCCCGGGCGGCGCGGCCCGCGGCTGCCCCCTGGCGGACAGGAGGGGTCCCGGCTCAGCATGGGACCAGATGTCACCCGGGCACGGGGACAGAGGTTTTACTGCCACTATCCCGCGGCCACTGCAACCGTTGTGGTTGAGAGGAATGATGGGAACAGGGGTTATTCCATCAGCATGCTAGATCAGGAAAGGTCAGGCTGCCCCTTAGCAGAAACTCCCCCACCCACCTTTGCCTGTCTGTTCTGCAAGTGAGGGCATTTAATCACCCCTGTCACGGTCACAAAGTAGGGAGAGGCAGTGAACCAAGCCCATGTGACCCCACAACAGACATGCAAGAGACAGAACCAAGAACTACCTTTGCTCCACAGGTGAACTCAAGTTTACCTCAATGCCATATGGACACCTTCTCTCCCTGCTGCTGCATCCAGGCTCTGAGCAGCATTTTGGCCATCCACATTACTCAAAGCAGGCTGATCTCAGCTCATTTCTGGTCTCTCTAAACTATGCCACTCAGCAAGTGCCTCTGAGCGCCTCATGCCCCTGGCCCCACACTGTGCCCATCATGCCAGCAAGCACACCTGTGGCTTGGCTGCCATTCCCTGCAGCCTGCAGGGAGCCCACCTGCCTGATAAGGATGTGCATCCCAGCAGCACCAGTGATTGACACATACAGGAGGGGACCTGGGCAGGCAGGCTGCACCCCTCCTAATTGAATGAAGGAAGAGGAACACTTGAACTTGCTCCAAAAGGAAGCTCAAGTTCCAGCTTCCCCACATTCATTTACTTGCAGAGCTTGCCTAAACCTGCAAGGAGGCATCAGCTTACAGACAGGCAGTTGGAAGGAAGCAGAGTCAGGCCAGTGCAAGTCAGCTGGAGGTATTGACCCTTCTGGCAGTTTGGATGCAGACTTTGTGCTCAGCTTAAACACGTCTTTCTTCCCTTCTCCTCTATCTAGAACTGGCCCTTCCCAGCCATTATTTTCTTCAGCATGACTCATTCCAGCTACAAGTCCATTCAACACTGACTATCCAGGCCCTGCAAAACTCACCAAGGCAAACTCCATCAGGCCCTTCCATACATGCAGTTCCTGGGGATAAATAAATCTACTATGCAATCTCTCATGTTTTGTTTTAAACATACACAAAAATCTATGGAATATTGCAATAGTCCAGTTTATTCCAGGGCAAAGGCTTAAGGCCAAGACAATGAGCAAGAATCTCGCAAGAACAACTCTCTGCCCTTCAGGTGATGACAGCATTGAAAGGTATTTCTGTGAGATGCACAGAAAGGTCTGGTGCCAAAGCACGATAATGCACAGGAAAAAAAAAAAAAAAATCAAAACAAGCTTCCTAATGCAAGTGAACAGAGCAGCTATCACTGTAATTTTACATGCACCAAAGCTATGAGCTTTAAGTGCTATGAGTAGTAAGGAAGGAGTGTATGCAAAATGCAGGATGAAGTGATCATATTAACTGAGAGCTCCACTTTACAAGCCTCTCACATATGGGGGTTTTTGGTAAAAGTTTCCCTGTGCTCAGTACATTGGATGAAGTCTGCTCAGCAATGAATGCAAAAAGTGCCACAGAACAATGACAGCTGCAGGTGCAAAGAAAGAAATGCTAGAAGCATGATAATGCTTCAACATTTATTTTCCCCAAGACACAGAAAGAATTACAACATTTCTAAAACCCACAAAGCTTTAGAATACTTTACAATACAGAAATGCTGTGCTTCCTGCTTAGACTAACCAGTAGGGAGGTCTTTCATTCAGTCCTTTATGTCAGTAGGTGCATAAAGCTGTTTCATTTATTTCAGGTGCATAAGGAGTGACAGGAGAAATGTATTGTAGAATCACTCCAGTTTGGTTCAAGCCCAGGAAAATCTTCTGAGAGGGATGCTGTGCTGTTGACCAGAAGTCACATTCAAGAGGTATTGCTCACACCACGTACAGATGTCTGCAGTCAGCCAGTTTGCCATGGTCCTTGTGTAACAGCACAGGGGCTGTGTCAGGCCACGAGGCTCCAAAACAACAGGTACACTGGAGGGGCAGAGAAAAACAAAAGCAGGAAAGCTGACCCAGGTTTCTGTTAGAGGGCATGGTGCTCTTCCATCCTTCTCCCAGGCTGCTAAGTGATTTAGCCAAATCCATAGGTTCAGAAGAGCCATCAGCACCACTTAGAAAAGCTAAAAAGCACCAGAACAGCTGACAGCTTCTCTCTATGGACAGTGTATCAGCCAAAGGGCTAATGGATATCTGTGTCTGGTCCAAGGTTATGGCTGCATCCTTATGCAGCAGGATTTATTTTTGCCATCCTGCATTATGACAGTCATGCAGTCTTAGGCCTCTTCTGCAGCACTTGCATTACAACACAGACCAAACCACTGCCTGCCCCATGCAGTTAACTTCAGTAATGAATACTCCTGATTTTTGGCATCTGAAGTATCAGCCTTAGAACCAGAAACAATTGTGTCTGTATTAAAGAATGGTTTCACAAGAAGAAAAAGAAGGTACCAGTTTGCCCAATAGAAGATTTAACTGCTTTGGAAAGAAGAAAACATAAATGTTCTCAGTCCTGTATATTACAGTTATATGCATGTTGTCTTTATCATCCAGAACTGCCAAGAACTCTTTTTGGAATAATTAATTTTCAGGGGACAAAAAGGAAAGGGTCTGTATATACATGGAGGGGCTGAGAAACCATTTGTGGCATCACTGTTCAGTCAGTTACACCTGAGCTACAATTAGAGTATTTCATGTCTAGGTAGAAAGGGGCTACTTCTGGGTTGTAGTGACATACCTTCAGCTGTGGGGGATAGAACATGATGGGGTCTGGAAATTCTCATACTATGAAGCTATTGCAAGGAACCTTTTATGTGTGGGCATAAAACACTTATAGACACTTCTAAATCCATGTAACAAACCTGATAGTTAAAACAGAAAATGCATTTCAGAGCACCTACACTTCCTCCCTTTGGGTCATCTAAAATAAACAACACTTCCAGAGAACTGTGGACTAGTTAGACCAGTGGCTAAAACCAGCCATTCAACAGAGCATTCTGCTGACCAGCCCAATATTACATACTGCTGTCTGCATGTTTGTAGTTTTGCATAAGTAAATGGTGACATCTTTCAAGGTAAAAATAGAACAACCCTGTCCCAGCTTACCCAAAATACTGCTGCTGCTCTATTTCATGTAGCAACTTGGAGCTCTTCTGTTCCTGAGTAGCTGGATCCTGCTCTCCAGACAGTCTCAAAAATTTTAGGAATTGAAGTGGGAGATGTACACATGTTCTGAAGGGCATGGACATCTAGAATCACAACACAAGTCACCTGAGTTCCCAGGGAAACACATCCTCCTTCTTATCAGGACAATTTGCATGCCATGCAATTGATTTATTGGAGCACTTAAAAGGTAGACATTAATGCAGTGAACTTTCTGACTCATGTATAAACAGAGCCCAGTGTAATCCAAACCACTTTACACAGGATGAAAGAAAGAAGAACTAGAGTTGTTTTAGCTGAATATGACAACAGATATCTGTGTCACCCTGGTTACTTTTACATGTCATACTATTCCCTCTTCTATTTTCTTAGAAACAAGCTGGAAGGTAGATTTGAGATATCAGTGGGATGAAGGAAAGCTTCTTATGACTAGGTGAGGAAGAGGGAAAGCAGAAAATGTAAAAATCCCATACACTGTTGTAAAGACTAGACTTGCCTTAATGCAGCAGTCACAGCAGACAACCCTGAAAGACAAAAGTCTCCAGCATTATCATTTGAGTACAGCTCAGCAGCTACCAATATTGCAGCTACAAAGTAGCTAATTCCAAAGTAATTCTGAATCCATTCTTGTGGCAGAACCAATCGATGGCAAAGTGAAGCAGCTGAGAACTCCACTATTCAGTTTGCCAGCTTTCCTATTTCTGGTAGTTTAAATCATTTGAAATGTATCAACATTCATAGCTTCAAGGCTTTATCTGCAAATGCTCATTACACTTCACCCAGCACTACCACCAGACAGTTGCTCAATTTCCAGGGGTTGTTTACTTGCTGTTTATAATCAATTCAGTGCTTCACAACTGCTTCAAATAGATTTAAGTGAGCCTTAATGAGCCTGAAGTTCCTCTATCACTCTCCCATGAACAGAAAGCCTCTGACAAATAAGTGGATACAAGTAGGCTCAACTCCTTTCCCAGTCACAAGGTCTGGAGTTCTCTTTTTCAGTCCTTAATAGAAGATTCTGGTGTAGACCCTGTCTCAGAACCTCTTCAAGCCCTGGGCTGAAGTTAGAGCAAACCTTTAGAGCAAAACACAGAATGTGATCTCAGAGAAACTAATTTCATACTGGCACAGGAAATTTGGCTATTGCTGAGTTAACACTAAGAGTTAAAACTGAGATACTACTTCAGAGACAAGATTTTCCACATCCTCCCCAGCTGTAGACACTTTAGCCTGGCTTCTGCAGTAAGGCAAAGCTGAAGGGCTTAGCAACCTGGTCCTATCCAGTAGTACAGCCAGTGAATACTGAGAATTCTCAGCACTGTTCTTTCACTTTTTTCTCCCTCCTCATTCAGTCCTTTTGTACCAGCTCACCTGCTGCAGAGGTAACATTGGTAAGGCCACTTAAGAAACATCTGCTTATGGCAACTGAAACAGATCTGTGGAAAAGAAAGTTATTTGTGAATGCAAATGAGAAACATCTTTGTACCAACACTATCCACCGCCTGCCAAAAAGCAAGCATGTAAAAAAACCTTCTAAAGGCTTTAGATTCATATACAATAACAGAGGTCAAGTAAAGGATAGCAAAGACACAGGAATTAAAAGCTAAAAAGGTAAAAAAATTCTCACTTGTAGGCCAGTGTTTTTATAATGCAGAGGTTTGGGGCAGCTGCCAGACAACTGGAGTTTAAAAAAAGGCTCTTGAGCAAACAATAGCTGTATTGTGCAAGAGTATAGCAGTAGCTAGTTAAGAGAGAAGGAAGAAGAGAGACATTCTTTGAGGTAGACTGCAGCAATCCCAAAGAGATTAAATCAGGGCAAATTTGAATTCAATCCTGAAGCAAAAAATGAGTCATAAGGAAGCTGATGAGTCGCTTGAACTTTATAAAAAAGAGCACATTCATACACAGCTGGCAGTCAGAAGTGATATTATCTTGAGAAGTAGAACTTGAGAAAGCTAAAAAAACAGCAGTGGGTAAGAAAGCCATTTTAGAATAGTCATAGAGCAGGCAAGTTAAAGCAGGGTCAGTAAGGTGAGAAGAAAACAAGGATTCAGTCTCAGGAGCATCAGATAGCTTGTGGAAGTAGCATGGCTCTGCTAGTAGAACCTTTGACTCTGTCCATACTGCTAAATAAATGAGGGCAAAAAAGTGACCCAAAAGCCAAGAAACACAGACTTCCTCACATCTGTGCTGCAAAGGGCCTGTACTCAGGACATCTGCTCTGGAGGAGTGGTTGCCACACTCCCTCTAAAGGAGACTCAGGGATAAGGCAGAAGTTGATAAATGTGAACAACCAACAGTCCTAAGCTATACAGCTCCTTCCCTGTCCCCCTCATTTCCCCCACCTTCATGTCCACTTGGCAAGGTGGTTTGAGTCAGCACAACTCTGGTGTAGGAGACTGAGTCAAGTGCCTTTGTTTCACTGTTTAGGAATACCAAATTGCAGTTATTTACTTTGGGATTTCGGAGCTGATCAACAGTCATGGCAGTCAGCTCTCCTTGCATGGAAATCAGACAAGAAGCAACAAGCAAAGGCCGGGCTAGGCTACTTTCTAGGCAATTTACCCAGCTTAAGCTAGATTAGAAGCCATCACTGCAGAAATACTAAAAAATTTTTCCAGCCCAAGGCCAAACTCAGATCAGCTGTTATGAACAGGATAAGCTGAGGCAGAGGGTGCCTCTGCAGTTCAGCACAGAGGGCCATGAAACCAGCCAGCTTTTGAAAAGGCAAGGGCAGCACCAAGAGAAGGAGGAGAAACATACCTTTGCTCTTGGCAAGACACTATCACTACCTTCTTGGAAGAGGCCTTGCCCTTCGAGCACCATCATTGCATATCTGGCTCCAATCAGCTCAGCAATGGTTGGTGATGGCCACTTGGTAGGAAAGGGACAGTCCTATTGAATGACAGAAGTTAAACATCAGATGAAGCTGAAGAAAGCAGCTATTTGGGGAGTTCATCTCAAAACTGAGTCCCAAAGGATCAGGAGAATTTTTGTCCAAAACCCTGTTTTCTTTGTAATAGGCAGTATTAGGTGACTCTGACAGTACCAGCAGAGAAACTACTACAGGCAGGTTGCTACAGTTTTCAAGCAGATTCCAGAACACATGCCGCCCTGGCCTCTCCTGGATACAAAATTGCTTTCCACAGAACAACACTCTCTTGCCCTTCTCTTTCCCAAGACCTATTGGCCCCATACAAATGGAAGCTGTAGGCTCGTGGTCAGCCAGGAGACAGCTGTGCTTTAATCCCCAACACACCTGCATCCCTCACCACACTGCTAAACAAAGAGGCATCAGAGAGGTCAGTTAGAGACTTGCCAAGGTGGGGCAAGGAGGGATGCAGAAGGAAAGAAAGAGACAAGGGCACAACACACCTTGTCAGGGCAGAACAGGGTGAGGCCATAATTCAGAGGGTTGCATGGGAGCACATAGACTCCAGTATTTCTCCCACAACCATTATTCAGAGCCTGATAACTTCATTTCTACATATATTATACATTTAAAAATCACTAATGCTGTGCTATCCACATTTTGTTAACTACTTATTGCCCCTTACTGCAGCTTAAAAGATACTTGTGAGCATATCAGAATCTAGAGAAAAGGAATGGACATGAAGAAACCAGGATAGTTCCATTCTCAATTACAGTTTGCTTGAGGAAGACTTGGTGGACACTTTCAAGTAATGTCATGGTACTTCCCTCTTCTTGTATGAGAAACAACTTTATTTCACGTCATTAAAAGGGGGAAGCCACCACAAGAACACTACAGCATCCAGTCTTCTCTTGAGTGGTCTCCAAGGAGAGAAGAGCATACCAACTTCAGATGGGTATACCATGTGTTCCAAGACAAAAAACACAGAGCATGCTTACTGCTTTCATGAGGATCAAGGTGCAAGTCATTACCAGATATATCAGACCAGGGTTGCTTGCTGACATGTTGGACTTACAAACTCCTTGCTTTGAAGGCCTCTCTCTAAAGATTTGGACCTTCCTCTGGAAGGAGGCAGCTGCCATTGGCTAGTGCTCAGGAAACACTTAGGCTTAATGTCTCCTGGCAGGGGTGCACTCATGGGAGGAGTGCAATTTGCAGCAAGACCTGGGTAGGAAGAGAAAGTTTTAGGGTGCAGAAAACCCACTATCAGTTTCTAAGTATTCACCCTGAGGGCTGGACACTCAAAAGCAGAACACTGCCTTCTGAAGGTAGCAAGGCTTACATCTCTCCCCCTCCAACCCATCTGCTCAGATCACATAAAAAGCAGAGGTTACAGTAATTATGCTTGTCAGTAGTAACTGATGAGGCTTCATTAGCACCATTTAGTTTAATAAAATGAAGTGCTGCACTTTCTACTTGAATATTCAAACCACTCATTTAGTTTTTACTGAAAATTCCAAGTCAGGCCTTTGGGGACATGCAATCATTGTTTTGAAGCTGCAGGAGCTACACAAGCTTCAGACAACTGCAGAGAAATTATCTTCTAAGGGCACCTCCCCAGACTCTTTATTTAGTATTGGAACTTGTCCTGCAAAGTATCTTCAGGTGATTAATGAAGTATACATTGAGCCCAGCCAAAAGGTTTGGGAGCCCATCAGGCCACTGGCTGTACTCTGTCACCTGGTTTAGCTGTGCAGCCAGAAGTGCACTGACCTGTGCTGATACTCCTGGATACTCCTGATGGCCTGGTGGAGGAAAGGCAGGTGCTGGCAGGCAGCTTGGGAATGGTTTCCTGTAGACCAGAGGACAGGATCTTCATAATCTGCATGTAAGAGACACCAAGGCCACTTCATCAGAAGTACTGCTGCCTAATAAAACCCAGGATACCCATGACTGATCAGAAATATTCAACTCTGTCAGAAGTGGAGGAAAGTGAAAAATCAGTGGGGTACATTTAGAAACTTTGTTTCTTCTCAGAATGTAAAGTTAATTCCCCTGCACTCCACAGCTAGGAAATTCCAACTAAGCTAGTGAAGTTTCCAATTCACCTGTTCTCTCTCTTGCCCAGCTCCAGTAGTGGATACTAGTACTAAAGTGGCATCTGTTCAGGAACCAACTTGGTATAATCATCCCCACACAACCCATGGAATACATCGGAACCATTTTCTTGGCTCCAGCTCACACACAGCAACATTGGAGAACAGTTCAAGAGACCGTGACTAATCCAACTCATTAATTCAACTCAAACTCAATGCTTTATCTCACCAGCATTGTTTCTACCTTGTCTAGAAAAGCAAAAAAAACCCCTCAAATTTTATTATATTAGTCTCTATATGAAAGTCCTTTTAGTTCAGCAGTACTATGTCAACCACAATGCTGAACATTCCTCCAAGTAGCTCAGACTGGGCAAGTAAAGCTAAGATTTTCTGCTTTTATAATTCCTATCTGTTTTCCTCAGTTAGGCAACTGCATTTCATGCAGAAATATTTACAGAAAACAGATTCCTGTTTGTATGCCAGAGCATCTATGCTAGACATGATGTGTTAGGGCTTAAGTTCTGTTCCACAGAATTTCAGAATATGCTCAGACTGAATCCCAGAACCAAGCAGTCAAGCTTTTCATGACAGATCCAGGAGTTAAAGAACCAAAAGACTTTGTATTATGGTTTACTGAAGAACAGTGCTCCCAAAATAACTCCACAGACAAACAAGTGGGAATTTACCCATCAAGTTCCTTCCTCAAAATACATCATTAAGTTTTCTTTCTATGAGCTCACATACCACATGAAATCAAAATACATCAGTACATCTAGCATCAAATGCCTCACTGTGAGGTAAGAGTAGGAATATTCTGGTCCACATTGGCCAGACCCCCATGCTATTATAATTTCTGCAGGATCTAGTTTTAAGAGACCAGAGCAGACTTCAGTTCTGTAGAATTCTGTAGAATATCCTGAGTTGGGACCCACAAGGATTACCAAAGTTCAACACCTGCCCCTGCACAGGACCACCCCAAAAGTCACACCATGTGCCTGAGAGCATTGTCCAAATGCCTCTTGAATTCTGTAGGCTTGGTGCTGTGACCACTTTGCTGGGAAGACAGTTCCAGTGCCCAACCACCCTGCAGGTGAAAAACCTTTTCCTAATAACTAACTTAAACCTCCCCTGACTCAGCTTCAGGCCATTCCCTTGGATGCTGTCACTGGTCAGAGAGAAGAGATCAGTACCTATAGGCTGCAGTCATGCCACAAACAGAAGTGTTTGAGAATGAAATGAGCTTCTGTAGAGGAAAGTACTTCAGTGAACCCAGTAGTACCAAATTTGTTCACTTCTGAGACAAGATTTCCTACACCAGGATTTGTTCCTGCCCTTCCAGGCGGGCTATGTATATGCTTGCAGCTCTAATTCCTGAAGTAGGCATCTCTCTATAGTCCTTCCACTAAAGCCTTACCTGAGCTCCTGCTCCCAGCTGCTGCGTTTTAGTGTTGGCAATTTCAAACTCAGTACTGGCATCTTGGAGATGTAAGAAATTATCACTTGGAGAGTTCGAGGCAGTATTTGATGCCACAAACATTTCTGCAGCGAGAGGGAGAACAAAAAACCCATACCCACAGACAAAATGAGATAGATCTGGGACAAGAAAATGACAAATTTGGAACGCATTGGAATTTAAGCTTTAGCTAGGCTTTGTCTGGTAGCTACATAATCTTTTATTCTTAGGTGATCGTCTAAGTCCTGTAATCTCACTTAGTGGACAGAGAAATGTGGACATCCATAAAAAAAAAAAGGCAAGTTGAAATACCTTTTGAGTCTTAATAAGCCACAAACAGATTTTTTAGAAATAACTATTCTCATGCCATACCACCTCTATCACACAACATTTGTATTTCTCACCACCTGTCACATTACAAATGCTATTGACAAGATAAGTGGGATTTAATTTCCAAGGCCATCTATTATTTTTAGCCAATGCTGACTTTGCTTGCTTGCTTGCTAGGTCACTCTATAGCAGGTACCTTTGTGCCTGCTCCTCTTTTCCTGTGCTTCTGCTGCTGCTGCCCAAGGCTTCGGTGGTTGTTTTACTTCTGCCATGAGCTGTTCATGCCACCTGGGCTCCTGTGGCACACACTGTTTCAGCTTCACCTTCAACATCTGCAGGCAAAGCATAGCACCACAAAGAGCCATTGGACAGAGCAAGGAGACCAGTGGTGACAGAACAACTGCATCAGCAATGGCCCCATTTTACAAGTGCTTGTCACCCAAGAGGGCACTGGGCCCTGAACACGAGACAGCCTTCAGCACTATGCATAGTGGAATACTTTAGTGACTCTCAATTTTGAAATCAAGAACTCCAGGAGCTTTCAAGAACTTCTCCAGAACTTTCAAGACCAAAAAAATGTTGCAAATTAAAGAAGCAGTGGAGGAACTAGGAAGATTGATCATCTTTCTTCTACAAAAAATGTCAGCTCTCGTTTTTCTAGTACCATGTTTGGCAGGAGGGTCAATTCAAAAGTTAAGTATGATTAAGATAACCCCCTCCCAAATACAAACCAGTAGCTGAAGTATTAGCTTTATATTGCTTCAAAATGTCTTGTTACCTCCAGAATTACCTTGTTTTGCTATGATCAGATGCAGCACCAGGTCACCTACCAGCTCTTGATGAGGCTTGAGAGAAGCTACATCAGTTTTGGGGGTCCTTGGGTGCTTTTGCTTGATGGTCACCTGAAGGAGCAGAAGTGATGCTTAAGAAATAGCTCTTTCTCTACTCCTTATACACTGCAATTCAGTGGCACAGTGAATGATACAGGTCAGGATTTGGGAACAGGGGAGATGGGGAAGGCACTAAAAAACAAAACAAGCCCAAAACAAACAAAAATCCCCCCAAAACAACAAAAAACCCACCTTAAAAAAACAAACAAAACCATAAACACCAAATAAATACAAAACAAACAAACAACCCCTCAAAACAAAACAAGGAGTTGGGAAGTGTGGAATAATGATGTTTCCTCATATGGGGTTTTGGTAGGGAAAGATTTGCCCACGGCAAACCAGAGGCAATCAGAAGTACTGCACAGCCCTTAGAGGCTTGTGCAAAGAGCACAAAGCCTTCTACCCACAACTGCTCTGAGAAGCAGCTAGAAAACATTGCACTCAGATATTAATGTCAGGAGTGATCCCAACAAGCATCATGGTCACGTCATATTCATCAGTAAAAGCTCAGCTCCAGGGAGGAGAGCAATTGAACGGGTTAACAAGACTGTAACAGGAACTGTAGCAGCAGGCAGCTGTATGCCTAAGCCAGAGTCCCAGAGACTGGCTTACAGCCCGACATAAACTAGGAACAATAGCAAGACAGAATTGCAGGGCAGATATTCATGTGAAGCATCAAGCCCTGTGCTTGCTACACAGGGGAGAACTAACAAAAAAGTCAATTGCACATGCATGTCTTTAGCTGCCTTGTCCACTAATTCGTATTTTGAGGCTATGCCATTTTCTTTCACTTGTGTGTACAACTTCAGAACACGTGGGAGTGCAGGTAGAACAACACTACAGCTCCCCACAGTAGCTTTGCTTTCATTCATTTGCAAATTAGACCACTGTTTGCTAGAGAAGCTTTAAAATAGCTTTGCAGATGGGGAAATCCTCGTTTAAGAGCCTTCACAAAGACCTGAGCAGTAGCACTCTGCTTTCTTTCAGCATTTCTGACTACTACTCTTCAAACATATTTGTGCTTCTCGTGGACCAAAGAAAAACTTACTAAAAAGAAAAAAAGGGAAAGAAAAATAGAAGAAAATCAAGAAAATCAAGACCCAGATCATCCTGCCACCTTGAGTTACGTTTGTGTACTGCACAGTGCATTGATACATAGTACATTGCAAGGAATACAAGCTAGTTATGATGCACTCTCTCCTTACCAATACTATTTATTTACATGTCCATCAAGATACCATTTGCAAACACATGACATAGCATTACCTGGAGGCTGGAGCCACAATCAAGCCAAGCAAGAGCTGGGATTTTATAGAGGTACATGGTTTAGCTGAAGCTTTTAAACCTGCTACACTCTAGCAGCACCCACAAAGAGGAAAAAAAGCTGATGTCTAGTGCAGTATGCAAAGATTTCACTTTTTGTAATACCGCTCTTTATTACAAGAAGAGTTGTGTCTCATCTTCTGCCAAGATGTCTGTTTGCAAAGCACGCCAATGCCACAAGGCCTTGTGCCAACGTTTTAGATCTGCTCATCATTCCCAGCTCAAGCTGCAGCAAGCAAAGAGTATCACAAGCCTTTAGAGACATCCCAGACGTTTTTGTATCTGGTCATCTTCACTAACCAAGTGGTGAAGGTGGAAGTCTCTGCTCCTCCCTGTGAGGGGCTCAACATTTTTTACCCTGACTAAATTCCTGCAGTAGCTGAGTGCACTGCCCAGAGGCCTCTGCCTTAGGCTGAGCCGAGAACTGTCTCAGAAGTGCATCTACCCTTGCATACACAGCACAGCATCTGGGAAGGCAAAGCAACAAGTAAAAGACTCCAGGTGCAGCTCAGCTAAAGGAGCCTGGAAAGACACAAGTGTCCAAGGTAGAAAACACAAGGCACCAAGAGTGTGCTCCATGAAACTGTTGTGTGCAGGGCAGAATAACTGCTGCAAGGAAGTGAGTGGTTGACCCTGGAGGGAGAAGAGGTTTACTGTTCCGATTCATGAAACTGGGGCTACTCCTGACTTAAAAAGTTACTGAAAATTAAGTACTTGGGTAGACAAACAGAGTGATCTAATGTTGAACTGCAGCTAAAAGGGAGCCCAGACACTTCTGGACTTCGATGTACCTTTGGAGAAGAGGTCTCAACACATACTGCTCAGAAATGAAGTAGAGCAGATGTTTCCAAAGCAGACTCCAGTCACTCACCTTCCGCAGGGTGTACCTCTTGTGCTGAATGTCATCCAAAAGCAGCTCATAGGGAGAGCAAATACGTTCCTTTGGAGACATGCAGCGCCGTGGTCGCTCAGCGGCCTTGCGCAGCCTCACACCAGCCTGCAGCTCACAGATGACACTGGGCAACAGGGATACCTTGGAGAAACCAGCAAGGGCCAAGTCAGTAGCTGGCTAGAACTCACAGAGCAGCATCCCCTCCCTCCATGTAACAGGGCACACTTAGCAGCTGAAGTCATTCAGAAATACAGAACTGTGTCCTTTATATGCCCTTCTACTCACTTCCAGATCAGGGTGCAGTACCAAAGCAGAGAATTGCTTTTATTTGCAGAAGTTAATTTACAATAAGGAAACGCGTAGCTGGCTCACTAGGCTCATTCCCAAAATTTGTCATTAACTTTATGGATGTACTTCAGCAAAATACAGCTTTTGCTGCCAGATAAATAAATAGACCCTTTTTCTTTCTGCAAGTGCTCCAAGTGCCAGAGTGTTTTCATATTACTGGTTCCTAGGAAACACTGGGAATGAAATCCCAAATCTTACCATTAAAATCTTCCAAATTTTCAGAAAACTAAGGGTTGAAGTGTACAGAAAAAAAAGAGGAAGACAAGTAGGCAAGGGATCTCATACTTAACAGCAGCATAGGTTAGCAGTCTCAGCCTAGAGACACAAGCTAAAAACTCTGACATCTGCTCATCCTGTTTCTGTACTACTATCTGAGGATGTTCAGGCATGCAGTACAACCCAACAAAAGCTAAAGACAGGAAAAAAAAGTAATCAGCTCAATAGCATGCTTAGACAACATTGTAATGGAAGTGCTAAATCAATAGCTTATCTGGATCCCAGTGGCAAATTGAGTAAGAACAAGCCATTGTATTATAAACAGTGAAAGGGAAGCAAAACATTTTAGAAAACTGCCTCAGAACAAGGTATCTGACTTAGACTTCTCTCTGTTTTCTACTTACAGCATGAAGCATCTTCTCTCTACTTATCCCTTCAGATATCTTGGTATAATTACAGAAGAGTCTTATGCAAGCTCTGACTGATGGCTGCCCTCAAGAAGACAGATATTTTTGTGGGATTGTTTTAGGCTGGATTTGGTAAACGTACCTCAACTCCAGAAACCTAGAACTCTCAAAGTATGACCAAACACTTGCCATATCTCCTAGGCTACATTTAATACTGTGTGGGAGAACATACAAAAGTGTCTGGGCAAACTCATCAGTACTAGAGACTTTCAAAATAGCTTACCCCAAGACATTTGCACTTTATAGAGTTGTATTTCACAGGGTGACTGAACTTGACTGAGAGACATGACCTGACTTAAGAGAGACTTCTGTACTGTAATACTGCCACATTAGTCTGGGGACAAGAATTGCCTTCAGCTGACCATTTCAGAGCAACTTACACACCCAAAACATTTTTCAGATGTTTGTGACATTATTATCACTCATGTTTCTATTTCCCTACTGACTGGATCACTGCAATTACTCTATTTTTGCCATCTGTTGTATTGTCAAAAATCACCTAAACTTTCCACAACCTATGAAGTACAACATAAAATGCTACAACACTATAAACCCATTACCTTGAGTTCAAACAGGTGAGTGCTAAGACAGCTGTGTTTCTAACAGGTCTCACTGCTTAGATTTCAAGGTGAACATCAACTTGGGACACGTAAGCTCTGCTGAAACTGTACAACACTGCACGCTGTCAGGCTGTGGTCTGCATTTCAGAAAATCTGTGTTATATCAGTCAGCATGAAAAAGTGTGGCTCATCGAGCACATTACCTGCTTAGCACCATTCAAGACACCAGCTCTAACCTGTGGGACCCCAGAGAAGCTGGCATCCTGGTTATTTAAAACTTAAGAGACTGTCAGAGCAATGCAATCAGCTGGTACTTAGGGACTTGGTAACTAGAGGCAGAGGATTCACAACAGACATCCAGCTTTTGGAATTCATGCCTCCTGAAGGAGCAGAGGCCAAATACACTGGCCTTCAGGCCACATGGCAAAGCCCATGTATTTATTCATGTATTCCCTGCAGAAAAGAGCTACAGCAGTTGATGAGTTTGTGGTTTGAGATAGCTTGCCAGTTTATTTTAATAGATCACAAAATTGAGAATATGCCCAAACACACATTTCACAAACATTTTCATACAAATAGTTTGAGCACGCTTCAAAGCAAGTGCTATTTAGACAAAGGGGGCGAATCCACAAGTCTCTCGGGGCTTGCCGTTTGTCTCCACAGACTCCAGACTACAGAGCATTTGTTTATGCTGGGCAGAGCTCCAACCTGAAGAGCTATTTGTTTCTGATTGAGCCCCGACTGTGCAGGGCCTTGAAAAAAAGCACAGTAAGTTGCCTTCCCTGCCCCAAACACACAGTCCAACATCTAAGGAAGCACAGAAGGCAAGGACGAGAAAAGCAGTGCACAGAAGGTAGGAGTGACATCTCCTCACCCTCTTTCACTCCTTTATTTGAGCTGCTGGAGCTGCACAACCACAAAGATGGACAGTGCTACTGGCCTTCAGTACCTGCCAGACCTGACCAACAGAGATCCCATATAAGAAGAGTGAACTAGTCCACCCCAGGACTATCAACAACAGAAGAGTTTTCTGGGGGTTTTCAGTCCAGCTATGAGAAAGGAGCAGATTGCTTTTGGCAGGTGTCAGTTCCTGCCAAGAGCTAGAATTTGGGGCTCATTTGTGGGAAGAAACAGCCTGCATAACTACTTGTGGGCATTTACTCTAAAGACTGCCTCCAATTTAATTTTTAGAAGTGGTTTAAGTTGTACCACAAAGACAATCTTTGGGTAAAATAAAAGCCCACATGAGGATGACATATGAAATAGCTTAACTTCAAGTTCACACCCCAGCTTGTTTTGCAAACAAGTCTTTAAATACTCAGGCTCCTGAACAACCTAAGTAGTTCAATTTGTGTTCATGCTCTATCTTTCATAGAAGAATCAATGGAAAGCCTCAGAGAGCCAACGCTGACCAAAAAACCCCGCTTCCCATCATGAAGAAAATAAATCTCTTACACCATGGGTTTTCTTCTTTTGAATGGGATTTTCCACCCAATCTTCCACATCCATTTTTCTCAGTCTCTGAGAAAGGCAAGCATATGAGGTCATCACTCTACACTCTTCAGTGATTTCCTGTCTAGTCAGCATAAATTACTAATGTTTCTGAAAAGCCAAGAAGCTACAAACACTTAAACTTCCAAATACTACAATAAATAAAAATGGTTCAGAGACAGCAGCCTATTCACATTGTGAAAACAGAACTTCATCCAGGTGCTCCATTTCTAGTGCAATGAGAAGGTTACTTTAGGACTTGGTGAGTGTGTGAAGTTACAGGGAATAGCAGCTAATGGGTAATCCTAAACGTACTTCTTTGGAGGTCTGGATGATGGTCACAAGCTTCTGCAGTTCCATATAGTCAGTAAACAGATTCTTACAGGTCATTTCATAATGGCTGGTAACCTCAGAAAGCGTGGACAAGTGCTCCTCACAGGCCTGAAAGAAGTGCAGCTATTTAAAAAAGATCTTAAAGTTTAAAAAAAAAAAAGAACATGGTAGGATGGAATAAAGCAAGATTCTGTTTCCTCAGTTCATGTTTAAAAATCATCTTCTTCACTGTCTCTTTATATTTTTTTTCTATTGCAGATACAGATGAACAAAGAAGGAAGATAGTCAATCTTTTATGTACAATAATGGAAGTAGCTGTGTAATTTGTTTATCTTGTTTTCCATAAGGTGTGCTTCGAAACAAGCACCTGAAAGAGGAAGCCTCCACTACAAAGAACAACCTACAGTGGATGGAGTCACTTGCCCTGTTCTTTTTCCCTGTCCTGATCAGACAGGGGATGGGAAGTTTCTCATACCTTTAAATTATGGCTGAGAGAAAAATATCTGTTTGAGTTGAGACATTCAGATCCCAGCCTTTGCAGAAGATGAATACTATGGAAAGGGAGTTTTTCAATATCCATAGTGTTCTAGGTATTGAATTTGGAGACTGTATAGAAGGACTTTGCAGATACAGCTGTGGGAGAGCCGTACTCAAGTCTTCCTTCTTAATTATTTTCCATGGGCACTTACAAACACCTTAAATAGTTTTGCCTTTTCTCTCTGATGGGAAGGCCAATGTTCCCTCTCTGTCCTCCAACAGCCCACCCAGCTTTTTCCCAGAAACGGTCTTGCCTCTTGGCCAACAGCACTGTTCCATCAACTCCTCTAAAGCTGCTATATTTACTAAGGGGGAAGAAGGAAACCTTGATAACATCCTGCAGGGTGACTGGTGGTCCTGTTGCCCTGTCATCCAGGTTCAACATGAGGCACAGCAGTTTCTCCAAAGGATCGCTCAGTTCTCGCTCCATTTGGCTGTCGATTCCCCAGTCCAGGGCTTCATAGATCACCCCTCCCAAGTACTCCAACAGCTGCAGACAGAGACCAAGGAAGCAATATAGTATGAAGCGCTGTGGAGAACATCACAGCTCTTATTTTTCAGCCACGTGTACATACTCCTCTGCTCCTGAGGACTGAACACATCTCTCAGGATGAGAAATACCTCCATTTAAGCTGGTTTAAAGTTCTTAAATGGCCTTAACTGGCACCCCTAAGACATATGCCATTAGGACAACAAGACTGTGGCCTATTCCACAGTAGACAGCATCTGTGCACATTGTTTCCCAGTCCCACTGTCTTACTTGAGTTCAGTCCAAGCATTTTGTTTCCTTTTCCAGGTTGCAGGGAAGTCACTCTCACAGGCCACAGCAAATTCAAGCACCTTGATAGTTTCCCAAGACATCTGCATCTCCTGAGCAGTCCTTCTACTACAATAGGATTGTATCTGCACACACATTGAAGGTTAATACACAGGCTTACCTTGTCCTCAGACTGCTGAATGCTGCCAAAATCTGAAAGGGAAAAACAAGGATCAGGAGAGAAAGGCAGCTGTACAGGCATTGATAAACAGCTTTTAGAACCCTTTTCAAGAGAGGGGAACAGGACACATTGTTTGTAATAAGGTAACTAACTCCTCTGACAAAAGTCAGTCCTACCTGGGGAAAGTAGGCCTGTATTTGAGGAGTCCCAGAAAACACCATGGGAGACTGATGTTATTGTGAGCATTAGCCCAAAGTAATAGATACTGCATTTTATTGTTTGCTAATTGATACCCAACCTCCAGGGGAGTCACAGGATCTTTACCTTTATTCTTTACTACCCACTCTTAGTCCCTGAAGAGTTAGCCTAGCACTGACCTCTGCTGCAGCCCAACCCAACCCTACATAACACAGTTATTATCACTTGCTGGGCTACACATAGTGACCAAAAACAAGGGAAAGTACCAATCAAAAATCTGCTATGAGAGTTACCATAACAAAGGAACCATACACTGGAAGATGAACAGAGCAGTACATATAGCAAAGCCTCAGACTATTTATTTCAAATAACATAAGTGATAGAAGGCTTTGATCACAGCTATTCCCTAGAACCAAATGACTCAATAGAGCACTATTAGACAATTTAGCAGGTCATGCATCTGTATTATCACTGATCCGCAGTCTTCTGAAATGAAGTACAGGCAGGAGAATAGCTTCATGACAACATACACAGAAAAGAGAGGGGGGAAAGCAAAACAAAAAAAGCAAAGGAAAAGAAATTTCCCTTGGCATCTGCAGGTATCTATGCTCTTACCAGACTTGTGGTAGACCTGGAAGGAAGCAGTACCATCAGCATGGATAAAGATGCTCTCAGAACCCTTTACAAACACAGAACGGAGTGGTAGGCTGTGAGCCAACTGCTCTATTTTTCTGCAACACTGAAAGCAGATAGCCCAGGCTTGCTCCTCACTTAAAGGATGCTCAAAACACCTCAGAAGCTCAGCTACAGAGACCTTTGCAATCCTCTGCTCACACCCTGGAGGCTCCATTTTTCCTTTCACCTCTAACCTCCACTTTTAGCCTAGGGAGCTTAAAACTTCCTTTCCCCGGCTGGGCAAGCCTTCACAGCAGCTTTTTATTGGTTCTAGCTCTTGATTTGCTCATATCTCTCTTCCCTACAGGTGCAACCATTAATGTCAACTTTTGCTCTGTCTTTTTAAAGGCACATGACTTTATCTGTACTTGTACAAGACTTCTTAAAAGAACATAATAAATGTACAACAAAATGGAATCAAGAGAAGGTAAGTGTACAAAAATTGTGCTCAATTTAACTCCACTGTTTCTCACAAATATATTAATTGCACCAATGTTTGCAAGTAGAGAAGAGTACATTAAACTTCAGGCAAGGAGGGAAAGAGGCAGGAAATGTACTTGGGGGAGGAGAACTCAGAACACTACAAAAATCATTTTGATAGGAAACTATTCCAACAGCACTAATAAATTACAGAGCAATTAACTCCATGGGACACTGCGGTGGCCCCCTCCCATAGCAAAATGCAACAGTAGGGACTGTGAGCATGGAGCGATCAGGATGGCCCTGGGGTATGGGCAGCAAGGCCCATCCTTGCCCAGAATGCCAATATCCCAGAATCACAGGATCAGTTGGGTGGGAAAAGGTCTCTGAGATCATTGAGTCCAACCTGTGACTGAACACCTGTGTCAGCTACACCCTGGCACTGAGTGCCACGTCTGCTCTTTCCTTAAACACCCCCCCAAGGACGGTGACTCCATCACCTCCCTGGGCAGTCTGTTTCAATGTCTGATCACCCTTACTGTGAATAAATTCTTTATAACGTCCAACCTGAACCTTCCCCAGTGCATCTTAAGACTATATCCTGTAGTCTGGATATGAATTAGTCCTGGTGTGAAACCGATCAAGCAGCTTTTTCAGCACGTTGAGGCTTGTGCGTGACACGGCAGGGCTCAGCTGCAGGGCTGGGGACTGGGGTCACCCCCAGGACCACGCCTGCACCGCCTCACTGCCGCTGCTGCGCTGGCTCCCAACGACCACAGCTCCCGAGGCACACAGTGGAGAATTGCGAGGTTTAGAAAGTGTGAGTAACACTCATGATTTATAGTTATTTCCCTTCTCGCTTATAGCATTTGGGAATGTAGTGCACCAGCGCCCGGCCCTGGGCTATAACGCACCCCCGCAGGGTGACTTGGTCCGGCCCGCGACTCTCCCCTCCGGCCCGCCCGGATGGTGCCGCCCACGCTGGGACTCGCCGCGCGCAGCGGGAAGATGGCGGCGCCTAGGGCGGCGTGGGACGGGCGGGACGAGCCTTGGAACCGGCTGGACGTGCCCTGGCCCGCGAACAGCACCACGGTGCCGCTGGCGGCCCAGCACCCCGCAGGTCCCGGCGCGGTGTCGAGGGGTTGGGGGTGTTTGAAGCCGCTCCCGGGTGTTTGCGGTGGGTGGTCGGTCGGTGGGAGCCGGAGCAGTGGCCGGAGCGGCGGCGGGCGCTGGTGCCGGTGGCCGGCGCTGAGGCGCTGTCCGGGTCTCGCCCGCAGTAAGGTTACTGTCGGCGCTGCGGCGGCGCTGCGACATCGCCGGGAAGCGGCTGTCGGGGCCGGGCCTGGCCGCCGAGGGACGCGTCCTGCGCGCCGTGCTCTACGTGTACCACAGCCGGCTGCTCCGGCACCGGCCCTACCTGGCCCTGCAGCAGGTGAGCACCAACCCCGCCTGGCCGGCAGAGACCCGGCAGCTGGGTACTCCCAGCCCCCAGTCTCCACTCCCCGAAAAGCCTTTCGAGTAGCATTTAGCCCCCGGAGCATCGTGCAAAAAAAGTTTGTGAGTAGGTGCATTTTTGTTTTCTCATGGTTGAGCCCAGTGGGTTTATTGGCCCTGTGCAGCAATTGCAACTTCAGTTTTCCTGCCCTGGTCTCCGATACTCACGCTGAGACCTGAAATAGGTATTATTCCATACCTTTGCATACATGAATAATACAGGGACGTCATTCTCAAATAATTGCAACGATAAGAGGGAGGAATAATAATCTTATCCTACTTATTAGATATTTTCTGTTTTAAGATGAAAAGTGAACACCTTGCCAGTTTTCCAGGGAAGGGATTGTCAGCATTTTCAAATAACTGTTTTGAAATGGAGCAGGAATGGCACTTATCTTCCTTATTTGTTTATGTGTTTTCCTTCTTGACATCCAGTAGTAAGGGCCCTTGTATGCACCAGGGAAATCATGCAGCACCAATTAAACATGGCCTACTCCAGTCCTTCACTTAATTCTATTTTTAGAATGCAGAGTGATGAAGGGATGTTTTTCATCATTGTGCAGATACAGAAATGTCCCAGAACATCCCATCACACAGAGCTCCAGTGTGGGCTGTTAAACTGATGATATAATGACAGTTTAATGTAGTGACAGTTCTTAGACCAGTCTCTCAAAATACCAGTCAAAGGAGTTTTCTTTTCTCCTAGGTAGAGCAATGTTTGAAGCGCCTATGGAAAATGAATCTGGTGGGCTGCCTGGAAACTCTGGTAGGACTAATTCCCAAGTAAGTGTCATGATCCCATATCTTGTACTGTCCATTAACTCAGTCTGCAGAGCTAAAGGAAGAGGATGCTAGATTGTAACCAACTCTTCATCCTTGTATCACCACAGGAAAAATGGATCCAAAGCCCAGGCAGAGTGCTTGGTTCCCAGCCAGCCTATTCTGGAAACTGTGGCTTTGAAGGTATTGGGAGGCTGCAAGCTCATACTACGTCTACTGGATTGTTGCTGTAAAGCTTTTCTGTATCCTTTTTTCACCACAAAAACATTATCTTAGAGTTCACCAGTAGCACCTCATGAGACCAAAACGAGGATTTGTGTAGGCCCTGTATTGCTGATGGACTCAACTGTGCAATTCATAGGTGCAACTTGAAATTTCTTTGCTAGCCAGAAACCTTCATTTCAAGTTATTATGTGGAAACCTCAGGCTGTTTGGCTAGCAGCTGTTTTGGCCTTGAGCCAGAACAGTATCCAAACAAAGTTTGGATACTCATCTCCCAGATTATTCCAGGATATTGCCTTGTGAATTGCCTCTAGTTGGTGTGTTCAGCAACTCTCGTTACATGCTGTTTATTTTTTTTACCTTAACTGCTATAATCTTCAGCTTGTCTGTTAAACACCTCTGCTCGAAGGAATTCATTCTCCTGAATACTGTGGCTTTGGGGCTCCTGAGCCGGCTCTGGTTTGTGGTTCAAAAGTCTGTCTTGTTTGTCTCTGTCCGTTTGATGTGCCTGTCAGGGAGAAGGGCTTGTAATTAGGCCTTGCTGCTAAGAAAGCTTTATTCAGTTGGGAGTAGGAGAAGGGAGGTCCCTCCATGCCTTTGGACTTGATTTTAGAACCTGCAGAGTTATACAAGTGGAGAGAGACTTCTTACACGCTCTTATGGAAGGCTTTATTCTTGGATCTTAGCAAACTATATGTACCTCTAATGAAATCACAGTGTTAGTGTCAGTCTGCCACAAGCACCTGGTACTCTGTGCAGCAAGGAGTAAGTCCTGCCTCATGCTGAAATGGGAAGGCTGGGTTAAACATGTTCTATTATACTACTGAGTTTTCTAGGGAAATCGGTCTGGTTTCTCTCAGTCTGGGAGAATAACTGCTGTCTGTAGTTGAAGGAGTAACAACATTGTTAGAACAACTTTCTGTGACACAAGATATCTTCTAACTCAAGGAAACGTAGAGCAGGCAATTGTATGGCATCAGGCCTGAGTTGGTGCAGGGTGCTTTTGTGGGAAGACCTCATGGCACCTCGGATGTGACCCAACAACCTGATGGGTACCAAGTGTGGCACTCAGCAAAACTCTATGGAAGTGGAGGGGCTCCTGATCAGGAATTTTCAAGTCACTTTTGCATTCTGATCTGGAATAGTTCCTTAAAGCTCAGACTTAAGGAAAGCAGGGTGATAGAGTGTAAAAAGGTAAATTTGTACTGAGGGGAAACAGGGAAAGGACCACTCAGCTGAAGGTAGTTGTTCAGTGAGCATTATGTTTTGCTAGAGGAGACTCCATTCCTTTTTGTCCTCTGTCTACAGGATCCAGTACAGGTGTTTATTGCAGACCCTCATGTCCTTGTACAGTGCCTTGTCCACAATGCTTCATCTGGTATCTGAAACCCAGAAGACCCCTTATATCAAGGGGTTTACCTTCCCTTCTGATGTTGGTGACTTCCTTGGAGTTAATGTATCTTCTGAAGCAAAGAAGCAAAAGGCTAAAATGCTTACAGCAAAAAAATCTACCAGCTGGATGACAAAGTTCTTCCCAGCAATGCCAGAGGCAGTATCAAAGGTTGGGAAAAAGAGAAAATCTGAGACGTGTACAAGTGCTGTGAAAAACCGTAGCATCCTGTGCCCCATGGACATTGGAGAGACAGTTGTGGTGCCCACAGCCAGGAGAGGTAAAGCCTTGTGCCAGTGTTACGGTTTCTGACATCTCAGAGACTGACTGCAACTTCTGTCACACGGGGCCAAGCACTTCTACTACCTACAGTGTGGTTCTTGTACAAACTCCTTGTCCTTGGAAGAGAGTGCTGCATGTGCCCTTGCCCCTTTATAAAGCTGTGGATAATGTCAGTATCATGATTTTTAGGAGGTGTTTCTTTTAATCAGGAAACAGCCTTGAGAGAAGCAGGTAATGAATGCAGTATACAGGTCCTGTAAATAGTTATTTGTACTTTTCTGCTTTTGCATAGCTGAGAAGCTATGGGCACTGTCTGTAGCCCATACAAGAGCAGGTAAGGCTGTAGGAACAGGATGCAAGTGTCCTGTGTTTGCTGGTTCTGAACTGTGCCCAAATCTTCCTCTGCAGTCAGGGCTATGGCCAGTGACTGCAGCCATCCATGTGTTTGTGTGAAGCTTTTATCCATTAAGTTCTCCTTTGCAGCCATCTGTAAACCTCTGCGTGCTTTTTGTTCCTTGCCAGCTGCAATGCAAAACTAGTGTAGTTCCCTTGAGTTTGCCTGGAAATGTTGAGTACAGGTGTGAGCCTGCTGAGAGTTCTGTGGTGTCTCTGTGCAAAGAAATAAAACTATCTCAGTGTTGTAATGGGAACTCTTTTCTCTCTCTGTAGGGAAGCACCCAGGGTTTGATGTGAAGAGCCTGCTTAGGCCATCCAGACATCCCACACAAGAGGTTTGTATGGTATTGTTTTACATGTTAGGTTGGTGGTTTGGGTTTTTTGTACACAATAGTTGGGGGTTTTTTTTGTATTGTAAAGACTAACACTTGAAACACAATATCCCTGATTGAAAATGTCCCCTTTTCCTGCCTTATTTTTGCTTGTCTTGCAACTCAGGTTAGTGTGGAAGCTTTGCACAGAAAATCAATCACTACTTATTTCTGTTTGGGAATTTGGGCATTTGTTGGTTTGTCAAGTGAAATGACCAGAGACCAAGTCAGCAGTAGACAGAAATACAAATTCTAAATATCTGCCTCTTCTTTTTGTATTCCACAAAACAAGACTGCTCTTCCCTTTTCTCCTTAGAAAATAAGGAATATTCTCACTACATTCTGTGTTCTGCTCTCTTCCAGCAGAAAGGATCAGACACATCATCTTTTTAAAACACTCTTTCTGTTACTGTTTGTTTCAGGGTCTAAGCATTGCATCAACACCTCTTCAAGCAAAGTCATCACCACTTTTGTCTCAGATAGTAAAATCAGAGCACACTGGATCTCTTGTACAGATGGTCCAAACAGCTGCATCATTTGGGGAGCTGTCAGAGGCACTCAGAAAAGCTATTCTGTGGTGCAAAACCAACAAATTCAAATCAGAAGCTTATTTTCTGCGTAACAAGTTGTTGAAAAGCAACCGGCTACACCATGTGGAGGCTCAAGGATGCAGGTAGTTTTGCATGGGTGTGGGATTTCTGAGTCTAACATTTGTATTTTAGTATTATGTATTTTGCTATAGTATAGTGAAACACAGTGGTCTAAGCCATTATTTTAAAACTCAGGATCACTAGTTTAGATTACTGGCTGCTCTGACCATGGGCATTCTGTTTAGTTTCAGTCACTTATGATTTAAAAAGGCTTTAAAAGGCTATCAAATGTACAGTACTTAGGAGGGAGGATGAAAATGCAACCTAAATCATCTGCATGTTTTATGTTAACAAATGTATGAGGCAAGAGTTGTGTCTATTCAGACTGCTTTGGCTACTATTGTACAAGGTGCTGTTCTGTTTCTATGGTATAAGGAAAATTATAGAGATGGGTAATAATGAAATCTCTCCAAACTCCAAATGAAGTAACACTTTAGTAGCTGATAAAGTTCTATTTTGTAAACTTTGCTCCCTTTAAGCTTGAAGAAAAAGCTGCGCTGTGTCAAAACATCTGTCTGTAAATACCTCCTGTACGGGTCACAACACACGCACTGGCCAAGGCAGCACCTCCAGGCACGCTTCTGCCGAAGGAGGATCAGATCATCGGCACTCTTGAAGACAGCTCCAAAGACTGGTGGGCAAAAGCCTCCTGAGCTTTTTGGGGTCTGTGAGAAGAGTGCATCACTCATCCTCCCAGCTTACCAAGATGGGTCTCCGAGTCAGGAAGAACATTCCAGCACTGACACAGGACATGTCAGACTAAGCACAACAGGGACCCCTAAGCGGCTGCTGCTGGAAGGAAGCCCTGGCCTTGTGTGGAAAGAAGCTGCTGAGAACACAGATATTGATTCTATTTTTGCAGCAATAGGCGTCTGATCCTGGATTTGAAGGAGGAAAGGGGTCGAGTTATTCTAGTTTTTTGTTGTTTGGTTTGGTTTTTTTTTTTTTGTTTGTTTGTTTGTTTGTTTGTTTTTTAAGTAAACCCCTCTGAACCCTAATGGTGTCTCAGTAACTCACATTGTGAATTCTGTTAAGAAAGTAACAACTATTTTATTATGTTTTTTAAACCAGCTTTTTTTTAATGGCTGATTTTTATATTTTAAGGGTATTCCAAATAACTGAATAGTCACCTTCCTTTTACCTACCCTTGTCCAGGAACAGTGACTTTGTTACCCTTACTCAGTGTTCCCTCTCTATTGCCTGACCACATGTTAAGTGCTGCTGTCAAATCCACAGTGCAAACAGTTCCCATCCATGGCATAAAGGCTGCAGCTGATCACTCACTGCTGCTTTGGACAAAAGACTTGCCAAAACCTTTCCAAGCCTTACACTCTTCCTTCTGTGCTGCTTGTAGAGGGGACAGCCTTGATGTGCAGTATTATTGCTGTTTCAGCATTTGTTATGCTTGTTCTGAAATGAGGAGTTAACTGAACTTACCTCCCCATTGCTGTTCCAGAAGTAGGGAAAAGCACAGCTGTGGTCTCTATTACCTGCCTTGTATGAACTGATCAATGTACATTTAGTTATGAAATGTGGGCACAAACTTATGTTTTATTCAAAATGCATACACAGAGCAAAGAGCACAACTTTGTTAGTAGTTTGGGCTTAAGGTCTTTATACAGATAACCAAGATCCATTTTCAAGGTTTTCTGTCAGAGGAACAACCAGTGACAACTGAAACAATTTTAGAGAATCAGGAATCATCAGCCCTTGAGCCATCTGATGCAACACAGGCCTACTTGAAACAGATTCCTGCCATTGCAGGAATTTTTAGAGGTCTTCTTCTCATTTCCTCAAATGGTATAAAAATACCTAAGTATACCACATACAATCAGGTAATGTTTCAGCTGCTTAAATATTTCTCAGAAAAGGCTGGGAGTGAGGGCAGGCATCCCAGCAGTGACCTCCATCCTAAAAAACCCTTCCAAACAACATGCATGATCTTCCTTCTTAGTGGGCAGCAAGTGCCCAAAAAATGCCCCAGTGCAGCTTGTGCACAGATTCAAGACCCATAGTTTGCTTCATCAAAGGCCTTTCTGGCTCGTTTCAGTTCTTCATTCATAGTTAGGAGGTCTTTAACTCTGGCAAACTTCCGGGGGTCCTTGCGTATTAGAAAGACAATGTCCTCAACCTGCACCCGACCCTGCCGCCCGATGGACATGGCCTTGTGTGTCTGTTAGAGGGGAAAAAAAAGTCAGCAGTATTCCTTTGCCATGGTGCTTTTTTAAGGTCTCAATTCCACTTTAGTTCCTGTCATTTTACAATAAAAAAGTAAGCAATTGCAGGTTCTGGACACCATCATGCTACTCACAAGAGAACTTCCCAGTAAACCATGGACTTATTCTGCTGTGGCTTATACCCTGAACATAACCACTACATATACATCACTTAATGGTATCAAAATGAAGGCCAGATTACACATAGGATACCCAGCCTGCAGAATGGCTGAAGATTAGGCATGATTTGGAAGCAGTGTGAGGTAACTGTATCAGAGGACAGTGTAGGGCATTTTGATAAGCATAGGAAAGACCAGCATTTCAATAGAAAGGGGAATGTTTGGATACTTAGAAATGGTATCCAAGTCAGGAAGAGAAATGGCCTCAGGCCCAAGAACGCATTCCTTTTGTATGGCAGAGCTAAGTTCCCATCCATGTACAGACACTGGGCAAACACAAAAAAGTTGACAGACTTTTAAATCTGAGCCAAATTTTCTGTCAGCTGAACATACAGTGATACCACAGTGAACCTCAAAGTCAGGTGGGTATTTCCCCTCCTAAAATAGTAATCTAATTGCTACTTAAAGACTTCAGTGTTCTAAATCCACATGG
This sequence comes from Agelaius tricolor, assembly GCF_023055355.1. Classification (NCBI taxonomy): domain Eukaryota; kingdom Metazoa; phylum Chordata; class Aves; order Passeriformes; family Icteridae; genus Agelaius; species Agelaius tricolor. Next base: position 27,318,043 of record NW_027269269.1, read on the forward strand.
AGTAAGGTGCATAAATTTTGCTTTAATCTTGGGAAAACAAAATCCAAGTTTATGTTTCTCCTACTAATGCCATGAGTTTGGGGCCTGGGATAATGCAGTATTTCAGTCAGAGGCATTAACTTTCAAAAAGCTAAAGTTCTGGTGAGGATGTTTTGACCATGCCATCTAGAGCTGACTTACCATTTCAGTGATAAACTCTATTACCAGGTCCTCAAGAATGTCCACTGATTCTGTGTAAGGGTTCTGGTCATCCCCGAATCCATACATCATGCACCTTACTGCACAAAGAAACATTCAGCATGAGGCTTTCATCCATTTAGTGCTGCATGCATCTAGTTAGACCTCACCAGCCTGCACGTTCCTGCACCAGGATGGCCCTCTCATCTGTCAGGCAAGACAAATCTTGAGGAAACATACAGGAAATAAGAACAAACAGAAGCCAACAAAAGCCCTCCTGTAGGGACAGGAATTGTATATACAGAAGAGCATGTCTGAGGACAGGCTCTCTGAATATTCACTTAGGCTGCAAAGCACTGCATAGTGACAGCGCAGCTAACTTTGGGCACAGCTAGGTCCAGAGCATGCACTAGCAATATTTTTGAGGGGGGTCTACATGGCAGATTTCTGCAATTGCAGCCAAGGCACATTATGAAAGCCGCTGTTTTGTTAAGGAGAAGTGAGTTTTAGGACCCCAAAGCTGTCAGCTCGGGGTTTCAGCTGAGTGACCAGGCCCGACTTACGCTCTTTGGAGAACAGCCGCTTCCTCCTGCCCTGCCCGCCGTCCAGGCCCCCGCCGGCGTCCTCCGCGTCCTCTTCGAACTACGGGCACAGCGGCGGGGAGGCCGCGGTCAGCTCCCGTCTGGCCCCGGCCCCTTCCCGTCGCTCCCCCGACCGCGGCTGGGCTGTGGATCCCCGGGAAGGGCAGCCCCTCCACCACTCACCGGCACATCCTCCTCCTCATCCGCCATGGCTGCCCGCCGGCCCGGAACAACTTCGGCGGCCCGGCCCCGCCCCGCGGCCCCGCCGAGCCGCGCCGGGCGGCACGGGCGGAGTGGGCGGTGCTGCGGGGCCTGCCTGGGCGGAGGGCAGCGCCGTGGAGCTGCGGCGTAGCTCTGGTAGCCGTCCCAAACCTGGATATGACATTCATTATTGGATTGCCAGATCGGGATAGCGTGGTTTGAAAGTGAGCTCGGGGGGTGTCTGTTAATCCCTCTGCTCGAAAGAGGGTCAGCCACGAGGACAGAAAGGGTGACTTTTCACAGTCGGTTTGTTCGATTGGCAGGGGCTTTTCCTTCCCTTCAGCGAGGCACACTTGCCCATGTTCACAAAATCATAGAATGTAAAAGAGCTGGGATAAAGGCCCTTAATGACCATCTAATCCCAACCCTCTTGCCGTTGACACGGACACCTCCCACGAGACCAGGTTGCCCAAGGTACGTCCCCTCTCAGTTTGTACCCATTCCGCCTTGTGCTAGCACTAGAGTTTCTGATGGGCCCCATCTGGTTTCTCTTTAGGCTCCCTTCATGTACTGGAAGGTTGCTATGAGGTTTCCACCTTCTGGATAGCACCCGACTCTCTCAACTTGTCTTTGTAGGGGAGGTGCTCCAGTCCTGTTGTATTCCATACAGTAGCTGTCAGCCCCTTTGCTCCAGCCCTGCCCTTGAGCAGGCCCATTGTTCCCCCCAGTTTGGTGCCCTAGGCACATTTGATAGCAATGCATTTCCTCCAGATTACTCATAAAGATGTTAAACTGGACACATTCCAGAATGCATCCTTGCTGTGTTCCAATTGTAACTGCCATGCAACTGGCGTATGACCCATTGGCTTCTATGCTCTGAGCTCAATTGTTTAACCAGTTTTCACTGATCTACTAGTGCACCTGTCCAGACTGCAGCATTCTAATTTTGAACACTTGCAAAAATACTGCCTTTGTAGTGTCAGGGTTGTGACAACACACCAGACCAGACACATGACAGAGTAGAGGAAGAAAATGGAGATTGTACTGCTGAAAGACCAGGAAAGATGCACAAGGTGAAATCCTTTTCCAATGAAGCTAATACTCAACATAATTTCTGTAACCAGCTGCAGAATAGGCATAGCTTTACCACATAATGACAGGAGCCTTAAGTAAAGCTTGCACACTGCTAACAACTAAAGACACTTGAATTTAAAACTGAAATGAGCTCTACTATATCTCTATGCTGCCAGGCCCACCCCCCACTCATCAACGAGAGGGAAAGAAAGGGAGATCTTTTGTGTCCGTGGCCTGAGAAAGTGCAGCTCCTCACTTTGCAATTCAGCTGGTTCCTTAAGAACCTGGCAAAAAAAAGTCCAGTAGTGTGTCAAGACACCTGTTTTCCCAAAGCCTGTTTCCATAAAGGCACTTAAATCCATGTTTTACTGTTTAGGGAGAGGACTTGATTTTATTTACTGTTTTGTTACAGGGGCATTGTCACACTCAAGAATCAAACTGTAGTATTGGCTCCTGCAAATGGCTGACCAAAATGCAGGAGTTATTCCAGTATCTGAAGCACTTCTGAATAAAACCAAGATGTGTCTGGAGGTAAAACTGGTTCTTCTGGAGAAGATGGTACCTCTAATGTTCCATGCACACACATCCAGTTTGTTTGTACAAATGGATTAACAGGACGTATTTAATGTATTTAAGTGGTTAGTAAAAGACTTCCCAGCACTGTAAGGGGTTGTAATGAAATTTAAGGGGTTTTGTTCTGAGGAGGGACTTAAACCAGAATGGCATTTTTTTGCATATTCAGGGCTATTTTCAGAGGGTCTTCAGTCAAGGCTGAGGCCCTGAAAATTACAGCCTTGACGAGACTGATGTTTCTGGAAGATCCTGGTTTAAAGATTCTACAAAAAGGCCCTTCCTGAAGTGTTCACTTTCACCTGTTTCACCTGTATAGCTACTACTCCAGTTCTAGGATCATGCATCTCTTGGGCTGGTTTGCCCTGCAGCATTTTGGGATTACAGAATTACAGGTTTGATCACTAAGATGCAGAAGCTAGAGAGCCACATTTACTGCATTCATGACATGCTCCTGTTCTTACACGTATGCTGAAAACAGATCTTGTCTCATGTCTAGTGTGTTACAAGAAATTGCATATTGTAAGAAAGTGGTATTTCTAGTCCTTTTGCACTGTCAGAGTGATTTAGAAAAGAACTTTCCTTTCTTGAGGTTTAAACACTTAATGCAAGTAACTGACAACTGCATAACCACACTTGGCCACATTAAGACATGGAAAAGACTTGAGTGCCAGGGTTTGACACAGGCACTTCATAGCTTCAGACTCAGTTCTCCTGTATGAGTGCTGCTATTGATGGCTGTCCTTTTATCCAGCTCTGCCTTGTAACTGGACAGTTTGAAGTGCTCTTAGACAGACACAGCTGCTGTGGGAAGCAGTTCCCCTAAAGTGTACAGGACATATCAGTGTTGTGCTTCAGCTGCCAGGGTAGAGCCGATACAGATCATGGATGGTGTGCCTCAGATCTGGCATTTCATCCACGTGGAGCTGCAGAAATTCATGCTGGATCTCAAAATAGAAGGTAGATGCAGCACTGACTCATGACAGTGTGCAGGATAGGGCTCCTCTAGATGTCAGTCTTTTATTCCACTCTGTTTCAAGGCAACACTCCTGGAAAAGCAGATCCCGTAAAAGATGTGTTCTTCCTTCATCCTTGTAGAACAGGGACAACTCAATGTCTGCAAGCAAGGCACGCTATCCTGCTGCACCTACTGAACACAGAACACAGAAGAGTTACAAAAGTAAAATATAAAAGACATCAAACACATCTTCACAGGTAACAGGTTGGCTATTTCCACTCTGCATGGCCTTAGAGCAGGTAGGTTGTACAGGAGGTAGTTTTTGGTCCCTGCTATATTAACCCTAACCCCAACCTCAGCCGTGAGAAGTAAATCTCTGTGTATCATACAGTTCAACTGAGCAATACAGTTTGCTTAATGTTATGGCTATAGTTTTTCTTTCCTAGATTTGTTGCAGTGTGATGTAATAGCCTGTCCATCCCGGTTCTTTCCCCAGGTGCGCCAATAATAACCTCTCCCTTCCCCTCCCCTTGCCCCCTGCTGACTGCTGTCCGTCAGTTTTGGCATTCCAGCAAGGGTGTCGTGTGATTGGCGAAGTTTAAAAGATGCCTCTCAGCCCTGGGGACATTGGGCCATCCAGGTGTCACTTGTCCCCTGACACTTCCCCCCCCCTTACCTGTTGGTGGGATCCCTACCCCTTCCCTCCCCCTCTCCCTGGGGTTAAAAGACACAGCAACCACGCAGTTCGGGAGTTCTGTTAAGAGCTGTTGCTGGATTCAGAGGGCTGTGTGCCAGGAATAAAGCTCTAGGTAGAAACCCTCCAGCAGAACCCGACTCCTTTTTCCTTCACCTCGCCTTAAAGCTTCTCCGCCAGAGGTAAACCTGAGCTCCTGCTTGCCTGGACTTGTCCCAAGCGCCGATCTGCAGCATCCAGCCAGCCAAAGGTGTCTCTGAGGTGAAACCACCACAGCTGCTGCCTTTGGTCAAGCAGCAAGGGCCAGATGAGCCCAGGCACGTTCCATCCGGTAACATTGGTATTTAACTCCACTATAGAATAAATGCCTCTTTATTAATGATATTACTAGACTGTCTCTAGTATCCTAAATATAGCGGAGGTTAGGCATGGAGTAGTAGATTTTTGAACATTTCAGTGTAGGGAGAGGAAATGCTGTATTAAAACTTCCCTTCTCTGTGGAGGTTACCTACTTTTTTTCTCCTTAGCACAATCATGTAGGTTTTATGAAACAGTTTTATAATAACCTGGATTAATTCACATTGCAAACTTCCTGAACTGATGAACCTAATAAAGAAAAATATTAGCTTTATAAATACTAATTTATTCAAAAATACCATATAGTAACTTGGGTTATTTGCAACAAAAACCCCAGACCTCTGTTTTTGGTACCTTTTGTTCCTGATGAGCCAAGCAGATCAGCAGGTCTTTTCAGCTGGCCTCTACAGTGGGCAGGTTTCCAGTAACATGGGCTACAAAACACCTGAGCAAGTGAACCCCTGAGAACTCCACAGAACTGTGGAAACAGAGGCATAGATGTTCAGTGCCACATATTGATGTGCCTTGGAGTAATAAAGACAAACAGCCACTGGCTGTGCTCAGTTACACGTCTCAGAGTACACCTTGGTGAAAGCCTGTATTTTGGCTATGTAATGCAACAATTGCAGCTCTTACTGTTACCAGAGCTCCAAATAAAATGGGAAAGCCTGCTACCATGCAGCACAGGAATTGCTGCCCTGCTTTGAGAAAGGCCAAAGGAAGAAGCACCCTTGGAAACAAAACTCACTTGCAGAGAAGGGGGAAAGAGGGGAAGGGACATTTCCCTATCAGCAGCCCACCCTCTATCCTTGGGGCACAAAGAGGTGCTGCCTCTAGACCATACAGACTTGTGCTGGTATCTTGCCCTACTGAACTCATCACCAGAAACGCAACAGCAGCAGTGGAGAGGAACTTTACCTGACCAGGAACAGCTGAGGAAAGCATCCCTGTGTGTTGTCCTTTACAAACTCCTGGATCTCCAGTACATTCTTTAACAATAATCCCCTGGATGCTCGGTCAATTTTTGTTAACACCATCTGCATGGATCCAGAAAGGGAGGATTCAGAGAAGAAAGTAAGATTATTTTGCTGTTAAGCTGGAACATCTGTAAGAGTCCTAGATTGTCTTACAAAGCAGTCTGAAAGCTCTGGTCATATCTAGGGGAAAAAATAGTCTAACACAGTTCACCAAAACTATGGCTTGCATAAGGAGTGCACCTTTTCAAGCTGCTCAAGCCGAGCACTGAAAAAAAATCTATTTAATAAACCACATAAAAACCCCTCTTAAATCCCATTTGTCTTCCTCAACACATTATAAACCTATTTTATTAACAATAAAGGGTTACTGCTTAGGTAGGTCAACTTGCACAAGCTCAGGTGGAGAGTACCTTTCTAGATTACCTGTACCTTATAACCAACCCAAGAATGAAGCATTACCTACCACATAAGGAATCCCAAACTCTTCCAGCATCTCTACTGCAATATGATCTGTTTTCTGGAGTCCAACTACACCATCAACTAATAGGAAAGTCCTCTTCAAGCTGCCAGAAATACAAGCAACAGTAATTGTCACCATTATTTCATGCCTGCTCTGCTGAAGAGCCAGGAAAAGTCATGCATGGAAACTAAGGGTCAGCATGGAGCAGCACCTCAATCTTTCTTGCTCTTTTGACCTATTTGAGCACTAATGAGTGACAAGGCAGAAGCTTCCAGGGAAATGATGTCAGCACTAATGGATGGAAGCAGCAACCCCTGTGCATTTTCTCCCCTCATTACATGATGCTGTACAGGGGTGTCAGTCTGGCTTTCCCTGTGCTGAGGTACAGGTAGGTCCCTTACTTGTGCCGTTCCTGCAGATAGGCCTCCACCATCTCAACAAAGTCCTGCGGGGCGCGATAGCCGTATCCTGGCATATCCACCAGAGTAAAGTACTTCCCTACTTTGAAGAAATTCATCTTCTTGGTGTGGCCCTGAAGAGAGGATTTGAGGCAAGATGAAGCACAGGGGTGGTTTCTAAAAAAGCTGCTTTAAGCAGTGTACTAGGAGGTGCTCTGCAAAATATCTCTATATCAGACTCCTGCCCCTCCCAGAATGCTTTAAACTGCCCAGTCTCCTACCCGTGTAGCAATCCTACACGGCTCTAATCATAAAATGGACTAAAAATACCTTAATGGCTCTCTAAGCTTGGCTCTTCTCAAAGGCCTTTACAGCACACCTGCTCAGCTAGTGCAGCTCCTTCATCTGCTTGAAGAGCTAGGCTGGGCTCCGCCTCTTTCTGGGCTAGAGCAAGGCCAGTGCCAGCCATGAGGATGGCTACCAGAGCTGAAACTTCCTGTCATTTCAGGCTACTCAAGAGCTTGTTCCCTCCCACCCTTCTCAGTCCTGTCCTCTGGACTGGTACCAGCTTATGACCCAAAGGGAGAGAAGTTAAAAACATGACTCACCGGAGTTTTTGACACTCTAACTTCCACTTCTGGAGCCAGTGAAAACAAGGCCCGGATTAAAGATGATTTCCCTACATTGCTTCGGCCGATGAAGCACACCTGCAGGGGGAGAGGCAGAGAAGGCGCATCTACACCTGCCCACCTCTCGCTGCAGCCAGTCCTGGTCACTTCCCAGCCACGGACATGTCAGGCTGCCGAGCTGCACAACGGGTACCAACAACAAATAAACGATTTGTTAAAAAGCAGCACTAAGTGCCGCACACATTGCGCGGCGCTCTGACAGAGCTATATAACCACTCCACCACCCCTTTATCCCCGCAGTTGAGCCCAGCCCGGGGTGGCCCGGGCGGAGGGAAGGCGCTGCCCCGGCACGGTCCCGGCCGCAGGGGCAGCGCTCGCCTGACCTCGGGCAGGGCCGGCGGTGGGGCATGGTCCATGCGCACGGCGGAGCTCACGTAGTCGATGGGGTGCCCGCGGTCGGACCTGAAGAGCGCCTCGGCGCGCTGCAGGGCGGCCAGCCCGGGCTGGAAGAGGCGGAACGGCGCCGTGTCGGTGCCGGCTGCCAGGTACCGCTCCAGCTTCTGCAGCGGGAACACGATCGCGGTGCGGCGGCTCCGCTCCAGCCGCAGTACCTGGGACAGGGCGGCCAGCGGCGGCGAGGCCCGGCCCGCAGCACCACCCGCCCGGGGCAGCAGCATCGCGGCAGCTGCAGGCGGGACCCGGCCCGCCCCGGAAGGTGGTGGGGCGGGACAGCGGGGCGGTGCCGTGGGGCGCTGCCGCAGCTGCCCCCAGCGGGCCGGCGGCTGTCAGGGCCCGGTACGGCGTGTGCGCTCGCCGTCCGCATCCACCCCCAAGAGCCGCCGGTGCTGCCCAGGCCCGGCTGTTTGTAGAATCACAGAATATGCTGAGTTGGAAGGGCACACAAGGATCATCAAGTCCAGCTCCTGGCCCTGCACAGCACCATCTCCAAATCACACCATGTGCCTGAGAGTGTTGTCCAAACACTTCCTGAACTCTGCCAGGCTCGATGCTGTGACCACTTCCTTGGGGAGCCTGTTCCAGGGCCCAGCCACTCTCGGAGGAAGAACCTGTTCCTAATATTCAACCTAAACCTCCCCAGACACAGCTTCAAGCCATCACCTCGGGTCGTGTCACTGGTCAGCACAGAGTGCGATCAGCGCCTGTGCCTCCTGTTCATGAGGAACTAGACTGCGATGAGGTCTCCCTCAGTCTTCTCCAGGCTGAACAGCCCAAATGACCTCAGCTGCCCCTCATACAGCTTCCCCCTTCTCCATCCTCATTACCCTACTTTGGACACTCTCTAACAGCTTTATACCCTCCTTATGTTGTGATCAGAGCTACACACAATATTCCAAGTGAGGCCGCCCCAGCTCAGAGCAGAGTGGGACAATCCCCTCCCCTGCCCGGCTGTGATGCCGACCTGATGCCCCAAGGACAGGGCTGGCCCTCCTGGCTGCAGGGCGCTGCTGGCCCATGTTCAACTTTCCATCAACCAGGACCTCCGGGTCCCTTTCCATGGTGCTGCTTTCCAACTCATTCCCCAGTCTGTCCATACATTCAGGGTTGCCCCATCCAAGATACAGAGTCTGGCACTTTCCCTTGCTGAACTTGATACAGTTGGCGATTGCCCAGTCCTTTAATTTATCGAGGTCTCTCTGCAGGACGTCTGCCTTTGAGCGAGTTAACAGCTCCTCCCAGTTTTGTATCATCTTTTCAGCTCTGTGTCTTCCAATGTGTGTTCTCAGGCCAAGCCCAGCCACACTGTCAAGCTGCTGAGGGCTCCATGTGCTGATGCCCTGTTTGGCCAGGGAGTAGGACAAAGCAGCCCTGTCCTATAGCACTGTCCACCTCCCAGCTGCAGCCCTCAGTTTTCCAAGTGCTCTTCTGATAAGTAAAAAAATTAAGTTGTTTCAGGGAAAAAAAAACCAAAAAACCAAACAACCAACAAAATATTTTTTCATGGACAACTATGTAGAGGTCAGTTTTATTTTGAATAAAATAAACCCAAAGCAACCATAAAACTGTTGTCACCTGTGTTCACACTATAGTAAGAAGACCCCTGAAGTTTTACTACTTAATTGATATGTATTAGAGTGCTGTTTTCCTATCAAAAATACACATAAAGCTTTTTACATTGTTCTCCTTCATGACTACAGTTCATAGGGCTGTAAAACCACAGAAATAAATGTATGTCCTTGAAACATTTCAAAGTACTGTAATTTTAACACTATCAAATGAAAGTAAACTTCATCAGTATCTTCATAAAAGTAATACGTGAAAATATCCTGATGTTCAACCTTACACCCAGGCCAGCCTGGACATCCTGTGCAACACTGCCTTTCCTTTGAGACAGAGACCCCTTTTCCTTCTGTAGTCACAGCCCTGTGTTTAAAGCCCTGTTAGTCTGGATGGTTCCATTATTACAATTAATAGATTCAAGGTCAGGAAGGACCATTAGAAGATAACAGAGGCTATATCCTACTTTCTTAGTATTGAGCTCAGTTGCAAAACTATAGGGAGAGAACTTTGATCCCTTAAGAATCCCTTAAGGGCCGCTAACAACATACATGCTTCTCAGAGATAGCTTTGAATATTTTCTAGTAAGACAAACTTCTACTGAAATCCATAAGCTGCTTCTCAAATTTATGATCAGTGAAAGTGCTTAACAGTGAAAGGTTAATAGGGTAAACCTAGGGAAAAACCCCTGTATTCTACCTCAGTCCTGTAAATTAAGTCCTCTTAAAACCTGCTTTGTTTTACAGCAAGACAGAACTCAAATGTGCATAGCTTAGGACAGATTGCAATCACTGGCTGATACATGCATACTTAGAAGAGTGCTCCCAAATAAATCTACAGATGACTTTTATTTATACAGGACAGGCCTCTCTCCTGTCACTGCCTGTGGCACAAATAGTTATAAATGCAGGGAAAAAAAGGCTAAACTTTCAAGAATTACTTCAGGAACACTTCTAATCCTTTTTAGGGGGGTACTAAAGCAGCAATTTAATTGAATTGAAATCTGTCGTGATTCTAATAACAGAAAAAAATCACTGGCCAGAGAGAGACATGTTCATAACCACACCAGCAGGTAGATTTCCTCATTTCTGTGCCAAATTGTGACACATGAAGCATAACAAGTGCTTTCAGCTACTTTTGCCTCAGAGTCCCACACAGCTCACAGCTGCGGGCAGCAGACTTGCCTGCTTCAAAGCACCCTGCAATAGTTACCCCTGCCAGGCACATGTTCTGCAGCACAGAGAAACTTATCAGCCCATTTAACACCACATCTGTAGGTGTGATGATGAGAACAGAGGTGCCCAGTACACTGGCCAGGGTCCCAGCCACTAATTAAGTCTTTTTTTAATGTGACTATATAGGTAAAAGGAACAAATTAACGTGGTATAGGACCTTTTGAGTACTTGTAATTTTAGCAGAGAGCATCCACTAATACCGTATCTAAAACCTGGAGACTGCAACTGTACATTTCAGTGGAAGGTGTTGTTTTTTCGTTGGACCAAACTGCAGTTCAGGTTCTCTGGGGCAGATCGTATGGAGATGGAAGATGGCAGGTTACTATGGATGGAGCTGGTAAATAACCAACATTTAAGCCTGTTTTGTATCTCCTCTGAAAGACTCTGCTTTTTATTGTGCATGTTATTGCCAAACATCAGGCATTTACACTGACATTGCCTATGGCTCATGTCTGTGGCAGCAGATGTCTCTTTTCAGTTGCTGGTTATGTAGTTCAAGTGTTAGGGAATTGCTACAAAAGTAATTTAGTCCACATTAAAAACTCTGACAATCATTCCTCTGAAGTTTGAAAGAGGGATCTATAACCATTGACACTGACCTAAATCCCAAACAATAGTCAAGAGCACGGAGCTGGAAGGAAGTGGCAACCCCAGTTGTCTTGTCTGGTCTGATCTTGTCTATCCCAGCATTGTGAGACAGGTCAAATCATCATTCCTTTCAGATATGTGTCAGAGAAGAGTAGCTGTGAGACCAGCTGGAGAGATGGAGTTCTGGGAGAGCAGTGAGGTGCATTGGGACAGTTGGTTTAGGTCCTGTGAACCAAAACTAGCCGAGTTCTTGAGTTTCATTTCCCTCAAGGGAAACGTGGACCAAATGTTTTCACCAGGAAGCACGCTGGAAAAGACAGGGTGAACACACCAGCCTGCCTGCTTTCTTTTGTGACATTAACAGCACTACTGACTGTGTCTGAATCTGTGCTTCCCCTTAAAGTACATCTTATCTTTTTTTCACTTGGAAGGTGGTTTAGGAACTAGAGCTACTAGGATATGGAATTTTAAAGGCCAAATTATTTGTATAAAATGCTAAGAAGCTCTGCATTTTCCTCTATGCAAATTATGCAATTGGGGGCAGGGTGAAGTGTCTCTAGTCCCAAGAAGGAAATCAAGGCCACATATGTCTCAAGGGCTGGATATTCTGAGACTTTAACAAAAAATAGTTAAACAATTAAAATACTCATTATACACATTAGTGGAAAATGCTTTCTTAAAGGTTCTTTAGTAAAGAAATCAAAGAGAGTCATTATTATTCATGTGGCAGCTAACACTGCTAGCCACAGCTGAAGAGTCATTTCCACCGGTTTTACAGAACTGAAATTCTCTTTTCAATATCTGTGTTAAATTTGTGGGGCTTTTTTTTCTCCTGGACCCAAACTTATAAAATCAGTATTGGAGAAAACCCAATTAATATCTCTGGAAGGGCTTGTGGTGTTGTGAGGGTCCCCAGGATGAGGTGAGAGATGAGAATTTGACTCCAAGTTCTCAGAAGGCTGATATATTATTATATTATATTATATTATATTATATTATATTATATTATATTATATTATATTATATTATATTATATTATATTATATTATATTATATTATATTATATTATATTATATTATGTACTAAAACTATACTAAAGAAAGAGAGACATCAGAAGGCTAGACAAGAATGATAATAAAAACCTGTGACAGACTCAGAGAGAACAACACAGCTGGCTGTGATTGGTCATTAAGAAAACACAATTCACATGGAACCAATGAAAGACTCACCTACCACATTCCAAAGCAGCAAAACACAAAGAGAAGCAATCAGAAAATTATTATTTACATTTTTCTCTGAGGCTTCTCAACTTCCCAGGAGAAGAAATCCTGGCAAAGGGATTTTTCAGAAAATATCACAGTGACACTGAAAGTTAAATGTTTTGGGGTTTTTGACTGTTAGGTGAAAAGAAAAAGAACTTTTCAAGGTTAATGCTGTTGCTTACTTTGACCAGGAGATGGAGAAGAAAGCACAGCTATAACATGCGTCTGACAAAAACCCTAGTAGCAGCAGGTGCAGCAGCAGCAACATGAAGCCAATCTTTGCAAAACTCTGCTTTCTCGGGGCCTGAATCATTAATGAGTGCTAGGAGCTTGCTCTGAAATGTCCAGGATGGCAGCTAAAACTAGAATTTGTTATGGGGGGTGCAGGGGGAGGCTGAGTCACTCTCGTGGAGGTACGTCCAGAGCCAGAAACAACATAAAGGAAACAGGATGTCATGGTGACTATGAGCTATGAATTCAACTAAAACAGGGTCTCAGAAGCCTGAAACCGAAACAACCTAACAGTGAAGGACACTTGAAAGGAGCTCCAGGGCTGTGCTGGAGGTGGTTGGAGAACCAGCAGGTCCAGCAGCACAGCTGATTGGATCCACTGCCTGGGACACAGCAGTGGTCTTCTTGAAACAATACTGCCATGCTGTCTGGCTCCAGTTTGAGAGTTTGGGCTTTGAAAACCAAAAACCTCCCAGCAGTCCTCCCTCTGCTAAATCACCCACGGACAACCTTTCCACTGTCCACAGTCATGCAGTAAGTTTCTGTGTTGTGGACAGACTGTAATCCAGAGACTCAAGTCCCAAAAGGCTAATTAAAGAAATACCAACATGATTTTCCAGCTATCACTTTGAATATCAGATATGAGGCAGAATCTTTATCAAAAAGCCCCAGACCCAAAATCATTAAGCCTTTCCCCAAAATAACCAGACTAGGTTGCATCCCATACTGAAAGGAATTCTCCCCATTTATCAGGAGTTTTCCTGCCTTAGTTTCTAAAATGACCCTAACATTCTCCAGGTGCCTGAGTCTGTTGCTCCCAATTAAACCCCCAGTGATTAGGACCCTAAAATCTTCTGATTTTCATGGCTTGGACCATTATTTCATGCTGCCTCTGCCAGGCAGTTTTGAACTACCTTACCCACAGACTGTATGGTTGAAACTATGGTATGTCTCACATCACAGGGATCTACATGTGATCTTTGCATCTTGGACCTGCCTTGAATAATGAGTAATGGTTGTTGCACTTCACTGCTAAACCACATGATGCTGGGGCAGAACCTGTGTTGAGGAATTTTTTTCAAGAGATTTTGCTTTTACTATGTTGAACATACTTAAAGTGGTTAACTAAAAATATCCTTCCCCTAATTCAATGATAAAATTCTTATGTGAGTGTTGAAAATTTTATGTTATTTGAAATAGGTGTTTGCTTGAAATACACAGTGTTGTTAGGCTGGAAACTGAGCTTTATCTGAACTATACAAGTATGTTATGTAAATCAAAGATGAATTGTAGTGAAATGTGGAGATAATAATCTGAATATTCAAGATAGTTATGACTGGTAAACCTAGGAGCTTAAATATTACTTTAATATTAATAGCAAGAGTGGCCAGCCCATAGATTGAGTCCTGGTGTGTGTCCAGAGCAGGGCAGCAAAGCTGGTGAAGGCTCTGGAGAGTAAGTTCTGTGAGGCTGAGGAAGCTGGGGTTGTTTAGCCTGGAGAAGAAAACACTTGGGGGTGACCTTATCACTCTCTTTAAGTATGTGAAAGGAGGTTGTAGCCAGGTGGGGATTGGCCTCTTCTCCCAGGCAACAAGCCACAGGACAAGAGGACATAGTCTCAAGCTGTGCCAAGGGACATCACAAAGGATTTCTTCACAGAAAGGGTGATTAGACATTGAATTGGACTGTCTAGGGAGGTGGTGGACTTACTGTCCCTGGACGTGTTGAAGAAACCACTGGACATGGCAGTCAGTGCCATGGTGTAGCTGACACGGTGGTGATCAGTCACAGGTTGGACTCGATGATATTGGGGGTCTTTTCCAACCTAATTGGTTCCATGATTCTGTACTATGAACTGTAACAGCCATATTACAACAAGGACTATGAGGCTGACCCAAATCCTGACACTGACACTGATGTAGGAGGATGTGAAGATGATCATGTAGCAACCACTTGGTAATGGAACAGAGAGCCAGTAAAGAGTGAGAAGATCCTAGACCCTAATGTGGCTATGGGTCTAGACTGTCATGTGAGGGATAGGGAATCAAATTGTAAGGGTATAATTGCTCAGGAGTGTCTTTGTTCCTGGACCCTCTTTTGAGGTCCCTAGCTTGAGCTGCCAGATGTCATAATTGATCTGTGCCAATAATCCTGCCAAATGTAGATGAGAGCCTTGTGTTAAAAATTTTGTTAACCGCAAGATCCAAGCGAAACATGAAAAATCACACTGGTCAGGCTTTGTGCAAGTTCTGCTGTAGACTTTGTCATCCCACAGTAACACTGGGGACAGTGGGCTTGAAGGCCACTGGGAAGAGAGCAAATACAAATACCACTTCCTCTCTGCTCATCAATTCCCATCAGAGAAAGGCTCATGCTAGGAAGAAGAACCAGCTCTTTGTAGCTGCACTGTGGGGCTCTCAGGAGCAGAGGAAGAACAGTGGCTCTGGCTTCAGGATCACTGGCAGGAATGTTGGGGAGCTCACATCAAGCTGGGCAGTGCAAGAAAGCCTTCTCATCCACAAAAGCAAGACCTACTTTGAAAGTTGTCAGGAAGAGCATTTGCACCATTGTCCTTCTCACTATCGCTGCAGTCACAGGAACTACAGGTATTGATGGTACTTTGGCACCATCTCTCTGTTAAGGGCAGGGGAGGAAAAGGCAGGGTATCAGAATGATATGTACTCAACTCTGCTTTGGGAAAGAAAAGCCTGGTTGAAGGGATCTTTACAAATTGCTGAAGGGACTTTTTGATGGAAAAACCAATAATCTGGAAATCAAAACATTTCTAGCTGCAAATAGATTTTTTCAGTTGTCAACCAATAAATAATGTGCTGAACTTGGGCTTTTCAATTCTTTGTTGAAAACTGATAATGATTTTCTTGGATTATAATATTTTTCATTATAATTGACAAATTTATTACAAACATAATTGATGTGAGGTTTTATGATCAGTATGATCACCCTGTCAAGCTCTACTCTTAGGTATTAGTGACTTGTGCTGACAAGTGAGATATCATGAGATTTTATGACACAAGGCTCAGAATGAAAGTTTCAGTAAGACTTGGAAGAACAAATTCCAAAAATATGGGATCTGAGAATGCAGCTATAATCCTTTTCCCTCCATGATCTACGTTAATTAATCAAAATCCTGGTTCTTTTTCTCGTTTGCTTTTGTTAGCACAGGTGGAACAGGTCACAAAGTGATCTTGAGTCTCTTGAGGATCTCTGCATCTAGCAGCAAACATGAATGGGTTTTCTCTCCAGGGGAATGCCCTGGACACCTCAACTATTTAATCTGTCATCACTATAATCAAGGAAATTGGTTACTAGAAGCTTTGGAGCATCAGGGCAGAAATTGTCATCTGTGCTTGACTACATTAAAAGGACAGCCTATGTCCAGAACAAAAGTGGGGTGGATGTTTTCACACTTTGATTCTGCTGTACAGGGCAGTGATGTTGAGGGAAAAGGAAACCTGAGAGATTTTCTCCTCATACACAGCTTTCAGACTGTCACTAAAACCATTACTCAGCCAAAGAAAAGAGCAACTCATTTTCCACCACTGACACACAGAACTGAGAGATCAGTGGTTTACTGTCCCAAAGTTTAATGGCCACCAGCTAAAAGAGGAAATGAGTGAAGTGATAAAGAGAGGTTTGTTTGGACTACAGCTATGGGTATTATTCCTATAAACCCAATAACTGCGAAGTTTCATTCACAAACATTGTGAAATCTAGGAATTGCTTGCTTTTAACTTCAGCAGAAGCCAGAGGACACAAAAGTCCCATTCCCTCAGCTACTCTTCACACTGGATTACAACCTGCACCTCAGACTCTTTTTTTCTCTCAGTCTCACAAGTGCCTCACAAAAGAGGCTGCCTTTGTACATGTAGGCAACACTAATGCACATATAAGAAAACCCTGAGACATGAGGCAAAATCCTTCCCTCCCCCACAAAGCTCCACCAGTGTTATGTGCACCGGTGTAATGCCTGAAAGGTGTAGATAAGGCCAAATCCCACTGTATGGGATTTCATATGAATGCAGAAGTAAAAGTTGTTTATTTTGTTGGCAGCAACGGTTAGAGAGAAAAGCCACTGTCGTGTGGCCAGATGCAACAGTCATATTCCTGTATTTTAGGTCCTGTGAGCAACCCACTGGAGGATTTGCTCACACAAGCACAGCCTTTGGATGCGGAACCGCTGAAGACAATGGGCAGGAGTAGGGTCCTCCTCCAGTATCCAGTCTTATCCACTAAGATGATCCTCAGTGGGAAATTTGTATTGCAGGGGTTGGCCATGACAGGCCATTGGCTCCATAATCCACAGCTGTAGGAAGAGATGACAGACAACGTACAGATGAGCACAGCCATGGCCTCACGCTTGTTTGTAGCACTGCAGACATTTCCCTGTGAAGTCCAGACCACAACTCCTGGGCTCCCTCTCACACATTCTCTTTTTTTTTCTCCTCAGGAAACAACTCCTCAGTGTTAGTGATGACTGTAGGTAACAGCTCAGTTCTCACCTGCTTTCTCAAAGGAAATATAACTATGCTAACATGGACAATAACCCCCAAGGCTGGAGGCCTGTGCACCTTGGTATACAGGGTTGATACGAACGAGACACACAGAACAACCTGTAGTGACAACATAAACTGGATCTTCAGAGCAGGTCTGCCTCCTGCCCTTGGGATATGGCAAGTGGGGCTAGCCCAGGAGGGAAATTACAGCTGTGAAGCGGCAACAACAGAAGGGAATTTCCACACAAGGTACCACCTGACCGTGCTGGGTAAGGAATGTGCAAAAGGGAGCTTTTTAAAAATTAGACTAATGAGGGTAAGGTTAGATTAGATATTAGGAAGCTATTTGGTATTGTGAGGATAGTGCCACTGGAACACTGATTGTCCAGAGAAGCTGTCGACATCCCAGTGTTAAAGACCAGTGAGACTTGAAGCAACCCAGTCTTGTGGAAGGTGTCCCTTTGCATGGCAAGGTGGTTGGAACTAGAGCATCTTTAGAGCATCTTTAAAGTTCCTTCCAACCTAAGCCATTCTGTGATTCTGTGATTCTTGCTGGGACAAACTCATGCATTTCATTGGGAGTATCTCTGTGTCTCCTTTCTCCTTGTTTCCCATAACTCTTCTCCCTTCTGCTGCTCCCTTTTTCCACTGTCTAGTTAGAAGTGACAGGTGTGAAGCAATTTCCCATGTACACACAGAGGATATGAATGGCTGTGATGAGGCTCAACTGGATGCAGGAGAGTTGGGCAAAAGGGAAAAAGAGAGCTCTTCTTTGTCTCGTGTGTTTTGGGCCCATGTTGTGGGATGGGATGGGATGGGATGGGATGGGATGGGAGGGGATGACAGCCCCAGCCTTATTCTCCTCTTTTCACTGGGTTCAGTTTGGGTTCATTTTGGGCAGAGGACAAGAACAGCCCATCCCAGCTGTTCCAAACTAACTCCATGCATGTCCCCTTGCTGGTGCTTTGCAGCCCCCCCGAGGCTGAGCCTGTCCTGTGATGAGCAGGGCAGCCCTGTGTGTGAGGCAGCAGCAGGGAAGCCACCGGCTCAGCTCTCCTGGGTCCCAGAGGGCAGCTCCACTGCAGAGGAGAAGTGCCACAACAACGGGACAGTGACTGTTCTCAGCAAGTTCACAGCGTGTAGCACCAATGTCACCAATGTGACCACCTGCATGGTGTCCCACCCAGCTGGGAACTGGAGCCAGTCCATATCCTGCTGTCCCTCAGGTGAGCTTCCCTTTGTTCTTTCAGTGTTCAGAGTCCTGTTCAGCCCTCTGTTCATGTACCAAGCAAACATGAGTGGCACTGGCAGGATTGCAGCAGGAAATGTGGCAGCTGAGTTTCCAGTAAGAAATTTGCTGGGAGGGGGAAGGATAAACACAGGTAGTGTCAGAACTGTAAAACCCTTTGTGAAGTTTTAGGAAAGATGGATGCAGTGGATTTGTCATCCGCCTCCAGGGATGAATGGAAAGGTGGGATTAATTCAGAAGGTCATGACACACAAATGTTTCAATGGTATGATCATCCAGATCTATGTATTGTAATCCATTGGTGCCATTACACGTTGCTAATTGTTTGGTTACACATGGGTTGTGACAGAAAGACTGAAAGCCAGTTTACAGTTCTCAAAGCTGGCTGGCAGGTGAAGGCTTTAGAGGCTGAAGCTTAAGATGTGGCTGGGAAGTTGTGTGCAGCCATAGGTAATTGACTGAAATATTCATCTGGAAGAGAATGAGAGCTGA
Source organism: Agelaius tricolor (assembly GCF_023055355.1). Lineage (NCBI taxonomy): Eukaryota > Metazoa > Chordata > Aves > Passeriformes > Icteridae > Agelaius > Agelaius tricolor. Next base: position 27,336,706 of record NW_027269269.1, read on the forward strand.
GATTTGCTGGGATGCACATGCAAAGCCTGCAGTAGTGCTGTGGGTAGGAATGGCCATACAGTGAAAGACAAGCTTCCTCCATCGAGGACTTGGGGGATGTTGTTTCTTCCCAGTTGTGTGTCTGGCACTGTATTCGAGCTGTCTTAGGTCATCCTCTGAAGTACAGCACACAGAGAGTACTGTCCAGGAGATGCCATCCTGACAGAGGCAGAAGGGAAACAGTGTCTGTGAGATGTACCTAAAAGAGCATCTGTTTCTCCTTAGAGAAGATTGGATTCTTTCTTCCCTGTGTCATCAGCCTTATCGGCCTTATGAGTCTCCTGTTCTTGCTGGCTGCTTTTGAGCTCTACATCTTCTTTAATAGGTATGTATGGGACACAATACACATAAACCCCTTTGGCCAGTCCAGAGGAGCTTAGAAGGACTTCTGGTACTAATTAATGGCATGCATAGTCAGCTCAGTCTGTCCCAAACCCATCAGTCCTGCACACGTTCATGGAGTTTTGCCCGAGGACTGGAACAGCTCAGCTGAGGCAGACAGGGAGGGAGAGAAGTCCACACCTGGCTCTTCCTGCTGCCATAAATCATTCAGAAGAAAAAATACAAAGGGAATGGTTAGGGGTTTTCCACCTGATGGAGGGATCTGAATAAACATTGCCAGGCTATGAAGATTAAAGAAGCAGCAAAATACCCATCTGAGCTCAGAGCCAGTCTTTTGGCCTCTTTTTTGCTAGGCAAAGAAAGCCAGGGAAGGCAGGGAAGGCAGTATAGAAGGGCAGGAAGTATTGAGAGAGAGAGCTGAACAGGTCTGCTGCTGTTGTAACTACTGGGGATTTCTGGCAGCTTGGCTGATTAGTCTGTCTAAGCTGGCCTCTGGCACAAGGTGCAGTTGCTGCCCCGAATTCCTCTGCAAACACCACAGAGGCAGAACTAACTGCTGTCTTTGAGTCACACTTTAGCTTCACTCTGTGCCAGGGCTCTTGGCATCTCTCCTTTGGGTGCTGGCTGGAGCATGGCCAGCTCTGGTCATGCTCATGTGAGACCACAGACATGAAGCCTTATGGTATTGGGTTTCTCTAACAAATAAAAGGGAGGAATTCTGTTTTTACACTCCTAGAAACCAAAACTGCATTCTAAGAACAGCCTTGTCCTCACATTTACGGTGTTGGTGTCTTGTTTCCTAGGAAAATGTCAAACTGGTGCAAACCAAGGCAGCTCCCACCTGCAGAGGTGTCTGGGCTTGAGCAAAGATGAAAGAAAGTGCTGTTATGTGTCAGTGATGTGGTCTGCAGCAAAAACTCAGCAAGAACCAGAGCTCTCAGAAGAAGGAAGCGAACATTTACAGTGTAGCCAGTGTAATTGTGCAGAAGCACAGCTTGCAAGCTGGATCCTCCCCAACCCTGTCAGCTCTGTCTTCCATCCTCTCTCTAGTGCAACTACAGGTGCTGTTACCATGCATGCAAGTATCAATCTTTCTGTATAAGGTCAAATCTAACATATATGCAATAGGGAATTAACTCATGTTGTATTAAATTAAGTCATTCAATTTCAGGTACCTTGTATTCTAGTATTTAAGCAGCATGTCTTCTAGAAAAAAAAATCAAGAAAAAATGTTTGTGTCTAGTAATTGAGCAGCAGCTTTCCCAGGAGGACCCAGGAGGATCCCACACAGGACTGAAGATAAATTTGAACAAGTCTCATTTTTGCAATAAAAATTTTGAAGTATTTCACCACCAGCTGCAAAAACAAAACAAAACAACAACAAAAAAAAACAAAACAAAACAAAAAAAAAGAATCTTTTTGAGCTTGAGCAGTTATTTCTGTGCTACATGAAGCACAGAAATTATTCCAATCCTGAGATCTAAGGCTCACTCTAATTTATCCCTTTGCATAATCCAGAGAGCTGCAGCCCACAGAACACAGGTCTTGAATGTTAATATATTTAAACACATTGTACAGGTCCTGTCACAAAGGAACCCTTGAGTTGAATTGTTCATCTGATGACATACTGCCATTTCTAAGCCTCTGAACCATGGAAGAATACTTGTCTAAGACTGAGTTAGTTTTCATGACAAGTGCAAGGAGTAGGAGAGGGCAGAGACCAGAGAAGTCAAAGCTGGAACACAACCTAGATCTTTGTTGTTCCTTCACTGCTTCTACCCAGGCCTGACCCCATCTCTCAAGCTTTGTGAGCCTCATTTCACATCTGAATCAGCTACTGAAGGAGTCAGGGCCAAACCCCTCATCTAAACATCGAAGATCAAAAAATCCTGCTTTTCAGCCTCAGCACAGTAACCTATGCAACAGTTATCCAGCTTTATACCTCAGAGGAAATGCTGTATCACTGCACTCCCTCTCCTGTGCAGGTTTTCTACCACTGCCCTGCCGCCTCTCACCCTTTCCTGGTGCAGCCAATACACTGCTGTAATCCCTGCCTGAGGAGGTTTTTACGGGACACCAGCAGGATGCAGACAATGATTCTGCTGGCTCAGCACCATGAAACTGCTCCTTCACATTTACAGACCCAGCTCCTTTCTGTCCATCTTTTAACACATGGAGCTGTTTGGTCACAGCAGAGTCTGCATTCTGCAGAGCTGACACACAATGTGAATGCACCCAGAGCTAAGAGCTAGAAGAATAAACAATTCAGAAGCTAAAAAAAAAATACTGCTAATTCTTTATGGTAACCTAACTACCTGGAGGCCAGCTAGCAGAAAACAACAGGGACTTTAGCTGGTACTTGTAGCTGTCCTGATGTCTGAATTCTCATCAGCTGCCTGCCTGCAATTCGTGCTCAGCTACATCTCCTCTGTGCAGGAGCTGAGCAGCTCTGAGCACCTGCCCCTGCAAACCTTGGTGCTCAGAGCTTCTCTGCTGGCAGGCTCACTCTGAGGCTGGACCGTCCGCAGAGTCGCAGCTCTGCTTGGCTCTCACAGGCTGTGTTAGAGACAAAGGGACCACACAGAGAGGATCAGCTCCCTTCCCTCTCTTCACAGGCTCCAGGGCAGGTCACAGTTTCAGAGATACCAACAAAAGATGTGACCTAGGTCAGCCACAGACACCAGTGTCCGTGGTATTCAGGACATGTTCTTTGTGAGCTCCACTTACGGGGTTTCTTTACTTTTTCTCCAGACTGGCCAGGTCTCCAGCCCGTAGGAAAAATAGCTCATAGTTTTTGTTACAGTTTCCATTCAAATAGGTCAGGGTCTCTCTTTCCTCCATGAGGGTAAAAGAGATCAGATTCACATACCAGAGTCCACAGGGTTCTGTAACAAGCCTTACCCTTACTCCTTGTTCTATTTACTCTCAAAGCCATCCCAAATCCTTCTGCAGGAGGGAGCATACAACAACCTGAGCATTCTGGAGTCAGAGTTTCAGCACAGGCTCCAGGGCAACTCCCAGAGCAGACTAGAGCATCTCTCCTTCCTCTTGCTGCCTTTCTTGCTGGTGTGTTCAGTACATGATGATGACAAATTTGGTTGGATGACAAATTTGGTGCTAGATTGAGTTTGTAGCCATGACTGCTGTTCAGCTGTTAATCAGCATGCAGCACACCCTAGGAGACATTTGGCATTATGGCATTTGTCTTCCCAAGCCACTGTTATGCCTGATGGATCCCTGCCTTACTGGAGAGGGCTCAACAGCTGCCTGTTGATAGAAGGTAGTGAATGAATTCTTTGTTTTGCTTTTCTACACATGCAATGTTGTTTTAATATTAAACTGTCTTCTTCTCAACCCACAAATTTTCTTATTTTTACCCTTCCAATTCTCTGTTCAATCCCACCTGCGGAAGTAGTTAATAAGCAAGTAGCTGTCAGGGGGCTTAGTTGCTGGCCAGGGTTAAATCACAACAGCAGAAAAAAAATGCATGCATTTTTTGTGGTACTTGTCTTTTGTTGTTTTTGTTGTTGTTTTCACATATACCAGTATTAAACTATTATCTTCCTCAAAAAAAGCCAACACAGAATAAAATGTAAAAAAAAAGAACCCAAAACAAAAAACTATCCAAAACCCCCTAATAACAACTAAAGGAAATATGTTCTAACAAATTCAGGTTGTTGGCAAGAGTGATGCCCCTTGCTATTTCATCCATGACCAAGTGGATTGACCTGTTTGGGAGCAAGGACCTGTCAGAGCTGGAGGTCAGGGAAATGCACACCAATTGCTTCTTAGCATTGTGGTCCCCACTGCTGTTGGACACTTGCATCAGAACCAGGCTGCTAATCAGCAGCTCAGTGGAAAAGTAAAAGAAGAATATTCACTGCAGGAGCTACAGTATAATGATATTGGCCTGCATTCTCCAAGAATTGGAAGTCTTCCAGAAGGACAGGGCCAGTCAGGGGGTTGACTTCAGATTTCCTTGTCACAAGGTCACACTGCAAACTCACAGAAGAGAAAGTGTCACAATGACCTTTCTTCATCTGCTCTTGGAAGAAATGGGAAAAAGAAATGAATGTCATAGGGGTTTGTTTTTGGGGCAACAAGTGGCAGGAAGCAGCTTAGGAAAATGTTCATCTTTTGTTAGGAAAACAAGAAGCCCCAAATCTAGAGGTTTCCAGCTACATATCCATGCATGCCAGTTGCTCTTATGTGACTTTTTGGCCTGATGTAAACTGATGATTTCTCTGTGTTCGGGCACTCATAATGAGAATTTCCTCAAAAAAAAAAAAAAAAAGGTAGGCAAAAGATTCATATTAAGAAAATCTCATAACTGAAACTGCTCAGAGCAATGTGCATCAAACTGTGCTTTTTACTGACATGTAAAGTTGAGGACAGGAAGTTGTTCTGGAGCAGACTGCAGATCGAAGTGGCTGTTTGGGGCCTCTGCCCAGTGAGACACAGGCTGAGTTACATGCCTTCAACAAGGCATACCAGATTTGGGTATCATCCAGAAAAACAAAAGCATTTTCTGGGGAAAACAAGGTGCACATTTTAAGTGAGAGAAATTGTGCACTCCAGGAAATTAACTGAGTTTACTTCTGTGAGGGCTTTTTGATGTTTCATGCATGCCACTGCAGCATTCTCACTAGTGATAACATGGGCTTTAGCAGTGACTGTGTAACCAAGGTAGTGACTGGACCTGCTCTGGGCAGCAGGGAGAGCAGGCAATGTTGCATGCGTTCTTCTAAAGACTTTTGGAATTATCTTCTACAGCCTTCCTATGGACAAGCTGGAAAAGTAAGGGCAAATAAGTGCACAGTGACATTGATGTACAACGGCAGAGCTGGAAATACCCTTATGATTAATGTTGAATTTATAAATGCCTCAATTTGCTTCAACTAAAAATGCCTTAGAATTAAGTATTCAGATTCAACATTTAGAAAGACCTTTGAATCTTCCCTGAAGTCACCCAAAAATAAAAGAATTCACAAAAAACCCCCACAAAAAACCCCAAAACCCCACAGTTAATCAAGTGCTGTTTTGGCTTAGTTTAAACTCTCTGTCTGCCCTTAAAGATAAGTGTTGTTATTTGCCTGATTCATAAGATAGAGATTAAAGAATAGAGAGCATATTTTAGAACCATTACCTTGGTTTTACATGTAACAAACACATGAAAAAGAACATTGGCAAGTCTATCTAGTCTCATGCACCAAGATATGAATAACCAGATTAAAAAATATCTGGAGGCTAATCAATAAATGTATTCCCATGCAAATGTAAGAAAAATAGAATTTTCAGTCCACTTTTGAAGCAGAGAAAAGTTTCGAGGTGAAAAGAATATAATTTCTTGCCCACGTTCACCCAGCTGCTTAATTGTTCTGTATGTCAACTCATGATGCAGCAACAAAATATTGTACTCATGTAGCATTTGGCATTATGCTGGTGAATGTAGTCCTGAGTGAATTACTTTCTATGGTACAGTCATTCCTAATAATGCTCTGATGAAGTGTACAGCCTGAGACTTGAGACAAATGAAATAGCCATGTAAATATAGAATCTTGGAGTTTATTTTAATTGGATCTTTGCTTTTGTTTCTTCTTCAAACCTAGCCTTTACCTCACCCTTATTTGCAGAAATAAAAGAAACATATTGTAGTAGCCCTGGTGAGTGAGTTTCTGTAGGAAAACAAATATAGCACAATGGAAGGTACTCAACTGACTTGAATCAGTTGAGCTTTGCACACACTGTCAGGACACACCTCATTAACAAGTGTACTTGTACTGAATATTTCATTCAACTTTGAGCCCAAGCAACTTCGTACAGCCAGGAGCCATCACTAGTCTGGGTCAAAATTTCCAAGCGCTGCAGAGAAGTTGCTCTGGTCCCCTTCCCTGCTAGGGCCTGTCATGCTGAGATTGCAGCAGTAACATCATCACTGCAGATGGGGGTATCCAGCCAGAGCATGAGAGAAAAGAAACAGTGGCATCTCTTTTAAAAGCTCCTTTCTACAAACCCAGCTACAAGTTTTGCTTCTCTTGATGACAGCAAGGCTCAGCATCACACCCTGGATACCACAAGACCACAAACAGACTTTGGAGCTTTGCCCATTTGCAGATAATCCATTCTTGAACTCTCTTGGGGGAGGAAAGGGAGCGCACCTCAGACCAGGAGAAGACACTACTCCAAGTTCCAGCACGGTGTCAGTGTCAAGCAAGTGAAAAGCTATCACCAGATCTTCTAATAAAGCTGTTTCCCCTGCAGTTTCTTTTCTCCTACAGAAACCATTTGCCTCAGCTGCAGGTAATTCCAGTGAAGGCCCAGCCACAGATGGTCAAAATAACAAAGTCCCTTGTTAATTCTTTCTGCATAGTCTTTCCCTGTGGTTTGTGTACACTGCCACATTCTGACTAATTACTGACTGTAAAATAATGCACATATGCTATGCAATGTTTGGGCCTTTTCTTACTGCTTCTAACTGCCTAATTTTCAAATCTTTAATAATGTGCATTTAACATATAACTTTCTTTGCTATTTTTTTCCTATCATCATCTTGATGTAGTATGTAGTATGTTCACACTAAAGGTGCAAAGTGAACAAAGAGTAGGTGGAGCTTCTTGTGAGAAAACAAGCCATTGCTTCTAACTTTCCATTACCAAAAGAGAGATCAGTAAGTTTCAAATCTTACTCTGCCATACATGCTTATTTGCAAGAGAGAAAATCTGTGACCACAGGTTCTTTTAAGTTTTACTGAATGTATCTGTCCATCAGACGATTATGAAAAATCCACCCCCATATTTTCAGTGTGTCAGCTCTCCAGAGAGCTCTGTTCTATTTATCCTAAGTTAGCAATACCTTGCTGGGTAAGCACCTCCTAATCTTCAGCATGTTTACTCTCACAATAGCACTTCTAATATGCATAGGATTATAGTTAGAAAACTACATGCAATTACCTGCTCAATAGAAAACAGGAAGTCTGAAATCTGGAACAAGGCTGAACTTAGTTTAGGCTACAGAGTGTGGCATCTTGATCCATGGACCCTTTTCTTTCATGCAGTGGGCCTAATGGAAGTCATAGCAGTGGCTTCAGAACCTTTATCTTTGTGATATGTGTCACTTTGAAAAGGGATTAGATTAAAAAAGAGAGGCTAAAAGCTTTATTCCAGAAAAGAATGCCCTGAAACATGAGTAGGAGAAAAATCCTTTTAGTCTGGTGAAATTATACCATGTTTTTTTCACAAGTAGGCTTTAGGCAAGCCTATGCAGAATCATGAGTGAGTGCTTGTAGATAGGATGGGAACAATCAACTCTCAAGAGTGTGCAACAGTTCCCATTATAAAAGTCTCGGTTTATAATATTATCAAATATTATGAGTTTGGGCTGGTGGTAAATATCTGCCTCAGCCTGATATTTTTTCGCTTACTTTTTCATTTAGATTAACATTTTTCTCATACTAGAAAGTGTTGATAATATTTTATCTGAAAACCTGAAGCAGTGGCATGTCTGAGATTTGGTGGTAAATGTTTTGTAGTCTTTGCCTTTCTCTTAGTGCTGAGTCCTCATAAAGGCCTGGCCAGAATTAATCAGGGGATAAAGACTTCATAACTGTACAATTCATATATGCAGTGTACTGTTCACTGAATCTTTCTTCCCAGAGAAGACAGTCCTGTATGTTCCTTTCTTCCCAAAGGAACATCCAGAGAATGAAAGAAAAGGTATAGTCCAGTGCTGCTATAATATTTTATACTCAGATATATGAGTGTAGACCTAGATCCTAGGAGTCTTGGGAAAAGCAATTATATAATTTTGAAACAGAAAGATTACTAAAGACAGGAAGATATCTGTATAAATTGAAACTCAAGCCAATCCTAAGAATTTAAGTAGGAGCAAAATAAAAACAAAGGGCTAGGCCTGCCATTTCCAAAAAGGGAAATGGAGCAAGAGTGACACAGCCCTAGGTGAGTAACAGGGCAGAAAACAAGACTCATTGCATTTCCCAAGCCAGGGGGATTTAGGATTTCTAGATTTGTCATGAGCCTTTAGGGTTCAGAGGAGGAGTCCCATAGGTGTATGAAGAAACCTATAACCATGACCATCAAACCAAATCCCAAGTAGTTATGAAGAGCAGGAAGGAAACTGAGGAAGAGTGACAAACAAGTGTCACTCTTGTCACACCATTTAGTCCATATGCCCCATGCAGAATGAGCTTGCTTTAGGAACTTGCTCATAGATTTTTTTCCTTGTAGATCACATAAGCCTGAAAGAGAAGTCTGTGTGCCAGAAAGATGAAAAAGATGAAGAGCTGTGAAAAAACAAAGTTTAACTTTACCTGCCCTGTGTGGGTCAGTAGCTGTCCTGAAAGCCTGTGGCACTGAGATCCTTGGCTTCCACTTAACAGAGGTATTCCACGTAGAGACACATTTCTCAAAAAATGGGTGAAAACCAGCAGAGCCAGTGGTTGAAACAGAAGTCATGAGCCAGCCTTTCTTTCTGCTTTTTGCCTCTAGCTGTGTCAACACCATGACCAGTGGCAACTACTTCCAGCTTGCCCCTTCTAGCCATTGATGAGAAGGAGCACTGCACAGTTTCATTACTGGAATTACATGTGTCCAAAGTCCATGTGACTTCATTTCATTAAGTATTTTGTATCTCACTCATTCTCTGGGAGGCCTCAAATCTGCCAGTGAATGTGCACCTCCAGAAGGGAGACATTGCAAGGATGCTTTTTCTACAGAAAAATTCTATGGTTGTTCTTGCTTCTGGGATATAAATAACTCAAATTGTTCTTTGGAAACACGCAGATGCTGTGGATAGGTTTATTTCATTTTATTTTGTCCTGTATCACTGAGCCACATGAAGTTGCAACCAGCGTTGGGAATTTTCACAGAAGCCATAATATGTCTGCATTGCATAAAAACCTCTTTGTTTTGTTTTGTTTTTTTTTTTTTTTTTTTTTTTGCATGCCTTGACACACCAAGCTCTTTTCTTATGACCAGAAGAATGACCACATCAATGACTAGATACAGCAAGAGACAGAGATAAACCTGTTGTGGTCTGATTTTGGAGGTTTTGACATTCCCTCTGCCCCAGACATTTCTTTTGCTTTTTCCCCTCGCAGCCACTCTGTCATCAGCAGTACATCTGAAGAACACAGGCAATAGTAAGATTTCCACCTAATACAATTGGTAGGTTGACTGTTAGCTAAAAGAAGCTTCTGCACAGACCCATCTGTGTTTTATAAGGTATTTGAGAAATTATAAACATACTAAGAGGCACCACCTAGGCATGCAGGCTTACCTGTGCCTGTGTTGGCACTAGAGTTTCTAAGCAATGTAAACTGTTTTTAAAAAGTGGCTTTTTGAAAGTCTCTTGAAAAAAAGACAGTGTGGTGTGTAAATCAGACATCAGAGCGAAGAGAACATTTTCCTTTTGCACTGAGAAGCAGCACAGTTAGTACTTCACAAAACTAGATTGGGGTTGCTATTAGTTCTTTGTGGTAATGCAACTGCGTGACTGAAAGCCACAAAGAATCCTGTAGCAGAAAGCTACACTGCCCTGAATATATTTCTAAATTAACATGAAGATCAAGTCTGCAGTGAAAGTGGTCTTGCTGCAGCAAAAAGATGCTTGAGTATTATAAATGGGAGTGCTGACTATGTCTCTAAGCAACTAACTCTCTACCATTGAGATGTCATGTGATTGTTTTAGTATTTTAGAGATGGGGAGCAAAGAACACAAACCTAAGATATTCTGTCAGGTGTGCCAAAAACTGCCAGAAATGGCAGGAGCAAATTACAATAATAGAGGGTTCTTTCCAGCACAGCTTCTCACATAGGCAAGTATTCAATGGACAAATAGTCCTGACAAGTGCTCCAAGCTCCCCCAGGCTATGTGATTTTGCTTCTGATGATGCTGAATTTTCCAGAGATAGACAGTATGCACTAGAACAGGCATGTGGAAGAGGATTGGTACCAGTTGCCAAGCTTGAGGAGAATGTGCCAAGTGTCCATGGCCTCTGCTCCATTCCTTATGTTCTCCTGAACTATCTGGGAAGCCTTCAGTTTCAGGGCATTGGCTCAGAACTCCACTCTTGCTAATGCCTGAGTACCACTTCAATGCAAAATCATCAACATCACAAACATAAGAAACGGTATATTGTTACCATTTTGTAGAAGGACTGGAGAGAAGCTGTGTAATTTTCACATTTTCAGTCCTTAAGAAAGAATAGTTTTTTTCCTCTAGCTCAGAATAAGAAAACTCTCTCTGATATGAAACACAGACAAGAAGAAACTCCTACCCCATTTGAGATTTACTGTGGGGTTTATCAGCCCCAAATCAGCCCCATAACAGAGGCAAGGCGAAGAAGGTACAGGAAACCCAGCTCTGCAAAATGACACAGGGTGGAAGCTGTCCAGCTTCAAGGACCTAATAATCCACCAGAACAATGGGGTTGTCATGGCACAGAAGTGAAGAGAGAGCTATGACTCTGGTTGTTGAAGATGTACTGCACAACAGGAATCTGGCTCAAGCCAGGCTGTATGGAAGACCTGTGACACAGAGACAAGATCAAGCCTGAATATGAAGTGCAGAAGCTGCTTGTGCTTTCTGTGAGAGGAGCACAAGTGCAATGGGCAAATCAGACTATTCTTTGGAACTATTCTTCCAGAGATAAACATGCTCCAGGATAATTGGATGATATGACAGCAAGAGCTGACTAGAGATCCAAGTTCTCTGAAATTTAACTGTCTTCAACCTTGAAATCTCATTCAGACACGTAATTCTAACAGCCAATGGAAACTTTTGTCCTAATTGTATCAGTGATTTAGATACTTTTTTTTTCTTAAGAAATAGAAAGAACTGCGGAAGAACTAATGACTGAAGAATGCAGCCACCATCCTTTATTGCATTATCAGTGAAGATTTTAGCTACCATTAAAAGGGTTTTTATAGTGCCCAGCTTGGCAGAACAGCCATAAGTCTATGAGGTATCTATCAAGGTCTGCAGACACCCATATATCTCCTTCATCTGGATTTCTCTCAGTAATGAGATTGCAAACACAGTAACACTACTGGAGTCACATTGAGTTCCTGTTTTCAACAGAGTAAAAGGTCAGAATTTCAACTACAGGAATATCTGCTGTAAAAGGGAGCTAATAACAAATTTGAGTTTGTTTTTTTTTAAAGTACAAATTGCTATTTGTAGGATCATAAAATGGCCTGTGCGTCACTCATAGCTACCACTGAGCAGGACATCCTTGGTCCAGAGGGCTGCATTTAAGGTGCACATAGTGCTAGGGCTTCATATAGACTTTGTCAGCATCCAGACTTTTATTCACAATCAAACTTGGATTTTGCTTCAGTTGGATTATTGGGATAATAATCAGCCTAGAGAGAGCCCTACTTATCTCTGTGTAAAAGAATTTAAAAATCTATAAGCTCTAGCCTGACAAACAGTGCAAAAGATCTGGCTGGGATGATCTCAGAGATTTGGAACTTTCTGGTGTTAAATCCTCAGGATAAGATTGCAAATGCTCACAATGCACCTGGTGTAACATACAAAAATGATAGTGACTGCCTAATCTTCTCTTACTGCTATCTGTCTTTCAATACCAGGCTTGTTGGTCCTTGCTTATTTTTGCTGCAGCTGGTATTTCACCTCATGCATATGAACTTTCTCCTATTAAGTGATGTGCTTAATATCTTTACATTGGAAATTTATCTTACATTGAATCAAGTAAAGTTTACTCATTTAATGTGTTGCCTGATAATGTCATCTAAACACAACATGTTAAGAGACAGGGAAAGCACAAACAACCCTCTAACCAGTGAGTCTCAGCCCATTACACCAGGAAAAATATTGAATTATCAAACTCCTTCCTATATGTACATTATCACAATAAAAACTCTGCCTGTGTTCTGGCCCATTTATTGAGAGGCAACTACAAATCCAATGTTTTATTTTAAAACAATGATTTAAATTACAGCTATCAAGTACATCAGAGACAATATTCCCCTGATTCAATTCTGCTTGTTTCAGATCTTATGCCATGGGGTTGAAGCATGAATTCTTACAATGCTTAAATTCTTAAGTCTTTAGACTTAATGTGAAAAGAATTCTCATTAAATTATATTTTGTCAGTTTTCTTGTTCTCAAATGTACAGAAGAATAAACTTACTTAAAAAAGATGAATCTTCACAGGAGTCTAAATAGAGGTGATTGTCAGTATGAATTTTAAAAAATCTAATTAAAATTTTCAATTTAAATACTTTAAGACAAACCTGCATATAATGATGACCAATTATTATGCCATATCTATTCAAGCAATTACATGAGGTAAAAATCATATGGTGGTGCATTCTTTCTCCTAAAGTTTCACAAAAAGTAGACCTTCAAAAATATTTTATCACCACACCACCTTCACCAAATTCTATTCCTTTGGGCAAATAAAATTTTGGGCTCTGGGCTGAGTAAAGTATTTAATTTCTGTTGTGTTGTGTCTGTATAAGTTGGACTGTTCTGTTCCCCCTACCATGTAATGGTTCTGCCCTGGTTCTCCCCTCCTTCCCCCCTTATGCTGCCAGTTATCCCAACTCCTCCCCAGTTGTCTTGGAGATCAATGTACCCTTTCTCAAATCCCTCCCCGGTGCCCTGTCCGTCACTCAGCGCTCCCACCCTTCTCTCTAGGATCTTCCAGCCAGAGCATAGAGTGATTGGTTCAGGGGCCGGGGCCCCACCCTTAAGTTATCCCCATTGGTGTTCTCCCTAAGTCAATCCTTTGTATCCCACTCCCCTCTGAAACTCTATTCGTCCAAGGACTGACTCCTCCCCCCACAATTCTCTTTGGCTGTCGGTTCCCCTGGGACCCAATAAGCCTGGATTCACCGCAGGTGGAGAGAGCTCTCTTTTTCTGCTGACTGTAGCCATAAGCCAAGCCATGTCCTACCACAACGTCACGCTGCTGTCATAGCACAGAGTGCTTGCCTTAGGTGCTGTCCCGAACCACGGAGATCGGGATAGTGCCCAACTACTGCTAGCGGTGCTGGATAGCTAGCTGGGACATCTGAGAAGGACAATCTTTCTCCAGCTTGACTGCTTCACATTTCAATTTCATTTTAATGTAGATTTTAAACATTACAGCATCACCACAAGGTGGTGATGAAAGGGTAACTGGAGTGGGTTTTTTAATCTGCTAAAATCAACCGCAAGTCAAATATGTGTTTTCCCAACTGCCTGGTCTTATGCACTGAACAATGAGGAAAATAAGGATTATCAGACAACATGTTTTGAAACAGCTGTGAAAGAGACATTTTGGATCTCAGTGAATTCTGGCAATACTCAGGGGCTAGAACAGAAGGAAAAGGCTGGTTTTCTCCTCTAGAAGAAACAAAAGACCCATCTCTTAGATCCTGCTGCTACAATAGCTGAAAAGTAGGATGGGATGGAAACAGATACAATGGGAGAACTCTGCATCATAGATGATTACTTTTAAAGTAATTTCTGGTCTTTCAGTATTTCTGGTGAAACAGGAGCTTGTAACACCTTTCTCAGCAGATATATCAAGCAAGGAGAAAAGGCAGCTGGTAAATATACAGATTCCTTCTCACAGATTGTATGAGTGGTCAACTTCATCTGGTTAAAAGTCCAGTGCAACAAATATTAGTTATTTCAGCTGCCTGGGCCAGGTATTTTTAAGACAGTTGCATGATTTGAGTTCTCAGATAATTTTTTTACTCAAGACAGTACCTGTAAAAAGATTTGATGCATTTGTAGGGTACAGAGCCTGGGCTGAACTCCATGTTGCAAGTGTTCTCCGGTGACTTTTGTTCTGTTTGTTCTGATCCTTCTGGACTTAAATTTAGATCTTTGATCCTCAAAGAAATCAAATACTAATATGTGCCAAAAAACCTTTGTGGTTTCGAGGCATTAACTATCTATGCCATTTCATACACAGTCATTCTCTCTTCTAGATGGTATTACTGAATCAAGTCTTGTCAGGGAAAAGTTGGGAAGCGTGAGCTGGTCTAGGTAATGAAGTAAATGTATGTATCCCAACATACCCTGGAAGCAAGCAGAATATTTAATCACAGAAGATTTAACTATCTGATCAGACATTATTTGTATCACAATAATATATTGAAAAGGTGATCTGGGGAGAAAACAAAGCTGCCATGCTCTTGCTGCCTACTCACTGAAAGCCATGCAAAACTCATTAGTAAGCTACTGTTGGTATTTATAGCTTATCAGGGTAAACAGTAAGTTCCCATTATAATCAAAGGGCACAGGGTTCAGAAAGGCAGCCCCAACTGGGAAGCTTAAAATGCTTCACTCAGTACCACACTTGTCTCATCAAAATTCATGTTCCAGCGTTTCCTGGATTTTAGTGCTGTTTCATTCTACTTTCAGCATTTTTTTTTTAATTTCAAAGAGTAGCTACAGCAGTTTCTAAAGAAAGAACAGAGCAGCATGAGGAAGCACTTCCCCAAAATACAATTTTTGACCTTCTGACTCACTCTTTTTCTTCTTGATATTCAAACAAGCTTGCCAAGTGCTAGGGTGTTGAAAATGTCAAATATGATCACTCATATTCACCAGTATCTAGTTTAAAAATTTGGACCTGATTAAAACATAAAACCCCAAATTTGTTGTCACTACCAGTGTTGTACCATCATGTTCTTTTCTTCACCCAAAGTGTTGTCAGTATTGCCTAGTTCCCAAATTAAGTGATATTTGGAGTTTTGCCCCAGATGGAGCCATATGGTTCTGAGAGCTCATGTTTTAGCCATTGTTGTTACAATGAGCAAAACCCAAGCCAATGCATTTCTTTGGCAATGATATGAATAGTGGACAGCAAGCTGAGAAATTTTTTTCACTTTTCAGGGATATCCAGGCGCTATTTTCCAGATCATAGAAATGACATATACCACCAGTGCGTGCCAGATAGGCCTCGTTTGTTCTGCTGTAGCAAGCAGGGCTGATTTCTTGTTATATGTTAGTATCAGAAATAAAGAACTGCTGGGTTAGCAAGTCTGCTTACATGGGAGAAGCCCATGGGTTCTCAATTTCCAATTTATGCATCCCCATCATAGCACAGGCATTGTAGGTATGGAATATATGTAGCCTTGGGAGTGGAGCTTCCCTGAGACAAAAACAATGTTTATAATTCACAATAAAAAGTAAAAGTGACAGAATGAATCAGTAGAGAAATTGGAAGAGAGACCTTTACCTCTGGACTATCTGGAACCCTCCAGATCAAGTCTGCTTTCCCCAGAAAGTATCAAGAACAGCACCATGAAATCAGGAAGTTCAATTCTGCACATTAAAATAATTGAGACTATCAAAAAAATCAAGACTTGATGAATAAATTGACCTTTCTGGAGTTATACCAGAGATTCTTTTGGATTCGCACATCTTAATTAAACCAACATTTAATTAACTATTTAACTATTTAACACTGAACACTGAACTATTTTATGCCTAACACAGCTGTTATGGACTAGTCTCAACTCATTTCATACCAATTCAAGGCAGGAAAAGGAAGTAATTTTACATTAGCACATAAATGAGCTGTGTACATCCTTATCACCAGATATTGTTGAAACAAGAAAGAAAGCAAGCCTGCATAAAACATAAATAATGAATTATGGTAAACATGAGAAATTAGAACAATGCAGACACAGTACTGAAAGAGATACTAAGCTTTATGTATTGTCCTTTAAACCAGTGCCTAACTTCTGAAGATTAGAAAGTGTCTTGCACCTTTGAATGATCTGATGCTGCACTTGAATTTCTTCTATAGAAATAGAAATGTCCACTCTATTACAGTCATCTGTTCTTAACCTTACTGCAAAATAAGACAGAAATAATTTTCCAAACCTGCAAAATCAGGCAGAAGAATGAATCTCCTGCGTCTGTCTACCTGTGTAGCATCTGTTGCAGAAAATGAAATTAAAACATGTATACCCTGCAAACATCTCCGTCCACCAGTTTCTTTCCACTATCTTCCATTGACTTATGTGAGGAAAAAAATCCCCCACAGATTTCTCATGTTTTCTTAGTGTCGTTACTTGAAATAATGGAGGATAGATCACGTACAGCCTTGGCATTCTGTGCAGCCACAGTGGGGATAATAGACACAGCACAGCATTGAGAGCAGTGCCAAGGTTAGTCCCAAACTTGCTGAGCTAGCAGACTTCCAGGCCACATCATTGGTGTGCTGCAAAGGGTTTTCAAATGCAAAACTTCCTGCTTCATATCCTTAGATTGCCTATTGTGGGAGATTGCTAGGGAGCATCTCCACTGGAAAAAAAATAGCCCCACTCTTTGGTGTCAAGTGAAGATATCCTGTCCATCTCTCAAGTCAAGTAGGAACACTTGACGCAGGAAGGAATCACAGAAGTGAAGCATCTTCCTGTTGTTCAAGCAGAGCCTTAAAAATTCCTCATTTCTTTGCAGCCTCCTGACCAAAGAAAAGAGGGGCAGACTCCAGTGCTTCGGGCATCCAGAAGTGAGAGGAGTTAGGCTTCATCTGGACATCCCTGCCCCTTTCCTCTCATGAAACGTGTCAGTTCATCCGGTCCTCTGAGCCACTTCCTCCTCACTTTTCAGTCATCTGCGCTCAGAGCACTTTTGCAAGCAAGCCCAGTCTTCCTTGCACAATCTGGAGTTGTGCTCAAGGGGAACCTTGTTGGGATGCAGGCTACAACATAACCACAGCATGTCACAAAGAGGCAGGCTCAGACCTGCTCTGGAGCCTGGGCAGGTGAACATCTTAATGCTGATTTCAAAAGAACTACAACATTTCACCCCAGCAGGAGCTGAGAGCCTTTGCTGTGTGTCAGTGACCCAGAACTGGCTCCAAGAAAGCTGACAGGCCATTGCATTGCACTGGGTGGACTCTTTCATTCCCACCAGGTAGCATACAGTTGCACACACAGGTTTCTGTGCCCTGGCTGTGTGCAGGGCTGTGCTGACTTCACTGCATAACTTCTGAGTCTGAAGCCAGCTCAAAGGCAGCCCAGGGAGCTCTGCTCTGTCAGCATCTGCACAGCGCAGACCTGGCCTGCAGAAGCTGTTAGGACAGGACTCCCAGAAGTGATGGGAAGTGGAATTTCAGACTAGGCTGCAGGGAGGCCTTTAGTAGTTTTATTACCTACAATCAACCTCAGCAGTACTTTGAAACATGAGTAATATTTTATTTACCTATACATGTGTATAAAGGGTTCCCAACAGCTCTGAATTCAAAGTGAGGTCCCCTGGTTTCAGTCTTGTTATTTACTGTAAGCTTCCCTGAACAGAGAAGGACTCTGGGAATATGGGCTTCACCTCAGCCTTACCTACCCTCCAGTAGGAGTTGTGTAAAAGGAAATTTATTCTCATCAGGACTTTCAGGTGCGTGGGTGTTTCTAGGAATAAGCAACACCCAACCACAGAACAACCAGGAAGAGGCTTTATAAGCATATTGTGCCACTTTGCTGCCACAAAGGTCATAAATTATATCTTCATAGCCAGCCTGCTGCATTATGCCATTCTGCTAGAGGACTTGCCATGTGGTGGGATCCGTGAGCTAGGAAATGACCACTGCACACTGGCCTTCACAGCATGGTGAACACAAAAGCTCAGAATACAGAGTCTGCAATTGCAAACATTCAGGCAATCAAATCTGAGGCTGACCTGTCAATCATGTTCCAGGTAGATGGGATGAACTCTGTTAGAGTCAAGAAATGGAATAGCTGGAGGAACATCAAAGTGCATCAGTTAAGTAGATAGAGAAGTTTTGCATCTGCCTGCACAACTGAAGATGCTATGGATACTTTCATTTTCTCTTTCACATACCTCCATATGCAAAATTAAAGTATTTGTTACAGAATATGCAAATAAAACTACTGAAATTCTTTTCCCACCATTGTAACGAGATCTTAGTTCTAAGACAGGTCATCAAAAGGCAGGAAATTCACTGACAAGTGTGACAGACACTGCAATCTCTGAAATAATTAAATTGGTTTTCATGCCCTTTATCTTGTACAAGGTTTTTGCATACTGTTATCTAGCCTCAATTTTACCTTCTTGCCAAATTGCTGGACAAAACCATTGTTGGGGTGAGCACATTGTGTCTGAAACAGATCTGTCAGTACACAGAGAATCATGATCCTTTCCCAGAACCATTTCAAGGTTCAGAGATTTACTAATTTATTTGCAGACCATCAAGCTATCTGAATCTTTAGGATTCTCAGCTGACATAGAAAGAGACAGCAGGGAGAATTCTCACATGAAGAAAGTCATGGAACCTTCATGAGAAATCAACAAAACCGGGCCAGCCTAAGTTTGTACCAGATGGGGTTCCAGCACTCTGATATTCATGTCATTGTTGGAAACTCAGTTCCTGGAGCAAATTTTATTTCTGTCTTCACTTGGTTAAAAGTTAAAAACCAGCTTTACAGTTCTTGCACTTCTTGTTGAATTAGTTATTAATATGGAATATGCTGTCAGCAAGGACTTTAAGCTGAGTAAAACCACTTCAAACAGAGCAGATCACAGAGACTGCCAAATAATATCTGATGACATTTATGATAATTAACATAAAATGGCACTGCAATAACCCACACTGAAAACCACAGGCAGAGCCTAGATCTGTGCTCTTAGAACTCAGAAGACAGGGAAAGTTCAGTCTCCAGGTAGACTGTGAAGATTCTTCATAGCACCTTAAACAAATGACGCTCCAGTTTCTCTTCTGCTGTGTGAAATGGGCACTTACTCAAAGCATATCTTTAGTTGCACTTGTTGGCAATGTCTTCATCCTCAACTGTGTCTTAGGCTTCAGCTATCCAAGCCTCTCCACTTTTCTTCCTTTACATTAAATGCACACTATGTTTCTAATTAATGCAGCCAGCAAATCTTGACAACTTTAATTCCTCTACATGCATTATTTCTTTGTCTAGGTCATCCTCTGTCTCACTCTCTCCTTTCTCAGATCAGATGTGGCAATCTGGTAAACCCCCACTGACTGGAAAAACAGAAACATACTCCCTCCCATCTTTTAACAAGGAAAATAATGAAGTCTCAGGGACACTACAGGCTCAGTCTCATTCTCTGTGCCTGACAAGATCATGGAGCAGGTCTGCCTGGAAATTATACCAAGGCACATGGAAAGTAAGGGAGTGATTTGCAACAGCTTCACTGGCAGATTTGAGGGCCTTCCATGATGGGTGAGGGCATCGGTGGATGAGGGAAAAATAACTGATGCAGTCTACCTGGCCTTGTACAAGCAAAGCACATGACACTGTCCCACACAACATCCCCATCTCTGAAGTGGAGAGGCCCAGCCCACACCACAGTGGAGAAGGGTTTGGCTGGATGGTCACACTCAGTGCAGTCCCTGGCTCAATATCCCAGTGGAGACCAGCAATGAGTGCCATTCCTCAGGGGCTGGGGCTGGAACAGGGGCAGTTTAACACTTTTGTTGGCTACATGGGCAGTGGGACTGAGCTCACCCTCAGTGAGTTTGCCCACAACACAAAGCTGTGAGGTGCAGTCAACATGCTGGAGGGAAGGGATGCCATCCAGAGGGACCTGGACAGGCCTGAGGACTGGGCCTGCACAGACCTCATGAAGTTCAACAAGGCCAAGCACAAGGTCCTGCACCTGGACCAGGGCAATCCCAAGCACAAACACAGGCTGGGTGGAGAATAAATCAATAGCAGGTCTGAGGAGAAAGACTTGGGGGTGTTGGGGATGAGAAACAACATCCTCTTGCAGCCCAGAAAGTCAAACACATCCTTTTGCACACCGCCAGGATGTGCTTGGCTTTCTGGGCTGCATCCAAAGCAGTGTAGCCAGCAGGGCAAGCAAGGTGATTCTTCCCTCTGCCCTGCTATGGTGAGACCCCACCTGGAGTCCTGCACCTAGATCTGGGGCCCACTACATAAGAAGGATGTGAACCTGATGGAGAGAACCCAGAGAAGGGCCACCAAGATGATCAGAGGGCTGGAACACCTGGACTATAAAGGCAGACTGAGGAGAGTTGGCATTGTTCAGCCTGGAGAAGAGAAGGCTCCAGGGAGACTTTAGAGCAGCCTTCCTAATGGCAACCTGCTAGAGAGCTGGAGAGGGACCTTACAGGGGCATGTAGTATCAGGACAAGGGGGAATGGCTTTAAACTGAATGAGGGTAGGTTTAGGTTAGATATGAGGAAGAGATTCTATTCTATGAGGGTAGTGAGACACTGGAACAGGTTGCCCAGGGAAGCTGTGGATGCCCCATCCCTTGAAGTGTCATGGCCTGGCTGTTTGGGATTTTGAGCAACTTGATCTAGGGAAAGATGTCCCTGCCTATGACAGGAGGGTTGGAAATATATGATCTTTAAGGCCCCTTCCAACCCAAACTAATCTAGGTTCCTATGAATTCTATTTCATGGGATCCTGGCTCTCAATATATAACTTGAAGAAAAGTCTGCTATGATTACTCATCAATCCTTGTGGTAAACTTCTGTTTCCTGTCATGCCCTTCTACAGACTTCTCATATCTCACTTCCCAAATTCTGCTGCCCTCAACCAGAAAGTTGCTTCCAAAGTATCCTAATGACATCTTAAATTATTCTTCCCTACCTAAAGTATATAGCTGTCTAATTTCTGGTTCTGAATGAATTTCTATAGTAAAGATCTTCTATTATGACAACTTAAAGTTGGACTTTTCTTATTTAGAAGAGAGTTTGCTCTCTTCCAGAATCTCCTCTATCCTGTTGCATCTCTTATTTTTTTGGCTTATACAGCAATCTTGTATCCAGTACACTGCAAGTTTGCACATTTTCTATGTCTTAATATCCTCTTGTCTTTGCATCAGATTTGAGCACCACTTCCTTTACATTTGAGGCCTGACACTGCTTACATTTTGCCTATTTATCTCTCCAGTCTTCTTATCTTTATTTACATAAACATATCTTCTTTCTCTCCATGCCCTTCTCTAAAAAAAAGCTATAGTATCTGTTCACATGCATTACTAATTCCACGGTCAATGGTAAATACTGAGATAATAAAGCAGTGTTACTGTGAATAGCACACTGAAAACCTCAGAACAGTCAAGAGGAGTGTCAAAATCCTATATTGAATGTTAAAAATCAAGTGGATAAAAATATACAGAACACCCTCCCACAAAAAGCAGTAGTCAATGAGATGTTCCTGAGACAGAGATCATCCATCTGAATTTGTGTTTTGCATTATTTTCCTTATATGATCATTATTAGTCTTTCTTTTACTTCTTTAAATAAGACTTTAATTCACACTCCTCTGTTCCAGTGAACATCAATGCAGACCATTTTGGAACATCTGTCTGATCGAACAAAACCAGAACACCAGACTGCAGTCATCAGAACAGTTTAAACACAGTGTGCAGTTCAAGTGCCTGAGCAGTTAATTTCCTGTCAACTTTAATCTGTTTTCTGTCTTTTCCTCTTATGTCTCTGTCCTCACTGCTAATTATTCTGACTTGGAGCTTTAATAGCCAAGGCCTTTTCTCTACCACTGACCACATAATTGTGCTGGGGAAATGCTGTGGCTTAGGAAAGGAGAGGGACCCTGGAGTTTAAAATTATTTTATCAGTTGAGGAAGTGGAGAAACTGATACAATATTATTTTAAAATAACCCACACCAGAGTATTCTGAAAAAAAACCAACCCCCAAACATATTTTTCAGTGAAAGTGGTGGGCGACATTCAATTTCTGGTGACAAGTATTTAACACAGACTTTTCGTTCTGAAACATCTTCACCCTTCCCCTCTGAACAAGGGCAAGTCTCTTCTTCATTCTGATTGCAAGATTAAGTATTACCTGTTCTTATCCACAATAATTGTTTTTTCCATTTTTTAATTCATAAACAAGGAAAAGAGAAAAGCAGTTTAAGACAAAGCTAAATTAAATTCATCACTTCTCTTTAAAATACTGATTTAACCTCATATTCTTGAGGTAGCTTTTCCTCAAAGGGCACCCCAGTTTCTTATTCAAAGACATTATTTTTCTGTGGAAATTTTCAGTAGAATTACTGTTTTCAGTAGCAGAGTGAGCCACAGGATTTTGCAGCTCTTAATTCAAACCATGCAGGACTAACATAATACTCACATGTGCTTTACCTAAATCATTCTCATCTACACAAAACTCCCGTCTGTCCTATTTGTGTTCCCACACTGCTCAGCATCTTCCCCATGGTACCAACATTTATGCTGCTTTATGCATCCCATCTTTTTACTCTCACCACCCTCACGGGCTGGCTCCTCTCTTCTCCATGAAGCATCTCCACTTTTGCTGGCACAAAAGTTATAGCACTTGGTGAAAAAAAATGTAAAAGGAAGGAACCTTATTTAACTTTGAAAACAAGTCTCTGTGCACAAAGAGTGCTGCATTTCTTTACAGCTTCTAGTACCCATCAAATTCCACCAGATGTCGCCTGGTGAAATTTCAGTATACAAACTTCTCCACTGCTGCTCAATGGATAGCCCATCCTCTGGGATAACACATTTAATCAGTGAGGGGTAATGGCCAAGCAACTTCACCTGGCAAAAGGAGTGAGAATGTGTGAACGAAACAGCCCTGCAGACACTGAGGTCAGAAAACGAAGGGCAGGAGATGTTCTAGGTGCTGGAGCAGCAATTCCCCTGCAGTCCCTGGTGCAGAGATCTACTTGCAGCCCATGGAGCAGCCCCACACTGGAGCAGGTGGATGTCTCAGAGGAGGCTGTGACCCCATGGGAAGCCTGCACTAGATTAAGGGCACATAATAGTGAATTGTTTTTTGTTTCTGTTTTCCAGAGAAAAATGTAATTTCAGCTGTGCCAAAAAACCCCATAATTGCTCAATATTTCAGCTTTTGTACAAATTTCTGCCCCTTCAAATTAGATCAGTTTCTAAACAAAAGCATCATTTAAATGTGAAGTATCAGTGTTTCATTTTGGAAATATTTACTGCTTCCTTGTTTCAAACCTCCAGAATGAGACATTCTGCAATTTTCCTGAAAACTATCCCATATTCACAATTTTTTTCAGATTCTGCAAAAAATGAGTTTTGTATTTGTAATATTTTAGCTGGCAAGGGTGGAGATGCAGTAAGAGTACACCTACAACTTAATTAAGAGTTCACAAGGTCTGAACTTAAAAGTTCACATGAGGCTGTGTATATATATGGGAAGTGTAGAATTCCATGTGCTAAGTAGGTACTTAAGAGAGAAATAATTGAAAATGTCACTACAGAGAAGATTTAAGACTGCTTTTTTTTTTTTTTTTTTGAGGAAGACATGTAGAAGAATTTTCATGGAGGTTGTGACAAAGATGTGATAAACAACTAGCAGAAGTAAAAGCAGTGAGAAACATGAAGTCTCTCTCTAGTTTCCCAAGACTAAGATTTCCTTTTTGATATTAAACTCAGCATTGAATAATCTCCTCTGGTTTTACTCTCTGAACTCTGCTGCAGGTTTATCTTCACTCATTGGCCTCCTTAGGAGAGCCAATGAACGGAAGGCAGAATTGCTCAGCCTGCTTCCTCAGTGTTTGCCTGGGTTCTCAGCACAGGAAGCTCTGAAAAGTCAGAAGGAGGAACCTCTCCAGCTTTGAGGAGCCAGTCAGCCCAGAGCATGCACAGCTAAAGGAGAGGCATGGGAAAGGGGGAGAGGAAACACTGACACTGGATGCTGAGGATGTATTGGCAGGCAAGAAATACTCCCCATGACCACAGTTAAGTTGGTGGAGGGATGGATGGAGTGAGGAAGCTGCCTGAGCCATGAAAACAGGAACCAACATGAAGATTGCTGGGAAGACCATGTATGTTTTTGTGCTGCTCACCGTCACCATGGTCATGAGATTAGCAGGTGAGTCTAACTGGACCAATTGGCCATTGGGATGTAAGAATGGGAAATGTGCACAGCTCCTTTCTTTATAAAAGCTATAAATAGTTCTATGGCTTTAATTAAGTGCTAAAAATTATAATGCACAGTTAAGATATGCTTTCCCAATACCCACTCCTGCTCATCTTTTCTTAGTGGTCACAAGGCTGCCAGGTATTTTCCCTGTGGCTTCTATGTAGGCAACTGCGTAATGACCCTTAGCTGGGAACATACAATTTGTCACAAATGGCCTTTTTACTAAGACCTCCAAATCACATCATCTGAGAAAATGAATCTTTTGACACCCTAAAAATATGCCTGGGACAGTGTTTGGGAACTTGAAGCTTTTGGACATGTAGTTTCTGCTGAAGAGAGGCTGCAGGCACTTTGAAATAGGGCAGGGATCTCTCAGACCTTTCAGAGGAGAAGTGGAAGGTCTCTGATGTGCTGATAGAGGGGAGCAGCTTCTGGAATTTCATTCTATGGTGCATGGCCAGTATGAAGATGGGAAAGGCTTTTGTACCAAGGGCAATGGCAGTCCAAATTTTCTGTCTTTTAGTGTAGTTGACTTCATTTTAATACAGTTTAGCTACAGCAGTTAATGTTTCCCACATACTGCTCATTTGCATTTTCAGAGCTTATGTTTTTCCAGACACTATAAAGCAATCCAGGGATTTGATAATGGAGCTAAGGATTTGAGGAGCAGTTCCAGAAACTTAAACTGTTTCTGTATAGGAGGAGGAAGGCAGATAGGCCCATGAGATCCAAATTAAACTTTGGACATCTCTGAATAATATGTAACATGCATGTGTCCATTCCTATTATGGACAGATAGAACTAAACTACATGGACATGAGTTACTTCATTCCTATTGGTCAGAAAATAAAAATATCTCCTTTGTATTTTGTATTTTAAAGCAAAACAGATGCAGTCATTTTTGGTAGTGATGGAACACCCATCTATAATGTCTGGTGTGATGAGGAGAGGTTCTAAATGGTTACCCCAGTGCTGCCCACTGAAAAATTTAAATACTTCTTGAACATTATTAACATTATTTGGATCATTAACCTCACAACAGGCACACTGGTGGTAAAAGATCTGTCCCTATTCTCTAGGTAAGAACTATGTCAAAAGAATACTGAGGAAGCTGCTCAAGTTCATGCAGATCAATTATGGTATCATCAAAGACAATCTACATTTTTGAAGACAGTCACTCAAAAAGTAAAGGAGCATGAATACACCACAGAATATTAAAGAAAAAGTGGGGACACAAAGAGAAATCACACTGGCAAAAGTGATTTTAAAAAATTCAATTTGCTGGAAATATTTTTAAAAAGTCCAATGCCAAAAAGTGGAGAGTTGTCACCCTAAGGTGTTTAGGTTTTAACTTATTGGTGTCTTAGTTAACCAATTATATTGCCCTTCAAAGATTATAGAAAAAGGTGTTCTATTGAAATCTAATTTCACACCTGAAACCTCTTTCCTCAACCTGCTCCCAATAAAAAGCAGCCTACATTTGATGGGAAGTTTTTATCAAGCACTGCTCCTAAACTTGTTTCCTTCAGTATGAGGATGGCTCTTCTGAGCAAGATCTAGCAGCAAGAGTTTTTTCCTTCAGAGAGCACAGGCTAAATGTGTCAAGCTGATCTAATGTGCATATTCTGTCCAGATAATTTTAGTCTTCAGTGTTGCATGAAGCTCAGAAGGAACTATGTCCCCCCCTTCTGAAGACTAGAGCAAGCTACTCTGAAAGAAATGAAGTCATGGAAAATTTGTTGTATGTAACCAGACTTTATCTCCATTAACATTTTCCTTAACATTTCCTCAGCGTGTTGTTTTGTGTGACTGGGTTAGTTTTTACCACAGCAGATGGAGCAGCTCAGAAAAAAGGCTGAGGTTGCTTCCTAATTGTCATACCTAGATCTGCCCTCAGGAAGAGTTGGATAATAAGCTACTGAAGTTGTTGGAGCATGATCTCTACTAAAAATCCTTTTGTGACAATCCTCAGTAGCAGCAGTGAAAAAGACTCAGAATTAAAATATTTTTGATAATGCTCTGAAGGTTTCTCTAGTTTAGCTAAGCACACGACACCTCAAGTGGTTGTGTATACTCCAAGGGAGAATGGTAAGGACAGGCAAGGTCTTCCATGAAAAGTCCATGCAATAAATCTCTTTTTATTGAAATAACATTTACAGCATTTGACTGGGTACATACTGCCTCTGTAGTTTATCCTGTGACAATGGATATGTGCAAGTGCTTCACAGGAAGCTGCAAGAAATCCATTATCAGTAATGAGATGCGATTCCCTATGGTTGTTCAATTTTATCAATAGTGAAAAACTGAAGTCGGTGACATTGTGCTGGAATAATAGACTATGAGGTGAATGAAGTAAAGTTAATTTACAGAGCAACCTAGCTACAGTTCAAGTTTGCCTGCATATATAACTTCCTTGAATGCTACTGCTTTCATTTAGTTTCTTTCCTTAATAAAACCAGTACATTCTTTTTCACTAGTACCAATGTTTTGTTGCCTTTTGACTATCTCTGCCCTAATATGTTTCACTGCATCTGTCTCTGTAGACTTCTATTCTAGTTTATGGTGGAATCTTGCTCCAGATACAAAAAATGATAGCCAAAAAATCTATTATGGTAAACTTTCATTTGTCTCCATTTCACTATTTCTTTGCTGCTCCTTTGGGACTGTGTGCTGGAATTATTCTGACTTCTTTTACCCTAAAAGCATCTGAACCCAAGCAGCCTGTTTTTCTGATCCAAATTCTTTAAAATAATTCTGTACCTTTAAATAAAGCAAAAATTTTCATAGAACACATCTAAACTGCCATAGTCCAATCTTCCAAACACATCCTTATGAAACCAACATTTTATTTTGCTGTGGTCCAAACACAGAGTGCGTTTGTGCCTGAACTTGTCTGCTTTCAAAACCGTGGAAAGAAGGAGTTTCAGTCTTCCAAACTGACCGCATACTTCATGACTTACAAAGCAAGCAGATTTTCTTTAACTGTGAGTGCACTTTTTGAGGTAGGTGCTACTTAAAACTCACAGTGGATGTATTTTGTATAATGAGGTGCAATCATTCTTAAGAAAAAAGCATAGAGAATTTTCTTATGCTGCCTTATCTTGGTGTTGAATAAGACAATACTGGGATGAAAACTGCAATGCTAAGGGTAAGCAAGGTATGACTGTGATTTTGACCATTAAAAGTGAGGTCAGAAGGATGTTTTCATAGCAGTTTGTTATCTGCTCTCTGCAAAGTATGAAAAAGAAGGCACACAACCTACAGTTTGCAGACAATGATCTATTTTTGTTTAGAATAGTAGGAAAACGCTGCTTAAGCATAAGTGAAGAGTATTTGTTTTATTTTTCTTCTCACATGGCCGAGAGTAAAAGGCCAAGTTCAGCACATAGAACAAAATATAAAACAATCTGTGTCTGTTTCTACACTGAGAACTGGAAGCACTTTGTCACTTGTGATGTCACAGTGCTACTCTGAAAGCAATACTATCCAAGGCACTTTCACATCCAGTGCAAATCCCTTTTGCCCTCTTCCATTCCAGCTCACATTCTGCAAGAAGGAAGATTTATTTACTTACTTTGCACAGTTCAGAAGTAGCAAAGTTCAAAGTTTACAGCCAGACTGATATACTGTGTGACAGCTTATTAAGCTCAGTGATGATTTAGTATCAGCTGAGGATTTGGCCAACAGTGTTTGTTCTCTTCATTTAAGAAGTGTACCCATCCTTTTTTTTTTCCCCTACAGTCATACTATATTGAGACATAACTGGTTTACATGGGGATAAATCAATGAATTGCTGGATCAAATTGCAGGCATTTTATTAGAAAACACTTTTCACAAACAATTTGAGCACCAAAACAAGTATCCATTTTATTGAAAAGCTGATTTAAATACTGATTAAGACATGGTTCTGTATTTGACTTTCCAGTCAAAATTTGTTGGACTACCTATTTTTTATTATGATGACATTTTTAGCTACTGAATTTCAGCACACATCTAACATTCTACTCATCAAGGTCAACTGATTTTTCTTGTGTGACAGATCAATTCTTTATACTAATAACACTGTGTTCTTCCTGCTTTCAACAAATTTCCTCACACACTGCTGATACAGCCAATGCCATTAGTAAAAACTTAAATGGAATTACGGCAAAAATCAGCTGCTGAGAAACATTATCAGCAAGCTACCTTAAAACTGGCACCACCATTTAATTGCCTTTTCTTTCTCTCCTTAACCCAGTTCTTTATTCATCCCTTGAACAGTTGTAGTCCCTGTAGTTGTCCCTTTATTCTTTCAGCTTAATTTTTTTCAAGGGGACACTGTATCAAACACATCTCTACCTAAGTGAGCTTTAGCATCTTTTCATTGCCTTCAAAATCAGCTGTCTTGAAAGACTGCTTGAAAAGATACTGGAGAATGCTTAAGAGAATTGAAAGATCATAGAAAAATTACACACTAGGAGCTGGCAACTGCAAAGGTATATTCCACCTTGAGAGGGAAGTCTGAAACCTTGGGATCACTATTGACTGCTATCAGTGTCCTCAGCCCTCTGCAACATATAATGAGTCATGTTGAAGTTTGCAATCTTAAAAAATCCAGCCATTCTATGAGCACTTCATATTGCAAAACCAATGACAAAGAGCGTGAGATTACTATCTCAGTTTGCATGAAGCAGCAAGAAAAAGTGATAATACTTAATACTTTTCTTGGTGGCAAGAAAAGTACTGCAAGTGGCATGGTAGTGGCAACAGAAAATAAATGTGTTAAAAGAAGAACAAAATAACAATTTTGAGTATAAGGAAAAAAGGAATTTTGACGATAAAGGAAATTCCTAACTAGAATGAAATGAAAATAAGACATCTTTTCAAGGAATAATGAAAACTATGGGTAAAAGAGTATGAGCGTGAAACTAGCAATAAAGGTATAAGTCTTTTAATGTGTCCTTTTAAAGATACATCTGTGCTCAAAAAGCTGTGATCTAGGTTTCAAGAAACAGAGGCTTATGAACTTAGGTCAGCTATTTGATGTGTTTCTATAATGAAATTTAATGTAGTCTAACTACTCGCTTCTCACCCGAAACACAGGAAAGGTTTTTAGCCCACACTCCATCCTGTGCTGCTGTGACTATGTTTTCAAAGTCACAAATCTACACTATATAAGAATCTGTCAGTACATCAGCAATTCCTACCCTAGTACAAAGCACTTCTCTTTCATTTCATTCCAGACAAGCCTTGCTGGGTGTCACAGGAACTCTGTGGCAGTAGAAGGGGAAAACAGATGCAGAACCAGACTTGTATCTGAACTCTTCCAAGCATCCACTGTTGCCTTTTTGCTTATGACTTGCTGTGACTCATATACTACATTCATTCCAAGATACAGTTAGTCATTGGCTGTGGTATGATCATTGTTTCAGTTCATTATATCTCTAAGTTTAATACCTACAGAGGGTGTAGGGGGATGATGCATCAAAATGCTCTGGTAAATTATTACTGTAAGAAATAAAGAATCAAGAGGATGTCTGAGAAATATGTCTGAGAAAGTAAAGTAGTCTCTTTATAGTGCAAAAAACTCTTTAATAGTTAAATTTTGCAAGAGACTGTCATGGAAATTGAGGCAATAAAAATTTCTACTGTGGTTTAAAACCTGCTATAAAGAATAACAGAGGCTGGAAATCTTTCATGTTTGAAAGCAGCACTTTCAACCTGCATAACTGTCTCTGATTTTGCAGTGATTCCCCTCAAAAGTTTAGTGGCTTTACAATCAAATGTTCCTGTTTTTAAAATCTTTGTTCTTTCAATGTGAGAAAGTCTCTGAGAAATAGGAGAAATGACAAAATAAGTGATACTGAAAAGAAGCTAGTGTGACTCTTATTCATGACAGCTTTCAAACACTGCATAAACCAAACAGAAAAAAACCGAGCAAATTTTTTCCCCCAGTCTTTTCAAATTACAGTAACCTTACAATGACAACAATAACCAGCACATTTTTGAAAGACAAATGTGAACTGCTCAACCGAGTTTGTTTTTCCATAAAAGTGGAATCTGTCAGTGCGTTGGAATGTGCACTTAGTGCACTGCAATAGAGCTTGAGAACCTTCTCAGACATGGCTTGAAGTATTCTGCAACAGTCAAGGAGACACAATGAGAGATGACATAATTAGATCTCAGAGGCTGCAGTCAAACTGGAGAACCTCAGTCTAAAGGCCTGCTACGACCAGATGAGTCTTCAAGGTGAAATCTGATCACAATGGATTTGCATTCACAACCAAAATGAAATGGTTCAGTCTGGTGCTGTACAGAACTCCCAGAACCTGACTCCTCTGTTTTCCACATCAGTGTGACAGACAGCATGTACTTCTGGTTTCCTGAGCTCTGCTCTTTCTGGCTAACAGAAAAAATGATTGCTGTTTTCCAGAGTCAACTCAATTGTGAAGAACATAACTGAAAATGAGATGTTATTTAAAATAAATAGGCAACCCTTTATTTCTTATCTCTTGTGTGCAATGAAATAACAGTGCTGACATTTAATTACCATCCCATTTAATGCACCAAGATGAGCTTGATAGCTCACACCTTCAAATCTCTTGTTCTCTGCAGGCCCACAGAAGTTGAGGCCTTGTTGCACTAATTATTCCCTTTTTCAGCCACAGCCAGCTGTCAGTTCAGTTCAGATGTAAGATGAGATTTCACCTCAAGAGCTGTAGCTGTGCAAAATGCTGGTCAGAGCCTCCGAGAAGAAAAATGCTGATGTGGATGCCATAAATCTGCCTTAACACACTGGTCACAAACCAATTGATTATCACAGAGGAAACAGCAGCAAATGACTTTTAGCCACTTTGCAGCATGAAAAGACCATTCCAGAAGACAATGGTGTGGTGAGAGGTCTGAATTAAAATACTTGCAGCACTGAACATTTTCTCTTTAACAGAAATGGAATACTGTGCTGGTTTTTAGCAGGGAGAGAACTCATTTTCTTCATAGTGGTTTCTATGGAGCTGGATTTGTGCTGGAAACTGTGTTGACATTACAGAGATGTTTTGAGCAGTGCTTACACAGAGCCAAGGCCTTTTCTGATTGTCACACCACCACTGAGTGGACTGTGGTCCAAAAGAGCTGGAAAGGAACACAGCCAGGACAGCTGACCCCAACTGGCCATAGGGATATTCCAGACCATGTGGCATCATGCTCAGCACATAAAACTGGGGGAAGAACAAAGAAGGGATGCTTGGATGTGTGATGTTTGTCTTCCCAAGTCACCATTATGCATGATACAGTCCTGCTTTCCTGTAAATGGCTGAACACCTACCTGCCTTTGAGATGTTTTGTTCTTCTTGTGTGCATAGCTTTTGCTTTACCTATTAACCTCTTGAGTTTTCTCACCTTTCTGATTCTCTCCCCATCCCACTGTAGGGGGAGTCTACGAGAGAGAGAGCTTGTGGCTGTGTGGGGCTTTGTTGCCAGCTGGGATTAAACTACAAGAAACACTTCTGCTTGTTTAGTTCTCCTGTAGAGTAGACATACACCCTCTAGGTTTAGTGAAATTCCCAGAGGAAAGGGGAGATTGCAGCTTCCCTCAGAGCTCCTGAGTACATATCCAAGAACACAGGCTGGGCAGGCAGCATAAGGAGGACAAAGAAAGCAGATCAGGAGACCTTGGCAAAGGACTTGATTGTAGCAGGCCCACAAGAAATAATGGAAGTGAGGGAAAAGGAGTTCAGGTGTGATCATGTAAAAATGTGCAACCTGACAAGTCAGCAAAAGGGTGTGGAGTAGAAAAGAGGACTGAGGGAAAGAACCTGTTCTTTAGGGGCAGAGGGACCAAAGGAGATTTATTTTCGTGTCTTTACTTTCATAAGTAAAGCCAGCAATTCTGTGTCCCCTGCAGACCTGTCACTTTATGATGTATTGATTTATATTCTAATAAAATATACTTTTAGATACTTAATGGTTTTTGGTATGCTGATTAGAAAGAGAAAGCAGAATATGTCCAACTTCAATCCAATGAGAGGTCTTACCAACAACTTCAAAGTGGAGGAAATGCTAAGGCTGACCAGGAAGGATGGGATAGGGATGGGGATAACTTCTATTTAAGGAACTGCCTTTGTATTTGGGGATCCCGTACCTATTTACACATTAACTTCTGGGAATATACATTTTGGATTGCTTCTGAATAAAGCTA
Source organism: Agelaius tricolor (assembly GCF_023055355.1). NCBI lineage: Eukaryota > Metazoa > Chordata > Aves > Passeriformes > Icteridae > Agelaius > Agelaius tricolor. The sequence continues at coordinate 27,369,154 of NW_027269269.1, forward strand.
ATTCTGTGGTAAGAACTAGTAAGTTTTGACCTTTCCTGGGATAATATTTTAGTTTGAAATAGAAAGTTCATCAGAAACTTCCATGAAAATAGATGACATTATGCTTCATGGTTTGGAAGCTCCCCATCAAGTATTACCCAGGTCCAGTCCTATTTTGCTTGTGAGTCACTTCAAAGTCGCTTCAGAAACACAAATTAACCAAACCTTTAAGGATTTTTGGCAGACACATTCTTTTGTAAAGGAAAGCAAAAGATCATGTTTCTAGCAGCATGTACCCAAAAAAGAGCAAATCAAGGAAGAAAATTCACAATTAATATTTACACCAATGCTGCTTACCTGCACTCTCACAATAAAAGAGGGCAATAAAGTGAAGACAGTTTAACCTTTTATATTATAAGACCTCTTTGAAAAAGTATGAAGCTGTGTGGCTAGGATAAGCAAGATGATTTTTTACTAATTAATGTGTCATCTGGGGAAAATTCTTGTCATACTTAAAGTCATCTGAATCAATAACAAGATACAGGGAATTTCATACAATTTCTACAAATTTTCTATAAACCTAAAATTGTATTTAAACTTGATTCAGCAGATTTTAAGCTTTCTGATGTGGTTTCTTGGAGTGAAGTGAAATGAATGGTGCCTGGTTCATTCAGAGGAGAATATAACAGAAAGGCATAGCAAAAAGCATCACTTTCACTGCCTCTTAGTTTACAGCCTTGAAGCTTGAATACCCATTGTGTTGGGTTTTTAACATTGCAATGAGCTGCTTAGGAGATGCTGAGTTGAAAGACAAGTAAATTTCTGCTGCTTTAATATGTAAATGGAAGTCTACCCAGTTCAATATGCACAACACTGTCATTCTTGTTCAACATTTGCAAACATTATCCAAAAAAACCCCCAGTTCCAACACAGGGGCAGTTTGGGTGCTCAGGTTTGCTTAGTCATTTTCAGATTCCCACTGTATGGGATTTCATATGAATGCAGAAGTAAAAGTTGTTTATTTTGTTGGCAGCAATGGTTAGAGAGAAAAGCCACTGTCGTGTGGCCAGATGCAACAGTCATATTCCTGTATTTTAGGTCCTGTGAGCAACCCACTGGAGGATTTGCTCACACAAGCACAGCCTTTGGATGCGGAACCGCTGAAGACAATGGGCAGGAGTAGGGTCCTCCTCCAGTATCCAGTCTTATCCACTAAGATGATCCTCAGTGGGAAATTTGTATTGCAGGGGTTGGCCATGACAGGCCATTGGCTCCATAATCCACAGCTGTAGGAAGAGATGACAGACAACGTGCAGATGAGCACAGCCATGGCCTCACGCTTGTTTGTAGCACTGCAGACATTTCCCTGTGAAGTCCAGACCACAACTCCTGGGCTCCCTCTCACACATTCTCTTTTTTTTTCTCCTCAGGAAACAACTCCTCAGTGTTAGTGATGACTGTAGGTAACAGCTCAGTTCTCACCTGCTTTCTCAAAGGAAATATAACTATGCTAACATGGACAATAACCCCCAAGGCTGGAGGCCTGTGCACCTTGGTATACAGGGTTGATACGAACGAGACACACAGAACAACCTGTAGTGACAACATAAACTGGATCTTCAGAGCAGGTCTGCCTCCTGCCCTTGGGATATGGCAAGTGGGGCTAGCCCAGGAGGGAAATTACAGCTGTGAAGCGGCAACAACAGAAGGGAATTTCCACACAAGGTACCACCTGACCGTGCTGGGTAAGGAATGTGCAAAAGGGAGCTTTTTAAAAATTAGACTAATGAGGGTAAGGTTAGATTAGATATTAGGAAGCTATTTGGTATTGTGAGGATAGTGCCACTGGAACACTGATTGTCCAGAGAAGCTGTCGACATCCCAGTGTTAAAGACCAGTGAGACTTGAAGCAACCCAGTCTTGTGGAAGGTGTCCCTTTGCATGGCAAGGTGGTTGGAACTAGAGCATCTTTAGAGCATCTTTAAAGTTCCTTCCAACCTAAGCCATTCTGTGATTCTGTGATTCTTGCTGGGACAAACTCATGCATTTCATTGGGAGTATCTCTGTGTCTCCTTTCTCCTTGTTTCCCATAACTCTTCTCCCTTCTGCTGCTCCCTTTTTCCACTGTCTAGTTAGAAGTGACAGGTGTGAAGCAATTTCCCATGTACACACAGAGGATATGAATGGCTGTGATGAGGCTCAACTGGATGCAGGAGAGTTGGGCAAAAGGGAAAAAGAGAGCTCTTCTTTGTCTCGTGTGTTTTGGGCCCATGTTGTGGGATGGGATGGGATGGGACGGGATGGGACGGGACGGGACGGGACAGGACGGGACGGGACGGGACGGGATGGGACGGGATGGGATGGGATGGGACGGGATGGGATGGGATGGGATGGGATGACAGCCCCAGCCTTATTCTCCTCTTTTCACTGGGTTCAGTTTGGGTTCATTTTGGGCAGAGGACAAGAACCGCCCATCCCAGCTGTTCCAAACTAACTCCATGCATGTCCCCTTGCTGGTGCTTTGCAGCCCCCCCGAGGCTGAGCCTGTCCTGTGATGAGCAGGGCAGCCCTGTGTGTGAGGCAGCAGCAGGGAAGCCACCGGCTCAGCTCTCCTGGGTCCCAGAGGGCAGCTCCACTGCAGAGGAGAAGTGCCACAACAACGGGACAGTGACTGTTCTCAGCAAGTTCACAGTGTGTAGCACCAATGTCACCAATGTGACCACCTGCATGGTGTCCCACCCAGCTGGGAACTGGAGCCAGTCCATATCCTGCTGTCCCTCAGGTGAGCTTCCCTTTGTGCTTTCTGTGTTAAAAACCCTGTCCAGCTTTCTCAGCTCTTGTTCCTTCTTGAAAGGAAAGTCTCTAAAATATACAGAAATCTTCAGTGAAGTCCTATAGAGACAAGAGTATCATCCCTGACTGCCTTTGCCCAGAAACATCAGTGGCTTCTTTGTGTTCTGGACATTATTTCCTAATGCTTTCTTCCCTAAGAGGGATATATATACATGTGGTAATATTCTTTTGGTAGTGGAAATGCTTATGGAAATGGGAGAAAGCAGTCATTATCCTTGTATTCAAATAATCACTTGGAATGAGAATATTAGGATTTTTTTTTTTGGATGCAAATTTTAATACCGTGGTAAGAGAGACGGTGAGCCAAGTCTCGAGTTGCTAGCAGAAAAAAATACATTCCTTCATTCCAAATTTTGAATGTCTGATAACGTATGACCCTTGGGTTCTGGTTTTTGGTTTTCTTGTTGCTTTTGAGAATATTTATGACTACTGAGAAATGATGAGTCCTTGAGAGGAACTCAGGTTTGGCTTAGTGAAAATATATTATGAGTGGCCACTGTGACATTAGTGGAATCTACTTTTGCCTCTGACAGACACTCCATTTGTATTTCTCAGCAAAGTTTCATTACTATGTTCCTTTCTGCTAAAGGACATTCTATTTGTTTTACAAGCCTGCTGAAAATGCATGTATGTTCTAGAGCAACTTTAATCTTCTACTGAAATAATACAGAAACTGAGAAGAAGATATAACTGAGACTGTCTCTTTATGTTTAGAGAAAATCGACACCAACGTTTTCCTGTATGCCTGCATCATTACTTGTGTTCTGATCATTATCACCTTGCTGGCTGTCATTTACTATTTCAAGCTCCATGGTGATAGGTATGTACTTATACTAAGGTGCTAAGGAAAAATCGTCTAGTGCTAGAAGAAATTTTAAAGTACTCTTTGTGTCTTGAAATAATATGATTCTGTCAGTCTGTGCTGCTGTGATTAACCAAATTAACTACATCAAATATTTCTGTACTGAAGACACTGTGCACTGTGCATTGCACACATCTTCACAGAATGATGCCCTGAGTAAAATATAAATGGGAAGAAGTTGGGCAAGGACCCTGATTGCACTGCCTCCTAAAGGGGAACACTTATTTCTGATAGGAATCTGTGAGAGTAAATCTTCTTCAGATACTGTCATAGTCTGCCAGGATCTCTCAGGGCACTGGTTCTGCTGCCTAGTAAGTTCCACTAAATGCCAGAGGACTGAGCAATGCCAGCCTGCCATATGAGCAGAATGAACAGCAGATTCTATCTGTATTTATTAAAAAATTCCTTGAGTGAAGCTGGGCTCTGGTCCCTTTAGGATTTCCTATGGGGAAAAAAAAAGTAGTTCTGAGGAATACCAACAGAAATAATTTGTGGAGTGGAATGATGAATTAGCACCTGTACTGAAAACGTCAGCTAGGTTCCTCATTTGCCTGTTACAAACTGTTTTTCTCTCAGACCTTTTCCCTCAGAGGTGAAGAATTAGTTCAATACCATTTCACTAACTGCAAAATGTATATCCTTACAGAGGGCTTTGGTTCTAATCTGCTTCCTACAAACAGAAGAAAAAACTTTTTTAGAAAGGTAGGGTGCTATAATTTCAGGATCAAATGTCAAGGAGAGAGAGACATGAGAAGGTTTTACTCTTGAAGACAAGAAAAAGAAATGTTTCATAAGCTTTTGATCAAAGAAACCAAGCTGTGATCCAGCTGAACGTATTTTAATACTTTTCTTTTTCACAGACAATGCCACAAAACCAAACCTCCTGAAATTGCTCCTATACATTCCCAACAGGTAAGAAGAATTATGCAAATTAGACCATCACCAAATCATGGTGATTCTGGTGGCCCTGGAAACATGATTAGTGAAAGGAAAACATTAGATTTTTACTCTCAGCTTTCAGCAAGTACTAGGGTGTCTGATATATTTACTCTTATCTCTTTATAGGACAAAATGAAGTTATTATCTTCACCATAACTTTGACCTGGAACAAACACTAGAGGTGTGTTCCAACAGCAAACACTCAGCTAAAGCCATCCTTTAATTTTAACAAGGAGTCAGTACCACCACATTTCCCTTGTCATATCACATACCCTGTCCACAACTACTCTCCAGATAATAGCATGGGTTGGGGGATATTAAGAAAACTGTTAGTGTACAAGAAGATTAAGCAACAAGATTAACAGACACCAAAAGAAAAAGAATATCCCTTTTGGTGTCCAGAATGATAATTGTGTGAATTTTGAAGGCCACTCTTTATCTTGCATGGTCAATCCACAATTAAAGAAACAATCATACTCAAGAACATGGAAGGAGAGCTGAGCTGCAAACTGGGAGATATTTTTTGATATCCTATGTTGTTAGAAGCTTCCTGTGTAACTGAGCAATTCACCTGTAAGCTGTCTCTGTTCTTTGCTGCCAAATCCAAATAACAGCATCTCTACATAGACAAGATATGTTACAATTATATCGTATCTGTGCACCTACAGTATACACTAGACTCAAATTCTGCTATCAACTTAAAAAGATGCTTCAGTTTCTAAAGAGACTTAGTCAGTTCTAGTTATTAGTATTCCTGCTGCCCTCCCTCCCAACTGCTGACAGACACAGTTGCATTAATGTAAAATAATGGTTTAAGTACCAGTGTTCTTGCTGTCATGTCATGGGACTTTCACTGGCATGTCTGTAGACTGAAATGCAGACTGATTAGGAATGAATCAAGGTCAAGACTCTAGCATATTATTTGCTCTTTCTAGAGAGTCAGACCCTAATAAAATTTTTTTTCAGGCCAATGAAAGTGGAGTAGAAGGGAAGATAAAGGAGGCAAATGAAACAACACCTCAGCTTTACCCTCCAAATCTTTGATAGAAACAGCAATCCACATTCCTTGGTAGAAAAAGAAATAGAGGGATTTTTTTTTATATAGTTGAAGAGGAGTAAATATGCGAGCACTATTTCCCAGTAATTTTCTTCAGTCCAGATGAAAGATTTGCAGAGATTTGCCAAGCTAAATTCCTCCTTGTATTCACAGTTTTTGGTTTTGTTTTGCTAGGATGACACAATGGAAGTGGAACCTTATACTACTTATGTTCAAAAGGAAAATGTAATTTACAACTCAGTGTCTGATCTGACAGTGGGGCAGAATCTTCCACAGGAGTTGTGTCCAGGAACATGAATGATTCAACAACATCAGAAAAGGAAAGAGATTCTTTATGGAAGACTGGTTATAGAAAGAAACTTGGAGGATTTCTTCAGATTTTGGGGCAGCATAGATCACTAGGTCTGTTCAAACACCTCTGCTTGCTGATGAGTCCATAATTCTTTTTTTCTCCCTGTTTTGCTTTCTTCCTTGGGAAAATGTGTTATTCCTTGGGAATATATGACTGACCACACACCATAGTTTTTTCCTGGAAAAGAAGTTGTGAGCAGTCTTCCCTTTGCTGTTGTTGCCTGGGGATCCTAGTTCTGTCAGTCACTTGTAGTTGTTACTTTGATGCACTTGACACTATGATGTACACATTTGGGAGACAGAGGAGTGTTCTGTCTGAACTGAAACAAAACACTCTTCCACCAACAGCCACTTTTTTCTAATACATATGTTAATAACACATGACCTGATGACCTACTGATCATCACTGAATACCTCAAATAGCAGAAAATAATGGTAGGGAAGACTTAGTTCTGAAAATGGAAATAAGGGATAAATTCAGAAGGTCATCCACTAAGAAGGAGACTGCACTAGCATGACTAATTCACTTGTTAGGTTCATATCCAGTATTTCATGCCATTATGGAGTGTCATCCAGAAGAATCTGGACAAGGTTGACAAGTAGGCCAATGGGAATCTCATGAGATTTAACAAGACCAAGTGCAAAGTGCTGCACCTGGGCTGGGACAACCCCTGGTATCAACACTGACTGGGGCATGAACAGATTGAGAGCAGCCCTGCTGAGAAGGACTTGGGGTGGATGAGAGGCTGGCCATGACCCAGCAAAGTGCACTTGCATCCCAGAAAACCAAACGTCTCCTGGGCAGCATGGCCAGCAGGGGAAGGAAGGGATTCTGCTCCTCTGCTCTGCTCTTGTGAGACTCCACCTGCAGTGCTGCATCAGCTCTGGGGTCCCCTGCACAAGCAGGACATGGACCTGCTGGAGCAGATCCAAAAGAGGCCATCAAGATGATTAGAGGGATGGAACACCTCTCCTGTGAGGAAAGGCTGAGAGAGTTGGGATTGTTCAGCCTGGAAAAGAGAAGGCTTTGGGGTGACCGAATTTTGGCCTTCCAGCACCTGAAGAGAAAGACAGAAATGGACTTTTACAAGAGCATGAAGTGACAGGGTAGTGGGGAATGGATTCAGAATGAAAGAGAGTAGGGTTAGATAAAATATTAGGAGGAAATTCTTTTCTTTGAGGGTGGTGAGACATTGGAGTAGGTTGACAGAGAAGCTGTGGATGCCCCACCCATTGAAGTGTTCAAGAACAGGTTGGATGGAGCTCTGAGAAACCTGGTCTAGTGAAAGGTGACCCTGCCAGTGCCAGGGGGGTGCACCTTGATTTTTTAAGGTCCCTTCCAACCCCAACCACTCTATTACTTTGTGATTTCCACTAAATATGTTCATTCTGTGTTTCAGATCACTGGTATGATTATTTTTCTATAAGATTCCATGACGATATGGCATTCCTCTCTTTCTTAAAAGTATAAGCATTAAGATACTGTAAAATAACCAAAAACAAAGTAAATATTTCACAAAACAAAACAAGTACAAATATATCTTCTATAAATGTGCAATAATGTACAAAAAAGATAAAATGCTTGCTAGTTGTAGTAATATTTATTTTTATTACCAAAACGGAAGTTTCGTTTCATTTGTATGTCTAGATATTTTACTTATATTCTTTTCAATGTACTTCCAAGGTCACTTTTTTGTATGCAAATTAGCTTATGTATCTTATTGTGTCTCATTTTGAGGTTACTTATTCTCATCTTCACAAAATATTCCTTGGAAATAAGAAAAATAAATTGTCCTCTATATAGTAGCAGTTGTCAACTGTTTTTGATTGATGTCTTTCTAGCAAAAGTATGAACTGATTTTACAGTAACAATAAAGAAACATGTTTATAAGCCTCTGTTGACTACCTCTTATTTCAGTATTTTAAAAGACCGACTGGGTACTTAGTCTGATTGCAGCATCAGAAGAACTGGATTTTTCCTTTAGATTTAGAAATATTGTTTGACACACATTGTTAGAGCTTTCTTTTGAGCTAAGCTCCCAAGGACTATGACGCAGTGCTTGGAAAACAGACTTCTAAGCTAATTGCAGTTCCTAAATGTATTGCTCATGTAAACTGATACAGTTGGTGATTTACTCTCACTCTAGCAGCTATCAAACAGCCACTATTGCCAGGTGCTTTTTGCAAGCAAGTATTGCTTTTCTCCATTTTTGCATGTCATTTTAGAGTGGAAGGGATCAAAGCTGAATATCAAGCAGCTACAAACAACTTTTAAAGGAACTTCAGTTTCCAGTGACTGACCAAGGAAGAGAGCCAGTCAACACAGGCATAATCCTCTGAAATTCCTCACTTAAAATAGGTGTTATACTGACCAGTGATCTGTTTTTCCCACTCAAAAACAGAGTGCCATCACTTCCTAAGACTTTTTTTCTGTGGACTGGAAAGTGTTTTACATTGTTAAGCCTTCATAAATGGGGTTCATCAGCTCTTGAAGGTAGATTGTTGCCAGTTTATAAGCAATATATATTTACTGAAGTGTACTATCTGTTAACCTGCTGTCTAGCTGTAGGGTTTTATCATCCTTCACAGGCCTATTACACTGGACTAAATCACATAAGTTCCATGCCTGGACATTTCTAAGTTGCTAATTGGTTGATTATTTTCTTTGTCCTTTACTTTGTTCCACATTCACACCTGCTATGTGCAGAAAAACAGAATTTTAGTTTGTGATTGTGAAAAATAAGATTAAGAGTCTTATGTATACACACATACAGGTATGCTCTTGGTCCCCCGCAGCACGGAATTCTAAAGAGTCTCTTTGTGCACTCCTCTCTCTCCCTCAGGGTGCTTGCTGCTCCACTCTGCACCATGCTGCTCTTGTGGTGAAGACGTCCTCCACACAAAAGTGCTGTCTTGGCTGACTCTTAGCAGTCAGGCCAGCCTGCCCTCTGAACTCCCCAGGATGTTGCAAAGTCACAGGAAGAAAGTCAGCATCTTTTCAGCTCATCCCGTACAGAACGGTTTTGGCTTTTGCCACATTTACCAATGCTCTATCTCATGCTGCAACATTTAACTTTGGTAAATTTGCATCTTGCACTTTTACTGCTGTATTTTATCTTCACACACATCTTTCAGTCTCCTGACAGGTTCTAACTGCCATTCCTGCTCTAAAGAAGCAGTTAATACTCACAGTTATCTTATGACTGTAGAGAGTCCCCAGCACCCAGCTCACACGCACAGCACGGCGGCAGATTCTCTGCTGCTGTGCATCCACAGAGTGAGTAGCTGCTCACCTGTTCTTTAGGATGACAGTGGAATGCTAAAAAATGGATGCACCACGAATCCTGAGGCTAACATAGCTTCAATTTCTGGGTGTCTCTAATTGGAAATTGTTTCACAGGAACAAGGTCAAGCCCTTCACCACTGTAACAAAACCACGTAAGATTTGGTTACATTGCAAATATCAGCAGAAAGGTAATTATATCCTCACTTACCTGCTTCAAACAGCTTTCCTGATAACAGAGTCCAGTCAAAGGGGTGTTTCAGATATTACCCAGTCCCTGAATCCCAATGACTTGCAGGATTTACAGCTATGTTCTCCTGCCAGTATAACCTACTCATATTTGATGGTTTACTACTTACAGCCTAGTTTGTAACCCTGCTGTCCATTGTAACCCTTTGGTTCAGTGTGAGACTGCTGAAGTTCCACTCAGCTTACTTTCAGTTTTGAATTAAAATGACCTGAAGGTCTTCTATGTTTATCCTTTTGGCTACAGAAATTTAAGTTTTCCTGTTAGAGCTGGGTGATTTTCACATGAGCATTCTCCCTCTAGATGTAGCAGGGGTTTCTTCATACAAATCTAAAGAATAAGTGTACTTACACAAATCTTGAGAATGAGTGTATTGGCAAGGGAATTCTAAATAATTTTTTTCAAAACCCCCAATTTATTAAAATGATATTTTAAAAAATCTAAAATCTCTAGCAGAATAAAAACTGATTCAAATTTAATTGGTAGGGAAATAAAACTGTACAGTGCATTTAGTCATAACTAGAAAGAAAGATAAAAAAAATACATTTGCACAGGAATTATGCAGTCAGATCAAAACCTATTCACAGAAAATACTAAGCAAAGAATATTCACTACTAAATATATTTCATAATGAATATGTAGGAAAGCCTTCCAAAGGCTTCCTAACTTTTTCTCCCTTGAATTCACCATTGAGAAATCTTTTCTCTCTGATGGACTAAAGATGACAGCTATTTTTGACCATGTGTTAAGTTTAAAAAGAATCTACCTCAGTGGATGTCCTCAGTCAGGAAACTGCATAAACATCCAGAAAGACGTTTTCATTCAATATCTTTGTTAAACCTCTTCAATGACATCTGCTCAATAGCAATTACATTCTTGAGTGTGTGGGGCATACTGAAATTATTTCTAACTACATAAAGACTGTCTTGTAATTTCCCTGTGGTCCCCAACTTCTGCCTCTGTCAGCATTGCCCTTCAATATGTGCTTAAAACTTTAAGTATTATAAGGCAGATGATATCTTGAAGTTCTGAGTTTGCAAAGCACCTTGAATAAAGGGATCCTAATCTAAAACTAGGGATCCATCACCTTTTGAAAATACAAATTATAAACAGAATCTGGAAACCAAACTGGACAGGAAGCTAGTTTGCTAAGTATTATGATTTATACTAGCCAGTTCCCTCCAGGAGATACTGTTTGCATAAAAGCTTCCTTACTCATCAATACAGATTAATTTCTCTTTCATTAAAAAAAAAAAATCTGAGAATCACAGCTGCTTCTGTCCACAGTATCACAGGTACAACATGCAAGTGCTAATGCTATGGAGTAATATTCCAGCCTGAGTCATCAAACTCATAACACTGCATTTTGCTCTGCCAATTTTCCTTTTTTGTAAGAGCATATTCTTATTATACCATGTACCAATCCTGCTGTTCTTCACATTTATTCACTGAACTCCAGTAGTTATTATGTAGGTGTCAGCATTACCTTTGCCAATCAGCAGCAGCAAAACACTGGTACACAAAGAAGCTCAAAGTGAGGAGATGCGCACAGTCAGCTTTATCCTGATAGCATTAACTGCTTGTTGCAGAGTAGTTGAGACTGACCTGTAAAATGACTGTAGCAGGATAACTACTGAGAGGTTATTTTGATGGTCTATTTTAGCTTCAGTTATCTTGATCTTTAGCCTCCCACAGCTGTTCAGTAAAGCAGAAAGTGATATGTCACTGTGGTAAATTGTGGGAGAAAGAGGAAAAAGGGACTTCACAGCTTTGCTGCACCAAGTTATAAATTTGTTTATGAAAGATTCTAAGGCTTTTCACTTAACTTTTTTTTCCTAGCTCAGTACTTTCAGGTGCACTTCAGTATATTTCATCCTGGGTATAAGAAATATTCTGGCTATATCCAAATGAAAACAGTAATTCAGGAACAGATTATGACCACTAGATGACAGTTTTACCTCACCCTATGAAAAACTGCCACAGAGAAGCATTAGTTCTCTTCACACTTTCTTATTAGATTTGGGATAGTAACAAATTTTCCTACATTCCCTACATTTTCCTTCATAGAGCTTAATTTGTGGCAGAATGTTCTCACAAAAAGAAAAAAAAAAGTCATTTTCTTGCACATAACAACATTGAGAAGTAAGGCAATTCAAAGGAAAAACAGGAGAAATAACATACTGTACACCAAGAAACTAATTCAGAAATCATTGGAAATTTCTCCATGGTAAACACAACACTCAAATGCTCAGTGGTAAGTAGGTTCTGAGGGTACGGAGAAAAAAAAAATAGGGAAAAATCATTGAGATCTCAAGGGCTGGCATTGCAAAAGGCAAATGACGGAGTGATTAATGAGACCTCAAAGATGCAGATATCAACAGGCGTTCCTTTCCTTTTCCAGTGCTCCAGCTTTGCAGTGGAAAGGCTCATTCTTCTCCTCTTTATTTTATTTTTGACTCTTCCTCTGCACCTTATGGCTCTTTCACAGTGACAACAGGGACCAAATACTATTAAAAGTTTGCATCCCATCACAGTCACAAACCTTAATTCCCTTCACATTTCTAGTGAGTGACCACTTCATATCCTCAGTTCAACCCACCCCTTTCAGCACTCAGACCTCTCAGTACTGAAGTGCTGATAAAAATGTTGGATGCTGCCAGCAAGAGGCTCCTGTATCACCACATTCCAGACACATTGTGGGTGTCTGATGACATGCACACTGAGCTATATAATGTGAAAAGCTGTTTTTCCAAATAGAAAGCAAACAGATGTCTGGGCATGGACTTGTGTGATCCATCATGTTCCTTGGCATGCTGTTTCAGGAAAGGGAAGTGGGTGGATGTGGGATCCCAGCAAAGAACAGGGACATCTGGGTTAGCTAGTCCTGTTAAAAGGTGGGACCAGCATAGTCTGCAGGAGAAACTTAGGGGAGGTGGTTTATAGATGAATGACTGTAGTACCATGTTTTTTAGAAGTGTTTACTATTGGCTGGGTGCAATGCAGCTGCCTCTTCCAGCTCCAGAACCTCTATTTGAGGAAAGCAACTCAGCACATTAAAAATCTGCTATCAAGGTGAAATCTGATTGAGAGAATATCCAAACCAAGATGCTGCTGTAAATGTAGAAACTGCCACTGCCACAGCAGAACAGCATGGGAGGTGACAAAAATGTGATTCCTTAAAAACCATAATTTCCTTTACTTTGTTAATCCAATAAGGCTCATGTAAGTAGACAGTCATGGCTCTTTGGGTTTAGTATCAGTATTTCAGGAGCAGTCCAGAATATTATAGCAAATTAATAATATTGCCTTGTCTGTCATTAAATACTTCCCAGCCAAAGGTCTTGCAGCACTTCATTACTTACTTCTACTTACTTAGAAGTAATTTACATTACTTCTAAATGTAACTTTATTAATCTGCTTTGAATTATCATCAGTATGTTAAAATTAAAACCAAAACATCATCATTATTTTCAATAGACAAGAATATAAAGGGAAATAAGGATTCAGTGATTTGCATGCCACCACCAAGAACCACATTTTCCCTACTCTAAAGTCAGGACAGATCTACCACAAGAGTAAACAAAAATAAAAAATAATAATTAGCATGCTCTAATCTTCCTTAAAAAAAACAACTTTATATGAAATACTTTATATGTAATACTTTAATAATCAAAAGCCAATTTCTTCACATCTAAAAGCCTTGTTTTTCCTTCAGGTAAAAGGGTAATGACACAGATCAATTTTGTGAAGTGCATTGTCTTCAACTTATGACAGATATTGTGTAAAAACTAAGTATTACTTTTATTATCAAAGCACAGCAACCTCTGAGCTTAAACAAAGAAAGCTGAGAAAACTACAAATTTATTTAAGAGTCCCAGAATAGAAAGTGAAAATTGTGTTGTCAAACTGAAACTGGCAAGTCAAGTTAAGATGGCCAAGATGTCCTTCAGTCCCTAACATTTGCATCGTGTCATAGAACTGTGTATAATATCCTCACGGAGAGTAATCCTGAGCCTTTAATGGAGACAGTTTGAATGTCTTTTGGTATTTGATTTAAGATGTCTTAGCAGCAAATAAATCACTGTCTTTTGTCTGTTTATTGGGCAATGCTTTCCACAGGACACTGGCTTTTGTTTGCTTGTTTGTTTTCCCATGGTCTCCTCACTTCAGCCTGACCAGTGCCCAGCAATGGTTTAGCTGCACAAGCTGAGGAGCTCCCGCCCTGGAGTGGAAAGGTTACACAAGACTCAGCTGCTAACACTCCCAAGGCTCCAAACCTACAAACACTGCCACGTGTATGTGGGGGTGGGAGTGTGGATTTCAAAAGAACTAGGGAAAAACCCTGCATAACCAATGTACAGTATTGAGACTTTGGTTGTTCATCATCTGCTTTCACTTACTATTTCAGGCTCTAGCTGAAAGTAAATAAATATTTTTTCCTTTTTCTATCTGTAAGTATACAACAGGACACAGAAAATCACTTAGATGGCCACATGACAGTGAAAGAGAGATTTAGGGAACTAAAATACAGTAGGACAACCTTAAAGAATTTTAGGTGTTATTCCAGGTAGATATATGCTGTCCTTGGTTTACTCTTCACACGCCATCAGAAGAAGGAAAAGTGGTTCTAGAAGTGAAAATGTTACTTTTGGGGGAGTAAAGAGGAAAGTTTGTAAAAATTTCCATAGTGATTTTTCAGCTTATAACCAGATTCCATGAAGCTTATTCATCCCTAACGGGGGCAAATTTCAAGTCACATACCAGTCCAACAGATGATCACTTAAATACTTTTATTGAAGGAGGATTGTATTTCCCATGCCTTGGCTAAAGATTAAAAGAAAACTATTAGGGCTGGAAGTAGACACCAAAACTTTTTTTGGTGCCAGCTCTTTTTTCAGACTTTCATCCAAAACATACTTAATTTGGCAGCCTACAGAGGGCTGTGAAGTCATAAAGAGCCAGTGTCCAGTTCTTACCTCTGTAGGACAGTGGATCAGATCTAATTCTTGCAAATTGCAGCTGTTTTGATCAAAATTTTTTACCAAATGAAACATTCTTTTCTTTTTTCCCCCCTGCTTTTCTATTTTTGTGTTGTTGTCTGGACTCAGAGGGGCTCAGATGACAAATTTTTTCTAAGAACTTTTGAGGTTATTCTCTTACCTTTTTTTTAGCCACATAAAGAAAAAATAAGAGATGGGGATTGCTGGGAAGGAGAAGGTGGAAATGTCATGTGCTGAAAAAAGCCTGAATGAATGGCACAAGGGAAGATGAGGCCTTGCCTTTATGCTTCTGGTTCAATTCTGATGTGATTGATGATTCCTAACTGCTTTGTTTATTATTGTAATGTCTAGGGACTAATCAAGATGGACAAAGATTTAGTAATTACTATATAAACAAGGAGCTGCAGACAGTCCTTGACCTAAGGAACTTACAAGTTAAACAGGCACACTAACATGACAGAACAGGATGTTATCAGTGATGTTGGAAAGCATATGCAATTGTGGCAGCATGTTTCATACTTTAATGCCCAGTCACATCTTCCTGGATCAAAGAGAAAATTTTCCAAAAGTGTATGAGATAGGCAAATGCATAGAGGAAGCTCACCTTAAATTACTGACTCTGTGAGCTAGTGAAGAGATAAACTCTTCACTGAGAGTTTCCATTTCCCTTGCAGCCTCCTATAGAAAAAAAATGCTGGATCTTGTGCCACTGAAGTCAATAGGGCATTTTCCATTTAAAAGCTGGAAGCAGAAGTAACAAACAACATTGTTATGATGACTTTTATCAGGTAGGCATCAAGGCAGATAAGTCAAAGGCATGTAAGCCTCTCTGTATCCCTATTGAGGACTGGGGAAAGTAGACAGCAGACAAAATTTAAGGCATGAAAGATGGGACAAAAATTATCCATAGATACACAATCATTTGGAATTAGATTGGCAGGCTAGAATTCAGGGTCTGTCCCATAATCTTGAACAAGACTGATCAATAGACTGTGTATTGTCAGAAACCTAATAATTGCAGGTAGACTGAGACAGAGCAGAATTCATATGTAAATTTAAATAGAACAATCCCTGCACTAATAATCCCCTAATCTTCGAGTGCATGAAATTCTCCCTTTGAAATTGTGTTGCAGTACTGGCAGTGATTTAGCATAAAGAAGACTGTGCAGAAGTTACTCATATATATCCTTATATGAGGATAACAAGTGAATTTCAGCTCCAGGGAGATTTGTGGCACTTTTGCTGGCATCATATTCAAATTTTAATGCCTTATGAAGTCAAATTTTAGTCACTGTTGTCTACTAGGTGTTAAAAGACAATGTTGTAATGCATGTATGAATTGTATTCCCCTTTGATCTGCAATTTAAAAACCCCTATGTGTCAGTAATGTGAGAATTTGATCTCACGAGAGAACTGAAGGGCACATAAGCTAAAATCTAAAACAAGTAAATAATGTTCTTTGGGGAATAATATCTGGCAGTTTACTAAGGAAATTCAAAAGCATAAATATTTACAATAGGAGGTACACAGATTTCTCATAATATTATAGCTGATTCCAATTTGGAATACATGCTGTTTTGCTTAAGTTTATTCCATTTGCTTTTGAAATCTGATCCATACTCTACATATAAACATTATTTGCTCATCCTTTTTGTCCCAGTGCCTACTCTATTATTTTTCTAGAGTTTGACTTTTATTGGAAATTTCATGCGCTTTTAAATTTAACCAAAAGATTGCCTTGATAAGAAGCTCTGAATAAAAAAGCAGAGTCCTAAACTGATATTTACAAAACAGATTTGTGCTGTATATATACTATATGTATTTATAGATATATGTATGTAACACTACTATTATTTAATGTTGTTTATGCATTACTGGTATATTTAGAGATTCTAGCAAAAACCATAGGTATTTAACCATCGGAATAGTCTAAATAGGTACAGTGTGGAAGAAAATAATTTCAAGTCTTCATGACACATATACTTTCAATCAATTTTACCTCATGCCTTTCATTCAGCTTATAAGGAACTCTCAAATTAGGTTTTATACACACCACTAAAAAGTAAGTTTTATACACATCGCTAAAAAGAAAAGAAACAAACCAAACATCTTGTAATAGAGCAGGGCCCAAAGAATGAAGCCATTGTCAGCACAGAGTGACACAGCTGCATTAGGAGTCTGCAACAGTCCTGCCACCCATGCAAGGAGGATCACAGTTAAAGTAAGCTGTGAGGCTCTAGCTAGCTCTGGGCAGACCTCAGGCTATGCAGAAATTCCCAACAGCTTTTGAATGTGCAGATGCTGTCTAGGCCTTCTCTAAATAAGCCCCAGGAGACACTCAGAAGTGTCACTCCGAAGTGTCCACTGAGAGCCTTCAGCCACAAGAGTAGGAACATTCCAGGGTCACAGTTGTGTCAGACTGCTACACTTAATACAGCTGCCCAAGAGATGTATGGGCAGCTCTGCCTTGGAAGCTCAGCCCTCAGAGATTTGAGTCAGGCCTAGATCTGAAGGCCAAACACCATTAAAGTAGCAACACTTGACTTAGACTTTAAGAAACCAGAAATGTACCCTTGGTCCTGGCCTCTTTTATTTGAACTAATATAACTGTTTAATTGGACAGATCCCAAGATTGTTGCCAAAGGCTTGAAATAAGGACTTGTTATCCACTGAAACCTCAGAGATACGGGAATGTAAGGAAAACTTGTGACTCTTTTGCAAATAGGGGATGGCTTTTCTTTCAACAATTTATCACCACTCAGGCCAGGCAGATTCTGTTCCACAGGAACCATCTAAGAGAATGGATTGCAGAGGCAAGCACAACCAGGCAATAGAATCCCAAGGATTTAGTCTTGTGGGGCTACAAAATGATCAGCAATTAGCTCCAAGGTAAGAATTTTAGGTTTAGAGCAAAGATCTGACAGCCCATATCCAGAATTGCTGGGAAGGGGAATGTGTATGATAGATAATTCTACTTTGTGGTGCACTACTTATGAGCAAAGCAGCTCCCAGTATTGCAGTTTTCGTATGTGACTGAGCCACAAGGCATTTGACCACAGTGACAGCAGCCAGTGTAACAGTCCTACTCAGAAATTATATTCTCAGCCACTGTCTCTAGTGTGCCTCATCCAGCTGGATGAACAGCCTCTGGTTTGAGAGCATTCACAGCAGTTTGAAGTGAGTGTGGACACAGGACATAGCAGACTGCTGCCATCGTGTCTCTGGCCTTTTGCTTTGTTCCTGCAGAAGTAATTCATGGGCTGTTTACAGCAGCAGTGGTTAAGGAATGACCTCAGCAGCAAGCTTAGTAATGACCCCTCTCCTGTGGCAAGAGAAAGCTGCTTTACATTTATATCACTGACTAATTAACGCTAGTTAAAGGCAATGGAAACCTTCATCTGACTGGAAAATGGAGACAAATGGAGAGTCAGGAACATGCAACACATTAAACGATGTCCATGAATGATAAAAACCATGAAATGATGAAACCATGAGCAATGATTTTGAGAGGAAGAGAGACATCTATATGTTAAAATGCCTCTTGGAAGTCAAATCAGAACATGGCTCCAAATTCTCTATCTAGGCTGAGCCAATTCCAATACAGACCTTTTTGTTCTAGGTCACGCCTTTGGTGTTTTCAATACGCAGAGTATAAAAGAGGGAACAAAGTACTTGTCTCTGTTCACCAGGGATTTTCAGCTGTTGGATATTATTTCTTTGGCCAGTTTTATCCATGCCAGTAGTTGGCCAAAGACTAGAGGAAGCCAAGAACAGGGAAGCTGTAAAGGATACTTTAAAACTACCCATAGCTGTGTGTGTTCAAGACAGACCCCTTTAGACTTCTGCCAGGTACAGTCCAGGCAATCTGGAGACCTTGGGCCAAGCTGTACAATGCAGGCCTGTGGTGCTTTAAGTCCTGACACTCATGAATACTGTGAGGTTCAAAGGGTGGCAGGAAGAAAAAAGCACACAGAGCACAAAGCAGTGTCTTTCTGTAGCTGTGAGTTCTAGACCCACGGGTTAATGCCTTGTCTCAAGCTATAACCTGGAGGCCTAATCAGCTCTGATCGGTTTGTTTTCGTCTCCTCCTGGGAGCCATTATACGATATTAAAAAAATAAATCAATTTTAAATAACTGATTGTGTCAGCTTACAACAGCACGGTTGTTCCTGGCGTACCTCAGAGACATTGCACAGTCCACCACCATCATGAATGAATGAATGAATGGGCCTTAGCTCTACTGCAATAGAGTAATTTGTTTTAATAATGTCTGAATATACACTGAGGTAATATTTGTGCCATCCCTAATAGAGTTCTGGGGTAGAAACTCACATATTAAGAGAACAGTGTTTATTTACATTTAAAGAGCAGTTAAAGACAGAAAAGAGGCTTTAAAAATGACACCAGGAGGATCATATTTACTGTCTCCCTGTGGTTTCCGTTCAGGCTTGCCTGCTGCACAAGTCAAAGGTGTTTTCTTTTAAATGACAGCTACAGAAACTTCAGGGGATTTGAAAGACATCTGCTTTTCATCCCCATATGCATAGTGGAGAGTCTGCAACTGTGTTTAGCTGAAACGCTTGCAGCAAGGAGAGACTCCAAATGCCCAGAATCTTTTAGTCCTTTCCAAGAGTCAGTCTTTCTCCTCTTAGAAAAGGAACATTTTGGTTGGTGGTAAGTGAAATCCATACACAGACTTGAAGCACCACAGGAAAAGCACTGTTTTCAAGTTAGGAGTGGTTTTTTTTACTGTTTCCTAAAGTTAATACCTTCTCCCATTAAAAAAAATGGCAGGATGCTTGAGAAGGGAAGATCATACTAAGATTTTCAAGAAAGACTTCTTGGGGAAGATTGGATAGAGACATATTGGTACCTTAAATAAAGTAAAGAGCAAATATTGCATGTCTGTCCCTTTTGATTCTCCACAAGTATCCCAATGGGTATCTCTTGCTCAGTCCAATGCAAAACTGTTTTGAAGGTATTTCCTATGTGACTTTTTCTGCAAAGATTCTACATGTTTCTTTTTAATTTATGGTAGGTCCTTGGAATGTTTAGTTCTTACTCCAAGAACAACTGTTTTTCAAAAAACAGATGAAATAGCATTCACGACATGCAAAACTAAATTGCCTTAGGCTATTTGAAGTCACAAATTCTCTGTTAATAGCCAACTATTCACACTCATTTGATAAAGGCTGACCTTTATTTAATTCTGGCAGAACATCTTGTTTGACCACACAAATCAAAAACTCAAAATCAAATTAAAAAAAAAAAAAAGTTACTGAGTTTTATGCAGTACATTTATGTTTTTTGGAAGGAACACTGATGACTGCTTTCTGTTCTCTGGGCTACTTGCTTGGTAGACTACTTGTTTCTCAGTGTAGAGACTCACCACAATTTTTGTTGTAGCAGTTTGTTGCATCATGAAGGTGGGTCTGCTGCTCCTAGACTGCTGCTTCAGCAGTGGTGGAGCTCATGAGACCGCTGCAGAAGCATAATGCTGAAGACAAGGTTGAGATGGAATTTCCAGGCTCAGCATGGCAATCAGTTATAGCTGTCTCTCTCTTTCCAAACAACAATATCCCTTCTGGGCAGCAGTTGTTCATGTTTGGCTGTGACTCAGAAGCAAATATTTCCAAGCTTTGGAAAGTTTGAATGTAATCATTTGGCTGCCTTGCAGTTATCTCCAGTGAACAAAAATGTTTTTCATCTGTTTGGAACTACATTCAGCTCAAGGCAGCTGAGGAATCATTCCAACACTTCACAAACCTGTGTGCTTCTCCCTTCAGCATTTTGTTTTGTCAGATTCAGGACGTAGACTCCATAGAAACTGCTTAGCACAGTGAACAGAACTCAAATGCCTGATACTGTTGTGGAACTCAATTTCTTTGAGGGTGACAGCCCTGTATTTCATCTGAACCTGACACACTCTGGTAAAGCCACCAGTGACAAATAAAACTTCTTGAGGAAGGAATGCAAGGAACATGAGTAAAACCCTTTGTAGGTTGTCATTTAGAGGCAAATTGTTCAATTCGTACCTGTAACAGAAACTCCATGACAATGTACGTGACAATCCCTCTGACAGAGCAGTTTCATTAATCCACACTGACAGGAAAACAAAAGCCAAAGAGGGGTTTTGAAAAGAATATTCACTACATAAAAATACAGAAGAATGTAAACCAAGTTGGCTCCTTCTACAAGAAACCTTGGCAATCATTGCTGGGTTACTGCATTAAATTTACAGTAAGAATTCTTTACTTCATGAAAGTAACAATGCAATAATAGGAAATCTTCTCGCAAAGCCTGATTTGTGAGCCTGATTTACAACAAGGTTGTTTACCTTCACATCTTCATTTAGGAGTATTTTAATATGCTTACAGTTGATCAGAAGCATCAAGCACATTTCTGAATTGGAATTAGATCTCAGTATATATTTCCTCTTGTTTTAGAAGAGACCATTGGAGGAGTTATGTTATAAAAGTGGACATAAATGGCTTTTGAGTAGTTTCAATTGTTTTTCATTTCTTTGTATCTGTGCATGGACAGAACAGCAGTATTTTCATGAAGAAGAGTAGCATACAGAGTCCTGATTTTAAGTTAGGATGGAAAAGAGCTGATTCCTACATCCCTGTTGAAACCTGTTGCTAGATTTACTTCTGTGGAGGCAGTGAAACAGAGCCATTTTCATGAGATGCAGGATCACCAAAATTTCTAGAGAGCTCCTGAAATACTCCAGTTATTTTCTGCCAAACAAAGAGCCGGCTCAAGACCTATGACAACAACCCTGCCCTGGTATCACTTACCCATTACATTTTATGCTAAATATCTATAAAATTGCTCTCTGATCCAAATTGCTCTCATTGGAGGTTCTCTAAGGAAATATGGGTTGTTGTATCTTAAGGCAGCTGTCTGGTGATCTGCAGAGAAAGTGCCTGAAAACCAATTTATGGGTAGAACTATAGATCAGATATATTTTTTCTAATGAAGAGCATGGAAGCAGTCAGCAGTGCCAGTCCAAAGGGGATGATGCTAATTTGATGGAGCTTTTTAGTACGTGTTAGTCAAAATTGTATGTACAAGGTCCTATTAATACAGCAAGTCTGAGTATGAGAACATTGTGAGAGTTAAAAAATTCCTCCCTTTTACACAATGTTATTTATGTCAGGTATTCTTTGACAGCAGTTAATTCAGACTAGGCTTGGCTTAAGGATGTGTGTGTCATCTTCTAAGAGGAAAGTTAAGAAGAGTTAATATACAACTCTCAGCTGTCTTTCAGAAAACTCAAGCAGTGTTTATTGGTGTGACATTAGTAAATCAACATTCAGAATCTGAGCCAAACAGCACTAAAATAAATCGAAGGCTTTTTGGCTGACTTCAAGGGGCAAATGAGATACCATACACTGAGGAAATTTTGTTTGCATTACAGGCATAAGACATAAAGACCTGCCTATGATCTGCAGAAGCACTTTCAAGAGGCTCTTCCAAGAAGATAGTGAATTCTAGAATAATAGAAAGTGCAACTGGAAACCAGCAAGAGAGAAAGTAACATCCTTTAGCAGTTATTATTGTGTGTAAAGACAAAAAGCTGTTTCATCCATTGATGACAGAAAGCAGAGCTACATCAGACTGCACTCTAAACTAAACTGATTTGAGAGAGAATCTGCTCTTTCCCCCCCTTCCAAAACTACAAAAAACTTTGGTCTGCTTCACTGGAAGAGCAGAGTGATAGAACTCTTGGTTCACTGCAATCAGTTAGAACATGTCTTTTAATTTTTTTTTTGAAGTCAATCCAAAGCATTTTCCACTTTTTGTCCTTAATTAAAAACCCTGGAATAGATTTTTGGGTTCTGATTTCTGTTTGTTTGTTTGTTTGTTCATTTGTTTGTTTGTTTTTTACTAAAACGAGCTTTGTGGTTTATTTGTTGTTGGCTTTCACAGTCTGCTCTGCTCTGGAGAGATTAATCATGGAGATTCTCCAGATTATTTTTCACAGACCATGCATTGTTTTAAACAATTCCTAGGACAAAAGATTTCAGTCTAATGCCATTTGTGAAATGGCTGACTTTTGCCTATCCTTTCTTCCTCTCCTTATGTTGAAGCACATTTCCCTTGGCAGTAAGCAGGAAATAAGTCACTGTCAGCATCTGAATCCTAAGGTACTAATCAGGTGCTCATCCTGTGTTCTTTGTCCTTTCATCTCCAAAAATCCAAAATTAATATTTTGGTTCTGTGGTTTTCTGACTATACTTTAGTATTAAACATGGATGCCTCCAGTTTGACTTGTGACATGTGCCTTGAAGAATTATTATTATAATTATTATTAATAATAATAATAATTCCAGAAATACAGAGTTCCTAGATAGAATCAGAGCCCTACTGGAACAAGTGTTCCAGCAATTAAATTGCTGCAGATCAACCTGACCTACAGAATTCACACATGGATTCAAAATTTCACCATTACCTAGGTTCACAGGAAAGGGAGATTTGCTTCAAGCTCAACTCAATTCACACATTGCAAAACTACTCTGCATTTCATGACAATATTTTATGCAACTGGGGCTTGTTTGTGTGTTAGACAATGAAATATAAGGAGCTTGTTGGCTCCAAAGACCAGCAGCCACGTGCACCAAAGCCAGGGCAGTCTCAGAAACAAATGTTACACTTGGTACTATGCAGAGAATACTTTCATCCCATTCCATTTGGTCATCTCTCTAAATAAATTTAAAGACAATACTGACAAGAGACATCAATGGAAATACCATGAGACTTCAGTAGATACGGATGAAAACATACAAAAGCAAAACTCAGTGACAACAAGCCCTACAAAGCAAATAAACAATGATAAGTATTGCTTCATATTAAAAAAAATGCCTGATTAAAGGAATAATGAAATTTCTGGTTTGCTAGTAATTAGAAATTTATTGTAATAGTTAGAAAACTAGATCTGTCCTTAAGACAGTACATTAATGTATAGCGCACTTGTTCCAGTAGGGCTCTGATTCCATCTAGGAACTCTGTATTTCTGGAATTATTATTATTATTATTATTATTAATAGTAGTAGTAGTAGTAGTAGTAGTAGTAGTAGTAGTAGTAGTAGTATAATTCTTCAAGGCACATGTCACAAGTCAAACCGGAGGCATCCATGTGTAATACTAAAGTATAGTCAGAAAACCACAGAACCAAAATATTAATTTTGGATTTTTGGAGATGAAAGGACAAAGAACACAGGATGAGCACCAAGTCTTGTGTTAGGAAACACTACTCTGAATATACAAACTTTGGGAGAGGAAATAAAATCTCCCTCAAAATGTGCTTATTTGTAGAAAAGCAACAAAATAAACTGACATGGGTTTGCCCTTGTGAAGAGGCCAAAGTGCCATGTAACTCTCTCCTGCTCCTTTTACAAGAACAGTTTTCACTCCACATGGACCAGGATTGTGGACTGCTGTGTTTCCTGCTAAGTGAAGTTACACACCCAACCCCCCTGCCACACATCCAGCCTCAGCCACTGTGAGGTGGGGTATAGTCTGCAACAGCCGCTGCTCATGTAGCTATTGTTTCACTTCCAGCAGAGTATTTCCTTGTGGTAATCTATGGGAAGGGATAGAAAAAGTCCAGCTGAGTTTTCAGAGTTGCCTCATTAATTTGCTTATCTGGATTTGAAAAAGAGTGAAATGATTGGAGATCTTAAAAGTTGCCTTAAAGCTCAACTGAGTCCTTTGGACAAGGTCAATAAACACAAACTCTTTAGAGAACAACTTATCAAAGTCTGATAACTAACAGCAGGAGCTGATAGTAACCACAAAGCACAGGTACCTTAACCACCCAAAGCACAAGCAAACAAAAAGCAATTTGGAAACCTCAAACACATGAGCAGAATGGCTTCATTAGGTACATATTTATATCACAAGGGCATGCATGTTCTTCTGTGTATTAGAGCAGAGGACAGAGTTACTTTAGTGAGAGCAAAGAAAAGAAACAAATTCAACATTGAAGTAGTGAACACTTCACGATTATGTCTCTGAAAAGCTAAGAACTGAAAACACCTCAACTCCTACTGTGTTTGGGGGAATGTGTTCCTGGTTTTGCATACTTTGTAAATAGACAAGATGAGATCCAAGGTTTATAATCTGTGCTTGTATCATTAGGCAAGATAACATACTTTTCAGAAACAATGGTGTTTTGACACTCAAATCTTACTCATCTAAGTTCCATGCAGAAAACTGAATGTTGTGATAACCCCCTTGAAGGGTTCCACTGAAGATTTTGCTCTTACAGGTTTCAAACAACACAATGCATTAAAACTCTTAGTTCTTGGCAGAGTTTGGTACTCAACAAGGGCTGCAGCTCTGCTGGGTTCCACCCTAGGGAACATGGAATTTGTGCAAGACTAAAGCTGCAAAGCCAATGGCAATGACACACTTTTAAAAGGAGGTCCACCAGGCTCCATTCAAGACTGCATTCAAGAGTGTTCAAAGATTTAAAACCTAAAGCTATGTCCTTAGCTCTTAGGCAAAACTCATCATCATCCCTAATGTCCATTTCCATGGAGCTTTGCCAATGCAATTGCAGATCCAGGTGGGGCTCATGGTGTCACAGCTGCTGCTGGACTGGACCATGAAAGTCAGGATTCCTGGACCACAATCTGACATGAACAGAGGTGAGTGAACACAACATAGCAAAAATCTTGTTTGCTGAACTCTCAGCTAGAGTGTTGAGTCAGCTGTTGGATATGGTGACGGAGCAATCCCATGAACACACATCTCTAAATTTGAAGAAAGAGCCCCGAAGTCGGCACCTGTATTCTCACAGATCTTGCCATTCACTTCTGGCATACCTTCAGACTTTGCACATCAGAAACCTTGAGCAAAATCAGAGCAAAATCAGCTTTTTTATATTCATTCTTTGCTCAGGTTCAATGCAAAGAGTGGATTTTTAAACTTTTGCTATTATAGATATATAAAACAAAGAAGATTTAAAGTTGTGCTAATTTCTCAGATAAACACTTTACTTTTCAGATTGCTTCATAATGAACCACTTTTAAGCAAGCTAAGGTATAAAGAAGCACAAAAGGATTTAGGAAGCTTGCTGGGATTCTAATGTGCATATACAGACATTGCCTTGCAAGGGAAAAATAGTCATTATTTTCAGTGCTGCCTTACTTCTGCTACAGTCCTGCTCTCAATGCATTACTGAGCAAATTGGCTGAACAAATGATTCCACCATCTATCCCGCAATAGATTTAAAGGAATCGAGATGTTATGCTGAGACATATTCTTATGTCTGTGGCTTTAAGAGCTGGAGGACTTATTCAAGCCTAGGATAAACAAACACGTCAGGAAGTCAGATGAGAGACCCCAGAGTCTTTACTAAAGAAGAAATAACAAAAATAATCTCCTTGTGCTTAGAAGGGAAACCAGGGGCCCACACTTTACAACCAGCTCACTACAGACTTTTGGAAGGAATGGGCTTTCCAGTAAAGGAATGAATCAGTTTCCAGACAAGCTCGCCTTCCTCAGTGGCTGGGGATTGACAATACATCTGTATTAACAGTGCTGGGAACTGCAAGTGTGATGTGAAAGGAAATATTTATGATGTTATTGCAAGCACTACATACTTATAAACTGCAAATTCCTGAAATGTTCACTGGCAAGCCTGTTCTTCACATAGTGCAGGCTCACAAAGCTGACATGCTTCCAGGGCTACAGCTGAAGCTCCAGAAAAGCAGCTTTCTGGCCTGGTGACAGACAAAAGTATTTGTAAGATAATATCAATATTTTTTTCTTATGAACTTAATGCTTTCTTGAGAGTTCTAAAAATGAAGTTCCTATCAGGAAAATATAGCCTCTCTCACTATGTCCTCTTCGTCAGCCCTTGGCTGACATACAGAAATTTTGGTAAGGGGATAAGGCACTAAGAGACAGTAACTGTCTGAGTCCACAAACCTCTGCTGGGAAACTGGAATTGAAGTCTGCTGTGGTGATTTCTTTAGCATCACAATGACTGTTCTCTAAGCACTTCATTGAAATTGATTCTTGCCATCCACAGAACCTTGGCAACACCAATGCTATATGTTGACAAGAATAAACAAAGCTGAAGTTTGTTTATTGTTTATTTTTTTATCTTTTGAACAGAGTTTAAGGCTATGCAACGAGGCTCACTCTCCCAAGTATATCAGGACATGCAGAACAGAGTTAGCTTCCATAACGTGAAAATAAATCACTGAAGAGAATGGTCAGATTCTCTGGTTGAAATGGTTCTCAGTAAAAATAGTACTTCTAAAAATTGTAGGTCAGAGCAAGTGAAATTTTCCTCAGTGTGCCACAGTGATCTCCATCTCCCTCTGTCAAGTTCGTCTCCTTCGAGTTTGATATTTATTTATATCCATTAAGATTTTTCCCTATTAAAGTTGGGTCAAGAGCCAACCAATGCAGATTACCAGTGAATTTCAAGATTTTCCTCTGAACTCTGGGATGTGAAGACGCGGGTTCAATATATTTCTAATCAGAAACAAGAAAGCCAAGCCTTGGGGATCACTGGGAAGGCACCCAGTATCCTTACATATTTCTACAGTGCCTCTACCAAAGGCAGTGAGTAGAGCTGCCCCAACCTCATTGCTGTGCCTGAGTGCATGGTGGCCCTAAGCCACTACTGGTTCCTCTAGAGGTGGCCCATTCCAGTAGGAATGCCCCACTCACAACTATTAGGCTCAGCTGGTTACAGAGGAAGTTCCAGGGTATAAATTTGCAAATTCACCTCCCAGTTCTGAACTTATTCCAAAGCCCTAAAAATCTTGGAATAGTTTGTGGAATCATTTGTTTCTCTCACAGCTCACAGTGCAACAGCCTCTTAAAAGCCAACCCAGAGTAGCAGAAGAAGAAAGGATTGGAGCTGCGCAGCAAGAGTTGAGGCCCCAGCAAACCCCGGAGTTCAAGGCATGTGGAAAGCCTGCCTGGCACTCAAAATTCTGAAAGCTGGAATTCAACATGGGCATTTGGAATCAAATTTATGAGCTCCTGGTGCAGGAATCTGCCTTATTTTTATTCTGTACAGTACAACACATTTTTATATATCAACAGATGCATTTTACTATGCCAATAAAGCCTTCAGACTCTGCTGTTAAGACTCTGTGATTTTAATAGTGGATGGACGAATGAAATTAGTGTCTGCAGAGTTTCTGCACTAAACATCCACGGTAAAATGCATCCCAACATCTCACACCCATCAAACCCAATAAACTGAATTTCCTCAGCACCCCCCTTTAATCCACCATATCACAATGTCCACAAGTTCTGCTCCTCCAGTTAGATCATTTGGAGTGCCTACATTTGCTTTCCATAGGATCAGTTGATTTTTTTCCACCAGCAACCAGAAAGGACTTACCTCATTAGTAAAGAGCTGTCGGAATGACAGCTTTCTAATAGATTTGTTTGAGTTCCAGTGAAGCCAGGTGCTGACCTGGCCTGAGTTATAAGCAGAGCAGTGCACATAGAAGAGTACAGAAGAGAACAGGTAAGTCTGGTGGGCATGTTGATGTGCAGTCATGACTCATGTGCTCATAGATAAATGTTCTGGCAGACCACAGACTTACACATTATTTTCCAGAGCTCATTGCAGTCACCAGCACCTGACTCTTTCAAGAGCATTCAGCAGCATGATCATTTTAGCCCTCCTATTCACTCACCACAACTAAAGACAGACAAACTTTCAAAATATATCACTACTTGCAGCATAATTTCCCTGAAGTTGTTTTTTACTGTCAATTCGACACAATGGGTTTCTTTGTGTCAGGTAAAAGCTGAAGCATTTTTTTATTTCTGGGTAACAAGCAGCCACTTGGCTACAGAGGCTGCACTGGTCTCCGTAGATCAAAGACAGGTCGCTTCAGCCCAGTTGCATCAAGAGACCTAAGAAGAGAGGCAACACCAGGAGCTGCTTCTGAAAACTGAGCATCCACCCAAATATGTGCTGACTGTAAGGTCTAAGGCCTCAAAAAGCATCCTAAAGTCTAACCTTTGCCAGTAAGGAAATTTATTTCCAACCATAACAATGGGTTCATTTAGTAATGTGCTTCATCAAATGCCAGGCAGCAGGTGGAAATAGGTCAGGGCTCAGAGGAAAAGCTCTCAGAAAACAACCAAAGTACTTTTAAGTAAAAAAGTCCATAGAGGTTTGTTTTTTCTCTCTCCTCTCCCCCAGTCCTGTTTGTCATGGTTTGGGCTCACAGGGTCACCTCCCAGAAAAGACTTGAAAAAACCTTTCACCAAAATCTCTTTTCAAATCAAGTTAATTCTCTCAACATAATGCCTGGGGTTTTTTCGTTTCTGGCTAAATAAAAAGAATTTCAGAGCTGGAAGGCAGTTTGCTTTATTTCTACATAGCTGAGAAGTTGAGATTTATTTGATCTGATCTCCAAGTGAAGTGTAGAGGGAAAACAGGATACTGTATCTGGCAGCAAATAAGTGGCAATCACACAAAGTAAATTCTTGATATGACTGTAATCTCTTCGTTGGCTTATCCCTGATTCAGTTTAAGGCTCTGGAAAAAGCTACCAAACCTCTTCATGTGAAGTGTGAGATGGAACTTATTAGTCATGGCAATTTGCTTCTTATGGGATGCTGGCAGTCAGAGACCACAGTGTACTGAAAAAAAAGAAACGTAGAATCATGAGCCTCTTAGTCCTCCTTGGAGTTACCAGAGAGAAGAGAGTTCCAGGTTAGTTTTAAACACAGAAGTTAGACATATGAAGGAAAGCATGAGGAGAAGTCAAACTTACAAAGCTTTAGGGTTTGGCTTTTGACAATTTTTTTGGCTTTTGATCTTTTTGGGTTTTGTTATCTTCAGCCCATAGTGCACAAATACATTTGCCGTAAACCTATTAAATCTGAGGGATGAGAAAGCTGGTTCCAGATTGTAAAGGGGATGTAATTCTAAAAGGATACATCTAGAAAACAGTGGTACTTCCAATATCTCCTCCAGACATCATTTTTCTTGCACCTTTTTCTTATTATATTTTAGTTCCCAGGTGACAAGACACTATTCACTGAGAAAAATTGACTTATCTATGGCTATTTATATTTTCAAAAATTAGACAGTGTCCCCCCTGTTCCTTCTACTTCATTCTAGACAGATGAAAAAAATATTATTTCAGGCAGACCGAACATACACATAGGTGTCCCACATACTTACACATCCCATAATTCTTTGGCAAAAGTGACAGATTCCAGGGTATTTGTCAGACACCTCAAAACACTACCAAGGCATATGGGGCTTGAAAGAAGCAGGAGGATGAACCAGGAGTTCCCTCCTCAGTGAAACAGCCGGAGCCTCCCCTGCATCCCACAGGAGGTGTCCATATTGTCCGGCTGCAGGGCAGCTTGGCCACCACATGTTGGTTTGGGCCTCTCTCCCCACTTCAGGAGAGCTCAAGGGAGCCATGGCCACCAGCTCTTACCTCAGCAAGGGCTGCAGGGACTCCAGTCCCTTCTCTGCTCCTCAGGAACAGCTCCCCAGATCCGTGCCTGTGCCTCGCAGCTGTTCCCCATACCCTGCCCATGTGGTGCCCTCCTCTCCTCTCTCCTCCCCTCGCAGCTGTGGGGCCAGAATATTTTCTGGCCAAACACCATGACATAACCTGCATATCCACATGGGCTGAAACCTCGTGCAGAGGCAGTGTTGCCCTGGGGTAGTGCAGAATGGCCTTTTTTGCAGGGCAGGAGGGTCAGGGCAAGGTTAGTGTCATGTGAAGTGGTGGTTTGGCAACTCAGGAGTGCTTGAAACCTGCTCTGTTTCCCTCCCTGCCCAGCTCAGTGCAGTCTGTGCCAGCTCTGGTGTCTGGTGCACTGCTAGCAGCTCCACCCTACCAAGGCTGATAAAAATAACCAGAATCATGTTTTCCTTCTTTTTTAATTGCTTTTTGTTTCAAATGTTGGGCGAAATATACCTGGCATGACAGAATGTCCTTTGCAGGGCTAAGTAAGGTAAAATTGCAAGCCATGAGTCTGAGCTGGGCCAGCTTAGCAAGAAGCTGCTTCAGACCCACCAGCGGGACCTTCACCATGAGCCCATTTCTCACAGTAAAATTTCATCCATCTTACTGCACATCCACATATTTTAGGGTGAAAAAAGGGCTAAACCAAACTTCGGAGAGATTTGGTTTTCCTCAGTTTCAAGTTATTTAGTAAAAATGAAAAAACTTGAAAGTTTTCATTTGGCTTTGTTGACCATTCTTTTTAGC
This sequence comes from Agelaius tricolor, assembly GCF_023055355.1. Taxonomy (NCBI): domain Eukaryota; kingdom Metazoa; phylum Chordata; class Aves; order Passeriformes; family Icteridae; genus Agelaius; species Agelaius tricolor. The sequence goes on from NW_027269269.1 coordinate 27,399,960, forward strand.
TTCCTGCCTTTTTTTTCCATTTTCCTTTAAAGGATAGGCACATATTTTTGAAACAGCTCACTTAGCTGGAAAGTAAAGGAAGAGACAGTGAGAAATTGTAAGTTAAATGGAAAAAGATATTTTTTGCAAACTTTAAGGAAAACACTTCTAAACCTACTGATCACTCTTTAAAATGAATTCCACTAGCTAATTACCTTAATTATTTTCCTGAGTTATGATACAAGCTGCAGAAACAGATGGACAGAAGATTGCACTTAGCTGTATCTAGCATTTCTCTGTAAATTCTTACTCTCGGTTCCTGCATCTCCTTCCTTTTACTTGGTTAAAATGATGCTGAAGGGGATATCAGACTAAATTGACAGCTCTGCTGAGAAAGTGACCACAGCCTATGCAGGAGTAAGTATGGTCATAACCAGGGGCTCTCTTATGTAGTTCTTAGCTCAGAAAAGATGAAGGAGATTGGACCCAGGAAAGGGACTCTGTAGAGATGTTAGTCCTCACACACTTCAGAGTAGCTCATGAAGAGATGTGTAGCCTTGCTCCAACCTGGAGCAGCCCCTTGGGTATGCTTATATTGAGGGTGACATTTTGCAGTTTTCTAGGAAGCAGAGCAGAGAGCCAGAATCAGCATCCCTAAATTCCAAAATGACTGTAGAGATATTCCAGGACCTCAGGAAGCTCTATCTTCCATAGCACCCCAAGAAAAAAAAACAAATAAATGCTACCACAGCCTAGTGCAGGCTCACTCCTGACATCTTTTTTCAAGGAAGAAATTTAAGAAGGCAGAATTCTCTTGTATGACTTTCTTTGTCTCCCAGTTGTCTCAACACATTTTTTTTCTTCCTCACAGAAAAAAAAATCACTAACCCGTCTGTCAATGCCATCTCTGCTCCAGTGAGCTGCTTCATGCCTTTGTTCACAGAGGGCTGAATAATGGACCAGTGCCAAAGCCCTAATCAGGAGAAAAGCTACTAGTAGTTACAGCTCCTCAGCATTATACATGTTTCTGAGTGTGACTGATTAAGACTGTTGTTTAGAACAGGGGAACTGTGTCAGAGGTGCCACTTCCCATAAATTAGTTTAAGCTGAGGTAATGTATGTGCCAAGATACAGCAATACGTCTGCTAGCTCAACAAGTTTGGCAAGCAAATGTCTGGGAAAACAAGACCATTTTCAGGCACTTAATCCAACTAAGACAGAGTGGCACAACTGAGGAGACCCTTACAGGAAAAAGCTTTGTCTTTTATTTATTTTTTAAGGGGAAAGAAAATAACTGAGAAAAAATTATGGTGTCCAGACTCCATTAAGTTAGACAGGAAGAATGGTCTAGTTCTCAAAGCAAGGCATTTGCCACTAGGGACTCCTGAGTTTTAATCCATCCCCTCTGCAACCTCTGTAGTGCTCTACAGGAAAGTCATTTAATTCTAGTCCAGACAGTGAACTTTGTATGCTGCTGAGCAGATTAGTCATACAAGTGTGTTCCTTTCTGTGGGACTACTCATGTGAGGAAGTTATCAATGGGGAGAAGGGGAGCAAATCTGGCCCTCTGTATGGAGTCACACAGAGGGAGAAAAAGCTACCACAAGTTTTAATTGGTATGACCTTCTTGGAGGAAAAACTATCTACAGTAATGCTGGAAGAAATTGTAAGAAAATTAAGGTACCTTTCTGATAGGAAGATCTGTTAATCAGAACAGCAGTCTTATGAGTTACAGAAGCTTTATTGACTGTTTCAAATACAATTAGCTGGACTAAGGAATTGCAAATGCAAGGAATCAAATAAACACATTTCACCAGAAACATTGAGTAAATGAGTGATTAGGACTTTTGTGTTTGTAGCACCCATCATTTCTTACAGCAGGTGACTAAGACACCATACTTGCTGGCGATGCAGACAGGAACCCAACCAAAAGCCACCTAAAAATGTTGTTTTTCTTTTGAACCAGAATTGGAGTTTAGTTTTGGAGGCTTGTGGTACGTCAACTAGAACCAGACCCTCTCAAAACTTACTTTAGTTATTTAGCAAGGGGAGATAGGTAATATTTTCTGTGCCTGAAGCTCTGTTCCACTGAATCCTTTCCAGCAACTGACTGTTGTGAGTCAGGTGCAAGAGGTTAAGGAATTATTAGTGATCTGAACTGAAACTAAACAGGAACAATTTTGGCTCCAGATTAACCTGAACTGGAAAGGAGGCAAAAAAGCAACTTGATTGATCTCCTGATGTGACAACATCCTTGGTGATCTTGATCTCCTGATGTGACAACATCCTTGGTGATGCTGCAATTTCTTAATCCCATTGATATACCTGAGGAGAAATCTGATGTGAAGCAATCATAGGAAACCATGTTTTCTTCAGCATTTATAACCTTTCTGTTGCTGTCAGTAGATTATTTGTGTCATCACTACTTGTCTTTCTTGCAGAGGATCCCAAAATTAAACATTATGAATCCAGGCAGATAGTGGTTTGTTCTTCTGTAAGAAAAGTAAGATGCCATACAGAGAATCCAAAGCAGGTTGGGAAGCAGGATGTGGGAATCCTAGTGTCAAACTTATTTTCTGCCCTACTCTACCTCTACAGTTCAGTAAAGTGCTGGTGTTCTAGGTGCTTGTAAAAGACCTGCTTTTCTCCTTAAGGAGCACAACAGGCAGGTCCTGAGTAATTCAGCCCTCAAGAACACCGTTTTCAAGAGCACGTCTTCCTCAGCCAGGCAATACTCAGCTGTATTTTGTGTCAGTGACCATATACAGGTAGAGGTTCAATTCTTCCTTCTTCTCTGATCCCTCAGATTAGGAATCTATTTACATATATTTTCTGCATTGTGATTTTTCAGTAGTCTAGACCTGAGCTGGGGTGCAAAAATGTGTTTTTGCACCCCTGAGCTGGGGTGCAAAAATGTGTTTTTCCAGGACAGGAAAGTATATGAGTGAAACACTACATGGCTCTGCCTACCAATTATACCTTGCATAAGACTGATGCTACTGTGGTATTACAGGCCTTGATTATGATACCTGGATGACTCACAACCAGAATATTCTCATAGAGAAGTTGGGGAGAAGAACATGTAAACCTTGTCACTAAATTCGTTGCTTTGTGCTGTGGACAATAAAAGCTGTTAGCTCACTTGGAAGTTACAGTGTACTGTAGGACATGTATCATAGTTTATTCATTCTTTCCATACCAGAGAGAGCTCTCTCTGAGCAGAGCTTAGTCCATTTTCCATTTTGAAATATTCTCCTTTTAGAAGCCCATGACCTGGGAGGGTGGTTGTTCTCATTTTGGGGGAAAGAAAAGAAAACCTCCATGAATTCCAAGGACTTAGTGTCACTGATTGTGTTGCGTTATCCAGAATTAAAGAGCTTTAATGACCATATACACTAAAGCCTTTAGCACTGCTCAGGCAGAAAATTGTATTGTCTCCTGCTTTCATGTTCCCGCAGTCTTACATTGTTAAGAGCTTTAAAGTGCCTGAGAGAAGCCCAAGGGCACAAGGATGAGGTTTGCAGTTTTTAAAAGCCTGTGTACAAAGGATAGCAGAGAAACCCAGAGCCCAGGTTCAGGCCTTGCCCCTGGAGAGTTATGTTGGCACTGTCCAGGTACAAAAACTACTTCAGAAACAGTTTAACATGGAAATCTAGTTGGGCTAATTGACCTTGCTGAGAAGATGAGACACCTTCATACATGGGACTGGCTCACATTTCTCTCCAAAATACCATTCTTGAGGCATGCTTGAGCATCATGTGGCAAAAATTATACTGGGTTATTCAGTCCAAACTCAGATGAGGCATGAGGGACCTCATACCCTGTAAGTATTCAGTCATAGAAAGACCACACATCCATCTAGCATATGCAGCATGTAACTTACACGTTACAGGAGACTGAGACTTACAACTGCAAAGGCAATTGCTGGACAGCCTGAGGAGCAGGACTGTGCTTAGCAGTCAGAAGTGTTGGGGCTGCTTGGAATTTGTAAAAGAAAGTGAGTTAAAGTAGAGGGCAACAACTGTGTGTTTTGTGCAGCAGTTGGCTGTGCTGCCAGTGAAAGGAAAAACAGACTCAAGTTCATAAGCACTTCATGATCCCTTGCTTTGTTTTCCCTTCCCTCACCCTAACACCTTTCAAACTACCTTATTAATGTAAACCACTCATTCATTACACAGAGGTTTAGTATTTGCAGGAGTTTTAGGGAGGAGTAATAGTTACACAATGGCATCTGCAGCTGTTTTACATTTATTTATCCAACAGTGTTTTCAAGTCTCTTGCCCAAAATCCAAACAGACGCCCTCTCAGGGAATGCAGTGTCTAAAGAATGCACACATGCAAGGCTGTCTGAAATTTTAATTGCAGAAAGATCAGGAAGTTCAGACTGAAGGTTCGCAGAGCAGCTCTAACCCCTTCTCCCTGGGTGTATCACGTTGTTACAATAGGGTCTTTCATTACATAATCATGCAGAGTGGGCAACTCAGCTTGCTGTTTGACATGTAGAACCATCTCACACACTGCAAAGGGCTTCAACTCCTTTTCTGTCACCTCAACATCTTTATTATCTTTAATACTTCTTTGTTACATTTTGGAATTGTTAGGAGTGCTAATAATGTTCTGAAGAACCCTACAGAACTAGTTACAAGGGAGCCTTCATGTCTAATGTAAGGACATAAATTCAACAAGGTATGAAGTACATTCATATCTTGAAGAACAGTGGTGGACTCACTGAATATTGCACTCATTACAGTTTAGGTACATCTTTTAGCAGTGCCCAGGTGAGTAACAGGACCCCACATATGAAGGAGGGGATTGATTCCAAGTTGTCCTAATGGTTGCAGTGCTGCAGAGAAGTCAATAAAGTAGCTTGTCATGAATCACCTTTAAGGCTGACAAAGTAATGTAAGCAACTGTTTTAAGATGAGTTTGATGAGTTCATGAAGAGTGAAAAACTAGGGAATAACATAAAAAACCCCAGATTCAGAGAATCTGCAAATCTTACCCATCTCAGTGGTCTTCTTTTCCTCTATACTCATTTGGTTTATGCATCAGTGACCCAGTTCTACAACAGCAGTTCAGGTGTTACTGACATGTCCCGGTAATTCTGGATGAGTCACCAGGGCTGATGCTCTGTAAGAGAATTCAAAACTCTCATAAAAATGTGAATCATTTTATGCGAGACACCAAACAAAGCAAGCCTCTGCCTCTCTAGACAGCTTCAGTGGGGTGTGACTGATTCACCTGACATGTATAAAATGTACAGAATAATTATAGAAAGGCTTGGGTGCAAAAAAGATGCTTTGTTTTTCCACATGGTTAATATCTGGGAAAGAACTCTGCCTCAGCTTAAAGCATTCCGAAGAGACCAGAACATTAAAAACAACAGAAACACAATGAAAAGGGATACTATCCTTATCAGTGTCAGTGGGTAAGCCATCAGCTTTGATAAAAGTAAATCCCTGATGTTGAGTGGAACTTAACACAGTTTTGTTCCAGATTCAGATGCTGAACCTTTTCTTTCCCATGTGAATGTAATGGTGCTTTGATCAAGCATGAAGGGTAAATGCAATACAATAGATGTAAAGCCAGATTGGATCTAATTACAATCTTCCCACATCCTCTCCTAGCTGTGGAGTGTTCAGGTACTGGCTTTACCTCTCCTTTCCCGTCTCTCAGTGCTAAAATGTCTTGTCCTCAAAGACGTTCCTGCACAAAAGAAAAGAAGATAAACTGAATCAGAGGGAATGTTAGTCTCCTACGGAATGATATACTAATTTTACAGTACACTACATCTCAAGCACTAAGCCAGGATTAATTTATAATAGCTGCTGATTAAAAAAGTGAAAAGGACCTCACATTGCACAAAACAAATGAACAAATGAAAGGATGCCAGCCAGATGCTGGAGCAAATGTCTACCTCTCCCATTAACATATGCTGCCTCAGACTTTCCAGGAAGTCTTCTCTAATGGCACTGCTATGGCAAAAAAAATGCTTGGTTTATTCAGTCACTGACACCATATTCCCAGGATCTGTGGGGCATATTCCTTACCTTCAGGATTCCTTGCAACATTTTCAGCAGTTAAGCACTGCATCATGAAGAATTTATAGGCAGAGCTAAGATTACAGATTTATGCTTGCATGTAACGATGTGCTTCTGCCCAAAGCAGTATGTGCTTAATCCTAGCCCAGCTGCTTCATTGCATCTCATTACCAGAAATTAATGTTGAGGAAAATCTAGTTTAAAGATAATATGCAACAAATATATGCTGCATATTGCTCATTGTATGTGTTGCAAAGGGATGCAAACCTTTTGACTGGATGTGTCATAGTCTCTCCTTTGCTGAAGGCTTTGAGTCAGGAAGATTTTCTTGAAGGTAAGTGCTAGCTAGTAGAGTTAAAGATTATTGTGAAATCCTAGGCCACATAGAATGGAAGACAAGTAAGGATCATAGATTTTTCTCTGCAAAACATCTGTTTACATAGATAGCAACTCACTGGTTGCACAGAATCTTGAGACTCTACAAAGGTCCACACAAACCTACATATTCCCACAAAAATACTTTACATACCAGTGTGACAGCTATTGATGGAGCATTTGTGTGCAGGGTATTGGGGAAAATATTGATCAAACATCTTTTTTCTGACTAGACTGCTGGGATTAATTTTTACCTTTTTAATGATACTTTAGTCCCTTACTCACTTAGGCCAACAGGCCATTTGAGCAATCCAGAAAAGTCACAAAATTATTAGAATTTGGTACAATAGAAATTTCCTTTCTTTCCAGAAGAAGAGGGAAAAGAAAAATTCAGAGAGTTGGTAGAAGTGCCTCTTGGTTGAATTACTAAAGTATTATATAATGCACCTTGGCTCTCCCTTACAACTTGGGAGAAGTTCAGGCTACTGTTCCCTCAGGGCAGGCACCATAAAAGCATACCTGAGCACATACCCAGGGAGAGGTTTTGGCTGAGGTCAGGGCTACAATACAGACTCTACCGCAGTGTTCCCTTGTTAATCAGGGTAAATCAATCGTGGTGATTGGAGCTGTGGAACAGCAAACAGGTCCAGATTATAACTCAGATAAGGTGAAAGCCTGTCTACTTCTATCCTGGCTTTCCTTTCCCAAGCAATTTTAAATATACATTAAAATAAACCTTGTATCACCTTGGCCAGGAGCCTTCTTTGAAGCATCCCATTTTTATTCACATGAATGTTCCAGGGTTCTGTGGTTAAATCCAGAATAATTCAGGGGGAGTTTTTCCAGTGTTTACATTAGGACAAGAATTCACACTGAGGAGTAAGTGCATTCCTTTAAAGTTTTGTTTAGCACTAGTTTAACAGCTTTCCATATCTTTCTTCCCCACTGTGAGAACTGCACAGGAGTAGTGTAAATCCCTCTCAGTGCTACTTTAAGTCTAGCTTTAGGCTTCAGTCATCCATAGATTGCACAGTGTGCCTTGCTGCAGAACAAGCTGCAGTTGGAGCTGTTAGTGTTTGTTTTGATACAGGTGTTCACTACAATGACAGGGAGCACAAAACAATCAAAGACATTCAGGACTAACCAAGTTTTGGTTATCACAGATTAGAGAAGACTCCCTGTGTTAGTGGTAATTCCTCTCATCCCTCCTTCCTTTCGATAAAATGCTTCTGTAATCTATTTTTTCATGGTGCTTCTGAAAACAGCTGGCTGCTTCCAATGTTTCCACTTTTCCAATGGAGCATGGTTAAGGGACTTGGCTGCAGAAAAATTTCATCACCTTGGCCTTTGGCTAAATGAACAGCACTGAGAAGCTGAGTCTGGCATTAGCCTCTTCAGACAATAAAGATAATATGCTAGAAATCAGAAGTTCTGAAGGAGCAAATAAAAGAGAAAAAAGCCACCAAGGCTGGATAACAGACACACCAAAAGTCCTGATGGGACCAAAGGACAGAATGGGTGAACTGCAAATGAAGCAATGGGCTTCTTTTATGCATGACAATTTCTGTGATGGATGACTAGAAGACTTGAGTATTGCATTACCTACTCATTTCCTAAGACTTAAAAATGTGTTTATTATGTCAGAATGAGAAATAATGCATTGAACTTTATAGAAGCATTATATGAATGAATGGCACACACTTGCCTGTAATACTGTATTCAGCTCCAAAAGAGCCACAGAGGACTTACCAGAGTTAAGTAACAAATATGACTAGGAGCAGAAAGTTTCTGTACAGGGGAGACTGAGGCTATTAAGATCAGAATGAAGATGCTTAAGAAAAACCAGGAAATTATCCAAAACCATTACATTATTACTGAATATTGGATGACTGCCACAGAGGCTGTGTAAATCTGTAGATCAGTTTTGAGTACCACGGACTTAATCTTATTGCTGTCACATACGTGCAGTAATTTTGAGGGGGAAACTTGGCCCAGATTAACATCAAACTGAAAAGGTTAGTAGTATGCTTCAAAGTCCAGTTCACATCTCAGAGAGAAGAAAAGAAGAACCCAGGCAGCCACTGCAGCAGTCACTGTAGCCAGGAAGTTGGTGGCATACAGAAAGGAAATGAAAATTTCATAGGGGAAAAAAAATCCACACAGAGGGAGAGGGAGTGACTGAGAGAATATACTGTGAGGTATATTGTGCTAGGCACAACTAATTCCTCAGCAATGGAGGGAAAAACGTGAAAAGACATAATTTCAAGTAACAGCCACCATTTAGTCTTGACTAGTGATACTGTAGCAGATTTCCTGAAGCAATTAATAGGGGCAATATATGGATACAAAGTATCAGAATAGTTTTAACTAATTCTATGTGTCATTTCTTAAATTTTTGGAAATAAAAAATTGCTTACAGAAGACAAAATGAAGTACAACAAATGATGGAAGAAATGCACTTCCTGAGTGGACTGTCCATGATTTCACAGGTTATTTTGAAAGAAGTAAAATAAGCTAAAAATTAAAGATGGTGTGATAGTTATTGAAATCAGGTAAGTCCAATTCTGTGTTCAGTAATGCCACTTATTAATTTATTGTTGTCTTCTTGTTGCTTTCTCCTGTGGTACAGGTATGACTGAATGGAAAAAAAATGCATCCAGCAAACCTTGTTTCTGGTCACATTTCTCAGTAGATGTTTTACAAATTTCACCAGCAAAAGAAAGAGCCACTGCAGGATGCAAAAGAGAAAATAAACCCTCTTTTGGAACAGCTCACTGACAGCAATGGAACAAGTTCAGCTGTAAATCAAAGGGGAATCCTCACTATAAAATGAAGCAGTGTTCTACCACCCAAACACAGCTGAAAGGGACTGTTTTATGGTACATTGCAACATAACCAGGGAGCTTCTGTCCCCCTATCTACAGCAACAGCCTTGAATATTGAGGTCCAAATTCTCTCATTTGTTGCATGTGCACAATGATTTTTAAGGCTGAGATTTGGGGAGATTTGGCTCAAAATGAGATAAAATGGATAACTTGATAATTTTGCCTCCTTCTACACAAAATAAATTTCCTCACTGCAAAGCAGCTGCCTTTCAAATGCCTTCACAGTTTAGGAGACATTCAGTAGTCTAATTCCTTGCCAGTGAAGTCAGGCTGTAACCATGGCAGCTGGGAGTGTAAACCTTCAATGTATGAAAACATGCAGGCTGATAAAGCAGATTGTTGTACAGGTCCATATGTGCTGTGCCTGTGTGTACATTAAGCATGAAAGCATGTGGCTTTAGGGTGGGAGCAAGGCAGAGGAGAACAGCCCAGCAAAAACTTCACCAGAGCAACTCTGGGTAAGCTGCCAGCTGGATCCCAGCACTGCAGGAGCCCTAAGGACACTGCTGTGAATAGGCTGAGGGTCACAGGGCAAGGAGTCAGACAGGATGGGAAGGGATAATCCAGCAAAGAAACTTCACCCAGTGCAGACAGGCTCTGGCATAATCCAGCAGTGATGTCCCTCAAGGGGAAAAGCACTAATTCCAGCTTGACCTTGGTCTAAACACTGCATTTGTTGCACAAAGAATAGCACAGAAGATGGCTGTTTTGCTCCAGTGAATGAAGGGTCTGGGGCCCAGGAACTGGCAGCACACCTATCTACAGAGAAGGGGAAAGGGACAGTCTCCCTTTAATAATTTTTAATCTGGCATTAGTTCAAGCTTTTCTTCATCCTCTTCCAGGGAAACTGGAGCCCTCATTCCTTCCTTTCATTAAAATAAATGAATGTTTGATTGATGATCCTAGGGCCTGATATCTTCCACGTGTTAAAAGATTAGCTATAGCAGTGGCTACTGCCAACAGCACATGCTGATGTGTTGCAACCCTAATCTCCAGGGTCCTTTTTAAGGGCAAGAAGCCCATTTCCATGACCTAGTCAGCCAGTGGCCTCTTTAATTCTGTGAAGGTACAAGCACAGCAGTGATTTTGTAAAGATGGGTCTTCACCTACCAGGAATCAAGTTGTGACCCACCTGCTCATCCCAGTGAAGCTGCTGAGTGAGTAGGGAGCAGTGACGAACTGATTTGCATAATGGTAGGTACAACAAAGCTCAGGCAAAATTGAGATCAAAATCCTCAGAGCGATTAAAACCTTTCCTCTTACCATCCAGGCACACCAGTATGCTCTGAGAATGAGTGGTTCCTCCAGAGTGCCTTTTGGAGAGGGTACTGAACTGAATCTGAACAGAAAACCATTTTGATTTGCTATTTTTTTCATCTCAGACCACACAGGAAACTATTATGATGATTTTGCTGAAGCTGAGCCAGGATGAGCAAACATTGACTTTTCTGGTTCAGAATAACAGAACAGGACTTGACAGCTTCACCAGGGACCTTTCTGCATGAGAACAGCTTGTTTCTAGCAGGCCCTGAAGCTCACAGCTTTAGGCATTCACCAGTTTTCCCATGTTTCGCTCAAATGTGCACTGTGATTCTGCTTTGCTCTGCAGACCTTTGCAGCAGGCTGTTTGACACAGCAACTTTTTCCCCTGACTAAATTGATGCTCCTCACTGGAGAAACCTGCCAAAATTTTTATTCCTGTCTGAAATGTCCTGTAAGTCTGCTGAGATCCTTCTGTATCTGCTCCTTCCAGTTCAAGCACCTGGATAGAGCCTTGAGTGCAGCTTAGATCCCAGGTGTAGATATGTATGTTCCTACACTGTGCAGGCATAGGTTTGTCAGAGCAGGCAGAGAAGCCCCTAGTCCTTTGACACTGGTGAGCCAGATTTTCCTTGCCCTGCCAAAATACTGTAACTAACCTCTGTTGTGCTACAGCTTAGCTCCAACTCTTTCTGCTCAAAAAGGCAGATTTAGAAAGGTACAAAGAAACAGTCATTCAGTAGTGCCAGACAGCCCTAGCAGAGAAGCAGATGGACAAATTCTTCCCTATCTTGAGGCTTGGCATGTAAAGCCATCCTCACTGCAATGATGGCCGCCAGCCTTTGCTGATACATTGATAACAGCAGTGTCAGACAACATCTCTGTGAACATCATGCTATTTTGCCACACACATACTGTATCATCTTTATCCTGAGGTCCAGAGCAGCCCTGGATATGGCCACATGACTTCCTGGACTTTCCTTCATCCAGCCAGATAGAATTTCTGATGATGAGGAGGACTAGGGGACTATGGTGAACCACAGGATTGAATCTATCCAGCTGCCCAAACCAGAGTTACCTTTATATTCCCTATTTGTTTAGACCTGTGTCTTCTGTATGGCAGGAGATACTGCAGTAACCAGTGAGGCATCACTGGGAAGTCACCATAAACCGTGGAGTTTACATTGGGACGAGCAATAGCTTATAAGAGTTGTAAGAGTTGAAAGCTCTGGAAATGAAACAACTTATAAATGGCTTGAAGCAATTCTGAATGGCTTAGTCTTAGATGTAGTTCCCAATTAACTATTCCTGGGGTACTTCCTTCCCATTCCCCTACACACACAGGTTTTCTTTTAAGTAATCCCCATGTCTTCAAGTCAACTTTATTTTATAATGAGAATAAAATAGGAGGACAAAGCTGGAGACTGTGTGCAACTGAAAAGATAAAAAATGATGACATTTGTTCTCAGAAATATTTGATATATAATGAACTGCAAATTCAGTAGAGTACCAGCTTGCAACAGATATGCCCTTTACCAGCAAGAGCTGGGAAAGAACAATGACAAAATGAGTCAAATATGTGGATCTCCTGGACAGAGGGTTTCTGGCACAGCAGGGCAACATAAACAAGTGTGCTATATATAGGACTGGTCCTTGGGTGAATACACAGATGTTAAAGACGACCTCAAACAGAACCCCTGTTCAGATACACAAAAAAATACATAGGATAGCTGTGTTGTTTGAAGCCTGGGCTGGATGCCAGCAGCTTCCAGTTTCCCTTTTTCCCAGTTCAGTGTATCCTGACAGCTCCCAGCCTTTGTTGACACACAGGCAGTGATAGTGAGGAAGTTATGATCTGCTGGGAAATCATACATGGCTCTTTTTGTCTGCCAGTCATGCCAGAGGCCCTGGGGACAGACCCTTGTCTCAGGCTGTGTGCTCCTCAGAGCAGAGGCTGTGTGCTCCTCAGAGCAGAGGCTGTGTATTGCTTTGGGCACATGCCCCCCTTCAGTGGGATTTGTCTCCCAAATGAAACATTTCCACACTCCCCCATGGCATGTTCTGTCCCACACTAAGCATTAATGCACTCCTCAAATTTAAAGCATTAAACTTTGAAACTGAAAAGGAGAGGTTTTCTAATACTTTAGCTATGGGCCCTTTCTACGTTGATGGCCTAATATCTCCTACATTCTGATGCACTATTTTACTGTAAAAGTATTAGATACTTACATCTACATTAGATCAGGGAGGATTGGAGAGATTTATGCAATATGTATTCTAACACTGGCACAAAATGTTTAGGGTTTGGGAAGAAAGTATGGATTCTGTGTTTTAGAAGCAATGAAGATGTTAATGGAGAGAAAATTAAAATACGCCCTGTGGCAACATAATGGTTCCACAGAATCAAAATGCTTTTGAATTCTGTTCTACACTTCATTTTTATGGTTTATTCTGTTCTACACTTCAAATTTATGGTTTATTCTGAATAACAATCCTTAAATAATATGATGTGATGATAAATTATTAATATTGGGCAACCTCCTACCCCCGTGAGATTAGTTGGCTAGAGCCTGATGATAAGAACACCAAAGTTGTGAATTCGATCAGAACTGAACAATTCATTTGAAAAATTGATATGAAACAATTAATATGAACAATTCATTTAAGAGCTGGACTTGATGATCATTGTGGGTCCCTTCCAACTCAGAATATTCTGTGATCCTAATGGAAATGCCTATCTTTTAAAGAAACTTTTCCCACAGTCTTCCTCTAGGCTTCATTAAGGAAAAGTTAAGATGACTGTAAGTATTTTTTTTCTTAATAAAAACTACACAGGAGTAGCAGACTTCAAGATGACAAATTTGCTATCATATAATATATTTAAGCTTCAGGAATAACTGAATTTGAGAGAAGACATGCTTGAACTGGTTTATACATTTTTGCTCTCTGGATCCTGTATGTCAAATCATTTGCTGTGTTCCCTTGAGAGCTGAAAAAAATTAGGTCCAATTAACCTCTTTAAAGATGACTTCAAATGTTTTTCTGATGAATTTAATGAATTTTATTCTCATTCCTCTTTCTGCAAATCTAAAAAATAGCTGAATTTGAACACAATTTATTCTGTCAGTTCTGAGACAGAAGCACACAACTCTAAAGACACGGACTAGGGAAATGCTGTACTCTACATTTTCTTGGGGCAGGAGAAGGTGTTAATATTCTTACAAAATAGTTTCATTCACTTTGCCCAAAAATTGTAAGAAAAATAGTTACTTGGTGTCATGACTTTGCATGACTCTTTCCCCCTGCTTTCTCCCACTTTGGTAAAGCCAATTTCCACTCTATGAAAGGTCTGCTTGTGCAAACGCCTGTGTAAGAGATAGCATGGCTGGTGAAACAAACAAAGCCTGCTTACTTTCTGTCTGTCCTTCATAAAGGCATTACTTTGGACCTTCTTTCTCTTGTTTTGCACAAAACTTGTAGGAAAACTATTATCTTTGGGATTTCCATCAGGTTCAAAAGTTTACTCGGTGAAGATGGAAGCTATGGTTAGGAAAGCTAGACTACTAACTCAGCTGAAAAAAAAATCATCCTCCTTTAACTTCAAATGAAGAAAACATTATACTCCAGAATTTTTGCCACAAAAAAATTAGAGTGAGTGAGGGTAAGTTAGAAGCAACTTAGCCATTGTTTAAGCAGTAGGAACAAGAGGAAGAGGACCTCAACGTTCATCCTGGTTTATTTATGTAATTTCTGATATGGACACATATACTGCTGATATTAAGCCAAAAATCAGCATTCTTCCTCACAGACTTGTCTCATTCAGCTAAAGACTTTATGAAGAGATTAGCAACTTAGCTCTGAATGTTCCACCCAAAGCAGAAATTCACTGTGAAGATGCCATTCCTAGTTCCGTAATTTCTTCATTATTTAACAGTAAATAATTTCTTTTTATTTTCAGTGCAAGTAAAGGCAATAAAACCTAAGGATGTGGCGATGACTTCTTGTATGACTCAAAACTAGCTACACTTCTTTATTACAATCAAAATATTTCAAGTGACTGGAATGTATTGTAGTATGGTTCCTTTGTGCATTTGGGATCAAAAATAGCCAATATGCTTCATTTTTTAAATAGCTAAATAGTCTTCTATATTGTAGAGCTGATTTTTTCCCTCCTAATAAAAAGTTAATTAAAGAGTGCTGCATACAGTTGGATTCATTTCATAACATAGCACGTGATGCACAGCTCTACCACAAAAAAACCCCTCCGTTCTTTCTGTTCCTTTCCTATTTTTTTTTTTTTTTGCTTGGTTTACTTTAGCAAGGGAAATTTCATCATGTGAAATGTGCACCAGGATAAATTCTGTACTCAGCCCTTCCTACTGCTCCCATCCAACCACATTCATTTAAAAGATGCGTCCCCATTCCACAAGGATGTTCCTTTCCAGCCAGCCAAACCTTCTGCTTTGGCACAAGCACAGTAGAAAACTGGGTGATGAAGCCTAGAGCTGTGCTCTGATCTCACACCATTTGTTGCTTTGGGATATGCTCCCAAGAAACTCACTTGGCAGAGAGGAAGGAGACATTTCGTACCTCTGCCACATCCCAGGCTGATTCTCTCCCTCTGATCTGACTCAAAGAAGAACTCCACATCATAGGGACATGCAGCCCAAAGTCCATTCAACTCATGGCTGCTGTCAAAAGATGCCACAAAACATGGTTGATGTAATTTCCAACCTGCATGCTGTACCTAAGAGTAGATAGGAGCAGAGCAACAAGTTTCACTGAGTGCACCAGCCCAATTCTCTACTAATATGTGGAAAAGACCTTTTTCCAGTGGAAGATTCATCACTCAACAGAGGAGAAATTCAGGGTCCTCAGGGTAGACCACAGAGAAATGCATATGCAAAAGAAATAAAATATCTGTCTCACTGACATCTGTCAGCATTAGTGTCATAACTTAAAACGCCATCCATAATCAGATTGCTAAGTGGTTACAGTGTGGCCTTCATTTTTTTCAACCTCAGATCTCAAAGTTTGTAAGTCATAAACTTAAGAGAAAGACTTCTTTTTAAGAGCTCAAGATATTTTACAGAGGAGGAAACTGATGCATGGTGAGATGTTGCAAATGTGGTGATCAATTTAGGCAGCAATAGAATGGGACAATTCTGAGAAGAAAAATCTGGTGGATTTCTGGAAGAGCAGTGTTATGTTCTAATTGTTTTGAAACTAGAAGAGGGAAAACAGAAGAAAGTTCTTTTTATTTTTTCTTCTCAGTAAACTCATCATAGGTCAATCAGTGCTTTCAGTAACACACAAAAAAAAGATCATCTGGTTCTTCATCAGCTGTGCAGTACATACTCTTCCAGTTACTGTCAGTTCCTAGCTCTTCAAAGTATTTAGTACTCTCTTTTTCACCCCTTCCATTACAGAACAATAAGTACTGTAGAGACCAAAATTATTCAACTACAGAGTACGGTTTCCTCAATAAAAACCAGCTGGTACTGCACAAAACAACAGCTCAGCCATGGACTAGCTTGCTGTTTGCAGTCCTGTGCTCTCAACAGCAAGAATCATATTGCTTTGTTTAAGCAGAATGCAACTCAGCATGACCCACAAGATGAGAAAAATAGATAATGAACACCCAGCACCCTGCAACCTTTTGCTGAGTTTTAATTCCAATGTGAACAGTTGCACAGACTTAATTAGAAAATGACAGAGCACTGCTGCTAGAGAGAGACAGCTGACACAAAGCATTCCAAGGTGCCTTGGACAAAGGTCAGTCAAAAACTCTATCTTGCATAAACACCCTAAATGCAAATTTCATCATTTTTATAGACTCAGATTTTCTGTAAGAACACATGTGCTTTTAGTCATCTATTTGTTCACATCCTCAAGTGTGATAGCTACATCATTTGGCTAGGAGACCCTAAACTAAACAACAGCTTGGGGGACGGAATCAATCTTGTTTCCCTGTTTTTCTTATATTTACCCTTTTCATAGAGTTATTTCCACATTTCTTCTTTAATATAACTGCTTATTTACTAGAGAAAAAAAAAGTTTCAGATAGCTGAAAGATTAGCAGAGACAGAGATGAAGCTTGGTGGGCTGGGAAAGGTTATCTCAATCCTGAATAAAACATAATTTTTAATGGAAGCTAAGACAACTTATCCTGAATATGGAGATGAAAAATACAGGACCACTTGAGTAAACAGTGATGTCATAAATGGCCACATGATATGTGCCAAGTGTCATTCTGAGGCCACAGCTGGTCATGAGATCAATAAATCCAAATGAAACCTGAAAGTCACTTATCCTTGTTTCTGCAGCAAGAGAACTAATGCAAGGAGAGAATGTTACAAGAGCATTTTACATGTGTAGCCATTCAGCCACATATTATGGATGAGACTATTGCTTCCACAAGCAGCTAGCTACAGTGCCCTGCTGGGACTGGCAAAGGAGAGAGCTTGTTCTGCAGAATAGCTGTAGCTTGGCATCACAGTGTCAACATTTGGAGTTTCTCTGAGTAGAAAGCAGCCTTCTGATCATGACAGATATTCCAGTTCTCTTAGAAACTACAAGAAATTGCCTCTGCTGCTGGGACCAGACTCTGACCCGGGTGGCTGCATTCCATCTTCTGTGGGTAGCCTGGCCTCAGGTCCTTATTTATCTAAACCACCACAGTTTGGGAGTCAGATAAAAGGTTTCAGTTTATTCTTATCGCTGTTATGAGAGGTAGGCTTAGTTTGATGTCAGAAAACCTCACCAATTTTGGTTTTGCTCTGCTAGTTCGGGCATGGGATGGCTCATACCAGTGTTCCTTTATGACTAAACCTCAGTGGTTGGATGGGTGAGATGATAACATTCCAATTTTAGTTAATTTCTGTTTATAAAACACAGACGAAACTGGCAATGGCCTTTTACCTTAAATGATGCTAATTTTTGCAACTGAAGTGGTAGAGCTTGTCAAAAAGTACTTGAGGATCTGGCATTTCTGATGTTCTGAAATGGAAGCTATACAGTCTCTGTTTTTTACATTAAACTTACCAAGAATTTCAAACAGCAGAGAATAGGATAGGGTTTTTTCTTCGCTTTTATGAAAAATACTCTAGTGATTTATTCTTTGTGATTTGCTGCAACGTACAAAATCCTGCTGCAGTTTGTCTCCGTGCAAGTTTACTCAGAAGAAACACACCAAGATTCAGTTATCCATTAAAAGCAGAAGAGTTTATAACAGCAAAGTTTATAATAGCAAATGTTATAAAGTCTTTAATAGAAAAAGCAAGAGGCGAGGAGCAAAATCCTTCTGAGGGAGAAGTTCAGTGTAGTCAGCAGAATTATCCCACAAAACTCTATCCTCTTTAGAAAAGTTGCCTTTTTCAGTGAGATGCTTCCCAGCACACCCAGTGGAAAAGTTGTTTTTGATGGGTTTTAACCAGTGGAGAAATCATCCTTTTTGTGGCAGGCCCTCAGGACTTTGGTGAACCACAGTCCTGAAGCCCACGCTTTCCTATGGTTAGATGATATAAATACCAAGTTTTAAAAAAGAGAAAAGCAGAGACAAGCTCTAGGAGCAGGGCTTAAATTTTCTATAAATATTCACCTAAATATAGTGCAGGTATTTCTAAAACACAGAACACAGATTTTAACAAATAGACCTAACAACTAGAAAATCACTGGACCAAATGTTTTAAAAAATTGTGTCCTGGCAAAATTTTCATTTTGTCATTACCTATAGCTCTTAGAAAGTATCTCCAGCTTCTCAAAGATAATTTCTCTCTTCCTGACAGGTTCTTTCACTGTTGACGCAGACCACCAAAGAAATGGCTATAAAAAATCACATGTTAAACTTGGACAGGTTTACATCCATAGAGCTCAACATGGTCAGCAAAAGGAAGAAAAGAACAGATTTTCATCGTCCAGATGAGGAAGATTCTTATCACTGAGCAGACTTTTATATCAAGACAATAGATTTTACAGCAGCTAGCTCAAACCTCCTCTGCTGAGTACAATCCCTTCCTTATGAGAGCAGGCCAGTTTGTGTACCAAAACTCTGTTTATCACAGGCAAGGGCCCTGCAGTCTGGCCAGCTGGAATTAGTCTAAGATGACACAGGTTTGTAGGAAAGACAAGTAGATGGATTCTTGAGATTGGCAGCAAAAATTCCCTAAGCCTAAGAAAAATTTTAAACTGAGAATTTGATGGACATACAATTGGCTGTTGAGCAAAGACAGCAGTTAAATAAAAAGATTACACTGTGATGTTCAGGGTGGGGCAATCACATCTCTCTTTTTCCACTGTAAAAGAGAATTGAGTAGACTACAGTGAATATGAAAGGCAGCGGCTTAAAAACTACTGAAATTGTGGTTTTTTCCTCACATCTTTGCTGCTTTTGTCTCTATGCAGGATCAGGTTTGGTGAATCTTTGGACCTAGTTAGATTTCTGTTGAAGGAGTTAGGAACATAGATAAAGGTATTTCTTAGTCCAATTCTTTTACTTGCATAGGTCCTGTTTAACTGGGGAGAGGAATAGTGAAAACTCTTCTATGTTTCTTCCAACAGAAATATCTTCCTGGTGCCTCACTTATTCACCATGAGTACATAACTCTCCTTTGGTTTCCACCTCTGCTTAACATATCTGTATATCACTGCATTTCCTCAGCTGTAGCAGTACCAGGAAACTGAACTTTCTCCTCCCACTTTCAAACTGAATAGAATAAATTCCTAAAGTACACTTTTCTTCAGTGGTTGACCTGGCTGAGATACAGCTAAGCTGGTACCAGGCATAACCTTAGGTCATGAGACATAGTTGTTGTTCAGTCAACATACTGTGACAAGAAGCAGGAAATCTCTATATATCCCATTGGTTCTAGTTCACAGGCTTTTTCAGCTTTCTTTCTTTCATATGAGTAACAGTAAGAATTACCACATTACCCTCACAGACTTCATATCCTTATCCACCCTCTTGGAAAATAGTGTCATCTAAAGCCATCCAAATAGTAAAAAGAGAACTGCAAAAAACACCTATTAACTTCTACCGAATGCAAAGCATTGGACTGACTAACTTTGCTTAAACTTACTCATGTTATTTATCACTGCTGGGACCAATATTTTTTTGTGGAGCATTTGAGAAGGAGTTGTCATTCATAAGATCTGTCACTATAAGATACAGAAAGACTGCAGATTATAAATTGTGGTAATGGAATGGCTCTGGTCTATCCTGTTTTATCCCAACAGGGGATAGTCTAGTTCTCAGATGGTCTGGTTCTTGCTTCCCAGTCAGCATTGTTCATGTCCAGATTTTCACAAGAGGACCCTTCTTTGGATGAAGTGCAGCGTCCCTGGTGTTTGATAGCCTACAGCTTGCTGTGGTTAGAAGCTAGAATAGAGGGTGACCACACTGACCACACTGACCACACCGTGAACTAAGGTGTGAACTGCATAGGATAGGGCTGTAGCAACACACAGTGGAGGAGTCAGATCAGCTCGGGGTATAAAGCAAGCACGTGGCAAATGAGCCTTCTAAAATTGAAATATGTCAGTCTATTATACAGGCATGGGTAGGACTCAAAGCAGACCAAATTAATGCTGAAGTGAAAGTGACACCCTTTACTTCATCTGCAAAATGGATAGATTAACACATTGGTGCTTTTCAGGGGTTACAAGAATTAATGCATTAGTGCTCAGCTACTGCAGAAATTTTGTCTTTCCTGTAGCTAAATAACAGCAGCCAGTGAGGTGCCCTGTAGACTGATTATCTAGCCAGTGCCAGATGCTGGAGAGGACAAGACTGGGGATAGAGAAGTGGAGTTTTTCTTGCATTGTAATTTCTTTAGATCAATCAATTTCTTAGTCATGTCAGGCAAGTTTAGCCACTGATATATTTGGAGTTGAAAGGCTGTGGGTTTTGTCTCCGTTGTCTCTGTTTTGGCACACAGGGATAATGAGTTTCACTAACCAACAGTACATGCATTCATTAGCACTGGCTGCTGTTGACCATGGGAGTCAACCTGATTTCCTCATGCTCTTTTTTTGGAAACTTTCAAACAGGGATGAGAAAAATTAGCTGACTCTCAGTAAGTATTTAAAAAAATTGTTCCCACTCCGCTCCTGCCCCAAATCAACAGCAGAAAATTACATTTTGTCTAAGTGCTGAAACAGCCTTGATGTTGCTCAGATATTACGAAGGAACTTCATCACAAGAGAAATAGAATTAGCTTACATTCTTTCCTTTTTCATAAGGCATTGAAAGGCATTGTCTCTGCCTGAGTAGCATTTAATGTCAGTATCTCATCATTTGAGCCAAGTGCCATGCTGACTTTAAGAGCAAGCTACAGTCTAAAAAGTGGCTCCTTGAAAGTGCTACTGATGTACTTTATGTTCATTCTTGTATCTCTAACAGAAAAGGTAAAGGTTGAAGCAGCATATTCTTAATCCTTTAGCTTCTAACACTGTTGGAAATCCTACAAGAAATGAACTTGAAGAGATCAGTTGACAGCCTGATAAAGGTGGCAAACAAATGCTAACTCATCTTCCTCTAGCAGGAGTGGCTGAATGTCACTAAAAGAAGAATAAAAACAACTCAGTAGCTCAATTTTCCCCTCATTGTGTCAAAATCTGCAAACCCACAAATTTCATTTCTGTCAGTGCCACCTTCCACCGTTAACTGATGTTAAAAAGAATACATTTCAAGTAGTTTTAGAGGCACTGCCTTTCACCTTTACTCATCACCTTTTTTGTTTGCTTCTTTGGTTCTTTGTTTCTCTCATTTTGTTGGTTTTGGTTTTTGGGGTTTTTTTTTTTGACATTGGAAGTCAGGACAAGCAGTCTTTGTTCTGTGTATTGTTTGTCACTGTATTTAAAGTACCTTCATACCCAGCTTGGGGTTATATTTGACTCCACCCTTTCAAGGAGAAAAAGAGAACACACAAGTTTTCAGATGAAAGGATTTCCCACTCACCACTAAACAAAGAAGCAATGAAAAGATACAAGGTCTTTTTTCTTTTTCTCCACCACTCACACCCCTCCCCAGCAGAAAGCACATCAGCCACACACAGCATAGTATATAAGAGGATTCAGGGAATGGCTTTTATTTCATTAGTTGAAAAGATGAGGGCTATTTGGAAGTATTTTGAAGCTGACCTGATTACTGCCAGAGATGTCCTTTGCTTCCTTTTACTGGGTAAAATAGCAAAGGAAAATGCGTGAAAAATATTTTGTGGGGATGCTTCCTGAAATAACGGAGTTACCTGAGAAAGCGCTGTTAAATATTTTTAAGCTAGGACCAGTAATTAAACAATTAAAGGTTGCAGAGCTTGCCCTGAACATAGGGTCAGGTGCTGAAAGACTCTTTTGTAATTGGTAAACTGCTGTGGCTAGACAGAAAGCAAACTACATGCATGATCACAAGCCCTCAAAAAACAGTCCCATGCAAAGGACTTTTAAAAAGAAAAAACCAAACAGTGAGCCATTCAGATTTCAAATCGGACAGAACAAATGCTCTCACTTTTGAACACTTTTTTCCCTGCCAAAAGCAACAAGATGAAAATGAAAAGGGTCTAAACCAGCTATTTCAGATGTGCATAGTGCAGACCCAGCATCCTAGGTGAGATCAAAAGCATGACTCCACAGGATACTTCTTTGCAAGGTGACTGGAAAATAGAAGGAGAAAAGCCAAGACCACATTACATAACTTGACAAAAACAACTGTGATCTTTTAAAATGACAGTTTGCAAGAGAGAAGAGAAGGCAACAACAACCCAAGCTCCCAAATGAGTGAGTTCAATTGTCTATGCCTTAGTGTTCTGCTTAAACAGAGGACCTTGGAGGTAGATGGTAGGAAATGTTCAACAAATACAAGTGCTGGTCTGCAATAACTCAGCACTCTGATGGAAGGAATGGAAAAGCAAAATAAACAGCTGCATTGAAAGGACTTGCCTGTGTATGTGGGTGACAACTACAGATGCCTTAGCACCCCATGGCAGCAGAAATTGAGACTGCACAGAAAGTAATTTTTTTGTCCCATTCATCAATGCCTTGGGTGAAGGGGCAGACACCTTCTCTGCAGTTTCACTGACGACCCAAAGCTGAGAGAAGTGACCAGAGGGCTGTGCAGCACTTCAGAACGGCCTGGAGGGTAGAGAGGGACCTGCTGAAATTCAACAAAGGCAAATGCAGGGTCCTGCACATTAGAAGAGGGTGTCAAGAGGATGGACCCAGGCTCTGCTGGGTGTTGCCAAGCAAAAGGAGAAGAGACAATGGAAAGAAACTGATGTGCAGGAGATTCCATCTGAACATGAGGAAAAACTTCCCTACTGCACAGGTGACCAAGCACTGGAACAGGTTGCCCAGAGAGATTGTGGGGTCTCCCTCACTGGAGATATTCCAGACCTGTATGGCTGCAATCCTGTGCCATGGGCTCTGGGATGACCCTGCTTGAACAGGGAGGCTGGACCAGATGACCCACTGTGGAGCCTTCCATATTTACCCAGTCTGTGATTCTGAGATAAACAACTTCAAAGTACTTCCAATCTTAATAAACTGTCAAAGGACTGAACACTATTTGTGCACCATAATTATTTTTAAAACTTTTTCTCTCTGAATCACCAAAAAATTCATTTTAATACCCTCTAAGTACTTCAATGAGATTTGAAAGTGCAGGTTAAAAAATGGTATCTTGCTTGCCTTTTCAAAGACAAGTTACTTTGTGTTTGAAAATCATTATCTTTTAGCCTTGAAACTTGCATTTCAATGCAATGAATTCCTCTAATGTGAGTCAGGAACACTTTAAAGTGACTCTTTTCAAGTTCCTACAAGAACTTAGGGTTTTCCAGCAAACCAAAACATTTAACCCAGGGCTGCTCTGAAGAGAATGCACTTCCTTCCCATCACCATCATAATAATCCATACCACCCTTTTTAACAGACCATCCTCAGGAAAAAAAGTATATTTTCCTTTATATTTAAGCCAGATCTGAGTGAAATAAAGGGTTCTAGCATAGCCCTGTCAACCTCTGATTTGTTTATCTAAGCATGCCAAATGCTTTCTGGGGCCACAACTAAGCCCCATATGGTATCACAGAAACATAGAATGTGCAGAGTTGGAAGTGATCCACAAGGACCATCAAAGGCCAACTCCTGACCCTGCACAGGACCATCTCCATCAATCACACCATGTGCCTGACAACATTGTCTAACACTTCCTGGACTTTGCCAGGCTTGGTGTTGTGGCCACTTTCCTGGGGAGCTTGTTCCAGTGCCCATTCACCCTCTGTGGGAAGAACTTGTTCCTGATATCCAACCTAAACCTCCCTGACACAGCTTCAGACCACTCCCTCAGGTCCTGTCACTGGTCAGCACAGAGAAGAGATCAGTGCCTGCCCCTCCTCTCAGCCTCACAAGGAAGCTGTAACTGCAGTGAGGTCTGTCCTCAGTCTGATCTTCTCCAGGCTAAGTGACCTCAGTCTTCCCATATGGCTTCCCTTCAAGGCCTTGCACCATCTTCATAGCCCTTCTTTGCACATTTTCTAATAGATTTATATTTTTCTTACATTGTGGCACCCAAAACTGCCCCCAACACTTGAGGTGAGGCCGCCCCAGCTCAGAGCAGAGTGGGACAATCCCCTCCCCTGCCCGGCTGTGATGCCGACCTGATGCCTCCAGGACAGGGCCGGCCCTCCTGGCTGCAGGGCGCTGCTGGCCCAGGTTCAACTTTCCATTGACCAGGACCCACAGGTCCCTTTCCATGGCACTGCTCTGGCCTTCTCTCTGTGCAGCTCACTGAACAGAGATCTTTCTGCAGGGTCTTTTGTGCTGGGCCTTCAAAACCTATCCAATCTGCCCAAATGCTAGTAATTCCATGGTGTTTTTCAGTGTAACCAGGGTTGTCCTTACACAAAATCTCATTTCATTTTCCCCTTTTAGGCAGAAAGCCCAGAGCTAATTGAATACATTCTCTCTTTTCTTCAGTGACTAAATGCAATGCTGATGTGTGCATATAATGTGGGAATCACGTTAATCATAGGCACACAGATTTCAAAGCCAAGAGTGCTGATTGTGATGACCTAGTCTGATCCGCAGTGTAACACCAGGCATAGAATTTCTGCCAGTGATTCCTGCCTCAAGCCCATGATTTTGCACCTCAGTTCCCATCTGTATAAACTGAGCTGCAGCTTCCAGACACAGGGTTTATTATGCTTCTCCCTGCTGCATAAAAGAGTTCTTTGTTCACAGAAACCCTCTACCACACTAAAGTCTTGTGGGTTCTGACCAAGCCACCTCTTCACCTTCTCTTTGCTAAAATGAATAGATTAGGCCTCTTGTATCTCTACCCCCAAGGTAAGGTTTCCATCCTTTGAATCATTCTGCAAAAAGACCACACAGACCTATGCTGTTGGCATCTCACAAAAATCTTGAAGGTATGAAGCTCCTGCAGTGTAGGCTTTTCAAAGATCACATAGTTAATCATACAGAAATTAGTCATTTCAGCCTTCCAGTTGGGTCCACAGCCTCTGCCTTGTCCCCAGGCATGTGTTATGTTTTAAGCTCTGTTATCACCTGGTATTTCTCAGTTTATCCAATAGAGTATCCCTTTGCACAAAGTAAGTTCTAAATGGATCTTAACAGCTGCACATATGCAGGGCTGTGGGTTCATATTCAGAGCAAGAGCTCAGAAACTCTGTACTCATTCATAATAAACACAGAAAGTAGTAATCAGTTAGAAAGATTTAAGCAGTTAGGTAGAGTATCACACAAAGTCTTGGCTGTTCTGGTTTAGACTTAGTCTTTTATTTTGGTCTCTTACTGCTGACTTGGTCCTTTAAAAACCAAACTTGGTTGAAAGAGCTGCTCCCAGTAATTTCTGTCACCCTGCTTGACCTGCCATACTTGTACCCCTGTCAAATGACAGCTCGCCAAATGTGCTGTTCCTATAATAAGTAGCAAAAATGCATGTAATCCATATCAAACTAGCCCTAATTTTCATGGCAAGAATCCCAGGTTTTGCAGCAATCTGACGTGACAGATCTCAAGAAGTTCATAAAGCCGAAAAGTTCTAACAATGTGAAGGGATTCATCAGGAAATTAATAAATAATGTAGAATTCCCTTTGCCCTAGAATCTCAGTTTCTATCTTGGACATATATATACAGATATATGTGCATACATTACTCCAGATTCCAAAATCCCTGCACAAAATTGTATTGTAGAAATCACTGATTTTAAGACAGCAAGTAAGATTTGGAAGTTTAACAGAGGTGCTTAAGTGCCATGTAAGTCCTTTTAGATGCTTAGGATATTCAGCAATCTGTAAGAGGTGCCTAAAATCGCAGGGAAGCCAACAAGAGAACTCTTGGATAAATTGCTCTACTCAAGCTAATGAGAATTGAAAGCTCACTTTACAGAATAAATTTCAAGTGTTTGCTTTCCAATGCTTTTTCATGTTTTTGTTTACCAATGTCAGTCGTGGTTTCCATAATTTTTTAATAAATGAAAAAGTTATTCACCCCAAGCCCCTTTGCAATATGCAGCTGCTTTTACCTGTTTATATTTATGATTTTTGTATTTTTTTTTTAAACGGGGAGCAGGAGGAGAAGCTTGGCAAATAGAGCAAACAAAACAGCATTAAAATTCTTCACTAAAAACCAGTTTTTTTAAAAAACACTCCAGTGGAATATATAGTTACAAAATACTGCTCTTTTTTTCATTTTATCATTAAAAATCAATAGGCTGTAAATACAGCAAGTCATACAATTTTAAGCTGTTATTTTGGGCTATCTGTAGACTCCAAAAATGTTTTAAGATTCTTTTCACAGACAGTAGGACTAGACATGTCTCTTTTCCTTTTCTATAAATACTGGAGTCTCAAGGCCCTTTCCATGGTAATAGATGGTCTAAATTTTTTACATAGATTTGGCACTGTTAATATTTACTGTAAGCGTAACATTACTATTTTCCTGCAGAAGTCTGAGACACACAGCCTGACTCCATACTGACTGTGAGGTAATGCTCTATCCACTGATCAAGAAGAAACCTAGGAACCAGAGAGCTGCTTTTTCAGCAGAGTTGAGTGGGTGTTTTCATTTTCAACGTCCTCTGCACTAAACAGCCCTAAAGCCCTTTTCACTAATTCTGATCTTGTGATTTCTGCCATTGGCAAGTAGAAGCAGAACCCAGCAAAGCAAAGTGATGTAGCATTAGGGTATTGTTTCAAAAGCAACATCTAAATGTGACGGCTGCTCCATTGTCTGGCTCTTTAAACCCAGCCTAGGATTTTCCTTATGGGACACTGCTCCAGCAAAATAAATAAATGGGATGTAGTCTAAACTCCAAAGCCCTCTATAAGATGTTATTGTGTTCCAGGCTCAGCCATAATAGAGGAGACATCACATTACGGCAGACGTACACCACTGCACTTTTGGAAAGATCAAAGCTTGCCTTGTCTGCACTAACTTTGGGTAGATACAAGATGGCTTGAGCCAGCGTGGTCTAAAATACAGTAGGGGGAAATGTCATCAGCATCCTATGGACTAGTTTAAATTGCAATTCTTCTTTATTGCCTCACTGACTGAAAAGCCTGAAAAGCAGCAGCTGGTAAGTACCTCGGTGGTGGGGTGGAACTGCACCACAAGGAGGAGGAAGCACCATAGAAAGGTTTACACCTCCAGGGGACCCTGGAAAGCAGGGAGAACAAAGAGGCCACATGTTCAGGTTGAAACGCTTTAAAAAGGGCATGTTCCCCACATTATCTACACATCAGCCTCAAAACCAAATGCTCCATGAAATCTTGACCATGATTCTTACCAAATGGCACAACTTGGGCAGAGGCAGTTCAATCCAAGGGCAGCAGCCATTACCCAATGCCAGATACTCTGCCATGGAAATCTGTGTCAGTCCTGACTGGTCCTGATTCCCCATTACCTCCAAACAATGTCTACACACATTGAGTTAAGAGGGCCAATGTTTCCCTCACCTTCGTCTACTAGCTCAGACAACATGCTCATGACAGGCTGGACACCTGCCAAAGTGTGCATTGAATGAGTCTCAGTGTCCTTAAAAGTGTCACAATTCAAGCTTCACAAGCAACCCCTAACTTCTGATTTACCTCAGCTTGAGGATATTGGCTTTGGACACAGAGGTGTTTCAAGAGCTCAGAACACACACTCCCCAGCCAGACTGCTCTCCTGAAGGGATTGTCCCAGTGCCTGCTGGGCTACAGTGCTCCCACAAGGGCTGCAGCCCCAGGACAGTCAGTGCCCAGGGTGATGGGAGGGGCACAGTCCCAGACTAAGGAGTGGGGGGCTGTCAGGGGGCTTTGAGCTGGCTGTCTGGCTACAGGCAGGGAGCAAGGTGGACTTGGAGGAGGTTCCTGAGGGCTGCCAGCTTTCCCACAGGAAACCTTGGCTGTGGTTTCTGCTGTGCTACATGACGCTGTTTGGGCTGTAAGACTGGATGCTAATGCAGAAGAAGCATGTGGTCCAATGCAGACAGAGGAGGAACTAAGCCTCTTCTTCCTCATTAGGGACAGTAATGCCTCTGGAAAGTCAAGCACAGGATGACTGGGGTTTGCTCAAAGACATTGAGTAGCTAAGTAGGACACATGACTTAACCCTCACTTCTCTTTTTGCCTTCAATCTGTTTTGTTCAGGGTCAGGGTCTGAGTACACACAGACTTACAGTGCTGGTCCTGCCTCACTGGGCAGCTGACGTGGGTTGCTGACACATGAGGTCTGATTGCATCTCAAGTCTTCAGTGGATTCCTTTCAAAAAAACTGGTTACATTAGCTCAAAAATGCATGTAGCCCAGTGTATCCTTCCAAAGCATGAGATCTTACTGCTGACCTGCTGCTCTCTGGTGAGTACTTATGAAACACCAAATGTGTTTCTCATGAATTTTTACATAATCAGTCACGGACCTTTCAACTGAAACATACTGTACCTTCCACATTGCATTTATCCTGTTGTAGCCAAGAGGTAATATTTCATCCAGCTCAACACCACAAACATCCCTGGCTCTCTTTAATGCTTAACTGCAGCCAAAGATAAAGCTGAGTTATTTGTAGAAGAGTGATAATAGTGATGATGATGATGATGATTATTATTATTATTATTATTATTATTATTATTATTTTGTTATTGTTGTTATTATTTCTCCTGTAGCATTTTCCTGCTCTGCTCTGCACTGGAGTGGCCTCACCTTGAATCCTGTTTGCAGTTTTGGGCAACACAAATATAAGAAAATATAAAGCTATTAGAGGGTGTGCAAAGAAGGGCTATGAAGATAGTGCCATGCCTTCAGGGGAAGCTGTATGAGGAGCAGCTGAGGTCACTTGGGCTGCTCAGCCTGGAGAAGATGAGACTGAGGACAGACCTCACTGCAGTTACAGCTTCCTTGTGAGAGGAAGAGGAGGGGCAGGCACT
The DNA here is from genome assembly GCF_023055355.1 of Agelaius tricolor. Taxonomy (NCBI): domain Eukaryota; kingdom Metazoa; phylum Chordata; class Aves; order Passeriformes; family Icteridae; genus Agelaius; species Agelaius tricolor. The sequence goes on from NW_027269269.1 coordinate 27,428,912, forward strand.
GATCTCTTCTCTGTGCTGACCAGTGATGAGACCTGAGGGGGTGGCCTGAAGTTGTATCAGGAGAGATTTAGGTTGGATATCAGGACCAAGTTCTTCCCGCAGAGGGTGGCTAGGCCCTGGAACAGGCTCCCCAGGAAAGTGGCCATAGCACCAAGCATGGCAGAGTTCAGGAAGTGTTTGAACAACATTCTCAGGCACACAGTGTGACTTGGGGATGGTCCTGTGCCTGGCCAGGAGCTGGCCTTTGATGATTCATGTGGATCACTTCCAATTCAGCACATTCTATGATTCTAGAATCATAGATTCTATTATCATTTGCGGTTTCAGTGACAGAAAAGACAAAAATCTTGCTATGCTACAAGCCATACGAAACAAAAGCTAAAAGCTGAGCTTTGCTAGTCTACAATGACAATGTCCAAATTTGATGTACAGAAATTACAGAAACACTAAAATCACTCAGCGTTTTCATCTAAAATGCCTCAAGAGGAATACAGAATACAGGAAAACACCTATATGTGGGAAGGTGGGGAGAGAAAATGAAAAGACAGGTGATTGCAAGCAGCAATATAGTCAAAACTAAAAAGTATTTTAATTGGTGGTCATCCACAAAAGTTACTGTGGAAATGCAGTGAAATTTTGGGATCCTATTTATACAGTTTTTACCTATCCAGCCTTCTCATGAACCTTGTAAGAGCAATAATTCTACAAGTCCCTAGACAACCATAACTTAACTACCCTTACAGCTAGAAAGATTTTTTTGTTTGTTTTTTTCTACCTTTCTTATATATCTAATGTAAGTCTTCTTTGTTGAACTTAGGCTGATTTCTCCTTGCTGTACCCGAACCTGACCTGTTGAACTGATCACTATGTAACACCCCTGAAAATGTTCAAACACTATCATATTTCCCACCTCTGCTCCTGCCACATTCTTTTTCCTAGACTAAACAAAACTAACTCTCTCACTCTCTACTCCCAGTTCATGTTCTCTAAGCCTCTTATCACTCTTTTAGCTCCAGAAGTGACTCTTTCTTACTGACATAAGATAGAGAAGTCTGTCAGGATGTGGAATGGACTTAAAAGGAAGGAAGAGCACTTACTCTGTAAGAAATACAACAAAATATCAGCATCATAGTAAGAGTTATTCCACATTGCCAGAGATTAATTAGGAGAGACCAAATGTATTGCTTCCACCTTTGGTTTCTTCTGGAGTGGAAGTAGATGGAAGCTGAAACAGCCAGGTCTGCATCAACTCATGCTTTAACAAAAAAGTCATTAATAAGACAGCTCTTCCCCTGTGTCTGGATAGCAGTCAGTGCCCTAACAGTGGAAAAGCTGGAGTGGAGGAGCCCATGGTTCACAAGCTTTAGTGGCACTAAAATGCCTTTTCCTCCTGCTGCTGAAACAGGAGCATGATGGCATCAGATCACAGACACACAGATGCCCTGTGAGGCAAAGGTAGAGCAGAAAATCATGTCCATGCTGCCCATGCTGTGCAGAGCAACATGGTGGAAATGCCCTTTAAGCTGGTGTCTGCTGGCTCTGGCATAGGAGGCAGTCCTGTTGTACTGCAGGTGATGGGTTTAGGGGGTAGGGTTAATTAAATGGCTTGTAGCGGAATGAAGCCCCTGCAGCACATTTATAAGCCAGTCCAAAAGCCATCTAAGCCATTCTTTATTTTTTTCTGGGCTCTGAGCTGAGATTTTTGTTTGGCTGTGTCACACTATGGTGGACCTCAGCTGCAAAGTAGCCTACCCTGCCTCCTTCATTTTCCCCTTCCAGAAGAATCACAGGGATGCACACACCTCTGCCCTGTTCTTCTGCGAGAATTCTCTGTCTCCGTTGCTGGGCACATCTATCAACATCAGCTTTCAGGAGGAAGACTCAGAATCTTTCCAAAACAGGTTGGAAGAGTGTGAGAAATTGAGTGGGGAGGGAAGGGAGGGAATTTTTCCTCCAAGTTCTAAAGGAAAGTTTGAGCCTACAATTTGTTTAGAATTTGATTTTTTTAACCTTTACTATGGGAAATAAGGAAGGGGGAAGTTAAGGTTGTCTGTAATAGGCTTAGATCCAAGCTATGCTGATGAGAAAAGGAAAAATAATCAGGAGTCACATGTGTAAACAGACAGCTAAATCCACCAATTCTTTGCTTGACCAAATCATTCCCCACTCTGTACACTTCAATTACTGCCTCACCTACAGCTACTTCAAATTGGAGGTTGTGCTGTGCTGCTTCTCCAGTATTCCAGGGGCTCACAGCCTGTTCCTCTTATCCCCCATTTGTAAAAATCATTTACACCAAAGTCAAGACTGAGTAGAAAGCTATGAGGTCAAGACACAGAGCTTCAGCTAATGGAAATCAGTTAACCATCATCCATGTTAGCAAGGGTCTCTCCCTGCCTGCACACCTCCTCATGGGATGAGATACAGGAAGAGAACCCTGCAATTCCTCCCTAACCCACCTCAGCTTGTCTAGGCATGTACCAGAAGTTTCCTGCATGTACCTTCATCTCATCTCTCAATACCCTCTTCCTCACCGACTCCTCTGCAGCTACTGTCATCTCCAGCAGCATTTGTAAGAGGCCTTCTGCCCCCTAAAATCTTCACACCACAGAAAATCATCTCAGTACTTTTTTTCCTCTTCTGTGCATGTGTGGCAGGGAGAGGGGGGTGATTTTAGATTCTCTTCCTGCTTCTATCTCACTCTGAGGAAGAATTCCAGACCCATCACTTGCAGGGGAAAAAATTACCTGCACGGCAGAAGACTGCACTGTAAACATCCTGTTGTGGCCAGCCTGCATTACTAACCTAGATGCCTTGTGAGAGATTAAAAATGAAAAACAAAACAAAACCCCACACCCACAAAAAACCTGAAAACCAAGTCAAAATAAACAAGTAAAAAAACCCCAAAAAACAACAAAACAGTAAAAAGTAAAGAGGGAGATGAAGAGAGGGCTAATTTAAATCAGAACTTCAGGGGGCTAATTTGAATCAGAACTTCAGTTAATAATACTACCCCAAAACAGATATATCTGTTCTTCTGGAATCTTTGGTCTTAAGAATTTACAGATGGAAAATATGAACGTCCTTCTGCATATGACTTTTCCCAGTACACTTTACTTGGCAGCTCAAAACCTTATAGCAGGAAGACGGCTGTAGAATTTCAGAGAACAGTTCAAAGCCTTGTGCTGTAGCAGATCATCTGGCACTTGACCTATACACCAACTGAAAGCCTTGGTAAGAACTCCACCCTGGAGTTTTCACCTCCTTTAAAATCAAGATCTGTGTGAGCACTGTGCACATGCACATTGCATCTAAAACACATACAGGGAGTTCAGGTCTTAACGGGAATTAGGATGCCAGTTGATGCCCTCCACATGCAACAGCAGCAACAAGCTGAGGTGCTTATGAGTACCCTGCTCACTGGTAAAATGCAAGTTTAGGTTCTAGCTCAGGTGAATGACGACGTATGTCAGACTTTCACTGAGGTAATGAAAGTAATTAATGATACAGCAATTACAGGCTAGGCTTACCCTGTTCTGGCAGTTCAGTTGGATTTAGATAATCAGGTAAGTGGTGATTACCTCACCACCTGTCTGAACCAGAAGGTGCCCCAGTCTTTTCCATGAGGATGAATTGAATCTGGGGTCTCTATTCCACCTTGCCCCTGTGCTCTTGCCTATGCAGGGAACAAGTGTCTCTCAGGGCAGTGTTTAGGATGAGTCCATGGAGAGCATGCACACCTGTGTGCAGGCAGTCATGGTCCATGTGCACAGAGCCCTCCTGGTGCTCCACTACTGGGATCACACAGGCCATCCAGCCCAAACTCCCTGTGTCCCCTGCCCTCGTGAGCCAGCTCATCACTCCTGCCAGCAGCCCGTCTTGTTTTTGCTGTATCTGTCTGCCTTTCCTGCCACCCCGCAGGGCAGCACCTAGGAGTCAGCAGTTGGATGGATCAGCTCATTTTGTTCAGGTGCCCAAGTAGTCAGTGGGTGGGTAATGGCTTTTGGTCAAAAGCCATGCTAAGACAGTGTTGAAAAGGAAGGCTTGACGACAAACTACAGAACTCCAAGTACCCAGTCTCTAACTAGATTAACGTAAACAAGCAAAAAATCTTAAAAAGCAATTTCCTTGGGCATTGGAGAAGTTAAGATCACACTGGGATTTCAGGATTCGCATTGTGACTCATCATAGGTGACACACTGTTTTTCACTTACTTTCCTCAGCAACAATCACTTGATGTTTTAGAATAAACATCTGTCAGGAAACAGATCATATCCGATAGGAACAGAAGGAGGAAACTAAGCTTTGTTCATGAAATGCTAAGAATGTATTTTTAATGACAGAAGCCTGGGGCAGTTTCCCATAATTAGTTTACAGAAGTATCTCAGAAAGGCTCTGGCAGGCTGCACAGTGCTCATAAATCTGTACTATTGTAAAGTGTTCCAGGGTCCCTTCAAAGGGCCTGGACCAGAGGCAAAAATAGCAGGATATCCTTCATGTGGTAATCCCAGCCTCTGCAGACTGGGAGGTATCAGAAATCTTAATGAGGAACTCACTCTCTGGAGAGTTTTACCTCTAATCTACACCAAAGAGAAGGGAGGGGAGAGTAAATAAACAGAAGTGCTCACACTTCTCTTTAACAGGTCCAAAGTGGGCTTCCAGAGTGTTTTAAGTTCCTTCATTGCTGACCAGCCATGACCTCGTAGATGAAAGTAGTCAATATATTCTTCATTAAAACAAGACCAAGTTCCCAGGCAAGTTTAAATGCATCTTCACTGGTGTCACCTGCACCTTCTCCAAGAGAATCCTTCCAGAGGTGTATCAGTTAGCAGGGAAGGCAGGATGTATTTTCAGCCTGGGTAGGAGAGATGGTACATTTAAGACTCAGAAAGAGAGACCTGCTTCAGAAAGATCCCAGGCTCACAGTACTGGGAAATTGTTTGGATATGAGAGAGGGCAGCAGCTGCCTGTATGCCCAGGAGGGAGAGATGAGCTACCTCCATGAAAACTGCAGTTCTACAGTGGTTTTGGCTTGTGGAAATGGCTTATTTCCACAAAGGTGCAAGCACCTGTATAGCAAACTTAAACAAACAATTTTCATTAATTTATCTTTATTTTTCTTTCAAATCCTGGCGGTGTTGCACAGATGTCCTGATGAATATCAATACTCCACTGGTAGGTACCATAGCAGTAATGGAGAAATTTACTTTTGTTTGGTTGGGAATTTTTTTAGTCTCTAGGGAAGAAGGCTGTGCCAGTAGCTCTCATTGCGGACCATCCTTACGGCCCTACAACAAACTTCCTTTGCTTGCCTCTCACAAAGCCAAGAAAACATCTCCTTATTCTCTGCTTGTGGTTTCCACAGACTGAAGATAAAACCTGAGCAAATTAAGAATGAGGAAGGAATAAAATTGAAACAATAATACTAAAAGACATAGCAGTACTAACTAGCTCCTCCAAACCTTGAATCCAAGCTTCTTGAGGCTCCTTACACACCCCTGGCACCCTGGTGATGAATGGTAAGTGCTATTGTCCTTTTTCAAATGAAGGAACACTAAGCCAGAAAGAAAGCCAGAAGTCTCCTGACATGCAGATCTGTGTTTTAAATCAGAAAAGTTTTGCTATACCACAGTCTGCATATTAACACTGAAATAGTTACATGTTCCAAAACAGGGACACTTCTCTGAGAAATCTCATTTCCAAACTATTTAACAAATTTAAAAATGAAGAATCCTAATTCAAATCTTCTCTTGTAATGGAGCAAATCTTTGCCTTCAGAAAGCCCTTTTAGAACATGTAGAAGAACTTATGACTTTAATTCCATCATGAACATTTATGCACCAGGGCACACCAAAGAGAGTCACACCTCCTTTATCTTTCATTCCTACAGAAGTTGTCTTAGTTCTGGCAGTAAGAGACCTTGGGACCACCACATTTATTCATCAAACTCAAGATGCTTCACATGAGGATCTATACTAGGTTAGACAGTACAATCTGCCTCTTCCTCCCTCCATTTCTCCCTTCTATAAAATGAAAACCCTTCCACTTTGTAAAGAGCTTTGAAAGTCACAGAAGAAAAAAGAAAAAAAAAAAACCAAACAAACTGAAATGCAGTGAACCATCAACCAGATTAGTTTACCAGTATATTGATTAAAGTATGCCGAGATCTAATGCCAAAGGCAATGCCTGCTGAAGGCATTTATTTTTCAAACAAAGGATTTATCTTTCAATTTTAGATGAAGAAATTAATTGTCCAGTATTTTGCATTTGTACTAGCTAAGACAACTTCATTCAAAATTGGAACCTGAGCGGCCCCAGTGAATCAGTGGCTTTAATTCTCATTACATTCAGAATGACAGGGCCCAGCTGGGAAAGGCAACCAGCTACCATTCCACCAGCTGTCAATAATCAAGGACAAAGTGCATGGAGTAAGTGAGTGCTTCACTTCAGACACTTGAATGAAGTAATGTTTTACAGAGCTAATGTAAATACAGTTCAATGGACAGGATGCTGGCAGAAAGCCACAGCAAGGACATAAATTCATGGTGCTGGAAGACCAACTTGGCTTGGCCTACTAGAGTAGTTTGCAAAGCAATCCAGCATTTCATATAAATAAACTTTTTACTCAGGTAGTAAACCACAAAAAATGGCTGGATTTCTGGATTTTCTATCAGATATCATGATTCAACAGATGGTTCAATTTCCTCCACAACTCACCCTTGTTCTGAGAAGAACAAGTAAAATGAAAGAGGATCCCAGATATGTCTGAGTTGTTTCAGCTAGCCAGTTCAATTGGACAGTGCACAACAAAATTAGAAAGTACTCCCTTCTTGCTCATTCTCACTTCCATTGCACAAGGAGCTAATTGATGCTGTCCCAAACTAGGAGATTTGGGCTGCGAACGTGTATGGTGGTTCCTCCAAAGTCGAGAAGCCCTCAAAATGTTCCTTCAAAGAGGAGCCACAGAATCCTCTTGGATTATTGGTTAGTGGTATTCTGCAGCCTCTTACAATCTCTTTATAAAGTATTATGAATGCTTGGGAATTCCTCTAGCACCTGATTCAACTGACAGAGGAGTAGCACTGGAGGTGGATGATGTCCATAAGCATTTGTGCAAACTGGCATCTGCAAATATTCTGATAAAGGCAATCTCAACCCACTGAAAACATCACGGAGGACTTTCACTTCTTCTGCTCCTGGTTAATCAAGTAGTTGTATTTCCATCATCAGTAATGAGTTGTGCCAGATTCAGAGTTAACTCAGTGAAGATCCTCAGTTTACCTCACTGTTTACAGGCTGCAATAGCCCAAATTTCAAGAAAAGTAGGGCTATTCCTTACAGGCTTTTCATTTCCTTCTCCCTTCCTTCAGCTTGAACCAGTGCAGTGGCTGATCACAAATGCCTACTCAAATATCTACTAATATTTTTGCTCTCTCCTCTGAACAATTCTGCTCATGTTGGTATTTTGGTGATTTTTTTTTTAATATGGCCAACTTTGTTCTATCACAGGTTTTCAAATAAGCTGGAATCACATAATCCTCAAACCACCTTCCCTTTAATTACAGAATCACTATGTCTGAAACTGTATCTGTGGCCACTAAGGCTACATGTTGTAACATAATGTACCTACAGATTCCTTATCCCTGCTGTGGTTTTGAGGATGAAACAAAATTCTCTCCTCTCAAACCATCTAGGACCACAGAGCTTCATAGACATTGACAGCACTCATCCCAGTATCTTACATATATTAAAGCATTCCCTGGGCTAACAGGATCCCTCAGGCCACCATCTGCACAATGTTCAGAAACCAAGGAAAACAAAACAAGCTGTTGCTGTACAGAGGACATCAGCAGTGCAGCATGCTCTGCCTGCTCTGCAGGAAGACACCTGGGATGTCTGAGCTCGAGAGGAAGACTGTGTGTGTAGCTACTTCACTTACATCTGGAGTTCACATAGTACACTATGAAGTCCATGTCCTCATCCTTGTCTCCAATCCTTCTCTAGATCTATAAAATTTCCATGAAGATTAAGGCATACTCCAAGAGTCAGGACCTGGTCAAAACAAATTTAAGCTCTTTCTGAAGTCAATAGCTTAGATCAGCTCTCCAATAAGCTCTTTCTCCTCTTCCTCATCAGAACTTCTACTTTTTTAACTGAGCTGGGACTCAAACTCTGAACTTGAGGGGTCAGTCTTCTCACATCCTGGAGTGTCATTGCCATCTCAGATTTGTCATGCTGACATTGGGTACTGCAGACAATGATTTAAGACCTGGCCACTGCCAAAGTGGAAATGAAATGGAAAGTGAAAATGAAATGGCAAAGAGCAGCAATCATAAGCAAGTCATTCATAACCAGGTTTAACTCCCCACCAGGGCAGGAGGAGAGAAAAGGAGAAGGGGGTCATTTGCCATGGAAGAAAGGAAAAGATGACAACACTTTCAGAAATAGTGGCAGTGTGTGAAGAGTTAGGACAGTAGTGCATACAGAGCTATTTTTAAAATCAAAGGAAAAAGTTTCTCAGCCATGATCAGGGTAGAAGGAAAGGTGCTGAGAAGGGAGCATTTAGTGGTGAGTTGCAATTTATAGCCTCCATCCTGCCATCAGCTAGAAGTCTGTCAGCCAGTGTGTTTATGCTCTGGTAGGCAAGGCCATGCTCTCTCAGTCCACTTGGCCTAGGTGAGCCTAAAAGTTCCTGCCTGGCTTTGAAGCCTGCCCTGTGCTCTACCTGCTGCTCTCCTAGTGTGATTTTGGATCTCTATCCTTTTTGGGTTTCCTTTTATATGCACAGTTGCCTGCCAGGCTTGCTGAACTGTAATAACCTTCCTTGACATCAGGGCTACATAGTCATTGCTACTCATGCAGCATGCTCAGTCAGAGGGAGCAGGACACTTTGGGGTGTTCCAACAAACCCACAGCTAACACTGTAGCATTTTATGGGATGGAAAAGTTGCATTAATGAGAACCCCATCTACTGTCAGTAAGGACAAAAAAGGCAGAAATACACAGAGGAGGTGATGAGAGGCCCACTAGAAGCAGCAACATAAAAAATCCATTTTAAAAAATGAATCATACATTCCAGAGTTAAAAATACGCATTTTCTTAAGACTGTCTGCTTTAACAGGGCATTTATAGGCCATGCATTTCCAAACTAGAATCATGGAACTTGTGTCATATCCTTAGGAAGCTTTTCAAGAATTACATAAGAATGAAGGATCATCTACATGTTTGTTCATGTACTTCCCCCCCCCCCCCCCCCCCCCCCCGCATAGTTTTATTGACCAGAAGTGATGATGAGATATGAACCCACTTTCAAGAACAGCAGGTCTGAGTCCATGTCCTATGCAGGCTAAAACAGAGTAGGAGCTGACATTGCTGAAGTGTATTATAAATAGAAGGAGTGACAGAGCAAACCACTGAATTTCTTACAATCTTTGCTTCTATATTTACAGACTCTGGCTGACAGAAAGGCTGTCACAAGGCAAAGGCTGTATTTCAAAAGTGCCTCTTGCAGAGGCTTACATATTGCTAAATGTCAGCTTCCAGTTTAGGAACTCCAATAGGAAATAAATAATAGATATAGACAACATTATCCTCCAAGATAGGCCACGATGTGTGAAACAGGAAAAAACCCATAGCACTGCCATAATATCTCCTTTGTGAATGGCGCGACAGGGACTGAGGCTTGTATTTATATGAGTCTGTTCAGAGCCACATAAAAACACTGGCCTGAGATGGGTCAGTGGATGTACTAAATGAAGGCACCATGGCATTGTTCAGCATTGTCTCACTTGATTCTAATAAAAACACTTAGCAATGCCTAGACACATGTATTTCTGACCTGTTACATAGTGTGTTATTACGCTTGCTTCCTGGAATAACAGAAAGGGAACTGACCTCCAACAGGTTTAGCACACAAATGCAGCTTCTGGTTATCACTGCATTGCATGCACTCTCACAGCTTCTGCTCAAACTACAGGCTGCCTTCTAGAGGGCACCCAGTATTCAGTACAGTTGATGGAGAATTTCCCTGGGGTAGAATGTGTTCATTTTTTCCCCACACACATGGAGTAGAAAGTTTTAAGTACCATTTTTCCCCACACAAGTGTGTTTGGCCTGTGCTGGCTGCTGCTGAGAGAAGAGCATATCTCTTAATCACACAGCTCTCTGGCTAGAGAGTCAGCTAGAGAGAAGGATGAGGGAAGAGATGTCTGGTTTGGATTAAGGGATTGTTCCAAAACTTTCTGTTCAATGCAAAAAACACAGCGCCAAATGTTTGTGCTGTGAAACAGAACAGAACAGGGCAGAACCCTTCAAAAGGGACAGGATGGGAAGAATTTAGAAGATACAAAGTAATTTCTCATTATGTCCTGTCCAAGAAAGCAAATGAAGAACCAGAGCAAGAATTACCATCAGAAAGGCAGAGAGCTCAGTTATTAACTTGTTACAGGACAAAAAAGGCTTCACCACCCCTCCAAATTACTACATTTTTCAAGCATAAGGTTTTCATTAATCCTTTTTTGCAAATAAGCAAATAAGTTGAGAAAAAAAAGTATCAGTTCAAAAAAAAAAAAAAAAAAACAAAAAACCAAAAAACCCAACAATAATACAACACTTTCCAAAATATTAAAGTTTTCAAAAGTAGGGGGGGAAATGGTTTGTTGCTTTCTAGACAGATAAAGATCATAGAAGAAGGAGGTTATTGGTTTTACTGGGACTATATCACTCTTCTCCCCTGTCATTCCTCAGAGATTTATAAATCTTGGAAGCTTGCTATGTTGCAGGTTCATCAAGTGGGGTACTCATCAGTAACTTCTTAGCAAGGCTTCAATTTTAATAGGCCTATGATTAAGTGAAGGGTATTTTAATTTGCTCTAAAAGAGCACCAGCATAATTTACATACTATGCTTATCTGGGGGCTCTTTTTCCATGGAACATAAATCGACATAGTTTTTTTATATTGGCATTAAAAGCAAAGGGAATCTGGGTATCATGAAGCCTCACACTAAGACCTGAAGCTGGGGTGGGACTGAGAGTATTGCCTGGGAGCTGGTTATTGCCTCAGTGCACAACTTTTGTCCCATTTAGAATAAACTAACAGCTCAAGTCTTATGGATCAAATGCTCCTCTCCTATCTGTTGGTTTAATCATAAGTACTGTCAAATGCAAACATTTCTTCTCCTTGCAAAGCCATGGCTGTTTAACTCGGCGCAACAAAATATAAGCAGTCTCCCGAGCGCTCCGAGGATCCCCGAGTGGCACTAGATGGCGTTGCAAAACAGTTACGGCGCAGTTTGGTGGCAGACGACAGGGCTGGGCCTGTTTATGTCTACCCGGTCACTAAAACAGGCTCGGGTACCAGCTCCTATCTCTTTTAATCATATTTAACTCACGTATGAATAAACTGCAAGAATCAACACACAGGAATCACCCATTTTCTTTCTCTACCACATGCTGCTCCTGCAAATGAAGCCACACACTCACTCATACCAAGTTAATCCACTAAAACCAGGGAAAGTGGCAAAGTTGGAGCTGTTTCCACACTGAATATGGCCCTAGCTTGGAAAATTTGTCAGGCACATTGTAATGTCAAGCAGCCAATTCAGTCACCACCTTCCCTTAAAGCTTGTGGTGTAGCTGATTTTCCAAAACCTATATGGGGAGGTGAAATGTCTATTAATACTTAAGATTAGTTCATGGAACCCTGACAATATGAAAAATAAAAGCTAGGAGTTAGCTTGCTGCTCTGCTGGGAGCTTTGGGAATCAAGTCAGTATCCCATCTCCACCTGGACCAGGGCTGTCAGCTGAATTTACCTCTGAATTACAACTGCACTGCCCCTTGCCTCTGAGGTCTGTGCTCAGTTACAGCTGTGTAGCTGAACTGGAGGCATTAGATTTGGCAGATATTAAAAGGGAGAACAGTTTGGCTGTGCCTGTACAGTTTAGCTAACGAGTTTGCTGATGTTGTGTGAGCCTGTCACAGCCCAGTTCCCTTGTCAAGAGCTGTGCCTGTTCTGCAGTCAGCAGGCTCATGTTTACAAAAGGCCAAGTCACACCTGAAAGCTTGGGTGGGCACTTCCTATTTTCCTTCTTCTTTCTGCACGGGATGTATGTATGCACGCAACACTCTCCAGGACTGGAATGCCAGATTGAGATGGAGCATATACAAAAGGCCAATACAGTCATCTGGGTCTTAATCCCCTGCCAACAAGAGATCCTCTAGAGCTCTGGCCAGCTCAGATATACATGACTCACAATGAGCTCTTGCTATCTCCCTTGGAGAGTTACTTGCAAAGTTTTAATACAACTCCTCCTTAGCCTCCAAAGCTTCACCCTGGACTTGTCTTTGACCAATGATCCCATCACTCGAGGCTCCCTAGCAAGAAATCTCCTCCTCTCTGATTCTTCATATCACAAGCTGGTGGCCGGTCATTTGCCCAAGCTTAACATAGCGACTTTTTTCATTACCTCCTCATTAGTCAGTCTCTCAGTCTCTCAATCACCTGTGATGTTCTTCTCAAAGAAAATTAAATCTCTCCTTTTATAAATAGTTCTGGTGTGTGCTTCAGTCTGCTGCTGATCTTTCCATTACCAAAATTTCCTGACATTTTATAGCCCACCATCTGGCTGTGCATGATGGCATGCAGATGTTAGTCATGCAGAGGTCAGACATTTTTGGCTACCAGTACAGCAATAAAGAAATATTTCTCTAACACAAAAACCTGAGATCTCGCCTTAAATGAACTAAGTAATGAAAGGCTAGTTCTGTACTGGGCTCCCTTTGCTTTTTGCTGCTGATGAATAACATCACATTTTGCCACTTACATTTGGAAAAAATAGTGCTCATTCTTCTCCTTCATGTCGTTCCTTAAAAATCCCTAAAATCTCTTAGCTAAAATGCCCCCACACCACTGCCACTGAGTTAATTGACAAAACTTTGGCCACCATCACAATGGCCTGACACTCCTGCCTCCATACCCTCATTGTCCCTTGAGCCCTGTATCCCTCTCTCCACCTTGTCTCAACAGAGATTATCATCTCTCTGAAGAGGAAATTTTCTTCATGTCCAGGTTTTAGACTGCAGGTACAATAGAATCATGGCCACAGCCAGGCTACTAATAGCCATGGGTGAAACCATAAATTCCTTACAGGAATTCATAGCAGTTAACAAGAATAAGGTTTTTTTCAGATGTAATAGTATATTTCCAAGGGTGAGATTAAGGACAAATAGGATCAGTGTGCTGGCTACAGTTTTAGCACCAGACAAATATTGGCAATAGATATTTGCAGACAGTTTTCAAGGCGGGATGGGCAGCATTAGTCGACAAGTGAAACAGTACTTTTCAGTAGGTAGTTTTTGAAAAATTTGCAGTGCTGTTAGTCCACAATGGGACTGAGTTGCTTTCTCTGTTTTTTGGTGGTGGCTTTTTTTTTTTTTTAGTCCTCTGAAAGGGTTGGTAACTATAATCCTAGTGACACAATGAAAATCAGAGAAGAAAGTCTGTGGAAAAGGAATTAAATGGACTGGGTATCTGATCATCTCCTTTGTCTCCAGCAGAGATGAGGCTGATCTTGAATGGTTTTGGAGAGCATGGATATATTCTTATGCTTCTGGAGATTAGAAAATCATTCCTTATGGGAGGTGAAGTAAATTGGCTACTGTAACATGAGTCACCTCTGTGGAAAGGACACTGAAGAGAACTGGAGCTCCAAATACAGTAGCCTTCCCAACAGTAGCAGATGTCCTGTGCCAGCTGAAGGTGGTATCAGTGTCAATTGCACTTCCTTATTCCAACAATGTGACTTTCAAAGATAATTGAACAAAATGAGATATCTAAATCATGTTTTACCCATGCCTACATTACTGTGCATTACTTGGTACTTAAGACAATCTCTTCTTGGTAGATAGAAGTTTTTGGTTCCTTAATCTCCATTTTGAGTGCATGGACACACAAATACAGTCACAAAATTTTGCTTTTGACTAAATTATGTCAGCTATATCTTGAATCTCCCAGTGCTGACATACATGAGTAAAAAGGCTTTAACAATTCTGGTCATTTGAGTGTTAAATTTCCATTGCTACTGGAAAAATCCCAGGTCACCTCCCCTCGGTGAAAGCAGGAGTTTGTTATAACAATTATGGAAAAAATAACAACATCCAGACATGAAAACTTGGACCAATTATTTCACCTGGGATCTCTTTCACCACATATTTGCTTTCTCATTTCTTTCTCTCTCCTCTTTAATTTTTGGAAGGCTCTGATCTCTCTTAACTTTTCAGCTTAATTGTATCCTATAAATACGAGCAAAATCCAAGAGTCTTCACTGAACACAGGAACCTTGCCATTGATTTCAAGGCAGCTGGGTTCCATATATCAGGAACACGTGTGGCTTCACATACAAGACTGCCTTTGACATGAAGATAAGAAAGCAAAGCCAGCAATGGAAATATCAGTCCTTACCATGTATTTCTCTGAAGAAATCTGTTATCCCTCTCTTTTTTGTTATTTTTGGAGTTTGTGAATTGCTGGGGAGTTTTTATTACTAACATAACTCTCTAAGGTGAGGTGACACTGAGGTGACAGTCTTCCAGGTCTTCCTGGGCCTCCTGACACTTCCAGTGACTCAGCCCACTCATTGGACAGAAATCTTGGCAGCACTGAACTGCTTTATTCCATGTATTTAGACAGAAGCTGCCTGGGCTAGAAAGTCTCTTATCATAAAATACGTACAGAGGTACCAAACTCACTGGTAAGAGCTAGCTGCACTGTATTTATACCTGTGCTTCTAGCACTAATGTGCTCCATGAGCAGCCCACAATGATCTTTTGGAGAAAGGCACTGAGGTTTTTTTCTCTGAATGCTTAAAAATAGGAATATGCATGGCCCCTGTATATTGTAAGGGAAACTCATCCAAAAAGTAAACCTTGAAATGCTATCTAATTTATAGACTATCAGATGTGTCATTGCAGATGTGAGCCTCTACAGGGGTATAATCCAAGAACAGCAGCAATATATTAATAAAACATGCTTCAACCACATTTTTTCTGGCAGATAGTACTTTTGCACTGTAGCCCAAAATACATAATGAAATCCAGATCTCACTAGTTGCTGGAATGTCCTTTGTCAATAACTGTGAAAAATGTCTCTTACCCTGCAGTGCAAAATTGAGCTGGAATTTATGTACATAATTTCTTCCACCCTTTAAAAGTATTTTATCTTGAATGAAAATACTGACACTGATTGTGCCTGGCAGAGACCACTACCTACCTCTGCTGTATATCTTAATCCCTTCTGCACCAATTTTATTTATGTGAATTTATTGCCTTTGAAGTAACTACATCAACAACATCAAAAAAACCCCAGATTTTTTATTATTGTTTGATTATAAAGTAGTATTAGTATTACCAATCGGCAAAGAGATACATATGCACGTCTCCTCAATGTGAGACATTCCATCTGGGATGAGTCTTTTCTATTCTTTGGTTTTTTCTGCTAAGGAAACTGTTCAGATTCAGCTGTATTGTTAGGTTTTAGCCTGGTGGGAATCTATCGACATGACACCAGGGTTTGTTTCCAACCTGAGCTGAGATTGTGTCAAAGACTTTAAAAAAACAGACAAGAGAACTCCTAATTCCCAACCTTTGGGCCAATATCATGACTTCTCACACAATTTTTCACCCTCTTCCTGTTATCAGCTGAAAGCACCAGAGTAGTCAGCATTGTTCTATTGGCAGCTCCTGACCACTTGCCATCATCTCATGAATTATGGTTTAAGAACCAGCTACCTACATTGTTCTGTGCATACTTCTACTTCCAGAAGTAGCACAGGAAAGTCACAAGATTCATGTCCCTGTCTGTGGAATGATGACACTAACCAAGTTAGCCATTTTTCCCCTCTACCAGGTGAGTACGTTCTGACCCTACATAGCCACAGAAGGGAAAAAAATTCTGTAAGGAAATAGGAATATCTGTATTCACCAGCCAAAGAGAGTATTCAGGAGGCTGGCATGGGCCTTCCTGAAGCAAATGAAACCCCTGAAAGGAGAACATGGATCTTTTTCTCCCTCTAAATAAGATCGCTTCTGACTTGATTTTCTAAATACTCGAGTTTAAGCCGATACTTGTCCCCTTCTCTGTCTCCCAGTGGACATTGGATAGTAGACACTGCTGCTGAAAACTACTTCAAGAAAATAACTAAAGGGCCCTGAGTTTCCACCTATTTGTACTCCTTTTCCCAATTTTTTGATTCTACCTACAGACACCTGGCCTGTGGAGTACCTGACAGAGCACCCCCTGCAGTGGGTGCCCCCCTCTGCTATCCATCAAGGAAAGATTCCAAAAATGTCTGGCAGAGAAGATCTGGTTCAGGCCAGATGAGACAAGGGAGAGCCAAATGTTGCCAATGAGTGAGACACAGGAGTGCCTATTTCTATGAAGGAAAGAAAGGCGAGTGGCTCCTCTGAAGATTGAACACTGTGATGTACCTGATAATTTGTAAATAAAGACAAGGGCCATGAGTGCTTGCAAGTGAGCATAAACAGCCTGAAATGAAGAGTGGTACATTATCCACACATATTTCCTGCTGTCACTTTCAGGCTTGAACTGTATTTAGTCTGACCTGTAGTAATGGGACATAAATGTTAAATTCTCATTCTACCTCAGTCTTTTGCCTTGCTTTGTCTTCCCTCCACTGAGCCATGCAAGCCGCAAAGTGAGGTGGTACTTCAGTATATGCTTAATTGCTTTTCTGACTTAAAACCATCACAGAATTTGAATCTTCTCCATTGGCTACCAATGAATTTTAGTCAAGAATGTGTGCAACCATGTAACTAGTAATTTTTTATATTCATCCCCAAGGCATTCTGACATGTAGTCCCTGAGAGTAATCATTGTGCACAGCCCTGTTTTGGAAGACTCTTCTGGAGATGAACTGTGGCACAGTCTGTTTTTAAACATGATACTACTCCATTTCCACCCCTTCAATTTCATAATCAAAACAAGTCTTCAAAAAAACCCAAATAAACAAACCAACATTTTTAAAATTTAAATTAAAGGGTGCAAGAAAAAAAAAATTGTAAGGCAGGATATTTTAGGGTAGGTAATGACTCCCACAAATACATAAGGAACAATCCCTCCTGAATCAGTGGGCTCTGTTTTCTGGCAGAATCTTGTTGAAGTTCCTCTACCATTGGAGAGGAGATCTGAGTCTTCCCTGGTAAGTGAATGAGCTGATAGTATTGCAGGACAATTTCTACTTGATCTTATTCCAAGTGTGCAAAGCCATAAGTGATTATATTTGGAAAAGAGGTGTCAAAGAGATCAGGCCTGGGAGTTCTGCATTAAGAAACCAAGTATTTGTGCAGAGAGAAATTGCACAAGCACCAGCTTCTATCCTGCTTGAATTTGCTTTGTACCACAAAGTGGGGCTGTGAGAGCCATGAGACAATTTCCCCTCTTGCTTAGAAAGGCTCAACACCAGCTGGCAGCCCCCAGACAAAGGGAGAAAGGAAGGACAAAGGAAGCACACCAGAGAAAGGATGTGGCATGGATCGGTGTTCAGACCTGTGCTAGCATACAGCCCTCTGCTACAGAGGTGTGAAATTGAGATGGGAATCCAAGCCCTTGCAGCTGACTTCACTGCAGTGGCCAAATTAATTTAGCTGTGCAGGCATGTGACTTGGGAGCTGTAACTAACAGCACTTCATGGGACAGTCTTCAACATCAGCATTATGAGATGCCTTAGCACAGCTTCCCAGCAGGTTTCTATCACTGTAACAGAGGGATGCTGGCCTCACCTACTAACAATTTAAGTTAATTTAAGCCTATTTTCCTTATCATGTCAAGAACAATTCCTGTGACTGTCTGTCTGTAACTCTTCTGAGACTGCTCCTGTGGTTTTCTGAATGCTGCACCTCAGCAGATGTATCATGGAGAGACCACTTGCAGCATGTTCCAATGGCTTTACCACCCCCCAGCCTGTGGCTGGGTAACACCAGTTGCAAGGCTGGCAGATGGCAACCTTTGTACTCATTTGCTCTCTGTATAACACTTTCATCTTAGTGACCATAACACCAGTTGCATCAGTCAGTTTGGTGCAGAACTTTTGCCAGTCCTGTCCAGAAGATATTTCTCCCCGTCTGATGTTTCTATCCCAGATGTCAACCAGATGTAGAACAAGAAATGGGTCTATGTGAGAGCCTTCTTCTCACCAGGAAGCTCTGTAAACTGCACAAGCAGAGGTGCTAAAGTCAAGGTCAGCTTGAGCATAGGCCACTAATAACATCCAGGCATCAGAACTTCCCTGAATCTCAGCTATAGCCTGAACTTTTGGGGCTGCAATCCTATCAGTACCTAGGAAGCTTAGCCTTGTTCAAAACATTTAATATTATGGTTTGTAATATTTATTTTTAAAGCTTGAGTGTCATATTGCATCACCTGTTTCTAGGCAACATTCTTGAGGATTCCACAGAAAAAAATGTATATTTAAAAAGTGAAGATTCAAATGAATCCAGCCAACCCATTTATCAAAAGCTCCTTTCTATTTTAGGAGCTTGATCAACTAACCAGGCACTGCTCTTTTTATCACGGGTCACTGCATTTGCAAGCCTCCCTGTACTGACTCCCTTTCCTGCTCACATACAGGGGGCTGAAGTGCAGTTCCCCTGCTTCCACTACTAGTTGTTATTTCTCCAGCTGCTGGCTGGGTTATGACCCCAGTCAGATTAATAATAATAGCCTCTTTCCCCCTCAGGAAAGTGAGGACCCAGCAGGGTTCAAGAAACCTGGCCCTTCTTAGAGCATCAACAATGTCTGGCTTCACAGGATTCAGGCTCTGGTGCTCTCCACTCTAATAATCCCCTACTGGCATCAGCAGGGGAGCCTACACCTGCTTATCTGGCTCCCAGCTTCCCAGCACTGTGCAGAGCAGACGATGCCAGTATTCCTAAGCTCTTGCCTCCTTTCACCTTCCTTAGGAGCACTTTCTCCCACACTCTCTGGAGGATTGCCTTGGAGTCTACTTAAAGAAAAATTCTTAATTGGTCCTCTGGCTGCCTCCTTCTTGCTGCTATCTTATTTCTCCTCATTTTGAAGGACTGAGAAGGAATACTAGTTCATGGAGTAGTCGACATTCCTATTAATTATTTAGCAGCTGAAATAGTGTACTTGTATGCACACCTCTTGACACATTTGATATATTTAAGTCTGATGCCTAAAGCAGAGTATAAAAAGACTCACAGGGCCGTCATCCTTAAACAGATACATAAATTCCTTTTGTGGACATAGCATCAACTTTCAGCTCCTTATTGAAAGCACTCTAAGGGATACAGGTTTTGTACCCTGCCTTCCACTTTTCTCAAACTGCTCAATTCAGTTCAGTGGGCTACAAAATTCATTTCCATAAGCCTCCAGTGAGCTGCACTTTTCAGGGGTGGGTGTCATTTTGATCTCAGATTTCCCATGTAGAGGTGTCCAGGGGGAGTTCGCTCCATCCTTTTGTGATTACTTCCAGTCCAGCCAAGATGGTCTCCTTGATTTGAAGACTAAGCCTGAGAAAATAGCTACATTCTTGACCAAATTATCCCAGGGTTAACTAAGATAACTAGTAAAAATTTCAAGTAATTGCAATTATTTATATAGTTGCAATTGTATAGTAATTATTTATATAGTTGTAATTGTATAGTTTATAAGTCTGCATTTAGCAAGATTTAATTCCTAATCATTGGTTATCCTTCTGCCTTCCTCCGCTGGATTAAAAAGCAATTTATTTGCAGATGTCTCTTTTCTGTGTATGCATGAGAAAATAATGAACAATGTGTGGCTGTGCCTTACACATAGTTAATTCCCCACCTCCGTTTCAGTAGGATCATATCCAGCAATCACATCCTTTGCAATCTTTTTGAAAAGCCTGATGTGTACAGCATAAATCACATTATTGACACTATATGACTGTCCAACTTCCATTGGGCTGCTGGCAGGCTTTCTCCTTGCTGCAACATCACACCAAAAGCCTATTTCCAGGGGCTGTATACAATACAGTGACCTTTAAGTCTCTTACTGAATAGCTCCCTTCAAGTATATTGTTCTGAATCTTATGAATGTTTTACATCTTTTTTTTTTTTCTTCTTGCTGTAAAACCTTGCACTGGCCCTTCAAAATATGTGTTCACTTTACTAGGAGTCCCCTGTTGGCCTGTATAAATTATTTACTTTCTAAGAAATTAAAATATTTCCAGCAGTCATTTCAAGTTTATTCCCTGCCTTGGACAAAGGTACTATCAAACATCAGCCTTGAGAATAATCCTCATGGCTGCATGTTTTCTTGTGTGCTAGATCCTCCCTACACCTGCCTTACAACCCAACATCTTCACTGATCTGCCTCCCTTTGATACACTTAAAGCAGATTTTGTAGCATGCTACTTCTTCAATCAGGTTGGGAAAGCAAAAGAAAGTCCTCATAGAAGTTCTTCAGCACATCTATGATTGGACAGGATAGACAGCAAAGCTAATGTGGAAATCTGTTAATTTCCTCTGCAGTCATGTACTGCGCGTATTTTCCTTGGCATCATTAGACTTGTGCAGATGAGTGATATTTTGCCTCTGTGTGGTTCCAAATTATTACCAAACCAAGAAAATTGAGGAAGTTTAAATTTTTTATTGATTTACCCCAAATCAAATGCTTGGCTTCAGCACAGTAGTGTCACTTCTTTTTAAAATCTTTGTAATGAAACTAGATGAAACACTGAAATGAAAACCTCATTTTTATTTACAGTCTGTTTAAAATGTCATCATGAAACAAGGTAATTTTTAATGACATTTTTCCTTTGTCATGATAAATAAACCAGCAGGCTTGACACTAATTTAAGTGGAAAATGTTACCCACCCTTACTCCACAGAACTCCAGTTTTGTGATTCTTGTGAGAGGTACAGTCACCTTACCTCCCAGTGAATGTAGGGTGCGATATTTTGGGAAAGGCTGAGAATTTTTGCCCTCATGTTAATATGAGCACAAACATTCAGCATTCTCCCCTACCTCCAGGGCGAATCATTTGCCACAAAACACAAACTGAATGCATATTAGCAAAACCACTACTAATGTTTATCAGTGCATTTGAAAACTTATAAAAAAAAACAAACTAAGAAAATAAGATAGAAAGAAAGGAAAGGTTTTTTTCTTTGAAACATTAATTTCAAGGAAAGTAGAAGGTGCACCTTCACCTCCAGACAGTATAACTGAGATCAAATCCAGTGTGTTATCACAGACATGTAACAGCATCCCTATCAATAAGCAAAATCTTGGAAAACAGTTAAAGTAGTATTAAGGTCTTGGATATTTTTAGGTGTCACCCATCAACTACAATTAACTGGTGTTTTACACTGAGGATGCTCAGCACACTGAAGCCAGCGTGAATCAGCTAAAGACCAGGTGTTGCCAGCAAAACTGTGCCAGTTTATGTCAGCTCAATAGAATGGTGTCATTTAGACCATGAAGGGAGAGCAAAGTACATGACCCTGCCTTTACCCTTGTCTCTGTAGGTATTTTTGTACCTTTTCTCTTTTTTTCCACTGCTTGTGCACATTCATAGGAAATAGATATTAGTCTAATTTTAGCACAATAGTAAACAACCTGGTCTCTTTAAAAACTACAAATTAGCAAACAGTCATGCCCATATGATGTTTGAGGATAGAATATACTGACATACATGAGGACCTGAAAGAGAAACTGGTTGGAAAGTGAAGAAAAATTGGATTTCACTGAGAAACTCCCAGAAAGCAATAAAAAACAAGGAAAGGGGAAAGACAAGGCAGAAATAATGAGATTTAAAATAATAATTTGTAAACACCAGAGTTGTTATTGAGACTGATGGAGAAACATACTTTTTTTATCCAGACAGTGTCCATTTGGTGGGAGGAAAGAAAAAGCTGAGGTCGGCGAACAGCAGAGAGCTGGGATGCGTGAAGGAAAGAGTTAAGGCTGGAGTCACCCTCTCTGAAGTGCTCTGTGATGCTGTGCAGTGTTTCAACCCCCAGAGCCTTCCTCCTCCTCCCTCCCTGTGTCAGAGTGGGGAGGAGGCGGGTTCTGCTGAGCTGTTAAATCCTGAGTGAAGTTTCCCTCATTTCCAGTGGCCACCGTTGTCTGAGGCTGGTTCAGAGCAGGGCTGGGGTTGCTCTGACATTCCTGGGACCGCTGCCAGCCAAGAAGAAAAAAAGACGAGTGTTTTACAATTTGCTTTTGTCAAAGCGTGGAGAAAAGGGAAAGGGAAGCGTCCGTTGTTGGTTTTTTTCAGCATCACATTCCTGTGTTTTCCTTCAGCCTGGAAAATATATTAGTGCTGGTGCTTTCTTCTCTGGAAACAAAGGAGCTAAACGGGACTGAGGAAGCAAGGAGTGGGAAGGAGGTTTGGGAAGTTTAAAAGCGAGGGACTCAGAGCAACCAGAAGTTCCCTTTTCTTAAATGAAATCCCTGTCCGTGTGGGTAACCGGTACAGCAAAAATCCAGACCTGCAGGTAAATGGAGAAGCAGAGATCACAAAGGAAATTTCCGCTAACCTCATCCCGCCTGTCAAGAAGGTGAAGAAGAAAGTTAAAAGACACACAACAGGCTCTGCGACCTGTTGGGCTGCGCAAAGATTAATCACTGAACAACAGTAAAGCTGTATGGCATTGGTCTCCTTTTAAAGGAAAACGACGTGAGAACTCGTCTCTGGCAGGGGAACTTCCCTGAGAGTGTAAGTTTCAAGTCAAATTCTTGTCTTTCTGCTCTCTGTACGGGACCCTTCCTCTGTGTGTCTTTGCATGTGTGTACAGTGAGAGTGTGAGAGGAACAGGGAGAGTGAGAGAGAGAGAAGGATGCAGATCCCAGTGTCGTTTTAGATAGACAGTATCATGTTACAGAAGGATGATCTCATTTTTTCCTAAAGAGATCCATTCTGTGTTTTTCCCCAAAAAAACTGTAAAACTTACAAAGCCACTAGGACAGGACTGAGGTGTAATCAAGCACTTATAAATCACACTAAATAACCAGCCTGTGCTTCGCAGTTTTAATCACTTGTGCAAGACATCATCATACTGTAAACATCTAATTTTTCTCCTTCTCCCCCCCCCCCCCCCCCACACAACACAGATTGCACAATGAACTGGAGGCCAGCTCTCAGCTTAGCCCTGCTGTGGGCAGCATGGTTAGTGTGTGGCTCTGAGAAGACAGAGAGGCTAGTGGAAAGGGGGAGCCATGGAGTTAGGAAAGTGCCCCTGGCTTACAGGGCTTCAAGCAGCCTTCTGAGAAGGTCTGGAGCATACCTGAAGAGTTCAAGCCCAAATCCTCGACACCCTGTTACCAAGAGGGATTCTTCAGTGCCTCCAAAGCCACCCACCAATCTCCTGCGAGGGGAAGCACGCTCCCAGGCCAGGGGCACAGGGACCAGAGTGAGATTGGTACAGAAACTCACAGCTGCAGCCAAATACCCCAAGTCTGAGATGATTAAGGATGAAGGGATATCCTCTACCACCCAGTCACGAGGGGTACGTTTCCCCTCAGGGTCAAGTTCTCCCAATGTCCTGGCCAGCTTTGCAGGGAAAAATCGGGTGTGGGTCATTTCTGCCCCCCATGCCTCTGAGGGCTACTACCGGCTCATGATGAGCCTGCTGAAAAATGATGTTTACTGTGAATTGGCTGAGAGGCACATCCAGCAGATTGTGTTATTCCATGAAGAAGGGGAAGAAGGGGGAAAAGTTAGAAGGATAACCAATGAAGGAAAAATCCTGGAACAGCCACTGGATCCTGCCCTCATCCCTAAGCTCATGAGCTTTCTGAAACTGGAGAAAGGGAAATTTGGCATGGTACTGTTGAAGAAAACCTTGCAAGTGGAGGAAAGGTATCCATATCCAGTCAGGCTAGAGGCCATGTACGAAGTCATTGATCAGAACCCCATCAGAAAAATTGAGAAGATAAGGCAGAAGGGTTTCATCCAGACATGCAAAGCAGCTGGGGTGGAGGGGCAAGTGGTTGAGGAAGGCAATAATGGGGGCACCATGCAGCCTACCCCTGGCAGTGAACATGTCCAGGTGTCAGCAAGGAAGGAGGATCCGAGGAAGACCAATAATCAGCCAACAAGGACCAAAACAGTGAGGAAACCAATGACAACTACAGTGGCCACTCCCCTGCCCACAGTAAAGACCACTACCCTCCCTCCCACCACCACAACTACTCGTGCTACTACCCACGCAGTGACAACAGCCAGCTGGTCGACAACAACAACTACACCCCTCCCCAGCACACAGAGGACCTGGACCATGAAGTCATATTCCACCACAGAGTACCACAGGCTGCCAGTAGCCCCTGATGCCACCACACCACGAGTCACAGCCTCTGAGCACTTCTACTCTCCTGTGTGGAAAACAAACCGCAGGGACCGTCAGCGTGGCCCCCAAGAGAAACAACTGGCAGCCACACGGAAGCCGAACAAGGCTGCCCGCTACGACAGCTTCACAGAACTCCCAACACCTCCCTCAGTGCACTATACAAAGGCAAGTGTGGGTAGATTTAAAGATAATAGAACTGATAGAAAGGACTTTAACCACAGGGACCTGAATGTCACACCTGGGCAACACAAACCAACTAAGACTAAACCACCAAAAAAGAAGACTCAAGAAAAGATACTCAGTAATGAGTATGAAGATAAATATGACCCGAGCAAGCCTGCTAGTTCCCATTTAGAGGAACAGTTTGCAGCAGGAAATATTCCCCAAAAGAAAGGAAAAGAATCAAAGAAGCATGACCGAATGGATAAACCTGAGAAGAAGAAGAAGAAGGACAGACCTGACAAGCAGCAGAAGAGTGAGAAGCAGTCCAAGAAGGTCAAAGCTGAAAAAAAGAGCAAGCAGGACAAAGACCGCAGTAAGAAGAAGAAAGGAAGCAGGACTGAGAATGAGGATTTCCCCAAGTCCAACAAGAAGATTTTCCTACAGCCTTCCAGGAAATCAGCAACTAACCTCCTGGAATATTTTGAAGGCAAGAGGAGACTGATTGTAAGTAATTCATTAATCTGAATTTTATTACCTAAATAAAGTCTTACCTCCCTCGTAGTAGGAGTATGTGGAACTATAAGCTTATAGTGGGTTTCTATTACTCTTTTCTGGTGCTTTTGTCTTAAGAGGTAAAATTTGTAGACCTAAATTATTGTTTTCAAAAGCCTTCTATTGGAAATCTTACATGCAGTATAAGAATCAGAATCTCAGAACCCAGAGATTAGGATAAAATCTGTTCCCAGCCACTTCCATGAGCCACCATATAGCCAACAGATTATCTTGCTTCCAGTGGATATGTAGGTGTCAGGATCTGTATCATTAAGATCAATAAAATGAGGTTCCAGTGTGGATTACATCCATTCATCACCTTGGGGTACTTGCCATAGTTACCACGTTTCAGTGCTCTGTATGTCCTGCCAGCTGGCACACCTGCTTTGTATTGGTGCTGGTGTCCCAAAGCTGGAAGCAAGCCATGTGGCTTGGCAATACTAGTGCACATCTGACTGAGGATATGCACAAAGGCATGTGATCAGGTGCCCTGAGGGATGGGGAATTTGGGATTACGATCTGATGGGAATTTGGCATTCAGATCTCCTAGACATCTTCAGAGATCCTGTGCAAACTTTATTTTGGTTAGGGTTTTTCTCCTGCTGTTTGTATTAAACTGAAACATTCCAGTAAGTTTTCAAGCCTGAGAACTTCAGCATGGTCTGGAGTTACTTGTCCCCAGGTTTTATAGCACTGTATGTTTTTCCAACTACTTATAAAAACCACTTCACCTGGGACAGGAAACAGTTTTAGTTGTAGTCCAAATGTTTTTTCTGGCAGATGACACATATCCTGAAAGGTACACTTTGGAAAACATTTCTTTAAAAATATTATTGTGGGAGCTGGTTTCTTGCAATTATCCTGCTACAAGCTGGTCTGTTTCACAGTTATTGTCCAATAATCATTGTCACAAATGCCTTTGATTTTCATGCTCCAAGTTCCAGTACAAATAGCTAAGGTGCCAAGCTAAGATGCCAAGTTAAGATTTCAACCGTTGGAATGTAATGAATCATTCTGCTGATGATTCATGGGCCTGAAAACAAGGCAACTTTCTTCTCCCCATCCCCATTCTTCAAGGTATAGGGAATGTGCAGAGCTAGCACTAGAAGTTGAAAAAAGCCATATATTTGAAAAAATTCAACTTGACCAAATTTTACAAATAATGCCTATTAGTTACTTGTTAACTAATATTTAGCCAAAACAAAAGCTCAGAGAGAGAAACTATAGAAGTTTCTCTCTGTAGAAGTTGGGATCCTTGAAATTTGATCTCAGTGTTGTGGTTCCCAAGAATATAGGTGGCATCAGGACAAATATAAAGAAAGTTGAAAATAAAAGAGCCAAAAGTAAATCTCACAGATGTCAGACCACCACAGTCCTGGCAACTTAAAGGATTGTCTGAAATGTGAACCTTCTGATACTGGGCCACCTCACAGCTGGATATCTGAGAAAAGAGTTGCACAATCTCAGGTTATCAGGCCAGAACTCACTGAAGACAAATGATTATGCCATGCTGCACCTCACTTTTCCTGAATCTAATAACATCCTCAACCTGCTTACTCTGAAGCTCCCTGAAGAATAGGTTTGGTTTGGTTATTAGTAAAAACAACGGCTGAACTCTATTTTCTCATTGCCATGTGGAAAATAAAGAACTTCTCAAGTTTCTTAGAATCCCCATGCGTGCCTATTTGCATTCCTTCCAATCAAACTCTTCAGTTCCCTTAGGGGAACAGTCCTTAGAATTAACTCTGTCATTCATGAGTCTTTAAACTCCCTCTCTAGAAAATTAGCCCACATTTCTGCAGAAGCAGCTCTACCCAAGTTGATCCCCATTGCTTCGCTGTACTTTTGTCTTTCAGACTGGCTTCCAAGAACATTGTTTCAGTGCTTTTCCAAACATCTTTTAAGAAGGACATGGGGTTTTAAGCTCTACGTCATTAACAATTTCAGATTTCAGTGTGAATTTCAAACATCTGGGACTTTGAAATCTATTCTGGGTTAAGTTCAATTAATGACAAATATAGGTCCCAAGTGCAGAAATTGAAAATCCTGTATGGGTTTTTAGTCCAACAGCCTCACCTCTCTATGGTGGAAGTTTTGTTGCAGTCTTACAAATGTTTAGAAATTTTGGCCTTGCGAGTTTGGGTTTTTTGTTTATTTCTCTGTGGTGACGAAATGCAAGCTGACAGTTTTTTTGTAACACTCCATATATACCCACATGCACATATACACATATTCACACACACACACACACACACACACATATGCACACATGCAAATGAGGAATGGGAAGATAACCAGAGGACTGGAGCACCTCTCCTTTGGAAACAGGGTGAAAGAGTGGGGGTTGTTCACCCTGGAGAAGAAAAAGCTCCAGGAAGACCTTATAGGAGCCTTCCAGTACCTAAAGAGAGCTTATAAAAAAGACGGAGAGTGATAGTTGTGGATGCTCTATCCCTGTAAGTGTCCAAGGCCAGGCTGGATGGGGCTTTGAGCAAGCTGGTCTAGTGGAAGGTGTCCCTGCCCATGGCAGAAGGGTTGGAACAAGATAATCTTGAAGGTCCCTTCTCACCCAAACCATCCTGTGATTCTGTTGATAGAGACAGTGCACATACAGCCTGGGTTAAACAGACCTGGGACAAAACTTTGGTTGGAAATTTGCTTTGTTCTACAAGGTTTGATGAAGCAGATCAGATTCAGGCTTGACTCTGCATTCCAGCTTATGACCTCCAAAAGTAGGAGGAGATAACATAAACCAATGATCTGTTTTTCATCTCAGTCCTCAAGCCCTTCTCATAATCCTTTTTTTTTTTATTTGAAGCTTTTTTATAAGCATTTTAAAAGCAATGTTTTACATGCTGTAACCATGAAACAAAATCCTCTTTCTGTCTGTCACTCTCATTCACCTTCATGTCCCAAAGCTGTAGTCATGCCAGGGATCTTTGCATAAATGAGAGGTAGATTTTATAAGCCTAGAAATGTTTTTACAATGATGAACTAGATTTGTAATGAGTGTACAGTAAAAATTAGCCTTCAGGCCCAACAAACTTCAGAAGGCAGCCAGAAAATTATTGCTCCTGTTACACGTTAAAGCATAAATTTGTAATTGAAGGATTTTGGTGATTATTTGTGACCTTAAATCATAAAACTTGAGTCTATATTCCAGCTCCCTTTGTATTTGGGGGATCAGTGGCAGGTGTTTGATTGCAGTTCACTGCTGCCAGTTAGAACAATTACATTGCTAGAGTTGCATTATTCCTAGGAATCTTCTGCTGGAAATACTGCATAGGATCACTGAATGTTGTTATGCACACCCCTTCCCTGGAATATTTTCATCTCGGTCACTGATGAAGGATTTGAGTTGTATGCTCTAAATTTTTTAAAAATTAAATCTTTGCAATCCTTTGAAGGCTTTGAAGTAAGTACTGTAAAATGTAGAGCTTTTTATACTTCTGTTGTTGTAATTGTTCGTCTTCCTTTTTGCCCACAGCTGCGCCTTTGTGCAAGTGTAAGTCCCATGAGACATCAAAGTAGCTTAGAACAAAGAAAAGCAAAATCAGTTATTTTCAGATGAAGTCACAGTGGCCTTAGCAAGAACTCAAGGTCTTCCTAGATGACCATCAATTACATGAGTACTCATGTAGCCCTAATTGTACTCACCCCTTGGCAGTCAAAATAGGCACGGGAGCCCTGCCTGGACTGCGGGATGAGGGCAGAGCACCTGCCCTGTGAGTGAGTCAGAGCACCACTGAAGGCTGTGAGGGAGACCTGGTGGGCCTAGCAGAGCAAGGGATAAAAGGAGAGTATGTGGCTTTTTGTAAAATATCATGATATTTCCTCTACCAGCATTGTGGTAGAAGCAGCAGAGGAGCTGGTGCAACCAGCTGTACCTGCTTCCGAAAGTTTTCCTGTAGCTGACTGAATGTCTTTGGGTCAGGCCTGGGCATGAGGGTACACTCCAAACAGAAATAAATAACAGCTTTATGGGAAAGAAAGCCCACTTTGCAGACAGCCACTGGTTCTCCCTCAGCAAAATAATCACCTGCTTCATTCCTTATACTAAACAAACTCTTTTGTCTCTGCCACCAACCAGCTGATCACAACCCCCAAGGCAGATAACACCATGTACGTACAGCAGCGAGACGAGTATCTGGAGAGCTTCTGCAAGATGGCAACCAGGAAGATCTCCGTCATCACAATTTTCGGCACCATGAACAACAGCAGCATGAAAATTGACCACTTCCAGCTAGGTTTTTTTCTTTTAATACTTTCTTTCCATCTCCTGGGCACAATACAGACAGCAATGGGAAAAATCACCCCAGCTTTTGACCCCCAGGGTCAAAATCTAAGATTATGCAGGACCTGAAAAGTAGTTCATCTAGACATATTTAGTGCCACCTTCTTCACATTCAGATTTTCCATGTAGACAGGTGACACTGGGCATCCATCTCTCTTAGGTAGCTTTGAAACAACTGCTGTCAGTGTTCATGTCCTGGGGAAGTACCCATCAAACCAGTGAAAACCTGTCCTTTTGTAACAACAGCGGCTGGACAAAGACTTCAGGTTGCAGTCCAGCAAAGCACTTAAGCTTAGGTATCTCTTGAATCATTGAATCATCTCATTTCTGTCTGAATCTAAAGGTTAACACCACTGTGAGTGCTTTGCTGGATGAAGCCAAAGAAATACAAATATTCTACAATTCTATACTCCAAATAGAATAAAAGCCTCTAATTTTGCTTACAAGTCCACCACATCTTTCCCCTCAAAGTTCATCTGGTTTTACCAAACTTTGGGAAAAAATGTGTGATGGAACAGAAAGCTCAGGACCTGACCAGCTGCAGGGTGTTTCAGGTCTGGCACATAAATGGCCAGAAGATCACAGATTTATGTCTGGCCTCCAGCTGTGCCTCTGCTACTCTCAGAGGAAAAGGATCTAGCCTTGTGTCACTGAGTGACAGTGAGTCACAAATCCTGCCAGACTGTCTATTTGTGCACCTCCTTGACAAATCTGGAGCAGTGCAGGATTTTCCACATCAGGCCAAGGTTACTCAAGGTCATGTTTTGTGTACCTAGATCCATCTGCCTGTCAGTGGACTGTTTAGGATTATAGTTAGCTCTAGTCTGGCTAATATTCTGACATAGACCATATTCTTTCAGCCTGTTCCAAACTTAACCTACATCCAAACTTTCCCCAAACCACATAAGAGTATATAACAGCTGAGTTCTCATATGAAGAATTAAATTGTTGAAGAAAAACAGGAGATTTAGAAGGGTATAGGTTAAACCTTACATGAAGTTCACCTTACAATTTTGTCCAAAACACCAAATCCTGAGCTTTATAGCAATAAATGCAATACGAATAAATAATACAAATATCTTTCTGTCCTACCTCCCTTTCTCCTCCACCCTTCCTGTTTGTATGGCCTCTTCAAGGCTCATTCTGTGTGAGCTCCAGAGGCAGCAAAAGCTCCTAAGAAACATTTTGTACGCAATATGTTTCTGTAGTGAGAATCTTGAGCACCCAGCATGATGAGGTCTACTAGGAGTGCTGCATCTTGGGACTGAAATACAAAAGACAATAACAGAAAAGTCAACAGAAAAGACTTTTCACTTGAAATTTCAAACACATGGTGGTCAATGAAAGAACCTCAGTGACACTGGTCGAGATTAGCTCACACTGATACCCGAGAATATTTCTCACTTTCCCACTGGAATGACACAAAAGCTGAGAGTCACTGCGGAGGTCCTCTCTTCAGACCAAGGTAGCAAATGTGGTTTCTTTTCCCCATGAGAAACAGGGCTTTAATCAACTAAACATCAACCCCCACTACCTATCCTACAATCAAAGCAAGCATCTAATCTATCAGGCCACTGCACTGCTAAAACAACCTGCTGGCCTTCTTTGTAACCTCGTTGGAATTATTTCTAGAGATAAATCATCTTCCCAGCCTGTCTAGATGCCAAAGATGTATGGAGAAATGTTTCTCCATTCTTTCAGAGAAAAAGCAAAGAGAGTAAGGACTTTGCAGGTAGCAGCATGGTCTCAGCTCTGGTGGATCTTCATGCAAATCCCAGATGTCCTCTATGAGGAGGGTGTCAGGGACAAGCAGTGACTTGGAAGGAAAGAAGCAACTAGATTAACTTCCTTTTTCTCTACAGAAATAATTTCCAAGTTTGAAAGGCAGGTCAGCCTTTGTGGTATTATTTTTTCCTTGATAGAGAATTTTGTGTATCACTCTGTAATTTAATATTCTTCTTCTCATTGTAAGGTTTGAAAGAAAATCACCTAAAAAGAAAATTCTAAAGAGCTAATAAACTTCATATTGGTACCTAGAGTTTAAAGCAGAAAGGTGCCGTAGATCAGTTGGTCTAAGTTACTCCTGTACCTTAGCTGTTTTCCATCACATTTCACAATAACAACTTCTGCATTTTTCCATCTCCATCTAGGCCAATGAGATAGTATTTCCTTTAAACATGAACTTTTAGTCTATCTTTTAATGGTCATACTTCCCATTAGTAATACATAAATCTCACTCATCAAGCACATTTAGATATATTTATGAAGCGGATAACCAATTAGCGCATCTTGCAATCCATCCAATCAAAAGCTAATAGCATTGCTTGTTAATTCTTCATAAAACTTTGAACTGAGGTACATATAACAATGAAAACTCATATAAATTAGATATATAGCATGATAAGTATAACCAAATTTTAATATTTTCTGGCTTGGGTTTTTTTTTTAAGCAGTGGGCTCAAGATGTGAAATCTCAAGATCAGATTCTAATTCAGACATTTTCCCAAAATTTTAATTCAGAAGTTTCATTCAGTCTATACACAGGATGGATCTACTGCAAAATTTGAATCAGATCAGTATGCTCCTTAAAAGCCCTGTATGTTTAGAAAACTATTTTAAATGCTTTGCTGTATAATGACTAAAATCTTTCTTGTTGCTGTGGATCAATTAATCACATCTCTATTTGCTGACAAATAATTATGGACCAAGGGACTGAAAAGTTGTACCTCTGGATTCCATCTCTTGATGACCTGCTGTGTCTCTGACTTCAGGCAGGTTACTTAAGCCATGGCTGAGATTTCTAAGTGAGGAGATGAATATAATATTCATAGTGGTGTCACAGGGCATAGACAGGTTTGCAAGCTCTTGGTGCTAGTAGCTAGTAGTAGCAGAGGTAACATTTCACTTGGTGTGTGGTTTAGCCTGTCCTTAGCTTTCCAGGCTTACAATTATGGAGGCTTGTTTCAGCACTGTTGCAGTTGTATAGAGCTGAGCTGGATGCTACAGCTGAGGCTGTGCTGATGACACGGAGACTTTCAGGACTTGACTGCAATGCACCCTGGTTGCACAGGATGTAAGGGACCTTAGTAGCTCCACAGGCTTGTCTTCAAATCTCTGTCTTCAGAAGTCTTTTTCTCATTGTTTCAGAATGTTTTCTTAGAGTGGACCACTGAGTAGGTACAAGTCATAATCAAAACTAACTTTTTGCTTATCGGGCTGCTAGAATCAGCAAGCAGAAGGAGGAAGGAGTGCCAAAGTGGGATATCTAGAGAGGTATGCTGCCAGCACTGCAGCATTCAAGACATGTTGAACAGTTTCTGGTTTCTTATAGTCACTGCATGTAAATGACTGGTAAGGTTAACTCTACTGTCCTGGCCTACCTCAAGCTGTTCTAGCTATATTTTACTGACCCAAATCACCTATGCTGTTTCATTTGCACATGGTGCACATGGTAAGAATTTCTATTTTCAATTACAGAAGTGGCTACATTTCAGGAGCTCGTGAAATGATTAGTACATGCATATACATGTATGAGCATATTGAAAAAATCTCAAAGATCTTTCCAGGAAAAAGCAAGATTTCTCAAAAGAATGTACAAATGATAAATATTGAAGTGCATGAGTCCTAGGATCATCTGATTTTCAAAGACTATTGGGATGGAAAACTAGACAGTTAAAAGTCATATGAATGAGAAGTTCACACACATGGTTTATAATACACTGAATATGCAGCAGGAAGAGAGCTTCTGAGAAATGAATTCTCACTTTTCTTTTAAGGCAAAATTAAAGGCAGAGTGCTGTGTGATTCCATGACTATTTTTATTTCTCCTTTGCCTCACATTAAGATAATGAAAAGCCCATGAAAGTGATAGAAGATGAAGATCTTGTGGACCAGCAGCTCATCAGTGAGTTGAGGAAAGAGTATGGGATGACCTACAATGATTTCTTCATGGTGTTGACAGACACTGACATGAAGGTCAAGGTGAGGGTTTCAACTCTTTGAACTCAGCTCTTTTGAAAGAAAATGCATTGGAAACATACGAAAAAACAATTGAAAAATTTAGGAAATTACACTTCACTTGCCTGTGAGGCACATAGATACTGATGCAGGACCTGGTTATTGCTCAAGGACAAGCAAAAGAACAAACACTAAGCAAAATTTTCAGAACTTGGGTCGCTATCTTCATTTTCTGCACTTAGGGGATCTCAGCAATTGTGTATTTCTGCTGGAATGATGAGGTACAGAACCTCCTCACACCTGACAGGGTTCTAATGTGGTACCTGGCATTCTGAAACACACAGTTTGGCTGCTCAGCAGGATGACAGCACATTACACAAGAACAATCCTGTAGCTGAATGGTCGTACAAAAGGATATAACAACTGCAATGTCCTGGCTTTATCACTTTAGGCAAATACTGAAAATATAACTCTTCCAAAGGGCAGTCTAACTGCAAAAACAATTATATTTCCCTAGTTTCTGATCTGTTTTAGGCCCTGTTGCCTGTGTGCAAATTAGAATACTTGGATCTCCAAATATCCTACAGTGCTGTGATACATGCAGAAAGGCTGCTAATATGAGCATCTTCATACCCACCTGTCTTGGTTTTTTTTTCTTATTTTTCTCAACAGCAATACTATGAAGTACCCATAGCAATGAAGTCTGTATTTGATTTGATTGACACCTTCCAATCACGAATTAAAGACATGGAAAGACAGAAAAAAGAGGGCATTGTCTGCAAAGAAGATAAGAAGCAATCCCTTGAGAGCTTCTTATCCAGGTATTGCCTTCTGTTCTTATTTGCTGCTAGTTCTACTAATTATCTACTAATTATTATTACCAGAAAAAATACTCATGTAACTATTTCTGGGATTTTAAAATATAGATTTCTCAGTATTTCCAATGTTAAACAAGTACAGAGATGCAGCCAGAGCTGAATGTAGTCTTGTATAGAACGCTGAAAGAGAGGAAGCATGCTTCCTGACAAACTACATCTTCCTTGGACACTGATTTTCAATCAGTTTCCCCATTATGACATGGAGATAATAAAACTGATTTGTATTAGAAGAGCAAATAAGGATTAATTCACAGATGTTAGCTCAATGTTTTGAATTTATGAAGCACAATGTTTATGTGTTTTGATCATCAACCATCCCAATCTCATTAATTCCATTCTAATCCCTCCCACGTAGTTCAAATCAATAATTAATTCTCTCTGACTTCTTTCTTATCCTGCTTGAGGTAACAGTTGGTCTTTGCCAGTATTAGTCATGCATATTATTAAAGGTCTTGAAGACGGTTTTTGCAAAATGTCGGAGACCTTCTGCAGAAAGACAATTTTGTTTCGGCAATCTCTACACGCATCTCTACTCTACCCTGAGACCTAAATTCCAGGCAATAAATTTATCTGGACTGTCAGCATTCAGACCCACAGAAGAGCTGTGCAGTTACAGCCCTCTCTCAATTATCACAGGATAGTTGACATGAAATTAGGGCTATCCATCATTCTAGACCTTACCTGTTACAACTGCATCCTCGTCACCTACTATGAGAATGCATGGGAATACACTTAATTTAAAAATAAGCTTTAAAAATAAGCTTTAAAATAGGCTTTAAAATTAGTGAGGCAGCATGATAGATTGTGACAAGGAGGAAAGGAGCAACAAGGAAATGAATAGGTTGTTGGTTCATAAACATTTTAAAATTCAATGGCCACTTCAACAGAAAGAGAACCTTTAACAAGATCCACCCCACCCACTTCACCACCTCCTGTTTAGGTCCCAGTGATTCATCCTTGAGACCACCAAGAAAAACCGCAGTTTGGAAACAGCTGATCAGCACAAGAAAGATCTTGTATACTGGAAAGGGACAGGCCCCAAATCCTTCTTTGCTTGGAAACAGCCCTAGTAATAAATACACATTAGAAAACTGGGCACGAAAAAGGCAGAATGGTGCATCTATAAACAGAACTGCTGCTGCACAGAGTGCATTTGTTGTCTGTGAAACAAGCATCAGGCTTTAAATATTGGGTGGACTTCTCTAGCCACATTAACTGGTCAGATTCCCAGTAAAATTAATTCCAGCCTTGTCCAGTATCATGTTCCCAGTTGAACAAGAGCCCTGGCATCATCTCCCTGGTGTTACTCGTTCCAGAGCTTGTTCTTAACAAACCTGCCTGGTGTGAAAGAAGACCATGAGAGCCAGAACCAGCTTGAGTAATGCTTAAAAGCCATCAGAAGGAGGAAAACCTTAAGTTTGGGGACGAGTCTCCCTCTTAGATCTAGACACTGGCTGTGCTGCTCTCCAGGCTCACACATGAGAACAGGACGCAAAACAGGTGGAGGAGGAAGAAAGGATCCACAAAGGGATGGGTCTGGCAGATTTGTCAGGAGTATTGGTCCATGACTTCTGATGTCAGAAATAAAGCAGAAATCTGTACATTAGTGTTGCTGAACTAACAGCTGTGCAGGACCAACTGAATTAATTTCTAAGATGTAGTCCCAGATGAGCACACCAAGTGCTCCTGGGGTAGGGGAATAAACAGCTTGAATAGCTTTCAACACTTTTCAGCTCTGTGTAACCATGAAACTCCAAACGAGATATTAAAAAAAAAAAAAAACACAGAACCAAAAAGAAATATAAAAGTATCTTAAAGTGACTTGCAGGTTTTCCCTAGGCAAAATATGATCCAATGGCCACATTCTCACTCATTGTTCATAGGTAACCAGGGGCTTTTCTATACAAAATAGCACAAATATTATTTTGTTCGCCATTTGCAGAACAATGACACAAAATTTCCCTCCTTTTCTTCACATCACATATATGATCCTTAATACTTCTCATTCCTATTCACTTAATTGTACATGCACATTCATGTTTCTTTGCTGTTCCTCCTGAGAAAGATGAAAATTGAGGAGGTTTGCTTTTCAAGGATTTACTTTTATAGTTGTAAAAAAACACCAGTATCGATCAACAACCAGAGACATCAGCATACCTTGCTCTTCTAACAACTTCTTCTCTGACTTTGAGCAAGTCCCACCTTATCTTCAGCTTCTCTTAAGTGAAGCAGAATTGACTCTTTGCATTAGCCTTCATTTTGAGATCTTCACATGGTACAGCAAAAAAGCAGGCTATTATTATGACAGAGTAACATCTGCATCCATTTAAAAGATCATTTCCTGCTGTAAAAATAACTCTGCAGCTTTGCAAATTCCTATAAATCTCATTTATTTAGGTTAAGTGAAGAAGTATCTATATTTAAAAAACAAGTTGTTGAGAGAGTATTAAAAACCTCTAGAGTTAGAATTTTTAAAAATTTCAAGTGTCCCTATGGCACTGCCTTTCCTTGACAGGAAAGAAAGGAGATCCTTATGCAAAATCTTGGGTAGATGGTGCAGTCCCTATTAAAGAAAGATTCCAAGATCTATCTTACTGCCCCATGCATGCCCTATACAGCCATGGGCTGACACAACCACACACTTACAAACAAGCTCAGATTTAGAGCCATGTTGAAGGTATTTTGAGCAAATGTGGTGCAGGAAAGAAAAAAGAGGTCAGTGATTATTTACACAGAAGTATGAGTTATGTCTGAAATGAAGATCCACCCTAATTCTCAGACAGCTCTTGGACTGCAAAATAACTGTGCAGTTCCAGCAGTGGTGAATGACGTAAAAGCTAAATGCCTAGTGAGGAATTCCACAGGAATCCTTCTCTCTTGAATACACACTTCTCAGTACTGCTGGAACTACTGAAGGGCTTTGAGCAAAGATCATAAACTTTGCAGTGTTTGTTTGGTGAAGCAGCAGCACTGCAGGTGTTTCTTTGAAAGTTTTGGAGCTGTAAAGTTCAAAACAAGCTGTAAAATTCAAACAAAACTTTATCCTCTCCCAGTGATGGACAGAACTGGGAAGATTTCCCATCCAGCTGTTACTTAGAAGTTGTGAGAGATTTGACATATATCAGCCTACAGAAAACAGAAACACTGAGAGGACTTGAGTCACATGTCATGACCATGCCTGGCAACACTCTCTTTTCAGGTTCCGATGGAGAAGGCGCCTGGTGGTGATCTCTGCTCCCAGTGATGAAGATTGGGCTTATTCCCAGCAGCTTGCTGCTCTCAGTGGACAAGCCTGCAATTTTGGTGAGTCAGAAGGAATTATATTCTTGCTCCCCCAAACCGCATCCTTCCCGGTGATATCACCACGATTCCTTTGCTCAAGTTTGAACCTGGACAGTCTGAAGAGTCTGACAACTGAAAACCTTCCTCCAGATCCAAATGGAAGATTATGTTAAGCAGGTAGTACAGCACACTAGTGACTAAGACAGCTAGACAAAGGATTTCCTGGAATCATTTTTGAAACATTACACTCATGTACCAGAAAATACTAGCACTCCAAAGCTTCTCTTCTGGCTTGTACTTCAGGAGACTAATAGTTGTTTTGGGGCTTTTTTGTACTGCACAACTTAACAAGACAAGGAAAATGCTTTGGTAAGGGCAGGTCCTTTAAAATCCAACTGCAAACTGGGCCAGGCATCAGGGAAATGCATGGACACCAAGGTTTTTTTTCTTTTCCTTATTGCTTCATTGCCAAATCTGTAAGAATATTGATGGAATCCATTTCAATCCAATAAAGGCCCTCACAGACCCATAACTAGGTACTTAAGGTCCACCTACATAGTCAGTGGAGAGAGAAGGGCTCCTCCCGGAGACAACTAAGGGCAAGACCCAGAGGTACTCTTCTGTCTTCATGCCACAAAGTGCAGAGAGAGTTACTCCTTAAGTTCCTAGCAATGCACACAACATATGGGGTCTAGACTCAACTCCTTCAACAGAACAAAACAGGTCCCTTTGAACAAGTGCTATTTCAATGCATTTCAATTGCACCAGAAGGGAGATCTGCACAGTATGATTGTTAATTCATAATCACCTGGCTTATGTTCAGAGCATCAGCATCACCTCATTTGGAAAGTACCAAAGTAAACTGCAACATGGGCCACTGCAAAATGCTTTCTGAAGAATAAAATGTAGTCAAAACAGTTGAGTATCCCCACCCTTTGGTAGCTTGAACATAATCCAGTGAGCTTCTAAAGCACTTATCAACCAAGCACTTTTAACTAAGTGGTATGTTTCCAAGCATCTTACCTCCAAGTTATAAAAGCAGTTACATAAAGATTTTGTAGATTGTACTGACTCGTGTTACATGAACAGTTCCTGCTGTCCCTAAGGTCTTTCTTCAAAGCAGAGGCAACAGTCCAAGCCTCTGTGCAGAACAAATGGAAGAAGTGAGTATCTGTCATAAGCTATTCCCTGTAGCCATTCAGAGGTTAACTGGCATAGATTATGTTGCCTCTAAATAATTTTTTGCTGTGTGTATGATAAGTAAAAGCTTTACTAGTCAAGAAAACAGTGTAGGAAGATCCTGGAGTTGGAGAATGGCCTCTGCAATTTACTGGTGGTTCTGATGCTTGTATCCATATGCTACAGAATCACACCACCCACATCACCATGCTGCTGTCCTTGGAAGAGCTGTATGCAACTGATATCACATTTACTCAACACATCAGCTTATCCTTATGTTTGAGACAGATTACGTGACTGGCAGGGACTCCATAGAAATCCGTAATTCTCCTGGAGGGCTGGCTGAGACTGGGCCCTAATATAGCAAGCACAGACCTGGCTGATTAAACTGAAATCTGACCAAAGATCTGGTCTGAACCAAAACCATTATTTCCTCCACAGGTCTGCGCCACATAACAATCCTCAAATTGCTGGGAGTTGGAGAAGACATTGGAGGTGTCTTAGAGTTGTATCCAATTAATGGTAAGTGACTGTTTCCAGTTTCTTCAGTACTACCTATGAAGGGCATTATACGGTGCTGAGTACTTCTTTGCTCTAATTCCTTTAGAGGAATGAGTATGATTGTTTTCCTGTTTTGTTTCTTTTAAGAAATAAGATGACACAAAAATAAACAAAAAGCTTTCTTGATGTTTCTGAGGTAAATATTTTATAGGTTCTTCAGGAAAGAAAAGCATAAATATCTGAGGTTCACCTCACATTTTGATTTCCTGTGAAATTATTCCTTATTCCCCAGGACGCTCTTCTGCCAGTCTTGCTGTCAAAGACAGGAATGTCTGTGCCTATTTACATGCTCAAGAGTTTGCAGGGCTAATAGAAAACACACTCAGCAGATTCTCCTCTAGGGATCCCTCATTTATATTCATAGAATGGCTTGGAGTGAATAGGACCTCTTAAAGATAATCTAGTTCCAACCCCCTGCCATGGGCTGAGACATCTTTCACTTCATCAGGTTCCTCAAAACCCCATCCAACCTATCCTTGAACACTTCCAGAGACAGAGCATCCATATGGGGCAACCTGCTCCTGGGTCACACCACCTGTATCCTAAAAAAACCTCTTCCTTATATCTAATCTAAATTTACCCTGTTTCTGTGTAA
The DNA here is from genome assembly GCF_023055355.1 of Agelaius tricolor. Taxonomy (NCBI): domain Eukaryota; kingdom Metazoa; phylum Chordata; class Aves; order Passeriformes; family Icteridae; genus Agelaius; species Agelaius tricolor. The sequence continues at coordinate 27,468,729 of NW_027269269.1, forward strand.
AATTAATACCCCTTGTTCTCTCTCTGGGCCCTGGTAAAAAGTCTTTCTCCATCTTCCTTATAAGCTCTCTTTAGTACTCCACTTGCATCCCAGCATACTCTTCCAGGTAGATCCTTAAGAGAGTCCTTAAGCATTGTCAAATGCTATGGGTTCCTCTGCTACCTAATCCAAACAACTGCCTCCATCGGTGGAGGAACAAAGACAGAAAGCAGCTTATTTATTCTGCGCATTAAAGCATTCTAGTCCTTCTACAGCACAGGAACATTAAGTCCATGTATGAGGAAAAAATAAACAGAGGAAGCTGATGTCAGACTTCTTCCACCAACACTCTTGCAGCCTCCACTGATTTTTCACTGGAGGCTTCATGACCTTGTTTATAGTTCCTATTTGTTAAGATCAACAGATCTTTGTCTAATCTCTCCTTGAATTGATGTTGACTTCTAGCACGTGTTCTACTGGGAGAGCTTCTAGAGAGGTACCTTTTATTTGGCCCCTATACCTTTGTTTGATTCCTCTTATTTCTTGTGTGGGAAAAAAGGAGAACATTTAATCCCTATGCATCCCTGCAGTAACACTGACATTCACTCCCACCTTGCTTCTGCTTCAACGATGCTATTATTGGACCTTTGGGAGCCTTCTGAAAATTCACATAGCCTTTATCAGCCAGGCCACTCTTAACCACCTGCTTGCTGACCTCTTTCAGAGGACCTCAAGTCTGTAAGGCAAGGTGCCACTGTGTTAAGAGTCCTGTTGCCATGCCAACTATGTATATATGTGCCCACTGATCTTCGTTTACTTACTGTCTTACACTTTCTACTCATTTACCCAACACAGACTTCACACTTAAAAGCCCGAAGTTCACCAGATTTACCCTAGAACATATACGTTAAAGAGGAAATGACATCTACCACATTCCATACTGCACATATCATGACAGTTCAAGAGTGAGGCTCTATATTCTGCAATTCTTCTATCACACTTCAATTATTTTAATTTCTTTCATTGTTACTGTTTTCCACATATGTCTTCTGCAATACATAATCTGGTGACCCAAGCTGAAAAGACATCAAAGAAATTAATGCATTTTGGGTAACAAAAAGATGTATCACACTACAGCAGCTTCAGGCTAGAGAATAAGGAAAAGTTTACTGAACTTTAAAAAGCTGTTAAAAATACATCCTTAGTACAAAGGAGAGTAATTTAATTTCAGATACAGGAAATGGATCTTGCAAATAGAGAGAGAGAACTTGCAAATAACAAGAATCTTATATTGCCAACTCTTGGGCTGTATCTTATCTCCCGTTGCTAATTTTTTTACCTATAAATCATCATCATCTCCTGAACAAAACATTAATGCTGATTTTATGTGATTACTTTCTAGGAAGCTCAACTGTAGACCGAGAAGACATCCCGGCTAATTTAGTGAAAGACATTCGGAATTATTTCCAAATTAGCCCAGAATATTTCTCCATGCTTCTAGTGGGGAAAGATGGCAATGTCAAATCCTGGTATCCTTCTCCCATGTGGTCTATGGCAATTGTGTATGACCTGATTGATTCCATGCAGCTCCGGCGCCAGGAAATGACAATCCAGCAGTCACTGGGCATGCAGTGCCCCGATGATGAGTACGGTGGGTATGGCTACCACAGCTACCACCAGGGCTACCAGGAAGGCTACCAAGATGACTACCGTCACCATGGAAGTTACCACCATGGATATCCATACTGAACAGAGTGACTTACCCTCTGGCTGCCCCCATGTCTGTCTTTCAATAGCTATCCAAGCAATAGGTGGCCAGTTGCAGAAAGTCTTCCCAGGCCACCTAGATATCCATGCCTCATTCTTCTGCTGTTCAATCAAGGGACTTTGGTTATTTGCCTTCTCAAAAATGCAGAAGCCTTTACAGTGAAGCAATTCAAACCAGTAGCATTGAAGCTTTAAACAATAAAGACTCCTTTATACTTTTAAACCTTTATAAACAAAGGCCATCAGCAGGTGCTGTTTGTATTAAAACCAAACAAAAGAATCCCACAGCCCCAGCCCATGGGCACTACAATTGTCCATCAATGTGCTTTTTACTACTTTTTCTAAGAAGGAACAAAAAAGTATATTTATTGGAAAGTGAGCTTTCATCATGCTTATGAAGAAAAACAAAAAAACACATTTTGGGTCTCTCCCAGAAAAGAAAAATTTAAGAAAGAAGCATGGGGCATGCTCTTTAATAATAACAACACCAGTAATAAAATCTTTTCAAAACATCATGTTTAAAAAGACAGCATCCCTTCTACAGTGCATTACCATTGTAATTACCATTGTAATTAGCTGACTTTATGAATGAAAATAAGACTTATGGCTATGGCAGAACCTGTTCCAATACAATACGATGTTAAGTTCTTAACTACAAAGCTTACTGCATGGCTATTTATTCTTTCAGTTGGGGTCCCTGTTCTTCTAGGTCCTGCCCACCTCACTGATAAATCCAAGTTAATGAGAGCTAAGTAGACATACCAACCAGGGTTAGCACTGTCTGAAATACAGAAATCTGAAATGCATTATTTTCATCAGAAAAAGAAATCTCATTCAAGTATATTTTTCATGAGGTGTAACTAGCTCTCTATAATAATGCTTTAATTAAACTCTTACTCCAAAATTCAATTTTTCTTTTACCTTTTCTGCTCATACCCTTGCCTACAAAAGTGATCTGGATTAAATGTTTATAAAAGTATTTGAGATTAAATTAATCTGCTAAACCATCTCTATGTCTGCCACACTTTCAGAAATGTTTTTTTTCTCCCTTCTCATTGATGTCTTTGGGCATTGGAGCTGTAGCACCACTCTACCCTACTCAAACCAGTGTCAGGAACTGCTTGCATAGCCATGGTTTCAACCATACGTAGTCATTGTTTCTAGTCATTCGGATTAGATTTCTAAATATTAAAGATGCAGCAGAAAGATTATGGAATATCTTTATGTGAAAATACCATGTCAGCCTTTATAATGGAATATTGGTCACTTCTGATGTTGGAGGTGTGCCTGACCAATCATATTTCTTTTTATAATCCATTATGTGGGTGCACATCACATATAGATGCACACAACAGGGCAGTTGTACTGGGTATTGGTATCACAGAAGTAGCACAGGAATAGGGAAAAGCTATAGCTCTAAGCTGGCCAGACCATGCCCTGCATTTTGACTTCTGCCATTTTCCTGATTCCTTTTTTCCCCAGATGAAAACAAAACTGGATAAAGCAACAAGTTCACTCAAAAACAGATGCTTTCTTTAGAAACTTAAGTCACAAAGGATCAAGCATCACTTGCCCTTCTGAATGTCAGAAGGGCATAGAAATGGTCACAAGGCCTTAGTTGTACAAACCTGGTCACTCTCTGGGGCAGGCTGCCCTCCCTATCACAACATCTAGTCAGTGCAGGGTACAGCTCCTGATTAACCTTTCTCAGCTGACTGGAGCTAACTGGGGGAAGGCATTTAGCAGAATGATTTTGAGAGGACTGCTGCCTGCAGAGAGCTTCTGAGCTCTCAGTGACAATAGCACTTCCACAGCTGAAAGCAGAGGACAGAGAAATTCAAAAAACCAAAGAATCATAGGATGGAAGGGTTTCTAGAAGAAAATGGAATGTCCTGTAGCTTGCTTTTAGAAAACAAGAGCTCTTTGCATTACTGTATCAAGGTCTGCTGCCTAACTTTCCTTGCCTAAAGCAAAAGCAGAGGAAAGTATACCAGATGCCTAACAGGCACCTCCTGTAGACAGAAAGAAACACACCCTTGGAGCATTTTCTTTCAGGTGTTCGTTTAAACTTTCCTGCAATCTTGTTTTCATGTAAAGTCTTTAAATGAAAGCCCTTTTAACTCACACTACAAATCACATAAATTAAATGTTCTGCACTGCTGCAAGGGTTAACTAACATTAAAAAGAGCACAGCACCTGATCCAAATGGCCTTTTGTTTATACGCCTGCCTGAAATTCAAAGTCAAATTGTGCAAGTACCAAACCCTGCCTAGGCATTCAGTGGGAGTTGCATCAAAAAGACAACTTCAAACAAGTTGTCCACTTATCAAGAGAGGTAGGAATGGGCTCTTAACCAAAACTGCACGTCCAAATATTCATGGAATTTGTAGAAGACTCTGCATTATTCTACATTCTGGTGTCTATTTCTGCCTTCATTACAAAATGATACAAAATACCCAGAAACTTAAAGCAATGATTTAAAATCCTGGTTTTGCAACCCACTTTTCTCTATGGAAAACTAAAAGCAAAGCTAGAAGGAGCACCAAGCCAAAATATTATTTCAATGACAACATGTAGCTATCTTGCTGGCTATAAGCATCCAGGAGTTACATTTCTCCAAATGAAGACTTCATTTGGCAAAACAAATCAAATCCAGATCACTGGATCTGCCCGTGCATCATCATTCTGAGGACAGATTTACTGAGATTAAGGTCCTTTTTCAACATATCTTAGTGGGAAGATTCTATATGATAAAGAAAGTCTTTTCTTATACATATCTATGGCATTTGATTCAGCTCCAAGAGGGCTGTTTTCATCCACAGTCTGTCTTTGAAGCTGCTACATTCACAAAATAGATGAAATTAACCAAAATAAATACTTCTTTAATTGACTTGTTACAAGCAAGAGGAACATGAACACACCTCTCTTCCTGGGATGTTTTGTGAACTATTTCCTCAAACCCGGAGGGAGGAACATAACACCCTTAGCAGCAATTAAGTTCAAACATTCGTGAATCTGGGCTCTAAATCAAAGCTTAGCAAGAGCACTCTGCCCAAAGTATTCATTAAAGACTATGTGCCAAACTAATGCTGCTCTCCAAAAACATCCTCATAAATTTCCCTATTGTAATTTTGAGTGAATATAAGTTAAGCTTTCCAACATGAAGTAGTTTCCATATAGTGGAAGTACTTAATCAAGTGAGATTTCACATGATCTATCTGAAACATGTAACTTCATAGAATTGCTCCCCTTTGCTCTCCAGGACTGTTCTCCAGCTGACTATTGTTCAGTCACTTTGTCTAACAAATCTCACCTGTACACTAAATTTTACTTTTGCCATGAATAGCACAGCTGCAAACATTTGCATGTTATGCTTTGGGTTACTATTTACCCTATGTTACTGCTAAGTGGATACAAATCCTTACCCATTTTTAGACATCAGTTAACATTCCTGTTGCTGCAAAGGGTTCTCAGTCATAATAAGAAACCTTCCTGGCCTCCAACATAATTTCTCTGAGACCTCTAACCTGAAGATAACAGAAAGATTTCTACATGTTAGACAGAACCAAATCTGTAGCATGAGTAAAAACTTGGATCAACAGTTATATAGCCAATACCTTTGTGGAATCTAGACTTTGGAAAATAAGTCAAGCATGATAGCACTGGAGAAATTTACAGAAAAGAAAATCATTAAGCAGGACAAGAGTTGAAAGCAAGAACTAAATGCACTTTATAATAGCTGAAGATCAGTCATTTCCAAATTTCCTGTCTCTTGATGCACAAAGGTCAAATATGGTTTTTAAGATATTCATCTTTGATTTGATGCTGTCTTTAGAAGTAAGATCTTGGCTGATTTCTATGTTCTCACTTGATGCAAGGCAAAGGTCTTTGGAACTTCATGTAAAATTTTACAGCTCACATAAATGCAAAGCAATCTAAAGCTAATAGTACTTTCACTCTTTTTGAAAGTACCTGCCAAAGTTGGTAGCTGTGACTGAAAAAGGCAACAAACTCAGGTATATACTGTAAAGCTGAATGAAATGAAAAAAAAAGTCTCATTGCCACCAAGCCTTTAACAATTTGAGGATTTTTTTAAGTTTCATTTCTCAACATACAACATCATAAACCAATGAGAGCAATGGAGTTTCTGGAATTTACACTGAAATATACCTTCTATTCATTCTGTACAAACTGCTTCTGATGCAAATAACTAGGATTCCTTATGCTGAAATAGCCTCCTATACAAGCACAATGAAATTAGATGCAAAAAACTCCTTACCAACAACATTAAATTAATTTTGTATGGTCATTCTTGATATATACTCTATAAAATACAGAAAAAAAAATAGAAATTTTAGATTCATTTATAACTTAACAGTTATAAACCATGGGCCACATATGTAAACAGGCTGCCCCTCTTGATGGATAAATGATAGGAGGTATGTCAATATAGCAATAAACCATTAATACAGAACACATAAGCTTTATACACAGAGACTGGACAGGATGGCAGAGGGGAACAAAGGCTAGACTGTCTTCAGTCCAGAGAAATGCATCACTTACTGCTTACTATATACTCTGGTATGAGGCTCTGACACTGAACTCATTGCTTATCTTAAGAATTCTTCTGACAGTATCTTCCAACTATGAAAGACACATTTTTGAAGGGAGGAAATTATAAACCAACATCTTTTCCACTGCTCTGAGAGAAGAGGCTTTGGAACACACCAGGAATCCCTTATCGGCATCCCTGTTCCCTTGCCTATTTCAAAATTCTCTGAATAATTTGGAACCTATTTTCCATCTCAGTCAAAATACAATCCAGCAGATGCCTCAACAGAAATTCTGAGATCACTATGCCTGGCACTCTGCAGAATGACTTCTCTCTCTACAAAATGAATGCAAGACCTTATCAGTCTGCCAGGGTAGAACAACACCAGATGATATTCCCACCTGCACTCTCTTGCTCAGTGCTCCAGATGTTGAAGGGCATTACTGTAGCTGGATAATATTTGTTTTCAGTAGTGGGCTCAGTGCAAACTAAGCCTCTACACAAAGCCTTTCTCAACACACACAAAAAAAAAGATGATGCATTCATACTGTTTAATAAACTTTTGTTTTATTCAAGCTCTTTCAAAGTTAGGCCACGTAAGCTGCATATAAAATTCACCAGCTGCATTCCAGACTTTGATTTCCCCAGACACTGGGAGACAGGCACAAATGAATACAACTTTCCATATATACAGCTTGAATATTGTCCTTATCCACATTTGACATCCAGCCCCAAAACAGTTCCAAATAGTCTGTCTGTGGGGAAAAACAACTCTTCCCTATATTAATAAAAGATTAGCTCTCTCTCACTGTGAGCAATAGCACTCCTCCAAGACAGCTTCATGCTAGAGGGAATCTTCATCTGTATCGATGTCACTGCTTGGTTTGTTCAACCTCTCAAATTCCTCTCCATCCTACAGGAACCAGAAGCAAAAGAGAACAATGTGACCAAAAGTCATCTTGTTATTAATAGCTGAAAAAAAAAGACTAAGGTTTATTTAAAAGTATCACTTAAAGCAAAATCCTGTAATCCCTGTAATTTAAATCTCTTACAAGTGTGTTATAAGGTTTAGGAAATACATACTCGTAAAAAACATTCCCTGAATCTTTAACACTTTTTAGTGACTCACTGCCTAAAACAGCTTGTAGCCCCTTCCTCCATACAATCATAAAATGGTTTGGGTTGGAAGGTACTGGAAGGATGCTAGAAGGTGTCCCTGGAGCCTTCTCTTCTCCAGGATGAACATTCCCAACTCTCTCAGCCTGTCTTAATAGGAGAGGTGCTCCAGCCCTCTGATCACCTTTCTCTGGACTCACTCCAGCAGATCTAAATCCCCCAGAGCTGGACACAGTACTACAGGTGGGGTCTCACAAGAGCAGAGGGGCAGAATCACCTACCTTGACCTGTTGGTCACACTGCTTTTGATGCAGCCCAAGATATAGCTGGCTTTGCATGCTCACATAATGCTATTCGTTTCTACAACAGCTGCTTAGGTGTAAGTGCTAAAATAGATGACACCTGGCACACCAAAAATATATGAATTTGTGTTATTTATTGTTCATTAAACAACAACCTAAAAAGGCACCAATGTGGAATTTCTGGAAAGTTTAATGCTTGCTCTCGAAGGTTAATGTTTGCTGGAACGCAGTGGGGACAGCGCTCTCTGCTGGTTACAACGTGCATCCTCAGGCCGACGGGCACAAACGTGAACCCTTCCCATCAGGCGACTGCTCAGCTCAGCTGAACGACAGCTCTAGGAGCAAGCTGTCCCTGACACCATCTAGCTGACTAGATCACTGTTCAAATCAGAACAAAAACACTAGCAGGCCTAGAGGAAATATATAGCAAGAAAAAAACCCCAAACCATGTTAAAACTCTGTGTTTAAACATTGCCTTTTTGTCTTCAGCTATCTTTTACTGCTATGGCAGAAAGAACTCTAACATCAAAAATGTTAGCTTCCTCATCATGTGGCCTAAGCTAGACAGACTTACCAGTTCTACTTAGGTACAATTAATTCCCAGGCATCAATTCCAGTTTCTCAATTGGGTAAGTAAACTCTCTTGGTTATAAAGCTTTCAAGAAAAGATTTGTACAAAGCTGAAGTTGCTCACAGGACTGTCTACAGTCGCAGCAGGAAAACAATGCTTACCTAGGCTTCATGATTTCAAAAAGTGGCAAATGGAAAGCAATACCCAAGACTTTAAGAAATACTGCAGAACTTTGGTGTTGAGGGATGAGTCCCATCACACACAAGTTGATTCTTCCAAACATATAGCGTAAAGGGAGGTGAAACAAAAGAGAAACCAAAGGAGACAAGTACTGAATAGCCTTACCCCACTTGATCTTTCCCATGCATCTCCTTTGATGAGTTTTCCCCTTTCCCTCAGACTGGCGTATTCCAAGCCTCTTGCTTTACTGGCATTATAAATGAATATGGAGAGAAGGACTACAGGAGCTTCCAAAAAGAACTCTAGAGAAGGCCTGAAGTCAAAGATGACAAAAGACACAGTGGTGATGATGACAGTGTTGATCTGAGCAGTCATAACATGGAACATGTTGTCTCGGAACTTCAAGATGAAGGCTACAGACAGCCCCAGGAAAGCTGTGACAAATATAAGAGCCACGGAGAAGATGTTGTGCCCATAAAAGAAGCCACAGTTCCCTATCTGCCTCCGGTCCTTAGCCTGCAGTGCCAGCATGAGCCCATTGAACAGCACTCCAAAGGCATAGAGTTTGCTGTTCTGTGTGAAGATGCTTTCCCCAAGCTGATCCACATCTTTCAGCATCTTTTCATTGTAGATGTTAGCCAGGGCAGACACAAAACACTGAACTAGAATAAGCAGATGGCCCAGGCTGAGGCGGAGAGGCTTCAGTGCTCCCGCCATGGTACTGGTCACATTCCACTGGAAGCTGTGAAGGAAACTTGGTGCTGCACAGTTGCCCCTTTCCGCACATGCTTCCTCAGGTCCAGTAGCAAGAAGGCAGTGGTTAGATGGCCTAAAAAACATACTGTGATGAAATCCATGTGCAGCCAAGCTGTGCTGATGGCCTCCAGTTCCTCGAGTCAGGGCAACGATGGACAGGAATAAAATCACCAGAGACGCCCACTGTACCCAAGAGAGTCTTCGCCTGGTACACAAAAAAGCCACTAAATTTAGAAACACAGTGGCATAAATTAAATGACAGAACACCCAGATCTATAAAACATACAAAAGACATAATGCCACAGATAAGGAGACATACAGGTGTAAAGAAAAGTCTCTTCAGAATACAATAAAATGCAAAAATACAACATGATTTACTAAGGCAAAGGGGGCCAAGTCTGGGAAACAAAGAAGTATAAAATAAAGTATTCTGAAGAAATAAGGAAGGACTTTCAAGATCACATTATTTCTAGATACTGACTACCTAAAAACTTAAAAGCAACTCTTGTCTCCATGGCAACAAAGGTTGGATGAATAAAGTAAAAAACATCACAGACATCCAAATAATTACCAACTTTCTTTGGAAAACGTCATTATTATACTGCTCTTTTCCCCTGTGACTTGGAGTCCTTTTCTACTATTATATGATGGTAACTCTTATAAATCTACAAATGTAATTCCTAAGACTATTAGAAGTATTTATGCTGTTTTTCCACTCAAACAAAGCCTGTTTATCTTGGTGAAAATCAAAAATTTGGAAGATTAAGTGAACTGTGACATCACAAGAGACAAAACTAAAATGAGAAAAAGCATTTAGAGTCAGACTATCAGGCACTGTTTTGGCATATTAACACATATGGAAAAAGCTTATTTGTGCCATATTCAACACAAGCAACTTTTACGGTGAAAAGTTAATACCCATTTCCCTGATAGTCTTTTTTAATCTAAATAATACTATAAAGAGCACAAATTCTGCAAAGCGGAACACTTAGTCTGGCTTTTGTCACATGAGTAATGAACCAAACACATCTCTATCTTTCACTCTTATGCATCTCATTTCCTCTTACTAGACCACATTTACACTCAATTAAGAACTGCAACAGACTGGTAAGTACTGGCAATCATGAAATAAGATATTTAATGTATAAATGAAAGCTTTCTTCTTACCATTCAATGACTATACAATCATGATTTCAACTGTTTCCTACTAGAGTTGACCAAATGTGTAGATATATGAAGGGACTCCTAATAACATATTATTTCCTACACCTTCAGATGTAGAAAAAAAAAACCACCTCTCCAAGTTGGTACAGCCGCAAAAAAAGAGAATTATTGTTCCCGTCAGACAAAGAGAAAAAATGTAGCTTAACTTCATCCAAGCTGGGAAGATTTAAATTCCATTTACTGTAGCAAATACTACTTACTTTAGCACTATCCTGAAGAGAAGAGCTGTTGTTATAATGACAAAATTTGAGAAGAGTACAGCCATTGCCTTGAAAGAGAAGGAGAGGAATAAAGTTATACTTCAGACACACTGCGGACACAAAAACCTACAGACTTCAAGTGTTCACCTTCCTGCAACGTGCCAGAGTGAAAAGCACTGGTACTGAATTTTCTTCCTCACCCAAGTGGTACAATAACACACCTGTAAAATGATAGTCAAGTCCCATTTCAAATTCCCAGGGAAACCATAGAGCCCAAGCTCCACTGCAGTGGGGAAAGCTATACTGAAATGAAGATGTGAGGAAACCAGTGCAACAGAAAACTTACTTAGCAGAGAACAGTTTAGTTTTCGGTCAGATCAGTTCCCCAGCTGGGCTGACCAGTGAGCTGCAAAAACAGCTGTGTTGGCACAAAGGAGGAAGTTGCTCCAAAATGAAAATAAGTAAAGAATAAAGCAAGAGGAGGTTGCTCCTGGCTGCAGTGCCATTTGCAGTGTTCATGAAATTCCAGACTTGGACAAGCCACTTGCAGAAAACAAACTTCTTCTATGTCAACTGCTTTTGCTGTAGAGTTTAATCAAAGATAAAGAGGTGCTTGGCTTGAATTTTTAAGACTGCAACTGTAATTTTAAGAAAATAATCTATTTTGAAGTACAACTGAAGACAACTGTAAAGCTTCTGTTTAATTTCGGAATAACTGTATAATACCATCAGTGCTCTAATCCATGGCCATGATCCCAAACTGCAAACTTCTTGTGGCAAGGATTGTCTGTTTTGTCTCTGTATTAGACACTCTATACTGGGAGACCAGACCAAGAGAAGGCTCTTTTAAGCACTCCAGTTATCAATAAAGACCAGAATCCACCAGCACCAGTAGGAATAAAAAATCCTCTTTATGAGGGTGGGGGGTGTTTTGCAAACTTGATCTTTCCCATGCATCTCCTTTGATGAGTTTTCCCCTTTCCTGCAGAGTGGCATATTCCATGTCTCTTGTTTTAGTGTCTGTTATTCCAGACTGCCCTGCATAGTCAGTAAATGTACAACAGATCCAGGCAGCTGAAGTTTTTGGTCCCATTGAGCCTCAGCTTTTTAGACAATTTTACACATGAGCATATTTAGATTCAGGAGTACAAAACACAGACTTTTTCTTGAATTTTCTCATCATTTCCACATTCCCAATTCTGCTATAGAGTGTCTTTTTCCTTCACCAGAGCAAAAGCACAGACTCTTTTCTCATTATCTTCACTCCACTTTATCCCAACATACCATCTGTTGAACAATAATTCTGATGAAACAGCACAACACAGGCTCACAAGTAAGCTGAACACTTACTAACAATCAGACACCTCCCTAAGAAAACACATCTTAATTTTCCTCTTTGCAAAATTAAAACTCAGTAAATATTCATGTTAGGTGAACACTGTGGAAGGAGAAAAATATTGAATAAACAAGGAAATTTGGCAGAAATCACTCTGGAAAAAAAGAGCCTTTATGCAAAATGTAGACGTAGTTCATGCACGCTCTGGTTTTGCTTTACAGTCAATGCTCCCCATCCAACATCTCTGGTAACATTATGAGCAAAATATTTCAAAGGATAGTTTAAAAAATTAATTTTGACTCACTTTCTTCTCTGAAACCTCAAGAGATCTCTGTTCTAGACAAAAAGGAATATGAATACCAAGTTCCCCACATCACTAATCTGCACGTCACGAGTAAAGCTCAAAAGGTAAGTCTCTAGGAAATTTAGCCACTAAAAAGTATCCACAGTTATAGCTGAAGTTTCAAGCAAAAAAATCTCACCAAAGCAACCCTAATTCCAGCAGCTGCTCACCCAGGTACTACTTAGTCCCAAAACTACATTGTAATTAAAGTCACATGACCAAGTTCAGTCGGGTATGGCCATCTTCCTTTTAAGCATCTTCGCATTTCACATTCATGGTCTTGTACATTATCAAGATATTCTATCTTAGAGATATTTAGTTATCTCTTTTAATACTTCTTTATCATAATAATGTTACAGTTTCAGCTAACCATCATAGAATTTCTCTAATTAAAAGACGCTAAAAGTTCTAAAAAGAGGAATCTTAGAGCACATGTTCTGAGGGGACAAAGACAAGGTATGCCTGGGTGTGCATGTATGTAAAACAAAAGCTGTCCATTTCCCAAGGATTACCTAAACTGAACCAAATTAAATTGCTTAAGAGAAAAATAGCATTTATGTAACCTCCTATGCATCAGGCTTTTCTTCTACAAATATTATCGCTGAATTTCCTTCCTAAAACTAAAAACCAAAACAAACCAAAATGACCCACAATTAAACAAAACCCCAAAAAAACAAAACAAAAACACCCAAAAAAAACCCCCCCAAAAAAAACCAAACTCAACCCCTACCAATCAAAAATCACCCCAACCACTACCAACAAAAAAATCCCATCAATAAAAAAAACATACAAAAAACCACAGAACCAAGCAGCTGTGCGTGTTATTTTAAGATATCTGACTCTTGATTTTGCTAGGTTTTTACAGCTGAGTCCAGGTCTAGACTCTGGTCTGGTCTGTCCCGAGCAGAAATATACACCTAAGAGAACACTATTTTAAAGAGAAATTCTGATAGAGAAGGTAGAAAACCATTTATTTTAATGTTCAATAGGGGCAGCCACAGTACTTTATAGCAAGCACAAACCATCTGTTTCCATCTTACTGCAAACATAGATTCTGAACCAAAAAGTATCATGATACAAAAATAAGAGCAAGCACAAAACCTGTACAATTTCCTGAGCATATGCAGGTTCATCCAAAAGGAGGAGGGTAGCTAGAAGAAAGTACCAACTAAATTTTATACCTAAACATAGCTAACAAACAAGTGCAAAGATTGAGTCCATTTTCTTCATCCCCTCCTCTGTTTCTGTTACACCTATTCCCTTCGTGAGATTATATTTATTCACTTTATGTCACATACACAGAGCGGCAAAAGCCCCACAGAAATGTGCAGCTCAAACAATAGCAAGAGAAACAAATTGATTGAAAGAGAAATACAGAGTTGAAGAAGGCAAAGGAAGAAAAGTACCAAAACCCCTCCCACTTCTTAAGCACTTCACCCTATTTCTGAATCACATTGGATGGAGAAAATATAAAGAGTTGTCCGTGCTGAAAGCTGTACAACCCTGACCAGTGAGAAAGAGAATGGGAAGGTAACAGATTATTCTTTCTGTGTTAAAACAGCAGAGAGCTCAGTTACAATCTTGCCTTGCCAGTGTTACCACAGTAGATAGCCTAAGACCAGTATTACCCACTAAGACATGAGAAGTCATGTTATTCAGGGCAAGTATACTTACTGGCTGGAGGTAGGACAGTACATAGAAGACAATCAAGTTATCCAAAAAGTAAAGAAAGGCAGGAATTGACCATTTAATGGAATTGCATACATTCTTCCAGGAAAAACATTCAGAGAGATGATCCATACAACCCTTTTCTGAAAGGAAAAGAAATCAGTAAGAAAGATATTCTTTGCTATTATTGAAAGCCTGTTCCCTTGTAACAGAACAGGTACCACTGTCCTCTTTTGAGGAACACCATTAAACTGAAAACCCTCGGGTTCCTCAGTTCTCTGGCAACACAGGAACCTATGTTCCAGGGCAGAACACAGCTGGAGCAGCAACCCTGTGTGGTGCTCACTTCCTTGCTTCAGCAAAGAAAATGTCACAGCATCTGTTACATCCATCACAGTGTTTGTCCACTCTGAGCAAAAATTCCATTGTCAACTATTCTTTTAGGGCCAAAAAGCACCCCAGAGTCCCTACACAACAGTGACATCCTTACTGGGTGTGACTTACTGTTGATTACTGATCAAATCTACAACAGGAACAACAACATAGACAGTAGATTCCTTCATAGAGCACCCAAAGGTCAGCCAGTAAAGTCAGAAGTACAAAATAAACCAGGATTCAGTATTTGCAGACCACAGCACATGATAGGAAGAAAAGAAAAGAAAAAAGAAAGGACAAAGCACAAAGAATGACATTTACTTAGGTATTCAGGACACAAACTTTAGGAGGAAGACTGTGATAAACTTTAGACTACTCCAGAGCTGCTCCCAAAAGTACTTTGTTAGCATAGATTTAAAACTACTGAATGATATCTAATCCTCTCCTGAAGCACCAACACATTGAGTTCAGCAAAACTCAGACATCTGGATTTAAAAAAAAAAAAAAAGAAAAATAAAGAAAACCAGAAAACATGCAGTCAAGAGTAGGCAATGATGGCAAACACTGATTGAATATATTTACTGTCTCAGGTAAGTCTGTACTAACTGGGGAAGGTGAAAATTTTATCAGCTTGCCAGAGCCATGACCGCTTCCTGGAGAAGTAGACAAAATCAACAGTTCAACTTAACATGAACGTCCTCAGTCAATGTAAATATTTGATCTGTACCATTTTGAAATGCTATTAAGTTAATCTCTCATAGTTTTTACATCAGGACAGAAAAGAAAGAAAAAGCAAAAATCACCTGCAATGCAAAACCTGGAGCAAGTGGAGAGTGCCATTTATTGTTAAAAAAAAAGTGTTTGTAGGACAGCAAATCTTAGAAAGTCAACACATTTTAGTTATTTAAAACATCGGTACTTACCTTTTTTCCTATTCCAGACTGCCAACACTACACATAGGACCAGTTTTACTACTTCAGAACACATGTTCACTGTTGTAGGAAGGTAATCATACTTGTTATCTGTGGGATCCAGCAAATCAGAAGTAAACAATCAGTTTCTGTCTCCTGCATTCATAATTTGAACAACAATCTATTATAACCATTACAATCACAATTTTAGTCATAAAAGGCTTTGTCAGAACTTCAGTTATAAATGTTTCAAAGTTTATGGCATACAACTTCCTGAAGAGCCTCTTTTCTGAGTTGAAATCTTTCCTCATTTGGTCCCAGTTTACAGCAGAATTTTTTTGGAAGAACTTAAGAATATGGCTGTTTTAAAAACAAATTAAAATGGGAAGGCTTTCCCCAAAGACCAATACGGTGTTTTTTAACCCCCACAAAAAACAGCTTCAGGATGACATAATCTTCTTTTAGAACTGGCAATACCAGCCAGTTTTAGCACTTTATCCAGTAGAATACCACTTCTCTTCTAAGCCTGTTGCAAGGAAAACATTTCAATCAAATCATCTACCATCAAGAGTGCTTACACAACAATGTCATCTTTGAAGAGTTCCCTATAAAATAAAACACCTGCCTCATCTTTTAAAGGTAGATCATACACCTTGCAACCCAAGTTACACCTCTATGGTAGTCTACTGGCTGGACAGAAATTTTCCAGTGCAGAAACACATCCCTATAAATATAAGAGGATGTTTACGCAAAGAACTCTGCAGGTGGAGAAGTAGGTTTTTGGGGTATGTTTTAGCCCAAATATCAACGCTTTCTTATTCAAGGTACATTATGGGTATTGCCCAACTGTACCTTCATTGGCAGAATACTTCATCAGGAGGATTCGACTTGAACCCAATGCAATGAACACTCCTCCAAGCAGAAAGGTCTGGCTGGTTGTCTTGGAGCAAAGGGCAAGTCGACTACACCACTCCACCTTCATCCTGCTGCCTCACTGTCAGTGCCCTTTGGATGGCAGGATAAAAAACCACTGTAAACAGTACTTCCAGAAACTGGTTACACGAGACAAAATAAGTGCATTTTACTGCTATGTGTTATTCAAAGATGCTTACATAATAGAACAAGCCATGATCTTGTTCTACAACTGTAGTTTTCTTAGTTTAAAAAAAAAAATTGAATCCAACCTAGGACTGAACACTGCTATGTCAATTAGACCATGGCACCAAGTTCCACGTCCAGTCTTTCCTTAAAACAGGATGGTGACTCCATCACCTACAATTCTAATATATAATCATCCTTTCTGTGAATAACTTATTCCTGATGTCCAACCTAAACCTCCCATGGCACAAGTTAAGGCTGTGTCCTCTTGTCCTGTCGCTGGTTGCCTGGGAGAAGAGGCTGACCCCAGCTGGCTACACCCTCCTTTCAGGCAGACAGCGATAAGGTCACCCCTGAGAGAAGGATGCGTTACAAGGACCATCGAAGGGGGATAAACGATACACTGCGACGCTGAAGGTGGCACAAGGAGTCTGGTTCCTGAGAAGTCCGCAACTACGGCATACGGGCTAGCTAAAAGGATTAAATATTTCATGTGCTTATTTTTCTTTGATATTTTTTAAGTGCTCTTGCTCCTAATCCCAGCAAGAAGAAGCGCTACAGCAGCGGAGCGAGACCAACCCCTCAGGGCTGACCTGGCGCCGGCTCGTTCCCAGGGGCGGGGGAGGCACAGGGCAACTGCAGGGCAACTGGAGCCGAGCACCGGAGCCGCGTCCTCCGCCTCCAACACCGCCGTTACTCGCCCGACCCGTTAACGGGCCCCGGGGCCCCAACAGCCGGCCGAGGGAGGTGCGGGGAGGGAGAGCCTCTCTGGACCAGCTGCGAGCTGGGTCCGTCCCATGCCGGCAGGGCGGCCGGAGCGCGGCTAACGGGACTCGGGGGACACCCACCTCGCCACCTCCTCCGCAGCGGAGGAGGAACAGCCGCCGGGCTTTGCCGACCGCCTCCTGCCACGTCGCTGCTTCAGGCTGCAGCCGCAAGCGGCGGGGCGGCGGCCGCGCGAGGCGAGCGGGACTCCGAGACAGCAGAGCCCGGTGCATGGACACCGCGGCCAGGCGCACCCCGGCGCACCGGGTCCCAGGAGGCTGCGGCAGCACGGTCCCCCTCACTCATCCCCGCCGCCCAAGGCCGGGCTCCCCCCGGGGTCCCGCACGAAGCCCCTTCAACACCCCCTCGCTCCCGACTCACCCCCCCACCCTCCGGCCTCACCTGGCGGGGCGGGGCCGCTCGCGCGCGCCCCCCACCTTGCCCCGCCCCGCGCGGACACGCGCTCCCCCTCTTCCCCCGCTTCAGCACCGCCGGTTCGGCCCCGCCCCCACGGCTTCCAGGAACCCGCGAGCTCCGCCCCCCAGCTCGCGCACGCCCCCCAGCTCGCGCACGCCCCCCAGCTCGCGCACGCCCCCCAGCTCGCGCACGCCCCCCAGCTCGCGCACGCCCCCCAGCTCGCGCACGCCCCCCAGCTCGCGCACGCCCCCCAGCTCGCGCACGCCCCCCAGCTCGCGCACGCCCCCCAGCTCGCGCACGCCCCCCGGCGGCTGCGTAAGCCGCGGCCCGGCCCCGCCCCGCCTTCCCGCCCTGCGCGCGCGCACTGTGCGTCGTCACGCGCGTGCGACGGGGGGCGGGGGGAACGTAAGGGGCAGGTCACGTGGGCGGCGGTCGCGGGAGCGCCGTGCCGAGGGCGGGGGGGCGGTTGCTGTTCATCTGTCCGCCCGTCCGTCCGACCGACCGCTGCAATGCAGAACGTCATCAACACGGTGAAGGGGAAGGCCCTGGAGGTGGCCGAGTACCTCACGCCCGTGCTCAAGGTGCCGTCCTGCGCGGGAGCCGGGATGGGGAGGAGGGACACCCATGGCTGCCCCCGCCTGCGGGCGCACTTCCCTGCATGAGCCCCGGGAGGCGGCTGTCGGTGCCCTTGTCGGCCGGGCCCGAGGAGCTGCGTTGCTGCGGGTTTGGAAGGGCGCGGTGCTGGGCGTGCCGGCACAGCCATCGGCCCTCATCCCGTGCTGGGATGGGGGGAACCCCGGCTGGCGCTCACATCCCGCAGGGGGGGAGCATCTACCTGGGAGGGGCGGGCGTCTCGAAGAACAAATGTTGCTGCTCCTGCTTCTCAAGGAATGACTTAAATATGTTGCCGTTTTCTGTAAAAGTCGCGAAAGTTTTACGTGGTTGTGTGTCCAGGAATTGAAACCCGAGCGTACAGACAAGGCTTGAGCCTGGTTTCAGGAATTGCGTTGCAATGCTTATTTTCGGTGAAGGGCAACTTTTTCAGCTGACATAAAAAACCCAAACTAAAACAACAAAATTAGCCACACTTTTGTTGTATGAGCAGGTTTTACATAGCCGGCTTATTCCTGTGTCAGACATACAGTATTAATATACAAGCCTCTGTCCACCAAAGTAGCTGAGAATAGCAGCAATGAGCCATTGGGTCATTATAAAAGTAGGCAGCGCATCTGTTATAGGTCCTGTCACTGCATATTTAGGTAGAAATAAATTATGGTTTTCTGCAGTTGTGAGACTACATCCTATTCTCTGACTCTTATTTGCAAACCATTTTTTATATAAACCCCAAATCTGTATACAAGTGCTTAACTTGGCAGCAGTTTTTTCTTTACTGATTTTGATGCTTCTGCATGCTCTTGAAAAAAACACTTGTTTATGACAACAGTCTCTCTGCCTGTAGCTTTGTGGTTTGACCTTTTATGTGCTTTGCACCCTGCAGCTTACTTCTCTGGGTAGATAGCAGGGACAGTCAATTATTAATTGAACATGTCCCTCTGTGGTGTTTGGGATACTCTTGTCTGGTCCTAGAGTTGCCCACTAATGTGAAATGTATGGGTTGCAGTGAAGTTGTGCTATGGGAAGATGAAGTGAGTTGTTCAGTAGTACAGTTGTTGCACAGCTGGTGTAATAGTGGATGAATTCTTGTGTCCAGATGGATTACTGGGAAGAGGCAGGAGTAGAAACTTCCAGAAATTGAAGGTGTTGATATCATGTGTATAAGTTCCCTTTACAAGGGGCAAATAAATACTCCAACTTGGTAATTTTTGAAAGAAACTAGACCTGTGTCTTTCACAATTGAAGAATTTACTTACACAGAAAAATGAGCTATTTACCCTCAGGGAACAGAGGATGGATATTTTACATGTTTTCTTTCTGTAATTCCAGAGACACGAGTTTGTGCGTGTTCCCTACTGCTTATGGTTCATTTTGAGGGGAACCAGTAAGTTGTCTCCACTATGGTGTTGCTCAATGTGTTATTGAGGATTCTGAGTTTTATAGCACTTGAAATCACTTTGATTTCAGTCACCTAGCATATACTAATGTTTGTAGAGCTGCTGTTTTCCTTATCTTTGTCTTGTTCTTAAGCATTTCTTCCTTAGAATTGAGGCAGAAAGGCAGTAATCAGTACATATGAAACAGGTGTGCTCCATTCATTTTCTGTAGCACAGGTGATAGCATACACTAGGAGAAGGAATGCGAATAACCAAGTTTAGCTGGGACTGCTTTTGTTCAATGTTTTCTGGCTGGTTGAATATGGTGAAGTTGTGGCTGGGAGCAAGACATGTTCAGTTGATGCTTTTAGTCTAGATAGGAGGAAAAAAAAATAGGCTCCTTAGGGCAAGAAGTCAGCTGTGCCATGGTTGAAATTGCATTCTCTGTCAAAAGTCGGTTTTGAATAGCTCTAATGCTGGGGAACAGTAGGATACCGTGGTACTTGAGGTTTTTCTGAAGAAACAAACTACCTGAAGTCAAAACATAATACACTTCATCTACATTTGAATATGACACAAGATGTGTTATCCTTAAGCTTCATAAATGTTGCCTTTAATGCTAAAGTACTTAATTTCTCTTACGCAGAATAAATCTGGTGTCTGCTCACCATCTATTCTTTCATCAACAGAACTCCCCACAACGATATGCAAAAACTGAAGCTGTTTCCATGGGGTGCACGATGAAAGCACAGAAAAGGGCATTAAAAGAGAGTATATTAGTAAATCTTTGTATTTAACTTTTTCTACCCCGGAGAAAAGTTGGTTTGGTCTTTCATTCATGACTTTACTTAACTGCAAAGCCTCATATTGATGCATTGCAATGCTATTCAATGCCTAGAACTCTGGAGTCCTTGATAGTCTGAATCACCAATTCCAACTGATTTTCTGTTTCTTACTGGCAAATGTACTACTGAGTGCCAGTCATCTTTTCTTCCTTGTTGCTATAATTGGCAGTAGCAAAACCAATTATTTTGTATAGGTGATAATTTTTCATAATACCTCATATTTTGCAATAAGTAATTCCTTATATTCTAAGTTTCCTGTCAGTTGTGGCAGAGGTTGCCTCCAGGCTGATTCTTGGATCACCGGACAGAACTAATTGCAAAGAACTAATTGCAAAATGAGAGTAGAGAAGGTGTTTGTCTTTCCAGTAAAGTGGATTATATTGATTTGTCAGTAGTTCTCAAAATTTCTAAACTTTTCTCTTGCAGGAGTCCAAGTTCAAAGAAACTGGAGTAATTACACCTGAAGAAGTAAGTAACTTAAATTTATTTTGAAAGTAACAATGCATTTTTTTAATGCAAAACGACCATGTTAAACAGATCATGTCTTTGCCAATTATTGCTTCTTGAAACAATTTCCATAAAGTGAAATTTCTAAGTAGCCTTTTTTACTCTACAGATTGAAGTAGACCAACATAATTTCTCCTGAGATGGCATTAGGCGTCTAAATGCGAGATGCTTTATTCCTCTATTATACTGTGAAAAGATTGTAAAGAAGCTGGGTCAACAGCTCCATTTGTCATGGGAGTTCAGGACTGAAGTGGGAATATATTGGTTTTTAAAATCTTTCTTCTGAGCAACTTGAAGGGGAGCTTTTATCTTTGGAACAGTCTTTGTTTACCTCTGTTTTTGTTCCTTCCAAGGCTCTATGAAGATCATTTCATATATTTCTCCACACTGTGTATCCAATGATTATTATTTTTCCCTCTTCTTCTCTATAGGCTGTTTTAGGCAGATTGTATTTTGAATTGCTGCCAAGCAGTTGTATTTTTTAAGAACTCTAATGCAAAGAGCGGCAAACAAGATTTTTTCCTGGAACAGTAAGAACACTGTGTTGAGCTATTTTAATTTCTCCCTTATGCTTTTTCTCATATTGAAGTGCTATTGATCTGCAAATACTTCATCTTTACAGAGTTCTAATAAAACAGTGTCAAGACTGTTAGGTAGAATGAAAGAAAAATGAAACAAAAAAAAATTGTAAAGATGAGGTGGAAAAAAGTGGAACGAATGATGACTGATGCAGGTAGATAATGTGGACAGAAGTATTTTTCCTAATATTGGTGCCTGTATTTTTCTGCTGTGTTGCCTTGCAAGCAAACACCAATTCTCTCCCTCTGACACAGAAGTACCACACAGAAAAACAGGCTTAGCAACATGGTGTTTTTGTTCTGATAACTGTATGTGTGTGTGTCTATAAATATTCATATATGTTAAACAATAATACATAGTCTTTATTGTATATAAGCTAGAATAACAGAGAAAGACTGGACAAATGTTCTACCAATACTTAATCCCTTTGTGTTTATGGGAGAAGAATGTGCAGTAGTATTTTAAGAAAAGGCACCTTCTATAGAACATAGCAAGAACCACACTGTATTACATTAAACAGTTTTCAGGCTTTAAACACCACTAGGAATGTGAACAGTCCATGTTCTCTGTGTCAAGTTAGATGCTGCTGGGATGAATAAATTGGATCCTTCAAAACAGTAGTCAAGGGAACCAGTTATATAGGAACATTAAATTTTTTGGTAAATTTAGATGAAGCTGGAGCATGGACCTGCTGATTGTCCCATTGACAGTCTTTATATAGGAATGGTTGCTAAAGAAGAATGACACTAGGATGTTGTCTTTGAATGAGTTTGGATTTCTTGGGTAATTTAAGCTGTATTTTAGTCTGAGACACTAACTGGTGTATAGATATTTTGTGGGGTTCCTGTGGCTTGCCTCTGAGGATGAATAAATTAAGGCTAAAGATGACTCATTAATCAAACTCAACACCTACTCCCTTTTTTCACTTATCTGTGCACTTGATTTATTTTCAAAAAATTCTTGCCTGTCATGAGTTCTTACTGGTTAATACCTCCAAAGGATGACATCTGTTTTAATTATGTGTGTGAATACATACATAATTGTTAAAATTATGGGAAATTGTTAAAATCATTCTCTTCAGGACTTGAAATAAGATGTCCTAAAATTGATCTCCTTCCACTTTCCAGTACTGATTTAGATATGAGGTAGCATCAGCACTTGAGAAACAGAAAGTGAAACCAACGAGACAATTTTTCTGCCTAAGGTGAAAAAATGTCAATGAAATTTCGAATGCTGTTTTAGGGCTATGTATCTGTTAGATGCACAAACTACACTGGTTTTTCATCTTTAGTAATATATTTCAACATTGCTGTCACAAACAGAGTTCCAATTCCTTGAACAGAGAATTTTAAATAATTCTGGAGTTCCATTTATGTTTACTATGTAAGAGATAATGAGTTTTAAAATTTCCGTGGGTATTGGGAGAGTTTGCTGGGTTTTTTTTAAAGGATTCAGTTTTGCTAGAGGTTTCTGTTGAAAATAGGTGAAAGGGAAGCACTTTTGCAGAGATTAAGCCTGTTAATCCGTGTGCAGTATGCACTGTGGTGTTTTCTGCTGTGCTGATCCGCCTCCCTTTGGAGGAGGCAGTGAGGAAATGGCTGTGACCTGCTGCAAGCCTCTTACATCACACTGCAGCAGCTCCTGGGCAGCTGGGGAGGGTGGTTGCATAAACTGGCACTTCAAGACAAGAGAGCACCTGTAGCACCTCATATTCCAAAGGGACTGCTGCAAAGCCCACAAAAATCACTTGAGTGCAGGCTTGCCTTCCTCAATTTATGTTTACAAAGACAAGCCCAGAGGGTTAGGCTTTGCTGCATGAATTTTGAGTTTGTACACAAGTCTAGCATGACATTGCTGGCAAATTCAACATGACAGTATCGCTTTGAAATAGTAATGCAATTTTATAAAAGGCTCCATCTTTGATACTAAGAACAAGCAGAGGCAATATTTTTAAGAACTATTTATTCAGAACAAAGTTACTGATTAAGATTTTTAGTGTAGTAAATGGTAATCCATTTTTAGTTTACATCAGCGAACAGCTATTACAGTGATGGTCATTATATAAAATCTGTGCTATTTATTTCTTAGTTGCAGTTCTCTCACTGATTCAGTGGATTGATGGTCTCACTTTTCTTACTGCAAAATTGTTTTGAACAAGGAAAGAGAATTAAACTTTTTTTTACATTAAGCTCTTTTTTATCTTTGCAAAAGTTTGAATAGTGGCAAATAAAAATAATTTCTTTATTACAAAGTAAACAGTCTTACTAGGTCCAGATACTATTTTGGTTCTTACTAGACTGGCAAGTAGTATCGCAGCTTTTGAAACACTGAATTTGCTATGGTGCTTACTAAGCATTTCAGGCAAAGTTGATTTAATGTTTGCTTTTTCATGGTTAGCTGAGATACGGGTTTAAAATAAAGAATCAATCTGATTGAAACATTTGTTAATTACACAGTTATTTGGTCAAAGGAATGCGGAACTGAAATACTAACGCTGAGAAAAAAAATTGAGATTGTTTCCTTTGGCCATATGTAACAGTAATTTTTTTTCCTGCCTTAACAGTTTGTTGCAGCTGGAGACCACTTAGTTCACCACTGTCCTACTTGGCAATGGTAAGGAAAATTCAAAGAATTGTAGAAAACTAGCATTCCTGCCTGTGCTTTGGTGTGTTTCCATTGGATTTAGTCATACAGTTGTCAGAGCAGTAAGTGTACTTTTCCAGTAAAACTTTTATGATGGCTCTATAGAGCTTACTAATTGCTGTATAGCAGTAGTTGAGATGAGGATTTGCTTGGGCATTATTTGTTTGTTTTTCTAAGGTTTTAGGGGAAATAATCTTTTATATACTGTGAATGTTTTTAGTGCTTAGCTACAGTAGCAGTGCGTCTCCCCAGGTTTGTCTTGGTGATTGAAAAAGCAAAGGCCCTGTGCAACTGGAATTGCCAGGCAGTATGTGTAAATGGTGTATTTTGACAAGCATTTGCTAATAAATGTATTCAAGTTAGCCCACAGCAGTTCACTTTGTGCAGTGTTTGCCCTTAGAAATGCTTTCTGTTAGTGCGCAGTAAGGGTGCAGATAAGGTGCTTCCTTATGTTTTACTGGTGTCCTGCATTATGAAACTGTTCCTAAATGAGCATTGTTTGTGCAGTTGGTGTCATCAGGGTCTTGGCTCTGTACTGAGCCTTGAATTGCTGAAGGAAAAATTACCCCTTTGCCACCTCCTTCAGAGAAAATATGATGTTGAGTCTGGCAGCAGTTTGGAATGGGCTATTTAGAATGTTACTCTTATTTCAAACCAAAAACCACTAAAGGTGAAGGCAAATGCTTGAGTAATGTGAAATTAAGAGTACTTAAGCACTAGTGACTATGGACAGATTTTGTATTTATAGAGGTCTATTTCTTGCTTTTCTGAAGCTGCTTTCTTCAGACGTTTGCTACTTTGTTGATGCTGGTCCTAGAAAATTGTATATAGAATAGATTATTCTGTCAACCCATCTTTGCTTGGCCATCTCAAGGTGAAAGTTTTTGAGGCATAAAATGGTTTTGATCTCAGAACAGCTGGGGGTGGCCAAGCTTTCTAACACCATACCTAATGTATGTAGGGAAGAGTAAAGTCATAGCAAACCAATTCTGAGAATGGGTCAGGAGGATTTTATAAAATGTTCCTGACACAATGTGAAAATAGAAGGGTTCTTTTGTTTGCAGTTATCAAATTCTCAAATGGTGCACTTCATTTTACAGGGCTTCAGGAGAAGAACTAAAAGTCAAAGCTTATCTGCCAACAGACAAACAGTTTCTGGTAACTAAAAATGGTAAGCCTGAAATTTAAATATAAGTGTTCTTAGAATTGACAATATGGTTGACCGTGCTGTCAACTCTACCAATTGTATTGATAGGGGAAGCCAATACCTCACACTTCGGGTGCTCTGGCTTTGCAATATTGAAGAAGTATTTCCTGCACTCCTTAATGCTTTTTCTTAGACCACTTTATAGTAGAGCTTTATATGAGACATAAAGCTTGCCTTGATAAAGTATAAATGAACTTTGAACATTTTTAACCTCTTTGTCTGTTTTTGCTTCAACTCATGTTCACTGTCTAAAGTGAAGATATGTTTATTTTCCTCATTCCTTTGAAAACTCAGGCTATTAAAGTGTTCTCAAAATGTTTTTCATAGTGACACTGATACTTCTAATTCAAGTATGTAGTTAATGTCAATGCCCATGTCAATGAGAATCATATAAATACAATCTTGAATTAATTTTTTTTTTGCTTCACAGTTGTGTTTATATAGTACATGTGGTGACAACTCTTTAATGGATAAGAAGGATAACATTTTGGCACAACTATGGGGAAATCTTTTGGATTTTGTATGAAAATGTGTCAAAGCTATTTGATGAAGCATTTTTTAGCACTAAGAAAGCCTGAGGAAATTTTTGCCTGCAGAGGATTGTATTATATACTTCGATTTTCCTTGCTGGCTTTTGGAGTCTTGCAGTGCACTATCATGTGAAAATTACTACAGTAGCATTGGACATTCTCCTGGCAAGGACCTCATGGTTTGATAGCCAGCTGATCTGCTTTGTTTCTTTTCCTGCCACTAGTGAGGCTCCTTGTTGCTCTGATCCTCTTGATCACATTCCGAAATAATGTGCTTCCTGCTGCTGGTGTCACATTGGCCTCCCACCTGAGTAAAAGTTGTGGGCTGTAGTTGAGACTGGGAACCATCCTACAAGACCTCATTTTAGAAGTCTTTGGATGACTTCACTTTGACTTTCACACCTCTTTTTATCCCTTTCTGAAAGGCTAAAGAGCGGTTTTCAAATGCTGCACTTCATGCAGCAGATCTATTTTTCTCCATGTTAATAGAAAAGGAAGGAGGATTTTCTACATAGTGCTTGTTTACACTATTGGAAAATGCCTGCTTTGCCTTGATCAGATATTCAGTCTTTCTTTGGCTATTTTCTGAAAGCGTTATCTAAATCTCTATTGAAATGGCTCTGTAAAGGAAATGACAGAAGTTATTCTTAATATCACATGAATTCTGACTTTCTAAACTTCTAGATGTTAAATTATAATTAGACATACCTAATGTATTGCTTAAGTAGCTGCTGCAAACTTTTAGCACAATTCTAAAGCCTAAAAGAGTTTGGAAAACTCATGAAAATCCAGGCAAAGTTGTCCGTAGTTGTTTACCAGTATGAAGAAAACTTACAGGTTCTTTCTAGTTGTTAGCAAATGAGAAATTAATTCTATTCTAATCCTTAAGAGATTGGAGGAAACTGCTCTAATACTTAACAGAAAAATGAACTTCTAAGGCTACAGCAATCATTGCATTTTACATTAAGTAAAATATGTGGTACAGCATACCAACATATTTTTGGAAGTTCGTACTTTTGCATTTGAAATACAGCCTTAGGATTCCTTAAATGGGGATATATGAAAGATTGGCACATTTTAGAAGGCCTTGTAGGACAATATCATGCTCTGGTCTGGTTTTGTATAACAATGACTGACTGCCTTCTTTTTGTTTTGTCATCTTTTGTAGTGCCGTGCTATAAAAGGTGTAAGCAGATGGAGTATTCAGACGAGCAGGAAGCAATTATAGAAGAAGATGATGGTGATGGGGGATGGGTAGACACTTTTCACAATGCAGGTATTCAAGGTCTTGCTGCAGGCTTTGCATTTGGCAATCTGATTTTCAGTTTCTACTCTTAGAAAGTAAAATCTTTTTTTAAAAACATGTCTGTGTACCAGTATGTAGTCTGGAGGAAATAAAGTTACATGATCAGCTACCCACCTGATTGGTACACGATGTTTAACTGTGTGGCTGTATATGCTTGAAACAGGCTTCTTTTCAGAGATGATGGCACTAAAGTTCTAGGAAATTATTTTAAAATATGGGCTGTGTAGTGACTCATTCCTTAGTAAGGAAATCCTGTGAAGATGATGTTAGTTTAAATTTGTGGATGCTGTACTAAAAAGAAACACGTTAAGTTCAGAGATGAGAGTGGGAGGTGATCCTATTTTACAATAAGCCCTTAAATGAGCTTGTGTTTATAAAGAAGTCTAAAAAATACTGTTTATATGAATCTATCTCATTGGCTTTTCTAGTACAGTGTCTTAATACTTCTTTTTTTTCTAATTGGCAATTACATTAGTTTTAATCTGTTTCATGATGTTCTATCATGTGTTAATAAAATTCTGTCCTTCAATGATGTTTTCTCCACCATTTTCAAAAGTACTCCTCTAAATTTTTTGGTGTAATTTTTTTTGCTGTAATGTGGAGAAATAGTTTGCCAGGGTGGGGAGAAATAGGGTTGGAGATGATACCTTTTTTTTCTGTAGACATACGTTTTTCATCATTGGCAATTCTTAAAGGTATCATAGTTCATAATTTAATGCCCCCACACCAAAGAAATAATTTGAAATAGCTTAGTCATGTCCTTGAATTAAGTGTGCAGTATCCATTCCTGCTGTGAATAGACTCCTTGCCAGGTTTTTCCTTTTAGAGTTGACTGGTTTGGGCACCATGCAGTACAGCACAGCTGTAACACCCTGGCTAAACCTTGCCCGGTCTCTAAATGCTGTCAAATGAGATAAAATCTCTTTCTACAGCTGAAGAGTTAATCAGATAAATGTACTCTGTCAAAGCAGAATCTTGGCGTGTATCCCAAAAGGTACTGTGTGAGAACTGCAGTAAGACTAGAAGGCTAACGGGGAGGATCTCAAGATTGGACACTTCTATGATTTGGAATGGTTTTATACCCTCACTTCTCCTCAGCTAAAAGCATTGAGTGCTGTGCTACATTTTACTTTGTCACTGCTTTCAGGAAGCTCAGAAATACTCATAAGTGCCTGCCTTTTTAATGAAGCTGAGTTTCATTGTTGTGATGTGAGTGCCTCTCCTGAATTCACTTTTATGCAAAAATACCTTAAAATAGAAGTCCAAATTCACAGAGTTCAATCACGGATTTTTTAAGACACTGCACATCTGTGCTGGGGCGCTCTGTGTTACTGGCATAGTTTGCTTAGGGATGTCCAGTACCGAATGAACAGCCTCTCATGTATCAAGGTTGTTGAGATGTGACTTGGAATGATGACACACTGCATTTGAAATCCTTCCAAACTCTTTCTCTGCTCTTCTCTAACCAAAAATGTAGCTTTTTTTAACGCAAACTTCCTGTTCAATTTACAGGTATAGTGGGTGCAACAGAGGCAGTTAAGGAGATTACACTAGACAGTAAGGTACTTGTTTCTAAATTTTTCTGATGCTTTATTACAGACCTGAAGGTAATAGTTTTACCAGTGTCAATCTAGTACTCCAGTACTCCCTGTGAAAGATTAAATTATATTTCGTCATGAATTGTTTTGCAGATGTACATTGACCCTCAGGGCCTGTGATATTAGTCTAAGCATGTGCATCTCCTTATTGCTGTGTTTATTGAAGCATTTGTGTTTTTTGAAATGTCTTTAGCCAGTGTGCTCCCATGCCAGGCTTCTACAAACTGAAAATGAAATTCTCTTTACACTGATGTCACACGTTTGTGTTCCAAGACATTAGTGTTTGGAAATCCAATGTAAAGAAATTTTTATGTGGAAAAGTAATGTGGGAATGTACAGTATTTCTTTGTGATCTTCAACTATAGCAAGCAGACTTTTAGCACATTGGTCCAGTTTGACAGGTTTATGTCCTTCAGTTTAGAAGAACTTTACTTGTTTAAATGTATACATGTTATGAAGTCCTTTGTTTCTGCATGTTTCCAAAAAGTCACTTCAGCAGGAAACAAACCTGAAATTTAAGTCCTCAGGAAGTACTTGAAATGCAAATGTATTGGCTGTCATGTTTAAGAAACATGAAGAAAGTCACAGAGACACAAAATGCTTTTAAAGATGAACTTGTATGGGGAGTTCTGTCTGTCTGCTGTGAGCATCCAAGAAGCTTTGGATTCTAAAAATTAGGGGGAAAAAATGAGCGGCCCTATGCTACTGCATGATTAGAAGCAGCTCAAAATGCTATCGATTTGATGAACAGTGAAGTGCAGGTATTCCAAATGACTTTGCTGAATATAGTAAAAATACTGCTTTTTTTACAAGCCAGTAACATGAGGGTGGAAGTAATACTCAAGGAATAACTAAAGTTGATCACTTTTTCTGCAAAACACAATACTTGCAGAATGTTACTTTGATTTATAACTCCTGTTGTGTGTTTTGCATTGGATTTTATTTCTGTTGTGTGTAGAAAAACTTGTGTGCTTGCAGGGCCAATCCAGGAGGACAGCTCTTTCCTGCTGATGTTCTGTTTGACAATGCACTTTGTTACTTAGTTTCTTATTGGTTTTGGTGGTTTGGATTTTTTAAATGAAAAATCAGCCACCTCATGCTCAGAATTAGAGGAGCCTCTAACTGTAGTAGTTATTAGGAGTATTCTCCTAAAATCTTTATGAAATCTCTGTAAATTAAGACCTTTACTTTCTGAATTTCTTTGGAGTTGTCTGTCCATTGGATTCTATGCTATGCAAGGCCCAAAAGTTACCTGTGGGCTTGTGCTATATTTGTTTCTGTTAGACTGTAATTCTTGCATTGCAAAATTATATCAAAATGTGATACCTTTTGTGACTCTTGTGTTTTAAAACAATTATGGACAGGGCTCACAGTCTGGGACACTGGGTGACACTTTTAGTCATATAATAGAGTTTAGGTAGTCCCACAAAGAGGAGGGGGTTGGACTCGATCATCCTTATGGGTCCCTTCCTTGAGATATTTTATGAAATGTCTTTCATAAGTTCAATGTCTTTTTTTAAGT
The DNA here is from genome assembly GCF_023055355.1 of Agelaius tricolor. Taxonomy (NCBI): domain Eukaryota; kingdom Metazoa; phylum Chordata; class Aves; order Passeriformes; family Icteridae; genus Agelaius; species Agelaius tricolor. Next base: position 27,499,017 of record NW_027269269.1, read on the forward strand.
TCTAACCCACAGCTGCACAGTTGGCTGTGGGTTAGAACTTAAAAAAATCTTAACCTACATGTTTAGTCTTAGCTGTTTAGTTACTGCCTTTCATTTGAGATAGGTGAATCTCTTGATTGTTTAACACCATGGTCACTTTTCTTTGTTTAGGAATTAATTCCAGATTGCAAAGTCAAAGGAAAACTTTTAAATGGATTTTTGATGTCATACTAGGACTTTGAAACAAGAATGAGTTATTAAGCAAATATTTGAGTTCAGTGTAGTCCTCTTTAATATTTCAGGAATTGTTTCTGGCTCACTGAATGTGTTGATTGGACTTAACACCTTCAATTTTGGGGGGCTATTAGGCTATGTAGATGCAACAGTCATTAAAGTAGTATTTTCAATTTAACTTCTAAAGGATAATATAAAAATACCAGAGTGTTCAGCATCTTGTGAAGATGATGATGAGGAAGATGAAGGAGAAGCTGCAGATATGGAAGGTATTTCCTTAACTTGGGTGGGACATATTTTATTTCAGGTCTTTAAATAAAGCAGTACACTCTAAAACACCACTCATTCTTTGCAAGGAATTCATGCTGAAAAATTTCAGTAGGCCTGTGCTCTTTAGCGTCCTTTGTATGGTTTTATTGAAGTATGTTTACTCTAACTTGTGTGCCAAAAACCTGACTGGATGTTAGTCACTGGAAAATTGTGTAGTAGAACAGATCTAAGAAAGTATAAATTAGGGATTTATCACAGCTTCCTTCCAGCTTCGTACCTACACTTAAACTCAATCTGCCTATATAAAATCACTGAAATATAGCTCCACCTACTTACTGTAGTCTTGGTCAAATTTGTGTCTAAAAAGGGATAGTCTGGTTTGGGGATTGGGAAGGTTACCTGAATAAATCTTCTTTAGATACGTGTAGATTTTTTTAAAGTAGTTGCTTATGAATGACAAACATAATGACTGGCTACAAGCTGAACACAGAATTTTATGGGTCTTCTTTTCAGAGTATGAAGAAAGTGGGCTATTGGAGACAGATGATGTGAGTGAACAGTTCTCTATTTTACCTGTTACAATATAAGCACAAGCAAAATAAAAATAATGATAAATGGCTGAAATAACAAGATTATGAGTAGTAGGGTTACTGAGCTTGGATTCCTATGAATTTGTCTCCTGCCAATCTGCTGCACTAACTTGAACCCTTGGGTCCTCAAAGATTTTTCCCACGGAAATTTTCCTTGGTTTTGCTAATCCTTTTTGCTCTACTTGTACACACAGCGCTGTATTCACGAGAAGTTAAAAAATGCAGTGGTGGTTCTTGGGGCTTACATAGGGAGGATGAGTGGCTTGTAGGTTCACTAGATTACACCAATCCATCAGACTTTTATAGAGAAAACAGAAGGCCTCATTATTTGTGGTACTATGCTAAGGTCTTCATGAACCTGCACAAACTGAGACCTCTGCCTTCTGAATTTCATAGGAATTGTCTATTGTTTGTGAAAGAAGGTAGGGAGTGTAACAGCATAGCTGCCTACTTCCTTACGAAATCAGACCTTTTTTGAAAAGTAAAAAAAAAATCCCCAAAAATAAAACAAAAATACTTTTTGGGGGAGAAACTGATGCTCCTAATTTAGAAATAAAAACAAACCATAAGTTGGGGTTTTTTTGTGCCCACTTAAGAACATTATTAAAAGTTTTACAGTTCTACATAACTACTTAGGATGGGAAAGGAGGGAACTCAAGTAAGATTATTCTAATCTTGTTATTTTTACCTTGAACCAGGCGACGCTTGACACACGACAGATTGTAGAAGCTAACAAAACTAAAGTTGATGTTGGAGGGGAAGATGCTATTCTACAGACTAGAACCTATGACCTCTACATCACTTATGACAAATACTACCAAACTCCAAGGCTCTGGTTATTTGGATATGATGAGGTATATCTATTTTGGGTTTTTCTCCTACTCTGTGAAATTAGGCTCACTGTATCAAATAGACTATTTTGTTGCTTATTCACAATAGAAGTGTAAAGGAAAAAATGGTGAGAAAACCGTTAAGCAATATAGGCTTGTAGGCAGGACTTTTATTGTACTTGGAATAAGTTGGAACGAGTCACTGAAAACTGCACATGATAACTGAACACATTTTGAAGGAAGCCACTGGTGTTTTTTTAGCACTGTAGAACTGGTAATTACCCCAGTAAACTCAGTCAAGTAAACAGGTAGTTCTTTTCATCTCCTTCAGAAAGAAAGGAATATATAAATAGTTATTCCCTTTAATCACTACATTTCTTGAGTTAAAGTTGGGTAGGGCCACTGCTCAAATACCCAGATGGGAACCTAGTTGGTTTTTAAATATGTTGACTACACCACTCAAAGGAAAATCTGTGCAGTACTATTTTTATACCATATGGATTTTAACACAGTTCTTTCACTGTACCTTCAGAACATTTATATTTTAGATACCTGTAATTTTTGGGGCATCATCTGTTACTGATGTTAGAAAGGAGCAAGATTCTTTGTTAGTAACACTTTTGTTCTCGTGTTCCTTGTTCCTCTCTAGCAGCGGCAGCCTTTAACAGTAGAGCATATGTATGAAGATATTAGTCAAGATCACGTCAAAAAAACAGTGACCATTGAAAACCATCCTCATCTTCCTCCACCTCCCATGTGTTCAGTTCATCCATGCAGGTAAGTCTTTGTTTCTGGTCTGATACAGCCTGCAGATACAAGGCACTTCACTGCTCTTGTTAAGGGTTTTTTCAGGTCTTCTGGACATATGTCTACAATTGGCTGCTGTAGTGGTCTGTTAGCTTCTGAGGCAGTATGAAAGGAAGTGACCAGCAGTTATCTGAGTTCATTCCAGTGCTGACTGCAGCATGTTCTGCAGTTAGCACTGTCTTCTCTGATCAACTTGCTTTTTTAACTCATCTTCCCTTTGTACTCCAGGAGGAGGCAGACTACCAGAATTCCATGAAATAAAGTTTTATCCTTTTGTCTACTTTTTGGGGAGAATAGAAGTACAGTGTATACTTTTGACAGATTAAAAGGCTATTTGAACATTAAATAGCAGTTTCTTATTTTATGCTAACTACCTCCTGCTCCCCCTTAAATTTTGCACTGATTAATAGAGAGACTGTGATTGTCACACCGAAGTATTTGTTGAACACGACTGCAAAACACAGTTGGTTTTTTTGGGTATTTAGTGTTCCATTTTCCATGTTTCTCACCCAAGACATAGGGAGCCTGTAGTTTGAGTCTTTGAAAGGTGCATCTTGTCTTAGATGTCGGCCCTAACATCCTTTTAGGTGTCTTAGTGATACAGAGCCAGTATCTGAAACAGTGTAATTCTTCTTGATAGTATGAAGTTCCTGGAGGTACAAATCTGGGGTTTTACCTTTAAGAAAATCCTTGTGTGATTGCATATGTTTAAAAGAAAAAATTTAGAGTTCAGATTGCCAGTTTAAGTTTAATTTCCTTTGACTTAAACACTTGGGCTATCCATGTCACTAGCTGAGTGTCAAATGATCAACTTGTTGACCAGCTTGTGGTCATTTCCACAGACTCAGAGCTTCTGGCTTAGCATTTATTTGTTCATCAGTCTTTAGAGAAGAGAGCAAGGGAACTTTGCAATAAGTATTTTATGGCTAATTTTGGTCTTAAGAGGATATATATTCGTGTGCTTTGTAAATCTGTGTGTCATGTTTCTTGCAGTTCACAGTGCTTTAGCCACTGCTTTTCAAAAGTGTTTGCTTTTGCCAAGCAGTCTACATACATATGGACAATAATACATATGGATAGTATTGAGCAGAGAAGCCGTTATACTGGGAAGTATTTTTTTCCCCTCTAGTGGTCTAGTTGAAAATTTTGGAGTAGTAAAATTTATTCTTGGTCTTTAAATCATCAGGTTTAAGTCTGCATTAACATGAAAATGTCAGTCTGGGTGCTCAAGAATAATACAAGAAGCAGAACTGGAAGAACTGCAAAGCAAATGATAAAAAATAGAACATAAAATAACACAAGGCCTCTGTCAATCTGTGGGACCCCCACATGTTGAATACAGGAGTACAGCTCTGGTCATCTGTTCTGTAGTCTGTGAGGTGAAAGAAGACTAAAACTGGGAAAGATATGGAGATTTGTGTGGGATAACTAAAGTTATAAAGGTCTTTACCATAAGAAAGGATTGAATAATCTCTGTCCCTTAATATTTGAAAAAAGCTGAGCAGGGAGTTATGATATTGGTGACCTTCACTATGAATGACACAGGAGGTGAAGTAATAGAATTTAAGTTTTCTTCCAATAGTAAAACTGGTGGCATTGAATGCTACTCTGCTGGCATTTTCAAAGCCAGAAAGGATTCATTTCTGCACACACCACCTAACTAAACTAAGTACTTATTTAAGCAACAGTATGTTAATTAAATAAAAATTTGTCAAAGTTTAGAGTGTAGTTACTAGAAGGGTTCAGAATAAGTCCCTGGGTAATTTCCAGTAGTATGCTAGAAATGCAGTTCTAGTAGTGCTTTGGACATAGCATTTATGAGTTGCTTGTTCCAGCCTCTTTATTGAGCATGTACTATAAAATAGGAAGGAGAACCAGGTAGATCTTTGGTTTGAATCCACTAAGGTGTTCTTATGATTTGTACCTTGTATGAACAAACCAGTCTTAATCTCAACCTGTTAGTGACTTTTACTGTCTTACTGTTTGCTGTCCAAAGGATTTTGGACAAAAAAGGGATGTATCTTTTTTGTGCAGCTAGTGTTTTTGATGGAGTGTCAAGTGGGAGGAATGTAGGAGGTCTTAACAGACTGACTGGGAAGATGATTAATGGGAGAAAAGGAAGAAAAAAATCCTGAAGCCAGAATTTAATTTACTTTGTATTTGCTGGAAGCCTTGCTAGTAAATTGGTTGGGAAGAAGCTCCTGTTGATATGTATTTGGAGGGCACTCTAAGAACAAACAAAGATGCAGAGATATTTCAGCATGATAGCCCTCACTGACTAGGTAGACCTGTGGGGTTTATATTGGGCTATGGCTGCAATTTTATCTGCTTAATTTTAGTTACTACTCTGCAGAGGTGTTAGCAGTGCATTGCTAATCTCTGCATTTGGGTTGAGTCTCTTCACAGGTGAGAGCCCTGGGGTCATGTTTTTACTTCCTCTGAAGCCAGTAAAGTGCCAGTTCCTTTGTTATGTAATCTACACTTGAAGGAATGGTTTACATCATGAGACTTGTTTTAGCTTTAAGCATGAAAGAGATGATTGATAGTGAGGTGAAACAGGTCTGTTGCGAGTCTTAAAAATGGAGGAAACTGTAGCCCTTCTCAAAGAGTGATGTCATGGATCTGCAACTCCTTAACACTGGAAAGAGCTCAAAAGGTACTGTTGAGGCTGTGAAGAAAGAGGCTAACAGCATATCTAAAATGGAGGTTTTAAGAATGTTTTCTTACTTTCCAAGTAAGCTATTCTATTTTTTTCAAATTGGTAACGCTAACAGCTAAGAAGGTCTGGGCTTCTAGATAAAAACCAATAGCCAAACTGTTGCTTTGTTTTTAATTCAGCTAGGAGCTATGAGTGTTTAGTTATATCTGCTGCTGTTGCTTCCTATCATGTGTTAGAAATTGTGTAATGTAGGATATTTGTATGATTCCAAACATTTTTATTGCAATGTGCATATCCTCGTGTCAGGTGTCAGAGAAAGGAAAGAAGTGGCAGTAGGATGTCACTGTCACCTGCTTGGGATAACTTCTATTTTGAGTAGTTAGTGAAAATTGTTCATCGTACAGCTTTTCTGTAAGTTGTAGTTCTTGTCAGCATTTTTATGATACTGGGAGGAACATAGTCAACTTCCTCATTAATTGCTGTAAACTGCTTTAATCAAAATTCTCAGCTTTTTCTTTGTGCGCTATGAAGGGACTATCAAACAGGTTAACTACTAAACACATTTACAATTAAATCGTAATTTCTTGCACTGATTCCAAGGACTTATTTGTCTTCGTTTCAGAATAGTGATAGGCTTCTGAAGTCTTTTTGCTTCTTATGTGCTCTAAATATCTGCAGGGAAAGATTTCTAGATAGCAGGATATTTTAGCTTACATTTCTTAAAGTTATTTATTTCCTTTGTGTAGTGTATTTATATATTTTATGCTCATTCCTCCAAGTTTTCTTACAGAAGGAGCTGAAAACATGAAACAAACTTTATGAAGTTTATAAAGCACCTGCAAAGCTTTTCATGAGTAACTGTATGACAGCGAGAATGACCATTACTCTGTGGCCATTATAGAATTTGAGGTACCAGAATAGTTCTTAGAAAACAAAAAAGAACAAATGTCATTAAGATGTATGAAGTTGAGTCAGAATGCTGTTAAGGACTTCTAATGGCTGCATGGTGACCTGTATTCTGTGCCAGTAAAAAAAACAGTCCATAGTTATGCATAAGGTCAAAACTTAAGTTTTGGCAGTGGCTAGCTTCCTGCAGAGAAGCAGCTGGTCTTGGCACCTGAAATGGCATGTGTTCCGCAGGGCATTGTGGGGATCCAGAATTGGAATCAGCTGTGAGGGTTAGTTGACTTGCAAAGACCAACAGTAAATGACAAATGCTGACCTTTAATATTTCTCCAGACTTGCGTGTTCCTGTTTACAGTGTGTCTTGGTAACTTTGCAACAGCTTCCTTCCTTGTTTGCAGCCACTGGCAGCATGATAACTTTGGAGATAATTACTAAATGCTAGTTGCTGGTCAGCTATTTAGATTGACATACTGGTATCAAGAAATGGTCAGAAAGTTATACAAACTCAGCTTCCCACTTCTTCTCAGTTGGCACTTGGGTTGTTTTGGGGTGGGTATTTTAAACTACTGCTGCTCACTTACCTGAAGTGCTGTGTAGATGGATGCCCACAGCCATGTATTATGTCACTGGTGAAGATTACCTGCAGAATCCTCTATTTAAAACAAGGTTGGAGTATACATAAAAGTAAGATTAATTATACAGCCTGGGAGTTTGTGTTAAAGGTACATAAATAAAACATAATTAACATACAGTAGTTCTCCCCTCTGATTTGATGTGTTCTTCATCCCGTAGTTTATGGGATACAAGAACTGCTTTGAAAACAAGAACATTACTTCCAAATTGTAACTGATCATTAAAAGTTTTGAAGTCTTTATCATTAAGGATATTCTAAACTATAGCAGACAAGTTTTAGCACTCAACATTGAGTGATCTGTTCTAGTTGACTGCTTGTTGATCAAGGAGGGCTTTAGACTAGATGATGACCAGTCTCTTCCAGCCCTGGCTATTCTGTAATTTTGTGTTGCATTCCCAGAATCAGCTTTTTGCACAAATACCGTGTGGTTGATAGCAGGTCTGGGATGTCACTGATGAGAATATAAAAACTCAGTGAGCTGAGAAGTGTTTATCCTTCCCTGTAGTGCTTTACAATAATAGAATTACAAGAAGAAACTAGCTTAGAAACTGTTGATTTGCTATAGAACCCAAGTTACCACCAGAGAAAGTTTCCATACCCTAAACCATTCCTAGAGCAATAGTTCTGAATTTATGCAGGGTTGATTTAATCTGCCTTTCCTAGGAAACTATTAAGTGTTTTAGTGTTTTAAATCTCTTCAAACTTTACAAGTTTGAGTGCAGCAGAGGCAGCTAAAAATGATACAGCAGTTTCTAGACATCATCTTCAGGGGCATCTGGGAACTTCTTGTGGCTGGCTGCTGGTCAGTATTACCTTCTAGGGACTTACCTGGGGACTTTATTGGCATTTAGCATTTAAAAGTTATACTGGTGTCAAGCGGTATGCATTCACTCTAGTGGCACTCTACATTAGAGCATACATTTGACATAGGGCAATGAGTCTACATTGTAGCATACATCATTTTTGGCTTTCTGTTGGAATGTAAGGAGCTGTTAAATAATGTTACATGCATCATTTAATGTTAATTTTCAGTTACTGTTGCTATTTTACTTTCTCAGTAAACTGAAAATTTCATCTTGCTGCTTCTGAACCTAATGGTCCAAAATTATTTAATTTGCACAAAACCTATTCATCCTGATGAAGAGGGAGTTGCCTCTTCCTTAAAATGTTTTGTTTCTGATTTGTTTTTCAGGCATGCAGAAGTCATGAAGAAAATAATCGAGACTGTTGCAGAAGGTGGGGGAGAACTTGGAGTTCACATGTATCCTTTTTCATTATTACACAGATTCTTGGACCCTTCTTGCAGTGTAAGGTCTGTTACCTCAAGGGTCATAAGCTGAAGCACAGTTATGTGTGAAAGCAGTGAATAGCAGCTTGGGGTAACACTTGCTGGAGTTCTGGCATCAGCTCCTTTGTGCAAATAGACTCCATTAAGTTTTTGGGGGAACATGAGGTGGTGTATGGCAGGAGCAATGAGGAGGGCAGGTAGGTTTGAAGGGACAGGATTGAGCCCTTGTTTGTAAGGGTGTGAAGGAGGTAGCTGTGAGCATCCAATGGAAGATGCCAGTGTAGGAGGGTGAGACTGGAGGTTCACAGACTCCATCCAGTGTGTAATCACTGCTTAGCAGAGCAGCTTTTGTATTAGATTTTGATCTGAAATTAATTTCTGAAGGGTGTAGAGGTCCCACTATTCTCTATTCTGCATGTGAGCAATATCTTGGTAAAACAACATTGCTGACAAAAAGCAATGGAAATCACTTAAACCACTCTGAACATCAATATCAAATGCCTCACAATTAAAATTTTCTTTCAGGAAGCTGAGTGATCTTAGTTATGCTTTGTAGTAATCAATAGTATACTTTCTGACTAGAGCAACCTCCATGATAAAAGCAAGTATGTCCTTTCAAAATAGTGTTCTTTGCTGCTGTAGGGCAAATAAGCAGGAATTACTGAGCAGCTAAAGGTCTTGAATCAGTAAAATTCTCATTTACTGTATGAGTTGAGACTTGCTCAATTTGTGCAACAAGCAACTGGAACTGAACTGGAAAATAACTTGTCTGTCATGGTTGTTCAAGTCTCCTAGTCCTCAGTAGTTGCAGGTAGCTTTTTTTTTTGTTGTTTTTCTTTTTTTTTTTTTTTTAATCACTTAACAAATTGGGGCATTTTTAGTATTTCTTTACTCATTTTCATACATCTTCTGTTTGTGAAGAAATGGTCTGTGAGACTTTTATGTCAAACAGTTGGGTTTACTTACATCCAGTACCAATGTAACTTAATAGTCAATTGAAAGTAGTGATTTCTATTAAATTTTTAGTTTCCTATCTGCCTCTTTCCCACATGGACAGAGACTTTAGATTGTAATTATTCAACATACTTCAGACTGCAAATTCAGGCCCAGCATGCATTTGAAAGTGACAGATACAAGGGAACTCTTCTTTGCAAAGAATGTGACTTCTGCTTTGTTTTGCTGGATTTCTAGCTGTTGTACATTTTCCTTAATAAGAAACTCAGGTACCTTCTTATTTTCTTGAAATTTGTACAAGCGGTCATTCCAACGATAGAATACGACTACACAAGGCACTTTACGATGTAACTAAAATATGAGATGTGTTCCTCTAATTATCAAATCTTTTTTTAAATAACCTATCCATGTCACTTATACAACATTATACACAATTTCTGTAACTAATCTTTTATCAACCTGATGCATTAAAATAAAATGTTCCATTACCAGCCTTTTTAATAAAAATCTCTGTGTGTAATATAAATAAATCACTTTCATTCCCGTACAGATGCTGCACTAAGAGGTGGGATTTTTTTCTCCATAATTCCTTAATTTCCTTCCATGAAGGAAATTCCATCCATGAGATTATTTTCATGGATGTTAGAAACTGAAATCTACTTTTGTAGTAGAAGCTAATAGTTATGGTTTTGTTGCTGATTCCTAAAAATGTACTTTTTTTTCCCATTTAAATTCACTTGGGAGCTTTGTGGAGGGATTTTTTCCAGATATAAATGGTTATATTTCCTCTAGCTGGAGGAGTATTTTAAAAGATGGAAAAAATAAGTGATGGTCTTGTTAAGAAAGTCTGACTACAGCTTTAACAAGTAACTGTAACTAACCAGTGTTTGAAAGGTGATTTATACTTGAGCAAGACTAGAGATGGAATATTTGAGGAGGCAGAGGAAGGATATTCATTATGTGATCTGTTTCTCTTGTAATAAAGAACAGTCTTATTGACAAAAATACAGCTTGAGGGTAAATGAAAAGATTGCTATGTCAGAGCAAGGTTCAATCTTGATTATTTGTCTGCCTCAGCTACACTAATTGCCAGTCTAACAGCGTGGTTTCCTCCTTGGGATGAACATGCATGGAGTTGTTTGTGGATTCAGATATTGCAGAAGCATCCAGGCTTTAGCAGCCACTTTCTGCCCTGTAAAATGTAAGGTTTATATTAATGAAACTTGGAGGAAAGGACCATCATGTCGCTGTATATATATTTGTGCATATATTTATAGTAATTAGATTCACTTAAACTGCCTTTCAGGAAAGCACTTTTGTCTCCCAAGCATCCATCTTGCATTCTGCAAGGTAATCAGAAGTTGGGTGTCTGCAGTGGACTAAATTTACTGTTGGGTAGGAAGATTGGTCCCACTCCTGGCACAGCTGGTCCCTGTTTTGGCTGTCCTTTGTACCATGCTCTTACATGGGAACACATAATCAGGTTGTGTGTTTCATGCTAAAATTGACTTTCCTCTTGATTTGTCTTCACTTCCTCTTTTTTTGGACATATCTTAAGCAATTTCTATGTAAGTGAAGAGTAATGCTGGCTGAAACCTGCTGGCTGGCTGTTAAAAACTTAACCACACCCACTGAGTCATGCCATAGGAATTTGCCTAGGAGGCTAATCTCAAAAGATGTTTTGGGCTTTCTGGTAACAAAGGAAGCAGCTGTCCTCCACCCAACAAATAGGGGAGCAAAGAGAGGGAGTATGACTTAAAATAACCAGTAGTGATGTATATTTTTTTCCTTTGATGCATCAGAATCTTTTGAAACATCCTTTTCCCTAAAAGGTATCTGTTCTTCTCCTGTAAGAAGGTGAATTAGTTTCATAAGTCTCCGGTGAGTTAAGTTATAAAATACCACATTCTTCCTTGTCAGGCTTTTGATGAAAGCAAGTGGCATATTTTTTTTTTTATTTTTAATGTATAAACCAAAGAAGGCCTTTTTCTCTGACCCTAACAGAAAAAGAGGCACAGCAGAACTGAAGAAAACTTGCCAATGGCTTCCATCATCAACGTGATATTAAATACCTTATGGCATTTTTAGCCCTGCACTGTCTGATGTTGCAAAAGCCAATCCATGGTGACTAAGACATGGTGTTCTGCTTGGCTGCTTATCAAAGTGGCTGTACTTATAAGCAAATTTAATCTGGGTGTACTTGTAGCAGTTGTACTGTACCTTAATCCTCCTCTTCCTTTGGGATTAATGTTTAAAATTCCTGATAGAACCAAAGATTGCTGCTGTAGGAACTACTATGAACATTTAAACATAGTAACTTCAGTTAAAGTGTCTGTCAAATCCTACATGATTAATAATTACCTGAATTTTGTGTTGGCATCAGAAGAGCTTCTAAGACATTCTGCTCTGCTCACTTTCCTACAACACACCTTACAGTTCTTATGGCTTTTTGCTTGCCTTTTGTTTCTTGATCTTGGACTTTGGGTATGTTCGTGTTTATAGGTGCTGCATGCAGTGAAGGTGTGGGTGAAATTTTGATTCTACTGACTAGGCAGAATGAATGAGTTATGATGCAAAGGGAATAACCTCACAGAGATGTAAAATAATGATCATCACAGCCTATTGTCAAACTTCAGATATCTAGTCTTCAATGTACATGAAATGTAAAAATAGCATAATAATAATAATAAAAAAATTTTAAATACCAATAAATACTTGCTTCCAATAAAAAATTCGTGCAGAAGATAAAAATCAAAGCAGTAAGTGTGGGAAGTGCAGTTCTATATTAGTATTTTAAAAATGTGATCAAAGCCTAAGCTACAAGTAATGAAGGATGGAAATAAGTGTTAAACAAACAGGGCAATTTCAACTTTGTCCTTCTGCGGCAGCATTTTTAGGTGTGGGAAAGTAGAGTTTGTTTAACCAGCTTGCTAAAAAAACAGCCTGAGCCATTGCTAGAGAACTAGATTGCTTTGAATTTGTCTGTGTTGTGAAGTCTGTAGGGACACTTATAATTTAGGGTCTTACTGTGCTAAGAGCTTACTGATTTCATGTTTCTTTCTGAAACATGCCTATCTGCTTTACTAGTGAAAAATAACCTTTTATGCATGTAACTTGCAAGATCTGTTTTAAGTCTATTATTTGGGGGAAAAAAATTATATCTGGATGTAGAAAAATCAACTGTATAAAGGATGAAAAATTTATTTCATTCAGAATATCAGAATATCCTTATTGTTGGAAGTAGGTGTGTACAACTTGATAAGAGGCTCTCTCTTTTTTGATAGTCCAGTTTCAGTTGCAGCGATGATTCATGATGAAAAGAATATAAATCTTCCTAGCTGCAAACTCTTGCACTGGTATCCTTGTTGTTGTTCTCTACAGAAAGAAATCCAAGATGAATATGCTGCTAGACTGACTTAGCATGAGGCCAGCTGCTCCCATGGTGCATATCAATTGTAAGCTTGGGCAAATAAAGAAATCTCTTAGTAAAGAAGACAAACTGGAACACAGAGAACACAAACAATGAGTAGGACAAAAATTGTTTGTTGAGTCAAACAGAAATTTTTCTGGCAAAAATTAAACACGCAGGAAGAAAAAAATGGGCTTCACTTGAGTCAGTCCAGAATTTTAAGTGAAATATCATTAACGCAGTTTTTGAAGAGAGGAAGCTTGTATATTCTTGCTTGTTCCTTAAAATGATTTTTTTCAGACTACAAGCCAGTGGTTTTAGACAAATTCGTTAAAGCACTGAAATTAGGTTTTACAGTGTTTAGAAAATAAACGTTTTTTTATTTTTTTTTCCTGTAACTTTACTGAATTCAGCATCTCTGTACCAATAGTTTTCGGTCCTGCTAAATTGTTTTTGGTAAACATTGACTGGATAAACACCCCAATTCTAAGAAGGGACATTTGCATTTCTGCTAAGGAGAAATAAAAGTTTAAAACATTAATGTATTTAATTTATAATTAAATTAACATGATTATTTGTCTTCTGAAGCACTTCTGAAGTGCCAAGGCAAACTGAAATGCTCTTCTACATTCTTACTGCCTTTTAGTTTGTTTATGACCACAGAAGTCACACAGCCTGCCTACCCTTAACAGTGTACACGATGTGTTCTTGTGTGGGCTGTCATCAAGAGACATACATCTTCTTTTGTGTGACTTGTTCTCTGAAAGAAAGCCTTTGTTTCTCTTCCATCTTTTCTTTTTGCCTGCTTATATGGTTTTTTTTGGCATAGCACGTCTACTTTCGGCTTCTAAACTGAGCTGTTTCACAGGTTAACCTTTCTTGGCTTTAGCACCCACTTGGAGAAGTGAAGATATTGGGCTGATGGCCTCTGTTCCCGTTAGTGCCTGGCAGATTTGGTAAGTGCCCCCTCTGTCTTTTACCTTCTTCAGAACCACGTGTTCACTGGCGATTCAATAATTAACTCCTTGTTTGCCCATGAAGTCTGTTCACCCTGCACTAAACCAAGCGCAGGGCCACTGTGCATTGATTGGTGCATTTGAATGAGAGAGAGATCTCTCATAGAGCATTATTAGCAAGCAATTCCACAATTGTTGTACAACTTTTTCTTCTCTGTACTAGCTCCCTGTCTGTCACCAGTTGTGAAAGCTGATGGCAGGCATCAGGATATGACTGCCTCCCTGCTGGCACTTAGGGTATTTTTTTTGATGAAGTAGAAACAAGTTTGTTGTGGATCCTAATTTGTTATTTGCAGCAAGTTACATATCACCACTTTACATCTCTTTTTAAAGATCTGTTCGTGATTGCTCAGAATCAGCCTAGGCTATTTCACCCAGCCTAGGTGGAAAACTGGCGCTGCCAGTTAATTTTACTGGTCGGCTTTTAGAGCAGGACTGCAAGTATACCCTTAGTATGTTTTCACATGAAGCATAACAAGAAATCTGGACCATAATTACTGGGTGTCAGAATAGACAATAATCTTGCCCAGTTGGAAGATGCAGACCTGCTCTTAGTGTTAAAAGATATTTCCTAGGCTTCTCTTTCCATGCCCGATTTTCATTTGGCATTTCAGAATCAGTACATCCGAAAGGTACTGCTTTATTTTGGGAATAGCCTTGTTCATTCTGCTGCAGAGATTGTCTTGCCAGCCTGCACTGGACCCACATTCTGCCATGCATGGCTTTTGACCACATGATTTTTTATGTTATTGACTTGTAATTTACACTTGAACATGTCAGTAAGCAGTGAGGATAAAATATAAAGTTTGCAGCATGTGCAGTGTTGTGAAATAGAAAAAAAGATCACAGCTAAATGTATGAATAACCAATAAACTTGCATTGTCTTGGAAGATTCCAGCCTGAAAGAATATATTCTGTAGTAACTTCTCATGGACTAATAGTAATAGCCTGCAGGCAACCAATACTAATTTTAAAAAAATTATATGTGTGTATTAGACTTTTACAACATTAGACAAGATATAATTACAAATATTAGAAATTGATGATCAGGTGGAAGGGAACAACATCTTTGGATTATTAATAATGATTTTCAGAACACTGAAACTTCATAAAGCCTAGAGGATGTGATGTGATGGAATAGCTTAAATAAAAGAAAAAAGAAAAAAAACCTAAGGCTGATGCAGATGATTTCAGGCAAGTCAGTTTTTCATTGATACTTAAAATGTGAGGAGAAAATAAGCAAGCAGCCAGTATTGGATTTCTTGTTCTTAAAGGATTAAAGAAGGGTAACAAATGGTAGTCAATGTAGCTTAATGGAAAGTATCTCTACTTTAATTTGATACTGATCTTTAAAACTTATCAATATGATCAGCCACACTTAAGAAAGAAATTCCTACCTTTAGAGTAATGCTGCATAATTTGTTGACTAAGAAATTTCAAAAAAAACAGCTCCCAAATTCCTCAAAATGGATAAAAGGGAAGTAACCAATTGACGTCAGCTTTGATGATTCCCAGCTCACAGACACAAAGCAGAGGGTGTTAATCACGTAATCTGGGTATTAAATTTTAGCCTGCAATATTTTAGCTTTTTATTAAAAGGAAAATTCTTAGAAGCCTACTTATAATGGCTATTTCTAATGCAAACACTTAGTTCATAAAACAGAATCACAGGAAGATTTGTTTAAAGAAATATACCATGATGTTGGTAGTCGCATGCTAAGTGAACATGATTGTTCTCAGGTTTATGCACCGAATGATCCTGATGTTTGGTAGTGAGCATTTAGCTGTTGGTCTTCATCAATTTTTTTTTTTGAGCCATCTCCCCTATTTCTTTCAAGTCCTTATGGTACCATATAGTTTGGATAGAATTAACGAAGCTGCCAGTTAGGCCATTCTGCCGTTAAAAAATATATCAAACCTAGAATTGATCAGGTTTTCTTTTGAAGTAGTCCAAAGTGAAATGTTGTCTAGTTCTGGACTGGAGTTGTTTTGATTTGGGGGTGTAGGTAATTTTTTCATTAAAATATTAGGAAAACATTATTGAAAATATTGTTTTCATTTTTTGTTGTGTTGGCCACAACAAAAATAGATAGGATTTCTTCTTTTTCTAGTAATTGAGTGTGTGGGAAACATGATCAACAATTTACTTGTTGCTTTCACTAGCTTCTTAGTACTGGCAAAAGCAGGGAAACATTTTTGGTATACAGTTGACATTGGTAATTATCTTATCAAAAGGTATTTTCCTAATCATTTCTTGTTAGATAAATGCCAACAGCCCCCAGTCAAGACTAGGTTAGAAGTCTCCTGTCTAACCTGGTAGCTGCCACTGAGAAACCCACTGGTTACCTATTACCTGAGGTATTTGGGAGTGTAGTGGGAATCAAGCTGAAGCTGGCAACATTTGGAAGGGCGGCTGCCTTACTGTTCTGAGCATGCAGTGCATGGTGATCTGAATGAGTTTTTAGCTCTGCACCCAATTCTACTCCCTGTACCTAATCCTTCAGTATTTTGCTTTTAACCTGGGAATGATTTCTAAGGAGGTGTAGCATCAACCTGGGAAATTTCCATCAGTGCCAGCCATGTGCTGGGTTTCTGTTTTCTGGGTAGAAAATATGCCCCTCTTCCTCCTAACCACATAAGTCAAACATCCTGTAATTGAAGTAATCTAAATAATCTTCTGCCTCTGATATCCTGCTGCCTCAGTACACAATGACCCAACCACCTAGTAGGGCTGAAGCTGCTTCTCCTTGGTGCATGTCTCTTGCTGGAGGTGGTGTGGAGGAGGGGAAGGAAGATAGTTTAAACAGTTTTTTATCTCTATTGGATCCCTGTCAGTAAGGGGAGGCGGAGGTGAAGAGCAATGACCCGAGCATAGCAAATGTTGTTACCCTGTTGCATCATAATTATTTCATTTCTGAGGGGAAGTTAGAAGCAACAACAGCAATAAAAGCAGCAGTTTCTGCCTTGTCTTCCAGAGCAGCTTTAGCAGGCATCTCTACCATGACTCTGCACTGCTTGCAGCTTTTTCTCTTGCTTCTGCTTGGTTCATGGTGGCCAGACTCAGAGCAGCATGTGGCAGGAGCTGTGAAGGTCAGAGAGCACTATATAGCTGCACAGATCACCAGCTGGACCTACAAACCACAACCTGAGGAAAAGTCCAGGTAACAAAGTACAGGATAAGAAGGATGAAACTAGTCCTCCCTTGGGACTGACTGATGGTTTTTGTCTTTTATTTCTTGTGGAATTGCAGAGACCAGGAGGACTTTGGAGCACAGTCTGTTGATTTCAGAGGAACTTGGTTGACCTTAAACAGCATGATCTGAACTAGAGCCAGTGACATATTAAAAGCTCCTTTTTATTTGCTGCATTAGTAGATAGAATTATTTTTATGCTTTCAGAGCACTTCTGTTAAATAAGCTCCAGGACTTGCTTTTGTCATTTTTGCATAGCTTAATGTTGGTTGCTTGAGGTTTTTTAATGTATTTATTTTAGGTACATGGATGTTGAGCAATGTTAATTTGAGCCATGTTTTGGTAAGATCTCAAAAACTTCAGGACATTAGAATTTGCTGAAGGAATAATTATGTTCCAGTGTTGATGCTATCACTTTCGCTTAAATCAGAGCCAGATGAACTTTGGAACTAGTACCATTTCTAAGTTGTTCATAACTTTTGTGAAATGTGTCTTTGTGTCTTTGATGAGTAAAGGTGATAAGATCAAGCATTTCTCTGCTTTCTTAAGTGAAAATACTGATTTTATTTTTTTCAGATAGCATTGCACAGTGGCCAGCCTACCTGCATCCACCAATCAAGAATATAAAATATGTTATTTTTATTACTACTACTATCCTTAGGATTATAAACTCTGCAAGTGCAATGCTACAGATTTCAAACTTGGATGTAATTTCGAGTTGTGTTTAAATTAGGGAGGGGAACTACTAAAAATGAAACATTAATATTAATTTAAAGTTACTTGTCCTCCTACATTAAAAGGGTTTTTTTATACTGCTGCTTTTCTATATGTGTATATATAGGTGGATTACTTGGTTTTTTGGGGTTTTTTGGGGTTTTTGTTGTTGTTGTTGTTGTTTGTGATTTTTTTTTTCCTGAAGATATATTGCATTTCAGGATAATATGGAAAAGATACTTCCAGTTCACATTATGACTTTCTAACTTTTTTTACCCAAGATCTAATTATAGCAAAGTCTCTGTGATTTTAAAATCCCCTTGACAGTTTAATAGAGCTGGTATAAGCATGATGTCAAACTGGCAAGACAGAAGAAAATAGGATTTAAAGGTAGGAATATGAAGCCAGCTGCCATTTAAGTATTGATCTGGACATGTGAATTTACTAGTTAAAGCTTCATTCTCTTCTACACTGGGTGCATCAATGTAAGCATCAACTGCTGTTTGGTTAAATTCACATTGTGGATGGAGTGTTTTCATGCAGTAGAGACTCACAAGACTGTCTAAAACCTCAGCTGAAGTTCTCTGAGATAACTCAGCAGTATTTTATATTCAATGTCTATTGGGTTACCTT
Organism: Agelaius tricolor; assembly: GCF_023055355.1. Taxonomy (NCBI): domain Eukaryota; kingdom Metazoa; phylum Chordata; class Aves; order Passeriformes; family Icteridae; genus Agelaius; species Agelaius tricolor. Next base: position 27,517,131 of record NW_027269269.1, read on the forward strand.
GCCTAAGTATTTAGAGCCAGTCACATCCCAGATGGGACTAATGAATTTTATAGAGCTTATAGAAATTTAACTAAAACCCAAAACAAACAAACAAGCAAAAAACCCCAACAAAACCATGAACTTAACCCCAAAAAACCAGAAAAACAAAAGACCTCACAACACAAATTAACTTACTGAGGAAGAGTTAATGGCTTGATGGCTTGGATCCCAAAGATATTGGGGTATGTAACTTGTGCTGATTTCAGTAGAAGCTGAATGTCTATATGCAGTGTAAGAATCTGTTACTTTGGTGCTTTTATTTATAAATAACTTGAGAGGTTGAAAGGAAAATGGATTCTTCCCCAAGCCGTTTCCTTAATTTTGACTAGAAAAGGACACCTTATTTCTCTGAGTGTTAGTTTTATCTTTGCAGAGGTTGGTTACTATGTACAAGTGCTATTTATTTATAAGGCACTTCAGCATAAAGTGAATATGTATTATCTATGCATCTTGCAGTGTTGCTGCTGCAATTCCTGGAAGTTCTGTAACAAGACCTGCTTGCGTAGTGTGATGTTTCTGAAGTGTTAGTGTGCTAGGTATTTTATTCCTCCTCACTATACAATTGGCACTGATAAATTTCCTCTTCTACCCTACAGTCTTACGTGCATATTCTCATGAACCTTGCCACATTAGGGCAGCTCTTGTCAATGAAGGTTATGGATCCCATCCTTTTCCCCTTTAAGAGTTAAGCAAAATTTTATCAATGCCTTAAAGGAGGGGAGAATTAATTGAAACACCAATTGCTTCTGCCTGACTTTGCTGTGGTGAGAGAGGGGTGCAGAGGAATTTACAAGAGATCTCTTCCAAAAGAGATCTCTCCCTTATGGACTCTGGATATCACTGAAGTGGGTTCTCCCTGCTCAGCCTCCCCATGCTTGAGAAGGCCATCGGCTCCTCACTGTGAAATGTGCCTGAAAGGGCATTAAAAAGAGAGCAAGTGGAATTACTATTGGATTCAGTCATCATACATACTATAGTAAATCAACCAATAGATGTGAAGGGCTGTTACCCTTTCAGCCCTCTTCTCATCGTTTCCATTGCAGAAGTGTTGTTTGCTGGTTTCCTTCTAGTTGCCTGAATATTTTCTAAGAAAACATTGTGTGGTCTCCTGGGTGTCAAATTGTTTAGGCAACAAGACTAAGGGCACTTTGCAGTGGAAAGTGCCCTTAGTCTTGTTTCTCATTTTCTAACTTGCTGTGACATCCTTGGTTGTTGTTAGAGAACAGCTTTGTGCTTGCCTTCAGAGTCATTCCTGTGACAGGAGCTTGCTGTTAATGCTGTTTTAAAACCCTTCTGGTGAGTCTTAAAAATTCAACCATAGGGCTGAATAAACAGAAATTCAGGTTTCTTTCCCTCTATTTTGTCAGATGCTTTTAGGTTAAATATGGTTGAGACATCTTCCTCTGTGTCTTGGACAAAACAAAGGCATCTTTATACCTTTGTAGAATCAAAAGGACCCGTAAAAACCACCTGTAAAATCATTGGTGAACTATTCTAGGTATGGATATTGGATGCTCTATATGACATTATCTGGTTCGGGAGCATCATAAATTCAATAGAGTAAGAGGGAGAAGTGAAGACCTACAAAGAGCTGGACTGTGTTCTTTCCTTCAGCAAAATGTGCAAGTGATTAAATATATTTCCAAGATTCATTTTTTGAGATTTCCATCAAACAGCAAAGGCATCTCTGAGAATCTTTGTCCTTTCAATATTTTTTATAACTCTTTTGGTTTCAGATTGGAACATTCAGATCCTGTATTTAAGAAAATTTCTTACAGAGAATATGAAGTGGATTTTAAAAAAGAAAAACCAGCAAATACATTTGCAGGTAAACAGGAATGAAATGTCCTGAGTATTTTGATTTGTTCCTTATTTTAAAGCCAGTGGCAACCTAAACACACTTGTATTTTTGCATCCATTATTTGCACATAAACCAAATAGGCACAGGGGATGAGGTCTCTACAATGCAGGAACGAGGCTTCCAAAGGCCGTAGAGAGGTTGGGCTTTCAGAGGATGTGGCTGTCTGCAAATCAGTTGCACCATACAAAGTTGTTCCCTTTGTTTTCAGCATCTGATGAGATTTACCACATGCATTTAGATTTGGCACAGCTGCAGCGATGACACTATGAATTGTGAAGGAGCCTAAGGCCTGAAACTAAATATATACAAAATAGTTAACTTTTGCCTTGTAAGTCTCTTTTTTTGGTAATCTTAGCAGCTTTTTCAATTGCTTGTTTTTGCAACATGGGGAGTAGGGATACCAGCTCTTGAAATCTTTTGCAGGAAATGCCTCAAGAAATTTGCAGTGTGGAAATGATTATTTACTTGGATAACATTTGGGAATTGAAAGATCTCTTTGTTCTGTGACTTCTGGCATTCAGAGTGCTACTTAAAAGAATGTGTTTGAATGCCTTTCTCTAAACTCTTAAATTATAAAATATTTATCTTCTAAAATTATTTAATTAAATTGTATTGAAAGATGTCTAGAAATTTTCAATGAACCTCAGGATGAATCTTTTGATAGAGTTTCTGTATCTGTAAATAACTTTTTGCCCCTTATTTTCCCATGATTTTTAAGTGCTAGTTGCCAGATGCAAAATTTATAACATTTTGGAATATGCACTATATCCTTTAAGTTCCCATATGCCTTTTTATGGGTAAGTCTTCATTGCAGTGTTATTACATTCTCTGTTAATTTTGAGACTTGTATTTTGAGAGCTAATATTTTTTGAAGGGGGAGAAAATTCTTTGTTTCACTGAACATACTGTTTTATTAATATTTTCCTCTTTCTTTATCCTAAATAACTACAGGACTTCTGGGACCAACGCTGCGTGCTGAAGTGGGAGATACTTTAGTGGTTCACCTTAAAAATATGGCTGACAAGCCAGTCAGTATTCATCCTCAAGGTCTAGTTTACAGCAAAAGTGAAGAAGGTAAGTACTGTAGAATCTCTGGTTTGCTCATTTGCTTGTAGACTACTGCACGAAATGTTGTCAGGGATCTAGATCAATGTGTGAAGCTATGTGTAACACAAATATCTGTTGATCCTGGATTACACCTTCATTGTTAGCTCCTTTCTTGTTCATCACTGTAACACTAGCAATGTGAGTGTCATGAGCACAGTTTCCTAACAGTGCTGATCATGCTGTTGTGATACTCACGATTTAATGCTCAGCTTTATGGTGCTTTGTTCCACACCCTCATGAGACCAACAAAAAGAGATTATAAACTATGATCAAATAGACATTAAAATATCTGTACCAGCACGAAGTGAGTTTGGTTGCTCATGCTTCCTGGATTGCCCTGCCCTGGGTGCTGAGCCAGAGCTTTGACCCGCAGTTTACAAATTCATGCAAGGTTTTGGTTGCTGTGTGGATGCAAAAGGAGTTTTGCAGCTCCATCTCATGGAGTTGAACAGAACATCTCATTGGAAGGGATGGGCAGTTCAGTTTGACTGTCATATTAATTAATGTTCCTTTTGCACTTCAGATTTCGATTCTCTGTCTCTCCTTTGTCATATTGCAGATCTGTTGGATATGGCAGGCACAGACACGAGCCATTACTGTCTCCATATGTGGATGTGCAGTATACAAAAGGCCTAAGGCAGCAAGGCAGTGCCAGCCCATGCAGTCGCTTTGAGAGACAGTTAAAAAGGTGACAGAGTGGGCAGCATTCCTCTGCAGAGCATCAGTGAGCAGAGGCTGAAGCTTCATGCCATCCTAACCCTACTCAGACTGATGAAGAGCCCAACCTTTTGGCAGTGATAATACTTCTAGGAAATCTTTCATCTGTAAGAAATAGGATGGTGGTGGATTAGCTGCTCTCCCCATGGTACTCTCAGCAATGTGTGAGGGGAATCATGAGTTATCTCTTTAAAGCTGATGTATCATATAAGCAAGATCAAACCAAGCTTTTGGAGCTGATTATAGGAAGATATTCCAAGCATTTTAATTGCTGTTTTTCTTCATGCCACCCTACTGACTCTTTTCTTGGCAGGCTCCCTGTATGATGACAGAACATCACCTGCAGAAAAACAAGATGATGCTGTACTTCCAGGCCAGCTCTACACATACGTGTGGGATATACCAGAAGAAGTTGGTCCAAGAGAAGCTGACCTTCCTTGTCTTACATATGCTTACTATTCTCATGAGAACATGGCAATGGATTTTAACTCTGGTCTGGTTGGAGCATTGCTGATCTGTAAGAAAGGTAATGAAATGCTGTAAGACTACTATAAGGTAGTATATTTTCATTTCTAACAAAGATGATCGTGTATGGTAATGAGAGAAGATATTTTCTTTTTCACATCTTTACATGCAGTGTAAAATGAATGGGTTTTAGCATTATTCTTTTAGATGTTAGTTTTTAAATGCCAACTTTCATGCAGTTTCATCCTATAATTATAGAATGGGCAGAAAACATCATTATATAGATACATTTGCCTGCACTGGTTGCATCTGCAGTTGCTTAACTGCTAAATATATGACCTCAAATGTCCTGTCTAAGAATAAATATTTTCTAAAACTTCATTCAAAATGGTATGGCGATTTCAGAGAATAAGGCAGGAAATAATTGTTTTACCCATTGCCTTTTAAAGGCTGTCTGATCAAGAACCTGGAACACTCTCTCTTCTGTAACCTGGCTTTAAAATTGCAGAGCAGTGTGTCTTTTGCTAGTCATTTGAAGATATGGCCAAATTTGAACAGATTTTAAGTCTTAAAATTGTTTTTACGTGTGATTAGAGATTTTAGATTTTAGCAGTCTGAGCCATTGAATTCCATTTCCACTAATAACTGGTGTCTTGTAGCACTTGTAAATAGCTCCTAGATACATCTCTCTGGTTTGAGTGATGACTGAAACAACATGCCACCGTGTAAAGTACTTAAACTACTTACTAGTCCCTAAAATCCAAGGTTTTTCCAAATTATATATCCTTCTTGTGGTGAACATGATGTGAGTTATTTAGCCTGATTTAATTTGAGACTAAACTGCATGGACTTGGACCTTAAAGCTTCCCTAAAAGTAAACAGAACACTGGTTCAGTGTGGGTTGCACAAGGACAATCTCCTCACCCATAGATACCCATTTTAATGCAGAACACATCTACTCTTATTGCCTCAAAGGAGTTGCTTTATTATTAATTATGTTCCTCCTGATTTTTTTTTTTTTATGATTGGCGCTTTTAGTATTATCTAGGACTTGTTATTTTCCTGATTTTTCTTGGGTTTTTCTTTCTTTGGGTTTCTGTGTATATGCATATTTTATGGCATACTGGTTGAGCTAATCTGGGCAAATACTTTGAAACTACTTCCTTCTCAGGCTTCTCAAATTCATGCATTTTGGGCTTTAGTAGGACATGAATTTGAAATGGACTGGTGTGACCACTGCCTTCAAGAAAATTCGGGTGTACGTTTCTAGAACAAAGACAAACAGCTCACTATGCATATTTTTAAGATTCCTGTACACAGATTTTTGACTGGGTGCTATGTCTGGTAAATGTGCAGTGAACCTGTGTATTTGGTCTGCTCGGCATGGAATTTAGTTTCTTCACAGCAGCTCATATGGGCTGTGTTTTGGATTTGTGGCTTAATAGCATCGATAATACACTCACCCATGTTTGAGCTGTTGCTGAACAGTGCTTGCACAGTGTCAAAGCTTTCTCTTTTTCCTGCTCAGACCTCCCCAAATGGTGGGTTTGGGATGGACAAAGGGGTTGGGAGGAGACCCATCTGGACAGATGAAACAGATTGGCCAAAGGATTATTTTTCTACCCCTAACATCATTCTGCAATAGAAAATGGAGGCAGAGGAGGAAACAACAGTGTGGGGAGAATGGGGGTGTTGACTTCCAAGATGACAGTTTTTGAGATACTGACTGGGCATCAGTCAGCTTGTGGGAGATGATGAGATTTTTTTTCTCTGTTGTTTGTTGTTTTCCTTCTCTCCTTCATCTTTGAACTGTCTTTATTGACCCTTGAGTTTTCTCATTTTTGTTCCTCCTGTTCTCTCTCCTATCCCATTGGGGATGGGAAGGCATTGAAGTGGGTGTTTGGCTGCTGGTTGGGGTCAGCTCCCCATGGTCTGACACATTTAAGAGGTGGTAAAGGTTATAAAAATTGGACTTCTGAGTTAAAGCACTGCATGAATGTTCTTTGTGTGGCAAGTAGATAAATTTCTCTGTTGATCTGAGGCTTCTTTTGTGAAGAAAACCAGAGCTTTGTAGCTTCCCATAAATTAAAAATATATATTGAAGATAATTTCTTCCACTGCTTCTTCCTAGGTAGAATAATCAATACATTTGCAAATTTTTCATTCTTGCAATCCAGAGGGACCAGATTATGTTTTGAAAGTAGCAAGTGGAAGTTTTTGATGTGAGCAATCTACAGAAAGAATCAGTAAAAATCACATCAGTTCTGTGTGGCATGTCCAGAATGAATTCTACTTCTTGACAAAAATTACATCTGTATCACAAAATCACCCAGGACAGTTTCTTGTAACTGATCCAGCACAGCAGTCTCTGTTGAAGTCTTTTGTGTGTAAACGTTGTTTGCTGAGTGGTTGGTTTTAAGCTTTTTAAAGGTGCTGATGACCTCAGTGCTTGAAAAGATGCTGTTCACACTGCTGGTGACTCTGCCATCACTCTTCTCCTTGTCACACAGTCTGAAAAGAGAGGGCAGCACCTGATTGTGAAACAAAGGTGTTTGAAACTCTCCTTCTTTAAGGCGATCTCTGCAACACATTGCCAGAAATTGTCTGAGGCAATTCATTGCATGATATTTGTCTTCTCTGGAATACTTCAGACTTTTGATTTTGTGGTTACCCAATACAAAAGTACTTCCAGAAATAAAATCACATTATGAGCATTCTTCAGGCTTTGTTTTGATCAGGCTCAGCCAGTACACGCTAACAGCCAGTACATGCAACTGCATGTGAAATCTGCTCTATTTCTGCTTCAAACTAAGACCTGTTGTTTCTCCTTCACAGGAAGTCTAAATGAGGATGGATCACAGAAACATTTTGACAGGGAATATGTACTGATGTTTGGTGTGTTTGATGAGAACAAGAGTTGGCAAAAATCAGCATCAGTCAAGTATACAATTAATGGCTATACTGATGGAACGTTACCAGGTACTGTTCCAACTTATATGAAATGAAACTAACATTTATGAACACTGAATATTACCTTTAGTTGCTTTTTATGCACAAGAATGGGAATGTGGAGAAAAGGGATACAGCCTTTTTTAGAATGTGTCTGTGAGCATCTAAATTCTGGAAGAAAAACTGTGCTGCTGAAAGGAAGTAACACCAGATTACTGATAGGAACAATGAGATTACCTCTGAGAAGGCTTCTGCTAGAAGAAAAGGATTACTAACTTTAAAAAAAATTAATAAGCTCCTCATTTTTTTAACAAGCTGATGGTGCGAGAGTGATTTAAGTGAATTGTTGGTTCTACAGCATATAGAACATACTGGGTGCAAAATTTCCTGAACGTGGAAAGTCAGTTATCATTAAAAGACACAATTAAGTGAGAAGACTAGGAAGATGGTAGTGGGGCTTTTCTCTTGTTTTCCTAAGAAAAAACTTAAATATCTCTCTCCCATCCATTGAGCAAATATAAAAGGTTGTCTTAAGTGAGAATTTTTTAAAGAAAATATTGAAGAATATAGTTACTGTCACTAGTTACCACATCAATCTTTAGCTTAGTTCCTTGCTTTGTTCTTTGCATTCCCTGCCCTGTTTTCCCCTCACTCCCCAAGCAAGGACAGGTCAGCTTTCCAAAAGAAAGCACTGGGTTTTTTTCCATTTTTTGCCAGCTTGTTGTAAGTCAGTTTATCACTTGCAGGTAAGATTTAAACATTTGTCTTCCGCTGACACATGATTTTGGTATCTGGTCCATTTACGCGCTTCTGAAACTTCCTCTTGTTGCAAACATTGATCACAGCAATTTTTTTTCATGTTTTCAGTGAAGACTCACTTCAAACCTAGGGTGCATGGGGAACTTGCATGATTTGCCTGTATTCTGAACCCTAATCTCATGTCTCTTTTAGATTTAGAGGCTTGTGCATATGACAACATTAGCTGGCACTTGATAGGAATGAGTTCCAAGCCAGAAATCTTCTCCATTCACATCAATGGCCAGTCCATGGAGCAAAAACGTCGCCGAGTTTCGGCTGTTAACTTGGTGGGAGGAGCCTCAACCACCGTAAACATGACAGTGACTGAGGAAGGAAGGTGGCTCATATCTTCTCTTGTCCAAAAGCACCTGCAAGGCAAGGAAACATCTAGTTATTAGGCACCTGTAAAGCTGTTCTTCTCCATGTCCCAAATGGCTTCTGCTGTTTTACAACAGTACTGTTTCAGGTGGTTTTGTCATTTCACTAAGAAAATGACCAAGAATCAGGCATTCTGTTGGAAATGCATGTTGAACTGAAAGATATTCTTATCTGCAGCTTTACTGCAGTGTCTACAGCACAGAGCAGCAATGATTCAATACTCCAGCATCTAAGTCTCTGTGAACTGTTCAGATAAGCACCACTATAAAATTAGTAAGAAACCACCCATTTCCTGAGAAACTGAGTATTTTCAGCTAAGGGTACTTCAATGTGATGAAAATATTTTCTCTTTGACATTTGAAAGTGGTATCTTTCAGCAATGATCAAAATTCTGTTTTAAAGAATGAGAAAAACATCTCTCTTATAAGAGCAGGAGATATCTTTTGGGGGTAAAAAACAGCTGAAGTGGTAAGAGTTCCTCAGATGGGAAATCACTATGGTCCTGTTTCCTCTCAATTAGCTGGAATGCATGGTTACCTCGCTGTAAGGGACTGTGGGGACAAAGAGGTGAAGAAGAGTCGTCTCTCCTATAGAGAACGTCTTATGGTCAAAACCTGGGACTATTTCATTGCTGCAGAAGAAGTTACCTGGGATTATGCCCCAAGAATTCCAGACACCCTTGACAGGTAAAATACTGGTTTGTCAGTATAATAGGGAATGTTAACATGAAATCACATGATAATTGTGGTTGGAAAGAACCTCTTGGTATCCAATAGCAAAGCTGGATCCAGTTGCACTGGACCTAATGCAGTTGCATTTTTATTGTTTCCAAGTACAGGGACCCCTCAGCTTCTCTTGGCATCTTTGCAGCTTCACAGTGAAAGAGTTTTTCCTGATATCTAAATGTTCTTCATCATGTTGCACTTTGTGGCCATTGTGTCTCATCTCTTCACCATGCGGCTTTGAGAAGCATGTGGTCCTGCTTTCTCTATAATGTCAATTTGATAGTTAAGGTTAAACATAAGATGCTGCCTTAGCTATGTCTTTGCCTGACTGAAGAAACTGGAATTTTGCCTCTGTGCCAGGTGCTCTGGCTCCCTGATCACCATGGTGGCCCTTCACTGGACTCTCACCTGTGTCAGTGACTTTCTTAGCTGAGAAGCCCAACAGTGAATACCTTCTTTTTCCTCTCACAGTGAGCCCAAAATAACAAGGTGACTGAGGAATTGTCCAAAGTAGCATACAAGATTATTTTCTAAAATACTTCTCAGCATCAATTCTGGTGAAATAAACAGTCCTTAAAAGGAAGAGAAAGGGAGGGAGGGAATATTTTTGGAGATTAAAAGATTTTAAAAGTTCAGTACAATGAAGTGTTTAGGGAACAGGAGAAAGAGCTCTCTATAAATGATGTCTGCATAATACCAATGTAGATGGAGTACAAGTCATAATAAAGAAGCGTATTGGGCTATTTTGCTCAACTTAAGACAAATAGAAGGAATTCTGTAACATACATGATGTCATAGTGCACAGTGCTATCAGTGCACTGTGAGGTTAAATTTGTGATCTGTCAGTTCCCCAGTGTTATTTGTGCCTTTATGAGCCTTTACAAGCTGATATTCCTAAGAATCTTTAAGGATTTAAGCAGAACAAACAAATTCCTTATTCTTTAAGGGTTATCATTTCATATGCCTCCTTAGAAATACAGTGTTTGCACAACTCATTCTCCTTTGGCATGATTTGCTTCCCTTATGTGCTCTTGAACTGCGCAGAACAAACTTAATATATCTTTCCTGCTAGTCACACTGCCTTACTTAACCATCTCAGTGCTCTGATTTTTCCTCCTTTGTTCAAAACTGCAGTTTATCCCTTTTCAGTAACCTTTTTGGAAGTGTGAGTGACAACAAAAAAAGTTTGAAACCTCAGTATTGCACTACTTACTGTATAGTGCCTGACTGGGATTAAGATTCTGTTCCTATTTCTCCTGGAGTCCTTGCTACTGTGAGCAAATTGGGGTTTTTTTCCTCCATGCTCAACTAGGCCTTTGAAAAAGGAGAACAGTGATTTCCATCTTACCTTAGAAGGGTACCTGCTGCTTCAGTTTGTTTCATATTTGTATGTACACTGTCAAATTAAATTAAATGTAAACTCTGATATTAATTGGTCATATATAATGCCAAAGTACAGGTAATAATCTAAGGTTCTCTTACCTAATTTAGGTTAGAATTTGGGGTGAAAAGCATTAGGTTAGTTTAGGGTTTGGCTTTTTTTTTCAAGCAGTGAGATTTCTACCAGTTGCTTGAATACTAATTTTGTATTTTAACAGATGCTACTATTCAAGTTGTGTTGATCATTTTTCTTTTCCTTTATTTTTAAGACACTATAAATCGCAACACTTGGACAATTTCTCCAATCTCATAGGTAAAAGGTATAAAAAGGCTATTTTTACGCAATATACTGATGCCAGCTTCACTAAACGTCTGGAAAATCCTCGTTCCAAGGAAACTGGAATCTTGGGCCCTATTATCAGAGCTCAAATCAATGATAAAGTCAGAGTAAGTAAAACAAATACAGAGATTATTTATACTATAATATGCTTTATATCGAGGTAGAGATACAAAGGAATTAGTTTCATTTTTGTTGTCTTTCAAATAATATAGCTACTGTTCTAAGTATTGGCCCTGTTAAAATGTATGATCACAAGTAGCACTGTTTAGCTTGCATTTTTCAGTGTTCCTTCTATAGTTTCCATGATTGTGCTTTATTTTACAATATAAACATGCTTCAGTCACACTGTAAAATATGTGTTGACACTGGTCCAAAATGGGAAAGAAGCCCTAGACCTGGGTGGACTTCCTAGGGATTTTGTATGTGAGGCTGAACTTCATGAGCCTCTTGTTTCTTATGCTGATATTTTTTTCCAGCTGTTTTAGACAAAGGAAATCAGTTTCTATAATCAAATGTTATTTCATGAGGTTATACCATGAAACTACAAAATATTTGCATTACAAGCTTGTGCTGCCACTTGTCTTTCTGTTGTCATTTAATGATGCATCATGAAGTTCCATAACCTTATCTTCTGTCATTTCCACCATGACTCCGTGGCTCTGAATTTGAGCTTAGCATGTGCCTTTTTTTCTTTTCCCTTTTTCTCTCCTATTTTTTTTTTTTTGTTGTTTGTTTGGTTGGTTTTTGGTTTTTGTTTTTGGGGGTTTTTTTTAATCCTAATTTTGTTAAGAATAGGCAGGAAATTTTGCCTTTTCCGTACATATCCCCTCTGGGTCTTAGAATCTGGGACAAGCTTTGGTTTGAAATTTTTCTTCTCCCATATTGAAGGTTTTTAAGAACTTCAGTCAGTAGCTTCATATTTCCAGAGATAGTGTGTGCCTAGTAGCTAGAAGAACAAGTGTTCTTTTTAGACCTTCCACAGCCCAGCTGTAGGCAGCTGAACTTCACTCAGTGGGGTCTACAAAGTCCAGCAGAATGGTAACAGCTTTTATTCTTTGCGTTTATATATCAAACAGTATTTAAGACACCCTTTTGCCTTTCTGGCACTTTCTGGGCTAAAGCAGGGCAAATTGTACTGTAGTGGTAACTTCATTATGTATTCAGACAAGGATTTGTTGATTCCTAATTTTTCTTTTCATTTACCTATTAATATAGATTGTATTCAAAAATAAGGCCAGTCGACCCTACAGCATTTATTTCCATGGAGTGACACTTGCAAAGAATGCAGAAGGAGCTGATTATCCTCTGGATCCCACAAGTAAAAAATTTGTGAAATATGTTTTTGCATATCACTAACTGTTATGGATGGTTTTGTTGCTTTGAAGGAGGTGCTGTGGCTGGGAATATGCATGACTGGGAGACCTCAATTCTGTTCTCTGCCTCTGCTTACCTGTTGTGTTGCCTTATAGAGAAACCAAGGTATTATCTGCAAAGCAGAGACAAATACCCTCTATTTGTTGGATTAGTTTTCTGTTCTTGTTTGTAATTTTAGAGAGACAAAAGTTCTTGCTGAATTTCAGTTATGTCAAGGTAGCTTTTAATGGCCAAACTACACCAATGTCATTAGAAGGTGCAGCTTGATACTAACATCTGGCTCTGAGCTTGTACCATTACTGTTCTTGTTTTTCCTTAGGCAATGGCACCCAGAGTAGAGGAGTTGAACCAGGGAATACATACATTTATGAGTGGAAAATTGCTAAAACAGATCAACCCACTGCACAGGATGCACAATGTATTACAAGGCTGTATCACAGTGCTGTAAATATTGAGAGAGATATAGCCTCTGGACTGATTGGCCCACTTCTGATTTGTAAAAGTGAAGCACTGACGCAAAAGGGTGTGCAGGTAACTTGTTTGGGCAGATTTTGCTCAAATAATGCTCTTTATTCTACACTGAATTTAGTTTTACTTCCCATAGAGAACTGCTCTGTGGAGAGCAGTTAAACCAATGGGCTCCTGAAGAAACAGTCCTCTCACTGTCCACAGCAGTAAAGGAATTATGTTCTGTATTTCTTAGCAAGTGCTAAGAAAGGTCAACAAAAGGTCAGCTTGACTTTAAAGTCTATTTCTAGATTTGATAATAAATTTTCCTGCTGTTATTATATTTTCATACTCTGAAGATATTCGTATCTTACCTGGCTCCTTTCTGTAACAGAGACAGCTCCACAGCATCTGACAATCTCAGGCACAATGAATCTAGAACAGCCAAAACAGCAATGGAGAGTTCTGGGAGAGGGCTTCCCTTTACCAGTTATTGAAATCTTGCTTGGCAAAGGTTTAAGGATCACTTGAGAGAAAAAAATGTCAGAAGCTTTGTCAGGTCAAACAAGAGGTCTGGTTCTGTTACAGAGAGCCCAGTCATAAACCATCTGTGTATCACCAGTGCTAGAGGCTTGCTCAGCATTCTACTGCAGGTTGGCTGCAGTAGGATTGAAGTCTGGAGCCTCTACTCCCTTCTACATAACCTTTGGATAACACTTACCAGGACTCTGATGAAGCTTATGTTGCTTACGTAGTAAGAAAGAGATTGTAGGATTGAGTTCTTAAAAGGTGTGCCTGCTGATAAAATGTAACTGCTATGTTGATTGTCTTTCAGAAAAAGGCAGATGAGGAGCAGCAGGCAATGTTTGCTGTGTTTGATGAAAATAAGAGCTGGTACCTAGAGGATAACATAAAGGAGTACTGCAGCAACCCAGCCACTGTTAAAAGGGATGATCCCAAGTTCTATAACTCAAACATAATGCACAGTGAGTGGAATACTGAGATGAATAATAGGAACGCTTTTATGAACCTGAGCGCTCAGTGATTGCTTGTTCTCAGAAGTACATGTGATTAGGGAATCCTCCAGAAAGTCAGTGAACTTCTAACTGTGCCAGGTGGCACTGGACAGAAATAAGAAATATCATAGAATTAGAAAGGTTGGAAAAGACCTCCAAGATCAAGTCCAGCCTCTCACCTAATACCAGCATGCCCACTAAAGCATATTGCAGAGTGCCACATTCACTTCTTTTTTGAACACTCCCAGAGATGATGACTCTGCCACTTCCTTTGGGAGCCTGTTACAATGGTTATCCACTCAGTGAAGAAATTTTTCCTAATATTCAACCGGAACTCCCCTGGTGGAGCTTGAGACCATTTCCCCTTGTTTTATTGCTAGCTGGCAGGGGGAAAAGGCCTACCCACACCTCGCCACTAGTAGCTAGGCTAGCTCTGGACCCTGAAGCAAAGACAAGGGTTAACTAAATTTTGATGCAGCACCTTGCTGCCTTAGAGATAATATTTCCAGAGATGGAAATTATCATGGTTTCAGCCCTGTGCCAGTCTCTTTCCAGTGCAAACATGAATCCAGTGCACTGACATCAAAGAATAGGAAGTTTTAAAACAGAAATACTGAAACCACTTTTACTTTGCTTTCCTTTTAGCAATAAATGGCTATGTGTCTGACAGCAGTGAAATCCTTGGATTTTGCCGAGACACTGTGGTTCAGTGGCACTTTTTCAGTGTTGGCACCCATGATGAGATTGTCTCTGTTCGTCTTGCTGGACACTTCTTTCTGTATCAAGGGAAATATGAGGATACATTGAGCCTTTTCCCAATGAGCGGAGAATCGGTCACAGTGGAAATGGACAATGGTGGTAAGTGGTGGAACTGTAGTGTTTGACAGCTCTTCTAAGACATTATTTTATCTCCAGTCTATAAGGACTTATCTAAATAGGAGAGAAAACTCTTTTGATAAACACAGTGCTAGAAAACATTGAATCATTCCCCAGTGCAAGTGATGTGCATGGAGTCTTTCTGGCTATACCAACTTAGCTAACTGTATGCTGTACTGAGGCTCTTTTTGTTGGTCATCTTGTGATTTGGTTTTTTTTCACTTGACAATTAATACTGGGGTTAGTAATGATAATTTTAAGGCAAGATTCTTCTCAGAAACCGGTGTGAACTCCATTGTATGATTTCCAGGTTTGTCACATTCTTGTCTATTCTGAGCAGTCTAAAATGGGCTGAAACTGTCAAATTCTGCTGGTCATTACTGGGCAAAATGGCTACACCTGACCTTAGGCTTGAAGTCATTCAGCAGCAGTAAAGTCCGCCTGCCTGAACCGGGTCACTGGTCTGTGGGATGCATCTCAATATCTAGCTAGAATTAGCACCATGTCTTGAAAGAGGGGGCATCAGAACCCATGTAATGCACATTTAAGGCATTACTTCTAAAAGGACAGATTCTGTGTCATTGAAGTCTGTGCACTTTGAGTGATCATTCTAAAATCCCTCAAGGTTTAAGTATCCTTATCCTATTTAAAATATCTTACTTTTTAAAAAAAATATATTTTATGTATTGCACAGCATCAAGACCTTATAACTTAAAAATGTTTAAGTGGCTTGTATTGCTCAAGACTAGAGAATCATTAGAACTCTATTAGACTTTATGGAAACCTCCCCAGTAATAAAGTTGTATTTTTGCTTGATTTTGGTATGCAATCTATTCTTTCCATCTAGAGCATATTTTCTTTGATAAATTTGCTGTTGTTAGAAATCAGGGAAGCTGTGCAGGTCACTTCAAGCTGATCAATACAGGAAGAATTGTATGTGACCTTTTTAAAAAAAAACCTGTTTCTCAGGGTGTTAGTTCTGTCTATTCTGTCATTTCTACTAGTTCCAAAATCAGGGTGTAACAAGCAAAGAACTTGATTTGATGTTGTTTAGGGAAACAGATTTTATTTTCTTCTCTGAATATTCTAGTTTCCAATAGAGAACTTACCTTGTGGTGAGGTTTTGGAGGAATTATTAAAATCTTTAAATTAATCAGAGATGCCTCAGATTGGCAGCTTAATAGTTTTTGTCAGATGGGAAATTCAAATTGCTTTATTCTTATTTTACTTATTAAAGATCATCCATGATTCATCCAAAAGCTTTTAAAATACTGTGTATGTCAGATGTTTGCCAACATTGCCTCAGAATGCATTTGCTCTGCTCAGAATGTTCTATCTATGTAGCAGTGCATGTACCAGTAAGGACAGGATAAAATTGAAACTGTATCTTGAGAGTCTTACTCTTAGATCCAGATCTAAACATAGGATCCTTTAATTTGTTTCTTTCTTTTTCATATCCATCTCTTTCATGGGTTATTTTTGGATTCAGGTTCTAGTTACGGCTTAATCTATGGAAAAGAGTTCCATCTCCTAGATGTATTTATATGTGCTCTAATTTGTCTATATTTAATAATTATTTTTCATTGCAGTGAGAGCTCATAAATATCCCAGATAAATGTTAGCAGCCTGCTATAGCAGGTGCTATAGAAGCAAAACAAACTATTTGCCTTACATGACAGACAATGTCCAGTCTCATAACACTTTCATTTCAATTGCAGGTACTTGGCTTTTGGCATCCTGGGGCACCCCAGAAATGAGTTACGGCATGAGGCTGAGATTCAGGGATGCAAAATGTGACTATGAGGAAGATGAAACATTGGGTTTTGTGGCTTTAAGTCCCACCAAGACTGAAAGAAAGGCTGTTACCACCTCAGCTGAGGAAGTTGTGCAAGAAAATGAGGAAAACAAGGAGGAATTGGATTATCAGAATTATCTGGCTTCTTTTTACTCCATCCGAGGCTCAAGAAAGGCAGCAGGTGATGAAGAAAAACAGAATCTTACAGCACTGGCCTGGGAGCAGTATGAAGACATTGATGCCATGAGTTCTGAGGTGGCAGCTGGCTCAGGTCTGACAGCTATAAATAGTAGTGGAACAACAAACAACTCTAAGTTCTTAGAAACTCATATCACTCCTCTTCCCCCGGTCAAGGCTGAAACATTCCAGTCAAATCACACATCAATCACAGCAGAAGAGGATTTATTTTTAGCTACCACAAGTGATGGAGAAGCTGACTTGGTATTTGAGAATAGAAGCCAAAGCAAATATGAAATAGCTCACAGTAAGATGTCCGCAGGTGAACACTTGCTGAGCAATGGGGGAGGCCCAGTTAATGTTGCAGAAGAGCTTCCAGCTGGTGGAAAGGACAGTAAACCTTTTTCAGAAGAACATCAAGAGCAAAGCACGGAAAGAGGAAATTATACTACTAACAAGAAAAGGAAAAGGCGAAGCTCGCTGGCCATTAAGTTTTACTCTGTCCAAAAGATGAATGCCCTTCTAAATCATGTCCGAAATAAAAATGTCTCCTTTTCTGACAAGACTGATGCACCTCATTTTGTGCATCATACAGAGAACACATCCAATGAAGCCATGGTGGAAACTGGCCAACTGCCAAATGAATATGATGATGATCTGAAAGCGGAAGGAAAGAAGATGGAAAATGCCATGCACACAGTTAACTTGACACTGGATTTGGACCTCATAGTAGGAAAAGGGTCTAATGCATCCAGCCTTTCTCAACCCAGGATATCCAAAGATAAACCAGCCAACGTATTTTCTTTAGAATATACGTTAGACAATACGAGCCCTAATTCCAGCCCTGCTGTAGTGAAGAACTTACTAGAAGCATCATTGCCCGGGGTTGAGAAATATTCATCTAAAATGACTAGTGAGGAATGGAATTTGGTGTCTGCAAAGATGAATCCAGGATTAGAGGCAAGCTTGGATAAATCTGCTGGTGGTAAGTTAAATCATCATGGCAGAAACGGTACAGCATCCATAAATAAGGAAGATATGAAGAAGGATCAAGGGTTCTCACATCTAATGGGGGAAAACCAGAAAGGGAGCCACATTCACCCGACTCAGAAAGGAAAGGAGGGAAACAACAATACCTTGACTTCATCTGGAACCTTCATCAAGATCCGAAGGAGAAAGAAGGAAGATGCAAAAATTACCTACTTGCTGAGCCCAAGGAGTAGAAACCCCAAAAAGCCCAGCAATCCCGTGGCAGGGTTTGGCCGTGCGCTTCCGGGTGGGACCAACTACACAACAGTGCCGTGTTGCACAGCTGCCACCAAGGCAGCCAGTGAGGTCAGCCAGAGTGTGGGTGTGAGCAGAGCCGGGCACAGAGAGTCGCTGGGTGATGCCCTCACCCCGCGGCAGTTCAGGCCATCCATCACAATCGGGCTTCCCCGAGCAGACGGACATTACGAATATGTGATAGGAGAATCCTACAGCGATGAGAGCTCGGGTGGGGAGTACGAGTACCATTATGTGAGCTTTGATGACCCCTACATGACAGATCCCAAGGTGAACATCAGCAGGCAGCGTAACCCTGATGACATTGCTGAGCACTACCTGCGCAGCAGAGGCAATAAGAGGAGATATTATATCGCAGCTGAAGAGGTCTGCTGGAACTATGCAGGATATAAGAAAAGGTTTGCCTAAATCCTTTACTTTCACTTGGCACACCATTCTGAAATCTCCTTGCAGAATGTTGATTCGCATGCTGATAAACTTAAAAGCATCTGTAATGTGCCATCTGATTTCTGACATTTCAATGGCAGAAACTATAAGAATTTTCCACGGGAGACTCACACCCCTTAGAAATGTCAGAGTGAGATTACTATAATCAAGCACAACACAGCTAAGAACTCTTTTTTTTTTTTAACCCCCTTTTGTAGACTCACTAGTAACAGTCTTTAATATATCAGTTATAAAACTCACTGTGAGAGGTCAAGAGGGAATCTTGCAGCTTATTTTTTTGTACTTGAATGTTTTACTTTGTGCTTCAGTTCTTGGTACATGTACACAGGACAGAGACCTCCTTGTGCAAAGTATTTCCAGGAGTTTAATGGACTAACTGATGGAATCTAGAATGGGATGTGCTTATAGGCAAATTAAATCAGTTTCTAGCACTAGCAGGAAATGGTTCTGGTGTCTCAGTTCTTTGTTGGAAAATGGGATAACAGCTCTTTCCAACTTCACAAGGCTGAAGTCTTAAAAAATATATGAAAGCTGTAAGGTGCTTAACCACACTGGTGACTACCTTATATTAAGTGTAAAAACAAAGCTGCATAAAGTATTATTGTTGCTCCTGCTGTTTAGAGAAATCAGAAGGTGACTGGATCACAAATCCTAATGCTGAGGGATTTTCTTACATTTTGACAGGCAAGACTGGTTACTGTGCTACAGCAAAGAATATGTGAGAATATACTGAGAGAAACACTATACTAAAAATTCACTCTCTTAATTGATACAGGTTAGGATCAGTGCTCACCCAAAAAGGCATAGAATTCCTTGTCACTTTTCATCAAAAGCTGAACCAAAACTTGCCCAACTTTGGATTTTTATCAAAAGCAGCCAAAACAGGAGCAAGAATATTTTCATTATGCAAAATGAATCTCCAAACATAGATTCTTTCTCAATCTGAATTTCCATTTCATTTGCTGGAAATAAAAATAAAACTTTTTCAGTATTCTCCAGGTTTACTCCTGCCTCATCTCAGTCCATATAAATGGCACTTGCAAAAATAGCAGAAACAAGACAGTTTCTTTGGGCACTTGAAAAATCAATGTTTTTTTATACTTTGACCTCTATATAGGTCCCTCCAGAAGTGTTTGTCCTCAGCTGGTGTGAGCTGAATAGTTCCAGTGAATTTAAGAGAGCCCATGGAATATCCTCTCAGTGTGTTGAAGAGCTAAACCCCAGCCTTTCTCCAATGTAACTTATGTTAAATTTCTGGGTTTTGCAGAATTGATAATAAAGCAAGATTTGTAGATAATTATAATAGCATTTCAGCACTTCTGTTTAAGATCTGAACAACAGTTTGAAGCTGTAAAAGCTTATTTTACCATACCAGCTCTGTGATGCAAAATGCAGGTATTATCAGATTAAAATATCTGAGACAGTACTGTGTAAGTGATAGGCTCACTACACTCAGCCAAGCTCCAATTCAGATTATTAAAGATAAGAAAAAAAAGGAAAATAGAGCTCAGATGGGTTTTGAGAGACTTGTTGGAGGTTTTCAGGGATAGTTTACCAAATGGTTGAGGGATCTCTTAACCAACTGTAGAACTTGAATTGCTTAAACATTGCAAGCCATGATATTCAGAATCATCTGAAGCTCATTTTGTAGATTCACAGAAGGTTGGAAAACACCTTTAAGACCACTGAGTCCAACCTTTAATCCATTGCCAGGTTGCCATTAACAGCACTGCCAGGTTCACCACTACACCATGTCCCTCAGAACCACATCCACATATCTTCTAAACACTTCCAGGGACCAAGACTCAACCACTTCCCTAGGCAATCCTTTTGGTAAAGAAATTTTTGCTAATATCCAATTTAAACCTTCCCTGACACAGTTTGAAGCCATTTGAGGGATTATTCTTTATATTCACAGAATTCTAAAATGTTTCTGCTGTATGAGTTCCCAGGTTTCATCAAAGCTAGTATTTCTGATTCCCTCAGAATCAAAGGGATTTTAATTGGGGTTTTCCTTTCAGTGCAATGAGGAATGACAAAACCTGTATAGATGGCAGCAGACGTAAGGTGATTTTCCAGAGCTATACAGACAGTACCTTTTCGACTCTTCAGGATGAAGATGAATATACAGAACATCTTGGCATCCTGGGACCAGTTATTCGGGCTGAAGTGGACGATGTTATCCTAGTAGGTCAATGTTTTGATTGTGTGTGCAGGATAAGATTCTTACAGTGATCTTGGAATATGACAGAATGGATCTAAAAATACCACAAATTTTTAAAAGATGATGGAGGGGAAACAGTTTTCAAAGCTAGAAATTGCACTGTGAACTTGTAAGCACTGTGATGTGTTTCTTTGAAACACATCTTTTTTCACTCCTGTCCACAGCAAATTAAATCCTGTTTTTCTTTGTTTCCCAACATTAAATACTGGCTTATTGGTCTACTGTAAAATAAGATTTAGGTTTAGTGTTAATGAAAAATGAGTTGTCTAAACTTAAAAATTAGTACATATGTGTTCAAGATTAATATATACTTTTTGGGAAAATATATCATTTCCTCTAAAAAGTTTTGCTATGTAAATGTGCAGGATTTTGTTAGAACTGTCAACAAGGATGAAGAGGAACCATATCCCTGGATACACTGTGGTATATTTGCATTAGGAAGCACACTGCTTCCTAATTTTCCTTCTCTCATCCTTCTTCATCCAGTCTTCCAACGCACAGAGATGGACTTAGATAGGGAGGATAGATCTCGGTGCTTTCTGCTTATTTCAGTAGGAGTGGTGTGCAACCGGAATTCACCAAGCCATGTTTAAATCATGAGTAAGAGGAGAAAAAGCTGTTCTAGCTTGGGAGTGATATTCTCTAATGAGAGGTAAATATGTAATCCCACTGTCCTGGTGTTTCTCTGGGAGAAGTGGGAAGCACTGATTTCAGCAAGAATAATACAGAGGTCTAGAGTTACTGGATTGCAACAACCGCAACAAAGCATAAGAGGTAGAAACTCCCCATTTCCCTGCTGGCAGTAACTAAGCAGCTCCAGGTACAAGGGGCAGCAGTCAATGTCCTGGGAGCCTTGATTGGTGGAAGACAGGGAGTTAGACTCGTGATTTTTCAGAAAACTACCTGTATAAAAGGTGGAGACTCTGCATGGAGATGCATGGAGATCAAAAGCTCTCTCTGCTGGCTTTTCCATGTACAATGTAGCCTGCAATCTTTATGCAAAAGATGGTTTGACCTGGTTTGAGGTCATGGGAATGTAATGTGGGGGGACTTTGGTTTAGGCCTGAGTTTGCTGAACAGAATCTATTTTTGGTTTTTTAGGTTCATTTTAAGAATCTGGCATCCAGACCATATTCCCTTCATGCCCATGGAGTCCTCTATGAAAAGTCCTCTGAGGGAAGTGTTTATGATGATGAATCTACTGCTTGGTTTAAGGAAGATGAAGTTCAGCCAAATAACAGCTACATATATGTATGGTACGCAAACCGGCGATCAGGCCCTGTGCAGTCAGGAGCAGCTTGTCGGTCCTGGGTCTACTACTCTGATTTAAACCTGGTAAGGGAATGGAAATAGAAGGGGTGGTGTTGCTGGGGTTGATCACAGAATCATAGAAACACTTGTGTTGGGAGGCATCACCAGAGATCATCCAGTCCACCACTGCAGCTCAAGCAGAGTTGGCTGGAGTAGTTTGTCCAGAGCCAATGTTCAGCTGGGTTTTGAATATCTCCGAATGATGCATGGCTGTAGAAGTGCAAGCTGCAGAACATGTTTTTTGATAACGGTCCTTTCTTTTGGGCTCGGATGTTCCCACCTGACATTTAATGTCTTGCACTCAGTTAAAGCAGGACATAAAGTATGGAAGAACTTGAAGTGGGCAGCTCTGGTAAGACTGAGCAGGGAAGAATAAAGATAGAAGGGAGCAGTAATTCTGGGACCTGCTTTAGATTTTTAGGGGCTGATGCATTCCTGCAGAATGCTATGGGGTTTTTTTTACATCTTTTGGGAAATCCACTTTTACGTCTAATATGAGTTTATTACCTTCTAGGAGAAAGACATTCAGTCTGGTTTGATTGGGCCAATACTGATCTGTGAAAAAGGAGCCTTCAGCAAATCAAACAGCAGCAGGACATATGCACGAGACTTTTTCTTGCTTTTTATGGTCTTCGATGAAGAGAAAAGCTGGTACTTTGACAAACATTCTGGAAAGCCTTGTAATGAGAAGACACAAGAAATGCAGCAATGCCACAAATTCTATGGTACCTATTTCATTTTGCCATATATGCAGTTTACTATGGTAGAGGGAAAGATGTCAGGGGAAGTATCTCAGCTCACAGTCCTTTTCAAAATGCATAAATCCCCCACATTAGTTATGTGAATTTTTTTTGTTATCCATTGTACTCATAGTAGTCATGGTTTTACATGTAAAAATTATCAGTGATGGGAAATCTGCTATTAAAATGAAGAAAGAACATATTAGACTGAAACTTTCAAAAGAAAACTTCTCTCTTGTATTTGCATATATATTCCCCCCTATTAAAAGAAAAAAAGAAACAAAGAAGTCTTCTTTGCAATAAGAAACTAGTACCCTGACAGCTTCTTGCAAGAAATTTTAAAATATTTTAATAATTTGACAATCAGGTAGTTCTGTTGAGGAATTTGAAGCAGCTGTATAACAGCCCTTCATACACCTCTCTGTGGATATAGAGGTATTTCAGTTGTGCCTGTGGAAATGGGAGCTTTAGAAAGAGTTTTGGATAGCTGTCCTTTCTTTTGGGCCTGATATTCCCATCTTACATTTAAATATTTTTGTTCTCCTGGCTGCCATGTGTTGCTACCAAGCTGTGCTCAAATCTTCTGGTGAGGTCCCTGGATTTTCTGAATTGATTTACATAGACCATAAAGTGTGTTGCACTTTAAATTGGAATAAACTATGTTTTCCCCAAGTGCATTCCTTCATTAAATATGTTGCTAATTTCAATAATTACTTTCTAGCGCTTTGAGACTGGTTTTGTGAGCAGTTTTCCTGACTAACAATCTTTTTTTTTTCAGCCATTAATGGGATTACCTACAATTTGCAAGGCTTGAGGATGTATGAAGGTGAAACAGTCCGATGGCACTTGCTGAATATGGGTGGCCCAAAAGACATTCATGTTGTTCATTTTCATGGACAGACTTTCATAGAACAAGGAGAGCCAGAGCATCAGCTTGGTACATACACTCTCCTCCCAGGTAAGCATCAGAGCAGAGTAAGTTCAAAGGGGTGACCTCTGAAGTCTGTCATTATCATACTGGTTTGAAGGTCTCCATATGGTGAGAGTTTGGGGGTTTTAATGTCCAGGTAAGTGATACAGAACAGAAAGAAGAAATGTGAGCCCTAGGAGAATTCTTACTCTCTCTCCAGGGAGAAATAGGCTGTAAGTTTTCATTAGACTGCAGGATGAAGTCCTTTGCCCCATCAGTGTCAGCAGTACCAGTGTGCAATAACAGCACTTATGAAGCCAGTGTTTCCAGCTACAAGAATTCAAGGGGAAAAAAAAAAGACAACAAGGAGATCAAAATAATGGGACTGGCTTGGAATACTAGGAGTTTTAGTGAACATTAGGGGTAGTTTATTCAATATTTTATTTCCTTATTTTTAAAGTAGTGCTTTTAATTGGGAAATCTACATATTTTTGTTTAAATGAGAACCAGAATTAGCTGGAATTACCTGAAGAATTGTCTGCAGCAACTAGGAATATAAGAAAAGCAATGAGAACATGTCCTGTGCTTTCTAAAAAGGTCATCAAGCAACTGAAACCATACCTACTTCCTGCTCAATCCTTGGCACTCATATTGCATGAAGAAAGTGAGGGGAGGGCCCATACTTCTAATATTCCCTCTTCTACTATTGGCTTCTTTACATCCTTTTCATTACTGGAACAACACACTGGCACAGCAGGAGTAAGAATCATAACCAGCATCACAGACTTAACATCCATGCATTGTGATAAACACTATTCACTGCACTGTTCAGCACTGTAGTTAACGTGCAGGTATCTGTTATGTTCAGGCAACCAAGGTTTTGTACTTTGCACCATCAGCAAAGGTTGGGTTTTGATCTGGCTACTTGATTCCAATCTCAGTCCCCAGCTAGAACTAGCTTGCTAAGAAAAAAAAATCACTGAGATGGTGGAAGTTACTGCTCTCATTGCAATGTGTATTTAAATTTTCTGGATTAGGTCATAGGAAGGTCTTTGGTTTAAAATTCAGCCTCACTGACATCAGCCTTGTAATGCAAATGTTTCTGATACATTTCATTTCCTTTTTTCAAGGCTCATTTAGAACAATTGAAATGAAACCACAGAGACCTGGCTGGTGGCTTTTAGACACTGAAGTGGGGGAATACCAGCAAGCAGGAATGCAGACGTCCTATTTGGTTATAGAGAAAGGTATGAACTACAGTGGTTTTTGGCTGGGAAAGTCAAGCTATGAAGTCTTCTCTACTCTTTCAGGATCACTAAAAATAAATTTGGGAGATTGTTCTCCAAAAAATGT
This sequence comes from Agelaius tricolor, assembly GCF_023055355.1. NCBI lineage: Eukaryota > Metazoa > Chordata > Aves > Passeriformes > Icteridae > Agelaius > Agelaius tricolor. Next base: position 27,541,844 of record NW_027269269.1, read on the forward strand.
AGGAAATTATCCACATTCAAGGACATGGTGGAGTGGTTACTGTAAATTTGTTATAGAAGAAAAATTTTTAGCTTCCAGCAATGCTAGCTTTTAATTATTTAGCACACTACCTTAATTCCTCTAGCACGCTAGCCTTGAATTTGAGGTTTCCCTATAGTGACCAGTGGATTAATCTGTTGAGAGAAATTGCAGAGATTAATTTAGACTTCTCTGGGAAAAGAGTGATGTTATAGAATTACTAGATAATAATAACAATTATTATAATTAATAGTGAACTAAAATTACACTATTGTCCTGAGTGATGTTGTCTTACATTTCACCAGAATATGTATTGGAATAGTCCTCATTTTCTTTAACAACAAACTTACTGTGCTCCCTTCAGAGTGCAGGATTCCAATGGGCCTGGCAAGTGGGGTTATACTCGATTCGCAGATTGATGCTTCTCATCACATAGGTGAGTTTATCCCGGAAAAGGTCCCTGAACACCCCCAGCAAAGTGTTGCAGTTCCGTCTTCTTTTGGCTTCTCTGATGGTCTTTCAAGATCAGTTCAGCAGCAATCAGCTCTCAGGCTAAAAGTCTCTCCAGTGCTGCAAGCAGAGACAGGGAGTTCTGTTAGGTAACCATCATTATTTTATTTGAAGTATCACAGGTTTGCTATCAGTGTCACAAGATTGAAAGTCAGGGAGTGCTCTGTCTGTGACCTGCTGGGTGATCAGGAACAAACCCAGCATTCTTTTTGTTCCTTGGATTCCCTGCTTGAAAATAACACCAAGCGTTCAAAAAGCTTTTGAGATTAGAATGTGGTATGAGATACAAAAACACAAAATATATCTGTTATGAAAGACTTGGGAACCCTGGCATCCAGAGCAATTAGAGTCCTTAATTTGTCAAGTTTATCTGTGGTACAAAAGTGGGATCATTACTTAGAGACTTTTCTTAGCATTTTACACGGACAGTGTCAAATCAAGGCGTACAGGTTACGCACACATGCATCCTTTCCCTTGAAATAAAAAATAAGTTACTTATTTTGTAAAACCCAATTTTTTGTGGATTTTCTTTCTTTGTTTCCTCATAGAGTGTTATGAAGGCTTGAAAGCTGTTTTGTAATATATATTCTATACCAATTTTTAACTTGAAAACCTTGTTATGCAGAGGGGAGCTGTCTCCCATGAATGTAGAGCACATTTTGTATCTGATCCTGCTGGGGGCCAAAACTTATTTAGCAAACTCTAGACCCTGGTTCCAAGTTAACAAACAGTATATTACATAAAAGGTTATTATTTTAGTCATTTTGCCAGCTTTAAAGCTTTGCAGGGTACAGATGCTGACCATGTCCAAATTAGCCTAGATTATGGTTTTAGATCTCTTGTTTGTATTTTTTTCTCTTTTTTTTCTTATCCTTTGGGTAGGGGTGGGAAATGGCGCACTCAAAGCTAATAACAGCCTCAGTTTGTTTTTTCAATGCCTCTTAAAATTCTTGCTTTATTCATATTTTCCATCTAGACTATTGGGAACCTAAGTTAGCCCGATTAAATAATTATGGAACATACAATGCTTGGAGTACTACAGTGGAGGAAGAACTGCCTTGGATCCAGGTAAAGTTCATCATCACTGAGTTATGATTTTCCTACAGCTTATTTTAGAGGGTCAAGCTGCTCTTGTCACTGAGAAGGCTGTTGGAGAAGACTGAAAGAAGTGGCAAGATTGTTGATGCCATTAAATGTTTTTCTTCCCTGGGGTAACTCAGTCTCTGCTGCTGTTGAGGCTCATTGACTGGACAGTTACCCTCACAATTTAGATTGTAACCATTTTGTAGGTAAATGGAGTAATTCTTTCTACTACTTTATTTTTCCTTTGTCTGTCTAATAGTACGTATTTGTATGTTTGTGTTTAAGTGATCATTTAATGTGTAATATCCTCAAGCCTTCGTTCAGATAGTTTTTTGCTTAGTTTGTATGCTGCTGTCCCACTTGACAGAGCTCAGTTGTCTTCACTTAGGGAAACTAAGCTTATAATTATGACGTCAAGCTCTATATCATTCAGTCACCTCACTTCTGTGTTTTTTCTGCCATCCCAGTGACTTTTGCACTACACAGCCAGTTTGCACCCAAATTTGGGGAGAATAGCTGATTTCTTTAAATCTCATTAAAATTGGTTGGAAGACAAGAGAGACTCAAGTTCAGCAGGTGGCTGTTGTGTTTGACTAGCCAACATTTGACATACTGGCAAGTTAGTGAAAGTGGAGTAGGGGGAGAAGGTTGGGAGATCTGATGTAAAACTGGAAATATCATTGGGAAGAGAAAGAATTTAACGGGGCTGTGGTGGTGGGAAGCTGAAGTTACTGCAGGGAAGCATGCAGAGGTGTGGAGGGCATGTCCCAGAGAATGAGTTTCACTGCTGACAGGCACACCTTCCAGATTTGTTTTTATGTGTTAAGTGCTTAGAGATATGGTATCAGCAGGAATGGTGGCTTTTCAGCACTTCAGAATGTCATATGCCTTTCTGCAACCTAGGTATCCAAAATTAGAGGTAGCTTCTAAAAGTGTGAGCCTTTAATGTCTCTGTGCTCCTTGACCTATCTGTAAAATGGGGCAGGGGGGCAGAATTGTGCCTACCACAGACACACAGATATTTTTGAGGTGCCTTTGTGGTGCAGTGCTGAACCCTGTAAAATGGCCTCTGAAATTAAATGCGTACGCAAAAACACAAATGAAATGAGAGAGCATTCATTTGATATATCTCTGATAGATACTCTGGTATCTATTATTCCTTTAGAGAAGGTTAGTGTTGTGCATATTAAAATGCCGAAGAATTATATGGCTTTTGCTATATATTATAGACTTTATAAACACACTTTGCTGTTCCTAGGTGGACTTTCGAAGACAAGTTTTGCTCACTGGGATACAGACACAGGGAGCCAAGCAGTTTTTTAAGTCCTTATACATCCAGAAGTATTTTCTTGTTTACAGCAAAGACAAACGGACATGGAACACCTTCAAAGGAGACAGCTCGCCAACAGGAAAGGTCTGTCTGTGCCATGGGGCTTGCAACAACCTAGGCAGCATCACTGAGGGATACAGTGAGTCTTATTTAATGTTAAGAAAGAGTGGAAAAAATTATGGTCTTTGGAGCCTTAATAGGTACACCTGGAAGCCCCAAAGGGCATTTACCAAACTAATGAAATTCAGACTAGAAGACAAATAGTAAAGTGAAACACCACCTGGACTGGGGTTTGGATTGGCCTTGTGACCTTGACTGTGTGGAGTCTGGTTTTCTCACAGGCCTCTCTCCCTACTATTATTTCCTAAGCCCATGGCAGCTTTTTTGAAGAAAGTAGGAAGCTGAACTAAAAATCAGGCCTTTACCTCATTTGGGATTAGATTCTGCTTCTCATCCCTTCCTTTGAGCTGTCCCAGCAGCTGAATGTTGAACTGATTTGCCTGCAGAAGGCCTGTGTGGTGAGTGTGGTTGTATGCTGAAAGAGGTTCATCTTAGACCCACCTGCTCCAGCCCTACCTATTACAGCTCCCTTTAATTTACACTGAGGTTTCTGTGATAAAACTCCCAGATTGAAAGCCTGTTGTCTTTTACCTCTTTGCTCATGCATTTTTATAGACTTACATAAAAAAAAAGGTTGCTTATTTAAACTGAGGCCTTCAGATACTTCCAAATATGCTAAGATGGGCCCATGAGATATTTCAAGTGGCCCTGCAACATAGGGTGTGCTATCACTGTGGATGGGGCTAAGGGCATAAAAAAGATTACATTCGTAACAGAGCAGGCTTTCAGCCTCCAAATTTGTGTTTGCATTAAATTAAGTATGTGTGATTTTTTTTTCTTTTAAACAGATTTTTGACGGTAATTCCAATGCCTATGACATAAAAGAGAACATCATTGATCCCCCTATTATTGCTAGGTACATCAGACTCTACCCCACTGAGGTCTACAACAGGCCTACTCTTCGTATGGAGCTTCTGGGCTGTGAAGTAGATGGTAAGAATTGGTCAACTGCTTCCATTCTGGCAAATGTTTTACCTAATACTTAAAATGAAGCTTAAACTGTGGGTCTTCTCCATTCCAACATTGTTGCTTTTGCTGTGGCCACTTGAGTGTACTGGAGATGACACAGTGCTCCTCTCAACAGGCTGCTCTTTGCCACTTGGAATGGAAAGTGGAGAGATCAAGAATACCCAGATAACAGCCTCATCTACAAAGACATCCTGGTTTAACACATGGGATGCTTCACTTGCTCGTCTCAATCAGAATGGAAAGATGAATGCCTGGCGAGCCAAGGTAACAAGAGAACAACAGTGAAGGCAAGGGCAGCTGGTTAATAAATTGGTGCTGCCTGTGTGGTCATGGTGCTTCCTCCATGCTCTGTCCAGTGCTGAGTGTGATTGGTCACTTCACAACCATCCTTTGGGAAGAGCACCACTCAACTCTTCAGCAGAAATTTGTTGAGCCTCTGGCAACAACAGTGAAATACTTTGAGAGATGGATGCTCTCCTCTGGGCCACAGTCTGCAGTCTGTGCGAATAACCTATTTAATTTCAGGAGATTAGTGCAATTTGAATATTTGTCTCAAAGGGGTTTAAGAAACCCATTCTGGGTTGGCTTATAGGCAGTGCAGCCTAGTGGATCTGGGGGTGAGTGACCTTCAGCAAGTCATGTGAGCTTCTGTGTCTTTGAAATGGAGCTGCATTTCTTCACAAAGCACCTTGAGATTTGATCAAAGCTGCTCTTTTGTATAAGCATTTGGTATTAGTATTAAGTGTTAGGTTTTAACACTGGAGGTAAATCTGTTATATTTCATTGTGTATTGGAAATTAAAGCACAAATCTTCAGACTCCAAACATACTACCTGTAGTAATGAAGTTAATTATATAGATCACTAAGAATGCTTGTGACTTGCCTCAGCTTTATTCTTCTGGACTTCTGTGATACAGTTTTGATGCATTTTGATACAGTTTTAACTATCTGTAAACATGATTTTCACTTAAGCAAATACAGACATTTACATATTTGCTAATTCACAAACTTTCATCTCAATTGTAGTTTAACGACAACCAACAGTGGCTGCAAATTGATCTCCTCACAGTTAAGAAGATCACTGCTATTGCTACGCAGGGGGTCACATCCATGTCAGCTGAAAACTTTGTGAAAACCTATGTTCTTCTATACAGCAATGAAGGCTTCGAGTGGAAGTCCTACACAGAGGGTTCAAGCTCAATGCCAAAGGTATCACTGTCAGCCCAGGCAATTGAATTGTTTTGTTGCTTTGAATTGAATTGAATTGTTTGGTTTTAGGTGCTGGACACAGTCAAGGCTCAAAGGCAGAATGCCCAGCCAAATTGATATTCTCACTGGACTGTAAAGTGCTAGGGAGCTGGGGTTACTACAGATAATGTCACAGTATCCATCTGATTTTAGTGATCATGATTAATTGTAATAAAAGGAATGAACACTGTATCTGCAGAGAATGCAGCCAATATTGTGATAAAAGAAGCTGACACTGTTTGTAAAGGAGAACATTTAGTTTGAATGCACAAGGACATTTAATTTGAGTGAATAATGGATTCCCCGGGGCCTCTTGTATTTTTTTTTTTTATTTCTGCCCTGATTTTTTAAGTGAAATTAACGTTAATAAGCAGTATCGCTATAGCAGAGCTGGGGAACTTGAGGTACCCACAGAGCAGACACAGTACTTTGTATTTTTTCCTGTATTACCTTACACCAACCTAATCCACAAAGGCAATTAGCAGTGGTGCAATAAGGGGAGTTTGGGGGTTTGGTCAACTAAAAATTAGAATGGCAAATTTTCTGGTGTGGATGGAAACAGAGGCTGTTGAATCCATTCAGACTCAGCTATTGCTGGCCTGAACTACTTTTAACCCAGCACATTAGGAAGAGACTTGTTGTGGTCTTGTTTAAAACCAGAAATGAGCCAATCCATCCCCCCTGGGTCTGACTAATACAATGGCTGGGAACTGTTGTAAAGAGAAAATCCAGGTTTTTTTTTCAAATGCCACCTTTTTACTAATTGTATTTGTGTATTTGCAGGTTTTCCTGGGTAATGCAAACAGCAATGAGCACGTCAAGAATTATTTTAACCCACCCATCCTGTCCAGGTTCATCCGCATTGTTCCAAAAACATGGTACCGTGGGATTGCCCTTCGGGTAGAACTCTATGGCTGTGATTTTGGTGGAGGTCTGGCTGCAAAAAGGACTGATGAGTCTGGGAGCTCTTAACCTGCCAGCAGCCATCATGCAGAACAACCTGTTTGTCTAGAAACCCTTAAAACAGTCACACTTAGTAGTTTGGATATGTGCTTTGTCAAAGGAACATAATGTTTTACCAGCAGGATTGAGAGATTTCTCTGGCAGGTGTTTCATTCCTACAAATATACACTTTAGAAAACAGCTTATTTTCTCTGGGAAAATCTCTTTTCAGCTTCTTTTCTCTGGAAGAAATAGTAGTCCCTTCTGATTAGTATTATCACTTCTTCATTATAACCAGTACTCTGTCTTACTTTTTACTTAATTTTAAGTCCTAAACCCCTAGGAATGGAGACTTTGGCCTTGGTCCTGAGCCCTGGCTATCTCCATTTTGAAATGCTTTTGCAGCACAGATGAGGAATAGAAAGCTATAGCAGGTGGATGTTCTCCATACATAAGGTTGAGAGGGAAAACCAGTGCTGATCTGGAGATGTGGTGCTGCATTCCAGCAGTATCTTGGTGAGAAATAATTGTAGGGGTGGCCTCTCCTCCACATGTCTTTTGCCTACACTGTGGCAAAGACAGGACATGTCTCAGCATTAAGGTATGTCCAGCCCCTTCTCAGAGAATGTGTGCTGGCATTGTTGGTTTGGTTCTTGCATACCCAGCACACCTGATTGGTGTGGATTTCACAGAATTCATCTTCAGTGCCCTGGAAAAAGAAAAGGGGGTCAGCAGTGCCTTTCCATCCCAGAAACAAGAAGGGAAGTGATTTAACCTGACAGGTGATGGAACAGCAATGGGAGAACCAAAACGAGAATTCAGAACTCCTGATGCTCAGTCCCATATACACTTTTAGACTGTTGGGACAGAGAGCTCCCTTGATGAGGAAAGCTTTGAGAACTGCAGCTGTTCAGTGGCAGTACAGCCTGGGGGTGGCAGAGGAGGATTAGATGAAACTAGGTAACAGAAACAGCTTCATCTTCTCTTACAATTTAACAGCATTTTCACTAATGGAAACACTCGTGTGCATAGATTTTACATGGTTATTTCCCAGGATGACTACATCTGAAAATAGATACACAGTTCATAAACTCATTATTCCAGCAGAATTTTAACTAAGCTGTCAGTAGTGTTCTGGACTTCTGTCCTGTAAATTGTTTATTTGCAGCACTTCACTTATCACATTAGGTACCATTCAGCAGGCTGGATTTTTAAAGTAATTTGTCTTTGAACCTTGAATGGTGTTAGCCAGTTTTATTTCAGTAGTTTTTCAATTTTTCTCATACAGAGCATGCATTTTAAAGAGAAGGTATAGAACAGGAATGAAAAACGTGTAAAAAACTAAACAAATATTTTCTTCTTTTTTTTTTTTTCTTTTTTTACTATGTCACAAACTGTTGTAATTTTCCACTGGAAAATAAAGCTAATATTGTTGCATGAAAGGATCAAAATTTTGTTTTGTATATTTGCCTCTAAAGTAGTAGTTCTAGTAATAGTGAAGGTATGCAACAGGAAAGTAAAATTTTCTGTGCCAATTAGAATTAATTTTAAATGGTGAAACAGTGTAATTCCTCCATCTTCAAAGGTTGGTTTCTTAGTATTTTGTAATTGTGCTTAGTTTATTTTTGTTTGACACCACCATGAAATTCTAACACAAGCCATATTCACTAAAAAAGAAAGACATGTAAACTTTGGAATGAGGTTTTACCTTGGAAAACAGTCAATAAATGCTTGCTAACTTCAGCAGAACCAAGTTTTTATGTGATAACTGTGAAATTATTTTTTTAGAAGGCAATGATCTTTAATGTTCAAAATAAGTAATTAGTTCTTTATATATACATATATATATATATATATAAATATACACACACACACACATCTAATTCTGTGTAAAGTTACATAACTGCAAAACTGATTGGAGGTGCATGACTCAGTCCATCTGCATCAATTTTACAAATTGAAGATTCCGCTTCTGCTTACTAATGAATAGTACTTTTGTTAGCTGGGGTCAGATGTCCTGCTTGCATTTCCTCCCCAGCCTCTTGTCCTTGCCCAGCCTGAGCAGAGAGGTAAAAAGCAAAGGCCTTGACACCGTGCAGACACAGTTCAGTGCTACCTAAAACACCCCTGTGTTGTGAACACTGCCCTAGTCACAAATATAAGCCACAACACCCTTTGGGCAACTATGATGGAAATTAACCCCATTCCAGTGGTGTTCCAGCCTGCCCAGTAGAGCAGGGATGTCTGGGCCCTGTGCCACCTCAGACATGAGACCATTGCTGATAACAAAATGTTCCCTTGCACATCTGCGTAAGATAAGAGCTACAATAAATAGCAAAGGTCCAAACTAGTCACTAATGTGCCAGACTCTTATATACAGTAAGGCAAAAAGTATAAACCACTGCCAATAACAGCTAGAAATTCTACTTAGCACACTCTGATCAGGAGTGTTATCTCAAAGTCCTCTTGTCTCACATGGGACACCAAAAAGGACTGCAGTAGATTGGCCTCAGCTGGCAGCTAAGTCCTCATTCAGTCACTTGATGGCTTTCCCCTGGCAGGCTGGGGGAGAGGATTGGAAGAGCAAAAGAGAGGAAACTTGCAGGTTGATATTAAGGCAGTTTGATAAGCAAATCAAAGCTGCAGATGCAAGTAAGGCACAATAAGGAATTCATTCGCCACTTCTCATCAACAGGCACGTTTCCAGCTGCTTCTAGGCAAGCAGGGCCTTGACACACCTGACAGTTGCTTGGGAAGACAAAGACCATAACTCTGAACATTCCTCCTTCATCCTTCTCCTTTCCCCCTGCATTTCCTGCTGAGCACAATGTCACACAGTCTGGCATATTACATCCCCTGGTCACCTGTGTCCTCTCCCAGCCTCTTGTGCAGCCCCAGCCTCCTCACCGGTGGGGCAGGCTGGGGAAAAGAAAAGGCCTTGGTGCTGAGCAAACACTGCCAGTACCAGCTAAAACAACGTGTGTTATCAGTGCTTGTTTAGTCAAAAAACCAAAGCACAGCACTATACAGGCTGCTGTGAAGAAAATTAACTCTATCCTAGCTGAACCACATACACAAAGTATTTTAATTTTATTAAGCAGCCATCTTAGATTGAATTTGCCAAGGCTTTTGAAAATCTATAGTTAAACCAGTCAGTTCTGCAGAGCCTTTTACACACTGTGGAATGAAATTCTGTGTATGTTGAGATTATTTGCAAAATACCCAAGGAGAGCAAGAATTCCTGCAGTTTTCTCAGAGACTAAAGATGCACGTGACAGCATGAAGGTTAACAAACATAAATTCTTTAGGACTGAGGGAGAAATGCGGTGCCAAAGTTCAGAGCAATACAGGAAATAATTTCTTCACAAATCTGGATGGATGCCTTCACACTGGCCTTTGATCCAAAGGTCCAAAGTCAACTGCTTTTAGCCTCAAACAGTGTCACAATGGAGTTGCTGCCCTCTAATGCTCATTTCAGCTTCCAAGAGGCTGCAGGGTGTCCAAAGCTGACCATCTGCATGTGACAATATCACATGGGTGGCTGTGCTTGAAGCCTTGTGCTTTCCTCACAACCACCTTTACTAGGTGCAACTAAGTGTTTCCAGTTTCTTTCCAGAGGTGGTGGCTGTACTCCCTCACACAGACACTGAAACTGGTTGTGTCTGCACTTGGATTGGAAAGGAGTTGGAAGTATGTGTGAGCACAGTTGAGCACCTCTGAAATAGATACTGACAGCAGCACCACAGTAGTTTCTTCAGAGCCTGATGCAGTAGTCCAGTACCCAGACAGGTTTGTACAGAGTGCCCTGTACAGTCTAAAGATGCAGGCAGTCTCATGTGGATGGGTACAGACACCTCTGCCTTTTAGAGATGTAACCTCCATTTTTGCCAGTTTTTCTGCTGGTTGTTCTAAATGTAACACATGCACTGCAGGCATACCTGCACTGAAGCCAGGCCAGCTCACCTTCATCAAGGTGCCCAGGAGTCTGGAGACTGGACAGTTCCTTCCACACAGCTGGCATAGCAAAGCAGGGTGGAGACAAAGCTGCACAGATTAAAGCCAATGCAGATCCTGTTTCTGCATCCATGCAGAAACCTGAACTGTGCATCAGCACAGATGCAAAGGTGAATCTGGGCTTTGGGGCTCTTCTTACATTAGAGATGTCCATGAGGGTGCATGGCAAGAGTATGTCTGAGTGAAGGGCCAGGAGAACCCTGCAGAAAAAGCATCAAATGGAAATGCATTCAGGACTCCAGACAAATAACCAATCTTTTGAGCATCCTCCAGCACCCCTGAAATGGCCATGAACACTAGTGGGTTGATCAGAATTTTAGGATGGTGCTAAGGGACAAAAGGAGGACTTGCAACTTCACAAGCACTCACACTCACAAGGTGTCTTTCATGACAGGAAAAGATTTTTTTGGCACATACCTGAGAGAGAAAGAGAAAGGCTCTGCCCATGCCCACATATATGCTAGGGAAGACTGTTTATCAATATTACCATGAAGCACCAGAGAAATGAGATGCAGCACTGTCCTATGTGGACCAACTGCTATTTTGTATGAGTCAGTTATTCCTCTTAATCAGTGCAAAATATTCCTCTTCTTGCTGTTTATTCGTGCTAGCTCTGCATCATAACCAGTTTATCCACCTACACTTTCCTATCATTACTGTGTCCCATTCTCCATTTGTTTGTTACACCCAGTGCTTGAATCATGCTTTAATTACAATCTCCTCCAGGTAGGGACTCCATCTTCTTGAATGTTTGAACAGCACTCTCCAAAACAGGCCATGGGATCATTCTCAGGGTTCCTGGGCACATCTGTAACACCATTCCTAATGGGAGCAATACTGTGTTAAGCCCACTGTGACCTACATACACCAAGCATCACGTAATTCAGACCAACCTATTTGCTTCTTCATTTAATAAAAGTACAGGGTATATTTCTTTTAAATGCTTGTTTTACTTTGTAACATCACTATTGTACTCTTTTAGCACTTCCCATGAAATTTTTTCCACTGTTTGTAGCAGACTTGAGTGGCTTTTCCATTTTTTCCTCGTGTAGCTGACTGCAAATATTTTAAACAATTACATCCATAATGTCCATAATGGAAATGTATAGTGCTGTACAACATGACCCATCTCAGTCCAGGAGTTATTCTGATATCCGGTGGCAATTAATTCCTCAAATTCAGCCATGAATGCCTCATCTCTAACAACTCTCTGTTCACTCTGCATTGGACACAACGCAGAGCTTGCTGTGGTGTGCAGGGCAGAAGGGAAGTTCTCTGCCAGAGGCTTTTGATGGTAACCTGTCTCCTAATGACTCCTGTATTTTGGAGAGATGGTTGGTTGTCCTTATGTTTCTGCAGGTCTTGAAAGCTTGGATTTTAGACTGGCTTCTGTATCAGCTGTGTTCCAGTGAACTACAATGCTGCCCCCCATCCCCCCCATGCACAGGGGTTTTAAATTGACCCTTTATGGCTGCATAATATTTATGAGTTTCCAGTTGAAAACCCCCAGATTATCAAAGTATCAACTGGGGGGGGGGGGGGGGTTGGAAGTGAGGAAGACACAGGCCTTCAAAGTTATATTTAGTCTACTGTTCTAACAGATTACTCTATTCTACAGGCTTTGATCTAAACTAATCAGCCTGCATTTCAGAAATAATTTAGAGTTTTGTTTTGTTCTTGCTAATTCTGTTTCATCCAACATAGATACAAGTTAATGGAGTCTACTTCCCCAGATTAGTTACAATGTCCAAAATAATAAAAAAAGAAAGTAGTTGCTATTTGTCACATTTCTGTGCCTTTTTTCCTTCCATACTCAAGAAAAGACAAATCTGTTTTATTCTCTCTGTCTGGATAGTTTCTGAAATATTTGTACCATCTTAGTGCTTTCACATACTGAGAAAACATTCTGAACAACAGCTTCACAAGAGTGCAGTTTTTGAAGTTTTTAATTTACAGAAGATTTCTCTAAACAACTTGGCATGACTTTAGGAGAACTTTTCATGCACATATATTTTATTAATTCCTCCACAACTGCAGGCCAGAAGTTGAGAGAAGAAGGAAATAAGTAAGATTAAGGAAAGTGTGAAAAACTCTACTTTTCACAGCTTATGTCTTCCACCTTAGAAAAAAATATTGGAAGTGTTCAGGTTTTTACTATCAAACATGTTTAACCTTTCCTTACTCTTTCTAGTAGAATGGGGAGATGGAAAGAGAAAATGTGGAGGAAGGCTAAGAAAAGAAAAGATAGAAATAAAAAATCAGGAAATAAAATTTTATCTTGTTCCCAGAGGCTGAAAATATTCCACGAAAATAAACAAAGGTGAGTTCTTTTAAGAACAAAACCAAAACCCTGAGAAAACATGGAGTACTTAAGTCAAAAATTTGTTCCAGTTTTTGGGGGAGAAATCTAGTTAGCCTGACTGACTGTGTATGTTTTTTTAAGGAAAATGGCTAAACTGATGTAACTCGTTCTAATCCACTGGAAACAGCAGTTGAGCTCCAGTGGCACAGCTCTAAGGATTGTTGTTTTGGAAAAGAGCAAGGCCCCCCATGAGATCCTGTGAGCAGTCTGGAAGCTGTGGTAACTGTTGCCTCTAGGCAGGGCACACCAAGAACTCCAAGGTTTTGTTCTTTCCTCCTGCCCCTGCTCGGCGTGAAGCAATAGTCAGAGGGTGCACACCACCTTGCTAACAGCCCATATCCCTTTATTACCTGCTCCTGGGCCACATGCCAGCGGGACAGAGGCGCTGCTAAGAGAGAGGGAACCCCTGGCAACGCGTTTATCAGTTGGTGTTTTGGCTCATTTCACTCTAACCATGCTCTTTGAAAAGATCAGCCATTCCTTGCCTGTGGCTGAAATGGATGCCAATATTAGCAGGAACTGATTCTTTGTATATAGGGTTTTGCTTCAAGCTAAAAGGTAGTGAAATAGCAATATTTTTTTTTTCCTAATAAATCTTACAGGTTTTCTACAGAAGAGAACATGGAGAAAAATAGAAAGGAAATTTTGCTAGACCCAGAAGATAAAAGCAGAAAACCCATCAAGACCAAAATATTTAACTGTGTTTTAAAGACAGCTGAGTAATCTTACGGCTCAAATCCTCTTTGTAGCTATGTTTACTAAGGCATGATTATGGTGATTACAGTAATAAAATATTAATAAATATATTATAGTAATAGATAGTAGTAAAATTCTGCACTACAAGGAATCTGTTCTGGGGCTGAGAAGAACTTGTTCTTTCCCGCCCAACCCTGTATATCCAGATGCCTAGGAGGCAGGATATGCAATTGCACAGGCGGGAGGCTTGACCCCTGGTGTGAATTCTCTCTGGCTTCAGCCAGTTTGAAGAACAAACTGTAGGTATAAAACAGGAAGCCCTAGAGTGGTAGCAATGTCGTGGAGATCAAGGGAGTGGAGCAAAAGGAAAGGCAAATCAAATAGATAGAAAAGAAGAGATTTAACAGAAAAACAGCAAATAGTTCAGAGGATCGGCAAAGCTCTAGGAACAGTATTACTGGGCAAAACTTTAGATAATGACTTCGAATGCAATATTTTATTTCTTCTAGTTGAACAACAAGGTGCTGCTTTATTAAACCACAAAAGCCATTCAAGCTCTTATCTCGCGAAAGGGAAGAAAGCGGCAGCGGTCAGCGGCCGGACGCGCCCAGGCCTGGAAAGCCGGAGCAAGACCGGCACAGGCGGCAGGGATCTCTCTCGGTGGGAGCAGGTTTCCAAAGCAGGCTCGCACCTGCCCCGGACGAACGGGGGCAGGCGGAGCCCAGCGGGCGAGCGGCCCTCGAGGACCCCGACCCTGCCCCGCCCCGCCCCTCCCGCGCGCGACTGCTGGCCCCGCCCACGGGGCGGACTGCCCAATCCGAGCGCGGTGCGTGGCCCCGCCCCCACCACACTGGCCAATCAGCGTGGGGCACAGCGCCGCGGGCCGTAGCCGGAACCTCGTTTCGGGAGGTGACCGGGACGCGCCCGCCACCAGCGCCGGCGCCTCCGCCCCGGGAGCGCCTCTGGCCCCCGGAGCGCCTCCGGCCTGGCCCGGCATGGAGGACTCGCACGGGGGACAGGCGGCGCGGCGCTCCACCCGGGCTGCCAGCGGCAGCGCCTGCTGCTGGGCGCTGCCCACAGCGCTGCTCTGCGCCTACGGCTTTTTCTGCAGCGTGCGTCCGTCGGAGCCCTTCCTCACCCGGTACCTGCTGGGGCCGCACAAAAACCTCTCCGAGACCCAGGTACCGCGTCCCCGGGGGGCTTCCCCCCCCCCCCCCGCGGGGTGTATGTCTGTCTGTGTGCTGCATGTCTGTGCTTTGTTCGCAGTACGGGAGTGCTGGCGGTTACCGCTGTCTTTTCCCTCCCGCAGGTGTTCAACGAGATTTACCCGGTGTGGACTTACTCCTACCTGGCGCTGCTCCTCCCCGTGTTCCTGGCCACGGACTATCTGCGGTACAAGCCTGTGGTCCTGCTGCAGGGCCTGAGCCTCATCATCACCTGGTTCATGCTGCTGTACGCCCAGCGGCTGTGGGCCTTCCAGCTCCTTGAGTTCTTCTACGGGATGGGGACTGCCACCGACATCGCCTATTATTCCTACATCTACAGTGTCGTCGATATCAACCTGTACCAGCAGGTCACCAGCTACTGCCGAAGTGCCACCCTGGTGGGCTACACAGTGGGCTCGGTGTCTGGGCAGGTCCTTGTGTCAGTGGCGGGATGGTCCCTCTTCAGCTTGAATGTTGTCTCCTTAACTAGCATATCCATTGCCTTTGCCACGGCGTGGTTCTTGCCCATGCCACAGAAAAGCCTTTTCTTTCACCACCTCTCAAGTCAGCGGCTTAGTTGTGAAATGAAGGTCATGGACTGTAAAAATGGAGCTGCTGTCCAAGATCATCCCGACGTGCAGAGGGCACCTGGCTGGGAGGATGAGACTAAAGTTCCCTTAAATGGGCAGGGTCATTCAGCAAAGAAACAGGTGAGTTGTGCCCTGAGTTTACAAGAGTAGAAGATGCCATACTGACATGGTTGTCATACGTGAATATATGTACGTAGCAGTAGAGATGTAGTATCTCATATACATATCTCATAAGAGCAAAAAAGTATCCTTTTACGTATCCCTCTTCCTTACTTATGGCACAGGGAGCATTATTACTGGCATCTTTTTGCTGTTTGAGCATAGTAGGCTGCTCCTTAGTTTTTGTGAAACTGCTCTTCATGTCTCACCAAGGCTGCAGTTTGAATGCTCTGGGCATCAGATTGCCATCCAATGGTAAGAAGCAAGGGACATCTCTGGGACAGTAAACATTGAACATATGTCCGAACTCTGTGTGTGCTTCTGGATGCACCCAATGACTTGCAGAAAAGGGGCAGTTCTTCAGTACTCAGATTTTGGCATTGTTACTCCAACTGTTGTGTGAGTTGTGCTGCAATATGCTGTGTAATAATTGGGGTTTATCGTATGATCCTGGAAGGAAGCTGCTCTAGGAAGGAAATTGCAGTAGTTCTTGGAGGCTCTTGGAAGCAGACATTGATTAGTAATACAAGGGCAGAATGTGAGAAATTGCAGGAAGCACATCTGCATGATATCTGCTTAATACAGCTTCTGAGAATGCCAAGGCAGTGCCCTGACTTGTGGCTTTTGTGGGCTGCGTAACTTGGCAAAGTCATTTGTACAGAAACAAGTGCAAGGACTCTTGCTTGGTGGAGAGATGTGCTGGTTCCCACCACGGGTGAGCAGCCTCCAGTTTTGGAGCCCAGTGTGAGTGTGTAGTTGCCTGCTGGGCAGGTCCCTGCTGGCCTCATTGCTCCCGGAAATGCAAATATGTGAAGATTCCTGGCGGGGGGATTCGAGGCCCTGGGGAGAGGTTAGCCTTGCTCCTCAGACAGAAGGAGGCTGTACTGGTTCTGAGGACAAGCCAGAAGGTTACCTCAGCTGCTGGATTAGTCAGCAGTGGGTATTTCTTAGCAAGTAAGCCACAGTTGCTGGTTTGGGGGAGGCAGCATCCAGGGCTGCTTTCTGCTTGTCCAGCTACAGCTGGGAATTAAAGGTATTAACATTCCAGGGGCTTAATCCTACCCCATCCAGCAGGATCATGTGTGACCAAGGATATTTTTACCCGAGTTATGCTTGCATGTTGAAGGGTATTTGTTAAGACAAATTCTGTGCCATAAACATATAACTTATCCATCCCTTTTGTTTACCTCACTCCTCTCCTGTGAGAGTACATGTAGTACCAGAGTAGTGGGGAAAAGTTTAGAAAAGGAGAGAGTACACCTGCCTAACTCCCCTGAGGTCACTTACACCAGGTGCTGAAGGCTGAGAAGCCTTGGAGTGTGATGATTGTCCTTCTTGCTGAGGTAACAGCAACCATATTTCACAAACATGGATGGCTGAAGGAATAATTGTACTGAAGAGGCACTGCCAGAGCAGGGCAGGTGTGCCTTTCTGCCTTACCAGACACTCGCTTGGGGCTGAGCAGCCAAATCAGTTTTTGTGCTGTGTGTGACCATTCCCTTCTCTTGTTTTCCTGTGTCTAAACTTGTGCTTCGTGTGAAATTGTTGGTGTGGGAGTTATGCGTAAGGTCACATTGCCGCAAGCTCACTTCTTCCCAAGTTGTTCTGCTGTGTTTTGGAGGAATGGTATCCACATGCAGAGCAAGAGTTACACCATTGGCAAGGCACCGGTGGGACTGTGTGGTGTTTAATAAAGATGCTTAGAAATCAGTGACACTTGAAGGGGTGGAAGAAAGGAAGTTCAGGACAGGTTTCAGGCTGTGGTCTTTTGGAGTTTTAGTAGAAACCTTTTGAAATGAGTTCTACTTTGCTCGTGGAAAATAGTATTTCCCAGGAACACACTGCATGATTCCCCCATGGAAAGGGCATAATGCCAAGAGCTCAAAGTTGCTGCTGCTCTCTGGAAACCACTCTGAAACTAGGCATGTGACAGCACAATGTGCAATAGCTCAGTCCTGTGACAATGCTGTGTGTTTCCCTGCAGGGAATCCAAGTTCGCAGGGGCCTGAGGTGCTGTGCGGGCCTTGGGACTCTGCCCAGTCTCACATTAAGTAACTGCTCCTCCTACTCAGACCAGAAGGGTCTTGCCCTACAGAGTCTACACTATGTCTGGAACTTTTGTCTACAAAGACATGCTCTTTTCCTCTGCTGCTGTTGACATAAAGTGGTAAAGAACTGTAGTTGTATGTAAAAAGCAACTGTAATAGTCTGTATGTAAAAAGATAGTAAGAACTGTAGTATCTGTATGTAAAAAGCAATTTTGATTAATGTCATCCCCTGTTGCTAGAATTGATCTATTTTCAATTATTTTTAAGGGTCTGCCCCCTTGCATGCTCCTTCTAGAAAGATTTGGAGTGGAAAGCTTTATTTTTTTATCTCCTGCCATTTGTCAGGGCACTTGTATGTGCAGGACCTGCCATTTGCAACAGCAGTGTCTGGTGGAAGTAGCTTCTCTTTCCCTTTAGATCCCCAGGTGACATCTCTCACCTTCTTGAAGCCCAGGTGAGCTTTAACAGGGGTAGAGTGTATGGCAATGAGCTTGCTTCTTTGAGTATTGATAAACTCACAATGCCTGTTGGGGACAGATGTAGTTCCCTGTGCTACAAAATTTGGTTGAATTTTAATCAGGAGTTAAAAGTGTCAGTGATACTTTTTGCCTTTATGATGTAAATGGCTGGCTTCCAATCCTGCCTTGTCAAAGTGGATATTGTGTCCTGTTCTCTGGTGTTTCTTCTGTGGTACCCTTCAGTTGCTCACATAACACGTGGCAGTCCCTGCTGTCTGTCAGGGAGAGCCAGAGATGGGGAGGTGCTTGGGACTGAACCCTTCCCCTGCATTTAAGGGTATGGCCCTATTTGGCACAGAGATTGTGGGATGAGAAAGCTTTTTAAGCATTACTGTGTGGGGGTTTGTATCCTAGAGTGGCATTGTCACTCACCAGTGATCAGAGCACCCGAAAGGGGCAATTTTGTGGAGTAGTGTGAAGTGTTCATAAACAAAGACTTAACATTTCTCTCCCCTTCTTTCTCCCAATCTATGCAGAAGCAGAAAGTAGACATCGCAAAGGTGCTCAAAGACCTCTGGCAGGACTTCCTGCAGTGCTACTCCTCCAGGACCATGCTCTGCTGGTCTGTGTGGTGGGCACTGTCCACCTGTGGCTACTTTCAGGTCATCAACTACACTCAGGGCCTGTGGGAGATGGTGCTGCCTTCTCACAGCACAGACATCTACAATGGTGCTGTAGAGGCAGCCTCAACACTCCTAGGTAAGCTTCCTGCTTAGCTCCTGCTCTGCTGTGAGAAATGTCTTGTTTCCCTCAAGGTCACTAGAGCATGATTTGGAAGTGCTATGCATTCCCCCAAGCATGCAAGGAGAGGTAAGCCCTGGCATTTGGGGTGAGTCTTCCCTGACATGCACGGGTAGGGTGCTCAGTGTGAGTTAGTCATGGAAGAAGCCCTGATTCTTGTAATGCAGTACATAGGTGTTTAGAGGAACTTCCCAAGGCAATCATCATTCTGAAATACTTGGCACAAGGCTGCAGGCATGTGGCTGACTGTCTGCTCTTGACTGTCACCATGACAGTGAGAGTCTATGTTTGTTTTAGCCACCCAGAGTCAGACATGGGGTCCTCTGCATTTGGTTTTTCTCCAGGAGCCTATGAAGGTTTCCTGTACGCACCCAGCATGCAATGAGCCATGGTTAGTCATTTCAGCACTGTTAGGAGCAGAAGCTATTAAGATAAAAGAAGTTGGTTGACTTGAAAGGGACAGGTAGGTCAGTGAACACAAGCATTTGTTTATGAAGTTGTTTAATACTGTTTCATTACCAGAACTAGGACAATACTGTTTAAAAAAAACTAACATACCCTTGCAGAGGTTTTCTAGATGTTGCTGCAGCGCATCCCTTTTCTTTGATGGAGTCATTGTTCCATCATCTGCTGTGGGCATCACCTACTTGGGGGCAAAAGAAACCAAGGTTAAATAATAAACACAAATTATTAGTGCTTCCTTGGGTGTGCTCAGCCCCTTCTTGAAGTTCAGTAGGAAGCTGTGGCTGGTTTATAGTTCTAAAAGCTGGTCCACAACCCATTGTTAGTTGGGTTTGAAACTGTTGGCAACTTGATGACTTTGTCTATTCAGTCCTTTGTGTACTAAATCTGCCCTTAAATACCTTGCTGTCATACACTGTTTCTCCACTCTAGCATGAGCCTATGGCT
The DNA here is from genome assembly GCF_023055355.1 of Agelaius tricolor. NCBI lineage: Eukaryota > Metazoa > Chordata > Aves > Passeriformes > Icteridae > Agelaius > Agelaius tricolor. The sequence goes on from NW_027269269.1 coordinate 27,561,306, forward strand.
CTTCTTGTTTGGATTGGCTTCCTCTACCATCCTACCTTTGTCCCAGTAGAAGAATAATTGGTATCAAGGAAAAGAAGACCCATAATGTGGCCTAATAGCAGCACAATTTAAAAAATAAAAAAGGGGGGGAAGGGTATTCTTCAAACCTTATAATGAACATCTTTGATAACAAGGTCCATTTTAAAAACACCTGTAAACAATGGACCTAAACTCATAAGACTGAAGTTTTTAGTTTCCCATTTTGATTTTTTTTGTCAAGTATCATTTTTATAAATAGTTGAATCATTTTGGGTGATGTTTTCAGGCAAATTAGCCTGAACTGCTCAAATGACAGAATCCTTCCAGTTGATAGAGATTAATTGCTTGAAAGAAGCAAAGTTTAATGAATTTATGGTCACAACTAAAAGCTTGAAGTGTGTGACAGGACTTGAAGTCCTAGCACCCGTTAAGAATGAGCATACAGTGACCTGACTTCCTAGGCACTAGTGCAAATGCTCTAATTTCTGATTTCCAGTTTGAATTTATTAATGAGCTGTTTATTTATCTCTGATGTCATGCCAGGGTTGTATTTTAGCACAAAATCTTTGCTCTGGGCCAGACAAATCAGGTTTTTCTAGCTGTTCTTTGGTAAAGTTAAGCTCTTTGTTCTCTTCCTTAATTCTACAAGAACACAATGTGCCCATCTTTGCACCAAACCTGGGTTGAGTTTCATTCCTTTTGAAGATGGGTAATCTGAATTGCACTCAACTTAATTCAGTGAGGCATCAGACTTACAGAAGAACATGCTGTTCACTCTTCCCCCTGTATTAGAAATCTCTCCTGCTGTGTCCTAGATCTGATTTGCCATTTTCATTGCTCTTAATCATTCTGTGCTCAGTTAGGAGCAACGTTTGGCAACTTTTCATAAGGTGCTGTTGCAGTCAGTGCCCTGCAGAGGGGTTTAAGTTGGCATGGTGACTCACGTAGCTGGCGGCTCCCTGTCCTGGGAAAGAGAATTAGTATTCCTTCTAGGGAGATCAGCTGACTGTTAGGTTGCATCCCTGCGCCTTCTTTGGAGTGTGGCAATCCTTTATCGGGTTGGGTTGTGAAACCACTGATCAGCTGAATGTGTCTCATTGAAGGACAGAGACTGAATGTCTTAATTAGGTGTCAGGCTGATACAACCTTGGCACATAAGGAGAATATGATTTTGTGAATTGCCATGAGATCCTCATGTCTGTTCTCAAATTTCAGAATTGCTGAGACAGTAGGAAGAATGCACCAGGACTGAGCTTCTTTTTGCATTTCAGAGTTTTGCTACTGGAGGACCCAGACTTCCAAAGAACAAGATGTTAGTCAGACTTTAGTGGGGGAAAATAAATCCTTTCCCTTGGCATAGTGCTGTTCTTCACTAGTCTGCAAGATTGATGTATGGTCTGACAGGATTGCAGTCTTGTGCAAACTAGTGGTGCATAAGGAATCTTGGTGTGCTTGAAGGTTTTCTAAGACAGCATGCCAGCTAAGGGCTACAAAGAGCTTAGATAATGCACTGTAGCACTTTTGTGCAGTGGTCTACTGCTAAACACAATCCTGTTTTTCAGAAATGTCCTGTAAACCTCCCTTTTTCAGTATGCTGTTTGTCTGGTTTGCTGTGTACCGCCATTATGCTGTTGGTTGCTATTTGGCTTATTTGCAGAACAAGGCCTACTTGGAATTGGAATTTTCTATTAATGTAATATGTATTTAGACTTCTCAGTAGTTGCAGCTATGATAGTGCATGAAACACACTTTGTCTGCTCATTGAATTGTACAAAATACCACGTACTTTCCCATCCTCTGATTTGTCTTTTATCCCCATCCCCTCTTCACAAAATCCAGCCAGAGTTACAAACCTGTCTGGGTGGTAAAGGATTGTTCTTGCACAATCAATAGTGCATGATTATAACCTGTGATTAGCCTGCATTCCAGGAGATGTGGATTTGGACTCCTCAGTCTTAATCTTACAGCCCAGTGTGGAGATGACAGTAGGTGTAGGTTTTTCTGCTTCCTGGGAGAGAGCTCTAACAGCTGTGCATTAAAGTGAGTAGTGCCTTTCTCCCTCCTATCCTCTGCTAAAGCACCAGTAAATAATTCGGTGAGTGCTTTTGAGAACCAGGGTTTGGATTTCTCAACAGAAATTACCCAATTATTGACAGCACTGCCACAGTCAAGCACAGAGGAGTGAGTGGCAGTGGTCTGAGGCCTGGGGCTGTCATGCTTCTGGCGCCAGAGAGGAGGCTTTAGAGGCAGTCAGCATTGACCTATGTATTTTTGTCCTGTTTCTGTAAGAGTAAATAGGAGTTTACAGCAGTGTTCCAGGTGAGGGAGGGGTCAGGAAGGAGAGCTGCTGAGGTGTTCCCACCTGTGTCCTCCACTTCATTCATGTTTGGCTGTTAGGGGCTATAGAGCTCCCAGTGCACCATCTCCAAATTGCTCCAACTGTAATTACTAAGATTTATGCTTTCTTTCCCCTCACAGGAGCGGTTGCAGTCGTTGTTGTGGGTCACATAAAAACATCCTGGGCAATGTGGGGTGAAGTGGCACTTGCCCTGTTCTCTCTTCTTATTGCTGCTGCTGTGTATGTCATGGACACTGTTCATAACATCTGGGTGTGCTATGCATCCTATGTCATCTTCAGAATTATCTACATGATGCTAATCACAATAGCAACGTGAGTATCTCTGTAACGTAAACTGCTCTCAGGGTTACAGCTGGTATGAAAGCGGTGCCTTTCCTGTGGAACAAGAGTCTGTTGCAAGGGTTTGTGTTGCAATTCAGGTTGGAAACTGAGGCATGGAGATATATTTGGCTGGCAGTGTGCCCAAGCTTAAAAGTCTTGTGACACTGAAGCGAATACTTCTAAATATTAGATAGTGCTGATTGCTAGGGAGATGTTTTTCATAAACGTGGCTGGAGTGAAGTGTTAACAGATGAAGAAAGGACAATGCTTTGCCTGGATTGAAGCATCAACTTCCCCCTAACCTGTAGGAAAACTACTTCAATGTTATTTGTCACTTTGGGGAGGAAAGCTTAGCTGGTTTTGAACCACAAAATCACTGCAAGACAGCTCAAGCATAAGGAGAGGGGTGATGCTGAAACTGGCAACTGCAAAGGGAGTTCTGGTTAGAAGGATGCAGAAGGTTATGGACCACACAGCAACAGACTGAAGCTTTGAGATTCAGCCAGCTGCTCTCTGCAGTCAGAGTGTGTTGCATCTTCTCCACGTGACCAGACCCTTTACATCAGACAGCTGGGCTGCTTCAGTGACACTGAAACCCACACAGCTCCCTTAGTGGTGTGTTGGGTTGTTTGTTTGCTTTTAAAAAGGGGGGTTGCACGTGTCTGTGGGTCTCTTCTAGCTATTAAGTTAGTCCATTGTGATCCTATTTAGAAAAGGACACTATCTGTGCAAGGTAATTTAGCTGTGGAAAATATGAAACCAATCAATGTAGCTCCTCAAGTTGCAAAGTTGTTCTGTCCAGAAACGTTCCTGCCATTTATGCATTCCTCTGCTTTTTCCCTTATGTTTCTGGTCATCCCTTTCTTACCAGGTTCCAGATTGCTACAAATCTCAGTGTGGAGCGGTATGCCCTGGTGTTTGGGGTCAATACTTTCATTGCCTTAGCACTTCAGACTCTGCTCACTGTGATTGTTGTGGATGCCAGTGGGCTTGGCTTGGACATCTTCACCCAGGTATGATAGATGTTCTTAACTTTATTGATGGGAGGTGGGGAAGGGAGGAAGATAAACCAAGCTGTAAAGCTTCTCAGCTACCTGTTTCTGGGTCAAGGATTTGACAGAGAAATACCTACTGAATCCTGATATTTTAGAATGGAAGGGAACTCATTTATTTTATTAGCATTCCTATGAATCTGGAAACTGCTTGGTTTAACCACTTCTTTTTCTTTTCTTTTCTTTTCCTCTTCTCTGCAGTTCATGATTTATGCCTCTTACTTTGCGGCCATCTCACTGGTGTTCTTGGTCAGTGGCATCTGCAGTATTGTGGGATCTTACAGAAGACAAGAGCAGGTGCAAAGCAGATCTCCTGAAAGCCAGTAGTGCACTAAGCAAAGACTCTTGGTGACTACATATGAAGATATAGGTCTGGTTTTAATCTCTGCCTTTTCTTCCCAAGGCAATCACCTTAATGGTATATGATCCATATTTATACTATATTAGTAGCACATTTTAGAAGGTAAATATATTAGCTCTTACGTAAGTAAGAACAAATATCTTCTTTCTAAAATGCCTCTTGTTCTTCTGTTGCATGTATGGGATGTGCAGCAAAGAACAGTAAGTTTTCTCAAAGAATGAGAACCTTGGGAGGTTTTAGTCTAACACTGTCCATCTGCAGACAGTTTTGTGATTGTCTGGTCAACTGCTGCTCTCTGTCATGAGGTGCTGCTACAGGGCAGAAATGAGGGCACACTAACAGACCTCTCTGTGGAGAGCCCCAGACCTGGGATAGGAGGTGGCCTGAGGACTGTGCTCTGGCAGTGTGGCTCTCAATAAAGCTGCCCTGTGATGCTGGATGCTCTGTTTTGAGGACTGGTACACTTACATTTCTGCATACGCACATGCTTCCTAGAGGAGCTTGTACTGTTCTTCTGTTCCTGTCTGTCATCCCTGCTGCCAGAGGTTTACCTTAGCTGATCATGGTTCTTCCCCAAAAACATGTGTCCTGGGGCAATTTGTGGCACTGGTGGATGGGCTATTAGCAGCACTACTTGTTCCACAAAGGCCTGCACCCAGGAAGGACTGTAACTGGAGGGAAACTAAGAGGGAGTTGAAATAGGCAAAATGCTAATCCATGGGACCCCTGGATAACTTTGCCTTTGTCCCTTAGGGCTGCAGGTTCCTGTGATTACAGGAGTCATTGCCTCACAACCCATGGGCTGGACTGTTTCAGGGATGGTGTATGTTAGCATACACTGAGAAGGAAGGTAACTCACAGGATTTTAAGTTATTCTTTGTGCCCTTAGAGAATTGTGGCTGTGGTGATTAAATTGATACCTTCAATTATGGTAGTTAGCAGAATGATTGCCTGAGGCTTTGGAAAATGATGATTTATGGTCTGTAATTTTTCCACTGTTATTTTAAAATGCCTTTATGCTTCTGGTGGGTCTCTGTCCACTAGTTCTACCTCTTCTTTCCACATGAGCAGAACAATGAATGTTTAGAGTGGGCAATTCTTTTTCTTGTCCAGTTTAAGCAATCTGGGACTTGCCTCATATCGGTTTTTTAAAATAATTTATTGCCTCAACACTGAGGAGGAGTTGCAGAGAATTGTACCTGGGCTTGGGCACCTGGGTACTCAGGCAGCATGAGCAGAACAGCAACAAATGCCTATGGAGTGTGCTTGTTTCTGTGCAGGTTGTGGTGAGTTCAGTGTACAGGAGAGCTGGCAAGGGAGAAGGTGCAATGCAGCCTTTCCCTCCATGCCTTCTCTCTGTGTGTTCGTTAGAGCTCCTTTCTTCTTTCAGCTGAAGAAGCAGCTTTGGTTCATCACCTGCTTTTAGTGCCAAGGAGATTTCACAGTATTGGGGTTGGGAAGGTGTTTTCCCCCTGGCTGGGACACTTCCCATCACTTTCTGTGAGCCTCAGCCTTTACTACACAAGGTGCATGATTAATGTGTTTGGCATGTGCTGCCTGGGATCCAGGGAGCCCTTCCAGGCCAGCTGCTCAGGGGAGCCCACTCTCCAAAAACTTTTTCTTTCTGCACACTGCCTCTTGAAACAGCCCCCTAAAGAGGGGCTCAGCTGCACTGGCACTTACACATGTAAACTTAACTGCCTTATCCTGAAATGGAAACTTGAAGCCACCCATGTATATATTCCTTTCTCTGTGGTTTTTTGTTTTTAAAAAAATCAAATCTGAAGCCATGAAATGCTAGCTGATGAGCTGTCCTGGGACGGGATAGTCTGTCCTTTGAGTTCCTTGGTCTGATGGCAGTTGGAACAAAGCAGGGGGAATGGGTACACAGCACTCCTATCAAGTGACCAAAAGGAGCAGCTCAATTTTAATCATACTTTTCCTACACAGGTCAAATCTTTGATGGGGAACAGCACAGTTGTTTTAAAAGCAAGTCACAAATTAACTAATGTCTTATAGCAATATCAGTGATTTTTGTACCAAAGTAATGAAACTGTGGCAACTACAATAGAAAGGCTTCTTACGCTGTGTGTCCTCAGGCCCACAAGGTATGGAAGCCACACCTGGATGTCATTCAGGTTCTGAGCTCTGCTGTTGCTTTGGTGATGTGACTATAGAGCCTGATTGGAGCTGTATGCAGAGTTAACAGTGATGCCTAGGAAAACCTGTAACCATGTGGATGTTGTTGGTTTCTAATTAAACAGCTATTTTTGTTAAATAAAAATACTCTGAGCTATCCTGTGTGAAAGATGTTTTTTTTTTCTATTTTGATTCCCTGGTGATCCATCGCACTGCTGCTGCAGGTTATTCTGAGCATCTTTGTAATAAAAAGAAAAACAATCTAAAACAAAACATACAAAAAGAAGCAATGCTTCAAGAAGCTGATAATTGATGGCTGGCTTGTGTAGGTTTGCATAACTCCATGCAAGTGTCTTGTTTTGGGGATTCTTAATGCTGAGCAGTCCGTAAGCACCACTCTAATTCCAGTGCAGACTGGTCTGCAGAAAGGAGATCATCACTCACCAATGCAGGGTAGCCCTGGTCAGGATGCTCCAGTCTAACTGGGGGTGACAGTACAGGTTTCCATGCAGGAGGACCTTTCTACTTACGTGGACCTAGTGTCAAAATTGAGGCCTTAAAGGAGAAATGCTGTAAGCTCCCCATCCTGGCACACCCTGCCTTGGATGTGGCTTGTACCTCATAGTACAGGGTGGAGGGCACAGTGTGTGGGTAAGTAGCCCAACAAGCCCTGTGCATAACACCAAAAACAAAAAGGGGTGTTCTGGGGAGGAGAGGGGGAGCGGAGGCTTTCTTACACATGCTTCCTTCAGAGCTTTATTGCTGAAGGATAGGACTGTTGGCATGTCAGGTCTGTTCTGAATTTCATTCATCTGCCTTCCCTGGGTGAATAGAGGAGTCAGCTGTGGAGGGATGAGTTTCTTGACAGAGTTGGAGATTAAAATATCTGCTTGCATATGTCAAGAATATAAGTAGTAGGTCATTCAGGTATAGCATTATGCTTAGGGTGGGTTCAAGTGTTTCTCATCTGGTGCTGGTGAAAGGCTGCTCTCTCCTGCAAGTGAAGCAAGTCCATGTGAGCTGTGGCAATCCTTGCTCCTCCCATCACATCCTGCCACATCGTGGACAGCTGAGAGAGCTGAAAGGGGCACACAGCTGCTATGAAGGAGCAGAATTTCTTTGCTGGAGATAGAGCACGCAGTGCTGTTTGGCGGAGATAAGATAAACACTACACGCGGCGGCTGTCTGCCTGGGGTGTTGGGGCTGTTTCTTTGTTCCAGTTGATGCTGGCGGCTGCTGGAGGTGAGTGTTTCAACTGAATCTCTGTCCTGCACTGGGCTTGCTATGATGCTGGTAGGATGAGATGTAGTTCCTGGGATCACTGCTACAGTGAGGGACTGGGTGCTGGGCTTGTTCTGTCCTAAAAGGCAGGAATAGTAAGAGCTGCCAGAGGCTGCTGTTCCAGGAGCAGCACCCACTGCTGTCCCCCTGGGCTAGCAGTGGTTGTGAGAGCCTGCCAAGGCAAGGCAGGGTTGCACTTAAACCCCTGATGTGGCTGTGTGCATGTGTGACACAGTCTGCTGCTCTGGCAGTGCTCTCAGGGAAAGGGAAGGGCTCTGTGTGGAAGTGGTTGTGTTTTCTTCTCTATTGGTGTGATTATAGCCAAGCACTGGGAAGGAAAGAGGGACTTTGACTATGGAAGGGGCAGGAGACTGGATGCTTTGAACCCTGCTCCCAGTAGCTTTTGACAGTGTCAACTGACAGTGTTTCCTACACTACATAAAAAAGGTGTTAAAGCACTTGCTTAATGCTGCTCTGGAGATGTTATCCAGCTTTTCTGTGTGAAACACACTCACTGTCCATGAATCTGTTCCCTGAACATAGTGTCTGATGCATTAGTGACAAGGAAAACAGCAGCCGGTATGCTGGGATCTGTCCTTGGAGCCCTGCACTGCTTTACTGCTGTTTTTGTTGCATTTTTCATAACCATGCTCTGCAGCTTCCTCACACACGGGAACATCTGAAACCCAACATTTAATGACATGTGGGTTAATGACTGCATAGATCAATTTTGATTGACCTTAAATCATTAAGTTAATATTATCAAATATCACAGCTTGGCATCCCAACAATAGGGTCTAATCCTTGTCTTAATCATGCTGATTTGTAATTAGTTGCATAAAGCATCTCTTGTGAATTAAAAGGATAGCACTGGCTTTTAAGATGAAGGATAAGTCTTACAATAAAAGCAGAGCAGAAAGCCTTGGTATTGTACCCAGTTCTCTGTATTTTAGACTGCTATGAACTTGTCAAAATGAAATGTGGAAAGTCTGAAATTCAGCATATTGCCTTCAAGGGTGGGATAACTGCATTCCCTGGGTGAGGTCACTGGCTGAAGTTTCGCCCAGTACAACAGGAACCATTGCCGAGCAGCTAACAGCATCATCTCTGGTAAGTGTAAGGGAGCCCTTCCAGCCCACTAGAACCAGTGTCAAAACCTGGTTTTCTTTTTCACTGTATGGTGTAAAATTAGCAGAAGCCCTGTCGTCATGGAGTCCTGCCTCCTCCTATTGAACATGGCCTATGATGACAAATGTCTTCAGAGAACTTGTGAACCCCACCTTGAAGGGGTTCAGCTTTTCTGTCCCATTTGACTTTGAGTGAAAGGGGGACCCTACTTGAGTTACTCTGAGAGTTATCAAAACTCTGGCTTTGTGGCTGTTTTTCTGCCTGTATTTTCTTTCATTAGCATTAACCCTTTAATACAGGGGAGGTGCTGCCCTCTGAGGTGTGTGGCCATGACAGTGTGATCGGCACCACAGTCAGTGCCGCCAGTGAGGCAAACACTCTCCCTCTCTCTCTCCCTCTTTCTCCCCAGAGGGGTCTATGCTACTGCAGCCCCAGCTGGTAGGAAGGCTGAGTAGGGTCATTCCCCAAAATTCAGTGCTGGGAAAAGAAGCATCTTGTGATGCTGAATGAACTTTATCACCCTGAACGGCTGCTGACAGCTGCTCGCCTTTGCAGTGAGCTCTGTGTGTGCTCTGTGGGGAGTCTGGTGGTCACACAGCTCTTTAGGGTCCTGCTGGTCTCAGGGGCACAGCATCCACTACCTGTGGGGTATTTCGTTCTCTCTAGAGGAGACTGCACCTGCCAACTCCCTCCAGCTCCCCCCTGGCTCCACAGGTAAATCAGGGTGGGTTTTTTTGGCCTTTTTTTTTTTCTTTTCCCCAGATGGGAATTAATTCAGGGCATTTCCTGGCTTGTTTTTGGTTTTGTTTTTTTTTTTCATTTCCAAGTTCAAGGAGCAATGTGTGGTTAACACAGAGAGGTGTGTCTCTGGAGATTCAGTGCTGTCTTCATTAGCCGTGAGACACTGGAACAGGTTGTCCAGAGAAGTTGTGGATGTCCCAACTCTGGAGGTGTTCAAGGCCAGGTTGGATGGGGCTCTCTGAGCAGCCAATCTCGTGGAAGGTGTCCTTGCCCATGGCACTGGGGTTGGAGCTTCAAGATTCCATTCCAACCCAAGCAATTCTATGATTCTGTGATTAACAAAAGCCCAAATCCTGACACTGCTGCCTCTTGGGCTGATCCGATTGCTCATTGCCAGCCGGAGCATAATGAATAATACAACACACAAACCGAGGCTGCTCCCTGACGAATGCATAATTTAACAGCATCAAAGAAGGGCTTTCGGCTGGACAGGGCGAGCCGCCTGCCGCACTCCTGCCCTTCTCCTGGTGGGGTGCGTACCCCCGCTCCCCTCAGCGTTCTGCTTCCCCACAATTTCCAGGCCTTTGAGGTGGAATTGTGCCACAAGGAAACGGGGGCGGGGGGGGGAGGCCTGCCTCCATGGCAACAGGGCGGTGCGGCCCGGCCTACTCGCGGGTGCCAGGGCCCAGCGGGAGGCGGCGTTTGTCGCTCGGGAGGCGGTGTTTGTCGCTCGGGAGGTGGTGTTTGTCCCTCGGGAGCCGCCGTGGCGCTGTGCGGTTCCGCCGCTGCCACGGCAACCGCAACGCCCGGCGGCGGCAGCAGCTCCTCGTCCCTGGCCGGGAGCAGCGGCGCCGGCGTGTCCCAGGGGAGCAGGGAATGCTGGTGAGGACGTTCCCCACTGCCTCGCGTGGAGTTCGGGTTCGTGGATCTGTGTATGCGTGTATGTTTTAGTGCAGGACAAAGAGACAGAAATCCGTCGCTCTGTCCCGCCTTTTGTTGTGACTGTGCCTGAGTGTAACCGCGTAGAGATGTTACTAAGTTGTGCAGAACAAATGGTCACAGCGCACACCCTCCACAGACACACCCCAAGTAGAGCAGAAGCAGGTGTAAATGAAGATTTGAGATTTTTCTGAATACTTTCGGTCCCTCTTAATGCTGAATCCCTTTACTTCATAATATCCAAAATAGATTAGGAGCTGATTCAGGATTTTCTGGTGTCCCTAAGGCACCAGAAGGACATAGCATAAGAAGGATATGGAACTGTTAGAACAAGTCCAGAGGAGGCCACGAGGTTGGTAAGAGGACGGGAGCACCTCCCCTGTGGAGACAGGCTGGGAAGGTTGGGGCTGCTCAGCCTGGAGAAGAGGAGATTGTGTGGGAACCTCATTACAACCTTCCAGTACCTGAAGGGACCCATAGGAAGCCGGAGGGGGACTCCTTGTCACGAACTGCAGTGGCAGGACAAGGGGAAATGAGTACAGACTGAAAGAGGGGAAGTTTAGGTTAAATAAAAGGAAGAAACTCTTTACTGTGAGGGTGTTGAGACACTGGAACAGATTGCCAGGGAGATGGTGGATGCCCCATCATGGAAAGTGTTCAAGGCCAGGCTGGATGGGGCTTTGAGCAAACTGGTGTAGTGGGAAGTGTTCCTGCCCATGGCAGGGGGAGTTGGGACTAGATGATGTTAAGGTCCATTCCAACCCCTTAACATTCTATGATTCTATGAAACAAGTCATTGAATTGGAAGTTCTCTCTTCAGCCATGGCTACTTTATCTTACAACAGAAGAATTTGATTTTTATGCTGCTCCCCATTATTACACTTCACCTAAATGAATTAAGCAGCATGTTCAATGTGTTTGTATTGAGTGCCACAGACTGATGTGAACATATTTTTTTAAAGACACCATTCATCTGGGCAGCTTTTGTATCTGCTTATCATAATAATGAAATCACAGAGAAATAGTTCTTTTGTGCTCAATATGCACTAGAGCAAAGTAATCTCCATTAAGATCCCAGGTATGTCATCACCCAAACCAATAATATTTGTTAAGGAAGGGGCATCTCCCAGCAAAAATCATTATGTGTCATTTGAGGTGGTGCAGGAAAAACATGATGGAAAGAGATACAGTGTGGAAAGCCAAGGCAACAGTCTGAATGAGCTCTTAAAATTTAAATTCTGAGAAATCTAGTGTGAATGAGCGATTCCAGTGGCAATTGGTAGCTAAAAAGAAGTGAAAAAACTGACAGATTTTCTTGAACAACATATAGATCAGAAAAAACAAAGAGCTTTTAAAAGTTTCCGTACAAACAATTTTGCAGCAAATGCCCAGCTTCATTACCACTCTAAACCAAATCTTGACTAATCTTTGAGGTTTAAAAGAACATCACTCTTTACCAGCATGAAATACTGAGTTCTAAGGAGCAGAGCTGGTGTTCCTAAGAATAAATAACTGAGAACTCAGAGATGCTCATCAGAACTGAAAACAAAAGCTTGGAAGAATTTAAGCAACATCTGCTGGATGAAGGGGTTTTTACAAAATGCATAGATGGATTTGACAGTTCAGGTGCAACCCTTGTTGATTCTCTGATTCTGTGATTCTTGTCTGGAAGGGCAGGATGATCACACAGCAAGAGCTGTCTTGCTGTTCTAGGGCAAACTAGAGTCAGAGCTCTCCCTTACACCCCATATTGTCTTGCCACATCATCACAGAATGTTTAAAGGTTGGAATGGACCTCATCAAATTGTGACCTTCCTGCCATGGGCAGGGACACCTTCTACTAGACCAGGTTGCTCAAAGCACCATCCAACCTGGCCTTGAAGACTTTTAGGAATGGGGCAGCCACAGTTTCCCTGGGAAACCTGTTCCAGTGACTTACCACCAAAACAGCAAAGAATTTCATCCTAATATCTAACGTAAAATTCCCCTCTTTCAATTTGTATCCATTACTCCTTGTTCTGTCACAACAGTCATGATCTTTGGTATATTGAAAATGACACAGATTAATCCTCCTAGAGACACATAGAAGTGGCACCTTCCAGCCTACAGCAGATGGTACAAAAAGAACAGGAATGTTGAATAATTGATGTTTTATTCTTCTGTGCTGCTTTTGTAAAAAGTAATAAATTATTGAAGGAATGAGGAGGGGCTAAAGCTATAAACAGAGCAGAATCAGCTCTCTAGGCTTGTGAATGTGTCCCTATCTCTAAACTTTTGCATCTTAGATGCCTTGTACTGAGAGAGCTGAGCTGAGGGGCAGCAGGCAGTCAGCCTGAAGCACCAAGCACTGGCAATTAAGCAGTCCTGCAGCAGCTGGTGGCACCTGTGTGCTATGCAGTACAAAGATTTTTTAAAAGATTCAGTCCTTATAGTGGCTCATCTTCAGTTTTGTCATAAGCATGATTATATCCAGCCTGATTAACAGGTTAATGAGTGTTTAAAGTTATACTGGATTTAAACAAGTTAAGATATAAACAAGGTAAAATACAAGCAAGAAGTTTGTAGCACTTCTAGCTAACATAAAATAGTGGTCTCTTTGTCCAAGCCCAAGGCTAACTGTTAAGAGATCGTAAGTTCTTGTTTAATCGCTGTCAGAGACGTTAAATCCCCTTGAATTGCTTTAACTCAAACTTTTTTCCAGTAGCCAGAGCTGGAAAGGCCGAAACCAGTCATGTTTATGAGCCATTGGTGATCCTTAGTCCTGAGGTGCTGTGGCACTATCTAACATGCTTGTATTAATACTGCTCACAAGTTGGATGTGGGTGTCACTACAGTTTGAAAATTTTTTATTCCCTCTCCTTTTTGTAGTATTACTCTAACACATCATCAAAATGAGTGAAAAGGAAGCTCAAGGAGATGTGGGTGATTCAACAGAAAATGCAGAATATGAGGATGATTTTGAAAAAGACACGGAATGCCTAACTGATGAAGAAGAAAAACAAAACCCTGGTGAAAAAGAGGTATTTGATACGTTAAATACTAGTTGTGTTATTTAGGAGACAAAATTTAGTAATATTTGGAATCATAGGCACAAATTCAGTATTGCTTGAAATGTGTAGGTGCATTAACTGAATTTTGACAAGGAAAGTTATTTGGATTTATAGTGAAAAACATTTCAGCAAACTGGTTAGTTTGGTTCTAATATCTGTCAAGCAAAAAATTCAGTGTTCATTGAAAATGTAATTTTTTTTTCAGAAGTACTTCTGTGTTCCGTAAACTGTTTGTATAACACCCATTGCAGTTTTATGCTGTCACTAATCACTTTACTGGTTAGTTAAACTTTGTGTGAATGTGAACATGAAGAAAATGAAGAGACTTGATAGTGCCAAAAAAGCTGTTAGTTATGACGTGCACTATTTGACAACCTGGTTTAGAATGCAGATAGTTTGTACTGCTCTTCTCTCTCACTGTTTCTTTCCTCTTTCTTTGATAACTCTTCTGTTGAGAGAAAAGACTAGTTTATTTTAATTTTTTTAGAATCCTGAAGAAAAGGAAGAGGATGTTGAAGCAAAAACTCTTAAAACATCAGACAACTTTCAGGAAGACAATGAAGAAATGAAAGAAAATCTAGATCAGCTTTCAGAGGCAGGTGTAAATGTGAAAGTATTATACTCTAATGAAAAGTATTTGCAATCTGGGGCAGATATTGAACAGGACGACCATGAATCTGATGCTGAGAGAGAAAGCTCTATCCAGGAATCCAAGCTGGAAAATGAGCAGGAACTGGATGAGGGAGAGGATGAAGAAATAAAGCGTTACGTCTTGGAAAAGATTGAAGAAGCCAACAAAGAGCTGGAAAATCAGGCTCCTGTGGATGAAAAAAGAGAACGGAAATTAAAATTTGTGGATGAGGTGGATCTTCGTCCAAAAGGTGCTGAAGTTGGTAAAACTGACCTTGCAAGAGGAGATGTTTCAGATGGGCTGTCTCAGCTGAATATTTCTAACAAGGGACAGAAAAGCACATCACTTTCAGAACGTGCTGGCTCAGATGAGGAGAAGACAAATGGTAAAGTTCTAGTGGAAAAAGATGGAAAGTTTGAACTCTTAAGTTTATGTGATATTGAAAGCCAGGGCATTTTGGCCCCAATAAGTGTTTATTTTACAGATATTGAAACTCAACAGACTTCAGAACTCACTGCCACTCAAGCGAAAGAAATGCCTCCATCTGACTCTAAGCAGCAGCCAGATTCTGCTTTGAATGGTGCAAAAAATCTGGGAAAACAGAAGACTGAGTCTGCAAACATACCTGTGAAAAGCTCCACTTACACTCTTACTCCCAGACAAAAAGAATTAAGGAGGCAGATAGAACTGAGGAAAGAAAGACTGAAGAGACAGGTAAATACATAGAGAAAAGTAAATCACAGTGACCATCCTGTTCCTCTGCTCCACAAAGACTATGTGCTCAGGGTATTTACACTATTCTTCCTTGATAAAAGAGGCAGCAATAATAGTTGTAGTAGTCATAACAACAACAATAATAAAAACAATAATTCTCTGGGGTTTGTATAGAATCTTTCAAAGCTCCTTTCCCAGAGTGGCATAGGATCATGCCTTGCTCAGAGGAGAAATGAAGTGTTTATTTGATACATCCTTCATAAATGGGCCTTCTTCTGTTACAGTTTTCTTGCTGCTTTTGCTTCTTGGCTCTCTCTCTACCTAGGTTCTCTTACAGTCCCACAGTTTATGGAATGTAGCACATGGTGTCACATCTGCACATATTATACTGCAGTGCAGGAATTTTATATTAACCACAGTAAGGCTGGGGCACATCTGGGTACTCAAGAAGTATGGATTGGGCAATTATCACATGGGAGAGTATTCAGGTCATAATATAACATTTACATAGCAGACTGACTGTAAGAACCCTTTTAATTCTTTCTCAGCTCATTACACAGAAAAAAAAAAATATAAGAGAGAGTCAGCCTCTGATAGCTGTAATGAGGACTTCAGAAATCTTTACCAGAGAGTTAAAAAATGTTGATTTTTTTCTTCTTTTTGCATTATAATGATACAATTACAAAAAGGTAACTTGCTATGTGTGTTACTCTATAAAAGGAGCATGAAGCATCTGCCATTTTTCTCTGCCATGATGTACTAATTAAGCTGGCTAAGTAGCTTCCAAGGTTACTGTCTATCTGTGGAAAGAGCTCTAGGCTGCTTTATTTGAAAAGGTTGCTGAGGCTCAGCTTAGTAATGAGGGGAATGAAATCTGATGAGGAATTGAAGTGGCTTTTTTGCACACACAAGACTAGATCTCTTGAAAACATACTCTGTATATTTAATGTAGAATGTAGGGTAGTGAGGGGAAGGAAGGTTATTTTCCTAACAGCGTGTGCTAAATTTCTTCCTTTGTTGGCTGACTTAGGGAAAAGTAAGCATGTGTTACCTTATTTCTTCATTCTGGAATGGAATTCTTCCATTCTGTGATGGATTTCACAGACATTAAACATTTCTTGACTTTACTAGAATCTATCTGTTTCATTTTGGTGGCATTTCCTTCATTCCAGTAAATTAGAAGTGGTAAGTTTGGAGGATATAAGTATCCTCCAAACTTGTATGTACCTTATATCCTCCTCAAACTTTTCAACTTCCCTAGGATATTTTAACCCCCTAGTTCATTGCCTAAGCATAACCAACTTCCTCAAAGGAGGACAAAACATTGCCTCCCATCTAATCAACCTATCCTGATACAAAATATTAGGCCCAGAAGGACTCGCCAACCTACAACTAACAGCAACCAAAACCGCCACTACGTTCCACTCAGGCCTAATCAAAGCCTACTTAGGATCATTTGCCCTATCCATCCTCATCATCCTCATATCCACATACAGAAATAACCAATGGCCCTCAACCTTCGTAAAAACCACCAAATCCTTAAAATCATCAATGACGCCGTAATCGACCTCCTTATATGTAGGTAAGTTTGGAGTATATAAGTAGCCTCCAAACTTGTATGTAGGTGGGAGGAACATCATCTATTTGCAAGATTAGATTTCTTGAAGTATTGAAATGAGTTGGGATTATAGCTTTTGTGTCAAAGAGAGTAAATCCTGGTAAAAAATGTCCTAATCAGCTTTCTGAAGCATTAATTGAAACTTTTTCTCTTCCTTGTAGATACTTATCCTTAGCTAAAATGTAATTCATAAGTAAAAGAAACTTTTCTCAATTTTGTAAATATAATTTTGTACACTTGAAAAAAGCCTGAAGCTATTTATACTCCTTAAGTAAATACATTGCAACTTCATGTCCAAAAAAGGTCCTTATAAATAAGGTAGTGCCTGCAATCCATGTGTTGCTATATATCCTTTAGGGTTCAGTGGTCCATCAAGCCGGAGAGCTGCATTTTTTTTTTAAATGTATCCATTTAAAGTGATTCTAAGCTAACTAGAGATATTGGGCAGACTTAATTTTAAGAGTTTTTGCCTGATGCTATTTGAATGTCTGTGAGTTAAGAGGTGTCATGGAAACGGAGGTAACACAAAAAGGGCTAGACTGAAAGTGTCTGAATATATCACAAGCAGAAGTGCTCCAAGCAACTTCTTCCCAAATGTTGTATCAGCTGTGATGCAGTTTTTGAGTATTCTTGTTTCATCTGTATTTTAGTGTGTGTCTCATGCAATTCAAATGGCTTATTTATTGCCTGCAACAGTCTTTGCAGATTAAGATCATTCTCTTAAAAGTGAAGTTTATTCAGTTTTCCTTCCACCTAAGGAAGAAGAAAAGAACAAGGAACTAGAAGAAATGAGGAAAAGACAGAACGAAATAGTTTTTAAAGCTTGGTTACAAAAGAAGAAAGAGCAGGTACAACAAGAAAAGCGAATTCGTCGTGCAAAGCGGCTGGAAGAGCTGAGGATCAAAGTAAGGTCTCCCTAATCTGGAACTGGGATCTATAGTGCTCTTGTTAAATAGGAAAGCCAAATTCTAAATCTGCCTTCTTAGCTAAGTGTATGAAAATTTACAGCAATGGGAAATGTTCTTGTTACATTGTTTTCAGTGAAGAGGTAGACCTGCAGGTTTTTATTGATCTCCTTAGCAGAGTGGCTTGCAGTGTAGAAGCAGCACACATGAATTTAACTATAAAATCACAGGGGATACAGTGATGCTCCCATATACCAGGAGAAAGCCTTGATTGAGCCCTGAGTGAGCAAGCAGCGAGAAGACTACTTGGAGTGTGTTTCTTGCCATCAGAACTTGTTAGTAAGCAGTTAATGCACATGACCCAATCAAAACTCGGAGATTCAGGTGCTGTTCTAAAGGAAAATCTAAATTCAGCACTTTTTTTAACATGGTGCTTTGAATGCTTACTTATGTATACATTCTATGCCAGATTAGCATATGCTCTAGTGTGTTTATAAAGTGTGTTTCATGGAGGGGAGATGCCAGCAGAATACAAAAAAACCCTATTATAATGAAATTATTAAGATTATTATAAAGGTTATTTACTGATAACCCTTGTGTATACATGTCTTTTTTATTAATTAGGAGGTGCACAGGGATCCAGAAGAAGCCTACAGTTTATGGCTTAAAAAAAAGCACCAACAATATGTGAGAGAAAGACGGATAGAAGTCTTGAGACGCCAAACTGAAGAAGTGGCCTTTTATCCAAGCCCAGAGGATTGTGACAGAGCTTTTAGAGAGTGAGTAGGGTCATTCCTAAGAGACCACATTTGAAACTTTTGTAGTCTATCATCTCAAACTATAGCTATCTTATGGTGCATCTTTGCTACTGAAATCCTCATTGTTTTGGAGGGATTTTTTTTCATATGAATATGCCCTTTCAAACTTACACCCTAAAAAAAATACATCAGTTCCTTGATGATGTTTGTTCACTGCTGTGAAATTATTTGTCAGAACCTGAGCTGAAAAGAGTGAATTACTTCTGCTAAAAAAGGGATCTCCTCCTCTAACCCTTGTTGCCAATTCTGGAGTAACCTTGGGTTGATTCAGTCCATGAAATGAGCATAAAGCTAATCCAGTTTAACAAAAGGGGGGAGGTAAAGGTGGGTACAGAAGGAGGGGAATTGGGGTGGGAAGGTAGTGCTTCCTGTGTTTGGGTATGGCAGGCTTTTAGACTGTCTCAGCCATGACACCCAACTTCACCCTACAAGACATGGTGGGCTACAGTTAAGTGGGGGACAAATCTCCTTTGAATGGATAATGTAAAGCTTGAAATTACAACTGCCAGTACTTCTGGTCCTCTTTCTCTCTCCACAGCTGGCTGAGAAGAAAGAGAGAAGAGAAACAAGCAGCAGAACTAGCTGCTAAAGAGAGAGCCAGGCAGCTTAGATTAGAAGCCAGAAGAGCAAGACAAATGCGGAACATCCACTATATTTAATTCAGAGCCCAAATTCTTTTGTTTCTCAGATCATTACAGTTGAAAATTTGATGTAGCCACAGAGTTCTTGGTGGCAATCTTCTCAATTTTTATGGCTTGAGTTTTTGTCTTTTACAGCTACTGACTTTTTGTGGTGTTTTTAAAGCTTTCAAGCAAGTTTAACAATTACCTTCAGTGACAATGATTTTACTATCTATTTATTTGTAATTTAGTCAAAAAGCCTGCTTTAATGCATAACTCAGGGATCTTCTGAGTTTAACCAAATCAAAATGAGTCAAGATGAATGAGGGTGGCAAATACACATTCCCTCCTTTAAAAGGCACTTTATACTCATCATGGATTCCTGGATGCAGGCTACTGTGTAAAATGTTAAATTTTTGGTGGAATAATATTGCTGTTTGATGCTGCTAGTGATTAAGACTGTGCAAGGTGTTATATTGTTGGAAAATGATGTTTCTCGTACCACTTCCTATTGATCCGTTGACCAGTTCTGGACCAGAGGACTATGTTCTTTTAGGTTTCTGGAAGGTGGTGATTGAAGACTAATGTGTAGGTGATCATGCAACAGGTTTTGAAACTTACTTCTGTGAGTCATATTCAGTAGTTTTCTATTCCATGGAATTAAAAGCTTGTGCAAATTATGACCTTTTCCCAGTAGTAAGGAAGCTAGCATCCTTATGTCAATGTTTATTATAATAAATCTACCAAAGTATATCACCTTACCCAGCTAAATTGTGAACTCTTAATAGAGATCATACCAAAATCACTCATGAAATCATAAAGTTAGTGAATGAAGAAGAGCATTCTGTCCAGCTGTATGCCCCAACAGATTTCATGATCCTGGCATTGCTTTTAAATTTTTCAACATTCACAGTGTTTTCTGGGAGTTCTGCAGTAGACAGAAGTGTAGTAGATGCAAAGGTGATTTGCTGGTAGTGTTTTTCTCTGTTATTTCTGGGGCTAGTTACAGGCATATTGAGAGCATTGGTGTTGGACTGGAGGCTGCTCTGTTGCAGCTTTTGCCAGCATAGCAAGCAAGCATGGACACAAAATGAAAATTTCACATGCTCATGGGACACGTAAGTAATAGGTGCCTTCCTCCTCCCAGTACCTTTCCCTGACACCAAAGGCAGAAAGAGCTTTCTGTGTCTAGCAAGCAAATTCAGGAGGAATGTTTGCAAAGGTTCACACACACCATCTCCCTAATTGTAGAAAACTACAAAAGAGGTGTTTCTGTTCAGTGCCTCACACCAGCAGAGTGAAGAGTTTTACAATTCAATGTCATATAGTTCTGTTTATGCTACAAAGAAATCAGGGTCAGAAATGTGATTTCATTAAATCCAGAATTACAGCTTGAAAGCAAGCAAAGGAAGTTTATTGTAGCTTTCTTCATGAAAACCAAATCAGAAGCAGCAACAGCAAGAACTTACACTTTACATATTTTGATCCTGGGTATGAGATTCAAAGGAAAACTGGATAAAAGCAACCATTCCAGAAACCTTTTCCCTAAACTAGACAGCTTCATATGGTAAATTTGGGGGTCAAACTAAGAAACTTAAATAGGCTTCTTTGGATTTAGCAGATTTTCTCCTAAAAGTTCTCTTCAAACCTATGTCAAGAACTTCAAATCTATGTCAAGATTATAAAATCATACAAGTAAAAAAATACTTTTTTCTTAACAGTACCTATGCAAACTTAGTGCTTGTCTTCACCTTCCCATAATACTCAGGAAGACCTTGGGCAAGGACTGAGTCCTAATGCCGGGCCAGGATTCAATGCTGTGTACTAAAGGAAGTATGTCAGTCTGCCCTTGCTGAGGATCAGCTATGCAGCAACTTCACTCTAGAAGCTGAAACAATGGAAAAGCCATTATTTCAGCTCTATGCCAACACAAGAAAAACCTCACCCCATAGAGTTTTCTAAAACCCACTTGAAAGCAGTTACTACTTATATATTATAGCTAGAGTTCATTCAAGCTTTATCTCCTTGACAGGAGGGCTGACATTGCATATACTCTTGCTTTCAGAACTTACAGCTATGAAGAACCATTGCACATACTCCTTTTTATAACTAAATTTAAAAGGTAGAACATAGACTTGAGGGCCGTTCATTACCTTGGCTAAAATTAACCATTTACCATTACTTTATTTTTAAATTTAGACATAACTGATCACCACTTCATTTGCTTTGGTACAGTTACACTTCTGTCTCCCTCTAAAGGGAAATTCATTAAGATTTGCTAATAAGACTATAAATGTCAAATAGTCAAGAGCATCTCTATGCTCTATAAATTGGACTAGCATAATGTTTTTTGTCTTGCCTTTGTATAAGAAAATAAGTAGCTTTCCCCATTGAGAAGTGGTAGAAGCATCCCAGAGACTATGGAAATCCTGTCAATCACTAACTTCAAGAGGTAGAGAAGAAGAAACTGCATAATTTCCAAGGCCAAACCCACCCGTTATGGAAAAAGGACAAAGGGAAGCCTGCTGTACATCAACTAGTGTAATTCTTCAGAAAGAATGCATGTGCAGCTGCCTTGGCTGGGCTTTTAAAGGGCTATCAGCTCTCCTTGACAGTGATTGCAACAATTGAAGGTGACATCTTCATATCTTGTATATGGGTGAAACCTTCCAATACTTTTCTTAGTGGAAAGGAAAGAAGATGGAGAAGTCTCAGAAAAAGAAACTTCTGTTGATGTTTCTGGGTGTGCAGCTGGATCCAGTAGACGTAGCATCTAAGGATGGAAAAATTGACACTGAAAATACTTTTATACAATTTAATGTGCTTTTTCCTTCTCTTAAGAGCTAGGATTTCTGCTCAAAAGCCACTTGTCATCTTTTTTCCAACGTGAAAATGAAACATCTGTTTACCCAGAACTTTAATATAAAGATTAACATGCATCAAGAGCTCTTACCATTTCAGCCATTTTCTCAGCAGGGGTATTGCAAAACTCCACAGCTGTTGAAGTCTTTTTTGGACTGTTAGTGCCAACATTTCCTAGAAGATGTGAGCTTACAGCTTTGGCTAGCTTACAATTCACAGCTGCTAGCTCTGTTGTAGTGTAAGGCTGGGCACTAGGATAGTATGTCTGTTGTCTCCCCCACTGAAGAGAGACCATGAGCTCCTCCAGCAGCCTGTGCAGAAAGAAAAGAAGCACTGCTAGTGGGGTTTGTATTCTATATTGTATAAGCAGCACCCAGCATACTTCAGAGGAATCATCTCTTCCCAAGGCTTAATGCATAAGCTAAATCTTAAACCAAAGAAATGGACCAAAAAAAGTGTTTAAGAACAAGGAGACAAATAGGCTATTCTCCAAGGCAAGGCCTCACCAACATAGCTGATTAATCCTGGGAACACTTATTTGACATCTGGCAGAATAAGCACTGTAAAGTCCAAGTAGGTAGAAGAATCACTTCTTTGATATTTTGCAAGGAAACAGAGAAGACTTGAAGTCAAGTCAGTAAGTGATTAAAGAAAGAAAGCCTGAGGATGTGAGGGATGTCAGTTCCATAGTTTATTACCCTTAAGACCTCAGACCTCCAGAGAATGAAGCAAGTATTCTACTACTTTTGCTCTTTCAGCTCTAAGACTAGGAAGTGACCATACTACACATCAGCATTAATTGATTTTTGTTGAATATCACAGGAAGAAGGGAAAGTTATTTGATTCTCCTCTAGCCTAAAATAAACTGACAAAAATGAAGTTTGCACACAGGTAGTCTGGATTGGAAAAATCATACTTGTGTGTATCAATCATCTCTTGACGGAACTGATCACGTTCATTCAGCAAGTCCTGGATTGCACTTTGTGCATCCCTGGTTTGGCGCTGAAGAATTGCTCTGGTATTGGTCAGTTCATCAGCCATCACCCTGCAAAGGAAATCTCCAGTCAGTAGTGCAAGTGAACAGCTTGAAAGTCACTTTTTTCTACTACAGACCATAATTTGTCTGCTCAAACTGTCTGCTGTTCTCTGTCCCCTCTCCCATGCAGAGCCTATATCAACCTAATTATGAATAATTTCTGTTCAACTACAGCCAACACGAGTGCAAGATTATGTTTTGACTGAGTTTAAACAATCTTAGGTCACTTAATATAAATCTAATAACAGACATTTCAAAACACCTCGAGAAAGTGTACATTGACAAGGTTTCTGTGAAAGAAAAAGCTAAATACATTTTTCTTTTATTAACAATTCTCACAAGTATGTTGTAATCATGTCTGTTCACTGTTCTCTAAAAATGGAAGCTATGGCTATAGACTGCATTCATTTACCTCTTTGCCCTACCCAGGGGCAATCACAAGATGCCAGATATGAGTGTTTAAGAGCCACAAAGGAGACAGCTGTTGTCACATTTGCTATTATGCCATGAGGCTTGGCACTACGCAAAAACCAGAATGACATTTAAATAACCACCAGTTAGAAATAGGAGATAAAAATGAACCAGAATGTTACAATATTGAAGAGCGTTACTTCAACCACACTGCTGAAACTCACAGCTCTGATGTCAGAGCTCCTCATAATGTTAAAAAACCCCCAAGTTTACCTAGTAACTCTTGCTAAGACTTACAATTACCGTTACACCTCCTATGTTACACAAGTTACCATTCACCCCATATGCTGAAACTTCTCCAGCAAATTAAAGGGAGGAGACTGTATTCTATTGCCATTTCCTTCAAGCAGTAAGGTCTTTTATCATATGCATTAAGCATCATAATTCAGTCAGTTATATCCAAGTATAGTAGAAAATTGAAAATCCTAGAACACCATTTAGAGATCTGGTAAGACAACTAAGCAAGTTAAAGTCACTGTCAAATGAGATTTTGACTTTCAGACCTGCTTTTATGGTTAAAGAAGTAACAGTAACGTCCTGAGCAGTAACACAACCAGTGTTTAATAAAGAGGTCCCCCTACTCTTTCTTCTATAGTAGATTGCTAACTGACTATAAGCAGAGCTCCTAAACATATCAGCTTCTTCTCAAATTGATGACTGTACCATGCTTGGGGGGTAGGGGTGAAAATCAACTAACTACCTGTAAGAAAAGTCAGCTGCCTTAGAAGACATTTTTATACCCTAAACTGCATGCATTTTTATCAAAATTAAGAGCTTCTCTTGCTTTCTTGACAAGAGCTGTAGTTGAGATTTTAGGGAGGGCTAGGACTCACTGTATTAGCTCTGAAAAGCAGGACTATTCAGATTTACAAGGAGCTTACTTTCTTTATACCTTTCCTGTATTCTCAGATTTCACAGTAGGTATCACTATGGCTCTTGTGGCTGTCCTCTGCATATGAAACCACACTGCAATGAGTGTATGTGATGAAAGACTGAAGGAGAATGCTGTTAGGACAGCTCCATGAGAGGGAATACCTGCTTGCTAGGAACTTGCTTCTCCACACATCACATTGTATAGACATGCGCTCCAACTGTTCTGACAACTGAGCCATATTCCGGCCCAGGACTTCGTTTTCTAGGATGAGCTGATTCTTCTCACGAGCCATCCGTTCAAAGTGATACTGCAGATCATCCCCAACAGAAGCAACAAGTAATTTCTTCAACTCCCGATTGACCTAGAATTAGACCAGACTCTCTTGTAACTATCAATAGAGAATAAACACTCTTGAGAATGCAGTGCAACTTACTGCAAATTGCTAACAGTAAATTATCTTTCTCTTTCCAGAATGGGATGTATCCAGGCAAGCATAAACATTTGAGCCTAATGTACATCCAACACCTTCTTGTTTAAATTCTAACAGTCAAAGAGGAAGAATGAAAGCCTACTGCAGGAAACAAAGTTTCAGTAGTATTCAACTCCTGCATCAGTAAGATAACAAAGGGTTAGACAAGACATCCACACGTGTTTGAAGTAGGAAGTTATAGTCAACCTTTCAACGGTTGGCATAACACTTTCCATTTAGCGATTAAGGAGCAAAGTCTTTCCTCATGAAAGATTCATTCCTCTGCAGCTATCTAGTGTGTTTCTCCTAGCTAAGTCTTTGACTCTTTCATCTGTTGTCAGAGAAGCAGCACTGGAATACTTTGATGTACTTCTACTCTATATCTTAGCTGGTAAGTTCAAAAGGGAATGTATTTGTTTCAAGGCTAAAGTGTCATAGCAGTTCTCTTTCCTCACATTCACAAACTGCTTCTACAAACCAAAACAGTTCAGCTGTGGGAGAGAAAACACCTTTAACTTCTTACCTCGGTCTGTATACGCAGCTGATTAGAGAGACCTTCTTTATCTTGTAACAACCGCTTTTCTGAATTCTTTAGCTTTTCAATTGCATTTTTCAGCTCTGTCTGTTCTTTCTTGGGATCTGTGGCTCCATCCGACTGATGGAATGTGTCTGCTTTATGTCCCACAGATTTAGCTACCTTAGCATTTTTAGTTGGAACAACATGGGTGATGGCTGCTTTGGGGACTAATATTCGAATAGCTTCAATCTCCACTGATTTATCTGCATGTACTTTCCCCAGCTGCAGAACTCCAGGACTCAGGGAAGAAGCTGTCTTTTTATGGGGGCTGTGGTGGATGTGATGGCTTGCAGTGTTGGCTCCAGTGATTACTTCCACTGCTCCAGCTGTCTGCTGTGTTTCCATGCCATCTCCAGGTCCTCTAATGGGTGCTGAGGCATCATCAACTGAAATTTAGAAATTGTGGAGGAAAAGTTTACCACCTTTCACTTGGTTATAGCATCATTTTAAGTCTTCCCTTAATTTCTGCACTTCAAAGCTGGAGATTTTAATTGTACACTGCATGTGTCAAATAGTCCATTGCAACAGTGATTATCAAGCACAAGTCAGAAAATCATAGAATGGTTTGGACTGGAAGGGACCTTCACAATTATCTTGTTACAACACCCCTGCTGTAAGCAGGAACACCTTCCACTAGACCAGGTTGCTCAGGGCCCTGTCCAACCTGTTCTTGAACACTTCCAGGGATGGGGCATCCACAACTTCCCTGGGAGCCTGTTCCAGTGTCTCACCACCCTCACAGTAAGCCCTTACTCAAATGGGCATTGCTCATTAACAACAGCAGTACAAGACACAAGCATTGATCTGAATTGCATTAATTTTAATTTGCTGCTGCCATACAAGATTAAATGCAGACACAAAAAAGAGCTTTCCTGGAAAAAAAAAATTCTTGACAACATTACTTATGGACTGAAAACAAAATCAGGTTTTGGGGCTGGCAGAATCAGAGCAGTTTCATTTAAAAAGCAAGAAGAAAATGAAAACAGCTATTACCCAGACAGCTACTAACACCTTAAGAAGTTTAGTAGACGTTTAAGTACTAACAGATTTTAGTTGCCCTAGTGAAGGTTTAAGAAAAGCCAACAACCCAGTCCTGCTCCACTTCTGAACTACAGACTCCAGCATTCCCAGTAATGCTGCATTCTGCTCTATAGTCCCCAATATACATGACATTTACTGAAATTAATTTTATTTAAGTCCACTAAGTTTTCAGCTGAATTAATTATTATTGTAGTACTGTTTCCTCACAATGGGTGAGAGATACAAAGTTTCTGAGGGCATGGCTACACATACTGCTTTTTTTTCCTCATACTGCAGGCAGTAATGTGAGCTTGTGTCTTCTATCCAAATATTAATGGATTTCAAAAATGCTGTAATCACACCATTAATTGCCTTACTTTCAAGTTTGCTGAATCAGTACCAACAGGTTCTAAATACCAGAGGAGGCTGTCAGACAAGTGTACAGACAGATCACAGTACCAATGACAATCTTATTTTTCAATATCAAGCTGGATTAGAAAAACTACATTCAATTGCTGTTCCATCCAGGCAGCTCTGGTTTTCACTGCAATAATGAAGTCACAGAACTACTTCCTCATAGCTACATAAAAGGAGTAAGTTTAAATGAAAGGAGACTGGTATACAGTGTAACGCTGGTGTTTAGAATTCCAGTTAAAGAACTTTTTTAATCCAGTCTGCTTAGATGTCATATGAACAACCTACCTTTTTCTAGAGATGTCATTTTCTCTTCCTAACTAGGTAAGTCTGAGGAAGAAATAAGGAGAAGAGGAAAAAAAAAATCTTTAGCAAGGTCACCACAGCAGTTAATCTTGGATTATCCTGTTTTCTAGTAAAACCTCAAAACTCCAGTTCAGTAGCACAGTGAAAAAAACCACATCAAAACAAATGGGGAAAACACAAAATTATAAAAACTACACCAAAACACACAGAGTTAAAAGGAGAAGATTGTGAGTCTTCTGGCACTTGTGTCTTTTTTTCACCAAGAGCTGCACTTCAACTCCTTTGCATTGCTCCTCATCTTGTTCCTGTTTCCATTCCTCTTTTTTTTTTCTAGTCTCCCTCCCTCCTTTTTTCAGTCAGCCTCCACCTTACCCTTTCAAAGTCTGTAACACTCCCACAGTACAACTGCATGACTGTGCCAAGATAACCTAAAATAATCACAGAACCACAAGAAAAGGAAATCCCACCGTGTGCTTCAAGCAAATGAAGAGGTGAGGAGGAAACAATGGCAGCTGCACAATTCCTTCAGTCCTGCTTGCTGAAACGACCTTTTTGATAGGGCCAATTCTCAGTCAAAGGAGTCAGTGCCCTGAGGGGGTGCACATGGTTAGTTTAACTAACAACAAAAGCTGACCTCCAGTTTGGTCCAAACCACCATCCTGGCCATTTTCTCTCTTATCCACCAAAGGTATTGACCATTGCCACATTCATCCACAGAGCCATCCACTCTCAATTATACAAGTCACTCATCCCTCTTTTCTAGGGTCTAAGTTCCTTTGAGATCAGTATACTCCTATCTTATTTGGCTGGCTTTTTTTTCCCTGAAAAAAGGGATTCTCCCCATTATTCAAGGGAGATTCCCAGGGCCCTTGCTTCTTTTCCCTGAACCAATAACTGAAATGGTTTAACTACAGCTTTTTGACTTCCATCGCAGCAGCTCTCTGCCCTAAAAAGAAAATGGCAGCAGTGAGCACACTGCTACTTTCGGGTTTCTAGACTAAAGATTTGTTTTGTGTCAGGCAGGTTTATCTTTTGTGATTAACAGACGGACCTTTTCGTCCTTGAGCTGTCTCAAACTACAGATACAGAGATGTCTCACCATCTGTTGCTTCTACAACTGGAGTTGTGTGTTTCCTTACTTAATAGCATTAGCTGTTAATCACCAGTGCTGTTCGTTCCTTCTGACTGAGGATCTCTATTTACTTGATGAGAACGAGGAGGAGAAAAGCATAGCTGCTCAGGAAGAGGCAAGAATACTCAACGAAAGACTGATTAGGAGCATTTGGGCTTATCTGCTCCATCAGACACGACCTGCCGGTGATCCTGCTCCTTCGGAGTTCACACTATAATCTGGCCAGTTACGTGCGGGAGCACTGTAAACCCTCCCAACATGTCCCCTCCTCCTCCCTCTCCCTCACTGCTTGCATCATTACCTCTCAGGACGCCGAGCCCTGCAGGATCCAGGACCTCGCACAGCCACTGCCCGCCCAGCCCCCCGGGCCCCCTGCCCCAGCCCCGATAGACCGGCCTGCAGCAGCGACGTCGCGACAGCCCCCACGGTTGTCACCTCGGCGGCTTCCGCGTCCGGCGGCGGGCGGGGCGCCCCGCGTGTCGTGTCCGCTCCCGCCCAATCGCGGGCCCGGGCGCGGGAGTGGCGCTTCGGTTGCCGGGGGAGGGGCGGGCCGAGCATCGCCATCGCGGCCGTCATCATCCTCATTACCGTCATCGCAATGGTGAGGGGGAACACGGGGCCGGGGACAGCGGCGGCTCCGCGGGCAGAGCCCCTCCGGGCCGCGGGAGGGACGTTCCCGGCTCCGCCCGGCCCTGGGCTGAGGGACCCGCGGGGCGCGGCCGGGAGGTGTTTGAAGGGGCCGTTCGGGCTCGTTGGTGCCCAGCTGTTGGGAAGCTGCTGCTGCTGCCCCCCCCGGAGCTGCCCTGAGTGGGGAATAGACTGTGCCAGGAGCTCGGGAAACCGGGCGGGAAGGCAGTGGTGCATTTGGAGGAGACAATACGTTTCAGGTGCCACAGTCTTTATTCTTGACTGGATCTGCTGTGTAGTAATGCAGGGCAGACGACAGGATGTCATTGCAGGGGCAGTAATAAGAAAAACCCAGTTTGCATTTTAATCTCGGGGAGGGTGGCTGGGCACTGAAACAGGCTCCCCAGGGAATTGGTCAGAGTTCGAGAAGTGTTTGGACAATGCTCTCAGACATAGGGTATGACTCTGGATGCTGCCACGTGCAGGGCCTGGAGTTCGACAACTCAGTCCTTGTGGTTCCCTTTCATCATAGCATATTCTGTGATTATAATGAAACTCAACTGGGTCCCCGTTGCCCAAGATGGTGTGCAAACCCCAGTGTTATAGAGCTGATTAAAAAATCAACGGTTTTGAGCTGTATTTTGTACTCAGACTCATATGCAAGACACATGCAGTAGCTAGGGACATGCGCCTGTGGGTGGGTCCACCCTTACACACCTGTCCTCAGCACCTCAAATTTTCCCCAGCCCTCCAGCAGCTTATTTTGCACCTTGCTTTTGGAGCATAAACTCAAGATCACCATTTGCCACGTAAATAGAAATGCCACTGTTTGTTTTCAGATAAAGGGGTTACAAGTGTTCTGTTTAATCCAGGTAAAACTGTAATTTTCAATTCCCACGTTGAATTTATTCACGTCGGCAGAAGTCCTGCTTTGTGAGTTGTACCTTAGGTAAAGCATTTGGTTTGTTTACATTGATTGTCACTGAGTTTGACATGTTTCTAACCTCCTTTTATTTCTGAGGTGATACCAACTTAACTTCATTAAACAGTTCAAAATCTTATAGCAACCTCTAACAAAATGTTTCATGGCATGTTTGTTTAATTTCTTTTGAAAAGCCTTCAGTGATAGGAACTACATGATCAGTTGTCGTAATTTCATTGCATGATGATTTTTATAGGTGGCTGATTTTTTTCCTGTTACATTCTGTGCTGGAAATTATACCAGTGATTATTTGTTCTGTTCTTTGTGGTTAAAGATATTCCATTTTGTCTTTTATTTGTAAAAGTACTTCAAGATTTTAACTTTGCCCTTTCCTCATTTCACATTTTTCTTCAGTAAACAAATTTTGTTCCTCTCTTAATATTTTTCTTCTGGTAACTGTGGTTTTAAAATGTAGTCATTTTCCACTTTGCCTGCAGTTTTCTCTAAATGTGGTGTTTAACCTGCAGGTTTCTTCCCAGTTACATTGTGTTCCACTGCAGCTGAACAGAGCAAAATATTTGTTTCTTGTGTCTTAGATCTTCATATTGTCAAAGTTACCGTATTTGTTTTTTTCCTGAACTGTTTTGCACTCTCACTACAACCTAAAATATATCAGATTTCCTGTGATCTGGCCAATTTCTCCCCTCATATTTGAATTTTTATTGTAATACTTTGCATTTGTTTCTATAGAATTTTCATATTATCATGTTGATTTCTACTTCTAAGATGCGTACAATCTTTCCCACACCTTAGTTGTCAGCCCAGATTCTGGAAGTGTGCTTTCTCAGTTTCATTTTCAGAGTAGTAAGAAAAATCTGAAATAAAGCAGGTGCATGGCAGATCATTGTAGTACACCATCTGACTCCCAGTTGGCCAGGGAAGTATTCCTAATTACATCTTCATATGATAGATGTAACTGCTCTTTAGTTTAGGCCACAATGCCTTATTCGGCTTGTCAGATTCTCAGGTGTCAGATTAAAAGCCTTATCAGTTGCCTTTTTGTCACAAATGTGGCTTCTCCCTTTCTCACTGTGTCAGGAAAAGATTTGTTCTTGACAAACTTTTATTATGTTATTGTTGTCTTAGATGTTCAATAACCAGCTATGTAATAACTCGTTCCATTATCTTCCCAAACACTGCCTCTCTTGCCCTTCTCCTGTGCCCTTGAAGTGTGGGACCTTTCTTCTCTGGCTTTGAAGTGTTACAGAGTCCTGTTGGTTTCTTTCATACTTAAAAACCCACTAATTTTCCACTCATATGCCCTTCATTGTGGCAGTTCCCTAAAATGCATTAAGAATAATTTGGCAGCTGGAAGGTGATGGGAGAACAGATGTTTGGGAATGAGTGCTGCTCATGTGGACACAGGATCCTGGGAAAGGGCTGAGTTATGTGACTGTTGGATGCCATGACTTTATGCACCTGACCCATCTTAAAGCTGTTCAGAACATCTTTTCTCAGGAGCAAAATCAGAATATAAGAGATGTCTTCTGGTGGATTCTAATACGGACCTATAAGCTGGACTTTAGCCTCAGCATTTTAATTAGATTCTGAAAGTAATGGATTTTGGGTTAGGAAGCTTGACCAACCTTTAGTACTATGTTGCTTCCACTTAATCATGTAACTTCAGTAAGTTTTAACATATATCCCTACTCAAATCAAAACCTGTTACAAGTCATCTCATGGCCACAGAAAGAAAAAGGTAGTAAATTTTAGTGGAATCAGTTTGGACTGTATTTGTGTCACACCCTGTACTCCACTCATGTGCAAGCAGTGCTCTGGAAGTGGTTGTGTGTAAAAACTGGGCAGGCATATTGCTGTTGTGGCAGAAGCTGAGGTAAAGGGACAAATGTTCTGAAATATCCTGCAGTTATTAGTCAAACAGCACTTTGGCTTTACAGCCTGCTAATCAGTGGAGACCAGCTTTCCTTGTCATCAAATGGCAGCATTTCAGATCAGTTCTGGTGCATTCTGGTGTCTGGTTTCTAATTGTGTGAGACCTGGCTGCTGTGGACAGGGAGCAGTAAATTCCCAAAGGGAAACCTGCTTTTCTCCACCCAAGATGTGCTCTCCCTCTTGGCTGCTGAAGCGCTCTACTGTTCTGTGGTGGTACCTTTCATACAATCACATACAGAGATGTATTTGTCCATGATCTTAACAACATTATTTTCTCTTGATTCATAAGTTTGGTGCACTCTGACACTTGAAAGTGTTTCAGATATGGAAGTGCAGCATTTTCCAGAGAACAATGGGCTCTGTTCACCGCAGATACAGAGCCTGATTGCAGTGGAAATTCTGTGCCTAGGCGCAATTTAGAGGATTTCCTTTTCTTCCACCCTTTGAAACAGTTATTGTTACCCCTGCATTCTGACAGCTGCATCCTACATTACAAAGACTCTTTGAACAATAGGACAGACAAATTATTTCCTTCTTGTGCATAAAGGCATCAAGGCACATAGAAGCCAGGTGACTTGTCTAATTTCTGGTTTTGACCTTGTGGATGTAGAAGGACAGAATTAGTGGAATTTAAGTGTCCAACTACCTTAGTTCTTTTTGCAGAATTAAGGGAAAATATATATGAAATTTACTTTCCTGGTTTCCAGAGCTTGCAGTCTTGTAATTTTGACAAAACACTTATATGTATCAAGGGATGAGCAGTTCAGCCCACTTCAACAGAAAATTTCACACCTTGTGTGTTATATGTTTGCTCTAATTATTATTTTCATCGGTTCATTAGTAAAACCCACAGCTTGCAGAACATCAACATGGAAATCATCGCCCTTTAGACAAGACAGGGAAGAAAAATGAGAAATTTTTTAAAGTGCTTTGATTCATCACTGGAAAATACTTCTTTTTTTTAGAAATGGGTCTTAGGAAATGAATCAGGAATTTCTAGAACTTGACAATAGTGAGGCCTGGGTTTTCATGGCGTGTTCAGATTTTCAGCTGAAGACTTTATAAAGGGAGAACAGCTCATGGGGCTGTGTTGGTTTATAGGAGTTTCTCTTGGGACCCAGTGATCTCAACCATACTGGATGATCTGGTAAAATGGAATAATTTTGATGAAGATCTGTCATTCAGAACTGCGTATATAAACAGACTAAACTTTCCCCTGCTAATAGACTTTCCTGAACAAATGCAAGTTTATAAAATGACTTTTTGTAATTTTCAAATTGCTTACTTCCTGTTGCAAAACAGCTGCCATTAAAAAAAAAAAAGGCATTTAAACTTTTCCAGGAAATGTGCAATATCTCTGCAAAAGACACTTTCCTAATGCTTAAGAAATTTTGCTTCTTTGGTCTTCAAACAAAACTCAGTTTCACTCGAGTGACAGCTGATGATTACATTGAATTTTCCTCAGCTGCACAGTGGCCTGATCCTGTCAGTTGAAAATTTGCAAGGCAGAACCAACCACAAAGACGATTGTACTTAATGTCCAACTCTCATTTGCAGTATTTCATCACAGGGAAAAAAAAATTGTATGCAGGTAAGGAGAAAATAAGCAGAATGCTATCAGGTAGCCTCTAACTTCTTATTTCATGGTGAGTCTTCCTGTGAGCATCAGGAGAGTGTCATGGTTTTGTCTTGAATGGTGATTGCAAACAGTGGAAATTTGCTTCTTCAGCAGGTAGGCTGTGTGCATTGCATAAGATGTAGCTGATAAAATAACAGATTCTTTGGCACTCTGTCAAGCAAGTTTGAAAACTGTCAAAACTGTTTGAAAACCCCCATAACTTTCCTTTGTTCCAAGAGCTCATTTTGGGTTTGATGTTGACATGTTTATGACATTATGTGCTTTATAAAGTACCACCCTACAAATACAAAATTGAGAGGTTTAGAATCCATGGGATAAATTACCTCCTACTGTAGCCAAGTCTTGGCTTTGGCTTGCAGAAATTACCATCTCTCCAAATGTAATTTTAGATTAATTGATGGCTCTTCTGATGGGGTGGCTCAAACAGGTGACATTGTGATAGTCAAAGTTACCTAACATTGTCTGATGATAACTTTGATACTGATCTCCCTTTGTTACCCAGAGTTGTCTGTCCAGATCCTTTGGGTTGTGGGTACAGATCTTAATAACTGACATGTTGGTCCTAATGGTATGCTGGGTTTTTTAAAAATATATATATTGCTAGAAACTCAAGAAGTTCAGGAATTACTCAGTGAACCAGTGCCAGGAATAAAGAAAAGTACAAATTTTCAGTTAGCAGTAAAAAATAGTAGAATTTGATGACAGAGGCAGTAGTTATTTAGAGATGCTCCAGGCAGATTTGATGTGGGTAAAATTTACAGTTAACCATCAGAGCTCAGCACGTTTTGAAAGTACGTCTAAATTGTTATTAATACAGGAACCCAGCTAGTCTGTGTTAGATCAGGAGCAGCTTGGAAGGATGAGCATTACCTTTGGGCAAAGAGACACCAAGCTATAATTACAACCATAGAATCA
This sequence comes from Agelaius tricolor, assembly GCF_023055355.1. Classification (NCBI taxonomy): domain Eukaryota; kingdom Metazoa; phylum Chordata; class Aves; order Passeriformes; family Icteridae; genus Agelaius; species Agelaius tricolor. Next base: position 27,595,218 of record NW_027269269.1, read on the forward strand.
TCATTTAGGTTGGAAGGGACATCAAACCTGCTCAAAACAGGTCTAACCAGACCAGGCTGTTCCAGGCTGTGTCCTGGCAAGTCCTGAACATCTCCCAGGATGGAGATTGCACACATCTGGGCATCCTATGCCAGTGCTTGACCCCCCACTTGGTAATTCTTTGTTTTTCGAGTGTATGACTGGAATGTTCTATGTTTCCATGTTTCCTTTGCTTTTTTTGCTCTCACTGTGCACCTTCAGGAAAAGTCTAGTTCCATCTTTTTGGTGTATTTCACTTAGGCAGCTGCAGACAGCAGTAAGGTCACCCTCAGCCTTCTCTAATCTGAGTGGGCTCAGTTCTCCCAGCCTCCTCACATGTCCTGTTCTCCAGACCCTGAATGCCTTGGTGGCCAGTGGCTAAGCACTAATAACTGAACCTTTTAGGTTTTTCTGTTTGATGGTGTCTGTTTCCTTTAAGCCAAAGGAATAGTGACCCTCTAAAAAGTGGTTTTAGCTGTTCAGTTGCCCATTTTAGTGTCAGTTTCTAGAATCCTATGGTGATCTAGTATATCTGGGTGGGATACTCTGTTAGTCATGAAGTAGCTGGTGAGAAACAATGGTTGTAGGTAATAACTACAACCAGTTATTACCTATTGCTCTAAGTCTGAAGAGGGCTTTTCCATAAACATTGACTTTTAACTATAATTGTAGCTGCGAGAAATAATCACCAAAAGTACTATTTCCTGACAGTGAGCACTGTGCTTAGCCTAATGCATCCAATATTTTGTGTTCCCTTGTGTCCTTATACAGATGGAAACCAGAGGCTCTGGTGCCTCAGCAACACACCGAGGTCACTCAGTAGTGTTGTGTGGGTGGAACCCCATAGTTCTCTCCCAGTCAGGAAAATGGAAAGCAAAAAACAGCATAAGGGGAGTAAATTATGTATGGCAGGGCTTTGGAGCATGCTGTCACAGTTTAATACTAAGAATGACAGCTTAGCAAGTATTTTCATATATAATTAGCGTATCTCAGATCAGACGAGCACATACAAGAGGTAGAAGTTTGGCTTTTTTTTTCTCACATTCTGTGCCTATTAGAGTTATGAGATAAATTCTGTGAGGTGCCTTTATGAGTTGTCCTAGGGTGGGCAGCTCTGATACTCACTTAAGAATTGTGGTATTGAGAATTTTGGGAGGGTGTGGGATTGGCATTGGGAGGGTGGGTCCATGGGTGGGCCATGAACTGACTAACCTGCATTGGGAGGGTGGGCCTTGAGGAAGGCCAGGCATTGAGGAAGGCCACCTGCCCATGTGTCTCAGTTTTCCTGTGTGAAAGGACTTCATCACCCTGGCTGTTGGGATCTGTGCTTTATCATTTAGTCATTTCTACCTCCTCTTATGAGGTTACTAGTTTTTAAGCTCTAGGTGTACTAGGAAGAGATAGCAATGGCTTCTAACTGATCATTTCAGAAGTGAATTCTTGAGGTTTAAATAAGGTGCTCAACCTGTCCTTGGGCAGCAGAGGGTGCTCATGTCTTTGGAAAGAAGTGGTGCTCTTCCGAGATGTGTTTCTGAGAGCCTGTTGCATGATTGTAACTACCTTAATTATATTTTTTTAAAAATCGCACTTTTCCTGCAGAATACTCCAACACACTTGGAAGGAGAGCTACATATAAGAGAGGGCTACACATGGGAAGTGGAGAGAGGTGGGTAGGCATGCTTGAGCCTGTGTACCTGTTCTTGCACATTTAAGTGTGATCCCTCACTAAATTTAATAGTCCTCCTATTTTTAGCCTTTCCTTGTTTTCTTTCTCCTACTGTAGGGACTGTGTCATGCTGTATGTTTTCTAGTTATATAGGAGCAATGCTGTCCTCGCCCTGTCCCGTGGTCTCTTTTACAATACACTCTTTGAACTGTGATCTTTTAAGTCAGAAGACTCCCAAATCACTGGGATGGAGTAGAAGAACTGTGGTCTGGATTCAATCCTTGCAGCTACTGACATTCTGGACTAGCAGTGTTTCCTGGAGGCAGCTGCAGAGGCAGTGGGCTGAGCAGCATTTTCCCTTTCTGACTTTTTCCACAGGTGCCTGGTTCCTGTGCTCCAGTGAAGGGTCTGTGAAAGGAGGAAATTAGGATGAACTGACTAACCTGCCTCTGCTCTGCTTTGTCAAAAAGAATGGGGATTTATGATGCCTAAATAGTACAAATATTTTAGCTATTAAATCTTGGTATGTTTCCATGAAAGGAGTGATGGTGATGATTATTCCCACTTTACAAAAGTGGGGAAAATAGCCTCCTTTTTCAAAAGGTCCTGAACATCAAATGCACTAATGCAGGGGGCAGCTGAGTAGGTGGAACTAAGCAATCTTATTCAACTATGTATGGGATTGGAATCTCAGTCACTGTCTTCATCCAGCAGAGATGTTTGTATCTCAGGGGAATAACATAGTTCATTTGTGTAAATCTGATAACAAAAGTCCTATGCTTTGGGAGAGAAATAATCTGTAAATTGTAGAACAAGTATTCATCAAGTGAACCTGTAAAAAAGTCTGTTAGGATTGGCAGTGTTTGGGAATATGATTACAGTCACCCACAGAAGATTTTGAGTTCTTACTTCACTAGTGGGAAATTGCTGAACAGCTTTTATCATGAGAACTTCTGTTTGCATGTAACTTGTCATTAGTCTGACTTCAGAATATATTATGACCATGACATCTGGGGGCTGAAATCTGGATTTAGTCCAACTACCTTAGAATTTGACACAATCTGAGAAAAAGTAAAGCCAGCATTGGTTAAGCAGTAGTGCAGACAACATACTAGCTGTTACTGCCCACAGTAGTGGATGAGAAACGTGTCAGCACAGTTGTCAGCTTCATAGGACCATAAATTGCTACTAGACCATGGCAAGCTCTGACTGTTCTAGGTGGATGCATCGTCTGTGGTCTTCAGAGCATTCACACAGACTCCAGGGTGCTAATTGCTCGTGATATTGGCTGGCTGGAGGACCCGCTCTCCCTTAGCTGTGATTCCAAGGCAACCAACTGGTTCTTGTTAGAAAAGCTTTTCAGAAGATTATTATGAGCTGAGATAATCTGAAGATGCTGTAGGCATTATAGTGCTTTGAAGTGCTGTTAACAGCTTTAGTTTAGGATTTGTAGGTGTTTCCTTTCAAAGCTCCACTTCCCAGCTGCTTGTAGCTTTCTCCAGTTTTAACCATTCTGTGTAAAGATTTCCAGATTGATTCTACAAGAGGTTGAAAATTTAATGGAATACCTGAATAAGAATGTGTGGGGAGTAAATCTGAAAAGTGCTTCAGAATCCTAATAAAAACACACAACCCCCCCCAAACAAACAAACACAAAACAAAAAACCAAAACAAAAAAAAATCAGTGTTCCTTTGGAAAGCTTTAGTTCTCAAAATACTGGAAATTGAAAGCTAAAGGTTTGGCAGAGGAATGGTTTTCTGTAAAAGGAAACTACCTTTGAGTATTGACATCAGCTTTAATGTTAGGCCAAATTTTGAGCCTTTCAGAAATGTTTTTCCTCGAACTACAATATTGGATGGATCTTGTAATGGGGTGTGCATAGGTAGCTCAGTGTTTCACTTCCTTGGAATCACGTGGAGGCATTAATCTCGCTGTGGGAAGGTGGAGACAGAACATTCAGCAGCTGACCACGGCAGAATTAGTTCTGCCACTACTGGCTGATTAAGTGCAAAGCACCTAAACTTTGTGCTCAGATGTGATTATGTGGGATGACCTGCGTTGCAAATCGTGCTCTGAGTCAGGGAACAGCTCTGCTTTTGCTTAAATCACTGTCAGGCTCTGCTGGAGTTAGTGGAGGCAGACAGGCACGTGCTGAGCACTACTTATTGCTCTGAGAGGAATTACCTGTGATCATGTAATTACAAGTGCAATAATATATGAGCCTATCATCTGCAGCTTTATAAATGTGCAATAAATGGCCACATGTTCTGCTAAAGACAAGATGTAGCTGGTCTTCTAAAGCTACACCTGTGTGGACAGAGCAGTGAGGAGCAGTATGGCATCCTTTATGTGTTTTAGAGAAACTGTTTTCAATAATTAGAAAAATAACATGAATCCTGTAAATAAGTATTCAAGTATGACATGCAATTGTGGAGTGAAATTTTCACTAGGTAGGCTTTGCTTTCTACAAGGAGAGGATAAAAAGAGATATGCCTATAAAATTCATCAGTGCGCTTTTGAGTGCAAGGCTTAGATTGAGAATTGTCTGTAGTCAAGACATTGTCATGGAAATTGCAGTTGCCAGATGTTTTTCCTTTTGAAAAGTGATTTTTTGATTTCGCTTTTTCACTAAAGAAGAGCCTGTTGAGAAAGTAGTGGGAGGTGCAACAGCAGTGAGGGGGCTGCAAAATTGGAGTTCTAAAAATTATTCCGACTTGTGTGTCAGAAACATGAATAGAAGAGGAGGAGGAAAATGAGTTTTAAGAGACAGAGCTAATTGAGTGCTCTATCTACACAGTGTTGTGGATTTAAGTTTTGCCTGGAAAATATCCTGTATTACATAAACTGTGAAGGCAGAAGATGGCTTGAATAACATAGCTTAATAAGCATGCACTGATGAGAATTCATTTTTGTACTTAAGGTGCACTAAAATGCTGAAAATCAAAGCACTTTCTGCCATGCAGAATGTTAGACTTCACTGTGAGCTCAACTATAGTTAGACAACAGAGAATCCAGGCGGGTATGGGCCTTTATTAAACACCTGAGCTGAAGAGAGGCTCTGGTCACAACAGTCAAGGATAAGAAACATGAATATAGAGAACCAGGCCTCATTATTTCTCATGCTCGCAGAAGTACTTGACTTTTTAAAGAGATTTTTTAGAAATTTCAATTGTTTTAAGTGTTATTGAATTTTATTTTTCAGCTTTATGTCTGCAGAGGGTTGTCACATTTAAGATGTCCTTCCATCAAAGAGCAGCACTCCTAACACACTGGTTAAGACTGTCTTTTAACCTAATTAAAATTAGATTTTTTTTTGGTCTGGTGGTCTGAATCTGCGACCACTCGGTGCCATGTGGGAAGTTTGTCATCGTGCAGGGCCTGCACCTAAAAGCATTCAGCTGAAAATAAAGCAGGACTTGCCAGATGTTGAAATGGGAGAGCAGGAAGGCTATCAAGTCAACCATTTAAAGCAATCAGAGTATTTCTGGGGCTCTGTACAAAGCAGATGCTGCTGTGATGGTGCTTCTGTCATTGGCCTGCAGGGGGAGTATAACACTGTCAGTGGCTGCTTCTGGCTGAAATTCTTGGCTCTTGCTCCTCAGAGCAGGAGTTTGTCAGTCACTGCTTTTCATTTGCGCTGAAGCCCTCTTCAGGCCTAGGAAGTAGCATTAAATATGAAGCGGGGATTGGTCTGGGAGAGCAGTAGTTGGAGATTTATGGGCTTTGAGGGACAGTTTCAAATAATTCATAACAGGACTTAGATACCTGTTAGAGGTTGATCACACATTTATAGCAATATCTTCTGGACTTTGGAAGCTGATTATATGTTTATAACAACAGTTTCTGGGCCTAATTCTGAAAATAATGTTCTTGGTGAAAGCAGTTGGTCTGGTCCCACACTTCACCCCTGTGAAGGCCAACATCTGTCTAAGGAATGCACCAGCACAAATGGTGATAGTTAGTGGGTTTTTTGTAGAAACTATAAAGAGGAAAGATCAAGATACCTCTTCACTGGCCATTTCAGCTTTTCTTTTGGTTGCCAAGCTCTAATACTTTTGTGATTTTTTAAAAATCTAGTTTCTTCCTAAAAGCATAAGGTATGTACATGTTCCTGCATAAGCAGACTACTGGATGTTGGAGTCAATGAGCTTCATGATATCTTCACATGAAATGTTTTATAATAACTAGTATTCTTATGCTTTGAAACCATCTTATTTTTTATAAAAATACTCTTGCTCTTCCAAAGTATTTTTGAGAGTTCACCAACCTGGTTTGAAGGGGGAACAGGTTGTGAAATAATGTTTCCTTAAAATTGTTCATTTTAAGAATTTTAGGCAGCTTCAGAGCAGCCTTTCCAGAAAGCTTTTTTGGTGTTTCTCACTGATTCAGACCACCAGACCAAAAAAAAAATTAACTTTAATTAGTTTAAAAGGTAGTCTTAACCAATGTGTTAGGAGTGTTACCCTATTTCTATTTGGTGTGAGAATAGTTCCTGTCTGCTGGTCCATCCTGTTCCCAGTGATTTTCATAGAAACAGCTTGGTCTGTGCTTTACCGGAGGTTTTCCCTGTGACAGCAGAGTTTTACAAAATATAGAACGCAATATCAATATAGAACAATATCAGGATGGAATTGGATTCAGCTTTTACCGAGATTTGTGCAGTCTTTTTATTGCTTCATTAGGAGATGATTCAAATACTTTGATTCTTTTTCTCTTTGGTCTGATTTCAGAGTCATTGAGTCACTGAGAAAAATCGAAGGAGCAGCAGACAACAAAAGTGCACACTGAAAATGTAGCAATACTCTGCATGACTCCTAAAGCTGTAATATGTGAGCAATGGGCCCTGAGCCTGTGTCAGATAGTGTCAGGCATGCTGAAGTTCCTGACAGCCTGTGTAACCTCATAGAAACCAGATTGCTAATGGCATGTAAAGGTGCACTTTCTAGATACCTCAGGGCTTTCTAATTTTGAGAAATACTTTGGTACTGTTTCATGTGAGGTTCTCTTGAGCTGAAAAAAAGAATCAGCTCCTGATTCCCTGTGTTCTCAATTGTAAGATAAACTCTAGTATGACGTTTCTAGTCAAAATCAGAGGAGGAGGAGAGAAGTAGTCACTCCAGAATAGTACAGTGGTGTGGCTGTCAGGTGAAGCATTTGGAAAACCAAATCCAGGTCTATGTTCTTCATAGGACAAACCAGAGGGGTAAAGTTTCTCCACCTTTCCATGGGAATTCCTTAGTCCTTGAGCTGCTCTTTTACCACTGTTGCTTCTCATGAAAACCTTTGGAAGATCTGCTTTTGTTTTCCTATGGACAGAAGCCTTTTGGAAGTCTAGAAGGTTTACAGGACAAGATATTGTGTCCTGTCCAGCTTGTTAAGAATTTTGCTTCTTGGTTTTGAATGTCCTTGGCAGTTTGGTTCCAAACACACAGTTTCCCCCTGCAGAGTTTTCTGGGAGCACAGTTCTTTCATGGATGCTTGGATTTAGGTTCTAGAACTTAGTCCCATGCTGGCTAAGAATGACTGCTTCCTCCATCACTTTCAGAAGTAAGTACAAAATTTAGGATTTTTATTTCAGCTGTACTTCAGTAAATGTTTCTCATGTCCATAGAGCCATCCTATTGCATATTCACACATGCCAATATAAACAAAAAGCAAAAGGTAGCAAAACCCACATGCATTTAAATATATTTAAATGTTGTCCTGGGCAACTTACATAAGGAAGAGGAAAAAACCTTTCCATCATCACAGTAGGTGAACTCTTGACATTGCTGATCTCGGTTCTAGAGTTTACCATGGAAAGGAGATGTAAATCCTGAGCTCAAGATAGCTGTTCTGGAAGTATCAGTATGTAAATGTAAAGTGCATAATCACTGCTGGGCTTTTTAGTGGTAGCAATTATTCCACTAATGCGAGCATTTGTGAAAATATATTTCTCCCCCATTAGTAATTACTTGTTTAATTGCATAGTCATGAGAGCAGAGGCTATGTGTGATTTTAATGAGGGAATGGTACAGAAATGAATGGAAATTAATTCTTTGAAGCAAGAATTTTCTGAGTTATAATGTACTTATAGATTCACTTGATTTGTTATTTCTTGAGCTGTTCAAAGGAATGTGATTTCAGTGGTGGCTAAGATGCCTGTCCTATTTCCTGGGGGAATGAACTGCTCCCTGGTCAAGAGCTGTGAAATATTCCCCTTTCAGGACTCATTCTCGGTCTGAAGCAGTGTGGCACATTGAACGTGTTACCCCCTGACAGGTCACCACTGTTCTTTAATCACTCTTCTTTGGAGAGTTATTTTCTCTGAGTTTCCTTTGTTAGGAGGATGGACAGAAGCTAACAATGAAATTTAGCTTGCCTTCCACAGTACTTCCTAATCCTTGAGACTCCTTCCCAGTTTGCAGTCAGGACACACTAGTGAAGGGGTATGTAGGAAGGATGTTTGCCATACCAGTTCTGTTGATTGAGTGGTGTACTGATTGAAAATAAGTGTTCAGAAATTAGAATTTCAGGTTTATGAAGGCTTAAACATTTTTTGCAATTGTCACAGTATGTGATGGAAAGTGGACAGTTTTTTGTGTTTGGTTTTTGCCTTCAAAATCCTACTTCATTAAATAAGTAAATAAAAGTTTCTGTTCTCATTTAAAAACCTAATATGTACTCACTTTTAAGAACTTACATTTTGAAATTGTTTGGCATTTTTGATGACTTGGAGTGGCACTTTGACAGCAATGCCTGGCAAGGGCTTCCCAAAATAAGCTCATAATATCATGACTGTATTCCATATTGTCTTTTATCTGTTTTAAGACTACTTGCATGAATCTGCAATAGTAAGATCAGAGTCCTACTGTATTTTAGCTACTTATTTGGCAGGGTCTTCAATTTGCTTTCAGTGTTGAATTTCTTCAGAGGCAGACACTGTAAAGTGTCTGCCTCTGAAACAATTGACATGTTCACAAATACAATGTTTCCAGTTAGAATGTCTCCCATAAGCTTTGGACTTTTTTCTGATACTGTTTTATTGTAATAATTCTATGTCCATACAGCAGAGAAAATTCTAGTTATGGCTTAGGAGAAGCTTTAGAGGCTTTGTTTTGGTCATTTTAGAAAAATACTAGGTCTCCATATTTTCTGGATACATAACAGTTATGGATTCAAGCTGTCCTGCTTACTGATAGCATTTTCTGGGTGTTTGGGGATTAGCTCTGCAGTTTTTCTTGAGTCTAAATAGCATTTATTATCTTGCTTTTGCTTACAATGCCAAAAGAAGATAATACAGAATGGTGATTTCTGCTATTCAGTGGCCAGCAGGGCTTGCTGAATAAGAAATATGAATAGCTCAGACATTGAATAAAATCTTATAAGATAGATTTCAGATTCTTAATGAAAATCATATTCTAAAATCCAAGGTTGTGTTAAAAGGAAAAAAAAAAAGAGGCAATTTGTCACCACACAAGGCACACAATGCAGTTTCTCACTGTAAACATGAAGGTGCTGATGATTGATACTGGTGACTAAGTTAAAAAATCTAATGGTGCTTTCTTTGATTGTTCACATAAATACATTACTTCCCTGAGACAAGTAATTTATAAATGTTGGAAGTTTTACTTAAATGAAAATCAGTAGCTTCTGTGGCAACTACTACCTGGAAAATATAGTTGAAAGCAATGCTATAGCATGAAAAGGTAGCATGTAGTAATGCAATTATGTCTTCATGTTACGAAGAGGTATTGATTAAAATGGTGCATCTATTTTATTTCATCCATTCAGTAGTCATTTTCTGGAGGTAGTACTTGAGAAATGCCCCATCTCTGGAAGCGTTCAACGTTGGATGGGGCTTTGAGCAATCTGGTGTAGTGAAAGGTGCCCCTGCTGCGGCAGGGGGGTTGCAACTGGGTGATTTTTAAGCTCCCTTCCAAGCCAGACCATGTGGAAGAGGTTTTACAGTGACTTCTGTGAGCCAGAGAGAAGTTTCATAAGAGGATATATGTCTACTCCTGAAAGAATTTTCTACCAAGGTCATTGACATAGAAACCAAGAAAGAAAAAAGGATAAGTTAAGAGAAACCTGCAACTGCCAAACTGCCGATTCCAATAAGCACTTTGTTTGTCTTTTGTGACAATGAGTAAAGTGTAAACTTATGAGTTTTGTAAGAATGTATAAAAAGTATGCATGCTATAATAAAAACAGGTTTGAAGCCTTCTGAAAATGGAGTGTGTTGCTTTGTATTGTCTCCATCTCAACTACGACAAGACCATTCCATGGTTCTATGGAAGTGGGCTGTTTCTCTATTTAGACAAGCTCTTTAGCTGAGAACTGCTTCTCTATAAAATCCATTCTTGACAAGATGATGGTCAGCCAAATCAATTGATCAAATATCTTGTCCAGTAGTATGAGTGTGAGATTGAAGTTGAAATCAGTTTGCCAACCCTAATTACTCCTTATTGCCTATATAGAAAAATCAGGAGTGAGTTTTGCCATAAGGCAGAGTTTGTTCTGATTTGGATTTCTCCAGAATGATGGCAGTGGCAGTAATGATGCAAACACATCCAGCTCAAGCAAGGGCCGGAAACCAGGCTAAGTCACTAGGGAGTTTTCATGCTGGATGCTGCACGTAAAAGATGAGCTTAACTCTTGTCGAAGGCTGCAGTGTGTGCTGTACAGATAATACAGAAGTTGGAGTAGCTGATGCTAATATGGTTTCCAGTGCTGCACAGCCTTCTACAGAGAGAAATGGAAACTTTGCATCCTTCACAGGGCACTGTGCTGCCCTCATGGCATAAGTGTTTCTGCAGTACAGTCATACTTTCTTTGCAGTGTAGGGAGTACCATAAGACTGACAGGAAGGTGGTGCATTTGCCATGATGCTAAGAGGTACTAGTATTCATCACATTGAAAAATTCTGAATTTGTTCTTCATTATCTCATTCTTTCCTGCTACTGCTTGTCTTAGGACTTTGGCCTCTGAAAGTGTTTAGTCCTAAGTCAGTGGTAAGCTGAAGATGCTGGAAAATTATCATTCTTGTCCTGCTGGTGTTTAAGAATAGTCATGGAAGCTTATGGGAACTCTCTGTCTTTTTGCTTATTAAGTGGTCTTTGTAAAAACTGAAATGCAGCCCTTCTCTAAAATCTGAAGTACTGAAGAGGCCCACATGGCTTTAAAGTTCAACTCCCAGGGGTTCCTCAATATTTAAAGTGTATAAGAAGAGTACAGATATATGTAAAGTGTGGAAATCTATGATAAGACCGTGCTTGCCCTTACAAGTAGCAATCAGATTTAGATGAGATGTGGGAGTTAAAAATGTAGAGTTCCATCTAACTGTTCTAGATATCATATAACTGATACTGCATCAATAACTAACAAACATGTGCCACTAAGAGGAATGAGAATTGCACATCCACGTGCTGTGCCTCACCTTTGTTCTTGCTTTGCTGGGGGCTGTTATCCTCTGAGGATGAGGCATGGAGAGAAGCTACTCATGTAGTTACACTTCTGGAATTACTGCAATCCATTTTCCTCATCTGCACTCCTTAGGGGCAGAAAATGAGTTGTAAATGAGGTTGGGCTATTTATGCTTTATGTAAATTTCAGGAAGTTAAGTAGTGAGTCAAACTAATGCTGTCCTTAACTTGAATATTTTTATCTCATCATTAAGAGAAATTTAGATATGACTGTTAAGGAAGAGGAAAGTGTTACCTTGTAGGATGTATAGAAGATGTGTTAAGAGTCTGTAATATAATTGTAGGTGAACACATTTTTTTTAAGGAAAGAAAGTAAATCAAATACTTTGACTAAGTTGGGAAGTCTGACAACAACTTCAGCCGTAGTCCGTGTTCCATGACTGGCGAAATCTGGGTAAGTTATGAGATTGTCTGGAAAACTGCCATGATCCAAGTTTCATCCTATTTAAAAGATGATAGCTAACAAATGAAAAGATGTCACCAGCTGTGATAGACAGGAGATAATATGCAGAGTGTGCAAGTCCATTTACAAGTGACTTTTTTTTTTTTTTTTTTTACTTTTCTGATAAGAAATGAATGAATGAAGTTTTTTATTTGTGTATTTTTATGTATAGATTATGTATGCTTTCTGTAATAGCCAGTTTTGCCCCTTTTTTTTCCCAGAGTCAAGATGAGAGATATGCTTTCATTGCTGAATGGTATGACCCAAATGCTTCACTCTTTCGGCGTTATGAACTTCTGTATTATCCAAAAGACTCATCAATTGAAATGGTAAGGATGTAAGAAAAAAAATCTGTTGTCATAAATTTAATATCCAATTAAATAGTTCATAAAATGGCAAGTCACTGCCTATACCTAATAATTTTCCAGGTAAGAAAATTTAATTTAAAATGTATCTTGCTCGGTTTCTAAAATGAAAAGAAAAGCAAGTAAAGCATATGGAATAGCTATCACATTTATGATTTTTTTTTTCTTTCTTAAAGCTTGCTTTGGTGTGGAGAGATTATTTTCACAAATCTGTTTTCATTCAATCTCTACTTGGGTTTCAGAATTGAAACTCAGCAACTCTGGCCTACTGCTTGAAAAAAGTAAGCTGACGCTAATTCCAAACAGGAGACTAAGCTTCAGCAGGAATTCCACAAGTCTCTGAACAGTAAAGTGTAAGAGATTCTTACCAAAGTAGAGGAAATGGTAAATTTGGTTTAATGAGAGGTAGGACATTTCAGACAGTGAGATCCAGATTTTTTCATCAGTGGTGCTTGCACAGACCTTTCTGACTTGTCATTCATACAACTAATCCCATTGCTTATTGACAGCAGTGAAAACCAGCATTTTGCAGTAGCAGGCATGTATATAAAAATATAATATGTACTGTAAAGATAATCCTCATGCCAACCAATGCTTTGCACTTCCTTTTAGGAATGATTTAAGTGGCATGGATTAGTCCGTTCCAATTCTTAGTGAAGAGACTAAGAATAGCCTAGATTTGGATATTCACACTTAGTAATTTCATTATCGAATTTTAACTTTCCTGCTATAAAAGTCAACTGCGGAATAAGAAATCTAGAGGTATTGACTTTTTCTTACCCAAACTGCTCCTCACTGAAGCAATAATACCCAGTTGTGTGAGAAGATGCACTTTGCACTGATTACTAAGTTAGTTCGTTGTATGATGTCTGTATGTGCAGTTTTCAAAATGTGAGGTTTCTAATTTTTATTTCCCAGAGACAGTTTAGCTGATCAGTCAGGAACTGTAATAATCTTCCTACACAACCATGTGTAGGCTGGCAAAATTATTGTTCATTTCACCTACACGTCTCAAAACCAAGAGCTTCCAAGGTGTTCTTGGGCTTCTTAATGCAGTACCTATGTTTTGGCAGACTTTTGCGTTTTGTTAGTGTGCTCTTAGGTTAAAGTAGTGTGTACTACTTTACGCAGTCATAGACTGCATGTCGGCAGCACAGGAATTAGAAGAACAAAAATGTATATGAACACCCTTAGAGAAAGAATATCTCAAAATCACTTTTGGGGATGAGTTTGTGGACAGATATTACTTTTAGAATTATTTTCTGGATTGTTTATTTTTTATTTCTGCAGAACTTGTTGATTTTTTTTTCATTTTTACTGCCTTATTCTTCTGCATCTTCTAGTTCTTTCCTGTGGAGATGACAACCTGCTCTTACCTCTAACATATCTGAGAGAAAGGAGGTGATGGTAATTAGCCAGCTTTCCCCCACTTATGAGGAGGATGTTTCATCCCTTTCCTCTCCATCCCTGACAACAGCTCTCTTGTCACACACCTCATCTGCAGGTGGAGCAGAGCTCTTGAAGGCTTGTATTATATGAAGTCCTGAGCTTAACTTTTCTTTCTGTCCTTCATGTCTTGTTTGTGAAGTAGAATGCCATTGTGAATAATGAGAGAAGTTTCCAGCTTGCTTTGCAGCTGTAAGAAGACAGCATAGATTTTTGTCAAAGGACAGCAAGCAGTTCTCTCAGTCAAACTGGATCTCTTGACAGAGAGGCCCCATTCTCCAAGTCTTCCATAGATAACAACTCTTGTGGGGAATTCTTAAAGCCTTAATAACGTTTCTTCCTGCAAAAGATTTCTTAAAAAGAGAGAAGAAATTTTTAAAAAGGACAGATTCTTATCAGAGAACTATTTTGTTTTGGGTAATTTACTTCTACATGTACATGGGCAGGAGTGGAATAATTTAGTTTATAAAAAGCTCTTTTAAACATATTCAAAAGTCCACTCTAAAGAGGAATCCTTTAACACAGGTAGATCCCCTTTTCTTTTTGAGAAGAGAAAAGCACCTCGGGGTGCCTTTCTAGCAACCATTAGTGAAACAACCAAGGAAATACTCAGATTTTTGGTCAAGATATTGAAGAATTTGCTTATGGTTGAGACAGGCTAATAGCCTTCTTGGCAAAGTCCAGGTGAAACAAGTAGCCAAATTCAAGTTGGTTTCTTTGATTTTTTTTTTTTACCATGTTGTCATTTCATTCCCTACTGCACTTGAATAGTGAACACTTGGTAGGGGCATGTATGAGGGGCTAAGGACATATCAGGAGGAAAGGATTCTTCCTTACAATCATGCCTCAGCAGAAGGCAGTATCAAAATAATTTGCAATTCTTTAATCTGCAAAGTTTTGGCTATCCGGAAAACAATTCTTCTAGCCTTCTAACAGGACTGTATTCACACTTTTCAGAACATGGAATTTTGCTTTTAAATTTTTTTCCGTCCCAAATTTGTCGGAATGATGATGTTTCTTTTAATGCTATTCTAGTGGATACACCATTGCAGTGGAGGACAGCAGCTGTAGGTTGAGACAGAAGGGGAAGTTTGGCCTGAGGAGGACAAAGCTCTTCCTTTCATAGGCTTCCACTTCCCCAGGAATTGGAAGGGATCTGTAATATCTACTTGGGAGTGAAGAAACTGTTCAGCAGGTTGACTTCTGTGCTTTGCCAGCCCACCCAGAAAAGTATACATTAATGTCTGGCTTCTTGCTTGGAGTGATAATAGATAAAGCTGAATTGTCCTGACAGGCTTTTGAGCTTGCAGCTCCAGGCAGTGAGAACATCTCAGCCAAGTGTTGCAATCATCTCTCCATCCCTAATGCCGAGTCTTACGCATTCAAATAGAGCATAATATCACTGGAATGATGCCCTGAAGAGGAGGCCTGCCAGTGTGTATCCTGCTCGTTCTGGTGTGAACCACTGGGCTGTGAAACGGTACGGATGTGCTGGGGGAACTCTCAGTGAGGCTGGGCAGAGGCATTCACCAGGCACCTGAACCTTTTATCACAGCTTAAATTAGAACAAGCAAATTACAAACCAAAAAAATTTCATAGCTCTTTGCCTGAGACTATTTAAATGCAATAAATTTGTAATTGTGGTTTAGTCTTCTAAGCTTTCTTGCTACACGTGTAAGTTCAAAGGGCTTGGAATTAAATTGATTAAGTGATCAGATTCAATCCCATAGTACTAAGGAAATTTCTGACAGTAGAGTAAAGATTAAGTTGAGTTTGCCCACAACTAAATCTCTTGCTTAGGTAGATTTTAATCTTGTTTTTGCTGCAGTATGATGTGAAGAACCGTCGCATGTTCCTGAGGCGCACCAAGTACGAGAGCTTGCACCTTGAGGATCTCTATGTGGGCAGCAAAGTCACTGTGTTCTCCCGGCACCTCACCATAGTGGACTATGGGAATCTGTACACATCTCGCAAGCTTGGGAGCCGCAAAGAAAGGTGAGAAGGGAGATTTTGGAATCTTGTGGTTGGGATTTCAAAGTAGATGTTTGCTAGAAATGAGGTTTCTGTACTAATGTGGGCAGAAGAGGAGATGGCTGCACGTTTGTATGCAGTTTGAAAGGATCTGATTTTCTGATGGCTGCATAGAAGCAAAGTGGTACCTTGCAAGGCCAGCTCCTCTATGGTGTCAGCTGCTGGCTCCTCTAGGTATCTTGGGAGAGAAGAGGAGGAGGAGGAAAATAAGTCCTATTCAGCTTTGTTACTCAGCCGGGGCAGGCACCAGTAGGGTTCTTGTGATTTGTGGATTCTCCTGGGGCAGAATTGATGTGGTAACTGATGTGTGCTGGGCTTGAAAGGCCATGAAGGTTGCAGCTGTCTCTCTGGGATCTGTGCAACCTCATGAAAGTTGCAGCTGTCTTTCTGGGATCTGTGCAGAAGCCTAGTGCCTCACCAGTCTGATCTACTCTCTCTTAGTAGTGATAAATGAAAGTACTAGAGGACTGCTCCCCTTCTCTGTTGTTTTTCCTCACTGTGGAGATTTTTTCTGAGAATTTTTTTCAGCTTCTCTTAAGCTCTGTATGCATGAGGACAGAAAGTACAGTGTGAGAATGTCAGTAAAAATTACAGGTTTGTTTGTTAAGATGAAGTTTGTTTTTGTTTGTTAAGATGAAGTTTGTTTATCATGGATGAAGATAAGACTCATAATGTATTTTTCATTTAAAGACTTGCTTTGGAAAAGACTTTAAGAAGCCATCTGAGCACACATATGAGGACTAAGAATACAAAAACACTAAGGTTAATTTTAAGAAATTTAGATCTGGTTTAATGGCAGTGCAGGTAATCTCTGAATTCGCAAATTAATACACTTTTATAATTTCCTCCAGCCTTTTTGAAAAGAACACAGAACATTTTCTTAGGTATAGTATTCAGTGAGCCTTAATCACTTGCTCTCTTGCTCCCTCCTAGTAAATGGACTTGTTTTAAACTCTTTTTGGAGAGTTGTACATAACCAGACAGAGGAAGAACTGCATGTTATAACACACATCTTTGTCTTAACTGCACAAAAAAAAATCGCTGTGAAAATACATGCCATAATATTTTTTCAGGAGTTCTGGTACTTCTCTAAGCTGGGGTTGGGCATGGTGAAAGAGCAGCAAAGGAGGTAGAGAACACAAGGGGATGGATTCTGTGCATGTGGCTACTCTTTCTGCTCCTCAGTGCAGCTTTGGGTAGATTGTAAAGATTCAGTAGATCTTTATATCAGTGTAAAGTTGTGTATTTCCTGCTCTGCCTAAACTAACATAATGCCTGGTGCTCTTGCAGTGCTCCTGCAGTTACACCAGGAAAAGGCAGCTAATGATAAAATGACATTTTCTTTAGTAGGAGATGTTGCAGTCTACACATTTTAATTGTGTTGGTCTTAGGAGGAGGCAAATCTTTGTACTGGTCTACAAAAGGAGGAAAAGGCATTTATGACATGTCAGATGTTTGGAAAACATTTTAAGAATGTTGGCTGAAAGATAACATAGATATTCAAGTGGTGTTACATATTCAGAATAGCCCAAAGGAACATAGTGAAAAGTACCTCGCTCAGGCAAAGGATCCTCAAAATTCAGTTTCTTCACAGAAGCTTTCACTGAGGAAATAGGGTCATATTAAAAGAGTTTCCTGGGGCACAACAGTTGCCTGTGAGTTATTTGTCTTTTTGGCCTGTTCCTAGCAGGTTTTAGAGCAGTTATTAGATGTAACAAGATTTATGCTGTGCATAATTCCCAAAATAATCTGCAATTGGAATTATATTAATAATTTGAATGTTGTTGTATGAAGCAGAATATTTCTCTCTCTTTCTTTTTTTTTTTTTTTTTTTCTGTTTTGCTGTACAAGACTACTGGCAGATCAGTTTGACTTTGGAAATACACTCTTTGGTCACTCAATGTGTCCTTAGACAGGCTCAGCAGAGGCTTTTGAGGGAGACTGTGGAGTGAATATTAAAAAAATCTTGAATGTTTTGAGTTAGGGACCTTTACTTTTGTCAGCAAAACAAATGAATGGGATGCTAGGTACATCAGATACAAAACAGATGTGTAGAGGAAGGCTAGATTTACACAGGCACTTTCTAGAATTAAGCTAGAATTATTAAGAGAGTTTTATTTCAGTTTCTATCTCTACTTTTCTGAAGTCTTGGGTCAGTTTTTCAATATTGTTGTATTTAAGTGTTCTGCATTTCTGTTACCCTCCCAGTGTATCATAAGAAAACCATCACAAAGAGTGACTAAAATGGTTAGGTCAGCATGTGCTTACTTACAGTATGCCTCATAAGGAATCACTGGCATGGGACAGGGCTTTCTCTTTCTGTAGCCTTGTGATCCTGGGTGGTTGTAACCTGAGGTAAACATTTGTCTGACCAGTGTGTCCTGCCTAAGTAGGCATTACTTAGAGTCAGTATCACTGGTATTGAAAATGATGTTAGAAAACTTGTGTGTCATCCAGAAATACTTGTGTTCTGTTTTGAATGGGATATGTTATTCTTATGCTTCTAGTCATTGACATAATCATCATTTCTTCCCCTTCAAGACATAAGCTACTGTAAGTGCAGCAGTGCTATTATTAGAAGTAAGTAGGTCTCAAAAGCATAGTCACAGCATGCTTTGTGCATTGTTCCTTTGATCAGTTCTCATTTTCTGTTGTTTCAGTACTCATTGTGGTACTGTCACACAGTCCCTCTGAAAATGTAAGCAATGTGAGCTTAATTTTCCTTCTTTCTCCTTGGCTCCTTGACACTAAGCAGTTTTCAAATCTGCAGACTGCACACTGCAGACTGCATCATGCAAACCCCATGAAATGTATTCCTAATTAAAACTAAAAATAGAGCACATGAACCAAAATCCAATCTCAGAAACAGTCCTCAGCATCCTGAAGTCTGCTTTTTGTATCCTGCTTGCTTCTGAAAAGCTCACACTGAAATGCTAAAATTTAAATATCAGTGTCAGACAAAAGACATTACAAGGGTTGCTCATTGCAGTTTGCATTACCTCTTCTAGGTAAATTGCTTCATAATGCAATATTTCTTTGCAAATTTGTAGGAATTACACTATTACTAAAAAACCCTTGAAATTAGAAAAGTAAGGGACAATTTAGTTCTAGCATTACCAGTCTGTCTCAGACAATCTGTGTAATAACATAAATTCAAAAAAGTGTTCCTTGAGGAAATGCAGATGGTGCTGGAGATCCCATTCCAGAGGTTTGATCCTTATTGTTTGTGGGAAATGAGAGTGTAGAGAACCTCTTGTGCCAGCATGCAGGTCATGCATTGTGTGATTCTCATTGATCAAACATGCAGCTGCTCCTCCTCATGGGCCTCGATTCATGTGGTACACCATGTGATATGATAAATAATATCACAAAATGAGGTGGGGCTGTGAAATCCTTGGGGAAGAGGGGAACAGGCTCTAAGGCTGCGTGAAGTATGCTGGCAAACTGTGTTCAGTGTTGGTGAGAGGTCAGCCTTTCCTGAGAGGTCTGCCTTTCCTTCTCTGAAAATGGGGTTAAACCAACTGTAGTCTGCACAGCTGTGGACTGAAGTGCAGTGTTAGTTGACTGCTTCCATGCAGTTTCTGGCTGCACCCTTAGTCCATCAGTCTTTTTGTATCATACTTCCCCATGGGTCTGAGTCTGAGGCACTCTGTGTATGGGAGCTTTGTGGTGCTTGAGGAAATCTGTTTGTTTCTGAGCTCTGAAGGTCATCTACGCCTCTCCCTTAGTTGCAGATAAAATGTCGCTTATGTTCAAATTTTTCTGGTGACATTTCCTGGTCCTAAAACCTCCCTTGCTCTACATTTGCTGTGAAATAGTCTGTCTCTTGCCAAAGCGTCTGTCAATCTGGGGTCACTTAAGGTTCAGAGCAAATGTACTGGAAGTTCATCCATCTCCTATAATCTCAGCATATTTGCCCCGGCTGGAATATATTGCTGCTAACCTAAGGGCTACTTTCCATGCTATGCTGGTTTATAAAATAGGAAATTTGCAATTATTTGTGTTTCATTCAAGGAAGTACTGCAATAAAAAATTCCATCTTGGAGAGCCTTCTTTATTGGAAACAGTGTAAAAAATGGAAACTGCTCTTTTTAGGATTGTCAGAGACGTGGCGTTTCTGAGATGCAGGGTTGAATAAATCTGTTGGTTTGTAGGCCGAGCACATTTGAAGCTGACTCACCACAAGATGAATGCAAATAGAAAATGCAATTTTACAGACCTTCTTTTTTGTGCTTGTTATTTTTGATTAATAATACGTTTAGTGCTGATGGTGTTCTTGGTGCTGTGCAAAGCTCACTAAAACAGTCCTGGCCCTGGGGATGTACAGTGTAAAAAGATAATTACCTAGAAGACAGTACTTGGAAACAAAGATGTGGGGGAGAGTGTAGAGATTTTTGGATTGATGTCCCTTAGAATACAGAATATAGCTGTCAGTCAGTATAAGAGATTAAATACCTCCTCTTCCATCCTTCTATTGTGTCTATTAACAATGTCAGCTATTTGGCATGCACATTCTATACCATGAAGTTTTTGTACTGTACCAAGCACAAGAGGATCTTCTTCTTCTCACAGAGGTCTTCAAAAATTCAAACTTTGAGTTTTATGGAAGAGGCACATGTTTGAGTAACATTTTTTAACAGGAATTTTAACAGCTTCAATTTTTTGTGTATGATTAACATTAGGGAAAAAGGGAGTTGAGCAAGCAGAGGGAGAGATTAGCAATTCAATTGTGTTCTGACCCAGACTGAGGAGCTGTTGAGATACCAGTTATCTAAGGAAGAAGTGGTCAAATCGTGTGCTCTGAGAGCAAAGGGAGAAGTTGATAAATAATAACTGCTGGTGGAACATTGTAAGCTGACTTGGGTTAGAAAGCCAAGAAAATTAAAATGTTTAAACCTTGTTCTTATCAGAATAATGTGTTGCACAGGCATTCAAGAACAGCATGGAAATTGATGAGACACTGGGACAGTGAATATGTGACGGTGACAAAATTTCTCTTTGATGTGCTGGTTTTTTTTGTCTGAATATAAACCAAACATGCACACCAAATGCTCTAAGGGAAGTTGTGTTGGCTGTATCTCTCTAATATATTTTTTTTCCTTCCCAGAACGCTGGCTTTGATTAAACCTGATGGAATGCGTAAGATGGGACAATTATTTGATATCATTATTAATGCTGGATTGACAATAACTAAGGCCAAAATGATGCTGCTTTCAAGGTAAGGAATTCTTAAGGTTAGCTCTATTGTATCTAAATATTTTTGCAATTAAGAATATTCTCTAAAGCTATTCTGTGTTGTCCCATCTGTCAGATCCATTCCAGTGACTAAAAGAGGTAACTCATGAAGCTCATCAGTTTCATTGTTCTGCAGGTTTCTGAAAGTATTTAGAGATTTAAGCTAAATATCAAAAAGTGCTGTGCAAATGAGTATGGGTGATGAAATACGTCATGTCTGTATGAACCCAAGGTGGCTACCATAGCTTTAGCAATCCAGCAGTGTTTACTACTGACATGTCTGTATGTCCTCACCTCCAGGCTTCCTCATACAGGTGGTATTGCTCATTATAATACTGTTGTCTTTAAAGTATTTGGTTTCCTTGCTCTCAGTAAATCTGTTGTCTTAATTTTTGCTCTCAGATTTTTTGCTGGAAGTCCTAGGCAAAGCAAGTGATCTTCTGATGGTGCAGGGTTGGACAGGTTTTACTCATGCATCTTCCTAATACCTCAACCTTCAGTGTTCTCCACTTCTTAATGAGCCCCAAGATTTAAAAGGAAGGCATGCTTCAGAGGAATAAAGAACATAATTAATTTGCCTCAGAAGACTTTCCCAAAGTTGCTGCATTATTTTTCCATTGCTGCTTTACCAAACCTATTCGTATGCAACATGTTTTTTGAAAGAAAAGCTATTTATTTTACATAATACCATTTTAATGTATTCTTAGTATTTATGTGAGAGGTCAGCAACAATTTTTCCTTCACTTCAGAACCTTTTTGGCTTTCTGAAATACTGATAAAATCACTAACAGACTTCCTCCTCTGCATACACCTGCTGCAATATCTGATGGTAGTAGTTCCAGATCCTCCACCCAACAACTCCAATTCATGAGTTCAAACATGTTTCTAATGTTCCTTTGCAATTCATAATGTTCTTTCAAACTAGCTTTTTTTTTGCTTCCTCTCTCCTGCCACATGAGAGATTTGATCCTGAAGTGTTGTTTTGGGTGATGCTTTGTTCGAGTGTCTCTCTGAGAAGTCAAACTATTGAGCCAAGTCACGGGCATTAGAGTTGACTCACACTAAAGGGAAGAAATGGAGACTTGAACTTTTACTGCCTACTGCAAAATAAAAATTTCTGGTTGTCTTGTATAATTGAAATTAATTATTAATAAGCACAAGAATGGGCTGCGATACTGAATGTGTTTAAATGTATCTTGAGTATTTTGTGGTTTCTCTGCATACCAACTACTCAATTTCTTGGGACTGTGCCATTTTAAAATGATAGAACTATGGCTTTTCCAAAGTCTTCTACCCTTATATTTCTGCAGGCTTGCTTGTTCAAATCATCATCATCATCTACTGCTTTCTTTAAAGGGATTATTGACAACAGTTGTCTGTCAATCACTGTTAAGTAGATTCATGCCTTCTGTAGAAGTTGTAGTGAAGATATGGAAGTGTGGGCAGGCACTTGCTTCTTCAGTCTCTTCCTTTAATACTGTGTCAGTTCAGTCTGTTACACATAGGTGAACACTGTTTTCCATTATTTGAAAACAGAGAACTAATAATGAAATTTAAAAGGAACTAAGTTATACAACACAACTGCACTTTGATATTTATTTCAGTGGGAATTGTTAACTGAATAGTAGAGCTCAATTTGTTTCAGAAACAGACTTCTCAAATACTTCTTTGCAATCAGAAATGGTGATACTTAATCTCTTCACATACCCTTTTCATATTTGCTCTCCAAAATTCTTTGGTGAATTAATTTCAGAAGAAGGTTTTCTTGTGAAATTATGAATTGTAGGCAAACCTTTTGCCCAGCGTAGACTTGAAGCATGAGATTGCAAGAGTTCCGGTGTCTAGCATAATTTTTACATCATGCTTCTGCCTTTGTTTGAAAAGGAAGGAAAGTAAATATACTGTATGGTTGATAAAAATATTTTGGATTTTGAATGGCTCATACTTATACTGAACTAAAAGCAACAAACCAGGAATTACTCAGGTCATTTTGATAAAAAAGCTGGAGAAAAATGTGACTGTTCAGACATGGATAAATGTTAAGAAAATTAAATTCTTCTTATGTTCTTCTTGATGTTATTTCTTTCCTCTGGCAATATTTGGTTTAAGTCTGGACTGCAAATTGGAGAGAGACATCAAAAGTTCAATTTCAGATGACAGAACTATGCCTTTCTTCATATTTGGAATCTGTTATTTGAAAAATATGCAGGCAATTTCTGTCAGTAAAGACAGCTGCTGAAAATGAGCAAACTCATGAAGACCAGAAAAATTTAGAAGACTGTGCTGCAGGTAAAAACAACTTTCCAATTTGGAATCTCACCCTACAGCACTGCTTTACTATGAATTCTATACCCAGAGTAGAGGTCAGCAATTTTTCTTTCTTTCACTTGTCAGTCCTCTTGAAGAGCTTGTCCTTCTCTACAAATTCCAGCTTCAAAAAGTGGCACACACCAGATTTTGGAGCAAGCCAATACTGAGCCTGTGTTCTTAACAGGATTTCTGAAGCTGCAAAATAGCAGGTTTAGAGCTGAAAAACTCCATGGATTTTTCTAGCTGTTGCTGTGCAGAAAGAGCAGTTCAGTAAGCAAGAGTAAAAGGTGAGAAGCAGCTGGAGAAAAAGACAGGGAAGAGAGTAGAAAAGAGTAGGTTGGCTGGTGGCAGGGGCTGGTGGGGTCAAAAGCCACAAAACTGTGTGTCCATTGGTGGATGGATGGTAGCTCTGCACTGTAGTGGTCCCCAAAACCTTGTAGTTGGGTTGCTGAACCCAGTGCTGGTAGGATTGTGGCTGTGGCAATGGAGAGCTTGGGAAGGGCCACCACCCTGTCTGAAAAGGACAACTTTTTACTTCTAGCTCCTGAGGAAAGCCTGAGTAACAGCTGTGCTGCAGACACACTGGGTATGCCTGGTAGCCTTTATTTGCCTGGCAGCGTAAGGAGACCCCTTGTTGGTGATGGAGAGAGATGGGGAGACTGACTCAGTGATCAGAATCCGATTTTATTGTGGGATACAAATACTTATATATTATTTCAGGGAGACCTGTAATGTGTACTACAATGATTAGATTAAAATCACATACACAAACTTATGCATATAACAACATGTCTTGCTTGCAGAGTTTAATGGGATTTTCTTTTTCTGGTAAACCCGTTTGATTTATTCTTCTTGCAATCTAGGTCTAATTTTCAAAGTTCTGTTTGCTTTTGCCAAGGCATCCTGTTATCAAATCTCTTATGTTAACCAGGCCAAAGTCCATCATCTGTCTTGTGTCCCCCAGCATTCCAATAACCCCTCACTGCTGAAGCCCCATTGCTTTGGAAGAAAGGAGTGTGTAGTCACTGCTGTGTTCCCTGAGGAGACTGCAAGGCCAAATTGAATTTTGAAGCGTGAAAGTGTGGGAGAAATCCAGTTTTAATATGGAGGCTATTGTGCTGCCTATTCAACTTGTAAGATTTGAGGACACTGAGTGGAAACCAGGTTATGCAGAATTTTGTTATGCACCAGTTTAATCAAAGACTAGCCCTGATAAAGAAGTGTTCCAGTGGAGCAGATAAATTGCTTAATGCTTTAAAACCAAACTTCATTTAGCAGTATTCCCCCTCAAACTGATGAATGATGAAAGCAACATAACAGCAAATGACTTGTAAGAAGGTGACTCTGCTGCATTTATTTCTCAGCTTGAGAATGTGGGGATGATCAATGACCATGAAATGGGCTTTAGTAATTCCTTCTCAGAGCAGGAGCATGAGGAGTAGTCAGCTGTACTGGTAGCCACACAAAATATGAAATTTAAATGTAGTTTCTGTTATTGGACATGAACACCCAACAAGTTGTCCAGCTTAGGAAGACATTGCCTGTAGAAAAATGTTTATGGATGGTATTTGAATGAATGATAATTGTGGTTTTCAGGGGGGTTTTATGTATGTATGTATGTATGTATGTATGTGTGTATATATATAGCTATATCTCTGTCTTTTTACTTTTTCAGAAAAGAAGCAGCTGATTTCTATGCTGATTATCGAGCAAAACCTTTTTATCAGTAGGTATATCAATTTCAGCTTGACGTGTATTAAGCTTATTTATTGAACACACAAAATTCATTTACCATTTTTGATGCCATGGGACCATGGGAGAGAGAATCAGAGCTTGTCTTACTTGAGTGGAGCCCTTTGCAAAGCATGCACCTTTTCTTCTTCCTCTAGGGAGAGATCCTTATTTCAGCTATTTATGGTTTTAACTCACTTTTTACAACCCGGTGGTATCAGGGGAATGTCTTTTGTCCCTCAGAAGTGAAAATGCTCCTAGCAGGGCAAAACTTCAAAGCCAAGAGAAGGGCTATCTTCAGGATCAGGGTGGAGCTTGCAGATGAGATTAGGGGGAACACTTAGTTGTAAGAATTGATTTGGTAACAAGTATCCCAAATAATAAGTAACTGAAAGGATAGTTCATAGGGTAGTTTTTAAGGGTAGTTTTTACTGTACTGCTACCCTTGGACAAATGTCAAACTTGTATGATGTTAGACTGCTCCACCTGATGTGAGAAACCTTAGTCTTTCAATAACTGACCAGATGGATGCTTATGACCCAGAGATTGAATCGTTTCTACTTTTCCTGAAAGTGCCAGCAACTTTCTTTTCCTCCCTCTCCACTTTGCATTCCGCCTCTTCTAGGGATTCGAAGGTGCCTTGTGTTTTTCAGCCATATTGGTGCGTGTGTTTGCACTGATGTGGTTGAAAGACCTGGTTTCAGTACTGACCCGAAGTGCTTGAGAACTAGCATTGCCAGATGCTCTCCAGTAACAGCAGCTGATTTGTTGTGGGTCCAAACTCAAGCCCTTCAGACAGACGTGGCCCCAGGCTATGTCTGACCATGTTGGAGGTCAGAGAATGCATGATTTGGAATTGCCTTTTCTTTGCTGAGTAAGCCTGCTTGAATATGTTGATAAATAATCAAGAATTTGCCTGAAGTCTTATTTCACAGATGTCTATCTATACTAATGGTAATTGTCTGAGGAACTGTAGCCTTTGTCCTCTGTGATGTGCCTGTCTCCCATCCTAGTCCTATTGGCTACATCTTCTGTACAGGATTTTTCTTTAAATTAGAAATAAATAGCTCTAGAGCATTCCAAATCAAATAGAAACAAGAAACTTCAAGGCAGTGAAGTGTGAAATATATGACTCATTTATATTTGATGTTGTATCTTGTCTTTAAATTCAGATTTCATTTGCAAGTTTACTAGTCAATGCAAGTCTAGTGAATAGTAAGGAAAAATAACAATCCTATAGATTGGAAAATAATGGCTTTCATATTAAAGAAATTTAAAAAAAAAATTCAAGGATTAGTCTGCACAGTAAATAGTGTTGTAGAAATTGCTTTTTTCTTGGATGTATGTATGTGTACTGTTTCAATGTCCTAAACAAGCAGACTCTGACCAGCAGAACCTGATATCCATTCGCTTTTTATTGTGTTGTTTCTTTATGTATTTTTTCATAGTTTTAACATTGTTTCTTTTTCAAAAAACTACTGGGATTTCGCTTCTCTTCTTGACCAGTGATCATTAGGAAGAAGGTAGTTGGAGAAGCATGCACATCCACAGTTATAATTGTGTAAAGCTCTTCTTTTAAACAAAATAGTAAAAAACTCAGGGCCAATGTTCTCCTTTGTTGGTTCTGTCCAGACTAAACAATGAAAAGACAGGCTTATTGGTATGCATGTTTTGTGAAGATACTCAATTATAGTTATTGGTGTTTTGTTTAGTTTTTAAATTGAATGTTTGGGTTACCAATTTTGGATGGTTGTTTTCTATTGTGAGATGCTCAAGACAGGAGGCAGGCTGCTCCTGACAACAACTTCTCCTTATTTGGATTCATCCCATTAAAATCACTTGAGTTATGCCAAGATGTAATAGCTCACTTTGTGAGTAAGTCCCTTATCCCATGCAAATTTTCAACTCCTTCCCTTCTCTCCCACTTTGGACGCTGGCTGGGCAAAATCCATGGGATACATCTGTGGGGCAGTGGAGAATTCAGTTTGAAAGCAGTGCTGATGTTCTGTCAGTGGGGTACACATCTAGGTCATGTATGAGAGCCTTGAAATGCTGTTGTGCAGAAGAGGAAAGCTTAGGAATCATTCCTGTTAGTCAAGTGGTTACCAGAGTCTCTCCTTCACTCTTACCAGGACATCAGTACTGATCCTTTAAAAATTCTTTTGAAATCTAAGACTCTACAGAGTAGCTTGAGTGAGTTTGGGTTAGCTACATGCTGGTTTTTTTTCTACAACCATAATAAGGGAATGTCTGCACATGACCTAATCTGACCTGTTCCTCAAAGTAGAGTCAACTTCAAAGTTAGATCAGGTTGCTCCAGATCTTGCCAGTTTGAGTTCTGAGCATCTCCACTGGGTCATGTTTTTGTTGGTTTTAATTTGTAGTGTGAATCACCATGTGCTGTTTCCCTTTTGTAGTGAGCTTCTCCAGTTAATAATGAGTGGCCCCCTCCTTGCTATGGAGCTCTTAGGAGATGATGCAGTGAGTAAGTGGAGAGCAATAGTGGGGCCAGCAAACCCTACAACGACTGAGAGTGATACACTGGACAGCATCTCAGAGAGCTTTGGACATTGTGGCCTCAGAGATGCAGCTTATGGCCCAGATTCAGTTGCTTCAGCTGCTAAAGTAAGTTTTTGACTTTCTTGACTGAGGTTTATTTTTACTTTTATCTGCTAACAACCGGATTAGGAATTTCTCATTTTGTTTCTACACTTGAGTTCAGAACTAGTTTACATATTCTTCATGTGCTCCTTTTTAGCATGGAAAAATAAACTGTCTGAAAAGAGAAGTCTTGTTTATCACAAAGGTGAATCTTGGGTGCTTTGATCAGGAGAGCATGCCTGGTCATTTTTAATGTCTCCTGTACATCACAAACAGTGATGTATTGCATAGTCTGTGTAATCTACCTATAGTCTACCAATGTTGGTCATAAAAAGAAAGGGACTAAATGATTAAATCTTTCTGTGCCCTCTTGTGTTTCACACATCTGTTCTCCTTCACAGTTCTCACTAGTGCTCTGCCTGCAACCTACTTTGCTGTTATTGTTCAGAATGAAAAGTTAAAAACCAGGCCACTTTGTAGTGCTTTGTGCTTTGAGAGGTAACACAGTGGACATGACTTTGAGGAGTTTGGTTCCATTTTGCTTTGTTGGCCGTGTTTCTTTTCTCAATGCTAAGAAAAAGCCCTGGGACTGGATAATAGATATTACCATTTCTGTAGAATTAAGGTGACTTCTGTGTGCATTGTTGTGGGATAGATATGCTAATAAATGATAGCAAGAATAATGTTTATCTCATGGTTGATTGATGTATCGCTGTGGTGTCTCAGCTGTAAACCACTTTAGCTGGGGAAAGATACCAATTGTTGTTTCCTTGATTCTAGTCTTCTCTCTTTAAATTGGAACAGCTGCAGTAGCACAGCTGGAGAGAGACCTCTGGTTAAATAGTTAGATGTCTTCAAATATAAGGGTGAAAGTTTCTCTTTTTTCCTGTGTACTACCATGATAACTGCACCAGCTTCTGAACTGAGAGTGTAGGAAAGAGTATCTATTAGCATAAATTCTTGGTTAGAAGCATAAGTGTGTGCTTAGGTTTTAGTTTGTTATTCTTGCTGCATTTCATTATTTTTGAAATGATGTCCAAAGGCCCCGGTCATCTGCAGCATTTTTATGACACTGATATTATTTTGCTGAACATCTGCAGGTGTGTGCATCTTTGTGGAGTTAATGATACCCATCTTTAATAAATCAAACAACATTTTGAATTTAGTGTCCCTGTGCCTTTATTAATTTAATAGGCCTAGTATTATATGGCTGTATAGCAGTTGCTATGGAAACTAGTTGGCTGTGACTGCAGAAGATTTGCTGAAAAGAAGGAAATATAAGATAAAGGGACCTAAATTAACTCTCCTGACAGAAAACTGAAGTCTCAACCACATTTAATGAATGTACCGTAAGATGAACACTTAGAGTGGAAAGCTGCATTGTTCTTTTGATGGCTAAATAACAAGTGAAAGTATGTCTCTGATACATTCTAAGCTGCTGTCTCTCTGCAGGCCAAATTTTGTAATTTCTTTAGATCAGGAATAAAGGGTAAGGAAAATAATTTTATTTTTAAGGTTCAACAAGATTATAGTTTGGCCTTTCATTATCCAAGTCCTTTAGCATTATTGAGTTAATTTCCTTTTCTGAATTTTAATGGATAAAACTAAGTGTTAACTATTACACATATTTTACTGCCCTTTTCTGGCTGCTTTTAGAGTAAATAGCAATTAATAGAGTGGGACAAGTTCCTTGAATCATGCAGCATTTTATCAGTAGAAGGATGTAAGGAACGAACCCTATTGTCTCAGGTGCACCCACTTAAAATGTGGATTATTTGCCACCAGAAAAACAAAGGCGCTTTTTCTATCTGTTGAAAGATACATTGTCCAGGATCCACTGTCCAAGATTCAAGCCAGACAAGTTTGAATTGTGTAATTCTTCAAGAAGGGATTACAGAAATGGTTGAAGTGCCATGAGTTTAATGTGAGTCTATTCCATTTAAGTTGAGGTAGTAAATTAAGGGAGACAATTCCAGGAAATGGCCTTTAGCATTGCTACTGTTATACAGGAAAAAATCAAATACATTTGGTAGTAGTATTTCTTGGATGAAACATTTTCTCTTAAATAGAAATGTATCAATTCTCTTACTGAATTTGACCGATAGGTATGAAATGGAACCTGTGTTTTGTGCATTTGTTGATTGGCAGATTGTGTAACATATGTAAATAAATGGTATGGAAAAAGCGTGAAGCTGGCAGTGAACAGTGAAAAAATATCGCTGAGGAAAGAAACCTGAGTGCCAAGTTCATCCCAGTATGGTCTAAGACACAAGGTATCTGATGCCTAAAAAGTGATGGTGGGAAGAAAGAAATTGAAGGCAAAAAGGTTTCTTTGATTTTTCTGAGAAATCAAAGCAATTGGGTTCATCAGTTTCAATTCAGTAAGACTGAACTAATTAATATAATTAATATAATTATAAAAAATTATAGGGGCAATAAGGCATGAGAAGTGACTCAGCAATTTTAGACAAGGTTTAATTGTTTAAGATGAAAGGAAGAAAATGTAAACAATTTGGAAGGAGGTCAGTTTTGTATATGGAAAGAAAACATACTGAGAAATGGATAATAGTTGTATTTTTGCTTATGTAGTGGAAAAGATGATTTAAAAAATAGGAAAAATAAAATATGTGTGTAAGGGAGTGGATTTGGAAAGATACTGAGGAAAGAGAGAGAGTATTAGTAAAGCTGGGAACACCTCTACAAAATTATTGTTGCATCAGCATTTTGAGTGCTCTGAGTATGAACAGATTGCATTGCAGAACTGAAGAAATACTCCAGTCAAGAAATACTCCAGTCCTGTTTTTGTGATTGTAGCAATGATGCCAGAGAGGAAAAGATACATTTGAGATAATGCTTCAGGAAAGAAGTATTTGTAGGAAAAAAAAATATGCACTAAAGGTTTATCTTCTGTGATTATGGATACTTCAGATGTTGTTACTCATGATAAAAGCTGATGTGTGCAGCTAGATCAATCTAAAATGTGTTTAATTACAATTATTTTCAGGAGCTGGAGTTGTTCTTTCCCTCCAGTGGAGGTTGTGGACCAGTCAGCAGTGCCAAATTCACAAACTGTACTTGTTGCATTATTAAGCCTCATGCTGTTAATGAAGGTAAGCAATGCAGATAGCAGAGGAGAAAGCAGTATGTGTCTATTGTATCCATGACCATTCTTGTGCTCTCTTTTTGGGAGAATGAGACTGTGTGAGCAAAGGGTGTAATTCACGTGCAAAAGCTTGCAGATACATTGTCTTTCATTTAGTATTTCTGCAGTTCATTTCCATGAAGAGTGAGTGGGTCATGTGCTTTCCATGCAGATACCTGTTCACTTCAGAATAAGAAGGGAGAGGTAAAAAAGATTAAAGCCTATGTGAGGTGTGACATATCTTATTGTGACAGCTTCCCATGTCCTTGCTTCTGTCTGCCCAGCACAGTCACCTGCTGGAGATTAGCATCCTCCCAAGAAAGTGAAAGCAGGACACCTGGCCATGATCCACAGCCCTCTGCTCAGGCAGTAGCACATCAGATCCAAATGACTCACAAAGGGAGATTTGTGGTGTTATGAATCTCTTTCTACTGAATGCAGTTGGGATGGAAAGTAGGAAAGGCTTGTTTATGAAAGTGAGCCAAAGACCTAAGGCATTTGGTGGATTCTGTGATGCTTTCTGTGCTGGAGATTGCCCTGGGAGTTTGCCATATGAGTATTGGGAATGTTTAATGTTCTGCTGTTACCATGCAAAAATAACCTCGCTTGTGTGTCCTGTACTTAGATCCAGGAGCATGTGTGGAGCAGTGAGTGCAGTAAAATATTTTGACTCAGGCACTGAAACAGTATTTTTGAATGCAGAATAAATATCGCCATGTGAGAGCATAAAGTTTTTTCTTAGTAAGATGCAGAGCACACTGCAACAGTCTAATCACTTCTTTGTGGTTAGCTTAAATGGAAAGAGCAGAAGTGGCTGGAGCAGTTTCCAGGCCTTTCACACCTCAGGTGGGATGTCTAGAGAGCTTGCTGAAATTAAAAAAGGCTTTCACAAGAAGGAGTTTTGTAGTTGCTACTGATAATGTGCCTGTTATCTCTTCCAGGCCTTGCATGGTATCTGCTGCTGATAAGTCTGCCATGCAGCAAAGACACAGCAATGTTGCTTTTACAGAAATATGGGCAGCAGCTGGGACTATGATTTTACCCAGCTACATGTTTGCAGAGGACAAACTTTTCTGTGGCAGGATTGTTAGAGTCCTTCATTTGACTGTAAAAATGGCAAAGTGGATGGCTTGGACTATTTTTTTTTTAGACGTAAGATAAAATTTCTATTACATATAAAGGTTCAGACTCAGGTTTTCTCTTCCTATTTTTAATCTTACTCATCTCTGTAGATTTCAGTGTGATGTCTGTTCCTTTTTTTTTCTGGAACTTCTCTGAATTTTTCTGAGTTGCCAGAAGACAAATTGTGACCCTATTTGCACATCCCTCTGGGTGTATGAGTGCCTGTAGGAGGGTGAGGGTGGTGAGGAGAGGAGGTATGAATGTATGTAAACAAAAAATGTGTGTGCACATCCAGCTTTGTAGAGTGAGTGCTGTTCTTAATGTACCCTATACAGTCCTTTTTCTCACAGCACAGAGGGCTGGAAAGTCAGAGGACAGCTGCCAAAAAGCAACTAAAATTTGAAAGACAAAAAGTGTACCTTGTGAGAGCATTCTCCCTCCATACAGCTGTAATTACTACCCTCAAAAACAAAGAGATCAGAATTGACTTCTCTAAGTCAATAGACTGTTTTAACACTCTGTTGTGGTTTAACCACAGCTGGCCACCAAACCCCACACAACCGCCCGCTCACTTCTCTGGGATCTGGGAGAGAATTGGAGGAGTAAAAGTGAGGAAACTCATGGGTTAAGATAAGGACAGTTTAATGGGTAAAGCAAAAGCTGCATACATAGTCAGGTAAGTAGAAACACAGCAGCTGGAGAGGAAAGGAAATCCTGTGTGGCCTTCAGGGGGAAAGGGTGTTTGGCAAAGCCAGAGGCATGGAAGGAAAATCACGTGAGTCAAAGCATCAGAGCATCTTCTGCGTTGGAATTTTGATTTGTGCTCTATAAATTTTCAGTATTGATATCTAAAAATAAACCTTTTTGCAATTTCCTATGCACTGCTGAGGCTTTGAACTTGGCTATCTAATTACCATGAATATAAGCTACTCATTACGTATTTACAATTACATAAAGTTTCACTTATGTACTTCAGTTTATATGGAGATCTAGTCTTTATTTCTGTAGAGACATTTGGCTGAATTAATGATTTGAATTTTGCTTTCTGGCCCTTTTCCCCAGTGTTTTTTTTTTCCTCCAGAATCTGTTGCATAACTGATTCTTAGAAGGAAAAATCTTCCTGGTTTTCTGTCCTAGAAGATGATTTGCTTTAATGGCAGCTGTAAACTAGGGTGCTTTTCAGGATATAATCTCTAGTTCATGCTGGTTAATTCTTGGGCACAATACTCTCTTAGGAAATGACTTTCATAGCTACAGGTGGTTTCTATCCAGTGATAAAGTAGAGGAAAGTTAGCACTGGTTTTATCTCTGGCCTTGCTGCCTCTTTCCTGATGGACATACAGAAGTGTCTGGTCCTAGGCAGCCACAGCAGCACAGTCCAGCCAACCACAGTGCCCAGGCACCTGAGAATTCCTGTAAGCAGGAGTGTCAGCATGTCTACCAGTCTGCAGAGGAACCCTGGCCTGGTAAATGGTCTTGGGGGACTAAGGTGAAATTTAACCTCAGCTGTCAAGAGTGCTCGTAATGCTGGCATCGCTGGCCCTCTAGGAGTGTGTGCCATGCATATCTCTTAAAGAAGTAAGGCCATAGCTATTGTGTCAGCTTGGTGTCAGCATAACATCTGTGGAGGATCAGAAAGGGGTAGGCCGTGGAAGGCAGTGTAGCCCAGAGCTCTGGACTAGACAGCTTTAGGGAGCTCCCTGGTGGCTGCTCCCAGTGGAGATGGAGAACTTCCCTGGCTGGCAGCAGTGAGGTGGTTGTATTTTAACTCTGAAGAGACTTTGCAGAGCAGTCCAATTCTTCTTCACTGAGAGCTAGAAGCAATCTGATGCAAAAGCAACCCGATGCTACTCCAGGCAAATTTGTTCTGACCAGGGCTGCATCAGGGAGACATGATGGGTTTATCCCCTCTAGAATCTGTTATCTGAATCTTCTCAGTGTCTTTCAGTTTCCTCCTCTTCTCCTGAGACCAGTTTTTAGTCAAGTAGGTTGGTAACTAGTAAGCACAGCTCTAGGATTGTATGGTTAAGTCATTTAACAATTTGAAGTTTTTAGTGTTCATCTGCGTCCTGTAATCCTCCTGCTTCTTGTGCTTCTGATACTTGAGACACAAGATCATAGTTGCAATCACATAAGCATTTTTTTTTGTAATTCCCCTCATGTTAGTAGATCTGGAGGTATTGGCACTAGTGCTCAGAAGCCAAACTTGTAAATTCACCACAATGGGTAAACATCAGTGTAATGCCCTTAGGAGAGTTATGATTTGACTGCTTTGTGAGCAGAAATAGCACCCTATAGATCACTGGGTGGGATTAACTTCCAGTATTTTTATGTGTAACAGTTTAGTCATGTTTGCTGTAGGAAGTAGACTTTGGTATTTCGTGACAGGTTTAAAGTTTCTTTGATGTGGCCTTTAGTTCTTCCTTGGAAAATTAGCAGGCGAAAAATTTTAAAATAGAGATGATCAGGCTGTAAAGACTGAGGTCAGAAGTGTGTAATGTGCCATCTGAAAAGGCTGCCTAGAGGAAAGGAAGCCTCTATGGTTTTGAGAGGTCCTAGGCATGAGACTGACTACCCAGACAGGTTTGCTCTCCTTGTATGTGTTAAGCTTGAGATTTTTTTCTAACGTATCTGCTAAATTAAATCCTTTTTCCTCTTAATTAAAAAAGATACAGTGCTGTCTTCCACAGTATTCTTCAACTAAAGAAAATTCAAATCTCGTAGAAAATAAAAGGAGCAGGAATACCTTCTTGCCAAGTGAAAAAGATACTGTGTGGAAATGTGGTTTTAGACCTGTTCTGAGTGGATGATAAAACTTAGACCTCTTCTATTTTAGCTTAGTAGCGAGTGGACAGCTTTAGAAAGTTGTAGAACTTTATATTCATTAACAAAATGTTGCATGACAGGAAATCATAAGAATCATATTTCCTTCTTTATGCAAAGGCAGAAAAATTCCAAGTGAGAGAATAGTTTGTAGCTCCAAAGACAAATCTAAATGTGACAAAAAGAATACCAAGGATGGTAGTTCAGTCTCGGGCAAGTACAGAAACAAAGTTTACTTATGTAGAATCTCAGGTGAATTTACTGTACAAGAGAGAGTGAGGAGAGGAGTGTAGAGCATGGGAATCCGGCATTGTAGTGGATTATCTGACTGCAGACAGCTGAAGGACTGTCCTGACACACAATACACTTGTTGCTCTTTGAAAGAGAGAAGGCATCACTATGAAAATGTTCAGTTCACCTCTGTATAATGCTAAGTGTACTTACATGTGTATAGTTAGGAAATTGAATAAGCTGGAAAAGAAAAAGAGGATGGTATAGTAGAGATACAAATCTATTATCACTCTTAGCACTACTTATCTATTTCATAGGTTTTTCTCAAGGCAATTTGTATTCATTAGATATAAAAACTCTGGAAATTGTTAGCTTTTTTTTTTTACCCTTTTAGGCATAAGTCTGAGTAATTAAGTATTTTTATTTTCAGGAGACCTAGAATTAGAATAGGATTTTCAGAAAACTGGCCTGAGAAAAAATGATGAGTGCAATTTTGTCATAAGTTATCTGAAAGTACATCTTCTGTCTGTGATAAGTGTGCAGATAATAGAAAGGTGAAGTGCAGATTCTGTGGAGTTTACCCCATTACAGGCAGAACCTTTCTTTGGATTTTGTCTACAAGACTGAGTGCCAAGTGGAAGGAATTATTTGTAGATAGAATGTGGAAGTGAAAAAAAGTAAATTGTGGAATGAACAAAAATCTTTGCAGATACTTCAGAGTGGATGGTTTGAGATGTGACCTCAGGGTATTCCCACATGCAACATGGCAATCTTAGTGCTGCAGTCATGTGAGGACTAACTAGTAAAACACTGCTTTCAGCTGCAGGCATTCTTTTGCAGACAGACTTGCCCAGGGAGGACAGGTATTTTATGTCAAATGAAATGCAGTTTGTTTCTTATGTTTTCCTTGAATATACTATGTAGGATGTTGAAGCATTTGGTGGTGTCTAGTGGTGCTGGGTTTTTTTTTTGGTTGGTTGGGTTTTTTTCTCTTTAGAGAAGCTAGAAAAAAGTAGTTAAAGTGAAAACAACCTACTTTGCCACTTCATCACTGTTTTTTAGGATAAAATAGATTTAGCTTTCGTGAAATCAGTCATCCATACGCTTCCATCTGTGTTGTTAATTCTTTGCTGTAATTGTAATGATGGATATTCCTTGCCGGGGATCTTTGGTTTTGAAACCAAACCCATAGTGTTTCTTGTTTTACTTCTGCCTAAAGTATTAGCACCTTGGCATTGGTTTCCCAGCTTAGACTGATTTTGGATTTCAATGACTACTGGGAAAGTGACATCTATTTTTTTGATGTATGAAAAATATATTTTGTATTTAAATAGATTTTGGTAGGGGAGGAGGTGAACTGAATTTAGAAATCCTTTCTGACAGTCTGAGACAGGAAGGAAGAGGAGGAGATACACTTCAGAGTACCAAACAAATCAAATGGCACATCCGATCCTTGCTGGAGCTCATAAGTATCCTACAAGTGGAAAAAATGTATTTGCTGCTGTATTCAGTAGACTTATAGTGGTGGTGTTCATATTACTGGAAATCATCTCTGTGCAGGGACGATGGTATTATTGTAAAAAAAAAACAACATTAGAAATGAGTGTTTACTACTGCATTTTGGGATTTTCACTTGTAAAGGGTTAGAGAAAAGTCAATTCTAAGCATGGACCAAGATAGTGAAACTTCTTTTCATACCAAGAAAAGAATTTCATTCTTTTCATCCTGATTAATCAGGAGTGTATAATTTCATTGAAATCACTCAGTGGTTGAGGGACATTTACCAGCATGTCTTTTGTGAAGGAAAATATGTTATATTGATCTCTGAATTCTCCAAGTATTCTTTTTCTAAAAGAAGGTAAAACAGTGAAAGATAGCCTAATTCACTTGGTTATCAGTGCCTTTGTGAAAGTTCTTTGCTATCAGGAAACCAGAATTTTCCTTTAGTGGAGTAAATTGTTTGTTTAGATCTTTACAACATAGGCATCTGCATAGCTTTAAATGTCTCCCTGAATGTAGGATTGGACATGAGCACATCAAATTAAAAGGGCTTTACAAACGAAGTCTTATCAGGCATCCTGGGCCAGTTCTTGTCAATATTGTCATTAATGGCTTGGATGGGTGAGTTTAGAGCATGCTTGCAATGTTCACACGTGGTATCACACAGAGTGCCGACTGAAATTTTGAAGGATGTGAACAGAATATTTCTGTGAACAGAACATCAGAACATTCATGATGAATTACAGAAATTGTGTGATGCAAAGATGATGAAACTGAGTATAAACTGCATAACACTACTGTGGAGAAGGGATAATAAATGCAAAGATATAAAATAAAGAACTGG
The DNA here is from genome assembly GCF_023055355.1 of Agelaius tricolor. Lineage (NCBI taxonomy): Eukaryota > Metazoa > Chordata > Aves > Passeriformes > Icteridae > Agelaius > Agelaius tricolor. The sequence continues at coordinate 27,632,190 of NW_027269269.1, forward strand.
CAGAGTGTCAGTGAAAAGTTTGAGAAATTGTTGGTTTAGTGATGAAAGAGGCACAATCTGTGTTCACTACGTACCCACTAGTTCTGCTTAATGAAAATCCAACTAATTTATCATATCCAATTTTTGGGCTCTCTGTTTTAAAAAGAACAGAAAAAGAGAGCAAAAGAATAAGACATTTAGCCAATGAAAGCTGTATGGGTTTAATTTATTTAACCTGAGATAGGTAGGACAGGGATATACAGCTTTCTCTAAGTACATTTACAAAATATGTGAATATTTACTAATTTAGCAGAAAGAAGATTTAATGTAATCATTAAGGAATACTTTGCAGTGTGTCACTGGCCTGATGTTTGGTGATGTAATGGAACCTGAAGTTACCAGAAATTTTTGGGAACATTTTAGAAAAATGAAAAAAATGTGACCATGCTTTATCTAACTCACTGTACCTTGAAGCAAAAGGTAAATATATTGAAGTCTCTTCTTTTACTACCCTTTTCAAATCAGAGTGTAAGGAGAAAGGCAAGATACTGGATCTGAAGACAGCCAAGGCACAGAATATAGGAATATGTGATAGTCTTTTGCCAAGTGGAAAATAATTACGGAGCTTATAGTGTATTTACTATTGTTCTAGGAGAGTGAGTTGTTGAACTTTCCAGATTGGAGGGGATCGCATGAAGATTTTAACCTCCAGAATTAATTTGACAGTGAAATAGTAGATTAAAGTTATTGTTTGTAATTATAGGCTAATGCACATTCTTTTCCTCCTCTTCACTAGCCTGGGAGGCTTTTGAGGTTCCCCTCTCCTTTGCTGGCCCAGAGTGTGTCACTCAGGAGACCCTCTGTCATTCCCTGGTGTGCCAAGAGCACAGGTGCAAAAATGACTTCATATCCTTTTTCACACAGTAGACAGTGGGGTTGGAAGACCAATAATTATAGATTATCACCATGACCAAACTTTTGGGAGTCTAAAAATGGTGTATTTATGCTGCATAGTAAAAATGTCTAGAGTTGTGTTATTCCTAAGTAGAAAAAGAAGAAAAGAGAGAGAAACCTTGTTCTTCAGGGTATAGGTTGACCAACTGATAGGAAGAAGTGCACTTTTTGAGAATGACATTTGTCATTTACTTACTGCCCAGTGTTTTCCAATGTTGTCTGAAACAAAGATTAGCAAGAACTTCAACTGAAATATATTGCAGGGGGGCCAACTCTAAATCCCACTTTTCCATCTTCTAGAGTTCAAAAAGGACATTGCTTGGAGTCAAGCCTGATTGTGATTCTCCGGAGTTTTGAAGTAGGACCTTACCACTTGGCAGTAAAGAATCAGATTATTTCATTATACTATGAAGCAAAATTGCGTTTCAAAATGTCAGAAAAAAACATTAAATTAAATTGCTCCTTATAGTTAGTGATATGTTAAGCACCCAGTACAAGTTACTTTTAGAAGTATATTACTGGATGAGGTGGATCATCAATCTGATCTGGCAGGTTTTGTATTCCTGTCAAAAAACCCCTGACGTTTAAGAGGAATTATTTTTAATTATTGGAAGGATTTAAAAAAAACGACATATGGAGGCTGAGATGAGGAATCTAGTTCTTGCCTTGATTTGAAAGCAGTCTGCTATCTTGCCGAATGAGCTTTTATCAGAGGAATGGCTAAATTAGGAAACAGGTCAAGAAGAAAGGGAAGAGAATGTAACATTCCTATTCCTAGGGCTGGTGGTTCATAGTGCACTGGGACTGAAAGGTCCCCAGTAGCACAGCTGCTGTGGCTCATTGATTAAAGTTAAAAGTGACTTGCATTAAACTGTTTTATTTTATCCCAATGCATAATTCTGCAAACAGTGGTAATACTTTTCAGTCCGATGTCTTCCCTGCTACTTTCTGTTTCTTAATGAAGGACAATTTTCAGATACTGTATGTTGTAAAGCAACCAAGTCATATAATATTAATGTAACTGATGAAGTCTTGATACTTTATCATTTTTCCTGATTAAAATATATTGGAAAATTATTTCTGTCTATATTGGAAAATTATTATGTCCTGTACTAGGTATGTAGTAATATAATGCTGCCCAGAAGACAAAAAATGTGTGCCTGAGCTCCCTTTCTTTCACTCTTCTTTCTTGGATTAGTGTTAAATTCCCTCAGTTGTATTTAGTAATGCTTGGGATTCTTTTGTGCTTTGAGACTGAAAATTTATCATAACTGGTGCCTAATCTGTGGCTTTGATTTGTGTTCTTACTGTAATCACATTTTAAACATCCACTGACCCTTTTTGAAGGGTCCTTAGAAAGTTGTTTTTTCACTACAGATTTGGATTTTAAAGTTGAAAAGAACTGTTGAAAGCTGCTGAAATGGCACTCTAATTAGCTCATATTTTCCTGAGCCTTATCTGCCCCCAAAGAAGAGGATATGTCCCAGTTCAATCATGCAACTAGCTGAAAGCCTCAGACAGATCCCAGGCTGAGCCTTGAGCTTGCATTCTTCTATTGCTTGGGGATTGCCTTTGTGCTTTTTGTTTCTATTTTGGTTCAGGTAGAATTTGAAAGGAAAGTGTCCCTAGGAGAAATGATACGTGGATTGCCTAAACTGGGACAAGGCAGAGCAAGTCACTGGATCTGTGGATCTGCGCTGCCACTGGCAACTTGCTTATGCTCCGCTGCCTCAATTTCCACATCCTGCAAGTGGAGCTAACATCCTGCTTCGCAAACATAAATGAAATCTCATGGCCTTTCTTCCTCAAGGCACTTCTAATTTTGTGGGTGAGATGTCTATCTGTCTGAATGGTGACTATAAGTCCTTTGGTTAAGCCTTTTGGATGTTGAAGACATGAGCAATCTGTCTGGAGCAACAAAGTGCTCTGCTGCTCTGATGAGTGAGAGTGAACTCAGAAATACAATGTAGAGGAAAATCTTGATAGATTTATCACAATTATTAAAGAAACCTTGTATTAAAGACCTTTATGCAAAATACCTTCCTACTTTCATTTCTATTGTTAAAGGAGACTATCTCCTCTCTACAGAAGAGATAGGTCTTAGTTCCTTCAGTAGAGAAACAGTCCAGAAAGCTAAATAGAGTCCCCCTTTTATTCTCTTATACATGGATTTTATTTATAGGTTGTAAAACTGCTGAAGACAAAAGTTCTGTAAAAAGCAGATCTCCATAATACCCCCTAAGTTGATGTATTTTAATTAGATGCTCGTTGGCTTAGAGTGCCTATGCAAGTTGCCCATTCTTGACTGATAAAGTGTAAAATGGATATCTGTCAGACAAAGCAGCTGTCTCTTATGTTTCTAATAGCTTTTTCCCTGCAAGTGAGAGTGACCATTTATCTGCCAGTGTCTTGTCTTCATCTTTGCTGGTTTCTGGTGAAGCAGTTGACCAGAGTGTTGTCTTTGAAGTTTGAGAATGAGGAAATGTTTATGCTGTGTCACATATTTAATTAGTTAATTAATTAAATTCATTTATTTATTCATTTCCTGAATGATTCCCAGCCAGTCACTTGATCTCTTTACAAACTGCCCATTTATCTCTGAAAACAAGACTGAAGGCTCACTGCCTCAGTGGAATCTGTGTGGAAGCATCTGAGCTGCTCAGCCTTTCCAGCAGAGTGGACAAAAAGAAATCAGAGCTCTGGGTTCTTTCTCTGATGTGGTCTTACATTTCCTGGGCAAACCTGTCCAACACCCTTCATTTTGCTGTTGCAATTTTATTTTTTTTTTAATCTTAAAAAATGGGTATTTTTTTTTTCCTCTGGGCTCACAGAAGTGAACTTTCACCAAAACATGGTGGAACAGTATAGTGGGACAGGAATTGTATTTGCCTCTGCTTGTTTCTATGTTCTATAAACACAAAGAGCTGCATGGACTGAGGATGCTCTGAAATCTCAGATATTCCCTTCAGTAGCTGGAAGATTTTTGGAAGAAATATGCAGTGTTTTGTAGAGGGAAAGCTTTTCTACACAAACCTTAGTATGAAAATACAGTAGCAAATACTTCAGAGACATGTTTGGTTTTTTTTTTCATTTTCATTTGTAAATACAATTTTGAAAGCCTTTCAACCCTCAGTGTCATTTACTCAGAGCTTCCACTGACCTTTTAATGTGGTAGGAAGCTCCCCAGTCCTATGCCACAGGTAGGCTGTATCTCAAGCATGCTATAACTTCCATACTAGCTTTGTTTTATTCTCATCTCCTAAATTTGTGCAGTGCTAAATATCCTGCAATTAAAAGACTACTTAATAAAAGGATCTGATGACCAGGAGTCACATCTGCTGTAATAATTCGTTACAGGGTATTCTTCTATGATTAATTCTTTTCTAGATAAATGTACAGTAATTTGTAGTTTCTCACAAATTGTACTAGAGGACAGGCATTTGTGTTCTATAAAAAAACAATGATTCTGTGAAATTCACTCATACAGAGTACTGTGCTTGGCTGCCATAATCCATAATCTCCAAAATTGCCTGATCTTATAGGCACGGGCAAATCTAAAATATACATCAGTGGAAAATCAGTGGTTCTTGTTTTGTGAAGTTCCATGTTTTGTTTTACAATATCAGTCAGTCTTTGAGGATGTGTTCTGGAGAGAAAAAGCAAGCAGTATCATCAGCAATAGCATATTTGTGAGCTGTAAACTTTGAAGGAATAGGTTACTTTGCACTAATGTGATTTTCCCATAGAAGACAAAAACTCCTGTGCTAGTTCATTGGCAACATTTGTTATCATCCTGCATTCTTTCTGGCTTAAAGTAGGACCTGCAAAAAGAAAAAGACAGCTGGTGCTCTGAATTGATGACTGATTAAGAATCAGTATTGCCAGTGGGTCTTCATTAAAAATATAAATCTTGGTCTTGGATCAACTGGGTGTTTTGCAGTTGATCTGAGAAAAGCAAAGGCTTCACTAATTACCTTTTTTGGTAGAAATGCTTTTCAGCAGCTGCATGGAGTTTAATTATTTGAAACCATCAATGTGTAAGCTCATATAGAACATAAAGTGTGTGAACTCAGCCCTGTTCTCTGCTTCCTCTCAAGCATTACACAAACACTGTTTTTTCCGTTTGAGAATAAGCAGTATATTGGCATAATACCTTTCAGTTGTAAAATCTGCTTTTTGACATTGAATACTGTATTTTCCATGTTTCTTCAGGGCTTTCTGGAAAGATTATAAAAGCCATCCTCAAGGAAGGATTTGAGATCTCAGCTTTGCAGATGGTAGGTTTCCTTTTGTTTGTTTTTATGATAAACAGAAGTTGGAGTAGTGCTGTATGCATGTCATAGCGGTGCACAGGTGTCTTCCTGCAGTATAAAACTCTTGTGCAGGCTGTAGCAGTGTTTTGGGATCAGCATTGTCCTGGTGATATTTGTATTTTAGTATCTGACTGATCAGATAATCTGTTTCTGTTTGCTTGGTGACCTTGAGCCAAGACACTTCACTTCCCTGTATCTGAGTTTCCCCATAGTTAGCAGGGGAGGTAATTATATCTGTCTCTTCCGGATCAATTTGAGATATGTACATTTACAAAATGTACTAGCTAAGATTAATTAAACTATTTTTAATATCCTTCCTTAATTTTTTTTAAAATATATATTTAGTATGAATTATGGGGAATGCTTTTAAAGGTACTTGAGGGATTTTGACACCCTGAATACCTCATCAGTTAAAGGGATTTGGCACAGAGATTGTTCCCAAGAGTCCTGCCCTTCAGTTGTGGTGAAAGTCTCAAGATCTGACATTCTCCTATCACTCAAATCCCTATCACAAATGAAGAATAGTGCCTTTCTTAGTGGGATCAGCCAATGCTACATTGTCTACTTGTATCTGATGTAGAAAAGGTACTGTGTGCTATGTTGCCTGTGCTATCAATAAGTTGCTGACATGCTTCATATTACAGTAGTAAAGCCATTCCTTTTACCTAGTAAAAGTTAGAGGATTCTGAATGTTTGCTGGTTAAGAATGGCTGTCTATGTATTCCTGTTGTTTAATATAGACTGGCTAACATTTTGGTTTTTTAGTTTAACATGGAGCGTCCAAATGTGGAAGAATTTTATGAGATTTACAAAGGCGTTGTCCCTGAATACCTGGTAAGCCTAAGTTTAACAAGAATCTGTTTAAAAATAAAATATGCTCAAGTGAGGAAATTACCACATTTCTTATTGCTTGGGATTGTGATGTGGTTTCTTTTGTTGAACAGTTCTAGTCTGTTCTCAAATAAATTAATTCATTGTGAGAATTGTGTTATGTGTGTCATAATCTAACACAGTCTTTAATGGAAATTGTTCAGCCAAGGAATTTGTAAAATACAACAGAGTCATGTCCCCAGCTTCCCCCAGAAAAGTTATTTTATTGATGTTGAACTATGAGACTCTTCACACCTGCATCTTTATTTGATTGGATATTGTAAGAGTGGCTTGGACCAAAATACATATTTATAATTTTATTTACAATGAGGCTGCTGTGTTGGAGGCTATCCTAATGGCATCTTGAACTATTCTTTGGTCTATTTGTCATATATAAGTCATTTGACTTATATATAAGTCAATCTGACTTTCATAAATATTCAGAAAATTTAAGAAGTTTGAGATATGCTGTAATCCCAGTGGACATCTGAGACTCTCTACAATGTTATGATTTCTTGTACTGTCACGTAAAACTTCCTGACTGCAGATAGAACAATGGGAATACAAGAAGATGAGCTTGTAGTTCTGGATCACCTTCTCCCAGAGGATTTTGGTTCATTTTACTCATAGTAATTTTTACGTTACTGTGTAATTTACTCATAGTAATGAGTTTAGCTTCACTGCTATGCTATTATGTTGCAAATTATCCTTAATTTTTAAATGGTTACATTATTGTAAGTTTTCTACATATTTACTAATATTACTCTGAAAATGAAATTTTTATTATTTTTTCCTCCTTTATGATTGTTCAGTCTAACTTATTTCAACAGGGTTTGTAGATTTGTCTTTAAATGGGTTAGGAATGCTGTTAATTCACTCTCAGATTGGGGAATACTCATAAGGCATCCTCTGAACATCATTTTTGACAAGTACCAAAGGGAGATTGGACAGGCATACTTGTGAGTATGTGGCAGAATTTAAAAACTGAAGTATCTGACCAGTATTTCAGGGTCTGAGGAGTCCTGTAGTGCTGCAAAAGTCTCTGCTTTGAACAAAATGTGAAATTCTCTGCCATTGTCTGCAGCTCTTGGGCTGCACAATCTCTAATCCTCTAACAAGTTGTAAATTTTAGTTATATAATTTAATTGGAGAGTTACTCAGAGGGGAAGGTGGCATTTAAACAAGGTAAGTCAATAAATAAAATGCATTGTAGGTGATGTCAAGAAAAGTGAGAATTTGGGGCTCCATCCTGCAGGTTATATGTGCTGGATTGACTCAGTTGAAAAGAAATCAAATTCATATTTTCATGCATTCAATATCTGAAAAGTAGGAAAACATAGAAAAGCTAATCATGATGGTAAAGGGTTTTGGAGAAGGCACACATGGGAACAGCAATGGATATTGCAGTGCAGTCAAATAGGAAAGTGTGTTACAAAATAGGATATTGGAGAAAGAATATGACCACTTCTATATGTGATTCAGAACCATCTGTTTTGATCTAAATTTTATTTATCATTCCAAAATAACTCAGCAGAAAAGATACTAGTATCCAGAAATCATCTTAAAAAACTGTAGTTCCATTTCTTCTGGTTATTTCTTGTCAGTCAGATAAAGGTTTGACATTGTATTTAAAGTATTCTGGGAAAAGAGAAAGCTGTACAATTGCCCAGAATTTTAGCTTTGTTAGTATCTCCTATATGGGATTTTACATACTGTTGCTTAGTTTTTGTGCTGTTTTGCTTTTATTTCCTACTCTAGCCAGAATAGAAAATGGGGAAAAAGAAGTGAGATTATTTCAGCTCAGAATCCACTTTGTTAACCAAAAATCCTTGAGCTTGATCCACCTCCAGGAATGGTTCTGGCTGACCACAAACCATGCTATTTGATGAATAAACTATTTGCCAGAGAAAATTTGATGTAGCTGTAATAGGTGCCTCACCAGACAAATGTTGTCTGCTATTTAGACTCAGCTCTGGACTTGATGAGGCTGTGTAAGTAGATCAGACTTGTCTGACATAGAGCCACCTGCCTTTGTGCTGTACATGGTGGCATCTGGTCTTCAGGTCTCAGCTCTGTGCAGTAACAAAGGAGTCAGGAGTCACTTTGGTCATGTTGCTCACTGTTGCTGGTGGGATCTTTGTGCTGAGACAGAAACAATAAAAGTGGGAGGAACTGTTTACTGTTTCTTAGCAGAATAAAATACGTGCCTCTTTGACCTGTTCTGAACAGAGGATCTGTTAGTGATAAAACAGTTTTTGGAATTAAAATATTTATTTATGTTGTAGAGCATGAAGCTAGTCTGCACTCCTTTCATGTCCTTAAGGAAGACTTCTACCTAAATTTCCTAGGATCTGGTTGATGATAGAGGCACTAGATAAAATTCAGAGAGGCACTAGATAAAATTCACACGTTCTCAGTATGGAATCCAGTATGAGGATAGTAGCTTTTGCAGCAGTGCTACTTTACTCGGAGTCATTGTGTATTTCTTTTCTGTCAGAATTCATAGAAGGAAGAGAAGGATTTAGTTGTAGTTTTCCTTCTGCTCTTTCATCCACTCTGTATGCTTTGCCATGGTTCATCTTTGATTTGCCTGTGGCTGGGCATGATTGCAGAACCTTGTTAGTCCTTACCTATCCTCTCTTACTTTCTGTGCATGTCTTGCCCTTTCGTCTTTCCTCGTTGGTTTTGATTCCTTTAATTGTCTTTATTTGTTTTAAACTTGTCTGTCCAGATTTCTAGACAACTATGCAATTATAAGGCCATGATTTAAAAAAGGAAGTCAGACTAGAACATCAAAATAGATTCTTTCTGCTTGTAAAACCCATACCTCTAATTAACAAACTCCAAATTGGCACTAATGCCCAGGGTTATTTTGAGCTTATGAAAACTAAGACCCATCTTCATCACCCACACAGAACTCACAATGTCTCTTTACTCTCCTGGAGACTCCAGGGAAACAGATGATTTCACCATTACTGAGATCCTGGTATTAGTACATCACAAGAATATTGCCAGACCCTTTCCCTAACAGGAAAGGGGAACAGGCACAGATACTGTTGGGTTGTGTGTTTCAGTTTCTGTAGTAACCTGTGAGGAAAAGACAGAGAGAACCAAAAGGCCAGGAGACATTTTAATGACTTAAAGGCATCAAATGAGTGTATATTTAAAAACATATAGGCTGTGTACTGTGCTTCTGGTAGGGAACACTGCAAAGTACATTGCTGCCTGTGGAACTGGCTGAACATAGCGTGATTTTTCAGGTTTAAAACCCAGCAAAGTACATTCCAGTGATTTAGTCTAGTTTGACAAGTTATGAGATACTACCTTGGAATCTAGGTCCAAATCAATTAAGGATGTACCTACAAAAGAATTTAAGGTATTGTGGATGCAGTTATATGCTATTCAGAATCCTGTTGAAGCTGAATAACCAATTTTTCTCAATTTCCACCTTCTAAACCAAGTAGCAAAATGGAAAACATTTCTTTTGTGGTGAGTACTAATGGTATCTGTTTAGTGTCCTCACTTTCCTAAATGCATGTTTCTTAATTGTTCGTGTCCTGTAAGTTTGGGCCTTGTTTTGGGGAGAAATGCAACCCTTGCTGAAACCCAAAGAGTTCAAGTTTTTTTCTGTCTTCTTTCTCTTCCAGGAGATGGTTTCAGAGTTGTGTTCAGGCCCTTGCATAGCAATGGAGATTAGACAGTTCGATCCTTCAAAAGTGTTCAGAGACTTCTGTGGTCCTTCTGACCCTGTAAGTACTTTCTTGAGTGATAAATAAAGCATAAAAAATTGATGTGCTAAGTGAATTAAAATGTCAAAGTGTGGTATAGCTGCCACATGCCTGCTGCATTCATTAGAAATATGTCAGTATTACCTTATTATAAGAGGTCAAAAACTGACCTTGGTGGACTAATTTGCAAATCCTTTAGTAACCCTTCTGTTCTTACCTAAACCAGATTATAAAATACTGTGATGACATTTATGTGAAAGGAAAGCTATCTAGGCAAAAATCTCTGTTTAAGAATTCACAAATACAAGAATGCAAAGCTTCAGAGCCCTGGAATGAACAGTTATTTCTTGTGGATGCTAGTGTGATCACTTGTTAATTCAGTTCAGTCTGTGGCATTCTCCTAAGATGAAACTGAAAGGAGAATAGGTTCCTTTGATTTTTAGAAGGAAGCAAACAAAAAAAAGTGTCAAAGTTCTCATACCTGTTTGCTGCTAGCTTTTGTTTTTCATTTATTGAGGTGTATAATTACATGTGTGTAATACTGTGTGCAATTTGAAGACAGGTGTAAGTACTGTCTCAAAAAGTTTGCAGATTTCTGTTAAATAGTGAAGGCCGCTCTACACACAAGAAGGATGAGGTGAAAGGCACAATGGGGGCAGTGAAGTCAGGGCTTGTATGTTTTTCTTGTTACTATTTAATGTTTTAGTGGCAGACTTGAGGCAAGTCACTAATCTTCTTGGAAAATAATCACACAAATGAATGTTTAAAGGGGAGAACAAGTTATTCAGGATGTTTTTCTTCAGATACAGAGTTTTCATTATAGAAAGTACAGATTAAAGGCATTATCCAAAATTTTATTGCCTTTTCTGTTTGGTAGCATTCAAATATTTCCCTACTGGGTTAGCCTCTTGTAAACAGAGCATAAGCCATTTATCTGACTTAGTTTTAACTGTAGGATGGTATATCAGTAGTGTACACAATATAGTGGTCTCAGTTTCATTTCAAATTCCATGTTTAAGGTTACTGATCTTTAAAACATTCAAAGATACAGTCATTTTATTTGGGCCTATTACGTCCTTTTCATGTGTCTGCTTGTTTAATACCTGATAAATTAAAATCAACGTATGCTTGCAAACATCACAGTGACTTTTATTTATGAAAGACAATTGTTTCTATATAAGGGGAATTTCATTGGTTTTCCTTACTCACATGAAAAACTGTAATAAATATGCAATGTGTGTAAGCAGCTATTGATGAGCTGAGGAACTGAGGGATGTATAAACTGATGGGTTTACTGGGTAACAGAAGAAAACCACAGAGGAGGGAACTAATTTCCTGTCTCCCAGATCTCTTGCTCCTCAGTGACCTAGTGATGCTGTTTGTGTTTCCCTGGTAATGGTTTCAGGTCTGACTTGTGAAGTGAAAATGAGTACCTGCCTGCTTCTAGTGGAAGCACAGGCTGTAAGTTTTGGACGCTGACTTCAGAGCAGTTCCGCTAATGGTATGTTTGAAAGACAGGCAACTGTGTTATATTTCTCTGCACTGTTTTCTGTATAAATTGCAAATTAATTGATTCACCAAGCACATAAAGCCTATGTACAGTAACTGCAGAAGCTCTCAAGACTAATCATTGCCTGAAGTTATCTGTCTCTTCAGACGGTGTTTGTAGCTTGTCCCCAAGGACAAAGGGGCTAAGGTATCTTGACTTTGTCATTCCCAACTGGAATTGCCAGAGAAGCTTGCACCTGTGCTTTGTGGTTACAATATTTGTCTAAAATAGGAGCAGCAGAAACCATAACAGCAGTTTCATTACCGAAAGAGGTTATATGCAGACCATGAAGATAATTTGGACTTGATTGATATTCTAGTGGTTAAGGAACATCTAAGTGTCATGCAAATAGTGCATTATCATTGAGAGATCTGGATCTCTTTATAGCTTGTCTTTTTACATATGCTAGATTCTGACGTGTGTGCATGGACTCATTTGGGTCACTTTTGCTCCTGTTAAAGAGTACCTTATCTGCCACTGAAATCACTGTCATTGCTTTCAAGGCAAAGTGCTATTTGAAGTGAGTGAAGGTGTTGGAATTTGACTTATATAATGAATCTTTGCCAATCACCTGTTCTGTTAATTATATCTTAAATACATAACAAATGTAATAATTTGTGGCACATCAGATATCTAAACCGGGTGTGAATGTTAACAGCCCTTTCAGTCTGTTCTTGGTTTTACAGGATGTTTAGGGCTCAAGAAAGAATTAGAATTCTTCTATTTTGAGGATTAGACTTTATTAAGATAACAATTTATAACAAGTGTATAAATGCTATTCACTGGAACTCTGGGCTATTTTCTATAAGTGGGTAATAGTTTGTTAGCACTGCAGGTCAGTAAAGCTCTCTGCCAAAAATACCCTTCATTATAAACCACCTTATAAATAATTTATTAAAACCTCCTCTGTGGTAGTAGGGAAGACAACTAAACAAAAAAACTTGTTTGAGCCTCTTGGTAGTCATGTGTGAAGACCCTATTGGACCTGGAAAGCAGGCGATGGAATCAAGATACTTCTCTGGAAAGAACTGTGCTGAACATGCTCATTCCCAAAATTACTGTGGTCTGATTGAAGGGTTCAGTGTGGCAGATTTCTGGCTTGTAGAACACTTGTCCCCAGTAGATAGTACATGCAGTAGGATATATGCCTTTCTGCAGATCCTGCTGCTCCTTGCATCCTTCTTGTATGCTGGCACTTTTCTACTGAGTGTCTGCCTGGCTCACTGTACTCTTGGTGTGCTGCCAGCCTCTTTAATCACAGCTCATTCTTTTGTGTCATTGGTGGTCACACCTCAGGCCTTTCTGTAGTCCAGTTGTGATGCTTATTTTTGTCTTCCAGTTGCATTCTCTAGTCAGGTCTCAGGCTCCTTCTATGCCTTGCTCTTGGTGTCCCTCTGTGCCTCTTCCTCTCTGTCCTGGTTTGCCTCTGTGCCTAATATGTGGGCCTTGGAAGTGGAAGGTTCTCTCCACATCTGCTGTAATAAACAGCTGTTTACTCTTTAGTTATTTTTGCAGTACCCCTGTAAAAGGCCAGCAGTCATACTGATGCCCATCTTGAAAATGTTTATTTGCAATGTTAATAAGAGCTGTTTAAAAAGGTGTCTGAATGTCACAAAAGACTGCAGCTTTTCAGGGAGGGGAGGCATCCTCAGACTGCTATGCACACAAAACTATAAGTTTTGAAATGCTGACATCCAGATATTTAAATTACAAATAAGAATGGGGTTTATGAAATGACTTCAGGTCCCACTGATTTTCATGGTATGTCTGGATCATTTAAGCCCTTTTTTAAAATACACTATCAAATCTTGCTACACAGGTTCTTAAATTACACATTTTTTTGCTGGATGTTATTTCACTGTGTTTCTATTGGTGGAGTTGAAAAGAAAGGAAAAAAAATTGAAAGGAAAAAGATTTTAAATTTCACCTATGACAAAGAGGTAGCTGTTCTAGAAAGCTAGGAAGAGGACTTAAAAAGTTAATTGCATCTGATTCTTACAGAACACGTGTCTTTTCAACTTTCAGTACACACTATTACTTGGAGGTAAAAGTTACTAACTGGACCAAAGTCTGACAGAAATGAAGTTGTGTTTCTCCTTCATTGTAAAGAAATGAAAATGCTTGGAGGGGTAGGGGTAAATGCAGCACAGTGTGCATTATGAAAAAAGCTGTTTTAAGGTCAGTAAGGAAGAAAAAGAAAGCACCCTATTCTGCATTGATTTGGCTTGCTTTAACATGGATCGGGTTGTAAAATCTGTAATGGAAAACCTTGGAACAAGGGGAAGGTGGCCAGGGAATCCTGTCACCACTTGAGTTTGCTGGCATTGATATTACATTTCACTAATGTTTGTATATTTTGGGCCTCTGGAGGCTTTTTGTTATTACTTAGATCTGAAGCTACAGCTTTAGTTTTCACATCTTTGCGCAGCTTCTATATTGAAATAACTGCTTGGTACCATTTTGTCATGGAGTTGTCAGGATGATTACTTAGTATTCATAAAACGCTTGAAAAATGCTGTAGAAATTAAGGTGGGGGTTTTTTGTTTTGGTTTATTTTAAACTTTGTTCATATGCAAATTAAAAAGTTGGTTATAATACATTATTCCAAGAGTATACATCAGCTACATGTTCCTGGCTGACTGCATAAATTTTAGTATTCCTAAGAGCTTTTACTTGGAATTGGCAGTACACTAAACGTGACTCAAGTCCCTTCTGTTGTGAGATATTATTAAAGTGATGGGGTGTGCTGCAATATTTCTGCATCCTGTTGACTGAAAGGGGATTTTCATATGCTTGCTTTAAATCCTAACCTGCATTCTTTTTACATTGGGGATTTGCACCTCTAAGTGTAACTGTGTATCAAGTCATTTGTACTTTTGCATGAAAGAGCTGAAAGGGAGATTAGATGGTTTAAAACAAAGCAGTGAACTGGAAGAGCTGGAGTCTGCTTTGCTCCATTCCTGACCTCACTGTGTGACCTTGGACAAAAAGTTCAATGTCTTTCTGCCTCAGTTAATCACATCAGTTAAACAGGGATAGCTATGAGCCAAAGAGCTCTGTTGCTGTAAGATTTTTGTTTTTATAGACCTCCTGTGAATCTCTAGCAGTGAAAAACAGGTATATGTGAAGCCTAAAATGTTCGTGTTCATTCCTAGAGCTACATTATCAGCACAACATTTTCATAGTGCATCATATAAAGAATAGTTCAGTGGAAGATGTAAAGGAATATAAAGGCTATTTTTGAGCTTCCAAGTACTTGTTTTCTGTTAATACCTCTATAGCTATTTCAATGTGGATTCTCCCTATAGCCTAGTGAGCCCTGATGAGAGTGTTGACAATGAAGTACATAATGTCTTTCGAGAGAAATAAGATTGTTTTAATCTAACTCTTTATTGAAGAAGATTTTAATATAATTGATTATCTGCTCAGATAGTCTGAGTCATGTAATAAAAATAAAAACTTTCATTCAGATGCAGACTGTTACTAGCTTGAGTAGTAAACAGACCAATCAATACCAGTTACAATACCCTGCTGTTTAAGCCAGCAATAGGAAAGACATGATTGAATTGCTTAGATGTTATTTAGGGTCAATCATCTGACTCTGTCCTTTCAGTTTTTAATTTCTACATTAATTTCTGCAGGTCTAATGAAAAAGTGTTCTAGACAGAGCTAAGGCTCTTAGCTGGGAGACAGGGTAGTTTTTATCTGCGGAGGTGCATTCTTCCCTCTAGTGCAGCCCCCTTTTTCTGAGCTGGCACTGCTGATTCCTAAAGCCCAAGGTATCTGTAAGTTCAGGACTTCTCCTGCCTTTTTCCGTATCACCTGTTTGTGCACAGGCAGGGGATCTAGAAGAAAGGAAGTGCTGAGATAGCTGTGCTCTAATGAGTCATAGCTGCAATGTAACTGCAACTAGGTGTTGTCACCACTGTTTTAGACTGTCCGTATATTGGTGTATGATTTGAAATTTACCTCCAGCAGTATTACAGTTTCTTGCCAGAGACAAGCCTATGTCTGTGGATGCCAAACACTGCACCTGTGGCAGTGAATTGCTTTCCCTGGTTTAAAATGCATGGAGTCTGCACTGGCTGCACCAGGAACAAAACTCATAATTATTTGTTCTTCCTCTCAAAGCTCTGTGTAGCCCTGGGAGCAGCTGAGAGTCAAGAATCCAATAAGTAATCTTTACAGGCATAAATTCAGTGATCATAGTAAGTTCTCCTGATGTCTTTTTTGCTTCTGAATATGTACTGCCGAGGTCTGGCAGGCCTTGATACCCACCCTACCCCTGCTGCTCTATTTGCTTTGATCACATGTATATGTCCTTTGTAGTGGCATGGATGATCTGCTCACAGTTTTGAAGTGACCATCTTAGAGCTGTGTTTCTTGCCGACTGTCTCCTCCAAGCCGCTCTTTGCAGGTGATGGGCAGGCATTTGATGGCAAGAGGGATTTCAGCCCCAGGGCAATATGTCTTTGTGCAAAGATTAGAACAAAAATCAGAGCAGTAGTAGTGGAGGAGCCCTTTAGTGGCAAGTGGTTTGCTTTAGATGTGGCTTGTTGTTGCCACAAGGTTGCTGTCATATGATGGCTGTTCAGTGTCATGTGGAGCTGGAGCTTGTAGGCTCACTTTGATTCTTGATGGCTAGATTGAAATTTGCTGTTATTAGTGGTGACTGACAGTCTCCATCAGGAGACTAAATATTGACAGAGCCCTCAAGACATAACTCTACTTTAAATCCAGTATGATTGAGGCATGTTGGCAAAGTTACAGTTGGAAAAAAAATGCTTTTATCTGCCACTCCTTGACTGCGGCTCCAGAGCTACTGAACTTGAATGTGTTATCAATGCAACTGTTGCTGCCTAAACACATCCTGGATGTGAGCTCACTGGACTTGAGTTCAGTGGTCCCAAATTCGAGTAATTTCCTAAAATAGTTAATAAAAGATAGTGCACTGTCTACTACCAGGACCACTGCCACCACAGAGGCATGATACTGGAGTCTGCTGCTTTTGTCCTCTGGAGAGAAGGTGTTTGTGCCCTCTGGGAGAGGACTGAGAGTATATTAGCGTCTCGTTTCTTCTGCTATGTGACATTATGATATTTTAGTATCCTCTGATGACAAGACATGTTTTAAACTGATTTCTGGACATTTGCAGGAAGTTACAATATTTTGTCAAAGATTTTGTACGTACTTCTAGAAAGTAGCATCAGCTTCAGAAGCTTCAGTGTTCCCATCTGCATTTCTGTCTTTCCCTTATGTCAGTCTATCTCTGGCTTGGAAATGTTTCTTTCAGGGTACCTTTCACCTCGTTCCAGGCTCGAATAACTTACCCTCTTTTAACAATAGGAGTGAAACTTAACATGAGCCCAGAGACTGAAGGAAAGCAGATCTGTGCCACAGAGCATTTACAGCATTGGTTACTGATCTTCCTTGACTTGCTGAACTACCATGGAGATCTCCTAGTTACTCTCCAGAATGGCTAATGTGCCAGGATGTCCTGGAGCTGGATGTTTGGGCCTTTCCTGAAAAGTGTCACTGGACTAGCCATTTTGGTAAGGGTTTAAGCTGCACCTAGAATATTTACCTTTTAAGAAAACTAAATTTTTTTGGTCAAGACCTTGGTACTGATCAGCTCTGCAGACGCACAGAGACATGTAATCTGATCTGAAATTACAAAGACTAATTGCATCTGTACGTAGGTGGGAATGAAGACTGAAAGACTGGCTTAGAAATCATAGAGGCTCCCTTTGCACTCAGACTGAGCACAAATCAAAGAAGTAGGTGTGTGTTATTAAAGAATTGGTTATTTTAAGCAGCTGTGATGAGCACAAGATTCTTATAAATGCTGTAAGTTACATAAATTTGTCTATTCAGCCTTGAGGAGATGGGGTTTTTCTGATTGCGCAGTGTTGGTAATAACTATCCATCTGCAGGTCTTGTTCTGCAAAATGAATGCTTCCACACCCTGTTTGCATTGGATCTTCCTGGTAATGTTCTCTTCAAGCTTTGAATAAATGCCATGCTTCAGGGTGGTGTTACTGATTTAGTATCTCATACTGATGGCTCATATTTTATTTTAAAAGTGACCACACAAAGTTTTAGAAGTGCTTGCTTAGTTTCTTTCAGCATTTGCTTGGTTTCTGTCTAAATAATACAAAATCAATATATCATATCTTTGTTGTATCTCTGCTTAGGTATCTTAGATGGATTAAAGGGAAGAGTTTTGGTTCCCACTACTGTAGAGAAAGAGGTAGGCTTCTAACATAGCCGCTGATTATGTGATACCAGCCTAGTAGAGACAAATATACAATGTAATCCTTCACTGCTAGGTTGATCAAAGGTAGTCTGCAGGGTTCTCTCCAGGACTTGTTTCTCACAGCTGCACTGGATTACAATGTGATTTACCTGGCCTGTGGGAGGGTTTTAATGCTGTTTAAAAATAAGGTTATACCCCCCGCCATGAAAACAGTCTTTGTCAGTAATACAAATAGCTGATCATCAGAACTTTTAGGTTGTAGTGTCCTCCTGCAGTCAGAGGATGTCTGTCTCCCTTTCTTTTCATTTTTTTAGTATTTTTTTTCACTTCATTTTCCTTTACACTGTTCTATTTAAGTTTCTACTGTAGTTGCAGAGGTTCCTAAGAATAGATTAATTAATATATTCAGTCCATAAAGGCAAGATAAGAGCCTTTTTGAGAATATGATGGTTCTGGGTTAAATTCTTGGTTGTTTTCTTTGCTTCCATTGTGTTCTGTTTGGTTACAGCAGACCACAAATCACTCTTTTACCTTGGACAGCAATGTTTTTGATATATAAAATACCAGAAAATAAATATTCAGGAAAATAAACCAGCTTATATCTTCAGTTTTTCCTTGCAAAAAGGGAGCAATGTTTCCAAAAGATATGGCAAGTTCTGAGGTCATTTTGTCTGAGAAAGAAAATTATACTATTACTGCATTAAACAACTATTTTCCCCTTTAGTTTCATAGCACTCTGGTCACGGTGACCTTGTGTGTTTGTACAATCTTTGATTTGAATAGATTAAGAGTGTTCGCTTACATGCGTGCCTCAGGTTTTTGTTGACTGTAGATAGCCTTGTCCTTTACTAGAATTCGTCCCAGCCTCTAGTTGGAACATATTGGTTATGTTGTGCTGTTGCAAATACTTCACATTATGAGGTAATATGAATGATACTTCATTTTTTAAAAATTAAGAAAATAATAAAGGTATAATTTTTACAAAAATCAAGGTAGAATGTGGTAGAACAGCAAGTGTTTTTTCTAGAGCTCTGTAGATGGCAGTTAACAAGAGTCAATACAGAAAGCTGCTTGATGAAATTGTGCAATAGAGAAAGTTATAACCATGTTGAAAAAGGGCAGTAGAACAGTTAACTTTTCCACACAACTGATGCCTTAAGTTTTAGCTTTCATGTTTTCCAGATTCTGTACTGCATTAGTATATAACTCTGAACTTCATGTAAAATGTTAGCAAGTTCTTCTCAGTTTAGTTAGACAAAACAATCTTTTTCCAGCCTGAGAACCAAGGACACTGTTACAGCTTCAGGCTCAAAAAGTATAAACAACGGCAGATTGCGGAGAGCAAACTGGGAGGATGGGGCTTCATAACCTGAAGCTGTTATGGGACAATTAACCCCAGTATGTAAATGGGCCAAAACTTACAAAAGTGTGAAAATGTGTGACCCGTCATCCATCTTGGGTGTAACCTTAGCCAGGCTCTTGTAGTGCCCAAGGTGTATTCTTTGAAGGCCTTTTTAATAAATACTTACTTTATTCCTTTAGCACTGTCTAGCCTCTGTTCTAGGTAGCCTCTCAAGGCATCACAACCATGATATGTTGTGATTGTGAGTATCCTGAAGTTAGCTGTAACTGTCCCAGAAAGTTTCATGTTTTTCAGTCAGCAAATTATGAATGGTAAATTCCTAGAAGTACATTACTTACTTTTGTCTTTTCCTTATCCCAGAGGACTTATTGTTCAGGCTCTGCTTGGTCAATACTATCAGTAGTAGAAGTAGTAACAGCCAAACAAGAAGGGAGCTGAAGATCACAGTGTATCTTAGGTACTCTTGATGATAAATTGTCATATGAGAGAAATAGGAGTTATGGAGAAGATTATTGTGGAAGGTATTGAAAAACACCTGAAAGACAATGCAATCATTGGTCACAGCCAGCATGACTTTGTTGAGGGGAAAGTCCTGCTTATCAAACCCGATTTCCTTTTATGAGAAGGTGACCCACCCTGTTGATCAAGGGAAGCCAGCTGGTGTAATCTTTCTGGATTTTGGTAAAGTTTTTGACACTGTCTCTCACAGGATCCTTCTGGACAAGGTGTCCAGCATACAGCTGGATAAACATGTCATGGAATGGGTGAGCAGCTGGCTCACAGGTTGGGCACAAAGGGTTACAGTTGTGACATCAGACTAGTGACCTGTCATTTGTGAGGCTCTGCAGGGCTTCATCCTTGGCCCTCTGCTCTTCAACATCTTCATAAATTACTTGTATGCAGGGCTGGAAGGGACACTGAGCAAGTCTGCAGATTATATTGAACTGGGAGGAGCTGTTGACTCCCTCCAAGGCAGAGACCCCATGAAAAGACCTTGATAAATGAGAAGGCTGGGCAATAACCAACCATATGAAGTTCAGCAAGGGAAAGTGCTGGATTTTGTACCTGGAATGGGGCAACCCGGCATGTACAGAAAGACTGGGGAATGAGAAAGCAATGGAGAAAGCAGCGCCATGGAAAGGGACCTGGAGGTCCTGGTTGATGGAAAGTTGAACATGGGCCAGCAGCGCCCTGGAGCCAGGAGGGCCAGCCCTGTCCTTGGGGCATCAGGTCGGCATCACAGCCAGGCAGGGGAGGGGATTGTCCCACTCTGCTCTGAGCTGGGGCACCTGGAATATTGTGTGTAGCCCTAGTCACAACATAAGGAGGGTATAAAGCTGTTAGAGAGTGTCCAAAGTAGGGTAATGAGGATGGAGAAGGGGGAAGCTGTATGAGAGGCAGCTGAGGTCACTTGGGCTGTTCAGCCTGGAGAAGATCAGACTGAGGACAGACCTCACTGCAGTTACAGCTTCCTTGTGAGGCTGAGAGGAGGGGCAGGCACTGATCTCTTCTCTGTGCTGACCAGTGACAGGACTTGAGGGAATGGCCTAAAGTTGTGTCAGGGGACATTTAGGGTGGATATTAGAAAAAAGTTCTTCATACAAGAGGTGGTTGGGCCCTGGAACAGGCTCCCCGGGGAAGTGGTCACAGCACCAAGCTTGACAGAGTTCAAGCATTTTGGCAATGGTCTTAGACACACGGTGTGACTCCTGGAGTGTCCTGTGCCAGGTCAGGAGTTGGATTGACAATCCTTGTGGTTCCTTTCCAAGGCAGCTTTTTCTGTGATTCTGTATCTGCAGTTATTTTCTGTTTGAACTACATTAACGAAGGCTTCAAAGTGGATGAAAACAAATACCATGGCCTAAGCTTTCCTTCTGCAACAAAAAGTAGTAGTCTGGTTTCACATTTACAGTGATGATGGGTATTGTTCTTGTTATTATTGTTATTATTCTTCCTCCTCTCATCAACTGCTGACAGCCAGCCTTAGCATTGTTGTGAGAAAAACTGAAGCAGTAGTTTTCAGTATATATCACTGGTCTCATTGCCTGGGGATACTGTTAACTAAGCAAAAGCATTTTAGAAGCTGGATATAAAATGCTTAATTCAATTTCTGAGAACTTGCTGAATAATTTGGGATGCTGCTTGCTGGTCTGTTTGATTCAGGCTGACATTCTCTGTTCTGCTGCAGGGCCACCTGAGCTGAATTTTTATCAGCTTCTTTCACTTACAATATGATAGACTGTGTTTGATGTGCAAATGGGACTTCCCTTCAATACTCCTAATAAGTTTTTCCTTTCTCTGCTTCCATTGATTTCCCACATCAAGGAACTAGAATGTAGCCAGGGTGGAAGATGGATAAGCAGCAGTTCTTCATATTCCCATGGCAGCTCTCAAGTTCCCATAGGTAACCTGGTATGGTCTGAGTTCTGCAGACTGTGGCTGACTTATCATCAGAGTGCTAGCCAGGAATTACAAAGCATTACATCAAGGAGAGAGAATAGTTGAGGAACTGATCTGAAATTTTAAAGATATGAGCTGAAAGTTAGACATTGAACTTGTATTCTTGTGAATTATTTATTTCTTTTGTGCCCCTGGAAAATTACTGTCTCGCTGTCTTGGTTTCCCCACTCCAGAAAATGGGGTCCATGCTACTATTTTCTGTTCTTTGTGTCTCTTCCTATAAGTTTTCCTATGAGATTTCCAGGCCAAGAACCATCTGTTATTATGTATAGGCACATTGGCTAGTACAGCTAGTCCTGAACAGAGCAGGAGCTTTTAAAAAGCAGTTGTAACACAAACAATGAGTAATTCCTTCCATCAGAACAGGGCTGCTCACAAACTGTGTTGGAAGATGGTAGCACTGCTGCCTCCAAGGTTGCACTGGAGAGGCTTTAGGGCACAAAATGGAAGGGGAAGGTCTCTCGCATTTGATGCTAAGAATCAAATGAAAATGATCTCTGGGGTTTGCAGCAGACATGTGAATTTTGTCTTTCAAGCCATCTCCATCTTCTGTTGAAGTGAATGGTCCAAAATTGGTTCAGCTTGGGAAGTCTCAGTAGAATTTCAGAGCATTTTTTTCTGTTTTGCGAAGTGTAAAGCTCCAATACCTGGACTGCTTTGCAAATGTAGAATTTAATCTCAAAAAAAATCAGAGGAAAAGGTGATTTGTAATTATTCTTGTTTTTACTGGGGAAAAATCAGCCAAAATACCTGCAGATGAAAAATAATGTCTTGCAATCTCGTAGTGACTTTTACTGGAGGCCCTTCACATATTTTGCTAACCTGAATTAATAAAATCCTGAAATATCTTTTGCAGCCTAGTGTGTTCTTTAACAGTTGTTTAACAGGTGAATTAATAAATAGATGATATTCTGGGTGCCTTGGAAGTGGAAAAGTATCAGTAGGACCATCTTACCTTTCAAACTTAAAGCATCTAATAATGAAATTTACAGTTATACTGCATGTTCTGATGTCTTGTGGGGTTAGTTGCTTTTCAGTTGTTAAATTTTTTCTTTTTCCAGCTTGTCAAGTAACATAAATATCCCTTATGGCACCCAGATAATGGGACAAGATAATGGGACAAGGTGGATATTTTATCTTTGTTCCTGTTTTGTGATCAGTTTGTATTTGGTATCTCAATTATCTTCAAGGTTTCACCATCCACTCTAATTTACACTTAACTCAGGTGTGTGGCTACCCAAGTTCAGCATATTGGCAATGGCAGACACGTACACAAACTTTCTGAGCAGGACACTTATCATTAGAATCACTTAAACACCAACCAGAAGCACCAAGATCAGCCTACTGTCTTAGGCTGGTAAATGTGCCACGTGCGCTGCCCACAGCAGAGAACCTGCAGAGAGCTGGTGCAGAACCTTTGGGGTGCCAGGGAGGAGGAGTGGTAGGAAGGTGTGGGAGTGGAACAGAGAGAAGCAAAGTGCCTGAGGGGATGGAGGGTGAGGAGGAGACAGTGTAACAACTTGCACAGACTTGTGTGCTTCCGGAAAACTGCCAACACTGGAGTGTGGAATATAATTTTAGGTCTGTTAACAAAACTTTGAAAGACACAGGACTTCAGACTGGTAGTTCGGAGGTTGGCTGACTTTAAAATAAACAGAAAAGTAGACGGATTTTTTTTTTTTTTTTTTTTTTAGTCAGACAAGAGTAAGTTTACATAATAAAATAAACTATTGTTTGAGAAGTTGCTGCTACTGTTGCAAAACAGTATTTGGAAGGAGTTTCACCTCATGTGCACTTTTTATAGGCCTTGCAATTGAAAATTTGACTACTGTTGCCTGGATCAGATTAATTCATTTGCTGAACAAACCTTTACGGCCATCCTCTTTCATGTACAGAACTATGGACTCACAGACTTGGCTCAGTTAAAAAGTATGAGAACCTTGTCAGAATGGACAGTAAGTGATCTATTCTGCCATCAGCCAGGAGAAGACAGGCTGGAAGTCTAGGTGAAGTGCGCAGTGCTAAGGGGAGAGATGGTTAGGCTAAATACTATAAAGACTTTGCAGCTTTTCCGGGTTCTTGAGTTTGGCTTGTGATAAAAATTAAAAGGTGAGGGGAGTTTAGTGTGTGTGTTCAAAGGAGGTTACTTTGGCTTGATTATTTTTTTTGGTGATATGTGGAAAGTACAAAAGCATTTTCAGGTTACACAGACAGGTTACAGACTCCCTTGAAGTCTGTGTAAGGCCTTTGATACTGGCTCTATTTGTACATGAAATTGCTGCAGCTCATGTGGAACACAAAGAGAAAACGTCTCACTCAACAAGTGACTTCTGTTCTGGATTGGTTTGTGAAATGTAAGCTGAAGGAAGCCTCTTGCCTGCTCTTTAACACTGACCTGGTTTTGTATTTAGAAGCTTTCTGAAGCACCTTTCTACAGGCAGACCCCAGGTTTCAAGGCAAAATTCTTCCCCAGTTAAAGTTTTTACAGTGGCAACAGCACCACCATCTTATGTAATTTTTCTCTGTAATAGAGACAGAAGGGTTAGTTTAGGGGTGATCAACTGGACCTTGAGTTGCTGCAGGAGTAGAAAATTGTGTTCTGCAGCAGCTGATGTTGATTTCCAAGTGGCCTATTGCATGAAACTGAGCAACATAAACCAAGGCAGAGCTAACAAATCAGGAAACACACATGTCACAAGTGGTTTGCTAGAGTTAGGAGGGAGTATGAGCTGCAAAGAAAACGTGAAGCAAGCCAAGGCAAGCTAGCCCTTTTGGTATCATGCACAAGGTCACCTATCACCACAGGTTTCACTTTGACACTTAAGCATTTGTCTTTGGATGAGAACTTCTGTGAAGAATCTCTTGGACTGATACAAAGTTGTTCTCACAGTAACAGTAGTGTTAAAGTGTTTGTAGCTTTGATCAGCATTGCAGGAGGTGCTTGTCTCGTATCCTGTTTTGTATGACAATATTGTACTGCTTTTATCGTGTTACTTCTTGCTGATGGCTTGTAGGAACAAGTATTTTGTCCAGCTCCCTACTGCAACCATCAGTGTTTGATATGACTGGTGCTAAAATGCCCTGAAAATAAAAGTCACCTGAAGAACTATGATGATGTGAAGACAGAGAGGCACTTATCCTTCCTTAGCTTCCATAATTGCTGTGCTGCAAATGTTGTTTTAGATCATTTTTATACACTATAGAGGAAGCTCAGGTGCCTTGCTTGGATGAGGCAGTAGGCTTTCCAATGCCTGAAGGTCAGCCAGACAAATTCTAAGGTGAATAGTGGAATTTACATAATTTTATTTGTTCACAGTTAATGTATGTTCTG
This sequence comes from Agelaius tricolor, assembly GCF_023055355.1. Classification (NCBI taxonomy): domain Eukaryota; kingdom Metazoa; phylum Chordata; class Aves; order Passeriformes; family Icteridae; genus Agelaius; species Agelaius tricolor. Next base: position 27,656,993 of record NW_027269269.1, read on the forward strand.
TTCTCTTGACAAGGGTATAGCTCATCCTTATGAGGAGAAAGGTGCTTGATGTTTGCCTGAGGCTGGCTCTGCGTTCTGGATTAGGTGGCACCCTCAAAGAGAGAGAGGGACCATCTCATTGCTGACAGCAGCAGAGCATGGAGAACTGCAGAAGGAAGAAGCTTCATGAGTGCAGGGTGGGGAAGGCAGAGGTGGGGAGACCAAGTCAACACAAAGTCTTTAGAAAGGGATGAATGAGGAATGTCAAGAAGAGCAAGGAGCAGGGGCACAGCCAGGGTTCAGCTAGAAGAGGAAAACAGTTTATGAGAGTGTGGAGGGAGCCGTGCAGTCTGTTACAGCCCAAGAGGTCCTCTGAATGCTGCTGATCTGAAAGCAAAACTAAAAGACGGAACCTGCCTGCTGAGCAGAGAGGATGTGGCTAGAGAAGGTTTGATCAAACTCCTTTTTTTATTCTGCTTCATTCAAGAGGGACAGTAAATTTTCAAAATTCCTTCATTGTAGTTCATGTTTAAGAAGAACAAAATCTTAGGCTGTAAAGGTTCCTTTGTGTAGTTTTGATTCATTCAATGGCCTTTCTAGATAACCAATTAAATATTCAGACAGTGCTTAAAAAAATTGGCCACATTTTCTTGAAATCTGCAGTTTTGGCTGGTATACATGTTACTATTCTACTTAACTTCCATCCAGCCCATGAAAAAAGTGCAGCCTTTTGTAGGAAAAGCAGTTAATGAGCTTTGCTTATGAATATGTTTATGATCTTTTCAGTTTGATTTTGACATATTACTAGCATTGTTAACATTTTTGTTTCCTTTCACTTGTGTAGAAGTAGAAACATTTTAGAAATGTGCTAAGTACTTCATGCAGGCATTGTTGCATTGGACACAATTACATGATGAAGAGAAACATGAAATATATGCATCTGTATCTCACACAGGATAAGGATCTTCAAAGGGCTATCTGTAGATCAAAGCCCAGCTGTAAAGGGTGATCAAATAACCTGCTGAATAAGACTAGAGGCTGAAGCCTTTTGGTACAGAAGCCCTGGTTTGTTTTGCCATAGACAGTGTCTTCTTGTGGGAGGTCCCAGTTTTGTGTCATCCCCGTTTGCACATGCACACGAAGATCCAGCACACACACATCACTCTCTTCTCATGCGTATGGCAGAGCTGTAGCAGCTCTTAACTCCTCCATCATCCCACTCTCAACTCCTTTCAAAAAAAATCTGAAAATCATTGCACAAAACACATACTCCAGAAACTAGTCTCAGCCAAAAACTTAGGAAAAAGGTTTAAAAGGGGATGGTGGGGCATGGGGGAACCAACCCAAAGCCCATTGTTTGTATATCCCTGTTAAGACAGATGAAGCTCTATAAATAAAATTATTGGTAAACTTCCTGTCATGGACGAGTGTGTATTAATACTTGCTATGAGCAATAAGTTCCATAATGAACTCTCTTCTTCCCTGAAACATTCCCAAGATTTCCAGCTATACATACACAAGGACACAATATATGAGCTGTACAGCTCTTTGTATCTCCATCATTTACAGAGACCTTGTTTCTTCATGATTCCTCAATGATGTAATAAGAAAGCAGTGGAATAGTTAAACTTCAAATTTGACAATTATTGTACTTTTTTGGCTGTGTAAATGTAAGCAGAGACAGTTTCATGCTGTTTGTTAACTAATGGCAAGAAAAGTTTATTTAGATTCTTATTAATCAGGTCTTAACAGTGTAAAGTGCTGAAGGACCTACCTTTGAGCAGTTCTGACCCAGTGCAATTCCAGACAGAACAGAATGCATCCCTCTTTGGGCAAGAGTTTCAGGAGGGCACTAGAATGTGTAACAACCTGCGTTGAAAAATGTAAGGAAGAACAGGAGATTGCACAGTACAACAGCAGGAGCTTTTGCCCACATTAGGAAGAAAGAGTGAGTCCACAGGAAGAAACACAGTGTCTTCTGTCTTCAAGTTCTGAAGTAGAAATGCCAGCTTAGGACAAATGCTAAGTTAAGAGACCATAGCTGCTCTTAAAAACAGAGAGAAGAGAAGAGAAGAGAAGAGAAGAGAAGAGAAGAGAAGAGAAGAGAAGAGAAGAGAAGAGAAGAGAAGAGAAGAGAAGAGAAGAGAAGAGAAGAGAAGAGAGAAGAAAGTGAGTTTGATGAATAAGATGAGTCAAGGAAAATCTTGTGGAATTTTCATAAGAAACAGCATTTCTGGACCTGTTGGAGGACAGAACAGTTTTAGCGAAAGAGTTTTTGATGGATAGGAAGTAAACAGAATATAATACCAAGCTTTAGCTTTTTGGACTTGAGCTGTCCCTAAATTGTTTCCAAAGGTTTCATAGCCATGATAATTTTTTCTAGTATTCCCAAACTTTCATTAAAATGATTGGAAGCTCCAGTGCTATTGCTGGCTTCCTGACAGCTAGTTGTTACTGCAATCAACAGTTGCTTGAAGGAAGGCTTGATTAAAGTGTCACATTGTTGTAGTGAACTGGCATGTGACTTTTGTTTCTCCAGCCGACTTCCTTATCTCAAGCCTTTAATGAGGACCATTTAGAAGAGGGGTTTTTTCTCCTTGGGGCTTTTTTTTTTTTTAAAGCGGAACTCTTGAACTTTCCTCTTAAGCAAAATTCATTTGATGTTGAGTGTATCTTATTCAAATGTCCTTGACATTCATATCAAAAGATCTTTCATAACCTGTGCTGTACACACACTAACAATGAGGAACTGAAACTTTTCCTCATATCATGTTTTGGGTTATACACACTCCAAGCATTAAAGCAGTTTGTCTTCCAGGTGGGTAACAGAACATAATAATTGTTAATTGTTATGATAGGAAAATATATAGGACTTGCTGAGTTAAAGTCCAATTGTCTTAGTTTGGTAACGAGGCATAAACAATGGAGGAAGCTGGAAAGTGGACAGAGGGTGTTGTTTGTCAGATAATGCTCTTGTGAGGTCTTTTGGAACTAGCTTAAAACATTCACTGCCATCCCAGAAGACTGATTTTCATTTGTACCTGTGCAAGGTTTTCCAGGTCAGCTAAGAGCTACTGATTAAGTCAATTCGAACCCATTTGACACTGAAAGTTAGAACATGCTTGTACAATCCAGTTTGATGACTCCTTTGTGGGAACAGTAACCTCTAGCTGTGACACTGAAACAAACACCTGGGAGTGGCACAGTGAAACTGCACTGGCCACTTCCAAAGTGATTACACCCTAATGTACCCAGTGCCTATTCAGAAAGGGCCTGATGAAGGCTTTGTTGGCAAGGAAAGAGCTCTTTATTCAGTAACTGTAGTGTGAGCTTGTCATCCACCCGTCCCCTCACAGGCACTTGTGGGAGAACATCCAAAGGGTTTTAAGGAGGGAAAACTGGATTAATTTCACTGTGCGTGAGATAGATCTTGGAGAAGAGCCTCCAGGGTGTTGGGAAGTGGGGCCGAGGGTGTGGGTGGCATAGGAAAGGGGTTAAAAGACAGTAGTGCAAGGTGATAGTGCAAAGAAGTACAGCAGGACTTCATTGTGGCTTGAAAGAAAGAGTATGGTGGAGGGGAGAGCCAATGAAGGCAGTCCTCCGGGGTATGAGGGAAATACCACAGTTAAAATGTAGGGGAGAATGTTATCTCAGGACCTGAGTATCTGCTGTAGTAAAAAGGCCTCTGAGAGGCCTAAGAGGTATTTGGCATTGTAAATGAAGAAGAGGATTGAAATGTTAATTTCAAAGAACAAAGAAAGATATAGATTCTGGACTGGTCCTTAGAGGGGATCAGATGTTGACACTAGTCACAGTGTCAAAGGAGACTGAGAGGAGATTCAGCAGCTGGACTTCACAAATATCATATTCTGAAGCAAGTAGCTCCGTGCTAAGGAAAGCAATCTGCAAGACAGCACATTTGTGTCTGCTTACAGACAGCACATCCAGTGCTTGAGAGCTGCAAAGGTCTTAACATGAGCTAACTGTGTTAATGCAAGTACCAGTAAGGTGTTTCTGCAATGAGAAGGGTCCTGTATGTGACCCAACATGGCTTGATTGGCCCAATTTCAAGCAGGTATTCCTAGCCATGGTTGTGTTTTTTTCAGCAGCTGTCTATGTGTGTAGTACAGATTGGAATTTCTCTTTTTATAGAATCATAGAATGGTTTGGGTTGGAAGGGATCTTCAGGATCAAATAGTTCCAAACCCTCTTGCCATAGCCAGAGACACCTTCCGCTAGACCAGGTTACTCAGAGCCCCATTTAACCTGTCCTCGAACAGCTCCAAGGATGGGGCATCCACAGCTTCTCTGTACAACTCGTCTCAGTGTCTCGCCACTCTCGAAGTGAAGAATTTCTTTGTAGTATTTTTCTAAACCTGCTCTCTTTCAGTTTAAAGCCATTCACCTTTGCCCTATCATTGCCTGTCCTGGTAAGGTCACTCTCCAGCTTTCCTATAGCCTCCTTTAGGTACCAGAAGGCTGCTCTAAGGTTCTCTTGGAAACTTCTCGGGTTGAACAACCTCAGCTCTCTCAGCCTGTCATCACAGGAAAGGTGCTTCATTCATGGCCTTCCTCTGGACTCACTCCAACAGGTCCACGATCTTCTTACGTTGGGGGCCCCAAAACTGGATGCAGAATGCCAGGTGGGGTCTCACCAGAGTGGTGCGGGGCGGAGAATCCCCTCCCTCACCCTGCTGGCCATGCTGCTTTTGATGCAGCCTAGGATACAATTGGCATGTTGCTGGGTTGTGTCAACCTTCTTGTCCACCAACACCCCCAGGTCCTTCTCCTGAGGGCTGCTTTCAATCTAGTGTACAGTGTACTACACATAATTTAATATACTACTCATATTTTAATAGCATAATAATATTTTACTTTATAAGGTTATCTTGCATCCATGATACAAATGAACAGTGTGGTTCACAAAGGTCTTCTGGTTTGTTTGTGTTCAATAGGTATTAGCCCGTCACCTCCGACCTGGAACTCTGCGTGCTGTTTTTGGGAAGGACAAGATTCAGAATGCTGTTCACTGCACAGACCTGCCTGAAGATGGACTTTTAGAGGTAAGGCTTGCTAGGCAAACATGTTCTCACAGGAAGTTGTAAAGTGAAATGCTTCTCTTGACACTCTTTTAAGCTAGTAAGTGTTTTCTTTGTGGAGTAGCTGTGTTCTAGACCAGACTAGACACAAAAAGAGAAAGTTTGTTAAGGGTGTTTGACTTAGTTAATTCTGATACTATAAAAAAATTCATCCATGCAGTTTTCTTGAATTAATACAGTACAATGAAGTATTCAATGGAATGAAACTCAAGAGTCTTCTCTTTGTCTGAATGTGTCCTTGGGTCTGAACATCAGTACCTCACACTGCTTCTGCAGCGATACTTTCTTAGCCCTTTCTTGGGTGACCACCCTGACTCCTGAACTAAATTGTGTCTACAGTGAACTTGTGTGGAGCTTGGAATATTACAGGCAGTAGGGATTCAAATCCTCCAGATAGGGCCTAGGTTTATTTGTAGACAGTCATACTTACGTACATCAGTTAATATTTCCTGTTTCTATATTAACTTACTAATTATTATTTGATTTTGGCTTTATATGCCAAAATTTAAAGTCCAATAAAATGAGAAAATGATAAATTGCAGGACTTTGTAAAGACAGAAGTACTCATTATGAAAACCAGAACAAGCTCATTCACTTAATTCTGTGCCTCAAAACTAAGGTCCATGGCAGGGGGTTGAAATGGTGTGTAATCTTGGATGGATCTCTGTGTCAATGGAGATGCTTTTCAAGTGCATGCACAGCTTATTTTTTGCTGCCTGTATGTATTTGTGAGTGCTTTGCTGTCAGGTACAGCAGAACCATTGAGCAGCAAGTGCTGTCCTACTTAAATAATTTTACATTGCCAAAATGGTGGTTTCATGGGGGAGTGAGGAAGATCGAACTTCATCTTCCTCCATGAAATAACCTGTGGGTTAAAGTGCTTTTGCTAGGAAATCCCATCTAGTTTAAGGCACAGACTAGTGAAATTCAGCACTGAGGATGGCAACCAATATAAACAAAGTTGCAGCTTTTTTACCATTTTCAAGATATCATTAAAAGTTAACAATTTTGAGTTTTTCCATTAGGGTTTATACAAGCAAACTGGTATTTTTTCACCACATGCCTGAAGTTCCTCATCCATGGCTTTCCAGTGGCAGCAGAACAAAAGAACTGCCTGTAAGGGGAAAATTAAACAAGCCAACACTCGAAGAACATTTTAGTACTCCATCAGAATTTTCCACTGTCTGTTGCCTTTACATTGGTGCAAAGCAGGTTTTGCTGGTTGTTTAAATTGTGTTCAGAGCCACTATAAGTGAGGCAAGAGTTGCTTCTCCAAAACAAAAACTGAGCCTGGCATTCTTTCTCAAGGGTCTCCATTACATGTGTTTGTCTTTCAAATCCTGCAGCTCAGTCATAACCAAAGTTGTTGATCTGGTATTACTCTGACTACACACCTTGCAGTTCCTGGTGCAGTCTGATCTTTTTAACAGTAGCTTATTGATTGTATTTTTTTGGGAAAGGGATCTAAGATAGTTTTTTACCATAGGCATAATTGTGTGCAGAATATTGCTGTTCATCAATCTGTAGTTTCTTCTATAACAGCCCAGGTTAAGCCTGCATTTGTAAAGGACGTCACTACATGTTGTTTAGTGAGTAAATAAAGCAGTGAATGTTTTGAATTGAGAACAGTGAGTTTGTACAAAGGAAGCCTTGGCTGTATCTGTTGGTGGGTGTGAGGAGTATTTACACTGTTAATGCTGAAGCAGCTTATTAGACGTCCCTGCCACAGTCCTGACTCCTGCTGTGGCTGCATGTCCTGTGTGCACACAGGGTGTGTGCAGGGCCTGCAGTGCCCAAGGCATCCTGGAGGAAATATGGAGGGACTGCTGCTCTTGACACTGTGTATGGAAAGCTGAATAGGTTGGTTTGTGTCTTAATTGGTTTTGTGCCTTTTGAACTTCCAGAACTAAATGGAGATGGAAAGGGGAGATCCCTGGTTGACCAAGTATTCTGTGATGGGCCTTAAAATGCATAGTGTTTATGGAAGCACAACAGAAGCATGTTCCCTTGTAGAAGGGTACACACTGGTGCCTTCTTGGGAACTTTGGTACCTTTAGTGCAAGACACTGTTTATCTTAAGATTTCTCCACCTTTCTCTTCAGTTTTCATCACCCAGTTTCAGATCTAGCTGAAATTTGAAGAATTTGCAATAGCAACTGCTGTCTCATTGTCCACAAACGGAGACTTCTTATAGGAGATGAGCTAGGTAATTGAGAATTAGATAAAATGCTTCCTGAAGTTAATAGCCAAAATCTAGGTGGCTTTGGTGTTTTACACTTAATTGACTGTCACTGGGAAGGGCAAGGTTGTAACCTTTCTCCCAAAAATCATGACTAAGGAGTACTTGGTGAAAGGAGACAGAACACTGTCTTGGGAACAACAAGGAGTAATTAACTAAATAAGGGTCAGCTTGTGCACCTAGTTTAGAACACTATACTTTAATAATGTAGTACAGCAATTTTTCAGTGTTTTTCTCTTAGAACTCCTTTCCATGGATCTGAAAAAAGGAAAGTTCACTTTTAATCTTAAAACCCCCTCAAACAAACAAACCAACCTCAAAAGCAAATATGAGCACTTGCTCCCACCAGTACGACCCTTAACTCCTGTCTTTGTTCTACAAACGACTTCACATTTTAGGCAGTGACTAAAGAATATCAGAATTAATGAATAACTCACTTTTGCTCGAGAAAGGAGGGGAGATGCAGCTGAACCTTAAATGTAGCTGGTCACAGTAGTAAAATCAGTGTATTTTCATTTGCAGAACTTTAAGTGCTCTTTTTTATTCCTAGCTTAGTGATACAGGAATGTGAATATTGCCCTTATCTCTTAGATGAGTTGTTTGACTTACTAGGTCAGGCACTTACTTATTCACTTCATAGACTTGTGTGTCCTCTTATCAGTACAAAATATATTTTTACAAGTGACAATGAGAAGACACAAATAGCTCAGAACAGTCTGTTTTCTCAGCCTTGTCATCAGTTTCTCATTTTAATGAGAAGAGGAAAAAAAGGAGGAAGAGTAGAGAAGGGAGACTGATAGCAGTGGAGTATTTGTGAGATTATGCAGTTTCATTACTGAAGGTTCAACCAGCAGCTGATTGTTGTGTTGTACGTTCATTCAGAGCAGGCAATTGCATTTGTTTCCCACATCCAAAGCAGGTACAGCTCTACCTCTCGTCAGGTTTTTTACCTGTTTTGTATAAAGCAGGTACTATTTGGGGAAAGCAATTACGGTACTCACCTGCTTTCATGTTCCTTGTGAGTCAGGTAGGGCCAGGACTGGAACATGCATATTTTATATGCCAAGGAACTGCTCTGTTTCACAGACTAGGGATGTGTCATCTACATGTGATGAAAGATGATTCTGTTTCTCAACTCACCATCTTTGACCTGAGGAACGTTTCTGATAAATATCTTGATGAAATAGAAGCTGGCAAACTGTTGGATCTGATGAATCATCATTCTCTAGACAAAAGAAGTTTCCTTAAAATTGATCATTCCTGGAATAGTTCTTAATCAAAGTAGTGATACACGTATTGCAGCTACCAGACTTCACAGTTTGTGTCCCTCTTTAAAGAAGTGAAGGCAAATTAAAAATCAATCATAAAGGCCTTATTCACATCACTGAAACTACAGTGAGTAAAATTTCCCACAGGAGGTGGTGCTGTACGCACACCTCACTTCCCTGGGTCTCAAGTAGCTCAGTACCTTTCAGATTATGCAGGAAACCACGTAATTAAAAAACTGGTAGCCCAGAACTGCAGTTATAACAAAACCAGAATTTCTGGGGTTTGGGACACTCTGCCTGTAACTTGTTGCTCATACTGTGCAGTTCAAGCTTTTTGATTTTGGTTTTTTGCGTGTGTGAGCAGTTCCATAAGGGCATTTGCAATGCAGAAAATCACTCTGGGGATACAGAATGCACACATCTGGAGTGACCTAAAAGGTCTCTCCATTGCAGTGCAGCCTGCTGAGCCACCCAGGCTGGCTTTGTGTTCCTGTGCCATGGTGTTGGGGCAATCAATCAGTCTCACGAAGTTTCTTTGCATAGTTACCAATTCCTTAATAGTCATACATGTGTTTGTGTGTGTGTACTTAGACACAGGAGAAGATGCTGCCCTCAGTGAGACATGCATGAGAAAGGATTTGCTGTGAGACGGATAAAATTGAGTCCTGCGTGAAACAGCCTTTTCCCTGTTGCCGAGGGTGATGCTGTTATTAGGTGACTAATCCTTGTTCAATATCGTGACAATTGCTGCGGGTGTGTGCTTACCCGTGCCTTTGTGTGCCTGCTAGGCTACGAGTGGAACTGCAGAGGGGGGTGACCTCTCAAGCCACTTTTCGTGGGAGTGGGGGATGTGCCAGCTGCCTTCCCAATCTTGTGTCCCCACGGGCGCTCTCAGCTGGCGCTGCGTGTGCCACCGCATGGCCGCCGGGTGCATCAGGCTCCTCCTTGGGCATCGGCACCGTGTCAGTTTTCAGCGTCACGGGCAGCTCTCCAGACAGGCAGGAGCGAGGACCTGCTCGAGTATCGTTTTCTGGCCTTTTCCCTTGCCTCGAGCTATTTGTGGCACTCACAGACATGAAAATAACCTATCAAAGGGGGATGACTTTGCTGTTATCAAAGAATGGGTTTCATCTATCTTCCGAGAGAGCTGTCATGACGGTTGTTTTTTTCCCTATCACTTCTTTGAATTTCAGCTGTACAGTGGTGTTCAAGTGTAGTGCTGGGGACTGGCTGAATGTACAACAAACTGCTGGAGGCTCTTTGTTCCTTTGCTCAGCCTTGCACCAGTGAGACTGGCTTACTGCTCCTAGGGCATTAAAGCAAACAAGTAATATCACCTAGGGACAGATCAGCTACAGTGATCTGCAGGACAGAGACTCCCACAGCTCTGGCACTGGAAGTTCAGCCGCCTGGATCCGGCCTTGGGGAGATGTGAGGTGATGTTGTACAGCGAGCGGTGACAGGATGGTCCAGTTCAGCAGAAAGAAGTGTTTTGTCCAGGCTGGTGCTGTGGACAATGAAAACTGTGATAGTTTTCCTCAGACTTGGAGACTTGGTATAAGCTGAATGCTCTGCTGAGTGTTAAGAGCTGTACTGCTCCTAAGCTTTTGGTGCAGTGTGTATTCCACCTGCTAGAGGCCAGCTGTCCTTGGTCTGGCATTCCAGATCATGCCAGGAGAAGCATGTCTTATTTTTCCTTTCCCTTTCCGTTTTTTCAGGAAGGCTGAGGGCAGGGTGGTATTTTAGGAAGCTGTTCAGGGTGGACAGGGGAGCAGTTGCTTTGGAGGGGGGAATGCAACGCATGTTTCCATAACCACTTCCTGTTACTGAAGCACTCTGCTGGCTGCCACCTTGCCCTTTCTTGTGTGTTGCCTCCTTGGCTGCCCACTGCCATTGTCTGGAAATGGGAGTGTGATGCAAGGTGCTCACTATCATCCACCATGGAAATGCTTCTGTACCACTAATGAGCTGATAGGTGGGCTGAGGTTAAAGTGCAACAGTTTAGGATGGAAGACATCAGAAGGATGTAGCTCTGTTAAACTAGTCCTTTTTGTTGCATCGAGGTATAGTCCAAGCAATTTAATAAAGCATGTCAATGAGTAACTCTCAGAAGCATCGATGGAATTTGTGTGTGTCACACTTGGAACAAAGGTCTCCTCCATTGCTTGTTACAGATTAACTTGTCTGGTATTATGCAAGCTGCCTCTGCCAGCCGAGAACTAACTCTCCTCATTCACAGAGCAGCCCAGCTTGTAAAACATTACACAGCAGAAGTGCATAGCATGGCAATGAACCTTTCACTGAGGGCATTTCAGCCCTCTGCATTTCCCTCAGGAGTCTTTAAAATATTTTAATAAAGAAGCCATTGTTTCACTCAGTCATATGGCAATTTTGCAATGAAGTCTTTTATTAGAGGCCCACACTGAGCTGCATAATCCAGGGTAAAATGCTTTTCACTGTTTCCAGTGAAAAGTAATAAAAATTGAGTGGTTTGAGTGAGGTTGGCTTTCGCAGTTTTTTCTCCCAAGTTTTCATCCAAGCAGTAGCTATTTTTGTCTGTCAGTTGGAAATTTCAGTCTCTCCTGGTACAAGATGATTTCTAGAGAGGTCTGTCAGATAATGGTTGTTATGATTCAAGTGCTTTTCCATTTAAACTTTCTGAGACCTTTTATCTAACAAAGGAACAGGTTGGAAAGAATCTGGAGTGTAAGAAAACTTAATCTTACTTGGTGGTGGTTTTGCATACCAGAACACGTTAGCCAGCACTGGAATGTTGTCTCACGATGTTTCCTGGTGCTTTATATATACTTGTACAGAGAATTAAGTAACCCTTTTGCCTAGGCCTATCTGAAGGAAATGAAGAATTAAAAATAACATTAATAGATGGATAGATATTGGAGATGTTGGTGATTTCTCTTTTAAAGATTATTGTGTTATTAGGTCACGTGCAGCCTCATTTTGAGCACAGGTTGTATAATTATTATACTTGTGGGCTAGACAGGCAACCTAAACCAGGAACTTGTTTAAACAGTGTTGTGAAATAGTTCACCTCTTGTGCTTCCACTTCTGGGTAAAATCCGAGGTCCAGTTACGCCTTGTTCTGCCAAGTCTGTAAGTGCCAGAGAGAAGAAGTTAATGAGTGTGAACCAAGCAGCTGCCAAAGCTCTTTAAGTTTCACCTGATCCTGAAGGTAATCTATGTGATGAACAGGGCTTGGCTTTTCACACATGTTTGTGTTGCGCTGAGCAAAGTAATTTTGTGGAGGGGAGGTCAAGGTGGAGGGAAGGCGTGACACTTCTTGATAACTCATCTGAGGCCCAGTTTGTGTCTTTGAGACTGCTGCCTTCTTTCTTTCCCTCAGCATGTTCTCATTTTTTAACCAAAAAGCCCAGGTCCTTTTTCCATTTCTCCTTTTCCTTGAGCTGAAGCAGAGCAACTCAGCTGCACCATGGGCAAACTACAGCAAAGAGGACAAAAAAGCTCAGGGGAGCAGCTTATACAGCAAGAGCAGTAAGGGCATGCTGTAGTTGTACAGCCACATAGAAGCTCAGAATATCCTTCATTTCTGGAGCAAGGGGCCCTGCACCTTATTGGGGGGTAAGAGAAACACTGTTGTTCTATAACAAATATGCTCTGAGATGCCCATAAATTTTTATGTGGTTTCCTGTTATTGACCTCAGCATTGCACCTCCCACCTCTCTCTCAGAGGTCAAATAGACAAATTATTATCTCTGCTGGTGCTTCCCGTGTAGGGTTTACCCCTTGTCATCTCACTGCAGCTTCCTTCACTGACTACCATCAACCAACAGTAATTAAGAGGAGAATTTAAGTCAGCTATTTTCATACATGTGTTGAAATACATATGGAACATGGGAGGAAAAACTCAAAGCCAAACATGTTAATATGGATAGAAAACTGTGAAAAAGGTTTCCTGTCTGTCATAGATGCTAATACCATGGCATATATTGACACTAGAGTTAGTCAAGCTCTAGAAACTAATTCTTCTTTTGTAATTAATAATAGCTAATGATTCAAAGCATAGTCTCATGCCACTACTGGTTTTGTGCTGTCGTAGCGCTGGGCTTAGATACTGTGTTGATCCTGTGCTAGCAGCTGTGCAAACACAAAACAGGATGGCAGTGGTCACCTGAAAGGATGTTAGCTGTAGTCTAGGGCTCCTTGAAGTCACCCAGCATCTTCTGGTTTCAGTAAGAGCTGCATTCTTCCTCTTTGTCTTTAACCCCTAAGTGCACTGGCACATAGGCAGGAATGATGCATCCACAACTATTCCTGAGATACACTGACATACGTCAGCAAGTCTCTGAGCAAGAGGCATAATACCAGACAAGTTAATTCTCTCTGAAGTATTCAGAATTGGTAAGTGGGCAAGTTTCCTTCTAGATTGGTGCCAGTTACTGCTGTTCTGATGGGGAGACACAGTGTGCCAAGACTATCCAGCCACAAACTGGAACTGTGGGCTTCCTCAGGTAGCTGCCTTAGTCCAGCCATTGAATAGTAACTAAATCTCTGAGGTGTCCTGGCCATGGCACTACATGGTTCAGCACTCAGTGGCAGTGTTGAAATCACTGAAAGCTGATGAGACTTGAAACAAACTCTTGGCCTTTTAATACTGACCCATTCCACAGGGAAATGGAGCTTTCTAGGTTCAGTGACATCTCTCAGAAGGTACTTTGAGCACTGTGCTTGGGGAATTTATGCCATTAGTTTGGTGGGATGGTACTTTTCCTGTCAGCACACTGAGGCACAATCTGAGTAGAGGCCAGGGGCTTGTGGTGGTGCATGCAAGGCCCCTGCTGGTGGTGCCTTCCATTGGTAATTTCTTTCAGGATATTTTGTTGCTGTCTCATCTTCATAATTTCAGCACTCTTGCCATGTGTACCCTATTGGGTCTCGTGCACAAGTAATAATCTGCTGAACATCACGGTTGCTCAGGAAGGACTTTAAAGGATGGGTGCCTTCTACTTTTTTGCTTCTTTGCTGCTTCCATCCTCACTTGAATCTATGATGTGGTTGGAAGACATGTTCTTGTCTCTGTGCGATCACTTCCTCCTGTCTTGGCCATAACCTGGTAGCTCGTGAGGACCATGACTGTCAGTGCTTTGTGAGCAGGCTAGAGAGACTGCTCAGCATTGGCAATGCCTCTGGCTTGTACAAACACATGCAAGCCTGGCTTTACTTAGACACTGCAGATATCTACGAGCAGCAGGGCCCTTCCCAGTGTTTTTATCAGAGCCTGGGGTGTGTTTGCACTGACACCTGTGGTGCACTTATGGTGTCTTGCCTCACCTTAGCTTGCTGCTTCAAGGGCATCCTACAAGACCTCCACAGCAACTCCTGACTGTGAGGCAGGGAGCAAGGTAAGTGTGAAGTGCAGAGGCAGTGATCTTGATCACTCAATGAGCTGCTTGGGATCCTCAGGAAAGCAGTACTTGCTGTCATGTTGGAGTTTGTCACTTCTGATGGGAGATGGGATCTTACACTTTATTTCATTCCAGTGGCTTTACCAAGCCATTGACGTGTTCTGATGGTGACCAAAGATGTTACTAGATAAGAAGTAGAACTCCAGGTGGGAGAGTTCTGAACTAATATGTTCAGCTCCAGCTACAGAGCAGTTGGTTTATGATGGGGACTGAGGAGATTCAATGAACTTGTACCTTCTTGTTAAGTCTCCAGGTATCTATGTTTCAGGAGTCAGTGAGCTGAGTCAGCACAGTAGTTACACATGATGTAAAAACAACATCTTTTTGTTCTAAAGTAGTTTTGGAGTTCACCTATTTTTCTTAGAGTAAATAGCATAAAACTCACTTTCTTGGTATTTGTGATTGTGATATAATGAACTACTGTCTTGTCCTCTCATTTCCATCCTGTTTGGAATTCACATTTTTCTAATCTTTTATTTTATTGTTATAATTTCCAAATACCTTCCCTTGCCCTTCTCTTCCACTGTATTTTCAGAGTTGAACATAACCCTACACAATTTTTGAGGTGACAATGTTAACAGCACACAACATAGTGTAGTGTTTATGTAATAAACACTGTAGTGTTTATGTAATAAAACCTTCCATTGCAAGATTGGTTTTTTTGGTGCATAGGGGTTTTTATCCCAGCTCTACTTAAGAAATTATTGTGGATATTTGAAGTGCGTGTGTACAAATTGTTCTGTCTTGGGCTGCCTGATTGGCTTTATTTCTTACATTGTGTGATACTTGGGAGAGAGGCTTTTTTTTTTAACAAACTAAATCCTCTTCAGATTTGTGGGGGAAAATACACAGAACACATACAATATAGTAAATAAGTAGACTATCTTCTTTGACAACCAGTCTTCTTTCTGGAGTGCTTGTGGCTGAAAGGATGGTATGAATCCATGGGGGTTTCCATGTGTTAATCTAATGATTTAGTCATGTGAATCAGCTGAGTGAACTGTAGCTGAAGTGTGGTATAGGTGTCAGGTGTTAGCAAGTGTACTTCCTAACAGCATTGGTGAGCTCATGCAGATGTACAAACCAACGTTAATGGGCAAAAAAAGGTTTTTGTTTCCTACTTGTGACCTCAAACTGAGCTAACATGTACAAATTTATCAGACCTTAATGTTTAGGGAAAGTGTACCGATGCTGAAACTATGGGTCAGCAAAGACTCTGGATCATGTGCCTGGATGCTTACACTGACCAAGGAGATAGAGTGTTGTAGTGGTTTTGGGGAGAGGGCTGTGTGGAAGGCACCAAAATTCCTGATAGCCTCTAAATGGATACAGGGATGGAAAAGGCTTCCATCTCCCAGCTGCCGGTTTTGGTTCTGCAGAGATGAGGAAGGACTGAAAATTACTTTCACCTTTCTGGTGATGGATGAGAAGTGAATCTGTGAACTCAGCCCTTTTCTTGATAGTGTGACACCTTGTCAGCCTCCTGGCTTCTGCCATGAAGGAGACTAACAGGCTCTCTTATCAAAAACTGCCAGCCCAGAGGAACAAGGGGAATGAGAGTTGAGGTACTATTTCCGTGCTGGGATTTCTTTGAGGCTGCAGTTCTACCTGTGTGGAGTGCTGCTACAGCCCAAGGTGTGCCTGGGTCTGGCCTGTAGACAAAAGCTCTAACTCCAAAGCTGCTCAGCAGGCACCTCTCATCAGCACTGCTGTTTGCATTGTTTTCTGGACAGAAAGAGAGTTAAATTTTAAGTGCCTGTAATTCTTAGACTTGGAATCTTCAGCACACTTTGTGCCCGTGCAGGGCCCTGTGTTAATACCAAGATGTTTTGCTCTCCCTTGGAAAACTGGCTGTCTCACTTGATTTGCTTCCCCCTTTATAATTTTGCCTGGCCTTTCCGTGCTCTTAGGGCACACATTGTTCAGATGATATTTGCTTGTGCTCAGCCAGGGCATTTGACTGGATTTTGTTATTGCATGCTGTATTAGCTCCTGAAACATTGTGGTAACGTGTGGAAGTGCTCAGAGAGAGCTGCCAACTTCATTAACGTGAGCTTTGCTGGGAGTGAGTGTGACTGAAGCAAAACTTCATGGAACTGAAGCAGCTCTCAGCTCCTCCTCAGTGAAGCAGTTTATGGGGTCAGAGCCAGAAGGTCATGGTTATTCACCCGTTGCTTCCTGAGCATTATTGCTACTTGTCCCTGAACAGGAGCTAGAGAGGGCATAGCTGCATGCTGCAAAGCAGATAGGTGGTTCCTGGGATCTGCCAAGGGGAGTATTGATGTTAAATTAGATCCTGTCTCACCCCTGGGAAGCTGTGAGCACACCTGAATGTTAGCATCATTGGAAAGGCATTTGGGTGGCATCTGTGAAATGTGTTGGTTGGTTTCAGATAAGCTCCTGGTGTGGATTTGTGCTCTGTCACCCTTGCATCCTGTAGACATCAGAGGTGTGCTTGGCTCAGAGAGGCTGACCTGGAACTTGGTCAAATGTGAGACTTGTTCAGATGTTTTGTACTGGCACAGCTCTCCTTTCTGTGGTTTGGACTATGCTCAGACCTTGGGAAAGAGAAGAACTATATTTCCTAAAATACAGGGTATTTTGGAGTATCTAACCCCCATCTGGATGCTTGATGCAAGTTATCACCAAGTCCCCTTGGATCCCCTTGGAAAAGGACCTGGTGCTTTTAGAATGGGGGTTCTTCAAGGTGTCTTCATCTGGGGCCTCGTAAGATGGGGGCATCCCACATCTCTTGGTAGTGCTGAAATCTTGGTTCTTCTGAAGTCTTGATTCTTCTCATAATACCATACCTGTGGTCATGGGATGGATGACTAAGTTCTGGTGGTTCTTATCCAGCTCTTACCCAGTTCTTATCCACTGCTGTGCTCGCGAGGGTGAGGTTCTTAGAAGGATCCTTTCTGCATACCACAGATCTGCCAGCTCTTAACTGGTTTTACTGGGAGCTGGGTGGCAGCTGACCCATATAAAGATAATTATACTTAAAGAGAACATACAAGCACCTGGTTTTGCACAGTATATGAAATGTATTGCTTGTTCTGATGTCTGAGCCTTGCCAATACAGTCTGTGTGGGTCTTGAACAATCCACTAAAAGCTAATTGAGGAGGAAGAGGTTTTGCACAGGTTTTAAGTAAACTGAGGATGTGCAGTCCAGCCTGGGAAAATTGGTTGCACAAAATCAAGGGGCCTTTGGAGACTAAAAAAGTACAAATCCTTTTGTTGCTAGTGCCAAGTGAGCAGGCATTGGGCAAGGCCAGCATTCACCTGTGTCACCTGTGCTGCAGGGGTGGATCAGTACTTAAATCCCAGGGGCGACCATGCAGCTCCAGCTGAGGCAGCCCAGGTCGGGGGAGTTGACTCAGCTCTATTAAACCTGCTCCATGGCAGGGAAACAGGCCTGTGGTGCCAGCAGTTTTATCAGCACCCCAGGCTGAGGATGGATATGGAGTAATTACCTAGGAAGAAGCAGATTCCACTGCACTTGGCCATTTTCTTTGCTCTTGGCACAGCTCCCCACCGATGCCGAGGGTTGTGCCTGGCCTGTGCTGGACACCTGCCCTTAGCCAAGCTGGGAACAGAAGTCCAGAAGTGCCAGTGCTTAGAGCTGTAAAATTGATAGGTGGTGTGTGCTAGTGCAAGTGTTTGTGCAGACACAGCCTTAAAGGCTTGTGTTCTTAAATATATGTACATGTCTCTCTCTCTGCTTTTTATTTTACTAGTGCTTTTGTGTGTCTCTCTTATTAAATGCAGGTGTCCCATATAACAAGGGAGATAAATTCACTTTAATGGCTACAATTATACTTAACTATGCTGAGTCAATCTGGCAGAAAGAACAGCATGTTCAGACTGGCAATTTAAAATGTAATGTCCTATTAGGCAGTAAGGAAAGCGATGCCTTCCTGCACTCTGTGCAGAGTGGATAGAGCACAGATTAAAATAAGGAATCTTGAAGGCATGGTTTAATTTGGATTAAACCATGGAGTTGGTGAGATGTCACACCTTGAGGCCCTTGCCCTGCCTGTAGTCCTTCTGCCCCCAGGGCTGTTGACCAGTCCCAGCCCAGATGAGGCTGTGTCAGTGCCACGTATGAAAGGTTGTTTTGATGTCAAGGCTGTTGTGTATCCAAAGCACTGGTGCCACTGGGTGAGTGGGGTGCCCAGCTATGAGTCTACACCTGCTTGGGGTGGGATGAGGTTTCCTTGGACTTTGGTAGTTTGGGAATTTTTTTTGACCATACTGCAGTCTTCTAGTGCTGTATCACTAGGTCTGACAAATTACCGTAGGATTTCTAATGGGGGAAGGGGACGTGTCTGACCAGGTGCACTTAATGCCTTTTGGGGTGGGGGGGGGTGTGGTCCTTTGGTAGCAGAGTTGTCCTGAAGCCTGGAAGCAGGTGGGACTTTTCAGTGGGCAGCTGCAGGGCATGTAGCTAGGATAGCTAGTGCCCTTCCTGCCTGGTTAATTAGTGATCTGAGCAGCCATTCTGTTTTCACTGATGTGGGACGAGAAAGTGATTGGGGTGGGGATGTTGTTGGGTAAAACATTAGGGTGAATTGCCTAATTTCATATGCAATTCCTAAGAGTATGTTACACGAACCCTTTTGGACATTTGCTCACTGAAGCAAACACAAGCACCTTTAAGTTTTCCACAGTGGTTGTCCCAACCCTGGAGTAAGCCAGACTCTAGTCCATGCTTAGACTTTGCACTCAGATAGGTACTTTACTGACTTTTAATTCTCTAACTGTTGTATTGCACTAAATAGTTATTTAGTTGTTTGCACTGGGTGTTGAAAAAATGTTATTGGGTCACGTGGATGGTATATTCCCCCTCACATGGTTTCTCCCTCACATAACCCCCTGGTTTCTGTATGCCCTGGTGGTCTGTACCACGGGTGTTCCCTCCCCTTGCCCCTCCCCAATGTTATCCCATTGGCCGCAGTCCTCTTTTCCCTCCCCCATCACCTGGGCATAAAACCCTACGGCAGGTGTGGGTCTGGCTCTTTGCTACCTGGGTGGTCGCTGCCACCAGAAGTGTGCTGTCTCAAGTTAATAAACTGGATACTCATCTCCACGTGCAAAGAGCGCTTCTCATATTTTATCATCATGTTGGGTGCCACCTGCAAAAAATCCATGGTTCTCTGGGCTAATATAAATCCAGATCCGGCTTGCTCAGGGCTAAAGCCCACACAGAATTGCATAGATGGAAGATAAAAGATGAGAAGCACTCTTTGCCAGGTGGAGATGAGTATCCAGTTTATTAGCTTGAGACAGGATGCTTCTGGTGGCAGTGACCACCCAGGTAGCAAAGAGGGTATGGCCCTTACCTGCAGTGGGTTTTATACCGAGGGGAAAGGGGGCGGGGAAAAAGGACTGTGGGCAATGGGATGCCATTAGGGCAGGGCGAGGGGAGGGGCCACCCATGGCACAGACCAGTAAGGGGGGGGGGGGGGTATGGGGACAACCCATGTGATGAGAAAGGGGGAATAAACGGTCCATGTCACCTGACATACCCAGTAAAATTTTTCCATCACCAGGGTAAAAACACCAACTAAATAAGCTATTTGGTGCACTACAACACCTAACCATGTTGGGTCTTATACAAATAAAATTGGGAAATTTTTTTTGTTTGTTGGTTGGTTTGGGGCTTTTTGTTGTCGTTCTGATTTTTTTTTTAATTGTCACAAACTGTTCACCCAGGAACTGAATTGTAGGGGCAGTTGATCCTACCAAACCTTGAGCCATGCAATAACATGGCCACCCAAAATGGTAGCAGTAGGAACCTATCAATTGCTTGGAGCCAAAAGGGTTCAGCTTTCCTGCAGTTTTTTGCAGGTAGAGTTTCCACTAGGGAGTATTTTAGGGCTCTCATCACAGCTTTTTAAATCCTTGCTCTAAACATACAGCAGCAAAAGAAAGAGGTGAATGTGCGATTTCTGCTGGCACCTGCTCCTTGGGAACAACATGGAACAGCTAAATGGGTGCACTAACCACAACAGCATACCATAACCACACTTTTCCTTCTAGCAGATGGCAAAGAGTTCAGCATCTTGCTTCTCCAGGATTGTGTGTTCCACTTAGGAAGTTTTTATCAAGCCACTTGCTCTAGGATAGTCCTGTTGTGTCACTTTACATGGAGACATTTTCCCTGGTAATTTGCGTCATGCAGCACAAAGTGAGCCTGACTCCTGCACAAAGCCAGCTGCCACATTTTGTCATCTCTGGGCAGCCCCAGCAGGGAGAGCCTGCCCTCAGCCCTGGCCACTGGCCCAGCAGTAACACAGAGCAAGTGGCTGCCCTGAAACTCTTGTGGCTTCGCTATGCAGCCTCCCTTCTGGCTGCTGGAAGCTTTAACCTGCACTGAGGATGGACAGTTTTATCTGGAACACAGAGACTGTGCCTCCAGAGGTGGAACGTGTGCAGTAAGTGGGAAGAGACTTTTTAGGTGTTCCACAGCAGTGTCTCATGCAGGGTAGGGAGAGGGAAAACAAGTAATGAACAGACCCCAGCACTGATGTGTAACAGTTCAGTGTTTCAAATGTTTCAATCATTTCAACTCCCATGTGCTGAGACAGTCTGGGAATGATAATGATCCATTTTCTATTTGAAATAGGTGCAGTACTTCTTCAAGATTCTGGACAACTAACAGGCTCCATCCTTATCCACTGCAACAGACACGCACACAGAACTGTGTTCATTCGTTTATTTGTCCAATGTTTCAGCCTGACTGAAATACAAGATCAACAAGAGCACTGTACTCCTGGCTATTATTACATGTTAGAACATAGAGTTTTGCACTTTAGACAACATTTAACACCATTCTATGGGGTACTGCATTGCTTTTATAAAGTTTAAAATAAAGATTTATTTTCAAACATGTGACTTTGGTTTATTTCATACATTACACTTTCTTGCAGAAAAAATAAAATTGTACAACTGCATAAATATAAAATTCTTCCACCATGAAAATGGCTAAAACATTCAATAAAGACATTAGCACCACAGTGTGCGATGCCTTCAGCAGGAAAAAAAAAAAAAGAGAAAAGAAAATATACAAAGCAGAGTTATGCCTATCACCAAGGAGAGTGATAGCCTGACCCAGTCTCTCACACAACATACTGGAGGATAAGGGAAGAGGTGGAGAGAGAGACAGCATTCGCTACAAAGCACAGTACACAATCACCTACTCTCTTTGACTTCACTTAAGTTAGTTTCCCTGCCACCCCTCCAAATAAAATACCCTAACACCACAAAAAAGCCAGAAGCCTTATGGAGTGCTGTTAAATATCGGATCACAGGTGGGCCTTTCTTTGAAAAGGAACAAAATAATGAGGTTTCATGCCAGTTCTAGTCCCATTGAGTATTTACACCTTGGACAGCAAAAAGTCTTTGCTCACAAGAAGTAGAAAACAGATACAATACATGGCTTGAAAAATGACCAGAGTATGCACCTATAGTACTGTACACTAAATAAAATACACAAGGCAGCAATACCTGGGGGCCAGAAACACTGCTTACTACAAGTCAGTTATGGAATCATAATTTACAGTAAAAATGGGCATGTCCCAAGGCTCAATTTTGTTTTCTTTTGTCATTTACAGTAGAATAAATATTTGTTGCCTATTGCTACACTTTGTTTACATTCTAACCTAGTAAATGCAGAAAGCTAGTGTAAAGCATATAGATTACGTGTAGGTCCCATACGTATGACAGTTTGTTCAAGACTAGTAGGTTTTCTTTTTTGTTCTTTTTTTTTTTTTTTTAACCTTTTTAAATGGCTAGGAGAAGGAGGAGGGGGGAAGAAGAGAGTTGTGCTTACGATCAGCTGCTTTTTATGTCGAATTTAATATCAAAGCGTCCCTGGAAGCGGTCCTTGTCACTGTAGACGATGTTCTGCCCATAGGCCCTGCACTCCACGCGCACCTCCACGTCATAGGTCAGGTTGGTGAACTGCACTGCCACCAGCGGCTGCAGGTACCGCGGCTGCAGCAGCTTCCCGTAGTAGGGGTAGTACTGCAGCCCGAAGCCAGGGTAGCCGCCCATCCCATAGTACTCCACTGTGCCGATTTTGTCTGCATCTTCCTCTCGCTGCAGGGGGGAAGAGGAGGCACAAGCAATGACAACCACCCAAACTTCGGCAGCCCTCAGCTGTATCAGCAGCTGATTCTCAGTGAGACTGTGACCTCCCATTTGGTCAGTGCTGGTTCCCACTGTGACAGTACAAGAGCCACCAGTGGTTTACAGGACATGTCAGGGCACATCAGCCAGGAAAAGGGCTTTGCCTAATTTAAAGCCTCAGCCACTTACACAGTTAGAAACCACCAGGGCATCCTGTGGTACAATTGCACAGGCTTTAGCTACACAAACTTTGCTGTTTCTCAGCTGCTTTGCACATGCCAAGTATGAAATATCTTCCATGGAGGCCTTTTTTTTTGCTCCAGCACAGCACTTGGAAGCCAAATGGCTACTTTTGAAGAGACCTTTAACTATCTTGCCCTGCTTTTACCCCACTCTGTGAAGGTAGCACTAACTGATCCATCAGCAGGGCTTTGAGAAACTACTGTTATCCCAAGTAAGAACCACTCCATTAGTCTATGGAAAGGCTGGCAAGGGGATAACTACACTTGGACAAAGGCTTAGTCATCCCCTGCAGCTTCTCAACTCTGCTCTGTCACATTTCCAACTCACCTTGGCAACACAGTGGACAGGGATGAGATTTGGGTTGTATTTTGCCATAACCTCAGGAGGGAGGCTTTCATTGACTGGAGCCTAGAAGAAATCCAGAACAAGGGGATGTTACACACTGGACACTCCTCTGCAGACTGGAGCACCTTTGCAGCAACAAAGATCAACAGTACTCAACACACACCATTAACTGGAATCTCTTCTAAGCACAGTTCTGAGGCAACAGCTCTCAGTGGTTCTTGGGACAGACAAGTAGTGTAGCACAACTGGAAGCAGGGGAACTTGACCCAAGCAGAACTGCTGGCTGTTCTTACAGCTTCACCTGCTGTGGATACAAGCAGGTCAGGCTGGGTTTAGTTCCATGGTGCCCCTGGGGAAAATGTTTCATGGCAGTGTCTATAGCTAGTGGGGCTTGTTTTTGCAAGCTCAGGCAGTGGCAGGATTGCACTGGTGCAGGATTTGCCACCTGCCTGCCAGGTGTGTGTAATCAGGACTGGAAATGCACAGGAAAGAACAAAGTGTGGCAGTCTCACCCTGACACTGCTGAACTTCAACACCACCAACAAGGAAGAACAAAAGCTCTGGGTATATCAGAGAAAGGTGCGAGTGCAAACTCTCATAGTCCAACCACTAACCCAGCCGGTCTTTGGTCTTTTAAAGTGCAGCAGTATTGTTTGACAACATTGCAGTTTCAGATCTGCTTTACAAACATTTTTCCCAATGCAAGAACTACGGGGTCTCTGCTGGAGTGTGGAACCACAAATAAATTCTGCCTTGGATGCATTGTTTCTAAATGAAATCTGCCGAGTCATTCCATGACCAGACCCTGCTGTCTAATGCAGTCTTGGAGGTCTCCAGAGCTCCATTGCAAAAAAAGAGAGGAACACAACAAACCCTTCTCTTTCCCAGTCATCAAACAAGCTCATCTCATGTTACCATCCCTACAGCCACCACAGTACATTCTACTAAAATGTTTCCACCACAAATCAGATAAACCGAAAGTTTGTCCATTTTTGTAGCACAGGGCAAGCTCTCTTTGAAGGAAAACATTCTTCAGGACTCGTTAGCACCAATTCCCATCCTCAAGTGCCCTGACAGATGGGAGTGAAGGTGGCCTAGAACACCATTTGCACTGTTCTCCATCCAAAAGACAGAGTGGCAGGTTTTGCACACCACCTTATTCAACAGCACACGTTTTGCCACTGAATTCTTAAAAGAAATTTTTAGCATTTTAATGCACTGGGAAAAAAAAGCAGAAGGAAAAGCCATGAATACCCAGATTAACACCCTTCAGCATTACTGCAGAATTCCCTTTGAGTGAAGGGCAGAGCAACCAGTTAGGAGAGATATCCTAAAGCCTTGAGAAAACTACAATAAATTAACTAAAAGTCCTCCTCACCTTTCTTGCAGCTGTGCCTGACTTTCAAATGTAGTTTACTCTTCTGAGCCTGTGTTTCACTCTGGTATTTAATATTAGCATTTCATAAATTAATTAAGCAGTTATGGCAAGGCAGACAAGACTGCACTGCCTGAGGAAAAGAATTGAGTGGATCAGGGCATGACAAAATGTACTGATGTTACTACAGACAGTGTTGGTCTGGGATGGTGCCATGCAAGCGTACAGGAATTTAAAATGGAATTTATCATTTGAAGAAAATGCCCCTTTATAGCAACTCCAATAGCAGGCTCAGAAGTTACCAGATAAATAACCAGGAGGTTGCACTGTGAGGTTCAGTGCTACTTGTTACCAACTTGCAGTGCACACCTTTCACTGCTTTTCAAGTAAAAGCATTTTTGAAGCAAATTAGTCAAATTGTCTCACAGTTTATCCTCTGCAGCAAGGGTTTAATACTGATCTCTTTCTGGAGACCAAAAAGCAGGCACAGCAAATCTGCAGCCAACCCTTCCTCCTGATCAGTAGCTTCTGCTAAGAAGGGAAGAAAGATACTTGCCTGAGGTTTGAAGCCAATAATTCTGTTGAGCTTGACAAGGATGCATGGTTTGCCATCCTTGTAGCCATAGGTGGGATCATGTAATCCAGAACAGTTTTCCAGCCATTCACGTTTGAACTTGCAGACTTTCTTCTGGCCCTGGGCATCATTATATGGTCCTCTCTCCTTGTATTCAGTAGGTGTGTCTGTCACAGCAGGGGAAGGAAAACACAACCACATGCATTGGGATCTTGTGCGTGTCACTTACACTTCCCTGGGGAGGTGGGATTTCCCTCACCCGGGCAGTTAAGGCACTCCACAGACTGACACCCAGCCACCCCCCAACATAAGGCTGCTCCCAGACCAGCAAGTTTTATGGAGCTTAGTTTTATAACAGATTTCTTCCAGAATCATCTGGCTCAGAGACCATTTTTTTCTGGGCAGCTTTTACAAGTGGGTTCCCCTCAGATTTGATACAGATGTATTATGAGGTGAGAGTCTCATTCACATGATTACAAATAACCTATTAAGGGTAAACACCTCCCAAATGTTTGACTGCATGGCACAAAGAGGACCAACACTAGCTTTAGCAAAGTCATCAATAAAACCCCTGTGGGTTTCAGAGAGAATAAGGTCAGTGCCATCTTCAGAGTCAACTGAAGAGTGAGTTCTCCAAGTGAAACATGGGGGTACCCAACCCTCCAATAAGCTGCTAAGTACAGCCCAGTGCGGTCTGCCCAAATTAAATTAATGAGCAGTCAGTTAACACACATGCTGCTGGAACAGCTGAAAATCCAGACCACCACTGCTCGACCTCAGCTTCTGGTAGACCTGACAGAGCCATCATTCAGTCCTCAGCTGTAGGAAACAATCAAGACTTACCTCCACAGTCCTGAAACACAATGTTTTCAGTTTGTTGCTCATTACTGTAGTCCCTTAAGAAATTATCCAGGTTTCTCACATAGGGTTCATAGCTTCTGGGATCAGAAGCAGTAAAGGCAATTTCTGTCTTTTGAACCTGGGGGACTTGAGTCAGTCCTAAGAAAAGCAAAATCAGGGAGAAAACATTAAGTATACCTCAAAGCTGCACAGCCTCCAGGTGATACCAAGAACATAACTCCTAATAATAATCTCTATTTTTCAGACTTAAGAACTTTGACAAAGCAGCTTAAGCTCACTGGAGGAGAGGTTCTCCTCTTTCCAGCAACAGTCTTAAATCACAGTGTTTATGTCAGGTAAAAAGACAAAAATCACAAAATGGAGAAGTGAGGCTACAAAGTCTAGCCTTCCTTCAAAAAAAGCACCAACCACAGGTCTACTGTGCACTTCTGCCTCCTCCTCGAGGACAGAAGGGAAGTGGCGTGTGAGACCAGCCACACAGAACATAAGTATCCCTAACAGGCTGCCTTCAGTGTCTGCAAACTCTGTGTTTTGGATACAGCACAGCTGTACACTCGTGAGCTCCTGCAACAAAGACAAGAGGTTTCCCAAGTCTGGTCACGCTCTGCCAGCTGGAATCCATGTGGCCTTTGTGTGTCTCCCCTGTGGGATGCAGGGCAGGAGACATTTTCTCTCTTAGTAAATAAATACCTCCTCGGGTATTTCTGACTGTAAGAGAGCTCAGAAGATGATTTTATCTGCAGCTCATCACCAAGAAGGTGAGTAGGAAATGCCACCAAACAGAAGAATTGTTTAAAAGACTCTCTAGATTCTGGGCTGTGCAAACCAGCTCAGATTTAAACTATAATAATGATGCACGGAGAAGAGACTACAAACAAGAAATGCCTACAGATAATGAAAAGCACAATCTTCCTTTGCTCTTCATTGTGGAACTTGTAAATAGTTGCTCCTATGCAATGTTTAGGTCACATTTTAATTAAAAGTATTGATGCATGGCTAATACTTTAATTCAAGTAATGGGAACCAAGTTCATACTGCTTTTGTGGCAGCGACTGTAATTTTTAAGAGCCTGACTTCAGTTCAGTTTGTCCTCTTCATTTTAGCAAGATGAAGAAAAGGAGCAAGGGAGCAGCATTTGCTTTGACACCTTTCAGAACAGGCCCGTTGCCAAGAAGCTCTCTGGTGCAAAACTCAGGCAGCTTAGGCAGCTGGCCCCAACCCACAAGAGCTTGTGACTCCAGCAATTTTTCCAAAGCCACTTGAGTGCTTCTGCTCAGTCCCTCCACAAACCAACTCACCACTCCCCCCACCCCCCTGCCACTACCCACTAACTTGGAATTTGTAACCTAGGACAAAGATTACCTTTGTTCCCCTAAACACAGCTCCTGGTCACCAAAGATTGCGAGAAGTCCAGCAAGGAGCTCCAGTGTTTCAAGTTTAATTCCTGAAGCAGCTTTTAACTGCTCAAAAATCCCTCTGCTACAAATGAACCAGGTTGAGTTTACAAGTTTAGAAGCAATTTTCTATTCCTCTAGCAGAATGACATCCTGCCCTCCAAAGTCAGTGGCTTTCAACCCTTTTTCGAGCAATTACTCATTTTCTTGCTTCACAAACAGTTTATATATAGAAAAAATACGCCAGTTTCCATTTTAGTAAGGGACTTCAAACCCATCCTGCGAAGCCCTTCTCATGTTACAACTCAGCTGGGAAGAACAGACTCAGTCACCTGAAGTGGCTATCTGGAATTGCAGCAGAAGCAGGCCAGGCCTTAGGTCCTCTCCCGGGTCTGCCTTTTCCAGAGTTCAAGTTACAGGTGACATCCATATTCACATACATATTCAAGTGTATAAATACAAAAAAAGAAAAAAAAAATCAAGGAAACGTGGCCAGGCTTGTTTAGTTCCAGTCAGGCAAGTGAAGTTGTCAGTTTTGCTCAGGATCTCCCCATCTGTTTCTTGTCTTGGCCAAGGTAACACATAGGGCACCCACACAGGCCTGGCAAAGGTGATGTAAAGGTCAGCAATAATCCCTGTGGTTTGTAAAAGCCACCCAGTAGAAGATCCCTGTTCTCTCTTTAAGAGAGCCTGGCCACTGATAAATGAAGTCCAAAGCCAACCCTCTGCCCATCAGACAAGTGACTTGGCTGGAGAACAGATTGCCATCCCAAAGCATCCCTGTCTTGCACATCTCCACAGAACTGCCATGAAGCCCAGGCAGTACATCCAGCAGCTGTTCCAGCAGCCAGCACAAAGGAACCACTGTTCCTGCCAGGTAGCTCGTGGCCCAAATTGGGCTGTTTTCTACCTAACTGGGAGCATTTCCAGGTGGATGGATGAACCAGACTAGACTAGACTTTGGCACACAAGTGGTTGCTTTGTTTAGGATAGGAGCAAAGTGGAGATCAATCTTCCCACTTACAAAGTAAGAAAGACAATCTTTATGAATATTAAAGACTTGTAATGAAAAATACCATTATCCTAATTAAAAAACTGTGTTACTGGCTTCTACCATAACCTCCATTCTCACATGCCTGCAACTGACTGGATGCAAAGCCCTAAGCCCTGATGTATCATTTCCTTCTGTACATCCCATAGCCAAACTAAAAGCTGCAGTGGTGTTAGCAGAGCAGCACTATCACTGAAACCTTAAGCAATCTTGTGTGGAAAACCAAGCATGTTGTACAATGGCAGAAGGTAACCTCTGCAGAACACTAACATTTCTGGAACATTCTCTCACCTCCACTTGGCAACTTAAGCAAGCAGGATGAGAAAAAATGCTTAAAAATTGAGCCCTGCAGTACTACCTGGCATGTATTGCTAGACACCCAAGGAAGAGTATGGCTGGCATAAATGAAGCTTTTAGGGGGCTGCATGCACATGAGGAAGCCATTCATGAGCAAGTCCTATGGGGGAAAAGAAACAAACCCACAGGTGCTTTCAGAGCCAGAAGTCTAACAACCCTCTCCCTATCCTCAGACTATAATCTGTATGACACAGCTCTGCATCTCAAGCTATTACAACAGAGATGCACCATGGTGTCACATGTTATGCTGTTCTTTCCACACAAAAGAATGAAGTAACTCGTTGCTAAAATAAAGACAAATTAGAAAATTGCCACAACTGACACTTCAGAGTGCCTTGTTAGGAAATAAGACTCTCATCTTCACTTGGCTGACACTGTCCATGTAAATGATGAGCAATGCCTTGAGTTGGTAATGGACACCACCTTTTGTTGGCTGTGACTATACAAGGACATCAAACACCCAAAAAAACCCACGTAAAGTCATTTGGGTTCTTTTCTTCAGCTACAGTTCCACTTCCAAAATGCCACTGCAGATTAAAATCCTATTTATTCAAGTTCATTTAAAAACAGTTTTCCACATAGATTTTATCATTCTAAGCTGCAATAGCAAGACTTCAGGAGAAGTATCCTGAGGGTAAAGAGGAAGAAACTACAAGTGGGAAGTCAGGCTTATTATTAGGAACAGTTGTATAAGGCCATAGTAACCACTCTTGCTCCTTCACACCGTGCTCATTTCCAAGTACCATGTAATCTTTGTTGCAAATGAGTATGAACACTCCTGAGATGACACAGACAACAAACTGAGTGATCACTACACCCTCCCCCAGCTCACTATGTGAGGATAGATTTTAAAAGCCACCATATCAAACAATGTCCTTCCAAGCTTGCAGTCAACCTCATGCCCAAAGTGCAAAAAACAGGTGTGAGTTTTCTGCAAATGCAGCAAAACCTGCTTGGCTGCAACATGCTGGAGACTGAGATTTTCCCAAGCACAGGTGCTGCTGAGATGAGAGAAGCAAAGAGGTGCAACCTCCCAGGAGACAGCACACTCTCCTTTGAAGTCTCCCTGCCACCTTGCTGCTGCTGTCCAAGCTAAATAAGCCAAGTGGGGAACACACACCAAAGCAGCCTTTCTATGATGCACTCACTGCCCAGCAGAGCCTGAAGCAGGAACACCTGAAATCCCCTGGCTGGAGCAGGGATTCTTCCTTCCAGCCACCAATTACAAAGCTTTGCCTCAGGCTGCAGTGAGCTCTCTCCCCTCAGCCAGCCTGTGACGGAATGCTGTTCCACGGGATGCACACCACAAGATGGCAGGATACACAGCCCAATTTGTATTGGGGCGGGGAGGGGGAGAATGAAGCATTATTTTTAGGATGCTTCTTAAGAGGCAATATCCTCATCCTTCACTAGTAGCAGGGTAAGTCCTCTGTGTTCAAAGCAGAGTCCGAGCCTGCAGCACAAGTGAAACTGGGAGCTGGGGCTGTCGCAATGGCAGGGCTGATGGGCAGGTGAACTGCACTGTCCCTTCCCCCACAAGACAAAAGAAAGAAAAAAAATAGTCTAATGGAAAGGTACAATACTCAGCTTGCCCTGAAGCCCTGTATAACATTCCTGTTGTGTTCAATGCAGAAACCAATTACTGTATTAATGACACTTGGCTACAAAAATAGCACTTTATGGCTTTCAATGTTATACCCATGTCAATAACTCAATACAACACCCTGTAGGTTCTGCCGCTCTTATGAAATCTGTTGTATTTCAGAACAAGAATGATATTATAGCAGCTCCTACAGCATTTTCTCTTGCAAATCCTGAAGGCAAGTTAGTTTTCCCTTTCTCAAAGCATTCTGAGCTGACAACAACAGTGACTTGCTCAAGAAGGACAGAACACTGTAACAAGAATAAAACCAGCTTTTCTGGCTCCCTAGAAAATCCAGGGCTTTATCAAGCTGCCAGTATACTTACTTGGCTCACAAGTTTTCCCACAAGAACCAGGAATTAGATTTGCACAATATCCTACTTTATATAGCTCATCATTTGCAGGTGTCTCAGATCACAGAAAGTTCAAGTTTGGTGCTCACCACACGTGTTCCTTGACAGAACAGCAGCTGTACTTGCAGCACTGGGGAGAATCCTGCACAGCCAGAGAATACAGGGATTGCTGACCCCCCAAACAGCAGTGCAACCACTCACTACCTCTCAGTGTCTCTGAAAGCCTGCATTAAAGGGCGATTTTGGACTCGCAGTTTAGCAGCTGCTGTGCTACAGGACAAGGAATGTACTGGATACTAAGTGCCGGCCTCTGCCATGCCCTACACCAACTTGTCTACATCTGTAGGAAGTGCTGTCAAGTGATGCTCTGCAAAAGATCCTGTTCTATTTACTAATTATTTCTTTGAAGTTTTATGCATATGTCATTGCAGCTTGGTTCAAATCCCTTGTTTACTGGCTCCCCACTGTCCCACACATTCAAGGAGGTGGATTTTGTTCCCCTTGATTTCAGTACCCATTACAAAAGATTCCTAACAAACTTGTCATTGTTCCTCCATTTTGATTTCTGCAGTACACACTACAAGACTGTCTTGAAATTAAATTCCTTTTCTTTGTCAAAAAAAAAAAAAAGAAGCCCCAGAATAACTGGTGCAGTATGCAATTAAGATATTTATAAAAATCCTCTGCAGGGTGAAGTCTTTTAAAAAATTTTACCAGAGTTGCTTTGAAATTGGAATCATAAACTGCTGTTTCATAGAAAGCAATCCATTTACCTAGAACAGGTAATTATGCGACATCTGGCTGAACAGCAGGGCTATCTGGGTGAGACCTCAGATCCATGGCTGCCTTTGCTAATTATTTCATGAAGGGGAAAAACACATTACTGAGTAACAATTACCCCAGCATTAGCCATGGTGGCTTTTCAGATGCAGCCAATGGCTCTGGGCAGTATCACTGACAGCCTTTCCTGCAAATGTCAGGGTCCACTGCAGAGATTAAAAGAGCTGCTTTCAGTGCTTAAGACAGCATTTGCCCCGGCCATGGTGGTGGCACATGAAGACGTATAACACACTAACACAGGAGTTTCCAGCCTCTGTTCTGTGTTTAAAGCATGTTGGTAGAAAAGCAGTTATCTGGAAAAGATGACTTAGCTGAGCTGCACCACCATTTGGTGACAGTGACATTCCCTGTGTTTAGGGCAGGGATTCACAGCACAGCACTACAGGTAGTGGGGCTGCAAGACAGCACAGCATCAGGGCCAACTTGTGTAGCTACAAGCCATCAGCATCACAATTGTCACTTAAATGCCACTGTTATTAAAAGCTTCTGAACTGTTTCACAGAGCAACTGGAGACGGATCGTTAGGATGCCCAGTGCCAGGCAGCCTCAAGGTCATTTGCAATGTGGGAAAGCAGCAGTTGCGCAGCTCCCCCTGCGCTCCAGCTCCCGGCTGCGGCGGGAGTCGGATAGCGCAGCACAGCCTGGGCAGGCGGAGCGCAAACCTGCGGCAAGGGCCACGTGCTCCTTCTGCCCTACCCAAGGCCAGCTGGCCAAAGGCACTGCTCAGGCATCATTTTGAGCAGAGATTTCTACGCCTGTGAGGACAGGTCACACAGCAGCAGCTACCAGACCCACCCAACCCTCCCTTCACCTCCCATGCCAATCGGTTGCAATTCCCACTAGTGAGTGCCACAGCATTTCTAGAGCACAGGGTACTTTGGTGTTGGATAAAACAATTCCATGAGCACTCCCAGAACTGGTACTGGTACGCCACTTCCACTGATAGAGCAGACATTTTATCTTTATCCCTTCACTTACCCATGTGAACAGAGTGGTTCTGAAGAAAGAAAAACCGAACTCAGCTTCCTCATACAGCCTGTTCCCAAAAGTGAAGCCTTTTAGCCTCACCCCATCACTTCAGCTTAGGGGAAGGGAAAACCAAAGCAGGTTCAAGTTCCTCTCAGAGAGGAGACGTTTTTCCCGTGATGCAACCTTTAATTCTAGCAGGATTTTCTTCAAGCCCCAGTACTGTTAACACAGAAGGCTGAGAACATACCCACCCCCTACAAATATGTGTTGCAGCAATGACACGCTTATTTCATCCTCCTTCTTGAGGTGAGTAACCAACCCCGCCTTCCCAGAACAGCTCGCACGAAGTCAAACACGAGCCTCCTATTTAGTTACCTGGAGGCGCCACTCGATCCTGATATTTGGGCTCAAATTCACTGACAGTGAGCAACATCACTTGGATGGTCCCAATGAATATACCTGCCAGGCAACCGTAGAAGATGACATAGAAGAGGAGGATCTTAACTGCAAGAGAAAACAAATAAAGAGGAATCAAATCAAGCCCTCCTGGCAGTCATGCTTCAGGGCAGCACTTCCAACCTTTGCCACTTGCAAGGAGGTGCCCAGCACACAAAATTCAGATGTTGCAAAGACATCTATTTAACAGTGAGATTATGCCCTGATGCAGACAGGAAATGTAAGGCACTCCAATTGTTTGGTGGTGGGGAAACATGAGCTCTTGAATGAATCTGTGAATCAGGGTTTGGGCTTATAAAATATAAAGACTAAACCATGTTCCCCCACACCTTCAAGGATCCCTTGGCTGACCCAGCACCACCACCATAGGCCCCTGCACTTGCCCGGATCAGTGATCCAAGTGCCCCACAGCAAGCATGGGTGTGCTTGAAGGATACTCATTCCACATAGCTCTGGGCTCAAAGCTATTTCCAGGAGCAGTATCAGTAAGTGTTTCATTCACGTTTACAAGCCATTGTAAAGCCTGATCTCTTCTAGTAATTCAGGCCATCACCTCCAAAAAAAGGACAATGGGTAAAGAGTTCAGGCCCAATTAACTTCAGTACTCCATCTCAAATGTAGGAAAGTACTCTTAAGGTGTCAAAATACTGCACATTTACAAGGCTTGTGTACCTACAAAGACACTCTTGCACTGCTCATACCAATTAGTGAATTACATAACCATGAAAGACTAAATGTAGTTTCAGTCCAAAAGGAGCGTCATCTAGAACCATCTTGAGGGGGGACTGGGAAGAACGGAGAAGAACAGAGCTGCAGCCCAGCTCTGGGTATCAGTTACCAGTTTACAGTGTTTATCTGAACAGATTAACTGCAGGGTAACATGCTGTACTACATACCACCAGGCCACCTACAAGGGTAGGCCAGCCCATGCCAAGCAACTGTATTGCTCATCAGGCTGCAGGGACAGGCAGAAGCCAAAGACAACTTGAGAGCGAGCCTACTTGATATCTCAGACTGTCCTCATCTAATTGCAAACAAAACAGATGTAGTTTATTTGAAGGACTTGAAGTGATGAGCTCCCAGAGAAGGGGAGTAAGTAGTGGGTGGAAATATTCCTCCTCACTCCCCAGCTCCACCAAAAAAAACCAAAAGCCTACATCATTAGAGAAGCCTCACAATGAAAGCTGGCATCTGGTTGTTCTAAGTCTATGAAAGACAGGCAAACAGGAGGGCCACCCAGAGAAACAGAGGCTGACACTATCAGAAAGGCATTCCATCCTCTTGTCTTCCTCGAGTGCACTAGAGGTAGCCAGGGCTGGAGGGCAGAGCTGGGTGCAGTAACGTGGTGCTCCAGGAGTTAAAGCACTCTTTGGTATCCAGGCAGCGTAAAGCAAATGGCCGTGACGTCAGGGACGTGTGGAAATTTTTTCCAGAGCACGGTCATAGGAGGTGCTGTTGTAACAAACCAAACACTAATGCTGTTGTCTGCAGCGTAATGCCTTTGAGTTTTGTAACATCAAAAGGCAAACACTGGGAGGTAGCTTATTTAATCAGGTTGCCAGCCAGGATGCTCTAAACGCCAAAGACACCTTAAAGGTCAAAACCACTCCAAGGTCTCAGAAAATACACAGTGGGTCTAGAAATCGAGCACCACGGGGTCGAAGGGAAAAGCTTCTTGCAACAGGTAGGCTTATAACAGAAGAATCTAATCGGCAGCCTGCAGATCAATTCAGCAAATGGAAATCAGTCCTAGGCAGATAGGTACGGACACTCTGGGAGAAGGACCTGGTTCAGCCTCCGCGTTTAAAGCACTGCGCAGTTGCCTGGTGCCTCAGAAGCAGAAAATACCTCTCCATGCGCACCCACAACCCCATTCTGCTCACGTAAAGATACGGCAGAAACCTGCTCTAGTCCACCTGCCAGAGCTGCCGGCTCTGGATGTGGCACCTCCAAGCCGATTCATTACAATAGGAGCTGAATTCAACATCGCAAGGGTGGCAACACCGGCTGTGGTTGGCAGCAACTGGAAGGCTGTTATTAGCGTAAAGAAATTAAAAGCCTCTTTAAGCTAAATGCAATGAATACAGCACAAGCATTTATGAGGAATGCACATATAGCCATTTCCTTCTTGCGGAGATATTAAAAGTCAATTGTTCTTTCTCAGCGGAGTAAAACTCGCTTAGTTTCATTTATCCAGAGAAAACAGAAAAAAGAAAAAGCCTCTGTAAGGTCTAAGACAGGTGAGAGCTGGGAAGTCAGGGTCCCCCGACGGCGATGCTCCCGGGCCGGGCCAGCTATCGGGAAAGGAAGGAGACCCAAGGACGAGGTGCCCTCGACAAGGTCGGCCCGACCCCGCCTCACCCCCGGACCCACCTGGAGCCGCACTCGGGGGGCAGCGCTCGCCGACCCCCGCGGGGCCCCGGCGGACACCGAGGGGAGAGGGCAGGGGGACCCCGTCCCTGCCTCCCTCACCCCGCTGGGACACCCTGCTGCCAGCCCCCCCCGGCCCCGGCCGCAGCCCCGCCGCAGCCGGCGGAGGCGGAGCGCCGGGGCCGTGCTGCAGCGCCCGCCGCAACGCCGCCCCCCGGCCCCGCACTCACACCAGCTGCCCCCGGTGCGGCCCAGCAGCTCCTTCTTCTCTGAGTTCCAGATGAATTTCTTCCAGTTGCCATCACCGTCCTTGGCCTTCCCGCGGGCCATGGCGAGCAGCGGGGTGGGCGAACGGCGTGCAGAGATCTACAGCCCTCAGCAGGCGGAGCGGCCCCAGAAGTTGCGGATGGGTGCGCCCGCCCCGGCGGCACCGGCCCAACGGGGCAGAGTGGGGGAGGCGGCCGGGGGGACGCGGGAGTGGCAGGGGGGAGCGCGGCGGAGGGCACGGGGCACGGAGCAGCCGCGCTCCCCGCGCTGCGCCCCTTCATATACGCCGCGAGCTCCGCCCTGCCCGCGCTGCCGCCAATGCGGATCCGCCGAGCGCTCCGCGGGCGGAGCCCGGGGCGGGCGGGGCGCGGTGGGGGCGCGCCGACGGTGGGAGCGTCAAGGAGGGGGCGGGGGGCTGCGGCACCGGCGCCGGGGGGAAGGGTGGGTGTGGGCCCCCACTGCTCACCGGAGCTCTGACCTGCTGGGCTGGACAGGTGCGTGCGTGCTACCGCGGGGGTGCGCGTCCCTTGCCCGGCTGTAGCTGCGGGCGCGTGTGCGCGCACCCGCACACCTGTGCGCGCGCTGGTCCGCACACGTGCCCGCCTGTTCCCGGCATTCCTGCCCCGCCCGCTCCCTGCGGTCCCTGCTCCCCGCAGCAGAGCCGGTCGGCTGGGCGCTGCTGAGCACCGTCCCTCTCCTGTTCCTGGCGCCTCGCGTGGCCGCCCGCCCCGCTCCGCCGGGCCCGCCACACTCCAACAGGCTCACGTGTAACGCGGCTGCGGAATAATGAGCGCCGACAGCGCTCCCGTCCCGGCCCCGCGCTCCGCCGCCCGCGCCCTGGGAGCACCAGTCGGGAGGGGCCGGCAGGGGCTTCCTGGTGGCAGCGGGCCTTGCCCGTCCCCTGTGGCGGAAGGGACACGACTTGCACATGCGACAGCTGCCGCCGCCGCCCTTGCGGGGTGACCTTCAGGGCGCTGCACAAACGCCACAGCCGCCGGCAGCGCACCCCTGGCCCGGCCGGGTGGGGTTGGGGGCTTCTCTGCGGAGACACCTCTGTCATCACAGGTAACCAATGTGCCTTGGTCCCCTGGTACCCCTGGTACCATTACAGGACAGTTAAATTAAATCTGTGCATCCAAGCATACTTGGGTTTACTTCTGAAATTCCTGTCGGGTTGTAATATTGTAGTCCACAGATTTTCTTGCCCTTGATACATTCTCTGAACTTTAGCTCCATCTTTTTTTTTTTTTTTCTTCCTTAAGGTCTGGAGTTGCAATGAATGCACATAAGATGAGCCTTTCCATGGTACTACCTAGCAGGTGCACATTCTGGCAGTTCCCTGCAAGAATGACCTAGCCTGGAATCAAGGACCACCCAAACTCAACATGCTCTTCTCAGGTCTCAAGAAGAAGTGGTCTGGCCACCATCATCACATACCCTTCCTAAGCCATTAAAGCTAGCATTTAGGAGCAAGCCATAATGAGGCACCCTTCTCCATGGCTACAACCCTGAACCAGCCCCTGAAGCAACAAGACCTGCTTTTTTAGGCCCTCAGTCTTACTTTGCTGGGGCCACTCTAGGTCCAGACAGGCCAGATACTCTCTATTACACTAGTTACAGCTACACGCATGGCAGTGGCTGAGGATGGCTTCCTTAGCTTTAGACATGCCACCAGACTTCTCAAAGCCATGAAGGCTTATGGGTTAGAGATACATGGAGGTTGTGTGCCTAGAAGACCTGGAAGTGTGTGTTTATTGGGAGTGTCTGGTTTGATGAATGCACTTTGATACATTATACATGATCAAAGGGAGCCAGGTGTGCCACACAGATTTTCATCCTGGATTAGAAGAATCAGCTCTCAGTGGTGTTTATGTGATGGAAAAGAGCCAGAGAGCTACGGAGAAGAGGATAATTGGAATCTCTCTTTTCTCCTTGGTGTCTGGGTCAGAGCTGGTCTTTTAAAGAGTCCTGGTGATGGTGGTTGATAACAAAAGCAAACACAGACAGCAGTACCTGATACCCAAGCGAACATACTCTATGCTGCAGGAAGGGCAGTATCAGTTACAACTTAAGGCAGCTGTGATTACAATCAAGCCAATAAATACACAAGCACTGCTGAAGGAAAAACCACCCATTTTTGACTCCCCAGACCACTGCGCAGTTGCTGCTCTTGCCAGATAGCCTGTTTCTCTCAGCTGCTGGGCTGAGAGCTTGCTGCTGCAAGTCTGCAGTGGCAACTGAGGAGCTGAACCAACTTTCCTTCTAACACCCTGGGTGCAATTTTATAGCTCAGGTGTGCTACCCTACAAAGGACAGCAGTTAGGGAATTATGTATGGGTGCATGGTGGTGTCACCCAGGCATGAAATCTGCTCACCAGACAGCCTGTTATGTCTCATGTTTTCTACGGGCTAGGACCCAGTTCATCTGCTCTGTGGGACAAACAGCACATGAGTTAGCTGTTTGTCCCACAGAGCAGATAACTCACAGCAGCAATCTGTGCAGCCCTCTCCTTCCTGCCTTCTGCCTGAGCAATAGGGTCATCCAAAACAAAACAGGCATGGGACATTCAGGGAGGTTCAAGGTGACACTGAAATCAGGGAAGATTTTAATGGAGATGCACTCTACCACAGCATTATTTCCTATGACCACAGAAAGTGAGTTTGGAGAAAGCAACTAGAGAAGATCTAAAGAACTGTATTACAATTACATAGTAAATAGCCACCCAGAAACACGATCTTCCTCCTGCAGCATGGCACGCCATCACTACAAGCTCCAGTGCTGCTGGTCGAAACCGAGCTACAGGAGCTCCTGGCTTCATCAGTGTTTGTTCAAGGATCACTGGGAAACTCTCTCCTCTTCCTGTGAGCATTTGTATTTCTGTTTAAATACACAGACAAGTCCTGTTGGGTTGGTGGTGGCCAGAAATATCAAATCCCTGTGACTGCACAGCCTGGGGCATGCAGGATGTGGAATGGGCAAAATGCCCTTCATGAGGGTCTCAAACCATTCCTGCCAACCTTTTACAAAACTGAAGACTCTGTCCTGTGCATGCTCAGGACATGCACTTTACCTTGATGTCTGTGAATTACCCTCTCAGAATTA
Source organism: Agelaius tricolor (assembly GCF_023055355.1). Lineage (NCBI taxonomy): Eukaryota > Metazoa > Chordata > Aves > Passeriformes > Icteridae > Agelaius > Agelaius tricolor. The sequence continues at coordinate 27,695,353 of NW_027269269.1, forward strand.
GCAGCACTAATAGGCAATGAGGTGCCAAATTTTATTCAAGTTTACTGTTTGTTTGGCTGCTCAGATACCAATCGGGCAGTCTCTAAGGCCACGACCGTATGATCTGATTTTTTTAAGGCGATAAGGGCCTGAGGCAATGTTGGAAACTGCCAAGACCAAAATGTGCAAAGCAATGCATGTCCAGGAGATTAGCTGCAGGACGAAGGATGGGGTCAGGGAAAGCTATGCACTGACACCTAGGAAGGAACAACCTACGGGATGAAAGCTGCTAAGCATTTACCTCACTGCCTCGAGCATAGCCATCAAAGAGATTTCCTGCTTCCTTTCCATCTCCTGCTTTGTGGGACTGGAAGAAGGCATCAAGAGCAGGGAAAGCTGCTCACTATGGGGTAGGAGGGTGGACAACTCTTTCTAATGTAGCAGCAAAGAGAAATGGCCAGTGCAGAGCAAAGCAAAGTAAGGATTTGCCTGGCTTGATTTCTGCCCCTTAGTGCCATTTTTGGGGGGAAAGGAGACTGTGCTGCTAATGGTCATACAGAAACTTTGGGCAATGTGTGATCTAGAAAATCTCTGAAGATGGCTGTGGGTGATGCTGTGATGAGCAGCAGCAGAGAGGCATGCCAGGACAGGGAGCAAGTCAGGTTGTGGGATCAAGTGCAAGTTACAAGGTGACAAAAGTGTGCAAAATGGCCTCAAGTCAGTACTATTCCATGGGCTGCCACTGCAAACAAATGGGGATGGGCATGCCCAGGAGCTGGAAAAAGGGCAGCTGCTCAATTGCTTGGCACCAAGCCTGCATAACACACAACAGGTGAGAGAGGACGAGGAGCTGAATGGCAGCCCTCAGACTGCTATCAAGATGCCAGATGGCAAACAGTCTGTAGTCCTCTGGTGGCCTTGAGGGGGACAGTAGTGACCCTCAAGAACTGCCCTCAGAGTCCCAGCAAAGTACATGCCATTGTTTGGTGCCCATGCCAGCTTTTTGGTCCTGCAGGACACTGCCTTGGGATTGTCCTCCAATTTTCTGCCCGGGATGTTCAGGAGAAAAAAATCCCATTCAGGGGCTGCTACACATAACACTGGCTCAAACAGGGTATGTTGTCTCCCAGGACAACACTGTCTTTCAAGTCTTCCTCCTTCCTCTCCTTGTCCCTCTTACAGGTATGGGGTCACTAGCGATTAGATTTACAGACATATGCAATTGGTTCTCTGAGCACAATGACTGCACAATTTAAACAGATTAACTGCATATAGTTGTGCAAGGTGAGGTAACTAAAAGGTCAAGGATTCATGAACTAGTAGGCCCTGAGAAAGTAGATATGTGTAGAAATAACCTCCTCCCAAATTCAGACATGGGGACACTATTCTTTTCCTTAATGTCAGTTTTAGTTATGGTAGAGTGCCTCCACAGCTCACTCTTGGCAAAATGAGGTGTAAGACAACAGCCGATAAAACAGCTAAGTGACACTAAGGAGCATGTATGGATGGAAAACCAAAAAGTATCTGAGGCATTTGCCCAAAACTTCTTTTGCTGAAGAGGAAAACAAATAGCAGACATCGGCTGATCATGCTAAAGAGGATGGCATCCATCAGCTGGATTAAATGGTAACCAGGGAACAACAAAGACAATTTGGAGACAAAGAATGACTTGGTTGGAAAGACTGTATAAAAGAAAAATAAAAACCAGAAACGGGTCAGGGAAAGGCCTCAGACTGTCAGAATCCAGTCTGGCACATCACAGCCTTTGTGGTGGTCAGATGCAGCAGTTCCCCATCCATGTGACACCATCAGCAGCAGGCACCCAGTGCATGGCCTGGGGCCTGACCCCATGGGGTGCAGCATGTGGGACTCACACTCTGGGAGGGGGTGAGACCTGCTGGTGTCCCTGCCTGCCAGCAGATGCACTAGCTGATTGTTGGGAGTGGTGTGGGCACCCCCAGAGCTGGAGTGGCCACAACTCCAGTGGGAAAAAGACATAACTGGGGGAGCTGTGCTCCCAGAAGTGACTCCCATGCCAGTGAGAGAGGGGTTGATGCCCACATGTCTGGGGATTAGTTACAAAGGTGTGTTTAGGAACCAGCAGGAATTTATAAGTGTTTTCTAAGGGTCTAACCTAGTGATTGAACTGCTGTATTGCTGACATAGACCCTGAATATATAGTTCATGGATTGTCCATTAATTACATGTCCTTAATAAATCAATAAACCCTTTCAGTCCTGATTTGGTTTAATTTACGTGAGCTGAGCCACTTTTCCCTGCCACAATGACCAGCTGATGCAGTCTTTTGACCAGTCCTGGAGGGAGAAAGTCAAATGCTCAGTGATAAAAAAAAAGATTTGCTTTATGTTGAACTGGTGACTGTGTGCAGAACAAAGGAAGGGTATTGGGGTGGGCTGGATGGCAGGTGAAGACAGAAAAGGGGGATGCAATAGAGACTACATGATGTGTGCCTGGTGTTTGACAACTGGAATAAATACTTCTGGTGGACAGTGTGGGGTTCTGGTGATTGCTACAGTGAAACCTGCCAGCTACCAACACTGTTCTGATGGAGACAAAGGCAACAGAAAGTTGGGAAGGCAGCAGAAGTCATATCATATTGCCAGAATTTTGCTTTTGGGCTTAGATGGAAAAAATTACTCTGATCTCACAGAAAATAATATGAAAATACTGTCTTCCATGAAACCTACCCTGTTTTCCTAGGCACATCTGGAAGTGATCACCACACAGGGAAGCAGCATTACCCAGGAACTAGCTATGAAGCTATCAAGAGCACATGTTTTGTGATAATAGGCACCTGGAACCTTACTGGAGCAGTAGCCAGCTTCCTGGTATGCAGCCACCAAGCTCAGGCAGCTACATGAGCTCCTGATGCAGCCAGCAGCTACAAGTTTGAGGCATTGATTCAGCTTCAACCCTGCTGGTCCAAAAAAATTGTCCCCATTTGGCTCCTACTGGGTATCGAAGCACTGTGCACCGTCTCAACAGCTGCCAGCACTTTTCTGTTCAGGCAGTAAGATCACAGGACTTCATTCTCCACTTGGCCCTGATCATAAGCCCCATACAGGGTTTCTGATGAAGGTTGTATTTGGGCACCAGCCTGCTTGTCTGCTCCAGTTAGAGCTCTGCTGTCTCCAGTGCCAGCTAGCCTGGGACATCTAGCAGGAAACCAAGTCAAAGAACGAGAACTAAATAAACTCCAAAACTATTTTGAGGCCTTCTCTAAAAGAAAAAGAAAACCATTTTCTTTTCTAAAAAGAAAAAATCAGAGTGGAAAAACAGGTTTTTTTAGCCATCAGGAGCAAGGCTTATCTAAGCAGCACCACACAGAACCTGGCAATGGGAATGGTAAGTTCAGGTTCAACTTGTTCCTAAACATCAGTGGGATGGTGCATGATTTACAATGCCTGCCAGAGGCCTTTCTCCTTCTCCTCATCAGAGATCTTTTCCCTGAAACTATTCACAGATGTATGTGGTAATTTTAAAGATTGCTCCAGCATTGTCCATACTAGAACTTCTTAGCAGCTGAAGGTGGATGTCTCTGCAAACCAGAGAGCCTGCTGTCCACTGGGGCCTTCTTGGTGGACTTTGGTTTGGCTTGGGTTGTCTGGTTCCACTGTGACATCCTGCAGTGACCAACACTGCACCCTCACTTGAAGTGACACATGATGTGTAAAAACCAAACACATTTTCACTGGAGAATCCCTCTACAGTCCTGAACATCCAGTTATTATGACCACAGACATCATGCAGCTGTGATGGAAGCTGTCTGCTTTCATTTCACTTGTATGAATTTGGTGGCATGGTAACCACTTTGGAGTCTGAAATTCCTTTTTCTCATTAAGCCAGTCCCATGGACTGCAGCACACTACACAGCCTGAGAGGCATTATCATGCAGGCCAAAGGGGACAGACACATCCAACAGGTGCTTAAAAAGCACTTTTCTCATTATAATTCTCATATAATTTTTTATTATAATTAGTAGGAGTTAAGAACCTGACCTGTGTGAATGATTTAAAAAGATGGATGAGCCTCAGTGTGTTTTTAGATGCTTGTATACCTTGGAAAATCTGTTTTGCCTTTGTGCTCAGATAAGCAGGATATGTTTGACATGGACATTTGTACCAGATCAGTGTCAAAGTGAATCCATCTTGCAACATCATAATGGGACCTGGGCACTTATGTTGCTGGTGGCCACAGACTGATCAGGCATTTCTTAGAAACTCTCAATCCTGGCTAAATAAAATATGACAAGTGACTGCGACGGAGAAGTGAACACCATGAGCAAACAGCTCCACTCATATGTCTGCCCTAACAACGGGACAGGTCATGTGCTGTGATGCTGCTGTTATTGACATAAGGTGATACCTTTGTTTTTCCCTTCCTCCCTATTTATCAGCTGAATAACACAAATCCTTGGAGGATATAATCATGACAAGACCTCCAAGTCAGCTAGTTTTGAGTTATACTTTTTCTTTCACAGGAAACATCCCCAAAATACCAACATGCAAATGTGTTCTTCTGCATGTTAAAAGAATTCACCAGGCAACCAGGACCAGGAAATGAATAGAAATTTCTTTTTCTCCCCACCCATATTTCCTTTTGGAGAAGCAGTCACTATTGGTAATCAAAGATTAGCTCTATTGCCTGATATTCAAAGCACTTCACAAATGAACACTCCTTACCAAAATGGTCTTAGCTAACCAGTTTTGTTACAAGCTAGTTTTGGTCACTTGTAAGCACATAAGACCGGCAACACCTGGAACATGCCAAAGGTCCATTTAATCCAGTGTGTCTTCTCCAGCTGCGGTCAGTACCAAATATTTAGAAAAAGAGCCTAAGAAGAGGGCAGGTACACAGTGACCAGTGTGATCTCCCAGGTGCTAGGAATCTGTCACCTAGGGATTTCCCAAGGCAGGGAGTACACTGGCAGCTAAGTAAACTGGGCGTACTCCCCAGCCTAATCTGTGGCTCACTTTGGAGAAGCAGTTTGTATCCGGCAAGTTGCACCTCACCCTCCAGCCTAATGGTGTGACTGCAGCCCCTGCAAGTTCACCTGGGTTGTTATAGTGTGTTTTTATACTTTGTAATACTTTGAAGTAGCTTTGTTTTGTATCCCCGTATTTTTCCCAAATGGTTTATCCCAGACTGCACCCCCCTCCCTTTACCTGTGTAATCCCTCTCCCTGGATGAGATCATCCACAAATCCCCACCCTGGCTCTCTGTCAATCACTCAGCATCCCATCCCCTCCATCTAGAAGCTTCGGTCCAGGTTGTCAAGCGATTAGCCAGAGGCTAGGGGTCAACCCCCCAAGCCTTGCCCCATACACTGTCCTAAATGTCTATCCCCCAGTACCCACCCCTTAGGGTCACTTATTGGTTGGTAAAATGTTATCTACTTTTGGTTTCCACCTTCCTTTAAATGTAACCGTGGCACATCTCCCGGGGGTCTCAGCAGGAGGCCCCCTGAGGAGTAGGAGCTCCCCAGAGCCCCTGAATAAAACCTTGGATTAACCCCTGCTAAGAGTCGGCCCTTTCTCTTCTACCGATGTCTCTGGTGTCTCTTCTGCTGCAAAGGCGACCAGCCCAGGTGCCCTCAGTACCCTCGGGGCACAGAGAGTGTCTCCCCACTGTCGGCCATGTTGGGGCTGCCCCCTGGTGTCTGCTGACTCGGGACTGGCCGAGGGTTCCTGAGAGGCTCACAGAGGGACAGAGACACTGGGTGAGCTTTAGAGTCCAGTGGGGTGCAGGGGTGTGGGAGGTGTCACCACAGCCACACACTGCACAGAAAGAGCCAGCACTGGCCTGTCAGTGGTGCATTTCACCACGGCCCAGCAAGAGGGTTCAGAGCTGTCCCTGGTCTGGCTGAGTAAGTCACCATTAGCCTCAGAGTGCCCACAGATCAGCCTTCCCATGGGTGTGCAGTTTTAGGTGAACCATAAACCTCAGTGGACACACCTGATGAGGGAGGTACCGTACCTGTCTTACTGTCACGCTGCTATTTGAGCATCCACGTGTCAACACCACCAGAAAACAAACAACCTGCAGCACAAGGGTGCGCAAAGAGAATCTTTTTCCTTCTTCAGATGCAGCCTCCTAGCCCACAGGAATTGCTTCTCATTTTTCCGGCAAAATGACCAGCTGAGTTGGCCTTTGTGTCACCTGTGGTGACTCACCGGCTCACTGCTCTGCCCTTGCTGCATGAGGCTTGCCACATGGAATGACACATTCTGCTAGGCCCATACTTAATTTATAACTGCTAACTAATTGCATAATGGATTAGATAGCAATGTCCCTGGTCTATATTGTGTTCAAAATGCCATCTGGAAGTAGGCTGGTGTGGTTAGTAAGATGGCTGCTCTCTTAAACCTGATACCTTTGTAAGAGAATCTGTCCCAGCATTATTGATGAGGCAGAACTGTACAATAAAGATGTGTATTTTATTCTCCAGGAGAAGGTTTTTGAGATGGCAAACATTTGGTCATTGGGAAAGCTGATCGGTGTGCTTCATTCCCATGGCAAGCACTGGGATGAATATCCTGTTATAAATATAAAGCAAATAGTTTACTCAAAGAGCTTTAAATGTCATCAGTCTCTTAGAAAATGCATGTCAGTAGTGCTCATGTGACTCTGAAAGCAGTGTGGCTGTTTAGTATAACTTTTGCCTCCACTTAGGCCCACTGGGTGTCCATGAGTGAGAGCAGCTGTCTGTATAACTGACAGCCCTGTTCAGGTCAGGAAGGCTCTGACCCGCCTCTGAACTGACAGTCTGAAGCACTGTTCAGATACTGCTGTTTCAGTTCTTCCACGTTTATCTTGGGGATCAGATTTCCAGGAATCTGCTGCAGTTGAGTTCCCCTAATGAAATGGCACAGGAAAGTCACTCACATCAGGCACTGAACAGCCCTGCAAATCCTTTTCTCCCCCCTGGACTTCCAAGCACACTAAAGACTAAGTGCACATCCATGGTTCTGGCCCTGTTTCTGGTAGGTGCATGTGGGACATGGGGAGCTGGTGGCAGAAGAAAGAGCAGAGCCAGTGTTTTGCCACCTCAGATATGGCTCCGTGCAGGTGACAGTAATGTCCTTGCCAGCTGGCAGGTGTCTAGAGAGGCTGCAGCTGGGAGCCTTGCACAGAACCATGAGCAGCTGCCCAGAGCCTGTGTCTGCTGCACTTAGGAGAGAGGGCTGTGCATGTCTGGCCCTGTGCCTCCGGCAGAGCAAAGTGCTTTGTAGGTATTGGGGAATTGGGTCTGGCAGCAGCACCCTCCTAAGGCAGGGAAGTCCCCAGATCATCAGTGAGAGAAACTGTGGGTTTACCTACATGGAGATGCTCCTGAAACCTAATTTGAATGAACTTTGCAAGTGATGAAACTTTAAAAATTTATTTAAACCACATTAAAGCCACATGTCGGCACTTTCGATTAAGAAGACTATTTGATTTAACCCACCCTAATTAAAGGTGTCCACTTTAATACAATTGACTCACCTGTTTAAAATACATGCCTTTATTTCACTTAGATGACTTTTCCCCTCCATTTTCTTTTGTAAAGCTATTCAAGAGAGAGAAGGGTCTTGTATGGGATTAGCTAAAAGAGGTGTCAGGAGCAGAAATGGGGGAGAATAGACATACACAAGTACTCAGGGAAGAAGCTTTTCTCTCCACTGTCATTCTTCCCCTTCAGGAGTTGTTTTCTGCAGATCTAGCACTCTTTTTCTACCCTTTCCACATTAGGCTTTGCAACAGACCTGAACAGGAGAGGCAAGATGGGAAGAGCAAGATAGTGGCTGCCTTGTCTGGCTCCAAGCAACACTGTGCAAAAAATTCATGAAAATGCCACAGTCCCTTGAGACTGCAGTCTAGGGATCATTTATTATGCCCTTCCAGCACAACACAGACAGTATAATTTCATTCCATTACTTCTTGAGTCTGCCTGATAGTTTATCTTTGGCTGAAACATAAAGTCAGGTATTTGTTGCAGTCAAATTTTCCAGGCATTTTGCTGGATACATGCTTTCAATTGAAATCAGTTTTGCTTTTAGAAAACTACTCTTTTATAATCTTTTACCCTCTGACAGACATGCCTTTCTGAGCAAAACATAGTCATTGCCTTCTTGGGGGTGCAGCTTTGGTCTATAAGCAGTTTAAGAAACCTAAAGGGAGAACACCAATATTTTTTCAGGGGCTGAAATTTTTATACCAGCAAACTTCTCCTAACCTCAAATGCCTTCTCTTATTGTCACTGCTATTCCTAGGTTCTTGAGGACATAAGGTGAGTCCTTTTTTTATCGTAATGTGTCAGCAAAATCTGGAAGCTTTGCAGGGTGGTGCCAGCCTCAGGCATGCCGCAGGAGCCAAAAGGAAGATTTGGTGGGCAGCTTCAAGATTTCTTCATATATAAGCCACAAACTTAGCCTTTTCTGTTTCATCGCTCAAATGGCAGCATGAGGCTGGGCAGTGCAAAAAGATGCAGACGCACATTGGAATAAAGCATAAAAACGAGCAAGACAGAAAAATGCCTCTCTAGGGTAGGTAATTACCCTTAAATCTTTCAGTCTTAATTCAAGACTTAATTAATTCAAATATAAGACCACCCTCACTGTGCTGCACTGTCTCAGCATTCTGGGATCATCAGAAATGCTCAGAACATGTGAGCAGTTCTCCAGTGCTGGATCTTAACATGATACTAAGGACAAGAGTCCAATACTTCTTACTTTCCCCCAGGCAGAAAGCAAGAGATGGGAAAAGTGATTTAGCCTTATTCACAATAGACAGATGTTTACCAGGGCACTGGAGACAGCACTCACAAATCAAATTATAGTGACGTGTTTGGACCATGACTCATGGACCCATCTGGCTAAAGCCAGGGGTCCACAGCAGAGCTGGGCACAGTTGTCAGATAAAGGTCTACAGACATGGTCTTCTCTTGCAACATTCATGGACACCCACCCATCCTGCCTTTCTACTGCCAGGACCCCTTGGGTCTAGACCTTTCCTCAGGCTGCCAGTCCTCCATCTGGAAAACTACAATGCTCTGAAAATCCCTGTAGAAACAAAGTTTGAGTTATTAACCCATCAGGGACCTATGCCCAGGCCCGTCTTACAGTACCCTTACATGAAGACAAATAAAACACAGTATTCAACTAAGCCTAAGATAAATGCACTTGTTTGCCTAATTTTCTCATTTGCCACACAAAATTGGAATTATTCTTTCTGAGCAAATGAGATTTAGCTTTTCTCATCAGCTTTTCATAATCTGTAGTGCACAGATTAGGAGGAAAGGATTTGCAGGAATTTTGGCTGAAAGTAAAATGACTAAAGGTCAAAACCCAGAGCAAAAGAAGCCTTCACTGGTCCAGATAAGTTTCCAGCCTCCTTCTATCACCCTTGACTTCATGAGGAGTTTAAAAATTGCAAAAAATGACAGAACCAGCCAAATCCTTACCTAGGTAGTGGAATGTGCTGTTAAGGTCAGATGCTGTGACTCACACAGGCTGGTCTACTGTAAATAACCAACTTACAAATGAAGGGCTTATCTGTACTGAAGTGTCACTTTTAGCTTGGTTACATCAATTCAGATCACTGTGGTGAACTTTATGTGACACTAGAGCTGTGAAATCTCCCACAACCTAAGGCAGACACGGGATGTATGACATACCCTGGGGCATCCTGCATACAGTCAGACCTAAAGGACCATCCATTCTTCTCCAAGACACTGCACCTTTCACTGCACTGTGCCTGTATGCTGGAATTGAAATAAGCTGAGGTGAATGCACCCTTAAGCACATGAATGCAGTATCCTGAATCAGAGGCCGGTCAGAAGCCTCTCATGTGTCATCCTCAAGCCTAAACTTTGCACTAGATGTGTGCCTCTCCTAGGAGCTGCACCAAGGACACCAGACTACTGCATGGACAGAGCAGGTGCCAGCAGCACACAGCTGGAGCCACAGCCAGGCTGGACTGCATGCCCTTATCATCTCTGCACTGCATGATCTGTGAGGTGGGGCTCACCTCTGCAGCAGTGAAAGCCACAGAGAAGAGCACCTCAAAAGGAAACTAGTTCTTGAGACAAGTTTTGTTTTGTTTTGTTTTTTTGCTGACATAACTGTGTCAGCACTATGGCATTCACAAGCTCTTTTTTTCACACTCCTATCCAGCTCAGCTTCATGAGCAAAATGGTGAAATGTAGGCCAATGCTCTACAGAGCCAGCAAATCCTTTTTATTTCTGTGAGACCAATGAAATATATACATCTGATCACAGGCAGTGAATGTTACAGCCCATGGCCAGTGGAAGCAGAACATGCTCCATGGAGTGCTGCTTTTGGGGAAGTGGGACACATTTACTTGTGGTCAAGTGAATGCCCTGGAGTGTGGGCAGGGCTTTGGGGACTCGAAGTGAAGGTCACCCTCACTTGCCTCCCACATGGCCCGCCTTCCCCACTCTGCAGCTTTGGGACACTGGCCCAGAGGCTGCTGGTGATGACTGAGGCATTGAGGGGCACGAAGAAGCAGGGAGATGGAGCCCTCCTGCACAAAGGCACATACAGCACACAGGTCCCCAGACTGCTACTTGTCACACCATGTATGACAGAGAAAAGAAGACTTAAGGGAGATGATGATGCCACTTGTAGAGTATATCCTGTGGCAGATGAGCTGTAATTCTTTGTCTGTACAATGTTAGAAAGCGGGGGTGGTATTTTTAAAGATATTTTCTTTACTGGAGCTAAGAATGGCAGGTTTCACAATGAAGCTGCTGTTCAATTAAATGTGAATCAGTGTGTTTGCAGATCTGACTGAGACAGGGAAGTAATAAAACAAAGACACTAAAACTTATCAGTAATTCTTACCATTTCTTAATGATGTTTCTAATCTATGCCTTTGACCCTTCAGTAATTCTGCTTGGTTCTTTGATGCTGTAACATTTAGAAAGTAGCTGAAAATTTTATGCCACTTGTTAGCTTATCATATTTGCTTTACTACAGCCCAAGACAAAGGCCAATATTTCATAAGATAAAAGTCCAACTCCATATTTAGATTCCTACATTAATGACTTGAATTTCAAATGAGCAGAACTCACAATCTCTCTCACTTCTTTTAATAGAAACTCCAGGTTCCTGAGAAATCAAGTCTCTTATCAGATTTTCAGATATAGTCTTGGGGATGTCGCTTTTTAAGCAAATCGTAGGCACAGGTCTTCGTGAACTTCGTGCCATTCATATGGACATTGAGTGGGGAAGCTCCTTAGACCTCATGCAGATATTTTTACTTTTTCTTTCACATGGCTTGAGGGACAGCTTTGCACCCCATCAGGCTGGTTTAGCCCCAAAGGCTGGATTACTGAAGATTTCTGCTGGCCTACAGATGGGTCTGGTGGCAAAGAGGGGTGAGCTGTCTTGCTGCAGCACTCTTGCAGCAAAGCCCTGTTTTCTGCCTGTGAGTTACAGGCTGGTAGGTAAAAAGCATAGCCTTGACACACACCATCTCCACAGAGAGATGGTAAAACTCACTGGTGAAAACTGTACTCCCTGGTAAAACTCACTGGTGCTGGAAAAGGGTTTGTACAAAGCTGTGGCTGAAGGACAGTTACACCTCCTTTCTACAACTTCATAATGAGGGGAAGAGGAGGGACAGACATTGATCTCTTCTCTGTGGTGACCTGTGACAGGACCCTAGGGAATGGCCTGAAATTGTGTGAGGGGAAGTTTAGTTTGGTTATTATGAAAAGGTTCTTCCCCCAGGGTGTGGTTGGGCACTGAAACAGGCTCCCTAGGAAAATGGTCACCAAGTCTGCTAGAGCTCAGGAAGGACTTGGACAATGCTCTCAGGCACATGGTAACACTTGGAGTGTCAGGGTCAGGGAGCTGGACTTGATGATCCTGGTGAGTTCCTTCCAACTCAGCATATTCTGTGATTCTGTGATGTATCAGTGCTTCACATTGGCAAAGCTTTCACTTCCAAGAAAAGAGAAGAGTTTAATCATTGGCAGACCTCTTCATGTCATTGTAATGGAATTTAAAATTGATAGTTATATTGGTATGGGCTCGGTTAAGTGAAAAAAAACCTCCCCTGCACACATATGCCACATATATCCACAACATAACCACAATAGTTTCACAGCATGCAGCTATAGACAAGATACCAGTCTGAGAATTGAGAATTGTCCTGGTGACTTGCACGCAGTTTGGTCACATGGCAGGATTATATGGAAGAAACAGCATAAAATGAAATTATGAGGTGGCAGATTCAAGGCTAACAAAAGGAAAAGCTTCATCAAATGAGTAATTAAATTCTGGAGCTTGCTGCCAGCAGTGCTATGGATGCCTAAGATAGATTTCAAAAAATGATTTCACAAGGTTGCAAACAGATCTATTAAGTGCTATTAAACAGCAAGATTTTAGGAAGCTTTCAAGAGCCCACTGCCTGGCAAGCACACCAGAAAATTACCACTATATGCTTGCCTTTCTCATAGTTTCCTCTAAACATTTGCTATCAACCACTGATGAAGAGAGGATACTAGATTAGGCAGACATATAAAGGGATCTAATGTGCTCATTTTTAATTTAAAGTTTCCTCTGTTTGTGCTAATTACGTTAATGATGAGGGCTGTAAACCACAGGGGTTCACCAGCTGCTTTCCCCAGGAACTGGGCCATCCCCGCAGCCCGGGCAACCTCTTTGAGTGACAAGCTCTAAATTGATCAGGAGACAGTCATGCCATGTTCTCCTGGGTGAATTTCTCTGACTGCTGCCTACAGGAAGGTGTAACTTCCCAGGCATTTACTTCACCTGATACAGACAAACCCCAAGTGGTTCACCCAGCTCAAATGCAAAGGATTGCAGCAGGCAAAGATATTGACTCCAGGTCTCCTATGTGCTTTGCCAGCACCCAATCTTCTGTGCTTCTCAACTCAGGAGACAAGTGCAGGACAGGGAGGAGGAGGTAAAATAGGCAAAAGATAATAGCTGTGCAGACTTTTATAGGTCAGGATATCATCACATCCTCCTGCCACTGAAGTTTACAGTGCACACCTCTCTTTGGTGGCTTTCTTCACTGGTGAGAGCAGATCTGTCTGCACAGAAAATTTAACACACCGGGCACTCCTGCTGAAACAGTGGTCATTGCTGCTGCTAAACATAAGGTCAAACTCTGTTTCAGCAAGGAATTTGTCCTCTGAGTTGTAACAGGGATTGGACTTGCACACACAGGTGAGACAAAAACATGCAGTAACATGGTTAGCAGAGAGCTGGGCTGTAAGGTGACCCCTTGGCATAGAGCTCTACGTATGTAAATGCTACTCCAGGCATGACAGATGGAGGGAAAGCAGTTTCTGCTGCGTTATGCTACTGTTTCCAAATGTAACAGATCCCAGACTGAAGTGATTTCTCAGAGTTTTTCCTGAACCACTGCATCTCTTCCTATGTGTTACTTGGCTCCATGGACTGGAAGCTCCTGAGGTAACTCCCCAAGAAACATCATTGGGAAAACTGGGTTTAATTTCCTGTTTTGCCCTAAAATTTCTCAACATTGCTTAGGAAACTGAAGAGGCTGGAGGTGACATCTCTGTACCTCCACTTGTCTCCTGCAAATCAGGGCTTGCAGCAATTTTTAGCCTCTTAGGAATGTGAGGAGAAGGCAAAGTTTCGAGGGGTCTGGTACTCAGATTTGGTGGTACCAGATATGACCACAGCATGTGAGACAGGCAAGCCCTGTGGATGGTGCACAGAACTGGAATGAGCTTTTCCCCTGACATCCTAGGCAGGTGACTGCAAATGAAGTTCACTCTGCCTGTGGGAGACTTTCTGCATGAGTTGAGGTAAATCCAGACCTTTTCTCTTCCAGTGTGCTCAAGCTTTACCTTGGAATGGCAGCAGAACAGGTGGCTGACCTGTGTAGCATTGGGTCAATTACTCAGGACCTCAGCTGGGAGGGGAGTCTCTCTGCACCAGCATCACAAGCACTTTGTGCTGGCACAACTGCAGAACCCAAAGTCAAAATATCCCAGCTCCAGGTCAATGCTGAGAAGAACCACAGTTTCTTATGGCTTCTCCAAATAACGACAAAAGTGCACGTTCCAGAACAGCTTGCTCTACCTCAAGTCATGTGGCTATTTCATCTAGCAGTGGGCTTTAGGGGAGCTACTTTAATCACCAGCTGCAGCACAGCTGAACTGTTTCCTGCCGTTGATTAAGGAAATAAAAGTTACCCAGCACAGGTTTTCCTGAAATCCTTGCGTGAAGCTCTTCCCCTGAGCATGCTCTCCACTGATTGAATTGCTTTGCCAAGCCTTGTTAAGGCTTCTCCATTGTTCTTCACATGCTGTCAATCAATCACAGTTGCCTGTACACACTGGCAGGCTTTGTAAAGACAAATATGCAATTAAGATCCTTAATTAACACCATGTAACATTCAGATGAATTTACTAGGGAAGGGACACGTGAAAGAAAACAAGGAGAAACTGAGCAGAATGAGGGGAGGGAGGTGGACCCCTTCCAACAATTTTATTTACAGAAAGATATAATTAATCTAGAATAATATGCAAGCTTCTTTAAAAATAAAATTAACATCAAAAGCATCTGAAGCTAACAATCAGCTGTCTCCTCTTTGAGAGTTAAATGCATTAGCTCCAGAGGCAGAAAAGAAAGGGAAAAAGGTTTTTCATTTCTGTATATCTTAAAACAAGTGGAACCTAACCAAACCGGTATGACACTGCAAATATTCCACTTAATTTGCATCACAGGTGCAGGTCTTCTTGCTAAAGGGAAATGTCTCTCTATTTGACAGTTAAAAACATGTTGTTGACAGACCTCATCCTACCCTTCCACTTTCTCTCCAGCCCAGCCCAAGCTTCCTCTGCCAGCTTTATTGCCTGGTGTGAAAGGCAGCACTGAAGGCAGGGTGAGCAACAGGTAAACTGGATTTGGGATTGAGAGAAGATGATACCACATTGTTCATCAAGACCTCACAGGGGTAGGAGGGAACTTGGTGATATGTGTTAAACTGTTATTCCTAAAGGTAAACTTTAGTTTCCCCAGTGATTTTGAGTGTGTCTGAGAGAGTTACATACATAGGTGACCTTCTCAGCCAGCTGGACACCCAGTTCCTCTAGGGTATGCCTACAATGAAAGTTTTCTAGCATATGCATATATTGCTAGAGCCATGGCAAAAGTACTTCAGTAATGGAGAGGCCATTCAGATAACAGAGAAGTTATTTTCTCAGCTATTTAGACAGACTATGCTGCAATTATTTTTTCCAAGTATAATTTAAATTATGCTAGGGCCAGAACTGTGATGAGTTGGATGTGTATTCTCCAGTATACTCCCAACTAGTATACCTCAACAAGACAGCAAAAATTTTTAATACAGAAAAATCCATATACATGTTATCAATACCACCATTACCCCTTAGAAAGAGAAAAACAAACCTGGGGACAAGTATTCACTCCACTGTGAGAAGTCACACAGCTTTGCTGAGGAGCCAACAGCAGTAACTCTGATTTTCCCACCTTTTATTTCACTCTTCCCTTCAGTAATCTGTCCTCATCCCTGAGGACACTGAGGATGTCAATGGTTTCTTTATGGTTTTGAAGTTTCTACCACATCTGGGCATTACCAGAAAATAAGTTTATACCCATGAACTAAACCCATCAAGAAATCACAGCCCAATCTGCGAACTCTGAAGGACAGTGAAGAAACTGAATGGCCTTCAGAGCACAAACAACACAAAGGGCAGCAGTGACTTGTCAGACTCCTCCTTACTGCTGTAGTTGTCTATTAAACAGACTCGTAAAATATTACACTGTTATAGATGGATTTGCTCAAATTTTTGTTTTCTCCTTTTTTCTTAGCTGAAGGGTGGAAAGAAAAGCATACATTTCTATAGTCCTGGAATTAAGATTGGTGTTGCCTAAATATAGAGCAAACCAAAGGATCTATTTTTTCAGCAGACCGACTGTTTTTCGAAAGGGAGTGACCAAGCAAGCATATATTGCTATGATAAGACTGAAAAGACCAAAACAGGTGAAAGGCTATAATTCCTTGCCCACTTGAACCCTCTCAAGTCTGGCTGAGATTTAACCATTCCTTTGACAACGGTCCTGCCCATTTGTGTGAACAACACAACGAGTACCAAAGCAGTCAGAGAAAATTCCTAAATGCCCGTGTTGAGAGACCTTCTCTAACTGAAGACAGGATCTGTTAGTCATGGTTTCCTTTAGTGGAGGGCAGTGGGAGTGGGCTGGTCAATACATATGTCAGAACACAGAAATGAAACTAAAAATGTAAAGATGTGGAGATCTTAATTATTTTGGAAATAGGAGAGGGTAGTTACTAATGTCAAGTAGTTTTTGAATATGAGGATGAGTGCTCCAATTGCTGGAAGATTTTTAAATAGAAAATGACTAAAGAACAAGCAGGATAATGATGTATTATTGCATACTTTATATGCAGGTGTATAAGGCCTGTGCTATTCTTTAAAGACGGACGAATAGCATATAAAGAAAATAAGCATCGACAAAGCAAGATCTGGATCTATAACTTATACAGCAATAAAATTACTTCCCCTCCCATAGTTTTATTTGGGGGAAATTATTTAGAATTTCTTGAGTTTTTAATTGTGGCTTCTCAGGCATGTATAATGGGTCATATTTCAGCTGAAGCATAGTGTTTCTAGCTTTCTATTTAAGTAATACTTGGCTTTGGCAAAGAGAACAAACATGGCCTGGGAACAGTCTGCAATCTCCTCTATCAAATTCACAAACATAATTCTAGGTTTTTATCTGCTGCTGCAGTCAGCAGCTGGGAAAATTACATTATTATAGATGTGATTATTAAAGTAATCCTAAAATACAACATACTGACTTTGCTACAGTAAGCACCATCCCCCTGACACCTGCTCCCCAGCCTGCAAAAATCATCTTTGTATCACATCAAGGCTGGCTCTCTTGACTGGCACAACACTTTTTTGTCATCAGTGGCACACTAGGATACTTATCCCAGGTTTTGACCATATACTCAGGAATGTTTGACATGACTATAAATAATTCAGTGCTGACACATAGATTTTCAGAAAGATTTCGTCTCACTTATAATGCAAGATGAAGGAAAGTGCCTGGTAGGAAGAAGGCAGCATGAGAACCACCACGCTCAAATTATTTTCTTTACCTGAGTGACTAAGCAGTGAAGATGGCACTTCTGAGACTACATCTTTGTGGGAAAATGCACCCAGCTGAAAAGCTGAAATAGGCAGAGCTGGTGGAAAATCCCCGGCACAAAATCCCCAGCACAGCTCACAGCCCCTGATGGGAGAGTCAGCAATGAATAGTTAACACGTTCTTAGCCTGAACAGATTTCCTTTCCACAAGTCCTGGTTTATGGAGGGCAGGATGATCTGAGACAAAACACTTACAAGACACATTTCTCACTGCAATGCATTGCAGAAAACAGGGGTTAAAAAAACATACAATCTATGGTAAGAGGATGGGAAGTTTGCACGTTCCCAGGATACAAGAAGCATGCAAAAATTCCCAAAGAAGTACAAGGGTAAGTTTCTTAATTCTGTCCATACCATCAGGGCCTCAAGACAAAAGAAATTCAAACAAAAATAGGAAATAATCCTGCCTGGCTTCATGCTTTCTAGCCTGATAACAGTAAGGACTGAGTCTCAGCTCAAGGTCTAGGATTTGATATTTTGCTTGTTCCAAGGAGGCTTCCTTGGCTTAATGACCTCCAGAGCAGCAATCTCCAGCTAAGACTTTGACTAGTAGAAGACAGGGGCTAGTTGTCCTTACCTGATGCCCTTTTCATTATTTCATGCCAGTCCTTAGAGCAGGAGGAGCAGAAAGAGCCGTTAAGGCTAGGATGTCATATTTCTGGCCTCCCGTGTGACATTTAAGCAAAATCCCTGTCAGCCACACAGAAATGCTTCAGTGGCAAAGTGTGTTGCTGCATTTACAGCAACATCAACTTGCCTTCTGGAGTTCAAAGAGAAAATGCTGCAGAACAGGACTCCCACTGTGGCTTTTTTCACTACCATCAAGGGCAATTTGGGACGGCAAAAGAGAGGGCCTTTGAGAGTTATTTTTCTGCAAGGACACTGCTTCCCTGCAGACCAGCCCGTGACACTGCCGGTGCCCCGGGCGGTGCTGTGCCCTGACCCTGTGCACGCGTGGCTGGAGCTGATGTGAGGCACCTCCGGCCTTCGCTCGGCCTGGCGGTGGCACCTGAGGCTCCGCCGCGCTCCTCGCTCCCCCGGTCTGACTCGCAGCTGGGCCTAGCACGGTGTGTGCTCCTTCCTGCTTGCTCCGACGCCACACTGCCTTCCCACGGCCACCTGCGAGCACGGGGCCCTTCCTCAGTGGAAGCTGCTCCCTCGCACACACGGCTCAGCCCAGCCCATTCCCGCGGAGATGCCGAAGAGCCGGGGCGCCGGTCCCTGCTGCTGCCGTGCCCCGCGGAGGTGCCGAGGAGCGGAGCAGCCCTTCGGCCGGGGCAGCGCTGTCTGGCACCGCCTCTGGTCTGGTATGCTGCCCAAACCAGTTACACCAGCACCGCTGTCCTCCCACCCCCACGCCCAGCTGGCCAGGACACTGGGAGGCCTCCAGGCAGACAGGGGCGGGGGTGGGCCCTGTGGAGCTGCTACAGCTCCTTCTTGGGTGCTGGCCAAGAAGGAAAGGCATGTGTCACCTTGCCGCACGTGATTTGGGACCAGCCATTGCAGACACTTGCTAACATCGCAGAGTTAAGCTGTGGCATCAGCAGGGCTATGCTGTAAGTCCTGGTGCAGAGCATAACTAAACAAGGGCCATCTAAGGAAAACTGTAAACCTCTCCATAGGGCTGTGATGATCCTTATGTCTCACATTTTCCAAGAGGAATACTGTTTTGTTTCCCTGCTCTTAGCAGCCTTTTGACATCTTTCAGTCTTGGAGACCTTTATAGTAAAATTTGCCATATCTCTCCCCTATTTCCCTTAGGGTGAGAACTCTTTTCTAAAAGTCCTGTTCCTTCCTTTCCTTCACATACCCATCTGGTAGCCTGGGATCACACATTCATCTAATTTTTTCTGTCTATTTATTTTGATACCTCCCTGCATCGTCTTCTGTTCTCATTTCCCTCTCCTAATTCTCTCGATATTCCCAGATCCAGGGAAGCTAAAGCAGAGATTTTTTGATGTGGAATCTGTGGGTCTGCAACAAATGTGCTTCTTGCTGAGAAAAGATGTCAGGAGAGAGAGAGAGGAGACAAGAAGCCTGACTTACCAGGCTGATGACCAGGCCTTTTTTTTCCAAGGCAAGCTTTTCTGAGGACTGACACAGTAGGTGGAAAGCAAATGGTTTTCAGAGAGAAACAACTAGTATTTCATCAAAGGTCACAAGGAGCATGTATGACCAGGTCAGGGCAGGTGCATCACTCCAAGCCCTCTCATCCACCCCAGCACTTCCGTTCCACTGTGAGCCATAGACCAACTCCTCAGGCTGGAAGGCTTATGGTTCATATTAAAGAGAGGACTTTTCCCATCAGTTGCTGCTTTCCCACTTCATTCTGGTGAAAGAAAATATATTATCCTTCACTTGTCCTCACTTATGCTTAGAGTTTGTTCATGAGAGATGGGTCAGAGCTCCTGGGCAGATGTAAAGCAAATGTCAAATATGAAGGGAAAAATTCCGAAACAGTAATTTCACACCACCAGGTCATAGCCGTTCTCTTGAAGTAAAGGCCCGTACCGTTTTCTTGGTCTTAATCCACTGACGATTTTTCTACAAAAGCATAAAAGCAACATAAGCATTACTGAAAGAACTGACTTTATGCCAGGTACACATTCACACTCATAACTGGTGTCCTAAAGTCACAACCATGGTTATCCCCTTCTCCCCTCCATTTTGATTGCATTTGAAAAGAGCAAACGGTCCTCTAGATATGAATAACACAAAATGCCAATGTCCTTCACTCATCCTTGCAACACATATGGCAACACTGCTTTGACGACACATCTGTCTCGGCCTGCAGCTCAGCTGGTATCGGCTGTTGTGCAAGTGCTTCCTGAGAACCCCACAGTATTTTTAATGTGAAGCCAGCAGAGGCTTGAATTGGGTCAGATTCTGAATGAAGATCACTGCTTTGGTGGGCAGGGTGTGAGCAGCTGCCTGAGCCAGCACCACTCTGATGCTTGCCCTTTCTTTCCCACACACCACTGATCTGTACTGCTGCAGCTCCACAAGCTCTCTGGGTAAAGGCTGCAGGCAAGGAGTAGGTAGGGAGGTTTCAGTTTCAGGGAATTTATGCTTGACACCATTGGTGTTACAATGGGATGGGACCTAAAGCCCTGCTCACTACCTGGAAGTTTCATCCAGCCATTCCCACCTGCATTGCTGGCATGCCTGGGACAGCCCTGGCTGCTCACAAGACAGACCGTGCAAGCATTGCAGACAAAATGTGCTCCAAGCCCTAACTTGTTGCAACACTTCTGGGGTTATAACCTGAATATGTAGATGTGCATTGTGAAAACTGGGCAGCAGAAGGGATGAGAAATCAAACCTGCTGTGAGTGCTCAGGTTGCTTGTGTGCGCTTTAATTGGCTCTTCACTGTCCTGTGCTACTCCTGGTGACCTTGACTTCAGCAAGAAGGCTGCCAGCTTAGATGAAGCACAGACTAGCAGTGCTTAGCTGTCAAATTCCAGTTGGTGACTGTTGGCAAGATGAGAAAAGTGACTTTTAATCCTCAGTGGTTCATATCTCACTTGCAATAGGCCCAAATTAGCTGTTTGGTTCTGGAGCTGAGATCTGAATGGGGAACTGAAGCTGCTCTAACCCAAGGGAAAGGATTCAGGAGGCTCTGGTATAACTGCTTGTCTTGCAACAAACCTGTCATGTAACCATGCCCAGGTCACCTGGTTTTAAGCCCCTTACCTTACTTTCCTGAAAGTAGTGTAAGCACTGTTAGCAGACTACTGGAGGCTGGTACTCTGAGATCTGTAAGAAGTTTGGCCACTATATAGGCTCAGCAAAGTCCACAAGAAAATGGCTGGCTATCACCAACACTTGCCCCTTTCCTGCAGCACTTCACATGCATGGATGCAAGGTCTCAGTTCACCTAGAAAACTCAGGACAGGGATATTTGCTCCAGCACTGCCTGTTTCCCATGTCCTGTGGATAAGACAGAGCTTCAGGCTCCAGGTTTGGGAACAAGTTACTCTCCTCAATGCTAAATTCAGTTTAAAAACAGCAGTATCATTTTTTTTCTCACCTCCTCCCTCCCCCCAAGAGCATGAAGTGCCTTTCAGGTAACAGGCCATACCCAAGGATTCCTCAAGATGTTAGCACAGGAAATCTTGGCTTAGAGAAAGTTGCTGTTGTTAGGACAACATATATCACAAATGCTGCCATTGCTGCATACTCCCTGCCTGGTCCCAACCAGTCTCCTTATGCTTCACGTCCTTTCTCCCACTTGACAGGCTGAAAATGAGGTCAAATGCATTGGAAATGGTTTGTAACACTCTTTTCTGTGTATTATAAAAAGGCCCAAATGAAAGTATTTCAGAAGTAGCACTATATAAGCAACGATGCCTAAGCTGAAATGTTGTATTAAAGGTGTTGCTGATCAAACTGCTGCAGCTGACTGACTTTGCATGGGCAAGCCAGGCCAGTGGAGTCAGTGAGCCATTCATGCCTGCAAGGACCGAGGGGCCCTTTTCTCGCACACCTGAGCAGCAGATCTGGTTAATGAGAATACATGGCTTACATTTGCTAGGTGCACCCATTCCATAGCAGCTTTTTAGCAGCAAATAGCAAGGCTGCACGTCTGGACCTGTACTGCTGCCTGGCCAAGGAGGAGGCTGAGTATAACCTATCAGATCTGCAACCAGAGGGCACGGCAGAATGGAGGGAAGGGAAACTAAGTGAAAACATCTGGGACATGGCAAAATGGGCTGTTAACAGCCTGCAAAGAAAAATTAAATGTGATTCGAACCAGTATACAAAGCATCCAGATCTCTCAGTTACACCTCTCACTGAAGACATGGCTGGTAGCAAATTTTTCTAGCAGTGGTGGGCCTTTCCTGCTTCAGATATAAGATTGCCACCTCCTGACCAGTTGTCCCTACTTTGGGCAATACCCTAGATCCTGAGCCTCCATTCTCCCCCCATTATCAGCAAGACTCCACTGCATTTAGTTTGTGCTATCTGATCAGATTGCAACCAGAGGTCATATAACTGTACAGACCATTAAACACCAGTTCACTCCAGCAGAAGTAAATAGCTCCATTCTGCTGAAGTACCATTACTCACACAGTTCACCTTAAGTACTGGGATATCATCTCAGCAGGGCAGTGAAGGCAATAAAAATGCAATCTGCCCAAAACATGGTTATTGCTGGGGAGATCTGGATGTAGGAAGTATTTCCAGATCCTTCCAGATCTGTGCTGCTTAATATGCAATGAAATGTGTTGTAAGCAGCTAGATCTAAGTGTTTGGGACTGGGATATTTGGACATATGCTTTTGGTTTGTTGTACCTTGCCCCTACCTGCCAAATGCAGAGAGTAGGCTTTTAAAAGACTTTTCATCCAAATGCATGTGGAAAAATATCACTGCTGGAAACCTCTCACTGTAGCACAGTTCTGTTTGTGCTGGAAAACCCAGCTATCACCACCCAATAAACCAGAGGAGCGATCTTGGAGGGATTCTTCTCAGCAAATGTCCAAAAATAGCAGATATTGCAAGAGGGTAGAAGGTCATGTAACACCCATGCTACAACACTCCTCTGAGTCCTGTTCCTTACCTACGACAAGCCAGCCACTCCTTTTCTTGCTGCTTGCTAGGCAGTTTCTAATTCACATAGTCTTTCTTTAGCTGCTGTTTTGCTGAGTATCTCACACATTTTTGAGGCCCAGTTTTCCAAAGAGCTGGGGTAGCTACACTGGGCTGAAATCTGTGCATTTCTGAGTTTTCTCCCTCATTTCAGTCACAGCCTCTGCCTCTGACTCAGACTGGTGTTTCTGATAGGATCTCAGAGAGGGAGGAAACAAGAATAAATAGCATCACGCCCTCCTCACGTGGGTTCTGGTGCAGAGCTGAAACAAGATGAGGAAGAGCCTGGGATGGAGAGGGAGGGGGCTTAGCTGAAACTAACCCACATTTTGAGGATTCCTCCACTCTAATGGGGCACTGAAGCAGGGGTATTACCAGCCTCTCCTTCTCTCATGCCAGGACCCAAAGTGGCTATTACTGGCTCCTAACTAGCGGAAGCATGAGCTGTCTGTCCCAACCTCCCAGAGCTGGCGACAAAGCTGCCCTAGGAGGCAATTAATCTGCTGGGCAAGATGAGGGCAGGTTAGCATGGCAAAGGTCATGCACCCAGGGTGGCCAGCCTTAGCCCAGAGTGAGGCTGTGTTTCCTCTTCTCCAGGGAGCTGCACTAAGGAGAAGTCAAGCACAGGCCACTTTAGATGAGTAACTCTTTGAAACAGTGGCAGGAAGCTAAACAGCTTTCCTGGCAAGTAGAGATAGAGAGCTTGAAGATTTTGACAATAAACAACTGATCCTCTGACCTGATTCAAAACCTGGTCTGGTGAGATTCAATGGTGACTCAGCCTCAGATTAGTACTCTACATGCCAGGATAAGTTGGCCTCAATTTGGTCCTTTGGAGATACCTGCATGATGAAGAGCTCCTCATATCTGGCACATATTGAGAGTTTCAGGAGGCCACTAGGCTGAAACTGAGTCAGACACTATTGCAGTCAGTATCCTTCAGCCAGAAGGGCCTGATGATAGCCCAGCCCTGGATTCCTTAGTATCTCAACAGAGGTGAGATAGAATGAGAAGAGACAAACAGAGTTTTGTGAAGGTCCCTTTGGAAAGGCCCCATATACATGTGGATGTCCTCAAAACATTATCAAATGCTTTTATTAGGTACCTGCAGCTCATTTCCTTCACTCCTCGGGGTGCTGCAGCATTTAATAAAATCCTGCCTCACTGGTTGCATAGTTTCCAATCTCACTTTTTGCCTCTACTAAACAAGATACAGTTAGAGGGGCAATGGTGTAACCAGCAAACCTCAGTACTGCATTTGGAGTTTATTTTCTCAGATAGTAATAATAAGCCACACCAGCAAAAAGCCTCCTGCTGCTGCTGCTTTTTCCTCTTACCACTGCATTTACAGTAAAGCTTGTGCTGATTACAGTTGACTGGTGGGAGGAGAGGGAGAAAAAAGGTATTTTCCACCCTCTTGATAGCTCTATAATTTCCTAGTACAAGATAAGGCCCGGTTGTGTCACTGATCCCTGTAATACAGGACATCCCAGGATAGACAGGGCAGGCTGCCCATTCTGGGTGAGGGACAGAACCTTGCAGAAGAAAGGAAAGCGAAAGTTCACACAGGACTGAATCCACACTGGGAGATCATTTTTTTTCTTTTCAGCAGAGTTATTATGGTAGAGATGACCTCTAGTACGAGGCTGGAACAGCTGTTTATAACAATGTGTGTTCATTAACATCTCTTCAATTGAAAGTACAAAATAAGCTGTTGGAAGGGAAAAAAGACCCAGCTACTTTCTCTAAGAATTCAAAGACTTCATAGCCAACATCTGAAGGTCACCACGAAAGACCTCCGGGAAACAGACTTAGTGTTTTTGACAGTTCTAAAAATAGACAGTAATTTTCAAATTCCTAAAATTTTTCAAGTCTTCCTATATGCCCTAATGTGACAAATAAGAGGAAATTTCTTCTTTTCCAGATGACAATTCTTTATATCAAAAGGGGACTGAAACAAGGAGGGGAAAATAAAATACAGTATACTGGGAAATACTGAATGTTAACATCTACCTGTTTTGTTACATCTTATTTCTTTTGATACTTGTTGTCACGTAGGCCTCTTTCTACTGTTTGCCTGAGTTCATGCACAGGAGAACTTGACTCTTGATTTGGACGGTATAGCTGTAGTATCTTTTAATTTTCCCAAGGCCCACCTGAGGAAAAAGAAAAGGAACAGTGTGTCACTTTACACCTTCACCTCATTCTCCTTGCCTTGGGCTTTTGCTATCTTAGCCTGTTGCACGTCACAGTTTGAATAACACTGCTTGTCAGCCCATTACATCCATGGGCCAGGCACATGTTTCCAAAGGGAATTTCCCTCTGCTCTTACATTAGCATCTGGGTGCCTCTTGGTTTACATAACTCTGAGAAACATCTGGGGTTTAAGATCCCTAATACCTCAATTTGTTAGGGAAATTAAACACACTTGTAGGATAAGGATGCTGTTTGGAACTTACACCACTTGTTGAGTCAGAGGGAGGAGGAAGAGAGGAGAGGCTGGGTTAATGTATGCAATTCTGTGTCCCAATTCTTTTGATAATGGTTCTGGGCAGCTGATTGTGCCCTTCCTGAAGAACACAGAAAATGCCAGAAGATTGATTTCTGCCAGCTGAGCTGAGGGTCAGGCTCTCTCCACAACTGAGTGCACAGGAGTGCATGTTTCAGGGAGGTATTTTTAGTGCAGGGGAGCTGACAGACCCAGAGAGGGAAGGCACCTCTCCAGAAGATAAACTGGGCAAGTGTAGAGCATCTGTCCACCCCATCCCTCTGCCAAAGCACTCCAAGCTGGAAAGAAGCCACTTCTTACAGCAGTGAGCAAGCTGCTCACCCACCTGCCCAGGCTCCCCCTTCCCCAACAGCTCTCCACATTGCTGCAGAGCACCCTGCCAGTTTTTGAGCCACAAGCCACAAACACCTGCTTGGCAGGACCCCAGCCCAGGTAAGCAGGAGGTGCCCCCGCAGTCACAGGCAGCCCCCTTGGTGCCCCCAGCCAGGCCATGCAAGTCTCACACCAGAAACCCAGCTGAGGATCACTGCCGAGCACCCATCCTTCCCAGGAAGACAGTTGTTTTGGGTTTTTTAACACAGCTTCTATTGTTCAGGAGATAGAGGATGTAGTTGAGGCTTATGACATTTTTACTCTGGGATCTAATTACAGAGGAGGAAAAACAAATCTGTGTATTTATTAACCCTTCCAAATCCAAAATAAGACATAAGAAAGGTGCCATCAGAGGCTTGTTTAGCCATTGCCCAGGTTCTGACAGTGGCTGCTACCACATGTCCAGGGATATGGTAAGACATAGGAAGATCCACAGTGGGTACTTGTGGAAGGCACCTGGTCAGCCTCAAGCACTGCTCTGTGCCAGTGGCAGTGGGCCAGGAACCGGATGATACAAAAAAAATCTGCGTAGTTGCAATAAAGGAAAGTTTTGCAATATTTTCCTTAGAGCTGCAATTCCTGGTATCAAGGGGTTACTTAGGTACTTAGATCAAAGGGAAATGGGATTTGAACTGTCATGACTGTGTAAAAAATCCTGAAAACAGAACTCCCTTCACCAATGTCCCCCATAGTCAGGGGGCATGAAAATTTTTTTTCTCTATTTATTTATTTATTTGCTTAATCATTTGATTTCTGAATTTTGAAGGTTTCTTCCTTGATGAATAAACACCTGAGATTAGTACCAGTGTACACTTTTTTTTTTTTTGTTACACCAGTGTACTTTCTTTGTTCAAAGAAAAAAAGTATTTTTTCTTTGAACAAAGATAAGCCTTTTTCTTCCATTTAAGGCACCTTGTGTCTCTTCTTTTCAGAGACGGCAAGCACATGGCTCTCCCATGATCTCCACTAAACTCTCTGCCTACCCCAGCAAGAGTCTGGAAACACTCATATTTAAAAGCAGATCACAATGAATAAAACCCAGCTTTGAGGCCACCTACAGATGTATATAAACTCAACTAGAAGAAATATGGCTGACAGGCTGTGCATTAGATTTCTCTTTCATGGCCACTGGTACACCTTAGCTAGCCAACTCACTACTTAAAAATAAGATTAGGTATTTAATGCAAAATCTGTACAGAGAAGACTTCAATAAACTTGATTTCTCATGCACCTTGAACCATCTTATATGCACTCAGTTCCAATTCCAGTAAGGGCCGTTAACACTTTAAATCTTTTAATGCAAATGAATGTTTAGAAAGAACCAGTTGGTTACAGAAAAGTTTCCTTTGTGTCTGTCTTGCAAATCCCACTGACATGTAGTGTTTGATCGCCTCTGACCACCTGGGTTAGGGTACTTTGTACTGTGAAAATACAAAAGGAGTTTCTGTTCTGAGGAGTACATTTTTAAGATCACAGACATGAAACAATGAGGCATAGAGCCAGGTCTTGTACAGGGCACTAGTACTGGTAATTATTTTTCTTCTCCTAAAGCCTGAGATTCACCTGAGAGATTTTTTAAAAAGTGAGGGAGTAAATCAGAACAATATGTTTAGAAATGCTTTACAGTAATCTTTGATATCAGCCAGGTCCACTGATACTCAGTTGAGAGGACCTACATAAATTATTTCCCATTTTTCCATTTCTGAATGATACAGTTACTCCCTTGTCCACTCTGAGATACCTGGATATACCAGTTTTTAGGTACCTGAATATAATCACACATTTTTCTCAGGGTGGGATTTTCTTTACTTTAAAATGCATGTAGTTGAACAAAGACTGGTTGAAATAGCTTAGTTCTTTCTGTAGATTTTTAGGTGAGTGCCTTTCTCTGCAAATGGGCTATTCAAAACCAAATAATCTTGTAATAATAATCAGTGATATAGCTAGGGAGTGGAACAAAGAATTTTTACAATCTTAAAATCATTACATTCAGGATTCATTAATGCCTGGGGTTTATATTGGCATGTATTTAAATCTTAACTGAGACCTCTTCCAAAATGTGGTCAAAGTAAATGAGATTACCCCCTCTACCAAAAAGATGTGACATAAAATTGAATGTTACTTAGCTTAATTAATCTGAATAGCAAGCTTTTCCCTTCCTAATTACATTGTCCAACTCTGGTTTTTCAAGCTGCTGTTTAGATAAACCAGTTTGTATGTATATGTGTGCAGTGTCAAGAACTATAAAAAAATTTAAAATTTTTCTTTCATTAAATTCCAGAAATTAGCTTTTGATGTTTTATTCTAGGAAGTCTTGTAAAACAACAACTTTGCAGTGAAGCAAAGGAAAGAAATTGTCTCCAAATGAATGCAGTTTTAATGAGAAATTATTTTTGAGCATAAATATTTTAAAAAATCTACAAGTGGTTTTAAGTGTAGATGTGATACACAGGCGAATGAAAGAACACCAATTTTTCATTATCTGACACAACTGTAATTTATGCAACAGCATCCTCAGTTAATCACGTAGGAAGAGATCAGAAAGGAGGAGGTTAAACTTTTAATTGGTTGTTTACTGTTTCAGTTCCAGGCAGCATTTATATATCTGCATAACACCAATGGCTTAGGAATAATAGTGGGTGTACTGACTGTAAATAAACTGCAAACTACAAGCCTATGAACAAGTCATGATTCTGATGTAATAAATCACAAGTGAGACGCTCTTGTGGTTTGTGACATCACAGGCACTCAAAGTGCTATTTATAGGCTCTATCATGCACTGTCCAAGATTATTGCCAGTTCAAAAATTAAAATGTTTAGGATTCTTTTCTTATAGCCTTTCTTAGATAGGGTGACCTATTTGCAGCAAATTTGAAGCAATACAAAGGCAGGACTGCTTGGGGCCACAGGTCAGGTGAGGCCAGGCTCTTACATTCGAGGGAACCTAGTGGGGTTGAGTACACGGAGTCGTGCTGCTAAGCTGACTGTTGCTCTTTCATAATCAGTTTTTCTTCCAGCTTCACTTAAGTGACCTAAAACACCAATACAGAAATATTTGAAAAGTGCAGAGAGAAAAACACAGAAGGTCGATGAGGATAAGATGATGAGAAAGCAACAGAAAATGATCTGAAGAGACAGAAGGCTGGAAGAGCAGCCCTACTATGATCTACTACTATGTAATCAGGTCGTGCAGTTTTCAGACATCACTACCCACTGCTTGTGGTGGCTCTTCAGGGGGAAGATGGTAACAATCAAACTCTTTAATAGGGTACAGATTTAAATGGTTTTGCCTGCATCTGCTTTGGTCGTAGCACTTTACACTGCTTCAACACAACTCCCACAGCAGTGAAGCATTGTTGCAATTCAGGGAAAGCCTACATCCATGTTCCTGTGTGTTAGATACCACTGTATGATGGCAAAGCATTGTCTGCTTCTACTGGCAGCCTTATTCATATCAGGATCAAAATATTTCCAGGATCAGTCCCTCCACAGAGGTTAGGGCAGTGGTGGTGCATCAGCAGAGAAGGGCAGGCAGCTGCTGCCACAAAAAGTTCTGCTGAGTAGCCATAGAAGATTGTTTTGTGTGTGCAAGGCTTCAGAGAGCAAGAAATCACAAACATTTCTAGTCTGATCAAAAAGAGACACTGCAAAATCCCCAGGGACAATCACTGATTGATAAAACAGACAGCAGGAAAAGAGATTTAAGATAGAAAGGAAGAGAGAGTAATAGTGAGCCTCAGAGGCTTAAAACTATTTAATTCAGTCAGAAAAAGGTAACAGATGTTTAGTTAAAAGCAGCATTCCTGTTTAATTACTAAAATTATGCTGAAATATTTTGTTTGCACCAAACTGACTGCAAATTTCCTCTGTGCTCAAGACATTTATATGGTTAAGCAGCACACAAGGTAAACAGTTCTGCTCCTCCCCACAGCTGCTCCTCCGCATCTGCGGTGCCAGCCCCTCTGAGGTTTTAGGTCCTCTGGACAGACTCTCACAATGGCCAACACGTTGTGGCTAAGAAATGGTTAAAAGGTCCCATTTAAAAATGCTTTAGGGAAAGGAGGTGGCCTTCCTGATACTGTGTTGCATGAAGGTTTACCACAGAGTTTGCTAGCAGCACTGCTATAACCAGGGTGATCTACACTTATCAGCAAGGTAATCTTTGCGTACCTCCCTCCCTCTCCCTCTGCAACTGGAGGAAAATGGACATCCCCAGGCACAGATGTCTCCTTTGTTATCCTACTGGACTGGAAGACCAACCTATGCATATTGTGTTTGCCTGTGATTTTTGCAAGAAATTAGCCTGCCAGCTGACACTATTGTTGTTGCTTTTCAGAAGAGGAAGCCCATTTCTCTGATATGAAGGCATCAGTACTATTTCCAGCCAAAATTACGGGCAAAAGGACTAATCTCAGGTGCCAAAGAACTAAAATCCAGAATGCGTAAGTAAATCCTGTATGAAATGTGCATGATACAATTTCCCTGTTCTTCCAGGATCAAGTGACTGATTGTAATTAGTTGAATTGTTGAGGCAAAACCCATCTACTAAAGGAACTTGTAAAGGATTTCCTGAAGGAGGCCTCTGAAATTTCCAAGGCTCCTTTATGTTCACCAAGCAAAACTGTAAAGCAGCCAAATAGTCTTGAACGTGAAGTGTCTCCTCTCCCTGCTTCAGAAGGGTGGAGGTGGTGCTCTCTTGACTTGAGTGACAGCTGCAGCTTTACCCTTCAAATGACCTCTGTATTTCAGTGGAAACAACGCTGGTATAGAGCAGGAAGGAACTAGGAGTGACTTGCCACTGCTGTGATAAAGAATTGCTTCTGTGGGGAAGCTTTATCAAAGAGGTTTGCCCTGCTCTTGGGCATGAACACAGTCCATCCTACTTTCTGGCAAGTGTTGCCAGTCAAGTAAAAGAGTCCCAGTACCCTGCAGTAGTTAATTCAGACTTGGCATTTCCTAAACACATTAATCGCAGTAGAACAGACTCTGCTATCTCAAGGGCTCGAAATGGAAAGCAAATGCCTGGGACCTGCAAGGCTGGCAGGTCAGGAGCCTGGGTAACAGGTTCCAATCAAGCACCGATGGCTGGAGATACTGACCAGAAGAGGCTCCCAGCTGGCAGGGCTTCAGCTTCCTGTGTGACACAAGGCAGTGGAGCTGGGCCAGACACCAGTACACAAAGAACCCTCAGTACAGCAAACAGAGATGCTGGGGACTGTGTGGCCTAGCAAGGACTGAGCTTTTCTCTGGGTTTTTAGACACAGCCTCCTACTGCTGTCTTGGCTGCAAGGTCTTTGCTTGTTGGGGCCATGAGCAGAGGACTATGGGGTATAAGGCTATTTAGAGATTTTCTCTGGGGCCAAGGTGGGTACATGGAGAAGTGAAACTGTGCTGCTGGCTTGCTGATATTACTAACCTCATCCTCCACACTACTCCTCCAGAGATTTAGAACCCTGAATAGCAAGTGTCAACCCTCTAGAGACATCTGTCCCTCTCATCACTGGCTAAGGTTTGTGTTTCAGCACTGGAACTGAGTGCAGTGCTATAGAACGAGTGGAGCCACCCCTCTGGTCCAGTCTTTTGTGCATTTCCTCTCTGTTATACATTACACATTACAGAGTTCCAGGCCTGAACTTGAGACTGGGACACCTTCAACTTGAAGTAGCTTTCTCATTCTTCTGAGGTCTAAAATGCCATGCCTAGAAATTTCTGAGACAGGAAGAGTTAGCTTTTCAAATAAGCAACCTGATATTCAAAGCAGTTGTCTCTGTCAGATTCCAAATCTTTAGAACAGGGTTATGCAAGGACACAAGTGAAGAGAAAACTCTTGGATTAATGAAAGAAATGAGTAACAATAGATTTAGTTAATCAATAACCACACAGACACCCTTTGGAGCCACTGCAAGCCAGCTGGAAAGTTTCTCTCTTGCGTAACGAAGTCAAACTCTAAATGCCTTATTGCTCAATGGAGATTTTTTTTTTAAGCCTTAGGTTTGCATTTCATCTGGAATTACTGACCTTTCAAGAACATTGACCCTTTTGTGTGCACTTATGTTTTTTTCCTTCTGGTGAAAGGACAAGAGAAAAAGTTCAATGACATTCAACCGATAAAAAAGGTGTAGATGTCTCAGAAGTATTTCTGTATGACTTCTCCTGAACAAACAATGTGTGCCAGAACACGTTTTGAAATGTGGACTCTGAGTTGATAGCTCCCAAGCATGTACCTGCTCCTTGTGTCTTTGAACATATGCTGGAAAATTCAAAATTTTTTTTTTTACTTTTCTCATGATAAGAGGTTTTCCAAGGACTACACAGGAAGGTAGCTTGAGACAGAAAAATGTCAACCTTAAGAGACAAGATGGCTATAAAAAGGAGAGCAAACAGTACTGAAGAGACCAGGCAAGGTAACACTGAGCAGTACCTATAACCTAGTACAGGAGTGGCTTATCTTAAACCAGAAAAAGGCACTCCTTTTCTGGAATGACTACAACTGCTGGTAGAGCCAGATATGTCAAGGAAAGGCACCACCAAAATGAAACATGAAGAATGGTAATTTTCGTCTAGTGAGCAAATCAGCTCTTTTAAGACTGTCATTCCAATGGCGTGTGGATTTAATATAGCCCCTTCAAACCAAGAAAATCAAATACCATACAGAAGGATAGGCCTCCCTTCTCATTTGATGTAGCCTACTACCCTTAGTGGGACACTCCAGTTCATCCTCACATAAGCAGACAAATCTGTTGTACAGAAATGGATTCACTTGGAGTGCAGTTTCCTTGCTCCTCTTCCTGGAACTCCTCCTCATCATGTACAGGTAAAGAAATGGTGGACACTGATTCCTGATCCTTCACTAGGGCCCTGGTGTTTGGGAACCCAAGCACTAAAATCTGAGCCCCTTTTCCCCAGTTCCCAGTAAGTTCAACAGTAGTAACTCTCACAGGCTTTGGGCTAGCTTTTGTTCAGTGCAATGAAAAAACACATCATGCCCCCTTACCAATACTTTTGAGACCATATGTTTCTTCTGGAAAGAGACATATTTTACAGTTGTCAGCCACCTAAGCAATAAAGCACCTTGCCCTACAGTACCGCCCTTTTGCTGCCCTTAAGATATTTGACTATGCTTTTAAGATCCAAACCTCCCCTCTTGAAACTTCTCCATACACATTCATTCTCCAAGTTTCAATAAGTATTTTGAATCAGACAGGTATTTAAGAAGTACAAAGAAAATCCCATTGGAAACAAGTACATATTCAGAGACATTTTAAAGCTATGATCACTGCTTAGATTCTAATCACTGCATCTAATAAAAATAAATCCAACAGCCAAGCACCAAATTCCACAGTGACATCAGCACCATAAGTTACGCAATGCAATTATGATTTTACACACTGAGAGACTATGGAAGGAGCAGAGAACAGCAAGCAAAGCAAATAACAGAGAAATGCAAGTGTATGGAAAACAGTGGGTTTCCTTCTTATTTTGCAGTTTGTAACAGCCTTGTGTTAGCTGTTTTCTCTATTTTTTTAAATTTCCATTTCCTGTCAACATACAATAAGCACTACTGAGTGATCATATGCATAAGACTCTATATAACCATCTATAGCTCTGCACCAAATTAGGGTTTTTTGGACTAACTGCAAAGAGCTGACCCCCAGTGAGACAAGCTAACCAGCTTTCAGATCCAGGCTATGCAGCTTGCATGGAAACAGGAAGTGTCCATTTCTCTAAGCCAGGAGCTCTGGACTTGATGTTGCTCTGCATTTCCATTAATCCTTTTCAGTGGTCCAAGCCCTGCTACTCTGAAGCAAGAAAGAGATGGAAAACTGTCCTAGAAACTGAATGTAGATGTTGCAGTATTGCAGTAAAATGCTGTTCATCCAAGAAACTTGAGAACAAACAGAGGCCACATGATTCAAATAGGCTTTTGCATTATTCATTTCCGGGCCACACTGAACAAAGCTCTGATAGACAGAGAAGTGGTGACAAACATCTAGACCCTAGGATGGATCTGACCTCTGGAACAGTTTATTGTGTGAGTTTCCCATCAGGTTGTGTGCTTCTCTGCCCTATATAGTGGAACATGGGACAGAGATGCTTGTAGCAGGGCTGAGCCAAGGCTCCTGTTTGTAGCTGGGTTGAGACTCATCAATTCACACTAGCCTGGCTAAACAGTCATGCCATTTGCAATGGCAGCATGACAGAGTCTGCTTTTTTCACCACTGTGGACTTTAGACAGGACTTTTAGATACTCCAAGCTTAATCTTCTTGGAGAATAAGTATTTATTAGGTTGTAACGCAAACATAAGTAATTTCTACAGAACCTGGGCAACTTCTTTCTGTCATAAATGGGTGATCTGTATTTGTTATCTCAATTAACTGATGTTATACCAAGTGAAAAAGATCATGTTGAAAGCTGGAATCTAAAGGGAGAAAGCACCTTAGAGATCCAGATCCAGTTTTACTGTCCCTTGCATACATCAGAGGAACTGCAACAAAGATAAGGGAGTGCACTTCGTTGCTGTGATCAAATCTGCACTGCTTCTCTTTATTCCAACAGGTCCTGATTGAACTGCTCTCCTTCCTGACACTTAGATTGGAGCACACAAATAATCCAGCTGAATCACACTATTTCCAGGACAAATACAGTTTGCTGGACTGGGGCCACAGTTCTTATCATCTTCCAGAGTTCAGCTCACAGTGTTTCAGTTCTTACATATGTGCTTGAGTGCTCAAGGTATGATCATCAGTCATGATCTATCACTGTTTAGGAACCTCTACGTTTGACACAGAAACCACCTTTTTAAACAAAACGAAAAAATATAGGCAAAACCATAAACACTGAGATTATAGAAAATGATCAATCAGTAAATTATTTGAGATGAAAAAAGAAACCTGATGAAACTTTCACAAAGCAAACATACTAGATTTTCATCAATACAGTGCCAAATCACTTGTAGTTTTATTAACTAAGAGAACTTACATTCGAGTAAATCTAATGTTTCAACTCAAACCCAATATAAAAATATTCAGCAATCTTATATGTAGTACTTATACCATAGGTCATTCATAAAATAATTTAAAGTTCATGTATTTTACCAATGTGCTATTCAGCTTTCGCCTCTGATTTTGGACAAGGAATATAGACATCTTAATTTCACAAACCACTCTCCTATTCCAGCTTTGAAATTGTGAACCACTTTAGCTACCTCAGGATATTTCCATCAATAAAATTTTGTCAGAAGTTTTGTTATTTGCACATTTTGAGTGTAGTCACTGAGAGATACAGGTTGGATCCCACTGCCAGCCCTGAAGCCACCTGTTTATATACAGGATAAGCTGGTTTGTCCTGCCACAAAACTAAGGAAAAGAAGTAGGGGTCCTTTCCCCCTCTTCAGCCCACTCAACACAGTACACTCTTCACAGATACTCCTAAATAGAGCTACAGGGTCAAATTACACCTATAAATCTTTAAAGGTTCTTGAGGCATTTGTTTTCGCCAAACTGTCTGTTTCCCTTTCCAGGTTTGGTTGTTTGGAACACAATGGAGATTTCTGTTTATTTATATAATGAGATTACATCCTGCAGCCTTGCTCTGCTAGAACTGCAGACTTAGTACAAATCACAGAAATATGGGGCTGGAAGGACCTTGGAGGCCCCTTCCTTATGAAAAAGTAAACATGCCACCACCATCACAGACTAACAAAGCTTTGTTCTTGAGGGACTTCACAGCCTTCAAGGCTGCTTCACTGTTTCTTTCTTCCTATTTTCAGAATAAATCTCCTTCTCACTTAACCAAAATCTTTGTTTATGCAAACAAAGCTGGGCACTATTTGTGGCACACCCCTCCTGTCACAGAAGCAGAGAACAATTAATCCCTGTCCTTTTTATAGCTCTACTAAAAGACAGTTTCCTATGTTCCTCCTCAAATTTCTTTTTCCTAAATCCAGTAAATGCAATTCCTTCAACAATTTTTATTTACCAGGTTTTCTATGCCTTTGACAGTTTTCACTGCTCATTTCTAAACCCACCTCTGTCTGTGACTGTGACTGAGACATACTTTAGATAGAACAATGTTTTTTCCTCTGAGGTCTGCAGAGAGCTTCTTAAACATGTAAGATATGTCAGATGATGCCACAAACTGTATCAGGTTTTCTCCAGCAAGTAGAATGAATACAAATTCAGTAACTTTCTTGTTAGAAAGGTTTTGGTATTATTGTGAGAGTGTCCCAGAACCCTGGTATGTCCAGCACACCATCATTGAAATCATCCAACTGAAAATGTCACAACTGTGCACATCACATTATTTTTGTTACTCTAATTCTTGATTCTCTCATTCCCTCAGTCTACCTCTTTTCCTCTGTGGTTGTGTCTTGTCTTTGGCACCTTGTGGGCATTTTGTGGGAACACTTGTCCTTTACTGGATTTGTAAACTGTCACTTAATACATTGAGACTTCACCTTGGTAAGATTGTGGGCTTTAAATTTGGGTTTTTTTAAGTAACATAATAATGTATCAGATGACAAAGCTCCTAAGAGCATAGATGTCAAGGAGAAAAAACCTTTGAGAGTAACAGGAAGAATTCAGACTGCAAAAGAGCAGAGCAGAGCACTTGGTATAGCACATCCTTTGCCCTCTAGTGAGAAGCCCAGTGAAGAGAAGCAGCTCAGGGAATTGCCTGCATGCTGGCACAAAGAGCTCCATGAAATCACTTGTTAAGCCGGAAGGGGAAGAGGTGAGGTTATGTACAGGATGCGGATGCAGACTCCTTAGCAGAAATGGCTTTGGTCTTGAGCTGTCATTGAACCTCTTTGTTCTCCTCTGATTTATTGAACAATGTGATTCTGTTTCTCTCCATGAATGTGACTCCTTATGGGTTATTGCAGTTTTGTTTATTTATATAAAACTAATGCACTGGCCCTTTTTCCCCCCTATCTTCATAGCAGATGAGCTTGTCTGATCTTTCATAGTTGTGCTTCCCCAGAAGAGCAGAGATAGCTAGGTCATGTCTGGATCATTATCATAAAATACAGTCAGGAGGAAAGATAAAGGAAGTCAGGCTGTTGTTAATAGTGCCATGCAATGTAGGACAGATATTTAGGTACTCACTTCTCCCCTCACAGGGGTTCAAGTTGTCATCAGCCTGTTCTCTACCTTGCCAGTACAAAATCACTAGGTGTTACAGAACTTGCAGGCAGGCCTGAGTTTAACAAGTTTTGTGCTTACAGACAGCATCCCAGTGAGATTCAGGGAGTTGACTGAGCTGTTTAACAACAGAGATGGCAAGTCATTCCACAGTTAGTAGCCTGGCACACTTTTTCACAACAAGCCAGCTTTATAGGCCTCCTGTTCATCACTGTCACAGAGGCTGGGAGAGAGTGTCAAAAATGCATAATGGAAATGTGGTGGTCTAGGGAAATTTTCAGGCCACTTAGTCCAATGTGTTTACCCACTTAAATATTTTGCTTCCTCTCAGCCCTTCTTCTTACTGTTTCCTGTGATCCTGTGATTTTCCCCGTTCTGCCTGCAGACACACAGCTCTAGCTGTTGCTTGATCTCATTTCTGTGACATTTCAGGCACTCTTCCTGCTGACTTGCTCCATCTGGTTATTACCCTTTGAGTGAGAAGTAGCTCTTGCCTGCATCTCTGCTGAGTCTCTTAGTCTGTGTGCAGAGTGTCTCAGCTCCTACTTTCTGAACAAGCAATCTTGAGCAGGTTTATAAATAGGAGCTTTCAAGTTAATGAGAGAGGGTGCGGGGGTGAGGAAGAGAGAAACTGCATGGAAGTCACTTCCGTGGCAGCTCCTAATGCTCCTCAGAATGACAGCTTTGCAGGCACAGTCAGAGAGGGACATTTGGAGAAGGGATGGTTAAGCACTGAAAGGGGAAAAGGGGTGTAAGTCTTGCCCTGCCACAGGTTTTATTCTAACTTAGGAAAAGTCATACCTCCTCTCAGTTCTTCATAGGCTGAATCCTCTTCCTGCTTCCCTCTCAGCAAATCTACTGTAATGGCTGTGGGGCAAGAATGGTCTATTCCTATGCACTTACTTGCAGATCAGTTGAACAAGACGTGTCCCTTGCTGGGATCTCAGTACTGTCAGGATAACACAGGCTTCTGTTTAAATACAGTGCCCTGGCTCATTCACATAGCATCCTCTGGCTGGGGCACAGCATGCACCTTGCACTTGATGACTTTTCTCCCCCCATTCTTTTTCATTATTCCCTCTTAGGGCTGGTAAATAAAACAACACAAGTCTGCTGGGACTAAAATCCTTGTACTGACTTCCAGCCCACTTTCCATAGGGATAAATTATTTTCCTTATCTGTACTATGAAGACAAAACAGAGCCAGGGTGACCTAATTCATACAGCTGGCATGTGGGTCAGCTGCTTCATGTTCAGACAATGCTCTGCATGGGCTACATGGTTTGTAAATGCCAAGTGTCACTTTATTTGGACTCCAAACTAAAAAGCAGGGACCTGCACCAGAAGGACAGCAGAGCAGTGGCTGTGAGGCAGCTCTCTAATGCCATGTGAGTGTGTGTAACAAAAAAGAGGTGGGGCTGGACACACTAGAGGCAGTATCAAACCTGAACACCACATCCCAATCCTGAGAAGCTTTGCGGGAGTTACAAGGTTATTAAACAAGTACTCTCCACTTGCAAGTCCTTGGACTCAATGTGACATCTGCAGTGCTTAACAGATATATGGAGGTGACACAAGGTCAGATGTAGACTAAAACCTGCATTCAAGTACAGTTGGTCATGAATGATTGTCTGTAACTGTGCCTGATTGCCTCCAAACATGAAGGCTCTGCTGTAAATCACAGGAAGTACTGTCTTTGTCTGAAGTGGAAATAATTCTGATTAATTCTGGTGCAGGAAAGCCAGAATGCAGATCCCTGTATACAAAAGAAGTCATGCTCCTCCATGCTTTATTTATGTACCTTACATAGACTAAATCTCAAGCACACTGTACTCTTCAGCCACCAAATTAAGACTGATTCCTTGGAAAGATTATAGAAGGAAGTCCTCTCCCCCTCATATTTTCTTCTTCAGAAACTCCTTTCTGAAAGAAACTCCTTCCTGAAGAGGCTCAGAAATTTTCCTTTCTAGTCATGGAAATGTTTTAAGATCCTCATATACTGTTTCTCCTTCTGAGAGAAATCCTTGTTTAGTCCACAGTTAAAACTGATCACTAAAAACAAACTCTCTGCTTTCCAAACACCCAGCTGCAAGAACTGGCTGTTCAGGAAAGCAGCAAGAACCACTTAAAACATTCTGGCAATGTGAGATATGAAGCATTAGTGGCAGGTTTTCAGGAACCTGTTCAGCATTTTAAAGCATATCCAATCAGCAAGAGAGCAGCCCTCATTTTCTTATCCTATCTTAGAAAGTCAATATCCAATTTGTTCCTATGTTTCTATCCATCAGTGCTCAAAGCATGTTTAGTAGGAAGATGAGACTTTCTCCTTTTTCTGGATATTCACTTCTCCACATAACGCTTGCAAAAATTTTCATGACTCTTACAGAGAGCTTGATCAGCCCAGTAGCTTACTGAGGAGGTGTAAAGTGTGGTAATGATGTTCTACTAGCAGGTTACATTCAGGCAGCAGTTTGGAAGGAGAATGAAAAACTTAGTCCTTGTATTTTATTAGGTGAATGTGATGCTCCTCTGAAGGTGGTTGGCAAAGTTAAAAGGCTGATGGCATCTTCCACAAGTAGGCTGAACTGCAGCCAGCTCACACGGTTTAACTGGAGACATACTGAACTTCTCAATGAAGCACTACACTCCTACTGCCTCCTGTAATACAGGAGAAACAGGTTTTCTACACACCAAAAGGAAATTTGTTCTGGTGGTACTGGGACACAGGAAAAAAAAAAATCTCCAGTGCTGTTCCTACTGTCATCACTCTAGGAAAGCCACTTCTGTTAACATCCTAGGAAAATGTCTCTCTGTGTAACACAGAGAGGAAAAGAAAGGTCTTTTTCAGAACTTCTCCCATCCAAAACATATGTTTCATTACTTGCCCTTTTAAGAAGCCAGTTTTCTATCCAAAATTGCTTCTATGGCTCTGAAATATTGGGCTAAGTGCTTGTTTTACCTCTCCACAAGCATCAACCACACTTTCTGCTTTGAAGAGCATGACGCACAGCTGTAGGTCCTGCTTGCTACCCTGTTTCCTGACTGCCAGATCACTGCTTTATCCACAGGAACACATTGTCTAACAACAAACAAATGGAACTGGACTAACTTCACACCTAATTCTGTACGACTTGCAGCCAGGAAAAAATATCTTGATTTCACCAGGGGATCTGTTTACTGATCTAGTGCTGTGGTTTTCAACCCACACTATGTGAGATTCCAGGGGTCTATGAATTATTTTTAAGGAGTCCATGGATAAAGACCAAGAAAAGAAAACCTACTCTCTCCACAGGAAGCCACATCTTTCTAGAATTTTTAGTGGCTGACAAATTGGAAGAAGTCAAAAATCATTTGTCTGGCGTAACAAGATAGGATATGTTCCCTCAGGCATAAAATTTTGGGGAACTGCTGAGGAACTCTGCCAAGTTGTAACAGTTGCAGTGCCTAGTTAGCACCTGTCTGTGAGAGCAGCATCTGTGACACTTCTAGGGGTACTCTGAGCATGTAGCAGCTATTTCTTAGTCCATGCCTGGATAAGAGACATCCCATATAAATGGCAAGCTTTCCTTGGGGTCATTTTAAGCCAATGTCAGAATCAGAAAATCATAGAACTATAAAATACCAGGTTGGAAGGGACCATAAGGATCATTTGGTCTAAGCTTTCTTGCCGAAAACACAGTCTGGACAAGACAGACAACCACAAATGGACAAGTCTTAAAAGTATCCAATATTGGGAAATCCACCAACTCCCTCAAGACATTATCCCAATGGCTGATTGGCTTCATTGTGAAAAATTTTCCTCTTGTGTCTAATTGGAAGTTCCCCAGAAGTAACATGGACCCATTACCCCCTGTCTTTTCCATGTGATTTAGGGAAAAAAGGGACTCTCCACCTTCTTTTCAGCCATCCTTTAAACATGGTGAATAATAAACATGGTGATAAGGTCTACCCTAAGCCTTCTTTTCTCAAGACTGAGAGAAGCCACTTCTCTCAGCCTTTTCTCATAGGACAGGCTTCCCACACCATTGGTCATCTTTGTGGCCCTTCTCTGGGCCCTTTCCAGCTTGTCTG
This sequence comes from Agelaius tricolor, assembly GCF_023055355.1. Taxonomy (NCBI): domain Eukaryota; kingdom Metazoa; phylum Chordata; class Aves; order Passeriformes; family Icteridae; genus Agelaius; species Agelaius tricolor. Next base: position 27,736,244 of record NW_027269269.1, read on the forward strand.
CATCTTTTGTGTATAGAAGGGACCAAAACTGAACAACACAGTACTCCAGGGGTGACCTGACAAGCACTGAATCCAGTGGGACAGTAACTTCTTTATGTCTGCTGGTGATGCCCTTTTTGGTGCAGCCCAGCATCCTGGTGGGTTGCTGTGAGTGAACAATGTGCTGCTGCAGTGCATTGAGCCAGGACCTCCAGGTCCTTTCCCACCCAGCTGCTCCCCACCTGGGTAGATCCCAGCCTGAGCTGCACTCCAGGATTATGTTTTCCCATACTTTACATTTGTCTTTGTTGAATTTCATAAGGTTTTTGTTAGCCCACTCTTCCAGCCTATCCAGGTCTTCCTGCAGGGTAGCACTGCTTTCCAAAGTGTCCATTTTCCATTTGCTTTGATATCACTGGCAAACTTCATCAAGGTATGCTTGATCCCATTATCCAGATCACTTACAGAGATTTTAAACAGCCCTGGGCCCAGAACTGATCCCTGAGGGACCCTGCTTGTGACAGGCTGCCAGTTGAAAAGGAGCTATTTATTACCACACCCTGGCTGCTGCCTGGCTGTCAGTTCCCACCCTACTGCCCAGACCCCTTGTCCAGAGCAGACACATCAGTTCCCCTAGGAGGAAGCAGTAACTAAAGGAGAGAATGCTCTAGGAGAATACTGTATATTAAGTCACACGAAAAGTCCCATGTGCAAAAACCTGCTCATTGCAGGCTCCTCTGACCATTCCAGCTCCTCATAAAGCAATCAAGCCTTCTTACGTGTGCATGAGCCATTCACAACCAACACCCAAACATTTGTATTTTGGAAAACACAAGGTAAAGTTGCACTGTCTTTGCAAGAGCGTACACTGACAACAATGACATTCTGTCCAGAAGAATAGGAAAAGAGAATTTTCCATTTTCAAACTGTCTAAAAATCAAAAGGTTGGCAATGAGAAGGAGGGAAAGCTCTCTCAGCCACTTGAGTGCTCTACACAAATGTCAACTGCACATTTGAAAAACTATACTTCATGGAAAACATCAAAGTTCTGTATAAACCCACACACAAAAATAAAATTGTTGCAGGTCCTGTCCTATTGATGGTGGTAGAAGCATTTATGCTGTATGCCAGACAGATGTTTGAGGGGAAAGTTATTTTTCATCCTGAGCTAATTCAACAGCCAGGTGGTCAAACACTGGGTTCAGTTCAAGCAAGAGTGAGGTGCAGAAGCATGAGTATGTGATTAAAGGTGAAGAAAACCAAGCTTTTTAAGCCAAGTTAAGCAGGTGTGGCACAGCTGAGCATGTAGCACACTGTACATTATACTGGGTAGATGGTTCCCAGCAAGAGCTCTGTGTTACAGAAACACTGAGATTCAGGAGTTGTTTTGTACATGACACCAAGGCAAAGTGTCTGTATTTAAAAAGCCTCTTAAGTCTCAAAAGACAGCTCTGGGAAAGGCTGTGGGAAAGGCTGTCATCCAAAGGCTGCACAGGACCATTCCATGGAGCTCTATTAGGCCAAACTCATGCAAGCCTCATCTTCAACAGAGAGCACTAATGGGATCTTATTACCCACCTGGCAGCCTTGGATCAAGAAGTTACCATGTTTATAATGTTCTGGAGTGGAGTTGACAAAGCATCCTAATTTTTCTCTTCCAAGCATTGCTGTTTACATTTTTCACTCTGGCAGTGGTGAACTTTTTCTTTCATTTAGGCCTTGTTTTATCATGACCATTGGAGTTAATTTTCTCACTGCTATCATGGCAACTTGATGGCCCCACTCTGATGGCCCCGCTGTCCTGAACCTCATCTGGGAAGCCCAGGCACCAACTTGTTTTGAGGGACGGATTTTGCAAGGCTGTGTGGCAGTTACACCCTATTCAGAAGTGAATAGGTGTTCAGCTGCTTTTCAGCAGCTGTGTCCTTCACTGCTGAATGTCTGAATGGAAGCTTAAATTGAGATGAGCTCAAGGTATAGAAACATTTAGGTTGGAAAAGACCCTTACGATCATCAAGTCCAACTGAATGCATCTGCCTGTAAACTGCAGCAGCTCAGGGGCCAAAATGTGACACCTCACACAGAGGTAAGAGACCCTTCTCTCTCCTCCCACCCCTTTGTTAGATGTCTTGCCCAAAATCATAGCTGTGTTCTATGAGTCCTTCTGTGGCCTGTGACTTTGGGAATTTGCTTGCTTACTCTCCCTTTCAACCAGCTCCAACTTCCTCCTTTGTCGTAATTTCTCTCTTCCTTGATTCATACCTTGTCATAAACAGTAGGAGGTAAAGTAGTGCCAAAGGGGACACTGTTTGTACAAAGTGCTGTACAAACATGAAGCTGTGGATAACAGAGTTTTTCCTTTAAAGAAATGCTCCCTTGGCTCTGAATGGGAGCTCTTTTCACTATGACGTGGTAGCACAATGAATTCCCTGCACTGAGACATTGCTCACTGCCTTGAGACAAGGCACAAAGGGAGGGCAAATAAATGAACAATACGGTGGAAGAGACAAAGAGCAAAATGAAAGCAAGCAAGCAACAAAGCAGGGGGGGGGGGGGGAAAGGAGAGGCAGGCTGCAGTGTTGAAAGCTGTGACACACAAAACAAACACCATGTAAAATGATGCAGAACTTCTGCAGAACTGGGCTGGCATTTCTATGGAAATGGAGAGTCCAGTCTTAAGAGGATGTTGACTCCAAGAGCAAGGACAGAGCTGGCAATAAAAGGACAAGTTTCACATTGGCCTATCGTTTCCCATTCCATGGGATCCTACCAGGGTGTTAGAAGGACTTTTCCTGCTCCTGAAACACAGCCATATATGGGGTAACAGGTTAGTAATGCACAGCAGCAGCACACAAGAAAAAAAAGATACTTTCGCTGTTGTGTGGGTCCTCTTTTCATTTGTTCCCCCAATTCAAAAAATTCCTCACACCCACCAGTAGCTGTACAAGATCGACTGACTCCCTTTAGAGAGCCATGGGCTGTCTTCTACCCCATAGTCATATGGGCTTGCATGGAAAAGAGAAGAAATGGAAAAGATAAAACATGTACTGCAAAGAGCTAGGTGCATGGGCTGTTGTATTGAAGGCTGGCAGGAAAACACATAGAATCACACCAGCAAGCTCAAAGCTGTGTTTACAATGTCATCCATTTCTGCAATTTTAAACCAGGTACTTCTTCTTGAATGGCAGTTTCCTCCTACATCCTCCTTTCTGATCCCCTCAGACCAGCCTCCGTTTTTAATTCAGTGTCACTTCTCTTCCCTCTTTCCTCCTTATTTTTCCCTTACTCCGTCTAGTCATCAAAGCAGCTCCTTGCTCACTGAGCTCCCATATCAAATTGCCCAAAAACCAGCACCAATGTCACTGCAGAGGAATTGTTATCTGCTGGATGCTGAATGGTCCTGTGCAGCCTTTGGATGACAGCCTTTCCCACAGCCTTTCCCAGAGCTGTCTTTTGAGACTTAAGAGGCTTTTTAAATACAGACACTTTGCCTTGGTGTCATGTACAAAACATTGACTAGAACAACTCCTGAATCTCAGTGTTTCTGTAACACAGAGCTCTTGCTGGGAACCATCTACCCAGTATAATGTACAGTGTGCTACATGCTCAGCTGTGCCACACCTGCTTAACTTGGCTTAAAAAGCTTGGTTTTCTTCACCTTTAATCACATACTCATGCTCCTGCACCTCACTCTTGCTTGAACTGAACCCAGTGTTTGACCACCTGGCTGTTGAATTAGCTCAGGATGAAAAATAACTTTCCCCTCAAACATCTGTCTAGCATACAGCATAAATGCTTCTACCACCATCAATAGGACAACTGAGCTGGGAGAGAATGACAAAAAACAACTATGGTGAAATGGGAGAATTATAAGATTTCAGCTGGTTACTGCATATCACAGTCTTACTGCACTCAGCAGTTGCAGCCTTTTTGACAAAAATTGCTCAGCCAACTGCATCCTTAACAGGGCCAAAAGCTCAGCCCATAACTTTGACTCTTCTCTCCACCTTCCTGCAATTAGACAACAGAAATGTATCTGCCAAATAACAACCCCTCCTCCCTCCTTCTTCTCAAAATATGCAATTCTTTCATGACTAGCCATGACCTGCAATGATTCTTGTTTATTGCTGTCTGCCTGGAAAATCTCATAGGGTAACAACAGAGATGCCTGTTCTTCATGGACATTTCTTTGCAAGGTAACTGCGAGGATTTCAAAGCCCTTTGCAAACATCCTTTGGTGATGACTCACAGCACCTTCTCTCATTTATGTTTAATGCTAAAATGGAGGCCACAGTGCATCAGTATAAAGATTGTGATGGCAGCAAAATCTTCAGCAACTGCTACTTCTACCTCATCCCCACTTCTCCTTTTTGCCACAGCCACCTCCCAGCTAGCTTAGCCTCAAAATAGTGTGTTATTTTATAAACCTGGTGGTGTAGCTTCCAACTGAAAAACAAACAAACCCAACACAGGGTTTTTTGTTGTTCTTGTATTGCTTTATAATCTCAACAGTTACCAGAGGGACAATTCTGCTTGGAAAATATTGGCTAACGATGAGCACAGTGGTAACATGCAGTGTCAGAGGAGTAGGAATGAGCTGTGGAGGAAAGAGAAAGCAAAGGAGAGAGTGATGATGATGGGATGTGAAGTAGCAATACCTAAAGCTTGAATTACCGAAGAAGACTCTGTGTCATCAAGCCACATTCCCAGGCACAGAGAAACTGAAAACTTGTCCACAGGAAAAATGTGAGTTATTGGGAGAGAGTAAAATTTTAAGATATTTTAAGATATGGTGACACCTGCTTATCTCCTCCCTCAACTCCAGGCATGGTTCTGCCCTGCTTGTGTGAAATCACAATGAGAAAGTAACAAGTAAAAATCCAGCTGGTGGTTGTCCCACCCAAGTATATTATCAATAGCTGGCAGCTCATAAAAATTTCTATTCTGGTTCCTAAAGAGAAGAGAAACCATGACATTCAAATGCTTGAGCCAGGCCTTGTTTTTAAAGGTAGCATGCACACACACACACACACAAAGAGGTGACCCACCTCTACCTTCTTCCCTTCCTTTTTTTTCCTCTTTGCCTCTGCTACCACAAGAAAATTGTACTAGCTAGGTTTAAAATGGATCTCACAAAGAAATGTTTAAGTAATTTCCATAGATTAGTTTTAAAACTGTGCAAAGGGCTGGGTAATCACCTCTTAATTTTCAGAGGGCTCTTTCAGTTGAAGAAATCTCAGATCTGTCGCTAAACTGGTACAGTGGAACTGGTGAAAATGTCTGCATAGATGCTCAGCTTTCTATGATTAGAGCCTATGTGTATAAAGATTGAGGGAATCATTTTCAGTCCCCAAGATATTCCACATTCGCTCCCTGCATGCAAGCACAGGGCACCGTCCATGTGGGAGCTGTTTGGACAGTAGGGTGCATGGGAGCAGCAGGGACACTTCCCCAATCCCATCCACAACTTGCTGTGGGAAATTTCTCCCTGTTGAGCTTCCAGAGGAACAGAAACACCCTCCAGCCTTCTATGGGATTCAAATAAGCCTTCCACACATACTATGTGTATCAGAAAATGGAAAGAGAGTAGAATATTTTAAAGCTTTTCAACTCATATTCAACAGCAGGGCCTAACAATTTACCGAGCAATTCTGTGCAAGCCTGTGATACAGTTAAACCATCTTCCGGGTTTTACTCTGCAAGCTAGCTTGGCTTCCCCACTTTATTGCTGTGCTCGCTGAGCTTAATATTCATTCCAACCTTTGGATTACAGAAGGCACTACAATCTCCAAGTCAATGCCCTTAACAGGCCAGCACTGTTCCCAGGACAAGTATTCCTGAACATCAACCACCTTCCCAACATATGATACTCTTTCTGCTTCCACCTGCCAATTCCTTTCCATTCATCACCTCCCTCTGGCTGATGCCCACATTCCCTCACTCCTGTAGATGCACTGCCTTGGCTCCAACTGTGTACAGCTGGCAGATCCACAGGGTCCAGACAAAACTGTGGCTGTACTCCATCACTTTCTCTCAATTAGAGTTGGTGTTGGTCTCCTGCTAGGGACAAAAGAGAAGCTGGTCACTTTTCATGTGCTTTTCTGTCACTGTTGAAACACAGCTACAACTTCCATGACAAGAGTATCTGAGGCACAAGCCTTCTGGCCACACTTCCATCTTTTCCTACTTTGCCACCCCCTTCAACTCCTCTAGCATGAAGCTTCTGTAGCAGGTGTTTTGTTGTGCTAGAAGAAAGTGGATTTGGCTGCAACACAGAGAAAAATGATCCCCTTGCTCTCCTGGATGGATATAGGCACATGGGTAGTTTCCCAGTCAGCATAGCTGCAGCATACTGCAGACAAAAACTAAAGATGCTGTTGCAAACATTGTGTGTTGGCACACAAAGAGAGAGAGAGAATCTCCACTAATGAAGCTAATATTTACCCTCATTGACAATTTGGGGGGATATTTGTTGTCTTTTCATCTGCTTGATGTGAGACTCCATCATGTTAGGGCTAGGTCTGACACATATGCCCACCCTGCAGAGGAGGGCAGCTGGAGATGGAAACAAAGATGCTCAGTACAATCACACAGACCGCTATCATTTGAATGAAAAGAGTGTCCCTGTTACAAAAGAGTGCCGGTTAGATCTTTCCCTCCCTATGCAAACAAGAATGGGCAGGGATGTAGCTGAGAGAGGGGAAAAAGTAGTGCAATGCAAACATAAAGAGAAATAATTGAGGCTATATTTAAACAGATGCAAGGCTGACTCTAGGAATTAATGAAGCCACAAACTTCCAAGAGGAGGAAGCCAAAGCACATGAGCCAGCTATGACCCAGCTGCCCGTTTTACCTGTTCCAGAGTGCTGAAGTGTCACACTGTCTTCTGCTGCCTCCACCTCTGGCTGACTGGGGACAGAATATGTGGACAGCTGCTATTTCCAACATCAGGGCTAACACCATGATCTTCCTTGCTCCTCTGATCTCTATACAGGGTCACCACCACTGCTCTTCTATCTGTACCCTGTCCCTTCCTTCCATGTTCTGTCATAGGAGCAGATCTCAGGATCACAGATCTAAAGAGGCATGTTGGTGGATGAGAAGCTGGACATGACCCAGCAACACATGCTGGCAGCCCAAAAAGGCCAAACATATCCTGGGCTGCATCCAAAGCAGTGTAGCCAGCAGGGCAAGGGAGGGGATTCTTCCCCCCTGCTCTGCTTTGGTGAGACCCCACCTGGAGTCCTCCATCCAGATCTGGGGCCCCAAGAGAACAAGTACATGGAACTGCTGGAGCAAGTCCAGAGCAGGCTATAAGGATGATCAGAGAGCTGGAGCACCTCTCTTATAAAGACAGACTGAGAGAGTTGAGATTATTCAGCCTGGAGAAGAGAAGGTCCCGGGGAGACCTTAGAACCCCTGCCAGTACCTGAAGGGAACCTACAACAGAGCTAGAGACGAACATTTTACAAAGGCATGTAGTGATAGGAAAAGAGGTACTGGCATCAAGCTGACAGAGGGCAGGTTTAGGTTAGGTATTAGAAAGAATTTTTTTACCGTGAGGGTGGTAAAAAACTGAGAGAGGTTGCTCAGAGAAGCTGTGGCTGCCCCACCCCTGCAAGTGTCCAAGGGCAGGTTGGATAGAGCTTAGACCTGTTCTCGTGGAAGATGTCCCTGCCCATGGCAAGGGGGTTGGAACTTGATGATCTTTAAGGTCCCTTAAAACCACAACATTCTATAATTTTATCTCAGTATCTGTTCCTCTTACTTAGGGCAGCTAAATTCACTTCTGCCAAGTTGCTGAAAAACCTGACACTGTTCTAAAGAGGTACTGCATTTATTTAAAAGTGTGCTTCATTTGCAGTGTGAGGACTTTAGATCTTACCAAGGACAAGCTCCCATTTCAAAAGCAGGTTATCTGCTGTAGCTCCTAATGGGACGACAGCTGCCAGCAGCCCCTGGTTAGAGACATGGTGAGCAGCCTCATAGCAAGGAAGGCTGCTTGTTCTTTCCTGGCAGAGACACAAAAGCAGCCTTACTTCCAAGAGCTTTGTAACAAACCAGCTCAGTGTTTGTCCCAGGTTGGCCCCAACACCTGGCACCTGGTGCAGCACGTGGCTGAATTGCATTCTGGTGAAAGTCACCCTCAAGTTCACATGAAAACTGGCTTCTAACACAGCTGGGTTATTAATTTGTTGAAAGACAGAGAGAATTGCTAGGGATGCAAGTAATAAAAGAAGCAGTACGTTTTAAAACTTAACAAGAAGTACTGATAGGAGAGTTCAATAATTTCCAGAAGGAACCCATCACAAAAGAAGCTCTGTTTATGGCAGCTCCTCAATGCCAAAACATTTAGTCTCATTATTGTAGAAGCTTAAGCAATCATGTCTTAGACTGCTTTGTTTCAGAGCAGAATTGATCACTAAAGATTATAAACTGAGCAGTAGCAAAAGTTCTACAAAGGAAGACACAAAAGCCCACTGTTGAAGAATTATAGACAAAATATCCAAATATTGCGAGGAAAATGCTCACAAGTGTAGACTTATGATCATATGACACACAAAAAGAACATCACAAAGGGGACAAAATCATCCACACATGGGTAGGAAATGCCAGGATTAAAACTGCCTATGAAACCTTTGTGCCCTGCTAGTGGTAAGGCACTGCAATATGATCTCCAGCTGCAGGATCACAAACTGTTTTGTCTGAGGAACCCACACCATACTCTGCACAGGCAAGGGATGAACATGAACACTGACACTGCAACCATTGATACGTGGCCTGCACGCTACTGGGTCATGGCAGAATAGGTCTCATCTGGATCAGATGCAAGCAAACAATCACATTTTCATCCTCTTTTCAGCCAAAGGTCACAGGATTTAGCACTGCTAGGAACGATTAAATTCATATAGAGGACTTACACCAACTGTGGAAGGACAGACCACACTTGACTCATCACGAAGTCAGTGAAGCACAGACAGACTGTGCATGATATACAATCTGCCAGAACAGAGTGTCCCTTCACTTCTTTAAAAAGCATTTGACACAGCAGAGTAAGTATGTACCATTTCAGCACTGAGCATCATGCAGCCATGGTGCGTTCGCCCTGGTCCTAGAGTTGGACTTACCCTCTCATACAGCCATGGATCAAATAAACAAACAGGCTGATCCTTACTGTCCTCATTCCATATGGATCTCTGCACCTGGCATCCTGCCCACAAGCTGAATCCTGCACTGAATGCACAACTGCTATTTCCCCTGGATGTATTTCTCCCCAATATTCTTAGCAGACTATCACACCGCAGGTCTCCATGGCATGATGAAGTTCTAGGTCAACTGGGACTAGCTCTTAGAAATCACAAGCCCTAACTCTCTCTGTCTGGCAAGTCTAAGATATAAAAGGAATTATTGTTTTTCAGAGTTCTTCCTCACTCAATAAAAGTGATCAATACATGCAATTTGTAATCTTCCATAAAATGGAATTCCTGAAGAAAAAACCTACAGTCCATTATAGCTTCACTTATCTATTTAGCTGGCACAAAATGTCTGCCAGCAATACTTGTCTGTCTAAGGTGATGCAGCAGCATCTCACAACTGTATCAACCTGTGCACTCAAAAGCAGGTGAAACCAATTCAAATCATGACTGGATTTTATTCCTGATTTCACTTCTGCTTTGTTTTTCTGCAGCTGAGAGCATTAAACTGAGGAGGAGGTAAGCATTAGCTTTTGCTTCTTTTGATGTGATTTGTTGTGTAGATCTTCCACAGCTCCCTGTGGGACTAGTCCCTGGCACTTAGGTCTCTGTTTGCTCTCTCTGCTCCCTACCTCCCCATTAACCTGGTGATATGTGTCTGCTAATAACAGAGGATATGCCTCCAAAATTCATCCAGGAGGCTCAGAGAGAAGTTCTGCCTGATGTCTGCAGGGAGAGAAGTAAAGGAATTCAAGAGCTATTTTGAGAATTATTAAGTATTCTTGTTAGAAAGGAGATTAGCTTCATGAAAATCACAGCTGGTCTCTCTTTTTCAATTTTCACATTAGATTTAAATTGACTGCAAGTTCAATAGCTCTGAGGGTAGAATACAGCTCACTACACTGAAAAATGGTCCCTTTTTGTTCAGCTTCAAGAGATGAGGGATATCAGCCTGGCCTTGGAAATGAGAAGCAGAAGTTCAACCAGAGAGGTCATAGTTTCAGATACAGACATGGACAAAAAGTACTCTCCTGACATATAAGTATTTATATTTAGCAAATTACTTCAAGCCTCTTTCATTCTTTGAACAGGAATAACTCTTACAAAAATCTTTAGTCACCTTTTCAATCTCCTCCTGAGGACAAGTTAAGAACAAGCCTGTCCTTCTTGTCTTAGTCCAAACTTCAATTAGAAAACTCTTTTGATGCTGACATCACTTTCTTCCATTGGAGAATTATTACAGCATTACTTTCATCCCAAGGGTGAATAATATATATTCATGACCACAAAAATTTGTTCCAGCATTGGGATGCATCTTGTTCTGGACTTCCCTGACCTCCAGACCTAGTTTTGTCTTCCCTTACTTTTTTCATTTCAGCCCCTTACATTGATTCTTTTTCTCCATCTTTTCTCTTGGTGGCAAGAGAAGTAGTCTGGGAGACCACCAACATTGCATGAGCACCTTTGACTGGTCACTTTCTCCAGGCTCTAGTGTAAAAGAAAGTAAAGCCCAGGCACTATGCTGAGCTCAGCACTGCCTTCACAGCTTTATAAAGACAGGCTGACATCACAAAGCAAGTGAAGGTTCTAGTATGGTTCTGGTAGGTTTTTCTTTGACAGTGGTCTTACTCATTCACCTTTTGATGGAAACCCTTTATTTACTAAATCTCTACTGTCTCAAGTAACAGCAGAAAAACCTTTTCTGAGCTTTACATTTTCATGTTTCACAGTAATTGCACAGGTATTTTTCTCTGGATTCTCTGGAGAGCACGCTTTTCATTTTTGTTTCTGCAACTCCAGGTATGGTTTTATGTGTGCCTTTGTTTGTTCCTGCATAACTTCCCATGCTTAGGGATATTGTGGGGACAATTGGGAACCAGCAGAACAGGGTAGTTTAAATTTCTGATCTCTCTCACACATTAGCTCTTTAGGAAAGTTTGAGCCAGGCTACAAATATGCAGTTTATCTCTTCTCTGTCCCTTTTGTAAGCCATTCTGTGATTTCTTGCAAAATTGCTGGATGCAGTCAGATTGCTCCTGCATTTTTTTCCCAGAACTGACTGCGGGAAACCTGCATATGCAATCCAGAGCTCTTGACAATAAAGGGAGGCTATAGAGAACAAATAACATTTGAGATTTAAAGAGTGAATATTTGGGGTTTTTTCCTGAATTCTGATCTAGTGCAAAGGGTCCAATTTCTGCATGTGCTTTTATCCTGGAGATTTTAATTACGTATGTTGACAAGCATGTTAAGAGAGTGCAGGCCTCCTCTGCTAAAGTCCAGTGGCTTACAGAAAATCTGGAAAAGCAGGTTGAATTCTCTGACTTGCTGAAATTTTCAATATATTCTTGGATAGTCTACTTTATCCTCTTGTTCTACAGTTTCTGATGAGTCACATGAGTGCAATTAGAGTCTCTTTCCTCACAAGGCAGTTGGTTAGGGATTTGTAATATAAAGTAGTTAAGTGATGATGGTGCCAAAGGACAGGTGAAAGGGGAAGAGGAGAATGGTCTGAGCCTCATCTTAAAATGACAGAGGTGAGGCAGAGCCCAAAGCCCAAATCATCTGTGCCTGTGACTAATGTCAGACTAATGTGTCTGTGCCGAATAGACTCTAAAAACTGAATTAGGAGCTGCAGGAACACATTCTTTTTTCTTGCTCTTCACATGTATTTCTCATAATCGTAAGAGTTTCTGTGGTATCATATAAAAGTTACATAAAAATCAGGAGCACATCAACATTACCTCCTCAGCACAAATGCAAACAGACCCTTTCTTTTCCCAGTTAGAGCTAGTGGCAATAGCAAAAGGGATGTTTTTGTAACTGCCCCAGGTGAGAGTACTGCTGTAGTGGTTTAATCCTCTCTCTCCTGTGTTTGTAAAGATCTTTACTAGAGAGACAGTGCTACTGTTATTGCTAATGAAATATTCCTAGCAGTGTGCCAAGCACATTAAGCATCTGCCAGACAGAAATATTCACTCAGCAAAGTCCATTCTTACATTTCCAGCTGAATCAATGACATCTCTCCTTGGAGGAGAGATGCCAATGAGCAAATAGACTCTTGGAAGGAGTGAGGAGTTGTGATAGGAAGATGTAACCAATCATCTGGCTGTGGACCTCTTCAGTAGACAAGAAACACAGGGCTGCAACCCTCCTCTGCAGTTTGAATTCCAGAAAACCTTTCAGCACAACTGTATGATGTGAATTTAATGCAATAGAAGAACCAATTTGTGCTGGAAAAAACTAGGCTGTGCAGATAGTGATTAGCAAAGCTAACATTCTCCACCACACAGCCACAGCTGTGCTCACTGTCACCAGCTTTGGGACCCTCTGTGTTCCTTGCCCAGTCTTCACTGCCCTATCTCTTCTCTCTGCCCTGGGTCTCTTCTTGATGCAATACATGGTCATCTGCCTTTGCCTCCTACATGAATGCCTCAGGCAGACTGCTGGCCTGCTGGGTCTTTGAGGTTCAGCCCAGTTTCATGGGAATAGTGAGTTGCTCCCCAAGGAGAGGAACTGGTGTCTTCTTACTACATCACAATAAAAATAAAGTAGTTGTTGCAAACGTCTGAAACTTTGTCAACTGCCCTTCTTCACACTGGAGAGAGTAATGCAGTCACTTCAATGAGCAGATGAGAAGCACTACTTAAGGTTTCAATGATCTACTCCTAGAGAGCAATCCTAAGACAGCATTGAAAGTCTCCAAAATGCCAAAAAGCACTGAAGCATCACTTTAGATTTTCACCTTTTAGTTTCAGAGTTAATACTTAACTTCTGAGGGAATTAATATTTTCCCTGAGCCTCAGTGTCAAAAAACCTCAATGTTTATGTGCGATAGTCCTCTATTAAAAAAAAAAAAAAAAACAGGGTAAAAAAGCTTGAAAACTATGACTGCTTCAACATGTTGAATATTTATCAGAGCTGAAGTGTATGTCTTGACATGTCCTGACTACACACTGCTTTAACTGAGATCCCTCAACCACTATGAACTGGCACAACTGTAAGTTAAACTGCTAAAAACAGTCTAAGCCTTTAGAGCAGTTTAAGATAACTAAACCCCTTAAAAGTCATTAGTACTAAAAGTTAAGCAAAATTAAAAAGGTATCAGAGGTTCTGTATTACAGCCACTTTAGCACTGCAACTTTCTCAAACACAAACATTTCCAGTTTAATGACCCCATTGCAAATTTTTTAAAGGTGCGCACAAGAGTGAGGATCCCCGTTGTTATCTTTTGTGGATGATCAATCCTAATGTAGCCCACCACAAAAGTCAGGTTTGAAGCTGCTGGGGTTATGCATCTTTTAATATTTATCCCAAGAGCAAACTTGACCAGCAAATATGAAATACTGTCTCACTGGTTTTGTTGATATACTTATGAAAAGGTTGTATGTTTACTGTTTTTTGACATCACTTGTGTCTGCATTTGTCAGAACGTTTCACATAAGCATGTTAGGTAGCAAATTGAAGGGGATGTGTGATTGTATGAGGCGGCTTGAGGTTGATATGACCACATAACTGATGAGTGGCAAATCCTCAGTCATTCCCAGTTTGCTCCTAGAACTCAGAGTTCTAAGAGGAAACACTCTGAAATACTTTTAAATAAGTGAAGTTTTTCCAAGGATCTTATGCTGGTATTTATTCAGCAGTAACGCCATCTTGCCTTACTGAACAAATTAACTGAGCTGCACAGGAAAAGTTACCATTGCTGCTCTGAGAGAGGAGGCAGGTGTCAGTTCAGAAGGATGGGAGGAAAAAACAGGAGAATGGGAGCCAGATGTGCTGAGACCCTGTCCTCATTCACCAGGTGCCAGGGAAGGAATCTGGCCCTTTCTGCAACAGCAACAGCTCCAGCAGTACCCTGAGTTTTTGTGCTGGCCAAGCAGGCCCTGTGGCAATCAGTCCCCAGCACTCTGCTGCCCCAGGCAGCGCTATGCTGTCCATGCTTGCAGTGGACCTGTCCCCAGCTGCTCCAGGCTTGTGGCAGAATCACAGACCTGCTCCTACATCTTCTGTCAGAAGAGGAAAAATGTAACTAAAAGAGCCTATGCATCTCAAAAAATGCATTTTTACCTTTTCTTTTTTGACACAATTATTATGATGAGAGGTTTAATATCTTGCCATAATGCTTGCTTTTTGCCACATATATGCTCTTTATTCACTGTGTAGTAATATTTTCATTAACATAGGCCAGAGGGAGAGGGGATGAGAGTAAGAAGCTTGACATAAAGAAAATGATAATACTTGGAAGCTTAATAAGGAAAAGTCATAAGTCCCAGGGGAGACAGTTTAATGAGTGGAGTCCGGAGGTGGATGTGGCTTTCCAGCTGCTCACATTGACATCATGATTTCTGAATTGTTTCTCTGTACTCTCCACACCACTGTCATGCCATAAATGGGAGCTGAATATAGTTGCAATGGCAGATCTGGCTTCTGAAGGGCTGCAATGTTAATGGTGGTGTGTGAAGTACATTTCACAATGGTTTTGAGGTATTAAAAGGAAACTAAACAGTGGCAGCATCAAAATTTCACCTTAGTCCTCACAAGGATTATCTGATATAGCTGGAACATCAACTCCTCGTCAGCCCTTTCCCACCTGAGATTACAGAGAAACTACTCCTGGTGAAAAACTCATGACCACTGACTTTCTCTAATAGAAAAATAGAGTAAATTATGTGCTGAACATGAACAATAAACCCAGTTTTACTTATGGACCTGGAGAGGAAAATCCTCTGCCTGTGGCTGACCTTCTTCTCTCTAGTGCCTGTCCTCTTTGCCTGAGGCCAGGCAGGTGCTGTGTCACTGCTGTGACACTTCAGACTGTGCCGGTTTCCACGTGAAAGGCTGGCACATTTTTTGCAGAATTTAGTTTGCAAACTCTAGTTCCTTCTAACCAGGGAGAGCTGAAGTATTTCAGTCCTGCACTTTTTCAAATTTCCAGAAATACCACAGTAATGACAAAGGTTCTTATAAGAAGCAGGGCAGCTTTGCACTGACCTCCAAAGAAGGCAAAGGAGTGAATGCACCAGAATGCTTCAATTTACAGGAAGTTTCTGATGTGGGAAGTGCACACGTTTTGCATCATCTTGTTCTCAGAAATGGAGAAAAAAACCAGTGAAGCTGGTTTTTTTTAAACTAAGGAAAAGAGGCCTGAGGTACACACCCAGCATGGAAAATTTCAGTCTGAATGATCAAGTCCAGTGAAGTTACAAGCAATTTCAGGGGGAAACAATGGAAAGAAACCAAACCAAAAAAAAAAAAAAAAAAAAAAAAAAAAAGAAAAAAAAGAAAGAAAGAAAGAAAGAACTCTTGAAATGGAAAAGATTGTGCATCCCTAACTGTGGGTGAAGGTAGCTATTGCTGCCTAAGATGAGTACATTTGAGAGGCTGCCTTCTCAAATAAAACTAGGGCATTGTTGGGCATTGCATTCTTGAATAGCTTTAGCAAACACAGAAGGCTGAAGACTAGGAGAAACAAGGTAGATAAAAAGCAAAACAAAACAAAGGCATACAGTAACTTGAGAGAATATTCACATTTTCCATACAAACTGACAGGATGTTACAGTTTCTGGAGCATGGCAGGGCTATATGTTCCTGGTTTTAGCAGAAAGGTTATAAAAATTCAGTGACTGAGTTTCTAGGTCATAATGCAAGCTGTCATGTATTTTTCTTTCTGCCTTTCAAAGTGCGATGACTTCTCTGTTTCATTTAAGTTCTGGAGAACTGCTTTTAACTTTTCAGGCATGCTCCTCCTCTGGGTTAAGTAAGTGCAATAGCACTGAGGAGAGGTCAGGATCTAGCCTATTTAGCATCTTCTTCACTGATAGCTTACAAATAAAATTTGGAGTTTAAAATACTTTGTATGCACAGTCTATCATTCTCCATCCAAGTTGCCATTATTGGATAATTAAACAGGACAGGAGATTAAAATGTACTTGAATTAAAAGGTTTGGACATGAGGAGTCATTTGTCATTAAATGACTTATCTACCATTGATCAAGGCTTGCAATTTTATTATACTTTTCCCTAAGACACAAAAGAGATGGATAATTTGTCACTGCTGAGTATTGACTTAAAATGTTTAACTTTTTTTCAGTAGCTATATAAATATGTGATGGTTCTTTGTATTTATTTTCTGTCTCACTCTCTCCAAAAAGCATGTAATCCTCTTCAAGCCTCTTGTTCTAATAGAAATCTTAACCTGCTGCAATGAATTAAGCAACATTTTACCTTCTCACAAAGTAAAAAAGCATTTATGTGTATCCTTAGACCACATCCACTTCTGGAAGTTGGATGTTAATAAAGGTTTGAACTTGTTAATCTTACTTCAGCAAAACTTCTGTTCATCCTACCTAGCTGCAAGTTCAGGGCAGCTGCAAATGAAGTGAAGGTCTGTGTCAAGTCAGGAGACAAAATTGCTGACTGTGGTGTGGGCTGTGCTTCTGTAAGCTCTGAGGGTTGATTAACCCAGTCCCGGAGACTGTGCATCAAAGCAATGCAAAGTCCTCTGCGGATCATGAAAGGTGGCAGTCAGGGAAGAACTGGTCCCAGGTTGCACCACCACCAAGATTAACCTTCTAGATATCTGACAGGGGTGGAACAAATCCTCTTTGCTCTGTGCCTGCCCAGGGAAGCATTCATTTCTTGTGTAATGTTTTTCTGTACCTGTGTGTTAGTCTGAAAGACCTTCCACATAGAGTAGAGAAACAACACTGGAAAGGTGTTGTGCAAGGATTTTGCTTGCATGGTGTGGGTGTCCCCAGCAATAAGCTGCAGTGACTTCTAATGCATCTAGTGCATCTAATAAGACAGTGATGCCACCTTGAAAAGGCACAGGCTGGGAAAACCATGGAATTCTCAGGGAAATCTGTATATGTGGTGGATACTGATGAAAGTTTGGCTTGTCAGCTCCTAAACCAAAGCAATCTATCTGCATTTCAGTAGACTGCTCATGCTTAGACCTGATGCATTCCTAGATCTGTGTACAAGAAGCTTTTTCAGTCACATTGCATTTTCTTGCCCCAAGGATTGTAAGGTTTAGCAGCCTCTGAGGACTTCTGCAAAGATGCAAAATACCTGGAGGATACAGCTCTCCCATGCCCTGCTTTTCTTTAAGAAACCTGGGGCAGCTAGGATGCTTGCACAAGACATTCGGGGCCACCAGAGCACTGCCTCCATTTGCTCTGGGACTGAATCCTTGGATATCCCTGCTTCACCAGTAGCACACTGTCATCAGCAGGCTGTGAGGCATCACTGCCTGTGCCCAGCCTCACTGCCACCCTCTGCCCAGCCACACAGTACAGCTAAGGCCCTGTGCATTCAACACAGCCCATCTGCATGTCAAGTAATCTAAATTTACCCCTGGATTTTTAACCTTCCTTCCCAAGACTCTTCTTGCTGCACTGCTGACCAGTTTGAAAACACACACATTCTTTGTTCTTTGTGAAAATAAACAAGCTTTTGAACTTTGATATGTTAATCCTGAAAGAAAAAAGAAGATACAGGAGCAAGCCACCTGAAGAAATGTAAGCCACAGCCTGTCAGTGAGTGTTTAGGTGCCTGTATTCCTTCTTGGATTTGGCCATTTGCCTGACAGCACTCACCATCAGACTTAGCTTTTCACCAACTGTTTCCTACAAATCACAGTGAAAGCAAACTCCCACAGACTTCCATAGGGTTCTGCCAGTGTAAGGCCATCTTTTTTCAAAGCAATCCTCCAGCAATGGTAAGAAGAGAGTTGGTAGAAAGCCTAGGCTGGGGATGTTCTTCCTTGAATAATTAAATAATTGGCAATGGCATTCTTGGTGGTGTTATTAAAACCCCATGACTCAGATATGGCTGTGAAAATGTTAAGGACCTGATTTATTTTACTGATAGAAGAGTTGATTTGTGTGCTTGGGATTTTCTCTTTGCAGGGTCAGAACAATTCAAACTCTTTATCTTCACTACTTGCCTCTAGCTAGGTTCACGTTTTGCTCTCCACAGGAGTGGAAAGTTTTAAATTAACACATAATACACTGAATTTGAGAAGGAAATCATGCTGCTTGTTCTTTATTTTCAGAATCTTGTAGCTAAACTACAATGATGTTTTGACCTTTTATTTAGGATAGTTCTATAAACAAATGGGGTGAGCACATGCATGATCTTTGCAAATAGATGCTTTAATATATTTTGTGCCTCAATATGACATTGTGGGGTGCTCACAATCTTGGCAAAAACTCAATTACCTGAGTCAGCACTCATTTGCAAATACAGAGCCTGAGACCTGGTCCTTAAGGGCTCTCTTTGTTTGGTGAGCATGCAATTTATTTTTTTAAACTGACACAAATTTTCCCATATCAAATAATGCATTTTATTTCAGAAGACGTACTAGGTCAATGGTTTGGACTGATGAAAGATTAAAATAGTAACATGTTCTAACTAAAATAATTCAGAGCTGGAAAAGCCTGGTATGGAGGAAAAAACAACCAACCAAACCCCATGCATACCTAGAAAAAGGGCTATTATACAGCTCCAACAACTTAACTCCCTTTTCCCCTGCAATAGGCAAAATTGTGATTCTTCTCTGTCCCACTGGCAGAAGAAAAAGGTGATTCTGGCTGATTTGCAGTATTCAGCAGTTAAACAACATTTGAAACTTTCCCAATTCAAATGCCAGAAAAGTGTGGCGATACCGTTAAGCCTTATGAATGAGGAGCCAGTGAGATTTCAAGGAATATGGGATGAGTGTTTCCTTCTCTTCCTCCTCTAGTTTCATGCCATTTGTCTGTCTTCTTAAGAGCATGCTGCCCTGTCCTTTACTGAACTGCTGCCCTGGTGCTCTCAATCACTTTCTGTGACAAGCTTACACCCACTTGCTGCAGCACCTTGTGTTTAATTTGGCCACTAGTGGTTAACTCAGAAGTGCCATTTCTGGGCCAGCTCCACTTGGAACCACCAACACCGCTTCCAAGCCTTGACAACAACTGGCATTTTGTACACACACAATGCCAGATATTTCAGAATAGCTGGGACTCACAGAAGCCTGGCAGAGGTGTTGAAGTCCCCACTGTTGCCTGCACAGACACCTGTGCAACACCAGACAACATGGGTGAAGAGGCCTTGCAAACACTCACACTCCTTCACCCCTTTCCCAAACCCACCCACCTACCACTGAAGGTCTGTATCCCCAGTTCTCTCCCCCTTCATCTGCTCTGTGTACCTTCAAGGAGATCTCAGTTGCTACTAGTCTCTTTGTGCTGGGCCAGCGACTGTGCACTCTCCCCACCTTCCCCTCCATGAGAACTCCCAGGGCAATCCCCATACCCAAGCAGGACTCAGGATCTTGCCCCTAAGCTCACATTCCATTTCCTCTGCTCCTTTGGAAAGACCAAGGTACGTACATGTGAAACTATGGCAAGGGTATCAGCTGCAAGACTTTCTCCTGTCATTTCATGTGTAAGAGCTTCCAGTCTTCCTGCCACAAAACTGATATTAGTTTGTTGCATGCTGTTAGAGTGTAACTATGATTAAGTCATGCAATTGCTCCATATCAGAGGTGGGTAAGTGAATATTTACCAGATACTGGTACTTTGGAGTTCGCTCAATATTATTAGATAAATCGGCATAATAAAACACTTAGGAACCCTTTGATCGAAAGGCTGCATATGTATTTCAGATCTAAAATGTCCATGGTACCAGAACATTTGCTTATGTGCATGCTTCCAGATTGCCATGCACAGCAATATTCTTCCTGGATTTCCCTTGAGCTCTGCTAAATCAGGCATTTTAGAGTTCAGTGTCAGCTGGCTTTGCCCTACACATTGCCACAACCCATTCATGAAGAAAAAAACCTATTAATTTTTTGCTTAAATTTAATATTAGAATTTGAATAAAGCAGCATTTCTAGCAACACAGTGTACGGTACAAATCTTCAAGGATTTTTAATGTACTTGCTTCAAGGTGATCATACTTGTTCTCAGAGAGGAACTTCCCTGTAAACTATGCCATTACACTTCACCAGGTATTTTACCTTTGAACCGGGTTGGACCTGCTGTTACTGGAAATAAGTAATTGTACTAACTGGATGGTTAGTTCCCAGAATAGTCATTTTATAACTAGGGAGACTACTTCAACTGCAGCCTTTCAAATCTCTGACTATATTATAGCTTTACTTGGCAGCATTCAGGGGATAAAACCCTGCTGAGTGCCACCTTAGTAAGTTCTTATTAGCAATGCTAATATTTGGGCTTCTGGACGAAAGATGATTACAGGTTAAATTATATTGGGATAGCATCATGTGGCTGATTAAAACTGAAACAAACTGCTAATGCTGTAAAGAATGCACCTATTTATAGGCCTGAATCCACTTCTAAAACAAGAAGAGAAAAAATTTCTGAAAAGTTTCCTCATTTTATGTACTACTGTGTACAAGTAAAACACATGATTTCTGTTGGGCATTTTTCCAAAGGAAAAGGAAATCAAAAGAGGCAAAACCAGGTGAAATACATCTTCCTTTAAACCCAGGCATTATTATTAAAGGTTTAGGGCTTTGTTTGGAATTGCAGTGCTAGTCTGGTAAACTGTTATGTAAAATTGCCACTAAATCAACATAATTGCTGCCATGGAATGGGTTCTTAGTACAGTGAAACACAATAGGGCTTGTTGCTCTGCCATCTCTTCTGCCCCTGCTTGGATATATTCTGCACCATGATGGCAATATAATGGACTTCTATCCTTGGGCATCATCTCTGCGGTATTTGCCTTCCAAATTGACCATGTTATCTGAGGCCCACCAAATTCTATGGGAAAAAGCATTGAACAAGTAGGATTTGACTTGCAGAGCTTTTAAGGAGGTTTATGCGGAAGGCTTAATGCAGGTCAATGAAGAGTTTTAGAGAACTGTAGAACTGTCTATTTCTTTTTAAGATTCTTTTCATGTTATATAAACTTCATTGACAGAGTCCAGCATATCTGTGCTCCCAAAACGATATGCCAGGAATCATTCTGATATGATGTTACTTTTGGTGCAAGGTGACAGACAAAGGGGAGACAGTACTGGATAATACAGGAAAAAGAGAAGACATGGAGTGCCAGGGTGTGTTGCAGTTTCTGGTCTGCCATTTCTTTCACAACCCAAATCACATCTTCAACCTCAGCCTGCACTGACACAAGCAGGCTGGTTTTAAACTGGCTAACAAAGCTACAGAAAAAGGCACAAGTAGCCAAGTCTCTTGTCAGCACCAGAGCAATCATTGGGCTGATGGAATTGTGCTACTGTGTACCCTGCTGCCTCATCTAAAAGTAGTCTAGGTCCAGCTTTATGGGCCACCATTTCCTCCTTGTGAATAGCCCCACCTTTGTGTTATGAAGCAATTGTCCTTTTTATGTCTCTGTCTTCCAGTTTCTTATTCATAAACCTTGTCTACTATTACTGCCATGAAGAAAAAATGCTTGAAACAGCTTTCATACCATGGACAAGAGAAAACCTGGCACCCAGCTGACCTGAAATGTGACTGAGTTCAGTCCTTTTGTCCTTTTCTGCCTTTCAAGTGGTCATTTTATGATATGCTATCCCACTGTTTTCCCTACAAAAGAGAAGGCAGAGTGACATTTCCTACCCTTTCACTCTCCAAACTGACAGCAGTTCACCCCTGTGGTGACTCCTTTTTCCCTTAGGCAGACAGGTAATTTACACAGAGTATGTGCTCTGGACAAGTGATGGACAAGTGCCACAGTGGTCAGGGAAAACATCTGAAACCCTACACACCATTCTGAGCTTCAGAGGGCACCCGTCTCTCCTCACAACAAAAATAGGCCAGAAATACTGTAAGAATAGACCTCTCTCATGGGGTTTTGGCATATCAGCTCCTGTTTGAGGCCAGAGATGTCTGAAAAATTGAGAGAGGTCTCAATTGAGAGGAAGGTTAAAAGAAATCTTGGTGCTCATAGGAGAGGAGACATAAAAAGAAGGAGACAAGTGAAAAAAAAAGGATGAAAGGGGAAGGAGAAAAAGGAAAGGACCTTGATGTTTTAAAGAATGATTTGGATTTGGGTTTATTTTAAAATTATTTTGGTCATCTCCAAGAGCTGCCAAGTGTCAGTCATCAGAACAAGCACTTCCCAAGGCCCTAGCTCTCCTCCTCCTCACTATCCTGCATTGCATGCAGTCCCCTACAGAAGGGAAGTGCAAAGGTGTTGCACAAACTATGAAATCAGAATGGCGGGGCTTTGTACTCCCTATGTTTTTATGCTGCAGAAAAGGATTACATACAGCACAGGAAAATGAAACTAATCTCCTATAGCCTCAGCACAGGAGATAGATCCCTGCTGGGGGATCTGATGCTACCATTGGCAAAAAGTGTCAGCACCCAGTGAAACTGGTAGGAGTCTAGGGCATGCAAAATAAAAGAATTGTATGACTGGCTCTGGAATATTCATTTAAAGCCCTTGACAACAGTGGGAATCCCTTCCTGGGCTCAGCTGTTCCAGACCAGACTGGAAATGCCAGCCAAAAAGCAAAGTAAGGAGATGTTACTATTGCCCTTTATTCATTTAGACTTACTGTAATGTAAACAGATACGAAACCTGAGAAAGCAAATTCTCAGAGTGCACCTTGTGCTTTGAGGATGTTTAAAAATTCCCAGTCCTTTATAAATAGAATAGGCAGGAATTAGGGAGGGGAAAAAAATCCCTTGAAGATATTTCCTGGTTCCTGGAAGAAACACGACTTACTCAACTTGGACCAGGTCCAGATGCACACTGCCCCCTTGACAGGAGGCTTTGCTTTTGGTAATGCTTTGTATCCGTGTTTGCCATTTGAACTGGCGGCACCCTGAACAGCAGGAGCAGGCACAAAGAAAAGGTTGTATGGTGCAGATGGCGGAAAGCCAGGCTTGGCTAGGGGGCTGCAGACAGTCTTGAGCACTGCATGTGAGGGCCAAAGGAGGAGGAGGATTGACCAAGATGGCTTGGTGGCTTGGCCCTCAACCAGAGATAATAAGATATCCTCTATTTCTCTGCTGTTTTTCAGATTTTTGATGGAAAAACCCCAGCTTTTACCCAAAATCCATTTGTGGTCAGTCTGCAAAGTCAACTGCTCTTTACAAAAAATTGCTGTTCACTTATCAGCATGGTATTTCTGTGAAGCTCCTTTCTGGATATAATTTCCTCATGTTTGTAGTGCTGTAAATCTGGCTGCACACAAGGGCAGAAATATCCAAGCAGGTGGTTGTCAGAGTTCTTCCTCCAACATAGCACAGGATCTGCTAGGCCAGGTCACACTAGCAACCACCAAGTTTAGTATCTTGTCTGAGGCATCAGGCAATGCCACCTTCTCAAGAGGCAAATTCAGAATTCCATTAATGATTCAGTGCTGGCTAAGAGGGAGAAAAATTCCTTTCTCCCTAAATAAATCAAATACTCAGCATCCCAGACCTATTTCCATCAAATTCCAGTTTTTTGTCTGCTTTGTTCTTCACACACACTTCCCCACTCACATGATGGCACACCTTTCCAAATATTAGGTGAATTCGGTCTAATGGGAGCCCACACTCTTAAAGAGTCTACCAAATCCCTTGTCCTTGTCATGCCACAGGGCACAGCCCATACCAACCTACAGCCAGAAGCCAGGCATGTTCAGCTGCCCTGGGGAGAAATCAGGTGAGGGAATGGATACTCCTATTGTCTTGCTTACAATTCAAACAGGATTTAAGATGTTGCAGGACCTTCCAAATAAGTGAATGCAGTCATTTTATGAAGGTGATGTTGAGCAGGTCAATTGAACTTCTGAATAGCACAAAGCTTTGCAGGGAACAGAAATGCTTTGATGGCTTCAATGATGGTATAAGGGACTAGGTAAACCTATTCACACAGATTTTCCAGACAATCGCAAGCTCTTAAATGTTTACAGAAACCACTGCCAGCTGTCGAAGCCCTATCCTATTGAAATCATGGCCTTCAGCCACTGCATCTCAGGTTCTCATTTATGAAAGAAGTGGCAGAGCCTGTGGTGCTCATTCCTGGCCCTGGTATAGGGCAAATACTAAGGGACTGAGGGACTAAAAAGCAGGTCCTGAAACTTGTCCCACCTTTCCTTGGGCTGGTGTGACATATCTGCCAGCTGGTGCAGCTGGCTCTGACTGCCCTCTAGTGCAGGGATCAAACCTGCTGAATAATTTAAAAGATGGGGTTAGGTATGAATGTGGTTGAATGGTGAGCCAGCTCTTGCTCAAGTGTCAGAGGTCTGTGGTTGGCAAGGAGACTCCCAAGTTGTGTTCCAGGTGGCACATTGACCATAATATGAGGCCACCAATATGCTTTAACACTGCAGAACAACCAGCTGTGTCTGTTTTTGCAAACAGAAATTCTCATGCAAATTGCACGTAATTCAGTAAATTATCACCAAATCAGAAGCATCACATCATCATTTACATTTTAGAAGTGTCAGAAAGAGCTTTTGGGCGTAATGTATCTAAGAGAATGCTTGGCTAGTTCAGTCTCTGTGTCACATGTTGGTGATTGACTACTAAACAAATTCATGAATCTTCTCACCTTACAGGAGGTTTTATAACTTTTCCATAAAAGAAGACAATATAGTTTCAAACTACTGAAATCTATGAAAGCCCAAGAAAAATATCCTTCTGTGCTACAGTGGAATCAATCACTCCATATAATTTTAAATAATCTGTTTTTTTCTCTCATTGCTTCAGGCTTTAGAGACATTGTTAAGATGGAAAGCAGAGCAATCTCATAATTAGATTCAGCAACCACCTGCAATTAGATACAGAAAGATAAAATTACATTACTTGAGAGAAAAGATCTACTTACAGTGGTTCCACATAGACATCCGAACTATTTGTCTTCTTCTGTACACCTGGTGTGTTCTGTCTATAATTTTTATCACGAGACAAATGAATTTGAATGAGCTGGGTCAGGATGACCACATTCTTGGAAACCACTTGATAGCTTCCTGTTGAAAAGAGGTATTATAAGGAGATGAAGTTAATAATGGGAATGATTCAGAAGAATGGCAATGGACTATAAAGCTTTTTATCTTTTAAAAACTTTTGTGCCAGATTAGTTCACTCAAGATCTTCCAGGACATGGTATTTTTTCTGTGAGGTGCCAATATCTGGGCAAAATATGAGAAATTTTACAAATTTGTCCTGTAATCCATAATAGATAGAACTTATTTCAAAAGCATGGTGCTAAGGAAGCACCATTAGACAGTCAGTGGTAGTAAGTGCCTTGGCTCTGTGGCTGCAGTTAGCTCACATGAGATGTATTAATAGATCCTACATTCCTCAAGCTCCCCAATACTCACTGATACACCCACATATTTGCACAGCCTGCTGTCCATACCCAGATTTGGCTATATCCCTGTGAAGCTTCTCACTCTTTCCACATTTATCTATCCTAAACGAGCTAATTACCTGCAAACATTACCATCTCATACTCACCACTCTTCCCAGCTCTTCTAATATATGTAAGTGGCATCTACCATGCTCTTACATTACTAAAAATCAGCCCAAAGTAATGTGGCCAGAAGTAATTTTAATTTCAAGAACTTAATTAGGTGACTGTGCAGTGCAAATGAATATCCTTCTCTGGTTCCTCGTGGAGAGTTATCCACATAAAACCACATCATTATAATGTGTAGGTATCAATTCAAGGACAGACACCATGGCACAGAGTCTTATTATGGTCGGTGCTGGAAGACGTTGTTAGAAATCATTATCACTGCTGCACCTATTCTGTGACTACTTAGAAGATTTTACCTGCAAAGGCACTTTCTAACCAACAATAAACACACCTGAGCAGCTCCTTCTGGTCAACTGAGTAACTACTTCTTTTGAGAGTAGTATTTGTACCAGTCCTGCTGGTGTATTGTTTGTGAGATCTCCACTAACTATAGTCAAATGATCAGGCTTCAGCAGCAGACCCAGGAAGAGAATCCCAGATTCATAAATGTTTCTGGTACTATACAGCCAGATTTTCAAGTTAACAGCAGGAACATCTGCACACAGTGCAAATTCTCAGTAATAAAGATGTGCTGACTGCTTGGTGTGAATTCCCACTGGCTGAATACATAGACACAGGGTGGAGGTGAATGTTTACCACTGGGGCAGCAAACTGATCCTGACTGACAGCAGAAAAATAAGAGGATTTCTTTGAATGGCTGTTTCTTAAAATGAATCTCATGACAAACACACAGGTCTGGTTAAATCTTTGTAGAATTAGACAAAATGATTGTTGAATAGCTGCCATTTTCAACCTTAGCTGGCTTATTTCCTCAGTTGCCTTGGGAAGAGTGTCAGTATGCAAAATTATATGTACAGGCACACTTGCACTTCCTCTCTCTTCCAGAGGTATTCTTAGCAAGCACCTGCTGCAACTGCTCCTGCCATTGAGAAACCAGGCTCATTTCAGACTGGGCTTTTCCTCCTTATAAATGCAGTCATACAACAGCATAAATTCAGCAGCTGTGTAACAATTCATTGTATTTGAAAACAGCTGGAGGAGAAAGAGCATCTAAAAGATCAAACCACCAAACATTTCATCTTCCTTAATGTAACAGGTAAACACACTGTAAATGGAGTTGGTGAAGTTGGAGCAGACCAGCTTGCATGCCTGAGAGCACAGTCTTGAGTGCACCACTGATCACAGCTGAGCAAGTCTCTCTTAAGCCCTCCTTCAATGTTTTATTTCCACCCTTTCCTACAGGCACACTGCCTAAGAAGTATGCATAAATTTCATGCCAAAATGTCTCTATCTAGCTTCAAATCAGAGTCATGGGAAAAACTCACACTGGCCTCAGCAGAGTTTTCACAAGCCTTTCATACATCCTAACCTACTGCTGATAGTTGTTTGTGTCCCTAAATGACTCAGATGTCCCAGATAATAGCACATGAACAGTGTATCATATTAATCATAGTATGGAGCAATAACTTGACTGTTCCTAAACTATCTGGAACTAATAACTAGGAATGCAGAGATAAGCACAGGTACTTTCACAACAGTGTAAGGGAGCTCCATGGACGAATGGCTACTGACCCCTCTCCTTTAGGCCATGTTCAAAATTCCACAGCCTGTGAACCCCAGTCTGATCCCCTTTGCTCTCAGAACCAGATATTGCTCTTCTGAAGTCAGTGCAGAGCTATGGAATAGCTCAAGCAGAGGAATAAGTTAATATTATCTATTTTCTCAGTTACATGTTCTTATGCAGCAGTGAATAAAAGCTTGAAGGGACTTAGGTTTAGTGAAAAGGGAGCAAGATGTCTGAAACTAATTGTAAGGTCAGAGGATGCACACAGGCTGTTACTCCGGGCAGCAAATGGTAGCTTCTTCCTGAGCTACCCTGCAGTAACATCTGCATGTGTCTAGATACAGGCAAGGAAATGGTCTTCTATCATTACTATTTCAGAACAATAGAACTAACAAGACACAACTGCTGTCCAATTGCAATTACTATTTTATAACACTGTATAAGATAAAAGTTCCCCCCACCCCCTCGCCTTCCCTATTATCATGTTTAAGATTGAGGTTTTGTGAATCAGATAACCTTAAATTCAGTTTTCAAAGCAATATTAACCTTGCCCACCAGGGCTAGTCAGACAGCAGAATGTGCCAAACTATAATTGTAGCAAATAATTTCATGAAGTAATTTTGTCTTGCCTTTCACTTTAGGAATACACACACAAAAGCCAACGGGAACACAAAAGCAGAACTCAAAGGAGAATTCTCTAATACAACTGTTTGAAAAGCTTGATTTATATCACTGATTAACTCACAATTTTTCTTTACAAGCCCAGTTCAAGTTCTTTCCATCAAATATCTGCCTTTAGCTATTCAGTATATAATTGCTTCCCCATAACAGCAGGCAGTTCTAGCAGTCTTACAGTTCTAGCAGTCTAGCAGTTCTTACTCCTCTGTGTTTTAATCACTTAACCATCACTGGGATCTTTAATATAGAACACTGTGGTTTTAAAGATGTCTCAGTCACATTGTAGGTACAGTGCAAGCGTGCTGTGAGGTTGAACAGCATAGTCACGAACCCTCCCCACTCTGCTGGGCTAGGAAATGTGCTACCAAAATCCGTGCTACTTATTGCCTTGAAACTGTCCTGGAGTTCCACCTCCACCAATATCTTGTAACTAAAAATGGAGCTCTTGCCTCACCCCAAAGAGGTCACTAATTAAAATCAGTATTTTTAGACAATAGGTATACTCAGATACACTGCAATTGATACTATAAATATTTTGGGGTTTTATTTTCTTATACAATTCGTCTCTAGAAAAAGGACAGAAATTTCACCTTCACTGTAATGACAGCCCAACTTATGAAAATATATACTGGATATAAAATAGAGGAAAGAATAAATCAAATGGCATTCAATGACTTCAGTAGCTAGCTTTTCAACTACATTAGTGGATGATGGCAGAAACAACAAACAACTGCAAAGCAGCAACTGAGCAGCTGAATTTACAGTATCAGCTCCAACTACATTTTAAAGATAATTTTATTTTCTCACTTTTTGCCTTCTATTTTTATTTTCCCTCCAAGCAAAGAAAGCATTTGTTGCAATTTCAGCCAAGGCTAGAGAAACTTCAGGGAAGAGAAGATGAGCAATATCATCAAGTTCCTAATAGCTCAAGTGAGAAACATATCTATGACACCAGTGCTCTGGGTTTTCTCATAGACAGAGACATAATGGGAAATTTCCTGTTCCCTCATGGATCTGCAAAACACCTGCTCACCACCTCTTCACATGTCCTGATGCTGTGTATCGGATGTGCAAGGTACAGAAGGCACATGTGAGTTATCTTCTGACTTGGAAAGGAATCTGAAAGGACTACAGAAGGCTACAAAAAATGCTAAAATGCTGAAAATCAACAGAAGAGGAAAATCACACTACTTCACTATTGCTAAGACTCATAGCTTAACAGGGCAAATGGGAAAATGGTTTTTTTGCTGCACTGTCCAATACATTGCTTGCATTACTGGCTGACACAGCTGTATGATACCCAGATATTTTCTTGATGCTGATGCATTCACTTTCATAAGACTTCTTACAGAAAAAGGCTACAGCTGTTGAAAGTGTTTCATAGATGGATGATGGATCACTTGATAGTTAAGAACTGAATACAGGTCTTTGAAACCTTGACTAATGATTAAATTATTGTACCCTCCTTCCCTTTCCATCCACAGGGTGCAGTTATCAAGTATCCACTCTGACTGAGAGTAGCCCAAGTAATGAAGTAGGATTTTGATCTGCGTACTTCTGCTTTTTTTGTTGCCCTAAACTCATCAAATATCAAAATAAACTTGAGTAAGAAGGGTTCAGTGGGTGGACAATTTTAATGCAAAACATTTGACACTGGAAGTAATTTCCTGCAATGGACCTTGTTTGTAAGCATTGCATTCAGTGGGGTTTTGTGTGCCCTTCAGGAGGGCTGACCTGCTCTCTAAAGACAAAAGATGCAGTAAAGAGAACTAAAGAAGAAAATAATTTGAAATTCACAATAATCAATTAAGATGCCCTTGATAGCCATTCTAAGCAGCCAGAAGTGCATTTTGCTTCACTGTACTTTTGCAGAGAAGATAGGTGCTTTTATAGGGAAGAATGCATAAATATTTCAGATGATAAGCTGCTTACGTTGTAGACTTCAATTTTCCTAGTGCAAACAAGAAAGCTGCTCTCAACCTTTAGCTTTTGTCTGTTATTCAGAAATATGTAAGCCCTGGACAGGAGCACATCCGGTCTCATTACAGGGAAGAAACTGAGGGTTGCTACAGTCAAACACAGCAATTTGCTGTGGGAGAGTTAAACTGAATTCCTTTTCCTGTATATAGGTTACTGAACTACACAGGTCTTTGTTATTCTATATAAAACTAGAACAATGTACAGTTATCTGCACTCAGACTAATACATAACATTGTTTTTAAGTTACATGGGCTAGAAAAGAGATTTGGATAAATTTAGTAGCCTTACTGTAAACTGGTTACAACTTTGCTGGAGTATTGCACGTTTAATGGAGACAAAGTTTAGTGACTATTTAGTGAGTTCATGTAATTGTAGGTCCTGTGAAAGGTGAAGAGACATCATGGTGAAGCCACACTGAAACTATTTGTCCACCAGACAGGGAAACTGGCAGTCAGGCAGCCAAAGCTTCCCTTTCAGAATACCAGCCCCTGTGTCAGCTGAATTATCTATTTGGAGAGCTCTAGCCCATCTACTCACTTGATCTTTTCCCCCTCCTCTGCCAGGTCCTTGGCAGACACTATTTTGGGACATTATTGTTTTGCCAGGGCAGCCATCTCTGTGACCTCTATTTGTAGAAGATATCCTGCCCTGCACTCCTAGAAGAGGGTGCAGGTACTGATGAAGAACTCCCTTGCTTTCACTGCTGCCTAGAAAAATGTTTTCTGAATTTTATTTGGAATTAGGCATATGAAATCATCATAATCTAGGAATATGCTGATACTCATACTCCACTATCAATTTACACTCCACTAGAGTGGAGCTCAAGCCCAAGTCCACATATGTATGTACAGAAAGGTACTGTACACCTCTATATAGTCAGCCCATCTAGCCCCATAAAAGTTGTTTTGGCTCAGAAGATCTGAGAAAATCCAGAATCATTTGTGTTTGCTTGGGAAGCCAGGGGACTCGAGCAAAAATGCTAAGTCTATCTAAGTAACTTTTAATGTGAAATCCACTCCCATGTGAATTACTGAAGTTATGATATATATTGTTGCCAATAAAGAATTCCATAGCCATGTCTGCTGAGGAACTAGAAAAAAAAAGAAAATGATCCCTCCTTCAGGACAGTCTCCTCCAGCTCCTTAGAGCTAGCAGGTGTGGCAGAAGCCAGTAGAAAGGACATAACCAGCTTATTACAGACTCAAATCTAGTCTTAGTCTAGGATATAAATTTCATCCCCTAATGACTATAATGCAGCCTTTTGGAGCTAGTTGGTATGATAAACATATTCTGCTCAAGTAGTTCCAAGCCACTGTTTTCTTCTACAGGTATAACTATTTCAGTTGAAAGTGTGTTTTCTCTTCCCCCACCCTGCCACATACTGAAATGGTTGTATTGGCATCATACACCTTTATACAAATATAATCTTCATTCACAATGGAGATCACAGAGCTTTAACTCCAGGATATTTAAAGCCTCTGCAATTTGTCTGTGTAGACAAACCACATAATTTCCAACACTTGGAGATTCATCAATCAGAGTTCTTGTGATTTGGCCTGTCACAGTTTTGGAGAGCTTCCCAAGACCCGCCGTCATGAAATACTGTCTCAATATCCAGGATCCTCTCCTACAGTCCCACTTCAAAAAAGCAGCCAGAAGTTACACACAGATGCCTCTGGCCTTCAAAGCCTACAGCCCTTTTGCTTCTCTTCCACAAAGCTGACCTGTACTTGCTCCAGCTATTCTCTCCCTCTCTTCTTTCACTGAGGAGTTTGCTCTGCTCAGCCTGATGTTCCTGGGTCATAATCCATGTCTTAATATCCATCTCTGCAAGTTAAATGGCAGAAAGAAAAGACTCCACTCTTAATAACACTTCTTGGCAAAAAAAGATCCAACACTCTGCCCTTCCATGATCCTCTTACAGACTTGTGTCTTCTCTGTCATGAGAAGCCGGCACACATTGCATCAGGCTTCAAAGATGAGACCGCTTGTGGAAGATGCTAAAATATCCTCTCAGCAGAGAGAGAATTACCCTAATTTGCAGTGCTGTTCATTATTTTGGAGAAGACGGTGAGTTCAGTCCCAATAGCTCAAAACCACTCCCACAAGCTCTGATCCTATAATCCTGGCCCTACAAGTAGCACTTTTCCTGCCTCCATGTACTGAGGAATCCTTTCCACAGCCTCAAGGAGGAGCTTGGCTGAGACAAATACTGAAAGCAGGTGGGCAGTCAACGACTTGAGCTCAGAAGCATCACTTTGAGTTGCTCCTTTACTTTTCATCTGGGACTTAATTTATGAACCTTCCCTACTTAACTGTTGTAGTGTGTTTTTATACTTTGTAATACTTTGAAATAGCTTTGTTTTTTATTCCCGTACTTTTCCCAAATGGTTTATCCCAGATTGTACCCCCCTTCCTTTACCTGTGTAATCCCTCTCCCTGGCTGAGATCATCCACAAATCCCCACCCTGGCTCTCTGTCAATCACTCAGCATCCCATCCCCTCCATCTAGAAGCTTCGGTCCAGGTTGTCAAGCGATTAGCCAGAGGCTAGGGGTCAACCCCCCAAGCCTTGCCCCATACACTGTCCTAAATGTCTATCCCCCAGTACCCACCCCTTAGGGTCATTTATTGGTTGGTAAAATGTTATCTACTTTTGGTTTCCACCTTCCTTTAAATGTAACCGTGGCACATCTCCCGGGGGTCTCAGCAGGAGGCCCCCTGAGGAGTAGGAGCTCCCCAGAGCCCCTGAATAAAACCTTGGATTAACCCCTGCTAAGAGTCGGCCCTTTCTCTTCTACCGATGTCTCTGGTGTCTCTTCTGCTGCAAAGGCGACCAGCCCAGGTGCCCTCAGTACCCTCGGGGCACAGAGAGTGTCTCCCCACTGTCGGCCATGTTGGGGCTGCCCCCCGGTGTCTGCTGACTCGGGACTGGCCGAGGGTTCCTAAGAGGCTCACAGAGGGACAGAGACACTTAACTGCTACAAGATGACAGCAACAAGGATAGTGTGAGCTGAACAATTCCAAAGACAGGAAAACATCTCTGTGCACCACCTCAGATGATTACAGAAAAGACCTAGAAATAAAGAAAACCCCACCTTTTCTTGATTCCCGGTATAAAACTTACATTTCTAGTGTTTCTCTTTTTTTTCTGTGTGAAACTAATCGCTCTTATCAGCTTCTCCTTGAAATGCGCAACCTCCTTACCTGGTTTTATCAGACCCATTTCCTAAAAAATCCAAACAAATTCAACATGATGTAGACTGTGTTGTATAGCTCATCCTAATCAAAAATTTCTGGCTAAAGAAAGAGAAATCCCCATAAGAGCAGAAGTAAAAGTATGATGTGTCCCAATAGAAGTGTGAGCACAGAGGTGCACTGGGAACTCAACGCCTTCAGAATCAGAAAATCACAGGTGCTGCTGGCTGTAATGAAAGAACTCTGTTGAAAATAGAGCCATGAGAATATGATACAAGGGTTTATTGAGAGTCACAACAGCTTCCAGAAATGCTCTGCAAAGATATTTCACAGGGCACTGTACCAGGCTCTGAGGACAGCACTGACTGACCCTCCATTGAGCCCTTTGGCTCCAGCCAACAAGCCACACTTGGGGAAAGAACCATCTTTGGAGAGATAATAAAGACACTGATTTCAAAACTAGAAACCCAACAGCTGTAGAACTAATTGTAGGCATAGCACAAACTGTTTAGGAGTCTAATTTTACATGTAAACGGCACTTAGGCTCTTAGATCATTTGGGTTAGAAAATTTCTCAGTGGACCATCTGGAACGTACAGGAGCAGTAGTCCTGGGTACTGACTTTTTTGTTCTCCTGTAGAAACTCAGCTGCCTGGGAGCAGGATGTCTCCTGCTGCTCTATAAGGAGCAGCTGCCCATGACCCCGCACTTTAGTGATGACCTCACACTGGCTCTGTGCTGGTCATTTCTAGGGGACTATTCCCATTTTACCACCTAGTAGAAAGGAGAATCTGTCTCACTTAAGATGAATGTGTGAGAACTTGCAACTGTGAGAGGATGCCACCATGTCCTGCCCCCTTCTCCTATGCCTGAGAGATGAGCCCTAAAGATGAATATCTGCTGAAGAGCCTCCACCTCACATCACGTATCATAATAAAAAACACTGACGTTTTATTTGTGTTGCCAAATTAACAGAAATTATAATCAAAAAACTATCTTGGCACTGTCTAATAATAAGCTTTTTAGAGGCCTATATTTTTTGCCATAGCTGCAACTCTTCAAAAATGTAATGCTTTCTTTTGACTTGACTAAGGGCTGGAGTGGGTAGGTGGGTGGTCTGGAATCCATATGGGCCACTTTAAGTACCTTAGTCACACCAGAATCTTTGAGTTACTGCAACATCCTCTCTGTTTTTCCTGTTAGCAATGACAGAGCATCAAATTGAGAATAAAAAATAAACTTTTCCAGTCTAATTAGTTACAAACCACTTTTACATAGTGTTTCTCTTTCTAGAAATACTCAGCTTATGAGGTGTTTGCTGCCTGGTAACTGGGCTCTCTGACTAAGATTTTAGAAATAAATAGCTCAGCATGTTTCTTTTAGTTATTCTCTAATTTACACAAAATAACATTTTAGTTATTTATTCCACTTTTCTGTGCTCCTGCTTGTTTGTTCTTTTTGAGTTCCATTTGTCAGTATTTGGACAGGAGACCTTAAAGAGAACCCTGCTCAGGTGTTGATCCAATGCTCTCACATGGTATCTTGCAGCCGTACACCTCTGAAGATGCTTTCTAATGCTCTCCAAAAGCAACGACAGAGCAGCTCTTTTAAAACGCTCTTTATAGAGTGTCACTATTGAAAATAGTGTACCTAAATAAAAATTCCTAGTACTTCCTCCCACCATGAATGTCCTAGAAGCATCTGCTTGACAGTTTTCTATTTCCTGAAGCAATTTGGTCTGTCATGGTGTCACATGGTATCCAACAGCTGCTGTCAACCAAGAAGTAGCTTCAGATAGACAGTGGGTGAAGTTTCTTCTGGGCAGCCCTGGAATCTCCACATTCTTGCAGTCCTGGAGAGGATTTCCTCTCCTACGGGATGCATCACTTCCTTTTGATTCCTGCAGCCAAACTTTTGCCAGGCAGGTAGGATTTTAAGACTTCAGAATTACACAAACACCATTTGGGAATGTTTGAGAACAAAATATGATTTACTTGGGTACAGTACAGCCACATTATTCATGCAGATTCACTGCCAAGGGAGTCTTGTCATAATATACCATCTATTTAGGAAAACAGAAATAAGGAAAAAAAGCCCACCCTTCTCATAACTGGCGGGACATAATAAATCCTGGGTTCCAGCAGTTTTAGCCCTACATCATAGGTCTGCTGATTTCATTATGCCTTCTATCTCTTTACTGAGACTTCTGTATTCCTGCCAAGTGTTGTTTCTATGTCCTTCTATTCAGGCTTGGATAACTGCACTCCTCTCCCTTTTTTCAGGTCACCCCAGTGCTCTCTGCACTGCCAGCTGTCAAGTGCACCAAGGTGAGCCAGAAAAACACCAAAAATGCCAGAAAATGGGCCCAGAAAAATGCTAGCATGAAAATAGCGTGGATGGCTGTGGATGGCTGTGGATGGCTGTGGATGGCTGTAACTTGACTTAAGCACACACCAAAATGACCATTTAAATCTTTACTTATATACCCTTTAGGCCACAAATCAGCTTTGTCTCACTGGTAGAGCCTCTTTAATATAATTTTGTTTTCTGCTGGTGTTTCTAAGGTTGCAGACAATATGAAATGCAAGAGATGCTGTTGTTATTATTGTGCTGCAGCCTGGGAGGTGTGGAAAGAAGCCACCAGTGTGACCACTTGGTTCTGATTACAACTTGTGTAGATGCTGTCATGATGGAGACTGACTGTGGTGCCAAATAGTCTGGGGAATAGCATCCAATGGGCTTTTAAGATAAATGCTTTTAATTTCAATAATTTTTTCATTTCTTTCTTGATAGCGAGTCAAGTCTTCTAGCTGAGCAGCATCTCTTGTTGTTGCCCAATGGATTTGATTTCTAGTTTTGCAGACTGCACAGGAGCCAGTATCTGGGTTCCTGGTAGATGCGGAGTATTTGACATGGTGCCTGACCATCTACAGTGACTTCTGCACAAGCAGGGAAACAAGAGAAACCCTGCCTTGACTATATTATGAAATAGGAGGGCGTCACATGGACATACTATTTTTGCACCTGTGCTATTCTGGACAATCCCTCCTATTGATTACATTACCATACACTTCATGTTGCAAGGAAAGAGAAAGCAACAGGTTTCGTCAGCCTTGCGTTCAGAGGTACAGGTTTCCATCAGCCAGATGGAAAATGGAAAAGGAACATCTGAGAACCTACACGAAGAATCAGTAGTCAACTTGCCTTGCATCAAGGCCAGCTGCGGTTTCCTCACTGTGCTAGCAAAACTAAGAAAGGCTCTGCTGGGCCAAATGTCCTGGCATATCCATGTCCTAGCTCCACGCCTCCACTGCCGACAGCACTTTGGTCTTGCCCCACTTTGGTCTTGCTCATGGCTGAGCACTGCAGCATCAGCAGGAGAAGGGGCTGCCGGTAGGTTGTAGCCAGGTGAGGACACACCTGCTGGCTGCTCCTGGAGGCTTGGAGGGGCCAGACACTGTGAGACTTCCTAGATGCTCTCTAGATTTGCAGACTGGATTTGTTAGGCACAGCAGACAGAGCCAGGATCCAAGCCACATGCGTGGCTGCTGTTCTGCAATTGTATTTCCATACTGTGTGCTGTGGCCCGTAATAGCCAGTGGGGTGCTTTCAAAGTGAAAGCTCTTCAGTGTTATTAATGAATTATGGTAAAAGCAGCAGTAAATAGAGGTTGCTTATTTGGTCAGGAAGTGTTTTAAGGTCTGATTGGTTTCGATGCTGCAGTCAAATATTAATTGGGGTTGGACATTGTTGCTTGTCTGGAGGGCCAAGTAAAACACCTGGATGTGTGGAGCAATGTCATTGTGCATTACCAGGGCACTCTGTAGGAGTCAGAGGCAAAGGTGCAGCACAATTTCTGACATGTTGTCATAGCATACCACAACATTTTAAGGCTTTTTAAAATTGAGAGGTGTGCTAATAGAAGTGCCAGAACACATGTGCAATCCCAGTGTGATCCATTCAGATAATGGAATAGATTTATCTAATTGAGATTGCCTAATTCTAAGAATCCCTCAGCTTCGCTTCCATTAGTGAGTTACTTTTGTGAAGCTTTTCACTTGTTTTGGCCACTCTATTTCAAAGTAAACAGCTTTTTGGAAAAAATACACACAAAGAAAGTAACCTGACAGTTTGTATCACACATTTGCCTAAGTTATCTTAAAATGCTGCAGAAAATTTATTACACAAATACACCAGCTACTATCAATTTTCCCTTTTCAGAATCTCTGAAAAACACAATCTGTTTAAAAATCACAAATTAGGCAACTAGTAATGATGGCATTCACCTAAAACTATTCTTTCAAAATTATTTCATTTTTTTCCTGGCTTTTAAACCTCCAACTTTCATGTTTTAAATCTCTTCTCAACAACCATCAGGGGAAGTTACACTAACTAAATAAAAAGAAACCTGAACTTTGGTTAAGCCCATAACCTCTGACTACTGAGAAACTTCCAATAAAACAAAGAAATATGATGGTAATTGCCACAGCTCTTGAGGAACCTTACACACACACAGAGAATTCTCTGAGTAGGAAGAATCAGCAAGTGGCTGGCTTAAGTGAAAGACTGAAGTGAAGACTGAAGCTTCATACTAGATCTAAGCCAGCACCAAGCTTCAGACTGGCCTAGAAAAACAACAGGAAGAGCCTGTAAAGCTATTTCCCGATCAAGGAAGACCCTGTCCTTCTGGGCTTAGGATATCTCTGTAAAGCTGCTTCAGACCCTAAATCTGCCTTTGCTGTCAGCAAGATATACCTGAAATCACATAGCTTTGTAGGGATTATTCAAATCAGAGAAAGGAGTTTAAGGAATTCAAAGCATTGAAAAAATGCCAGTCTTTATAAGTGTGTTTGGGAAAACAGTTTGGTTTTAGTTTGCTCTGGTATTCAGGGATTCAAAAGAAGAGAACTGAGCCTTAACATTTTTTTTCCAATCCAGACCAAAAGGTAAGAGGAATGTATAAGATATTCCTCTCCAAGGCCTACCAGGTGGGCCACAGATACATCTTTCAAGGTATGCTTCAAGATACACCTGGCTCAACAATTGTATCTCCACAGGCCACTAAAAATCTGTCTTTTTACCTCCTCTCAATTTTTTGTCTTTTCCTAACTTCATTACTTCATCCCATTCTCTCAAACCATCTCATCCCTACTCCTTTTTTCCATTCATTTTCTTTACAAGATCTTTGTTGTCCTCCCTCCAGTTTTGCCCTCACAGTTCCCCTTGTCCCATCCCACAGGACTAATTCTGCTCAGGGTATAGAATTGACCCAGGTTTAGATACTGAAGCAGGAACCTTCAGGGTCACACCTTTAAGCTGCTTTTTTTTTCTGTTCCCCTTCATACGGGTCTTTACCCTTCTATTGATTTCTTTTGACATCCAGTCCTCCTCAATAGCTGATTTAGCTTGGAATCATATGGCCCAAGAACAGCATACTAACAGGTGAGTCCTATTGGGGAAACACCTCTTTTTCATGGACACATATTCTCCCCTCATGTCCCACCTGATTTCTGAGTGCAGTCTGTTTGAAGAAGTGGCTTCTGATTTTTTAGACACCTCCCTATACAATTATAAGAATTTTATAAATAATTTCCAAAACAGACATTGCTTTGCTGCCATCAACTCCTTTCCAAATACTGTTGGGCATTTGGCAATTCTGTAGCCTTTCAACTGATGGCCCATAAGCCTTCTGTATTGAGAGTTATATAGCTTGATTTAGCTTTTCCCCTCAGGTCTGTGTCAGCAGAACTGAGAGCACATCTCAACATCCTGGATAAGGTACACAAAGTAGGTTAACTCTTTGCCTTCACTTACAATGCAGCATCTGACAGTGAATGTTTAGCACCTGGTTTTCATCCTTTAGAGGCTGGGGTAGTTATTTTTAGCTCAGAGGAGGGAGTTCACACTCAAGAGACTGTGCCAGCCTTTGCTGAGTCAAAATGCACTAAGAGAACAGGACAAACAGGAAGTTGTCAGAATCAGTGCATTGCCCATGCATGCTCCACTCCACAGGCTCCACTCCTGTTCCTGCTTAGGGATATCATAATAGCACCTAAGGGCTCACCCAGAGTTAAGGGTTAACTGTGCTGGATGACACACAAATGAGGACACACAAATGAAGTCCGTGGCACAAAAAATCTAACATTGACACAGTTAGACAAAAGAACAAGAAACCATTATCTTCCCCAGATCAAAACCAGGAACTGAAACAGTAGCTGTGACTTGTCAAGGTCACTCAAGAATTGAGCAACAGAGATCGGAAGAGAAATTTTTATTTCTCTGAGTCACAGCTCAGTGTCTCAGTCACAAGACCATCCTTCACCTCTCTCACTTTTCCCAAGGGAGGAGCATGTCATTCCTATTTGCTTACTTAGCAGCAGTCCTAGCTACAGGCATAGCGTCTTTCTAAGTGAGCAGAGTACCAGCAAGGGTGGAGTCTGAAGCAATAGGGACACATGAGCACTTGCCTCTCTGCTGGAGGCATATGACACAGCTGGTGTGCATTAGAAAGGCTGCCGGATTCCTGTAGCACCCTCAGATTTCATGCCCCATAAAGCTGATGCAGACAAGGAGAATTTGCAGCCCGATCCCCCTCAGATTAGGTTTCTGAACATTTCTTTTATGGCATGTGGAGAGAATCTGAAAGAGAGCTCAACAGCACAGATATTTTCCTGGCAAGGGAAGAGCTTTGAAGCTCTCAAGTGGTCCCAGAATAAACTTCATGACTTGGGAATGAACACTATGTGCTGACAACGTCATCAGTTCATGTCTTTAAAGGCCAGCTTTTCAGAACAGCTTTTCTTGGTGCCCACTGTAAGGCTATGATCCAGCCATATTTTCTGGAATGAATGCAAGGGGTTAAATGAGCCACCTCCATGGGCTGCTTCTCTGGACATGCATGCTCATCTCCATGCACACCAAGGGATGGAAGGCACTAACTTGTGAGAAGCAGGTGTGAACTGGAGCTTTCTGGTAGGACCAGTCCTGCTGGCTCCCCTCACAAACCTGAAATCTCACTACAGGAGGAATGGAGGGGAAAGGGAATCACTGGGACACAATCTGCAGAGGAATTGCAACAAACACAGAGACATGGTTTAGGCTGATATAGCATATCCTGACAGATTAGGAAAGGCCCTAGAAAGACCTAAAATAGTCACATAATGAAAAAGCAGTAACTCATATTGATTCCTTGCAGAAGATGGACGGGGATCTAGATGGGAAGAAGGTACTGGTCAGATGGATGTTATGGGACGCCTGCTGGCTAAGAAACAGTGTGGAGGATTAAAAAAGGTTATCTAATGAAAGTAGATGCATGGGTAAAATTCTGGCTCTGTTGAAATCCAAGACAGAAAAGACTTCAGGGGAGTCTAGGTTTGGCTGGGGAGATTTGCTGTTCTTGCAAGTCTGCAGGCATTGTTTTTGCTCATAGTCACAGCATGGTGCATGTGTGGTCCTGCCATGAATTTGAATGCCATCTAGGCCAGTTTATGAGGAAAACTGCTGGTTACAAAGTACAAGCTTCTAGTTATATCACACACCCTATCTTCAAAACCTTTCAAACCTTGGGGGAGTTCTTGGCTTCAGGCAGGAAAGCTGAGCAAGCAAAGACTTCCCTGTCCCTCCATGTGGTCCCACAAATGGTTTGTTAAATATCTTGAAATAAACTTGTTTTTCTGCATGAAACTTGGTCCATTCAAGACCAAGTTTCATGATCTGCACTTCAACTGTAATGGCAGTTTCACTTCTCACTCCTAGCAGGTCCCAGGCAGACACTGCACAGTAGAAGCAATAGTTTGGGAACTACAGCTTGGGGATGAGTGACTGGAAAGATGACGGGTGGAAAAGGACCCAGGCTTGTTGGTTGACAGGGGCTGAACATGAACCAGTGTGTGCCCAGATGGCCAATGACACCAACAGCATCCTGGCCTGTATTAATAACAGTGTGGCCAGCAGGACCAGGGCAGGAATTGTTCCCCTCAACCAGTGTACCCTCCTGGTAAGCCTGCAGCTCAAATCCTGGGTTCAGTTTTGGGCTCCTCATTACAAGAAAACATTGAAGTGCTGGAGTGCGTCCAGAGAAGAGCGGTGGAGCTGGTGAAGGGTCTGTGAGGAGCAGCTCAGGGAGCTGGGACTGTTTAGACTGGAGAAAAGGAGGCTTGGAGGGGGCCTTAGTGCTCTCTACAACTGCCTGAAGGGAGGTTGTAGCCAGGTAAGGGTCAAACTCTTCTCCCAAGTAACCAGCAACAAGACAAGAGGAAATGGCCTCAAGTTGCACCAGGGGAGTTTTAAATTGGATATTAGGAAAAATCTCTTCACTGAAAAGGTTTTTAAGTATTGGAACAGGCTTGCCAGGGAAGTGCTTGAGTCTTCATGCATGGAGGTGTTTAAAATATGTGTAGATGTGGTGCTTAGGGACTTCGTTTAGTGTCGTACTTGGCAGTGTGAGGTTAATGGTTGATCTTGATGATCCCAAAAGTCTTTTCCAGCCTAAACAATTCTATGATTCTAACCAGTGTCAATCTGCAGAGATGTTCCTGGGCTCAGGACATTTTCTGACAGCGGGAGAGCAGAAGCAGCCACATAGCAAGACAGGTTTTTTTGAACAAGGAGCCCTACATAGTTCCTGGCCTTGTCAAGTCAGAGCTCCAAGTTCGTGACCATTTTTCCTTCTTACAGAGGGAAGAGGAGTAAAGACATTATTACATCTTACACGTCTTACGTCTGCCACCATGTTTAGGAACAAATCAGTAATTGCAAATCAAAGCTACAAGAAAAAAGCTGGTGACAGCTGGGTAGGTTTTGTAATTGACATAGCAAAATCTCTGTGAGGTCTCCCCACTGAGATTCTCTTTCACCCTTGCAGATTCTTCCACCTGGTGTGAAGCAGAGCAGGAGAGCACAACAGAGCATGACTACAGACAAATGTGTATAGATGTTGTATCTGCCTTGAGCTGACACAACCTTTACTGCAGTTCATTTCACCACTTTCCCTTCCTTTTCCTCATGCTGTATCCCCATACTGTAAGTTTATGCATTGCCACATCACCAGATACTTATTAAACCCTGTCATGACAGTCCCAGAGCCAGTGAATTCCCACAGATACTCTAATCACAAGCCATAGAAAGGGTAGCAGGAAACCAGCAACCAGAGACAATTGATAGAGAAGGGGATGTGACAATTAGGCAGCCTGATGACAGAGGCCAAGCAGGGACACAGGCAGGGAAGAGAGGATTGCATGAAAGGAACATTGCTTGTGACCACTGAACCACAGGGTTAAACACTCTGGCTATTACCATGATGTGATGCCTCAGAAAAGAGGGCATGAGTCCATGTCAGTCATTCAGATACCAGGGAAGAAGAACCTCCCTGAACAAAGCAAAAAGAGTTGCAAAGGAGCAGCTGGTATATATGAAGTGGACTTCCCTTTAATTATCTTGCCAATAAGATAACTCTCCAAAAGGTAGGACAGAGGTGTGGTGGTAGAGATAGTGAGATATGAGCCCCCAAGTTCACTGTAGTGTGTGAGCTCCTTAGCTGGAAGAGAGGATGGAGAGAAAAGGGAGGAAAGTGGGACAGATCTTTGGTCCCAGTTTTGTCACAGAGTCTGCGGTGCAAAGCAGGCAGAAAACTGAAAGAATCGCACTGAGGCAGAGTGTAGCAGTGTTCCTCAGCAATTCAGTCTTTATTAAAAAAAAAAAAATCAAACCAGACACTGCTTTTCCTTTATAATCAAACAAAAATAGACTAAAAATTTGTATGTGCCTTTATTTCCCCCTCCTGTTTATATAAATTAAATCACATTTTCTTTCTCCTTCTCCTTTTTCCCATTTCTTGCAAGGAGGAATGTAAGTGTGTTTTCTTTTGGTGTGTATTTTCACAGTATTTTGTAGAAAACCTTTAATGCCTTACCAAGCACCTGTCATCTTTGACAGCAAGATCATAAGCACTGACATGAAACACACAGCTTTATGTCTCTTTCTTCTCTTGCTATTTAGAAGCACAAGAGGGGAGAGCACACCTCAATCTCTGGCCACTATATCAGCGTCCAAGGGAGATATATCTGTGACACAGGTAGCACAAACCCTAAACTCCTTTTAATAACATTACCTTTGGATCCATTTTAATCTTTTTGCAGGGTGATATTAGCTGGATAAAATGTTAGTTCATGTCACCTTGCCCTCACACTTCTCTGAGACAAATATTTACTT
Organism: Agelaius tricolor; assembly: GCF_023055355.1. Taxonomy (NCBI): domain Eukaryota; kingdom Metazoa; phylum Chordata; class Aves; order Passeriformes; family Icteridae; genus Agelaius; species Agelaius tricolor. The sequence goes on from NW_027269269.1 coordinate 27,779,502, forward strand.
GATTCATCTGAAGATCTGGTTTGTTAAGATTAATAATTTATCAAAATATATAACGACACTGACCACATTTATGTGTAATTAAGTAATTTTCCTTGTACACAATTGCTGCAAGTGCACCAAAGTTACATCCATATAAATGGAACAGTAACACAATGATTGTGGAAGGCAAGAACCTGTACCTGGCTCTACAGTCAGATATCATTTTCACTATATCACAGTTGGTTTTGAGACTCCCTACTTGGAAAGAGACATGTATTATGAGAAAGGTCTCCATTTGCATCACAACTGAAACAGATAAAAGTTCTGATAGTTCGGAGAAAAAAACACAGCTCATCCAAAGGGCTGCAGCAGCATTGACAAACTCCTTTCACACTGTACATAAATTTTGATTCTGAGGGCTTCTTTCTTCTCTGACAAGTCTTTTTTCTCCTCTGTGCATTCTAGTGATGGGAGTTGAATGTGGCTCATTGGCTCGTGTAACAGCATCAGAGGTTTGTGTCCCAATCTCTGTGGCGCCACTCTTTGCCAGATGGTCTGCAGTGGAACACAGATTACACTCACCACCTGTGCCTGGAATGGGAGGGGTGGCAAAGGGTAGACAGCAAATGGAATGCTGTAGAAAAAACACAGAGCAAAAGCTGCTAGCTGAAGGGACCAGGAGGTGGGAATTAATTGTGTGAGTTTTGCCCATGATGAGCAATATCTTCCAAGTCTGTCATATCAGTTTCCATCCACTGTAGAAACCAAAAATCTTACCCAGGGCTCTCCCAAAGCCCTCTTTCCATTTGTACATGTATATTGTCTCAGCTGGAGTCATAATAACTCCTTTTTTCTGTGTTCATCCTAGCACCACTGCATTGTTGCTGCAGTGATCTACAACTGTGATAACCACGAGTGATGGATGGAGCAACAGGAAAATCATGGGAAATCAGAGGGCAGAGGCTTGCAGCAGGGTACTTCAGCCATGTGCTTCAGCTGACAAGGAGAAGGGAGTGAAGAGGACGTGAATGATCTTGAATGAAGCAGACTAAAATGGAAGGAGAAAATGAAACACAGAAGAAAGGTTGCAGAGAACATTGACTTTATGGTGAGGCAGGGAGTAGTGACTTGGTAGACAATTTGTTTTACTGTAGACTTCCCAAACAGCTCTAGCCAAGTCATCTCACCAGTTTGAATATAAGTTTATCTTCTGTAAAAAGCTTCTGAGAGAGGAACAGTCACAAAATGTCATGGGCCATGGTGAATATAAAACAGAATGGCAACCACCTTCTAAGTGATAAAAACCAGGCTGAACAACAACCAGAAAAAAAAAGTTTTTATCTGAACATTCTCAACAAAGCTGCAGTTCCTGGAGGAAAGCAAACAGAAACAGACAGTGAGAAAGTTGAATCCATTTCTGCTTGTGTCTCTGATGGATCTATACCCAATATATGCAGTTACTATACTTTCAGGAAGGTCTTTTAGCTCATTTGTTGGCATCAGCATTGCAGAGCTTATCCCCAGTTGGCAAACGTGGTGGTATCACATGTCCTCCAGTATCAGGGAAGGACAACAGCTTTCTGCTGAAATTGTGTTTTCCTTTCCCTGCTGTCATTCTCCTCCCACCAGGTGTTTTCTGTGAATCATTGCTTTGCACCCTAAGTTCTACTGATGTGGCTGAAAGCACAGACTTTAATTTAGGTAAAGTGGAAAAGACCTCTTGGATATGGATGGTGCCAAACTGATTTGTGATTAGGCAAATATAGCCCTGGAAGCCTCTCTAGTCACTGAGTGCTATCACAGGAAGCCACAGAACAAAATGTCTTTCGAGTGAAATATTTTTAAAGCATCTGGCCTCTTTCCTTGCCTCTTCCATCAGAGAGACTGTTTCTAAAACTGATTTCTCTGATGGCTAGAAGTTTTCTTTTAATTTCTAGAGTAAATTTCTTTATGGTCAGTTTAGACTCAGTTGTTCTTGGGATGTCCTTCAGCTGTAATATCTGATTTTCATACTCCAATAGATTTATAGAGAGGAAATCTAGCCCCTCTTATCCTTCACTTTCCTGGCTGTAAAAGCCAGTCTCCCTTCATCTCTACATAGGCTATGAGCCTCCCTAGCCCTGGTCACATGTGCTTACTCTTCTCTTCACCAACCCCCACTGAAACTCACCTTCCTAGGAAGTGGGCAACAAGAATCATCCATTTTTCAGATGAGATCTCTCCTGAGTCCTGCATACCAATAATCACTCTTCCTTCTCTTTCTGGATACGTCGTAGGGTATTATTCGTCTTTACACACTTGAAATGTTTTGGGGCTCACAGCCACTGTGCAATGACAGTGTGGTATATTATTAAGAGCAAGTTTTTGTCATTCTCTGGCATTTCCAGGTGTTGAGCCACAACAGTGTTGTGCTACAGATGCTGATACATTTCTGCATATTAAAGCTAAGGCACTAAGAAACCCAGCTACTGAATTCCTCTCTTCCAAACTGATGCCTTCCCTTTCTGCACAACCTGACTTTGTCTCCCCATCAGCCAGTTCTTTATCTACCTTCGAACTTTTTCATAGCCTCTATTTTAGATATTAATTTCACTTATGGCACCATGTCAACTACCTTACTGTAGTCTGGACAGGTAAGATCTCTTATCATTTCTCCAATCCAAAATAGTTGTTTTATCAAAGAGAAATACCTAGTTATTCTGGCATGCTCTGCCTTTGACAAACTAATATTGCATTGTTCCTCACTGTTCATTAGCCTCTGTGGTTTTTTTAAAAATTATTCCCTCCTACAGATTGGCTCTAAACCTGTAGGCACTGTGGCGGTCAGAAGAATGGGTCTGCATTTCCCTAGATTACACTCTTTTCCTGTTCTTAGAGATAACAGAAGCACTGCATCTGTTACTCTGCAGTCAGACAGTGCCACCACCAACTTGACAGATTAATTAAAAATCCGCCCTGTAAGATTTGCCATTTCATATGCCAGCTATCTCAATATTCTGAGATATTCTGGTCCCTGTGACTAGAGCTGATCAAGATGCTTACATTCCTGTTTCATCTCAAATACAGTAGTTTCCTTTTCTGTACACACAGTGTTTGCTCCATATTCTCCTTTGTCAGAATTATTGAAAATTGGAGTTTTACTCATTTAATTTTTGTTGTCCTTGGGTCACAACTACGATCCCCTCATTTTTTTCCCCAAGCATGTACAGGTCTTTTCCACATTATGTCACAAAGGAATAATTTATTGTTTCTTTTACTTGCCTTTGCAAGATGTACCTCAGGCTGGCCTTTAACTATTCTTAATTAACTTTTACTGTTTTAACCCTCCTGCTCAACAGCACACAGCAATCCTTGCAGTGACCTGCTACTTTTTTCTGGTGCAACCTGTGCTTTCTGAGCTACATCACTCTAATGGGTCACTGACAGAATTGGTTTGGAGCCACTGGAAAAGAGATGCTAGAGGAACTTGCCTGGGTTTAACATCAGCCATGTTCTAAACTATTAAGAATTAAATGTATTTAACAAGAGTGTGAAGATATGCCCTAAGTCCTTCACTGAGATTTAAATAAAGGCATTTCTGCCAACGACCCAGTTGCTCTCGGTCAGGAAGAAAGAAGCATTTTTCTTTCCTTGCCTATTCTACACGTTCACTTATTTTGTAGATTGTGTCTTTTGTATTTTTAGAAGTGAATGTTGCTAAGGCAACCAAACTAGCTGAACATTTTGTTTCCCTAAGAACAATACATGTTTAAATATTCAGGCAATTTTCCATTGTTCGGCAGAAATGGTGAGATCAGTCAGATTATCCAGACCAGATGAGAGGAGTTTAGGTTGGCCTTCTCTTACATGTAAAAGCCTTCGGTGTGCTGACAGCCATCCAACAGCTCCAGCCAAGGGGGAGCAATACACAGCAGACACATAGACTGCCCTCATAAATGGGGGAAATGTTTTGGGTTATTTCCTTCTATTACACTGCCTACAATAAATTAAAGCATGTGTATATTTCCAAGTAGAGGAGTTACACTCAGCCCTGTGTTGATGCTGACACAGAGCCTGCTCCTGCTCTGAAAGCACAGCATCAGATAATGATAGTATCTACAGATCAGAAACGACAAAGAAAAGATCTATCCACTTTATCACATCCTCCCCTCTTGTCAAATCCTTCTCTTTTGGGCTCATTTCAAGCATCTGGAAAAGATTTACAGTGCAATCTTACAGCTGCTTCCTTATATGCCCAAAACTGGGCTGGTGATGGGATCCTGCACATGACTCCCACCTGTACACAGCTCACCAGCCTGGCTTTCTGGCTGACTTTGCAACAGAGCAGATTCCAAAGGGGCTTGCACAGCCCATCCTACTGGCTGATCCGTGATGGCAGGAACTCCCACGTTGTAAGTGGTGTTGAGCAAAGTGCAGTGCTCATGCCCTGCCAGAGAACCATGCACTGAGAATATTTTGTTGGGTGATCACTAAATGTGCTTAGTTTCACTTTTCCCTCTGGCATTGTGAAATGGCTAAAACTATAAAAACCTGAAGAAAATATGATTCTGGCTTAAAAATGTTTTGCAAAGAGGTGCCAAATATTATTGTAATGCTGAAAACACCAGCAAGAGAGGGAAAAATGAAACTAAATAAAAGAGATTGAAAGTGTGAAAAGCAGTCAGCATGAGATGCTGCAAAAGGCATAGAGGTACAAAACCCATGGCACAGTCAAGAAAGGGGATGATCCAGAAGCAGTGAGCAGCCTGATACTAGAGGATGGAAGGTGCAGAGGAGAGTCACAGTGGGAAGTTAAGTGAGGAATGCAGGACTGAAGCTGTCAGTGACAGCAGAGATGCTGCACAGTGGAGCAGGCACTCCTCCACTGAGTGACACACAGCACACGCCTGACTGACGAGTGTTACTATGAGATGGAGCTACTGATCCTTTCCAATATCTAGCTCTGGAAATGTGCTACTCCCTCTCCCTTCTACATATCTTTCCAGGAGACAGAAGCAATAGAGAATTAACACTGGATTGCAAGTCATCCATCTAAAAAGAGAACTTAAGAAACCACTTTTTTTCATAATTTGGTAGTTTCTGTGTGCATATCTGTGTGACTGTGGTCACAAGGGTTTTCAGGATGAAGAAGAGATGAGAATTTTGACTCCATGATCAGAAGGCTTGATTTATTATTTTATTATATATGTTACATTAAGACTATACTAAAAAGCAATAGAAAGGAAAAGGTTTCTTCAGCAGCTAGCTAAGCTATGAATAGACAAGAATGAATAACAAAGATCTGTGTCTCAGACAGAGCCAGAGCCAGCTCTGCCATGAGTGGTCAAGAAATCCAAACACCCACAGGAGACCAATCACGGGTCTACCTGTTGCATTCCACAGCAGCAGATAACCATTGTTTACTTTGATTGCTGAAACTGCAGCTTCTCACAAGGAAAAATCCTAAGAAAGGATTTTTCATGAAAGATGTCTGCGACATATCTGTGCTCTTCTCTTTCTCTTTTTAAAAGTGAAGCACATCACCTAGAGCATTCCTATACTTTGGCCTAACAACTAACCAGTGCAAAGAGAATTATGCTGTTCAAAAAACAATGGGAAAGTTGTCTGGGTTATCTAGGCCAGATCCAAGCATACCAAACAGTAAGAGAAGTGTCCTAGGACTGCCAAAGATACTGGGTTGAAATGGCAGTGTTAGTTTTCAGGAAACTAGCTGGTTCCTAGGATGATGGACAGTTAGGAAGAGCCTGAATAACTAGAAAAGGCCATGAATCCTGGATTAGTTTGGAATCCGTGGGTGCCATCAAAGAGCCATACAAGCCATATAAGTCATAGAACACCTAGCCCTAAGACAAGCTAGCCTGTTTGGCTGTTTTCCAGCCTCATCATTTTTCCTGAAAGACAAGAATAACAAGACAAGAAAAGACAAGAAGACAAGATTAGATGTGGCCCAGAATGGATACATAAGCTGCACCAAGGGAAATTTAGGTTGGATGTTAGGAAAAAGGTTTTTACTGAAAGAGTGATAAAGTGCTGGAATTGTCTGCCCAGGGAGGTGGTGGAGTCACCATCCCTGGATGTGTTTAAAAAAAGACTGGATGTGGCACTCGGTGCCATGGTTTAGTTGAGGTGTTACGGCATGGGTTGGACTTGATGACCTTAAAGGTCTCTTCCAACCTAGTGATTCTGTGATTCTGTGATATCACATCATGTGCAATTAAACTGCTGCCAAAAGCATTGTTTGGGATGATTTCCTTTGTTTCTCTACAGCCCTCACTGTCCCTGCAGACTGGACTGCCTACCTGACTATCCCCTCAAGCACAGGACTTGGCCAAGCTGGAGGACCAGGAGGACGATCAAAGTAGTGATTATTCCAAAATAGGGCTCATGGGTGAACAAATTCTTTAGTCAGAGACAAGGGTCTAGCAGAACCTTAGAACTCAGCAAATAAAAAGATGGAACTTTTGGCAGAATGGCAGAAAAAAGGTCTAGGAATGGGGCAGACAGGTGCAGCCCAGGCTCACAGTTAGAGAGGTTGGTGAGAGTCATGAGCCTTCACACTGCAATACCTCTGACTGCAAAAAAAGGTGATAGTTTCAACTTTTGCCCATGTTCTAAAAAACTTTGGTGCAATCACGGCATGGAGCACCCAAGCTTAACGTTCTCCTGGGGCAGCAATTGTAGGGAGTGATGGAGGGGGAAAAAGAAGTGGGAATTACAGCTCAGAGTGCACTTGGAAAGGATACCAAAGGGACAAGGAGCAGAGGGGAAATACAAGGTATGCTTGCTCTTAGTGAAGCCTATTTTTAGAGCATCAACAAACAACAAATCTTTTGTTTCATTTAGTGCAATACAACACCTACTGATTCATTAAATGTCAGTGTCTTTGCCCATGCCAGGTGTTACCTATGAATAATTCTGTCACCCAACTACACCATGTGCCAAAAAAGGGAAGACTGAGCATAACAGGACCAAAACCCAGAAGGGATAATTTTAATTTAAGAAAGAGTACCTACTATGTAAATAATCACTACTTGGTCACCACAGGAGAAAGAAAGGGGAAGGTCCCACAGCACTACTGTTGGACCACAGCCAACGCAATGGTGCATCCACAGTGCCAGCTGTGTCACACATCTGCAGTGAGTCTTTCTGAGGCAAGAACAAGAAGCCCAGGGATATTGCTGCACAGTTTACTGTACACTTCCCAGAACCTGGCCTACGACAGGATTAATTTTAAGACCTGGCACTACCAGTGATATTACTCGTATCACTTTGAGAAAATCACTTGCCCTCCATCTGACTCAGTTTCTTCACCAGTGAAACAGAAAAGTTTCCTGAGAGTAGCTTTGCAATGTATGACTGCTTTTCTCGCTCTGGCTTCCCCACCTGCTCAACAGCTGTGGCATGCCAGTCTGCAGGTGGATCTGCTTTGTGTACCTTTAAGGGAGGCAGCTCTTGCTGTAAGAGACCATGGCTGTATGAATATATGAGCAGAGCAGTCAGTGTTACTGTTACTATTACAGACAGCATTTCTCTGAAAACGTGATTATGGCCTAGAGAAGGCAGCCAGTGCAGATATGGAAGCCATGCACACCTACCACTTTCAAATCCTATTTGAATCCTATTTGTATTTATAAATGTGAACTCACTGCAAGGTGATTTACTCCTACCTTTCAGTAAGCCAGATAAAATACCCTTTCTGAATACCCCATAAAAAATATCTGAATAGTTCTTTTGTGACTACTTCCCAGTGTAGCCACCCCCTGACAAGGCTCTGTGGCCTCTGCACTCATTGTGAGTGCTCCATCTAACCTGGGAGAACAACCTCTGTCACACACAGGAGAAAGGATACTTTGCATAAAGGAGCAACCAGAAACTGCATTTAAGACAGATACTGTTCTGCATGGAACAGTGAGCCTCTCAAATTCTTTTTATTATCAGTTTTCTGAGAACAACAGCTTTATATTCAGTTGATAAAAGAAACACAGGTGTGGGCTTAGGGAGTTGTATGGATGAGATTACTTTCTCTTTTTTTACACACCTGGTCTCCCAGCTACTGCTCTTATTAGGCATTTAGGGAAAAGCAGGGAGGGGACCAGGAGAAAAGGGGATGAAACAGCAAAGATGAAGGCAGATGCTCATGTTAGTCTCATGAAGTAGCTGATCAGATTTTCTTTCTACACAGTAACTTGAATTTTGCCATGCAAAAGGAAGAAATTTAAAATAAAGTTGTAACCCTGTTGTTCTCATCAACAGAGCAAGCTATCTGCAAATCACATTTTTAAAAATCTTGCATACTCAAATGCATGATAAGGTTTTCAAGAGTGAGGGAAAGGGATATTTGGATTTTACTCCAAATTTCACTTGTTCCTCACAACTCGGACATACCCCTGATTTCAGTGCCATGAGTAAGAGGCATTACATAACTATGCAAAATGCCAGAGATGTGAGAGCACGAATCCTGTCGGGGCTCAGGTATTAAGACTATGACTCTGAAAATATTGCCATGATTTCCATAGCAAATCCACTGAGTCACGGAAATGTTAGGGATTATTCACAGATCTGAATTTCCTTGGCTCCTCTCCTGTGGGAGGAGCCAAGGAAAGGCAGATCTGGAAGCAGAACTTTTGCATGAGCCAGCTTCTGCTTAAGGCAAGAAGAGAACACTTTCTGATCTATCTGCAAATAGCCTAGGTGTCCTTTCAACTAACTGCACACCATGAACAAAAGTTTTTACAGACCCTGCCCCCTGTATCCTAGGTACCTGGGTACAAGGATGCCTTTAGTATATTCAACCAGCTTCGCTCCCCAACAGCTTTTTTGTACTACACAAATGCAGAGAACTGGCAGCATATTTGTCCTTTACATTGGCCAAGCATACTGGAACTTCTTGACAGCAGGCCCAGGGCTAAGGACACTGAGAGATGAGAGAGAATGATCTGCATGAATGAGGGGATCTCCACACAGGCTTGAACAAGCAGCTGCTTGCTTTGATTTCAGAGTGATAATAATCTTCCAAATGGCATCTTAGGGCTCAGCTGCTGCAACACTGTTTTTGGAATCAAATTACTAGAAAGGTCAAAATTGTCAACATGTGCTTTAGAAAGAGGGAAAATAACAGGCAAAACCTGTAAGCTTCCACTGCTGAAATATGTCTGCTGGACCAGCAGATGCTAGTATTTTCTTCCTTTCACTGTAGGCAGAAGAGTGTTCTCTCACCAAGGGAACAGAGAAGGAGGTCATTCTGCTTGGAGTTCTTTCAAAAATGTGCAAGGAGGCAGAGACTCTTGTGACTTTTTCATAATTTAAAAGGCATGAAACAGTGTTAGAGGGAGTGAATGAATAGATTATGTTCCTCTTACCTGACACGCCCCGAACCTGTGCATTCTGTAGGGCCTCTTTGGCACTGTTTGGCATGGTTGTTCTAGTGTTAAAAATGTATATATTTATTATTGATCCTACATCCAGCAGGAGAAAATGACTGTGGAGTTGGTGCTACAGCCAAAGGACAACATCTAAGAAGAGAATTTTACTCATGCCTCCATTACATGTGTTGGGGCATAAGCATAATTATTACACTACAGTTCTTCAACAAGAAGCATTAAAAAAACAAGAGAAAAAAACCCCAAGCAGACAAAGGCCTCCACAATGTTTGAGCTACAGCTTTGTCCTTCTTGTTTACCAGACCCCTCTGTGAGACCATCTGAAGACATTTGATGACTCAGCATTCCATTAATCATCAAGGTAGCTGGAAGATATGGGCAATGTATTTTCCTTTTGAAAGGATTCAAAGAAAAGTTAAAAACATCTGTTGAGGAATAGCATAGAGTTCCTAATGGAGGCTTATTTTGGATGCATCATGTAAATGTTGCCTCTTTGAGCTGGACCTCACTGATTAAAACCCAACCTTTTATTCTTCAGAATATGGCTAAGACAACACTGAACACAAGGAAGAGACTATGCTCAGCCCGTGTTATCTGCCCTAAATTTTGAAGTTTATCAAGACAACCAGTGTACACACAGGCCTCTCTCCCACTGATGCATTCAGCCACCTCTTCCCATGCAAGTTAGCTGCCTCTACATTCCATAGGCCAGTGGTGCTTTCATATTGTCTTGCATACCCCATATGGATAATAGGATTCACCTTGATATGACAGTGCCAGACTCTCTAAAGTAATTTGGCCCATGAAAAATCATCTTTCTAATCCCTGAGAATGTCATGTGTATGAGCTGCAGCCTTTCTGGTATGAATTCTCCAGAGTGGATTCAATTTCACACAAGTCCTAGCAAGACAGATCATCCTAGGCCAGGAATTCATACCCTTCACAGCCTTTAATCTTCAGAGACACAAGAAACCACTGCCCTCCCTATAGCACCTAACTTTAAATCTATACATAATTTTTCCTTCCTAGAGCAGGGAGGTTCAGTTTGGGAATTTGGAGGTCAAATGCTTTAAACTGTCTTACCCTATGTCTCCCTTTCATGTTTGAGCTGCTTATGTACAGCACTGCTTGTTCACATACAGTCTTCACCTGCATCATCAAGTTAATGCTTTTCCACAGCATTTTTCCTCATCCATTTCCCCTTGACCCACAGAATCCTGTCACCTGAGTTTAATGAGCCATTGAACTTGGCTTAGGTTCAGGTTGTTAGACACTGTGTTCAAAACTGTTAGTCTTCCAGTGCTTTCCCATAACTTCCCTTGAGCTGTCTGTTCTTGGCCAGCTACCTAGTCATGAACTCTACATCAGAATGACTCCTCACCAAGACAGTACATACCAGGCTTAAATCCACCTCAGAGCAGCCTGACAGACAGGAGATATTTGTAGTATTTCCATGGAAACAAGCAGACCAGGTTCCACTTACCCAGAAGGGAGTGGCTCTCTGGGGTGCTGCAGGGCTGAGAACCAGGGAAGTGCTCACAGAATCCCTCCAGCTTCACCTGAGTGAGCACCAAAGGACATGCTCCAGTACAGCCAGGCACACATTTGTGTGGCCTAGCTGAATCTGGCCCAAGGTCATGAACAGCAGAAGTATCTCTCATGCCTTTTACTCTTCTGAGAGTTCACCTTTGCTGTATGCTTTGCATGCCTCTTGTTTCAGTTGCAACATGATTATTATTATTGCAGACCACTGTATCACAGTCTGACTTTTTTCTTTTTTTTATTACTGCTTTGCATTGCTGCATTGGTTAAAATACTGCTACTGCAATCAAGAATTTTGGTTAACAGCTGAATAAGTGCTGGAAGACATGAATAATTATCCTAATTTACTCTATTAACCCCACACACAAAATTTAAAGACTTGCAAACACCCCCATTGGAGAAAATACTTCAGAAACAGAAAATATTAGGAAAAATGTTGCTCTGTGCTCAAGAAAGACAGTTCAGAAAGGTTGTATAGAAGTCACATTTAGTTTGCTTTTAATGTTTTGAAAGGGGAGAATCTTTTAAACTTTCAGAAGTAAGTACCTGCCTCAGGACAGTGCCTCCTTGACTCCATTTTCTCCAATGGAGACCCCTCACTCTTCAGACCTGCACAGTTGTTTGGACCAGACTGAAATAGCTGCAGTCATGACCTTGTTCTTACCCTTCCCCATGACCACCAATTTCTTTGACAGTTAGTACTTTTGGGGGCAGTGGAAGGATTATGTCCACCTGATGATGAGGCCAGGACTTGTCTTTGTGCAGGAATATAGCAGATGTAGTGAAAAACACAAATCCTCTGCTCCTCTTTTTTCTCTGGGGACTTTGGCATCCAGCTTGTCCGTGCAGAATTCCCTCAAGGAATGGAAAGGGCTCAGAAATGAAAGAACTGGCTTCAGGCCAACACTTGGTCCTTCAGGCAAACTCCTGAGATGCCCTATACATGAAATGAACTGCAGATCACTTTCTCTGAGGGAATTAGAGTTAATAACTTAATGTTCTCAACAAAAAGGAAAAAAAAAAAAAAAAAAGAAGCTGTGCAGGCATTTCCTTCTTAAGGCAGTTTCAGGAGAGATGGTTGTTAGGGAGAGGGAGTAGGATCCCATTTTGTATGCAGATTTCAGTGCTGAATTGAAGGTCTTATGGTCTCATGATGGCAGGGCAAAGCATCAGTATCTGGCCAGTCCTTTTGCAGTGATCATCAGATGACCTTGATATTTACCCAACCAGGACAGTACAGTTTCTATAAATATTACATTTTCCAGGATCGTGTTTTCAGCTGTACCAGAGACAATCCTAGAGAAGAATTCAGTCAGGCATACCCTCCAATCCTTCTTACCCCTTCCCTCTCCCCCAGTACTGGCCCTGCCTTACTCTGGGTTGTAAAGAAAAGCTCTGAGATTTCTCTTTTAGCACTGACCTTCTGAGCTATCTAATGATGAAGATAGGAAGAGGCTGCAACCAGACAGTGGAAAAAAACCCCCTTTTGCTAGCAGGGAAATGTGTGAGTAATATACACACTCTTGGACGGTGGCCAAATCGCTCTAGTAACGGCTGTTAGCTCCCCTTATGAAGAAAATGATTAAATGAGAAAGAGAAGCTGCAGTCGGGTGTCAGAAATGCTGAGTCGCAATGGGAGAGTGCCGCATCCAATGGAAATTTACCCAGGAGCCAGCGACCTTCACATACTGGGGACGAGGACTGAGGTCTTGTAGGGAAATCCTGCCCTTGCTCACACACTGCTGTACTACCTCCACGTCACCACCCAAGCAGAGCACAGCCTGGAAAAGCAGATTAGAAGATCAGCTCCAAGACAGTCTGGGCTGCCAGGACAGGCTCCATGGCATGAAACAGGGCACTGCTCTCCATAGTGTGCAAGGATGTCTGACCCCATAGCACTGCCTAGTCCTCAGGGATTACTTGCCTCAGGTAATTAATTGCTGCTCATCTGGCTCCCCTCCTGCTGCTTTGGATGGATAGATTTGAAATCAGACCGCTGGGTCCAGCTGACCCATACCTGGTGCTGCCACAACAGGAGACAGCAGGCAGCAGAGGTGACTTTACCACTCTCTGCTTTTAGGGATATGCCTTGGGTCAAGATAGAGCTTCCCCAGTGCATGCACTGCAGCCATTTTCATATGATTTCAGGCCCATATTAGAAGCAGAATGCAGGAATGCTCTGGCTTCACCCTTCTCAGAGGATCTCAGGATTGGGATGCCACCAGAACATCACATCCTCTCTGCCATATACCGGCACATAATCAATGGCTTTCCTGCAAGTTCTCAGCCTCTCCCTGAGAGACAATGAGAAGTGAGGGAGGATGTGCAGTAATGCCAGAGGGCAGAGGATACAAGAGAGTAAGTAAGAGTTGTAGCTGAAAACAGAGGACAACTACTTGCATCGAGCTCAGATGGAAGATGGAAAAAGGAGGAGAAAGTAGCTGGTGCTGCAATGATGGGGATGATGGCTAGATGGAGCTAGCACATGCTCCTGTGATTTTATCATGAACTAGTGCAACATTATTGTTGTTTTTCCTTTAGACAGAGGTTTCATTTCCATTGCAAGAGCTGGAGAAACTACTGTCTGTTGATGATATTGCTAATAGAGATAGGAGAACTGGTAGTCCCCAATGGAATTCTTGTTCATGTCAAAGATGAAGGGTTTTGGGAGTACGAGAAAGATAATTCTCTCTTTGCAGTACTGGGGAATGATAAGCAGCTGCCTCAACCCAGTAGTCCTGTGTTGGCTAAACATGACACAAAATATGATATCTGCCTGACTTCATCCCTGAACTCACACCTTCTTGTGCTGTGCTGCAGAAACTCGTTCTTAATCCTCTGGACTACACTGGATTAAGCTCTCCTGGCTGTGCTGATAGAGGTGGCCCCAGTCACCAGGACAACAGCAGGCTCCTCAGCTCCTGCAAGGAGCATATCCACGTGGTGAGGTGAAGATCCTGGCTCCAGCACACCCAGTCCTGCAAGCCACACACTTTCAATTTGTACATTGTGTTTTTTATTTGGCGCTGCGTCCTGCTTGTAGCAGAGCATCTGTACGGCTCTTCAGAAGATCCAGGACCAGGTAGGAGAGATCCTGTGCCCACTGTGCTGAAAACCAATGGGCTTCTGGGACACCTGCTGGTGGACTGGTGCTTGACACCCACGGTCCTGGGAAGTTCAGGCGTACACAAGGACTATTTCCAAACTCCAGAGCTTGGATTAAACGTCTCCTATTCTCTTAGTGAATATCTGTCATGAACAACGAAGACTGAGGGTAAATCAGATCTTGAATATAGGTTCAGACCTAAAACAAATTCCCCATATATTTCGGCTTACACAGAGCCCAGCAACCACTAGAGGGAACAGAACCTCTCAATGAATGACAAAATTACAAGATTGCTCTCTAAAATGAATGCAGTCAATGAGAAAATACTAGCAGATGTTCTCCATTACGACTGGAGATGAAATATAGACATCTGCTGATCTGGTAAGAGGAGGAAGTGACAACTGGAAATGGAGAACAAGTATTTTGTATCTTTGCCTGTTTTGTATCTTTTAGTATCTTTGTATCTTTGCCTGTCCGTCCTCCAAGCCCCACCTCCAACTCCTGCAGGCAGAGGATTAAAATTGGACACCTTACATCCAAGACTCCTTGAAGCTGTTGATAGGAAATTAGGCAAAGCTACAGACTAGGACAGCATATATTTGGTGGAAAAGAAGATATCACCTCATCAAAAAGAGCTTACAAACATCCCAAACCCTCTCTTTGCAATGGCATATGTTGCACACGGAATCAGAACCATCTGGGTTAGCTATCCTGGGCTTGCTCCTGGGTGCTCTGTGAACACAGCTCTGCTCTGGGCTGCACTATCCAGCCGGTCTTTTCCCACAACAGTGGAAAAAGTTCAGTACTAATATGATCAGGTAGAAAGCTAAAGTAAATTTTTTTCGAAGAGGTTAGAAATAGCCTCAACTTCAGCAGCCAGTTATCCAGAACTGAGAGAAATAGGAACTAGCAATTGAGACAAAACAGTACACATCCCTGCAAGTTGTTGCCTGTCCTCGGGGTTAGTAAGGAAAGAGTTTCACTAATCCCCGCTGCTGACTGCTCCTTCAGAGCTGTTCATGATGCCATAAGTATCCTTTGGTATGTGCTGGGACAAGAGCTGCATGCCTTGCTGAGTACCCTGATTTCAGACACTTCACAGCAGCTCTCCTGCTGGCTGATGGTGCAGAGCAGCCAGGAGCCAAAATGGATACAGGGCAGAGCAGTCCTTACATAGTAATTCTTACTAAAGTTTAAGGTCAAGTGAATAGTAGTGTGGGAAGGAATTGCACTCTTACTGCCTCTTGTGTCAGTCATTTCAGCTTATGTTAAAGTCTTCCCTTTTCTAGCTCTTGGATTTATACGCCTTCATCTTCTGTTTTGCTATGTCAGGTGCACTGACTTCCAAAGACTTGCTCCTGATTCCCACTGCTACAATCAAGAGGAGAAGGACTCCACATGATTGCTCCCAGGAAGGAATCCTTTACAGATCTCTTGATCTGTGAAGCAGGGAAATTTGAAACAGTAGTAGAAACAGTCCCATTAGTGCCTTTTGTCCACATGACTCATCTCGATCCTGTTAACTGTGACTAACCTATTTCCTAACAAATGCACTTTTTGGTACTGCCTCCTTCTTATGCACAAGTTTTCCTCTAATTCCTGTTGATGTTACCCTGCCTGGCACAGAATGAGCCATTTCCCTTCATTCCCACAAGCAAATCCCATGCAGCCCTGTGCAGCAGGTATCAAGAGCCACCTGGTCACACTGCAGAGAGAAACTCAGTCCAGAGGCCCTCAGCTGAGCAGCAGATATAGCACAGCTCCAAAGGTAGGTCATGTATGTGGTTCTTTTCTGGCCTCACTTTTTCTCTGGAGGAAGAGGAAAACCTTGGTTTTAGTATGGCTACAATCACCATGGCTGCCTGGCACAAAAATCAATGGAAGGGCATGAAATCTAGTCCAGTCCCTGTCATGGCACCTCTCAGGTGGGAAGTTGCCTTTACCCTTTCCTCCCGCCCTCAGGGCCAGTCCAGCTACCCCCATTGTCTGCCAAGCAGAGCAGCAAAATTTTTACCCAGCTGCAAGGACTTCACTCACAGATGTGCTTAGATATGCTTAGATGTGGACACACACAAGTGTTACTGATGCGCTCATGGCCTGTCTTCCTCTGCCCATATCTTCAAATGTCAGTCTCATAGAGGTTCTGGGCTGACTCACTCCAAGCACAAATTCTGGCCTGCCCATGACTTGCAGAAATTCTCCTCGGCCAGCTTTATTTCAGACCTTGGCTGTGGGCAGGAATCATGTGTCCGGGAGTAAAGCTCAACTCCTTTGTGATTGACAAGGAGGCCTCTGGGTATCCTTTAACCTAATGCTGCTGCAGAAATGGGCTGGTGCCACAAAACACAGCAGTAGGAACAACTCTGACTGAGGTTAGGGAAATGCCAGCCTGCAGTTTCAGATCTTCTATAGAGGCGGAATGACCATATGCCTCTGTCTGGATCCCAGTTTAGGCTTGGAATATGAACCATGAAAAACTAGCAGGGTAGTTGAATACCAG
This sequence comes from Agelaius tricolor, assembly GCF_023055355.1. Classification (NCBI taxonomy): domain Eukaryota; kingdom Metazoa; phylum Chordata; class Aves; order Passeriformes; family Icteridae; genus Agelaius; species Agelaius tricolor. Next base: position 27,796,009 of record NW_027269269.1, read on the forward strand.
ACCTGGAATTGGGATTCTCCCTAATCTTTTCAGACAGATGCTTCAGGATTTTTATGTGAGACCCTCCAGTACCCAAACAGGAGCATTATGGCCTCATTCCATAGAGCTGTAAATTCTCTTATCAAATGTTCAGTTCTTGACCTGATCAGCACGGGAAGCCTGTTCCTAAAACAAAAGGTGTTTGCACAGCACACAAGGCTAAGAAATAAGATTCTTCTGTACAGCAGATTACTAGCATCTTAGAAAAATCTGGTCTGTCCAGACTTCAGTCATTTCTAGAAGGTTAGGTTTTGTAATACTTTGCACTCTCAGATGTCACTGGGAGCTTTGCTCTTGATTTCTGTGGGGACAGGGTTTATTTTAAGGGCATTTCATCTTATCAGAAACCAAAACCACTTCATACACTCTGTGCACATGGGCATAACCTAGCCATTCAGGGAAATGCTGTCTCTGTAGGACAGCCATGGGCTGACAAGACATCCGCATGCATATAAAAATCACCATGTTAAGGCCTTAATTTTTCTGAAAAGTTTTGCCTCCAAGTGCTATGCAAATTAAGCAGTTCACCTTCACTTCCCCATGGTGGAAAATAGGCTGAATCAAGAGAGGACTTACAAACAGGACTTGACAAAGTGTGTAATTCTTTAGAGCAATTAGGGCCCCAGCATGGGACAGGAGCTGTGCATTTCACCACTCTTGCCTGTGCTCATATCTTAATATCCTCTTGAGAAGTTTGACATTGCTCAACTAATAAAAAATGGGCAAAGCATTTGAATGAAGCGAAGGCCAAACAAAAAATGAATTGTCTCTCACAAGTCAGCTCTGCAGCTCTTAAGCCAACCCTCCTTCCCTGCAGCCAGTCTGATGCCAAGATATTGCCATACCTTTGGCAGACATCTGAAGGAGAAGTGAAAGTGTGAAGCCACACATTGTCTTAGCACAACCACACTCATGCAGGTGAGAGCTGGGGTGGTGGGGAGCCCCAGCTTGAGGTATGGAAAGAAACTTGCCCTATGCCCAAGGTCTCACAATAAAATAATTCACTTTAATATCTGCACTGCACATAATCCTTGACGGTCTCTAATTTTTGAAGGGAAACCTAAATATAAATCTAAATAGGGAGTAGGATACATAAATACATACATTATTTTACTAAATAAATAAACTTTTTCTAACCTGTTACCTCATGAGAATATCTTTAGCTACAATGAGATAAGAGTTGTGGTGACTGTCTGTTTGGAAACTCCTGTAGGAAGTGTTTTTGTCAGACAGCTTTTGGAGCAGTGGCCGGTGAAAAGTGAAACGCCCAGGCTAGATAAGTGTCCAGCCAACCTCCAGCCAGTAAGGCACTTCCCCAACCCGGAGTCAGGGGCTTGTGCTTAAGGCGATGTCAGGCCTTGCGGACGTGTGGCCGCAGTAAAGAGCTCCGAAGTCGCAGGATGAAATGAAGAGGCGACCCTCAGTTTCTTCGGGGGGGTGGTTTTATTGGTAGGGAAACGTGCAGGTTCGGTGGAAGAAGCTGAGAGCCCCGAGGCAGGGAAAGCCTCGGTTTTACAGAGGGTGGGAGGGGTGAAAGATAGCAAATCAGAGAGGGATACATTAAGGATTGGCATGATCGGAGAACCCATCAAACACAGTTGCGGGAGGGACCCTGGCCCCTAACCCAATCACTCGACACCCTGGCCCGAACTCTCTAGAAAAAGAGGCAGGGGTGTCGAGTGACAGGCAGGCTGCCAGGGGTGGGGAACAAGAAAGATACATTTGGTAACCAAGACAACTGGGGAGGGGTTTGGGGATTGACACAAACTGGTAACAGGACAGGACTTTCTGAGAGAACAATGGAGGGAAAACTGAACAAGCATAAAACACACCACAACATCTCCCCCTTTTTCGTTTAAAAATAAAAGAACTGTAAGGGCAAACACTGTTCATTGGGGGAAAACCAAAAACAAACAAGAGACAGACATAAGGAATGACTCTGAATCAGGTCCTGCCCGGGGCAAGGAGAGAGTTAAACTGGGAGTGGCTCCATCTCTGGGAGCTTCCGCCGCCGCCGCCAACATGCCTCCGTGACCTGTTCTACGTTTTCTGCTCTCAGAGTCCTCCCAGGGCGGAAGGGCTTGACCCACTTAGCGGGGATCCACCTCGGACCTGAGGGGGTGGACACGCAAGCGTATCCCCTTCCCCAAGTCACGAGATCGAAAGGCCCCTCTGTTTTCCAGGTCTCCGGATCCTTAATCAGGACAGGAGGCCTGACCCTGGCCTGCAGCTGCTCATGTCTCCCGAAATGTCGCACAATAGGCGGATTGAGATTTTCGAAAGAACAGTTTAGGAAATTAATGGTAAAAAGCGCCTTTGCGAGACGGATATGGGGGGACTCCACCTTCACGGCCACTCGCTGTTGTTCTAAAACTCTCTTTAGGCTCTGGTGGGTGCTCTCCACCACGGCTTGGCCTGTCGGGGAATAGGGGATGCCGGTCTTATGCTCTATTCCCCATTGTTGCAGGAAGCTTTGCAGCTCCCTGGATTTATATGCCGGGCCATTGTCTGTTTTCAGGACCTTGGGGATGCCCAGGACAGCAAACGCTTGAACTAGGTGTTTTTCACAATCTGCTGCCTTTTCCCCTGTGTGGGCAGAGGCATAGACTGCGCCGGAGAAGGTATCCACTGAGACATGTACGAATTGCAGACGGCCAAAGGCAGGAATGTGGGTAACATCCATCTGCCACACCTCGCAACTAGATAGACCTCTGGGGTTAGCTCCCAAGGGTATTGTTGGGAGCTGGTGGGACTGGCATTGAGGACATGTAGCCACGATCGCCTTGGCCTGTTCGCGTGTAAGATGGAATTGTCGAACAAGGCCAGGGGCGTTCTGATGAAATTGCTGGTGGCTGATTTTGGCCTGACTGAACAGATCAGGGAGTGGGGCAGCTTGAACAGGAGCGGCAAGGGCGTCAGCACGCCTATTGCCTTCCGCAATAAACCCAGGCAAATCGGTATGTGACCTGACATGCATCACATAAAAGGGTTGCTCTCGGTGGGAGACTAAGTTCACAAGTTTAGAGAGCAAGTTAAACAAAGGGATGTTTGATACCTCTTGTAAAATTGCATTTTCGGCTCTGGAAACTACACCCGCGACATAGGCTGAATCAGTGACCAAATTGAATGGTTCAGAGAACCTCTCAAAGGCTCTGACGACTGCGTCCAACTCAGCAACTTGAGGTGAACCTTCCACCTCTGTGACATCTGCCTCCCACCGCTGAGTCTGAGGATCTTTCCAAGTCATCACTGACTTGTGGGATGCTCCAGACGCGTCTGTAAAAACTGTCAAAGCCTTCAGAGGAGTTCTACTCTGAACTGATTTTAGAGACAATGTGAATTCCTGATTGAATAATTTGTGGGCCGGCCGATCTACTGCGATTTGGCCGGTGTAGCTGTCCAAAGCCAGTTGAAGCATCTCATTTGTTTCCAGAAGGTTATCAATCATCTTTCTTTTTAGATGGCCTGAATCGAATTTTAAAGGAATGTGGATGCAGTCAAAGTCACAACCTGCCAACTCTCTGATCCGCGATCTAGCCTTTCTGATCAATTCTGCCACCAGCTCGGCTGGCTGCGTCATCCTTTTGGACCTGTGATGGCTGAGGAACACCCACTCTATGATTAAGAGGGGATCCCCCGAGCCCCGGTCCTTGCCCTTGATGGAATCATCCCACTGGAAAATCACCCCATGGAGGTGTGGCAGCTTACCTAGAACAATGAATTTAAATGGCAGGCCCGGGTGATATCTGTGGGCCTGCCTGGCCGAGATGGAGTTTTGGATCTTCTCCAGCGCTGTCTGGGCCTCTGGGGTAAGGGACCTTGGAGAACTAAGCTCTTCTCCCCCTTTCAATAAATTGAAAAGGGGGGCTAGGTCTTCTGTTGGAATGCCTAGCCAAGGCCTTACCCAATTCAAGGACCCACACAGCTGGTGGACATCCGCCAGGTTTTTGATGTTAGTTTTAATAGCTAATTTTTGCGGAACAATGGTCCGCTTCGTTATTTCCAGGCCCAGGTACTTCCAGGGTGGCATCTGTTGAATCTTATCTTGCTGGAGCTCAAAACCTGCAACAACCAATGCATCGATTGTCAGGTCAAGCGCGTGGGTAAGTAGGTCGTTGGTCGGAGCGCACACTAGGATGTCATCCATATAATGGTAAATGATGGTGTCTTTGGCGGCTGCACGTACTGGGGACAGCAAGGAGGCGACGTACCATTGACAGATCATTGGGCTGGCCTTCAGGCCTTGTGGAAGAACTCGCCAATGATAGCGCTTGCTTGGGGCTTCACGGTTGATGGCAGGAACCGTGAAGGCGAAACGCGGAGCATCATCCGGGTGTAAGGGAATTTGGAAAAAGCAATCTTTTATGTCAATTACGACCAAATTCCAATTTTGGGGGAGCATCGTTGGGGACGGCATCCCTGGTTGGAGAGGCCCCATATCTTCAATGATGTTGTTAATTTGGCGGAGGTCGTGAAGGAGCCGCCACTTATCTTTGTTGGGCTTTTTGATAACGAACACTGGGGAGTTCCACTCTGACATGGTCTCCACCAGGTTGCCCTTGAGTAGCTGCTCCTTAACAAGCTCATTGAGCGCCGCTAATTTTTGCTTGTTGAGCGGCCACTGCACTACCTGTACTGGTTTATCAGATTTCCAATTCAGTTTCCAGGTAGGGCGCTCATCAGTGACCGCTGCCCGAAAAACCTGGGGAGCTGCTGGGAGGTCAATTCGGGCTCCCCACTGGGCCAAGAGGTCTCTCCCCCACAGGGGTTCCGTGTAATCTAATACGAATGGGCGCACTGAAGCCAATTGCCCATCCGGCCCCGTAATTTGTACAACGCTCTTTGATTGACGTGCCAATTGTAAACCCCCGACACCTCGGACGTGGCCAGGCGCGTTTTGCAATTCCCAATGTGACGGCCATTCCCGGGAAGGAATGATCGTTACATCTGCTCCTGTGTCCAACAAGCCTTTAAGAGGCTTGCCCTCTCCCCCTTTTGAGATATGACAGGTGACATGAGGCCTTTCTCGCCCCAGGACCTGGGCCCAAGCTACTGTTGGATTTTGGAGTTCAGCCGGAGGAAACCCCAGGGCCCAAGTTATTTCGGGAACAGGGATCGCTTGTGCGATCACCTGTCCCTTGGGCAGGAAAGTGGGGGGTTGGACACAGTGCAGCCCCACGGCGAACAGTCCCGGGTCAGATGGCAGAAGACCTGGAATTATGTTCACCTCTAAAGGTGTGTGCTTAGTGTCTCCGACAACGACGTACTTACACCTTATCCGCCCCCAGTTTCCTGGGCATTCCGGGCTGACTGACACGAGTTGAAAATCGGAGTTCTTAAGATGTAGTGGCTCCGTCAGCTGCAGCCGGAAGGGTCTGAAAGCAGAAAAGGTAGTTAGCACGGGTCTAGGTTGGAGACATGCAACATGTGACAAGTCCGGTGAGAATATGTCTTGTTTGGCAGGCGGCGGTCCCTGAGATCTCCCCTCCCTGCGTGGTGTTAGTTGTCCCGCCCTATTTTTATCATGGCGCAGGGGGGAACTGCGCTCAGATGTTAGTTTTTTGTCTGGGTTTTCCCCAGGAGTCCCTGCCCCCTTTTGAATTCATAAAATTCCCGCCGCAGCGGGCAGTCGGGCATCCAATGCCCGAGCTTTCCGCACAGATGGCAGGGTGATGTGGCGGCGGAAGGACCGGGAGCAGGCGAGCGGCAGGTGGCTTCAGAGAAGGTGTTTTCAGGCGCTTCTTCTGCGGCGCTGACTCGGGGCGGCAGCTGTTTTTTCTTCTCTCCCTCCCTAGATGGCATGATTAGGACCTTCCGGGTGCAGACCTCGAGCATATCGTGCAGCGAGGGGGGTGGGTGCATCGGGAGGCTGAGGATGGCGTCCCTACACGCAGAGTTTGCATTCGTGGACGCTACTTCCTTCAGGATATGTTCCCGGGCAACCTCGTCCGCCACTTGCTGCTCGACAGCTTTTCGAAGACGTTCGACAAAATCGAGGAAAGATTCCTCGGCGCCCTGAAAGATTCTGGAAAAAGAAAGGAGAGGAGCCGCCCCCGGCAGCGCCAGGAACGCCTTCTCGGCTGCCCGCGCTGACTCTCGGAGTGCTTCCTGGGGGATGGCACTCGCCTGCGAGTGCCCATCTGCCCAGTTGCCGGTCCCTAGGAGCTGATCAATGGCCAGGACATTGCCTGTTAGGTCCAGCCCCGTGTGGGGCTGTTCCCACAGGCTCGGGAGGGCCTCCGTCACTCCCCTCTTCCAGGCTGCCTCCCACATAGCCCGCTCGGTGGGATTGAGCAGGCACGTGAAGAGGCGCCGGATGTCATAGGGGGTGACATCGGCTTCGGTAAGTGTTGCCTGCAACACTCCCCGAAAGTATTCGCTGTCCCGGCCGTAATCTTTCTGTGCCTTGCACAGCTCCTTGATTTGTGAATGGTGTAAGGGGACCCACTGGCGACGCACCCCACCATCTCCCTCTGGATGGTAAACAACCGGGGCTGCGGATGGTATCGCAGCAGACCCCGGTTCCCGGTTCCTAACTGCTGCCCCCCCCCCGGAACCCAAAGCGCGGGAGCCGGCAGGGAGAGCGTGGGAACCGGGAGAGGAGGAAGTAGGGGCGTGGCTGGGAACTTGAGCAGGGCAATCCGATATCGAGGGACCCTCCCAGGAGGCGGAGACAAGGGGTGGAACCTTTTGACTGGCAGGGGGTGGAGAGATGGGAGGTGGTATGGGAGGGACCGAGGGAGGAGCTATGGGCGGGGATGTGGGAGGAGAAAGGGGAGGGACTACTGAAGAGGAGGTTTCTGGAAAGGAGGAGGGACCAGGAGGGGGGAAGGACGAGGGGGTAGAACACTGGGAGTGGCCGACTGGCAGGAAGGGGTTGGAGCTTGGGAAAAAGGGATTCTGGGGAGAAGAAGAGGGCTTTCCCGCCATTTCAGCCATGTGGTTGCCTCCATCTTGGGCCCCATAGGAGCCATTTTGGGGAATTGGAGGCGACTGGGAGCAAACTGGGGACTTAGAAATTAGGGTTTTGGATTTTGGGGTTTTAGAAACTGAGGACCTGGGGACGGGAACAGGGGAGGTAGGGGAAGACGAGGAGCCCCTAAGAGACTGGCCAGGACTCTTAGGGCGGGGGGGCCGAGGATTTTGAAGGGGGCTAGGGGACAAATGGTCACCCTGCGCGGGGCTGGAGCGCGCTGCACCCTTCAGAATCCCGGTTTTACGTTTATGGGGACGGGAAGAAGGGTTAGGGGTAGAGGGAGAAGTAGAAGAACTGGGGCACGAACTAAAACTGACCGAAGGTTTTTCTGAGTTTCCTCCTGCTTTCAGGATAGATCGAATTTGTGAAATCCAAAAAGCTAACGGAGAAAGCGAGGTGTCTCGTGATCTAATCAAGTTTGATAACTTGGCATTTGCCCTCTGCCAAAAGGCAGGATCTTTAATTAGATCGGGGGAGACTTCGGGAAACTCAGAAAAAAGCCATCGGATTAATTTTTTAACTTCCTTTTTATCAACGGAACAACCCCCCCCAACTAGGATACCCACAACTTGGTAAAACAGCCCCTTCTGAGCTGCCGAGAGCGAAAACTTTGCACCCATCGCTCGATGTTATAAGTGGCAGCTGCGGAAAAGCCCCCCCCGTTCCAGTAAACGCGAAAGAAAAAAAAATAAGGGTGCCCACCCCCGGCCCCTGTCTAGAGAAAAAGAAGGGTGGTGACGAAACACCAATAGAGGGGAAGGCGACAGGGAGAGTAGCAGAATACTCACGAAGTCCGGAGGCGACAAACGAAAAGCTGGAACGAGGGGTTTCCTGCGACAGGACGACTCCCAGGTGCAAGGAGCTGCCGTCCAGGGTCCCTGGGGAGCGCTACCTCGCGCACAAGGTCTGCTCGACCACAGGGTAGTTCCGCGACCGCTGGGATTCTCGAAATCCCGTCCGTGGGGTCCACGAATCCGAGAAAAGGGGGGGCCCCACGTTGGGCGCCAAAACTGGAGCAGTGGCCGGTGAAAAGTGAAACGCCCAGGCTAGATAAGTGTCCAGCCAACCTCCAGCCAGTAAGGCACTTCCCCAACCCGGAGTCAGGGGCTTGTGCTTAAGGCGATGTCAGGCCTTGCGGACGTGTGGCCGCAGTAAAGAGCTCCGAAGTCGCAGGATGAAATGAAGAGGCGACCCTCAGTTTCTTCGGGGGGGTGGTTTTATTGGTAGGGAAACGTGCAGGTTCGGTGGAAGAAGCTGAGAGCCCCGAGGCAGGGAAAGCCTCGGTTTTACAGAGGGTGGGAGGGGTGAAAGATAGCAAATCAGAGAGGGATACATTAAGGATTGGCATGATCGGAGAACCCATCAAACACAGTTGCGGGAGGGACCCTGGCCCCTAACCCAATCACTCGACACCCTGGCCCGAACTCTCTAGAAAAAGAGGCAGGGGTGTCGAGTGACAGGCAGGCTGCCAGGGGTGGGGAACAAGAAAGATACATTTGGTAACCAAGACAACTGGGGAGGGGTTTGGGGATTGACACAAACTGGTAACAGGACAGGACTTTCTGAGAGAACAATGGAGGGAAAACTGAACAAGCATAAAACACACCACAACAAGCTTTCTTCTCTCTGATGTTACAAAACCAAGGTGGCAGTGGACTGCAATGTGATTGTCAGTGAACCTCATCAAGCTATGAGATGGTTTAAGCAGTGCAGACTAGTAATTAAGCATTAACAAACATCAGTCAAATGTACAGCAAAAGAGGATATCAGAGAGACGCAAAACAGGATTCTGCTGCAAAGCCCCAGTGAAGTACAGAATATGTCACATCTTTCATGGCAAACCACTTTCCCTTAATATTCTTGGTAACTCCTATCCCGTCTCCAAAAGACTTCTCTTTGCAAAGAAACAAGAGGGGTGAGGTTTACACAAGGGAAATTCTTGAGCATGAAATTCAGAATACAAAACACATCAGCCTGAAAAGTCCAGCAATCCATTATCATAAGCTTATATGAGCTACATTTTCCGTATTTCTAAAACACAACCAAAGTAGCTAACATCTCTTATGTGGCAGGAATCCAGAGAAAGAGGCAAGCCAAAGCAAGACTGGGCAGTCCTCCAGCAGAATGGGTTAGCTTCAAAAGCTGAAGTGCAGTTAAATCTTTAAGGGGGAACATAGGGCCAGCTTTAGATGTTGTTTTGTCAACCATACATGGATTTCCAAGCTGAGGAGAAGTTCCTCTCATCAGATTAATACTCCACCATTAGCCTATAGTTTTCCACAGAGGAATGATGGCATTTAAGCAACAGGAGCAAGTTTTATCATTTCATCAAACAGCATGGCTAACACTTGCTATTTTCAGTATACTCTCTGTTCCACACACAGGATAAATTTCCCCCCAGGAGAGTAACTACTATTTACTTAGCAGGAGCTCAGAGCAGAAAGAAGAGAGGATTGCTTCTACAAATGAAGAGTGCTTGGGAAATTCTGAGTAGGACAGAGTGTTACTAGCATCTTGCAAGAAGTAGCATAGACACTGTGACAGTCTCTACTCTTGTGGAAAATAGCTCAGTAGGGAGTTAATTTCTTGTCCCACCTGAAAACTGTAATTTCCACCAGTACCAGACCATCTTATATGAGGCTGCTGATCCACTTGGAATTTGCTAAATCCCTTGAGATTCTCCCAGCCATGTTGTTACTCCAGTCACTGATGGTTTTCTTGGGTAGGGTTAGTTAGAATATGCTGTAAAGGCAGATCACCTAGTAGCCATCTTATCAGTATGGGGTTACTCTTTCTTATTGCTGTTTTGCCATGCCTTGTTCATACAGATAACTGGTGGCAGATGTAAAACAAGTGAGAAGAAAAATAGGTCTTTAAAATAAAGATTTTTTCCTCTGAGCACACTCAGAAAAAAGACAGGGTTTCAGAGATCTGGTGCTCTTAGGAGAGAGACAGGGAGAGACAAGTCATTTTAGGGAAGCTTTGTAAAGCCAGGTAATTGCAGCTTTAGTGATCTGCAATGTGTATGTTGCATTGAGCAGGATAAAGTGGAAAGGGGCTACAAGCCTGCTTATATCAAGCAAGTGCAGAGAGAAGAAGCTATTCTTAACACAAAAACATTGTTTGACACTTAACCTTGCTCTGCTGACAGCCTCAGTAAAGGCAGCAAGAATTGATTCAGTTTGGAGATGGAACTCCTACCTCTCTCCAGGAGTGAATGTAAGGGAGTAGGAGCACTAGGAAGGAGGGGAGGAGTGGAAAGCAAAAAAAAAAAAAAATTGTTCTTCTCTTATTGAAATTGGCAGACAGCTCCCCTGGTGTCCTCACACTGGCAAAGTGCCTCCCCTCCTCCTTAGCAGCTGCCCCTTGTTTCAATGTATTAAAAACAAGATAATAAATCTATCCAGAAAAGACATTTACATGGTGTCTAAAATACAAAGAGTGCCCACATCAATACAAATCAGAATTTTGAATTGGCTATTCTGACTTCACAGAGTATATTGCCCAGAAGTTTTTAAAATAACTACGTGCAGAATTTATGTTATTTTATGGAAAAGTAAAGAGGAAAAAATACTCACCAGAAAACCTCACTCAAAGCCTAAACATGTCCTTTAACCAGCTGTTGTATACACAGATGACTGTCTTTTTTTTGGGGTGCACTGCAGGGCAAACACTGAAGTTTTCATGCAGAAAGAAATCGGGGGACTTTTTCAATGTGAGAATATGGAAAGAAAATTTCTATTAGGAATCGTGTTTGAAATAGAGGCTGAGAAAAGATGGGCTGCATCCCCACATACTACTGCACACAGTCATACAAAAGATACTGAGTCCAGAAGGTCCCATGGAAAACTGGTCTTGAGTCCTGACACACTGCATGCTCCACAACATTTCAGAGTGACCTGTTCCTAAAGCAAAATACTAATGGCCCATAACAAAGCTAACAGCCAACACTATAATGGGCCAGAGAAAAAATAACAGGAGAAAGGAGAATTACTTGCAGTGTTCAAGGTCCCTGAAATAGCTGGGAGTTTGCTGTGGAATTTCCTAGCTGTTAGCATGTGAAAGAGAAGCAGGACTGGCAGCAACTGAGTCTGCATGGCATATGAAGTGCTTGGGTATCAGATCCAGATTCAGAAATATGGAAAACAAACCCCACCTTCAGGGACAAGACCTGCTGAAAGAGAGGATATGACATTGGCAAAATGGTAGCAGAAAAGGAAGACAGGAAAGGGAGACGGTACAGAGAATGGGAATGGTGAAAAACAAGGAAAGAAATAGTGGTGAACTGCTAGGATTATTAAAATGTCAGTTTTGTTATAAACTCAGTGTATGACCTTGATGACAGGTAAACATTTCCATGCTTTTCCTCAGATTCCCATGTCTGTAAAATAGATACAATAATTCTGTACCTCAAGATTCTTATATGGAAAGTGCCAGACAGCTATTAAATATACAGTGTAAAAAAGTATCAATTAGGCATAAAAGAAAAAAGCCAACTCAAAAAATAATCACCGGTATCTGTGGAAAAATGTCATTTTGGGTGCCATAAAGAGCTATGCCATTTATATTCCTGAAAGGAATCATGGCTGAGAAAAGCAGCACTCTCTTATTACCACTGAGGTCCCAGCAGACCTTCCTACTGAAAGAACGCACTGTAAATGAATAAATGTTGATGTGATTGTGATAGTGATTGATGAAGGAAGATCAAGATCTCATTGCATTCAGCACTGTGAGTACCTAATAACCTTACTCGAGAGCCTCGTATTCAGACTGCAAGGAAAAGACAGTAAAGGATGGAGTAAGCTGGTAAGAGATGTAGATACAGCAATGAAATTGCTTTTTCTGGTTGGGTTTCATCTTGGTGAAAAGATAAGTGATCCCATCATCCTGGCCTCATGTTTATAGGAATCTGGATCTGTGTGTTGTGTACGAAAGCAGCCAGCAGTGCTCTGGTGTGGAGGGCAGAGGACATATCAGGGAATTCATTGAGCAGTAACTATATGCAAATTATTACCTCTGCAGTGGATGATGGCAAAGGAATTTTGGCAACATTCTCTCCAGGATTTTTTTGTTCCTCAGGGAATCTTCTGACTAACTGAAGGGCACTTATAAGTTACATTATTTCATTATTTCTGCAGCTTGGGCACTCTTTTGCCTGCAGTGCTGCAGGGATCTTAGCATGCAGCTTGGGATTTTGCCAGTCAGCTCACTGGAGTACTGAAGCAATGAAGCCAATGCAGCAAAAATGCTGTTTGTACTACAGTCTGGGAGAAATTCTTTTCGTATTCAACTCACGGCAAAGCCTGTTACAATGTCATAAATCCTCTGTAGCAGGGAGAGAGGGAGAAGAGAGAGAAGCCTGCGGTCTCTGCTTTTCCTGCACTGTCTATTCTCAGCACTGTGCGTCACGCTCTCCTTCATCATTCTCCATCACTTCTGCACAGTTCAGGAAGATTCTGACATCTGGATCCGCAGTGTTATGAGTTAGCAAAGGCCTTTTCCACCACAATCCAAAGATCACAAAAGCCGGAGAGAGACTTTCTTGCTGTCAAATCACATGTTTTTGATCTGAGTAAACTTGACAGAATAAATAGAGACCCCCATAGTGCCAATATTTAAAACTTACTATTTTCAGAGTACAACAGCACTTTAAACGGGGAAAAATGACACAGGGCTCTTGGAAGAAATAAAAGCAAATGTAAATGTCAAATTCAGTTAATGTCAGGAAATTGTATATTAAGAGAGATTGGTTCATAGCAGTTATTATAACCACTGGCTAAGAAATAGCTTTTTGTTTTCTGCTGAATAGTTGGTAGTTTTTTTCCCCATCTTCTCCCACAATAGCACAAAACTGTGAGTTCACCTGTGAAAAGACAGAGAGCAAGAAGCAAGCAATAATAGTTAATAGCTGGAGAACATGGGTATTTGCTTGGAGTTGCAAGACATTAATTGTCAAATCCATAATGAGACAGTAACTTAACAACTGAGTTTACAGCATTAGGCCAGAAATACCAAAAATGAGCAGAAGGCCAAACAGGAATATGAAGAGACAAAGTAATTTGTTTAAGGATTCAGAACAGTAGAGTGGCAGAGCTATCTTGAGCTATGACTAAACCCAGTGTGTCAAGATTTATTAACCCAGGATTCCAGGATTTACTAAACCAGCAACTCTGGCTGAACTGTTGATATTCTGAAGATTAGGTTTAAATACACAATAATATTTTTGGAAGGATGATATAAAAAGGGTTTTAGGCAATTCACACAGTTCTTTTACTGGGTGCAAGGTTGCCATCTGAAAAGCTTGAGCACTACTGGGCTAGGGACACGGATTATTTCAAAGGCAATTAGTCCAACCCATTCCTGACATAAAAGAACACTGGTGCACTCCTTTTAATTGATGAGTTTTGGATTCATCATAAAAATAATGAGGTGAGAGCTGGGAAATGTGCCTAATATAGGCTGAGAAACAGCCTGACTTTCATTGCATATGTGGCATGCATCTGCATCCATGTTGCTAAGCATTCTAATGGCACAGAGACGGGACATGCCTCCTAAAGTGAAAAATATACTATTTTCAATATCATGCTTTGAAGGGTAGAGTGATAAAGAGAGCTACAGAGCAAGGAGTGCTCAAGTAGCAGAGTAACAGCAGCTTTGATTCTCTTACCAAGTTCCTCTGGTCACAAAGATATTACATTACACTTGTGTAACTCATGCTTTCTGTCTGCAGGTGGAAAAATGACAAGGCGTGCATTCTCCATCCCTGGAGATATTCAAGACTGGATAAAGCTGTGAGCAATCTGGTCAGATATTCAGCCAACCCTGATTTGAACAAGAAGTTGATCCGGAAACCTCCAGAGGTGTCTTCCAACCTGAACTATGCTGTACCCATTGCAGCTTAAGGATGATGTGGTGTTGCCTCCCATGCTTAGCAGAATAGCAACTTCTGGCCTTTATTTCCTGGCCAGAGCCAAGTATCTGATCTCTGCTGAAGAAAACATTTCCATTTTTCATGCTTCACCAGAAAGAGTCTTTGGGTATCGCTACAGAAGCAGCTCAATCCCATAGTGCAAGACTTATCCACAAGCATTTCCAGTTAGCTTAAATCATGAGTTCCTAAACCAATGAGTGCTGACACTTCACATTGCGCTGTGTGGACATAAAATGTAGTGCAGCATTTAAGTGATGAGCAGAAATTTCTCTTAATCTTGTCATATTCCCTTGAAGGCAGTCATGAAGTACAACACAAACTATTCCCTACTGCCTTTCATGCCCTACCTTATGAATAACCCAAACATACAACTTTGCTTCCAGAGATTTTTAGAGTTCTGCTGCTTCTTTTTTGTTGTTTCCATGTCTATCTTTCCATTTACCGGCAAGTATTTTCTCTTCATTTATGCATATAAATCACATAACACCAAGGTTATGCACCCTCAAGGCTACTCCTCCACGCAACCTTTTCTCATGATAAACAGCAGTTGCAAATGTACTAAAGCTGAGAAGAGACACAGGGAACATGCTGCCCTAATACATTTGCTGCAGCTCTCAATGCAATAAATAAACTAGAATGTAGCACAAAGAAAAGGCTGTATTATTCTGTGGATGTAGTTGGCAAACCATGGGAATTTGATGTGATTAGAAAAGCTTAAGGCAGTAACAGCTTTGTGGGCACTTTCCTGCTTCTCGGTGAGCACAGTTACTGCTGGTATCTAGTGTGGTGTCAGACAAAACAAAAAAATACAAGAGTGCTCACACAAACATGCCCTGTCATGTGGGTTGGCATAAAGCTCAGTAAACTGTGTGGTGCAAAGCCAAATGTTTGAAGGTTGAGAGCAGGCTCAGAAACTTCATGGCTCAAGCATATGTAACCTAGATAGCAAAATCATGTTTCAGGGGCTCTCAGTTACGCTTCTTGTGGCAATGAGCAGAAGCTGTTCTGGCCCAGTCTCCCAGAGAGGTTAAATTAATAGTAGACAACTACTTGCAAGAGCAAGGTGATGGAGCAAAGTACACCGTGGATGAGGACTGATCATGGCAGTGCAGAACTACTGCAAAAAAAAGGGGCATCACCTTATTCTTAAGGACTAGGGGGGCCAACTTTTGTGAACGTCAGAGTAAAAAAAGCTGTGTCTTGATAGAATGGTGCAGAATAGGTTAAGCAAATCCATTTTTGATTATATGCAAACTCTATCAGAATGGTATCTGAGCCTGGCCCATGTCAAACCTGCCTGTCACACTTACTGAAACAGTTAATCACCCAGTTGAACTGCTGGACTATCAGGACCTTTATTACCTGACTCTGTTCTATTTGTTTGAACTGATAGAATGACCACAGAGACTGGGCATCAGATATTGTCACACTCTCCGTATCTCAATTTTTTATCTGCAACCCCAGATATTTCCCAGGGAAAAGCAACCTTCCAGTGAGCTGTCAGTGCTGTCACCTCTGTACAGCAGTAGAGCAGGAGTTGCACCTAATTAGCTGAAGAAGGTAACAACAAGGATGACCTCCAGCCACCCCCTGCTTAAAAGACAATGAAGCAAGATCTGTAAATGCCATGTAAAGAGGGACTGGCAACAGCAGCTGTCAATCACACTTGGAGAATGTTTATAAGTGAAGGTGAGGAACTTATAGCATGAGAAGGCAGATATGACCCAGCTTCGTCCACCTGACTGAGATACCACCAGCAACAAAGACAGGGAGTCTTAACAGCACGAACCAATGGCCACTCAAACGGACAGGGACCCTGGTGGCTCTCTACTCTGGAGTGCTGGCACAGGGGGCTAAGTCCCAGAAGGAGGGGAAAAACAGACAGAACAGCAGGGTCTTTTCTGAGGCTGAGCAGACAGCCCTCAATTGGCACAACTACAGAAAGCTGAATTTATCATCCACCCACAGACTGGGATTGCCGGCTTGAGCACCCTCATTGGTAGCTTCAGTTCTCATAGGCAGCAAAGAGGGGTGGCATGTAGGAAGAAAGAAGGGTCAAGCAGTCTAGGAGCTGGGAGGGCACAAGGACAACAAAGCAGGGGGAGTCAAGGAACCGGATACCACCACAGGACCATGCTATTATCTAAGTGCAATTGCCAATGAGCTACTTCTGGAGCAGAGCAATCAGTCCTGTTATGACAGGGTTAAGTTTGAATTGGCAGAGAGCTTCTGGGACTTTTTCACTTCCACTGTCAAATCTCTGGGGCTGGCAGTTGCTAATTACAATAATATGAGGTGACAGTCACATGAGGAGTGATAGATGGCTGAGCAGGGCTGAAAATCCAGAAGGTCAGATCACGATGAATTATAGTGGCAGGGTGCAGAAGCCCCTTCTCCAGATTTTCTCTTCCTCTCTCCCCACTTCTTCCCCCCACCATCTGCAGCATCTCAAAAGCAAAACAGTAAAGAGAAATCATTCTCATTAATAGAATGCAAAATAAATGGATGGTGCTGGGAGCTAGGTTTCAGTGTCACTCCAGCTATCCAAATTCACAAAGCACACGGTCAAAAGGGACCAAATAGGCATCTCATTTCATTTCCCACATAACATGGGCTGCCAGACAGCACCTGACTTCAGTGACTGTTACAGCAAAATCATCATGAACTCTTAAGATTTTATTTTGAGACAAAGAAGCCTACACAAAGAAAGTACAAAACTGAAATAAAACAGCACAAGCTCTGAGTATTCCTACTCAGCATTCACTTTGCATGGGCCTGAAAGATCACACAGAGATAGGGTCCCTTGCATGTAAAACTGAGATACTTCTAAGTCACATTGTCAGCTCTTTTTCCCCTTACCTACCTCAGAAAAAAACTGACTTTGGTTCAGCCCATTCCCATGACCAGCAAGTGAATTACAGCTACTGCCATTTTCACATAAAAGATCAGTTCAGCCCTGACCTCCAACTTACCCCATGGGTCTGTGCAGAGTTATTATTAGTTCAGATTTTCCCCTCCAGCATTTCACTGTGATGCTATGAGCTGCTGGTCACAGACTATGGGAAAAAGGCATGTGAGATACCAAAATTCTCTGAAGGTGAAACCCACTCTCCATCCACAACAGATGGTTTGCATGACAAGCATCACAGTTGATCTCTTAACACTGCTCAGTCGGACACTGGCAGTCACACCCCTGGAAAACATCACCCATATTAAGCCCCAAGTCAGTAGTCCATGGATTTTGAAAATGCTACATCTGTCTGCTGTGGCCATGCCTAAAAGGTGTCCCATGAATTAAATTGAAACAGAAGTAACCAATGCTTACATGGAAACAAGCATTGTGTTGGACTTTCAAAATTTAAAAAAAAAAAAAATGGGGGTGGGGCCTCTGTTGTATCTCTTCTCAGATTATGAAGAGTACCTCAATAATACTTTGATTGTTTTTTGTAACTTCTACTTTTAAATGTAACATTTTTTCCTCCCTGTTTTATCTCAACAGATTTTCTCAATGCTTCAAGAATCAGCTGAAGCTACACATTTTTGAGGCCAAACTTAAAACAAGTTGAAAGATAGAAAGGGTAATTTATCATATACAAAATTCCTTATGTATTAAGTTTAGTAGCAATTGCTCTCAAATGTTTAGTGAGACCACTGGAGAAAAAGTCTCTTTCTGGAGGAGTCATAAAGTTTTAGAACATTTCTGTCTATGCTGATCTGGTGATGAGTGCTCTTTCAAGAAAGGTCTCCTGCTGTATCAGGCAGGAAACAATAAAAGCACAGAGATAGACAAGTGTGAATTTAGCTCAAAGACTAAATATAACTGTTATATTATTATTTAACATAAATTATTATATTAAAGTCCACAGACACATGTGCGTGTGCACGAAGGATGAGTGATGAAAAGGGGATTACTCAGCTCAATTTATAAAAAAGTCGTGGCAAAATGCTGCCTGTAAATCTGCGAAGAGGTTCAGCACTGATTCAGCCTGAAGCATCTGGCTCTTTCCTGAATCAATGCTCACTGAATTTCCTGTATCCTCAAGGCTTTTTAAATTTCTTTTGCCAGCTTCACCTTCAGACACTGTATTCTGACTGTCTAGGCTTAATACAGCACCGGACCTAAGATTTGGTATGGATCTCAAACTTATCTGCTAAAAGAGATAGTGGTTACAGCAATAAGAACAGACTTTGTTAGCAAAAAGTACTCAGAAAAACCACCTCACTTTTAGCAGTAACATGACTTGAAAGGTACCATGCCCTGTCTTGACATGTGAAACTGTAATGGCAAACACTTCTCAACTTGGCTTTTCCTTATTGTAAGGATCCTGGAAGGGTCACTGTAATCACAACTTCAGGGATTGAGTATTTTAACATAAATGGTAAGAGTTACTACAACAGGGCAGCATTTACATGTGGAGTATGTGGAGCAGGCTAGGGTGGAGCAGTTATACTTCTGCTCTGACGAAATCCTGATTTCGATTAGGATTAAACCATAGAGGAGGTTGTTCAGTTTTAGTGGGTCTGAAGAACAACAATGAAAAAAGCATCAATTTCTGTCCATAAATTGTGCATGACTTCTTACAATATGTATGTAATAGTCAGATTACCAGGTTCCTCATGCCCGTATTTGACGAATGGCTGTATCAGAACTGGTTAAATGACCCTTAGCAAATCTATTTGAAATTACTTCTGTGGAGAGATCTGCGAAAGTCTGTAATGATGGCAATTCGTTCTTGGGTTATTTAACACCAGAATATTCTGGGTAGCCATTCTAGGATGTTTGTACAAACTCTACTGTTGATGAAGATGCCTTCCATTGCAAAATTCAGCTCTTTTCCAGTATCCAACTTTTCCCTACTCAAAGGGAGGATGAGGAAGGTTTGTCACAAAGGTCTGTGACTCTTGCTTTTGAGCGGTTTTTGGGGGTTATTTGATCTAGCAATGATGATTAATCTATGATGCAGATGTTTGCTGATCATCTGAAAATTAAGTTTTCAAAATAATAGATCTCAGACTCACAGAAGGAAAATAGTTATCATGGCATCTAGATGGTTTCCCAAACTGAAAAAATTTGTTTCAGTTGTTTCTTTACTAATGTTTCGGTGCAGCTTTCTTATCATCTTCTCAGAGACTTTGTGACTTAAGTTTTGCTTTTTCTGTTTGCTTCTATTTTTTAATCCATAATTTAATAATACATATGCTGGAAGGAAGCTATTACAAAAGCAATTCAAAGGCTTATGTTAACTTGGAAAAATAGCACTGCAGCAAGCACTTTTTTTCCTCCACAGCAATATTCCAGGTGGTATCATATCAGAATTTTCTACAGCTATTTCCAAAGAGAAAACAGCTCTGCAATATCCTCCAGTATCACAGTATCTTAAGTAGTAGCTTCCCTTTCAGACAAAAGGAGCTACACAAAGTAGAAGCTGAACCAACATCTTTGTAGGGAAGGAGCAGCAAGAAAAGGTTGGGAAAATGTGTGCTTTCCCAGGACTGGAGTAGGATTTTAAATTCCAGTCCAGATGCTGTAGTTTAAAATCTCTTTCTAGCCCTGAAGTACTGGTGAACATTGAGCAGATCACTGGACCCACTGTGGAAAGGGTTTTAACCTTTCCTGTTTTTCAAAAAGGTGGTTCAAAAGGCTTAATCAAAATATTTTGAGAACATCAAGTGAATGGAGCAACACAAAATATCATTAATAGCAGGAAAATTTGACAAATTAACTCCAGCCTTCCCCATATACATTATTCTGAAAGAAAATAGTATCTCTGAGCTAAAAAGTTGACTAGGATATATCTTTACCCCTTATGAAGTAGTCTTGCAGCAGCTTTGTCCTCCACAATACCAAGGTCTCTGTAATCTCATTTCAAAAATATAATAAAAGCACCTCAAATCCTCAAACTTTTATGATAATTGACAATGTAGGAAACTTACTTTTATGTGTATATATATAGTGTATATATATAAATTTCCTGCATTTCAAAGTTTGAGGATATGGGGTGCCTTTATTATGTTTCTGAACATATATATAAAAATATATAAGCCATGCTGCAAAGATGACAGGAAAAGTAATCTGTAATTGAATTCAATTTACAGCTCCCAGATCATGCAGCCTCCCTGACTCATCCAAGCCACTCTGCTTTATCAGAACTGCCAGCATCACACTGAGACAGTGTGCAATAAAATATGGAAAATATTTTCACAGTGTGTGACCTCGGGGATGATATGAGCTGTCATGAAATATTGCAGTGTGAAGCAATATCCTGTTTCACCTTTCCCAGTCCCTCAGATGTGCCAACCTCTCCCTTCCCTTCCCCCTTGCCCCCTTCCTAAGTGCTGTCTGTCAATCTTAACATTCCATCAAGGGCGTCGTCTAGTTGGTCAAGTTCAAAAGATGCTTCTCAGCCCTGGGGTCATTGGCTACTCTAGGTGTCATTGTCCCCTGAGACTGCCCCCCTTTCCACCTGGTTGGTGGCACACCTACCCCTTTCCCCTCCCCCTTTTCCCGGGCTTAAAAAGACATGGGACCATGTGGTCAATATTCTGTTGGAGCTGTTACCAAGATTCGGAGATCTGTGACCCTGGAATAAAACTCTGGATTAAACCCTCCAGCAGAATCCGTCTCCTTTTCCTCTTCACCTCGCCTAAAGCCTTTCCATTAGAGGTAAACCTGAGCTCCTGCTTGCCTGGACTTGTCCCAAGCGCCGATCTGCAGCATCCAGCCAGCCAAAGGTGTCTCTGAGGTGAAACCACCACAGCTGCTGCCTTTGGTCAAGCAGCAAGGGCCAGACGAGCCCAGGCACGTTCCATCCGGTAATACTGGGATCATATTCCAATAATGAAAACCACTTTCTTCTTATGGTGAAATGCCACAATGCAATTCATTAGCTTGGAAGCAGACATATATTGCTGCTGCTAGTGGTAACTGCTTCTGCCATACCTGTTTTGTGTACAGAGGATTTCAGGGCTCAGCATTACACACTCAGCTTCCTTCACCAGCCCAAAATGCAAAGCTTCATTTCTGGCCATAGTCCTGAGTAATAAATATGAGATGGAATCTCTCCTATGCATCTAAATGGTGAAGTGCTGTGAGATAACACCCTCACATGCTCCTTCTGCCCTCAAAGTGGGGTAAAACTGGCTGCCCTTGAGCCAGTCCTTTGCAGACACAGGAACTTAAACAGCACAGATACTCCAATAAAACCACATGACACTACTTTCATGCAACTCAGTTTTGTAGACACAGATCTAGTTGTACCTGTCACTGACCCAGCCTCTACCCTCACTTTTCTCATTTCAGCTCTAGCATCTTTGTGTATGCCAAATAATAAATAGAGCTTTACCATTCTTTCTCTTATTTTAGTATAGAGCTTGGGCTGGCTACTGTTATTCATTCAAATAATTACTTCTGCATCTGTGATTTTAGTTCAAAGCAGTGAAATCTTTCTGCATTTCATGCCTGTGTCATGGCATGGCAAGAAAATACTGCAGCATTTCTTCTAATGCTCCAAAGCACTAAAAACACCTGCATCACTGAGTAATGGTGCATCTACTAACTTCAGCAGGAGAGAAACATGGAATAATTCAAGTTGGAAAGAAGATTCTTCTTTAGTCCAAGCTGTGCTAAAAACTGAGCTAACTCCAAAGTTAGGCCAGGGAGACAGGGTATCAAGAATAATCACTTTGATCTGTCACCACTGGGCAGGACAGAAATTAATTTTTTTATGTGATTTAAATGCAATGTTTCTTAGAGCTGATGGGAAAACAATTACCATACAATATAGATTCCACAGCAAGGAACTAATAATGAAAGATTGATCTTAGCACCTAATGTTTACTAATTCATTGACACTTTCTGCTTTTCCAAACATTGGATATGCAAGGCTGATATTTTTAAAGTCAAATTAAAGGGTAGGTGATTTCTGAGAGGGAGTGATTTTTAAATATCAGGGTTTTTTTGCAGTGCAAACTGTAGCAGAAGACAACGAAAGGCACCAAGTTGCAGATTAGTTTGCAGCTTAAAAGTACTGGATCTTGAACAATTGTGCTTGCTTCAGTGGCCAGAACAGAGTAAGGCTGGCTAGGACATGTCTAAACTGCCACAACTACTACAGGGAGTTGTTGTTCCACATCTGCTGTGTTCACTGTCTTCCCTGCATAGCAGCCAAGCCACTTCTTGATCACAGTGCAGCATGGAAGTGCCGCTCTACCCACTAACTGGGATCAGGCAGGGTAGACTGTATGTTAGAAGTGAAAACAGACACCTCAAAGCTTCACACGCATGTCAAAGGTAGGCAAAGACTGCCTACTCTCCATAGATCCTTCTTTCCACCTTCTCCTTTCCTCTTGCCTGTAATATTGTGGGTTGTGTAAGAACTTTGTTACCAGCAATGGTGCTTATAAAGGGTTATGTGAGGTAAGGATCATATGTATATGAGAATGTGGTTCTTCCTGCTAAAATTTCTTCCAGAATGCCTCTTAGGCATCTACAGCAGTGTGCAGCATTCCCTGATGTGACTGTGTGTTTAAGGAAATAAGAGGGGGGAAAAATACAGTGTTGAGTTATCTGAAAAACTCATGTGAGATTGTGCAGCTCATGCACTCTGGTGTTCATCACATAACTACAAGGGGTTTTAATCTTAAATTTCCACTCTCTTAAGACATTAGGTACCTGTGTCCCCCACTGGTACCTAGGATCTAGAGGAGGGCAGCTGAAGGAAAGGGCTCTTCTCTGTTGTCTCCATAGTCCCCTTCCCCCAGGCATCTAAGAATGCTGCAGCTGGAAATGAAGCACTGAGCCACACCAGCAGCTCTCACCATGCCTTGTGCATGTGGATCTGCATTGGCTGTAAGAACAGACAACTGAGATGTTGCTGCACTGCTCAGGAAAAGAGCCAACCACCACCTACAGTTTTGGTGAACAGGATCTGCTACAAGAAAAGCTATTAGCTAAAGGCGCAAAAGCATCTGGCTGATGAGGCTGGAGGCAGTTTTGAGACCTGAGGTTTGTTAGTAAATGCACCCGCCTCCTGGGATGCTTATAGTCCTGCAAAAAAATGACCAAGCAGGATGGATTTGGAGATCCCTAGAGAGGAACAAGTCCAGTAACTATCACAGGTCTTTCTGTCAGTACCAGCAACAGAATAAAAGCTCATAAACTTTTTTTTTTGTTTGTTTCTTTTCCTTTTTTCTGTGCATGGTCCAAATGTGGAAGAGAGGTAGTAAAAAGATTTGAGAAGAACCTTGCTGCAAGAAACAGCCTTTGGATTTCACTAAAAGAGACAGGATCTGAATCTGGAACTGTTCCGAGGGTTATACATTTTATTAGTAACACAGCAGAGGCAACATAGGCATGTACTGTCTTATTAAAACATGCTCAAGTTACAGAGTTTTCTATGGGTCAAGTACACAGTTAAGTAAAGACCATTCCATTAAACACCATTCAGACTTCCCTGAAAAGAGTGGGTTCCTGATAAAGAAATTGCCATAGGATGTTACGTATAAAGACTTTACAAGTGGCGAGTCAGGTTTTGAATTTGCAACACAGCAGTTCCTCAGCAACAGCCTTGTGTTCCTAGCCCATGATAAAATCAAGGTAGCTTCAAGGCCCTCACTCAAAGATTTCAGTAGGCTCTGGTCACGCATGAAGTTTTTCTCATTGTAACTTGCTTATGTGCTTTATCCTCAAATTAAAATATCTGCTGAGTCCACAGTTTCACAGAGCTCACATACAGTCATAGCAAAATCAGTTCTGCTTGGAGGAAGCCAATGCCCTACTTCTCAGGGAGGGCTGTTTCCATGCCAAGACAGAGTCTCAAGTCATTTGGGCTCCACCTTGCCTCCAACCAAACCAGCTCAAAATTTCTAAAGGAGTTTTTTCAACAGGAACAGTGAATTCCCTCACCTTGCCCAATTCTCTTCTTTCTAGGCACTGGCAGAATTATGACACACACATTTAGGAAAAGGATGATGGCCACATACACATTTAGGAAAAGGATGATGGCCACACACACAGAGGATCACATTTGTTTGCATGTTGGAAATGATGGAAAATGGCAACTTCAAATAGAGCTTTAATTTCAAATAAAGTAATTTCCAAACTTAACCGCTGTCTGGAGGATGAAAGTGGCATGCCTGTGACAGTTGTACTATGACATGTAGTTTGCTGTGGACAGTAGCTCTGCAGTGAAGGATCACAGATGGTTTGCGGTGGTGGGAAGACCCTGCTCTTAGGGACTGAAGTCTTACTGTACTTGCAGAATTCCACCTTAAAAGTAATTGGACATCTCTGTAGCTCAGAGGTTTGCTAAGCAATGACACACTGCACTTGGATTTGGAAACATAACATCTGGAAGCCAAATGTTAGAGGCAATATAAAAGGGCCAGCTCCACAAACCAGAGGGGCACTTCTAAGTCAGGAACATCTTCAGGATGGACATTTTCCTTGTCTGTGTGTTCCTGCCTCTGGTGACTGTGGCATGGGGCCAGTACAGTGACTATTATTATGGTCCCTATAATTATGGAGATAATGATGAATGGGTCAATGTGTACCGGCAAAGTTTCAACTTTCAGTGCCCGCATGGGCAGGTGATCGTGGCCGTCAGAAGTGTCTTCAGCAAGAAGGAAGGCTCTGACAGACTGTGGAACTATGCCTGCATGCCAGCATCCCAGAGCCTCGGTGAGCCGACAGAGTGCTGGTGGGAAGAGATCAACAGGGCGGGAACCGAATGGTAGGATAACCCCAGCCATCCCTGAAGGGCACAGCCCTGACAACCCCTGTGGAATGTGGGTCCTAATACTTTGGTCAGAGCAATGCAAATGCATATGAATGCCATGATAACCAGCAGGTTTTGCTGCCTTAAGACTCTTTAATCACAATGCATTGGAGCTGATCAGCATCACATTTGTCTTCTCTGTAGCAGTTTCTTGCTGGAGGGTGTCAGTGTCCTTCGGTCACTCACAACCTCAGCTGTGAAGTGGTTTGGTGTTGCTATTGTTTCAATGATGAGGAAAATGAGGCAAGCACCTACGGTGAGGAGAGCATAAAGTCCTTCTTGAAAAGTCACATTGAATCAGTGACTAAACTGGGAAACAAATTGCAAAACTCCTCACTTCATCCTCACACTCTGATCACTAGGAAAAATAATCTTTGTATTGCACTGGCTCTTTGCTTTGTGTTTTTGTTGCTAAGCTTTTTGGCTTAAGCATAAACCAATGCAGTTTTCTAGTTGTGCTGTTATTACAGAAGCCAAAAATCCACACTAACAAGTGATGACAGAGGCACATATATCTGCATGGTGATAGCAGAAGATCATGTTAATTCCCTAATAGCATCAGTTTGCTTAGCTAGACATTTTCCATTAACCTTGGAGGCACGGGTCATCACATAATGTGGAGACAATAATTTCTGGAAATATGTATAGCATTTAATATTTGGGCAGAATACCCATTATTTAATTATTTTCTGGGGTTTTTAATGAAATGGGAAACAGAGTATTGGACAACTGTGGGATGGAAATATTCTTTGGACAGAATGAAATGCATGCAGGAATGAGTATTTTCAAATATTTGAAATGGTTTTGTCCCAGAAATTGCAATGTGATTTTTTGGATTTTTTTATATGGGAATAGGTTAGCAATGAAATATGAAGTTTCTGCTTTTTAAATGATTCAAAATTTTGTTTTGAATTAATCATACTCTTTCATTTACCATGTGACACATGCCTATGGCTGATGCAATTGTTAAGGGAAAAAACAGTTGACCCTATGTTTAACTTTGAAATAAGAATTGAAAAAAAGGGTGAGAGCTGCAAAACAGGCAGAAAGAACACATTGTGATAATCCTGGACAACTTCTTCATTTTTAATATACTTACGCAATTTCTATGTATTGCATAATAATTTTGAATTAGACATTTCTTTCTGTTCAAAATAAACTTATTTTTTAACTTTCTAAAACTCCGTGGCAGCAATTGCTCAAGTTCACTTCTCACAAACAGGATAGTGTATAAGTCTATACAGACCATTTTCTTCTGCTATGTATCCATTCATCACTGTGCTCGGTATGCTCAGCATGACTACATCCACGGTGTATTATCTGAATCTTGTTTCCTTTACCTCTTAAAAAAATCTTTTCACTTTGTCCTCTTTGTTGCCTACTTTTTTTTTTCCTATAGCAAACCCTTTATTTTCTCTGTATTTCTTTTTCAACCCCTTTTTAATTGTTTATCTCAGTTTCTCTCCCTTTACTAGTTTTTGGAGTTATTTTAGTAATTCTTCACTAGCTTACCTTTGCAGTCCAACATCCTTACATTTCTCTGCCTACTCTGCATAGACCTTCCTTCCTTCCTTCCTTCCTTCCTTCCTTCCTTCCTTCCTTCCTTCCTTCCTTCCTTCCTTCCTTCCTTCCTTCCTTCCTTCCTTCCTTCCTTCCTTCCTTCCTTCCTTCCTTCCTTCCTTCCTTCCTTCCTTCCTTCCTTCCTTCCTTCCTTCCTTCCTTCCTTCCTTCCTTCCTTCCTTCCTTCCCTCCCCATTTTGCAAAGGTGAAATTGTGCTCGTAGTTACTTGGGCCATTTCCATAAATGCTGGTTGGATTCTGCAGTTTTCAATTTTCCACCCCCAGGGCTGAGCTAGTTCTATCAACAGTGCTTCATGGAGAGAGGCTTGCAGCATGGAAACACATCCCTGGTAATGCCAACACTGCTGCCCAAGAGCCCAGTGACTGGAGTGAAAGTGTAGGCCAGTGTAGCCTCAAATTAGTGTGATGGCACAGATACATCCTGAGGAAGGTTTGAGAATCCTGCCTTCTCTCTTGGCATTCTTACTTCTCATAGGTGTCCCTCTTCTCTCTCTCTTCCCCATCCACCTCACTGCTATTTGAAGCCATCCCCAATTCTAAAAAGATTAATGCAATAATCGAGTGGGATCCCAAATATGAGTCACCATATGTACCAACGGCTCCTGTTTGGCCAACTCTCTTCCCTGCTGATCTCCCAACAAACCAATCTGTTGGTGAGCAATATGTCATTCTCAGCTCAGCTGACACAGCACTCTGCTGGACTTGCTAGTACATTTTCCCATCCTTGTAGGATGGACTAAAATATTCCTTCTTCAGCTCTGTCTCACAGACTATTTTGTCTCACCTTGCACACCACATCCAGTGATGCTCAACTGCTTGTACCACCAGTAACTACAAGTCTGCCAAGTTTTTGCTAAAATTTTGCAGAATCAATTAGGTCTGAAAAGACTTGAAATCATTGAGTCCAACCTATGACTGAACACTACCAGGTCAACTGAGTGTAAACATCTGGTCTGTCCTTATACACTTCCAGGGATGGTGAACTCCACCACCTGTCCAAGCTGTGGGCTGCCAGCTTTTTCAGGAGTATGCTGTGGGAGCCAGTGTCAAAGGCTGCTACTCTGCTGCAATTGAGGCTTTTTATTCTTTTCCCTACCTTCACTGAGCAATGAGAACAAGCTCGCTGAATCTTTTGTAAAATCCTTTTTACTTAATAATAGGTAGCAACTATGCCTTTCCCTCACTCACACACCTTCATCCATGCTTTTGCTTTCAGGCTGAACATGTCTCCATTCTTCTAGTTCTCCTCTGGAGGTTTTGTATTCCAACAGTCCTAAGCAAGCACTGATCATACCTGCAGCTCTTCTCTGAGTTCCCTCTGGTTTCTCAGCCAGAACTCTAGTCAGGAAATCTAGTCTGGCAGAAACACCAAATTCAAATAACCCTTGACATATTATGCTTATGGCATTTCAAATTTCAAATGGTGATTTTCAAATTACCATTCCTGACTGCTGCAAAGCTGCACAATAGAGACAAACTCAAGAGAGGTTTCTTTAGAAAAGACAGTAAACAAAAACAAGCTTAGGAGAGAAAATGATGAGGGAATATAAAAGAGAAGAAAGAGTTTCCAATTCATAATTTTCTTTGGGACAAAATGACAGAAATGGATAGTGGGACCATAGGGATAAGAGAGTTGGGAGCAAGAGGGAACCACTGGCAGAGCTTCCTGGTAAATTTACTTCTTTCACTAACACTAGGGATTATACAGATTTAGATAATGAAACCATAAAACTTACAATCTTTCAAATATGAAAAAACTATCCAACAGAAAGAGGACAATGACACAGATCCACATTAGGCATCTAATGCTTAATAATGCTTAGTTTATGGCCTTTGCCTTCTTCCAGGGTCAATGGAGAGAACAGGTAGAGTACTCTCTGGGGCACCCCATCTCTTTCACAAGCAGACTCATGAAGACCAATCCCTTCTAACCTCTACCGAGAATTACCTAGTGGCATTTCAGAATATATCTAACTACGGTGCTTCACTGCATAAATGCATCCCTGAAGTTAATCATATATATTCATGCACTTCTGAAGAGATTATGTGCATTTGTGCTTTGCTGAACGGACAGAAGAAGCCTGTGAACCTGTTAGAAGACTCAAAGGGGAAATTGTGGCAATAGATTGGATCAGATGATCAGGAATGCCTTCTCAGCCTCATTAATCTCTGAATATTTTTTAAGTTAAGTACATGTGCAAAGACTTTGTTGAATCTGTTTTAACACCTTACTTCTTCAGAGTAAGGTTAACTATCTGCTAACCAAGATGATATTCAAAAGAGAGACAGCAACTGGGAGCAAGAACCAGTTCCTGGATAATTTGGAAATCCTCATGTCTGGAGTAGGGAAAAGTCTCCAGAGCATGTCCTGATTCTGCAGTCTTTCTACTGCAGAAGTCCTTGAGTCCTTCTATTCCTTCTAATTTTTATGCTGCAGCTTCTCAAAGAATCCTATCTTTTCAGGGTGCACAAATTTTATGTTCTTATCTCCATTTGTACTATAGAAATTTTGACCTTGTTTCAATATTTCACCACCTAAGGTCTGAATGATTGAGGGTGAGACTGTTCTTCACTGGTTTGTTGAATACTACAGAGTTGTCTCTACAGACAAGTCTCTGAACAAGGGTTTTAATAAAAGCTATTTTTCTTGCCGAAAACTATCATACCAAAAGACAGGGTTCACACAAACAAAGGAACAAAAGCTTGCAAGTGAAGACAAACAGCTCTTCCCTCCAGTAAAATAAGTTTGGTTTACCCCACATGATACAAATGAAACCATGCCATATCCTCATTATACTCCCAGTTAGCTGTAAAGCAAAAAGGAGAAGGATTTCCAGCCAAGAGCTATTTACTCCATGTTTATTACCTCTTTTCCTTGTTTAGACATCTGAGAAAGTGTTTAGATGGGACTTGGAAAAAACAGATATATAGATTCTCTCTCTCCACTCCCTTTCTCTCCCTCCTTTGCCCACAAACTAGGTGCAAAGACAGACTACTGAGCAAAGGATCCTCCTGTTCAGGTTCTGGCAGCACACCTTGGTATATCAGTAGAAACTATTTTTGTTCCCAATCTCCAACCAGTCCCCAATTTCAGATCTGAGGCTGTATTATATTACCCAAACCCAATAATCCAGCTGCTCTTTGAAAATGTTCCCATTTGTGCTATCTACACAAGCAAGTTAATTTTCTTCAGAGCCCTAAGTTTATGTTAATGGACTAGTGCTTCAAGTCCATTTAGCACAGCTGCAATGGACTGAGTCCAGAGGGAGCATCTGAGGAGAAGAGGAATGTTTCTGTAGAAAAGGAGGCCTTGTCAGCTACTGTCAAGAAGAAATCACCAGAGTGAAAAGGGCCTTGCCTTCTATTGGAATTAAATACATCACACTGCAACAGCCTTCCCTTGGTCAGAGAGAAAACAATAAGTCATAAATGCCCCCTGAATGAAAAAAAATATTGCTGAAGATATTATTACAGGGGCTGCCTTTGGCATGTGGTATAACAACGTCTCAGCACACCACAACAGATAGGGAACACTCCTTGAAAAATTGGCTTCTGGAGACTGATGTGGCCTAATCAAACACATAAAAGTTGTTCCCTCTGTCTGGGTGCCAGAGTTGCAAGTGTCCTGAGCTTGCCCTCAACCTATTATGTCTGCCCATTCACCTGTAACAGGCTGACCATTGAATTAGCTCTCATCACACAATTAATCCAATTACACAGAGGGAGGACATACCACCAAGATAACTCAGGAGAGCAGTATAGGGCCTCTCCTCCACAGGGACATGGAATGACACTCTCATGTTACTCTGTTATTAGGAACAAATCACCCTCAATGCAGCATGATCTGGTGCCCACTGAGCTGTGTGTCAGCCTCTGCATGGCTCTAGAGGGCTTCAGGGAGCATAATCCCAGTCAGTGCAGCAGGAATTCAGTGCATTCTCTAACAGCACTACTTCCTGCAGCTTAACTTGGGCTTCCCTCAGCAGATTTGTAATGAACAGGCTTCCTCTTTGGGTTCTCATCCTCAGGATAACATGGTGCTGATGTAGCTGAGGAACAGGGGGCCTCAGAGGGAGGTTTCCCACACAGCACCAGCATTAGGTGGGGCACAACACTCTGGGGCTTTATGTAGCAAAGAGCAAAATTAAGGTGGAGGCGTAAGTCTGAAGTGTCACCAAAACTGATTCCATTACTCAAAACAATTCTATTTTTGTAAGCAATGTTTGTATTCAGTCTGTTGAGCCAATGAGGAACACGCTTGGCTGCCGAGATTATTACTGATGTTCACACATAACGTGGCACAATTTAAGAGGAACTATAGGGTGAAACAGGTAATGCACGGATCCAAAATTCACATATGCATTTTGGGTGGGTTTGTTTCACACCAGCTCTTTTTTGGTCTCACAGATGAAAGCTCACTAGTGAAGAACAAAAGCAGTTCTGACCTGAACTAAATCTGTAACATGGATGCATGCTTTGATTGCATGCCATGACAGAACTCAGCTGTACAACACTCATTAACCAGTTCAGAAGAATATTTGGCAGAGGAGAGGTTTATCACAGGAATCACAGCAGGCCAGGAATGTCTCAGATACCATATCCCTGTTGCTACACAGAAGTCCTCCCAGAATAAGACTTTCTATGGAACGCTGCAGACATTTCCCACACCTGTACCCAAGGCAAGGGCAATTTCCCATCCAAGAGCACCTGATCTTTGCCACCAATCTTCTCACTCCCCCCCACCAACCAGCTCGCCTCCTCTTCTCCCAGTACCAGATCCAAAAGACAACTCTTCACACTTGGCAACTTGAGCCAACTAGAAAAAGAAAACCTACCCACTGCCAAGTTTAATCCCACACAGTCCCAGCCAGTTTCTCACGTTCTTCTGCATTCACCTTCTAAGAGGCATTTTCTTCTCTTCTTAGCAATGTCAAGATTTCAGGGGTGAGGAGAACCTGGTAAGATTAATTCTGAATACTCAACTATCCTTTATAGTAAAAGTGCTAAAGAGTGGGTCTTGTGAAAAAAATATTGACTTGGCTATAAATCCAAGTTCCTGAATCACTAGTTTCTACTCACCCTACTTACTTCAGGATTTGCTGTGATTCAAGAGTAGTGAATTCAACAGAGAAGGAAAAAAATCTGATATATTAAGTGTTGTTTTCAGATTAGTGCATAGAGCAACTGACTGAAAAGGTGTGTGAGGAGGGTTGTTTGTTTCCCTTGAAGAATTACTTTCTGCTTGTAGGAAAGTGGTCAGCTGGGAAAAAAAAAGGGAAGGAAATATTTTATATGACCTCACAAATAAGCACTCCAAGTTCTGAGAGCATCTCTTCATTTTTGAAGGAGTGTCTGGATTTTACTTGAAAACTAGAAAGATTACAGCAAATAATCTTACATTATCTCAAAGCTAAAGAAAAGTACTTCAACATCACTATTATCTTTTGGTTTTGCTAAACCAAATACTGAGCTTGAATAAAAGATTACAGGACCTTGTGTATGAGACAGAAACAAAGAGAGAGAATCGAATATGGCCTTTAATATGTATTTCAAATTTTACTTTGAATTACATTAAAACAAAAATGCAATTTAATTATAAAACATTACTTACGTCCAGGTACACTTTCCATCTAAGAAACTAATTTTTAAGGCAACACCAATTATATTTTTTAATCAAACTTATCATGAGAAGATAGAATCAGAATAAAAAATAACCACACTTCCTAAAATCTGGTACTTAAATATGAGTGCATATAAACATATGAGTGTTTTGCTAGCTAGGTTTGTTTCTCAATTCACTACAGAGAGAAGTCCATGAGTGACATCTCTTTCAAAATGAATCTTTCCATCACATCTACTATATTAGTAGAAAATAATGTGTCCTGTGAGAAACAAGGGCTCACTTTGAAAATTTAAAAAGGTTTATTAAACCTTGACAAAAATACAACAAAGGACTACATAAGGAAAAAGCTGCAGTACTGGGAACTGCCATCATAGATACCACATGGCCAGTTCATCTTCAAGATGGATGCCCAGTGTTTTATACCCCTGGGGGTTGCATCAGCCAGCTCTGGCTCCTCCCAAAGTCTGTCTGTCAGTTCTTCTTTGCCATTTATCGGTGGAGACTGCTTTTTTGTAACTTGATTGGAGATCAGGTGTTGCCATGCCACATCCCCTATGCACCAAGCTTTTCCATTCCCGGCTGCCCCATGCAAGGGGTGCGTGGCTCAGCTTCTGTCCTAGACAACCCCGGCTGTCTGATGGTCACAACACGGGAGGGGGGAAGGGAACCATGGGGAGAACAGAGGACGTCTAAACTACTGTAACATAACTGTACATCACTAAAGCTTTTCTTAATATTTACACAATAGTTATCTTTTAATTGCGAGAGCCAATCATCTTATTACCGTCTATAATGAAATAATCTCCTTTTTAATGCCTTTATTAAAAGAGATCAGCTCAAGGTTGGGAGGCTCAACAGGTCTGCAGTCTCACTGTCGTGGTCTCCCAGGAATGGGCTTGGAGGAAGTGGAAAGTGCAGCTTTGTCCACTAGGGAGCAAAGCTGAGGGTCCCAACACCGCGTTACAACTTTTGGGGTTGCCTCCCAGGGTCTAGGCTCTAGCCAGGGCCTCTTAGCTAGGGCGAGGGGCAAACAAAGGTGTCAGCATCTCTGCAGGCTCTGTACTTTGCTCCTCACGTCCAGACATCACTTTGATCTCTTAATTCTGTGTTGGCTCATTGTTTTTGGGGTCTTTTGGTAAATTTGGTGGGGATCGTCTCTCATTGCATTCTGGGTCTGAGGTTATCTGCATGTACTCCAATGTCTCTTCTTGCACTGTCCGAGAAGGGCCATCAACCTGGCTTTAGGCAGGGCGGTACTGATACATAAGGAGTAGTTAAGGAAAACGACTGGTGTTTACAATAACAGTAAGAACTCCACCCTGGCAGCAACTGGTCCAACCTGTACACTCTGCAAGCTTTTAAAAAAAATTGGCAGCTTTTTCTACTTATAACATATAACATGTCAGGAAAATAAAAACTTTAATAGGACAAAGGCAAAGAGTACAGGACTTCCCAGACTGAATGTCAACAGGTGGGAAGAGATAAGAAGGAAGAACCTCCCACAAAGACAAGTCAGCAGGAATATCAGACGTTGATCTGATCAGTGAGGATGGGAAGTTGCAGGGCAGTGTTGAGCTTCTGAGAGGAAATGCCAAGGAAATGGAGAAATAAAGTCCTCCCAACATTGCACCTATGCAAAAGAGCTAAAAAATCTCCCAGGGGCATGAGGACTTGATCAGTGCAAATGCAGATAGGAAGGGAGAGAGATGGAAGATGAGGCATAAATTTGTTGCTATTTTACACAGTTTAATGCTCATTTTGCAACAGGTAGAACCAATCCCTATACTGCTGTGTATCAACCATTCTTCCATCAGGATAACACCAATCATCTGCAGCTATCCAATATGTTTACTCAGAGTCTTAGCTGTATGTTCCTATGGCCTATGAGCCAAAAATCAGAACAACTTCCTATCAAACCCCTGCTGAAATCCTCGGAGTGAAAGCCAGAATGCCATACTTGGTGTGATACCATGGCAACTCAGAGTCCCCATCACAACTGAATTCTGAAGGTCCTTGAAAGAGTCTCACAAAGCACAACAAGTACTGTGGCCCCATCAGCATGGGAGATACAGGGACACAAACAAATGTAAATACTCTTGTCTGAACAACAGAACGAAGGGGAAGAGACAGAGAAGAGACCCTTCGGTTCAAAAATGGACGCTGAAAACTAGGCAGGGAAATTCACCCCTGCACTGGTCAAAATTGATCAGTTTTTCAGATTTGCATACTTCAGCCTCACGCTGTCTTTGCAAGCACTAACACCCCTGTGCACAAGTGAATGACTTTCCAAACACTAAACTCCGCTAGATGATGTGTGTTCCCTTCTGGGTACTTCAGGTCTTTAGAATAAATTATGAGGTCATTAAATGAAACTAAGATTTTTGGTAATTGTTATACATACAGTTACTTCTGAAAGTGTCTTTCAGATAGATCATTGTAATTGATTTTAAGAAATCTCAGAGAAAGTTTGCTACAGGTTTTCCTTGATGAAA
Organism: Agelaius tricolor; assembly: GCF_023055355.1. NCBI lineage: Eukaryota > Metazoa > Chordata > Aves > Passeriformes > Icteridae > Agelaius > Agelaius tricolor. The sequence goes on from NW_027269269.1 coordinate 27,830,426, forward strand.
GGAAAAGAAAGAAAAGGAAAATTGATGGAAGAAACAGCATTCCTATAATTTTCAGGATAGGGAAACAGTGAGGCCAGGAGGGTGCTAGAGAGAATGAGCGCCAGATAGCTGAACCACTGACCTGTCTGTTTTCATGGGCTCCATGTCTTTAGTCTCCAAGAAGCAAGGTATTCAAACTGATTACCACTTGAATTACTTTGGGTATCAGTGTTAAAGTGTTGAAGGGTGTGCAGACAGAGGCATGCATGCTTTGAGACCATGTCTATTCTGCCTGGAGGCAGTGATTCACAGGTATGATAGAATTATTGAGCACACAGAAAACATGAAGCAGCATATTTTTCTTTTGAAAATCCAGTAATAAACTTTGTGTGACTCTCAAAATTATGTAACATCTGAAACACAGTTTTCACTATGTGATTGCTATCAAATAATGATTTCATCATAAGCCAATGCTTTTAATAAAGAATCCCTTCTCCTAGAGACATAGTTGTGAAAGCAAGCAATTAAAAAAGTTAATGAACTTCTCTTTACAAATAGCTTCTCAAGCTTTCAAGCTTTTTTTTTTTTTTTAATTGTGGTAGAGAAGTAGTTGAAAAGATTAGTTCAATAAAACCCAAATCCTCAAATACCAACAGTCATAGACAAAAATACTAATGGACTATTTTGAAGTCAGTCTTATGATTTGTAAACAGTTGAGAATAATAACCAGAAGAATCTTCTTTCCTGATAAGCATACTAGAATGATTTAAATACTTTAGCCAGATTAAATAGTTTTAAGTGCAACATAAATGCTAAGACATTGGTTAACTACTGCTGCTTTCTTATAGAAAATTGTTACTCTATACACAGCAAGTGCAAACAGTGCTTCTCAGCACAAAGTCAAACCCTCAACTTGCACTCTATGTCAAAAATGCTGATGCTGTTTTGAGAAATGCTTGAAACTATCAAGGAATCTAATACCATGTTTTCCTTGTGTTCTCCTCTTTACCCTCATTATTAGGTATCAAACCTGCTCAAACAATGGGCTGGTGGCTGGTTTCCAGAGTCAGTATTTTCCATCAGTGCTGGACCGTGAATGGCAATTTTACTGCTGCCGCTATAGCCGGAGGTGCCCATATTCCTGCTGGTGAGTTCAAGCAGACACCAAACCTGTGATCTTCTTTCTCCCAACAATCCCTATCAATGCCTTTGGCTGCTTGACCTGTCAGAAACCGTGTCTGAAAAAGAGTTAACTGTGTTTTATGGAGCTAAGCATGTTATTTCCAGTCTGCCACAGGATTCTTAAGGATCCAAGGCTAAGGGAAAGAATAAGGGTGCAGTTACACTGAACAGCACAACGCAGTAGCTGGCCCTCAGTGAACAGGTCTAGGGATCAGCATCAGCCAAGCTGTGCTGGAAACCATGACAGAAGTCTCCAAAGTGGAGTGATATTTTCCTACTATAAATCCAGCATATTTACTGGAGTAGGAGCATCTCTGTGCTACACATTTGTGCAACAATGACTTACAAGACTGAACTTTTACCACTTACCTCAGAAAAAATATTAGTAGTGCATATGACTATGCTTTCTCTCTCAAAAATGTTTAAAGATCAAAGTCAAAATGAGCCACTGATCATAAACCCAGAAGAAAAACGTGGTCTCAGCAGAGTATCACAAATAGTGCTGGCGACTTAATGGAGACTGTGAAAAAATGAGCTGCGAATCCCAAGCTTACCAGTTTCTCTAAAATGCACCACAGGTGTGGTTTCTCTAAATTAAAACCAAAGACAGCAGCAGATTTTGTAGAGGCAGCTTGTATTTCTCCTGTCCATTCTGTTCAAGAGAAGCCATCATTTTATGCTCCAGGGTTACATTCAGCTTAAATTTAGCTATTTTCAGCGATACAAAGAATAACCTGTCTACATTTAAGAAAAAAGTAAACCTGTGCTTGAACCTTTTTCCACACCTCAGTTTTGAAGGAGGCTTCCCATTGAGATACATACAAACTGTTTATGTGCCTGTTGGCTGGCTGGCTACCGGCCAAACACAACAGCACTGCCTTGCTTTTCATCCTTCAGTCTCCTTCCAGCCAGGTGGAAAATAAATGTTTTTATTATTATTATTTTTAATGCCTTTAAATTACAGGAACTGTGTAACAAAATCTTTGAACATTCTTCTGAACATTCTTCTGCCTCCTTTCCAGCAGACATTGCCTGTGTATGTTCCCTACCTGGGGGCTTATTTACATACCTGCCCAGGCTCTTCCCTCTGAGGGAAACTCAGACTTTTAAGCAGTTCTTCCAATCTCTTGTACTCCTCTAATATTGCATACATTTTCAGAGAGACAACAGAAATCTGACATTTTTGTTATTGTTGACAGTTCTACTTCCCTCAGATGTTGTCTTGACAACTGAGAACAGCTTTGTCTCTGCTTTGCAAGTTGGCATTCAGAGTAAGGCAAATCGTAATGAAAATGTTTGAGGTTACTGGAGTCTTTGGTTTTCATCTCAGCTGTGTACAGACTCCTATACTGCCCTTCTATTTCCAACAGTGACAACACTCCATTTTTGAGCTTAGAAAGAAAGCCTTATGTAGTTCACCTGCAGTTCCATGCAGAAAAGGCAGCATTTCAAAAGCAGGTGAAGCGTTTTTCCCTCTAAGGAGGGTAGAAATCCCATGTACTCACATTCTTCTGGGAGGGGAGATCTGTAAAACTGGTAGGAAGCTGTGCCACTGGCTGATAGGAAACTGTGTCACTGGCTTGTGAAAAGCTTCTGGTGCATAGTTTGTGATTATGGGTTCATTAAAAAAACATTCTGCCTCTATAGTTAGCAAGGTGTATGTATATAAGCTATTTCCACATACAGTTATCCAAATTAGGATGTTAGGGTCTGGAAGGACAGACAACTAGATGGGTTAAAATATAATGGTTTAACAGGCTCAGAGGGCAGTGGTTAAAGGTTGATACCCTGCCTGGGTGCCTGTCCTGCTTAATATCTCTATCAATGATCTTGAGGAGGCAACAGAGCACATGCTGGCTAAGTTTGCATATGACGCCAAACTGGGGGGTGCAGCTGACATGCTTGAGGGCAGGACTGACTGCCAGTTCAGTGGGATGTAAAGAAAACTGCTTCTTCTATGAGGATAGATTGCCTATTGACGGTCCTTGGAGGCTTTCAAGACTGAACCAAATAAAAGCTGAGCAGCCTGGTCTGACCCTGTGGTTGACCCTGTTTGGAGCAGAGAGCTGTCGCAGAGACTTCTTGAAGTCCTTTTCCACCAGAGCTATCCTGCAGTCCCACATAGAACGACTTTTTTACTGGAGGACCCACACCACACAGATAAAGTCTTTCCTCCTCCAAAACAGCGGTCTCTTTTCTATCATTAGCTAGGAATGGTTTCTTTTCTGGTTTACTCTCTTTCCCTGCCTAGACGGTGTAGTAGTACTCTGGGCAAGTACTGGTAGTTGCCAACATGAACTTCACCAGGGGAGTGTGAAACCCCATACTTTGGACTCACTTTTACTCATAAAGTCACAGATGTGACTAGTCTGAGTTATTAAATTTCAGTGTACCGAAACCAAACTTCCTGTCCCCTAAGCCCAGGAGATCTCATTCACAACATAACTTTCCTTGGCATTTCCAAGTTATTGTCACAAGACTTTGCTCACACATCACACTTCTGGTCTGTATCTTGCAATAGTTAACATGCACTTGACAGGAAGAATATGTTTTCCAAACAAACTGCAAATTAGTTCTGGGCTACCATGAGTAAGACCTCACATTGTATATGCATGTGAGACACAACAAAGATGTGTGTGTGTAGTGTATCATTATTTATTGCAGCTTCTGCCCCAAACGATAATAGTATTTGTTCTGTTCCAGGAACTCATTGTAAATAAAGTAACAGTGGAGAACTGGCAATCAACATGCTGCTGACTCCTATTTTTTGGTTGGAGAGGCTTATTTTCATGCAAAGGCATGAAACATACTACTTCATTAGTATATGACTATTACTGGAAAAGTAGTACCAGGAGAAGTATGCAATGATGGTGGTACTTGTGGATCATTACACAGGAAAATCTATATTCAAAGAAAATCCACACTGCAGAATTTCTCAGCAGCCTTGACTTTTAATGTGTAATGTATCCTTAAGTATGAAACCAGATGTGGTCAGAAATGCATTTTAAAGAAAACTGACAATATTGAGGTGTGACAAAACTGTTTCAAATTAGCTCTCACCTTGAGTATTTGATTCCTTCCTCTTCCACTTGTCTCCATACAGGCCTCTCTGGTACATATAAAAGCAGTAAACCAGCTGATCCTTATGTATGGTTTCTCTTGTCTCTTCTGCTTCAGTACTACATTCCTCCTGAAGTGAGATGACCCTACAATGAATAAAGACAGGTTTTCCTTATGTGCATGAGCCATGCAACAGAATTGTTAGAATTTGCCCTATTTTTTACACCTAGAATATCCCTGTGTTTTTTGACAACTGCTAGTATTTGTTGGGATACAAATTTATAACATCATCATGCTGACTGAAACCAATGCTTTGTCTTCACTTTGCTTAATAAAATGACTGAAGTCAAATACATGTGGAAGGACTTTATTTGTTAGGATTTATATTCTTATCTTTGAACCCAGTAGTTCTGTTTCAGCTAGTCCTCTCACCATTAATTCCCAGCTTTCCTCTGCAGTAAGCTCATATTGAAAATAAATTTAATAATCTTTTCCAGTCTCATAGTTTTGCACTTGCTTTCTAATTTTTTTTACAAGTACTTAGTTTCCCTCTTCATTATGCCAAGACTTGTCATGAATTCTGCACATTTTTAACATACTGAAAATAATTAACATTCCTCACAGGAGGCAGAAAAACTCCCTTTACTTTACCTGGCTAGGGAATGCTACTGATTTGCACCACAAAGGAAGCAAATTTATCACAGATGCAGAGACAGTGTCACTAAGTGGTCCCATTAGAGCTCCGATTTTTCTCTTTGCCAGGAAACTAAAGCTTGACTCCATACTCTGAAAAGCAAACACATGTCACAGAGCAGCCCCAAGTCTGCAGACTGTTTATGACTGTTTCCCTTCTTGAAACAACGAGCAGTTTAAATGCCAGAAGGTCTGTCTGGAGCTGTGGCTGTTCTCTGTCATGGTGACACTGTCCAGGCAACAATTACATTTCCCAAGAGTTATGGAGTTTAAAGCACTTATTTGCTTCCTGACTCAACTTGCCACACAAGACATATTGTAAATGATGTGATCCTATGCAGATTTCTCAAAGATAACCAGTAGCAGAGGTACAAATCCAAGAGGTGAACATCGAATAGATGTCATGGAAACATGCAGCTCTGGACAACCCAATTCCCCTCTCCTCCTTTTCCATTGTTAAAAAGGTATTTTACTGCTGGGGGAGGTTGATGATTTTTTTTTTTTAATTTTTTTTAGCTATTACCCATCAAATACAACCTTGAAGTTCAATTGGCAGGACCATCTTCCAGAGACATTTTAGGAGAAACACATTTGATCTGACATTGGAAATCTGGCCAAGTTATTTTGGACATATATTTCTTGAGAAGCAGGCACAAGTTGCCTTGAGCTCTCTGCTGCTGCTTGTACCTGCACTACACAAGCTCGTGCAGGCCTGGAAGAGCTCTGGTCCCACTGTGCCAGCCTCCGGCCTTGTGGCTCCTCAACCCTGGAAGGGTATGTGGCTTTCAGTGCAACACAGTGGGAACACAGCAGCAGTGATGTGTCTGTGTGAATCTATGGGCTCAGAGCCTGGAGCCTGAGCTCAATCCCAAAACACATGACATGGCCTCACAAGAGAGCCTCTCATCTCTAGAGGAGCTCCAGGACACCTCTAGTTCCCTGGCAGCTTGGCAATCTGGGATTTGTACTCAGAGCAGTTGCTGGAATTTCTGTAGACAGCTTACTAAGACCTTCTTTGGCTTTTCAGCTTAGGATGCATATTTTAAAGCAGATGACCTCTGTCTTCCACCTGGAGGAAGAGTTCAAATTGATTAAAGAGGCATATAATTCTGATGTTCATTGAATGTAACTTGCAGGCTTGTGGCTCTTGAACAAAATTTCTCCTTTAGGAAAGACATACTCTTGAAGCACTTGTAAACAACATCTGAAAGTAAGCCCATAAAGTAAGGAATGTCAGGAGACACTCCTTGTCCTCAAATGTCAGAAAGTTAATGTTAAAGCTTATGTCTTCCTCTTAAAATGAAACAGCTCTTTCTTTTGGCTGTGGCATTGTTTGAGGAAGAGTTCAGCCACAAAGAGGGGAATGAAGGTTAAAGAGAAGCCATTCATCTTGTTAGCATTGTAGTTGCACAAGAAGTGAACAGCGTAAGATATTCCAAAATCATGTACTTTTGATCAGGGAATAAGTATACTCCACAATTGGAGACAGAAACTGTTCTACCACTGACTATCTCTCATACTTTAAAAGACTAATTTCTTTTGTCTGCATGGCATCTGAAAGCCAGGCATACCCAGTTCTCATTTATTTCTTTAATCAGCAAGTTGTACATATTAAGGCTACCAGTGTGACGATCTTCTTATTGGTAAATAATGGACTCATGATAACTATTTCTGAAGTCAATTGTGAAAAAAGTGCCACAGATCACTGTAGATTAGTACAAAACTTTCTTCTCAGTGCTAAATGAGTAACTCTGTGTTTTCTATTAATCTCTACCATAGCAATTCTTCACCATGGAAAATAAACATACAGCTGTTTTCAGATTAAAATAAAAACAACAGTAACCCTGGTAAAGAATTAATGCCTTTTTTGAGTACATATCCTACCCTGAGCAAGATTTATATGATTATAGTGAAATACATCAGAAAAATGTAGGGATGGTTGGAGCAATGTAAAACACTGAAAAGATAAACCATTCCACATCAACACTATTCTAGGTAAAAATGCCATTATGAAAATATCTTTTTCTGTCAACTTTTCCTGCTCACAGGCCAAACTACATACACCCCTTATCATAAGATTTCCTTTCCCAGTTGTGAACACTGAATTCCCTTCTTTCTCCTCTCTCAACAATGTCACTGGTGCTTCAAGTGTCTTGTGCCCAAACATCATACACCTGGTACTATCCAGAAGTAGATTTGAAAAGCTGAACCAGAGTTCCTGTTTTCTGTATTTTCTTGCAAACAGATCATACAGACTGAAAAGACTACCACTTGTTAAAGGTCTCACATTACTCTTTTCTCCCCTACAAGTCCTTCCCCAAACTTAACACCTGTGTGTGTATCTGGGTTTGACAAACAATTCTACTAGATGCACCCTGCTGGCCCCTACCCCTCAGCCTTACAAATTACTCAGTGCCTAGAGACCACAATTGCTATAACACACATCTTCTCACAGCTGCTTTGCCAGCCTCTTTCCAGGGGCCCCCTGTCACCTACCCCCTCAGGAACCACAGGCACCCTGGCTTGGTCATACAACACCCCAAACAGCAGCAGCAACTTTGGACACTTGGCAATTCCCAGGTTTCTCACTTCTCCTCTAGCCCAGTTCTGTTTTCTATGAGTTCAATGCCAGAAGTGCTTACAGGGCACTGTGAAGGTTACTATGGATGGCTATTCCCACCTGAAAAGCCCATGCGCTGGCAAATCCTCACTAACTAAGGGGAAAAGTGTCTCACACTCATTTTGTCACTCCTCTTGGGTACAAACCATACATTGCCACACATGGCTCACAAATGCTACCATGTCAGAAAATAAATTATGTGTCTGTAGGACCATGGTAGGCTGCTCACAAGTTGATATGCACTTGGTATTCATTAGTGACTAAAACATTGAACATTTTCAGTTAAGTACTTGATAATAAGGGTACAGACCAAGCTACAACAAAAACTGACAGAACCACTGTCCTGTGTCAGGCAAACCACTTTGGGAAGGCCCTCAATGGGTTCTTAAATGACCTTTCTCCCTTTCATGATGAGAAAACCACATACTGATTATCCCTATGCATTAAACACAAGGGCATCTCTAAGTGCAGACACATTTTGTGTAAATTACCCTCAGGATTCCAAAAATAGAGATAATAGAAAAGGAATGGGACATACCACAGAGCCCTGCTACATGGATGATCAATTGCATTTCCTTCTAAAGAACACGGTGCAAGCCAGACAACCTTGAAATGCATGGGCTTAGGGAAACAGTTTCAGAAATGAGTACAGCAATCATCAAAGAGAAATTAATTAGACAGACCACACAGACTCATGTGAACTTGAACGATGCTGTCATAGCACTATTTATAATTCTTCTCTTCAGAACAAAAGTAGCCCCTAAGCACCTGCCTATGAAACAAGACACACTTCCAGAGCAGCTCAAGTCCCCAAATAATTTATTTTTGGTGATTGCATAGATTTGCTTTTTGAACATTTCTTAGTGGAGGAGCCTTAAGAGGCTGCATGGTAATGTGGAGAAGTTAATACAGAGGGAGGGGAAGATGACAGCAGTCAGAAAGAAAAGAGAGGGAAGCTAAATGAAGACTCACACTGCACTTCAGAATAACACTGCATGCCTCTGCAAAAGGTCTGTGAGACCACAGCAATTCAAAAGTTTGTCATCAGATTTATTTTTTCAACTGAGAGGCCCACGAAAGAAGTTCAAAGAACTGACTCTCAGTTCTGTTTCTGAGTAGAGAAAAAAGCAGCTTTTTAACCTTGTGTGGTGCACAGTCTTATCTGCCCAGCACATACCACTGGTCAAGATTACAGAACATTTTCCTTGCTGAGTGCCAAATACAGATGTTCTGAAACACATTTGGTAGAACATATATAAACACATGTCTTAGAGGTTTCTCATAATAGTAGCTAAACAAAGTGTCAAAACCTGGAGTTGATGGGAGAATGCAAAATTAAATGCTGGTCCATAGCTGGTCTTCATTTTTAAAACCTTCTATGACCCTGGATTTTCTGAACATGCACAATCAGACACTCAGGCTTCAAATTAGTAAACTAAATATGGGCACTCTCCTTTGGCTGAGTGGGCAGTGTTCATGGTTTCTTCTCTTTCTCCTAGTCTTCATGACCTGTGAAATACTGCTGTTATTTCTTACCAATGGCAGAGCACCACAAGGGCTTTGCACATCTGTGTGTCCTTGGTCAGAACTCAGAGAACAGACACAGTGACCAGGCCTGACTTTCTGCTTTCCAAACACACTCTGAGATGGGTGTCCTTGTACTTTAATGTCAGAATCTGTGTGATGATTTTCATGGCCAAAGGAAAGGAAGCATGAGAACAAGATATATTCAAAGAAGTTGACTGATTAGACTTGAGGCTCTTATAAGGTCATGCTTGAGTTTCATATGCAGACACATTTTTCATTTGTTAAGGAAAAATGATTTATTAGGAATGATGTTCTAACTGAATGATCTTTCCCATTCAAAAGCTGAGCATGACCTGGAAAGCAACCTAATAGCCCAGAGTACCTCAGTTTTCAGGTAAACTTTCTGCTTCTGAGTTCTCCAGCAGTTATAGATTTGAGCTCCAAATACACCCAAAGCACCTAATAAAAGCTCAAACCCATCCCAAAAACTATATTCCTAGTGAGTAAAGTATTTAAGCCTGTGCTTAGACTCTACTGAGTTAACAAAATGTAAACATGCATGAGTGCTGGCTGGAATGCGCTTCAATCACCTTCAAGCATCATTCAAGTACTGCTGCTGGGCAGGATTAAGTCAGAAAAAGGTTGCCAGGATTTCTGTAAATGTGTCTTAACCCTGTTAGTCTCAACAGGAGCTGGGCTGTTTCCTTCCACAGGTTCAGCATCTCCCTCATGGGGAACCTGATGCTTCTCTTTGCTGTTTCATAGTGAGGCTGACAACTCCAGTAGGAGCACCCATGTAAAATGGTGTAATACAGGGAGTGCCAGGCTTCCATTCAGACTTCAAATATAATGTTGACAGAAAGTACTGGTCAAGCTTCCAGCCCCTTCCTGAATCTGTTCATTATGTGTAAAATGAATTGCAGTATTACTTGCCTATTTCCCAGGGAAGCAGCAATCTTAATTTGGTTAATAATTGAATAAGCACTTTGAGGTCCTCAGATCAATTACACTGCACAAATACTGTTCAGGCCCATATTTTTACATTATAAATTGGGCACAGAGAGGAAAGAACAAAGAGTAATGGATTAATTGTTACATTCACTTAATACAATTCATACATGGATAAATGCTTAGTGTTGTCTTACTTGGCAACATTTACTGCGGTCTACAGCTGCAAACCAAAGAGTTTCACAAGAGGAAAATTTGCTGGAGCAAATCCCTGCAATAAAGACATAAGTAGTAGACAAGTTTTATCTTCTTGTTCAGATTGCTTTTATCCCAGAGCTGCAGATGTATATACATATATTCCAATACTGCACTTTGCTCTTAACTGTTGTAAAGTTGCTGAATTTTATTCAAATAGCTACCTGAATTAGTGGCATAGAGGAGAAAGGCAGTCTCGTGAGACTGCATCTTGTAGTGCTGTTAAGAAACAAGAACTTTCAAAGACGCAGGAGAAATCTACTAATTGAATTGTAGTCATTCAACTGGACTCTTCTATAAGATGGCAAATTATATTATCTTCTTTTTCTTTAATGTAAAGGTTAACAACAGAATATCCAGGACACTATGGAGAAGATATGGACATGATGATGTACACTTACGACTATTACATCCGTGGGGCAACCACAACTTTCTCTGCTGTGCACAGGTTTGCTTTTCACATGTTTCATTAGAAACTTTAAAATGCCTGTCTTTTCTATTTCCCTCCAACAGAGCATGGCTACACACCATCTGCTGTGGTACTTAGCAAAGCACTAGGAATTCTGGGGACCAAAGTTCACAGTACATATGATTCATTGTCCAGAGTCGTGCATCAGGAGCAGAGCATGCTAATGGGGATCATTTGCCATGTCCATCTGAGCAGTGAAAAATACAGCAGTGGTAGGTTGGGCTGAATCTGACCTTCACCAAATGCAACAGATCTTCTGTATGCTTTCTCACCTACCTCTAGTTGGAGCATATTTCATTGAGCTCAGTAAAAACACCCTGTGCCTTCAGGGAATGAGGGACCTATTTTGGTCCACTTTTCTTTGCAGAGAAGCAGGGAATCTGCCAGCATGCAAAGTTAATACCGTACAAACTGCGATGTGAATGCTTTAAACTGCCCAGTCTATTTCAACACAATTCTAACAGATTCCAGCCACTCCAGGAATTCAGGCTGTGCCATGCACCTTGATCCCTTTCCATAAAATGAGTTAACTACATTTTATTGATCAGTTCTGGTCATTTCTTGGCATTTGCTAGTCCTCTTGGGAGAGGCCCTATGGCTATTAAAGTTGTAGTCATGCAAATGGATTCACAATTGTTCTGTCCAGTTAAAAAGGAATGTTTCTCCCTTTTTACTATGCACAACTGCAAAGTTTTAAACTTTGGGTTTAACATAAATCCCACACTGTAGTCTGCCTAGGGCTACACAGATCCTAACAGAGCAGGTTTAAGAAGAGTATGAGCAGTCACTGAAACCTGATTGTGGGAGAGGGATCTTGATTCTTTTAAGCTGCCCTCTAATTCATCAGTAGTGAGCTATTTCTTTGCTGATGTCTTTTGTTTGGCACCTCAGCCCAATATATTAAAGCATTTGTTATCAAGCAGAATACAGACAGCAAGGTAAGGAGTGCTGCAATGCTCTGCCAAGATGGGCTACATGAGAAGGGGGAGAGAAGAGAGAAGTGGGAGTTTAATGACATCAATATTTCATGTGCTCTCTAATAACACTCAAAGCAGCCAAAGTGCTTTTGTCGCTGTAATGTTCTCAGCTTGCCAAAGTTCACCATAGGGATCCCTCAACCTAAAATAAGGAGGCTTTTCCAGAATGACAACATATTGTAAGACCGCTACAGGTCCATAACTATAATTTCCTGGCTAAAATACATTATCCTGTTCATTACCAAATGGAAGCCATGTCTGCAAATTCTTCCAACAAGTGGAAGAATAACTTTCATAGATACTTGACTCAATGGTATCTATTTATTGCTTTAGATAAAGAAATTACAAGGTCATAAGGGACAGCCCCGTTCTGGGCTTTTCATCTTAAATATTTCCCAGTGCTATCCTTAATCCTTGTTCCTCATGGTTGTGGCAGAGAGTAGGGGAAATAATGCAGACAGTGCATTCTTCTGCAGCTGGAATCCAGACTCCATCGCATGTGGATGTCTGGAATCCACAAAGACAGGCCTGGAAAGCAAAGCAGCCAAGGTAGCCTATGCCTCTGAGCAGATTGCTGTCTCTGGCTGCTAAAGGCAGCCTTCAGAAGAGGGTGGCAGTGGGGTGACTGGAGCAAAGGCAGCGTCATGAGAACGTACATTGGGAGTAAAGGTCCTCACAGGACCACAGTGCCTGGAAGAGGAAGAAGCCACCAGCACACCTTTGTCCTATCTCTGCTCTGGTGGCAGTCATACACCTGCAACATTAGCAGGTTGAAACTACAGAGAAAATATTTTACGAATTGCAAACTCGAAAAGTTTTCTGTACCAATGAACTTTCTGGTCCTCAGCTTTCAGAACAACCAGAAACCATTTGTGTTGCCAAGAGAATGAAGTGAAAAAAAAAAATCTTGCTACACCAGTTCAGAATTCACATTCAGGCTGTAACACTCCTCCTGAGCAGGATGAATCACAAAAGTCAGCAAATTTGCCATCCTTAATGATTCTTTGCAGCTCATGAAGCAGAATAGGAGCAGGAAAAGGTCTTCTGATCTCAGCCTGCCTGGAGCATGCACATTTCCACTTGTTTTTGTGAACATTTTTTAATTCCTCTTTTCAAGCACATTAAACTTGTGTCCCTACTATTTAGTTCATATGGACAATGTTCTTGAGCTAACAAGAGGCAAGAAAAAGCCTCTGAACGTATTTCAGTTAAAACTTTCCCAATCACTTCAAACAGGTAGGTATTTTTAGACTTCTTCAATAAACTTGCAGAAATCATATCTTCCCTTCCTACTCTCTAAGACATTGCATCAGTGAGGCCACTGTTTATACAAGGATATTTGAGACAGCATGTGATGCTTGTGGCAAAGGACAAAGAAAGTTTAGAATGATGCTATCCCCACCAACGCTTCTGTAATCACTGTCTGTGAGTTTCCATGCCTGTGTAGCAGGAAAGAATGAAAGAGTTATTTTTGTAGTTATTATCAAAAGTTTTAACTGCTTGTTTGGGAAGAACAGACTTCAGATGTGGTTACTATTTACATTTTCCAGTCTCATTTTAAATAGGTCAAAAGGAGAAAACAACTGTCTATAAAGCAAGACAAAAGCAGCTGGAAAGAATTAGAAAAGGCCTGAAGTATCTCTGGGAGCCCATTCAGGAGTGTGGTGATAACACTGATGCAGACAGGATGACCTAAAGACATAAATAAGGGAACATTTGCAGGAAAGGGCAGTATCTGTATCAGACAGACTGATACAGTCAAATTTCAGAGAAGGATATGGGCTATCTGAAGAAGGCTGTAAACAACTGAAACTGCCCACATACACATGCACATTTCAAACCCTTGGCAAAATAGCTTCCAAAATTAAACCCACAAACCGAACAGCATAATACCTTCAGCCTGAGCTCTGAAACATGCCAGGTCATGATGGCATGACTTTCTGGTGGAGCATTGTTAGGTGGCTGTGATCTGGTTGGAACAGTCTCCTGGTCCAGAGAGCACTACTGGAACACTCACAACCCAACCTGCAGCAAGTACATTGGACAGGAAGGTGGGAATTACCAGGTGTTCTTGGAAAGAGCCACAGCTTGTCCTTTGCTATGTAGTATTAAAATAGCACATGAAGGCTGTCATAAGCTCGTTTCTTTTACAAAACTGTTCTCTGCTCCATTTGTTTGGGTCATCTGTATAGCCAGTTACTTCTTAACTGCTCAGACATCATCACTGAAAAACAAATCGACAGCCAGATACCCCAACAGTAAAGTATGTTTGAAATACCCAGACAAGCTGGACATCCACCAAGCTCAGCTGAGCTAAATTATAGGGTATTTAAGGTCCCTAATATGTTTCATATGACCAGTGAAAGAGGATTTTGTCAAACTCAATCTGAATAAGAATTCACAGAATTTTTTAACTTAATTGGAAACAGATTATTCAAAAATATTTGGAGATAAAAGAAATTTCTCTATACATCAAAAATTCAAATCTGACAGGACATGACAGCTGGAAAGCTAAAGAGACAGTTCAATATTGATTCCCAATGCCAAGGAAAATGCATTAATTTAGCAACTGGGAGGGGATGACACCTACTTACTGGTGTTAAGATCTGCAAAGGCAAGTTCAGATATATTCTGCAAAGGCAAGTTCAGATATATTCATAAGGCAATTCCTGATGGCATCTGCATCCCCATTGGTAAACTTTTAGGAGATCTACAAATTGAAACAGGCTGATAACTACTGAATTAAGCACACAACAGCAATAGTACAAAGTAATTGCCTGCATCCTGAGAAGCTGGGCATGTATGCTTGAATTCAAACACAAGTAAAAGGAGAAAAAATGGTAATATGCCATAAATGCATCAACCATGTACATATATGCTAGTGTCAGCAAATCCAAGCTGAAATGACAGCTTCAGAAATAATTCTGTTCCAGTATTTTAAAGCATAATATTAATTCAGGTGACTAAAATACATTTCTTTTAAAGAGCTTGACTTTTAATTTCACGTCCTATTTTAGAAAACCTACTTGATCTAAGATTTTGAGCTAAAAGTCTGTCTGACAATGGGTGCTATCTTAGCAGACCTTAACTTTGACCGTATAATTCTGTTTTCCACAAAGATATCCTCTTTATTTTTTTATCTCTCTTGGTAACTTAGTGAACAAAAGAGTAATAACTGTCCTTGAAAAGCATGCACATTGACCAAATAATTTTAAGGTTCATTCTTAAAATAAACCTAAAAATGAATCTTGCATTTCATTAACCTTTGGTAACAATTTTACAAGGAAATTACAACTTAAAACATCTAGGAAAGATCTAAAGAAAACCAAAGCCAAACTATATAACTGTTGCATCATACTTGCTGATGAGCATGACACAGACCCAGTTCCAAATGACCCTCAGGATAAACTTGTAGCTTAGCAGCACAGTAAATTTCCAGTTAAAAAACCTCAGTTAACAAAAGCTGCAGTGAGACATTTTATACCTACAGGGTAGATACAAAATGTATACCTACAGGGCTTAATAGTCAAATTAGTCTTATTCCAGGACAGAGTCACCCAGTCAATGACACCATTTGAGCACAGTTAATACCAAAATCTGGGCTCAGGGGGTCTCAGCACATTCCCAAGAGGCAGCAGTCTGGCACCAGTTTGGTGGAGGGGTCTTAAAATGCAAACTCCTATTAAATCACTCATTACCAACATTACCCATCCTATGCCTCATCTTTAGGACATCATCACTATTAGCAGAATTCAAGCTTTCAGAAACCTCTTGGAGGACTAGCCATTACCAATATAAATGACAACTGTCATCTGCAAGGATTGTAGTTTGGATCTAAATTCAAGTTAGTCAGTATCAAGCTGCTTAAATTCAACATTCTCTTCACAGCAGGACTGTATTTCATCCTCTGATCTCATGCCTATCTGTCAAAGGAAAATTTAATGCACAATAAGCTACAGAGGAAATTAAATTTGTAGCCTGTTGTGACTATTGGACACTAAATCACTGGCCTCCACTATTGAATCCCACTGCTCCAGTCAGGCTTCCTACTAACAGTTGTTAGGTTTCCTATCGCTCTCTTGAGAGAGAATACCAATCACAAACTGAGAAGAGCACAAACTCTCCTTAAATTCAAAAATGTTACTCTTCCTCACATGTGATTTGATCAAGGGTGAGAAATCAATATTTGCTGTATGGATAACTCCCCTCTTAGACATAGCTTAAAATCACCCAAGTACTATTCACCTTTTACACATTACTGAACAATGTATGACATGACAATAACTTTTGACAGAATTATCCTTTTCCTCTTGGTCACTGATTAAAAGTCAATTCAGGACTGATCACCATCAGGATTCATTGTCTTCAGAGACCTACTTATTCAGAGAGCTGATTTTCTTATCTTGTAAAGGAGTGTAAGGGAATTGTAACTATCACACATATTTAATGTTCTTTTGGGTCTTGAAAACACAGAGCACTCAGATGAAGGTCAGTTAATGGCAGACGGATGTTTTTCTTGCCATACCAGTACCTGGTATAAAGTTACTCTTACTTGTATAGCATCTTGTGCAGTTCTGGCTCACTAACACCTCTCTGTTGTCTCTCTTTCATGCAGGGATCGTCAGTGGAAATTTATTGTCTGCAGGATGACAGACTATGACTGCCCATTTCAGAATGTTTAAAAGATTGAGTGCACTCCATTTGGAAATCTTGGGGACAGGCAGGGTGGGATAAAATTAGTGATTACAGGAGAAGATCGATTAGGCTCACAAAAATGTACCAAGACTCATCACCTGTCTGCTAAAGACATAATTCTTTCCCTCTGGAGCTAATACGTAAATTGCCAACCAACATGCTTGCAACAGTGAATTCAGAGGATTCTTCAAAGCTGCACTGACAGTTGTATCCCCCAATTAAATTTGCTTATGACATACATGTTTATGATACACAAATCTATGGCATATGCAGTTACCTTTCTTATATATACATGTAGCCATTCTAAACACATACAACTTCCTTTCACAAAGCAGCTCTATAGAAATGGCTTCCCAGCACCACAGCCCCTCTGAATGAGGTGGAAACATACTATACGCTTCCCAACATGCACTAGACTTTCCTGTCTTCTACTTTGTACTTGGAACCAATCCAGTGACCCCAACCAGCTTCTCAAAGCTGGAAGTGTGCAGAAAATATAATGGGAGGTGTCTGATGGGCTGCACCTGACATTACCTGTTACAGCCCTCAGCATAACTCCACTGCAACAAAGGTCTGCCCACACAGGAGAATTCCAGGTATTTACAACTGGAAGACAACAGTATCTGATAAAAATGAGAGTAGATCCATCAATAAAAACAGAAGACTAGCCCAGCTTTCCTAAGAGTCTCTTTCATATTGTTTTAAAAATCTCTGGTAATAAAACTACCCAAGAACTCTGGTCTGGGCAAACCCAGGAGAAGGTCAGGCCATTCGTGCTCAGTAAATATGGATATGACATTCTTCAGGAGTCTGAATTTCAGGTGGATTTGGTTTCCACTGTGGGTGCCTGTATGACATCCATCTTCCCTTGGTAATACAATCTTGGCTTAGAAGAGACAAAGTTAGTGATTTAGGTGACCTTAGTTCCTCCAGTTTGCAGATCTTATTGCCTATAAAGTATAAACTGACCATGTTTCAACACTGCACAACACTTGTGCAGCTGCAGTCCAACAAGAAAGAATATTGATCTGTTTCAGAAAGATCAGAGGTAGGATTTTCACTCTTGAACAAGTCAGAATTTAGGGCTCAGTTTCTTAGTTGATGAATTCAATGGTGAACTTAGCAATGGCTTTGGTGCTGCTAGCTCAAGGGCTATGATGACTCCAAGTGCCAATTTAAGGCTGCAAAGCTTCGTAGGAAACAGTGGTGTCTGCCAATGAGTTTCCATATTCCAAGCATTTTTAGCATGTTTAGAAGCATACCCTCTTGTCCAATAAAGGAATTATAGGATTTGCTTTGCTGTGACCTTGTTCTTTATTGATTTTCCTTACATCAGCATATTAATTTGCACACAAACAAACCTTCTGTCACTCTCAGAGACCATAAAGGTGATCAGGGAGCTCTGTGAGAGCCAGTTGCTGAGATATGTAGATAACAGTGAGAAAGAGACTTTGATAAGCTTAGGGAAGCTGGAGAAGCTTGATCACTGACTCTGGTAGACAGGCAAAGGAAGCCAAAGAACCCCAAACAGTAGAGCACCAGAAGAGAAAGCACTCATGCCAGGGAATCAGTGGAAAAGGCTGTGCACTAAAATTAGGCACAGGAAGATCATCCCTGAGAATACTTGCTCTAGACAGAAGCCCATCTCCCACACAACTTTGTCTTCACTACTTAGGCTGCTCTTCATTCTCTGTGCACACCACAGGCTTATGAAGGCCTCTGATGGGACAGTAAAATATCATCTTAAACTGGAAAAGAGCAGTTCTGATCTCTTGTCCTGGAGCTGCAGTGTCATATTGTCCCATAACATAGAATCATTAAGGTTGGAAAAGACTTCCAAGATCGTTGAGACCAACATGTGATGGAATGCTGTCATGAGAACAACACCATAGCACTAAGTGCCATGTCCAGTCATTTTGTGAACGTGTCCAGGGACGATGCCTCCACCACCTTGCTGGGCAGCCCACTCCAATGTCTAATCACTCTTTCAGTGAAAAAAGTCTTGCTGATGTCCAGCCTAAACCTCCCCTGGCACAGTGTGGGAGAGCAGCCTGACCTTCACCTTGCTACACTCTTCTTTCAGAGAGTTGTAGAGTGATAAGGTCACCCTTGTGCCTCCCCTTCTCCCAGGTTGAACAACTCCAATTCTCTCAGCTGCTCCTCATAGAACTTGTACTCCAGACACATCACCAGCTTCATTGCCCTTCTCTGGACTGACTCCACAATCTCAACATATTTCTCCTCATGAGGGGCCCAGAACTGGACACAGAATCTGAGGTGCAACTTCACCAGTGTCAAGTGTCAAGTACTGAGGGACAGTCTCTTCCTTAGTACTGCTTGACACAACATTTTTTATACAGACCAGGATGCCATTGGTCTTTTTGGCCACGTGGGCACACTGCTGGCTCATGCCTCTGTTCTCCCTCATCCCTGTCCCAGTCCCTTGTTTCCACCCATGCTCTATTCCCAGCTCCACCCTAGCAGTGCATCTGTGTAGGATACATTTCACAGAACTCCTCTTCAGAAAGTTAAGTAATTCTCAGATGAGGAAAGGTGTGGGTGGGAAACAGAATGTATCTTGAGGGAAGGCAGAAATGGGATATGGACCAGAAGAAAATCCAAAAATCAGAACAGAGGCAGAGAAAGAATGGTTCCCATGAAGTCCTAGAACAACTAGTTAGCAAAATTAGGAACTGAACTTAGCCCTTATCTAAGTTTTTATCTAAAAACTTATACTTGCAGTGTCCACTTCTAATGTTGACTTAACCCTTCCGTATGGGAAAACACTGATCCAAAGCTGTTAAGATTCCAGCCCAAATTCCTTAGCACAGAGTGAGGTGATGATGAGCCTGTCTCACAAAGTTTGCCTGCTTCAAAACCTCATCAAGTTTGTTTTAACTTTCCTAAAGCCATTCTGCTAAAGTGAGCTTTCCAACCTGCTTAGGACACCTTAGGACACCAAACCTGAGCCACCTTTCACTCCTGCTGGCACAAATCAGATGCCATTGCAGGGAAATGAAGAGTTGTGCCCAGTCAGACCAAGTACAGCACAGATGCCCAGTGCAGGGAGCCCACTGCACTTCTTCATTCTCCAGTGCTCCAAGGCACAGAAGCATCACACCTGCACTTGAACTGTATGGAGTAAAAGTCTTCCTGACCTAAAAGTAAACACAAAGCCTAATATTTAAAATAAATCCTTAGTCTTTAATAAATAAGACATCAGGAAATAAATTTTTATTTATTTAATAAATAACAACAGTATGGATTGAATTCAAACATCTGAGAGAAAAATATTCCCTTGTAAATACTGAGCATTGACCCAGCCATGCTGCAAGGGCTGCAGATGACATACTTGTCAGCAATTTTTTTTAGATAAACTAGGGCAGGAAAATCTTTGATTCACAAAGGGAAACACAGCAAGCTTCAAGAAACAGATAGAACCTTTTGAGCTTTTCTAAATGGAAATTAAAAAGGTGAAGTAAGGTGGCTTGGCTGTAGAAGAGAAACACCAACAAGCACCAGACTCCCTTTGTGGGTATCCTTTAACTTGAAACTCAGCAAAGGCAGGTGCTAAGACAAACCCACGTCCTTCATTCGATCCGCTCAGCTTGAGGAGAGGTTTGAATAACAGAACAGCGTAAGTAATTTGGGAAAACAGACAGTCAAAGAGAAGGACTTGACTGCTCTTGTTCCTAAATCTCAAGAGTAACTTAAAAACCATGGGACTTCTGTTAAAAAATAAAAATAATGAGCTCTATTTTTTAAGATATTCTGATTTCTCAATTTGCAGAATATATAAGCACTTCCAATATTTTTCACTTGCAGTAATTTTCAAGTGTTCAAGTGTTTCAGGTGTTTCCAATTACTTCTCAACAATGCTGAGCCTTGAAATGTCTTTCTTAAGTGAAGGCTGAGATTCTTGTTTAACCACTTGAAAATGAGAGCTGGGACATCAGCACTTTGGTTTTATATTTTAGGTCCTCTTTTTCAGGACATCAAATATTGGAACTCATGATGAATACACCTTGGCAACACAGCACTGATGAAAAAAGAAATAACAAACCTGTAGTCATGTTGAAATAAGGTTTCTTTCCTGTAAGGTCAAGAGAGAACTTTTAACCTCTTCCTGCCCAGTATTAAGGATTTTGTAATATGAGATAAACCTGGCGGAGAGTCATGATATTACCTAAGCAGAGAGATGTCAACAAAGCTGAAGGGAAACCGGTCTGTGGGTGAACCAGAAGATATGGCAGAAGACCAGATGGCTCTTTGGATAACTTACTTAGGTTGGACCCTTAACACCCAGACACTGAATTTTTTCTATTTTAAAACTTGATTTCAAGTCCATATTTATTGCATTAGCAACAGGTGCTGGCCTGCATCCTTAAGGCTACAGTAGTGTTTGCAATCAGAGAGTATGAACGTCACTGGTAGTGGCACTTTGTGCCAGAGTTGTTGGCGTGAACCGTAGGCAGGAGTTCTGCTAATAACTCATTATTAAACATAAACAGTGCTTGTGCTTAGATTTACTTTTCAAGACAGAGTAGTTACACGGGGGACTGCTACTTTATTTCTCACATTACAGGGTTCTGGTATGTGTTCAGCTGATGCCCTGAATGGTAAGCTGGACCTATGCTTTGAGAAGTTTATAAAAGGCACAGGACTGCCCACATGCTGAAAATAAAAGACTAAAAAAAGTGCCTGTAGATCAGAGACAACAGGCTTGTCTTTGTCTTTCTGAACTCCATACCTGAACAACATCCATTTCAGTCTCACCAGCTTGTGAAGCTTGACCAAATTCAACTGAATTCAGCCTTAAGAGTCATGCATGTAAATATTTTTCAGGATCTCAGCTGATATATCTCTGCAAGGAATACTGGATAAACTGGAACTCAAGTTAGAGGGAATCAATCAAAGAGCATGCCAACAGACACATGAATGGCCAAGGCAGCACATATTCTGTACATTCTTTCTTAAGACATAAAAGCCTGGAACTGGTCAGGCCATTGGACTGGAGGGTCACTGTAGGTCACTTCCAATTGAAACAGTGTATTCCCTTCTATACTACTTTAAAAATCTGACTTAGCCTCATGAAGACCACGACTCACTTTGCCTCAGGTTATCTTTAAATCATTTAAGAAGAGTAAAAGAAGTTTTGCTAAGCTTAGTATTAAAGCCTTGTCATAGATAAATCTCAGTATACAAAAAAAGGTCTCAGTTATATTTTTGTAGAATGAGCGTTTTAGAATTTGACCTGCAGGGTCAAATTCTCAAGGTCTTGCCTGAACAAGACAAATCATCACACTGCAGAACCTGATCCCAAAGAGATCATCCCAAATCATGAAGAACATAGAAAATCATCCCAAATAATGAAGAACACATGAAAGTACAGAAGAGATGGTTCTATCTCAGAGAAAAATGAGGGAAATGACAAGAACCAGAGTGAAAATAGTGAAAGAGACGTGAAGCCACCTGAAGAATTTGCCATTATGTAATTTCTTAAAATAAATGCATGCTCCTCTATCTTAGGAGATGAGATGACTAGGATAATTTAATACCAGCAAAGAATTTGGAGAAAGCTCCCCAAATAACTTTGAAAAGAAAAAAGCCAGCACAGTACATCAAATATCATCCTTGAAAAGCAGAGGAGTTGCCAATTGAAGCAGAACCAACTGATAATGTTGATATAAATCTTTTAATCTGTGTTTAGAGCTCTTAACCCTTGACCAAAGAAAACAGAGAAATGAGAACTGAAAAAATAAGCTAAATGAAGCATAGGTGGAAGGAGGAGATGTGATCACAGATTAAGAAAGTGGCAAGAAAAGAACAAAAGCAAACAAATTCTCAACAAACTAATGAAAATGGGTCTTTGGTACGACCTGTGGCCTCTGAACTGAAATTCTATTTTTCCATGGTTGTGTGAGGTTGCATATAAGGCTTTGCTTCAGTTAATATAAATATATTGCTCAAATTATTTTAAAGGTTGAAGTTACTTAAGACTCTGGCTTGGGTTCAGACCCCTGTTAAAGTGAACAAGCTTTGGCTTGGAAATGGATATATTCATCACCAAAAGAAGATCCTGATACAATAAATAAATAAATTCAAACATGATCTTACATGGAAAGTAAGATGTAATAATAATTCCTCCTTTATTTATTTTACTTATTCAGAGTGAATTTGACACTGATGGAGAATTTGAGGTGGCCTTGAAGAAACACTTATCTATATAACAAAGTGCTTTTCTGTCTCATATTTCTGCCTTCCCCTGGGTTCTAGGGGACCTCCTTGGGGTCTAGGAGAACTGCTGAGTGTCTGTGGCTTATTCAACAACAGCTGTATTGCTGAGGCAAGCAATGAAGGGCATAAGTAACTCCAGCTGCCACCACTTCTCTTCTAGAAACTGACTGATGATCATAAATGTAATTCAAAATCAGCAATGAAATAGCCATTGAATTGTAACAGACTTGCAGTTGTTACACTGAACTGTAGCATCATCAAGAAGAATTTTTTCCCCAAGGATTTTATTTGCTGAATGTGCCACACTGGTTTGGGAAAAGTCACCTACTCCAAAATATTTAATTACAATTCAGAAAGAGAATTAGATGAGACAAGAGTGACATAAACATCCTTCCATACTGCTTAGAAATGTTAAACCTAAACCTTTATAGCATCAAAACCTGCAGTTTGCTCTTTGGTTGGTCCAACATTACCTGCTTTCCAGGTGCCTCTGACATTTACCTTTTCTGCAGATGTGAACTACAGCACACACATCACAGACTCTGCACTTAACACTGCAGCACAGCAAATATTGCACTCACAGCCCAATAACCTGAGCCATCATTTGCTGGTACTTTCTGGATTATTTAACAAAGCAGACAAGAGGAAAAGGGCTCTGAGTAAATAAGTGCTGTTTGGCAGGCACAGTAAATATGTAGATCTCCATGACATTAATTTTAAATGGTGACTGAGAGTGCTTTGGTGTTTTGCACCCACTTCATACACACATAGCACAGTCTCAGGATCACCAGCAAGAAAAGCATATAATGGGTTCAGGT
The DNA here is from genome assembly GCF_023055355.1 of Agelaius tricolor. Taxonomy (NCBI): domain Eukaryota; kingdom Metazoa; phylum Chordata; class Aves; order Passeriformes; family Icteridae; genus Agelaius; species Agelaius tricolor. The sequence continues at coordinate 27,853,886 of NW_027269269.1, forward strand.
CATTACTTTTCTCTGTTAAACCCAACCAGCCCCCTGGTGCCCTGTCTGATACAAATGGACAGAGTTCCTCAGCAATAGGGGAGCACCTCCCCCTTGGTGTGAACTGAGCATGTGCGCTTGCTCAGGGCCTAGGTGTGTCACTGCCACCGTTCCATCCAGCCTCTGTACTCTGCCCAAACCCATTGGAATGAGTTTGACCAGGCTCCTGTCAAGCCCCCCAAGATGTCATTTCACCTGCTTTCCCCTCATTCACATCACAATAACAACTAAAAAGACTAAACATTATTAATGTAAAAGCATTATTATCAATAGTGAAATCTCCTAATTTATACTCATCCCTCCATTCCAGCATGCAGAATCCAGCATTTCAACTTATTAAATTTCATCCAATTAATCACAGTCCAGTCTATTTTGATCCCTCTGCAAGTCTCTTGTCCCTGAAGAGAGTGAACAGTAGCTCCCAGTTTGGTATTGTTGGCGAACTTGCTAATTGTACATTTAACCCCCGCATGCAGACCATTGTTAAAAATGTTGAACAGCACTGACCCTAGGACTTAACTCTGAGGTACACTGCTGGTGCCTTGTCTCCAGCCAGATGTAACCCCATTCGCTATAACCCCCTGAGCTCTTCTTTTCAGCCAGTCCACCACTCAGCACATCATGAATCCCACAGATGGGCAACTTGCCCAAAAGGATGTTGTGGAGGGCAGAGCCAAAAGCCTTATTAAAATCCAGAAAAATACACCTAACACCTTCCCATCACCCACCATGCAGATGACCTTTTCATCGAAGGATATCAGCCTACTTAAACAGTACATGCGTGCTCTTGTTTTCCGTTTGTTGTGCCTGTTGATCTCATTATTTGAGTTAGATTTAATCAACTATGCAAAGTCAGATATATTCACTTGTACCACAACACCCAAATTCTATCTACATATTCAATAAAGTTAATAACATATTTCCACCATGTGCTGTATGAATATCTGAAAAGATCATGAGCTGCTGTTACACATTTGTGAGCTGAAAATTTACAGCATGAATGTATTAATGAATTAAGCCTTTTGATCAAGCAAAAAGAAAGAAAGAGCAACAGACTGATATGTATTATTCTCCTGCTTGTTGTATTAAAAAATTGATTCAGTCTTTGGTCTGTTTCTAGGAAGACCATACCAAATAAACAAAGAGGGTAGTAAAACAGTGTGGGATGATCAGAAGTAAATATCAAAATATAAATGTGTCCAAAGAGCCAAACACCCTGGGTAAAAAGGAGGAGCTATGCAAGACATATCTAATTTCCCATGCTGGAATTTTCCTTCATCTCCTTTTGTCAACAAAGGTCTTAGGCCTAACAGAGAGCAGACTGCAGTATGGTGCTGACACACTGGAGCATCTCGAAATGAACTTGTGAGAGTAGTCTAATTCCAGCCGGCCAGAGCATAACACCAAGGATTTGGTCATGATTCTCCTGTTAACTTAATTTAAAATTACAGAAACCACCTAGTGCTTCAGAAAAAGCTGTCATCAGAAAACAGACTATTTTCTACTATTGGGTCTCCCTTTCTGTTAAGACCTAGAGCTTCCTGATAGAAAGCCTAATGCTGTTTGACACTCTTCTAGAGGAGAAGGAATTAGCCCATTCTACCATGATCAGGCACATTTCTGTATCCCAGCTAGCTTGCTCAGCATTTACTTGCGTGTTGATAGGTGTTGCTCTATGGTGCACCATCCATGGTACAATGCAGAAAAAGCTCCAGTGTTCTTCACTCCTCACCCCTCTATCTGCATAGACAGTGAAAGAAACTGTTAGAAATTGAGATTGATAGAGAATGGGAGGGGATAAGAAGGTGACATCTGCCTCATTGTAAGCATCAGTTTAGTGCAATGGCCATGGTCCCCCATTCAGCCATATATTTGAAAGTCAGAGTCAGTCTGAAATAGAATAAGCCCTCACAGGGGGAATGAGAGTACAGATGAGGTATGTACTCTAAACCCATTTGCAGCCAACCTGACAATAGGAAGAGAGCTGATGTTTTCTTTAAATTATGTATGAGCATACTGATGACGTAGGAACACTCCAATTAAAAACAAATCAAGACAGAATATTCATCATGAGGCTTTGCTAGAGAAGCAGTTAATTGTCTGAAATCTTAAAAACTAAAGAGTGCATGTGTGGGCACATGATAAAAAACCTGAAGATAATTCCAAAAAATAATTACAACCACCTTTTCCTTAGGGAGCTGTTAGGCTGAAAGTACAGTGCAGAAACATCCATGTCATCTACCAGGCTTCACATAGGCAGAGGCCTTTAACTGATTCTTGCTTACTCCTTCAACTGAGGGAACAAATCCATTATTCTGTTTAGAGCATCATGCTCCAACAAGCTGTTCAAGCTGCAATTTGCTTCTTGGATGCTGTGCAAGGCAAAAACAAAATGTCTGAGTCATGGCAGAGAATGCTTCACAGCAAAAAGAGGGGAAAGATTGGGTGTAAGAAAGAAACCTTCACAAAATAAGGGAACCTAGGGAAATAAGCAGGACTGAGAAGTAATTAGCCCCACAAAAAACCCTTTTATAAGTCACCATGAACAGTACCCCTATAAATAGTCTTTATGGAAAGAATGCCCAGTGGTTAAACTGCTACCCAGGAGCTTGAGCAGTTCCTGATTGTCCATACACCTTTCATGTGAGGAGAGGAGGGTCACTTTTGTCACTTATGCTCCGTGACACATTGCAGAATAGGACTGAAGGTCAATTCTAAGAACTTTAAGCAGAATGATATTCTTAAAAGCCATACACAGAGATGCTAACAGACATTTTCAAAGCAATACTTTCATTGTGGCCAGGCTGCTAATTAATCCAGCACATACTTCAGCTAACACAGCTTGCCTGATTTTAGGATAGCTCAGTCAACACTAAGACTGTGCTTTGTTTCACGTGTAATTTGGACATGTGAAACATGCCCTGTGTCTCTCTGAATCTCATCTCTCCTTCCATAAGTCAGGGATAGAAATCATCACTGGCATCATGCACAAAGAAATGTAATGACAACAGTGAGGCTCTATGATATTATGACAAGGAGAAGGCTGGAAGACTTCTATAAATATGACAGATCAGATGAATCTCAATGTGAGTGTGCTGGTTCTACATTCTGGCATTTTGTGCTTGTCCAGAGTGCTGATACCAAGGGCACCCTGCCTGGCTCCTCAGGGCTCTGCACGGTCTCTCCAGAGCCAACCCAGCAGCATGGCATTTTCCCAATTAACACAGCCACCACAATCCACCAAACAGCCCTAAGTTCCCTGTTCAGGTGACCAGTTCTTACCTATCAAAGATGGATTTGTCTTCTAGGAGTCAAAGCACATTACAACTCATGTGGCCAGCACACCCACCATGACTTTTGTTGCCAGGTCAGATACCACATACAGATGGTGTCAATGAGCCAGGTGGAAAAAGGACTTGGCTATCTACAGTCTTCTGGACATGTGCTGAAGAGATAAGCTACACTGGTGGTCTAGGCAAGTGTAAATGGCTGAGTCTCTCCCGGGGCTGTTTGGGTCCGATCCAGCTAGCTCTGGATCCTCGGCCCCTCACAGCCTTTACAAGGACAAAAGTAAAAGATATGAGGTGCTCTTCTCCTCTGGGCTAAAAAATACCACAGCTTTATTGTGGAATTACTCCAGGGGATCCGCGATGGGGAATAGAGCAGTATCCGAGGGGAAAAAGAGACCGAATGCCTGATGGCAGGAGACTTTTAAACCCGGGGGAATGGGGGGTGGAGGAAGGGGGCCACAGCCAATGGGATACAAGTGAGGAAGGGGCAAGGGGAGGAGTAAACCTGGGACAAACCATTACCATCGGGGCTTTTGGGGGGAAAGACCATGTGATCAGTGCAAAAACAACTAAATAAACTATTTAGTGCAATACAACAGGCAAGCACCATCTTTTTCAGTTGTTCCAGTTACAAATTTTCTAGAATGGCTTGGATCTTTCAGGACAGAGGGGTGGAGCTACTCTGCTGTCCCTAAATTACTAGGGCTGCACTTTGCATCCATGGAATACCAACTGCTAAAGTACTGCAAGCAACGCACATGGTACAATGGACACCTTCCCCAGCTACCACTGCACCCATCCACTACTGCAAGGAGGGAAAATGTTCTTGAAGGATCAAAGTGTGACTTGGATTAAAATGGTTTATAGACACTGATCTAGGAAGCTGCCAGACATATCACCTGTGACCAGATTAACAGCACTCAGACCCCAAAGACAGAGAAAGCAGCTTGACAATTCACGTTTTCAACAGTAAAAAGCAATTTGCTTTGACAAAGATCAAGTTTTTCATGTGGAGGAGATGGGCTTCAGCAAAATGAGCAATGGAGACTGGAAGTGGAAAAGTGGAAGGCAAATTCTTAGTAAATCAGGCTGTGGAAGGCTGGAAACTGGTTCTTAATCCTAACCACTGCTGTCTGGTGCACAGCCTGAACCAGACCACTAGCCCTGGGAACACCTGTAAAACCAAATCCTGCAGGTGAAGATGCCTGAGAACCTTGTTGAGTTTTAAGGTTGGAGCCAACAGCAACTGAACATATGAGTTTGTGTCTAGCAGCAGAAATTAGCCTGGATTTTCATGGAAAGTTCATACACATACAGAAATCAGGTATGTCTGACTGAAACAGCTGCTTGGTGGAGTTTGAAGAGATATGCCAAGACACTTAACTGGGCACTTGGATTAGTGGTTCTTTGAACACACAGTGCAATTGTATGTGCATTTTCTATAGTAGCCCAAACAAAAGAGACCAGACTCTGGCCTCTAAACTCTTCATACTGTTCATTTAAAAAACATCAGTCTGGAAAGTCCCAAGTCAGATGCTGAAGGTCAAGGCTAGGTGTAACTTGAAGATGTTGACGTAAAGCTGCTTGATATGGTAGCCAAGAAAATGTGAACCTTTTTTAGCTCCCTGTTCTCAATACTTGTCTCCATAGATAGCTAGTGACATATGGACATAGTCACTGTTCTAGTTAGCACAGCTTCTCAAAGAGCTTTGAGAAACTTCTGAGAGGGGCGTACTGTGACCTCGGACCCACATGCTGGGACTGGCCCTGGCTAGTGGATTAGGCTAAATGCTCATAAACCAAGTCATAGTGCTCCATAGCTAATGATTTCTCATTAAACTTTTAAACCTCAGAGTGGTTTGAAAGTTAAAAGGGTAACTCAGTAATGATAATAATAAAAGCATAAGAACATGGTAAAGGCACTGCATTTTTATAAGGCTAAACTATAAAGATATTTATAACAGTCAGTACCCTTATAATCTCCAAAACATAACCACAAACAACCATGAAATTAATATGCTTAGGCAACTGCTGAGCTTAATCCAGGGCAAGTTTAAATCAATGGAGGGACATCAGGGACACTGGACTGTGTCCAGAAGTGAGCGAATGAAAAGTACAGGACAGAGGGTAGTGCTCCAGACAGCATTCATACCGTAGGCTAAGAATTTTAGATACTGACAGACCTTGCACAGGAATTATCGATGGGAAATCCTCAGTAAGGCAGAAATTGCCTCATTTTTGAGCTATTCTTGGCATATTTTTCAATACCAAATCTAAGGTCCTAAAACCATAACTAAAGCTTTCCATAGGGCTTAGTGGGTTTACCATGAGTCAGGTTTAGTATAGCATAATTCCCTTCTTTGTGAATCCTGTTAAATTGTTTCCACTCTTTCACCACTCTGTTTCCAGTAAAGGTGGGTTAGGCACAGACTAAAGGAAGCAAAAAAACAGAATTCAGTTGCCTGGCAGTAAAACATATGGATAACTTCTGCAAACAGCTTAGATGTTTTGACTGCTTGAGTGCTGAAGGCCTGTACATGGGCTGTTTCAAACAGGACCAAACAAGAGAAAACCTTCACAATTCTTTGTTTGCCAGTGATTCTCAGTGGAGTATGTCTCCTGAATTTCTCTACTTCCAAGGACATTTTCAGTCATTGTTGCATAAAGAACATCTACTCCTGGATCTCCTAAGGATGTCAAAAATACTTTTCTCTCTCTCTGCCTCTGTCCTTGCATCTACTCCCTGCTTGTGGCTAGCTGGGAGATGCTCCTCCTGCATATCTACATGCTTCTGACATGCTCTTCTCCTGACTCTTTTCTGGATAATAAAGGCTATTCCAGCTTGACAAACCGACTCTCAAGGAATCCAGGAGGCTTTAGATCTGTGTCCACATGAGGACAGAATATGAAGCTGATAAGGGAGTTGCCATGATTGCAACACATGCATAGAGCATAAGATGAGTTCCTGCTTGACTTGGAGAGGAAGTGGGATGATGCACTTGCAGACACTCATAGAAAGCAAGACCACCTGTTTACTGTGACTTCAGCATCAGAGCACCACTGCTTCTTTCACTTTGTCTGTCTTTCTCTACAAGATAAGTAACACCAAGGTAGACAGTAAATGAGACACTCACTACACAGGGACAACCCAAGCAAGAAGAAAATCTGACAAAGGATGCTGATTTAATGAACACAGTAATGATAAATATTATGTGCACAGAGGAAATGGCCCAGCATAGTGGTGAAGTGCTGTGCAGATACAAAACAATTTGGTTGCCAACTGAGAAATGTGGCAAATATATTAGCTGTAAGAGTTATATGCCTTCCAACATAGTCTTAACATAAACTATTAATTTTCTATTGTTTCCCTCTAATCTGGTTAATAAGGCTGATAAAATATTTATTAGGTAACATGAAATATGCACAACACCACCTTTAACTGTGTGCTTGTCAGAGAAAACATACATTAAAAAAAAAAGAAACTGCTTATGAAACTTTGCTAAAACACACTAATCTGGACTCAAGCAATATCTATTGCCTTGCGTACATATTTTCCCCAAGAAAGTGCAACTAGTTATTCAATATTCTTATTAATGATAACTATAGTAAAGCCCCAGTAAACCTGGAGAAATATATATTTTTTAAAAGATCAGGTTGAGTGTACTAGATACAACAGTATGCTGTCCATAAATGTGAAAATTGTAAGACATGTGCCAGAATTTATAGTATGCACAAACTCAGTAAATTGTTGGTCTTGAACAACTATAAATGTTCTTTTTTTGATGATTGGAACTAGATGGATGAGGTCTATTTTTACACAGGTTCACTGAAGGAGAAAAGCTGTTGACTATTAGCTGATGTGCACACTCATCAGGAACTAAGTGCAGTTAGGGCACATTTCCCTGGTCTGCAGTCAGTGCTTTACAGGCTGCTACCTAAGGAGAAGTCGGTAGTAGAGACAATGAAGGCAGGCAGCTTTTCCTTTGGGAATAATACAGCCTCTCTTATATTACTCACATATAAGAAGCTCAAGCATCATAACTTGAACAGAAACCAAATATAGATTCACACACAGACCACAGGTCCTGGGACCATGCCACAAGACATGGAATCAACCATCCTCTCTCTTCTCTGAATCTCTGACTAGGCTCCAAGCCTTGGTTCTCTGGCTTCAGCTTTACATGTTTCTTCATTATAATCAGCTTGACAATGCAGGGGAAAATGGCAGGGGGATTTGTTTTCACTGTACATGGACTCCCTCCTCACCTGTTACATGATTAGGCTGTTACATAAATGACCCAAGATGTCACATTCCTCACCCGGGCACTGACCCTTGAAATAAACCAGGCAACATGACTCTGAGTTATGGAGGGTCTATTTGTGAGAGGATTTGCTGAGCAGGGCTGCACTATAGAATGTTCTTTCCATCTACATGACTGTGTTCATCAGTGGATCATCATTTGCAGACAGAGACATTCAGACAGCTATGGTGCTGAGAGTTTCCATGTTCTGTTCCAAAACTGGATGCACATCAATGGGATACCAGTAATGTTTCCTTCATCTTTATTTTTCCAAGTAAAAGGAAAAAGGGCAATCAATCACAAGTGCACCAACTTGCTTCCTTGTTTAAAAACAAGTAGATGACCTTGAATAAGATTTTCTCTCCCATCCCTCTCTTCACAGTCACTATCTGATCCAGAGCCCATGGAAATATGTGAAAGTTTTAACCCAGACTTCAAAGGGCTTACAAACAGCCCTTTTTCATCTACCCTTTTCAAACATACCCAGCATTTTATGCAGCACGGTGTATTCAATATATCTGGTGCCATTCGCCTACAAACCACAAAGCATTTTGCAGTCATTAACAGCACACGATAACAGCAAATGTTATTAAGCAAATATTATTCAATGGCTGATTCTATGGCTCCTGAAAATGAATGTGAGGGGAAAGGATTTATCCAGAATCACACTGAGTTAGTGCCATGACTGCAAAAGAGCTCCTGCTCTCTCTACCCTAAGGAATGTTTCGTCCCCTTGGATACTGGATTAATTTTGAAAAGATTGTGAAGGCAACAGGTAGCAAACACCATCCTTGCTTCTTATGGCACCTCCCTGAGGGTGATTCTCACATGTTGTCCTCTAACACACTATCAGAGCATATTGTCCAATTCTCAGAAAGGGCATAGCACCTGAGCAAGGCTGATGGTAATGCCAGTAGACCATCCAGTGATCCCCCAAGGGGTATTTGGCTCTGTGCTATAGGTTGTTAAAGTATAACTGTCTACTAATTCACACAACCAGGAGTAGCACTGGCTTAGAGAATATGTATTCCACAAACAAATGCCCTGTTATCCTGTGCACTGCAGGCTTGCACATCTCCACAAGTAAAATTCACTCACTTGATTTTGGCCACCGAAAAAAACTTTTTTTTCCTTTTTTTTTTTTTTTTTTTGTAATTTTCAGCAAATATAATGAAATTATTTCAAATGTAGACCAAAGTGAAAGCTAATGTACATTGTTACTAATCCTTATTAGGATAAACCCCCCTGATATCTCCTAATCAATGATAAAAATCTGACCTGCAATTACAATTTATTCCCTGTCTCTACAGAAGGTGAGTTTATATGAAATCACATTACGCGTCAATTTGCAATGTGCTCCAGTTTCTCATCAGATATTGGATCTAACTGGTCTAGTATATATTTCCCAGAAAAGGAGTGACAGAAAGGGAAGGGCAGGCATTGGGTTATCTGGAGGGATCTCTTAGAGAAGCTGTGTGACATGATATCTTTCAGCTGTTTCAATGGGTGGTCTCTCTTGCACTTTTCAAAGACAAATGATGCACCAAACAGTCAAACTAGAATAGAGCAGCACTCTATTCTAGTTTACAGAACTCTGGGATTTAGGGAAAGGCAGGACATAGGGGATTTGAAAGTTGGCTGCAACTCCTGTACTTAAATTTCTGTTCCAAGCCCATCTAGAACCAATGCAAAGCTCTGGGGAAATGCAAGTTCTCATTCTGATGAAGCTAACAGAGCTGTATGGCTGTACCAGAGTCTCTACCTTCTGTATTCATTCATATGTGAATGCTATGAGCTCTCTAGCACAGGAAGTACATTTTCAACATTCTTGTCTTTCATTTATTTACTTGTTCTTAATCCAATCCATGACCAATTCCTCTGGAGGCGGCAAGGGTTACCTCAGTTCATTCAGAAACAACCCGCATATATTCCAGCTTAGCTAATTTGGTAGCATCATATTCAGTTTGAAGGATTATTTATCTTCAAAATGTAACATTTAACATTGACACTAGTTTCTTGAAAGGTTGAAAGAATAAAAAGTATATAGGAAATAATATGTAAACTCAATGTAAACGCCTATAAACACAGCTACTTCACTTTATCACATATTCCCAGCCCATGAGGCTTTTGGATGTACTAAATCAGGGTTCCCTAATTTTCACAGGCCTGAACAAGTAAGCAAAATGCTATTAGTTAAAAATAAGTCCACCATACAGGTGAAAAAGAGAGCTGTTTTCCTTGCTTTCCTTAAGACTGAAAGACAAAAACTGGCTCTCAGCTGAACCTGAGCTCACAGATCAGCAGATTGACATTGCAATCAGCAGTGGACAATGACAGTACAGTTATCTGGTTTAGTTAACAGCAGCCAGAGCAGATCATGCAGCTGGCAACAGGAAGAATAATTTTCTTCTTATCATGCATCCTTTCTTAATCTAATCACCTACAGAACAACTTAATTATTTCTTTCAGCTCAAAGTAGCTTTTTCAATAAAAAGAAATGAGAACAGTAAACACAAGATTCTTAGAATGCAGAAATGGCAAGGTACTTTGGATCTGTTACCTCCTTTCCTGAATCTTGCAGCATTTTTATTTCAGATACAAAAAATGTAGCCAACAGAGAAGGTATTTGTACAAATTTTTCATCAGTGGGGATCTCCAAGACAGTATTAAGTCAGTCACATGGCAGTGAGTATCCAGAAAATCCTTTCTTCTTCCTTTCTGCTGTGACCAAGAAAGCTATCTTAGCTACATATGTTGATAACAAAAATAGAGAATGTGTAGCTTTCTGATATATTCTTATTTTTACATGTTGAACTCCCATATTTTGATATTCTTACATTTTGGGAGCCAACCCAGCAATTTAATTTGTAAAAACACCTTCCCATAATGCTTCAGCTTAATTATACTGGGAAAGTCACTGTCTGGAAAAGATGTATTGCAATCATATGGCCTCTCAAATCCATATAGATTTTTAAAATGCCTTGTTCTGTGAGGTCTTGTCAGGGGAAGCTGTCTCTAGCCTTCAGCTGTTAGGAAAATCAATTACTCCTACCTCAGGTGCTGCTACAGGCCAAGCAGGTCATTAAAAATAGCTAATGGCTTAGTCAGCCACAAAACCTTGTCACTTGCCCCATGCATCCTATTACATTCTCTCAGCACACTGGAATTAAATGTAATTAGCTTATGACAATCAATCACTTTTTTTTTCATCAAGAAAGAAAAGTAGGGGAGTCTTTGGGTAAAAGATGATCTATACAGCCCTTTCTGACATAGGAACAAAGAATAGTTTTTACATCATAACAACATCAAATCTTTTCAATATAACCTAAAGTTCTGCCAAGCCATAATTCTCACTTGGACTTTTCTCACATTATTATAAATTAAAAAAAGGAAGAAATAAATTATAAAAGTGTGTGGATGTGTGTAGATACATAAGGGAATAATCACTCAGTTTGTTTCCTAGACCTAATAAATCTTTGTATAAAATGGTAGGGTGGAATGATTTTCAGTTAAGAATTGATCTCATGAAACTGGAAACTGTTATTAGCAAAATTACCCTTGGACCATAATTTTACTGGTACCTGTGGACTCCTTTTTGTCTTTTCTATTTTCTATTGTTAAAGTGCCAACCTTCTTGATCATTTTATAATGACAAAAAAACATCTATAGCAGAAGCGAAGAAACAAGACAAAGATGGCATGAAAACTAAATTGCACAGAAATTAGTAAGTGCTACTATTACTGCACAAACTAAAATTAAACTGAGGGAAAGCACTTGCAAAGATGAGGAGAGAATAGGGAGTTAACCTGTCTGTGGCAATGAGGGATTTACCATGGCTGTAACATTCCAGGTCCATATGGCCATTCTAAATCTGGCCCAGTTCACAGTGATCAAAAGCTGGTACAATCTAGTGTGATGTTTGTTGGCTGTAGAAATCAGCTGATGGTTTAAATCTAATTCTTCTCAGAGGGCAGAAGTTGGTAGTGTAAGGATGCTGCCCAGGAAGCTCAGAAGACATGTTGTTATTTGCCCAAGCTAAACCTTTCTTGCTTACTTGTTCTCATCACAGCTTAAGGGGAACCCTGACCAAACAGAACACTGCAGAGCCACATCTGACTATTATTTGTGTACTGAAACTGTAGTAACACATCTCTCTTCCTCTTTCTTCTTAGGCAATAAGAATACAAATAAAGAGAATAAATATACAAAATTTCTAATCAACTCAGAGGCCATTTTTTCTATCCCTGAGAGGAAATTCACTAAATATGGTACTTTCTCATACAACATTTATTGCCTTTCATTAACACCAGATGACACATAAAGTCTCTAAAACCAGAATAATATTTCCTTCATTCCCCAAATGCTGGGTTTGCAAACTCAAGCACACATTTAGCAGCAAATTAAGTCTTTCTTCTGGTACCAGTCAGTGCAGTCTGCAGTCCTGCATGATGTGACACAGTCACACATCCCTCTCTCTTTAGATGAGGGTCATGTCATGGCTGTCTGTAAACCTCTGAATCTGATGGACCGCCATCACACGGTTAAATCCCAGTTCATATCTTGCTGACTGCATGGGAAGCACATAATATTCAGTTCCCTCTCTAATGAAGAAGTCTATTTGGACAGCTAGAAGAAAGCACAATCTGTAAATATTTATACTGTTTGTCAAAACTACAATGCACATGGGACTCAGAATGCATCCCATGAGCCAGCCTGCACACTGAAGTAGCTCCATGTTCACTTGCCAGAGAAGAATGGCTCTCTCACACCCCTGCACCACTTAGCCAGAACCTGCTGAAGAAGCCAGTCACAGAACCAGCCTTACTACCCAGCAACTGTGGGTAAGGAAAGGTTGTATCAGGCATTTCACCTGAAAATCACCTGCTCTGGCATTCATATTCAGGACCTTTCAACAGTGTCCTGATTTATGCTACCATGGCTAATGCACCCAGTGTAGGCAGCCAGTTCAGTTTCATAATTGTACCCTCCGCATAATGAAACTGAAATGAAAAGCAACCACATCTCTTACTTCATACTTTAGTATCCATCCTGCCTCAAATTGGGAGAGCCAAAGGAAAAAAAGAAGTGAAACATATACTTTGCATACGACACTGGATCAGCGATGAAAACTTCAGCCCATGGAAAGCTAGAAGCATGGTAAAAATTTTTTTCTCTGGTTATCAATTTGGTAAAATTATATATTGGAGTTTTAGAGAGGAATGCACGCAAAAGCAGCTGCTAACAAGATGTTGGCAAAGTGCTGTGAGGTGCAAATCAACCACTGCCACCACTGTGGACTGCTGCTTCCAGACATTCCTCTTATAGTGCTGTGAGCTACACAAAGGGCAGTCAGCAGCATGAAAGAAAAGACCTGTTGAAGTGGACATTTGCTGCAATGATGGAAGAAAGCTCCATGTCGCTACAGCCTGCTGATATTGCTAACATTTGTCATTCAGATTGATCTACTGAGAAACTAATGTTAAAACTTGCTGTTGTAACCACTTTGCATTGGAAGTAGAATAAAACAATGAAGTCTTATAATACTTAATAAAAGTAGCTCCACTCTATGTAATTTTGCACCTTCTTTGCTTGTCCTTATGATCCATTCTAAATGATTCTCATCAAGAGTTAAATTCAGGAAGTTTTTATGGAACAAGCACAGGAGCACAGATTGTTTGTCATAGGTTTCCAAGCTTCTTGGCAAGCTCATATTTGCAGGCTGGCTGCTGCTCCCCAAATATTTGTAAGTGCCTTAATCTAGAAAAGCAGTGGACTGTTCTCCAGAGCAGAAGCTTCCAGGGCAAAAGCTGGACAGAGCAGTGAGGACCATGCTTGTGGCACAAAGGGGAACCCTGCAACCTTCATACAGAGTGCTCAGCACCTGCTGCCTACCATTCTCTGCTTTCAGTCATATTTCTGTGTGTCTCCCCAGCTTTTCCATGAGTCTCCTCCAAAAGCTGAAGCAGCAGTAACACATGCAGGTACTGCTGTGCCCTGTCTGGAGTGCGGCTGGCTTGGCTGGCATGAACTGGCTTTCTGCTAGTTAGCCAAAGAGCATTTGCATCTTCAAGCTATCACCCACAGTGACTTTACAGAAAGTACAAGTATTATCCAGCACTGTTCAATAGCATTAATCATAATACAAATCCTGTTCTATGGCTCATTTGCTTCATTCCAGGCTTGTCCTGGTGCCTGACTCACACTTAACCACAAATTCCCACTCTTCTTCTCCACTGAATTGTAATTTGATGGACACTGGGGTTACTACCAGCAGGACAGCCTTCCAATCCAGTTGGCATGTCAAGAGCTACTTATTTTATTAGTGCCTCTAGCAACTTAGAAAAGGCAGTCTCTAGGGTTTTGTAACAGGAATGCAGCTCCCAGAGCTGCTGCTACCCTGGCTGCCTTGTAGTGTTCTTGGAACCAGTTCTGGGGCTGAAGGATGGCAAAATGACACGAGGCACAGCTCCAGCAGAAAAAGAGGCTGCAGGGGTTTGTCCCCATGCTTCAGGCAGGTGGGCAAATGAGTTTCCTGCAGAACCTACCGCCCTATATCATACAAGTAAAGTGAATTGCCTGCTTGGTTTCCTGGAAACTTTACTTTGTTTCTTTCCTAAACACTCTTATGAGATCAGATGAGAGCTAATTCTACCGGGTAATACATAGTTCAAACTAACACTCAAATGTATCCAAGACGAAAAACAAATCCCTACTTGCAAGTTTGGCATTTTCTGATGGCAACAGCTTGTTCACTGCTTTTTGGGTTACAGCTGTACACAGCTGTCCGTGATCAAGTGCTGCAGAAACACCCAGCAGCCAGCCAGCTCTTCCCATGCCTAATCTGTGCTTTGCAGTTATTTTGTTCCTTGCTAGGCTGCTCTTATGGCCCAGATGTTGCTATAATACAAGTAATCCACCCTGGAGGCTTGGTGGATGTTGCACAGGTAAATATAAGATGGTTTGGCACTGGGGGACAATATAAATAATGGGAACACATCCAAACTTGACCTACAAACTTAAGGGACACTTCACAATCATATTCCTTCTATCAAATAGGATTTATGTATTTGCATAACCTCACCATGCCAGAGAGGGACAGCAACAAGCATTTCAACTTAACCTCACAGCAGAACTAAAACTTAAATATACATCTCTCAGTATGATCTAGACTTGCAATATGGGAAACCTTGGCTGGAGGCAAGAGAATGAAAAACCCTCAAATCATGAACTCAGAACAAAACAAGTTCAAGGCAAGAAGAGCCTTTAAACAAGCATGGTAATACCATATTTTGATTTAAATTATGCAGAAAAAAATGTGATCATAGCTAGAAAACTCAGACAGATGTATTTTCTTTTCTTTCTTTGGTTTGGTCAAACCAAACTATCCTGCAGATTAAGAACTAGAACAAATGTTTTTTCAGCACCATAATGTCTCAGTCTCTCTGCAATTCCTCTCAAGTCCCTGGGCCTTACCCGGGTCGGCAGAGAGTGGGGGGGGGCGGCCCCACCACGGCCGACTGCGGGGAGACACTCTCTGTGCCCCGAGGGTGCTGAGGGCACTCAGGCTGTTTGCCTTTGCTGCAGCAGAGACGGCAGAGACGTCGGTGGAAGAGAAAGGGGCCGGCTCCCAGCAGGGGATATTCCAAGGTTTTTATTAAGGAGCCCGAAGGAGCTCCTATACCTCAGGAGGCTTCCTGCCGAGAGCACCGGGGAATGTCCGGAGTTCACATTTAAAGGGGGGAGGAAACTAACATAGATAAAATCCTACTGACCAATAGGTATCTCTGGGGGATGGGTGCTGGGGGAATAGACATACAAAACAGCGTATGGGGCAGGACTTGGGGGGCTGACCCCTAGCCCCTGGCTAATCACTCAACAACTTGGACCGAAACTTCTGGATAGGGGGCTGGGATGCCGAGAGCCAGGGTGGAGGTTTTGGAGATCTTATCCCGGGAAAGGGATAACAAAAGTAGAGGGAAAAGGGGGGGGGGGGGGGGGTACAGTCTGGGATAAACCATTTGGGAAAAATATGGGAATACAAAACAAACTACTTCAAAGTATTACAAAATATAAGAACGCACTACAACACCATAAGATGTTTGTTTTTCTCTTCTTTAAATGCACACTAACAGTGCAATTGTTGCACCAATGTTGGGTTGTACTTCTTTGATACAGTACTATAGATTGTCAGCAGAAATTTTTACCAGATTTCCTCCTTGCCTTCAGTAACTGAATGCATTTCATATCATGCTTACATAAAGAAAACTTCCTCAAATCCTGATCGTTACCTAAAAAAAAGTGATGGTTTTTCCTCTGGTGTCAGTGTAACTCATATTCTTTCCAATTCCTTTTACTAAATTTCATATCTAAGGGGAGGTTAAGACCTACCAGTCTGACCTAGCAATAGGTGTAAATTTTGTGGCTAAGCCCTCAGGGCTGAACCAAGGTCTAAAAATATAGTTCTCCACCTGTGATTAAGCCGACCTAAAAAAAGGAAAAGAAAGGAAGAAGGCAAAAAAATAGGAAGAGGAAATAAAAAGGAGAAGAAGAAGGAAGAGAAAAACCCCAAGAAAATAGAAATGAGAAGAGAAAAGAATACAACTGCTTGGTTAACAATTTGATTGTATAAATATGCATTTCAATCTGAGCAGTGTGGAACGTACTTGGTTTGTTTGATTTGTCACCTCTGTTAAAGGTGAGATTTCATTTCTCTGCTTAGCATACATAATATTTATAATAAGAAGCATGATTAGGCAATCACTGGGAAACTAAATCTCTTTGGAAGAGAAGGATAATTCTTTTGAAAGGAAAGCACAGTAGGCTCCATGAGATAAGTAATTACTGATTCAGAATAATTAACAGTTTACATATAACTTTTACAATACCCTGTAATTGCTTATGACTTTTATGTGAGAACTAGATGGTAGGGAGAAAACAACCTTTATGAATTCCTTTAAAACAGATATAGTCAATTTTAGAATAACCCTGTGGCATGCACAGGGTTATTCTAAAATATATATACTGTGTGACAGGTATAAATATAGCAAAAATGTTAGTAAAATTTGTGACCACAGTTACAAGTTAGTCAGGAAATAAACATAAATTTCAACATATCTGACCTCCCAGCAATAGCTTTTTTAAAAACATTAAGGATCTAGAATGCAAATAAGGCAATGAAAATTACTTCACTTATTCCTAAGTTGAATGTGGAGACACTTTTGCAAATGCCATGAGGCACTTCTGGGCATTCTTAGGGATCTAATTGTGTTTAGAAACATGACATCTGTCAATTAAGAAGCAAGTTCTGTAAGCAAGCTGCTGGGATTATGATGTTGCCAGTGTATCAATCTGTACACAGCCATGTCATGACCTAACAAGCATGTAAGTTACAGCTTTGCACTCATTCCCTACGTTTACATCATTCTTCAGCCTCACTAAGTCCCAGTTTCTAAACTGGAATAGTCTTCAATTCAAGCCAATAGCAGCAGTTTGGGATGAAAAAATGAGCCCCAGACACCGCCAAGTGGCATTTTACTCTTTTGGATTGCAACACTGCATCTCAGAACACAACTTCTTAGGATCATCAACAACACCTTCCCAATGGAAAACCCCTGCCCTTGGTGCAGTGTTGAGATCTGCAGACTGCTGGGGTGCCTCTTCTCCTCCTCCTGCCCTCACCTCAGGGCTTGGAGTGTTTATCACACTTCTTTCCCTCACTCCTCCTGCAGGATAGCATTTAGTCCTTTATCCCACAGCCTCTCCCTGTGGCTGCAGGGCTCAGCTGTGTCCTGCGGTGGTCATTTGGAGCTGTCTGGAACCGGCTGTGCCTAGCAAGGGGCACCTCTGTCCTCTCCTCACAGGGACCACCCTGCAATCCCTGCTGTCAAAACCCTGACACCAGCAACAAATACAGTCAGTATTGTTAATAAATTTTCACTGGAGACTGGTCCATGACTGAGAGCTGAGAAGTGTGAGCCTGGTGTGTTGGAGGGAAAATGATCAGCTCCCACCATGACCAGTTCTAAGGCATGTGACATGTGCACACTAATAAGGAAAAGATACAAACAACCTATATTAATATTACTCACTATTTATTTCCATGGCTGACCCTCTGCTGGCCTTCCTCACCACCAAGCAGGTATACTCACAGAACCCTCTCAGGAACAAGGCAAGGCAATTATCCACTGCTTCAGCAATGTGAGAGATGACTTGATCCAGTAGGTTCAGGGCTAAATCACTACATTTTAGTTGCCGTCATATCTCCTGGTGTTTGAAGTCAATCTTCAATCTGAAATATTTGTTCTCTAATCACAAACCTTCAAATTTGGAAAAAAGAAAAAATCAACAAATTACCATTTGGAAGTGAGAAACTTTTAAATGTTCACCCTGTACCTATGACAAGGTTAACAACTGTGTAGAGCTGTGCTGCTACAGTAACACTACCATAATCTACTTCTAAGTGGTGTGCCTCCATGAAAGACAGCACATTGAGCAAATTTCTACCTACTCATCTGCATCCACCATTAACATGGGTGTGCAAATATCTGCTTCTACCATCACCACATACAGCTTTCCCTGCAGTTATACTGGATATTGGAAATGCAGCAATATCTCATTTTGGTGTCTCTCTGTATTTTCATGCCAGTCATTTAGGAACTCATCATGTGGGAAGAAAAATGAAGTATCCTCCTTTAAGAAAGGCCACAGTGTCTTAGAGATGGCAGACCTCTGTTTTTTCACTCATCAAATAGATTTCCATCACTTCACAATGAGCTTTTAGCCTAGCTACACACTCAGGGAAGTTTTGTGTGCCCATTGCCCTGATACTTCCTTGTTATGATAATAAAAATAACCCAAATCACAGAGCATTAGCTATGCAGAAACTCTTCACCAGAAATCCAATTGCAACCATCCTCATGCCCACCACAGAGGACATTAGAAAGCTCTTAGAGGCAGGAGCATTGGAGACAAAATGGATAAATACCATTAGGCATCAGGTGAAAAGTTTCCTCCATTGCATGTCCCTGAAGCAGCTTTTCCTCAGTCATTTCCACTCTCACCAGGTAAGCAAGCAGAGTAGCATGAGAGTAGAACACCATTCTGGCACTACTGCAGCTTGTACCAATGTTAGCTCTAAGCTTGAGCTGAAATTTCATACTAGAAACAGTTATTAAGACCTCTTACAAATGTAAATCATAGGCAAAACAGCCATTTCAGCAGGGTGTTTATGTGTATTTGAACAGCTGTTCTAAAGTAACAGCTCTTTCATCCACACAGATATTTCTTGTGTCTTGAAGCTGGGATGAAGATTTGGGAACAAAATATTCTTGCATGGAAGAACAGCACTACTTGGTAATTAAGCACATTGTGATTCACAACACCAGAGGAATGCCAGCAAGGCAGGATTCTCCTCTGATTAGGATTAAAAAAAAAGGTTTCAGAAAACAAACCAGGTTTCTCTATGGTATTCTTGTGAGACTCTTTAAGGCTATATTCTCTGCCCACAAAACAGGAAGAACAGTGCTCCCTTGTGAGACAGAGAAATTGATCTCATTTGTAGTGTCCAGACTCTGCTCTATATTATTACATGCTACTAATAAAGCTGAGTTTATTGTGGTGGCAGGTGCAATCAGTGTCGTCATGACATCCCAAGAATGTTGTGGAAAACATAAGAAAAAGCAAAACCTGTAACAGAATGGATATCTATGCTGGTTTTGGCTAAGACAGGGTTAATTTTCTTCATAGTAGCTAGTATGAGGCTGTGTTTTGAATTTGTGCTGGAAACAGTGTTGATATCACAGGGATGTTTTGAGCAGGGCTTGCACAGAGCCAAGGCCTTTTCTGCCTCTCACACCACCAGTGAGTAGGCTGGGAATGTACAAGAAGTTGAAAAGGGACACAGCTGGGACAGCTGACCCCAAATGGTCACAGGGATATTCCAGACCATGTGGCAACATGCCCAGCATATAAAGGTAGTAGAAAAAGAAGGAAGGGGGTACACATATTACACATGATGGAGCCCTGCTTTCCCAGAGATGGTTGAACACCTGCCTGCTCATGGGAAGTGATGAATGAAGGAATAAATGAATTCCATGTTTTGATTTACTTGCACACATTGCTTTTACTTTACTTATTAAATAACCTTTATCTCAACCACAAATTTTCTCACTTTTGCTCTTCAGATTCTCTCCCTCATCCCACTGGAGGGGGAATGAGTGAGAGGCTGTGTGGTGCTTAATTGCCAGCAGTGGTTAAACCAGAACAAGATCTCTGAGGAAAACATGCTTTGCACAAATGTTTGAATACATCATGGACCATTTGTGATAAATGGGCTGTGGATTCTGCAAAAAAGAGTCACGTAAAAGTAACTGGCCAAATAGAAGAAGGAGTACCCTGTCAAATAGCACAACAGAAAGTGCCATGGCAAATATTTTCATGGCACATAGAATTAATCTTTCTCTCCTACATCAAGTCTAGACCCAAAAAGAAAGTATGGGGTGTAAAAATAGAGTGCAAAAAAAGCTATTTAGGTTTACAAAGATGGAAGTGAAACAATGACTCTGAAGAAGAGTATCTGAAATATACTAGCAAAACAAGCTAAAAAAAGTGTTTTTAGCCAGAGCCCCCTGTGCTGCAAATTTGAAGGGTCACTTCAATGAATCAGAAGAGCATACAAGAAGCAGCCAAAAGGCTTAATAAACTGAAGCACCCTGAGCAATCTGGGGAATTAGGAATTGTTTTATGTGGGTATTTTTTTCTGGAGTTCACCACCTTTTCTGCAGGAAGAAATAAATGAAAAATTATTCTAGTGGTTATGGGCTGGTGAGGTGTGAAATGTGCCACATGCAGCTGCCTGCTCAGCTACTGCTTTTACTAACACACAATACCACCTAGGCAGCTGCTGCCTTCAGTTGTGCTCCTAGTGCAGCATACAACCCTTTTTTGTAAAGGTACTAAAATGCCACTGACCTAACACTGTAGTTGGAAAAACCCTCAGTTGTCTCGTTGGATTATATTTCTCTTCAAATACAAGAATGTGCAGATGTGGAGCTTTGGATCTATTCCAAGCTAAAGGGTCCTAAGATTCTATGAAATTATTCAAACACTTCTGCAAAAATAACATAGCAAAATTTTCAGTTAAGGATAAACTAAAACATTTGAAAGGAGACCCTGAGTCTTTAGGTAATGGAAATCTGTGAAAACACAGCTTAACATCCATCTTTGCTTTTCAGTAGACCATGTTGCTCTGTCCTGACTGGATCAGAAGTGGTTAAAACTGTACCATCAACAGAATATCCAGCTCACTGTGTGGAGTGTGCAGAGTTCATGAGTGTTTGAAATATGGCTGGCATTTCAATAGGACTAGGGAACAGCAAAGACATTGAAGGCCTGTTACAAATTCATGTGGCCAGTTGCCACATGAATTTACAGGGTGGTCCTGGACAGAGCAAGGATATGAACTTTTCCACTGCTCAAACTGTAATGAATTGTCATTTACTTAATGTGGTGCTATTTTTTGTGGCCCAAGATCTTTATTTATTCCTTGCATTTTCCCTATAAATAACCCTGATTGACACCTTCAAAGGCTAGATTAAGCAGAGGAACTGCACAGCAACATTAAGGTAGCCACTCTGGACAATTGGTTAGCAAAGCTTATTAAAGCAAAGGTTTCAGTGTGAGGCTTGTGATCACACCAGGATAAGTTTCATCTTCTCAGTTTGAGATCTGGTTCTCAAAAAGAGCAGTCCCAGGCTGTGGTCATGCTCTGTCTGTGTTTACAAAACAAAATGGAGGGGAAGTTGACTTTGCCTGCTGTGAAGACCAAAGGGCAGACTCCCGAAGTCCCCTGGCACACCATGCCTGTTTTTTACAGCTTTCTTCTCAAATTTGGAAAGAGAGCCTTTTCTCATCTCACTTGTTCCTGGCTGCAGGAAGGGCTCCTGCTATTTATATATGTTGCAGAGGTGCCAAAAGACACACAACACGGCTGGCAGCTTCCAGGGGGCTTGGCTCCACCAAGACTGCAATTATCCAGAGTTTTTTGGAAGCTATTTTATTCCAGCAAATCTTTTGTTCTGGGAGCACTTTGATCTGGGAATTTCTATGTAAATGCGCTGCCTAGGATGGTATCCTTGAGAT
This sequence comes from Agelaius tricolor, assembly GCF_023055355.1. Taxonomy (NCBI): domain Eukaryota; kingdom Metazoa; phylum Chordata; class Aves; order Passeriformes; family Icteridae; genus Agelaius; species Agelaius tricolor. The sequence continues at coordinate 27,875,655 of NW_027269269.1, forward strand.
TTTATAATTAGAAAAAAGGGGACAGAGCAGTTTCACATTCTTGATAGCCTTTTAGCAGCTCATTTATTTATTATCCATGAATGAGCTTGTTCAGATGCAATACTAGTTTTTTAACCTTCCACATAAAATACGGCATTCACTGCAATTTGGTAAATGGTATAGTTTCTATGATTTCTTTACATAGCCTGCACCTTTAAATCTATTGAAGAAAAGATGTATCCAGAGACCATGAGCCAATAGTCTATTATACCAAGTACAGTGTGGTTTGTAGTTTCAATGCATATTGGTTTGGTTTGCTTTTCCAACAAACACAAAATCTTTGACTTTCTTTAAGTCAAGATTGTGAAGGAAGTTTGTAGTGAGATTCAAAATTTAACTTCTGCTTAGGACTCTTGACTCAGAGCCCTAAACTAATTTAGTTTTCATTTCCCTCTCTCCCTTTCAAGATGGGAAAAGAAAACAGAGAAACATAATAGATCAAACCATAAGTGGGTCACATAACTCTTATCTATTTTTTTTTACTTAAAAATTCTGTAAATCAAAGAGAAGCTGAAAAGACTGAGAACAACTTAATGTGGCTTTCCATTTTTTCCCATGATACAGTTTAGGTTTTCTATAAACTCTCCCATAATTAGGACTCAGTCATGGTGAAACACTTTTGTCCCTTGCTGTTTCTAGGTAACCTCAATTAAAAGCCATGCAGAGTGACAACAAAATACTGCCAACACATCAGTCATGCACTGTACGATAAAAATAAGTTCTTTTTGTGTGTGTGCTTATCTTTGAACATAAGAATATTTGTCAGTTCAAAGAAGCTGGGAAGGATTACTTCGATTACTTATTTGTTACACTTTAATGCTGTCCTCTTTTCCAGTTTTCCCAGCATATTGCACCTCTCATATGCCCTTCTCATTCAGATCCCCTTCTAATATCACCACTGGCTTACACATCAAGCAGAATTCTTCCCACAGCTTCTAAGGAACAACCTCATTGCTGTGTGGCTAACCTCCTAACTTGCCATTGCTCCCTGAGAACCCATTTGTGCTTCTTCTGGGTGCTGTAATCTGATGTGAAGGTGAACCTCAAACAAGAAGTGACAAGTAATGCTTGGGCCTAGCAGCTGTTTCAGCCACTCACCATGGGTCATATGCAGACCTTAACTTGCGACCGGATGGGTATTTTAAGATCCTGCACAGCTGGAAAGTCACCCATTTAACCTGTGGTTAAGATCATGGAACAGATCTTCCTGGAAACTATACTAAAGTACAAGGAAAACAAGGAGTGGATTGGTGACAGCCATCATTGCTTCACTATGGGCAAATTGTTCCTGAAAAACCTCATGGCCTTCCATGGTGGGTGAGGGCATTGGTGGATAAAGAAAGAGTAACTGATGTAATCTACCTGGCCTTGTACAAGCAAAGCTGTACATGTCACTGTCCCACACAACATCCCCATCTCTGAAGTGGAGAGGCCCAGCCCACACCACAGTGGAGAAGGGTTTGGCTGGATGGTCACACTCAGTGCAGTCCCTGGCTCAATATCCCAGTGGAGACCAGCAATGAGTGCCATTCCTCAGGGGCTGGGGCTGGAACAGGGGCAGTTTAACACTTTTGTTGGCTACATGGGCAGTGGGACTGAGCTCACCCTCAGTGAGTTTGCCCACAACACCAAGCTGTGAGGTGCAGTCAACATGCTGGAGGGAAGGGATGCCATCCAGAGGGACCTGGACAGGCCTGAGGACTGGGCCTGCACAGACCTCATGAAGTTCAACAAGGCCAAGCACAAGGTCCTGCACCTGGATCAGGGCAATCCCAAGCATAAACACAGGCTGGGTGGAGAACAGACTGAGAGCAGTCCTAAGGAGAAGGACTTGACAGGTGTTGGTGGACAAGAAGCTCAACATGACCCGACCCTGAGGGCAGGGCACACAGCCCAAAAAGCCAGACACAGGGCTGCATCAAAAGTAGCATGGCCAGCAGGTCAGGGGAAATGATTTTGTCCTACTCTCCGTCAAAATGGAAATGCCTTTTTTCTTCTCTGCTCTGGTAAGACCCCACTTGGAGTTCTGCATCCACTTCTGGGGTCCCCAACATAAGAAAGATGAGGACCTGCTGGAGCAGGTCCAGATGAGGGCCAGGAAGATGGTCAGAGAGGGATGGAGCACCTCTCCTATGGCAACAGGCTGAGAGAGTTGAGGTTGTTCAGCATGGAGAAGAGAGGGCTCCAGGTAGAGGTTAGAACAGCCTTTCAGTATGTAAAAAAGGGGAAAGGGGCTTGTTACAAGAGCCTGTGGATTAGATATAAGGAAGACATTCTTCATTATGAGAGTAGTGAGACACTGGTTGCCTAGAGAAGTTGTGGATGTCCTATCCTTGGTAGTATTCAAGGTCAGGCTGGATGGCACCCTGAGCAACCTGGTTTAGTGGAAGGTGTCCCTGCCCATGGCAGGGCCCTTGGAACTGGATGATCTAAGGTCTCTTTCAACCCAAACCATTCTAGGATTCTGTACTGATACCAGCTGCAAGGAGTGTCATACATCAACATGTACAGCTTAGCAACTTAGCTTTGAAAAGAATGTCGTGTTTCTTAGCACCAACTCAAGCACACTGCCATAGGCTGTCCAAACCATGATATAGCAGCATCTCACACAGAGAGCAAATACGAGTGGGCTCTCTCCAAGCAGCAAAAGCATACAGGATGTTAGAGGGAAACATTAGCATATATGAAGCAGGCAGATTCAGTCTGGAACTGGAGAGCTCAAAGTGGATTGTGAGGGTAGGGTAAAGCTACTGGCAAGGGAGAAAACAATGAAATAGAGAGAAAAACCAACTGAGGGCTAGAAATCATAGGTAGGGAAATCCATGCACAAACCCTCCACTGAGCTTCTGGGCATGAAAGATTGAGCAGAGACTTGAGAAATCCTCAGCACACTGACTCTTCTGACTGAAAATATGAGTCATCAGCCTCTAGGATGACTCATGACTGCTCTCCTCCATCCTGAGTGGCAAATGAAAATATAGATGAAGAGGAAGGTCGGGCTGAGGACAGTACAACAAGCCAGGGAATTTCTCAGCCTCTCACTATGTGAACACTCATGTCATGAATCCTTTCACATTCAGCAGTTGGTGACTGAGGAGGAGACGGCACTGACCATCTGGGGAAGGAGAGTGGTGCCATCCTCCCTCATGTTGCCTGCCAGGGAGGGAGATGTTTTGGCAACAGAAGAAAGCACCTGAGAAACAGGAAAAGGCCAACTGGTATGTGTAGCTATTTAGCAAGTGAACTTGAAATAAGAAGGGGAAAATCACAAAGGGTTTTGCATGCCTTGGTTAATTGAGTTACAGCTCTAAGGACAGCATTGCTGAATAGCTTGCCAGGCTGAAATCCTGGCCACAGAATCTGGCAACAGATGTGAGAAAATCTGGTTTTCAACACATCTTTAATGGCATGTGATACTGAGAAACAACCAAGGCTAAAGGTTCAGGCAAAGGCTGAGCTGCGTTACTGGCTACATGGGTGCAGCCAGGACAGATCTCCCCAAGCACCTCTGCTCCAATGGTGCCCAGCGCTGGGCAGAGGGGCTTCACACCAGGTTGTGCCTGGGTCCTGCAGCTGAGACAAAGCAATGTGCTTACAGGGATATACAGGCTCTGGGAACTGAACTTCTAGACATTATCTTGGCAATTGCCACACAGCCAGCCCAGGAAGTTGCCTGCAGTCACTCTGCTGCTAGACTCTCTGCTAGAGTGGCATCTGTATTTTATTAAATTCCCATCACCTTTCTTTCAGTCTGGACTGACTGTGAGGAGGGGATAAAGTTGCTTGTGAGCCATTAATGCTCGCTGGACTGGCGCATTCCCACATGAGATCACGCAGCTCTTGCTTCTTACCTCCCTTGTTTTTCCCTTACATCTGTTAAGACTACAAGTTACTGGAGCAGTGACTCCATCTCTTGGGCAATGTTTGTCCAACAAGGCCTCCATTTCCTTTAACTCCTGGATCTTCCAGGAGATAATATTAAAACATTTACACGTTGTCTTGTCACAGCACAGGATTGGCTTTCTTTATAATGAGTTTTTCCTAAAGTCTTTTGGGCATTGGTTGGATTATATTCTGTTCCCACGATAAAGTGAGTTGGGTCATTCAGTAGCATGTAAGAAAATTATTAACACAAATCTGAGCAGCAACATTTCAGCTTCTTTTCCCAGACCAGTGAAATTCAGCATTAACTCTGCACAGTGAAGCATTCACTTTACTTAAGTACTTAATCTTCTTTAATCATCTTCAGCATGGAATCCCCCTCCCTTTCCATTCCTTTCAAGCAGCTTTTGGTCTCCAGCTAAAAGAAGGCCCTTTCACTCCTCTTTTTTATCAAAGCATTGCCCTGATCACAGAGCAAAAGAATGTCAAGATAGATATACTTTTGCAGATACACTTAATGCTTGTGTAAATGAGTGAATGCTCAGGAGAGAGCATGCTTTATGAGCAACAGACAAGTTAATAGGAACTTGAGAGGCTTTGCAATTGTCCTACTCTTTGTGCCTGTCATTCCTGCCTCAGGACAGTTCAGGCTTTGTGATTCCATAGTCCACAGTGGTCACTGACTGACTGTTTCCAGCCATAAGCTTTGCAACACAGACTGAGCACTGCATGGACTCAACATTGTCCTTCGGAGATGCTTCCCACTTCTCATTTCTATGAGAACAGAGTCAGTTTTCACTGCCTGCCAGGTCCATGCTGCTGGCACAAAGCTGAAAGGAGTGGTCAAAAGTACTGGAATTGTCTGCCAACTACTGGAATGCTCTTCCCAAGGAGGTAGTGGAGTCACCATCCCTGGATGTGTTTAAAAAAAGATTGCATGTGGCACTCAGTGCCATGGTTTAGTTGAGGTGTTACGGCATGGGTTGTACTCAATGATCTTAAAGGTCTCTTCCAACATAGTGATTCTGTGAAAAGCCATCATTGGCAACTCATTACATGCATGGAAGCTCAGCTAGGAGACAAGACAAAAGGAGCAGAGGTCTCACTGCAGTCTGGGATACTGTGGCAAAGCTAGAAAGGTTTTCTGGTTTCCAAGAACCAGCCCATATGGGAGAGGATACTAATATGGGAATGCTGTCCTGAATGTTTTTAATATGCTCCTGAATCTCACAGAAAATTAAGGAAAATTTGAGATGTTTTGAAGGCTCTGCTCTATTTTCTCTGCTGTTGATGCTTTGTTTTCAATTTTGCTGAGGTCATGTTGCTTGGTTTATACCAGTATGATTCTCTCTATAGCAACTAAGCTGTTCTACATTTAAAAATTAGAAATCAAAGGCAAATAGCTCATCTAGACCAGTACCTGCCAATTTGCATCATAAAGTGGGTCTCTCACAGCAATATTCTGTCTCAGAAAACTACTCTGTTGCCACACTTCATAAAAAGACATAATGGCAAATTTTCCCCATGTCACAGTACCCCCACTTGTGCAATGTTCTCTAATGGACAAAGGGGTAAAAGAAGATTAAAAAAGAGGTCCTTATGCCTTGTTGCAACAGTCCTGAAGCCTGATGGTCTATTTTAGAATGTGAAATTTTAAGAACCTTGCTTGTTTAGCCCAGCCAAGCAAAGGCTAGCACAAATATAACTATCCCAGGTGTATTTATAGGGAGGATACATTGGGGAGGAAGAAGATTTAATGAAGAAAAAATGGCACAAGAGCAAATAGGAATAAGTGAGCCACAATAAAATTAGGCTGGAATTAGTAAACAATTCTACCTGTACTGTTCTGGAAGAACCTCCCAGGAAGAGAACAATGGGGGAAAAAACCCATGGCTATTTTTAGAAAATAACAACATTAGTTTAGAAAAGTTTTATCACTGTGTGGCCTGATGGCTATGAAAGCAGAGGATCATTTCAGGAATCTTCTAGCTCTATATACTTATCTTTCTTAACCGTTTACATTTCTTCTGAAAACAGTTTCCCCCCAAGGGTTTTAGGATACCACTAAGTACGGCTTTTTCATCAAACTTTAATCCATTCTTATTTGAGATACAGACTCTGCAGACTTGAATAAAAAACCAAAAGTGATTTGCTCGACCAAATCAATCCTATATCTGTCCAAAAGACGCTTTCTGATTCACACAGGAATTAAATCATATGGCTGGCGGTCCCCAAGAGGCAATCTGAAGTGATCATTGAGTACCCGTTTATAATAACTCTGTTAACCTCTGCCAGTAGCAGAAAAAGGGCTCGGTGCCAGCACATCTTACAGTTCTAATTAGCTTTCTTCCAGACGTGGCAATCCCCGTCCTGCGAGCCCTCTAGTGGTGCTCTCCGTGCTTGTGGGCCGGGCAGAGCCGGGCCACCACCGGGGCGGGTGCAGCCACCGCCACCCCACTCCTCTACCTGCTCAGAGCCTCACGAGAAAAAGCCACAACAATTTCCATCGCCACGGCGCGTCTGTGGGGTGCATTTCCTGCTTTGATGGAAAACCCAAAGGAAAGTACTCCCAAATTTCCTGTTTCCCTCCCAAGTATTTCACCTGGCTTAACAAACAGTATTATATTGTCTTACATATCGCACGAGGCTGACACATGGCAAGTTTGGGTCCATGAGAATCGGACCCTGATGGTCCACATGAGCACCGGCGTATTTCTATGCATACCGTATGTGAGCAGATCCCCAGCCGTAGGGCAGAGGAGTAAAACACAGCTGGAACCAGCCCTGCAGTGCTGCTGGCACCCGGGGAAGCTGCAGAGCCGCTGTGTCCCCAGCTCACTGCCAGCAGCCTCCCTTCGTCACAAAGCCAGTAGCCTTGCTCGGTGTCCTCCCAGTGGCGTAGAGCTCTGCAGCTCTGTCTGCTCACGTTCAGGAATTCCATGATAACTGCTGGGATAGATAAATATTCTTTTAAATGCTGCCCCTGCACAGAGACCTCCATTATCACTGTGGCCTGGCCCAGGGGAAAAATCCAAAGAGGCACTTTGCTGTGTTTCTATTTCTGTCTCCTGGACTGCAGAACACCTTATAGTTTAGCCAGTTCCTTGCTGAAGTCGTACTTTCACAGCACTAAATATAGGAATAGTGCACTCTGCAGGGCCTAAATTTAGCTTTGCTGCGTTAGAAGGGGAGGTACCTCATTACTGGAGGCAGAAAAGCTAGACCACTGCAGGCAGGGAAACTTGGGTGATGCAGTAACAGCCACTGCACTGTTGTGCCAGTGCACAAAGGAATTTATTTAGAAATTGCAGTTCTATGTTTATGTTTTTTAATGAATCTGTTAAATACCTCAGTGAGGTTTTCCAGTAGTCCACTTCCTCCAGAAGAAATTACATACCTCCATACTATTGCCGGAAAAACATTTAGGAATATTCCTTATTTAAATTAAGGAGAGAATTTAAAATAGTGCAAGTCAAATTTCAAGGTTTCAGGCATCTGAGCTTGTTACAGCTGGCATGTAAATCCTTGCATAAAGGTGACCCCACAATGGAAGCAGTTGATATAAATTCTTTTTTTTTTCAGGAGCTAAGATGGCATTTCAGAAGCGTAAGGGTTTTGTCAAAACTTTTCAGAGTCCCATCTTTCCATTACGATTCTCATTTATCTACAGTGTTCACCAATATGAAACAGGGGTATGAGTCACATCATCTTCCATGTGAAAAATTATTCTTTAATAGGAAAACAAATCAAACCACCACTAATTTAGTTATTTCATCTTCAAACAGATGATGACGATGATACACAAACTACACAGTGGAGGAGATCACTCATTCTAAAAAGAAAATATTGTTGGGATCCACCAATTTTTTCTTATCAGACTCAAACATAAGGAGGAAAACCACCCTTTTATGAGTCCACACTAGATTGAGCCCTGGCTAATCCATGACAAGTGACAGCTGCACAACCATTTTACTGCAGACTGTTGACAAAAGTACATTATTTACTGGATACCTAATGTCCGTACTGGGAAGGAAATGCACCCCCAGCACTTATTCTGTAGTACAGACTGGACTTTCTTTCACATACTTGTATAGCCCAACTGCTTTATAGCCCAAAACATTTTGGTCCTTGTTAACTTTCAAGCTGTGCCTGTGAATTGTCTGGGAGGGTATTATTTGGCTGGGGCCAAAACAGATCAGTGACAGTAGTTAGGCACTTGTGGGAAGATGACTGGGGCTGAAAAATAACAGGACAGAAATTACAGAGGAAAATAAAGTGGGATAGAACTTGGTCAGTACACCCAACCTCCCACACACAACACAGTCTAAGGGGGGGCTAAACACAGGGTGGAGCAGAGTGGAAACACCATGGCCACACTCTATCAAAACCCTTGCAGAGGAGAGAACTCAGTGGTACTTTCTAGTAAGTAAGGTACTTTCTAGTAAGATGCACAACTGCTGAAAACCAAGGGAAACAGAGGAATATGTCCTGCTGTTGAATCAGCAGCAGTAGTGAAATCAGTCTCCTTGGACTGACCCATGTGCCCATGCAACACTTTTCTTGGGTGCCATACTGAGATATCTGCCCCAAGGTATGATCACCCCTCAGTAACTCAAATGCATGACTGAAGTCATGCAAGCTTAACATAAATGTAAGGAAATAGTATAGAAGTGAGTCAAGATTGGGAAGAAGTTGGGGAAGACTCCATCATAACTTCTGGGATCAGCTGACAGGCTGAATCTGTCTTCTCCCCCCACAGGGACTCCTATTGGATAAGAACTATACTCTATGAACACTGAAGGATTATCTTAAACTAACTTTTGTTAGGGATTAGGTCTTGTTAGTATGTTGTGTTGAATTATATTGCTTGTTATTCTATTGTTTTGGATACATTTTTGAAGTGAGATACCAACACAAGCAGCCCTTAAATCTGTTGAAATTATATTAATAAAGAGTGTTATTCCACCACCTGTTAATGGGAGTCCTTCAAGCATGCTGGCAGTAGTAAAGGTGTAGAGACCCAGGAGGAGGTTTCTCAGGCATGTGAGCCTAAACAGGTCAGCCAAACTGCCTTCAGTGTAGTGAACTGCTCAGTGAAGGGTGCCCATAACAAGACACTGATAGACTGGTTGGGCACAAGGGTCCCAGTTTTCCTGGGGAGCTAACAGACTAATCAAACACTAAGAGGTGGAGCAAATCTCCCCTTTTCATGTGACAGTAATAAAAAAAAATATCATACTCAGCATATAGAAACAATCTTTGGGACTGTTTATTAGCACAGATACAGTCACTGAATTTAAAATAAGGAAACCAAAATTGTCTGTCTTTTCCTTCAATGCATCCAGTAAATAATGTTAAGTCAAATACTGATTGGTCTCACTCACAAGCTACACACATCTACCAGCCCTCTCATACCCCATTACTTCAAATTCTGGTGCTGGCAGTCAAAGTTTGTGTCACACTGACACACTGAGGTGTAGGAGTAGATAAATCTTCAGAAAGGAACAATCAGCAGGATTTAAAAATTCTGGATATGTTTGCCATCCATCTGTTTACACTTTCTTTTGCCTCTTTATGAGCAAACCATGCTCCCTTGGTCTCATGCACGACCAGTCATGGACCTTCAGAAGACCTTACAAAAACATCTTATGACTGCATATTCATGAAGCAACTATCAAAAAAAAAGAAAAGGAGAAACAATTTCCAAATATAAACTCATTGAAACAAAATAAGAAAGCATGGGGAAAGGAAGGGACTCCATGCAGGATGATCTATAATTTGAGTATTTTTGTGGGTTTTGCTTCTGTACCTGAGAGAGTGAAGATAAGGTAACTCCTTAAGTCTCTCATGATCCTGATACTCTTTCCATATTGTGAATGTTTCAACTGGTATAAGGAAAGATGTTACCAATTCCTTCAAAAGCTCTGCCCTCTGTGACACTAAGGGGTCATGAGCACAAACCCAGTGACAGAAACATTTGAGATGATATCCTGCTTCTATACCTGCTTCCCGAGATCCTTCTCTCACACTTCTCACATGTGCCAGTGGAGATTTCAGATACTAATTATTCACAGCTGTACAACATACAACATGGCCAATGACAGCATATTTCATTAGCAAATATGCCTAATGAAACATGCAATATTATACCACAAAGCAACGTTAACAAAACAAAAAAGACCAGCGAACAAAACACATGTCAGTGTAGAGAAAGAAAAAAAAAAGAGATAAAATTAAATAAGTTGAGCTAGGTGCTCAGGAGTTCCCTTGCTCAAAGATTCATATCAAGAGTTTTCATTTCAAATAACAATTTCAGGCTCATCTAATGCTGCAGGCCATAGCTCTTAGTCTTCTATATTTTCAAAAGACAAGGGATGTTTTATCCTTTCCTGGTTTGGGCTGGTGATTTTCAGTGTAATAACTTGCATGGTGTCACGTTTGGGATTTGTGATCAAACCAACATTAATAACATAGGGATGTTTTTGTTACAGCTTCCATAAATAGCATTTCTGTGGGTCATATCTGTAGGTATTTCAGCTGTAAAAAAAGGCCTAACATTTACCTTGCTGCCCATACTACTATGCATTTTTAGATATTTGATTATTAATCATATTGTTGGCATTACCATCTTTAATTTATTTCTTGATAAAGACACTTCCTCTTTTTTAGCTTAGCACTTGCCATCGCTATCAACATGAATATGTACTCTCTTTTAGCTGTCATGTAGAAAAATGTATTAATTTAATCTTTAGATCAATGTCAGCTGGGAGAGCAGATTTATGAATATAACTGAAAATCCCCTTTGCACTTTTGTTGTGCAAAGATTATATAGCTGAGCTCTGCCTTCTCCAAGAAGAATTTCTCTGAATTCTTCTCCAATTCTGTATCAATAGCTTTGGAGATACCTTCCTATTTCCTTATTCCCTTTCTTGTATGTATGAGCAGCCACAGCACACAGAAGGAAACACAGGGGAAGTCAATCAACTCTTACTCAGATCAGCATTGACCACTGAAACTTCTGTAATAGAAATTCCCTGAAAAGAAAAGATTTTCCCACCTGCCTATGTATCTGACAATCAGAGAGAAGTGGGCTAGGAGGCCTTCCAGCTTGCAAACAACCTAAATGGTGCTATTACAATGTGCTATTAATATTGTGTATCTTAACAGTCACACAGATGTGACTTATCTCTATATAAAAATCTGATATGAAATGAGAAATCTGATCTGAAACAAAAAATCTGATATAAGGTCTGCAACGTTTACAAATAAATGTTTATGTGGTTAGATAGACCTCAACATAACCTGAAATCATTTGCCATAATGACATCTTCATTGTCAGATTGAAGAATCTTCCTTCAAACATGGCTCTGGGTGCCTGTTTGGCTTAGACCTTTCAGCTGTTTACTTAGGTTGTGAATTGGTCCTTCACAGAGTATTCTTTTGTTACATATTTGTTTATTACCTGCCACGATGGTTCTTGGTGCAGGACTGGAGTTTCTGGATCTTATTTTGATGACAAAATTCCTCCTTAGGCCAAAAATATCTGTCCTAAAGCTTTCAACTGAAGTGATTGCTACACTTATGTGGGGTCAATAGCTCTGAATAATTGATGAAACCATCAAAAGAGACAAGATGCGCAATGGTATTAAAGGATCACCTATGATGCAAGTTGTATAAAAGAAAAGATGCATCCCATCTTCAAGCTTACACAGTCAATGCAATCTCCTTTGGAATCAGGAGTAGCCAGCTGACCCTACCCTCCATAGCAGCCAACAAATGTTTGATTTGAAGGGCTTACAAAAACACCTTATAACTCCTTGTCCATGAGGTGATGAATTGGTGGACAAAAAAAGTGTGAACAATCTTCAGATATTGTTCACAATTCAGATATTCAGTTGTTCTTCTTGACAACATTGGTAACAAGATGAAAAAGAAGAAATACAATACATGATCTAGCTTGAATATTTGTGCCAGTATTCAATCTTTAACTTATAAGACAATTTATTAATCTGATAGAACCTTGATATAATTATCTTGTTCAGCTCAAGACAGCATGTCAATGACCACAGTATCTTATTCAATAAAAATTCTATTGAAATAGGAGTTCACAAATTGAGTAAAAAAGGCAAAATATGTGCAACCAAGTATTCCAGATGTATATTCTTTTTATCTTGTAGAAATTTTCTTTGTTGTTTTTTTTGGTTTGTCGTATGACTCCAACCTTAAACAATAAGAGTAGAAGCGTCAAGATTGATGATTTGGACAAGGAAAGAAAAAAGCACAAATGCTATCATCCTGTCACAAACCGCAAAGACAGACAGATATGTTTTGGGTCGCATCACTGTCAGAGATGTTAGATGCACATTATTTTGCTTGCAAGGGATAAAATGAAAGCAACTGGTGAAACAGCATAGCCTGATTCAGGATAAATTACAAGAGTTAAGGCAATAAAATGGTTCCATTAGTGAATCTACCTACTTTCTGCACTTCAGTCAGTCTGAGATGGGCTTAATGTGTTTATTTCCCATTTTATCCTTGTGTTTATCTCCTGTTTTTTCACAATGGAACTTCATATTTCCACTTAGACTACATTAATAAGATAGTGCAAAGAAAGTCAAGTTTCATCTCTGTTAAATGTACATGAAAGAGCTTTTTAAACCACACATCTTTAATGACATCATTTTGCAAAGTTACTTTGCAGAATTCTTCTGGATGAACCAAAACTTCTAAAATTCTCTATTTAGATTCCTCATTGAAGAGGTGCACTTTACCACACTGAGAAGGGCTGACTTTCTTTAAACAAGAGGGAGTTGGCCTCTATGTTTATTGAATTGGTTGATGTAAAGTTAGAGTTTCTTAAGAGCTGAAGAAGAAAGAATTCAAAGCTTTCTTTGATCAAAGCCTTAAAGACTGACATTAGAAACAGCAACGGAAACAATAAAATGAAGCAAACAAAACAATATTCCACAACTTCTGCCTGCCAATTAAACCTCCCACTGCCAAAACTGGGGCAGAATATAGAATAGCTTATAAAATACACTTTTTTAAAAATCAGAGTTTTGAGTTATTGCTCTCCAGTTTATAAGATGTTTACATATCCAAGTGGCTCAACATAAAGAAAGCATAACTTTGAAGTTCCCAGGACGAGTCCTTACAAGGAAGTAAGCAGGTGTGGAATTGCCACCAGGAATTTGCATCCCATTAGTACAGCTTCATGGCCTAAATAAGCTCAAGGCCATGTGGGGAGGGAGAGGACCTACTGGCACCTGAAGTCCTCATCCAGAACAGCCATTTAACCAGCACCAGTTAAACACCCATCTCCAGCACTGAGTTTAAAGACAGGCTGGTATTTTAAAGTACAGACAGACAAGAAATAAACCTCATAAATTAGTTTCAATAGGAGGGAAAACTACATTTCTATTGACATTAGAATCCTGAGCTCCTACTCCAAATCACCCACAGCAAATTTCTGTAATCACTACGGACTACTTATTATTTTCTTTTGTTTCAGCCATCTTTATATTTAATAAGGTAGCTTTATCTTTATTTAAACTTCAATTTCTAAAAAGTAAACACAGTAGAGAAAAATCATTTATTCAAAGTATTAGAAGAGAGGTTTCAAGTTTTTCTCTGATTATATTATTATACTCATAGAAATGAACCTATTTTGTGTTTCAAATGAAATTAAAACAAGAAATGTTTATAATTATGATACTATAAATTCAGCAATTTTGAATTATACTTTATTGACTCATTGAGCTTTTGTAAGCAGTTACAGTAGTTAATCTTTTTAATTGAAAGAATAGGATGAAATACCTTTAACTATATTACCATAGTCTTCTTTATTTATAAAGTACAACAAATCGTTTCCTGAATTGAGAAACTCTGTTCATCCAAATGCCATCACCTACAGATTTTCTATATTGGCATATTCACTGCTGTTATTCAGAATTCTTTAAAGTGCAACTTGTACTGAATATTTTGAAACTTGTTCAGTGTGGAAAATCTATTAAGTCATATTATAAATTATTTAGAATGCTGGTGTTCAATGTATAAATCTGTATTTCATTCTTCTTCCAAGATTAACTTGATACAAGGAGTAAAAAGAAAAGTAATTGAGCCAGAAATGAAACATTTCATTCCCCTTTTCCTAAATCTACTATAGTGGGAATATTAGAATGAAAATAAATATTTTATAATTTCTTAAGGATACACAGAATATCTTTATCAGATAAAAAGACCCCCAGCTATACTGTGTAAAGATTTCATTTGATGTCAACATTCAAAATAAAATATTTTATAGTTAGTGTCACAATTCTTGATTTTGGAAAATGTGAGTACCGATGTCACTGAATTGAAAGACAATTTTAAGCTTATTGATTTTAAATTGACATGACTTAAAATCAATCCTTAGTAGATCCTGTTGAGTGAGACCCTAAATACTAGAAAATTATTTAATCTGATGAAGTTTCCTTCATTCTAATTTGAAAACCAATTGTGAAAAAGCTTCTGAAATAATTTATTGTATGAAGTATAATTATTATCATTAATATTATTTACCAAATAACTGTGGGTCAGCAATAGGTTATCAATAGATAATTTTTCCTCTGAGAATCCAAAACTGAAATTTTGACTTGAATTTTCTCAGCCTCAGTCATGTACATTGTGCAAGTCACAAACAATCTTCCATTTCTATATCAGACAAGCACAATTTTTAGGTTTGGTTTTTGAGCAGAAATGCTTGTGTGCCTGAAATTTTTCCCTCTTGTGTTCTCTATCTTCCTTTGGTACGTCTTCAGTAGGCCTCTGACAAACACCCATATAGGAGATCTTTAACAAGCAGCAGAAATAATATTATAGGAACTTGAGTCTCTCCCTTTCAAAACACATCTGGAACAATGTTTTAATATCAAATTGAAAAATGTAAGTGTAAATCCCTTCTGACCAGTAGAATATACTGAATTCAGAGGCAGCTGCCTGTCCCCAGCAGCAGTGCAATATTTGGACAGAAATATCAACAGTTTTCAGAGTAAAATGCAGGATGAAGCTGGTTACAGTGTCCTGTCACCAATCACCCCACAAGGAAGGCCCTTCTAAATAGAAGCATCAGTGAAAGAAACTCATTATTCAACTAAATCTGTCCTGCAGAGATCTGAAATATGCAGGAGAGTAAATGTAAATTAGACTATGTTCTCTCCCCGTACACAAAAACTGGTATCCATACTTCTATGCTCAAATGTTTCAGTACAGCACCATTTGGTTTCTTCACAGAGAAAAAACGTACCAAGAAAGACAGAAATTTCCATTACTGTACATGCTCAACTTATTCTAATGTGCAGCACATGAGGGAGGTGAAAACTTGTAGAGCACAGTATCAGTTCCTGCAGTTTGTATCAGCACAAGGCTGCTCCTCACTGGAGATGCTCCAAGGTGCTGCCCTGTGCACCCAAGGCCCTGATGGTGTGTTCCATGGGGCTTTCCTTGTGCGGTGGAAGCACCACTGCCCCCAAGCTCCCTACACCCAGTGTCCCCACCAGCAGTGCAGCTGGCCCCCAGACCACACCCAGCCAGACAAGTCTGCAACAGCTCAGGATAGAGACCAAGCAGGCACAACACTAAGTCCATCAATAAATTGCACTGAGACAATTCTACACACATTTATAGGCAAAGCAGACCTCTAAATAGCCAGGAGATAGGCTAAATACCATAAAAAAACCTCACAGGAAGCAGCTTCCCCCTAATACCTAATCTAAACCTCCTCTCTTTTAGTTTGAAGCAATTCCCTCTTGTCGTGTCACTACATGCTCTTGCAAATAGTCTCCTCCATCTTTCTTGCAGGCTCCCTTCAGGAGCCAGAAGGCTGCAATTAGGTCACTCTGAAGCCTTCTCTGTTCCAGACTGAACAATCCCAACTCTCTCAGCCTTTCCTCATAAGAGAGGTGCTCCATCCCTCTAATCATCTTGGTGGCCTCCTCAGGACTCGCTCCAATGACTCCAACCTCATACTGATAAGGTGCTGTTTTTCCTGCCCATAGAGCAGCTGAGTAAGAGGCCAAGGACATTCCCACTTCCATAACAGAGCTACATCATTGCAGCATAGGCACTAGGAGCTGCAATCAAGCATTTCTAATGTGCTCAGTGGCTTAGGTATTAAGTTCAATAAAGAATCAAAAAGGCATGGAAAGAACACGTAGGCAAAATGTAATGGATAGCCACAGGTGGGAGGAAAAATCAGCTTTGAATTCTCCCTAGAAAAATTCCTTGTATAAGACTTTATATAAGCTAACAGCCTTTCATATTCTCAGAATAGGATCCCAAAATTCACTGGCAAGGTCTGCACCCTCCAGTAAGAATAGCCCCAAGACTGCACTCACCAACTACCACACTGCTTATTATAAGGGAAAACAGAGACAGCCAGTTTCAAGTGGGGCTGGAACCCAGTTTCGACAGCATTTGGGGCTTTGGTGTCACCTATTGGGTCAGCTTACAACCTGGCAAGCCTGCAGAGGCTTGCTTGTGACCCCCTGTCTGTGACTGTGTGGAAGAGATACACAGGCAGGGGCAGGAAGCAAAACTGACCTTGATCAAAGCCTCTCTGGAGTCCAGTCTTATAAAGAAAGCTGAAGAAAAAAACCCAGCTGTCTGTGCCTCCTGGAACTGCTGCTCTACAACAGTAGAGGTGCAGGCAAAACAGGCAGCACCAAGGCACCCTGCTAAACCAGAGGTGTGTTTGAGCACACACTACTTGCCAACAGCCCCACAGAGAAGGCTGGGTTCAATCAGAGCTCTCCAAGATGAAAGAAAAAACTGTGAAGCCAGTCCAGCTCTTGCCAGCTGAGAGCATTTTTGCTCCACAGAGCTTTTATATATTTCAAGCCACCCAGTTGTTTTTATGAAGGAGACCTATGCTCAGCATCTCATTTCAAAGTGAGTCAGAGGAACGAGCAGCAGGAGAAGGTAAAGGTTTGGTTTCACATGCCGGGCTAACACTCATCTCATTTCTTTTATTATTTGGAACCATATGCCCAACGGAAGAAGCAGGGAAACAATAATACCAGCATTATTTTAGAGCAGTGCCCAAGGGACTTGTCATCTGACATTCTACATTGCCAGAATTCCCAGTGCAATGAGGACAGTTACATTCCCTAACTTTGCCTCCCTACTCAGTAAATGGCACACCAGCTTCATGAAAGAGCAGCTTTTTATTTGTGTTTCACCTTCTAGAGTAAATAAAGTTTTCCCTCAAGATATTTAAGAAAATATTGACAATATGACATGACTGTATCCCTAAATACTCAAAATTCTCACCACAGAAAAGCAAACCCTTCTTTTGATAAAGTGCAATGGTGTTTCAATCTAACCTTGTGTTTTGGGAAGCTTCAGTTTCTAGGAGTTTCAGATTCAAAAAATTGGTTATAAATCCAAATCTCTTTAAAGCACATATTTTAGATAAAGAGGAGGAAATCAACAATATTCTGACTGGGTAGGCATAGTAACATTTTACATGTAAGCCACATGCAAAAGTTTACAGGAGGAAATAAGTAGCTTACAAGACAAATCCAGACTTTAAATATTTTTATAGAGTATTCTGAAAAAGTGAGGCTCTTTTTTTGCATAAAGAACCACTATGATGACTTGGCATGGCATCTCTTAATTGAAGCCACCAACAGACAGGAAGGAAAACAAAACCTGCTGTGGAAGGAACCTGCTGGGCAACCCCATTTAGAGGGGCAGAGAGGTGGTATATCTACATACAAGCTGAATCTCCAGGTATGAAACAGCGAGAACAAAGGCAGGTAGCCTTTAGAAATGTTCTAAGTGATCCTTACAAAGTCAGGAGGTTCACTTACCATTTCATAAATCTGGTAGGGAATATTATTCACTCTTTCATAACAGAGAGTATAGCAGACTTCTGGAAAGCTCCCTCAGCTTAATCTAAATCAGGTTCTAGATGTGCTTAAACACTTTCATAAGCTAACACTTCATATTTCTGAACACACAAAGATTACCAGCTGAGAAGACCGCTTGATCCAGGTGTGGAGAAGGGTCACTATTTAACAAAGACACCAAAGAGGATGGAAATGAAGGATAATTATGTTTGGCTGCTCTGCTTTATTTCAGCTGGGGTTTTGTTTGTTTTTTGTTTGTTCGTGGGGTTTTCTGGGGGGGATATCTGTTTGTTTGTTTGTTTGTTGTGTTCCAATTCTTTTATTAGTCAGGTAAAATTGGAACAATACCACATATCATGGAGAGAATATGAAAAAATACACGTGAACCTCTGTGAACTTTTGTCCTTTTCATGTGTTTACTTGTTCATGCTGCACCAAGCAGGTCCAATATCTTACAGTATGGAGGAGAATAAGAAAAAATTCCTCTGGATCGGGTCAAGTCTATGCTGAAAGGGGCTTTAGAAGTTTTTAGAAGACAGTATAGGTCATACAGTTAATTCAGAATTAAGTTCATGATGAAGCTGACCAAGGAAAATACTGTATTGTTTTTATTTTTCTGCACAAATCGGATTACTTGCCCATGTTTTGGCCTGGAAATTAGAATCATTAAAGTGCCGTGATTTGTTTGTTAACAGAGTTAACACACAGCCTAGAAAACAAAACTTAAAAGTAGATGTTCCTCAACAGTCAGCTTCTAAATGAGGGCGCTTCACATACAGACGCTTTCACATCAATAAAAAAGCCCTAAGAGTAATTTCTCTCCCTTTCTGAGACCACAGCACATTATCTCTGGCTGGTACACCCTGTTGATTTTTAACCACCTCTGTTCTGCCTCACCAGCTTCCTGCTTTTATCCATCCAGAGCAATCAGAGTGCAGGGAGCCTCCAAGGCACACCAGGACCACGAAGGCACTAAACCTCATTCTCACCTGTTTGAACTTGATCCTCTTTTCGCCTGCTGGGAACAAGCCTAAACAAGGTCATGCCCAAAGTCATCTGAAACTGAATTGCTGCAAGGCAAGCTCTGCTGATGAGAAGTGGCTTTCAGCAGTTTTTCAGGCCAGAAAGGACCAGCAGACCACAGAGCCTGACCTGCTTGACAAAGGCTGCAGCAGAGAAGAGCTGCTGGGAAAAGGCACCACTTTCTAACCTGGAGTGAGGTCAGGGCAATCTAAGATCAGTGTCTCCAGCCCCTGACTGAGAAGAATGAGGCTGTTCACAATATGGCAAACATCATTCAGTTTCTTTCCTCTCAATAAAATAAGCCAGCTCAGTTTGCCCTTGAAATTCATTTTATTAGACTCCATGTCCCCAAGGCAAACAAGCCTCTAAATCCTTGACATTTCCTCCTCTCCTGCCTTCAACAGCTGTGTCCAGGGAGAAGAGGCTTAACACTTGCCTGCCAGTTTCTTCTCTTTTCAATCTCTCTTTTCCCCTGGCTCCTCAGACTAGCCAGCTCTCCCAGGTTTAAGGCCTTGGGTTCATGACACACATTTCAAACCTTTTTTCCCCCCAAGGTAAAGCTTAAATCACAAAACAGATATTATGCAATAAGGAAGCAGATGAGCTATTAAAGGCTATGACTTAGAGGGTTTAGACTGCAGCTACCTCTGTCCACTTCCCCTTACAACATTCTCTGGAAGTTCTACATTTCCTCCCTACAAGCTGGTGAGTGCTTGTAGGAGGATGGTGCAGTAGCACTGTGACAAGGTTCATTAATCTGCACAAGCCACCCACATGACAAACCAAGGTCTGGAGAAAGAGGGGGAGCATCCTCCATGATCCAGCTATCACCCCACTCAGAGGAGAAGCAATGGACACAGCCTAGAGGAGTTAGACAGAGCTGTTGTGATCCAGCTGATGAGCTGTTGATCTGCAATGAGAGCTATGCTCTCTCACAAAGAAAAAACACAGGAATGGATAATATTTAGTCACAGGACGTAGAAGAGAACAAGTAAGAGCATGAGAGTTCTTTAAAGATGAAGACTAAATCCCAATTTTGAGGTCAACCAAGACTGTGATGAAAGGATTGAGGCACAAACTTAGAGACAGAACTGAAGAGTTTGCAAACTTCCCAGTTCCAGTTCTCTATGAGGGAACTCCTGCAGTTCTGCAAGGAGCACCAGATCTGCACACTTCCTGTGGGTTTCACTGCCAGACAATACAACACACATACAAATCTTACCTAAACACTAATAACTGTAGCAAATTGTTACTGAAAATTGCTACTGCTAACCAAAGGCAGAGTCCAGCTCCTATTTAGCTATTTTCTAATGCCTTTGAGACCTGAGCCATGCAGTTTCTTCTACGTCTAATAGAAAAACAGAGCTCTATCCATTGATAGAGCACAGGAATCCAGCAAAGACCAGTGGTTCCTGAAAACTACAGTGCCCTCTTCACAGACAATTTGAGGAACATTGCACTGCTGCAGTAGTAATTCCCTCTTTGATGGACCCAGACCTTCTCTCTTTTGGGATTAAAATGTCCAATACTCTTACAACCTTTTGAGAATCTCTGGAGAGAAGGGCTATGCAAGAGATGTATCTTTGCTTACATAAATCTGCTAGTTACACATGGCAAGAGGAAGCAAAATAACTCACAGCTGGACTGACAGAGAAGAGATGGAGTATGGTGAGGACCAAGATAAATAGGCAGGGCAGTCCCTGAATCTTGTAAGTAGCATCAGTCAGGTGACTCTGATCCCATTTCATTTGGGGTTGCATCAATATCTGCTTAGCCCTGAAGTACAACCTACCCCATCAAGCAGAGATTAGGTCATCTTCTCTCACCTATGTCTTTGACAGTGTGAAGAGTGATGGCCTCCATTTCATTCTGTGTACAAAACAGGGAAAATACTCATTTATCTTAAAGAAGGTAGTATAGGGAATGGAAGAACCAGTTCTCTCTCTGTGCACAGAGAGCAAACAGATAATCTGACACTAGACCTGGCACAGGCAGGCAGCTTTACTGGCCATGGGGACATGTGGCTGGTTTGGGCTGGGTTTGTGGAAGAGAGGAGGAGGAAGGCATTCACCATGCCTGGTAAGCTTTGCTGCGTGGGGTCAAGAGCTGCACATGGGGCCATGCTGAACTATGGGTGAGGAATATAGAGGTCCACAACCACATTGAATGCAGCCAAATTAGGTGCAAGAAATGTGATAGCCATGGCAGGGAGCTCTTAATTTATTGCTGTCTTAGACGTGATGGGGGTTTCTACAGCCCTTAGTGAGAGGTGGAAGTAGTTTGCAAATGAGAAGTGAAACAGCATTTAACAGTCTGAAACTACAAAGAATAAAATTAATGCTAATTTGAAGGGGGAGAATATTCCCATGCCCCTTGCCTCCCACTTACATCACTTACTGCAGTGAACTCAGGTGAATAATACAGACTGATGCACTTGTCTAACGCGTGGTTTCATACTCCCTGTCATTACAATGGAGGAAAAAACCATAGAATAAATAAACCCCTAGGACTCTCTTTTGGAAAGTTCAGAATGGAACATTTTCAAGTGTGGGTACTTGCTAGAGCACCCTGTAAGCTCTTTTTTCCTTGCCCCTCTCATTTAAGCCTTCATCTGCACAGTGACTGCTATTAGGGGCTCACTGAGAAAATGGCTGATACAGAAACCAGTTTATAGAAAAACATTACTTCTTAGTCTGTATCTGTTTGAGGGTACAGCTGCAAGAGCACCAAGCTCCATATCATTGCAAAGCAGGGATCAAGTGCTGTGATCAGTTTTAAGAAGTTCTAAAATACTTTGTGGAACAGGATGTGGCCCCAAATTGTCAGATTATAGTCACCAGTGTGAAGCAAGACAATGTATTTCACCAGTAGTGTGGTTAGAAAGTGTGACAGTTCTTCATCTTCAGAGGTTAAGTAGAAAAGCACCTATTCCAGAGGCTACTGTAATTCTCTTTGAAGGCAGGATAAAAGTACCGTCTTTGGAAGAAAAAAATCCATAGATTTCTTTTGCAAAAATTCTTGAATGATCTGTTCCTATCTTCTTCTCTGTGTTTTGGGGATTGGGGGGGAGGGTTTGTTGCATGGTAGTTGGTTGGTTTACCGGGGGGGTTGGTTTTTTTGGTTGGTTGGTTTGTTTTAGTTTGGTTTTTTAATTTTGTTTGATGTTTTCTTGGTTTATTGTTTTACTTGGGGGATTTTTGTCGTTTTGGTGGGGCTTTTTTTTTGTTGGTTGGTTGTTTTGGAGGTGTTTGTTTTTGTTTGTTTTTTTTTTCCTTGAAGCCATAGGGGTTAAAATCATAATTATATGTTAAAATTCATCATATCTTTTTAAATTCTCTGGTAGGACCTCATGAAGGTTTGGTTATTAAAAATGTTTACAAGGATAATTATTGTTTTAAACAAATGCATTTATTAGAAATCAGCTATTTAAGGGGGAAAAAAAGGCCAACCAAACAAAAAACAGAAGAAAAATACCATGGTTCTCTTTTAGAAAGTTCAAGAAGGTGACATTTTCAAAAAAAAAAGAATTTCACATTATTCATGTGTCCTTAAATTTTTTTTAATCCGTGTCATGGTTTGACACTGGCACAATGCCAGTGCCCCCCTGAAAATCTATTTTCCCTAGTGTCTGCTGTGAGATGTGACCAGGAATAGAGCAAAGCAGGCTCCAACGCAGGAATAAAGGAAAACAATACTTTATTAACCTACAACTATATGTAAAAAGAAACACACACAGGACTCAGACTGAAAACCTTACAAAAACATTCCTCCTCCCACCACCAAATTTCCAATACATCACAGTAGGACAAAACATTGGATTCTCAATTCAGTTACCACCCCTCAGATCACCAACTCTCAGTCCATCACCACACTTTCAGTTCATCAAGAACAGAGGAGTCCCTCTTGTACCACAGGCTTCCCCTGGAAACACAGTTGAGACCTCTTGTGCTTCCTGTCACACGCGGCACCGCCTGGAGATCATTTGCCATCGTGACATCTTCCATCCATGTACAGTGCTCTCACCACTGTACATGGAAGGAAGTCCATACTGCGCATGGACCAGAGCTGCTTCTAGGATTCTCCTTTTAAGGATGCTTTGCCCAGCTTCAAAAAAACCCACAGTCTCTCACTTTTGGGACACCTGGGGCTGAGGGGGTCTCAAGAATAGAGATCTTCTCCTTCACTGAAGACAGAGGGCACCAACCACCCTCCTCACCCATTGTCTCTGTTCATGCACTCCTTCACATAATATCACTGCACTCTCTTGACCCCAAGCCATTGCCTCCCCCTAGATACAGTCTCTGTGTCACAGGAAAAAGGTTTCTGTCCATGGCTATACAAGAAAAGTCCAGCCAAAGCCACTCCATCATCTCCTCCCACTTAGGATTCTTCTCAACTTCTTAGGACATCTTTCATTTGCACAAACTTGCATCACACTGGCCCATTTACTCCTATTTCATCTCTGTCTCTCTTCTCATTCAGCTCCAGGAGGATCAGCATTTGTAAGGTTTCCATCATCCAAGAAAAGGGTTAAAATCTCGGGCTCTGCCTGCCCAGAACTTTCCCAAGGCTGCCGTGCACCTTCTCGCCGCACCCTCCTCCTTTCTCCTTCTCAGCCAGCTGTGCTGCCAGAACAAGATAGCAAATTTCAAGGTGGCACAAAGCACAGGCACAGGCTCTCTCTCTCTCTGGGGGGGCTGCCAGATATCTCTCAGCGCTCCTCCACCCTTCTATCCTGCAGGGGCCTTCACCTCTCTTCTCTGTCCAAGGCCCGGCCTACCTCACCCGGCCGCATGGCTTTTCCTCCCCCACCCAGCCCGCAGCCAGGCAGGGGAGCTCTGACCTCTTTCATGGACTGGAACCAAGAGAGTTTTCCTGGGAGTTCTCTGCTTTTAACCCTCCGTGTTCTCAGAGGCGTATCCATGTCCTCAGTGGCCACACCAGGTGCCAGTATTCAAATCTCAGCACCTATTGGTTTGACCACCAGATTCCCAAAAAACTCACTTCCTTTTCAAACCAGAACAATCCACTATCTTTAATTTTAATCCAATTTCAATTTATGGTAAACAAAAGGCAAAAATCCCTATGAATTTTCCAAAACCTAGCATCTCAACAGCAAAAAGACTATGGATGCTGCTCCTATGTGGGGAAAATCCAGCAGAAAAGGGATATTCAATGCAGCAGGTCTGACAGCACAAGTGACCTGGACAGCCGAGTGTGGATGCACGGTTTCCTTTGGCACATGAAAACATATGCTGAGGAGTTGGAACAATTATTGGGTGGAGGGAAGAGAAGTTAGCAGGTGGAAGACCCAAAGTTGAATCCAGGCTTACTGGTTCTGCTTACTGCTCTTCTCCCTGGAAGTTGGTGCTTTATTCTCTCTGCTGTGATTCTCTATTATACAGCCTGCCCTTCAACAGATATGATGGCAGAAGTATTTCATGGCAGTAATAAGAAAAAGTCTGTATACTTGTAAATAACAGCACACACTGGTATGTTTGAAGCATACAGATATCACTGATGTGTGTTCCTGTACCTATAATGCCACCTTTCCACTAACAATCTTAGCTCTTCAACATATTCCCTGTGATGACTATCATGGAGCAAAGGAATCCAAACATATACAGATTGGCCAAGGAGTTCTCTCCAAAGCATGAGATACCACTGAGAAAACTGTTATCTACTGAGAAACATAAGTGTCTGATCTTCTTCAGTTTTCTGAGAAAAGCCCAGGTTTACCCAGAAACAACATATTAGTTCTGATCCATTTCCAGTGCTTTAGGCACTGACTATCCATGGTTCAGCTAAAGTCATTTATTTTTCACAAAACTGTCTTTATTTTTCCCCTGAAGACTAACAGCACTTATGCTGTAAGATTTGGTTCCCATCCTTGATCCTGCAGATATGGCACACACAAAAAGAAGCACTAAACAAAATTTGCATTCTCTGATTTGTGTGACAGTTGAGGCAGTGGAAAAAGAAATAACAAGAAAAAATTCAAAAAAAAACAAGGAAGAAAAAGGATACTCATATCATACAGTCATAGAATGGCCTGTGTTGGAAGGGACTTTATTTAATCCAACCCTCCCTACTTTGGGGGCAGGGACATCTTTCACTAGACCAGATCACTCAAAGTTCCATGCAGCTTGGCCTTCTACCCTTCCAGGGATGGGGTATCCACAGCTTCTGTGAGCAACCTGTTCCAGTGCCTCACCACCCTCTGAGTAAAAATTTCTTTCTAATATCTTATCTAAGACTACCCTTGTTCAGTTTAAAGCCATTGCCCCATGTCCCACAACTATATATCCTTGTAAAAAGTCCCTCTCCAGCTCTCTATAAGCCCCCTTCAGGTACTGGAAGGCTGCTAGAAGGTATCCCTACATGGACTGAGAATATTCCACAAAGTTCCAAAGGTATTTGACTCCTGTATATAATATTGCATGCCCAACATTATATACTTTCACAGAACTGAGCTACAGTCACCTCTGTGTTTTTCTGCAGCAATAGCATTGCATGGGGTTTAGTTGACTTCCAACAACAGATTTCTCAAAGAAAAAGGTTCACAGGACTAGGATTATAAAGATGAGAATATGAATATTCCTTTTGTAGATCTTGGGTGTGTGTATAGCTAAACCAAAACAAGCTCATTGAACTAAACCAAAACAAGGTAACACTGAATGAAAGAAAGATCAAAGATCTCTGGGCCCTTTCAAACCAAATCCTTCCCAGTGTAATTTAATGTATCTGAATACTTCCAGTTGAATGACTAAAAAAAAGATTTTGATTGACTTGAATTTTGACTATTATTTAAGAGCACATAATACATCAAGGAAAGATGGCAGGACCAGGAAAAACCTGGCAGGAAAAAGCTGGCAGTGTAGTAGTGGAAACAGATGGTCTACAAGCAAAAACTCAATTATGATTAAGAGAAAGTATTGTTAATAGGGTTACATTTCTAAAGAAGGAGTTCTGCCAAAACCAGTACAAAACAAAGTAGTTATTAAAAATGCAATTGAAGTCATCAATTTATATTAGAAGTCATCTCTCAGCTGAGATGCTAGCATGGAGAATATGTTTGCTTCTACCCTATTACAATATGAATTAAAATACTAAACACCAACTACTATTTCAGTTAGTTATGAAATCAGAATGAAAACTACAGAGCAAAAATGATGAAAATCAAGGGAAGAAAATAATGGAAACATCACAACTTGGATGTCACTTGTTGGTAATTCTTCAACCAGTACTCCAAGACTTAGGAAACAATGTAAAATCAAAATACATTAGTGTCCCATATATTCCAAACTTCACTTACTGTGTCTTGCATAAGACACATACCCAAATTGTTTCTATAGATAATAGAAACAGATATTTATCCCCTGAGGCAGACAAAGTCCCTCCTAAAACCAGTTAACTGAGATACAGTCGTGTTTAAGCTGAGATTCTTAAGTCCCCTCCAAAGCTACCGATGCCCTCATTTAGTCTTCTGAAGTGATTAAATGACCTGATGGCACAAATTCAACTTCAAGGGACTGCTGAACACCCACTAGAGATACTCATTTCTAGGAATGCATAGGAATTTAGTTATTCCTGAAGATCTTGCCCTCTCTATTTAAAAGCTGACTACGTGATGAGAAAATCCAATTCTACATACCCTTTACCCTGATATGTAAACTCTTGGGAATAGCCAAAACTCTGCTCACTGCATACTTCTTTTCCTTCAGCAGGGCTGCTGTCACGAAACAGGGTACATACCGCAATTACTACAGTTAAAAATTCTTGACCTTGTTAAAAATTAAGAAAACTATTACATTTAGCAGTTGTCCCTGGTTCAGGGTAATCATTACTCAGCAAAACTGAAATACCTGTTATTAACATTATTCTCATGCTAAATCCAAAACCCAGAACATCTACTTAGTATCATCTACTAAGAAGAAAATTACTCCATCTCAGCCATAACCAGGATACCCTCATGATTTCTCCAGTCCTTGCACTGACAGCTGTTCATAAGCCCAAGCATCAAGCAGCCTGGTGTTTATCTATTTGTACCAGAACTAGCTGGGTTTTTTCTATCAACCTGCAGAGGGAAAGGGTTATAAATGGCTATGCAATAGTTGGCTTTCGCTACAATTTATTTGCATTAATTATAAAACTGTAATTGTTTGCAGTTAATTATTGTAAGTGCTAAACTGCTTTTTAAGTATGATAAACTTTTTAATTGTTTGTGGGTAGTGTAAAAGGGGAAGCAAGGCTTTCATAAGATGTAAGCGGGCTTCCATGCGAAGATATGTTTGCTATTGCAAAATGTATATCCAAAATGGAATAAGTGAAGAACAGAAGACCATAAAAGGAAGAGGACCAAGTTTAAAGTGGGGTCAGAAGACCCTAGACTGCCAATGTCTGCAACTACTGAATTGTGCAAAGGCTGCAAAAATCTGAAGCAAGATTGTAGTCAACAAGCCCAAAATAAACCTGCAAAATCACCCAAGGAAGTTAAACAACTGTAACAGTATAAAAGACTGCAGACTGAAGAAGTGGGTGTGCATCTGGCCTTGCCATGTACCCAGGCCTGTAACTGCAAAATTTTGCTTCATGATTGTCCCTTATTAAGATCTATTAAACCTCTTAAAAATTTAAGAGGAGTGGGCTTCCTTTCTCACAGCACATGAGAAGATTTCTGCTGTGAGACTCTGGAAGATGATGCCAGCAGAGGTGCTGCTTTGTGTGTAGTCTGGAGGTCAACAACTTTGCTAACAAATATTTACAGGCCCAAAACCATTGATTTGTAGCAATGCTTCCAGTAATTCAGACCACATTCAATAGAAAGGACCCCTAAATCTGGGTGATAGAGTTGGCACATTCTGCAAAAAAGGCATTTTTGATAGACGTATAAATGTAACAGCTCACAGACACAGGTCTGGTTATCAGCACCATGCTTACATGAAAGTGCAATTAATTTTTTGTTTGTCTTTTCTACAAATTGTGCCTCTCTGACTGCCTGGTTACTTTCTTGGGCCCCATTCTTTGCACCCTAGAAAGTTCACACCACAAAAAAATCCAAACCAAAGCAAAGAAACCATGACATGACCATTTACAAACTCTTATTCCTCTTTGAAACCACCACATTTCAGGTAACTGACTAGTTAACTAATGACTGGCAGGAGGTATACTGGATCTGGATCTGTATGCAAAGGTGTGTTCAATCTTGCTTCTTCCAGCACAGTGATATCAGCTTTGGCCATATCAAATCACAGAGCAAATACAAGAGTCCTGACAACATCCACTGCTCATAGGAAATAGCAGCAATACCCTTCCACAGCTACATGTTAATGTGACAAACCAGCTGCAGCTGCTTGGAAAGAGCCAAGGTGTTCCTGTTTCCATCATTCTTTAGCTCACAGTTCCCCTTTCCAGTGGTTCATTGGCCAGCAAGGTAATTCTCAGTGTCACCCCGTGTCTCTGCAGTGTGGCTTAGCTAAAGGTCTCAAAACTGAGGTGTGAAATGACAGGAACATTTATTACAGGTTTCCACTACTGCACAAGAGCTCTCACTTTTTGCAGCTTGAAATAAACCCAAGTCACAGCACAGAAGCAAGTGCAACCACAGTGGGTTTGAGCAGGAAAAGCCTTCTCAGGAGGGCTAGTGAAGGACTGGTGGGGGGACAGGAGGTGGTTCTGTCACCAGAAAAAGTACTGCCAACTCAAATTTTCCACTTACACTCAGGCCCTCCATGACACCATAAAAATGAACACAAGAACAGACCACAGAATGAATATAAACCCTGTGAAAGGGGGCTGACAGTAGACAATTTCTGCTCTGCCTTGAAACAGAAGCCACAGCGATGAAGCTCCACACCGCAGCAATCCTGCTCCTCTTCTGGCTTGGTGTCTTCACTGTGCACAAAGTCAAAGGTAAGTTTGCAACTCGAGAGGAAGACAAGAATTGCTCCACATTGCACCTGTGGTCTCATGAGCAAAATTTATTGTTCCAGACAGCTGATTTATAAGATAAAACGCACAAGAAATACAGATGAAATCTGCAAAAAAGTCAGCTTCATGCAGGACTTCATCTGATATCCTGCCAGATGGTGGCTGGTTTCTGTTTTAATGCAAGGAGAGATTCTGTGCCTGAGATCTGCGCAATGGTCTCTCTCTTAAAATCAAAATAATCTTGAAGGCGCAATGTCTTTTAGTCTCACTGATTCCATATACCTGTGTGTACTAGGTTAATAACATTTCATGAAAAAAATCTTTCTTGGATAAGATGTACATTTTCCTTTTTCCAGACAGATTACTTTTATATGACCTTTATTGTATTAATTGTTATTTGTCTTTCTCTAAGTATATAGCCTTCATGCCTCAGATAACGCTATTTTTAAAAGTGCTTCCAGTTCTATATCACATATTGCTTACTGTCTTAGTGCTAGACAAATCCTTTGGTACAAACAGGGAAACTATTAATCAGAAGTAAAGGGGAGTAATAGATTTATATAATATCTTCTCTTGTTTCATTAATTCATACAACTGAACATCTTCTTTCAAACTAGTTATGAACACTGAGATGAGCCATGTTTATTAGCCATGCTTTAAAAAAGTTTGTCTGCAGTGCTGGTTAGGTGAGTGACTTTTAAATTAGGTTCCATGGATCATGGAGAAACATGAATATAGACCCATTACAAACATCATCTCATCACAAGGAGAATTCACAAAAACCATGGATATGCAAGCCATATGCAAATCCACAAATATGCACTCAGAAACACAGAGAAAAAGTATCCTCACAAGATCACACCAAACCCAAACTGAGACCTGCTAAGCATTCACAGGGGTATGAAGGTACACAGCCTTCATGCTGACCCACTGCCTCTCCAGCTACATCCCACTACACCCTCCTCCTATTTTCATTGGTGACACAGCTTCATCCAGGCAACAGTGGCTTCATATCACAGACGACAATGTCATTGTCCAGGCTGTGTAATTCGCCCTAAGTGTGACCAAGTTTGAAAAAAGTACACTGAGATGGTCTACAAGAGAGAGAAAAAAGGACTAGAAAGAATGAAAAAAAAAGATCAAATACGCCTGGGAAAAAAGGTAATTCTAGGTGCAGAGCAGTTGGGGTTTGTTCCCAGTTTTGAGAAACTTTGCTGCTCTTCCCTGCATCCATTCCATGAAGGTTGTGTAGTAGCAGAAGAAATATTTCCAGGACTTGTAACAATTGCTTGACTGTCTTTGAGCTCTTTTAATGCCACATTTTGAAACCAGTCTGAGGCAGTAAGAAATGCGTCATGAAACATAAAAAAAACTATGTTGTGTTGCTCATTACTAAAGCAAGATCGAGAGAGATATTCCTTCAGGCAAACAAAATCTCAGGAATTAGCAGATCTGCCAGTATCTGTGCACTGGCTATCCCACACCTTCTCCAAAGACTGCTGTGCGTTTGTCTCAGCTATTCAAATTATTTCAATAGTGAGACTGTGTGCAGCAGGTTTTACATTTAGCAAGGTTCACCACAACAGCGCTTGGACTTTTCTCAAGCCAGTACCTCTCCAAATTCTTTATAAACAAACCACAGAGTAGAGCAGTGTACTTTTTGTCCCCTGCATGTGTTCCTAAACCTGTCTTCTATGAACAGAAGTAAACCAGAAACTGGCAAGCGGAGATTAATGTAAACTCCATTGTATTTGAGTGAGCTCCCATTTTTACTTATCATCATGTAAGATAACAAGCGTCCAGAAAATTTTATACCAATATTGTGATCCTCTTTCTTAATCACCACTGCATTTCTCTGAATTGTATCAAAATCTTGGAGGAATGCAAGAATTAAGAAGCAGGTCACTCACTGCCTGGGAAATCAGTGTTTTAGCCAGAGGATATAAGCACTTATTCTTCTGGCAGGTATATCTCCCTTTCTATTAGCAATTTTTGTTAATACTACTTTTGGATGTCTGCAGTGAGGGGAATAGGCTCACTTTCCTTTTCTTCACTTTGAAAAGAGGAGGAATTACTAATCCATGTTTAGATAACATGTGGAAATCCATCAAGTAAAGTTCCAGTTCTACGCATTAATTCCATAAGGGCACTTATTTCCATATGATGCAGTCCTAATTATCAAGGATGCCAAACATCTCTATTGCTATGGAAGCAATGACTCCCTGGTCACAGAATTGCTGTGCAATTGTCCAGGACAATGGGTGAAGATTCATATCTTAACTGAAATAGCAGTAACGTTTTAGAGATGGTAGGATGCATCACAAAAAATAGCTTAGTCTCCCTGGCATAACTGGTATTGTGGCTCTATGTCATGGTCTAACCACAATTGAAGATCTTCTGGATTCATAATTTATTAAGCAATTATGGCTAAATATTAATATTAAGTACCTTTGCAATTTATCTATTTTTCTCTTCTAGGGAGCGCTAGCAGTCAGCCCATGCGCAAATTCAGTTGTGTAAAACTGTCTACAAAGCAGTGGAACATCCGAAATTTTGTGAACTATGAAAAGCAACAAGTACCAATAGATGCCATCATGTAAGTATCTCATGCACCCTCCAGACTTCCTTATGCAAACACAAAACTATCAAATAGGGAGAAGGGGCAGCAGAAGACAATTCTGCTGGCCCAACTCACTAAATCTGGCTAGTCCAGGTTGCCCTTGCAGTTCATCCATGCCACATGGCACCTGAGGGAGTGAGGAGAGAGGAGCAGGCCTCAGAGAGCTGAGAGATGTGTGCTGCTCATAAATAATGGCAGGAAGCTCACTGACCAGCTCAAGTCTTTGTACCCAGTGAGTGGGGAAAATCTCAACAAGGGCAGAGCAGTCAGAGGCTCCATGCATGAACTGAGTCAAGGGGAAGAATCATGTGAAAGAATATGGGGTAACTCTGAGTCTTGCCAGGAGCTGTGTTTGGTCCTCTGAGCTCAGATGCATGCATTTTTATCACATCTGGGATCTGCTCCTGGGAGATAAATGTCCATAATGATTGAACATAAATGTCCATAATAATTGAACATAGAATCGCATGTATGCTTCATATTTTTAATATCAGTTTGTATGTATATGACTGTTTATATTACCTATATCCTACACAGGGACACAATGTTTCTAACTGCTGTTATGCCAACTAACACCTACAATCTCCAGCATTTGATATTGTTTTACAATATTTTTCCTCATGTTGTGCATCAAAACCAAGAACAGACATGTGTTTAGAGACTGGAATTTAATGCCCAGCTTCTTTTTTTTCCTTTTTTGATAGGTTCATCACTGCAGGAGGTATCAGGATCTGTGTAAGTCCTAATCAGAAATGGGTTCAGGCTGCTCTAAAGAGAATAGATGAAAGCCGTGCTGCCAAACGCAAATAATCCAAGCATCTAAGGCCAACCAGCTGGAATCATCATCAGTGTTGCAAGTAACAAGGAAGAAAACCTTAGTATCTGCTTATTTCCTATTTATTAAGTGGCAATAAAATCTTGGAACAAACACAAACTCACCAGAATCTATTCATCACTGGTTGAATGCCTGCAGGCTTCTTCATTTTTTGGTTGAACTCTATTAGTTTGTTTATTTTCTGAAATGCTTGCTAATCTGTATTTACAGCTGAATGTAGATATTATCTCAACCTTGCTGTCCTGACCAGGATGGCATTTAATGGTGAATGACTGATAGTTTAACACAGTGTAGTGAGGATGACCACCCACAGAGCTGTGAGAGTGCAGACCCCCATGCTGATGGAGACCAGAGCATTCTGCATTGAGTCCTGGTTTTAAGAAGGTGCTAAGTTAGTCAGTCACATCTATATAGCCTATACAAACTGATTTCATGCTTCAGTCTATCATCTGATCAGTGCCATATTCAGAAGATGATCCTTGAGTATTCTATTTTTACACACAGTATTGCACTATTAGCTCAGTTCACAAAGGTGTGTGAATATTCTCACCAAGGGATGATGTGGAGTAATTCGATGTAACTCAGTGAATGGAACCCTGCTCGGTCTTGCCCTGTGGAAGCCTTATCCTACCAGTGTCATCTGTGAAGTTACTTCAGTTTTGCCCTCATGTGAAACAAACATGAAACAATTGGTTTGATTTTCCCATTGCTTTTCTCTGAATAAGAACAAGCCATGGCTGGAATCTGTATTTCACAAACTCATAGGAACTCCCTGCCCTAGAGAACTATTTACATAGAAATATCTTAAAAATTATACATAATACTTGCAGAAGGCTTTGAATTTTAATAAACTTACTATAAACCAAATGGCAAGTTTGTTTGCAGGATTATAATGCAGATGGATACTGCTGAAACAGGTCCCAAGATAACAGCATAAATCTGGGAACTCATCGGCTAGTTCAGCTAGAGCTGACACTATTGATAACTCATTACTCAGATGGCTCTGGAATGATCTGATTCCAAGTTTTCTGCATCATATTGTAGCTCACATTTCAGACCATACCTCTTCAAAAGTTCACATACTTCAGAAACAAAGTTCATACCATCCTTGGCTGGTCCCCATGTTATCAGAAGCAGAAATTGAAGAGCTCTCTGTTTAGAGAGAGAAAAGTTGGCATTTGAGGACCTTAAGGAGTAGAGAAGAGGTATAGGCAGAGATGCTTCTGGAATGAAGTTCCCCTCATATTACCACATGTATACAGGCTGCGCTGCTGCTAACATATGGGCTTTTCATCCTACGTAACCTCTTAGTGATACTCATGGGACTGCAGCACTTCCAAACTGCACCATAGAAATAAGGTCAGACTACTCTAAAAGACAGTTTTTACAGTTCACTGCCCTGGTCAAGACTTTAGACAGAATTTGTCTCTCATGGCTCACATTTTGTCAGAGCTCAGTCCTGTATGGAGTAACAGATTTAGTTTTCACTATCCAGGACAGGTTTTAAATAGTGCCACTGCCGAGGCAGGGAAAAGAAGGATGACCGTATGTATTACACTACAGAACAGATCAAAGCAGGCTATTGAGTCTCTGTTATAGGGAGTTTTGCTTCCTTACTTAAGTTCTCAATATCAACAAGACTAGAAAAAAATAGTTGTTGTGACAAACTTTGCAAGGAGAGCTTTACAGTCAGAAAGAAATGTTAACAGTAAGATGTTACTGGAGTATCACGCTGTATAAACTGAGTTCAATAATTTTGAATTACTGATCTTAAGGGGCCCGGATCCTCATATTATAGACAACAGAAACACTTCTGTTCCCTTCAGCATCACCAGAGTATTTGTAGGCTATAAACCAGGTCCCCTATAAAATCATTTTTATGGTAAACACTCACAGATAAATACCATCAAGTGACAGATCAAATTCATCCAGGACCTGCACTATCTAGCATGCTTTTTACAGGCAGAATTTAAATGCCTATTCTCATACTTAATAGTATCATATCATATCCTGGAATGAATCTTGCTAAAATGAATATAATTTTTTTAATTAGGTACTCTCCCAACCTGAGGATATATTAACCATCACATAGCAATTAATACTTTATATCTGTTTATCCTCATCAAAATTCATAGAATGATTAATAATTTTTAAGAGTGAATCATCCTACTTAGTAATTACTCCTTGTTTGTTATAGCTTGCAAGATCTGTACAGATCCTTGGACAGTCCTTGACATTTAATTACTATTGGTGATCAGGGCTCTCAGTATCTCTTCCTACTCCAATATTAAACTCCAGGATCTTCTCTGTCTTTCCCTGACTGTTCCTTACCTCAGTCCTTGCTGCAGTTCCAGTTGTGTGCTATTTTTGTCAACTCTAGCTGTGATAATCTTGAAGTTTATCTGTAATAGCACTGTTTCTCCCTAACACTATTCCCTAAGACTCTCAAAAGAAAGAATGGAAAACATGATTAAACCTCCTTTTCATACACACAAGTGCAAAAAGAAAATGCAAAATGAAGAGCCAGAGTGCTGCTCTTGTGTTGGAGGCAAGTAGGAACCATAGTCTTGGTTTTTCCAACATAGGAAACACCTACAAAACAGCAAAACACACAAAACCCACAAAAATTAAGCTTAGGGTCTAAGATACATTTGACGATTTGGGGTTGTGGTTGAACTGATGTTCTCCCAGGTCCTGGCTGCCCAACATTTCTTCTCCAAGCGACGTAGAGAGCA
This sequence comes from Agelaius tricolor, assembly GCF_023055355.1. Lineage (NCBI taxonomy): Eukaryota > Metazoa > Chordata > Aves > Passeriformes > Icteridae > Agelaius > Agelaius tricolor. The sequence continues at coordinate 27,910,608 of NW_027269269.1, forward strand.
GGAGGTCACCATTTCCCTTCTTGCTCAACCTTTGCTAGATTTCAGCTGATTTTCTTTGACTCCTTTTGTAATACCCACACACCACTTTGCCACAAAGGACTCTCCAGATACACATGGGCAGACCAGTAGGCTTCAATATTTGAAACAAATCAACTATGTCTTTCCTGTCCCACACCACTTAAGTTTCCACAGAGACTTAAGAGATGCACTCTGTTTGGATCTTTGGCACAAAGGAAACGCAGCAGAGAGCACAATGGACAAACCCTCAGCCTGCGTAAGTATTCACACTTCCCTCACTTCAGCAGAGGCAGACAGGGCAATTACCCACTCCTTTGGGCCTGCTGGCTTTTTGGCACAAAACCAGTAATTCTTCCTAGGCAATGACTTTACATAGCTGCTGCTGTATTGTCTTCACTATTTACTTATAATTAAGGAACCAGAAAGTTAAAGGTTTACAATGACCATCAGCTTTCCCGGAAACTGCTAACACATTATTCAATGCCTGGACCCCAGTTAGGGATATTCCTTGATTTTTGGAGTTTCTTGGTTTTGTTTTGGCTTGGTTTTTTACATAACTTCTGACTATCTTTTGTGCTTTGCTTTATGCTGGAGGTTTTCATCAGCAGACCCCCTATTTTAACAGATTGCTTGAGACCCTTAATGGGAAGAAGAAAATGGAAGAGGACTGGGTACCTCTGTACATCAGTGATGCTATTCAAAATAGCATCAGTGATGCACAGAGGTACAAATACTGGTGCATGATATAAAAAGCAAGACATGTTAATTTAGCAAACACAAATATTTTCTTCTCTCATTCCTGTGGAAAAATGCAGTGCATGCATTTTGGAAAGCTAAAGCTTATATTCTAAATTGCAAATTAATTGATTACTTAACCCAAACTGTTGATATTTGCTACAGAAGATGGTAATTCAAATTCTATGGCAAGTGAGTACAGGAAAAGGGAAAGAGGGTAAAAATAGAAAAGGGGTGACAAGGAATCATTTCAACAGAAAATGCTATGAAGTGCCATTAAGTCCTTAATAAATCATAGTCTTAGCAGCTCTATTGAGTTTCCATCTCTGCACTGCATGTGCACTAAGTGTCTCTTCACCTTGGAAGAAGAAGCTTAAAAGAAGTGCCATAAACATGGAAGCCGTCAACTACACTCTTCCACTAGCAAAGATGTGGGTGTGAACAAACTGGAAACATCTGAAATTACTAATCTCTAGATGCTTGTCAGTGTAATTCAAAACACAAGTTTTATCTGGGCACGATTTGTAGGGCACTATAAAGCTCTCTAGAGTGTTCTGTGGCCAGCACCATCACTGTTGCATGTCCCAGGGAACATGTAATTCCAAGGTATTTTCTGCAGGTGCACCTGCCTGTTCCAAGGGCACCTCTGACTGCTCTTACTGCCAGTGGGTGTCCATGGCCACGATGGCCCTTTCTCATGTTGAGAGCTATTTCTGTCTGTCTTTTGCCACCTCTTGCTATCTATCCACCCACAAGTTTTAGTTTGGTTAGATCTGAGAAGAAAGGAAGAGACTTACCAAGACAACTCCTACAGAAACTGCACAGAAGATTTAAAAAGTATTCTAATGTTATGTCATGGTTTACTTTCCCTTCCATTTACCATTGTAATGTTATGTACTGTTATTATGTATTGTTGAAACAGTAAATAACTATTCCAAACCAAGTATGGGATTGCAATTTAAATGAACCTTTTAACTTCGTGAGGCTCACTTGAGATATTTGCATTTGTGGTTCAAGGCCTGCCTATAGCCTCTACTCTTAGATATTTTAAAGGAAAAACAGAAAAATGGGGGTGCACAGCAGGCTCCTTCGTGGAAAAGTTGTGGTTTTCCTTCCCACCTGTGCGGCGTAGGACAAAAGAGCCTAGACCAAATTATTACATATTTGCTATGCAAAGGAAGTGGCTGGTCCTGTCACCAAGGCACAAGGAAAGGACCCCAAAAATACAAACTCGTCCTGCTCTCCTAATGATTTATTCACATTTTTGTGCATTTTTGTCTGTTATTTGATTTAGGCTGAGTATTATGTATCATATTGAATATTTCTTGCATTAAGTCCTTAAAAACGCAAGGAAAAAACACCTCAAAAGCTACTTAGAAATGACAACACTTGAAACAAATCCAATAACTCTTTTGTTCCCTCTAGGTTTCAGAGCCTTTTGATTCTACTCTGGGACTACAGTTTTCTCAAGAATTATTATTGTCATAAGACTAAGCACTAAGACTTGGGAGTGTCTCTGAGAGATTGGTGTTGAAAAGAGTGATGAGTGCACGAGAACATGAATGCAGACAAGTGGACACATGTTCAGGGCACGTATTTTATAAACTCCTCAGTGGGGAAAAATAGCTACTTGTTTCCCACCCTCTGCCATCTAACATCCACTGTGCTGTCAGCTCTAACATGCCCACTGCTCTGAAGCCATTAGAAGATTACTCTGCTATTTCCCAGTGGAACAACACTGACTCACACAGAACCCCTCAAGTGATAAGTGCCCAGTGTCTTCCTGTGCAACATGAGAAGAAAATGACTGTTAGGGCTCCAGTCAACCTCCAGGGTTAAAACCTGCCTATAAATAAACCCTGAACAGGAATTCCCATGCTATGAGTCACCAATTCATCTGGCGCTGGTGCTTTTCATGATCTACTGTCTGGTTCAGGTTTCATTTATAAAGGCCTTCTAGCATCAGTATCTCTCATGAGGGAGACCTTGCCTGCTCAGAAGGACTAGTAATAATACGAAATGAGTTAAGCAACTAATCTGGCAAAATATTGCAGATCTCCATTTCAAGATTTTTATTAGATGCCTACAAAAAAGTGAAGTGATTACTTACTGGATACAGTTCATTATATAATTATAAAAAACTTGCTCTAAGGCATATTTTTATGGGTACAGATTTAACTTTTAAAATAAAAATATCATCCAATTGGAGAAAAATAGCTGGGGTAAACTTCACTCTTTAAACTCAAATTGGTTGATTCCTCCCTATTGTGATTACTTGTAGTGAATGAAAATTACAAAAATGTGTCTTTTAAACTAGAGACATAAGAAACAGTTATCACTCAGAAAACCCTGCAAGAAACTTTATGGTTACAGCTACAGGTTTTAGTAGAACTATAGCTGGGTGGCATTTTCTATCTTAAAAACCATCTAAGAGCTCTCAGGACTTCAGATGACAGTCTGGAATTACATGAACATATTTGCAAACTCTTAAAATGTGTTTTGCTTCAAAGTCCACAGACCTCCCTGTGGCTGCCCAGCAGAGCCCTGTTCAAAAGCAGGATTCATGAGGTGACTTGTGGTGATGGTTATGTTCTGCAGGAGAGAACATGTCTTCCATGCTTTCCCTCAGCCAGCCCAAGCACACTGTGGTACCAGCCAGGGCTCCCTGGAGTCAGGAGGAAGTATTAAACTTTGGACAAGCTCTGCCCCACAGAAGGGATGTGTGGTACCTCTTCTACAGCCACTTCTAAAGTACTGGAGAGCAATCACTGGAATACACAGCTATTATGATTGAGGTACCTTATTCCCATTAATAAAAGCAGCCTTTCCTTTGATGTGTGATCTTGTCAGTGGTCTGTCAGGCAGAAAGTGCCATTCTGTGCTTCTGTGGGGCCCTTCATGTACCACATTCAAAATGTAGACAGCACAGTAAGCAGAAAAGCAGTGAAATTAAAACTGGTTAAAATGAAACGTATTTCAGAGAACTTCAGCCACAACAGGACTTGAACAGGAAATGCCTTCAGAAGGTGGCTACTAAAAAATAACAGACAGGAAAGACACAAAATTCTTTGTCACCAGAATCTAAATCATCTACATATGGCCAGTGCCCACTACTCCACTTAAGTTTTTGCCAAAATCAGGATCTTAAAAATGAACAATAGTACACAAACTCAATGAAATGAGGCTCATTTTTATCACTTTCTTTTCTGCCTTAACACAGAAGTCACGAGCAGTGAGACTCACACCAGTCACTGTGCACACAGTGAGATGCAAATTTCCAGTCCAATAGGAAGACAGGAATTCCCAACCATGTTGCACCTGCAGTCTGGTGAGCTTAGAATTCATTCTCACACAGAGCTGATTCCTCTGATCAAAACAGCAAGAAATTCTGTTAAAGGCAGCTACAGCATAACTTGTCAAATTAAATATTCATTTTAGTGGTGGGCTTCCAGCTTAATGCAAGGAGAGTTCCTGCACCTCAGAAATCTCTTATTTTCTCTCCTGTAGCTGTGACATCTGGAAGCCATATATATAATGTCTTCTAATGTCATTGATACCTTATGGCAATGAGCTGCATGGGTTAATGGCATTTTATGAACATTCCCAAGCCAGTTTCAGATAGTCTTTCCCTTTTTGCCTGCATACTTGTGTTTCACCTCTTACTTACCATTTTCTTGTCTATATAGACCTAATCCTCCAGTAACCCCATTTATCAGTCTGTCAACTTTCTGGAAATGTATCTTACCTCTTTGTTGGAATTTTATCTTATTGCTACATGTGTTATAGATGTGAGGACACACAAAATTTGTTGGCTTTGGAAACAAAAACAGCATTCAAGACAAATGAGTACAAGTGATTTATACAACGAAGTCTTATTCCTGACTTTGTACAGTTAATACCTTTAGACCACTGTTGCCTACTATTCACAGTGGAGATACAGCCTCAAATCCACATACCACACCTTCTGCTGAAGCTCTCATGTAATGTACATAACAGAAAACAGGAAAAAGCCTTTTGTATAGACTCAGATTAAAGCACAAAAAATACAAATTTACACAACATGGACAAGCCAAACCAAAGGACACCTCTAACTTTTCATGAGGTGACCCTTGTACTCTGAGCTTACTGAGTAACTGAAGTTACTGGCACTGTTTTTGCTGCTGCTTATTCACAGTGTTTTCCTGAAGAGTTCTGTAGCTGATCTTCCTTCTTTGCAGCATTGTTAGTAGTTTTTCAGAGCCAAATAATTCTGGTTTGGCGGAGGGATAATTTACTATAAACATTCTCATGTGAGGAGAGAAGTGCAAGAGAAAGTCTGTAGAAAAATACTTTTTTTGTTGCTAAGTACCAGGGCTATGCAGAGGTGACAAGGCTTAGAAGTGTAACCAAGGTAACTAATAGTTCTGTTGACTAACACACTAAAGAAGAGAGATTTTGCCAAAAATTGAGTGGAAAAGTGAGTGACATAAAAACATGCCTAAGAGATTATGTTGTGAGGATACTTTTCAAGGAATTTGCTGTTGAAAGCAAGTTTGTTTTTTTTTTCTAAAAAGCCAGTGTTAAATGCACAGCAGGCAACAATAGCTTTTAAGAGGGAAAATAATTGCAAGGAGTAAAAAGAGGGGAGATGGATTGGTCCTGTCATGAAAAGAAGAAATGGAAAGGGAACAACAGGGAAGAACAGTAGTGCCAAAGGAGTGTGGGAGGCAGATAGAGGGCGAAAAAACAAAAAATCAGAGAAGTGAATGACAGGAGGAAAAAAGAAGAGAAAAGAAATTATAGATGTGGACCATGGTGTTCATGTCATTTCCCAGTTTCTCTTAGAAGGCTGATTCCTGCAAAGTGAGCTGAGAACATGCTCACAGATACCCTGAGTTTCTTGGTAAGAGCTGCCCAGAGTCTCATCTCTGCCATAGTGAGTTCCCTCTGCAGGAAGGGACCTGTACACCTGTATGGGGAAGAGAGGAATAATGGTTGATATCACCATTACTTCCCTAGCTCTCAGAACAAAGCTGTTGGTCTTCTGACAGTCACACTTCATTATTTTCAAAACTGCACCCCAAAGAGAGGAGGGGATGGCTTCTATTTTTGGATACCTACCTTAAGATGAACCAACCTTTCTTTCTGGAGCTGAGCTGCTGTGCATACACAAGTTATAGGTGTTGTATAATACTAGAAGTTAGCACTAAAAATAAAACCACTGCAGTTTTTACACTTGGAGAAAAAGGAGCACAGATTTCATTCTATGTAAACATTGGTCTGTCATTGGGAGAACATTTTGAGATGTTCCTGCCAGCAGTTCTTACCGCTTCTTCACAAACATACTTGTTTCCTAAGCACAAAGAATGCTTTTTGCCAGGTACTTTTACCCTACAGCTTAGTTACCCTTTTACCAGCACTTCTCCAGTTATTTTCTGTATATGAGACCTCCCAGAGTAGTTCAGTTGCATCCAGCAACATCAACTGTTCAGATACTGCACATGACCATAATTATATATACTCATAATATAGATAATTATAGTTGTGCTCAGTGTATGAAAAGTTAATATTGCTGTCTGATTTTGTATGGAATGTGTGATGACAAATGTATTTAAAAGATCCCATTAAAGTATTTGTAGCAAATCTTGGATTAGGAATCAGAAGTGCAATGGCAGCCTGGCCTCACTTCTCTTCTGCAGGTTCCTTACCCAGCACACCACAAGAACTATGTGAGGACTGATCTCCAGTGGGAGCAAGCTGCCAAGAAAATATCAGATGAGAGGTCAAAAAAAAGACCTTCCAGCAGAGCAGTGTATGTCATTCCCAACATACACTAAGGGCTAGACAAATGCATCAGAAATGCATTTTTTCCAGAGACCATGCCCACTCCTGAAAACTTGTCCCAAGACCACATTATCTTCCAGATGGATTCACAAGGCTCCATGAGCACCCCACTCCCACTCTCTGGCCCAGTTACATAGGCTTCCTCAAATGTACCCTCAGAGCCATGATCCCTCCTAAACCAATTCCCAAGGCTACTCAATATTCCTTAAGTTATCACCAATCCCAATGGCACTGGTGAGTGCCACAGTCACTCTTAAACCTATTCATAAGTGACAGAACAACCCTTCAACAAGTGACTAAACAAAGCACCAAATACAGCAAGAACCAGCAAGCTCACCATGTGCACACAAACTACTTGAATCTGTAAATCACTAGACAGGAAGGAAGTTTCTGAACAAACATTGGCTCCATTCAACTCTACACCTCTGCTTGTGTTTTTTGGGAATTAAAAACTGCATGAGGTTCAGAGACATCCAGCTGTAACCACATAATGTGAGGAGGGGTGTATCTATCATACTGGCCATTGCTAATCATATGGAAAAATGGGATTTGAACTGTCTGAGGCTCCAGAGCCCTTTGAGTAAATCTCAAGCTCATTGAATAAACCAAAACAGCCCCTTGAAGCCACAAAATTATATTATTTCACTCCAGTAAGGACTCCTGCTCATACAACTGAAGATGACATTTGATAGTTGAGATTTTGCTGAAATTAAAAGAAGAAGTCTCAGGTAGACCAAAACATTTTGCAAATTAATTTTTACCTTGGCAAACTATTGGGTTGGCAATATCAATAGTAAATCCCACAGAAATCCTGAAAGGTTTAATTGTTTCATCTGTCTACATTTGTATTTATAGTTCATATTTAAATTTGAAAATAATATTTACCTTTAAATTTCTATTGTGTTTTTATAATTTAATATAACAATTATAGACAATACAACCTTAAACATAAAATATCCTTAAAGGTTTGAAAATTAAATAAATTAAAAAGACTAATTTCCTGGAAAATGAAATAAAATTTGTTCTTCTAAAGTTTGCATTTTGGTCTAATTTGAGACCAAATGAGAAATTAGTACTCTTGGAAACCCCCATAAATCCTGGCAACAATGCTAATATAGTGTTGGATGAGGTACTAAACATATTAGTTGTTACAACTAAGAAAAAATATGTAAGAAGTCTGAAATCTGGCTGAGGAACCGAGTAAGTTCCAGTAATTCAATTTACACTTATATGTTAGCAATTAGTCCAACTTAGCCCATACCAAGTAATTACAGAGAGCATTTTAGAGAGTAAATACAGAGATGGAGAAAGTCAGATACCCCAGGGTTATCTGATTCATTTTTAAAGCCACTTGACATTTACACCTATGACAAAGTTGTGGGCTTGTTAAATGGGGCTAATGGAGGGGAAAATACAGAACAGGGAAGCCACAATGAACAATACGTGGTTGGGGGAAGGTCCAACAAAACCTCATTTTTACTCAGATAACAATTGTGGAAATTATCTTGCTTGCTTCACTGTTCACAATGTCATGATGCCCACCATGCACTGCCCTCAGAAAAACACACAGACACCACCTTCACAGAAGAGCAGGGAAATGAGACAGAGAACAATTCAGCTGCATGTTTGAATCCTAACTTAATACAGTAAAGGATTATTTATGACCACCTGTTATACCTTTCAGCAAATGTTTAAGAGCTGCACAGGTTTAAGGATATATACATGGCTGCTTTGAAAGGGCTGTAACACAATTAGCTTAGACAACTCAGTATGCAAAATAAGAAAGGACACTCTAAAATCTAGGAAGCTTGCAATTCTAGCAGTCAATTAAAAGCATATATTTTACAAATCAACTAAACTACAACTTTTTTCTTACAACTTTGAAAAAGTTGCCAAACATACTAAGATCCTTTGGGGGATCTAAACTCCCTTTATATATAGAAGAGCATCAAAGAGGGGATGGACAGTCTGTCCTACTGTAGTCTAAGCCCACCATCAGATAAAGACACTTGAAGTAAAAATTTGCAGCCTTATGCTAGAGTTTCTCTCCTCTCTTCTGTTATTTCAGAATAAATTTGCCATGGACTGTTGTATTGCACTAAATAGTTTATTTAGTAGTTGTTCTGCACTGGGTAATGGGAATTCTATACTGAGTGTGGTATGTCATGTAGATTATTCCCCCTTCCTCATCACATGATTTCTCCCCATGCACTCCTTTCTACACACCTGGTGGTCTGCCCCATGGATACCCCTCCCCTCGCCCCTCCCCAGTGGCATCCCATTGGCCACGGTCCTTTTTCCCTGCCCCCTTTCCCCTGGGGGATAAAACCCCACTGCAGGTAAAGGTTCGGCCTCTTTTGCCACCTGGGTGGTTGCTGGGACCAGCAGTGTCCCATCACAAGCCAATGAACAGGATACTCATCCCCACGTGGTGGAAGAGCGCTCCTCGTTTCTAATCTTCGGTCCATGCAGGTTCATGTGGGCTTGGGTTCCAGCTAGCCAGATTGGACCCATACAAAGCCCAGAGAACCACAGATTACTGCACTGGACAGTACCCACCTACCTTCAAGGTTCCAAAATAAACAAAAGAAGCCTTATCCTGTACTTCTGCTGGAATAAGCAATGCTACTTCTAAGGGCTCCATGAAGGCTTCCTTTCTGGCAGACTATCCCCATCAACCTGCTGCCATCTGGGGCTTGCGCTTCTTACCCAAAGTGTGTGATTTGGGTCCTCGCAGGCAGCACTGAAAGAGGAGGGAGGCTGGTGAGATCTTCCCAGAGTACAGTGAACACAGACAAAAACTCACATCTTCCAAGTCTCCTAACATTCTTAAAAATGTCGCCAGACTGTCTTTTAAAAATGTACATCATACAGACAAATAATGCAGTCCTGTTTATTTCTCCAATTCTTGTCTGACAGTTCAGCTGTGATTTTGGGTCCTTCTGGCTATTCATTTTGTGTGATTTTTACTTGGCAAACACAAATCATGGCTCCTTTCTCACTGATGTGACAGACAAGTGTTGATGGTCCTCTCACAGTTAAGTAGCAAACCTATCCAGACACGCTCACTCAGCCCAGCAGGACCATGCCATCACTATCCTTTGACTCAAGCAACATTATTGCTTTTGATGCCAAGAGTAATTTAACAGAATACAGATGGAGGATGTGCAGAATTGGGCCCAGTAGTTTTGACTGACAAAATCATTGTTGCTTTAGCTATTTATTCCCATAGGATTTTGTTGTTGTTGTTGATAATGTGGGTTACTGGAAAGTACTTCTAGGCTTCAGAAGAGCTGATTCAAATCTGATAGGGGGAGGGGAGAGCAGGCAAGTGGTGTGTGTTAATTTGAGATTTTTCAGATCAACTAACCTTTAAACTCCTTTTCTCTGCCAAGTTCTCTCCTGGATTTATTCAGCGCTCTATGAATTACTGCCTTTCTGCTTCTGCTCCTGAGGGGCCAGGCAACCAGTACTGCACAAGATTCATTATGTCCTTCTTCCAAGACTCCAAGCTGGTACAGTCAGAGTGGATTCAGTGATCCTCCACATACAGTTAGGTAAGACAAGAAGGCAAAAGAAGTGCTGAGAATGAAATAATACTGTATGAGATTGCATTTTTATGTGATCTGCTCCATCTCTCTTTCCTGGCCTCATATCAAATCAGCTAGAGTTACAGAGCTAACTGTAATCCTGGTATAAATCCTTTCCAGACACGCAAAGGAATGTCCCTCCTTACAGTAGGCCAGATTCTCTAGTATAATACAAATGCTCTATTAACTTTTGCTTTAGCTAATGGACATATTCCTGAAGTTTAAACTCACAGGTTAACTCACAAAATTGTCTGTTAAATCACTTTGGTTTTTGTTCTGAAAACATTTGTCTAACTGATTTTAAATTAAAAGGTTTCAAGAAGAAAGTCCGAGCACCCAAACAGATGGCTGCAGGCATGCTTGATCACTTGAAATAGCTAGTGAAGCTCTGCCTTGCTAGGGCAGGCACAGTGACTGTTTGGGTCTCCTGTGTTTCTATGGGATGCAGAGTTTCACAGTCCTTTCATCAGGGTCTCTACAAAGCCATTACACCAGAAGAAATTCTCTGCCAACTTTACTTGCTAAGATGAGTGTAAGCAAAATTCTCCTTAACTACACAATACAAATGGTCCTTGCCTCATCAAAAGCACAGTTTTGCTTTTTGTTAACTGTTCGGCAGGGGAGTTTTCCACTGAAGCAGCAGTAGATCCCACATGTGATATGATGGGGAAAACACAGAATGTATCTGAGCATGCTGCATGCTGATCACAAATGAGTTAGACTTTAAAACATCTTGGACTACTGCTTGTGATACAAAAAAATCCTTCGTAACAATTGACACTATGCAATCTACATCTGAAATGATGAAGAATTCTGCTAATGGACAAGAAAATGATATATGGCCAAAAAAAAAGAAGCTTGTACCACTCCCATACCATCTGTAGAGTAGCAGCATCAGGGAGTTACAAAAACATCTGTCCAACTGTTCAACATGAAAGGAGTGTTTTAGGCCAGCCAATGGACCCAGGCCAAAACTTTTGACCTCACTGGAAGACTTAGACCCAACTAAGGGGCCAAAACTGGCCTCCCTACACAATCACTCTCTGGATGAACTGAAATGCCAATCATTCAGCTTCTCCTGTGCTTCATAAACTCCTCTGCATGCTTTCCTAAGCCACATTTCAGGTAATAAGGATCTCAATTAATTTCCCTGCTTGCTTTCTCTGCTGCTACCCATTAGAACTGAAGTAAATCCTGAGAGGAAAATCTAGTTTTGAAGGTATTCAGGATGGAATACTGATGGAAAATATCAGGTTCCAGGCCTCTCAGTCTAGATCATCTGAATACCACTATATTTGGTAATAAAACCAAATTACTGTTTACACAGGAATAGCCTCTGTGGTCACCAGCTGGTGAATAAAGTAAAGGAAAAGTAGCCAAAGGCTGGAACAGTAAAGATGTCAAGAGAGAGTCTATAGCAATCTTCACAATCCTTATCACTTTCACAGTGGAGAAAGTGGGATGCCATATGCAAGGTCAGAAATTCAGTCTGTGCTTGCCTTGTCTCATACACTTTCACAGCTCAGATCAGGAGACTGGAAACTGTGACTGTGGTCACAAGGGTTTTCAGGATGAAGAAGAGACGAGAATGTTGACTCCATGATCAGAAGGCTTGATTTATTATTTTATGATATATGTTACATTAGACTATACTAAAAAGCAATAGAAAGGAAAAGGTTTCTTCAGCAGCTAGCTAAGCTAAGAATAGAAAAGAATGAATAACAAAGATCTGTGTCTCAGACAGAGCAAGAGCCAGCTCTGCCATGAGTGGTCAAGAAATCTAAACACTCACAAGAGACCAATCACGGGTCTACCTGTTGCATTCCACAGCAGCAGATAACCATTGTTTACTTTGGTTGCTGTAACTGCAGCTTCTCACAAGGAAAAATCCTAAGAAAGGATTTTTCATGAAAGATGTCTGCGACAGGAAACAATTCCTTCTCCCTTCTGAACCAGACAATGAGTGTAAAAAGGATGCTTTCCACTGAGCACAAAGACAGATCTTATTTGAAGTACTAATTTCATCTGTTTGCCATAGTTTGCCAAACTTTAAGACTCTCCTCCATGTTTACTTATGTAATCAATGCTAAGATAAGCTTGTTTTTCTCTCATTTTCAGTATAAGTCAGTCTGCTCTTCTTCATATTCTTATATTATCAATTGATTAACAGGTACAGGAAAGCAAAGGACATTGTTAGAACCAAATGGGTTTGCTATGAGCTGCTGTGAGTTCTGGTACAAGAGACCTCTAAGACTGTTGTTTGAGTCACCTGGGTATCTTTCACCCAAAGTGTCTCCTAGCAAGGGGAGCATTTGGAAGGCTTATGAAGTAAACACAGGGGCTTTTTACTTCAACACAGATGCACAGAGAATCAGTGAGCACTGAAATTCAGGAGCTCTGTGACACTGTTCTGTACTGCACTGCAACACTCTTCAATAATTCAGCATGGAGACACAAATGCTAAGGGCCTGCTGCTGAACTGGGCAGTGCTGGCAGAGCTGTCCTGAAGTCAGTCTAACAGAGATTTGCACAATGACTCAAAGATGCACCGTCCTAAAACTGTAATTACAGCTTGACACTTCTCTCCCAACCAAGACAACTGTGATCCCCTCAGACAAAAATTCAATATAGAAGTGTCACAGTTCCCAAGAGCTTGTCTTGATTCATTTCATTCCTCCTTGTCAAACAAAGCCTCAGGAGACTGCATGAGAACTCCAATGGGCTTCCACAAAACTCCTGCAAGCTGAGAATGTCTCAAGACTTCAACAGGACACCACACAACATTAAGATGTCAGAGGTATGTGCTCCATCAAGGAGAGGAGAAGTGCTGACAGCTATGATTTTAACCTGGTTTCTCAGGGCTTCTGCTGCCCCTGCCATGGGGCTAGCAGGGCAAACAGTGACACCTCCAGGCACCCATCTATCTGGATCTGCAGACCGTACACGAGCTGCGTGGCCTGGCCCCGCAGGATAGACCATGTATTCTGTCATTTCAGATTAGGAAAGCCTTGGGGTCCCTAACCCAAAGGGAAGCAGATATTGCACAGCTCCAAAGCAATTGTAGGAACTCATGTTTTTTAGGAGTCAGAAAGGCCAAAGAACCCTTGCTCAAGGTGGCAGAGTCATAGTTTACCAAATCTACTCTCTGTACCAAGGGTAAACAACTATTCCTAAATGCTTGGATGTAGCCTGGAAAATCTCTAGAAATAAAATTCCCAGAGAAACTGGTATGTGTTTTAAATAAACAAAATTGCTGAAATTTCCCCCCCCTCAAAATGGAAAAAAAAATCTGTCGTATAGAAAGTTCTACTTTTTTTCTGTTACCAAGTGGAAACACCTTCTTTCTACAGAATTTTGTCATTTTCAAGGGTCAATAACCTTGAGTTTCACTACCTCTAGCTGTCAAAACCTATAATTTAGATTGCCTTTCCTACCTGAGAGTGTCTGGTTGCATAATGATCATTTTTAAAACTTTATGATAACCCCAGAAACTAGGTGTTGATAAATCCGACATATCATCACATAATGAGTAAACTGACACAGAAACTGAGTGCCACATCTGTTCTTAAACTACTACTAAGTGTTAGACCAAAGAACAGAGCAAAAAGTCTTCATTCCAAGGCATTCCTGAGTCTTGGAAAAACAATAGAACTGATTAACAATCTCCTAAGTCCTACATATGAATTTCAATTAGTGTAAATTTTCACTTGCTTGCCTACTATATAGTGGATTCTTTAAATATACATCTGAGTTCAGTCATTTCCAGATACGATCTGATGAGGAGAGGCCTCTAATGTGTAATGCAAGAAGATACTGCAGTCCATCCATATACCAGTTTTATGTATTTTTTCCAACAGTTTTGTATGTACATCCACATCACAGCATAGACTTATTTTGTAAATTGAAAAAAAATGTGATGAACAAACACGTGTAACATTAGGAAGAAGGACAAAGTTTGTTTGACTGCATGAGACTGACAATGGGGTTGATTCTCCATTGTTCTGTTCTTTGGTTCATCACACTCCCCAAAACACAGTGAATGCTGTATGCAGAATTGGGGTTCCATGTGAATTAGTCATAAAACTGTCCTGACTCAGTGGTGTCTAATACTCAGTTTGAATGTGAGCTGATATGGAAGGGAACGCCAAAACTTGGAATAGGGGAGTTTTTTTCAAAGCTTGTTCCTTTAGAGTGTTTATCTCTCTATGTGAATTATTTTTTTACCTTTAAAATTCAAAAGGAAAAAAAAAAGTCACAAAAACATGATAAATTGACTTTTTCATTATACCATTGTTGCATTGACTAAACATGCAGATTACCTCTGGCAAGGATGGCTAATCACTTTCTATTTTTCTAAGGTGGCAAACCAAATGGAAATCCATGACTTAAAGGAATTTTTCAGAAGCTGTTAAGAGTTACTTAACAGTAAGTTCTACTAGGTTGTTTCTGAAAAATTAAAAGAAATATTACCAAGTACATTACAAAATTCCTTGCAGCACCAAAGTACCTCTCCTCCTCTATCCCTTAAGTAACTGAACATACTGTCTCAGATGACGTAACCAAATAACAACCAAAACATTGATAAATGGTGGCTCAAATAAAAGACATCAGCTCCATCCTCAGGGAGGGCAGTGTTTTTAGAATGACAGCTATTTCTGAAGAAATAGATTTATTTTTGAAATATACTGTGTATTAGACCAACATGTACACACTATCTAGACAGAAACACAGGTGATTTGTTGTAGAAGAGTTTTCAGAAATAAACAACACCATTTCATCCTCCCCCTCATTTATATAAATAGCTACAGACACATTTTACATGCATTCACATACAGGGAGTGATTTTCTTAGCACTGTACAATGCCAGAAAGAACAGCAGCCTCCTGGTAAGTCTAAACCATTCCACAGTATGTACCTATACAATACGTCTATCATTAAATACAGATTTAGCTAGAGAAGACTCCTACATTTATGACATTCCAGCATAACTTTCCACAAAAGAGTTGAATGGGTTCCTCAACTGCACAGTGAGTTTTCACTCTTTTTATTCTGAGCTTTTCCAGTGAGTAGGCCAGGGACAGTCTATCTCAGGTTCACAGGACAGCCTGCTTTTCTGTGTCTTACTTGAAAGCCCTGTCAGCAGATTCCTCATTCCAGACTCTTGAAACCTGAAGGTTAGTCCTCCTACTCTCCCAGATGCAGCAGATATTCCTTGAAACCTTTTATAATCTTATTTTAAAAGTCAGGTATTTTTCCACTATTAAAATGGGTTTAGATATTTTAATGGTGTCAAAAAAACCCAGCACGAGATCCCAGTGCTGAATTGGTATTTTTCCTTTGCCAAATCTCTGGTTTATACCAGAGACCAACATCACTTCAATCACCTGAGGAGCAATCTCATTTTCTCTTACAAGAGCTGTTTGCCTTCTGCTGGTGCTGGGATGATGGAAGTATGTCTGCAATCCAGTATTAGTTTTCAATCTGTCCCTAGTACTCTCCTGGCAACTCTCCCTTTCTTCAAGCAGAGCTAGCTAAGTGGCAAGCAGTTCTGAGGGTTGATCTCCACACCTACACAAAACCCCACAGGAACAGGCTGTGTTTTGTGTGAACACAAGGTGAGCCTCATGTACAACTATGTGTAAGAGGATGTAGGAAGAGGGGACTTGATTGTTTTCACCTTAGTTTTCCTTCCCCACCTTCTGTTTCTAACTAGTGCTGTTGTCCTATATATTTCTGCTGCTTTTCCTGTTGTCCTATATATTTCTTCTGCTTTTCCAAGTGTTATGCTTGCTACTTTCTTTGAGAAATCCTACAGAGGGAAGGAAGAACAGATAAAATCGGTAAAATAGTTAAAATATTAAAATAAATATTTAATATTAAACCTAGTAAAACACACTCTGTATGCAAAATGCAGTCATTGCATTAATGAAACATCTCTACAGAAACCATTCTGAGGTGGTCAGAGAAGCTGAAAGGATCTAATCTACAATGGTTAATGGAGGGGGAGGAAAGGGGGGAAAAAACTCAAAAGCAGCAGCATGAGAAACCAGCAGAGCATGGACTATCAATAGCTCTTTTTTCTGTTCTTCATGTTTGACTTGGTGAAGAACAAGCCTAGGGCTGAGGATACAACCAGCCAATTGTAAATTTAAATATGTTTGCTCTCTTTCATGCTTGCCAAAACCACTCAGTGGTTCCGGGTAGCTTTAGGTTTATGCAAGTTGAGACTAAAAAAAACTGTGCTACCTCAGGACTCCCAGAAGAAATATACTTAAGTAGCTTTTTTCTCCAGCTCTATATCTTTATTGAGGCTGATGAAAGTTTGGCATATACTTGAAGGATATCTGACCACATTCAGGCCTCCAGAGATAGAGTTATACAACAGAGATCCGAGAAACAACTTTAAAGCTCTGGGCCTCAATCACCAGAGATACTCCTCTAATATCCAGAGAAATATGAACATGACTGAAGACTACAAAATTACAATCTTATCAGAAAAAAAATGTAAATCTTTATTTGGCAGGGAGGGACAGAATACTTTAATACTGCAGTGTAAGTAACAAATCAAGCCTGGTTCCCCAAAGTCAGAAAGGATTTGGACCAAGGGAAGATTACAGAGTGAACTAAGTTTAGACTTAAGCAATATTAGTTTAAGTATCATAGAAAAATGGGATACATGGACTATGATATAACTTAAACATGACATTTTTAAAACTGTCTTCTGCTTTTTAACAGGACCAGCAAAATGCACGAGTAAAACTTGGGGGGCAGGGAGTATTCTGCTTATTTGCTTTTAAAGTAGTTTTTTTCACTTTCTAAGATTCTGTCTTAAGTATCTAGCCCCTACTCAGATTAAAAGTGACGGTTTTGAAACACAAACACTTGAGCAGAAATTTTTCTGCTTTGACATAAAACTGCACAAATACTCAAGGCAACTCTGCCCAGCACCTGACAGTGTTTGCACCTTCAGCCTGCTCAAGCCTACCAAGTCTGAGGTAGGAGCAACAGAGTTGGCCTGATCCAATTTTACTGTTATCCCACCAATTTTATACCAGTTAAGAATTCTGGTATAGGAATTCTTCTGTCTGCTTGACACCCCAGTTCTCAGCCCAGCAAAGCAGTGCAGGCCTGTTTTCATTACAACACAAATTAATAGACCAGACTCATACAGCAAGCTGGGATAGCCAAGACACCAAGATGTGCCAGTACTGTTACACGCTCATGAAATGCAGCATTCTGACATTTCAAATTGCTGCAGTATGATTTCTCAGAGATTTTCTGCTAGAGCACAGAAAGACAGAAACAAATCAGCAAGGTTGGCAATCTACTGCCCCAAATCCCTTTGTTACAGCCATGAGGGTTGGGAGAAAAATTTTAAACAACAACAACAAACAAACAAAAAACTGTACCACCCTAAACACAACTGCAAATTGCATTTCTGGGCACACTTCTAAGACTTGACTTTTGGCTCAATATTCAGTGTTTTTAAAGGCTATTCTTATGAATTCAACCAGAGGTAGAAGCAGCACCATGTGTATAATCTGTATGAAAAGCAAACAAGTATGATAAAAGCAGTCATTCCATAAGAACTGTCACAAATACCTTTTTTCCCACCAAAAAAAAAAAAAAAATTGAGTCAATTTTCCTAGGAGATTTTAGTGGATCATCAAAAGTCCGTTCCTTCCTAGTGCTTTTGACCAAAAAGTATGATATATTACAAAAATACCACCTCAAGACAGCCTTTAAATTCATAGATCAGACTGAGGACTCTCTCACAACTACTTCTGAATATTGAGGAGAAGCAATAAGGCTCAGATCCCCATGTAGCAACTTTATGCAACCAAGAACAATGACAAATATATGGAATTAAATAGTACTCTGCTTCAGTTGAAGCCATCTTCTAGAAAGCAGTGACAAACACAAATTGACTGTGACATCCAAAGCTCTTGTTACATTCAATTCCAAAAGGGGCTTCTTTAAATGGACAAGCTTCAGCTTAATACAGAATTAACAAGAGTATCAGGAAGAGAAGCTTGAAGTAAAAGGGATTCAAGCTTAATTTGCATCCAAAACATAGAGTGAAGTCAGGAAACAAGAAATACCAGACAAATCAGACCTTACCACAGCAAGAGACAAGAAATAAAATTTCTTCAAAGCAAACGCAAAACTTTGAAGAAATGAGTGGATTGAAATTATCAAAAGTAAGGCTAAGTCTTCAATTTTATATGTCACTTAAAGAATAGTTGTTTCCTGCCACTAGAAGTCTACAAACTCCCTGTTACATCAATCTGGGGTTGGTTGAGAGAGAAAATAAATTGCTATCACTGCCAGGAAAGTTTGGATGCCAGTGAAAAGGCTCCTATCCAAGTACACACCAGATAGTTTTTAACATTAAAATACATGGCCTTTGTTCCTGACTACCAGAAGATCAAAATAATCCATCATGAGTTTCAAATGCTGCTCTACTTTTTCAATACTAATTCCTTTCCCCTGATACTTGATTTCCAGCTTTCTGTATGTAAAAAATGCCAGCACAATAACACATTTTGCTTTGGATTACTATTTCCATACAGTCCACAGCAAATGTTAGAGTATACAACTCTCATTTGAACAGTCATTTGGCAAGAGGTAATATTTACTTGCTAATGGATGCCCTTTTTTCCCTAACAAGACTAGAGTGCACAGCTTAGTCTTCTGCATCCAATTACACATGGCATTTGTCAATACAGGGTAGCAGTTCAAAACTCAAGTCCATAATTAGCTTCTTCTCTTACATCTCAAAGACATTAATTCTCATGTTAGATGCGCACCAAAAATGGAACCATTGCTTCAACCAATACAAAACTAAGCTAACAGTAGGCTCTTCCACAGCTGCTGATATTTCAGAACTCAAAAAACAATTCTGTACTTCAGCTGACACAGCAAACATTCCTGAGCTGTATTTTATGCAAACAGTATACACACATAAGGAATTACTTTTACTGTCAGCTTGCCTTTCTTTTGGCTTTTTATCTTATAAGGAAAGCAGAAGGTCCTATTTTAAATAGAGAAAGACATGCATAGGTTTGTGGCAGTCTGCTAAAAATCAGATTGGGTCAGGCAATGTGCACAGTTTAATCTGTAGAGAAGCATTTTCCCAGAAAAGTCTCCTTCTTCTTTGATTAACAGCTGCAGGTGATGAATGCTTCAGCACTGCCTAATACAGTGAGAAGCAGACTCAGAGAGCGTTTGTTGCGCAGCCAAGCAGAACCAGCTCAAAGCTGGTTGTCTGTATGCACTGAGTCAGTGTGGATGCCAAGGGATGAGACACCAGGGACAAGATTTCACCATGCTCTCACCATGGTGAAAGACAAAAACCTGGGATGAAGAGCTGTGGGAAACGAAGCCCCAGCTGAATTGCCTGTGGCAGGGTGGCCAAGGCTGTGGTGTGAGGCAGGGCCAGCCACAGCTCCCTAGGGCTCACACATCCCTGGCAGGGCCTTGGCACAGGCCAGGCAGGCAGCTCTCTCACTGCCCACAGCAGCCTCCACCTCTTTTATACCAATAACTGGCACTGAAGATATGGTTAGATGACAAAGCAGAAGGATTTCTGTACAGCTTTGAGGCCATCCATTTCCTTGTGTTCTAGTGCCATTTACGTGGTGGTCCTGCTGCACCTTGTCTACGCCTCCAAATCCAGCAGGAGAGATATCATATAAGCCACAATTAACCAAGAAGGGAGTCAGAAGTGCATAACTCTGCAGCTATTCCTTCCCAACAAAGCATTTTCTCTTAACTGGCAAGAAACAAACACTAAACAGCACAGTACAACTTAGTGATAGTTAAAAATCACCTGAAAATGTGAAAAAACCTTTTATTCACAACTATTAAGCCATGAAAAGAAAAAGCCCCTTTCATGCTTACTCTTCTGGTTTGATATAAAACAATTACTTTTGTTTCATGCCAATTTAAAACAGAATTGCATTTTATATCTTTTTCATCCATAAACAAGGAATAGACAAAAGCATCTTAAGAAAAAGACAAATTAAAATCCTTGCTTCCCTTCAAAATACTGATTTAACCTTATATTGCTCAGGTTGTTTTTACTCAAAGGAAATATCACGTTCTTATTTAAGGACAGTATTTTCCTGTGGAAATTTTCAGGAAAATCACTGTTGCCTGTCGCAGAATGAGCCAGAGGATTTTGCAGCTCTTAATTCACCCTGTACAGAACTAACATAATACACACCCATGCTTTACCCAAATCCTTCTCGTCTACATAAAACTCCTGTCTGTCCTATTTGTATTCCCACACTGCTCAGCATCTTCCCCATGGTACCAACATATATGCTGCTTTATGCATCCCATCTTTTTACTCTCACCACACCCACGGGCTGGCTCCTCTCTTTGCCATAAAGTACCTCCATTTTCACTGATTCACAAATCAAAATTCACTCCCAGCAAGAATAAGCAGAAGGAAGGCAGGGGTAGGTGTGGAGAAGCTTTATCATGGCAAGGAGACTTTGATCCTTTCACTTTTTCAGTGTGTAGCTCCCCAGGGGAAGCAGCTGGTTATCTTTACACATTAAGTGGAAGAACACAAAGAAATTCTTAATGAGGTCTGTCTAAAACAGAGTCAAGACAAATCTCTTTTCCTGTTATTGTTTATGGCTTGTCTTGGAAGCCACAACTACAATCTGGGTCCCTGCTGTCCTTGGCACCAAGGGAAAGACAATTTGTGCACCATATGTTCTACAATCTACAGAGGCAAGACAAACAGCAAGGGAACACATTGCTCATCCCATTTTATGGGTGGCTTAAAGCCAAGGAGTGACTTGCTGAGGCTGACAGTCCAAGGGATTCAATGTAGCTCTCCTAGTTATCAGCTCAGCTCCTAAATTATGCTCTCTCCTCATTCAGAGCCTTCCTAGCAAAACAAAGGACTTTATGCCTCAAAGTGCAATTTTATCCTGGCTAGGAGATGGATGATAGAAAGCTTAAAAATAGTGTTGTATCATAGCATAGGTAGAAAAACAATCTTCTCATCATGAAACTGCAGAACATTTCTTTCAGAGTTCCTGATGAACTTATATATTTCCTAGTGAAAGAGAGAAGGTTTTCTAAATATTAGTAGAACTGAAAAGTGATGGAAAACTACTCCTTCATGTTATCCAGACAGAATTCCAGTTCAGAATTCCAGGTTCAAGAGGATGGGAAAGGTCCTAAAAGCTTCTCAGCTGGACCTGTAATTATAAAAAAAAAAAAAAAAAAAATCCAGGTTCTCAACTGGACCTTGTATAAAAAGAAAATTAGTTATGGCAATACAAGTCAAGGTTATCAGCCTTAGCAACTAAACATTCCCTGCCTTAGCTGTATCTGAAGCTGCATCTGCAAACTACCCTTTTTCCATTACACCTGTACATGACTTTTCTGATTGGCCTGCTCATTATATTGCAAGACCTGCTGGGGCTTTTACCCACTCTCTTAAGTACTTATTCTCCCCAGAATAGCAGTCTTCAAGATAGGCAATAATATTTGCAAAATCATACAATGCACTTCAATTAAAATACATTACTTTCTTTAGTGCTCAGAAAACAGAACTATTCTGGCTTGAAATCTGCAAAATTAAAGATCCAAGGTTTTCATTTTGAAAGGATAATTTGAGAGAATCACCTTCTAAACAGAAGCAATTCATTTATTTAATTTTTAAAAATATGTATGCATCCAAATAAGCTATTCTTTGAAGTTCTCTTCATCCCAAAGAACATCACTTTGGTAAGAGCCAAGCAACACTTTGCATTTTTTGTGTGCATATGTACATACATAGCTATTAAACTGATCTTCACTAAAAGCCTACAGGACCAATCACTTCTAAGGACAAAAAAGGAGTACTGAAAACAAAACATTATCTAAATAAAAAGGTGCATGACTCTTAAATTTTCTCATCATTAACTGCTTACAAGTAAGCCACATTTTCACATGTTAGAAAGGAAGCAGGAAGCCTCAGAAAAATTTAAAAGTTACTGGCAGGTATATCATGTCTATTCTCATGTAAGTCTCTTTCTGAAGGTAGGAAGAAAAATTAAGCTAAAATATCAGCAAGCCAAGTCACAATAATTTGTGTCCTTTTAATTTAGCAGGAACAAAAAGATCAAGGACATAGATAAGTTGGACAGCCTTGTGAGGTACAGGTTGGGAGATTTTAATGCTTTTTCAAATGTAACAACTTTCAACGAAGCTATAATTGCTAGCACTTTTGCTGGAAAAACTGAATATGGGAACCCATCTGGATGTGTTGACTGAATCCTGTGCCTTATCCATTGCCAATGAAATTCAGAACAATTTTGCTATTAATGTTCTCTGTGGACTGAATCAGACCTAAGTCTTTCAGAATTGCCTCTTTAAAGGTGAACCTAAGGGGATATTTTCAGCTTGGCTTAAGTATAACAGGCATAAGTCTTACAAAACTGAGCACTGCCTCTAGAAATCCATCTTTAAGTCCCCTCCCAAATATTTGTATATTTTCATTAATTAAAGTGAAAGCTGTTTGGAGAAAGGAGTAGGTGTGGAAATTACTTTAAGACTCCCTCAGCTCTAACCAGAGAGCTGGAGCATGTGTGACACTGATGAGACACAAAAAGCAGCCTGCAGTGTGCAGGAGCCCTGGCCACATTGGGATCCCCATGATATAAGCAAAACAACTACATACCCCGGAGTTCCTCTGTTTTAGAGGAGACAGATGGTGAAACAGACTTCTCACAAAACTTTCAGATTGCAAAGACATACAAGACCTAAACTTTCAGTCCAATGGACAGGAGTGCTTTCCCAGAAAGGAAGACTGTGAAAGACAGCACCTGCAAATAGTGAAGAAAGTTGTGGGGCTTGCTTCATCCAGTTTTTGACACCTACAATGAGGATGCCTCCATCAGAGATGAGAGACCACTTAGGATCCCTATATAGTCCAGGACAGGGAAAACAAGCACTTTTACCATGCCATTCAGCTGTCTATCTGTTTAGAGATTTACTTTAGAAAAAGAGAAAATGAACTGCTGATGTGTCAATTGTTCTCTCTTGTATATAGAGTCCAAGCGACCTGCTCAGACTGCAAGCATCCCACAGTTGGTCTATGTCAGACCAACTGTGTTTAAAAGCAGCATACTGGGTATAGAAGAAGCATTTGCAGTAAAGCCTTTTGTGTTTTGTTTCTAATAAGAGGGACTGTAAAGTACTGTCAAGATAACTACTGCCCCCCATCTAGTGGTAGGATTGCATTTAAAAATGTCCCACCCATCTTATCACACTAAATTTTGAAACTGGTGAAGGTTGTAAAACAGTACCACTGCTCTGCAGGATCCCAAAAAACGTACAGCTGTGATTATTGCAAGTCACCTAAACCATGTGTCAGAAGTCCTCACTTCTTAGTTCATGGTTTTAACATCCATATCATGTTATCTCTGCTTTCCAAAGTGCTTAAGATACATGAAAGATATAAACCCATCACAGCAGTCAATAGCTTTTTTATTTACAGATTAGGTGCTTGGGATTGACTCTTCCCAACTATAGTTTACGTCTATTTTTAGTACTCCTGAAGAGCTTTGTTATTCATCTGCAGAAACTGCCATTGACATGTGACATCTGCTTTGGAGTCAACTCAACTTTTAAGTTTCAGCAAATGAAAATGAAAGAAATTTCTAGACTTGGAAGATCCTGTGAGGTGATAACCCAGGTCTGGGTCAGATTTTCAGCAATGTTCAGCTGAGCATCATGGCTAGATGTTTCTAAGGTAGTCCTTGTCCATACTGTACATGTTAGTTATAGAATGTTCCTTAAGGACAAATTTTAATTGTGTTTTATTACAGGCTGTTCAGTGTAAGAGGGTAAATCCCATTTAATTTTGGAGGTATTCTCAGGAATTCTTCAAATTGGAGGCTTTCAAGGAAATAGCTTTTTACCAAAAGCAGAAGGTTTCCAGCACACACTTCCTAAAAGAAACTACCTTCTATACATATTCTTATACTGAATCTATGATCCGTACTTATTCTTCACTTCTGGTTACTGAAGTCAATTGATTCAAATACAGCAAACCTTCCTGTGGCCCTCGGTAATATTCTGTGAAGTCATTAGTTTGAATTTAAATAGGCTTGAAACACCAAACAAACACAGCTGAGTATTCACAGAGATAGCACAAAACAGGAACAAAAACACCTTGCTTAAAGTGTGCCTAAGATATGTCAAAATGCCTATGACAAGACTGAAAATGGAAAAACCTGTTACAAGGTTTATCTTTTAAGATAGCACAAAATTGAGACAATTCATTGTGGATCTAAATGGGGCTTAATTATCCAAATCCATATTGTGAATTATCTGCCTTTCCTTTACCTTCTGACAGTGCAGAATATATTACTATAAACAGAAATATTCATAGAGAACCACTTCCCTTTCCAGTGGGAATGCACCAATAGGAAAGTCACAATAAACCTTACAGTTAAGTACTTCCAAGATGCAGTCAGATGAACACACAATAAGCTTAATAATATTCTAGCTGGTCAGAATTCAACTCAGGCCATTTCCAGCAAAGCTCTAAAAAGCTTGCTGCTAGTCCTAAAACCACTGTGTATTCATTCCACTAATTCTTTATTCCATTCCTGTTCCACACCAAAAAAGAAGTGCACACAAGTGACAGCACAACTGGTCCTCAATTTATCCTTTTTCACTCAGATGCGGCCAGGGAATGGGTTTTCTAGCCCTTCTCTTTTGCTGGTCTCCAGCTTCATGAGCAGAACCTGGGGAGTAAGAGAAGAAGGGTTTTTCCTCATAAGAACTAAACCACAGTTTTCTATCCAGCCTTAGCCTCAAGAAGATGACAATGCTTTATGTGACAAAGAAACACAATCCATTTCTATCTCAAGGCAGGAAATATCCTCCATCAATTATGATGTAATAGCGTATCTAGTATCTAGTTCATGTCATTCTCGTTGGCTTTCCATTCTGGTTTGACTTCTTTCCTTCAACTTCTGTGCTGACAGACATTCATTTGGTTTTATAACAAATAGATGGAAAAGAAGTGACTGATCATGGACACAAAATTGCCTTTTCCAAAAGCTAAATTCAAAATCTGAGCAAACAAGGCTTGCATCTGCTCCCTGGCCTTCCATGCCAACAATAATTACAATATAATTATAATTTTATATAACTAGCTATACCTGAAACAGAAGCAGAAGTTATCAGTTCCTCATCATAAAGAAATCAGTAAAACAGAAGGCACTCTATTGTCTGGTAAGTTTTGTTTCTACTTCACTTCGAATCACTCAATCCTCCAGACCTGGCAAGGTGCTCTAGAAATAAGGGCTTGCAAGTGCCTATACCAATATCTCAATATCACACTGAAATCCTGCTTTCACACAATTTACAGTTAGCAACTGAGCTGTCACACATTCTCTCTGTGTGATTCTATGCCATAATCATGCAAAACTCTCACACATTCCTCCATATAATCATCCTTTGAAAACTTTATTGTTGTTTTGAAAAGTTCTGTGTGCAACACCAGGTAAAAGCTGAGGTAAAAGCTGTCACAGAGCTACCTGGAACCAGAGGCTGAAAAGTTAGGGAGAAAGAAGGCCACAGGTGCAGACAAGGGTTGTCATGACAGTCACCACTCAGAAGCTGGCAGTATCATATAAGCTGTCCTTGAACAGGACACCTGAGTTTAGCTCACCACCATGGAGTGTGACCTCTCTCAGTGCAAAGCCATTTCTTTTACCTGAGCTATCAGCCTGAAATTAGAAGAATTTCAGCTTACAAGCTGGCTTTCACAAGTTGTGTTTTGGAGGCCTGCAACATGGTAAATATCACAGAGCACCAGGCAGCACAGATGTCTGGGAATACATTGCAGGTAAACATGTATGCCTACAGCCTTGCAAGAACACGCCATTCCTTGGCAAGCTACTGGATTTAATCTGAACAGGCACAGATTACTTGTTTATTTTCAACTAAAAATAAAATCCTACAGGCATCTTAACTTCTGCTTAGACCTTCCTCCAGAAAGAAATGGAAACAAACATTGCTATTACCATCAATTAAATTTGCTGTTTGCCTTTTAGCCCACAAATTCAGGGATAGAATGACCTCAGGTAGCACTTAAAGACTGTTGGCACTAGACTTGGCTTTTGAACTGCACTCTGGATATGACATAATTAATTTTAAAACTGGAGGAGGTAAATCACAGTAACAGATCATTGTCCAAATTCAGTGAGGTGTAGCTGACCTAGAGGAAGAACATAGCCCTACCAACTATAGCACACAAAGAATATCTGCAAGATAGAAGAATCAGAAGGGTTTTACCCAAAAAGTTTGAGTTCTCTGCAGTCCATCCCAGGATTCAGAAACTGGGATTAGTTAAACATTCAAACACTGTTTGAATGACTTGCTGTCTAATGCACACAACCACTAGATAAGAGACAAAGCAGCCTCTTGGAAGTTGAGCTGTAAACTCTGGAAACCCCACACTCTAGAGACTATGCTCTATAGCTCAAATACTGAGGAAAGAGGGTGTATGGTTTGGGGTCAGTGTATTTAATCTAATCTCTCCATGATCCTTCACCAGAAAGGCCTTGCCCCAAGGCAACCGCTTAAAAACTCCAGACACTAATGAGAGGGAAGGAAAACGAACCCATAGGAACATTCTTCACTTTAACCATTCAGATGGCCACCCATAGCTAAAGTTAAATCTTTTGAACCCACAGGTTATTTATTACTTCAAAAGAGCCCTATGACACCACTCTTTTCCCCACATTTCTCCTCCTGTGCAAGCCAAAGAATTATTAAGCACAGAGCTGTCACCAGCAAAGCCCGCTCTTTCCTTCACTCACACCAGACTCATGAACCTCCTCGCACACAAACTCTTTCCAACCACTGCACTTCACACAGATATTTCCCCACACACCCTATCCCTCCCCTCTGCTAACATTTCCCCTCCAAGTAAGCAGCATCACACACATATTTTCCCCCACCTTACCACGTATTTCACACCATGAAAAGATATTATTTCCTGGCCACAAGACCATTGTTCTCTTTAGCAAGCCATACTTTCACCTGTGAGACTCAAACCTTCCTGGGACTGCCACTTCTGTTACAAGAACACATTTCTGTGAGCATTAGTGGCCAGTGCACATGGATCTGCCCTTGGGTTCTATCTCTATGATGCCAGGAGAGCTGGTCATAGGCTGAGTGAACTGTAGTGAGAATGACATATTTCAGAAACTAAAATCCTCTGCTGATGAGCAGAAAAAGAACAAGGCAGAAGCAGCAAGATATTCAGACCTGAAACATTACTTGATGGAATAATTTCATAAATTAAATAATTTCTCTTTGGAAAGATGAGCCCCAAAAAGGCAGTAGTAACCAAGGTTCTTCCACCATCATATCAGTGGTGCCCTACATCACTGATAGGCCTGTGCCTGTCACTGCTCTGAGGACTTCACAACCTGTGGCAGGATGACTCCTTGCACTTTACAAATGGGAACAAAAACCACAAAATAATCAGGACTGGCTCTGTGCTGGGGGTCTGTAATGGAGGCAAACTTTTACACTGGTCACAGCAGCTCACCCCATCCACATCTGCAGTGGATGCCTATGTGTCAAGCCAGCCTTTTCTCTCCCCTATGAGCCAAAGGGTGTAAGGAAGGGAGAAAAAATTCATTCATTTGGTCATAGGACACTAGGACAGCTTGTGAGGTACCAGGCCTGAACAACATGAGTTGTACAAAGAGAAAAAGGAAATTATATCTAGGAATCAGTGACTTCAAATTTACTAGATAAGCCAGAGCCCCGTAGCAGGGCTAGGAAGACAGGTAATGCTGAAAGCAGTCAAGTTGCTACCACATCTGCTCAGTCCAGTACTGAAGTACAGCACAGTGCTGGGCTGTATCAACACACAGTAGCAAAATGGGGAGCCTACTGACTCAGAGGCAATGATGTGTACTTGCAATACACTGCTTGACTAGAGTCCATCCATCTTTAAACTTCCAAGACTCTCAGCAGAAAACACATGGTTAATGTATGTTTAACTCCTTTCTATGCTCAGAGGCTCAGCTGTGGCTCTTTACCTCCACTCCCATGGGTTAACCACACAGGCAGCTGTAAATAGCAGTTTGCTGCGAGTGCAGAGCACAGACTGCAAATCAATAAAGGTTGGTACTATTATGTTTTCAAAGAATTAAATGTTTTTTTTAAAACCAGCAGCCACTCAGAATTCAATTGCTTTGAGAGAGTCACTAAGGACTAGGCACTGCTTGCAGCAGGAGCAGCTTTGAATGCAGTGCTGAGTATCCTGTACTCAGTGACTGTCATATGAATGCTTGAGAAAATAGCCGGAGCCTACCTCACTCTATGGTGACGAGACGACAGCTATTCCTACCTAGAGGAAAAAAAACCCTTTATGGCAGTATCAGATTCCAAAGCCCATGCTTTATTACAGCAAAATAGCCAATAGCTGCATGACAAAGATTTATTGCTTCCCTATACAAACACTATTCAGGCTTCCTTCTCATCCTTCAACCGTATTTTGGAAGAGTCACTCATGAGAACAGTTTTGGATACCTTTTCACCTTTTACTCTACAATTGCTTGCCATGACAAAAATTGTTAAAACAGGGAAGAAGGCAGCTCTTAAGAAGGAGGATTCAAGCCCTTAGCTGGCAAAAACTAATTAGCTTCCAATTCCATTTTTCATCAGCTGAGGATCTAGTCAGTCTTTGATTTGTTTCTTCAACAAGTGATGGCCTAGGCTCAGGGAACATACCATGCAGCTGCTTTTGAGAAGGGATGCTGTGTGCCAATTAAAGGGATTAACGCACATAAAAAGACTTTGGGGAAACAAGTTTCTTCTGCTTTCCTTCTTCAAAGAAAATAACTAAATAACATGTAAATACATCAGACTAGTGTCTCGGGAACTGGATGGATAGAAGGTCTGTACCACACAGCACAGGCATTAGTGGTGTCACTCAATGAAAATGCTCACTAGCCAATAAATCCCACTGCCCCCTTTGGGAACAGGCTGGCATGAGATTTTTTTACACAATATTACCCTAGAATGTTTTGCACAAAACTTGAGGTAAAGCCATCTGAGTACCCAGCCAGACAACTGGATGCAGGCAAAGCTTTGAAGAAATGACACAAGGTGTCTCAAATTCCCAACCAGCACGAGTTTGCACAGCACTGGTACCTCCAGGCTGAAAGCAAAAGACCTGACATATTCACCTTGGTACTCTGCAGGAACAGACCTCAGATCTGTGATGGGAAATGTTTGAGCCTCGAAGGACCCTTGTGAAATGATTGGCTTCAGTTTGATGTCTGGGGGTCTACAATGAAAATTTGTCACACTGCAATCCCCATTATACATCAGGAGCAGCATAAGGACTGGCCATGCCCAGGCATCACGTGTGCTCCCTGGAAATTTAGTTTGGTTCTTCCTGTACTGCCATAGCCTGCAAGGAGGAGAATAATACCATTAGATTGCCAGAACAACAATTTTCCCAGCATAATAATGCTTGCAAAAAAACAACCAAACAAATCCAGACTGGCAAATTGAGGAAAAAATAGAAACTCAAGTTGTGCCATCTGGTGCAATAATGGCTCTAAATTACATGGCTACAGGAAAAAGCATTTGGATTGTTACCTGGCACCGAAAATCAGGAGTAAAGAACGTAAAGCATAGTGTCATTTGATCACTTTATGAAAAGGCAGTATAGTCTATCCTGTGCATTTGAAAAAGAAGAACTACATTTTAAAAGTGTTTCTATTTCCTACTTTTATGTGTTTAAACCACTCACGGTAAATATTAAGAACATTATGCAACCTCTAAATGTAGTTCCTGCCCTTGCTTCACCTTGTATTCCTTGGTACATCCTTACACTCCACACCTTTAGAGATAAAAATGCTTTTCATATGCTCTTCTTTGCCTTGCTCCTGAGAAGACAACCTGGTAGCCAAAAGCCTGCTCTTGTCAGAAATGCAGAGTCTTCCAGACTCTTTTAGAAGTTCACCTCTTGCATGTGAGTTTTTAGACTTCTGAAGCTATGTCCTGATGAATGAAATGTTGTCCAACTCAGCACAAAATTTCATAGATCTAGCATTTAATGAGATGACAGTACATTTCTTTAGAGGAAGGATGACCAAATATTTGAGAGCTAACTGATGTAACAGAGCACTGTACTATGTATCACTGTAATTTTGAGACAGAAATATAACTCTTTTCCTGGTTGGATCAGACCTGAGTCCATTCTGGTGTATTGTCCCACTGGCAGCAGCCAGTACTAATGCTTCAAAGAAAAGATGTTAAAAAAAAATCTCTGAGAAACAATACCCATGTCCTTAATGCTTTTTCCATGCCTCAAAGAGGAGTTAGCTTGTGCCTCTGAAGAATTCAGATGGAACAGCCATTTAAGTATTTCTCATATAATTTAATCTGGGGTGCTTTTAATACCCATGCAAGCAGATAATTCTTTTTGACCCACTGAGCTCTGGTTCTCAGCAGGAGGCAACCACAGCATCAATTTTGCACTGTGTGCTTGGTGTTAACTTTTAAATCAGAATACCCATGTATTAGAGTTCCCTGTGTGTTACTGTATTAGTTTTCCAAACACACAAGCAGCTCAGTTCCCTTTTAAAACTGTGGCTCTATACTTCATTAAGCTATCTGTGATAGCATCTACCCAAATAATCTGCCTTCACAGCAGATTGCAAATTCAGAGCCCAGGCAAGCAAGGAGAAACTTGGATTACTTTTGCCAATGGGCATTATTGTACCTTTATCCATGTCAAATTTCTCCTCTCACTGCACTGCCAAGATGTTTAATTCCTGCTGGAGCATCTAACAAACCTCAACAGCTTTCACCAGCTGAAACAAATTATCGTGACAGGCTAAATTCCCTAGCTTGCTCTGTTGTTCCTTCTCCATGATGCTGATGGGGATAGAGAGCACCCCTGGCTAGACCCACATTGCTCTGCTGATCAGATCCTGCACACACACTTGACTTAGCTTCATGTTGAAGACTATTCAAGCTGCTAGCTTCAAGTATGTCATGTGATGCAGAAGGATGCAAAAGGGGAAAAAAATGAAAGATTAGAAGTGTACCTTGTTTTGTATCCTGCTGGCTTTGCTGTGGAGAGCTGCAAGCCCAGTGGGTGACTAACTAGAATAACTGGATTGAAAGGAATTAACAGGAATTGACACCCACAAATACATTAATGCATTTGGGGTTGCAGGTATCCAAATGATGTGGCTCTGAATTAGGTGGTTATTTCTCTGCAATTCTCCATCCATTTCCAGAGAGATGAAACTAAATACCACCTTAGTGCAAAGCTGTCATAACATGATTCTGGATGAGGCTTTTCTTGCCAGCTATCTCATGTCTGAATAGAGGCATCTCAAGAGACAAACAAATGGAAAATGCCTCAGAAAGCCATGATTTTCCCAAACATCCAACTTTTTTTGCCATGATAGGAGCAAGTTCAACAACACAGTGATCTGAGCTATCAGGGCTTGTATTTAGACCAAGAAAAGACAACCTGTGCTAAACTTGCTTGATTAAATATGCCACTCAGCAGAAGAAACAGAAGTGGCTTGGAGTCACTTTTCTCCCCTTCTACCCAGCCCTTTATTATCCTCTTCTGGATTCTTTCTCAATTCAGTGTCTCAGAGCAGCAGTCCAAGAGCACTTCTGTATCTTTGGCCCAACTCTGATTTTACAATCTACTGCATACCTTACAATTCACAGAGCCTTTTCCATTAAGGATTACTTTAATTTCTCCTGGATAACTATAGTAGAGGTGGCCTTTGAGTCCTAGTAAAATACAAGTATTGTACTTGAATATCTGTATATAGGCTTTGCACCGGGAGGTCCCGGTTGTCCTTGATGGGCTGCAGCTGTGACTAATGAAGATAAATGGGATAAAAGGGGGTGGGTTAGCCAGTCAGGGAGAGCCTTGAAGGAGCCCTGAACTGAGAAAGAACAATATGCAGAAGAAGGAGTCTGTGCTGCGAAGATCTGCAGCCATAAGAATACACCAAGGAGGTATGGGACTTTAGAAATCTGATAACAACAGTATGGGACTCCAGAAATAGAACAACAACAGATAACTACATATGCTTGTATAAAAATGCTCCACCCTATATGGAACCTATACATACAGCCAAGAGTGGGAGCTGACTTTCTGTTGCTCAGCATACCTCAGTTTTCCCATTTGTTTCCCAGGTGAGTGGTGCTGTGGTCACACATTTGAAACAGAACTTCTTCAGAGAGGCTGTGAAAACAACCACATCGCTCTTCTCATGTGAAACTAACCTCTGATGAAGCCCCCAAGCTCAGGAAGCCCTAA
This sequence comes from Agelaius tricolor, assembly GCF_023055355.1. NCBI lineage: Eukaryota > Metazoa > Chordata > Aves > Passeriformes > Icteridae > Agelaius > Agelaius tricolor. Next base: position 27,943,128 of record NW_027269269.1, read on the forward strand.
CCAGTCAGTACTAGTCACCAGGAAGTAAAGCCTTTTTCTAGATCTGATTAGCAAGCTATTTTTGTTACAGTCCTATCGTCATGTAGGATACGGCAGCTTCATTTTGGCACTGCCCCTTATATCATCCAAGATCTGTTGTTTTCCTGCGTTGAAGGATGCCTTGTTCTTTCTTCAGCTCATCCATTTATCATGACAAAGAATCAAGAAAGAGCTTAAGCAAGAGCTCCAGAGTTCTATAGAGTTGTTTTCCTGAACAAATAGAATCAAGCCATAGATTGGTGGTTCTTGCGGCTTACCCCCAAGGATAACCAAGACTACCCCACCTTACATCACCCCATGATATTTAATACTAATTCCAGAAGTCCACCCACAGAGAAAAGCTGTTTAGCACTGTGGTCCTACTACATCATGCTTGCCAGAGATGTCAATCTCTCAGCATTGGGGTGCCAGCTGGCACTCATCTCACCCAATGCCCAAAGCCATAAAGAAGCTTTTCAAAATATGCACAGAGCCTTCAGTTATCCTGTCAGACAGGTTAAGGCCCAGCACAAAACTGAGGGCAGACTTATCCTGACCACCAACCATAGTCAACTGCCCCTTTTTTCACCTTACACTCAAAGAAGAGTTCCACTCCATTATTCTGCCAGAAATTATCATCCCTACCCTCATATCAGCTATTTTTTTCCACTCCATTTTAAATAAACAGAGATAATCAGTAGGGATAGTACTTGCTTTGGTGATATTCAAAATCAATCCATTGCTATCTCTCAAGTCTTTTGCTCTCCAAAATCATTGAAAATAATGTAGGGATTGCTGTTATAGACAGCAAGAATCAAAAGCATGACAAATTTAACAGATACCTGTTACTGTGCTTGAGGTTGCCTGTTAAGCAGCACAGACGCAGTAACTCAGGTTGCTCCCACACCATTTGCTTTCATAGAACACTCTACAGACATCAAGTCTCTGTGAGAATAACAGGTACAAAGCACAGAATGAGCCCAGAAAGGCAAGACTGGATGGCCAGCATTAAAGAGGGGAGGTGGCAGAGATGTTTTCTTTTGTTCTAAGTAGGAAGGGATAGGAGACAGATATCATGATGCCTTTCATCGCAAAGGACGAGGCACTGCCTGGGCAGTGGGAGACAGATAAAGTCAAGAGCAGTGGAAACCACAAGTGTGATGCAACCACGGGAGCAGATGTCAAGAAAGGGACAATCCAGTCCTGTGGCTGTGCGTTTTTATTGGCATAAGGCAAAGGCAAAAGCTATTGCTCGGGGGTTTTCTAACTATTCCATACTCCTGACACTGAGGCTGGCAGCCCTGCTGCTGGGTTACACCTGATTTCAGCTTGGTGTGTTCCATGGACGGACACCCCGGCACAGGGCACAGCCCCAGCCCAGCGGGGGAGAGAGAGTTCCCACTCAGTGAGCATGCTAAACCCTCCTCAAAAATACATTTCCCCAGGTTTCCAAGGGGGAAATCACTCAGCGAGGAAGGGTATTATTCCTGCACAAGGTACTTTCTTTGAGTGGGGAGGAGTCTGAATGCCTCTGAAAAGAGACAGGTCTTCAGGGGCCAAAATCAGCTCCTCAGTGCTGCCCCATCAAATGGCAGCCAAGGAAGCAGCTCTTTGCTGAACACATCTGTGCCACTGCTGGGGCCTGGAACATACTTTGGATGCCCTGCACCACACTCCTGAGCATTTTTAATGTGGAAAAGGCTGGAAATATCAGCACAGGTAGGGAAAAAAAAAAAAAAAAGCACAGGAAAAAAAATTTTAAGAATCACTCTGTAGTCACTGGAAAGTTGATATGGGAGCAAAGCTCTGCTTTTCCTCTGTGATATCCTCTAATTAACCAAAAGGTGACACAGAACAACAAAGAGAAAGAAATTCCTTCCATTCTGCTTTGGTCATCAGTTGAATTAAAAAGCAACTACATTCCTTCCAGCAGCCAAATCTTTCTTATACGCTGTGACATAAGAAGGGGGAAAAAATGCACATAGAACAAATTAAGTGTGTAGTACAACAATTCAGAAAAAATGCCAGCTATTCTTGACTTCTGAACCTTTGATCAGATTTTAAATTTGCTTTGACTTTTATTTTTTACCAGTTGCTAAAGAGACTGTAAAGAAATACAGAGACATGTAAAGCTAGAAGCTATGAGGTCAGCTTTAAGGGTCTGGAAAAGCAGCCAGACTTGAATGCTGTCTTTGACATCCCATGACAAATATCTGTCTCAATGGGCTGCCAGAAAATTCTATCAGCAGTGCTCAAAATATTCCAGTAAATATTTAGCTGTTATTTTGCTTTGCCTTGGGACTGAGACGGAACAGAATTTCTTGGATACAAACAGGAGATGAAACAAAACAAAAACAAACAAACCCCACATCATTGTGTCTGCAACTGCATACAGGACTCCAGGCATCAGATGCATGCATGGGAACAGCACAGAAAAAGCTTATTCATAATTTAATTTATGGCTAAACCACACATGCTACTGCTGGACTTGACTGTGGCAAGTCAATAACCAACAGTAATCACGCTCTAAACAAGTGTGATGACCTTGCAATCCATGTTTGAAGGCATGCAGCACACAGAGTACTGCCTTGTATCTCCACTGGAGAATAACCATTCTCCAACAACCCTACTTTTTTCATTTAGTACCAACCTACCAAGTTTATAAAGACTCAACAAGTTTATAAAGACTCAAGTTTATAAAGAATCAAAACCACACAGCTTCTCAAGCAAATGTACATCAAAAAATTGCAAAGAATATGTGATTTACATCTGAAACAAGGTCCCTAAAATTTGTACTTCCAGGAAATTTTTATGTCATGAATTTAATACTTCAGCACAAAAGATTCTGTCCTTGCAATCATTAGTTTATATTTCTGATTACAAATACTAATAAAGGTTCTATCATGTAGCTTAGGGATTAAAATGAGTGATTACTTTTCAAATGGGTGATAATCCTCCAAATGAGTGACAGATGAAATAAGTATCTGAAACAAAAGGATAGAGAGAAACCATTTTTTCTCTCCCTCCAATGCAAGATCAAGAGAGGGCTAAAAATAGACAACAGCAAAGCAGTAACATTGACCAAAATATTTAGAGCTTCTGTATAATTAATAATAACACTGAATGGAAACTCCATTATTAAACTTGAAAATAGGAAAGTGTCTGGAGAGGAATCCATTACTGGAGAGGTGCTTCAGGCAAGTGATAGAAAATTCCTCCAGAGTTTCCTTGCACTTTGAAAGAAAACAGAACAAGAAAGAGAAGCCACTGGGGAAGAAGCCTCATAGCAAAGCTGCCAAAGACAGGTGACATGCCCAAGTGTAGTATTGAGGGAAGGCACACAGTCCTCCATCATTAAAAAAAAAAAAAGGATCACCAAATCCAAAAGAAAGGCAAATTTCAGAACAGGAAGCTCAAGTGCCAAATCCACCAGTGTTTTCTGACTTCTAACAAAGTGTAAAGCAGCAGGCACCTCACAGGAAAAAATGCTAAGTTCCCACAAGATCTTTAGAAGTGTGTAACAAGAGAGAGATCTCAGAAGGACTACAGTGTATTATGAATTAGTAGCAAAAATAATCAAGCCCCACCAAAATGTACACTACCAAATGCATAGCTGGGGATGAGAGCAACATCAGCCAGTGGTCTTCAGTGACAGCTGGAGTTTAGCAAATTCACATAACTGTACTCTGTATGCACTGAGTCACAGTCCATAGAAGATAAGACTGTTACAGGCAAGTAAGAAATATAACAGATTATTCCAAAATCTATCTTAAGATTGCCAAGATCCATTCAATACATTGTTGAAAAGAAGGAATGATTCCTGCTAATAGCCTAATAAAAGAGCTCATATTATTAACAGTAGGACAAAATATATAGCTAGCATTGTCCCAAAGGAACCCATTAAACATAGGTAAAGATGTAGGTCATTTTACCTTTCAGGTAACAAGAGTGTCATGGTTTGACACTGGCACAATGCCAGTGCCCCCATGAAAATACATTCTCCCTGGTGTCTGCTGTGAGATGTGACTAAGAATAGAACAAAACAGGCTCCTACTTAGAAATAAAGAAGAGAAAACTTTATTAACGTACAACTATATGTAAAAAGAAACACACAGAAAGAATGAAAACCTTCTAAAAACATTTCTTCCTCCCCCCACCTAATTTCCAACACATCCATCCCTCAGATCACCAACTCTCAGTCCATCACCACCCTTTAGATAATCAATTCTTAGTTCCTCAAGGAGTGAGGAGTCCCTCTTGTACCACAGGCTTCCCCTGGAAACACAGTTGAGACCTCTTGTGCTTCCTGTCACACGTGGCACCGCCCAGAGATCATTGCCATCGTGACATCTTCGTTCCATGCCCAGTGCTCTCACCACTGTGCATGGACCAGAGCTGCTTCTAGGGTTTTCCTTTTAAGGGTGCTTTGTCCAGTTCCAAAAAAAGAGCACAGACTCTCACTCTCGGGACACCTGTCCCCCCCACATTTCACCCCCTGGGGCTGTGGGGTCTCAAGAACAGAGATCTTCTCCTCCACTTTAGATTGAGGGCACCAACCACCCTCCTCACCCGTTGTCTCTGTTCACGCACTCCTTCACATAACATCACTGCACTCTCTTGACTCCAAGCCATTGCCTCCCCCTAAATGCAGTCTCTGTGTCACAGGAAAAATGTTTCTGAATGTTTCTGTCCATGGCTACACAAGAAAAGTCCAGCCAAAGGCCACTCCATCACCTCCTCCCACCTAAGATTCTTCTCCACTTCTCTCGTGGCCCATTTCCTCTTATCTCATCTCTATCTCTCTTCTCATTCAGCTCCAGGAGGATCAGCATTTGTAAGGTTTCCATCATCCAAGAAAAGGGTTAAAAATCTGAGGCTCTGTCTGTCCAGAAGTGGCACAAGCACAGGTTCTCTCTCTCTGTCTCTCCTCGGGGGGGGGGGGGGTGGCCGCTGCCCGATGCCTCTCAGTGCTCCTCCACCCCTCCATCATGCAGGGGCCTTCACCTCCCTTCTGTCCAAGGTCCCGGCCTACCGGCCTACCTCATCCGGCCGCATGGCTGCCCCTGCCCCGCCCAGCATGCAGCCGGGCAGGGGAGCTCTGAAACTTTCACTGACTGGAACCAAAGAGAGCTTCCCCCTTCGAGTTCTCTGCTTTTAACCCCCTGTGTTCTCAGAGGTGTATCCATGTCCTCAGTGGCCACAGAAGGTGCCAATTTTCAAATCTGAGCACCTATTGGTTTGACCACAGCATCCCAAAAAAACCTCACTTCCTCTCAAACCACGACAAAGAGGAAAGACCACGTTAGGTGCTAAGTAGCAAGATAATTATAAAAACCACAAACAAACACTCTGGTCAGTGCTGGTACAAAAATAAGAACTTTCAATACTGTCATTGTGGATTAAGTCACAAAAATTTGCCACACTGATTGATAGAAAAATTAAATCATACTCAGAGACCACCAGAAAAGTTTTCAAAAGAATTCTAAACTGTTACACTGTTACAAAAATCCCCTTCCCTAACTATAATAACAAACAGTTGTATTACTATAACAGTTAATATTTATTAGTTTACATTATATACTGCAATGTAACAAAGTAGTGGAATTTTAATGTAGGCTTTGGTACTGCTCATGCTTATATAAAACAAGTGAAGTACAGCCTGGCCCTGGAAATAAAGGCTTTGATTCTCAGAAGCTTAGAGCTGTTCATGAAGGACAAGAGATACCTGTGGATAACTAAGATAACACCAGCCTCCTGGCCCCTCTAACATCTTTGAAACCCTCCCAGCATTGTCTGGCATCATGGATAAGTAATTGCAGCAAAACTGACTCCAGGGACATCTGGATAAACAGACAAACAGCAACAGAGCTGCAGAAATACAGCTGCTTTGTAGTTTGGCTATGATTAGTAATTGGCAATGTGAGAGACAGTGAATAGTCAAATTCTGTTGTACCTGAACACTTGAAGGATATAAGAACCCTGTGTAGAACCATGTTCCAGGGGCCTCACAGTTTGGCTAGGAAACCTCATGCACCCATATATTTACTTGCTTGCAATACTATACTTTGTACCCCATCCTCTCCCCTCAGTTGACAATGGTCAGCTGCAAAATTTTGTGGCATTATCAAGAGCAGAGGGGTACACAGTCCCAGGACCTGTTACCTGTACAATTTCCTTATTAAGTGCTAGCACCCTCTAGGAAAGAGAAAACAAGCAACCTGGAAAAACATTTTACAGAGCAATTGAAGAAAAAGCCCAATTCACCAATAGGACATTCAAAATCCTCCACAGGCTAAAACTATGGCATTTTGTCTGGCTCCAAGTCCAGATGAAATGGCAGAAAGTGGAGGAAGCCTTATGCATTAGAGATTCCAGGAAGACAAAAAGAGAAAAACAAAAATCTATTGGTATGCGATGTAACTGTGGTACACAATACAGTAACTTCATAAAAACCAACAAAAGTTAAATAAAATCACAAGAGATAAAATCCTAATTTGTTCTTGGTTCTCTTACTTCAGACAATAAAACTGCACAGATAGTATGGAAGAAATGTTATTCACTAATTCAACCTGAGCACTTAAATAGAGATGTGATTTAAGTGATTTTTATTCCTACTTCTACAGAAAATGCATTGGCCCCTGTAGGAGACAGCAGTTCCACTCCTCCCGATGGATTAGTGCAGCAGCCCCAGAACACACACAGGATGCATAGTCTGCTTCTCTACTTGCACAATCAGAACTCGGTAACACTCACTGGCTTTGCTTCCCCAGGAAAGTTTGTCCTAAATTGCACCTAACTGCAGATCTCTGCATGGAAGCTGAATGTGAATGGTGTACTTTCTTGGCAGTAATCAATAAGGGACCAAAACAATACATGGAAATATGTCTGGGTTTCTCTTCCTCTTTGTTTAATCAAAAGAAGCCAAACTATCAAGAAGGCAGAATTATGTAAACTAGGTGATGGGCTGCAGTAGGGGAATGGAAAATAAAAACCCCAAACACGAAAGAAGCATTTGAATAAGACTAAGATTGCCCTGTGTTGAGGAGAATTGCACATAATCCTCTGAAATTTCACCATGTTATCCTCTGGAACTTTGTTATTTTTTGATCCATCCTATATTGGTCTAAGATGCTTCTTAAGAAATATTTGAAAAATCACAGATATTGAATTGTTAAATGGTTGTGTTTCATTTAACTTTCCTACCACTTTCAAACTTCATAACCTTTTGACTTAACTGGTACTGCTGCTGATTTCCACCTGGGTGGTAAATTACCTGTTGCAAAGCCAATTTCACTCAGTGAATTGTTATGACTGCACTGATTAAAATATGAGAAGGAACAAGTTGATTCCAAAGAACCAATGGTTTGAGATATTTCCTAGCAGAGACTGAGCTAAAGGAGTATGATCTTTACCATCTCAGAGAAGCAGGCATGGGGTAACCTGACTCTAGATCCCTAGAATTTGTTCCCAAAGTTGCTGTCATATGCGTTCCCTTGCAAAACTCCAAGCAGATCTGTCATGTGAAGGAAGTCTGAGCAGCTGGTTCCAGATCACATTAATCCCCTCAGAAGTTTCCAGCAATGAGGAAGAGCCTGCAGGCTATACAAGCCAGAACTGGCTCAGGCTATAAGGAAAGAAAAAAGAGATTCACAAAAGAGCCAAAGGAGCCCAATTTCATAAAAATAAACAAAGAGAGGGAGAAGCTTTAGGACAAAATAATTTCAGTGTCTACCTGCTGCTCTTCACACACCTGCTCCAAAGCAGAGAAGCAAAAACTTGCCTTTGCACAGCCAGTTCTGAGTTGTGAACAGTCCACATTTCCTCCCTTCTACATCTCTCTACAGTTATCAAGTTCTAACACAGCATAGTCCTGTTTTATTCACCACAAAACCAATTCATCCAGAGTGCTGGGGCTCTCTCCCACTCTCCTTAGGAAGCAGAAGAAAGGTCTCACTGCCCAGAACATTGCTGCAATGTTCAGCCAGCATTTTGTATGTACACTCATTTCTTTTCCCTTGAATTTGTCTGCGTCCTTTTGCTCCACTTTATATAGCAGCTTGCCTTCATCATGACCTGAGAGTTGTCATCACTTAACTGAGTTCAGCAGAATTGCTCCTGTTATTGTTCTTCACAAATCAGCCTTCATAGTTTAGCCGTTAATAGTTCCACACTGGAAACCACAGTTCCTTCTGCAGTGTAGCAATTTTTTCTTCACTTTTCCTCTCAACATTAATCTTTCCTACAGGAAGAACACCACAAATATTTGAGTGACTGTCTGCTGCTTCCACCAAGCATACACATGTTCTTTGCAGCTCCTAACACTGGAGCGCCAAGCCCGCTCCATCTGTTGAGATCATAGGAAAGGGTGAAACAACAGACACATCTCTGCTAATCAGAGTCCTGCACAAGGTCAGTCCCACCTGGGAAGGAAGGAAATAGCAGGCAGGCATAAGAGGATAATACACTTTACCCCTGCTACTCTGGACAGAGACCAAGTTGGATAACAATGTTCTGCCAGCATAAAGTCAGCCTGAAGTTTAATTTACCTAACAATCTAGACACAAACTCCACTGAAGGAAAGGATCCAGCTGTGTGTGAATTCTGGCTCCAATTCTGAACACTGAACAACTTTATGTAAGTAACCTAGAAAACCCAATTTGAAAAGAAAACTCTGTACTTAGCAGGACAGCAGTAATGAATCATTAGTACCAGCGACAAGCCCTGCACCAGCAGAGCTTTGAGCTGGTGCCAAAGACAAACTTAATGTCACGTAAGACATTAAAGTTTGCTTTGCTCACTCTTATACAACAACCAACATAACAGCACATCAGCCCTTCACTGCCGTTTTTAGACACTACTAGAAGTCAGATAATTCACTAAACTGTAAGCATCCCTCCTTCGATTAAAACAGACAAGTCATGCCTCCTGCTTCTGGAGGCAACAGCACACAAGAGTGCACTGTATCCTGTCATGGCATCCCATCTGCTCTGATCTTCCTATTCAGAAAGGCTGACTTTATAAGTGGCTGTGATACAAGATCAGCCTGATCCTGCAACTCTGCTCTGGGTCTGCAGCAGGAGATTAAGCTCTCCATGACTGTATGTGAATTTTTGATGGGCAGAGAAGAATATGTTGTATGGGATTGCTGACCTGCTGGGTAGAGGAGGTGTCTCAGATGGATTTCCAAGTATTACTCCAAACCAAACAGCAAAATGGTCACACAACAACAGTTGACATAATCATGGAGAAGCAGAATTCGGAAATAACAATGTGCAACACAGGCCTGACCATGACTCAACTTGGTTTGTCATGACATAGGTACAGGATCCACAGGAAGCCCCACCTCCACTATCAGGAAGATGCAGGTGAGTTTCCTGAGAAAGCTGAGGTTTTGACATATCCAATCTTCCATTCAGCTCATGAAGGCAGCAGGATTCAGCAGCAGCTGCAGTGAAGCCAAAGGGACTGACTCAATGACTATACCAGTAGAGATTAGCAACTATAACAGAACAAGCAGAGGCAGATTGGCAGCATCAGATTGACAACCCCAGGGTGTTGTGGACAATATGAGTTCATGTGGGCTTGAGGTGAAATTAGACAAATTCAAAGAAATGAGGATTACTAGGATACATATAATCCATTGGCAGGTCTGAGAGGGTACCCTGGGGAAAGTTCCACCCATGATAGAGCTGTGGTCCTGTACTTCCCTTTCAGTTCTGTTGTACCTGTTCCTGACAATAAGTAAAGTTAGGTGGGCATTTGACTTTGTGCAAATATACCTATATTCTGTCAGATTTGGTCTAAAGATATTCAGTATATCCTCAGCTGTTATGTAGAAGGCCAGCCTGTACACTAGAGACAGAAAAGCTCCAAAGCTTCATGCCCCACTTAGCAGTGCGAACTCACAGTACCATCCATTCTGCATTACCACTACAGCACACAGGAGAGGAATCAGACCCCTCTGTACACAGCATGGTGGAATTTTTTAGCCACCCCATTTTCCCACCATCAGCCTTAACACTGCATGGTTCAGGCCCTGCCTTCTGTTGCTCTAGACAGTCTTTCAGAATAACTCCCTTGTCTCACCTGTAATAAGGTCAGGACTTAAACATTTGCTTTTCTTTTTTTTGTGCATGTGTTTGTTTTGTAACTTTATATTAAATGAGCTCTACAGCTTTTTCTGGCATTCAAAAGACTTCCACATCCATAATAAAACAGCCAGTATCTGATGTAAATTCTGAACTTGGCTGGTTCAATATAACTGAGCAATCATTCAGATTTCAGACTCATTCTTTTAGCATAATTCTGCACCATTCCACAGCTTATTACATGAGAGTTTTTCCAAAATGGCCTCTGCATTCAGTAATTTCCACTAAGAATAGCAACTGCCTCATGGCACTGAGACAAATTAAAGAGTTTGGATATGGTCATTTCATTGCCTTGTGAATAAGACCTAAAACTTCTCCTTAAGCTGATCCTGCATCCAAGGCCTGCAATTCTGCTGCCTGGACAGTCTGTTTTACTGCATATAATATATATAACAAAGCTGAAACAAAGAGCCTCTGAAAAAGAACTGTGGTTTTACACTTGGTTTCCAAAGTCACAGAGCCAAATAGACCACACTCTAAAAAAACTCCAAAAACAAAACACAAAAACAAACCAAAACTAAAAGCCAACTCACTAAAACATTCACCTACAGTGCAGATAGCAAAATGACCAGAGAGACATTAGCTGTATAATTGCTATTATGGGTACTTTCCAGGTAAGACATTATTAATTATGAAAGTGGAAGAAGAGGAAAAAGAGTTCTCTTTACCATGACTTGACTTAATTCAACAGTCCAGGTGCTACAAAATTAAAAATGGATAAAATGAGCAGTCACTACCTCAGATACATCTAGAGTTAGTCGTTAGAACTGGCACAACAGCACCCCGAAGCTCACTTCCCCATCATGACTTTACAAAGTAGGGTACAAGACAAGCACATCCACTGTTTTGTTCAGGAAGGAAAGGTACTCAGTTAAATGAATCAATGGATCTTGCAGAATACAGAAAATTCCTAAATTGCAGGGGGTTTTATGCAATCCGTGTGCTGTAAGTTTAGGCAGCGCTGGATAACAGGAGAGCAGGGAAGTCCATCTAGCTGCTTCAGCAAGACCTGCTAAGCATCTCTTTGCAGTTTTGATGCCATAACTCTAAAAGCAAATCCCAACTAGAGCAAGTTCACAGTGGTTGTGCAAACTCACCACACTTGGATGCATCTGCAGGGGACCCCTTCAAGTTTATAAAATTTATCTGCATTTTCATCAGTAACGCTATTTGTAAAGTACCATCCTTCAGGGCTTATTCATCCCCCAGACCCATTTATAACAAGACCTTCTGCTACAAATGTATGCTGGATTTTTCATATCACATTTACCAATTAATCCTTTCCTTTGGGCCTCTGAAGGTAAACACTAAGATAAGAAGGAAATAAAAATAGACTTTATGTGTAAAACAATAGATCTTGAAACACTTCAAAAACATTTATACATCTTATACAGCCTCCAACCATAAGATCAGGTACAAGTTAGAAAGCATTTCCCACTGGGAAGTCAGAGGAAACCAAAACAGAGAGAAGCCAAGCCCGAGATAAGACAGAGCCCCGCTTTCTGTGTGACACATTAGGCTGCAAGTGCCCAAGCTGCAAGCAGAGGTGCAAATGGGCTGCTGTCTGCCACAGCACAGCCTTTACCCAAGGCACATGGAAGCTGCAGGAAGGTAACAGAAGCAGGAATAAATGCCTGCAGTAAGCCCCTGCAGCTGTGCCTTCAGTGTGCAGGCTCCTCACATATGCCATTAGTCCTTCTACATCATAAGCAGAAGGGCCATAGCAAAATTCAAATAGGAATAAAGGGTTTGCAAGCAAGGTACAAAACCCAGTTAGACAATTGTCCCCAGTCAGTTAGAAATAGGGAAGTACAGGCATTTCCAGCATCACTAACTCCATTGTTCCTTCAGGTTAATAACACCAGTGGAGAATGAAGTCTTCTCTGCCTGACACAAATGAGCCCTTTTGAGATTGTTACAACTTGAGTTTGGGTCAATGTGGAACTGCATCAGCAAAATGACAGCTCGGTAGCTGCTTCCTGTCCTGCTCCCACGCACACAGCTTGAAAGCAGAGTCCAGATCAATTTAATCTTCATCAAAGCCTATCTGAACAAGCTGCCATATAATATTAATCTAATGCAGAGCCTAGTCTGTGACAGTGTTTGCAGGGGTCTTAGGATGAGGGAAGAGATGAGAATCTGAATCCAAGTTTCAGAAGGCTTGATTTATTAATTTATCATATATATTATATTAAAACTATACTAAAAGAATAGAAGAAAGGATTTCATCAGAAGGCTAGCTAAGAGTAGAAAAGGAATGGAATCATAACAAAAGCTTGTGTCTCGAACAGAGAATCCGAGCCAGCTGACTGTGACTGGCCATTAATTAGAAACAACCACAAGAGACCAATCACAGATCCACCTGTTGCATTCCACAGCAGCAGATAATCATTGTTTACATTTTGTTCCTGAGGCCTCTCAGCTTCTCAGGAGAAAAATCCTAAGGAAAGGATTTTTCATAAAATGTGTCTGTGATGCAGGTCCTCCTCAGCATATGTGAGGCTGCAGTAGTTCCTTGGGTCTGGACAAAATCAGTCTCAAGCACTACTCAAAGTTAAAGAGATTTTATTTTATTATTATACAGCCATGCTTGGAAGACACAAAGGTAGCTTCCAGAGTCCTAATCATCATTAGCATCAGAAGCATTTAATCTGTTAAAGGACTGACTTACTGGGGACTAGAGCACCCTCACAAAGAGCAGTGCAACCTGTGTACTCACAAAATATTTGTTATAGCACCCATAGCTAATGCTATACATCAACTGTAGTGGTGAAAGCTCCTTGCCTTTTAGGGAAAAAAAAAAAAAAAAAAAAAAAAGAAAAGAGAGACAGAACTAGAAGGAGAAGGGAAAACGCTCTCCTGTGGCTATACAGGACAAGAAGTGATGGTGTCCCCAAATGAGCATCCTTGCCAGGCATACCTCCAGTGCAGCAGGTCACTTCTCCCCATCCTTTTCCCACAGGAAAAGATCAGAGCACATGCTGAGCAGGGCCAGGTGCCATGTGCCAGTGCTGTGCACACAGCATTGCGTGCCCTCAGATAAAAGCAAGAGCTGCAGCCCAGCAGATAATGCTCAGAGTGATTGTCTCTTCAGGCTGTGAGTGCAAGGCCATGAGAATAACACAAACAACAAGGGAAAGGAAATAAAGCCCCAGAGGCTCTGCAAAAGCAGAGTCATGGCAGCCTGAAGGTCAGGGCATGGAGTTGCCTGTGCAAGGCAACTTATGAAGCCACTAAGAGAAAGCCATGAGCAATAGAAGGGGCTGAGGCATCTAAAACACCGTGCAACAACTGTGCTGAACAATCAGCTGTAAAACAAGAAGCAATACTACCATCTAGCTTGGATCACAACCTGGGACATGAGCAGGGCTGTTGGGCAAATACTTGTTAAATACAACCTTCAGTGTACTCAGTGGAGGAGGAGATGTATTTACAGCAACTACTGCTACTTCTACCTTGATATCTTATCCTCTGTCTTCACCAAGATCCCAGCTAATACTTCACTGCATTTCCAGACGACACTGTTGCCCATTGTCAGCCATAAAATTATCACCAAAATAAGCCAAGGAAGTGATGATACAGTTTTAACTGGAAAACTGTCAGGTAATTCACCTCTCTGCTGTAACCATGCAATCGTTTTGTCAGAGGGAACCCCCACACATACATCCTCAACTATGTGCTGAGGTATGAGGAAAGGTATGAGATGTATGACCCTGTTGTCAGCATCCTGTGGGCTTGCTAGTGCTCAGGAGGCTCCTCATTGGAGCTTTCCTGGGACTCCGCATCAGCAGCTGCACTGCTACAATAACTGTATGGTGTAACAGGGTCCAGCAGACCCTGGGCTGATCTGTTTAGAAGAGGCAGAGCTGCACTGTCTGCAGCACAGCTCTGTGCTCCTGGCTCCTTTTAGTGAGAGCATGCCTCACTGAAGGGTGTGCATTTTCCTCAGAAAACTGGCACTGTGTCAAGTAGTGGGCAGAATGGGCTGGCCACCACAGAAACACCATTGAAACTGTTTTCTTAACACTTCCTTTCCCTTCTGCACTTAGCAAACCACCTGGGTTGGAAAATGAAAATGCAGGAAGACAAACAGGCAGAAAATTCAGCTCTGTATTCCCTCATAATCAGGTTTAATTCACAAACTTCTTGCATGACCTTTGAAAGCCTGCTCCTGGGAGATTTTTCTGCAATGCATTCAGATACCTAAAATTACAGAAAGGTTTTCAGCAGTATTTCCACAAGATCAAGGAGTTCAATTATTTTAATGCAGAATAGTATGTGAAGAACAGAACAAAACACACATGCAAAACCATAAGCAACCTCTCTGAATTCCTTGGAAATGTGACAGTATGTGCTTCAGGTTCCCATCCATAAAATAAGGGAAACAGCACATACACAGAGCTGTCATGAGTGTAAATGAAATGTACTGTTATGCTACCCAGGGTGCCTTGCAGCAACTTGAATAGATACCTTCCCTCCTCTCTCTCACCAGCCTCGAGGGCAGGCAGGAATGGGATTTCAGTACAGTGCTTGAATTCCCTAGAGAGCCTAATTACTTATTTGAACTAAGCACGAGAATTACCCAGCTCATTCAATGTACATCCCAGTTAAAGACATGACCAACATAGCAAAAGGAAACAAAAGAAGTTGCTGTAGCCTGCAAAAGAACAGTGTTCCCTCATTCAGCATTCCCTGGAAAAATAAAATAATACAGCACTCTAATATTCTTTGATCAGCTTTTCTCCCACAAAGCAGGGTCTAATGAAGTCCATATTTATATGCAAAGATTACCTTCAGTTAAGAAAGGCAAAAGCATGTACTAACTGCCAGTCAGAAAGATGAAGGCTCCCATTGCTTTCACAAACCTCTCAAAACAAAACAAAACAAAAAAAAATAGAAATAGAACAACAAACATAATTCAGAAACTGCTGACCAGAGGGGACCATCAGGCTAGCATATTCTGTAGCATCATAAAACACTTGTACAGAAACAAGCTTGTTAGACTGAGAAGTACTTTAATATCTATGATCTTTCTTTTACATGTTGTAAATTTCTTGATGTTTGGGGAAAGTGAGTACATACAAGTCCGTGTGACTTTCCAGGAAGAGATCCAAGCATGATGCTTCTCAGAAACAGATTTGTTTCCCTGTACAAAGAGTACAAGAAGCTCCATTCATGTTTTGTGCCCACTTCAGACTAGGTAGCAATACCACAAGAACTCCTAGCAAGCTTGCAATGGCTCTAAAACCTGCCCACTGCTGAGACTGAGCATTCAGGGGACACTGAGCAGGAATCCCACCCAAGCAACGGTGCCAGCCCACAGAGAGGAAACTAAAAGCAAATAAGCCAGATTTCAAGCAGCAGATTGCCAGGTCAACAATCCCTGTGACAGAGCCCTCACTGCCACAGGGGGATGGAGCTATTCCTCATGTCAAAGCAGTACTACTAACTATTCACTCTAATTAAGCTTACAAATGCCCGCTCAAAGGCTGGATGAAAAATTCCCCTTGAGACCATTCTGGTGGGCTTTCAACAACCTATCTGCTCCATATGAAAACACACCTTAGTAAGTAAGACATCACTCCTCAGAACCATTTTTCTAGGTGTGACAAACTTCATCAAGGCAGGAAATTAGATCCATTAAGATATGCATGCCAGCAGTATTTTCATTGTCTAATGCAATTAGAGGGCTGTGTAACATCCAGCTCCTGCTGCCCACAGAAAAGCAAGGCTATCCCTTTCAGGAGATCAGATAAGCCAAAATATCAAGGGACACTTGCCATTTCAAGCCCAATCCTTCTGCAAGGCCTTGCTATCTCACCCCCTAGGCACACCCATTAGTTCATTACAGCAGCTGAAGGAGCAAACAAAGAAGGCATTTGATCTTGACAGCAGCATTTGATCTTGACAGCAGCTCCAAAGATTACACTCTCATTCTTCCTTCACAGCTCCCCATCAGGAAAGACAAACCTTTCCCTTGCTCCATGCTCTGCATCCAGACTTCTGCTGGTGTCTGAACCCAAGGAATGTCATTGTTCATACACACACACAGAGCCATCCCATTGTGCTTACTGTTCTTCAAACATAAGAAACCATGCTTTACAGCTACAAAGCTTCCAGTGTTGTAGTTACCTGGAAAACCTAATCTCTGGGTGAACATAGATAATTTGAAAGGTCAGGAATACTCATAGTCCAGCATTGTCTCTCCAGAGATGCAAATGGCAAGGTACAGATATGCTGAAGGAGCACTGCATTCTCTTCTCCTACTTCTATGAAGAAAGAACCTATGGCCATGCAAGTAGCAAAGTTCATACTGATTTGCATAGGGACCAGCTTGGAAATTGTTTTATTGCAGATACATTTGGGCTCTGACCTATTGAGAGCAAACAAGGATCTGCAACACAGCTCCAGCGTCAGCTGGTGAAAGAGAATAAGCTGTAGTGGAGAAGACCTGTTGCCAGTTGAGAGCTGTTCCTGGGTCACCCCACAAACTCCCCTTCTCCCAGCCCCAGGCTGCTCTCAGCCTGTCCTTCCTTGGTGCCAAGCAAGCAGCAGTGCCAGCAGGAACATCGGCTACTAGCCTGGAGATTGCCTGCATGAGGAAATCAACCTGGCCAGGAAATACTTGCATGCTGGAGTATGAAGAGTGAAGAGAGACTATCATGGAGAATTCAGACCATCATCACCTATTTAAAAATGAACCTCACTCAGCTGCTTCTTCACAAACAAGATATCTGGACTTCACAACCCATCACAAAGAACAGTGAGCAAGGAAACAGAGAATTAAAATCTACAAATGAGTGACACCCCTCTGCTCAGCCTCTCAACCCAACCACAGTGACTTACCAGCCCCCTATATTCTTCTATCCAGTTCACTCACTTCTAAAATAACACTATTTTTACTCAGAAAATATATTGTCAAGTACTAAACCACTTAAAGTCCTTATGCCTGCCAGATTTTCTAGAAAGATCTCTACTATAGTGCAAGAGACAAACTGTATCTCTCAGACCAACTCTAATACTTCCCAACAAACACTTGTGATAAGATTTAAGCGCACACACTAATATTAAAAGAGAGCTTCTCTAACTTCTTAAACAAGTACTGGAAATTTTGTTTCCCAGGGAAGAAAATGAAGGACTCTACACTAGAAAGTAAAAAAACAAATTACATTGAAGGATGACGGAGAAAGAAATTACAAATAAAGTCAGAGAACCATGGCTGTCTCATTTTCAAAACACGAGGATCCATTTCCCCGTCATGACCAGTCTGTAAACAGCTATTACCTCTAGAAAATGGGTTTCACTTGGTACATGAAGGATTTATAGTTTAATGTGATTACTTACATGAGCACATTAGGGCTTCACTAGCCAAATGATGGGACACAACTGTTCTTTTTCTTGAAAAATTTATAGAACTCAAAAGAAGCTGACTGCTTCTGTTTCCTGATGGTGGTTCTTCAAATGTAAGTGAAGGTTTTGGCACCTTTGATCTGGGTATGGGGACAGGCAGGGGAAAAGTTATTTTAAGACACCTATCCCATCTTCTCAGCAGAGCACTGACATTTACATCACCAGATTCATTGAGAATTTACAATACAGGGCCACAAAGACTTAATTTCTTTGCACTTTTTATTTCAGACACAGGTATCTTCCTGCAGTAACAACCATATTTGTTTCTCTGCCTCAATTTACTTTTCTACCCCACTTGCACAGCCACACTGCTGATCCCATCTGTATTTATGCCTGCAGCAATACTATTTGTGGCTTGATCTCACCAAGCACAGTGTTGCCCAGTTTTACCACCAGAAGATCAAGAATTTACGAAATCACACTTCTACAGCAGTGCAACATCACAAATACAAATACTGAAGTGCTGTAAACACAAGGGAAAAGTTGAAAAGCAAAATAGACAATTTGGTGTTAGAAAGGATACAGCTATAGCAACACATTTGGATGATCTTACACCCATTCATTGGGAGTAGAGAAGAAAGCCCAGCCTGACATCATCCTCTTAGCATTCTGGAATAGGAACAGGTTTCCAAAGGGAAGACCAGCAGCATACAACCTGCTCGCAGTGTCGTCTCCTCTTCATTTCATTCCTCAGAGAGGACCCAGAATCTGTCTACTCTGCATACAGACCCAAAGCACAATATATCCCAAAGGCAGGAGGCAAGTTTTCAGAATCCCAGTTTTGTGGGGTTGAGGTTTTCACAGTGAGCATAAGATAGGGATAAGAACTCAAACATGGAAATGATACTTATGTTCAATGATTAATGTTGAAACTGTGAAGTGTCAGAGCTTCATTATAAAGACCAATGTAAAAGAAAGAACAAAATATTACCCCAAAAAAAACCCGTTTGCTATTTCTTCTCCCTCAAAATGTTACATGAAAATGTAGTTGGTTTGACTGTCCTGAGTTTGTTTTCTGTTCCTATTCACCACACAGAGGAAACTCAGCTCTGAAGAAGCACACACAGATCTACTCCACATCATTAGATCTGTTTATCGTGTCCCAGTCTTGATTTCTTTGACTACACATCCCTCTGAGATCAAAGCTCTGTTCCATTATTTCTCTGATAACAAAGCTGATTTAAAAGATTCCTGCTTGTCCCTGCTCTTTCTCATTATTCTCTTCTCTCTATTTCCCATCTCTACCTCAGAGATGTCGTAGATCTCAACTGTGCCAGACTCAAATTTGATGACTATTTAAAGTGAGGGGGAAGCTGAACCTCAGGACTTTAAGTTTTTAATATGGCACCAGCACTAGAAGAAGTATACATG
This sequence comes from Agelaius tricolor, assembly GCF_023055355.1. Classification (NCBI taxonomy): domain Eukaryota; kingdom Metazoa; phylum Chordata; class Aves; order Passeriformes; family Icteridae; genus Agelaius; species Agelaius tricolor. The sequence continues at coordinate 27,962,075 of NW_027269269.1, forward strand.
GAATTATATTCTTAGCAAACATCTTTTGAGAGGAAGGGCTTTGCAAACCCACAGCAGACCAGTTTTTGGCGCAGTTGCTCAGCTGCAGTTTGAAGCAGTACAGAACATGTGATGCTGTCAAACAGCTTTATTCTTTTATCCCAGCTACCAAAGAAGAGATGAAATGACATGGCATAAAATCTATGAGATAAAACTGCCCCTTTGACATTTTCCAAACAAACTTTTACTGGCAGAGTTTGTACTAGTTCAGCCTTTTTTTTGTGTGTGGACAGTCTTGTACCTTTCTATCATGGGGCTCATCATCACACAGAGCCAGAGCCTGAGTTTGCAGAGGAAGTAATACAAGTAAAAAACTCCCTGGTTTCTACTCACAGAATGAGCATACTTGGTACAGGAGCATCAGTTTACTACAGGTTTGTTTTTTTTAAGTAGAAAGATTTCATTTTAAAGGCATCTCTATCAAACATAACGTGTTCTGGGAAGCTTTTTACACTGAAGGGGTTGGTAGTTTCTATCCCAGGTACCAAGAGAAGATTCATTCCCTGTGTCTTCCACAGTTTCTGAACTCTCCTACAAGGTCACAGAGGGAAAAAGATAACACCCAATTACCCAATAACAGTGGCAGTAACACATGTCTTCTACAGCCAAAAACTCCCTGACAGCTATCATGTCCCAGGAGCCATTCCATTATTTCAGATAGTTACTTGGGAGTTGGAGGCCAGATGGCAGTAGCAGGATAATAGCTGGCAAACTTATATATGTCTTCACTTCTTCCAAGGTACAGAAAGATAGTTTCCAAAAATACTCAGTTAAAAATGGCTCTTCCTAGTCATTCCTGCTATTTTCTAATGGCTGCCTGCCTCTGCTATATTTGCATCACAAAATCAACACACGATCTTTGTTAAAAGAGCATTATCAGAGTGGTACCGGCCAGCTTGGGTATTAGAATCATGCTGAGCACTGCATTTATTTTTAAGCCTATCTTTTTAATGAACAACCTGAAATAACTTTGGTCTTTCTTACTGTAGATTTTTCTTCTACAGACATCATCTTGTGGTGTGCCTCATACCTGATGATTTATTAATTACCATCCTTGCTACTACTAAGAACAGAAATGTTATCAGTAGGGTACTGTTGCTTACTGATAGAATAAGGGATATCATCAATTACATATAATAAAGATCTGTCAAATTGCACAGGTCTACTGGCATTTGTGGATGAGGTTTATATGTGCTTCCTTGACTTTAAAAGGAACATTCTTGTCCCATCCCCCTTTCCTGTCATGTTCTGACATCCCAATATAGCTACACCATTATTAAGAAGCTACAGTTAAAAGTCGTCTTGCAAGAAAATGCAAGATTAAACTAAACCACAACCATCTACATTCAATATTTACATCATCCAAGCCAGGTGGGGGGCATATAATTATTCCAAGAGATTTAAGTAACCTTCAAAAAAGAATCATTCATGGATCTCTGAATACTTCACTGATGTGCCTCAGTTCTCAGAGACTCTATACACAATGTGTTTTAGAAGAAAATATTCTCTAAAAAGGAATTGCTACATTAATAGTAAGAATAAAGATCTCATTTAACTTCAGAGCAAATAAAAGCCAGTCCAGAAGATTCCAGTCCAGAAATTTACCCCCTTTTTATAGCAGTATTGAGTAAAAATATGTTCATATAAGCTTGAATTTATTTATCTATGCTCATTTAGGATGTTTGGCTTTATACACAAATAGATATAAATAAAAAGACAGGAAGAAGTTTCTAAGCAGAGCAAAAAACCAGTATCTCCTCCTTCCCCTGGGAAAGAGCATTCTCCCAGCTGCTGGTATCTCAACAGGACTGGAAGCAGAGAGCTGGGAGGCAAAGCCATACCAAACGCCTACAGGGAGTACAGGCAAGCACCTCAGCATTTTGAATTCCTTCACAGCCAAGCCTCTGGCTTGCACCCTGCTGCCAGAAACAAAGCTTCCCACTTCTGGGCTGTATTCAGCCACCCTGTGCTATTTTCTTGGGAACCAGTGCTAATTAATCACCGTTTTTCCCCTGTAGAGATATTTTGCTCCAGCCTCTGCAGTGGCAGGCAGAACCAAGGAAACCTTTTTGATTCTACCACCTCCTTTGTACAGCACTTGTGTTTCAGGACTGAAGCAAGGTACGGACTTTGTCACTCCAGCCGGACACATGTAAGGAATAGAAAGAAAACTAACAAGGGTTGAATGTCAGGCATTACAGTGACAAAAATCAAAACAATCATTGAACGGCTTCCTGCTGGTGTGCATTTTAAAGTAGAAACTGCTGTAAGAAACCCAAACTACTTAAATGCTAATTTCGTGATATGACTGTACACCATGTTCATAGCACCTGGAAAACCCTTCACACATGTGCACTCAGTGGAGCAAAGACACAAAGAATATGAACAGTGGAACTGTTTTAAGGAAAAGTGTTGCTCTGTTCCCATCTCTCTTCCCACTACCCAACTGGCTCATGATGAGGGCAAAATGTAGAGCACCTGGCAAAAGTATAGGGAGGGTAGAAAGCTCTACACAATTACTTTCCTCACTAAACAATTGTCAGAAGCAAAGTTCAAAGTGACTATTTCTCCTCTTAACCAAAACAAAAATTCCACATCTAGTTAGTAGACCAGAGGAAAGGCACAAAGCACAAATCCAGAATAACTCAGTACTCAAACCTGCAGGCTGAGTTCATCCTAGTAACTCTAGATCTTGATTACTCAGTAACCATTTGCCAGCATTACAGCATCTCTTAGCCTGCACGTGAGATGAAACACAGCCAAATATATCCAGTTGTACTGGTTCTGAACAGGACAGGGTTGATTTTTCGTAGTAGCCAGAAGGGGGCATAGCTGGATCAAGGAGGTTTTTCTATACCACCTCACATCATGGCCAAGGGAAAGGGACTCTTCTGGGGACATAGGGATCCTTCCTGTAGAGAAAAGGTAGTGGAGGAAGACATCTACATTGTCTATTAGGTGTATTTCCTTGTGAATCATTCCTTTCCTTATACCTTTTGATATTAATATTGTTGCTGTTACTGTTTATGTTCTTCATTTCTGTTTACTGCAATGTTTTCTTATTTCAACCCGTAAACTTTGCCCTTTGTGCCTGTAATTGGAGGAGCAGAGGAGAAGAAGCAGAGCATGATTTTTTTCAGTGGGAGTACTAAATTGAGAATACCATTCCTAAACCAGGACACCACTTCACAAGGCCAGGATTTGCCCATCTTATTGGCTCTGCCTTTTGGTGTACAGCCTGCTCTCAGAAGCAGCTCTCAATGTTTTGAATCACACCCTGTTAGTAAAAATAGTGACCTAGCTTATTAAGACATTTCAAATGTTCCAAGTTCTGCCTTTTACACTTCCCTCACCTGTAAATGAAACTCAGAATTAACATTATCATCGTTTTGCAGCCCCAAGAGGACTGGAGCTGTGCTCTGTTCAATGCTCTGCAAACACATGCTGAGAAGCAGCCCCACACCAATGAATCTGTAGTTAGAGAGATGGGGATAAGGTCCAGAAAGTTAACTTAGAAAGCAAAAGGTTTTGTCCACAGTCAACTTGCAGAGCAGGAATAGAACCTAGGCCTTCCAGCTCTCTTTTCCTGGCTATTTAAAGCCATTTCTGTGCCTATCAGGTACTAATGGTAGCACATCATCACAGCCAGATTTATCTTAAAAAGGGAAACTGCCTGTTCCAAAGATACAGCTGAAGGGGAGCTCTTCAAGTTATCTGGTCCATATGTTTTCTCTGACACAAGATCAAGTCTACCAGGATAATACCCAACATGTTAGTATGATAGTTCTAAAATACCTCCAATATCAAACACTATAACTTCCCAACATTACTGGATCTCATAATGGATTTTTTTTCCTGAAAGTCTATACTAAATATCCCATGTTAGAGAATAAACAAAACCCTGCACCTGTGATCAAATTAATGCTACAACAAGTAAAGAATACCATTTGCACTGACATTTCTAGGTTGCAACCTTTTCTGGCACTTTTTTTTCCTAGGCTTCAGGAAAACGTAGTAGAATTTGCATTTTCAGCTGCATTTTCACTAGCTACCATTTGCATTTTCAGCTGAAGCCTGGGAATTGTTTGTCAAGGACTGTCCTTGAATGCTTTACTCCCAGAGTGAATTCAGTTGGTTTTCATTTGAAAGACTAATTAATTTTTACCAATCAAAAAAAATATGAGTTGATGGTTCCCTCTGCTTTGTCAGCAGTGGGAATGTGATTAGATGGTCTGGGTCCAGAAAGTGTCTGCCCTTGATGACATCTGCCAAGTTGACAAGCTCTGGCAGCTCATAATTAAAAGCACCTTTCAGAGGGGGACTGAAAATGGTATCCAGGCTTTGCTTACTCTTAGGATACAGCAGGAAAGCCTGTCGGGTAAAACTTGCTAAACCAACACTACTGAATGGTTAAGATGCTTTTGCATCCATTAGGAAGCCTCCAAGCCTTTCACTTTGTGTAGATCATTACATTTTTGTAAGAGGCAGCTGTAAGGGGAGGAGGGAGGTGCCTATCCATTTGGAGGCAGCAGCACCCTAACCATCTCCTAGTCACATCATCCAGGATCCCTCCCGGGAACCACACGCTGCTACAGCAGCAGGGAAAGCCCAGAACAAAGTCCAGGCTTGGGACCCTCCCTGTACATCACATGAAAAGCTGTAGCCCCAAAGTAAGACACACTGGGGAAAAACTGGTTTTCTCAACCCACCTGTGGAGCCTTCCTGTTCTGAGGAGGCTGTAATCTGATTTTAAGACTCCTCCCATGGGACACCTGCTAAAACCCCAGGGCCCTGGGGTCTGCCCGCTCTCTGGGCTTTGCTTGGGCTCCCGGGCCTCCACCTCCTCCTCCCCCCAGCACGGGGAGCACGGGGGCTGGGGGAGAAATAAAATGGACTCTCGTGCTAAACAACAAAGAGACTTGTCTCTTCTGTTTTCCCTGCCGTCAGTGACAATCCCTGGTCAATGCTGCCACACCCATCAAAACCCTTGCAGCAGTCTTGAGTGCAATCCTCTCAAGGAGGAAGCTGTATGGGCTTTCCTCCACTGCCAAGTACACAAATGGAGCATTCTGCATCCAAGTGCTATTCCTTAAGGCACTTTTCCTCACCTACCCTGCAGAGAGCTCATTGAGCTCATGAATGCCCATATTCTAGGTGTGGTCCCACCATTTCAAGTGAAGAAATATTGCATGGTACACTCTATGCATGATCTGCCATAATTGCACTGTGTAGGAATAAAAAGGTTATCCTCTGAAAAATAAGCAACATTTTGCCATCCCTCAGCATGCAGAATAAGATTTAGACCCCCATGAGTTATTCTCTGTGCTCAAGGAAGAAACCATCATGTTTCGACGTTTATAGCAATAGCATTGGTCAAATCCTGGCCAGGTCTATTAAATGCATATAAAGCTTCCATGTAAGAGCACTTCTGTATAAAGCTCAGGAAGCTATGCAATGCTGGTTCTTCAAATAAGAGTGATTTCACCTTATTGTTTATTCACTTTTAAAATTATACTTAGTAGGCAACGTGTCAGATAAAGGCATAAATTCTTATTGAAAAGAATTGCCTCTTCAAAGTCATAGCAAAAAAAAACCAAACCCAGACCAAGAGTTACAAGTGTCATAAACAGCAATCTCAAGAACATTTAGTAAAGCTGATGAACTGAATTAGTAAAGGTAAATGATACAGCAAGCTCATGCTTCATTATAGCAGTGCCTGTGTAATGTTCTCACACTTCCAATGAGCTGAAGGACAGTGGTCTTCAAGTATTAGCAAAATTATTATATGTTTCATCCCCAGTAACTCAGGAAGAGAGAAGCTCCTGTGTGATGTGGCACTGCCTTCCCCACTTTGCCAAGGGCTGCAGAACTTGGCAAAAACCCAGGGTAAATAGGAATGCAGCCTCAGGCTATGCTCCTCTAAACTGAAAACACTTCAAGGGCTGCTTTAATACCCTCCCTACAACAAAAGGCTCTCTAGCCCTCAACTGGCTCCCAAGTAAAAATGGAAGCATTGAAGGATTCTGTAGGAGGACAGTGTGGGGTATTTCTACAACATAATTAATTTCCCCAGTAGTATCCTTGAAAAATATCCTTTTCATTGGTGAGAGCTGCAAAATGGAAGCATCTTTTGAAAGCTTATTTTTACTTTTTTTGCCCTCTCCTAAAATAAAGGAGTTTAGATCTACTGTCTTCAAATGGCATATCATAGGGGGGGAAAAAAGAAAGAAAAGGGAAAAAAAAAACAGAAAATTGAATTCTGTGGGGGAAGAAAATTCTTTCTCTCTACTGATGCTCCCAGGGATCCCAAGGCAGTGGTTGTCAGTCTGGGAAATATAAGTGCTACTTAAAATAAAGAAGGTATTATGGAGAACCTAATGCTAGCAAAAGGTGCCAAATACTCTTGGCAGCAAAAACTTCAGACAAATGAGTGACAGGGTGTTGTTACACAATGTACACAGGTGACCAGTTAAAAAGGTTAGAAGAAAGGGCTGCTGTTAAAATACAGTGCTCACCCAAACTCTTTGCACTGACAGGTCATTCAAATCAGTTTGTGCTGTACTAGAGATGCACAGGATGGGTCTTAAGTGAACTTACTTGCAAAGCCAAAGGAGGCACTGACACAAGTGCAATAATAATGAAGACATGGGGGTAAAAAAAGAAAATAAAAATAAAAATAAAATAAAAGGGAGGGTGGGGAAGAATCAAGAGACCCCCCCCCCCCGACTTGAAGCCTGTGCCCAGCAAACCACCAGTCACACTGGTGCTAGTTAAGCGTCAGAGGTGACACACAGCTGCTGAGCAGAGGAAATTCTGCAGTGCTCATGGGTGAAAATGTATGAGGAGCCAGCACAGGAAGAAAGCTAAAGATAAATTTGCTCACTATTAAAGACAACTGCATTCACCACTGACAGTTCTTATCTAGGCAAAGCAGACTTGGCCCAAACTTCAGAGACAGATTTGCAGAGAAATCTCACCACACCTTAGGGAACAATGCAAAAGATAGGAGATGGCATTCAATTCTGAATCAGTGCCCAGGAGTGGCATAGATATTTGGGGCACACAGAGGAGAAATAAATAGACTTGACTAGGAACACAGTATAAAAACAGAGAGATAATAAGCCAGAACTCTGCTAGACTGAACTGCAACTGTTTTGTGAAGCAGACAGGAGATTTCTATCCTGTGGAAAGTACAGGCAGCTCAGGTTTACTTCCCCCCCCAAAATAGAACTAAATTTGAGTGCAATAACAGATTACCTAAAGCACTAGATTATTCTTTCTTAAATACTTCAGAAACTTTAGTATCACAGGACCTTAACTACAAACAGCTTCTTCTGTGTCTCTTATACAGGAGATTTACTGACAGACAGCTCCATGCATCCCTAAACAAAGGAAATTCAAGCAGGCATATTTAAAGAAGCACAAAGGATAAAAAACAATCTCATGAAAAACAAGGAGCCGAGGAATGCTACAGGACTTTGATTTTCTCTGCTTTCATCCAGTAATGCTGAACACATCTTCTCACTCATCATCCTGGTACTAGAAGACATTGTGCAAATAGGGCATAACTTCACAGCACTGTGAGGAGTCCTGGTGCTATTCCAAGGTGATGCAGTCGCCATATCCACTAGGATTTGCCATGCCAGACACTGCACGGCACCTACTCGAGGAGATCTAGCACCTATCCCAAAAATTCAGTAATTGTAGCTTTTAAAATTTAAGAAAGTAGCATTTCTACTGCTTCCCCAGCAAACCTATCAAAGTGATACGTCTTACTAACAAGAAATATTATGCAGTAAAATGAAGGCAAACAAATCTATAAATCTCATTAGTGGGATGACTGTGGTCTCTTCAACAGCCTACAATATTGTTTTCAAAAGACAGTCATACAAATGCCAAAACTGATTTAGCAGTAAAGGGCTTCTGACTGGGAGTTCCCATACAGAGGTGCCAAGCACCAACCAAGATGAGAAGCATGCTTTTCTCTCCCTTGTTGCTATAGGGCATCATGAGGTATGATAAACCTGGCTTTTAAGTTTCCCCAGAGTCTCATATCCCAAAGACATTAGATTCCTATTTTCTGTAAACACTAACTTGGATCAGAGGGTTTTAAAGAGCACATTATTAGAACAGGCAGTTTCAAAATCCAAATGAAAATATAAGCTCAGTTGTTTAGAAACTGGGATTTAGTTCATGCTGTTCCCAACACTTAAATATTTCTTTCCTGTAAACTAACAAAGCCACACGCCTTTTAAGATAAGCAAAATTAAAACCCACTTGTACAGCACTTCCAGGGAGATAACTGAGCCTAGAGCTTTGTGAAGTCAAGGGCAACTACTGATTTCCCACAGAGCTGCGATGTCACCCTTTTTTTTTTTTGCAGCGCTTACTGGTTCAGCGCTTACTGATACCAGCTCAGCACACAGCAATGATGGATGGTGCTCCTGCCCCAGCACCTCCAGGCTGCCAGCTGGGTCAGAGATCACATATACATGTGTGGAACTCTACCATTCTTCTGCCTTCACTGAACACACCTCCTTCACACCTAAGTTACTCCACAAAGATACTTCAACCACCAGCAAAGCTTGTTTTGATTTCCAAATCTATTCATATTTGTTTCTGCAATCCAGGAAACCAAAACACTGCTGGGAGTCCATGGCAGGGGCAGATTTTGACACACAGGCTGGATCCTTTGCTTGCATGCAAAGTTAGATGCCTGACGTCATCCATAGCATGGGACAGAGAAGAGAGATGAGACATCTTAGTCAGCTTCAGCAGTGCTTTTCTCTCTTTGATTCTGGTACTGCCCTGGATGACTTTGAAAGGGAGATGGGTGCTACCTTCCCATAAGGCACCCATAGTACAGGATGTCCAATAAATAGATTTGGAAGAGTGTTCTCCCAGTACAAAAAGCCTTTAGAAAGAAAATATCAAGGAGGAGAAAGACTTCAAATATGCAATTTTACATATTTTGAGAAGCAGCAAGGGTAGTAGTATATGATTTGTGCATCAACTCCAAACATCCCATGGCTGCCCTGATTATTAAAGGTTTTATCCAGTCATAATTATTATTAATTATGTTTTCCAAGAGCAAAAAGGTATCTGGAAATACATTGTTACCCAGTAAAGAAGTAAGGCTTCTATCACTTATTAATTCATTTCACCGCCCTAAGAGGTCCTTGGGGACCTTCAGGGGGTACAGTGGCCTTAGCCAGCTTCTGTTCAGAATGTGCCTCTGCAAACAAGCTACCCAAGAAACCCGCATACAACTAATTATAAATGCTGTTATCTACACTCAGCATAGCAGATGTCATTGCATGAAATTTCAGGAAACTTATTGAAGTCTAACTGATTAGAAAATGCATTAGCGAGTCAATATATCATTATCAGTAGTGAATATAACAGCATTAAAAATACTTTTCCAAAAAGACAGAGAACGTACAAAATATATATGAGCTTAATGCAATTGATGATTTGATGATTTCATATAAGGATTTTGCTAGAACTGCAGAGCTTTGGGTGCTAACTTAAAATACATGAATATTACACCTTATAATAAAACTAGCACAGCTAGGCAGGCCTGCAGTAATCAGTGCTGAAACTGCAGATCTAACTGTATTTTTATTACATGTAATGCTACCCAGGTAGCAAATCCTCCCCATCTTGAGGGGCGAGATGAATCAATCAAAAATCTCATATTTGGCTTTCCATTTTTTTTATTTCTAAAACGGTCTGCTTCTGGAAAGGACATCTTTCAACAAATTCACCAGTGCATATTATACTTAGTTCTCAAGAAAGGATGTGAAGTGAAGCAGAGTTAGTGTCCTAAACCCAATATTCTAATCTGAACAAGGTTGCAGTATTAGTCATTGATCATAGAACAGATCTCCCCTTGGACATCCAAGACCTGGCCATAGTTAGGAACAGCTGCACACCAAGAAAGAACTGTGGATCTCACAAGAACAAGAGGAGTCTGCACTGGTGATCTTTCAAACTGGTTTCTCTTGAAGAGCAGCCACAGCACACTCATTAAGTGCTTACACATCCCACCTACTAACAAGAGACAGACTCAAGACAATACATATTCATATCATATGGGCACCTATTAGCAGATGACAACCACAAGAAGCAAAAAACCATCACAGACAGCTTTCTCATGCCCCACACACTTGGTGGCTTTACATGGCTTTAACTTCAGCCAGCAACAAATTGGAGAGCCTGTCAGCAATGCAGCAGCTTGGTTCAGCTGCACACCCTCATAAATCTTCAATGAGGACTTGAAGGCAAGAGGCTGCATTGTGAAAGGAAGAGTTGATGGCCTCACTTGATTCACCCACAGAAAGCCATTTGCCTTGCAGGGATTGCATGAGACAGCAGCTGGCAGCATCAATACTTTTTGTCCCCTATATGAAGCAAACACTTAGTTCTTTTGCTATTTTTCCCTGTTTTCCCCAAAGGCTCTTCCTTCTCCACATGCTGCAGAGCAGCTTTGTTTTCCCCACAGCTAGATGAACTCACTTGAACAGGGAAACTAAATTCCACCACCACTCTGTGCTAATTGCTCCCCCAGCTCTACGGAAGAATGTGTACCTTCTTCATAAACAAGTTGAAGCTACTTTTAATCCAGTTACACTTGGATTCTTCAGCATCCTATGGCAATCACAAAGAACTCAACATCACCACCAGAGCAGGTAAATAACTACTCAGATATTCATAAGAGTGCCCCACCTGAGGCAAGGCCTGCATTTCAGTGCAGTCATTGCAGGAAAACCTCAAGGCAGGTATCCCCTGAGTAACATGGAAGGCATTGCTCCTTTAACTGCCCTTGTCCTGGGTAAGGCTCTTAACCTGCTCTATTTCATTACATGCAGACTGAAATTTGTGCCCAAAAATTAGTAGGTGATAGAAATGGGAAGCTAATTCATGGAAATGCATGTGCTGAATGCAGCTCACTTTTCTCTTTTTAGCACATTCTGTATGCGGCACAGGGACAGTCTCATTACTGAGAGAAACAAGATGAACTGATTAAATATTTCTTAGCTGTAGTTACAGTAAACGTGTTGTTAGTTGGGAAATAGAAATTGAGGGCAACCAATGACACACTGGGGTATTTTTTGCTGACAGGCAGTTTTCTATTTTTACCACCTTTGGGGGCTGCAGTTCAGTCAGTGGAGTAGCTCATCTACATCGCTCAGACACATCTCTGTGACGCCATCCTGGGTTAACACCACAAAGGACTACTCTGATCACGTACGGCTGCAGGCTACGTGGGTCTCTGAGCAAAGAAAGGCAGAGGAAGATTTCTGCCTGTCAGCAAGAGAAAAAAAGCCCCAAGAGCTGGATTAAGCATCTGGAAAATTACTGCAGCCTCACAGCTTTCGCTGCCTGCTACCCGGGTGAGTCATCACTGGTTGCCACAGCAACCGCTGCTTTCCTCCTCCAGCCGCTGATCAATTTTCTCTGTATGCAGGTCACCTGAAAGCAGGAGCTGCACAGATAATGCAACAAAGACACAGAAATTCCGATCCAAGAGTATTTATTAACATTTTGAATGTGCTAGTCCTGGGATTTACAGAAGGACAAATAAGAGTTGGAACAGAAGGGCAGAGACAGCAAACACTTGGTTTGAGTCAACTTTCATACCACTGCCAGACAGGAGTGGTTAACAAATTACCCTGCTACCATTTTCCACTAACCAATACTTATAAATAAAACAATACCCTCTCCCAGACGTTAACATACAATGTCCATCCCTGTCAGATGCTCCATAATTTAAACTCATGCTCTGAAGCAGGGGCTGGCACAGCCCAATGCACAGAGGCAAGAGCTGGGCAAAATGTTTCTCCACCCAACCCCTCCCTTCCAGCCTTGACAAAATGATCCCAGGCAAGGGAGCTCATCTTGGAAATACCCTATTCACCACTTCTTATGTGCAAAAACAGGGTTGCAGAGGGATTGGAAATGTATAGCTAAGCAATACTCAAGTCCCCCAGGACCTATCAGTTAACCCTTCTCTACCAAAATTCTGGGTTAAATGGGGTGGATGTTAGGTTACCTCTGCTGAAACAAGGAAATCTGAGTATTTGTCAACTCTGTGGGTATCATAGAGCTCACTTAATTCTTCCCATGAAGTATTGGTTTTTGAACCTTCTTTTTTAATTAACTTATTCCCTGAGGCACTTTAAAATGGCTACTGCTAAGAATCTGATGCTGTCATGTCAGTGTAATGAATGGCCCTGCCATGCACTTGTCCAAGATAATCTACAGGAATGTGAAAACTACTGATAAGGCAAACCTCCCTGTGAGACAAAAAAGGGAAAGTCAGCCAGGGCAGCATTTCCACTGCAAGCAGAGACAAGACTCATGTTTTTCATGCTGATTTTAATATTGATCCTTGACTGGTGTGCTCATATAGTGGACACACTTGAAGCTTAGAACATCCAAACCTTACAACCACCTATCCAGCTCTCATTTCTATTATATATATATATATATATATTAGCTTAAGGTGCTACTCTTCAGAGTCATTTAAAAACTGAATGAAGAACACAGATTTTTCTCTCTCTAGAAACTCTTTTGACTCAGTTCCCATGATGGGAAGAAGAGAAGTCACATAGGCACATCAAGGCCTGAATGAGTTACAAATCACTTATCTGCCAGGTTTGCTTCCAAGCATATAATCTGAAGAGAAGATTTGCATCTAGGTGCAAGTAAGTTCTCTAAAAGAGGAGCTTCTGCACTGGCAGGACAGGCTAACTTAATGCACAGCAGCAATCTAATGGTAACTTGAAACTAATACATTAGTCTTTCTTTCCCCCTCCCCCTGTTTTTCTTCCCTTTTATTAAGTTTTTGAAGCAATCCAGTAGGCAGACATGCATTTTCAGCAGGAGGCACTTTGCCCTAGTTTACCTCCCAGATTGGCTTTAAAATTCAAGCATCAGCTTAGGTACAGTATTTAGGTATTTGTTTATGAAAGCGTAGATGGGGTAAGCTGTTCTTTTCTCCTGAGTTTTTTTCTGGAGAGGAACAATCAGATATTTTTTTAAAAACAATCAGATGTTCTTTTTGTGTAGATATCATATCACTATGTGATATGATATATGAACATGATCATGACCCATTCATTTAAAATGGCTTTTGAAGCTATGGCTTCTCTACACAAAACCAATCTTTGCTAACATCCTTCAAAAAAGTTTATTGTTTTGACCATGCAGACTGTGACTTTTTGCTGGTGACATTTTAACTGTTGCAACTCTCACAAATTTCTGTTTCTTTCCTTCTCCAGCATCATGCAGTAATCAAATTATGAAAACAAGTCACACAGAGCAGCAAGACAACAGCAACAAGAAAGATTAAAATTTCTGTAATGCCACCAGGGAAATACTTTCAGCAAAACATTCCAGCCCATCTTATATTTAGGCTCAGTGACAGTTTCAAAACAAAAACCAACCGATCTGTTCTGCAGTCTCCCACTAGCAAAGCATAAGGAATATACAATTGGAAGTCAAGGAAAACAGCTACTTTTATAAGGAGCCACAATCCAAGCCTGCCCTACAGACTGAGCAGAGAAGCAGCAAGGGTGAAAAATGTGCCCAAAGGCTCCTGTCAGATGGCACTTGCAGGTCTGGGAGGATGAGCTGGTGAAAAGATGTCTGCAATGTTGGAGAGGCTGAGTATCTTTGAGCTAGAACAGTTGCTGTAGAGTGGGAATGGCAATAGACCCTTCAGCCACTCAGTAAGGAGGTCATAGCAAAAAGAAAGCAGAAGTGACTGTGAAAGCTTTACAAAAAATGAAACATAATTTGGTCTTTCATGTCCAGCACTTTGGCATAAACAGCTGAAGAGACAATAGCATCTTTGGATCTCATATGAAAGGACTGGACTATTTTGCTGACCATGCAAAGCATAAGCCTAGTGTGACCTTTCAGATCAAACTCCAAAGTATGACATCCATCAAGCTTCCCTACAAAGGAGAATTTTCCAGCAGGACTACACTGGTATGGTTTTAATATTACTGTGCACAAAAACTTCATCTTCAGTACAGACACCTTTTTCTGGTGCCATTTACATTGCTTTGGACACCATACAGGTAATCACAGGAAGACCATCACAAATTCTAACCCACTAACTGGAGTGCTGCTGTCCTGTTCTTTCCCAGGGTTGGGGGCAGGGAGAAGAGAGAGGAGGGAGGAATATGGGACTTTCCACTCATACTAGAAATAATTCCAGCTGTCAGCAGTAGTTTCTTATTCGTGATATCAGAGAAGGACAAAGTGGGTGCTGGCTCCCTTCCTGAATTCATCAGGCATTTTGCAATTCACCCAAATTTCATTTCATGGTTTAAATTCCCTTAACATGCTAACAGATAATTCCAGGCCTGAGGGCAGAACTGAAGGAAGACTGCAAAGCTGAAGTCTTAAAGACTGAGCCTTACAGAGGTACATGGTTTCAGCAGTGAGAAGCTTTCCTTATCTTCATTACCTTCTGATTTCTAGAATGAAGCTGCATCCTTTTGTCTCAGATGAGAAAAGTGGGGAGAAATACTTTAGCTCCCTGTAGCATAGGTGGAAAAATATTATTAGTTCTTTCCACTCAGTCCTTAACAGCATGAGGAGATCCCTCAGCTGATGCTCTACCCTTGAAGCAGCCAAAAGCAAATTAGCACAGCAGGTTTTCTGACCTGGTCAAAGTTCAGAAGGTTTTGCAGAACAGGCAGGCTGCATCATACACTTGCAGGAAAGGTAATTCCCATCAGTTCCAATCATTCCAGAAGGACATTTGGCTTAAATATGGAGTTAATAAATTTAAGAACCATGTTGTAAGGCTACATGCTGACCCAGATGCACCTCCAAAATATATGTATTCTTCAATAATGGTGACAGAGGAGCTTACAGGCTTACACTGCCCATGTTGGCAAAGAAGCACCACTATCAGTTCTCAGACACCAAATGACTATGAGGCTGTTGAGTTATTGCAGTTATTTCATACCAAAGGCAGACAAGCACTTCCTGAATCATCTAAACCAAACAGGAACACTGCTTTACTAGGGAGAATAAGATATTAGCTTGATATATGTATTATAAGGAGATACAGGGGGGGATGTAAAATTCTTCAAGCAAAAGCTGCGGGTGCCAAAAGTTCAAAGAAGATCAACAGTTTATAAAAATAAAATAAGATCCAATGTCATATAGCAATTGCCGTATCTGAAACCTCTGAAAGCCCTGTACCAAATCATCAGGCAAAACATGGCAATTTAAGGTGCATTAATGTGATCCTGCATGCATAGTATAGGAGTAAATATCTTAGACACCATCAAGAAGTCCAGAAGAAATCATCATATTTCATATTAACTAAGCGTATTTTGTGTGAGAAAAGATGAAGTAGCAGTGAAAAGATAGGCTATTAAAAACTTCATTATAAATCCAGGCTTATAACCCATGAAATCCAAAGCTACTGCAGAAAAAAGGTACTTCATATAAACTGAAGCATATACAATTTAATTAATCCTAAAAATAGGAGATATTTTAGAAAAACATAGACCTCTCAAGCTCCAGAGCTGCTATATGATTAGAAGTAACAAACATATTTTCATATAAAAAGGGGGAAAAGAAGACCAAACAAACAAGAACACATCCAGAAAAAAAAGACAAAATAAACCTTTCTTCATTCCAGGAAGATTGTTTAGGAACAGAGTTAGTCCATACACACTAGAAAATAAAACTGAATATAAATACAATTAAACAAATCTCACTCAATTTGATTTGATAATGGAGACCAAAACACAAACAAACATACAGGCCATTGAATAATGTATGCTGTTCTTCCACTCCAGAGAGAATATTAATACATGTAAGATTAAAAATGTTATTTGTAGCTGGCTTCTAAAAATAGAACAAGTTGTTTTCAAGAAGCATAACTAGGAGAAGAAATTAAGATGTTTAGATTCCTAAGTAATGCTTCAATTTTCACTCTCAGTGGACTTGTGCTAAAACCATCCCAAAGATTTTGACAACTTGGCCTCAGCACGAACAGTGCTTCTGTCAATTCTCAACAGTATTTGGTTAGTGGTCATTGGCAAGGATGGGAGGATTTTGAACACATCCACGTGTGCCAGTTTCTCATCTCAGCCCTTGGACTTTTTGCTTAGACTGTCAATATGAAGACAAAAGAAAGCCTGGGGACTTATCCACTTGTATACCCACATTTTCTGTCTGGATGACTAAAGAGCCCAAACCCACGAAAAGCTGTGTTATCCCGCCACCAATCCACAGAGCCATATAGGCAAGGACTGAATGTTTTCACTTAACACACTTCAAGTGGTTAATCCCATTTTGCAGCTCTCTGTCACCACCACCATTCCCAGTCCAGGTTAATAATTTTAAGTGTTAGCACCTACCAATGAAAATTCAGCACAAGAACAGTGCTGATGTGTCACCACAGCAACAGTTATTTATGAACTTGCCCCCTCTTGGCTGCCAAGGGCCATTTGGAGAGCCTCTGTTCCCCTTCAGTGTGGGGACACTTACAGGTGCCTCAGAAACTCCTAAGTTAAATTGACATCAGCAGAATGAAAAAACCCAATCAGACCCTATTGTATTGCACTAAATAGTTTATTTAGTTGTTTTTGTACTGAGTGTTTGGTGGTTTGCACTGATCACATGGTCTGTCCCATTTCCCTTTTCCCCCCAAAAGCCCCGGTGGTAATGGCTTGTCCCAGTTTTACTCCTCCCTCACCCTTTCCTCACTTGTATCCCATTGGCTGTGGCCCCCTTCTTCCACCATCCATCCCCTGAGCTTAAATCTCCCGGGAGGAGACCCCTGAAGTCTTTCTTTTCCTTGGGAAGTCGCCTGGATCCTGAGGTGACTCCTATCAAGGAATGAAATAGGACTTTGGTCCCGAGGAGCAGAGTGCCTCCTGTCTTTTACTTTTGTCCTTGTAAAGGCTGCAAGGGGCCAAGGGTCCAGAGCTAGCCGGATCAGACCCAAACGGCCCCAGGAGGGATCAGCCTTTACAAGACCCCGCTAACTTACGAGAATTATTGTCTGCAAATGTGAGGATGAGTCTGTTTCTGCTAAGGACACCATCTATGGACATCCAGAAGGGATGAAAGCAGTTAAGAGAATTTTCAAAAGTAACCAAGAGCTAAGCAAACCTAAGGAAGTTTAATGCCCAAGCACAGTACATTATGCAGTCAGCCAGCTCATCTACATCAGATCTGCAATGCAGAATTGCCCATGTATCAGATATCAAGATAGTACTAGCATCCACAACATTCTCCTTCTAACCAGCAAGGCCTTTGAGATGCACTAACCAGAAGGATTTAACCTTTCCTTACACAGGTTTTTCTTTTATTGTCTCTGAGCAATCCAACACAAGGAAAGACATAGAGGAAAGCAAATCCCCAGTGAAAACTCAGAGCATGAGGCAAAATCACAGCCCTCCCTCCTCAAAAGGATTCTGAAAGCTGGCTAGGAATAACAGAATATAGGTAGGAGGGTGTTTTTCTCTTTGGGGCAGATGGGGGGTTCCCTCTGCAGGCAGAATGGACGCGTGATTTCCAGCTAGGAAGGGGTTGGTCACACTTAGGGATGATTCATCTTTCCAGATCAAATACTGATAAGGCTCTGTGGACAGTAGGCTGTAATTTGCTTTAGGATGCTCTAAGATTAAATACCATACTATAAATTATTCTAATCACTGGGTGTGGATCTATGAACTGCAGGACAGAAAACAGCTTCATCCTGTCAAAGGAATAGCTTCTTAAAATAAAAATCTTAGCTAAACCCAGCAGTCCTGCAGTCTATTAACAGACAAGTCATACTAGTCTATCTTTCTTTCATTTCTTGTGCCTCTCCCCAGGACATTTGTGTACCCCTGTGTGTGCTATTTCTAGTGACTGTTCAGGAACAAGTCTAACAAGTAGACTACATTATGCCACCATTAAAAGCTGTCATTTTATAAAAACAAATTTCCTGGGATTGTATAAATTATTCCATTGACTGGCATGTCAAGACTTTTGTGCTGATGATTTTCTGTGTCAGCCTGTTAGCTGTTTAATGTTAATGTGAGTCTTACCAGCATCCTTGGCCCAGCCCTAGGGCTGAAGGCTGCTTGAAAGGCAGAAGCATATGCAGGCTGAGCTCTATAAGCAGCTGAGTCACAGGCTGCAGGAGGTACCTCCAGGCCTACAGTAACAGACCTGTAGAGCCCCTCTTCTAAAATCTGTTGCTTAAGTAGTGCATCTCACAGGAAAGAAAGTCTGTAATCCCATTTCCAGTAGCCACTCAGAGTAACCATTGAACACTTTTAGTGACCCATCAGAAATTGCCAGCAAACGCTATGCTTCGCAAAAGACTAGAAAGGGAACTTGTAGACTTACCCCTCTCATCTTATATTGCAAGAACGTGCATTCATACAGACATACCTCACAGCCAACAATGGATCTTCTGAATTTGCCCATTTATTTCTCCTAATGCCACAAAGAAGAAAGAAAAATCAAGTGAAAACAAGTTCCACAATTTCCTTACACACTGTGGGAACCAGCAGGCTTTAAAAAAACTCCAAACAAACAAAAAAAACCACACAAAGTTTTAAGGTGTTTTCTCCAATTACATTAATAAATAGCAATAATTTTTCCCTGTTAATCTTTAGCATATCCCCATATCCCTTACTTATAGCATTCCCCCATATCCTACCCCAGTCTCTTCATCTTCAGGGCAAAGGGTCAAACTAGTTATGTGCTCTTCCATATCTTTTCTTGCTCTTCTAAATATTTTTTAAGACAGTTGTTAGGACTGGCTACAGTGTTCAAGAGGTGGGTTAAACCACTGACATATACAGCCACAGAACAGATGTTTAACTACCTTTCCCTACAATTCTTAACTGCTGCATACTCGCCAGGCAGCCTATGAAATATCCACAGTACCCTCGATGTTGCCGCCACTTGGGGCGTGGCGTCCCGGGTCGAGGACGGTTCAGTGGTGGCGCCTCTGCTACATGGGCCAAGCACATGCATACACCAATGTGGTGGACAGTAACTGGCCTTTATTAACGGTTAGACAGGGTCTTTTATAACAGGGGGTAACGGTCAATTAACAGTAAAAGGGGAGGGGTTCTGCGTGACCTCGCGATATCTCAAGACCTCGCGATATTTCCCCACATTTCCCCCCCCTTTTATGACCAGTTAAAAACATAAAGCAAAACTGACAAGTAGGAAACATGTGTAACTGGCAAAATGCAATTAACTTGAACAACATAACACAACTGCAATAAACTTGTAACTGCAAATGTTTAAGAAACAAAAGGCTAACTATCTCTAACTGTTTTTTTTTCTAAAAAAAAACAACACAAACTTGTTTAAAATGTAAGGCGATCATTCATGGGACTGACTGAACCCTGCCTTTGAATATCTTTGTAGGATCTCCTCAGTTTTTTTGTTTGTTTGTTTGGGGTTATTTTTTGTTGTTGTTGGGTTGGTTTTTTTTTGTTTGTTTGTTTGTTTTAGTTGACCTCCTAGGACTGAATTATTTTCCCAGAGTCTGCAACCTATTTGATCTTAAACTAGAGAGGATTTGGAGAGTCCATGTCCGGACTTATGTTCCCTCCAAATCGCCCTTTGATCCTCTGACGCAGGGAAGAACTCTGGGTTACTTGGCATTCCATCCAAGTAGAGCCAGAACCTGGCCAGAGCTTGAACTCTACTTGATGGATACCTCAACATTTTTGCTGAGCTGTTTATCCCCCCCGTCCTTCTTTGTGCCAGCTGCTCCTTTAGTTTGGTCACTGAGTTCTTTCACAACCCTGGTATGGTCTGCCATCGGGCTGCTTGATGATTCGTTGTGGCCTTTAGGAAGCAAGGTATACAGGCCGCGGGGGCATCTGAGGATTCAGTCCTGCAAAACAAACTTTACAAATTTCATTAGTTTTTGCCCTGAAGGTACGGTTTTATCAACTTAAGCGGGCACCATTTGATTTTAGTATTTTTCTTGACGGCTGCGTACCCTCACCCTGTGAGTACCAGTCTCCAACCCTGTACTGAAAGAGGAACTAGTTGACGGTTGGGGCTGTTAGGTCAAAACCCAGCACTTTGAGAAGCAAGTGTTCCATTCTTAGCAGCTGCTTCTTTGTGTAGGTATCATCTGTTATATAGACAAATTCATACTGATGATGCAGTTGGGCACTTCATTTTTTCTACATGAAGTGATGGTGTTTTCAAAGCCAGAAAAGCGACTGATAACAGCAGCACCCTGGCCGCCAGGCCACTGCTGCTGCTGCCCGTTCTCTGTCAGCACCCCCAGCACGGCCCAGCCGCCGCTGCTGCGGAGGGCGGCGGGGCAGGACTCCTGCCGTCCCGCACGGCTCTGCTCTCCAGTGCGATGCATCACCCCGACATCGGTACCGCGCTGCCCGGCTCCGCTCGCCACCAGCCCACAGAAGGGTCCGGCCGCCCCGCGCCACCCAGGCTGCCTGCCGGCCCTGCGTAGGCGCGGCCCCTGGAGGCGGCGGCTGTTGGCCACGGCTGGTTGGGAGGCCGGCGGCTCAACCCCCGGCGCACCGCTTCGCCAGCCCCGCCGGCTGCGGGCCGCCATGGTGACACCGCCCCTTCTGGGGCTCGTCACCCTGCGGCACATAAGGCGGAGGCCTCACCTAGGCTCCCTTGGACCCTGAGTCAATGGCGGTACCTCGCACCTCCGAGTCAATGGTGGCGCCCCGCGCTTCCCAGCTAACGGTGGGGCCCCACGGCCCCGAGTTAACGGCGGGGCTCCGCACCTCTGAGCTAACGACCGCACTCTCCGCCACCGAACTAACAGCCGCACCCCGCGCCTCTGAACCAACGGCCGCGTTCCGCACTTCCTCTAGCAGCCCGTCCCAAAATGACCGCTTTTTCCCCTTAGATGGGGTGCCTGGGCTCGGGAGCTGCGAAGAGCGCTCCCGCGGCTGCGAATCCCCACACTCAGCGGACCCACGATCGTCCGCACCCTGCCGGGGTCCCTCCCACAAGCAGTCCTGGATGGCCTTCCACTTTCCCCGCTACCGCTGGACCCGCTGAGCCTTTTTCAGTGCCCTCATGACCCTGCCCCATGATTTTAGACTCCGCCCCAAGCCTGAGGACATAGCCTCCTCCGCTAGGGCCCCAGTACAACCATCCCATACTTCCGGGTGGAAGATATCCTCCGGATGTCTGATTACCCCAGCGCGCAGGAGCCTCGACACTGCGAGGACAAAATCTCCCGGCTCACAATCTATGCCCCAATCTCTGTGAATTTTAAAAATGACCTTAGCAAGGGGCTCCATCCTCTCCACCGCTGGCTATCGACGCGAGACTTCCTCCTTCACCAGGTCCTGGCGTGAGACTTCCTCCTTCACCAGGTCCTGGCGCGAGACTTCCTCCTTCGCCGATTCGCGATGTGAGACCTCCTCTTCAGCCAGCTGCAATGCAAGCCCTCCTCCTTCGCCAATTTTCTGGCACGAGACTTCCTCCTCCGCCACCCCGGCGTGAGCCTTCCTCCTTCGTCGGTCCTAGGCGTGAGCCTTCCTCCTTCGTCACTCCTGGTGCGAGCCCTCCTCCTTCGCCAAATGCCAGTGGGAGACCCTTCCCTCTTGCCAGTCCTCTGGGAGCATCCTCCCTGCCGGAGACAGTCCTGCTGCTCCAGCTGCCATCCACTTGCCCAGGCAATTCCCGCTTCCCGGATTGTTCCCAGGTTTCGGCACCACTTGTTGCCGCCGCTTGGGGCGTGGCGTCCTGGGTCGAGGATGGTTCAGTGGCGGTGCCTCTGCTACATGGGCCAAGCACATGCATACACCAGTGTGGTGGACAGTAACTGGCCTTTATTAATGATTAGACAGGGTCTTTTATAACAGGGGGTAACGGTCAGTAACAGTAAAAGGGGAGGTGTTCTGCGTGACCTCACGATATCTCAAGACCTCACGATATTTCCCCACACCTCAAAAGCTTTCCTGAACGGTAGCAAATTACAGCCCATCTGTAGCTATATCTATCCAGGCTGACCTTTTTTTCTATCCCAAGGTACTCATAAATTT
The DNA here is from genome assembly GCF_023055355.1 of Agelaius tricolor. Classification (NCBI taxonomy): domain Eukaryota; kingdom Metazoa; phylum Chordata; class Aves; order Passeriformes; family Icteridae; genus Agelaius; species Agelaius tricolor. Next base: position 27,984,157 of record NW_027269269.1, read on the forward strand.
CAGACATCAGTTTCCTCATATAATATCATCTGCAACAGATTCAGGTCAGTATAGACAGACAACTCCTCTCTAGGAGCTTGATCAAGGCCTAGTGCACTCATCACTCCAGCTAACAGCAGTCAGAAACTGATGCCATGTTTTAGCCTGGCTGGACAGTGGACAGTGCTGAGCTCACATTTTATTCATTCCACCTCACTTATCTCCTTTGTATGGACTGTGAGACTTTTAGGAAATAGTTCTGTCTCAGGAGTACACTGTGGAGAGTTTGTACCACTTCACTTATCCATTTAAGGTGCACACAAGGAAAAATCCAATTAAAAAATCAATACCAAAATAACTTATACACCTCCCAACCCCAAAATACTCAGTGAGGTCCATTGGTTATATTCATTTTGCTCCGTTGCACTCAAGCACACTGAAACCTTTAGAGGGAAAATATGATAGGTGTCACAGAAACCTCAATTTAAATCAAGTACTACAGCTCTGAAGCTCCCCACCCCCTAGTAGTAGTAAGCTGAAAGCATACACACAGATGCTTAAAACAGGAGCCTATCACAGCTTTCAGATTCACTGAACATCCCTACTAAACTGTTCTTTCTTGCATCCTCCCAGCTCTATCACCAGGATCTTGCCATCCCATGCGAGTCATTAATTAGCCATCTAACACCATCTGCTGGATTTGGAAGAATAAAATTATACCAGCAACTCACTGCCAGGCAGAAAGGGAAAAAGATATCGGCCCAAACACTGAGGTGTCTGTGGCTCTGCTTTGAATTGGCCCTTCTCCCTCACCCATGCCTTATTTTTCCTTTCTTTCTGAAAGGTAAATCTGGGCTGCTGACACTAACAGGCAATCACAGACAAAAAGTCCCCAGCTCTAGAGGGGCAGATTTTACAGGGGGCTGTGTCATGCACTTCTGGATCACTGACCTGTGCACCAGCTTTACCCATTCCTGATTAAATAACACCAAAAAAAAACAAGAAAAACATACAGCTATCCCGTAAACAAGGCTTCCGCAAAGTCAGGATAGAATCCTGCAGGAGTGTAAAAATGAGCTGGCTTTCTGCTGAAATCTGGGACCTCAGTATGAGTCAAAAGCTGGGGATGCGGATCTATGCAGCAAGAGGAAGCAGCTATTCAGACATTATCTCAGACATCAGCCACTGGTTTTTAACATCCTGTACAAAGGCCAAAGGACCAGTTCTCACTGCCGTGCAAACATGTACTTTTCAAAGACTGGCAGGCATATTTTTGACATCCAATTAGGCAGCTGCCACTGCTTTCAGACACAAGATGATAGCTTTTAATTAGTTATTTAGGGCAGGAGACTGCACCCCCTTTCTTGTTTCTTCAAATTGATTTCACACATCACCTGGCTCCTTACAAGATGCGATGCAATGGTTAGCTTTTTGTTTCACTGAGGTGAACACTGTGTGAAATTACATCGGGTATAAAGCCTGCTGTGGAGGTTGAGTTTCCTACTTCCCCCTGCTTTTCTTCCCCCTCTGTTTTCCTACTTCTATACTGAAATTAGGGATGAGTCATATGTTCAACAGTCAGACATCAGATTTTATGTAAGGTCCTGGTTAAGTCAGTCAGATCCTGGGGGAAAGGACAAGTTCTCTATTGACTCCTATTGCACAATTGCACATCTCTTATGTCAACACAAATGCTGCCAGGATTTCACCCTTTGCAGGTGAAATGCATCTTCTCCCTTATCCTCCCTCTGCTACAGCTTTTTTGGTAGCACCAATAATTTAGCAAAACCTCACAGCAGTAAGGCAGGCTGGTTCAGATGATACTGTAAAAAGCTGCAAGAGTCCTGAATCATAGGTTCCCCTCAGCAGCAAGGGGAAATAAAGGTCATTCCTTATGTATCAGTGCTGCCCAAAATGGAAACTTACCTTCTGTGAGAGAGGCAAACATGACCATAGGGTGAATCTGAGGTATTTCCAGAAGAAAAAGGGTGGCACTGTACAAAACACTAGTAAGAAAGACTCTGAAATGCTGCAGACAGTTCTGCTCACCAAGTTCAGGATGGATGGATTTCAACTGAGTCACCACAGAAAAGAGCACTAGGATGAACACAGCAACAGAAAAACAAAATACTTCAGAAGGGAGTGAAATAAAACATTTTCTTGGTTGGGCAGCAAAATTGATACTGGGATTGCAGTTACAAAACACTTTTAATCTGCTCTGACAGCAGCTGCCCATCAAAAAGAAGTCCCACTTGCACCAGTCCCACCGTGCCCCAGCATCAAGTGAGGGAGATCACGAGTCCATGCAGTTCACTCTGAGGCTGCAGCATGGATAGGCTGGACAAAAGGAGCAGCAGGTATGTGCAGCTGAGGAAAAAGCAAGCATCTCCTCCTTCAGCAGGAGAAAGACCAAATGAGACATAGTGTAAAACTGTATTCAGAAGGCAATTTGTGAAGTGCTGCCAAGCACCGCAGTAAAAAAACCCAACAAAAACACACAGCCAAACAACCCAATACCACATTAAAAAAAATGAAAGAAGAAATTAATAATTTCAGCAAAAGGACAGCACCAGTCCAAGAACTAATATTTATGAATTAGCCATAAAAACATTTAAGCTTTCTAAATGTCAGCCTTTTCTCCATGGCCTGCTGGGTCCTAAGCATGAATTAATATTCCAACATATCTTGATTAGTTTATAAAATGAATCATGCTTTCCTTCCAATGGCAGGGGAATAGAGCATACTCCTGGAGCTCCTGGACCTTTCTACATTCCTATGCTGATCATCTATTTATATCAACCTTTCTAACAGAGAAATTATTGAACATATTTAAAGGCTCCAGAAACTAGATTGCTATAAGCAATATAAAAAGCAAAACAAAAAGACAAACAAAAAAACTGCTCAAGGCGACTCAAACCTAAGATCTGAACAAATCTTGACAAAACATTCTATCGCCAGCTGACTAAATAAATAAAAAAGCAATGTGTCCATTTTGGGCACTAGACTTGTCAGGGCAAAATTAGTGCAATTGACCAGCATATGTTACACAAATGTATTCTTTTGCCTGGGTATTTTCTTGGGTAGAGAGGAACTTCTATAGGAGGAGACAGCAAGGACCTGAGGATATTTAAACACATCAGATAGAGAACATGTCCAGTTTCCTGCCTGCCAGCTACTGTTAGGGGAAGGATTACACATACAGATTATCCACAGGCACACATGCACACAGCTATCCTAGGGCTGGAGATTTTAGAGTTACAAAGGAAAATGCTCAGCTGGTGAAACCCTTTCCACTGCAAAGTGGAATTGCACAGTAACTGAAAGCCTGCCTCAGAACAACTCAGTTCCCTGATCCTCACACCAGAGTCAGCTCAGCCCTTCTGCCAAGTTACACAGCCACCTCAAACACAGCAGGGCTTGACACTCACACCTACCCTCAGTTAAACTGCCATACTTCTGCTCTGACAATGCCTTAGTCCTCTGGGCAAGAGACAGAGTCTGCACCTTCTGTGTTTCATGCTGCCCTTGGGGACAACTAATGAACAGAAGAGAGCATAAGACATTCAGCATCCAAAGAGCAAAGTCATAACTGTCTGCAATGGCATATATAAACAAAAGAAAGGCAGACTTGTTTCAAAAGCTTTTCAATTTGGATTTTTTGGGGGTTTTTTTTAATTGTGGTTGGTTTTGATTTGTTGGGGTTTTTTTTTGGTTTTTCTGAACCAAGGATTAGCTGTACAGAAAATAGCTTTATTTAATAATTTTTAAAATGTTTTCACTGACCTTGCTGGAAGAAAGAAGAAACTTCATGCATAAATATTTGCAGATGTGTATATACACTTCAGTCTTTCTTTCATGTTAGTCCACCTATTTCTAAAACAGTTTTTCCGAAAACTCTTAAAATCCATGGACTTTTCTCTTTTCTAATTAGAGTGTGTAGTTACATGAAAAAATAACCAACTCTTCAGAAGTACAATCACACTTTATTCTTACCAAATCATACCGATCTGGCAGAACTAGCATTTGTTTATGTCTTTCCTGCCCCAAAAGAATAATCTGGAAGACTCTCTATTCCAGATTGACAGAGAGTATAAGACAAATCTAGAAAGAAATTATGTCAGAAATCTCCATTGAAGGAGCTCAGTACACTCAAAGTAAGTTTCTCTTGATTAATTTTTTAAGCCATAACAATTCTGAATTCCAAAGTGAAAGTCAGTTTAAGCTACAATAGTATCATACAGTCCCCCTTCTGAACATTTTAAGCAACTTCCATCTCTCCAAAACAATTATATCCATGAAAATAGACCTTTCCCAAGAAGAAAATTTTTATTTGACAAAACCAGCCCTTCATAGTAATTGCAGCAACATATACTGGCCATGAAAAATCTTTACTTCTTTACATACACACCCAATTTGCCACATTATCAATAAATGCAGATTTAAGACACTCCAGTTATTTGTCATTACATTTGTGGCGAGAAGTCCTACTGTTTTTCTGAAAACAAAGCAAAATACATGTATACATGTTCATTTTCAGAAGGGTTCAGAGCCTGAAGAGGCAGTTCAAAGAAGAACAGGCAACACAGAGATGTTAAGCAGGTTTATACCTCTTTTTCCTCTTCTCCCCTAGAGACCTGGCTCAGAGCACCAGCACTCCACAGGTGCCACCATCTAAGTGAGGAACAATTTTGTTACCAAGCAAAATATAGACTTGAACACTAAAATAGCACTTTCCTACAATGGCCCTCCCTTGGGCCTTTTAGCAGCATCTACAACAGAAGCCAACACCCCATGACCAGGGACATTTTAAGTATGTCATCCTTCTGCAGGTTCAAGAGTCATACCTATTATACAGGCAAAGCCACATGCATTTGCAACTGGTCAGGACACACTCAAAACTGCCCTGCTGAACCCCTCATTCACCAGCAGAGACTACATAAAAGTGAGACAGAAATTAAACTTCTACAAACCTGCCAGGGGCAGCAGAAGCAGAGGATGGGGAGGCAAGGGCTGCCCCAGCACAGGCAGGCCCCTCAGCAGCAGGGCACAAACCTATCATAGCTGAGCCTAGCAGGCAGAGCAGGACTGGGATTGAAAACACATCCTACCAACAGCCCAGCAAGCATCAAGTCCAGGGAAGTCAAACACCAACTCAAGAGTCAGAGCACATAACTCCCTAAAATATCCCAGGTAGGAACTAGTACCCTCAGGCTGAGCTTAAATAAGGTTCCAGGAGTGTGGGTGGAGGCTCCAGGTGGGGCTGGTCAGGACAACTAAGGCTAATTAATGAACCCAGGAATCTGTCAAAAAGCAAAGGTCACAGTGTATTTTTGTTTTAAATTAGGCACTTTGATGTCTCATCACCAGAAATCATGGTTAAGTATTTTGCCACATCCTCTCTGAAAAGCAATCTAATAGTAAAATCCAATATGTACAGGCTACAGCAGCCAGCAAGCACACTGTGCCTGTGGAATTTGACTCTTCACTCCTTTTCTAGGAGCATTGTGCCAGCTACAGCCACAGAGATCACAGTGACATGAGGACACCAACTCCAGACCCGACCAGTAAAACAGCACTTTTTGCAACAGATTTTCTGTAAGAGCACCTCCATCCTCACAGTGTTTGGTACTCCTGGTGATGACATCCAGTGCAATGCACAAAGCCTACACTCTGTCCTGGTACAGAGCTGCATCTGACCTCCGTACAAGACTTGTCACAAAAGTAAAGATGAGGTGAATTACATGGAAGTTTCCCTGATTTTTCCCAGAGCAACTTAGAACAACAGAAGACAGTTTTGTTATAAAATTGACTCAAAACGAGTAATTTCCAATCAAAGAATTTATTAATTATTGAAGCAGTTATACTACATAAGCAAAGGCTCAGCGCTGGGTGACAGGGGAGTCTCCACCTACTGCTGCCCCAACTAGTTTCTGATTCAGTCCTTTTATCCTCTCCATCCTTCAGGAGTCCATGTTGTCTCGGAGTTCTCTGCGCCTGCGCTGGTTGTTGCTAGAGGGTCATCCTTCTGTCTCCTGGTGGTCGGTGATAAAAGGCTGTGGAGTCTTCCTCAGCTGCGTCTTCTTCACCCTATGTCTTTATTTGGTGACTTCTCCGTGGAAAATTACCAAAATCTTACAATTAACGCAATATGTGCCCTATCAAGCTTAAGCAAGCAAATATCCTGCCTTGCAGACTGTTTATCTGCCCCTGCCCCTTCCCCAGCTTTTCCCTGGTCGTTATCTCTGTGAGTTATCTGCTTGTACCATTTGTCAGCGGGAAAGGTTTCCCTGCTGGGTGTTAATCTGCCCCTGCCCTTTCCCCAGCCTTTCCCTGGTCATTATTTCTGTGAGTTATCTGTTTGTACCATTTGCTGGGTGGGACTATGTGTGGGCTCCTGCAACCCCTTCCCTGGTATCCTTGTAGCTCATATCTCATGAAGTAGTACAGAAATAGTCAGCAGACAACTCTTGTAACACACTGGTCTCTTTTTCGTGACGAACAAAATGTAGTCCTTCATCTCAAGTTTTACCTCAATTTCACTGCAAATGTACAGCCTGGCAAACAGATTACTAAAACATTTTTAGGGACATCCTTCCTCACAGCAGATTACTTGGACACATTGCTTCCTTCTCGGAGTCAAGTTATGTTTTGGGAGCAGCAATGATGTCTTCTTCAGAGCACAACTCACAGTATTAAGTATTACACAGAGTATTAAGACCACAGTGCTACTGATTCTTCCTCTGCTGGTGATACACATACAAACACTCCAAGGATATGGAATTTTTACATGAAAGACTACACCAAAAGGCCCCAGCAAGACAAGAACTCATTTTGTCAGTTCTGTATATATGAACAGTAAGAGGAACTCCTACCCCAGAGGTCTTCCACTACAGAGGTTGAGAGGAAGGTAAAATGCCCAGTTTTCAGATAAGAAACTGAGATGTTGGATGCAACACTGCCACTTAGACAATAAAAAGATGCTCAGGCGCCTGACCTATGAGGCTTAGTAACTTATACAAAGTCCTGCAGAAAGTCTATGAAAACTATAGGTGTTCAGTCCATACAATTCACATGATCCCCTAGTTCTATTAATTCTTCATTTAAAAAATGAGCTATCCATTAAAATCACTCAATTTATGTTTTGACAACTTCTCAAAATGAGACGCTGCCAAACAACAAAGCAAGCATTAGCATCTCAGTGGTAAGGACTGTTATTTATTGTTGCTGTAGACCTACCAGACTATGACTCACAACAGCTACAACCATTAGGTAGAAACAGTGTATCTGTAGCAGTGAGTTAAATGCAGAAGGTTTTTAACTTGTATAACCAATATACATGGCTGAAATATATGGTTAAATATTAGCAGTTAAATGGTTAAATATTAGCAGTTGTTAAAAAGCTTATTTTAAGAACAAACAGAAACACAGAGCCTAAATGAGCTGTGCAGAGGATCTGCCCAAGGATGAGAACCCAGAACCAGCTTCACAACAAAGCTACACCCGAGAGCTGAACCAAGCACCCAGTGTGGACAAACAGCAGCAGCAGCTAAGCTTAAACTGGCAGGGCCACCCACTGGTGTCTGTCTTGATGAGAACTTGGGACTGGCTCACAGGAAACATCTGGGCTCACACTGGAGAATTCAGGCAAGGGGTGTTTATCACTCTCTGGTTTTCTGCCTATCAGGGAGCATAGGGACATTCCCTTAAGACTCCAGAGTCATGGAAGAGAGCACCTGAAGCCACATGTTAAGCCTTTCTCTTGGCCTGAGTGAGGTGTTGCCAGAGCAGCCCATCTCCCAAAGAGACATAGTGAAGCACAGGAGAGAGAAGTGACTTTTTGGGATGAGGACACACAGGCTGCTGAGCGCACCCGCCACAGAGCAGCAGGCACCAGCCTTCCATTTGGGCTCACAAAGGGATGTGTCCGGGGAGCTGTGGGCTCTGAGAGAAAACCTGCTCCACACCTCCTTCGGCATAGCCAGATGCACTTCCTTGCCTTACTGGGACACCCATGTCCCAGAGCCAGGAAAATAAACCATGAGGGAAAAGCCTGAGACAAAAGGCACCTGCCTCAGGCTGGCAGGAAAGCTAAGGAGAAGCCCCAGTCCAGGGGCCACTGGAGCCCCTGGGAAAAATTTAAGGGCAGGCTCTCAGGACAGGGACACCAAGGCCGAGTGGCAGCTGCAGACCTCAGGGCAGGACCTGTGGCATCAGAGGCAACCAGGTTGTCCTGACATCTTAGGTTTTTTATCTTATAGCTCTTCTGCTTTCATTAACCACTTTCCCCTGCTATGACAGCATATGTCACAGCACATATCCCAGTCAAGATGGCCACAATCCACAGAGTATCGCCATACGATACCAGAAAGCTTTAAGCATCCCCATACAGAGTAACACCATATTCCATCAGAAGGCTTCAAGCATCTACCCTTCTTGTTCTTTAGCCCAACCTTTCATACCCTTCATCTTACATTCATTGCACCTGTGTGCCCTCTGTTCCCCCCTTTGGTGATGGGTCAGTGCACATGGGTACTCCATGCCTTGTTGCTTTCAATGCTGGTCACCTGCTTTTCACAGCTGTAGCCCATTAGGGATGTGGCTCGGCTGCAGCCCCACTCCCAATCACCACAAACTGTGTACCTACAGTACACTTCTTTTTTATATGCTTAAATGAGGTGTCACAAAAACCACCCTGCATCCTCACGTTTAATAGATGAGTGCAGTGCTAAAGTGCAAAAACTGAAAATAAAGGATTCCTTCCTCTAATAATATGGAGATTTGCATAGAGATGTGTTCCCAAGCCCTGGCACCTTGGCTGTCCTGGGGAGAGGCTGAGAGGTACCAGCCGTATACCCAGCATTGCTTCTGGCAGGACAAAAACCTACCATGTAGGCTTCGTGATCAAATCAGGTTAAAAGTTACAAACTATCTTTAATACCAGGTCGCATATCTACCCTGGAGACCTTTAAAGAGCTATTCCAGTCTTGTAGTATATTTCTTTTCCACAAAGTCAGGAAGTGATTTTACCAAACATATATAAAAACTGTGGAGAAGGCTCTTTGCTCTCTTTTCATGCTGCCATTTCAGTTACTGCTTACAACAACCAGGGAAATACTCATTCAGAAATTACCCTTGTATGGGTTTTAATGTCAAGCAGAAATCTGCTGAGAAACAAGTGTACTAAAGCAAAACCAAATCCATAGTAATGATGTACTAAGCAAAATCAAATCCATAGTAATTATTTATTAGGAGAGGAACAGTTTTATACACAGTTTAAGGGAATCCGCCTCCCCAGGAGAACACTGCAGCCAGCATCCCAGCCTGTTACTTTGCTGTGGGGAAGTCCATTGTGCTGAGAAAGGAGAGCTGTGAAGATAGAACAGCAGTTTTTCTTGTGAACAGTTAGCGAAAACTTTCTCCAGTGCTTCTGCTGCTTAGAAGTAATCTGTCCAAACCAGGGAGCAGTTCCCAAATCATTCACCAGAATTTCAAAATTATAGATCAGAATCTCAGATCTCAAGCTGGAAGGAACCCAAAAGGATTGAGTCCTACTCCCTGTTCCTTCCAGGACCCCCTAACACGAAACCTGAGATCAGTATACTGCCTGCTGTTCTGAAGCCCAAGGCTTTGGGCTACAAATACCAGCTTGTACTGAGATGGGGGCATGGGTAGTGAGCAAACCAAGGGTATTTTTATCTTTCTGTGTCATTTTTCAGGGTCGCGATAAATCAGATTTTTTGCAATGACAAAGATTTAGCTCAGTTTTGAGATCTCAGAACTTTTTGCCTCCTGTGACATGAGTCATGGCTGCTTTTACAGTGAAAAGGAAGAAAAAACACTTTGACTGTTCATTTTGATCATTTTTTAATTCTTTCAATCCTATGGGACTGTCAGGAAAGCTAATTAGATGTTCCCCTACATTGTTTGTTTGTGAAATAAAAATGCAGTTTGAGTAACACTCATGTATTACTGTAATGCAGTAATATGGGATAAGAAATTATCCAATTCATTAACCATGAAAGAAGCATTTCAAGTCCTGGAACACAGAGAAGTCACCACTTGCCTGTTTTTTAGCATCTTTATGTAGACTCTGTGTGTGATGTGTCCATGGGGAGCTGAACAGCCAGAAGAGGGTAGCATAAGTTAGTTAATAAACCTCATCTGTAAAGCAGAGTTATTTTTGAGAGAAACACCTACTTACATTTCTTGCCACAAGGTAGAGAAACATAACATTGACAAACTCATCACAAAGCTTTTGTCAGAACTTGAGAAGGCAGATTTGCAGTCAGAACTGACAAGGATAAGACTGAGACCAGGATGCAGAGCTTTTTGCACTCTATTGACTCTTGTTTGACCAATGCCACTATTAATAAAAATGCACACCAAAAGCGACTGTATTACTTTGATCTTAGGGGATTGCAGCACAAGTCAGCAAAGCTAACAGTGTTATTGAGTACATTCTGGCACATGAACTTGCCTGCAGATTATCTGAAAAGCCAGATGGGGAAGGCATGAAAATGCATAACACTGTGAGCAACTTAAGGGGGGGTTCCGGGCCAGGTAATAGAATATCAAATTCACCCAGAATGTCCATTCAGAATATAAATGAAATAGAATATATAACGTAAGTTATATATTATATACTGAGTTCACCAGGCAGATGTGTATCAAAAGGCCCCTCTTGCTGCTGCCTCTAATGTCTACCCAAAATAGAATGCTGCTCCCAGAGTCTGCATGCAGTAACTGAGTATTAACAAAGAGAATGTTGCTGTATCTAGTAGAAGCAGAGACCACAGTTCACAGGAGCTTTAGAGAATCTTCTTCTATGCTGGGGATGGTGCCCTACCAATGCACGTGACTCTAAACAGACCAGAATTGCTGCTGGGCATTACATTATACAGGAACATATCTCCATGAGTTAGCTTGCAGATTTCTTTCATTTTTCTTTATAGAGACCAAACAGCAAAACTCTTCTCTGAGAATTTGATAAGGCTTGCCTCAGGACATACATGAAAGGACAAGGAAGACTGGGGGATGACTCTTGTTGTTTGCATCACAGTAGTGGTTAGAAATCCCAGACAGGATCAGGACTCCACTGTGCTAAATGTTGTACACTCATGCAGGATGGGAAGAGCAGTAGCCTGAAAAAGGAAGCTGAAGCAGACAAAGTGAAAAGGGAAACAGGTGTGAAGACATGAAATACCATGCCCAGGAGCTTATACCCAGTAACTGGACAAGGAATAGAAAATTCCTCTTCTGTCAACTTACTTCTGGCACACCTGCTTTAAATAGCTCAGAGGTTGTTAGGTGAGAAAGACTGTATGTGTGTATACACCTTGGAAAGGCACTGAGGAGATACTACATCATGTATTCATAGTTTATTTGTACTGTATAGCTAAAGCAAAGTGGAAATGTAAGCTGAACATTTTTTCTATAATTCTTTTCCCTCCATCCTTTCAAATATAGCACATATTTGAAACACTGGAGCTTTCCATTACCAAGACTGTAACATCAGACTCTAAATGGTAAACTAGCTACCCTTCACCCTGCTGCTACAATGTGGCCACTTCAGCAGTTTGAGTGTGCCCACTGTCCCCACGGCATACACACAGCAAACAGCAACTGGAGAAGGGAAGGGGACGAGAATGCTATATGCAGGTGGCATTAGGATGTCAGACTAATTTCATCCCCTGAGGGGTTTAGTTTCAGGTATTGTGAAAACCTCTATGTAAAAGATTCAGAAAGCCTTTAAAACAGTGCTGTCCCTTCAAATGACCAGTTGCAAACTTGCTCACAATTTTCCCTGGACTTGGCTGTTAGTTACAGAGGGAACTTCTAAAATGACATGCGGGTATCCAGCTGCCATGTCTGCTTCACTCAGTCTCATGTCTCTGATCATTTTTAACGTGATATAGAAGCAAAGCTAACTGAAAAGGTTCTTTCTGGACATTATCCTGAATGATGCATAAAATTGCAGTAACAAGCTAATTCGTATAATATTTCCTGCCTTTGCATTTTGGCTTAGCTGGCACACAAAAGGTACATTATAGGAAGTGATGAAGTCCTTTTCCTGCATACATTTCTGCATCGCACTCCTAAGGGAACATTTGCCATTTGTGTCAGTCTTGGTTGGCTGAGCTTCCCTCAGGAGCTGCCTGTCCATTGAAAGGAGTGTGAGGATGTCCACGCAGAGTCAGTTAGTCTGGTGAGAGTGCCTTCCCCTTGTGCTTCCATGCTGCCAGACACCATACCCTGCAGAGGGATTTGGACTGATGATGCAGCAGGTAAGGGGATATTACCCCTTAAAAACACACTTGGAGGGTTGCTGTTCACCTCGCTTCCTGGGTTGGCAGCATTTACAGCACTGTTGCTCACTGTCCACAGGCAAGGGTAGTGGCTGGGAAAAAAAAGCAGCACAGATTGAATGACTTATTTCAAAGCATTTAGCCTGCATAAGACTTGGCACAGTAGAGTCAATTTCACTATCTGTTCAAAAGCAGCTGTTCAAATCAGGTTACCAAACTAGATCAGCCTTGAAGATCTTAAGTGAAAAACCACCAGTAGCCATCACCTGGTGACCCTGGAGGGAGGCATGGAGAGCAATGTACAAGTATATGTGAGATTTCAAAGTGTAAGGATTTTTTATGGGCTTCTGAGACTTCTTCCCATCTTAGGAGCTGAGTCAGAAGAGTTTCTAGAGAGGGAGGTCACAAAGTCTCAGGACACTGCCCAGCTACTAGGGTATAAACACTGAGAAGAAAATCTACTCAATCAGATAACAGTGCATTTGAAATTGCAGCTGATTTTCCTGACACCTAAGTTAGAGAAGAAATTATTGCATTCTTTTAGGGAAAATAAGGAAAAAGATTTGATAATTAATTGATTCTCTAGGTCTAAATTCCATTTACTCCTAGAATAGGATCCTCATTTCATGTAGGATAATAGTGAGAAATATAGGAAGAAAAATATTTTGGTTTTAAAATGCTCACAGATTGTAGAGTCCAGAATTCTTTGTAGGTATTCCAAGATCCCGGTTTTCAGCAATGCTGGGGAAAAATGAAGCTCCCATAGAGCAGAAGATGATTAGCTTGTCAGAAAGATTTGCCCAGGAATCTTGAATTGGGAACTTAGGACACATTTCAAATCCTGGACACTGATTAAAGTTTGGAACAAAGGGCAAATCACCAGGACAGTCCTACCAGCCTCAGTGCCCCTCATAGCAGCAGTTTTCCTGTAACCTTACCTGGGTCCAGGGCTGGCACCTCCCTTTGTGTGTGGCACTGAGAGCAAATTAGTGTGTGGAGAGGATGGCAAAGTCCAGCTGTCGTGTCCTGAGAATACCTGAAGATTATTGCTGGAGCTGTCCAATAAATTAACTTTGGGGAGGGAAAAAAAGCAACAAACAAATCCTCAGTGACAGACAATGTCTTAAGACAGCAAAACATGGGCAGGCTTAAGGCAGCAATCTGATCATGAGGTGCCCAACCACAGGTAATAGGACAGAAATCCCAACCACAGGTAAAAAGGCAAAATTCCTGTGTTTGTTTAGAGAGTAGCAAGGTGCCATGGCAATCCCAGGTGTGATACATGAGAAGGTACAGCGTGACAGACATAGGATTTGCATTTCTGCAAGTCTGACTAATATTTTTTTCATAATTGACATATATCAGACAATGTTTTGATACAGATTTCCTTATAATTTGAGCTAAAATACTTAATAAAATTTTATAAATACTGCCCCATTCCTGGAAATTTTCATTCAGGTTGAATGGAGCTTTGGGCAACCTGGTCTAGTGGAAGGTGCCCCTACCCATGGCAGGGAGGTTGGAACAGGATGATTTTTAGAATCCCTTTCAAGCCAAATCCTTTCATGAGAAATACTTCCATTAAACAGGAATTCTTGCTAAATTATAATTAGCAAGCAGATTACTTTATCCCTTCTCTGCTTTCCGACCCACTTCTTCTAATCAAAGTACAATCAATTTCTGGATTTGCACCCAGATCCAGAAAGGGAAAGGGACTCAAAGGATGTTCTGACAATACCAAAATGCCTTTGCCTCAATTCAGCTCCTACCTGAGAGCTGCTTTGACTTGAGAACTCAACTGTGTCATGGCAGGGCATCAAAAGAAGACCTGCAACGCTCTTTTTGTATAACTGGAAGCTGTAGTGAAAGCAAGACCATACACTCTGGTTTATCACTAAGAGTGCACCAAGTTCCTGGTCTCTCTTGTTTTGCTGCCTTGGTCACCCTGGGTGCCTGAAGGGTTCTATGCAGAGAATCACCACGCCCTTTACTAGCCTGAGCTTAGCCTTGCTCCAGGGTTTGTGCTAACCTAAGGCACAGGGCAGGCAGGCAGAGGCAACAAAGCAGTGCTCCAGGAATACCTGAAGGGGAGTGATTCCTCTGCATGTAGGAGGGTGGATATGGAGCAGCCCGATGGCCTCGCAGGGCTGAGTATCTCTCGCAGCTGTGGGGAGCCTGTGGAGCGGGCAGAGGCAAAGCTCCACTGTACTGGTAATTAGAGCTTCCCGAGGCACACATTGGATCTGGGTTGGAAATCAACCAGCCACCCACTTTGAGGGAAAAGAGAGAACAAAACTATTACTATTGCTGCATTCAAGTGCTACAGTACAACTCAGAAATAACCAGCCTTCTTGCAGAATTAGCTGTGCCTAAGAAATACCAAGCAGATGCTAAGATACTGTTTTGTGAAACAACTGACAAAAAAATAGTAACCGTCCACTCCCCTCCCAACACACCAACACTGAAAACAAGTCCTGAAAGCAACCAGAAAATGTCACAAACATTAAAGAACAAACGAAAGAAAAACTATCAGTAAAGCAAATGCAACTTCTGCCTCCCCTCATTTTTTACCTGTTTACCCATGAAAGATAAATTTATAGGCGATAAAAACATTCACAAATACAAAAACAAAGGGGTAAGAAAATCCTAAAAATGTCATATATCATCTTGATTCTAGATTCCTTTTAATATTGAAAAACTGGAATTTATGGAAAATCATCCCTCTGCAGGACCTCTCACGTTATTTCCTATGGTGAGGTCTCTTCAATCTTCTTTTTTTTTTTTTTAAAGGGTCCCTCTCTATGAACATAATTCAGGACTCAGTAAGTGACCAGCACGAACCAGTTAAGCAAGGCCCAGGTTCCCAGCACCCATCATATCTCACAAAACTTGCAGTTGACATAAATAAAAACCTTACAGTGAGAATATGTCATATGTTGACCTTCAGAGACTGTCTCTGGAACGTCCTTAGAATGGTTTCTGAAAAGCAAAATACTTAGTGGTAAGTGTTCTCATTGAAAAATTACAAAAGTTATAACCAGAACTATTCATTAAAAATTGGAGAAGTGAGTGAAAAAGAGGGAAATCCCTCTCCTTTAACCTTGCTAGGCAGCAGTAGACCTTTCCACATTCTGCCATAAAGGAAGCTGGAGCTTTTGTTTGATGACATAAGCAAAAATGTTCCTAATTTTTTGCCATATTTGGGAGCTGAACATGGAATTCTAAATCTGCCTGTGAGCACCATTCCTGCTTGCAGGCAAGCTGAAGGCAGCATTCCCCCTTCCCCAGCTGGAAACCCTGATACTGAGACACAGCAACTTCTTGAGTGGTGAGAGGAATGAAAGGAAATACAGATTCTCCTGCAGGCACATGGGACACTTCACATGTCAGAAGATAAAGCAGGTCCAAACAAAATTAATTAGAAATTATGGGATGGAATGCATCATTTGGATGCCACTGTGCATTAACATGGGTGATGCAAGGAAAATTTTGCAAGATAAACTACAATTAATTTCTGATGGAAGCATCTCTGACGTCTTAACTTTAATAAACCTATCATAAATTATCACACAGACTTAATAACAGCAGTGTAGTTACATTACAGTTACACTGTAATTTCACTTCAACTATGCTTTTGGACACTTGGAGTTAACATTTTTTCTCCCTGACCTATCAAATTACAAGATTCACTGAAGTGCAAGTACACTGTAGTGGACATATGTAGGGTATAACACTACTGGGGAAGCTCACACCATCTCATTTCAGGCTTTCTATGTAGACAGACATAAGTGCCAGGATCCCCAAGAGCACATTCACCCATTTCAGCATCTATTGTAATAATGATATAGTCTCCCGGATAATACCATTGGAGGGACTCTGGATTTAGCAGAAACAAGATTCAGTTATGTAATTTATCTTTCGTGTGGTGATGTCATGGTTTTAACCATATCAGCAGCAAAAAGCTACTGGATCAAAAAAACAAAAGATGAACTTACCTTTCCTTTGCATCCAGGAAGGCTTTGGCAAAGGGATTATACTTGATTTTGAGAGCTGTTATCTTGAATTTACAGAAAACAAGGCATGTTAGTGAGGGCAATTTGAAATAGAAACGTGACAAAACATCCTCCAGAGTAATCTGAGGGGAACTGTCTGGGTTAGCCTAAAATATATCCCCACACTTGATGTTTCCCAGGCTGGGTAGGAGACAGCTTTGCTGTGCACTGATCAGTGCCACAGGCAAAACACCAGCTGGGGCAGCCTGGCATGACGTTGTCTGGTAAATGTGATGGAATGGTGGACTCTTTCAAGAGGGTTTAAACACTGAATTCCTATGAAAATCTGCCGCAACATTAGCTAAGGGATGTGGCACAGGAGTTAGCAATTCTTACAGTCCAAAGCATCCCTCAAGGGCAGAAATTTTCTCATGCAGTATTGTGTTGTTCTGCAGTTGTACATATTATAGGGACATGGAGAGAGGGTTATCATTATGACTATCAGTTATTGCTGGAGAAAGATATTTTAGGGCTGTTTGGCTTTTATTTCCAGTAAAGGATTGAGATGCCGAGACAGATGGACCAGTCTGGAATAGCTGTGTCAGGATATTAAGCTAAACCTGACTTATTACTGAAGCCAGACACTAGATTAGTCAACATTCTACTGCAGAGAAAAGACAGAGTATTAGAGTAGATGGAGTATTACACTGCATGGGACTGGTGGGGAAACAAGAAAAAGGCATGCTGGTCTTGTAGTTAATTAGCTACTATCAGATCTCCTCAGTGGTGCACAGTGTGGCACCGCCTACCTCTTCATTCTGGTAGGCAGTCACCGCTATGAACTGTGTCTCAGGGAAGGAGCAGTTCATCACCATCCGGTGGGGGCCTCCTACACGAACTATGTGCACCTGGGGCTCGTATTTGTGCAGGGAGTTCAACATTATCTGCAGGAAACAAAACAGAGAGACAGCCCCCAGTGTCACTCTGGCACCTCACAGCCAACCTCTGGCTCTGTGACAGAACAGCTGTTGCTGCTGAACCTCCCCAGCCAGCAACTCCTAAAGCAGAAGGGCAGGTGCCTCCCTCCCCTGCAATAACTACAGGCCAAACAGAATGAGATTTCACTGGACTGGATTTAAGGCTTTGGATGCAGCAGCAGCAGCCGTGAGTATTTGTGTTAGCAGCTATGGCCCTCAAACCACTGGGCTCCTGCTGCACTAGAGGCTGCTGAAACAGCTCAGGGGCACTCACGATCCTGCTTCTGCTGTCTGGAAGACCAGAATCACCATCACAGAAAAGGTGCCAGGAGGAAGCTGAGGCAGTCACCCAGTCTTCTCTCTGGGCAAGATGAAGTGTATCCAAACAGGCCTTGGCAGATCATCTAACCTGGCACTAAAAGGTGTGAATAGCATTGATTCCAGGAAGTCTATTAGGTCCTTTAAATGGGTCTAGTGCAAGAACAAGATTATCTTTTAAAATTTGTACTTTGCAAAGTGATGTATACATACATATATATATATATAAAAGAAAGAACACAGCTATTAGCATAAAGCACTGATAGTCACCAATTACTTTCTAAACCATCAGAGAAGGGGCAGCTGAAGCACAGAGTGGGGACATGGTTTACTTTAACACTGTGGTCATGATCTCAAAAGAAAGCAAAGGAAGCTTCAGTCATTTATTGTTTAGTAACTTTTGTTTGGGTTCTGTTTCTCATATGGTTTTCCTCTCCTGCTTTCTATTATTTTGCTCTCCTTCATATATATACATAGTGTTCCCCTGTTTTTTTCTCCAGGGACTCTTTGACGCTCCAAGTTTCCTGTAGCTTTTTTCCCCCCATGCATATTTTTCTGAGGCTTTTGACTTTTCTGAAATCCTGGACACACAACAAGCATTTGCAAATTCAGATCCTGTTCTATGCTCTACAGTAATTCTTGTGTGCTGGTTCCATATATGACTAAGGAAAAGTCAGATCATCTTCCTGTTCTCCAACCAGTAAAACCCGAGATAATTTCCTACCTCATTAGAGCACTAAGCTTACAGAGGTACCTCATAAACCTAATGGAAATAACAGATTGAGAGCATATAACATTTACATGAAAGAGGTTGATTCTGGGCTGACAAGTATCATCCACTGTAGGAGTTTTGTACCAAACAAACAAGTGAACAAAAGGTCTTGTGCAACATTTTGCCTTTAGATGCATCATCAAAAATAAAATATGACACAAAACGAATTTTCCTGTTTGCATTTTTAAGCAGTTCAAAGAGAAATTCACTTATTTCTGGTACATGTGGTTTCTTTCCAAAGGCCAAAGCTGATTCAATAGAATATTGATAATTATCATGATGCAGAAGCAGACACAGTAATTATTTCATTTAGGAGCAGCCTTTTATTCTGCCATCTGACTCCTGCCAACATTCCACTTACACCAAACAACATTGGGGAGCACAACAAAAACCTAATACCCATGGCCATTTTTCCCCCCTTTCTCTGAAGTCCTATGTAAAAATCCACAGTACACGAGACCAACTCTGAAAAGACCCCTGACGATTAAGTAAACCACAGCACTCTGTCTCTCTTAACATCAAGAAGTCCATTAGAATCTGAAAGTGCCAATTAAGGCCTGTTTATCCCTGTTTACATTTGGCCTCCAGAGAATAATTGGCATCTGTGGGTGAAGAGGCCTGTAAGGGCTTCTATAATTACATAAATGGACCCTTGATATTTCTTGATTGGTAGGTGCTTGCAATTGAAGCCAAGAGGTGGTGTGGAAACATCAGGCCATACCTGCCCACTCCCATTGAGCTTGTTGGTAAGTTTGACTTTGCTGAAGGAAATGGCAGCTTTCATCCAATGGGCCCCAAAGTTCGGAGAGTCTGGGTGGATGTAGACACAGCTGTGGTTCGGTGGCTCTGGTTTCCCAGCTGGCACCCATTCTCCATTGACGTACTTCCAGCGGTGGCCATCAGTCGGAGCAAAGTCCAGCAGGAAGGAATACATGGCATTTGGATCCAAGCCTGACACACTGATCTTCAAAACAGGGAACATCCGCCTGGCCAGGGAAACAAAAAAGGGTGACACCGCTGGAAACTGCTGTTGAAAGACTCTCCTCAGTATGTTTGTTTCCAGATGCTCACTGACTAGCTCAGTATAAAAAATCCATCCTCCCTTCCTTCAATCCACCCTTGCCATCAGACCTTGCACTTGGCAGTTTCTCCAGTAATTTGGTCCCATACTTCCATATTCCCTGACCTCAGCAGCTTGACCATGTCCTATTGCTTTTAGTTTCATCTTACACACAAGCTCTTAACTTCTACCCAACCTTCCATTATCTCGTGGGTTTAAAACTGAAATCCTGCCTTTGTTTAGTTTTGGGAAAATGCTCCTTTTGTGCCCAAAGGTCCAATGCCACATTTCTCAATCCCCTTTTATTATTATTTCTTTATTTTGTAAAGGAGATTTGCAGGAGCTCACAGCTTGACTTTCAGTGGTTTTCTGTCTGTCCCAGTGCTTGTGATCAATGTCACACAGCTCTGAATTGGCACCTGAAAGTCTGCAGCAATAGAGCTAGTAGGGCTCCAACACTTGGAGGAACTGGGAATAAAGTGTGGACATCAGAACAGGTGTGTCCCAGCAAAGGTATCCTATTCATTAAGCTTCTTAGCTTGTCAAAGAATACATGTAATTGCTATTACATATCACCCCCTACATTCCTCTTCCATGAGTAACCGGCCTCCCTGCCCCAGACATCTCCAGACTGACCTCACCTGGCAACTGCCGTTTCTGCATGCCACATTTTTATAGACCATAAATTCCAATGAAAGCCAATGAATCTCTAGATTCCTTTTCTCTATGGGTATAGAGAGAGTATACCAAGCAACCAGAGGAATGGCCTGAGGTCCATAGCTAGGGGGCTAAGGTAAGGTAGCTCTCGAGGCTTAGGTAGCCATATAAGACATCCAAAATACATAAGAAGGGAGCTGAAACTCCAGGCTGTCTTAAAGGACACTGGAAGTCTCTGCCCCTGCAGTCATACTGTCTAGTGACACACAAATGCAAATTGCTAACAATCATGACATCCTACTCACCTTTCTGGATACCTTGATACAGTTTTTGCTGCATACATTCAGCACCTTCTGCTGACAGGAAAAGACCGAATTTGAGATTTTTCATCTAATATTAATACTTGCTGATACCATGTCAGTGCAGTATTGAAGAAGATATCATAGAATGGTTTGGGTTGAAAGGGACCTTAAAGATCATCTTGTCCCAGTCCCTGGATTGGTGTCCCCAACACCTTCCACTAGACCAGGTTGCTCTGAGCCTCATTCAATCTGGCCTTGAGCCATCTCCAGGGATGAGGCATCCACAGCTTCTTGGGGCAGCCTTTTCCAGTGCCTCACCACCCCTTCTATCACTGCATGTCCTTATAAAAAGTCCCTCTCCAGCTCTCTTGCAGCCCCCTTTAGGTACTGGGAGGCTGCTATAAGGTCTCTCTCCTCTCCAGGCTGAACAACCTCAGCTACCTAAGCTTTTCCTCACATGAAGTTTGTGCAGGCCCTGCTCTCAAGCCTGTCCAGATCCCTCTGGATGACATCCCTTCCCTCCACATGTCAACCAGAACACACAGCTAGGTGTTGCTGGCAAGCTTGCTAAGGGTGTGCCCCTGTCCCCAACAAAGGTAATGAAAAGCTTTAGTCCCAGTACTGACCCCTGAGGAACAGCACTCCTCACTGGTCTCCAAGGTACTGTGAACCACGACCTTCCTAATTAAATAGAAGCTTAGTTGAGGATTTACACACTACACGTGTCTTTCTGACCAGGATGTACCAGCTATCAAACTGGAATGTGATAAAAAGTATGGATGCATTTCTCCTTCCAACGCTTAGATCTCCCCCAGTGTTCAAAGGAACATATTTAGATACATAGCTGAAATTGAATTAGTGGAGAAAATTAATCCACATGAAAATTTAATTTCACTAGATTATGCAGAGCAGTTTGTGTTACATGCAGATTGTTAATTCCTCTGCCCACAATGCAGACAGGCTGCTCTGCCTTTTTATTTGAGAGGCTCAAGTTTATCCCCAAAGGACCTATAGACCAATCCAGAAGAGAATACTGTTACCATCCATTTTAACCTCTTGTAGCACTAAGATTAGAGCACTTCCCTGTGTTAACCAGCTTCACTACCAATTGTTCCCCGCCTCACTTGGACCAGCATGTTTTGACTGTACAGACTCTAACAATGGAAAACTTACCATCTAACATGTTCTGATGATTAAGTGGCTTTACTGTTAAAATCTGTCTTTTAGCATGGCAAATTGTGATTTCTCCAAATTTGTTTCAGTCAGATTGTTTCAATGATCAGGTAGGTGCACACGTGACCTCCATTTCTGCAATAGCTAAGCACTTCAGCTTCTTCTATTTATTTAGAGCAAATGTGCTGCAATTACTCCACAGTACAGACCTTGAGTGGGAAGATGTTTGATATCAAACTTGGATGTGCAGTAACCAGTAAAGTTGCTTTAACATTCAAACCTGGAAAGGCCTTCTTTTCCTTCTTTTCCCCCACTCATGGCTGCCTGCACTGATCCCCTATGGATTCTCCCCATACGCAGAGGGGAATAGTGGCATCTACCTGTCTCCAGGCAATAGCAAGGATTGCAAAGTCTTGGGATACTGCCTAGCTAGTATGGTATAAACACTGAGAGAGGAAACCTATTCAGTCAGATAACACTGCATTTGATATTGAAGTGTCAATTTAATACAATAGGTCTGAGTAAAATAGGAGATGGTTTCCCACTGTATCAGCTGTACCCATTGAGATGCATTTTGTGATATAGCACATGTTTCAATTTTAATGATATCTATCCTGTTCAGAATATATCTATTTCCCCTAGGCATATTGCTAGGGCAGGTGATTATTATAATGAAGTATGATACAGCCACAGAGGCATATCTGTATATTAACACTGAAGTTGGTTCATCTAACTGTGACATTTTTGGGACCCTCGGTACCAATTAGAGATGACTCAGAGCAGATAGAATTGTGCATGCTAGAATTTGACACTTGAGGATCCCTAGTCAATTAGACTTTCATTCTCTGGGACACTCCTGTATTGGGTTTCTGTTTAATTTCTGAGCTTTGCTGACAATGTGTCTGTCCACACCAACTGTTTTCATTTTCACAAAAAAAAGTTCAGGCTGACTCTTCTCTTTCATTGTAGAACACAGTTTTCAAAAGCATTCATCTACCCTTCAGCAAGAATGGTTTAGTTGTACTCATTTAGCAGCAGCAGAATAAGATCAATATTTTTTCTACTGAGAATCTCTCTGGAGACAATCACTGAAGAATCCTGAACCTGAGAAAAACTCAGCAATCACAGGAAATTGTCTCAAGTTTGTCTCCTTTTGAATAGCATGGTTCAGAGTTCTTTGTTGCAGGCCACAGTCTGTATTTCCTTTGTTTTAGTGTGATGCTGTGTTTTTGGATGAAAAATACTTTCAGAAATACAGACATCCTTTTTCATAGTCTCTGCTACAGTAACTATGTTAAAAGGATTAATGCAAATGACAGCGTGACATACTTTTGTAATTTTTAATTTCGCTGTAGTTTGATCATAAAGAATTCTATTGCTGCTCTCACTGACATTTCTAGAGATGTCACTGGCTATAGGAAAAGTAGAATCAGGCTGATAAGGAGTGTGTAAGTTAAAATTAAAAAATCAGGCAGCTTACACAATGAAATAAAAAGTACCCAGGCATAGTCAGATAACAAAATATTCCCTTATCAACATGATAAAAATATTTTATCTATACACTCACCCTGACATTTTGGAAAGAACTAGTATCACCATGAAGTCATAATTTTCATTAGCTGCGAGGAAAGAAACTGAAAAAACCCTCTTGGTAATGTGTGACTCTTTGTACCAATTTAATTAATCAGAAACAAACCCATCTTACCTCATTTTTAATCACTTACACTGTTAAGGAGACAGTTTAAGCTACTGTACACCAAGTGAAAGTCCACTTAGAAGTTATCTGTAGCCTAACAGCAGTTTTCAAAGCAATTTAAATGAAGTATAATCAGCTCCACAATATAAAAAGAATCTCAGCAGCAGATGTCTATCAGTAGGTTATTAGAAGGAATCAGAATGGCAATAGTGCTCTTACACCAAGAGCTGGTCCTTTGAGATGGTAACTTCTCTCTGCAGAATCACCTTGCTGAGTCAACAGACAAGATTTTTCATATTTACTGCTTTCACCTATGTCCCTCATCAAGCTACAGACAACAGTAATTTCATCCACAAATTCCGCTAAGTCAAAGTCTGGCAAAATTACACCACATGAGTAAATCTTTCTCTCCATCTCTTAATTTCTCTCTCCTAGGTGGATCTCCTGAGAGGTCTCATAAAACATGTGCATGTTGAAGGAACAGCTGGGGTGGGGGGCAGCAAAAGGCTGGCGAGGATAAATTAAATAAAAACCTTAGTACCACTGTGCAAATCTTATTCTGGTAGCTGCTTGTCTGTTATGGGCTGGACTCTGCTGTCAGCCCAGTTCAGAGCAGAACCTCTGTGGAGAGCTTTCTTCAAGCTAGTGCCTGATTCAGAATTAGCATCCTTCTCACAGATTTTTTACTCTTTTCCTGTGCCTTTCTGTGTTCCCAAATAGTAAGACATGTGATCCATTTATACCACAATGTTTTGTCCTTCTAAAACAGTGTATATTAAACATTCCACACTTGTTTCTAAGGGCACCAGCAACAACTGTGGGACCATGCAATTCAGACTGCACATACATATAGAGCACGTAGGGCAGTTTTATTGCATCCACTCTGGTACAGACTGCTTATACAAGCTGTTAATACCCAAGGCCAGAGGGATGGGAACTGCAGCTGGGTCTAACAACACCAATCTGCTTCTGTGCAGTAATTTGAAGCCTACAGGTGAGGACTTGCTAATATAGACTGATGGTTATTAGTATAAAAAGTCATTACAAAGGTTTTGAGAGATATTCCCTTGCAAAAGTTTCCTTTTTGTGCAATCACAAGTTAACCTATATATTTTTCCAGCATGCTTCATAGGAGGAATGGTTTGGCAGTGACCAAAAAGAAGCAGGTTCACCCCATCTTGTTCATACAGTGGTTTTAGCAGACTGCAAGCCTGCAGTCACCTATAAACTCTGGTGTGCTCATTGCAGTTCTGTCGAGTCTGCACACACAGTTTATTATTGTAGAGCTTAACCTCTCTGGCTGTCACCTCCACTGAGCCCGCAGTGCTGAGCAGATCACTTACCTGCCATTCTTGGTCACGATCATCTCATTAGTGACTTCCCTGAATCTCTGCCATAGCGTCGCATCCTCCAAGACAACCTGGAGCTGTTTCTCCGTGGGGTCACCTTTGTCTCTTCCAGCCTGGAGTTCACTCTCCACTACGCTGAGGAGCCTGGAGACAGTGCAGTCACTGGTTTTTTTGCAGCCCAGGTCTGCCATGATGGCTTTACTGCCAGAAACTTCAGGTAGCTGCTGAAAAGACAAAAATAATAAGCTAAATAAAAAAAGAAGTCAGTTCATTGGGTACCGTCTGACAAACATGCTCTCCTCACTCTTCTGCCACTGCCTAGCTATTTCCCCTGGAAGTCCCAAGGGCAGTGACACCACTGTGTGGAGGTTTACGCACACGCTCTACACTAAAAAGAGGACTATCTCCTAATTACCTGTTAGACAGTCAGGTGGGTGGCTGGCTGATGACTCAATTGGCTGCCTTGAAAGAAGAGTCCTCCATCCAAATTAGCATGCTTTTATCTTTTTTCAACCTGAAGTGGGTCTAATTGTTCTGCTTGAGAACCAGGTTTCCATTAATGAAAATTGTTTCATTTCCAGACTGAAACAATGCATGGAAATTGCATTCACGCTGGTGCGGACTCTAACTGAAGGAGCTAGGAAGAGTCAAGATAGTCACACAGAGAAGGTTGTCTTAAAATATTTTCATCATGAATGTTGCATAAATGCATTAACCTCATTCCTCTACATTCCTAAATCAAAATATAATAGTAAGAGACCTTGCAGCACTGAGTTTTCAGTGCACAAGGAGAAGGCAGCATCCCTACCCTCAATTGCTGATGGATATTGTGTCCATCCCTTGGTCCCACTGTCATTCACAGAACCCCTCCTGCACCTTACAGGTGGCTGAACACCCCTCTGGCTGCATTTCCAGGGACAGACTGCACACTTCTGGGGCTGGTACGAGCTTAACTGTCTGAGGCCTGACACTGCTGACCAGCTTAAGGTCCATCTATGCAAAAGCTCCCTCAGCATCCCAAAAAGTCATTCTCTCTCACCTCATCCTGAGATAGTCTCTGACAAGTCTGATCCAACAACACAAGCCCTCCACAAAAAAACCTACCATTTTACTGAAGACTCCAACAATTTCAGCATTCAAGGAGACAAGAGATGTGGGCTCAGTCCCCTGCTGGAGGGTTAAGTGGAAACCCCACAAATAACAGTGACCTGTAAACACTGGGCTTTGGTATACAACAAATACTGGAGTACCTAACTTCTCGTGATACATCTACCTCTGATAATGTCTTTTAAATTTCTGGTCGGACATGACATAGTCAGGGACTTGATTATGAAAACATAGTCCTAGAGGTCATTTTTAGAGAAATACATTTTCTCTCTGCTTATTGAGAACTGCATTTTTTCAATTCAATAGTCCCTGTGGAATTTCTGTGCTTCTGTCTCTTTTAGAAAGACAAAATGACTTGGTGGATCACTGTTGGGATTTTTACAGACAAAAAAGAGCATGGCAGACTTTGTAAAAGAGATTTTAAGTTAAATCCATCATTTGACAAGACCAACCGATCTTGCCTTTAAAAAAACTGAGGCACCATCCACCTAAACAACAATGGCCAGAGTTTGATGACACCTTATTTGGCACCCTTCCAACCCAAATCATTCTGTGATTCTATGCTGCTTTCAAACTTCACACTCTGACACCTCTTCCCCTCTTCTTTTTTTTTAATTGTCAACTCATAACCAAAGTACCTAGATTATTTTATAAGTAAACTCAGGTGAGTTACATTAGCAGGTAGCAACTTCTAGTTGATAAACAGCCCACTTTCACTGCTGAACAACTAAAGGATGTACTTCAAAATCTATAGGCTATTTAGGTACTTTGAAGGGTACCACTTTGCATTTGTAAAAATAATTGCATCTCAGGTATGCTGTTGTAAATGGAATGTGTTTATGTTTGGGTTCCCTTTTCCAAATACTCAAAGAGGAGAGAGAAGTTACTACTGTAATTTTTCCATACATGTGATCAAATGGCATAGGAAATGCATAGGAAACTATATGAGACAGTTTTAAATTTTATTATGTTACAGACGAAAATAGACAGAGAAATTGGTGCTGGTGGAAGTGCCATGAATTTTAATTAAACATTTTCAGGTTTTCAGGAACTTCTAAAACAGGTACATGTTACTTTGGGAATTTTTTTTAGCTGACGCCCTATTTCCATACAGGCTTTTTAGGTATAGTTGCTCAGAAATCAGGAGATTCAAAGTCAAGGCAGGTAAAGAATCAACAGCTCATAAAAGTAATAACATTCCAGAAGTTACAATCAGTTCTTTCTACAGACAAATAAAAAGAGAAGCAGCCTGGCTTTCAGAAGTACTCACTGCCCATCTCTCCTGCAGGGCTTCAAGTGACTCAAGTGATACTGGATTAGAGCCTCAAAAAATCAGATCCTATCTACGTTCCTCAAGATGCTTAGAACTAAAAGGAAACCAAAAGCATGCAAAAAAGCAAGAACATTCATGTTCACATTGGTGGAAGGGTTTCTAAATGAGTAAGTGAAACTCTCTCACCAGTAGACACGGGTGCATCACTATAGATAAAGGATTTGCTCAGCAAAAATTGATGGGAAAGGGAGGCTGCACAAAGCAAAAGAAAGGGAAATCCTGCTTGGAGTGCACTGCTTGCCCAAAGCACTCCTGGGACTGAGCTGTAGGGAAGGAGAGGTGTATGGAAGGAATGGACAATGGACCTGTTCCAGTAATGGGTAGGGATGAGAGTTTTTCATCAATAAGACTGGATTTTTTTACAGCTAGCATCCCTAAGGGAGAAGCATGAATGTTTTTACTTTGGGGTATCATACTAAAACTTGTATCCTGCACAGTAATAAAATGCACTTTCAGATCCCAGAAGTGAGTAACACTTGTGTGCTTAGGTTATCACTCATGCAAGGTGTCTGATTCTTTAAAGTCTAGTGTCCAGAGGAAAAAATAAACCACAAATCTAACAACTTAAAATACCTGACTTTCACACAGTTTGAATTTTAGTAACTATGTTACCACAGCTCAGGACACCTGAAACCTCAAAATTTTCCAAAATGAGAGTAGTTACTTGTGGTTGATTAGTAGGAACAGCGCAATTACTATTTTCAGCATGAGGAAGGTTGTTTCAGCTCTGAGAGTTCAGCTTAAGAGCAATTTGTGTTGGATGTACCAGAAGGCACAGTTCACCACTGACATATCATTCCAATCTAAAAGAATTAGCCAAAGAAGTTTACACATATGCAAGCACATGACCAGCTGAATGTACTTGAGCCTGAGATTCTACTTTAAAACACACTTCCAGATTCCGTGAATGACGCTTCTTTGCATTGCGCACTGTCTCTGTGTCACACAGCTGCCATGAGAGAGGGCTGCAGAACAGAAGCCAGAAAGATCCAGAGTCACAGTTCTTTGTTTTTTTGTTGGCTTTTCATTTAACAAAAATACTACGTGTGGAAATTTACTTTGAATATTTAGCCTGTTTTAAGAGAAGTGAGAGACATCCTCTAATCTTTTATCCCTCTATTCACCTAAATAACAACTTGGAATGCTTTCCAAACAACCCTTCTTTCTCCTACTTTCTTGCAAGATTATTTGTCTACAGGTGCTGGAACAGAGGCCCAAACAGATTCATAACAGCTGTAGGTATTGCCAGGGCACGGAGACCAATCCATTCTCAGGTCTGAGTAATTTCTTGGGCTGGAAGTTAAATTTCCCTGAACCTGACATTTGAAGAAAAGGTAGCTGGACTTACAGAGGAGCACAGTAGGTGTTCCTGGTGACTGACAGCCAGTGCCACTGCCAGGGGGGACGGTTTATTGCCCCTCTTACTTGCACTTATCACCCATTTAATTAGACAAGCAAATCAGTAGGGGTGGCAAAAGGAACAGAAAATGCCCCTATAAAACCTGCAAATTTGTAAGCTTTCCCTGAAACCCAGCTGGGAGAGCTGGGCACTTCCAAGCAGACTCCTAGTGGCTCATAGACAGGCAGAACTAGCTCAGAATGCAAGCAAAACACTCACAATCATCTCCCATTTACTAATAATAATTTAGTAACTCACATTTTAAATGAAGCAATGAGGACTGGGGAGAGCAGTGAAAGAACAATCAGAACAATCCTGCAATACTTATTGGACTTCACTCACTAAGTTACAGCAGGAAAATGCAAGGGGTTATTTTTGACTTTCGAATTAAGCTTGTTCTTAAATGCCCCTGGCCACCAGCTGGTGAGGTACACAGAAAGGAGAGGGAAAAAAGCAAACAAGAAAAAAGGTAATTAAAGAGGCCTTTCTTGCCCTGACATTGGATAGCTGTTTTTTTGGCCTTTAGCTGCATGTTTCCAAAGAAAAGACAGCCCTTCATCATCAGATGAAATTGCAGAAAATAAGACTCACTCTTTCCATCTCCAAAGCTCCCACTGCAGCATTCAACTAACCCCCCTCCTCTGAACAGTGAGTCCCAACAACACAGGGAAATGTAACCTCCGTCACCATGACATTCCCAGGAAATCAACACCTATCAACTACCACAGAATAATTGAAAACGGATAAAAAGACAGCTGCTTTCCTTCTGTTTTTAATCATGTGTCCAGCCTCTTAAGAGATTGCTAGGCTAGAGGAGACTTTAAGAAGATTAGTCTTTTCATTAATGTCGGGGTGAGGGCACAGTTTCAGTAACTTCCCCTGGGTATGTTTTTAGCAGAAAGGCAGGCGACTTCTTTGGGTGGTACCTCCCTGTCTGGTGTTTTAACTGAGATAATACTGAGATTAATTCTGAGCCCAGGGAGCAGGGAAGACTTTCCATGCTTTTTACAAAGAGAAAGCAGAAAAAAAAAAAAACAAACCCAAGGAAAAAACCTAATGTAGTGTGATGGGTTGAGCCTGGATGGGTACCAGGTACCCACCAAAGGGTGGGAACTGCTCTGTTTCTCCCATCCTCTGCGCTCCTCAGCAGGGACAGAGAAAATATTACAAAAAGCTCATGGGTTGAAATAAGGACAGGGAGAGATCACTCACCATTACCATCATGGGACAATCAGGCTTGACTTGGGGAAATTAATTTAATTTATTACCAATCAAAACTGAGTTAGCTAATAAGAAACAAAACCAAATGTCAAAACTCCTTCCCTTCAGCCCTCATTTATTCTCAGGCCTAACTTTCTGCCTGGTTTTCTCTTCCCTCTCCCTCCCAGTGACCTTCTCAGGCAAAGGGCTCCTCACACTCTTCCCCTGCTCCAGCTTAGGATTCCTCTTATGGAAAACAGTCCTCCATGAACTTCTCCATTAGTTCTTCCCACAGCCTTCAGTTTTTCACATAGTGCTCTAGTATGGGTCACTTCCATGGGGTGCAATCCTTCAGGAACAGGCTGCTGCAGTGTGGGTTCTCTGCAGGGTCAAAAATCACCTAGGCAGCAAACCTGCTCCAGTGTGGGTTCCTCTGTCCAGGAGTTCACTCCAGCTTGGGCTTCCTACAAATCACAGCCTCCTATGGGCATCCATCTGCTCTGGCAGGTGGGTCTCTGCATCCCCATGGATCTCCATGGGCTGCAGGGGCACAGCTGCCTCACCATGGTCAGCACCATGGGCTGCAGGGGAATCTCTGCTCTGGTACCTGGAGCACCTCCCGCCCCACCTTCTCCACTGACCTTGGTGTCTGTAGTGCTTTTTCTCTCACAAATTCTCTCCCATCTCTTTGGCTGCATTAGTGTAAGGGGTTTTTCTCCTCAAATATGTTACCCTAGAGGTGCTACCACTGTTGCTGGTGGGCTCAGCCTTGGCCAGCAGTGGGTTCATCTTGGAACCAGCTGGCCATGGCTCTATCAATGTATGGGAAGCTTATGGCAGCTTTCCAGGGAAGCCACCCCTGTAGCCCCCTCACCAAGACATTACCAGCAAACTAAATATATATAGTCAGTCTGGTGATAAACGTAACTTAATTTGCTTTAAACAATAATTATACTTTTTTCTAATTTGTTTTTTTTTTAACTTGAAGATGTTCAGTGATGTCTTAAGACATTAATTATCACCTAGAGGAAGAAACTATTACTGTTCCCATTTTAAAGATCAGAAAATAATTTTAAAAGTAAGAGATTCTAAGCAAAGCTTTAAGTTTTACTTACAACAGCTCGGAATGAAAGTAATATATTCAGTGTTTATTGGGCAAACCAAACATGCACTTTTGACCTGGATGTGTAGGTTAAAGCTTTCTGGTAACAAGTTGCGATTATAACTCAGTTGAAGCAGTTGATTCTCTCAAAAGCGATGAGCCTGACACATCCTGTTACACACAAACAGAAACTACAGGAGCATATGCCAATCTTAAAATGTTTTCTTTTCACATCACACATTGCATCGTAGAATGGTTTGGGTTGGAAGGGACTTTGAAGATCATCTCATTCCAGCCCCCCTGCCATGGGCAGGAATACCTTCTGCTAGACCAGGTTGCTCTGATCCCCATCCAGCCTGGCCTTGAACACTTCCAGGGATGGGGCATCAAGAGCATCTCTGGGCAATCTGTTCCTGTGCCTCACTACTCTCACAGTAAAGGATTTCTTCCTAATCCTTAATCTAAGCCTCCCCTCTTCCAGTATGAAGCTGTTCACCCTTGTTCTGTGTCACTATGTGCCCAGTACAAAGCCCTCCTACACCTTTCAGTATTTCCCCAGCTTTTAGGGCATGACAGCCCCTCAGAGCTTCAATGAAATCACACTGACCAAGTCTCCTGGTTTAGGGCAAATTTGGGAGAAAACCTCCAAAGGGGGGCCCCTCCAGAAAGCCCACCCACACAGCCCCTCCCCCCAACCGGTTCAGGAAGGATTCCTCAGAGAGAAGTGGAAAGAACCTGTTTATTTAACAGGCACAGCACCCCCCAGCACACAAAATGAACAATACCAGATGACACCACTCTTTCACCACTCTGAAAAAGATGACAAATTCAGAAAGTCTCTCTTGGGGGTGGTCACTCTGTTATCAGTCCCTCCAGTGCTGGGGTAGCTGCTGCAGCCACAAGGTGCAAACTCTCAGTGTTTCCCAGGTCCCAGTCCGGAGCAGGTTCGAGTAGGTCCAAAAAAAGTGAAAAGAGAAACAGTCCAGGAAAAAAATTGGACTGCTTAGCTACTAACTAATGAGCAGGAGAAAAAAGCGAGAACAAAGCAGGAGCAAAGCAGAAGCAAGAGCAAAGCGAAAAGCAAAGCAAAAAATCAAAAGCAGCACTATGTACTGCCCTGTCTCTGCATCCTGCCACCCGTGGGGGAGTGGGTGATAAGAAACCAAAACAAAACTTTCGCTCTTCAGAGCCAGTCTTGAAAGGACAGCACATAATATCCAGCATAAACAGAACACACAAATGGGGATACAAGCATCCTAACATCGCCCTAGGACACTAGGTGACACTTTCATTGTACCATTTTTACACTACACCCATGTTACCCCACACTTATTCCCACAGAGGTTTTGAAGCACGAATTCTCAGAAATAACTTCTCTTAGAGATGCCACAAGGGAATGCAAGAGAAACTTAAAAGGGTTTCAACCAGGCTAACTTAAAATAGCAATCCCAAAGATTGGCAGCTTGGATAGACTATTCCATCTCTAATTCACCAGCAGCTTTCTTCTGAGAAGTAAGAAAACCAGAATTCTTTTCCATTTAGGAATCTCCAGCACTTCATGGCTGGGCAGTTACAAGCCTGTACCACGACACATACCTGCAACCAAGGCTGAGCTCAACAAGAAAGGTACAGGCAAGGGATGGAAAATAACTATCAACCCCCACCTCTGAATGGCTCACATCCATTAAATACCTTTTCTTGCAAATCAGACCTTGAAGGAGAAGGGAAAGGGGCAGACATTACAGCAGCTTTCCAAGAGTCTTGTAACTGAATTTGAATGCTGGTGACTTTGCAAGATAATGGGATTCAGGGACTAAATGCTGTAGCAAAACTGATAAACCCTTTCAGAGCATTCTAAAGTGCAAATTCATTAATCAACAGAATGCTCTCTAGGGCAGCTGATCATTGTTTATGGATTTCAAATGAAGATTTCACTTTTTTTTTTTAATCATTCAAGTATTAAGACCTCAGCATGACAATGAAGTGGCAAAGTTCAACAGCTTTGTTGTTATGCAGGAGGTTGAGTTAGGCAAGCAAAATACCTCTAAGCTATTAGACACGGAAAGGATTTATTGCCCTATGAGAAATTGCAGTTGCCTTGATATGACACAGATGTATCCAGCTTTCCTGACATTCCTGGGACACTCTAACCTTTTCAAAAAGATAAAATGCAAACCCCATGGTTTCTGTACTACTGAAGACAGGCTGGTGCTTGTATTCTAAACGCAACTTTGGAGTTTCCTGTAGGACAGAAATTTCAGTTCAGTCAGCTGCAAGACAGAGCTTGCTTAGAAGAACGATCAACAAAAAAAACCCAAGCAAACAACAACAACAAAAAAATTTGAAAACTTAACATAGTCTCCCAAAGCACACACCACCACCCTTACTGACAGGGAAAAAAACCCACCTTCCTGTCAGCTAGGAGACAGTGTAACAGACCCTGAACAGCCTGATGGACACACAGTCTTGATATGCTGCCAAAGAATATTAAACCACGGCAAGTCTTTGGATGCATAGCACACACTTAAACAGACCAGCTCTTTGAAAGCTAAGAAAAATAAAATAATTACCTCTAATTATTTTTAACACAACTTCATAAATCATTGATATTTTACTTCATTTACATTTTATTGAGTGTACATCAGCACTCAGAGCATATTTATTTCAGAGGTGGGTTGCTTCCTGTTGTCTTTGCTGACAGAATAGCACCAGGCATTATCTCCTCTGTAGCATGGACTAAGGATAGCTTGTTGACATACTAGGTTGACTCTTAAGGTAAATAAATATTAAGTAATAAAAATATCATTCTCACCTTAACAACTCCACTCATGCCAACCAGTTGTCTAGGTCCCTGCAACTGCTGGGTGAAGCTGCTGCAAAACACTGGTGACACAAAAACTGCCCCCAGCAGTACAAGTTCTGTGCACAGGAAAGGAAGTAAGGACAGAACAATAATTTTAAAAAAAACAAGCACACAAACAAAAGGAAACAAACTACTCTCAATTTCAGCATCATCTGGAGACTCAGCATAGTTTAAAAGGCCATAGGAACATTAAGGACATTAACTATAAGAACAATTAATTTAATGAAGCGATAACTTTATTGAAGGAAATAAACAGCACTTGTAAGGGTTTCACTTCATTACAGAGAAAGTTGTCAGAAAAAAAGACATTTATCAAAGTAGAAATCAAACAGTGTAAATACACAGAAAAAGCACATCAGCAAACACAACCAGTAACAGTATAAAACATTGCAAAGAATTTTTCTGAGTTTGGTTTTTATTTTACAAAACAATTCCACAGCTGGTAAAAAATTTAGTCACATTACAGCAAGGCACATGGTTTTAAGACAATAAACTATTTGTGTGCTTTCCCTCCAAAATGGTCATCATTTACTACTGTTGTAAACATCAATATTTAAGACAAACATGTTTAAACATCCTCCTCCTCCTCAGTTTACAATAGCACAGTGATCTCACTTTCAAGAACATGATTAATTACCAAAATGAAGGAAGAGCTGTTTTTAGGAAGCTGGAGGCACACATAGAGCTCAACACATTTTCCTTTTAAAAACATGGTTTCTGAAAAGAATTTCAACTTGTGGCAGAAAATTCTTCTTTGGTTTTCATAACAGCTCATGCACAATTTTATTACTATAAATACTACATGAGATTAAATTGTTCACATCATCAGTGTTGAACCATTTCAGATAGTACCAGTATTCATCATGGACTTCATCACATGAAACAGAGCAAAACTTT
This sequence comes from Agelaius tricolor, assembly GCF_023055355.1. Classification (NCBI taxonomy): domain Eukaryota; kingdom Metazoa; phylum Chordata; class Aves; order Passeriformes; family Icteridae; genus Agelaius; species Agelaius tricolor. The sequence goes on from NW_027269269.1 coordinate 28,018,638, forward strand.
GAAGTAGTAGAAAAAAAAAATCCCATATTTCAATGTATAGAGTCTCAGTACTTTGGGAACCGATGACTACCACCCTCCCTATTTCCCTTTCTAATATGGCTGGAAAGTCAGGTGATCCAGAATATAGAAATTTTCTGCTAGAACTGTACAGTAAGGCTGCTTGGTTGAGGTTATGTTATCTGTACAGCAAAAAGTGAAAAAAGTGGACAAATTGGTCAACAGGCTGAGCAAAAAGCACTTTCTGTTAGAACACCAAATCCTACTGAGATGGGTACCCAACATCAAAGAAGTTTCCTTTGAGAAGTCAGCCTTAAGTGCTGTAGGCAACTGAGCAACAACTTTGGGAAGGAAGGAGCTTTTTGATTCCAACCAGAAGCTCTCTGTTCAAGTAGAGCGCACAAAACAAACATTCCTGCCCTCAAGGACAGTAAGATGGAAAGCTTCAAAAATACCCACCATGCTTCCTGCCAAGCAGATAACTAAAGCTGATGATATCAAAACGTAACACAAAGTAGGTTTAATGACCAAAAAAAAAGGTATAATGATATAATCTAATTCAGACTGAAAACAATTCAAGAGGGAATATTTATATAGTTTACTCCCCAGTTATGTAAAAATCATATAAAATAAAGTACTTCAGTAAAGGGGAAATTTCTTTTGCTGATAAACATGTCAACAGCCTCACTACAACTATTTAAAAGTGAGTAAGAATCTAAAGAGTTTTGTTCTGGGAGAGCTATTTTAAATAAAAACTGCTTGTAGATGAAGCAACAAACCCTGAGGATGTTTCACATATTGGTAAGAATATGGCAAGTCTCTCCTACTGTCTGATGTCCCCAGGAACAGAATACAACACCAAAGGGCAACATAAACCCCAGTGGCCCTCTTGTGATCCTTGTGTCCTTGCCATCTTCCCTTGAGTTCCCTTCCTGTAAGGGCGCAGTTGCTTTGCCTCATATGCTGTGCAGTCAAATGAAGATTTGTTCTTCTCTCTTCCTGAATAAAAGGCTGTGAAGTTGGAATTACAGTTTTAAACTGAGAAGAGAAGGGGGAAAGGACAAAAATCCATTTATGTACTATCTACTGGTATTTTCATAAATTTCCTACTTCTAATTGGCTGTGTTCACAAGAGCCAGCTAAAAGGTTCTAGTTAGCTAGAACTAGTGCATGTTGAAAAACTAATATTCACCATACCCAATTGTACTTCCAGAAGAATTGTTCTTCCAGAAGAACTGCCAGAGGGTCAGGCTACCAGAACCCTGCCCAAGCAGGCCAAAGAATAAACAAAAGGCATGTACTCCTCCTAATCTGAAGTAATCAAAAAAAGAACCCCAAAAGTCAAATTCTGTTATCATGGCTGCTGAACCTGGGATGATGATCAGAGTTAACATAACTTCGTTGGAGAGGGGAAGGAGAAACAATGGATACTGTGCTTGTAGCTTTTTCCAGAGACATTCAGAGATGCTAAAATTAAAGGAATATTGGAATGTAAAAGGCATTAGGGTTGCATTTCAATTTCCCTTATACAAAAGGAATTCTGTAAACATTATCTAAGTTCTAAGAAAAGACTGGCATAGGTCCTTTGACTGATGTAAATTAGGTTTTGAACTTAGTCCCTGATAAAAAAAGATACATCAGTTTAGACACTTAGATCAGCCAGGGAAGAGAAGGATCAGTTTTCTTTAATTCCCAGTCTCTCTTGGGAATTTAGAGTAGAAGCAGAAGTAGAGTAGAGTAGAGTATATAGAGTAGACTATTACTCAAGAAGAGTGATAGTCAACATATTTATTTCAACACTAACTTCTAAATCCTGGGAGGTAAAAAAAGCACCAGGATGCAGTATTTGAATCTGCATAACTGTTGCATCCCAACATCAGTGCTGTTTTTCCAAGGTGGCATTTCCCTTTCAAATGCCTTTGCAACAGTAATTCTGGCACCTGGAATCCACAGAACGCTTGTCAAAATCTCCCTTTCATACCATCTACAAAGGGAATCTTTTTTTTTTTTTTTTAGAGGATCCTTACAGGTGGGTGGTACCAGGCTTTATAAATTATCAGAAGGACACTTAAATTTAAGATTTTGGATTAATTAATTTCTTAGTAACTTTCTGGAAGCCATTGAACTATTTGCCTTCACTGTGAGCTTATACTTCACAGCCAAGTAGGTTCAGATTTTTCCTGCATTAAAGTCTTTGTGGTACAAGTCAGGGATACACTTGCCATGCAAACACAATGCTCTTAAACAACTAAACACTTAGTAGATTGAGGAAGAGATGCTTCAGCTTCCAATAGAGTGCACTGGAAAACCATAATCTTAAACACTGGCTTCAGCAAGACAATTTGGTAAGAGGAAAGGGGAAAGTAGTAAAACATTATCTCACACAGCAGAAGCAAGAATCTGCGCTCAGATATTACACTGACCACTGCAATGCCACGGGAGTAAATGATTATACATAGTTCAGAAGATGAAGAGAACAGAGTGGCCTTGGAATTTGGATACAGACCACTCAGCACTTGTTTGGAGCTGGCAGAGGGATTGTTTCACGCTTTTGTTGCTACCACAGAAACAGAGTATTGTGCTTTCTCCTCCATGCTGAGAAGTTCACTGGTGTATGCAAGAGTTTTAGCAGAAAGAAAACTGATTCCACTTACAAAGAAACAAAGAGAAATGTTGGAGTTTTAACTTATTTACAAATTCAGAAGAAAATGTCTTCTCCCTGACCCAGGCTGCTTAAAAACAATAGCCCACTTCTACCTTATGACAGTTTGTCCTTTGAGAAAGGACATACATAAATTATTTTACTGCTTGCCTACCATGCCCTTTGCATTGCTCTTATGCTACAGCTGGAGGAGAAGAGAAGCACCTCACTTCATGTGAAAAATGTCACTTCCTCCCTTGCAACCATGAGCAAGGAAAAGAACTCAGGTTTCTGGTAGCTGAAAACATCAGTGGACCTTATTTTACGAGTGCTTTTCCAAAAGGAACAAGATTTTTCAGATGAAAATGTCCCTTTCATGTATTTTAAGGAAAGACTATCAGTATGGACTAAGAATTAAATATTTCATTAAAGATGCAAACATTTCATGGTTAGTCCAAAACTGTGTTTGGTTTGAGAATTACATCTTTTAGAAGTCTCATAAATCTAAAATCTTTCAAGAGAGACAGGAAAAGAAAGAATACGAATATTCCATTATCTAAGGCAAAAAGTGCAAAGATTAAGTGATATAAGGCTATTTTAAAAAATCCCAAGTTGTTTCAACTCTAGAACTGGCACAGTCCCAGCAGAGCCAAGGTCTTCACTTTACAAATTTCAGATTACTTTGAAACTTTTGCAAAACCAAATGCATGAATTTATGCAAGAATCACCATAACAAATTGTGGAACTCTGCCCAGTTCTTCTGCCAGACTGAATTTCATTTGATCACAAGCCCCCTGTCCCACAGACACCATTGCTTACAAACCCAAGCAACTGCAGACACTGGGTGTAACATAAGGAGCTTCTAAGAAGCAGCTGAAAGGCACGTGTTCAAGACAGAAGTAGGAAACTACACAGCACAGTGATCCAACACAGTTCCTAGAACTTTGTGAGGCATCCAGTATTCCTGTTAGGACAGACAGACTGAAACACATTTCTTCACAGCATCCCTACGGGCAGGAGAAAGAAAAAAAAACAAGAGAATCAGACTCACCTGAGTTACATGATTTGATAAGAGTCATTCTATGCTGCTATCCCACTGACACTGAGGACTGTAGGGATCAGCTGACCATGTATAAATCACATTAACATGATTTGCATGACTACACAAATGCCTTAGAGACAAGCAGGTCTGCTCAGTGCCCACCTGCTGCTGAAGTGACACCTGCAAGGCTGCACTGAGGCAGGGCACTGCAGAAGGGTGGGGCAGGAGACACAGCTGTGCTCGTACAGAACAGTGCTCACGGGGGAGAACAGGACAAAAGGGACACAGAAGAATACACTTGTCTAGTAGCAGTTTGGACCAACATTCAGGCATTCCAAAGGTAAGCCTTATGTTATACCAAATGCTCAGCATTTGGTCAGCAGCCTTACATATTCCTATGGGAAGCCCTCTCATTTTCTCCATTTCTGTTCTCCCACTAGAGAAAATGCTTATTTTCATTTTCAGATGTAACTACTTGTATTTTCTACACCATGGAAAACCTTCTAAAGCCACATATGACAACGCTTCTCTAAGGTAATCTTCTATATGATTAAACCTCAAAATGACAAAGAGTAAGAGAGTAGAGAAACTTACCTTGCATATGGTATGAAGGAAATGCTGTACCTAAAAAGGAAAGATTTTGAAAGTTACTTTTCATGTCAGATTTTATTAGAATCACAAATAAGAACAACCCCTCTGATATTCTAAACTGCAAGTTACATAACCAAAATGAAGCTCAGAGTTTATGCGTAACAGGAAGGAGCATCCTTGCAAGCCATCTTAGCCCAGCCAGGGTATGAAACACTAGGGCATAATAGAGGGGGATGTTGTAAAAGCATTTTAAACACAGCTCTCCTGCATCCAGTATTCTTCATGCTCCAACACCTACAAGTAGGCAAGATTAGCATTGAGGGCTGGCTAGGAGTCTATATCAGTTTGTGCACTCCTTTGGTGACCTTGCACAGACCATATGTTAACATGAAGAACACTGACAGTTTGTTTGGCATAACTGGGTCTCTGAATGAGACAAATTCAGGAGAGTGTAAAAGAGGAATACCAGATAGTAGGCAACAAATTGATTTAAAAGGGAAAGAAAAAAAACAAGCTCAGTTCAAGCTCAGAAAATCAAAGGAACTTCCTCTAGAAGTGGAGCCCTGAGCTCCATCTCCGCAGCCTCTGTAGGGGTGTGAGAGACCAAGAAGTGTGAACAGATCAGCTCCTTGCTGATGCATTGTCTTGAATCTAAGGGATTGACAAGGTAAAAATTTTCTTTCCACCTAACTCAATGTCAAAATCCACTTACGATTCAGCTACTGGTGTCAGGTGCAACAGAAAGTGGAGTGTGGAGTGTGTAGGGAGGAAATCACTCACCATGCCATGGCAAAAAACTGTAAGATGCAGAAAAGCAGCGCGAGTCCTGCCTTACGCCACTGGAGGGGAGAGGAGAGGGGAGGGGGAAAGAAACACAGCAGAGACAACAGTGTAAGAATCTTACTTTTAAAATAAACTACAGTTACATTAACTCCAGTTATATATATATACAGGACTCCAGTACTCACCCAGAAAGCAGAACACAGTGTTAGTATGAGACACAACTAGAAGAAAACAAATGATTTTAATTAAAAATAGAAACAACTCCAGTTTCTATAAATATTGCAACACTGTAAGGAGATCCTTCACAGAGACATAAATGAATTACATAATTTCACAGTTTTATTCAATTCTTCATCATAAGAGTTCCTCATATTTAAAAGTTTCTTGTATTTAAAATGTTCTCGCTATTAGATTTCTTAAGTGAATTAAAGCAATCAGGAAATATCAGGGTGGTATCTCCAGAAAATGGCTGCAAAGGAGCAAGAGGAAGAGGTTCCTGAAGCTCTTTTGCAGGTCCCTACTCCATCCCACACACTTCTTGGTGTCACAGTCACACACACCATTTCATCATTTTGCATATAAGACTTTTCAAATACTTTTCAGTTACCATTGTTAGTCTTTCTGCTTCTGCACAGTTCCCGATGATTACATGGTTACCATGGCATTGAAGTTATGTCATTACTTAAAAACTCACCAATTAAAACCATGCTACACTTTCAAGAACTTTGGGCTATTGCTTAGTAGCTCTCCTGTGTACATATTGAAGTAATGCACAGTTATTCAAACCAGCACTTTTTCTGTTTTCAGAGTTGCACTGTGTCTTTCTTTACTATAGGTAAAATCTTGCGGACTAGTAGATCATCTTCTGCTTTAATCCTCAGTTTTAACAGACAGCTCCTATTAGTTTTCATTTTCAACTTAAGATATGCCAGCTCATTTATCTATGACAGATGCTGATAATTCATCTTCCTTCATCAGCATCTAACAGCCTTTAGATTCACATGCACCATTCTGCTACTAGAGATTATAACGTGCATTCTGCTAGAATGGAAAAAAAACCCCATATAGTACTGCATGCTCAGACACTAAGACATGCACTGCCAATGAAATCATATACTTGAGCTCAACCAGTACTGACAATAAACACAGTTCTTTCATTAGTTTTAAGGTGGTGATTTGTATATTGGTCTAAATACTGCATCATATATCTGATGACTCGCAGTGAACAACATTCCAGGAATTCTCCTGACTCCAGGCATCCTGAATGCATACAAAACACACACAAACACACTACACAGTAGCTTCTTGCTTGGATCTGCAAGCATACACAGTCAATTTCTCAAGCTCTGCAGCATCTCTGGATGTGTAAAGAGAAATTCGGAAGTGCTAATGCAAGCAAGCACTCTGAAGACATTCAGACTGAAAATGGGAGTTTCATGCAAGTTAAACCACCTTTCAACTTTTTGACTTGCCAGAAGCAAACAGGAAAGTTGCAGAGACAAAAAAAAACCTGTTTACTTTAGAGTCAGTCTGAAACTCATCAGCAATTTTCAGACACAGAAACACACACAACACAAGGTTTGCTATAACTTCCATCTTCTGAAAATAGTACAATCCCAAGGGTGACTCCACTGAATGTTGAATTTACAATTTCATTCTGTCATACAAGTTTCAAAACCTGAAGCTATCAGCCAGCTGGGAAGATCACTAATGCAAGGTTATCAAGGCACAGTTTCCCCAGCTGCTTTGTTACAAAGAGATGATTTTATCAAGGAAATACCTACACATTTATCAAGGAAATACCTACACTACCTATTTTATCAAGAAATATCAAGGTATTTCTTGATAAAATAGGTAGTGTAGGTATTACCTACAGCTCCTTCAAAGCAATCAGACCCAATATAAAAAGACAAAATCATGCCAAATAAAATATCTAGCAATATCCATAGGACAACTTAAAAAAAAATTTGCTTCCCATCATTCACTTCTTAGAGGACACATAAATATGATGATGTGACCTCAAGCACCCTAAAAAGCACATGCATGGTTCACACACACCAGCCACAGACCCTTAATGCTCATTTAGCTAAACAAGCTGGCTTCAGCTCAGTCTTGCCTAACAGAGAGCTGCTTTTCTGCTGCCACACTTACACTTCCACCAAAGCAGATGTGCAGCATTCAACAATTTAAGAAAAGACAAAAAAATACGAACCAAAAAACCACGCCCAGGCACATCCTGAGCCATAGCTGGATCCATGGATATGAAAGGACTTCACAATAAAAATTGTTGCCAGGTTTGTATGAGTTAAAAGTGACTCATTGGATACTTACTAGCATAACAATAGTAGCAATCAAACGTGTAGGCTCAAACATCCGCTTCAGTTGTTTCACTGGTCCCATAAGAAACATGGTGCTGTGAAAAACAAGTCAAAATGAACATGGAAATGAGAAAGGCTAAAGTGAAACTCGGTAAGATTAAATTGTCTGCTGCCATAGGGCATCAGTACACTGTGTTGTTATGGCAATCAGTGCATCAAAACAAAATAAATGGGATTATACAACAAGACAAAATCCATTGTCCCCTTTCTTTGTGCAAGGTATTTACAATTTTATTCACACTTGTTCCGTTAAAATTAACAGAAGCAGAGCACAACTATCAAGTTAGAAGCACAGGCCAAGGTCAGCTCCAATCAGATCATCCTTGACAGATGCTTTTCTAACCTGCTTTTCAAAAATGCTTTTAAAATCTGCTTTTCAAGAACACCATCCACAGAAGCTCCTCCATGGATTGCCAGGTAATCCAGCTCAATTCCTCTACATAAAAGGCTGTTTTCATGCCTGCATCCATTCTCTGATCCCTTACCAGGCCTGCAGCCTCATTTAGGGCCCTGGTGATGGATACTGGATGAATTACACAAGGTGAAAGTTTCATTTGAAGTGATATTTCTGCCTCATATTCTATATTATTCTACCTCATTAGCATATTTCTTCCAATTCCATCATTTATGCTTTCTTGCATCATGCTAAGTTTCCACAATCACAGAAAGCTGGGCTCATCACAGAGTATGCAGGGCTTTGCTTCAGGAACCTCAAAGGCCAGAAAGTCTTACTACATATGCTTGCCCTGACAGACAGACTGCCCCAAACATACTCACCAAAACACACAGAACACTGCCAAATGCAAAATGGCAAAGAATTGTTTTTATCTGGGGGAGAAGGAACCAACAAAATCAAAAAACCTCAATGCTTACAGCATGAGTATGATTCCTGTTTACTAATGAGCAAATTTATCTTGAATGCATTACTAATAACAATTAAAAAAATTAAAATTTTCTTTACCATTTCAGGGCACTACTGGGGAAATGCTGTTCTGTAGAATTCAATAAGAAAATTATCTACAAAAGCAAATCACTCGCAAATGCAACAGCTTCTACCACTCATGCACTATCATTCTGCTTTTGTTTCTCACCTGTATTAGGGAAATTATATATAAAGATTGTTACCTCCCAATGGATGCAATATTCCCCAGGGTATAAAACACAGCAAAGAGTACCAGCCCTTTCTTTGGTATCCATAGCAGACAACTACCCTGAAAAGAAACATTTAGAGAAAGGGAGAGGGGGAAATTAACCGGTTTTAAATTGAAACAAACATATATATCCAAGAAGTGTCACGTCACGAAAGAACTCTTAAGAAAACTCCAAGCCAAACTGCAGAATTACGCATACGAAAGTAAATCGCGTTTATTGGCATTCTTGTTAAGAGTCAGTGTATTCCATCTAACTGGAAACGAGTCAAAGGTCTCCACAGAGACTCGGAAAAATCCAGCAGCAGCATAGACGGAGGCTCTAATTATCTGGGCTCCTGAAACTCAAACACTGGGGAGAATCTGGCAAAAAGTCCTTACCAAGATCGAACACAGGCATCCGATCGCAAAACACGCAATGAAACCTTTCACTCGGGTGCCCCAACCTAAGGAAGTCGCATCGATAACCTGGAAACGAGGAGAAAAACAAAAGCGAAAGTTCTGTACTTATAGCTCCTGCCTCCTACCGAGCGCGAAAACTTCCTCTCAGGCGCTGCCGCGCCGTGTCCTGTTCAGGCACCCTCCCTAGTGTCCCGCGGGAAGCGGGCCATGCCGCGGCTCCGGGACCCGCGGGGGCAGCGCTGGCGGAGCCCACACGAGACCGCCCGCCCATGCCACCGGCGCCTTCTCGGGGGCGGCTGCTCCGCCACCGCGCCGAGCACACCGGGACGGGCGGCCGGGTCCCCCCACCCGGCATCGGGGCGGCAGTGCTACCTCGGCCAGGCCGCTCGGTTCCTCCGCGTCGCGGCCGCTCAGCACCCGCTTCAGCTTGTCCATGGCTCCGCACCCCGCCCGCCCGGACGGCCGGCCGGAATGCCCTTCCTTTCCCTCCCCTCCCCAGGGACTACCAGCCCCGGCAGCCACCGCGCCCACCTGCATGCCGCACGTAGGGGAAGGCCGACGGGGCGGCGCGAAGGCTGCCGGGGAATGTAGTCCAGTTGTCATGGATCCTATCTCCTCCCAGCACTTTCCGCTCCATCGTTTGGCAGTAGCAAAACTCGTTCTATAGTCAGTGAGGTTTCATTTTAATTCCACGACTGTGGCTCCTCTCCCGCTCACTTTATTTTTGTAATGAGCCTTGCAGTCTCCTGCCAGACAAAGCTATCTGGATGCAAAGTTCTACTAGCAGCCAAAATTCAGCATCACAAGTAGTTATTTCAGTTTATTTTGCTCAGTTAAAAACAGAACTGCAGAATGTTTGGTACGTTTTATTTAGCAACATACAAGGAACAATATAAACTGCCACATAAAACTCGACACAAAACAGCTGGAGAATCACCCCAACTCCCTCCCCCCCTAAAGTTATTTATTCAAAGTGGTACTTTTCTGTGGAAAATTTGTGTCAGAGCACTTGCTGTACACCAGTTTATACCGCTGCTTCTTGGTAATCTGTGTGGCATAAGAAAGTCACAAAGTGCTCCAATTTTGAACTTGCTGTAACTGTAACTTCCTAAAGGTGCTCTTGTGATTTCCCCAACACGTGTCCCACTGAAATGCACAGCACCCTTTAGAATAGATGGAGAGCACATATCTATAGTCAATTACATACAAATTCAATTCCATAAAACTTTATCACAGGTCACAAATTAGGATGTATGATGGACAAGAGAAAACACACAGTATAAGCTAATCATGCAGAGTGCCCTTTCCACTGCTCCCTCCCCACTCCGTGGCTTTCCCCCCCACACTGTATTTCAGACCAAAGGAGTTTAATGTTAGCATCACTGACCAAGCTCAAATCACAGGTTGAATTAACAAATGCAGATAGTTTCTTTCATGCCAGCACTACATGAACTCTGCTCCCAGTCATACCAGCTGTAAAAGTGTGGTTTTATAAGCTCTAAAGCATGTATACCAATATATGCTTAGAGTAAGTGCCATGATTTACTTCTACCAGAAAAATAACTCTTCACCTCCATTTGTCATTCCTTTCCTTTTTACTCTTTCCTCACTTCCCTCTAACACTGGAGTGGACCCAAATAATCTTCTATTAATAAATGGATTTTAATCTCTTCGGTGCTGCATCCATTTGCAGTCCTTTTCTTCATCCTGACACTAAAATATTTAGGAAAAAAGGGCAGGAAGATGAAAAAAAGCCAACAGATTTTAGGAATGTAATGGGGAACATAGATGACCTTGCTTCTATTTCAAAGTGGCCATAAATTCATTCACCCAGATCATGTCTGATAATTACCTGGTAATTATCACAGCTGGTCAACTTCTTCCAGAAACTGTTTCAGTTCTCTTCACTTATAGTTAATTTTTTTGCAGTAATCCTTTCCAAAGGATTCGAAAGATAAGGCCGAAGGTGTATTCAGAAAAAAAAAGTCTAATCAATAACTTTGTACAAACTAATCCTCACAGTCTCTCTGTGAGGTAGGCATATATTAACTCTCATTTTTACATACAGGGAATGGAGGCACAGAAAAATGTGCTCTTCCCTGTGGCTAGAGTAAATCAGTAACACAGGAAAAATTGCAGTTAGTTCCTGCCTTTCCACCTGCAGTAGAATTTACTAGACCAGGCTGCCTCAAATAAAAGTGAAATCCATGTGTTATTTGTTTTTAATAAGTAACAGTCAATTAGATGGCAGTACACTTTTCTCCCCCAATAAAAACCTCAGGGTCTTTTCTACATGAAAACCTCACAAAATATATTATTAAATACGAGGTTTTGTGGTGGGTTGCTTCTAGTAAGCCATGTGGTGTAGAATATGAAGAGTTTTAAACAAAAACCCCAAGACATCAGAATGTGTCCCTGTTCTTATCTGCAAGCACCTTGCACCACCAGGCCTGCTTTTCACTGCAGTTACATTCTTCCTGCAGAGTGTCAGCAGCAAACCCAGACAAGCCTGCTTAACTGCCTCATTCTTAGGCCAAACCAGTAATATATTGCACAATTTCCAAAAGCAATACAAGTATTCAGTTTCATCTACAGAGTGTTGAAACCATGACTATACAAGTGATCACACTTCTATCAATACTAGAACTTAGAATAATTTTAAAATAAACCAAAATTATATATCTGGAATATATGTTAGCATCCTTCTAAGGCCATACAGGATCTCATTTCTCAAACTGCAAATACCAGCATCCTTTAGGGAACACTTACCCAACCTTAAGCCTCAAGGCTGTTTTGCAACTTGGCTGTCAGGGCAGTAGAACTGTCCCATGTGGGCACATCCAAGAGAAGGCCAGCGCAGGGAGATGCCTTTCCAGCAGCGTACATTACTGGAGCAGCACAGGGACCTCAAGTGAGAGTCCCAGAACTGCCCAGAGAGTCCCAAAACTGCCCACAGAACTCCAGCTGACACTAGATTAAACCAGCATTTGTGAAGAGACTTAGCAGTGGCTCCTGTTAACATCCAGCTCTCCTTGAGTTAATGCTTCACAAATAATTTTTACCTTTATATAGTGTCAAACAAATATACTTTTTTCTCTACACTTAAACCTATCTCAGATGAAATGAATATTCTTAGGTGAGACTCTGGATCAGAAACTACAAGAAATAACTTTGCTGGTTACCAGTAGGGGAAGCCAAGGAAAATGGGTAGTTTAGGACGGACAGAGCAAAATAAATGCAGAGGAATTTTTTTTTTCTTTTTTCTTTTTTTTTTTTTTTTTTTTTCTTTTACTGTGGATTATTTCTCAATAAAAATAAAATCATGCCAGTTTTACAACTCTGGTAGCTTCATAGTATCTGAAGCAGCAATAACAAAATCTTCATAGAATTGTAAGTGGATGGGAGTCCAGACAATACTCCTGCCTGCTTGGTGAACTAAACAGAACCCAGATTCCCAATAGTCATTTCTCCAATGCTGTTGAAAACTGTAACTCACCACCAGTCTATCATCAACTCCAAATACAGGTTAAAAAAAATCCAAACCAAAAACACCATTAGCAAAATCTGCTTGAAATGCTTTCTCTCATGGCTACAGAAAAATTAGCCAAATTCTTTATTCCACTAGTAGTGAAACACCCCCCATGTCAACAACTGTGATCACATAACCTCCAGTATACTTCAAGTCCTTATGAAGTCACATTTATTTAGACTTAGCACATATGGTTTCCAGTGATGTTTCTGGTTTAGGCTCCAGCTTCTCTGGGAATTCTAGTTTTTCACAGATTGTCTCCTTTATGGGTAGATACTGAGAGATCTCGTTAGGTTCCGTGAACAGGGTAGGTGGAACATTCTAAAAAGCAAAACTTTTACATGAAATGAGTGAAAGAAAAGAGGGGATAAGAAAAAGTATTCCAACCCCAAACTATTACAGACAACCTATTATTTACTGGATGTAAACACCACTCCAGGCAAACTTTTTAGAGGCAAATGAAAAGTAAGTGAGGAGGAAAGATACAAGGAAATGTAAGTTCATGCATTTGTCACGAATAAAAATCAACAGCTGCAATTCCAAATGTGCCACAAATTATTCTGAGCCATTACTAGAGTTTTAAGGTGGCCTATTAACCTCAAATATTTGAGAAAAACTGAAAGAGTCTATTACCAAACAGATCTTAATCCCTAATATGGCTTGGAAGCACACAAATTTAACACATGAAATTTAACATCATGGGACATGGACTACCTGACTTTTAAGCTGAACAGTTCTATGAAAAAATAAAATAATAAAAACATTTTGTTAACTCAATAGTAGAAAAAGTGACCTAATCCTACACCCTGTCATGTGATCTGAGCATTTACAAAATGTAAATCTGCTCTAAAATCACCAAAACAAAAGTTGGATAAGCAGAAAGAACTTTCTTCTGTATTAATTCCAAACTGAACAAAGAAGGACTTAAGAGACACAGTATTTTCTATGCTGACCATAAAACTAAAAAGCAGACAGAAGGAAAAGAATCAAAGTTTTAAAAATACAATACCTTTAGACTTGATATTTTGCTTTCCCTGGATGTGTATTCTCGCAACATGTAGGTCTTGTCAGCCTAATGGAAAAAAGCAATCATCTGGTATCAGTAAAACAAGCATTTTAAATACATTTAATTTAGGAAGCATTGGAATTTGGTTGACCACAAATTGTCACATAGAAGAAATGGACATTCAAATTCATGAAGATAGATGACAACAATGTTTTTTCCAAAAACCACCTGCGTGCATGTTTAAAAAAAATTCTATGACTGAATATGCTTGTTAATTTTTACTCACATCCTGTATTATTTGTGAGATACCAGAACTCAATGTACTGTGGACAGTTATTTGCAAGTTACAATAACGTATTTGAAGACAAGACAGTATTGAACTCTTTACTGCTGCCTATTTTTCCTCTTGTGCTTCTTTCTCTAATCTATGTCTGTCAAATGTATTTAAATGATTACATCACATGACGGGTAGCCTAATCTGCTCATACACATAGCATCCAGGACTTGGTTGCTAGCTCAGCACCTCCACAATAATAAAATACACTCCGAAGTTTTTGTGCCCCAAACATCAGTATTAAATTAGAGGAATATCACTGGGTCACTGGAAGTAAAATGGCAAGGGAACCTCTGTAAAGTAACTCATGATGGAAAGTAAGGGTTTACCTCATGATGAAGCCTTGTATCATTCATCCTGATGAGTACCCCATCCACTCGCAAGAAGAACCTCAGCAGCACAAAAAAGCTGGAAGGCATAACTCTCTGCAAAAATAAAGATGGTCCATTCAGCACCTTACAAAGGTTTACTTTAAGCATGTACTTGTCTACATCAGATATTCACAATGTAAGACAATATAAGAAGTTTTCAAGAATTAAGTCAAAGTTTGGGCAGTTGATTTGCTACAGCTATGACTGGCCAGTGGGGCAGACAGTGTCTCAAAGGCCTATTAGGCAGGAAGCAGGAGGGAAAAGATTGTCCCCTAGAACAAATGACAGATAACAAAGGTTTCAAGACAACATAATTTCCAGTAAGATCATATTTCTAAGAGCAAGGATGAAGACCTTTGTGCTTTAACGTTTAAATCCCAGAAGGAACAACATGCAAAAAGCAGCTGTCTTTTGCATTAATCAGCCAACTGAGTCCCCGGGTATCTTTTAGACACCTCCCAATACTCACTACTTTCACACTCAAACTTGATACTCCATGATCATGGAGTTCATCTTCAAACAGGAGTACTTCTTCAAAAAACATGATTTGTTCCCTGGCTTTCAATTTTTCTGTATTTATGTGTTCTGTTGTAGGAACAACCTAGAGAAAAATATTAAGAGCAGTTAGCATATTAATTTTTTGCCAAACTACATAAAGTTTGTCCTGATATTTTTCATTCCCCAGTTTTAAAAAGGAAAAAACTTCTCAGGCACTAAGCTTAAAACACCCCAAATTTGTAAGAGAAAAAATTAAAATCAGAGTTTCCAAGAGTTTCTTCTTGGAAGTAATATCAAGCAAAACCAAAATCTAAGAGTGAAAAATTCTGACTAAACTTCTCCCTGGGTACCAGGCTCAGTAGGGTTTCAGCTGCAAACAATTCCGCTTTCTTTCAAAACATTTGAAGATATCTTGTGTTCAACATACATATGAGAAATTCAGGTTTATAAACAGATTTCTGTGCATTTAACACCCCTATCCCACAACACACCTTGAAAATTATTCTAGTAAAGCCTTTCCACAGAAATCAAGTACCTGTATGTTTTCTATCTCATGGTCTCCACAGACAGTTCTGGTGTCCTAATACTATGGACCAACATTGTTTATTTCTATGCTGTACTTTTAATTCCAGCACAACTCAAATGATCTCTAACTGAAGCAATACTAGTGAATTAATACATCTGCTTAGTAGCAAGCAATCTGTATGCAGTAAACAGAAGCTGCAAACTTCAGTCTTATTTTCACAAAAATAAAGACATGGGAGGGCCTGTGAGTTTAAATATGAGGAATTACTGAGCTGCTGTTGCAGAAAAACATCAGGCCACTGAAAGTAGCCAGGTCAAAAAGCAGACAAACATGCAAGCAGCAGAGCATGAAGGCACTACAGAATGACACAGCTGATAGTTCTGCTGTACGTGAGCAGCTCGGGGCTCCGGAGCAGTCCCCAGCAAGAGCTGAAGCCTCCCAGGTGCTTTAATCCTAAAATGCTTTAAGACACCACCCACCCTCGTTATTAAAATAAGCCATGATTTAATTAGGATAAAATCATGAGCTGAGAAACATGAGAAGCCCAAATTACACCATGAAATCAAAAATTATGAAGCACAAAAGATTTTGAAGAAGCCTACTGAAAGGTAAATGACAGCTTCAAAAAAAGCTTGACTGAAGCAAGATGCAGTCAGCAATTAACAAGAAGAAAACTATTACCTTTAATGTTGCAGTATCTCCCAGCAAAGTTCCTTTGTAATCTGTAGTGTAAGTCCAGTCATATGGCTTGACAACTTCCTTACTGTGCTCAGTCTCACTCCTCAACAGTGAAAGAGAAAACAGCTTTGTAGTAATTGCTTTATAGCAATTCTCAAAAAATTACAACCTCACATAAGACTGTGCATTAGAATTCTGACACTGTTTCAAACGAAAAACAGCAGCATTGTCTGAGCTGCAATCACAATGTCAAGACTTAACCATGGTTTCACATCTGTTTCCATAATAACTTTGAAAACAATTATGAAAATTCTCAATCTATTTCAGTTCTATGACTCAAAATAAAGATTCTCAGGCAATATTGCTGAAAAATCTGTATTTGAAGATCAATGTCTCTTTAAGTAGGCAGAAAGTGATCTCTTGACAACTCACAGCAATCATTAACACTGCAATTTAGCTTAGTTTTCATGATAACTTTGCTTTGTTTCTGTGCTTTATTTCCAGATGCTCTACAACTAAATCCAATTTTGTAAATACTAAGCATCATAATTAGTTCTCATGCATCTTAGCCTTAGGAACAAAGCATGTTCTGCTTTGTTCCTAAGACTAAGATTTTGAACACGTACAGCACTTTCCAACACCACACAATACGGTCTTGTAATGCTCAAGGCTCTATGAGTTTAAATAAACAGAAACAGCATTAGGTCATGTTAAACTTGACATTTACTTTAAGAAAGCCATGACACAGCTGAAAAATACAGCTGATCCAATTTAACAGAAAGGATGATGACAGCAAAGAAAAGCAAAGTGACCTCTGTGATCACATGCTATATCTAGGGTAGAACCAAATGCAATGTGGTCCTCAAGAGTTCAATTTGTTCCTTTAACTACTGTATGACAGTTTCATATACAACACACCAGTACCTGCCCACTGGTGATAAAATACTGTACCTGCTCTCTTGCCACTCCTCTGCACAAGCGACTTTGATCATACCTTGACAATTATTGACACATTTTAAAGCATCTGTAGCATTGAACTCAATTCCAAAACCATGGTCATGCTGTATTCTTAGGACATTGTCTCCAAACATCATCTCTGGCAGGGAAGGCATGTGTAATTCATCAGCCAACCTGCAGAGAAAAATAAAAGAGGCATCAATCAGCTGATCACAGCTCAGTGAAAGCAGTCCTTGTTTTGGAACAAGGATTCTTTAGACCATGATAACTTAGAAGACACATCACCAGGTTAATCATTTCACCTGAAATTCAGACTCATTGATCTGAAGTGACTTTTCCACCAAAAAAGTACTACTAAAACATTCCTTCACCATCAGGCTCACACAAAATTCTCACACGTGAGGAATCAAGAGTATCTGAGAAACATGTAGAAGCCATTTTCCACCTGTGCTAGCAAATCCCTGGATGGTCAGTGGACCAACTTCAGTAGGTGCTCAAAGAAACTTTTAGGAACTAGGACTCATCATAACCAAGTTTGAATTCACTGCACAATGGTCCATTCCTCCAAATTTAGAAGCCTAGAAAAAAGATGCTTAAGACAACCCTGGCAGAGAATGTAAAAAGTGCAGAAGACACTACTGTACTCTGCTGGTAGAAGACATGTACCGGCACACTTCCTAAACTCTTCCTCCTCACCTACCTGACTTCCCAAGATCAAAAAGGAATATCTCACATCTGGAGAGGAAAAAGCTTTGGGAAATACACCTATTTGAGTGAGGGGAGGGAGAAGAATGTCCTAATCATAATGTTCACATTATAGGTAACAAGGCTGAACAAAAGTGGTTATTTCTGTAACTCTTAATACAAAAGAACAGTGTCAACCTAACTAAAATAAAAATAGTAAATTTCACAGACCTGGAAAATAAGATCCTATGCTTTTCCCAAAGAAGGCAGAATAACATTATGAACTTTTCCATTTCATCAAGTGTAGGAACCCTTGACCTGAAAAACCCAACCCCTGCATAGAAGAGTTCTTAGCTATGGCACATTTAATCCTTCACCTTTCCACACAGGTTGCTGAGGGATTTTTGCAATATATATTTGCCAGAAATAAAATTCCTATAGGTACTAATAATGTTCCCCAAGCAATAAAAAAGACAAAATGGGTCACTGTGACCTTGTTGCACCTCCTACAACTGGCCTCAGCTCATTGATCCAGCCTGTCCAGATACCTCTGCTGAGCCTTCCTACCCTCCAGTAAATCAACACTTCCACCTGGCTTGGGGTCATCTGTGAACTTACTGAGGGTGCACTCAATCACCTTGTCCAGACCATCAATAAAGATACTGAACAGGACTGGCCCCAATACTGAGCCCTGGAGAACACCACGGCTGATGGGCCAGCAGCAGGATGTAACTCCATTCACCATCAGTCTTTGAGCTCAGTCATCCAGACAATGTTTTACCCAGCAAACAGAGCACTCATCCCAGCCATAAGCAGCCAGTTCCTCCCAGAGAATGCCTTATTAGCCTCAAAAAAAAGGTAAAAGCAAGATAAATGAAAGTACATTAACAAGACTAATGAGAATCCTATGTATACTGAAATTTATTCCAGAAAATGAAACCAAGAAATATCTGCCAAATCCATCTGTCTTTAAGGTATGGCACAGCTGAACTCTCCAGTTCCACATTAGCAAATCTGACTTAAGTACTTGATGCTGATACAGGAACATTTCCTCCAATGATTTCACTGGACTGGAAAGTTCTACAAGAAGAGAGCAAATTATAAATTTTTAATGAAAACCACTATCTTAAAATAGCTACTACTGAGACATGGTATGAGATGTTAGAAATATTCTTTTTCAAAAATAATTTAAAAAATCAGGCTTCTAATTAGCGGATCTCAGTTCACAGAGATCCAGAGATCCAAAATCGTTATAATCATATAATCAGAATGGTTTGAGTTGGAAGAAACCTAAAGGTCAAGTTCCAACCTCTCTGCCATGGGAAAGGACCTCCACTAGACCAGGTTGCCCAAAGCTCCATACAACCTGCCCTGGGATATCTCCAGGGATGGGGCATCCACAATTTATCTGGGCAACCCGTTACAGCGATTCACCACCCTCACAGTCAGGAATTTCCTTCCTAGGGTCCAATCCAAATCTCCTCTCTTTCAGTTCGAATTCATTCCCTCTTTTCCCCACACTACATGCCCTTGTAAAAAGTCCTTCTTCATCTTTCTTGTAGGCTGCCTTCTGTAATCATTAAAACAAAATTTTGGAAATTACCTGTAACCCAAATAGCCCGAGTTCTCCAGCCAGAGAATCAAGCTTGAGGAGAAGGAACAATCCCGGGAACCGAACAGTGTCTCCCCCGCCCTGGGAACGCTGCGTGTTTCCTTCGCAAGGCCACCCGACGCCCCCAGCCCCTCGCTGTGACGGCTGAGGCCGCAGCCCCGCGGTGGCTCCCCGAGCAGCGGGGACACCGTGCTGTGCTGTGTCCCCCTGCGCTCCCGGCCCGGAGCCCGCCCCACCTCTCGGCCTGCGCCGACTTCATGATATGCGTCCGGGCGGCGCTCAGCTTCCACGGCCCGAAGGTGAAGTCGCGCCGGCTGCTCTGGAAAACGGGGTGCATGGCGGCCTCCTCTCTGCCGAGCAGAAGGCAGGAGGCGGCGGAAGGGGCGGAGGTGACGGAGCCGCTCTCCTCCCGCCTCCTCCCGCACAGCACTCACAGCAGCGCCGGGCGCCCCCGGAACCGCCGCCCCGTGGCGTTTCCGCTTCCAGGGCCGCGCGGCGCGGAGCCCCGGCGGCGGTGGAATCCTGGGATGCCTCAGGAAGAGCGTTGCCAGCAGGGCGAGGTAGAGGATCCTGCTCTTCTGCTCAGCTCGAGTGAGCCCACATCTGGAGTGTTCTGTCCAGGACAGGAGAGACATGGAGCTCCTGGAGCGGGTCCAGCGGAGGGCAGCGAAAATGATTGACTGATCTTCGTTAGGTGGAAGGGCTGAGGAAGCTGGGCCTGTTCAGCCTCGAGAAGAGGTGGCTGAGAGGGGCCCTTATCAATGTGTACAAATATCTAAAGAGGAGATTCCAAGAGTATGGATCCAGGCTCTTCTTGGTGGTGCCAAGCAATGGGACAAGAGGCAATGGGCAGAAACTGATGCACAGACGTTCCACATGAACATAAGGAAGACTTTCTTTACTGTGCAGTGACCGAGTACTGGAACAAGTTGCCCAAAGAGGTTGTGATGCCTCCACCACTGGCAATATTCCAGACCTGTCTAGACACCACCATGTGCCACGTGCTCTGGGATGACCCTGCTTGAGCAGGGTGGTTGGACCAGATGACCCATTGTGGCCCTTTCCAACCTACCCAGTCTGTGATTCTGTGAGGTGATATGGGGGGGCAGATGGGTGAGGAAGGGAGTCCACACTTCTCTGTGCTGCTGGAGCCACCGTGGGGAGAGTGGGCTCTCTAATCTCCTCTGCCCAGCATGAAGAGCCAGCAAGCTCACCCTGTTCCAGCAAAGCTGGGCTGCAGAAGCCAGTGGAGAATGTGTGCCCCACAAGTGCTTGTGCCTCCAGGTACTTCCCCATGGGTACTTTACCAAGAGCAGTGGGACAGCTGGGTAGGAGCAGTTTTGGGGAGCTCTGAAGCCTCTGGTAGCCCTGGACCATCTCCATGGCCACACTCACAGTTGCAGCAAGCATTACCTGGCTCCATCACACAGGTGCCCTGTGCTATGTTAGTACACACGCGTGTGTGCACACAGAGTCACATCTGGGCAAGGCTAGAATGGGGCACAGTGGATCATCTGGTCCAACTTCCCTGTTCAAGCAGAGTCATCCCAGAGCGCACCTGGCATAGGATTGTGCCTAGACATGTCTGGAATATCTTCAGTGAGGGAGACTCCACAACCTCCCTCGGCAACCAGTGCACAGTCACTCGCACAGGAAATAAGTTCTTCCTCACATTCAGGTGGAACTTCTGTGCATCAGTTTTTGCTCATTGTGGAATCTCTTGTGCTGGTTCGATACATTTTTGAATGCTGTCCAAAGACGGTCTTTTTAAAATGTCAAAGTGCAATGGCATAGTAAGCTTTAAAAAGTCCTGTAGAAAAGTATCAGTAGAACTGGTTGAAAATGATACATCAGCTTGGTATTCCAGCACTGATGGGTAGGTGCTTGTCTTGCTTTTCTGCATCATCAAAAGGGCAGACTAACTCCCTATGGACTTTCCCTGGCACAGGAGCAAGACACTCAGTCCAGCTCCTGCTGTTGGAACATTGGAGCAAACTGAGGCAGCAGCCAGAGGAAACTGATGTCCACAGCATTAAAACCTCCACAGAGCAATCAAAATATAGCACAGCTCATATCAAGGCAGTCACCCTCTGTGCTCAAGGGCATTGCCAGAGAAAGGAAGGAACTAGGGAGGCACAAGCACAGCATTTAATTTTTGTTCACCCTTTACGCTGTGCCCTTTATACTGACACTATATCCAATGTCTTGCTTCAGATGTGTGTGTGGGGAAAAACTCTTTCCCAAATCTTCTTTGTGTTACTTTTAATAGTGTTTGGGGGGTCTAGGAAGTCTCGTATTTAGGCTCTACGGCTGCCTGGCACTACGAGCCGGGGCAAATTACTTTACCTTATCCATGGAAACTACTTTTCCCCTGCCTTTAAACCGGGTTCCCGGGAAGTGCACGGACCGCCCCGGGACGGCCGCGGAGAACATGGCGGGCGGGGAGGAGGCGCGGCGGGCTGAGGCTGGGGGGCGGGACGGCGGGAGGGGCAGGCACGGGGCTGGGTCCGTGCCCATCTCGGGGGAGGCTCGGACCACGGCGGCTGATGGGGGTCCCGGGCGCCCCAATCAGGAACGTACCGCTCTGGCGGCGGCGGGCGGTAAGTGCGGAGCCAGGAAGGGGACAAAGACGGCGGGACGCGCTGGCTCCCGGCGGGTGGGGGCGAGGCGATGGATGCCCGGGGCGGAGGACCCTTTTCCAGCCCTTTGTTCGCTGCCGGAGGGAGCGCGGGGGCAAAATGGCGAAACCCCCGTTCCCCACCGTATTTGCGACTCGGTCCCACTCGTTTCGTGGGTGTGCGGGAAGCCCGCCCGCGCTGCCCGCGGCCGGGATGGGATGGGATGGGATGCTGTCCCCACCTGGACAGCCCTGGCCCGGGAGGGCCACCTCTGCCCGAGGTCACTTTTTCCCCGCAGGGTGCAGCAGGGCAGTGAGGGGACGGGGAGCGCCAGGTGCTCCGGGCATCGGTATCGCAGGGTGCGGCCGCGGGGGAAGCCGCCTTTCCAAAACCCGCTCCGGCCAAAAAGTGTTAGAAAGGCACACAGAGGTGGTGCAGGCATGCTGAGAAAGAAACTCGAGGAGAAGTGTTTGTGCACACGTCCTCAGTCACAGGCTAGGGAAGAGCCAAGTTATGTTTTTTTCAAAGCATGGCCCAGTAATGTCTTTAATTATGTTCTTAGGAAAGTACAGATAAAAATGGGAAAAAGGCGTTCTTTCCAGACTGACAGTGCTGCCTAATGCCACAACAGCCACGCAGATGGAAGCATTTCTGTGAGTACTGTCTGGGACCCATGTCTGCCACAGTTGCAGAATTAGCTAAGATAACTTTCCTGAGTCCCTTCCCAGAAATGCTAAAATCAACTTTCCATTCATTGATGGACTCTTCTACTTTTTTTTTGGTCTGCATATTTGCATTTTTTTGTTTGTTTGTTCATTCATTATCCTACAGATGTGTGAAGGACTGAATGAAGTAATAAGTGATTGCCATGTGAAGGCAGCGCAGAAAAGAGGAATTGCTAAGGAACTGGAAGAAATAACAAGGTTTCACAAAATGAGGCTGCGAATCAATGGATGGATGCTAACACTGAGAAGTCAAGGATTAAAGGTTCTCAAGCATTTCTGTAGCATGGACCGCATCTTAATGCAAGGAAGTGTCTTTCAAACCTCATGTACAGAAAGTCAATTCCTCTAGTCCTTTGGCGTTGGCAGTAAAATGCAATCAGCAGTGTAGCTAAGGTGATTATGAACATGTAGAAATTATGTTGGGACAGTACATGCAGTGGTGGTCCCTGAGTTTTTGAATGTTACTTAGCAACTATTAAGGAAGAGTCAGCAGGATGTCAGACTGATCTCTGGGGCTGTTCAGGTCCGATCCAGCTAGCTCTGGACCCTGGCTCCTCACAGTCTTACAAGGACAAAAGTAAAAGACTAGAGGCGCTCTTTCCTCTCAGAACAATCCATCATGATCCATTGTCCCACTTTATTGT
Source organism: Agelaius tricolor (assembly GCF_023055355.1). Classification (NCBI taxonomy): domain Eukaryota; kingdom Metazoa; phylum Chordata; class Aves; order Passeriformes; family Icteridae; genus Agelaius; species Agelaius tricolor. The sequence goes on from NW_027269269.1 coordinate 28,041,802, forward strand.
GGAACCACTCTAAGGAAGTGCAAGGGAGGCAAAGAGAGGTTGGAAGTTTCCTCCCGGGAGATTTTAAGTGCAGGGGAAGGGGGGTGAAGGAGAGGGGCTACAGCCAATGGGATACAAATGAGGAGAGGGGCGAGGGGAGGGGTAGATCAGGGAGAAACCACCACCACTGGGGCTTAGGGGAGAGGGGAAGACCATGTGATATGAGAGGGGAATCCCATGAGGATACAAATATACTATTCAGTATGTTTGTAAATACCAAACCCAGTGCAAAACAACAACTAAATAAACTATTTAGTGCAATACAATAGCAGAGTATGACTAGCCTGGCATCCATAGACCACCAGCAAATGCTGTATAGGCAGAATACAAGGTAACTATCAGGATAGGCAGAAATTTTTTAAAAAGTAACTTTCTTTAAAGTAAGATAAGCAAAGATATTTGATATTTGTCTTGTTTCTTGAAGAAACAAGTGATATTCTTGTTTCTTCACAGCCTAGATGAAGGGGCTGGTAAGTAAGACTTAGAAACAAGTAAGATCTGTAGAAAATTTTAAAGTAAAAAGTGCCTATTTTCTTTCTTATTTCCCTTCCCCTTCACCTCTTCTTGTCTTCCCTGTTCTAGGCTTGGTGTTATCCTCTTTGGTGTGCCCACAGGCAATTTACTGCCCCTTCACTTGCCCATCTAAAATATGTAGTTTCCTGCATGCTACAGGTAAATTTTAACAAAGGCAAAAGGGCCTCCAGTCTTTGGAAAGAGTTTGAAGAACTATTACCTGGATGTTTCTGAGCATTGTTCTGCTTCTAGCTGCTCAGCATGTCTTGGCTGCTCCAGATCTGCACACTCTGACCATGAGCAGCAATTCCTCCCTCAGCAATGGGAAGGGCCTGAGGAACCTGACCACAGAGGAAGATGGGGCAGTCAGAGTCACTGAGTCCGTTGCTATAATTGTCATTGCCATCTTCATCTGTTTGGGCAACCTGGTGATTGTTGTCACTCTGTATCGCAAGTCGTACCTTCTCACCTTGAGCAACAAGTTTGTGTTCAGCCTGACCCTCTCCAACTTCCTACTCTCCGTGCTGGTGCTGCCTTTTGTTGTGACCAGCTCCATCAGGCGAGAATGGATCTTCGGGGTTGTTTGGTGCAATTTCTCAGCCCTGCTCTACATGCTGATCAGCTCAGCCAGCATGCTCACTCTGGGACTCATAGCTATAGACCGGTAAGCTGCTCTTTGGTAATGAATTGTAACAAATTGTCTGCTCCTCTCATAGAGTAACCACTGCTTGTTCATAGAGTTGAGAAGCACTTGCAGAGGGTTACACAGTGTACTGATGGAGTATCATTTTTACTTCAGCCCCTCATGAAATTTTGATGTGGAGCAAGAGAAAGTGATATCATCAATAATGGAAAATGCAGACATTCATCCAGAGTTTTTTAAAGCTCTTGATGGTATAATAGCATACTATTTGATAAACATGAAATAGTGACTTAAAATTCCAGATTATACCCTAAGCACACACTCACACATCAGAGCAGATTTAATGGTTGCATGTGTGCCTTCAGCCACATTTGACAGTTTTGACTGCGGTGATACCTACTTTTACATGTAACTGTTTCTAGAAAGAGGGTTTCTGAGTCTGTTTGAAGTAAAAATAACTAGATATCAGCATCATTAAAGCATGTTCTTTTCTTTATTGTATGGCTCTTATGCTCCCACCTTGCCCCGCAGGTACTACGCTGTGCTGTACCCAATGGTTTATCCGATGAAGATAACGGGCAACAGAGCAGTGGTAGCTCTTGTGTACGTGTGGCTGCACTCCCTTATCGGCTGCCTCCCTCCCCTTTTTGGCTGGTCCTCCTTGGAGTTTGATCAATTCAAGTGGATGTGTGTGGCAGCCTGGCACAAGGAGGTCACCTACACGGCCTTTTGGCAGATCTGGTGCGCACTGCTGCCATTCGTGGTCATGATGATCTGCTACGGATTCATATTCCGTGTGGCAAGGATTAAGGCCCGCAAAATTCACTGTGGGAGTGTTGTCATTGTGGAGGAGGAATCGCAGAGGAATGGGAGGAAGAACTCCAGCACCTCCACGTCATCCTCTGGCAGCCGAAGGAATGCTTTCCAAGGGGTTGTTTACTCAGCCAACCAGTGCAAAGCTTTCATAACCATCTTGGTTGTCATTGGGGCTTTTGTCATTACATGGGGACCTTATATGGTAGTAATAACATCAGAGGCACTTTGGGGTAAAAACAGTATTTCCCCTGCTTTGGAGACGTTGGCTACATGGCTGTCCTTTTCCAGTGCCATTTGCCATCCCTTAATTTATGGGCTGTGGAACAAAACAGTGCGCAAGGAACTCCTGGGAATGTGCTTTGGGGATCGGTATTACCGCAAGTCCTTTGTTCAGCAGCACAGGACATCGAGGCTCTTCAGCATTTCCAACAGGATCACAGGTAAGATGTGGCTGCAAAAGACACTTTCTTAATATCACCAAGAGCAAGGCTTCCTGTCTGCCTGTGTTTGGAATGTTTCAGGGCTCTCTAAAGAGAGTTGGATGTTTCTGGAATTTTTAGCAGTCCTTTATCAGTCAGGTTACATTTCAAAGGAGAATTTTTCTCTTTTTTTATAGTTAACATCGTTGTCCTACTATAGTAAAACTTTCTGAGGTACAGAAGACATAGTGATGAGGTCAATAAAAATAATTTATTTTCTTCTTTCTCAAACATTTCCTTTTGTGTGCCTTCCATTTTGTGTTGCCCAGATTTGAGCTCTACCAAAAGTACTTTTTACTGCACTTTTTCTTTGATCAATGGCCTTATGCTACAACTCTTTAAAATCTGCTAAGGTTCCACTGCCATAACTTTCTGCAAGTTCAAATTTTAGGCTTAATTGTTGGGAAGAAAAGATCATAAACAAAGTAAAAGTAAAACTGTGTTAAACCATAAAACTATTTGGTGTGTTCCCAAGTTGCAGACTGAGACCTCCAGTTGCTCAGTTTGGTGGCTTGGTTTGTTTTTGTTTTTTTTAAAGTAGCAACGTAGTGACATTCAGATTTTTAATAGTTTCCCTGATCATGTTCAGAAGCTTCCAAAAATAGAACATCTTCAAGGGATATTTCATGCAAAGGCATGAACTGAAATTGGGAAGGATGATCTAAAATGCAGAAAGAAGATGAGAGCAGCAAGGCATCTGTTATCTTTTCTGCAACCTGGGAACATTGGGAGAGACTGTCATGCAAATGAAAGAGTTATGGAGCTTTAGCCACATAACAATCTCCAGGAGCTGTGGCCAGTCTGTATCCAGGAAATGCTATGGATTAATACATTGGAAAATGAGGTGAGGAGGGAAAAGACAGGAAATTTCTTTCTTTTTCCAAGCGATAAACTTGAAGCTGTCATCTTCCTATCAGACGTCTTAGCTGGAGGCTGATAGGGAGGAGAAAAAGACTCCCAACAAACTCACAACAAAATCTCAAGGTGGGATCCAAAGCAGCACCTTTGTAAAAATCTCACAATCTCCTCCCTTCTTGTTTTGGAGATTTGAAAAAATTTGGGCATCTCTGTGCCCCAACCTTGCTCCTGAGCTTCTTCCCACACTAATGGCCTGTCACAGCTGCCTGTGGCTACCAGGTCATTGTCTGTCTAGAAGATGCCTGGCCAATCTCCCCATCCATGTGAGAGCATATGTTTGGTGCTTAGCCTGTCTGGCTGATAAAACACACAGATGCAGCAAGAGTGGGAAGGAGATGGTGTAGAGAGAAAGAAGACTTGCTTTTCCAAACCTGAAAGGTGCTGACTGGATTTCTAAGATGGGAAGTCCAGAAGCTGTGCTCTCTGCTTCACCAAGGTAAGTTTTATATGCAGAATAATAAATAAGGCAGTAGAGTGGGTATTACTAGAAGAGGGTTTTACTTCTGCAAGCTTCTTAACCATTCACTGTGTAACAAAAACAAAACTTTCTTGCAGATTTGGGACTATCACCTCACCTTACTGCCCTCATGGCAGGTGGGAGGCCATTGGGAAACAGCAGCAGCACAGGAGATACAGGTTTCAGCTGCTCACAGGATTCAGGTATCTGCAAGTTTCTTGATCCCTACTTGGGCAGAAGTTTGCACTTGGCAGTAGTCTTGTGGACAGTCAATATTTACAGCCACAGATGTCTCCTGGTGGACAAATGACATGAAGCATCTGTTCTAGCTGTTCCAACAAAACTGCTGCAGTTGCTTTTTTCCTCCCTTGCCCTCAGTAGATTTACTTGCAAAATAGTGCTTACGGAATGGTGACACTCTCTTGGTAATGTGTCCTGGGAACAAGACTCACTGCTTTTGTGCCCTTCTCCTTCAGTTTCTGTTGTTCTTTGGAGACTTTCTGTGTATCCACAAGGAACAGAGCAGCAAAGTGCTGTGAACAATGTGCTTCTCTGTTTCCTATTTTGTAAAAGACCTTGTCTTGTTCATCCTGCAGTGTAAACATAAACATTTAGGATGGTTTCAGCTTATGATTTCATTACTACTTAAGATCTCTCAATTGAAGATGGCTTGGAAAAGGGAACAAAAGAGTTCTGATGGTAATTTTCTATCCAGATCTCTTGCTAGATTTTTCTGGCAGTTAATGCAGCTACCAGTCCTTAACTGCAGTAGTTATTTTAGAGAGTATTTCTGCTCTAGAGACACCAGAGGGTGATCTTTTAAGGGTTGCTTGGTGTAAGGAGTTTGTTTCCTACTTTTGTAAAGGAAGTCTGTGGAGCTGGGATTTATTTTTGGTAGTTGTTTTCTGTCTGTTGTAGATATTCTGCAGTTGTATGTGATAAAAGAGAGCAGCCTCCTGGTAAACCTGCCTCAGTTAAGAGAATGTGGTGTTACCATCTTGTGACAGCAGTTTAAACAAATGAACAAAACTAAAGTAATGCCAAAATGCTGTTAGAAGTGCCATTGCTGGTTAAGGAGGGAGCACAGTTCAAAGCCTGGGAATAGATACACAGTGATCTACTGTGAAATACTGTTTCACTTTGTATGCTTTTACTGTGAGTTACTAAAGAGCAGAAGGAAGCCTTAGTCCCTCTTGCATGTTGCTTGCTGCACGTAATACATGATCCTGGGGCCTGCAATGCCCAGTCTTTAATCAAAATATTTCCCAATCCTTTCAATGAAAACTGACCTCATTCTTTTCCTGTGCAGTGTTTAATGTGAGCTGAAATTTACTCACAAAAGCTGGATTTAGACATCTTTTGAAGGAACTGCTGAAAATAAGCTGAAAATGTTTTGTTACCATATTGTATCTCCCTGTTACTGTTTTACTTGGGGTTTCTTGCTCTTTTCAGGAACAGATACAATGCTTCTTGAAGATTATAGCTCAGATGGCACTCATGCCCCACACTGCATCTGTCCTCCTCGAAGGAGGAGTTCAGTGACATTTGAAGATGAAGTGGAACAAATCAAAGGTGAGTGGAGGGGTAAGCATGAAAATGCTCCGAGTCAACTATACTGAATGTTTAGGAAACCTCACAGGACCATGAGAATTGTCTTGAAAAGTATCTGACCACTGTGTGCCCTGACAGACCTGATCATTCATGCAGGTACAACAGAAAGCAAAATCAGGCCTTTCTTCCAGATCTCAAGTAGCAGCAGTCAAGGACAAGAGTTAGAAGCTGGGATTCCCTGCATATATAAAAATTAAATTGCACAGCAGTATCCTCTCTGCAATTCCACTCATCTTAGTGACTGTTACAAGTTTTGCCTGTTTTGTGTTTCTTGGGAAATATATTTTCCTGCCCTCATATTTTGGTTGCATTATCTCTGTGTTTTTCATTTGCTGTCTCTTGTCAACTTTGTCACTTACAGACTTGAAATTCTTCCATTTACAGACTTCAATGATTTGAATATAATTTTATTCTGTTTAATTTACTTCTTCTTACTTAAATTCTACTTTGCTTTACTGGGTGTGTTCTTCAGCATGTATGGGTGAAAACAGATGAACCACATGCAATTTTTTCAGTCAGCTTGTTGATTCTGGGCTTGCAGAACATTGCAGTGATCATCTGTAAAATGTCAGAACATGATTTTATTCTAACAGTTACAAAAATTTCAGTAGAAGACTTGATAATAACAACTGAGTTTTCTAAACAATATGTGATTGTGGACAGGATGAAAATGAGCAGAATTCCTTTAAGAATCAAGTAATAATAAAACCTGAAATAATGAGAAAATTCTTTCTATGGAATTTTTAAACATCTTGGCAAAATTCCCTTTTGCCCTCTTCCCAGCATGAGATTAATATTTCCTTGTACAAACACATTAGTATACATTTCCCACTATCTTTCTGAGTGATTACCTAGGAGCAGACATCTAATTTCTTGTGAGAGTGAAAGAGGAAAGTCTTAGTGCACAATTCCCCACAGGTTTAGCAGTTCTCCCTGGTGAGTCTCAGGCTTTTCAGCATCCCTGAGGCTTTAAATTATTTCAGCAGCCTCACTGAAGAGTTACATTTAGGATGAACTCTTCTATTGGTCAACATGTTGGTGGGTAGAGAGCTGTACAGATGCTACAAAAATAGCTGCAGATTATCCCAGGTCTGAAGCTTTGGAAGCTTTGTGTTCATAGAATGGTGTAGGAAGCTTGAGTATTATTGGTAAATAACTGTTGAAAAATAAATAATTGTTGGAAAATAACTCTGTAGTTATTTTCCAGAGGGCATGATCATGCCTTTACAACAGGATCTATATTAGTTTTCAAGCATTTGCACAGCCATGCTTACCAACTGTTACCTATTTTTTTTTTCAGAGGCTGCAAAGAATTCTGTTCTTCATGTAAAAGCTGAAGTGCATAAATCTCTGGACAGTTATGCAGCCAGTCTGGCCCGAGCTATAGAAGCTGATGTGAAACTCAGCCTGTTTGGGGAAGATGCTTTACCAGGAGCCCTGTTCCCCTCATGGACTCTGGCAGGAAGCAGTGGGAACATCCGGCGTGGTGCCAGGCCCCATGCCAGCCAAAGACTGAAGCTGCAGAGCATCGATGAAGGGAACGTTTGACATGAGCACTGGAGTGGGAAAACAGAATGAAACCACTAAGTAGGTCCTACTGCAGCTGGTAGTGTTTCACCAGAACCAGGACACCTTGTCAGAATGTTTCCAGTGTTTTTTCACACGGAGATGGCTGAGTTCTGTTACTTGCATTAGCATTTTACAGCAGTGTTTTTTTACTGGTTGGGGTGCTACTGACTCTTCTGCACGTCATTATCACACAGCACATAAGGAAAGCAGGGCTTGGTTTCATTGACCACATCATTAGTCAGTTGAATCTTGGGTCCATTGACCAAAGCTGATACTGGAACAAAACAGAAAAGGTATGTGCAGTGTTTAATTCATTGTTACATCCATTCTCTTCTGACCACCAGGATAATCAGCTGATACTTGATAGTTGTAGTGCTCTGATAGGAGCTTGTGCATTGGATAAGACATAAAGCCTTACTCCCAGCTGAGCAACATGGACTTCACTAAAGACAAAACCTGAACTTTTCCCAGAGCTCATGCAGATTATGGTCCTACTTACCTTTGCTGGGGGATATTTCTGTCTGTTCAGCCATCAGAATGCCATATCTGACATTGGACTGTTTTGCTTCAGCGGCATGGGAACACCAGCTCCTCTGGATGTAATGAATGGGAGTAAACATGTGCTGGGAACAGCACAGAGATGGGATTTGAGGAAATTATTAGTGCAGAATTCTTGGTTTCTTTGAGAACTTCAGCTCATGTTTTGCTGTTATTAAAAGGGCTGTGCTAAACCTGACAGAATATAAATGAGATATTATCACTTCATATTCAGGATTCATTTTCTAGAGAGAAGACAGCTGTTTGTTTGGTTTTTTTAATCATGAGGGAATGTAGTATTTAAGCTGTAGTTACCTCAATGCTTTTATTTCTTGGAGTATTAATTCATTAATCTCAAAAATAAGAACATTTGGCACTTATATTGCACTTTGCATGTTCTTAAGCACTGTACAGACATTACCTTGTTAGGCCTTGAGAGGGTTGATCTGCCCGGCTTGCCAAAGAAGGGGAACTCTGCACAGCCAAGCTGCTGGCAGTGAAACAAGATGCAAAGGTGGCAAGTTTTATAAGAAAAAGAGGGATGAGGTGGATCATTCGAGTATATCCAGCTTGAGGAACCTTTCTGTGCCTTTGTGGGCTACCCCCTTCCTTACTTTGTGGGGTTAAAACCCTGCCTTACTGTGTATGCCAGAGAGGAGATGTAAGTGAGCAGGATAATTCCTTGGGGGTGGGTGTCAGTAGCAAATGGACTTAAGGACCAAGGGTTTGCATTTGTTTACTCTGTGTCTGCTCGCCTCTGCCTCTACCTTTCCCCAGAAGTGCTTTGTATGAGGTTTTGCTGCAGATTGTTTGGAAATCATGATCAGGATGTTTCCATCTGGGTAAAAATGGGGTGTACACTCATTGAGTTTTGTCTTTGTATGACTTACTCAGAGGCACAGAAGCAAAGTGTTATGAGGCAGAGCCTCTGTCCAGTACTATATTTAGACGTCCTATTTGTCTTTGTTCCTGATTCAGAGATGTATTTCAGCACAAGCTTATATCCATCTCTGGACAAAGCAACTTGACTTTCTGAACTAGCCTGAATCCCATTGCGTTCCCATGTAAAATATAACTGCATGCTTAAAATTCAGTACATGGTTTGCTGGTTTAAGAACAGGCTGTTAGAGCAAGAACACTTAAGCTCCAGAAAGCTGGCTCTTAGCATAATGCAGGAATAAATAAATTAATAATAGGGAAGTTCTAACTCCTGCATTTTGTACATCTAATGTGTTAGAGAGATTGCATCTGTGGGCACTCATAAGGAAAAAAACCAAAAATCCCAGTATTTGCCAGGAAACGCTCTGCATCGAGGTCATTATTGCTGTCATTACCATTACCATTCCAATCACAGTCCATTGTAGTATTCAACACTCGTTAAGTTGTGCACTTGCCTGGAAGGTTTTTTTGTGCATCCCTTTTATTCTGTATTGCTGCTTGAAACAAGTTGAGCAGGGCCGTTGCTGAATGTCAGAAGGACACACACTAGTATGAATGCATTGTGGAGGAGTAGGTGCTGGCCCAAAATGCTGTGTTTAGGAGAAAAAATTCCAAGGCACGTGTGGAAGCACAAAATCGATAGTATTGTGTAAAAAGTACATTTTTCACACAGGTACTGAGACAAATGCAGCCTTCAAGAAGGTCAGGGGGGTTACAAGAGTTTACACCATGGCTGAATTTGGCTGCTTGTGTTATGTCAGTAATCTGATATTTAGTGTAAATGTTGTTCATGTTTTTGTACCGACATTATAACCCTTCCATAACTCTGTTATTACCAGAGTCGTTCTCTCACTTGAGTTGTCATTAACAAAAACAGTAATTGAGAAATGCACACGTTTTGTAAAACTGTATTCCCATCTTAAATACAGAAGAGAAAAAAAACCAACTGCTTTCCAGTTCCTGATGGACTGTGGTGTTTGTACTATTATTTCAACTTACATTCACCTTTAAGTATTTTACTTTTTAACGTGTGTCCAGCTGGCGGGATGATGCTGTCAGGCGCGGCAGCTAGAGCCGTTTCCCGGACAGGTAGGTGTCCCGGGTGGAGCACGGCTCCCTCCGCACCTCGCAGGCTTTGGGAGCGCGACCGCGCCGGGTGCGCCACCGGGGCGGGGCCCGAGGCCACCCCCGCAAGACCACGCCCCTTGTTGTGTGGCCGCGCCCCCTTAGCATCTCCCGTCCCGTCTGCTCCGGCCCTCGGGGGCGCGAGGAGAGCACAGCGCAGCGGAGATTGGCTGCCCCGCCCCTGCCCCGCGCTGATTGGTGGGAGCGCCGGCCCGGCGGGATTGGCCGGTTCGAAGAGCAGGCGCGGCCGTGCTGCCCGGCCATGGAGGTCGTGCTGTGCTCCGAGCACGGTGAGGGGCGGCCCGGGGGCTTCCATGAGGGGCGGTGTGTGGGGGGCTTGGTCTGACCAGTTCCGTTCTTCCCTGCTCCGCAGGGTCCCTCTGCTTCCTGAAAACGGGCGTCCGCGATGGCCCCAACAAAGGGAAGAGCTTCTACGTGTGCGGGACGCAAGGCCCCGCTGCCTGCGGCTTCGTCCTCCCAGCGCCGTAGGTGCAGGGCAGGGGCAGGGGCGGCAGGAGGGGGACGATGCGACAGGGGGCACACTTGGCTGTCCTGAGGGAAGTTCACTGCTGTGTCAGCAATCGCAAACTTGTTTTCTTACGTAGCCTTTGTTTTGTCGCAAGTGATTGCTTTGCGGTGGCAGTTTCTTGGGCAGTTCGTCTTGGCTGTATTGTTCCGCTTCTCCTTTCCTCCCTTCAGGGTTCCTGCTTCTCACTGCTTGATCCATGAGGGGTGCGTGGTGGAGCTGCAAGTCCTGGTTCAGCAACCGGACAGAGATGAATACCAGTAAGTTCCTCAGATTTTTAAAAATCCGAATGTCTGCCTTCAAACGGGTAAAACCTGTGTTCCTTTTTACTTCTTTATCGTATGTTTAGTGCTTAAAATAATATGTTCTCAAACTGATTCTGACTAATGGCCGTTTACGTCAGAAAATCTTGAATCCTGTGATTAAGTAGTTTTTCTGTTTTTTTTATGGTATCTTTGAAGACTTACTTTGTAGGATGCTGCCTCTTAAAAATAAAGATTGTTATTCTTAGGATCAGGAGGCTCTTAGCTCTCTTTATTATTTATGAACAAGTGAGAGTTGAACTACCAATCATTCAAAGTGAAAACAGGGGTTTATTGCACATGTTGAAACAAATCATGTTGGAGAACCAGAGAGAACTTGCAGTTTCCTTCTAGAATTGAAGAGAGTCTGAGCCCTGAGGCCTTCACTTACCCTGCTTCCAAATGTTTGCCACTTTTATTAGCAGTTACATCTAATAGTATAAACCTGGGTCATCAGATAATGTTTGTTTTTAACAGAATTGAACATGGCTCTTTGATTGGAATCATCCAAACTCAGCATCAAATTCTCCAATGTTAGTTCTGATAAAGTACTTGCAGCAATCTTGGTTGGCTGCTAATTTAAAAAAAGAGTTGTTATAAAGATGAGGTAGCCTGTGCAGTTTAACTAAAAGAAGAGTTGTTTCCTTGCACCTTGAAATCATAAGATGCTTCTAAGGCTTTAAACATAGACAGTATTTTTGCCTGAGCAGTTACTCTTATATTGCAAAAATTTAGAAAAACCTCAAACCCTAGGAATCTTTATTCAGAAAACACTACTCCTGTAAAAAGCTCTGATCGCAGCCTTTTGTTATGCAAAGGTCTGAATATAAAGTACAGACTCGTAGAACTTGTCTGTGATGTTTTTGGTGCAAAGTACTTTTAAAATAATGCTTAGAGCTTCTTCATTGGCTTCTGGGATTGAAATCTTGTTTTAATCCTTGGGTAGGTTGTTTTACCGATGCCTCAAGAGTAAGTTGAATGGAAAGAAATGGTGTGGAAGCTTCCCATGGCAGGTAAGAGTGTTTTGTTTGTATTATATCGCCTTACTCTGGCATGGCTTTTCATGCCGTATACCATAATCACCTCTGAAACTACTTAGTGGAAGATTTTATATTTTCCAGCCATCTCTAGATGAGATTTATCTTCTAAGTTGTGTGAAGTAATCAGTATTCTTCAGTCTTAGAAGAAGCTTGGATTTGATTTCTAGCTTTTTTTCTAGAGATTGTGCTATTGGGACTTGATCCCAAAAAACAATGGGAATTGTAAGAAAAAGTAGAAAACCAGCATTTATTTTGGATTTCTTATGAAATGTTATCCTGATTCTGTTAAAATGATAGGAAAGATGATCTTGGTAGAGGATGAAGTCTTGCTTGAGGTGATAAGGTTGTATGTGTTATTAACAGGCTTTAATAATTTGTACAGTAGCATTTACTGCCATGTACATATTGCAGGATCCAAAAGCTACCAAAGTGTCAAACCCCTTGGAATCCCAGCCCAGAACAGAATCTTTCTTCAATCCCACTAGTCAAAGAAATCCATTCAAAGTGCTAGATGAGAATCATGCACCATCATCCTGGAAACAAATGAAGCAAAGAAATGGAGAGGAAATTAAAGCAAAAGGAGATAAAGCAGAGAATGAGAGTGTGCTGGTATCACATAAAGAAAAGAAATTGACCTCTGATTCCTCCATAGAGACAGTACCTCTGGAAGAGCTCAAAAATAAAAAGATATCATCCACAGGAAGTAAAAGTGACCCAGAACTTCAGGAGACTACAGTGTTTGAATCCAAACTTCGCCTTTCTGAGACCAGGAAAGGGAAAAATACACTTTCAGAGGAAGAGAAATATGGTGGCAGTGCCAGGGAATCCAAGAAGCCTTCGGATTGTGTGGACAAGGAGCCAGGCACGAGATCAAAACTCTTACCACTAAGTCTTGGAAAGCAAAGTACAAGTACCAAGCCTCCAGGAGAGGAGCAGCTTGGAGAAAAAAGCTTAAAAAGTTGTCGGGATAAACACACAAGAAAGAAAGATTGCAATGGTCAGAACAATGGTGAAATGACACCAATGTCTAAGGAAGATGTCCCTTCCCCAGCAGGAGCACAGTTGGCATCAGAGTGTGCTGCCCTGAGGGGAAGGGCAGAGGCACAGCTTCCCAATGCACAACTCGGGCCAGGGCTGCCACAGTCTCCTGCTGAAGCCTCTGCCAGTGATAGTAATAAAGAACAATTTGTTTGTTCCTCATCAGGTGAAAGTAAACCTGAGAAATCAGTTGAGATTCCTTCAGGAAAATCAGGAAAGAGTGTGCAGGGGACACCTTTGCCAGGAGCAGCAGCATCATATCACATGGAAGGATCCCAGGACCCTAAAGTGCTTCATAACCGTCTTCTACTCCAGCTGAAACAGAAAAAGGTCATTATTGTACCTATTATTTGGGGGTTTTATTGTTCTGTTTTCAAGGTGATTTCTGTTACTCATGACAGGTATCAGAATATGTATCCTCACAGCAGAAACTCAAAATGGGGCTTAGGAAGATGTGGCATGGAAGGCAATTCAGCCTTTGTACAGACTGGTTGTAATAAGCAGATACAGACCAATAACTTCAACGGTAGTACAGTCTTCTGCCTTTGGGGATGCTCAGTTTTGACCCACCTGAGGTTGTGTCTTGCCTTTTACCCTGAAAATAATTTGCATAAAATGGAATAGTGCACAGCCAGTTTAACCTTTGTAAATAACATGGCTGTCTCTTGGCCTTGTGCAGTAGGAATGATTTAGCTATGAAAGCTTACATTGGGGTGAAATAAACTACTTGCCTGTTTGCTTTTTTTTTTTTTTTTCCAAAAATTGCCAATCACTATGTTTTACAGTTTTCATTATGATCCCCCCCCCCCTTTTTGTCTGGAGTTCAGAACAGAACTTTGAAATGAAGTCATAACTGTTGTTTGTGCAAGCATAGAGAGAAAGGTGCAAGTAGGTTAAATGTTTTGAATGTTTTGAGAGATGTTAAGATTGTCTGACTCACCTGCCTGTTTCATAAAAAGGAGGAATCCCTGTGTCCTTCCATATTTTCTAATGAAACACTAATGGTTAGTTTTCTAAAGAACCCTAATGGTTAGTTTATTTTCTCCTAAAAGACTGTTTAATTGCACTGAATGGCACTGGAAAGCTTTTGGAGACTACAGAACAGTATCTAAAAGCAAATTAAAATGGGACAGGATTAGTTCTTTTTAGACTTTTGGTTTCTTTCTTTTTTGCAGAGTACATTGGCTACAGTGAATGTTCAGGTGCTGCCAGATAAAGGGGAACGCTTATTAAAGCAAGTGCAGGATTTGGAAGCTGCACTCAGTGCTTTTAACATTTCAACAGCAGATACTAGTGAAAAAGGTAGGGCTAATTTTTTTTTTCTCCAAAAGTTTACAAAGCAGTTTGTCTTAAAATAGTTGTTAATATGCAAGAAGCATAGCATATACTTATATATGGCCTGTGGTCTATAAAACCACCCTCAACAGGGTCTGTTGAGATTTACTGAAGAGGAAAATTGTTAATTGCAAAGTACATGTCTGGGAGCTGATGAACGGAGCAAGTCAAATGTTTCCTCTGTAATGTAGTGGCTTCCCAAGGGAATTTCCTCCCACCCTTAGGATCTAGGTTTCCAGCTTTGGCTACATGACTAAGACAGGTATCTCTATGAGAACATGCCAATGAAGTGTTCACTCCCTCTGTTGCATTATGAATCTGTGTAGTTCATGCATGTTTGTTATCACTGAATATTCCAGCTACCAGATTCAAAATGGGCTGCTTCCAGTGTGCCACTCCTGAGAGAGAAAAGCTCATGAGCTCTCTTGGCCCATTTGTTCTTGGATATATAGTTTTTGTTTCCAAAATATTGAGAAGAGACATGGCTTCAATATTAATAAATTATCTGGAACAGGGTGCAAAACTGACCTTGTTTGCACTACTCTGATCACAGCTGCAGAATTCACTGTGTTGCTGTAAACCACATACTGAGGCTGCAGCTGGACACATTGCCTGTCACACCAGCAGGCCGAGAGCACATGTTCACAGTTGCAGTAGCTCAGGTGATGTGGTAATCTGCTATTAAACTGGTGTCACCACTTCATAGTATTTTGCAAGCAGACTGTTGGGCAAAATGAAGGCTCTTGTCTGGGCTGTAGAGCAAGGCTCTTGAGATTCACTGTCCAACCTTTTCCACCTGTGATTCCTTTCTCCTTAAGGGCAGGATAGCACAAGCAGCAGCTGCTGTGAAGAGTCTTTATCTAACCCAGTTGGGAGGCCAGGTGGTACAAAGTCGATAGCACTTCTCCTGCTTCAGGATCCTACAGCAAATGCCTCTGCAGGCTCACAGAGTCACCTCTCAGCTGCTGCTACTTTGGGTTCCAGTGGCCAAAGTTTTGGAAGTAAGTATAGAAAGACTTTGCTATTACAGAGAACCCAGTTAAGTACGATTTCTGAAATAATCCTGCAATTTGTGGATACATGTGAGAGTACTAAGCCTGTTTTGTTGCTGCATACTATCCCTCAGGCATCTGTAGTCACTGAAGTCAGTCTCTGGGGTGAAAGATCTGTTTGGGAAAGTTAGCTTTGTAGACACATCTCTGGTACTATATCTTTGCAGTGAGTGTTGGTGTGCAGAATCTGTATGAAGAAAGAATGACAGAAGACCGAATCAGGGCTGTACACAGTGCCACATTTGAGGCTATTAATCATCTTCACAAATCTCTAGAATCCTGTCCAACAGAGGAGACAGCAGCTGAAGATCCCTCTGGACTGAAGGTGGGTTGGCAAGGACGGAAGCTGTCATGCTGATGAATGAATCACAACATCTGAGTGGTACTCTAGAGCATTCCTTCCTTCCCACTTTGACATACTTTGCATCCTGCTGGAAGGAGATACTCTATTTAGTTCCATCCATGTTGTTTGTATGTGACTGGCAGAACAGAGGTGTGAGGAACAGGCTGAGAACTTCATTTTTCATTCTTCCTGTTGAGCTGCAAGAAATAATCTTTCAAAAAAGGTTTGCAGGTGATTACGTTCATGGAATGTGATGGACTCCAGAGTAGTTCTGATCTGTTTGAGGTTATATACAAGGTATTGGAACAAAGGCATGTGCCTCTACAGGATGGTGTATAGATGCATATATGTTGTGTCACTTGTCTTAGGACCTTTTCAGTGGTGGGGAAGGCCACTGAAGGTAGTATGTAGTCCCTCTTCCTGTTTTAAGAGTCTGTAGGGGGTCTTAGACTCGGTGAGAAAAGGGGAAGTGTTCTCAATCCCTTTCCTTGACAGTGGTAGCTGTTGTAAGCAAGGCAATCTGGGGTGGATTTTCCCGCTCAACAAGCCATCATTATCTGCTCTCTGAGAGCACTCTGAGGCATTAGGCTGGTTAGCGCAGGAAACATTAGGAAGACACACATATGGCACTGCTTACCTCCTGTCTGCAGAAGTTGCTTACCTTGAGTATCCCAGCCCCTGTGGAAAAGGATCAGGTAGGTAAACTCCGTTTAGTAGGATTGTAGTAAAATCCTACTTTACTGATATGAAACACCTCTTAAAACAGTTGAACATGGCAATTGGTACAGGAAGCAGAAGTGTCTAAATTTTGCCAGGTATTTCCTTCAAATCCTCTGTCTCACTCACCCCCTCAGGTCCCACTGCTGCAGCACCAGAAACAGGCGCTCTCATGGCTCCTCTGGAGAGAGAGTCAGAGGCCGTGTGGAGGAATTCTGGGTGAGCAACAGAATGGCAAAGTGGATTTTGTGGGGCAGATCTATGGCAGCAAAGTTGTGCATGTAACTTACTTGGAGGCCAATAACTGGTTATTTTGTAGACATGTCAAAAGGTCTCGTTTTCTGTGCCCTATTACCAAGTACAGTTATTAACCAATTGCTATATCATACCCTGACATTTTCATCTGTGTATTTTTGATTTTCTGGGTTCCCCAGGACACTTTCTGTTGTAGTATTTCACTCAGTGTAGATCCAAGGGGGCTCATTTCTGCAGGTGATAACTTGCGTGTGTCTTTTTGCAGCGGATGACATGGGCTTAGGGAAGACTCTAACCATGATTGCTCTCATTCTGGCGCAGAAGCAGCTGAAGACAGAGAAAAGAAAGGAGACATTAGAAATATGGCTATCCAAAAATGGTACAGAATTTTTTCCATTCTACAGCACATGCATTATGATGAAGTGCCATCTGAAATGCCTAAAGCATTATAGGTTAAGGGGTTGTAGAGCAACACACTGTATCTGTGCTCATATTCCTTCTGCAGGAAGCTTTCATTTGGCTAAATTGTACTGTGCCTCCTTACATGGCCTTTCTCTGATCAGGGTCATTTTTGTCTCCCATTGGATGCGTAGGATTTTCCAACTCATTACTTTATATTGTTTGGAGATCTTTTTTTTTTTAAGGATTTCCTGAAGTAGTTAAAGCCAGCATATCACAGAATCACAAGGTTGGAAGAGACCTTCAAGGTCATCATGTCCAACCTATTCCCTGACACCTCAACTAAATCATGGCACCGAGTCCCACATCCACTCTTTTTTTAAACACGTCCAGGCATGGTGACTCCACCACCTCCCTGGACAGACCATTCCAGTACTTTATCACTCTTTGCATGAAAAACTTATTTCTAATATCTAACCTGTATTTCCCTTGATGCAGCTTGAGACTGTGACCTCTTGTTCTGTACATTGCTGCTTGGAGAAAGAGACCAACCCCCACTTGACTACAACTACCTTTCAGGAAGTTGTAGAGAGTGATATGCTGGGTTTGCAAAAGATTTCACAGTTTTTTAAACATATGCGTAGTTTTCATAGGGACTTCAAATAGTTACTACTCCCCTCTCTGTAACTGATCTTTTTTCTTTCCAACTCTCCCCCAAAGATAATTTTTATCTTGTCCACAGACACTGGGGATGTTAGTGCTTTTTTAAAGAGTATTGCTTCTGTGTCCACAGTTTGCACTGTCTGTATCCTCATGGAATTGGTTGGACACTCTTCTCAATTGCAAATTCCAAAGATTCTGTCTTTGTTCTAGTCTAATGTGAAGACATTGAAACTTGTCTGCAATATTTTCTTTTAGACTTCACTATTATCCCTTCCCATGGCACTTTAGTTATTTGTCCTGCATCCTTGATCCATCACTGGAAGAAAGAGATTGAGAGACGTGTGGTCTTTGGCAAACTGAGGGTCTGTCTGTACCACGGGGCAAATCGAGATAAGCATGCAGAGGTGTAAGTGCTAAACCATAAATATGACTGAGAAAAACAAAATACGATAGCAAGGGACACCATTTATCAAAATTGAAATGAAAGTGGATGTAGAATGATGGGAGAATGTGAAGTATTAAAATGTGGAAGGGCCAGAAAGTCAGACTGATGTTTGCTATCAAGGTGTATTTAGTAAAACATTTATGGCCTGTGCCCATGCTCAGTGGTTCTGGTGGAGGCTGTTGTTGCTTTTGATAGCAAAATAAAGGTGTATATTCTCCAAAAGAGAATATAAAGATTGTCAATGGCAGTTTCTTCCATGCTTGTGCTTGGTAGTTGTATTTTTTAATGTATATAATTCAGTGTGTCTTCTAGACCTCTTCAGGCCATGCTGAGCAGTATTCCTGGGTGCCTGGCTCTAAGTACGGCTCATGCCATGTGGTGTGCATTCTGATCAATGGGCTTTTCCTGTAATCTTGAGCTTGATGTGTCTACTTCCAGTATCCTTAAAATGGGGACAATGTGTTTTTCCTGTTTAACTGCAAAGAAGCTCAGTTTTCTGTAAAAGAGTTTCAGCTTGTGTAGCACTGTGTTGTTCTTAAATGCATACTTCAGCATGCATGTAGTCTCTCTTGCAAAAAAAATTCTTATTCTTGTTCCTGATTACTACTTTCTTTTAATTCAGGCTTTCTGGATATGATGTTGTTGTCACAACCTACAGCCTTCTCTCCAAGGAGATTCCCACAACCAAAGAGGAGGGGGAAGTCCCTGCTCAGGACCATGATGTGGAGGTGAGAAGCCATAATGTCAATAGGGAATTGCCTTAAAGTTTTGTTCTCAGGTGTTACAAACCATTGTTGTTTGAAGTAGCACCTTATATGTGCTACAGTGAGCAGCAACTTGATTTTTTTTTTTTCCATAAACCCCTGTTAATTATTTTTGTAAAAGCAAAGTGATGAGAGGAAGTGCTGTGAAGTGGAGCAAGAACAGATATATTCACAATATATATGTTCTGTAGAATTATAGAATATGTTACATTGAATTCAGACAGTTGAAATGTCTTGAAAAGTAATTTCAAGAATGCAATGATGAATCTCATTCTCCTTTTGAGGTGAAAGAGTAGTAGAATCTTCTGTTTGTTGCTTGAAGCACTAATGCCACCCCAAACTACCAGAAACCTCAGGCTCTGGGTCAGTCTGAACTGAGACTGAGGCAGCTTCCATGCTGCCTTGAAGAAACAGCAGTGTGCTGGCTGGACTATGAAAATAACAATGTGATTGCTGAGTGCTGACTGAAATGACTACACAGTGTAGAGGAAGTCTCTTGCTGTCTCCTACCTCTCTGCCCAGCTCTAGATGTAGCTCTTGAAGAAAACAGGACTTGGAATTTTCTGAAATTTCTAGGTGGCATCTATAAAATTTTGAGAGATCAGAATAATTATATGTGGTCCTTCATCTCAGCATAGCAAAACTTTACTGATAGGAAACACCTCTTGAAACAACAACATTATAAGATAAAATGTTAAAAGCAAGAAAACGAACAAAATACTAGAAATTGTTATTGAGATCAGGCAAATAAGTTAGTTTTTGGCTTATAAACTTAAACGTGGAAGCTTTAAAGAGATGATTTTTGGAGACTATTTCTTACATGACAGTAAGAACACAAACTGCTGCTGACTAACATCACAAAAATACTTTGTGCTGGAAAAATGTGTTTGCTTGTGCCTCCTTAGAGAACCTAGGTTTTGATTCAGATTATAGTATGCTTTTTCTTTCAGAGTGGATCATCTCCCTGTTCCCCTTTGCTCAGGGTAGCTTGGGCTCGAATTATATTGGATGAAGCTCACAATATTAAAAACCCACGGGTTCAAACCTCTATAGCTGTGTGCAAATTGAGAGCCAGTGCCAGATGGGCTGTCACTGGGACGCCAATACAGAACAACTTGCTGGACATGTACTCTCTGCTGAGGTGAGCTGGCTGCACGTGACACATGGGCAGGGATCCAGTTTTAGTAATTCTTCTCTGATGAAGTGCTGAAGTTGTTTCTAAGTTTGAGATGTCTTTAAGATATGTGGAGTAGTAGGATTAGTTATATTAATGGTTAGCACCATTAGGTACTAGGATTAGTTATATTAATGGATTGCAAAGGCTGTGGTGAGACATTGCAAAAGTCTGACCATGTGTTGCATGTAGCTTTTCTGCCTCCATGGAGAACAAAGGGGAAATTACCTTGGATCTCCTTTGTCTTCAGGATGAGTATGCACAAAACCAATTTTAATGAACAGAGGTTTTTTGAGTTAATCCCTGTTGTTACCAGGGCATCCTGGGAGGACCTTCTTGGAGTGTTGTGCTACGAGGGCATTGAAGGAAAGAGTGAAAACTTTGGATTCTCTGAACAATGATAAACAGGTGCTCCTCATTGCTGAGGGAGGAAAAGTTACAAATGGTGTTGTAGAACCAGAGAGAACTTGCGTTTGAGATTAATTTTGGATAATTGAAATTAACTGTCAAGTAAGAAGTTTGCTATTTTGAAATAACCAATGAATATGCTTTTTGGCAAGTGCATCTGGATGTCCTTTGTTTGCTGGTTGTGCTTGAAACATAATGGGCTAAGAGACAGTGATGGGTACAGAATCAGAAAGAGGTACTTACAGTATTAGTGATGGTAGGACATCTAAGCAAACAAGTTATCACCACCATTACACTGGAAATTAATTACTGCTTCCTGGTCATGCAGTTACAGCATTTGGAAATGGTTTGTTTTGGTACAAGAAGTTTGGTTCTGGTCACTCCAGAGTAAGTGAAGAACTCTTCTTCCCTTGGTATGAAGTCTCTTTCCTTCCTGTCACAGGTTTCTACGTTGCTCTCCTTTTGATGAATACAAAGTTTGGAAGTACCAGGTAGATAACAACACAAGGAAGGGAGGGGAGAGGCTAAGCCTCTTAACCAGGAGTCTCTTACTGCAGAGAACTAAGGACCAGCTGGATTCAGCTGGCAAGCCCCTGGTAAGAGCTTTACCCTCCAAAACTGTACCATCATTCCATTGTTTTCCTTGCAGCAGACAGTTAGTTATTTACATGCATAAATTTGTTAATGGGTGGGGTTTCCCATCTGCTGCAGCCTCTTGAGCAAGAGAAGCAAATGTCTGTGGGATGATTTGGTTGCTTACCCAGAAAGCAGAATTAAAGAAAATAATGAAACCTTTCAGTTATAAATCACATATTATTTATATCAGACCAAAATATGCCAAGTAATTGCATATAGATGGCCACTTAGTGGAAAGTTAGTCTAGATCACTGGACTAGCCTAGGTCGGAGAATCCAAGCTGCCACATGTCAAATGGACCTGGTGTGTGCTGGAGCATTGGCTTTCTGCGTTGCTTTTTACAAACAGTCTGTTGAATGGAATAGTAGTCATAGGTGTTTCTTAAGCCTTTAAAAGGTATAGTTTTAGTCTACTGTCTGATTTTGAAAGGGGAAATGAGGTACTTTAACAACACAAAAATTTATCCCTTTGTGGTAGTTGTTGAGCAGTCCATACATAGTATGAACTTGTTATTGGATGAGCTGGAATAAAGATTTTATTGTGAGTGTTAACCAGGCTCCTTCGAGTTCTGTGAGTGTCTGTTTTGTCATAACTGCGTTAATACATTTGGCTTTAGTGAACTAACAGCTATCTTCTGAGATTTAGTGTGTTTGTTGTGTTAAATCTTGGATTGCTGCTGTTTGTGATGCTCTCTAAGACTTGCACTACATACATCTGATCCTGTGAATTTTCACTTCAGGTATCTCTGCCCCAGCGTAGGACGCAGTTGCATCAGTTAAAACTTACAGCAGAGGAGCAATCTGTGTACAATGTGCTCTTTGCAAGATCCAGGTATGAATGTGGGTAGAGATATGGTATTTTGTGGGTTTGTTTCTTATTGATATGGAAATCAGAGGAGACATTCACTTAGATGAGGAGGGCTTTTGGATAAATTCCTGTTAATTTTTTTTCTGATTTATCTGTCTAGTGTGTTTGAAAATACACTGCTTGTTCAGGTAGCAGGCAAAACTGATTAATTTCTTTTCTCCCATATATTCATGCCTTCTGTGAGCTCTGTATTCTAGCCTTACACTTAATCTCACTGATTTCAAGACTCCAAAGACTTGGAATTGCAACAAGTAGTTCTTAAATGATGATGTGTGAGCACCTGTAAATGAGAGAATTATAATCTTTGCTCTGTGATTCTTGTACAGTTAGGAATTATGCTGGCCTCTCCAGATAGCAGTAATGCAAGCCAGCATCACTTTGTGTTCTCCTAGGCTCTTTCAGCAGTCTCACTGTAAAGACTTTCCCTTCCTTTTAAATATGGATTTAAAAGTGTTCTCATACTCAAAAGGCAACTTGCTTTCTCTTGTGAATTACAAAATGCATCTTTGGTTTTGATCATACTCAGGTTAAACAAGACTGGGTTTTTTTTGGTGATCATTTTTGTGACTGAATGATTAATAAAACCTTCCTTACCTTAATGCATCATCAGCTTGCTAAGCTCAGGTCCCTCCTGCCTTTTTTCTTGCTGTGAATCCCAGTGTCTTTGTCTTTTTTACAGGTCAACACTACAGTCATACCTAAAGAGACAAGAGCAGAAAAATGAAGACAGAGAGTATGATGGTGGTAATCCGTTTGAGAAAGGTTTGAGCATGCCCTCGCCTAAAAACATTTTCAGAAGTGGCTCTTAAGTGCACAGCTCAGAAGGGGGAACAGACCTGGGGTCAGGACTTGGAAATTCTTCAGAAAATGCTCCCCTCGTGTTCCAAAGACTTATACCTTAGAATACTAAGTGTGTTCTCGTCGTTGTGGCTCTGGGAAAATCTCTTAACCCTTCTGGGCCTAAAATTGCTTTTGAAATAAAGGTCTAGTTGCTCAGATAACATATGTCAGCATTAATGTATGGTATATCGTACTCTGACTCGTGTTATCTTTTTTTCCTTTTTTAACTTAAATTGGGGGTTGATGAGTTCCTGTGTTAAATCAGGTATTTGCTTGCCTGTTCATTCTTGACTCCTCTTTGTGAACCTCTTCCTGGAGGTGGATGGGCAGTACTCAGAAATGCTTCCAAGAGCTCTTGATGTTTTGTCTTCCTTCCTTGGCAGTTGCACAAGAGTTTGGAGTCAGTCAAAAGGAATTTCTAGCAGGCTCACAAAGTGCCTCCCAGGTCTCAAGTACTGTCCATGTCTTGTCCATGCTCTTGAGGCTCCGTCAGTGCTGCTGCCATCTCTCCTTACTGAAAGTGGTAATTGCATTGTAGTGGTGTGGGGGTTTTGTGGGGGTTTTTTCAAGTGTTTATGCAAGTTAACAGACTTGGTAACACCTTTGTTTCTCTTAGCTATGAGAGTATGAATAGAGTCAATTTTAGAACTCTCTGTTTTGAAGCCCAAGATGTTTTAGATGGGCTTACCTTCTACTGAAGAGTTCATCAGCATAACTTATACGGGCAGCTGTGTCTTTGGAAATACCTTTATTTGGACAAAAAGGGAACTAGAATTTTAATGGTAAAAAAGTCTTAATCTTAACATAGTCTCTTGAAAAGTGCACAAGTGTAGCCTGTTTCAAGGGCTTTTGTATTGGAGAGCTCTGTCAGTGCTTTGAGGTTGCCTTGCATGAAGCAGACTAATCTTTCAGGAGTTCTCTGCTCTGAACTATATATATATATATAGCAGCTGTAGAGAGAGTTCAGCTGTTAGGGGAACACGCAGGAATTTATGTGCTAACATCTGTAATCCTGCAGTTGTTAAATGCTGAGGCACGGGGGGACTCCAAGGAGACTGGACCACAGGAAATGGCTAAGCTCACATGCTTTCCATACACTGCGCCTTTTGGGGCAGAATAAAGGTCCAAAGGAACGGTTTGATCCAGTAGTGTTTCTTAATTGTTCTGTCTTCATATTGCATAGCAGCCTTCAAACCCAGTGTCCTCAACAGATACTGTGCTGACTGGATCAGTACTAAATTTGATCTCAGATTTGACTGTGATCTCTTATTATTTTCCTTTCTTCCCACAGGCTCTGGATCAAGTTAACTTGAAAAGTGAAGGCCTTGCACTCTCCATTGAGGAACAGCTTGGTGCTTTGACACTGTCTGAGCTGCAGACTCCTGATTCCAAGTCAACAGTCTACCTCAATGGCACAGCTTTTGAAACAGATATCTTTGACATCACCAGGGAGAGCACCAAGGTATTCTGGTTGTGGCATTCTTACCTTCCTTGAGAAGCTTGGATTTCAGCACTTTGCCTCTTAAATGGTAATTGCAGATCAGGCTAAGTTGCCAATTGAGATGAAATCAGATGAATAGGTTGATAGCCTGCTGAGCCCCTTCTGGGAACTCCAACTCCTCACACGTTGAGCAGTACTTTTAGTAAAGCTGTGACAATGTGACTGCTGAAAAACTGTAAGTGAAAATCTTAACCACTGGATTCCCAGAAGCTCAGAAGAGCTTGTATGTGAAATCATGGTGCTTGTGATGAGCAAGAAAAAAGAGGTGGCAGCAAGAGGAGAGGTTGCAATAACTTCCCATAGGAAGGCTGGAATCCGTAAGACAGGCTTGTATGATTTGATTTCCTGGCCCTGTTTTCTGTGGGGAGTGTTCTTACCAATGACTATTAAAATCTCTTCAAACTCTAAACACAGAAGAAATTTCAGTTGAAAAGCTATTTTGATCACTTTCTACTTTTAATAAGGAATATCCAAGCATGAGCTGGATTATGAGAGCAAGCAGACTAATGTTTTGGATATTTTTTTTCCTGTAGATAGCTCAACTCTTGGCCGAATTGAAAGCCATTCAGAGTCACCCAGAGCCTCATAAAAGGTTAGCAACCATGTCCTTTTCTTTAGTCATAGTGATTGAGAGAAGCACATTGTTTCTTGAGAACAGCAGAAATAGCTTAAAATAATTGAATACAAAACTCATGGTATGATAAAATGGTGTCGGTACTGCAGTAGTTGAACATAAGTCTTGAGGAAAAAAAGAAGTCTAAGACAAAAGAGGGGAATTTAAGATACAGATAAGGGAACATAAGGGAATGTGCGAGAAGTCTCAGGCCTTGAGGCCCAGGAAGCCTATTATCCAGAAGTAGGATTGGGAATAATTTTGTTGTGATGAGAAGTATTTGCCCACCCTACAACCAAAAGTGGAGGACTAAAGTAGAGATTAAAACTGAACCTGGTAGAGATAAAGGAATGCATTGATCAGAGGACCTATAGAAAGCTTTTTTCCAGTCTTTTCCAAAAAGTATTCCCTTCATAAGAATGGGAGCACCAACATTGCTTTTGTTCCCTTTCAAGAAACTATTAAACAAGTTACTGCCTCACAAACTGTTTAGTCCAACAAACTGGAGAGTGAGAGGCTATAGTGAATCTAAATTTGGTGTTGGTATTGATTTTTGTGATTTTCAGAAAAAGCTATGTTGTGACTCAGGTTTGTGGTTGGGAGGTGAAAATGTAAAATCCAAAAATAGAGGTGAAAGTTATAGACTTAATTTATATGAAGTTTATTGGTTATTAGTCTTTCACAGTAAGTTCTACCACTACACCTCTATTTCTGAATTGGGAAGGGGCTTGGCTCCAGTTTGCAGTGGGGAAGAGTGCCTGAATTGTTGTGTCCCCTTGGGTGAGGCACTGCAATGACCAAACTGATTCAGTACCGAGTGCTGGTTGTGAACTCCCTGTTCTCTCTCCAGCGTGATTGTCTCTCAGTGGACAAGCATGCTCAAAGTTGTAGCTGTGCACCTGCAGCGCCTGGGGCTGAAGTATGCCACAGTGGATGGCTCTGTCAATCCCAAACAGAGGATGGATGTGGTGGAAGAGTTCAATAACAATCCCAAAGGGCCTCAGGTATGCGTTCAGGGCAGGGAAGTATTCCCTAGCCCTGCTGTGAGCAGTTGTGATGTCTGACTCAGTGGTTGTAAACAGGTTCCTTAACTCTCTTTTGGCCTTTGAAGGTAATGTTGGTCTCATTGCTGGCTGGAGGCATTGGACTGAACTTGACTGGAGGAAACCATCTCTTTCTCCTTGACATGCACTGGTAAAGAGAAATACAAATTCCATCTTGGAGAGGATATGTAGGGCGTGCTGCTTGCTTTGTCGCTGGATGTAATGTTTGATGCAACTGGGTTAGGCGGGAGGTGTTTAGCTTATATTTGGGGTTAGTGGTTAGTTGGGGGAAAGTGTTTTTACTGTGGCCTTCATCTGAGATACTGATTTGTCAATCCAGTGCTCACTGCCCTGAAATACAGTACTCTAGGGGCAAGAAAAAATACAGGAATATAACAGCAATCCAGGTATGCAGCTCTGTATCACAAAATGCTGCGGGGACTTGGCAGTCCCTGGCTTAATTTCTTACAGTAATAGAAGTGGTGCAGTAATGCCTACAGGCAGTTTGGCTTGAAATAAATCAATGGTGTCGAGCATAGTCTGTAACTGGGCACAGCTAGAGTACCTTTGGGTTTTACATATGAGAAGAGTGTGTGCAAGCCCCTGATATTTGTGCTGTCTCATCAAAGTCACAGTCGTGGATTTTTTAAACTAAATGTTACTCATGAGAACTTAAAAAGCAAACGAAATGTTTCTCATACAAAACCAACTGCTAAGTAGTAGCATTAAGGAGATGCTTCTACAATATGGAGGTTACACCAACAAGTATTCCCTGTAACTTTATCAGATGGACCCACCTCTTATGTAAATATTCCTGAGTGATGGCCTTTTTCACTGGGGTTTGCCTTTTTGCTTCACTCTCTTTCCTTACCACCTACTCAGCTTTCTCTGAGTAGCAACTGTTGGCCAGGCTTGGGGCTACATGGACCAGTGGTCTCAGTCATGCAGTTGGCTTTCCCAAGGCAAGGGGAAGTACAGTCAGGGTGAAGGCTGGCCATCAAGCTGGTAAACCTGAGGTAGCCTGGGAGCAGTTTTAGTTCTACAGAGGAAGAAAACAGGATTCCCTGGAGGCAGGAAAATGAGTAAACTGTTTTGTTTTGTTTTTTTTTAATTACCTTTTAGGAATCCTGCTCTGGAGGACCAGGCATGTGACCGCATTTACCGAGTGGGGCAGAAGAAGGATGTTGTGATACACAGGTCAGCATTTTACTTTGCAGAAGGAGGAGCTGCTGCTTATATACTGTCTGGCTTTAGTCAGTGAGATGAGACCTTGTTTTCTCTACTTATAGCTAGACACAAGGTCTGACAGTGGCATTGAGATTTGGGCAGTGAGATAAACATGTTTTCATGTGTTCTGTGTGGCACTTGCATGCATGTGGCACAGGACAGCATGTTGCTGTCCTGACAGCTAGCAGGGTTTCTTGTTTTTCAGCCTGTGGATTATTGGGGGTGTCCTGTTCATTCCTGAGAACAGTTTGGGCACCAAAAGATTTCTCTTAATTGAGTGGAGATTTTTTCACTGTGATCCCTAAGCCGGAATCTTTCTAGTATCACTAATAAAAAACACATAAAGCATTTCTAATAAGTGGCAAAGTTGACTTTTATAAAAAGCATCTGTAACTAAGTACTGAAAGATTAAATTAGTTGTTGTAAATGCACAGCACATTCAAAGACTTGAATCTAAAATGTTCTTTTGGGTACAATGTTTTTTGTATAATAGGTGCCATCAGTTATCATGCAATAATTACAGGATTTTGTCACACAATTGCTGTTACTTCAGATGACCAAAGTTGAGACCTGAAGTGCATCAGACTTATATTTGAAATGCTATTGTGGTTGGATATGAGGATAGCTGTTTTCTGTTCAAAGGTTGTCTCAGTTTGAGACAAAATAGGAGGAAAATATTTTGTCAGTCACATAATTGGCTAATTATTAATTTCTAAGTAAGATTAATCTTTTGAAATGTACTGGGGAAGTGTTTGAATAACACTGATTTTTTTTTGTAGCACTTGAGATGGTGTGGATTTGTTTTGTCCTTTTTTAATTTTTTTTTTAGATTTGTCTGTGAAGGAACGGTAGAAGAAAAGATCCTACAACTCCAGAAGAGGAAGAAAGGTCTTGCCCAGCAGGTTCTGTCAGGCAAAGGAGAAACCTTCACTAAGCTCACTCTGGCTGACCTTAAAATTCTCTTTGGCATCTAATTATCATTTGCAGTACCCAACAGAAAGTAATTTATACCTGTGAATAACTGCAGATTTCATCATAAGGCTTCTGTTCCGAGGTGGTCGTTTATTTTGAACAAACAACTACATTTTTGTAACTGTTCTGGAAAGTTATCAACTTCTAGTAGCTAGTTTTACTATTGATCATTTATACAAAAGTTAATAAAGTTTTAAGGTATTGTTTTGAAACAAATGGTTCTTGGTTTTCTCTGAATGCCTTCTACTTAGAATACTGTTCAGGACAGGAGATGCACAGGCCTAAGTGAAACAAGAACAAGGGAAACAAATGTGAGGTAGGGAAGTTCAGAGGTTGTGTGGGCATGAAGAAAGAGAAAAAAATTGAGCATGATTCTGTAAGACTATATACATT